>NC_137327.1:46523719-51523719 GCF_965287045.1 Carcharhinus amblyrhynchos
GTGAGTGTGTGTGTGAGAGAGGGAGGTGAGTGTGTGTGAGAGAGGGAGGTGAGTGTGTGTGAGAGAGGGGAGGTGAGTGTGTGTGAGAGAGAGGGAGGTGAGTGTGTGTGAGAGAGGGGGAGGTGAGTGTGTGTGTGAGAGACGGAGGTGAGTGTGTGTGAGAGAGAGGGAGGTGAGTGTGTGTGAGAGAGAGGGAGGTGAGTGTGTGTGAGAGAGGGGGAGGTGAGTGTGTGTGTGAGAGAGAGGGAGGTGAGTGTGTGTGTGAGAGGAGGGAGGTGAGTGTGTGTGTGAGAGATGGAGGTGAGTGTGTGTGAGAGAGAGGGAGGTGAGTGTGTGTGAGAGAGAGGGAGGTGAGTGTGTGTGAGAGAGAGGGAGGTGAGTGTGTGTGAGAGAGAGTGAGGTGAGTGTGTGTGAGAGAGAGGGAGGTGAGTGTGTGTGAGAGAGGGAGGTGAGTGTGTGTGAGAGAGGGGAGGTGAGTGTGTGTGAGAGAGGGGAGGGAGTGAGGTGTGAGAGAGAGGGGAGGTGAGTGTGTGTGGAGAGAGGGAGGTGAGTGTGTGTGAGAGAGAGGGAGGTGAGTGTGTGTGAGAGGAGGTGAGTGTGTGTGTGAGGAGGTGAGTGTGTGTGTGAGAGACGGAGGTGAGTGTGTGTGTGAGAGAGGGGGAGGTGAGTGTGTGTGAGAGAGAGGGAGGTGAGTGTGTGTGAGAGGAGGTGAGTGCGTGTGTGAGAGAGAAGGAGGTGAGTGTGTGTGTGAGAGGGGGAGGAGAGTGTGTGTGAGAGAGAGGGAGGTGAGTGTGTGTGTGAGAGAGGGGGAGGTGAGTGTGTGTGTGAGAGAAGGAGGTGAGTGTGTGTGAGGAGGGGGAGGTGAGTGTGTGTGTGAGAGAGGGGAGGTGAGTGTGTGTGTGAGAGAGGGAGGTGAGTGTGTGTGAGAGAGAGTGAGTGTGTGTGTGAGAGAGGGGAGGTGAGTGTGTGTGAGAGAGACGGAGGTGAGTGTGGAGTGTGGAGAGAGGGAGGTGAGTGTGTGTGAGAGAGAGGGAGGTGAGTGTGTGTGAGAGGGAGAGGTGAGTGTGTGTGAGAGAGGGGGGGTGAGGAGGGTAGTGTGTGTGTGAGAGAGGGAGGTGAGTGTGTGTGTGAGAGAGGGGGAGGTGAGTGGTGTGTGAGAGGGGAGGTGAGTGTGTGTGAGAGGGGGGAGGTGAGTGTGTGTGAGAGAGGGGAGGTGAGTGTGTGTGAGAGAGGGAGGTGAGTGTGTGTGAGAGAGGGGGAGGTGAGTGTGTGTGTGAGAGGGGGAGGTGAGTGTGTGTGAGAGGGGGAGGTGAGTGTGTGTGAGAGAAGGGAGGTGAGTGTGTGTGTGAGAGGGGGAGGTGAGTGTGTGTGAGAGGGGAGGTGAGTGTGTGTGAGAGAGAGGGAGGTGAGTGTGTGTGTGAGAGGGGGAGGTGAGTGTGTGTGTGAGAGAAGGGCGGTGAGTGTGTGTGTGAGAGACGGAGGTGAGTGTGTGTGAGAGAGGGGAGGTGAGTGTGTGTGTGGAGAGAGGGGAGGTGAGTGGTGTGTGAGAGACGGAGGTGAGTGTGTGTGAGAGAGAGGGAGGTGAGTGTGTGTGAGAGGGGGAGGTGAGTGTGTGTGAGAGGGGGAGGTGAGTGTGTGTGAGAGAGAGGGAGGGGAGTGTGTGTGTGAGAGAGAAGGAGGTGAGTGTGTGTGTGAGAGACGGAGGTAAGTGTGTGTGAGAGAGAGGGGAGGTGAGTGTGTGTGAGAGAGGGGGAGGTGAGTGTGTGTGAGAGAGGGAGTGGTGAGTGTGTGTGTGAGAGAGAGGGAGGTGAGTGTGTGTGTGAGAGAGGGAGGTGAGTGTGTGTGAGAGAGGGGGAGGGTGAGTGTGTGTGAGAGGGGAGGAGAGTGTGTGTGAGAGAGAGGGAGGTGAGTGTGTGTGTGAGAGACGGAGGTGAGTGTGTGTGAGAGAGAGGGAGGTGAGTGTGTGTGCGAGAGAGGGAGGTGAGTGTGTGTGTGAGAGAGAGGGAGGTGAGTGTGTGTGCGAGAGAGGGAGGTGAGTGTGTGTGAGAATGGGGGAGGTGAGTGTGTGTGCGAGAGAGGGAGGTGAGTGTGTGTGAGAGAGGGGGAGGTGAGTGTGTGTGTGAGAGAGGGAGGTGAGTGTGTGTGAGAGAGGGAGGTGAGTGTGTGTGAGAGAGAGGGAGGTGAGTGTGTGTGAGAGAGAGGGAGGAGAGTGTGTGTGAGAGAGACGGAGGTGAGTGTGTGTGAGAGAGACGGGAGTGTGTGTG
Organism: Carcharhinus amblyrhynchos; assembly: GCF_965287045.1. NCBI lineage: Eukaryota > Metazoa > Chordata > Chondrichthyes > Carcharhiniformes > Carcharhinidae > Carcharhinus > Carcharhinus amblyrhynchos. The sequence goes on from NC_137327.1 coordinate 46,525,984, forward strand.
TGAGAGACGGAGGTGATTGTGTGTGCGAGAGAGGGGAATGTCTGTGAGAGAGAGGCGAGTGTGTGTGAGGGAGAGGTGAGTGTGTAAGAGAGAGAGGGCAGTGTTTGTGTGTGTGAGAGGGGAGCATGTTTGTGTGAGAGGGGAGCATGTTTGTGTGAGAGGGAGGCGAGTGTGTGAGAGAGAGAGGTGTGTGTTTGAGAGAGAGAGGTAAGTGTGAGAAAGAAGGGTGAGTGTGTGAGAAAGAGGGGTGAGTGTGTGAGAAAGAGGGGTGAGTATGTGAGAGGGAGAGGTGAGTGTGTCTGTGAGAGAGGGGGAGGTAAGTATGTGAGAGAGGGGGAGTAAATGTGTGTGAGAGAGGGGTGAGTGTGAGCAAGAAAGAGAGGGGTGAGTGTGTGCGAGAAAGAGAGAGGTGAGTATGTGTGAGAGAGAGGGGTGAGTGTGCGTGAGAGAGTGGGAGGTGAGTGTGTGTGAGAGAGGGAAGTGTCTATGAGAGAGAGGTGAGTGTGTGTGTGAGAGAGAGGGGCAAGTGTGTGTGTGAGAGAGAGAGAGGCGAGTGCGTGTGAGAAAGAGGTGAGTGTGTGTGAGAGAGACAGGTGATTGTGTGTGAAAGAGAGGTGAGTGTGTATGAGAATGAGAGAGGTGAGTGTGTATGAGAGTGGGAGAGGCGAGTGTGTTTGAGAGTGAGAGGGGCGTGTGTGTGAGAGAGAGAGAGGTGAGTGTGTGTGAGAGGGAGAGGTGAGTGTGTATGAGAGAGAGGGGAGTGTCTGTGTGAGAGGGGCAAGTGTGTGCAAGAGAGAGGTGAGTGTGTGTGTGTGAGAGAGAGAGAGAGGTGAGTGTGTGTGAGAGAGAGAGGGGAGTGTATGTGATGTTAATCTGCAGGAATCTATAGTTCATCCCCTTCCATGCCAGGGAAGGAGTGGGAGGCATTTCAAACTGTACACTGCAACACATAAGCAGCAAGTAATTCACATTTAAAAAAAAAGTCACAGCTACACTGATACTTGTCTTTCCAAAAAAATTACACCTTATTGGCCTGCAAGAGACAATACAACTTTGCTTCACATATATTCCAGTCACTGGAGAGTGTGTGTGAGAGAGAGAGGTTTGTCTGTGTGAGAGAGGTGTGTGTGTATGTGAGAGAGGTGTGTGTGAGAGAGGGGTGAGTATGTGCGTGTAAGAGACTGGTGAGTGTGTGTGAGAGAGGGGGATGTGTGTGAGAGAGAGGGATGTGTGTGTGATGGAGGAGTATGTGTGTGTGAGAGAAGTGAATGTATGACAGAGAGGGATGAGTGTGTGTGTGTGAGGGAGGGGTGAGTGTGGGTGAGAGAAGGATGAGTGTGTAAGGGAGGGATGAGTGTGTGTGAGAGAGAGGGAGGTAAGTATGTGTGAGGGAGAGGGGTGAGTGTATGAGGGAAGGATGAGTGTGTGTGAAAGAGGGGTGAGTGTGTGAGACAGAGGGGTGAATGGGTGTGAGAGAGGGATGAGTGTGTGAGGGAGAGGTGAGTGTGTGTGAGAGAGAGGTGAGTGTGAGAGAGGGATGAGTGTGTAAGGGAGGGGTGAGTGTGTGTGAGAGAGGGAGGTAAGTATGTGTGAGGGAGAGGTGAGTGTGTGTGAGAGAGGGGTGAGTGTGTGAGGGAGAGGTGAGTGTGTGTGAGAGAGGGGCGTGTGTGTGTGTGTGTGTGTGAGAGAGAGTGTGTGGTGCAGTGTGTGTGGACTTAATTGTTGATTAAGAGTTTTTAATTATAATAAATGTATGCATTTAAGAAAGTATAAAATACTTAAATAAATTTGTTTTTGCATGTTTGTACCAATTATGTGAAAAATATTTTTTTTCTGGTTTAATTCTTCAACATAATAAAAATGTTTCTTCGGGATTCTGTCACTAATCCTGGGAAGTCAAAAGGGTACCTTGGCTGGCAAAGATGAGGGAACTCCTATCCATGAAATGCTATGAAACATAGTTAAACTTTGATAGATTCTGAAAGATGAACAGTCATCCCATGGAGGAATATATCATGGCCTTTAACAGACTTTATCAACGATTCTAGAAATTCAATTTGGAGATTCCTTATTTGTATTTAAATTGCTGGGTTGTGCTAAGGTGTTATATATGGATTGGCTCCTGGTCTTAACTGGCAAGTGGTTCTCTGAATCGGACACCCTTTTGAATCAAGTATATGCTGCTTTATCAAAAAAAATTCTGGGGAAGCTATCATCTCCATTAGCCTTGATGACACAAATGGGACATTCTGCAGTGTCATATAGGGCAGAGGACTAAAATAATTGCAGTCTCCCAATATTGTTCAGATAGTGGGAGCAGGAGTCAGTGCAGACAGAAGGAATGAAGATAAAGACACTTTTAGCAGATCTAGATACACAGTAGATGGCAGGATTAGAGCAGTAATCATAGACAAGTAAACCCTTTGAATGTCTATGGAACAGTTAGCATTGTGCAATAAACTGCCAAAGTGGACGACAGTGTGGCACAGTGGTTAGCACTACTGTCTCACAATGCTAGGGACCAGGGTTCAAATCCCGGCTTGGGTCACTGTCTGTGAGAAGTTTGCACATTCTCATTGTGTCTGCATGGGTTTCCTTTGGGTGCTTCTGTTTCCTCTCACAGTCCAAAGATGTGGGGTTTAGGTGGATTGGCCATACTAAATTGCCCCTTAATGTCAAGGGGACTAGATAGGGTAAATGCATAGGGTTATGGGGATAGGACCTGGGTGGAATTGTGGTCGATGCCTACTTGATGGCCTGAATGGCCTCCTTCTGCACTGTAGGATTCCACGATTCTAAAAACGGTGTTTTCAAAGCAGCACACAACACAGGGACCAAAAGACAAAATGCTGTAAAATCTCAGTAGGTTCTGGTAGCAACTGGTAAGTAGAGAGAAGAGCTGATGTTTCGAGCCCAGGTGACCCTTTGTCAAAACTCTAACAAAGGATTGCCTGGACTCAAAATATTAGCTCTTTTCCGTCTTTACAGATGCTGCCAGACCTGCTGAGATTTTCCAGTATTTTCTCTTTTGGGTTCAGATTGCAGCATCTGCAATAATTTACTTTTATTTTTGCACAACACAGGGAATTTGGAGGTTGATGATAATGATCAATCTGAGGAAATTGTACTAGCCATAAGAAGCTTTGGCCTGATAATGAGTGTATCAACTATAAATACATTAATTGTGCTGTGTTAGATAGTGGCTGCACCTCAACCATGTGTGGAACAGATTGGTTGAAATGTTATTTAGATTCACTCAGTAGTAAGGATCAAACTAAGGTCAGAGGGTATGAATGTTCCACTTGTTTCAGGTTTGGGCTGACTACACATTGAGGTCACTCAGCAGAGTGGCGATTCCCTGCAAAAAGCTGGGGTAAGCCATTTTATTAGGACTCATGTAGCCTCTAGTGAGATACCGTTCCTACCATGCAAGCCTTCCATAAAAAGACCCAAATCAAACTGGACATGGAACATGATAAAGGAACTGTCTTTGGAAAGTCAGATCTGCAGTTTACCCAATTAGGTCATTATTGAATCACCTTAACCAAGTCTAACATTTCTTTTCTCCATCCTAAGCACGTTAAAGAAGCCATCCCCGACAGGCAAGCCCTCTGTATACACAGGATCTGCTCAGATGAGGAGGATTGCAACAGACACCTCCAGACGCTGAAAGATGCCCTCATAAGAACAGGATATGGCGCTCGACTCATCGATCAATAGTTCCGACACGCCACAGCATAAAGCCACACCAACCTCCTCAGAAGACAAACATGGGACATGGAGGACAGAGTACCCTTCATCATCCAGTACTTCCCTGGAGCGGAGAAGCTACGATGTCTGTTCCGGAGCCTTCAGCATGTCATTGATGAAGACAAACATCTCGCCAAGGCCATCCCCACACCCCCACTTCTTGCCTTCAAACAACCGCACAACCTCAAACAGACCATTGTCCACAGCAAACTACCCAGCCTTCAGGAGAACAGTGACCACAATACCACACAACCCTGCCACAGCAACCTCTGCAAGACATGCCGGATCATCGACACGGATGCCATCATCTCACGTGAGAACACCATCTACCAGGTACAGAGCACGTACTCTTGCAACTCGGCCAACATTGTCTACCTAATATGCTGCAGGAAAGGATGTCCTGAGGCATGGTACATTGGGGAGACCATGCAGACGCTACGACAACAAATGAATGAACACTACTCGACAATCACCAGGCAAGAGTTTTTTCTTCCTGTTGGGGATAACTTCAGCGGTCACGGGCGTACAGCCTCTGATCTTCAGGTAAGCCTCCTCCAAGGTGGTTTTCACAACATACGACAATGCAGAATCGCTGAGCAGAGATGGATAGCTAAGTTCCAAACACATGATGATGGCCTCACCCGGGATCTTGGTTCATGTCACATTATCTGTAATGCCCATGACTTGCCTAGGCTTTCAAAATCTCACTAACTGTCCTGGCTGGAGACAATACACATCTCTTTAACCTGTGCTTAACCCTCTCCCCACTCACATTGTCTGTATCTTTAAGACTTGATTACTTGTAAAGACTCGCATTCCAAACATTATTTTGTAAATTGAGTTTGTGTCTTTTGTGCCCTGTTTGTGAACAGAACTCCCATTTACCTGGTGAAGGAGCAGCTCTCTGAAAGCAAGTGGATTTTGCTACCAAGTGAACCTGTTGGACTTTAACCTGGTGTTGTGAGACCTCTTACTGTATTTCTTTTCTAATCAGAATGTTAAAAAGATGACAATGGCATCAGGTGATAAGAATCTAAAAGAAAAAGCAAATTGTCTTAAAGTTCCGCAGCCAATTTTTCACCCGTCCTGTTACAGATTAAAACTGTGCTAAAGAATGCAGGTTTTGTTGATATACATGTAAGGCTCATTGAAGCAATTAGTGAAAAATGTGACATATGGAAATAAAAGTATCTGAGGACGCCAGCATGTCTCATCGTGTTCCATTGGGATGGATTTAAAAGTGTAGGACAAAAACAGAAACATTTTTATGTTATATTTTATTGACATGGCAACCAGATTCAGTCTTTGAGCAGTTATACATGGCAAGGACAAAAGGGTGATTGTGGATAAAGTCATGGGAAAATGGATAGGACCAGACTCGGAGCAGTAGTTAAGTTTCTGACTGACGATTGAGGGTGAGTGAATTTGCTTATGGGGAATTTAGAGACTTGTGTGAACATATGAAGTTTGTGTGGTCATGTCAACATCTTTTCAGCAAAGGAATCGGTGAAAGAGACCACACAGTGATCGATGAAATGCTCCATAAGCTCTGAATCAGTCAACCAAAATGCAAAATGAAATTTGCCCTGGCGTGAGTAGTGCATACAATTAATTTGGTCTGGGGCGTAGTGCAGGGTGCGTGTGTCAGTGCATATGTGTATGTGTGTGTGTGTGTGTGTGTGTGTGTGGGGAGGGGGGTGGGGGCGTGACTGGGGGGGATTTGATGTTGGGGGAGGGTGAGAAAACGAGACTAGTCTTTATCAATAATCTCACCTAGAAAGTGTTATTTGTATCCTGATGAATCATATTGGGTCATCAGTGAAAACATCTAAAGAAGAAACAGAGAGGTTGAAAAGCTCGATGGGACAGTTGAATTCGCGCTGCACTCAAACAAAACCAGAAGTTAGGTGTAATGCATTGGAACAATGAATTGGAATGAAACATGCAATAGTCAAAGATGTTTGAAGAGCAAGTGAATATTTTTAAAAAATTAAATACAGAGAAATGCAGACTCAGATTTCCAGCCTTGGGGGACCTGAAAGACATGAAATTAGTTCTGTTTTAGGATGTTTCTCATGCTAGTGTTCCAAAAGGATGTTGGAGTGTAGCTAGCTGTATAATATTCTTGCCTCACTATCGAAATGTGATTGCACTAGAGTGGGTACAGAAGAGGTTCACCAGGATGTCGCCTGGGATGGAGCATTTGAGCTATAGAAGCTTTGGAGAGATGGAATAGGATGGGATTTTTTTTTAGAGCAGAGAAGGTTGTGGGGGACATGATTAAGATGTATAAGATTAGTAGCTTTTACCCTTGACTGAGGGTTAATCACGAGGAGGCATAGTTCTAGGGTGAGGGGAAGGAGATTCAGAGGAGATTTGGGAAAATAATTTTTCACTCAAAGGGTGGTGGGAGTCTGGAATGCGCTGCCTGGAAAGGTACTCCAGGCTGGAAACCTTACAACCTTGAAAAAGTATTTGGATGAGCACTAGAAATATAATAACATTCAAGGATTTGGGACAAATGCTGGAAAATGGGATTTGTGTGCCTTTAGTGGTAGATATTGTCAGTGCAGACTTGATGGCTTTTTCTGCTGTGTATGTAAATCTACGTGGAGAATTTTTCCATCCTGTCTGCTATGAGAATCAGAGTGGGCTGGGGGGAGGGTGTGCGTGGGGTTGGGGGTGGTAGACCATGCAAAAGTCCGCTGACCTCGGGCAGGATTTTCTGGTTCTGGGGTGAGTGCAGCCGGAAAATCCCACTCTATGAGTGAAAATGCCAAATGTTGTTCCTTTTCCTCGGAAGCTAAGAAAATAATAAAGGTGGTTGAACATACTTTAGCTGTGGAAACACTGGCCCTGGTAAAGGAGGAGACATTGATTGATTAAGTATCTTGAGCACGTATAAAGAGAGAATTCCACCAATATGCATCAGGCCTTCTGTGAATGCCTTTAGCGCCTTTTTTTTTATTTGTTTTGATTTAAGTTTTGATTTAGTTACAGTGCCCTACCAGGAATTATCACCCCACACTCCCCTCATTTCTGTTTAATTTATTGAACTTTTTATTTTAATAAAAAGAGTATAGGGAGAGACATCTGGGACACTGGGTGTTGGTTAGGGAGGAGGCAGACATTTGGAATGTTGCATTCTGTAAATTTATTTAGTATTAAGTATAATCTTGGTATCTGGTTTCTTACTTCACCATCTGGCTGTCAAACATTTGACACTCTTCTCAGTTCCAGCAGCAAGTAAATATGAAATGGTGTGTAAATCTTCAAGTTGCGCTTGAACTTGGCATCAATGTCCTGTTTACTCCCAATCAGCTGGTTGCTGCCAGGAGAGGGCCTTTGGACAAGCTCCAGCCACTAAAATGTTGTGTAGCCTCTTTATTGAACAGTAGGAGGCATTGTAAGGAGCAAACGCCTATTTAACGATAACAGGTCACCTGGTGACCATTATGAGCACAAGTTTCAACTCCTTTACCGAGGTTGTCTTGTATTAATGTAGACTAAACTGGTATTGTAATTTAAATCCCCAACTTAGCCACTTCATATACTCTTCAGTACCTAAAGTATTCAGTTATCATTGCTCCTAACATTCACAACAAACTTAACATGAGCTAGGTGTTCTTACTGCTGTATGCAAGGGAAGGTGTCAGAGTTTTTACTGGGTGAATAGCAGACTTGTAAATTTTTTGTACCAGTGAGGAAACTTGACTTCTGACAATGCCAGTGGAAATTTAGATGCTCATTCCCAATCATCTGTCATCCTTTGGCATCATTTCTGTATCCAAAGACTCTAAGCAAATTATGGATTGTGTCTCACTGTCTCCTCAGCCACCTGCAGAATATGGGAACATGCCATCTGGGCCTGGGTACTGATCCACATTTCATCTTTATTCTTTAGTAGCATTTTCTATTGATAACTGCAACAATGTTCATCAGGCAATTGAGGTGGGCCTGTTGGAATATGAACTCTCTGATTAAGGGCCAAATTGATGGGCCAATCAGGAAGCCTCCTGCTTTGTATTTAACCAGGAATGTCAATTCCTCTGGGACTCCTTGTGTAGATTGCTAACTGAAAGCACTCTGTATGTAGTTGTCAGGGTTGTAAATAAAGGGATTTTGGTGAAGGGACTTCTGCCTCTGAGGACTTATTACAATAACGATAGTAAAATTTCACATCTTCTTCAGATACTTCTGTAGTCCCATTATGGCCGTCCCCTATAAGAACAGAACAGATATAATTGTTCAACATCTCGGTCATTTCCTCATTCTCACATAATGGATGGTTCCTTCATCTCATAATTAGTCTCATCAATTCTTTGACTTCCTTATTGTTTTTATGTGAAGAAAATGCAGTATTGTTTCATTTATGTTGGCCAGTGGCCTTTTTTCAAATTCTCTTTTAATCTTCATTATCATCCTTGCTAATTCTTTTCCATAAATTTTTTTTACCTGCGAACATTCAATCTTACCTTTTCACATTTATCCATCCTTCAGTCATGGTTGGAATGTATTTAAACTGCAACTTTTCTACCAGACGCTTAAACATCTCTCACCGCTAGTCCGCCATTTATCCAATTAATAAATCTGGGCTGTGTCCCTCTTTCACCACACTGGAATAAGCTTATTTTCAGCTCAATATATTTACCTCATTTGACACAACACTTAGGTTATAGTGCTGTATAGTATTGCGCTTTTAATGAGGTGTACACATTACTTGAAGCCATGTCTGGCAACAATTCGGATGACTGCAATAGAATGTTGTTGGAATTGGCGAAAGTTCAAATTCCACACATATCCCAGTGTCAAATAAAAATAGAAAAATATCTGGGATGGCATTATGCAAAGTCAAGTGAGGAGAGATGGACTGCAATCCATAAACTTATAACTACTGCAGTCCATATTCAATCTTACTACCAAAAAGGCCCAACACCCAATCCGCTCCATTTGGAACCATAATTCCTGTCAAAGCTTTATGCTGCAGTTTCCTTTCAATTATCTATTTTGTCAGGTAGTGAGGACAGTTTTGGATGTGATTATTGGCATCCTGCAAATGCTAAAAACTTACATTTACACTCATCGGCTACGAAGTGGTGGAAAATCTGAAGTCTCTGGTGATTGTGATTGATCTATCCATCACATTTATGGTCAGTCTCTGCTGGCCTTGCACTGAGCTCATAATTCTACTGGATGTGGCAGGTTGTGGGGGGTGGGGTTCAAAGATGATGGAGTTGATAATACAGTCCAGGCACTGTAATAGTCAACAATACTGCTCTAATGGGCACTGTGCGTGCTTGAAGTGCTTTGAACTGATCTTGGACTAAAATACAAGGTCAATTCATTAACAGAACACCACAGAACTCCCAGAATATATCAATCTTAAAGGGACTTTGGTTGTTTTTAGGCTGTACTGTACTTAAGAATAGAAAGATATACAGTAGGAGTAGCCAAAGGTCCATGTGGCTAGAGATAGCTGAAAGAGTAAACATTGCCAGACCTTTAACAGATCTTGGGGTGAAGTGAAGGAGGAGGTTGTTGACCTCCAAAAAGGTGACCAAAGTGCCTGTGCTCATTGCTTTGGTTAACTTTACAATGTTGTTTTATGAAGCACATTGTGATAGGGTTTGGTGAAACATTAATGCAAAAAGAAATGCATAAGAGAATAGATAATCTTGACAACCGGTCCCCCACTTCCCAAATGCAGTGACACACTATGTTTGAGCACCATGCTCTTTACTGCTGCCAGGGCAATGTATTTGTTCAGGGTCCTGGCAGCAACAAGATTGCTGCAGCTATGAGCACTGAGTTGCAGAGAAACGTACAGCAAGTAACAGGGAAATCAGTGCACTCTCAAAAGCACCGCATGCAGTTAGGCAAAGTGATAAAACGACAGTAAAGATGCAAGTCCCAGAAATTTTGTTATTTAAGTGTGGGGTTTGAGATGTCGTACCTTAAAGATGTTCCTGCACCAGGCTGCAGAGACCTCTGGGAATGCAGCAGGAGAATTTTATGGAGCCCCACAACACAGGAAACCTGGCGGGGGGGGGGGGGGTGGGGGGGGGGGGGGTGGGGGGGGGGGGCGATTCCCCTAAAGTGCTGAATTGGTGGGAAAACTGTTCTAAATCCCAACTGTTTTCTCAGTTCAGTATCTCACCGAATCTCCGCACACTGTGCACTGCAGTGTCTGAGTTGTGAATCTTATTAAATGCTCAGGGGGGGTGAGGCCAAAGACCCTGAAACCAGCCGGATGAGCGGATACATGTGCACGTGCACATCGCTGGGAGATTGTGGAAAGGACCTCCCAGTATCAGGGTGACTGCCATCCAAACCCCACATACATCACTAGCCTCATCGCTGGCCCCCATAACCCCCCCACAGATATCGCTGGCCGCCACAACGTGCCTGCACACATCATTAGCCTCATCACTGCCTCCACAACCCCCCTCCCATAGACATCGCTGATTCTTACAACCCCCACAGATATCACTGGCCTCATCGCTGGCTCCCACAACCCCCCCATAGACATCGCTGGCCTCATCGCTGGCTCCCACAACCCCCCCATAGACATCGCTGGCCTCATCACTCATTGTTGGCCCCCGAACCCCCCACAGAGACATCGCTGGCCTCATCACTGGCTTCCACAACCACCCTACACACATTGCTGGCCTCATTGCTGCCCCCCACCCCAACTCCCCTCCCTCCATCTCCCACCCGACTCCCCCTCCCCCTCCGCCCACCCCAGCACCCCACCAACCTCCACCCCCCACCCCCACTCCCACTCCCCCATCCCCCAATCCTCCCACCCCCACCCACTCACCACCCCCTCACCATCCCACCCTCTTCCTCCACACCCCCCTGCCCCCTCCCTCCCCACTCCCTTCCCACCCCCTCCCCCACCCCCATCCTCCTCCCCATCATCCCCACCCTCCCATCCCTCCACCCCCACACCCCCCCCACCCCCCCCATCCCCCCACCACTACAGTTCTCCAAATCCACAGCATGCATCGGAGAATAGTAGGAATCAGACTTGAGTGGCATTTGGGGCAGGATCCCTGTGTACACAACAGCGAGTCATCACCAACCTCCAGTCTTCAACCAAGACTCGCAACCATTGTTTCTGGGGGGGTAGGGTGGTAGGATGACAGGAGCAGGGGAGGGTGATGTGGTGATTTAATGGTCCAGGTTGGTTTGGAGGAGGAATAGTGGCTGCACTTGCTCCTGGGGTGTGTGGGATGTGTATTGGTTGCACTCCTTCACTGCACAGCACCAGCTAGGTGAAGCAGGTCCCTCACTGCCCTTCCTTGTCAGACACCTGCCATTGCCACCTGCTGTCTTTCCTCTGGCTCTTCATGTGGTGGGCTGCCCACCTTGCCCCCTCGCCCCTTCCTCCCCCTCCTCTTCCTCCTGCTCCTGCTCCAGCTGGTCTCCCCACTGCTGGGAGATGTTGTGAAGAGAGCAGCAAACGTTGGTGGTGTGTGAAGCGCACAGAGTCATACTGGCGGCCCCCCCAAGAGCGGTCCAAGCAGTGGAACCGCATCTTCAGCAGGGCGATGCACCGCTCTGTGACGGACCAGGTGACTGGATGGGACTCATTGTAGCGGGTCTTCGCCTCGGCCTGGAGCCTCCGCACAGGCATCATCAGCCATGACCTTAGCGGATATCCTTTGTCACCGTGTAGCCATCCTGGGAAGCTGGGCTGGTCTTCAAAGAGCCCAGGGGTGTCTGACTGCCTGATCACAAAGCTGCATGGACATTCCCTGGATAGCGTGCATTGACCTCCATGATCTTCAGTCAATGGTTGCAGACAATTTGGACGTTCAGGAAGTGGAATCCCTTCCAGTTCATAAATCGCTGCAGCTCTGCATGGACGGCCCACAAGGCGTGCCATCCACAGCGCCTTGCACATCTGGGATCCCAGCAATGGACGCGAAGCCGGGCGCCCAGGCCTCCCATTGTCCACAGCCCACATCGATATTAATGAACTGCCCTGCCCAGGCATACAGGGCATCTGTGACCTGCCGCACACATCTGCACATGAAGGCCTGGGAAATTCCAGCTCGGCCACCACGGGGACCCTGGAATGACCCGAAGGCATAGAAATTGAGGGTTGCCGTCACCTTCACGTCCACAGGGAGTGGATGGCTGCTGCTCCCCCCCCCGCTGTCAGGTGTGATAGCACCTCACAAATGTGATGCACCATGGTTTTGGACATGCACAACGACGGCACATCTCCTCTGAGAGGGCCTCGGAGGAATTGCAGGGCCTGTATCTCCTTAGCCTTGGCACCCTCTGCCTTCTGTGCACCCTCTTGGGTGCCTGCTCACCCATCTCTTGGCCCTCAGCAGTAGCCCTCTTGCCCTGCTTCCTGGCGGTGGCTGCTCCTGCGGTGGTCTCTCCACACCAACCGTCTCCTGAGCCGCCACCACCTCCTCTGCCTGCGCTGCCACCAACACGGCCAATTCCAGATCAAGCAAAACAGAATCCATCCGTGCAGTGGGGTTTGGAAAGAGCAAATTATTATCATTCACTACATAGACCCAGCACCACCCCAATCCATCACCTGGGCCAGCACATCCACTTGTGGGAGCTGGCAACACCACACAATCCATGGGGTCACGTGCGGCCCAATTAGGGTTGTGTGAGATTCCCATCATGACAAATGCTGGCACAGATTTGCAGGTCGGTGTGCAGATGTGGGCAATGCGCACACTTGAGCCATTGCTATGTGTGCAACTGCAGCATCTGTTACAGGCTGGTCCGTTTCACAGGACAGGGACAGATTACAAATCAGCACCAGATGTGTGCCCAGTTACAGCAGATTCATTCAGTCCATATCTGAACCTCTGCACCCTGGCCTGGAGCAGCAGCTGCTTCATCTGGTTAGGCCTCAACCTGGAACATCAGCACTTAGTCGAGTCCCTGACCACACCCTGCAGAAAGACAATGCCACTGCACAGTGCTGTGGAGAGGGGAGGAGAAGCGGGACCCCTCAACACTGCCTCTCACAGTGTGCTCCAGCACTGCTTGGAGTGGGGGTGTGGAAACAACCCCTGTGCTCAGCTAGCAGCACTTACCTCCTCACACCAGTTCAAGGCTGTCATGCCATGTTGCGACTTTTAAACACCTATTCTGATTCGCACCAAAATTACATCACGCCAGAGAGGTGGGAGATGCAGTTATGGGCAGAGATTGCCGTGTGGATTCCAATAGTGGCATGTAGAGGTATGTAAACTCATGTTCAACAGTGGCCCGCCAGTTTTCGGCAGGTCTCCGGCAGCGCCATTTTTCTCCAGCTGGGAGATGCGTGCAGGTTGAAAAAACTGTCAGGGAACCCGCAAAGTGGCCGACATGCGCATCTCCTGGCCCAACCCGCCAGAAAAGTTGCGGGTCGCAGTGGGAGAGTTGCGGACCTGGTGTGCAGAGTGACTTCATAAGGCAGGGTGCAACATTTCGATTTCCTGATGGCAGGTTGATGCAGCGATAAAGTCAGCGCTGTGTCAAACATTCCACTGATCTGTGATGGGTTTGTACATTTGTACTCCTGAATATTCATTAACGTGAAATTGTTTTCAATAAAGTCCTACCATCAGGATAAAATCAGTGATACGTAAAAACTTTCTTGGCACCTGGTTCACGGTTGTTTCAAGGTGGTGTACACCAATTGCCTCTGTGCAGTTGTGACTAAGGAAGATTCTGGGTTGGACTCTGGCACAAAACGGTGGGGTGCAGAGGAGGGAAGAGACAGATTTTTTAAATTTACATTTTTACTCCCTCCTTAAAGTTACAAAGCCAATGCTCAGAATGGATTGGGCAAATCCAAATCCATTCCTTGATTGCACCAAAAACCAAATTCAGAATTCAACTGAATCCAATTCAATTCCCCATAAAAGGACAAATAAGATATAAGATGACAAAATGAGGCATTGCACCTTACCATGGGCTTGATCTCAGCCAAGTCTCCTGAGTGTGGTAGACATACATGTGTGTGTGTGTCCTCTGTGTTTGTGTGTGTGTGTTCTCTGCGTGTGTGTTTGTGCATGTTTGTGCTGCCCTCTGCGCACACATGCGTGTGTGTGTATTGGTGGATGATGGGGGTGGGGGTAAAGCAGGGATTGAAAGATGGGTGAAGGTTCAAAAGGGCAGATTTACAAAATTGATGCTATCAATGGTGTGATCCTGAGGTGGCTAGGTGGTGGAGGAAACAGTCACAGTTAAAGGGGGGGATTGTTGGATGGGTCAAGTGTGATGGGGGCAAGTGTGAGAGAGAATAGAAGCTGTGGGAAGGTAGAAGGTGTAGGATCGTGTTTGGAATGTAATATGTACCATTGTCCGTGGCTTCCTGAAAATGTCTGTTCAATTCCAAGGATTGAAGATCAAAGCAGGAGGAGAGTCATTTTGGGGGAAGAGTTCATGTTGTGCGCAATTGGCAGTACAGTTGAGAGGAGGGTCATTAGTGGCTCTTTAGAGGTAACAAAGTTTTCCTAAAACTGCCAAGTGGCTTCTTTTGTATCCAGACAAGGTCTTTGATTAGTTTTTAAAATTTTGAAAATAACCATGCAAAAAGCTATAATTATTTTATATAAATGTACAATGTGACGTCTTAGTCCCTCACACAATGGAGAATCGTGGTAGTGATACGGGCAGCACAGTGACAGTGGTTAGCACTGCTGCCTCACAGCACCAGGGATCCGGGTTCAATTCTGGTCTTAGGTGACTGTATGGAGTCTGCACATTCTCCCCATGTCTGTGTGGGTTTTCTCCGGGTGCTCTGGTTTCCTCCCACAGTCCAAAAATGTGTGGGTGAGGGGGAGCAACCATGCTAAATTGCCCCTTAGTGTCCCAAAATGTGTAGGTTGGTGGGATTAATGAGATATATAGGTGGGGTTATGGGAAAAGGGTCTGTTGGAGAGTGGATACAGACACGATGGGCTGAATGGCTTCCTTCTGCAATGTAGAGACTCTATGATATTCTATGATGATACACAGCCTCCCTGTTTGAACAAGAGGCTTCATAATCAGCTGCCCAGAGAAGCTGCCTTGTCAGCCTGAGGGGGCTTTCATCAATGGATAGCTTCCCCACTGTTAAATCACACATGTGTTACATGCTGCTGGCACTTCGCTTTTTAATTATAATCATATGTGGAAAAAACAAAAAGAAAGCTCAGTTCTAGTTACAAAGCTGGAAATGACACCCTGTCGATAAATTCCCAGGCCATATGTAGGATTAATTTACATTCATTTCAATCTTTTTGACAAAAACCACACCAACAAATTAAAGTAATTGAAACCAGCCAATGATAATTATCAAAGTGATGCATATTGGTGCTGAAGAATTAAATAAAGAAAGACTTGCATTTATGTAGCACTTTCCTCCACCAAACATCTTAAAGCACTTTACAGCCAATGTGTAATCACTGTTGCAATGCATGCAGGAAGCACTTTGCAATTCGTAGGCAATGTTAATACAAAGCAGTCTCCCTTCAGGTCCAGCATAGGCCATTGAGAATAGCACTCTCTGTACTCTAGTCCAACATTATGTCTTAACACTAATCTCAGTGTGTTTTGATTTCCCACTGCAATCTTCCTCACGATTTCTCCAAGTTATTAACAAGCTTCCAACTTGAATCAAATTTCAGGGGTAGTTTTATCCTCTGTATTTGTACCAGCAGGAAACTGGTTTGACTTGTATGTGATCAAAGAAACAACACTGAGCCCTGGAGCACAAATTGCAGTGGTTCAGGAGTTGGGGAAGAGATGGTGGATTCATGGTGAAACTAATAAATACAGGAAATTTGAATCCTGCGGCCCTTTCTGGGGTAAGTTACCAGACAACAATCCTGTCCGTTCAGGTTCTAAGTTAAAAAGCACTCTTCTCTAAATCCAATAGATTACCAATTTTTGTGAGACATCTTTACCAAAGCATTGTGCTCTATGACTCTGTGACCCTAGTCATAATCCATTATGGAGGCCTGTGTAATGAAGAATCTTGAATTGCAATTTACTATTGTTTTTATAGCATTGCCTTCCACTTGTATCAATGTCAGTTTATTGTTTCTGCATTCCATGTTCCCCTGCTTTTTGTAATTCTGGTTGCTTGAAAATCTCTGCTATGTGCTCAGCTTATTTATTTGTCTGTCAGTGCCAACAAAAAGATTTCAGTCGCCAAAATAATTCTACAATTGCTCAATCATTGATGTAGCGTTTATTATTAAAGTCAGGTTGGTGCTGAACTAGAGGTGATTTCAGGATTTAGAAATAGGTGTTCTTCACTGCTTAGCCATTTTAATACAATCCCCCATGCTGTAAACCAAAATTACCAAATCTACTGAATGATCCCAAATGATGGAATTACCAACAAGATTCTACCTTTTGTAACTTAAACACAAATCAGAATTCACACAAATTAAACATGCATTAACAGGCAAATTATACATCAAATATGAAGGCAGTCAATACAACAAAGATTGGTCTTTCACAATCACAAGAATTTCTCTTCAGTATGTATGGCATGTAGCCACACAATTCCATATTTGATCTTTATTCATGTGGAATGAATCAGGAATCCTACCTGACAACAATTTTTACCTTGCGGTTCCAACAGTATGATAATCATCAACAAGGTACAATTCTAAGAGTCCTTCCTCCCCTGAGTCACCAGGTTCTAATGATGTAATTTTCCAGAGTTCCTTTTCATCCAAGCAACCAATATCACCCCAAGCTTTGGCCACTCCTGGTAAAACACTCAGCTCTTTGGTGTCTCTGAACTGTTCATGCAGCTTTCTATGTTTTAGACCATTTTAGCCAGGTCGCAGAATGCCTCCAAAAGCTCCCGTCTCCTTTTATGCCAAATTGAAAAAAATGACCTCTATCTGAGAGAGGTTAGCCTCTTCCCCTCACAAGAATTCTATTATCCTCTTGATGTCTCTTTAGGCCCGATTTTACCATGTTGATTCTAAGTGCTAGGTGGACTTGAATCTGGGAGTGTTTCAGATCCGACTTTTAGACCTGCTCTCTGGCGACCCCATACGCACTCTGCCTGAAAAATATCAACGATTCTGCTTATCGCACCCAAATCAGTGCCGCCATGTCTGAAATGGGTGACCTATATCACCCTGGAGCCAACCTCGCAGCCTGGGCTCCTCTCAAATGCCTCCGGGACGTCCAAGCTCCTGACAATGAAGCTGTCATGCAGCTGCCTGGGTCTCTAGCTCAGATGTGCATGATGGTCATATCATGGTTGCACAGCAGCTGAACATTCAGGGAATGGAACCCCTTCCTATTTACGGAAATCTCTGTGGATTCTGAATGGGGTAATGTGTGTACAGTCGATCGCCCCCTGCAATGGTGGCGAATCCTGTAGCCTGGGCTTCCTGCTGTGCCTGGTCCAGGTTGAAGTTGATGAAGTGGTCAGCCTGGGCATACAGGGCTTCAGTGACCTGCCTCACACAGGTGTGCATGGCAGATTGGAAGATGCCACAGACATCACTGCTCAGGGTCTGGAAAGAGCCAGTCACGTAGAAGTTTGGAATGGCCATCAAGTTGACAGCCACTGAGACTGGGTGCCCACCCCCCCACCTCAAGGTGCCAGGTCCTGCAATGGCTTGTACAGGTGTCACACTTTTGGAGTCATAGGCACGGCAGCACACAGTGTCCGACATATGCTTGAAGGACACGAGCACAGAACTGCCGGGGTCTCTGCTCCATCCTTCTCCTGTGCACCCCCACTGCTCCCACCTGGGTGAATGGCAGCCACCTCATGCCTCTGGTGGTCGTCTCCCTCTGGTCCTGCAAGTGGTAAGGCCTCGTCCTTCTGTGCCCTCAATTCTTCTTCTAGGCTCTCCTTCTGAGCTCCAGCAACAACCAAAAGAGTAGCAAGATCTATTAGTTGCATAGAAAAAGCCATCTCGTCATTCTGAAGTGAGTGGTGGGGCGATGGGAGGGGGAAGAGATGGAGAAGAACACATGAAGAGGTTGTGAAATGCTGCTTGCTCCTAACACATCCACAATCACTATCCATACCCACCAATTCCCCCAACCACACACTCCCCACAATCACAGCCCCCCCCAAATCCCCCAGCCACACACTCCCCACAATCACAGCCCCCCAATTCCCCCAGCCACACACTCCCCACAATCACAGCCCCCCCCCCAAATCCCCCAACCACACACTCCCCACAATCACAGCCCCCCCCAAATCCCCCAGCCACACACTCCCCACAATCACAGCCCCCCAATTCCCCCAGCCACACACTCCCCACAATCACAGACCCCCCCAAATCCCCCAACCACACACTCCCCACAATCACAGCCCCCCCCAAATCCCCCAGCCACACACTCCCCACAATCACAGACCCCCCCAAATCCCCCAGCCACACACTCCCCACAATCACAGCCCCCCCAATTCCCCCAACCACACACTCCCCACAATCACAGCCCCCCCCAAATCCCCCAGCCACACACTCCCCACAATCACAGCCCCCCCAATTCCCCCAGCCACATGCTCCCCACAATCACAGCCCCCCCCAAATCCCCCAGCCACACACTCCCCACAATCACAGACCCCCCCAAATCCCCCAACCACACACTCCCCACAATCACAGCCCCCCCCAAATCCCCCAGCCACACACTCCCCACAATCACAGACCCCCCCAAATCCCCCAACCACACACTCCCCACAATCACAGCCCCCCCCCAAATCCCCCAGCCACACACTCCCCACAATCACAGCCCCCCAATTCCCCCAGCCACACACTCCCCACAATCACAGCCCCCCCCCAAATCCCCCAGCCACACACTCCCCACAATCACAGCCCCCCAATTCCCCCAGCCACACACTCCCCACAATCACAGCCCCCCAATTCCCCCAGCCACACGCTCCCCACAATCACAGCCCCCCCCCAAATCCCCCAGCCACACACTCCCCACAATCACAGCCCCCCAATTCCCCCAGCCACATGCTCCCCACAATCACAGCCCCCCCCCAAATCCCCCAGCCACACACTCCCCACAATCACAGCCCCCCAAATCCCCCAACCACACACTCCCCACAATCACAGCCCCCCAAATCCCCCAGCCACACACTCCCCACAATCACAGCCCCCCCCCAAATCCCCCAACCACACACTCCCCACAATCACAGCCCCCCCCAAATCCCCCAGCCACACACTCCCCACAATCACAGCCCCCCCAAATCCCCCAGCCGCACACTCCCCACAATCACAGCCCCCCAAATCCCCCAGCCACATGCTCCTCACAATCACAGCCCCCCCAATTCCCCCAGCCACATGCTCCCCACAATCACAGACCCCCTAATTCTCCCAGCCACATTCTCCCCACAATCACAGCCCCCCAAATCCCCCAACCACACACTCCCCACAATCACAGCCCCCCAAATCCCCCAGCCACACACTCCCCACAATCACAGCCCCCCAATTCCACCAGCCACATACTCCCCATAATCACAGCCCCCCCAATTCCCCCAGCCACACGCTCCCCACAATCACAGCCCCCCCAATTCCCCCAGCCACATGCTCCCCACAATCACAGCCCCCCCAATTCCCCCAGCCACATGCTCCCCACAATCACAGCCCCCCCAATTCCCCCAGCCACACACTCCCCACAATCACAGCCCCCCAATTCCCCCAGCCACACACTCCCCACAATCACAGCCCCCCAATTCCCCCAGCCACATGCTCCCCACAATCACAGACCCCCTAATTCTCCCAGCCACATGCTCCCCACAATCACAGCCCCCCCGATTCCCCCAGCCACATACTCCCCACAATCACAGCCCCCCCAATTCCCCCAGCCACATGCTCCCCACAATCACAGCCCCCCCAATTCCCCCAGCCACATGCTCCCCACAATCACAGACCCCCCGATTCCCCCAGCCACATACTCCCCACAATCACAGCCCCCCCAATTCCCCCAGCCACATGCTCCCCACAATCACAGACCCCCTAATTCTCCCAGCCACATGCTCCCCACAATCACAGCCCCCCCAATTCCCCCAGCCACATGCTCCCCACAATCACAGCCCCCCCCAATTCCCCCAGCCCATGCCCCCCACAATCACAGCCCCCCCAATTCCCCCAGCCACATGCTCCCCACAATCACAGCCCCCCCAATTCCCCCAGCCACATGCTCCCCACAATCACAGCCCCCCCAATTCCCCCAGCCACATGCTCCCCACAATCACAGCCCCCCCCAATTCCCCCAGCCCATGCCCCCCACAATCACAGCCCCCCCAATTCCCCCAGCCACATGCCCCCCACAATCACAGCCCCCCCAATTCCCCAGCCACATGCTCCCCACAATCACAGACCCCCTAATTCTCCCAGCCACATGCTCCCCACAATCACAGTCCCCCAATTCCCCAGCCACATGCTCCCCACAATCACATCTCCTTGCAAAGTTGAGAGGTGCAGCAGTGCAATTTGCAAGTGCTTTGTGCACATCCTTCAGCTGGAAGTGAGCTGAGTGCACAAGGACCCAGCAGCACTGCAAGTCCCGAGGTCAGTGCTGCAAGTCGGACATCGGTGACCCTGCAGAGCAACAGCAACCCCCTCCCCACACACACTTGTAGAGCCGCCACCAACCTGAGACAGAAAATGTCCACAACAACGGGACACCCGTAAGTAGCAGAAAGCCGTCAGACGCTATGCACTTACCTCCTCACTACCCCTCACTGATGGGGCACCCAAATCAGACTTATATGGAGCATGTCTGATTTGTGTCAACTCCCAGTTGGTGAATGGTGTGGTAAAGGGGGAAGTGCTGATAAAGTTGGGCATTCAGTCTATGAATTCAATCGAAATGCATTCAAATGCGTTTAAATTGCCGCAGTGGCTGTTTCAGGCACAGTTCCAATTGCGGCTATTTTCAGCTGTTGGTAAAGGGGGAACCAGTATGGAGACGCCTGCGGATCGTGCTACTCGCCTCACACCCAACTTTATCATGTTTTTATGCCCGGAAACGGGCGCAACTTGATGGTAAATTCGGGCCCTTTGTCTCTGCACTTATGTACTGATCACCTTCATCTCTCCTTTGTGTCTTCTAGCCACACAGCTTTTATATGTTAAAAGCAAATAACTGCGGATGCTGGAATCTGAAACCAAAAGAAAATGTGGAAAATCTCAGCAGGTCTGGCAGCATCTGTCAGGAGAGAAAAGAGCTGACGTTTCGAGTCCAGATGAATCTTTGGACAAGACTCAAAACGTCTTTTCTCTCCTTACAGATGCTGCCAGATCTGCTGAGATTTTTCAGCATTTTCTCTTTTGGTTTCATATGTTAATATCCTTTCTATTGTATTGCTACCAAGGGTTGCTACCGCATGGATTTGTATTTCTTACTACTCAAAAAAAATCTAATTGATGCAATCTCTGAAAAAGTTATTTTCCAACATTTCTAAAAATAATTAGATTCTACAGATGTTTTAATGCAATTACAATTTTCCTTACTGTACTGTTTCCAGGTTATACCAGTTACTTGTAGCTGTGAACAATACCAGCACCTCAAGCTCAATTGGAAGTCAAGGAACATTTTCTGCTTGAGTAAATGTGCCAAATTATATCAATCTCCATGGAACTAGGGGATAGAGCTTCAGTATTGGTCAGTTGGAGTGTAGCCTGATCGAGACAGCCAGTGAGATAATGCTAAAAGTTTCCAGGGTTATTCTGCTGAAAGGATGAAAATGGGTCCTTAAATAGATGCTGTAACAATAAGGGATGCCTGTTTGGTCTGGTTTTAACACACAGTTTGGTCCAATTTGTCTTGTGTATCTTTGGGAGGCAGCAGAGAGCTCTAATGCGGGGAATATGTGGGATGAGAGCACAGAGGGTAACCCTGAAGGTCTGGATTAAAGGTCTTGATCAGCGTGTTGAGTTGACGGGTGTATTCTCTAGTTGGATCTGTGGGTAACTGTCTGTAGTGTTCCTCGTTGTTCAGTTGTCAGTACAGTTCTTTGCAGTAATCTGTTCTCTTCAGCATGACGATGGCCCCTCCTTTGTCTGCTGGTTTGATGACAATATTGTGGTTGGTTTTGAGAACGTGGATGGTGTTGTGTTGTGTTTGGGTGATGGTTGGGCTGTCTTGTGAGTGCAGTTGATGAATCTGGTGTTGATGCACCTCCTGGTGGCTTGGGCACACATGTCAAGTTGAGGGCAGCAGCCTTCCGGTGGAGTCCAGTTGGACTCTTTTCTCTTCGGTTGCTGCACTGCGGATCTCTCTGTTGGCTGTTCTGGTTCATTGGCTGCCTCATTGTGTTTGCTGTTGGCCTCTTCGGGTTTGTGGAAGAACTCCCGCAGCCTCATTCGCCTGTGTCTGCTTAGAGACTGAAGGGGTCCATTTTGGTGGTGGGGCAGGAATTGAGCCCTCAGCTGAGAACTTCGACTTCATCTTGTTGAAGAATGTAGTCCGACATGTTGACAATGGACTTCCCTGCAGTGGTACTGTTTTCGACTGTGGTGCTGGGGGAGGCTTGGTTGCTGCTGGTGGTGATGCCGAGTTTCTCAAGTTTCCTGTTCTTGGTGTGCATGTAGATGGTGTAGTTCCTTTGTTGCATCTGCTTGGCAGAGTTTCGCAGCTGGTCTGCGTCCTGAGCGCAACTTGAGAGTATGAATTCTATCTGGGTTTCCAGGATGTGGCGTCTGTTGTAAAGCTGGTGTATGAGGTGGTTGAGGAGTGTGAGAGAGGTGTGACAGCAACAATGAGCAACAACGAGGAACACTACAGTTACCCTCAGATCCGACCAAAGAACACACCCGTCAACTTAACACTCTGATCAAGTCCTTTGATCCAGACCCTCCATGTTCTCATCCCACATACTCCCCGTGTTGGAGATCTCTACTGCCTCCCAAAGATACACAAGGCAAACACACCTGGCCGACCCATCATACTGGACAATGCGATCCTGTGCGAGAACCTCTCCAGCTATGTCGAGGGCATCCTGAAACCTCACAGCAAAGAACCCCCAGCTTTTGTCACGACACTATGGACTTCCTACAGAAACTCAGCACACATGGAGCAGTTGAACCAGGGGTACTCCTCGTCACAATGGATGTCTTGGCGCTCTACACCAGCTTCCTGCATGACAATGGCATTGCTGCAACTGCCTCAGTACTCAACGCCGACAACTGCCAGTTTCCAGATGCAATTTTACAACTCATCCGCTTTATCCTGGACCACAATGTCTTCACCTTCAACAACCAGTTCTTCATCCAGACACACGGGACAGCCATGGGGACCAAATTCGCACCTCAGTAGGCCAACACATTCTTGCACAGGCTTGAAAAGACTTCTTCACCGCACTGGACCTTCAACTGATGCTATACACTAGGTACATCAATGACATTTTCTTCCTTTGGCCTCATGGTGAACAATCACTGAAACAACTAAATGACGACATCAACAATTCCATCCCACCATCAGACTCACCATGGACTATTCTCCAGAATCAGATGCATTCTTGGACACGCATCCCCATCAAGGACGATCATCTCAGCACCTCACTGTACCAAAAGCCCACAGATAACCTCATGATGCTCCACTTCTCCAGCTTCCAACCTAAACACGTTAAGGAAGCCATTCCCTACGGATAAGCCCTCTGTATACACAGGATGTGCTCAGATGAGGAGGATCACAACAGACACCTCCAGACGCTGAAAGATGCCCTCGTAAGAACAGGAAATGGCACTCGACTCATCGATCGACAGTTCCGACACGCCACAGCGAAAAACCACACCGATCTCCTCAGAAGACAAACACGGGACACGGTGGACAGAGTATTCTTCGTCATCCAGTACTTCCCCGGAGCGGAGAAGCTACAACATCTTCTTCGGAGTCTTCAACATGTCATTGATGAAGAAGAAGATCTCGTCAAGGCCATCCCCACACCCCCACTTCTTGCCTTCAAACAACTGCACAAACTCAAACAGACCATTGTTCGCAGCAAACTACCCAGCCTTCAGGAGAACAGTGACCACAATACCACACAATCTTGCCACAGCAACCTCTGCAAGACATGCTGGATCATCGACACAGATGCCATAATCTCACGTGAGAACACCATCCACCAGGTACATGGCGCATACTCTTGCAATTTGGCCAACGTTGTCTACCTGATATGCTGCAGGAAAGGATGTCCCAGTGGTACACTGGGGAGACCATGTAAATGCTGCAACAACGGATGAATGAACATTGCTCAACAATCACCAGGCAAGACTGTTCCCTTCCTGTTGGCGAACACTTCAGCAGTCACGGGCATTCGGCCTCTGATCTTCGGGTAAACATTCTCCAAGGCGGCCTTCACAACATACGACAGCGCAGTTGCTGAACAGAAACTGATAACCAAGTTCCGCACACATAAGGATGGTCTCAATCGGGATCTTGGGTTCATGCCACACTATTTGTAACCCCCAAGACATGCCTGGGCTTGCAACATCTCACTTACTGTCCTATCTGAAGATAATACACATCTCTTTAACCTATGCTTAATACTATCTCCACTCACATTGTCTGCACCTTTAAGACTTGATTAGTTGTAAAGACTTGCATTCTAATCAATATTCTTAAAACTGTGTGTGCCTTTATATGCTCTGTTTCTGATCAGAACTCCCACTCACCTGACTAAGGGGCAAACCCCGAAAGCTGGTGGTGTTTACTACCAAATAAATCTATTGGACTTTAACCTGGTGTTGGGAGACTTCTTACTCGTTTCCTCCTCCCATTCTTCCTGTCAACCAAGGTGGACCCCTAGCAAGATATCAATGACTAAACGTTCCTTTTCACCTGGTGACTTCCGTAAGGCAGAGTACACAGCACTCTTTTTTTTAGGCGCAGTCCCCAGAGAATTTCCAGAATAAATGTTGACATGGTGTAGGTGATGTCTTGGAAAAGTGTCAAGAAAGTCTCCTGAGGAATATAGAATTTATTTAATAATGTTAGCAAGAATATGTCAACACTTTTCACCATTTACCCCCATCCCACTCCGTTATTCTCATTTGTACAGACATTTAACTATTTTCTCTTTAAAACATCCAGCTTCCCAATCCCAGAGGTGCGAAAAGTCACAATGTCACATTCCCACAGCCTTAGCCCCCGGATTGTTGCAGTTCACATATTGCACATAAAAATAAACCCAGACCAGAGTTGAACATTTATTCTTTGACTGTCGTTTGTTATTCAGTTACCCCAAGCTAAAATAAACATTTGACACTGTTAATGCTCAAGCGTCCCATGGTTTGTGTCTGACTTTAACTATGTGCTATTTTAATGTTGCTGTTAAAACACTGAACAGAGAAATGTTTCATGCAGCATGCTTCTGCGAATAGGTGCCAGCCTTGGCTCAGTTGGTAGCCTCACATTAAAGTCAGAAGGTTGGGGGTTTAGCTTTCACCCCAGAGACTTAAACAGGAAAGCTAAGCTGACACCAGAGCAGAGAGTACTGAGGGAGTGCTGCACTGACAGAGACACCATCTTACAGATGTGACATTACACCAAGTTCCATCTGCCCCCTCAATTCGACATAAAAGATTGTGTGGTCCTACTTCAAAGAAGACTAATGGCATCCACCCTAATGTCCTCATCAATATTTATCCCTCACCCAGCAGTAATTGATTATGTGTTCAATGCTGAAATATTGCTGTGAACAATGCAGCACTCTCTCAGTATTACACCGGAAAATAAGGCCAGATTTTGCTGTCAGTGGCAGACAAACATCACTAATCTTTCATCACACTGACACTTGCCCACAGCCTTTCCATTGGCTTTTGTCCACTGAAACATGTGGTCATTGAAACTGCACTTCAGCCCAGCACCCTCCCCACGAACCAGAGTCAACAGGGCAAGTAAAACTGTATCGCCTTTTGCCTGTCAGAATGAAGAAACCTTACCGAGACACTCGGGAGGACACTCTAACATGGCAATGCACAGGAGAATCCAATAGCGCATTGGAAACCTACAGGTTCCATAGGATACTTGTCAGTGGCGTTTTAATCCAACCATTGCATTAGAATCTGGCTTCCAATGAATGTGAGTAGGTACGTGAGCATCTTTCAGTGGAACCATTTAAAAAGACTCTGCCAAGGAGACATTTGAAGGATTGTGCAAAGATTTGAACAAAGGAAGAAACTGCAGCAATAGATTTCCAATATGCAAGGCTGAAGCTAGCTTCCCAAATGCCTCTCGGGAGCTGATGGTGCTCCATAAGGACAAGCAGGGAAATACTCCTTCTGACTCAAAACCAGAAAATACTGGAAAATTTCAGCAGCTGACAGCGAAGAAAGAGTGAAGCTAATGTCTCAACCCCTTCATCCTGACCCGAAATGTTCACTCTGTTCCCTCTCCACAGATGCTGTCAGACCTGCTGAAATATTCCAGCATTTTCTGTTGTTGCTTCAGATTCCAGCAACTGCAGTATTTTGCTTTTACTCCTGGCTGATGGGTGGAAGAAACCTGCCTTTGATAATGGAATGGTATCACAAGAACTTCCAGTGGTAGTTATCAGCAGGAGTGTGTTGTCATACTGATGGGGGTCATTGTTCAGTGCTAATTAGAAGTGCTAATCAGTTCAGGAAGGTTGAGTATTATGGCATAGTCAAGTATATCCAGATGTGCTTTATATTCCAACACCCTCTCAATCCACCCCCCCAACTCTACTTCTGCACCTCCTTCCGTATACCCAACTTATCCTACTGCTTCACCCATCCTTCTCCAGCCATGAGTTTTCTCACATCCCCATCTGATCATCCACCAATGATACTCACCCTCACCTGCCATTCCATATTTCTGCCTCAACAAATGTCCATCCGTCTACCCAATATATTGCCATACTCTCAGCCTCAAACCTCTTCTTTGCCTCCTTCCTGGAGAAAACAGTGCAGAACACCAGGGAGAGATAGAGAACCAGATGGGATCCACTAGCCATCTCCTTACTGACAGTCGCAGAGAAGGTACTGGAGATAAGCCAAGTCTGGACATGCCTAGCCATTGGAGATGGGTGTTGTGGGAAATTCACCTCTTTGGAGTCAGACTTGGAGGTTCAACAAACAGTTTTATTTGGACGAAGCTTTAGGAGAAGTGTTGGCACTCTGCAGTACATGATGTGGAGATGCCGGCATTGGACTGGGGTAAACACAGTAAGAAGTCTGACAACACCAGGTTTAAGTCCTGTTTATTGTTTACGATCAAATAAATCGGTTGGACTTAAACCTGGTGTTGTCAGACTTCTGACTCTGCAGTACAGGCAGTCACCCTCTCAACTACACAATGGTAGTTGAGCATCTTTTATACTTTTTAGATAATAGATAGTACAGGCATTTAGCCAATAGCACATCATTACAAGTTGAGTAGACAGTATGCACATCGACAGTTAACACATCGTTATACACAGACAAGTACGGACATTGACAGTTATCACATCATTGTACATAGAGTAGATATGTTTATGCAGTTATGTCCTCTATCAATGGCTGATCTTGTTATATACATTTATGTCCCCATCAGTGGCTGATAGAACATATAGAACATAGAACACTACAGCACAAACAGGCCCTTCGGCCCACAAGTTGCGTCGATCACATCCATACCTATCAAGCCATAGAACTATCTGTAGCTCCCAATCCCATTAAATCCCATATACTCACCCAGAAGTCTTTTAAAAGACCCCAGTGAGTTCGCCTCTACCACCACCGACCTTTGTGTCGTCGGTGAACTTACTAACCCATTCCTCCACTTCCTCATCCAGGTCATTTATGAAAATGACAAACAGCAAGGGTCCTAGAACAGATCCCTGGGGCACTCCACTGGTGACCGACCTCCATGCAGAAAAAGACCCATCCACAACCACTCTCTGCCTTCTGCAGGCAAGCCAGTTCTGGATCCACAAGGCCAAAGCCCTTTGGATACCATGCCCTCTCACCTTCTCAAGAGGTCTTGCATGGGGGACCTTATCAAACACTTTGCTGAAGTCCATGTAAACCACATCCACTGCTCTTCCTTTGTCAATGTGTTCAGTCACATTTTCAAAGAACTCAATTAGGCTCGTAAAGCACGACCTGCCCTTGACAAAGCTGTGCTATTTCTGATTATTCTAAACTTCTCTAAATGCTCATAAATCTTTTCCCTCAGAATCCTCTCCATCAACTTACCAATCACTGAGCTCAGACTCACCGGTCGGTAATTTCCCGGGCTATCTCTGTTCCTTTTCTTGAAAATAGGAACCACATCCGCAATCCTCCAATCCTCCGGAACCTCTCCCATCTCCATCGACAATGCAAAGATCATCACCGGGGCTCTGCAATCACTTCCCTCACCTCCCACAGTAACCTGGGGTACATCCCATCTGGTCCCGGCGACTTGTCTATCTTGATAGAATTTAAAAGTTCCAACACATCCTCTTTCTTAACGTCCACATACTCTATCTTTTCAGTCTGCCACAAACCTGTAGTACAACCTCCTGATCTCGTTATCAAACTTATTGTTCTGAGTCTGCTTTTATCTCAAGTTTAAGGTGCCTCAAGATTTGTTTCCTGCAGTAATTTAAACACTACAGAACATAAGAACATAAGAAATAGGAGCAGGAGTAGGCCATCTAGCCCTTCGAGCCTGCCCTGCCATTCAATAAGATCATGGCTGATCTGAAGTGGATCAGTTCCACTTTCCCCCTTTCTCCCCATAACCCTTAATTCCCTTATCTATCAGAAACCTATCTACCCGTGACTTAAATATATTTGGCGAGGTAGCTTCCACCACTTCAACGGGCAGAGTATTCCAGAGATTCACCACCCTTTGAGTGAAGAAGTTCCTCCTCAACTCCGATCTAAACTGCCCTCCCCTTATCTTGAGGCTGTGCCCTCTAGTCCTGCTATCCTTTCTAAGCGGGAAGAATCTCTCTACCTCTACCCTATCCATCCCCTTCATTATCTTATACGTCTCTATAAGATCCCCCCTCATCCTTCTAAACTCCAATGAGTACAGACCCAGTCTATTTAGTCTCTCTTCATAGGCTAACCCCCTCGTCTCCGGTATCAGCCTAGTGAACCTCCTCTGCACTCCCTCCAAGGCCAACATATCCTTCCGCAAGTGCGGTGACCAAAACTGCACACAGTACTCCAGCTGTGGCCTCACCAGTACCCTGTACAGCTGCAGCAAGACCTCCCTGCTTTTATATTCTATCCCCCGCTCTATAAAGGCCAACATTCCATTTGCCTTCTTGATCACCTGCTGCACCTGCAGACTGGGTTTTTGCAACTCATGCACAAGGACCCCCAGGTCCCTCTGCACCGTAGCATGTTGCAGCTTTTTGCCTTTTAAATAATAATCCCTCCTACCATTATTTCTGCCAAAGTGGACAACCTCACACTTGCCAACATTATACTCCATCTGCCAAGTCCTCACTCACTCACTCAGCCTATCCAGATCTCTCTGCAGACTTTCCACACCCTCCACGCAATTTGCTTGTCCACTCATCTTCGTGTCAGCAGCAACTTTCGTCACCCTACACTCAGCCCCTCCTCCAGATCATCTATATAAATGGTAAACAGTTGAGGCCCCAACACCGATCCCTGCGGCACTCCACTAGTCACCAACTGCCAACCAGAATAGCACCCATTGATACCAACTCTCTGCTTCTTATTAGGCAACCAATCCTCTATCCATGCTAACACCTTACCCCCAACTCCGTGCACCCTAACCTTCTGTAGCAACCTTTTGTGAGGCACTTTATCAAACGCCTTTTGGAAATCTAAAAACACCACGTCCACCGGTTCCCCTCTGCCTACCACACTAGTCACATCCTCGTAGAAATCCAATAAATTCGTTAAACACGACTTCCCCTTAACGAATCCGTGCTGCGTCTGCTCGATCAGACCATTCTTTTCCGGGTGCCTCGCTATTTCTTCTTTGATGACGGATTCTAGCATTTTTCCAACTACAGACGTTAAACTAACCGGCCTATAATTCCCTGGTTTTAACAGGTTTTAACTCTTTGTGTACTGTCTGTGCCCGAAGTCAGTGCCTCTTAATATCCCTTCCCAGAGTCCATTTTGTGCCAGGTAACCATTTTGCGTCCTTTACTTTGATTTCACTCCAACAATTCCCCCTTTTGGACAGGATTATTATTTAATAATCCACAGACCAACATCAGCAGCATTGTTCACAGGTAGATGTTCATCTTCTCCTTTCCTTCCTTGCAGTCCTTGGTATCTTCGAGGGTTCCCATCATGTATTCTTCCTCAATCATTGAGGAAGGCATCAAGGAAGGAATCATTAAGGCATCTGACAATTAGGCAACAGACAATTACTATTGCAATGAGAATGATAAGTCCATGTATTAAATAGGATCCTCAGGTTCCCCCCACTAGCCATTTGAGCCAGCTACTCCCTTTCTTGGGTCCTTGTCGAAAGTCATCAAGCTGTTTTCTTATGTTATTAATGACTTGGGTGATGTTATAGGATTCATCTATGACATGCGTTATATATTTGTCTCCTATTATTGTGCATACTCCCCCCTGTTGGGCAAACTGGAAGTCTACTGTATATTGGGTCTGCTGTGTATATAATCTTAATTCAGCCATTTCTTGGTTGTCAGCCTCCAGTGCTTTTGATGTACTTTTTCCCAGGACTGATAGTCCACAGATAACATGGTTCCTATTTTTGGCACTAATTACTCCTGCTGCACCCCCACCCCCCCCCTCCCAGAGATAGGACTCCAAGGAACCCCTATCCCAGTGATGAGCCCATTGTGGCCAGGATTTCCCAATCAGCACAGAATTCTTTGCTGATGGCCCAGGTTACTATCTTTCTCTGGATATGCCCCTTCTGAGGGCATGGAACAGTGAGTGGTCCTATTGTACCTACTGCCAAAAGGATCAGGAGGGCTAGTGTTGCTGTTGTGTAGGTGCCATTGAACAGGAATACAAATCCCTTCTTAGCCCGGTAGCATTTAGTGTCCTGATTATTGGTTTGTGTATACTGCCAATTGCTCGGTTTACTTGACTCCCCATTTGATCCCATCACTTGGTAAGTACCAAATGGGTACGCCCATTCAGCTGAGCTGACCTGAGTCCCATTATGCTGTCCACCAATGAGCTGCTTCTTCGCAGTTACATTCAGGCACCTCTGCTCGTTACAGATACAAGTAAATTGACCTCTATTTACCTCACAGTGCTGTCAGACACACTGCGTCTGTACGCAGGAATCATTCTTGGGGACAAAGGCATATGCACATCCCCATCCCTGCCCCGAAAATCAAAGCGGGTAGCTTGCATTATCGGGGCAAGCTCTTCCTCCCACCTCCTGGAGCCCCCTGCACACAGGATCTGTGGGATTTACAAGTTCCACACATCTTCCCTGTATACCCCTTTTATATTTCCCAATTTGTCCTTTACAGGATGTGTCTGAGGTATCAACTGTATGTAAGTCATGGGGGGGTCCACCCAGGGATGGCCACAAATAGGACTTCTACAGATTGGGCCTCCGGGTAACATACAGTTCGATTCCCGTGTAAATGTATATGAGCCTTGTAGAATAGGTTATCCTCTAGCCCAGTCAAGTTTATAGTTACGACACCACAAAGTAATATAATTACATATGCGATCTTACACATATCCGCAATAGGCAAGCATCAATCTTATTACTTTAAGCTAAAAATTTTCCAAAAGTTATATTGCCAACATGAACGCGTCAGTTATTCTTGCTTGTAGCCATCACCTGTTTTGGGGAAAGCACTCTGGTCACTCTAATTCATTCATTCATTTCTTTGTATAATTTCAGCTGGGTTCCATACACCTTTTCCTCTTATGTCTAGACATGATTATAATTTCATATGGCCCATTCCATTTTGCTAGGATGTGACTTCCTGCTGTTGGGACATCAGGGAGCATTTCAAGCTTTCTCTGTGTGTCTCTTTCTTCCTGATTATCTTTATTAATTTACACATCCTTTTTAGTTGCGCGCTTAGTTCCAAAACGTATCTTTAATCTATTGTGAATCTATAGCTTCCATCGGGTTTGCTCACTGGCCAGATTGGGGAGTTAGTGGTACTCATAGTTTCCCTCAGAATTCCTTTTTCCACTAACCCTTTAACTATCTCCACTACAGCTGCCTCTGCTTCTGGTTTTATTGGGTACTGTTGGTGGGGCTTATGCCTTGATCAGGTCCATTTTAGTTAAGCCAGCATCTAATTTTGTCTCAGCCCATATTCCGGGGACGGAGGCACAGATGGCTCCTAACCCTCCTGTCTCTAATTCCCAATCTCTGGTGGTGACTTATTAGTTTCGTGGAGACTTGTGAGTTTCCCTATTCTATCTTTCCAACCGTCCTGTTTTGGCCAGATTAATTCTCCCTTTTCGCAGTCTATCAAAATCTCCTATTCTTTCATTAAATCATTTCCCATTATTGTACCCTTGTTATTTTTACATACATAGAATCTCATTGGTATATACAAATTATTTATTTCTACTAACGTGGTGTCACTCAGGTAGGCAGGTGTTTTGTTCCCTTCTATCCCTGTTAGGTAGATCATCCTGCTTGTAGTGGGTAAAGGTAGGTTGGTGACAGATATGGATGCTCCTGTACCCACCAGCATCTCATTGCCTGCCCCCCAGACACATAAATCCTTCCCTCTTTCTTACCCTTATGAATGGGGGCTGCAGACCATCAATCTTGCTGACCTCGGAGATTCCTTAGTTCCTCCGATTCTGCTGCTGTCAAGGATTGGGTTGGGGTCTCCCATGTTTGTCCCAACACACTGCTTCTGTGTGTCCATTTTTATTACAGTGGTTAAAATGTTTCCCACTGCTTTCAAATTTGTTTTCTTTCCTTGGGACCCCGCAATCTCTTGCAAAGTGCCCTTTCAGTCATAATTGTGACAGGTCAGTTTGGACTTAGTTCCGCTGCTGCTACTGTAGCGGCTACACTTTCTTGTCTTACTCTTGTCTGGGGTTTCTCCTCTCCGCCTCCCAATACGCCACTAGCCTATTCCACCAGTTCATCATAATCCTGGAACATAATCACTCCCATTTTTAGGATGGTTTGATGAGCATTAGAGAGCGCATCCTTGAAAGCCTGGATGAACACTTGATCCCCACGGCCTGGTTCCCTTGCCCTGAGCATTCATGGTATACTTGGAACAACCGTTCCCCATACTCAGAAGCTCCTTCGCCCTTTAGCTGCTTGGTTGTTGTAATTCTGCTCCAGTTTGTAGGAGCATTTCCGAAAACTCTCTGGACTTCTGTTTTAAACTGGGTGAAGGGTGCTCGTTGGGCATCTATTTCTGCTGTTAGGACGATTACATGTGTCCAACGTCCCCCACTATAATCTTGTGCTGGGGGAGTGGCGGGCCCTCCTGCTGTCTCCACTTATCCGCTGGACATGTTGCCCTGACCAGCTGGTGTGTGTCCCTCAGGTGTATTTGGTGTCCTACCCAAACTGTATCTAATTCTTCCCAGAGTTTATTGTTTGCACTTCTAGGTTGTAATTTACCCAGGGAAGCCATTATCAACTGTCTTTTGCCTGGGGTGAATGGTTTATAATTTGCTGTTGGCTGCGCATCCCCCTCAGGTTACTGGCACTAAATTACGTTCTATCGCTTCCCATTTCTCTGGGAGGGCAGTTGGTCTCTATCATGTGGATTCATAAGGGGGTAGAGGAACAGTTTCCCCGCCCCACTGATTCTCCTCTAACAGTCGATTTCATTTCTCCAGTTCCCTTACGCTGGATTCTAACTTTCCAATCTTCTCTTTACCTTTGCTCTACTTTTTGGTGGAAGCAACTACTTGTTCAATTAGTTCCGCTAATTGATGTACTAATAATACTCCTGCCTTCTTTGTCTTGTCTCTTTTTTCCCCACCTATCCACTTTCTCTGCTGTTCTAAGGTCTGAGAAGCATCCCAGCCATCCCTTTGCACCCTTTATTAATGTGTGTCTGTCTGTCATGTACATTTCAATAAGAGATCCTGCAAGTCCCCTCGTAACTGCTATATCTACCATCTTGCAGACTTCACTACCCGTGGTCACTATTGCCTCCTTGGCAACATGTTTCATACACCGTACAGCCACAGTTACTTCCTAGCAATATGTTTCTCCACTGTCAGGGACTTCAATACTTCCGGCCGCCATTACTACCCTAGCATCGTGTTTCTCGACCGTTAAGGGTTTCTATTTATACTTACAGCCATTATTACTGCCTCGGCAACATGTCTCTCCACCGGAGTCCAGCTCTAGGTCAGAGTGATCAACTCTTTTCTGTACCGCTTTACAACATTGACAGCCCAGTATCAAACTATACAAACTTCCATGCAACAGGTGGCAAACTCTGCATTTGTTCGCCACGACAGAGTTTGATGTTAATCGAGCTTTGCCACTTGTGCTTCACGATCTTAAGTGCCCTTGGTACCTCTACACCCACTCTAGGGTCCTGACCTTCACGTGGGGGATTTCCCCTCTTAATAACTGGCCTAAGGCTGCGCGTTTGAGACAGGCACTTCCTTGTCCTCTAGTCAGTCAGAACAAGTAACAGTCAATCAATACTTATTACTATACCATCAACAATCTGTACTTATCTCTATAATACCCCTTAATTTTTACTTCTTTTAGACTGTATTGTTGACTCCGTCTGACTCCCACAGATTCAACGATCTCTACCCCGGTTTGCCGATCATGGCCAATCAATCAAACTTACCACCAGTAGTGAGATCCTGCCCGATACGCCAATTTGTTGTGGGAAATTCACCACTTCGGAGTCAGACTTTGAGGTTTAACAAACAGTTTTATTCGGACAAAGCTTTGGGAGAAGCGCTGGCACTCCGTAGTACAGGCAGTCACCCTCTCAACTACACAATGGTAGTTGAGCATCTTTTATACTTTTTAGATAATAGACAGTACAGACATTTAGCCATTAGCACGTTGTTACAAGTTGAGTAGACAGTATGGACACAACAGTTAACACATCGTTATACACAGACAAGTATGGTCATTGACAGTTATCACATCATTGTACATAGGGTAGATACATTTATGCAGTTATGTCCTCTAAAAATGACTGATCTTGTTATATACATTTATGTTCCCATCAGTGGTTGATCTCATTATCAAACTCATTGTTCTGGGTCTGTTTTATCTCAAGCTTAAGGAGCCTCAAGGTCTGACCTGTTTCCTGCAGCAATTTAAACACTACAGGTTTTAATTCTTTGTGTAATGTCTGTGCCCAAAGTCAGTGCCTCAATGTCCCTTCCCAGGATCCATTTTGTGTGCCAGGTAACCATTTTGTGTCCTTGACTTTGATTTCACTCCAACATAGGGATCTCCCCTATCTGGTAACAGGATTAAATATCACAAAGCCTCTTGGCACATGACTCACTCATGGTAAGTTAATGTCAGCAATCAGTACAGTATGAAGATATGGTTGGCAGAGTGGTTAGCACTGCTGTCTCATAGTGTTAGGGACCCAGGTTTGATTCCCAGCCTGGGTCTGTGAGGAGTTTGCACACTCTCCCCATTTTGTGGGAGTTTCTTCTGGGTGCTCCGGTTTCCTCCCACAGTCCAAAGATGTGCAGGTTAGGTGGATTGGCCATGCTAAATTGCCCCTTAGTGTCAGGGAGATTAGCAGGGTAAATGCATCGAGTTATTGGGATAGTGCCCAGGTGGGATTGTGGTCGGTGCAGACTTGCAGACTCCTTCTGCACTGTAGGATTCTATGTGCTGCATGTTGACATAAAATGTCTTACCTTGGCAGTTCAGATTCATGTCTTTAATCTCCTAAGGCCAATCATGTGTCCCTGAGAGGAGTTTACTCATTGTGTACAGTACTTTTTAAAATTTCTGCGTTTAAACGTGCACGTGCAAAATTGACTCTGACACCAGTGAGTGCAGATAAGCTCACTGTTTCTTATACCACTAAATCCAATTTACTTATGAAGATGTTAGATAGTTGAATAAAAATGGAACAAATGACAAAAAGAATGACATGATACTGAACAGATGTGACAAACAAGTTGGAGCATTTGAATTCTCCTGGGTAATTGTTTTGACAGTTACTGTGGAATATTGTAGATGGTGGGGAATGGGGTTAGAGGGTGCTGATAACTCCATCAAGCCTCTATTTGTCACTTCATATGGGTCAGGCACTGTGTCACAGTGAGCTAGAAATCTCAGTGTTTCTGACGACTTTTAAGTGTCATTTCTTTTGAAGCTGAAACAGGCAAATCTGATGGTTCAAATCAATTATTCTCACAAACTGTTAACTGGGGCATTAAGTCTTAAAGTGCTATGGAATGAAGCGCAGCCTCTTGACTGAGGTCTCTTCTGCTTTGACAGCTGGTCTCCAGAAATAACAATCCTCATATCGTAGACAAGACTGGGGCTTATGTCCTTCAACATCTCAACACAAAATACTGAAATCAAAGATAAAAGTTATCTTTGATTCAATTAACTGGTGATTAGAGCAGTAAAATCAATGAAGGAAAGCAATTAAGTCAGAAAGCTCACTAAATAAAAGCAAATTACTGTGAATGCTGGAATCTGAAACCAAAAGAGAAAATGCTGGAAAATCTCAGCAGCATCTGTAAGGAGAGAAAAGTGCTGACGTTTTGAGTCCAGATGAGCCTTTGTCAAAGCTCTCTAGATAGCTTGATACATTTGTTCTGTTTCCCATGACAGTGAAAGGTAATGTGGGCCACATTTTCTACCTATCAACTACTAAGTCAGAAATATATTTCAGCAAAAAAATTATGAAGACAATGTTTAAAATATCATTGCAACTAAATTAGATAACCTGAGAACAGGCATAAGGATTGCACTGTGCATTAGCCCATGGCTATTGATTAACATTTGGGCAGCATGCCATTTTCATGGTCAAAGAGACTCTCAGGAATCAGTGTTCCTGTAATCAGTTCTTCAGCAGATCTTCTCCCTAAAGAATTTTTGCAGATATGACTTCCTGTTCAAAGCCCTTCACCCCGTCCTCCACCTCGCCCTTCAGGCAGCTTGGCCTGCTCTGCATGGCCTCTGCTCATTCTCCCAGTCATGCTGAATATTGAGTGCAAATGCTAAAAGGTCAGTCATGTCTGGTAGGTTTGTGCAAAACTTGTGCCTTGGAGTCAGCACTTGCCACAACAATCCCTGCAGATGTGGTAACTTGAACCAACTATGACAAGCGCCAAATCTTTGCAAAGTTGCAGCAACTTTTTTTTTATTCACTCATGGATCATGGGCTGCCAGCATTTTTTGCCCATCTCTAGTTGCCCTTGTTCAGAGGGCAGTTGAGTGTCAGTCACATTGTTGTGGCTCTGGAGTCATATGTAGGCTATACCAGGTAGAGGCCACAGACTTCCTTCCCTGAAGGACATCAGTGAACCAGGTGAGTTTTTACAACAATTGACAATGGCTTCATGGTCATCAACAGATTCTTAATTCCAGACTTTTTTTATGTCTTGCAGCAACAGCCAGAAGACATCAACCAACAACTGATGAATAAGCATTAATGGTTCCTTGAAGTAATACTGGTAGAGGGGCTCCTTCTTATTACTTAATGGAAATTAACAGAAGGTATTGGCTGAAATGTGCAATTCCAATGTGGCACTGCTGATTAACATCTGCCCATTCTACTTACTTCCAGTAGATGTTAGCTGCAAGTGCACCAATCACTCCATCAATTTGGCATTTAATGGGATATATGACAAAAGTGTGTGCGCATGTGGCTGGTGGCACTTTGGTACCTGAACTGTACCCAGGGCACTCAAACACATATACTATTGGGCTCAATTTTACAATAACAATTTTATTGTTATGAAGTTGCATATGTAAGGTTAAAAATGTGGTGTTTGACCAATGTACATATTGATGAGAAATGCTGAAACCAAAAGAAAAAGTCATATAGCACTGTCCCTTTAAAAGCTGTTTGTGTCAGTGCCTGAAGGAAAAAGCTGTTTTGGGTTCAATGCTGAACTGTTCAAATTGCAGGGTGCAGTCTGCAGAACCAGGTTTTGCAATATTTGTGTCAAAACTTAGCAGTCAGTATTCCAACATAGCAAAACAAGCTTTTGAATTGTATCAATGAGTTTAAAGCAAGTATGCAGAGGCACAGGACCAATGAAATTCAAATGTTGACAGCCTCAAGCCACTCAGATTGTAGAAATACTGTGAGGTGATTCCAGGTACATAAACCCAGACAAGTGGGAATAATGCTTAGTGGAAGCTTGCCACCTCTTTAGTCAGAAGTAGGAAGAGCTGAGGCTCTGATATAGAATCCTGCAGTTTAATATATATCTTCAGAAAATCAGCACTGAAAGAGAAAGAAGTACCAACTCAAAGTGTTCCAGGTGGAAACATAAAAAGAATGTTCACACTTCCAACAGACGCCTGGTATTATTTATTTAAGAGTGACTATATTCTAAGGATTTATTTTATTATTCCTGAATGAGTCTTATCATATTCGAACAGCATTCCATTGGGATTTTATTTAACTTGTGAATTATTTAATAAGGTTGTCATCAGTTTTAAAATAAAAATCTGTTAATTGTTCATGATAGATAATGTCAGATCCTGCTTTAATTTACCAAGACCAGTAGCTTCCTATTACCTCACATACTTTTGTATAAGATTACAAGGCAAGGTATCCCTTTGAGGGTTCCAAAATCGCGCGGAGGGAAAAAAATCATCTCTGCATTGTAACATTATTTAAAGTTTATAAAATTATATGAATTAGGGTTTTTCTGTTATAAAGTATGTTGGGACTGTAATCAGTTCACATTTATAAAATGTAAAGATGATATGGAATTTTACATTTAAGTTTCGAACATATAACCATTGAAGTCAGATTTACTGACACTGCCTGATGATATTTCAATAGCGCCTATTTGAACATAAATTAAATCAGGCTATGCCTTTGCTTAGATGATTCATAAAAATCAAAGTCAGCTAACTCTATGAATGATTCACTTTGTTCAGACAATCTGTTACCGCACAAGGAAACATTTATGTTCATTTAGTATGCCAAACAAAATAGACTGCACATTGTCCTTATTCCCCCTGCATGTGAACTTGAGTTTGTTATGGGAAGAACTGGCAAACAGTCAAGGGGGTGCCATCTTGATGCTTGCAGTCCAGAGCTCAAGCCATAGAACATAGAACACTACAGCACAAACAGGCCCTTCAGCCCTCAAGTCACGCCGATCACATCTATACCTACCAAGCCATAGAACTATCTGTGACTCCCAATCCCATCAAATCCCATATACTCATCCAGAAGTCTTTTAAGGCAACCAGAACTGTGCACAGTACTCCAAGTGGGGTCTGACAAGGGTCTTATAAAGTTGCAGCATTACCTCCCGACTCCTAAACTCAATCCCTCGATTAATGAAGGCCAGTACACCGTACGCCTTCTTGACCACATCCTCCACCTGGACCCCAAGATCCTTCTGCTCTTCAACACAGCTAAGACTCCTACCCTTGATATTGTACTCCTGCATCCCATTGGACCTACCAAAACGGACCACTACACATTTATCCGCATTGAAGTCCATCTGCCACTTCTCCCCCCAGTCTTGCATCCTATCTATGTCATGCTGCAACTTCTGACATCCCTCCAGACTATCCACAACACCACCAACCTTCGTATTGTCTGCGAACTTACTAACGCATCCCTCCACTTCCTCATCCAGGTCATTTATGAAAATGACAAACAGCAAGGGTCCTAGAACAGATCCCTGGGGCACTCCACTGGTGACAGACCTCTATGCAGAAAAAGACCCATCCACAACCAGTCTCTGCCTTCTGCAGGCAAGCCAGTTCTGGAGCCACAAGGCCAAAGCCCCTTGGATACCATGCCCTCTCACCTTCTCAAGTCTTGCATGGGGGACCTTATCAAACACCTTGCTGAAGTCCATGTAAACCACATCCACCGCTCTTCCTTTGTCAATGTGTTCAGTCACATTTTCAAAGAACTCAACTAGGCTCGTAAGGCATGACCTGCCTTGACAAAGCCATGCTGACTCTTTCTGATCATTCTAAATTTCTCTAAATG
The DNA here is from genome assembly GCF_965287045.1 of Carcharhinus amblyrhynchos. NCBI lineage: Eukaryota > Metazoa > Chordata > Chondrichthyes > Carcharhiniformes > Carcharhinidae > Carcharhinus > Carcharhinus amblyrhynchos. The sequence continues at coordinate 46,565,756 of NC_137327.1, forward strand.
CTCATAAATCTTGTCCCTCAGAATCCTCTCCATCAACTTACCAACCACTGAGGTCAGACTCACCGGTTGGTAATTTCCTGGGCTATCCCTGTTCCCTTTCTTGAAAATAGGAACTACATCAGCAATCCTCTAATCCTCCGGAACCTCTCCCGTCTCCATTGATGATGCAAAGATCATCGCCAGGGGCTCTGCAATCACTTCCCTCACCTCCCACAGTAACCTGGCGTACATCCCATCCGGTCCCGGCAACTTATCTATCTTGATAGAATTTAAAAGTTCCAACACATCCTCTTTCTTAACAACCACATATTCAATCTTTTCAGTCTGCCGCAAACCTGTAGTACAACCTCCCAGATCACTTTCCACTGTGAATACCGAGGCAAAGTACTCATTAAGCACCTCAGCCATTTCTTCCAGTTCCACACAGACTTTTCCCCCTTCGCCTTTTATAGGTCCCATCCCTTCACTTCTCATCCTTTTACTTTTCACATATTTGTAGAACACCTTGGGATTCTCCTTAATCTTACCCGCCAAGACCTTCTCATGACTCCTTCTGGCTCTCCTAATTTCCTTTTTAAGCTCCTTTCTACAACCTGTATACTCCTCTAGATCCTTACCATCTCCTAGCTCTCTGAACCTTTTGTACACCTTTCTTTTCTTCCTGACTAGGTTCATCACAACCTTCGTGCACCACGGTTCCCGCGACCTATCAAATCCTCCTTGTCTCATCGGAACGTTGTCGCGCAGAGCTCCAGTCAAACATTCCTTGAAAATCCGCCACCTTCCTTCAGTACTTTTCCCCAAGAACACCTCCTTCCAGTTTACTTGTCCAATTATCTGCCTGTTGTCTTCATATTTCCCCTTACTCCAGATAAACACCTTCCTAGCCTGCTTGATCCTATCTCTTTCCAATGCTATCATGAAGGAGATAGAATTATGATCTCCATCCCCAAGATGCTCTCCTACCGAGAGATCCGACACCTGTCCTGGTTCATTAGCCAGCACCAGGTCAAGTACAGCCTCTCCTCTCGTAGGCTTATCCATGTACTGTGTCAGGAAACCCTCCTGAATACACCTAACAAACTCCTCCCCATCCAAATCCCTTACCCTAGGGATATTCCAGTCGATGTTTGGGAAATTAAAGTCTCCCATCACGACAACTCTGTTATTACTACATCTCTCTAGGATCTGTTTCCCTATCTGCACTTCAACTTCCCTGTCACTATTGGGCGGCCTGTAGAAAACACCCAGCAAAGTTTTCGACCCTTTGCTGTTCCTAACTTCCACCCACAGAGACTCTGTAGACAGTCCCTCCACGGCAAACACCTTCTCTACAGCCATGACACTATCCCTGATCAACAGTGCCACTCCACCACCTCTTTTGCCTCTCTCCCTGTCCTTCCTGAAACATCTGAATCCTGGCACCTGAAGTACCCAGTCCTGTCCCTGAGACATCCAAGTCTCTGTAATGGCCACCACATCACATTCCCAAGCAGCATTCCACGCCCTAAGCTCATCTACTTTGTTCACTACACTCCTGGCGTTAAAATAGAAACACCTCAGACCTTCGGTCTGGGCGCTTCCCTTCTCCATCACCCATCTAACCTCCCTCTCGTACTGTCTACAGTCCTTCTCTACTTTGGAGCTAACCTCCTCGCGCTCAGTCACCTCATCTCTATTCCCTCCCCCCAACCTTTCTAGTTTAAAGCCCCCCCAGTAGCCCTAGCCAATCTTCCCACCAAGATAATGGTTCCCCTGGGATTCAAGTGCCACCCATCTTTACTGTACAGGTCACACCTGCCCCTGAGGATGTCCCAATGATCCAGGAACCAGAATCCCTGCCCCCTGCTCCAGTCCCTGAGCCATGCATTCACCCTCCACCTCATTCCGTTCCTGCTCTCACTCTCCCGCGGCGCAGGCAGCAATCCTGAGATTATTACCTTTGCATTCCTCTTTCTCAGCTGTCTACCTAATTCCCTATAATCCCTTTTCATGACCCCTTCCCTCTTCCTGCCTACGTCAGTGGTACCTATATGTACCACAACCTCCGGCTCCTCACCCTCCCCTTTCAGGATGTCTGGGACGCGTCCAGAGACATCCCGGATCCCAGCTCCAGGGAGGCAAACCACCATCCGCGACTCCCGTCTGCGTCCGCAAAAATGCCTGTCTGACCCCCTCACTATGGAGTCCCCCATTAACACTGCCTCACTGCTCTTTTCCTTACTTTTTTGAAGTACTGAGTCGGGCTCAGCTCCAGAGAGCTGGCCACCGCTGCCTTCCCCAGGTGAGCTGTCCCCCCCAGCAGTACTCAGACAGGAGTACTTATCTTGAAGGGGTACATCCATCGGCGTGCTCTCCATCACACGAGCCATGTTGAAGGGAACTCCTTCCACAAGCCTGAATCCACAAAGGTTAAATGAGGGGGATCTGTACTGTTTAATTTCCTTTGATCCAAATGATGGCTGGAATTTTCCTGGCGATTGGATAAGTCTTCCAATAGGCGGATAAAATGCACTCGTTTTGTCTTGAATAATTAACATTTATTATATAGAATGTCTGCATCGACATATTTTGAAATATTTTGCAGATAAGGTTCACAATGAGCTTGCTGACCTAGTATTTTCTGCAGCAATGAATTTTGTATTGCCCGCTTCATTCAGTAGATTGGGGCAATAAGGACAAAGTGCAGTTTTCTAAGAACATTTGGCACTGTAAATAAAACATAATGTTCTTTCACGATTATTATTTGCCTGCCAAAAGTAGATTCCTGCCTGCCCATCTGGCTTGTAACTTTACTCAGAAAGAGGCTGCTATCAGTGAATATAATTGCAAAATATTTTGAAATCATCACAATTCTAATTCAAAGATAAGATTGCAACGCGAATGTAGTTCGTTATCACAGACATCATTGTTTGGACACAATATAGTCACAAACATGCACCTTCATATCAGCTATACCATCCAGTTGTCCAAAAATGCATGGACTTTGATTCCAGTGATTAACTGCCAAGCCGACAGCGCTAAAGTGTGAGAGGTCAACAGAAAGGGATCTAATTATCATTGGACAGATATTGCCCAGACCACAACAAATATATCTCAACTTGATGCTGCCAAGAAATCTGGCAGTTGCCCAGATCAGCTCTGAGGATACAAGCTATGAAGGGGAAAGTATCCAAAATATCCTTCAAGGTCCGTTATGGATCCTCTTTTTAAGGAGGACTTTTGGGAGTTGGACAAGCCTCACTTTTTTTTAAGCATGCCCAACTCTTGTCTTATGCCCCGTCCTAACTGGGCCAGGGAACTGAGTCCCTGGTGAAAACCATTTCCCTGTAAGGAGAGGGCCGTGGTTCTTAAAAAGCCAACCTGGAGCTCACAGAAAGGGTGGGGACACACCGCATGTCCGGATCCCTGGCCATTTTCATATCATCGCACTCATCTCCCACTAGAGTTACAAGAAGACTTTGGGTCCTAGTCTTCATCTGTCTCACTGAACTTCACTCACTTGGAGCCCTTATCATGTAAATAAAGACGCTTCTGGATTCAGAGTGCGCCTAGTTTGGTAAGGTTGTAAATTCAGTCTGCTGTTTGCCAACTGGAGGATCACATGATGATCATTATAATTGCCGAGTCCTGATATTGATTACATAAACATTGGCAGCAAGTAAATGTTTGTGTGCAGTGAACCTGAACATTTTGGGGGCAAAGTAAGGGCACACAATTGTTGTTATCTCTTGATTTTTATGGGATTTGTGACTCAAAATAGTGTAATGACTTCAACAAGGCCGAAGAGGTTGGCCTCTCAGAAATGAGCTGCCTGATTGAGGTAATGATTGCCTTTTGTTTTGGGAGGGTTGCCTTCCTTTTGGGAGCTGCCCCTTTTAATTTATCGAGTCATAGATGTTTACAGCACGGAAACAGGCCCTTCGGTCCAACTTAAGAACATAAGAACATAAGAAATAGGAGCAGGAGTAGGCCATCTAGCCCTTCGAGCCTGCCCCGCCATTCAATAAGATCATGGCTGATCTGTCGTGGCTCAGTTCCACTTTCCCGCCCTCTCCCCATAACCCTTAATCCCCTCTCTTATCAAGAACCCATCAACCCGCTTCTTAAAAATATTTAGCGAGGCAGCCTCCACCACTTCAACGGGCAGAGAATTCCAGAGATTCACCACCCTTTGAGTGAAGAAGTTCCTCCTCAACTCCGTTCTAAACCGCCTCCCCTTTATCTTGAGGCTGTGCCCCCTAGTCCTACTGTCTTTTTTGAGCGGGAAGAGTCTCTCCACCTCTATCCTATCCATCCCATTCATCATCTTATACGTCTCAATGAGATCTCCCCTCATTCTTCTAAACTCTAACGAGTACAAGCCTAGTTTATTCAGCCTCTCCTCATAGCTCAATCCCCTCAACTCCGGTATCAGCCTAGTAAACCTCCTCTGCACTCCCTCCAGGGCCAAAATATCCTTGCGCAGATGCGGCGCCCAAAACTGCACACAGTACTCCAGCTGCGGCCTCACCAATGCCCTATACAGCTGCAGCAAGACCTCCCTACTTTTATATTCAATCCCCCTCGCTATGAAGGCCAGCATCCCATTCGCCTTCCTGACCACCTGCTGCACCTGCAAGCTGGGTTTTTGCGACTCATGCACAAAGACCCCGAGGTCCCTCTGCACCGTCGCCTGCTGCAGTTTTTCGCCACATAAGTAATAGTCCTTCCTACCATTCTTCCTACCAAAGTGGACCACCTCACACTTGCCAACATTAAATTCCATTTGCCATTTCCTGGCCCATTCGCCCAGCCTATCTAGATCCTTCTGCAGACTCTCCACACCCTCCGCACAATTTGCCTTTCCCCCAATCTTGGTGTCATCAGCAAATTTCGACACCCTGCACTCAGTTGCCTCCTCCAGATCATCTATATAAATGGTAAATAGCTGAGGCCCCAGCACCGACCCCTGGGGCACACCACTAGTCACCAACCACCAATCCGAATAGCACCCATTGACCCCCACTCTCTGCCTCCTATTTGACAACCAATCCTCTATCCACGCTAACACCCTACCCCCAACTCCATGTCCCCTGACCTTCTGCAATAACCTCTTGTGAGGTCCCTTGTCAAACGCCTTCTGAAAATCCAGAAAGACCACATCCACCGGCTCTCCTCTATCCACTGCCCTAGACACATCCTCATAGAACTCCAGTAAATTTGTCAGACACGACTTCCCTTTAATGAAACCGTGCTGCGTCTGCTCTATCAAGCAATTCCCTTCAAGATGCCTTGCAATTTCCTCCTTAATGACGGATTCTAACATTTTACCTACCACAGACGTTAAACTAACCGGCCTATAATTCCCCGCCTTTTGCCTGGCACCCTTCTTAAACAACAGCGTAACATTAGCCGTTTTCCAATCTTCCGGCACTTCCCCGGAATCCAGCGACGTCTGGAAAATAACCACCAAGGCATCCACTATAACCTCCGCCATTTCTTTCAGAACCCTCGGATGCATTCCATCCGGTCCTGGGGACTTGTCCACAATCAGCCCCTCCAGTCTGTCGAGCACCACCTCTCTAGTAACAGTAATGTCATTAAGACCCTCCAGTCCTACCACCTTTCCATCGCTAACACCCGGCAAATTATTCACGTCCTCCTCCGTGAAGACAGAAACAAAAAAGTTATTCAAGACCTTAGCCATATCCCCATCCCCTACCACTAGCTCCCCTTTCTCATCCTCTAAAGGACCAACGTTCACCCTAGCCAGCCTCTTCCTTTTTATATATTTATAAAAACTCTTGCTATCCTTTTTTATATTAAGTGCTAGCCCAGCTTCATAGCTTCTCCTACCCTCCTTTATCAACTTCTTTGTCAATCTTTGTTGACATTTAAACCTTTCCCAATCCTCTTCTCGCCCACTACTCTTAGCTACTCTAAATTCCTCCGCTTTTAATTTAACACTTTCCTTCACCTCCTTCGTTATCCACGGCTTATTACCTCTCCTCCTACTGTCCTTTTTGACCATCGGAATAAATTTCTGCTGAGCACCAAGAAAGATCTCCTTAAAGATCCTCCACTGCTCCTCAGCAGACCTACCTTCCAACGCGCTCCCCCAGTCCACATTTGCCAATTCTTCTCTCATCCTACCATACTCCCCTCTATTCAAACAAAGGACGCGTGTCCGGGAACCCACTTTCTCCTCCTCCATCTGCAACAGAAACTCCACCATGCAATGATCGCTCTCTCCAAGAGGATCCTTCACCGCAAGGTCCCTAATTCTACCCGCCTCATTACATAGCACCCTTTGCTGTTCCTAATCTCCACCCACAACGATTCCACTTTCTGCTCTTTGGCTCCGATATCATCCCTTGCTACCACCTTGATACTATCCTTAATCAGCAGAGCTACGCCACCCCCTCTTTCCTCCCGCCTATCCTTCCTAAACACTTGATAGCCCTGTACATTCATCTCCCAGTCCCTGTCACCCTGCAGCCACGTCTCTGTAATGGCCACCAGATCATATCCATTTGTGTCGATCTGCGCCACCAGCTCATCCACTTTATTCCGAATGCTTCGTGCATTCAGATAAAGCGCTTTCATCCCAGCCTTCACCTGGACCCTATTTGCCGTAACGCCACCAATTGGGACATCCTTGGCCTCTTCCCTTACCTGTACCCTATCCTTAACTTTAGACCTCGTAGCGTCACCTACCCTCGCACCCTCCCCCCCCCCCCCCAATTAGTTTAAAACCCTGTCTACAGTCCTCTTTACTCGATTCGCCAACACTCTGGTCCCAGCACGGTTCAGACCAACCCCATCCCGCCCGAACAAGTCCCACCTACCCCAATACTGGTGCCAATGCCCCATAAATTTGAACCCATTCCTCCCACACCAATCCCTGAGCCACCCATTCACTTCCTTTATCCTGTCAACCCTACGCCCGTCTGCACTCGGTTCAGGCAGTAGCCCAGAGACGACCACCTTGTCGGTTCTACTTTTTAATTCCATTCCCAGCTTTTCATACTCCCTCCCCAGATCCTCAGTCCGCACTTTGCCTACGTCGCCGGCACCCACATGTACCACAACGACCGGATTCTCACCCTCCCACTCCAGGTTCCTCTGCAGCCCAGCTGCGACATCCCGTACCCGAGCACCAGGCAGACAACACACCCTTCTGTGCACTTTGTCATTGTGACAAAGGACAGTGTCAATACCCTTCACCCCACTATCCCCAATCACTACTACGTTCCTTTTCCCTTTCTCTTTGCCTATGTCCTGCTGCAGCACTGTACCGTGTGCAGTTTGCTCACCAACCTCACCTGCCGCTTCCAGTCTGGAAGAGGACGAAAGAACCTCAAACCTGTTATGCAGATTAAGAGGCTGAGGCCTCCGCTCCTCACCCCCCTTCCTCCTCCCAGCAGCCCCCTTTTGTCCCTGACCCTTAGAGTTAGCCAGTCTAGGGGGGATGGATGTCACTTGCACCCCATTGACAATGGCACCCTCTCTCCCCCTGATGAGCCTCAGTGTCTGTAGCTCAGAGGCCAGCTCATCCACCTTGAGCTGGAGCTCCTCCAGCAACCTGCACTTACTACAGACATGGTCACTGGGATGGACCCTGGGGTCCACCAGTTCCCACATCATACAGAAACCACACATCACATGCCCCTCCATTATTCACTGTAATTTTTTATGGGGAAAAAAATTTTTTTCCTTGTTTCCTGCTGTAGTAGTTTTGAAAAAAAATGTTTTTCCTTGTTTTTTCAAACAAACTCACCTGGCCTTTTTTCCTCCAAGCCCTTTTTGATATTAAGCCCTATTAACTCACGCTGCTTCCCACTCCCTCCGCTGCCCGCTCAGACACTGCCCGCTGTCTACACCAGGCCTCCTTTTAAACCTGGCGCTGATTTAAAGCAGGCTGGTCCACAAATGCCTTTTAACCACTCCTTCAGAATTCTTAAAGCAGTAAATACAATAAATAAATGCTTTAAACAGTTCTACAAAGAGTAAAGTGCTTTAAACTTATTTTAAACAGGTTTTTAACAGGTAAAATCTTAGCTCTCTCTCTCTGCTCCAGCAAACAATGGAAGGCTTGTCCATGCCACCCTTTTAAGCCCCTGAGCTAGTCTCAATTGCCTGCATTTAGCCCATATCCCTCTATACCCATCTTACCCATGTAACTGTCTAAATCCTTTTTAAAAGACTTAATTGTACCCACCTCTACTACTACCTCTCTCAGCATGTTCCAGGTACTCATCACCCTCTGTGTGAAAAACTGCCCCTCTGGACACTTTTGTATCTCTCCCCTCTCAGCTTAAACATATGTCCTCTAGTTTTAAGCTCCCCTACCTTTGGGAAAAGATAGATTATCTAGCTGATCTGTGCCCCTCATTATTTTATAGACATCTATAAGTTCACCCTCAGCCTCCTATGCTCCAGAGAAAAAAAAAAGTCCCAGTCTATTCAGCATCTCCTTTTACTCAAACCATCAAATCCTGGTAGCATCCTACTAAATCTTTTCTACAGTTGTTCTAGTTTAATAGTATCATTTTTATAATAGGGTGACCAGAACTGTACACAGTATTCCAAATATGGCCATACCAATGTCTTGTACAACTTCAACAAGACATCCCAACTCTTGTATTCAATGTTCTGACCGATGAAACCAAGCATGCTGAATGCCTTCTTCACCTCTCTGTCCACCTGTGACTCCACTTTCAAGGAGCTATGAACATGTACCCTTAGATCTCTTTGTTCTGTAACTCTCCCTAATGCCCTACCATTAACTGAGCAAGTCCTGCCCTGGTTCAATTTACCAAAATGCATCATCTCACATTTGTCTAAATTAAACTCCATCTGTCATTCATCAGCCCACTGGCCCAATTGATCAAGATCCCGTTGCAATCCAAGATAACCTTCTTCACTGTCCACTGTGCCACCAATCTTGGTGTCATCTGCAAACTACTAACCATGCCTCTTACATTCTCATCCAAATTATTAATATAAATGACAGTGGATCCAGCACTGATCCCTGAGGCACACCGCTGGTCACAGGCCTCCACATTGAAAAACAGCTCTCTACAACCACCCTCTGGTTTCTGTCAAGAAGCCAATTTTGTATATCCATTTAGGTAGCTCATCTTGGATCCCATGAGATTTAACCTTATGCAGCAACCTACCATGTGGTACCTTCCAAAAGTCCATGTAGACAACATCAACTGCATTGCCCTCATCTACCTTCTTGGTTACTCCTTCAAAAAACTCAATCAAATTTGTGAGACATGATTTTCCACTCACAAAGCTATGCTGACTGTCTCTAATCAGTCCTTGCATCTCTAAATGCCTGTAGATCCTGTCTTTCAAAATACTTTCCAACAATTTACCCACCACAGATGTGAGACTCACTGGCCTGTAGTTCCCAGGCTTTTCCCTGCAGCCCTTTTAAACAAATTTGAATTAGTTTATGTGGTTTGCCAAAAAGATTGGTCATGATTTCCTGTCCAATCTACCCAATTAGGGATCTCACCTGTTATGTAAATTGAGGAGTGTCAGGGCTACTGGCACTCTGGATTCTGACCTTGTACTCAGAACACTCTTAGGAGAAGGGAGATAAGTTTGTAAATGGAGGCAATCTGGTGAAGGGACACTGGCCTCTGAGGTGTTACTTCAAGCAGCCTCTACACACCATAGCAAATGGACTGAAAATGCAGTGAATTGGGGATTGTTGCTTAACATAACTTGTCTGTATAAAGTCAATCCTAGTTATTTCTAGACAAGCAGGCATGATCCAGTCACCTCAGTGATTGATAGGACCACATGAGGTCTCAACTGAATGTCTGACCCAAGATGATTGAAACACAATTGTGCACTTTATGATTTAATTGCCTAGATAAACTACATTAGAATCACTTCCACTAATTGATTCAACTGGCATTTTGACATTCCTTATTTAAACATCTGCTGTCCTTTAAACCTGTAAAGAAACAAATCAACTGTAGTTGATAGCAGGCCATAGCATTCTTGCACCTGGTCACGTATAGTACACCATTAAAGTTACCCCTCACATGATCAACCCCAATAAAAGTCTTGGTAAACAATTATTAAATATGCAAATGTTCCATTGTGATACAATCTGGGGTGGAAAACATAATGAGGGTAACAGCTGCTCATACCCTCCTAAAGTGGATAATCATTCAAACAGAACTTCTATTTTTCAAGATTTTCTGACAGTGAGTTCACAGAAAGGATTCGGGGATAAAGGGATGACTCCAGTCCCACCAGTGGTGGGCATCATAACAGGTAGGACGGGATAACTGAAATCCTGTCCACTGGATGGAATTTTGCCCTCAGTGCCCAGAGTGCTGGACAACTCTGCAGCAGCACAACTGAGTTTCCTCTGCAGGTTATAGTGAGAATCCAGGGCCGTGGTTTTCACTGTCACTGTGGCAGAGTGGAGCTTGATGGAGCCGGCAAGGTCGGCTCCAAAAAGATGAGGATGCCATCTTTAAAGGGTGATAAAACTAAACTGCCCCACCTCCCCCCAGACAGGGGGAACAGCCACACAGACATCAGCGCAGCCCCACCCCTCCCCCGCCTCACAGACATCAGTGCAGTCCCACCCCTCCCCCGCCTCACAGACATCAGTGCAGTCCCACCCCTCCCCCGCCACACAGACATCAGTGCAGTCCCACCCCTACCCCACCACACAGACATCAGCGCAGTCCCACCCCTCCCCCGCCACACAGACATCAGAGCAATCATCCATTGTATGAAATAAAAGGCATAGGAATCATAGGTAATTGAAATGCCAATAAATTAGGCTTTGATGTTGCTTCCCTATAGATTATACACTCATAAGCAATTGGTAGCCTACCTTAGCAACTGATGTCCAATTAGGCCTGGGAGGCTCTATCATTCTCTGTCTGTAAACACTGAATCATTATCAATGGCTCACACATTCCAATCTCTGGAAGGTCAGAGACCAGATGTACCCTACACTATCGGTTTCCTCGAAAGTCCCAATGCAAGGACTCTGCAAAATTCCCTGGGAAATTTCAACTGGGAAGTCTGCAGCTAAGGGTTAGAGTTGAAGACTTCAGAGAGTTCTGACTCAGTTATTTAGATAGTGATCCAAGAAATATTAGACCAAAAAATATATGCCTATCTCCTGGGGAACTATCCAAGTGACTTCCCCAACTCTGACTGCCCCCAGTCCTTCCACCAGCCCCAGTTCCTCCAACACACGCCAATCTTCAACCTCTGAAGTTCTGATTCCCTCTTGACCCTCCATTTTCCCATGACCCTCTGACACTCCCCCCTATTCCTTCCTGATTCTCTGGCTCACACTTGAGCTTCCAATCCCCTCTTGGCCCTCCGAGCCCCACCCCTCACCCCGTTAATGACATGCCCAACCTCCAATTCCCTCCCACTCAGCCCTGATCTACCGACTCCCCCAATCCTCTGATCCCCCCAACTCTCTGATCCCCGAATCTCTGATGCCTGACCCTTTGATTCTCAACCCTCTGATTCCCCCCAAATCTGTGACTCCCCCAAGCCTCTGACTCTCCCCTGAACCTCCAACTCCCAATAACCTCTTGACTCCACTGGCCCTCTAATCTCCAACCAGACCTGACCATTCACTCAGTTACACTTTACCCACCTTACCCACCTACCTCAGTCACACTAATTCACTGACAGTGAAAAGCTTTTTAAAGGTCCCAAAGCTTTTCCATGTGTTACTGAATGAAGATTTACCAAAATCTGGCAGTTAGAGCTGCAAAAAGAGGACATGGCTCGACTTCCTCCAATGATCCTGCACTGCAAAGCAGAACTCCCAGAAAGCACGGTCAAGGTTTCTGAAGACTCAAGCGGAGGCCTGGTAGTGGGCTTCCCACTGGGTGCCACAACCTCTGTGAGTCTCCAGCCGTCAGCTGTCAGCTCTGTGCCAGAAATTGGTGCAGAGCTGTATAATTTATTCTGATGAAGATTTTAATCTCATTAGCGGGCCTGGGACTGAAATCACTGGAACTACCTAAGTCTCCCACCCCTGTCTGAGGTGTTTCACTCCAGTGGGATTTACAACAGCTCCCCACTAACAGGAGTGAAGGGGGATCTTGGAAGCCCCCAAAGAGGCTGATTCTCACAGGTGGAGTTCCCCCTGGGCATTGCCAGCTTGGTAGTGCTGGCCTTGACCCTGGCACTGCCCAGGGGCACCTTGCCACTGCCCATCAGGCATCAGGTAGTGCCAAAGGCGTGGGGCTTAATGGATCACCTAATGGGTGGGACTTCTGGGATGGAGATTGGTTTGAACTGGGGGTCCTGCTGCCAGAATGCACTCGGCAGTGGCACAGAGAGAAGGCCTGTGATCAGGGCTGGCTATCGTGAGTAGGGAGCGGGGGGGGTGGGGGGTGTTGGTGGGGGCGGGGGCGGGGGTGGGATGTTGGGGGGTGGCATGTTGGGGGGGTGGTCAGCTTGCTTGGGGTGGAGGGGCAGTAGGGGGACGGGTGTTGGAGATCGGGACTGCCAGGTGTTGGGGTGGAGGAGATTGAGACTGCTTGGAAGGAGGGAGATTGAGGTGGGCCAGGAGGGAGGGGGGTATCAATGCTGGTCCAGACACATCTGGATGACCAGTAATCGGAGGAGGGGGGTTGGCAAAGCCAGCTTTGCAGGGTTGCTGTGCTGCCAGCAATTGAACTGGCCAGTGATTGGGAAGACGGCAGTGTGGGACTATGCTGACAGATGGGCACATGTGCAGTGGCCCTCTCAGTGCTCTGCTGCCAGCCTCTCCAGATTTTGATTTTGAGCTTAATTCAGGCTAGTGCACTCTGTGATGAGAATCTCACTGAAAAAAAGTGGGAGTTACTCCAGTTTTTACATGAATTTGACATTTAGAATTTTTTGGGAGAATCCCACCCATGTTTTGAGACACTGTAGCATGCAGAGTGCTGCTGGAAAAGTAATTCCAGGACAGTGAAGGAGGAGGGTCATACATTTGGGAGGGGAACATTTTTAGGTTGGTGGAGCGGTGCTAGTCAAGCAGGAGGCTTTCTCCTGGATGGTGTCAAGCTTCTTGAGTGTTGTTGAAACTGCACTCATCCAGGCAACTGAAGAGTATTCCATTACACTCTAGACTTGTAGATGGTGGACAAGTTTTGTGCAGTCAGCAAGTGAGTTATTCTCCACAGGATTCCTAGCCTCTGACCTATCTTGTAGCCACATCACATATCCAACTGGTCCAGTTCAGTTTCTGGTCAATGGTAACACCCAGGATGTTGGTAGTGAGGGATTTAATGATGGTAATTCATTGAATCTCAAGAAGGTGATTATTAGTTGCTTTCCTATTGAAGAAAATTAATGCTTAACACTCCTATGGTGCTAGTGTTACATGCCGCCTATCAGCCTGAATGTTGTCCAGACCTTGTTGCTTCAAAATCTGAAGAGCTGTGAATGATGCTAAACTATTGAATCCATAAAGTGCAGAAGGAGGCCAATTGGCCCATCAGGTCTGCACCGACTCTCTGAAAGAACATCTTACTCAGATCCACCACCTCCGCCTCCCGCCCCCCCACCCCCCACAACTCTATAGCTGTAATCTGTGCATTTTTCATGGCTAATCCATCTAACCTACATACTCGGATACAAAGGGGAAATTTAGCAAAGCCAATCCATCTAACCTGCACACTTTTGAACATTGTGCAATCATCAGTGAACATCCCCAATTCTGACTTTCTGATGGAAGGTAACTCAATGACAAAGCAGCTGATTGAGGTTAGGTCTAGGACACAACTCTGCAATGATGTCCTGGGACTGTGATAACAAGTGGTAACAAACACAACCACCTTCCTTCAGGAAGGTGAACTGCGGGAGCCAAAGTGCTGCCCCAAAGTAACTCATCTTTTGAGGCTTTGTGAGTTTGAGCCCATGCCAACTGCTAGATCTGGGGCAGGGAGGTAATCAAGAGACACCAGAGTGGGTGAGAGTGGGTCAATAGAAGCCTACATTGTCTTATGGTAGGAGGGGAAAATCCACAAAATTATACTTTATTTCGTTTTGAGCAGCCTCTGGGGTCTTTTTAAGAATTACTGGCAAGGCTGTTCAAGACTAGAAATGCCAGTTGGATCATGTGCACTGTAAGTTCTGACTGGGACAAACAAATTTAGGCATTAGGCTATGAAATGAACACAAGAGATTTATTTAATTATTGCTGACTTCCTTAAAGAAAGCCCTGATTAATTTAACATTGGCCAAGTGCCTCAGGAGCTTGATGTGTGCTTCTACATTGCTAAATCGGTTATTGTTGCATCTGTTTTAGACCCATAAAATAGACATGCTAATATTAAGTTTGGACCTCATTTTGTTTATGACAAATAATACAAGACAGTAATGTGAGGAAATGCAGCATGTTTGTTATTGTATTTCATCAAAGATAAGTTGTTTTGATTGAAAAATGCAAATTTGGCCATGAACGTTGCTTTGTATTTCTCACTGTTAAACAAAATCAAGGAACCCCTACAGTACAGAAGGAGACCACTTGGCCCATTGAGCCTGCACTGACAACAATCCCACCTAGGCCCTATCCACATAACCCCATGTATTTACCCTGCTAATCCCCTGACACTAAGGGCCAATTAGAATGGACAATTAATCTAACCAGCATGTCTTTGGATTGTGGAAGGAAACCGGAGCACCTGAAGGAAACCCACGCAGACATGGGGAGAATATGCAAACTCCACACAGACAATAACTTGAGGCTAGAATTGAATGCGGGTCTCTGGCACTGTGACACAGCAGTGCTAATTGCTGTGCCATCCCAATTAAATCCTTGTTACTGTCTTAATCTTATCCAATGCGCTTTGTCTATCTGTGAAAGTCTTGTACAGGAAAATATGCACACCTGGTTTAGAACACAAAGGACATCATTGTTATATTTCTGGGTGACATTATTGGGCTGGATCTTCTGGTCATTGGTGAATTAACATGCTTGCTGTCGACTTCAGTGGAAGCTATCCATAAAGATTTAGCAATCTCAGTGACATGGGCTTCTCCTTTCCCGATGATGGTTTAAATCTGCCAACAATTCCAGGGAATCACCGAACATATAGCAGCTATGATGCTGAGCAGCTAATCACATTGAAGTATTCTCAAAGACTGCAAGCAAGGAAATTGAAAGCCATTTTATCCTTCACTTTTAATTTAAACTTTCAGATAGCAAATCAAATGGCTAATGGCATTGAGACAGAAGTTAAAAGTGTCGACAGGAACAAACTTTCAAAAGGTATTATTTCAAAAATGTGTTTTTTTTTAATAATGGAGAAAAAATGTCACAAATATAAAATTGGTTTTCCAAGGCCAGTGAGGGTGTTTACGTGTAGTAGTTAGAGTGCTGTTAAAAACCCAGCTATACCACATTCAAAAAGGTTTCAACAGTGAGACTAACAGCATAAAAGTGGAAATTTTTGTCAACTTATTGAATGTTTAGGAACTTCATTCTGTGGCCAGGATGGAGGGGTGGGGAGGGGGGAGGTAAATTGATAGCAACTTCTGGATTTCCATGTTCATCAATAAATTTTGCAGACATCTAAAATTGTTGTTATTTTCAGTGCATTAATGATGACAAAAGCTGAGTTTCACAGTCCTTACCACTGCAAAATCAGGGCCATTTTGCAGTTGGACATTGAGAAATCCAAGCAATTTAAGATGCCCGGACCATTTACAGAAGTGACTGTCACCACCATAGCCATGCAAGTGTCTCAGATAGGATGCTGAATTTATAACAGTAGTATTGAATTTTGCATCCAGTTTGAAGCTTTACCTCTGATCCCATTCTGTTTTGGATTGCTGGGATCAGGAAATGTTGGTCTTGTTTGGTGCAAGGTTAATGTGGTTTAGTAGTCCCAGAGGCATTAAACACTAATTCCCCATAAACAGTGTCACTTCCCTTCATGTTATTTCAGACTATATAATGGACCCCATTTTGGGTCATAAGAACAGGAGGAGGACATTCAGCCCGTCAAGCCTGACGCCACAATCAATCCTTGTTCTCAAATAAAAATATTGAAAAGAGCTTGAAAGCTGAATGATTTCCCTCACTTCAAAACTGATAGGAAAATGTAAGATTTTATCCTCCTGTAAATCCTTCAAATGATCTGACACAGCATTGCCAGCTATTGGGAGGGTATGAATCTGCAATTGCTAGTGAGAGAATATTTATTTAATTCGTTCTCAGGATGTGCGCACTGCTGCCAAGGTTGGCATATCTTGCCCATCCTTCATTGTACTGTAATAATGAGTATGTTTTCTTGAAACACAACGTTTGATATAACAGACTGAGCAGTGGGAGAATCAACAATACTGGGCAAGGTTCCTAAAGACAGATTTGCCCAACCAACGTCTTTGACATACTTCAGCAAAGTGGCATCTCAAACAAAATGCAAAACAATACAATGACTTAGATTTCTGGAATGTCTTTCATAATGATCTCCATATAAATCCTGCTACATGCAATTGAAAGCAATGGGAATTCAAGATGAAGCTCAGGAAATTGTTCAGAGACAAACTGATGGAAAAGAATCAGCTAGGATTTATTAAGGGAGTATTATCAGATTGACAGAGAGAGGGAGGGAGTCATGAACAGGGATTAGTTAGAAGTTTTTTTATTAGTGTCAAAGTAGGCTTGCATTAACATTGTAGTGAAGCTACTGTGAAAATCTTCTAGCCGCCATACTCTAGCATCAGTTCAAGTACACTGAGGTAGAATTTAGCACGGCCAATGGACCTAACTAGCACATCTTTCAGATTGTGGAGGAAACCCATGCAGATACAAGGAGAATATGCAGACTCTGCATAAATTGTGACCCAAGCTGGAAATTGAACCCGGGTCCCTGGTGCTGTGAAACAGCAGTGCCACTGTGCCACCCCAAGTGCTGGAAGCTCTAATGTTTCTAATCTGTGTCAGCGACTTTGATTCCAAATTCTGATTACATTTGAATTTGGTATGAAGATGAGTAAGTGAGAAAGCTACTCAGGAGAAGAATTTGTTGTGAGGTTGTATATTGTCTCTTGAAGAGACTTTGCTGGTCTGGAGTTGAAGTTGTTGTACTTGGTATTGCAATTATTTGAGTTTCAACATCTGATTCACTCAAATGAGGGTCGCCACGAGGAATGAGAAGAATTTTCCTGTTTCATCTGATTGTGCCTTCTGCAGTATGTATCAAGTCAGATTGTTGTTGATCTTTATCCTTCAGAATGATAACACCTTTTCTATATGATTGAACAATAACTGTTTATTAATGATGCATAGATACAGGATACAGTCCTGACTAGGTGCTACCTTCTAATGTTGACTTCTAATAGACTCCTGCTGCAGTCGCATGGTGCTGATCTTCATCATCAGAGGATTGGGTTATAAAGAATGACTGGAGAATTTGTGGTTCTTTAACTTTCAAAGCTATCTGCCCTGACTGCCTGGTAGCATTTTTTGTGAGACAAAAGGCCACAGATTTAAGTTTGACTCCACCAAGCTGGACACATAACTTCAGTCCAGTGTTGAGGGTGTCCTATGCTGCAGACGGACCATAGTTTTGGATGAGATGTTAAACTTTGGGACAGATGCCAAAAAACCTTCACACAGAGTATTCAGTATTCAAAATGGCCTTCTGGGTAGCATAGTAATGGAGAAAACAGAACCATTCAATATTCGGTGAGATAACAAATTGAAATGAGCTAAGACACTTCAAGTGGCATCCCTCAGTAATTTTATCATGTGATTCCTGAGTAGCACGTTGAAGAATCCATTCAGCATTGAAAGCTTAAAATATCATACTGTTAACCAGCTACTGCTCAAAACAACTTGCGCAAAATATTTAGAGCTAGAATTATTCTACTTTTAATCACTACCCAAATGAAGAAATTTCTCACAATTTCTTCTGATAATTGACATTGCTACCAATTTCTAGATGTTTAATTTGGAAGTATTGTAAACCGTGAAGAGGACAGTGACAACTTCAAAAACACATAGACAAGTTGGTGGAGTGGGTAGGTAGGTGGTAGATTAAGTTTAATGTGGAGAAGTGTGAGATGATGCATTTTAGTAGACAGAACATGGAGAGACAATATAAAATAAGGGGCAAAATTCTTAAAGGGGTGTAGCAGCAAAGGGACCTGGGTGTATTTGTGCATAGATCATTGAAGGTGGCAGGACAGATAGAGAGAACAGCTAAAAAAGCATATAGTATTCTGGGCTTTATTAATAGGGGCATAGAGTACAAGAGCAAGGAGGTAATTCTGCACTTATACAAGATATGAGTTAGACCTCAGCTGGAATATTGTATACAGCTCTGGGCTCTAAGCTACAAGAAGAATGTAAATGTAGTGGGGAGAGTGCAGAAGAGGTTTACAAGAATAGTTCTAGGGATGAGAAACTGCTGTTATGTGGACAGATTGGAGAGGTTGGGACTGTTCTCCTTAGAGAGAAGAAGGTTAAGAGGAGATTTGATGGATCAAAATCATGAGGGGGCTGGACAGAATAGATAGAGCTCCTGCTTGTAAAAGGATCAAGAATAAGAGGACACAGATTGAAAGTGATTTTCAAAGGAAACAATTGTGATCTGAGAGAAAACTTTTCCACACAATGAATGGTTCATGTCTAGAATGCACTGCCTGGAAATGTGTGAAGGCAGGTTCAATTGCAGCATTCAAGAGGGTATTAGATGATTACTTGAATAGAAAAAATGTGTAGGGGTACAGGAAAAAGACAGGAGAAGGCATTATGCCATAATGCTCATATGGAGAGCCAGTGCAGACACGAGGGGTCAAACGGTCTCCTTCTGCATTGTAACAATTCTGTGATTCTGGGAATTTCTGAGTTACCAAAACAAAATTGTACTCTGTAAGTAAACACTTAAAATTAAAATGACTTTCACTACTCAAAGATCATAAGCAGTTTTCACTCAAAACCAGAGACTAAATTTATGTATTGTGATGTTGAGATGATGTCCAGTCTGACTCTGGGTCTTACTCCACTTCAGTGCCTGCAATGGTCAGGTGCAAGTTCCAAATTTAGACCTCTTTTAGACTATACTTGCAGCATCGGCACCAAGACTACAATTTTAAATCAAACATATGCTTTGAACCACCAGTGACTGTATCATAGTAAATAAACATCTTGAGCATGTATGGATGCCAAGATTTAAAAACTGATGCAAAAACCAGCAATTATTTTATTAACGTGAATAGGTTGCCAGGAATTGTTACCATTTTGACATAGGTAAAGATGTGTCATGGCAATAATTAAGATCAACAGTCAAAAAACACCAGTGTTGGAATTTCCATTTAGTCAGGGTATGGGAAACTGACTTTATTTAAATCAACTGATGTGCAGTTTAAGCCTGGCTTTCTGCCACATAGCATTATTCCCTCAAATGAACTGTGCTTGATGGAGTAAACAGAAGAAGCATTGTCAAGCAGACTCCTGAAATCCATGTTGGCATCACAGCCTGTAAAGAATCATACTTAAATGATCTACAACAGTCAAAACACATTCCTAATTATCCTTGAGAACATGGTGGTGAGCTGCCTTCTTGAATTGCTGCAATCTGTGTGGTGTAGGTACAGCCACAGTGCTGTTAGGGAGGGAGTTTTGGGGTTTTGTGGAAATGGAAATTCCAACACTGGTGTTTTTTGACTGTTGATCTTAATTATTGCCATGACACATCTTTACCTATGTCAAAATGGTAACAATTCCTGGCAACCTATTCACGTTAATAAAATAATTGCTGGTTTTTGCATCAGTTTTTAAATCTTGGCATCCATACATGCTCAAGATGTTTATTTACTATGATACAGTCACTGGTGGTTCAAAGCATATGTTTGATTTAAAATTGTAGTCTTGGTGCCGATGCTGCAAGTATAGTCTAAAAGAGGTCTAAATTTGGAACTTGCACCTGACCATTGCAGGCACTGAAGTGGAGTAAGACCCAGAGTTTTGTGAGTGTTTCAGGACATTCTGAGATCAGGAAATGTGGTATATAAGTGCAAGTTCTTTTTTCTCCCTTTTAATAGACCATATGGCCCGTTGAGTCTGCACTGACAACAATCCCACCCAGGTCCTATCCCATACATAACATGCATACTCTATCCCCACTGATCCCTGTAATCTACACATCCCAGGACACTAAAGGGCAATATATCTAACCTGCACATCTTTGGACTGCAGGATGAAATCTGAGTGCCCGTGGAGAACATGGTCAGCACAGACCAGATGTGCCAAATGGCCTCCTTCTGCACAGTAGGATTCTATGATTCTTTGAACGTGCAAACTCCACACAGACCATCACCCAAGCTGACAATAAATGCTGGACTAGCCAGTGACACCCACATTCCCCGTGAATGAATAAAAAAACCTTCACAGTCAACTTTTGAAGTATTGTAATATTGTCATTGTCCGTTACAGCACAAAGAAGTCTCACACTCAGCAATAATGACAGGAGTATTTGCTTTTAGAGATGTTTGTTTAGCTACTGCCAGAAAATAAGCTAAATGACATTATGTCAAAACTTAAATACAGCAGGTAAATATTCCATCTTTGCTGCTCTTACAGCAAGTCCTCACACAAAGAAAGGGCATATTAGAAATTCAATGCCATTCTGCATTTACAGCCTTCTCAGTTTTACAATTACAGGATGGCACAGTGGCACAGTGGTTAGCAATGCTGTCTCATGGCTCCAGAGACCTGGGTTCGATTCCCAGCTTGGGTGATGGTCTGTGTGGAGTTTGCACGTTCAAAGAATCATAGAATCCTACTGTGCAGAAGGAGGCCATTTGGCACATCTGGTCTGTGCTGACCATGTTCTCCACGGGCACTCAGATTTCATCCTGCAGTCCAAAGATGTGCAGGTTAGATATATTGCCCTTTAGTGTCCTGGGATGTGTAGATTACAGGGATCAGTGGGGATAGAGTATGCATGTTATGTATGGGATAGGACCTGGGTGGGATTGTTGTCAGTGCAGACTCAACGGGCCATATGGTCTCCTTCTGCACTGTAGGGTTTCTATGGTTTCTAATTTTCTACCAATGAACCTCCGTGGTGGGAGATAGTGGTAGCTGCAGCTGGGGTGTATCTGAGCACTGAGAAGCATTTCCTCTTCCCCAGCAGCAGTTATAGAAAAACCTGCTCTCGGGTCGCTGCATAACACTACACCCAAAGTAATTGGAGTTATCAACAACAAACTAAACAACAGTGAGCAGCGAGCCTAATGCTATCAGCTTCCCCCTTTTGTAATTAAAATTAAACAAGTGGCCATGTCACAAACAGTCAGAAAGGGCATCAACCTGAAACAATAATTCTTTCTCCACAGATATTGTCTGGTCTGCTGAGTATTTCCAGTATTCTCTCATACAGTTATTGATTTACAGTGTCTGCAGTATTTTGCTTTCATCTAAAGTTATTTCTCAGATTATATCTGGTGATGAAATTAGAGTTTTTTTAACCCTGTGTCAAATAGGAACACATTCTGTGAGATATTTCAAGTGCTTTTGGTTGGGATAAAATAGTTGGGTAAATATCTGTCATTCTGTTAGGAAAATACATAAATCAATATCAGTTTCAATGGGGAGACTGGTAATAACTAGGATAATGTGCTGGGAAAATGGGTTCAAATCCCATCATGGCAGCTGGTGGAATTTAAATTCAATGAATAAACCTGGAATTGAAAACTAGTCTCAGTAATGGCGCCTATAATCGATTCTTATAAAAACCCATCTGGTTCACTAATGCCCCTTTAGGGAAGGAAATCTGCTGTCCTTACCTGGTCTGGCCTCCATGTAACTCCAGATGAGCATTCAGTTAGAATCATATAGTCATCGAGCAATACAGCACAGAAACAGACCCTTTGGCCCAACCGGTCCATGCCAACTGCGGTGCCCTCTCAGCTAGTCCCAATTGCTTTTATTTGGCCCATATCCCTCTAATCATTTTCCATCCATGTACTTATCCAAATATTTTTAAAATGTTATTATTGTACCTGCTTCCACCACTTTCTTTGGTAGCTCGTTCCATATGTATCACCCTTGCATGAAGAAGTTGCCCCTCAAGTCCCTTTTAAAGCTTTTCCCTCTCACATTAAACCTATGCCCTCTAGTTTTCAATTCCCCTTCCCTGGGAAAAAGACTATTTGTGTTCATCCAATCTGTGCCCCTCATGATTTTATACATCTCAATAAGGTCACCCCCTCATTCCTTCCAAGGAATCAAGTCTGAGTTTGTCCAACCTCTCCCTATAACTCAAGGGCATTTAAGAGGGCAACAAATGCCAGTGTTGGTGATGCCCACATTCCATGAAAAAAAAGGAAAAAAGTAAACAAACTCTGCTGTTATTGTCAACACTCAAGCTGATCACGTAAACATTACTAGACATCTGTATAGTGTTTCTTTGAAGGGCCAAATAATGTGGGAATTGGGAAAATGCATGAGGCTGATAAAATCACTACAAATCCTGGCCAGTGGAGATGACTGTCTTTCTCACCCATCAATCACTGCTATAGAGAACCAGAATTGGTTTTTTGCAATAATTTGTATTGCTTGCTGCACTTTTGCTGGAGAAATAATCCTGCTGCACTCAAGCGACTAGTGGCAATAGATTCTGTTATTAAATGCTGAGAATCTACAAGCCCATCTCAACTTTGCTGAGATCACAGCTAGAGTATGGTGTGCAGTTCTGGCTGCCACATGATAGGAAGGATGTGATTACACTGGGTGAGGGGTTTGCAGATGAGGTTTACCAGGATGTTGACTGGGATGGAACATTTGAGTTATGAAGAAAGGTTGGGTAGGCTTGGGTTGTTTTTGTTGGAGCAGAGAAAACTGAAGGGTGACCTGATCGAGATGTACAAGATTATGAGGGACATGGGCAGAATGGATAAGGAGCAGCTGTTCCCCTGCGTTGAAGTGTCAGTCACGAGGGTTCACAGGTTCAATGTGAGGGCCAGGAGGTTTGGGGGGAATGTGAGCCAAAACTTTTTTACCCAGAGGGTAGTGATGGTCTGGAATGTGCTGTCTGGGAGGGTGGTAGAGGTGGGTTGCCTCGCATCCTTTAAAAAGTACCTGCATGAGCACTTGGCACATCAAACCATTCAGGGCTGTGGGCCAAGTGCTGGTGAATGGGATTAGGTGGAAGGTCAGGTGTCAGTTCACAGTTGATAGGCCAAAGGGCCTCTTCTACACTATGATTCTATGAACTCCAACTCACTGGCTGTAACAGAGGTGTCCGAATTGTTTTTCTCCAAAGGCTAACGACTGTTAAAAAAAGTCAATATTTCAATTGGCTTATTATTAAGAAACACTTAACTTGATCAAACAAGTGCAGGTAACATCCTGGTAAAGGCAAACATAAGACTGAAGAATAGTCCTAAGGATTTGTGCCAAATTATGTGAGTCATCTCAAATACAACACCCATCAAAATGACTGAGGTTACATCGGAGATGATACCAAGACAAACTTCTAGAAGTTTGGCATCTTGTTTTCAAACAATTAATATGTTATGCAAGTCAAATATTCCAGCAGTAGCTTCTTGCCATGCCTTACCCCATAAACAAGTGATATCGGAGCTGAATGTAATGTAATGTAATGTAATGGGAAGTGCCGGATGATTGGAAAACGGCTAATGTTACGCCGTTGTTTAAGAAGGGTGCCAGGCAAAAGGCGGGGAATTATAGGCCGGTTAGTTTAACGTCTGTGGTAGGTAAAATGTTAGAATCTGTCATTAAGGAGGAAATTGCAAGGCATCTATGATCTTATTGAATGGCGGGGCAGGCTCGAAGGGCTAGATGGCCTACTCCTGCTCCTATTTCTTATGTTCTTATGTTCTTATGACCTGGTGGAATGGCATCAATAACATTTTCAATAAGAGATGGCAAACATTCCCTGTGTTTATCATTGCATTACATCTGGGTGTAACTCCTGTCCCATGACTTATAAAAATTCATTATATACTAAACAGACTGCTTTTCATTCAAAGAAAACTTGATATTCTTAAGCATTTTTGTTCCGCACTTGAATTAAAAATGTTGGAAGAAAGCCCAACACACAGATAAAGATTGATATGCAAAATACATATTCAGCGTTGAGTGACACCATTTCTGGAGCTGAGGCATGCTGACCTATGTCTGATACGATCTGGAGGTGCCGGCATTGGACTGGGGTAAACACAGTACGAAGTCTCACAACACATGGTTAAAGTCCAACAGGTTTATTTGGTAGCAAAAGCCACTAGCTCTCAGAAAGCTTGCTGCCCTTTGTCAGGTGAGTGGGAGTTCTATTCAGAAACAAGGCATATAAAGATACAAATCCAATTTACAAAATAATGATTGGAATGCGAGTCTAATCAAGTCTTAAAGGTACAGACAATGTGAGTGGAGAGAGTGTTATGCACAGGTTAAAGAGATGTGAATTGTCTCCAGACAGGATAGTTAGTGAGATTTTGCAAGTCCAGGCAAGTTGTGGGGGTTACAGATAGTGTGACATGAACCCAAGGTCCTGGTTGAGGCTGTCCTCATGTGTGTGGAACTTGGCTATCAGTCTCTGCTCAGCGACTCTGCGCTGTCATGTGTCGTGAAGACCGCCTTGGAGAATGCTTACCCGAAGGTCAGACCCTCGACAATGTCTGATACTTCACTGAATCATTGAATCCCTACAGTGCAGAAGGAGCCCATTCAGCCCATCGAATCTGCACCTACCACAATCTCACCCAGGCCCTATTCTGTAACCCCATGTATTTACCCAGCCAATCCCCCTCTGACACTAAGGGGCAATTTAGCATGGCCAATCCACCTAATCCACACAACTTTGGAGCGTGGGAGAAAACCAGAGTAGCCGGAGGAAACCCACACCGGGAAAATGTGCAAATTCCACACAGACAGTGAGCCAAGCCAGGAATCGAACCTGGGTCCCTGGCGCTGTGAGGCAGCAATGCTAACCACTGTGCCACCCAGTTAATTTTAAAGTGCTGATAGGGTGTCTCAAGATGGAGTTGCTCTCTCTCTCTCTCTCTAGCAGCTCTCTCCATGCTAGAGGGTCTTCTATTATCCCTCTAGCTACGAGAGCTCACCCACTCTTGTTAATTGCCCTCTGGCGTCTAATTGGCTAAGCCAGCAAAAAGACCATTGTCAGATTACTGCTCCCAAAATGCTGTGAGCTGGGATTCTCCCAAAAAAATTCTAAAGTGCTGAATTTGGGTCAAAACTGAAGTAACTCCCACTGTTTTTTTTAACAGGACTTTCAAACTAAATCTCACACACTCTGCGCACTGCCAAGTGCCTCAAAGAAATTCACGCTGAAAATCAGGTCCTATCCCTGCTGGAGAGGCCAGCAGCATAGCACTCTGTGCTATCTCCATGGTTCTCCCCACTCCCCGATCGCTAGCCCCCCGGATGTCTTCGGGCCAGCCCCAACCCTCCCCCGGCCCACCTCGATCTCCCCGAACCCCCCTACCCTGCCGCCGCAGTCCCAATCTCCCCGACATCCCTCCTCCGGCAGTCCAGACCCACCCACCACCACAGCCCCCCACCCCAATGACCATCTCCAATTAATCCCTTCCCTATGTCTGTCACGGATCCCTATGTTGAGTGGCAGTGGGACCCCCTCCATACCACCAATCTTCCTTCCCATAGGCCTTGCCCCCAATAGGTTCCATCCCCACTGGCTGCCCCCTTGACACTGCCCAATGCCTGGTAGGCATTGCCACTTTGCCCGTTAGGCAGTGTCAGGGGCCAGGCTGGTACTGCCAGGCTGGTAATGATCAGGGATACCCCCCTTTCCCCAAACCTACTGGGGGCCCTCCATGGCCCCTCTTCATTCCAGCAGGGTCAGGCCACCAGCTCCCTGTTGGGAGCTGCTGGAGTGAAATATTCCTGGCAAGGGGGGAGTGGGGGAGGCTAGGGGGCTGAAGATTTAAATCGCATTTTAAATATGGAACTCAGCTCTGCACGAACTTCTAGCAGGGAACCGCTGATGCTGGAAATCCGGGTCCTGGAAACATGCGGAGGCCGTCGCACCCAGCAGGGAATCTGCTAAACAGCCTCCGGTGATGTGCCCTGGCTCATTGTGCTGCTAGAGCAGTGCAAGGGGCTGGGAGAATCACCCCATGGTGTCTGGACCCACATTGGATCTGCATGTTGAGATCCTGCTGGTTAACTCTGTTGTTCTCTCCAGATTTGCTGAGTGTTTCCAGCTATTTCTGTTTTATATCAGAGTCACTGCATCTGGAGTACTTCAGTAACAAGGATGATAGCACTACTACATTGGGAGTGTTCATAATTCAAACATTTTTATTTGTTTTCAACCAACAATTAGCACTTTGCCAGCCCATGATCCTCTTTAATCAGATAACCCAGCAGGGTGGGGCTGTGCAACGAGGATGATTGGCAGGAGAATATTCTAGAGGGAGAGATTGGCAGGTGAGGGGGGAAAAGACCAGCACGGGGAGTGACTGGCAGGGGAGACTGGCACAGGGAGCAATTGGCGGTTGTCCAAAAAAGCGACAGACTGGCATAAGATTGCATTTTCAAACTATCCCATTTTCTCACTCGTTCAACACTTTGAATTTTTTTATAAGATTGCATCCTGTACCTCTATTTATAATCCTCAGGGTGAGGTTGTCTGCGGGTTAAATGATGACAGCTGGTATAACTGCCTCTCAGATGAATCCAAATTCACAAAGGACATTCCAGGTGGCTCTGGATTAGTGAGTTTGGCCAGCCCATATCCTCTAAAAGTGAACTTCCAACATATCGCCCCTCACACCCTTTCCTTCATCAGCTCCTTCCATCTCAAAATAAACTCTCCGAAAGAAAGAGGTGTTCAATTCAATGCTGCTGGTTTTTCTCACTTCGGTTGCTGCAAACAAGCCTGCAGCTCACCTTGGAGGGAAACTTCTGAGACCCATTACACATGGATTGCAGTCATTACTGCTCAACTACTGCACATGAGGTCATTCCATTTACATAAAACTGAGCATTTAATTTTAGCTCTTGCATGTTCTGTGGAAAAATAATTACTGCTGGCAGTAAACTGAGTACAGAAAATGGGTTCACTTGGGAAATCATGAGGAACCAGTAAATTTTTACAATCATTTATTGGTCTCCATAAGTCCATTTGGCACCAAGGGCTCACGCTGAAGGTTACTGCAGGTAATAGAGGTGACTCTTTAGGCTTATATATTTCAAAGAATTGTGTGTTCCACCCTCAAGTCATCAGATGCTGCAATAGCACGTGTTCACAGGTCACTGGATGGAAATGCCAGCCTCTCCACACTGGGGAGGATGGGTTTGAAGATATGGGTTATGCTGTGTACCAGGCTGGAGATGGATTTTTCCATCCTCCCAAGCCATTATCCATAACCTTTCAGCTAAGCTATCCATTGCACCAAGCAACTGCTCTGTCAAACACACCAGCCTTTCTCTGAAGCTTGGCCCTGCAAGATCCTCAACTGATTCCTCTGCAGCAGAACCATTATGTGACCTTGCTCTCTGGTAAGGTGGCACCTCTGACGTCTCTTCCATCTGCTGCGCACTAGTGCCCAGAGAATGCCATTGTGGACATCTCTTTTCTACCCTTAATGCGGGTCTCTGAGATGCTGCCTGCGATAATGTTAGATATTGCCGCAGTGCTTTTCTGCTTGCTCATCTCTTCCTCCTCCTCACCCTATGGGGGATGAGGTGGCCCTTCCTCCTCTTCCAGTTCCCCCTGAGGGACCAGGTGAATCTTGCTTGTTGTTGGTACCTGTAGTAATACGGCCAAAAAAGTTTGGATGCAGTGGGTATGGCTATGATCAGAGGATGTTTTGGATGAAACAATGTGAGGCTTGCCAGTAAGGATGGTTTTGGGAGATTATGGATCATGATTAGTTGTGAATGTTGTTACAGCAGGTAGGGAGAGTCAACACTGAACCCCTTTCTTTTCTCACCATTTGTTTTAGTTTTTGAATTAGGCTGTGGAATGTTCTTCCCAACACAGTTTGTGAGGTCAATTTTTAAAGTGACTGGCAGCAAACTCTCTTTAGGATTAAATCAGAAGCATAGTTTGTTCACACATTCAAACAAGGGGAATAGTCACAACGTCACATACACAAACTAGCACACAATAAAATGATAGGAAAGAGGAATAACTATGAATAACTTAAAATAAGAAGCACCACAGACGTGAATATCAGTTCACATGATTGCCAGAGTCCAAAATTCAGAATCCAGTTAGGTTTCCCTCACAGAGGAGCTTTAGTTCAGACTGATTCAGGAAGCAGGATTTTGCAAAATTCCTTTAAAGTTGATGGGGACACAGTGAGATGAGGTTGGTATCCAGAGGATTGGTTTGGTTGGCAGGCAATGACATGAATATCCCAGAGAAACAGCTCTGAGGAGGCTTAGACTTGACATAGGTTGTTGGTCAGTCTGGAGTCCTGCTTTGATATTTGTAGGCTGGAGTTTGAGCACCGGCCTGTGTTCTGAGTCTGGAAATGGAAAACTAAAACTTTCCAAAGAGCTGAAGCTTAGTTCAATGGGGAGTCAGTCGCAGGCTAACAAGCAATTTCTATGATTCTGGTCAAAATCCAGAATTCATCTTAGGAAATAAATGGTGGCTTTTAGCACCTCTGCATGGCTCTCTTTATTTATAATGTGTCTGCACAATGAGAGATATGAAATCACAAGGATGAGGGATGAACATTTGTCCTGTAACTGCTGGAAATTTCTGGAAACTGTAGACAACTTGTGAATCATATGACTTGCAGCAGCCACCTTTTTGTTCAGTAGTGTTCAGTTTATAAATAAGCAGAAAGGTAAGGTTTGATTTAGACATCTATTTCATGTCTTAGGGACATGGCAATATGTAGGGAAGCTGGAGTGACTACATGCGTCTAGATATCAAACCTTTTGTGAAGAACCACTTTTCAATGGATTAGTTATCAACAATTCTCCCTCATCTAAATTATAATATGAAGAATATTCATAATATGAAATGCTCCATCTAAAGAGTTTTAATAACATTTTGAAAAAAACAGATATGTGTGTAAATATATGAAACTGTTATGTTTTCTCATTCACTTTGGAAGGACAAACCAAAGTAGAACGTACAGGCTAAATGGTAGGACTCTGAAGAGTGCAGTTGAACAGAGGGATCTGGGAATACAGGTACAGAATTCCCTAAAAGTGACATCACAGATGGATAGGGTAGTAAAGAATGCTTTTGGTACATTGGCCTTTATAAATCGGAGTCTCGAGTATAAAAGTTGGAGTGTTATGGTAAGGTTGTATAAGGCATTAGTTGTATAAGGTATTGTATAAGGCCAAATTTAGACTATTGTGTACAGTTTTGGTCACCTAGTTACAGGAAGGATGTAAATAAGGTTGAAAGAGTGCAGAGAAGGTTCGCAAGGATGTTGCCAGGACTTGAGAAGCTGAGTTACAGAGAGAGATTGAATAGGTTAGGACTTTATTCCCTGGAGCTTAGAAGAGTGAGGGGAGATTTGATAGCGGTGTATAAGATTTTGATGGGTATAGATAGGGTGAATGCACGCAGGCTTTTTCTATTGAGGCTGGGGGAGGAAAAAAACCAGAGGGCATTGATTAAGGGTGAAAGGAGAAAAGTTTAAAGGGAATTTTAGGGAGGGCTTCTTCACGCAGAGAGTGGTGGGAGTGTGGAATGAGCTGCCAGATAAAGTAGTAAATGCAGGGTCACTTTTAACGTTTAAGAAAAACTTGGACGGGTTTATGGATGAGAGGGGTGTGGAGGGATATGGTTCAAGTGCAGGTCAGTGGGACTAGGCAAAAAATGGTTCGGCACAGACAAGAAGGGCCAAAAGGCCTGTTTCTGAGATGTAATTTTCTATGGTTCTATATCTCTGTAAGTGATGTAGAATTCTTTGCAGATGCTTTGCAATCTGTGGTTTGAAGAAAATGCTTAAAAGTGGTTTGTAGTCAGACTGTTCTGTTACTTTGTCTCCAATTCAAGTTTTGCTGAAAATGCTTGCAAGCAAGAACAACAGCCGCAGAAGGCTTGAAGGCCAAGTCATTGAGTGTCTTTAAGACAGAGATAGATGGGTTTTTGATTAATAAGGGGATCAGGGGTTATGGGGAAAAGGCAGGAGAATGGGAATGAGAAAAGTATCAGCCATGATTGAATGATGGAGCAGATTTGATGGGCCAGGTGGCCTAATTCGTTCCTATGTCTTATATTTTTATTTGTGCTTCTTTCCTAAGTGAGTAACCAGTCCACTCTGCCCAGTGTATGAGACGGCCACACTTCACTCCTGCCTCCTAGCTTTCATTTTATTTTTCACTTCCTCAGAAAGGGTCAACAGGTCTCCAGGGGTCCACAGACCCCAAGTTGAGAACCACAGGTGACCTGCCCCTACTTTGCCCATGGCCATGGAGTCTGCCAGTCCTCTGCCAACCAGCACCTGCAGTGGCTTCCAGGGAGTTATCTCACATAGTTATGGTTCCCATTTCCCCAATCGGGACCTGCTATCAGGTGTTATCTCCCCTGGAAGAATAAGCCTGTTAATTGTCAATGGGTGTGTTGGTGAGTGTTTGAGTTTGTGTAATGCCTCACATGATTGGAGATGTGTGAGATGCACCTGGGGTGTGAGAAATTCTAGTGAAGAATGCAATCATGCATGTGGTCGGAATGCCAGTTTATACTGTAGTTAGATGGATCCAGTAATGTTGAGATTGTGACACTGGTAGTGCTGCAATTATTGAAAAGTGTGCTTGTGAGACCAAATCTTGCCTTAATTCATGACAAACTATTAGGTATTTTGCGACGTGGAACTATGTCCTGGGGAAATACTTCCTGCATATTACTTCTTTAGTGATTGCCTCCCACCTCTACCGCGCTGGCCTCCATCCCTTCTAATAATACAGGAAATCATTCTTCAACAGAGAAATCCAGCATGTCATACACGTCCAGATGATTTTGTTAAAAACTGCACGATGAAGGATTCCATTACGTACTGATTACCAGATGGAAGAATGAAGTTTCTCAATGAAGTAACAGACTCTACATAAGTTAAACAGTCTTATACAGAGTCTGCTACTTCATTGTAATGGGATGTTACAGTTCTGTTACACTGTAGTTTGAGTCTAGCAAGGGGCAAGTCAGTACCTTAATATACACCAGAGGTACTAATGTCTACAACACGATTAGGGTTAGGCAGGGTATAAACAAAGACATGGCATCATTTGATGAAGTTATCAAACCCTAATGATATTTACTTAAATCTTCAGAAAAACACCATTACGGAGAGCACAATTTAATAGGTGCACCCAAAAACAAGGAAAGGACACGGATTCTTTTATTTATTAGCTATGTTTATCTCAATTGATAGAAAATTGTGAGTACAGAACCCTGAAAGACAAATTAATTTGTGACTGAATTATCATGAGAATCTTAGAAGAAGCACTGATTTTTTGCAGTCACGGAATGACTTATCTTTTTGAAAGCAGTACAGGTGTTTGGAACAAGTTAAAGTTGAATATGTCACATATACACTTATGCGTTAAGTACAGTAAAAGAAGTTTCAGTTTCATGTAAGTTTGGTATAAGCTTTGGTGCTTAGAAATCTGGGTGGACCTGTTGCTGAAAGATTAGTCTTTTCGGTTTGTTTATATACTAACACAATTTAAACGAGGTTTTAAAATTCTTGAAGTTAAAAGGTGGATTAAAAAGGGATTAGAAATTTAGTGATGTTGGTTAAAAAAAAAGCACAAAGTAGAAAAATTAGGCTGTTGCCTAGTACCAGTGGTCAAGTGACAAAGAGTCACAGAGAAAGATGGGGGAGACTTCAGTGTGTGTGTGCATTAGAGAGTGAAGGCAGGGCTTTTCAGCAGTCTGAGACAAGAAATACTCCAAGATTACTGGAAGATTGAATTCAGGGAAGTTATGTTTATTTTACATTTGGAGCAATAGTAAGTTTAGACTGTGGTCTTGGATGTCTGGGGAGATACAAATTGGGTGAAAAGCATCAAGTGAATGTTCAATAATTCACTGGAAGAAAGTAACTTGCATGAATGCCAGTCTCAAGCAAAGAGCTTTTGTGTTGAGCTTGTTTGTGCCAATCTGTCTCATCTCCACCAACTGCTGGCTCACTATCCAGCTTCCCTGCCTTCTCTTAGAATCATAGAATAGACTCATAGAACCCTGCAGTGCAGGAGAAGGCGACTTGGCCCATTGAGCCTACACCGACAGCAATCTCACCCAGGCCCTATCCCTTTAATGCCATGTATTTACTTTGCTAGTCCCCCAAACACTAAAGGGAATTTAGCATGGCCAATTAATCTATTCCACATATCTTTGGAGTGTGGGAGGAAACCAGACCATCCAGAGAAAACCCATACAGACACGGAGAGAACATGTAAACTCGACACAGACAGTGACCTGAGGCTCGAATTGAACCCAGGTCCCTGGCGCTGCGAGACAGCAGTGCTAATCGCTGTGCCACCATGCCGCCCACAACAGTATAAATCTCATCCTACTTTCTACTGTCTTCAGCTCTTTTCAGCAAGTGTGTTGCAACAGAGAGTTGTACAATTACTTTTTTCTATACCTCCCATTACTGAGTTGCTGAATTATTAAGTGGAGATTGGACTATGCTCAAGACACCAATATAATTTCGAAACACTATTCTCGCATCAGCATTTTTCTACTAGTTTTCAGTCTAAAATTGCGTTTAGATCCAATACATTACTGTGTCTTACTGTACATTCCGTCCAAGTCACGGAAGGAGGAAGCTGCTTTCATAGTGATACAACAGACAGAATCAAACTTGGCAGAACCAAACTAGCCACATACAAGATCAATGAGCATTGTCATGCACACATTGTAAATGTCTCTGGGTTTCTTATTTAGAATGTTTACCAATATTCTATGGGGCCTCTGTAAAAGTTGATGAGAGTCATGATGGACATACCAAATTTCCTTAGCCTCCTGAGAAAGTAAAGGTGAACCTACACTTTATGGGACTTTATGGGATAATTTGGCATGCCAATCCACCTAACCTATTGGAGCAGTTGCTAAGTGAGCCTCTGCAATAGTGGTCCATAAATAGAGGTTTGGAGACATATAAAGAACAGCAGAGGACAATAATTAACTAATAGTTATGGTAATGAGATGGTGATGTTATCATAATGTAACACTGATGCTGGCAGTCGGCAGCAAGAAGCTAAGAAGAAAGATGGAACATTCTGTATTAGAGATATACATTACCTAGAAGTTTAGAATATACTTTCATCTAAAAGAAAGAGTTTTAGAACTAATTGACTCATAAGCAGCAGGGAACTTTTCCAATCCAGATCAGACCACAAGTTATTTGAAGAAAGATCCAAATAGTGTTTAAATTGCAAACTGAACCACAAAACATGGTAGCAGGTATGGTGACCTCAAACTAACAATGACAAAACACCACAGGGAGAAATCAGAAGAAGACTTCTTCAAAGAAGAAATGAGAAGCTTTATCTTGGCAAGAGGCAAATTGAGAATCAGCAGTGAGATAAGCTTCAGTCAGTCACTGCACCTTCCACAGCCGCTTGCAAAGCTCAAAGGTCCAGAGAGGTCATTGTTGGGAGTTGTGGGGGGATATCAAGCAGCACTGGGTTTGCATGTCAAAGAGCAGGAGTGCTGGGATAGTCTGTTCCTATATGCATTCTGTATTCTGACAATGTCCTCCATAAATAGAGTATAGAATAGACCGCTGCAGATTTAAAAACCATCCCAAAATCATTCAATTCATACTGTAAGGAATCAATTAATTCCTTACAGAGCTGTTGAACAGAAAATTGCAGTAGGTTAGAGAAATTTTAACTAATTATGGATTTAATTCACTAATAAAACGCTAGGACTAAGTGAAGTGACCTCAGACCAGACTAACAGTTTAACAGGGAACCTGCCTACATAAAGGTACATAAGAGTGAGGTTTGAATGAGTATTTCTGATTTAAACATGTATATTGACATTTTGAATGTATTAACTGTATTTTATATAAGTAATTGTACACTTTAGCCAAGAGCAGGCTCCACCAAGGGATGATGGGATGAAGCCTTAGCAGACAGAACCACATTCTTTGAAAACAATGAAACCTCAGAATGTGCAAGTTTTCATCAGTGAAAGTTGCTCGCAGTAAGATTCTCAGGGCTACTTATGAATAGAGGTTTTCACACTATCCAGATAAGACAGGTCCTTTCTCAGGCATGAGAATGTACTTCTGTCTTCTTTGGCCAGTGACATAGCAGGAGTTAGTGGGAACCTTAACTATGACCTTTGCAGCTAACTATCAGGCGTTACTAGGCAACAGAGGAAGAAACATCAGCAATAGGGGAAGGAAGCATTCTGATTCTAAGGACCAATGAAATCCCACGATGCCAGTGGGTAGAATGCAATTGGCTTAAGTATGCATCAAGTGTTATTAATGATTGATTTATATTGAAGATGATTTGATCATAACTAATGGAAGGCAGGAACATTTGATTTGACAAATGTATAATTGTTTGTTTGAAACATTGTAATTTCAGAGTTATATTGGAAATTTCAGAGCCTTTCCTTTAGAGAGGCATTGAACTAACCAATGTTATCTCTCCTTTTGATTGCTGGTTAAAAAAGAAACACTGGCTTTCATGAGTCTTTATATTGGTTGAAGTTTTGGCAATATCTAGCCTCCAGGGAACCCCGCAACAAGGTTTGTATAATCTCACCAGTTTTTGCAGGTATGGTACATGGAAACATGAACTCATTTGCTGTGACCACATTGTTGTTCTATTTTTTCATATTTTTTGCAGACAAAGGATGACCTATCACTCAAACGAGTGCTTCAACGCACTAAACAGGCTGAATTCCGGCAGCAATGATAAATATAACCTTTGGAATTATCAAGGTTTCAGTTGAGTTTCTTAGTCACATATGCCCAAAAGCGTAGCTGAATCCAATCAAATGCCCCCCAAACAGGGGAAAGATTGGGAAACCCTGCAGCAGCCATTTTAAAATGCCTGCGCTGTGGAGCTAACAAACAGCAACAAAAGGCAAGATCACCCAGCAGGAGAGCAGTGTTTTCAATACAGAAAGGCAGAATGTTTCAAGCATTTCTGCAAATCTAAATGCACAATTAAAGGAAGAAAGCAAGAAAATGTCTATGAAAAGTTGACACTCCAGGAAATTGGGAAGAAATTAGAGCATAGATTTCCTAAGAAAAGCAAAAGGATCAAGAACAAATGTCTTGGTCATTGCTTTAGAAGTTAAAGGCTTTAGAACAGAGTTCAAACTTGATACTGGAGCCAGTGTCACAGTGGCTGACCATTGGAAATGGCTCAAAACAGTGGACATCCAGCCATCAAGAACTAAACTGCAAGACTCAGATGGTACAGGTCTTCAAGGAAAAGGTTGGAGAACTGCCACTTTTGGTCATGTGGTGTGAGCGAATACTGAGAGCATCTATGTGTTGCTGGAGCAAAGGTAGAGCTTATTAGTTTGTGTGAAAGTGGTTTGACATCCACACTTCAATCTCGTCAGTAAGGCACTCTTCCACTAAAGTCATCCTTCAGTGCAAAAGCAGAGGCCAAAATGACAGAGTTTCTACAGCTGAAGAGACTTACACAGGAATTTCATCTCAGTTCAATCCTGGAAAATGGTGCAGCTTTTTTTTGTGCTGACACTTGCCTACATCCCCTTGCCTACAACAGCCTTGCACTGAAGCAAGTGTGATAATGTTACCACTACCAACAGAAAGTGGAAGTAGTGCAGTGGGGAAGTCAGATTTCTTCAATGTCTAGAGAATTTTGCCACTCTTCCTCCCAACTTCTAGATTTGTTCAAATCTCAGATATTCAATACCTTTCCCATCCTCAATGCAACAGGGATTGATGCAGCTATGCACTTCTTCAAAATTGAAGAAACTTCACCTTCTGAGATCTATCTCCAGTATGCTATGCAGCAGCTGAGGCTTCCAGAGAGAGACAGTACTTATTCCTGAGAGTACAGGAAGATAGGAACATTCAAGACTATTAATCCAGAAACTCAGCTAATGTTCTGGGCACGCCATGGCAGATGGCACAATTTGAATTCAATAAGAAAAATCTGGAACTAAGAATCTACGGGTGACCACAAAATCATTGTTGATTGTTGGAAACATGCATCTAGTTCACCAATGTGCTTTAGGGAAAGGAATCTGCCATCTTACCTGGTCTGGCTTACATGTGACTCCAGAGCCACATTAGAGTGGTTGACTATCAGCTGTCCTCTGCAAGCCACTCAGTTCAAGGGCAATTGTCCATGGCCTGAGATCTTCCCTCTTTGAGTCAGGCTTTCATTGAAAAGGTTTTGCAACCCTTACAGTTCTGTCATTGTAGGGATCACAACCCAGTTACCAGCAGTCATGGAAAACACCTATCCTATTCCTCTAATGTGTTTGTTTTCCAGGGAAAAGATGAGTGATCTTTGGGAACATCTTCCCTGCATCTACCCTGTCTACTCCTCTAAGAATTTTATAAGTCTCTATGAGATCCCTCCTTATTCGTCTGAACTGCTACGAAAACAATCCTAACCTTGTCAGTCTCTCCCCATACATCTGTCCCGCCATCCCCGGAATCACCCTGGTAAACCTTCGCTGCGTTCCCTTGAGAGCAAGAACATCCTTCCTCAGAAAAGGAGACCAAAACTGCGCACAATATTCTAGGTGTGGCCTCACCAAGGCTCTGTATAATTGTAACACATCCCTGCTCCTGTACTCAAAACCACTCGCAATGAAGGCCGACATGCCATTTGTCTTCTTTATTGCCTGCTGCACCTGCATGCTTACCTTCAGCAGCTGGTGCACAAGAACACCCAGGTCCCGCTACACACTCTCCTCTCCCAATTTACAGCCATTCAGGTAGTAATCTGTGTTCTTGACAGGGAGGACTCAATTGGTCAGCCAGCAAACCTCAGCATTATTTGTAGGTTATCTGTAAACCATATTGAAAATGATTGATTACACAGCACCAACCTTTACACTGAAGAACGAAAGGCAGTCCTGATCAGTGAGACGCACTGAGGTCCCTGTTGATGCCAAAACAAATGCTCTTTGTTTAGCAGTTTCAGCCCACTGACAGCAAGCGCAAGAATTTAATAGCAACGCTCCCTACCAGAGACAATCAGTCATGTGCAACAGTTAAACATTTAAAAATGCCTTGGCAAAGTCCTGGGATCACAAACAAGGATCAAGGATTCAATGCTTGTAATAAAGCCAAGTTAAGAAGGCCAAAGAACATTGAGTTCTCTGCTAAACCAGCAGAATGTGTTACCAAGGGAGATAACAATTAATAAACCAAAGAGAGACCCTGGGGTCTAAATCCTACATTCAATTTTGTGGCAACAACTTAAATTTTAATGATCAATATAAAAAAAATTTTATTCCTTAAATGTGGAAAATACATGCTATCCCACATTTCCATATAGGTCAACCTACAACACTTAGGAAACTTAATGAACTGCATTGAGAAACTGACATATTAAGCTTCCATAGCGGCAGGCTTCCACACACTTATTGGAATCAGCCACACATTCTGGGAGGTTAGTTGGCTCTTTCAGCGATAGGTATCAGATTCCTGAAATACTTGCCATGTCCCACCCTCCCTTTGCCCCAAACTCCCCAAATAGTAAAATGTTGATGACAATACCACAGGAACTCATCAAAAATATGGCAACAGACCCAACCTGGGATTAACACTCAGGCATGCACGAAGCCCATTCTGTAAGGAATGCAGGATGTCAGAATATGGTCATTTGATTGGACACATCCATTGAAATTCTCATGGAGTACCGGAACTAGAGGAAGTGGGTCTTCTTAGGTACCAAGCATCATATGATCCCCAAGAGCCACAGCAGACAATTGAGAATCAGAGCTGATGGCAACTAATGAATGCATGTATTTGCCATCAAATATGGATAGAACACAATCTATTTATTGTGTGCGCCCGTGTGTTTGGTGCAAGCAATGGTCTAAGCAGTAGAAATATCAGGAAATAAATGTTCTTACCTCTTTTTTCTTCTGCATAAAGGCATAACTTCTATCTTTTAAAACTTGACTCCAGAAACTGTGAAGAAAAGCTCAAGTTCTTTATACACCTCTTGTCACTTACACAATCTGAGATGATTCTGAACATAGTTATTGTGAATAAGACCCTGAGAATCAGGAAATTCCTATAAAATATCAGGTGCCAATGAATTTATCATCTTGGCTTCCCAGCACTATCCTAGGCCCACTGTATACACCAAAAGTCAACATGTAAGAATCACACATCCTGAACTTGCATCTAATATGTATCCGGACACATTAAACTCTGAACTATCCTGAGAATGAACAATTTTAATCATTTCATTATTTTTAACTGTAGTACAAATCCACAAAACATTTATGAGTAAAAATACATTCAAAAACCTTAAATCATATGAGGTCAAGCCAGATACTAATTATATGCATGTATATGAAAGAAATGGCGGAGGTGATAGTGGATGCCTTGGTGGTTATTTTCCAAACGTCGCTGGATTCCGGGGAAGTGCCGGAAGATTGGAAAACGGCTAATGTTACGCCGTTGTTTAAGAAGGGTGCCAGGCAAAAGGCAGGGAATTATAGGCCAGTTAGTTTAACGTCTGTTGTAGGTAAAATGTTAGAATCCATCATCAAGGAGGAAATAGCGAGGCATCTTGAGGGCAATTGCTTGATAGAGCAGACGCAGCACGGTTTCGTTAAAGGGAAGTCGTGTCTGACAAATTTATTGGAGTTCTATGAGGATGTGTCTAGGGCGGTGGATAGAGGAGAGCCGGTGGATGTGGTCTTTCTTGATTTTCAGAAGGCGTTTGACAAGGTACCTCACAAGAGGTTATTGCAGAAGGTAAGGGGGCATGGAGTTGGGGGTAGGGTGTTAGCGTGGATAGAGGATTGGTTGTCAAATAGGAGGCAGAGAGTGGGGGTCAATGGGTGCTATTCGGATTGGCGGTTGGTGACTAGTGGAGTGCCCCAGGGGTCGGTGCTGGGGCCTCAGCTACTTCCCATTTATATAGATGATCTGGAGGAGGGAACCGAGTGTATGGTGTCGAAATTTGCTGATGACACCAAGATTGGTGGAATGGCAAATTGCGCGGAGGGTGTGGAGAGTCTGCAGAAGGATCTAGATAGGCTGGGCGAATGGGTCAGGAAATGGCAAATGGAATTTAATGTTGGCAAGTGCGAGGTGGTCCACTTTGGTAGGAATAATGGTAGGAAGGACTATTACTTACGTGGCGAAAAACTGCAGCAGGCGACGGTGCAGAGGGACCCCGGGGTCCTTGTGCATGAGTCGCAAAAACCCAGCCTGCAGGTGCAGCAGGTGGTCAGGAAGGCTAATGGGATGCTGGCCTTCATAGCGAGGGGGATTGAATATAAAAGTAGGGAGGTCTTGCTGCAGCTGTATAGGGCATTGGTGAGGCCGCAGCTGGAGTACTGTGTGCAGTTTTGGTCGCCGTACTTACGCAAGGATATTTTGGCCTTGGAGGGAGTGCAGAGGAGGTTTACTAGGCTGATACCGGAGTTGAGGGAGTTGAGCTATGAGGAGAGGCTGAATAAACTAGGCTTGTACTCGTTAGAGTTTAGAAGAATGAGGGGAGATCTCATTGAGACATATAAGATGTTGAATGGGATGGATAGGATAGAGGTGGAGAGACTCTTCCTGCTCAGAAAGGACAGTAGGACTAGGGGGCACAGCCTCAAGATAAAGGGGGGGACAGTTTAGAACGGAGTTGAGGAGGAACTTCTTCACTCAAAGGGTGGTGAATCTCTGGAATTCTCTGCCCGTTGAGGTGGTGGAGGCTGCCTCGCTAAATATTTTTAAGATGCGGGTTGATGGGTTTTTGATAAGCGAGGGGATTAAGGGTTATGGGGAGAGGGCGGGAATGTGGAACTGAGCCATGACAGATCAGCCATGATCTTATTGAATGGCGGGGCAGGCTCGAAGGGCTAGATGGCCTACTCCTGCTCCTATTTCTTATGTTCTTATATAAGCCTAGGATTTCTTTACATGCTTAATGCCAAAGGAGCTTTAGTGATCTCACCCAGCTGGCCAAGACAGGAAAACATTTCGCTAATGAAAAGTACCACGTATAATTACTTCTCCTTTACACTATCTTAAAGTACTTTATTACAATCCCAGTTGATGTTATACTGGATAGGAAGATCCCAAAATGGAATCCTTGCTTAAAAGACCCTGACTTGCACTTTTTTAATCAAACATGGAGGAATGAGAGTCACAGGACACGAATTAGTTTTTACATGAAAAAACTGAATCATAATACAACACTCCTTTACTCCCCCTTTAGTTTAACAACCACACACAGATTTAAGATTAATACAGATGGCAAAGTACAGTTGAAGCTACAATGATCTCATTAACACACAAAGTCCTTTATTAAATCAGATTGTCTGTGATCAAATACACCCTCCGCTCTGAACCAAGTGTGTGTCTGAGGATTTCTCCTCAGAATCCCCCCAGATGATTGTCACAAGAGAATTTCCAAACTCCTCTCCCAAAACATGCTTTAAAATCTTAGCTCATAATAATGCTTTCCATTACAGGTAGCATTCTGGAATCCAGCTTGCTGCACTGCTATACCAGCACAACAGGCCGGGAGAAATCAGCATTTAGCAGGCTCCCCTGCTGGGCGCCATGGCTTCCACACGTCTCCAGCTGCAAGTTTTTTGGAGTAGTTAACACCGTGCCAGAAATCAGCATGGAGCTGATTTAAATATTAAAATCTGAATTTTAATCCCATTAGCGGGACTGAAATCCTCAGGCCTGCTCGCGTATCTCGCCACCTCCTCCCCCCCACCCTACCCCATCAGGAGTGGTTCATTCTAGCGGGGTTTACAATAGGTCCCCGGTAATGGGAAATTAACGGCTCAACCCCGCTGGAAAGAATAGAGACCATGGAGGCTCCTCCCCAGGAGATTGGAGATAAAGGGGTGCCCCCGGGGAATGCCAAAGGGGCACCTACGCACTGCTCACCAGACATTGGGACTGCCAGGCTGGGGGAGGGTGGGGCCATGGGAGCAGCAATTGGGAGGTGGGAGGGTCAATAAGCCAATGATGGGGTTTGACAGCAATCGAACTGGCCAGCAATCAGGAGTATGGCAGTGCAGGGCTACTGCACATCCACAGATCTCAGTGCTGACAGATCAGCATATGCACAGTGGCCTGCTCAGCACTATGCTGCCAGCCTCTCCAGCAGGAAGAGGCATCACCCACTGATTTTTCAACATGAATCTCGCTAGGGCACGCTGCAGTCCACAATGAGTGGGAAATTCATTTTTAAAATTCGCACTAAAACACCAAGGGAGATTACTCCAGTTTTTATGCAAATTTGGCACTTGGTATTATTTTGAGAGAATCATCCCCCCGTTTTTTCAGACTTTTAAATGAAGCTTCCACTCTGCTTTTAGCATTAAATCCACTCCATGAGTTTTCACCAACCCCTTTAGGATTTCCTCATCTTGACTGCTTTCCAAATGGTCACAAATGGGTTAATTTTCAATTCCCATACTTTTATTAAAGTTACATCAAATGTTTTAGCTACCTCTGAGCTCTGCTCCCCACTTTTTAATCTAGTTAATGCTTTAACTTAGGACACTTTATTCACTGTTCCTCGAATTCTTCTGAACACTATCTTGGTCTCTATTCGTTTAACTTCTGTCATCTGAAACCTTCTTTATGTCCCAGTTGTCTGGTTGTCTGGACTGTATTTTGTTTCTTAGGAAGTCTGCCGTTTTTAACTCTCTTGTGCTGTCTAGTTTCTCTTGGTAAAGAGCTCCTCACTCCTCAGTAATCTGTCTCCAATTGCCCTGACTTCTAGTTAGAAGTAAAGAACAAAGGAAAGTTTTCCCCTCTGAGAAGTGGGCCTCCTGTTGCTAAGCACACACTAATGTCATTTATTTATTCTTCATGATCTAGCCCTCTCTAAGCATAGCAGAATCCCACGTAGAATTGAAACCACCCTCCCCATATACAAACACCTTTGCCCAGCATGAATCTAACTATAGGTCCCTTTCAGGCACAGAAACACTAAATTAAACTCACCTAAATTTATACTTTATTTCTAATGATTACCCATACAAATATAAATCCTGAAAATTACTTCTGTTTTCCAAACAACTTTCTGAACTTAACATGAATGGTCATTATGTAACAAGATGTACTTTGCACCCTCAACTTTCTTTGCACATTCTTACATATGTTCATGCCAAAATAACCCTCCTATCCAACAAAGCTTAGTTTTTCATTTATATGTCAGCACACCTTATTCACACAATTTTTCAGGTATTAGGGGGGTGATTCTCCCATCCCGCCATGTTAATTTTTTAGTGTGGCGGGCCAGGAGAATCGTGTGTCGGCTGATTCACAGAATTCATGCACGCGTTCCTAATGCGCATGCATCTCCCAACGCCGGATATCCGGACCACGCTGGAAACTGGCAGGAACAGCAGGTATGTCATTTTAATCTGTTTTTAATCTTATTTAAATGTGATTATCAGGTCCAGGGCTGAAGTCTCCTGGCCCACTGGCATCTCTCCTAGCCCCAATTTCACTCTGGCAGGGTTTTGAGTAGCTCCCCACTTTCAGACAACTAGCAGGGTGACCCCCCCCCCCACCGGAATGAAGGGGGGGTGGAGCAATTGGAGCCCCCCAGGGGGTCAGACAGTGGGGAGTGGTACCCCTGGATATGGACACCCTGACAGTGGCAGCCTGTGCCCCTTGGCACTGCCCAAGGAGCAAAGTGCCCATATCCAGGAGGCAACTTGGCACTATTCACCAGGGACAGCGCCAAAGGGGCGAGGCCTAGGTGGTGATTAATTGGGTGGGGGAATCCTGCTGCCATTATGCATTGAGATTGATCAGGGCTGGAGGGAGACCAGTGGGCTGGGAATGGTGATCTGCCAGGGAGATGCCTCCCATGCGGGGGGAATCTGTTGGGGCAGATCATCACTGTGGGGGGGTGGCTGGGGCACTTCTGGATGGGAGAGGGATCAGGACTAGCCCAGAAATGCTCATGGGAGCTGCGATTGGGCCATGGGGGTGTTGGGAGAGGGAGCATGTAGGGGTTCTGGGTTGGCCAGCAATCGAGCTGGTCAGCAAAGTGCAATCTGACCATTATGCATGCGCAGAGTTCTGGAACTGTCATAGACTCTGGCATGAATAGGCTCATGCCCCACCACCGAGCTTTAACGATATTCACGATTGTGACCTCTGCACTGCACGCCTCTGAACTCTCATTGTGAAAAAAAATGAATTACATCAGTTTTCCCAAAAATTCAGCAGTTAGAACTTTTTTGGGAGAATAGCACCCTAGATCTTTTTAGCTAGCTCACACATTGCTTCCAATAGTTTATTTCTCTTTTCCTGCTAAGTAGATAAATTAACCTCTTTTAAGGCTGACTTGTTTCAGTGTTCCTCTCCCTGTCTCCGTCTACATTCTCTTTGTATCTGCTATATGTTTTGAACCTCCCACTCCTCTGCATGTAGCTCTTAATTGTCTCTGGTGCTCTCCATTGTGTCTGTCAGGCACAGGGCTTATTTCTTAATTCCCCTCCTGTTGGTATTGAATCCAGATCAAGGATTGCCAAGTAATGGTTCAGTAGTTCTTATCCAATAAATATACAGTTGATTCTCTTACAATTGATGTAAACTCTTAAGAGTCCTTCTTACTTTCTTACAAACAATTACAAATTCCATTTTTAAGACCCCAGCTGACAGTCGGGTCTCAGAATGGAACTCTGGATCAACAGACCGTAGTTTTTTGTTTGGAGATGTGGATGAATAGAATCACAGGACTTCCTGTGACGAAAGAATAAAATATATATTAAACAAGAAAAGATTAACCATAATACACCACATCCTCACTCCATGACACCTTTATAGTTGTATACAGATTTGTAAGGATTACATAAGTTGCAAAATATCCTAAATGCTAATGTTCTAAGTACACAGTCCATGTAAACCCACAGATAAACCGTGATCAGACACACCAATCTCTGAAACCAAGTGCCAGATGCCACCCAATTCAATCTCTGTGAATCAGAAGCTTGTCACATTGTGAGCCAACTCTCACTGAAATTCCGACTTTCTCATGAATGTTTCAATCACCATTTTTGATTAATATAATTTGAAATCTCCCACACAAGGCTTTCTTGCAGGTGCCCCCACCAAGGATCCATATCCAGGATTTCAAACTATCCTTTCAGTACTCCTCTGCCATGGATTTCCATGTGCATTTCCACACAATTTCTCAGGTATTTAACTACACTAATAGAACACCACTCTTTCATAGGTGTATTAGGGTTTAGCAACCTTAGGACTACTTCAGATGTTTGTCTTCTCCCTAGCCAACTTTACCAGGT
This sequence comes from Carcharhinus amblyrhynchos, assembly GCF_965287045.1. Taxonomy (NCBI): domain Eukaryota; kingdom Metazoa; phylum Chordata; class Chondrichthyes; order Carcharhiniformes; family Carcharhinidae; genus Carcharhinus; species Carcharhinus amblyrhynchos. Next base: position 46,610,170 of record NC_137327.1, read on the forward strand.
CTACAGCTTTCAGCTCTTTCTTTAACTGGGAACTTCTCTCTGCCTCTTTCTTTAACTTCAGTGAACAATATCTTTTCCCCCCTTGGTTCCAGTTTTTTGTCCTTGTACTGCCTCTAGATCAAAGGTCATCATATCCTGGAAGGATTTTGTTACCTGCCATACCAGTGTTCCTTCCGAAGTTGCTGATATCACCTATTTCCATTGTCATTTTCATCTTCTGCTGTGTGATGGTTTTGCACAGGCAGTCAATTTATTCTGGAAATCTGGAGGAATTGGAGCAGGAGGTGGGGTGGAATTATCCACACAGTCCCTAATGATTTCATCATCAGAGGTACTGTTTCGAGATACTAATGTTTAGTAACCCTAGTTGTAACATTATCACACCTGTTTTCCGCTTCCATTTGTATTTGACCAGGAGGTTTTTGCCTCCTTGGCACCAGTCTTTTACCCCTCACAAAAAGGAAGTGCAGAAAGCATCAAAATGAAAGCATCCTCCAGAATATCAGACACTGCACTGCTTGATTCTGTGCTGCTGGTTGTATATTCTACCTATGCTGAAATTTATTTATAAAATATTTGATGGTAGAGACTTATGCCTTGAACCCAAACATGGCCCTCTGATTCTGGAACAGACAGTAATTTTTCCAAATGGTGTTGCTCATTCATTGCTGGAGTTGGCCATACTGAAAGCCAGGACATTATTGGCTCTCCTGGATAACACTTCATCCCCCTCTCTGGTATAACTGTAGCCATCAAACTAGCTCCATTTCTCCCTCAAAGCATAATGCTTAGGATTGAAGGCTCACCATGATTGTTATGGCTACTGTAATGCAGTATTGATGTTCTGTGTTGTGTAGGGGTCTTCAGAAAGGCACATCTCTGTTATATCTCATTGCTAAGCCTCCTCAGACACAGTTCCACTTCTATGAGCAGGTACTACTGTGTTTATATATATGAGTAGACCATAGGTGCCATCTGCTATCACAGGCAGCTTTTTCCCGCTTCTTGCTGATCCTGTTATGACAAGTTACTGGAGCACTGGGAGTAGTTTCTGTGGTAGCCAAAATAAAGGTTCTGCTGCCAGCACTTTTTAGGTCTAGACTCCATAATTTTTATTCACCATCAAACTGTCTGTGTGTAACAATAACTTGTAAAAGAATAGTTCACAAAGAGCCTGGGGGATTGTTATAAACATTTATAGTTAGCCTTTGATTTTTTTTCCAAAGTGGGATATTTTTAATCTTTATATCTTCATGTTCTACAATAAAGCCTGATTTGTAATGTAGCCAAATCCATTCTAATCACAGATAAGCCTAGAAATACTGAAGGCAGTGTGCTCACAAAGCTTTGTTTTCAAACCAGCTAAATTTAATAGAATAAAGCAAGATTAATGCACAGGAATTGATTTATATTATTGCTTATTTTTATTGGGAAACCTTGGTGAAAAGGTTAAGGCTCAGCGCTGGTCAACAACCAATGCTAAGAAACATCTACATAAAGGTCAATTTGGATACAAGTCGCATACAAACATGTCCAAAAGCATAATGAAATGTGACTCTGTGGTTAGGCTTTTTAGCTTTGTCCGAATAGTGTTCCAGCAGGTTTGGGAGTATAGTTTCCCCCAGAGCAGTATCAGGGGAGTAAGCCAGGAGAATGCCAGCTGTCTGGAAGTCTCAAAGGGAAGCTCAATCCTGTTCAAGGGCTGGGATTCTTTTTACCCACTGGCAGGCTGGGTCATGAAACCAAGCACCCAAGACCCGCTGTCAACTAGCGACCACAGCAAGATCCGACAGTTATCTTGTCAGAATGGATCTATTTGTTCTCTTGCATCTTTGGGTTACCCTAAAGAGCCAGTTCAAGCCCCGTCACCAATTTTCGTCAGCCATCCATCCACTGGAGTGGCCAAAAATGAGCTGATGAGAAAATGAAGATTGTGAATATCCTGTCCCACCTCATTACTTTCATTATGTGGCTACTTCTAACACAAGCCCAGTGCCACAACCTCAGGAATTCCAGGTCATCTCAGTCCATTGTGAATGGAGACCCGAGATAGTGGGGGGAATTTTCCATCCCGCTCACCACGCAAATCGTAGCAGGCAGAGGATGGACCATGTAAAGGTCTGTTGACCTTGGGCGGGGTTTTCTTTGATTTGATTTATTATTGTCACATGCATTGGTATACAATGAAAAGTATTATTTCTTGCGCACTATGCAGACAAAGCATACTATTTAACAGAGAAGGAAAGAGAGTGCAGAATGTTATAGTCATAGCTAGGGTGTAGAGAAAGATCAACTGAGTGCAAGGTAGGTCCATTCAATAGTCTGATAGCAGCAGGGAAGAAGCTGTTCTTGAGTCGATTGGTATGTGACCTTAGACTTCTGTATCTTTCTCCTAACAAAAGAAGGTGGATGTGTGGGGTCCTTAATTATGCTGGCTGCTTTTCCAAGGCAGCAGGAAGTGTAGACAGTGTCTATGGGTGGCAGGCTGGTTTGAGTGATGGACTGGGCTTCGTTCACAATCCTTTGTAGTTTCTTGCAGTCTTGGATTGAGTAGGAACCATACCAAGCTGTGATACAACCAGAAGGAACGCTTTCTGGTCTTGGGGTGCGCACAGTCAGAAAATGCCACCCACTGGGTCACCACTTTGTTGTGTTTTCTGTTCTATCCAGGAATGAAGCGAAGAAGGAACTTGTGCCACCACATTTGCTTACCCTTTTCATAATGCACAGAATCAGTGCCAGTGACCTCAAATTGCTTTTATGAAGCATCACTATTCACTACTAGCACATACTAACTTACTTTCCACTTTCATTTGATACAAAGTTACTTACATTTAACATTAATATTCAGCATAACATGAAACTATTCTACTGATCATCACCAGTAAAATGACAAAAGTACAAATTTAACAATTTAAAAGCATTACATAGAATATGCAGACTACACACATTAGGATCATAGAATCCCTGCAGAATGAGGCCATTTGGTCCATCACGTCTGCACCGAACACAATCCCACACAGGCCTTATTCCCGTAACAACACGTATTTACCCTGCTAATCCTAATCCCCCTGACACTAACAGCCAATTCGAAGCGAAGAGGAACTTGTGCCACCACATTTGTTCATCCTTTTCATAATGCACAGAAACAGTACCAGTGACCTCAAATTGCTTTTATGAAGCATCACTATTCACTTTCAGCACATACTGACTTATTTTCCTGAAGTTCTTGAGGAAGAACTTCTTCACTCAAAGGGCGGTGAATCTCTGGAATTCTCTGCCCGTTGAAGTGGTGGAGGCTACCTCGTTAAATATTTTTAAGAAGCGGGTTGATGGGTTTTTGATAAGACAGGGGGTTAAGGGTTATGGGGAAAGGGCGGGAAAGTGGAACTGAGCCACGACAGATCAGCCATGATCTTATTGAATGGCGGGGCAGGCTCGAAGGGCTAGATGGCCTACTCCTGCTCCTATTTCTTATGTTCTTATTTTCCACTTTTATTTGGTACAAAGTTATTTACATTTAACATTAATATTCAGCATAACATAAACTATTCTACTGACCATCACTAGTAAAATGGCAAAATACAAATTTAACAATTTAAAAGCGTTCCATAGAATATGCAGACTACACACATTAGAATCATAGAATCCCTGCAGAACAAGGCCATTTGGCTCATCGAATCTGCATCGAATACAATCCCACCCAGGCCCTATTCCTGTAACAACACATATTTACCCTGCTAATCCCCCTGACACTGAGGGCTAATTCGAATGGCCAATTGACCTAATCCACACATCTTTGGACTGTGAGAGAAAACCGGAGCACCCGGAAGAAACCCACATAGATACGGGGAGAATGTGCAAACTCCACACAGACAGTGACCCGTGGCCGGAATTGAAACTGGGTCCCTGACACTGTAAGGTATGTTCTATTAGTTGAAGTTATCCTTTTTTGCACCATTTGGCAAGAGCCTGTGTGCAATAAAAACCTGATTAAGAACAGTATCAGTGACCAAAGAAGGCAAATAATAATACAGAGTTTTTAGCACATCGATCACAAACTCAGTGGTGTATCTGGGCTTTGGGTTTTGTGCGAACAAAGCAGTGACAATTGTGTCGATTACTGGGCCTACTTGCTGTCGGAATGAAGGACCAATTACCATGATCTTTTGCTTTATTTCATCAATGTAATCTTCTCCATAGTCATGTAGAAGTTCTGGAGTGAGGCCATCCTTGAGTTTTTTATGTTGTTGCTCCCAGATGTTGACATTCCCAACTTGAGCTTTAAACACAAAATGTGAAAAAAAATTGACATTCTCTAACTTGTCTTTTGTCAGTTAACAACTGGGATTTTACACGTGCATAACTTCTGAAGAACAAATTCAGTGATGAATTGAGCAAATCTGGACATAGTACTGGTCATCCAAGCAAGCAAACCTAAACAAGATAGCCTTTCTTTATTGGTGCCTTATTGTACGCAGAGCTAAGCTCCCTTTGATTTTTAAGGATTTTTGGAGCAATTTATATCTATATTATTAATTTAGGTAGATACTTGATCATTTGTTCCCCAACTACCCCTTCCTGCCCCAGTGCCCACCACTTTGCACAGGCATCATTCAATGTCCTTTCAAATTGCCCATTCTCACAGCCTTTACCACCCGTGTCATCTCTAAGGTCTCTGAGCATATTCAATCTATTCAACGCCACTTATCCCAAGATTCAATTTTCAAAACCTTTCAATCCAGCTTGTTACCTGCACATACCATGAAGGCACTCCAGTCAAAATCACCAATGACATTCTCATTATTTATGCCTTACTTTGATGCCATGTTCGACATGGCCAATAGCTTTGTTGGCAACTGCCACTTCTTCTCCATGTTCTACCTTGTGGGGTTGTCCCACTTGGCTCCATTCTGACTTGCCCCTGTGTAGCTATTATTTTAAAACAGTTGCTGTTCTTGTACTTTCATCTCTATTGTTTCTGAAGTTTTAGTTTTGCCTTCTCCTGCCTCATTTGTGCATTGTATTGAGGTAGCAACCTCCAATAGCAACCTCCAGTCATGATCCACCTCAAGTCATGGATGAGGCAGAACTTTTTCCAACAACAAGTTATGTTTATCTAACATCTTTAATGCAATAAAGCATCTCGAGGAGCTTCATATGAGTTTTATAAATCAAAATTGGACACCAAGCCACGCAAGGCAATTTTAGGACAGATGGCCAAAAGGTTGGCCAAAAATGTACATTTTAAGGAGGATCTAAGAGAGGTGGATAGTCAAAGAAGTGTGGGGAGGAAATTAGGACCTAGGCAAGTAAAGGCATGGCCACCAATTGTGGAGGAATTAAAATCAAAAATATTCAAGATGTCAGAATTAGGTGAGCACAGACAATCACTTGGATGGTCTTGGAGCCACAGTGAATTACAAAGATAGGAGGGACAAAGATATAGAGAGATCTGAAAACAAGGAGGAGAATTTTAAAATCAAGATGTTACTTGGCTGGAAGCCAGTGTAGAATCAGTGAGCTCAGAGATAGGTGAACAGGACCTAGTATAGGAAAGGACATCATCAGCATAATGTTGGATGATCTCATGTTTACAGAGGTTAGAATGTCAGAGGCCAGCCAGGAGTGTATTGGAATAGTCAAGAGGTAATACTGGCATAAAAGAGGGTTTTAACAGCAGATAAGTTGAGCCAGAGGTAAAGTTCGGCCTTGTTGTTGCCATGGAAATGTGATCAGAAGTTAATCACTCAGTCAAAAGTGGCATCAAGGTTGCGAACAGTTTAGTCTTGTTCAGACAGCTATCAAGGAAAGGGATGTTGTCGGTAACTAGGGAACAGACATTGGAGCTGGAACCAAGACAATGGCTTCAGTTTTCTCAATATTTAATTGGATGAAATTAAATATTGGGAGAATCATAGCATTTTATTTGGCTCCAGAGACAACTCCATCCTCTTACCTCTGACTCATGCTTCTTCAAACTCTTGCTCAAAAGGTTTTTCAAGCTCCATTACAAACACATACTCACCCACCACCTGTATTTTGGTTTACTGGTGTTTTACCTGACTGCCACTGACACTCCCTCCATCAGTATACTGAATTCAAAATATTCTTACTTGTTTAGAAATTCCTTTAAGGTTTCACCTTTCTCTAATTCAGTCTTCCTTCACAGTCCTGCTCACCACCTCCACTGGTGTAAGCTTGCAATCACCACAGCCATATGTCTGCAACCACCTCCCCTCACACCTTTATCAGGATATCTTTAAAAGTCTCTTCATCATGAATGTGCTCTTGATAATTCCCTTTAATTTTTTTTTACAAGTGTCTCAGTGCCCATTTACTCCTATGTGAAATACCTTGGGATACTGTATTTATGATGTTCTGGACACTTTGTGAATACAATTTATTATTAACTCCATATGTTGTTCTAAATAAACTCAGAGCGTCTTACCCGTTTTGGTGGCACCAGGTTGGATGATGGATACTTGTACTTCCCAAGCTTTCATCTCTTGACGCAAAATATCAGAAAAAAACTCCAGGGCTGCTTTGGATGTTCCATATGCTGACATGGATCCGAATGGCAGTTCTCCTGTGAACCGGGTCAGTTAGGAGATCATTAGCAAGGCATGTATGCATTTAATTCATTCTCAAATGAATCCAAGAATCATCAACAAATGGGGACTGAGTGAGACGGAGCGATTGTTGGATGCATTAGAATCTTCTTACTTCTTTTGATATTGAACATTATTTCTTAGTGCAGCTCTCCCAATTTAATGTGAGTGTGTTTTGTTATACCACTATATATTGCTTTTATATTTATGCTTTGGACTAATCAACTCTTCTGTTGGTAATAAATAAAGACTGGGCTACCGTATTTTTTCAAATAAATTACAAAGCTATGTTACTGTCAATCTCGTGGCGACCAGCCATTTAACTTCTCCACTCACTCCTCAGCCATTTTGTGCTACTGGATATTCTGGGGCAGGGTGGGGTGGAGTGGGGGATGGGTGGATTCTAAACATATTCTCACCTTGTCATTGATCTTCTGTAAAATGGTGTTGAGGTACCCCTGCTGCATACTAGCAGCACTGCCGGAACATCAGGCAACTTCTCAACCCGAGTGTGAATTCTCCTGAGCCTCCTAACCCCTTGCCAATCTACTGCCCACCACCCATCACTAGTGCCTCCAGTACAACATCTATTAACCTGAAACTTTCTCTTTGCACTGGTATTCACTTTGCCATGGTTGAAATTGCAGCAATACTCTTTAGTGCAACTCCCCATAGAGAAGGACAGTTTCATGCTGCTGGTCAGTTTTCTGGAGTTTTACAAAGGCCTTGTGGTATTCATGATACTTACCAGTCAGTTCCTGAGGTGAGAGTTTGCTGAAAGCATGACGGAACCACATGGCTGGATCTGAATTTACACTGACAGTAACAATCCTTACCTATAGCCATCACACATTGGAGAATTGCTTCAATGTCAATGAAATTTACACCAATGATTTTCTGGTATATGTGCCAGCTACGTTTCCGTTGGCAGTTCTTCTGCTTTTGGCTCAGAAAGTTCAAGTCCCGCTCCAGGGCATGACTACATCAATTAAGGCTGAAATTCCAGTGCAGTAATGAGGGAGTGCTGCACTATCAGAGGTGTCATCTTTCAGACGAGACCTTAAACCGAGGCTTAGTCTGCCTGCTCGGGTGGATGTAAATGATCCAATAGTACTATTTCAAAGAATGGGACAGTTATCACTGAGGCCAAATATTCTTCTTCCCTTTGTCCAGGCAAATATTTATCCTTCAAACAACATCCCAAAATAGAATATCTGATCATTTACACACCTCTGCTTTGGGAGTTTGCTGTGCACATATTAGCTGCTGTACTTCCTACATTACAACAATGACACTTCAAAAAGCACTCTGACACATCGGGTGCTTTAGAGAAACACTGTTTAAGACAAGTCTTCGTTTTTATATCTTTCAGTGACAGTAAGACACATATAAACTGTTCTGACTGAGGAGGGGTGAACTGGCTCCCTTCTATTTAACTTCCTAAATTGGTCACAGTAAGGATTTAAGCTTCTCTTTACGAGAAAATGCTTTTCCCAAATCAGAATGCATTTAATTCTTGAAGCTGTGTGCAATAAGGATGAGTCAAAGGAAGATCAAATTTATTCACTCAAAACCTGAAAAATAAAATCAAGGTCATTCAGCCCTCATGCAGTCATTAGGACACACGCGCACATGAGCATGCACATAAGAACATAAGAAATAGGAGCAGGAGTAGGCCATCTAGCCCTTCGAGCCTGCCCCGCCATTCAATAAGATCATGGCTGATCTGTCGTGGCTCAGTTCCACATTCCCGCCCTCTCCCCATAACCCTTAATCCCCTCTCTTATCAAAAACCCATCAACCCGCGTCTTAAAAATATTTAGCGAGGTAGCCTCCACCACTTCAACAGGCAGAGAATTCCAGAGGTTCACCACCCTTTGAGTGAAGAAGTTCCTCCTCAACTCTGTTCTAAACCGCCCCCCCTTTATCTTGAGGCTGTGCCCCCTAGTCCTACTGTCCTTTCTGAGCAGGAAGAGTCTCTCCACCTCTATCCTATCCATCCCATTCATCATCTTATACGTCTCAATGACATCTCCCCTCGTTCTTCTAAACTCTAACAAGTACAAGCCTAGTTTATTCAGCCTCTCCTCATAGCTCAACCCCCTCAACTCCAGCATCAGCCTAGTAAACCTCCTCTGCACTCCCTCCAAGGCCAAAATATCCTTGCGTAAGTACGGCGCCCAAAACTGCACACAGTACTCCAGCTGCGGTCTCACCAATGCCCTATACAGCTGCAGCAAGACCTCCCTACTTTTATATTTAATCCCCCTCGCTATGAAGGCCAGCATCCCATTCGCCTTCCTGACCACCTGCTGCACCTGCAAGCTGGGTTTTTGCAACTCATGCACAAGGACCCCGAGGTCCCTCTGCACCGCCGCCTGCTGTAGTTTTTCTCCACGAAAGTAATAGTCCTTCCAACAATTATTCCTACCAAAGTGGACCACCTCGCACTTGCCAACATTAAATTCCATTTGCCAGTTCCTGGCCCATTCGCCCAGCCTATCTAGATCCTTCTGCAGACTCTCCACACCCTCCGCACAATTTGCCTTTCCACCAATCTTTTTGTCATCAGCAAATTTTGACACCATACACTCGGTTCCCTCCTCCAGATCATCTATATAAATGGTAAATAGCTGAGGCCCCAGCACCGACCCCTGAGGCACTCCACTAGTCACCAACTGCCAATCCGAATAGCACCCATTGACCCCCACTCTCTTCCTCCTATTTGACAACCAGTCCTCTATCCACGCTAACACCCTACCCCCAACTCCATGTCCCCTGACCTTCTGCAATAACCGCTTGTGAGGTACCTTGTCAAATGCCTTCTGAAAATCAAGAAAGACCACATCCACCGGCTCTCCTCTATCCACCGCCCTAGACACATCCTCATAGAACTCAAGTAAATTTGTCAGACACGACTTCCCCTTAACATGCACACATGTTATGCGCACACACATATACATATATCAGAATATACAATTAAGTGGGGTCCTTTGATTGTCCTTGAGGTGTAGATCTTCAACATTGTTGAAGATCTTCAACAACCTTCCAATTTTGGTCAGCTGGTTTGCTTGAGATTTCAATTCACTGATAGGTTTCTGGTAGATTTGGCTTCTCAAACTGATTGATAGATTTATTCCAAAAAAAGAGAGATAGAGAGAGTGATCAGCCCTCAGCTTGTTTCCTCCACTGAAGGTTTTCTGGACACTGTCTCATTTACAGTCTCTCTTTAGCAACTAGCAGCCTTGCCTTGGAGATACACAGTGGGTGAAGTATTTCAGGCGGTTTTGGCTGGGTCTATCTGTGGCAGCCTGTATTTCAAAATACAGTACTTTACATTTTTAATGTCTCTTGCAGAGGCAGTTAAAAGTTTCGATGAGTGCCTATATGATAGGAAATGTCTCTCTTCACATTCCCCTGAGGTGATTTGTTTGTTTCTCACATTCTTTTCTGAATGTGGCCTTGCATTTTGAAGCAGTTTGCCTGATTCGATTCAAGTTGCAGAAAGTCCAGTGAGTTGAAAGATGAAAAATCATATTTTCAAAAACAAAGAGCCTTGTAACAGCACAAACAAGCAAAATTTAGATTTGACAGCAATTTCGCAGCAGATATTTTTGACCGGCCCCAAACTCCATAAATACCTGGCACTAAGATGGTCTTGGCTCCACTGTTGCTGACACCCTGATTTATATTTGTGTCACCTGAATCCCACCACCACTATTCCCTCCCTGGCCTCCTGTATTCAGACACAAACTCCAATTTGTACAAGTCCTACTTCTCCAACACGCAACTCCTCGCTGACATCTACTGGTGCTCTGTCACCAATGCACTGAATTAAATATCCTTATCTCTGTCTACAAGTCCTTCACTGGTCTTAGCCCATCTTAACCCACACCTTCCTCCAGCCTTGTGACCCAATCCCCTCTCCACCCTATTCTACTTTGCCTCTGCCTTTTACCATATAGGATTACATGGAATTTATCACACAGAACAAACTGTTCAGCCCAACTGGTCTATGCTGATATGTAAGCTTTCTATGAGCTAATTCTCACTCTACTTCATCTAATCCCCTACACAAGATCCTTCCATTTGTCTCTCTTTCATAGACTTCTCTAGCTTTCCTTTAAATGCATCAACATATTTTTCAGTTTGTAACTAACTAACTGGAACTGTCTCCTTAAATATTTTCATCATGCCACTACATAATGCAAATGTTGATGAATACTCGGGTGAATGACCAGGGTGGGTAATAGGGGCAATGTCAACAGCACCTAATGACAAAGACTGATGCATGAGATTGGTCAGTACTGTTTGGACACTGACTCTGGTCAGATGGGCTGCAATAACAATTGCTGATCCTGTGCTCCTCTGTAAGATCATGAAGTTCTGATATCAAATAGGTAACTACAATGATTGTCGTGTCTGTCTAAAACAGCAGAGAAAAAAGGATCATCCGTCTTGAGGGACCAATGAGAATTGAGAGTGAATGATCACCCCAGAGAGTGGCGTGATTGGGCAGCCATGTAGTCAACATGTAAAGGCTAGAGCTCTGCCCAGGCAGTCCATGGGCTGCAATACCCTGTACTTGATTTCTTTTTCTCAAATGAAGCTTCAAGAGTCTTAATGTTACCAGAGGAGTGCCATGCTCTTACAGAAACCATTTATTTAATGGAACCTAATATTTAACAGTCAAAAGTATTAAGGTGTCATTGCAGTGCAGATGTGAATTTGGGTAACTGCTTGTGTGGGCACATAATGTTCATCTAGAAGTAGTCAAGAATTTTTTAAAAAAGTTGGACAGTTCTATTAAGTGACTAAATTTAACATGAAGGGTAGGAAAAGGGACTTTAATAGGTGAAATATTTTAATTCCCCAATAAAATTGGCACATCAGCTATGTGTATTTCAAAAGTAATAAATTGTTGTAGCCCAAAGGCCAAGATCATTCTGAATGTCAACACTATCAACTTTCAATAAGCAAATGTCAACATTTTAAATGGCTTTTAACAAGATGATTTAATGCCAATTGTAGGACCACTCAAGATCCCAAACTTGGAGCAGTTCCTTTGCTTTTGGCCTTGTAAAAATATAATTTGTATTTGGTATTGTGAGGTGTTTGGGGATAAAAAGCAAGATGAATAATATAATCCAAATTAATAAATTGGACACATCTTAACGTACAGCAAAATCACAAAAACAGATGGCATTTGAAATGAGATTTCAAGTGGAGGCCAATTTTACTTTTTGTGCTAACTACATTTGTTATTATTCAGGGACGAGATAATAAGTCTCCCTTACCTCATGTGAATGGGCCATGTTGGGGTTAAACTATGGGCAAAGCATTTCCTTCCATTTAAGTGCTAAGTCCTTTTTTAAAACTCATTCATTGGGAAGGAGGATGGGCTTTACTGAAAAGGCCAGCATTTTCTGCCCGTTCCTAACTGCTCTTGAGAACAGTTAAGAGTTAATCATGTTGCTGTGGTTCTGAAGTTACACGTAAGCCAGACAGATAAGGATGGAATATTTACTTCCCCAAAAAGGACATTAGTGAACCAAACTGGTTCATACAACCAATAATGATAATTTCATGGCTACCATTACTGATTTCAATTCAATTCCTGATGTTTTCTAATTAATTGAATTTATTACTTTGTTGAAATTAAATTCCACCAGCTGCCACAGTGGAAATTCAACATGTCCCCAGAGCAGTAGCCTGGCAGCCTCTGGATTACTAATTCAGTGACATTACCAATTTACCACTATCTCCTGACAGCCAGCATTTTAACTCCTGGGTTTCAGGAATCATGTGAGACAATGTAAGCACCTTTAACACAATGGTCAGGATTCTCTCAAAACAAAACAAAGTACCCAAAGGATGGAAAAATGGGAGCATTTCCCACCTGTTTTGTCGGTGTACCTACCACAGGCACACGCTCACTAGCCCCCGCTGGTCTCCCAAGCAATGATCTCCTGCCACCCCTCAACCCCCATTACTGGCTTTCCTGATCCACGCCACACCCCTCTCCTGAGGTCGCTGGCCTACTGGATCAACCCCCCCACCCCTCTCCTGGCCAGCCCCAATCTCCACCACCCCCTCCCAAGGTCACTGACCTACTGGATCCAACCCCCCGGCCAGCCCCAATTTTCCCTCCCCCTGGTGGCCACACCCAACCACCCCACTCCGATGGCCAGCCCTGACCCCACCTCCCCGCGACTGTTAGCCCTGACCTTCCCCACCGATGGCCAGCTCCAATCGCCCTCTTCCCTCCCTCCCTTTTCCACTGATTGAACTTGCAGAGTGGCAGCAGATCCCCACCTCACCAATGATCACTTCCCCCCCACCCCCCTCATAGGCCCTGACCACAGAATGCCCCACCCTGTTGGGGGGTGGTTTGTGGTGGAGCCAGTCAGAGAATACAGTCCCGGGCCTGATAATCATATGGAAATGTCAATTTCAATGACATTTCTGTATAATAATCAGCTCTGCACCAATTTATGGCATGGAGTTGATTGTGCTTAAAGAAAAAGTGCTTGGGAGACTCGCGACTGGCTGTTGCATCTAGGGCCAGGAGAATCCCAGTCAACACTACCTCCAAAGACAGCAATAGCAAACAAATTTTAATATCGAGCCACATGTACGTCATGTGACTAACTGCTTCCTCAAAAGAGATAAGTCTTAAAGGGCGTATTAAAGAAGACAGAGAGAGGTGGAGAGGGCTAGGGAGGGAACTCCAAAGGTTAGGGCCAATGGTGGAATGAGTAAAATTGGGAATGCTTTGTCCCTTTCACTGTGATTGGTAGGTGATGGCCTATGGTATTATCAATAGACCATTAATCCAGAAACTCCGATAATTTTGGGTACCCGGATTCGAATCCCATCACAGCAGAAGGTGGAATTTGAATTCAATAAAATGTAACTGGAATTAAGAATCCACTGATGACCATTGTCGATTGGTCCCATCTGGTTCTTTAAGGAAGGAAATCTGCCATCCTCATCTAGTCTGACCTATACGTGACTGCAGACCCACAGCAACGTGGTTGACTTTCAACTGCCCTCGGGCACAAAATGTTGGCCAACCAATGTCGCCCATGTCACGCGAATGAATAATAAAAGGTCAGACTGATGGAAGGTGAGGATATGATAGAGGGGCTGGGGAATGCATTAGAAGCTGGAAGGAATGAGTGTCCAGGGTCAAATAAATACTGGGCATGTAGCAGTGACTCCATTATGGGTCATCAAGTGTGGGCCACTCTTGGTGTTGCTGCAGGTCTGGCCCATTCCTCACTCCTGTGCTGTGGCGATCACCTAAGCCATTTACCAGGAAGACAAAAATAGAATGTGTTCACAGGGACACAATGCACGAACTTCTAGATAAAAAGGGAAAAAAACAGACCTAACATCACCTCCATCCTGATGGCCATGTTTGTGTGCAGCTGCAATAAGCTGCATGAAGATCTTCAGTACACAAACTCAGTCGTCACAATATGCTGAGGTTCTACCTGTTCCCACTGTTGTGAAAGATGGGTCTGGCCACATTGGCACAGAACAATCCAAGTAATTAGACCATGCTGTACCTGTCCTTGGGGAAATGTTTATGCAGAGACCTTTGACCACAAGTCCATGGGGCAATGCTCTGCACGTAACACCCTTAAGGTCCTATGGGAAAAGGAGATGGTGAATCCTGTTGGATGGTTCACTGAGCAGACCGTCAGTCATTTTGGCAGATTGCCTCATCACCAGCACTTTCAAATAAGCACCAAGACTTAGTTTAGCTGGTGGCAAGAAAGGTCCTTCCCATCAGATCCTTCCTACATGCCCAGAGTCTCTGCCCATCCACACACTGCCCTTGAGACCATTGTTCACCCTGTTCTGGAATGAGCTTTTGCCAAGGAGGTTTGGAAAGAGATGCTGGTGGTTTCCCGAGGTTTATCCCAAGCAGCTGTGTGATGCAGAACTCCATGTTTTCCAGCTGTTCTAAGGGACGCACACCAAGACAAATATCAACTGCAGCTGGAAGATCATCAAGCCAGTGAAAGATGTTCTTTGGTAGCCCAAAACTTGTTGGATTTCCAGCACAGAGAGTTGTCCACGATCAAATATTTCAGACTGGCACATTCCAGGATCTAGGACTACATGCTGAGGGATATTGGAGTAGCTTTTATATGGGTTATGCATGAAAGATATTATTGGCAAAAAAAGATTAAAATTGAGAATGGGTAAAATTCCAGAATTGGAAGTTTTGCTGCTTAGGGAGGTGTCAAGTGTGAGTTATAGGGTTGAAAGGTAGATTGAGAGGGATTTGAAATGGGAATTTTAAATTCTAAACATTGCTGAGCTGACAAAGAATACTGTTCAGTGAGCACTGAGGTGATGTTGAGATACAAGTGGACAAGGGCTTCATTAAACCTTCAAAATTCAGGGTGCAGTAAAGTAACTCCAGCTCTGGGCTCTGTAAGAAATCTGTAGGCTTCCAGTCTCCTCCTCTCAGTCGTAATCACCTTGGACCTGCCTACTGCAACACAATTTTCAATGCCTACTCAACAAGTTATATTATTCCTGACAACTTCAGGTGGCTGAATTGAAAAGTTAAAAGAAGACCTGACAGTTAAAACGGCCTGCATCAATGCCACCAAACATACTACACTCTCACCCCATAAATTATTCCTTTCTTTGTCGCAGCATACAATTCAAAAGCCAGCCTAACTTCAGAGGATTCCAATTTTGGAGGGTGAATTCTGCCAACGGGCTGACTCCAGTAGCTGAAATTCAAATTGGTTTGACTTCAGCAACCTCAGTGGCCACAAAGATAGCCAGTGTGGGAATGAAATGAAGTTGTGACTGGCTGCAGATTGATTGGGTGATGCCAGGATTGCACAATGCTACAACTATTAAAATAACATAACCAATCTGCTCACTGCAGTCACTAAACCTAAAAGAAAACCCATTGAATGTGTGGAAAGTCTGATGAAACTAGTGCCAAGGCTAGTGAATTAGCCAGAGCCAGCTCACCTTTAAAGTTCTCGGTGGGTTCTGGCAGTATGGGGAGCTGGGACTCAGCAGTAGCACTGTTGCCTCTGAAAAATAGATTGTGGGTTCAAATCCCACTCCAGACACTTGCACACACAAACTGAAGCTTACCCTTCTGTGCCGTGCTGAGGGAGTGCTGCACTGTTGGAGGTGTCATCTCTCGGCTCAAGCCGTTTTCCCTCTCAGCTGCATACAGAAGATCCCGGGGCAATATTTTTAATAGGAATTCACTTCAAAAATACTTGGAGGCCTGGAGAGTCCTAGCCTGTTAAGAGTCTCCTGCTCTGGGTTGTTGAAATGGACGTTTGGTGAAAGTATCTGTCAAAAATATCTTTGAGGGCAAGACTTCATTGGACTAAAACTCACATTTTAAGGAATAACCTTTCGATTTTGTGCTTCTTGTTTGGACTTCTCATCACCCCGGGTTACGAATTGGAAACTCAGACATGGGTTGTACCTAGTTTTCTGGGCTGTTGAAATGGATGTTTGGTGAAAGTATCTGTCGAAAGTATCTCTGAGGGCAAGACTTCATGCTGAGAGAATGACTTTTTTAAAATTTGTACTCCATTCTTTAAATTGCAAAGCCAATGTGCAGAGCAGACCAGGCATATCCCAATCTATTCCTTACTTGCTCCAAAACTAAATTCAAATAGAATCCAATTTATGGCCCTCCAAGAGGAATGAACTAAATCCAAGCTGACAAGAAAAGGCATTGTATCTGAATTTGGGTTTGATTTGATGCTTGATCCCAGGGAATGAAGTAATACTTTCCTATAAGATTGTGTGCAGAAATAATCCAATTTAAACTTACACTATGTCCAATGTAATCCACTTCCTTACAGCAAAACTACTAAACGAAAGACCATCATCTCCATAACTATAGATGCCAAAACTAGAAAATGTTGTGCACTGGACTGGGATATTGTCAGCAAAATGAAATGCAATGGAGCTGGCAAAACCTTAACTGGTTTTGTAAATATAATCAAAAAAAAATCAACAGATGATTCACATGCCAAGTGTGATACTCATTCTCTATAAAGAAAAAGGAAAATTACAGCAAAGGAACAGGCCCTTCGCCCTCCAAGCCTGCAATGACCATGCTCAACTAAAACCCCCTACCCTTCCGAGGACCATATCTCTCCATTCCCATCCTATTCATGTATTTGTCAAGACACCCTTTAAAGGTCAGTATTGTATCCGCTTCCACTATCTCCCCCAGCAGCAAGTTCCAAGCACCCACAACCTCAGTGTAATCTCCTTTAAACTTGGCCCTTTGCACCTTAAACTTATGCCCCCTAGTAACTGACTCTTCCACCCTGGGGAAAAGTTTCTGATTATCCATTTTGCCCATACGTCTCATAACTTCTATCAGATCACCTCTCAACCTCCATTGTTCCAGTGAGAACAAACTAAATTTCTCCAACCTTTTCTCACAGCTAATGCTCTCTATACCAGGCAACATCCTGGTAAATCTTTTCTGTACCCTCATCAAAGCCTCCACATCCTCCTGGTAGTATGGCGACCAGAATTGAACGCTATGTTCCAAGTGCAGCCTAACTAAGATTCTATAAAACTGCAACATGACTTGACAATTTTTAAACTCAATGCCCCAGCCGATGAATGCAAGCATGCTGTATGCCTTCTTGACCATCTTCTCCACCTGCGTTGCCACTTGCACTGACCTGTGTACAAGTACACCCAGATTCCCTTGCCTATCAATATTCTTAAGGGTTCTGCCATTTACTGCATATTTCCTATTTATATTAGACCTTCCAAAATGCATTACCTCACATTTGTCTGGATTAAACCCCATCTGTCATCTCTCCGCCCAAGTCTCCAACCAAGCTATATCCTGTTGTATCCTCTGATGGTCCTCATCACTACCCACAACTCCAGCAACCTTTATGCCATCCGCAAACTTAATAATCTGGGAATTAACAAATTATTTTTCTTGTACAAGCAATGTAAAGATTTCTGTGCTAAGAGCCTAATGATCCACTCACATTTTTGGACATGAGCCAAACATTTCAACTGACAGTTGAACCCAAGAAAAAGCCCTCAGAATTAAATGAGGTTACTAACTCTGAGCAGAACCAAAGCTGTCCGAGGAGCCCTAGATATTGGGCTGCCCAGTGCAACCAATCAGCAAAGCAATTTGGAAAGCCATCTTCCTATCAGATTCCTCAGGGCAGCAAAATGTGATTTAGCACCAAGTCCCAGCAAGCTCTTTCCACTGCACAGAAGCACATCTCCACATGCCAGCTGTGTTACTGCCCTTTCATTAGACATCTGTCAGCAGAAAATTGTGCAATCATCAACTTTTAACCGCTTGACAGCATAATTTGTCACAACTGACCTCACAAACCAAACGGCAGCCCTGGAGAAGCGCAATATTCCACTAAACCATCCCACTATAGCTTCAAGTGCTTTCATGCAACATAGCTCAATATATTCCACAGCCACAAAGTGCACCGAAATTAAAGGTTTTTTGTTTTAAGAAGGTGGCAATTTTGTTTGAAGTGAAACAGTTATAAGCTGCAGAGGAATTAACTGGCTCTGCCTACCACGTAAAAGTCATCCTGTGAAAGTGTTAGCTTACATATAAGCACCACTCCTACCAAAGGAACTGATACTTAGCAGGAAGGAGCAAACCTGGGTGATCTTTTAAAAGCAATGCAAACTCTTATATATCCCTGATTCCCTGATACTTATTCAGGGTAGAGGTCCCAAGCTTTGAAACTTCATCCTAATCCTGCCTTTTTAACTGCTCTCTCCTCCTTGACAATTCCCCTTGATCAAGCCTTTGGTTATCTGTTTCAGTATCTCATGGTGGCACGGTAGTACAGTAGTTGGCACTGGCCTATGTGGAGTTAGTACATTTTCCCTGTGTCTGCATGGGTTTCCTGTGGGTGCTCCAGTTTCCTCCCACAGTCCAACCTTGTTGCCCCTTAGTGTCCAAAGATGTGTAAGTAGGTGGATTAGCCCTGGTAAATGCACGGGGTTACAGGGATAGTGTGGAGAGGAGGGCTGAATGGGGTGCTCATTCAGAGTCATTGCAGACTTGATGAGCTGAATGGCCTTTTTCTGCACTGTAGGGATTCAATGTGTGAAATGTCTGATAACCCTCCTGTGAAATGCCTTGTGACATTTTACCATGTCAAAGGCACTATATGAAGGCAAGATGTTGGCCGGAAATTTCCTGTCCCACCCGCTGCGGGAACTGTGGGACAGAAAATTCGGCAGATCATTTAAAGATTCATTGACCTCGGGCAGGAGTTCCTGGTTTTCGGGCATGCACGGGCGGAAAATCCTGCCCATAGCTCAATGACCACATTGGCTAATGCATTTATCAATTTGAGCCATTGGGGATAGCAAATCAATAAGTTTTTGATGACTGATTTTAATCGGAAGGTTTGTTCAGTAACAGCTGGTTTCATTAGATCTTGGTAGTCAATTTTTCCCTTCACAACAAAGTCTCACAGCTGTAGTTGAAACGGTGACTAATTCCAATTCTCCAGACAGACATGCAGGAAATTTGGAGCCTGCTGACCGTAACTGCATAAGAAGATAAGAACATAAGAAATAGGAGCAGGAGTAGGCCAACTAGCCCTTCGAGCCTGCCCTGCCATTCAATAAGATCATGGCTGATCTGTCGTGGCTCAGTTCCACTTTCCCGCCCTCTCCCCATAACCCTTAATCCCCTCTCTTATCAAAAACCCATCAACCCGCGTCTTAAAAATATTTAGCGAGGTAGCCTCCACCACTTCAATGGGCAGAGAATTCCAGAGATTCACCACCCTTTGAGTGAAGAAGTTCCTCCTCAACTCTGTTCTAAACCACCCCCCCTTTATCTTGAGGCTGTGCCCCCTAGTCCTGCTATCCTTTCTGAGCGGGAAGAGTCTCTCCACCTCTATCCTATCCATCCCATTCATCATCTTATATGTCTCAATGAGATCTCCCCTCATTCTTCTAAACTCTAACAAGTACAAGCCTAATTTATTCAGCCTCTCCTCATAGCTCAACCCCCTCAACTCCGGCATCAGCCTAGTAAACCTCCTCTGCACTCCCTCCAAGGCCAAAATATCCTTGCGTAAGTACGGCACCAAAACTGCACACTGTACTCCAGCTGCGGCCTCACCAATGCCCTATACAGCCGCAGCAAGACCTCCCTACTTTTATATTCAATCCCCCTCGCTATGAAGGCCAGCATCCCATTCGCCTTCCTGACCACCTGCTGCACCTGCAAGCTGGGTTTTTGCGACTCATGCACAAGGACCCCGAGGTCCCTCTGCACCATCGCCTGCTGCAGTTTTTCTCCATGTAAGTAATGATCCTTCCTACCATTATTCCTACCAAAGTGGACCACCTCGCACTTGCCAACATTAAATTCCATTTGCCATTTCCTGGCCCATTCGCCCAGCCTATCTAGATCCTTCTGTAGACTCTCCCCACCCTCCGCACAATTTGCCTTTTCACCAATTTTGGTGTCATCAGCAAATTTCGACACCCTACACTCGGTTCCCTCCTCCAGATCATCTATATAAATGGTAAATAGCTGAGGCCCCAGCACCGACCCCTGGGGCACTCCACTAGTCACCATCCGCCAATCCGAATAGCACCCATTGACCCCCACTCTCTGCCTCCTATTTGACAACCAGTCCTCTATCCACGCTAACACCCTACCCCCAACTCCATGTCCTCTGACCTTCTGCAATAACCTCTTGTGAGGTGCCTTGTCAAACAGCATTCCGAGTAATTATACTGTCACAATTAATCAGAAAGGAACAGCTTTCCCCTTGTGGGGAAGAGATCTGTTATCTCATCGAGGAACTTTACTGCCAACAGACTGGATAACTAAACTGCATAGCCCAAGAAACAATTCAAATACACACATACATCATCTGCCTCAGGTTTGAAATAAAAAAAGAAAAGTAAAAGCACTCAAGATCATAATCAGGATAGCATTTTTTGATTTGACCCAGCTGTAGGTGTTGTTGCAAATAAACAGTCTCAGTTGCTCAGTAGCAGACATAAGACAGAGTCTATAAACATGTGAAACCCAGCCGACATACAGCCGTATCGTGATCAGGCGCAGAATTTAGCCTTTTGGTTCAGGACCCTGACACTAGGGTCAAACAACCTCACATGGCGTGGGCAGCAGTCATTCAACTCAACACTCCCCTAACTGTCTGATTAGAGGCCAGAGGGTGGGCTCAGCGTCCAATTAAAGACAGCAGGAAGGCTGTCAAAGCTGCAGAGACCAAAGGAGGCCCTCGAGCAGCAGAAGCATCTTATAGTTCAAATTCTTCTGCACCAACAGAGTCAGAGGGCAGGATTTTCCACGCAACCCACCATGTGATTCCTCTCAAGGCAGCCCACCTGTGGCCGGTGGCAGGATCTTTCAGTCCTGCCAATGAATGCACTCCTCGTCAGCATGAAACCTGTGGCAGAGGTGCACTGTCGGTGGGACTGGAAGATCCTCCTGCTGTGGAAGGCCAGAAGGTTTCTCAGTCAACTATATGGTCATGGGCTGTTTGCCAGGGTGCCAATCTATCTGAATTGCCCTGCAGTGACAATAACCAGAACGATCGAGCAGTTAGCTTCCCACCGTTACAAGGTGCCATTGATTGCATACATGTACACATCTAAGGGCCACCAGATCAATCAGGAGGTTTTATCAACCGCAAGTGAATTCATTCCATTAATAGATAGCTGTTGTGCAACTACTGTGTGCCAGACTCCTTAGCACTTTAATGTTGGGGCAATCCAAGTATCTTCCTACCAAGAAACAGAATGAAGGACTAGCTCATACAAGACAAGTGATATCCCCTTCCTGCTTGGTTGATGTCGCTAGGGAGGAACCTATCATGAGTGGTGGTGAAAACCCCTGCCAGGCATGGGTTAATGAGTGTCATTAAAGGCACGTCATTTCTGAATAACCTGATTGAATTCTTTGAAGAATCAGGGATTATGAAGGTACAAAAGTAGGTATTATAAATATGTACTTTCGAAAGATATCTTGTAAAGTACCACTTGAAAGATTTAATCAAGAAAGCAGAAGCAAATGGTATTAAAGGGATGATGGTAACTTTGTTTAAAGTTTTCTTTTAAAGTTTATTTTTTAGTGTCACAAGTAGGCTTACATTAACACTGCAAAAAAGTTACAGTGAAAATCCCCTAGTCGCCACACTCCGGTGCCTAGTCGGGTACACTGAGGGAGAATTTAGCATGGCCAATGTACCTAAACTAGCACATCTTTAAGATTGTGGGAGAAAACCAGAGTATCCAGAGGAAACCCACGCAGACATGGAGAGAATATTTAGACTCCGTACAGACAGGGATGCAAGCCAGGAATCGAGTCCTGGTCGCTGGCACTGTGGGGCAGCAGTGCTAACCACTATGTCACCGTGCCACCCCTAAAAGACACCCTATGGTCCAGCAAACTTCATAAATCCCTGTTGGGGAATTGAACCCTGGTCTCCCGCAAGACAGGCGGAGATAGTAACGAGGAGCTGTCTTGTGTTGCTGCAGTACATAATTGCCTAAGGGAAAGGAAGTCGAGAATAGTGGTAAATGGATACTTTTCTGATTGGAGAAAATTATGTAATGGGGATCTCAAAGGCTCAGTATTTGTTTGATTCACATGTAAATATCTGGACTTGGGCATAGGGAGCATAATTTAGAAGTTTTTTGGATGCTAAAGATGCTAAAGTTGGCAATGTAGTGAACAGTGAGCAGATTAGTAGCAGACTTCAGGATGTGAACAACAGGTAAAGGTGCTGTTAACACATATGTCTGTACATCATAGAAGGACACTGAGATAGTCGGGACATCGGTAATTAAGTTAGCAGAAGATTGATTACAGCCGGTCTGAACTGGACATGTTAAATAGTTAGAACATAAGAACATAAGAAATAGGAGCAGGAGTAGGCCATCTAGCCCTTCGAGCCTGCCCCGCCATTCAATAAGATCATGGCTGATCTGTCGTGGCTCAGTTCCACTTTCCCGCCCTCTCCCCATAACCCTTAATCCCCTCTCTTATCAAGAACCCATCAACCCGCTTCTTAAAAATATTTAGCGAGGCAGCCTCCACCACTTCAACGGGCAGAGAATTCCAGAGATTCACCACCCTTTGAGTGAAGAAGTTCCTCCTCAACTCCGTTCTAAACCGCCTCCCCTTTATCTTGAGGCTGTGCCCCCTAGTCCTACTGTCTTTTTTGAGCGGGAAGAGTCTCTCCACCTCTATCCTATCCATCCCATTCATCATCTTATACGTCTCAATGAGATCTCCCCTCATTCTTCTAAACTCTAACGAGTACAAGCCTAGTTTATTCAGCCTCTCCTCATAGCTCAACCCCCTCAACTCCGGTATCAGCCTAGTAAACCTCCTCTGCACTCCCTCCAAGGCCAAAATATCCTTGCGCAGGTGCGGCGCCCAAAAAAATAGTTTTAGATAAGACAGATGGGAGAACTAATCAAGTAAGAATATTGAACAAACACTATAATATGTACTCTTGCGATAACAAGTAACGTGGTTAGAAGGGGAGCAGAGGGGACGGGAACGTGGGGCACCATGAGCCAATAGGGGAATGACAACTCACTAATAGGACAGAGACCACCAATTAGGGGAGAACAACATATTGTAGTTGATTAATATGCTTGTAAAATAGTATAAAATGCTTGCTTAAACTCAATGTAAGGTGTGCCTATTTTTTGGACACCCGGTCTTGCAAGAACGTTAAACAAAACATCTTGCTCCTTCAGAACTTGACTCGACTAAATTTTTTTGACTGTGAGCTGCATTTCTCACAATTGGGGGCTCATCCGGGATCCTAACATCCCTGGTGGGGCTGTCACCGGCGACGACTGGGAAGACACGTCCCGTTCCTCCTTTGAACGGTCCCAAGTACTCGTCGGTGGGCCTCTCCGCCAGCGGACTGTTGAGAATCCTAGGAAGGTCGTTCCGAACGAGTAAGGGGGAAACGATAGGCACTGTCGTGGTCGGGCAACGTCGTGCATGAACCAAGGTAAGAAAATTGACTTTTAAGTATTGCCTTGACGACCGGGTTGTGGTAGGTAAACCATGGGAGGCGGGGGGAGTCAGATTAAGTCCCCCAGGCCAGGGAAAGGTGCCGGGAAACCACGGAAGAAGGGTGGGGCCCCTGGGAACATCCCTCCAGAAAGTCCTTTGGGACGGATGTTGGAAGATTGGGATTATAACACTAGCACTAAGGATAAAAACAAGAAGACTATGATTAAATATTGTTGTTTTGTTTGGGTAAAGGAACCAATCCGAAGTCCGTCCGTCTTCTGGCCAAAGTACGGTCCGGATGAGGATTGGGTCTGCCAGACCCTTAAAAAAACATTTATCTAAGCTAATAGTAGAAATGAAACTTCCTTGGACCAAATGCTTACCAATAGCACTTCTGCGTATTCACACAGCTCCCCGAAAAGATTTGGGTTTATCCCCCTATGAAATAATGTTCGGACTGCTGTATATGGGAGCAGCCGGGGAGTTACCAGTCCCTGAAATGAATGATCAATTTGTAAAGAAATATATACTGGGTCCGTCCTCCTCTATATCCTTCCTTAGGAAACAAGGATTGTTGTCACAGATGCCACTCCTCGACTTCACGGTACATACGATCCGACCAGGAGACTGGGTCCTGGTAAAGTCCTGGAAAGAAACTAAGCTGCAACCGGAATGGGAGGGACCATATCAAGTACTCCTAACAACTGAGACAGCGATCAGGACTGCTGAAAAGGGGTGGATACATCACACCAGAATTAAGGGACCGGTAAAACCCCCAGACGACTCTAATGCGTGGACGGTCGAACCTGCTGAAGAACCTTTGAAGCTGAAGTTTAAAAGACTCTAAGTAACCAATTGTTAATAGCGGCGGGAACACTGGAAAAGAACTGTTTTGAGTTAGGTTCTCCCCTAAAAGGTAACGGGAAAAGAGATAGAATGAAAGAGATAATTTTGGTAATACTCTCCTTCCTCTTGTCCCCAGTTCTTGCAAGTATGGGTTATGATCCAGATGAGTTAGAAACAGAACAGGGGAACACTATGAGCTCAGTCACGGTTTTGGATCTCCCTACACCACAGGTGGTAGAGACTGACCTGTGTTCCCTGGTAGTATGTGGGGATTTGGTGAGCCAGCAAAAATATTCGGTTGAATCCTTACAATTTTATGCAGACGGAGAGCATCCTTGGGGTACACTCCCTACCATAATATCCCTTCATCAGAAACGTATGCGGCCAGGACCAGAATGCCTAGGCAAGAAATGCAATCCCATATATATAACCGTAAAAGGGACCAATTGGACTGAAGAAATAAGAGGTCCAGTCTTAGATCCTAAGAACCTCTCCCAGTACTCCCTAGCCGGTGGACCCTTCTTTACGGGTAACTGGACCAGGGACTAACAGTTGCATCAGGCAGTATTTGGAATCAGGGTAAAGGAGGGAGGAAAAGATAGTGAATTGAAATGTTGTTTCCGAATCTATGTAGATAAAAATTTGAAATCACCCGACCAGAAGGAGAAGGTCCCTCAAAGACAGACCCTTGAAACAGAGACTGGACATGAGGAGACCATTGCCTGGGTAGAATGGGTCAAATACACTGTAAAAAGCTTAAATAAAAGCAATTGCTACGCCTGTGCATCTGGGAGGCCGGTAGCTCAAATAGTACCCTTCCCCCTGGGATGGAAACGCGACAGAAGAGGTATGGAGTGCATGTTGGCCCTGTATCAAGAAAAGGGAGCATGGGGCAACTCAAACTGCACATCCCTGTCTCTAATGTTCCCTCCCGTGAAAGAAAAGAACTTAAAGACTCCCCCTCAGTTTCTCGCTATGGTTGTAAATCACACCTCATGTGTGAACAGACAAGGGGCAGGGTTAGTATGGGGGAGTTGGAATCATGCTTAGAGATCAGGAGCATTACGGAGAACGGGACGGGAGGGAACTATTCATCACTGAACATCCCCAGGGCAGATTTATGTGGTATTGTGGAGGAAGGGTACTAAGACCAACTCTGCCCCCCACCGGTGGAAGGGTACATGTGCAATTGTCCAATTGGCTATACCATTTACCCTGGCATTTGAAGGATCCAAAACAATCAGGAAGAACAAAAGGTCAGCAATAGGAACTTCTTTTGATGAAAAGATATACCTGGATCCCGTAGGAGTGCCTCGGGGAGTCCCGGATGAATTCAAAGCCAGGAATCAGATTGCGGCTGGATTTGAGTCCTTGTTTTGGTGGGTGACAGTAAATAAGAACGTGGATTGGATAAATTATATATATTATAACCAACAGAGATTCATTAACTATACCAGGGATGCTGTCCGGGGGTTGACGGAACTAGACGCCACTAGTAGAATGGCATGGGAAAATAAGATGGCCTTGGATATGATGCTAGCAGAGAAAGGAGGGGTGTGTGTAATATTGGGGGGAAAGCATTGAACCTTCATCCCAAACAATACGGCCCCGGATGGCTCTATAACCCGAGCCTTACAAGGACTAATGACCTTAGCTGAAGAGATAGCAGAAAACTCTGGGGTTAACAACGTATTCACTGACTGGTTGGAGTCCTGGTTTGGAAAGTGGAAAGGAGTGGTGGTGTCAGTACTGACCTCCTTAATAATAGTGGCCGGGGTACTGGTAACGGTGGGGTGTTGCATAATCCCCTGTGTGAGGGGACTAGTCCAACAGCTTATTGAAACAACAATAACCAAGAAAATGTCTGTAGTAGACCATGGGGAACGAATGAACTTATTAGAAATAGGGAAAGAACTGGATGATGAAATGGATAAAACAGTGGAAAAGATG
This sequence comes from Carcharhinus amblyrhynchos, assembly GCF_965287045.1. Taxonomy (NCBI): domain Eukaryota; kingdom Metazoa; phylum Chordata; class Chondrichthyes; order Carcharhiniformes; family Carcharhinidae; genus Carcharhinus; species Carcharhinus amblyrhynchos. The sequence goes on from NC_137327.1 coordinate 46,636,636, forward strand.
CTCCAGAAATTTGAAATGTGAGAAGTTGCAATGAATGCGTTAACAGCAAGCTAAAAGAAAAAGGGGGAATTGTGAACAACAGGTAAAGGTGCTGTTGACACATATATCTGTACACCATAGAAGGAAACTGAGATAGTCGGGACATCGGTAATTAAGTTAGCAGAAGATTGATTACAGCTGGTCTGAACTGGACATGTTAAATAGTTTTAGTTAAGACAGATGGGAGAACTAATCAAGTAAGAATATTGAATAAATTGCGATAACAAGAAACGTGGTTAGAAGGGGAGTAGAGGGGACAGGAACATGGGGCACCATGAGCCAATAGGGGCATGACAACTCACTAATAGGACAGAGACCACCAATTAGGGGAGAACAACATATTGTAATTGATTAATATGCTTGTAAAATAGTATAAAATGCTTGCTTAAACTCAATGTAAGGCGTGCCTATTTTTTGGACATGCGGTCTTGCAAGAATGTTAAAAATATCTTGCTCCTTCGGAACTTGACTCGACTAAATTTTTTTGACTGTGAGCCGTGTTTCTCACAAGGAGAAGATGGCAAAACACAAGGCAGATGTAATTTAACACAGGTAAGTATGAAAACAGATTGAATAGACAGTATAATCAAAACAATTCTGGGGGGGATGGTCAATGCAAGAACAGGGGGGCTTGGGAGTATAGATTACAAATCTTTGAAGGTTACACAACTAGTTAAGAAGGTGGTTGAGAAAGTAAAGATTCTTGGCTTTGAAAAGAGGAGCACTGAATATAAAAACAGTGACCTTGGTTAAGCCACTGCTGGAATGCTGTGTGCACGTGTGGGCATCACACTTTGGAAGGATGCTAAAGCCAGTGAGTACAGAAGGTTTAATCAGGACATCAGTTATATGAAGAAATTGGTCAAGTGGGTTTTGTTCTCCTTACAGCAGAGAATATTAGGGGAGACTGAATAGAGACATTCAAAATTATAAGGCATTTTGAGATGTTCTTCCCTACTTGTTCTGTTTTCCTCTGTTGAGTAGATTGGTAGAGTCAAAAGATCAAAAACAGAAAAGGCTGGAAAATCTCAGCAGGTCTGACAGCATCTATAGAGAGAATAGAGTCAATGCAGCTTCGTTCCCTCTCCACAGATGTAATCAGGTCTTCTCAGAGTTTCCAGCATTTTCTGTTTTGTTTCAGGTTCCAGTACTTTGCTTTCATATAGTAACCAAAGGTGATCAGTTGAAGATAGTTAGAAGTGCAGGGAAATTTTGTCACACTGGATTCACCATTTGTGTTCAGCCGAGTAGAGTTTGGAGTGGATTGCACTCTCCACAAGTCTTCCTGCTACCAGTGTGTACAGTTGCACTTATTAACTTGTGAATCACCAAATCATGCTGCAGGATCTGAGGAGCTTGAGTGACGTCATCTTTCCCAGCATGGGAAGAACAGAACAACCTCTCAAACAAATAGGCATGGATAGAAATGATTCAGTAAGTTAGCAACAGGAATCTGGTCTCTTCAACATGGAGACAGCGCACCAAGAGGATGCAGAAACTCAACAGGCAAGGTGAGTGGCGTAATACTCTCAGGTGTTAAGTCTCACTCACATTTCCTCCATTCTCTCGCATGTGCTCAGAATAAAACATCTTGTAGCTTTCAGTGGCAGGCAGACAAACAGAAAGATCTCTGCATCCTCAAGTTCACCTTCCCACCCAGCTTTGTGTCACATGCAAATTTGGAGATATTACATCTAGTTCCCTTATCTAACTCATTAATATACATTGTGAATAGCTGTGGTCCTAGCACAGGAGTGTTCTTTTCCTGCTGGGGAACACTTCAGCAGTCACGGGCATTCAGCCTTTGATCTTTGGTTAAGCGTTCTCCAAGGCAGCCTTCACAACACACAACGCAGAGTCGCTGAGCAGAGACTGATAGCCAAGTTCTGCCACAAGGACGGCTTCAACCAGGATCTTGGGTTCATGTCACACTATCTGTAACCCCCACAATTTGCCTGGGCTTGCAAAATCTCACTAGCTGTCCTGGCTGGAGACAATACACATCTCTTTAATCTGTGCTTAACCCTCTCTCCACTCACATTGTCTGTACCTTTAAGACTTGATTACCTGTAAAGGCTCACATTCCAACCACTATTTTGTAAATTGAGTTTGTGCCTTCATATGCCCTGTTTGTGAACAGAACTCCCACTCACCTGATGAAGGAGCAGCATTCTGAAAGCTTGTGCTACCAAATAAACCTGTTGGACTTTAACCTGGTGTTGTGAGACTTCTTACTGTGCTCTCAGGGGAAAGCAGCAGAAGCCAAACTTATTGCACCACAGTTGGCTCTGCTGCATGGGACAGGAGTAAAACGTGTGGGATGCAATTGTTATTGGGGATTCAATTGTAAGGGAATAGACAGGTGGTCACAAACGAGACTCTAGGATGGTATGTTACCTCCCTGGCACTGGGGCCATATATGTCTCACAGCAGCTACAGGACATTCTGGTGGGGCAGCTGTAAGCTGAAAAGTAGGACCTTAAAGATAGTGATCTTAGGGTTACTACCAGCGCCACCTAATAGTCAGAGCTGAAAAAGCAGGATTTATTGGATGAATGCATGGCTGAAGGGATGGTGCAAGGTGGTGGTGGTGGTGGTTTCAGATTTCTGGCACATTGGGATTGGTTCTGGGGGAAGTGGGACAAATACAAACTGAATGGATTGCACCTGGGCAGGACCAGGAATGATGACCTAAGGAGTGTGGTTTCTAGAGGGATTGGGCGGAGGGGGGTTAAAAATAAAGTAGCAAAGGAATGGGAACCTATGCAAGGAGTCAGAGGAGGGGGAAACAAGAGAAAGAACAAAAGACAAAAAAGTGAATAAGAAAAGTGACATGCAGAGAAACTAAGGTGGAATCAAGCAGGGCCATTGTAAAAAATAATGGGAACAGGAGAAGGATTGTTAAAAAGATAAGCCTTAAGACTTTGTCCCTTAATGCATGGAGAATTCACAATAAAGTGGATGAATTAATTGTGCAAATAAATGTAAATGGGTATGAAATAGTTAGCATTGCAGAGAGATGGCTGCAGGGTGATCAGGGATGGGAATTGAACATCCAGGGGTATTCAGTATTGAGTAAAGACAGACAAAAAGGAAAAGGTAGTGGAGTTGCATTGCTGATTAAAGAGCAAATTAACACAATCTGAGGAAGGATATTAACTCTGATGTAGAATCTGTATGGGTAGAGCTGAGAAACACCAAGGGCAAAAGTCGTTAGTGGGGGTTGTATAAGGATCCCAATATTAGAGTGGTAATGTTGGTGATGGCATTAAACAGTAAATTAGAGACGCATATGCTAAAGCAGCATCTGTAATTATGGGTGATTCTAGCCTGCATATAGATTGGACAAATCAGACTAGTAAAAATAGCAGGGTGGAACAATTCTTTGAGTGTATATGGTTTGGGTTTCTGGACCAATATGTTGAGGGACCAACTGGAGAACAGGTCATCCTAGACTGGGTATTGTTTAATGAGAAATATATATTTGGCAATCTAGTTGTGCGAGACTCCTTGGGGAAGAGTGACCATAATATAGAATTCTTCATCAAGTTGGACAGTTAAGTAGTTGATTCGGAGGCTACAGTCCCGAATCTAAATAAACAAAATTATGATGATGAGGTGTGAGATGGCTATGATGGATTGGGAATATTACTTGAATGGCAAATATTCAAAGACAGTATGGGTAAACTTCAACAATTATTCATTCTTGCCTGGCTCAAAAATAAAACGGGAAAAGTGGCCAAACCATGACTTGCAAAAGAAGTTAGGGATAGTATGAGGATTCAAGGAAGAGGCATACAAACTGGCCAGAAAAAACAGCAGACATGAGGATTGGGAGCAGTTTAGAATTCAGCAAAGGAGGACCAAGGGATTGATTGAGAAGGGGAAAATAGAATACGAGAGTAAACTTGTAGGGAATATAAAAACTGAATGTAAAAGTTTCTATAGGTGTGTGAAGAGAAGATTTGTAAAGACAAATATAGTTCCATACATTCAGAATCAGGGGAATTTATAAAGGGAAACAAAAAAATAGTTGACCAACTAAATACATATTTTGGAGGACACAAATAATATACCAGAAATGTTAAGGAACACAGGGTTTAATAAGAGCGAGGAACTGAAAGAAATCAGTATTAGTCAGGAAATGGTGTTGGGGAAATTGATGGCCAATATGTCCCCAGGACTTAACATCCCATAGCACTTAAGGACACGGCCTGAGAAACAGTGGATGTGTTAGTGATCATCTTCCAAGATTCTGTAGAGTCTAGAATAGTTTCTATGGATTGGAGAATAGCTAATGTAACTCAATTATTTAAAAAGGGAAGTAGAGAGAAAACAGGGAATTATAGACCAGTCAGCCTGACATCAGTAGTGGGGAAAACGCTCAAACCCATTTTAAAAGATTTAATAGCAGACTACTTGGAAAACAGTGACAGAGTCAGCAAGGATTTATGAAAGGGAAATCATGCTTGACAAATCTACTGGAATTCTTCAAAGATATAACTAGTAGACTTGATGATGGGGAACCAGTGAATGTGGTTGATTTGGACTTTCAGAAGGCTTTCAACATGGTCCCACATAAGAGGTTAATGTGTAAAATTAAAACACATGGGATTGTGGTAGTGTATTAAGATGGATAGAAAACTGGTAGGCAGACAGAAGAGAAAGAGTAGGAATAAATGAGTCTTTGTCCACTGGCAGACAGTGATTAGTGGAGTACCGCAGGAACCAGTGCAAGGACCCCAGCTATTCATTATGTATATTAATGAGTTAGATAAGGGAACTAAATGTAATATCTTCAAATTTGCAGATGACACAAAGCTGGGTGAGCTGTGAGGAGGATGCAGAGATCTTTCAGTGTGATGTGGACAAATTAAGTGGGTGGGCAAATGCATGGTAGATGCAGTATAATGTGGATAAATATGAGGTTTTCTATTTTGGTTGCAAAAACAGAAAGGTGAATTATTATCTGAAGGGCTATAGATTGAAAGACAGGAATGTGCAAAGAGACCTGGGAGCCTTGTAGACCAGTTGCTGGAAGTATGCAATCAGGTCCAGCAGAGTATGAAGGAGGCAAATGATATGTTGACCTTCACATCAAGAGGATTCAAGTACAGAAGCACGGATATCTTGATGCAATTATACAGGGCCTTGGAGTGGCTACACCTGTACTCATGTACTTAAGCAACAACTGCACCTACAATTCACCAATGATATTAAAGAACACATGGCAATCATTGAGTGGACAGAATTCTGATGCATATGGACACAGTGATGCTGAGGGAGGCCTATTGAACCGTACTTGAGGGGCAGTCAAATTCTGAATGCAAGAGCACTGGAATAGTGTGCACAGTTTTAGTCTCCTTATCTGAGGAAGGATGTTTTTGCTCTTGAAGGAGTGCAGCAAAGATTTACCAGACTGACTCCTAGGATGGCAGGACTAACATGTAAGGAGAGATCGAGTTGGTTAGGTTTATATTTGGGGGGACCTCATAGAAACTAATAAAATTCTAACAGGACTAGACAGGGTCAGTGCAAGAATGTCCCCGATGGTAGAGGAGGCCAGAACCAGGGGTCACAGTGCAAGGACACAGGGTAGACCATTTAAGATTGAGATGAGGAGAAATTTCTTCACCAAGAGAGTAAGAGACCTGTGGAATTCTCTACCACAGAAATGGAGGCCAAAACATTGTATGTTTTCAAGAAGGAGTTAGATATCGCTCTTGGGGCAAAGGGTATCAAAGAATATGGGGGAAAGCAGGAACAGGTTACTAAATTAGATGATCAACCATGATCATATAGAATGGTGGAGCAGGATTGAAGGGCTGAATAGCCTACTACTCCTCCTATTTGCTATGTTTTGACATCATTGTAGCTTGGCATGTCACTGAGACCTGATCACTAACCTGTCAAGATCGTGGGAATAATGACAGCACTACAAAGACACATATTAAATGAAGACACTCACAGACCTCTACCAGCTCCGAGGAAAGAAAAGGAAGCATTTCCTGCATTTGGAATCCCATGACCTTGTGATCATGGCACTTGAAAGGCTGGCATCATCACACTTAGCAGGTCACTGCATATGTGGCAATCTGTCAGGTGGGACATCGGTGTATGCTCAGTAGCCTACCACCAGCCCCCCCACCCTCATCACCGACATCATAAGAACTAGGAGCAGGAGTAGGGCATCTGACCCCATTCAATAGTCATAGAGGTTTACAGCATGGAAACAGGCCCTTTGGCCTAACTTGTCCATGCCGTTCTTTTATTTTAAAACCCCTAAGTTAAACCCAATTGCCCGCATATGGCCCATTTCCCTCTATACTCATCGTACCTGTCTAAATGCTTTTCAAAAGACAAAATTGTACCCGCCTCTACTACTACCTCTGACAGCTTGTTTCAGACATTCACCACCCTCTGTGTGAAAAACATTGCCCCTCTGAACACTTCTGTATTTTTCCCCTCTCACCTTAAACCAATGCCCTCTAGTTTTAGACTCCCTACCTTTGGGAAAAGATATTGACTATCTACCTTGTCTATGCCCTTCATTATTTTACAGACGTCTATAAGATCATCCCTCAGCTTCCTACGCTCCAGTGTAAAAAGTCTCAGTCTATCCAGCCTCTCCTTATAACTCAATCCATTAAGTCTCAGTAGCTTTCTAGTAAATCTTTTCTGCACTCTTTCTGGTTTAATAATATCCTTTCTATAATAGGGTGACCAGAATTGCACACAATATTCCAACTGTAGCCCTACCAATGTCTTGTACAACTTCAACAAGACATTTCAACTCCTGTATTCAATGGTCTGACCAATGAAACCAAGCATGCGAATGCCTTCTTCACCACTCTGTCCATCTGTGACTCCACTTTCAAGGAGCTATGAACATGTGCCCCTAGATCTCTTAGTTCTGTAACTCTCCCCAACACCTTACCATTAACTGAGTAAGTCCTGCCCTGGTTCAATCTACCAAAATGCATCACTTTGCATTTATCTAAATTAAACTCCACCTGCCATTTGCTAGTCCACTGGCCCAATTGATCAAGATCTCGTTGCAATTGGAGATAACTTTCTTCACTGTCCACTATACCATCAATTTTGGTGTCATCTGCAAAGTTACTAACCATGCTTCCTAAATTCTCATGCAAACCATTAATATGGTCACAGGTCTACGGTGTGAAAAACAACTCTGTACAACCATCCAACAGAAGCTAATTTTGTATCCATTTAGATACCTCACCCTGGATCTAGTGAGGTTTAACCTTATGCAACAACCTACCATGCAGTACCTTGTCAAAGGCCTTGCTAAAATCCATGTAGATAACATCAACTACACTGCCCTCATCTACCTTCTTTGTTACCCCTTCAAAAAACTCAATCAAATTTGTGATTTTCCACTCACAAAGCCATGCTGACTGTCCCTAATCAGTACTTAGATCTTGTCCCTCAAAATACCTTCCAACAATTTACCCACCACAGATGTAAGGCTCACTGGCCTGTAGTTCCCAGGCTTTCCCCTGCAGCCCTTTTTAAACAAAGGCACAACATTTGCCACTCTCCAATCTTCAGGCACCTCCCTCACCCGTTACTATCGATGATTCAAATATCTCGGCTAGGGAACCCGCAATTTCCTCCCTAGCCTCTCACAATGTTTTGGGATACACTTCATCAGGTCCCAGGGATTTATCTACCTTGATGCACTTTAAAACTTCCAGCACCTCCTTCTCTGTAATATGTACACTCCTCAAGACATCACTATTCATTTCTCCAAGCTCCCTAACTTCCATGCTTTTCTCAACAGTAAATATTGATGAGAAATATTCATTTAGGATCTCACCCAAGATCATGGCTGATCTTTTCATGGACTTAGCACCACTCACCTGCCTGTTCACCATAACCCTTAATTCCGTTATTGTTCAAAAATCTATCTTTGCCTTAAAAACATCCGGAATAAGGTCAGGTGAACTTGGAACATGGATTGGCATTTGGGACTATGATGTGGCCATTACGGGTTAGAACAAGGACAGGAATGGTTGTTGGCAGTTCCGGGGTATAGATGTTTCAGTAAAAGTAGGGAAAGCAGTAAAAGAGATGGAGGAGTAGCATTGTTAATCAAGGATAATTTAACGGCTGCTGAGAAGCATTTCGAGTGGGAGCTGCCTACTGAAGTAATATGGGCTGAAGTTAAAAATAGGAAAGGAGCGGTCACATTGTTAGGAGTTTTCTATAGGCCTCCAAATAGTAATAGAGATGTGGAGGAGGAAATGGCAAAGCAGATTATGGATAGGTGTGGAGGTAAAGGGTAGTCATCATGGGTGACTTTAATTTTCCAAATATTGATTGGAACCTTTGTAGGTCGAACAGTTCGGATGGGGCACTTTTTTACAGTGTGTGCAGGAGGGTTTCCTGATAGAATATATGGATAAGCTGACAAGAGGTGGGGCGACATTGGACTTGGTACTGGGTAATGAACCGGGCCAAGTGTTAGATTTGTTTGTGGGAGATCACTTTGGAGATAGTGACCACAATTCAGTGTCTTTCATTATTACAGTGGAGAGGGATAGGGTCACATGACAGGGCAAGGTTTATAATTGGGGTGGGGTAATTATGATGCGATTAGGCAAGAATTAGAGAGCATAAGATGGGAACAGAAACTGTCAGGTAAAGGCACAAATGAAAAGTGGAGCTTGTTCAAAGAACAAATACTGTGTGTCCTTGATAGATATGGCCCTGTCAGGCAGGGAGGAAATGGCTGAGTAGGGGAACCATGGTTCACAAAGGAGGCTGAATGTCTTGTCAAGAAGAAAAAGGAAGCCTATGTAAGGATGAGAAAACAAGGTTCAGTTGGGTCGCTTGAGGATTACAAGGTAGCAAGGAATGAGCTAAAAAAAAGACTTCGGAGAGCTAGGAGGAGGCATGAGAAGTCCTCATGGGTCAGATCAAGGAAAACCCCAAGGCTTTTTACTCTTATGTGAGAAATAAAAGAATGACCAGGGTCAGTATGGAGCCGGTCAAGGATAGTAATGGGAACTTGTGCATGGAGTCAGAAGAGATAGGTGAGGCATTGAATGAATACTTTTCTTCAGTGTTCACTAAGGAGAGGGGCCATGTTTTTGAGGATGTGTGTGTGATACAGGCTGATAGGATGGAAGAGGTAGATGTTCTGAGGGAAGATGTATTAGCAATTTTGAAAAACCCGAGGGTCGATAAGTCCCCTGGGCCAGATGGGGTATCTCCTAGGATACTTTGGGAGGCAAGGGATGAGATTGTGGAGCCTTTAGCTTTGATCTTTGGGTCCTCACGGGGATTGTACCAGAGGACTGGAGAGTGGCAAATGTTGTTCCTCTCTTCAAGAAAGGAAATAGGAATGACCCTGGTAATTATAGGCCAGTTAGTCTTACTTCGGTGGTCAGTAAATTAATGGAAAAGGTCCTGAGGGATAGGTTTTATGACCATTTGGAAAGATGCAGATTAATCTGGGATAGTCAGCACGGATTCATGAGGGGTAAGTCTTGCCTCACAAATCTGATTGAATTGTTTGAGGCGATAACTGAAGTGTGTAGATGAAGGTAGAGCAGTTGATGTCGCATACATGGATTTTAGTAAGGCGTTTGATAAGGTTCCCCATGGTAGGCTCATGAAGAAAGTAAGGAGGTGTGAGGAAGTTTGGCGGATTGAATAAGTAACTGGCTATCTCATAGAAAGTTATGATGTGGAGATGCTGGCATTGGACTGGAGTAAATACAGTAAGAAATCTCACAACACAAGGTTAAAGTCCAACAGGTTTATTTGATAGCAAACGCCACTAGCTTTCAGGGCTTTTTGCCACTCACCTGACGAAGGGGAAAAGCCCTGAAAGCTAGTGGCGTTTGCTACCAAATAAACCTTTTGGACTTTAACCTGGTGTTATGAGACTTCTTACTGTATCTCATAGAAGACAGAGGGTGGTGGTGGAAGGAAAATTTTCAAACTGGAGGCCAGTTACCAGTGGTGTACCACAGGAATCAGTGCTGGGTCTTCTGCTATTTGTGATTTTTATCAATGACTTGAAAGAGGGGGCTGGAGGGTGGGTTAGTAAATTTGCCAATGACACCAAGGTTGGAATAGTGAATGAGGGCTTTTGTAGGCTGCAAAAAGACATTGATAGGATGCAGAGCTGGGCAGCAGATGGAGTTTAACCCCGATAAGTGCGGGTGATTCATTTTGGAAGGACAAACTTAAATGTGGATTACAGGGTCAATGGCAGGGTTCTGAGGAATGTGGAGGAACAGAGAGATCTTGGGGTTCATATCCATAGATCTCTGAAGGTTACCACTCAAGTGGATAGAGCTGTGAAGAAGGCTTATAGTGTGTTAGCATTTATTAACAGGGGATTGTGTTTAAGAGTCGTGGGGTTATACTGCAACTACACAGGACCTTAGTGAGACCACATTTGGAATATTGTGTGCAGTTCTGGTCACCTCACTATAAGAAGCACTGGAGAGAGTGCAGAGGAGATTTACCAGGATGCTGCCTGGTTTGGAGGGTAGGTCTTATGAGGAAAGGTTGAGGGAGATGGGGCTTTTCTCTTTAGAGCGGACGAGGATGAGAGGCGACTTAATAGAAGTTCATAAGATGACAAGCGGGATAGATAGAGTGGACATTCAGAGACTATTTCCTCGGTGGATATAGCTGTTACTGTAAGGTTCATGATGTCTGAGGTAAATTGTTTACTCAGAGAGTGGTTGGGGTGTGGAAGGCACTGCCCGCTGTGATAGTGGAGTTGGACACTTTAGAAACTTTCAAATGGTTGTTAAATAGACTCATGGAGCACACCAGAATGATAGGGAGTGGGATAGCTTGATCCTGGGTTTGGACATAGCTGAGCACAACATTGAGGGCCGAAGGGCCTGTACTGTGCTGTACTGTTCTATGTTTCTATCCAATGAGGTAGCCTCAATCGCAAAAAGTTGATTTGCAGGTGCGGCAGCGAAGTAAGAAGGCAGACGGAATTGTGTCTTTCATTTCTAGAGGAATAGAGTTTAAAAACAGGGAGGATATGTTGCAGCTGTATAAGGTGCTGGTGAGGCCACACCTGGAGTACTAATTGAGTACTAGCCTCAATTGCTTCACAGATTCACAACTCTTTGTGTGAAGAAGTTCCCCCTCAACTCAGTCCTAAATCTGCTCCCCCCTACTTTGAGGCCCTGCCCCCTAGTTCTAGTTTCACCCGCTAGTGCAAACAACCTCCCTGCTTCTATCTTATCCATTCCCATTATAATTTTATATGTTTCTATAAAATCCCTCCTCATTCTTCTAAATTCCAATGAGTATAATTCCAGTCTGCTCAATCTCCCCTCATGAACCAATCCTCTTAACTCCGGAATCAACCTAGTGAATCTCCTTTGCACCATCCCCAATGTGGTAAGCAGATCAAAGGTGTACATAGTACTCCAGGTGTGGCCTCATCAGCACCTTATACAGCTGCAACATAATCTCCCTGTTTTTAAACTCTATTCCTCTAGAAATTAAAGACAAAATTCCATCTGCCTTCTTACTTCCCTGCCACACCTGCAAATCAACTTTTTGCAATTCATGCACAAGGACACCCAAGTCCCTTTGCACAGCAGCATGCTGCAATTTTTTACCATTTAAGTAACAGTCCATTTTGCTGTTATTCCTACCAAAATGGATGACTTCACAGATACCAACATTGTACTCCATTATCCCTCTGCAGACTTTCATTGTTCTCTGCATACTTTGCTCTATCACTCATCTCAGTGTCATCTTCAAACTACACTATACTTAGTCTCCAACTCATCTATGTTCACCGTAAACAACTGTGGTCCCACCACTGATTCCTGAGGCACACTACTAGTCACTGATTGCCAACCAGAAAAACATCCATTTATCCCCACTCTTTGCTTTCTGTTAGTTAACCAATCCTCTATTCATGCTAGTACATTACCCATAACACAATGCACCTTTATTTTATGCAACAGCCTTTTGTGCAGCACCTTGTCAAATGCCTTCTGGATACTCAGATACACCACATCCACCAGTTCTCTATTGTCCACCGCGTTCGTAATGTCCTCTAAGAATTCCAGTAACTGGTTAAACAAGACCTGCCTTTCACGAACCCATGCTATGTCTGTCCAATGGGACAATTTCTATCCAGACGTCTTGCTGTTTCTTCCTTGATCATAGATTCAAGCATTTTCCCCACTACAGAAGTTAAGCTAATGGGCCTATAATTAATCACCTTTTGTCTACCTCCCTTTTTATATGGTCACATTTGCTGTTTTCTAATCTGCGGGATCCTGCAGAGCCCAGTGAATTTTGGTAAATTACCACGAGCGCATTTGCTATTTCCCCGCCACCGCTTTTAGTATCCTGGGATGCATTCCATCAGAGCCAGGAGACTTGTCTACCTATAGCCCCCATTAGCTTGCCCAATATTACCTCTTTCGTGATACTGATCATTTCTAGGTCCTCACATGCCATAGCCTCCTTGTCATCGATTTTTTTTGTTTCTACTGTGAAGACTGACAGAAAAGACCTGTTCAATGACTCAGTCATTTCCATTATTAAATCCCTCTACTCATCCTCTAAAGGACTAATGTTTACTTTACCCATTCTTTTTCGTTTTATATATTTGTAGAAGCTTTTATTATCCGTTTTTATATTATGAGCTAGTTTACTCTCATAATCTCACTTTTCTTTATAGTTTTTTTCATGGCTTTCTGTTAACCTTTAAAGATTTCCCAATCCTCTAGTTTCCCAATAATCTTTGCCACTTTGTATGCATTATCTTTCAATTTGATACCCTTCTTTATTTCCTCAGCTATCCATGGCTGATAATCTATTTTCCTACAGTCCTTCCTTTTCACTAGTATGTATTTTTTCTGAGCACTGTGAAAAATTGCTTTGAAAGTCCTCCATTATTCCTCAATTGCTCCACCATAAAGTCTTTGCTCCCAGTCTACCTCAATCAACTCCTTCTTCCCTCATCCCATTATAGTCTTCTTTGTTTAAGCACAAGACACTGGTATTGGATTTTAAATTCAACCATACAGTGAATGTTCCTTCTGAGAAGATCCGCAACTGTGAGATCATTAATTATTCCTGTACTTGAGCAGAGTAGCGGGTTGAGAAAATCACATCCATATTCACAAAACTACCATATCTTTCTGGACACATGATCAACCAAAAGGATTGTTTTAATGTTGGCAGTAAAAAAAAGTAAAGTTTATTTATTAGTCACAAGTAGGCTTACATTAACACTGCAACAAAACTACTATGAAAATCCCCTAGTCACCACACTCCAGCACCGTTCTGATACACAAAGGGAGAATTTAGCATAGCCAATCCAGCTAACCAGCACACCTTTGGACAGTGGAAGGAAAACAGAGCACTCAGAGGAAATCCACGGGGAGAATGTGCAGATTCCACACAGAACAGATTCCACACAGAAAGTGAGGATTGCAGTGACATTTACACTTCTAGATTCTTCCATAGGCTATAGCAGCTGTGACCCGGTATACTAGCCAGGGTCAGTAAAATTGTAAATGCTTTATTTTATGACACAGCATCTTCCTTGTCCAATTTACCAAGGATTGTCAGCAGCAATATTCAATGGGCATAAATGGAAGACAATTCAATTTCCAATGGCACAATGGACAACAGAAATGTAATCATTTCAGTCGTCAATGCTGTCAAAATCAATAAGAAGAAGTTACATCATATCTCAGAAACATGGACATGCATGCATCCATTCCTAGCAATGTCTGATCAAAGCCACCTCATTTGCAGAGGCGATGTTCCCTGTAGTTCGCGTGCAGCCTGACAAGTGCCCTCCTATGTTGGGCTGTCTTTGTGGTGCTGATTCCCATGTGAATAACTATTGCTGCACCAGGTCCAAGTCAAATGACTACTGGTGGTTTTTGTTACTCATTCAAGGGATGTGGGCATCAGTGGCTGAGCCAGTGTTTACTCCCCATCCCTCCTTGCCTTCCAATTGAATGATTTGCTAGATCACTTCAGAGGGCAACTGAGAGTCAACCATATTGCTGTGAGCCAGACTGGATAAGGATGGCAGATTTTCTTCCCTAAAGGACATTAGTGAACAATTGACAATGGTTTCACAGTCATCATTAGACTTTTAATTCCAGATTTTCATTGAATTCAAATTTCACCATCTGGCATGGTGAGATTTGAACACAGATCCCCAAAGTATTACCCAGGGTCTCTGGATTACTAGTCCAAAGACAATACCACTGTCTCCCCTTTTGAGGTATATCAAACTTTTCTGACAGTGCCAGAGTTCTCCTCTTTGCTTATTTAGAAGCCCAAAAGGAGTGAACAAATAGTTCTCAGGAGTTCCATACTTTCAATCCATTGGCAAGTTTCTTTATTTACTCTATTTAAATATTTTGGCGCAGATAGTGTGGCCAGTAGTGAAGTGGAGTCCAACTTTACAGAAAAATATGAATTTATCTTGTTCGCTAGCTGTAGCAAGAACCAGCAATTCTTGCTGCCTTTCAACATTGACAGGATCTGTGAGAATGCAGTTCACTGCCAGTGAAGTCTGCCCCTAAAGATATTATGGCCTCAATTTTCACCCATTGGTCACGTGCATTTGGCAGACCTGGAAGTGCGCAAAAACACGTTCCTGGCTGTGGTTTGCTCCGGAGCGCAATTTCACGCTGCCAGGCCAATTAGCCACATCCAGCCTGAAACACACTCTGCGAAAGGCTGAACACTGTCAGGGGGGGGCAGGTAGAGGGTGGGCACTGAGAAAAGAGTGTGGACTGGCACTTCCAATGTGCTCCCTCAGGGGCACAGTTGCCGCAGAGCTGTCTGAGCAAGTTGCTGAACTGTAAAAGTTAAATATCAGCACAAAATTGTCTAAGCAGCTCAATCATGCACAGACCTCAGGCCTCAGATACATTTGTTAATTTAATTTATGCCTTGATCTTTCACACAACCCTGAATCAAGGTGATAGCTTAAATATAAAGGCCGCCTTGCCAATAGGCCCAGCCACCAACTGTAATGGCAGACACGCAGGGTAAAATCCCAGCCAATTGCTGTTTGATTAATTAAAACTGCCTTCTTGTTTTTTGGCACAAATGAACTTGCAACCCGTATATGCGGCTGCTAACCAAAATATCATGCAAGGAAGCAAAGATATCAGGACAAGACCTTCTCACACAACTTTATACACTTCCAGACTGAAGTGCCTGAACTTTGCACATAACATTCTGGCTCATGAGATGAAGACATACCCTTGAGTATTTTATTATGGTTGTAAATACATTCGAACATTCTTGAAAAGTATTTAAAAGTATTTTAAATAAATTAAGTTTTAATGATACAGTGAGGAGGATTATTTGTAAAATATGATTTAATTCATTACAAAAATGCTCTTTGTACTTTGAGTTTTGCAGGCCTTTGTTTTAGAAGTTGAAAATTATGATTAATGGATACATAAAGAAAGATGATTCAACTGATTATTGTACGGCATTAGCAGTTGCCGTGGAGTGTTTCCTGACTGATTTAAAAAGCAATTCATTTTAAACTCTTCCATAATTATAGCTGGCAGATTTTAACACTTCAGTGTGAAGATAGAAAAGATGAGGTAGATTGTTGGGTGTTAACAGATGATTAATTATCACGATTTAATGTAAGATTCTTAACAAATGACAGTGATCCAACGAGAGCAGATTCAATTAAAATGGAACAACTGTAACTTCTTTGAAAAAAAGTCAAATAACAGGATTGTTACCAAGCAACGTGCAAGCTGTTTGGAAACAATGTTAACTTATAATGACCAGACCGCAATAATTTCCAAACCAATTCTCAGTCACACTTAAGTACCATTTCCATAATTTGCATTATAAGTTTCAAGAACTTGGCTGCTGGGAAAGTGCAACACAGCTGAGAAATTCCAGTACGTATATTTACATTGATATCTGATATCTGCCATCCAGTCGGCAATTCTTCTCACAGCTTTCCAGAAAGCCAAGGAAGTAAATTATCAATCACAATGGCTTTGGTGTTTCTGAATGCTGATTCATAAATGTTGCATTTTTCCACGAAAATTCAAGGCTACAGGGAATTATTCCAAATGCACCTTTATCCATATTTAAAGGCAATATCTCTTGTTAAAGATTGCCAAAGTATTTCCATATTCTTCATAACCCCCACTCCCAAACATTGAGCGGCACAGTGGCACAATGGTTAGTAAGGCTGCCTTAGAGCACCAGGGACCCGGGTTCAGTTCCAACCTTGGGTCACTGTCTGTGTGGAGTTTGCCCATCTTCCCTGTGTCTGCATAGGTTTCTCTGGGTGCTCCAGTTTCCTCCCACTCCAAAGATGTGTGGGTTAGGTTGACTGACTATGCTAAATTGACCCTACTGTCAGGGGATTTGCAGGGTAAATATGTGGGGTTACGGTGATAAGGACTGGATGGGATTGTGGTCAGTGCAGACTTGATGGGCTGAATGGCCTCCTTCTGTATTGTAGGGATCCTATCTAAAAAAATTAGTATATCTCCCCTGAGTTTTGTTCACCAGTCTCTCTCTCTCATAACCAAACAATACAAACTTCTGGTAGTTTTTTGAAGGATTTTTAAAATCTTGCATTTACATTTCAAAAGCAAGAATCATGTGAAGGTACCAAGTAAAAGTTAAACCGAAGCAGTATATTCCTTTCTGTGGTGTTTACAGGTGGGAATGTTATTCTAGGTTGATTCTTTTCCTTCTCCGTAACTAATTCTAATATCATGACCACCATTCCTATGGCATTCTTTATTTAACCCACTTAATTTTCTGTGACTAGATCCAACGATACCACCTTCCTCACTGTGCAGGACACATACATTCAATATTACGGTAGTTAAGGTCTCCCATTATCACTGTGGATGTTGCACTTGAGGTATCCTTTAGTTTCCATGTCATGTGGAATTGCAAGCTGCAGGTCATGATATTCCTGCATTTTAAACTTAAAAAAAACTCCTACAAGGTGATTATTTAGACAATTGTTGATAACCAGGTCTAGACTGCTATTTTTATTTTCACTCCTCAAAGCAACCTAACCAAAGACTTTGGCCGGAATTCGCCAATCTCATTCACCTCACCACCACTGCCAGTGAGAACAGAAAATTTGGCACTCAGCCAAATCTCCATTCTTCACTATGGGAGAACAGAAGAATCCTGGATTCTGAAAGGTATAAGAAAATAAACATGAGTTTCCTCAGTAATTATTGGAAATCTGTAAAACTGTCTGGTGCTGAGAAAACTTGAGTCAGGGTTCTCTACATCCTGTCTACACAAGGACAAGATCTTGAAAGTGGAAGAAGGTGGAATTCAGGAAAGCTTCTGCCACGGCACAATTCATAAAGAGTGGAACTCAATCTGCAGGCATGGTAAAGAACTTATAAACAGTTGTATCATGGTTTTTAAAAAGCTCATCATTTTTCTCTAAAAAGTCTCCTCTAACAAAAGGAAAGATGTGTGAGGACTCCTTCATTCACCAAGATAGGAATTTATTTGAGTACTATAATCAATGTTTTGGTATGAAGGTCAAAGTACACCAATCCTCTGCTCCTCTTTCCCCATACATCATCAAAGTTAACCTAACTAAAGCACAGGCAGCAGAGATACACAACTAGAAGTTGTAGCAGGGCATTAATCAATGCTTTCCTTATAGAAGCCCAATAGTGCACATGGAGACCATTCAGCCCATCGAGTCTGCATTGACTTTCCTAAAGAGGATCTTACCCAGTCCCACCCCTGCTTTATCCCCATAACCCCGTGCATTTGGCATGGCTAATCCACCTAACCTTTGAACACAAAGGAGCAATTTAGCATGGCCAATCCATCTCTCCTGCACATCTTCAGACTGTAGGAGGAAACTGGAACACCTGGAGGAAACCCATACAGACACAGGGAGAGCATGCAAACTCCACACAGACAGTGACCTAAGGCTGGAAGTGAACCTAGGTTCCTGGTGCAGTGAAGCAGCAGTGCTAACCACTAGGCATTTGTGAAGGATGTTATGAGGAATAGCTGCAATCCTTCTTCTCATCAAAGATTTTCTAGCACAATATGTAGTGTTGCACGCAGCATTCAATAAAGTTTCAGCTAAGAGACTTCTTGGAAATAGCAATTCAGGATTCTTCAAAAGATCTTCCAGACCTCTCATATAAACTGGAACAGAAATATCAGCTTGTGATTTAATGACCTGTTTGGAAGAATTTGGAAGTTTCTGAACTGGAAGGAGTACAGGCCAGCATTTGTGCCCTTGTTATATGGAATTTTCAGACAGATAGTTTGGCAGCATAAGGTGCCAGAGCCCCTGGGCCATCTGTCAGGATTGCAGTTTAGAACTAAGCCACAGAAAAACTGCTGAGTCGGAAAAATAGACTATTTTCTTCCTGAGGCTTATAATTGAAGGCTTTAATTGAAATGTTTCTCTACTAACATAGAAATCGCTAAAAACAAAGCTTTCTACATATTCACAGTGGATAAACTATTAACCCGTTCAGCATATGAGAAATTCTATTATTTGCAGATACATATCCATTAGCAACTGAAACAGCAGAAACAATCTGTCTCTGAATCCAACTCTTTACCTTAAACTCTATCCTTAATGTGCTGTACTGTACGGTCACTGCTGTAAGAATGTCAGCTGAAGATGGTGTTCAGAGGCTCAAAACAGTTAAATAATTCCAAGCTTTTGCTGCTGTTCTGCAAAATACCCTGATTTTGGCCTCTGAGACTGACTGGTGGCAGATGTAGCCTGACTAAAGGTTAAGTTGGAACCTTATAGCTGTGGACATCATTATCTCTTATCTTTCTTTTGTGACTGTGGCCGTGCCTACTAAGAATTCATTATTTGGTGAAACATAATCAAATATAATCCTCTTTTATTACTCTTCAGTCTTAAATTTTGCTAGATTGACGTTTAAAATTAAGTTTTTTAGTATACACCTCTATTACATTTTTATTTCTACTTTGTTCAAATTACAGAACATTTTCAGTTAAGGCTTCATTTACAGTTCGAGTTTGAATAATAGACTTATGACCCATTTTCAGTCACAGGGTCACAATTAATGTTCTGTCCATTCTCATTTAGGTTGCGAGTGTTTAAACCTTATTTAATTGATGGCTGTGGAGGGCCAAGTGAGTTCCATGTTGCTGGTTGGCTAAGTGTATAGCGGGTGGCCAACAAGTTACTGATCACTTTCTCCTCTTAAAGGCAGTCTGTCTGTCTTAAAAGGTAAACTGTATTCTTGGAAGGAGGCTGCTGCTAACTGCAAATAGGAACTGCACAAGTGGAACATTCGGGAAGTGAGGGAGCTCCGAAGTTCAACAATGCAGTGCTAGAAGCCATGTTGATGGAGGTTGACAGAAGGAAAACTGAAAGGGTTATTAGTCATTCATACAAGTTTAAAAATCTCACAGGCTGAAAAACAAAGGTCTTCTTATAAGAATCTTCACAGACAAACACCAAGGCCATTAGTCTGGCAAAGCACATAAATCAGACATTTGTAGCTGGAAAATGGGAGGGATCCACAGAAACGAGCCATACTATGAAGTTTTTGTGCTGATTTGATATTATAATGAAGCAAGCATAAAGGGATGATGATTGGTTTATGCTAATCACTTGTAATTGAGTTTGAAAAGTTTAATTGCCTTTGTATCTTGGAATACGTCACTCTGGCAAGCTACAGGGATGTGAACTGTAGCTTCCCAGTGTCCTTGCTATAGCTTGTATTAAAACAGCTGTTTAAGAGAACTATGTGACTTGTCTGATTACTCAAAGGGTAAAGTTGTGATCAATTAAAAGGTTGACAGCAAAGCCCACAACAAAAGGATCATATTTCTGTCTGGGGATAACAGGCCTTCAAAGCTAACTCTCCAAACTGAATGGGAGCAGTGCCTGGCATCTAGACCCGAGGACTTGGCAGTATGGTAGCTGTATGTATCTATACCCCACAAACTGTTAAAAAAGATGCCCCAACACCTATTCAAAGCCAATCAGGAAAAGGCAAAAATTGCTGACCTACTCATTGATGTCCATTTCCCATTACAACATCTACATCGCCGCTCTACCAAGCTCTGACACTGCACTCTTCACACTCCTTTGGTAGTCCCCAGCAGTCAGGACTCAAGCCTAATAACTTGATATTCCACCTCACCCTCCTACATCCACCAATGATGCCAAACTCATACCACTTCCTGCTGTTTAGATATACCTCCAGCTATTCAGCTGGGAGAGGCACATCACCCAAACACAGTGCAGCACAATCACTGACATTCTGCCCTCTCTCTTGCAGGATAAGGTCACCCATAGTAGAAAGCAGCAGAGCTGAACCAATGGAAAACAGTTAGTAAGCCTGCATTCCCCGTCTCTCGGAGGGAATGGTGGTGCACATCATGGAGATGGCTAGAACAGATTCTGTAGCATCTGCTGAATGCATTCAGAATAATGTTATATCACTGCCTTCTGCCTTTCACAACTCCCATTTCACCCTCAGCCTTCCACCTGGCATGATGTGAAGGCTGCAGGTGAAGTGACCTTGGACCTCTTCCATTACACCCCAGTTCCCTTCCCTTCTGAATTTTGCTTTTAAATACTCAAAGACTGCCACATAGCTGTCCAGTCTGCGCAGTCCAGGGAGGAAGAGTGTGTGCAACTGATAAAAGAAGCACCATCACATGATCTAACATCAGTAGCTACCAGCTGAACAGCATGAAAGTTAAAGGCTGCACACTGGTGAGTCACTGGGTAGGAATAGGCTACATAGGGCAGCATGGTGGCATAGTGGTTGGCACTGTGACCTCGAGTCATCTGCTGTATGGAGTCTGCACCTTCTCCCTATGTCTGTGTGGGTTTCCTCCAAGCGCTCCGGTTTCCTCCCACAGTCTGAAAGACGTGCTGGTTATGCACATTGGCCATGCTAAACTCTCCCTCATTGCACCCAAACAAATGCCAGAGTGTGGCGACTAGGAGATTTTTACAATAACTTCATTACAAACTAACTAACTTTAAAAAAAATCCCGGTCAAAGGGGAAAGGATAGTTCATGTGCCAACTGGTAGTTACTGGTAAGGTGAGTAAGTTAGGGTGAGTAAGCTAAAAAGGAGATAAACTATGGGCAATGGTACTTGGTCCCAGTTATGCTCATCTTTTTTGAGTTATGTGGATTATTCCAGTCCTACACAAGTCTGCTCCTGCAATTCTTTCTCCATTGCATTGATGACGATATTGGTGCCACTTCACGCTCTTGAACATACCTAGAAATATGTACCAATTTTACTTCCAATTTCCACCCCTCTCTCACATTCACATGGTCCATCTCTGACACTTCCCTTCCTTTTCTTGACCAATCTGTCTCCATTTCTGGTGATAGACTGATCACCAATGTTCATTACAAATTCACAGACTTCCACAGCTACCTCGACTACAGCTCTCCACACCTTCCTTCCTGTAAGGACTCCACCCCTTCTCCAAGTTTCTCCATATCCATCACATCTGTTCTAATGATGTCACCTTCAGAAATGGTGCTTCTCACACGTCTATGTCTTTCCTTAACCGATTCTCTCCAAACTGTGGTTAACAGGGCACTCAACCAGCTTTGATCCATTTCCTGTATGTATGCCCTCACCCCTTCCCTTCCCTCTCAGAGCCATGATAGGGTCCCCCTTGTCCTCAGTTTTCATTCCACTTGCTGCTACATTCAAAGGATCATCCTCTTAACACTTGTGCCAACTCAGGATGATGCTGCAAGAAACACACCTTCCCCTCACCACACACTCCCCCCATACAGGGACTGCTCTCTCTGTGACACCTCACCCCCTTTCCATGGCACCTTCCATTACAATCGCAGAAGGTGCAACACCTGCCCATTTATCTCCTCACCATTCAAGACCCCAAATACTCCTTTCATGTTAAGCAGTTTTACTCACACTTCCTTCAATTTGTATCCAGTGCTCGCAATGCGGTTGCCTTTAAACTGTGGAGACTAAATACAGACTGGGTGATTGCTTTACGGAACTCCTTCGCTTAGTCTGCAAGAATGACCCCAGCCTTCCTGTTGTTTGCCATTTTGACTCAGCACTTTGCTTCTATGCCCACAACTCTGTCCTTGGCCTGCTGCAATGTTCCAGTGAAACTCAACACAAACTGGAGAAGCAGCATTTCATCTTCCGATTAGGCATGTTACAGTCCTCAGGACCCAACACTGAGTTCAACAACTTTAGATTTTTGCCATTCTACTCCATCTTAACCCTCCACCCTCTATTTTTTTTAAATATCCCATACATGTATACATGGTGGCACAGTGGTTTGCACTGTTGCCTCATAGCGCCAGAGACCTGGGTTTGATTCCCAGCTTGGTCACTGTCTGTGTGAAGTTTGCACGTTCTCTCCTCCAGGTGCTCCGATTTCCTCCCACAGTCTGAAAGATGTCCTAGTTAGGTGCATTGACCTGAACAGGCGCCGTAGCATGGCGACTAAGGGAATTTCACAGTAACTTCATTGCAGTGTTAATGTAAGCCTGATTGGTTAATAAATAAACTTTGCTTTAAAATTTTCAATGCTTTAAACTCCTTCCCCCCCTCAGACCATCAGGCCATCTGTCTTTTGTCCTAAAGCTGCTTCTTCTTGTTGCAGTTTCCACAGTTCTAACACACCGTCCCCTCCTTCAGTTCTGGCAAAGAATCAAAAGACTGTTTCCCTCCCAAAAGGTGCTGGCAGACCTGCTGAGATTTTCCAGCATCCTCTGTTCTTGTTAAAAATCATTATTGTTCTGCACATAGGAGCTACCCTTTTTCCTTCTATTGAGGCAATTCACATTGATTGCTTACAGAAATACTTAAGGGAGCAGTTACAGACAGTAGCAGGAGCTGTAAAACCAGCTGTCCAATTACCTCCTCTCTCCTCACCCCCCCCAAGGCGGTAAACACTTTTACAAGGTGTAACAACAATGTACTTTTACTTCTTTCAATTTAGTTGACTGTATTCGCTGCTCACATATAATCTCCTTCATGTTAGGGCGAACAAACACAGATTGGGTGATTGCTTTCTGGAACAGCACCTCATTTCCCAATTTACAATCTTTTGACCTCAATGCCGATCAGTCCATGAACTCATTTCGATTTTTTTTAACCATGTGCCAATATAAACCTTGTTTTACGTGTTTTTGCTTTTGGATAGCTTCGTTAGTCTGACACTGACACTCACCCTGGGTAAACGCTTTGTCTCTTTACTAATAATAATACTCCCTTTGATTTTGGTTCCATGACATTTTGTCATTTGATCTCTCCCACCCTAAACCATATCCCAAACATTCCCACTTTTTTCTTCCTCCCCTCCCCCTCTCAATGGCATAAAACCTGTCAAATTTCTACCTTCAATTCCAAAAAAGAGACCTACAACTTGAAAAGTTAACTCTTTCCCTCTCCACAGATGTTGCCAGACCTGCTTCGTATTTCCAACACTTCCTTGTTATTTCAGATTTCCAGCATCTGCTGTATTTTGCTTTTATTTACATGCATAACAGGTTGACAGTGAACGTACCTGAGGGACTAGAAATATTAACAATTCTTCCTTTTGCTCGACGAATCAAGGGTAAAAATGTTTTAGTAACTTCAACTGTTCCAAAGAAATTGACTTCCATACATCGTTTATAAGCATCTGTTGGGATGATTTCTGCGTCACCAATGTGGGTTATGACGCCAGCATTATTAACTAATGCAAAGAGTCCTAGAAAAAGAGAAAAACAATTCACTTTTGATAGGATTTTCCATAGATATTAAGAACACCCAATTAAAAATATAAAAATGTAAATATGATCCTTTTTAAGTTACATGATGCTTTAAAAGCATTTTCTTTTTGAAAAAGTGAAGTTTATTCCAAGCCTTATGCTAAGTAGGTTCAAAATTGACCATTTCAAATGCATCCCATGTACTTACTATGATGAGGTCCTTCACTATATTATTATGAGAGCACATGGTATCACAGTGGTTACCACCAGGGACCTGGGTTTGATTCCCCGTTTGAGTCACAGTCTGTGTGCAGCCTGCATGTTCTCTCCATCTCTGCATGGGTTTCCACCGGCTGCTCCAGTTTCCTCCCATAGTCTGAAAAGACGTGCTGGTTAGGTGCATTGACCATGCTAAATTCCCCCTCAGTGTATCCGAAGAGGTGTCAGAGTGTGGCGACTAGGGGATTTTCACAGTGACTTCACTGCAGTGTTAATGTAAGCCTACTTATGGCACCAATAAGTAGATTTTAAAGCTACAGAACTGTGTTTCATAGCAGCAGTGATAGTTTTACCTATATATTCTATCCAGATCCTTAAGGATTTTGAATGCCTTTATCAAACTTCCCTCAATTTTTCTTGATATGGAGATGGCATTGGACTGGGATAGGCACAGTAAGAAGTTTCACAACACCAGGTTAAAGTCCAACAGGTTTATTTGGTATCACAAGCATTTGGAGCACTGCTCCTTCATCGGGTGAGTGAAGAGTTGGGTTCACAAACAGGGCTCAATTGCAAGATAATGGTTGGAATGAGAGTCGTTACGGATAATCAAGTCTTTACAGGTACAGACAATGCGAGTGGCAAAAGGGATAATCACAGGTTAAAGAGGTGTGAATTGTATCAAGCCAGGATAGTTAATAGGAGTTTGCAAGCCCAGGCCAAATGGTGAAGGTTACATATGGTGTGACATTAACCTAAAATCTCAGTTGAGGCCTCATGCATGCATAATTTAGCTATCAGTTTCTGCTTAGTGATTTTGCATTGTCATGCATACTGAAGGCTGCCTTAGAACCATAGAACACTACAACACAGAAACAGGCCTTTTGATCCTTCTTGGCTGTGCCAAACCATTTTTCTGCCAAGCCCCACTGACCTACACCTGGGCCATATCCCTCCACACCCTTCTCATCCATGTACCTGTCCAAGTTTTTCTTAAATGTTAAAAGTGAGCCTGCATTTACCACTTCATCTGGCAGCTCATTCCACACTCCCACCACTCTGTGTGAAGAAGCCCCCCCTAATATTCCCTTTAAACTTTTCCCCCTTCACCCTTAACCCATGTCCTTTAGATTTTTTTATTCTCCTAGGCTCAGTGGAAAAAGCCTGCTTGCATTCACTCTACCTATACCCATCATAATTTTGCTGATCCAATTTACCACATTATCATCCAGATCATTGATATAAATGACAAACAACAATGGACCCAGCACTGATCCCTGTGGCACATTACTAATCACAGGCCTCCACTCAGAGAAACAGTCCTCCACTACCACTTGCTGGCTTCTTCCATTGAGCTAACGTCTAATCCAATTTACTACCTCTCCATGTATATCTAGCTACTGAACCTTCCTAACTAACCTCCCATGCGGGACTTTGTCAAAGGTCTTATTGAAGGCCATGTAGACAACATCCACTGCCT
This sequence comes from Carcharhinus amblyrhynchos, assembly GCF_965287045.1. Taxonomy (NCBI): domain Eukaryota; kingdom Metazoa; phylum Chordata; class Chondrichthyes; order Carcharhiniformes; family Carcharhinidae; genus Carcharhinus; species Carcharhinus amblyrhynchos. The sequence continues at coordinate 46,662,129 of NC_137327.1, forward strand.
TCCTTTCATCCACTTTCCTGCTAACCTCCTCGAAAAACTCTAATAGATAAGTTAAACATGACCTACCATGCACAAAGCCATGCTGACTCCCTCTAATAAGTCCCTGTCCATCCAAGTATTTGTAGATCCTATCTCTTAGTACTCCTTCTAATAATTTACCTACTACTGACGCCAAACTTACCAGCCTATAATTTCCCTGATTACTTTTTGAGCCTTTTTTAAACAATGGAACAACATGAGCAATCCTCCAATCATCCGGCACTTCACCTGTGGACACTGACATTTTAAATATATCTGCCAGGGCCCCTGCAATTTCAACACTAGTCTCCTTCAAGGTCCAAGGGAATACCCTGTCCGGTCCTGGGGATTTATCGACTCTGATTTACCTCAAGACAGCAAGCACCTCCTCCCCTTTAATCTGTATAGGTTCCATGACCTCCCTACTTGTTTGCCTTATTTCCGTAGACTCCATGCCAGTTTTCTTAGTAAATACAGACGCAAAAATCCCATTTAATATCTCCCTCATTTCTTTTGGTTCCATACAAAGCCAACCACTCTGATCTTCAAGAGGACCAATTTTATCCCTTACTATCCTTTTGCTCTTAATATACCTGTGGAAGCTCTTAGGATTATCCTTCACCTTGACTGCCAAAGCAACCTCATGTCTTCCTTCAGCCCTCCTGATTTCCCTCTTAAATAGTTTCTTGCACTTTTTATACTCCTCAAGCATCTTATTTGTTCCCAGTTGCCTATACACGTCATACAATTCTTCTTTATCAGAGTTGCAATATCCCTTGAGAACCAAGGTTCCTTATTCTTATTCACTTTGCTTTTAATCCTGACAGGAACGCACAAACTCTGCACTCTCAAAATTTCTCCTTTGAAGACCTTCCACTTACCAATCACATCCGCGCCAGAGATCCTTTTTCATTTCTTCAAATTTGGCCTTTTCCCAGTTTAGAATCTCAATGCGAGGACCAGACCTATCTTTATCGATGATCAAGTTGAAACTAATGGCGTTATGATCACTGGAACCAAAGTGTTCCCCTACACACACTCCCATCACTTGCCCTAACTCATTTCCTAATAGGAGATCTAATATTGCATCCTCTCTAGTTTGTACCTCTACATATTGATTTAGAAAATTTTCCTGAACACAGTTCACAAACTTTAACCCATCTAGACCTTTAACAGTATGGGAGTCTCAATCTACATGTGGAAAATTAAAATCCCCTACTATCACAACTTTATGTTTCTGGCACTTGTCTGCTATCTCTCTGCAGATTTGCTCCTCCAATTCTTCCTGACTATCGGGTGGTCTATAATACAACCCTATTAATGTGGTCATACCTTTCCTGCTTCTCAGCTCCATCCATACGGCCTCAGTAGACAAGCCCTCTAATGTGTCCTGCCTGAGCACCATTGCAACATTTTCCCTGACTAGCAATGCCACCCCCTCACCCTTCATCCCTCTGCTCTATCACGTCTGAAACATCAGAACCCTGGAACATTGAGCTGCCAGTCCTGCCCCTCCTGTAGACAAGTTTCACTAATGACTACAATGTCACAATTCCACATGTCAATCCACGTCTTCAACTTGTCTGCCTTCCCCACAATACTCCTGGCATTGAAATTGACACAGCTCAGAAGAATATTACAACCACACACAACCCTTCTATTTGTGATTTTGCATCGACTATTAACATAATTTATTTTTATTCCCGCTCTACTACCTGCTCTGGCACTCTGTTTCCCATCCCCCTGCAAATCTAGTTTAAACCCTCCCCAATAATACTAGCAAACCTCCCTGCAAGTATATTGGTCCCCTTGTAGTTCAGGTGTAACCTGGCTCTCTTGTACAGGCCCCACCTGGCCCTGAAGAGGTCCCAATGATCTAGAAATCTGAAACCCTGCCCCCTTCACCAGTTCCTCAGCCATGTGTTCATCTGCCTGAGCATCCTACTCTTACCCTCACTAGCCGCCTTGGAAAACGCTCGCCTGAAGATCGGAGGCTGAATGCCGTTCATTGCTGAAGTGTTCCCCGACAGGAAGGAAATAGTCCTGTCTGGTGATTGTCAAGCAGTGTCCATTCGTCCATTGTCGTTGCACCTGCATGGGTCTCACCGATGTACCATACTTCGAGGTATCCTTTCCTGCAGTGTATAAGATAGACAACATTGGCTGAGTCATATGCGTTCGTACTATGTACCTGGTGGGTGGTGTTCTCACATGTGATCATGGCATCCATGTCAATGATTCACCATGTCTTGCAGAGGTTGCTGTGGCAAGGCTTGTGGTGTTGTGGTCGCTGTTCTCCTGAAGGCTGGATAGTTTGCTGCAAACAATGGTCCATTTGAGGCTGCACGGTTGTTTGAAGGCAAGTAGTGGGGTGTGGGGATGGCCTTGGCGAGATATTCGTCTTCATTGGTGGCATGTTGAAGGCTCCAAAGAAGATGTCGTAGCTTCTCCGCTCCAAAAAAATACTGGACGACGAAGGGTACTCTGTCGGTCAGGTTCCATGTTGTCTTCTGAGAAAGTCAGTGTGGTTTTTCACTGCAGCATGTCAGAACTGTCGATCAATGAGTCGAGCACCACATCCTGTTCTTACAAGGGCGTATGTCAGTGTCTGTTGTGTTTCTCCTCTTCTGAGCAGATCCTGTGTATATGGAGGGCTTGTCCATAGAGGATGGCTTCTTTAACATGTTTTCAATTTTTCTTCTCTGAGGAGAACCCCAGTTTCTCTAATCTATCCAGTTAATTGAAGTCCATCACCTCTGGAACTATTCTTATAAATCTTTTCTACACTGTCTCTAATCCTTCCTGGAGTTTGCTGCTCAGAATTTCTGAATAGGAGGCGGTGGCATCGTGGTATTGTCACTGGATTAGAAATCCAAAGACCCAGGGTACTGCTCTGGGGACCTGGGTTCAAATTTCACCACGGCAGATGGTGAAATTGGAACTTCAATAAAAGCCTGGAATTAAAAAGTTTAATGATAACTAAAACCGTTATCAATTGCTGTAAAAACCCATCTGGTTCACTATGGTCCTTTAGGGAAGGAAATCCGCTGTCCTTACCTGATCTGACTTATATATGACTTCAGGTCCACAGCAGTGCGGTTCACTGCCATGCAGTGATTAACTGCAATTAGGGATTGCTAGCAATGCTTTTAAGGGCATTGTTGTAGGTAAAATAATACCTCTGAGATTGTTAGTGAGTCAAAATACAGTGGCTTTTATTTCAAAGCCCTGGCTTTATTCCAAAACTTTGAGAGAAACTGGTTCTAAACAAGGACTGCCAGACTTCTCATTGAACACAAACACAAATGGGCATTTATACATTATGAGTCTTAGTGTCAATCACAATACAAATTTACAATTCCAAGGAAGAAAGAACTCCGGGTCTTCCTTCCTTCGTCGTGATTCAGCCCCAGATTTAATCAGAAATTACAGTCCTGCAGTCACGACACAGTCTTAAAGCCGGTCACGATTCAAAACCCTTCTGCAGCAGTACCGGCATCCCTTTCTTTGAAGTTACTTGTGCGATTGCGGCTGCCCCAGCAGGACTCTTCCTGTTAAAAGCCAGTATTGCAATCTGCCATCAGCAGCTGTCAAAAGCCGGTATCATAATCCACCATCCGTGTAATAATGTTCAACTGATACAAACAGATAAGATTCGCAAAGTCTACAAAATAACAGTCACTTTTAACTATCTGCCTTTATAAAAATGAGAGTTAAAGCATGTAAGACATGAACAAATAATTTATATTAACGCCAGGAGTAACATAAGCCTGGGAAGATCAGCCATGATGAAGGGTTATGTTTGTGGTATATTCTAGGTCAAAATTCATTAACCCTTTCCCTACTTCAGGCACAAAACTGCAGTAGAGGCTGAACCAGTGTTTAATATGATTTCTTGCTTTTGTATTCTATTCCTCTATTTAGAAAGTACAGTATCCCTTGTGCCTGTTTCCAATCAGCCTCACTCCTCCTACTACTACTCTTATCTACTATTTATACACCTCGCAAAGGTGTTCGGATTCCTTTCATGTCAGTAGCTAGTCTCTTCTCATGCTCTCTCTTTACCTCTATTTCCTTTCTCACTTGCCCTCTGAATTTTCAATGTTCATATTGATTCCCAATTCATTATCAACCTGATGTCTGTCACACATTTTCAGCTTCATCTTATTCTTAACATCCAGGAAGCTCCAGCGTCACTCATCTTACCTTTCCTCATTATCATTGCCATGTACCACTATTATGCTTCATCAGATCTAGCGTCAACTTGGTGAGTACAACTTTGAAAAAGACAAACCCATATTTTCAATGACTAAGTGAATAAGATTGGGCATGAAAATTCACCCAAAAAACAGATCAGGAACTCTTCCATTTTCATGCCTGTCGGATACTTAGAATCATTCTCATAAAATGCTATCTATATTCCAGAGATATAGTTGGGAATGGGGGTCAGGAATGACAAAAAGTTAAGATTTTTCCAATTTGCAGTGCTTTCCTGACCGGCATCATTTTTGTGAGACCTTTTTGCAGGTTGGGAAGGCCTTGGACATAACCCTGCATGTACTACTTTGAAGATTGGGGTCCCAATGTAGGCCTTACAAGAAATTTGAATGTAAAATTTGGAACAACTACAGGAAGTTTGTTGAGGCGTTGGAAACATTCTGACAGGTAAACGTTTTGACAACTTTTAGATGTCACTGAAATATTGTAATGCAGATGTATTTTAATTGCAGTGATTCATCATAGGACTGTGACCCGAACAGGTACGTTGACCATGGATCTTATGCATTCAATCCAAATTAAATACTGTTTTCTATCGCTATATAGCTTAGGCAAAAAGACCACCTGCCCCTTTTCTCGATTTTAATAGACTTGGTGTACACTTCCAAGGGTGTGCTACTAAAGCTGAGGCCATTATGAAAGTATGGTTGCATTTCAAAAGTTCCAGAGCCACTTATCTCAGCAGGGATCTGTGTTCACATTTCAATTGAAAGTTTTAAAGAGATTATTAAAGATTCGTCTGAGTTTGATGTGGTAAGCAAATGTATTTGTTTTTACAAGAGACAATTTGAGGGGATTTCTTTGAATAGGCTTTCACAAATGAGAGATTTTTCTGTATGACGTATCCCTATTTGATTATTACAAATTTATTTGTTAATGTCCGTTTCAAAGACAACCTGAGGTCTATTCATAGTGAATACCAGGTGGGTGACAATGGAGGATACATGGGTGTGGCACAGAGATATCGAGGGTTGTTTCAAGGGGTTGAGGGGCGAGGTTTAGGGGACATGCAATCAATGTTGAGATGGTCCCCGAGATCAAAAGAGATCCTTCTAACCAGCCCACTTCCACACCCACACACCTCCTGAATAATGTCTTGTAAAACCCAACACCTCCCTGTTCATAACTCTTGGAGATATAACTGTGGCAGGGATTAATTTCAGAGGCAGGCTCAGGTTTCAGAAGTCAAGAACTGGCTCCACTCACATTTCCCCAGCCCAAGACAAGCAACTGGGCCATTAGGTCAGACAACTAAAAGCTTGGTCAGAGATAGGTTTTAAGGAGAAAAATGAAGTAGAGAGGTGTAGAGTAGGAATTCTTAAGCTTTGGGCAAATGACGGTGTGGCCACCAATGGTGAAGCGATTAAAATCATCGATGCTCAAGAAGAATCGAGAAAATTAGATGAGGATTGTGGGGTACAGCGATCGGGAGATGCAAGGCTATGGAAGAATTTGAAGACGAGGATGAGAATTTTAAAATCAACCATACCTTGAATGGGAATACAGTGAGCACAGGAATGTTAGGTGAACTGGACTTCAGACACCAGCAGCAAGTTTATGAATGACCTCAGGTTTATGGAGGGTAGAATGTAGAAGATCAGATTAGGATTGTGTTGGAATAGTCAAGCCTAGTGGTAGTGAAGGCACTAATGAGGATTTTAACAGATGGGCAGAGGCTGGGAGTGAAGTTATGGAGGTGGAAATACACAGTCTTAACGATGACTCAAATTTGTGGTTGAAACCTCATTTTAGGGTCAAAATTGATACAAAGGTTATAGAACATAAAACACTACAGCACAAACAGGCCCTTCGGCCCACAAGTTGTGCTGATAATATCCATACTTACCAGGCCTATCTATAACTCTCAATCCCATTAAATCCCATGTACTCATCCAGAAATCTCTTAAAAGACCCCAACAAGTTCGCCTATACCACCACTGACGGCAGCCGATTCCACTCACTCACCACCCTCTGAGTGAAAAACTTACCCCTAACATCTCCTCTGTACCTGCTCCCCAGCACCTTAAACCTGTGTCCTCTCGTAGCGACCATTTCAGCCCTGGGAAATAGCCTCCAAGAATCCACCCTATCTATACCTCTCAACATCTTATAAACCTCTATCAGGTCGCCTCTCAACCTTCGTCTCTCCAGGGAGAAAAGACCTAGCTCCCTCAATCTATGCTCATAAGGCATGCCACCCAATCCAGGCAACATCCTTGTAAATCTCCTCTGCACCCTCTCAATAGCTTCCACATCCTTCTTGTAATAAGGCAACCAGAACTGTGCACAGTACTCCAAGTGGGGTCTGACAAGGGTCTTATAAAGTTGCAGCATTACCTCCCGACTCCTAATCTCAATCCCTCGATTAATGAAGGCTAGTACACCATACGCCTTCTTGACCACATCCTCCACCTGCAAAGCCGATTTAAGAATTTAAGGATTTATGGACCCAGACCCCAAGGTCCTTCTGCTCCTCAACACTGTTAAGAGTCCTACCCTTGATATTGTACTCCTTTATCCCATTGGACCTGCCAAAATGGACCACTATACATTTATCCGCGTTGAAGTCCATCTGCCACTTCTCCGCCCAGTCTTGCATCCAATCTATGTCTTGCTGCAACTTCTGACATCCCTCCAGACTATCCACAACACCACCAACCTTCGTGTCGTCGGCAAATTTACTAACCCATCCCTCCATTTCCTTATCCAGGTCATTTATGAAAATGACAAACAGCAAGGGTCCTAGAACACATCCCTGGGGCACTCCACTGGCGACCGACCTCCATGCAGAAAAAGACCCATCCACAACCACTCTCTGACTTCTGCAGGCAAGCCAGTTCTGGATCCACAACGCAACAGCCCCTTGGATCCCATGCTCTCTCACCTTTCCAAGAAGTCTTGCATGGGGGACCTTATCAAACCTTATCTGGTTATGGACCTTATCTGGTTATGATTTAACTAGGCTGTTGTCAGAGAAAGGATAGAATGGTTAGCCAGGAAACAGAGACTGGAACAGCAACTGAAAACAATGGATTTTATAAAATGGTATTTTGGTTTCTATATTTTTTCTTGGAGGGGTCTTTATGCACAAAAATAATGTTAATAATTGTATTAATTTGTGGAATTATAAACATATTCATTTGTGGAACAGAACCTGCCCCTTATTATAAGTAAAACTACAAAGGGCTATTTGAACATAAGAACATAAGAAATAGGAGCAGGAGTAGGCCATCTAGCCCTTCAAGCCTGCCCCGCCATTCAACAAGATCATGGCTGATCTGAAGTGGATCAGTTCCACTTTCCCGCTTTCTCCCCATAACCCTTAATTCCCTTGTCTATCAGAAACCTATCTACCCATGACTTAAATATATTCAGCGAATATATTTAATATATATTTGTATGTTTACAATATATGAATACATATTATTATATGTTTGCTCTTAAACCGTTCGGCCTGTGGAGTCCATCATCATTAAAGATGCTGTTAAAATGGAATTATGGTTTAAGTGAAGGATCTCATTATGGCTTTCCTATTATAGTTGCAATTCATTTTCAAGAAGATTTCTATGCAAACCAAGAACTGAGGCCAAAATCTCATTCAGCAGGAGACAGGATGTTCTATTGGCTTTGGATTTATTATTAGTGATCCACTTGCTGGGCGTCCTTTTTTGTTGGACCTACTTTCAATTTTACAGTAACTGGAAAATGACACTGCCAAACAGCTGGTCCTGGAGGTTGTCTGTCAGTAAAATATTAATAATTTGTGCCTTGTGCAACTGCCCTTCTGAGTCCTGCAATGATGTTGGCAACTTGACAATGAAACCCAAAGATTACCAAATACAAATTTTATGAACAACTTTATGAACCACAAATTAACTGTGATCCTTGGAAGTTCTTTCTTCTCAGCAACTGTAATTTCAAAGTAAATGTAATATATGCCTTTTCATTCCCATGGGAATGTTCACTTTCATGTTATTTGGCTTCAATTATGTGTTTCAGCAACCATATAAATCTTCAGGTTTTCTAATGGGTATTTAGGAAACATTGTTAGTGTTTTATAAGCATGATTCCAGATTTCCTGAACATTTTCAGAAAGATGCTAATGACAATTAGCCTAAGGCAGGCATATTGACTTAAATAAATAGCCTTATAAAAAAAAGCAGCAAAGTTAGCAGCTTCCAGTCCTCCTTGATTCTCATTAAGATACAATTGGACTGTGAAACGATGAAAGGTGTTTTTTAAAATAAATTTGCATAGCAAAATTTATCTGGTAAAAAGTATTTTTCCTCTACTGTAGCATGCTTCTTCATGGTACTCCACTTTGAAGGAATTCTCAAAATTATTTTACAGATCAGGGCACTATTAATTCCAATAATAGTATATAGTGAAAAATTAAGCCTAAATTTTCCATTTAACCTTAATCACATTCATTCTCAGAACAGCTCATCATTGTAACAGTCTCCTTCTTCTTCTCTATACCCACTGTTCCAGCTAAAAGAGATTGAGCCAATGATTGTCACTTGTCTTTAAAAATGCAACTGACATAAAAATCTATTTGTCAAAGGATGCAATTGCTGACACATTGACAGATTCCTCTCTTTCCACTAAATTAATGTTTTAGAAAATTCAGGAGTTTTTTTTAACAAACGGAAATAAAGTAATGTGCTTTACCTTTACAGATTTGCTTTACCACATTTATATATATGCACAGAACTACAAATCAAAAAACCTTAGTTTTCCATTATAACATAAGATGCACCTCCACCAAAACATTTGGCAATTTTGTGGAGCAAGCATTTCTTTTCGTAAAACAGTCTGATGATTAGTGACTTGTATCAACCCAACATATCTTAGAGATCTCCCTTTCCTCAGCATTTCTTTTATGCTAGCCAGATCTATTAATAGCCTTATTTTAGCAACACTTATTACTGAGTGGATCTCTGAATGTTTTGCTCTTAACATGTGTTCTTGATCGTAATCTTAATCCCCACAGGGATTAGTTATCAACATAGTTATCACTCTATGGACAAATCTTTCTGACTTTTCCCTTTGTATAGCATGTCTGTCTCAATTTTGGATAAATAGACCTCATATCTATTGCTTCTACTAAAGCCAGTACTTCAGCAGCTAAGCTGCTTTTCATGAACATTTTGATTTTCTTTGCTCCCAAGCCAATGGGCTACATTTATCATTCTTTCTCACCAAGGATATCATAAAATCCGCTGTGCTGAAATATCCATCTAGAAGATTTGCATGTCAAGGCTGGTAAACTGACCGTGTATTTCTCAAAATTTAATTTTTTTAATTCTTTGTTTGCTCTCAGAACTTCCTCTACTGCAGCGCGCTTCTTCACGGTACTCAGCAGCAAAACAGGTCATTAGCATCAGGTCATGTTTGAATGCATAACCAAACTGTCCAATTAATCTGTTTCGTCCTTGGACGCTGGCTCCTCTTTTTTGGGAGGATCTAAACCCCAACAATTTTCAAAGAATTCTTTGCATGTTCTACCCATGTCAGTATCATTGGAAATTGCAAATCTTGTGATCAGCCAATACTTTATGTAATAGGTTTTTGCATGTTTCTCTTGCACAAGTCATTACTGAATGGGCTGTCAGCCACAGTGTGCGTAACTCCAAAGTTCAAATTTTCACATCATGAAATTCCCCACTGGTGAATTTTCCATCATTATCATCAGGAATTTTGTTGGTGTTCCTAATCATGTCTCCATGATCTTATAGTCCTTACCAAGTATTACAAAGACATGCTAAATCTGGTTGCTATATCTGCACAGTGTAAAATAAAAACTCTCATCTTCATCCAATACTTATAAGACTTATTGTCACTGCATCATTACATTCCCTGGCTAGTTGCATGCTGGGCACAGTGGTGTCTTTCTACATTTTATACAAATTTCACACTGAGCTATGACTTGCTCAAAAAGGTCACTGTATTCTTTAGCAAGCACTCCAGCATCTCGCAAGCTTTTAGGTTTTGTGTTGCCGGATGTATAAACTGCCCATGCAGTTTTCAAGCAATTTTCTTTTTGTCCACCAAATTCTTATTCCCAGAAGTTAACAAGATTTACTGAATTATTTGACAAAAACATTTCTGGGTTCCTTAGTCTCAGTCAGTAATGCCCCTAATGTAATAAAATGTAGATCCACAATCTTCCTGAATATTATCGTTCTGTCATTCTTTGGGCCCCATTTTACCATTTTGATTCTAAGTGTTGGGCAAACTTGAAATTGGGAGTGTTTCAGATCTAATTTTTAGACCTGTCCTGAAGCACCCCCATACGCATTCTGCCTGCAAAAATATCAATGCTTCTGAATCACACTGCACAACCCGAAACCCTGCAGACTCCAATTGGTGCCTCCAACTGCGCATGTGCAGAAAAAATATGCTAGAATGCTGTTCTCCTGCCACATGCCTCCAAGGCCAGAAAATGCCTCCCCCGACCCCTACAGACATTGCCACACCCCACACAGCATTACTGACCCCGTTATTCCCCATCACCCAGGCCGATCATGGGCTCCTCCCCCCACCAATCTCAGGCAGAGGTGCAGCAGCCCTCCCCCCCACCCCCCCACTGATCACAGGCAGAATGGCAGCAGACGTTCCTTGCCCCACACTGATTACAGGCAGAGTAGCAGCAGACTCTCTTTCACCCCCATTGATTGTAGGCAGAGTGGCAGCAGACCCACCTTCCCCCCATCACCCTACACAACCGATCTCAAGCAGAGAGCCGTCAGATGCTCAGCACTTACCTCTTCGCTAACCCTCACTGATGGAGCACCCAAATCAGGCTTATATGGAGTATGTTTGTTTCACACCAATTCCAGATGGGCTAATGTGGTGGTAAAAGGGGAAGTGCCAGTTAAGTTGGGCATGCAGCCCATTAAGTTAATTTAAATGCATGCAAATACATTTAAATGGCCAATGCGCCTATTTTGGATGCAGTCCCAATTACAGCCATTTTTGGGTCTTGGTAAAGGGGGAACAGGCATGGAGGTGGGCACGAATCACATTACTTGCCTCATGCCCGACTCTACTAAGTTTTCATGCCCAAAAATGGGTGCAACGCAGTGGTAAAATTGCCCCTTCATGACTAATATCATTCGTGCATTTTTCATTGAAGATCTGCTTAATAATAGAGGCATGTCACTGGAAGCCTAGAAAGGGATGGCATGGTGGCACAGTGGTTAGCACTGCAACCTTAACAGCGCCAGGGACCCGATTTCAATTCCTGCCTCAGGTCACTGTCTGTGTGGAGGTAACACTTTCTCCCTGTATCTGTGTGGGTTTCTTCCTGATGCTCTGGTTTCCTCCTACAATCCAAAGATGTGCGAGTTAGGTTGATTGGCCATGCTAAATTGACTCTACTGTCAGGGAGATTAGCAGGGTGGGGTTATAGGAATAGGGCCTGGGTGGGATGCGGTTGGTACTGACCCAATGGGCCGAATGGCCTCTTTCTGTACTGTGGTGATTCTATGAAACCACATATGTACTGAAGAAAAGGATGATCCCAGCTATCCTCCAAGGGAAGACTACTCTTTTGGAAGATGCTAGCATGTCATAATTTCCAATCCTAAAGCACATTAAGCTTTCATACTTCTCGACATTCTGCTGGTCTTCAAGTTTTTAGGTGTCCAGATCACCAATAACCTGTTCTGGAGCCTCCACTCTGATGCTATAGTTAAGAAAGTCCACCAGCACCTCTACTTCCTCAGGAAATTTGGCATGTCCATTAGGCCTCTCACCAGTTTTTACAGACGTATCATAGAAAGCACTCTTTCTGGTTATATCACAGATTGGTATGGCTCCTGCTCTGGCCAAGACTGCAAGAAACTACAAAGGATTGTGAATATAGCCAAGTCCATCACACAAACCAGCCTCCCATCCATTGACTCCATCTACACTTCCTGCTGGCTCGGAAAAGCAGCCAGCCTAAAGGACCTGATGCACTTCGGTCATACTCTTTTCCACCTTCTTCCATCAAGAAAAACATACAAAAGTCTAGATCACCAACCAACTGACTCAAGAACAGCTTTTTCCCTGTTGCCATCAGACTTCTAATGGACCTATCTCATATTAAGCTGATCTTTCGCTACACCCTAGTTATGATGTAACATGATTGCACAGCGGGCTGGGAAATTTTAATGGGGGGGCTGTAGCAGGATTTACAACTGGTGTCCAACCAATCACAATTTTCCCAGGCCATTTTTTTAATGGTGTAATAGGTCTTGCGCTGGAAATCACAGTGAGGTTGAATACAATATTTAAATCACCATTTCAGTATCATTAGCAACATGAGGATGGTATTGTCTGGGCTCACTCATGTTTCCCACCTGGCCGGGGGAGGTTCCCATCAGATGAGATTAAAGTTGGCCCCCATCAGCCATTAAGGATCCCTTAGGAGTCGGGGGCATGGGGACACTCCTTGAGCTATGCCAACCTGTCACAGCCAACCTGGCAGTGCTAGTCCAGCACTCTGGCACTGCCCATTGGGCCTGAGGGGGCAGGCCGGTTGCTGGTGCGGTGGGGAGTGTGGGAACCATTGTGCACTCTGCACAGCGATCAGTGGGAGAGGGAAGGGGCAACTGGAGCTGGCCATTGGGAGGCGATGGTGGGGCCAGTGCTAATGCGGCAATCTCGCTACTGGAAATCAGTGCGTGCGCAGTAGCCCATTCAGCATGCTGATGCCAGTCACTCAGGTGGGATTAAGCCCCACACTGGCATGAATTCCCTGGGAGTCTCCATAAAGCACAAAGTGCTGGAAATTCAATGATTAAGTACACCAGAAAAATGGGCAGGAAAGTCTCCCATTTTTCTACCCATTGGGCACTTAGTTTTTTGGGGGGAAAAAATCGGCCCCTATATTCTGCACTCTCTCCTTTCCTTCTCCCCATGTACTCTATGAACGTTATGTTTAGTCTGTACAGCAACAATATTTTTCACTGTATACCAATACATGTGACAATAACATATCAAAGGTCTATCTCATCAAGAGACTCCAGGTAGCAGTTACGCCAGTTCACCCCACATACTGTGAAAGTGCAGCTGCTAACTAAGACTGCACAGTTGAACGAATCAGCCATCAAAATACTCATCACTGGATTCAAACTTTCAGAGACCAACACAATTCCTTCATGGCAGTCCCCATCATCATTACCTCAGAATTACCTGTTTCATGCGTTATTTCAAAAAGTCTGATTCGTTCGTTGTGAGCAAATACATCACATAATTATATTTGAAATCACATCGATAACATCAATTAACCATTCCCCATGGATTTCTCAGGTTTTAAACATCTGCAATTGCCATCCTAGACATTTTGTTTGTCTCGACTTTAAATTAGTCAAACATCTGGCCATCTTCAGACTGCCCATCAATAACCTCATCTTTGTACTGGAACCTGTGTTTAATGTTTTTTCAATCTCAAAACTCAGCCACCATCGAATCCTCCATCCTTTGCTTTATCACAAAGTTGCCTGCATTCGATGGGAAAATTGTTGGAAATGACTGCCTCCCGAGAAATTTTTTTTAGGGCAGCAACCATTTAGTCTAAAAAGAGAGCTTTTACTGCAGAATTGAACCCCTGTCCATGCTAAAAGTTTGTCAACATGAAAAATGCATCACAATCAAGTCATTTAAATACCAATACCAATTCTGGGATCTCAAGTTCAAAACTCTTCAGTCCCTTACACCATTTGCAAAGTCCATGATATATTCCTCCATGCACTGATCATCTGTTTTCCTAAACCTATCAAAGGCTGACCAATAAATCATCCTTTTCATAGAATTTATCCAAAAAATGGGACAGAAGATCCAATCCCACTTCGTTATCCAAATCATTTATACTTCATTCTGAGGACACTTTATTCCTAATTTTGCTCTTTGCGAGCCAGAGGTATATTTTGCTTCTTTTTGGGTAATGAAGTAACCCATGTCCACATCCCAACTCCGGTTTTTGTTGTTAATCTGGTTCTACCTCAGAGGAAATTGGTGGATAAGTAAAGCCTGATATTTTGCATCATCCCTCTACCATGCAGTAACTTCAATTTGTCAGCAGCAGTATACTTCTTTATCCTTCAGAGGGTAGAGGCAAAAAACCTCTTTTACAGCAATCAATCAGCAAGGCTCAATGTTCATCCTCTGCTACCATGTTAATTCCAATAATAGCATATGATAAATAATTAAGTCTGAAGCTTGTCTTCTCCCTCAAGAAAGTTTATTCTCAAAACAGCTGAGTAACAATTTACTTTGCCCACACCAGTTGTTCCAACTGGGTCTATTTATATGCTTTTGGAGGTTGGGGTCATCACCTGTCTTTAACAATGTAATTGTCTGAACAATTTAATTGCCAAAGGATATAATTGCTGGTACATTGACAGGCACAATGGTGGAACATCCAATGAGATTGATTTTTAGCATTTTGTTCTTTTGTATTCACAAAAGAAAGTTAGAGCCAAGAAGGTAAATTGGTTGCTTAACACTAATGGCTCCAAACAACATCATACTGTGTCATTCAACCCATAACAGTAACAACAACCTATATTATATATTTTCTTTATATCTCAAATCACTTCCCTGGAGCAAAATAAAGGACCTATAAAGCAACACTAGGATAGATGGCCAAAAACCTGGTCAAAGAGTCTTTAGGTGTTTTGATGAAGGAAGGAGAGTCAGAAAGGTTGAGGGAGAAAATTTCACAGCTTTGAACACAGACAACACAAGGCACGGCCACCAATGGTGCAGCAATTATAAATTAGGGATGCTTTTATGAGGCTGAAGTTAGAGAAATACAAATATCTTGTAGGGACGTGGAGCAGAAGGAGATTACAGAGACAAGGAGAAAGACAAAAAGGCGGATAGGAAGAAGAACCTGTCCTGTTTAATATAAAAATCTGTCCTAATTATTTTAAAGATCAAGCCATTAATTCCGACTCATGCAAAATTATCATTGCATTTTGCTCATTAGCTGTGAGTTGAGTTGTTTGTCCATCATCATTGATGAGGACCTCGACACCATTAGTCATTTTGAGGCTAGTTGCAGTGTGTCCAAAGATGACTGATCAGGCCAATTCGGGCACAGAATGTCCTGGCACATATTGGACAGACTTGTGTAGACACTGTAGTTGTTGCGCTGGTGGCGCTGGACTTGTGTATTGCTTAAGTTGTGCTTCAGCAATACACCTTGCTTCATGAGCTTGACAGCCTTTGTGGATGAGGCAGCGCCAGGTAGGGCTGTTTTGTGCCAGCACTTCCCAGGTGGTCGTGTCAATGTCAAGCGACTTCAGAGAAGCCTTGAATGTGTCTTTGAAACGTTTCTTCTGCCCTCCATACGTGCATTTTCCAGCAGAGAGTTCCCCAAAAAGGAACTGCTTGGGTATGCGCTCATCTGACATATGGATGACATGACCTGCCCACTGGGTCTGCGCTCTCATCAGCAGTGTGTGGACTGATGATAGACTTGCTCTAGAGAGAACTTCAGTGTCTGGTACTTTGTCTTGCCATTGGATGTGTAATATTCTGCAAAGACAAGTCATGTGGAAATGATTGAGCTGTCTTGCATGCCTTCGATACACAGTCCACGTTTTACAGGCATACAGGAGGGTGGTGAGCACCAAGGCACTATAGACCTTCAGTTTTGTTGCTGGGCTGATTCCTTGACGTTCCCGTACAGTGGAGCACAGTCTACCAAAAGCAGAACTTGCCTTTGCTATTCTGCAGTTAACTTCTGCATCAATAGTCACTGCTTGAGAGAGGGTGCTGCCAAGATAAGTGAACTGGTCCACTGCCTGTAGTTTCTGCCCTTTGATTGTGATTATGGGTTCTGTGTACAATGCATGAGGAGCAGGCTGGTGCATGACTTCGGTCTTTTTAATGTTGATGGTGAGTCCAAAGTTGTCACAAGCCATGGAAAATTTGTCCATACTGACTTGCATCTCTGGCTCTGAGCCAGCATTCAGGGTGCAGTCATCGGCAAAGAGGAAATCTCTCAGAACAGTCTCCTTCACTTTGGTAATAGCTTGAAGTCTCCTCAGATTGAAAAGCTTCTCATCCACTCTGTACTTGAGGCTGATTCCAGCAACACTGTCCTGGAAAGCATCATTCAGCATGACAGTAAACATCATGCTGAACAGTGTGGGTGCGAGCACACAGCCCTGTTTGACACCATTGGTGACTGGGAATGCCTCAGAGGATTCTCCGCCATCCAGTACTCTGGCCATCATGCCATCATGGAGCTGGTGAACCATCTGAATGAATTTGGGAGGACAGCTGAACTTTGACATGATCCTCCGCAGGCCTTGTCAGCTTGAAGTATTGAAGGCTTTCGCGAGGTCAACAAAGGTTGTATAGAGCTCGCGATTCTGCTCCTGACACTTCTCCTGAAGTTGGTGCGCAGCAAAATCATGTCAATAGTCCCATGACCTTTGCAGAAGCCACACTGTGATTCTGGAAGCAGGGCCAGCTCCAGATGAGTGACGAGACAATTTAGCAGGACCCTTGCGAGAATTTTTCCTGTGATGGAGAGCAGCGAAATTCCTCGGTGGTTGTCACATACTTGCCAATTGCCCTTCCTCTTGTAGAGGTTTACAATGGAGGCATCTTTAAGTTCCTGAGGAATGGATCCTTGCTTCCAAAAGGACTGGAACAACTCGGTGAGCTTCTCGATAAGTGCAGGGCCAGCACTTTATAGATCTCTGCGGGTATGGCATCTGCCCCTGGGGCTTTGCCATTGGACAGCTGGCTGACAGCTTTCGTGACTTCGGCTACAACCGGTGGGTCATCCATGGCATTGTTGACATCAACCTGGGGAATCCTATCTATTGCCTCATCATTAATAGATGACGGTCGGTTGAGGACGGCTTGAGGTCCATAGAGAGTGTTGAGGGCTGAAGTGTTCAGCCCATCTCTGCAGGATCTGGGCCTTCTCTGTAATGAGAGTTGTACCATCTCTACTCAGGAGGGGGGGAAATCCCGAGGGATTGAGGTCCATAGAGTGTGTTGAGGGCTTCATAGAACCGTTTCAAGTCATTTCTGTCAGCATATCCCTGTATTTCATCTGCCTTGGCGCTCAGCCAGGCATCCTCCATTTTACGCAGTTTATTCTGGACTGCCCTGCAAACATTGGTAAAAGCATTTTTCTTGGCAGCTGAAGATGGGTCGTTCTGACTGGCCCAATGAAGACACTGCTTTTCAACAAGTAGAGCCTGTATCTCCTGATCATTCTCATCAAACCAATCATGCTGCTTGCGGGTGGAAGGCCCAAGCGTCTTCAGCACAGATGTATGGATAGCGTCTCTGAAGAGTTCCCAGTCGTCCTCAGCGCTGCCTGTGAGGTGCAGGTCAGCAAGCTTGATTTCTAAGTCTTCAGCCTGTGCTGAAGTTATGCTGGGGTTCTTTAGCTTGGCCGCATTGATTCTTTTCATAACCTTGCTTCCTTGTGGTCGCCTCTTGGGTCTGATGCGGAGCCTCATTTTGGAGACAATGAGTCTGTGATCATTAGCTGTACAACATTACAGAAGACCCTGGCTTGAACCAAATAGCACACTCTGGGGCCAGCATTGTTAAATTACCCTTAAATCTCAGCAGGGATGACTGGTGAAAATTCTCTCGTTTTGGCATCAACTATTAGACTTCCAAGCTGTCTTTTTCAGATTTTATTTTTTCCTAATGGTGTTTAAAAAAATAAATTATAACGCCAACAACAATCCTTGCAATATTCCAGTTACAGGGGTGACAAAATGATGCGCATTAATGAGATCACATCTGGAATATCTACTTTACAACCTTGGTACTTTACACTTGGTTCTTTTATGCAGTTTTAAATTATCTTGTCACTTGCAATAATCACCATTAATTCTTCAGGCTGCAGATTCAGGTTTGCAATCAATATAATGTTATGAATTTTGGAAACAGTTTTGTCACTGTGAAGTAAAAATGGAACAGGAAAGGTGGCTGGAGCATAACACACATACTCACCCCGGTTTTCCAGCTGTTTTGCAACTTCTTTTTGAACTTTGTGGATCATTGCACAATTTGTAATATCCATTTCAAGAACTGTTAGTTGATCAGAACCAACCGACTTGAGTTCCTGTGCACCATCTCCATCTTTATGAAGCACCATTGCAAACACATGGCAACCAAGAGAATGCAGACGTTTGGCCAAAATGTGACCAAAGCCTGAGTCACAACCTAAATAAGGAGGAAAACAAGTTTTTGGAGTTGTAACTAAAGAAAGGCATTTCAGAATGTGTTTCCTGATAATCCAGTCCTTGCTACTTTCTTCAAGTGAAAAAAAATGTTTCAATACCATGTTCTCCCCTGGTTTAACAACTTTCTGTTATCTATCACAAAGCACAAAAAGACATTTCCCTATGCCAGAAATTTGTATGCTCACACACTTAAACCATTCATGCAGCTGATCATTTGATACTAAACTCGATTCGTAGAATCCCTACAGTGCAGGAGGCCCTTCGGCCCATCGAGCCTGCACCAACCACAATCCCACCCAGCCCCTATCACTACTTACCCTGCTAGTCCCCCTGATACTATGTGGTAATTTAGCATGGCCAATCAACCTAAGCCACACATCCTTGGACTGTGCGAAGAAACTGGAGCACCCAGAGGAAACCCACACAGACAAAAGGAGAATGTGCAAACTCTACACAAATTCCATCCCCAATATGTACAAAATAATGAGTCAAATGTTGAGATGGCTTTAGTCCTCCACAGAGAATTCATTTCCAATGTCCATCATGGAGAAAAAGGAATCATGAAAGTCCTAAATAAAAAAACATGGAATCAAGGGAGAGCAAAAAGTACAAAAAACACACCAAACCTTGGTTCTGCAGCCAAGTCAGAAGGTTGCGGGTTCCAACTCCACTTAAGATTGGGGTACAGGGCATGTCCGTGACCCAAAACATTAACTTGTTTCCTCTCTTCTGGCCAGCTGAGTAGTTCCAGCATTTTGTGTTAATATTTCTATATAAACTAGGTTAATGCATTTCTTCCTCCCACTATTTTACATCACATTCCAAAAGATGATGGGCCGAATTTTCCACCCCCAACGGCATGTTTATGGCATGGAGGTGGGTTGCTATTGGCTGATGACAAGTTTTCCCATTGTTCGTACCCTCTGCCACTGGGGAAGCTGCGGTTGCTGTCAGAGGAACCGGAAGATCCTCCTGGAGCGAACAGCCAGAAAGTTTTGACTGATATCTCCAACAGTACAACCCCTTTAGTAATGCAGCAAAGAGTCAGCCTAGATTTTGTGTTCAGTTTTTCTGAAATGCAACCTAAACCTGCAACCTTCTGACTCAGAGGCAACAATGCAATCCTCCAGAAATGGCTTATACTACCATCTACAAACTAATCATTCCCCATAAAATAATTTAAAATAAAAACAGAAAATGCTGGGAATGCTCAGCAGAAGGGAGGGCAATTAGGGCTGGGAGCAATGTCCAGGTCTGGGGTGGGTGGGGGGAATGACGGATCTCTCAGTGCACTGTGTACACAGTTCCCTAGAGATTGGAGTGCCTGTGCAATAGCACATCTACAGCTCAGCACCCGGCTTCCTGGTGTGAGTAGGCTCCGCCCACTCCTCCTACTGGCCAGAATCACATTTGGGATTTTTTTTTAAGTGCTGGAAGATAATGTCTGGGAGCTTGCCCAAAAAATAGGCGCGATTTTCTCCCTTTTTCAGGCTCATTAGGCACTTAGAATTTTTTTGGTAAAATTGCCTTCTATGGATTTAACTTTTTCATATTTAGCATTAATATTGATAAATACTTGGCTAAATTCAACTTATTATTTAGTTCAAAACCCAAGGACATCTCTCTCTCTCTCGCATTCCCCCCCTTTCTCATTCTCCTCCCCCCCACTCTCTCATAGTGACATAGTGGACAGTGAAGAAAGAGATCTAGGGATACATGTTCATAGCTCCTTGAAAATGGAGTCACAGATGGACAGAGTGGTGAAGAAGGCATTCGGCATGCTTGGTTTCACCGGTCAGAATATTGAATACAGGAGTTAGAATGTCTTGTTGAAGTTATACAAGACATTGGTAAAGCCACACTTGGAAGACTGTGTACAATTCTGGTCACAAATCCCCAGGGCCTGATGGAATCTATCCTAGACTGCTCAGGGATACAAGAGATGAAATTGCTGGGCCTCCAACAGAAATCTCTGTCTTTTCACTGGACACAGGTGAGGTCCCAGAGGATTGGAGGATAGCAAATATGGTCCCGTTATTTAAGAAGGGTAGCAAGGATAACCCGGGTAATTATAGGCCGGTGAGCTTGACATCCATGGTAGGGAAACTGTTAGAGAGGATTCTTAGAGATAGGATGTATGCACATTTAGAACGGAATAATCTCATTAGTGATAGACAGCATGGTTTTGTAAGAGGGAAGTCAATCCTCACAAATCTGGTTGAGTTTTTTGAGGAGGTGACAAAAAGAATTGACGAGGGAAGGGCCGTGGATGTCGTCTATATGGATTTTAGTAAAGCATTTGACAAAGTCCCTCATGGCAGGTTGGTGCAAAAGGTTAAATCTCACGGGATAAAAGGAGAGCTAGCTAGATGGGTGGAGAACTGGCTTGGCCATAGAAGACAGAGGGTAGCTGTGGAAGGGTCTTTTTCCAGCTGGAGGTCTGTGACTAGTGGTGTTCCCCAGGGCTCTGTACTGGGACTTCTGCTGTTTGTGATATATATAAATGATTTGGAAAATGGTGTAACTGGTGTGATCAGTAAGTTTGCAGATGACAGAAAGATGGCTAGACTTGCGGATAGCGATGAACACTGTCAGAGAGTACAGCAGGATATAGATAGGCTGGAAAATTGGGCAGAGAAATGGCACATGGAATTTAATCTAGATAAGTGCGAAGTGATGCATTTTGGTAGAAGTAACGTAGGGGGGAGCTATACAATAAATGGCAGAACTATCAGGAATATAGATACACAGAGGGACCTGGGTGTGCAGGTTCACAGATCCTTAAAGATGGCAGCACAGGTGGAAAGGGTGGTGAAGAAGGCATATGGCATGCTTGTCTTTATAGGATGGGGCATAGAGTATAAAAGTTGGCATAAGATGTTGCAGCTATATAGAACGTTGGTAAGGCCGCATTTGGAATACTGCGTCCAGTTCTGGTCGCCACACTACCGGAAAGACGTGGAGGCTTTGGAGAGAGTACAGAAAAGGTTTACCAGGATGTTGCCAGGTCTTAACTATGAGGAGATATTGGGTAAACTGGGGTTGTTCTCCCTGGAAAGACGGAGGATGAGGGGCGACCTAATAGAGGTGTACAAAATCATGAAGGGCATAGATAGGGTGAACAGTTGGAAACTTTTTCCCAGGTCGGAGGTGACAAACACAAGGGGTCACAGGTTCAAGGTGAGGGGTGCAAGGTTTAACACAGATGTCAGAGGGACGTATTTTACACAGGGGGTGTGCGGCTTGGAATGCACTGCCAAGCAAGGTGGTAGAGGCGGACACACAGGGATCGTTTAAGACTTATCTGGATAGCCACATGAACAGACTGGGAATGGAGGGATACAAACGAATGGTCTAGTTGGATGCATGAGTGGTGCAGGCTTGGAGGGCTGAAGGGCCTGTTTCCTGTGCTGTATTGTTCTTTGTTCTATTATAGAAAGGATATTATTAAACTAGAAAGAGTGCAGAAAAGATTTACTAGGAAAGTACCGGGACTTGATGGATTGAGTTACAAGGAGCGGCTGAATAGACTGGGATTTTTCTCTCTGGAGCAAAGGAGGCTAAGGGGTGACTTTACAGAGGTCTGTAAAATAATGAGGGGCACAGATCAGCTAGATAGTCAATATCTTTTCCCAAAGATAGGGGTGTCCGCAAGTAGAGGACATAGGTTTAAGGTGCGAGGGGAGAGATACAAAAGTGTCCAGAGGGGCAATTTTTTCACACAGAGGGTGGTGAGTGTCTGGAACAAACTGCCAGAGATAGCAGTAGATACTGGTACAATTTCGTCTTTTAAAAAGCATTTAGATAGTTACATGGGTACGATGGATATAGCCATATGGGCCAAACGCGAGCAACTGGGATCAGTTTAGGGGTTTTCAAAAAAAAGGGCGGACTGGACAAGTTGGCCTGTAGGGCTGTTTCCATGCTGTAAACCTCTACGACTCTAAATTATAGCATAGACCCCACTGTATTCTTTATGCAAACTATAGTTTATTATTTACCCACTCCCATGTTCGCTCTGCAAGTTTCTTTTTATTGCTGTGACTGCGAACAACTCGATTATGCTTACCGGTGATTAGAATAGCTTTCCCCTCCGGAGAGAGTGTTCCGTTGGAGCAAATCGATCGATAAACCAGGCTGCAGCAGACTGCGAAAAGTACAAGACCCAGTAACTGCGGTAAGTAGATGTGAAACAGGGACCCTCCTGCAAAGAGCAGCAGCAAAGACAGGCGGGTGGAAGGATTTAGGTTCAAACGCGCTTCACTTCTCTGAAAGTGAATGGTCACTGCCACCCCGAACGTTGCGGTGATGAACCCATACAGGCCCAGAGCTGAGCTATTGCTGTTCTCCATTCCACCTGCAGATTCCTTTTTCTGCAGCCTCTACCGAGCATTCAGATCGAAATCAGCCAAAGTACAAGTAAACATCCACCCTCTGTCCACACGACCATAATAGTTGTCAGAGTTACTATAATAGGGCGCAGCGATCACCAGCAGTGATCACAATGCACTACACATAAGAAATGTTATTCATAAGTGTGTCTTTGTGCTGTCGCTCATATTGCTCTGTTTATTGAGTACTACCGCTCCCAGTCCAGGCAAACATAATTGTTTCGACAGTTCCGGAGGATTGCAACTCTTCCTGAATTACTTTGTTCACATAACGAAGAATGTACTTGGCTTGTGTCACCATCAATTAACGCGCCCAATTATAAATAAAAGCAAAATGCGCATGCTGGGAATCTGAATTAAAAAAAACAGAAAATGCTGGCTAAACTCGGGAGTTCTGGGAACATCTGTGGACAGAGCGGTAAAAATGTCAGAGGGTCTCCACACTTCGTTTCCTCTTTTGTTTTTATGTACATTTATAAAAGCTGAAGTCCAGAAACAATAGAATCTGAGGACCTGGTCTGCTCTTAAACTGTGGAAACTTGGGTCTGGAATTGTCAGGGAGCATTGAGAAGGATAGTCTTAAGTTCCCATGTTCCAGCTGACCAATGGACAGCCAAACTGATGGTCAGGCAGGAAGCAAGAGGCAGGAAGAGTCTTGGGGACCTTGCCATCCAAACAGGATGGAGGATAGTCTGCCATAGCAATGGATGTCGATCAGACATTGCAGCCAACCTTTCATTCTCCATACTGCGTAAATTTCAGCACATCTAAATCTCTATTGCACAATCCTATCGTTTTCATACATTCACGGGACGTGAGTACCTAAAGGACATCATTTATTATCCATCCCCAATTGCCCCTGAGAAGGTAATGGTGAGCTGCTTCCTTGAACCACTGTAGTTTTTGTAGTGCACATTGCTAGGTGGGAGTTCCAAGATCTTAATCCATCACCAGTGGAGGAGTGACAACATGGGTGTGAGAGTTGGAGGGAAACTTGAGAGGCAGCTTTAGTCCCATGCATCTACTGCCATTATTCTTCTAGGTGGCAGAAGCCATAGTTTTGAAAATTATTATCGAAGGATCCTTAGTAGTATTATAGGTGATACATAGTGCAGTCAAGATGCACTAGTTGTAAGGTATTGAGTGTTAAATCTGGCAGATGGAGTTCTAATCATGTGTGCTCCTTTTACTTGGATGATGTTAAATTGCTCTTTAGTGTCGGGGGATTAGCAGGGTAAATACATGGGATTGCAGGGTAGGGCTTGGGTAGGATTGTTGTTGGTACAGGCTCGATGGGCTAAATGGCCTTCTGCATCGTATGGATCCTATGATTCTATGTTGAGTTTCTGGAATTGCCTTGTGTTGAAGCTTTGGAGGGGCAGGAGGTGAGTTACATGCTGTAGAATGCCCAGCCTCTGACCTGCTCTTATAACCTCAGTATTTGTACAGCTTACCCAGTTAAGTTTCTGGAAATGTTCATTCTCAACGATGTTGATGGGGAGGGAATTAGATAATGGTAATCCCATTAAATATAAAGGGGAAATAATTAAATTCTCTTTTGTTGGAGAAGGTCATTACCTAGCACTTACGTGACACAAATGCTGCTTGCCACTTGCCAGCCAAATCCAGGGCATGCTGCACGTGAGCTCCTTCATCTGAAGGACTGCAAATGGTGCTAAACATTGTAAACATCCCCATTTCTGACATTATGCTGGACAGCAGATCATTGATGAAACAGATGAAGATGATTTGGTCAAGGACATTACTCTGAGGAACACATGCACTGAATACCTAAGTCTGAAATGATTTGTCTTCAACAATGGCAACCATCTTCTTTGTGCCAGATGCGATTCCAACTTGTTCAGAGTTTTCTCTGACTCCCACTGATTTCAATTTTACCTGAGCTCTTTGATGCCATACTCTATCAAATGCAGCCTTGATGTCACTCTCACCACAGCTCGGGGATTCTGCTCTTAAATGTGTTTGGACCAAGACGACAACAAGCTCTGAAGTAGAGTTGTCCTGGCTGAAATCCTGGACTTCCACCTCTGTCACATGACCTTGACATACCTGTCTCAGCTCATCTGTGGCTGAAACCTTCATTCACATTCACACTGGTTGGTTTTTCACATTCTATGCTCCGTAAACTTTAGGTCATCTAAAACTCTGTTAACACGCACCAAGTCCTGTTATTAAATCAGTCTTGTTACTATATCGTCCTGTGTTCACTGGCCTACTTTGGCTTCCAGTCAAATAATATTATGATTTTTAAATTCTCACTCTCAATCTTCAGATACTTCATGTCCTTGTCCTTCCTTATATCTGTAATCTCCTGAAAAACTGCTGAGATATTGTGCTCCTCTAATCATGATCTCTTGAGCATCCCCAATTTTAATTGCTCAACCATTGGTGGCACCTTAGGTGCTTAGGCCCTGCATTCTGAATACCCACTCCTTCACCTCTCTACTTCACTTTCCTCTTCTAACACACTCCTTACAACCTATCTCTTTGACAAAGCTTTTGGTCATCTGACCTAATATTTCTTTATGTGGTGTTAGTGCCATACTTTGTTTTATAATGCTCCTGTGCAGTTCCTTTGATATGACAAAGAACAAAGAAAATTACAGCACAGGAACAGGCCCTTCAGCCCTCCAAGCCTACACTGACCTCGCTGCCTGACTTAACTAAAACTGCCGACCCTTCCGGGGACCATATCCATCTAAAGAACCCCAGCATAGCTTCAGCACTGGCTGAAGACTTAGAAATCAAGCTTGCTGACCTACACCTTGCAGGCAGCGCTGAGGACAACTGGGAACACTTCAGGGATGCTATCCTTTTATCTGCACTGCTCAGGCTCTCTACCCACAAGCAGCATGACTGGTTCGATGAGAACGATGAGGAGATACAGGCTCTACTTGTTGAAAAGCACCATCTTCATCGGGCCTGTCAGAACAACCCATCATTAGCTGCCAAGAAAAATGCTTTTACCAGTGCTCGCAGGACAGTCCAGAATAAACTGCGAAAAATGCAGGATGCCTGGCTGAGCACCAAGGCAGATGAAATACAGGGATATGCTGACAGAAATGACTTGAAACGGTTCTATGAAGCCCTCAAAAAGCTCTACAGACCTCAATCTCACAGGAGCTCCCCCCTCCTGAGTAGAGATGGTACAACTCTCATTACAGAGAGGGCTTAGATCCTGCAGAGATGGGCTGAACAGTTTGAAGCCGTCTTAAACTGACATCACCTATTAACGTTGAGGCAATAGACAGGATTCCCCAGGTCGATATCAACAGCGCCATGGATGACCCACCGGTAGTAGCCGAAGTCACGAAAGTTGTCAGCCAGCTATCCAGTGGCAAAGCCCCAGGGGCAGATGCCATACCCGCAGAGATCTACAAAACTGCTGGTCCTGTACTTGTCGAGAAGCTCACTGAGTTGTTCCAGTCCTTTTGGAAGCAAGGATCCATTCAGGAACTTAAAGATGCCTCCATTGTACACCTCTACAAGAGGAAGGGCAATCAGCAAGTATGCGACAACCACCGAGGAATCTCGCTGCTCTCCATCACAGGAAAAACTCTTGCAAGAGTCCTGCTAATTCGTCTGGCCACTCATCTGGAGCTGGGCCTGCTTCCAGAGTCACAGTATGGCTTCCGCAAAGATAGTGGG
Organism: Carcharhinus amblyrhynchos; assembly: GCF_965287045.1. NCBI lineage: Eukaryota > Metazoa > Chordata > Chondrichthyes > Carcharhiniformes > Carcharhinidae > Carcharhinus > Carcharhinus amblyrhynchos. The sequence continues at coordinate 46,688,707 of NC_137327.1, forward strand.
ACTATTGACATGATTTTTGTTGCGTGCCAACTTCAGGAGAAGTGTCAGGAGCAGAATCGCGAGCTCTATACAACCGTTGTTGACCTCACGAAAGCCTTCGATACTATAAGCCGACAAGGCCTGTGGAGGATCATGTCAAAGTTTGGCTGCCCCCCCCAAATTCATTCAGATGGTACGCCAGCTTCATGATGGCATGATGGCCAGAGTACTGGATGGTGGAGAATCCTCTGAGGCATTCCCAGTCACCAATGGCGGAGAATCCTCTGAGGCATTCCCAGTCACCAAGGGCTGTGTGCTTGCACCCACGCTGTTCAGCATGATGTTTACTGCCATGCTGAATGATGCCTTCCAGGACAGTGTTGCTGGAATCAGCCTCAAGTACAGAGTGGATGGGAAGCTTTTCAACCTGAGGAGACTTCAAGCTATTACCAAACTGAAGGAGACTGTTCTGAGAGACTTCCTCTTTGCCGATGACTGTGCTCTGTATGCTGGCTCAGAGCCAGAGATGCAAGTCAGTATGAACAAATTTTCCACGGCTTGTGACAACTTTGGACTCACCATCAACATTAGAAAGACCGAAGTCATGCACCAGCCTGCTCCTCATACACCATACACAAAACCCATAGTCACAATCAAAGGGCAGAAACTGCAGGCAGTGGACCAGTTCACTTATCTTGGCAGCACCCTGTCCCAAGCAGTGACTATTGATGCATAAGTTAACCGCAGAATAGCAAAGGCAAGTTCTGCTTTTGGTAGACTGCGCTTCACTGTATGAGAACATCAAGGAATCAGCTCAGCAACAAAACTGAAGGCCTATAGTGCCGTGGCACTCACTACCCTCCTATGAAACATAGACTGTGTACCAAAGGCATGCAAGACAGCTCAATCATTTTCACATGACTTGTCTTCACAGAACATTACGCATCAGATGGCAAGACAAAGTATCAGACACTGAAGTTCTCTCTAGAGCAAGTCTACCATCAGTCCACACACTGCAGATGATAGCGCAGACCCGGTGGGCAGGTCATGTCATCCATATGCCAGACGAGTGCATACCCATGCAGCTCCTTTTTGGGGAACTCTCTGCTGGAAAACGCTCGCATGGACGGCAGAAGAAACGTTACAAAGACACATTCAAGGCCCCCCTGAAGTTGCCTAACATAGACACAACCACCTGAGAAATGCTGGCACAAAACCGCCCTGCCTGGCGCTGCCTCATTCAAATGGGCTGTCAAGCTCACAAAGCAAGGTGCATTGCTGAAGCACAACTTGAGCGCGAGCTGCACAAGTCCAGCGCCACCAGCACAACAACTACAGTGTCTACACAAGTCAGTCCAATATGTGCCAGGACATTCCATGCCCTAATTGGCCTGATCAGTCATCTTCGGACAAACCGTATCCAGCCTCAAAATGACTAATGGTGTTGAGGTCTTTATCGACAACAATGGACGAACAACAACTTCACTTTCCTCTTCTAACACACTCCTTACAACTTATCTCTTTGACAAAGCTTTTGGTCATCTGACCTAATATTTCTTTGTGGTTATGGTGCCGTACTTTGTTTTATAATGCTCCTGTGCAGCTCCTTGGGATATTACAAAGAACAAAGAAAATTACAGCACAGGAATAGGCCCTTTGGCCCTCCAAGCCTACACTGACCAGGCTGCCTGAATTAACTAAAACCACCCACCCTTCTGGGGATCATATCCATCTATTCCCATCCTATTCATGTGTTTGTCAAGCCATCCCTTAAAAGCCGCTATCGTATCTGCTTCCACTACCTCCCCGGCACCCACTACTCTCCAGTAAAAAATCTGCCTTGTACATCTTCTTTAAACCTTTTCCCTTGCACCTTAAACCCGTGCCCCCTAGTAATTGACTCTTCTACCCTGGGAAAAAGCTTCTGACTACTCACTCTGCCCATGCCTCTCGTAATCTTGTAGACTTCCATCAGGTCACCCCTCAAACGCCAACATTCCAGTGAGAACAAACCAAGTTTCTCCAACCTATCCTCATAACTAATGCCCTCCATACCAGGCAACATCCTGGTAAAACTTTTCTGTACCCTCTCCAAAGCCTCTACATTCTTATGGTAGTGTGGCGACCAGAACTGAACACTATTATTCCAAGATTGGCCTAACTGAGCTTCGATAAAGCTGCAACATGGCTTGCCAATTTTTAAACTCTTTGCCCCAACCAATGAAGGCAAGCACACTGTATGCCTTCTTGACTACCTTCTCCACCTACATTGCCACTTTCAGTGACCTGTGTACCTGTGTACCCAGATCTCTTTGCCATTTACAGTATACTTCCTATCTGTATTAGACCTTCCAAAATGCATTACCTCACATTTGTCCGAATTAAACTCCATCTGTCATCTCTCCCCCCAAGTCTCCAATCGATCTATATCTTGCTGTATCCTCTGATGGTCTCACTGCTATCTGCAAATCCACCAACCTTTGTGTCGTCTGCAAACTTACTAATCAATCCAGTTACATTTTCCTCTATATATATTTAGTTTATATATATATATAAGAAACAGCAAAGGTGCCAGCACTGATCCCAGAGGAACGCCACTTGTCACAGCCCTCCATTCAGAAACGCACCTTTCCACTGCTACCTTCTGTCTTCTTTGACTGAGCCAGTTTTGTATCCACCTTGCCAGCTCACCTCTGATCCCCTGCGACTTCACCTTCTGCACCAGTCTGCCATGAGGGACCTTGTCAAAGGCTTTACCTAAATCCATGGAGACAACATCCACTGTCTTACCCTCATCAATCATCTTCATCACTTCCTCAAAAAACTCAATCAAATTCGTGAGATACGACCTCCCCTTCACAAAACCATGTTGCCTCTCATTAATATGTCCATTTATTTCCAAGTGGGAATAAATCCTGTCTTGAAGAATCCTCTCCAATAATTTCCCTATCACTGATGTAAGACTCACCGGTTTATAATTACCTGGATTATTCTTGCTACTCTTCTTAAACAAAGGAACAACATCCAATTCTCTGGGACCTCCCCTGTAGCCAGTGAGGATATAAAGATTTCTCTCAAGGCCCCAGCAATTTCCTCCTTTGCCTCTCTCAGTATTCTGGGGTATATCCTATCAGGTCCTGGGGACTTCTCTACCTTAATGCTTCTCAAGAACTCTAATACCTCCTCCTTTTTGATCTCAACATGACTCAAACTATCTGCACATCTTTTCCCAGACTCATCATTCTTACATTAAAAAGCATTAGATAAATACAAGTTGTGGTGGAACCTAAACTGAGAGGAGAGCAGGTTATTGCTGAGCAAGTGCTATTTGATACCATTATTCAAAATCACCTTCCACCACTTTTCTGGTGATTAGACTCTGGAATCATCAATGAACAACGTTTAGCACGTTCACATCTCCTCAGATACAGAATTCCCTAGAAGTGACGTCACAGGTGGATAGGGTCATAAAGAGTGCTTTTGGTACACTGGCCTTTATAAATCAGAGTATCGAGTATAAAAGTTGGACTGTTATGGTAAGGTTATATAAGGCATTGGTGAGGTTGAAATTAGAGTATTGTGTACAGTTTTGGTCACCTAGTTACAGGAAGGATGTAAATAAGGTTGAAAGAGTGCAGAGAAAGTTCACAAGGATGTTGCCAGGACTTGAGAAGCTGAGTTACAGAGAGAGATTGAACAGGTTAGGACTTTATTCCCTGGAGCTTAGAAGAACGAGGGGAGATTTGATAGAGGTGTATAAGATTTTGATGGGTATAGATAGAGTGAATGCAAGCGGGCTTTTTCCACTGAGGCTAGGGGAGAAAAGAAACCAGAGGGCATGGGTTAAGGGTGAAAGGAGAAAAGTTTAAAGGGAACATTAGGGGGGGCTTCTTCACGCAGAGAGTGGTGGGAGAGTGGAATGAGCTGCCAGATAAAGTGGTAAATGCAGGGTCACTTTTAACATTTAAGAAAAACTTGGACGGGTTCATGGATGAGAGGGGTGTGGAGGGATATGATTCAAGTGCAGGTCAGTGGGACTAGGCAAAAAATGATTTGGCACTGACAAGAAGGGCCAAAAGGCCTGTTTGAGCTGTAATTTTCTGTGGGTCTATGGTTCTATAATGCAGTCCGTGCCCAGCAAGACTTAGGCAACATTCAGGCTTGGTCTGATAAATGGTAAATAACATTAGTCAGGCAATGACCAATGACCAATCTTCAGCCAATTTGATTCATTTTTCATGATATCAAGAAACAGCTGAACATACAGAATACAGCCAAGGCAATGGGCCTGACAACATCCCAGCTATTCTGTTAAAGACTTATGCTTCAGATTAGCAAAGCCTCCAGCCAGGCTATTCTAAAATTGCTGCAACACTTACATCTTCTTATCAGTGGAGAACTGCCAAGAATGCCCTGTAGGGCGGTTTTGTGCCAGTGTTTCCAATAGAACATAGAACATTACAGCGCAGTACAGGCCCTTCGGCCCTTGATGTTGCGCTGACCAGTGGAACCAATCTAATGACCCTCTAACCTAAACTATTCCAATGCTATCCATATGCCTATCCACTGACCATTTGAACGCCCTTAAAGTTGGTGAGTCCACAACTGCTGCAGGCAGGGCATTCCACGCCCTTACTACCCTCTGAATAAAGAACCTACCTCTGACATGTGTCCTATAACTACCACCCCTTAATTTAAAGCTATGTCCCCTCGTGTTAGCCATGTCCCAGGTGGTCGTGTCAATGTCAAGCGACTTCAGGGAGGCCTTGAGTGTGCTTTGAAACGTTTCTTCTACCCTCCATGCGAGCGTCTTCCAGCAGAGAGTTCCCCAAAAAGGAGCTGCTTGGGTATGCGCTCATCTGACATAAGGATGACATGACCTGCCCACCGGGTCTGCGCTCTCATCAGCAGTGTGTGGACTGATGGCAGACTTGCTCTAGAGGGAACTTCAGTGTCTGGTAATTTGTCTTGCCAACGGATGCAGAATATTCTGCGAAGACAAGTCATGTGGAAATGACTGAGCTGTCTTGCATGCCTTTGATACGCAGACCACGTTTCACAGGCGTACAGGAGAGTAGTGAGTACTGCAGCGCTGTAGACCTTCAGTTTTGTTGCTGGGCTGATTCCTCAACATTCCCATACAGTGGAGCGCAGTCTACCAAAAGCAGAACTTGCCTTTGCTATTCTGCAGTTAACTTTTGTATCAATAGTCACTGCTTGGGACAGGGTGCTGCCAAGATAAGTGAACTGGTTCAGTGCCTGTAGTTTCTGCGTTTTGATTATGATTATGGGTTCTGTGTACGTTGCATGAGGAGCAGGCTGGTGCATGACTTCAGTCTTTTTAATGTTGATGGTGAGTCCAAAGTTGTCACAAGCCATGGAAAATTTGTCCATACTGACTTGCATCTCTGGCTCTGAGCCAGCATTCAGGGTGCAGTCATCGGCAAAGAGGAAATCTCTCAGAACAGTCTCCTTCACTTTGGTAATAGCTTGAAATCTCCTCAGATTGAAGTGCTTCCCATCCACTCTGTACTTGAGGCTGATTCCAGCAACACTGTCCTGGAAGGCATCATTCAGTATGGCGTAAACATCATGCTGAACAATGTGGGTGCGAGCACACAGCCCTGTTTGACACCATTGGTGACTGGGAATGCCTCAGAGGATTCTCCGCCATCCAGTACTCTGGCCATCATGCCATCATGGAACTGGTGTACCTTCTGAATGAAATTGGGAAGGCAGCCGAACCGTGACATGATCCTCCACATGCCTTGTTGGCTTACAGTGTCGAAGGCTTTCACAATTCTGCTCCTGACACTTCTCCTGAAGTTGGCGTGCAACAAAAATCATGTCAGTACTCCCACGACCTTTGTGGAAGCCACACTGTGACTCTGGAAGCAGGCCCAGCTCCAGATGAGTGACCAGACAATTTAGCAGGACTCTTGCAAGGGTTTTTCCTGTGATAAAGATTCCTCGGTGGTTGTCACATACTTGCCAATTGCCCTTCCTCTTTTAGAGGTGTACGATGGAAGCATCTTTAAGTTCCTGAGGAATGGATCCTTGCTTCCAAAAGGACTGGAACAACTCAGTGAGCTTCTCGATAAGTGCAGGACCAGCAGCTTTATAGATCTCTCTGGGTATGGCATCTGCCCCTGGGGCTTTACCACTGGACAGCTTTCGTGACTTCGGCTACTACCGGTGGGTCATCCATGGCGCTGTTGATATCGACCTGGGGAATCCTGTCTATTGCCTCAACGTTAATAGGTGATGTCGGTTGAAGACGGCTTCAAACCGTTCAGCCCACCTCTGCAGGATCTGAGCCCTCTCTGTAATGAGAGTTGTACCATCTGTACTCAGGAAGGGGGAACTCCCAAGAGATTGAGGTCCGTAGAGAGTGTTGAGGGCTTCATAGAACCGTTTCAAGTCGTTTCTGTCAGCATATTCCTGAATTTCATCTGCTTTGCATATGCAGTTTATTCTGGGCTGTCCTGCGAGCACTGGTAAAAGCATTTTTCTTGGCAGCTGAAGATGGGTCGTTCTGACAGGCCCGATGAAGACGGTGCTTTTCAACAAGTAGAGCCTGTATCTCCTCATCATTCTCATCGAACCAATCATGCTGCTTGCGGGTAGAGGGCCCGAGCATCTTCAGCGCAGATGTATGGATAGAGTCCCTGAAGCGTTCCCAGTCATCCTCAGTGCTACCTGCAAGGTGTAGGTCAGCAAGCTTGATTTCTAAGTCTTCAGCCAGTGCTGAAGCTATGCTGGGGTTCTTTAGCTTGGCCGCATTGATTCTTTTCATAAGCTTGCTTCCTTGTGGTCGCCTCTTGGGTCTGATGCAGACCCTCATTTTGGAGACAATGAGCCTGTGATCTGTCCAGCAGTCAGCACCACACATGGCCTTGGTCACTCTGACATCCTGCCTGTCTTTTCTCCTAACAATGATATAGTCGATAAGATAAGAACATAAGAAATAAGAACATAAGAAATAGGAGCAGGAGTAGGCCATCTAGCCCTTCGAGCCTGCCCCGCCATTCAATAAGATCATGGCTGATCTGTCGTGGCTCAGTTCCACTTTCCCGCCCTCTCCCCATAACCCTTAATCCCTTCTCTTATCAAAAACCCATCAACCCGCTTCTTAAAAATATTTAGCGAGGCAGCCTCCACCACTTCAACGGGCAGAGAATTCCAGAGATTCACCACCCTTTGAGTGAAGAAGTTCCTCCTCAACTCCGTTCTAAACCGCCTCCCCTTTATCTTGAGGCTGTGCCCCCTAGTCCTACTGTCTTTTTTGAGCGGGAAGAGTCTCTCCACCTCTATCCTATCCATCCCATTCATCATCTTATACGTCTCAATGAGATCTCCCCTCATTCTTCTAAACTCTAACGAGTACAAGCCTAGTTTATTCAGCCTCTCCTCATAGCTCAATCCCCTCAACTCCGGTATCAGCCTAGTAAACCTCCTCTGCACTCCCTCCAGGGCCAAAATATCCTTGCGCAGGTGCGGCGCCCAAAACTGCACACAGTACTCCAGCTGCGGCCTCACCAATGCCCTATACAGCTGCAGCAAGACCTCCCTACTTTTATATTCAATCCCCCTCGCTATGAAGGCCAGCATCCGCGGGTGTGCATTCAGGAGGTCTTGTTACAGGTGGGCAGACGGAAGATTGTGTTGGTGATGAGGTTGTGTGCTGCACAGGTCTTCATTAAGAGTAGGCCATTACTGTTACACTTGCCCACTCCATGACTCCCTGCCAGATTGCAGAGTCACACCCTACTCTTGCATTGAAATCGCCAAGCAATATCAGCTTGTCAGTTCTGCTCACTGCTGATAGTAGGGCGTCTAGTTCTTCATAGAACTTGTCTTTCATCTCGTCCAGGTTGTTCATTGTGGGGGTATAGGTGCTGATCAGGGTGGCTTGACTTCTGTTCTGTAGCGGAAGCTGTAATGTCATAAGCCGGTCATTCACACCCTTGGGTAGATTATCAAGTTTCCGAACAAGGTGATTCCTGACAGCAAATCCAACACCAGCATCACGACGCTCGTTGCTGCCACCACCGCTCCAGAAAGAAGTGTATCCACCTCCAGTTTCAGTCAGCTGACCTATGTTGGCAAGACGAGTTTCGCTCAGGGCTGCAATGTCAAAGTTTATCTTGCAAGCTCTCTGGCAACTAAGACTGTTCTTCTCTCTGGTCTGTCTGCTGTAGGGTTGTCCAAAAGTGTGCGCACGTTCCAAGTGCCAATGGTGAGTGGTGTCATCTTGTGTTTTATTTTGTTTATTCGGCCGCAAGATGGGATCCCCGCTAGCCGTGGTAAACTGGCCAGGGTCTAGTGAAGCAGGCAATGTTTAGGGCACCTTTTCCAGGCCCTTCTTCATTCTACGGAGGTGAGCAGTGCATTCCTGAAGAGGACGCTGCGTTCCACTGCTGCTTCAGTCAGCGAAAAACGACCATTAGACTTGAGCCGCCTGCGTGCAGGTCCGTGACTACAGCTCCTAGTGTATCCATACCTGCTGCTTTGTCGCTCGCCCATCGCCACAGGACATCAAGGGTTGAACAGGACATTGATGCTGATGGTGTCAAGTGCGGCGTGCAGGAATGGGACGGCAGTAGTTATGGGAGATTTCAATCTGCATATTGATTGGTCGACCCATGTTGGACGAGGTGGGCTCGAGGAGGAGTTCCTGGAATGCTGCCGGGATAATTTCCTTGAACAGTGTGTGTTGGAGCCGACGAGGGAGCGAGCTATCTTGGATCTGGTGCTATGTAATGAGGCGGGTAGAATTAGGGACCTTGCGGTGAAGGATCCTCTTGGAGAGAGTGATCATTGTATGGTGGAGTTTCTGGTGCAGATGGAGGAGGAGAAAGTGGGTTCCCGGACACGCGTCCTTTGTTTGAATAGAGGGGAGTATGGTAGGATGAGAGAAGAATTGGCGAATGTGGACTGGGGGAGCGCGTTGGAAGGTAGGTCTGCTGAGGAGCAGTGGAGGATCTTTAAGGAGATCTTTCTTGGTGCTCAGCAGAAATTTATTCCGATGGTTAAAAAGGACAGTAGGAAGAGAGGTAATAAGCCGTGGATAACGAAGGAGGTGAAGGAAAGTGTTAAATTAAAAGCGGAGGAATTTAGAGTAGCTAAGAGTAGTGGGCGAGAAGAGGATTGGGAAAGGTTTAAATGTCAACAAAGATTGACAAAGAAGTTGATAAAGGAGGGTAGGAGAAGCTATGAGGCTGGGCTAGCACTTAATATAAAAAAGGATAGCAAGAGTTTTTATAAATATATAAAAAGGAAGAGGCTGGCTAGGGTGAACGTTGGTCCTTTAGAGGATGAGAAAGGGGAGCTAGTGGTAGGGGATGGGGATATGGCTAAGGTCTTGAATAACTTTTTTGTTTCTGTCTTCACGGAGGAGGACGTGAATAATTTGCCGGGTGTTAGCGATGGAAAGGTGGTAGGAATGGAGGGTCTTAATGACATTACTGTTACTAGAGAGGTGGTGCTCAACAGACTGGAGGGGCTGATTGTGGACAAGTCCCCAGGACCGGATGGAATGCATCCGAGGGTTCTGAAAGAAATGGCGGAGGTGATAGTGGATGCCTTGGTGGTTATTTTCCAGATGTCGCTGGATTCCGGGGAAGTGCCGGAAGATTGGAAAACGGCTAATGTTACGCCGTTGTTTAAGAAGGGTGCCAGGCAAAAGGCGGGGAATTATAGGCCGGTTAGTTTAACGTCTGTGGTAGGTAAAATGTTAGAATCCGTCATTAAGCAGGAAATTGCGAGGCATCTTGAAGGGAATTGCTTGATAGGGCGGACGCAACACGGTTTCATTAAAGGGAAGTCGTGTCTGACAAATTTACTGGAGTTCTATGAGGATGTGTCTAGGGCAGTGGATAGAGGAGAGCCGGTGGATGTGGTCTTTCTGGATTTTCAGAAGGCGTTTGACAAGGTACCTCACAAGAGGTTATTGCAGAAGGTCAGGGGACATGGAGTTGGGGGTAGGGTGTTAGCGTGGATAGAGGATTGGTTGTCAAATAGGAGGCAGAGAGTGGGGGTCAATGGGTGCTATTCGAATTGGCGGTTGGTGACTAGTGGGGTGCCCCAGGGGTCGGTGCTGGGGCCTCAGCTATTTACCATTTATATAGATGATCTGGAGGAGGGAACCGAGTGCAGGGTGTCGAAATTTGCTGATGACACCAAGATTGGGGGAAAGGCAAATTGTGCGGAGGGTGTGGAGAGTCTGCAGAAGGATCTAGATAGGCTGGGCGAATGGGCCAGGAAATGGCAAATGGAATTTAATGTTGGCAAGTGTGAGGTGGTCCACTTTGGTAGGAAGAATGGTAGGAAGGACTATTACTTACGTGGCGAAAAACTGCAGCAGGCGACGGTGCAGAGGGACCTCGGGGTCCTTGTGCATGAGTCGCAAAAACCCAGCTTGCAGGTGCAGCAGGTGGTCAGGAAGGCGAATGGGATGCTGGCCTTCATAGCGAGGGGGATTGAATATAAAAGTAGGGAGGTCTTGCTGCAGCTGTATAGGGCATTGGTGAGGCCGCAGCTGGAGTACTGTGTGCAGTTTTGGGCGCCGCACCTGCGCAAGGATATTTTGGCCCTGGAGGGAGTGCAGAGGAGGTTTACTAGGCTGATACCGGAGTTGAGGGGATTGAGCTATGAGGAGAGGCTGAATAAACTAGGCTTGTACTCGTTAGAGTTTAGAAGAATGAGGGGAGATCTCATTGAGACGTATAAGATGATGAATGGGATGGATAGGATAGAGGTGGAGAGACTCTTCCCGCTCAAAAAAGACAGCAGGACTAGGGGGCACAGCCTCAAGATAAAGGGGAGGCGGTTTAGAACGGAGTTGAGGAGGAACTTCTTCACTCAAAGGGTGGTGAATCTCTGGAATTCTCTGCCCGTTGAAGTGGTGGAGGCTGCCTCGCTAAATATTTTTAAGAAGCGGGTTGATGGGTTCTTGATAGGAGAGGGGATTAAGGGTTATGGGGAGAGGGCGGGAAAGTGGAACTGAGCCACAACAGATCAGCCATGATCTTATTGAATGGCGGGGCAGGCTCGAAGGGCTAGATGGCCTACTCCTGCTCCTATTTCTTATGTTCTTATGTTCTTATGTGTCGAAACTAGCGCTTGATTTGGATTAAAGTGAGGGAGAGTTGCGCAGCATCAGCCCAATTCCCATCCAGATCCAGTGGCAAGACAAGAGTCAAGATGGCTGGTGATGGGACTAGGTGCAGTGGATGACCTGGACATCTTCTGTGTCTTTTCCTGCTCTTCACGTTCCACGATGCATGCAGAGAGCACCTTCTTGACTGTTGGACCTTCCATAGGTCTCATCCGCTCAATCTGCCGGACTCTGTCTTCACATGCTGCGATAGACATCTCCCTATCTCACCGAGGGTTGAGACCCGTTGGCTACCCTCACCTGGTTTAGTCGGCTTGTCGAGGCCGTTGCCCGGGGTGTGGCCACTGTCACATGCAAACAGCTACGGAGAGCCACAGGTGGGGACAGCTGAGTGCCAGGTGGGGACAAAAGATGGACAAACTGCCCTGAAAGGGCGCGACATGTTCCCCCACCAAAGGTACTATCCCTCCCTGACACCCCATTCACACATAGAAACATACATTGAAAATAGAGCAGGAGTAGGCCATTTGGCTCTTCGAACCTGCTCCATCCATTCATTATAGGGCTGACCATCAAATTCAATATCCTGATCCTCTCTTCCCCCATATACCGTTATCTTTTTAGCCCAAAGAGCTATATCTAATTCCTTCTTGAAATCACACAACATTTTGGTCTCAACTACTTTGTGTGTTAGTGAATTGCATAGATTCACCACTCTCTGGATGAAGGAGTTTCTCTTCATCTCAGTCCTAAAATGTTTATCCCTTATCGTCAAACTATGAGCCCCTAGTTCCGGACTCCCCCACCATTGGAAACATACTTTCTGAATCGACCCTGCCTAATCCTGTTAGAATTCTATAATTTTTGATGCAATCCAAATAAAATGGATGAATTAGTTACGCAGATATGCAAATACCAGTAAAGGGGTATGATATAGTTGGCATTAGGGAGACATGGCTCCAAAATGACCAAGGACAGGAACTAAACATTGAAAGCTAGTCAGTGTTTAGGAAGGACAAACAGAAAGGTAAAGGTGGTGGAGTTGCTTTGTTGATTAAAGAAGATATTGATATGATACTGAGGAAAGATATTAGCACAGACAATATGGAATCTGTATCAGTTGAATTAAGAAATGCCAAGGGATAAAAAAACATTTATACAGACCATCAATCATTGTGGTTATGTTGGGAGTAGCATTAGACAGGAAGCCAGAAATGCATGTGCTAAAGGATCATCTGTGATTTTGGGTGACTTTAATCTACATATAGATTGGGAGAGTCAAATTAATCACAATAGAGGAGGAACTTCTGGAGTATATGCGGGATGGTTTTCTGGATCAATACATTAAGGAACCCACAAGGGAATGGGCCATCTTGGACTGGGTATTGTGCAATGAGAAAGGATTAGTTGACAATCTAGTTGTGTGAGAACCCTTGGGGATGAGTGACCATAACATGTTTAAAGTTTATTTATTAGTTTCATAAGTAGGCTTACATTAACCCTGTGAAAATATGATAAAATTCTTTATCAAGATGGATAGTGAGGTAGTCGACTCTGAGACCAGGGTCCTGAATCTAAAAAAGGTAACTATGATGGATTGGGAAACATTACTGAAAGGAAGGACAGTGGACAGGCAATGGCAAGCATTTAAGGAATGAATAGGTGAACTCCAGAAGTTGTTTATCCCTGTTTGGTGCAAGAGTGGTAAGGGAACTGTGGTGAAACCATGGCTTACAAGGCGAATTAGAGATAGTTTGGATTCAAAGATGAAACATACAAATTGGCAAAAAAAAGAGATGTCAGGTTTGAGAGCAGTTGAAAGTTCATCAAAGGAGGACCAAGGGACTGATTAAGGAGGGGAAAATAGAGTGTGAAAGTAAACTAGAGGGAAACATAAAAACTGACTGTAAAAGTTTCTATAGGTATGTAAAGAAATACTGACAAAAACAAGTATAGGTCAGAAATGGGAGAATTCATAATAGGGAACAAAGTTCATACTTTGCTTCTGTCTCAGTCATAGTCTTAAAGGTTTACAGCATGGAAACAGGCCCTTCAGCTCAAATTGTCCACGCCACCTTTTCTTTAACACCCCACAATTGCCCACATTTGGCCCATATCCTTCCAAACCCATCGTACCCATGTAACTATCCAAATGCTTTTTAAAAGATAAAATTGTACCCATAAGTATCTACTACTACCTCTGGCAGCTTGTTCCCGACACTCACCACCCTCTGTATGAAAAATTGCCCCTCTGGACACTTTTGTATCTCTCCTCTCTCACCTTAAACCTATGCCCTCTTAGTTTTAGACTCCCTACTTTTGGGAAAAGATATTGACTATCTACCTTGTTTATGCCTCTCATTAATTTATAGACCTCTATAAGATCACCCCTCAGCCTCCTATGCTCCAGAGAGAAAAGTCTCAGTCTATTCAGCCTCTCCTTATAACTCAATCCATCAAGTCCCAGTAGCATCCTAGTAAATCTTTTCTGCACTCTTTCTAGTTTAATAATATCCTTTCTATAATAGGGTGACCAGAATTGTTCACAGTATTCCAAATGTGGCTTTACCAACGTCTTGTACAACTTCAACAAGACATCCCAACTGTTGTATTTGATGTTCTGACCAATGAAATCAAGCATGCCGAATGCCTTCTTCACCACTCTGTCCACCTGTGACTCCACTTTCAAGGAGCTATGAACATGTACCCCTAGATCTCTTTGTTCTGTAACTCTCCCCAACGCTCTACCACTAACTGGGTAAGTCCTGACCTGGTTCAATCTACCAAAATGCATCACCTCACATTTGTCTAAATTAAACTCCATCTGCCATTTGTCAGCCCACTGGCCCAATTGATCAAGATCCCATTGCAATTGGAGATAATTTTCTTCACTGTCTAATATGCCACCAATCTTGGTGTCATCTGCATGCCTAACCATGCCTCCTATATTCTCATCCAAATCATTAATATAAATGACAAATAACAGTGGGCCCAGCACTGATCTCTGAGGCACACCACTGGTCACAGGCCTCCAGTTTGAAAAACAACTCTATACAACCACCCTCTGGCTTCTGTCAAATGAAGACGAACATCTCGCCAGGACTATCCCCACACCTCCACTTCTTGCCTTCAGACAACCACACAACCTCAAACAGACCACTGTTCGCAGCAAACTACCCAGTCTTCAGGGGAACAGTGACCACAATTCCACACAACCCTGCCACAGCAACCTCTGCAAGACATGCCGGATCATCGACATAGATACCATCATCACACGTGAGAATACCATCCACCAGGTACATGGTAAATACTCTTGCAACTCGGCCAATATTGTCTACCTGATACGTTGCAAGAAAGGATGTCCCGAAGCATGGTACATTGGGGAGACCATGCAGACGCTACGACAACAGATGAATGAACATCGCTCAACAATCACCAGGCAAGACTGTTCCCTTCCTGTTGGCGAACACTTCAGTGGTCACGGGCATTCAGCCTCTGACCTTCGGGTAAGCATTCTCCAAGGCGGCCTTCACAACACACGACAGCGCAGAGTCGCTGAACAGAGACTGATAGCGAAGTTCCGCACACATGAGGACGGTCTCAACAGGGATCTTGGGTTCATGTCGCACTATCTGTAACCCCCGTGACTTGCCTAGGTTTGCAAAACCTCACTTACTGTACTGTCTGGAGACAATACACATCTCTGTAACCTGTGATCAGTGCTCCTTCCACTCACATTGTCAGCGACTTCAGGTCTTGAACAGCAGGTTAGGTGTAAGGATTCGCATTCTAATCAGTAATCTCTAAACTGTCTGTGCTTTATATGCTCTGTCTGAGGCCAGAACTCTCCATTCACCTGACGAAGAGGGAAACCTCGAAAGCTTGTGAGTCTATTATCAAATAAATCGTTTGGACTAAAACCTGGTGTTGTCAGACTTTTTACTGTGTTTCTGTCAAAAAGCCAATTTTGTATCCATTTCGATACCTCAGCCTGGATCCCGTGAGATTTAACCTTATGCAACAACCTACCATGCAGTACCTTGTCAAAGGCCTTGCTAAAGTCCGTGTAGACAACGTCAAATGCACTGCCCTCAACTACCTTCTTGGTTATTCCCATGTGTTGTGAGACTTCTTACTGTGTTTACCCCAGTCCAACACTGGCATCCCCACATCATGGCCTCACAGTGCCAGGGATCCGGATTTGATTCCAACTTTGGTTGACTGTGTGGAGTTTGCACGTTCTCTGTGTGTCTGCATGGGTTTCCTCCAGGTGCTTTGGTTTCCACCCAGTCCAAAAAATGCGCAGGTTAGGTTGATCAGTAAATTGGGTCAGGGGCATTAGCAGGGTAAACTGGTATGGAGTTAGAGGGATAGGGCCTGGATGGGATTATTGTCGGTTCAGGCTATATGGAGCAGAATTTAAAAGAAGGAAAGGACAGGGTGCAGGATACAGTGCCGTAGATGGGAATGAGTAAGTGTGACAAAATGTTACCTCCTGTTTCTCTCTCCCTTCATCCACAGGGAATGTGGAGAGGCGCAGGCGCGGCGCATTCCATTGTGCGCTGACAGAGGGAGCATTGTGATCCGGAGCGGAGAATGCGGCGGTAACCATGGGCAACGGCGCGCTGAGAGGCCCTCACCCTGCCTGAAAGGTACTTGTGCCCATGGGCGCTTTGTGACTGATAATCCGCCTGTGGAGCGGGCGGCGGCAGCAGCAGAAGAAGAGCAGTATCTGAGCTGCGAGCACCCGTTAAACCCAGGCCTGTGACCGGGAGGTAGTATGAAGGGATTGGCAGCTTTTTAAACCCCGCTGCAAGGGAAGCCCCACAGTTCTCCCTGGGCCGGTAGCTTGTTAGTGAAGACCAGCTTTCACGGTTTTCGCCCCGCCGTGTTTACAGCGATCAGATGGAGCGGCTTCTGCCTGAAGGAGCTCCGAGCCAGAGCTAGGCCGGAGCCACAGCAAAGGAAGGCAAAGGCAGCAGTGCCACACCATCAACTCAGGTGCTAACCGTCAGTGTGAATTTAAATAGCTCGCGTGCCGTGTAATGCTGGTGTGATAAAGTGTGACCTGTGTTAAAACAGAATGGAGAGTGTGCTGCGACATACCCACTGTTGGGTATTAAACAGCTTGCTTCTATGTAGAGTAGTAAGAACGTTTACTTCATAGAAGTGTTATCACAAAAATGGATGCTGACCCAATGCAGGATGCTCTTGGGAGAGGTGACCAAAAGCTTGCCGAAGAAGTGGAAGATTTCGAAGGGGAAGAGAGAGTTAGAAAGAGACTGAGAGGCTCAGGATTGTGGGAGGGTGGATTTTAAATATGATTCCTTGGTGACAGATGGTATGGATGATAAAGATTTGTATGAGGTGCACGAGTAACTCACTAATGTTAGCTGAGATCTCTTAAGACTATTAATGTTACAACAATGGCATATTTCCACTTGTGTTGAGATTATATTTATAGTTTAAATATGGAATCAAGGCTTGACTTGATTCCAGAGTTTGACACTTTCCTCCTGTTTGCTGTGGAGTTGGTTTGGGTTGTGGACTTGGATTTACACCTTGGGTTAAATTTTCTGAGATAACTTGCCCATATGTAGAGTTGAAATATTTTAGCACTTAAATCGATGACACAGTTGTAGTTTAAATATACTAGCTTCGAGGTTTTAAAAAAAGGTGACATGGACAAGTTGGGCCAAAGAGCCTGTTTCCATGCTGTAAACCTCTGACTCTACTTATGAGTTTGTACCATGGCTTTATCAATAAAATCTTCCTGGAACAGTATCTATTACAACATAGTGTAACATCAAACTGATCAATCATTTTGGAATTAGGGGAGGGAATCTTCCATTCTTGTTTATATTTAATTTTAGATCCATTCAAATGTAGTTAACTCATAAGTACCCTCTAAAATAATCACTTAGCTGCAATCAAAAAGGAAACTCATCAGCACATCCTCAAGGGCAATTAGGGATAGCCAACAAATGTTGGTTTCTGCAGTGACACCAAGACCTTCATAATTTTTTTTTAATCCACATCATTTCACTTTGTTTATAGGAAAGTGTTTATCAGTATATCCAGTAAGAGATCAAATATTCTACTTCCTTTAGCTGAGAAAATGGTTCAATTTTATTTTTCAAATTTATCAGGAATATGTTGCCTTATTTAAAGATTACCACACAACTGCATTGACGGTTAGTAGGATTTTGCAAACCCAGGCTAGAGTAGGATTTTGCAAACCGAGGTTGAACTGGGATCTTGTCACACTACTTGTAACTCCAACCATACTGCCTGGGTTTGCAAAATCCTACTAACTGTCCTAGCTTGAAATGATTCACACCTCTTTAACCTGTGATTACCCACTGTTTGTACCTGTAAAGACTTGATTACTTGTAAGGACTCGCATTTGAACCATTCTTCACATTCCAATCCGTAATTATCTTGCAGTTGTGTCTTTACCCATAAATGGGTAACCAAGAAAGTAGATGAGGGCAGGGCAGTGCAGTTAATGTTGTCTACATGGACTTTAGCAAGGCTTTTGACAGGATACCGCATGGTAGGCTGTTGCATAAAGTTAAGTTTCACAGGATCCAGGGTGAGGTAAATAAATGGATACAAAATTGGCTTTTTGACAGAAGCAAGAGGGTGGTTGTATAGAGTTTTTCAAACTGGAAGCCTGTAACCAGTGGTGTGCCTCAGGGATCAGTGCTCGGTCCACTGTTATTTGTCATTTATATTAATGATTTGGATAAGAATATAGGGGACATGGTTAGTAAATTTGCAGATGACACCAAGATTGATGGCATAGTGGACAGTGAAGAAAGTTATCTCCAATCGCAACGGGATCTTGATCAATTGGGCCAATTGGCTGACGAATGGCAGATGGACCTTAATTTTGACAAATGCGAAGTGATGCATTTTGGTAGATTGAACCAGGGTGGAACTTACTCAGTTAATGGTAGAGCGTTGGGGAGAGTTACAGAACAAAGAGATCTAGGGGTACACGTTCATAACTCCTTGAAAGTGGAGTCACAGGTGGACAGAGTGGTGAAGAAGGCATTCAGCATACTTGATTTCATCGGTCAGAACACTGAATACAGGAGTTGGGATGTCTTGTTGAAGTTGGTACGGTCATACTTGGAATACTGTGAGCAATTCTGGTTACCCTATTATAGAAAGGATATTATTAAACTAGAAAGAGTGCAAAGATTTACAAGGATGCTACTGCGATGGATTGAGTTATAAGGAGAAGCTGAATAGATTGGGACTTTTTTCTCTGGCGCGTAGGAGGCTGAGGGGTGGCCTTATAGAGATCTATAAAATAACGAAGGGCATAGACAAGGTAGATAGTCAATATCTTTTCCCAAAGGTAGGAGAATTTAAAACTAGAGGGCGTAGGTTTAAGGGGAGAGGGGAGAGATGCAGAAGTGTCCAGAGGGGCAATTTTTCCACAGATGGTGGTGAGTGTCTGGAACAATTTGCCAGAGATAGTAGTAGAGGCGGGTACAGTTTTGTCTTTTAAAAAGCATAGACACTTACAAAGGCCAGTGTGGACAAGTTGGGCCGAAGGGTCTATTTCCATGCTGTAAACCTCTATGACTCTATGTGCCGTGTTTGTGAACTAACCTCCAATCACCTGATGAAGGAGCAGCACTACAAAAGTTTGTGATTCCAAATAAATCTGTTGGGCTTTAACCTGATGTTGTTTAATAAACAAAAGCAAAGGGGACAATAGAACTAGGACAGGAGTAGGCAATTCAGCCTCTTGAGCCTGCTCCACTATTCAGTATAATCATGTCTTGGCCTCAACTCCACTTTCCTGCCCATTTTCCATAAACCTTCAACCCATTACTAATTCAAAATCAGCCAATGTCTCATGCTATGGGGTAGTGAATTCCACAGATTTACAAACTTTTGAAAGAAGAAGTTTTTTAAATCTACTATCCCTTGTCCTAAAATTATGACCTCTTGTTCTAGATTATCCACTAGAGGAAGCATCAGCTCTACATCTACTCTCTTCACTATGTCAATATTTTTTATATGTCAATCCAATCTCTCATTGTTTTAAACTCTGGAGAATATTGGCCTAAACTGCTCAATCTTTCTTCATACAACAACTCATCAATCTAGTGAACCACCTCTGAACAACCTTTAATGCCGCTATATCCTTCCTCAAATAAGGGGACCAAAACTATACACAGTATTCCAGAT
This sequence comes from Carcharhinus amblyrhynchos, assembly GCF_965287045.1. NCBI lineage: Eukaryota > Metazoa > Chordata > Chondrichthyes > Carcharhiniformes > Carcharhinidae > Carcharhinus > Carcharhinus amblyrhynchos. The sequence continues at coordinate 46,708,016 of NC_137327.1, forward strand.
ACAATCTCAACAACTGGAGCCAACCAATCACACCCCTTTTCTAATGCGGTACAAGCTCCCTTTGAAATTTGACATTCTTGTGTCTGTGCAAAAAGAAAAGTTCTGACAGCATGGCTCATTTTGCAACAATAATTTGTTTGTCAAACATGATCTCACTTTCTTAAACCTATATTGATCCTGATTATATTAAGATTTTCTATGTCCAGTAGTAATGATGGTTGTGAACTCTAATAAGATGCAAATCAAGATATAATGGCTGCAACACAAAAGCAAAATATGACAGGTGCTGAAAATAATAAAAACAAAAAATGTTGAAAATATTCAGCAAGTCATGCAGAATTTCTGGGAAGTAATGTTTCAGATTGAGATGATCTTTTGTCAGAACATCATACCAAACATTCTGAACCTTTGAAACTAAATGTTCTGAACCTTTGAAATCAACAACAAAGCAAAAGGTGCATTTCAGGGTTTAACACTTCTGCGTATGTTTGAGACATTTCGGGTTGCTTTGTATTTGTAATGAGTCATATTAACATACAAACTAAGATTTTGGTTTAGCCCAAGGGAGAATAAAATGCAGAGCTAGGTGATTTGTCTCAGCCATGACTCACTTTGCAGACTTTCATCTCCAGAGTCAGGAAGTTATGAGTTCAAGTTCCACTCCAGAGACATGAGCACAAACATCTGGACTGACACTGGTGCAGTACTGAGGGAGTGTTGTATTATTAGAGGTGGCATCTTCCAAAACATATGTTAAACCAAGGTACTCCTTCCCTCTCAGGTGGACATAAATGGTCCCACAGCATTATTTCATGGCTAATATTTATCCATCACTAACATCACTAAAGAACAGCTTCTGCAGATTATAATTTGCCCATTATGGAAACTTACTGTGAACAAATTGATTGCTATATTTCCTATATTGAAGCATTAACTGCACTTCAAAATTACTTTTAGTTCGATTGCAAAGCACAAAAGTGTCCCGAGGCTGTGAGCAATTCAATGTTTAAAATATTTTAAAAGCTTAGGTGCCGGCCATTTAAAGTGCCAATGAATACAATACAATAGACGTGATAAAACCAATGGGGAATGGATGTCTAGTTTTCAGCGGAGACTGTGTTCCCTGAAGGTCATCTTCCAACAGTAACAGCATTGAAAGTGTAAACATAATTGTAATAATATCCACGTCTTGCCAAAGACTTGAACTGCTCTATTGTTAAACTCTAGTGTGAGTTCATCAGGTTGGTTTTACTTCCACTACACCAAAATAACCTTTGCATCTTCTTCTATTAGTTTATTTATGAAACCTTAAGAAGCAGTAGCAGATTATTCAAAATTTATTTCCAATTTCACTTTTTATTAGGGCAGAAACACTAATACAGAAATAACTCAATAATTTCGGCATGTTTAGCTTTTTCAAGTATTCTTCCAACTTTAATACCTTTGCCGTTATTGTCCTTAGAGACAGGTGCAAAAGGTCCATCTTTGAGAGTCTGCTGATCCCTTCTTTATTATCATTCTCATTTTACTTTTTCTTCACTATGATTACAAGCAGTGGTTGAAATAAATATACCAATGTGAGGATAGTCTTTTTCCCATTTTAGTTGAAAGTTAGGTCCTGATGTTAACTCAATCAAAGTCCAACTGCTAGCACTGGATTTAAAATGGTGCCCAAATCAGGAATGTTGTTTAGGACAGACATCTAACCTTGCTTTTCATGTTTTGTAGGTTGCTTGCTGAGCTGCATATAAATAGATTGAAGATGATATCTTAAAGCATCTTGAAGCAGTTATATTGCTCACAATTTCAGAGGATACATTTTGACTATATCTGTCATGACTCCATGGGTAACAGTCTTGCCTTTGAGTCAGAAGGCTGTCAGTTCAAATTCCATACCAAAACACACAAATCTAGGCACTGGTGCTGTACTCGGATGAGTCCTTAAACCAAGACTCCATCTGCTCTCTCAGACGAATGTAAAAGCTCTTATGGCACTATTTTGAAGAGAATCGGAATTATAACTGTGGTGCTGGCCAATATTTATCCCTCAATTAACATCACAAAAACAGATTATTTGGTAATTATCGCATTGCTGTTTGTGTACAAATTGGCTGCTGTGTTTGTTACATTTCAACAGTGACTGCACTTCCAAAGTACTTAATTGTTTTGGGACATCATGTTATCATGAAAGGCACCAAACAAATGACCGTTTTAAAAGATTTACAGTTATTCACCGAGAGCTGAATTCGTGCCATATAGAGGCCTGACTGAACAGAGGTGGCAGTTACTTTCTCTGAAGAATACCCAAGGTCATTTGTTTTTCTGATACTAGCCTACAAGTTCACAGCTTTATTATTGAATTCAATTTTTACAACTTGTCATTGGATACTAGTACTGAAATATAAACATAGTAGAGAAAGCTACTCCGTGACAAGTTGTTCACCAACTGAGCACTGTTCCTTTTAAAATTTCCTTTTATTTTGATATGGGTGGCTGTGTATGCATGGTATTTAACATGGAACAGGACCTGTGTGGTACCTTTCAGGCTGAAGTATTTTGCACAGCTTAGCAGGAGCATTGATACTGAGACCTCAATTTCACTGCATTACTTAAAATGCTTATGTCAAGAGTGTAAAGGAATACTCACAATGCACTGCTGCAGTTGCATCTGTCCATCCACAGAACAGCAATACTGATTTGCATTCGTATAGAACCTTTTATTGTAGTGCAACATCCCAAAGCACTTAGTGTTTTGAAAGTTAAATCCTGCTTCAGCAAATAAAAATGGACCCCAAGGTAGAAGTTTTGAACGCATCCCAGAGAGCACTGGAATGGTTGAGTCAAGCGGTGATAATGATATGACTGAGGAAAGGGCAAAGGGACCAATGTTACAGAAGTGGACATGGAGTCAAATGTAATATCCAGGTCGCACAAATCTGAGTAAAACTGAGATAGTGGCCAGGAAGGAAGATGGAATTGTTGGTGAGGGTGAGGAGTTTGTGGTATGGGCATATTTGATTTGATTTATTATTGCCTCATGTATTAGTATACTGTGAAAAGTATTGTTTCTTGTGCGCTATACAGACAAAGCATGCCGTTCATAGAGAAGAAAATGAGAGCGTGCAAAATGTAGTGTTACAGTCATAGCTAGGGTAGAGAGAAAAATCAACTTAGTGCGAGGTATGTCCATTCAAAAGTCTGATGGCAGCAGGGAAGAAGATGATCTTGAGTTATTTGGTACGGGACCTCAGACTTTTGCATCTTCTTCCCAATGGAAGAAGGTGGAAGAGTGAATGGCTGGGGTGCATGGTGTCCTTAATTATGCTGGCTGCTTTTCTGAGGCAGTGGGAAGTGTAGACAGATTCAATGGATGGGAGGCTGGTTTGCGTGATGGATTGGGCTACATTCATGATCTTTTGCAGTTTCTTGCAGTCTTGGTCAGAGCAGGAGCCATACCAAGCTATGATACAATCAGAAAGAATGCTTTCTACGGTGTATCTGTAAAAGTTGGTGAGAGTCACGGTCGACATGCCAAATTTCCTTAGTCTTCTGAGAAAATAGAGGTGTTGGTGGGCGTTCTTAACCATAGCATCAGCATTGGGTAGGCCAGGACAGGTTGTTGGTGATCTGGACACCTAAAATCTTGAAGCTCTGAACCCTTTCTACTTTGTCCCCGCTTCCTGAAGTCAATGACAGGGGGCTGAGAACACAGCTTTGTGGGGTGCCAGCAGTGACTTTGATCTTTGCTTGGTACCATTTCATTGCTGTGGCAACTTTCAAGAAGCTTGATACTATCCACAATAGTTTACCCCTGCCCCTTAACCCTAACCTTCCCCTCCATTACCAGCACACTAACTGTAATATATATGTTGTACAAGTGTATTGCAGAAAGTTACTAAATATTAGTTTGATAACATATCTATACTCTGCAATCTGTGTTACCAAGGAAGTAAATAAAACATACCTTCAGGACTCCCTATCACCTCCAAGTCAAATATTATTCTTTCTTCACCATTAGGGCAATATCCTAAAATTTTGGGAGCACTGTCAGCAGCAGTTCAAGGAGAAGGCAATAGTGAGGCATACTAAGTTCAATCTTGTGTGCATTACCTACATCTCAAGAGAGTATACTTTTTAAATAAAGATAGTTGATTTAAAATTAAAAATCAAAAGCTAAACTTCTGCAAAAACAATTGAGTAACATTTTTCTTCCATCTGTTTGTCAACTTCAGTATACAGGCTAAACCATGCTAGACTAAGTAGTTTGAAGAAGTTGTTGAATAACAATGAGAACCCTGAATGTGTATCTGTAGAGATGGATGGACAGTAGTTCTGCTGATTTAACTGTCTAGAGATCCACAACTTCTCATTTGCAGTATCCCTGACAATGTTAATAATGCTCAACTCCATTGAGGAAAGTTATCAACAGACTGAAATAAAGCCAAGAATGTTCAAAGTTAGAAATCAGAAATATTTAGGTAAGTGCCATTTTTAATAAAACTGTAACATTTAAAGGCATTGAGTCATAGAGACATGACTACTATTGCAGATTATATAAGTTATAAAATTACCATTTATTTAAACAATCTACTTGATTTTTAAGAAATCACACTGAGCTCATTGAGAAGTCCTGTATTTATAATTTTTGATGTGATATGTGCATTCTGCATCACTAATGATAATGACATTATGTTTATTGTTTTCCATTTACATTCACCTAATATTTTATATCTTAGTAAATACTCTCATCTTTTTCAACACAAGTATCACAGTACTAAGCTATTTATTTTAATGTGTAATCGTTTTTTAGTGTTTTAGGAAATCAGATATTAAGGAGTGCTGGCTGTGTTTAGTGGAAGTTGTTTTAGACAACAGTAGTTTTCACTCTGAGTCTGTCCCCAAAACAGAATTATGTATTTAGTGAAACAATAATTTGATACTTTCAAACCTGTTTTGAGAGCATTCTGAATGGAGTGGTCCATATACCGACAATGACTATTGCCTTTTGGTGCAAATAGTAAGTTAGGGAGGGGGAATGCTACTTCACAGGGAGCTTTTCTGTCACCTTTTGAGAATTGATGTGTCACTAATAATAGATCTAGGATCAAAAAAGATCGGATTGAAAGAGTAAAGTAAAAGGAAACATTTTTTCAAAAATATCACGTTTTTACATTTTTAAAATCACCTCCAATGATTAATACCTGAAGGGATAAGAATTCATATTTGTAGTAAATGAGTTTCAATGCTAGAGATTGTTTGGCATTAATTATCATGCTACTACAAACATACCCATGCTTAAATTGACAAGACCTAAACTTTCTGTGGAGAGTTTAGTTCATTTCTTTGATTTGATTTATTATTGTCACATGTATTAACATACAGTGCAAAATATTGTTTCTTGTGCAGTATACAGACAAAGCATGCCATTCATAGAGAAGGAAACGAGAGTGCAGAATGTAGTGTTACAGTCATAGCTAGAGTGTACAGAAAGATCAACTTAGTGCGAGGTAGGCCCATTCAAAAGTCTGACGGCAGCAGGGAGGAAGCTGTTCTTAAGTCGTTTGGTACGTGGCCTCAGACTTTTGTATCTTTTCTCGCGACAGAAGAAGACGGAAGAGAAAATATCCGGGATGTGTGGGGTCCTTAATTATACTGGCTGCTTCGCCAAGGGAGTGGGAAGTGTTGACTGAGTCACTGGATGGGAGGATGGACTGGGCTACATTCACAACCTTTTGTAGTTTCTTGAGGTTCTCGCAAGTGTAGCAAATGTACAACACTCAGTGTTTGTCAATGATGAGTCAGACAGCAAAATGCTGTTATCTCGGAGCTACAAAACTGGAGCTAACAGTAGCAGTACAAGTTGGCCAGAAATTTTGGGTCTTGCCATTTTAACAATGCATCCCCTGGGTTGGATTTGCTATATATGATGAACGCCTTTGTTTTGTCAGCTAAATCTTGACCACTGTATTCTCACATGGATGTCATTGGTTGAAATTAGAAGTTCAGTACTTACACTACTCCCTGGGTAGCTTGAGAGAGGAAAACATTGGTAAGATGTTTACTGTGTGGTGTTCTGGAACACTGGCATAAAAGTCTGCAAATTTCTTTAACCAAATGCTGGAAACTAGAAAACAAAACGGAAATGTTAAGAATACTCAGCAGTTAAGGCAGCATCTGTAGAGAAATATAAGTTAGTCTCTTACTGTTTCAGGTCTAAGAGTTATTTTCCTGGGGCTGCAAGATATTAAAGATAAACAATATTTAAAAAAGAACTGAACAAGAGAAAGGGGGAGAAACACAAACATCAGAACAGCAAATTATTGGAAGAACAAAGTGACATTAACAGGAGATGAAGGAAAGTAAGATAATTCTAAGAAACTTATAAGAGTTGAATAGCTAAAGAGGAATTGGTAAAAGGTTTTGGCGGTACAATGCATCTTTGGTGATGGTCTGTGCTTTTCCTTCCCAGGCCTTTAGAATTTGCTGATTTTTGCATTCTTCCTTTTGTATCTGACCCTTTTTAACTGTTCATGTACAATTGGGACTCAGCTATGTACAATCTATGTCAGTGATTGGGATGTGGGGACCAAATGCAATATTTCCAAGTTTGCAGATGAGACAAAATTAGGTAGGAATGTGAAAAGTGAGGAGGATGCAAAGAGGCTTCAAGGTGATTTTTACAGGCTATGTGAGTGGCAAGATCGTGGCAAGTGGAACAGAATGTGGTGAAAAATGTAAAGTTATCCAATTTGGTAGGAAAAAGAGTATATTGTAAATAGTAGGAGATTGGGAAGTATTGATGTCCAGAGAGATCTGAGTGTTCCTTGTTCATGAGTCATTGAAGGCTAGCATGCAGGTGCAGCAGGCAATAGGAAAGCAAATGGTTGGCCTTCATTATGAAAGGATTTCCGTGCAGAAGAAAAGGTGTCTTGCTGCAATTGTATAGGGCCTCGATGAGACTGCACCTGAAGTTTTAGTACAATTCTGATCTCCTTATCTAAGGAAGGATATGCTTGTTATTGAGGGAGTGCAACAAGATTTCTGGGTTGTGAGATTATCCTATGAGGAGAGATTGAAAAGTCTGTGCCTGTATTCCCAAGGTTTTTAAGCACAGGCTAGATGGAGGAAGAATGTTTCTTCTAGCTGGGAGGGTCTAGAAACAGGGGACACAGTCTCAGAATAAGAGATGGACCATTTAGGACCAGAAGAGGAGGAATCTCTTCAGTCAAAGGATGGTAAGTCTTTCGAATTCTCTGCCTCAGAGGGTTGTGAAGGCCCAGTCATTGAACACGTGCAAGACAGAGATTGATTGTTCCTAGAGAGTAAAGATTTCAATGGATTGGGGATAGTGTGGGAAAATAATGTTGAGATGGAAGATCAGCCACATTCTAATCAAATGATGGAATGGACATGAGGGGCTGAATGGCCTACATCACCTAATTCCTAAGGTCTTGTGGCAACAAGTGGGTCTCTACCATTGGCTGTTTAGACCACACCCACTATTTTAAAAAAGTGTGGATGTAAAAGAGCCTTGCAGCTGTTAACATTCAGCCAGAACTCCATGGCAGCCAGTGTTGTTGCAGAGCCCACCACCTAAGAATCTCGTTTTGCGACCAATAGTTTGAGAAGCCCTGATTCTAGAGAGCTCACTTGTTCCTTGTCAAACAGAGCTGTGCAACCTAACATGTCTGCTGCTGCAGGCAGACAAGTCTCAGTATAACTTTCCATCTGAAAGACAGCACATCTGGAAGTGCTGCACCCCCAGCTCTGAAAATCTGGGGGTGGGGTCTTTTCCCAACTGCGAATTTGGCAGCATAGAGTTGACCGGGCCACTGTGCATGCATCGAGATCAGCACATACGCAGTGGCCCCGTATCGCTGGCCAGCTCTGCAACCCCCCCCCCCCCCATTGCTGCCCTCCTGACCCCCCGGGCAAGTCCTGATGTCCGACCACCCCCCACCCCGGTGGCCCTGACCCCAACCCCATCCAGATTGGCAGCCCTGATCTCCCCTTCCCTCCCTCTGCCGGTGATCCTAATGCAGAGTGGTAACCGGCTCTACTCCCTGGGCAGTGCCGGTGGGCCAGGCTGGCACAGCCCAAGGGGCACTCACCCTCATCCCCAACATCAGTGGCCTCTTTTCACTCCAGTGTGGTTGACCACCTTCCCCCACTTTAGTGGGGAGCAGTTGCAAACCCCACTGGAGTTAACTACTCATGGCAGTTGGTTTGGGGGGGTGGGGGGGGGGGGGCGAATGCTAATGGGCCTGGAGACTTCAATCCCAGGCCCGCTAATGACATGGAAATGCTCAGCCAGGCAAAAGGCAGGGAATTATAGGCCGGTTAGTTTAACGTCTGTTGTAGGTAAAATGTTAGAATCCGTCATCACGGAGGAAATAGCGAGGCATCTTGAGGGGAATTGCCTGATAGAGCAGACGCAGCACGGTTTCGTTAAGGGGAAGTTGTGTCTGACAAATTTGTTGGAGTTCTATGAGGATGTGTCTAGGGCAGTGGATAGAGGAGAGCCGGTGGATGTGGTCTTCCTTGATTTTCAGAAGGCGTTTGACAAGGTACCTCACAAGAGGTTATTGCAGAAGGTAAGGGGGCATGGAGTTGGGGGTAGGGTGTTAGCGTGGATAGAGGATTGGTTGTCAAATAGGCAGAGAGTGGGGGTTAATGGGTGCTATTCGGATTGGCGGTTGGTGACTAGTGGAGTGCCTCAGGGGTCGGTGCTGGGGCCTCAGCTATTTGCCATTTATATAGATGATCTGGAGGAGGGAACCGAGTGTATGGTGTCGAAATTTGCTGGTGACACCAAGATTGGTGGAACGGCAAATTGCGCGGAGGGTGTGGAGAGTCTGCAGAGGGATCTAGATAGGCTGGGCGAATGGGCCAGGAACTGGCAAATGGAATTTAATGTTGGCAAGTGTGAGATGGTCCACTTTGATAGGAATAATGGTAGGAAGGACTATTACTTACTTGGCAAAAAACTGCAGCAGGCAACGGTGCAGAGGGACCTCGGGGTCCTTGTGATGAGTCGCAAAAACCCAGCCTGCAGGTGCAGCAGGTGGTCCGGAAGGCTAATGGGATGCTGGCCTTCATAGCGAGGGGGATTGAATATAAAAGTAGGGAGGTCTTGCTGCGGCTGTAAAGGGCATTGGTGAGGCCACAGCTGGAGTACTGTGTGCAGTTTTGGTCGCCGTACTTGCGCAAGGATATTTTGGCCTTGGAGGGAGTGCAGAGGAGGTTTACTAGGCTGATACCGGAGTTGAGGGGTTTGAGCTATGAGGAGAGGCTGAATAAACTAGGCTTGTACTCATTAGAGTTTAGAAGAATGAGGGGAGATCTCATTGAGACATATAAGATGATGAATGGGATGGATAGGATAGAGATGGAGAGACTCTTCCCGCTCAGAAAGGACAGTAGGACTAGGGGGCACAGCCTCAAGATAAAGGGGGAGCGGTTTAGAACGGAGTTGAGGAGGAACTTCTTCACTCAAAGGGTGGTGAATCTCTGGAATTCTCTGCCCGTTGAGGTGGTGGAGGCTGCCTCGCTAAATATTTTTAAGACGCGGGTTGATGGGTTTTTGATAAGCGAGGGGATTAAGGGTTATGGGGAGAGGGCGGGAATGTGGAACTGAGCCACGACAGATCAGCCATGATCTTATTGAATGGCGGGGCAGGCTCAAAGGGCTAGATGGCCTACTCCTGCTCCTATTTCTTATGTTCTTATTTCCATTTTGAAATCTGTGTGAAGCTGATTACATCACAAATCTTCACCTGGGAGACTTGTGGAAGCCATGGTGCCCAGCAGCAAGCCTGCAAAATAACCTTCAACAATGCCTCCTGGCCCATTGTGCTGCTAGAGCAGCTCAACGGGCTGAGAGAATTGCCCGCTCCCCATATCTCTAAAGCGTAGAATGTGTAGTTAATTCTGGAGTTGGTTTTCTGTGAGTTTAAATAAAATCTCTTCCCCATGGGCTTGCTGGACTTGCCATTCATTTACATGGTGTAGGTCAATAAATTGTGATTGCATCGGTAACTTTCCCTGGGATCTTGTTTAACTGAAAGTAGAATCTCCTCCTATTAATGCTGTGCTTTCCAATGTGAGGAAGGAGAAAGTAATTCAGAAGTGAAGACTGTAAAAGCGTTCTTACATGACACATATCTATTGAGTATTGTGATAAAGTCAATTGGCCTCTTCATCAGGATAAATGCCTACTCTCTCTGGGGATGATCCCTAAAATGTGGAGAAAATGCTTGTTAATCAGCATAGATGCTTCTGTGCTCTTGGATAAGCAAATGACTTTCTTTCTTTGGCTTACTAGGTCCTTTGTGAATTTGAGGAACTTTGCAGGGATCGCAATTATTTCTTGCAGAAAAACCACAGATTTTCTACCATCTAATTGATTGAGATGATAGAGAGTTGGGGACATGATTTGAATTTCAGTCACTTTGGTGCAGTGTATGCAAGGGCTTGGATATACTTGCTGTTGTTTGCATGCTGTCGACAGATAAAGGAGGGGGGTGTCCCTAGCTGTGTTACTGCACCCTCCCTCAGTGATGCCTCATAAGCTGTACAGCATCCTTATATTCTGTGCACATAGTTGGCCCCTTTAGGTTAGGCAAAAAGAATTAAAGGGACCAGCACTTAAGTTAATCATCTATGCATTTCAAAAACTATATCAGATGATACATTGGTGTGGCCTAGGTTATTGTTTCCTTGTCCCTTCCATCCTGTGTTTATTTGCAAACCTTTCCCTTGGCATTTGTCACTTTGTGCAGGTGCAGTGTTATGTATATTTTTTTCCTAAAATTGTATTTAAGATTAGTTCTTGCACCTTCTTCTGATCCCATTTTCCTTTGAGATTCCACTGTTTCTCATCTAATTATTTCTTATTAATAGTGGGCTGCCGGAGTTGGCTTTGCCTGGTTGCCATTCTAATACCTGAGGTTCATGGATTTCTATCAGGACTGGTGATCCTGATGTCAGTTTTTGCTTGTTAAGGATCTTGTTTTGCCAATATTAAATTTCAACAGTTATGATTCATCCTATTCCACTTTCTTTGTTGAGGCCTCAATATATCGCACGTGAAACAGACCAGTTGGAAGTCTGACATTAGAGTTCATAACTTCATTATAGCCCATTGACTTGGTCGTGTTTCTGATGGCTGGAGTTATCTGTACATGTCCCATCTTAGTCTAGTTTACGTGGGGCATTGTGTTGTAATTCTGGGGATGGGGCTCTTATGTGCTTTCCTGTTGGATGCATGGCTAGGAATATGGACTTTTAGAAGATGAACTAGTGGTGGTAGCAAAGCAATGTGATTTATTTATTCATTCATTCAGGGGATGTGATCAACGCTGACTAGGCAAGCACTCATTGCTGTCTTGAACCACTGCAGTTTCAGTCCATGTAGTATAGGTACACCCACAGTTAGGAAGGGGGTTCAGGTTTCGATCCAGGAATAGCAATATAGTTCAAAGTTTGATGTTGTGCAACTTGGAGGGGAACATGCAGGTTATGGTGTTCCCATGCATCTGTTGCATTTGTCCTTCTTGGTGGCAGAAGTCATGGGTTTTGAAGTGCTGTCAAAAGGTGAGCTGCTGCAGTGCATCTTACAGAAGTTGCCATTCTGTGTTGGTGGTGGATGGAGTGAATGTTTTATGTTGGTGGATAGGGTGCCAATCAAGCAGGCTGCTTTTGTTCTGGATGGTGTCAGGCTTCATGAGTGTTGTTGGAGTAAATACTCTTCCAGGCAACTGGAGAGTATTTCTTCACATTCCTGACTTGTGCCTTGTAGATTGCGGACAGACTTTGGGGAGTGTACAGGATAAGAATGTGAAGTTATCCATTTTAGTAGAAAAACAGAAATGCAGAATATTTTGTAAATGGTGAGAAACTAGAAAGTGTTGTTGACCACAGAGATCTTGGTGTTCCTTGATCATGATGGTTATTGCCTAACATTTCTGTGACTCAAATGTTACTTACTTTTTATCAGCATATTTCTTTCAGGGAAGAAAGCCTGGCAGTCTATATGTAGCTCTTAATTGCCTTCTGAAGTGGCCTATACTCCATTCAGTCGCATCAAACCACTACACTGAAGCAGTTCAAAATGTTTAGCTATATTCCTATTGTACCTATTTTGAGATGAAAATGTTGCTTATTTAAGTAACTTTTTAATATTGTCTTGCAGATGAATTTCATCAATAAGAGCAGCAATAAAACTGCCCCAGAGAGGAATATACATACTTCACGAGTGGATTCCCATCATCGCTCAAGGACGAATGGCTGGAGTTGGCCGCTGCATCCGTATCAGATAATGTGTTGGATAATCTACCTCTACTTTGTCATTGTTGTGTTTGGCATACTTATTCCTCTTCTTCCATCTCACTGGGTACCTGCTGGCTACATCGTATCTTTTTATATGGAGATAGAAGGCTTTAAGGACTGCTCATTCCAGAAGTTGTCATTGCTAAGTTATTTGTGCCATACATATTTAAGGAAATGGTGGCACATTCTCCATTATTGTGCAATCTTGTTTGTTTCAATTCTTTGTTGCTGTTAAGAATCCCGCTGATGTTACCTTCAAAACCCTGAAGGATAATTTGAAACACTAGTTCTCAGTAAGTGTATATTTGTTTGGAATAATGTGAGGAACAATGTACAATCCAGTGAAGAACCAATCCAGTCATTGTATAAACAATTAATAAATAATAAAATAAAAGAAAATAAGACAAAAAAAGGCTAATATGCACTATGACATTTGACTTCATTAATAACTAAATACACTTTTATCTAAAATTCTCCATTGTTCCCAAAATATGCCCACATTCCCTGAACTCACTAATACACCCTTTTTCCCAAACAATATCCAATTTAGTAACTCTTAAGATAAATCCAGCTAATAGTTACCACACAATACCACTTAGATGACAAGTCTTTTCCTGGTGCCACAAAGACACAAAATTGTATCCTTCAGAGGAGAATATCTGCAATCAGCTATGGCTCTAAATGTTAGATTGAACAGACCTCTCTGAAGATTAAATGAAGCTGGCCTGTCTGACCTTTGGGTGGAAGACTATTACCCAACGACCATACAAGCAGTTATACTGTTTCAGTCTCTTTGATATTCAACCTGTGGATTTGGCTGTCTACATCTCTCATTCTTTGTTTTTCAGAAGTTATCATTTGTATAGTGCTGCTAATCCTGTTTCTGGATGAATCATTTCTCTCGACACATGTTAATCTTGTTATTTGTCTATTATTTTGTTTTAATCTCAGATTTAACTGTTAACCTTATTAACTTCCCAAAATCCTAATGATTGCACCTTTGACAAGTTGCCTCTGTATGAAAGCTAGTTCAGGAGCAGGATTGAGGATTACACAAACAGCGTATATAATATTGATGATTACCAAATTTGTGATTAAATTTAAGAATGTCATTGTAAGTGTGCAATAATCTTTATGCATACAATATATAAAAAGCAATTCTTTATTAAATTGTGTAGACATGGATGTAATGATGCACTGCATAAAGTATTGAAGGGACTGCAAGGTCATCCTCACTGCATGTTGCAGATGACTGACGGTTACCATTTGTCACTGCAGGCAAACAACTAATTTTGGGCTCCAATCCAACTTTGAAACTCAATGTGTTTTTCTCTTTTTACAAGGTAGATGGATGCTTAAAATATATTAAAAGGTTTGTGATGAAGAGCAAGGATTGACTTTATGACCGTTTTGGGTATAAAGACAAAATGAAATTCCATCTTGCAAAGTTTAGATACATTTATATACTATTTAATCCCAAAAGAAAACTGTACAAAATGTCTGACTTTAATGGATTGTAAGGGATGAACTTCTATTAAGCCTTTTATGACTTAAGGACATGAAAAAGGACTTCACAATCAATTAAGTATTACTTAAGGGTGAGAGGGTCAGGTTGTGTTTTTCCTGCTCGCCCTCAACTCATTATGTGGGTTGGCATAAGGGAAGGGTGAGTCTCTCACTCTTTTTCCTTCTCTCTCACCAGCAATTCTGCCCAGATATTTGGTGCAAATGACAGTTGGTGTAACTTGCCTGTGTTTTAATTTGTGGCTATGTGTTATCTATTTTTTACACAGTCAGTTTTAAGATTAAGAATAGTCACTTTATAGTAATATTTCAGTTTGTTTATTCTATAATTGCTATGGACAATAAACCATTGTATCACCATCCATAATATTAAGAAATTGTTGTCCTTAACATACTTCAGTGGCTGGGTGTTATGTTTACTTGCCACCTAGTTGTTCATCTGACTTCAGCTAGCATCGACCCAGCTGATAAGAACGTTCGAGCCAAGCGTTATAATAGGCCAATTCCGGTGTTTGACCGCAGCAAACATAAACATGTTATTGAAAATCATCACTGCTATCTTTGTGAAGTTGATGTGTAAGTGTCTAAAATGTCGTTCTGTCAGACAGAATAATCTTTTCTTCTTTGTTGACTGTGACAGGAACATATGACAATGATATGAAGTAACGTCCTATGTTACTCGCTGCAAACTCAATTGAGGATAGTCAAACTGGGCATTGGCCCTTAAAGCCAGCAGAAGGTCAATCTTCATCTTATTGATCTGACCTCAGTTTGAATATGGTATAAAAATTATTATAATTACTAATAATTAAGCTTCATTGAGGACTTCTAGGAATTGTTTCTTTTTGATCCAAATATCAAAATAACTGTGCGGCTGAGGAGGTTTGTAATAAAGACATTGGGCAAGATTTTACAGCCTCGCTCGTCCTGAAACCATAAAATCCCACCCGAGGTCAGTGGACCTTGCCATGGTTCCCCCCTCGCCCACTCAGATTTCCGTGGCAGCGCGACTTTAAAATTCCGGCCATTGTCCTTATTATGACCTTATTACATCCTTAATTACCCCAGCACTGCAGATAGCATTTACCTCCAAGCTAATTTTTGTATTAAAGAAAAATATGCAGACCATAATTAAGCTGTTGAAAGATATAGTCCATTACAATGTGGGTAACATCAAATAAAGTGAGTGCAATATTGTATACCAGGATGGGAAGATGCTCAACTTCTTTGCATGAGCATGGACCACTGGGTTGGATCCTCAATGGTTTTGCCACCATGCAAATAAAATAAAACCTATTTGTAAAATTTGAGTACAATTACACATCTAGTTTAGATTTATAAACCAGTGAATTTTTTTTCATTATGTAAACTAACGAATGCATTTTATTTTATTTCCACAAATTCTGCTTCCCCACAATTGCCATTCTCACAAGGTACATTAGTATTGCTTCAGAAATCATTTTTTGTAAGTTGAACAAATCAAATTGCCTCCTTGGGACACTGGTTTTGTCACTACTACCAAATTGGCAAAGCATGTATGCCACAGTAGATTGGTGCAGAGATTGCATATAAATTCAGATTAAATGTGTACAGTATGACTGAGTCCTGAAAGTTCCATTAACATCCCAATGGTTGATAAGTTTCCTGTGTCACTATTCCATTGGCTTCTCCACTTGCTGCCATTGCAATGTCTGCTTTAAAGTCCAGTTCTGTTTCTTTCTCTTCTCCCAGCTGAAACTGGGATCTTTGTTGGTATTTATCAAGATGAGTTTTTGGCTGGCCTTTCAATTCACAATGTTGATCTTTGATGATGCTGCTATAGGTGTTAATTTTGACAGTGAAGGACTTGGGTTCTGAAGGACTGGGTATCAGAATAAAGGCAAATAAAAGCATTTAAGGATATGATAAATTAACTAACAAAGTTATATAAATGAAACAGTTAACAAGTGTGAAAGAAGTGGAATGTTTCATGAATCTCATGCTAGAAAAACAAAGTGAAACAGGGTTATGGGATTTGTCCTTTTTATAGTGTGAAGTAGGGAAATATGTAAAATATTGTGACTTCACCTAATGACTGGAAAGAATTATTCCAGTGTAAATGAAACATTGAAGAGAAAAAGTAGAATTGAGACTGAGACAGTTTTGCAGGACTGATTTGTCTCCTCTTGCTCCTAGTTCTTATAGATACCAGTGCTCGGGTGTAACTGCACTGTTGTTCAATTTCATTGAATCCTTCAGTTTGAATATTTATCTAATGACTCAAGCGCCCATGTTGATGGAGGAGGGAGGAAAGGGAAGTGAAATATATTGCTCCATTGTCTTTTCATTGGTTTGTAATCATTAATATGTCAGATCAGTAATATACCAGTGCTTCTTAAAATCTACCTCTTTGTTCAAGTTATTGATTATCTGGCCCTAATGTATGTCTCTGTGTCCGATGTTATTTCATATTGCTCTTGTGAAGCACCTGCGGACATTTTACTACATTATAGTGATTTTATTGCTTTGGTTTGTATTTCAGCATTTGATAGTATACTAGGGACTGTTTGTAAACAAACTCCAGAAGCACATTTTTTTATAATCCAAAATCTGTAGTTAATCACAGATTTGTATTATATTTGGTTCACAGAGGTTTCAAGTCAAAGCATTGCAGTCAATGTAACAAGTGTGTCGCTGCATTTGACCACCATTGTAAGTGGCTCAACAATTGTGTAGGGGGCAGGAATTACTGGTAAGTCTGATTTTTTTTTTTGTTTTTGTCACTAGTTGATAGAATAGCACAATCGCTCTAATGTTTTAATGCACTTGTAATTAAAATTCATTTGGAATGATAAATGAATCAAACTGTGTTACAGCAATATATTATAATTTTATTGAATAATGTGAATTTTTGTTTTCATCCTGGGATGTGGGCATTACTGGCGTACTTAGTGCTTATTATTGATCCCTAATTGCTCTTAAGTAAATGGTTTGCTAGGCAATTTTGGAGGATCATTAAGACTCATTGCTGTAAGTCAACCCCATGTTGGTCGGGTGGCATGAAGTGGCATATTTCCTTCCCTGAAGGGTCAGCTGGGCTTTTCAATAAGTCTGATCGCTATTACTGATGCTAGTTTTTTTTTTATTCCAAATTTTTTTAATTAACTGAAATAAAATTTTCCAGCTGCTGTGGTGGGAATTTAACTTAATAAATGGTTTGGTAGGTCTCTGGATTGCTCCAGTACCAAAACCACTATGCTCCAATATAGAAGCTATAACCTTGTTTCTAACATCAAATTGCATTTAATTTTACTTCAGTATATTAAGTGTATCGTCTGTATTAAAAAAATTGCATTCACAAAACAAATTTTACAATCACAGGACTTCCCAAAAGTCTTTACAGGCGATGAAATACTTTTATTGAGTGCTATCACTGTTGTCCTGGAAGAAATGCAGTAGCCAATTTACACAAAATGTAGTGGCCATATATCTCATTTTTGTGATTTTAATTGAGAGATAAGTATTGGCCAGGGCAACAGGGTAACTCCCTTGTTCCTCCTTTCAATGATGTTTTGGGCTATTTTACTTACAGCTGAAAAGACAAAGGGGGGCTCAATTTGAAGTCTCATCAGAAAGTTTCCCTCAGTATTGCATTGGAGTGTTGACCTTGATTCTTGTGCTCAATCCTTAAGTGGAATTTCAGCTTGCCAGGCATCTCTGGGCTTTACAGAATCAGTTCCCTCATTATCAAGAATGTTGGATTCCAGATCTCTCTCAAAATAATGTGTAAGAGCATATGTGTATTATGAGTCTACATATTAAAAAGAAATACATTTTTGGATTCTCACATTTGCTATGGAGATTGGAAGATGTTTCTGCTTCTGGAGTGCAGTGTCAGCATGAAAGCCTTCCAAGTTGTTTCTGAAGCCCAGAATGCATGGTTTAATCTCTGTTCTAGTACATTGTTGTGAAACTTACCAATTCTAGCACTTATGGTTTATTTCTCAATAAAAATAAATTCAAGTTAGCTGCATGTGTAATGAGGGAGATAACCTCCATTTTAAAATTGGATAAGAATGATCTGTAAAACCTGAAAGTAAGAATTTAGCACAGCTGCCATTGCCCAGGCTGATATTGGTAACTCCCCAGATCGTGATTGATACCTGGTTTACATGTTGTAAATTAATTCATACTTAGTTGTACCAAGCTATGGCTTGATTTGTGTATTACCATTTTGTATGTTTTTCAATTCACTGAGACTCCCACTGCCTGTGGTAACACTGTTTGGAAACTGGCTGCAATAACTTGAATAGATTGTGTATCTTAAAATATCCTGATCTTTATCCTGAAGGAAGGTGGTGTGCTACTAGCTTGAATTCTTGAAACTTTGCTTTGTGAGCTTGATGTAAATGGTGCAGGATCTGTCTCAGAGGGCTAAAGCCTGGGCAAACTGGTGGCCTAAGTCCTATCTCACTACATTTCTCTATGAACTTTAGACTCCTTGTAATTTCAGAGTTTCCATTTAACATATGGGCTAAACATGTATAATAAAAACAAAATTCTGGCAGCACAATCTGTAGAGAGAAAAACAAAGTTAACATTTCAGGTTGATTAATTTTTCATCAGGATGTTAGTAAAAATAGCTGCCAGAGGAAATGGGAGACCAGTTCCAGACTTTTCAGGAGAGGAATATTGGCCTAGGATCAGAAACTTATATTTATCAAAATCTTAAGCGTGCTTAGCCAGTCCACTTGGAATTTACTGTACCTTGAGACTTTTTACTAAAATTTTACTGGGTATGGGTAAGAGAACGTGATACAAATGCCCATTTGATCATTGAATAATAGTGGAAAGCACAAAATGTAAAATTGTGCTTTATTATTATCATCAGAAGGTTCTGATGAAAGGTCACAACCTGAAATGTTAGCTCTGTTTCTTTCTTCACAAATGCTGCCTGACCAGCTGAGTATTTCTAGCATGTTTTATTTTTATTTCAGATTTTTCAGCTGTGTTTTGCTTTTGGAACATTTGAACCTTGTCATCTATCAATAGAAATATTAGGATGTCCTGTCTAACTTCATGCTTTTGCTATGGAGCTTTGCATAATGGGGACTCTTTCAGACATCAAGGTTAATATGTCTGATTGCAGGACATGCAATTTTCCAATTTAACCCAGTACCTTAATTAGTCAACTTCATTTCCTGCTCTGTTTGTCTTGCTTCCTACTTTGTTCAGTTGTTAAACCTCCTTGTTCTTATACATGGCTCTCCCATTTGTATTTGTTACTTGGAAAACCAATTATTCTCCTTGATTTTTAATTTATTACAGTAAAAAACATTTGAAGCTTTTAATTTCTCTTCCACCCTCCTGGACTTCTTTTTTAACCTGACGTACCCTCTATTTTTAATATCTAACAAAAACAGAGATAAAATAAGTAGGAAGTAAAACTAATTCTATCAAACACCCTGGGCAGTCACATTTAATCTGGATGTATAACCTGGAAGAAACGATCTAAAATTTGGTAGGGGCACTGAAATTTATGATGAACTCTAGTGAAGAGTATATGAATTTGCACAGATCTGGGTTGTTGAGCAACAAAATGAGGCTAATTATTGCATCATTCATTTTTATGAAATAGTAGTACTGGTAATATTAACTGAGTACCTAAGCTACATGTTATTTGTGTAACGATTGAAAACAATCATGCTTCTTTGTAGAAGTAACTTGTCAGAGGAATGTAATGTTGAAGATTTTGCAGCTATAGGAAAATGTAAACTTTGCAGGTACTTCATTGATAAAAGTATAAAAATCTGAGTCGGCAATTGATCGTCTGTTTGGTTTTGAGACCTGATTGATCTGGTGGCCACTAATTGAGCAGTGAACCCAAGCTTCTGGTTGGTCAGACTTGACTCCAGTTCCCAAATCACTTCAGCATGATTGTTGCTTTGATTTCTACATTTTGCCACTTCCTCTAAATTAGTCCTGACTTCTCTGATTGTATTAACTATTCCCAGCAGCTAATCCAGGCCAAGTCTTTCTGCTCCATCCAAGGTTTTCCCCGAGGTTTCAAGTTGTGAATCTATTCTCATGTACCCAAGATCTCCAGATAATCACAAGCTCACTTGAGCTCTGTTTTACTCCTTGCCCTGCTCTTGCCACATATAGGCTCCTTTTTGATCCTCAGCAGAAGTCTATTTTTTACATTATGTATTTTCATTTGACACTATATGGATTTCAGTAAGGCGTTTGACAAAGTCCCTCATGGTAGGTTGGTACAGAGGATTAAAGCTCATGGGATATGTGGTCAGGTATCTAGATGGGTAGAGAACTGGCTTGCAAAGAGGAGTCAGAGAGGAATTGTGGAGGGGTCTTTTTCCAGGTGGAGGTCTGTCACTAGTGGTGTGCCGTAGGGCCCCCTTCTCTTTGTAGTGTATATAAATGATTTGGAAGGGGGAGTAGGTGGTGTGATCAGCAAATTTGCTGATGCCACCAAGATGGCTGGATTGGCGGGCAGTGAGGAGCAGTGTCTCGCAACACAGCGGGATATTGATAGGCTGGTTGATTGGGCAGATATGTGGCAAATGGAGTTCAATCCGGATAAATGTGAGGCGATGCATTTTGGCCGGAATAATGTAGGGGGAAGTTATATGATAAAGGATAAGCCTATAAGGAGTATAGAGTCGAAGCGAGACCTGGGGGTGCAAGTGCACAAGTCTTTGAAGGTGGCAGTGCAAGTGGAGAGTGTGGTGAAGAAAGCCTATGGTATGTTAGCCTTTATAGGAAGGGGTATAGAATATAAGAGCTGGAGTCTAATGTTGCAGATGTACAGAACGTTGGTTAGGCTGCATTTGGAGTACTGCGTACAGTTCTGGTCGCCTTACTACCAGAAGGACGTGGAGACTCTGGAGAGAGTGCAGAGGAGGTTTACCAGGATGTTGCCTGGTATGGAAGGACTGGGGTATGAGGAAAGATTGAAGAAATTGGGGCGCTTTTCCCTTGAACGACGCCAACTGAGGGGGGATCTAATAGAGGTATATAAGATTATGAAGGATAGAGTAAACAGAGGTAAGCTATTTCCTATAATAGAATCACGTAGGACAAGGGGCCATGGACTTAAGGTGAGCGGGGAGAGGTACAACACAGATATTAGAGGGAGGTTTTTCACACAGAGGGTAGTGGGAGTATGGAATGCTCTGCCAAGTAAGGTGGTGGAGGCAAACACGCTAGAGTCCTTTAAGAGTAACTTAGACAGGCATATGACTGAGTTGGAGATGGGTGGATATAGGAGAACCTTTAATTAAGGGTCATTAGCATTGGGGTGTCCCTAGAAATGTAAATGGGTATAGTATGATAATAATGTTTTTCTCTGTTTTCATTGACAGGTTTGAAGTCGGTCCACCTCGTGTCCAACGAGGGGCATACACGCGATGGGTCGTACTGGGGCTGCTCTTGGTTGTTCGAGATTGGCCCAGTGCTTCATGTCGTTAGTGTGTGCCTAAACTGGACAAGATTCTGGGCAAGACGACAGCTCAGTGACTATCGCTGATTGCTGTGCAGACACATGGATTTGGGCCGGTGTCTGTGGGAGTTTGCGCATTCTCCCCGTGCTTGCGTGGGTTTTCTCCGGGTGCTCTGGTTTCCTCCCACACCCCAAAGATGTGCTGTTAGGCTGATTGGCAGGAATAAATTGTCCCGAAATCAGTTTTCCCTCAATCTGGATGGCCATAAAACATTAGATAGGGGTCATGGGTAGAGAGATGGAGTTGAGATGGCAGCGTGGGCTCGTTGGGCCGAAGGGCCTGTTTCCCAGGCTGATTTTGTTCTTTGTTCTTTGTTATCTCTGAGGTATTAGCCATTTTAAAACGCTTGAGCATGTGTGATTTGTTACTCAGTTGTCTTTCCCCCTCAGTTTGGAATTTTGGCCAGAGGAGGGAGCCAGAGCTATGTAATGCCTTTCACTGCTCATGGGACTCATAGACATGGTGTGAAATGTTTTAATGGCCTCTAACTGGATATTTCAATACATTTTCTGACATCCAAGTTCAGATGTAACTGATTTTCAGCTCACCCAATTTTTCCAGTTACCATTATAGTTTAGTCCAATACCTTAATTAGTCAACCCCATTTCCTGCTTTGGATGCTGTTGAATCAGGTCAAAAACCTGCTCTGAACATGTGGTATGGTTCAGTTGTTTTGTTCAGCATCTTTGCCGTTAAGGACATAAATGTGGAGCTAAATAGAACCACATGTTTTGCAATATGTCAAATTCCTTTAACTTCATTCTTTGCTTCTCACTTCACAAAGGAAAACATGAATAATGTACCAGAAATTCTGAGAGAAACAAGTTTTAGTGAGGAACTGAAGAAAATCAACACTAGTAAAGAAATGGTTTTGGGGAACTTGATGGGATTGAAGGTGGATAAATCTCAAAGGCCTGATAATATTCATTCCAGAGTATTTAAGGAAGTGGCCCTGGAAATAATAGATCCATTACTGATCGTTTTCCAAAATTCTTTGCACTCTGGAATAGTTCCTACAGATTTGAAGGTAGCTAATGTAAGCCCGTTACTCAAAAAGAGAGGTGAAGAGAAAACAGGGAACTATAGACCAGCAAGCCTAACGTCAGTTGCTGGATCCATTGTCAAGGATTTCAGAGCTCAGCATTTGGAAAGCAGTGATATAATCAGACAAAGCCAACATGGATTTACAATGGGGAAATTGTGCTTGACGAATCTATATTGGAATTCTTTGAGGATGAAACAAGGAGAGCCAGTGAATGTGTTTAATTTAGACTTTCAGGAGGCTTCAACAAGGTCTCATGTAGCAGACTACAATGTAAAGTTAAAGTACATGGGATTGGGGGTAGTGCCTTGAGAGCAGATAGGAAACAAAGAGTCGGCATAAATGGGTCTTTTTCCAGTTGGCAGGCAGTGACTAGTGGGGTACTGCAGGGATCAGTGCTAGGACCCCAGCCATTCACATATGATTTGGAAGAGGGAACTAAATGTATTATCTCCAGATTTGCAGGTGACACAAAATTGAGTGGAAGGATGAGCTATGATGAAGATGCAGAGATGCTTCAGTGTGATTTGGACAGGCAGATGCAGTATAATATAGATAAATATGAGGTTTCTTAGCAAAAATAGGAAGGCAGATTATTATTTGGGTGTAAATTGAGAGCGAGACCTTGGTGTATTTGTGCATCAGTTTCTGAAAGTAAGCAAGCAGATACAGTTTGGAAGTCAAGAGGGCAAGTGGTATGTTGGCCATCATAGCAAGAAGATTTGAGTATAGGGATAGGGATGCTTTAATGCAATTGTACAGGGCATTGATGAGGGCACAACTGGAGTATTGTATGTAGTTCTGGTGTCCTTATCTGAGCAAGGATGTCCTTGCTATAGAGGGAGTGCAGCTAAGGTTTGCCAAACTGATTTCTGGGATGGCGGATCTGTCATTTGAGGAGAGACTAAGTTGATTAGGATTGTTTTCATTAGAGTTTAGTAGAGTGAGACGAGATCTCATAGAAACTTATAGAGTTCTAACAGAATTAGACAGGGTAGGTTCAGAAAGAATGTTCCCAATGGTGGGGGAGTCCAGAACTAGAGATCATAATTTGAGGATAAGAAGCAAATCTTTTAGGACGGAGGTGAGAAGAAATTTCTTCACCCCGAGAGTGGCAGATCTGTGGAATTCACTACCAAAGAAAGTTGTTGAGGCCAAAACATTGTGTGATTTCAAGAAGAAATTAGACACAGCTCTTGTGATTAAAGGGATCAAGGGATATGGGGAGAAGGTGGGATCAGGATATTGATTTTGATTGACTATGATCAAAATGAATGGTGGAGCAAGCTCGAAGGGCTGAATGGCTTACTCCTATATAACTTGGGGATATTAATGCAAAACATGTGTTAAATTCAAAATATACTGCAAGTGATTTATCTTTTCTAAAATCATTATTATAGGCATTTTCGTAGAGTTCTCTAATCATTTCAATTTCCATTACTAGATGCTATTTCATTTTAGAGTACTGAATGTATGCATCTCACCAAGGATGTGTACTGCATACTGTGGCTGTAAAGCATTTTGTCCTTAATAACTAGTTGAAGGCTTACAATAATTATATAATTATTACAATAAGTGAACTGTGTGAAGATAATCACTCATTTACATTTTTTTGAAGACATCCAGTTTCTATCTTGAAAGCTACTAGGGACATTCAATAACTCAATATTCAAACCAGGACCTTTCTAAAATAATCATACAATCTACGGCACGGAGACAGTCCTTCAGCCCAGGCTGGTCCACGCTGACCAAAAAGTCTATCTAAGCTAATCTCATTTGCCTGCATTTGGCCCATATCTCCTTTCCAATCCATGTATCTGTCCAAATGCCTTTTAAGTGTTGTCAGTGTCCCTGTCTCAACCACTTCTTTCTGCAGCTCGTTCCACATTAATACCACGATCTGTGTTTTTAAAAAAATGTTGCTCCTCAAGTTCCCACTAATTCTTTCCCTTCTTAATTTAAACCTATGCCCTCTAGTTCTCAATTCCCCAACCCTGGGAAAAAGACGTTCACCCTTTCCATGCCTCTCATGATATTATACAACTCTATAAGATCACCCCTCCATCTCCTACGCTCCAAAGGAAAAAGGCCTAGTCTGTCCAATCTCCCTATAACTGAGTCCCTTGAATCCTGGCAATATCCTTGTAAATCTCTTCTGCAATGTCTCCAGTTTAATGACATCTTTAGCAAGACAACTAAAACTGAGCACAGTACTCCAGATCCGGCCTCACCAAAGTCCCATATAACTGCAACATAACTTTCCAATATCTGTACACCACGATAAAAAGAGAAAATACTGGAAAGTCTCAGTCACAAAGGGTGATCTGGACTCGAAACGTCAGCTCTTTTTTTCCCTTATAGATGCTGCCAGATCTGCTGAGATTTTCCAGCATTTTCTCTCTTTGGGCCCAATTTTACCAAAAAAAATTCACACCTGTTTTTGGGTGCAAAATTGCGGTCAATTTGGGCATCGGGCCTGTAACATGATCTGCACCTGAAACCGAGCAGATTGCGCTTTTGCCGACACCCGATTTGGGCGCAGATCCGGTCCACGCCCTAATCGGGCAGCCGATTAGCATGCATTTAAATCAATTTTAATGAACCACGCACCCAACTCTACCGCCAAACCCCACTTTACCGTCTTCGAATCCATTTTGGATCCGCGCTGTTATCAACCTGCAGAATAAAAATCCGAAGCGGATTCCTATTCTGCAAGGGAACCTCTGAAGCCCATCCATCCTCCTCGAACACCCTTCGCAGATCCCCTGGTAACCACCCTGGCAGACACACACAACCCACCACCCCCCACCGGCAGAGCACACCCCCAACCTACCTGGATTGCTGCCCTCCCTCCACCATCCTTCTGATCTGCACTCATTGATGTGGAGATGCTGGCATTGGACTGGGGTAAACACAGTAAGGAGTCTCACAACACCAGGTTAAAGTCCTGTTGGAGTTTAACCTGGTATTTTGAGACTTCTTACTGCACTCGTAGGACATCCTGCAACACCTTCCTGGCCTTCCGCTGGCATCTAACGGAGGAGGGGGCGGGCTCAGACGGATCTCTGGTTTGGCAGGGGGGGGAGGGAGGGGGATGAACTTGGGAGAATCCCGGGCACGCTGTTTCAGATTTTTTCAAATGCACATGTGCAGTTCAGAGTTCCAATCATTCCGGCAATGCTAAGCCCCACCCACAGCGCAGACCGGACCGGAGACCGGAAAAAGCTTATGGGCGCTCTGGAACAAGGATTCCGGGCTCAGATCCGTTTTATGTCCGGATCTGGCACTTAGCCTCCGATTGGTAAAATCTGGCCCTTTGTTTCAGATTTTAGCATCCACAGTAATTTGTTTTTATTCTACACTCGATGCTCTGACTGAAGGCCATCTTGTCAAATGCCTTCTTCTTTGCCCTATTTATCTATAACTCCACCTTTAGAAAATTATGCACCTAAACTCCCAAGGTCCCTCTGTTTCACAATATTCCCTAAGGTTCTACCATTCACCATGAAAGTCCTAGCTTGATTTGACTTTCCAAAATGCAACACCTTAGACTTATCTGTATTGAACTCCATTTGCCATTCCTTGGCCCCCTTCCCCAATTGATCAAGATCCTGCTGTAATTTTTGATAACCTTACTCACAATTTACAATACCACCTATTTTAGTGTCATCTGCAAACTTACTGGTCATGCCTTGTTCACTCTCATCCAAATCATTGATATAGATAAAAACAGCAATGGGGGAACCCTCTGTTTCCTATCATCAAACCAATTGTATATCCAATTTGCCAGCTCTGCCGCAATCCCATGTGATTTAACTTCCAAGCAGCCTACCTAGTGAAACTTTGCCAAAGATGTTACTCGGCTTTTAATTTAAACACTTTCCAAGCATTCCAGTTTAATGAGCCAAACAAGGACAGTAATTCATCAATTTTCTTATTTAACACTTCTGGTACCAACTCAAACAAACAATTGCAACTCAGACTCTTTACTGAACTTTAACTCGAATTGAACATCAACTTTAACTATTTAACTGAAAATAGGTACCATTGAGTTAAGGAAAACCTTGACTAAGATATATCCTTAATGTAGAATTTATCTTCTTCTCTGAAGCATTCTTCAGGGTACGTGTCTTCTTAGGATGGTTGGTCTCTTCCAAGTTATCACTGGCAAACAAATGCTGCACATGTCTTTTATTCACAGTCCTCCACTCATTTCCAGCAGATTCTCTGTCGTCCAGCCAACTGTGTAACCAGAAACCGATCACGTGGCTCACACATCCAATGAAATTACTTTTGAACGACACCATAATGCTTAGTTTATTTGATATGTACCATACATAACAGTAATAAATCAAAGCCACAATGCCTAGATTAATGGAAATAATTTCCCTTATTTGGCCAACACAGCTCCCAGATCAGAGCAACTTTATGACCTGCATATGGTTTTATAATTACAAGTTGACCAAAAATCCCAGCATGCTTAACTCTCAATCAGAAAAGCCATTTTAAACTCACTATTGCCATTATTGTTGTTAAAGTATTGTTGTGGCCATTCTTTCTCTGTCCACAAAGGCTTTACTCAAGTCCATATAGACTATGTCTACCCCCTGCGCTCATCAACCTTCCTGGTCACTTCATCAAAGAACTCCACAAATTTGTAAGGCATGATGTCCTGTGCACAAAGCAGTGCTAACTGCTCCTAATCAAATCCAGTCTTTCCAAATGCCTGTATATCTTATCCCTCAGATTCCTCTCCAGTATTTACCCACCACAGATGTTAGGCTTACGGGTTTCTCAAGTTTTTCTTTGCAGCCCTCCTTAAATAAGGGCACATCATTTGCTATCCTCCAGTCTTTTGGTACTCATCCGTGGTTAATGAGTATGCAAATATCTCAGCCAGGGCTCCTGCCATTTCTTCTCCAGCTTCACACCGTATTATTGGATATATCTGGTCAGGGCCAGGAGATTTACTCACCTCCATACGTTTTAATACATCCATCACCTCCTCTACTGTAATGGGAACTGTCCCCAATATATCGCCACTAACTTTCCCAGGTTCCCAAGTCTTTACGTCTTTCTCTACGGTAAACACAGAGGAGAAATATTCATTGAGAACCTCACCCATCTCCTGCGGTTCTACGTGTGTTCACTTTGATCCTTGAGGCGTCCTATTTTCTCTCTAATTATTATTTTTCCCTTAATATACTTAAATAATTCCTTTGTATTCACCTTAATCCTCTCAGCCAAAGCTACTTCATGCCCCCTTTTTGTCCTCCTAATTTCCTTCTTGAAGATACACCTGTATCCCCTGCACATCTCTAGGGGATCCCTTGACTCCAGCTACTTGTACCTAAGCTACGCCTACGTATTTTTTTTCTGGCCAAAACCTCAATGTGTTTTGTCATCCAGGGTTCCCTACTCCTGCCAGACTTGCCCTTCACCCTAACAGGAACATAAAAACCCTGAACTTTAGCAATTTCACTTTTGAAGGCCTCCACTTGCTGCAGGTCCTTTTGCCCTCAAAGAAGTCAACCCTTGCAAGCCCCTCCTAATTCCATCAAAATTCACCTTGCCCCAATTTAGAGCTTTCAACTGTGGACCAGTTTTGCCCCTTTCCATAATTATTTTAAAATTAATAGAACTATAGTCACTGGTCCCAAAGTAATCCCCCACCATCACCTCAGTCACTTGCCCTGCCTTATTTCCCAAGAGGATGTCAAGTTTTGCCCTTTCCTGAGTAGGACCCTCCACAAAGTGCCTGAGGAAACTTTCCTGAATACACTTAACAAATTGCACCCCATCTAATCCATTAACACAATGGCTGTTAGGAAAATTAAAATCCCGAACTATGACAACCCTATTACTCCTGCAAGTCTCCCCAATCTTCCTGCATATTTATTCTTCGAATTCCCATTAACTATTTAGGAACCCACAGTACAACTCCAATAAGGTCACCATCCCCTTCTTATTTCTTAGTTCCGCCCACATAGCCTTGTTGGATGATCTCTCAGTTGTTTCATTTGACTGCTGCCGAGATGCTCCCTTTAATCAAGAATGCAACTCTCCCTCCTATCTTTCCTCCAGCTCTGTCTGCCTAAAGCATCTGTATCCTGGAACAATAAGCTACCATGTTTCAGTCATGGCTATAATATCCCAGTCCCACGTACCTATCCATGCCCTGAGTTCATCAGCTTTTCTTGTCAGCTCTCTTGCATTGAAATAGATGCAATTTAATCCAACACGTTTTCTTCGCTCCCTGCCATGCTCTTGCCTATCATGTTTATTCATCTTGCTGTTGCTGTGAACTGCATCTCTTTTCAGCCTCTCATTTGCTTCCCTGCTGCTGAGGATCCCACCCCCCCAGCCAATCTAGTTTAAACCCTTCCTTGCAGCACTATCAAATCTGCCTCCCAGGATATTGGTCCTGTCCAGTTCAGATGCAACCAGATCCTCTTAAACAGGCCACCTCTGCTTCAGAAAAAATCCCAGTAATCTAAGAATGTGAATCCCTACCCCTGTACCAATTCTTTAGCCGTGCATTCATCTGCCATATTACTAATTCTCACTAGCACGTGGCAGTGAAAGTAATCCAAAGGTCACCACCCTCGGTCCTGCTTCTTAAACTTTTTCCTAGCTCTCTATAATCATTCCTTAGGACTTCATCCCTATTTCTATTTGCATCATTTGTGCCGACGTAATGAGTATTATTTCCTGATGTTTCATAAAATTTATTTCTTTTTTTGCTAAAAACAGTCATCTTTTATACAGTGGGTTTGCCCCTTTAATTATTTGTCTTTGACATCAGAACACCACTATCAACATGTTTTGGTGAGTAGTGGAGTTCTTAGAATTTTGTGAATCATTGCAATCCTGTTGTAAATGAATGAGCAGACGTAGTTCCATGTACTTCATATTGTACAATATTATGTTTAATTTGTTGCTTTTTCATCTAGGCATTTCTTGAACTGTGTTATCTCTGCTGTCCTTGGCATTCTGGCGATTGTCTGCATTGCATCCTTTGTGTTTATTGAATACTTTGTTGATGCAAATAGGCTTCGCACCAACCAGAAATTTGAAAGTAAGTTACTCTAGTAGAATCTCAATTCTAGTATATCCACATGATCTATAACTCTCTATACAAGTATTGTTATTTTAATGCCTATTTTAATTGCATGTAAACAGAGTCTGAACAATTTGAGAGTTGTTTAAATAGTTTGGTTCTATGTTGAATATCTTTCTCTATTTTCTACCGTTTGCTCACTTCCTTACTCAGGTCACCAAAAAAAATAGAGTGGGAGAACTGGTTAGTCCTTGAACCCTGTGTTTGACTTTTGACAGCCAGTTGGTGAAGGACAAGACCAGAAGTTCATCTTTGTTTAAGATTTATTTACAAGTGAGGCATTAAAAGTGTAATACTCCGAACTCTATAATCCACCACAAGTGTCAATAAAACTTTCTCTTTATATGCACAAGTAGCTATCCAAAGAGTACCCCATCTTATACACTTAACCTTAATGTATATAATGAATACCCTGAGATCAGTTATAAACACGCTACAGCTCTACTGACTGATATTAGCTAAATGGTTCTGTGCTATACCATTTTTTATATAATCATCAGGGTTTCTACAAATGCTATTAGCTATCATAAAGCAAGATATGTCTGGATTTTCTGATTATTTTAAAAATGTCACAGATGGGAAAAGTAGCTTTTTTTAAATTGTACCCATTAATATACATTTATCTGAGCAAAAGCAGGTTTTTATTCATTTGAGGTCTCATGAAAAACATTGTTTATATTTTGAACAAAAATGTGTATATTATCTGCTTTTGATGTGAATCACCTTTTGCTCATTAGTTACAGAAATTATTTCTTTACATTGGGAGACTTGTTTCTTCTGCTTCTTGATAAGTATGCTCATAAGAGGTCACCTGATTTTGTTTTGAATTCTCACATCTTTCATGAGAACAAGTACCATTGATTGGAACACAAATCAAGATTTTTAGGGCTTCATGGTATAATTAAATCCCTCTGATTAAAATCTGTAAATTCTGAATTCTTGATTTCTAACAGGTGGATCCTCAGCTGTGCCTGACCTAACATGGTACAAATAACTATTATTCATTAATCAAATTTTAAGTTCATATATTAGTGTCACAAGTAGGCTTACATTAACACTGCAATGAAATTACTGTATAAATCCCCTAATCAACACGCTTCAGCGCCTGTTCAGGTTCACTGAGGAAAACGTGGCCAATCCACCTAACCAGCACGTCTTTCACCCTGTGGGGGGAAACCGGAGCACCCAGAGGAAACCCATGCAGACACAGGGAGAACGTGCAGACTGCACACAGTCAGTGATCCAAGCCTAGAATCTAACCCAGGTCTCTGCCACTGCCACCATGCTGCCCAAGTAGCATTTATTAAGCAAGGTTTTACATATACTTAATAAAAAAACAGTGAAAACAACATGTAAGTCTCTTATCCCTCAAATTCCTTTAGCTTCTTTAGTGTTGCCAGCAAAGTTGATGGCTTTCTCTTCTATCTCAGATGTTGAACTGTGCCTTAGAAGAATCATACCACAGAAGCTATGGTAAAACTGCCATCTGTTTATGATCCAGCAGATGTTGCTCTATCTATGTATCACAACTTAAAATCAAAAGTCTTGTCAGAATTTTGTTTAAACAGTAAATTTAAACATTTATTAACAAAAGAATGTTTTAAGCAGAGAGGATTTCTGTAACGTAATCAAAATTTCCATTACAGAATGTTCCACAAAGGAATTCCACTTGACAAGTGAAACACCCTCTAGGCAGTACTCCCTTGTAGATGTTTACGTACAAAGCTGCAGTAATATTGCCACAAGTCTGTAGGAAAGGCATATCATAGGACTTCTCTTTTCCAGGAGAGTTTCAAAAATTAATGTAGAAATTCAAGAAACTTCCAAATCAAAAAAACCCTTTCTGAAAAGCAGCTCCTTTTCTGGCTTGGCTGGAATGTCTTCTTCCTAGCTCTTCTCTAAACATGGAGCACTACTCCAGGAGGTCTCATATCGCCACAGTTCAAACAAAGCCCAATATCACTCCTAAAATATCCTCCTTTCTCTTTCATCTTAGATTCCATGCCCTTAATATCTCTTTGAACTTAACATTCCCACAATTAAAAAAAAATGTTGTCCCTATTGCCCCTCTTTCAGGTCAAATAAAATGACCATTCCTTGTGTATTTATGACCGTTTCCAAGTTGTAAAATTTTTTAACCCCCAGTAACAATCCAAACCTTTTTCTTATCTCCTAATGCAAATTTCTACACAATGTTTATTTACTTACAGAAATCCATGTGACCATACCTTCATTAAAATGCATGCCTTTAGCACTTCCATTTCTTTTGATATCTTACACCTCACAAACTGTCTTCAATTGATTTAAATTGGTTCCACACACACACAGACCTACAAACCTGCTTCACAGAACAATATGAATAAAAGCAAAGATTCCAGTTTTCCAACTTTTATCCCCATTTATTATTATTCTGGAATCCCTTATTTGGAAATGGTCCTCTTCCTTTAGCTTGGGTAGAGATCATCTGGTGTCACCTTACCTCTTTAACTAGAGTCATATAGACAAAAGACAAATATCCATCCCTTGTTCCCTGGACCCCCAAAGTTTACATCCCATTGTGAACAAATTACAAATTTCCTTTAGATACTGAGCAGTTAGAAATAATGTCACATTCTTTTCAACATGTTTTAACCCAAATCTCAAATATACTGAAGATGGTCTTCAGAGAGTTAGTACAGACTCAGATGAAGGGTAATCCAGACTCAATGTTTGTTCTATTCTCCCTCTGCAGATGCTGTCAGACCTGCTGAGATTTTCCAGAATTTACTGTTTTTGTCTCAGATTCAAGCGTCCATGTTATTTTGCCTTTAGCTTGGATTTGAATTTCTTTATTAATCTACACCAATGTAACTCAGGTCTTAAATATGCTGTCTTGTTGAAAATTCTTCTGTTTAGGAAGATAGTTATTTATATTGTATGTTTCTGGATTAGGTACTCTTAATTGTATATACCATGCAATCTTAATTTGAAATTGCTTAATTCAAATGATGCATTGAAGTTATGCGGAAATATTTCCTGCACTGAATTTGAATTCTGAGATGATTTGTATTTTGTTTCACAAAAGTTGGCTTTGAATTAGGCTCCACTGGTTTTGTATTCTTTGCCTTTGTTTATGTGAACCTCAGTATGAGTTAATGCACCTCCATGTGCACAGATGTGAAAATACTATATTATCAGATCTTTGGTTGTTAACTAAATTTGATGCATTTTATTTGTATAGGTATAAAACTTAAGAATAGTCTTATGTTTTTAGGTAAACGTCAAGAAGTATTTTTGCATTCCGTGTATGCAACCTTTGAGTTGTCCAGGTGAAAGATTTAAATCAGTTTAACATACTCCTTATTGTATATTTCCAAATAATCCCATTGATTTTGATTATCAAAAGCCCTTTGATGGAGATGGATTCTGTTATCCCTTTGGGTATATAATAGAAATAGGAAGATAATGGAGTCTTTAAAATTGTGGCAAACAAAAATGAAAGCAACAGCAGATATCAGATTTTTGAAGCAAGTACAGCACAGTTAAACAATGCATTGTTTTATCCACCAAGACAAAGATTAGGCCCACAAGTTACAAAAGGGACACTAATATATCTGAGAGCCAGCATCTACTGTAATACTTCGTCCTGCAAAAAATTTGATGGATATTCAGAAATACTGATAATTGGAGTGCAGTAAGTGGAGGTTTTACTGTCCCGAAACTTTGCAAATAGACCCAAAGTTATGAAGAAGTAAACATGTTGGGAGAGAATTGCAGTGGAGTTTAATGACAATTAATGAAGCATTTTATACCTTTCTTTAATTTTAACAGCTATAAATGATACAGATATCTGGTTTGCATTTCTGCCCTATGCCCCTGTTCGTACTACTGCTGCTGTCATTCTTATTGTGTCTGCGATGACTGTTCTACTAGGTCTGATTTCAGTGTCACTTTTGGGTCAACTTCTGTGCTTCCACATCTACCTCAGTAAGTAACATATAAGATGTTTGCTGTATTTATCTTATCAATAGGATTCTTATTGCACTGTTAAAGAAATTCAGATTTTCTTTTAAGCACTAAATTAGATATTGAACTTTATCTGATTAATTTATTATTATTGTCACATGAAAATTATTGTTTCTTGCATGCTATGCAGACAAAACATATTGTTCATAGAGAAGGAAACAAGAGAATGCAGAATGTAGTGTTACAGCCATAGTTAGAGTGCTGTGTACCTGCTAAATGGTTATTTTTAAATATTGGGGGGGTCTTTCGGGTATTATTTTTGAATATTGGGCTTGATAAAATTTCAGTGGCAGACAGTTGCACAAATCTGTTAATTAGTTATCTAATTTGACATATTATAGAAAATAATTCTGTTTTTAGAATATTGAAACTAAACCATTTGCCACAGGGAGGCTGGATAATCCTACTTTAGGGCGGCACGGTAGCACAGTGGTTAGCACTGTTGCTTCACAGCTCCAGAGACCTGTGTTTGATTCCTGGCTTGGGTCACTGTCTGTGTGGAGTTTGCACATTCTCCTTGTGTCTACGTGGGTTTTCTCTGGGTGCTCTGGTTTCCTCCCATAGTCTAAAGATGTGCGGGTTAGGTTGATTGGCCATGCTAAAATTGCCCCTTAGTGTCCTGAGACGCATGGGTGAGAGGGATTAGTGGGTAAAATATGTAGGCATATTGGGGCTAGGGTCTGGGTGGGATTGTGGTTGGTGCAGATTCGATGGGCTGAATGGCTTCTTTCTGTACTGTAGGGTTTCTATGATTTACTTTACAATAATCCATTTAAAGCAGGAATTTGTTCATTGCCACCACAAAAACTCATGTTAAAGTATGAACTTTATTGTGTTAGCAAACAGTAATTTGATTCCTACCATTTCTGTGCTGTTTCAAGGGACTGGGCATTGCAGATTCCAAAACATGCATGGTATTTCTGAATAAGATTTATCCATATTGTCTGTGGGGTTGATGGGGAAGAAGGAGGAAATTGTATGACTTTGGCATATTTACTTTATGGATGTGGTGTTGTAACAATTACATTACTGGGCTAGAAGTCTGAACTAATAATCCAAATATGTGAATTCAAATCTATGCATGGTAGCTTGAGAATTTGAAAGAGAATTTTAAATATATAGAAAAGTAAAACCAGTTCGCACATGATTTTTTTAAAAAACTGTTATCCTTATGTGGCTTTTGCTTTGTTACTCCAGTCCCACGCCAATGCCATTGATTCTTTGCTGCCCTCAGTTTATCAAACCTCTCAGAACAAACAGGCAATGCCCATTTTGATCAAGAGGTCAGCGAGAGCAGGGAAGCCTTTGACGAACTTTTATCTGAGGTCACCATTACAGACGCCTTTTCAAAGGTCAACCCATGGAAAGCAACTGGCCCGGATGGGGTACCCAGATGAGCACTCAAATGCTGTGCAGACCAGCTGGCAGGGGTATTCACAGATATTTTCAACATCTGCTTACAACAATCTGAGGTCCCTATCTGCTTGAAGAAGATGACCATCATCCTTGTACCAAAGAAAAGCCAGACTTTGTGCCTTAATGCCTATCATATACTGGCTCTGACATTCATCATTATGAAATGCTTCAAAAACATTTCAATCATGGCATAAATCAGTTCCGGCTTCCCAGATTGCCTGGATCCACTACAGTTTGTCTACCACCGCAACAGGTCCACAGCAGACGTCATTGCCCTGGCCTCCAACCTTGGAACATCTAGATAACAAAGCCACCAACGTCAGACTCTTATAATCACTACAACTCAGCCTTCAACACCATGATTCCTACAAAACTCACCTCCAAGCTCCATGGCCTGGGGCTTGGCTCCTCCCTCTGCAACTGGATCCTGAACTTCCTAACCCACAGACCGCAATCAGTAAGAATAGGCAACAACAGATCCACGATCATTCTCAACACTGGTGCCCCACAAGGCTATGTCCTCAGTCCTTTACTATACTCCTTTATACACCAATGACTGTGTGGCCAAATTCCCCTCCAACTTGATTTTCAGGTTTGCTGATGACACCATCATAGTGGGTTAGATCTCAAACAATGACGAGATAGAGCATAGGAATGAGATAGAGAATCTGATGAACTGGTGCGATGACAATAATCTCTCCTTCAATGTCAACAAAATGAAGGAGATAGCCATTAACTTCAGGAAGTGTAGTGGAGGACATACTCCTGTCTACATCAATGGGCACAAAGTAGAAATGATTGAAAGCTTCAAGTTTTTAGGTGTCCAGATTACCAACAACCTGTCTTGGTCCCCCTCAAGCTGACACTATAGTTAAGAAAACCACCAACGTCTCTACTTTCTCAGAAGACTAAGAAAATTTGGCATGTCTGCTACGACTCTCACCAATTTTTACAGGTGCACCTTAGAAAGCATTCTTTCTCGTTATATCACAGCTTGCTATGGCTGCTACTTTGTCCAAGACCGCAAGAAACTACAAAGGGTCGTGAATGAAGTCCTGTCGTGCTTTGTCTGTATTTCGTGCAACAAACAATACTTTTCATTGTATCCCAATACATAATGACAACAAATCAAATCAATAAAATGCCAGCTTGTAAACCACATGCTCATTCTGAGGTTGATTATTTATAAACAAAAGGTTTAATAACTGAACATGAAGATAACCATGAACCAATTTTTAAAATTTCATTCATAGGATGGAGTCATCGCTGGTTATTGCCCTTTCCAAATTACCCTTAAGAAGATGGTGATGAGCTGTTGGTGGTGTAGGTACACCTCTGATGCTGGGGCTTAAGAAGGCAGTTCCAGGATTTTGATCCAGTGGCAGAGAGCAGGGGAGGTGGTTTGCAAGGGAACATGCAGGTGGTAATGTTCCCATGTATCGATTTTCCGTGAACTTCCACATAGTAGTGGTCATGGGCAGTATAAATACATGAATTGAAATGCAAAATTTCCAAATAGAGACATTATTAAACTAATCAATTCAGAGGGGTATGGGAAATCTTTTCAAGAAACAAAGAGTTATCGTTAAACTTTCTTCTGAAGATATCTCATTCTAAGGAATGGTGCTGTGATGCCCAGTGCCCTCATCAAATGTGGTGAATGTTGGCAGGGAGTTTAACCATGAAAAGCACCCCATTTGAACGAAATCCTACCTCATCCTCAAAAATGCAAAGCTATATAACTGGAAATCTCTTTGATTAATGTCACAGAATTTGCATTCCCTACAGCAGGCAGATACAACCTCAATTTTACATGCCATTGCAAAAGTCTCCCTCACCACTGCACTGCAGAACTCGTCCAGATTATGTGTGAGGTTTGAACTCTTAACCTTTCTGTATTACAAGCAAATGTGCTATTACTGAATTGAACTGGTGCTTTTCATGGTCACAGACAAGTTCTGTGTGATTTTCAGTCCATTAATCAATCTAAAATTGTGGGCAGTGTTAGACTTTTTGATCAGCACGTATTCGAAAAATTGTAAGAAGTCTCATTAAAACAGGCTTAAAATCCAACAGATTTATTTGGAATCACGTGCTTTAGGAGCGCTGCTGATTACTCACCTGATGAAGGAGCAATGCTCCAAAAGCTCGTGATTCCAAACAAACCTGTTGGACTTTAGCCTGGTGTTGTGAGACTTCTTACTGTGACCATTCCAGTCCAATGCTGGCATCTCCACATATTGAAAAAATTGTAACCAGCATGTTCACATAATATTGCTGCAGAAGAAATCATTTGAACTTTTTGAAGATAGAAACCCATATAATGGTATGGTTTAATAGGGAAGAACAGTTTGTTTGTTGATTTGAAAAATTAAGTTTAAAAAATTGACACTAAAAGAAGTGCAGGTATCCAAAACCTCTTGACATATCACCCAGGAGTAAAAGTCAAACTTCAAAAAACTCTTTAGTGTCTAGCACTGAGTTTTACAAAGTGAAGATTTTTATTTTATTCTTTTGGGAAAATATCAAGGTCTTTCAGCATATTTACCTGGATATATTTTTCAGTTCACAGTCATGTGTTTCTCATTTATTTACTTTCAAAACCATCACTAATATCACAAACGAGTTTTGGAACTGTTTTTCACCTTTCTGAATGCTGTGTTTATAATGTAGAAATTGCAGATTGTGCACATGTCATTTTCTTTTCTTAGTGTGGAACAGGCTAAGCACTTACGAATATATTGTACGCCAGCGTCATCGGCGAGGGTCCAAGGTCTCGCCCAAGAATCCAAAGGCACAGGAATCTCCATTGAAATCCAATCAGGTAGACAGGTTTAAGCTTAATGTGATTTGTAGAAAGTATAATTTGTACACTTCAAAACTTGCACTTTGCATGAATGTTAACTTCCCAGGGCCAAATTATTGGAAATATTCATGGTGGACTAACAGTGCTTTTTCAAACCTTCTTTGGGGTAAGAAGGAGGTGAATTGCCACAGCTCTTGTTACAGTATAATATAGATGACGATGACAGCTGAAGAAAATAATTTTTACACTTTATTTCAAATAGCAAAAGTGCTGTTTATAATTTGCCATTCTGCAATGGATTGGATAGCTATAGGAATATTTGAGGAGGCTGTGGAAGAGCCAAACTTGGAATAACTTCAAAATAAAATAGTTAATGCATATAAAACAATGTTAACTAAAAGTACAAATGACACAGGAGCAGGCCAATCTGCCCATCTTGTCTATTCTGATTGTCCACTTCCCAGTCTTTTCTCCATAGTCCTGCAATCTCTTCTCTTTAGATAATTATTCACTTCCTTTTGAAAGTCTTGATTGAATCTGCCTTCACCACATTCAGGCAATGCATTCCAGATCCTAACCACTCGCTGTGTTTTTTAAAAAAGCTTTTTCTTATGTTGCCTTTGATTTATTTTTTGCAAATGGCATTAAACTGTCTCTTTGTTTCTTGACCCTTCTGCTAATGGGAACAGTTTCTCCCTACCGTCGTCCAGACCTTCATGATTTTCAACATGTCTATTTTCTTGCAATCTTCTTTCCCATTAAGAAGGAGAATCGTCTCAGTTTCACCTTTCCAGTGGTAAACTAATTAACTAATAAGCATTATACTGCAGCTTCCACTGATCTGTTAACTTGTCTATAACCTTCTGCAGTTTAACTAAAATCTCACCCCAGAACCGTTCTTGTAAATCTTTTCTACTTTCTATGTGGTGCCCAAAATTATGTACAGTCCTCCAGTTAATGCCAAACCAAACTTGTAAAGATTCATCAGAATTTTCTTGCTTTTGTACTCTATGCCTCAATTTATAAAGCAAAGAATTCCATATGTCCTCTTAACCACTTTCTCAACCTGCCCTTCCATCTTCAGCAATTTGTGTACATATACCTCCAAGCCGCTTGCTCCTACACCCACTTTAAAACTATATCTTTTATCTTCCCCTTTCCTCCTATCCTTTTCCTTGGTCCCATCAAATCACATGACTCTAAGAATAGCAAAGGAAGGAAGAACTTGCATTACATAGCATCATTCATGACCAAAGGACATCCGAAAGTGCTATACAATCACCAAAGTATTTTTAAATGTAGTGTAATGTAGGAAATGTGGCAGCCATTAGTCCACTGAAAGGCCCCACAAATAGTAATAAAATCGTGACCAGATAATCTGATTTAATTACAATGTTTTGAGGGCTAAATATTGGTGAGAACGCAAGGGAGAACTGTTGTATTCCAGAAGCCATTTGATTAAAGATGATACTGGAGCCATTAGTTACAGTTTTACATTTATTTATGGAATAAAGCATTACAAACATAACACCTCCCAATTTAACCACACCACAGTTTGAATAAGTGTTTATGTGCTCAGG
The DNA here is from genome assembly GCF_965287045.1 of Carcharhinus amblyrhynchos. Lineage (NCBI taxonomy): Eukaryota > Metazoa > Chordata > Chondrichthyes > Carcharhiniformes > Carcharhinidae > Carcharhinus > Carcharhinus amblyrhynchos. The sequence continues at coordinate 46,747,338 of NC_137327.1, forward strand.
TGAAACCTGAGTTTACATTTATTTTAATGATTTGGGTAGAGGAACAGGCTGTAATTACTTTGAGAGCCTATGCAAACTAAGGAAAACTGCAGAAGGTTATAGACAAGTTAACAGATCGGTGGAAGCTACAGTATAATTCTAAAAAGAGGAAGCATATTTTCAGTAAAGCTGGAAAGGCAATTTGTCCAAAGTGATAGGACTCTTAAGAGAATGGGGGGCATCTGAAAATGTTTAAATGTATAAATGCAGGTTTTAAAAAGTCTAATCGACTGCAGATTATTATAAGAACATGATAGATCATCGATCTGAGACATGGGCAGGCTTTTTGAGGCCAGATGGGACAGAACAGGAGGTGGGCAGGCAGACTTACATAAAAACAATCAGTTTTCTCGTAACATCTGCCCTCGAATCATCTTTAAGAAGGTTTCTTGGAGGCAGAATGGCCACCTGTTTGCAAGCAATGGATAGCCAATTGAGGTGATTTCTGAGACTTTCGAAGCAACTGGAATCTTCTGGCCGAAGCAGAGCCAGTTAAACAGACTGCCTCCTAATGGAAAGAGGAAGGTGCTGTGCTTCATGCTGCTAGGCTCCCCCTCCTCCCACCCATACCCATCATGATTGTTATGCCACAGCAGCAGCTTCTAGCCATCCAGAGAAGGAGTCTCTACTATCATGACCGGCAGTTATGACCTCTTTTTTTAATTTGAATTTTATTACCTGAACTTCAGTTCATTAACTCTGTCCCTCCCTCCTGATGCTGCCAGACCTGCTGAGTATTTCCCAGTGTTCTTTTTTAATTTAACATTTCCATCATCTGCAGTTTTTAGTTTTTGTACTTAGCTTATATTTTCTTGATTTTAGGAGTTTGAGGGGTGATCTTTTCAAGCTGTTTAAAATGCTTTCAGGATTTGATAAGGTAACTACAAAGAAATGGTTTCTTTGAGTAGTACAATCAAGAACCAAGCATGTGATCTCACGATTAGAGCCAAGTCATTTGGGAGCAAAACCAGGAAACACCTTTTCACAAAACAGGTTACAAAAATTTAGAATACTTTCCCCTAAAGACTGATTGCTGGAACAATTCAGAACTTTCTAGACAAATATATTTTTATTTGCTAAAGGTATTGATATACTTTTATTTTATGCATTTGATGATGTACCAATATGTGTTTGCTATTTAATTTTCAAATGTTGATAGTTATATTGCATAACAGCGTTTAAGATTGGATACTTTTGATTCCAACATTATTTCCCCTTCTCTCCTGAAGTGAGTGACTTGAGTAACAGCACAGTTCCTATTATAGCCAAACTTGTCTCTGCTCTTACCAGCCACCCCACATATATGGATATTCCAGCAGAGGTTATTGTATGTGGTAATCTGAAATGAGATCTGGGATCTTTCTGCTCTTTTACCAACTCTCAACCATCAATAAAGTGATGGAATGGTGTCATCAACAGTGCTATTGAGCAGCAGCTGCTCAGCAATAACCTGCTCAATGACACCCAGTTTGGGTTTTGCCAGGGTCCCTCAGCTCCTGACCTCATTACAGTCTTGGTTCAAACATGGACAAAAGAGCTGAATTCTAAAGGAGAGATGAAAGTGACAGTCCTTGACATCAAGGCCACATTCGACCCAGTGTGGCATTAAGCAACCCTAGCAAAACTGGAATCAATGGTTATCGGGGACAAACACTCCACCGGTTAGAATCATACCTGGTACAAAGAAAGATGGTAGTGGAGGGCATGTTATCTCAGCTCCAGGACTTGTCTGCAGGAGTCCCTCAGAGTAGTGTCCTAGGTCCAACAATCTTCTGTTGCTTCATCAATGACCTTGCCTCTGTCATAAGGTCAGAAGTGGTTGCACAATGTTCGGCACCATTCATGTCTCTTCAGATACTGGAGCAGCCCGTGTTCAAATGCAGAAAGGTCTGGACAATATCCAGGCTTAGGCTGACAAAAGACAAGTAACATTTGTGCCACAGAAGTCTAAGCAATGACCATCACGAATAAGAATGGTGTTACTATCACTGAATCCCCCACATCCTTGGTGTTACCATTGACCAGAAACTCAACTGGACTCACAACATAAACATTATGGCTAGGAATACTGCGGCAAGTAACTCGCCTCCTGACTCCCCAAAGCCAATCTACCATCTACAAGACACAAGTCAGGAGTGTGGTGGAATACTCCCCACTTTCCTACATTGGTGCAGCTCCAACAGCACTCAAGAAGCAAGACACAATCCAGAACAAAGCAGTCCGCTTGGCACCACATCTACAAACATTCAATCCCTCGATCATCAACATTCAATAGTAACAGCAGTGTGTACCATCTACAGGATGCACTGCAGTAATTCACCAAAGATCCTCAGTCAGCGCCTTCCGAACCCACAACCACTTCCATCTAGAAGGACAAGGGTGGCAGATACATGCGATCACCACCACCTGCAAGTTCCCCTCCAAGCCACTCACCATCCTGACTTGGAAATATATCGCCGTTCCTTCGCAGTTGCTGGGTCAAAATCCTGGAATTCCCTCCCTAACATTATTGTGGGTTAACCCACAGTACATGGACTGCAGCGATTCAAGAAGGTAGCTTACCACCACTTCTCAAGGGCAACTAGGGATGGGCAATAAATGCTGGCCAGCCAGCGACACCCATGTCCCACGACTGGAAAAAAAAATCCCTGATGTATGTTTACCCACCGATCTATCTAGGAAATTAAAGCAATAAAGCATTTTATTCCTAGTGGTGATTTAATTGCATTCCAACTGTGGAAGCAATCAATAAAGAGAAACACTCATTTGGCAGAATAAAATATGATGCTGGTGATGCTAACTTTGAGAGAAGCAAACCTTTTAACAAATTTTTTTACTACAGTTGCAGAAACTCATGTGAAATGGGTACTTCTATGTTTTCCAGAATGTTGGAAGTGCAGGATCTCTTGGATACACAAATAATGGAATTCAGTTCAAAAGCACCTCATTAACAGCATCACTGACAAAGGAGTAAGTGTTCATTACAAATTTATTTTCCGAATAAAATTAAACAATTAATGGAAGCGCTATATTAAATGTATAATATTCAACTATGCAAATTTGCCATTTATATAGGCAAATCAACTAAAATCCTTGTATTAATATGCAACTAAATTACAATTCAAAAGAAGAAATGAGGAAACACTGTTACTGTCAGTAATATAACATATAGAATGAGAGGAAATTGTGGTGGCTAATACTCTAGCTTGTTCTGTGGGAGTGCATTCGTTTGCTTCTCAGGAGGTGGTATCATCCTATGTTTTGAACACTCTAATGATGCCTCTTGCTCCTAGATTGATTCAACATGTTGCTAGGTTAATGCATAATTTAAATTCAAATTCCCTGTAATATGAGGTCCTCTGGTGAGTAGGACATATGTTGACCCACATCTTGTACGTTAGTTGGTTTCTTTTTTCGAAACTGGTTGGTATGTGAGGCATTAGACTTTTAATGTACACATTTTATTCTTAAAGCTATCCAAAATTGTGTGTTTTCTATTCCATTGCAATGTAAATGATTCATGGTGTGGACTTCCAAGTGTGCTTTATATTTTTCCAACTTAGTTAATTTTGGTCGACATCATGAATGGAATATTTCATGAAAATGGCATCAACTTCCGATACCAAATGCTGGCTTTGAGTTAAAAGAACAAATGCTTTCACATATGATTCATTTTGTCCTGTCAGGCGAGTATTAGGTCTGTTGCAAATTTTTATTTACTTGAAGACTAACCTTTTAACCTCTCCCACTAAAGCTAATTTTTCATAAAACACTACAGTTAGAATTTTTTTCCCCAAAACTGGCTTAATGCATCCCGCTGGTCTCTCTTCTGTTGACTAATAAACACTACCATCCCTCTTTTCCTAATTGCATCCAATTGCTTCCTTTTTCAGGCTGGCAAGAATTAATGAGATGTGCCACAGCGATCAGTGTTTGGACCTCATCTGTTTACAATTTACATAAATGACTTGGATGAGGGGATGATTGTCAAATTTGATGATCACTCAAAGATAAGCAGGAAAGTAAGTTGTAAAGAGGTCATATAGATACATTTAAGTGAATAAGTAAATACCTGGTAAATGGGGTGTAAATTGGAAAATTGTGAAATTGTCCATTTTGGCTAGAAGAATAAAAAAGAAGCATACATTAATAGTAAACGATTGCAGAGCTCTGAAGTGCAGAGGGATCTGGATGTCCCAGTCCATATTATCACAAAAGTGATAGGTAAGCTAGTAACTAGGAAAGCTAGTAGACAGTAGTTACTTATTGTGAGGAGAATTGAATACAAAAATAGGGATGTTATGCTTCAGTAATACAGGGCACTTGTGAGACTACATTTGGAGTTCTGTGACCACAATTGTACAGCAATTTCACATTTTCCCACGATGTACCCCATTTGCCAGGTCACTGCCCGCTCATTTAACCTATCTATTTCTTTTTGCAGCCTCTATGTCCTCTTTACAACTTACAAATTTGGCAATCATCCCTTCATTCAACATTTATATGAATCATAAACAAATTAGGAAGAATGTAAATCATTGGAAATAGTTCAGAGAACGTTTAGCAGACTAATACTTGGAATCGGTGGGTTGCCTTATCAGGCAAGATTGTACAAGCGAGTCTTGTCTCTGCTGGGGTTAGAGTAAGGGACAACTTGATTGAAATCTATAAGATCGTGAGGCTCTTGACAGGGTGGATGTGGGGAGGATGTTTTCTCTTATGGTGATAATCTACAACTGTTTAAAAATAAGGATTTTCTCATTTAAAACAGAGATGAGGCGAAATGTTTTCTTTGAGGCCCATGGGTCTTTGGAACTTTTTTCCCTTTAAAAGGTAGTGAAAACAAAATCTTTGAATACTTTTAAATACTTTGATAGATTTTTGGTAAGCAAAAGGGTGATAAGGAGTAGGCAGCATGCAGGTTTGAGGGCCGTGATATTATTAAGTGGTGGAACAAGCTTGAGAGGTGAATGGCCTACTCCTTTTTCATATGTTCTCTCCTCCACAAATGTGGTTATTTCCCTCACCCGCCCCCATCTTCCACCCACCAGCCTTCCACCTTGCACCAGAATAGCATGAGATTGAGCCTCTGGATCTTCCATGCTTCTGAAATCCACCAGGGCATACCTCAGCCTTCCGATCACCAGAGCTTCTACATCCCACTTCATCTTTTTCAGCTTATCCTAGGATCTCAGAGCATGATTGAGAGTTGGGGAGGAAGGCATGCAAGACTTCAAAAAGACTCAACATTCTTTGTCGAAAATGAAACCAGCAATCATTGTATTGGGCATGAAAAATGGATCTTTCTTTCCTAGTTTTAATTTGAAAATAACTGGGCAATGCATTTAAAAGAAATACAGATTCTGTTGGAAATCTCACGTGAGAAACATTCGAATCGGAAGAAGAACTGCATTGCCCAGTTATTTTCGAATTAAAACCAGGAAAGAAAGATCCATTTTTCATGCCCAATATAATGATTGCTGGTTTCATTTTCAACAAAGAATGTTGAGTCTCTTTGAAGTCTTGCACGCCTTCCTACCCAACTCTCAACCATGCTGTGAGATACTAGGATAAGCTGAAAAAGATGAAGTGGGATTTGGAAGCTCTGGTGATTGGAAGGCTGAGGGTATGCCCTGGTGGATTTCAGAAGCATGGAAGATCTCAATCTCATGCATTTTGGTGCAAGGTGGAAGGCTGGTGGGTGGGGGACGGGGGGCAGGGGAGGGAAATAACCACATTTGGGGAGGAGAGAACATATGAAAAAAGAATAGGCCAATCACCTCTCAAGCTTGTCCCACCATTAATAATATCACGGCCCTCAAACCTGCATGCCACCTACTTCTTATCATCCTTCTGCTTGCCAAAAATCTATCAAAGTATTTAAAAGTATTCAAAGATTTTATTTTCACTATCTTTTTCCGGCATTCTCTATGTGCCATTGGCAGGTTCAGACATGTTCCTGATATGCATAAACATTCTAGTTTAATGGCAGCATGTAATATAATGATTAACTTTTTGTTTTATCCTATGTAGTTTAGACAACAACATGACCAACATGTAAGCTGCATTATTTTTATAGAATAACCGATGTCTAATTGGTAATATAAAGGATTTTCAGCTGGCATTACCCTTCATCTGGAGTTCTTTATTCTTTTATGGGATGTGGGCGTCATTGGCAAGGCCAGCATTTGTTGTTCATCTTGAATTGCTAAAACTGAATTGCTTGGTAGGAATTTTAGAGGGTAATTAGGAATCAACAACATTGATGCGTTGCTCTGGGTCTGGAGCCACATGTACGCCAGATCAGTTAACGGCAATAACAACCCAGCACAGGAAACAGTCCCTTCAGCCCAACGAGCCCACGCCGCCATTTCAACAAAGCATTTTCCTACACCTACCCTGCCCCGTGTGTATGTGAATGGTACCCCTAATGTAGCCAGATTCAGGGGAGAATAGTGTAGGGTCAATTTGGTACACCAATCAGCCTGAGAGCACATCTTTGGGGCGTGGGAGGAAACCGGAGCACCCGGAGGAAACCCATGCAACCACAGGGAGAATGCGCAAACTCCCACAGACACAAGCCCAAATCCATGTATCTGCACAGCTAGCAGTGATAGTCACTGAGCTGTTGTGGTGCCCGTCTGCTGGTCCAGGATTAAGCACACACAGCGACACGAAGTACTAGGCCACTCTCAAAACCTCCAAGAGCAGCCCACGCACGACCCACCGTGTGCATGCCCCTCGTTTGACACCAAGGTGGACCGACACCTGTGGATTAAAAGAGACAAAAACATTAACATGTAATACTATATTTCCAGTGTCGTCCCGAGGCTCTGACCATTTTTAATACCGTCTACTATAACCCTCCATCCCTGTTTTGCTCATGTGGCTATCTAAGTAAACCTTAAACAAGTCCAACTTGCCTGCTTCCACCACCTTACTTGGTAGTGCGTTCCATATCCCCACAACCCTCTGCGTGAAAAACCTTCCTCTAGTATCCAAATTATACTTCTCCCCCCTCACCCTTAGATCGTGACCTCTCGTAATAGTTGTCCCCAATCTAGGGAAAAGCCTACCACTGTTGACTCTATCTATTCCCTTCATTATTTTATACACCTCTATCAGATCCCCCCTTAATCTCTGTCTTTCTAGGGAGAAGAGCCCCAGTTTTTCCAACCTTTCCTCGTAACTCAGTCCTTCCACGCCAGGCAACATCCTGGTAAACCTCCTCTGCACCCTCTCCAGGGTCTCCACGTCCTTCCGGTAGTAAGGTGACCAGAACTGGATGCAGTACTCCAAATGCGGCCTAACCAACGCCCTAAGGGACATTAGTGAACAAAGTAGGTTTTTATAACAATCAATGGTAGTTGTCATAGTCACCACTATTGAGATTAATTTTATATCCCAGATTTATTAATTAAATTTAAATTCATCCTACTCCAGACCATTCACCTGGGCCTCTGGATTATAAGTCCAACAATGTTACCACTATGCTACCATCACTCCTGTCCCTACTGAGTCATTTCTTCAAATGAATTGGCTGATCAGGAGCCCTGTGGTTCCAATTAGAGTGCTTGCGCTAGAAAAATAGTTGAATATTAGCTAAAGAAAATTATTTTTTTTTCTTTCATGGAATGAGAGTGTTACTGGCTAGGCCAACATTTATTGCCCATTCCTGATTTCCCATGTGAAGGTGATGGAGAGCTGCCATCTTGAACTGCTGCAATCCATTTGGTGTAGGTACAATCATTGGGTAGGGAGTTCCAGGAATTTGATCCAGCAATAGTATATGGTAAATGGTGCTGTTCCTGTGCATTGGTGAAGGGAGTGAATTAGGTTGGTGGTTGAAATGCCGATCAAGTGATTTACTTTGCTCCAGATGATATCAAGGTTCTTAAGCCGCACTCATCCAGGCAAGTGGCAAGCATCCCAAAATTCTCCTGTCTTGTGTCTTGTTGATGGTGGAGGAGCTTTGGAATCGGAGGTCAGTTGCTCATCTCAAAATTCCCAGTCTCTGACCTGCTTTTGTAGCCACAGTACTTGCATGGCTGGTCCAATTTGATTTTAGTTCAATGGTGACCCTCAAAATGTTGTTAGTAGGAGATTCACCAGTGGTAATGCCAATGAATGTCAAGTTGTATGGTTGGACTCTGTTTTGTTGGAGATGGGCTTTTTCCTGGGACTGGGCTGTGTGAATATCACTTGATGTGGAGATGCCAGTATTGGACTGGGGTAAACAGAAGAAGAAGTCTCTCAACACCAGGTTGAAGTCCAATAGGTTTATTTGGTAGTAAACGCCACTAGCTTTTGGGATTTGCACCTTCGTCAGGTGAGTGGGAGTTCTGATCAGAAACAGCATATAAAGGCACACACAGTTTACAGAATACTGATTAGAATGCGAGTCTTTACAGCTAATCAAGTATTAAGCATAGGTTAAAGAGATGTGTATTGTCTCCAGACAGGACAGCAAGTGAGATGTTGCAAGCCCAGGCAAGTCACAGGGTTCCAGATAGTGTGATATGAACACAAGATCCCGGTTGAGGCCGTCCTCGTGTGCAGAACTTGGCTATCAGTTTCTGCTCAGCAACTCTGCACTGTCGTATGTCGTGAAGGCCGTCTTGGAGAACGTTTAACCAAAGATCAGAGGCCAAATACCCGTAATGGCTAAAGTGTTCGCCAACAGGAAGGGAACAGTCTTGCCTGGTAATTGTCGAGCGGTGTTCACTCATCCGTTGTCGTGGCGTCTGCATGGACTCCCCAATGTACCATGCCTTGGGACATCCTTTCCTGCAGCATATCAGGTAGACCATGTTGGCCGAGTTGCAAGAGTATGTGCCATGTACCTGGTGGATGGTGTTCTCATGTGAGATGATGGCATCTGTGTGTTGGACAATTACCAGGCAAGACGTTTCCCTTTCTGTTGGCAAACACTTCAGTGGTCACTGGCATTCGGCCTTTGATCTTCGGGTAAATGTTCTTCAAGGCGGCCTTCACGACATACGACAGCGCAGAGTCACTGAGCAGAAACTGATGGCCAAGTTTCTCACACACGAGGACGGCCCTGACCGGGATCTTGTGTTCATGTCACACTATCTGTAACCCCCATGACTTGCCTGGGCTTGCAACATCTCACTTACTGTCCTGTCTGGAGACATTACACGTCTTTTTAACTATGCTTAATGCCATCTCCACTCCACATTGCCTGCACCTTTTAAGACTTGATTAGCTGTAAAGACTTGCATTCTAATCTGAAAACTGTGTGTGCCTTTATATGCTCTGTTTCTGATCAGAACGCCCACTCGCCTGACAAAGGGGCAAACCCCGAAAGCTAGTAGCGTTTACTACCAAATAAACCTGTTGGATTTTAATCTGGTGTTGGGAGACTTCTTACTGAATATCACTTGCCATTTATCAGCCCAAGTTTGAATATTGTCAGGTTTTGCTGCACATGGACCTGGACTGTTTTCGTTTCGGGATATTGCAAATAGTACTGATCAATATGGAAGAATGGTCATAGACGAAGCAGCTAAAGATGGGCCTTGTGCGCTCCCCTGAGGAACTTGTGTAGTTGTATCTTTGGACTGAGATGATTGACTTCCAACAACCGCAATCTATTTATTTTGTGCTAGACATGATTCCTACCAGTGGAGAATTTTCTCCCCATTCCCATTGACTTCAATTTTACTGGGATTCCTTGATGCCACACACGATCGAATCCAAGCTAACAAATGTCTTTAGATCTAGGTGGAATCATTTGGGTAGCCTCAAAATCAATCTTCAAATTTGAGGACAGTTGGTGTTAATGTTTCATATCTACTCCAAACAGTCTATTCTGATGACAGATGTTATTTGTGTTGGCAGATATTAGTCATAAACAGAAAACATTTATTCTCATTTTCAGTAAATATCTTACTGCGGCAAATAAATGCCATTTCTGAATTTCGAAACCAGAAACTGCTGTATCAGCATACAAATTACTTTATTAGAAATAACTCCAATATATGTACATTTCCTTGGTCAATTTATTGCTTTTTTTTATAATTTATATTGGAAGTGTCTATGTGAACATGCCGCATTGTAATTACACTTCCTCCATCATTGTAACACCTCAATTTTGTCCCTCTCAGATCCTTTTCCTGCACTGCAGAAATACTCTGCCGCTGCAACTCTGCTTCCAAATTCCATTAAATCGAAGACAGAATATATAATTTTAAAATGGGAGCTGATTTTATGTACTGATTTAAAATTGTTTCCCATCTTTTAAATCCACTTCACCTAAAGATTACACTTGATCTTGACTACCTGTTTTAAATGCCACAAGAAATTGACTTGGGTTTGCTGGTCCATTCTGAGCACTGGCTTGTAACTTTAAGAACGGAGTAAAAAAATTATCTAAAAAAAAAGAAATTTACTTATGTTAATAATGAAGAATGCAGTCAAGTATAATAGTACTATTTTAGACTATAGTGTAAAGTTTTTCTTTGCACCAATATACATAGCCTCCATCTGCACTGTCGATTCTATTTGGCCCATCAAGCCCGCATCAGTAACAATCCCATCCAGATCCCATCCCCATAACCCATTATATTATTGTCCTAATCCCCTTGACATTAAGGGACAATCATGGCCAATCAACCTAGCCAGCACATCTTTGGACTGTGGAAGGAAACCAGAGTGCCCGGAGGAAACCCACACAAACACAAGGAGAATGTGCAAACTCCACACAGACAGTGACCCGAGGCTGGAATTGAACCTGGATCCCTGGTGCTATGAGGCATCAGTGCTAAATACTGTGCCACCCAATACATTATCTTGCTTTGCTTGAAGTCAAACTCTCTAGTGCTGTTAATTTGCTCAGTTACTGTATACGTAGAAACACAGCCTGATCTAAACCTTAGACTAGGATGTTTATTAAAATCATGTATATATTTGTTAGATAGACTTGCTAATTGATAAATAATTACTTTTACTGCTTTGATAAGCCACTATCTTTGTTTAAAAGCAAACTAAACTGGATTTCAGAAGCTTGAATGTAAATTATGAATTGTCTGGGGGAGATGCTGCATGGCACCTCAAAATCTTGATGCATTGCATGATAGTATTCAGATATGGATTTTTGAAGGGTCTCATAGCGAAATGAAAGTCATTAGATTATTGAACAAGAACTTGTAATAGGTTAAAAATTGTTAACTACAGAATGTACTGCATATTCTTAAATAATGTATTCTTAAATAATAATAACCTTAATGTAACAGTAAAATATCACCGATGCTGGAAGTCGCAAATTTAAAACAGAAAATGCTGAAGACGTTCAGATCTGGCAACATCTGAGGAGAGAGAACAGTTCATATTTCAGTTCAACTATTTTTCTACAGAACTTTCTGACAATAAACCCTAGATCTGAAATATTAAATCTGTTTCTATTTACATCGATGTTGCTAGATCTGCTGAGTATTTCCAGTATTTTCTGTTTTTATTATGATTTATATTTTATTTTTGAGTGAATCTATTGTGTTAATATAGAATATATCCAAATGAAAATTATGATGCCACGGAAATTGTTTGGTTGAATTGGCGCATTTCAGTTTCATGTTGTGCTCCCCTTTCACTGACATAAACTGGAGTTTGATCTGGCTCCAAACACACTTTCTGTCCAAATCCAATCATCTACATGATGTAAAAATTGCTCTTTCCTCTCCTTACTCTCTTCTTTGAAACTGTATCATCTTACGAAGTTTGACCTGTGATGCACAGTAATAAACAGTTGAACCTTTGTGACAAAGTATCATATTAGAAGGAACAGCATTCCATTGATGCAAGTGGAAATAAAGGAAGCAAAACTACTTGCTGAAATTGTTCTATTAACTGGAATGCACTCCAGTTAATAGAATAATTTCAGCAAGTAGTTTTGCTTCTTTTAACGAACCGAGTTCCGGCATGACATTCATACTTTGAGTTTTCCAGTACAACTTGTAAAAATTTTGTAAAGAAGTGAATGAGTTGATGGCACATATCAGTACAAATGATCTAGTGACCATTACAGAAACGTGATTGCAGGGTGACTGGGACTGGGAACTGAATATCCAGGGGTATCAGACATTTAGGAAGGGTACACAGGAAGGAAAAGGAGGCGAGGTAGTTCTGTTAATAAAAAACATCAGGGCAGTAGTGAGAGACGATATAGGGTCTAAGGAGCAAAATGTGGAATCATTGTGGGTGGAGATGAGGAATACTAAGGGGAGAAAGTCACTGGTGGGCGTGGTCTATAGGCCCCCAAATAATAACTTTTGAGGTGGGGATGGCTATAAATAAGCAAATAATGGATGCATGCAAAAATGATTGGTCGACTCAAGTCGGACACAGTGGACTTGAGGAAGAGTTCTTAGAATGCTGTCAGGATAGTTTCCTCGAATGGTATATTACAGAACCTACGAGGGAGCGAGTTATCTTGGATCTGGTCCTGTGTAACGAGACAGGTAGAATTAAAGATATTCTTGTGAGGGATCCTCTTGGGATGAGTGATCACAATATGGTTGAATTTCTAATACAGATGGGGGTGAGAAAGTAGGGTCCCAAACCAATGTCCTCCGCTTGAACAGAGGGGAGTACAATAGGATGAGGGCGGAATTGGCTAATGTGGACTGGGAGCACAGACTACTTGGTAGGACAGCTGAGGAACAGTGGAGGATTTTTAAGGAGATTTTTCTCAGTACTCAGCAAAAAAAATTCCGGTGATAAAGAAGGAACGTAAGAAAAGGGATAACCAACTGTGGATAACAAAGGAAATAAAGGAGAGTATTAAATTAAAAACCGATGCATACAGAGTGGCCAAAACTAGTGGGGAATTAGAAGATTGGGAAAACTTTAAAAAAAACAAAGAACGTCTAAGAAAGCGATAAAGAAAAGAAAGATGCATTATGAAACTAAACTAGCACAAAATATAAAAACAGATAGTAAAAGTTTTTACAAATATATAGAAAGGAAAAGAGTGGCTAAGGTAAATGTTAGACCCTTAGAAGACAAGAAGGGGGATTTAGTAATGGGAAACGAGGAAATGGCTGAGGCCTTAAACAAGATTTTTGTGTCAGTCCTCACAGTTGAGGGCACAAATAGCTTACCGAACATTAATGGTCAAGGGACTGTAGGGGGTGAGGTCCTTAAAACGATTACTGTTACTAAAGAGGTAGTGCTTGGTACTAATGGGACTCAAGGTAGACAAGTCTCCAGGCCCGGATGGAATGCATCCCAGGGTACTAAAAGAAATGGTAGAAGTAATAGCAGATGCGTTAGTAATGAGTTATCAAAATTCACTGGACTCTGGGGAAGTGCCGGCTGATTGGAAAACAGCTACTGTTACGCCACTGTTTAAAAAAGGAAGTAGACAAAAGGCGGCTACCTACAGGCCGGTTAGCTTAACGTCCGTAGTTGGAAAAATGCTTGAATCCATCATTAAAAAAGAAATAGCAGGACACCTGAAGAAGAGTGGTTTGATCAAGCAGATGCAGCATAGATCCATGAAGGGAAAGTCGTGTTTGATGAATTTACTGGATTTCTATGAGGATGTAATGAGTGCAGTTGAGAGGGGAGCCAATAGATGTGGTGATTTTAGATTTCCAGAAGGCGTTCGATAAGATGCCTCACAAAAGGTTGCTGCAGAAGATTGGGGTACACAGAGTTGGGGGTAAAGTGTTAGCGTGGATTGAGGATTGGCTATCTAATAGGAAGCAGAGAGTTGGAATAAGCGGGTGCTTTCCTGGTTGGCAGTTGGTGACTAGTGGTGTGCCGCAGGGATCAGTGCTAGGGCCTCAACTGTTTACCATATACATAGATGACCTGGAGGAGGGGACCGAGTGTAGAGTAACAAAGTTTGCTGATGACACGAAGATGAGTGGGAAAGCGAATTGCATGGAGGACGTGGAAAGTCTGCAGAGATTTGGATAGGCTGAGTGAGTGGGTGAGGATCTGGCAGATGGAGTATAACATTGGCAAGTGTGAGGTTATCCACTTTGGAAGGAACAATAGTAAAGTGGAATATTATTTAAACGGTGAAAAATTACAACATGCTACTGTGCAGAGGGATCTGGGGGTCCTTGTGCATGAATCGCAAAAACTCAGTCTGCAGGTGCAGCAGGTGATCAAGAAGGCAAATGGAATGTTGGCCTTTATCGCAAGGGGGATGGAGTATAAAAGCAGGGAGGTCTTGCTGAAATTATACAAGGTACTGGTGAGGCCGCAACTAAAGTACTGTGTACAATTTTGGTCCCCTTATTTGCGAAAGGATATATTGGCCTTGGAGGGAGTACAGAGAAGGTTCGCCAGGTTGACTCCAGAGATGAGGGGTTAGGTTATGAGGAAAGATTGAGTGGATGGGGCCTGTACTCATTGGCATTTAGAAGGCTGAGGGGTGATCTTATAGAGACATATAAGATAATGAAGAGGCTAGATTCTTTCCACTTAGAAAGGAAACAAGAACTAGAGGACACAGCCTCAAAATAAGGGGGGGTCAGTTGAGGAGGAACTTCTTCACTCAGAGGGTAGTGAATCTCTGGAATTCTCTGCCCCTTGAAGTGGTGGAGGCAACCTCATTGAAAATGTTTAAGTCACAGGTAGATAGATTTATGATCATTAAGGGTTATGGGGAGCAGGCGGGTAAGTGGAACTTATTGAATGGCGGGGCAGGCTCAAGGGGCTTGATGGCCTACTCCTGCTCCTATTTCTTACGTTCTTATGTAATATCACAAGGTATTGACTATTGCAATATGTTTCACCTCTGGCACTTGAGTCCAGCCAATCCTAGTGGATTTGGTGCAACTGTCCAGGCACAAAATTGGCAAACTCACTGAAACATTTTACATGAGAAACATCCAGCTTTTAGGTGCAGGAGACTATTGAAATTGATTAGTGGATTGTCCGATGTACTGAGAATTCAAACACTCCCATGCACATAGATTGTGAGGTTCCACAAACAAGAGAAATCAGGTTGGCGTACACAAAAAAAGAGCACCTGTTACACACACACACACACAGTTGATTCTTGACTGTCAGATTTTCTCACACAAAAAAACTAATTCGAAAACGAAGACAAAATCAAGGTTGCTTCCTCTTATTTTTGTCTCCCTTCTGTAATTCCCTATCTTTCTTTCCCATTAAGCCAAAATCTTCCATTTTTCAAGCTTTATCGTAGATAATCTATTTCTCTCTCACCTGCCTGACCTGCTGAGTATTTCCAGCGTTTTCTGTTTTTATTCAAGATTTAGCCTAAACTCTCATAAACATTAAGTTCAAGGTGTAGTTTGTGCAAAAAAGCAATTTCCTAAAAGTGTTAAATTCAGCAAATAAGGAGCAAAATTTTCCAATTTTCCAGGCCCAGGAAGCTTAACAAGCTGCAATGGAGCCATTTAACCACCTCCACTTTTAGCAACTGTGTTTAGCAATTGTCAGTTGTGACTGGCTTTGTATTTTTAACATGAGAGGACACAAAGAAGTTCTGGTCAACAGGATAGTTGTTATTCTTCTGAATTTGGCACTTAGGGACATTGTCAGGGTGGTGTAATGGGAGTTTTATTTTGCAGGGAACCTTGCTATAATTTATTTAGGATTACTGGATTGTGATTATAGGGTAGCCAAATGAAAATGATTGATTCCATCATCTATTAGCATTCATTATTTTTAAAAATGCTGTTTGCTAGACAAGCTCCAAAATTCACATTTTGCTGTTTAACAAGTTATGTTAGTCCTTAATATTTGGGACAACTCCTAAATCCACAAATGAAAAATAAATTAGTTGTGTATATTGTAAGTTCAGTTTGGTGTTAATATTATTAGACTTGTAAAAATCTTACAATTTATTGTTTGTGAATCACAAAGCAAAAATCTAGGGGCTGAAATTCTACCCATCAGTAATTTTGGCTAACAAGCCAGCTTGAATACAAAATATGGTTTTTGAGAGGAGCGGTATGGTGGGGGAATTGCAGGGGTCAGGATTTGATAACATTTTCAACCTGACTCCATTGGCGTTTAAGCTGTCAGGCAACTAAACAGCAGGCCAAGAAGTCCAGTGATTAAAAAGAATAGTTAACCTTCTCAAATGTTTAATTATTTCCTCTGCAAGTTATGAACAATTGGTTCAGGAAGCAATTGTAAGACACGTGTCCAACCCTGCTTCCAGACTTTGGCTCGTAACTTGGAAAATGACTAATGTTGTTTCTTTCCAAACTAATAGAGTCCCAGAGGCACAAGAGTAGTTACAATTCTTTCTGATAGGAGTTTTAAGATGGCGGGTTATTCATGAATTAAACCAGACTTGAGTCCTAAGCTATAATTGCATTATGATTTGAGGGTGTTGAGTGTGTAGCTAGTGCATACGAACACTGTGAAGTGCTCATTCTGATTATGCGCGTAGTTTTATTAGTTGCCTCTCCATTTCTGGATAAGAGTTCAATAGTACAATTCCCAGCCATCTCTCTCGAATTTTATGGCAGAATTTTATGACAATGATTCCGAGTGTCCAGCTAATGTGAAAATGGGAGCGTTTCTGATCCATTTTCATGCCCAATCTTATGGACATAGAGATTGAAAATATGGGCAAGACAGCTTATAGCTGCTGCAGGCAGTGGGCTGGGCTTAATTTGCCAGCAAGCCTGCAGAAGAAGCTACTGAGCATGTGCAGACTTCTGATGCTGCACATGCACAATTTCAACAGCAGGGGTCTGACCGACAAAGCTGTTGGGCCCCTGCTATTGCTCCAGCTTCACAGACTCTTTTTCCCCCCATTCCCCCAACCTGGCGATCATGAGCCAGACACTGCATGGCGATCTAGCCCCTGCCACCCTCTCCTTTCCCCCGCCACCAGTCAGGCCTCCCCCCGCACCCCCTAACCCCAGCCCAAATCCAGTCACAATGCTGAGTGGTAGCAGGCCCTCCCTCCCTCCATGATCCAATTGCGATGCAGAGTGGCAGCGAGCCTCCACGATTGGGCCATCCCATAGGCCCTGCCTGGTGAGCAGTGCCAAGGTTCCTAGTGGGCTTAACCAAGGTGCCACAGCCATTCCGGAGTGCCTCAACGGCCTCCGGTTCCACTGGCGAGGCCAATGTGACTGTTCTCCGATCATGGCCCTCATGAGGCCATAAAGACTAATGAACCTGGACAATTCAGGGCCTGGCTCACTAAACAGATGTAAATTAACATTTGAATAAATTATTCAGCTTCTCGGCCACTTCCGTCGAGAAGCTGAACTTGCTGGAATCAAACTCTCGTAAAATCGCGAGAGCCGAGAAATCAGGTGTGGCCCTGATTTCTTGGCTCTCGCGATTTCATCGGCTCATTCTGCCCATCGATGGGTAGGGCAAGCCAGTAATCTCCCAGTCGTTAAAATTCTTTGCTATGCTGCAACATTGTGTATCACTGAAGAATCATATTATCAACAACATTGCTTGCTACAGATGGCATAAATCATGAGGTCAGATAATGAAACCCATTTGGTGGTGATTGAAATTTGTGAAGTATGCTCTTTGCTCTCCTTCAGCCACCTCTTTGGCCTCTTCTGGCTCCTTTTATTGTAGCACAACCCTCCATTGTGGCCTGTCATCTAGCAGCATTGAAGCATCTGCAAGTTCTGCATACAGGAGATGTTTTGGAATATGCCATCTTCCACCATTTGTTGTTGACCCATCTGCTAAGGGGAACAGAATCCTCCTATCTACTCTGTCCACACCGCTCATGATTTTGGACATCTCTATTTTATCTTCTCTCAATCATCAATTCTAAGGAGTTCAAATCCCAGCATCTCCAATCTATCCATCTAACTGAATTCCCTCATCTTTTCAGCACCCTCTCTAATAATTTTGTATCCTTTCTAAAGTGTAATGCCCAGAATTTGACGCTTTCTTATTCTTCATTCATGAGGTGCTGGCGACATTAGCATTTATTGCCCATCCCTAATTGCCTCTTGAACTGAATGTCTCGCTGGGCCATTTCAGAATGGCCTGGAGTCACATAGGTCAGACTGGGTAAGAACAGCAGATTTCTTTCCCTAAAGGGACATTAGTGGACTAGATACGTTTGTACAACAATTGACAGTAGTTTCATGATCATCATTGTACCTTTTAATCCCAGATTTTTTTTATTATTGAATTCAAATTTCAGCATCTCCTGTGGTGGATTTCAAGCCTGGGTCCCTAGAGTGTTATCCTGGGATTCTGGATTTCTAATTCAATGAATAACGCCATTTCCTCCCTTGAATATATTGGGGCTGAAAGAGTGTTTTATCAAGTGCATTATAACTTCCTTAAGTTTTATACTTTGCCTCTATTCATAAACCTCAGAATCTAACTGTACTCTCAACCTGCCCTACCAATTTTAATGAATTACACATGTATCCACAGTGCTCACTCTTCCTACACCCCCTTTTTAGAATTATATCCTTTATTTTGCATTCCCTCTCCTCTTCCTTCCTGTAAATATTAATCACTTTGCGCTTCTCTGTGTTAAAATTTTATTTGCTGCATACCCCCAATATTACCAGCTTTTCTACATCCTCCTAAAATCTATCACTATCTTCCTCACAGTTTATTCCTCTTCTAAGTTTTGTTTCATCTTCACCTCCACATCTATGAAAAATTGGATGATTATGGCCAGGGCCCCACAATTTCTATCCTTGCTTCCCTCACCATCTTTGGATGCACCCCATCCAGACATGATTACTTATCTACTTGAAAGTAAAGGCTAAACTGTCTGGATGGCAGGTTTCCTTCCTGGAAAGGAATTGGTGAACACTTAGATTTTCGAGATAATTTTTAAAGCTTTTGGCCACTCCACTTTAGTGATGTCAGCTTTTTATTTCCATATATTTTTAATCAAATTAAAATTCTGAAAGCAACATGTGAATTTGATCTCTGATCCCGTAGATTATTAGCTCAGGCTTCAGTCCAATAACAAAATCACTGTTATATTTCATAAAGCCCATTGATGAAGTATAAAACTGCACCAAATCTTTACTCAATCTTAACATTTATTTAGAGTAAAACATTACAAACATACACCACCTAACTCAACTACACCTCAAGTTTCAGTGAGTCTCTCTTTATATCTGCTCAAGTTAGACTCCAAGTTAATGCCTTCCATCTGCATGTAATTATACTCTATTTGATATATGCAAAAGCAAAATGTATTTGCTACAATTAGAATTGTAGAATGGTTACAGTAAAGATGAAGGACAACCCATCCTGTCCATGCCAGTCTCCAAGTTACTCAGCCAATCCCATTCTCCTGTCTTTTCACTGCAACCCTGCAGACTTTTTGCTCATAGGTAATTATCCAATTTCCTTCTGAAATTGAGTTTTCCTCCACTACACTCACAGGCAGTGCATTCCTCTTCTTAACTACTCACTGTATTTAAAAAAAAATGTTCCGTTCACATTAAATCCTCTAGTTCTCTTCCCTTTCACCAATAGGAACAGTTTTTCTCTGTCTGCTCTGACCAGTCACCTCATAATTTTCGAATACCTTTGTCAAATTTCCTCTCAGTCTTTGTGGAGAGCAGCCCCAGTGTCCCCAAACTGTCTGCATGGCAGAAGTCTCATCTCTAGATAATTAATTTAGTACCTGGCTTATTAAGTTGCACAAATGTGTGCAGCAGATTAAAAGGTTTACCTCTCATCGGTCTCAGGAAAGTGGACACCATGTCTTCATCTATTTTGTTTGCCAGTGCAAAATAATCAAAATGCTCAGTATAGAGCTCCACTGCTCCATATTCTCATCAAAAGCTCCAACAATGCCAAAACCTCCCACCATTTTTACTCATGCAGATTTCTGTATGTGTATTTTGCAATCACAGTATTAATTTGAACTTTGGTCTGTCATTTACTACAGCCAGCTTTAGAATCTGTTTTTCAGAGTATCTTTTAATTATGTCCATGTTAGCCAACTGATTTTCTCCATAAACAACAAAGTGGCATGCATGTGTGAGAAGTTTCCCTTTTTCAGACTTTGCTTAAACAACAACTTATGAGTGATATAGCAAGCGAATGTCCATTATCTCAATGCCAGTTTTGTTGTGCATTTAATTATAGTCCGGAACACTCGATAAACAAACGTAACTTTATTGCGGTGTGTTCTCTCTCGTACCTATTGCTTCTCGGATTTCCACATTACATTGCATTGAATCACTTCCTAGCATGTATTGCTATAGCATGGCTCTCTGCTGAGTCAAAAGGGACAGATATGTAACATTTGCTCTCTTAACTTTTTCATCATTCATGGAGCTCTGGCTTACTTTGTAAAACCAGCTTTCCTGGTTTTGGGAACATACCTTGGATTATCTATTGTTCAATTAAATTTTGCCTACCAATCTTTTTTTTCCAATTTTACCTGCTTTCACCCATTTAAGTTAGTCCTCCCCCAATTAAAAAGTGACTTGGTACTTCTGCCCAAAAAGCTTCTAACTGAACCCTGAGTTTTAATGTGGTTTAAGAACTAATCTGGAAATAAAAAATTGGAATCAGTTTAAAAAAACGATCACAAAGGTGTATTAGTGTCACAAGTAGGTTTGCACTAACACTGCAATGAAGATACTGTGAAAATCCCCTAGTCACCACATTCCAGCGTCTGTTCAGATACACTGAGGGAGAATTTAGCATGACCAATGCACCCAACCAGACTGTGAAAGGAAACCAGAGCACCCGGAGAAAACACAGGGAGAACGCACAAACAGTGACCCAAGCCAGGAATTGAACCTGATTCCCTGGCACTGTGAGGCTAGCCACTGTGCCACCATGCCACTCCAGTTTTTTTAAAAAATGACCACAAAGCTTTAAGGTTATCAGGTTCATAACAAAGGCACTGGGGTAACAATGTTATGAAAGAGGCATTGTCCGCAAATAGACTGATATAGTCTGTGATAGTAATAATCTAAATTCTCAACTTGATCTGAATCATTTGAAGTTCAATCAAGTGGGAAATCAGCTAAAGGTTTAACTGTGATGAATTTGACTTTAATTCAATTTCGGATCTGAGATTGTTGCGATAAAATGTCTACAATTAGCTAGCATGGTATCCACACACAATGGCATCACAAGTTTAAAACCTAACAAATTAGTTATTTTAAATATTGTCATCAAATATTAATGTCAAACACACTAAGTACCCATGTTTTAATTACTTATGATTTTTTAATAATATTGGTTATAGAAGACAATCCTTAATGGTTCTTCTAAAATCCAGAAAACTTTGGGGACATTTTAGTGCAGTGAACTGTGCCTTTTTATCTTTGGGACCAGATTTGAAACCAGTTCAGACTGATGTGATGCAAGTTTCTTTTTATTGCTGTAATTTGAATGGACTCTGCAACATTATGGTGTGAATGACTGATTCATATAGACATTATTTTTAATGTATTTTAACCAGTATCACAGCGATAGTGCGAAGCTGAATTATGTCTTTTTGCATTCAGGGGATGTGAGCATCACTTTTATTGTCCATCTTTAATTGCCCTTGAAATGAGTGGTCATTCCTTTTGTAGAATTGAGATATGACATAGAACCATTGAATCCTACAGTGCAGAAGAAGGCCAGTTGGCCTATTGAGTCTGTACTGACCACAATTCCACGTAGGCCCTATCCCAATAACCCCATGTATTTATCCTAGCTAGTCCTCCTATCAAAGGGGCAATTTAGTATGAACAATTCACATAACCCGCACATCTTTGGAGGAAACTGGAGCACCCGGAGGAAACCAATGCAGACATAGGGAGAATGTGCAAACTCCACACAGATAATCCCCGGGACTGGATGGAATGCATCCCAGGGTCTGAAAGAAATGGCAGAGGTGATAGCTGATGCCTTAGTAATTATTTATCAAAATTCGCTGGGCTCTGGGGAAGTGCCGGAAGATTGGAAAACAGCTAATGTTATGCCGCTGTTTAGAAAAGGTAGCAGACAAAAGGCAGGGCATTATAGGCTGGTTAATTTAACGTCCGTATTTGGAAAAATGCTAGAATTCGTCATCAAAGAAGAAATAGCGAGGCACCTAGAAAAGAACGGTTTGATCAAGCAGACGCAGCACGGATTCATGAAGGGGAAGTCGTGTTTAACGAATTTATTGGATTTCTATGAGGATGTGACTAGTGCGGTAGACAGAGGGGAACCGGTGGATGTGGTGTTTTTAGATTTCCAGAAGGCATTTGATAAGGTGCCCCACAAAAGGTTGCTGCAAAAGGTTAGGGTGCACGGAGTTGGGGGTAAGGTGTTAGCGTGGATAGAGGATTGGTTGTCTAATAGGAAGCAGAGAGTTGGAATCAATGGGTGCTATTCTGGTTGACAGTTGGTGACTAGTGGAGTGCCGCAGGGATCGGTGCTGGGGCCTCAACTGTTTACCATTTACATAGACGATCTGGAGGAGGGAGCTGAGTGTAGGGTAACGAAATTTGCTGATGACACAAAGGTGAGTGGAAAAGCAAATTGCGTGGAAGATGCAGAAAGTCTGCAGAGAGATCTGGATAGGCTGAGTGAGTGGGCAAGGACCTGGCAGATGGAGTATAATGTCAGCAAATGTGAGGTTATCCACTTTGGTAGAAATAATAGCAGGAGGGATTATTATTTAAAGGGCAAAAAGCTGCAGCATGCTACGGTGCAGAGGGACCTGGGGGTCCTTGTGCACAAATCACAAAAAGCCAATCTGCAGGTGCAGCAGGTGATCAAGAAGGCGAATGGAATGTTGGCCTTCATAGTGAGGGGGATAGAATATAAAAGCAAGGAGGTCTTGCTGCAACTGTACAAGGCACTGGTGAGGCTGCAACTGGAGTACTGTGTGCAGTTTTGGTCACCACATTTGCGAAAGGATATATTGGCCTTGGAGGGAGTGCAGAGAAGGTTCACTAGGCTGATCCCGGAGATGAGGAGGCTAGCCTATGAGGAGAGATTGAATAGACTGGGTCTGTACTCGTTAGAGTTTAGAAGGCTGAGGGGGGATCTTATAGAGACATATAAGATAATGAAGGGGCTAGATAGGGTACAGGTAGAGAGATTCGTCCCGCTTAGAAAGGACAGCCTCAAAATAAGAGGGGGGCAGTTTAGATCGGCATTGAGGGGGAACTTCTCTGCCCATTGAAGTGGTGGAGGCTATCTCACTGAATATATTTAAGTCATGGGTAGATAGGTTTCTGATCGACAAGGGAATTAAGGGTTATGGGGAGAAAGCGGGAAAGTGGAACTGATCCACTTCAGGTCAGCCATGATGTTGTTGAATGGCGGGACAGGCTCGAAGAGCTAGATGGCCTACTCCTGCTCCTATTTCTTATGTTCTTATGTCCCTGGTACTGTGAGGCAGCAGTGCTAACTATTGTGCCACTGTGACATCCATAGGGTATACTGATTAATTAATCATGGGCAGGGCATCATTTGATATCATCTTTACCCAACAACTACATGCAATGCAATTCAGTGGGCTGGGCCCATTCCTCTTGGAGAGGCATAGTGCTAAGCTGGCCATTGAGCATGTGTTGATCTATCATCGGCCAGTCTGCTGGCCTCCTAATTGCTGGCCAGTTTGATTGCAGGCCGTATGACACCCGCTGCCGTCCTGCCTCGCCTCGCGGCTTGATGGCTGGTCGCCCAGACATGTAAGGGCCCCTGACCCCTTTCCCATCACCCCAATCACTGGCCTTCTTCCCTCCTCCATTGATCCCAACTGCAGAGTGGAGTGGGACCGCCCCATCCCCACACCAATTGCCCCAGAGGCCCTGTCGTCTTGGCCCATGCCTGGTGGCAGTACCAAGATTTTCCCTGCCCCATTTGCAAAGTGGGCCAAGGCTGGCATTGGCACCTTGGCAGTGGTGTCAGGCCCCAGCTCCCCACGAATGGGGAGCTATATTAAACCCTCCTGGACTGAACCGCTCCTGGCAGAGGGGAGAGGCTAGCAGGCCTGTAGACTTCATTCCCAAGCCTGCTAATGATATACAATATTCAAAATATATTTAAATGAGAGGCTGCGTCGATTAGGCAGCTCTGTGCTGATTTCCAGCACGGAGTTGAAAGTGAGGGAAATCTGGCACTGGGAGATGCATGAAGGCCTAGACACCCAGCACGAGTTGGCTGCCACTAGCGTCTTAACAGCCTGTTGCACTGAAAAAGCAGATGGGAGAATTGTCCCCAGTACTTTTGTAACGGAATCTTTCAGTCTCTCTAGGCTACACCACCAACAAATATTTCCATTCTTCTGTCACTGCCTAACTGTCTTCTGTTTCATTTAGAGCACCAGAACATTACCAAAATGGTGATGTGAAATTGTCCGGTAGTAAGCAAGAAGATGATTCTTTGCCTACAATTTCTTCCCATCTTCAGCAAGCCAAGGTAAAGAAGACTTTGCAGGTAAAGGAGTTTGATGTACAGAATTTGAAATACATGTATTTAAGAATTCAGGTGCACCTGAAGCACCTGCTTTCCAAATTGAAGGTGCCACATTTAAGATAATTGAAGGAACAAATCATTAAGACAGACATGGGAACATCAATCATTTATATTTAATCAGTTCATGATTTCAGCTGCAGGTTGCTAAGTAAAAGTGATGCATTCAATTTGAAGTAGGGAAAACAACTTAATTGGTCAAGTCATAAATAAGAAACCTTTTCTTATTTATTCCTGGGATGTGAGTATCATTGGCAAGGCCTAATTGTTGAGAGGTGATGGTGAACTGACTCCTTGAACTACTGCAGACCATATTTCTAGGTGCACCCACAAAGCTGGAATGTTCTAACAACAGTAAAAGAATGGTGATGTAGTTCCAAGTCAGGATGGTGTGTGACTTGGAGGGGACTTTCTGTGCTGTTCCTGCGCATGGTGGTAGATATGTTTAGCCAGCACTGAGAATTGTGAAGTTTCAGGGCACAAGAGGCCTGAGAATTGTTTTGTTGGGCTCTCAGCTAAGCATTGATAATTTTTCTCTCTTTCAAAAGCAGAAGTTAACAGAATTACATATAGAACATAGAACATTACAGCGCAGTACAGGCCCTTCGGCCCTCGATGTTGCGCCGACCAGTGGAACCAATCTAATGACCCTCTAACCTAAACTATTCCAATATTATCCATATGCCTATCCACTGACCATTTGAACACCCTTTAAAGTTGGCGAGTCCACAACTGCTGCAGGCAGGGCATTCCACGCCCTTACTACCCTCTGAGTGAAGAACCTACCTCTGACATCCGTCCTATAATTACCACCCCTTAATTTAAAGCTATGTCCCCTCGTGCTATCTGTCACCATCCGAGGAAAAAGGCTCTCACTATCCACCCTATCTAACCCTCTGATCATCATCTTGTATGCCTCAATTAGGTCACCTCTCAGCCTTCTTTCTAACGAAAACAACCTCAAATCCCTCAGTCTTTCCTCATAAGACCTTCCCACCATACCAGGCAACATCCTGGTAAACCTCCTCTGCACCCTTTCCAATGCCTCCACATCTTTCTTATAATGCGGCGACCAGAACTGTACGCAATACTCCAAGTGCGGCCGCACCAGAGTTTTGTACAGTTGCAACGTGACCTCACGGCTCCGAAATTCAATCCCTCTACCAATAAAAGCTAACACACCGTACACCTTCTTAACAACCTTATCAACCTGGGTGCCAACTTTCAAGGATCTATGCACATGTATACCGAGATCTCTCTGCTCGTCGACACTACTAGCTCTATACTCTGTACTTCTGTTACTCTTACCAAAGTGAATCACCTCACACTTTTCCACATTAAACTCCATTTGCCACCTCTCGGCCCAGCTCTGCAGCTTATCTACGTCCCTCTGCAAACTGTAACATCTGTCCTCACTGTCTACAACTCCTCCGACTTTGGTGTCGTCAGCAAATTTACT
This sequence comes from Carcharhinus amblyrhynchos, assembly GCF_965287045.1. Classification (NCBI taxonomy): domain Eukaryota; kingdom Metazoa; phylum Chordata; class Chondrichthyes; order Carcharhiniformes; family Carcharhinidae; genus Carcharhinus; species Carcharhinus amblyrhynchos. Next base: position 46,773,235 of record NC_137327.1, read on the forward strand.
AACCCATCCTTCTACACCCTCATCTAGGTCATTTATTAAAATGACAAACAGCAGTGGCCTCAAAACAGATCCCTGAGGTACACCACTAGTAACTGAACTCCAAGTTGAATATTTCCCATCAACCACCACCCTCTGTCTTCTATCAGCTAGCCAATGCCTGATCCAAACTGCTAAATCACACTCAATCCCATGCATCTGCATTTTCTGCAGTAGCTTACCATGGGGAACCTTATCAAACGCTTTGCTAAAATCCATATACACCACATCAACTGCCTTAGCCTTATCCACCTCGTTGGTCACATAAGAACATAAGAACATAAGAAATAGGAGCAGGAGTAGGCCATCTAGCCCTTCGAGTCTGCCCCGCCATTCAATAAGATCATGGCTGATCTGTCGTGGCTCAGTTCCACATTCCCGCCCTCTCCCCATAACCCTTAATCCCCTCTCTTATCAAAAACCCATCAACCCGCGTCTTAAAAATATTTAGCGAGGCAGCCTCCACCACTTCAACGGGCAGAGAATTCCAGAGATTCACCACCCTTTGAGTGAAGAAGTTCCTCCTCAACTCCGTTCTAAACCGCCCCCCCCTCTATCTTGAGGCTGTGCCCCCTAGACCTACTGTCCTTTCTGAGCGGGAAGAGTCTCTCCACCTCTATCCTATCCATCCCATTCATCATCTTATATGTCTCAATGAGATCTCCCCTCATTCTTCTAAACTCTAACGAGTACAAGCCTAGTTTATTCAGCCTCTCCTCACAGCTCAACCCCTTCAACTCCGGCATCAGCCTAGTAAACCTCCTCTGCACTCCCTCCAAGGCCAAAATATCCTTGCGTAAGTACGGCGACCAAAACTGCACACAGTACTCCAGCTGCGGCCTCACCAATGCCCTATACAGCCGCAGCAAGACCTCCCTACTTTTATATTCAATCCCCTTCGCTATGAAGGCCAGCATCCCATTAGCCTTCCTGACCACCTGCTGCACCTGCAGGCTGGGTTTTTGCGACTCATGCACAAGGACCCCGAGGTCCCTCTGCACCGTCGCCTGCTGCAGTTTTTCACCACGTAAGTAATAATCCTTCCTTCCATTATTCCTACGAAAGTGGACCACCTCGTACTTGCCAACATTAAATTCCATTTGCCAGTTCCTGGCCCATTCGCCCAACCTATCTAGATTCTTCTGCAGACTCTCCACACCCTCCGCGCAATTTGCCGTTCCACCAATCTTGGTGTCATCAGCAAATTTCAACACCACACACTTGGTTCCCTCCTCCAGATCATCTATATAAATGGTAAATAGCTGAGGCCCCAGCACCGACCCCTGGGGCACTCCACTAGTCGCCACCCGCCAATCCGAATAACACCCATTGACCCCCACTCTCTGCCTCCTATTTGACAACCAATCCTCTATCCACGCTAACACCCTACCCCCAACTCCATGTCCCCTGACCTTCTGCAATAACCTCTTGTGAGGTACCTTGTCGAATGCCTTCTGAAAATCAAGAAAGACCACATCCACCGGCTCTCCTCTATCCACTGCCCTAGACACATCCTCATAGAACTCCAGTAAATTTGTCAGACGCGACTTCCCCTTAACGAAACCGTGCTGCGTCTGCTCTATCAAGCAATTCCCCTCAAGATGCCTCGCTATTTCCTCCTTGATGACGGATTCTAACATTTTACCTACAACAGACGTTAAACTAACCGGCCTATAATTCCCTGCCTTTTGCCTGGCACCCTTCTTAAACAACGGCGTAACATTAGCCGTTTTCCAATCTTCCGGCACTTCCCCGGAATCCAGCGACGTTTGGAAAATAACCACCAAGGCATCCACTATCACCTCCGCCATTTCCTTCAGAACCCTCGGATGCATTCCATCCGGTCCTGGGGACTTGTCCACAATCAGTCCCTCCAGTCTGTCGAGCACCGCCTCTCTAGTAACAATAATGTCATTGAGACCCTCCAGTCCTACCACCTTTCCATCTCTAACACCCAGCAAAGTATTCACATCCTCCTCCGTGAAGACTGAAACAAAAAAGTTATTCAAGACCTCAGCCATTTCCCCATCCACTACCACTATGTCCCCCTTCTCATCCTCTAAGGGTCCAACGTTCACCCTAGCCAGCCTCTTCCTTTTTTATATATTTATAAAAACTCTTGCTATCCTTTTTTATATTAAGCGCTAGCCCAGCTTCATAGTTTCTCCTACCCTTCTTTATCAAATTCTTTGTCAATCTTTGTTGACATTTAAACCTCTCCCAATCCTCTTCTCGCCCACTACTCTTAGCTACTCTAAACGCTTCCGCTTTTAATTTAACACTTTCCTTCACCTCCTTCGTTATCCACGGCTTATTACCTCTCCTCCTATGGTCCTTTTTGACCATTGGAATAAATTTCTGCTGAGCATCAAGAAAGATCTCCTTAAAGATCCTCCACTGCTCCTCAGCAGACCTACCTTCCAACGCGCTCCCCCAGTCCACATTCGCCAATTCTTCTCTCATCCTACCGTACTCACCTCTGTTCAAACAAAGGACGCGTGTCCGGGAACCCACTTTCTCCTCCTCCATCTGCACCAGAAACTCCACCATACAATGATCACTCTCCCCAAGAGGATCCTTCACTGCAAGGTCCCTAATTCTACCCGCCTCATTACATAATACCAGATCCAAGATAGCTCGCTCCCTCGTCGGCTCCAACACACACTGTTCAAGGAAACTATCCCGTCACCTTTTCAAAGGTTTGTGAGGCACGACCTACCCTTCACAAAACCATGTTGACTATCCCTAATCAATTTATTTCTCTCTAGATGATAATAAATCCTATCCCTTATAATTCTTTCCAAATCTTTGCCGACAACAGAAGTAAGGCTCACTGGTCTATAATTCCCAGGATGGTCTCTACTCCCCTTCTTGAACAAGGGGACAACATTTGCTATCCTCCAGTCTTCCGGCACTGTACCTGTAGCCAATGACGACATGAAGATCAAAGCCAAAGACTCTGCAGTCTCCTCCCTAGCCTCCCAGAGAATCCTAGGGTAAATCCCATCCGGCCCAGGGGACTTATCTATTTTCATCCTCTCAAGAATTGCTAACACCTCCTCCTTAAGTACCTCAATCCCGTCTAGTCTAAAAGACTATCGTAGTCACAATCAAAATGGCAGCCTTCCATCTCATAGTTTTGTTGTTTGCGTTGTGGCAGACATTCCAATGTTAGGCATAGTCTGTCTGGCTCAGGAGTCTCAGTATCGTATGACAGTCTCTGCCACATTTGCTGCAGAGGAGGTCACTGGGCTGAGAGACTGCAGAATTCACAAGCCCCTGTTTTCTCTGCACCTTCTTCTCATTCAGTTTAGCCTTTCGTTTCTGCTCATCTCTTCAAATGCCTTTATAAGCAGTCAGCCTCCAGAGGTCACAGCCGTCAGCAACTGTCTCCCGGTTATCAGTGTCAATATCTTCAAATTTCACTTGCAGATTTTTTTACAGTTTACTCCATTCTTAAAGTCACAAAGCCAGTGCACAGAGCAGACGAGGCAAACCCTTAAATCAACTCCTTGCTTGCTCCAAAAGCAACTCAAATTGAATCCATTTCAAAGTCCCCGCAAGAGGGGATAAACAAGACCCAAGCTGACAAGAAAAAGCTTGCTCCTGATCTTGGGTTTGATCTGACACTTAACTTAGCCAAAAGGCCAAGAGACACACCCCTGCCACATGATCTTGCCTGCCAGGTAACCCCTCACTTGATCTTAGCCAAAAGGCCACAAAGCAAATTTTTTTCCTCCGTTCTTAAAATTCCAAAACCAATGTGCAGAATGGACTAAGCAAATCCAATTCCATCTCCTTGCTTGCTTCAAAGACCAAATTCAAATTGAATCCAATTCATGGCCCCCTCAAGAAGTGGCTATGATGTGGAGATGTCGGCGTTGGACTGGGGTAAACACAGTAAGAAGTCTGACAACACCAGGTTTAAGTCCGACAGATCGGTGTGTCAGACCCTCAAGAGGGACAAACAAGATCAAGCTGAAAGATAGGGCATTGCACCTGATCTTGCACTTGACTTAGCCAAAAGGTCAAGAAACAATCGCCTTGTAACAGCGATATGGATATCCAATAAATCGTGTCCCAGTGGCCAATTCCGTGTTGTAGCTTCATCAGGTTGACACTTCATTTTTAGGTATGCTTGGTTTTGCTCCTGACACACTCTCCTGTGCTTTTCATTGAACCAGGGTTAATCCCTTGGTTTGATGGTAATAGCAGAATAGGGAATATGCCGAGCCATGAGATTAATATAAACCATATCTTGAATAGTATTCAACCACAATAGTAACTCAATTACACATCACTGATGTTAAATTAAAATTATGCATGCAAAACAATTACCTTTTCTGCATCCAAACAACAATCTCATTTGCGTCATACTGACCTGATCTAAGTTTGCTGAAAGAGACCTGTGGTACTTTTTTTCTTGCATTGAGTAGTATAATTGGGAGTTGAATAAGATTAGCTTGGATTATATTAGTTCTAAATTGATGATGATGCTTGATTTGATGTAACAGTCTGTATGGCAACCATAATTATGACTTATTTTATTAATCACCCACTGTTTTATTATCTATCTTAGCTCAGCAATATTTATTTCAGTTGGGGGAGAGGTGGACAAAGCTAAAAAGTTTGGAATTTTGCTTTTTGTGACTATATTGGAAGTTATTAGTTTTAATGGTAAGCAGCAAAATATTCATTCAGTAAGTATCCATGAAGCAGCTGCCTTGCTGCAGCATTAAAGCTGTAGAGTGCTATAGTCAATGCTGTAAAGTTCATGGCCAATAAATTCCTGTTCCTTATACAACATCACAGGAATTATTGAAATGATTTCAAATCGGCTTGGCGGTTCAAAAATCACTGTTTTTTCAAGTAGGTCTGATATGGTATTTTTAAGAATATATAAAATAGTGTTTGTTTTGCATGCGAGTACCTGTGTTCCATTTCTAACTACAATGTACATCTCCTTTGGGCAGCTTTTAAAGTGGTTTAAAATCATGGGTAACTAATATTTCTGTAATTAAAGAAAAAGAAGAGAATACACAAAGTTCCTGCAGACATGATTAATGACAAGTCATCATCCAGCACCATTAAGTTGTCATCTGTTCCTCCTGTATCAGAACCAGGTAAGGATTAGTTTGTAAATGATATGGAAACCTTTAAAGCAACTTTGTGCTTTTTTTGGGAGATGCATATGGTAGACTTAAGGATTTGTAAACTATTGGACATTCCCAACAGCCCAATTTTCTAAACTTTAATATTTATTATAATTTGAAGATGCATTAATATCAGTAGGGAAAACCTTTGTCATTAGTGTCAACATACCACAATGAAATTAATATAAATGTTGTGATTTGTTTTAATTAATACAGATACCTAACTCATCATGTTTCATATAGAATTGCAGAATTGTTATAGTGCAGAAGGAGGCCATTTGGCCCATTGGGTCCGCACTGGCTGTCCAAGCAAGCATTATGGTTTCGTGCCATTCCCCTGCATTTTCCCTGTATCTCTGCATATTGTTTTATGTTCAAGTAATCATCTTATGCGCTCTTGAATGTCTTGATTGAGCCTGCCTCCACCACATTTACAGGCAGTGCATTCCAGACCCGAACCACTTGTGTGAAAACGTTTTTTACTGTTATATTGTGTATCAATGTATTTTACCTGGTATATAAGACATTATGATTACTTTTAATATCCAGCCATATGAGCCAGAAGGTCTTATTTCATTTCCTCCTTGTGCTAATTTGCTTGGTTTCAGCTGAGTTACCTTCCATTGGCCTTTACCAGCTTGGGTAAAGGAGGGGAAAATCTGATCATGATTTCTATCTAGTGACCTCTGCAGGAAAATGGATGTCAATGAGAGGAGAATTCAATTTTATTATGATATTCTCTATAATCAAACACCTATGATATTTTCTGAGCTCACTATATGAGGAATGATCATTTGGACAAGTTACTGGAGGATTACTAGCACTGATGCCTTAGTAAAAGTCAATATTTTCAGAAGTGGAGGGGGAAAACAACAGCAGTTAAAAGTATTGTATTTCAAATGTTAGAATTTTTGCATATACAGGAAAACTTTGGGAGTGATCTTACCGTTGTGCCCCGATGAGCGAGGCAAGCCAGCAAGATCATGAGAGAACTGAGAATTCAAGTTTGCGCCTGATCTCTCACGTCTCACGTCCTTACCAGCACCAGATATCTGGCATGATTAACCCGCACCCATTTTCGGCATGAGGCTGAATAATTTATTTAAATTATTTAAATCTAAATTTACATTGATTTAATGAGCCCAGGATGTTATCATCCAGGTTCACTGGTCTCTGTGGCTTTACCTGGAGAGGTTCTCTCCAGTGAGAATTACAGCTGGTCCCCAACAATGGGGACTGATTGTGATGATCTCACCAGTAGAACCAGAGGTTATTGAGGCCTCTTTGGGTCAGAAGCAAGGGGGTGGTGCCCCTTTGGCAGTGCCCACTGGACAGTGCCAAGGGAGCAGGGTCTTTGTTGGTGGGGGTAGGGCCGACTGGGGGGAAACACTGTGGAAGGCCAGTTGAGGTTGAGAGGATGACCTGTGCACTGTGAGCTAGTGATCAGTGGAGAGGGAGGGCCCACTGCCACTCTGCACGAGGGATCATTGGGGGAAGGGGGGGCGATCAGGGCTGGCCGTGGGGATGGGGGGGTGGGTGGTGTTGGGCCGGCAATTGCAGAGGAGGGGCGGGAGATCATTCCAGTGGGTGGGGGATGTCCCAATAGACCCCAGGCCCCTGTGGTAGCTTTTGATTGGGGGGGGGGGGAGGGGGGGTGCGGGTGCTGTGTGACAGGTCTCTGCTGCACGTGCACCATAACACCCTCTGCTGCTCTCAGCCAGCATTCTGGCAACTTAGGCTCCATCCCCTCCCTTTACAGATGAGAAATCATTTCTGCTATTTTTTCGTGCACTAAATGCATAAAATAGCAGATTGAAAATCGCTCAACAAGCGGATCTGAAACTCTTCCATTTTCACACCTATCCTGTATTTAGAATTGTTTTTGGTGAGATTGCCCCCTTAGTGACCAAATTGTGATAAACATGGAAAAATCAAGCTAACTTGAGCTTATGACACTTTTGAAACTTGCCTTGTTCCATGTTCATTTTTTGGTTGCACTACTTGTTTAATCTTAACCTTGTAGTCAAGTTAACATTTAAAAGCAATTCAAGACATTGGGCGGGATTTTATAGTCTTGCTCGTCTGGGAACCATAAAATCCTGCCCGAGGTCAACGGGCCTTTCCATTGGTCCACCCTTCGCCTGCTCCAATTTGCATGGCAGGCGGGGCGCTAAAATTCTGGCCATTATATTCAAAGTAAACCTTTGTCCTGTGCAACATATTTTACATAAATTCAAGAAAAGCTAAACATAATTAAGATCACTCAAATGGCTGCATAAGACTAGATGACGTTATAAATACATATGCTAATAAATGCCAAAATCAGAACTGCCAAAGTTTGCTTTCAATATATGTGCTCCAATTGTTTTTGGGGAAACTGTGCCTATGAAGATTGTCTGTCTGCTTTATTATCCCATTATCCCCTTTATTATTCTCATTATGCATATCTGATGCATTATGGGTATATCTCACAGCACAAGATCATAAATGCAACAATCCTTCCTCTCAAAAGCAGAGTCCCCAAGTTTGTTTGCACCATCAACAGAGATGGCTTCATTAGCTCAGGCACATCCACAGGATGGAAGACAATGACTAGAAATTTCCACTCCAGTTATTTTTGAACAGGTTTGGTGACTGGAGCAGAAAAGCACAAGAGGCCCAAATTGAGTTTGACATCAACAGGAAGGATCCATTTTGTTCAGGAAAATGGATCCTTCCCATCCACTCTATCTAGGCCCCGCACAACATTGTACAAATCAAATAACTCAATCCCCTCTGTTTGAACCAAAATACTCCAGCTTTCCTTGTAGCTGCAATTTTCCAGTCCTGACAACATCCTTCTGAGGGTCTTGTATCGTCTTTAGTGCAAACACTTTGGGCGGAACGTTACCTTTTTTTGTGCAGTGTGGGGCAGCAGGTGGGAAAAGCCACTTTCTCCACCATATTGCTAGGAACTTGGTGCATAGAAGTTCAAGGGGCAGGTCCCAGTATATCACACTGGTAGGGGGGGCTCTGATTGAGCCTGCCTCATTAACAACTTAGTTTTTTTAAATACCAATATGGAACCCTCACACCTTCACTCAACCTTTTTAGCATAATCAAATGGACTTCTAATAACAAGGCACCATATAGGAACTCATTGATCATTAATTGTCTAGAAGCTCAGCTTTTCAAACAGAAAATCCTTTCTTGCCGACACTCCACTAGGTGGTGAATCCAAAATCAATCTTTTCCTTCTGCTTGGTATAGCTGCACCTGTTTTTGGTTGTCTTCCCCAAATCTCCCTATCTGACTGACTCTGAGTCAGTGTGCAATAAGACCAACTGTTTCCTCATCCTTCATGTCCAGATTTAGAACTTGCACATCTACTTTCAATAGTATTTGACCTGGGCCCTGCCACCCCCCTGCGACCCTGCACACCCCCCCGCCCCCACCAGGTCTCCAAGCAGATTTTGTATGAGGTATCATTCCCCTCCCCAGACTGCTTCATTTTACCTTGAATTAAAGGAGGTAGTTTAAAACATCTTCAAAAGTTTCACATTCATAACAGAATATGCCGTATGGAGAGGAGACAAAGATATACCACTGAACTGATAACTTTGGTCAAGTGCAACGTGATTTAAATCTTAAATCCACACAACCGGGAGGACTGAGGAAGGTAGGGAGCAACAATACATTCAACATAATAAGCAATCGATAGCGTAATCTAGAGACTCTCAAATATATGGAGGCTGAAATTGGTCTAGAGCAGAGTGAGTGATTGTGAAATTTAACAGTTCATGTTAACCAACCCAATGAGAAAGAAAGAGACAAGTGTCAATCTTGAATAACATTTTTGTTTCGGTCTTCATGGAGGAGGACGTGAATAATTTGCTGGGTGTTAGAGATGGAAAGGTGGTAGGACTGGAGGGTCTCAATGACATTATTGTTACTAGAGAGGCGGTGCTCGACAGACTGGAGGGGCTGATTGTGGACAAGTCCCCAGGACCGGATGGAATGCATCCGAGGGTTCGAGGGTTCTGAAAGAAATGGCGGAGGTGATAGTGGATGCCTTGGTGGTTATTTTCCAGACGTCGCTGGATTGCGGGGAAATGCCGGAAGATTGGAAAACGGCTAATGTTACGCCGTTGTTTAAGAAGGGTGCCAGGCAAAAGGCAGGGAATTATAGGCCGGTTAGTTTAACGTCTGTTGTAGGTAAAGTGTTAGAATCTATCATCAAGCAGGAAATAGCGAGGCATCTTGAGGGGAATTGCTTGATAGAGCAGACGCAGCACGGTTTTGTTAAGGGGAAGTCGTGACTGACAAACTTACTGGAGTTCTATGAGAGAGGGCGGGAAAGTGGAACTGAGCCACGACAGATCAGCCATGATCTTATTGAATGGCGGGGCAGGCTCGAAGGGCCAGATGGCCTACTCCTGCTCCTATTTCTTATGTTCTTATGTGCTTATGTGTCTAGGGCGGTGGATAAAGGACAGCCGGTGGATGTGGTCTTTCTTGATTTTCAGAAGGCATTTGACAAGGTACCTCACGAGGTTATTGCAGAAGGTTAGGGGACATGGAGTTGGGGGTAGGGTGTTAGCGTGGATAGAGGATTGGTTGTCAAATAGGAGGCAGAGAGTGGGGGTCAATGGGTGCTATTCGGATTGGCGGTTGGTGACTAGTGGAGTGCCCCAGGGGTCGGTGCTGGGGCCTCAGCTATTTACCATTTATATAGATGATCTGGAGGAGGGAACCAAGTGTATGGTGTCGAAATTTGCTGATGACACCAAGATTGGTGGAACGGCAAATTGCGCGGAGGGTGTGGAGAGTCTGCAGAAGGATCTAGATAGGCTGGGCGAATGGGCCAGGAACTGGCAAATGGAATTTAATGTCAGCAAGTGCGAGGTGGTCCACTTTGGTAGGAATAATGGTAGGAAGGATTATTACTTACGTGGTGAAAAACTGCAGCAGGCGACGGTGCAGAGGGACCTCGGGGTCCTTGTGCATGAGTCGCAAAAACCCAGCTTGCAGGTGCAGCAAGTGGTCAGGAAGGCGAATGGGATGCTGGCCTTCATAGCGAGGGGGATTGAATATAAAAGTAGGGAGGTCTTGCTGCGGCTGTATAGGGCATTGGTGAGGCCGCAGCTGGAGTACTGTATGCAGTTTTGGGCGCCGTACTTACGCAAGGATATTTTGGCCTTGGAGGGAGTGCAGAGGAGGTTTACTAGGCTGATGCCGGAGTTGAGGGGGTTGAGCTATGAGGAGAGGCTGAATAAACTAGGCTTGTACTCATTAGAGTTTAGAAGAATGAGGGGAGATCTCATTGAGACATATAAGATGATGAATGGGATGGATAGGATAGAGGTGGAGAGACTCTTCCTGCTCAGAAAGGACAGTAGGACTAGGGGGCACAGCCTCAGGATAAAGGGGGGGCGGTTTAGAACGGAGTTGAGGAAGAACTTCTTCACTCAAAGGGTGGTGAATCTCTGGAATTCTCTGCCCATTGAAGTGGTGGAGGCTGCCTCGCTAAATATTTTTAAGACGCGGGTTGATGGGTTTTTGATAAGAGAGGGGATTAAGGGTTATGGGGAGAGGGCGGGAATGTGGAACTGAGCCACGACAGATCAGCCATGATCTTATTGAATGGCGGGGCAGGCTCGAAGGGCTAGATGGCCTACTCCTGCTCCTATTTCTTATGTTCAATCAGACTCAGTTTCATTCCTTTGTTTTACATTATATGTGTGTGGGGGTGGGGGAGGGGTGTCCCTCTCTATTATGGCAGACAAACAAGACTTAATTGCCCAAATTAATAAAAGGTAAAATAGCTTTGAAGAGTGAGCTGGATGATAGTTAATTGCTGCTATAGATTGCAAGTTTGATGATACAAGTTCACAATGAAATAATAGAAAATTTATGAAATTGAGCAGTTTATGCAAGATTGAGTTGGTACTATTTTCTTCTGGTGTTTCAGTTTTTTTGTTTTGCCGTTATTCCCCAAATGTTTGCCTGTAATCGCATCTCCTGTTTCCTACCTCTACCTCTGGAGCCTTTTGAGCTGAGAGGGGAATAAAGTTGAAGAAAGACTTTTCTACAACCTAACTTCAGTGCATATCCAAGTTCAGATGACAATGGTAACTACGGGGAGGTTAGATATAAAAATTGAATTTCATGAGCCTGACCAGGAAACGGAAAGCAAAACAGCTGCGAGACTGAGCATGGTGGCACAATGGTTAGGACTACTGCCTCAGCACCACGGACCTGGGTTCAAATCTTGGCTTGGGTCAGTGTGTGGAGTTTGCACCTTCTCCCTGTGTCTGCTTGGGTTTCCTCTGGATGATCCAGTTTCCCTCCATACTCGAAAGATGTGCTGGTTAGGTGCATTGACCCGAATAGGTGCTGAAGTGTGGTGACTAGGGGATTTTCACAGTAACTTAATTGCAGTGTGAATGTAAGCCTAATGTGATTAATAAATAAACTATAACTTTAGAACAGTTCCAAATATTCAAAGTTTCATATCATTTATCTGTGCAGTCATTTAGCATTTTAAGAACTACAGTAATAAGTACAGTTTCTGTAATGACTAGTGTTACTTTAATTATATAACTCCACTTTCTTGTTTCATCCCACAGATCATGCTGTTGCTTTCCAGAGTGCAATGATCCCCGTCCCAGCTTTCCCACCAAGGGCTACTCTACCTCCCTTAATGCTAAATGGCATTAACCATGTGCAGGCCGCAGGCCCTCCAGCTGAGTATCATTCTGATTCTGCAGAGTCCATGGATGAAATCCCAGTGATCCAGACAAGACTTGGCAGTGCAGCAATGGTTGACTACACCAACACAATCCTTCACAGCACAATGAGCAGCCTTGGAAATTCCCTTCAGAGTCTGATTCCCAAACCACAGCACCATGGTGAAGGACCAAAGCCATTCTCTCCAGTGCAACCAAACATTAGGAAGAACTCTAAAAGATTTGCGAGCTTGGAATTACCAGAACTATTGCAAAGTCCTCGAGCTAAAATAGACCATTCTGAGTCTGGAAAAAGGAAGGTGTCCTGTAAAAAGTACCCAGATTTGCCTGTGTTCTTTCTCCATACCAGGGATAACTTGGACTCAAGAACAAACACAACATCAGCGTGAATCTTAGGACCTACTTTTAATTATTGAAATGCTCAATTGCTTTCAACCCATAAGTATTAAAACTGGGCTCCTAGCCATCATCCATTTTTGGGGAATGAAGAAAGTGAGCTGATTGGCAGCCACAAGAAGAGGTACTTGATGCTAAGAGTTTCTATCCAGAGGTCATCTATTGTGGCTTAACTTTTGGCACATCATTGGATTTGAACATTTAATCAGTATTTTTTCCTTTTTTATATATACATATATAAATGAGGGTTGATATGTTCTGTGAAAATATCCCTCTTACAGAGGTTTTAGTATATTTTTGTTTTGTTATTTTTATATAAATTCTCTTTGGCATTAAATATAAATCATTAGGCCAATCCAGAAATGAAACTATGTTTCTCAGGGACAGTTTCAATGCAATGTTTTGGACATGTTACATCAATTTTTTAAAAATTCTGGCTACCATTTAATTTATGTAATTTTGTGTGATGGGAGGCTGTAACAATCTGGAAAAAGTTTATAAACTTGTAATTTAATGGAGATCCTTTAAATAGATTTTCCTGGAAACATATAATTTGCTGTTTGTGGCCTTAAAATTCTTTTACAGGTAATCTGATATTAAACTTTCATTGTGTCCGGTTTGTTAAAATGTTACTCGATGGTTTATTCTCTTAAGTGCCAGTCACCCTACAGATGTAATTTCTGTTTAATCTTTTCAAGACCACAGTACTATTTCTGTACTGAAATAAAGCACTTTAAGTTGCATAGTTTTTAAAAGTTTATTCAGATATTACTATCGGATATCTGCATTACTGAAATGGTATATTACAGATTTTCACAACATGGATTGCACCTACTGTCTTCCTGTATGTTTTCTGCAGTGTATGAAATTAATTATTGAGAAGACTGAAGAAATTGACTTCAGTTCTGCCACAAACATAGTCAAAAGTCCCTTTCCCTGGCAGCTGCTTGAGACCGAGCCAGACTGTTCACAACCTTGTTGTCCTATTTGATTCTCAGCTGAGCTGATCCCATATTCTGTCCATCAACAGGACTGTCTACTTCTGTCTCCGTAATGTGGCCAGTCTCCACAGTTGCTTCATCTCATCTACTGCTGAACTCCTGAAAGCCCTTATTGCCACTAGCTTCAAACATCCCACTGTTCTGGCCAGTTTCTTACTTTGCAGCTGTCATAAACTTAAGCTTATCCAAAACACTGCCTCTATTTTAGCATGTACAACACCTCGTTTCCCCATCACCCCTATACTAGCTGATCTTCATTGAATGCACAATTGGCAAAACCTTGATCTTAAAATTCTTAGCCTTGAGTTCAAATCCCTCCATGGCTTTGTTCCCCTCTATCTCTACATTCTCCTCCAACCTGTCAACTTTCACTATTTCTGTGATCCTCCGATTCTTGCCTCTTTCAAATCCCTGATTTTCATCATCGTTCTGCCAATGTTTGCCATGCCTTCAGTTACATAGACATTAAGCTCTGGAATTCCTTCCCTAAAACTCTTCATCTTGCTTTCTTCCTTTAAGAAATTCCTTAAAACCAACCCCTTTGACCAAGGTTTTGGTTACCTATCTGAATATCTTTGTCAAACTTTTGTGTGATTACAGTCCGGTGAAGTGTCTTGGCACATTTTATTATGCAAAATTGCCGAGGAGAAGTCATCAGCTTCCACACAGCAAGTGAGAAAGGCAAAACAGAAATAAAGTTAGCCTGCCTGTCCATTGCTGTATACCATTGGTAAAAATATAGTTAATGCCCCATCATGTTTGGATAGTTCTTATGATGTGGAGATGCCAGCGTTGGACTGGGGTAAGCACAGTAAGAAATCTCACAACACCAGGTTAAAGTCCGACAGGTTTATTTGGCACTAGCTTTCAGAGTCTCAGGCTCCTTCGCCTGAGCCTGAGATTCCAAAAGCTAATGCCAAATAAACATGTTGGACTTTAACCTGGTGGATAGTTGTTGGCATGAAAGATTTGAAAGAATTATATGCATAGGATTACAGAGGATATGTGGCACAGAAGCAGGCCATTTGGCTCAGTCAATCCATGCCAGTGTTTCTGCTCCATTTGTATCTTCTCCTGATTTTTCTAATATAAATCTACTATCGTAACCATGTATTCCCTTCTCCCTCGTTTGCTTGTCTAGTTTTCCCTTAAATATATTTACACATCACTGTGGTAAGGGAGGCCCATGTTCTTTCCACTCTTTGGGGATTTTACTGAATCCCCCTCTGAATGTTTTGATGACAATCTTATATTGATGACCTGTAGTAATGCTCTTCCCCACAACAGGAAACATTCCTCACACCTCAGCAATTTTTTTAAGAGAAAAAAGACCCAGCTTTTCAATCCTTTCCTGATATGGATACTCACCCATTTCTGGTATCATCCTTATAAACTTTCTCTGTCCTTTTTATAATGTATCTCATGACTCCTCATCAAGAGTACTGCGCAAGTTTATTAACATTTTTATGGAGCTGGCTTTAAACTCAATTGCAAGTAAGGTACAATTGAAAAGAGATATCTCGTTGCATGGATAATTTGAATCGTCTAGTAAAAATGATTTATAAATGAGTACTTCTTAATTGCAGTAACACTGAAAGTAACGGGCAACAGGATTACAAGTTCCTTATTCAATCTAAAATTGAGTCAATTTTCAGAATGTTTTCTGACATTCTGGGATATGTTTTAATTTCATGTTCTCAGCTGCTATTTTGAGTTTCCAAATTCAACAATGAGCTATTGAATCCCCCATGCGACTGAATAGTTTGTTGTCACTCACAATCAAGGGTCACACGTGAGGATTGGACCACTTCATCAGAGCAAAACCTGAGCAGCATCTTACTAGTCAAGAAGTCAAACGTCTACAGAAAAAAATTGGAGGTGAGAATGGACCATGTACTTTCTTTGTACTGACAATATCCTTGGATAATGAATGTTCTTTGGGCAATGTAATTATGAAAAATAATGCTAAATAATATAGCAAAACAGCACAGTGTAGACTGAGTTTTTAATACTGAGCATAAACAGACCAATACTTTGCTTAATCCTAAATTGTTCAGCTTAGACGACAATCATGCTGTACCTGAAATACTATCAGCCATCAAACCAAACTTAGAACTGATGACAGCTTATTTCCAAACTTTAAATCTGTATTTTCTCTTTTAATTGTGGGCCAACCTGCTACGCAGTTCAAAATGTGTTTTTAAAACCTAGCATTAGAGGTTGTTAATGATAGTGAACACAGCATTTTGGTATGGCATTCTAGGGACAATGATTTAATTGGTCCTGACATCCTCCTGTCTCGCCTTCCATCTGATCCTCCCAAACACCAGTAAAATAGAGAATTGAAATGCTATTTGTGGGAAGTGGCCAGACTGAATTATGCTGAACGCAAGAGCTCTTAAGCAGGGTACTTGTGCCAGCTTATTTAAAAATCCTAGACTGCCATTGATACCTTATGGAAATGGCAGGTTGGCATGAGAAGATGCAGAGGTAACGAACATAAAACTTCCCCAAACTGAGCTTGTACAGTTTGCAGAATATCCCAGCATGTATTAAGGTAGTTCTGATTTGCTGCAGCATGGTGTGTCACCTCATCCTTACAAGATGAGTGTAGTATTTTTAATACTGGCTTTTTTAAAATCAGTTGCAAGATGCAGGGATTCATTGACACTGACACTGATTTCTTAACACAAAATAATGTATATTTGCTTATTAACTCAGGTGTTAAAGATTGTTATCTCCATTTGAAGAGTAGAGTTCTTTTGACCGGTCAATACAAAGTTCCACAATACATATGAGTCAAGTCTATATGTTGCATTTTCAAGTTGATGTGGCTGTCTCCAGTAAGCTTTATAAAGTTGAGTAACTGGGTCATAAATTCCTTGCTATTTCTGTGGTCATCTTGCTACTACCTTGGTAACAACAGTTTTTGGCCCTTTGTTGTGAGCAATCAAGTGGTGTGTCTAAATTGCTGGTGGATAAGGCTGCATGATTTTTAATGCAGACATTATGTAAGCTCTAAACCTTGCATGATTTAGGAGCTGTTGGCAGCAGCTCCACACTTATGATCATGAAGGAACTCTTTGCTGAATCTATTTGATCATCCACCTAGTTTTGGTTAGCTTTATATACATAGATGCAGCACCACAGCCAAATTCAACTAATTCATCATTTTGATATGAAAATGCACCAGCTATATTACATAATTAATTGCGGATCTTGTTTGACACTAGCATAAAATCAGTAATTTATAAACTCCTCACATTTCTTTAAGGTTCCTTGCATTTTTTGATACACATTGTTGTGGAGTTAAGCACTAGTTGAAACATAATGGGGCAAATCTTCCCACCACGGGAATTGGGGTGGACGAAGGGCAGACTGTGGAAAGGTCTATTGATCTCAGGCAGCATTCTCCTGTTTTTGAGGCAAGCGCAGCCAGAAAATCCCGCCCAATTGCCGGTGCTCATAAAATTCCGCCCGAGGCCAACTGAGAATTCCATTCTGCAAGCCATGCCCGCTCCAATTCTGGGGTGGATGTGGCAGTAAAATTCCGGCCAATGTCTCTAATGGTTGTTCTGTTATACAAAGTTGCCAGTAGAGACAGTAATTACATATGATGGAAGCTTGAAATTATAAAATGGAAATTGCTACAATTACAAAATAGGCTGATCGGTATCTGAAAAATTAAGGTAGGTTTGACATTTTGTGGGTCACACCTGTAATAGATGGCATTGTGGTAATGTCACTGGATGAATAATCTAGAGCTGAATACTCTGGGCTTAAAATCCCACCACAGCATCTGGTGGAATTGAACCCATTCTCAGTAATAGTGACCATGAAACTATCGCCTTGTTTAAAAAAAAAAGTCTGGGTCACTAGAATCCATAGAAGTCCTGTAGTGCAGAAAGAGGTCATTCAGCCCATCAAGACTACAATCCCACCCAGGCCCTATTCCCATAACCCACATATTTACCCTGCTAATATTCCCTGATACTAGAGTCAATTTAGCATGGCCAATCAACCCAACCTGCACATCTCTGGACCGCGGAAGGGAATAGGAGCACCTGGAGGAAACCCACCCTTTAGGGAAGAAAATTTGCCGTCTTTACCCAATCTGGCCCACGTGCATTTCCAAACAGCAAGGTGGTTGACTCTAACTACCCTCTGAAATAGCCTAACAAGCCATCCAGTTCAAGGGCAATTAAGGATGGGCAACAAATGCCAATATTCTATATTACCTGAGATTTGTTTTGCTTGGTAAGTTGCATGCTTTGATAATGCATTGGATTGGGTTGCAAAATTAAGTTCCCACAACATGACTGGGCCTCAGTCGATAAGATTATTTCAACTGTGATCCATTTCTTTTTTCATTTCCTACGCTCTCTTTTAATTTGGTTTTATAGTTATGACAAAGTATTTTACAGCACAGAAATAGAATTTTCAACCTAACTTGTCCATGCTGATGTCTATGCTCCACATAACCCTCCCTCCCATTTTCATTCCATCAACTTACCCTTCCTCCCATCTTTATCCAGCTTCCCCTTAAAAGCAGTTATGACATTTTCCAATTCCATTTCCTACTTCAGCTATCCAGTTAATTCTCTCAATGAGACTGCAATTTTCAGTCACCAAATGCTGAATTAAGGGCAGTGTTATGCCGTGGGCCTATGTCCACTATAATGTCTGAAAATTGCTTGATTTTAAATTGAGCAGTTTCATTTAAATAAGGATTCCTTTAAAGGTTAGATGACAGTTGATGATCAGACTGATTTATTACAAGGTATATTCTCTAATGCTGGAGAGCTGCACCACTTTGCTGTACGCTGTGATGTGCATATTGCAATAAATACCGGGGAGCTGTCATAATCGCTCACATAGTGATTTTCTGAATTAGAACCAACATCCTCTTTGGGAGGAAGGAAAAGAAATTTAGTAAGCTGGTTATCAAGCCTAATTACTAGTGGATTGTTACAGAGAAACATCTCCTGGGCTGAAAGCAGATCACAGCCTGTGCTGCTGTTCATGGAGACATGAGTATAATAAAATCCAAAAAACTACAATGAGTTTAAACAATTATTTATACTTAACTGATTTAAGCTATATTGACATGTGAAAGAGACCTCTCTCTTAATTTGATCTTAATAGTAGTGACATAGTATTTTACACATAGAAACAGACCATTTGTTTCAAGTTGTCTATGCCTCTGTTTATGCTCCACACAACCCTACTTCCTCGTTCATCTCATCCCAGCATATCCCTCTTTCTTCCCCATGTGTTTATCCAACTTTCCCTTAAAGGCATCTATGCAATTTGCCTCAACTGTTTTAAGTTTTGCTGGGGCTAAATTCAATGATTTTGAAATTCTATCACCATCATGCCATCATATAAAGAGATATCATTCCATGTTCCATTCATTTAAGTTAGCTACGTGTAAAGATTTGCTTCTACTTTGTTTTCTCATTCACGTGCAATCCAACCCCAATTCCCAGTCACTGCATTGTACAATTCCAATTGTCTTCCCATACCTAGTTGTGCACTAAGGCAGATTTTCATTTGTTTCCAGAGCTAGTAATTCCCAGAACAGATCACTAGTCTATCACCAGGGGCTTGTAGCTTGAGGGGTGCCACTCCACATCGAGCATGGCTGACCAGGAGTCTCTCTTGCAATGGAGAGCAAGCCAATCTGAGACAGTAGACTCGCTTGGTGCTCTCCTGATGAGTATTTAATTTGACTGAACTCTGATGAGTTGTAGGATTCAGTGGAAACCACAGTGGGTACTTACGAAAAGGTCTGTCAAACTTTCACTGAAACATGAGGGTGGGGTTGATGCAGAGCTGGAGATGGATGAAAAATTGGCCTTGCTTTGGATTGTAGCAAGCACAGGCTTTCCTGAGAGAGAAAGTAGCAGGAGAAACCAAATTGTAACAATGGTGTAAAATGAAAACTGAACTTACTTTCCTTCTGTAACTTATTCTGTCCTAGAATCTGAGAACTATGAAGCTCTTCCCCTTCCTCACTCACTCCTGTAATCTTAAAAGTTTCTAAATCCCAAATTTAGCATCACTTAATCATCACTTCAGTTTTGTTTTGACTTCCAGGTACTTTTTCAACTTTGGTAGTTTCCTGCAATTAGGCCTTTGGCCCATTGCATTGATTTCTCAATTAAACCTATTTTTAAGAAAAAGTTACTCCAGCTAATGAGAGAGGGTGGATAAATCCTGAATAAACTGATTTAATGATAGATTCCCTGATAATTTGAATGTAAAAATGTTCACTAAATTAACTTTTTTTAAAAAAGGATAAGTGCCTCCACACTGCTATTTATAACAATTGTTGCACCTATTCATGTAGAGAATTTAACAATTATTGAACAAGCTTCTATAAACTAACATGAACTATTATTGAAACAAAGCTGTTGCAACTACAGCTATAATTAATGACCCGTTATTGTGTTGTGCTATTTTATCACGCCCTCCTGATGTTACACAGTTTGTTGCTATGGCCACAGGAAAAACAGAAAATAACATCTCTTCAGCTCTTTAAAGGAACATTTTGTTACAGAAAGGGAACTGAAGGACTTTGTGACAAGGTTTCCGGAACAAAGCTGAGGAAACTCAGAGGTAAGGTACTAATTTCTCCCTGTTTAACATGATAAATTTAAATGTCTGTAATATGTGAGGAATGTCTAAACAGATTAAACAAATAAGCAACATTAACTTGTTTCCAGACTTCAATGTATTAACCGGAACTGTTAAATATGCTAAAATATTTCAAGTTATATAGTGCAAATTATGACCTATTTGCATTATTTTTCACCTCTTTGTACAAACTGTATTGTTATCTTCATAATGTGCATCTTCCAGCCAACAAAAGAACCACTTGTCCTAAGTCCTTCAATTGCATGCAGAAACTAAAATATTTGAGGAATTGCAGTCATTTGTTTCCAGGGACGACTCATAATTATTTCAGTAGACGTTTATATTAGAGCTTTTAACTCCACTTAGAACTTGCATTATACCATGTACATATAAACTTTTAACAAAGGACTGCTTTTGAAGTCCATTCACAGTATAGCCAATGCAACATAGTAAGCAACTGTATTTGGTGCAGTTTGTCTATGAAGGAATGTTGGCCACATTGAGCATCGAGGACAGGACACCTTACTCTTAAAATTGTCCCACAAGATCTATTATGTTAACCTGAGCTAGCAGTTCAAGAAGTAATCCAGAAGACAGTGCTTTTGACATTGCTGGTAAATATTAATTATTGTTGTAATAATCATGTGATATAAATGCAGATTATTGCTGTAATAATGGGCTGTGAACCGCAATCTTTTGGACATAGAGCCAGGAGTGCTGCAGGTTGACATAAATTGAAATATTACATGGACCTGAATTGAATCAAAACTAGTAAGAATCTTTTTAGAAACTTTTCCATGTCTCCAAGCAAAGAAAGCAAAAGATGATAGAAACTGAAGATAAAGCATTCTCTTCAAAAAGAAAGGTTTACATTTATGTCATGCATTCATGACCATAGGACATCTCAAAACGTGTTATAACCAATGAAGTATAATAGAATCACTACAGCGCAGAAGAGGCCATTTGGCCCATCGGGTCTTATCCAGCCCCTTTTTCTCCCTCCACCACTACCATCCCTGTAACCCCATACTTTACCATGGTTAATCCCCTAACCTACACATCTTGGAACACTAAGAGACAATTTAACATGGCAATCCACCTAATTTGCACATCTTTGGACTGTGGAGGAAACCCATACAGATATTGGGAGATCGTGCAAACTCCATGCAGACAGTCACTGAAGGCCAGAATTGAAGGTGAGTGCCTGGAGCTGAGATCAAGGGATACATATTGGTCAGGACTTTGGCAATGACTGTCTTGGTTTTCTTCAAAATTGTGCCATGAGGTTTTTTTTAATATCGATCTGAGAGAGTAGATGAGGCATTTATTGTCCGACACTAAAGACAGCAAAGGTGCAGTATTGTCTTAGGACTGCACTGAAGCATCAGCCTTGATTTTTGTGCTCAAGTTCTGGAGTGGAACTTTAGCTTATAATCCTTGGGGGCAATCTTACGATCACACCCTGATAGGTAGGGTGAGCTGGTAAGATTGGCCAAGAGCATAGGGATGTGCGTCTGCGCAATTGCACCCACTGCTGCTCTCAGCCAGCAATTTAAGCCCTGCCCCCACCCCTACAGGTGAGAAACAGATTTTGCTGATTTTTCATGCACTGAGTGCATCAGATTGCAGATTTGGACTTGCCCAAAAAATGGAGCAGAAACTCTCCTATTTTCATGCTCGTCCTGAACTTAAAATTTTTTCATAAGGTCACCCCTTTTGACTCAGAGGACCCTATTTTACCATTTTGATTCTAAGTGCTGGGTGTTTCAGATCTGACTTTTAGACCTGTTCTGAGGCACCCCCATACGCACGGTGCCTGAAGAAATATCAGCGAGTCTGAATCATGTTGCACAAGCCACCCCACCCCCCCCATGGGCCCCTTCCGCCCATCCTACTGATCTCCGACAGAGAGACAGTACGAACCTCCTTTCCTCCACTGATCACAGGCAGAGTGGCTCTGGATCCCTCTGTCCTTCACTGATCACATGCAGAGTGTAGCGGACCCCCCTTTCACCTCCCCTCTCTGATCTCAAGCAGAGAACCGTCGAACCCACCTCACACCACCCCCCCCTCCCCCCCCCCGCCAACCGATCTCAAGCAGAGAGCAGTTGGACCCATCTTTTTCCCCCCCTCCATCCCTCCCCCCACTACCCTCACTGATGGAGCGCCCAAATCAGACTTGTATGGAGCATGTCTGTTTCACGTCGATTCCAGATGGGCGAATGCAGTGGTAAAGTGGGCATGCAGCCCATTAAGTCAATTTAAATGGGTGTTGTGCCTATTTTGGGTGCGGTCCCAATTGCAGCCATTTTCAGGCCTTGATAAAGAGGGAACCGGCATGGAGGCAGGTGCGGATGGTGCCATTCGCCTCACACCCAATTTTACCAAGTTTTTGTGCCTAAAAACAGGCACAATGCAATGAGTACTACCAACTGAGCCACTGGTGATACTTAAATATCTTTATTGACAGTGCGAAAACATTAATATTTTTAGCCATGCCACCTCCTTGTTTGTTTGCCTCTAATTTACGAGTACACAAGAGTATCTTTGACCAAAGTGAATAGCTGACACCTGTTCAGATTGATATCAATGGTAACTGTTGTATTTATACAACATATGTGCTTAATACAAACTTACCTGTCTCAATGGAATTGGTAAACTAAACATAGATTCAGTTTATTTGAAGATACGATACAGATTGTTCAGCAGACAGATTTACTATAAAAGTTCAATCACTATTATTAACAGGAAAATACAACTGCAACTCCTTCACACCACATGCCATGAGCTAAACTGTAAGCTTTTCTGAAGATTATCAGCTGATCACATGATTTACATCCTGGCTACTTGTTCATTCACATATTCTCTTTTACACAATATCACTGCATTCCCTTTTATTCCAAGATAACATTATATCCAATAATTAAAAATACATTTTTACTTACATAAAAAATAATACTCTTGTTCAAGAATTTAAGGATTTAAGAGTTTTAAGAGTCTTTATAACATATAGGTGGTTTAACAATCCTCCAAGCCGTTATAATGGTATGCCCTCCCTCAGTTCTAGATTTATCATCTTGGGTGTTCTTGACCTGTAAATGTGTTGGTATCTTGTGTATTGTCAGAGTGCTGATGGTTTTCATGGTGGTCCTCCTACCATTTCACTCCTCCAAGTCCATCTTAGGATGTATTCTGGGTACATTTGGACTGCTAGGTGTTATAGAGTGCGCCTTAGCTGGCGTCTGCCCATCTTCGTTTATTCCATTTGGTGTTTTACTTTATAGGATCCAGGATTTTTACACACTTTAGATACTTCTGTAGATAGCCAAGTTCCATTGTAGGATGTATGATTCTAACCTTTTGTCCTATGTGCACTTCAGGCAATTCCACAGCTGTATGTCAGTCACACATCATCTTCATTTTCTCTTGTTTTTTGAGAAATTTCTGAGAAATGGGACAGATGATGGCCTGGCAAATTTGTCCTAACCTGCCTTCCGAATATATACTTTATGGACAGATGTCCATAAAGTAAGCTCATGGTTTAAGGTGTTGCTCTTAAATGTAATAATGCAGAGATTTTGTTTTATTTCCCTGCACTTTGATTAATGACTTAACAGTGTACATCATTTGCTTAGTGAGACAGCCGGATTTGGTATAGTGTGGTGAAGCTGTCATGTATACACCATTTAGAATATTGTCCCTAAAAGATCTGCCAGTGTACTGTGACCCGTTGTCCAATATAATCCTTTCAGACATACCAACACACTGAAAATTGAACTCATTATGTCTGCCACAAACACACTTGAGGTTTCCTTCAATTGCCTGATGAGTGAAAACTTGGAAAAATAGTCAATGACTAGGAGAAAGTCATTGCCATTGATAGTGAATAAGCCCATAACGATTTTAGACCAAGGATATAATGTGCCTTGTTCTTTGCATTGATGTGGCTGGTGCCCCTGGCGTGCTGCACACATCCTCAATGTCTTCTCAATATCGTTGTTGAACCTGGGCCAGTGTACTTTGCTGGGTGCGTTGTTCGCTCTATGCCCGTATGTTCTGGTCTAACTGTGATAATATGTCCTGACGAAGAACTTCAGGTGCAACCACCTATTTTCCTTTGAATCACATACTCTTGAAATACATAGTCCATCTCTGTACAGCCAGAAACATCCAAGAGTGTCTGCCATTGCTGATATCATGTCAGGCCAACCTTCTACAATGATTCTTCATAATACCCTCAGGTGTGGATTATTTGCTGTCTCCTCCTGAAGTTAGCTGCTCTTGAATTGATCGAATTTGATCATAAATGATACTAAGCACATCTTCTATGTCAATGTCCACACTTATAGGTCCAATGAGATTTCCACAGTTTTTTTGGATTGGGTAACGTGCTCAATGTGTCTGAAGTAATCAATTTGCTGCCAGGTTTGTAATGAACATCAAAGTCATAGCCCTGTATATTTATCAGAAGCCATTGACAGTGGCTTACGCCAAATAATTTCCAATGGTTTATGGTCGGTTTCCACACACTGAATCATTTACCAAATAAGTATGTGATCAACCTTGTGAATATCAAATACCAGAGCAAATGTCTCATGCGCTATGTTTGAATAATTAGATTGCGCTTCTGATAGATTTTTGGAACTAAATACACTACCAAGTAGGGTGGGTTGAGGGATTACTGATACATGAGGTGACAGAGATAGCCTAGTGTTGCATTATGCATGCCCCTAATCATTTGGAGATGCATCAACCTCTAAGGTTGTCTCTATTCTTGCATGTTAGTATTGTAGAACACATGTTTCTCCTAACAATGCAAGTGTAAGTGAGTCCTACTGTACACGTGGAACATCCTTCCTTGACAGTTATGATGCTCTATTAGCAAAGTTGGGTATCATATGATAGAAAAATCTGTGGCATCTCTGCAAGTCCCCTTTGTCATGGAGAATAGGCACATTTTGTACATCTTTGAATTTGCCTCGGTCAGGACATGTCCTGGAACTTGAATAGATAACACCAAAAAATAATATGACCCACATTCACCTGGGCAAAATAGTAACAAAAGCTTCTAACAGTTTGACTTAATCCATAGATCCGCAATATGGAAAGTCTGTTTGTTTTCCAGTTGAAAATCTTTCTGCTCTGCATTTTTCCCTTGTCTATCTAGGTTCAAATCTTGTGTATTTATCGTTTGTATTTATCTGGGTGTATGGTACACTCTCTGTTGTGCAGTGTACTGGCAACATACATTTTGCTTGGATGCATCTTAGTTCCAGTCACACCTCCAGACACAGATTTCCTGCATAGGAAAGTCAAATGTCCTTTTACAATGCATAACTTACAAGATTTTGAAACACAGGACAGCTTTATGGTCGGTGCAGTGGGCTACAGTCCCCACACAACTCACTTGCTTACTGAGTCTTGGCTACCACGCCATTGCTGGTAGTTGCATCTCATGCTTGCAACTATTGTTGTCCACTGACAAAGGCTTCATATATTCTGCCACCATTTAGCAGTGTGTCAATATAATGACCTTTCTTTTTCTCCAATTTGCTCCATTATTCGTTCAGAGAGCACTGCTATTTTTTCTGCAATTTTAATTTTTAAAAAGGAGATATTTGTTCTTATAACATTTCCTCTAACTAATTTGGTATACTTGACTTTACCAACTGTGACATAGAGTTTGAGAGCTGGGAAGTTCTGCTGGAACTATATAAAATGTTGATTCAGCCACAGCTAGAGTATTGTGTGCAGTTCGAGAATCCACATTATAGAAGGGATGTGATGGCATTGGAAAGCATGCAGAGGAGATTGACCAAGAGGTTGCCTGGATGGAGAGTTTAATTATGAAGGGAGATTGGATTGACTGGGCTTGTTTTCCTTGGAGGAGAGGAAACTGTGGAGGGCATGATTGTGATGTATAAAATTGAGGGGCATAGATAGAGTAGATGGGAAGAAATTTCTCCCCTTGGTGGAGGGATCGATGACAAGGGAGCATAGATTTAAGGTAAGGGGCAGGAGGTTAAAAGGGAACGTGAGGAATAAAGATTTTTACCCAAAGGGTGGTGGGAGTCCAGAACTCACTGCCTGAAAGGGTGGTGGAGGCAGAGACCCTCATAACATTTAGGAAGTATTTAAATGTGCATTTGTGAAGCTGAAACATACAAGGCTATGGACCATGTGCTGGAAAATGGGATTAAAATAGACGGTTTGTCTTTGTCCAATGCAGACAAGATTTATCTTTTTCTGTGCTATAGACTTTTGTGACTCTAAAATCTTAAAGGACTGTAGTTAAAGTGTAGTCACATTATAGACAATTTTGTAAACAGCTGTCTTAAACACTGGTATACTATCTAAGCTCATTGAAATAGTAGAATTAATTGAACTGATGCAGTCTTGTTGAAAATTTCCAATTTAGTGGCACAATTAGATCTATTGAGTATTGTTCATTAGGAGTGACAATCAAAGAGCAACAAAAGAACAAAGAACAATAGAGCACAGGAACAGGCCTTTTGGCCCTCCAAACCTACACCGATCATATATTCCTAATTAGACCATCTGTTTGTATCCCCCCATACCCAGTCTGTTCATGTGGCTATCTAAATAAGTCTTAAATGATCCTAGCGTGTCTGTCTCTACCACCTTACTTGGTAGTGCATTCCAGGCCCCCACCACCCTCTGTGTAAAATATGTCCCCCGCACATCTGTATCAAACCTTGCCCCCCGCCCCCCTTACCTTGAACTTGTGACCCCTTGTGTTTGTCATTTCTTGACCTGGGAAAAAGCTTCCAACTGTTCACCCTATCTATGCCCTTCATAAGAACATAAGAAATAGGAGCAGGAGTAGGCCATCTAGCCCTTCAAGCCTGCCCCGCCATTCAATAAGATCATGGCTGATCTGTCGTGGCTCAGTTCCACATTCCCGCCCTCTCCCCTTAACCCTTAATCCCCTTGCCTATCAAAAACCCATCAACCCGCGTCTTAAAAATATTTAGCGAGGCAGCCTCCACCACTTCAACGGGCAGAGAATTCCAGAGATTCACCACCCTTTGAGTGAAGAAGTTCCTCCTCAACTCTGTTCTAAACCGCCCCCCCTTTATCTTGAGGCTGTGCCCCCTAGTCCTACTATCCTTCCTGAGCGGGAAGAGTCTCTCCACCTCTATCCTATCTATCCCATTCATCATCTTGTACGTCTCAATGAGATCTCCCCTCATTCTTCTAAACTCTAACGAGTACAAGCCTAGTTTATTCAGCCTCTCCTCATAGCTCATAATTTTATAAACTTCTATTAGGTCGCTCCTCAACCTCCGTCTTTCCAGGGAGAACAACCCTAGTTTACTCAATCTCACCTCATAGCTAATACCCTTCATACCACGCAACATCCTGGTAAACTTTTTCTGCACTCTCTCCAAAGCTTCCACGTCCTTCCGGTAGTGTGGTGACCAGAACTGGATGCAGTATTCCAGATGTGGCCTAACCAACGTTCTATGTAACTGCAACATCACATGCCAACTTTTATACTTTTTCTTTATAATTGTTCATTCTGTGTCACCATGGCTCAGTTGGTAGCACCCTGTTCCTCTGTCATAAATTTCAGGTTCAAGTCCAACTTCTGTGCTTGAGTACAAATAAAAGCCATTGCATTACTGAGGAAGGGAGTCTGGCAAATTTGTAGGTACTGTCTTTTAATGAGACATTAAACTAGGATTCTATCTGCCTGCTCCTGTTGACCTAAAGCAGTCCTGACCAATATTGATCCCTCAATCAACATCACAAAAATAGATTAACTGGTCACTTTTAGAGACTTTGTTGTGCATATATTGGCAATTGTATTTCCTAAGTTACAAAGGTAACATCATTTCAAAGAGTACTTCATTGCTACAAAGCACTGCCACATGTCTGGTGATCATGAAAAGCTTTATATAAATGTGGTTTTTTTTTGCAAGAAAATACAAACAAGTAATAAAACAAATACAACTCTTTTGGAGGGATATTCCCTCTGCATATTATGTTAAATGAAATGAATAATCTACCGATGAAGCAAAAGCAAAATACTGCAGATGCTGGAAATCTGAAATCAAAACAGAAAATCTTGGACGTACAGCAGGTCAGGTAGAATCCTGCAGTGCAATAGCTGGCCATTCAGCCCATCAAGCTTGCACTAACAAGAATTCCATCCAGGCTCTATCCCTGTAACCCCATATATTTGCCTTGCTGGTCCCCTGACACTAAGGGGCAAATTAGCATGGCCAGTCAACCTAAACTGCACATCTTTGGACTGTGGAAGGAAACTGAAGCACTTGGTGGTAATCCCCACAGTCATGGGGAGAATAAGAAATGAATCAGGGTCCCTGGCGCTGTGATGAGCCACAGTGCTTGTCCCTGTGCACCCCTTATCAGTGGTAGCATTAGTGGAGAGAATAAGGGTTAATTGATAAAGAATCATTGATAAAGAATGCAAATCTACTCCCACACTGCTAATTGGGATTTCTTCAATATTGCTCTGATGGTCAAAGTATTCAACCTTCATTTCCCTAATACTGACATCTCAATGCTGATTATGCAACTAATTATACAGCCAAACAAATTTACAAGTTAACATTCTGGCAGAATCTTAATTAAAACGAAGACAAGATTTGTCCTGGAAATTGGGGCAATTTAAATTGTGGAGGGTACTGATCCCCAAACCTACTTTCCAGTAGTTTATTCTTTTCCCTTTATATTTCAATTATTTAGCTATAATCTGGATGATGGCAGAAGGAAGCTCAGTCAACATGGAATCTCTGCAGGAATCATTTAAAAAGTTTGCAGCATATGGAGACACCAAAGCAACTGGTAATGAAATGACTGGGAAAAACTGGGCCAAGCTGTGTAAGGACTGTAAAATCACTGATGGCAAAGCAGTCACCTCAACTGATGTGGACATTGTCTTTTCAAAAGTGAAGTAGGTACAAGATATTTATTTTAATTTGAAACGTTGCAAATCCTTATTGAGTAATCTGGCATCAAATCACTATCCAAGGTCCAGAAAATAAAAATATAATGCATGATTACTACAAGTAAAATTTTGATGGAGTATGAATAATACAAAACACTTTCCTTTCAATTTTGAACCCCCTTGTATTTAGTTCAAACAAATGAAATAAAGCTTTATTGGGCATTCTGTCAAGGGGTTCGTTTTTAAAAGTCTAAGTAAATTGGTATGAGCTATCTCAATCCAACACTCAAACTTCATAAGTCCACCACTGCCCATTGTTCAACAACACTGGGCTATCTCTGTCACCTCATGTATCAGTGAATGCGCTATACAAGATTTGTGACAACTCAAATCAAATTTTTATCCAATCTGCGTTTAACCAGAAGGTATTTAATGCTGTTAATTCAGACCTTAAAGTGAAATATTTGCTCCCAGATTATTGACTGTTTAAGCTTATTTATTAGTGTCACAAGTAGGCTTTCATTAATACTGCATTGAAGTTACTGTGAAAATCCCTTAATCCACCACACTCCAGCACTGTTTGGGTACATAGAGGGAGAATTTTAGCATGGCTAATCCACTTATCTAGCGTGTCTTTCAGACTGTGGGAGGAAAGCGGAGCACCTGGAGGAAACCCATGCAGACACAGGGAGAACGTACAAACTCCACACAATGACCCAAGCCGGGAATCAAACATGAGTTTCTGGGACTGTAAAGCTGCAGTACTAATCACTGTACTACTGTGCCACCCCTGATCAGCAATCTATTAATCTGCCTACCTCTTTTGAGGCAATAGCTGACCTCTGCATTTCAGCACTTGCTGCTTTTGTTCAGATTTTTAGAATGATCAAGTTTTTGAAAAACCAAACTGACTTATTTAATTTTAACCAAAATATATATTTTATTAATAAAATTTGTGTAAGTACATTCTAAAACATTTCACATTGAATATTATAGAAAGTGCAATAAAATACAGCTTGTCTCCATATAGCATGTTTCACTCTGGAGGTACCTGAATATATTTGCAATATTATTAATGCATACAATACACATTCTGTGTCAAGTATACAGTCTGAGAGGTTCCACACAGTTTCCAACCCTTCGGTGCATTATGGTTGAAAGGTGTTATGTTCATTTAATCTGTAGTCTCAGGTTAATATAAAGGTAAATCCAATTTCCTCTGACAAAGAGTGCTATACCAACCCACATGTATAGTAACTTATTAATGACAATGCTGTAATTTTGAGACCGTCTCTCTTAAATCTACCATGAGTTAAAATCAAGTGAATTTTCTGCCAAACAGGAGCAATGCCACATGGAAATGAGCCCTCAGGTGATTAGAAAGAAGTATTTACTATTGTCACCTCACCTTGCTGGAATACTACTGAAGTAACAATGGCTGAAAATGCAATCTAGAGAGACAGCACAATTCAAAGACATCAAACCTTTCCCAACCAAATTTAGAAATCATTTGATGTAAAAATTAAATTAAAATTATTTTGATTTAATGCATATGATTTTCAGTGTTAATCTGTTCTACGTCTGCAATACTACCAATGTGTTAAGTGCAGAACATTGCATGTAAAATAAATATTAAATTATTTATTAATCAGGTTTCTTGTAAACATAAGAAAACATAGATCAGAAAGATAAACACCAGCCACATTCCTTTGCATTTTATTCCTGGCACAATCCTGCAGTAATTTAAACTTGAAGCTTATCTGTTTGTAACTGAACTTTGTAACTGTTGAATAGCTGCAGAATTCACCTTGCCTATTGTTTCATCAGTAATGTAGCATTTTAATTACATTTACGCACAGAGCCAAGACAGCTCGAGTCATCACCTTTGCAGAGTTTAAAAATGCTCTGGTAGAGCTCGCCCCCAAAAGATTCAAAGGCAAAAGTAAAGAGGAAGCGATTGAGGCAGCCTACAAGCTGATTGCTGGAAAAGAGCCAGCAAATGTTGGCATAACGGTAAGTGAATCAGCACAAATTCACTGGCAAGGATGGAAACATCACATATCTGGACAGATAAACAATTGTCAGGCACAGGGTGTTGTTGGGAATGCACCAATGAAAATGATAGGACCAGAACAATTCAACTACTGCGCTGGGAAAAGAAGGATCTACCAATACACAACCTTGTTCTATGCTTGGGTAATTTAGGTATGATCCTTTGTTCTTTACAATCTACCTGCTTGAGACAATTTATCTATACAAACATAGTCTAATCCTGTCATAATTTTAAACACCTCAATCAAATCAGTCTGCATTCCTTTAGAGTGCACTGCCCTGTCACTCATCAAGTAGTTGGAAAGTTTGCATTTGCTACATCATATGCAGATTATAAATGTAAACAACTGCAGATCACCATCAGTAGCATTGCACAAGGTAGTGCACGCCACAGAAAATCACACATTCTTTCACCCTATTCTTGTTGGTGTATCACCAAAGCAGTTTTATAATTTGTTTTGCCATTTCTGAAAACAGACTTTTTTATTTTGTCATGGAATGTGTACATCACTGGCTAAGCCAGCATTTATTGTCCATCACTAATTGCTCGAAGATGGTAGTTTGCTGCCATCTCAAACCATGTATTTTAGAAATGCCCACAGTGCTATTAGGATTGGAGTTCCTCATAGCAACCCAGCGACAGTGAAGGAACTGCAATATAGTTTCAAGACAGGACGGTGTGGGACTTGGAAGATAACTTGCGGGTGGTGGTGTTACCATGTGTCTGCTGCCCTTGTTCTTTTAAGTAGTAGAGATTGCAAGTTTGGAAGGAGCTGTCAGACACGTATTGGTGAGTTGCTGCTGTGCATCATGTAGGTGGTACACACTGCTGCCATTGTGTCATAGAGTCATAGAGATTTACAGCATGGAAACAGGCCCTTTGGCCCAACTTGTCCATGAGAAGGCGAGCACTCAGACTGAAAGTTTGAGATATGTCTATTTTAACGCAAGGAGTGTTGTGAACAAAGTGAATGGGCTTAGAGCGTGGATCACTACTTGGAAATGTGGTGTGGTGGCCATTACAGAGACTTGGATGACTCAGGGACAGGACTGGTTACTTCAAGTGCCAGGTTTCAGAAGGGACAGGGAGGGAGGCAAAAGAGGTGGGGGAGTGGCACTGTTGATTAGAGATAGTGTCACAGCTGCAGAAAAGATGGACGCCGTGGAGGGATTGTCTACGGAGTCTCTGTTGGTGGAGGTTAGGAACAGGAAGGGGTCAGTAACTTTACTGGGTGTTTTCTACAGGCCGCCCAATAGTAACAGGGATGTTGAGGAGCGGATTGGGAAGCAGATCCTGGAAAGGTGTAATAATAACAGAGTTGTCGTGATGGGAAATTTTAATTTCCCAAATATTGATTGGAATCTCCCTAGGGTAAGAAGTTTAGATGGGGAGGAGTTTGTTAGGTGTGTTCAGAGAGTTTCTTGACACAGTATGTGGATAAGCCTACAAGAGGAGAGGCTCTACTTGATTTGCTGTTGGGAAATGAACCTGGTCAGGTGTCAGATCTCTCAGTGGGAGAGCATTTTGGAGATAGTGATCATAATTCTATCTCCTTTACAATAGCATTGGAGAGAGATAGGATCAGACAAGTTGGAAAATTGTTTAATTGGAATAAGGGGTATTATGAGGCTATCAGGCAGGAAATTGGAGGCTTAAGTTGGAAAGAGGTTTTCTCAGGGAAATGTATGGAAGAAATGTGACAAATTTTCAGGGAATATTTGTCTGGAGTTCTGCATAGCAACGTTCCAATGAGACAGGGAAGTTATGGTAGGTTACAGGAACCATAGTATACAAAGGCCGTAATAAATCTAGTCAAGAAGAAAAGAAAAGTTTACAGAAGGTTCAGAGAGCTAGCTAACGTAAGGGATCTAGAAGAGTATACGGCTAATAGGAAGGACCTTAAGAAGGAAATTAGAGCCAGAAGGGGTCATGAGAAGGCCTTGGCAGGCAGGATTAAGGAAAACCCCAAGGCATTTTACAAGTATGTGAAGAGCAAGAAGATAAGATGTGAAAGAATAGGACCTATCAAGTGTGATGGTGGGAAAGTTTGTATGGAACCAGAATGAATACTTTACTTTAGTATTCACTATGGAAAAGGATCTTGGTGGTTGTAGTGCAGACTTGCAGCGGACTAAAAAGCTTGAGCGTGTAGATATTAAGAAAGAGGATGTGTTGGAGCTTTTGAAAAGCATCGTTAGATAAGTCACCGGGACCGGATGGAATGTACCCCAGGCTACTGTGGGAGGCAAGGGAGGAGATTGCAGAGCCTCTGGCGATGATCTTTGCATCATCAGTGGAGACGGGAGAGGTTCCGGAGGATTGCGGATATTTTCCTTTATCCAAGAAAGTGAGTAGAGATAGCCCTTGAAATTATCGACCAGTGAGTCTAACCTCAGTGGTTGGTAAGTTGATGGAGAAGATCCTGAGAGGCAGGGTTTATGAACATTTGGAGAGGTATAATATGATTAAGAATAGTCAGCATGGCTTTGTCAAAGGCAGATCATGCCTTACGAGCCTGACTGAATTTTTTGAAGATGTGACTAAACACATTGATGAAGAGCAGTAAATGTAGTATATATGGACTTCAGCAAGGCATTTGGTAAGGTGCCCCATGGAAGGCTTATTGAGAAAGTGAGGGGGTATGGGATCCAAGGGGACATCCACAAAGCACAAGCTTTGTGGATCCAGAACTGGTTTGCCCTCAGAAGGCAAAGACTGGTTATAGAGGGGTCATATTCTGCATGGAGGTCGGTCACCAGTGGAGTGCCCCAGGGATCTGTTCCTGGGACCTTTACTCTTTGTGATTTTTATAAATGACCTGGATGAGGAAGTGGAGGGATGGGCTGGTAAGTTTGCTGATGACACAAAGGTTGGAGGTGTTGTGAATAGCATGGAAGGATGTCAGAAGTTGCAGCAAGACATTTGATAGGATGCAAGACTGGGTGGAGAATTGGCAGATGAAGTTCAACCGAGATAAGTGTGAAGTGGTTCATTTTGGCAGGTCAAATAGGATGACAATATAATATTAATGGTAGGACTCTTGGCAGTGTGGTAGATCAGAAGGATCTTGGGGTCTGAGTTCATAGGACACTCAATGCAGCTGTGAAGGTTGAAGCTGTGGTTAAGAAGGCGTATGGTGTACTGGCCTTCATCAATCAAGGAATTGAGTTTAGGAGTTGAGAGATAATGTTGCACCCTGGTCAGATTCCAGTTCTGGTCACCTCATTACAGGAAGGATGTAGAAGCCATAGAAAGGGTGCAGAGGAGATTTACAAGGATGTTGCCTGGATTAGAGAGCATGCCTTATGAGGATAGATTGAGGGAGCTTAGTCTTTTCTCCTTGGAGAGACGAAGGATGAGGGGTGACCTGATAGAGGTGTATAAGATGTTGAGAGGTATTGATCGAGTGGACAGTCAGACACTTTTTCCCAGGGCTGAAATGGTTACCACAAGAGGACACAGGTTTAAGGTGCTGGGGTGTAGGTGCAGAGATGTTAGGGGTAAGTTTTTCACTCAGAGTGGTTTGTGTGCAGAATGGGCTGCTGGCAACGGTGGTGGGGGTGGCTATGATAGGGTCTTTTAAGAGACTTTTAGATAAGTACATGGAACTTAGGGATTACTAGGCTTACCTATAATCCTCTAAGTAGGAACATGTTCAGCACAACTTTGTGGGCTGAAGGGCCTGTATTGTGCTGTAGTTTTTCTATGTTTCTATGCCGCCTTATTTTTTAAAACCCCTAAGCTAATCCCAATTGCCCATATTTGGCCCATATCCCTCTATACCCATCGTACCTATGTAACTATCTAAATGTTTTTTAAAAGATACAATTGTATTCTCCTCTATACTATCTCTGACAGCTTGTTCCAGACACTCACACCCTCTGTGTGAATATCTTCAAAACCAACGTGGGGATCTCAATGCAGGCAGCATATGAGCTTCATGCTACCTTTTTATAAAAAAAATGATTTCAGCATTCAGCCAGTGCTATGCACACTGTTGATTTGCTGGACACCTAAGCAGCTGACATCAAATAAAGCTAGGCTGCAACCTTTAAAGAATATATGCATTGTGGTTGAGCCAGGTGCTGGCAGTCCAGTGGAGCTGAATCTGACTTTGGAAAGGCAGAAGATGGCACAAGAAGGAAGGGCTGGCTCATAGGTTTTCACATGGTACATTGCTTTGGTCAGGTGCATGGGAGGTGTCAGTGGTGGAGAAAGTGATTGTTTAAATTGGTGAATGGCATATCAAACAAGTGGACTGCTTTTTCCTAGATGAGATTCATAGAAACATAGAAAAGGGAACATTCAGCCCATTGAATCTGCAGTGACTGTCAAAGATCACTACATGACTCAGGAACAACTTTTTCCCTGCTACCAGACTTTTGAACGGATCTACCATATATTAAGCTGATCTTTCTCTACATCGTATCTGTGACTGTAACATTCTATTCTGCATCTTCTCCTTTCCATCTTCCTTATGTCCTGTCTGAACAGTATGTTTTGTCTGTAAAGCGTGCAAGAGCACTACTTTTCACTGTAGCCCAATACATGTGACAGTAATAAATTAAATCAAAAACAGCAAGAGACATTAACCTCTCGTAAAATTGACTTATTATCCAGATGGTACTTGGGAGCTCCTATTGAATTGCACTGCCAACACCTAGTAAGCTTGATACTAATCCAGAGGAAAGCAGTCTGTTTAAGTGGCACCCCAACACCTTAAACCTTCACTGTCTCTATCACAGCTCATCATGGCTGCAGAGTGTTTCATCTACAAGATACACTGAGCAATTCACTAAAGCTTCTCCACCAGAATCTCTCAAACCTACAACCTCTATTGCCGCAAAGGGCAAGGAT
Organism: Carcharhinus amblyrhynchos; assembly: GCF_965287045.1. Lineage (NCBI taxonomy): Eukaryota > Metazoa > Chordata > Chondrichthyes > Carcharhiniformes > Carcharhinidae > Carcharhinus > Carcharhinus amblyrhynchos. The sequence continues at coordinate 46,809,036 of NC_137327.1, forward strand.
AGTAACTGCATGGAAACGTCTCACCTTCAAGTCCCACGATACCCTGACTCAGAAATACAATGTTGTTTCTTCAATGCTGCCTGGTCATATTGCTGGAACTCCCTCCCTAACTGCACAATGGGACTGCAGCAGATGAAGAAGGCTGCTCCCCATCACCTTCCCAAAGATGATCAGGACTGGCTAAGAACCTTCTCGGCAAGGTCCAGATCCCGTGGATGAATAAATAAAATTAAAAATTGAAGCCATGGCAACCGTTGAGAGATCGCAAGGGAGATCTCATTGAGACATATAAGATGATGAATGGGATGGATAGGATAGAGGTGGAGAGACTCTTCCCGTTCAGAAAGGACAGTAGGACTAGGGGGCACAGCCTCAAGATAAAGGGGGGGGGGGGGGGCGGTTTAGAACGGAGTTGAGGAGGAACTTCTTCACTCAAAGGGTGGTGAATCTCTGGAATTCTCTGCCCGCTGAAGTGGTGGAGGCTGCCTCACTAAATATTTTTAAGACGCGGGTTGATGGGTTTTTGATAAGCGAGGGGATTAAGGGTTATGGGGAGAGGGCAGGAATGTGGAACTGAGCCTCGACAGATCAGCCATGATCTTATTGAATGGCGGGGCAGACTCAAAGGGCTAGATGGCCTACTCCTGCTCCTATTTCTTATGGTCTTATGTTGCTTATCCCATTTGTCCATGTAAATCACGTGATTCCATGGAACTGATTTATTACATTTTTTCAATAATAGTTTTTATCGGGTTGTGAATCTCGTCCTTTGACTTTTCTGCAGCAATATAAATGTACGTTGTATTTGAATGGGCTGTCTGTATGTTTCACTTAACTCAGTAGGAAGAGCAAATGTGAAGTCTGGACTTACAATCAGAAATAACGACTTGGATCAACTGCACCTTTCTGTCTCAATGCAATAATATTTCCTTCCTAGAAAGTAACAAAGGCTGGTGCTGTTGACAGACTAACGGATGCTTCTAAGTATACCGGCTCCCATAAAGAACGCTTTGATCAAGATGGCAAAGGCAAAGGGAAGACTGGCCGAGAAGATATTGCAGAAAATACAGGCTATGTGGGAGCTTACAAAGGTGCTGGGACTTACAGTGAGAAAGCTAAAGAGAAATAATTTCAAAATGTGCTCTCTTGGTTGGTTGTAAGCAAAGGGGAACCTTTTGCTTATCCTACTTAAGGCACAGAAAATTAAGTCACTCTTCTTAACCTAAAGTTTGAATTTCAGAATCAATGTTTTATATATTTTCCTGTACAAATGTTGTTCCATCATGCTAAATATTTTACCATCTTTTGTGTAGATGCTATTGTATTTAAAATAACCAGGTTAATGTCTATGTTTCAAAACAAAATACTGATCAGTTTAATACAGGCAGCACTCTAGTACTGAACTAAAGAAGCCATAAAAGTATTCACTACACTCTGTAAGTCAATGATAAAATACTTCTATGATACTGGAAGCAGCATTTCATACTATTTGCATTGTATGGAAAGAATATCTTAATTTTAAACATACTTGTTACAAATCAGCTGTCTTAACATTAGCCTTGGACTGCAGAGTTCTTAATTAAACCACATGAAAAAAAGACCACAGCATAAAATTTCATAGAAATTATAAAAATCAGAGAATCCCTACAGTGTAGAAAGAGGCCATTCGGCCAATCGAGCCTGTGCTGAAAACAATCCCATCCAAGCCCTATGTATTTATTCTGCTTGTCTCCCTGACACTAAGGGGCAATTTAGCAAGGCCAATGAACCTAATCCACACATCATTGGAGTGTGGGAGGAAACTGGAGCACCTGGAGGAAACCCACACAGACACGGGGAGGACATGGAGCCTCCATGCAGATAGTCATCTGAGGCCAGAATTAAACCCAGGTCCTTGGCACTGTGAGGCAGCAATGCTAAAGACTGTGTCACCCATATTACCAATTTCTGATGCAATCTCCTCTTGATATGTCAGGCATTCATTATCACAAAACAGTTCACTGGTCTGCGATCTTGCAGCCGTTATCTTTAATAAACGGTATTGCCTTGTGCATTCCCTGTGCATGTCAGAAGTATTTGTTAAGGGGCATTATTATTACTACTTTTGGTATGTTGCAAGATTTGGTAATGATGTAATCAGATTGTCAGCTATTTTTTTGCCATAATAAAGTTTTATTGATTAATGAATGAAAAGTAGACTTAATGCTTGAAAATCAATTTGTAAAGTCCAAACTGTTTTTTGCATTTCAGTCTTTCCCTCCATCTAGTACAGCATTGTTGAGGTTTGGTTTTGTGCAAGTTGTTACATGAAATGAACCCACCCTTTATTATTCCTCAATACAACAGTCCCATAGAAATACACTGAAACATTGCATTCAGCTAATTTCATCCATGTCGGTGTTTACCCTCCATAAGAACCAATAGTGCCAATTATTCGTCCAATGCCACATTTCAATTTTGTTTCACTCAAGGTGCCGAGAAGCAAATTTTGGAAAGATAAGATTTGGCACAATATGATTTTTTTTTAAATTGGGTTATGAAGAAAATAAGTAGCTTGCTCATCAAAAAAAAGTTAAAGCAATAAATTGATTTTAAAAATGAGCAATTAATAAAGATGATCATTATAGTGTAAGAGAGCAAAAGTGATTATGTCTACCTCACTCCTAATCTCAGAGTGCTCACTAGCACCAACAATACACTGTTTCACTCTCCCTCTATCACGCTCAATCACTCTCACTCTTTTTCTCCCTCTCTCACACACACACATGCTCACTCTCACACAAGTTCCCTCTCTGTTGCTTATGTTCTCTCTCATACACACACACTCCTTTTCTCCTTCTCTCCCACACACATATACCCTCTTATTCTCTTCCTCTTCCCCTCTTCCTTTCTCTCTCTCTCTCTCATTCACACACTCACTCATTCTCTCTCACTTCCTTTCTCATACACATTCACTCTCTCTCACACATATGCTCACTCCCTCCCCCCCTCTCGCTCTCTCTCTCTCTCACATTCATTCACTGATGCCTGTTGAGTGTGGGTGGTTTGAAGATTAAAATGCTAAGAGGTTCAGATGGCTAAAGTACCAAGACTCCTCCCCACTGTTGCTGCATCCACTGTCTCTGCCATCTTGACTTGTGCATGGGGTCTTGTCTCTCTTTCTTTCTCCCCTCCCCTCCTTGAAAGCCTCACTTCCTCCCCAGCCGACTGTCCTGATGTTCAGGCCTTGGCTGGATGAGTTGCACTATTTGTTGCTCCTCCAGTCACAGAGTTTCTGTCCTGCATTTGTTGCCGAAGGGCTCACTGCAGTCTGTGAGCAGCAAACATGGAAGACAATGAACCAGTTATGGGAGGAGCATCTCCTTGCTGAATCTTTAACTTGCTCTTCCCTGTGTCTTAAACATTGACTGGATAGAATGGCATGATGGGCTAGATTGTGGCCCATGTGCTGCGAATTAGACAAGTTGAACATGTGTTACAAGGCTCCACCCCTATTGTGGTGAATAAACACCAAAAAACAAGGATGTTTTCTTCACAAAATGTACTTAATATACAGAATCCCTGAGTCCACCATAATCTGGCATCACCCATCTAGTAATGTGACTTGTGGATTGGGAAGGTGTGCTCATTTTAACTAGATTTTGTCATTTGAAAATTATCATTGTCCTCACATCATAAGCTGAAACTTGCAATGAGAGCAAACTATTTCAATTAATAGTTTTTACAAACGTTCCCCAGAGTCTTACATACAACTTTGTTTGACTTTCCAAATACAATGTACACTATAAATGATATCACTATTCCTTCATTCAACATGAACAGAAATGAGCTAAAATGGCATGCAGTTTATTAACCATAATAATCTTCACAATATTTCTGATAAAAGTAGCTATTAACGTACCCAAATATTAACATGGTGCAAAAGTACCACAGTGCTATTTACAGTGATTCAAGTTTGTATCTATATATTCTGTTTTTAACTTTATTATTAACTGTTGCTATCAATAAATTATTTTGTACTAAATGATTCCTGATATTTGACCTGCTTTCTCTTTCAGTTGGAGAAAAGCACCTAACACAGGTTTGCTATTCGGCACAATGGTGAAAATTTACACCACAATATCACTGCCAACACTTTGTATGCAGCAGGGAATTTATGGGGAAATTGGTTATGATAAAAGACAGCAAATGCCTCCAGGCTGAGGGAAGTAAACACAGCTACTTTAGGTATGCAACCAAATTATCTTCACTCTTGGAATATTCTTCAAAGTTAAAATAATCTTAAATAACTGTAAACTATGACTGATCAGTGATAAAACCAACATGTTTTCTGGCTACGACTGAATAGCATTCATTGAGTTCTTTTGGGTGAACCTCCCAAAAGGAAATGAAAGTTTTAGCTACAACCAGGTCATGACTACGGCAGGCAGTAAGTTGGCAATGTCTGTGTGCATAGCTCTATGGAAACTACAGCACCACACAAACTATTAAACAGCTGCATTTAATAAAATCTTGCCTATTTCCATGGTTTCAAGGTAATGGCTGTTTGCAGACAGACAGTTGCTGTGCTTGCGTATGTAAAGAGTTCAGTGAATTGATTTAAGAGTTCAAGATCATGCAATCAAGCTCACTAACTGTACATTTTTACTTCCACATGCTGAATTAAGAATGCAATTATTCAATAAATATGTGGAGCAGCCTCTGATTTCATTCAAAGTTTATAGCGGCCAATAAAACCGCAGAAATTTTTTGAACAAGCAATTTTGATGGTGGGAATATGAAAATACAGCCAATTATTATGCAAACTAATAATAATAGTCCTCAAATCTCTGATAAGCTGTTTGACTGATTTGCAACTCATTCAATTTGTTAACTCAGTTGTGGATTGCACAATATCTCATCTAAGTAGCTAAGTGAAAGGAGCAAAACTCATGAGGTATCACTTCTGACACTGCTGCACAATATATTCTCTATTTACACAGTCAGGTGACTTTTAGGACAGAGAGCTTGTTCAGTGATGTCTGATAGCGATTGTAGTGCCTCCAACACCCTTTCCATTCTTTCTATGTAGCTTATCAGGAATCTCTCCTGCTCTTACTTCCTGCCATTGGATGGACTTGCAGGTTGATACTTAACCTGTTTGGCCATGTTACATCCACATCTTTCTTGGCCCTCAACTCCAGGGCTGAGTCTCGAACCCAGAGTTTCTATCTCAGAGAGTGGGATACTATTGAATTGATTTATCGTTATTACACATATTGGGAGACAGTGAAATGTATTGCTTCTTGCAAACTATACAGAAAAAACATACTATTCATAGGGGAGAAGAAAAGAAGATACAGAATATAGTGTTGCAGTTACCAATAGGGTGTAGAGAAAGGTCAGCTTAATATGTGAAAGGACCATTCAAAAGCCTGATGGCAGCAGAGAAGAAGCTGTTCTTGAGTAGGTTTGTACACATTTTCAGACTTTTGTATCTTTTTCCCAACAGAAGAAGGTGGAAGAGAATATGTCCAGGTTGCGTGGGGTCCTTGATTATGCTGATTGCTTTCCCAAGGCAATGGGAAGTGTAGATGGAGTCAATGGATGGGAGGCTGGTTTGCGTGATGGACTATTCTTTGTAGTTTCTTGCAGTCTTGGACAGAGCCGGAGCCATACCAAGCTGTGACGCATCCCGAAAAAAAGCTTTCTATGGTGCATCTGTAAAAACTGGTGAGAGCCATAGCCGACATGCTGAATTTTCTTAGCCTTCTGAGAATGTAGAGGCATTGAGGGGCTTTCTTAACTATAGTGTTGACCAGGACAGGTTGTTGATGATCTGAGCACCTAATAACTTGAAGATCTCGACCACCTCCACTTCTTCATCCACAGCACTGCAAAACAAATGTGCTTCCTACTAGTCTGATCACTTTTTACAATTATAGCTTCTTGCTTCCCCAACCAGCCCCTGCTGTGGCCAGGGTAGTGTTGGTCCTTTCAGCCTCCATCTTTCATCATAGGTTCTACAGGGAGGCTGTATTCCATGTTGTAATATTCCTGAAATAAGAATCAAAGTGCTGGAAACACTCAGTAGATCAGGTAGTACCTGCAAAGTAACAAAATGAATGGTTGAGGTTGATGATCTTTAATATCTCTATTAATATATTTAATAAGTGATAGCATAGGTTTTGAAAGGCTGAGTCCTTCTTGATTGTAGGCATTCTAAATGTATTTGCAGCTATTCACTTCCCCAGAGAAAATCTGCCCAAATCATGGAATTGTTGGGCAAGGATTATGTTGATTGATGAACTGGTACAGCATATTTAATAATGTTGTGCTTGTTTGTTCCATTTGCAACATTTCTCCAGACTTTAATCGCACCGCATTCAGTGGTAACTGCTTCAGATAGCTCCAAATTAAAATCCTGAAAAATTTCAAGTTTGCTCTTCACTGCAGCTAGAAACACAACATCTGTGACTTGGACCTCCACTAATGCTCCACGATCACCACTAGATTTTACCAATCATGATTGGATACCCCAATTCTGTGCGTGCACCCCTTTTCCTCCCCCCCGCAACATTTCCTTTTAGGATGAGCAGACCCACTGATCTGCTCATTTTCACCTATTGCTTCTGTCTATCCATATCTCTTCCCCACTACCAATCCACCCTGCAAGTAAAAATATCTTTCATTCTATTTAGCGATCCACTACAAATTATCTTTCCATCATCCCCACACCAATAAATCTACCCCCACCCCAAATCCAATGCTCTCTCATCCCACCATTGTTATAGGGGCGGCACAGTGATTAGCACTGCTGCCTCACAGCACCAGGGATCTAGGTTTGATTCCTGACTTGGGTCACTGTCTGTGTGGAGTTTGCACATTCTCCCTGTGTCTGCATGGGTTCCCAAGCAGCAATTTGCTGCTTTGCCTCACAGGAATTCCTTATGTTCCTCTTTCTGTCTCTGTCTGCTTGCTCTTTGTGTTTGCATCTGTGCACTCAAGGTCTTCATTCTCCAGCTCCTCTGTTCATAACTCGTCTTTGCACCTCTTCTTTGTGCCTTCCAGCTTTTTACTTAAATTCCTTCCTGCTGGTACTGCTTCTGAGTCAAAGGTGTCATGACAACGGATCATAGCCTTGCATTACTGATGGACATATTGACTTTTAAGTAAGATGTGCTTTATAAGCAAGAACTGAAACTGTAAAGTAACCACATGCTGGAAAATTCCAATGTGGATTATACTTGACCAACTAATCCAGAGAAAATGGAATATTGCACATTTTTCCAGACAAAGACACTTCAAAGGAAGAGGAGCAATGCAAAAACTGACATGTAATTTCCTGTTGTGGAGACAATGGAGGCTGATTACCATCTCTGCAGCAACCATCTCCTGTGAGTTATAAGAACATAAGAACATAAGAAATAGGAGCAGGAGTAGGCCATCCAGCCCTTCGAGCCTGCCCCACCATTCAATAAGATCATGGCTGATCTGTCGCTGCTCAGTTCCACTTTCCTGCCCTCTCCCCATAACCCTTAATCCCCTCTCCTATCAAAAACCCATCAACCCGCGTCTTAAAAATATTTAGCGAGGCAGCCTCCACCACTTCAACGGGCAGAGAATTCCAGAGATTCACCACCCTTTGAGTGAAGAAGTTCCTCCTCAACTCCGTTCTAAACCGCCCCCCTTTTATCTTGAGGCTGTGCCCCCTAGTCCTACTGTCTTTTTTGAGTGGGAAGAGTCTTTCCACCTCTATCCTATCCATCCCATTCATCATCTTGTATGTCTCAATGAGATCTCCCCTCATTCTTCTAAACTCTAACGAGTACAAGCCTAGTTTATTCAGCCTCTCCTCATAGCTCAACCCCCTCACTCCGGTATCAGCCTAGTAAACCTCCTCTGCACTCCCTCCAAGGCCAAAATATCTTTGCGCAGGTGCGGCGCCCAAAACTGCACACAGTACTCCAGCTGCGGCCTCACCAATGCCCTATACAGCTGCAGCAAGACCTCCCTACTTTTATATTCAATCCCCCTCGCTATGAAGGCCAGCATCCCATTCGCCTTCCTGACCACCTGCTGCACCTGCAAGCTGGGTTTTTGCACAAGGACCCCAAGGTCCCTCTGCACCGTCGCCTGCATCATAGTTACATCATAGAATCCTACAGTGCAGAAGGAGGCCATTCACCCATCAAATCTGTACCAAAGACAGTCCCACCCAGGCCCTGTCCCCATAACCCCATGTATTTACTCTAGCTAGCCCCCTGACATTAAGCAGCAATTTAACATTGTTAATCCACACATCTTTGGACTGTGGGAGGAAACTAGAGCACCTGGAGGAAACCCACACAGACACGGGGAGAATGTGGAAACTCCACACAGAAAGTGACCCAAGCCAGGGATTGAACCCAGGTCCCTGGCACTGTCAGGCAGCAGTGCTAACCACTGTGCCACCGTGCCATCCTAGACTGTGGACGTGACATGAATTGAAAGAAAGCAACTCTGAATGAAATACTTGTTTGTGTTTTATCCTTTCCAGGAATACACAAGAAAAAGGGGTTAAAAATTAACTGGATCCTGGTCTCTTCGTGCTAGTCTGGTGTTCTAGTTCCACTGTGTTAGTGTATGCTGTAAAAGTCGGAGCTGAAATACATCTACTAGGCATCCCTGCGTTTACAGGTTAAAAAAGTCTCTCTCTCTTTCTGTCTCTCCCTCTCTCTTTGATTGCTGGAAGCAAGTTCAGTATAATCACAATTGCAAAGGAAACAGGACAACTCCTTTCAGCTAACCTGCAGAACCAAAAATCTCCAAACCAAACACTCAACTGCCAAACCCAGCACTACTGGAATCACCCAACTTAATAGTTACAATGTTCCACAATCTACCCCTCATGGACAAGCCAAAGACTGATTTGTACATATCTTTTTCACTTTTATTTTTGGATTCACTTCTCATTTATTATGTAGTGTGCTATATTTTGTTATTTTCTTCCAATGTTTTAGTAACTAAAAGTCTTACCTTTTTTTTAAACTCAAGAAAATCTGCTTAAATCAATGGTAAAGGGATCATTTATATTTTTTTAATAAAAGACATTTGTCCATGTAGTCTGGTGACATCTTTTACGACTGGCCCTGGGGCAAAGTCCCCCTAATTTGTTATGATGCCAGATGAGATAACCCCAGTTGGTTTTGTGTTACCAGATGAAGGGTGATGAATGGTCCTCCTTCATTATTCAACCCTCTCAGTTGGTGATATCCAGGTTAATTTAGAAAGAATTCTCCCCTTGTGGTTACCTTTTTCCAGTCCAAATGAATTTATGTCTTACAACGAGCCAATTTAAGCAGATTTTGTAAAACTCAAGTTCAAACATTATTAAAACAGTTACAAATTCTACAGATGTTAAAGAAATGTTAAATTTTCTGTAGCTGGTTGATTTGATTTATTATTGTCACATATATTAGCAGACATTGAGAAGTTTTTTTTTGCGTACTACGCAGACAAAGCATACCAGTCATAGAGAAGGAAATGAAAGAGTGCAGAATGTACTGTTACAGTTATAGCTAGGGTGTAGAGAAGGATCAACTTAATGCAAAATATGTCTTTCAAAAGTCTGGTGGCAGCAGGGAAGAAGCTGTTCTTGAATCGTTTGATATGTGACCTCAGACTTTGTATCTTTTTCCCAATGGAAGAAGATAGAAAAGACAATGTCCGAGGTGTATGGGGTCCTTAGTTATGCTGGCTGCTTTACTGAGGCAGCGGGAAGTGTAGACAGAGTTAATGGATGGTAGGCTGGTTTGAGTGATGGATTGGGCTACACTCCCAATCTTTTGTAGTTCCTTGCGGTCTTGGGCAGAGCAGGAGCCATACCAAGCTGTGATACAACCAGAAAGAGTGCTTTCTAAGTTGCACCTGTAAAGGCTGGTGAGAGTCATAACTGACATGCCAAATTTCCTTCATCTTCTAAGAAAGTAGAGGCGTTGGTGGGCTTTGTTCACTATAGTGTTGGCATGGGCGAGAGGAAACCAGGACAGGTTGTTGGTGATTTAAACACCTAAAAACTTGAAGCTCTTGATCCTTCCTACTTCATCTCCACTGATGTAGACAGGGGCACGTTCTCCTTCTACTGTACTGCTTCCAAGTCAAAGTCTGTCAAAGTGGACAGTGCCAGAATTTTTACTGATGGCTGATAGTATTAGAGCAAGTGATGGTGCAGTGGTGTGAATATGCATCTTACTTTTAAAAAATATTGGTGCCTATGGGGATTATAACAACAGCTATGAGTCCTGATTGATAATGGTGCAAGATGTTGATGGTTTGGGAAAGTATTAGTTGTCCTGGAAGGTTCATTCACTGACTTTTATTATCTGTGTCAGGTCATTGAGGTTTTATACGCACTGCACCCAAGTCCTCAGGACCAGACGCCAGAAGTTATCGTCTTTGCAGACACACTTCCATTCCCTTTCAGGGTACGTTCCTCAGACATCCTGGCCCACTGTAGAAACATGATTGATATGAAACATGCATTTCCTCTTTTTACCCACCATCACTAAGACCTCTAGAACTGCATCAAAATAGCCTCATGCCTCTATCCTCTACCTTCTATCAATGTTTATGTGAGATTGTTCAAATGTCTGTTGTAGCATTACTGCACCTTAAAAGGGGTAGACTGCCTTTAAGATACCAAGGCTAGGTAATGTGAGATGCCAGTTAGCAGTTCTCCCACCCTGGGCTGCATGCTACAATCATGCAGATAAGCAGGCAACATGAAGTTCAAGTGTTACCATTCTCAAAGGGGCCAGGAACAGGGCAGTTGTGCATCACAATGTCCCCCCTTGCTCCATATTGAGCCTAATGAAGGCTGGAATTTTCTGGCTGTTCATGCCTACCACCGCTAACAGCAGGAATTTGACGCTCAGCCAAATCTCAATTCACCACAGCAGGATCAGAGAATCTCAGCTGCGGGCAAGGTCAGAGAATTCTGGCCCCAACTCTCTCTCTGTGCCTGCTGTGTCAAAATAGCAGAGGCAAGGGATGAGATTGCGGAGCCTTTAGCTTTGATCTTTGGGTCCTCACTGTCCACGGGAATTGTGCCAGAGAACTGGAGAGTGGCGAATGTTGTTCATCTCTTCAAGAAAGGAAATAGGAATGACCCTGGTAATTGTAGGCCGGTTAGTCTTACTTCAGTGGTCGGTAAGTTAATGGAAAGGGTCCTGAGAGACAGGATTTATGACCATTTGGAAAGATGCAGTTTAATCCAGGATAGTCAGCACGGTTTTGTGAGGGGTAAGTCCTGCCTCACAAATTTGATTGAATTATTTGAGGAAGTAACTAAGTGTGTAGACGAAGGTAGAGCAGTTGATGTCATATACATGGATTTTAGTAAGGCGTTTGATAAGGTTCCCAATGGTAGGCTCATGAAGAAAGTAAGGAGGTGTGGGATTGAAGGAAATTTGGCCGATTGGATAAGTAACTGGCTGTCTCATAGAAGACAGAGGATGGTGGTGGAGGGAAAATTTTCAGACTGGAGGCCAGTTACCAGCGGTGTACCACATGGATCGGTGCTGGGTCCTCTGCGACTTGTGATTTTTATCAATGACTTGGAAGAAGGGGCTGAAGAGTGTGTTAATAAATTTGCTGATGACACCAAGAATGGTGGACTAGTGGATGAGGTGGAGGGCACTTGTAGGCTGCGAAAAGACATTGATAGGATGCAGAGCTGGGCAGAAAAGTGGCAGATGGAGTTTAACCCTGATAAGTGCGAGGTGACTCATTTTGGTAGGACAAACTTGAATACAGGGTCAATGGCAGGGTTCTGAGGAATGTGGAGGAACAGAGAGATCTTGGGGTTCATATCCACAGATCTCTGAAGGTTGCCACTCAAGTGGATAGAGCTGTGACGAAGGCTTATAGTGTGTTAGTGTTTAATAACAGGAGGTTTGAGTTTAAGAGCCGTGGAGTTATTCTGCAACTGTACCGGACCTTGGAGAGACCACATTTGGAATATTCTGTGCTGTTCTATTCACCTCACTATAAGAAGGATATGGAAGCATTGGAGAGGGTGCAGAGGAGATTTACCAGGATGCTGCCTGGTTTGGAGGGTAGGACTTATGAGGAAAGCTTGAGGGAGCTGGGGCTTTTCTCTTTAGAGCAGAGGAGGATGAAAGGGAACTTAATAGAAGTTTATAAGATGATGAGGGGAATAGATAGAGTGGACGTGCAGAGACTATTTCCTCGGTGGATGTAGCTGTTACTAGGGGGCATAACTGTAAGGTTGGTGGGAGATATAGGAGGGATGTCCAAGGTAGATTCTTTACTCAGAGAGTGGTTGGGGTGTGGAATGGACTGCCTGCTGTGATAGTGAAGTCGGACACTTTAGAAACTTTCAAGCGGTTATTGGATAGGCACAAGGAGCACTCCAGAATGATAGGGAGTGGGATAGCTTGATTTTGGGTTTGGACATAGCTTGGCACAACATTGAGGGCCAAAGGGCCTGTACTGTGCTATACTGTTCTATATTCTATGCTTTTAAAACATAATGTTAAGGATCTCAATTAGGTTACCCTTCAGCCTTCTCTTTTCATAATAAACTCAGCTGTTCATTCTTTCCTCATCAAACTCCTTGCTCAGTAGTGCTGATCTCTGAATTGGATGTTTGTTTATTAGCTAAGTTAGGGAATAACATTTAGAAAGTCATTGAAACAAAAAGACTCATTCTGATTTACAATAATACCGGCTTCAGTGCATCAGCTTCTCATTGCTGCTGAGTGAACTGATTTAATGACATGACTGGTGTGCATCCAGATAACATATTAATAAATTAGCTGCTTAGTTGTTTCCTTCATGATGATAGAATCCCTACAGTGCAGAAGGAAGCCATTCAGCCCATACAGTCTGCCCCCATCACAGTCCCACCCAGATCCTATACCCGTAATACCCTGCTAATCCCTCAGACACTAAGGGGCAATTTAGCATGGCCTATCCACCTAACCCACACATTTTTGGATTGTGGGAGGAAACCAGAGCACTAGAGGAAACCCACACAGACACAGGGAGAATGTGCAAACTCTACAAGTGACCCAAGCTGGGAATCGAACCTGGATCCCTAGTGCTATGAGGCAGCAGTGCTAACCACTATGCCACCTATATCAAAATCATGCAGAGTGGGAGATTACTGCGTGAAAAGGGATCATCACATTGGTGGCAATACGTAACAGCAAATCAGCTTTCACTGAAATGTGATCTAATTCAATGATGTCAGTGGACATCTTATTTATTACACTACTTTGATGTCATATTAGGTGTTGCCATGGTCACTCTGGTACTTGCAATATAAATGCTGCACCTTAAAACATTGAGGGAAGAAAGGGACCTTTCGGTAGACACTATAGGACATTAGGTGAGCAACCTCACAGTAGTCAAAACAAGAATGATTCCAGTTTAACTGTTTTAAAAGATGGGTATTTTTACCCGTAAAATGACAGTGTTTGACAATTCCTACTACGACAGTGAACTACAAGGGATCAAAAGTAAAGATGCCACATTAATGTAGGAATCGGTTTTATTTCCCAATAATTACTTTCCTTTAATATATTTATGTGTAAGAAATATGATTTCACAATGCTTGTGTTATTGGGCTAGTTACCCAGAAAGCTAGACGAATGATGCAGAAACATGAGCTATGTCCTACCCGCAACATGCACAATAATTTCTGTGTGTATCAGGTTTAACTCCAACAACTGAAGAGTTTTCCCATTGACCTTCACTGATCTCAGCCAGATGTGCTTGGGGCCTTGCTCAGATGAACATTGACTCAATATCATGGTCAGCTACTCTCACATCTTCAGCTCTTTCTATCCATGGCTTTGATTAAGTCTGTGATGAAAATGATGTACACTGCACATAACTGGTCCCCACCAGTTCTGTTAATGACAGTCGTCTCCAGATATTATTGTATTATCTGAATTATGAATGAATTAAATGTTTTAAAAGATAAAAAAGAAAGACTTGTACATATATATATAGTAATTTTTGAGCAATGTCCCTCAAGCAGCAATGAAATAAGTGGCTGGATCATTTGTTGTCAATGCTAGTGGATAAATGTTGGCTAGATTAAAGGGAGAACACCCCATTTTGTCAAAAAGTGTGCATCCATCTCAAAGAGCAGACACAGCTTTGCGTTAATGTCTCATTGAAAGACAGTACCTCCAACAATACTTCACTCCCACAGTATTGCACAAGAGTGTCAGACTTGATTATGTCCTCAAGCCTCCAGAACGGGGCTTCAACCTACAACCTTCTAAATTAAAGGTGAGACTATTACCATACGACTAAACCAAACACTAATGTTGTGTTAATGGATTAGCCAGAACAATTTCTCACCACCTTCAATCGCTATATGCAAGCCCTTCGCCGCAGCTTGCAATGGAACCCATTGCCTAAACATTAAACCCTCTCTTCATATTCAACGCAGGATAACTTATGCAAGCTGTGGGGCCTCAAAAATGGCAGGAACATCAAACGATATGGCAGCTCTGCATGAGTCATTTCGAAGGTTTGCAACGCATGGGGACACTGGTGCCACTGGCAATGAAATGAATGGGAAAAACTGGTCCAAAATCTGCAAAGATTGCAAAGTCATCGATGGCAAAACAGTCACTTCAACTGACGTGGACATTCTCTTTTCAAAAGTAAAGTAGGTACCAGGTATTGACTAACAATATGATTTTCTTCTAATTTATGCCTTCATATAAGATAATGTTATAAGCCAGTTCAGTGACTCAGTCATTGATGTAGTTATGGTCATTTCCAGCCCCAGTGAGGCTATCAGGAAGATCATGATTACTGTTCTATCTTCATACAGATCACCAAACATACTGATGTAGTACAGTAGTTATCTAATCGACAGAGTTCTATACCATCATTCTTTTTATTCTTTCAAAAGGATGTGGGCATTGCTGACAAAGATAGTTTTCATTTTCCATCCCCAGTTGTCCATGAGAAGGTGGTGGTGAGCTGCATTCTTGAACTGCTGCGGTCCATGTGGTGAAGGCACCAGGACAGTGCTGTTTCATAGGAAGTTCCAGGATTTTGTTTCACTGATGAAGAAGGAATGACAATATATTGTCAAGTCCGAATGATGACTTAGAGGAAAACTTGCAGAATAGTGTTCCAATGTGTCTCCTGCCTTTGTCCTTCAATAGGCAAGATGATAAGATTCTCTGTTGTTTGAGAATCACTGCCTGACAATTGTGTGGTGCAAATATTACTTTCAGTCCAAGTCTGAAAGTTGTCTGTCCTGCTGCATATGGGCACAGAATGCTTCATTGTTTCAGGGGCTGGGAGTGGTACTGAACACTGCAATCATCAGTGAACATTTCCTTTTCTGAGATGATAGAGGGAAGATCATTGTTGAAGCAGCTGAAAATGGTTGGGCCTAGGACATAACCTGAGGAACTCTGACTGATGCCCTGGAACTGAGATGATTGCCTTCCAAAAACAGAACCAACTACTTTTATACTTACAATCATGGTCACACATCTGAAAAGAACAAGACAAGTAATAAAAAAAATTACATAAGAACATAAGAAATAGGAGCAGGAGTAGGCCAACAGGCCCTTCGAACCTGCCCCGCCATTCAATAAGATCATGGCTGATCTGTCGTGGCTCAGTTCCACTTTCCCGCCCTCTCCCCATAACCCTTAATCCCCTCACTTATCAAAAACCCATCAACCCGCGTCTTAAAAATATTTAGCAAGGTAGCCTCCACCACTTCAACGGGCAGAGAATTCCAGAGATTCACCACCCTTTGAGTGAAGAAGTTCCTCCTCAACTCCGTTCTAAACCGCCCCCCCTTTATCTTGAGGCTGTGCCCCCTAGTCCTACTATCCTTTCTGAGCGGGAAGAGTCTCTCCACCTCTATCCTATCCATCCCATTCATCATCTTATACGTCTCAATGAGATCTCCCCTCATTCTTCTAAACTCTAATGAGTACAAGCCTAATTTATTCAGCCTCTCCTCATAGCTCAACCCCCTCAACTCCGGCATCAGCCTAGTAAAACCTCCTCTGCACTGCCTCCAAGGCCAAAATATCCTTGCATAAGTACGGCGACCAAAACTGCACACAGTACTCCAGCTGCGGCCTCACCAATGCCCTATACAGCCGCAGCAAGACCTCCCTACTTTTATATTCAATCCCCCTCGCGATGAAGGCCAGCATCCCATTCGCCTTCCTGACCACCTGCTGCACCTGCGAGCTGGGTTTTTGCGACTCATCACAAAGACCCCGAGGTCCCTCTGCACCGTCGCCTGCTGCAGTTTTTCTCCACGTAAGTAATAATCCTTCCTACCATTATTCCTACCAAAGTGGATCACCTCGCGCTTGCCAACATTAAATTCCATTTGCCATTTCCTGGCCCATTCGCCCAGCCTATCTAGATCCTTCTGTAGACTCTCCCCACCCTCCACACAATTTGCCTTTCCACCAATTTTGGTGTCATCAGCAAATTTCGACACCCTACACTCGGTTCCCTCCTCCAGATCATCTATATAAATGGTAAATAGCTGAGGCCCCAGCACAGACCCCTGGGGCACTCCACTAGTCACCATCCGCCAATCTGAATAGCACCCATTGACCCCCACTCTCTGCCTCCTATTTGACAACCAGTCCTCTATCCACGCTAACACCCTACCCCCAACTCCATGCCCCCTGACCTTCTGCAATAACCTCTTGTGAGGTACCTTGTCAAACGCCTTCTGAAAATCAAGAAAGACCACATCCACCGGCTCTCCTCTATCCACTGCCCTAGACACATCCTCATAGAACTCCAGTAAATTTGTCAGACACGACTTCCCTTTAACGAAACCATGCTGCGTCTGCTCTATCAAGCAGTTCCCCTCAAGATGCCTCGCTATTTCCTCCTTGATGACGGATTCTAACATTTTACCTACAACAGACGTTAAACTAACCGGCCTATAATTCCCCGCCTTTTGCCTGGCACCCTTCTTAAACAATGGCGTAACATTAGCCGTTTTCCAATCTTCCGGCACTTCCATCTATTGCTTTAACACACCCAGCTGAACATCCAACAATATTTTGAATGTCCTTTTTGCTTTTCTTGCTGGCAAGGCTAGAATTAATTGGCTATCCCTAATTCCCAAAAAGGTGGTCTAAGTCACTTTCTTGATCCACTGCAGTTTGTGCGGTGAAGATACTTCCAATAATGATATTAGGGAGGGATTTTAACGTGACAATAATAAAGGAAGTGATGTATTTGATGTTAGGAAGGTGTGTGACGTGATGGGAACTTGCGGGTGGTGATGTACCCATGAGCTACTATCCTCCCAGGTTGGTGAGTTTTGCAGGTGATGTATAAGAAACCTTTGGCAAGTTGCTGCAGTGCAACCTCCAGATGGTAGACACTGCTGCCACTGTGTGCTGGTGGTGGACGCAGGGTGTTTAAGGTGATGGATGAGATACCAATCACATGGGCTGCTTTGGCTTGGATGATATTGATCTTCTTGAGGGTCATTGGAGTTCATCAAGGCAAAGGAGGAGTATTCCATCATACTCTTGATTTCTGTATTGTAATTTTGTAGAAAAGATTTGGTCACTTACCACAGAATTCCACAGGTTTTCACCCCAGCTTCTTCTGCTTCTGTAGCCAAAAGTATTTATGTGGCTGATTTCTGGTCTGTGATGACTCCAGGATGTTGATGGCAGGGGATTTGATCATGGCAATGCCATTGAATGAGAACAGGAGATGGTTAAACTCTCTCTTGTTCAAGATGGTCATTGCCTGACACTTGTATGAAGCAAATGTTACTTGTTACTTACCAGCTCAAGCCTGAATGTTGTCCAGATCTTACGGGCAGCACGGCAGCACAGTGGTTAGCAGAGCTGCTTCACAGCTCCAGGGACCTGGGTTCGATTCCTGACTTTGGTCACTGTCTGTGTGAAGTTTGCACATTCTTCCTGTGTCTGCATGGGTTTCCTCTGGGTGCTCCAGTTTCCTCCCATAGTCCAAAGATGTGCAGGTTAGGTTGATTGGCCATGCTAAAATTTCCCCTTAGAGTCCTGAGATGCATAGGTTAGAGGGATTAGTGAGTAAAATATGCAGGGATATGGGGGTGGGTCTGGGTGGGATTGTGATTGGCGCAGACTTGATGGGTCAAAAGGCTTCTGCACTGTAGGATTTCTATGATGATTTACTGCAGATGAACATGAAGTGCTTCACTATCTGAAGAATTACAAATCGAACTCAACACTGTGCAATTATTAGAGATGTTCCCACTTCTGCAGTTGATTGAGGAACAATTATTGATAAAGCATCTGAAGGTGATTAGGCTGAGGATGATGCCTGGAGGCACTCCAGCTGTGATATTCTGGGTCTGAGATGATTAGCCTCCAATAACCACAAACATTTTCCTTTGTGCTAGGGATGACTCCACCCTCAAGAATTACTCCTCTGATTCTCATTGACTTCAGTTTGCCTAAAGCTCCTTGAGTCTACATTCTGTGAAATGCTGTTGTGACATCAAGGGCAGTCAACCTCAGCTCAGCTCCTTTGTGCACATTTGGAACAAGGCTGTAATGGGGTCAGGAGTTGAATGGCTCAGTTGGAATTCAAACTGAGCATCATTGAACAGGTCAATGCTGAATAATTGCTGCTTATTTGCACTGTTGATGACACCTTCCATCACTTTATTGATAATTGAGAGTAGAAGGATGAGGCAATAATTGGTTGATTGGATTTAGTGATTTTAGTGGTCAGGACATTTTTGGGCAACTTCCCACGTTGCCAGTTAGATGACAATGCTGCAGCTTGGCTAGAGGTACAGTTATTTCTGGAGTACAAGTCTTCAGTACTGGTACCTGGAAGTTGTCAGGTCCATAGGGCAGAATTTTCCCACCGCAGGAATCAGAGCAGGTAGGACACGAACCATGTTAAAGTTCGTTGACCTCAGGTGGGATTTTCTGGCATTAGGGCAAGCGAGGCTGGGAGTTCAGGTGTTTCTTGTATTTCAGTGCACTCAATGGGCCAAAGGGCCTCTTCTACATTGTATGATTTTATGATTAAGGAAGGAATAGCAGGACATTTAGAAAATCATAAGTCAGTCAGTCAGGCAGAGAGGGAAATGGTACTTATAAATTTATTGGTATTCTTTGAGGATGCAACAAGGAGGGTGGATAAAGGAGGACCAGTAGATGTAGGAATTTACAAAAGACGTTCAATAACGTGCCACATAAAAAATAACTAAACGAGATAAGAGCTCAAGGTGTTGGGGTAATATATTAGCAATGGATGTTTTAGCTAAAAGGAAACACGTTTGGGATAAATATGTCATTTTCAATTGGTAAACTGTAACTAGTGGAGTGCCACAGGGATTAGTGCAGCAGCCTCAATGATTTACAATCCATATTAATGATCTGGATGAAGGGACTTAATGTATTGAAGCCAGATTTTCTGATGTTACAAAAACAGATAGGAAAGCAAGTTGGGAGGATGATATAAAGAATTTGCAAAAGGAACATAGATATGATAAGTGAGTGGACAAAAATTTGGGAGATGGAATATAATGGGGCAAAATGCATTCTATTCCTCCAGTTTATTTAAGGGGGGAAATTATTTAAAGGGAGAAATCCTCAAACATTAATCACAAAAAGTTGGCATTGCAGGTATAGCAAGTACTTAGGAAAATATCAAATGGAATGCTGGCCTTGATTGCAAGGGGGGAATAGAGCATAAAAGTGAGGAAGTATTGCTGCAACTGCACAGGGTATTGGCGAGACTACATAGAGTACTGAGGACAGTTTGGTCTACATGTCCGTGTGCACTGGAAGCAGTTCAGAGAATATTCATGGTAGCTGCTGGAATTTAAATTCAGTTCATAAAAATCTAGAATTAAACAGCTAGTCTCAGTAGTGGTGATGATGAAACCATTGTCAACTGTTGTGAAGTCTCATCTGCTTCATTAAATGTCCTTTAGGGAAGGAATTCTGCTGTCCCTTCCTGGTCTGGCCTACACGTGAATACAACCCACAGCAATATGGTTGACTTCTAATTGCCCTCTGAAATGGACTAGGAAGCCACTCAACTCGAGGACAGTTAGGAGTGAGCAACAAGTGCTGGCCTTCCCAGCGATGTTCACATTCCATTAAAAAGAGTAAATAAAAAAAAAGCAGCCACCATGGAATGTCAACCTCCAGCATTTGGACAAGCCATCTTTCTGACCTTACCTTCTTTCCTTGGCCATGTTTTAATATCTGATACTCTGTGAAGTTTTTATTGCTTTTTGTGCATGCCTGGGGAAGTCGTATGTGCTTTGTGCATTGGTGAGTGGTTGGACGTATCTGTACGTTTTAAACCTTTTTGTTAATATTTTCCATATCTTTCCCCAAGTGAGTTTTATTAATAAAACAAACCTCTTGTTAACTCCGGGAATCTGGCTGGCTTAATTCTTACACATGACTGTATGCAGTTAAATACAGACTGAATTGATTATATCACATTTCATTTAAATTCAAACTCTCTCATATAACTAATCCAAGAAAGGGACTAGGGTAGGAGTCAGCTTATCCCTCCTAACTAGGTCATAACAAGGTATACAAAATAGCAAGTCAAAAAGATTAATTAGAATAATACTTTACATTAAGCTATGGAAGTAGAGCTTGGGGGTGACAGGTTTTTAATAATTAAAACAATTTTAGGACTAATGTTAAGAAATCTCTCAAAAAGGAAGTGCACAATATTTGGAAAGCCTTTACAGCACTGCTTGTGGGCTGGGATGAAGTGAAGGGTCTGCTCCAGATCTAACAAACTGCCTTTGCCAACTGCCTGCACTTCCCCCATCATCAGGCTCCTAGCCCCCGATTCGAATTCTCAGACACTTCCCCATAATCTCTCACAACTAGACTCACTTATTCTCAGGTAGGCTCAGGTGTGGCTTTGTAGTGCAGGATTTCTTGCCCGCTAGGCCTCCATTCAGGCTGGTTATGGCCTGAAAATAGAGAAAAACAAAATTAAAGACTACTTGCAGTTAAAATCTAAAGGATGTTCAGGAAGCCCATAATTCTGGAATTCCCAAATTTCAAGACAGCATCCAGACATGGAAAACACCTCTAATCTAAAATCCAGACCTGCAGGATGCAGGTTGCCTGCTAGTGGAAAAGAAATAAAGGTATCCAGGATGTCTTAGAAGCTGAATAGAGGGGGTTAATCATGTTTTAATTTCAGATCCAAGTCAGCGCGAGTAATTACCTTTGAAGAGTTTAAAATGGCTCTGGCAGAACTTGCTCCAAAGAGATTTAAAGGCAAAAGTCAAGAGGAAGCATTGGCATCAATTTATGCTCTGATTGCTGGGAGAGATCCAACTAATGCAGGAGTGACGGTAAGCAAATCAAAGCTCAGGTCTGGAATTATTACATCATTTTTATTTAAATGTCATTGAGATTCCAGTCAGTTTCCTTACTGGATCTTCAGTTTTATTGGGTTGCTAAACTTTATTCTAAAATTCCTGAACTCCGGTGGTGGGGTGGTGGTCGGGGTGGATGATGAATTCACTGACCCTGTTCCCCACTGGTGGGAATCCAGCTGAATGGGGTGTTGGGGCTAAATTGGGATTTTTGACGTCAATCCTGTCATCATTTACCCCGTCTGCACCATCCCCCCACCCTCCCCAGCCCCCACTCAGGTTCCTGCCTAGACCAGGCGGGAACCCATTGATTATTCCAAACAGCTCGTTTTAATGTAATTAGTGAGCTTAAAGCCCGATTCAAAGCCCTCCTGCCATTCATCCGCCTCCCCAGTGGGATTTGCACCGGATGGGCTTTGTTGCTGTCCATGAGCATTGTGGACATTGGTGCATTGGACCTTGAGGGGCATCAAGTAGATAAATGCAGCTACTGCCAGGCTGAAGAGGGAGGATCCACCCAAAGATCTGGGGTTGGGCTGCAGGCAAGAGGTTGACATAGAACATAGAACATAGAAAAACTACAACACAAACAGGCCCTTTGGCCCACAAGTTGCGCCGAACATATCTCTACCTACTAAGCTTAGCTATAACCGTCAATCCTACTAACTCCTATGTACTCATCCGGAAGTCTCTCAAAAGACCCTATCGAATCTGCCTCCACCACCACCATCGGCAGACGATTCCACTCACCGACCACCCTCTGAGTGAAAAACTTACCCCTGACATCTCCTCTGTACCTACTCCCCAGCGTCCTAAACTTGTGTCTTCTTGTGGCAGCCATTTCAGCCCTGAGGAAAAGCCTCTGCGAATCCACCTGATCAATACCTCTCTTACACATGTCTATCAGGTCACCTCTCATCCTTAGTCTCTCCAAGGAGAAAAGACTGAGCTCCCTCAACCTATCCTCATAAGGCATGCCACCCAATCCAGGCAACATCCTTGTAAATCTCCTCTGCACCCTTTCAATGGCTTCCATCCTTTGTGTAATAAGGTGACCAGAACTGAGCACAGTACTCTGTGGGGTCTGACCAGGGTCTTATACAGCTGCAGCATTATCTCCCGACTCCTAAACTCAATTCCTCGATTGATGAAGGCCAGTACACCATATGCCTTCTGAGCCACATCCTCTACTTGCAAAGCCAATTTGAGAGTCCTATGAACCTGGACCCCAAGATCCTTCTGATCTTCCACACTGCTAAGAGTCTTGCCCTTCATATTATATTCCTTCATCCCATCTGACCTACCAAAATGAACCACTGCACACTTACCCGGGTTGAAGTCCATCTGCCACTTCTCTGCCCAGAATTGCATCCTAACTATGTCACAATGCAACTTCTGACATCCCTCCAAACTATCCACTATCAAACTATTCGTGTCATCGGCAAACTTACCAACCCATCCCTCCACTTCCTCATCCAGGTCATTTATAAAAATCACAAACAGCAAGAGTCCCAGAACAGATCCCTGAGGCACTCCACTGGTGACTGACCTCCATGCAGAAAAAGACCCATCTCCCACCACTCTCTGCCTTCTGTGGGCAAGCCAGTTCTGGATCCACAAAGCAACGTCCCCTTGGATCCCATGCCCCCTCACTTTCTCAATAAGCCTTGCATGGGGGACCTTATCGAATGCCTTGCTGAAGTCCATATAAACCACATCTGCCACTCTTCCTTTGTTAATGTGTTTAGTCACATTTTCAAAAAACTCAACCAGGCTCGTAAGGCACGATCTGCCTTTGACAAAGCCTTGCTGACTACTTTTGATCACACGATACTTCTCTAAACGTTCATAAATCCTGTCTTTCAGGATCTTCGCCATCAACT
The DNA here is from genome assembly GCF_965287045.1 of Carcharhinus amblyrhynchos. NCBI lineage: Eukaryota > Metazoa > Chordata > Chondrichthyes > Carcharhiniformes > Carcharhinidae > Carcharhinus > Carcharhinus amblyrhynchos. The sequence continues at coordinate 46,832,310 of NC_137327.1, forward strand.
TACCAACCACTGAGGCTAGACTCACCGGTCGATAATTTCCTGGGCTATCTCTACTCGCTTTCTTGAATATAGGAACCACATCCGCAATCATCCAATCCTCTGGAACCTCTCCCGTCTCCATTGATGATATAAAGATCATCACCAGGGGCTGTGCAATCTCTTCCCTCACCTCCCACAGTAACCTGGGGTACATCCCATCTGGTCCCAGCGACTTATCTATCTTGATGCTATTCAAAAGCTCCAACACATCCTCTTTCTTAATGTCCACATACTCAAGCTTTTCAGTCCACCGCAAGCCTGCACTATAACCACCAAGATCCTTTTCCACCATGAATACTGAAGTAAAGTATTCATTGAGCACCCCTGTTATTTCTACCGGTTCTATACAAACGTTCCCACTGTCACATTTTATAGGTCCAATTCCTTCACATCTCATCCTTTTGCTCTTCACATACTTGTAGAATGCCTTAGGGTTTTAAGAACATAAGAACATAAGAAATAGGAGCAGGAGTAGGCCATCTGGCCCTTCGAGCCTGCCCCGCCATTCAATAAAATCATGGCTGATCTGTCGTGGCTCAGTTCCACATTCCCGCCCTCTCCCCATAACCCTTAATCCCCTCTCTTATCAAAAACCCATCAACCCGTGTCTTAAAAATATTTAGCAAGGTAGCCTCCACCACTTCAACGGGCAGAGAATTCCAGAGATTCACCACCCTTTGAGTGAAGAAGTTCCTCCTCAACTCCGTTCTAAACCGCACCCCCCTTTATCTTGAGGCTGTGCCCCCTAGTCCTATTGTCCTTTCTGAGCGGGAAGAGTCTCTCCACCTCTATCCTATCCATCCCATTCATCATCTTATACGTCTCAATCAGATCTCCCCTCATTCTTCTAAACTCTAACGAGTACAAGCCTAGTTTATTCAGCCTCTCCTCATAGCTCAACCCCCTCAACTCCGGCATCAGCCTAGTAAACCTCCTCTGCACTCCCTCCAAGGCCAAAAATCCTTGCGTAAGTACGGCGCCCAAAACTGCACACAGTACTCCAGCTGCGGCCTCACCAATGCTCTATACAGCCGCAGCAAGACCTCCCTACTTTTATATTCAATCCCCCTCGCTATGAAGGCCAGCATCCCATTCGCCTTCCTGATCACCTGCAAGCTGGGTTTTTGCGACTCATGCACAAGGACCCCGAGGTCCCTCTGCACTGTCGCCTGCTGCAGTTTTTCGCCACGTAAGTGATAATCCTTCCTACCATTATTCCTATCAAAGTGGATCACCTCGCACTTGCCAACATTAAATTCCATTTGCCATTTCCTGGCCCATTCGCCCAGCCTATCTAGATCCTTCTGTAGACTCTCCACACCCTCCGCACAATTTGCCTTTCCTCCAATCTTGGTGTCATCAGCAAATTTCGACACCCTACACTCGGTTCCCTCCTCCAGATCATCTATATAAATGGTAAATAGCTGAGGCCCCAGCACCGACCCCTGAGGCACTCCACTAGTCACCATCTGCCAATCCGAATAGCACCCATTGACTCCCACTCTCTGCCTCCTATTTGACAACCAGTCCTCTATCCACGCTAACACCCTACCCCCAACTCCCTGTCCCCTGACCTTCTGCAATAACCTCCTGTGAGGTACCTTGTCAAATGCCTTCTGAAAATCCAGAAAGACCACATCCACCGGCTCTCCTCTATCCACCGCCCTAGACACATCCTCATAGAACTCCAGTAAATTTGTCAGACACGACTTCCCTTTAACGAAACCGTGCTGCGTCTGCTCTATCAAGCAATTCCTCTCAAGATGCCTTGCTATTTCCTCCTTGATGACGGATTCTAACATTTTACCTACAACAGACGTTAAACTAACTGGCCTATAATTCCCTGCCTTTTGCCTGGCACCCTTCTTAAACAACGGCGTAACATTAGCCACTTTCCAATCTTCTGGCACTTCCCCGGAATCCAGCGACGTCTGGAAAATAACCACCAAGGCATCCACTATCACCTCCGCCATTTCCTTCAGAACCCTCGGATGCATTCCATCCGGTCCTGGGGACTTGTCCACAATCAGTCCCTCCAGTCTGTCGAGCACCCCCTCTCTAGTAATAGTAATGGCATTAAGACCCTCCAGTTCTACCACCTTTCCATCTCTAACACCCGGCAAATTATTCACGTCCTCCTCCGTGAAGACAGAAACAAAAATGTTATTCAGTTATTAAAAGTTAAAAGTTATTATTTTCCTTAATCTTACCTGCCAAGGCCTTCTCATGACCCCTTCTGGCTCTCCTAATTTCCTTCTTTAAGTTCCTTCCTACAAGCCGTAAACTCCTTTAGATCCCTAACACTACCTAGCTCCCTGAACCTTTTGTACGTTTTTCTTTTTGACTAGTTTCATCACAACTTTCATGCATCACGGTTCCTGTAGCCTATCAGAACTTCCATATCTCATCGGAACATTGTCGTGCAGAACTCCAGACAAACATTCCTTGAAAATCTGCCACCTTACTTCAGTACATTTCCCTGAGAAAACCTTTTTTCAATTTATGCCTCTAAATTCCTGCCTGATGGCTTCATATTTCCCCTTTCTCCAAACAAACACTCTCCTAGCTTGCCTGATCCTATCTCTCTGCAATGCTAGTGTAAAGGAGACAGAGTTATGATCACTATCCCCAAAATGCCCTCCCATCGAGAGATCTGACACCTGTCCAGGTTCATTACCCAATACCAGATCAAGTACAGCCTCTCCTCTTGTTGGCTTATACACATACTGTGTTAGGAAACCCTCCTGAACACACCTAACAAACTCCTCCCCATCCAAATCCCTTACCATAGGGATATTCCTATAAATATTGGGGAAATTAAAGTCTCCCATCATGGCAACTCTGTTATTATTATATCTCTCAAGGATCTATTTTCCTATCTGCTCCTCAACAACCCTGTTACTACTGGGCGGCCTATAGAAAACACCCAGTAAAATGATTGACCCCTTCTTGTTCTGAACTTCCACCCACAGAGACTCTGTGGACAATCCCTCCACGGCGTCCACCTTCTCTACAGCATCTCCCACAGGATGGGGTTCTAGTGGTTAGACTGCCCCTTCTAACCCTGGGAAACCTGAACATCACTCCTGTCATGGTGATTTCAGGCATCTTGCTAATCAAAATCTTCATTCATGTCTGTCAACTGTGAAAACTTTGAGGTGGCCTGTTCACTTTAATCTCCATCTCCCTTGAAATCCTGGCGTACTTCCAAATCCCAGCAGCACTCCATTCAGCAGAAGGGATTCTCCTTTCTCACTCTATGAAGCATTGAGTAGGGCTGGATGCTATGGTATAAAGCAGTTTAATTATACTTAAATGCATTTAAATCCATGCAAATCAATGCAAACCTTTCTAGGCATGAACCTGATCACATCAGTGGGCTGGTGCGGGGAAAATCTCAAACTGAGATTTCTCTAGCAGAAATCCTGTTATGGCTGTCTCGTGACATTTAACAGCAATAATGGAGTTTGCGCCTGTGGTGGCAAATGGGCCTTCTAAATTTCACCTCAACAGGATGAGACAGGTACAATTGGTCTGACCACAGATCTGCAACAACCACACAACTGGGTACAGATTCAAACAAGCTAAAGCCTGCGATCTGGACAGCTTCAAGATCCCTTTAGTTTATAGCAATCATAGTGGCAACATTATTTCATAAGTGGGAAGGACCTGGTGCATAGCTATGAGGAGAGCAAAGCTAACTACTGGAGTGTGTTATTTGTATATTAATTGAATGCAAGTGATGGGCATTAACTGGAGTTATGTAAGCACATACAATGAAACACGTCTTGAAACTATGGTGTGGTTGAGTTCGGAGATGTTTGCTTGTAATGTTTAACTGTGTAAATAAGTGTCGGACTGAGTAACAATCTTTTAGGCTCTATGCTTATTTCCATGTTGCTGATGCCTATGGGAGACTATTAATACAGATCTTGTTTCTGACCTCTTTAGTATCCTTTCCTCCAATGGTGATACTTAATCACCATCAAAACATTAAAAATAGAAGCAGGAGCAGGCTGTTTGGCCCTTGGAGCCTGCTCCACCATTCGTTATGACCATGGCTGACCTTCACTAACCCTAATACTACGTTTAAATCTGGTCTCTTTTTGACAGATGCTGACCTGAGTATTTGCAGCATTTTCAGTTTTTATTTTACCCATTGTGCAATATGTCTACAAAAATTCTAGTTATCTTAAATTGAAAACCTGACGTATTTGGCATAATTACAAGACGGCATCTTGCCTTTCTAGTGCACATGGTTGCTTCAATCATTTATTTTCATTTTTGAAGTGCTTTGTAGTCATGAAATGATTGAATCCAGAGCATCTTATATGAGCGCAACGCAAGTTTGTTATAAAACTGACCGGCTCCAAATTTTGTAAGTAGACCAGATATCTATCTGTACCTGTATCTTCAAGTCGAATAAAGCATTTCTTCTTTTAGGTTGCACAAAAAGGAGGCGGTGTTGAAAGACTCACAGACACCTCTAAGTACACTGGATCCCACAAAGAACGCTTTGATGAAAGTGGCAAAGGGAAAGGGATAAGTGGTAGGGAGGACATAGCAGAAAACACAGGTTATGTGAGGAATTACAAAGGAGCTGGAACCTACGATGATAAAGTGAGAAAATAACGAACATAAAATGCTCGCCAGAACATTGTCAGTAAATGATTCAATCGCCCTTTGTTAATTTGCTCAAGGTCCTCCGGTGTTTTCAATAAAATAACCAAATTACATCTGTATTTTTACTTTAATTTCTGCTACTTTCTATGTAACAAGCGCAACAGAGTCATAACTGTGAGAAACAAAGGGCTGACGACGGCGCTACACTCACCCACAGGCTGTATTTTTTCAATTGATATGGAATAGACAAAACTGGATTTGAGAGGAGAATTTCCTACTACAGACCTTATGAAATGATGCCCAGTTCACTCTTTATTGACAGAAAACATCCCATTCTAAAGTTCTACTCTCAAGCAATTTATCTACTGAGTTAAAACATGAACTGTTCCAAGTACAGACGTGTAGGAAATGCAAGTTTACGTTGACAGTTTTTTATTAATGTTGGTCAGGCTGAAGTGCTGAGTGGAGCACTTTCCTGCTTATATACTTAATAGCAGCATAAAACATTTCCAGGTTCGGTAAAGCACAGCTTCCTCTCCTTTACCCAGTCATTGGTTTGTGAAATACATTAATGCATACCTCCTGTTTTCAAAATGTTATTTGCTCTTGTGATGTTTTTGTCACACTAATACATTAATTCAAATTATTTTCCCTCACCTGGTGGTGCAGTAAGGCAGACTTCTGTCTGTCTCCATAGTTAGCTATTCCAGAACAGGCTGCCAGTCTGTCACCAGAGGCTTATAGCTTGAGGAGTGTCACCCCACATCAAGCATGGCTGACCAGGAGTCTTTTTTTTATTCATTTGTGGGACATGGGTGTCACTGGCTAGCAAGTATTTATTGCCCATCCTTAATTGTCCTTGGGAAGGTGGCAGTGAGCTTCTTCTTGAATCGCTGCAGTCCATGTTCTGTGGGTTAGGGAGGGAATTCCAGGATTTTGATCCAGCGACTGCATGAAAATGGTGATATATTTCCAAGTCAGGATGGTGAATGGCTGGAGGGGAACTTGCAGGTGGTGGTGTTCCTATGTACTTGCTGACCTAATCCTTCTAAATGGAAGTGGTCGTGGGTTTGTAACATGCTGTCTAAGGATCTTTGCTGAATTGCTGAAGTGCATCTTGTAGATAGTACACACTGCTGCTATAGAGTGTTGGTGTTGGAGGGAGTGGATGTTTGTCGATGTGGTGCCAATCAAGCGGGCTGCTTTGTGCTGGATGGTATCAAGCTTCTTGAGTGTTGTTGGAACTGTACCCATCCAGTCAAGTTCAGAGTAATCCATCACACTTCTGACTTGTGCCTTGTAGATGGCAGATAGGATTTGGGCAGTCTGAAAGTGAGTTACTTGCCGCAGTATTCCTAGCCTCTGACCTGCTCTTGTAGCCATTGCGTTTATGTGGTGAGTCCAGTTGAATTTCTGATCAATGGTAATCCCAAGGATGTTGACAGCGGGGGAATTCAGTGATGGTAATCCCATTAAATGTCAAGGGGCAGTGGTAAGAGTGTCTCTTATTGGTGATGGTCATTTCCTGACATTTCTCCCACTCTTATTGCCAGCTATTGACATGTTGGGAAGATCTTGCAGATTGTTACACGCAACCTGTTTGGCCACATTATGAAAGCACCTTTTTTTCCTTTGGTCATCAGGTCCTATGGTGGTACTTGAACCCAGAGCTTCTGGTGCAGAGGTAGGGATGCTAGCCGCTGCACCACAAGACCGCTCTCTTTGAATTATTTAGTGAGGTGTAAATTCTTAGAAAAACTCAAAATTGTTCCTTTGCCCAATGTAGAAAATATTCTGTCAACTGTAGGTTCAGATATTAGTAAAGCTGAATTCAAGGGAAATGTTCAAGACCATTTTGAATCCCATTCACCAAATCTAGAAGGATAAACCTTATCAATCGGCCAGTAAAGCTCTTTTCAGCTTGCTTTACTTGAATTGAACAGATGCATGGGAACACCATCTCCTGCAAGCTTCCCTCCTAGCCACATACCATCCTGATTTGGAATTATATCAAAGACAGTTCCTTCACTGTCGCTGGGTCAAAATCCTGGAACTCCCTAACAGCACTGTGGATGTATCTACACCATATGGATCACAGTGGTTCAAGAAAGCAGCTCACCAGTACATTCTCAAAGGCAATTCATCCCACATCCTGTGAAAGAATTTTTTTAAAGTTCAATTTAACTTGACTGTGGTATCACTCTTACTTTTAAACATAGTGTCCCAATCTCTGTGGAGCCAGCCTTGCTGGCTCTAATAGGCCCTGCCCATCAGAGTGACAGCGAAAACCACACACTCTGATTCGTTGTGCACTGAGTGCCAGAAAATCTGGACTGGAAACTTGGGTGTGCATCCAGAGAGGTACACACCAGGTTTCAGTCAGAACTGGACACCGCCAGATTTCGGCAAATATTTACCCCTCATCCAACATCACAAAAACCAATTATCTAGTTATTATCCCATTGTCATTTAGTGGACTTTGGTGTGTGAAAATTGTCTGCCACATTTCTTACGTTACAACTGTTACTACATGTCGACTATAAAATACTTGAGTTGTCCTGAACTTGACTGATTCCTGGGATGAAGGAATTACCTCATGAGAAAAGGTTGAGCAGATTGGGCCTATATCCATTGGAGTTTAGAAGAATGAGGTAGATGCTGGGACAGTGAGGAGTTAGACAGATTTTTAATTGGTAATAGGTTGAAGGGTTATGGGGGGAAGGCAGGAAAATAGGGATGAGGAGCATATCAGCCATGATTGAATGGCGGAGCAGACTCCATGGGCCGCATATGTCTTATAAAATACAAACTTATGAGGGGTTGTTAATTAAAATGATGAGACCCCAAGAGGAGTTGATAGAGTGGTGAATACTGAGAGGGTATTTACACTTGTAGGGGTATTTAGAAATAGGGGACATAATTCGAAAATTTGAAAAAATGGCAGAGTATTTGTTCTGGCATGAGAAACGGAATACTGCCTGCTGATGGCACCGGTGTGTTTTCAGACCAAATTTTACGCCAGATTAGTAATAATTATTATGACCATGAAGATCACACCGCTCCAGCAGTGTGCTCCCTTTGATTCCCCTGCCCCACAACAACTTAACTGCTGCAAGCACTGGGGAGCTGTATATAAATGGCTCCCCAGCACTTGTTCCACAACAACTGCAGGGGAATGGCAGTCAAAAATGGTTTTTCTGCTTTAAAAATTGGACAGGAAGTGGGCCGCGGGGCTTTGTGGGAAGGGATTTTTCTTACCGCGCAAAGTTTAAAAGGAGGACTGCTGTAGACAGCGGGCAGCGGAGTGAGAGGGAAGCAGAGTGAGCAGTAAGGGCTTTGGATCACAGGGCTTGAGAGAAAAGGGCCAGGTAAGTTTAATTTCTTAACCGTGTTTAGAAATCACTAAGAGACTGTGATGGAGAGGCATGTGATGTGTTGTTTCTGTATGATGTGGGAGCTGGTGGACCCCAAGGTCCTTCCCAGTGACCATGTCTGCAGTAAGTGCAGGTTGCTGGAGGAGCTCCAGCTCAAAGTAGATGAGCTGAACTCTGAGCTTCAGACACTGAGGCTCATCAGGGAGGGGGAGTGTAACCTGGATAATGGGGTACAAGAGAGATTCACACCCCCTAGTCTGGCTAACTCTAAGGGTCAGGAACAAGAGGGTACTGCTGAGGGGAGGAAGGAAGGGGGAGTGGGGAGGAAGGGGGGGTACCCAAAGGCCTCAGCCTCTCAATCTGCACAACAGGTTTGAGGTTCTTGCTCCCAGTATGGACAAGAACAAGGGCTGTAAGGTTGATGAGCAAACTGCCCACGGTACAATGGTGCAGACACAGGTCAAAGTGGAAGAAACAAAGAGGAATGTAGTGGTAATTGGGGATAGTGTGGTTAGGGGTATAGAACACTGTCTTTTGTCACAATGATAAAGAATACAGAAGGGTGTGTTGTCTGCCTGGTGCTCGGGTCCAGGATGTCTCATCTGGGCTGCAGAGGAACCTGGAGTGGGACGGTGAGAATCCGGTTGTTGTAGTACATGTGGGTGCCAACGACGTAGGCAAAATGCAAACTGAGGATCTGGGGAGGGAGTATGAAAAACTGGGAATCAAATTAAGAAGCAGAACCGACAAGGTGGTTATCTCTGGATTACTACTTGAACTGCGTGCAGATGGGTGTAGGGTAAATAGGATTGAAGAGATGAATAGGGGCTCAGGGATTGGTGTGGGAGGAATGGTTTCGAATTTATGGGGCATTGGCACCAGTATTGGGGTAGGTGGGACCTGTTCAGATGGGATGGTCTTGGTCTGAACCGTGCTGAGACCAGAGTCCTGGCGAATCGTATAACTAGGACTGTAGATAGGGCTTTATTGGATTTCTATGAGGATGTGACTAGTGCGGTAATTGGGGGGGTGGGGCGGGGGGGAGTGCAGGGGTAGGAGAAATTACAATGTCTACAGTAAAAGAGGGGGTACAGACACGGGAAAATGTTGAGGATGGCCCAATAATAAAGGGAGAAGGGGGCATGAGAAAGGTTGGTAGCGTTCCTTCAAATAGGGTCCAGATAAAGGCTGGGATAAAGACACTTTATCTGAATGCACGAAGCATTCAGAACAAAGTGGATGAGCTGGTGGCGCAGATCAGCACAAATGGATATGATCTGGTGGCCATTACGGAAACGTGGCTGCAGGGAGACAGGGACTGGGAGCTGTATGTCCAGGGGTATCAAGTGTTTAGGAAGGATAGACGGAAAGAAAAAGTGGGGGCGGGGGGGCGGGGGGGGTAGCTCTGCTGATTAAGGATAATATCAGGGTGGTAGTAAGGGAAGATATAGGCTCCAAAGAGCAGAACATGGAATTGTTGTGGGTGGAGATAAGGAACAGTAAGGGGAGGAAGACGCTGGTGGGTGTGGTCTATAGGCCGCCAAATAATAACTTGGAGGTGGGGCGGGCTATAAACAAGCAAATAAATGATGCGTGCAGAAATGGAACGGCGATAATTATGGGAGATTTCAATCTGCATATTGATTGGTTGACCGAAGTCAGATGCGGTGGGCTTGAGGAAGAGTTCTTGGAATGCTGTAGGGATAGTTTCCTTCAATAGTGTGTGACGGAACCAACGAGGGAGCGAGCTATCTTAGATCTGGTGTTGTGTAACGAGGCAGGAAGAATTAGGGATCTTGTTTTGAGGGATCCTCTTGGGACGAGTGATCATTGTATGGTTGAGTTTTTGATGCAGATGGAGGATGGGAAAGTAGGGTCCCGGACCTGTGTCCTCTGTTTGAACAGAGGGGAGTACGATAGGATGAGAGAGGAATTGGCGAATGTAGATTGGGAGCGTAGATTGGTCGGTAGGGACGGCTGAGGAACAGTGGAGGATCTTTAAGGAGATCTTTTTCGGTGCTCAGCAGAAATATATTCCAATGGTAAAGAAGGAATGTAGGAGAAGGGATAATCAGCCGTGGTTATCGAAGGAAATAAAGGAGAGTATTAAATTAAAAGCTAATACTTTTAGAGTGGCTAAAAGTAGTGGGCGAGTAGAAGATTGGGAGAGGTTTAAAAATCAACAAAGAATGACTAAGAAGTCGATAAAGGAAGGAAGGATAGACTATGAAGCTAAACTAGCACTAAATATAAAAAAGGACAGTAAGACTTTTTACAAATATATAAAGAAGAGGAGGCTGGCTAGAGTGAATATTGGACCCTTAGAGGGTGAGAGGGGGGATTTAGTGGTGGGAGATGAGGAAATGGCTGAGGCTTTAAATAAGTTTTTTGCCTCGGTCTTCACGGAGGACGCGAATAGTTTGCCGGGTATTAAAGATAGAAGGATGGTAGGAGTTGAGGGCCTGAATGCGATTACTGTCACTAGAGAGGTAGTGCTTGATCGACTAGCGGGACTGATGGTGAACAAGTCCCCAGGACCGGATGGAATGCATCCCAGGGTTCTGAAGGAAATGGCAGAGGTGATAGTGGATCCCTTGGTGATTATTTACCAAACTTTGCTGGATTCTGGGGAAGTGCCAGAAGATTGGAAAACGGCTAATGTTACGCTGCTGTTTAAAAAAGGTAGCAGGCAAAAGGTAGGGAATTATAGGCCGGTTAGTTTAACATATGTTGTTGGAAAAATGCTTGAATCCGTCATCAAAGAAGAAATAGCGAGGCACCTAGAAAAGAATGGTTTGATAGAACAGATGCAGCATGGATTCGTTAAGGGGAAGTCATGTTTGACGAATTTATTGGATTTCTATGAGGAATGTGACTAGTGTGGTAGGCAGAGGGGAACCGGTGGATGTGGTGTTTCTCGATTTTCAAAAGGCGTTTGATAAAGTGCCACACAAAAGGTTGCTTCAGAAGGTTAGGGGGCATGGAGTTGGGGGTAAGATGTTAGCGTGGATAGAGGATTGGTTGTCTAATAGGAGGCAGAGAGTTAGTATCAATGGGTGCTATTCTGATTGGCAGTTGGTAACTAGTGGAGTGCCGCAGGGATCGGTGCTGGGGCCTCAGCTATTTACCATTTATGTAGATGATCTGGAGGAGGGGGCTGAGTGTAGGGTGACGAAATTTGCTGATGACACAAAGATGAGTGGAAAAGTCTGCAGAGGGATCTGGATAGGCTGAGCGAGTGGGCGAGGACCTGGCAGATGGAGTTCAATGTTAGCAAGTATGAGGTTATCCACTTTGGCAGGAATAATAGTAGGAGGGATTACTGTTTAAAGGGCGAAAAGCTGCAGCATGCTATGGTGCAGAGGGACCTGGGGGTCCTTGTGCATGAGTTGCAAAAACCCAGTCTGCAGGTGTAGCAGGTGATCAAGAAGGCGAATGGGACACGGCTCTTTATAGCAAGGGGGATAGAATATAAAAGCAGGGAGGTCTTGCTGCAACTATACAGGGCATTGGTGAGGCCGCAGCTGGAGTACTGTGTGCAGTTTTGGTCGCCGCACTTGTGCAAGGATATTTTGGCCTTGGAGGGAGTGCAGAGGAGGTTCACAAGGCTGATACCGGAGATGAGGGGGTTAGACTATGAAGAGAGACTAAATAGACTGGGTCTGTACTTGTTGGAGTTTAGAAGGATGAGGGGGGATCTTATAGAGACGTATAAGATAATGAAAGGGTTGGATAGGGTATAGGTAGAGAGATTCTTCCCACTTAGAAAGGACAGCAGGACTAGAGGGCACAGCCTCAAGATAAGGGGGGGCGGTTGCAGTTTAGAATGGAGTTGAGGAAGAACTTCTTCACTCAAAGGGTGGCAAATCTCTGAAATTCTCTGCCCATTGACGTGGTGGAGGCTACCTCGCTAAATATATTTAAGACATGGGTAGATAGGTTTTTGGCAGACAAGGGAATTAAGGGTTGTGGGGAGAAAGCAGGAAAGTGGAACTGAGTCACTTCAGATCAGCCATGATCTTATTGAATGGCTGGGTAGGCTCGAAGGGCTAGATGGCCTACTCCTGCTCCTACTTCTTATGTTCTTAAAAAGGATGCACCATGTTTTTCAAGGATGCTCTCACAAGGATACTGGATGCAGTGGACCAGAGGTGGGACACATTCAATCCTAGCTCCAGGATACGGCCTTCGAACAGGGTCAGCACCCCCACCTGGGATGCAATGGCAGCCCTGGTCAGTGCAAGTGTACTGAAGAAGAGGACGGAGCAGCAGTGTGGGAAGAAGATGAATGATCTTCTTCGCTCAGCTAGGGTAAGTGAACCACCCCAGTCTCCAACTGGACCCCCTCACGTACCCGTCACATCCCCACAAGTTTTCTCTCACTCAGTTCACTTTGCCAACACCAGGAACCAGGTTCCCCCTCCCTCTCACAATTACCAGGTTCACCAAGTAGCTGCTATGCTCGTCACACTGGTTACATTGGGAGCTTGAGCTGACTACAATCTATTCCACATGGTAGTTGAATGTTGTTTGTACAATGCCCCCAATATCTTGTAGGTACAAATATCTTCACAGCTATGGAAAATGAATCCTGATCAATAACTTTCTGACACCAACAGGAATGCATGGCATTTATGAAGATCTTTGTGATAAAATTCCAAAACTGAATGCAATAAAGCCTGAAGTAAAAACATAAGAAAAATGTCCATTTAGCTATGGGAGCCTGCTTCACTGATTCTCTATGATCCAGTGAGAGACCAAACAGCAATAGACTCTGACTAGTGATGGGAGTTAACATGTTTACCCATATTTCCATGGAGATCCAAACAAAGGGCTTTCACAGACACAGCCTGCACTCAAGCATGTTTTCACTATAGCATTTATTTTCTAAAAGGACAGCTTCTCTCCAGATGTATTTATACTCAGCTTTTGGCACAGACTGCAGGGCTTTTATGCATTGCGATGATTTGACAATCAAATCATAAACTTTTAGTCAACTCACAGATTTTGAATTTCCAAGCTCACTTGATCACTTTTTTAGACTCAGGTTTGACAAACTGTAAAGATACACTTTCACAAGCTGCATTAGTGAATACAAAAGGTATTTATTAATAAGAACTGTACAGCAACCTTGTGGCTGAAACTTGCTTCCAAAATGTCACTTTGCCACAGTTGGTGGAATAGTTGGAGAAACAACAGATATTCAGAACATTTATATATTCATTCCAACATTCACATCAGCAAAAGCTTGTGTGGTCTATTAAGTCCTGTATACATGTTTCAGGCCACTGATGAGTTTCATTTATTTTAAATCATGGGATGTGGGCATCACTGACTAGGCGAGCATTTATTGCCCATCCCTAATGACCTTGAACTGAGTGGCCGGCTGGGCCATTTCAGAGGGTAATTAAAAATCAACAACATTACTACGGCTCTGGAGTCACATGTAGACCAGACCGGGGAAGGACGACAGACTTCTTTCTCGAAAGGATATTTGTGAACCAGATGGGTTTCAATGAGAATTGATAATAATAGAATCATAGAATCTACAGTGCAGAAGGAGGCTATTTAGCCCATTGAGACTGCACCGACAACAGTTCCACCAGGTCCTATCGGCGTAATCATCCCAATCCCTTGACACACTAAGGATCAATTTAGCATGGCCAATCAATCTACTCGCACATCTTTGGACTGTGGGAGGAAACCAGAGCACCTGGAGGAAACCCATGCAGACACAGGGAGAATGTGCAAACTCCACACAATCACCTGAGGCCGGAAATTGAACCTGGGTTCTTAGCGCTGTGAGGCAGCAGTGCTAACCACTGTGCCACTATGCCAACCAAAATCAAAGTAGAGAATGTGACAATGGTACAGTGATTAGCACTACTTTCCTCACAGTGGCAGGGTCACAGGTTCAATTCCAGCCTTCGGTCACTGTCTGTGTAGAATTTGCACATTCACTCTGTGACTGCTTAGTTTCCTCTGGGTATTCCGGTTTCCTTCCACAGTCTAAAGATGTTGCAGGTTAGGTTGATTGGCTATGCTAAATTGATCTTTGTGCTGGGGGATTAGTAGGGTAAATAAGTAGGGTTACAGGAATAGGGCCTGGGTGGAAAAGTGTTCAGTGCAGACTTGATGGGCTGAATGGTCTCCTTCTGCACTGTAGGATTCTATGATTTCATCGTCATCATGAGATTTTTAATTCCGGATTTTTATTGAATTCAAATTTTACCATCTGTCACAGTGAAATTCGAACTCAAGTCCCAGAGCATCACCCCCAGGTCTGTAGACAAATAACAATACCACTACGCCACTGCCTTCCTGTAATTCCTAAATTTATGTAGCCCACCTGCCTGTGCTGTCAAACAGCTCCTCTGGCTGCAGTGCCATTACATTTGTTTTAAGTTGGCTTGACAGGCTTTGCAAGTGTGTGCATTACAAGTTAATTGATTTCCACATTCATCTGCTACCTTTCTTGGTATTAAACAAGACATAAATAAAGCTTGTATTGCATCTCAGTAACAATGGCAGCATCTGTGACGGAAGGAATTTTGCGCTGCATTAATATTAATTTATTACATTAATGTGTACACATGAAATTCCTGTTTGATAATGCGGATTTTGACCATGGACTAAGGAATTTCTGGGCCCATATGAGATGCACTTGTGGGTAGGTGCAAATATAACAAAACAGTTTGGATGTTGTGGTTGCGCATGCAATGATTTCCATTCAATTCAATACCATCATACTACCCATTTACTGTAGCTCATAGGGACTAATCAGAATGGTCAATCATCCTCTTTCTACGGGATTGTCCCAGAATTTCCCTGATTGTCCCATATTCTGTGCTTTTGTCTTTCTGGGTCACCATTTGACCCGCTCCTCTTCAGCTTCGATTGACCAGCAATCAGGAGACTGCAGCAGTGTCCTTGTGAATGAAGCAGCTGCACTGCACTCCCGGCATTGGCCACAAGATGGTAGTGTAGCCCAAAAGAGCCACTGATCTTGACGATGGATGGTTTTGATGAAATAACTTTTTCATTCAACACCCACCATCACCCATCCCTTCCCAACCCCCATCCAACCCCCATCATTTTTCCCAGCAATCCATCCCACCTGAGTACCAGGGTTGAAGGGTCCCTTATCTTTCTTTGGTGATCCTCTAGACTACATTGAAAATAGAGGATAAGACTTTTAAAAGGGACAAAAATAGTTTCACATCCAGTTTGACAAACATGGAGGATACATTGAATGATGGAGTTACAATCCACCATGAAAATTTATGATGGGCATTTCAACCCATCAAGACAGAGAGGAGGAGGCCTAGTTACACATGGGAAACCTGGACTTTCCTTTTTTCCCACTTGCTTTGGAGTCTGCAGTGTGCTTCTGACAACCTCCTATTGAATCTTTAGCCCAGTGATCCTGCCTGCCTGCCAGCCTTAACTAAATGACTAATCCCCTCAAAAAATCTGACAGGAAGCAGGGCAGAGACCTGTAATGCCTGACATTGGAACCCAAACCTGGGAACTAAACCTAAGTTAATTATGCAGATATTGGATTTATAACCGTAAGGACATGCTTCAATTAACAAATCCACAATCATTTTTGTATGCAATAAAAAAATTCACTGATGATTCCAGTCCTTTCACATTTTTTGTGTAGAGTAGAAAATAAGATATCTATCTTTCAGCATGCGACTGACCTGACCCGGTTTAGTTATTGCAAGACTGCTGGTTTCTCAGGGAATGAGGCTTTGATGTAAGGAGTTCCATTTCGAAATGTGGGAAACGCCATATCTAATTTGTGTTCAGCACAAACAACAGTGATAATGAGCAGATAATCTGAAGGGTAAATATTGACATCGAGGATCACTCCCCTCCTCTTCAAAGCAATGCCATGGGGTCTTTACATCCACCCAATCAGAGAGATGAGGCCTTGGTTTCACTTTGAAAGCCCACGCCTCCAGTGGTGCAATGTTCCCCCCATACTGCACTGGAGTGTCAGCCTTGGAATGGGACTTCAACCTGGAACCTTGTGATCCAGAGGTAAATGTGCTACCAACTGAGCATTATTGACAAGTCATCTTGATTCTTGTCACTCGACTGATTCAAATCAGCAAGTTACATCTCATTTGTGGAGTGCAGATTTGGTTGTGGATCTAACAGATAGGAAGGTGTAACAATCCAATAATTGCCCCTTGTTCAAAATGTTGGTTCATTCCCATGAGCAGTATGGTGGCGTGCTGCCTGCTGTAACCTGTGTCTAGCAACTGCATTCCAAAATAGAAACCACCACTACCTCCCACAGCCCCTATCTGTAATTTGTTATTGCACTTAGCCTGTTGTATTGTAGTTCCTAGCTGAGTGGAGTATTGATTTGATTGGTGCAATCCATAGTGATACGGGAATACCAGGGATTAATGCTGGCTATACAAGATTCTGACCAATGCAAAATGGAAATAATTTGTCTAGTATGAGGGTATGGCATTCGTATTAGTAACTTGTCATAGGCACCAACTGCTGTACCTGTGCAAGTAAGGCAGTTTAAGTTTAGTGCTTTGATCAAAAGTTTCTTGCTCTGGTTACTTCGAAAACTTATTAAATGTAGTGACAGATAAGAATCTGAAAGGGTGTCAGATAGCCTCAGTTTGGAAAATTGAACTCTGTTTTTAACTGGAAGATCTGTTACTGAGTGCAATTTCCAAGTAATAGCCCCAGGAGTGGGTTTTATGTTGAGCTCCATCCTTACTAAAACAACGATACTTACAATGAACTCATTAAAATTCTGAATTGATTTTGGTTTTAGGAAACAGTTTGGCCCATGTTCAGTTTAGGGTCATTTATTTGTAAAATTCAGTGTGATACAACGCATACGTATGTATGTATGTGAACTCATATCTGGAATACTGAAGCGCAGGAACATTCACGTTCCAATAATAGAGCATCAAAACTGCTTGACTTTCTAAACTTCAGTTGCTTTGAGGGAAGATGTGGAGGTTCAACATTGGAATCGCTAATTCTTACTGATAAAGTTCACTCAATTGATTTGATTTATTATTGTCACATGTATTAACATAGTGAAAAATATTGTTTCTTGCAAACCATATGGTATATAAAGAAGGAAGGGAGAGAGTGCAGAATGTAGTATTACAGTCATAGCTAAGGTGTAGAGAAAGATCAACTCAATGCAAGGTAGGTCCATTCAAAACAAGATGGCAGCAGGGAAGAAGCTGTTTTTAAGTTGGTTTGTATGTGACCTCAGACTTCTGTATCTTTTCTCTGATGGAGGAAGGTGGAAGAGAGAATGTCCGGGGTGAGTGGGGTCCTTGATTATGCTAGCTGCTTTTCTGATGCAGCAGGAAGTGTAGATAGAGTCAATGGATAGAAGGTGGTTTGAGTGATGGACTGGGCTTTGTTTACGGGCCTTTGTAGTTCATGATGTAGACAGGGGCATGCCTTCCACTACGCTTCCTGAAGTTCATTGATTGACTATTAATAATAAAGCTTTTTACTTTGAATAGGAACCTTCTATATCCTTTTTTTTATTTAATGGGGATGTTGACTTTCCTTGTGCGTCCCAGACAACTTGAGTGATCTAATTGCAATCCAGTAGGAAGACACTTCTTTTACTGCCAGCCTGGTTTGGACAATCTGGTAATCTTGTTCTGAAGTTCTACTGGTCTACCAATGAGTTTTGTAGAATGGAACAAACGAAAGGGCTCAAGGCTGTGATCTGTTCGGACAATCAACTCATCTTGGTGCTGAATGAATTGCCACAACATGAGTTATTTGGTAACATTTTCAAAATTTAATACAAAGTTGTTGTAGTCTCAGAATAAAGCATCTACCATTTTAGATTGGGGTGTGGAAGAATTTCTTCACTCAGAGGTTTGTGAATCAGACGCTGTGGATGCTTAGTTAATGAGATTATTCAAGATTGGGATTGGATTTAGTATTTGGGTGCTCAAAGAGTCAATGGATATGTAGATAAAGTATGAAAGTGGAATTAATATACAAGTTCAGACATCATCTTATTGAATAGTATGGCAGGTTGGGAGGCCATATGGTCTTCTGCCGCTCTTAGTTCTTAAATTCTTATAATCCAGGTTGACAGTTCAACATGTTGCCCAGAATTTTACCACCCCGCCTGTCACAGGAATCAGAGTGAATAAGGGGTGAATCATGGAAAGTTCTGTTGACCTCAGAAGGGATTTTACGGTTTCGGGATGAGCAAGTATGTTGAGTATGTTGGAACTGCTATCTTTTGGATTGAATTTTAAACTGAAACCGTGGGAGTGACCTTACCAGCTCATCACACTGGTCAATCGGGCATGGTGAACTTATAAGATCAGGCATGAGATGAAAAGTCGTGCCCGGTTTTCCACCTCTCGTGATGTTACTGGCCTTGTTCTGCTGGCGAAATCGATTCCACTTCTGGATGTGGAACTGATTTCAATATTTAAAACACAATTTAAACATCATTAGTGAGTCTCAGACACTGTCGTCCGGGTTCACTTGTACTTACCTTCTCACTGGTCAAGGTTCTTACTGGCGAGGATCACGTATGGTCCCCACCAACGGAACCAGATGTGATGGCCTTGCCGGTGGGGCCAGAGGCCATTGAAGTTCCTGGGTGGTTGGGGGCAGAGCTGGGCAGTGCTTCTTGTGCAGTGCCAGCCTGCTACTGCAAGCCTGGGCCTAGCAGTGTGCACATAGTGCACTGGGAGATTGGGGCTCCTGCACAATGGCACTCCTGAAGCTCAGCAGTCGGCTTTCTGGCGAGAGTAGGCTATACCCACTCCCCTGCTCTTTATTTTCTGAATGTTGTACAATTGCATCTGGGAGCTCGCCCAAAATACGGGCACAATTCTTTCCCATTTTTACTCATTCAGCACTTAGAATTTCTTTGGTAAGATGTCCCCCCAACCCCCATTGTCTTTCAGATGGATGTAAAATATCCCATAGAGAGCTGGATACAGCTCCTCATTTTCCAGGTCAGTATTTAACTCTCAACCAAAGTAATCAAAACCAGATCCTTTGGTGATAGCCTGATGTGTGACAATGACAAAACTTTAAAAATGCTGTCATGTACTTTGGAATGTCCTGAGATTGTGGCAGGCACTATAAAAATGCAAATCTTTCCTTTTTCTCCACGTGACAGCTCCTCGACCAATCATGATTATCATTAAATCCATTTACATATATTTGGAAGAGAATTGTGTATTTATCTACCGGGTTTATTCTATATTATTTGCAATTCCATTTGTCTGTTTGGTAGGGAATCTTCCAGGATATTCTCAGTTACTCATGGCTTCCTTGGTTTTTAACTAACTTCAATCAAAGCAAGTCAAAAAGGAAGAAAGCGAGAAGCAATTATTCAAACTGCAGCAGTCACATTGCAATGAAAACTTACAGAGGGAGAATCCAATTAAATGCAGATATTTTGAATGAACAATATATTCCTCTTATTTTGTTACTTAACTCCATTTCATCCTTTAGTTTTTCTCTTTACCTTATCTCCTCTTTGCCTCTTGCTTTCTTTTTGCATTTGCCTCTCTTTCTCCATGTCACTGAGTTAATATTTTTATCTTAAACAGCTGCAACAGAGAGAGAGACACTTTTTTCAAGAGTTGGTGCAGACATGATGGACTGGATGGTCTCTTTCTGCACTGCAGGGATTCTATGGTTCAATGAATGAATCTATGGTAAAGGATTTTAATGTGGTTAAATATAAATGCATTCTGCTGCTGGAAACTTAGAACGTGGACATACAATATACCACCAAGGAAGGAGGAGACAAGGAACCTTAAAGTGGTCATTTACTCTTTACCGAAAGCATTGGTCAGTTTGAGACTGTCATTATGCACAATATGTCGCTTGATGTATCTTAATTATAGGTTGACCATATGGAATATTGTGCATAAATTCTTTCTTCATAAAAGTGGGGATGCACTGGAGGCACTGAATGAATACTGAAGGTAATTTTGGAACTCTTAAGTTACGAAGATACATTTAAATAATTACATTTGTTTTATTGAAAAAGTAGTGATTGAATATTATTCAGGTTTTAATGACAATGAGATGCTTGGTAATGTAGAGGTAAGCAGATGATTTCACAATTTTTCATTACAGTATGATCTAAAAATTAAATTAATATTAAACAAAAATTATATTTCTCTGAACAATAATAATAGTGTAAATGGATGCCCCACAATCTATGTTAGTGCTTTTTGATGATTTAAGTTTCAATAACAAAAATAGCTGGGTAAGTACTGGGAAGGAAGAGAATCATATGTGTCAGTCAATGCAGAGCAATTGAAAACTGCAAGGAAAACTGCTGAGGCTGTGGATGTGTCACTTGTGGCAGTCGTCAAACAGGGCAATATGTACAAACTTGAAATCTGGAAATGTGTTTGATTACTTGTGGGATGAGAGGAGAAGTTTAGGAAATGGAACCTCACAGAGCTTTTTCTTCTTGGTACTTTTCATCTGGTTTGTTACCTTACTCTGAAGATGAAAAATCAAAGTCTGCAATCCCACCACACAACTTGCATCAGCCTAGATTGAAAAGAGCTGAGGATTATCAGAATATATTGTCATTACATGATATCCTTGAAGCCAATTTTATGGATAGGTGACAAGGAAAATTTTGCATAGCTTACATGTAGAGGAAATGTGCTTGAAAGGTCAAATGATCATTTCTTAGTTCCATGTGTTATAGCCTTTAAATTTCAGTGTTGCCAATTGCCCCATAAATACTGGTAGTTTTAATATCAACCAACTTGATTATAGCCTATCCACTGTAGACTTAGAGTGAGATCTGGAAAAATCATAATGCTTATCAAGTTGCTCAAATCCACTCTTGGAATGGAAATGCAAATGGGATTCCATTTGCCATTCTCCCGCCCAGGTCATTGATATCTTCCTGCAATATACAGCTTTCCTTTTCATCAATCACACAGCCGACTTTCGTGTCATCTGCAAACATCTTAATCATGCCCTCTGCAACGCAATCTGAATTACGGACATATACCACAAAAAGCAAGGAGCCAATGACTGTATGAATTCCAATGGAAACAAATAGCCTGCCATAGAAACACTGTAAACCAATACATTTTGCTTTCTGCCACTGAGCCAATTTTGGCTTCAGCTTGCCCATTTCCTTTGGACCCCATAGACCTTTACATTAGGGGAATTGCTTGATAGAGCAGACGCAGCACGGTTTCGTTAAGGGGAAGTCGTGTCTGACAAATTTATTGGAGTTCTATGAGGATGTGTCTAGGGCGGTGGATAGAGGAGAGCCGGTGGATGTGGTCTTTCTTGATTTTCAGAAGGCGTTTGACAAGGTACCTCACAAGAGGTTATTGCAGAAGGCAAGGGGGCATGGAGTTGGGGGTAGGGTGTTAGCATGGATAGAGGATTGGTTGTCAAATAGGAGGCAGAGAGTGGGGGTTAATGGGTGCTATTCGGATTGGCGGTTGGTGACTAGTGGAGTGCCCCAGGGGTCGGTGCTGGGGCCTCAGCTATTTACCATTTATATAGATGATCTGGAGGAGGGAACCGAGTGTATGGTGTCGAAATTTGCTGATGACACCAAAATTGGTGGAACGGCAAATTGCGCGGAGGGTGTGGAGAGTCTGCAGAAGGATCTAGATAGGCTGGGCAAATGGGCCAGGAACTGGCAAATGGAATTTAATGTTGGCAAGTGCGAGGTGGTCCACTTTGATAGGAATAATGGTAGGAAGGATTATTACTTACGTGGAGAAAAACTGCAGCAGGCGACGGTGCAGAGGGACCTCGGGGTCCTTGTGCATGAGTCGCAAAAACCCAGCCTGCAGGTGCAGCAGGTGGTCAGGAAGGCTAATGGGATGCTGGCCTTCATAGCGAGGGGGATTGAATATAAAAGTAGGGAGGTCTTGCTGCGGCTGTATAAGGCATTGGTGAGGCCGCAGCTGGAGTACTGTGTGCAGTTTTGGTCGCCGTAGTTATGCAAGGATATTTTGGCCTTGGAGGGAGTGCAGAGGAGGTTTACTAGGCTGATACCAGAGTTGAGGGGGTTGAGCTATGAGGAGAGGCTGAATAAACTAGGCTTGTACTTGTTAGAGTTTAGAAGAATGAAGGGAGATCTCATTGAGACATATAAGATGATGAAAGGGATGGATAGGATAGAGGTGGAGAGACTCTTTCCGCTCAGGAAGGATAGTAGGACTAGGGGGCACAGCCTCAAGATAAAGGGGGGGCGGTTTAGAACAGGGTTGAGGAGGAACTTCTTCACTCAAAGGGTGGTGAATCTCTGGAATTCTCTGCCCGTTGAAGTGGTGGAGGCTGCCTTGCTAAATATTTTTAAGACGCGGGTTGATGGGTTTTTGATAAGCGAGGGGATTAAGGGTTATGGGGAGAGGGCGGGAATGTGGAACTGAGCCATGACAGATCAGCCATGGTCTTATTGAATGGCGGGGCAGGCTCGAGGGGATAGATGGCCTACTCCTGCTCCTATTTCTTATGTTCTTATGTTCTGACCACTCCGCCTAATTGGGACTTTGTCAAAAGCCTTGTTGAAATCCATGTAGACTACATCAAACAAAAATGGTTTCCAATTTGTGCCTCACTGAGCAGAGGCTGATTGGCCCGTAATTATTTGGTCTATCGCTTTCTCTCCTTTTAAACAACAGCACAATGTTAGCAGTCTGCCCATAGCTTGCTTGTAACCAGAGCAAGAAGAAAATGATGGTCAGAGTACCCACAATTTTGGCCTTGGATAGCTGGAGCTACTTTCAAAAATGTTAAACACCTTAAAATCTCCTCTCTGAAAATGTTTACATTTTACATTTCATGCTCCTCCCGAACTACAATGTCTTCATCAACCCCTCTTTTGTGAAGACAGGAGCAAAATATTTGTTACAGTGTGCAATATGACGTGGCAGAGAGGGCTGGAGTTGGTACCAGAGGAAGGTGTGGAATGTCCAGCATCATTGGAGGAAGAGGTTGAGCAGGAAGACAGTGAGCCCACAACCTGCTAAAGAAGTCTGTGATGGCCTCATTCAGGCCTGTAAGTATGCTGAGAGCATTGCAAGTTTCCCTTCAAGACCTATGTGCTCTCTACACAGCCTCTGGAAATACTGACTGAAGCACACGTATTTCCATAAGTACCTGTTTAGTTTACAACCCCCAGCCCCCAGGAACAAAGTTTGGAGTCTCTGCTTCCACCACCCCCATCTCACCAATGGTTACTCCTCATTGCTGTCCATCTCCAGAACCTGCACACACACTGGGCCCGATTTTACCGTTTTCATTCTAGGTGCTGAATCTGGGTGCAATTCAGATCCAACTTGGAAATCTACTTTTAGATCCCCCCATTAGCAATTAGCTGGGAAAAAGAATTTGGGGTCTGAATTGCATTGTGGGCAGGGCTTAGTGCACCTGAAATGATCAGAGCTCTGAGCTGTGCATGCACAGTTAGAAAAAGATTTGAAAAATTGTGCCCCTGTCACTTCACTCCCGGGCCGCAAAAAGCGGAGAAAGTGGCTTGGGAGCGAAAAGTGGGAACGGTAGCCCCCACAGACATCACCCACCCCCTTATTCACCCATCTCCCCCTACTACCCAGACTGATTGCAACCCCCTGCCCTCTTCCCCCCCATCGATCATCCGCAGTGTGGCAGTGGACCCCCGATCCCCATTGACCCCCGCGAGAGATCCATCTGGCCTCCCTCCTCCCCTCTTCCACCAGTGACCAATTGGGCCTCCCCCCTCCACCACCAGAGATACATCTTACCTGCCTCTCTCCTCCCCCGCTACCCCCCAAGAGAATGATCTGGCCTCCCTCCCCTCCCCCAACCCCATCCCTGCGAGAGAATGATCTGGCCTCACTCCCCTCCCCCCCAAGGTACATCTGACCCGCCTCCTCCTCCCTTCTCCCCGACCCCTCCAAACCAGACAACAATTGGGCCTCTCTCTTCCCTCCCCCAAAACCAGAGAATGTTCTTGCCTGCCTCCCTCCCCCACCACCACTGATCTGAGTTAGAGAGCCGTTGGAAGTGCTGAACTTAATTCTTCAGCAGCTGGAGTGCCCGAAACAGACTTTTATTCAACATGTCCATTTTGGCACGATTCTGATTGGCAAACGTGATGGTAAAGAGGGAAATGCTGATAAAGTTGGGCAGATTAATTCAATTGAAAAGCATGCAAATGCATTTAAATCACTGTTGCACCTGTTTTGGGCGCAAAGCGGATCGCGGCCATTCTTGGGCCTCAGTAAAGTGCCCATCTGCGCGGACGCGAATCATGTTAATGGTCTCTCATCCGACTTTACCACGGGTGTGACGCAATGGTAAAACCGGGCCCATTATGTGCTCCTCACCATCTAACTCCCGGAGCAGTTGGATCTGCTGAGTGTGTGCCTCTGCACTGCAGGGGTATGTGCAGAATCATGTCACACTCTGAGGAAACCTCATGTTCACCCCTCGTCTCTTCTGACGGGACTGACTATGCACCGGTTAGAGGTGAAAGACATGAGTTAATGTTGAAAATGGTGAAATAAGATTCCCAGATAGCAATGCAAAGATCATGGCATTTAATGTATCAGTGACACTGATTTAACATGAGTGACAGTGGAGTGCCAAGTGACCACAAGATATCTAATGCTGTCGCCAGGTCTGTTTGCCACCTCCATCTCTTCACTGCCAATGGTCTTTACTACTACCTTCCTCCTCTTCCATCGCAGTCAGAGTGGCCAAGACTGCAATTCCAATTCCTCATTCTCTGGGTAGGATTTTTCAGCCACCCCTCCCCGTACCCCACCATGGCATGTTTTTGAGTGGGAAAGGTAGCTCGCCATTTGCCACTGGTGGGACTTTCCAGTCCCACAAACGTCTGTGGTGCTTTGTGTCCCTGCAACCAAGGATCTCACTATAGGGGATTGCCTTAGTGGGACTGGAACATCGTATTGGCAGGAAGGGCTGTTAAATCCCATTGTATCTCTCCCTCCAGTGTGGGCTCTCTTCTCTTGCAGTAAGAAAAAACAGGGATTGTGAGAAGGACACTGACTGTTGAGAATGGAGGGCTGACATTTCAGGAGTGGGACCATGAAGTTTGGGTTGCAAGATGACAATAGGATAAGGATGAGTCTGAGTGTTGTCTGTTGAGATGGAGAGTTGAGAAGGGACTGGAAAGAATGGAATGTATGTGACAGCCATGCATGTAGGTGAGAGTGTTGTACAGGACAATGTCAGGAAACTGAGAGAATGATGGTTGCCTGCTGAGAATGGCAGAATGCTGACCTTCTTGAACTTGTAGGTGATTAAATGTTTTCTGGCATTGTATCCAGTTTCCTGGCACCACAGTGGTCAATTATTAATTTGTCCTGTTTGATGAGGCTGGCTGGCCTCCTCCTGCCGTACGCTAAAAAGACGACTTTTCTCCATATTCTCACTGTGTCAATCGTCATCTTCAGGATTGAGTCCATGAATTGGGAGGCAGTCTTCCCATATCTTTCATCCATTCTGTAGGGTTTCCTCTTTCTCATGGGATTATATGTTACAATCACTGCTACCATTATGAGTCCTACCAGGGTCTCTTTAAATAGAAATCCTTCATTATTTTACGAGGTGTGTCACCCTACCCACTGAGTCTATTTCATCCAGGAACGCTGAGGTGGGATGATAATTATATTATTCTGTAAAGTAGCAATGACAAGGCCTGCAAATCAGTTGGATTCCTAAGCCAAAAATGGTGCCACTGTTCCGGCAGATACTAACTTAAGGTTCTGCCATTAATCTGTGTTGAATTTGATCTTGGTCGTATGGGTATGTGTTCTACACTTAGTCTCAGGATTGTATGCTGGGGAAGAGAAAACAAAGCCACTTGTGCTGTTTAGTGGACTCTTGCACATGTAGTTCAAAACAGCATCAATTCACTTACTGACACCCATTGTTGGGCTCCACCAAAGGAATGAACTGAAAAAAAAAAGACCTCAAAGAGCATTTGGGTATTCATAAAGCTGGAGTCAACTACATAATAGAAACATAGTGGGCAATTTTACCAAAAAAATTCTAAGTGCCAGACGAACATGAAAATCTTTTTTTTGGCAAGGCCACAAATGAAATCTTATGCCACTTAGTGCAAATAATAATGCACAATCTGATTCCCACCTCGAGAGGAAGTGGACAGGGTCTGTTCTTGCCAAAAGTCTGGCAGCTCACACTAGATTGCGCTACCATGCATGTGCAAATCTCTCACGCAGGTTTGGCGATAGGAGCGAAAAATCTCACAAGAGGCCTAAATTGCATTGCCAGTAAGTCTTGTGGTGATTTTTCTTGCGATGTTCAACTTTGGGAACACTATTATAATGAATTTGAACATCATTGGCTGGTCCTCATGTCTGATCATTCCCCCCCCATTCACCATAAGATAATTCATTCAAGTTGGCGTAAGGGAACGTCAGATTCAATTACAACTGGTCTCCCACAGGGTGCACTTGGCAGCCAGATCCACCTGAGGAACTCAGGTGAGTGTATTGTCCAGTGAGGAGAAGGTCATGACTGGGCAGAAACACAGAGTCTCAGAAGTCTGACTACAGGAAATAGATGGGACAGAGGTGAGACAACAACCCAACTATAGTGTAAACACCAAAGACAAAATTCCTTCCACCAGCCCACATAATTGTATCCTTGACTGTATACCTGACTGCTTGGGTAAGAATGTGGAAGCATGAATTTTCTGTCTCTCTGACTTCTTCACCACCTTCAATTCTACCACTATTATTCTAACCTATAAAATTCTAACAAGGGCTAGATTAGGCAGATGCAAGAAGGATGTTCCTAATGGTGGGGCTGTCTAGAACTAGGGGTCACAGTCTGAGGATAGAGGGTAAATAGTTTAGAACATAGCAGAAAGAGCTGAGATGGCAGTAATTTGTCCACACAGACTGGTCAGTTTATGGAATTCACTACCACGGAAGGTTGTTGAGGTCAAAAGATTAAATATTTAGCTTGGCACAGTGGCACAGTAGTTAGCACTACTGCCTCACAGTTTCAGGGACCTAGATTCAATTCCAGCCTTTGGTGACTGTATGGAATTTGCACATTTGCCCCTTGTCTGCATGGCTTTCCTCCTACAGTCCAAAAATGTACAGGTTAGGTGGATTGGCCATGGTAAATTGCCCCTTCGTGTCCAAAGATGTGTAGCATACAGTGATAGGGTGGGGGAGAGGGCCTGGGTAAGGTGCTCTGTCAGAGAGTTGGTGTGGACTTGATGAGCCAAATGGCTTCCTCTGCACTGTAGGGATTCTTTGATTCGATCTATGATTTTATGTAGAAGCGGTTATACATGGCACTTGAGGCGAAAGAGATCAAAGGATATGGGGGATAGGTGGGATCAAGCTATTGAGTTGGATGATCAGCTGTGATCATAATGAATGGCAAAGCAAGCTGAAAGGGCTGAATGGCCTCCTGCAGTTTCTATTTTCTATGGGGCAATCTTACTGTTGTTCCCCTGGGCAATGGGTGGGGCATGTTGGTATGATCGCACGAGAGAAGAAAGATAGGGTTCATGTCCAAGGCAAAAAATTGAGTTTATCACCAGTTTTTTGCCTCATGATCTTATCGTCCTGGATTTCTGGCGTGATTTCAATATTTATATTCAAATTTAAATACAATTATTGAGCCCACGACAGAATCATCTGGGCTAACTTTCCTTAACATCCTTGCCATTGAAAGTCCTCACTAATGAGGATCACGTATGGTCCCCATCAACGGGGACTTGACATGGTGGTCCCACCAATAGGACTGGAGACCAATGAGGCTGTCCCGGGTGGTTGATGGGCAGGGAGGCATTGCCAACTGGGACCAGATAGTGCCAAGGGTGTAGGTAGGGCCATGATAGTGATCGGGCCTAAGGGGAGAGGGTGGAGCTAAGACAGGGTGAGTCCTAAGGGAAGATGGACGGGGAGAGCCTCACACTCTGCAATCGACAATTGGCTGGGGTTGGTGGGGGGAAGGTCGGGCTGCGATTGATCAGGCCGGGGAGGGTCAATTGTAGATGATGAAAGCTGCCTGGTTGACTGCAGGTGTTGCAAAGTTCTTTCGAGGCTAGATATTGCCAAAACTGCAGCCAATACAAAGACTCAAAAAAGCCAGTGTCTTGGTTTAATGACTTATCTTTATTAACCAACGATCGAAGTGAGAGCTAACTCTGGTCAGTCCAATGTCTCTCTACAGAAAAGGCTCTGACCTTTCCAATATAACTCAGAAGTTATAATGCATGGATTGATCAATTATATATTTCTCAAATCAAATCTTCCTGCCTTCTATTAGTTGTGATCAAATCATCTTCAATATAAATCAATCATTAATAAGATCTGTCACATACTTCAGCCAATTGCATTCTACCTTCTGACATCATGGGATTTCATTGGTCCTTAGAATCCGAATGCTTCTTCCCCCTATTGCTGATGTTTCTTCCTCTGTTGCCTAGTAACCCCTGATGCTTAGCTACAAAGATCAAAGTAAAGGTTCCCACCAACTGCTGCTACGTCACTGGCCAAAGCATAAAGAAGTACGTTGTCATGTCTGAGAAAGGACCTGTCTTATCTAGATAGTGTGAAAAACTCTATTCATAAGTAGCCCTGAGAATCTTACTGCTAGCAATGTTTGCTGATAAGAACTTGCAATTCTGAGGTTTCATTGTTTCCTAAGAATGTGGTCCTGTCTGCTAAGACTTCATCCGTTCATCCGTCTTGGCTAAAGTGCACAATTATTTTTATAAAATATAGTTAATAATTTAAAACAGCAAAAGACATGTTTAAATCAGAAATATTTCTTCAAATCTCATTCTTACGTGCCTTTACGCAGGCAGTTTCCCTGTTAAACTGTTAGTCTGATCTGAGTTCATTTCACTATTGCTAGTATTTTATTAGTGACTTAAATTCCTGATTATTTGAAATTTCTCTAGCCTTACTAGGATTTTTCCCCAACAGGGGAGGGGGGGCTGAAATTTTCAGGAACATATCTCAGAGTTGGCAGCCGGCTTGGCAAGCCTAGGTACAGTGATATAGTGATTATGAGTCTAACAGAAACTGGGGAGGGGGGGCATACAGAGCATTAGAGCATGCAGCGTTCTGTTGAAAAGTGAGAAAAAGTGACATTGATAATTTAAGCACTCCCAAACCAGACCTTTGAAAGGGGATACTGGCCTCTGCAGGACAAAATAACAACTTAGATATTTATAGAACTTTTGATGGCATGGTGCTACTTTTTTGTCTGGTGCTCTGAAGTGGCTTAGAAAGTTTTACTTTTGGACCAGATGTTTGGTCAAAGAGGGAGACTTTAAGAAACAGCTTAAAAGAGATGGAGAAACAGAGACATATAAGGAGAGAATTCCAGAGTTGGCGTCAAAATGGTTGAAGACACCACTATCGATCACGGGGAGGAGGAAGTGGGGGTTGCAGAAAAGGCCAGAGAATACAGAGTTGGAGACTGGAAGAGATTAAGATGGTGATATGGAAAGATTTGAACACAAAAATGAGAACTTTAGAATCGCAGTATTGATGTACCAGGTGTCAGTGTAGGTCAACAAGCACAGGAGTAAGATGGCTGTACAGGACTTGGCACCAGTTTGGATAGTCATAGCAGAGTTTTCCATGAGCTGGAGTTAGAGTTGTCAATTTTAATTGTACTTATTCCTGGAGATGCCATCATGTGACATAGAGATTCTGATGGTGCCCCCATTTCCACCATCAGTCATTCAACATGTCCAATCTCTTGGAACTTAGCTTCCATTGGAAAATAAACAAACTCCTCCTCATTCAGCTGGATAATTTTCCAGACGTCGCTGGATTCCGGGGAAGTGCCGGAAGATTGGAAAACGGCTAATGTTACGCCGTTGTTTAAGAAGGGTGCCAGGCAAAAGGCGGGGAATTATAGGCTGGTTAGTTTAACGTCTGTGGTAGGTAAAATGTTAGAATCCGTCATTAAGGAGGAAATTGCGAGGCATCTTGAAGGGAATTGCCTGATAGGGCAGACGCAACACGGTTTCATTAAAGGGAAGTCGTGTCTGACAAATTTACTGGAGTTCTATGAGGATGTGTCTAGGGCAGTGGATAGAGGAGAGCCGGTGGATGTGGTCTTTCTGGATTTTCAGAAGGCGTTTGACAAGGTACCTCACAAGAGGTTATTGCAGAAGGTCAAGGGACATGGAGTTGGGGGTAGGGTGTTAGCGTGGATAGAGGATTGGTTGTCAAATAGGAGGCAGAGAGTGGGGGTCAATGGGTGCTATTCGGATTGGCGGTTGGTGACTAGTGGGGTGCCCCAGGGGTCGGTGCTGGGGCCTCAGCTATTTACCATTTATATAGATGATCTGGAGGAGGGAACCGAGTGTAGGGTGTCGAAATTTGCTGATGACACCAAGATTGGGGGAAAGGCAAATTGTGCGGAGGGTGTGGAGAGTCTGCAGAAGGATCTAGATAGGCTGGGCGAATGGGCCAGGAAATGGCAAATGGAATTTAATGTTGGCAAGTGTGAGGTGGTCCACTTTGGTAGGAAGAATGGTAGGAAGGACTATTACTTACGTGGCGAAAAACTGCAGCAGGCGACGGTGCAGAGGGACCTCGGGGTCCTTGTGCACGAGTCGCAAAAACCCAGCTTGCAGGTGCAGCAGGTGGTCAGGAAGGCGAATGGGATGCTGGCCTTCATAGCGAGGGGGATTGAATATAAAAGTAGGGAGGTTTTGCTGCAGCTGTATAGGGCATTGGTGAGGCCACAGCTGGAGTACTGTGTGCAGTTTTGGGTGCTGCACCTGCGCAAGGATATTTTGGCCCTGGAGGGAGTGCAGAGGAGGTTTACTAGGCTGATACCGGAGTTGAGGGGATTGAGCTATGAGGAGAGGCTGAATAAACTAGGCTTGTACTCGTTAGAGTTTAGAAGAATGAGGGGAGATCTCATTGAGACGTATAAGATGATGAATGGGATGGGTAGGATAGAGGTGGAGAGACTCTTCCCGCTCAAAAAAGACAGTAGGACTAGGGGGCACAGCCTCAAGATAAGGGGGAGGCGGTTTAGAACGGAGTTGAGGAGGAACTTCTTCACTCAAAGGGTGGTGAATCTCTGGAATTCTCTGCCCGTTGAAGTGGTGGAGGCTGCCTCGCTAAATATTTTTAAGAAGCGGGTTGATGGGTTTTTGATAAGAGAGGGGATTAAGGGTTATGGGGAGAGGGCGGGAAAGTGGAACTGAGCTACAACAGATCAGCCATGATCTTATTGAATGGCGGGGCAGGCTCGAAGGGCTAGATGGCCTACTCCTGCTCCTATTTCTTATGTTCTTATGTTCTTATGACTTTGAACAGACGAATCTGATGGAGGTTCGCAGCAGCAGGGACACTATTACAGATCCGATCTTCTGCCTATAAAGAATCGTTCCATGATAAAAAGTAGCACCAATAGTTTACAGATATTGCTGACGATCTGTCAAACCCCAATGTTTCTTAATGCCAATACCTGCACTCTTCATTTAAGGCAGAGCTGGGCCCACTGGGGCCCCCCGCAGTGGGCATTGTTTTGCTGTGCCCAGCGATATAATTTGTTTTTTCTGCATTATTGGCGTCATAATCTGTGGCTGATTCAGTCAAACTGCAGCAAGCTGGCGTCAGTGCGCCTGCCGCTAGTGGCCCGGGACTGTCGCTGCGGAGCCTCTTCTCCTCCTCCAGCACCACCCACCTTCCTCCTCTCCACACTGCTCCTCACTGCTTCGTGCTTTCACTTCTCCGGCTCACCTGCAGAGGGCGCGGCGAGCTCCCTCAGTCCCTCTGTCTGTATCCCCAGCAACCGAGCGGCGGCGTCCATCGCCATTGACATCGCCAAGCCCCGGGGCGGCTCTGGGGCATGTTCGAGTCGGTAGCTCCGCAGCCGGCTTGAGCGCGACTTTAGTAGCCAAAATAATCAGGGAAGGAACGTGTGTCCATGTGTGCGAGTCTAAGGGAGTGAAAGGGAGAGAGACTGAAGGCAACGTAGCGCAAGATAATAGAGGGCAGGGTTAGAGAAAGGAAAATGGCGGCGGTGGAGTTGGAGGCAACTGAAGAATGGATCAGGGAAAAGGCCCAACTGAACAACCACAGACTGGGTAAGAGTTGGAAATTCGGGCATTTGTTGATGATGGATGGTTTTCAGACTGGCGATCCAACATGTGGTTCAGATGGAGTAAGTTGGAGTTGCTACCCTTTCATTGGCAGCCACTGGATCCCAACTGACTTGGGCATCTTTTTGTTTTTGGCTCTTCACCATCATCTTGTCAGTGATGACCATTCTTGCAACTGAGATCAGCTACCAACTTTCATCTTTTCAGTACAACAGGTGGAGCCTGAGGCAGTAATGGAAAGGGAGTTGGTTCACAGGGCAGGCCTAGTTCAGTTGGTAGCATTCTCGCCACTGTCCAAAAGTTGTTGGCTCACATATCACTCCAAGAAAATATTAAGGCTGCCATTCCGTTGCAGTAGTTAGGCAGTGCTATACTGTCGGAAATGTCTTTTGAATGAGACATTGAACCAGGATACTTTCAACCTTCTCAGGTGAATGTGAAATATCCCATTGCATTATTTTGACGAAGAGCAGGGGGGTCCCCATTGGAATATAGCCCTGACAGTCAGGATTATCTGGTGATTATCACATTGCTGAACATAGGAGTTGGCTGTGCATACGTTGGCTGCTGTATTTCCCACATTATTACAGTGATTATGCTTCAAAGTACTACATTGACTTTAAAACACTTTGGGAAGTTCTGCGGTCATGAAAGGTGCTATAATGCAAATCTTTTAATTTTTACTGAATTAACAATGCTGTGATCACTCAGCAGATTCTTCCTCTTAATGATTTTTGTGAATCTTTATCTGATTAATGTTGTGGATATAAACCTAGAGCCATTTCTGTTTGTGTTGATGCTTCCTTTGTTCATCTGTTTCACTTTGTAATTTCCAATGGCAAATAGTTATTGCTTTAAACTTTGGAGATGGCTGCTTTGTTACTGTTAAGCTACTTGGTCCCTGAGAAAGATTGTGAGTCAAAATACAAAAACTATGATATTAACATAGCATTTGAGTTTTGATTGAGCTACCAAAATTCAAGATGATCAGAGCAGTCATTTTTGAGAGATGAGAAATATATACCTGGAAGATCTAAAAAAAAGCAGGTGATTCAGCATCTGAAATAAAACATTTCAGGAGGACCCTTACTCAAAATTGTATAATCACTAAATGGGAAGTTAGTTGTCAGGGTGGTACAATGGCACAGTACTTAGCACTGCTTGAACAGCCCCCGCCCCTTCACTACATAGTGAGTGATGGATGCATTCATTTGGACCCCTATTGCATCAGTTTGCTCCAACTAAGTTGCATGTGAGTGAGACCAGCTAGCTTTGCAGATGTACATAAGCAGAAATGTTGTCATATATTTTGGAACAGTTGATGGGTACTTGAGTTGTGCTGTATTTCCTGAAAAAAGTTTGATCAAAAGTGTTGGCATAATTTTCCCACCCCACTTCGCTGCCCAAGTAGTGTAGGCAGCTGGCCAATACCAGGAAGTGTCGCCAGCGTTTGGCTAGTTGTGATCTTTGCAGGACATTTTTATTGATGTAATCGATTTTAATATTCATCATTTTAGTGAGCCCAGAATAGTATTGACTGCACTCACTATTTTTCCGACCTTGTCAGTGGAGGTCCACACCAACAGGGATCACAGATGGTCTTCGGAAATGCAGCCCTACTGTGATGGGTGTGCTGCTGGAATCAGAGGCCATTGAGACCCCCTGAGAAGTCAGGGGTAGGGGTAGTGCCCTTTGGCACTGCCCATTGGTTATTCTGGACTGCAAGCTTGGCATCCTGCCACTGTCAGCCTGGCATTGCCCATCAGGCACACTGGCAGTGCCAAGGAGTGGGGCTTGAGGGATGTGCCTGAAATGATGGTGCAGATGGCAGTAGAGCCAGTCAAGGAGGGGGATGGAAGAGAAGAAGGAAACTCTGCATGGGAAGGTAGTGGGGGCTGATGTGGGGCCAGGTATTGAGGCCAGCCATCTGAGTTTGGGACCACATTATCCTGGGGCTGGGGGTCGAGGCCTGTAAAGTCCCTGAGGGTGTGGAGGGCACTTGGTCTATCATGTAAAAAAAAGAGCTAATAAGGAATATGAATTAACATTAATGTTATTTTTTTCATCTCCTTCTTCAGAGCACATGGTGTTGAAAGTCAGAGTTATAGTACTTATGTAATTTTTTGCACTGTTTTGTTTTACTGCTTAGGATGTTTTTCTTATTCTTTGTTGCTATATAGTTTTTTTTTCACAAACAGGTGGGAAATATTGACCAGGATAATCCATGTGTCCTAGACCATAACAGAACGTTTGAAGATGTCAAATGATATTTTTCGTTATTGCCTAACAAGTGAAACTAAAGATGAAATTCTTTGGCAGTTTCTATTGTTTACTTTTGTACTAAAACCTTGCATAATACATTGTTTTGATATCAGGGTTACTCTTTGTCTTTATAATTACAAGACTATTTCTCTAAAAGGATTGTGAAATAAGCAGAGCAAAAACTAAAGAGGATGAATTGGAATGGGTGAATTTGAATTTTGGTCCAGAAAGAAAAATAAAACAAAGGAAAGAAAGATTGGACTAAGAGAGGGAGAAAGGGAAATAAAGGATAAGTGTTAAAAAAAATCCTATTTAAGAATAATGTCCAACATTACCTAAGGGGCTGAGACTCCACACTTTTAATTGTTCATCTTCTGGGCAGGAGAAGCTAATTAACAGACATTAACAATTAACATGTTAAATGTATACTGATGCTATTAATAATTAGATGTAAATTTCCATGTTGAGTTTAATAGGAAATTAGTGTACAAATGCAGCAACTTTATGAAACTCATGGAGGCCATAGGTGAAATGCAGTTTTTGCAGTGCTAACTGGATTAGAGTGACCAATTCATAGTGATTTGTATTTCATGGGGTATTTTTTCCTCACTGCAAGTTGATGGCTGATTTGTACATTAATAATGGCACACTTATGCTAATTAGTTAATCTTTCAGAAAATTCTAGCCCATTGTCTTTCCCACACAGGCAGATTTTCTGAATTTGTTGGATAACATTTCCATTTTAGAGTTCTCAATGGATAAATTGCAGTAACCGTGTTTATACAAAGGTGGAGTGAACAGTCCACATTGTAACACAGAAATGAAGGATTAGTAAGTGATTAAAGAGTGTTGCATTTGAACTTTTTGCTTTCTTCTTAGATGAAGTGGAGTTTCTCTCACTGCAGGGAACCTACAGTGACAAAATTGTCTCTCTTGGGGATGCTTTCTTGAACTTCAAGAGACTGAAGTCTCTGGATTTGTCGAGAAATTCCATTGTCAGCCTGGGGGTGAGTCTCCTGTTCACTCTTTGAAAGTAGGGAGCTCCAGTTTAATATTTTGTACATGGATTATTCAGAAGTTATCTTCTTAAAATCTTCATAGTTATTAACGAAGTTCAGTAACAAACTTCATGTAGAATTTGAATAGTTTGAGGGCAGATCAATACTCTGTTGGGTTTAGTGGTATATTAACATCCAAGATCCAGACAAAATAATATTAGGGGATAATTAATTCTATTGAAATATCTTAACCTTTAACATGTAGATTTAAAAAGTCCTAAAACCAACTTCCCAGGCAGCTAAGGATTGGTAATAAATTTGGCCTTGGCAGCATTGGCAGCAGTAAATTTAAAAATCTATACTTTTCATGAAATTTCTGCTGGTTTCTGTTGTTGTACCCCAAATTTGGAAATTGTTATTTGGAGGTAGCTTGAGAAAACAAACCCTTTAGTAAAATTTCCTGATTTGACAGATTTATTGTGGATATTCCAGAATTAGGCAACATCTTTTTATCATAGCCTTTGCATTGATTCTAAAGAGCAATATATTAGTATATAAGAACGTATGAGTATGAAGCAGGGGTAGGTCATTTGGGTCATTCAGCCTGCTACAGCATTCAATAAGATCACAGCTGATTTGGTTGTTCCTCAACCCCACCTTCCCACCTACACCCTGATAACCTTTCAACCCATTACGTTATCAAGAATCTATCTAGCTTTGCCTTAAAAATATTCAAAGACTGCTTCCATTGCATTTTAAGGAAGAGAGTTCCAATGACTCATGACCTCCTGAGAGAAAAACATTCTTCTCATCTCCATCTTAAATGAGCAACCCTTTATTTTTAAACAGTGACCCCTAGTTCTAGATTTTCCTTCAAAGGGAAACATCGTCTCCACAATAAATCCTGCCAAGACTCCTCAGAATCTTGGATGTTTCAATCAGATCACCTTTTACTCTTGCAAACTCCAGTGGATAGAAGTCTAGTCTGTCCAGCCTTTATTAATCCAATAAACTTCTCTGAGCTGCTAATGCATTTACACCCTTCTGTAAATAAAAGACCAATACTGTACACAGTTCTGCAGATGTGGTCTCACGAGTGCCCTGTACTCACTAGTACTTGTACTAGTGAGGCATAACCTCCTACTTTGTATTCAGTTCATCTTGCAGGAATAGGCCATTGATAGTAGGCAGCTATGTCTAACTACCATCTGATTATACCAGCTTTGGTTTCACCAAGTACCATCCTGATTGCTATCTATTCCATGTACAGAACTGCAGTCATTATTTTTTCTCTCCAGTCAACTCTGTTCACCTCCAGAACTTTGAACACCTTTTGTTGGTTCACCTGGTTGAAAACCATTTCTTATTTCACACAGCAAGTATACCGTCTTGTTGGTATTGAGTGCTTCTTTTGATTAACACACTCATCACTCCTATAGCTTCTCCAGTTCTACAAGACCTTCCTAAAACCAAATTCACCACATCTGAAGTAATGGATGGCTTTGGCTTCCATTCTGATGGTTAGAATGTTTCATAGAATTCTACAGTGCAGAAAGATGCCATTCAGCCCATTGAGTCTGCACTGACTGCAATCCCACCCAGGTCCTAGCCCCATAATCTCCTGTATTTGCCCTAACTAGTCCCCCTGACACTAAGGGGCAATCTACCATGGCAATCCAGCTAACCTGCACACCTTTGGACCATGGGAGGAAACCGGAGCACCTGGAGGAAATCCACGCAGACATGGGGAGAATGTGCAAACTCCACACAGAAAATGACCCAAGCCAGGAATTGAACCTGGCTTCTTGGCGCTGTGAAGCAGCAGTGCTAACCACGATCTCATCATGCTGCCCCAGTGCTACCATTCATTATTACCTTGGATATATGTGTAATCTGTGTGTATGTTGCAGTGCTCTTCTCAGATCATGTTATTTGCTGCCTTCTCCAATGGACCATTATGATCTTCAAAATATCTTCCATCCATTCTCCCTTATCTCCAAGTCCTTTTATCAGTTCTTCCATGAACTCTGTTACATCCTTCTTCTTTTTCTGGCTTCAGTTCTTTTATAGTTCAAAATGTTTTATACAATCTAGAAGATCGGGTCCCAAATCACCTAGATGTGTTATCTTTTTTTCCCTAGTCCTAGTTCTGTTGAATTGCCATCTTTGTCACCCAGGTCTTTGATGTACTCAAACTACTATTATTTATATCCTCAGGTTCTATAAACAATTATACTACTAATTCCTCTTTGCACTTCCTTACTTCTCCATCCTCCAGCGAATTCCTTTATTTTCTCACAGCACTAGCCACTCCACCATCTCTCTCTCTTGACTAGTCGGTCTCTCTTTTTGGATCATTGTTCAGTTTTCTATATGTATATTTATCTTAATTTTGTTTTTTCTTCTCACACTTTCTTCACTTGTCTGTCTTTGTTCTTTAGTACACATAAGAAGCCATGGTTAAAAAAAAAAGACCTGAAGAGATGCATCAAAGTAGGTCAATTGGTCAAGGTAGTGAGACTTGCAGGCAATCTGGCCCCAGTGGCTATCCAGTAGTGGATAAATTGAATGAAATGTTGAAAGCTTATGGAATGTAAATGAATGCAAAAAAGATGAAAGTTATGAAGAATGGAAGAAATAATAGTGGGAAAGCTGAGGCCAAGATAATTGGTGAACAGCTGTTACAGTACCATAATTTAAGAACCTGGGACGCGTTTTGTATGAAAATGGTTACTACCATAAATAAATCAAAATTAGAATAGCAATGGCAAAGAATGCATTCTCTATACATAAAGAATTGCTTAGCACAGGAATGAAGAGAGATCTTAAAGTACTATCAAGACTGTGATATCAGATATCTTTAAGTATTGGGACTGAAACATGCACCTTCAGAAAAGTTGACATGCAAAGACTGGAAAATTGTGAAACGTGGTTCTAGAGAAGGTTGGAGTGGGTGAATTGGAGAGAACATGAGCAATGAAGAAGTTCTCAAGATGGTGAACATAGAACATTATAGTGCAGTACAGGCCCTTTGGCCCTCGATGTTGCACTGACCACTGGAACCAATCTAATGACCCTCTAACCTAAACTATTCCAATATTATCCATATGCCTATCCAATGACCATTTGAATGCCCTTAAAGTTGGTGAGTCCACAACTGCGGCAGGCAGGGCATTCCATGCCCTTACTACCCTCTGAGTAAAGAACCTACCTCTGACATCCATCCTATATTTATCACCCCTCAATTTAAAGCTATGTCCCCTCATGTTAGCCATCACCATCCGAGGAAAAAGGCTCTCACTGTCCATCCTATCTAATCCTCTGATCATCTTGTATGCCTCAATTAAGTCACTTCTTAACCTTCTTCTCTGTAATGAAAACAACCTCAAGTCCCTCAGCCTTTCCTCATAAGACCTTCCCACCGCACCAGGCAACATCCTGGTAAACCTCCTCTGCACCCTTTCCAGTACTTCCTCATCTTTCTTATAATGAGGCGACCAGAACTGTACGCGATACTCCAAGTGCGGCCGCACCAGAGTTTTGTACAGCTGCGACATGATCTCACGGCTCTGAAATTCAATCCCTCTACCAATAAAAGCTAACACACCGTACGCCTTCTTAACAACCATATCAACCTGGCTGCCAACTTTCAGGGATCTATGCACATGTATACCGAGATCTCTCTGCTCATCCACACTATCTAGAGTCCCTCCATTAGCCCAATACTCTGTAATCCTGTTACTCCTTCCAAAGTGAATCACCTTACACTTCCCCGCATTAAACTCCATTTCCACCTCTCTGCCCAGCTCTGCAGCTTATCTATGTCCCTCTGCAAACTGTAACATCCATCCTCACTGTGTACAACTCCTGCGGCTTTAGTGTCATCCGCAAATTTACTAACCCATCCTTCTACACCCTTATCTAGGTCATTTATAAAAATGACAAACAGCAGTGGCCCCAAAACAGATAGCTGCGGTACACCACTAGTAACTGAACTCCAAGTTGAATATTTCCCATCAACCACCACCCTCTGTCTTCTATCAGCTAGCCGATTCCTGATCCAAACAGCTAAATCACCCTCAATCCCATGCATCCGTATTTTCTGCAGTAGCTTACCATGGGGAACCTTATCAAACACTTTGCTGAAATCCATATACACCACGTCAACTGCTTTACCCTTATTCACCTCTTTGGTCACCTTCTCAAAGAACTTAGTAAGGTTTGTGAGGCACGACCTACCCTTCACAAAACTGTGATGACTATCCCTAATCAAATTATTTCCCTCCGGATGATTATAAATCCTAATCATCTGGAAAAAAGAGGAAAGATTGCCAATGAATATCATCAAGAAAAGGCAACAAGGTTGGGTTGTTATTGCTAAGGTCTTATCAAGGATGTTGAGAGACACTGAAAACAGAATGAACACTGGAAGTTTTTGCAGGTCAGGGAAATAGTTACAGTTTCAAGTCATAGTCATGGCATAGGAAGTGGCATCTGGAATAGTGACAAAAAATTGGGAGAATGGAATAGAGTCCTTATAAGGAAACTGGATGGAGGAAGGTGGCACAGTGGTTAGCACTGCTGCCTCACAGCACCAGGACCTGGGTGGGTTTCCTTCGGTTGCTCCGGTTTCCTCCCACAGCCCAAAGATGAGTGAGTTAGGTGGATTGGCTATGATAAATTGTGCATTAGTGTCAGGGGGACTAGCAGGGTAAATATATGAGGTTACAGGGATAGGGCCTGGGTGGAATTGTTGTCAGTGCAGGCTTGATGGACCAAACAACTTACTTTCTGCAGTGTAGGGATTCTAGGATTCTGTTCTATGATTCTATGAGGTAACTGTGGGAATCAACCTATCCCCAAAAATGACCAAAGAAGGGAAGGAAATAGTCAGAGAAGGACCATGTGAAGACATGAGAAGACTGGAAATTGGAAATTGATTGATAAAGTTTTCCATCTGGTTGGAGAGCAACAAATGACACCGATACAGTCATCAAGGCACAGGAAATGACACCGATACAGTCATCAATGCATAGGAAGATGAAGTGTTGAAGTAATGGACCTGAGTAGAAGTGTAAGGACAGATGTTGCACTTAACCCAAAAGCCAGGCATAGCTAGGACTCATGCAAATACTCATGACAAAGGGAGAAAAAATTTAGATATAAAGAAATTGTATGGCGTAAAAGCAGGCTGAAATGATGGGTCTGTCAGAACATTCCTGTTTGTGAACCCTAGGAAGGAGCTTGAAGCGAGTTTTGTGAGGTTGGAGGGATCGTGAAGTCATAGGCTGCATGAAGGAGATGATGTCAGTCTTGGAAAAGCTGCCTTGATGTTTCATTGTTTAATGTATCCACAGGGAGGTAAGAGAAAGTGTCAGAATGTTTACATTCTGCCTTTCTGTAAAGTAGAGGTTGTAGGTCAAACAACAGCGTCATTTTTGTCAGTGATATAATTGGACCTGAGAAAAGAGTGATGAAGTTTATAGGGAGGTGGGTTAGAGCGAGCAGAGAAATTAGGCAGCTAATGTCACATTGGCAGTTCTTGATGAAAAGATCAAGAGGAGTTAACAGGGCTGAGAGAGGGGGTGCAGCTGGAACAGAAGTTCTGAAAAATGGAGAAAGAGTGTGCTGTTCAGAGGAAAGACTCCTGGGTAAAGAAGTGGACATTGAAGCAAAGACAATGGAAAAAGAACTCAGAGTCATGTCATGCTCAAAATTCATTGAGCTTTTGCTGAAAACTAATTAGAAGATCAGAGGGATAGTGAGAACGTTCCCTTAACCTATTTTTATTTCATTTTCCAGCATCTGAAGTATTTTATTTTTGTTCATAGATATTAAGCAGTTTGCTAACAAGAGGTGGCCAACAAATATTAATAGTCATTATGATCATTTCATTCATGTGAGCACATCATGGGATATGTGGCGAGGCTAAATGGGTAATTTGTTTGTTGAAATTCCCAGGAGAGGAAAGTGTGTAATTTCCTCAGGCACTGAATTAACAGAGGCCAGTCAGGTTTTGGTTATAAGAACTGCAAGCTATAGTTCTTGGCCTAGAGCTGAAAGCTAAAATTAATAGGACTTGGAAATTGCGACTGTCGTAATCTTTACTGTTTGTCGAAGCTGCCTGATCAGTGTTTTTTAATTTAGTTTATTAGAGTTAAGAAGGATCTATCTTTTTAATGAGGAAAACATCTAGAAATACAGTGTTAGGGTACAAAAGATCAATTATTTTATGAATGACTACTTTGCCTTATATGCTTATTTTTGATCTTGTAGGGCTTGGAGGGTTTGCATTCGTTGGAAAAATTGAACTTGTATTACAATAATGTGCCATCTTCAAAGGAGCTTTCCAGCTTGCATCATTTAAACAACTTGAAAGAACTTGACTTACGGCTGAATCCAGTTACCAGGAATGAGGAGAACTACAGACTGTATGTAATACACCTACTACCAAATTTGAAGAAGTTGGGTAAGCGTGAGTTACTCAACATCAGATTTTTTAATAAGTGAAACAAAAGAGATTGAAACACTGTCTTCCCTAATAACATTGCAATTATACTGTGGATTTGGGCATACCTGTGAGGATTTATGTACAGCAGACAGATCAGAATTTAATTGACCTAGTTGAATATTTTGAGGATATTATCCATCTGTTAGAAAGGGGGAATCTACAGATGTTATTTATATAGACTTGAAAAATGCATTCAGTAAGATTTAATCTTCAGTAAGATTAAAGAAGACCGACTACAAAGTGAGGGTGTACGGGGTTTTTGGCAGCCTTTTGACATAGGTAGGAATGGTTAGGAGGTAGGAGATGGAATGTGTATAATGGGTATGTACT
Organism: Carcharhinus amblyrhynchos; assembly: GCF_965287045.1. NCBI lineage: Eukaryota > Metazoa > Chordata > Chondrichthyes > Carcharhiniformes > Carcharhinidae > Carcharhinus > Carcharhinus amblyrhynchos. Next base: position 46,874,574 of record NC_137327.1, read on the forward strand.
CCAATTTAGTGGGACCTGATTAGCTGTGTCCCCCAGGAATCCATACAGGGGCCTCAGCAATTCAGTATATTTACCACTAATTTAAATAAAGGATTACAGAGCCATATATCGAAATTTAATATTAACACTACATCAGATCGCACAGTGAGTACTGTAGATGAAAGCAGAAAATGCAAAGAGACATTGATAGATTTAGTGATTGTGAAAAATTGTGGCTGATGGAATTCAGCGCGGGTAATGTGAGGTCATCCACTTTGAACCTAACGTCAGAATATTTTTGTAAACATGAGAAGCTAGACGCTTCAGGAGCAGAGAGATTTAGGGGACAGGTACAAAAAAAGTTAATATCAATTCAATATCAGTCACTTTATAAATTCACTGGTACCAAATGTCTCCCTCCTAAAGTATGATTCTGTGAAAAAGACAGAGGGAATGTTGGCCTTTAGCTTGAGTGGGCAGGATGTGATGTTAAAGCTCTATAAACTCTGGCCATAGTTACCTAACAAGCTGAATCAATAAACTTTAGAAACTGTAGACATGGGGCTGATTTGATTGAGGCTTATAATTAATGAAGGAACTATACCCATGTTTATGTAGACCAGTCAGCTCCACGTAGTATGTTAAGGAGGGGCGGGCCTCTCGCATACAAGTCATTTAAAGGCAGAACTAAGTTGGATCTTGGCCAGTTCATCTTCATGCAGAAAATAGTGAACAGGTTGCTAGCTTATTTACTGCCTGAGGATTGTTGCGTTGCATTTGTCAAATAAGAAAGAGTTGGTTAGGGTGGAAATCATCTTGTACAAGAGAAGGCATCTTCTTGTGTAAACTGGGACCTATATCAATTCTGAAGTGGTTTGAGAGGAATTTTTCAGTTCTCTGTCACCTCTGCCGCCTCCTTACCTCCTGCTAATTATCTTGAGTTATTTTTATCTGATTTTGTTTCTCACAGTAGATATCATAGGAAAGTAGGGAGAGGACATTACTGTTACTAGAGAGGTGGTGCTCGACAGACTGGAGGGGCTGATTGTGGACAAGTCCCCAGGACCGGATGGAATGCATCCGAGGGTTCTGAAAGAAATGGCGGAGGTTATAGTGGATGCCTTGGTGGTTATTTTCCAGACGTCGCTGGATTCCGGGGAAGTGCCGGAAGATTGGAAAACGGCTAATGTTACGCCGTTGTTTAAGAAGGGTGCCAGGCAAAAGGCGGGGAATTATAGGCCGGTTAGTTTAACGTCTGTGGTAGGTAAAATGTTAGAATCCGTCATTAAGGAGGAAATTGCGAGGCATCTTGAAGGGAATTGCTTGATAGGGCGGACGCAACACGGTTTCATTAAAGGGAAGTCGTGTCTGACAAATTTACTGGAGTTCTATGAGGATGTGTCTAGGGCAGTGGATAGAGGAGAGCCGGTGGATGTGGTCTTTCTGGATTTTCAGAAGGCGTTTGACAAGGTACCTCACAAGAGGTTATTGCAGAAGGTCAGGGGACATGGAGTTGGGGGTAGGGTGTTAGCGTGGATAGAGGATTGGTTGTCAAATAGGAGGCAGAGAGTGGGGTCAATGGGTGCTATTCGGATTGGCGGTTGGTGACTAGTGGGGTGCCCCAGGGGTCGGTGCTGGGGCCTCAGCTATTTACCATTTATATAGATGATCTGGAGGAGGGAACCGAGTGCAGGGTGTCGAAATTTGCTGATGACACCAAGATTGGGGGAAAGGCAAATTGTGCGGAGGGTGTGGAGAGTCTGCAGAAGGATCTAGATAGGCTGGGCGAATGGGCCAGGAAATGGCAAATGGAATTTAATGTTGGCAAGTGCGAGGTGGTCCACTTTGGTAGGAAGAATGGTAGGAAGGACTATTACTTACGTGGCGAAAAACTGCAGCAGGCGACGGTGCAGAGGGACCTCGGGGTCCTTGTGCATGAGTCGCAAAAACCCAGCTTGCAGGTGCAGCAGGTGGTCAGGAAGGCGAATGGGATGCTGGCCTTCATAGCGAGGGGGATTGAATATAAAAGTAGGGAGGTCTTGCTGCAGCTGTATAGGGCATTGGTGAGGCCGCAGCTGGAGTACTGTGTGCAGTTTTGGGCGCCGCACCTGCGCAAGGATATTTTGGCCCTGGAGGGAGTGCAGAGGAGGTTTACTAGGCTGATACCGGAGTTGAGGGGATTGAGCTATGAGGAGAGGCTGAATAAACTGGGCTTGTACTCGTTAGAGTTTAGAAGAATGAGGGGAGATCTCATTGAGACGTATAAGATGATGAATGGGATGGATAGGATAGAGGTGGAGAGACTCTTCCCGCTCAAAAAAGACAGTAGGACTAGGGGGCACAGCCTCAAGATAAAGGGGAGGCGGTTTAGAACGGAGTTGAGGAGGAACTTCTTCACTCAAAGGGTGGTGAACCTCTGGAATTCTCTGCCCGTTGAAGTGGTGGAGGCTGCCTCGCTAAATATTTTTAAGAAGCGGGTTGATGGGTTCTTGATAAGAGAGGGGATTAAGGGTTATGGGGAGAGGGCGGGAAAGTGGAACTGAGCCACGACAGATCAGCCATGATCTTATTGAATGGCGGGGCAGGCTCGAAGGGCTAGATGGCCTACTCCTGCTCCTATTTCTTATGTTCTTATGTTCTTATGTATTTATTAGTTTGCATAAAGCATAATTTGTGTGGGACCATCTGGACGGATGCTGAGTATTCTTGTGTACGTACTTTTATAATATGTCCCAGAATTACTTAATACATTTGATTGAAGGTTGGCACGTTGAACAAGTTGGAAGTTGATCTGTAGCTTCCTGATCTTGGTAAACAATTCTGGCAGGATGTTATTATTGCATGTTCAGTCCTAAGTCAATGGGAATTGGGGAAAACCATCCCTTAGTTGGAGTCAAACTCGGCACAAAGGAAGATGGTAGATGGTTGGAGGTCAATCACTTTGTCTCCAGGAGACAAAATATCCTGCAGGAATTCCTCAGAATAGTGTCTGAGGCCCAACACCTTCAGTCGCTTCATCAATGACCTTTCTGTCATAAGGTCAAAGTAATTCGCTGATGATTGTACAATGTTCAGTACCATTCATGACTCTTCAGATACTGATGCCGTTCATGTCCAAATGTAGCAAGATTTGGACAATATCAAAGCTTAGGCTGACAAGTAACAAATAGTAAGTGCCTCCCCCTCCCCTGTCCACCATCTACAAGGCACAAGTCAGGAATGAAATGGAATACTCTCCAGTTGTCTGGATGATTGCAGCTCCATTAACACTCAGAAGCTCAACACCATCCAGGACAAAGCAGCCCACTTGATTGCTACCCTTTCCACAAACATTCAATCCCTCTACCACCGATGAGTGCTGGCAGCCTGGGGATTTTCACCGTAACTTCATTGCAGTGTTAATTTAAGCCTACCTGTGACACAAATAAATAAACGTTAAACTTTAATCCTCTACAAGATGCAATGCAGGAACTCAACAAGGTTCTTTAGGCAATATCTTCCAAATCCATGACCACTACCATCTAGGACAAGAACAGCAAATACCTGAGAAAACCATCACTTAGAGATTCCCCTCCAAGTCACTCACCGTCCTAACTTGGAAATATATCGCTGTTCTTGTCCTGTTGATGGGACAAACCCCTGGAATTTCCTCCCTAACAGCACTGGGCCTACACCTCAGGGACTCCAACAGTTCAAGAAGGCAGCTCACCACACCTTCTCAAGGGCCACTAGAAATGGGCAATAACTTCTGGCCTAGACAGTGATGCCCATATCCTGTATGCATTGATGATACCAGAATGTTAATTTCACGAGCTTTAAATGAAGTCTTTCGCTTATACCATTGGGGAATTTGGGCATTGCATCTAAGATCCTATTGTGGATAGCAAAACCTACTCCATGGACACAAGGGTTGCATGTATCAGTCTTTCCTTTCTGTGAGAAGTATATATCCCCTTGTTTGTTCCTTCAGTTTCCCCTCCCCAGGAAGGTGCAACTGACAGAGGATGACGATGTCAATTTGGAATCCTGACATGATATGATACCATTTCTTCTTTCTAGATAGTCACTCTTGAGATTATCCTTGAGTATACTAACATTCCAAGTTCAAAATTTAAAGCTTTCTTTCTATGACTGCAAGGAAGGTGATCCTGCAGGGTTTGTTTCCCAGCCAGGGGAATGTGGGATAACCTTTTACTAGGGCACCGTTTCTGACCCTCTGCTCATTTGGATTGAAGATGACTGCTCAGTTGCAGATGCTACTGCCCAAGGACACCTGTGTGGACACCAGTGCTGCTGCATTTGTCATCTATGTGCAGATTTTTGATCAGGGACTCCCAGGTTCACAGCCCTGTCCTTGTTGTAATTTCTCCATAGCCAAAATACTTGGCAAAGGGACCCTGGTAAAAGTCTGTATGTGACTTCTTTGAAAGTGGGAACGTTGGGGCACCATTACTGTTTACACAATATTGACAGACTGGTTCTCAGATTTTGGTGATGTGTCGAGAAACAATAATTGAGATGACCCTGCCACTGTAGTCATCTTCTGCTTTTGTAGCCAGTGTGATGTAGTTTTCCTTTGCCTCTTCTGCCTTTGAGGAATGTGCAAAATGTACAATATTTACGGATTCTGCATGTTTTTCATGCAGACAATCTTAGAAGATACCAAGTTCTCTGTAACTCAGATTTTTTTCATTTCTAGCTTTTTTTCTTATTCTTTCATTAAATGTAGGCATCGCTGGCAAGGCCAGCGTTCGTTGCCCAGCCCTAGAGCCTTTGAGAAGTTGGTGGTGAGCTGCCTTCTTGAACCACAACAGTCCACGTAGTGTAGGTACACGCACAGTGCTGTTAGGGAGGGAGTCCCAGGATTTTCACCCACTGAGTGGAAAAAAAAGGCGATATAGCTCCAAGTCAGAATGGTGAGTGGCTTGGAGGGGAACTTGCAAGTGATGGTGTCCCCGTGCATCTGGTGAGTTCCTGCAGTAGTGCATCTTTTAGGTGGGACACACTTCTACCAGAGTGTGCATTGGTGGTGGATGAGGTGTCAAAGAAGTGGGCTACTTTGTTCTGGATGGTGTTGAATTTCTTGAATGTTGTTGGAGCTGCACTCATCCAGGCAAAGGGAGAGTATTCCATCACGCTCCTCACTTGTGCCTTATAGATGGTGGACAGGCTTTTTGGGGGGGGGGGGTCAAGACATGAGTTACTCTATGACCTGCACTTGTAGCCACAGCATTTATATGGTTGGTTCTATTTAGTTTTTTGTAATTAGTAACTCCCAGAATGTTGACAGTGGGGTTTCAGCAATAGTAATGCCTGTGACTGTCAAGGGGAGATGGTCGAGGAGTCCCTTGTTGGAGATGTTATTGCCTGGCATTTATGTGACACAAAGGTTACTTTTCATTTATCAGCCTAATTCTTAATGTTGAAGTCTTGCTGCATATGGGCACAACTGCTTCAATGTCTGATGTGTTGCAAATGGTGTCTGAGGAGTTGTACATAATGCTGAACATTATGCAATCAGCGAACATCACCATTTCTGACCTTATAATCGAGGGGAGGTCAGTGATTAAGTGGCTTAAGATGTTTAGGCCTAGGACACATAGAAACAGAAAATAGGTGCAGGAGTGGGCCATTCGGCTCTTTGAGTCTGCACCACCATTCAATATGATCGTGGTTGATCATGTATTTTCATTATCCCACTCCCACTTCCCTACGTAACGCTTAATCCCTTTAGCCGCAAGGACCACATCCAGCTCCCTCTTGAACATATCTAACAAACTGGCCCCAGCATCTTACTGTAGAAGAGAAATCCACACATTCACAACTCTTCTTCTTCTCAGTCCTGAATGGCTTATCCCTTATTCTTAAATGTGACCCCTAGTTCTGGACTTTCCCAACATCGGGAACATTCTTCCCGCATAGAGCCTGTCCAGTCTCATCAGGATTTTATATGTTTCTAAGTGATCCCCTCTCATTCTGCTAAATTCCAGTGAGTACAAGCCCAGTTGATCCAGTCTGTCTTCATATGTCAGTCCTGCCATTTTGGGAATCAGTCTGGTAAACCTTTGCTGGACTTCCTCATAACAAGAATGTCCTTCCTCAGACTGTAGCCATAACGTGGAGATGCTGGTGTTGGGCTGGGGTGGGCACAGTAAGAAGTCTCACAAAAGCAGGTTAAAGTCCAACAGATTGATTTGGAATCATGAGCTTTCGGAGTGCTGCTCCTTCATCAGGTGACTGGAGAAGTAGGTTTCATAAATACGGCACATGTAGACAAAGACTCAACTGCAGGATGGTTAGAATGCAGTCTTTTCAGATATTGAAGTCTTTACAGGTATAGACATTGCGAGTAGAGAGAAGGGTAATCACAGGTTAAAGAGGTGTGAATTGTCTCAAGCCAGGACGGTTAGTAGGATTTTGCAAGCCCATGCTAAATGTTGGGGGACGGGGTTTACGTTTAGTGTGACATGAACACAAGATCCCAGTTGAGATCACCCTCATGCATGCGGAACTTGGCTTTCAGTTTCTGCTCGGTGATTCTCCATTGTCGTATGTCTTGAAGGCTGCCTTGGAGAACATTTACCTGAAGATTGGAGGTTGAATGCCCTTGACTGCTGAAGTGTTCCCCAGCTATACTATTTCTAAGACCACTTTGTTACATAGTGTAGGATGCAGAGCAGTTTGGCCCTGGGAATTTATCAGGTTTTAATCCCAGCAACTTCCCCAATACAATTTCCTGAGTCATCAGTTCCTCCTTCGTGCCAGACTCTCTGACCCATAGTATTTCTGGAAGGTTATTTGTGCCCTCCTTAGTGAAGACAGATCCAAAGTGTCTGCTCAGTTGCTCTGCTGTCTCTTTGTTGCCCATTATCTGATTCTAACTGTAAAGGACCTACATTTGTCTTCACTAATCTTTTTCTCTCCACAAATCTTTAGAAGCTTTTGCAGTCAGTTTTTAAGTTTTCTGCAAGCTTACTCTCGTATTAAATTTTCCCTTACCAAATTAAATCCTTTGTCCTTCTCTGCTGAATTTTAAATTTCTCCCAGTCCGCTGGTTAGTTGCTTTTTCTGGCCAATTTATATGCCTCCTCTTTGGCTTTAATACTATCTCTGATTTCCCTTGTTAGCCATGATTGAGCCACTGTCCCTGTTTTACTCTTATGCCAGACTTGGATGTGCAGTTGTTGAAGTTCATCCATGTGTTCTTTAAATGTCTGCCATTGCCTATCCATTGTCAACCCTTTAAGTATCCTTTGCCAGCTTATCCTTCCCAATGCATGTTTCATTCCGTCAAAGTTAGCTTTTAATCCCCTCTCATTCCACAATACCCAGTCTAAGATGGCCTACTGTTTAGTTGGTTCCTCGACCATATTAGTTAAGAAAACCGTCCCTTACACATTTCGAGGAAATCCTCCCCCATCGCGTTGCTACCAGCTGGGTGAGCTGAATCAGTATGCAGATTGAAGTCACCCATAATAACTGCTGTACCCTTACTGCACTCATCTCCAATTTCCTGCTTGATGATATCCCCAACTTCAGTATTACTGTTTTGTGTTCCGTAGCGCCACCTATACAGATTTCATATTGTTCAGGCTAATGTCCTTCCTTACACATTGAGACACAAAGCCTTCAGGCTTGTTTTTTTATTGGCATTTATTACCCTCTTAGAAATATCCACTATGCCACTGTGCCACCCAGCAGCAATTATGATGTAATGTGGCCCATTTTAATGTTTGTCTTTGGTTTCTCTGCCTTCCACTTCTTCCCTTACTTTCCTCTACCATGAGGAACTCCTGCAGTGACATCCTGGGACTAGGATGATTGATCTCCAATCAGTATGACTCCATCCAGTGGAGAGTGCCGTTCCCCTTCCTCCTTGTTTTCCTCCCTCTAGCAGGAGGATTTTATGCATATATAATGTTGAACAAAGTTGCAGCACTGAGTGGGTAATATGTTTTAGAAACTGTTAAGTACATCAATTATATGGTTACATTTAGTTCTGCAATGGCAAGAGCCAAGTCCTTTTCAAGTTCAAATATGGCCAATTAGACTTTTGTCTTTTAGTTTGAATCCATAATAAACATACCAGTATAAATTAATCTCACTGAGTAAACAGTTTTTCAGATATTTTCTGTTTATTGAGATTAATCCCCCACAGCTTGGCTGGTAAATAAATACTGTTGATAGTTTTCTATGTTTAGCTTACCATTTGCAGATATGTGACACTGGTATTCTTTAGACAGACAATTGAATAACTACCAAAGCATCCTACATAGATTGGCTAAGAGATGGATGATTTATGATGCAGTACTTACAAGTTGCTAAGTTATACATGGCTTGTAATTTGACTTGTTATAGTGGCTGTTGCTATGGTTACCTTGTGAGTAATCAGCATGCACCATCAGTTGTACCCCAGAGTTTTTAAACTTTGGACTCAGAATCAGTGGGATTCCTTTCAGCTCCTGTTTTTTTGGACTATTATTTGAAATATATCTAGGTGTTATTTGTCATCAACAGATGACAGACCTGTGCGGGAGAGTGAGAGAAAAGCTGCTCAAATTCAATTCAGTTCAAAGGAGCAGAAAGAGGCATCAGACCTAAATAAAGATGAGAGGTAGGGAGAAATTCTGCTCTTATTTATAAATGCTCTATATGTTTATTGAAGAATGTATCTGGATGGGTAAGATTTCATAGCTTTTGCATTTTGCAAAGGAAGGAAACAATGTGAATGATTTGGGAATAGGTCAAGATGTAATTTTTGGAGATGCAGAGCGTGCATTTAACTAGACTAGTTTTTCCAATGGTCTTAATATACCTGAATAATTTAATATTTTCTCCATTTTTCAAATAGCTGAAATATTCAGTCAGTGCCTCACATTGCAACACATCTTAATTCTACCAAGTAAAATGCCACAAAATAGTTAATTTGAATATATTTAAATATCTTCTAAGGAGTAGAAAATTCAAGTAGAAAAGTGTGCAGAACCAGCAAACTCTTAATATTGCTATGTTTTGAGAAGCTAAAAAGCAGCTTACCATTTACAGTCTTTGGCAAACAAATTTTAATGCAAAACCCATGAACATTTTAACCAATTGTTGTCCCAGTGCTTTATAAACAAAAAATGTGTTAATGCAGTTGCTTTTAAAAACTACCATGGAAATGTAACTCTTTTCAAAATTTTTCAGTAGAAAAATGATTTAAAAATTCGCAAAACATTGGCACTCACCTTCCCAGGTACTGAAACTCACCACTTCTGTCACTGTCCTGTGATCTCTGCTGAAAGCATGCAGGTGTGAACAGCAAGTGAGGACAATATTAGGCTAAATTGCAATGCAGTTATTAGAATAATTTGCCAAAATTCAGGGATCGATTACCAATGTAAGCAGCAGCAACAACTTTCATTTATGTCTTTAACATTGTAAAGTATTCCAAGGGAAAATGTAGCAAAATGTGTGCAAGGATTACTGAAGGGAACTGGTGAAATAATAAGCAGCAGCTGTAACAAATTGCCTTTAAGTCAAGGCGGGGAGGAGGGTGATTCTGTCACCACGCTGTGCTAATTTTCTAGCACAGTGGGGTAGGAAAATTTTGCGGCTGGGCATGCATGGGATTCGCACATGCTCACCTGCCGTATGCACATCTCCCAGTGCCGGATTTCCAATGCCATCGCCTGGAAACCAGCAGGGAAGACATGTATGTTATTTAAATCTTTATTTTTAAATTTAATTTTAATGTAACTAGCAGGCCTGGACACTGCACTTTCACTAGATTACACTAGCTCCCCATTTTCAGGGAACTAGTGGCCCAACCCCCACTGGAGTGAAGAGGTCAGGTGATGGGGGGGTGATGCTCCCTGGGCATGGGCATCCTGATACTGGCAGCCTGTGTGCCCTGGGACTGCTCAAGGGGCAAAGTGCCAATGGCACTGCCCATTGGGCATGGGGTAGTGCAAAGGGGGTGGAGCCAATTGGGGCTTGACCTGATGGGGTGGGGCCTAGGGCGATCAGTGGGGGTGGGAGTCCTGATGCCACTCTGCCATTGGGATTGATGGGGGCATGAGGGAGGCCTGTGATTGGGGCAGGGTCTCCTAAGGAGTGGGGGGTATTCTGCGCACAGGGAGGTCTGAACTAAGGGGGCAGGGGGTTGAGACTGACTCTGGAATGGTCCAGGGGGCCACGGCGGGGTTGGGGGGGGCAGCACTATGTGGGACCCTGGCTGGTCAGCAATTGAGCTGGCCAGCAAATGGGAGGCTGACAGATGGGGCCACTGCTGCACATGTACAGAGGCCCACTGGTTTTAGACTCCCAGATGGGAATAGGCCACTGAAATCTAATGATATTCCCACTGCTGACCTCTGTGGGAGATTCTAGGGTGAACGCCCGCTGAAAAAACCAGCGTGAATTACTCCAATTTTTCCACAAATTCAACACTTAGAACTTTTTTAGGGAGAATGCCGCTCTACATTTTCATTTTATAAAATCGGTTATTTTCAACTTTTTATAAAGCAAATGGCTATTGGGGATTGATGGAAAATACAGTTTTATTTCATATTTTAGCTTTATTTGTGAATTATTAAGTGATTTTTAGACATGGAAAAGTGGAAGTTCAATGTTTTCAGGTCAAATATTTCACAAGAAAAGTTCTGATGGAAGAGCCCCCCTGAAATGTATATCTTTTTCTATCAGCATTTTTCTGCAATTATTTCAGATTTCCACCATTTGCTATCATTTGAGCCTGCTGACATTTCCATGATTTTTAAATGCCTTCACAGTGGATAGTTGAATGTTTACTACACTGATACCCAAGTGTGGCTGATTTCATTTGGTTTCTTTATTTCTGTCCCACTATTAATTTCAGGAACCATGTAAAGAAGAACTTTACATATGAAAACAGTGAGCAGGACTCTGTGTGTTCATCAATGAAATACAAGTGGGATGCTGCATCTGATTTTAAAGCTGGTAAGAAGGTGTAGTCTTTTGCATCAAACTGCAGTGCTGCATATTTGACCATCAACCATGACCTATTCTTACAATCCATTCAGTGTTTAGATTCAATGGCTAGAATTTTACATGGCTTGCATGGGTTTGTGGCAGTCGTTATTTAGTGCGAAGTGGCACATGATGCTGCCAGGAGAGCTTCCCGATATCATCCTGTCTCCACCTTGTGATAATTCGGTTGGTGGGCGTATGTGTATATAGGAAGTGCACTCAGGATTAGTAAAAGCCATTAAAAACTCAATCATTGCAGCTTTTGAGAGGCCTATGCTCTTTGACACTTGAGACATGAGCCAGTCATACAGATGGGTTTCGTGTTTTTTCAATTTTCTGGGTCTAGGGCAGGGTGTAAGGGCCACAAGAAATAGAGAGGTGAGAAGGTAGAAGCTTCAGATGGAGGTGGGACTGTGTATATTACAGTTTATTTATCGAAGCATCTTGTTAATTTACCTAACTTTAGAAGATTTAAATCTTCGCAAAGGCTTTCTGCAGACATGTCCCTTCATAATTTGGATCAAATCTTTGCAAGCATAAGGCTCAAGTTGGGTATTGTGTACTGTACTGGAGGGACTTCAACAGATGAGAAATGAGCAAGAAGAGAGAGAATACCAGTTGGCTGCAGACAATGTATTAGAGTCTGCCCTCAACACCAGGAAACACAAGCTGAAGGCATTGAAGACCAGCAGGCAATGCAAGAGAAAAGGAACAGAAGGAGGCACCAGCACTTGGCTGGGAAAATCTACAGGCTGTGATTCAGCTACCTTGAAACGACAGTGTCAAAGGGTGCGTTGCCTTTCAAGAGAAACAGTCAATGACCTTGCCTCTGTCATAAGGTCAGAAGAGGGGATGTTTGCCGATAATTGCACAATGTTCAGCACCATCCGGGACTCCTCAGATACTCAAGCAGTCCATGTTCAATTGCAGCAAGATGTGGACAGTTTCCAGGCTTGGGCTGACAAGTAGCAAGTAACATTCATACCACACAGATGCCAGGCAGTGACCATCACCAATAAGAGACACTCTAACCACTTCCCCATGACATCAATGATGTAACTATCACTGAATCCCCCACTGTCCGTGGTGTTACCATTGACCAGAAACTCAACTGGACTCACCACATAAACATAGTGACTACATGAGCAGGTCAGAGCCTCGGAATATTGTGGCGAATAACACCTCCTGACTCCCCAAAGTCTACCCACCATCTACAACACATAAGTTAGATGTGTGATGGAATACTCCCCGCTTTCCTAGATGAGTGCCGCTCCAACAACATTCAAGAAGCTTGACACCATCCAGGACAAAGCAGCCCACTTGGTTGGCACCGCATCTACGAAGATTCAATCTCTCCACCACCGATGCTTAGTAGCAGCAGTGTGTACTATCTACAAGATGCACTGCAACAATTCACTGAAGATCCTTAGACAGCACGTTACAAACCCACGACTGCTTCCATTTAGAAGGACAAGGGCAGCAGATAAATGGGAACACCACCACCTGTAAGCTCCCCTCCAAGCCACTCACCATCCTGACTTGGAAATATATCACTGTTCTTTCACAATCACTAGGTCAAAATCCTGGAATTCCCTCCCTAATGGCATTGTGGGTCGACCCACAGAACATGGACTGCAGCAATTCAAGAAGGCAGCTCCGCACCACTTCTCAAGGGCAGCTAGGGATGGGCAATAAATGCTGGCCAGCCAGCGACACCATGTCCCACGAATGAATAAGAAAAAATTTAAGCTCGGGGCTTTATACCCGGGAACCCCAAGAAGTGCAGGCATGCTGAAATGCATCTCTCCACAGCTGCAATGGGGACTCAATACTGATCCTTGCAGGGGAGTAATTGGCCCTCTTTCTACACTGCATCCAGATGCTTCAGGCTACACCAGGGTCACTTACTAGATTTGCCATTCTGACCAAGCTTCCTTCATTAGATGTGGTGGCCTCCTCTTGTGTCTCACAGCAACAAGATCACTGACTGTCTCCAATAGAACCCCATGGCAATTATCCGAGAAACAGGGCCAATTGGCTTCAGCCATTTCCACCATGTTTGGCATGGCTTTCAGCTCTTGAAGACATTGTTAATGTCCTGGGCACACTTTCGTACTTACTTTCTAACCACAGCTTCTTTAAAGATGAAAGAAGCCCTTTTCCATTGTTCGTCTACAAAGCCTTTCGATAACTGCTTTTAAAGTCTCCTGCACACAATTGCAATCATTCTGGTGTCATCAAGCCCCTGCTCTAGTAGTGCTGGGCTTCTGTCAGCATGGGTTTTGTGCTGGCTGGGTGTTAATTGATCAGAAAGCACATAATTGCTCTTGGGAGTTGATCATGGGTGGGACCAGATTTCAAATTCACTTCCGATGCCAATGATTGTGCTTTCTTGACAAGCAGAAAATTTAGGCTAATGTCTATAGAGCACTTCACTGAGTATAGTTGCATTGTTTTAATTATTATTTTAATTGTTTGTAGTTGCTTCAGCATGATGTTGCATATTTTCTAACTAAATTGTTATTTCATGTTGAAAATTATATCGTTCAGTTATCCATCCTGGTATTCTGTCTGCTTCATATTTGGGTGTGCTGGACATGTTGATTAGACACTGTGTTGCTGTACAATTGAAGCCAAATGAAACATATTACAATAGTAAGATAAACTGTTGTACCTCAATCTTTCTTCTAGGCTACATTTCTGTTCTGGCTGAGAGGACTGGTAGGTAGGTGGGGCAGAGGTGGGGATGTGAGTTTGATTCACTTTGCTTTGTGCCTGGCTTTCTTTGACAATGTAAAAAGTCTGACAACACCAGGTTTTAGTCCAACCGATTTATTTGATAGTAAACTCACAAGCTTTCGAGGGGACTCCCTCTTCGTCAGGTGAATGGAGAGTTCTGGCCTCGGACAGAGCATATAAAGCACAGACAGTTTAGAGATTACTGATTAGAATGCGAATCTTTAGATACGGAATACTGGAATACTACTCCAGTGACATTACCACAATGCCACTCTCTTCCCTAATAGTTTCAATGATAATGAATACTTCATTACAAAATTAGATAGAAATATCCAAACTTCAAAGTCCAGATCAAAGTTAACGTAAATCTTTAGATTCGCATTCTAATCAGTAATCTCTAAACTGTCTGTGCTTTATATGCTCTGTCTGAGGCCAGAACTCTCCATTCACCCGACGAAGAGGGAGTCCCCTCGAAAGCTTGTGAGTTTACTATCAAATAAAACGGTTGGACTAAAACCTAGTGTTGTCAGACTTTTTACTGTGTTTACCCCAGTCCAACGCCGGCACATCCACATCATTTCTTTGATAATGTCAGTGATGAATGCCGTATAAGGTAGCTACCCATTGTGATGCCTCCATCAGTAAACCTATGCACATTTGCTGAAGGACAGCAAAATATATTCAGCAAAAGAAAATCAACTAACTTGTTTGTACCAAGGTTCTCTTTAGGTAAATACAGGAGTCACTGTAAAGTTGCGGTCATATCTGCTTTGGTTGCTTGGCAGGCTAGTAATCAATAAACATGTTGCCATAGGGGTCTGATGTTATGATATTTTTAGTGAGGCCTTTGGAATGTGCTTGTGTGTGTGTGTGTGTCATTGCAACATTTATTTGAAGCCTGATTAAAGCCTTTTAGTCACTAAACCCTTTCACTGAACTGTGTGGTTTACCAGGCCCTTTCAGATAGCAATTAGAATCAACCACATTACTCTGGGTATAGTCATATATAGGCCAGACCAATAAAGAATGGCAAATTTCCTTCCCCAAAGAATATTAATAAATCGGTCAATGATAGTTGTCATGTCACCATCACTGAGACTATCTTTATATTTCACATTTATTAATTAAATTTAAATTCCACCAGCGGCTGTAGTTGGATTTGAACCTTTGTCCATAAAACATTAACTTTTGCCTCTGGAATACTACTCCAGTGACATTACCACAATGCCACTCTCTTCCCTAATAGTTTCAATGATAATGAATATTTCATTACAAAATTAGATAGAAATATCCAAACTTCAAAGTCCAGATCAAAGTTAACGTAAATTCAGGGCAAAAACATTTAAGTCCCAGTAGGAGTATGTGAGCCATGTTGAAATATTGGCAGTTTTCTAGCTCCGTCTACTTTCCTGGAGGGGGATGGTTTTAGGGGAAAGGGTGGTGGGGGCGGTGGGAAGAGTGGTGGACTACTTACCTGCATGTACGGGGTAGTCAGTTCACAATTCAACTAGCTAAGGATTATTCAGGTCTATTTTTAGAGGTTGACTAGAATTTTTTTAGTTTATAGTTATAGCATGTAGATTCCAGAAGGCAATGGAACAGTGTAGCTACCTGCAGGCACTCTCCCAGCAGCAGAACGAGGAAGGGAAGGATAGGGGAAGGGGGGATGCAACATTTCAGGCAGGTTTAATAGTTTTCTTGTCTGTCTGCTTGGCTTCAGTAACAGCTGTAGGTCACTCTGTAAATAGATTCAGTCCATCAGTAATGACCCAGCTTTTGAGGCCATTTCCCTCTCCTTTACCTGGAAAGGCAGCCTATCTCTGCTTCTCAGTCAGAGGGCTGTCTGTTGACTGTCGAACTTGAAGAACTCATTAGCCATCCTCGATTTTAAACCCATCCTCTGGCCACTAATTGGCCAATTCAGGGAAAATCACAAATGAATGACTGTTTCCCACACACTGCAGACTTCTGACCCCTGTTTGAGCCTTTCAGTGGGGTCTTGTAACCTGTGGGGAAAATCTTGCCCTTGAGGGAGGGGGAATTTTAGCTACTGATGATGAGTGGAGCGTGAGGCAATGGATTACAATTTCAGAAATCTAAAACTTGACCCTAACATGTTCTTGAGAAGCAAGTCAGTAGTTTAAGTGTTTTAAGAAGATTGTGTGCCTCATATTTTACTATTTTTACTTTTATTGCTTGCGGGGCTGATTTTCCAGCGCTTGGGAAACCCGGCACCTGAAGGGAGGCAAGAATGGTGAGGTCCAGCAGGTAAGCGCTTTTCTAGCACTGCTCATGGGCCAGGAGGAACAAGAATGCATTCATTCTCGCCTCTGAGCTAACCTGTCACAATCAGTCTTGCTCCCAGCAATTGATCTACCTGCCGTGCTGTGATCTAATGCCTTAATAATCACCCTGCTCAACTTCCTTCCAATCTTGATGATCATCCTTCTCATCATCCATAATTTCCCCAACTCCCCATTTCCACCATTGCTCTGTAGCTGACGAGCCCACCATCAACTTTACTGCCCCACTTTCTGCCCCCAACACTGTGGTCTCCCCACTGTGGCTGTGGCCTAGTCCTGAAGGCTTTATACAGCTTTACTTTGTCTGACTGGGAAATAAAAATAAACATTCGGATTCATCGGGGCCATTGCATTTCCAGGATCCTGGCAGCAAGTGGAAAAATCTATCCCAATTTGTGTGTTAAATCTCAGACATTATTGGGTACTTTTTGAAATGTCACACTACCACCGAAGATGTCACTCTAGGATGGTGTGTTGCCCCTCTGGTGCCAGGGTTGGGGATGTCACAGAATGGGTGCAGGGCATCTTGAAAGGAGAGGGTATGAGTTAGTGGTTGTGGTACATGTTGATACTAACGATATGGGCAAAGTGAGGAATGAGGTCTTGCATCAAGAATTCAAGGAGCTAGGCAGTAGATTAAAAACCAGGACTTCAATGGTTGTACTCTCTGGATTATTCCCAGTGCCACATGCTAGCGAGTATGGAAATAGGATAATAAAACAGATGAATGTGTGGCTTAAGAGTGGGTGCAAAGAGTAGGGTTTTAGATTCCTAGATCAATGGGACCATTTCTGGGGAAGGTGGCACATGTACAGACAGGATGGTCTGCACCTGAACCACACTGGGGCCTTGCAGGTAGTTTTGTTATTGCTGATGGGAGGAGTTTAAACTGGTCTGGCAGGGGGAGGGACAGAGAATATTGGTGAAATGCAGACAAGGAAGGAAGTCAGAGTGAGTTCAGCTATGTCGAGTATCAAGAGAGTATGCTTTACTTTAATGGTAGTAGTGTAATCGGTAAGACTGATGAATTAAAGGCATGGATTGACACATGGAAGTGTGATATTGTTGCCATCACAGAAACGTGGTTGAGGAAATGGCAGGACTGGCAACTCAACATTCCGGGATATAAGATCTATAAGTGAGACAGGGTGTAAAAAGAGCAGTGATGTGGAACTATTCATTAAGGAGTCAATTACTGCAATAAGGAGAGAGGATATCTTGGAAGGGTCTTGAAACAAGGTTCATGGGTAGAACTTGGGAATGTTAAGGGGACAGCCACATTACTGGGAGTAATGGGAGTGTATTATTGGCCCCCAAAGAGTCAGTGGGAAATACAGCAATGACATGGTGATACAGAGGTTAGCACTGCTGCCTCACAGTGGCAGGGACCCAAGTTCAATTACGGCATTGGGTGACTGTGTGGAGTTTGTATTTTCTCCCTGTGTCTGTGCAAATTTCCTTCAGGTGCTCCAGTTTACTGCCACGGTCCACAGATGTGTAGGTTAGCTGGATTAGCCATGGGAAAATGTATGAGGTTACAGGGATAGGGTGGGGGAGAGGGTCTGGGTAAGATACTATCAGAGAGTTGGTGGAGATCCATGGGTTGAATGGCCTCTTCTGCAGGAACTCTATGACTGTATCATTTAAATATGTGGACAGTTCACAGAGGGGTGTATGAGTAATAATCGGGTGATTATACTAGGCATTTCAATTTTCCCAACATAAATTGAAATAGTCATAGTGTTAAGGGTTTAGAGGAGGTGGATTTCTTGAAATGAATCCAGGGGAGCTTTTTGTGTCTATTTGTGGATGGCCCAGCAAGGGATGGCGCAGTGCTGGATCTGTTTCTGAAGACTGAAGTCGCACAAGTGTTCAATGTGCAGCGGGGGAGCATTTTAATGATAGCAACCACAGCATGGTACAGTTCAAATTTGTTATGGACAAGGAGAAAGATGACCTGCAAAAGACAGCTCTGGATTGGAGGGAGGCAAATTTTATTAAAATAAGGCAGGATCTGGCCAAAGTTGACCGGGAACGGCTCCTAATGGGTAAGTGTATAGCAAAGCAGTGAGGGGCATTCAAAAAAAGAGCTGGGGAGGGTACAGGTCCAATTTTCCTTTAGGGAGAAATGTAGGAGCAATAAGTTCAGGGAACCCTGGATGTCTAGGACAATTCAGTCTAGGACTGGATAAGGAAGAAGAGAAAAGTCTTCAGCAAGTCCAAAGGGAGCAATTCAGCTACGGCCTTACAGCAATACTGGGAGGGCAAGAAGGAACTTAAAGCAATTAGAAGAATAAAAAGTGGCACAAGAAAGGACTTGGGGTCAGGATTAGGAAGAGAATCCTAAAATATTTTATAAATACACATTAAAGGGAAGAGGTTAACCAGGGAAAGAGCAGGGCCCATTTGGGACAAAGGGGACAATCTGTGTGAAGTTACATGGCGTTGGAAGGGTTAAATGAATACTTTTCTTCGGTCTTCACTCATAGGTACAGAATTCAGAAAGGGAGACTGTGAGGAACTTGCACAAATTGACTTAGGAAATGGGGAGGCATTGGAGGTTCTGATGGGTTTAAAAATGGACAAAATACCTGGCCTGGATGAATTGCATCCCAGGCTGCTGTGGGAGGCAAGGCAGGAAATTGCAGGGGCTCTGACACAAACTTTTAATTCAGGGGAAGTGCCAGAGGACTGGAGGATGGCTAATGTGGTTCCACTTTTCAAGAAAGGTGGTAGAGATGAACTAGGAAATTAAGACTGGTGAGTCTCACATCAGTGGTAGGGAAGCTAGGGTGGGACAGTAGTTAGCACTGCTGCCTCATGGTGACAGGGATCCTGGTTCCCGACTTGGATCACTGTGCAGAGTCTGCACTTTCTCCCTGTGTCTGCGTGCATTACCTTCCAGGTACTCCCACAGTCTGAAAAATGTGCTGGTTAGGTGCATTGGCCGTGCTAAATTCTCCCTCAGTGTATCCGAACAGGCTCCAGAATGTGGCGACTAGGGGATTTTCACAGTAATTTTATTGCCGTGTTAATGACACTAATCACTAAACTAAACTATTGGAGAAAATTCTGAAGGAAGGAATTAATGTCCAATTGGAAAGGCATAGGTTAATTAGGGATAGTCAATTTGGCTTTGTCAGAGGGAGATCATGCCTAACAAATTTGTTAGAATTTTTCAAAAATGTGATCAAGTGCATGGTTGAGGGAAGTTCAGTTGATGTAGTTCATATGGATTTTAGCAAAGCTTTTGATAAGGTCCCACATGATTGAGAAGAATAAAGCATATGGAATTCAGGATAACATGGTGAGATAGATCAGAAACTCACTTAGTAATAGGACTCAAATGGTAGTGGTAGAAGATTCTCCGAGTGACTGGATGCCAGTGTCCAGCGGTGTATCACAAGGATCGGTACTGGGACCCTTATTGTTTGTCATATACATAAATGATATAGATGAAAATGTGAGGGAATGATAAGCTTTCAGACATACCATGATTAGTAGGATAGTTAATAGTAAAGGAGACAGTTGTGGGTTACAGGAAGATATAGATGTGTTAGTCAGATGGGCAGAGCAATGGCAGATGGTATTTAACCCTGATAAATGTGAGGTGATGCACATTGGAAGAAGAAACAAGACAAGGGAGTATTTAATGAATGGCAGGACACTGGGAAGCTCAGAGGAACAGAGAGATCTTAGATTAATTATTCACAGATCCCTGTAGTCAGCAGAGCATGTGAATAGGATACTGAAGAAGGCATATGTGACATTTGCTTTCATCTGTTGGGGGGTATAGACATAAGAGCAAAGAGGTAATGTTGAAGTTGTACAGAGCTTTGGTCACAGCTGGAGTTCTGTCTGCAGTTTTGGTCACCTCAACATAGGAAGGATGTGATAGCATTAGATGGAGTATAGAGAATGTTGCCTAGATGGAGCATTTGAGCTATAAGGAGAGACTAGATAGGCTTGGATTGTTTTCTTTAGAGCAGAGCAGTATAAGGGCAGACATAATTGAGGTATGTAAGAATGAAGGGTACGGACAACATGAGTAGGGATTAGCTATTCCCCTTAATTTGGGGGCGGGGGGTTGGGTGGTGGTCAGTGATGAGGGGGCATAGTTTTAAGATAAAAGGCAAGAAATTGAGAGGGCATTTGAGAAAATCCCAGGGTGGTAGAAATCTGGAATGCACTGCCTGGGAAGATAGTCAAGGCTGGAAACCTACAACCTTTTAAAAAAAAATTTGGATGAGCATTTGAAAGATAATATTCAAGGATATAGGACAAGTGCAGGAAAATAGGATTAGCATGCTTTTAGTGCCAGATATTGTTAGTATTGACTTGAAGGGCCAAAAGGCCTTTTCTACACTCTATAACTATTACTTGGCAAAGAAGAAATTGTTCCGTAGTAACTTAAAAAAAACTGTGTGTTTCAATATTACTATTAGATTACTGTTATAAATTATACACAATATATTTCTGGACTGATAATTTTTAATTTTGAGGTTGATTATTCAACTTCTCTAATTGTTAGGTGGATAGTAACCATTCTTTCAGCAATTCAAGGTACTTTGACATTCTCAAGATATTGATAGAAGGAGCTTTAACTATACATCATACATTTCAAGCGGGGTGTTCCATAATTCATTTTCTGTCACTTAAATATTCATTTATCTGCTAATCATATACTCTGAAAGTGGTTTTGTGAAACTTCAATCACTATGTCTAGTACAATAACCTAAGCAATACTTAAAATTACATATGCTACTCAACCTCTTGTAATTTAAAAAATATGTATTTTTTTCAAGATTTGAAGGAACGATGGGCATCCCATGACTTCCAGATGAATGAGCATCAAGAATCTTTGTGCTGTCGGCCTCCATTATCATCTCTTTATTCAGCTAGAGACATGAAGGAAGTGAGAGATAATGATCCACCGAGCAAGAGGAGCATTGACACTATGGTAGGTTTATTTTTTACCAAAAAGAAAACATTATTTACAATAGCTATATATAGTTAGGATACTGTGAACAGTTGTAGCCCCATTATTTAAGGAAAGATGTACTGGCATTGGAGGCAGTCCAGAGAAGGTTCACTAGATTGATTTGTGTATAAAGTTGGGTAGGTTGGATCTGTATCAATGGAGTATAGATCGATTATGGAGATAAGGCGAGAAAGTGGAGTTGAGGATTATCATTTTGGATCTGTTGTAATCTCATTGAGTAACAAAGCAGACTTGATGAGCCGAAATGCCTATTTCTGCTCCTGTATCTTATGGTTATTTTACTATCCAGTTGAAAGTAGACATCTTTTTAGGCAAACAGATAGTCAGGTGGAGTTCTGGAAGGTAGTGAGGGATAGCTGGAAGTGGGGAAGATATGATGTGGAGATGCTGGCGTTGGACTGGGCTAAAACAGAAAGTAATCCCACAACACCAGTTTAAAGTCCAAACAGGTTTATTTGTAGCAAAAGCCCCAAGCTTTCGGGACAGCCTGTCCCTTCGTCAGGTGGAACTCCCAGCCACCTGACCACTTTGCTACAAATAAACTGGTGGGGAAGATAGTCAAGGGTGTCAGTGTACCATTAGTCACAGTGAATGGCAATTATCTTGTCAAGGGAATTGCTAATTAAACATATGACATTGACTGGGAAAGAAGTTTTTGGAAGTTAATAGGACTGAGGACAATAGGGTAATAAACTGGTTTGAAACCAAAAGACTAAGCTGGGTTGATTCTTCCAACACAGCCACTTGTTGTGAGTAACAGTGGTAGCAGAAGATAAACTTGGTGATTGACTACTGTACATGAAGCCTCAGTCCTCTGAGGAAAAACAAGTGTATTGTTGCTGACCATTTAAGTTATGGAGTGGCGGCATGATGGTGCAAAATTGCAAGTTTTGACTATTCACCAATTCTTTCTGGCTCTGGCCCATATCAGAAATGGAAAGCTGAAGTTGAAATGTGAACCCACGTTGCTTCCATACCCTGAAGTACTAAGGTATGGCAATAACGTTATCATTTACCTACCAAAAGTAAGATGAAGAGTGAGGTATTTGCAAGTGGAAAGTGGATGATCTGGATCAACAAGGATTGGACCATCTTTTACAATTTTTGGATAGGTTTTACAAAAAGGACGAGTTATTGGAAGCATATGAAGTCTGGGCAGTCTTTGAATGTTTAGGAAATCAGAGGATCAGTCCATGGAAGAACATATCATGGATTTTAATAAATATTGCAAGAAACTACAGAGATTTGCACTTGAAATTCTGGAATCTGCATTTAAATTTCTAGACTGTGCCCCCATTTGCCATGTTATTAATCTTTTGGTGCTAACAGTTTCAATTTTGGGGGAAAGAATCTCTCCCAGATCAAATGGCTGCAGCCCGAAAAGAATTTCTGGGAAAACAGTCATTCTCAGCTACTCTCTCAGCAAACGCAAACAAAGGTTAGAGGATTCAAAGGAGATGGGGCTCAATTTCAAGGTTGACCAAACATTAGGTGAAAATTCCAATACAGAGGTAGACTTAATGACAGGAGATTTGAAAAAGCTCCTAACTCTCACCAATTTGAAAGCTGGGACAAAGACCATGCATGTGATGGTGAGTGTAGGTGTTTAAACCCAAAGAATGCATGGGGCCTGGTAAATCGGTGTTTCTGGTGTGATTCCCAGTATTATTATGTGATAAATTGACAACAAAGGGACCATTCTTTTGAAGTGACCCATGAGGTGAATTTATCTGAGACTGTAAACGATGACTGCCATGATGTAATTATATTGGTCACTGAGAGTTTGAATCTAGTAATGAGCATATTGATTGTCGATTCCTTCAACTGTGCAGCTTTGGACAGTGGTTGTACTTCTACAGAGTGTGATGTGGACTGACGTAACTGCTATCTGGGATCTCGCAGTGTAAGGTCAAGAAGTATGAAAGTAACACCTGCTTCAGGTTCAGAGATGACGGTTCATTAACATTCTTCAAATGGATGGTCCTCCATTGTAAGATTGTGGGGATCAATCTGTTTATCAGATGTAGCTTCTAGTGAGATGCCACGATTGTTGGTGGATCTGTGATGACAAAGGCTCAGATGATGTGAGATATGAAGGATGATTGAGCTATCATGTTTGGAAAATATGTGGATTTGCATTTTACTCGATCAGGCCATTACGCTTTCCCATGGAAGTTAGGCATTTCTCATCAAAAATTTCATGAAGTTTTGGTAACCACTGAGAATAAGAATTTGGTGGACAAAAAGAAGCTAATTAAGGAATTACACAGTGCCACTGAAATTGAAGACTCTACTTCGAGATGCAGTAGTGCTTGATAAAGGATAAGATGACCTTATTGAACAAATCACTGTTTGATGTGAAATCTACATTAAATATTGCAAGATACCACCGCATCCTTTTGTGAGCTTGTCACTAACCAGGGAGTTGAATGATGTGGTGGCAATGGACTTAAAAATTTAGGACAAGGATAGGGCTATTGATATATACTACACTTCGTAGATATAGCAACCAGATTTAGTCTATCCACTGTGATACACAGTGAAGACAAAGAGACCATAGTTGATAAGATCATGGAGAAATGGGAAGGAACAGAATTAGGAACACCAGTTAGGTTCCCGACACATAATGGTGAGGAATTTGCCAATGGGAAATTTCAAGATACCTGTAAAAATCTAAACATTGTGTATGCACACTGCAGCTGAGAGCCCGTTCAGTAATGGCCTTTGCAAAAGAAGCCACATGATAATGGACGACATGTTACATAAAAGATAGGCTATTCTTCACCTGGAAGAAATATCTCTTTCTTTCGGTGTACTGTAGCCAGTCTTCCACACCCGCATCATAGGGTGCCAGTTTCCCAAACAGCGGCATTTTCAATATCTTCCTGACACTTTCTTACTGGGTTTGTTGAAAGGCAAGGCTGTTCCTTGTCACCAATGTAATGACTCAGGTAGCCCGCCTGGAAAGAAACATCGTTTATTGTAGAATGCAAAGTAAACCCACTATCATGGTGTACACATGCTAGTACATGACTGGGACCACAGTTCAGCAGGCTCAGGTAATGAGTTCCAGATGGGCAGGCCATTGGCTGTTACTTTGGGAACTTGTACTCAGCAAGCCCCACAAGGAGATCAGTCAGTGATTCCACCATGGATCTGTGGAGGTTATTGTACCAAGAAAATGAAAAGAGTTGTAAAAAGCACATTAGCTGCTGAAACTCTGGTATTGGTGGAAGGACTGGATATGGGGTTTTACTTGTCCAGTATGTTATCAGAAATTTTACGTAAGGGACAATGTGAGAAAAGTTTACCCACAGAATCTTATGTTGACAACTGGTCAATTTGGGACAATATTTATTCAACAAAGAATATAACTGAGAGAAGGCTAAGATTAGATTTAGCCAGGACAAAAGAAATGTTAGAGAGAAAGGAAATCTCTAAAATAGAGTGGGTTGACATAAGTCACCAGCTATCGAACTGTTTCACAAAAAGAAGTGATTGTTCTAAGAAATTACTAAATGTATTAGAAGAGGGTCTTGTTTTATAATGATGAAATAAAAACCTAATTTTTGTTTTTATAGTGGCTTAGGTTAGTAAAGGAATTGAGGGATTCATAGATGCAGAAATGTGAGACCATTTATTTCCATTTAGATTCAAAAGAATGTTGTTTTTTTTCTTTCAGAGCTCTAATTTAGAAATAAAAGAGGGGAATCTGTCAATCTACCGTTAAACTGAATGTATGGCAGTCACCTTATTAATGGAATCGCTAGTTAAACATGACATTGATTATCCTATAAATTAGAGACACATCACACACTTCAGGGGAAGAATTTCTTGTAGATTAGTAGGACTGAGGGAGTGTCTTAAAATAAATTGGTTTGAATCCAAAAGACCAGTCTGGATTAATTCTTTCACAACAGCCACTTGTGACTAATAAAGGGGTGGCAGTGAAGCACTAGTTAGGGGTGGGGGGGCTTGGGAGGATAGTTGGCAAATGAGGATAGTGGGGGAGGGAAGATGGGCAGCATGGGGATAATCAGGGGCTGCTAGTGTGTTGGGAGGGTAGTTGAGTGTAGGAGGTTTGAAAGTTAGTTGGGAGGGTGGGTGGGGACCTTGGGAGTGTACTTGGCGAGTCTTGGGTTAATAGGGTTAAGAGGGTGGAGAAGGGTAATTGAGGGGGAGCAGGTAAGGCGTCCAGTGACAGATCTGGGCGTTGGTGGGGGGTAAGTTGTTGATAGTCTGTACAGATTTTTTCGCTGAAGTTAGAAGTGGTATTAATTCTAATTTTTCCTGCGGATCTATTCTATTAAGACAGTCAGAACCATCTGAAATCTGCGATTTAAATTGAATGGTTCCCAGTTCAGGTTAGTTACTCATGAGTTTGCCGACATGTCATTCTTGCATGGAGAATGCTGAAACACAGAAAACGCTATTTCATATATTGTTTTTCCTGTGTTAGTTTTTTCGAAAGAGTGATAAAGGAAAAAAATTATTTTACATATTCTTATACTTTGTCTTTAACTGATCTGAAATGCACTTGAACAATTTATAATGTGAAGAGTTAATGAGTTTATCTGTGTAGAATCAAAGATGGATCTGTATTGATAACATGAAATTGAAGAATGATCATTTAAACCTGCTATACCTGAACCAAAAACCTTTTTTCATAGGAGGTTGAACAGACAAGAAGTGGACAATATCACAGTTACCTCGATGAAGGTAAAGCTTTGCTGAAATCTAACATTTGGATGCAAGCTTCATTATTTATTTACTGATAAACTCCTAAAGAGTTGGTTTTTCCATTTGTTTATGCCATGGTTTGCATTTCAAACCCAACCCCCACATGTTTTCTGGTGGCGGAAATGGCTCACCATTGGCCAGCAGTGGGCCTTCTGATCTTGTCAATGTCAGTAGCATTTTGTGTTGTTCACCAGTTGCAATATCGCTGCAGGGGTTCGCCATTGGCAGGAACAGAAAATCCTGCCGGCAGGAAGGGATGTGTAATTCAGCCCCATATTTGTTTATTCAAGGCAAGAAGTGCACATCATGCATATGTCTTCATGGGTTTGAATTCAAAGATCTTGAATTCATGAAGTTCATGCCTGTGGAGAACTGCTGCAACTCTTTGCTGTTTCATACAACAGTGTATATATTTAAAAATATTAGCTCATTGCCCATGGTGTTGTTTACAGGTATTGCAGAGCACAAGATGTTCTCTGCGTAACAGGTTTGAGGTTCTTGCTTCCAGTCTGGACGAGAACGAGGGAGGTGAGGTTGGTGAGCAAACTGCACACAGTACAGTGATGCAGCAGGACATAGGCAAAGAGAAGGGGAAAAGGAACGTAGTAGTAATTGGTGATAGTGGGGTTAACGGTATTGACACTGTCCTTTGTCACAATGACAAAGTGCACAGAAGGGTGTGTCGTCTGCCTGGTGCTCGGGTCCGGGATGTCACATCTGGGCTGCAGAGGAACCTGGAGTGGGAGGGTGAGAATCCGGTCGTTGTGGTACATGTGGGTGCCAACGACGTAGGCAAAATGTGAACTGAGGATCTGGGGAGGGAGTATGAAAAGCTGGGAATGGAATTAAAAAGTAGAACCGACAAGGTGGTTATCTCTGGACTACTGCCTGAACCGAGTCCTGACGGGCGTAAGGTTGATAAGATTAAGGAAGTGAATGGGTGGCTCAGGGATTGGTGTGGGAGGAATGGGTTTGAATTTATGGGGCATTGGCATCAGTATTGGGGTAGGTGGGACCTGTTCGGGCGGGATGGGGTTGGTCTGAACCGTGCTGGGACCAGAGTCCTGGCTAATCGTGTAAATAGGACTGTAGACAGGGCTTTAAACTAATTGGGGGGGGGGAGGGTGCGAGGGTAGGTGACATTACGGGGGCTAAAGTTAAGGAGACGGTACAGGTAAGGGAAGAGGCCGAAAATGTCCTAATAATAAAGGGAGTAGGGGGCGTGAGTATGGTTGGTGGTGTTCTGGCAAATAGGGTCCAGGTGAAGGCTGGGATGAAGGCACTTTATCTGAATGCATGAAGCATTCGGAATAAAGTGGATGAGCTGGTGGCGCAGATCAGCACAAATGGATATGATCTGGTGGCCATTACAGAGACGTGGCTGCAAGGTGACAGGGACTGGGAGCTGAATGTACAGGGGTATCAAGTGTTTAGGAAGGATAGGCGGGAGGAAAAAGGGGGGTGCGTAGCTCTGCTGATTAAGGATAGCATCAGGGTGGTAGCAAGGGATGATATAGGAACCAAAGAGCAGAACGTGGAATCGTTGTGGGTGGAGATTAGGAACAGCAAAGGGAGGAAGACGCTGGTGGGTGTCATCTATAGGCCCCTGAATAATGATCTGGAGGTGGGGCGGGCTGTCAACGCACAAATAAGTGCGGCGTGCAGGAATGGAACGGCCATAATTATGGGAGATTTCAATCTGCATATTGATTGGTTGACCCATGTAGGACGCGGTGGGCTCGAGGAGGAGTTCTTGGAATGCTGCTGGGATAGTTTCCTTGAACAGTGTGTGTTGGAGCCGACGAGGGAGCGAGCCATCTTGGATCTGGTGTTATGTAACGAGGCGGGTAGAATTAGGGACCTTGCGGTGAAGGATCCTCTTGGGGAGAGTGATCATTGTATGGGGGGGTTTCTGGTGCAGATGGAGGAGGAGAAAGTGGGTTCCCGGACACGTGTCCTTTGTTTGAACAGAGGGGAGTACCGTAGGATGAGAGAAGAATTGGCGAATGTTGACTGGGGGAGCGCGTTGGAAGGTAGGTCTGCTGAGGAGCAGTGGAGGATCTTTAAGGAGATCTTTCTTGGTGCTCAGCAGAAATTTATTCCGATGGTTAAAAAGGACCGTAGGAGGTGAGGTAATAAGCCGTGGATAACGAAGGAGGTGAAGGAAAGTGTTAAATTAAAAGCGGAGGTGTTTAGAGTAGCTAAGAGTAGTGGGCGAGAAGAGGATTGGGAGAGGTTTAAATGTCAACAAAGATTGACAAAGAAGTTGATAAAGAAGGGTAAGAGAAACTATGAAGCTGGGCTAGCGCTTAATATAAAAAAGGATAGCAAGAGTTTTTATAAATATATAAAAAGGAAGAGGCTGGCTAGGGTGAATGTTGGACCCTTAGAGGATGAGAGGGGGGACTTAGTGGTAGGGGATGGGGAAATGGCTGAGGTCTTGAATAACTTTTTTGTTTCAGTCTTCACGGAGGAGGATGTGAATAATTTGCCGGGTGTTAGCGATGGAAAGGTGGTGGGACTGGAGGGTCTCAATGACATTATTATTACTAGAGAGGCTGTGCTCGACAGACTGGAGGGACTGATTGTGGACAAGTCCCCAGGACCGGACGGAATGCATCCGACGGTTTTGAAAGAAATGGCGGAGGTGATAGTGGATGCCTTGGTGGTTATTTTCCAAACGTCGCTGGATTTCGGGGTAGTGCCGGAAGATTGGAAAGTGGCTAATGTTACGCCGTTGTTTAAGAAGGGTGCCAGGCGAAAGGCAGGGAATTATAGGCCGGTTAGTTTAACGTCTGTTGTAGGTGAAATGTTAGAATCCGTCATCAAGGAGGAAATAGCGAGGCATCTTGAGAGGAATTGCTTGATAGAGCAGACGCAGCACGGTTTCGTTAAAGGGAAGTTGTGTCTGACAAATTTATTGGAGTTCTATGAGGACGTGTCTAGGGCGGTGGATAGAGGAGAGCCGGTGGATGTGGTCTTTCTTGATTTTCAGAAGCGTTTGACAAGGTACCTCACAAGAGGTTATTGCAGAAGGTAAGGGGGCATGGAGTTGGGGGTAGGGTGTTAGCGTGGATAGAGGATTGGTTGTCAAATAGGAGGCAGAGAATGGGGGTTAATGGGTGCTATTCGGATTGGCGGATGGTGACTAGTGGAGTGCCCCAGGGGTCGGTGCTGGGGCCTCAGCTATTTACCATCTATATAGATGATCTGGAGGAGGGAACCGAGTGTATGGTGTCGAAATTTGCTGATGACACCAAGATTGGTGGAACAGCAAATTGTGCGGAGGGTGTGGAGAGTCTGCAGAAGAATCTAGATAGGCTGGGCGAATGGGCCAGGAAATGGCAAATGGAATTTAATGTTGGCAAGTGCGAGGTGGTCCACTTTGGTAGGAAGAATGGTAGGAAGGACTATTACTTACGTGGCGAAAAACTGCAGCAGGCGACGGTGCAGAGGGACCTCGGGGTCCTTGTGCATGAGTCGCAAAACCCCACCCTGCAGGTGCAGCAGGTGGTCAGGAAGGCAAATGGGATGCTGGCCTTCATAGCGAGGGGGATTGAATATAAAAGTAGGGAGGTCTTGCTGCGGCTGTATAGGGCATTGGTGAGGCCGCAGCTGGAGTACTGTGTGCAGTTTTGGTCGCCGTACTTACGCAAAGATATTTTGGCCTTGGAGGGAGTGCAGAGGAGGTTTACTAGGCTGATACCGGAGTTGAGGGGGTTGAGCTATGAGGAGAGGCTGAATAAATTAGGCTTGTACTCGTTAGAGTTTAGAAGAACGAGGGGTGATCTCATTGAGACGTATAAGATGATGAATGGGATGGATAGGATAGAGGTGGAGAGATTCTTCCTGCTCAGAAAGGACAGTAGGACTAGGGGGCACAGCCTCAAGATAAAGGGGGGTGCGGTTTAGAACGGAGTTGAGGAGGAACTTCTTCACTCAAAGGGTGGTGAATCTCTGGAATTCTCTGCCCGTTGAAGTGGTGGAGGCTACCTCGCTAAATATTTTTAAGACGCGGGTTGATGGGTTTTTGATAAGCGAGGGGATTAAGGGTTATGGGGAGAGGGCGGGAATGTGGAACTGAGCCATGACAGATCAGCCATGATCTTATTGAATGGCGGGGCAGGCTCAAAGGGCTGGATGGCCTACTCCTGCTCCTATTTCTTATGTTCTTATGTTCTTAAATTGTACGGAGCAGGCCATAAACATTAAAAAGCATCACAGTGGTTTGCTCACTACTACAATATAGAAATATATCATATGACCTATACATAACGATAAAAAAATTCACATATATTATGTAAGGAACAATTAGCTTTGGTTCTCATGTACCTCCAAAGACTTCACATTGTACTAGGCAAATCTTTCTACTGTCAATGATCCAGTATTGGTAGAAAGTGTTGGAAAAATTCAGCAAGTTGTCTGGCAGCATCTGTGGAGAAAGAAAGAGTTATCATTTCAAGCTTAACATGAATCATCTTCATAACTGTTCCTGCTGGGTTTCTCCAATATTTTTTGTTTTTATTTCAGTTTTAGGTATATTTGTGATGTTTGCTCTTTGCTGATTGGTGGTTTTCCTACTTGCCTCGTGAATGGAACTTGTTGATAGCATTTGTTAACAAAAACCTTTAACAAAACAGGAACAGGAATACGCTTGCACAATTCAGATAACTTTTTAAACAAATGTGAATTGCATGCCCTGGTAAATAATGGTGTTCATTTTCAAAGAGCAAACATTCTACTTAAATTTACTAAATACCAAGTACACATTTACTTTTTTGGCACTGTCACGATGATGGTCATCACAAATTGTTTTCACTGGCAGCTTTTCTTATAACTTTGATATTGAAATGCCTTTTGGAATCTGTTTTTAAGCAATCAAATTACCATTACGTATATCCCACTTTAAAATGGGGAGTAGGAAAGGAAAAATAGGTTTCAAGTAGGAAAGCGGAAGAATAATTAAAGTAAGAAAAATGGTTATAAAAAACACAATACACTGAGCATTTCTTTAGATATAATGTTTAAGTTAACATTTTAAACGGCTAGAAAATAACAAGTATAAAATATTAGGGAAAGCAGAAATAAAAGGTGGAATTCTTTGGCCTTCCTGGGGTATATTTCTTGCGGTGGCAGGATCTTCTGGTCCTACCATTGTCAATGGGATTTCCCATTGATTCCACACCATACTGCCAGGAAACCCACATCAGCTGGAACAGAAGATCAGGCTGGCATGAACAGCTGTAGAATTCTGACCAATGTCTTTTCAATGTTTTTTACTATTTCAAATTGTTTCCCAAGTGATAGTTTTTGTTTTGGACTAATGTAAAACTGTTCCTAATTTTTGTGTAACTTTATTATGATGGTAGTATTTTTTTTTCCCTCAGCATTAGTAAGTGATCAAAAGGGTAATACAGTCAGTAATTTTAGGAAATTTGATTTCCCAAGCTAATGAAAGTCTAAGGTTAAGATTTCAGCAGTGTACTCTAGAAATATCATGGTAATACTTTAACGTGAATTTTAATTGTAGGAAGATATTAAAGATTTTATTGTATGCATTTATCTTTCAGACGATAATAAAACTTATCATTCGCCATCTCGGTCCTCTCTACGTTCTGTTGGGAAAAGTGTTTGTAACCGACCAAGGGAAGGCTTCAGAGTAACGTTTTCAGATAAAATACTGGACTCGTGTGCAGATGAAAATAATACACAGACAAATTCTGTTAATTCAGATTTAAAGTATGACCATTCTTCAGGGTATATAAAGGAAAGCTTGCATCAAATGAGAGAAAGAAATCTTGCAAGCTATACAGATACTTCCGTAATGAAAGATTCTTCTACAAACATTGACACAAACAGTATATTATCACATGATTATCACAAGCAACTGTACACAGATACAAAGACTTATCAGTCAACCCTGGAGCCTCACAGTCCTTATTTAAACCATCAGACAGATAAAACAAGCATTGGAATGAGCAACGATAGATTGTTTAAATTGAATCCAGGTAGTACTAATGCTAACATTCGTATTTTTATTCCTTTACTGGTCCATTGGTTGTTGTGCTGTTTTTACTTTACCTTCAGTATATTTTGTTTAAATGCATCAGTAGTATTTGAATAAACTTTGTGTATTTCTGAAGTTTCTGTTACTATGCCGATATATACGGTTAAGCTATGATTCGTTGCAAGAAGTGTTATCATCTTTAGTTTAAGTAGGCTTTTTGTTCAAAATTTCACTTTTTTGAACGTAAAGTATAGAGTTATGTTGAGCAGTTCACCTGGAGCTGTTTTTCTCCAATCCATTGTGAAACTGCCCCATACCTAACCAATGCTGTGAGCCAATAACCAGGCTATGCCAAACATAATATAAGAATTTGTCTACATCTTACAGTAATCTAAGGACTTTTGCTTTTTCTAAGCTTGATGCAACATGATGCTCTTTGTGGGGATGGGGTGAGGAATGGTGGTTATTTGGGCCAAATGGCCTAATTCTGCTCCAATATCTGTTTTATACCACATAAGTGGCACAAACACTGCCAACACTGGGGAAATATAAATCAACAGATATGTAAGCAGATTTTGGCAAGGTGTAAAAGCAACAGGATTATTGTGATGGATGATTTTAACTTCCCCTATATTGGCTGGGGCTCACTTAGTGCTAGAGGTGTGGATGGGGCAGAGTAAGGAGCATACAGGACGGCTTCTTGAAACAGTATGGAGATTGTCCAAATAGGGAAGGGGCCATACTGGACCTGGTATTGAGGAATGAGACTGGCCAGGTGATTGATGTTTCAGTAGGGGAGCATTTCGGGAACAGTGATCACAATTCTGTAACCTTTAAGGTACTGATGGATAAAGGTAAGTGTAGTCCTCAGGTGAACGTGCTAAATTGGAGGAAAGTTAGTTACAACAATGTTAGGCAGGAACTGAAGAATATAGATTGGGGGCAGATGTTTGAGGGCAAATCAACATCTGCCATGTGAGAGGCTTTCAAGTGCAAGTTGATAGGAAATCAGGACCAGCATGTTCCTGTAAGGATGAAGTACAGCAAGTTTCAGGAACCTTCTAAAACATGAGATATTGTAAGCCTACTCAAACTGCAAAAGGAAGCATTTGTCAAGGCTAGGAGGCTGGGAAGACACAAAGCAAGTGTGGAATACAAGTAAAGTAGAAAGAAAGTTAAGCAAGGAGTCAGGAGGGTTGAAAGGGGTCACGAAAAGTCATTGGCCAGCAGGATTAAGGAAAATCCCAAGGCTTTATATACATATATAAAGAGCAGGAGGGTAGCCAGGAAGAGAGTTGGCCCACTCAAGGACGGGAGGGAGTCTATGTGTGGAGCCAGAGGAAATGGGCGAGGTATTAAATGAGAACTTTGTGTCAGTATTCACCAAAGAGAAGGACTTGGTGGATGATGAGTCTGGAGAAGGGTGTGTAGATAATTTGGGTCATGTTGAGATCAAAAAGGAGGTATTGGGGGACTTGAGAAACATTAAGATAGACGTCCCCAGGACCCAATGGGGTATACCCTAGAATACTGAAGAGGAGAGGCAAGGGAGGAAATTGCTAGGGCCTAGAGAGAAATCTTTGTGTCCTCACTGGCTACAGGGGAGGTCACAGAAGATTGGAGAATATCCAATGTTGTTCCTTTGTTTAAGAAGGGTAGCAAGGACAATCCAGGTAATTACAAGCCAGTGAGCCTTACGTCAGTGGTAGGGAAATTATTGGAGAGGATTCTTCAAGACTGGATTTAATCTCACTTGGAAATAAGTGGATATATTAGTGAGAGGCAACATGGCTTTGTGAATGGGAGGTTGTGTCCCACTAACTTGATCAAATTTTTTGATGAATGACGAAGATAGTTGATGAGGGTAGGGTAGTGCATATTAGTCTACATGGACATCAGTAAGGCCTTTGACAAGATCCCTCATGGCAGACTGGTACAGAAGTTAAGGCGCAGATGATCAGAGGTGAGCTGGCAAGATGGATACAGAACTGGCTTGGTCATAGACAGGGTAGCAGTGGAAGGGTGTGTTTCTGAATGGAGTGCAGTGACAAGTGATGTCCCTTAGAGGTCAGTGCTGGGACCTTTGCTGTTGTAATGCATATGAGTGATTTGGAGGAAAATGTAACTGATTTGATTAGTAAGTTTGCTGACGATACAAAGATTGGTGAAATTGCGGATAGTGGTGAGGACCGTCAGAGGATATAGATTGGTTGGAGAGTTAGGCGGAGAGGTGGCAGATGGAGTTTAATCCAGACAAATGCGAGGATATGCATTTTCGAAGGTCTAATACAGATGGGAACTATACAGTAAATGGCAGAACCCTTAAGATTATTGATAGACAGAGGGATCTGGGTGTATAGGTACACAGGTCACAAAGTGGAAACGCAAGTTGAGAAGGTAGTCAAGAAGGCATATGGCATGCTTGCCTTCATCAGCTGGGGCACTGAGTTCAAAAAGTGGCAAGCTTTATAGAAATGTTGCAGCCCTATGGAACTTTAGTTAGGCTGCACTTGGAGTATAGTGTTCAATTCTGGTTGTTACAGAAGCTTGTGGAGTCTTCGGTGAGGGTGCAGAAAAGATTTATCAGGATGTTGCCTGGTATGGAGGACTTTAACTATGAGGAGAGGTTGGAGAAATTTGGTTTGTTCTCACTGGACCGACGGAGGTTGAGGGGTGACTTGATAGAAATCTATAAGGTTGTGATGGGCATGGACAGAGTTGATAGTCAGAAGCTTTTTCCTAGGAAGAGTCAGTTACTAAGGGGCATAGATTTATGGTGCAAGGGGCAAGGTTTAAAGGAGAAATTTTGAGAGTGCAGAGTTTGTATGTTCCTGTCAGGATTAAAGGCAAAGTGAATAAGAATAAGGAACCTTGGTTCTCGAGGGATATTGCAACTCTGATAAAGAAGAAGAGATATATGACATGTGTAGGCAACAGGGAACAAATAAGTTGCTTGAGGAGTATAAAAAGTGCAAGAAACTATTTAAGAAGGAAATCAGCAGGGCTAAAAAAAACGTGAGGTTGCTTTGGCAGTCAAGGTGAAGGATAATCCTAAGAGCTTCTACAGGTATATTAAGAGCAAAAGGATAGTAAGGGATAAAATTGGTCCTCTTGAAGATCAGAGTGGTTGGCTTTGTATGGAACCAAAGGAAATGGGGGAGATATTAAATGGGATTTTTGCGACTGTATTTACTAAGTAAACTGGCATGGAATCTCCGGAAATAAGGCAAACAAGTAGGGAGGTCGTGGAACCTGTACAGATTAAAGGGGAGGAGGTGCTTGCTGTCATGAGGCAAATCAGAGTAGATAAATCCCCAGGATTGGACAGAGTATTCCCTCGGACCCTGAAGGAGACTAGTGTTGAAATTGCAGGGGCCCTGGCAGATAAAGTTAAAATGTCGGTATCCATGGGTGAGGTGCCAGATGATTGGAGGATAGCTCATGCTATTCTGTTGTTTAAAAAAGGCTCAAAAAGTAATCTGAGAAACTATAGGCTGGTAAGTTTGATGTCAGTAGTAGGTAGATTATTGGAAGGAATATTAAGAGATACTTGGATGGACAGGGACTTATTAGGGAGAGTCAACATGGCTTTGTGCATGGTTGGTCATGTTTAACCAGTCTATTAAAGTTTCTTGAGGAGGTTAGCAGGAAAGTGGATGAAGGGAAGGCAGTGATTGTTGTCTACATGGACTTCAGTAAGGCCTTTGATAAGGTCTGGCATGGGAGGTTAGTTAGGAAGGTTCAGTCGCTAGGTATACGTGGAGAGGTAGTAAATTGGATTAGACATTGGCTCAATGGAAGAAGCCAGCAAGTGGTGGTGGAGGATTGCTTCTCTGAGTGGAGGCCTGTGACTAGTAATGTGCCACAGGGATCAGTGCTGGATCCATTGTTGTTTGTCATTTATATCAATGATCTGGATGATAATGTGGTAAATTGGATCAGCAAATTTGCTGATGATACAAAGATTGGAGGTGTAGTGGACAGTGAGGAAGATTTTCAAAGCTTGCAGAGGGATTTGGACCAGCTCGAAAAATGAGCTGAAAAATGGCAGATGGGGTTTAATGCCGACAAGTGTGAGGTATTGCACTTTGGAAGGACAAACCAAGGTCAAACATACAAGGTAAATGGTAGGACACTGAAGAGTGCAGTAGAACAGAGGAATCTGGGAATACAGATACATAATTCCCTAAAAGTGGCATCACAGGTAGATAGGGTCGTAAAGAGTGCTTTTGGAACAATGGCCTTTATAAAGCAAAATATTGAGTATAAGATTTGGAATGTTATGGTGAGGTTGTATAAGACATTGGTGAGGCTGAATTTAGTGTATTGTGTGCAGTTTTGGTCACCCAATTACAGGCAGGATATTAATAAGGTTGAAAGAGTGTAGAGAAGGTTTACAAGGATGTTGCCGGGACTTGAGAAACTGAGTTACAGAGAAAGGTTGAATAGGTTAGGACTTTATTCCCTGGAGCATAGAAGAATGAGGGGAGATTTGATAAAATTATGTGGGGTATAGATAGAGTGAATGCAAGCATGCTTTTTCCACTGAGGGTGGGGGAGGAAAAAAACTAGAGGACGGGGTTAAGGGTGAAAAGTTTACAGGGAATATTGCGGGGGGGTGGGAGTTCTTCATACAGAGAGTGGTGGGGATGTGGAATGAGCTGCCAGATGAAGTGGTAAATGCGGGCTCACTTAACATTTAAGAAAAACTTGAACATACATGGATGAGAGGGGTGTGGAGGGATATGGTCCAGGTGCAGGTCAGTGGGACTAGGCAGAAAAATGGTTTGGCACAGCCAAGAAGGGCCAAAAGGCCTATTTCTGTGCTGTAATGTTCTATGGTTCTATTTACGAGGCAAGATTTTTTTTATAGAGAGCATGGTAGGTGATTGGAACTTGCTGCTAGGGGAGGTAGTGGAAGCAGATACGATAGTGACTTTTAAGAGGAGTCTTGACAAATACATTGAATAGCATGGGAATAGAGGGATATGGTCCCTGGAAGGGTAGGAGGTTTTAATTCAGTTGGGCAGCATATCATTGCAAGCTTGGAGGGCCGAAGGGCCTGTTCCTAAGAACATAAGAAATAGGAGCAGGAGTAGGCCATCTAGCCCTTCGAGCCTGCCCCGCCATTCAATAAGATCATGGCTGATCTGAAGTGGCTCAGTTCCACTTTCCCGCTTTCTCCCCATAACCCTTAATCCCCTTGCCTACCAAAAACCTATCTACCCGTGTCCTAAATATATTTAGCGAGGTAGCCTC
Source organism: Carcharhinus amblyrhynchos (assembly GCF_965287045.1). Lineage (NCBI taxonomy): Eukaryota > Metazoa > Chordata > Chondrichthyes > Carcharhiniformes > Carcharhinidae > Carcharhinus > Carcharhinus amblyrhynchos. The sequence goes on from NC_137327.1 coordinate 46,911,592, forward strand.
CACCACTTCAACGGGCAGAGAATTCCAGAGATTCACCACCCTTTGAGTGAAGAAGTTCCTCCTCAACTCTGTTCTAAACTACACCCCCCCCCCCCCTTATCTTGAGGCTGTGCCCTCTAGTCCTGCTGTCCTTTCTGAGCGGGAAGAACCTCTCCACCTCTACCCTATCCATCCCTTTCATCATCTTATACGTCTCAATAAGATCCCCCCTCAGCCTTCTAAACTCTAACGAGTACAAGCCCAGTCTATTCAGCCTCTCCTCATAGCTCAACTCCGGTATCAGCCTAGTGAACCTCCTCTGCACTCCCTCCAAGGCCAAAATATCCTTGCGCAAGTGCGGTGACCAAAACTGCACACAGTACTCCAGCTGCGGCCTCACCAGTGCCCTGTACAGTTGCAGCAAGACCTCCCTACTTTTATGTTCAATCCCCCTCGCTATGAAGGCCAGCATCCCATTTGCCTTCCTGACCACCTGCTGCACCTGTAGGCTGGGTTTTTGCGACTCATGCACAAGGACCCCCGGGTCCCTCTGCACCATAGCATGCTGCAGCTTTTCGCCCTGTAAGTAGTAGTCCTTCCTACTATTATTCCTACCAAAGTGGATAACCTCACACTTGCCAACATTGTATTCCATCTGCCAGGTCCTTGCACACTCACTCAGCCTATCTAGATCCCTCTGCAGACTTTCCACACCCTCTGCACAATTTGCTGTTCCACTTATCTTTGTGTCATCAGCAAATTTCGACACCTTACACTCGGCTCCCTCCTCCAGATCATCTGTATAAATGGTAAATAGCTGAGGCCCCAGCACCGATCCCTGGGGCACTCCACTAGTCACCAACCGCCAATCCGAATAGTACCCATTGACACCCACTCTCTGCCTCCTATTTGACAGCCAATCCCCTATCCACGCTAACACCCCCAACTTCATGCCCCCTAACCTTCTGTAACAACCTTTTGTGCAACACCTTATCAAAGGCCTTCTGAAAATCGAGAAACACCACATCTACCGGTTCCACTCTATCCACCGCACTAGACACATCCTCATAGAGTTCCAATAAATTTGTCAGACACGACTTCCCCTTAACGAATCCATGCTGCGTCTGCTCTATTAAACAAACCTTCTCAAGATGCCTCGCTATTTCCTCTTTCATTACGGATTCAAGCATTTTTCCTACAACAGACGTTAAAATAACCGGCCTATAATTCCCTGCCTTTTGACTGCTACCCTTTTTAAACAGTGGCGTAACATTAGCCGTTTTCCAATCTTCCGGCACTTCCCCAGAATCCAGCGAGGTTTGGAAAATAATCACCAAGGCATCCACTATCACCTCTGCCATTTCCTTCAGAACCCTTGGATGCATTCCATCCAGTCCTGGGGACTTGTCCACCATCAGTCCCTCTAGTCTGTCGAGCACTGCCTCTCTAGTAACAATGATCTCATTCAGGCCCGCCACTCCTACCATCTTTCCATCGTTAACGCCCGGCAAATTATTCGCGTCCTCCTCCGTGAAGACCGAAGCAAAAAAGTTATTCAAGGCCTCAGCCATTTCCTCATCCCCCACCACTAAATCCCCCCTCTCATCCTCTAAGGATCCAACATTCACCCTAGCCAGCCTCCTCCTTTTTATATATTTATAAAAACTCTTACTATCCTTTTTTATATTTAGCGCTAGCCTAGATTCATAGTCTAGCCTTCCTTTCTTTATCAACTTCTTTGTCATTCTTTGTTGATATTTAAACCTCTCCCAATCCACTTCTTGCCCACTACTTTTAGCCACTCTAAACGCATCAGCTTTTAATTTAATACTCTCCTTTATCTCCTTCATTATCCACGGCTGATTATCTCTTCTCCTACGATCCTTCTTTACCATCGGAATAAATTTCTGCTGAGCACCAAGAAAGATCTTCTTAAAGACCCTCCACTGTTCCTCAGCAGACCTACCGACCAATCTGCGCCCCCAATCTACATTCGCCAATTCTTCTCTCATCCTATGCTGTAATTTTCTTTAAAACCTGTTTTTTGTGCTGATTGAAAAATTATTAAGCAAAAGTCGAGTGCTTGAGGTAACATTGTACAAAGATAAAATACATATTTAAGAAAGAAAGATGGGGATGAATGTAGCACTTTTTTTTAAAGGGTAAACTGAATATCCCAATGTGTACATTGAGCTATAAAATGAATTGATATGAAAGAAGTTGGTAATAATTTCCCCTAATTTTTTTTCTTAATCTGTCCAGACTTGAAAACAAATAGCACATATGGAATCAGAAAAAATATCCATGTAGATGATGCTTCTAGCAGTCAGAGGTCAAAAATTACTTCTAGTGGCTTATTACCACGTCATGGAACTTCATCTTCTGACCATTTACTTGATCGGCAAAGTTTGATATCACCTGCCAGCTCTTTTACATCTCTTTATTCCAATAGTTCAAAGCGGGGCTTTACTGAACATATTAATACAGAATTTACAGCTAACAAGAACTCAGAGAGACGATCACAACTAACCACAGCCAATGTGGAAAACTTTGAATCCAAATTAGAACCAAAGAAAGCAAGCAGCTTCAGTTCACTCTCGAGCACGCAGCCAAGTTATGATAGAAAGGTAAAAAAACTCTCTTAGCCTCAAAGTTATTTTTTCTGGGGGCATTTGTTTCCACTGTATACAGTCAAGCTTTTCTTCAGTATTGGGGGATCAATATAGGCTTATGTAGATGCAAAACAGTAAGAGTATTAGTTAACTTTGTTCCTAAACCTCAAACCAAAATGATTTTCAGGTCAAATTAATTCTAGTAATTTCCCTAAATTACAGCAGTGACTACCCTGAAAGATAATTCATTGAACATGAAATGCTTTGGCATGTTTTGTAGTTAGGATAAGTGCTACAGAATGTACATTCTTTCTCTTTAAATTTACTTTTGTGGATTTATATATACGAAACACAGAAAATGTTGAAGGAGCACAACACAGCTTGGTCAGCATCCGTCAGGAGGAGTGTATTCATCCTCATGATTCACTGCATTCAGAAACGTATGGGCTGTACAAGCACAAAACGGATGGATATCGTATCAGTTCTGCATGACGTGAATTAGCCAAATCACCTTTCTATAGGCTATATAAGACTTTTGCATAAAAATTGCAATGCTGTGTCTATGTGCTTGTTTGACCTTTCTAGTCTATTCACTAATGTACTTCTTGAGGAAACTGTAAACGTTTACCATTATCTGAATTCACTTTCATTGAACTTGTGAACTTTGTAACACATGCAGTGAGTTCCACTTTAACAACATCATGTACGCCCAAGTAGATGGTGGTGTTGCCATGGGATACTCTCTTGGTCCAACTATCGCCAACATTTTGTTGGTTTCCACAAAAAAACATGACTTTGATGGAATGACCTTTAACCACTACCCCTTGATATTTCCACTATAGTGGTGATATGTTTGCTATATTTGAATCTACAATGCATGTAAGAATTCCCTTAAACACTTTAATGGAAGCCATCAGATTCTCAAATTTACTTTTGAAATGGAGGAGTCTAATGAGCTCCTTTTCCCTGGTAGTTCAGAAATCTGCTAGTGGATTCTCTACTACTGTTTACCTAAAGCCTACCTCACTGGTCAATATACACATTGGGATTCCAACAGTTCCACACGTTATAACTTTCACCTTACTGACAACTTCATAAATAAGCCCAAGTCATTTACTCACTGTGCAAGTTTGATGCGAAATACAAACATCAAAGATATTCTGTGGGATATTGACCATCCCGACCAGATCATTGCTCACTGTATATCACGTAAACTGATGACTGGACCTAAAGCCAGCACCTTTCGTCCTGAAAAATGCCCAGTCTTCCTCGTATTACCGTGGAAGACGAAGGTTTCTCAAAAATTTGAGCAACAGGTGGAGCTAGTTGTTCATGCTGTTACTGTGTTACTATGTAGTAGCAACACTGGTGGTATTTGCCACTAATAGGATGCTACCGTCCAGTCAAAAAGATGTTCTGTGTACCACACAAATGACTAACTTAGTATATGAATTTCAATGGCAGTATGAAACAAGATATGTAGGCTTTAAGTCCCAATGATTGATCATATCATACAGCATGTCTCTTCAACTGTTTGCACCAGGCAGAATAATGACTATACTCAAACAGCCCATGCTGGCAAAACTCAGAACATGGGAGGAATTTTCCTGTCCCACCTGCCTTGGGAATGGTCATGGGCTGGGGGGAGCGGAGTGTTGTGCAAAGACCCATTGTTCTTGGGTGGGATTTTCTTGTTTTGGGCCAAACATGGCCAGAAAATCCCACCCGTAGTGTTCAACATAGATGTAATTCTGTGATTGGACAACACTTAGTGAAAAACCCCAAGAGTGCTAACAATTACACCAACAGCCAATTGATGGTGATGAGTTGGGCTTGCAATGTAGCATACTTAAACTTTCTAGAAGTTACATATATTCATATGCAGGGCCCTGCCCTCTGCAAACAGAAAGAGCATGTCTTGGCTTTACATCTTTTCAACTAAAGCATGAGGAACAACTGTTCCCCAGATGACAACACCTCAGCCAATCAGAGTTGACTTGTTTTGTTTGAATTTAAACAAATGCTGAGGGGATAACTGTTCCCTGGTGCATTCACAACTTTGCCAACCAATCACAGAATGCCTACAGTGCAGAAAGAGGCCATTTGGCCCACCGAGCCTGCACTGACAACAATCCCACCCAGGCCCAATCTCCATAACTGCACGTATTTACCCTGCTAATTTCCCTGACACTAAGGGGCAATTTAGCATGGCCAATCAACCTAAGCCTTTTCTACCGCAGTATAATTTCGTTATTCCTTTTGAAATTTGGTATTCTTATGATTATATCCTGATGTGCAAAATGAAAAGCTTTGATAATGTTTCTTTATTCAGCAATACTCATTTTTTTCAAGTTAATAAAATTGTACTTTTAAATTTAACCGTTTTTCTCTCTTTCTGAATTGAATCATTCTCTCATTTTTTAACTCCTCATTCTGTACCTGATTTAACATTGAATTCACTATTTTAACTTCCACTTCCTGTTTCAGACTGTACTGTTCATTTAATAATTCTTCAATCTGATTTGTTAAAAACATACAAAGAAACATTCATAGAAAATAGAAGTAAGAGTGGGCCATTTGGCCCTTCAATCCTGCTCCACCATTTATTACGATCATGGCTGATTATCAAATTCTATTCTCTTGATTCTGCCTTTCCACGTATCATTGATCCTGCCCTCCAGCCATATTGCTTGAACCCTTTAGCCCTAAGAGCTATATCTAATTTTTTCTTGAAATCACACAATGCTTTGGCCTCAAGAAATTTCTCCTCGCTTCAGTTCTAAAAGGTTTACCCATTATACTCAAACTATGATCCCTAGTTCTCGACTCCCCCACTATTGCAAACGTTCTTTCTGAATTTACCCTGTCTAACCCTGTTAGAATTTTATAAGTTTCAAATAAAACAAATGCTGTTAGTTGTCCTGTTGAAACAGATCTCGAATGCCCTGCCATTTCCATCTCCCACCTACAACAACTTATAGTAAAAGATTGTGTAAAAATTAAATGGGCTAAGTCAGTGTGTAGCTAATAGGGCACCTTCACCAGCTACAGTAAATTCTGGCCCATTATGTTTTGAAACTGATTATAAAATAAATACAGCAACCTGACTTTATCTTTCAAATTTGAGCAGACATTGTGCAATTGTTTTGAAGTTGGATTCAAACTGGTAGGTTGCTTCTTCATCAAGAGGCAGGTATACCCAATGTTCATATTCAAAGTGTTTGTATATGCAAAATCAGATGTTCAAAACATCCCGTATCGAAAATTAGAATGGTAATTTTAAATGTGTTCTCATTCTGAAGGTGATAAATGTTATTGTTAACACAAATCATAAATTGTGCATTTCTTTATCTCTCCCTTCGCTAGCAAACAAGTCTGGATAAATTGTTTGAAGTGGAAGAATGTGGTGATTATCGCCCTCGAACACCAACTGGGCTCAGCTCTAGTGTCTCTTCAAGTATTTCCTCCCTCCTGCTGAATCTACTTGATCTGGTGGACCAGTATTGGAATGGTATAAGATCTCTTCAGTCAAACCAGAAGTTTCTTAGTAAGTTGTCTATCATGATTCCTTTTTGCTGTATTTGCTTATGAGGTCTTTAATACAGATAGATCTTTAATTCAAGGTAGATGTTACAATAATTTTACTCCTAAAGTTCAATTGGGTTGAGCTACATTCTGCTTTTTAATATTAATTTAATGCCTAAATGTTTTAGTGGAATTACTTCTTGATTATTATCAGGGAATGAATTGCATGTACATCATTTTTTGATGTTATAGATTATAAATTTAGTACATTATCATTGGGATTCTTGGTTTTTGGATGCAGAAGAAATGCATTTTGGTTTATATTAAAATAATCAAATGTAGCACTGAAAAGGTTACATTCACTGATTAGTGTTTCTGAAAGATACTGAGGGATTAGAGTTTAGATGAAGTGTCTATCCAAATTTCTTGAGAATTGAATTTTGATTAGACATTTAAAGAGCATTGTTGCTGGGATGATCTTATCCATCTTACCATAGCAGATGCTTTGTAGCCCCTCACTGAGGAGCAAAAAAGTTATTTTAGCTCATTAATGGTTACAGTATGGCATACTTTGTTAATTTCTTTATTTAAAGGAGTGATACAGAAATTAGGTTGAAATATTGGGAAATATACTGTAGATTTATTTAGAATCCTACAGTGCAGAAGGCCATTCAGCCCATCATGTCTGCACCAATCATAATCCCACCCAGGCCCTATCTCCATAACCCCGTGCATTTACCCTGGTTATTCCCCTGACACTGGCACTAACAGGCAATTTAGCATGGCCAATCCACCTAACCTGCCCAACTTTGGAGTGTGAGAGGAAATCAGAGCACTTGAAGAAAACCCATGCTGACGTGAGGAGAATTGCAAACCCCACACAGACAGCAACCCAAACCAGGAATCGAACCCGAGTCCCTGGCACTATGAGACAGCAGTGCTAACCACTGTACCACCATGCTGCCCTATATTTATTGGCGTATGAGTTCTGAAATAAAAGTTTGTTTTGCATTCAACCTTATTTGCCTAAAATGTTGCCTTTTTGAAGATTAGAGAAATTAAAGTGGTCAGATTGTTATCCAGTTTATATAAAAGAAAGTTTGATTGATCGCTGATCAAACTAGCTTATGTCTAGATAGTGGGCAGTGAAGGCAATCTAATCATAAGGGACGTGGCATCTGTGATGTTGAAATTTGTAGCACTTGGTTTGAGGATAATTTCATCATTATACTGTATCACAAATCTTGTATCAACATTCTTGAAACATAAGCTAAGGATATTTCCATCATAACGCACAGCTAACTTAAAATCAACCTTGTTGAATTCCTAACAGAATTCCTATCTGTTCCTATCTTAAAAGGATCTAATGTCTAAATAGGTCATTTCCTAGGGATAATGTCACATTGAAAGACAGCACAGAACAACTATTACTTGTATCTTTAACTTTGTGTGAAGGTGCTTCACAGCAGTGTTTTCGAACAAAATTTGACAATCAACCAAATAAAGATATTGGTGTTGAAAAAAAGATGTTTTGTTGAGACTTTTCATCTTATACTCATCAGGACAACTGGAAGAATACCAATGTCAAGGGAAACAACTTTATTGTATTAGTTGGCAAGTAGACGTGTTGGCAGAGGCAATGCAATGGAGAATGTATCAGTTCTTGGCAACTGACAATTATATGCTGAAACTTAAACAAGACAGCTTGACCCTGATTGATCAAGATACCCACATGTGGAATGAGCCAGGTTTTCACTTGTTTTGTTTAGCTTAAATGGTCTTTCATCATCTTGGTGTGATTTGGAGCTGCTCTGTTTTTTCTGTGGCTTGCTCACGTTGCATGGGTTGTTTCCTTCAGTTGAAGAACTAAAGATGCAGAACAAACAATATATTAAATGTGCCAGTGGGGAAGGGCAACTGATTAGCATAGTTACAAAAACAGAAAATGCTGGAAAAACTCAGCAGATCTGGCAGCATCTTTGGAGAGAATGTTGATCTAGGTAATATATTTTCCTCCCATAAGATGATTAGAAGTTAATTATTTTTTAATGAAATATGACATTCTATAATTGTTAATGTAACAGTCTTATTAGTTATTGCAGAACTGTGTTCAGCTTAAATTTGTTGGCACAATTTTACTTATATTGCTGCTGTTTTACAACATAATCACATCTTTCCATTAACTATATTCCTGAAGCTTGCACATCACTTTATAAACATTCATGTTCAATGATAGTTGAAATGCAATGTTATTGTTTCCAAGACATAAAGATATGTTAGATTTTATTTATTAATTTTTTGCATTATACTTGTTCAATGATAGTGTTTTAAATACTCTACCATTCCTCATTAACACCCTGTACTTGATTGTAGCTCCAGCTCATGAAATGCTGTCCAATCTGGTTAACTCCGTGTCCATGCCAAAAGTTCAAAGTCTAGAGAAAAAGGTTAAAGCATTGACTGAAGAAAACAAATCTTTGCTGACCAGAACAGGTTTTGGCTTGGACACTGCAGAACTGCAGCGTGTGAAGCATCAATTAACTCAAAAGCAAGATGATTTGGTAAGCATAATTTTAAACTTGTTTATTAAAGATCTTGTCTGAAAACAGTTTGACAATGTTTGAAATTTGATTTGAAACTCTAGGAAGTACTTTTATGAACATATGAAAATTATTATTTCAAATAAATGCCCAATAGATCAAATAGTGGTTATTTTGAGAACTGGGAAATCAATTAGTTTAATTCACACAGGTTGCTATTGCTAACTAATACATCATTTAGTAATACACCAAAAGATAATACACATTTTACATTTTTCTGGTACACTACCAAAGAAGGACAAACGCTTAATGGCCAAAAATTGTATCTATCCCATATTTTAGCATTTTCTGATTAGATAATGAGTCACTCAGATGCCCATGAACCCGATTTTCATGGTCTCAACCTATCATGTAGATCTGTTTTTGAAATGCTGGGCATGATTTTCCTGTTTTGCAGCACTGCTTGAGTAGCAGCAGGCAGGGAAATGTCAGCGATTGGCTGAAGTGGGATTTGTGACTGGTGCCCAGCCAATGGTTGCTTTACCAGGCCATTTTTTATGGCGTAATCAGCCTCGTGTTGGAAAACAGCACAGAGATCAGGGGGCGTGCCAGCCTGGAACGCTGGTACTGCCCACTGGGCACTAGGCAGTGCCAAGGGGGACAGGGTCAGATCAGGGGCAGGTCAGTTAGTGGTGGTGGGAGAGGACTGCAGTGTACTCTGCCACAGTGATTGGTGGGGAATGAAAGAGATGATCGGGGCTAGCCGTGGGGGTGTCAGGCTAGCCATGTGGGGAAGTTTTGAGGGGGAGAAGTCAGGCTGGCTGTGGTTGTGGTGGGAAGGATCATGATGCTGGCTTATAAGGATGGGGGTGGTGTTGGGGAAGCCAGCAAGAGACCAATAATGGAGTGCCAGTGCGCATACGCCGATCTATATACTGGGAATGGCCCGCTCAGTCCACTGATGCTGGTCTCTTGCGCAGGATTAGGCCTCATTTAGCCCTCAAAGAACAAAGAACAACCCGGCACGGGAAACAGGCCCTGCGGCCCAACGAGCCCGCACCGCCATTTCAACAAAGCATTTTCCTACACCTACCCTGCCCTGTGTGTATGTGAATGGTACCCCTAATGTAGCCAGATCCAGGGGAGAATAGTGTAGGGTCAATTTGGTACACCAATCAGCCTAAGAGCACATCTTTGGGGTGTGGGAGGAAACCGGAGCACCCGGAGGAAACCCACGCAACCACAGGGAGAATGCGCAAACTCCCACAGACACAGGTCCAAATCCATGTAACTGCACAGCTAGCAGTGATAGTCACTGAGCTGTTGTGGTGCCCGTCTGCTGGTCCAGAATTAAGCACACACAACAACACGAAGTACTAGGCCACTCTCGAAACCTCCAAGAGCAGCCCACGCACGGCCCTCCGTGTGCATGCCCCTCGTTTGACAACAAGGTGGACCGACACCTGTGGATTAAAAGAGACAAAACATTAACATGTAGTATTACATTTCCAGTGTCGTCCCGAGACTCTTTTTGATACCGCCTTCTATAACCCTCCATCCCTGTTTCACTCATGTGCCTATCTAAGTAAACCTTAAACAAGTCCAATGTGCCTGCCTCCACCACCTTACTTGGTAGCGCATTCCATACCCCCACGACCCTCTGTGTGAAAAACCTTCCTCTAGTATCCAAATTATACTTCTCCCCCCTCACCCTTAGATCGTGACCTCTCATAATAGTTGTCCCCAATCTAGGGAAAAGCCTGCCACTGTTGACTCTATCTATTCCCTTCATTATTTTATACACCTCTATCAGATCCCCCCTTAATCTCCATCTTTCTAAGGAGAAGAGCCCCAGTTTTTCCAATCTTTCCTCATAACTCAGTCCTTCCATACCAGGCAGTATCCTGGTAAACCTCCTCTGCACTCTCTCCAGGGTCTCCACGTCCTTCCAGTAGCAAGGTGACCAGAACTGGACGCAGTACTCCAAATGCGGTCTAACCAACGTTCTGTACAACTGAAGCATTAGCCGACAGCTCTTATACTCTATACCCCTTCCTATAAAGGCTAGCATTCCATAAGCTTTCTTCACAACCTTCTCTACCTGAGTTGACACCTTCAGAGACGTGTGCACCTGCACTCCCAGGTCCCTCTATATTTCTATACTCTTAATCGGTCTACCTTTTATCATGTAACTCCTCCCTGCATTATTCCTTCCAAAATGCATCACCTCACATTTGTCAGGATTAAATTCCATCTGCCATCTATCTGCCCAGTATACCAACCTACCTATATCTTGCTGTGTCACCTGACAATCCGCCTCAGTATCTGCCAAACCTGCTATCTTGGTGTCATCTGCAAACTTGCAGATCACACCACATACGCCCTCTTCCAAGTCGTTTATTTATATTACAAAGAGGAGAGGTCCCAGTACTGAGCCCTGTGGCACATCACTGGTGACTGACCTCCAGCCAGAAAAGGACCCTTCCACTACTACTTTCTGTCTCTTGTTGCCCAGCCAGTTTTCAATCCATCTAGCTACCTGTCCTTGTATCCCATGTGCCTTAACTTTTTCTACCAGCCTACCGAGAGGGACTTTGTCAAACGCCTTACTGAAATCCATATAGATGACATCAACGGCTCGTCCATCGTCAACCGTTTTTGTCACCTCCTCAAAAAATTCTACCAGATTCGTAAGGCAAGACCTCCCCTGAACAAAGCCATGTTGCGTATCTCTAATCAGATTGCAACGCTCCAAATGCTTATACATCCTATCCCTAAGAATTTTTTCTAATAATTTTCCTACTACCGATGTCAAACTCACTGGTCTATAATTACCAGGGTTATCCCTACTGCCCTTTTTAAACAGCGGTACCACATTAGCTACCCTCCAGTCCTCTGGGACCTGACCTCTGTCCAAAGAAGAGACAAAGATTTGCGTCAGAGGCCCAGCAATTTCATCTTTCACCTCCCTAAGCAGCCTGGGATAAATACCATCAGGCCCTGGAGCTTTATCTGTTTTTATGCTACCTAAAAACCCTAGCACTTCCTCCCTCATAATGGATATTTCCTTCAAATGATCTACAGCACCCTCCAAGACATTACACGACACCAAACCCCTCTCCTTTGAGAATACCGACGCAAAGTATTCATTCAGTATCTCCCCCATTCCCTCAGACTCGATGCATAGCTCTCCTCCTTTGTCCCTAAGTGGACCAATTTTCCCTCTAACCACTCTCTTGTTCCTAATATAAGAGTAAAATGCCTTTGGATTTTCCTTAATCCTATCAGCCAAAGCCATTTCATGCGCTCTTTTTGCCCTTCTAACTCCCCTTTTAAGCTCCCTCCTACTCTCTATATTCCACCAGTGCTCTCTCCGTTCCCAGTTGTTTCGACCTAACATATGCCTCTCTCTTCTTCCTGACCAAGTCTTCAATACCCCCTGTAATCCACGCCTCTCTAATCCTGCCTTTCCCATCCTTCCTCTTTGCCAGCACATGCCTTTTGTGCAACATTATCAGTTTGCCCTTGAAAGCCTCCCACTTACCAACCGTGGACTTGCCCGCTAACAACCCCTCCCAATCAGTGTTCTTCAGTTCTCTCCTAATCCGGCTATAGCTTGCCTTCCCCCCGTTCAGCACCCTCCCCTTCGGACGGCACTCATCCCTTTCTATTTTTATCCTAAAGTGGACAGACTTGTGGTCACTGTTAGCCACAGGTTCACCTACCGCAACCTCAAACACCTGCCCCGGCTCATTACCCAACACTAAATCCAGTATAGCCCCCTCCCTAGTCGGGCTAATTACGTACTGCTCCAAGGACCCTTCCAACACACATTTTACAAACTCCTCCCCATCCGTACCTCCAGCTCTAGGCACCTTCCAATCCACTCCAGGAAGATTAAAGTCACCCACTACAACCACCTTATTCTTTCTGCACCTATCTAAAATGCCTCTGCAAATACCTTCCTCCACTGACCTCGGGCTGTTGGGTGGCCTATAGTATACCCCTAGCATCGTAATCTTTCCCTTTTTATTCCTCAACTCCACCCACAGCGACTCGATCCCTAACTCCTCCATATTATCCTCCCTCTGCACTGCTGTGATGTGTTCCTTTACTAACAATGCCACCCCACCACCTCTCTTCAACCCTTCTCTGTCACACCTAAAACACTTATACCCAGGAACATTCAACTGCCAGTTCTGCCCTTCCTTTAACCACGTCTCCGTCACTGCCACCACATCTAAATTCCTCACAAACATCAAGGCCCTAAGCTCATCCGTTTTACCCGTCACACTCCTCGCATTGAAACAGACGCAGTCCAACCCTCCAGGCCCACTTGGAACCTCCTTCCCCCTGATAATTTTCCTTTCACCCAAACCTACCCTATCACCCAACTCACTCCCGACCCCAGTGTCTAATGAGCTATCAGTCCCATCCCCACCCCCCCTCCCTATTAGTTTAAACCCTGCCTAAACACTCCAGCTAATCTCCCTGCTAAGACATCTGTCCCCCTCCCATTCAAATTTTCCCCATCCCTCCTGTATAGGTGCCCTTCTCTCACAAATACTTCCCAGTGATCTACAAATGTAAAGCCCTCTACCTTGCACCAATCCCTAAGCCATGCATTCAGCTGCATGATCTCATTGTTCCTAGCCCTGCTGGTACTAGGCAGCAGCCTGGAGAATGCCACCCTGGAGGTCCTGCTCTTCAGTTTGGACCCCAACTCCCTAAATTGTCTGCGTACATCTGCCCTACTCTGCCTTCCTACGTCCCTCTCTCCTACGTGTATTATTACTTCTGCCTGGGTCCCCTCTCCTTTCAAAATTCCCTCTATCCTTTCTGATATGTCCTGTACCCCTGCTCCAGGGAGGCAGACTACCATCCTGGAGTCACGCTTTTGCCCACAGAACCACCTGTCAATTCCTTTGACCCTCCCATCCCCCACCACTATCTCATTGCCAGCCCCCTTCCTTCCCTCTGAGTCATTCTGGCCCCCCTGTCTTTCCTTTTGTACGCGTTGTTGCCTTTTGGGGGGCCACTGGGGTGGTCTTTGGACCAGGAATATTCTTCTTCTTCCTCTTAACAGCTATCCACCCATCCTGTTCCTCAGCCCCTGGGACCTCCACTTGTTCATGGCTCATAGCCATTAACTCCTCATTCTCCGTAACCAGAAATGCATCCTCTAAACGCACCTCTAGTTGACTAACCCGGGCCCTCAAACACTGCAGCTCTAAACACTTGACACAGATGTGGGCCTTCGGGAGACATGATGCCTCCAAGAACTCCCACATGTGGCACCTAACACAGCTAACATTCCTCCCCATAGCCCCTGACATGTCCCAACCTCACTTGGGTTTGTATGTGCCGAAATGCAACACGGGAAAGGTAGAAACTGCAACTCATCTTGTCTAAGCCTGCTCTCACCGAAGCCCACTTTCCCACTCTCACCTCAGCCCTCCCCTCCCCTTTCTGGTATGAATCCCCCGGTAGACTCTGTGAAGCGCAGAATGCTGGAAATTCAACTGATTAAGTACACCCAAAAGGTGGGTGGGAAAATCTGCCATTATCCTGTTCGTTGGGCATTTAATTTTCTGAGGAAAATTACCCGTTATGTTCTGATGAAGCAAGTAGAACCACCATGTTTCAGTATTGCTGAATAAAAAAAATGTGTTAAACTTATCTACAATTCTGTAATTCTATCCAAGGCATCTGAAGATTATAATTAGGAATGCAGAATTTAACTATAGAAAATGTAATTTAAATTGCACCAGACCGATGTTTTGGAGTATTGCACAATTGTTATATCTATAAAAAATAGAAGTTTGTATTCTTTGAAACTAAAATTGTAAAAAAGTTAGCACAGCAATAAATGAATGCATTAATACAAGGTCTGGGATTTCATAGAGCCTTTTGGAGCGAGAAAGGTAGTGGGCTGGCCTCCATATGGGAGAAGCCTTGCGACTCATTAAAGCTGGCAGAATGGACTGATGTTCAGAACCCTCCCAGCAGCTAATTAGACTCATTACTGAGCCACTTATTGGCCATTATCCCCCAGCCCAGTAGGATTTAGTGGTAGCTCAGGGATTTTCCTGGTCACACAACTCTTCTGTGCCATTTGAAGGCTGCTAACAAACCCTGTCAGGTTTGCTAGGGGCCTCTAGGAGGACCCCTTTCTCAACGGCATTCTGTGCTCAATTTAGGGCATCCTTGAAGGCATTGGAAAGTTGGGGTGCTCGTTCAGAGCCACCCAGTGTCCTTGCATTGGACCTCTCCCCATGATCCATAATATTTGAATCAAAATTAAGATATAAAGATGGAAGATGACTTGAGCATTTATATTAAGATACACTTATTGACGCTGCTTGTTGGGCTGATATTTGGGTTGGAGAGTTAAGCGATGTCCATTTGTAATGTTTCACTTTGTAAATAAATATGATGCTAGGTGAAGATTGACTTTTTAGTCTTCTCCTTCACTGACTAGTTGTAAATTTTAAAAATCATATTCACCTCTCTTGGATCCAACAGTGATCCCTGATTAGGACATGAGAGCATACCGGTGGCAGCCACTGCTCCTGGTGGTGCTCCTATAATGTAGAGGGTCAGCATCTGGCCAGCAGACTATCAACTGATACTGCTATCCTCATGTTGAAATTCTGAAATTGTGTCATTTCAATGGTGACTTTCCAAATTGTGCAGGGTGATAAATCTGCACAACAATAATGATTTGTTCCCTTTGATTTGTATAAGGAAGTAAAAAAAACAGCAGGAGTTAATCCTACTTAATCTTTGGTAGTATATTTTGCTGTAAGTTTGAGAAGTAAAACAAAAGGGATAAATGAAGCTATAGTAACAGTTTGTTTTAATGTCTTACAAGGAGAGTTTGAAAGGAAGGCTAGCAAAAGTCCTGGATGAAAACAATAAGCTGCGTTCTCAACTGACAAGTTTGGAACTTGCTAATTGTGCTGGAAGTCAACTACAGAACAGTAAGCCACTTTTATTTTTACATTTAAAGAGTTTTGCAGTTATAATGAGAAATAAACCATTTAACAGATTAGGTCTTATGATCTCATTGTTTTGTTCACTAAATTAATAATTGGTAACGCTTACAGAAAAATAAGTATTTGAAACATTTTCGTAGATTATCGACCTTTCCTGATATGTAAGAATGGCAACTTATTTACCCATATATTTACCCCACTAATCCCCCTAACCATCTTGGGACACTAAGGGGCAATTTAGCATGGCCAATCCACCTAACTTGAACTTCTTTGGACCTTGGAAGGAAACCGGAGCACCCGGAGGAAACCCATGCAGACATGGAGGGAACATACAAACTCCATACAATCACCCATGGCTGGAATTGAACCCGGTCCCTGGTGCTAACCATGGTGCCACCCATCACTGTACCCATCATGGAATGTTAGAAAACAGAGTAAAGCCACTTGTTTTTTACCTTCCCTTTGCTGGCTGTTTAAAAGAGTTGTGCTATTCAGTTCCAATGTCTATATTTTTCCCCTTAGCCCTGAAAATTTGTCCTCTTCATACATGTTCAGTTGCATTTTGATTGTTTCTATGGACTCTACTTCCACCACTCTTTCTGATAATGTCTCCTAGATCTTAACTTTCCATGTAAAAAAAACCTTCATTTCTCTTGTAGTTTTTTTCATTAATTATTTTAAATTTAGGATCTTTGGGTATCAACCCTCTTGTTAGAAGAAACAGTTTCTCCTAACTTGCTTTATCAAAATTCTTCATAATTTTGAGCAACTCTGTTGGGTCTCCACTTAACCTGCTCTAAGGATAACAAACCCCCAAGCTCCCCAGTCTCCACATAGCTGAAGTCCCTCACCCCTTGCATCATCCTGGTAGATCTCCTCTATGCTCTCTCCCTAAGGATTAGACATTCTAAAGTATGATGCCTGGAATTGTAGACACTAGTTCAGCTGAGGCCTAAATGGTGATTTGTAAAGGTTTAACACGAGTTCCTTGCTTGTGTATTTAGTGCCCCAATTTACAAAGCCAAGGATCCAATATACTTTCTTAAGCAACAGTCTATTTAACAGAGCGAAAATTCACGAAATTTGGAAAAAGTGAGAATCTTACAACAACTATTTCTGTAAAGTTGCACTTTTTAATTAAAAAGCTTGTTCAGATTAAGAGTTATGGGAAAAAGTGGGAGAATGGGGTTGAGGAACTTATCGGCCATGATTGAATTATGGAGCAGACTCGACGGGTCAAATGGCCTAATTCTGCTCCTATATTTTATGGTCTTATGATCAACTATTAATTTTAATGTTTAATTAATAGTATTTACCAAATAACCAAGATTACTTAAATAAAAGAAAAATACTGCGGATACTTGAAATCTGAAATAAAAACAGAAAATGCTGCATGAACTCAGAAGATCTGGCAGCATCTATGAAGAGAAACAGAGGCAATGTTTCAGGACTAAATAATCCTTCTACAGAATTGTGTAGAAGGATCATTTAGATCTGGAACATTTAACTCTGTTTCTCTCCACAGATGCTGCCAGACCTGCTGAGGTTATCCAGCATTTTCTGATTTATAACAAAGGGTATTTGTCTTGCAAAACTGAGTTGGAAGATGTTCTGTAAAAAAAAGTTTGAAATGTTTGCTGCTGTTCTGTTGTGTTAGAGGATTTGCAGAAAGACAATGAGAGACTAAACTTGGAGGTGGAATACCTGAATCAACAAATTAAGCAATACAACAAATTACAAGAAACTGTCACCATGTTACAGGAGAGTCACAGGTAATTAAAACACAAACAATTTTTTGATACATTTTCGTACATAATATCAATTACATCATGTAAATATGTAAATCTGCAATATCTTTCTACAAATCTGAGGCGTTAAATTGGTAACAAATATCTGCCATTATATCAGTTACAATTTAGGAATAGAGGGTGTGATCTTACCACCTCGTCTTGCCTGTTGACCAGTGTGATGAGGTGGTAAAACAGTTTGTGAGGCAAAAATATCACTGTGTCCAGTACCAAACAGTTTACTATTTTTCCAGTCTCTTTTTACAGGCACAAATCGCTTTGTGTCCGAAATGGGCACACAGTTTATTAGCATGCATTTCAGTATCGTGATCGTGGTTGGCACGCTATTGCTGCCCCGTGGAATCTCCCCCCACCTCACTGGTGTGACGTCATGCTGGCGGGAATCAGTACTGCTCTATAAAAGTTTATATCAGGTACAGCAGTAGGGAAGGGGAGCATGGAGGTAAGTACCACCGAGTGGAGATCCTGGGGTGCAGAGGGGGAATCTCAGCTGCTGCCATGGTATGGAATGGATGGGGAGGTTGCATAGGTGCAGGGAGGGGTATGTGGGGTGGGGCACATGCCCGATATGCAGATCCTCAGTTCAGCAGTCGGTACTTGCTTGGGGCTTGTGTTGTATGCATTTCCCCTGACTGCTGAGTGACCCCCGGGAGATTGCTTATGAGGGGAACTCCGAACCCCACTGATGTCACCATGGTCGTGTTGCCATTTGTCTGCTGGATAGGCTTCATGATTTTTTTACAGACAATCCATCCCAGGCACCACTAATAGTAACAAGCAGCATCTTGTCAGTTGCTGCTCCATTCAAGGGAGCTTAGCAGGTGTTAACATGGTTCCTCTCATTGTATGGACTCTGCAGTGCTGCCTTCGATGGGAATCTATTTCAAATTAGTCAAGAGGGTGCCTCTCCCCCATCTTTCTGAACTGCTAGCCATTCCTGGAAGACTTTGCACCAGACATCCAGGTGGGTGCACTAATGTCAATTATGCAGGACCTCCAAATGGATCCCCCAAGACACCTGTATGTCCTCCATGTCTGTCAAGGTGATCATGTTGCAGCAGTTGGCAGGCCATTGAACTGGCACATGATGATGGTGTCGGGTTGCCAGTGTCCAGACGCATGGGGCATTGGTTGCTGGGGAGGGAATGGGGGGTCCAGATTGGATAACCTTACTGACTGCCTATCTCTCACTCACTCTCTCCTTCCCACCCTGTAGATACAGTGGATTTTGCCATGCAGCTCATTGAGCTGGCTATGGTACTTGTGGCTGTGGAGGAGGAGGGAGATGTGTGACTGTGGCAAGGCCAGTCCAGACCAGAGGCCATAACAGGAGGACAGGGGGCAGGTAGCCATCAGCCTGAGTGGAGGCAAAGAGGACATCGGAGATGGGGAACCTGATACTACAGGCCTGGTGTGTTATTTAACGAGCTGCTGACCACCTTGTGCTGCTGCAGGCTCTGGCTCAGTAACAAGTCAGTACGGTACCTGTGCCACATCTTCAGGGAACTTGCACATTGACAGACAGGTGGGCACTTACTCCCAGAGACCGTGAAAGTCACAGTGGCGTGCTATTTTTATGCCACTAGATCCTTCCAGGCTGCCAGAGGAGCCTCTGCAGGATCGCCCAGTCTTCTGTTTGCAGGGGTGATTCTGAAGTGACAGATGCTCTAAGGCGGGCAGCCATCTATTATCAGCTTTGACACAAAGAACAAAGAACAACCCAGCACGGGAAACAGGCCCTTCGGCCCAACAAGCCCACGCCACCATTTCAACAAAGCATTTTCCTACACCTACCCTGCCCCGTGTGTATGTGAATGGTACCCCTAATATAGCCAGACCCAGGGGAGAATAGTGTAGGGTCAATTTGGTACACCAGTCAGCCTAAGAGCACATCTTTGGGGTGTGGGAGGAAACCGGAGCAGCCGGAGGAAACCCACACAACCACAGGGAGAATGCGCAAACTTCCACAGACACAGGCCCAAATCCATGTATCTGCACAGCTAGCAGTGATAGTCACTGAGCTGTTGTGGTGCCCGTCTGCTGGTCCGGGATTAAGCACACACAACGACATGAAGTACTAGGCCACTCTCAAAACCTCCAAGAGCAGCCCACGCACGACCCACCATGTGCATGCCCCTCGTTTGACAACAAGGTGGACCGACACCTGTGGATTAAAAGAGACAAAACATTAACATGTAATATTACATTTCCAGTGTCGTCCTGAGGCTCTGACCCTTTTTAATACCGCCTTCTATAACCCTCCATCCCTGTTTCACTCATGTGCCTATCTAAGTAAACCTTAAACAAGTCCAACGTGCCTGCCTCCACCACCTTACTTGGTAGCGCATTCCATACCCCCACGACCCTCTGCGTGAAAAACCTTCCTCTAGTATCCAAATTATACTTCTCCCCCCTCACCCTTAGATCGTGACCTCTCGTAATAGTTGTCCCCAATCTAGGGAAAAGCCTGCCACTGTTGACTCTATCTATTCCCTTCATTATTTTATACACCTCTATCAGATCCCCCCCTTAATCTCCATCTTTCTGAGGAGAAGAGCCCCAGTTTTTCCAATCTTTCCTTGTAACTCAGTCCTTCCATACCAGGCAGCATCCTGGTAAACCTCCTCTGCACTCTCTCCAGGGTCTCCACGTCCTTCCAGTAGCAAGGTGACCAGAACTGGACGCAGTACTCCAAATGCAGTCTAACCAACGTTCTGTACAACTGAAGCATTAGCCGACAGCTCTTATACTCTATACCCCTTCCTATAAAGGCTAGCATTCCATAAACTTTCTTCACAACCTTCTCTACCTGAGTTGACACCTTCAGAGACTTGTGCACTTGCACTCCCAGGTCCCTCTATATTTCTATACTCTTAATCGGTCTACCTTTTATCATGTAACTCCTCCCTGCATTATTCCTTCCAAAATGCATCACCTCACATTTGTCAGGATTAAATTCCATCTGCCATCTATCTGCCCAGTATACCAACCTACCTATATCTTGCTGTGTCACCTGACAATCTGCCTCAGTATCCGCCAAACCTGCCATCTTGGTGTCATCTGCAAACTTGCTGATCACACCACGTATGCCCTCTTCCAAGTTGTTTATATATATTACAAAGAGAAGAGGTCCCAGTACTGAGCCCTGCGGCACACCACTGGTGACTGACCTCCAGCCAGAAAAGGACCCTTCCACTACTACTCTCTGTCTCTTGTTGCCCAGCCAGTTTCCAATCCATCTAGCTACCTGTCCTTGTATCCCATGTGCCTTAACTTTTTCTACCAGCCTACCGAGAGGGACTTTGTCAAACGCCTTACTGAAATCCATATAGATGACATCAACGGCTCGTCCATCGTCAACCGTTTTTGTCACCTCCTCAAAAAATTCTACCAGATTCGTAAGGCAAGACCTCCCCTGAACAAAGCCATGTTGCGTATCCCTAAGCAGATTGCAATGCTCCAAATGCTTATACATCCTATCCCTAAGAATTTTTTCCAATAATTTTCCTACTACCGATGTGAAACTCACTGGTGTACAATTACCAGGGTTATCCCTACTGCCCTTTTTAAACAGCGGTACCACATTAGCTACCCTCCAGTCCTCTGGGACCTGACCTCTGTCCAAAGAAGAGACAAAGATTTGCGTCAGAGGCCCAGCAATTTCATCTTTCACCTCCCTAAGCAGCCTGGGATAAATACCATCAGGCCCTGGAGCTTTATCCGTTTTTATGCTACCTAAAAACCCTAGCACTTCCTCCCTCATAATGGATATTTCCTTTAAATAATCTACAGCACCCTCCAAGACATTACACGACACCAAACCCCTCTCCTTTGAGAATACCGACGCAAGGTATTCATTCAGGATCCCCCCCATATTCCCTCAGACTCGATGCATACCTCCCCTCCTTTGTCCCTAAGAGGAACAATTTTCCCTCTAACCACTCTCTTGTTCCTAATATAAGAGTAAAATGCCTTTGGATTTTCCTTAATCCTATCATTTCATGCCCTCTTTTTGCCCTTCTAACTCCCCTTTTAAGCTCCCTCCTACTCTCTATATTCCACCAGTGCTCTCTCCGTTCCCAGTTGTTTCGACCTAACATATGCCTCTCTCTTCTTCCTGACCAAGTCTTCAATACCCCCTGTAATCCACGCCTCTCTAATCCTGCCTTTCCCATCCTTCCTCTTTGCCAGCACATGCCTTTCCTGCAACATTATCAGTTTGCCTTGAAAGCCTCCCACTTACCAACCGTGGACTTGCCCGCTAACAACCCCTCCCAATCAGTGTTCTTCAGTTCTCTCCTAATCCGGCTATAACTTGCCTTCCCCCCGTTCAGCACTCTCCCCTTCGGACGGCACTCATCCCTTTCTATTTTTATCCTAAAGTGGACAGACTTGTGGTCACTGTTAGCCACAGGTTCACCTACCGCAACCTCAAACACCTGCCCCGGCTCATTACCCAACACTAAATCCAGTATAGCCCCCTCCCTAGTCGGGCTAATTACGTACTGCTCCAAGGACCCTTCCAACACACATTTTACAAACTCCTCCCCATCCGTACCTCCAGCTCTAGGCACCTTCCAATCCACTCCAGGAAGATTAAAGTCACCCACTACAACCACCTTATTCTTTCTGCACCTATCTAAAATGCCTCTGCAAATACCTTCCTCCACTGACCTCGGGCTGTTGGGTGGCCTATGGTGTACCCCTAGCATCGTGATCTCTCCCTTTTTATTCCTCAACTCCACCCACAGCGACTCGATCCCTTTCTCCTCCATATTATCCTCCCTCTGCACTGCTGTGATATGCTCCTTTACTAACAATGCCACCCCACCACCTCTCTTCAACCCTTCTCTGTCACACCTAAAACACTTATACCCAGGAACATTCAGCTGCCAGTCCTGCCCTTCCTTTAACCACGTCTCCGTCACTGCCACCACATCTAAATTCCTCACGAACATTAAGGCCCTAAGCCGTCACACTCCTTACATTGAAACAGACACAGTTCAACCCTCCAGGCCCTGATAATTTTCCTTTCACCCAAACCTACCCTATCACCCAACTCACTCCCAACCCCAATGTCTAATGAGCTATCAGTGTCATCCCCCCTCCCTATTAGTTTAAACCCTGCCTAAACACTACAGCTAACCTCCCTGCTAAGACGTTTTTCCCCCTCCCATTCAAATTTTCCCCATCCCTCCTGTACAGGTGCCCTTCTCTCACAAATACTTCCCAGTGATCTGCAAAAGTAAAGCCCTCTACCTTGCACCAATCCCTAAGCCATGCATTCAGCTGCACGATCTCATTATTCCTAGCCCTGCTGGTACTAGGCAGCAGCCCAGAGAATGCCACCCTGGAGGTCCTGCTCTTCAGTTTGGACCCCAATTCCCTAAATTGCCTGCGCACATCTGCCTTCCTACTTCCCTCTCTCCTACGTGTATTATTACTTCTGCCTGGGTCCCCTCTCCTTTCAAAATTCCCTCTATCCTCTCCTATATGTCCTGTACCCCTGCTCCAGGGAGGCAGACTACCATTCTGGAGTCACGCTTTTGCCCACAGAACCTCCTGTCAATTCCTTTGACCCTCCCATCCCCCACCACTATCTCATTGCCAGCCCCCTTCCTTCCCTCTGAGTCATTCTGGCCCCCCTGTCTTTCCTTTTGTACCCCTGTCGATGCCTTTTGGGGGGCCACTGGGGTGGTCTTTGGACCAGGACTATTCTTCTTATTCCTCTTCTTCCTCTTAACAGTTATCCACCCATCCTGTTCCTCAGCCCCTGGGACCTCCACTTGTTCATGGTTCATAGCCATTAACTCCTCATTCTCCGTAACCAGAAATGCATCCTCTAAACGCACCTCTAGTTGCCTGACCCGGGCCCTCAAACGCTGCAGCTCTAAACATTTGATGCAGATGTGGGCCTTCGGGAGACGTGATGCCTCCAAGAACTCCCACATGTGGCACCTGTCACAGCTAACGTTCCTCCCCATAGCCCCTGACATGTCCCAACCTCGCTTGGGTTTGTATGTGCCGAAATGCAACACGGGAAAGATAGAAACTGCAACTCACCTTGTCTAAGCCTGCTCTCGCCTAAGCCCAGCGAGCCAAAGCCCTTATAACTCTCACTCAGCTCCCACTCACTCCGCTGCCCGCTCCCGACGCTGCCCGCTGTCTATCACTGTCTTTTTATAGCCCCCGCTCTCCTTTCCCGACTAGCCCCTCACCTAACTTCCGCTACAGAAGTAAAAAGTACTCACAGAAACCCTGTGAACCGGAATTGCAGTCAAAAAGCGTTTAAAGTAAATCCAACACTCACCACAGCCACCAGGTACACTGCTCCGGAGAACGATGAGATGTATTCATGGGTGAGTATCAGATTTATACCCCCTGCTCTCCCTTCCCGACTAGCCCCTTGCCTAACTTCTGCTACGGAAGTAAAAAGTACTCACAGAAACCCCGCGAACCAGAAATGCAGTCAAAAAGCATTTAAAGTAAATCCAACACTCACCACAGCCACCAGATACACTGCTCCGGAGACACGGGCCAGGCCTAACAGGAAGTCTGGGCTACAAACTTCAGCACCTTCGCTGGCATGCCCCACATGTAGGGGGCCATCAAAGATATGCACATTGCCCTGCGAACCCCATACTGCATCCCCTGATGGTATGTTAAATGAAAGGCACTCCCTGAATGTTCAGGTGGTTTGTGGCCACTGCATAAATATCATGCAAGTGTGCACATGACATCCAAGGAGCATGAACGACAGTTAGGTACTGCAGAACTCTGACATCCCTGACCTCTTTGAGAATCAATCCAGGCTGCTGTGATGCCTCTTGGGGGGAGAAGGGCTATGTGCTGAGGTCTTGACTGATGACGCCAGTGTGGAGGTCCAAGACCGAGGCTGAGACCTGCTACAGTGAGGCACCTGTTGCCACCTGGGCCATCGTTAAATGGTGCATCGGGCTCCTGAAAATGAAGTTTCGCTGTCTGGATTGCTTTGGTTGGGTTCTCCAGTACAGCCCCCTTGAGGATCTCCTGCATGATAGTGTTCTGTGTATTCCACAATTTGGCACAGCAGGGGGAAACATCTTGCAGGAGGAGTACCAGGTGGACATCCCTGAGAGGAGACACAGGAAGATGAGAGCAACAGGGAGCTGGGGACTGGAGGACATGCTGCGGCAAGGATCTGACAGGGCAGGGAAACAAGGAAGGTGTTCATTGCCACAACGTTCAAAGAGTAGAGGGCGTGGTGCATTGCTACTCCAATCCGCACCTACCCACATATTCCTGGAAGCCTTCAACACCCCCCACCATTTGTTCACGCTCCACTATGGGTTGGGTCCTTGTTGTATCACACCATGGCTTTGGGTTGGTTTAGCTGTTTGACTCACTATGCAGCATGCTGCCCTTATGCCATACAAGTCTGACTCCTAACCTGTCTTCTTTCGCCTCGCTAACCCGACTCTGGGCCACCGGCCTTCTCCATGGTAGAAGATTGCCCTTCATGACATCCAGCTCCCCCATCCTGAATTGTGGGGCTGCTTTGTGGGGTGCCATATTCCTGATGTGATTGACTGTGTGTGCGTCATTATTTATATGGAGCCCCACTCTAAAAGGGTACATGCTGCAGCCAGGTTGGTGAGTCGTATGCTTGAGCCTGCCACGCTGGCGAGAATTGCACTGTGTCAAATGACTGAAATGCAGGGTGTGCCAAAAAGGCACAATTTACTCCTGTTTTTAGACTTTTTTGACACTTAGGGCGTAACCTTCAAAACAAATTCTTGCCAAATAAGCAAGAAAATGTATTTTTTCAGCGAGCCATGAGTCACAATCTTATAGCACTCAATGCAAAAAAAGAGCCCAGATGCGATTCTTGCCAGTGGTGGGGGCAGCTAATCCTGCCAGTGAAGCTGGCTGCAGAGTGCTTGAATCTCAGGTCCCACTCCTTGGCAGTACTACAGGCATAGTTATGCTGCCAGTTGGGCAGTGCCAGGTGCATGATGGGCACTGTCCAGCTATTCGGGAGGCTTCAGTGGCCTCCAATTCCCCCGGTAAGGCTATCATAACTGGTCATTGTTGATGGAGACCAGCTGTGATTCTTGCTGGTGTGAAACTTGATTGGTGAGATGGTAAGTGAAAGCGAGCCTGGACAATGCTGTCCTGGACTCACCAATGACGTGTAAATCACGTCATTAACATTTAAATAAGCTTGGTGCCCAGAAAGTGCAAAACAGGGCCAGTAAGATTGAGAGGTGAGAAAACGGGTGCAAACCCGATTTTTCGCCACCTGTGCAATCTTACTACCTCACCTTGCTGAATGATGGGTGGGACAAGGATGAAAGATTGTGGCTTTAGAATTTTTTTGGGAAGATCATGCCCACAATGTGGTACCACAATAATAACAACTTTGGCAAAATAATTCAAAGCTTTAATTATAGTTGTTTTTTTCTTAACTAGCTGCTATTCAAATATCATGGCTGCATCTTTAAAGCTACTGAAACAAATAATGATCTTTTATCACTTTTGGCATCTTTTTTCTTTTGACCTGTTGTACTGTGAAAGTAATTAAAAATATATATTTTACAATTAATTAGAAAACCATTCCATAATTGAAGTGTGGTAAACTTGTTAATACAAATTGAACAGCTGAAAGTTGCTTGGGAAAAGGCCTCTTATCTCACCACTGCAGGTTACTATTTTTCTGACTATTTATTTTTATTACCATTCATTTATATATAGTGTATTGGTTCTTGCAACAGAAAGTCATTTAAAGTTATTTTCAGCATTCTCATTGTTTGGAAATAATTGTGAGAAGAGACTTGGCTTTGTGATATTAATATAGAATGGTAGGATTCAAGTTGTTACCTGCAGTTTTCACACACACAATATTGCTCTCCACAGGCTTTTTGCAATGCCCTTATGAGCAAGGACTTCTCCAAAGGGAGAAAAAAAAATCAATGGGGATCTACTTCACACTGCATTTCTTACTACTCCTAGCGATTGGTCATTGATAACACAAGGCAGTGGCCTAGAGAAGGTTATCTGACAACTGGAGATGGGAAAGAGTTCCAATTGGAAATAATTATTTAAGATATGAGTAAAAACATATACATTTTTCACTATATGTTCTGAAAAGATGCAAATTTCTAATGCCTGTAAAATAATAGTCGAGTAGGATGATTTATGTAGGTTGTGATATAAAGTTACAACTGCTTTTAAAACCTTATTAGATTTTTTTTTCATCTTTACCTCTTCCTTTCTCTTTTCCTGAAAGCAGGATTCCTTAGTAGAGTTCCATCAGAATGTGGTTCGATTCCATCAGAGCTGGATATCCTCCCATATTTTGTTCAAGTAGCTACTATTTAAGTGTCAGGTTTGACAAAGAATATTAACAAGCTATTCAAAGGATAAACTCAGTTTTGCCTTCATCCTGTATTCATATACGTGCACTTCCAACAGGGGTCACTTGATAGTGAACAAGATCGGTTCTGACTGACTTGTTTTTCTCGTCCTTAACACAAGAGCTCTGAAGCTGATTGCATTGCCACTACTTCTGTCCAAGGGGCTGAAGATTTTCCTCTTTAGTGACTACTACTTAAAAGGATAAACTCACTGAACTGTCAGAAAAACTGAGTAGCCTAATACTTTAATGCTGTAATGTAGTATCATCAGGCAATAAGGAATGATGGCATCTTTTACTCTGCTTGTATTGATTTATTTTTAACTCTCAGTTGTAATTTATATACATTTTGTCAGAAGATTGTGAACTTTCTAACAATGAAGTGCAATATTATTTATGGTTTGGTAAACTGGTAATTTTTGTCTTGTTCTTAGATCTCTGGTATCGACCAATAATTACCTACAACAACAGCTGAATGTAAGCAGTTGTACAAGTCAAAACAATGACACACCGTATCATCTTGGTTCTCAACGTTCAAAAGCATGGAATAAACTCGTACCTTCAGGAATCACAGAATTGCCCTTATCATCCAAACGTAGCCATCACAGTAACTCTGATATACTGTAATAAAATTGCTGTATAATACAGTAACTAAAATCAAAATGCCTAATTCTAATTAAATTAGTGTCTGTTGGAAATTGTATATGAGCTAATCGTGTTTTTTCAGTCCATGGGGGTGCCTCATTTAGAGAATTTGAAATTGAACTGTAAAATAAATATTCTGTTAATAAATATGCTTGACTACTTTGAAATAAATAATTTGTACAGTAGTGCTATCTTTGTAAGATTAGCTTTGTAATGCATTGTGATAGTGAAATGATCACAACTAATGAACATTAGATAGCATTTTTTAATTCACAGTAATGATTGAGTGGCTTTCTTCTGCAACAACCCCAATATTTATATTCATCTAAATTTATTGTTTGTGCTATTTGTAACCAATTTTAGATGTAGAATTTGCAACAACATGGAATTGAAAATATAATGAAAGCTGTGTCAAGTTTCTGGAAGTTTGTTTGTACTTATTTGTTATACTGATTGTTAAACTGCTAAGATCTGAAAATTGTATTTTAGGTTCAAATTTGTTGGCTATACGGGTAGGACTTGGCAGTTAAACTTCAGCATTGCAATAGTTGTGCAATACTTTCACCTGGTTTCTAAAAACAAATCATTTGTAATGCACCATTAGTCATGAACAAATCTGTAAATTTGTTGCCAATTGTTCCAAATGTTTGATGATGTATTTTAGAACAGTTAGTGATTGACACTTAACTGTGCTTCACATATTTATTTTGTTCAACAGTCTGAATTTAAAAACTGTTACCAGTGGAACCTTAAGTGACAGCACCACATCTGTTATGCAAACTACAGCGATCATTGAGTAAAGTAAAATCAGAAAATGCAGGAATTAGTCAGGGAGCACCTGTGCAAGAGGAAGGTAGGGTCAACGATCTGGAACATTAACCCCTCATCTCATTATATACTGCTTGAACAGCTGAACATTTCCAGCATTGTGTGTTTAATTTCAGATTTCCAGTATCTGCAGTATTTTGCTTTTTGTAAATCTTGTGTCTGCCTATTTAGTGGAAGTATTAAATCATGTTCAGTCAGCCTTACATTCTATATTTTAAAGGTACATATATAAGTAATATATACATTTGTGCCAGTCTGTATACACTTGGATTGATATACATGATGATAATGGAGTGTTTGGAACATTGTGCGTGTTGATGAATTTGCATTTAATTTATTATTCCGTTTGGTTAAATAGTTCTGGTTGCGAGAAACTGTTTTTCATAAATATAGTTTGTTTTAGTTTTGTAATTATTATTCCCTTCCATTTCATTACACATTATGCTGCAAAAAAAGCAAATATTTTTGAGCATAATCTCAGTTTTTGCATTTAAGTGGAATCTCCTTTTGTTATTTTATTTGTCCTTGTACCAGTGGCTGTTCTCCATATTGTATGGTTTTATTACTGTCATCTTGTGTTAAATTTCACAGTATGGATGTCTCAGAACAATGGATATCTGTAGTGTTAAGTAAGCTGTTTAAAATATTATAATAATTGAAATACCTCCACACAGTCCAGTTACATTTTTCATCTCATCACCCTGAAAATGAAAGGTATGCCTCTACGATACTCATGAGATGTTTACAGGAGCTAATTATTGGATAAGAGTAAACTAAAATAACAAATGGGAGTCAGAATGAACTTTAAATATTCAAGTTAGTCTCAAGATTTACATTTCTTTGTCTTCCCTCGTGCATCAATGGAGATCACATTTTTTTTCTAGGTCAATTTTGCATTCATTAATGCGAGGGCCATTAGCACTAAGAAATAGTCATGTCAACATCAAGCATTACAAAGTCAACTGGATCATGATTAGATGCAAAGTAGGGGTTTCTTTTCTCTGTATCAAAAATATACCTTAAACCAACCTCAAAAGAACATCCATATCACCCATCCTGTAATGAGTGAAGTGCCCATTTTGCTGAATGAATAATTTTTTTGCTGTTGACTCAAAAGACCCTCGGAACTGACAGGAGACTGCCTGTGTGCTCTTAATGGCAAAGTTTTTATTTCATGAGTTCAATTTTACAGTTGAACATTATTCCCAGTTTCAATTGTGTCTTACTTGTGCTGTTTAATCCTATCAAAATGTTTAAGTATGAAATATTTGAAGTACTGTGCACTTGTGCAATAGATGTAAATACATTTTAATTCTAATTTTAGTGTGTAAATTTCCTGTACATTATAATATGAGCTATAACTTATTAAAAGTCTTAGTGATGACAAAAAAATCAAATGCCTTTGTAGATTTGAAGATATTTTACAACAAAATATGTTAAGATATTTGCTTTGTTTTGTGTCCCTCCTTGTCTACTTCAAGTTCTTTTATGATTACTGATAATTCCTGTATCCTATTTGGTTAGTTACCTTACCCCACAAAATTAATAATGCAACTTACTTTAAGCTGTTTACTCTGACCATAAGTTAATGTAGTTTGGATCTTTAATAAACCTACTGTTGCATGAAACTAGTAACAGCCAGCAACCCCAGTTGGATTTAAAATCATTTCACTGCTTAACTTGAACGAAAAATCTAATTTTGGAAAGGACAGATCTCAAACTTAACCAGTCTTAAGATGTTATCAGTTGATTGGTTTTAGATGAAAGATGTTGCCCTTTTTGAAAGAGAAGAATGAACGAACATGATGTAGATTCAGAATTTACTATAATCCCTTTTCATATGCATTAGACCATGATGTCAGAATATAAATATTTGAGGCGGAGGAGGGGTGAGATGGTCGTGCAGCAACAGGCTTACAAAAATGGATTTATAATTCTAAATCCCATCACTACGGACTTCTGAGGTAAAACTAAATTGAACTTTAATTCTTGTGTTTCCAATTCTTTCTGTTCCTTGTTCTGCACTTCTGCCGGCGAATAGCATGGAAGACCAAAAATCCGTTTTGCCCAATGCCAAACAGTTTGCAATTCTCCCAGCCCTTTTCTAATGGCACAAATCGCTTCACACCCATTCTTGCCCAGAAAGGGCCCATGAGGCTGATTAGCATGAGATTGACTGCATTTCCATGTTGGTGAATTTGGCATGTGACCTACCCATCTCCTGCAAAGCACCCATCTCCCAGACTGCCTGTCACACAGGCAGAAATCACTACTGCTCCTATAAAGCGTAGTTCAGAGTTGTGAAGGAGAGTGAGGAGGTGAGTAGCGCTGTGCACCAACCTCCAGGGTGCAAGAGGGTGATTCAGCAACTGCCATGGTGTGGGGTGTGGCCCATCATGGGCACAGGGGCTTAGGCTGGGAGTCCTCAGATCAGGGTCACTGCTTGTTGGGGTCGTGTGGCGAGCATTCTTCCTGCTTGAAAGACCCGAGGGGTTCCTGAGGTCAAGGTCAAATCCCACTAATGTCCACCTTCCCCTGCTGGGGGTGTCCGTGGCTTAGTACTGACATCCCAACCCAGGTCCCGCTAACAGTCACAAGCACCTGGCAGCTATTGTTCCAATTAAGGGAACTCGGCAGATGTTAACACAGCTCCGCACACTGCATGAACTCAATGGCGCTCCCTACAATAACCATTGTCGCGTGAGGGTTAGGAAAGCACCTCCCTACTGTCTGTCTGACCAGGATGCCATGCCTGGAAGCCATTCTGCACCAATGTCCAGATGTATACATATGTGTATACTGCAAACATTTTTCATTGAGGAACTTCCATAAACCTTCTTGATCAACCTGAGCATCAGAGTGTTGAGCCCAGTCTGTCTCATACTGCCGTTACCAGCTTGTGGTATTATGGGTCCATATTTGAGCAGGGTCCAGCTGTGCACCACACACCTGTGAGCAAGCAACTGCACCGGGGTGCAGAAGGTATCATGTGAAGTGATGGTACAGCTGTGTGGAATGCTTTTGGCGACCATGAGGAAACAGTGCCTATTCCCACTGGAGGCAATGGCGTTGGCAACCAATTGAGGTGGCGTACTGGAGATGGTGTCTGGTTGCCAGGATCCAGACCCACAGAGACATGGGGTGCAGGGAGGGACTAATGTCCTCCCTCTGCAAAGCAAGAATGATTCTTGGATTTGAGCCAGCAGAGCTGGCAACGATCATCGTTGCTCCCGTGGCAGTCAACAGATGTCACTGCCCGCAGCACAGCCAACCCTGGAGACTGCACCAGGACAACAGGATCTGCTGGTCTGGCTATGCATTGGTTAGAGGAGGAGGGCAGATGATGGCGGAGGAGAAAGCCCTGGCTGTACAGGACACGCATGTTTTTCCATAAGCTGCTGAATTCCATCTGCTTCTGAAGCCTCAGCTGAAGCATGGAGAGTGCAACATTTATGGCCCTTGACGACTGCCCTTAACATCAATGCCACCGGGTCATTCCAGGGCCCGATTGGGACTTGTGTGGCATTTCGCAGTTGCGGACCCACAGGTGTATCCGGGAGGAAACAGATGTCCTGTACTCGCAAGCAGGGTAGTACATCCACTTCGACCTGAGTCAGGCCCAACAAGAAGCCCATTTGAAGGCTTCGCCACCATTGCAAGTATGCTGCAGGTTTAGGGGACCATTCATGTCACCCTGTGGAATCAGGAAGTGCCTTTTTATCAACAGGAAGGGGTTCCACTCCCTGAATGTGAAGATCACGTGTGACCACCTGATTAATATCCTGAAGGTGTGTGCACAGTTCTCAGCAAGCATGTACACAGCTACTTCCTGGGACATTGACATCCCCTGGGACTTTAAGGACCACCCTGAGTTGCTGAGATGGCCCATGGATGACGAGGGCCACTGGCTGAAGCCATAGCTGATGATATCACTCTGGAGGCCTGAGACCGAGGCAGAGACCGCTGCAATGAGGTCCACACTGCCACACAGTCCATTACTGAATGGTGCATCGGCCTAGTGTTTCCACTGCTTGGACTGCTCTGGCACAGTCCTGCAGTCATGACGTAGAGATGCCGGCGTTGGACTGGGGTAAACACAGTAAAAAGTCTCACAACACCAGGTTAAAGTCCAACCAGTTTATTTGATAGTAATCCCACAAGCTTTCGGAAATACTGTTTCTTCATCAGGTGTGTGGAACGTTCTGATCAGAGAAGGGCATATAAAGTCACACACAGTTTACAGAATACTTATTAGAATGCAAGTCTTTACAGCTAACCTGTTAACCTGCTAAGGAGGCTCTGGAAAATGCTGGACTAGCAATGGCTATGTCCAGCAGGTCAGAAGGATCTGGGAGGTCCTCATCACCGCAAAGTTCACGCACAGATCCTCCTGAGACCTGTGCCCGTACACCTCCCTGTGGGATCAATCTGCACCAAGCAAGGGGTTCTGGGACTGTAATGGGGGGTTGGTAACCTTCAAACTATTCCTATGCAGATGGCACTAGGGAGGGACAAGTATCTGGGCAATTTGACACTTACATCAGAAAGGTTTATATGGATGAATGTACTGAGGATCTGTACTTCTGTGGCACATGCCAACATCGTAGTCGTTCACAGCCCTTTCAGTGGCTTCCTTATGAGATTCATCACTCGTTCTTGAAAAGGAGTCAGAAAACGTAACTTGGGGATTCCACTGCCTGCCTTCTCCCACTCTCTGTGGTTCAGCGCCATCTTCTCCTGTCGTGACATAAGCAGATGATTGAGGGCTTGATGGCTGGCAGGCCCAGGGGTGTTGTTCAGCACCATGCTTCACCAGGTGGGGGCTGTGATTGGGGATGCCAGAGGAATTTCAGGAAGATGCTAAGGGGTCGGGTGCTGGACAGCTGTGCGGTGTCTAGGAGTGGGTCAAGGTGGACATTCCAGGTGTGACAAACAGGTCTGATGCCAGAACAAGATGATGGGACACTCGCCTTTGCAGCCTGAACAAGCTAAGTCATCTTCTGGTGTTGGCCTCTGGTTCTGCATGTCAGGCTGCAGGCACTAACTGCCACAGCCACTACTTCCCAGGTTGCATTGGAATCCCTGCTCCTGGGTTGTCTTCCCTCCTGAGGATACAGGATGGCCTACCTCTTCTCCATGCTGTCCAGCAGCCGTCACTGCCATCTTCCTGGCATGACTGGTTGTGAGTGCAGGGGCAGCATTTAAATGCAATTCCCTCTTCTTAATGGCATACAGCTGCAGCCACTTCAGGTGTGTCAAGGTCCTGGAGACTCCATAATGACATGTTTTGCATGGTAGCTCTCTTAGTGCACAGTGTGGGTGGATCGTGGTGCAGACTGCGTTGAAGGGACCAGTGCAATTACTCTGTTATTCTCGCTGTTGTGACATTTAGAAATCTTTTGGGAGAATTGCACCAGCTCTCTTAATTTGCTTAGTAGTATTCTCCTCCCCCCTCCCCATGATATTATATATTCCTCCTTTTTAGATAATATGTAACTTCCTTTTGAATGCTTCAACTGAACCTGCCCCCATCATGCTCTCAGATACTATATTGCAGATCTTAACCCTGCATGAAAAAATTCTTCCTCCTATCACTTGCTTCTTCTACTTGCTTCCTCTACTTTAAATCTATGCCTTCTCATTCTTGATTGTTTCACCAGTAGGAACAGTTTCTCCTTATCTACCCTGACCATGCCCTCAAGACTTTGAATACTTACATCAGATCTCCTTTCAGCCTTTTCTTCTCCAAGCCATTTCTAGAACTGAGGTTCCTCATCCCTGGAATCATTCTCATGAATATTTTCTGCACTTTCTCCAGTGCCTTTTCATTTTTCCTAATGTGCAGTGCCCAGAACTGAACGCAATACTTCAACTGAGAATGAACTAACGTATTATATAAGTGCACTATTAATCACTTAAAGCATGATTATCATCACACTGTCATTAATGACTTAAATAAAAAGTGTATTTAAGTCATTAAATATACATAATGACTATTTATTTTACACTATCTCTCTATATTGTTACCACCAAAATGAATCATCTCACACTTCTCTGCTTTGAATATTATCAGCCACTTGTCTGCCCAATCCACCAATAGATCCTTTTGAAATTCAAGACTGTCCTCATCACAGTTGACAACTTTTCTAATCTTTGTATCATCTGCAAACTTTGAAATCATGCCCTGAACACTACAGTCTAGATAATTAATGTATATCATGAAGAGCAAGAGTTCCAACAATGATCCCTTGGGAATTCCACTGCAAGCTTTCCTCCAATCTGAAAAGCAACTATTTATTACTTCTCTTTTTCCCTACACTGAACCAATTTCTTATCCAAGTGCCTATTTTCTCTTATATTCCATGCAGCTAGAATTTTGCTGGCAAGTCTTTTCCCTTAATGACTCTATGCTGTTTTTCCTTAATTACCCTACACTTCTCTATGTGAATTTGGATCAATCTATAGTTTCCAGAGGTTTCCCTATTGGCTTTTTCCCTAACACCCTTTTTGGAACAAGGATGTAGCATTCATAACTCTCCACCTTCTAGCAATACCGCTGCGTCTAAAGTAGATAAAGATTATTCCGAGTGTCTCTACAATTTCCGCTCCCACTTCCTTCAGTAGCCTCGGATGCATCTCATCTGATCCGGGTAGCTTATCAATTTTAAGTAAAGATAAGCCTTTCTAACACCTCCTTCTTCTCAATTGTAAATTCTTATGATATACAAGTTACTTCCTCTCACCTCGGCCTGGATGGTATCGTCTTCCTTTGCAAGGAAGGTGCGAGGTACTTATTTAACATCTCCAATATTTCTCGTACTTCCACCTTACGAACGCTGGGCACGCGCGGGAGCGCGGAGCGATACGCATGCGTAGAGGTCGTTAGACGCGCGAGGTGTTGGAGACGGTTTAGTTCAAAATATTTGGAGGGGTCTCGGGAAGAATAGGGAATCCAAACGGACAGTATCGGCAGCAAGTACTGAGAAACCATTTGACTGAGGTAAATGCAGTGCGGTAAATCCAGTGGCGCAAATCGATTGTTCCAAAAGTGATACTTTTTTCTTCACAACTGTTTTTTCGATGTTATTTTTGTTTCGCATCGGTGGAAAGCATGAGTCGCTGCGTTATTGTAAGTGACAGACGACCAACTGCCAGGCAGGGGCACAGTCCACCAGCCAGCACCTCATCCAAACCAGACAGGTGTCTGCTCCTCGGCCAATGGAGGACCAAACAAAGTGAGCAGAACAATGGGACAAGCTCTTTGCAACTTATCCAACTCCACCGCGCAAAGTTAGACAGGCATTGTTGTTTTGAGAAATTTGACAAAAAAAAGCCAGAAATCTATTTAGAGACGTCGCAAAATGCTCATACAGGGTATTATAGATAATCTGCCTCTAGTTAGGTTTTCTGCCTTGACAATTTGTGACAAAAGCTTTCTTTGGAAGGCAAGTTAAATTTTGTTACACTTTTTCTCTAGGAGGATGTACAGATTTGTTGATACTAGTGGATGTCAGTAGCAATATATGTAGTTAGAGCAGAATGCACTAATCATATTATTCCTGAAACCTTTAACCTCTTAACTGCTAACTCCTAGACTTCAATCCCAACCTTAACCAGTGGTATCAATTGTTGGTAGTTACTCCAAAGAAAACAATGTACTTTTCCCATCTTTATTTAAAAAAACTTTTGCAAGTTGCTAGCTCTAGCAGTTTATGTTACATGTCGTAAAAATCATTGGTCTTAGTTGGAGAATCATATCTAGCTATTTTGGTGTACTTGGATGAATTAATAGGAAAAAAGAACAGATTGTCTCTTAAGCATTGCCTCTTTAATTTGCTCAGTGAAGTAGTCTCCATGGAAAGATTCCTTAGAACACAAGTTGATGTTGATGGAAATGTTACTTAAAAAATAAATATAAATGAAGACCTAGATAGTGCAGCGAACTTTCACAACCTGAGCCATAGTCTATCAGTTCGGGTTGATGGGATGAAAATTTCAGGCGCTGTCTTCATCCAGTGTGTATGTCTGCAAAATCATTCTTAATTTAACACTGGTTGGTATCCTCATTCAAAAAAGTGACTTACAGACAAAGTGACTTATATAGCATATTGGTATTCTTCTGCAGTGTACTTATCCAAGATTGGGAGGAAGCATTTTGTTGGTACAGAGTGGGGGGGGGGGGCTTATTTTACATCTTGCTGGAAGCGCTTAATGCTCAAAATGGATTTCTGAAAGAGGAATAATTATTTTCCTCAGTGCACACATTCTTTTCTTCAGTAAAATAAAAATGAGCAAACACTCCTCCCTTGGGGAGCAGTGTGAAACAGTGAAGAGATTCATAAGCTGTTTAGCAGTCTGACAGGCTCTATGAGCATAATCTTTATAATAGCTAAAGGGGGCTTTATTGAGTTCCACAATACATGTAATAATGGGGGAACCATATCTACGCTGTAGGAGCATTCTGCTGGATGTCCACACATAATTCCAAACAAGGGATGCCTCCACACATCAGGAATGTCTGTACTGGCACCTTATTACTCGGCAGGAATGGTACTGTTAAATCATAGGCTTACTCTCTGAATATTTTCTGTACTCCTTATTTGTTGATACCCCCCTACATGGGGAGCGTCACCAACTGTGAGGAACGTTTTAAATGATTTCTGCAAGCATATGTTAACTATCCTAAGACTGTAAGTAATAAAAACAGGAATAAGCCATTTGGCCCCTCAAGCCTGCTTCAATAGGATCATGGCTGATATGATATTCCTCACATCCTCTTTCCTGCCCTTTAGCCACAACCCATGATTCTTTTACTGATGAAGATTCTATCTCTCTCAACCTTAAATATACACAAGGACTCTGCCCCCATGGCCCTTAGTAGCAAGGAATTCCAAAGACTCGCTGGTCTGTTCCGAGTTTCATTCATTGTCAAGACTGATGTAAAATACCTGTTTAACTCCTTTGATTTTTTTTGTTCCCCATAGTAATATGTCCAGTATCATTTTCTAAAGGGCCTATGTTCACTTTGACCTCTCTTTTCCTTTTGATAATGGGAAATAAAGAAACTCTTATTGTCAGTTTTTATACTGCTTGCTAGTTTGTCCTTGTAGTTTATTTTCTCTACTGGATTCTGAATTTAACCCGGTCTTCAGGGCTATCACCGTCTGTTACCTCCTTTATGTACTTTTTCTTTCAACTTAATACTTTTCTTAACTTCCTTGGTTAGCCGTGGTTGGTTTATCCCTCTCTTAGAATCTTTTCTCCTTACTGGGAGAATTGCTATCTTAAATGTCTGCCACTGATTGCTTACTGTTTAATCTATCTACTCAGTCCACTTTAACTAACCCTATACTTATTTCATTGTAATTCCCTTTATTTAAGTTAAACACATTTGTTTCAGACTTAAGTTTCTCACTGTCAAACTGAATATTAAATGCTATCATGTTATGATCACTATTTCCAAGAGGATCTTTTTCTCAGGTCATTTATTAGACCTACCTCATTACCAGATTCAAGATAGCCTGTTCCCGTGACATATACTCTAGGAATTTGTCCCTGAGACGCTCATGAATTTGTTGTCGTAGCTATCTTTCCCAACTTGATTAACTCATTCAACATGAAGATTAAAGTCACTCATAATTATTGCTCTATTTTTACATGCTCCTATTATTTGCTGATTTATACACATTCCTACAGTGTGGCTATGGTTTGGGGGGTCTATACACTATTTCTACCCTCGCCATTTTAATTTTAATCCTCTCCAACCATACAAGCAAATATTTGCCCTATGACATCCGTTCTGGTCCTGCCCAAGTGTAATCCATCCATTTTGTACTGATCCCATCTCCCATAATGAATTCCAATGTCCTAGGAATCTAGAACCCTCCCCCATGCACTATCTTTCTAGTCATCTGATATATCCTGGTATTTCTATCTGACTAGTATGTGGCACTGGTCATAATCCTCAGATCACCACCTTTAAAGTGCTACTTTTCAACTTACTTTCTAACTCCCTATATTCAACTTTTAGAACCTCATTCTTTTTAAAACCTATGTAATTGATACCAATATGTGCCATAACTACTGGCTGTTCACCCTCTCCAGAATGTCCATAGCTGCTCTGAGACATACCTGACCCTAGTACCAGGGAGGCATCATACCCTCCTGGAGTCTCATTTGTGATCACAGAAACACCTATCTATTTCCCCATACAATTGAATCACCTATAACTATTGCATTCCCATGCTTTCTCCTTCTCTCGTGTGCA
The DNA here is from genome assembly GCF_965287045.1 of Carcharhinus amblyrhynchos. Lineage (NCBI taxonomy): Eukaryota > Metazoa > Chordata > Chondrichthyes > Carcharhiniformes > Carcharhinidae > Carcharhinus > Carcharhinus amblyrhynchos. Next base: position 46,950,188 of record NC_137327.1, read on the forward strand.
ACATACATGGTGCCATGATTTAGGCTGTTCCCTGTTTTCCCTCCAACAGTATTCAAAGTGGAATATCTGTTCTGAAGGGGAATGGCCACAGAGCACTGCTTGTCTGGTCTTCTTATTCTGGTGGTTAATTATTCCATCTCGACATGTAGAGTATGACTCACTTTCTCTACATGCTAGTCATGATACTCTCAGTTGTGTGAATGTTCCATTGTCCTCAGCACTGCTTCAGCTATGAATCCTGGACTTTGAGGAGCTGCAGGAGACACTTCCTGCACGCATCCTGGTCCTGGGCGCTGGAAATGTTCCTGGCTTCCCACAAGGAGCTCTCCTGTCATGATTTAACCTCTTAAACATTTTAAATCAATTACTCTAGGGCCCTTCTTTGCTTAGCATTATTACTGCAGAATATACAATAGTAAACCACAGAAGCTTTTAGAAAATATAAATGCTAAAAGTAGTAAATACTTACCTGACCTTATCCACAGCTCCCCAATCAGCTTTCTCCCTTGTCGCTTCTACTGCTGCAGCAGGGCAAAACCACTCTCTTAAGAGTTAAGTTAGAAAGCAAAGAAAAAAACAAAAAACAACTTTCTCCCCTGCACCAGATTCCCATGGTGCTCCAAATTCCTGATACCCATATTCTGGCTGTGTTTCACTCAGAATGTGTTTTCTCCCACTACTCGTGTGCAAGCTCTCTGAGTCTGTGCTTGTTTGTATATATTTGACTTCATTGAGGGAAGGAGGAAAATGTCTTTGATTTACAGTGAGTAAGTCATTGTTCTGTCTGTCTAATAAAGAATTTATTTTCTGCAAGCTATTCTAAATAAAATAAATTATGAATAGTGCATACTTAAGAGTCAATTGTACTGCATCTTAGAAGAATAATAACCTTTTTTTTAATTTAAGCTGTTCCATAAAAGGGATGAAATATAATGGCATCGGAAGACTACCAAGAAGAGGATGCTTTTTGTTTCAATGTAGGAGGCTGGTTCTTTTCAGTTCCAAAGTCAAAACTTTTACAGTTCCGTGACTCAGTGTTATGGCAAGAAGCTTCCAACCTTGTTCATTCTGAAGATGCCAGACTTTTCATTGACCGAGATGGATATACTTTCCGTCATGTTCACTATTTTTTGCATACATCAAAGTTATCTTTTTCCTGCCTCTCAGAAATTAGTTTGTTGTATGAACAAGCAACAGCAATGTGTCTGACATCTTTGCAACAGGTATTGGTCAAGGATAATATGTAAAGGAGGGCATGATTACAAAGCTGTGATCTAATTTGGTATATTTTATGTATGCTTTCCTCTAGTGAATGACTTCTCAATACTTCTAGTGCTTTACAAAAGAGATGATTAAAAGGTAACACTCTCGAAACAGAGATAAACACCTAAATGTACCATATACTTTTGACCAAACATCTAACATGGTCATCAACATGGAGAGCATCTACAAAGCATTGATTGTGATAGCATTAGAATTTAAGCCTGCAAATGTGGCCAAAACATTGGACTTTTAATGAGCATTCCTACAGGAGATGCAAAATAAATTTAAAAAGATTAATTGGACTAATTGTGAGATTATATTGAAATACATTCAACCTGAATTTTGAGTCGTGATAATTGCTAAAAAAAATTGATCATTGAAATGGAAATTTTTAGGCAGTAAATTCCAGGCAGATTTCTGCTGGTTCAATGTATCTTTAAGTTTGAAAATTGTTGAGGAGTAATCTGATACTTCAGAATAAACTTTAAAATGGATCTGAAAACATTTAAAATCTTATTGGTTCCAGACGTTAGATTGCAGTGCTAAAATAATTTCATTTAATATATTATTTATGATGGATTCTGCACAGTTTTAATTAAAAGTGGTTAAGCTTGTTTTGACATTGATCCTGTGTCTGGAAAATATGCTTATTTATAGGCATCATTCCTTTTTTCAAAAAAAAAGATTTATTCTTGTTTTGCAGCAGAGACACCAGTTAGTTTTGTAGTATGGTCTTAGAGTTCATTGTCTCTTCCAGATTCCTAAGACAAATGGTGCACAACATGATTTTTATACATTTAGTGTTAAATATAGAATAGAAGAATCATAGAATAGAATCACTACAGTACAGAATATGTTTGTGATAAAACAGGAGATTTAAGATAAAAAGCAGTATTGTATATTTGACATATAAAATAGACTTGAACAAGGAAGTAGATTATAAAGGTTCACAAATCTGTTTTTCTATATTTTTGTTTTCTATCCCCCTGTCTGTTCATAACGCATTGTGAATAAACAGCATTATACTCAATGGCGGACCCTGATATGTAATCCCTTTGCTGGAAACAGCAGATATTACAGTTTTAATGTTGCAAAAGATTTGGATATTCTATTTTACCTCCAGTAGGATCTGCCGTATGTCTGGAATACTGTAAATATGGAATTAACCTGTTACTACAGCACAATGAAGTCTGCAGCAGCCACTTTTAAAATAATTTTTGATATTTTGCATTTTTGTTGTCTAAGGTGTTTTCTCATCCATATGGTTTGTAAATGTGTGCTCATTATATATTTATATATAACAGAAAATACATTTCACATTGAAGTATCTGCTGTGAAAATGTAAGTCCTTATTTAGCTACCTAGGTGTAGCTTTACTGTTGGCTGGATGGCAAACTTATTTTTGTAATAATTTGGTAGTACGGACCTTGAGTATTACTGAAAAGTAGATACATGTTGAAGCTTTTTGTTTTGCACTTATCACAACGTTTCAAGAATACCAGTATAAAAGGAAACAGCAATTGATACTTTGTGAAAAGAAAATGCTGACTTGACCAGTGGACTCTGGTTGAGGTGCACCATGGAGAATGCAATAGTTAATGCTAACTGACAAATAACTGCCAAGCATTGTTTGGAATTTAAACCAGACAGCCAAACTGCCAAGCATTATTTTTGACCAATCAGGGTCAATCTGCCAAACATGAAAACATGTATATGCTTACCACAACATAATTTCCTTACCCACTAGTTTTGAGTGCTATTGTAGCACCCAATAGCAAATTTCAACAAATTCTATAAATTGATTTTTTATTGATAAGCATTTGAGTTAAGCATGCATGCAAACTTTGAGAGTCAGTGGTAAGTCAAATGCTGTTCAGTAAGATTGTTTACCTCCTGAGAGATGAGCTGGTCCTGATGTGATGTAACGAGAGAGATTAAAGTGTTCTTTATACTCTCAAATACTGACTCAGGTTAATGAGATTTAAAAAGAGAAAAGCATTATTTCTAAATTATTGAAAATTTTCAATTTAAGTAGAATAGGCTTTCTGTATAATACAAATTACACTTCATTGTCGTTCAAAGGAAAACCCTCATCTATTATTTTGAAAATTTTTATCATGTCTTCCTTTTGTTTTCTTCCAGTTGCACAAACCAGTCTTAATAGCTTAGTTATTATTCTTTAAATTAATTCTAATGCATGTATTATCTTTTTAAAAAGTATAAGCCATTGTGATTGGTACAGTGTTTTTGTTTTAAAAACCAGGATTTATTTGCCTTTTTAATCACTTTCTCAACCTGCATCACAGTCTATATATATCTTGCACAGCTGTGTTGAGCTCCTTTTATCATTGGAAATATTTCTGAAGCGAGTTGGTTAATTGTCCACCACCATTCATGGCTGGATGTGACAGGATTGCAGAACTTGGATCTCATCTATTGGTTGTGGGATAGTTTAGCTCTATCATTTGCTGCTTATGCTGTTGGCGTGCAAGTATTCCTGTGCTGCACCTTCACCCAATAGATGTCTAATTTTTAGTTATGCCTAGTGCTGCTTCTGGCATGTCTGCCTGCACCCTTCATTGACCCAGGGTTGATCTACTGGCTTTCTGGTGATGGTGGAGTGGAAGATAGGTTCTTGAGCAAATTGACATGGGGAAGGGCAAGGTATTGGAGGTGCTAGCAGCCTTAAAAGTGGATAAATATCCAGGTCCAGATGAATTGTGCCCTAGGTTGCTCTGGGAGGCAAGGGAGGAAGTTGCAGGGGCTTTGACCCAAATTTTCAGTTCTTCTGTGGTCATAGCGGAGGTGCCAAATGATTGGACAACAGCTAATGTGGTTCCACTATTTAAGAAGGGTTGTAGAGATAAGCCAGGGAACTACTGACCAGTGAGTCTCATGTCAGTGGTAGGGAAGCTATTGGAGAAACTCCTGAAGGAGAGCATCTATTCCACTGGATAGACATCTGATTGTTAGTTATGCCTGGTACTGCTTCTGGCATGCTCACCTGCTCTCTTCATTGAACCAGGGTTGATTCCCTTGTCCTCCTGTGTGTTTGTCCACAGATCTCTGAAGGCAGAAGGACATGTCAGTAGGGTGGTAAAAAAGTCATATAGGACACTTGAGGCATAGATTACAAAAGCAGGGAAGCCATGTTGGAGTTGTATAGAACTTTAGTGAGGCCACAACTAGTGTATTACTCTACAGTTCTGGTTGCCACATTATAGGAAGGCTGTGATGTCACTGGAGAGAGTGCACAGGAGATTCACCAGGATACTGCTTGGGATAGAACATTTAAGTTATGAAGAGAGATAGGATAGGCTTGGGTTGTTTTTATTGGAGCAAAGAAGAATGAGGGATGGTAACCTGATTGAGGTGTGCAAGACTTTGAGGGACGTGGACAGAGTGGATAAGGAGCAGCTGTTCCCCTTAGTTGAAGGATCAGTCACAAAAGGACATAGGTTCAAGGTGAAAGACAGGAGGTTTGGGGAATGTGAGGGAAAATGTTTTTACCCAGAGATTGGTGATGGTCTGGAATGTGCTGCCTGGGAGAGTGGTAGAGGCGGGTTGCCTCACGTCCTTTTAAGAAGTACCTGGATGAGCACTTGGCACATCACAACATTCAAGATTATGGGCGGAATGCTGGAAGATGGGAGTTCAGGTGTTTCTCGCATGTTGGCGCAGACTCAATGAGCCGAAAGGCCATTTCTGCACCGTATGATTCGGTATGAGGGTACACATTGTGGTTGAATATAGTTCTGCTGCCAGTGATGCACAGCACCTCATGGATGTCCAGTTTTGAGTTGCTTGATCTGTTCAAAATCTGTCCGATTTAGCATGTTGATAGTGCCACATTATATCCTATACGTCCAAGTCTGAGGTTGGGATTTTCTGTCACTTCCTGCCGACAGGATCCTCTGCTCCTGCTGAAGTTGAAAGCCCCCCCAGTCCGTGCCCCCATGCATGGCGGCTTCTCCGGAGATGCAGCCAGTGAGCATTGCAGATAGCTATTGACTATGGCAGGTCTGGAAAATCATGCTGGAGGCCAATGGCAAATTGCTTCCACCACCAGAAAAAATGCTGCAGGGGCCCGGAAAATTTATTGGTGAATTTATTGGAATTCTATGAGGATGTGTCTAGTGCGGTGGATAGAGAGGAACCGGTGGATGTGGTGTTTCTCGATTTTCAGAAGGCCTTTGATAAGGTGCCGCACAAAAGGTTGTTACAGAAGGTTCGGGGGCATGGAGTTGGGGGTAAGGTGTTAGCGTGGATAGGGGATTGGCTGTCAAATAGGAGGCAGAGAGTGGGTGTCAATGGGTGCTATTCGGATTGGCGGTTGGTGACTAGTGGAGTGCCCCAGGGATCGGTGCTGGGGCCTCAGCTATTTACCATTTATATAGATGATCTGGAGGAGGGAGCCGAGTGTAAGGTGTCAAAATTTGCTGATGACACAAAGATAAGTGGAACAGCAAATTGTGCGGAGGGTGTGGAAAGTCTGCAGAGGGATCTAGATAGGCTGAGTGAGTGTGCAAGGACCTGGCAGATGGAATACAATGTTGGCAAGTGTGAGGTTATCCACTTTGGCAGGAATAATAGTAGGAAGGACAACTTCTTACAGGGCGAAAAGCTGCAGCATGCTACGGCGCAGAGGGACCTGGGGGTCCTTGTGCATGAGTCGCAAAAACCCAGCCTACAGGTGCAGCAGGTGGTCAGGAAGGCAAATGGGATGCTGTCCTTCATAGCGAGGGGGATTGAATATAGAAGTAGGGAGGTCTTGCTGCAACTGTACAGGGCACTGGTGAGGCCGCAGCTGGAGTACTGTGTGCAGTTTTGGTCACCGCACTTGCGCAAGGATATTTTGGCCTTGGAGGGAGTGCAGAGGAGGTTCACTAGGCTGATACCGGAGTTGAGGGGGTTGAGCTATGAGGAGAGGCTGAATAAACTAGACTTGTACTCGTTAGAGTTTAGAAGAATGAGGGGAGATCTCATTGAGACATATAAGATGATGAAAGGGATGGATAGGGTAGAGGTGGAGAGGTTCTTCCCACTCAGAAAGGACAGCAGGACTAGAGGGCACAGCCTCAAGATAAGGGGGGGGTGTAGTTTAGAACAGAGTTGAGGAGGAACTTCTTCACTCAAAGGGTGGTGAATCTCTGGAATTCTCTGCCCGTTGAAGTGGTGGAGGCTACCTCGCTAAATATATTTAGGACACGGGTAGATAGGTTTTTGGTAGGCAAGGGGATTAAGGGTTATGGGGAGAAAGCGGGAAAGTGGAACTGAGCCACTTCAGATCAGCCATGATCTTATTGAATGGCGGGGCAGGCTTGAAGGGCTAGATGGCCTACTCCTGCTCCTATTTCTTATGTTCTTATGTTCTTAAATGCTGACCTAAGGTTTCTTTTTAGTCACTAATGTAGATCGAGGTCCATTAAGCAGTGGTCCTTGTAGAGATGCTTATGGAAATCCATTGTATATTTTGTTTCAATCTGAAAATTATCTGTTCGTCACTACTATTTTAGAACCATAGAATAGAATCCTTATGGTATAGAAAACACGCTCGCTGAAAGGGCATCCCACTTGGGACCTTCTCTCTGCCCTAATCCTGTAACTTTGTGCATTTCTTCTCTGGAGAAGTTACCTAACTTATTCATCTTTGGATTGAGGGAGGAAGCCAGAGCACCCTGAGGAACCCCACACGTACAAGGCTTAAATCGAACCTGGCTCCCTAAAGCTGTGACACAGCAGTGCTAACCACTATGCCACCCTAGTTTTTCTGTTCCCTGTTACACAGCCAACTTTGTAACAGCTTTCCTACCAAGTCAATTATGTGGCATTTCATCAAACATCTTTTGGGAATCCATGTACACCACGTTAGCTGAATTACCCTCACCACATTCCCTGTTATCTCATCAGGAGCACAATCAATTATGATACAGCTTTCTCATTTTCATTTTTCAAGCATCTACAGGTGATGGAATTGCACATGCTAGTAACATGTATTAGAAAATTGAGAACATATGCATGCAGTTTTCTATTTATTGATGTCAGTGATAAATGCTACAGTTCCCTGTTGCCACCATGTAACCAAAGTTACTCTGAATGTCTCATCTCCATTAAGCATGTCTTTCCATGGAAACCACAAGCATTGGGCTCTATAACAGTATTGAAGTACCATGCAATAGTAGGGCATGGTTTTCTGTCAGATTTATCACTTAAGTTTCCAATCTTGTCTGTATTTTTGGGTTTGTATTTTTTCTGAGCTGCTTGGATTGTTTTTACTGATTAGTGAGTAACATTGACAGAGATCTGAGAGCAGATCATTTGTTTGACTTCTCAGCTCTGGAATGGTATGATGCGGTGGATGAAAATGTGAGGAAGGGGGAAAAAATACTGTTAATTACAAGAGATTAGACTAGTAATTTTGCAGGAATATATATTGTGACAAACAAATTGTGTAAGATGTACTGATTCAAACTTTATTTTAATAGGCTTTGGATAACATGAAAGAAAGTAAGCATCATTTGCGCATACGACCTGAAGATGTACCAGTTACTAAAAGAGCAAGTAGGAATTATTGGAGAACAAGATGCAATAGTAAACCTTCTGAGTTCCAAATTAAAAGTCCAGCATTCACAGGTTGTTAAAACCTTCAGAAAGATGAATATTTTTAGAATTTTTTTTGTCAGTACACATCAGTTGTTTAAACAGTGAAATAGTTGTTAATTTCTGGTGATATTAAAGAAAGATCATGTATTTAGATAATATCTTGTACCAATCGACTTGGAGTACTTCAGATAAATTACTTTGAAATGCAGTCACTTTTGTTATAAGAACATAAGAAATAGGAACTGGATTGTCCATGTAAGCTTGTTGAGCATTGCTCTGCCATACAGTACAATCATGGCTGCTCTTCAGTTCCAATTCCACTTTGCTGCCCGCTCCCCATATTCTTTGTTTTACTTGGAGACCAAAAGTTTGTCTATTTCAGCATTAATAGTATTCAAGAATGGATAGCGAATTCCAAAGATTTACTACCATTTGAATAAAGAAAGTCCTTCTCGTTTATAAGTTTCACTCCTTTTAAAAAATACTCTGCTTTCCTATTCTTGGTACCAAGTGAATAACTTCACACTTTTCCCACACTACTAGAACTAGAGGTCACTGTTTAAAAATAAGGAGTCACCCATTAGGTGAAATCTTTTTGCTGCGGGCCATGGGTCTTTGAAACCCTTCTTAAAATGGTGCTGGAAGCAGAGTCTTCATATAGTTTTAAGGCAGACCTCCAACTCCATGAGTCTGAACCTTGTGCGTTGCATCTTATAAAATGCCTTTTGGAAATTCGAATTCCTTAATACTGGGTCCCATTATCTACACTACTGCATATATCCACATAAACTAATAAATGTGTCAAACAAGATTTCTCTTGCGTGAACATATTGACTTTATCTGATCATACAATATAGATTATTAGTAAGCAAGGGGGTAATAAGTTATCGAGGGTAGGCAGATTTGAGGTTATTATCAGATCAGCCATGATAGAATTAAATGGCAGAGCGGGTTCCAGTGTTTGAATGGCCTATTCCTGTTCCTTGTTGCCCACTCGCTTAACCAGCCTGCATCTCTTTGCAGACTGTCTTCTTTGCAGCTTGCATTTCCTTTGAGCATTATATTGTCAGCAAACTTGAATACATTATTCTCTGTCTCTTTGTCTAAGGCAGTCATAATATGGATTGTAAATAGCTGAGGCCCAGCATTGATTAGACATTTAGGAAGGATAGACAGGAAGAAAAAGGAGGTGGGATAGCTCTGTTAATAAAGGATAATATCAGGACGGTAGTAAGAGAAGATATAGGGTCCAAAGAGCAAAACGTGGAATTGTTGTGGGTGGAGATAAGGAATAGTAAGGGGAGAAGGTCACTGGTGGGTGTGGTCTGTAGGCCCCCAAATAACAATTTTGAGGTGGGGCGGGCTATAAACAAGCAAATAATTTGTGCAGAAACGGAACGGCGATAATTATGGGGGATTATAACCTGCATATTGATTGGTTGACTCAAGTCGGACGCGGTGGGCTTGAGGAAGAGTTCTTGGAATGCTGTCGGGATAGTTTCCTTGAACAGTATGTAACGGAACCTACGAGGGAGCGAGCTATGTTAGATCTGGTACTGTGTAACAAGGCAGGTAGAATTAGGGATCTGCTTGTGAGGGATCCTCTTGGGACGAGTGACCATAGTATGGTTGAATTTCTGATGCAGATGGAGGATGAGATAGTAGGGTCCCAAACCAGTGTCCTCTGTTTGAACAGAGGGGAGTATGATAAGATGAGGGTGGAATTGGCGTATGTAGATTGGGGGCGCAGATTGGTTGGTAGGACAGCTGACAAACTGTGGAGGAATTTTGAGGAGATCTTTTTTGGTACTCAGCAGAAATATATTCCGATGGTAAAGAAGGGCAGTAAGAGAAGGGATAACCAGGTGTGGTTATCGAAGGAAATAAAGGAGAGTATTAAAAGCCGATGTGTACAGAGCGGCTAAAAATAGTGGGGAATTAGAAGATTGGGAAAGATTTAAAAACCAACAAAGAATGACTAAAAGCGATAAAGAAAGGAAAGATAGAGTATGAAGCTAAACTAGCTCTAAATATAAAAAATGATAGTAAAAACTTTCACTAACATATAAAGAAGAGGAGACTGGCTAGAGTGAATATTGGACACTTGGAGGATGAGAGGGGGGATTTAGCGGTGGGTAATGAGGAGATGGCTGAGGCTTTAAATAAGTTTTTTGTTCGGTCTTCACGGAGCAGGACACAAATAGCTTACTGAATATTAAAGATAGAGGGATGGTAGGAGATGAGGTCCTTAATGCACTTACTGTCACTAGAGAGGTAGTGCTTGGTAGAGTAACGGGACTGAAGGTAGACAAGTCCCTGGGTCTGGATGGAATGCATCCCAGGGTTCTGAAAGAAATGGCAGAAGTAGTAGCAGATGCCTTAGTAATTACTTATCAAAATTCGCTGGACTCTGGTGAAGTGCTGGAGGGTTGGAAAATGGTTAATGTTACGCCACTGTTTAAAAAAGGTAGCAGACAAAAGGCAGGGAATTATAGGCTGGTTAGCTTAACGTCCGTAGTTGGAAAAATGCTAGAATCCATCATCAAAGAAGAAATAGCAAGACACCTAGAAGAGAACGGCTTGATCAAGCAGACACAGTATGGATTCGTGAAGGGGAAGTCATGTTTAACAAATTTATTGGATTTCTATGAGGATGTGACTAGTGCGGTAGACAGAGGGGAACCGGGTGGATGTAGTGTTTTTAGATTTCCAGAAGGTGTTCGATAAGGTGTCTCACAAAAGGTTGCTGCAGAAGGTTAGGGTACACAGAATTGGGGGTAAAGTGTTAGCATGGATTGAGGATTGGTTATCTAACAGGAAGCAGAGAGTTGGAATCAATGGGTGCTTTTCTGGTTGGCAGTTGGTGACTAGTGGCGTGCCGCAGGGATTGGTGCTGGCGCCTCAACTGTTTACCATTTACATAGATGATCTGGAGGAGGGGGCTGAGTGTAGGGTAACAAAATTTGCTGATGACATGAAGATGAGTGGAAAAGCGAATTGCGTGGAGGGCGCGGAGAGATCTGGATAGGCTGACTGGGCAGGACCTGGCAGATGGAGTATAACGTTAGCAAATGTGAGGTTATCCACTTTGGTAGAAATAATAGTAGGAGGGATTATTATTTAAAGGGTGAAAAGCTGCAGCATGCTACAGTGCAGAGGGACCTGGGGGTCCTTGTGCACGAATCGCAAAAACTTAGTCTGCAAGTGCAGCAGGTGATCAAGAAGGCGAATGGAATGTTGGCCTTTATAGCGAGGGGGATAGAATATAAAAGCACGGAGGTCGCTGCAACTGTACAGGGCACTGGTGAGGCCACAGCTGGAGTACTGTGTGCAGTTTTGGCCCCCTTATTTGCGAAAGGATATATTGGCCTTGGAGGGAGTACAGAGAAGGTTCACCAGGCTGATGCCAGAGATGAGGGGGTTAGATTACAAGGAGAGATTGATGAATAGACTGGGCCTGTACTCGTTAGAGTTTAGAAGGCTGAGGGGGGATCTTATAGAGACATATAAGATAATTAAGGGGCTAGATAAGGTAGAGGTAGAGAGATTCTTCCCGCTTAGAAAGGAAAACAGAACAGTCTTAAAATAAGCGGGGGCGGGGGGGGCACTTTAGAACGGAGTTGAGGAGGAACTTCTTCATTCAAAGGGTGGTGAATCTCTGGAATTCTCTACCCATTGAAGTGGTGGAGGCTACCTTGTTGAATATATTTAAGTCTCAGGTAGATAGATTTCTGATAGATAAGGGAATTAAGGGTTATGGGGAGAAAACGGGAAAGTGGAACTGATCCACTACAGATCAGCCATGATCTTATTGAATGGTGGGGCAGGCTTGAAGGGCTAGATGGCCTACTCCTGCTCCTTTTTCTTAAGATTGTTGTAGCATTCCACTAATCACAGTCTTCAGACTTCTGAAAATGTCCAATTTACGTGGCATGGTGGCACAATGGAGTGGTACAGTGGAAAGCTCTGTTGTCTTACAGGGTCAGGGACTCAGCTTCAATTCCTGGCTTGGGTCACTGTCTGTGCGGAGTTTGCACATTTTTCCTGTGTCTGCATGGGTTTCGTCCAGGTGCCCCAATTTCCTCCCACAGTCCAAAAGATGTGATGGTTAGGTGCATTGGCCATGCTAAGTTCTCCCTCAGTGTACCTGAACAGATGTCGGAGTGTGGTGACGCGGGGATTTTCATAGTAACTTAATTGCAGTGTTAATGTAAGCCTACCTGTGATGCTAATAAAATTAAATAAACGCTCTTAGCTTCCTGTCCTTTAACCAATCCTTTTTCAATACTAATATATCACCTCCAACTCCATGAGTCTGAACCTTTGGTGTTGCATCTTATAAAATGCCATTTGGAAATTCAAATTCCTTAATACAGGGTCCCTTTATCTACATTACTGCATACATCCACATAAACCCCTAATAAACATGTCAAACAAGATTTCTCTTGCGTAAACATATTGACTTTATCTGATCATACAATGTCGGTGAAATCTGTTATTGGTAGCATTGATTGGGGGAAAAATATTGGTCATGTGAACTCCTGCTCTCAACATATAACCTTTGAATCTCTCTCATGTCTCCTTGAAGAGAGGGATGGGACTTCAGTTTGACATATCATTTAAAGGGCGACATCACTTGACAGTGATGTATTATTTCATACACCGGTTTATCTTCCATTATGTGATCAAACCGAAGAAGAAAGTTGAACCCAAGGCCAGTGCAGCCAAGGTGGCACTTATTTTGCCACATAAATTACTATTATTCTATTATGCCAGAAGAATTTTGATCTTTCCCACATTTCATTAGTTATATCTGCATTCATGAACAATCACATACCAGTATCTGTTTTTCACAATTTTCTTCCACTCATTCCCATGATTCTGAAACATGTGGGTACCATGGTGGGTATATTGGCAAATGATGTTAGGGACCATGGAGAATTTAAAACAACAGGGGCTTTATTTATAGTTGCATGTGCATGGCTGCTGCTTCTGTGCCTGTTTCCCATGGTAGGGATTTATGCTGCAATTTCCATCAAATATTTTAATACAGCAGAGCTTCTATAAGTTAATACAAATACTTAACCTTTCCTCTTCCATTAAATTAAACATCTTCAACAAGTTCAATAATCAATAAGTCAATCACTACTAATAAGTTTGAAAGTTATTGCTCTCGGAACAGTTGACAAAAACCTTTGACCGTCTTTGCACTGGCGTAACCTCTGAGTTTTGCCTTCCCATGAACATCAGCAATGGGTTTAACTGGTGCTAGAGGTTGCCATGGTGTCTGATCTGTAGACAAGGTGTTGCTTTGATCAGTACTATCTATTGGGGTTGCAGGAAAGTTCATGTCAGGATTTTTGTATGGTTGAACGTGGACTCTTAGCAAGTTCCAATTTCCAGTGTCAGCCCTGGTCTGGACAGTACGGGCCCGATTTTATCATCAAGTTGCTCCCGTTTTTGGGAACGAAAACTTGGTAAAGTCAGACGTGAAGTGAGTATTGTGATCCGTGCCAGCCTCCGTGTTTTACCATGCATTTAAGTTGATTTAATGTGCTGCACCGCACTTCCCCCATTACCACTGTGTTTGGCAGTGTGGGGTCCAAAGCACTGTGCATGAGATCGGTGGGGGGGAGGTGTAGGTGGGGTTCGCTGCCACTCTGCCAGTGATCAGTGAAGAGGAAGGGGGGATGTCCACTGCCACCCTGCCTGAGATCATCGAAGGGGAAGTGGGAGTCCACTGCCACTCTGCTTGTGGTCAGAGAGGGAGAAGGGGTGCTTGCTGTCATTCTGCCTGAGATCAGTGGACAGGAATGGGAAGGAGGGGCCTGCAATCAATCTGGGTGGCGGAGAGGTAAGGGGGTCTAATGTTGTGGGGGTGGGGCAATGTCTGGGGGCCAGGGGGAGGCATTAACCGGCCTGGGAGGGATGTGGCAGGCAAACCGCATTCTATCTTCTGTGCGTGCTGCAGAGTTTTGGGCGCATAAAACCCTGCCCACAGGCTTCTGCAGCGTGATTCAGAATTGCTGATATTTTTTCAGGCAGTGTGTGTATGGGGCAGCTGAGAATGGGTCTGATCTGCCTAAGTTGGATCTGGAACACTCCCAATTTCAAGTCTGCCCAGCACTTAGAATCAAAATGGTAAAATAGGGCCCTATAAGTGTCAGGTCCAGTCTCTTCAATGATTGTGGCAGGAACCCATTTCTCTCCTGTGGAGTAATTCCTAACCAAAACTCCTTGTTCTTGGTGGAAATTCAATGCTTTGATTGCTTTCCCACCATTCCATTTGTCCTTGCATCTTTCTTCACCCGATGGCATGATGTGGGAGACCACCACTCCTACACCACACGAGGATCCATATAACTGTAGGGGGTAAAGTAGGATCAAAATTGGTAGGGACTTCAGATTTGGTAACACTTCTTTGGCTGATTGCATTGATCCGAACACTTCGACTTCTTGTTTTGACACAAGGTTGTGCCATGGTTTCAGAATGTTGCCAAGTTTGGAAGAAATCTTCTGTAAGAGTTTAACAATCCTAGGAAGGAGTCCAGCTGATTAATATTCTGAGCTGCAGGTGCCAATGTAAAAACCTTTGAAGGAGATTTGTAAAGGTCAGTGGTGTCAATCACATATTGCAAATACTCAGTGGAGGATTGGAAAAATTCACATGTCCTGGAGTCTCGGATCAAAGTCTTGCAATCTCTTAAGAGTGGCATCCAAATTCCGAAGATGTTCATCTTCATCTCTTCCAGTGACTGGGATATCATCCAGATAACACTGGACTCTGCTCAGTCCACTCAGGATCTGATCCATTGCTCTTTGAAACAATGCTGAGGTGATACCAAATGGCAATCTTCAATATTGAAACAAGTCTTTCTTGATTGTCAGAGGTCCCTGTGACATCTTGTCCACATTCATCTGTATATAAGCTTGACTCAAGTCAATTTTGCTGAAATGCAGGCCTCCAGCTTAACACGTCATTGATACAATTTGTTCATACAACTTAATGCTTGGCTTCTTGGGCAGCATTAAACCTCTGAAGGTATTAAACTTTATTGTTGACTTGCTTCTATTTTGCAGTTCTTTTGTTCTCCTCACTGGTGTCTTTTGCCACCCTCTTTTCTGGGTCTTCGTGCCTTTGAACCTTGATCCTTGACCCAGATCCTCAATCTGGGGTCTCTTCTAATTTGCCTGTGCTTAGCCATTTGTTTCTTCTTGTGGTTACTGCTTTAAGAGCTGGAACCTTTTGCTTTGTTTTAACTTCATGTTGTCACTGCAACTGTCAGCTTTCTGTGCTGTGAGGTTCCTGTGCTTTCTGGATTTTGGTGGGCTCACCAGCAACATGACTGCTCTTTGTTTTAAAATATTTAAAAACTTAAAACTTTCAAGGGAAGGACATTGCTTCTCTGAGGGATTCTTTCTTTTTTCTTAAGCTTGTGAACTCTTTCTTGATTTCAGAGGGAATTTTGCATGTAGGGCCAGGACGTGATTAACATTGCAATTGTTTGTTTTTTAATTGGTTCAGCAGTTGAACTAACGAAAGATGTGGGTCCTGCAATTCCATAATGCATTGCGAAGTATAGCAAGCCAGTCAGGACATACAATACATAAAAGCACCATCTGAACAATGCAGGTGAACTGGAATATTTTTCGTGAGTTGTAGAATGTGTGTACCTTAATGCTAATTTGTGCACAAGTACAAGGCCACAATTGCAACCATGTTGACATCTCTGTTACTATATTAAATAAAATCACTTCTAATAGCCACTCTTATCAACTAAGTTTTAAAATAGTTAGAAAGTCATATTGTTATCCTGTCAACTTTGTGTTTTGCTGGCAGTGCCTTCATTTAGTAAGTCAGTTTGCCTAGAATTGTCTTTCTGGTTTTACAAAGAGTAAGCAAGTCAAAAGCTAAATCAACAAATTCAACACAACAGGAGCCAACTTGAGACAATAGTAGCCCCTTCAACTCCATACTACATCCCTGTGACACATTCATTCATTGCACCCCCAGGGAAGGTATTTGACAAAATTTGTAAATATTTTGGAATGTGGTAAGTGCCAGCAGAAAATACATTTTTGTTTCAAGAAAGTCAAGACTATATTTTCTTTTTGTTTCAGGATTACCTGATAAAGCTCCATTAGGACTGATAGACACACCACTGTTGGACACTGAAGAAGAGGTGCACTGGTATTTTCTTCCTTTAGACCTAGTGAAGAAATACCCTACTTTAATCACTGATGATAATCTGCTGTGGCTATGTGAAGGAGTTGTCCTGATAGAAATTGGATGGACTAATTTCCGATATATAGGTAGTTTAATGATCATTTGTGACATATTGATACCGCTTTTTAATCAGAAACAACTTGTAAATGTTCTCTCTTTGACCAAATATTTGCTGTTACTGAAATCTTAAGTTAATTGAGTATTAGGGGGATCTGTGTCCATTATTTACATAGAGTCATAGAGGTTTACAGCATGGAAACAGGCCCTTCGGCCCAACTTGTCCATGCCATCCTTTTTGTTTAAAACCCCTAAGCTAATCCAATTGCCCGCATTTGGCCCATATCCCTCAATACCCATCGTACCCATGTAACTATCTAAATGCTTTTTAAAAGATAAAATTGTACCCGCCTTTACTACTACCTCTGGCAGCTTGTTCCAATTGCCCCTCTGGACACTTTTGTATCTCTCCCCTCTCACCTTAACCCTATGCCCTTTAGTTTTAGACTCCCCTACCTTTCGGAAAAAATATTGACAATCTACCTTGTCTATGCCCCTCATTATTTTATAAACCTCTATAAGATCACCCTTCAGCTTCCTACACTCCAGAGGAAAAAGTCCCAGTCTATTCAGCCTCTCAATCCATGAAGCCCCGTAGCATCCTAATAAATCTTTTCTGCAGCCTTTCTAGTTTAATAATATCCTTTCTATAATAGGGTGAACAGAACTGCACACAGTATTCCCAAGTGTGGCCTTACCAATGTCTTGTATAACTTCACCAAGACATCCCAACTCCTGTATTCAATGTTCTGACCAATGAAACCAAGCATGCCGAATGCCTTCTTCACCACTTTGTCCACCTGTGACTCCACCTTCAAGGAAATATGAACATATATCCCAGATCTCTTTGTTCTGTAACTCTCCCCAATGCCCTGTGATTAACAAAGTCCTGTCCTGGTTCAATCTACCAAAATGCATCACTTCGCATTTGTCTAAATTAAACTCCATCTGCCATTCGTCAGCTCACTTGCCCAATTGATCAAGATCCTGTTGCAATTGGAGATAACTTTCTTCACTGTCCACTATGCCACCAATCTTGGTGCCATTTGCAAACTTACTTTTTCCTTTTTGAACAAAGGCACAACATTTGCCATTCTCCAATCTTCAGCGGGGAATGTTCCAATATTCCGTGGGGAAGTATTTTAATTTCTCGCCTTTTTGAGGCATGTTAATTTTATATGTCCTCTGTCTATAAATGATTTCAACAGCAGGGGGACAATCTTTGTATCAAGGAGATAATATGGATGTGGAAGCTTGATTTAGTGTCAAACAAGATCTTGATAATGTGGAGCGCAGTTCAACAGAAAACACTGGCCGACATAGTTGGTTCTGAGGGTATAAAAATACCCTCAATTCAGTTTTCCTAGTGTTGAGCTGGAGGAAGATGCAGATTATTCAAGATTGGATATTGGGCAGAAGTCTGACTGCATGGAGATGGTAGAGGAATTGGAAGATGTGTTTCAGAGGAAGGACTGGGTGATGTTGGTATGCTTGTGTAAACTGACCTTTTTTGGGGAAGAAGCAGCATGTAGATATGGAAAAAGTGACTCTGTGTGAATTCTTGGGAAACTTCTTGGATTTTTTTTATGGGGGTAAGAAGAAAAGCCATTGAGTAGAGATGTTTGACTATAATTGGATAGGTGAGTGGAACCTGTAGAGCTGGACTGCAGGAAAAATGTGAGACAAGGATGGTATGACCAGTCATGTTAGAGACTGCAGAGATTTTAAACATAGGATAAAATACAATGCTTACATTCTCAGAATGTTACTTCTTTCTTTGGTTGGCAACAGAAACTCAATTAGATTCAAATCAAATTGTGAGTGAGTCAGCCTTGGGTCTAGGAGATTGCAACTCTTTGGGGGTCAGTATACTTAATTTCAACATGTTTGTGTACGACAAGCTCAATAGATCAACTGATCTGTTCTTTTCCATCATTTTCATATGTTTGAAAATTCCTGTTTGCAATCCTTATGTGATTCATCCCAAGTGATGTGAGGCTGCACATTCATTGTTGACATCTGTTCTTTTGTTCCTCGCAAGAATTAATGCTTACTAATTACATTGCTCTCCAGTATTGTTAAAAATCTATGATCAATCTGCTATTTTTCATTTTCTTTTCCAATTTCCAGTTTGATTTTCTCTCCTTACCCTTTCTGTCTTAGAAAGGCTCACTGATCCTAGGATCTTTATAAAGGTTAGCGACCATGGTGACTTTTCTTGACACTGGATGAAGTGTCAATTTTTAATTCAAGTGATACTAAACTCAATGTCGATATGGCTATTTTGTTATGGGGACCATTAGAACCAAAAATAGCTCTCATGGCATTCACAAATATGCATGCGTAGGTGTCATCACTGAAAGAAGCAACATAAACCACAAATGAGTTTGCTCTTTGATTTAGGAGTGTTGAGGCTAATTTTACATCAACATACTTCACTTCAGACTAAGGGTTAACCCAAGGATCTTTTTGGTTTGTGAGATTCAGTTCTAAGCTGAGTAACAGCCATTGCAGGAAGGATTAAGCTTTCTTATTTCTGTTCACCCTCCTTTTAATGTCAGATAATCATATGGGGTCAAATTTTAAGAATGTCGAGTGATCGGAGCTCACAGCCCTGAGAGTTGGCACCTAACATGCAGTGGTTGACTCTTGGTTGAATTCCCAGTGTCATGGTAGGGGGCGATCACGGAGTCAGGGATAGGCCAGGAGGGGAGGAGTTTCTGGAGCTGCAATATCCCAGGGGGAGAGCTCCTCAATTCTGAGCCAGCTTCAGAGTGAGGCCGAGATGGGGATAAGCTTAAATGTCACTTTCCCATCCTACTCGTACCTGTATGTAAAAGTTGAGGCTGGGTGGTATTATGGAACCAGACGTAAGACCTATTATGTCCAGGCCAGTTCTTTGAAACAGCTTTCCAATTAGTCCCACTTTTTCCCCATTGCCTTCTCTTTTTTTTAACCTTTTTGTTCACATTACATTCAACTAAACCTTGCAGTCCTCAGTGAATTTTTATTACTCTGAGATTATCCTGGAGAGTCAGGACAGTCAATCCACAGCTCTTTTTCTCCAAGGTGAACCAGCTTCTTGAAGTTCTGTTCCTTAGCCTGACCTTTAAAATCCATTGTAAAGAGCTAACTCCTGCTGTTGCTCTGCTTATGACTGCCATAGTGCGAGGTGGTCCACTTTGGTAGGAATAATGGTAGGAAGGATTATTACTTACGTGGAGAAAAACTGCAGCAGGCGACGGTGCAGAGGGACCTTGTGCATGAGTCGCAAAAACCCAGCTTGCAGGTGCAGCAGGTGGTCAGGAAGGCGAATGGGATGCTGGCCTTCATAGCGAGGGGGATTGAATATAAAAGTAGGGAGGTCTTGCTGCGGCTGTATAGGGCATTGGTGAGGCCGCAGCTGGAGTACTGTGTGCAGTTTTGGGCACCGTACTTACGCAAGGATATTTTGGCCTTGGAGGGAGTGCAGAGGAGGTTTACTAGGCTGATGCCGGAGTTGAGGGGGTTGAGCTATGAGGAGAGGCTGAATAAACTAGGCTTGTACTTGTTAGAGTTTAGAAGAATGAGGGGAGATCTCATTGAGACGTATAAGATGATGAATGGGATGGATAGGATAGAGGTGGAGAGACTCTTCCCTCTCAGAAAGGACAGTAGGACTAGGGGGCACAGCCTCAAGATAAAGGGGGGGGCGGTTTAGAACGGAGTTGAGGAGGAACTTCTTCACTCAAAGGGTGGTGAATCTCTGGAATTCTCTGCCCGTTGAAGTGGTGGAGGCTACCTCGCTAAATATTTTTAAGACGTGGGTTGATGGGTTTTTGATAAGAGAGGGGATTAAGGGTTATGGGGAGAGGGCGGGAATGTGGAACTGAGCCACGACAGATCAGCCATGATCTTATTGAATGGCGGGGCAGGCTTGAAGGGCTAGATGGCCTACTCCTGCTCCTATTTCTTATGTTCTTATTCCATCTTCCCACTCAGCTAATCTCAAATATCTTGTCACTTTCCAGTCTCACTTCTATCCACACTATTGATTCTTTGCAACCTCACCTCTTTCATATGTTCCATCTAATACTTCTTTGATCCTCTCCTTGCCCAAATCTTGATGACTATTTGCCTTTCTTGACCATTTTCACATCAGCATTCCTAATCGCTGACTGTATGGGGAACATCCTTTCTTTTGGCCTGTTCATCATCTCCTGTTCGTTCCTAACATGTAAGATATTTGAATCTGTTGTCACTAATTCTGTGAATCTTTCTTTAAAAACTTTCTGTTTGAATCCTTTCAGTCTGATTTCCACCTAGCTAACATGAAACTTTCTGGTCAAAGTTGTAAATAACATCCTTTATGATTGTTATATTAGTTACCCTTCCGTGTTCTTAATATTTCCATGGCATTCAGTATGATGGATCACACTACCCTGTAATCAATTGCTGTCTAAAATTGTAGAACTAATTTTGTGTAATTCCACTCTTCGCTGTCTCAGTGCAGTCAGTGGATCTCTAGCAACTATTTCTCCTCTTCCTCCCACAAAGATGTCTCCAAAGATCCCCAGATTCTATCTTGTTTCTCTTCGTCATCCATGCACCATTTTGCTCATGCAGTCTTCCAGTCAACATTAATATGTATGCTGACAACATCCAGCTCTAGTTCTTCATTCTTCCCCCAACTTACTTAAATTGCATAATAAAATCTATATTGAAAGTTATTTAATTATTGCTGATGGCAGGTGAATTAGAATTGAGTTAGAATTATAAACATGTTATAAAATTTAATTTTTTTAAGCAAATTTCCTTCAGACGGGGAGACTACTTGTACCTGACAAATTTTCAGAAATAGATGTTCTTGTGACTGAGATGGAGATGCTTCAAATACCAGAACTCATCAAAGCTGTCAAATCATATAGGATGGATATAGGTAAGTCATATGCAGCCAAAGGATCTTTTTAATAAATATGTCAAACATGGGGGTATGGGGGTGAGGAGAGAAATTTCAAAGATGATGTGAGGGGCAAGTTTTTCACAAAGAGTGGTAGGTGTCCGGAACGTGTTGCCAGTGGTGGTGGTAGTGGAGGCAGATGCGATGAGGCATTTAAGGGGGTTTTAGATAAGCACATGAATATGCAATGAATAGAGGAATATGGACCAAAGGCATGCATGAGGGATTAGTTCAGTTTGGTATTGAACAGGCCCTTGGGAACAACATCTTGGGCCTAAGGGGCCTGTTCCGGTGTTGTACTGTTCTGTGTTCTGTTGAGTTACCCAAATATGCATTTTATAAATGGGGAAATTTGAAATAGCTTTACTGTATTCATACAAAAATTTTAGTTTTGTTTCATTGTCAGCTGCTGATCATTTAACCGTAAAAGCTCACAGGGTTAATTATGTACATATTTTTTGGATTGGTTTAAAAATGTTGATAGAATTGAAACTTAACCTGTCAATAGTTGTTAATATTATTAAACTCACTGAGATAGCCACCCTAAAGTTGTGGTGATCAGAGTGGAAGCACAAACATAAAAAGACTAGGCTTTAACAATCTGACATTGGTGCCACAATGACGAAGCAATGATATTCTATATTGCAATAATTTTAAATAACCAAACCACTTCAGTTGATTGGTTCAGATTATTTGTTTGTTAACCAAAATATGTCACTCATTGTTTCAAACACAGCATTTATAATGGATAAGTGTAGCCACAATATTTTTAAACGAGCAATTTCAGGGGATAATGGAATTTTCATAAATAAAATCTGTACAGCCTCTAAGCTGCCATTAGTGTTGATTTTTTTAAAAAAGGATTACATTTATTAAGTGCAATCTCAGGACATCCCTAGATGCTTCATAGTGAATGAAGCACTTTTGAAGCATAGTTACTGTTATAATGTCAGAAACATTAAAGCATAATGGTTGCTGTGAACTTTAGGAATTGGGAGAGACATGGGTTAAAAAATAAGTTAGTGGGATAGATTTTGAACAAGCTAAATTAGCATTTAAAAACCAAAATGGAAATGAAATTTGGGTGCTAATCTACAGTGACAATTTTATGCTTGGGCAGAATGTTGAAAATCTAATATGTTTTGTGGCCACTTGAGGTCATTGGTTATGTAAATTAATTTTCATCTCTCTTTTATTGTAGGTGGTAGTTCCAAAGATGTCTCTATCCCTGTCAGTTCTATACATCATTCTGAAGGGAGTTGTAACTCTGAATGTGAAATGACAGATAAACCGTTATATATCCTTGTCCTGGAGTTGTTAGTGAAATACCCAGATTCAGCACTAGGACAGCTTTCCATTGACAGCAGCCTTGATGGGATGAAACTATATATTTTTGGCAATGGAGTTCTTTTTAAACATGTCAGGTGCTTATATTAAGTTCAATGTTACCTGAATTTAATTCTAATTGCCCGCAGGCTCCAAGTGCATTTGCTGTCTAAAATGCTTGCACAATATTTATCCAATACCAAAGTTATTTTCATAAAATTAAGACATTTTTCAACCAATTTTAATCTTGTATTCACTGCTATAACAGAAGATCAAATTTTATCAAACAGTCATTAAGTTCATATAACAGTATGCTTTTCCTCCAGTAGTTATGAACAGCCCTGAACACACTTTAAAAAAATCCTTGACTTTCTCAATGCTAATATTTACTTTGTCCCAGCTGTTTTGGAATTAATAAATCTTCAATTTCAGGTAGTAGAGGATATGGTTCATCTAAAAGCAAGGCCTGCACAATATTCAGCCTTTAGCTAATAAATGAAAAATAATATTAATAGCACACAAATGCGAGGCAATTACCATCTCTAATAAGAAAAAATCTGCCCATCTCCCCTTGATGTGCCACCTTCAACACCTTTGGTGTGACCATTGATCAGAAACCTAGCAAAACCAGCCAGATAAATATTTTGACTACAAGAACAGGTGAAAGGCTGGGAATTCTGTTGTGCGTAACCCATCTCCAGAGTTTTAAAAGATACAAGTTAGAAAGAAAATGGAATAGTCTCCACTTGCTTAGAGGAGTGCTGCTTCATAAACGCTTATGATGTTTGGCAGCACCCAAGCTAAAGCAGCTTGTTTGATCGGCACTCCTCCTACCACCTCAAACATTCACTTTCTCCACCATTAGCATACAGTAGCAGCAATGTGTACCATCTACAAGATGCATCATACCTTCCAAATGCATACCACCTAGAACAGAGGTAGGTAAACCATAATTTGTGGGCCACACCTGGTCTGCAGGACCTTCTGAACTAACCTGTGACCATTACATGGGTTCCAAGAGAAGTAATTCAAGGTAAGTTGACCAAGGATCTATGAGCAGACGTGAGCATTCCCCAAGGAGTGCCACTACTAAGTTAGAGGAGACAAGTGCACGTGGAGGACCACGACACAAGGTAAGTGTGCATTCAAAATTACTTACTAGATTACTGCAGTTTTGATTTGCATCATGGTGCTAATTCTTGTTGAGGTCTGGGGCCATGGGTACTGGCAGTCATTTTGTCCCTTTTCTGAGTTGCTGTTCTTCATGTGTACAGTGAATGCTGGCAGGGTGTTTGGCACTGTAGTCAGACTCTGTATTGATGCTGAGGAAATCAAAACAGCAGTAGCTGCTGTCCAGGTTTAAACCAGCAACATCAGAAATGAGGATTTGGACCTGACATCTTCAGATTTGTGTTCACATAATACCAAACCGAACAGTGCCTTTACTCCGTAGAAATGGTTATGTGTCTATAGTCTTAATAAAACCATCTTCTCTTTGTATGTCCTGTCAACTTTTTACATTATAATTTTTATAGCCACATTGATAATAGTATCAGCGTTGAGAAGCTTCAGTTAAGTGGGATGATGAAGGAATCTGCCTCCTTCTCCTTGAAAACAGAAGGTTATGGGTAGTTTTAAATGAGGAGATGTTCAAAATCGTGAAGCATATTGATTAGGTAAATAATGAGATTTTCTGGTGGCAGAAGAATCGGTAACCAGGAGACAGTGATTCATTATAATTGGCAAAACAACCGTAGGTTAGCAGATTTGTAGACCCAGTAGAAATTTCACCAACAGCTTTGCTGGTTAATGGATTGAAACATAGGAGCATGAGTACTGCAATGTTTGGAGTAGGTTCCAAGATATGCAATCTTGGTGACCATCCAACAGGTCCTTCCACCTTACTGGATGGATTCTAGTAACTGTGCATTTTAAACACTGGCATGCATTTTCAAGGATGGATGATAAAACAAATCTTGTCACATCTTAATTGGTGGCATCTTGCCTCTGAATCAGGTGGTTTTTGCCTCAGGTCCCACCATGGGACTTGAGCATAAACATCAAGGCAGATGCTCCACTTTATGACTGAGGGTTTGCCACACTACTAGAGATGCTGGGGCAACTCTCCCAAAAACATTTAAGTGCCAAATTTGCATGGCAGGATGGGAGAATGGCACTCCACTGTTTTTCAGAGGAGATATAGATTTAAAGACCTAATTTGGTCAAAACATCAAATGTTACTTTAGCTCTTGTAATATGGACCTGATTGACTGCCCCTCTTTACAACAATTTTCTGGCATCTTTTAACTTTCTGTTACTGCAATTCAGTGTTCCCTTAATACTCTGTAAACATGAAAAAGTAGGAGATAAGTTCCCTTTTAAATGCTTATCACCATAATGCGGCAAATATGCTGGATGACAAAAGATTGCAAGAATATAATCTATCATAACATTTTCTAATATTAAGATACCACCATCAAGGAAAATACAATCCAGAAGAGGTTACAACTTATAAAACCAAGAAGTAAAATGTGGCCCAGTGAGGCTGCATCTAGAGTATTCCTTAACTCAAAAATATTTAGTTACTGGAAGAGGTACATGGGGTTAGCACATTTGATTCCAGAGCTAAAGGGAATGATGTATGAGGAAAAGAGAAAACTGAAGTTCTAAAAATTCTGAAGGATTTGAGATAAATGGTTTACACCATCAGTGCAGAACAGGATTATAGTAAATCTGTGGTGTACTGATTTGGAATTTAAAACCCTGGTAAATGAACTGCCATGTGAAAAATTGGCTGCTACTTTGCTTTGGGCTGGTTTTATGCTGCTCATAAAGACTAACTGGGCCCTCATTGAATCCAAATGAGCTTTCCTTGGGCAAGTTTTTTTCTCATTCACAGGCTGCGTGTACTTCTGGCAAGACCAGCACTGCTGCCCATCCTTGATTGCCCTTGAGAAGGTGTTAGTGAGCCACTGCCTTGAACTGCTGCAGTTCATGTGATGTAGGTGCACCTGTAGTGCTGTTAGGGCGAATGTTCTAGGACTTTCACCCACTGACAGTGAAAGAATTATATATTTTCAAGTCAGGGTAATATGAGACTTTTGGAGGGAAATTTGCAAGATAAGATGTTCCCATGTGTCTGTCCTTTACTTTCTAGGCGGTAGTGGTTATGAGATTAGAAACTGCTGATGAAGGAGCCTTGATTTACTAATATTTCAAAACACCTGCTTAATTTTCAAATGCTTATGAAGACAAAATCTGGTCCTCTACTTAGTGACCATATCAACATAATATATATGTATATATGATTCAGTTCATGCCAGTTTAAGATCTGAGTTGGGGAGGAAGTTCTTCCTAGGGTTGAGAGTCTTTTGAACTCCTTGCCACAGAAGGCCTTGGGGGCAGAGTCCTTGTGTATATTTAAGGCTGAGATGGATAGGTTTTTGATCAGTTGGGAATCAAGAGTTATGGGGAAAGGAGAGGAAAGTGAATGTGAGGAAAATTGGATCTGTTGTGATCCTATTGAATGGCGGAGCTGGCCCCAAGGGCCAAACAGCCTACTCCTGTTCCTATTCCTTATGGTCTTATTTGATGGAGCAATTGAAAATGGGCCTAGGACATCATCCATCAGGTGACATACTCCTGCCTTACAGTGCCAGGGACTCGGATTCAATTCCAGTCTTGGATGGCTGTGTGGAGTTTGCTCGTTCTCCCCGTTTCTGCATGGGTTTCTTCCAGGTGACTGAGATGATTGACTTCCAACAACCACAACCATCTTCCTTTGTGGTACCTATGTGACATTTCCCCTGAATACCCATTGACTTCAGTTTTCCTTGGATTCTTTGATGCCACACTCAGTCAAATACTGCCTTGATGTCAAGGGCAGTCACTCTTGCCTCACCTCTGGAACTCCATTGTTCATATTTGAACTAAGGCTATAATGAGACAAGGAACTGAATG
Organism: Carcharhinus amblyrhynchos; assembly: GCF_965287045.1. Lineage (NCBI taxonomy): Eukaryota > Metazoa > Chordata > Chondrichthyes > Carcharhiniformes > Carcharhinidae > Carcharhinus > Carcharhinus amblyrhynchos. The sequence goes on from NC_137327.1 coordinate 46,976,563, forward strand.
ATCCCGGTAGAAGCCAAACTGAGCATCAGTGAGCTGGTTGCTGATAAGCAAGTGCTGCTTTATAGCACTGTTGATGACTTCTTCCATCAGTTACTGATGATTGAGAGTAGACTAATGGGGTAGTGATTAGATGGGTTGGATTTCTTTTGTTTTTTTATGTACCACAGTAAAAAGTCTGACAACACCAGGTTTTAGTCCAACCGATTTATTTGATAATACTCACAAGCTTTCAAGGTTTCCCTCTTCGTCAGGTGAATGGAGAGTTCTGGCCTCAGACAGAGCATATAAAGCACAGACAGTTTAGAGATTACTGATTAGAATGCGAATCCTTACACCTAACCTGCTGTTCAAGACCTGAAGTGGCTGACAATGCTCACATTGTCAGCCACTTCAGGTCTTGAACAGCAGGTTAGGTGTAAGGATTCGCATTCTAATCAGTAATCTCTAAACTGTCTGTGCTTTATATGCTCTGTCTGAGGCCAGAACTCTCCATTCACCTGACGAAGAGGGAAACCTTGAAAGCTTGTGAGTATTATCAAATAAATCGGTTGGACTAAAACCTGGTGTTGTCAGACTTTTTACTGTGTTTACGCCAGTCCAACGCCGGCATACCCACATCATTTTTATGTACCAGACATATCTGGGCAATTTCCCACATTACTAGGTAGATGCCAGTGTTGTAGCTATACTGGAACAGTTTGACCAGCCACATGGCAAATTCTGGAGCACAAGTCTTCAGTCCTATTGCTGGAATAATGTCAGGAATAATGTTACCCTTTGCAGAATCCAGTGTTTTCAACTGTTTCTTGATAGCAAAGGGAATGCATCAACTTGGCTAGCTCTAGCATCTGTGATGCTGGGAACCTCAGGAGGAGGCCAAGATGGATTATTCGTTCACCACTTCTGCTGAAGATTGTTGTGAATGCTTCAACTTCATCTTTTGCACTGCGAGGCTGTGCTCCCTTATTGAGGATGGGGACATCTGTGGAACCCACTCTTCCAGTAAGGAGTTTAATTTTCTAGCATCATTTACTACTGGATGTGGCAAGACTGCAGAGCTTGGATCTGACCTATTGGTTCTGGAATCACTCAGCTCTGTCTATATTGCACGCTGGTTATGCTGTTTGGCACACTTAATTCTGTGTTGTAGCTTTACCAGGTTGATACCTTATTTTTAGGTATGCCTGGTGTTGTTCCTGAAAGGCCCTCCTGCAATCTTCTCACTCGAAGGCTGCAAGATTATGAGGGGCATGGACAGAGTGGATAGTCAGAAGTCTTTTCCCAGGGTGGAAGAGTCAATTACTGGGGGCACAGGTTTTAAGTTCGAAGGACAAGGTTTAAAGGAGATGTACGAGGCAAGTTTTTTTTGCACAGAGGGTGGTGGTTGGTGGAACACGCTGCTCAGGGAGGTTGTGGCAGCAGATGGCGATAAATCCAGGGTTGATTCTCTCAGTTGGCTTGGTGCTAATGGTAGAGTAGGGGATATGTCCGGTCATGAAGTTGCAAATTGTGGTTTAGTCCAGGTGTGCTCCTGCTGATGGCCCGCAGAGCCTCATGGATGCCCAATCTTGAGCTGCTACATTTAATATCTATCCCATTTACCATGATGGTAGTGTTACAACACCATTGAGGGTATCCTCAGTGTGAGCAAGAACTGTGGTGGTCATTCCTACCAATTCTGTCTTGGACAGATGCGTCTGCAGCAGACAAGTTGGTGAAGATGAGATCAAGTAGGCTTTTCTCTCTTTTTGGTTCTCTCATCCCTTTCACAGACACAGTCTGGCAGCTATATCTTTTATGACTTGGTCAGTAGAGGTGCTACAAAGCTACTTTTGGTGATGGGTTTTGAAGTCCCCCACCCAGAGTGCATTCCAGCACCCTCAATGCTTCCTCGAAAGTGTTATACAACAGGGAGGAGTACTGATTATCAACTGAGCGGAGAGGGGGGAGATGTGGTAACTGATAATCAGCAGGAGGTTTCCTTGCCTGTGTTTGTTGTGATCTATAAGACCTCATGGGATCCTGAGTTGATAGTTGAGGGATCCCAGTGCAAGTCCCTCCCATCTATATACCACTGTGCCCCCATGCCTGCTGGACTGTCCTGTTGATGGGACTGAAAATACTCAGGGATGGTGTTGGTGGTGTCTGGCACATTATCTCTAACGTATGGTTCTGACTGTATGACTGTATCAGACTGTGGCTTGACTATTCTGTGACGTATCTCCCAATTTTGGCACAGGCTCTTGATAATAATGAGGACGTTGCAGGTTCGACAGGGCTGAACTTGTTGTTTCCGGTCCAAAAGTCGATGCTGAGTGGTACATCCAATTCTATTCCTGACAGATATTGTAGCTGTTGGATACAACTGAGTGACTTTTAAATGGCCTTCCAAGCCAATGACATCGCTGTGTGCCTGGAGTCGCATGAAAGCCAAATCAAATAAGGACAGCAAATTTCTTTCCCTTAAGGACATTAGTGAACCAGATTGGTTTTTACAACAATTGGCAATTGAACTTTTAATTGTCATTAAACTTTTACTTTCAGATGCTTATTCAATTCAATTTCCACCACCTGATGACACAGCAAGACAAGTTGCTGAAGAGGGAATTGGTAGGGGTGGGGAAAGCCTCCAAGAGTTGACCATATCGATCTAGGATGTTCAGGGAGCCGTTCTATCTGTAACTTGATGAGGAACAGTCTGTCAGACTTCTGCATTTCAGTAATGATGTCCTCACTGATATCTGTTTCAGCAACAATTGGAACCTCAGAGCAGGACAAAGACTGCAGGGGCTGTGAAGGTGGCCATGAATTTCTATGCATCAGGTGCCTTCCATGCTGGAGTAGGTGACATTTGCAACATCTTCCTGTTTTTATCCACTGTTGCAGGAGAATGTAAGAGCATTAGAACTAGGAGTCAAAATAGATCATTTGGCCCCTGATCTGATTGTGGCCATAACTCCACTTTCCTGTCTGGCTTCCATAACACTCGTCGATGTAAAAATTTGCCTAACTTCACCTTGAATATATTCATTGACCTAGCCTCTGCTGTCCTTGGGGTTGAGAATTCCAGAGTTTAGTGATCTGAGCAGAAATTCCTTCTCTCAGTCTTGGAGACCCCTTACTTTGACACTGTGCTGCCTGGTTCTACATTCCCTATGAGGGAAAACATTCAGCATCTAACCTGTCAAGCCCCCTCAGAATCACACAGGTTTCAATATGATCATCCATTGGATTCTATGATACAGGTTCAGTTTTTGCTCCTAAGAAAAGCCCGTTCATCTCTGGAATCAATTTGATAAATCTTCTCTGAACTACCTCGAATGCATTTGTACCCTCCCTGAAATAAGTAGATTAAAACTGTGCAAGTACATTTGGTGTGGTCTCAGTAATGCCCTGCACAGTTGTAGCAAGACTTCCATACATTTACACTCCATTCCATTCGCCTTTCTAATTACATGCTTCACCTCTATCTCTTTGTACCACATTTTCCATTTAAATAATATGTTGATTTTTTATTCTCCTTGCCAAAGTGAACAACCTCTCATTTTCCCACATTATACTACATCTAGCAGTTTTCTTTATATTCCTTTATCTGTGCTCCTTTGCAGACTCTGTGTGTCCTCACAATTTTTTTCAAACTGTCAGCACATTTGGCTGTAATACAGTTGATTCCTTCAACCAGATCATTAAGTTATATTGTCGTAGTTAAGCATCAAACCTGAGACACACCACAATTTACAGTTGACCAATCTGAAAATGACACATTTATCGTGACTGTTTCTTGCTTGTTACCTAATTCTTCATCCATGCTAAAATATTACTCCCTGACCATGAGCTGTTATCATGTGTAATAACTTTTTGCATGGTATGTTATTGAATGCCTTTTGGAAATCCATATACTCTTAATCTATTGGTTTCTCTCTTACCTCTATCCTGCTTGTTTCTTCTTCAAAGAAGTCCATTAAATTTAAAACTATGGCCAAAATTCTCTGGCCTTGCATTCCCTGCTACTGCTGCCAACAAGAATGGAGAATTTTGCACTCAACCAAAACACCATTCATTGCAGGGGGACAGGAGAATCCCGGCTGTGGATTAGGTCATAGAATTCCAGCCTGTATCCCTTTCATAAAACTACATTGACTCTGCATGATTTTATTATGACTTTAAATGTCCTACCAATACTTCCTTAATGGAAGTATGTCCCATGATAGATGTTAGGGTAACTGGCCTGTAGTTTTGTGTTTTCTGCGTCTTTTTTGATTTTGTTGTTTTCCAGTCCACTTAGACCTTTCGAAAACATAAAGAATGTTGGAAGATTACAACAAATGCATCCACTATCTGCACCACTTCTTTTAAGACCCTAGGTTTTAAAAGGCTGTCAGGTCCAGGGTATTTATCATTCATTAGTTCCCATTAGTTTTTCTAGTACCTTTTCTCTAGTGACAATGATTATTTTAGGTTTCCCCTTTCCATTTTCTCTTTGATTTTCCTCTATTGGGATGCTTTTGTGTCTTCGGCTATTCAAATCCTCTGCTATTTCTTTATTTCCCCAGTCTCGTCCTCTAAAGGACCAATGCTTATTTTAGCTCCTTTCTTTTTATGTCGTTGTAAAAGTTCTTATTTCTTTCTAATTTGCACTCCTATTCTAATTTCTCCTTTTAGGTCATCTTTTTGTTGATTTCCCAATCTTCTGGCCCACCATTATTCTTTGCAACATTGTATGCCTTTTTTTCCAATTTGATATGCTCCTTTGAGTTAGCCTTAGTTGGTGCATTGTTATAGCCTTTCTGAATAGAACGTATCTTTGTTGAGAGTTATTAAATATCTATTGCTTCACTACCTGCACTTCCTTAATAATTGATCCTGACATTTTCCCATGATAGACGTTAGGCAAACTGACCTGTAGTTTTGTGTTTTCTGTGATTTTAACTTGTAATGCAGCAAGACCTGAATAACATTCAGGTTTGGGCTAGTGTCATGTAACATTTCAACCACAAGTGTTAGGCAATGATCATCTGCAATAAAAGGGGGAATCTAAACATTTGCATTTAATAATTAACAGCAATACCAATCCCCCATTTTGATAGGTTATTATTGATCAGAAACTTAACTGAAACAGCCACATAAGTACTTTGGCTAGGCGAGCCCATCAGAGGTTGGAATTCTGTAGTCAGTAACTTACCGTCCCAAAAGCAAGTGCACCGTCTGTACGGCACAAGTCAGAAATGTGATGGAATATTCTCCACTTGTCTGAATGAGGTGTAGCTCCAACAACACTGATGAATCTCAACACCATCCAAGACAAAAGTTGCCTGCTAACTTGGCCCCCTACCCACCACCTTAAACATTCATTCCTTCAACACATATTGGCAGCAGCTTGTACTGTAGCAATTTGCCAAGGCTCCTTTAACTGCATTTCCCAAACTCTCAGCCTCTGTTACCTAAAAGAGCAAGGGTAGCAGGCACATGGGAGTAGCTTTGTCTCTAAGTACGCCTCAATCTCACCACCCTAACCTGAAAATGTTTTGCTGCTGCTTCACTATCACTGGGTCAAAGTCTTGGAACTTACTCCTGAACAGCACTGAGAGAATCAGTACACTATCTAAATGGGAGCAGTTACTTCGAGATTAGACGATAAATAGTAGCCTAGCCAGTGGTGCTCACACTCCAAAAATAAATGAATGAGGAAAAGGCTGGGGTTATTTTCCAAAGAGTAAATTAAATTAACATTTCAGCCGAATGTAATTCACTGAAAGAACTTATTTGATGGGAACAAACAGGAAAAGTTCTTAACATAATCATAAGGTGGATCACATACCCATTATAGATTGAAAGTAAATGGAAGAAAATTTGGCAGCTTCTATAATGAATATATCAGATTACCACCTAGGAGGTGAAGGTGAAATTTTTTCTCCCCAGTATTTGGGATATTTTTTCACATCGCTCCACTACATAGACATTGATATGTTGCCTTAGGAAAAAGGATATACTTTATTCTTGAGCCATTATGAAGACCCTTTGCATTCATCACTTGTGGAATATTCCAGTTTTGTTTAAGATATTAGTGCAGAAATTTAATCATGTGAATTGGAGCATGATTCTGGTGCAGTGCCTACTGCACAATAATGAGGATGGTGGCAGAATTACAACAAATTGGCTTAGTACCAGTTATAGCTCCAGAGCCAGCTCACCAGTCAGAGCACAGCAACAAGATCAACCAGTTTGAATACTGGTCAAGGTATTTGAGAGAGCGCAGGATAGATAGTCTGCAACTGGAAGCGAGGGTGCACAGGAACAGAATCAGGAAAAGTACCCAGTTGCAACACATCTGACTAGAGATTAGTTAATTAAAAAATAAGTAACTAATCAAAAAATACAACTAGAACTATAAAATTTAATACTGGCATTCATACTTAAGTTTGAAAGAGAAAAACATGATCTATAAACTTAATAGACTGAAATAGGGATGTAAGGATCCAATGGTCTAGATCACAGAAGCGTGCTCACTGTGGACCTAAAAATGATTCAACGCTACAGTTAAGAAAGCCCAGCAACGTCTCTACTTTCCCAGAAAACTGAGGAAATTTGGCATGTCAGCTATGACTCTCACCAACTTTTACAGATGCACCATAGAAAGCATTCTTTCTGGTTGTATCACAGCTTGGTATTGGCTCATGTTCTGCCAAAGAACTGAAGAAACTACAAAAGGCCGTGTATGCAGCCCGATCCATCACGCAAACCAGCCTCCCATCCATAGACTGTCTCTACTTCCCGCTGTTTTGGCAAAGCAGCCGGCATAATTAAAGACCCCACGCACCCCAGTCATTCTCTCTTCCACCTTCTTCCATCAGGAAGTAGATTAAAAAAATCTGAGATCACGTATCAACCGACTCGAGAACAGCTTCTTCCCTGCTGCTGTCAGACTTTTGATGGACATACCTTGCATAAAGTTGATCTTTCTCTACACTCTAGCTACAACTGTAACACTCCATTCTGCACACTCTCGTTTCTTTCTCTGTGAACGGTATGCTCTGTATAGCATGCAACAAAAAAATTTTTCATCATGCTAATACACATGACAGTCAATCAAATCAAATGTTGAACGTATGAAAATTGGGAAGTAATGCCTTTGTGAAATTTGTGAAGGACACACCTTGTCTATGGTTAGTTTCTTCAGGCGCTCAGCAGCCAAACCAGTCCTTAAGCAGTCCTTCAAGAGACTGCTGGAGGCTAACCCCAGAAAGGGAAGTTTTAATATTTTACTTAATGTGGTGGGTAGAGGCTGGCTCCATTATAAATTGGTGGAATGCAGCCAACCACAGTGCATGGTGGTCCTCGTTAGGTGTGTTGTAGTGCACCTGGATCATGCCCTAATTCAAGTGCAATCAAATTTTTAAGCTTATATTTTAACTACAGTTTTAACATTTCAGAAATGATTAATGTAAACAAGATTACATCATCAGAAGTGGATGGTTCTGTGATTTTATTAGCAGATTATACATTTCCAGGATTTTCCCACTTATTTTTCTAAATATTTAAGATTTTAAACTTTTTGTGGTAATGTGGCCAATGCAAAATCAAAATAATTGATTCATTCAGTCTCAATTACAGTGTGGAGTGTTATGTTTATAAATTAGATATTTAAATTGTTGTTTTCTTATTTGCTTTTGCTTAAGTTTGTTGACCTAACTGGAAGAGGTTGACATTATTTATGTCTTCAGAAGCTGGCTAGGGACATGCCGCCTACCGTTGACTGAAGATGTATCTCAGATGTGTGCAGTTTGTGTATTTCTGGATCGACATGACAGCCTCTATCAGCCTGTAAAAGATGCTATGCGACTGTACCTACAAAAAAGGAAAAAGGAGACAATTGAATCAAGCTGTAATATAAGTAAGTTGATTTAAAATGCAATACTTCTTTCACACTGTAAGATGTAACCCATCTTAGGTTACGGCTCAAGCATGAGAATTCAGAACAATCAGTTGGCTATACTCACCTCAAATACTAATGAATACTAAGTTTGGCAGGAATACTAATTAACAATACAATAGATCCATTAGCAATACAGCTGTTACTCACAAATACATTACAAACCTCCCAGTGAGGGTTCACCTCTCGCTAAGCATACTCTTCAGCAACTGACCAAACTGCTCAACTTAAGCACTGAATATCTCTGCATTCAACCAGGGATCAGACTATTTTGAATTTGGTAATAGGTAACAAGGCAGATTTAGTAAACAATTTCAAAGTAATAGATTCTTTAGGAAATGATGACCATAAAAAGGCATTCAGTTTGAGTGAGAAATTTGGGCCAGAAACAAATGTACTAAACTTAAATAAGGGTAATTACAAAGGAATGAGGACATATGCTGGAGTGGACTGGGAAAGGAGTTTAATAGAAAAGACAGTTGATTAACAATGGCAGATATTTATAAAAAATAATTCATGGTTCACAACAAAGATATATCCTACTGGGGAAGGAGGATTCAAGGAAGTAGATAAATATTAACCAGCGAAGTTAGGAGTAGTGTTAAACTGAAAGAAAAAAGTGTGGTGAAGATTAAAGGTAAGCCAGAGGATTGGGAAAGTTTTAAAAACCAACGAAAGATGACCAAAAATAATCAAGGAGAAGATTTGAGGGTAAATTAGTAAGTAATGTAAAAATGGACAGTAAGAGATTCTTTAAAAAATGAAAAGGAAGAGAGAGGCCAAAGTGAACATTGGCCCCTTAGAGAATGAGACTGGGGAAATAATAATGGAGAGCCATGAAATGGCAGAGGAATTAAATAAGTTATTTGTCTCTGTCTTCATGGTGAAAGACACTAATAACAGCCCAAAATACTTTACAGAACTCCTACATAGGATCTCCATTAAATTCCTACAGTGGGAAAGAAGGCCTTTTGGCTTATTGAATTTGCACCAACTCTCTGAAAGAGCCAAAGCTGGAGAGGAAATAAAAACAATAATTATCACTGGGGAAGAAGTACAAGTGAAACTCACTTGGGGAAAAACAGTAAGTCTCTTGGGCCTGATAGGTTGAATCCTACGATATTAAAGGAAGTAGTTGCAGAGATAGTGGATGCACTGGTCATAATTAAGAAGCCTTAAATTCTAGAAAAGTCCCAGAGAATTGGCAAATTGTCAGTGTAACAACGAAGAACAACCCAGCACGGGAAACAGGCCCTTCAGCCCAACGAGCCCGCGCTGCCATCTTAACAAAGCATTTTCCTACACCTACCTTGCCCCGTGTGTATGCGAATGGTACCCCTATTGTAACCAGGTTCAGGGGAGAATAGTGTAGGGACAATTTGGTACACCAATCAGCCTAAGAGCACATCTTTGGGGTGTGGGAGGAAACCGGAGCACCCGGAGGAAACCCACGCAACCACAGGGAGAGTGCGCGAACTCCCACAGACACTGGCCCAAATCCATGTATCTGCACAGCTAGCAGTGATTGTCACTGAGCTGTTGTGGTGCCCATCTGCTGGTCCAGGTTTAAGCACACACAACAATGTGAAGTACTAGGCCACTCTCGAAACATCCAAGAGCAGCCCACGCACGACCCACTGTGTGCATGCCCCTCGTTAGACAACAAGGCGGACCGACACACCTGTGGATTAAAAGAGACAAAATATTAACATTTGTATTACATTTCCAGTATCATCCCGAGGCTCTGACCCTTTTTAAAACCATCTCCTATAACCCTCCATCCCTGTTTCACTCATGTGCCTATCTAAGTAAACCTTAAACAAGTCCAGCGTGCCTGCCTCCACCACCTTACTTGGTAGTGCATTCCATACCCCCACGACCCTCTATGTGAAAAACCTCCCTCTAGTATCCAAATTATACTTCTACCCCCTCACCCTTAGCTCGTGACCCCTCGTGATATTTGTCTCCAATCCAGGAAAAAGCCTGCCACTGTTGACTCTATCTATACCCTTCATTATTTTATACACCTCTATCAGATCCCCCCCTTAATCTCCGTCTTTCTAAGGAGAAGAGCCCCAGTTTTTCCAATCTTTCCTCATAACCCAGTCCTTCCATACCAGGCAGCATCCTGATAAACCTACTCTGTCCGGGGTCTCCACGTCCTTCCGGTAGTAAGGTGACCTGCACACAGGTGGCTCAGGTCTAATGGTTGTTTTCCGCTGACTGAAGCAGCAGTGAAACTCAGCGTCTACCTGGGCCACTGAGCAGTCCTCTTCAGGAACGCGCTGCTCACCTCCGTAGAATAAGGAAGGGGCTAGAAAAGGTGCCTTAAACGTTGCCTGCTACACTACACCTTGTGGGTATGCCGGCGTTGGACTGGCGTAAACACAGTAAAAAGTCTGACAACACCAGGTTTTAGTCCAACCTATTTATTTGATAATATTCTCACTAGCTTTCGAGGGGACAGCCTCTTCGTCAGGTGAATGGAGAGTTCTGGCCTCAGACAGAGCATATAAAGCACAGACAGTTTAGAGATTACTGATACTGATTAAAATTTAATCAGTAATCTCTAAACTGTCTGTGCTTTATGTGCTCTGTCTGAGGCCAGAACTCTCCATTCACCTGACGAAGAGGCTGTCCCCTCGAAAGCTAGTGAGAATATTATCAAATAAATAGGTTGGACTAAAACCTGGTGTTGTCAGACTTTTTACTACACTACACCTTGGCAGTTTACCGCAACTGCCAGGGATCCCATCTTGCGGTCGAACAAACAAAATAAAACACAAGATGTCACCACTCACCATTGGCACTTGGAAAGTGCGCATGCTTTTGGACAACCCTACAGCAGACAGATCAGAGAGAAGAACAGCCTTAGTTGCCAGAGAGCTTGCAAGATACAACATTGACATTGCAGCCCTGAGTGAAACTTGTCTTGCCAACGTAGGTCAGTCGACTGAAACTGGAGGTGGATACACTTTTTTTTTCTGGAGCGGTTGCGGCAGCGATGACCGTCGTGATGTTGGAGTTGGATTCGCTGTCAGGAGTCACCTTGTTCGGAAACTTGCTAGTCTACCCAAGGGCACAAACGACTGGCTTATGACATTATAGCTTCCACTGCAGAACAGAAGTCGAGCCACCCTGATCAGCGCCTATGCCCCCACAATGAACAACCCGGACGAGATGAAAGACAAGTTCTACAAAGGACTAGACGCCCTACTAATCAGTAGTGAGCAGTACCAACAAGCTGATCTTGCTTGGCAATTTCAATGCAAAAGTAGGGTGTGACTATGCAATCTGGCAGGGAGTCATTGGGAGGCATGGAGCGGGCAAGTGTAACAGTAATGGCCTACTCCTAATGAAGGTCTGTGCAGCACATGACCTCCTCATCACCAACACAACTTTCTGTCTGCCTACTTGTAACAAGACCCCTTGGATGCACCCCCGCTCTAAGCATTGGCATCTTATCGACTGTATCATTGTTAGGAGAAAAGATAGGCAGGATGTCAGAGTGATCAAGGCCATGTGTAGTGCTGACTGCTGGACAGTTCACAGGCTTATTGTCTCCAAAATGAGGCTCCGCATCAGACCCAAGAGGTGACCACAGGGAAGCAAAATTATGAAAAAAAATCAATGTGGCAAGCATAGCTTCAGCACTGGCTGAAGACTTAGAAATCAAGCTTGCTGACCTACACCTCACAGGCAGCCATGAAGATGTCTGGGAACGCCTTAGTGCAGATGCTGTCCATACATCTGCATTGAAGATGCTCGGGCCCTCTACCCGCAAGCAGCATGACTGGTTTGATGAGAATGATGAGGAGATACAGGCTCTACTTGTTGAAAAGCGCCATCTTCATCGGGCCAGTCAGAATGACCCATCATCAGCCGCCAAGAAAAATGCTTTTACTAGTGCTCGCAGCACAGACCAAAATAAACTGCATAAAATGCAGGATGCCTGGCTGAGCGCCAAGGCAGATGAAATACAGGGATACGCTGACAGAAACGACTTGAAATGGTTCTACGAAGCCCTCAACACTCTCTAGGGACTTCAGTCTCTCTTCCCCTCCTGAGTACAGATGGTACAACTCTCATTATAAAGAGGGCTCGGATCCCAGTCACCAATGGCGTCAAACAGGGCTGTGTGCTGGCACCCATACTGTTCAACATGATGTTTACTGCCATGCTGAATGATGCCTTCCAGGACAGTGTTGCTGGAATCAGTCTCAAGTACAGAGTGGATGGGAAGCTCTTCAACCTGAGGAGACTTCAAGCTATTACCAAAGTGAAGGAGACTGTTCTGAGAGACTTCCTCTTTGCTGATGACTGCGCCCTGTATACTGGTTCAGAGCCAAAGATGCAAGTCAGTATGGACAGATTTTCCACAGCTTGTGACAACTTTGGACTCACCATCAACATTAAAAAGACTGAAGTCATGCACCAACCTGCTCCTCATGCACCGTACACAAAACTCATAATCACAATCAAAGGGCAGAAACTACAGGCAGTGGACCAGTTTTCTTACCTTGGCAGCACCCTCTCCCAAGCAGTGACTTAATCAGCCATGATCTTATTGAATGGTGGGGCAGGCCCGAAGGGCTAGATGGCCTACTCCTGCTCCTGTTTCTTAAGTTGATGCAGAAGTTAACTGCAGAATAGCAAAAGCAAGTTCTGCTTTTGGTAGACTGTGCTCCACTGTATGGGAACATCGAGGAATCAGCCCAGCAACAAAACTGAAGGTTTACAACGCTGTGGTACTCACTACCCTCCTGTATGCCTGTGAAACGTGGACTGTGTAGCGAAGTCATGCAAGACAGCTTAATCATTTCCACATGACTTGTCTTCGCAGAGTATTACGCATCAGATGGCAAGACAAAGTACCAGACGCTGAAGTTCTCTCTAGAGCAAGTCTACCATCAGTGCACACATTGATGAGAGCGCAGATCCAGTGGGCAGATGATGTCATCTGTATGTCAGACGAACGTATAGCCACTCCTTTTTGGGGAACTCTCTGCTGGAAGATGCTCGCATGGAGGGCAGAAGAAACGTTTCAAAGACACACTCAAGGCCTCCCTGAAGTCGCTTGACATAGACACAACCACCTGGGAAACACTGGCACAAAACCACCCTACGTGGTGCTGCCTCATCCACAAAGGCTGTCAAGCTTACGAAGCAAGGTGTATTGCTGAAGCACAACTTAAGCACAAGCTGCGCAAGTCCAGAGCCACTAGCACAACAACTACAGTGCCTACACAAGTCTGTCCAATATGTGCCAGGACATTTCGTGCCCGAATTGGCCTGATCAGTCACCTCAGCCAGCCTCAAAATGACTAATGGTGTCGAGGTCCTCATCAATGACGATGGATGAACAACAACATATGTTGTGAAGACCTGTGGTCTCAACATTGATCTTTGTGGCATTCCACTAGTTGGCACCCTCCAATCTGAAGAAGACCTCTTTATTGTTCCTTGTTAGTTAAGTAATTCTTTAGCATGCCAGAATATTACTCCAACACCATGAGCTCCTATCAAGTCTAGTAGCCTTTTGTGCGGCATCTCATCAATTGCTTTTTTGAAAATCCAAATATACAACAATGACTTGTTCTCCTCTATCTACTCTGGCTGATACTTCCTCAAAGAACTCTAGTAAATTTGTCAACACTCTTGATACGTTGGAATAGCAGCAGGAGCTCAAGATTCAGCAAAACTCAGAAGTCACGATTTCCGATTCATGCCCGTAACGGGAATGAACCTGATTTTAATATATTTAAAATAATTAAAGACTCCCTTTGCATATATTCCTTTCTTGGTGTAATTTCAAACTTCACCGACGTGATGTCTCATTGGTCAAGTTTACAACAGGTTCACCCAGATGTGAATGTCTTGTTGGGAACCTCCCAGCGGTGTGCAAGTATAGCCCCCAGGGGAGAGGGACATGGTCAGAGCAGTGTCCTGGTATTGTCTGGCACAGGTTGGCACAGTCTTTCTTTGCAGCTTTAAAACACTTTGGACCACTTAAGACAGATGAAGAATTTCCATCTTTTAAAATGCATTCAGTCATGCCAATTGATTGTCTATGTTTCCAGTCATCATGCTTTTGTGTACATGAAGCTTTTCCAAAGATCTAACTCGATATTAATGCAAAATATAGTTTAAAACTACGTCTCTATTGGTTTTGACGTGATTTTTTACAACTTGTGTCTTTTGTTAAACATTCCACAACCCCAAAGAGTTTTATTAAACTAGTAGCTCTTGTAGCTGTTAACAGATTATATTGCCAGATTATACAGTGTATGCTGGTCAGATTTGGTTAGTTTCTGTTCACCTGTATGTAGCCAGCAGCAATCTGGCTATATACAGGTGAACAACCTCTAGTTTTGATCAAAAATTTCAATTCAAGTATTACTGTCTCTTACCATAGTTAGTCTAATAACATCAGGTTAAAGTCCAACAGGTTTATTTGGTAACACAAGCTTTCGGAGCGCTGCCCCGGAGTACCTCACCCGATGAAGGGGCAGTGCTCCGAAAGCTCGTGCTACTAAATAAACCAGTTGGACTTTAACCTGGTGTTGTGAGATTATTTATTGTGCTTACTCCAGTCCAGCGCCAGCAACTCCGCATCATGTCTCTTACCATGCAACAGTGATATGAAACAGGCAGATGTTTCTGCGTTTATGTACGCATTTAAATTCAAGCAACTTCCTAACACTGATTCATAACCCTTAAATTGTATTTTAAGGTTCTTTGGATGATTGTTGGACTGCTGATGTACACAGCCATACTCTTCATCAAATTGTGAAAGTTTATGTGGGAAATTATTGGTATGCCACTTACCTGAATACGTTCTTAAAGGTATGTTTGTCCTTTCTTTTAACAATCTGTTTGGCATACATCCTAACACTGTTTATCATTTGTATTATCATATAATATTTATGTAACAAACATTTATGTTTTCTGGGGTAATAATCAGTTTATCACTAGCATTAGTACCATGAAAACAGCTGAAACTGAAAAAAATGTATTATCATTTAGATTACAAAATTTTCATTGTTTTCATGATTGTCAGTTTCAAAGTTGATTTATTATTTTGATACGTCAACTCTGAGATTATTAGAATCAAAGTGGCATGGGTCTGTGCTTCCCTTAGGTGGAGCTATAATTAGGGGCAGAAGCCAGATCTGCTAGGTTTGCCCCATATGAGAAATAACAGACTAGCACAATTAGTATGCCAAGCATTAAAGGGGTGAACTCCACGATCTGTCTCCTGAATTTTATGCTGGGGAGCCATATGTTCAATGGGAACAGGGGCACGATAATTGACTAAATATTTTAAAGACTGTACTGCTTTCGTGTTTATAACTAAGAGTCAGTATTCCAAGGTCATTTTGTTAATCATCATTAAATAGATCACTTACTCGAGACTTCTAAAAAAAGACAAATATTGCAGTTCTTATTGAAACTATTTATTACTTCAAATCCTTTTGACACATTTTTCAAAATGGCAGTATTTCCTGTCTATGTGTAAATCCTTAAATAGATTCCTGGCCATGTGTTAACTTCACTGAGGTTGCAACATATTACAGAATCCACTTCTAAGTTTTTTAGATTTTTCTTAAAGCTTTCAAAGTGTTCAGAGATTTTTCCAAAGTTACTCATATATTCTGCCAAACAGCTGCTATTCAGAAGAGTTGCAGGATGGCATTGATTGGGATTTGATTATTGAAGAGTGTGTGACATTTAGGAAGCATAGGAAGTTATGAAAAGGTGGAGCAGTGGTTCTGTTAATTAGAGATGACATTAGTACAGTAGAGAGTGATTTTACAAAAGAACTTACATAAGAAATAGGAGCAGGAGTAGGCCATCTAGCCCTTCGAGCCTGCCCCGCCATTCAATAAGATCATGGCTGATCTGTCGCTGCTCAGTTCCACTTTCCCGCTTTCTCCCCATAACCCTTAATCCCCTCTCTTATCAAAAACCCATCAACCCGCGTCTTAAAATTATTTAGCGAGGCAGCCTCCACCACTTCAACGGGCAGAGAATTCCAGAAATTCACCACCCTTTGAGGGAAGAAGTTCCTCCTCAACTCCGTTCTAAACCGCCCCCCTTTTATCTTGAGGCTGTGCCCCCTAGTCCTACTGTCTTTTTTGAGCGGGAAGAGTCTCTCCACCTCTATCCTATCCATCCCATTCATCATCTTATACGTCTCAATGAGATCTCCCCTCATTCTTCTAAACTCTAATGAGTACAAGCCCAGTTTATTCAGCCTCTCCTCATAGCTCAACCCCCTCAACTCTGGTATCAGCCTAGTAAACCTCCTCTGCACTCCCTCCAAGGCCAAAATATCTTTGCGCAGGTGCGGCACCCAAAACTGCACACAGTACTCCAGCTGCGGCCTCACCAATGCCCTATACAGCTGCAGCAAGACCTCCCTACTTTTATATTCAATCCCCCTCGCTATGAAGGCCGGCATCCCATTCGCCTTCCTGACCACCGGCTGCACCTGCAAGCTGGGTTTTTGCGACTCATGCACAAGGACCCCGAGGTCCCTCTGCACCGTCGCCTGCTGCAGTTTTTCGCCCCGTAAGTAATAGTCCTTCCTACCATTCTTCCTACCAAAGTGGACCACCTCACACTTGCCAACATTAAATTCCATTTGCCATTTCCTGGCCCATTTGCCCAGCCTATCTAGATCCTTCTGCAGACTCTCCACACCCTCCGCACAATTTGCCTTTCCCCCAATCTTGGTGTCATCAGCAAATTTTGACACCCTACACTCGGTTCCCTCCTCCAGATCATCTATATAAATGGTAAAAAGCTGAGGCCCCAGCACCGACCCCTGGGGCACTCCACTAGTCACCATCCGCCAATCCGAATAGCACCCGTTGACCCCCACTCTCTGCCTCCTATTTGACAACCAATCCTCTATCCACGCTAACACCCTACCCTCAACTCCATGTCCCTTGACCTTCTGCAATAACTTCTTGTGAGGCACTTTGTCAAACGCCTTCTGAAAATCTAGAAAGACCACATCCACCGGCTCTCCTCTATCCACCGCCCTAGACACATCCTCATAGAACTCCAGTAAATTTGTCAGACACGACTTCCCTTTAATGAAACCGTGCTGCGTCTGCTCTATCAAGCAATTCCCTTCAAGATGCCTCGCAATTTCCTCCTTAATGACAGATTCTAACATTTTACCTACCACAGACGTTAAACTAACCGGCCTATAATTCCCCGCCTTTTGCCTGGCACCCTTCTTAAACAACGGTGTAACATTAGCCGTTTTCCAATCATCCGGCACTTGCCCGGAATCCAGCGACGTCTGGAAAATAACCACCAAGGCATTCGCTATCACCTCCGCCATTTCTTTCAGAACCCTCGGATGCATTCCATCCGGTCCTGGGGACTTGTCCACAATCAGTCCCTCCAGTCTGTCGAGCATCGCCTCTCTAGTAACAGTAATGTCATTAAGACCCTCCAGTCCTACCACCTTTCCATCGCTAACACCCGGCAAATTATTCACGTCCTCCTCCGTGAAGACAGAAACAAAAAAGTTATTCAATACCTTAGCCATATCCTCATCCCCTACCACTAGGTCCCCTTTCTCATCCTCTAAAGGACCAACATTCACCCTAGCCAGCCTCTTCCTTTTTATATATTTATAAAAACTCTTGCTATCCTTTTTTATATTAAGCGCTAGCCCAGCTTCATAGTTTCTCCTACCCTTCTTTATCAACTTCTTTGTCAATCTTTGTTGACATTTAAACCTCTCCCAATCCTCTTCTCGCCCACTACTCTTAGCTACTCTAAATTCCTCCGCTTTTAATTTAACACTTTCCTTCACCTCCTTCGTTATCCACGGCTTATTACCTCTCTTCCTACTATCCTTTTTGACCATCGGAATAAATTTCCGCTGAGCACCAAGAAAGATCTCCTTAAAGATCCTCCACTGCTCCTCAACAGACCCTCCCTCTAACGCGCTCCCCCAGTCCACATTCGCCAATTCTTCTCTCATCCTACCGTACTCCCCTCTATTCAAACAGAGGACGCGTGTCCGGGAACCCACTTTCTCCTCCTCCATCTGCACCACAAACTCCACCATACAATGATCACTCTCCCCAAGAGGATCCTTCACCACAAGGTCCCTAATTCTACCCGCCTCATTACATAGCACCAGATCCAAGATAGCTCGCTCCCTCGTCGGCTCCAACACACACTGTTCGAGGAAACTATCCCAGCAGCATTCCAAGAACTCTTCCTCGAGCCCCCCGTGTCCAACATGGGTCGACCAATCAACATGCAGATTGAAATCCCCCATAACTACGGCCATCCCATTCCTGCACGCCGCACTTATTTGCGCGTTAACAGCCCGCCCCACCTCCAGATCATTATTCGGGGGCCTATAGATGACACCCACCAGCGTCTTCCTCCCTTTGCTGTTCCTAATCTCCACCCACAACGATTCCACCCTCTGCTCCTTGGCTCCAATATCATCCCTTGCTACCACCGTGATGCTATCCTTAATCAGCAGAGCTACGCCCCCCCTTTTCCCTCCTGCCTATCCTTCCTAAACACTTGATAGCCCTGTACATTCAGCTCCCAGTCCCTGTCACCCTGCAGCCACGTCTCTGTAATGGCCAGCAGATCGTATCCATTTGTGTCGATTTTCCAGGCAGTTTGGATAGAAATGAGGAGTGATAATGATGGCAAGAAAGTTACTTGTGGGAGTGGTATACAGGACTCCTAACAGTAATTATTACATAAGAACATAAGAAATAGGAGCAGGAGTAGGCCATCCAGCCCTTCGAGCCTGCCCCGCCATTCAATAAGATCATGGCTGATCTGTCGCTGCTCAGTTCCACTTTCCCGCCCTCTCCCCATAACCCTTAATCCCCTCTTCTATCAAAAACCCATCAACCCGCGTCTTAAAAATATTTAGCGAGGCAGCCTCCACCACTTCAACGGGCAGAGAATTCCAGAGATTCACCATTATTATTATTATTATTATTATTATGACATGGTTAGATAGGCTATGAAAGACAAAATAGTGGCAGTTTGTCAGAAAGGTACAGTGATTATCATAGGACATTTTAAACTGGAAAAGTCAAATGGGCAAAGGTAGAAGTGGATGACAAATTCATAGAATGTTTTTAGGATAACTTAGATCAGTCACTCCGGAGCCAAGCAGGGACTAGATCTGGTAATATGCAATGAGATAGGATTAATTAATTAACTTATGATGAATGTGCCCCTAGGTAGAAACGGTCATAATATAATTGAATTTTACGTTCAGCTTGAGGGAAAGAAGAGTGGTCCAAAACTAGTATTTTAAACTTAAATAAGTACAATTATGAAGGCATGAAAGCAGAGCTAGCAAAAATGAACTGGCAGTTTAGGTTAAGGGATAGATCAACAGAAATGCAATGGAAGACTTTTAAGGGAATATTTCAGTGTACACAAAATAAATACATTCCAAAGAGAAAGAAAAATGCCAAGGGGAGGACCCACCATCTGTGGTTAACTAAAAAAGTTAAAAGATAGTTTGAACTTAAAGAAAAACATAAAATTGCATAAGATTGATGCAGGTAAGAGGATTGGGCAGAGTATAAAAATCAGCAAAGAATAACTAAATGATTAATAAGGAGGGAAACAAATTAGAGTATTAACGAAAACTAGCTAGAAATATAAAGACAGATAGTAAGTTGCTACAGACATTAGGAAAAGATTGAAATCTGGACCTATTGAAAATGAGTCTGGGAATTAATAATAGAAAATGGGGAAATGGGAGATTAATTAAATAGGGAGTTTGCACTGGTCTTTGATATTGAGGATATAAGTAACATCTCAGAAATAGCTGTAAATCAGGAATTGGAAGGGAAGGAGGAACTCAAGAAAATGACATACCAGGAAAATGGCTTGTCAATCTGCAGTTCCAACAATTTGCTAAGTCTTGCCTGGACCCTGATGGGTCTTAAAAGAAGTGGAGTAGATAGTTCATCAGGTCAGTCAAGGGTCATCCTGACTCAAAACGTTGGTTCTAATCTCTCTTCACAGATGCTGTCAGATCTGCTGAGATTTTCCAGCATTTTCAGTTTTTGTTTCATTTTCCAGCATCCACAGTATTTTGCTTTTATCTGAAGTAAATAGTTAATACGTTGGCTTTAATTTTCCAAAATTCATAAGATTGGAAAAGAGCTAATGCAACTCCTTTATTCAAAAAGGAAGAAAGAATGAAAGTGGGAAACTATAGACCAGTTAGCTTAATATCTGTCATAGGGAAAATGAAGAAGCTATTATTAAATATGTTATAGCAGGCATTGGATAATTCAAAGTAAACAGTCAGAGTCAGCATGATTTTGTGAAAGAGAAATCACGTTT
Source organism: Carcharhinus amblyrhynchos (assembly GCF_965287045.1). Lineage (NCBI taxonomy): Eukaryota > Metazoa > Chordata > Chondrichthyes > Carcharhiniformes > Carcharhinidae > Carcharhinus > Carcharhinus amblyrhynchos. Next base: position 46,996,865 of record NC_137327.1, read on the forward strand.
CACCAATTTATTGGCATTATTTGAACACGTAATACGTACTGTTGATAATGCTACAATCCGAGTTGATGGTACTGCTGACACTAGGCTCAATAGATTGTAACTTTTATTTTTCGTTTAGTGATGTGGATTGACCAAGTCGGAAGACTGCTGGTTGACATTTACATGAAGAATAAAACATTCATTCAACTAGAAACGATTAACTATAAATGCATTCTCACTGTAATTTCACAGATACATACAAATCTATAAATTACACAAGTTAGAAGATATCTTGTACTTTAATGTTCTCAGTAAGTAAACAGTCCATGTGAACCGATTTGACAAAATGTGGTCAGACACACCACCCTCTGAAACCAAGTGACAGATGCCAACCAATTCAACTTCTGTGGATTCCTCATCAAATCTACTTCTGCAGTGTGAGCCAAGTAGTCTCACTGGAATTCTGACTTCCACACAAGTGTTTTTAATCACTGCTCTCGAAGAACACACTTTGAAATCTTCTTGCACCTGAGACTTTCTCTCAGATGACTTCACTAAGTATCCATATCCAGGATTTCAAACTCTCCTTTCTCTGACTTGGATTGCCATCTGAATTCAAACTCCCATACAATCTCTCAGGTACTCAGCCATAGTGACTGAACACCATGCTTCATGCGTTGTATTAAGATGTCACCAGTCTTAGGACTCCTTTAAATGAATGGCTTCTCGGTAGCCAACTTCTCCAGATTGTCACCTTGGGCTTCTGTCTATAACTGGGAGCCTCTTTCCCTCCCTCTCTTTAACTTTAGTGAACAGTACCTTGTTGAGATTCTAGTTCTTTTTTCCCTTTGACTTAAATGTTCCTGGGGCGACCTTTTTCTTCCCCTGGTTTCTAGGACTATATTCTTTAGCTTCTGGAACTTGCTTTCACTCCACACTCAATTGTCCTGGCAGTTTCTGTGAGAACTGCTTTCTTATCAGGTACCTGGTTCCAACAGAACCCAAATGCTTGTACTCTTCAGTGTGGACTTTTGGTTGCTAAGCAACAGCTCAGCATTTTTACTTCTCAATTTGATATTATTGCATAATCTCTTAATCAAGCACAATTTAAAATGAAAGCAAAAATCAAAGATGTGCAGGCACCTTTGCTTAACATGAAGCTAAGTAAAGTTTTAACCCTTTCATGATCCACAAATATAGGAACACAAATTAAGCTTAAACTTTATTCCTAATGTCCACAAATACAAATATCAATCATTCAAACTAGTTCTATTCCCTAACAACACAGGGGAACCAATGGACGTAGTAGATTGATAAAGTTACTGTGGGGAAATAAAATTCATGGTATGGGGGGTACCAAATGCAGATCAGGCATAATTGAGTTATTTTCTAGTTGGCAGGATGTGATAAGTGGTGTGCCACAGGGATCAGTGCTGGGACCTCAACCCTTTACAATTTGTATCATTAATGATATGGTTGCTAAATTTGCTGATAACACAAAGCGAGGCAGGAAAGTAAGTTCCAAAAAGGACATAAGGAGACTACAAAATGACACAGATAGGTTAGATGAATAGCAAGTATTAAAACCCATGCCCGAACCTCCAAGGTGTTTTGTGAAGTTAGCCAGTTCCTAAGTTTTACGTCGATTTTGGCATTGGTCGGCATAGGATGTTTCACTCCGGGTATAATCAAGTGAACCACTAGGAAGCTTTTATCAAACAAGGTTTATTTAAGATGCATTTGGAATATAACCAAAAAAACTAGCATAACTGTTACCAATTACAGGACTTAAACATAATGCGTTAAATCTTAATAGTTAGCTATTTTGTTATTCCAATTTAAAGCAATACCCAATGGACATGTGCTGTTTTCAGAATTAGTTAGCACTAATGCCAATATGGTCATGTGATGCTAGATTTTCAGCTTTCTACCACTTCTAGACAGATATCCGGACAGTAATCTTTAGAGAAGGATATATCCTCAAGACAGCAAAACTTTAGAGAGGTAAACCCAGTCTCGAGCAACTTCCAGTCTTCAGATTTCAGAGACAGGAAAGGATATGTCTCTCTCTGCAGCTTCTCAAAACAGCATCATCCAGACAACAGAATCTTTAACTTCAGAGAGGGGGAAAAACACTGCTGTTTCTAAAAAAAAGACGAAAATTGGACTTCCCAATGAAGCATAGCTGTCCCCAGTCTTATGGCATTTGCTGTCAATCACTCCTAATCAAGCTGTACTCTGCAATTCTGGGGGAATATTAAAACCACAGAACACTGCATTAGTTTAGATTAAAATAAACATTATGTCAATTATACTGCTTCAGTAACGAAAAAAGGACACCAGCTGCAGACAACATGGTGTCAATAAAATCCCAAGGACTGAAAACATCCTGCAGAGAAACATGATTTAAATACATTTCTTAAAGACACACTATTGTCACACAAGGACCTGATGGAGTATAATGTGGGTAAATGTGAGGTTGTCCATTTTGGAAGGGCAAATAGGAAAAAAGGCATATTATCTAAATGGCAAGAGATTGCAGAGCTCTGCAATGTGTAGGATCTGGGTGTCCGAGTGCAATATTTGCAAAACATTAGTATGTAAGTGCAGCAAATAACATTCTAGTTATTGTCTTTTTGCATGAGGAATTGATTACAAGAAAAGGGAGGTTATGTTTCAGTTATGCAGGACATTGAAGAGACCATATCTGGAGTAGTCTTGCTTAAGGAAGTCTAATATACATGGGAAGCAGTTCAGAGAAGGTTTACTGGATTAATATCTGGAAAGGTTGGCTTCTCTTATGAGGAAAGAATAGATAGGCTAGGCTTGTTTTCCCTGGAGTTCATAGTAGTAAGAGGTGTCTTGATTGAAATATGATCGTGATGGGACTTGACAGAATGGGCGTGGAAAGGATGTTTCCTCTTATGGGAGAATCTGGAACTAGGAGTCCTGTTTTACAAACTAAAGGGTGGCCCACTTAAGACAGGAGATGAGGATTTTTTTCTCAGAAGGTCATGAGACTTTGGAATTATCTTCAAATTATCTTCAGAGTCTTTGAATGTCTTTAAGACAGAGGTAGATAAATTACCAGTAAATGAGGGGATGAAAGTTTATTCAGGGTAAGCATGACACGGAGTTGATAAAATTAAATCAGCCATGATGTTATTGAATGATGGAGAAGGTATTAGGGGTCTAGTAGCCTATTCTTGTCCCTAATTTGAATATTCAAATGTTAAGAACTGCAGAAACCTGCCACCGATATCAACACTATTAAATGCAAATCCCAGTTTTTTTGGTCCAATTTTCTCCCCAATTCTTGGTTTTCCTAAATATGGTTAGTCATGGTTCCACAGGCACAAGCCCTCTAGTATTTCAACCAAATGTAATTTTGATCTATTTGTATTATCTTGGTCAGGAATTAAATATGACTATCTTGGACATTGCTAAGTTCATCCTGGGAGAAAGACTGTAGGGAATTCCGAATGAGACTAGTCTTGTCAGCTTCTCATTAATTCCCCAGTATCTGAAGGCCAAAATATCAAGCTGGCTGTTTTTATCCACTGACTGAGGTAATCTGCTTGCTGTAGTGTAAATGAGCTTTGAGTAGCTCAGTCTTTAAAGCAATTAAGGGTGAAATTACTCTTTAGAAATAGTGAAAATTTGACTCCCACAGTGAAAGGTTAAGATGAATAATGTGGATGGATTTAGAGAAGGCTAGGTAAATATAAGGGGGAAAAGGGGATTGAAGGTTTTATTGAAAGCGTTAGAGGAAGATGTTACAGTAGAGCGTAAATGGTAGAATTGACTGGTTAGACAGAGTAGTCTGTTTCTGCTCTATATACATTATATGTAATTCTGTACAAACTGTTTGTATCCTCCCAACTTCTTTTACCATTAACTTTTCAAGATTAAACAGACTGTGAAACTGGTTGCTAGTTCATCCTTGCTTTTTTGTGTTATTAGTGGAGACCAGTTTTATTCGCACTTGAACAGTGTGTTGGAGCCGATAAGGGAGCGAGCTATCTTGGATATGGTATTATGTAATGAGGCGGGTAGAATTAGGGACCTTGTGGTGAAGGATCCTCTTGGGGAGAGTGATCATTGTATGGTGGAGTTTGTGGTGCAGATGGAGGAGGAGAAAGTGGGTTCCCGGACACGCGTCCTTTGTTTGAACAGAGGGGAGTACGGTAGGATGAGAGAAGAATTGGCGAATGTGGACTGGGGGAGCGCGTTGGAAGGTAGGTCTGCTGAGGAGCAGTGGAGGATCTTTAAGGAGATCTTTGTTGGTGCTCAGCAGAAATTTATTCCAATGGTCAAAAAGGACCGTAGGAGGTGAGGTAATAAGCCGTGGATAACGAAGGAGGTGAAGGAAAGTGTTAAATTAAAAGTGGAGGCGTTTAGAGTAGCTAAGAGTAGTGGGCGAGAAGAGGATTGGGAGAGGTTTAAATGTCAACAAAGAGTGACAAAGAGTTTGATAAAGAAGGGTGGGAGAAACTATGAAGCTGGGCTAGCGCTTAATATAAAAAAGGATAGCAAGAGTTTTTATAAATATATAAAAAGGAAGAGGCTGGCTAGGGTGAACATTGGACCCTTAGAGGATGAGAAGGGGGACTTAGTGGTAGGGGATGGGGAAATGGCTGAGGTCTTGAATAACTTTTTTGTTTCGGTCTTCACGGAGGAGGACGTGAATACTTTGCCGGGTGTTAGAGATGGAAGGGTGGTGGGACTGGAGGGTCTCAATGACATTATTGTTACTAGAGAGGCGGTGCTCGACAGACTGGAGGGACTGATTGTGGACAAGTCCCCAGGACCGGATGGAATGCATCCGAGGGTTCTGAAAGAAATGGCGGAGGTGATAGTGGATGCCTTGGTGGTTATTTTCCAAACGTCGCTGGATTCCGGGGAAGTGCCGGAAGATTGGAAAACAGCTAATGTTACGCCGTTGTTTAAGAAGGATGCCAGGCAAAAGGCAGGGAATTATAGGCTGGTTAGTTTAACGTCTGTTGTAGGTAAAATGTTAGAATCCGTCATCAAGGAGGAAATAGCGAGGCAACTTGAGGGGAATTGCTTGATAGAGCAAACGCAGCACGCTTTCGTTAAGGGGAAGTCGTGTCTGACAAATTTACTGGAGTTCTATGAGGATGTGTCTAGGGCGGTGGATAGAGGAGAGCCGGTGGATGTGGTCTTTCTTGATTTTCAGAAGGCGTTTGACAAGGTACCTCACAGGAGGTTATTGCAGAAGCCCAGGGGACATGGAGTTGGGGGTAGGGTGTTAGCATGGATAGAGGATTGGTTGTCAAATAGGAGGCAGAGAGTGGGGGTCAATGGGTGCTATTCAGATTGGTGGATGGTGACTAGTGGAGTGCCCCAGGGGTCGGTGCTGGGGCTTCAGCTATTTACCATCTATATAGATGATCTGGAGGAGGGAACCGAGTGTATGGTGTCGAAATTTGCTGATGACACCAAGATTGGGGGAACGGCAAATTGCGCGGAGGGTGTGGAGAGTCTGCAGAAGGATCTAGATACACTGGGCGAATGGGCCAGGAACTGGCAAATGGAATTTAATGTTGGCAAGTGCGAGGTGGTCCACTTTGGTAGGAATAATGGTAGGAAGGATTATTACTTACGTGGCAAAAAACTGCAGCAGGCGACGGTGCAGAGGGACCTCGGGGTCCTTGTGCATGAGTCGCAAAAACCCAGCCTGCAGGTGCAGCAGGTGGTCAGGAAGGCTAATGGGATGCTAGCCTTCATAGCGAGGGGGATTGAATATAAAAGTAGGGAGGTCTTGCTGCAGCTGTATAGGGCATTGGTGAGGCCGCAGCTGGAGTACTGTGTGCAGTTTTGGTCGCCGTACTTACGCAAGGATATTTTGGTCTTGGAGGGAGTGCAGAGGAGGTTTACTAGGCTGATGCCGGAGTTGAAGGGGTTGAGCTATGAGGAGAGACTGAATAAACTAGGCTTGTTCTCGTTAGAGTTTAGAAGAAGGAGGGGAGATCTCATTGAGACACATAAGATGATGAATGGGATGGATAGGATGGAGGTGGAGAGACTCTTCCCGCTTAGAAAGGACAGTAGGACTAGGGGGCACAGCCTCAAGATAAAGGGGGGGCGGTTTAGAACGGAGTTGAGGAAGAACTTCTTCACTCAAAGGGTGGTGAATCTCTGGAATTCTCTGCCCGTTGAAGTGGTGGAGGCTACCTCGCTAAATATTTTTAAGATGCGGGTTGATGGGTTTTTGATAAGAGAGGGGATTAAGGGTTATGGGGAGAGGGCGGGAATGTGGAACTGAGCCACGACAGATCAGCCATGATCTTATTGAATGGCGGAGCAGGCTCGAAGGGCTAGATGGCCTACTCCTGCTCCTATTTCTTATGTTCTTATGTGTCATGTGGTCTCCAGGAATGTCCAACCTACATCCTGGCGTGACCATTCTTTATTTGAGAGCTTAGGAAGACTATGACAAAATGTATTTAAACTAATGGGCATTAACAGAATTGGGCTTATCTGTAATGTGCCCTGTGGCAGGAGGCATTAAATAGTTGTGAGCTGGGAATTCCTATGCCAACTTAAGGTGTCAAGTCTAATTGCAGCAACTATTAATTGTATTGGTTATTCAGCCAATAATATTAATCAAACTGGGAATTTCTTGGTCTGTATGGTTCAATATCACATAGCAATGCACATTGAATGCCTATTTGTTTATTAATTTTACATTTTGATAGCTTTTAAGGGGCATTTTGACAAATACATAAATAGGATGGGAATAGAGGGATATGGTCCCTGGGAGGGTAGAGAGTTTTAGTTCAGTTGGGCAGCGTGGTCAGTGCAGGCCTGGAGAGCTGAAGGGCCTGTTTGTGTGCTATACTTTTCTTTTGTAGTAAATAAAGTTGGAATATCATCAGAATTGTGTAGGAATGCTTTGTAAAACATGTCAGGACAAATTTATGAATGCATACTCATGAGGAGGAAGGTCTTGTGGTGTAGTGCTGGAGCCTAGATCAGAGGCTCTATGTTCAAGTCCAACTCCAGGATCTGGTGGCCATAGAAGACATGTGCATCTGGTCAAGCAGGTTGATTACTAGCCTGTAAATCCTTCCAACTGCCCAACGGCAGGCATTCAAGAACTGGAGAGTTCAGCCATACTGCAGAAGCCAGCAGCAAATCATTGTGTACTTTGCCAAGAATAATTATGAACGAATCCAATCAAAGTCCATGGTTGCCAACACCCCCTTGGGGTATGGTACCTTGAGGAGGAGACTCCACTGGGACTGCATGTCTGGAAGCATCTTGCAGTTTGCTTGCAATAATGAATTTGCCACTCCATGTGATAAAGTGGAGTGGTTGAGGCAAATGGTGTAGATGTATTTAAAGGAAGCTAGATAAGTATATGTGAGAAAAAGGAATATAAGATCATGTTGAAGTAGGGAAGAATGGAATAATGCATTGTGTCATCTTATACATAGGCTGATTGGTCTGTACATGTACTTTAAATTCTATGTACTACTTTGTCTAGAAGAACAGTAATTTTCTGGTATAAGATCCCAGAGGACAAGGCTCAATGTTTAAAGCGATCTTTCACAAATTGGCACTAATTTGACGTTACTTGAAAGAGTTGCTCATCTAATCAAATGATCTACAGAAATTTATATCATGCAAAAATTTTATAGTTTGTTCATTAGATTATGATATATATATATCTTTCTTGCCTATTAGTACCCAGAACTACTATGTAATCGCAGCAAAGCACAATGGATTGCATATGGCAAGACACTTTTTATTATTGGAGATGGTCAGATGTTCAGACATATTATCAACTTTCTGCGGTTCGACAAACTGCATATACCATCAGGATTCAAGTGAGAACATTACTTTATGTTTTAGCCATTGAATGCCGAGTAATGGATCAGCATAATAATAAATGTGTTTCAGTATTCTAAACAAAAAGTAACAAATCTAATGTTACGAATGTTTTGTCTGTTTGTTGGTTATAAGTCTGTATAAAGTCTCAATCTACCACATGAAGTAGCTTCAATATAACAATTGTTGATATCAGCCAGAGAAGCTAATGGGAATATGCTAGAGTGGTGTAGAAAGTGCTTAACACTATGCAGTTTTGTCTAGATAACACACAAGAACTTTTTTTTTACTGAGTAGGTGCTGACAGCAGTGAGGGGAGAGTCAGCACAACCTCCCAGATCCATAGGTTGTGAGGTGAGAGCAATCTACAAGAGGTTTATGAGACTGTGGAAGAGTGTCAAGCTGAGTTTGAATAAAATGTGCCCATTCAATGGCATGAATACAGCTTTTTAATTAATTTGTGGGATGTGAGCATTGCTGGCAAAGTCAGCATTTAATTTCCATCCCTAATTATCCTTGTGAAACTGCCTTCTTGAACTTCTGCATGTGGTGTATGTACATCCACGGTGCTGTTATGGAGGGATGTCAGGATTTTGACCAAGCAATAGTGAAGGAGCAGTGATAGATTTCCAAGTCAACATCATGTGTGACTTGGAGGGGAACTTGCAGACTTTGATGTTCCCATGGATCCCCTGCTCTTGTGCTCCCAGGTGATAAAGGTCTTCACTCTGAAAGAAGCCTTGGTAAGTTGTTGCAACTTATAGCTGTTACTTACATAGCTGCACTTTGCATTAATTAAGTACTCAGCCCAAGACAGTGTCACATCAAGAGTGCTGTTTGCAAAGCATTGACTCTAACCCTGACATCTGAACGCTGCCTTGTCAAAAAAGTTGGAATTCAATTTATGGCCTGACTTACAGCACATTGCCTCACAGATGTTGGGGTGCTTTTCCCAAAAAATTCTAATGTTTCAAAAGTCTGAAATTCGGAGTGTTCCAAATACTTGTAGACATAAAATCCACTTCAGAATCAGTTAGCATAAACACACTTACAGGAGTGCCAGTCTTCAAGCCTTTTAACATCTCTGAACAGAGATAGAGAACCCTGTCTTCTGATTCTCAGACTGTAATCTCCAGAGAAAGACCTGTCTTCCAAAAGCAGATCTCCAGAGAGAGAGGGACAAAAAACCTTTTGCAGACTTTTGGAGAGAGAGATACAGAGTTGCTAGCAGATCTCAGACTTCAATTCCCAGAGAGAGAAGGAGAGACAAGAAGGTAGCTGCTCCTTTTAAATTTGAACAGCAGCTGCTTTCTTGTCTCTCTGTAAGCCTAGCTCTGACCATTCGCAGACTCTTTTTTTTTTGTCAGTCTAATTAAACACAACTCTGAAACCCCAAGACACAACCCAAAAAAACCCACATTCATTCAGATATAAGTAAACACCCCATTAACTAGGTGCACTTATTTTTCTGCATACTCAACATGTGTCTGCAGATTGCAGACAAATCGGCACCATTTAAACAGAGTTGAATCTTAAAGTTTCACAAAAAAATACACTTCTTAAAGGCATAGTACTGTCACACTTAGCATTTTTGCCATTCTCTGTACTTTTTCCAACTTCACTTCACTATTTTACAGAGAAGAGTATCTAATAAAGTCATGCTAGTGTCTTAAAAAGTTGGATTTTAATTTCTTATGAAATTTGGATTTTAACATTTAGTATTCTGTTAGTAACCTAATAGTCTTACGCCATAGGACCCATGTGCCTAATTGAGCTTGTTCATCAGTATACACTCTTCATGTGGTTGTTTGAGAATCCTTTGGGTGCCACACTTGAAAATTCATATGATATACAGGAATTTCATCTTGAAAGCGTACAAAGGGATCCAACAACCTTTAAATGAAATAACTCTTTGATCACCTATAGGAACATAGAGGGATAAAGCACAGGATCTGTCTTGTTTGCCAAACTTATATCTGTTCCTATTTAGATCTTTGGCTGTTCTTACAGGAGGCTGTGACTTGGGGCTTGAGAGGACTTAAATGGCATGCTTCATGTTCCTTAGTGGACAAAGCTGTCTGCCTCCTCACTAATCCATAATGATCTACAAAGGGTTATATTACATGTAACATGACAGAAAGGTAGATGGGTGAGGAAGGACATATCCTTTCATTGATAACCAATCTTCACCTAAGAAAAGAAAGTTTAAAGCAACAGATACGGTAAAGACTATAGGACATGATAACATTTCATGCTATAGTACTGAAGACACATGACCTAAAACTAGTTGCACTCCTAGCAAAGATGTTTCTTTACAGCTACAATCCTGGCATCTCCCAGAAAATGAGGCTAAGTTCCCAGCTATGTCCTGTCCGAAAAAAGTAAGGTCAAGTCTAATCCAGTCAATTGTCCGTGTCTTGATGAAGAATTCAGTGCATGCATTGGAAAAATAGCCACCAACTATTAGCTGACTAACAATACCAGCATGAAAAAATAATAAACTGACTCAAGACAAAAATATTTATCAATGAGGCATGTATCATTGACTCAATAGCTTCCATCTCTGGTGTCTCCAATACACCGTTGGCATCTCATGGAAAGACAAAGTCAGCCATGAAGTAGTCCTTTCCAGGGCAAACATGCCAAGCATACTAGCACCAGTCAAGCAAAGAAAGCTTTGCTGCCTTGGACATGTGCATTGGTTGGCAGATGGTCACATCTTCAAGGATATTTGTTATGGGAAGATAGCTTATGCCAAGAGCATCCAAAATTCAGATTCAAGGATAATATCAAAAGACATCAACATCAATCAAGATGAGTAGGAATTTTAGCTGACATTAGATGCTGATGTTAACACTAGCTGTGGGCAAAAATTGGGCACCACAGGAACATATGGTTCAGAAACCCCAAAGTAGATGCTCAGCCCTGAAAATATGGTATTAGTAACATTCAGTGTTCATCCCCACCATTAATAAGTGACAATTTTGTATTTGGCACTTGTGGCAGGCTTTGTTTTTCGAGAATTGGCTTGTTCAGCCACCAAAAGAAGTGCAGCGCATAACCTCACCAAAGTTCTGAGGCTGAATTTCAGTTGCAACAATGTAAACAGTCTATTCTCGGTAATCAGAAAAGTGATGGAAAGTGTCCTTGGCAATACCTTTCAAGTGACATGCAAGAATCTGCTCAGTTTGGTTTCCCACCAATGGCATGCAGCATTTGTTTAAACATGCAGAAAAAAGTTAATTCCAGAGATGAGATGGGATTAATATTCCTTTACAGTAAGACAGCATTTCATCAAGTGTGGAAATCGGGGAGCCAAAATAAAAATTAAGTTCACTAGTTGGAGGGTTGGAGTTATACCTACTGAAAGAAAGATGATTGTGATTGTTGGGGTCCAATCACCTCCATCCCAGGATATCATTGCAGGAGTTTGTCAGAATAGTGCCCTAGGCTGACCAATCTTCTTGCTTCATTAATGGCGTTCCTGCCATAAAAGGTCAGAAGTGGAGATGTTCACTGCCCAGTGTTCAGTACCATTTGCAACTGATTAGGTAATGAAGAAGTCTGTGTCCTCATGCAGAAAGACCTGGATAATATTCAGGTTTGGGCTGGTATGTTGCATTAATGTTATTTGAGACTGAAGTGCCAGACAGTGACCACCTATAAGAGGAGAGAGTCTAACCATCCTGCTTTGGCATTCAACCTTGTTACCATTGTTATATCCACCCACATCAACATCCTGGGAGTTACCATTGACCAGAAACTTAACAGGACCGGAAGTACTGTCTCTACAAGAGCAGATCAGAGGCTGGGATCTCTGTGGTGAGTAATGCACCTCTAGTATTCCCAAACTCTGTCCACCATCCATAAGGCAGAAGTCATAAATATGAGGGCATGCTCTTCACTTCCTTCGATGTGTGGAACTGCAACGACATTGAAGAAATTCAGTACCATTCCAAATAAAGCTGCCTGCTGGACTGACAATGAGGAGCAGCATAGTGGCTCTGTTGTTAGCACTGCTGCCTCAGCGCCAGGGACCCGGGTTCAATTCCTGGCTTGGGTACTGTTTGTGTGGAGTTTGCATGTTCTCCCTGTGTCTGCATGGGTTTTCTCCAAGTGCCCTAGCTTCCTCCCTCAGTCCAAAGATGTGCTGGTTAGGTACATTGACCATGCTAAATTCTCCCTCAGTGTACCCAAACAGGCACTGGAGTATGGCGACTGGGGGATTTTCACAGTAACTTTATTGCAGTGTTAATGTAAGCCTACTTGTGACTAATAAATATAACTGAAATCATCCATTATACTCATTCCCTCCATCACTGGTGCATCCTTTTGTACTTTCTTTCGGATGCACTGCAGTAAGACATCAAGGCGGCTTTGATAGGATATCTATGACACCAAGGGCCACATAGGAACATCACCGTCTACAAATTTTGCTCGAAGTCGCACACCATCCTGACTTAGAGATATATAGCCATTATGCATTGTCACTGTGTTAAAGTCCTGGAACTCTTTACCTAATGGCAATGTGGATGGATGTACTTACACCATACAGACTGCAGTCGTTCAAATTCTCAAATGCCCAAATGTATGAACATGTAAAATAAACTAAAGCAAATTCATCAGATCAGTCATAGTCACAGGATCTATGTTATTTTCGTTCATAGTTGGTTATGAAATGAAAGAGAGCCTTGCATTTATATAGCATTTTTTTTTATCACCACCAGAAGTCTCAAAGCAGATAGTCACTGTTCTAGTGTAGGGAATGCCATGCCACAGCCAATTTGCAAACATCAAATTCCTACAAATTCCTACAAACTGCAATGTGATAATGACCAGATAATCTGTTTATATGATTCTGATTGATAAAAATTGGTTACAACAAGGAATAACTCCCCTCCTGTTCTTCAAAATAGTGTGATGGGATCATTTGTACCTGCCTTAGCAGGCAGATGGGGTTTTATTTTAACATCTTATCCAAAAGATGGCACCACTGATTCAATGCTTGCACTGGAGTTTTAGCCTTGTTTTTTGTGCTTTGGCCCTGGAGCAGAACTTGAACCAGGAGCCTTGTGACAAAGAAGAAAGAACACAATTAGCTGTAAGCTGTGTGCTAGTCATACATTCTCATTTAGAGAGGGAATTAGTAGAAGGGCATATTCATATCTAATACAGAAGTTTGATTTGATTTATTGTTGTCTCGTATTAGCATACAGTGAAAAGTATTGCTTCTTATGTGCTATACAGAGCATACTGTTCATAGAGAAGAAAATGAGAGAGTGCAGAATGGAGTGTTACAACCATAGCTAGGGTGTAGAGAAAGATCAACTTTCAAAGGTGTGATGGCAGCAGGGTAGAAGCAGTTCTTGTGTCAGTTGGTACATGACCCCAAACTTTTGTATCCTTTTCCCGATGAAAGAAGGTGGGAGAGAGAATGTCAGGGGTGCGTGGGGTCCTTAATTATGCTGGCTGCTTTGCCAAGGCAACGGGCAGTATAGACAGAGTCAGTGGATGGGAAGCTGGTTTGTATGATGGATTAGGCTACATTCATGACCTTTTGTAGTTTCTTCCGCTCTTAGGCAGAGCAGAAGCCATATCAAGCTGTGATACGACCAGAAAGAATGCTTTCTATGGCGCATCTGTAAAAGTTGATGTGAGTTGTAGCTGACATGCCAAATTTCTTTAGTCTTCTGAGAAAGTAGAGGCGTTGGTGGACTTTCTTAACTATAATGTTGGCATGGGGGGATCAGGACAGGTTGGTGATCTGGAAATCTGACTTAAAAACTTGAAGCTCTCGACCCTTTTTACTTCGTCCCCATGATGTTCCATGATACATGACATGTATATTACATATGTATACAAATTTCACAGAACACATTAAAATTAATTCATTTTATTGTAAGTTACAATCTGCCATTTTACTTTACGCAAAATATATTTTGCTGAAATATCAAATTGACTGTTTTGAGTGAATTCCCTTGATCGCCTCATAGTGGGAGTGGGAACAGTAGTGACCTTCACAACTTGTATGCATGTCAAAATGGCTGACTATTTCAGCAGATCATCATTGACCATAAAGTAGTACCTACACCATAATGAAATGATTTGCATTGTGTATTCTGTGTGTTCCTGAGCTGTTCTCCTTTTCTGCTGTATCTCAATGTATCAGCCAACAGCCATTTGTTGAAAATTTCCTTTGTGATATTCATTTGTTTCACTGTGGTGATAGTTACAAATCTTCCTGTTCATTTAACCCACTCTTTTTATAACTTAGCATTTTATTTTAGATTAGGTTTTGATTTGTCTCAGGAATATTGAATAAGTTTGAAATGAAGTCTTGATGTAGAAAGTTTTTCATTTTTTTACTAGTTATTTTTACTTTAGGAGGATGAAATAGTCAGTTTTCTGTTAGTTTTTTTCTTCATTCAGTTCTACAACAAAAGCAAAAAAATACACCAACAATGGGCTTAATTTTCATTTTTGGATCCCCGATCCTACCATTATGGTCAGACAGCAGAATCAAGAGGGTGATTTTTGAGAAGCACCCAATGTAGCCTTCCAGCAATGATGCATAACAGACAGGAATAGGAGTAAACCACTCAACCCTTTGAGGCTGCTCTGCACATCAACAGCCTCACTGCTAGGGGTAAGAGCTGCCATGTAAGCCGGTGAAAGATGAGGTAGCTCAAGATGGAAATATCCTGTGAAAAATTCAACTTTAAAAACCAACAGAAAAATGGCCACAGCTTTGTAACCACTATTGTGGAGGAGGAATGGTTGTACTGGGTGGCCTTCCATTGTAATTCATCAATTCTGTCTGACATAAAAAACGGGGCAATGGACTAGGCAGTCTGAGTAAGTATTTAGTATATTAGCATCTTTATTGCAGCGGACGTTCTTTTTGATTATTGTTTGAAGTGATGCAATTTTAAGAAACAATTTCTTACAGTCTAATTTTGAAATATCTAATGTGCTTTATATAGGATTAATGAAATGACAAAACCAGCATTACTTTATGAAACAATGGTCTAAATATTGCAATAATTGCAAAAATAGCTCAAGTCATTCATAACAATCCTGTAATTGTTCTGTATATCCATTTAAAAATTGCAGAGAATGGCCATTACTTTGCCAAGAAATAGAAGAGTGTAAAATTCCTGCACTTTCTGAAGCCTTGCGCCAATGTGAGCTCTACAGGTATAAATAGTAAAAGCAATTTTAATTGCATGGAAAAATTATAGTGGAATAATGTACGATTACTTTTTAAAATATAGAAAACCAGTAGAATTTGCAGCTCTTCCCACTGTTTGTATTACATATTTTTTGAACAGCCTATTTTGAACTTTGCCTATTAATAGATTTGTCTGGTTTATCTGAAAGTATCTGTCTTACTGCACTGGAGCTAAATCTAGCATCTGTTTTTCATTTCTCCTTTGAATTCAATCATAGGAACATAGAATTAGGAGCAGGAATATTCAGCCCTTCGAGCCTGCTCTGCTATTCAATAAGGTCATGGCTAATCTGGTTGTAGTCTCAGCTCCACTTTGCCACCTGCTCCCTATAACTCTTGAGTGTTGTTTATCAAAAATCTGTCTAACTATGTTGAATAAATTAAACAGAGAATCTGGTAAACTGGTGATGACTATAATCTCTCCCTCAATGTCAACAAAATGAAGGAAATAGTCATTGACCTCAGGAAACGTAGTGGAGGACATGCTCCTGTCTATATCAATGCAGACAAAGTGGAAATGGTTGAGAGCTTCAAGTTTCTAGGTGTCCAGATCAACGACAACCTGTCCTGGTCCCTTCATATCACGCTATAGTTAAGAATGCCCATCAATGCCTCTACTTTCTCAGGTGGTTAAGGAAATTTGGTGTGTCCTCCATGACTCTCACCAACTTTTACAGATGCACCATAGTAAACATTTTTTTGGTCGTATGGCCCCTGCTCTGACAGGAAACTAGAAAGGGTCGTGAGCGAAGAAGCCCAGTCTATCTTGCAAACCAGTTTCCTATCCATTGACTCTGTCTACACTTCCTGTTGTCTCAGAAAAGCGGCCAGCATAATCAAGGACCCCATGCAACTCGGGCCTACTCTTTTCCACCACCTTCCATTAGGAAAAGGATATAAAAATCTGAGGTCATGTACCAACCAACATATGAACAGCTTCTTCCCTGCCGCCATCAGACTTTTGAATGGACCTAGCTTGTACTAAATTGATCTTTCTCAATACCCTAGCTATGACTGTAGCACTGCATTCTGCACCCTTCCCTTCTCTATGTACAGTATTCTTTGGCTGTATAGCGTGCAAGAAACAATACGTTTCACTGTATATTAATACATGTGACAATAATAAATCAAATAAATGGCCCAGCTTCCTCTGTTTTCTGGGAAAGAGAATTCCGCATATTAGTGAGCCTTTGAGTGAAAAAAGTTCTGCTTATCTCTTATTTAAACGATAGTCTCGTGTTTTGAAACAGTGTCGCCGATCCTAGTGTCTTTCACAAGTGGAAACATCGTCCTAATATCTACCCTATCAAATATCTATAGGATCTTGTTTGTTTCAATAAAATCACCTTTCATTTTTTTTAAATTTCAATGATTATAGGCCCAACCAGTTCAGCTTTTCTGTACAAAATAAGGCCCTCATTTTCCAGCCATTGACCGGGTGAACTTCTCTGTACTGCTTCTAACACAAATATGTATTTTTTTCAAATGAGATGACCAAAACTATACATGGTACTTCAAGATTAGGGTCTCGCCAAGGCCCTGTATAGCTGCAGTAAAATTTCTTTACTTTTATATTCCGTTCCCCTTGCAATAAAAATCAATATTCCATTTGCCTTCCTAATCATTGCAGAAACACTAGCCTTTTACAATTTATGTACTGGCTTACTGATATTTTGTGATTTAAGTAGATGTTCATGCACCATTAGACTGTTGGCTAAATGTGGCTTATTAGTCAATGGTATTCATTACCTTTCTGATGTGAAACTTCTAGTTTCAACAAGGAAAACAGTTCCAAATCTTGTTTAATGAGATGAGCCATTTTATACTGGAGACAATATTTGGTAATAAACCTCATCTTTTGGAGTTTGTTAAAATCTAGAAATGTGAAATACGTGTTCAATATTGTTGTTTTCAAACTTCCCACATTTCCTTATTAAGTTCTTTGGACATAAATTGAGGCTTTATAACAACTGCTGGTTGTCATAGAACTGTCATCTCCTTTGTTCTGTTGAATACAAGAATAATGTATGTTGTGTGTCTTTTGATATTGTTATTTTGTCAGAAAGTAGCAATTATTTTTACTTAATGCTGGCATTGTTCATGATGAAATAGTGGCTGAAAATATCCATTAGCTTTGTGCATTTAATAGCATGATTAGAACTATAGAACATTACAGCACAGAAACAGGCCTTTTGGCCCTTCTTAGCTGTGCCAAACCATTTTTCTGCCTAGTCCCACTGACCTACACCTGGACCATATCCCTCCACACCCCTCTCATCCATGTACCTGTCCAAGTTTTTCTTAAATGATAAAAGTGAGCCAGCATTTACCACTTCATCTGGCAGCTCATTCCACACTCCCACCACTCTGTATGAAGAACCGCAGCCCCCCCCTAATTTTCCCTTTTAAGCTTTTCCCCCTTCACCCTTAACCCATGTCCTCTTTTTTTTTCTCCCCTAGCCTTAGATGATCTGGAGGAGGGAACCGAGTGCAGGGTGTCGAAATTTGCTGATGACACCAAGATTGGGGGAAAGGCAAATTGTGCGGAGGGTGTGGAGAGTCTGCAGAAGGATCTAGATAGACTGGGCGAATGGGCCAGGAAATGGCAAATGGAATTTAATGTTGGCAAGTGTGAGGTGGTCCACTTTGGTAGGAAGAATGGTAGGAAGGATTATTACTTACGTGGCGAAAAACTGCAGCAGGTGACGGTGCAGAGGGACCTCGGGGTCCTTGTGCATGAGTCGCAAAAACCCAGCTTGCAGGTGCAGCAGGTGGTCAGGAAGGCGAATGGGATGCTGGCCTTCATAGCGAAGGGGATTGAATATAAAAGTAGGGAGGTCTTGCTGCAGCTGTATAGGGCATTGGTGAGGCCGCAGCTGGAGTACTGTGTGCAGTTTTGGGCGCCGCATCTGCGCAAGGATATTTTGGCCCTGGAGGGAGTGCAGAGGAGGTTTACTAGGCTGATACCAGAGTTGAGGGGATTGAGCTATGAGGAGAGGCTGAATAAACTAGGCTTGTACTCGTTAGAGTTTAGAAGAATGAGGGGAGATCTCATTGAGACGTATAAGATGATGAATGGGATGGATAGGATAGAGGTGGAGAGACTCTTCCCGCTCAAAAAAGACAGTAGGACTAGGGGGCACAGCCTCAAGATAAAGGGGAGGCGGTTTAGAACGGAGTTGAGGAGGAACTTCTTCACTCAAAGGGTGGTGAATCTCTGGAATTCTCTGCCCGTTGAAGTGGTGGAGGCTGCCTTGCTAAATATTTTTAAGAAGCGGGTTGATGGGTTCTTGATAAGAGAGGGGATTAAGGGTTATGGGGAGAGGGCGGGAAAGTGGAACTGAGCCACAACAGATCAGCCATGATCTTATTGAATGGCGGGGCAGGCTCGAAGGGCTAGATGGCCTACTCCTGCTCCTATTTCTTATGTTCTTATGTTCTTAGTGGAAAAAGCCTGCTTGCATTCACTCTATCTATACCCATCATAATTTTGTACACCTCTGTCAAATCTCCCCTCATTCTTCTACGCTGCAGGGAATAAAGTCCTAACCTATTCAACCTTTCTCTGTAACTCAATTTCTCAAGTCCCAGCAACATCCTTGTAAACCTTCTTTGCACTCTTTCAACCTTTATATTCTTCCTGTAATTCGGTGACCAAAACTGCACACAATACTCTAAATTCGGCCTCACCAATGTCTTATACAACCTCATCATAACATTCCAACTCTTTTACTCAATACTTTGATTTATAAAGGCCAATGTACCAAAAGCACTCTTTACGACGCAACTACCTGTGGTGCCACTTTTAGGGAATTATGTATCTGTACTCCCAGATCCCTCTGTTCTTCTACACTCCTCGGTGTCCTACCATTTACCTTGTATGTTCTACCTTGGAAGATCACATTGACTAGCTTCGGTGGGAAACCAATACATTTCCCAACAGCTGAAGTATACGCGGCCCAGCTCATGTCGCCAAATGTCTCGTTGAGTTCAATTGAGCCAATATACAGCCTTATACAATATATACTGCATGTATCATCATTGCCAATTTGATGCTGGAGATTATTGATAGCTTCACATAAGTAGGCTCCACAGTTACCTAAAATATATTATTTGATGCTGAAATCAACACGTGCATTGTAAAAGCTGTGACTGTTATAAGAACAAAAGAAACAGGAGCAGGAGTAGGCCATCTAGCCCTTCGAGCCTGCCGCGCCATTCAATAAGATCATGGCTGATCTGTCGTGGCTCAGTTCCACTTTCCCGCCCTCTCCCCATAACCCTTAATCCCCTCTCTTATCAAGAACCCATCAACCCGCTTCTTAAAAATATTTAGCGAGGCAGCCTCCACCACTTCAACGGGCAGAGAATTCCAGAGATTCACCACCCTTTGAGTGAAGAAGTTCCTCCTCAACTCCGTTCTAAACCGCCTCCCCTTTATCTTGAGGCTGTGCCCCCTAGTCCTACTGTCTTTTTTGAGCGGGAAGAGTCTCTCCACCTCTATCCTATCCATCCCATTCATCATCTTATACGTCTCAATGAGATGTCCCCTCATTCTTCTAAACTCTAACGAGTACAAGCCTAGTTTATTCAGCCTCTCCTCATAGCTCAATCCCCTCAACTCCGGTATCAGCCTAGTAAACCTCCTCTGCACTCCCTCCAGGGCCAAAATATCCTTGCGCAGATGCGGCGCCCAAAACTGCACACAGTACTCCAGCTGCGGCCTCACCAATGCCCTATACAGCTGCAGCAAGACCTCCCTACTTTTATATTCAATCCCCCTCGCTATGAAGGCCAGCATCCCATTCGCCTTCCTGACCACCTGCTGCACCTGCAAGCTGGGTTTTTGCGACTCATGCACAAGGACCCCGAGGTCCCTCTGCACCGTCGCCTGCTGCAGTTTTTCGCCACGTAAGTAATAGTCCTTCCTACCATTCTTCCTACCAAAGTGGACCACCTCACACTTGCCAACATTAAATTCCATTTGCCATTTCCTGGCCCATTCGCCCAGCCTATCTAGATCCTTCTGCAGACTCTCCACACCCTCCGCACAATTTGCCTTTCCCCCAATCTTGGTGTCATCAGCAAATTTCGACACCCTGCACTCGGTTCCCTCCTCCAGATCATCTATATAAATGGTAAATAGCTGAGGCCCCAGCACCGACCCCTGGGGCACCCCACTAGTCACCAACCGCCAATCCGAATAGCACCCATTGACCCCCACTCTCTGCCTCCTATTTGACAACCAATCCTCTATCCACGCTAACACCCTACCCCCAACTCCATGTCCCCTGACCTTCTGCAATAACCTCTTGTGAGGTACCTTGTCAAACGCCTTCTGAAAATCCAGAAAGACCACATCCACCGGCTCTCCTCTATCCACTGCCCTAGACACATCCTCATAGAACTCCAGTAAATTTGTCAGACACGACTTCCCTTTAATGAAACCGTGTTGCGTCCGCCCTATCAAGCAATTCCCTTCAAGATGCCTCGCAATTTCCTCCTTAATGACGGATTCTAACATTTTACCTACCACAGACGTTAAACTAACCGGCCTATAATTCCCCGCCTTTTGCCTGGCACCCTTCTTAAACAATGGCGTAACATTAGCCGTTTTCCAATCTTCCGGCACTTCCCCGGAATCCAGCGACGTCTGGAAAATAACCACCAAGGCATCCACTATAACCTCCGCCATTTCTTTCAGAACCCTCGGATGCATTCCATCCGGTCCTGGGGACTTGTCCACAATCAGCCCCTCCAGTCTGTCGAGCACCACCTCTCTAGTAACAGTAATGTCATTAAGACCCTCCAGTCCTACCACCTTTCCATCGCTAACACCCGGCAAATTATTCACGTCCTCCTCCGTGAAGACAGAAACAAAAAAGTTATTCAAGACCTTAGCCATATCCCCATCCCCTACCACTAGCTCCCCTTTCTCATCCTCTAAAGGACCAACGTTCACCCTAGCCAGCCTCTTCCTTTTTATATATTTATAAAAACTCTTGCTATCCTTTTTTATATTAAGTGCTAGCCCAGCCTCATAGCTTCTCCTACCCTCCTTTATCAACTTCTTTGTCAATCTTTGTTGACATTTAAACCTTTCCCAATCCTCTTCTCGCCCACTGCTCTTAGCTACTCTAAATTCCTCCGCTTTTAACACTTTCCTTCACCTCCTTCGTTATCCACGGCTTATTACCTCTCTTCCTACTGTCCTTTTTGACCATCGGAATAAATTTCTGCTGAGCACCAAGAAAGATCTCCTTAAAGATCCTCCACTGCTCCTCAGCAGACCTACCTTCCAACGCACTCCCCCAGTCCACATTTGCCAATTCTTCTCTCATCCTACCATACTCCCCTCTATTCAAACAAAGGACGCGTGTCCGGGAACCCACTTTCTCCTCCTCCATCTGCACCAGAAACTCCACCATACAATGATCACTCTCTCCAAGAGGATCCTTCACCGCAAGGTCCCTAATTCTACCCGCCTCATTACATAGCACCAGATCCAAGATAGCTCGCTCCCTCGTCGGCTCCAACACACACTGTTCAAGGAAATTATCCCAGCAGCATTCCAAGAACTCCTCCTCGAGCCCACCTCGTCCAACATGGGTCGACCAATCAATATGCAGATTGAAATCTCCCATAACTACTGCCGTCGCACTTATTTGCGTGTTAACAGCCCGCCCCACCTCCAGATCATTATTCGGGGGCCTATAGACGACACCCACCAGCGTCTTCCTCCCTTTGCTGTTCCTAATCTCCACCCACAACGATTCCACGTTCTGCTCTTTGGCTCCGATATCATCCCTTGCTACCACCTTGATACTATCCTTAATCAGCAGAGCTACGCCACCCCCTCTTTCCTCCTGCCTATCCTTCCTAAACACTTGATAGCCCTGTACATTCATCTCCCAGTCCCTGTCACCTTGCAGCCACGTCTCTGTAATGGCCACCAGATCGTATCCATTTGTGTCGATCTGCACCACCAGCTCATCCACTTTATTCCGAATGCTTCGTGCATTCAGATAAAGCGCTTTCATCCCAGCCTTCACCTGGACCCTATTTGCCGTAACGCCACCAATTGGGACATCCTTGGCCTCTTCCCTTACCTGTACCCTATCCTTAACTTTAGACCTCGTAGCGTCACCTACCCTCGCACCCTCCCCCCCCCAATTAGTTTAAAGCCCTGTCTACAGTCCTCTTTACTCGATTCGCCAACACTCTGGTCCCAGCACGATTCAGACCAACCCCATCCCGCCCGAACAAGTCCCACCTACCCCAATACTGGTGCCAATGCCCCATAAATTCGAACCCATTCCTCGCACACCAATCCCTGAGCCACCCATTCACTTCCTTTATCCTGTCAACCCTACGCCCGTCTGCACTCAGTTCAGGCAGTAGCCCAGAGACGACCACCTTGTCGGTTCTACTTTTTAATTCCATTCCCAGCTTCTCATACTCCCTCCCCAGATCCTCAGTCCGCACTTTGCCTACGTCGCCGGCACCCACATGTACTACAACGACCGGGTTCTCACCCTCCCACTCCAGGTTCCTCTGCAGCCCAGCTGCGACATCCTGTACCCGAGCACCAGGCAGACAACACACCCTTCTGTGCACTTTGTCATTGTGACAAAGGACAGTGTCAATACTCTTCACCCCACTATCTCCAATCACTACTACGTTCCTTTTCCCCTTCTCTTTGCCTATGTCCTGCTGCATCACTGTACCGTGTGCAGTTTGCTCACCAACCTCACCTGCCTCGTCCTCTTCCAGACTGGAAGCAAGAACCTCAAACCTGTTATGCAGATTAAGAGGCTGAGGCCTCCGCTCCTCACCCCCTTTCCTCCTCCCAGCAGCCCCCTTTTGTCCCTGACCCTTAGATTTAGCCAGTCTAGGGGCACCCTCTCTCCCCCTGATGAGCCTCAGTGTCTGTAGCTCAGAGGCCAGCTCATCCACCTTGAGCTGGAGCTCCTCCAGCAACCTGCACTTACTGCAGACATGGTCACTGGGAAGGACCCTGGGGTCCGCCAGTTCCCACATCATACAGAAACCACACATCACATGCCCCTCCATTATTCACTGTAATTTTTTATGGGGAAAAAATTTTTTTCCTTGTTTCTTGCTGTAGTAGTTTTGAAAAAAATTTTTTTTTTCCTTGTTTTTTTTCCAAACGAACTCACCTGGCCTTTTTCCTTCAAGCCCTTTTTGATATTAAGCCCTATTAACTCACTCTGCTTCCCACTCACTCCGCTGCCCGCTCAGACGCTGCCCGCTGTCTACACCAGGCCTCCTTTTAAACCTGGCGCTGATTTAAAGCAGGCTGGTCCACAAATGCCTTTTCACCACACCCTCAGAATTCTTAAAGCAGTAAATACAATAAATAAATGCTTTAAACAGTTCTACAAAGAGTAAAGTGCTTTAAACTTATTTTAAACAGGTTTTTAACAGGTAAAATCTTAGCTCTCTCTCTCTCTGCTCCAGCAAACAATGGAATTGTCCAATATGAATGTGGAATAAAAGAGCAACCTAACTGAGAATCCTAAATTATGAATCAACCACAGTGCATTTGTCTACAGCGGTGTGACCTAGGCAGGAGAAAAGGCTGAACAATTTTTACTTCCGCTATTTCTGGCACGTCCTGGCAGAACAAGGTCACCAATTTGATCTTAGAGTGTGTTAAGTCCATCAGCATACACTAATCCAATGACATCTGCACTGGCTCAGCAGTGTTTATCGGTGAATAATGGCCATATACCTAACGAACTTCTGTATAGTGAACTGGCTTCCTGGTCATCCATACCTCTGTTCAAGGACACTTACAAATGAGATAAGAAAATGGCAGACATTGACAGTGACAACTGAGAGACAGTTGCTGAAAACCATGACCTTTGGCAGTTGACTGGTTGGAGAGATGAGCAGAAACTCAAAGCTCACTGCCTGAGAAGGGAGCCCAGAGAAAGCAGAGAAAATGTTTGACCAGGATAGATCATCAGTTGACTAGGTGGTGAGAGTAGGAATAATGGGTGGTACTCTAAATGCATGATGTGACTTGTGGTGTCCCACACTTATCTATTTGTGGCCCCAACTATTCATCTAAATTGATAATGATTTAATTAATAAGTTAGAAAACCAAATATCCAAATTTGCCAGTTACACAAAGATCGGTACCTCTACCAGTATAGATTGATGAAATTGATTGGAGTTATTGATAGATTAACTGAACGTGCAGAACTGTGGTGCTTGAGTTTAAATATAGCCAAATGTGCGGTCATCCATTTAGGCCGAAAAGGATAGAATGGGATATTTTCTAATTGGAGGAAAAGCTTGTAACAGTTTTGGACTCCTGTGGAAGTCCACTAGTCACGGGCTACCATCCTGAGAGGACTGCTTTATGCCTCCACTCTGCCTTCTGCCAGTCAGCCAACCTTCTATCCATGCTAGTACCTTGCTTCTAACATCATGGGCTCTTATCTTATTCAGCAGCCTCCTGTGCAGTCCTTCTCAAAAGTTTTGTTGGAAATTCAAGTAGATAACGTCCACTGGCTCTCCTTTGCCTAACTTGCTTGTTACCTCCTCAAAGAAATGTAACGGGTTTGTCAGGCACATGTCCCCCCGATGAAACTGTGCTGACTTTGCCCTATTTTAACTTACACTTCCAAATATTCTGAAATTTTATCGTTAATAAAGGACTCAGGATTCTTATCAATGACCGAGGTCAGGCTAACTGGCCTGTAATTTTCTGAAATGAAAGAACTGAAGGCATTGCGGCTAAGTTTGCAAATGATACTAAGATAGGTGTAGGGACAGGTAGTATTGAGAAGGCTGCAGAAGGACTTGGACAGGTTAGGAAAGTAGGCAAAAAGTGGCAAATGGAATACAGTGTTGGAAAATGTGAGATACTGTACTTTGGTTGAAAAAATAGAGGCATATATTGAGGCATATAGAGAAAAAAATAGAGGTATAAGATAATGAAGGGGATGGATAGGGTAGAGGTAGAGAGATTCTTCCTGCTTAGAAAGGATAGCAGGACTAGAGGGCACAGCCTCAGGGTAAGGGGGGGGCGCAGTTTAGATCAGAGTTGAGGAGGAACTTGTTCACTCAAAGGGTGGTGAATCTCTGGAATTCTCTGCCCGTTGAAGTGGTGGAGGCTACCTTGTTAAATATATTTAAATCACGGGTAGGTTTTTGATAGACAGGGGAATTAAGGTTATGGGGAGAAAGTGGGAAAGTGGAACTGATCCACTTCGGATCAGCCATGATCTTATTGAATGGCGGGGCAGGCTCGAAGGGCTAGATGGCCTACTCCTGCTCCTATTTCTTATATTCTTATAAACTATTTTCTGAATGTGCAGAGGGACCTCGGGGTCCTTGTGCATGAGTCGCAAAAACCCAGCCTGCAGGTGCAGCAGGTGGTCAGGAAGGCGAATGGGATGCTGGCCTTCATAGCGAGGGGGATTGAATATAAAAGTAGGGAGGTCTTGCTGCAGCTGTATAGGGCATTGGTGAGGCCGCAGCTGGAGTACTGTGTGCAGTTTTGGGCGCCGCACCTGCGCAAGGATATTTTGGCCTTGGAGGGAGTGCAGAGGAGGTTTACTAGGCTGATACCGGAGTTGAGGGGGTTGAGCTATGAGGAGAGGCTGAATAAACTAGGCTTGTACTCGTTAGAGTTTAGAAGAATGAGGGGAGATCTCATTGAGACGTATAAGATGATGAATGGGATGGATAGGATAGAGGTGGAAAGACTCTTCCCGCTCAAAAAAGACAGTAGGACTAGGGGGCACAGCCTCAAGATAAAGGGGGGGCGGTTCAGAACGGAGTTGAGGAGGAACTTCTTCACTCAAAGGGTGGTGAATCTCTGGAATTCTCTGCCCGTTGAAGTGGTGGAGGCTGCCTCGCTAAATATTTTTAAGAAGCGGGTTGATGGGTTTTTGATAAGAGAGGGGATTAAGGGTTATGGGGAGAGGGCGGGAAAGTGGAACTGAGCCACGACAGATCAGCCATGATCTTATTGAATGGCGGGGCAGGCTCGAAGGGCCAGATGGCCTACTCCTG
Source organism: Carcharhinus amblyrhynchos (assembly GCF_965287045.1). Classification (NCBI taxonomy): domain Eukaryota; kingdom Metazoa; phylum Chordata; class Chondrichthyes; order Carcharhiniformes; family Carcharhinidae; genus Carcharhinus; species Carcharhinus amblyrhynchos. The sequence continues at coordinate 47,022,984 of NC_137327.1, forward strand.
CTCCTATTTCTTATGTTCTTATGTTCTTATGAATGGGGAGAGAATTCAAAAATCGGAACCGCAGAGAGACTTAGGAATCCTAGTTCAAGATTCTCTTAAGGTTAATTTGCAGGTTGACTTGGTAGTTTTGTGTCCACAAGGTGGATACAAAACTGGCTTGGTCAAAGAAATCATGATGTGGATGTGCCGGCGTTGGACTGGACTAAACACAGTAAAAAGTCTGACAACACCAGGTTTTAGTACGGTTGGACTAAAACCTGGTGTTGTCAGACTTTTTACTTGGTCAAAGAAGACAGAGGGTAGCAGTGGAGGGGTGCGTTTCTGAATGGAGGGCTGTGACAAGTGGTGTTCTCGGGGATCAATGGTAGGACCTTTGCTGCTTCCAATATATATAAATGATTTGGAGGAAAATGTAACTGGATTGATTAAGTTTGTAGACGACACAATGGTTGGTGGATTTGTGGATAGCGATGACGACCATCAGAGGATACAGCAGGGTATAGATCAGTTTGGAGGCTTGGACAGAGAGATGGCAGATGGAGTTTAATCCAGACAAATGTGAGGTAATGCATTTTGCATCTAATACAGATAGGAAATATGCAATAAATGGTAGAACCCTTAGGAGTATTGATAGGCAAAGGGATCTGGGTGTACAGGTGCACGAGTCACTGAAAGTGGCAATGCAGGTGGAGAAGGTAGTCAAGAAGGCGTACGGCATGCTTGCCTTCATCAGCCGGGGTACTGAGTTTAAAAATTGGCAAGTCATGTTGACACTTTAGTGAGGCCGCACTTGGAATATAGTGTCCAATTCTGGTCGCCACACTACCAGAAGGATGTGGAGGCTTTGGAGAGGGTACAGAAAAGATTTACTGGGGTGTTGCTTGGTATGGAGAGCATTAGCCATGAGGAGAGGTTGGAGAAACTTGGTTTGTTCTTATTGGAGTGACGGGTTGAGGGGAGGTCTGATAGAAGTCTACAAGATTCTGAGAGGCATGGACAGAGTGGATAGTCAGAAGCTTTTTCCCAGGATAGAAGAGTCAATTACTAGGGGACATAGGTTTATGGTGCGAGGGGCAAGTTTTAAAAGAGATGTACGAGGCAGATTTTTTACACAAAATGTGATGAGTGCCTGGAACTCGTTGCCGGGGGAGGTAGTGGAAGCGGATGCGGTAGTAACTTTTGAGGGGCATCTTGACAAGTACACGAATAGATGGATATGGTCTCCGGAAGTGTAGGGGGGTTTAGTTAAATCAGGCAGCATGTTTGGTGCAGACTTGGAGAGCTGAAGGGCTTGTTCCTGTGCTGTAATTTTCTTTGTTCTTTGTTCGGACAAGGAAACCTGCATATTACCATCTGACATTACTCTCAGCTAATGAATCAGTATTCTTCTCTATTAAACACCACTTGGCGAAGCACTGAGGGTGGCAAGGGTCCAGAATGTACTTTGGGTGGGGGACTTCAAAATCCATCACCAAGAGTGGTTTGGTAGCACCACTATGATTGAGGTGCCTGAGCCCTAAAGCTGTTTGCCTGGGTCTTCAATTGGTGGTGAGGGAGCTACCTGTTGCAGATGCATCTCTTCAGGGTAAAAATGGTAGGATTGACTGCCATACAGTCCTTGTGGAGTCGGAAGTCCTGTCTATACATTGAGGATACCCTCTCTTATGTTGTGTGGCACTACCACTGTGCTAAATTGGAGAGATTTCAAACAGATCTAACAACTCAAAATGGCATCCATGAGGTGCTGTGGGTCATCAGCAGCAGCAGAGTTATATACGATCACAATCTAACCTTATGGCACCAGGCATGTCTGAAATATCAACGTGGTGAAACTGCAACACAGGACAATGCGCAGGCCAAATGGTGTAAGCAGCATGTGATAGAGCTAAGCAATTCCACAACCAGTGATCAGATCTAAGCTCTGTAGTCCTGCCATATCCAGTAGTGAATATTGGTGGGTGATTAAACAACTTAGTAGAGGAGGAGGCTCCACAATATCTCCATCCTCATGATGGGGGTGTCCAGCACATCAGTGCAAAACACACGACTGAACCACTTGTAACCATCTTCAGACAGGAATGCTAAGTAGATAATCTATCTTGGCCTCTTCTGGAGGTCCCCAGCATTACAGGTGCCAGTCTTTAGCCAATTTGATTCACTCCACGTGATATCAAGAGACTGGTAAATGTGCTGGCTACTGCACAAGCTATGTCCCTGACATTCCAGCAATACATTGAAGACTTGTGTTCCAGAATTAGCCGCGTCCTTAACCAAGATGTTCCAGTTCAGCTAGAACAACAGCATCTACTTGGAAATGTGGAAAATTGCCCAGATATGTCCTATCCACAAAAAGGACAGATCAAACCCAGCCATTTATCACCCCATTAGTCCACTCTCGACCATCAGTAATGTGATGGAAGGAGTTGTCAGCAGTCCTATCAAGCTGCAGTTCTTCAGCAATATCCTGCTCACTAATGCTTAAGTTGTCCCAAGGTCACTGAGCTCCTAACCTCGTTACAGCTTTAGTTCAAACATGGACAAAAGAATTGACTCCAAAGCTGAGATGAAAGTGATTGCTTTTGACCACGTCTGTAATCAATGAGGCCTAGCAAAACTAAAGTTAATGGGAATCGAAGCAGGGGAACTCATTACAGGTTGGAGTCATTCTTAGCAAAGAAAGATGTTTGTGGTTTTTGAAGGTCAGTCATAGAAACTTAGAAAATGGCAGTAGTAGGCTATTCTGCCCTTCGAGCCTGCTTCGCCCTTACGATCATAGCTGATCATCCAACTCATGGCAGATCTTGCCTTCCCCTCTCCATATCCTTTGATTCCCTTCATCCCAAGAACTACATCTAACTCCTTGAAATATTTTGGCCTCAACTGCTGGCTATTTCCACAGATTTACCACACTCTTGCTGAAGAAAGTTCTCCTCATATCAGTCCTAAAAGAATAACCCTTTGTCCATGGACTATGACCCCTGATTCTAGACTTTCCCAATATGGAGATGCCAGCGTTGGACTGGGGTAAACACGGTAAGAGTTCTCACAACACCAGGTTAAAGTCCAACAGGTTTATTTGGTGGCAAAAACCATAGCTTTTGGAGCGTTGCTCCTTCGTCAGGTGAGTGGGAATTCTATTTACAAACAGGGCATATAAAGACGCAAACTCAGTTTACAAAAGAATGATTGGAATGCGAGTCTTTACAGGTAATCAAGTCTTAAAGGTACAGACATTGTGAGTGGAGAGAGTGTTAAGCACAGGTTAAAGAGATGTGTATTGTCTCCAGACAGGACAGTTATTGAGGTTTTGCAAGCCCAGGCAAGTCATGGGGTCACAGATAGTGTGACATGAACCCAAGATCCTGATTGAGGCTGTCCTCGTGTGCAGAACTTGGCTATCAGTCTCTGCTCAGTGACTGTGCGCTATCGTGTTGTGAAGGCCGCCTTGGAGAATGCTTACCCGAAGATCAGAGGTTCGATGCCCGTGACCGCTGAAGTGTTCCTCAATAGGAAGAGAACGCTTTTGCCTGCTGATTGTTGAGTGTGAGTGATGGAGGACTTTCCCACCATCAGGAACATTTAGAAGAATGAGGGGAGATCTCATTGAGACGTATAAGATGATGAATGGGATGGATAGGATAGAGGTGGAGAGACTCTTCCCGCTCAAAAAAGACAGTAGGACTAGGGGGCACAGCCTCAAGATAAAGGGGAGGCGGTATAGAACGGAGTTGAGGAGGAACTTCTTCACTCAAAGGGTGGTGAATCTCTGGAATTCTCTGCCCGTTGAAGTGGTGGAGGCTGCCTCGCTAAATATTTTTAAGAAGCGGGTTGATGGGTTCTTGATAAGAGAGGGGATTAAGGGTTATGGGGAGAGGGCGGGAAAGTGGAACTGAGCCACAACAGATCAGCCATGATCTTATTGAATGGCGGGGCAGGCTCGAAGGGCTAGATGGCCTACTCCTGCTCCTATTTCTTATGTTCTTATGTTCTTATCCTTCCTGCATCTACCCTGTCTGGTCCTGTTAGAATTTTATAGGTTTCTCTGAGATTTCCCCCCTGCTCACTCTTATGAACTCCAGTGAATATAATCCTAACCAACTCAATCTCTCCGCATATATCAGTCTTACCGTATCAGAAATCAGTCTGGTACATCTTTGCTGCACTCCTTCTATAGCAACAACATCCTTCCTCAGATAAGAAGACCAAAACTTTGGACACTTTTCCAGGTGTGGCCTCACCAAGGCCCTGTAGAATTGCAGCATGACATCCCTGCTCCCGTTCTCGAATCCTCTTGCTATGAAGGCCTACATGTGATTTGCTGCCTTTATCGTTTGCTGCACCTGAATACTTACCTTCAGTGACTGGTGTACGAAGACACTCAGATTTTGTTGCACATTCCCCCCTCTCAATTTATAGCCATTCAGATAATCTGCCTTTCTGTTTTTGCTACCACAAACTCTACTGCATTTGCCCACTCACTCAGTTTGTCCAAATCACATTGAAGCATCTCAGCATCCTTCTCCCAGCTCACCCTCCCACGCCACTTTATATCTTTTGTTTGTCCTGAGTCCCAGAACATTGCTGCAAGAGTTCCTCAGTGTCGTGTCTGAGGCTTAACCATCTTCACCTATTTCATGATGGATGAAAGTTTACTAATGAAACAGGTGAAGATGGTTAAGCCTCAGACATCATCCATGAACTGACCTTATGATGGATGAAAGTTTACTAATAAGGTCAGTTCATGGATGATTACACAATATTTAGCACCATTTGGGATTCCTTAGACACTGGTGCAGTTGGTATCCATATGCAGCAAGACTTTACAATGTTCAGCCTTGGTCTAATAAGTGAGAAGTAACATTCACACCACATGGATACCAGGCAATGCCTATTTCAACAAGAAAGAATCTAACCATCTCCCCTTGACAGTCAATGGCATTACTATCACTGAGTCCTCATTATCAATATCATGGGGATTACTATTTATCAGTCACCAAACTGGACCAGCTATATAATTACTGTGGCCACAAGAGCACATTAGAGGTTGGGAATTCTGTGTGAAGTAACTCACCTTCTGACATACACAAGCTATCCACCATCTACAAGATGGTAGTCAGGTGTGTGACAGAATATTCTCTACTTGCATTGATCAGTAAACACGAAAGAAACTTGACAACAGGATAATGCAGTCTATTTGATTGGCACCCCATCCACTACCTTCAACATTCGCTCCTACACCACCCGTGACGTAGTAGTGACAGCGCTATGTACCAACTACAAGAAGCATTGCAGCAACTCACCTAGGCTCCTTTGACAGCACTTTCCAAACTCAAGACCTATACCCCCTAGAAGGACAAGCAGATGTATGGGAACACCAACGCATGGAAGTTTCCCTCCAAGCCACACACCACCCTAGTTTGGAACTATGTTGCAGTTCCTTCACTATCACTGGGTCAAAATCCTGGAACTCACTCCCTAACAGTACTGTAGTTGTACCTCATGGACTCCAGCGGTTCAAGAAGGCAGCTACCCACCACCTTCAGGAGGGCAATTAGGGATGGCCAATAAATACTGGCCCACAACTCAGAACAAATAACAAAAAAAAAGAAAGTGGCTTTGTTCATTAAATGTAGTGATCCTTTGTGAAAGCCAGTTGTGGATTCTGAATACCAATGCAACTGGGCAGATGCTCAAGGACACCTCTGTCTGCTATCATCCAGATTTCCATGCTATTCTCAGTAGATTGTGTCTAGGATTTGGGTGGTTATTATGTGACAAGGGTTGCCCCTTGAAGCTGTGACTGATGACGCCATAGTGCAGGACCAATAAATTGTGAGGGATAAAAATGATTCATAAGAATATAAGAACATAAGAAATAGGAGCAGGAGTAGGCCATCCAGCCCTTCGAGCCTGCCCCGCCATTCAATAAGATCATGGCTGATCTGTCGCTGCTCAGTTCCACTTTCCCGCCCTCTCCCCATAACCCTTAATCCCCTCTCCTATCAAAAACCCATCAACCCGCGTCTTAAAAATATTTAGCGAGGCAGCCTCCACCACTTCAACGGGCAGAGAATTCCAGAGATTCACCACCCTTTGAGTGAAGAAGTTCCTCCTCAACTCCGTTCTAAACCGCCCCTTTTTTATCTTGAGGCTGTGCCCCCTAGTCCTATTGTCTTTTTTGAGCGGGAAGAGTCTTTCCACCTCTATCCTATCCATCCCATTCATCATCTTATACGTCTCAATGAGATCTCCTCTCATTCTTCTAAACTCTAACGAGTACAAGCCCAGTTTATTCAACTGTGCAGAAGTGATAGAGCGGTTAAGCAGGGAGGCTGTATTCACGTTCTGGTGCCTGAAAGAGAGGCTTTTCAGTACTCACCTGTCAAAATGGCGAAATTTGTGGTAATCTGTTGCGTATTGCACAGTTTTGCCCTGCAGGGAGCACTGACCCTCTAATCTGGCGGATGAGATTCCAATGGAAAGTGCGACTTGGAGAATCTCAACATGAATGTTATTTTGATCATGCTTCATGAAAAACCTGAGGAAGTAAATGGACAGAGTGACAGTGAGCAGCTGGTGGCTTGTGCATTAGCACAGTAATGCAGAAAGTGAAGTGGTGCCCCCTTTACCTGGGAAGTGGCTTCCAGTTTTCTGTTTGAGTTGCAGCATGAACAATATTTTTCTTGCCTCTTATGGATTGTTTGATGGCTCATTGACAATTATGTGAGATAATTGGCATCTGACTGGTTAATTGTGAGGGTGCAGCTATTAAGACCGGCACACATCAATGTCAACAAAACAAAGGAGACAGTCATCGACTTCAGGAAGCATAATGGAGGGCATGTCCCAGTCTACATTAATGGGGATGAAATAGAAACGGTCGAGAGCTTCAAGTTTCTACTTGTCCAGATCACCAAAAATCTGTCCTGGTCCCTCCATGCGGACACTGTAGTTAAGAAGGCCCACCAAACCTCTACTTTTTCCAGAGACTAAGGAAATTTGACATATCCACTACGACTCTCACCAACTTCTACAGATGCACCATAGAAAGCATTCTTTCTGGTTGTATCACAGTTTAGTATTGCTCCTGCTCTGCCCAAGACTGCAAGAAACTACAAAGGGTCATGCGTGAAGCCCAGAGCATCGCTCAAACCAACCTCCCATCCATTGATATTGTCTACACTTCCTGCTGCCTTGGAAAGCTGCCAGCTTAATCAAGGACCCATGCACTCTGAATACACTCTGTTCCACCTTCTTCCAACAGGAAAAAGATATAGAAGTCTGAGATCATTTAACAGTAGACTCAAAAAGAGTTTTTCCCTGCTGCCAAAAGACTTTTGAATGGACCTACCTCGCATTAAGTTGATCTTTCTTAACACCATAGCTATGACTGTAACCCTGCACTCTTTCCTTTCTTTCCCTAGTGTAGAGTATGTTTTGTGTTGTGAGCATGAAACAATACTTTTCACTGTATACTAATACATGTGACAAGAATAAATCAAATCAAAATCAAACATTTTTTGTCTACAAAACCATATTTTCAGTACAGAAAAGTGATGACGTCTTTGCAGACCAGTGCATATGCACACATGGCCAAATTGCATTGGCAGGAGATAGTGTTCATTGTTTCCTACACTTCTTGTTCCCTAGAAGGTACCAACAACTCTTGACTTCCTTGTGTTATGACTACAGCAATTGTTAATTGCAAACCAAATTGAATAGGGGAACTTGCCTTATGTCAAGGCATATCATTCTTTTTTGTATTCCGAAAACAAGAAGAAAATGTATTGATCGCAGCAGCAAGAAGTCCAGGTACATTTTTGGGACTTAAAAAAATTAAAGGTAAGAAGTATATTAACACAAAGAAAAGAAAATTTTAACACACTAGATAACAGTAACATCATTTACAATATTCTTACAAAACATTCCCTCCAAAAGACTCCTTACTTGGTCATACACAGAAGTAACATCTTTCTGATATAGATTTTTAACCATAAAAGTCCAATGATACCCAAGCCAAAACTGCTGTCTCTTTTAGAAGGGTATAACACACAACGTCTCAAACTCACTTCCACTCTGCTGTGGAAATCCAAAAAAACTTCAGAACAAGTCTGTTTTTTTGCAGCTCAAAAATTTTCTGCCTTGATTGGGTGGCTGATAAGTTCACCTCCTTCAGTCCAGAGCTATTTTCTGGCAGTCTTCCTTACACAACACAACACCAAATCAGTTCAACATTTCTCCTTGCATATCCTTTTATGGCATTTATCTTCAATTTTATTGTTCTTGGCACTTCTTTGAACTTAACTTTTCCAAAATATAAAAATTTTGTGTCTTTCCTATTACCCCACTTTTGGGATTAAATAAAATTTAATAACCTTCCCTTGTTTATGAAATTTTTGCAAGCTGTAAAAGCATTTTACTTCCCTTTGAAATTTAATAGCTGAAAAATCTAAATCCCTCACCATCTTGTAATGCAATTTCTAAACTTAATTATTTACTTATAAAGCCACTTGACTGTAGCTTCATTATAAATGCAAGCGTTTAACATTTTCAGTCCTTTCATCACGCAGCTCTTACAGACACATGGTCTGCATTAATCTTTTCCTAGTTTAATTAAATCATTTACATGCACTTAGACACATAGCTTCTTTATAGAATAACACAATATTTCCCAAAAATATTTTAAAAAATAACATCCATACTCTCACATGAGTGTGTTGAGATCTTTGCCATTAAGGATGTGTTGCTGTTTCTTCTCATCTATCTATTCTGCTGCCACCTTTTTTCTGTAAATAGCTCCAGGGCTTTTTAATGTCAGTTAATCAATTTGCACACCTTTGAAAAGCTGTTAATTTTACTTTACTCAACTTTTTACAAGCTGTCCATTTTAGATTGCTATTTTATCAAGACTAAAGGCTTTTTCTGTAGTTAACTTAAGTTTTAAATTTATTTTAACATATTTACATTGTCAGACCTGGCTGAATTTGTGAGTATGTCATATCAAACTGTCGGATTTCGTAGGCATGTCTTGTCTGCTTCACATGATCCGACATTTGTAAGCATTTAAAGGAATGATTGGGACTGTGTAGAAATGTTTCAGTTTTTCCATTTTCAGGGAAAGCAATAGGGAATTAGACTATCTAGGTTACTTGCACAGAGCTAGCATTACCATAGTGGGTCAAATGACTTGTATTGCATCTGTGAATCTAAGCTTTTGCCACAAGGATCATCGGAATTTTTTTGTTCATTCGTGAGACGTGGATGTTTCTGGCTGGCCAGCATTTATTGTCCATCCCTTGTTGCCCTTAAGAAGATGATAGTAAGCTGCCTTCTTAAAATGCAGCTTAATTGCAGTAATTGAGTGGACTCACAATGCCACTGTTTTTATGTGGTGAGTCCAGTTGAGTTTCTGGTCAATGGCAACCCCAAGGATGTTGATAATGGGCGATTCAGTGATAGTAACACCATTGAGTATCAAGGGGTAGTGTTTCTTATTGGTGACAGTCATTGCCTAGCATTTGTGTAGCACAAATGTTACTTGCCACATAGCAGCCCAAGCTTGGATATTGTCCAGATCTTGTTGCATTTGAACTGCTTCAATATTTGAGAAGTTGTGAATAGTGCTCAATGTTGTTCAATCACCAGCAAACATACCCACTGTTGACCTTATGAATGAGGGAAGGTTTTGATGAAGTAGCTGAAGATGGTTGGGCCTAATACACAACCTGGAGACTCCTGCAGAGATGTCCTGGAGCTGAGATGACTGATCCCCCACAACCATCTTCCTTTGTGCCAGGTATGTTATCAGCCAGTGGAGAATTTGCCCCCGATACACATTAATTCCAGTTTTGCTTGGGCTTTTTGATACCACACTTGCTCGAACGTGGCCTTGGTGTCAAGGACTGTCACTCTTGCCTCTGGAATTCAGCTCCTCTGTCCATGTTTGAACCAAGGCTGTTAATGAGGTCAGGAGCTGAGTGATCGTGGTGAAACCCAAGCTAGGCAACACTGAGCAAGTTATTGCTGAGCAGGTATTGTTGATAGTACCGTTGAAGACCTCCTCCATCACTTTACTGTTGGATCGAGAATAGACTGATGGGGTGGTGATTGACGGATTGGATTTGTCCTGTTTTTTGTGTACTGGACATACCTGCGGAACTTTCCACATTGTCAGGTAGATGCCAGTGTTGTAACTACTGGAAGAGCTTGGCAAGGGGAACCGCATTTTCTGGAGCACAAGTCTTTCAGTACTGTTGCTGGAATATTGTCAGAGACCATTGCTTTTGCAGTATCCACTATCCACCCAGGAAGCCTTGACTGAACAGGTATCTGAGGTCATCATCACAGACATCAGATTGGCCTTCTTGAAAGTTAACCCACGGAAAGCTACTGGCTGGATTGGGATATCCAGACGAGCACTCAGATCCTGCACGGTCCAACTGGCAGGGGTATTCGCAGACATTGTTAACCTCTCCTCACACCGATCTGAGTCCCTACCTACTTCACAAAGGCAAACATCATCCCTCTACCAAAAAAAAGTGCCAGCAGTGTACCTTAATGACTATCGCCTTGTGGCTCTGATATCCATTTGTATGAAGTGCTTTGAAAGGCTAGTTATGGCACACATCAACTCTGGTCTCCTAGATTTCCTGGATCCACTACATTTTGTGTATTGTTGCAACAGGTCCACAGCAGATGCCATCTCCCTGGCCCTGTACTCAACCCTGGAACATCTGGATAACAAGAACACTTGTGTCAAACTCCTACTTATTGACTACAGCTCAGCCTTCAACACCATTATTCCAACAAAACTCATCTCCAAACTCTGTGACCTACAGCTCCCTCTGCAACTGTATCCCAGGCTTCCTAATCCACAGACACAATCGGTAAGGCTAGGCAATGGCACCTCCTGTATGATTATCCTCAACACCGGTAGCCCGCAAGGCTGTATCTTCAGCTTCTTACTATACTCCTTATGCACACTTACAACTTCTGCTGTAATTCCATTTTCAGTTTGCTGATGACATTACTCACAGTGGGTCGGATTTCAAACAGATGAATACAGAAGAGAGAAACAGAATCTGGTGAAATGGTGCGACGACAATAATCTCTCCCTTAATGTCGGTAAAATGAAGGAGACAGTCATTGATTTTGGAAAGTGTAGTGGAGGATATGACCCTGTCTGCATCAACAGTGAAGTGGAAATGGTCGAGAGCTTCAAGTTTCTAGGTGCCCAGAGCACCAAAAACCTGTCCTGGTTCCCTCCGTACTGATGCTATAGTTAAGAAAGCCCACCTACACCTCTTTCTACTTCCTCAGGCAACGAAAGAAATTCAGCATGTCGGCTACAACCTCTCACTAACTTTTATAGATACACCCTGGAAAGCATCCTTTCTGGACGTATCACAGCTTGGTATGGCTCCTGCTCTGCTCAAGACCATAAGAAACTACAAAGGGTTGTGAATGTAGCCTAGACCATCATGCAAACCAGCCGCCCATCTGTTGACTCCATTTACACTTCCTGCTGCCTTGGAAAAGCAGCCAACTTAATCAAGGACCCCCATAAATCCAAGAAGTGCTGTCGTCCACTTTCTTCTGTTTGGAAAAAGATACAAAAGTCTGAGGTCATGTACCAACTGACTCAAGAACATCATTTTCCCTACTGCCATCAAACTTCTTGAATGGATGTACCATATATTAAGCTGATCTTCTGTATACCCTAGCTATGTAACATTATATTCTGCATCTTTCCCATTCATTCTCATGAATCCTATGAATGATATGTTTTGTTTATATAGCATGCAAGAAACAATATTTTTCACTGTATCCCAATACATGTGACAATAAATCAAGTCAAATATCCAGTGTCTCTGTTTCTTGACATCCCTTGGAGTGAATCAGGTTGGCTGGAGATTGGCATCTGTAATGTTGGGGACCACTGGAGGAGGCCATAATGGATTATCCATTCGGCACTTATGGCTGAAGATTGCTGTGCATTCTTAAGTTTTATCTTTTGTGCTGATGTGCTGGCTTCTCCATCACTGAGGATGGAATGTTTGTGGAGCCTCCTCCTCCAGTGAGTTGTTTAATTGTCCACCACCATTCATGACTGGATGTGGCAAGGCTACAGAGCTTGGATCTGATCCGTTGTTTGATGGATCACTTAGCTCTGTCTATCACTTGCCATTTATGCTGTTTGGCACGCAAGTACTCCTGATTGGTAGCTTCAGGTTGGTACCTCATTCTGGTGCTGCTCCTGGCATGCCCCCCTGAACTTTCCATTGAACCAGGGTTGATTCCCCTGGCTTGACGGTGATGGTTGAGTGGGGGATAATGCAAGGGCATGAGATTGCAGATTGTGCTGGAATACAGTTTTGCTGCTGTTGATGAGCGCCTCATAGATGCCGAGTTTTGGGTTACTAGATCTGTTTGAAGCCTTAGCACAGTGATAGTGCCACACAAGAGAATGGAGGTTATTTTTCAGTGTGTCTTCACAAGGACTGTGAAGTGGTCATTCCTACCGATACCGTTGTAGACAGATGCATCCGTAGCCAGCACGTTGATAAGGATGAGGTTGAATATGTTTTTCCCTCACCACCTGCTGCAGACCCAGTCCACCTGGTCTAACCAATCTGATCAGTATAGCCTAGATTGTCCCGAAACCATAAAATCCCACCTGAGGTCTTCGGACCTTTCCAATGTTCGCCCGTCGCCTGTTCCGATTCTTGTGGTAGGCGGGATGGTAAAATTCCAGCCATTATATATAATTGAGTTGTTGTACTTTGATTTTGAAAAAAAAGAATATTACACATTATGTTGTGTTTTCATGATTACCGAATGCCTGAAAGCACTCAGACCAGTTGCAGCTTTTCAGTAATACTATTTGTTATAATATTATTTGTTTGGTAGTTACTCTGAAGGTAGACAAATGGATCACTACGTATAGAACAACACATTATGCTGCATTAACATTTAGTCACGTAACACATTTTTCTGAAAAGGAAAAGCAGTAAATTATCTTAAAATCAGTTTGAATTGATACAGTGATGTTTTTATGGGAAAAATAATTTGTAGTTTCAGAATTGGGTTGGTACAAGTCTCACAATTCAGGGATTGTGAGTTTAAATTCTACCATGGTAAGTCGTGAATACGGTATATTTGACAATATGTAGGCTGGCATCTGAGATGAAAGCTGTCATAAAAACAACTGTCTGGTTCATAGTACCCTTCAGAGGAGGGATGCTTTTACCTGTACCTGGTTTAGGAAAATTCTGGTCCACTTAATACCTTGTAAAGTGGAATAGAAAACTAGTCAATTGCAAAGCAATTGCTCAGGTCAGACAAGGATGAGCAATTTATGTACCCTTGTATGTATTATTTATGCCCTGAGAACAAATCTAAAAAACATGTCTAGAGTATTGTTTCATAGATTGTAGCATGTGGATTTATATTGGTTCAGTCATCAAAAGAACATTGACAATTAAAATTATTTGGTACATGAATAAATGAGTACATAACATCCCTTTGATGCAATGTTTTCAAGCTCACATAATGTGTTGTTCTGTCCCTGGTGAGCCATTACCTATCTTTAGAATAGCTACTATACAAATAATACCATAATAAATGTTTGCTGCATAGTGCATTACTGAACAGCTGCAACGGTTCTGCTATCAAAACCATGAAGGGCCCAGGCAGGTTAGATAGGAGACGTTGTTCCTACTGAAAGGATTGGGGTGGGGGAGAACGGTTTGGAATGGACTGCCTGAGAGAGTAATGTTCAATTGAGGCATTCAAGTGGGAATTAGATTATTTGAAAAGAAACAATCTGCAGGTTTATGGGGAGAATACAGGAGAATAGTACTAAGTGCTCATTTGAACAGTGGAAAAGGGCAGAATGACCTTCTGAACTGCACCAATTCTTGGTGTCTATGCTGAACAATAGTAATCTAGTGATTGTTTGGAATAACTAGAAATTTCAATTATGGTATCCAGTGGATTACATTTTGTTGTTAAAATGTTACATTTTTATTTTTACTTAGAACATGGTGTGCAGAAAATGAGACAGAGACTGTTGGTGCAGAGACAGTTGATGTTACTACAGAAACTATTACTTCAGTTTCTTCTGTGGAATTTCATGCCAGCTTTGAGGAAAAAGAAAATGTGTTAAATCATGTTGCACAAAAGGTATAACTTATATGCAGGTTTAATTTCCTATTTTCAGCATGAGTAACCACTGCCATAGGAAATATGGTGACAGTTTTCTCAAATAACTTGTTTTTCCTCTTGCCATCAAATGTTATTCAGTTAACTGATCTTTATTATTTGTTTGGGACATAGCTTTAAATTGAGGTATAATAGAATTGGGGAAGTTCTATTAGGAAATGGTGCCATCTGCTGGCACTGGTATGGAAAAGCATTTATTTTTGCTAATTATTCACATTTACCATAACACAAAAAAAGTTATTAGAAAATGTTTCTTATTCTTGAGACAACTTAAAGCCTCCATTACAACTCCATACTACCATTACAACTTAAAAAGTGTATTTTTGGCAATTTTGATTGAAATTTGTGCTCAACTGAATTATCTGTTGCTGATGAGTAGGTTATTGTCTACCATGACTGGGATTTTCCTCTCCCATTCTTCTCAGGCAGATTTGGTAACAGGAGCAGAAAATCTTGCAAGAGGCCCAAATCGCATTTTAAATTGGAGGAAAATCTCATTGTGATTGTTCCCACCCCCACCAGTGACATAACAGGAATCCTGACGGTCAGTGCCAAGGACCCAATTATACTAAATGTGCATGTCATTATCAGGCCTCTGTGATGATCATCTCCACCCCACTTGGATAATCCATTCACCTAGGCTTGAGAGCAAGTTGGCATGAATTACAACTGGACTCCCATCATGCACACCTGTGGGCAGACCCGTCAGAGGTGTTCAGTTGAGTGCTTCGCTCAAGGTGGGAAATGGCCATGACTGGGCAGTGCACCCAGCACTAATTGATATGAGCCACTCCTTCAAGTTTTTTTAAACTAAATTCTGAGCAATACAGCAACTTCAACACTGCTTCTCCCGCCTGCAGTCACACTCTGCATTAAAAAGGAGAATTCCGCCCTATATATTTCGATTGTTTGATAAACAAAAAAGGACCTTTTTACTTAGACACGAGGAATGTCATTATTTTCACATACTGGAAATGAAATATAAACATAGCTATGTATCTTCTGTGACATAATGAATGTGACACAATGTGACACATTGCTGCTAAAATACTTTTTCACTGACTTAATTTTAAGTCAGCTTAGTTATATACTTTAAAAATCTATGTCAATCATGTTTTATATTTGTAAAATTCAAAGCAAATTAGGATGAAATGTAAGTTTCCACCATCTTGCATGCAGCTTATTGTCCTTATCGCATTCTTGGTTTTTTTTGGCTTTTGGATTGAACGCTGATTCCATTGAGTGGTCTTCTCACAAGCTGGCTGAGAACTAGTGACTTTTGAAATGTAGATTATTAATAAAGTTCCACTGTTAATGAATGTTGCCATTAGACATAAAATGGGTTGCAAAGTGTAAAGATGTAGACAGCTATTTCTACTTCAATTTGAACCTACCAAACATCTTTCTTTAGCTAAATCACATTAGCTACATTGTAACACTTGATATCATCCTGTGATACAGAGGGTAGCATCCCTGCCTCAGCCAGAAGCACTGTATTCCAATCCCATGCAAGGGTTCTGTGGCCGCGATTCACTGAATCAGCACTAAGTGCCCATGCTAGCAGAGAAATCGAGAGTATTTCCTGGTGGTGTTAGCAGTGCCTCAGATGGGTTGCTCCCAACTGACTGATGCAAATTTATGCATTGTGGGAAACATCCACACCAGCCTGGATATTCAGCCTTTTTAAAGGGTGCCCTGATCTCTGTGCTGACAGACAATCTCCCCAGAGAGGAAATGGTGATTACGCATTGCTCCCATCCCCCCCAAAGAGAGCACTACTAATCCTTCATCAAAGAGAGCAAGTGGTAAGGGTGGGAGAAACTCATTGGATGGAATTTTATGAGATTTTTTTCTAAGCGGTTATGAAACTGGGAGAGTTCCAGATCTGTTTTTTGGGCGAGTTTTCAGGGCCAATAATATGCACTGTCTGCAAAATTTTGGACTGGTCTGTTTCTGACCAGATAGGCTGTGGGCAGGGCTTAACACACCTGTCAGCCTGTAGAGGCAGGTAGTACACATGTGCAGACCTCTGATGCTGTACATGCGCAATAACAATAGCAGGGTTTTAACAGACAAAGAGAGAGCTGTCAGGCCCCTGCTACTGCAGGCAGCCTCGAGCAGTGTTCCCCCCCTCCCCGGCAATGCCTGCAGCCTGAGATGGCGTCCAGACCAATCATGACCCCACCAACACCCAAACCAATCGCGGTCCCCTTCCCACCAATTGCGTGCAGAGTGGCAGCAGACCCTTCTCCCCCCCGCACCGATTGTGTGCAGAGTGGCAGTGGACCCCTCAGACCCTAGCCCCCTATAGACTCCATCTCTCCATCGGCCCTACCCACCCACAGGCACTGACACTACCCCCACAGGTTCCACCCCCATTGACCCTTCCACTAGCCCTACCCCTGGCATTGCCCCATTAGCCTGTCCCATTGACCCTGCCCCTGGTCCTGCCCCCCAGCACTGCCTGCTGGGTATTGCCCAGGTGCCCTGTGGGAATTGCGCACATGCCAGGCATTGTCCAAGGGGCACCCCTGCCTCGCACTGGGCCTCCCCGGGGGGCCTCAATGGTCTCCAGTTCAACTGGCGAACAGGCATTTTCCTCGTCAGAGAGGACTTCTTCCAGTGAGGCCATAAAGGCAAGCGAACCTGGATAATTAAGCAAAAAGCTCACTAAACACCGTAAAATGAACATTTCAAATAAATTTAAATAAATTAACCAGCCTCTCACTCAGTTCCAGGAACAGGCTGCCATAAAATCACGCCATTCACAAAAACCGGCGCCATTCGCACTAACCGCTTAATGCCCAATTTTACAGTATTTTCCCGCCACAAAATGGACGTAAAGTGGTGGGAAAATCCTGACCATTGTCAGCTACGTGATAGAACATAGAACACTACAGCACAAACAGGCCCTTCGGCCCACGAGTTGCATCGATCACATCAATACCTACCAATCCATAGACCTATCTATAACCCCCAATCCCATTAAATCCCATATACTCATCCAGAAGTCTTTTAAAAGACCCCAGCAAGTTTGCCTCCACCACCACTGATGGCAGCCGATTCCATTCACTCACCACCCTCTGAGTGAAAAACTTACCCCTAACATCACTTCTGTACTTGCCTCCCCGCACCTTAAATCTGTGTCCTCTCGTGGCGACCATTTCAACCCAGGGAAATAGCCTCTGAGAATCCACCCTATCTATTCCTCTCAACATTTTATAAACCTCTATCAGGTCGCCTCTCAACCTTCGTCTCTCCAGGGAGAAGAGTCCCAGCTCCCTCAACCTATCTTCATAAGGCATGCCTCCCAATCCAGGCAACATCCTTGTAAATCTCCTCTGTACCCTTTCAATAGCTTCTACGTCCTTCCTATAGTGAGGCGACCAGAACTGCGCACAGTACTCCAAGTGAGGCCTGACAAGGGTCTTATAAAGTTGCAGCATTACCTCCCGATTCCTAACCTCAATCCCTCGATTAATGAAGGCCAGTACACCATACGCCTTCTTGACCACATCCTCCACCTGCGAGGCCGATTTAAGAGTCCTGTGGACCCGGACCCCAAGATCCTTCTGCTGTTCAACACTGCTAAGACTCCTGCCGTTGATAGTGTACTCGTTCATCCCACTGGTCCTGCCAAAATGGACCACTACACATTTATCCGCGTTGAAGTCCATCTGCCACTTCTCCACCCAGTCCTGCATCCTATTTATGTCCTGCTGCAACTTCTGATATCCTTCCAGACCATCCACAACACCACCGACCTTCGTGTCATTGGCGAACTTACTAACCCATCCCTCCACTTCCTCATCTAGGTCATTTATGATGTGCAAAAACTGTCTTCCATCACTATCCATAACTACTGACTACAACACGAGTGTAAAAGTTCATGTTGCCATGGCAACTTAACCTCCTTGAGTGAAGTGTAAGAATTCTCAGCCACCTGCCTTTCTCAATTGTATGACTTTAAT
The DNA here is from genome assembly GCF_965287045.1 of Carcharhinus amblyrhynchos. Taxonomy (NCBI): domain Eukaryota; kingdom Metazoa; phylum Chordata; class Chondrichthyes; order Carcharhiniformes; family Carcharhinidae; genus Carcharhinus; species Carcharhinus amblyrhynchos. The sequence goes on from NC_137327.1 coordinate 47,041,178, forward strand.
ATATGTCATAATTAATTGTATGTCCATCAGTGCAGGACTTTTTGTCAGTAATGATTAAACTCTTGTCTTTCAGGAATATACAAACTGTGCCATCACTGAAGTAGATCCATGCAGAATGACTAGTTGGAATTGGGGTAATAAAACAACATCGCAGACACGAAACATGACCATGAGTTCAGCTCCTAAAAACTACAGTACAACTCCTTCGCCTCATAAGGCAAGAAAAAGTAAATTAAACACATTTTTTGTTGGAGAAAGGCAGGTGGCTGAGGATTCTTACACTTCAAGCAATGATATATGTTTTGATGATTCAGAGAGTCCACCAAGAAAAAAAACAGCCAAACCGCATCATAATGGACAGACTGAAATAATGACATCAATGGACAAGTTAATTTCATTGGTTAAAGTATGGAAGAATAATAACATGGAGAAAGCCGGATTTTTGCCAAATACTGGATGTAAAGGTAAAGCACATCAGCCACATTTAATAGCAGAACTAACAACATAATGGGAAAAATCAGATTCTCTAGTTCAGATAATAAGCATAATATTTGGAGATAATTTTAGTGCTTAATTCCACAGTGAAAACAATTTGAATCTAATAAATGCTTAAGAATAGTCAAAAGATACTGGGTGGAATTCTCCAGTGTTCTACCCAGCAAAAAATCCTGTGAGATTTCTGTTGGGAGGATCGGTGCAATTCAGTTCACAGTTGAACTGCACTTTGGAGCCTGGGGAGATTCTCACTGAATTTTTCCACGCATTTTTTTTGGAGTGACAATCTAAAGACGCTGGTAAGATCTGCTCCTCTGATCTCAAAGTTAAATTGAAGGTTCTACCACTGGTTCTCCTCTCCCCCCAATTTTAAGTTTATTTATTAGTCACAAGTAAGGCTTACATTAACACTGCAATGAAGTTACTGTGAAATTCCCCTAGTTGCCACAGTCTGGTGCCTGTTCAGGTAAATGCACCTAACCAGCACATATTTCAGAATACGGGAGGAAACCAGAGCACCCGGAGGAAACCCACGCAGACACGGGAGAATGTGCAAACTCCACACAGCCGGGAATCGAACCCAGGTCCCTGGTGCTGTGAAGCAGGAGTACTAACCACTGTGCTACCATGTCGCCCCTCCCACTCCCCACATGCACACACACAAAAACTGGACATTGTGACCCCTGCAGACATGGAGAACACCCCCAACACTGACCTCTGTAGGGGCAATCTCCCTTCCAATCATTAAACGACCATGTTTCTGCCCCGCCCCCCGCCAGCATCAGGGCATTGCACTACTACTGACCTCCAACCCCGAGTGAGTGAAATCCTCTGTGGGGTCATCTAAGGCCCAACCCCTTCAGGAACCCCCTTCAGACTCTGCTGCTTGCAGGCACAACTTTTAGGCCCTGCCAAGTTAGCAGTGCACAACCATGTCCCTGGCTACCCAGAGATTTCAAAGGTCTCAGAACCCGTCACATGGCATTGGTAACCAGTTTTTGCTACACCCAAGGCTCCCAGGACGTGGGAGAATCCGGATGAAAACTGATCCTGCATATGCTAATCTGGTTCATGCCCTTGCTGGGGGAGCGAACCAGATTACATCAGGCCGTGGAATTGGGAGAATCTCAAAGGAGATGCACAACAATCCCCCCTCCATGATTCTCCGGCCCCAGTACCATCTGCACATCTGGAGAATCGTGGCCATTAATTAATTACAGCAGTTTATCACTTCAGTATGAATCATTGAACAACATTATATTCATGATTGTAAAGAAACATGCAAAAATAGATGCAAAATATTCAAATTACAATTTCAAGTTTTATTCAATTAAAGAAGAAACATTGGGTGGGGCTTTCCACCCCTCGCGATGTGTTTGGTGGTGGCGGAGGCAGCCCTCAATTGGGATCTTCTGATCCTATAGCTGTCAGTGAGGTTTTTGTTGTTTGCACCCTCCACCACTAGGGAACATGGAACAGGGCTGTGCTTTCAGAAAAATCTCATAATCCAGCCACGGGAACGGCCAGAAAATCCCACTCTTATTATACTGTGTCTGATTTAATGACTAAATTGTTTAGGTTAGAAGTAAAAATAGGTAATGAATTTACTAGGACATTTTTTAAACATCCATCAGATTTAATGTTACAGAAATAGGAAAAGAAATTGAACTGGATTAAAGTAGTTTTGCAGGTCATTCATAACAGATCAGGAATATGATTTTGTTGTTCACATTTTGCTTTCTGAGAAACCTTTTTAAGTTGATCATGTCAATCGTTAACATCAGGTACTTGTCAAGAAAAGAATGAGTTATTTGCCCAGTATTATAGGCATTACTTTGTGAGCGATAGCAGGTATAAATAATGTACCCCTTTTCAGAACTGAAAGATATGGAACATTATTTACATACCAAATTATAAATTTAAAATGCAGTTACCTTTATTAAATACTACCCATTCTACTATTTATTCATCTTTAATTTTACAAACTTTATAATGGAAGTGCAGCACTTTCTGAAAATGTATGTTACGGCGTTCCTTCCTCCTTAAGACTTTTTTTTCAGTAATTTTCTTTAAAAATATTCTTTCTTTGCATACTTTCCAATTAATCTGGAATTTGCAGCTCCAGTTTGAACTGAGATTGATGGAGTAGTACCAAGATTTTTCCCATGTTCCCAAGTCTTGAAAAATAATCACCCAAACAGATGTTCACTCTGCATGCTTTGAGTTCACTGACTAAGAACATCAATTGCAGTGGTCAAAATGAACATGAAAGCACTTCATTTACTCTGTCACAAACATCAGATCTCCCTCAACAAAATAAAAAAATCTCAAACAATACCATTAACAAACAGTTAGCCATTAAATTCAAATTATAAAAAACTGATGAAGTGACTTCAATTTTAGTACTGTTATCTATTAGTTGTTGGTATATTTTCTAATTCCATCACAATGTTTTGAGTATTATTGCTCTACAGGAGTAGGACAACTGATTATAAATAACAACTCTTGCAAAAGATACTGTTTGTACACACAGAATTTCTCCAGAGATATTGGGTTGGAATTCTCCGGCTGTTTGCTCATGGTGGATTCTCTAGTCCCGCTCTCAGCACACTCCTGCTGCAGGTTTCCCAACGGTTTGGGGTGGCTACAATAGGGAATTCCCTTGACAGTGGCTGGACCAGAAATCCCACAACTAGCAAAAGGCATACTGCATCTCGCTGCCAAGAAATCTGCTAATGGGAGGCCGGAGAATTCTGGCTATAGATCCTTGGTTATCTTATTGACATATGATGGGTTGTCCAGGTGTACTTTACATATTGTTCAATAGGAGCAGGGTGAAAATAACCAATGTACTTAATTTTCTGTCTCCCTGTCTCTCATTTGCAATCATTTTCAACCATAGTATTATTTATAGTCCTTATATGAACAGATATATTTTTAAAAAGAATCTCCATGATGTCAACAGAAAGAAAACCACTGGACAAAACTTCACTTTTAAAACATTTTACTCTAAAAAACCAACTAAAATCAGGAGGGCAACAGGAGCACAAAATCTTGTGAAAGACCCAAATCATCTTTTAGGTTGGTGTTATGTATTTTTGCATGGCCAGCTTCTAGAATGTTAAGAGAGGTTTCAGACTTCGTTAGGAAGATGGAAGGTATTTATTGATAAAGAAAAACTATGGTTCAGGAGGATATTACAGCACTGAGGCTGCCTGGGGCAGAGCTCCAGTTCTTACAAAGTTACTACATGTTTTCAGAAGTCAAACTGCCTGAGAGAGAACGCTCTCTCTTTGATGTGATCGCTCACTCTTGGTTCTCATTGGTCCCTCAAATCAGGTGACCGTCTTATACAATATTGTCTTAAAGAGACAGACATCACATACACATTTGTCAGGATGTCTCATCACAATTTTTCCTGTCAGTGATGTCAGGAATCAATTATAATAAATTTGAGTATAATTATCAGACCTCTATATCGCGTAATCTACCCTCGTTAGATTAGGTTCTGAGCATTTGTGTGGAGAAAGCTGCCATTGGGGCTGGTAGTTTCAAAGCTGCTTTTCCTATCCGCTGCTATACTCTGCAAAAATAAGGGAAAATTTGCTCCCATTGATTAATTTAAGTTGTTGAAGTTTTCCATGTTGCAAATAACATAGATCACTGGAATGGCTCTTTATCACAATATTAGTTTCTATAAAGCTAACACATTAATTAGAAAGCAATCATACTGTTGAGGGAATCTTCATCTGCATATGGAATCATGGAAGAATTGCCAATAATGTTCTCTCCATTATAGGTAATTTCCTGATATGCTCAGTTATTGGGTAAGGCTGTCTTTAGGTACTGTGAATTAGAAAATCACTCTTACTATGATAGAAGGGTGGGAGTTTGAAAAATGTTCCCCTCCATATTTCCCTGGGTCTGTGCCTACTTGCATTCGATCACCTGGACACAGTGAATCTTGGAAAATTGCCTGAGTCAGAATACACTGCTATATAAATCCCCACTCTCCCATACCTCAAGAGGTAAGTTTTTAAAGTCATAAGGGGCATCAATCCAGATTCCTCTAACTCTTGCTATCTTACTCCTTTAAGTAAAATGTCTTTGATGTTCAATGGAATAACACAAAAAAAATGAAGTTTTAATAATTTTATACAATATTGAGTATTGTGCTTAAAGTTTTATGATATTAATGCCTCTGATTTTTGTTGTATTCCAATGTTCCATATTATGAAGAATCTACTCAATATTTGTGGGGAGGTGATCAGAATTGTATTTAGGGGGCAATCTTGCTATTAGTTTCTAAAAAAAATTTCTGCAGTTTCAGAAATTGTTAAAAGAATTGTTGCAGATTATAATATGAATTCTGTACATTGGTTAATTTCTGCATTGCTCAGTCCACATTATGTTCTACTTTTCCCAGTCAGAAATCAGGCTGAACAACAGGAAATTCACACCTTACAAAACCGTTACAGGTCAGCAGAAATTGTGTGCCCTGATAACTGGCACGTTGTAGAAAACAAATGATTAAACCATATCTATTGACTTTTAATCAACTATTATGAAAATACCTAGATTTTAACCATTTCAGTTTTCAAGAAAAAATCTAAATTATGGAACACTGTGCATCATTGGAGTAATCTTAAGTAGCTGGTAGCATACAACACGGGGGGGGCAATTCTTCCCAAAAAAGTTCTAAGTTCCAAATTTGCGTAAAAACTGGAGTAATTCCCATTGGTTTTTTAAAGTAGGATTTTCAAAATGAATTTCCCATTTACTGCGCACTTCAGAGTGTACTAGTGTGAATCATGCTGAAATTCAATGGGTGGGGCCAGTTCCCACTGGAGAGGCCAGCAGCACAGCCACTATGCATGTGCTGATCTGTCAGTGCCAAGTGTGGCGCATGCAAAATGGCCCTGAACTGTAGGCCTCCCATCGCTGGCCAGCACCACGACCACTCATCACTGGCACATAGACCCCCACTATGGCCTGATTACTGGCCCCACAGACTTGTCCAGGTCAGCCTCGATTTCCCCCACCCCCAGCTTGTGTCAATGTCCCCCCCCCCGACCCTGCCAAAGCCCTGATCTCCTGATTCCCTCCCCACCCCACTGGCAGCCCCAACCACTACACCCCCAAACATAGCCTTGACCCATCCCTAATAGGCTGCCTCCCTCTGTCACTCAGCCCGTCCAGAATGGCAGCAGAACAATCCTCACCGATTGCTCCTGAGAGGTCCACCTCCCCACATTAAGTCCTGCCCTGGCACTGCCCAATGTCTGGTGGGCAGTGCCAGTGTGCTCCAGGTATTGGCACTTTGCCTCTTGGACAGTGCTAGGGGCTCTTCACATCTTTGACTGTTAGGGTAATTCAAATGTTCAATGTGTATTATATTTAATACACTACATTACCCACTTGAAATAGAAAATGGCAGCCAAGTTGAGAGATTTCAGATGGTATCTGGGAGCTGGACCAGCACTAATTTGATGTGGCAGATATTATATTGGAAATGCTGAGTTAGCAATTTATATTGATGTGTTGTGTCTGACGAATGATTTATAATGTGTATATTTGTGTTGTAGGAAATCAGTTTGATAAATCAATGGATCATAATAATTTTGATGGTTGGCCACAGAACACTGGATTTATCATCAAAGTCCACCATCCTCTCCTGCTGGGAAATGATGGATACTCTGTCTTTTACACAGATAGTGTGTTATATATGAAGCCTTCTACAGACATAGGTACTATATGACTCTCAAATCATGAACAGAAAAGTTAACAGATTTGGTTGCAGGATCAAATTTCAGTATATTATAGGTGTATATTACTTTCAATCAGAGGGGGATTTTAAGTTATACATTCCTAAAATCACACAACCATCTGTCCCATTGCTAAAGGCTTGCTTTCCTGCCTTCTCAAAGACATTTTCTGAAGGTATGTTAAATAGCACAACACTACTGATGCAAACAGTATTAATAATTTAAGTGTTGGGGTTTATATATTGGATGGTTTTCATCAAGCAAACCCATTATGGTTCTTTCCTAAAAGATGTAAAGACAAGTATTTCTATTATCTAAAAATCATTGCAATATATGATTGAACAATGTTCTCATTAGAAAATAGCCTATCTCCTGACTTAGGATGAGTATATAGAAGGAAGATCTGATAGTGCAAATAAAAAAGTGAGACATACACGCCGGAATTCTACTGCTACTCCCGCCATGGGAATTGGAGTGGGCAAGGGGCAGGCAATGGGATGGTCTGTTTCCTGGCCTCAGGTTGAGTGAGGCCGTAAAATTATGCCCATTGTCTGTGCTAAATTCAAACTAATTATGAAGACACCTGGGTGCAATACTCTGGGGCTCAGGATGGCCTGTTAATTGGGTGAGAGGGGCAAAATGATATATTCGCTGGGCGTCAAACCCATTGCAAGTCTCCTGGCCTGCTGCACCCAACCCGATCAGGTTCTCGCCCAAATTTTCTGTTGGTTGGGACCTATAAACAAAAGTACATAATGGACTGCAGTTTACGCTCTATGGTGGCAGCTTTTCAGACAGGTGGGAGTGTGAAATGGAATTCCCTCTGGATTCCCACCCAATCTGAACTTGCAGCAATTTTATGTTGGGGCTGGCAAGGCACAATTGAAACTCTTGGCCATCTAGGGATGTTTGCCATGCAACCTCAGTTTTTAAACTGGCAGGATGATGCATGATGATCCCACCTGATGCGTGGGATGCCCAAAAATGGATTTAGATCTCAATCAAGCAGGGGTGGATGGGGATGGGGCTGCCTTTCTCAGAAGATCCTTCTGATTTTGGGCACCCCCCCTCCCCAACAAAGTCTGGTGATTGCTGGACTTCCACTCCACCCCACCCCAGTCTTTCCCTCAGATCTCCAAATGCTCACTCTCCACCCATCCAGTCCTTCCTGGCCTTGTGACCCCCTCCAAAACTTACCTTTCTATCTGATCCAGGACTTTAGGCTCTGGCACTTCCTTTTCTGTCCACTGCAGGGACAAGGGAACTGCTGGCAAATTGGATTGGTTGGCAGCTCTCTTCAGGACTTCCTCCCAAATGAGGGGTGAAACAACACTCATTTGAGCATGAAATGGCTCCAGGGCAGTCACAGCCACCAGGATTCTTTGGATGGTGGGATGGGATACCCCACCATTTGAAATATTCAGGTCTATAGGTTAATTGGTACAATGAATTTTCCAACCACCAAAAGCTACTTTAAGAGTCTAAAGCATTTGTATTGGTAAGCACTATAATTTAATCTTTACTCTGTTTAAAATTAGCAAAAATAGATTCTCTCTCACCTGCCAGGATAGAATTAAATAAACCACCAACAAAAGCTAATTAATTTTGTCTGTTATAAATTTATTCAAGGGATAGATCATGTTCAGTAATAGATCACACTATTTTTCTGTAGCTTCATAGTCAGCCAGTTTTTATTCACAGGATTCCTCGAAGTTTCAAATATCATGACAACATTTAAAATACAAAAAATATCCATCAGATAATGCACGCAGTGGGCTGCCTGCAATGCAGCTGAGAATGGGCTGCTCCCAGTGCGCTCTCTTCTACCTTTGAGAGACCAAACGCAAACTGGGTGACCATTTTGCAGAACAAGCAGGACCCAGGTTCTCCTGTCATTTTCCATATGAACATACCATCCTGCAGTCATGTCCACATGTCCATCCTTGGCCTATTGTAATGTTCCAAGGCAGCCCCATGCAAATAGAAGGAACAGCACCTCATCTTCAGATTGGGCATGTTACAGCTTTCCAGATGGTTCAACAGCTTCAGAGCATGAACTCTGACCTCAATCTCTACCCCATGTGTCAGGTTGTTCTTTGACAGTCTGCTTACTTTTGTTCTGCCATTTACATATTTGATCTCTTAATGGTTGGTATCAGCACCTTTCTTAGCCATGATCACCAGCCTTTACATTCCCTTTGTCTTTGACATCTTTGTCAATTATCTTGGAAATCTTTGGGTTCTGGATAAGTTCTGGTTGGTTGCATTGGGGAAAAATAGAAATTCTGCTTGGTAGTGCATACTGGTTGGCACAATGCCGCATAACACAAGCAAAGTTTGCTGAAATTCAAACTGCTGTGTAGTTCACAAATTGAGTGGATTTAGATTATGCCTAATATTGTATTAATACTTTATCATAATCTCATTTGAAAACAAACACTGCACTAACTTGATTTATTTGCTCAAAAGACCTGTTTCCATATTCTTCCATAGATGATGCACGATTTGCTCACTTGGAAAACAGTCATGTCACAGGTACTTATTATACATTCCAAAGGAAAATACTTCCTTATTTACCAAAATGTGACTTTTGATATTCAGTCTGTTTTGAAAAATGTTTAAAATACTGTATTTGCCTATTGTTCTTTTTCAGAGTGTTCAATTGCTGTTTTCTCCTCCATCCCTGATCACCAATGCTTTATGGTGGCTGTAATTGAGAGGGGAATATAGGAATCCTGTAGAAAGACCTATTTTAATGTTGTTTTGTTCTGGTCATCATAATTAACATGTGTGACTTACCTTCCAATTACCCTCCCTCAGTTGGAGAGCACTTTGGTTCTTCTTGGGCCACACAGAGTGCAGATGATACGCGGAGCTTAGTGGAATATGAAGGACAAATTGAAATTGTATTGATGCAATGCTAAATTTGTTACTATAAGTAGCACCAACAAACTATATAAATGATCATTCCAACAAGACAAAAAATTCCAGTAACCTTGCCTTAATCTGATTTTCAAGATAAAAATACTTCTTTATTTAAAATTTTATAGGTTTAGCATCTCTTACCTTTAACTTATCACATGAAGAAATATTTTATGCCAGGGAATGTAATCACTTTTTGACTGGAATCATCCTGGACTCATATACTTTGAAGGATCCACGACAAATAACATGGGAAATCCTGCAACTTGTAAACTTTCTTTGGGTATGTTTTATTAGTGTTATTTCAGCAATGTGGAAATGTCAGTTATTAACATTCGTTACTATGTTTTTGTTTTGCTTGTAAATTTAAAATTAATTGGTTAACAAATGAAGTTAATACAGTGAGGGAGGATATTATGCTAGTTTTAAAATATGCTAGTTTTAAAATATTAATGTGCATGCCATCAAAGGGGGTGGGTGGCGAATGAAATTTATAATGAAATACTTCTGATAAGAGAAACTGTTTCCATTGGCAGAGGGCCAGTAATAAGAGGACACACATTTAAGAAAGAATATTGGCCAAAGATGATGAGAATTTCTTTTGTACTGTGAATTGTAGGGTCTGGAATGCACTACAGTAATGGTAGTGGTAGTAGATTCACTATTAACTTTTAAAAGGAAATTAAATGTATACTTGAAATGGTAAGGTAACATGGAAAGTGCAGGGCAGTGAGATTAATTGAATAGCTCATGATGGGCTGTGTGGTCACCTCCTGTGCTCCTGTATGATTCAGTGGAACAGCCACCTGCATAAACATACAAACACATGGAATAGAAACCAAGAGGTAACAAAGAAAAACAATATGCATCAAGGATTGACAGGTAGCACGAGTAAAAAATGGAAAGGTATTAGGTGAGTTCAGAGTGAGAGGAAATACACTAAAGCCTAAAGAGTTTACTGTGTATGTATGTGAATACAGAATGTGGTAGATTCTGTGGTGATTTGCAGGCGCAGGTAGCTAATGGAAATATGGTCAGATCACCATCATGTAGACTTTATTCAAAAGAAGGAATGGATATTCATCTTTCTTCTGGTGTGGTGACCAGAACTGGATGCAGTATTCCAGTTACACCCTAATTAGTGATTTATACTGTCCAACATAACCTCCCAACTCTCATATCCCATGCCTTTTCTAATAAAGGCAAATATTCCATCTGCATTCACAACTACCTTATCTACCTGTTCAGCACTTCAAGGATCTGTACTTCAAGGTCCCTCTGTTCCTATAGAACATAGAAAAACTACAGCACAAACAGGCCCTTCGGCCCAAGTTGCGCCGATGATATCCATACTTACTAGGCTTACCTAAACCCTCAATTCTATTAAGTTCCATGTACTCATCCAGAAGTCTCTTGAAAGACCCTATCAAATCTGCCCTCACCACCACCGACGGCAGCCGGTTCCACTCACCCTTCAGTGAAAAACTTACCCCGATATCTCCTCTGTACCTACTCCCCAGCACCTTAAACCTGTGTCCTCTCGTAGTTCCTATACACTTTGCATTATCCTACAATTAACACAAAAAGCAAGGGACCCACAATTGAGCTCAGTGGAACCTCACTGCAAACAGTCTTCCAGTCAAAATAAAACATGGTCACTCTCTTTCTGTGCCAATTTGTCACTTTGCCTTAGATTCCAAGGCTTTTACATTTGGTATCAGTCTATCATGTAGGACCTTATCAAAAGCCTGCTAAATTTGATATAAACTACATCAAATGCACTATTGTCATGAACTCTCCTTGTTATCTCCTCAAACAAATTCAATGTTACTCAGACACAACCTACCTTTAACAAATCAATTTTCCTTGATACAAGGTGTTCAGAGGACATAGGAAGAGGACTGGCTTTATTAATTAAAGGTTTCAAACGTTGGAGAGGATATAGAGTCCAGGACAGGATCTATTTTGTTAGAGTTAATAAAGAATAGAGGTACCGTTCCACTAAGGGCCTTTCCAATAGGCCATCAACTGGCTGGAAAAGTATAGAAAACCAATTTGGCAGGAAATTATAGAGAGATGCAATGGCTACAGTTAGAAAGGGGAACCTTAATTATCTGAATATAGTCTGGGATGGTAATAGTGTAAAGGGCAGAAATAGGGAAGGGTTTCTGAAGTGTGCTCAAGAAAGTTTTCTAGATACTATGGTCGGAATTTTACCATCCCAGCTGCTAAGGAGCAGGGGAGGGTGGACCAGGAAAGGTCCGTTGACCTCGGGCAGGATTTTACAGTTTCAGGACAAGCAAGGCATATATTCATCCTTTGTTTCCAGTCCAACAAGAAAGGAGGCACAAAAGGATCTGATTCATGGTAATGAGGTGGGCCAGGTGGACATTCAGGGAACAGTCACCATAGTGTTAGAAGTTTTAGGTTAGCTACAGAAAAAACAAGGAACAATCTAGACTAAAAAATAATTAAATGTAGGCCAAATTCCATGGGGTGAGAATAGACCTCTGTAAATTGGAATCAAGCAAAACTGTAATTGAACGACGAGCTGCTTTTAAAGGGGAGATCATTCGGCTACATTTGAGCTATATTCCATACGGTGGGCAAGGTAGCAGAGACAAAGTGCAATGTCTCTGGATGACAAAAAGAGAGTAAACATAAAAAGATTGAGTATGACAGATACCGTGTTGATAATATACACGTGAACCAAGTTAAATATGAAAATTTAGCTAGGAAGATAAAAAAAGAAACAAGAGCAGCAAAGAGAGAGCATGAGAAGGGACAGACAGCCAACGTAAAAGGGGATCCAAAGTATTTGGAGGCATTTAGATAGTAAAAGGAGGTGGGCCAACTTCAGACCAAAAAGGAGATTTATGTATGGTGGCCAAGGGCAGGGCTGAGGTACTAACTGAGCAAGGAAAACAAGATAGTAGAATGAGTGGAAATATGTGGCAGGTGAAATTTAATGCACAAAACATAAAGTAACTTATTTTTGTTGGAAGGAGAAAAATATAAAAGGATACAACTCTAAAGATGCTGCAGCAGTAAGAAAGACTTGGTGTATCTGCACAAATTGTTGAAAATGGCATGGCAGCCTGAGAAAGTGGTTAAAAAAGCAAATTGAGTCTGGACTCTATGAATAGAGGCATTGAACACAAAGCAAGGAAATTATGGTGAATCTTTGAAAAACATAAGTACAACCTCAACTTGAGTATTGTGCCAAATTCTGAGCATTTAGAAAGGATGTGACTGTATTGGAGGAAGTACAGAAAAGAGTTATGAAAATACATCCAGCTTTGAGGGACTACAGTTAAGAGGTTGGGGTGTTTTCCTCAGAGAAGAATAGGTTAGGAGGAAATTTGATAAGACGTATTCAAAATCATAGTGGTTTGGACAAATAGATAGTTAACTACGGTACAGGTTGAATAGATATTTTATATACATAGCTGCATTCCATGAGAATAATAAATGTTTATATTCTGTAGATATGTTAAAATTTTCAAACATATATTCATAGAAACATATTTATATTTCACCAAAGAGAATATGCAGGTCAGTGAGCATTGTTCTGCAAGTTGCTACAATAACTGAATAATTATCATTTAGGATGCAACTTTTAAAACCTAATTTTTTTGTATTTTAAGACAGAACAAACAACACCAGAAATATTTGTGTCTAAGTTGCTAAATCTAAGTGTTTTCAAGAACCAAAAGCATTCACATGACAAGCTGGTTAAATGGTTAACGGTGAGTAGTAGATATTTGACCATTAAAAGGATGTTCTACCTGGTTTCAAATCCTAATCTTCCTTCACATCATAAGTTTATCACTAACACAAAGAATTGTTGTGCAAGTCGTACCTATGTTTATTGTAAATGATTTTAGCACATTCGAAAAGAAAAATCAACAGATATTTAGTGAGCTAACTTTTGTTGATTTTCTCTATAACAACTCAGAACTTCATGTGGATCACATTAGGAATGTAGATCAATATACTTGGAATAAACCGAGTGCAGCAGTGGCAATGGTGCTGGAGGGATAAAGGCAAATAGAAAACAGTACCTATGATTTTGAGGGCCTCATTCATTCATTCAACTAGTTATTTGAATACTATGAAGGTGATGCTCCCATTCCGACCCACTAATTTTTTTTGGTGGGTCAGGTTGGGAGAAATGTGCATGGGCCGATTCGCACATGCTTTCCGGACATGTGCGTCTCCTACCGCCAGAAAGCAGGCGTGGTTGGGACCATGCAGGAAACCAGCAGGAAGACCAGTTATGTCATTTTAATCCAATTTCAATGTTATTTAAATATGATTATCTAGCCCAGGACTGAATTCCCTGGGCCCGATAGCATCTCCCACCCCACCAGTGCAATTTCACTCTGGTGGCATTTAGAATAGCTCCCCACTTTAACTGACGGGAGATCCTGATGGAGTGAAGGGGGGACAAACGCGCTCCCTCAGGGGCTTGGGTGGCAAAGGGGGTGTTCTTTGAGAATGGGCACCCTGGCAGTGCCAGCCTGTGCCTCCTGGCACTAACCAAAGTGTCCATGCCCATTGGGCAGGGGGCATTGCCAAGAGGGTGGGGCTTGGGGGTGATCAGTGGGGTTGAGGGGTCCCACCACTACCATTCCGCATTGGAATCAGTCAGCTGGAGGGCGGCCAGCTATTGGGGCAGGCTGAGATGGTCTGCCTAGGGGGTTCTGCCAGATCTGGGCACCCGAAGGTGGAGGGGGGGCGGTGGTGGAGCGGAAGGGCTGGTCCGGGCATACTTATGGTGGTTGTGATTGGGCCATGGGGGCTGGGAGGACTGCACTGCGAGGGTCCCATGGGAAGCTGTGCAGAGTTCTGGAACTGTCATAGACTCTGGTGTGAGTAGGCCCCGCCCCTCAAACTTTTAATAATATTCACAATTCTGATTTCTGCATTGCACAGAGTGTGGGAAATTCAAGTCTGAAGTCCCCTGAAAAAAAAAATTCTCCTGCCAATTCAGCACTTAGAACCTTCTTGGGAGAATTGCTCCCTATACATTGAATAAACAAAGTGCTGGAAATGCACAGCAGATCCAGAGTATCTTGGAAGAGGAAAGTTTATATTTAGAGACTTTTCAAAAAAGGTTCAGTAAACATTTTTTTAAACAAAATACTGGCAATGCTGGAAAGATTCAGGTCAGTCAGTATCTGTGGATTGAGAAATCGATTTAATGAATGTGTTTTTACAGACAACTGTGATGAGCAGAGGGACCCCCTGCCTGCTACCAGCCCAAGAGTGCTTGGCTTGGGCCTCTCCTGCCACTGGTTAGATCCTGATGATAGCAGGGTGAGGCCCTAAAGTGGGCATTAATTGTCAATTGAGGCACTGTAGTGGGCAATCTGATAGGCAGGCTGCCTGACACCATCTTGTACCACTATTAAAATTATAGTGAGGGCATGGATAGGTAGGGAGATGATCAGCCAGTCAAAGGCCTCCAGGGCCTTAAAACCCACCAGCAAGGATGTGCCTATATTTCAGATCAGGTCATTGACTCAAAACGTAATTCTGCTTCTTACTTCAGCGATATGGCTGAGCTGTCAATGTTTCCAAAGTTTTCTGTTTTTATTAGATTATTTTAATTTTCTGATGATTTTTTATTTGCAGTGTTTTATTTTTATTTCAGGTTTTAAGTAGTGAAATGTGTGTGTTGGTACCATCAAAATTTCTTGGTTCTGTGAAAATTTATTCTATTAAATAATAGCTTTGACAGAAGATTATTTTGAAAGTTGTATGTGGAGCATACTGTATATTACTTGTAAAAGAACTATAACACTACTACGTCCAAATTCAAACTTAAAATACATCAGTTCACAATTTAAAGATAAGTACAGCACAGGAACAGCCTCTTTGGCCCACCAAGCCTATACTGATCACGATGCTCTAACTGAACAAAGAAAAAAACTTTCCTTGGTCCACGTCCCTCTATTTCCTCCCTGTGCATTTTCCCATTCAGATGCCTCCTCTGACAGCTTGAAAAATGGCACCGTACATCTCCTTTAAACTTTCCCCCTCTCACCTTGAACCTATGCCTTCTTATAATTGACACTTCTGCCCTTGGAAAAAGCTTCTATTTACCCTATCTAGGCCTTTCATAATTTTGTCGACCTCTTTCAGGTTTTCCCTCAGCCTCAGTCTTTCCAGTGAAAACAATCAATTTGTTCAACCTCTTCTCATAGTCAGCACCCTCAAGACCAGGCAACATCCTGGTGAACCTTCTTTGCACTTCTCCAAAGCTTCTAAGTCCTTCTGGTAGTGTGGTAACCAGAACTGCAGGCAATACCCCAAATGTAGCCTAAACAAGGTTTTACATAACTGCAACATGATTTTCCAACTCTTGTACTCAATGAAGGCTAGCATGCCATATGCCTTCTTAATCACCTTGGCCACCTATGTTGCCACTTTTAGGGAATTTAGACTTGCATTGCGTGTTAATGTTCCTAAGGGTTCTGCCATTTACAATATAGTTCACCCCTAAATTTGATCCTCCAAAATGCATCACCTCACACTTGTCTGGATTAAACTCCACCTGCCATTTCTGTGCCCAAATCTCCAATCTATATCTTGTTGTATCCTCTGACAATCCTCGGCACCATCAGCAATTCTATCAATTTTCATGTCATCCACAAATTTACTAATCAGACAACCCACATTTTTCTTTAGATCATTTATATGTACTAAAAGCAGAGGTCCCAGCACTGATGACTGCGGAACACCACTACCTACAGATCTCCATTCTGCAAAAACACCCTTCCACCGCTACTCTGTCTTCTATGACCAAGCCAGTTCTATATCCATTTAGCCAGCCAACCCCAATTCTATGTGATTTCAGTTGTTGTACCAATCTGCCATATGGGACTTTGTCAAGCACCTTACTAAAGTCCATATAAACTACATCCAGAGCTCTTACTTCATCGATTATCTTTCTCACCTTTTCAAAAAGCTGAAAATCAAGTTTGAGACATGACCTTCCCCGTACAAAACCATGCTGCCTGTCACTAACTAGTTTATTTTCTTCCAAATATGCATATATCCTGTCTCTTAGTATCTTCTCCAAAAGCTTCTTCACCACATCAGGCTCACCAGCCTATAATTTCCTGGATTATCTGTTTCCTTTCTTAAACAAGGGAACAACATTGGCTATTCTCTAGTTCTCTCGAATCTTACCTGTGGTCAGAGACGATGTAAAAATATGTTAGGGCTCCAGCTATTTCTTCCCTTGCCTCCCACAGTAACCTGGGATAGTTCCCATTTGCAATTTAGGATACTCAACACTTCCTTCTTTGATATATTGACGTTCTCAAGAGTGTTCACACACCTATCCCTGACCTCAACAGCTTAATAGCTTGTTAAAAAAGTTTAGGCATATAATGTAAAACTGATGGTTAGTCAAATGAAAGAAAGGAAAAATAATTAGTTGATCAGAGTGGAAATAATTAATCTTTGTTCTTGGCATACATAAACAATTTTGGACTTGGGCATTGAAAGCACAGTATGAACATTTGCTGTTGACACAGAAAGAGGTTTGACGCCTTGTAACGTGATGATAGTAGTGCAATTAATGTGGATTTTTTTGTGTTTAAGGGGATGTTTAATAATTCAGCTTTATGCTACAGGCAGTCAGTACATGTGGAGGGAATGCAGTTCAAGATTTTGAGAGAGCCCAATAATTACTCATTTCAACTTTGCACATGGTTCAGTTAATGGACATTGTTTTACTTAAGTTCCCTGGGGATTTTGCTTTAGTCTAATTGACAGTCATGTGACGATATGGTTTATGTGCAGAGACACATACTTTTGCAGAAAGGAGTTGGAGTTTGGCTTTTCTGGTTGAAGTTAGAATCTTGAAGGCTTCTGAAAGTTCTATGTCTCTCTGAAAACTCCAAGGCTGTCTATACTTTTGGCAAGTATATTTGTGATTGCTAACTATATTTAAAGCGGCCTTTAAGTCTTTGAGAGGAATGTTACTTATTTGGATTTGAAAAAAGTGGTTTCCTTTTCATTTTTAAATACTGTTCAACTGTTGTTTTAAGTTGCTTCATTTGCTAGAGTTATATTTAAACTGTGAAGTTTCTTTTCCTATAGAAGATCCCTACTTTGTTAGTGGAATCATTCCCGGCAGGAAGTATCCAATAGGAAAATTGTTGGGAGTCTAGTTAGGCTTCATAAGTGAGAACATACAGGTTAATAGATTGGGTAGAAAGAGAGTTTTGAAATTATGAAGGGTTTTGAATAGAGAAAAATGGTATTTTCTCTGGTTATGAAATGACAAGTGGTCAACAAATTAAAATCAGTGGCAAGAGAGTCAGGAGGATCTCTGTACTCAGTTTGAGTATGGAATATTTTTTACAACAGGGAATAGTTGAGGCAAAGACTGAATTATGTAGAACATTTTTGTTTCTTTTGTTTAATTACCAAACACCTTGGCATGTACATTACAAAAGGTGCAAAATAATTAGTCTGCAAGGTTTCAGTTCTTAAAATGTAATTGTTACAAAATATTGCGTATATTTGTGTTTTCCAGTTGACACTGCCATTTGCACAGAAGTATGGCCACTGCATGGAACTGTTGTTGAAGAAAGGATATTACAAATCAGTCTCATTTCCTGTGTTGGGAAACTAATTTGAAAAAAGGTCAACAACTTAATTTGAATCCAATTTCATTGATTTCACAGTAATAATTGTATGAATGTCATTGTCGATATTTTGAAACAGTTTTGCAAATTTCAGTATAAATTAATCTATTTAATGCCAGATTTGTTCATTCAGAAAGCAGCATTTCATGACATGAAGATATGAAAAATATTGTCTGGTCAGTTCAATAATTAGTCCACCCCATCTATTCCTTCTGCTTTTGTCATCATTGTGAGCTTGCGTACAAATCAAGAATGCCACAAAGAATACAAATAATTGTTTCTGTAATAGATCCTGACCAATTTTATACAATTTTTTAACACCTTACTTTGTATATATCAAATATATAATTTTCATTCTGGCCACATGAAATTAGTTTGTCTTTCTGTAAGATTGCTAAGATCTCACATATTCGTTATTTTTGCAGGAAAATGTGTATTTTAAGTTCTATATATATTGGTGTTTAGGTCAGAGAACTGATTACATTAGTTTATAAAGTATTGTGACTGTTATTTCTTAGAATTGTACCTTCCAGAGATATCACTATTGCTTGAAGATTATGACAACTTTCGCAGTTAATATTAACAACATGAAAACTTGTTCATTACTTGTAATTGATCTCATACTTGTCCTTATTAATGAAAATTATTTACAATGTTTGTGTTGAACAGAAGCTTTACTGTACTGTTAAATTTTATCATAAATTTAACACCTGTTTTAACATGCTAAATGTTTGCTGATACAACCTTGATGACACCAGTAGCTTGATGTCAGCTATCATGACCCTGTTTCTGGAGTTTGGGATGGGGATTCTTGCTTTGGGTAAAGGTTCTGCTCTGCCACATCTTTTTACCAGAGTAAGGCTACAGGAATCTCCAAGTTTTAGTTCCATAATTTATTTTTAGGTGCAGAAGTGCATAACTCCAGAAATAAGAGTAAACAAATGGGAAGGGTTAGGAGGATAACCACATCTGGAGTGAAGGTCATATCTAACTTCATGGGTAAGATGACCAGAACTATAAATTAATATGCCACTAGCTAATTTGTAAGTTTGGCTTTAACTTGTGCACTACAGGCTGCAGGTTACACTACATACTATCAGAAAGGAAGTTAATGCCCTGATTTTTAAGACAGCTAATTTGATGGGAATGTAGTACCAGATGGAGACAAATGAAACTGTACATCAGTTTTTACAGATTGGTACAATTTACCAGGAGTTTTAGGAGCTAGATGAGCTTCAGTTGTTCGATGGCTAGTGTCCACCTACCCTTTAATTACCGTATGGTCAAATTGGGTTACAGAATTTGGACACGGTCCAACCTTTACTCTGTGTTTTCTGAGTCCATTTATATTCATGAAGAGCAGCAGGCACAGGTGATGGCCAGTGACCTGTTAACTATTTGCAGATGGAGTTAATGAAATAAGTAGCAGCCTCTTCTTTAAAATGAGTGAATGGGACAAACATTCCAAATCCATTTCTGACAAACAGCAATTGAGCTGCACAGGGGGTTGTTAGCCAGAAAGTACTTTGCGAGCATGTGATATGCAGAATGCTACTGAAAGCTTCCAGACTATTACTCACTGTGTGTATTGTCTGCACAGGAAGCTGCAGCACTTGGCAATATGGGTTGTCAGCTCTCATATATTAAAGATACTCAGATCAGGCATTATCAGCTCTTATAATTAACTAAATTATAATTCACACAGCTCAGACATTTTAAGCTTCAAGAAACAATTTTCCAATGAAATTGATATTTAATTTGTAT
Organism: Carcharhinus amblyrhynchos; assembly: GCF_965287045.1. Classification (NCBI taxonomy): domain Eukaryota; kingdom Metazoa; phylum Chordata; class Chondrichthyes; order Carcharhiniformes; family Carcharhinidae; genus Carcharhinus; species Carcharhinus amblyrhynchos. Next base: position 47,060,793 of record NC_137327.1, read on the forward strand.
TTACTATACTTCTATATAATTTCCCACAATTTTATCAAATGAAATATTGCTCATTCAATACTTGTGAATAAAGTTAAATTTGAAACAATGCTATTCATGTTTATTAAATACTGAAAATGCCCCAAATACCATGACAGCACATTAAATCAATGTTATTTTCTAACAAATTAATGGAAGTAATTATCATTGGCACTTGAGTGATTTCCCTGTTCATTGGTAATTAGTCAGAAAAAAAAATGTATTTTTATTTATTTTTGCTCCCAAAAACCAGCACCACTGTGCTAAGTACATTATTTACAGATTTTACAGAAACAATTGTTTAGTGAAATAAATGCACTATGTTAAACTGAACAGAAGCTGCAAAACTCCTCTGTTATCAGTACCTCGTTAGTCTCACTATACCATTTTATTATTAATGCTGGTCAATACAGAATTCTAAAATCTTTGAGCCAGTGTGACAAGTAAAATATTTTAATTTGCAAGTGAACAATTATAATTAAGTATCCCAACTAAGTATTATCTACAATAACTTTTGTTCATGAGAACTTTGATCAAACACATCAACAAAACAAAGTTGGCACATAAACGTTAACTAATATTTACAGTATAACTGCTCAGTTTCTGTAACATATCCAACTTATTAGCCAATATGAAGGTCATGTCATTTGCCAAATACGAGAACTGCTTCAAAAATAAAATTAAAAGTCAAAGCCTCTAGGCCACGCACCAGAATGCTGTCATTGTACAAAAAATATAATGGTGTTGAAGGAACAGCAAATCACATTCCATTTTGGGGTGGTGTATAAAATACGAAAAAAGTTGCTTGTTCTGCTCTTTGTCCATTTGTCTTCCAGTTAAACCTAAAAGAAAGTATATGTTAAAACAATGCAATAAAAATTTAGTGAAAGAAACAAGTTGATGAATTTTCTGCTCAAAGTAAGGAATATGAGTGCTAGGTAAAAAAATTGTAACTTGTTTCAAATTGGCAATAAATATCTCTATTTCTTTAAGAGAGAGATAAGTTGTTGGACCTCAGCTAGAGCAGTTCTGGGTATCGCATTTTAGGAACGTAAATGATCCACAGGGCTAAGGGAAAACAATGGGAGTGCAACTAACTTACTCCACCAAAGAGCTGGCACAGACATGACAGGCCTACGATACTGTTATCATTCTGCTCTGGTTGCAGAGCGGATTCTTTTATAACACAAGCAAATAGGATTTTTTAAAATGGAAAACATTTTCAGATGTAATATATTTTTGTAGAAAGCTTTACTTGTTTGAAATTAAAAAGCTAATAAATAATTCAGCTGTCAATCCAAATTGGCATATGCTTGAAAAAAACATCAACTTGTGTTTAAGGCCTAATCTTTTGATTTTGAAGAGTTTGGTTTACAAGACAATGGGGTTGGCCTGTCTTAACACTGAAGATTACCCAAATCATATCCAAACAAACATACAAGATTGTACTGCTTGAAGTAATTAATATATGGATTGACTCATTTTTTGAAAGCTAAGGTCGTCATGCTATAGTTCTTAAAAGAGTCAAGACCCTCTGACTTTACTGTGCACTATGCCCATGTCAGATAGGACCAAGCTTTCTAGTTGGAGACATTGAGTCATAATATATTTCAGCATTTAAAACATTAACATGCAGGTTTGAAAATTTAGCAGAAAGTCAAGTACACAAGGATTCTTTATACCAAGCTGCAACTGTCAATAAATTTTCCACTGTTTTGCCTTATTTTGCTGTCAATATACGGGCAGACAAAGAAATGAGAAGTTGCAATGAGACACATTCTGCTTCATTAAATATAGCCATAACTTTTTGTTTTAAGAATAAGGCTATATTCATTTAGAACTACCCGGAAAATGGCATTTGTTGCCATTAAAGTTGGATAAAAAGAGAATTTAATTAATTTTAACCATTTTTGCTCTACTTTCACTTACCTTTAGTAGCAGCTTCACTGTGAAAAAAATCTATAATTTTCAACATAATGCACTTAGATTTAGAAATCACAAGTATGTGTAAGGATTCAACTTGATTGTGTTCTATTTACATGAACATGAAGAAGCTCAAGATTTATAGGAAGTGAGAGAACTACTGATTGACTTGAAAAATTGACTTGTCTTAGAGGTTGCCAATTATTAGCAATGTGATAATTAGGGGGTTTCATATTCTATATCAGGGAAAAGTCTTCATAATTTTAACGTTTATAAATACATTGTCTTTTCTTTACTGGAGTTGGGGGCACGTATACTCTTATGCTTCATTGAGGTGGTTGACTGCAAACAATCTCAACTATTTTAATCATTCGGTCAGTTCAGGCCAATGGCAGACAATTACTGGTCTGAGAAGACTTCCTCATTACTGTTTCAAATATCTGAGCAATTAGGCAGATGATGTACTGTATGTAACCTAAAACTAAATAATCAGGAAATCATTGATATACTAATGTTTTAATTCCAGCTTGTCTATCTACTTATAATAAAAGCATACAGCAAGTGAATAAAGCAAAGAAAGCAACACCCCACTTACTTAAAACAAGGCACGATAAAAAGCATAACTACGCTTACACCGTTGTAGATGGACTTAAGGTAATTTGATTTGATTTCTGCTGGGGAAAGTAGAATGATAGGTTAGCAAAGCAGTTAATGATCAACATCAAAGAAAGAGAAGGAAATTAAATTTAGTTTCTTCAGGTTTGGAACAGCACAGCAAGTAGCAAAAGAAGTACTGCTTATCAGAAGCACACAGGATGACAATGGCATCAGACCTTTGGCAGAAGCAACTGTAACAATTTTGATGGCAATACCATACATACAGTAACTCCAAGCTCCTCTCCACATTAATCTGACATTTCCATTATCCTAATCATGTCAATTTCGCACCCAAGGTCAAATTATAGTAACCACTAAGTAACTGACTAAAATTTTCCTGGGTGTTCTAGATTAAATACTGAAATTTCCAAATGCATTGATCAACTGAGCACTATATAAGAAAAATATTTAAAAGTAGCATGCCTCTTGAAAATGTAAATAAAAACTATATTTGTGAAATCCAACACCAACAAATATAAATCCTCTCATTCGGCCCTTTGCGCCTGCTCCACCAGGGTAATTAACTGAGTAGTACTTATACGATAATATAAGAGGCAGCAATAATTTAGACAGAAATGGCGTGCCCTACAGTGCTTTTGAGGACTTTGCAACATAAGCAGATAATGCAAATATCTGCTTCATTTCTGTGAAACTTCCAAAAACAATTAACAAAATTCTCCATGAACTGACTGAAAATATGATGTGGACATGCCGGTGTTGGACTGGGGTAGACACAGTAAGTAGTCTCACAAGACCAGGTTAAAGTCCAACAGATGTATTTGGTAGCACAAACTTTTGGAGCACTACCCCTTCATCAGGTGAGTGCAGGATTTGTTTCACAAACAGGACACAAACTCAATTACAAGATAATGGTTGGAATGCAAGTCTTAACAGGTAATGAAGTCTTTACAGGTGCAGACAACATGAATGGAGCGAGGGTTAAGCACAGGTTAAAGAGGTGTATTTTGTCTCCAGCCAGGACAGTTAGTGAGATTTTGCAAGCCCAGGCAAGTTGTGGGGGTACAAATAGCGTGACATGAACCCAAGATCCCCGTTGAGGCTGTCCTCATGTGTGGAACTTGGCTATCAAGTTTCTGCTCAGCGATTCTGCATTGTTGGTGTCATGAAGGCTGCCTTGGAGAACACTTACCCGAAGATCAGAGGCTGAATGTCCTTGACTGCTGAAATGTTCTCATGAGAGATGTGGAAGGCCTGCCACAGAAACCTCTGCAAGACATGCCGGATCATCGACATGGATGCCATCATCTCACGTGGAAACACCATCCACCAGGTACATGGTACATACTCTTGCGACTCAGCTAACGTTGTCTACCTGATATGCTGCAGGAAATGATGGCCCGAGGCATGGTACATTGGAGAGACCATGCAGATACTATGACAACAGATGAATGGACACTGCTCGACAATCAATGGGCAGGACTGTTCCCTTCCTATTGGGGAAACATTTCAGCAGTCAAAGGCATTCAGCCTCTGATCTTCGGGTATGTGTTCTCCAAGGTGCCCTTCACGATACATGACAACAGAGAATAGCTGAGCAGAAACTGATAGCCAAGTTCAGCATATATGAGGACAGCCTCAACCGGGATCTTGGGTTCACGTCACTCTATTTGTACCCCCACGGCTTGCAAAATCTCTAACTGTCCTGGCTGGAGACAATTCACACCTCCTTTACCTGTGCTTAACCCTCTCTCCACTCTCAGTGTCTGCACCTGTAAAGACTTGATTACCTGTTAAGACTTGCATTCCAACTATTATCTTGTAATCGAGTTTGTGTCTATATATGCCCTGTTTGTGAAACAAGTCCTGCATTCACTTGATGAAAGGGCAGTGCTCCAAAAGCTTGTGCTACCAAATAAACCTGTCAGACTTTAACTTGGTATTGTCAGACTACTTACTGTGACTGAAAACAGACATGGGTTTTGGGTAGAATTTGGAGACTGGATAAGTTATGTTAGAAAATAGAAACCGGGGGCGGGGGGGGGGGGGGGGGGTGATTTTCTGCCAGTGTTCACTGCAATGAAGTCGGCAGAAAACCTGAGGCTTGGGAGTGAGAATCTTGGTGGCCAGATCTCATTCTCTGTTATCTGCTTCTGGCCGGTGATCTAACAAGGTTCCCACCCTTGAAATGTATTTTAATTACATTACATATGCTTAAAGGGCTTCCCTGCCCTTTAATGCTCCCCCCTCCCAAACAAAAAGTGGGTATGATTTGGAGATGCCTCGCCATCTAACGAAGGAGCAGTGCTCCAAAAGCTCATGATTCCAAACACACCTGTTGGACTTAATCCTGGTGTTGAGACTTCTTACTGCCCCCACATAAAGAATAACCTGCCTTCCCATCTTCCAGTCCCTGAAACTCCTTCCATTTGAAAGCGATTTACAAGTACTTTTTAATATTCTATGTTCGCTGTTCATTGTGCAGTTACCTAGAAGTATTGAAAATTTGCAGCACAGAAAGAGGTTATACAGCCCATTATGTTTGTGTCAGCCAGAAAGAAAAAAAGTGATCAGGCTAATCTGGCTTCCTAGCTCTTGGTCTATAAACTTATAGACATTTATTTAAATGTATGAGTGTTTCTGGCTCAATCATTCCTTCTATCAGTGAGGTCCAGATCATCAGTACTCTCAGCATCTTCCACTAATGACTTTAAATCAATGCACTGATTATTGACCTCCCTTCCAAGGGTAATAAGTCCTTCCTACCCACTTGATCTAGCCTCCTCATAATTTTATACAACCAAATTAAATATCACACATTCCAAAGAAAACAATCAACATACCTAATCTTCCCTCATAGCTAAAGTTCCCCTCTCTAGTGCAATCAAATCCTTCCTGTGACCAGACTCCAAAGATGTGTGGGTTAGGTTGACTGGCCATGCTAAATTGACTCTTAGTGTCAGGGGGATTAGCAGGGTAAAAGTGTGGGGCTACAGGGGTAGGGTGAGATTGTCATCGGTGCAGGGTCGATGGGCTGAGTGGCTGTTGGTACCATACAATACAACTTCCTGGACTCACATTTCAGTAACTTCCCTGGACAGCAGATGTTGGCAATTGTTTTGCTGTTGCTAGCTGTAACCTGTCTAGGGGCAGCTTTTTTTTTAATGTTATCTTTCGTCTTATACCGCCAATTCTTCTGTCAATTTAACCATTCCTGCCCTTCATCTTACACAAACCTTCCTTTCTAATACTTTTCCACTCCCTTTCCTAGCTACGCATTGCACATAAATTGTTTACCTCTAACTTAATCAAATTTTGATGAAAGATAGAAAGGAGTAGTAGGCCACTTGACTCTTCGAGCCTGCTTCTGTATTTAATATGACCATGGCCGAACATCACTAAAGCGAAACTTTAAATCTGGTCTCTTTTCCACAAATGCTGACCTGAGTATTTGCAACATTTTCTGTTTCTATTTTACCCAGTGAGCCTACATAATTTCTAGGTGTCTAAAACTTGAAAAATTGATGTATTAGGCATAATTACCAGATGGCACCAGCATGTATAAAAGCGAGGATAATTATACATAGAATACATACTGCTGAAATATACTGGCTATTGGAGAATCGAGGTTTATCTTCCAACGGAGAGGTGGTGCTCGAATTGTGCTTTAATCCTGGGAAAGAATATGAAGCAGATATATCGGATGGAGATCCTGTCTCTTCAGATAGGTTTTCAGGAAGCAGACTAGCGACACAGCCACTATCAGACCCACTAGAACCACTGCCAGACATATAGTGGAAAGAAGACTCTGAACTTTCAGTTGCTGAAAGAAGAAGAACATTAAATCAGATTTCTAATAATTGACCACAAGGAATACTTTCCTGAACATCCACAGGATAAGGTTTTAATTGGGAATATAAATAATTATTTTAAATAATTAACCAGTTGACTTACTGAAAAACCATTAAAAATGGCTTGATCTAGTTTGGCCCCTTGAATCCACTATTAAACCTTTTCCATGCATACATTAAAACTATGGCCTTTCCTGCCTGTTGAGGTGGGAAATCTCCATAGTTTTTGTCTTAAAAAAGGAGCAGGGCAATGTCCCAATGTCCTAGCTAACATTCAGCCTTCCAGCATGCCAAACAGATTAAATGGCCATTTATCTGATTGCTGTTTGTGGGAAATGTACTATGTACAAATTGCTTTAATTATAAACCAAGAGCTACAATGCAAAAACAATTAATTGGTTTTGATGAACTTTGAGACATGTCTCTTCCACAGAGCTGTCACATGCTAGATGGGCCAACAATTCACTTTCTGCGCTGTAAAACTCAACAACGCTCTCCTAAATCACTTGCATTTATATTGTGCCTTTCATAACTGCAGAACATCCCAAGTTGCTTTACAGTCAATGAAATACTTTTGATGTATAATCACTGTAGAAAATGGCACAGCCAAACTGCAATGATATTGATTGAGTGATAAATATTGAAATAGTACCACAGGATCTCTCAGGTCAAATTGAGAGTATAGAGGGCCTCAGCTTAATGTTTCATCTGAAAGATGGCACCTCCAATACTACAGTACTCCCGCAAATCTACACCAGAGTGTGAACTTTGCTTTTTGTATTCAAGTGGGTTTTGAAACCACAATCATCTGAGCCAGAGCTAAAATGTTCTGCCAACTGAGCCAAGGTTTACATGCTGTGGAATAATCCCATGGGTAGTAGAAGTTCTCCACTAGAAATAAAACATTTATCATGTTACTTTCATGAGTGTTATTCAGTTGTCTACAATGTGCAATAAATCAGTCAGACTACACAGTAAGGAGCATTCTGTCCAACTTTGCTTGGATTGTATTTATTAATGCCAGAGCTAAGAGCTTTGCCATAAGGAGATGATTTCCACCACAAAAAGGGAATTTTTAAAATTATAAGATGTCATCATGCCCAGGCCAGTAATGGTTCTTGCTTCCTAATTTCAGATTAATTCTTCCCAAATAGAAAATGAATTCTGTACACACATTATCAAAAAAATGATACTAGCATACTTCCGAAATAAAAAATCTTATTAAAATAATATTTTAAAAAATATCATTCAACCCAAGAACAAGGTGACATGCCATTTCAGCATTAACGTCGTAAGACTTCTAGTGATGGGATATTGTTTTGCACCCATAATTCCCCACGTCGGGTTAAACAAGCCAAAACTTTCCTCAAAAGATCCTCAGGCAATGAGATGTGTCATTTTGTACAATTTAAATGTGCCACGTGTAGGACAGTTGTTTATGAGCACCTTCAAAGACTGATATCTTGTGTGAAAGTAATAGGAGGATAAAATGCAACTTAAAGACACTCAAAATAATTAATATTGGTGCTTTATCAATTATATACTAGTTATAATTTAAATTTGATGCAACATTGTCATTCACTTGAAGTCATTTTTGAATGTAAAGACATAGTAGGGGCAATTTTGACCTAACCCAATGATGGAAAACACACTGGATTAGATGTAACGCTAATTTTACACCCTGCCAAATGGGCTAATTTTAACCAGACAGGCAACTGAAGGAATTGGATGCAATGAGTGGTGACTGGCTATGTAAAACCCACCATCTATCTGACCCACAAATGGTTCAAAAACCCACGATACTCAACATCTTTGCTTCCATCTCATCCCCAATGCCACCAAAACTACATTTTCATCTAGCTCTAGTAAAAATTGGAAGCACCGATTACAGGCACCATCATCTAGAGAAATCGATGATGGGACTCGTTTATCACCATTAGATTATTGGTCACGCGGCTCACACATGTTGGAATTTACATACTTTCTTAACTAGAAACCTGTCCCTCTGCAATCAGAAAGAACATATCTAAGCACTGCACCTTTCTTGAATGAAGCAAAAGTATGGTGACAACAGTTCCCTGATGTATTTTACATGCAATGCCTCAACCAGAGTCAGTGTGTCAACCAGTCAGCATCCTTTTCTTATGCAGTATAAATTGTCATTTCCTTTGAAGTTTGGCATTCTTGTGTCTGCCCCGAATGCAAGATGAAAAGCTTCAACAGCATATCTTTTTTGAGTAATACTCAATTTTGGTTTTATGCCCCAATTTTATTCTCCATTGAAATCATAATAATATCAAAAGTATGTTAGATCTTTTTGTTTATTAGAGATGTAACACTTACTCATAGAGGGTTGGCTGCTTGTTTCATGCTCTAGTTCATCCTCCTCAATGCATATGTTGACATCAAATGATCGATCATTGACCAATACAGTGTTCACCCCTGAGAGCAATGTCTGATTAGTGTACGTATGGAGGTTCAGTGGCCCCAACAGCGAGGATGAGGATGGGCCACCAGCTGAAGGACTGCTATTATTTGAAATGTTCTGTGTCCTCCTAAATGGATTTGTATGGTCGAATAAAGACACTGCAATTGAAGCTCTGGTTCGTGCTCCTGTAAGAAATGCAAGTTTCTCAAATGTATGAAGGGCAATTACCAATAAAAATAAAACAAAAAAAAAGGTATTTAATTTGAAACCTATATCAAAGTGTGAGACTGGGATTTTCTATCCATGACATTGCAGGAACCACCACAAGCAATTGAGCAGACCAGCTAAAGGTCAGTCGGACTCGACAATCCCTATGGTGGGTGGGACAGGAAAATATCATCCTGAGTTTCATTTGAACAAACTGGGTAAACTTGTGATAATCACATATGGAAAGAAATCTGTTCAGAGCTATCAATATCCAAGTGTGCTTTTGGATAAAAAGCAATGCAACGAGTACAGGTTTTAGTAACACAATAAAAGATGCTGATTGCATTTTTTTGGCAGAATAGAATTCATGTTGCCTATTCTCCACTTCAGTCATATTTCTCATTTAGCAAGATGTGCATCCATAGTGAGTTGATATTTTTCATAAACTCATTTATGCAAGCTATTCCCTTATCTCTCAAGACTAAGCAGAAAAATCACTGAACTAATGGAACAAACTTACCTCTACCCTTCATAATATAATCAATAGCTCGATCACTGATTGCAGCCTCACTTGGTTTGATGTCCAAGAATGGTTTGTTACCAATTCCCATAGACACCATTTCCTGCATTCGTACCTCTGAAACAGACATTCATTATAAAATATTAGATGTGGAGTAAATTAATTAATAAACATTCATTAAGGTCAACAACATCTCTACTATAAAGCAATTGACTCCAACCACCCACTTCCCAGCTTGAGGTTTAATCAAGCAATGCAAAACCTTTATGAGTGACCCATAGATGGCTTCAAATCCCAAGATATTCAACTTCACCACAATTGAAACATCTTGCCCATATCTCATCCCAGTGCTGAGAAATCACATTTTGGTCACCTCTAGATTCTCTTCAGTACAAATTTGGGAGCATCATTTAGAGGCACCACCTTATGGTGATACTGGTGGGAGATCTTGATGTCAGACATCAAATTATATTGAAGATGGCACAGTGTGAAAATGATGGATAGGTAACAGGATTGGGACTCAGGGTAGATATTGGAGGTTGGGGCAGGAGAGACTGGGGTTGTATATCTGGGAGACAATGATTGGAGGAGGTGGCAACATTGGAAATTGCAGCCCCGTTTGGAGAGGCAGCTATCAGGATGGTATTCTGAAGGAATATTTACATTTTTCCTTCTAATAACCAGAGTTTGTTTTTTCTTCGCAGACTAATTTTGCAATGGGAACCTGAAGCAGGTATTAGGTTCCTTACTTACATATGCAAAGAGCCAAATACTTGCTTTAGGCTTGGTTACAGAACATCTCATTTGTCCTTAACCTTTATTGACAGGTGCAACTTGCGGCTGGAAATGTGCACATTATTTCAGATTTTCAGCATTTGCAGTATTTTGCTTTTGTTCTTTATTAACTTGCTATTTTTCCTCTAAAACTATCTTGGCATGTATGTTAAAGGAAACTGAAATAAATGTAAGTCAAGGTTGTTGATGGTATAATTCAGACAAAAAATGCACATATCAATAAAACATTCAGCTGAAATAACTTTAAAAATCTTTCCAAGTTTATTACCTTTATTTCTTGTTGCTTGCTGCCATAAGATACTCGATATATCTTTTGTCCAGGCCTGCTTTACTTCATGCGAACTTGCCTGAAGAACATATGTATCATTGGATTTCCGACGGCGAAACCAGATTTCAAAACGTATACCACTTTCACCACTAGTTTCTGTCAAGCCAATATCTGCAGTCTAGGAACATGAAACATAGATTAAACAAATTTACTAAAATATTGATATTCAATTTACATAAAAACTTCAAAATAGTTCGACAATGATGCATCTTTAGCTTTAATTGCACTTCACACTGAAGTCTTCAACAGCCTCCCAAAAAGAGAATACACACACAGGAAAGGTTTCCAATTCCCATTAAACAGGACTTTGTTGTTGTGTGATTTGTAGCTTACTGGCTCCAACATTCTGGACAGTAAAAGATTTTTGCAAGAGCTATCAGGATGAGATAATTAACACTGACAACAAACTTACAATTTCTGTAGTTCCGATAACAGTTTAAAAGAAAAATTTAAACTTCCAGCTATTAGCTGAAAATGTTTCATAGTTTAAAATATTTTTTGCTATAAAGACAAAACACTTAATTTTACACTATTTTCATTTTGTAGACAACTTATACTTTAAGCTACTGAAGAGTTTGCTATTGTTTACTGTTAATGACAGCCAAAAACCCTAAGTAGACATCCAATCTCCTGGAAACAATCCAATGTAATTTGCAGTTTGTCAGGAGTTTACTTCTGTTCTTTTCCTTTCCTAGTACTATCTTCCACCATGAGCGATATCAAAGAACAAAGAACAGGAAACAGGCCCTTTGGCCCAACGAGCCTGTGCCACCTTTTTAACATTGAGTCCCCTCTCCACCCATGACCCTTGTCAATGCTTATGGCATTCTACATTGAGGGAAGACTAATTTTGGAATAATTTGTTACACCAATCAGCCTAAGAGCACATCTTTGGGGTGTGGGAGGAAACCGGAACACCCGGAGGAAACCCACGCAACCACAGGGAGAATGCGCAAACTCCCACAGACACTGGCCCAAATCCATGTATCTGTACAGCAAACAGTGATAGTCACTGAGCTGTCATGTTGCCCAGCATCTGGTCCAGTTTAAGTGTACAGTAACGACGTGAAGTACTAGGCTACTCTCGAAACATCCAAGAGCAGCCCTCGTACGACCCATCGCGTGTATGCCCCTTGTTGGACAACAAGGCAGACCGAAGCACCTGTGGATTAAAAGAGAAAAACGTCAATACCACGCACATCCTTATACAAGCATTCAAAGGAATCCCCAGAAGCTCAAAAGTAAAACAACTGAGCCAGAAAATATGTTGGAAGGTCCATAGGAATCAATTGATTCCCAGGGACGTCCCAAGGCTCCCGAACCTGATTTAAAATAGTCTCCTATATCCCTCCATCTCCATCCTGCTCATGTGCCTAAGTAATTCTTAAACAACTCCAGCGTGCCTGCCTCCACCACCTTGCTCAGCAGAGCATTCCATACCCCCACTACCCTCTGTGTGAAAAACCTCCCTCTGACATCTGAATTATACCTCGCCCCGCTCACCCCAAGCCCGTGGCCCTTTGTAATGTGTGTTTCCAATCTAGGAAAAAGCTTACCACTGTTTACTCTATCTATATCCTTCATAATCTTATATACCTCTGTTAGATCTCCCCTCAGTCCCCGTCTTTCTAGGGAAAACAGCCCCAGTTTGCCAAATCTTTCCTCATAACCCAGTCCTTCCATATCAGGCAGCATCCTGGTAAACCTCCTCTGCACTCTCTCCAGGGTCTCCACATCTTTCCGGTAGTAAGGCAACCAGAACTGGACGCAGTACTCCAAATGCGGCCTATCCAACGTTCTATGCAATTGCAACATTAGACTCCAGCTCTTGTACTCTATACCCCTTCCTATAAAGGCTAACATACCATAAGCTTTCTTCACAACCTTCTCCACTTGTACTGCCACCTTCAAAGATTTGTGCACTTGCACCCCCAGGTCCCTCTGCGTTTCTATACTCTTTATAGGTGTACCCTTAATCATAAACTCCCCCCTACATTATTTCTTCCAAAATGCATCACCTCACATTTATCAGGATTAAATTCCACCTGCCATTTATCTGCCCAATATACCAGCCTATCTATATCCTGTTGCATTGCCTGACACTGCTCCTCACTGTCTGCCAGTCCAGCCATCTTAGTGTCATCTGCAAACTTGCTGACCACACCACGTACTCCCTCTTCCAAGTCATTTATGTATATTACAAATAGAAGAGGTCCCAGTACTGAGCCGTGAGGCACACCACTAGTGACAGACCTCCAGCTAGAAAAGGACCCTTCCACTACTATTCTCTGTCTCCTATTACCAAGCCAGTAATCAATCCATCTAGATACCGGTCCTTGTATTCCATGAGCCTTAACCTTTTCAACCAACCTACCATGAGGGCCTTTGTCAAACGCCATGTAGACAACATCAACGGCTCGTCCTTCGTTGACCGTTTTTGTCACCTCCTCAAAAAATTCTACCAGATTTGTAAGGCAAGACTTCCCCTTAACAAAGCCATGCTGCGTATCCCCAATCAGATCGCAACGCTCTAAATGTGCATACATCCTATCCCTTAGAATCCTCTTCATCAACTTCCCTAACACTGACGTCAAACTCACCGGCCTAGTTACCAGGGTTATCCCTACTACCCTTTTTAAACAACGAATTATCCTCCAGTCCTCTGGGACCTCACCTGTGTCCAATGAAGAGACAAAGATTTGCGTCAGAGGCCCAGCAATTTCATCTCTCGCCTCCCTAAGCAGCCTAGGATAAATGCCATCAGGCCCCAGAGATTTATCAGTTTTAATGCTACCTAAAAGCCCTAACACTTCCTCCCTCGTAATGGATATTTCCTTCAACTGGTCTACAGCTCTCTCTAAGACAGTGCCGGACATCATGCCCCTCTCCTTCGTGAATACCGACGCAAAGTATTCATTCAGGATCTCCCCCATTCCCTCGGACTCTAAGCCCAGTTTCCCGCCTCTGTCCCTGAGAGGACCGATTTTTCCTCTAACCACCTTTTTGTTCCTGACATAGGAGTAAAATGCCTTTGGATTTACCTTAATCCTGTCTGCCAAAGCCATTTCATGCCCCCTTTTTGCCCTTCTAACTCCCCGTTTGAGCTCCCTCCTACTCTCTCTGTATTCCTCCAATGTTCTCTCCGTTCCCAGTTGCTTAGACCTAACATACGCCTCTCGTTTCTCCCTGACCAAGTCCTCAATATCCCTAGTAATCCTTGGCTCTCTAATTCTACCTTTCCCATCCTTCCTCTTAACCGGCACGTATCTTTCCTGCAACCATTTCAGTTTTCCCTTGAAAGACTCCCACATGCCGAACATGGACTTGCCCTCAAACAGCCTCTCCCAGTCTGTATCCCTAAGTTCCTGCCTAATCCGGCTGTAGCTAGCCTTCCCCCAATTTAGCACCCTCCCCTTAGGACAGCACTCATCTTATTCCATTAATATCCTAAAGTAGACAGAGTTGTGGTCACTGTTAGCCACATGTTCACCTACTGCATCCCCAACCACCCGACCTGGCTCATTACTCAGAACTAAATCCAGTATAGCCCCCTCTCTTGTCGGGCTATCTACATACTGCACCAAGGACCCTTCCAGTACACATTTTACAAATTCCTCCCCATCCAAACCCCCAGCTCTAGGCACCTTCCAATCCACCCCAGAGAGATTAAAATCTCCCACTACAACAACCCTATTCTTCCCGCGCCTATCCAAAATGTCTCTACATACACCTTTTCCCACTGCCTGCGGACTGTTGGGTGGTCTGCAGTACACCCCTAGCATAGTAATTGCTCCCTTCCTATTCCTCAACTCCACCCACAGCAAATCAATTCCTAACTCCTCTATATTATCCTCCCTCTGCACCACTGTGATGTGCTCCCTAACAACACCACTCCCCCACCTCTTTTTGACCCTCCTCTGTCATGCCTAAAACACTTATACCCAGGAATATTTAGCTGCCAGTGCTGCCCTTCCTTTAACCACGTCTCCGTCACTGCCACCACATCTAAATATCCTGGGGATTGTGAATTTTCCAGGCTGGTTAATTCCAACTTCTCACAGACTCCATCTTCAAACTGAGTGCAAACTTCAACTCACATTTTATTTACAAAATGAAATCAGCATTTTCCCTGCTACAGGGCTGTCCTGGCTAACATCCATCTTTTTGCTCTCCAGCTCCCAGTTGACTGCAGACTATACCAGGCCAAAACTACATTAGTCTCCTCTCGGTGATATCTCTGGGTTTAATGGGAAATCTGTAATCTGATCTCAAAATGGCTTCCTTTACCCTTCTCTCCATGGCAACAGAGAACATACCAAGTAGAACTGTTAAAAAGCTCTCTCAGGTCACCACAGGTTTTCATCTTAGAAACAAAAGGTCAGGTTCTAGTGTAACTGTTTACAACTTAACATAAAGTATATTAAGACCTTTTTGGGTCTCAAGGATCTTCTCATTGTGGACTATGAAATATGTCTCAGGTGCAAACATTCAACACCAATTCAATAAAACAATCTGCCTTTCCCTTTGGCCTCTCACAATAAAATTATCCAGCTTTAGTGTCAGATAATCCAGCATGTCACATGGTCCCTCTAATTTACCCAAAAGTCCCAAACTATAGCACTTTAATAAACTAAATGTATACAGATTATTCAATATTTTCAGTGTCTTACCTTAAAAGAATGCTTGTAGATATATACATCAAATCCACCATCAATCCGCTTGGGTTTGCTGAAAAGAATGAGATCTTCGAACAGAAAGACATGTCGATGGTACTTCTTGCGCCCAGACCAGATAATGAACTCATCTTGGCGAACCAATTGGCCCTGCTCTTTCAAGTTCACCTGTTCTGACACAATTCAAGCAAGTTACTTTCAGTTTCCATTCATCTATTTTCCTATTACCAGATCATTTAAAAATATTTTAATGTCTTAATTTATGCATTTGTGACAATAAGCGGTCTTTTAGTTTACTAGTTCTGAGTTTCAGATGACCACTTTCCATTGCCAACCATGTATCACAAGATTTAACAGACTTGATGTGAAAACACTCTGGAAAAAGAATGATGTTTAATTCATATTTATAACAATAATTATTGTGAAACCTGTGTAAATGGACACCCATGAAAAAAGAACTTTCTCTCTCTCTCCATGTAGAGTCTTAATTGCTAACAACAGCCCAGATCTTCTGTGAAGCAGCAATTATCAATGGATCAAACTATTTAAAACATCAAAGGTGCTCTATATTTCCAATTGCACCTTCTCAGCACAGTTTCTGTCCAGTTTGAATGAATGGGCACATGGTACAGTGGAAGGCGGGTTGGGTATGGTCAAGGGACTGAGAGGTAGTTGGAGCTAATGTGGTTGGGAGGGGTAGTCGTGTCAATTTGAGAGGGAGGTGGCTGGGAGGGGATCAAAAGGGGGAGTTGGTGAGCAGGATCACTGAATGATTAGGGGGTCAGTTCTGTTAGGAGTTACAGTGGGATTTTTCTGTCCAACCTGATCCCAATTAAGTAGTGCAGAACTGTCTGCAGTTTCCAACTCTTGAAATTCCAGTTGGGGCTTTCCTGCAGCTTGCTCCTTTCTGTTCCCAAATTCTCCTGAGGTCATTGTGTGCAGGTCATAGAGAAGGCAAGGGGTTTGGTGAAAAAAAGATGTTTGTGAAACAGGGAGCTCTTTACCCAGCATCTGCAGTGACTGAGAAAGCACTCTCTTTGGGACTGAATGCTTGGACAGGGAATCTATCCCTGGGATATAGTGATCTCACAGCCCCCATGATGCTGGATATAGATCACTGTATGAAAATCGTTGCAGTACTGTTTTGAAAATCAAGGCACCTGCAATTAAAGGAAAACTGATCTCAGTTTCAAGATGCCCTTAATTTTCAGCTTTCACAAATTATATCTTCAGCTAGGCCCAGATCACTTTTGAATTAAGAACACTAGGCCATTTTAGTTTATTTAGGGCATTATGCTCGGCATGGTCTTGGAGGGCTTGCTCTTGTGCTGTACTTTTCTTTGTTCTTTATTTTCTGAGATGATTATTCAACATTTCCAACAAATTCAGACCATAAAGTTCACCAACACTGATGAAGAAAGGGATCAGAAATGACAGACTTGTCAATGCATAAAAATATTAAAAGGTAGCTCTGTAAAATGTGCTAGCATAATAACATTGCTGACATCCTCAAAGTTCTCCAATCATTGTTCACTACTTTTGGACCACTGAGGTGTTCCCATCTGAAAATAAATTATATAGAATATATAGATATATGGCAGAGAAATAGGCCATTTAGCCCAAACAAACAGGATGCATGCTTAACCTGTCCTTGTACACCTGCAACTGTAATTTTTATACAAACTCAGGTTTAGAAAACATTTCCAAAATGCAATTAAACCATGTTCTAATTATTAACTTACTTATCATGTTATGTTATCATGTTAATCAAACCTAGCAACATAGGCCCTGTGAGTGTGTAAGGCATGAGTTGACCAGGAATGCAGTAATTGCTAAAGTGGACAGATTAGATGAACATGATTGCTTTGTTGAGTCATTTGAAAGGATAGAGTTGGGATAATGGCTGCTCATTCACAATGTACATTGCAACTCAGTGAAAAATAACTATTATCCAAAAGGGTGGAGCAGCAGTTTGGAAGAATGCATTCTGTTGTGTGTTGAACCCACCCCAGTAAGGGCTGAACATGTTGTTTGTGCAGGATGATAGATGAGCTGCTAATGAATATGAAAGATTACTGAGCTGTGTGATGCCATGATGAGAATGTGAGTTAAGAGGGAGCTGAAAGGTTGACTGACTCTGGCACAACGGATGAGATGTTTCATCTTATTCCTGATCTGGATGGCAATTTTATTGCTGGTTGCCCATAGAGTTGACTTCCTTCATGACGTTTGAGGGCTGTGGCTAACAAGAGAAATATGCTTGTTTCTGAGTAAGGAGCTCATGGGTTTAAGCCCCACTACATTGGTTTGAGTACATTATTTAGTTACCACTACAGGAGGTCCAAACAATCAAAGATGTGAGGCAGAGTTTTCCATTCCAGAAACTGAGTTTGGAGACAGGCAGGATTAGCGACACATTTCCTGCAGGTTGGTGATTCAGATTCTTAAGCCCGATCTTCCTCTTGAAACTTCATTAATCATGTATAGATGAGCTGCTCACTGAAACATGCGGTGGGGTGGGCCCTGATTCGTCCACCTGTCATCACCTCATGGGGTTGAAGCACTAGATTGAAATAAGACCCAAACACATTCTCTGAAGCCCAGCTGTAAGTTCCAGAAACAGTCCAAGGAACACAAAGAATGTGCCAAGATTTAGCCATGCATCCTGTAGGCTTTAATTAGAGTTTCCTGCCAGCAAAAGGAGGTTATTTTTCCCAGGGATGGATCCAGGAGGTCCATTAACTTTACCTCACTGGCGCGGGAAGCAGTGACAAACGAGATCAGTTCTGTGGGCAATGACCAGAGAAACTGCCATCCAGAACAGGAATAGTACAAATAATCTCACTGGCTCTGCCAAGGTAAGTCAACCTTCCACTGGGACTAAACTCACACACTTATCACAACATCATACACTCAAAGCAACACACAGCTCAGTAATCTCACATATTCAACAGCATCTCATCTTCATCAAGCACAAACAGCATCTTCAGCCCTACTGGGGAGGGCTCAGCAAGTACAGCAGCAAGTATGCTTGCATACCTCTGCTCCATCACGTGATCAAATTCCATTTATTTTGTCTTCATGCAGTCCAAGTTTGCCCACATTGAGGGGGCCAGGTCCCAGGTTGGAAGAGGGGAGGGGCACTCCAGGAGCTCCACAAATTCAAGGATGATGCTGCTGAATTGGCGGGGGAGGACCTGACAATCGTTCCTGACATGCATGGTGAGTGACATGCAATGTTGTCTTCAGCTTGTTTATGAACTAAATCTATCTTCTCTCTCTTCTAGGCAGAAGCAGGTCCAGACAGACCAGCACAGGCAATGTAAACTCAGCCCCAGGTCACCTCAGATGAGGATCATTTAAAGAAGATCCATCACTGTATTCACATGCACCCTCAGCCAGTGCAGACACAAACACCCTGGTGGGTCACACTTCTAGAATTAGGCTCATGGTCATATTCTGGGCAACACCACACTGACGTGCCTCCACAGCAGTTGGAGGCAGTGACAGGAACATAGGAACAGGAGCAAGCCATTCAGCCCCTCAAGCCCTCTCCATCATTCAATAAGATCATGGCTGATCTGGGGCCTAACTCCATGTATCTGCTTTCGGTCCATATCCTTCGATATTCCTGCTCAATAAAAAATATTCTACCTCAGACTTAAACTTAACAAATGAACCAGCATCCACCACCGTTTGAGGAAGGGAGTTCCAAGCCTCCACCGCTCTGCACAGAAGTGTTTTATAACATCGCTTCTGAATGGCTTGGCCCCAACTTTTGGATTATAGCCCCTAGAGCCTTCATGATGTGGAGATGCCAGCATTGGACTGGGGTAAACACAGTAAGAAGTCTCACAACACCAGGTTAAAGTCCAACAGGCTTATTTGGTAGCAAACACCACTAGCTTTTGGAGCGCTGCTCCTTCGTCAGATGAGTGGGGAGTTCTGATCACAAACAGGACATATAAAGGCACACACTCAGTTTACAGAATACTATTAGAATGCGTGTCTTTAAAGCTAATCAAGTCTTAAAGGTGCAGACAGTGTGAGTGGAGACAGCATTAAGCATAGGTTAAAGAGATGTGTATAGTCTCCAAACATGACAGTAAGTGAGATGTTGCAAGCCCAGGCAGGTGATGGGGGTTACAAACAGTATGGCATGAACTCAAGATCTCAACTGAGGCTGTCCTCATGTGTGCAGAACTTAGCTATCAGTCTCTACGCCGTCATGTGTCGTGAAGGCTGCCTTGGAGAACGTTTACCCAAAGATCAGAGGCCGAATGCTCGTGGCCGCTGAAGTGTTCACCAACAGGAAGAGAACAGTCTTGCCTGATGATTGTCGAGCAATGTAACTTCACTTCAGAAGTACTTCATTAACTGCAAAATGCTTGGAAGTGTTATGACATTGTGAAAGGTGCTCTAAAAATGTAAACCCTTTCTTCCACCATACATCTTATTAGCAACCCTCCTAAAATTCGTTACATACGGAGATATTGAAGAGATGAAGAACTACTTATGACACAAAACCAGAATAAAGCCTTTTTATCAAATGGAGGCAGAACATATCATTTAATCTAAATATTTGGGTAAATTTACATTATCAAAGTGTGGAATGTTAATATTGAAGAATGGAATGAGTTTCCAGTTTTGGTCCCTGATTTCAGTATTAAGGTCAATAGCAAAAAAGCCCAATGCAGAATAAGGGTCTCTATATATCCTGACTCCAAACTTTGAGATAGGATATATGCGCATTTAGAACGGAACAATCTCATTAATGACAGACAGCACGGCTTTGTCAGAGGGAGGTCATGCCATACAACTTTGGTAGAGTTTTTTGAGCTGGTGACAAAAACGGTTGATGAAGGAAGGGCCGTGAATGTTGTCTATATGGATTTCAGTAAGGCGATTGACAAAGTCCCTCATGGTAGGTTGGTTAAGAAGGTTAAGGCTCATGGGACACAAGGAGAGATGGCTAGATGGGTAGAGAACTGGCTTGGCTACAGGAGACAGAGGGTAGCAGTCGAAGGGTGTTTTTCCGGCTGGAAGTCTGTGACCAGTGGTGTTCTGCAGGGCTCTGGACTGGGACCTCTGCTACTTATAATATATATATAAATGATTTGGAAGAAGGTGTAACTGGTGTTATCAGCAAGTTTGCAGGTGACACGAAGATGGCTGGACTTGCGGATAGCTATGAACATTGTCGGACAATAAAGCAGGATATGGAATTGGGCAGATGGAATTTAATCCAGACAAATGTGAGGTGATGCATTTTGGAAGAACTAATGTAGGGGGGGGGAGCTATACAATAAATGGCAGGGCCATCAAGAGTATAGAAACATAGAGGGACCTAGGTGTGCAAGTCCACAAATCCCTGAAGGTGGCAGCACAGGTGGAGAAGGCGGTGAAGAAGGCATATGGTATGCTTGCTTTTACAGGACAGAGTATAGAGTATAAAAGCCGGAGTCTGATATTACAGCTGTATAGAACGCTGGTTAGGCCACATTTGGAGTACTACATCCAATTCTGGTCGCCACACTACCAGAAGGACGTGGAGGTTTTAGAGAGAGTGCAGAGAAGGTTTACCAGGATGTTGCCTGGTATGGAGGGTCTTAGCTGTGAGGAGAGATTGGGTAGACTGGGGTTGTTCTCCCTGGAAAGACGGAGAATGAGGGGAGACCTAATAGAGGTGTACAAAATTATGAAGGGTATAGATAGGGTGAATAGTGTGATGCTTTTTCCCAGGTCGGAGGTGACGATCATGAGGGGTCACAGGCTCAAGGTGAGAGGGGCGAGGTATAACTCCGATATCAGAGGGACGACTTTTTTTTTACGCAGAGGGCGGTGGGGGCCTGGAATGCACTACCAAGTAGGGTGGTGGAGGCAGACACGCTGGCATCGTTTAAGAATTACCTGGATAGTCACATGAGCAGCCTGGGAATGGAGGGATACAAACGAATGGTCTAGTTGGACCAATAACTGGCACACGCTTGGAGGACCAAAGGGCCTGTTTCCTGCGCTGTACTGTTCTTTGAAGAGCATCCTCTTCTATTCTGGTGCGACGTTTTTAAACGGTCCACACTAAGCATCTTTAGTATCTCTTGGAGCAATTTTGTTCATTAAATTTTGTATAGTTCTGTGCTGTGGTCCTATTTGCATTAGATACTGGATTCAAACCATTAAAGCTAAGAACTGGTCTGAACGAGCAGCATTGCAGCCTATCATCTGGAGTGCTTTAAACCACAGATCTCAGAAGGTGAAATAGCAATTCACAAATTTACTGCGTCACTCAGTCTCCAAGAAATGCATAATTATAGGCAAGAGACACCAAATAATGGTTTAAGGCAGCAATCATGTTTTTGGGTTCAAGCCATTTGTCCAAGTCAATTGTACTGTTGTCTTGCATTAATTATAGGGGAAGATTATGAATTCTTCACTGCCTGAAATAATATACAACATGTAGTGTTATTTTGTACAATGCCCTATATTTTATGAGGTCCTCATATTAACAATAGCTGTATACATTTATACATATAAAGTGATGTTTGGGCTATGCAGAACTGCATGCATTTCCAGTCACCCAAAACTCAAAACAATTACAGCATAATCAGTGTGCAAAAAATTAATCTGGGACTATGTGAAAGATATCCCACATCACCTGTACGCTAAGCACCGATGGGGCATTAATCCCTGCCCATACTAGCCGTTTAAGCAGGGGTTAATGCCCCATTGGTGCTTGCAGCCGTTTAGAAATAGGTGACCATTAATTACTTAAGGGTAAGACTTTTGGGGAAAATTGAGGAGATGCTCCTATCTTAGAGAGCCGCTGTCCAATGCCAGCAGCATCACGATCAACCAATAGCCACTGCTGAAACTGCAGGCATGTCTTGAAAAGAAACAAAAGGAAGTCAGTCTTCAGGTAAGTCCAGTGTATAAGTGCAGATCCTGGCTATTAGGTCTGACAAGAGGAACGATGGATAGACTGGGGAGCCAGATTTGACAGGGCAGGCCACCCCATAAGGATGTTATGAGAGTTTCTCCCTGTTTGACTGACACCAGCTCACCCAGTAAAAGCTGTCAGACCACCCACTTGACTTGCATCACCCTCCCCCCTCTTTGCCACAATATTTCAATAAACGCAAGGGCAGGAGAACTAACCAATGCCTCAGTAAAATTGGAGATAGGTCAGGTAGGTGATGTGCAGAGCATGCATGGCATTTTATGAGCCCCTCAGCTTAGAACTCACCAGTAAAATTCCAACCTTTAGTTCTGTTCAAACATTTAGAACAACGTTGGGGAATTGCTTTACTCAAGGGCCTGAATTTTCAGGATAGTGAGTGCTTCTGAGAGTTGGCAGGGATTCAGGCCTACTGCCATTTTGTGCTCAATTGATCTCCTAGTTTGCTGAGGGAAGAATGCCCCAAATCTGGCCCAAGATCGAGTGTGAAGTCTTTTCTATTTGTTACCCTGATCTAACCAGCACCTGCCAGCCTAAAAATTGAGGCTGGGTGGGAAAAAGCCCTTAAGTGTGGCTCACCAACTCTATTATTGCTTCCTTGATTTCTATTGCTCTCCCTAGTCTTGTGCAATTAACAAGTCTAATCATTTGACGCCTAGTTTCCATATGTTTATTACATTAGAAATATTAGGCTATTAGCATTGACCGCTGTGGGACACCAATTAACATCTCTCCACCTTACCACACCCTTCTGAAACTACCCCCTCGTGACTTTCAAGGTTCCACTCACTTTCAATCAAAGCTTCTTGTCTTTGATTAATCCAGTCAAACCTCGGTGGAGGGATGTTACTAGAAAGAATTCTGAGGGACAGAATATATTTGTACTTACAGAAACAGATTAATCAGGGATAGTCAGCATGGATTTATTAAGAGAGGGTCGTGTTTGACAAATTTAATCAGTTTTTTTGAGGAGATAACCAGGAGTGTTGAAGAAGACAATGCATTTGATGTCATCTGTATGGATTTTAGCAAGGCTTTTGATAAGGTCCCTCATAACAGACTGGTCAAGGAAGTAGGAGCCTATGGGATCCAAGGCAGAATGGCACATTGGATCCAAAACTGGCTGATAGACTGGAAGCAGGGGGTGATGATAGAAGGAAATTTCTATGACTGGAAGTCTGTTTCCAATGGGGCTCTGTAGGGTTCGGTGCTGGGACCCTTGTTATTTGTATTATGCATTAATGATTTAAACGTAGGGGCATGATCAAGTTCATAGATGACACATAAATTGGTAGGGTGGTGAACAGTAGCAGAATAACTGCAGACTGTAGGAGGAAATCAACAGACTGGTCAGGTGGGCAGAGCAGTGAAAAATGGAATTTGACCCAGAAAAGTGTGAGGTAATGCACTCAGACAGGGCCAACAAGGCAAGGATTATACTATGAATGGCATGACCCTGGAAAGTACTGAAGATTAGAGGGACCTTGGAGTGCATATCAACAGATCCCTGAAGGAGGCAGGGCAGGGAGATGAGGTTGTTAAGAAGGCATATAGGGTACTTCCCTTTATTAGCCAAGACATTGTATGCAAGAACCAGAGAGATCATGCTGGAACTGTATTAAACACTGGTTAGGCCACAACTGGAGTACCGTGTGCTGCTCTGGTCACATTATAGGAAGGATGTGATTGCACTGCAGAGAAGGTTTACCGGAATGCTGCACGGGCTGGAGGATCTGAGTTATGAGGAAAACTTGGATAGGTTGGGGCTGTTTTCCTACAGCAGCAAAGGTTGAGAGGTGTCCTGATAGAGGCATACAAGATTATGAAGAGGGGGGCCTCGTACAGTTGTATAAGATTATGAGAGCCATAGATATGACAGATAGGAAGCTCTTTTTCCATTAGTAGAGGGGTCAATAACCAGGGCACATAGTTCTAAGGTAAGAGGTAGAAGACTAAGGAGAGGTGAGGAGAAATGGTTGTTGAGTCAAAAAGTCTTGTAACATTTTAGAGGAATTTGGATATTCACTTGTACTGCCATAACTTCCAGGGCTATGGGCCAAGCGCTGGGAAATGGGATTAGTCTCAACAGATCTTTGTTGACTGGCATGGGCATGATGGATTGAATGGCCTCTTTCCATGGAATAAACGTCTATGAATGACAAGTAGAAAAATCTATTTTCATTTACCTGTCAATCACTTACTATTTTGAATGCTCTTAACAAGCACTTCTTTCAAGGCTGCTCTATTCCTTCTATTATGAGACCCAAATAATGCATATAGTAGTTCAAATGTAACCTAACCATCATTTTATAGTCATCATGACACTGTTGTTTTTACATTCATCCATTGGCTTAATATTGCTCATCTACTTAGCTCTGCTTTCCACTCTGGATTGTTATGATTTTCAGCTTAAGTCTTTCATCTGCGACTTTAGCAAATGCTCTCCTAAAATCTAAAAAGTCACTAATTATTCCATCTGTAACATTCTCAAAAAAGTCAAGGAATCAACATTGACTTACGTCACAATCCCTAATAGCATCCATAGCCAGCAAGTCATTGCCATGTTGAAGTTGAAATTTAACCATTTCTTCTGCTGCTCTGAGGTAGTTAAGCTCCTGTTCCTGAACCTCACTACACTCCTTGATCAAGTCCTTCAGTAACAGTGCATATTTGCTCATCCGTTGAATAGGTTTCAACAAGTAGGAAGCCAGATTCATCTTATCACCCAGTTGTAGCTGCTTGTACTAAAATAACAAAGACAAGTAAAAACAGTACACTAAGACGACATATGGAAATTTTAAGGGAGCAGCAGTATAATAAAAAGCAGTATTACATTAAATTACCAAAATTCAAAGCACTATGCCATAACGACATTTTAACTGAAAAATTTCAATGGACCATGTCAAGTTCCACTATCCATAAACAGTAAAATTGAACAATATAACTATTTTGTAATCATTTTCTTAGCAGAATTTTACTGGACAATTGTTTCATATGTTATGTACTTACCTTGAAAAATATATTACCATGGCTAGCTAGCAGAGCATCAGATTTGGGTTTGTTCTTGCTATACAATGCATACATGCCAAACTGGTCTTGCTGTAAGTAAAATAATTAGAATATGATTATCTTTTACTTATTATTTATCACCTTTCATCACTGGATTTCAATCTCTTAATTAGTAGTGGAAGCCAAGACCCTCATGTACCAAAGGATTTAGGTGCTGCAGAAAATTAACTCTTTGCACAAAGATCAAGTTGAAGACAGTTATTCTCCCCCTCACCTAAAAACTAGGGCAAACTTAACAATCCAACATTCCCTCACGAAATCTAAACTCAAAAGGCATCACAGGCCAAGCATAATACTATAAAACTAACACCAATTCTTGGACCCATGTGTTCTTTAAACACAGCTTCTCATTGAGCATGGGACCAATGATTTTACCACTGCACCTACTGTTTATAATTATGGTACCTAGATGGTAAGAATTAAGCAAATTTAGCAATCCTCAACAATCAGGTAAGCAGTTAAATGGAAACCAGTTACTTCCTTTGTTTTTATGAATAGTGCATATTTATTGAATTCCTACAATATATTATGAATATCAAAAGTATATTTCAGAAAGACCAAATTGATTCAGAACTAAATTCAAATTATTTTAATTTTCAATTGAAGGGCAACAAGAATTGAAACACCTTGCCTGGAAATTTCCCATCCCACCTGACAATGGGTAGGACATGGATTATGCAAAGGCCCATTGACCTCGGGTGGCATTTTCCAGTTTTGGGACGATTGCAGCTGGAAAAATCTCACCCCTTGTATCCATAAAAAGCAAACTGTAAAACAATGTGTACAGGATCCAATGTTTCAATTCATTGTACATGTTTTCAAATATTTGTCAGAAGACATTCCAGGCTATAAAATCTTTTGAAGTGGTGCTCTCCTAATTGCTTCATTGTAACTTGTCTCAGTGAAGCACGAGGTGAGTTTGATCAATTCGATATGAGGCACCATGACCAGCTTGAAGTTTTGCCATACTGATATCCACAATAAAGAAACGCACACTACAAGGATTTAGAAGAATTTCAGAATGTACTGCAGTTTGCATAAAGCCAATACCATGTACAGCTGAATTACTACTTATCATAATCAGAAACAATCTTATCCCATACACGTTTATAATTGTCACTATACTGCAAATGAGCTACAATTGGAAAAAAGGCTGGATGATTAATTTGTGTTATCATGTGAACATGCATATAATACCTTCATGCTAAATGGTGATTCTAAAGTATTGGACAGAAGTCAGTAAGAGCCTGTGCAATTAGCAAAGAACAGGGAGGAGTTGGGCCTGGGAAAATATAATTAATTTTTTCCATCCTTTGCAGACAGCCACACAGCTGAGCTTGTCAAAGGTTCAGCATCATGTGCTAAGTACCCTGGAGTGTGCTAAGGATACATACTTGACTGCCATTGCTGGAGATTCACAGTCTCTCAGTGGATGCAAGCTCTGTGAAATGCATGGCAATACAATAAGCTCTTTAAATTGCAGCAGTGATTACTGTACATAACTGATTACTGTCCGATAACTGACATAAACATTTAAATAGGCTAAGACAGAAGTGCATGTGGTCAAATATGTACAGAAAAAAAACGTAATTTTTAAAAAATCTTCAGTATCATGAAATGCGCATGTTACATATAAACTAGATATATGCCAGAGCTAATGCACATTCCTGGTCAGTCGATTAGGTAAGTTGTTTCAACATAATACACCATGTATACAATGCAATATGTTTGATCTGTGCCCTGGTTCAAAGAAAGAAGAGTGTCTTTCAGTATCAATCTCTCATTCTCTAATTTTGTTTTCCATGCTCTTCCCCTGCCTCTATTGTGACCAGATTTTTTGTGGGATCTATGAATTTTTTTTTTACTTTCCCATCATTCAAGCATGTCTTTCTTTCTTTGGGTCTGCCTTCTTGCATCTTTCAATCTTTGGTTAAGGAATATGTCAGAGAACTATATTAGATGTACAACTTCCATATCACCTTATTTTGACACCCCTGGATATACATGAAGATGGCAAAATGGTAAATATTGTTGGGAATCTATGAATGGAGTGTTGAAGAAATAAGAGGAGATAATAGAAAAAAACCTATTGAAAGTAGGGTTGGCATTCCTGGGGTCTGATAGTACTATAATGCTCCACCCAAACACTAAGAAAGGCCCAAGGTTTAAAGTACCAGAGAGTGGGATATCCGGAGTTTAACAGGACTGAGCTGGCTTTCAGGAATTATTAGCAATTGAGTGAAGCGAGATTGGAGCATGGCATCACCATGTGGAGACAGGGGTTTGGAAGTCTGGTAACACTAGGGAAGTAACAATTTTCTTACGTATCACAATATGGTTACTTTGTCATCTTACATATAACTTTAAAAACCATATTCGGGTATAAAAAATGCCCGTACTATAATGCCAGAACACAGATTGCCTACATCATGAATCAAAAGGAGTGACTTAACTATTCAAGTATAAACTTCTTTGCAAATGTGTTGGCCTGACTGTTTCTTTTGAGTTTAACAGACATTTCCAACAAGTCAAATATTAAAAAGCAGTTCCATTAAGCAAACTGTCTAAAGCCATCACGAATAGCTAAGTAATATTGAGAGACTTTAGAGACTCAAGCTTCAAGTTACCACTTGAAAATGACATCTTGACATTGCAGGTTAGGTGTGGCTGTTTCTCTACCTTCTGGGGGAGGTACAGTTAAGGCAGCAACTACCACAACATTTAAATTGTGTAATTTATTTTATTTTCACTTATCCATATGTTGTTTAATAATTTGAGGAACTGTTCATTCCACTGCCTTCTTGTGAGAATGCAACAAATCCAGTAAGCCAAATTACAGTAATGAGAGCTCTGGTCAATGAGCTGGTATCAATTATTTTAGATCTCGACAATTAAATGTATAATGCTGGTCTGCAGGAAGAGGGGGTTTAGCTAAGGAACCTGCCTTAGATGCTGAGCTCAAGAAGATTGTCTAATGCTCAAAGTTTACATGATAGAATTTTAGAACTCATACTGCATGTGCCACCACATTTTTAGTATCAGAGTTCTCAGCCAGATAGACACCAGGATTTTACATATGGAGCTGCACAAGAGGCTGGATCTGCACATGCTTTTTGCAGGTAGAGCTTCTTAGTGCCAAGTGCAATTTGGAAGCAGGAATGTCGATGTGGGCAAAATTACTTAATCAGAACTAAGCATAAGGAATGGTCTCAGTAAAATTAAACATGACAGGCAAGAGTGAGTCACATTTCATGATAGAACAGTAATGGCATAACCTCTATTACAGAAAGCATCCACTGTGCGCAAAATATAACGTGTAGTGGGACATCTTTAAGTGGGTGTGGTTATGTTTGCTGAATGCTGCTGGGGAAATGTTTAATGTGATTCAGATTTGGCTGCAGTTCGTGCTGAGGAAGCTCCCAACTCAGATATGAGTAGAAGTTATCCAACTGTGTAATATTGCTGCCAACCTTTCATAACAAAGTTTCTAATGCTGAAAGGTTACTCTTCAAATCATTGCCCTGCATTTCATTTAGGAATTCATCTTGGTCACTACAAATTCCAGGCAATGGACAGATAGAACTTCTAACAACAGCCATATCAGCACTTTTCACATTCACTTTTCACACTAACTTCATTGAGTGTTAATGTAAGCCTACCTGCGATACTAATAAACATTTGTTAAAGATGCAAAGCCAATTTGGTTCCTAATCTTGCTGAGCATATATCAGCCTTGACCAACTACCATACATCGTGGGTTTGAATAGATCAAAGTAAATTGATTTTGTTCAATTATATATTGTAAATTGGATATTTTCTTACGTGTCTGAGGAAGCAGTGGCTAGCACGTAGCGGATGGTTAACACAACTTTCCAGTTCTTTCAGGAAGTACTGACTGTGGAAGTTGTAAAGCTTCTCTAGGTTTCCAAAAATAACACTGCGTTTTCCTCTTAGGTCCTGAGGAACATCAAAACGTTCCATTTCTGGGTAGTAATTATCAATGATGTACCGGAGAGATTTCACATATTCACGTTCTGTTGTGACCATCTCATCCATAATGTGTCTCAGTTTACTGTAACAAGAAAAACATGTTGTGGTCATTTTGAAGCACATTACAAAGTGCAGTAGCAAATATATTAATTACATCTTGGGAAATCATACTCCCAACTAAACAAAAAACTAGAGAGTCTACTAACCAAAGATTTACACTTTTGTTGGGAATGGTGAGAAGACAGGAACAACAGCTTTCCCTCTTTTGCTCTTGAACACAATCCACTTGATTTGGATTCACGAATCATTAAATTTGGTTGCCATCCTAACATAATCTAATATGGGGTCTGATGTATGCTTTCTGGTCCACAGATGTTACTTACTCGCTACTCAAAATTACTTAATTCAAAGTGAACAAAAAACATGCTCCATAAAAAGGGAGTGCAGCAAAGGTTTACTTGGCTGATTGCTGGGATGGCAGGCCTGTCATATGAGGACAGATTAAGTCAGTTGGGATTACGTTTCTTGGTTCTAGGAAAGTTTCTCACAGAAACTTATAGAATTCTAACAGGATAAATTCAGAAAGAATGTTCCTGACAGTGGGAGAGTCCAAAACTAGGGTCATAGTTTGAGGATAAGGGATAAACCTTTTAGGACCGAGGTGAGAAGAAATTTCTTCACCCAGAGAATGGTGAATCTGTGGAATTCACTAGCACAGAAAGTACTGAGGCCAAAACGTTGTGTGATTTCAAAAGGAATTAAGATATAGCTTTTGGGGCTAAAGGGATATGGAGGATAAGGCAGGATCAGGGTATTCAATTTGATGATCAACCATGGTCAGAACGAAAGGCAGAGCATCCTTGAAGGAGCAAATGGCCTATTTTCTATGTTTGTTTCTATGTGTATTAGTTTGAACTTGTATTACAAATAGGTCATGACCAGTGAAATTTGCTACTTGATTCATACTCAATTTGGTTTAAGAAGACCAGCTCAACAAATTTTCTTGGGTTATCTAATCTCATTTCTGTTTCCAAATCAAAAATCATCAGCTATAAGAGCGTGCAATCATGTCCACACATGAAAAAGCAAGCAATACTCCCACAGAAAGAAGTGATAAGTGTACACTTGATATAATTCCTGACATTGCTTTGCATTATAACCCCAAATATATCTTTAACACCAATTTTTTAAAACAAATTGAATGCAAGCAGAATAAAATAATCTTTATGACACCGAGACGGGCCACTTGGTCCATCTACTGTGCTTGCCCCAGGTCTAGCTTTCATTACTGAAAAAACAGCAAGATGCAGAAAGTGTTAGAGAACTACAATCACAGTTGAAGCTAGTGCACCTGCGCAAAGATATTTTGGCCTTGGAGGGAGTGCAGAGGAGGTTTACTAGGCTGATACCGGAGTTGAGGGGGTTGAGCTATGAGGAGAGGCTGAATAAACTGGGCTTGTACTCGTTAGAGTTTAGAAGAATGAGAGGAGATCTCATTGAGACGTATAAGATGATGAATGGGATGGATAGGATAGAGGTGGAAAGACTCTTCCCGCTCAAAAAAGACAATAGGACTAGGGGGCACAGCCTCAAGATAAAAGGGGGGCGGTTTAGAACGGAGTTGAGGAGGAACTTCTTCACTCAAAGGGTGGTGAATCTCTGGAATTCTCTGCCCGTTGAAGTGGTGGAGGCTGCCTCGCTAAATATTTTTAAGACGCGGGTTGATGGGTTTTTGATAGGACAAGGGATTAAGGGTTATGGGGAGAGGGCGGGAATGTGGAACTGAGCAGCGACAGATCAGCCATGATCTTATTGAATGGCGGGGCAGGCTCGAAGGGCTGGATGGCCTACTCCTGCTCCTATTTCTTATGTTCTTATGTTCTTAAAACTACTGGTGATTGGAAGTTCTGTCTAAAATGCTTCATATAGCATTGTAAGATAAGCAAAATATGGTGCCATTCTTTTTTAGGGGCAGCTGTGTCACCTTTGATCAAAGCATAACTAAGAAAAATCACATTCCCAGTTGACAATGGTGGGAGTTGACGCAAATCCAAGAAAGCAAATACAACGGCCAGAATTCTGCGGCCATTCATGTTGGCAGAATTCTCCAGTCATGCTGGCAGCACACCTCCGCCCATGGATTTCCTGCCAGCGTGGGGTGACATCAATGGGAATTCCCATTGGCAGAGAATCCCACCGCTAGCAAACACGCCACTTTCTGTCAGCGGGAAACACACGGCTGGAAGGCTGGGGAATCTCGTCCAATGTCTTTAAATTTACCAATGGATATTGGGTAATTTTTGATCTAAAACACAAGAAATGTTAGGTCTGAAAAGCAATTGACTTAACACTATATCGCTGTGTCACTTTTCTTGGATGTTCTGAAGGCAACTCATATGATTCATTCATCTTGTGAGGAGCTGAAAACAGGATTCATCGTTTCTGGCAGTGAACATTCATCCCACCAGCAGAGGATGCAGCTGCATCTCTCACAGTTAAGGATCTCACACAGATGGTCAACTCCACTGCAAACCTCTAAGCACATAAAGTTTCTATTATGACTGAGCGGGCACAGATTTTGGATACATTGGTGATAGTGACAAAGCAGCCATCATTGCTAACCACAGAAATTGTTGAAGCACCTAGGGACATTTTAGTATGTTGAATATCAAATTGTTTTGCTGACTGTTGTAAAAATATTTACTTTCATGATTCATATGTTGGAAGAATATTACATTTAGTATTGGGGGAATTAAATTTGTTAATATGCTGTAATGGAAACTCTCAAATTCAGAAGTTACGCCGATCACCTAAGGTGTTTTCAAAAATGTCTTTCCATGCGTACTGACAAGTTTGGAGTTGTAAGTGTGAAGACAGTAAACAACAGATGACACTTTACTAAGTCTTGATAGAGAGGAGAATTCTACAATTGTTCTTATAAAGGATTTAAGTTATTTATGTGGGTTCTGGATAAAATAATTCCATATGCAAAGGGAAGATCTTAAAGTATTAACATACTTTTCAGATCAAAGGCCTGTTTTGGAAATGAAAGTTTCTTACTTGAAATCTTTACCTGGGACATCCCAGGAGGGTCACACTGTCATGGAGTTAGACTGTGCAGTACAAGGGTCTGACAATTATAGATTTGAAATGGGGCTGAGTACAGTACCACTCACATAGTTATGCAAGAGTATATGACCTACATCCTAGTTAAATCTAGTGTTTGACAGAGCAGTATACCAGCAAACACGGAGATACTTCCCAGCATGTACCCTTACTGTATTTCATAGAGTCCATAAAAATGAACTTCAACCTTTGGCTCCAACAACAGTCAACACTGCAACCTCTAAACAAATGCTGCAACTCCCAGCCTGCATGCCAAAGCCACAAAAGATGATGAAACCTGTTTTTTTTTGATAAGATCACCCCCAATGAGTGAGACTCCACAGGTCTCTGAGTAATATGTACAAAAGTTTCATCACTTTGAGTGAAGAAATTTCTCCTCAACTCAGTTCTAAAATGGCTTAAATCTTATTCTGAGACCGTGTCTAATAGTTCAAGATCTCTGGCCAAGTGAAACATTCTTCCTCCATCTACCCTTTCGAGCCTTGTAAGAATTTTGTATGCTTCAACAAGATCACCTCTCATTCTTCTAAACTGTGGGGGAAACAGGCCCAGCCTCCTCAATCTTTCTTTCCTCTCTAAACCTCTGACTCGCTCCCTCTTTTAAGATATTCCTTAAAACCTAACTCTTTGACAAAGATTTGGCCATTTATTCTAATATTGCCTCATGTATTGCTTCTCAATGTTCCTGTGAAAAACAGGGATGTTATATTGAAGGCTTGATATAAATACAGGATGTTGTTCTCGAAATCACGTGAGGGAAATAATATTTAAACAAGGGCTTGGTTGCAGAGTAGTTAAAGTTTATTCACTGGTCACAAGTAAGGCTTACATTAGCACTGCAATGAAGTTACTGTGAAATTGCTCTGGTTGCCACACTACAGCACCTGTCAGGTCAATGCACCTAACCCACACGGACACAGGAAGAATGTGCAAACTCTATACAGACAGTGACCTAAGCTGGGAATCGAACCCAGGTCCCTGGTGCTGTGAGGCAGCAATGCTAACCATTGTGCCACATAATCATCAATGTCCAAAGGCTGATTTCATCAATTGCCTAAGTTTCATCATTAGTCTTTCAACATAGGTGTGCACTTGCGATGTTAAGACATACAAGGCTATGGGCCAAGTGCTGGAAAATGGGATTTGAATAGTTAGGTGGTTGTTTTTGACCAGTGCAGACTCAATGGGCCAAAGGGCCTTTTCTGTGCTATAGGCCTCTATGGCTCCATGACTCATTCACGGAGGGGCAATAAAGCACTTATTTATTCAACAGTCCAGAGACTGTGCTCTACTGGGTGGCACACAGCGCTGCTGCCTCACAGCACCACGGACGTGGACTTGATTCCCGGCTTCAGTGTCTGTGTGGAGTTTGCGCATTCTCCGTGTGTCTGTGTGGGTTTCCTCTGGATGCTCCTATTTCCTCCCACAGTCCCAAAGGTATGTGGGTTAGGCCACCATGCATTATATCACTAGACTGGGGATTCAGAGGTCTGGACCAACAATCTGGGGATATAAATTCCCACCATGATAGCTGGGAAATTTAAATTCAGTTAATTAAATAAAATCTAGAATTCAAAAGCTACTATCAGTGTTGGCAGTCATGAAACGACCAGATATTGTAAATATATGTTCTGACCTGGACCTGCTGAGAAATGTGGAATGTAGCTGTTCTTGGAGTCCTTCAGTGTAGTTGGGGGAAGAGGGAATTAAGTTTCACTCCCTTTTACAACTCCAACTGCCATATAATGGCAATTTTAAATGTGCCAACCATTTTGACAAGCTAGGAAAAAAGGTAAGTTGGTGAAGGGGGAACTATTCTGCTAAGTAAATCAGAACCAACCAAAGTCTCCAAATATAAACCACAAAATCGGATGGTTCCAGCTGCAGGGTGATGGCCTAACAAAAGCTGAAACTAATAGTGACCCCCGGGTCACTAATATCCTTTAGGGAAGGAAATCTACTGTCCTTACTAGATCAGGCATATATGTATGGCTCCAGACCTACAGCAATGTGGTTGACTCTTAATTGCTCTCTGAAATGGCCAAGGCATTCAATATTGAAGGTAGGTCACCACCTTCCCAGTGGCAATTAGGGATGGACAATAATGCTGACACCCACCTTCCACAAATGAAATATGTGCAATTTAAAAATGGATAAATTGCCAGCCAACAGGAAAAATGGAAACATTACTTCAGAGAAGAACTTGTAAACATACGAGAAAGGAATAGGCCATTCTGCCCCTCGAGCCTTCTCTGTCATTCAATATCATGGCTGATCTGTTCGTGGCCTGCTTGCCCCCCTGTCCCCTAACACTCAACTGAGTTTTGGATCAACAATCTGAATACATTCAAAATTGAGTTACACAATACTCAGCCTCCACAGCTCTCTGGGGTGGGGAATTCCAAAGAATTCCAAAGAAAAAAATTCCTCCTAATTTCCGTCTGCAATGGGTCCTTTATTCTGAAACTGTGGCTCTTAGCTCTAACTTGCACGCATGGAAAGGAAAAGCTACATGTATATTTTTCCAGTCATTATGTCAATAACCAAACAATGGGCCAGATCTTCCATTCTCTAGAAGGTTAGCTGAAGGCACCCTGGATGATGATTGGGAACCCCTCAGAAACCTGAATGCAGAGGCTGCATGTGAATTGCCTGGGAAGTTTCAGCTTTTGTTAGACCATTACACTGCAGCTGTAAACATCCGATATTGAGATTTATATTTGGAAACTTTCTGATTTACTTAGCAGAATAGTTCCCCTTCACTAACTTACCTTTTCTCCTAGCTTGTCAAAATAGTTGGCACATTTAATATTGCCATAATAGGGCAGCTAGAGCCATAAAAAGAAGTGAAACTTAATTTCCTCCTCACCCAACTACACTGAAGGACTCCAAGAACAGCTACCTCCAACAATTCTCAGCAGGTCCAAGTTAGATGCCTGGGTAAGAAATGTGGAGGTCCAGTCTACTGGAGGAAATGTAGGCCAGACTGGCAATCTGATATTGACTGTCACGCAACAGAAGAGTGTGTTCAATAAGTTCAACAGCTATTGTCCTTGTAATTAAGCTTGACTTTTAAACGGCCCTTTATCCTTTGCAGTGCTTGCACGACTGCCATAACGGGACAGTGTGGAGTACAATCTTAAATATTCCCCATGGAGTGGCATATACCATTAAATATTTAAATTCAGCATCAAGAATTTGTTCATCTCCCTTAGAAATCAGAGTTCCACAAGTGCCAAAGGTGACAGCACACACCCGATCCTCTGTAGCAGCTCTATGGGGAAAACATGTGGTTGGAGTTGTCTCCTCTGTAGGACAAGACACAGCTGTTACCTGGATATATGCATGCAAATACAAAAATGACAGCACTTAGAAACAAACGTTCACCTTTGATGCTCCAGATACAGAATCTTGAATATCACAGCCTCAGACTGGAACTTTGTGCACCCAGAATTGCAGTGCCAATATTGGGTCCATTAAAGAGTAACCTGCACAAATTTGCCACAAATTCTATCCCTTGCCCCAGTCGTTGTTTGAGGCATATTCCAATGGTCATCTGGAAGACCTCTCATCTTCTGTCCTTTATAAACTTTGGTCATGCAAAACACATTGGAACTCTGCTGTTCCTAGCTTTACCATGTAAAAAATATTCAAATATATCTTTCTCAGATCTAAAATGGGTGACTCACATTTATCCACATTGCAAACTCTCATTTTTCTTTATTTGTAATTTCTTGGCTCTTGTTTATACTACTTGCTATACCACCAATATTTACATCAATGGCAAATTCAGATATATGGGGCACAATTTTTCCAGCGCTGTGAACAGTGTCCAGCCAATCATAACTTTCCCAAGTCATTTTTTAAAAAAATATCAGCCTCATGCCAGAAATCAGTGTGAGGCCGATTACATTTCGGAAATTTTTATTCCCATGTCATTAGCAAGCCTGGGACAGTATCCTCTGAGCTTGCTAATGTTCCTGCCCCCACCAGGAGAGGTTCCCACCAGCAGGGATTAAAGCTGATCTCCATCAGCAGAGACCAGAAGTGATGACCTCGCTGGTGGGAACAGAGGCCATCGAAGCACCCTCAGAGGTCAGGGGTGGGGAGGGTGTCCCTTCGACCATGACAGTCTAGCACTACCAGCCTGGCACCGCCCACCAGGTGGAGAAGGGAGTCTCAGTAAGATTCTCTGTCAGAGAGCTGTTACAGACTCAATGGGCCAAATGGCCTCTTTTGTACTGTGGAGCATTCTATGACACTGTGGTAGTTCCTTTTCCATAACATACACGGTGTAATTCAGATGTTTTTTTCACAGAGACCGACATTTTTTATTTTGCCTCGTATACAATTATCAAAAGATAACTTCAAATAATACATGATAAAAATCACAAACTGAGCTGCCTAATTTTTATAGTAATAGTGTTACATGGGCAATTGCAGCATATAGTAGACAACAAGATCCAAGTTCAATCTAGGAGTTGCATTCTGCTGCTAACGACATTATTGAAAGTTCTACAATTAGTTTCAGTGTCCACAAGGAAAGGGGGGGAAATAAATGGCAGTATTGACAAACCGAAGTTGATACCACACACACACTTGCATATTCAGCAAAAAAACTCTCACACACTTGACAGTCCATGCTTCCTATTGTATTAACACTCGCCACCCAGGTTCACCCATTCTCACAAGAGACCCATATTATGATAGCATATGATACCAATAGAATATAGAAACAAGAGTAGGTCATTTATCCCCTCAATTGTTACACCATTTAATAAAATCATGGCTGATGTGTAACCTCATTCCACATACTCACCTTTGCCCCTAATCCCAGAATATCTCTGGTTAATAAAAATATATCAACCTTGGAGTTAAGATTAACAATTGATCTAGCAACAATTACTATTTGCAGAGATCAATTCCAAACTTGTGTGTGTAGACGTGCACTCTAATCTCAGTCCTGAATGGTCTGGTTGTCATTTTTGGACTATACCTCCTAGTCTTAGGTTTCACAACCAACATAAATAGTTTCCATCGATCCTATTGCCCTTCATATCATTATAATACACACGTCAACCATTTCAAATTCCAGAAAATACAACTCTAATTAATGTGATCTCTCCCTGTACTTTATCCCTTGGATCCCAAGTATCATTCAAGTTAATCTACTCCATGCTCCCTCCAAGGCCAATATACCTTTCCCTAAGGCTTCTGCCCAGAACTGCTAACAATACTACCAGATGGTCTAATCAGGAATTTATTTAACTGAAGTATGACTTCTACCCCCTTGTATTCATCCTTTAGTTACAATAGAGCTACACTATCACCACGATCATGACTCTTACCCACATGCAATGTGGGACTACCAGTGTCAACTGCAATGCCTCCTTACCGTCCTGGAGTTATTTTGTTATTTCACAGGACGTGCACGTCACTGGCTATACCAGCATTTATTGCCCTTCCCTAATTGCTTTTGAGAAGGTAGGGATGGGCAATAAATGCCGTAAATGCTAGCCTCGTCAGCAATGCCCATACCCTGTGAAATAATTAAATTAAATCTCAATTTAGTTGAGGAAGAGCTGATGATTCTGTTAGGAAACTGGTTTTAAAACAATAGGTACAATCAACAAAATGGTACTGACTGAATTAATTACTGCAGCTAGAAAAATAATTCCTTGAATATTAAGCTGTCACTGTGAAGCAAGGACAATAATCAGAAAAAAGTAAATGCTTTTCATAAGCTTTTGCCCCCAAAAACCATAAATTGAACATTTTGCAAGGTCATCACAAAGTTAGGAAACATCTGCATTGTAGATAAAGAAACATTTGCATAACAAACCAGTTTCATTTAAAATTTAAAAATTCCTAACATTATCTGAGTACGTCCATTCATTATATGCATTTAGGATTTTGCATCCCTTAGGTCAAATGGCCAAAATATATTGGCTTTAGGTAGCAAGACAACTATAGTTTGGTGAAAGTTTGTAATAACAACTTGCAATTTTTAATCAGATTCACTTGCTAGGCCCTGTCTAAGCTGGGAAACACTGACTGGAGCACATTGTAAGGGTTCTAATATCTGCTTTAGAATTAGGTAACTGGCCTGATCCAATATTGGATTGGATGTCTTCCACATATTCTTGGGATGCAGGAAATTGGTCTTCAAAGCTGGCCCTTGTGCCCCCACCATACTGACAACAAGTTCTACTCCGCAATCAGAGGGATAAATGTTTTTAGTTCCCATTCCCTCCATGTTACTAAAATACCATTATAATTGTTATCGGACAACAAATTTTATAAAATTGGGCACACAAAATGGAAGCAGACTAAAGTTACACTCAGAACCTCTCCACTAAAAATCACAAAGTAACAGACACCGATCAGTAGGCAAGAGCATGCTTTTAGAATGCAAATAAGGGCTAGCACATAAGGGAAGCTGGACAGGATGGCACCTACAGGAACTAAATCTCCACCCCATCAAAATCAGCACTTTTAAAACAGTCAAACAACCCATGGAGACACCTAAAATTAGCATAGTTAAGGAAACATTCCTGGCCCCTCAAAACCGTTTTTGAGATCAATGACACCTACGGTTCAAACCCCGGAGATTCTAGACTATTAAATAACCAGACAAAACAATTAACACACACCTAAAACAATTTCCTCAACGCTTGAAAACATCGAGACAGGATGGCTAAGGTCAAATACTGTAAATAAAATATTAGCATTTGAATCGCATACTGCACCTAAGTTCAGGTATAACTATAGCCTGCTGTGAGGGACGGGCAGAGCACTTTCAGGACAGTCCAATTGTATGTCCTGACTGTACTTCTCCGTCGACGTAAAAGGAAATAAAGTTGTGCCATTATTGAACTTCACCCTGAGTCCGTAGTGGTCGTTAACATAATGTTTTGGCATATGTCCCATTTACAATAACACTATTCAGTTAAATGCTCCACAATTTGTCTTAATCCTTGATGAAATTAATACGCACCTGCTCTTAGCCCTGGTCTCTTGTAAGGGGGAATAGCTTCTGTGATCTTCTGTCTGGTTTCCAGTCCAATTAAACAACGGTTGCTGTCTGGATGTACAAAGTCTATCACTAAGTTCAGTGCTGCTCACTTCTAGCCCTTTAATGAATACTCCTGTGTTTCCTCGCCTTGCAGGTTCACTAAAAGTTCTTTGACATGTATTGTACTTGTGGGTTTCACTGGGTGAGAAATCAAAGCTCTGTGTTTTCCGTAATAGCTTTTTCAGATGTTGATTCTGAGAATCTGGTGTTGAGAGATATCTAGACTGTATTTGAGAAGAGTCAACATTACTGTCACAATTAGCTTCTTCATCAGAGATACTATGCAATCGTCTACATGCCTCTGGTGTTGATGTATGAACAGAAGTACAAGTATTTTCTCCTCTCTTTTGATCAAAGACTTGGAAATTAGGGCTTAACTTTTTGCTGAGAATAGCTTCAGGTACAAAAACATCCTCATTATTTACAGTCCCATAACTGCCTGATGACTGCAGTGAGAGTTTGTCTCTCTGCCACATACCACAATATGTTGATCTGTTGCTTGGAGAATAACCACTACTGTTTGAGCTTGCATACTGTAATCTTTGCTCCATTCCACCTGACTGCCTCCTGTGTCCTATGTTAACAATTTCATTCCTTACACTATTGAGATCAGAAAGCCGACGGTCTGATGGTAATGACTTTCTAGTTCGCAATGCAGCTTCCAGCTTTTTTTCAAAGATAAGCTTCGTCTCTTGGCATTTGGACCAAGCAAATTTCCACTGTTTTATTCCCTTTTCATTTCTTAATTCACATGCTAGCTCCTTCATTTCTTGAAACTCAGTATCTGGAATTTCAGGATGCTGATGATGATGGTTTTCCAGATATTTCACAACTGAGCCACAGCGCTCTGGTGAACTGCAGTCATCCATGCTGATGCATGCAAGGTGCCGCATACCTTCTAGGGCCCATTCATAAGCCTGTAACGAAGACAAAGCAGCTTAGCAACCAAATTTATATTATAAAAGAAATTTCTCATGATTAAAATTTGGATCACTGAAAAAAGGAACACAGTTTCTTTTTCAACATAACACTCACTGTGTGCTGTAATGACCCAGATATTCTGTGGATGTAGACACACTTAAATTCATTATACCAACAAACCACAACAGTATGTTTGTTCAGCCAAAAGGTGAGAATGATTTTCTCCTTTAGCAAACAGTCAAAATAATTCTCAAGATCTTGGTTTCCTGCATCTGAAACACAACCTCCTCTAAAGACAGATGTGAACCAACTGTGAGATAGCAGCTGATTTACACTTGCTGTGCCAAATAACTCAATTGTCCACAAAAATATTTTGAATATACTTCATGAATATACTCACAGTGCAATAGTACCAAATAATAGTACCAATAGTACCAAACAAAAATGCTTAACTCAGGGTAGTTTTGACATTTGGGTATATAAAAGCCTATTTCATAAACAATATTAATAGACAATTTCCAACAAACCAGTATAATTCAAGGAACAAATGCGCCATTATACTTAATGAACACCACCAGCAAATCTCCGAGGTCTCAGTTTTCCAATCTATTAATCCATTTAGGAAACTCTAAGAAGAATAAAAATCTTTACCAATCCAACACATTCAAGAAGACTTTTTATTAGAGACTAAAAATGTGCACTTTTAACAGAATTTAAGATGATTTCATTCGTGTCTGAATCCACTTTATCCCAAAATGAAGAATGCCTTCTGTCACTGCTGACTATTAAGGTTCCCATGGGAATTGAGCTTTGGAAGTCTCTAACAAAACCTGCTAAATCTTTGCACAAATTCATATTCAATTGTTAATCACATTGTAAAGATGGCTGGAGTGGTGGAAAATTTGGTGCAGTAAAATGTGCCTTTTGGCTTGAGTCAAATCATTGGGCAGAATTAAATGACGGAACATAGAACAGCACAGCACAGGCCCTTCGGACTTTGATGTTGTGCCGAGCTTTGTCTGAAACCAAGATCAAGCTATCCCATTCCCTATCATTCAGGTGTGCTCCATGTGCCTATCCAATAACCACTTGAAAATTCCTAAAGTGTCCTACTCCACTATCATAGCAGGCAGTCCATTCCACACCCCAAGCACTCTGAGTAAAGAACCTACCTCAGGCATCCCTCCTGTTTCTCCCACCATGAGCCTTATAGTTCTGCACCCTAGTAACAGCTACATCCACCCGAGGAAATAGTCTCTGAACGCCACTCTATCTATCCCCCTCATCATCTCATAAATCTCTATTAAGTCACCTCTCATCTTCCTCCACTCTTAAGAGAAAAGCCCTAGCTCCCTCAACCTTTCCTCAGGAGACCTACCCTCCAAACCAGGCAGCATCCTGGTAAATCTCCTCTGCACTCTCACCAATGCTTCCACATTCTTCTTATAGTGAGGTGACCAGAATTGCACACAATATTCCCAATGTGGTCTCACAAGGTCCTGTACAGTTGCAGCATAACCCCATGGCTCCTTAACTCAAACCCCTTGTTAATAAACACTAACACACTGTAGGCCTTCTTCATGGCTCTATCCACTTGAGTGGCAACCTTCAGAGATCTGTGGATATGAACCCCAAGGTCTCTTTGTTCCTCCACATTCCTCAGAACCCTGCCGTTGACCTTGTAATCTGCATTCAAATTTGTCCTACCAAAATGAATTACCTCGTACTGATCAGGGTTAAACTCCATTGCCACTTTTTGGCCCAGCTCTGCATCCTATCAATGTCTCTTTGTAGCCTACAACAGCCCTCCACCTCATCCACTACTCCCCCAATCTTGGTGTCATCGGCAAATTTACTGACCCACCCTTCAGCCCTCTCTTCCAAGTCATTGATAAAAATCAGAAATAGCAGAGGACCCAGCACTGATCCCTGTAGTACACTACCAGTAACTGGTCTCCAGTCTGAAAATTTTCCATCCACCACCATCCTCTGTCTTCTATGAGATAGTCATGATGTAGAGATGCCAGCGTTGGACTGGAGTAAACTGAAGTCTCACAACATCAGGTTAAAGTTTTGATAGTAAACGCCACTAGCTTTCGGAACACTGTTCCTTCGTCATGTGAGTGGAGAGTTCTGATCACAAACAGGGCATATAAAGGCACATACAGTTTACAGGATACTGATTAGAATGCAAGTCTTTAAGACTTGAATAGCAAATTAGCTGTAAAAGGTGCAGACAATGTGAGTGGAGATAGTGATAAGCATAGGTTAAAGAGATGTGTATTGTCTCTAGACAGGACAGTAAGTGAGATGTTACATGTTCAGGCAAGTCATGGGGGTCACAGATAATGTGACATGAACCCAAGATCCCAGTTGAGGCCATCCTCATGTGTGCGGAACTTGGCTATCAGTTTCTGCTCAGTGACTGCGCTGTCATACGTCGTGAAGGCCGAATGGCCGTGACCACTGAAGTATTTGCCAACAGGAAGGGAACAGTCTTGCCTGGTGATTGTTGAGCGGTGTTCATTCAGACGTTGTCACAGCGTCTGCATGGTCTCCCCAATGTACCATGCCTCGGGACATCCTTTTCTGCAGTGTATCAGGTAGATAGCGTTGGCCAAGTTGCAAGAGTATGTGCTATGTACCTGGTGGATGGTGTTCTCATGTGAGATGATGGCATCCACATCGATGATGTCATGCATGTCCTGCAGAGGTTGCTGCGGCAGGGTTGTATGGTGTTGTGGTCACTGTTCTCCTGAAGGCTGGGTAGTTTGCTGTGGACAACGCTC
The DNA here is from genome assembly GCF_965287045.1 of Carcharhinus amblyrhynchos. Taxonomy (NCBI): domain Eukaryota; kingdom Metazoa; phylum Chordata; class Chondrichthyes; order Carcharhiniformes; family Carcharhinidae; genus Carcharhinus; species Carcharhinus amblyrhynchos. Next base: position 47,104,076 of record NC_137327.1, read on the forward strand.
TGTTTGAGGTTGTGCAGTTGTTTGAAGGCAAGAAGTGGGGATGGCCCTGGCAAGATGTTCGTCTTCATCAATGACATGCTGAAGACTCCGCAGATGATGTTGTAGCTTCTCTGCTCCGAGGAAGTACTGGACGACGAAGCATACTCTGTCCACTGTGACCCGTTTGTCTTCTGAGGAGGTCAGTGCGGTTTTTTGCTGTGGCACATTGGAACTGTCGACTGATGAGTCGCGCGCCATATCCTGTTCTTATGAGGGCATCTTTCAGCGCCTGAAGGTGTCTGTTGCGATCCTCTTCATCTGAGTAGATCCTGTATATAAGGAGGTCTTGTCCGTAGGGAATGGCTTCTTTAATGTGTTTAGGATGGAAGCTGGAGAAGTGGAGCATCGTGAGGTTATCTGTGGGCTTGCAGTACAGCAAGGTGCTGAGGTGACAGTCCTTAATGGAGAAGCGTGTCCAAGAATGCAACCAATTCCAGAGAATAGTCATGGACAAATCCCACGACTTGCCTGAACTTGCAACATGTTACTTACTGTCCTGTCAGGAGACAATGCACATCTCTTTAACCTGTGCTTAATACTATCTCCACTCACATTGTCTGCACCTTTAAGACTTGAATAGCAGATTATCTGTAAAGGCTCGCATTCTAATCAGTATTCTGTAAACTGTGTGCGCCTTTGTATGCCCTGTTTGTGATCAGAACGCTCCACTCACCTGACGAAGGAACGGCGTTCCGAAAGCTAGTGGCGTTTACTGCCAAATAAACCTGTTGCGCTTTAACCTGGTGTTGTGAGACTTCTTTCTATGAGGTAGCCAGTTACTTATCCAAATCAGCTAAATTTCCTTCTATCCCACATCTCCTCGCTTTCTTCATGAGCCTACCATGGGGAACCTTATCAAACGCCTTACTAAAATCCTTGTGTGCGACATCAACTGCTCTATCTTTATCTACACACTTAGTTACGTCTTCAAAGAATTCAATCAAATTTGTGAGGCAAGACTTGCCCTTCACGAATCCGTACTGACTATCCTGGATTAAGCTGCATCTTTCCAAATGGTCAGAAATCCTATCCCTCCTGACCTTTTCCATTAACTTACCGACCATCGAAGTAAGACTAACTGGCCTATAATTACCAGGGTCATTCCTATTCCCTTTCTTGAACAGAGGAACAACATTCGCTACTCTCCAGTCTTCTGGCACCATCCCCTGAGGACCCAAAGATCAAAGCCAAAGGCTCTGCAATCTCATCCCTTGCCAGCAAAGAATCCAAGGATATATTCCATCTGGCCCAGGGGACTTATTGATCCTCAGATTTTTCAGAATTGCTAATATATCTTCCCTCAGAACATCTACCTCCTCTAGCCTATCAGCCTGTATCACACTCTCATGCTCAAAAATGTGGCCGCTCTCCTTGGTGAGCACTGAAGATTAGTATTCATTCAGTGCCTCTCCTACCTCTTCTGACACCATGCACAAGTTCCCACTACTATCCTTGACTGGCCCTAACCTCACCCAGGTCATTCTTTTATTTCTCACGTAAGAGTAAAAAGCCTTGGGGTTTTCCTTTATCTGATCTGCCAAGGACTTCTCATGCCCCCCTCCTGATTCTCCTATGCCCTTTTTTTAAGCTCATCCCTTGCTACCTTGTAACCCTCAAGCGACCCATCTAAACTCTGTTTTCTAATCCTAACATATGCTTCCTTTTTCCTCTTAACAGGACATTCAACCTCTTTTGTGAACCATGTTCCCTCACTCGGCCATTTCCTCCCTGCCTGAAGGGCCATATCTATTAAGGACATGCAGTATTTGTTCCTTGAACAAGCTCTACTTTTCACTTGTGCCTTTTCCTGACAGTTTCTATTCCCATCTTATGCTCCCTAATTCTTGCCTAATCGCATCATAATTACCCCTTCCCCAATTATAAACCTTGCCCTGATGTATAGCCCTATCCCGCTTCATTGCGCTAATGAAAGATGCTGAATTGTGGTCACTATCTCCAAAGTGCTCGCCTACAAACAAATCTAACACTTGGCCCAGTTCGTTATCCAGTACCAAGTCCAATGTGGCCCCACCTCTCGTCGGCCTATCCACATAGTGTGTCAGGAAACCCTCCTGCACACAGTATACAAAAACTGCCCCATCCGAACTATTCGACCTATTAAGGTTCCAATCAATATTTGGAAAGTTAAAGTCACCAGGAATCCAAGAATGAGTAATGTTCATATTAAACCACAATAAAACTCTCCTTTTTCTCTTCATTAACATTTTCACCATGATCAGCACAAAAATTCAACAACATCAAAATAAGGATTTAAGACAAAACACATGTTTTGTATAACAAAATAAAATTACAGTGGATGTTGGACTCAAACAAAAACAGAAAATGCTGGAAAATCTCAGCAAGTCTGACAGCATCTGTGCAGAGAGAACATAGCTAATGTTTCCAGTCTGGATGACTCATGATACGTGTATCAGTCCTTTTTCAAGGCTAAGAATTGTTTTGCTCACAAATTATTAAGCAGAAGTGCTACAAATAAAGATTCAGCTTAAAATGTATTTATGTTTTGCTGTATTTTTTTTATCTTTCCTCACCAACCAAGGTTAAGCTGGCCCACACCAAATATCATTCATTTTTCTTCATTTTCCTTCTCCATTGATCAAGTACATGGCAATCATACCTCAGCATGGAAGAAATAGTCACTGAACCAAATGAATAGGGAACGTTTTAGTCAATGAAGTTGTACCAAATTGATCAGTTATTTTAACTGAATCACCTAATGTACAATAAAATATCCAAGTACAATTTTACTTTGATTTAAAGACATGATTCTTAAGTTTAGCTAAGCCATATTTGGAAGACAGGCAGACACTTGCCCAAAGGAAAAAAAACAAAACTGAATTCCATTCTTGTGGATTTTGTAACAGCTGGGCAAACACGGCACTACAACTGACATGACATGAGAACAACCTAGCGAAAAGATGGTGCATGGCAGAGAAATAAAAGCCTTTTTGGGAGGAGTGAAGGGCAGAACAACACTTCAATTATTCAAAGTTAAACTTGAAAAGAAAGATCACTGATTAAAAACCATGAACAACAACATGGTACATCTACATACAATTACAAATCATCTACAGAACAGCATTAGGCTTTTGGCTCTACTGATCTGTGTGAATGTTTGTACTCTTCTTATTCCAATTATCTTTTCCCACCCTCCCCCATGCCCCTCTATTCTCGTCCTACTTGTGCATCAAGTTTCCTCTTAATCGCATTAATGTTTTCTACTTCATGTGGCATAAGTTCCATGTTCTGTATAAAGAAACCCTTCCTAAACATTTTATCTTAACAGGTAGTGGCAATCCTAGATATATATTTATGCCCCCATTTTCTAGACTCACCCACAACTGAAAATGTTTTGCACATCCAAAGTCCTTTGTCTTGAGGTTTTGCATGATAACTGCAAGCAGCATTAAAAACCTTTCCAATAAGGATTTATATGAAGTTGTGTTTTGTATGCTGTGCAAATCCCCTTAAATGTCTCAATAGTTATAAAATGATGTGCTTGAGATGAGACAAAACGATTTTGTTCTATTAAGCTACTTACGTCCTTTCTGTAACAGCTACTAACACAGGAATTCATGTTGAACCATTTAGTGATACAGCACTTTTACAATGTTAACGGTACAGAATATTGTTCATCAGCTTGTGCTTATGTTATCATGCAACACTGCTTACGCTCATTAAGAACAACCCTATTTCACATTATTCATGATCACACAAATAATGATCGACAGTTGAAAGAACAATAAAAAGTACTTAAAATCACTGACATACCTAAGATTGTTTGACTCCGTACCAAAAACATCTAATCTATTTCGTGAGGGTGGGCATACTGTGATAATACAAGATGAGATAATCACCATGCAGTATATTTAAGGCACAGGCTGAGTTTCAAGTGTCCAATGGGCATTTATTAAGGGACCATTTAGGCACACAGTTTCATTGCTGGAAGTTCTGTATGAATAATTCAGGGGCAGTGCAGATGTACCTAAAAATCAATATCAATCTGGTAGAGTTACAACACAGGACTACTTCTGTGCCAAACAATATTGCTGAGGAGGAGGTACAGAGGAGATGGCAGGGGTAAGTTTTTCACTCAGAGGGTGGTGGGTGAGTGGAATCGGCTGCTATCGGTGGTGGTGGAAGCAAATTCGTAGGGTCTTTTAAGAGATTTCTGGATGAGTACATGAGATTTAATAGGATTGAGGGTTATAGACAGGTCTAGTAGGCAGGGATATGATCAGTGCAACTTGTGGGCCGAAGGGCCTGTTTGTGCTGTAGTTTTTCTATGTTCTAAGTAGCAAGTAATGGAGCTAAGTGATTCAACAACCAAAAGATCAGATTCAAGTTCTGAAGTCCTTTCACGTTCAGTTGTGAATAGTGGTGTGCAATAAAGCAACTCACTGGAGAGGTGGTTCCTCAATGATGGGGGGGCGCATCAAGGTAAGCCTGAAGCCTTTGCAGCCAGAAGTGCCAAGCAGATGATTCATCTCGGCCTCCTCCAGAGATCCCAAGCATCACAGATGCCAGTCTTCAGTCAATTCAATTCAATTCACTCCACAAGTGATATCAAGAAATAGCTCAAGGCCATTTATATGGTACAAGGAAGGAGTATGATGGAATACTCTCCCCATGCATGGATAACGCACCTCCAACAACATTCAAGAAACTCAACACGATCCAGGGCAAAGCAGTCCTCTTCTTTGACAACTCATCCACTACCTTCAACATCCAGTTTGTCCACCATGAATGCACAGTGGCAGCAGTGTGTACCATTCACAAGATACACTATAAGGTCTCACCATGGCTCCTTCAGCATCACGATCTAAAGCCAGAACCTCTGCCACTAGGACAAGGACAGCAGATGCATGAGAACACCACCATCTGCAAGTTTCTATCCAAGCCACACACTATCCTGACTTGGAACTCAATCACCGTGCCCTCACTGTTGCTATGTCAAAATCCTGGAACTCTCTCCTTAACAGCACCATGGGCATATCTACACCACATCAATTGCAGCAGTTCAAGAAGGCAGCTCACTACCACTTTCTCAAGGGCAATAAATGTTGAATTAGCTACTGATGTCCACATCCTAATGATGAACTAAAAAATTTAACACAAACAAATAGGAGGAAAATCTCACTACTCTGAAATATGAAATAGATCTAGAAAACTTAATTTGGTCAGTCTCCATCTAAATCTTAGTGGGAAAAAGGATACAGCTCAAAATATTAATTATTTGGTATTAAATTGATGCTCCTTCTCAGAAGCAAGTGCTGCTAGAAGAAGAATACGTCACTTAATTGGAGCAGTGAGGCATGCTGTTCTTAGTTTCTAGTCAAGTTTTATTGCAAGGGCATGCTGAGGAAGTTGCAATTGAGGAACTTTATCACAATAAAGCAAGTATGAAAATTCCTCAGTACAATGAGTTGAAACGCGTTACTCTTTTCAATGTGATCAGCACTCCATGAAAATGTTGGCAAAAAAAGCAGCAAGAAGCATTACAATCACTATCAGGTACAGTAGTGGTTGAGCTGGCTTTGCTATTATGTCTCTTCTGTAACTTAATTATAGTGGTTTCTTATAAAAAGGAGTTTTGTCAGATGTTCAGCTTTTTAGAGCAAAGCTAAAATCACGCAAGAGGGCAAGTTCCAAAATATCTTGTAGAAATATAACATAAAGCATGAATGAACAAAATAATGGATTAGAATTACGTAATCAATTCACACTGCCCCACACTTCGGTGACCATTACTGCAAGAAGGAAACATCAATGGAATTTTTGACCCAGTTCTCAATTAGGAGTAACATTGCCTTCTTCTACTGTGATTAGGGTTGATAACTGTGATTACATGTACTCTTGAAGGTTTCATCACAAACCTCACATTTCAGCCATTAGTCAGTCTATGTCAAATGGAAAGCAAAAATATTTATAACCGATTGGATGCCAGTTAGTAAACTGTCTTTTCACCTACTTTTAATATTTTTATATATGGTACAGAAATATATTCAAAGGAAATGACAAAAACAACAATTTCTTATAACACCCATGATTTTCTCTCAGGGTTGCAGGCAATGCTCTCCTGGAGACTGATCTTTCTACATCAATACTGGAGGGCTATCAATCATCCATCATAACAAGTATACAGAAATAACCCTGAAACACATTGGAAATTAAAGACGACTGATAACATATCATAGAATCCCTACAGTGCGGAAGGGGGCCATTCAGCCCATCGAGTCTGCGCCAACCACAATCCCACCCAGGTCCTACTTCGCAACCCCACACATTTACTCTGCTAATCCCCCTGACACTAGGATCAAGTTACCATGGTCAATCCACCTATCCAGCACATCTTTGGACTGTGGGAGAAAACTGGAGCACCTGAAGGAAACCCATGCAGACACAGGGAGAATGTGCAAACTCCACACAGACAGTGACCCAAGGGCAGAATTGAACTCGGGTCCCTGGTGCTGTGAGGCAGCAGTGCTAACCACTGTGTCGCTGTGCTCAAAGCATAAACATCCATTTTTTTTTATTGATAAAAGGAATAAAATTGTTGAACTCTATAATAAAAGTGAACATATGATACAGAAACTCCATCTTTTCAAGCTATGATAGGGTTTTCCCCTTAGGCATGTGTTGTAGCTTTCTTTCACTAGCTGTAAAGAATGTGAACACATCCTAATAATCATTTCAAGAATACAAACAGAAACCCATGAATTCAGCAGCTGTGAAGAGCCAATTCCAATCTGCTGTATTTCTGCCTATTGTTTTTAAAACTGAACTGTGTCACCAAACACTTGCTCTAGATCTTTAGTCAAAGTCAAGTTTTAGATCCTTTTCCTTTCATTATAATTTACCTGACGCTATCTCGGCAGTTTAAATTGAGAAAAGCTGAGCTCTTAAAAGATGAACAAAGTGAAAATGAATATAGCAAAATGAGTATTGATGCATCATTCTCTCAAGAGAAGTGCCCCTTCAACCTCTACAAAGATGGAAAGACAACTCTAATTTACCTTCTAAACCTTTTCATAGAATCCTACAGTGCAGAAAGAAGTCATTCGGCCCGTTGGGTTTGCACCAACTACAATCCCACCCAGGCCCTATTCCCATATCCCTACATATTTACCCACTAATTCCTCTAACCTACACATCTCAGGACACTAAGGGGCAATTTAGAATGGCCAATCAACCTAGCACGCACATTTCTGGACTGTGGGAGGAAATCGGGGCACGCAGAGGAAACCCACACAGACACAGGGAGAATGTGCAAACTCCACACAGACAGTGACCCGAACCAGGATTTGAACCCAGGTCCCTGGATCTGTGAAGCAGCTGTGCTAACCACTGTGCTGCCATGCCACCCCATGAAGCAGCAGTGCTAGCCAACTGTGCCAAAAGTAATGATTTGCTGAGCATTATATATTGCAAATAACCTTCTATTTGCAGGCTGCCACTCAATACTTTATCAGTTAATGATTTCATGAAATGCCATTCACTGTATTGAGATAATTTTATCAAACTAAATGAATTCAAATTCTGAAAGTGGGAACTTGGCATTTTTACTTCCATTCAGCAGGTCATGGGTTAAAACCTCAATCCGAGCCTTGAATGCATAATTTAGGATGACACTTTCCTGTTGGTTGAGGGTGTGCTGCATTGTCAGAGGCACTACCCTTCATATGAGACATTAAACTGAGATCCCATCTGCCTGTTTAGGTAGTGGTAAAAGATTTAACAGTACCATGAGAAGATTTTCTATTCCTTTATCCATCAACAAAAACCACAACCAACCATTGATTATTTTGCTATTTGTAGGGCCACATTCTATGTGAAATGCCAGCCATATTTCCCTCCACAGAAGCAGTGATGGTGCTTCAAAGGCAATCCATTGGCTGTGAAGAGTTTCAAGACATAAAAAATGTGAAAGGTGCCATATAAATGCAAGGATGAATATTGTTCTTATTTTAAGGTTTAATAATGCTCCTCTCTTTCAATACACCTCCAAACCTTTACTGGATTTTGGCATACTGGCTTGAAGAAAGATTCTCATTATTTGATTTTATTTTTCACTATATATGATTGTACAATTCATTTCAATGTATAATCAATTTATTTTGTTTTGTGTACACACTCTACAAGTTGTATGGTTCATTTATTAAAAGCCTATGCACAAGGATAAAGTACAAGCTTTTAAAATAAAATATTTAACTATTCAGTTGGACATAGATCAAAATTGAGCCTGATGTGAAGTAATAGCTAACAAACTGTAATTCAAATGTGGTAAACATAATCACAGGAAACCAGATGCAAGATGGTGTTACTTTAAAATAAGTGCTAATTAAAGGATGCTCGCGTTTCAGTTCTTGGAAATTAAATCAATCCTGAAACAGAATAACCTTGAATAAATTGCTGCAATATGCAAATGAAAGACAGCTGGCAGCGCAGCAGATCTGGCACTATATACATAGGTTTTCCCACGAAATTCTTAGATGAGTTTCTGAAGCTTATTTATTCACCTGACTGAAGTAGGAAATGTAGATAAGACCAACCCTTCCCCCAACAATTTTTAAATAGGAACGTAAGCAGAGAACTGCGAAGTGTTTGATTTTCTCGGCAGATGGTACAGGAGGGGGAGGGAGCCTGAAAAGGTGGGAGAAAATTACTGGGAAAAGAAACTACAGCAAAAGACTCCAAAAATACAATTAGTTAATAGTCTGCGTATCACAGTCTTTTAGGTTTTGATCATTGATCAAGGAGTTATAGGAAGAGGCAGTGAAAGAAAAGATATGACATGTCTAAAGAAAAAGGGGATTTTTATACAAATATATTTACCATTACTTATGAAGGTGATTTCTGGTCCATTCCAGTATTCAGAATAAAGATGAATTTGTCTATGCCAAAGACTGAAATGACAGATGGGAGAAAAACTGCAGTGAATGGCTTCAAAAGGCTGGTGACCCAGCAGTGCTCTGGACTCATGGTTCAGCCAGACAGCATGATAAGTGACATTTTAATTCTTAGAATGGAATGGGCCATGACAAAGAAAATAATGGATGACTTTTCTCCCCCTCCCTAATTCCATTTTAGCCCTAGTCACACTTACCATCATAATAAAATGGGTCTCTGACATCATCAAATTCTTCTGGAACAAAGATTCCCAGCTCCCAGGCTATACACATATGGAGCATACTAAATTCTTTACAGCTTTAAACTGAGATTATGCTATGTCATGGGGAATTTAAAAGCTTAATATCTAACTATAGATGGTAAACATATTTATTAATGGTTATATCTAAATTAAACATGTTATGAGTGCAGATGTTTTAATGAAAAAATCCACTTTTACCTTTCTGCATCAAAATAATCTCAAATGCAATTTTTGAGATATTAGTTCACAAGATAATCATAGACAGTCATACTCAATAGCTCCCAAAGTCAATAATAAGTTAGCATTAGGAGATCATGAAAGTATAGCTTTTAACACCATACGAAACACAATCAGACTTGAGAATCTGCACATGTAAAATACAAATCAGTGTAAAGCATTTTGAATTAGGAAGTCAATACTACATCAAGCTTATACCACTGCAACGTTTTTAACATTCTACACTTCTCCTAAATTAGTTTTCAATTCCAGGTCTCTCTTATTTTTTGAATGATCAACTGTAGAGACGCTCAACTAGCTTAAGCAGCGGCCCCAAAGACAAGCATTGATCCATAGGACAATACAGCACAGTCTGAATTTGAGATCTATTTGAGGTTCGCAGCTCTAAGAAGCAGCGAACACAATATCTCCTGCCTATTTTTAATCAATGCTACAGTTTACCAAGAGGAAAACATCCCTTCTTGTCAAAGGTGATCTGTAAAAAAAAGTTTTATGTTGCATCTTGAAAAATGGTGATTATGTACATTACTTGTGCTGGTACTTCAATCATGGGCCACTTACAAAATATCAAAAAATGGTAAGCTACATAGCAAGTGAATGTCCTATAGTCAAAGGACTACTGTGGAATATGCATTGTGCAATGGTGATCAATGCTTTGCAGAACACCAACAGTAAACATAATAGTTATCCTATAAGTTACACAATTACATTTCCATTAAAAAGTAAACACAGACTGTTGCATGACAACACAGTTAAATATCAATAGTTACCTATACCATAATGCATCTGTAGAAAAGGTTTCAGGAAAGAACATGCTCCTACCTGCACAGATCTACAAACAGGTTGCAGGTCTGGTTTCGGAGAGACTGCTTCTGCTGTGTTCTGTGCTATCATCTTGAACTCAGATAAACTGACCCAATGGTGCCCAGAAAACGTGCTAGCTTAAATCCCTATGAACGCTGCAGTATTCACAGGCAAATACTAGGCTAAATACCAGATAGGCTTCCTCAGTAACTGAATGAAAAGGGATAGAGGAGGGGGAGGAAGGGCTTTCCGATCTCCACATTACAAAATTAGTGAACTGTGTAGCATGAAATAAAAACATGGCACTGGAATTTCAATTGCATGAAGTTCAGTGCAGTCAGAGTTTCTGCACATAACTCATTTAAAAACGAAAGTGAAAAATCTGAAAGTTCAGTGTTCTCCAACATATGATTCTTACTGTTCAATAATGTTGTTGCAGATATATTAATCTTTAGAAGATTTTGGTCACAATCTGGTTGATTGGCTAACATTTGAGTCGTAAGCAGCGACTGTAATAGTTTGCTTAGAGCTTTGTTGCAGCATAAAATGTGCAGAAATTCTATTATTGTTAGAACAGCAGCATTTCTTAATGCATACACTTTAGTAAAAGCCCATCTCCAAACTCCTCATCTTTAAATACTAGAAAGTATGCCAGGATATTAAAAGCACATGATTTAAGATTAATACCTTCATTGTTAAGTATAACATGAACTTTGTCATAATGGATATATAAAAAATGGATTTAGAATAACACCATGCAACTATGTCATTGATCCATGCATTTCAACCACTGAATGCCACCTGCTATTCCCGGTCTTTGCATTCATGAAACTGTAGCTATATTGATGAGTTAATCAATAGTCAAAGGCTCAGCTTACTTGTCAGTTACTTGTTCAGGGTGACACAAATTTAACAGAGGCATGTAAAGATAGCATGACCCTTGGCCTAGCTGGCAAATGTAGAGCCCTGATGCATACGTTCTCAGATAACATACATAATTAGTAAGGCTGACCTTCCTCTCCAAATGCTACCCTAGGACAATGTGGGAACAGTGCAAATGAAATGAGCAATCTTAATGCCAAAACTTTCTGTTGGATCTTGTGAAAATAGTGTACACTTGGCACACTACTAGCAACACTGGAGGAAAATAAAAACTCTGGGGCATTTTATTGTAATTTCAAGCCATGGACTGATCAAGTTGTGATATTAAATTATCTTCCAATTTTCTTTCTCAAAATTTTCTTGGTCTAGGCTAGTTGTCTATTTCTGACAGTGCTTCCTGACCAATGTTAGTCATTGCAGTTTTGTCTTACACAACAGGGGGAAACAAAAGAGTTTAATTTTTTTTCAGTGGGTGCACGGATGTGTGAGCAGTGAATTTTAAGTGAGTTGTAGATAAATTTCAGAGTCTTGAAATCTATTTGAGCTAGTCAGGACTTGAAATTTGCATTTCTGTGGCCCATGTTCCGTAATCTGAACGTGTGCTCTCAATAGCATGGCAGGGATGGCAGCAGCAGCTAAAGCAGGAATCTTGGCATATCTGCAATCAGCCTGAAGTGGGTAGGACCATGATAGATGTGAAAAAGAGAATATATTGAAGAATAATGGTGCGAGAATAGAAATAAGGTATTCATGGAGTAATTGTACAGTTGGGTGAGTAGCTTAGGAGAGGGAAGAGTTTCTTTAGTGATTGGCTGTCATGGACACATGCATTTATTTCCTTAACTGTTCCAAATAAGCCACATGGCAAGAAGGCAGACTGACAGTACTGAACACAGCTTCTGTCAAAGTTTAACAAAATAATATAATTCTGTATTTAATATTGAAGCAGCAAAGATATTTGCTATTTAAGACAATAAAAAACAAAGCCCTATCCTGACAATGCAATGTGGCTACTGTACATACTTTAGTTCAGCTGTGGCTCAGCCAGTATCCCAAGTTCAGGTCCTACTCCAGGTTTTGAGCAGAAAAATCAAGGTTGACACTTCAGTGCTGCAGTGAGGGAGCGCTACACTGTAATAGGCACCATCTTTTGGATGAGATGCTAATTCAAAGCCCCATCTACCTGCTCATTACAGATAGATGTAGAAGTCCCATGGTACCATTTCAATGTTGAGCAGGACAGTTATCCATGGTCAATATTTACTCACTCATCAACATGATAAAAGCAGAATATCTGGTCATTTGGTGTTTATTAGAGTTTGCAGTGTGCATGTTGGCTGCTGCTTTTCCTATATTAAAAATGTGACTACACTGAGAAGTATATCATTGGCTTTAATGTGCTTTGAAAGGCCTGGTGGTTGTGAAAGACACTATATAATGCCAACTGTTTTTTTTAAATAAACTGTGTCCTGTGATGTTCATAGGATTCAGCTGGGTGAAGCTTGTTCTGTATGCAGTCAGGAAGAGCAGAAATACAAAGCACCCAGCTCTGCTCCTATGATAGTCTCCACTCTGACCTACCTTTACCCTGCATCAAAAGAGGCTGAGGATTGTTGCAGCAGCTAGAGTTGACAAGCTGATTAAGAGTGATAATTTTCCACTTGCAGCCTGTCAACCCAATGTTATTGAATCCAAACTCTCAAAATGGAGCAGCCAGCACACTTTATGGCCAGCCGACTGAAATAACAGTAGCAATATCTACCTTTTAAAATAGCTCAGGAATCGATAGTGCCAAGTCTAAATGTGCATAGCTTTCTCTTTATTTACACATTTCATTATTAGAGAAAAGCTGGAGCCAAGCCTTCGACATTCATTTGTATGCAATATACTACTGCATAGTATAATAAACATCAGAAAGCCACAATAAAATTTCAGGGACAACATGAGATGAGAGCTAAGTGCACCCATTTTTCTGAGTGTATTTTGAGTAAGACCAGAAATTTTTACGCAATATGAAACCAAAGGTTTTCAGGAAGTCCCAAAACAAATAAAGCTTCTGCAAGGGAGTTTGAGTATGAAATTATGTTACTTGCAATCACATCCTTTTCAGACCATCAAGATAAAGATAATGATTTAGCCTCTTTCTAAAAATCATTCACGAGTTGTGGGCATTTCTGGCAATACAGCATTTATTGCCTATCCCAAATGGCCCTCACAGAGGTGGTAGTGGGCCATTTCCTTGACATGGGGGTGAGCTTTGTCCTCAAACGGCGGCAGTTCATGTGGTGCAGGTGTACCTGTAGAGCTTTTAACGAGGGAGTCCCAGGACTCTGACCTAGCAACAGGGAAGGAACAGCAATATGTTTCTAAGTCAGGATGGCATATGACTTGGAAAGAAACTTCCAGGTAATGGCATTGCCATGTATCTGCTGTCCTTATCCCTTTCAAGTGATAAGACGCATAGGTTTGCAACATGCTGCCAAAGAAACCTTGCTCAGTTGCTGCAGTGCATGTTGTAGATGGTATACACTGCAGCCATGGTGGAGAGAATGCCTATCAGGTTGTTTTGTCCTGGATGGTTTCGGGCTTCTTAAGTATTGTTGGAACTGCACCCTTCCATGCAAGTAGAAAGTATTCCATCTTAGTCCTGATTTGTGTTTGTAGATTGTGAAAAGGACTTTGGAGAGTCAGGGGTGAATCACACAGCATAGAATACCCAGCCTCTGACTTACATTTACAACCACAGAATTTATGTAGCTGATCCAAGTTTCTGGTCAACGATGACCTCCATAGATTTGATGGTGAAGGGAAAAATCACTGCCTGCACTGATGCAGAGCAAATGTTACTACTTACCAGTCCAGGCCTAGATATTGGTCAGGTTTTTGCTGCGTGTGGACAGGGACTTCCTCATTTTCTCAAGAAATGCAGACAGAACTGAATACTGTGCAACTATAAGTGAACTTCCCCAGTTCTGACATGATGGAAGGTCTTTGTTGAAGCAGCTGGAAATAGTTGGACACAAGACATCTAATCAATGTATTAATGCATGCAGTGATGTTTTGTTTATCTTTCAAAGGAAATCCATTGTCATCCCTTGTAGTTTCCAACATAGCGCCTCCCAAACTTGTTCCCAGTGTGATTCTATTTTAATGCCTCAGACTTCAATTGTCGAGGGAGGAGGCGACAACAACAACAACAACAATTGTTGGTGGGGGGGGGGGGGGGGGGGGGGGGGGAATATCTTCAGTTGGCAAGTATGGGGATCTTCAGTTGATAGCGAAGTAGCTTCAGTTGCTGAGGGGGATGGGAACTTCAGTTGTTGAGAGGTGCTTTAAGGGATGGGATTTGGGAGGACAGGAGCTAAGCAATTATTGACTTGATGAAAATACAGGCTTTAAAAAACACCTAAAAGTCTAACTTTTCATCAGCTACTTTGCAGCTGCAATTGAGCCTTAAAAAGCTATCCATTAGGCTACACCCATTGAATGGAAAAAAAGCGCAAGTGGTAGGAGTTGGGACTCAAACAATGCTCCCTTGTTCCCCAGGGAAAATCCTGCCACGTAACTAATCAACTTGGTTAACTTTTTCAATGTGGTTACTCAGTTGATGGATGAAAATGGTGTTGTACGTATTAGATATTTGGACTTTCAGAATGGCTTTTTGAAAAGATGATAGAATACGACAATAGTTAGAATCCTGCAGAACCGGATGGCAGTTACTGTGTTGGCTAAGAAATTAGCTGTTTAAGACAGCAGATCTGTCATTATTGGTAGCAGCTCCAAATGGAGGCTGATTGCAAATGCAATCCTACAGGGTTCAGTGTTTGGGTCACTGCCCTTCATAGTTTGTATTAATGATTTCTGTGTTGGAGATATTGGGCACATGTTCATGGATGATATGAAGTTGTGTGCTTGTGTTAGAATCCTTGTGGAAAATAATACAATCTAATCTCAACGCAATAGGGAATGCACCCATAAATAGTTTTAAATGTCGATAAATGCAGCATAATACAAGAGGATATGACATAATGTTAAGTTAGCATATGTCATGCCAGCTCTCAACTGAAGCCTGTTGGGGGAGAAGAAAAAGTGGGTTCATAGTCCAAAGTTTCCAAAAGTCAATGGTCAGTGGTGAGAAACTATCCAAAACATAATTAGTCTAGGGGTTTATAGCTCAGACAAAGGGAGCAGCAGAATGGATAGTTAAAATAATGGGCAACTTAACCATTTCTTTACTGCAAAGGGGTGGGCAGAAAAAAAATCATTTACGATCAAAGTGATTCCTCTGAGTTAAAGTTGCTGCACATGCTGTAATCAAAATGATGCACTACATTAAATACTAAGTGAGTTGTTTTCTCCTCATTGAGGTGCACTGGCAGTAATTGATAAAATTTTCCACTTTGGGCACCTAGTAGAAGCATCTGGTCTGCCAACTCAGATTTAGCACAGCCACTTGAAGAACAAAGCTCACTTTACTCCCCAACAGTGTGCCTTTATCTTATCCTCACAAGAGCACTAGTTTTCCTATTGCTCACCCCAGTCATCTTTGTAAGCTCCCCGAGCAACATTGGCAACTTAGTGCTGAAATGTGGATAGTTTTATTTTGAGTTCATACCCACTGGGAACTGGTTCAAGTCTGGCCAAATTCAATCTACATAGAAACGTTACAGCCAACAAAGGACATTTTCCCTGAATGCTTCAGCTGCATTCAATATCAAGTCTCATGAAAAAGAACCAACTTGTACAGCATCATGGTACTCTGCTTGCCAATCGTTCAACAAATATAGTGAACTCAATTTAGACCACTGTGAAGAGTTGGCCTCATTCATGCATTGAATGAGCAAAACAGTTTCTATTCCAACATCTCTAATTCAGTTGTTTCTAAGATCCATATAATTTAATATTTATCATGCAAGGAAAAGCACTGCAAGTTCTATTCTATTGCTAGATCCACGAACACAGGCACATGTAACTTATTACCACACTGGTTCAGAACTGGCAAACTGTTACCGCTTTAAACTAAAGCCAAGTCATTCTGAATTATTTGATAATAGCTCTTGACAATGAATAATTTAAGCTTTCGAAGTTCAAAATATTTAATCTACCATTCCTATTTGAAACAAAGTTACGTAAAGACAAAAAGAAAAAGTAACTTACCATTATGTTACTCAATAGGCTCCTTAGCACACGTTAAAAAAATACTTTGGCAACTAGTCACATACCCAATTGAATTATCCTGTGCTACCTTACTTTTACTGAGAATATACCAACAGGTTTTTAATTTCCAAGGCACAATATTAAATACAGACAAATGTTATATAATTGTCTAAACTACACTAAAATTATAGCAGATGATAAAGAAATCCCCTGGTAAAATATATATTAAAGAAATGGCTCGTAATTTTGCAGCACAATCAAAATATTTGACCAGGAAGAAGCTTTTCTTACCAAGGCTGCATAGATGTTTACAAATCATGTTTATAAATGTGGCAGAGTAAAAAATTAGTTTACAATAAATTATTCTCCACAGAGAGAGAAGCTGTGGTCAAAATCCACTTCTCCTTGCTCCAATTGCTCCAGCCACCAACCCACTCAAACAGCAAAGCTCTGTTTAGCATCTTTATTTGTGGAAAAAAAACAGGACAATGTGGCTAACAATATCCTGTCAGCCCAGTACTTTGATGATAGCCCCATTTAAAATAAAATTAAAAATAAAAGAAGCACCTTTTCAAATATCTTCCTTTATACCATACATACAAGAGAGTAATTTAGAATTCAATGAATGTACTGAATGAAATTGAGTACTTTAATGTTAAACTATTGTCTCAAGTTGCATAAAGAATCAATAGTGTGCTAGAATGCTGAGATTCAAGCCTTTGGTCATTATTGTATACACTAGAACTGACATCAACAAAATGAGTAGTTATTACTGACTGCAACTTCAAATGTATTTCATTCTAATGTTAAATTGCTTTTAAATAGTAGAAGAGTTTCATCTAAAATATTATTACTTCATAATTTTGCAAAGTAGTTTTAATTTGTTGTCTGTTATGAAAATTTATGATAAAATAATTAAAACAAAAGACACTCACCAAGAACCCACTGAATAGAATTGGTCCAAAAGGTCAGTGTTTCTGAAATAAGGCAAGTTCAACTATTGTATAAAAATGTCATCTAAATACTAGGTTCATGTCTATAGCGCAGAAATAATGTCTGAACAAAAATGCAGCTGAAGGTGGATTTTACATGCATGTAGAGCATATGCATACTGTAGTAATGCCATTAAAGCCATCATTTTAGTACAGATGTTTGGTTACAATGATACAGACAAGTGTGGATGATTACTCTATACAACACATGGTGCGTGGTAGGCAGCTGGCCACCTCCACCTCCGATGTCTCCTCGCTGCTGCACCAGGTTTTGTAGGGCACAGCATACCACCACAATGTGGGACAAGACCAGAGGGCTATATTGGAGGGCCCAGCCAGAGCGGTCTAAGAACATGGACCACATTTTGAGAAGCCCTTTACATCGCTCCACTATTGAACGGGTGGCAACATAGGCCTTATTTTATTGGCTCTCTACATAAGTCTCAGGCCTCTGCACAGGCGTCGCTAGCCAAGTCCAAAGTCCCATGTCCCCCACGAACCAACCCTGCACTCTGGCCTCCTCCTCAAAGACCTGCGGGATATCTGAACTCTTCAATATGAAGCTGTACTGCATGCTGCCAGGATGTCTAGCACAGACATGTATGATATTCAGCTGATGGCCACACACCAATTGCAGTTATCGAATGGCCGAAGCCAGCAGCTCGGGCTGCCCTCTGGGCCTAGTCTAGGGTTGCATTGCAAAACATGCCCGTCACAAAACACCTTCTGAGCAGCACAGAGTAGTTTGAAAGCAGAGACTTACCTCCTCGCTCACCCTCACTGATCAAGCGCCAGAATCTAACTTTTAAAGAGGTGTTTCCCAGACTGATCCAGCTGCGGCGAACGAGGTCGTAAAGGCAAGTGATCTAGGACAATCAGGAGCGAAGCTCGCTAATGACATTGTGATGATTGCAAAAACATGTGAATTGTTTCACTCGTTTTGGGTGCCATTCCCACTAACTGCTTTACATCTGATTTAATGACATTTTCTCACCCAAAAATGGGAGAACAAGGTAGTAAAATTCCGCCCACTGACATTGTTTGCAAGTTCAATGCAACAAATGTAAACAAACCAAGAAACTACATTCTTGAATATATATTAAAGAAATTCTTTAATATATATTTTACCAGGGGATTTCTTTATCATCTGCTATAATTTTAGTGTAGTTTAGACAATTATATAACATTTGTCTGTATTTAATATTGTGCCTTGGAAATTAAAAACCTGTTGGTACATTCTCAGTAAAAGTAAGGTAGCACAGGATAATTCAATTTAAAAATTATCTTATTTCAATAGTTGTTGTGTGTGTTAGATGAGGCAATACAGTTTAACTTGCCTGTTATTTTGTGTTTAATTTACATTAATTCTAATTCATGTTAAAATAAGGCCGCATCTGCTGCCAATGCTGTGCGTGTGAAGTTGTATGCTAATGACAGGCCTGGGTTACTGGCCACCATATTTATAATGGGCAATGCACAGTGACCTACAAACCACTTGCATTCCTGGGATAATGAGACAGAGTTCAGAAACACTCACCAACATGACTGCAGTAAAATATCATACAAGGATATATTAGTTTCCTGTCTGCAAATCTTTCTCTAGCTCTGCCGCTCCAAGTTCCAGGTTAAGGCTCCAGCAGTGACATCTTTGGATTTCTGTGCTTTCGCAAATGGGTATTGGCAACCACATTGCAATGGCAGGACACAGTGTAAGGTAAAAGTTACAAAATGTGAAATCTTGTTGGTAATTTGTAGATTTGGGGATCATTCAATAAATTTGATTATGTTGGTTTATGATTCCTCCATGAAGATTGCAACAGAGGCAGCAGCAAAACATTTTTAAGATTTTCATTCTTGAGATGTGACCATGGAAAAGATGGAAAATATTCAGGCAAGACACCCTAGGCCATTCTTGCGCATCATCTTGTGTGGCTATTTACGAATTTAGGCAGTATCCTGGGAGCAGGCCGCCTTCGCAACAGTACAATAATGGGCAAACAAGGAACAAAGAGGACAAGTGAACAATAAATGGGAAGAGTTAGAAAATAACTTTTCAGTATTAATAAATAACACTTAATTTTTGGGGTTAGTGATGCATCACATACTTGCAAAATGAGTCTATGCTTCAAGAGACAAGATCTACTATTTTCTTTTTAGCTTATATGGACCTTCATTTTTATTTTTAGCATGTGGCGAAAGAGCACTTAAAAATTCATAAGATGATTGAGCAAACACAGCACAAATTTATGAAATGGAAAACGTGCTTCAGATATGATAATTTTTCTTGAGGTTGTAACTAGTCGGGTAGATAAGCGAGAATAAGTGGCGTAGTGCAACTGGATTTTCAAATAATATTCAATAAGTTGCCATGCAAGAGGTTTTAATATAAAATCAGGCCTCATGGAATTAGGGGAAATATATTACCATGGATTAAGGGCAGGGTAATGGACAGGAAACAAAGATTATAAATAAAGGAAATACTTTCAGACGGCAAGCCAGCCAGTACGGTACCACCAGGATCTGTGCTTAGATTTCATTGGCTATTTACAATCTATATTAATGACTGAGATATAAGTGTAATACTGTATATCCAAAGTTGCTGACAATACAATTAATAGGGAAAGAAAGCTGTCAGATGGGATGCAAAGAGGCTACAAGAGGATACAAGCAGGCCAAGAGAGTGGGTAAGATGACGGCAGAAGGAATAATGTGCAGTGAAGTTATTCTCCTTGGAGCAAAAGGTTAGAAATGCAGAATATATTTCAAATGCTGAGGAACCTTGGTATTCAAAAAACTTGGTGGCCTCTCACATAAAATCAACATGCATGTACAGCTAGCAGTTAGGTAAGTAAATGTTACATAAACCTTTATTGCAATAGGATTCAAGTGCAAGAGTAAATGAATTTTACTGCATTTATGCAGGGTGCCTGTACAGGTTTAGTCTCTTTTCCTTAAGAGGGTGTTCTTGCCTTAGAGCAGGTGCAACAAAGGTTCCTTAGTTGCAAACCCAGGTACCCAGGGAGTTGTCTTAACAGGATAGACTAGGCCCATATTCCCAAGAGTTTAGAAGATTGAGGGGTGAGAGGTGTTCAATAAAGTAGGAGCCAATGGGTTCCAAGGTAAAACGGCATATTTGATTCAAAATTGCATGACAGGCAGGAAGCAGGGAGTGATGGTAGAGTGATGCTTCTGTGGACTGGAAGTCTGTTTCTAGTGGGGTTTCTGCAGAGCTCTATGCTGCGGCCCTTGCTATTTGTGGCATTCCTTATTGATTTGGACTCAAATGCAGGTGATATAATCAAGAGGTTTGCGAATGACACAAAAATTGGTAGGGTGTTAAATAATGTGAAGGATAGCCACACGGCTGCAGGAGGAAATCAATGGATTGATCAGGTGGGCAAAGCAGTGGCAAATGGAATTCAACCCAGAGTGAGGTAATGCACCTGAGGACAGCTAACAAGGAATAATAGGACACTGGAAAGTACTGAAGATCAGAGGGTCCTTTGAGTTCATATCCACAGATTCCTGAAGATGGCAGGATATATAGATATGGTTTTTAAGAAGGCATATGGGATACATGCCTTCATTAGCGAAGGCATAGAAGAGCAGAGAGGTTATGCCAGAACTACATAAAACATTGGTTAAGCCACAATTGGAGCACTGCCTGCTGTTCTGGTCACCACATTATAGAAAGGATGTGATTGTGATTGCACTGGAGAAGGTGCAGAGGAGATTTATCAGGATGCTGCCTGGGCTGGAGAGTCTGAACAATGAGAAAAGATTGGAGAGGCTGGAATTGTCTTCCTTGAAGCAGCAACAGTTGAGAGGGATCCAACAGAGGTGCATAAGATTCTGAGGGCAATAGATTGGATGCATAAGATAGCACGTTTTCCATTAGTAAAGAGGTCAATAACCTGGGAGCACAATTTAAGGTTAAGAGGTAGAAAGTTAAGAGGGGAGTTATTGGGTAACTTTTTAATTCAGAGGGTGGTGGGAGTCTGGAACTCATTACTTGAAAGGGTGATTAAGCCGGGAGCACTTGTAAGATTTAAGAAATATTTAGTTATTCACTTGAGCTGCTATAACCTCCGGGGCTATGGGCCATGTGTCGGAAAATGGGATTAGAGTAGGATTTGTTGATTGGCATAGATGTGATAGGCCGAATAGCCTTTCTATGCTGTAAACATCTAAGAATTTTATTGAAATACACAAAATTCTTAAGGGATATTTTCCCTGCATTGGGAGTACAGAATGAGTGAGTCACATTCTCAGAATAAGGGGTCAGCTACTTTTTTTAAAATTCATTCAAGGGGTGTGGGCTTTGCTGGTTAGGGCAGCATTCATTGCCCATCCCTATGAGATGTAGATACACCCAGAGTGCTATTAGAGGGAGTTCCAGTATATTGACCCAGGAACAGTGATATTTTTCCAAGTCAAGACGTTGAGTAGCTTGGAGAGGTACACACAACTGCAACTGTGTGTCAATGATGGAGGGAGTTAATATTTGTGGAAGTGTTGTAAACCAAGCTGACTGCTTTGCTCTGAATGGTGTCAAAGCTCGAGATTTATTGGAGCTGCACTCAGTGAGGCAAGCAGAGTATTCCATCACACTCCTGACACGTGCTCTGTAGATTTTGGACGGGACTTAGAGAGTTAGGAGGTGAGTTATTCGCTGCAGGATTCCTAGCCTCTGACCTGCTCTTGTAGCCACAGTATTTATAGGGCCGATACAGTTCAGTCTCTGGTCAATGGTAACCTCCAGGATGTTAATAGTGGGGCATTCAGTGATGATAATGTCAATGAATGTCAAAAGGCGATGGTTAGATTCGCTCTTGTTGGAAATGATCATTGCCTGGCACATGTGTGGCATGAATGTTACTTTTTAGGAGCAGGATGAAGGAAACTTTCCTCACAAGAAGAGTTGAGGAGCTTGGGATCGCTTCTCCAAAGAGATGTGGACATTCATTTGTTGAGTGTCTTCAATAGACATCAGTAGATTTTTGGACATGAAGGGAATCAAAGAATAATTGGATGCTGCCAAAAGGTGGGGTGAAGGTAGAAATTTAACCATGAGTTTAGTGAATGGCAGAACAAGGTAAGATGCTCTTTTCTCCAATTTTTAATGCTCTAATTTACTATTTGCCAGATGCAGGATGTGGAGATTCCACCTTCCATCAACACTAGCAACTTTGCTTTGGAGATTCTCGCCAGATTCACATATCTTGGATCAACAATTACCAGCAACTGTTCCTTAATGCCAAAATTAGCACCAAGATTGCCAAGACCACAGCTGTCATGTCAATTTGAGGTTCGGTGTGTACCAACAGCAAAACTAACCAAAAATACAAAGCTCCATGTGTACCAGGCTTGGGTTCTCACACCCTCCTGTATAGTACTGAAGCAAAGACAACTTATGCAAGCCAAGCAAAGCAGCTGAACAGTTTCTACCTCGATTGCCATAGATGAATAGTAGGTACCTCCTGACAAGGTAGAGAGCCAAATATGGAAGGAATAAAAAAAAAAAATCACAATGCTGTTCACCCACATTTGCATTACATGGATATTTTCAAGTCAATTGGGATCAGATTTGATACATGGGAAGTCCTGGCTGCTGACCCAAGTGCCAGAAGACAAGTAGTCAGGAATGGAGTGGAGTGGAAAAAGCAAAGGACAAAACAGGATATGTTGGAAGACAGAACTCACCATAAGGAAAAAATATCACTAGCTCAAGCCTACCGTAAATGCTATTCCAGATGTGGAAGGGACCGCCACACATACATTAACCTCTACTTTTATAGTGAGCAAATCATGTTCAATATAAAAGTGACATACATCCCGGGCAGAGTTCACCATCCCCAGAGACTGACACATGCAAATTTAGTATTTGTAGTGGGAAATATACAAATATAAATGTGTGTTCTATTTGAATAGTTCATCAATTAATTTGTTAATGCCATTGTAAGTGATGATCAGCTCAGATTATCTCTTCAACTGTCACTTTCTGTAATGACTTTAAAATAAATTAACTATTTAATATCCTTTCACTCACCCGGTCAAAGAATTCATACAATTTTAAAGTCCTGTTAATCTTCAGTCCGCATTCATCCAGGTTCTTTATAAATTCATCAAACTGTTTCTTGAATGCCTGCAGCCTTCCTTCAAAAACATGCAATGCTGGTGACTTGAAGTCATGCCAGTTTTCCAAGTGCTTCAAAATCTCCCTGCCTTTCCTGATATGCTCCTATAATGGAAGGAGATACCTCATCAAAAGAAAAAAAATTGTGCAATCAAAAAAGTGCAATACTGTTCTTGAGAGACATATACCTTGTCTTTCAAAAGTAAAACAGCTAATTTAATTACCTAGCAGCTGTCATTTCTATGCATCTTAGCTTACAGGGGTAGGTGCGATCAGGATATTGAATCTGAAGATCAGACATGATCAAAATTAATGGTGGAGCAGATTCAAAGGGGCAAATGGCCTACTCCTGTTTCTATTTTCTGTGTTAATGCACTACATGAAAGATATAACAACATTTTACTTTTCACTAATAAAATGTTTTCTGGGTAAATGCCTGTGTTAAATGTGGTGTTACAATATTGATGAGATGTAGTTTACTTTATTGTAAATCTGAAGCATTACTACCTAGCAGAGTAATTGCAGCTCTATGCAAAATGCCACTGAAGCACAAGTGAAGAATACAGTTGGAAAAAATAAGTTCATAAGCTTTGAATGCGTTAATGTTGAAAAGGAATTAAAGATTTAATAAAAATACCTATTTTAAGAATTTTCAACATAGAATGCATTATTTCTCTGAAATTGTATAATTTTAAGACTACTATGGCATTCCATAAAGACTGCTCAGCTGTTTCAAATTCCAATTTCAAATTATTGCTTCAGGTTTTGTTCAAAAGCGGTGAAAAGAATTTTAGAAATTGTCATGTAGATTTTTAAACAATTGTGTTATGGACAGCAATTACTTCAAGTTTGAACCACTTAAGTTAAACTTTAAATTTTAAATTTAAGGACTTTTACAACAACTTTGATTATTACTTCAATTTAATTGTAATCGGTCTTAATTGTTCCATAGTTTGAAAACATAACAGCAAAATAAAGAAAAAATTGTGTAGAGGGAGCACTTTCAATACAAATAGAGGCATTTTCAGGTTGGTTTAAAACTGCCCACTGGGTAAAATCCTATATTTGAAATTAATTTCTGTTTTCTTGTAAAACCCTAACATTTAGGTTCAAAATGTCACTACGGTACACAATAACGGTGATTAATTCTGAACTATACAATGACTGATACTTATAAATCAAGGTCCCAGAATAGAACGGACTCTGGCCTCTATTTATTCAATATAGCTGGTCAGCTGTGAGATTTATGATCAGTGCTCTGACCCAACCACATCACTCCCACTCCTCTCTATTTTGCAATTATGTTGCAATGTCTGATTCTTCGAAATTAATCTGATTCAATCTCTTGGATTAAAGCATTACTTTCCTTTCAGAGTTCTGAGCAGCCTCCTTATCATGTGTATTTCTAACAGATGATGAGGCAGTTCTTTTGAAAAGGATGCTGAATATATTAGCAGCAATTATAATGATCAGAAGTGTGAATTAACAGAGAAATGTGTCATTTACACAAACTTGCCAAAAGTGCAAGTTATTGCCCAAGCTGTCTAAAGATGATTAACAGCAATATCCTTAAGCACCAAACAAGGGGGGTTAGCAATAGCAATTAAAATATATTCACAAATTGGTCAAATTGCATCCTCAGAATGTGGGGAAGGGTGAAGGAATCGAGGGAAAATGGCTAATTAGATGGCAAAAGTAACAAATCAATGTAGGATCAATTCTAATTGGACTGTCACCCTCACCCTATGCAACAAAACTGAGACACTTAATTCTGCTCATCAGGTAGACAGCAAAAGGAAATAAACACTTCCTCAAGGAATATATCAAACAATGAGTACTGCCGAAAAAAGACACATTGAAGCTTTTCATCTTGCACTCATCAGGACATCTTGCAAGAATAGCAATATAAGGGGAAACCAACAATTTATACAGAATGAAAAGACAATCCTGATTGATTGGTAGAGGCATTGCTGTGGAAAATGCACCAGTTGATGGTGACTGACAGGTAACTGCCAAATACTGTTTCAATTTAAACCAGGCAGCTTGATTCTGATTGGTCAAGGCCTTGCCCTGGGGAATGAGTCAGTGAATGGTTGTCACTTATTTTGTTTAGCTGAAACACGCAGAATGTGTGCACATATTCTTTCTGTCTGCATCTTCCAGTACATGCAAATGCGCCACACTACAAGCCTAACTGACAATCTTAACTTGGTTGTCAGTGTAATTCTTAGCAAACTGAGGATTATTTAGAAAATGTTGTTTAATCATAGAATCACATCTGATGTTGGACACCGTGTTTTGAGTTTTGCAAGCACAGACTGGTTGGGTACAGTCTGTACCCTGCCCATTGAGAACAGTGGCTGGGACATGCTGTTTGATACGATCTACCAGTCTTTGGGATATATGGCCTACATGCCAAGCATTACACTGCCACAGAAATTCATAAACCATGTTATTCTTTGCTTAACAGACAGAACACCCTTTTGTTTGAAGGCAGCTCCCTGTTAGTGGTGAATACACTTGTGTTCTTACTGCATAGTAGCAGCATGAAACAGCTAGCTTCATTTATTGCTCAAATTTTTGAGAAATCCTAGCCTTCAGGGTAATCTGAAGTAGGCTCTGCACTTTTCAAGGCCAAAAGCAATGTCCTTAAGCCCATTCATGAGTTTGTGTGATATACAGAGCAAAATGATTTAATCAGGGTAGTCATTATCCTACAGGACTCTCTGATGCACCCTCTTTCACCATCAAGTTTGCATGCTGAGCAAATGGCTCGGACCCTATTTACAAAGTACTGTAGAACTGTAGGAGTCCCAAAGCATATATTGATCTGTGAAAGTAGGCTACCTCAAGTCTATTACATATGTATGAATACAAAGGACCCTGTTCTTTGCAGACAAACAGAACATATATATGCATTGTGTCTATTTCAGCTAAACAAAATAGGTCATAGCCATTTGTTGGTTCATTTCATAGGGCACTGTGTTTATCAGAGTCAAGCTGCCCAGTTTAAATTTCAATCAATATTTGCCAGTTAACTGTCATTCGCCCTCAACTGGTGCATCCTCTATGGCAATGCTTTTGCTAAACAGAGTCCACTTGCCAACGAGTCAGCATCCTCTTCTCATTTAATATCAAATTGTTGCTCCCCGATATTGGTATTTTTGCAACTTTCCTAATGAGTACGCAGCCAAAAGCTTGAACAAAATGTCTTTTTTCAGCAAAATCAAGTATGATCGAAGTCCATTGTCAATTAACTTAGTCAAGCAAAGCAATTTATACGTACATAAGCAACATTGTAAAAGCTCTGGAACTCTCCCTGTGTGCTTTGCAATGTCTCCAGTGAATCCTCCAATTCATTACTTCTCTCCAGTTGCTTCTCTCCAACCTGCTCTATCCAGCTACTCACCTGAAAATGACCATATTATGCAATATCACAAAGGAAGCTGTATATATGCCAGACCTGCATTTCAAACAAACTCATGCATATTCAAAAAGCATAGTATGTAAATATGGCAATAAAAATATGGTAACTATGAAAAAAATGACATTAAAATATGACGTTGGAATCTAGTCCTTCACTTTTTCAGCAGATCAAAACTCAAGTAAAAACAACTTAAATTCATCACAGGGAATATTTGTATCTTATGATAATTTATAAAAGAAAGATTTTCAGTTGATATTGTAATTTTAAGCTCTTAGATGTAGATAGTTTTCTTTAAGTGTAGCATAAGGTAATAAAAAATGCTGTATATTTGGAGGGGAGGGGGGACTGATTTAGAGTGTAATAACTTGGTGTTTTACAGCCAGAATGGAGGTAACAACAGGTGGTTTTACATGGTTACGCAAGATAGTAAGGTATGGTTTATTAGTCACAAGTAAGGCTTACATTAACATGGCAATGGAGTTACTGTGAAATTCCTAGTCGCCACTGTCCAGTGCCTGTTTAGGTTAATGCACCTAACCAGCACATCTTTCAGACTGTGGGAGGAGACTGGAGCACTCGGAGGAAACCCACTCAGACACAAGGAGAACGTGCAAACTCCATGCAGACAGTGACCCAAACTGGGAATCCAACCCAGGTCCCTGGCACTGTGAAGCAGCAGTGCTAATCACTGTGCCATAAACAATAAGGAAAAAGTAGCTAAGTTGGCTAAATTGAGAGTGTTTGGTTCAGAATAATGCCAACAGTTTGGGTTTCATCCCCATTCCAGCTGAGGTAGACTTGCAATCAACCTCCTGGCCCTGCCCCTAAGAATGAAAAAACAATGGCAAACCACCACTGACAAAAATTGGCTACAAAAAACATATCAAAATGAAGCATCGGCAAAGAATGAGCCAAAAAACCTGCTTTCAGGCATAGCACTCAGAAGGGCAACGTGGAAAATTATTACATTAAATTGCAAGACCAGAACAAGAAGACACAATTCAAAACAATGAAAGAAATTTAGGGTTATATGTTTGTCACATATGAAATAACTTGCACATAAACAGACTTAAGTAGTGGAATAAAAACCCTGGAATTATTTAAGAATCAACGTGAAACTGATATGGAACAACTTTTGAGATTTTCTGTATGGTGTCCATCATACATAATTATCTTATGGATGAAGTAAAAGCAACACAAGTATCTCAGCCAAACTTCCATTTTTTTGTGCTATATTGCTGGTGCAAGCTGCCCCAGTGCACTGATTCGCTCTCTAGTTTACTTCAATAATGTCAGAAGGCCAATTCAATACAGCAAGTGGAATGTCTGGCTGTCAATGTTTCTTCGGAAGGAACTCTTCAAATGCAGACAATAAAAAATATAACATGACATAGTCTAACTTATAAATCAAAGAAAGTGTTTAATAAAGAAACTTCATTTCTCCAAACTTGGGTCCTCGCCTTGGGCATCTCTAAGTTCCCCACAATTCCCAGAGGTTCTTATTTATAGTGAGTCAGCTGACCATCACATCATTCTAATTGGTTCCATGGTTTATTGGGTCAGCTGACTCTTGAAGCTTGTTATCATTGGTCACATTACATCCAATACAAAGTTGTCACCAGTTATATTCTAACAGTTCAAATGTACCCATTTAACAGAGCTTGGCTATAAAATGGGACAAATATTTATTACAACTTTATCAAGATTATACGTGCAACCCTTGGATTTGAAGGACGTAGCCTATATCATAGAGTTGAGCAAGATAGAAGCAAGTAGCAGTTTTATGAGAAATAAGGATGTCAAAAGTGGAGGAGAGGAATGGTTAAGCAGATCAACAGCTGTAAAAGCTCTATGGTGGAAGGGAAGTTAAAGGTTACACAGACAAAGGTTCAAAAATGCAGTTGCAAACAAGTTGGAAGAGATTTGTTTTCATGGATGGGGAGAAGGAATTGGAATTGGAAGGAGGTTAGAGAACAATAATAGAAGCAACAATCATTTTCAGAAGACTTTATTAACCAAAATCCATTAAGCAGATATCAACTTAACGGCAGGAGGTGTTTCCTAAGGCCTCAATTTTTCACTTACAAAGGACTTCAATTGCGGAATAAAGTTGTACTTCTAAGTTTACAGATGGCAGTAAGTTAGGAGAAGTATTAAGTTGGGCAGATTTTTCATTTGATTTGACTTATTATTGTCACATGTATTAGTATACAATGAAAAGTATCGTTTCTTGCACGCTATATAAATAAGGCATGTCGTTCATGGAGGAAAGGAAAGGAGAGGAAGTTGCAAAGGAGCACAGACAGATTAAGCAAGTAGATGAAACTATGGCAAATGGAATTAACCATTAAGCTGATCAAGCATGAGGTTATCCACTTTGGAATATCAACAATAACTGAGTATTTTCTAAATGTAAGAAACTGGGAATGAGAGGACCAAAGAGATTTGGACATCTATGTACACAAATCATTCAAAGTTAATAAATGGGTACAAAAACAAAAAAGGCTAATGGAATATAAGCTCTTACTTCAAGAGGTCTGGAATACAATTGGGTAGAGTTATGCTGTAGCTCAATGGGGGGGCTTGGTCAGACCCCAACCTAGGTACTGCGTTCAGTGTTGTGCACAGAACGTCAGGATGAGTATATTGGCCTTGAAGAAGTGCAGGCCACCTGGAATGATACTGGAGTTTAGGGGGTTAAACTATGAGGGCAGGCTACATAAATGTAACTTGTTTTTCATTGAGTATACGCGATGACGATACATTTTATTGAGATGTCTGATATGTATAAAGGGTTTAAAGTTTTAAAAAAATGGAACTAATTCTTCTCATTGGCAAATCAACAACAGCATCTATTTCTACAGCATAAGAAAATATCACAAGGTGCTTCATAAGAACAAAATAAAACAAAAACAAAGGAAAATTATCTTAAATTAGAGTCATCATTCAGAAACAAAATCAAAATACACTTTTTCCACGCAAAGCATATAGATTTGGAACTCTCTTCAATGCTAATGGAATTGGAGGTATCAAGGACAAGGGAGACAGAGTTTTGTAAGGAAGGTAGAGCATAGGCAGGCAAATG
The DNA here is from genome assembly GCF_965287045.1 of Carcharhinus amblyrhynchos. NCBI lineage: Eukaryota > Metazoa > Chordata > Chondrichthyes > Carcharhiniformes > Carcharhinidae > Carcharhinus > Carcharhinus amblyrhynchos. Next base: position 47,134,007 of record NC_137327.1, read on the forward strand.
GAGTTGAGAGACAGATCCATGATCTTGTTGAATGGTGGACCAGGCTCGAAGTGCAGAATGGCTTACTCTTATGCCTAATGTTCATCAGACAAAAATCTTGAAATAGCAAAAATATTTGGCTGGTCACTTCAGTTTCAATATATCAAGACACCTTTATGAATCAATTGTGAATTCATGTGGTTCAACTAGTTTGTTAATCTCTTACCTCCTTAAACTCTCTTTCATGTGTTCTGAATTCCTTCAAAAACTCTAGTTCTTGAATGCATTTATTCGATAACATAACCAGCTGATGGATTCCCTCATCCACTCTGTTATACAATTCTGTGACAGTTTCTATTGTATCTCTGCAAAAAGAAACAATAATAATGATTAGCATTAAATAGTTGATTTTCCATGGAGAAAATAACTATTTCTCTCTTTCGTCCCAGTTTATTTATTTGCCTTTCTAATTGTATTGCACTATTTTTCTCTATGGATATTTTGATAATTTCTCTTTGGGGCAGGACCAGAAGTCGTGAAGCCTGGGATTTCCCAACTGCATGGTTCCATCCCTAAGCCACTTTCCAATAGGTCAGATGAAAGTATGGAATGGCTACCCATCCTCAAGCAACAGGTAGTCAATAATGGATCTGATTAAGACCCCTCTCTAGTGCCAACTGGAATTTTCTATTCAGCAGGTAGTCTTTCCTCTGTCATTTGCCTGTACTGTATATTTCCTAAGGTCTTTAAATGAGTTTCACAAGTGTTGCTTTACTGGCATACTCAATTTTCTGTGTCTTAGCTCAGGGTACGTTGAAATATGGCAGCAGTTCAGTGAATGGTACCAGAATCAAAGGAGGAACAGTGATACAAGGTCTGATGCAACATAAGAGAAAGCAGCAGACTAGAAGAGAATGGGCATTCTGAATTTTTGGAATTGCATAGGTGGTGAGAGGCAAGGCAACATTAGGATCAACCCAGAGACCTGAAGCACGATCAACATTGTAGATGGACACATTCCGGGAGAAGGCTGAGATATAGTGGCAAAATCTATGTCCGGGCAAGGAAAAAGATATGGATGTGCCAGATCTCAGAGGTCCCCAAAAAAAAACCCGAAGAACCACTGGCCTAATGTTTGCAGGGCTTGTAAAAAAGAAACAGTGGGCAAAACTCAAAGAAAGCATGAAATGATGGAAAGCCGAGACCAGTTTAATAATGTGGTATAATTAAGGTTATGAGCAACATTTATAATTCTTTCTATTTCAAAAAATACCGTACAGTTTAAATTATTAGAGTTTTAAAAGAGTGTATAACAACATTCTCAACACCCAATATAAGTAGTTGCTTCATTCATTATTCTCATTTACCTGAATATTTGATGCTTTGATTAGGATTTTCATGAAGCCACCGAATAAACTGATCTTGTTTATAAGCATAAAAATTGAATAGTCTAAAATATAATTGATTCCCTGGACACAATAAAATGCTTCTATGGCAGGAAGATCCTAGTGCTAATCAAACAATTGTACTACAAGAAGAGGGGAGATAAACAAAAGGGTCCAGAGGGGCAATTTTTTCACTCAGAGGGTGCTGAGTATCTGGAAGGAGTGGCCTGAGGCAGTAATGGGGTGGATACAATTTTGTCTTTTAAAAAGCGTTTAGATAGTTGCATGGGTAAGATGGGTGTAGAGAGATATGGGCCAAATGCATTTGGGACTAGCTTAGTGGTAAAAACTTAGTGGGCGGCATGGACAAGTTGGGCCGAAGGGCCTGTTTCCATGCTGTAAACCTCTGACTCTACCCAAACACCTGCCACAAAACATGAATAATATGATTATGTAGTGGCATCATTATCATTATCGTACTGTAAGGAAATGTAACTTAAAAGTTATGAGGACTGGACCCTTAACCTTCAAGGTAAGGTATCCCGAAGGAAAAAGATAATGGAAGGTGAAATAGTAGTACTGATAAGGGAAGACATTCTAGTGTTGAAAAGAGTAACAAGGAAATGGCGGCACAGCGGTTAGCACTGCTGCCTTACAATGCCAGGCAGCCAGGTTCAATTCTGGCCTCTGGTGACTGTTTGCGTGAAGTTCTCCCATGTTTGCAAGCATGGGTTTTCTCTAGGTATTCCAGATTCCACGTACACTCCAGAGATAGGCTGATTGGTAAATTGTCCCTTAGTGCCGGGGGCTTAAAAGGGCAAATTCATGGGATATCAGGGATAGGGCCTGGGTGGGATAACTGTCAACACGGGCTTGATAGGCCAAATAACCTCCACCTGCACTATCGGGATTCTATGATTAAAGTTTTGTTTAATTATACATTTAAATGACAAGGTGTGCCTCAGGATATAAAACAAATGACTATAAATAAATGACTTAAGAGTCTTCCCAAGAGGGAACAAATCACTTATGCAAATGACACACTGATACTGGGTTGGAGAGGTTTTTTAGTCAGTCATGTTCTCATATATTTCATCTTTGGGAAAAAACTCAAAAGCAGTGTTTGTGTTCACTTCAGTGGAACCAATGCCTGCAGATTCAACTGCAGTAAAATACACCAAAAAATAGTTTAATGACGTAGTAATATACTCATCGTTTGAATATTGCAAAAAATATAAATGCTGAAAACATTTCCAATACTAGTATAACTGAAAAGTAAGACTTAACTTTTCAGCACAAACATCCTAGATTCCTATTTTTAAAATAACAGATAACATCTACACTATCCGACATTGTTAAGTTTTTGAAGCACATCAACTTGAAGAAGCTAATCTACTCGCTGTACTGACTATCCTTCATGCTCAACTTTACCTGACTTATGAACTGTAGTCTCCAGCGTGCAAGTCACTTGTGAATCTCCTTTCAGTCGTGGCACAAGTGCATATTGTTGTGACTTGCCTAGGAAAACCTTCCCATAGTTCAAAATATAGGCATTAATACAAATGAAGTCATAAACTGAGAAAAAGTATTACACTGTGGTGCAAATCTGGTAGGAAGGGATAATAAGTGCATAATTTCTATGACAAGTGCTTGGAAAGTAAGTAATTTTTTTTTCAGATTTGTTTTCTTGTGCCTACTGACCAGCAGTTTGTCATGTACAGCTGTCAGCATCATTTTACTTCTTCACAGATACTACTACTCCAGACATCTGGGCTCCAGCCAAATTTCTGCTGTGGCATCTCCTTTCAGCTCATGTAGATTCAAAACAGCCAACAGCTGTCACTACAGGCCACGCTATAACTTACAAACAGCTCCTAAGTTTGTCTTGGTGTTTTTGTCCAAGATCCTGCACTGTTTGTGAACACATCTTACAACAGTGTCTGACTGTCACTATTGTAAGTGGATGGCTGTTCTGCAAAGTAAAAATACTACATTTCACACTAGAACACAAGACTATTTTACAACTCTTATCTAACACACTCTTTTACAGCCTAAATCCAATCATTAAGGTAATATGCTAGCTGGAAAGGAAAAAAAAACCTGCTTTGATTGCTAGTTAAATGAAACTATTTGTGGCAAGAAAACAGCTAAGAATTGTCTAAGCGAGTAAAGGATTATTTTCAGTTCTAACTAATTCAGCAGCTTTAATTCTGAAAGAAATAAGAACATAAGAAATAGGAGCAGGAGTAGGCCATCTAGCCCTTCGAGCCTGCCCCGCCATTCAATAAGATCATGGCTGATCTGTCATGGCTCAGTTCCACATTCCCGCCCTCTCCCCATAACCCTTAATCCCCTCTCTTATCAAAAACCCATCAACCCGCTTCTTAAAAATATTTAGCGAGGTAGCCTCCACCACTTAACGGGCAGAGAATTCCAGAGATTCACCACCCTTTGAGTGAAGAAATTCTTCCTCAACTCCGTTCTAAACCGCCCCCCCTTTATCTTGAGGCTGTGCCCCCTAGTCCTACTGTCCTTTGAGCGGGAAGAGCCTCTCCACCTCTATCCTATCCATCCCATTCATCATCTTATACGTCTCAATGAGATCTCCCCTCATTCTTCTAAACTCTAACGAGTACAAGCCTAGTTTATTCAGCCTCTCCTCATAGCTCAACCCCGGCATCAGCCTAGTAAACCTCCTCTGCACTCCCTCCAAGGCCAGAATATCCTTGCGTAAGTACGGCGCCCAAAACTGCACACAGTACTCCAGCTGCGGCCTCACCAATGCCCTATACAGCCGCAGCAAGACCTCCCTACTTTTATATTCCATCCCCCTCACTATGAAGGCCAGCATCCCATTCGCCTTCCTGACCACCTGCTGCACCTGCCAGCTGGGTTTTTGCTACTCATGCACAAGGACCCCGAGGTCCCTCTGCACCGTCGCCTGCTGCAGTTTTTCACCATGTAAGTAATAATCCTTCCTACCATTATTCCTACCAAAGTGGACCACCTTGCACTTGCCAACATTAAATTCCATTTGCCAGTTCCTGGCCCATTCGCCCAGCCTATCTAGATCCTTCTGCAGACTCGAGAGAGATTCTTCCCGCTCAGAAAGGACAGCAGGACTAGAGGGCACAGCCTCGATAAGGGGGGTGCAGTTTAAATCGGAGTTGAGGAGGAACTTCTTCACTCAAAGGGTGGTGAATCTCTGGAATTCTCTGCCCGTTGAAGTGGTGGAGGCTACCTCACTAAATATATTTAAGTCACGGGTAGATAGGTTTTTGGTAGGCAAGGGTTATGGGGAGAAAGTGGGAAAGTGAGAAACTATTTCCTCAGCAACAGTTGAGCGTAACCTGCATATTAGAACTAGGCACTAAATCCAAGAGAAAATTGGAATTCTCTCCCTAAAAAAGCTGCTGAGAGTTTTTTACATTTCAAAGTTATGAAAAATGGCCCCAGATTGCCGAATGGTTGTACCCAGATGTGTGACGCCTCAGAAGCTCCCCCACGCTGACTAAGCAGGAACGATCCGGAAGTTTGGACTTCCAATGGGTGATTCCCTTGTGCCTGGAACCCTCCTAAACTGAGTTGAGAGTCAGAGACGTCAAACAGTTCTGACTCAATCATCAGAATAGTTAACATAGAACTTAAAAAAAGTCCTACCTTCAAGATAAAGTCAGAAGCACCCAAACTTGTTGCACCCTGTGTGCTTTGTGGACATGATGTGGAGATGCCGGCATTGCACTGGCGTAAGTACAGCAAGAAGTCTCACAAACCAGGCTTGTGCTACCAAATAAACCTGTTGGACTTTAACCTGGTGTTGAGAGACTTCTTACTGTGCTTTGTGGAGTACAGACTCCCTGACTGAATGAGCTGAAATTCACCTAATGGGGAGTGAGTAGCAGAAGGGTTAAAACCTGTTGTAGCTCCCTGGATGTCAACTTGTATGCTGTAAACTGCGGGTTTACAGAATTATTACATGGCTTGTTCACATTTGTTTAAAGGTGGTAACATTAGTCTACCTTGTGCAAATTATGTGCACAGTGATTTTCCTTGTTTAACTCAATAGCAGGGGAGCTGGAAAATGGTAGCTTCCATGGAAGCGCACAACCAGCAAGGTTGAGTCAGTGGGAGGGAAAGGGGTTGAACATGGAGAGCGTAGTCTGAAGGGCCTGGGTGTGGTGAGGACAACCAGTTAAGTAAGAAAATGAGGGTCTAAAGGGTACTGTCAGTACAATCCAAATGTGGGTCCATCTCAGGCTGTCAGCTGGCAGAGTCCTTACAGGGCTCTGACGTATCACCGCTGAGAGTGATCTCCAACAGCATCCTTCATATTGCACAGAAGGGAGGGCCAGCTTATCCTACAAATTCAGTTACACAGAATGGTGGGTATAACTTTGGACACTAACACAAGCGTTCAATAAAGAGTGAACCAAAAGAAGTGTTTCTTGTCCCCAATTCCTATGTAACTAACAACATATGCCAGACATGAGGCGTGCCAGTACAATGTACATTTAGATCTCGAACTAAGCATTTCTCAACAAATAATGATGATGCATGCACAAACCAATGTAACGTGAAATATTTACAACTGAAGTTTAATTTTTTAAAATCACCTATGCCACCTGGTGCTCTAAGTCTTATGCTGAGGGCAATCAAGTTGGTAGAGAAGTTGTGGCCATGATGCAGGGCCTCCTTGTTTGACCTGAAGGCTCTTTTATAGTTCACCCATAACTACAGCATTTTCAACTGACAGTGAACCTCACCACCGAAAAGCATTCTGTTGCGAACTCTCACATCTGCCATGCAAGCCATTGGCACTTTAGATTTTAATTGCAACCATGAGAGATTGGGTGTAAAGTAAGACAGCAGAAGGAACACACGTTTGAGCTTCCATCATAGGAAACTGATGCTGTTGACAATCAAAACCTTTCATAAAACCTCAATTAGGTCACCCTAAGCCTTCATCTTCCAAGAGAAAAGAAATCTAGCATGTCAATCCTTTCCTGATGTGCTGGTTCCCAAGGCTTTTTAAACTAACAATAGAAAAGATAACAAAAATATAGATAACAATAGAAAACAATCATAGTTGAAAATACCAACATTTATAATGTACATTTATATATAACCGGGCATCAAGGTGGCACAGTGGTTAGCACTGCTGCCTCACAGTGCCAGGGATCTGGGTTTGATTCCTGGTTTGGATCACTCATGTTCTCCCTGTGTCTGGTTTCCGCCACAATCTGAAAGACTGAGCTGTCTGAAAGTGCTGGTTAGGTACACCGGCCACGCTAAATTCTCCCTCAGTGTACCCAAACAGGTACCAGAGTGTGGCGACTTGGGGATTTTTACAGTAACTTCATTATAGTGTTAATGTAAGCCTAGCTTGTGACACTAATAATAAATAAATCTCCAAAAAAAATTTTAAGTTTCCAAAAGGACAGCCATTTTAAGTTATTGTTTCACAGGTTCCCTTTAATTTCAGAGCCTATCAACTTAAAAACTGCTTCAAGATTGAATAATGATCTCTTAAACAGTAGCCCCAAGTTATCTTTCCTATATCTTCCTCATGTTAATAACCTTTTGTAGCTTTTAACTTGTGCGAATGCTAACTGGCTTCTACTCGTATGCCTACTGTGCCATCTCGCACAGCATATACAGGTTTGATGTATGTAAAGTTGTTGTCAGTTTGCTTTGAAGAATAAACTCATATCATCTCTACATCACTCAGTCAGCCAAATGAGGGTGAGGAACTCCCTCAAGAAATATTTATGAATCTTTCAAGGTGGTAGGACAAGCTGCTATGGCAGTTAAGAAGTCAAATGGGACACATGACTTTGTAAATAGAGACAGTGAATACAAAACAAAGAAGTCATGTTGAACAATTACAAAGCTCTGGTCAAACTTCATTCAAGCACTGGGTACAATTTTGGGCATCATACTTTAGGAAGTATGTCAAGATCCTGAGAGAACACAGAGGTGGTTTTACCAGGATGATGCCATGTATGATAGGACTTCACATACAGAGAGAGACTGGAAAGAAAAGAAATGACTTGCATTTATGCAGTGTTTTTCTTGGCCACAGGATGTTTCAAAGATATTATAACCAGTGAAGCATTACTTTAGAGTTGCAATATTAGAAACACTGAAGTTAATTTCCACTTGGCAAGCTTGCACAAACAGCAATTGATCATCGTCTGTTTGTTTTCGTGATGTTGACTGGGGGATAAATATTATCCAGAACACTGGTTCTTCTTCAAAATGGTGCCGTAGGATCTTAAATGTCTGACTGAAAGGTCAGACAAAGTCTCACTTTAATGTCTCATTTGAAAGACTGCAACTCCAATAGTGCAGCACCTTCATAATTCTTCAGTGCAGTGAGAGTCTTGATTTTTTTGCTCAAATCCTACAAATGGTACTTGAACCCACAACGTTGTGATTCAGAGGTTGTTGAGCCATCACAGAAGTTGGGATTATTCTCTTTAGAGCAGAGAAAATCTAGGGGAGACTTAATGGAGGCATTCAAATGGATATGAGATTTTGATTGAGCAAGCAGGGAGAAACTATTTCTCCTGAGTTGGTAATCTGAGGACACAAATTTAATATAATTGACTATTATACTGGGGGGAAATGACTTCAGATAAAGGATGGTGGTATCAGTTTTCACTGGAATTTTTAAAAGGTAATTAGACATATATTTAAGAATTATGGGGAGAAAACCTGGATTTGAAACTACTCCTGTGCTAAAGAAGTTCTAAGATACTGAGATTGCTAAAATGATGAGTACTGGAGTTCCTACTTCTTGGGTACAGGATGTTTATTCTGAAAACGTAAGAGCAAGAGCAATTAACTCTTTTTAAATATCTAATTTTATGATTAATTTAAAAATGTTTTCAATTTATCTTGACAGTCAATTTACATTTTTGAATTTTAACATTTTTGGCAGTCCATACTTGGTGACAATGCATCAAATTAACAGACTGCTACTGGCAGAATCTCAGTTTATGAACAAGTATGTTATTTCTGTGGTTAATTATTCAAACTCTTTCATCCAAACAATAGCACATCATGCTCGCATGCAACAGGAAAATCCAGGTTTAGTGTAATTTTCTTTTGGGAATATAAATTTAAATTAAATGAAGGAGTACAACAACAAGCTTTTGAGGAAGTGTCTGACCCACAATCTGATGACAGTCTGCCATTGCCATGAGATTAGCAAATCCTAAAAAGTCCCAAACCAGAAAATACAGCAACAGTAATCAACTAAGAAAAACATGGCCAGATATACATCCCAGGACTCTCAGGCGACACCTGCATCTGGAATTCTCCATTCCCACTGGAGTAAATGGAGATTTATCTGAGTTCCAAATTCTCCCTTCTCACAGGCAGTGGTAGCACGGAGTGCTAGACCAGAGAATTTTGGACATGGTTTCCTAATGAATGAAGCTTTAACCATTCTAATGAATGACTGAATACTTCAAAGCTCACAAAGGTGTTAAACTTTATTTCACTTAAAACGTGAAAAGAAACAAGTTTACACAGCAACATGCAGCATTTACAGCAGGCATAAGAAATAGGAGCAGGAGTAGGCCATCTAGCCCCTCGAGCCCGCCCCGCCATTCAATAAGATCATGGCTGATCTGTTATGGCTCCGTTCCATATTCCCGCCCTCTCCCCATAACCCTTAATCCCTTTGCCTATCAAAAACCTATCAACCCGCGTCTTAAAAATATTGAGCGAGGCAGCCTCCACCACTTCAACGGGCAGAGAATTCCAGAGATTCACCACCCTTTGAGTGAAGAAGTTCCTCCTCAACTCCATTCTGAACCGCCCCCCCTTTATCCTGAGGCTGTGCCCTCTAGTCCTACTGTCCTTTGAGCGGGAAGAGCCTCTCCACCTCTATCCTATCCATCCCATTCAACATCTTATACGTCTCAATGAGATCTCCCCTCATTCTTCTAAACTCTAACGAGTACAAGCCTAGTTTACTCAGCCTCTCCTCATAGTTCAACCCCCTCAACTCTGGAATCAGCCTAGTAAACCTCCTCTGCACTCCCTCCAAGGCCAAAATATCCTTGCGTAAGTGCAGCGACCAAAACTGCACACAGTACTCCAGCTGCGGCCTCACCAGTGCCCTGTACAGCTGCAGCAAGACCTCCCTACTTTTATATTCAATCCCCCTCGCTATGAAGGCCAGCATCCCATTCGCCTTCCTGACCACCTGCTGCACCTGCAGGCTGGGTTTTTGCGACTCATGCACAAGGACCCCGAGGTCCCTCTGCACGGTCGCATGCTGCAGTTCTTCGCCACGTAAGTAATAGTCCTTCCTACCATTATTCCTATCAAAGTGGACAACCTCACATTTGCCAACATTAAATTCCATTTGCCAGTTCCTGGCCCATTCGCCCAGCCTATCTAGATCCTTCTGCAGTTAAAGGGTACCCCTATAATAGAGGAAGGTATACAGCCTTAACTTGTGTGAATTTTACCTGAATCATTGTATTTCAAGCAAGTCAAAACAGCCCATCTAACATAAACCACTCTGTACGGATATTAAATAGGGTTATGTTACACAATCCAGCTAGGGCTCAACCCTACACCTTTTGCTACAGTCAACATACAGTTTTGAAAAAAAATTCATCACTTCGGAGAAGCTACCACTTTTTTTTATTCCTGAGGGTATTTAAAAGACAGCACCAGATTGGGCAGTATGAATTTAAATCCAGTCTCCCCGCTTTAGTGGGTGGGGGTGGGGGGAGGAGAGGACACTACTAGTAAACCTAAAATCAGGAGTTATTCATCAAATTACTAGGCATTCTATAATACAGGAACAATATACAAATCAGCACTGCAGCTCGACCTAACATTTTCATAATCTTTTGTATCAAAAACACTTTGGGTGATTTCTTCTATTATCTATTGCCTAGACAATACTCCATAAACATAGGCAGTTTGGCTCAACAGTTCTACGCCAACATTCAGGTTCCACACAAGCCTCCATCCACCTCTATCAAAAACAGATCTGACTCCTGAACATTCTCATTTTCCCTTGAGTACTTTGGTGCTGGTTTTCTGGTTAGGACTACACATGTTTGTGCATTTGTAATTCACATAACATTCAAATTGAAATTTTAAGCAAGTTGTTGAGGCAAATAAAGGAACAGGAAATAATGTTTATCATAAGGTGAAGACAGAAAAGGTTAAATTACAACAGAAACAATGTTGCAAGACAAAAGGAGGTGATAATGGGGCACGTAAGGAAAGAAAAGATGGGTCCAGAAGAGGTGTGGACAGAGTCACAACCAATAGCTGCCGGCCCAAGAGGAAGAAATCACGACTTGATGATGTCAAACTCAATGCTGAGTTCAGAAGAGGAGGAAATGGAACAAATGTGATGAAGAGCACTGCCAAACAGGGCAATCATAGATTCTATCTCTTCATAAAGGAGACCATTTAGCTCATCGCGTCTGTACCGACCACAATCTCATCCAGGCCCTGTTCCTATAGCCCCACACCTTTACTTTGCTAATCCCCCTGACACTAGGGACAATTTAGCATGGCCAATCAACCCAACCCGCACATCTTTGGACTGTGGGAGGAAGCCAGGGCACCCGGAGGAAACCCACACAGACATGGGGAGGATGCGCAGACTCCTCACATCTGAGACTGGAATTGAACCTGGGTTCCCTGACACTGAGAGGCAGCAGTGCTAACCACTGTGCCACCGTGGTAACTTTCAGTTGAGGAAAATATCAGATGTATAGAAGCACTGAAAGGGAAGAGGCATTGTCAGAACAGATTCAACAAAAACAAAGCTAACGGAATTGAACAGTTCTTATAGGAAGTGGTCTGGGAGGTCTGGTCCATTTCCCACATTTTTGCTTCCATTCCTTCCTCTCCTTTGCAGAGCAATACAAAAGCAAGGACAAGATATTGGACGTGTTGACAGCCTTAAGATGGATATATCTCCAGGTCTAGATGAATTGTGCTCTAGGCTGCTGTGGGAGGCAAGGGAAGAGATCGCAGATACTCTGACCAAATTTTCAATTCCTCCCTGGCCACGGGGGAGATACCAGCAACTAGAGCAGAGCTAATGTGGTTCCGTTATTTAAGAAAGGTTGTAGAGATAAACCAGGAACCTATTGTGGTGGAGAAAAAAAATCATAAAGATGGACACCTGACATAAAATAGCTGCCTGGCACATGAAGGGTTAAAAGACATTAAGTGTGCACTGACTTTTAATGCAGACAACTACTTGAAATTTAAACATACAGGACAAACAGTTATTTGAATTAAACATACAGGGAACAAATACTGCAGGAGGCCAGGCACCTTAAAAATAAAGACAGTCCTGGGACAATGGAGTCTTATAGAGAGATTAGCCATGAATGGGAACGGGAATACATAAATGCAGGAAAACCAATTACTGTATGAATAGACCGAAATGAAGTAACTGATAAAGAGGAAATGTATCCATTCATGGAACAATGCAATATTAAAATGCTCATGTCTGTATCTGTCTAAAATGATGTGTTAAACGATGTTCACCTACTTGATTACAACAATGTGTTAATGATGTCCAGTTCATCTATTGTATGAAAGGTATAAGGACATACCGCTCCTATTGTATCATTGAGAGAAGGTAGCTGCCCAGTACTGCGGAGTGCCAGTGCCTTTTCTCCACGAAGCTTTGTTAAATAAAACTGTATTGTTGCACCCCCAGTCTGATGCCAAAGTGGTAATTTCCCACAATAATAGGCGTAGTTGGTGGGATCCTATTACTGATGAAATCAATTGGTCACGACTGGAACCAGGGTAGAGATGACTGAATCTGAGGAAGTCTGACAAGGTCAAGAATACAGCTTGCAAGGGGTTAAACTTAAGCGGTTAAACTTAAGGGGTATTTGTAGCAATAAGTATTGTTGTATACGGTATAGTGATAAGTACTAACTGCTGATAGTGAAAAGTAACAGTGACTTGTGCTGATTGACAAGAGGACAAGATAGTGCCTGTCTCTGAACCTCACCTTAGACCGGACGTTAAGAGGGGAAATCCCCCACGCTATGGTCAGGTATTGAAGTGGGAAAAGAGCACTTAGGATTGTGAAGCACAAGTGGCAGAGGTCAGTTAACATTAAACTCTGTAGTGGCGAACAAACACAGTTGTCATCTGATTGCATGAAAGTTTGTGAAGTTGGGAACTGTACTGTCAATGTTGTGAAAAGGAGCTTGATCAACTCTGACCTAAACCAGGCTCAGGTGGAGAAGCACGGTGCCAAGGTGGTAACAGTGGAAACCGTGAGAATAAATTGAAACCCTGAGACTGTAGTGAAACACGGTGCTAGAGTAGTAATAGTGGCCAGGGATAGTGAAGTCCCTGTAGTAGACAGCACACTCTACTAGGGAGTAATCGTGGCTGGGGGTAGTGAAGTCTGCGAAATGGCAGATAATGAAGTTAAATGGGATCTGCAGGTTCCCTCATTGAGGTTTACATGACAGACAGGAAACAATTAATGAAGAGATTGCAAAAGGATGGCTGGGATAGTTCTCAGACCTTAGAGCAGCAGAGAAAGTGGATAGATAAAGAAACGAGAAACAAGACAAAGAAGATAGGAGTAATGTTAATACATCAGTTAACTGGTCTAATTGAGCAAGTAGCCACCTCTACTAAGAAGTGGAGTGAAGATAAAACAGAGATTAAAAAATTAGAATCCCAAGTGAGGGAACTGAAGAAACAAAACCAGGTGTTAGAAGAGAAGAAATAGAGAGGGGAAACTGTTCCTCTACCTCCTTATGAGTCCACACAACAGAGACCAACCACTCCTCTAGAGGAGTGGGAAGCGTTAGAACACAACTTAGCGCCAGTGACCTGAGGGGGAACAGATGCCAAAGGCAAATTCTAAACCCTTCACCCCAGGTGAGAGACAGCAGATAATGGCTTTTCTGGGTAAATTAGAAGGCAAATACTAAAATCTGGGAAGAATTAGGCACAATCTGAGTAGGGCACCAATTACACCTGAGAGACGTACACCAGCTGGTCAGGGCAGCCTGTCCAGCAGATAAGTGGAGGCAGGTAGCAGGTGGGCCTGCTGCTCCTCCAGCACAGGATTATAGAGGGGAACAGTGGACATACGTAGTCGCCCTAACATCGGAGATAGATATCCAACAGGCACCCTTCACCCAGTTTAAAGCAGAGATTCAGAGGGTATTAGGGAATGCTCCCATTAATTGGAGCAGAATAACCACAACAAAACAGTTAAAAGGGGAAGGAGCTTCTGAATATGGGGAACAATTGTTCCAGGTATATCAAGAGTGCTCAGGGCAAGGGAACCAAGGTCGAGGAGATTGAGCATTCATCCAAGCTTTTAAGGATGGGCTCTCCAGCACTCACCAAGCCATCCTAAAAACGGGAGTGATTATGTCCCAAGATTACGATGAGTTGGCAGAGTGGGCTAGCGGCATACCAGGAGAAGAGGAATCCCAGGCAAGCACAAGGCTAGAAAAAGTAGCAGCTTAGTGTAATGGGAATGGAACAAAGTCTAAATGAGTTGCCACAATTGTGGATGGCAAGGGCACTTTCCGAGGGATTACGGCGCCCTACGAAAAGGGAACAGATTTGGGAACAGATTTGGGAACAGATTTGGGAACAGATTTGGGAACAGATTTGGGAACAGATTTGGGAACAGATTTGGGAACAGATTTGGGAACAGATTTGGGAACAGATTTGGGAAACCGTGCAGCCACTGTAATAAATATGAACACACAGAAGCAGGGTGTTGGGATAAGCATGGGAGACCCCCAACCCGATTCGTGACCACAGCAGAACTGGAGGGACCACAGGACCCCCGAGGTCAGCAAGATTGACGGTCTGTAGCCTCCATTCACAAGGGTAAGGAGGGAAGGAATATGTGTCAGCACTAGTAGGGGGCAGGCAATGTGAGATGCTAGTGGACACAGGAGCATTTACATCTGTCACCGACCTATCCTTACCCACTACAAATAAAATGATTTACCTGACCGGGATAGAAGGGAACAAAACACCCGACTACCTGAGCGAGACCACGTTAGTAGAAATAAATAATCTATATATACCAATGAGGTTTTGTGTGTGCAAGAATGACGAGGGTACAATAATGGGAAATGATTTAATGAAAGAATATGAGATTCTGACAGACTGTGGAAAGGGAGAATTAATCTGGCCAAGACAGGGCAGTCAGAGAACTAGAATAGGGAATCTCACACGTCACCTCAAAACCATTAAGGTGGCCACAGTCACCATCAGAAATTGGGAATTGGAGACAGGAGGTTTTGGAGCCATCTGTGCTCCCGTCCCCGGGATATAGGCTAAAACAAAGTTAGATACCGTTTTGACTAAAACAGACCCAATAAAGGTACTGAGACTGGAGCATAAGCCACACCGACAATACCGAACAAAACCAGAGGCAGAGGAAGCTGTAGTGGACACAGTTAAAGGGTTAGTGGAAAGGGGGATTCTGAGAGAAACCACAAGCACCACTAACTCCCCAGTATGGCCAGTGAGCAAGCCTGGCGGAAGGTATAGGCTCACGATAGATTACACCGGACTCAATAAAGTCACGTCCAAAATGCACCCCATTGTAGCAAGCCCTTCGACAATCCTGAATGGACTGTCACAGGAGCACAAAATACTCACAGTATTGGACATAGCCAACAGATTCTGGTCCTTACCATTGGATCCTGAATCCCAAGACAAGTTCACCTTTACAGTGGGAGACAAACATTACACTTGGACTCGTTTACCACAGGGATTCCACAACAGCCCTGCTATCTTCCATTGAGTAATGAGTGACATCCTGAACAGGGTAGAACTGCCAGAGGGTAGTATGATTCTACAATACCAGAGATACGGAGGTTAGCCTATGAAGAGAGATTGAATAGACTGGGTTTGTACTCGTTGGAGTTTAGAAGGCTGAGGGGGGATCTTATAGAGACATATAAGATAATGAAGGGGATAGATAGGGTAGAGGTAGAGATTCTTCCCGCTTAGAAAGGATAGCAGGACTAGAGGGCACCCGGGGGGTGGGGGGCAGTTTAGTTCGGAGTTGAGGAGGAACTTCTTCACTGAAAGGGTGGTGAATCTCTGGAATTCTCTGCCCTTTGAAGCGCTGGGGGCTACCTCGCTGAATATATTTAAGTCACGGGTAAATAGCTTTCTGACAGACAAGGGAATTAAGGGTTATGGGGAGAAAGCTGGAAGTGGAAATGATCCACTTCAGATCAGCCATAATCTTACTGAATAGCGGGGCAGGCTCAAGGGGCTAGATTGCCTACTCCTGCTCCTATTTCTCATGTTCTTATACAATATGTAGACGACACCCTAATAGCTTCGGAGTCCAAGTCAGGACATCAAGAAGCCTTATATTTAGTACTGAATGAATCAAAAGCCGCAGGGTTAAAGGTGAGCCCCAAAAAGACAAATCGGGAAAACACACGTCCTATACCTAAGACACCTAATATCCCAAGGATTTAAAGAAATGCCAACGGACCGAAAGAAGGCGATACAACACATGCCGTGACCTGTCATCGTAAGAGGGGTCAGAAAGGTGCTGGGATTATTCAACTACAGCCGGAGTTTCATCCCAGGGTTCGCAAAACTAGCAGAACCCATACAAAGACTAGTCAAAGGGGGAAAACCAGCTTTAGATCCCGTAGAATGGGGACCCGAGCAGGAAGGGGCTTACACTAAACTAAAAACAGAATTAATATCAGCCCCTGGACTAGGATTACCTGATTCTAATAAGGACTTTCACATCTATTGTAGAAATGAGGGAGGGTTCTGTTCTGTAGTGGTAACACAGGACCATGGTGACAGAAAGAGACCCATAGGGTATTATTCCACAGCAGAAGGGATGGCAGTCACCGGACTACCAAGGTGCATAGCAACCTTGGACTGCGCTGCCTGGGCCATTAAGGTTAGCGAGCCAGTAATCATGACAGGGAATATAATCCTTCACACAAAATACACGTTGGTGGAGATGCTGAACACGGGAAAACTAAGGTCAGTCTCAAACGTGAGGGGATTAAGGGTTATGGGGAGAGGGCGGGAATGTGGAACTGAGACACGACAGATCAGCCATGATCTTACTGAATGGCGGGGCAGGCTCGAAGGCCTACTCCTGCTCCTATTTCTTATGTTCTTACGTACCTCTAAGTAAGTCTGTGACAATAATAAGGGATACAGAGGGTAACCCAGCAGAAGGGATTTTAGACGTAGGAGAGCCACTCAATTATGAGGATGTAGATTGGACGAAGGAGAGGGTAGGATAAAGGATATACCCTTAATAACAGCTGAGGAGACCCTTTTTGTAGATGGGTCATGCAAATATATGGAAGGATCACCCCGAACAGGGTGGGCAGTAGTGAAATACAAATTAGAGACAGTAAGGTCAGGAAGAATCGACGGAGGTCTATCCACACAAGTGGCAGAACTAGTGGCACTCATACAGGCAATAGAGTTGTCTGAAGGTAAAACGGTAAACATCTATTCAGATAGTCGCTATGCACTCGGAGTCATACATGACTACATGGCAGCTTGGGGAAAAAGAGGGTTCATAACCACAGGAGGAACCCCTATTAAGCAGCAGCAAAGAATTGAGGCATTGTTGAGAGCTAGCAAGAAACCTAGAGAAACTGCAGTAATTAAAATTAAAGCCCACCAGAAAGAGCCAAGAGGAGATAACCCGGACTGGTTAAATTTCAAAGGGAACCACGCTGCAGATAGGATGGCACAGTTAGACTTAGGACAGGAGACAATTAGCGAGCTGCCAATGGCAGCGACAGAACAGACAGGAGATGAAAGAGATATTCGGGACTTACAGGAGGATGCCTCGAATGAGGAAAAGGAGAGATGGGAAGCACAGGGAGCAGTCAAAGGAACTGATAACATTTGGAGACAGGAAGAGAAGGTAATAGCACCAGAGTGCATACAAAACACCCTACTGGAACTACACCATGGACTCTCACATGGGTAGAGAGGCCATGATAACTAGTATAGGAAAGAATGGTGGTGGAAAGGGATGGGGAGAGATATAGCCCGACACTGTCACCGATGCATGATGTGTGCACAACACAACCCAAGTAGACCCACAAAAATTAAAATGGGACAACAGCCCAGACCAAAGGGACCCTGGGAACATCTGCAAATGGATTTCACAGGGCCACTACCACAATCCCACGGCAAAACTTATTGTCTGGTTATTATAGACCAGATCACCAGGTGGGTAGAAGCGTTCCCTACTACGAAGTGTACTGCTGCCACAGTGGCTAGGATATTGGCAGGACAGGTAATCCTTAGATGGGGAGTACCCCTACAAATCGATTTGGACCAAGGGACGCACTTCATTGGAAAGGTGGTAAAAACAGTATGCCAAATAATGGGGATAAAACAAAAATTTCACATGCCTTACCATCCACAGAGTTCTGGAATGGTGAAATGTATGAATAGAACACTCAAAAATGCGCTAGCTAAAGCCATACAAACATCGGGAAAAACGTGGACAGAGGTATTGCCTACTATACTAATGAGATTAAGAGCTACCACAAACTGGACAACCGGATTAACCCCTTATGAACTAATGACAGGATGGGTGATGCAATTACCAGAAAGCATCATAACAGGTGGGGTTGATGTAGGTCCACTAAAAGATAAAATCAGGAGATACGTTTTGGAACTAAGCACCCAACTCAAAGGGATGCGTAAATTGGCAAAAAGGAATCAGGAACAAAGGGACGCAGAGAAAGAGCTTGAAATGCTCCCTGACGTCCCAACAGCAGGAAGTCACATCCTAGTAAAAACATTACTTGACAAACCAGGGTTTGCACCAAAATGGAATGGGCCATACAATGTTATAATTAGTGGAGACACCTGTGCCTGTATAGATATAAGAGGGAAAGGTATATGGAAACACTGGACACAGCGGAAATTACACAAAGAAATGCATGAATGAATGAATGACGAGTGAACTAACAGAACTGCTTTCCTCAACACAGGCAAAGACTGTAAACAAGAACAACTGGTGCGTGCGGGTCAACAGATAATATAACTTTGAGATTATATAAATTATAGTGTTAGATTTGATATTTGATCATTGCGAATATGAATGTAATCGCGTATGTAACTACTACTTTGCATTGTTGCGACTGTAAATTTGACTGAATTGGAGGATATTCTATTTTATAAGGCTCACATACATTTACACGGGAATCTAACTGTATGTTACCCATTAGCACAATCGGTAGAAGCCCTATTTGTAGCCACCTCTGGGTGGACCCCTCATGACTTACGTAGTGTAGATACATCAGATACACCCTGTAAGGGACATATTGGCAAATATAAAAGAGGTATACAAGAGAGATATGTGGGACTTGTAAACTCCACAGATCCTGTGTGCCGGGGGGTTCCAACAGGTGGGAGGAAAAGCTTGTTCAGATACTGCAAGCTACCCACTTTGTTTTACGGGACAAGGATGGGGATGTGCCTATACCTTGGTCCCTAAGAATGATTCCTGCGTGCAGATGCAGTTGTTTGTCAACATTGTCGGGTTAATAAGGGACAGATTACTTGCACTTGTGAGGACAGAAATGTCTCAATATAATCGCGAGAAGACAGCTCATTTGTGGACAGTGCAATGGAACTCACGTAAACTCAGCCAAATGGACATACCCATTTGATACTTACCAACTGGTGGGATCAAACGGGGTGTCAAGTAAACTGAACAATTGGCAATATGAACAAACTCAATCAAGACACTAAATGTTCCTGGGCTAAGGAGGGACATGTGTTCCTCTTCAATGATACTTACACAACAGAAACACCAAACCTCCCAAACCATTTTGCAGTAGGAACAATAGGACCACTGGCTGTTCCATGCCCTCAGAAGGGGCATGTATGGAGGAGAATAGTAACCCGGGCTATCAAAGAATTCTGTGCTGACTGAGAAGCCCCGGGCACAACAGGATCCTCACTGGGATATGGGTTCCTTGGAGCCTTATCTCAGGGGGCAGGAATGATTAGTGCAAAGAATAGGAATCATATTGTTTGTGGACTAACAGTCCTGGGAAATAGCACTTCAGAAGCACTGGAGGCTGTTTATCAAGAAATGGCTGAACTGAGATTATATGCACAACAAACATAAAATGCAGTAGACTACCAGTTAGCACAACAAGGGGGAGTGTGTACAATTATAGGCAATAAATGCGTAACCCATGTCACGGGTGAGTCTTATAACATTACACAAGTCATCAATAACATCAGAGAACAACCTGATAGCTTCAGACAGAGACCCAAGAAAGGAAGTAACTGGCTGGAATGGCTAGTAGGAAAGTCCTGAGAATCTTATTTATTACATGGATTGTCATACTCATTTCAATTGTAATTCTGTTGTCTGATTATTGGATGCCTCAAAGTCTGCTGCCAGGTTGTGATAACCAGAATTGTGCCAGGCGCCAGTATATCCATCGAAGAAGAAAGCATGAAGACAAGCCCCAAAGGAAAAAAAGGAAAACCATCTATATTTGTGAAGATGCAGCTGTTGGTCTAGGGATTATTAAAAATGATAAATAATCCAACCAAAAGAGGAGACCGTGGTGGAAAAAAAAATCATAAAGATGGATACCTGGCATAAAATAGCTGCCCGGCACATGAAAGATTAAAAGACATTAAGCAGGCACCGACTTTTAATACAGACAGCTACTTGAAATTTAAACATACGGATCAAACAATTATTTGAATTAAACATAGAGAATAAATACTGCAGAAAGCCAGGCACCTTAAAAATAAATACAGTCCTGGAACAATGGGGTCTTACAGAGAGATTAGCCACAAATGGGAACGGGAATACATAAATGCAGGAAAACCAATTACTGTATGAATAGACCGAAATGAAGTAATTGATAAAGAGGAAATGTATCCATTCGTGGAACAATGCGATATTAAAATGCTCATGTCCGTATCTGTCTATAATGATGTGTTAAACAATTGTTCACCTACTTGATTACAACGATGTGTTAATGACGTCCAGTCCATCTATTGCATAAAAGGTATAAAGATGGACCACTCCTATTATATCAGTGAGAGAAGGTAACTGCCCAATACTGTGGAGTGCCAGTGCCTTTTCTCCACGAAGCTTCGTTAAATAAAACTGTATAGTTGCACCCCAAGTCTGACGCCAAAGTGGTAATTTCCCACAACACTATAGACCACTGAGTCTCAATCAGCTGTAGGGAAACAACTGGAGAAACTTTTTAAGGAGGGCATCTATCCTCCACTGGAGAGACAAAGCTTGATCAGGAATAGTCAGCATGGCTTTGTCAGAGGTAGGTCATGCTCAACAAATTTGATTAAATTTTTTGAGGAGGTGACCAGGTGTGTGGACGAGGGTAGTCAATGTAGTTTATATGGATGTCAGCAAAGCCTCTGACATAGTTCCACATGGGAGAACTTGTAAAGAAGGTAAATGCACATGGGATACAGGATAATTTGATAAAGTGGATTCAAAATTGGCTCAATTGTAGAAAACAGAGAGCGATGACAGAAGGCTGCTTCGGTGGCTAGAAGCCAGTGTCCAGTGGCATACCACAGGGATGTGTGTTGGACCCCCCTATTTATTCGTCATTTATATAAATGACATAAATGGCTATGCAGGGGGTAGGATTAGTAAGTTTGCAGATGACACAATTGGCCAGATGGTTAACTGTGAGGCAGAGTTTATTAGACTACAAGAAGATGAGGGTGGAAAAAAGCCATAAACATGGGTACCTGGCATAAAAATAGCTGTCCGGCACATAAGGGGTTAAAAGGTATTAAACCTGCACTGACTTCCAAACACAGACAACTATTTAAAATTTAAACCACAGGACAGACAGTTAATTGAATTAAAACAGGGAACAGGCACTTCAGGAAGCCAAGCACCTGAAAAAGAGATAAAGATAGTCCTGGGACAATGGGGTCTGATAGGGAGATTAAGAACAGGAATGCATAAACACAAAGGAACCACTTACTACAAGAATAGAATAAAATTAAGTCATTGATAAAGAGGAAATGTACCCATTCATGGAACAATGTGATATTGAAACGATAATGACTGTAGCTGTCCATAATAATGAGCTAAGAAATGTTGTACCCATTTGACTATAATGATGTGATAATCGTGTCCGGTCCACCTATTGTGTAAAGGGTATAAAGATGGACCGCTTCTACTGTTTCATCGAGAGAAGGTAGCTGTCCAGTAGTGCAGAGTGCTGGTCCCTTTTCTCCACGAAACTTCATTAAATAAAACTGCATTGTTGTTCCTCCAGTCTGACTCCAAAGTGGTAATTTTCCCACAACAAAGATATAGATTGAATTGCCAAATGGGCAGAGAGAATTTAATCCTGGAAAGTGTAAGATGTTACACTTTGAAAGGAGTAATTTGACAAAGAAATTTCAATGAATAGTAGGACACGAGGAGTTCTGTGGAATAAAGGGACCTTGCATGTTTGCCTACAGATCTCTGAAGGCAGAAGGGTATGTTAGTAGGGTGGTGAAAAAGAGCATACAGGTACTTGCCTTGGTCAATTGAGACATAGGTTATAAAAGCAGGAAAAGCCACGTTGTAGTTGTATAGAACTTTGGTTAAACCACAGCTAGAGTACTAGGTGCAGTTCTGGTTGCCACATTATAGGAAGGGCGTGATTGCACTGGAGGGGGTGCAGAGGAGATTCACCAGGATGCTGCCTGGGACTTGGGTTGTGTTCGTTGGAGAAGGCTGAGGGGTGACCTGATCGAAGTGCACAAGATTATGAGGAACATGGACAGCGTGGTTAAGGAGCTGCTGGTTTCCCTTAGTTGAAGAGTCAGTCACAAGGAGGCATAGGCTCAATGTGAGGTGCAGGAGGTTTAAAGGGGATGTGAGGAAAAATCTTTTTACCCAGAGGGTGGTGACAGTTAGGAATGCACTGCCTGGGAGGGTGGTAGAGGCATGTTGCCTCACATCCTTTACAAAGTATCGAGATGAGCACTTGGCACGTCATAATATTCAGGGCTATGGGCCAAGTGCTGGCAGATGGGATTAGATGGGAGTTCAGGTGTTTTAATGTGTTGGTGTGGACTCGATGGGCTGAAGGGCCTGTTCTGTGCTGTATGATTCTATGAATTTCCCTTGTCCTCAACTTGCATCCAATCAGCTTCCACATTCACTGCATCGCCCTCTGCCTTCCATCTGTGGTGCCATCATCAGACACATCTTCTCCCAGTTTTGAAAACACTCTCTCCTCTGATGGTGTCAGAGCTGGTGAGTTTCATCAGCACTTTGTTTTTTTTTAAATACATCTTCTCCCCTCCCCGGCACCCTGATCCATTCCTCAATTGCCCTCAAACGCTCTCCCCAGCTGATGGCACAATCCCATGCAAAACAGGAGATATAACGCTGCCTTTTTATCTCCACCTTTCCCTCTCTCTAGGACCCCAGAATCACCTCCCAAGTAAAATACCAATTTACTTGTACTTCTTTCAATTCTACTCACCCTGTGGTCTCCTCGACTAAATACAGCCTGGATAATCACTTTGCAGACATATGCATTTAGCCTACCAGCGTGGCTGAAGGCAGAAGCATTCGCAGCAATCTTCGGCCAGAAGTGCCAAGTGAATGATCCATCTCGGCCTCCTCCAACAGTCCCCAACTTTTCAGATGCCAGTCGCCAGCCAATTTGATTCACTCCACGTGATATAAAGAAATGCTTGGAAGCATTGGATAATGCAAAGGCAAAGGGCCCTGATAACATTCTGGCAATAGCACTGAAGACTTGTGCTTCAGAACTTGTTACTCCCCTAGCCAGGCTCATCCGGTATAGTTAGAATACTGGCATCTACCCAACAATGTGGAAAATTGCCCAGCTATGTCCTGTATCCAAAAACCAGCTCAAATCCAACCCAGCCACTTACTGCCCAAACAGTCTGTTCTCAATCATCAGTGAAATGATGGAAGGGGCATTGATATGCTATCAAGCAGCACCTGCTCAGCGACGTCCAGTTTGGGTTTTGTCAGGGTCACTCAGCTTGTGACGTCACTACAGCCTTGGTTCAGACATGTATGAAAGAGCTGAATTCAAGAGGTGAAGTGACAGTGACAGCCCTTGACACCAAGGCCACATCAAGGAGCCTTAGGAAAACTGGAATCAATAGATATCAGGGCAATTGGTTGGAGTCATACCTAGTACACAAGAAGACGGTTGTGGTTGTGGAGGGTCAGTCATCTCAGCTCCATGTCATCTCTGCAGGAGTCCCTCAGGGTATTGTCCTAGGCCCAAAATCTTTAGCTGCTTCAACAATAACCTTTGTCTCCATCATAAGGTCAGAAGTGGGGATGTTGGCCGACGAGTGCACAATGTTCAGCACCATTCGCGACTCCCCAGACAATGAAGCAGTCCGTGTTCAAATGAAACAAGATCTGGACACTATCCAGGCTTGGACTGACAAGTGGCAAGTAACATTCATGCCACACAAATGTCAGGCAATGACCATCACCAATAAGAGATTCTTTAACTACCATCTCTTGACATTCAATGGCATTACCATTACTGAATTCGCCAATGTCAACACCTTTGGGGTAACCATTGACCAGAAACTCAACTGAACTCACCACATTAGCAAAGGCTACAAGAGCAGTTGAGGCTAGGAATTCTGTGACAAGTAACTCAACTCCTGACTCCCCAGAGATTATCCACCACCTACAAGGCACAAGTCAGGAGTGTGACGATGGAATACTCCCCACTTGCCTGGATGGGTGCAGCTGCAGCTTGACACCATCTAGGACAAAGTAGTCCTCTTTGGCATCACATCTGCAAACATCCACTCCCTCCACCACCGACACTCATTAGCAGCAGTGTGTACTATCTACAAGATGCACTGCAGGAATTCACCGAAGATCCTTAGCAGCACTTCCAAACCCACAACCACTTTCATCTAGAAGGTCAAGGGCAGCAGGTACATGAGAACACCACCACCTGCAGATACCCTCCAAGACACTCATTAATAAATAAACTTTTTTCAGGATAGTCACAAGTAGGCTTACATTAACACTGCAACGAAGTTGCAGTGAAAATCCCCTACTCGCCATATTCCAGTGCCTGTTCACTGAGGGAGAACTTTAGCATGGCCAATTCAGCTAACCTGCACATCTTTGGACTGTGGGAGAAAACTTGGAAGCACCTGGGGGAAACCCACACAGGCATAGGGAGAATGCGCAAACTCCCCACAGACAGTGACCCAAGCCAGGAATTGAACCTGGGCCCCCGGCACTGAGAGGCAGCAGCGCTAACCACATTGTCACCATGCCACCCCATGATTTGGAAATATATTGCTACCGTTCCTTCGCAGTCATTGGGTTAAAATCTTGGAATTCCTTCCCTAACAGCATTGGGGTCAACCCATAGCACATGGACTGCAGCGATTCGATAAGGTAGCTCACCACCACCTTCTCAAGGGCAACAATGGATGAGCAATAAATGCAGGCCAGCCAATGACATCCATGTCCCACGAATGAGGGGAGATCTCATTGAGACGTATAAGATGATGAATGGGATGGATAGGATAGAGGTGGAGAGACTCTTCCTGCTCAAAAAAGACAGCAGGACTAGGGGGCACAGCCTCAAGATAAAGGGGGGGCGGTTTAGAACGGAGTTGAGGAGGAACTTCTTCACTCAAAGGGTGATGAATCTCTGGAATTCTCTGCCCGTTGAAGTGGTGGAGGCTGCCTCGCTAAATATTTTTAAGACGCGGGTTGATGGGTTTTTGATAAGAGAGGGGATTAAGGGTTATGGGGAGAGGGCGGGAAAGTGGAACTGAGCCACGACAGATCAGCCATGATCTTATTGAATGGCGGGGCAGGTTCGAAGGGCTAGATGGCCTACTCCTGCTCCTATTTCTTATGTTCTTATGAATGAATAAAAAATTATTCAGATTCCAGTCATTCAGGTACAAAACCTCAAGTGTTTATTGCCTATACATATCTTCCTGCTTTCTACTTGTTTTCAGTTGCTTGCCATATTCCTGCTGATCTGGGCTGTGCCCCCATGACAGCAAAGTCATGCAGGTCACAAGGAAGCACAGCATTTTCTGGTGAACACTGCACTGCCCCCAAGAGTGGTCCAGGCAGCAGAACCATTGCTTGAGCACCAACGCTCTGCTCATCGGTGATTTGTATAGCACATGGTATCAGACATTCACTTGAATTATGTGCTGAGCCGAAAGCAACAAGTTACAGGGAATCCTATAACTAGGGGAACAGGAAGGCAATTCTATGGCCACAGATGTCACTCCAGGATGGTATGTTGTCTTTGTGGTGACAGGGTCCAGGATATCACTGGGCAGCTGCATAACAGCCTGATGGGAGAGAGTGAGCAGGAAGAGGTCATAGACAATTTTGTTACCAATGCCATAAGTATAAAGAGGGATTTATTTAGGGAGATAGGAGAGCAACAGCTGAAGATATTAATCTCTGGATTACTCACGGTGCCACGTGTTGGTGAGCATAGAAATAGTGTGATACAGCAGATGACAAAGGCTGGAGAATGGGAGGGCTTTGGAATACTGGGATATTGGGACTGATTCTGGGAAGATGGGGCCTGCACCATGGATTGCATTTTAACAGGGCCAGGATCAATTTTTTTCAAGGGGTGGTTTGCTAGATTTCTAAGATTTTAAAATAATTTGACAGGTGAATATGAACCAGGATATAGCCTGAGAAAGGGGTTAGCACTGCTGCTTCACAGCACCAGGGCCCCAGGTTCAATTCCTGGCTTGGGTCACTGTCTGTGTGAGTCTGTGGGTTTCCTCCAGGTGCTCTGGTTTCTTCCCAGAGTCCGAAAGATGTGCTGGTTAGGTGCATCAGCCATGCTAAACTCTCCCTCAGTGTACAAGGACAGGCGCCGGAGTGTGGCGACTAGGGGATTTTCACAGTGGTTTCAGTGGGTTAATGTAAGCCTCCTTGTGACACTAATAAATAAACTTAGCAGACCAACTGTGTATTTCTCGTACTAAATATCCCCAGATACAAGGGGAGGCCTGGTTAAGACGAGTAGGGAACAGTCGTTTCCCTTCAGTGAGGGTTAGGGTTAGAGAAGAAGGATGTCTTGGACGGGTCAAGTACAGAATCTATTTGGTTAATATTAAGAAACAGTTTAGATGCCATTGCACTACTTAGTGTATTTGATAGGCCACCACTTAGTGGAATAAAATGTATAAAACAGCAAATTTGTTGGAAATTACAGATTGGTGGAATAATTATATAAGAGTGATATCGGAAGACTTAAATGATCCTAATATGAACTTGGATAGTAATAGAGTAATCGGTTCAGAGGGTAAAAAGTTTCTGAAGTTTATTCAGGAGAATTTTCTTTAGTAATTCTGTGAGGAAGGGGAACTGCGGGATCTTAATTCTGGGGAATGATGTAGATCATGTGGACCAAATGTCATTTGGGGAACATTTATGGAGTAGTGATCACTGAATCAGAGAACAAAGAACAAAAACAAAGAAAATTACAGCACAGGAACAGACCCTTCAGCCCTCCTAGTCTGCACAACCATGCTGCCCGACTCAACTAAAACCCCTTAACCCTTCTGAGGACCATATCCCTCCATTCCCATCCAATTCATCATAGAATAGAATCATAGAATCCTTACAGTGCAGAAGGAGGCCATTTGGCCCATCAAGTCTGCACCGACCAAGGCTCTATCCCCATAACCCCATGCACCTACCCCAGCCAGTCGCCCTGACACTAAGGGGCAATTTAGCATAGCCAATCCACCTAACCCGCACATCTCTGAACTGTGGGAAGAAACCGGAGCACCAGGAGGAAACCCACACAGATGCAGGGAGAACATGCAAACTCCACACAGACATAAGAACATAAGAAGTAGGAGCAGGAGTAGGCCATCTAGCCCTTCGAGCCTGCCCCGCCATTCAATAAGATCGTGGCTGATCTGAAGTGGCTCAGTTCCACTTTCCCACTTTCTCCCCATAACCCTTGCCTACTAAAAACCTATCTACCCGTGACTTAAATATATTTAGTGAGGTAGCCTCCACCACTTCAACGGGCAGAGAATTCCAGAGATTCACCACCCTTTGAGTGAAGAAGTTCCTCCTCAACTCCGATCTAAACTGCACCCCCCTTATCGAGGCTGTGCCCTCTAGTCCTGCTGTCCTTTCTGAGCGGGAAGAATCTCTCTCGAGTCTGCAGAAGGATCTAGATAGGCTGGGCGAATGGGCCAGGAACTGGCAAATGGAATTTAATGTTGGCAAGTGAGAGGTGGTCCACTTTGGTAGGAATAATGGTAGGAAGGACTATTACTTACGTGGCGAAAAACTGCAGCAGGCGACGGTGCAGAGGGACCTCGGGGTCCTTGTGCATGAGTCGCAAAAACCAAGCTGGCAGGTGCAGCAGGTGGTCAGGAAGGCGAATGGGATGCTGGCCTTCACAGCAAGGGGGATGGAATATAAAAGTAGGGAGGTCTTGCTGCGGCTGTATAGGACATTGGTGAGGCCGCAGCTGGAGTACAGTGTGCAGTTTTGGTCGCTGCACTTACGCAAGGATATTTTGGCCTTGGAGGGAGTGCAGAGGAGGTTTACTAGGCTGATACCAGAGTTGAGGGGGTTGAGCTATGAGGAGAGGCTGAATAAACTAGGCTTGTACTCATTAGAGAGGGGAGATCTCATTGAGACATATAAGATGATGAATGGGATGGATGGGATAGAGGTGGAGATACTCTTCCCGCTCAGAAAGGACAGTAGGGCTAGGGGGCACAGCCTCAAGATAAAGGGGGGGCGGTTTAGAACGGAGTTGAGGAGGAACTTCTTCACTCAAAGGGTGGTGAATCTCTGGAATTCTCTGCCCGTTGAGGTGGTGGAGGCTGCCTCACTAAATATTTTTAAGGCGCGGGTTGATGGGTTTTTGATAAGCGAGGGGATTAAGGGTTATGGGGGGAGGGCGGGAATGTGGAACTGAGCCACGACAGATCAGCCATGATCTTATTGAATGGTGGGGCAGGCTCGAAGGGCTAGATGGCCTACTCCTGCTCCTATTTCTTATGTTCTTATGTTCTATCCATCCCCTTCATTATCTCATACGTCTCTATAAGATTCCCCCTTCATCCTTCTAAACTCCAACGAGTACAGACCCAGTCTATTTAGTCTCTCTTCATAGTCCAACCCCCTCATCTCCGGTATCAGCCTAGTGAACCTCCTCTGCATTCCCTCCAAGGCCAAAATATTTTTGCGCAAGTGCAGCAACCAAAACTGCACACACTACTCCAGCTGCAGCCTCACCAGTGCCCTGTACAGCTGCAGTAAGACCTCCCTGCTTTTATATTCTATCCCCCTCGCTATAAAGGCCAGCATCCCATTCGACTTCTTGATCACCTGCTGCAACTGCAGACTGGGTTTTTGCGACAAGGACCACCAGGTCCCTCTGCACCGTAGCATGCTGCAGCTTTTCGCCCTTTAAATAGTAATCCTTCCTACTATTATTCCTGCCAAAGTGGATAACCTCACACTTGCTAACATTGTACTCCATCTGCCAGGTTCTCATCCACTCGCTCAGCCGATCTAGATCCCTCTGCAGACTTTCCACACCCTCCGCACAATTTGCTTTTCCACTCGTCTTTGCGTCATCAGCAAATTTCGACGCCCTACACTCAGCCTCCTCCTCCAGCCTCCTTTATTCATCCTCCTCCTTTATTAAAGCCTCCTCCTTTATTCATCTATATAAATGGTAAATAGCTGAGGCCCCAGCACCGATCTCTGTGGCACTCCACTAATTACCAACCACCAATCAGAATAGCACCCATTGATACCAACTCTCTGCCTCCTATTAGACAGCCAATCCTCTATCCACACTAACACCTTACCCCCAACTCCATGCCCCCTAACCTTCTGAAGCAATGTTTTGTGCGGCACCTTATCAAACGCCTTTTGAAAATCGAGAAACACCACATCCACCGGTTCCCCTCTGTCTACCGCACTAGTCACATCCTCATAGGATTCCAATAAATTTGTCAAACACGACTTCCCCTTAACAAATCCATGCTGCGTCTGCTGTATCAAACAATTCTTCTCAAGGTCCCTCGCTATTTCTTCTTTGACGACGGATTCCAGCATTTTTCCAACAACAGACATTAAACTAACCAGCCTATAATTCCCTGCCTTTTGCCTGCTATCTTTTTTAAACAGCGGCGTAACATTAGCCGTTTTCCAATCTTCCGGCACTTCCCCGGAATCCAGTGAAGTTTGGTAAATAATCACTAAGGCGTCTACTATTACCTCTGCCATTTCCTTCAGAACCCTGGGATGCATTCCATCCGGCCTGGGGACCTGTCCATCAGTCCCGCTAGTTGATCAAGCACTACCTCTCTAGTGACAGTAATCGCATTCAGGCCCTCAACTCCTACCATCCTTCTATCTTTAATATCTGGCAAACTATTCGCGTCCTCCTCCGTGAAGGCCGGGGCAAAAAACAGTGATCTGAGCCAGGAATCAAACCCAGGACCCCGGCGCTGTGAGGCAGCAATGCTAACCACAGTGCCGCCCATATCATGAATCTGTCAAGACGCCCCTTAAAAGTCACTATTGTATCCGCTTATATTACCTTTCCCAACAGCGAGTTCCAGGCACCCACTGCCCTCTGTGTAAAAAACCTGCCTCATCCATCTCCTTTAAATCTTGCCGCTTGCACCTTAAGCCGTGTCCCCTAGCAATTGATTCTTCCACTCTGGGGAAAAAAAAACTTTTGGCTATCCAGTCTGTCCGTGCCTCTTATAATTTTGTAGACTTCTATCAGGTCATCCTTCAACCTCCGTTGTTTCAGTGAGAACAAACCAAGTTGCTCCAACCTCTCCTCATAGCTAATGCCCTCCATATCAGGCAACATCCTGGTAAATCTTTTCTGTACCCTCTCCAAAGTCTCCACATCCTTCTGGTAGTGTGGCAAGCAGAACTGAACACTATATTTCAAGTGTGGCCTAACTAAGGTTCTATAAAGCTGCAGTTCAATTAATAGTGTCAGAACTCTTATTTTTTCTTTTATAAATTGGTGCTCAGATGGCATGAATCAAAAAGGTTCCCCTTCACGTATTCACTGTATATTGTTTATACATGAATTTTAGAAGATAAACGTATGTGATTGTTGGAAATAAAAATGGGGAGTAGTAATAAGTCAGCGTACACATAATTTGCATCTTGCTTAAATTCATTCGATGATTTGGTGGGTTCAGCACCTTCAGATTATTCCATTTTCATCTACTGCTCCATCAGTCCATTTGATTGCATTTAAATAACAATTTTCACTCTCAGACCAGACTTCCACTGCAAATTCGAATTTGGAACTAGGCCAACAAAACACATTTGTTTTGTAAAAGGAGATTTAAGAACCAGGACTGAAGTTGGGTGGGAATGATTTTATTAAAAATACCAAGTTGAATTTCAATTTAACCAAAAGATGCTGCAAATGGATGGCTGCTGTCTCAAATTTGAAAAGGTTCATGGATAGTTTTATGATGTGACTGAAACTTACTTGCAATGACCCTCGTCATGACTCCCTCTGTGGTTCGCTCTCCGCAGTCACACTCTACTTTGCCAATCACGTTTCCCCTCATCCGCTCCCTCACTTTGCCGATCACCCCATCTGTCACCTGCACCTCCCCCCACTTTGCTGATCTCCCTTGCTTTCCCCCCTGCAGAGCTATCCCCCTTGTTTCATGTCATACCCTCAGCCCCACTCAGATCCCAGCCCCACTCTGGCTCCACCCCCTTGGCACTGCCCCAGCAGGCACTACCAGGGTGCCCGGTGGTACTGCCAGGCTGAAAATGCCTGATGCCATTGCTTCACCATGTCCCCAAACACCCAGGGGCTTTAATGGTCTCCCATCTCCTTGGCATAGCCATGGGGCCTGATTCCTGGTGGTGGGAACCATGAGTGATTTTTGCCAACGAAGGGAAAGTGTCCGAGAAGCCAGAAACAGCCATGCTGGACACACCAAGGCTAATCATGACATTAATATTTAAATCAGCAATGCACCCATCCCACTGCCAAAACAGGGCTGGGAAGACGTTGACATTTCTGGATTTCAAGGCAGAGGTGCTTGGGCCAAGGAATTCTTTGTTTTCTACATTACAACAGTGACTGTAATTCAAAAATAATTTGTTCGTGGGAAGCAATTTGCAATGTGATGGGATTGTGAAAATTGCTTTATAGTGCAAACCTTTCTCTCTTTGCCCAGACAGATACTCACTGTCAACAAACTTTCCCGATGAGAATGAACCTGGCCCTACACTGCTACACAAATATAACTTTGCTAACTTCAGAAAAGCAAGAACTTCCATCAATATAACATTTTTCCCACTTAGTAAATCTAGTGCCAAATTAAGGGCAGAGTTTTGTTGTGGTCTTTATTCAAATTCATTACATGTGGCACCCCTACAGGCAGAAAACAGATTTCTTTCTCACTAGTCTCAGTAGGATTGGCTGCTACATGACCAGTTTCTACTAAAATTAATTCTCCATGCACATCGCTCTGCTATAAAAGCAAGTGATGCAATTAACAATGCAGTCCAAATCTATATAATTTACTTCATCATTTAGCTGTACAGACCATTTATTAGTATAGAAATTCAACAGTATAGAAAGTCTTCAATGTAGCCCAAATCCACCACAATATGAAATGCAAAATCTGTGATTACCAGATTACATGCTAACAGATTTAGGAGGTCGATTCTCTGACCTCACCCACAGCTGGAATTCTCTGGTCCTGCTACAGTGAATGGAGCTGAGTGCCAAATTCTCCATTCTCACTGGCAGCAGAAGTGGGGTATGAATGGCTGGAGAATTTCAGCCATGATCTAAAATGGTGTACTGGATTCTCAATAAATAAGACTCTGAAACGTTCTCCTAAAAGGCTGTGCTGAAGTTACCTGTACACTCCTGTTCCAGAGATAAATGATTCCTCTTTTCTCAGTCTGGCCAGGATGGCTCCTCCTTCAAGCTGCAGTCTAACTAGTCTAACATCTTCTAGAACATTCTTCATTAGGTGTCTATACTGTTGCAAAAGAGTACTGGCTTCCTGGAAACAAAATTAAATGATAAGCTTTACAACACTAGTTACATAATATTACCACTTAATATGCAATTCACCAATCAATATTAATGTCGTCATCATGTCAATGCTAGGTCAGCATTTACTGCTCATCCCCAGCTGCCCTTGAAAACATGGTGGTGAGCAATCTTCTTGACTGCAACACATCCTGAAGTACACCCACTGTGCTGTTGAGGAGAGTGTTCCAGGATTTTGACCCAGCTAGAATGAAGGAATGACAATATTGTTCCAAGTCAGGATAGTGTGTTTCTTGGCTCAATAAAGTAATCACAGTCTGACATTTTGAGAACCAGCAACCATTTACTCTCTGTGGTGCTTAAATTTATAAATGTTTGATGTTTACATTTTACTTAAGAAAATTGAATAGTTACATTTTCTTCTAAATCAAGCAACTTTTTACAGATTAAATTATTTTACACTTCTAAAGTTAATTTATTTGGAAACCATCTGGCTTCAAGGGTCGTCAGTCAGTACACTTAGTGATAAAGATCTGACATCGAACTGGCTCTTCTGCTGTAAAATTCATACTCATTTCAAGCTCAAAGCTTACAAAATAATCTGGCCAAGAGACAATCATTTCCTTGATTTAGCAGCAGCCCAAGGGCTGAGTCTTTGTATTGAAAAATTATCAGAGGAAGAAATGATAGAAAAATAATTAATGATGCATTCACTGAAATGGAAATTACAACTATAATAATCAGAAATATAAGCCTTTTAAGCCCCATCATGTGTCTGACCTTATTTCCAAAATGCAAGAGCTGATATTTTCTCATCTTTGACATTTCTAACATCTCCTTTATCCAAGCACAAGGGAACATACATAGAAAATATAAGCAGCAGTAGGCCATTCAGCCCTTCAAGCCTTCTCCGCCATTCATTATGGCCATGCTGATCATCAAATCAACACCGTGATCCTACATTTTCTCCTGCCCAAACAATATCCCTTGATCCCTTTAGCCTCAGGAGCTCTATCTAATTCATTCTTGAAATCACACAATAGTTGCTATATGTGTCAATGAATTCCAACATTCACCACTCCAGGTGAAGAAATTTCTCTTCATCTCAGTCCTAAAAGTTTATCGCTTATCCTCAAACCATGACCTCTAGTTTTGGACTGCCCCGCCATCGGGAACATTCTTTCAGACCCTAAATTGTCTAATCCTATTAGAATTTTAGAAGTTCTATAATTCAAGTGAACTCCAATGAAATAATCCTAACCGATTTAGTCCCACCTCAGATGACAATCCTGCTAACTCAGGAACCAGCCTGGTAAACCTTCACTGCACTCCCTCTGTTACACGAACATCCTTCCTCAGATAAGGACACCAAAACTGCACACAATACTCTAGGTGTGGCCTCAACAATGCCATAAGCAATTACAATGAAACATCCCTACTCCTATACTTAAATCTTCTCATTTTGAAGGTCAGCTTTGTTTTCTTTGTTGCCTACTGTACCTGCATGCTTATTTTCGGTGACTAATGCATGAAGACACCAAGGTCTCATTGCGTGTCCACCTGTCTCAATTTAAAGCCATTCAAAAAACAATCCGCCTTCCTAGTTTTGCCAACGAAACAAATAACCTCACATTTATCCACATTATACTGAATCTGCCATGCATATGTCCACTCACGCAGCCTGTCCAAATCACACTAAAGCATCTCTGCATTCTCCTCACAGCTCACCCTCCCACCAAACTTTGTATCATCTGCAAATTTGGAGAGAATGCATTTAGTTCCCTTGTCCAAATCATTAATATATAATGTGAACAGTTGGGGTCTGAGTGCAGAGCCCTGCAGTTCCCCACTAATCACTGCCTAACAATTCAAAAAAGACCCACTTATACCAACTCTTTGTTTCTGGTCTACTACCAGCTTTCGATCCATCTGAAGACACTACCCGCAATCCTATGCATTTTAACTTTACATAGTAATCTGTTATGTGAGACCTTGTCAAAAGCCTTCCGAAAGTCTATATAAACCCATTCTCCTTGGTCAATTCTACTTACATAAGAACTAGGCCATCCAGCCCCTCGCGCTTGCTCCGCCATTCAATAAGATCATGGCTGATCTTTACATGGACTCAATTCCACTTACCCACCCACTCACCATAACCCTTAATTCCTTTACTGTTCAAAAAAATTATCTATCCTTAAAAATATCCAATGAGATAGCCTCAACTGTTTCACTTGGCAGGGAATTCCATGGATTCACAACCCTTTGGGTGAAGAGGTTCCTTCTGAACTCGGTCCTAAATCTGCTCCCCTTTATTTTGAGGTCAATATATCCTCAATGAATTTGAGTAGATTTGTCAAGCATGATTTCTCTTTCATAAATCCATGCTAACTTTGTCTGATTACACACTGCATATTAAATGCCTTGCTATGAAATCCTTGATTACAGACTATAGCAACTTTCCTGCTACTGATATTAGGCTCACTGGTCTATAGTTCCTGGTTTCTCTCTACCTCCCTTTTTGAATAGTGGGCTTACATTAGCTCCAATCTGTAGGAACCATTCCAGTATCCAAAGAATTTTGGAAAATGACCAGCAATGGATCGACTTCTCGGGCCACTTCCTTAGGTACTCTGGGATAAAGATTTATCCGCCTTCAATCCCATTAATTTCCCTACTAATCCTGATTTCCTTCAACTCCTCATTAAAGCATTTATTTCTCAAAACTTCCAATATATTATTCACGCCTTCCTTTATGAGGATGTAAGTAAAGTATGAATTTAGTTCCTCAGCCATTTCTTGATTCCCGGTTTTGAATTCACCAGTTTCTGACTGGAAGAGTCCTACATTCATTTTTGTCAATCTTTTTCTCTTTACATGCCTATAGCGGCTTTTACACTCAGTTTTTACGTTCCCCTCCATTTTACTTACATACTCTATTTCCTCTTCTTAATCAATTTGCCTTTGCTGAATTTTAAACTGCTCCCAATCCTCAGACCTATTGTTTTTTCTTTCCAATTTCTATGCTTCTTCTTTGAATCTAATACTATCTCTAATTTCTCTTGTTAGCCATGATTTGGCCACCGTTCCCTTTCCACTCTTGTGCCAAATAGGAACTTTTGGAGTTCACTTATCTACTCCTTGAATGCCTGCCATTGGCTGTCCACTGTCCTTCCTTTCAGTATATTTCCCAGTCCATCATAGCCATCATGCCTTATATCATCACAGTGACATTTATTGATATTCAGGACCCTGATCTCAGAATCAACTACCTCACAATCCACATTGATAAAGAATTCTATCATATTATAGTCACTTGTCTCCAAGGTTCACTCACAACTAAATTCCTGGTTAATTCTTTCTCATTGCACAATACCCAGCCCAAGATGGTCTGTCCCTTGTTGTTCCTCAACATAATGGCCCAGAAAACCATCCCATATTACTACAGTTTCTTCCTGTATTGTACTGTGATTAATTTGACTCACTCAATCTATGTACAGTTTATAGTCACCCATAAACACAGATGTTCCTTTGTCACGTGCAACTCTGATTTCCTGTCTGATGCTATTCCCAACAATCAGTCTGGTGGACTGTTTACCTCCCCCATTTTATTTCTGCCCCTTGGTGTTTCTTAACTCAACCCCAGAGGTTCCACATTGGCTAATATCTTTCCTCAATATTGTATCAATATCTTCTTTAATCAACAATGTAGCTCCACCACCTTTTCCTTTCTATTTGTTCTTTTTTAACACTGAATAGCTCTCAATGTTTAGCTCTCATCCTTGACCATCTTGGAGTCATGTCTCCATAATCCCAACTATATCATACTCCTTTACATCTATCTGTGTAACTAATTCATCCAGTTTATTTTGAATACTCTGAGCATTCAGGGACAAAAGTTTAAGGCTGGTCTTTTTAACAGCAATGATGTAAGTGTTTAAAATGTGGCATCTTTTTCAAGAAAAAGACTGAGGAAATTACAGAGGTAGGTAACGGCAAGGCCATGGAGGGATGGGAAAATAAGGATAAGAATGTTAAAATAATGGCATTGTTTAACTAGGAGACAATGTTGGTCAGCAACCTAGGCAGCATTGGATGAATGGGACTTGGTGCGAGTGAAGCTGCCAGAGGTTTGCATCAGGGGAGTTAATAGGAATGTGGTGGTAGTCGGGTACAAAATAGTTGAGGGTTTTGACACAGTTCTCTGCAGCCGAGAATGAGAGTTCAGAAAGCTGTGTTGTTTGCCCAGTGCAAGGGCTTGAGAGGAGCCTACAGTGGGAGGGTGAGGATCTAGTAAGAACATAAGAAATAGGAGCAGGAGTAGGCCATCTAGCCCTTCGAGCCTGCCCCGCCATTCAACAAAATCATGGCTGATCTGAAGTGGATCAGTTCCACTTTCCCACTCTCTCCCCATAAACCCTTAATTCCCTTGTCTTGTCAAAAACCTATCTACCCGTGACTTAAATATATTTAGCAAGGTAGGCTCCACCACTTCAACAGGCAAAGAATTCCAGAGATTCACCACCCTTTGAGTGAAGAAGTTCCTCCTCAATTCCGTTCTAAACTGTTCCCCCCCCTTACCTTGAGGCTGTGTCCCCTAGTCCTGCTATCCTTTCTAAGTGGGAAGAATCTCTATCTCTACACTATCCATCCCTTTCATTATCTTATACGTCTCTATAAGATCCCCCCTCATCCTTCTAAACTCCAACGAGTACAGACCCAGTCTATTTAGTCTCTCTTCATAGTCCAACCCCCTCATCTCCGGTATCAGCCTAGTGAACCTCCTCTACGCTCCGTCCAAGGCCAAAATATCCTTGCGCAAGTGCGGCGACCAAAACTGCACACAGTATTCCAGCTGCGGTCTCACAAGTGCCCTGCACAGTTGCAGCAAGACCTCCCTGCTTTTATATTCTATCCCCCTCACTATAAAGGCCAGCATTCCATATGCCTTCTTGATCACCTGCTGCACCTGCAGACTAGTAATCATGGTTCACTCAGATTCCAATGACATGAAGAATACTAGGAAATTTGTTCTGTTTGGAGAGTATGGGCAGCTGGGGGCTAAATTAAAAGACAGATTCTGAATATTACCTGAGCCACAAACAAACTGAAGCAGTGCAACTAAGATTAGAAAGTTAAATGTGTGCCTCAAAGATTGGTGTAGTAGAAATGGGTTTCAGTTCATGTGGCACTAGCACCAGTATTGGACAAAGTGGTAGCTGTAGTGTTGGGACAGTCTTCACATGAACCATGCTGGGACCAGTTCTAGTAAGTTGTATAATAAGGGCAGTGAGGAGTGCTTTTAATTTAACAGTGGGGAGGCCAACAGATCACGGGAAAATATGATAAACTTAAGAGAGAGGACAAGGCAGGAAAAAAAGATAAATAATTTGGGTCTGGATAATCTGAGTGCGGCAGCAAGGGGCAGAGCATACAAATTAAAGAGAGTTAGCAAATATGGCTAGAGGGTGTGAAAATAAAAAAGACAATTACAAGGTTCTATCTGAATGCAAACAGCATTCACCACAAAGTCAGAAAATGGATGATACAAATGGAAGCAAACAGGTATTATCTAATTGCCAACGTGGGCACATGGCAGCAAGGTGACCAAGACTGGAAGCTAAATGTTTAAGGGTATCCAACGTTCAGAACTGTTACACAAAAAGGAACTGAGTTGGGGCAGCTCTGTTAACGATCAATACATTAGTGAGAAAAAAACTTAGGTCAGGAGATTAAGATGTAGAATCAGTTTGGGTGGAGCTAGGAAACAGCAAGGAGCAGCAAACATTGGTAGGGGGTGTTCATGGGTCACCCAAAGCAATAAGAGATGTATTTTATATATTTTTTGGGATAATGTGGTATCAACGCCCCAATTGCTGGCCTCCCTCCTGCCCCGACCAATTCTACCTGCAGAGTGGCAGTGGGATCCCTTAACACCAGCAGTCATCCCCTAGGTCCCACTGCCTAGGCTCCACCCCCTTGGCACTGCCCATTGCCCTGGGCACTTTATTCCTTGGACACTGCCAGGGGCACAGGCTGGCACTGCCAGGGTGCCCATGTCCAGGGGGCACCACTCCCCATCACTCAATCTCCTGGAGGGCCTCTATTTCCCCCCCATTTATTGCAAAGTCTCCCACTAGATCCTCAAAAGTGGGGAACTACTCTAAACGCTGCTGGAGTGAAATTGGGCTGGCAGAGCAGGAGATGCTAAAGGGACCAGAGAATTCAGTCCCAGGCCCGATAATGACATTTAAATTACATTCAAACAAGATTAAAATAACTTTTCTGCTGCACCTGCCAGTTTCTAGTGTGGTCCTGACCACACCAGATATCCATCGCTGGGAGATGTGTGCATGTCGGGAATATATGCGCAAATCCTGCGAATCGGCGCGCACATGATTCTCTGGCCCAATGTGCTAAAAAATTAGCATGTCGGAATTGGAGAATTGCCCTCTTTGTTTTCGAAAAACAATTTTTTTCTGCACCTCCTTTTGGAATTATACACCAGAGTGGAAATTTATGCATGGTCATATGCTATAACTTCATTAAAATTACAACAACTCCTTGACTTGGGTAATATTACTGAATCTTTAAGGTTGAAAATAGATAAAGGGGAGTCGTTGCCAAGAAAGTAGTTACTTTGGTACTTCTGGCCAAGAAGATTTTTAGCAACTTGTTCTATATGCTTAGTTAACTGTGTAATTTTAATCTTGTGTGCTTAATATACTTTTCTTTTTAAATAAATTTTATGATGTTTAAAATTTGAAGTGTTAGAGGTTAGTGCTTTTGGGGTTAGTAACTCTTATTATCACAATTTTAAAAACACTCTCAATCAGTGAGACAGACCTCACTCTGGGGTCTGGCTGGCTCAGCAATAAACAGTCGTGGTCATAACACCAAGAAATCATTGGAAGGTATGTTATTAATCAGGAAACTAGGAGGTGCATGTAAGAAGCATAATCCAGTCATCATGAGAGGTTCCAATCTACATACAGACTGGGTAAACCTAATAAGTACTAATGCTATAAAGGACAAATTCCTGGAATGAATACCAGATTTTTTTTTTAAATAACACTACGTTCTGGAGCCAACAAGACAATGGACTATTGTAAATCTAGCACTGTGCAATATAAAAGGGCTAATTAATAATCTTGTTGTAATGGAGCCTTTCGAAGACAGTCAACATTATATGACAGAACTTTACATTAAATGTGAAAGAGACATAGTTCAATCTGGAACTAGGGTATTAAATCTAAACAAAAGGTATGAAGGCAAATTGGCTGACAGTTCAGGAAACCACATTAAACGGTGCAACAGCAGATAGGCAAGCATTGAAAGAATTAATATATGGCTTACAACAAATTTGCATTTGAGCACAAAAACCCATAGAAAGATGATCCAACTATGGCTAACAAAACAATTTTAATGATTGTATTAGATCAAAGGAAGGAGCTAATGACATTGGCAAAAAAGTTGTAAGCCTGAGTATTGAGAGCAGTTGAGGGGATTCAGCAAAGGAAGACCAAGAAATTGAAAGTAAACTGGCAAGAAACATAAAAACAGACCATAGAAACTTCTTTAGGTATGTGAAAAGAGAAACATAATAATGCAAACCCACTACAGACAGAGACAGGAGAGTCTATAATGAGGAATAAGGGAGTGGCAGAGAAACCAAACGAATACTTGGTTCCTTTCTTTAGGGAGGAAGATTTTAAAAGAAGTCCCAGGAATACTTACAGAACCAAAGGACTAGTAAAGTTGAAGAACAGAAAGAAATTAGTATTTGTAGAACAAAAAGTTGTAGTACCAGAGAAATGAATGGACTGAAAGTTGATAAATCCCATGGAACTGATGACCTACATCCCTGAATGTTGGAAGACGAAGCTTTAGAGCTGGCATATGCAACGATGATCATCTTCCAAAATTCCATAGATTCTGAACAGTTCTTGGCAAAGATAGCAAGTGTAACTCCACATTTAAGAAAAGGGGGAGAAAGACAATGGTGAACCACTGACATGTTGGCCTGACATAAGTAGTAGGGAAAATGCCAGATAACTAGACACTTAGAAAATAACGGCATGATTGGGCACAGTCAACGTGGATTTATGAAAGGAAAGTCATATTTAACAAAGCTGTTAGAATTTATTGTGGATGCAACCAGCAGAACAGATATGAGGAACTAGTGTATGTGGAGCATTTGGATGTTCAGAAGGCTTTTGATAAGGTCCCATATAGTAGGTTTGTAAGTAAAGTAAGAGCGTAAAGGAATAAGTGTAATAAACTTGCACAGATTAAGAACTGAT
Source organism: Carcharhinus amblyrhynchos (assembly GCF_965287045.1). Lineage (NCBI taxonomy): Eukaryota > Metazoa > Chordata > Chondrichthyes > Carcharhiniformes > Carcharhinidae > Carcharhinus > Carcharhinus amblyrhynchos. The sequence continues at coordinate 47,174,783 of NC_137327.1, forward strand.
TATCACAGAACAGAGAGTAGGAGTAAACAGGGTTAGTTCTCAGGTCATGATGTCGAGTTGCTGGTGTTGGACGGGGGTGGGCACAGTAAGTAGTCTCACAATGCCAGGTTAAAGTCCAACAAGTTTATTTGGTAGCATGAGCTTTTGGAGCGTTGCCCCATCAAATGAGTGGAGAGTTCAGTTCATAAACAGGGCATATATAGACAGTAACTCAGTTACAAGATAATGGTTGAAATGCAAGTCTTAACAGGTAATCAAGTCTTCAAAGATGCAGACAATGTGAGTGGACAGAGGGTTAAGCGTAGGTTAAAGAGGTGTGAATTATCCTGCACCTGTGAAGACTTGATTACCTGTTAAGACCTGCATTTCAACCATTAGCTTGTAGTTGTATTTGTGTCTATATATGCCCTGTTTGTGAACTGAACTCTTCACTCACCTGATGAAGGGGCAACACTCTAAAAGGTGGTGCCACCAAATAAACCTGTTGGACTTTAACCTGGTGTTGTGAGACTACTTACTAGTTTTTAGGTTGGGAGACAGTGACTAGACATACTGCAAGAAGCAGTGCTTGGGCCCCAGTTCTTCACAATCAAAATCAATGATTTGGGTATGGGGACTAAATACAATATTTCCAAGTTTGCTGACAGAGTTGGGAATCAGAGTTACAAGGATGCAAAAAGGCTTTAAGGGGATTTAGAGTGGCTGAGTGGGCAAGAACATGGCAGATGGAATATAGCGTGGAAAAATGTGACCTTATGCACTGTGGTAGGAAAAGTAGGAATGCAAAGTATTTCCTAAATGATGATCGATTGTGAAGTATTGATGTTGAGTCACTAAAAGTAACAATGAGGAAGGCAATGGGTATTATTATAATAGGATTTGAGTACAGGAGTTAAGTATTCATACAACTATATACAGCTTTAGTGAGATTGCACCTGGAGTATTGTGTACAGTCTTGGTTTCCTTACCCAAGGAAGAACATACTTGCCTTAGAGGGAGTGCAAAAAACGTTCACCAGGTAGATCCCTGATGTGGCAGGATTATCTTACGTGGAGAGATTGAGGAGTAGAATGGGCCAATATTCTGTACAGTTTAGAAGAAAAAGAAATGATCTTATTGAAGCTTGCAGGGCTAGACAGAGTAAGATGCAAGGAGGATGGGGTTTTAGAATCAGGGACGTAGTCTCAGAATAAGGAAGAATTTTGTCACTCAGAGGGTGTTAAGTCTTTCAAATTCTTTACCCCCACAGCGTTATGGAGGCTGTCATTGAGTATATTCAACACAGGTTGGTAAATTTCCAGATATAAAATAAGTTAAGCGATATGGGGATAGTGCTAGAAAATGGCATTGAGGTAGATGATCAGTCATAGTCTAGTTGATTGGCAGAGCGGGCTTGAGGGGCTGAATGGACTACTCATGCATTGAATTCCTATGTTCAGTGCCATTTGTAACTTCTTAGGCATTTGTAACTTCTTAGCAACAAAAACAGTTCAAGTCCAAATGCAGCAAAACCTGGACAACAGTTTGGGCTGCTGACTGTCAAGTAACATTTGCTCCACACAAGTCGTGGAAAAGAACCATCTCCACTAGATACAATCTAACTATCCCCCCTTGACATTCAAGGATGATATCACTAAATTTCCCACTATCAATATCCAGAGGGTTATATTGACCAGAAAATGAGTTGGACCATCCATATAAATACTGTGGTTACAAGAGCAAGTCAGAGATTGGGAATTATAGAATCCCTACAGTTCATTCGGCCCATCGAGTCTGCACCAAGCACAATCGCACCTAGGCCCTATTTCCATAACCCTACATATTTACCATGCTAATCCCCCAACACTAGGATCAATTTAGCATGGTCAATCAACCTAACCTGCACATCTTTGAACTGTGGGAGAAAACCAGAGCACCCAGAGAAAACCAACACAGACACGGGGACAATGTGCAAACTCCACACAGAATTCATGGAATTCTGCAGCCAGTAATCCACCTCCTGGCTCCCCAGAGCTTGTCCACCATCTGCAAGACACAGGTGAGAATTGTGTTGGAGTATTCTCCAATTGCCTGGGTGAGAACAGCTCCATCAACATTTGAGAAGCACAATACCATCTGGGACAATACTATCCGCTTGGTTGGTACCCATTCACCACCTTAAACACTCACTCCCTTCACCTCCGACACACATTAGCAGCAATGTGCACCAAATTCAAGCTGCACTGCAGAAATTCATCTTCATAAGAAGTCTGACAACACCAGGTTTAAGTCCAATCGAATTATTTGATAGTAAACTCAAGCTTTTGCGGTTAAACTCTTAGTTTAACCTTGAAAGCTTGTGAGTTTACTATCAAATAAATCGGTTCGACTTAAACCTGGTGTTGTCAGACTTCTTACTGTGTTTACCCCAGTCCAACGCCAGCATCCCCACATCAGAAATTCATCTTCAACAGCATCTTCCAAGTCATGACTACTTAGCAGGACAAGGGCAGCAGATGCATGGGAATATCACCACCTGCACGTTCCCCTTTAAACCACACTCTGAGTTGACATGGAACTATACACCTGTTCCTTCTCTGCTACTGGTTCAAAATCATGGAATTTCCTTTCTACTGGCTCTGAGAGTGTAACTATAGCACATGAACTGCAGTGGTTCAACAAAGTGGCTCACCACCACTACCACAAGTGAAATTAGGGATGGACATCAAATGTCGGCTTTGTCAGTGACATCTACATCCTGTGAAATAATGAAAAAAGTAACATGCTTCCTCACATAACAGTTCAACAATTACCTCAGCTGTTTCTGGTAGTTTACTTGATTTCAGGCGCTCTATGTTGCTCTGGAGGAAACACTTCGCAGTTTTGCACCCCTGCATAAGCTGTTCCAGTTTCTATAGGAACAAGGAAATGAGTTGAATATAATTTAAAATGCACATTATTTCAATCTATTATGGCAAAAGTCGAGGCTAAATGCACTTCAGATCACATAGATGAGTGGAAAAAGAATAAATTACCTGACAGATTATCCATAATCTAGTTTCAATTACTACACTTTACTATTGATATTATTTTGTAACCTTAATGGGGAAAATACCAGTTTACACAAATGTTTACATAGGTGTTTTCTCTCAGTGGCATATGCTATTCAGATGAATCAACTTGTAATAAATAAGCTATTCATCAAAAAGAAAGAGTAACTCTTGGGGAAAAGGGGATACTACTGTAATTGAATAATTCTAAACAACAATAGCAATGTTTTACTTTGAGTAGCTAACAATGTCTTTTGAAAGGCACTTGGGGAATCCATGGTCTAGTTCTGTACTTAGAGCATTCTTCATCAAAAAATGTTTGAAAGCCACTGCTACAAAACACGGAATCCAACATTTTATTCCAAGCAGATGAGGTGAGCAAATGCATAATCGCCACAGAGGCAGGACTGGAATTTTACCCCCTCGCCCACAAGGGAATCAGAACGGGCAGACAATGGGAAGATCTGTCGATCTCAGTCGAGATTTTATGGGTTCAGGACAAGAGAGGCTGTAAAATCTGACCCAATGTGTTTCCTAGTCCAAGTCTCTGTTAATTAGCTATTTTCACCCAAAATGTTAGTAAGGCAATACAAATTTTCACTGTCCATGGCTAGGGTGTGGAAAGAAATCAGCAACGTTTTAAACTTCCAATTGCTCTCTGATGATTTCTAATGGAAAGTAGTTACCTGAAAAATCATGTGCCTTCAAATAAATATTTCAGACACTTAAATGATTTTCAGGCTTGGTTGCCAAAGAGGCGATTCCAATGATGTTTGGCCATTTAAATTCTACAGCAGCACGCTTTTGCCCATCCTCAAACAGACAAATTCCCATACACAATGAGAGTAAAACAGATCATTCAGAATATAAAAGAAGCTAATGTACTGCACACCTCAAGAGCCACCACCCAAAATGTATTTCTACCCTTGATGTCTAATTATGCAAACCAATACCTCAAACAATAACAATCGGCAAGCAAATGCTTTTCAGTTAGACCTTGGTTGCTTCTAATTTTAGTCAAACTTGCAGTGTACGATCTTATTCATCCATCACTCACCATACGAAAACACATCCAGCTACTATGACTGTAGGGGAAAGTACCATCAAATTCTGGTGGCAGCTGATTGCCCTCCACATGTTTATGCAGTGACTTCAATGAGGTAAGAAGTTCAAACTGTTGACAAAAATTAAAAATCAATTAAAATTTCATGGTGAACAAGATGTTAAAGACATAAAATTAAGCAAAATTAAGCAAAAACAACTTGAAAAATTATTACAGAGTAAAAATTGTGAAAATTAATTTTGTAAGTCATCAACTTAAGACATCATTCAACTTATCATATCTATAATATTAAATATTTATATGTGAAAAATATATGCCATGTGTCAGAGAAACACGGAAAATAGGACCAGGAGTAGGCCAATTGCCCCTTCGAGTCTTCTCTGCCAATTTATGATCACGGCTGATCATCCAACTCAGCAACCTGTTCCCACTCTCACCCCACCTCAATCCTTTGATTCCTTTAATCCCAAGAGCTATATCTAATTTCTTGCAAACATGCTTTTTCGCCTCAACTGCTTTCTGTGGTAGAGAATTTCACAGACTCACCACTCTGAGTGAAGACATTTCTCCTCATCTCACTCTTCAATGATCTACCCTCTTTCCTTAGACTATGACACTTGGTGCTGGACTGCCCCACCATGGAAACATCCTTCCTGTATTTATCCTGTCAACCCTGTTAAAATTTTATAGTTTTTATGTGATTCCCCTCATTCATCCAACAAATATAATCTTAACCGATGGAATCTCTCATATTTAAGTCCCACCATTCAGAAATCAGTCTGGTAACCCTTCGCTGCACTCCCTCCATAGCAAGAACCTCAGATAAGGAGACCAAAACTGCAAAATATATTCCAGGAGTGGTCTCTCCAAGGGCCTGTATAACTGCAATAAGACATCACTACACCTTTCTCGAATCTTCTCGCCATGAAGGCCAAGATACCATTTGCCTTCTTTATGGCCTGTTGCATCTGCAAACTTACTTTTAGCGACTCATGTACAAGACTCAGGTCTCATTCACATTCCTCTCAATTTATCGCCATTCAGATAATATGCCTTCCCATTTTTGCTACCAAAGTGGATAAATTCACATTTATTCACATTATATTGCATCTGCCATGCATTTGCCCATTCATTCAACTTGTCCAAATCACACTGAATCATCTCTGCATTCTCCTCACAGCTCACCCAACTTTAGTGTCATCCACAATTTTGGAGATGTAACATTTAGTTCCCTCATCTAAATTATTTATATGTTTTGTGAATAGCTGGGGTTCAAGCACTGATCGCTGTGCTACCTCACTAATCACTGTCTGCCACTTGAAAAAAGATCCATGTATTCCTACTCCGCTTCCTATCTGCTAACCAATTTTTGTATCTATCTCAATACACTACTCTACCCCCAAACCTGTGTGCTTTGGTTTTACATGCTAATCTTTAATAGGAACATTCTGAATGTCCAAATAAATTACATCCTCTGGCTCCCTTTCAGCCATTCTAATAATTACATATCTGAAGAATTCCAGTAATTTGTCAAGCAAGATTTCCCTTTCATAAATCCATGCTGACTCTGTCCAAACCTGCCACTGTTTTCCAAGTACCCTGCTGTTAAATGTTTTATAATGGATTCCAGTATTTTCCCCACTACTGACGTCAGGCTGACAGGTCTAGGATTCCCAGTTATCTCTGTAACTCCCTTTTTAAATAGTGGGGTTATGTTACTGGATCCAGAACGTAATCCTGGGTTATGGACTAGATACACTCCAGTCTGCAGGAACTGTTCCAGAGTCTGTAGAACCTTAGAAGATGACTACCAATGCATCCACTCTTTCTCAGGTCACTTCCTTAAGGAATCTGCAACGTAGATCACCAAGCCCTAGGGATTTATTGGCCTTCAATCCCATCAACTTCTCTACTGATACTGATTTCCTTCAGTTCCTCCCCCTCACTAAATACTGTGTTCCCCAACATCGGGGAATGTATTGAGACGTTAGAATAGATCGACCGCAACCAATCTATTACAAGTGTTTAGATACTAGATCTCACTAAATATTCAAACTACCAATTTTATTTAATCAGATTTCAAAATCAGGAACAAAGCCCCAAAACCATCTTTCCAATTGTTATTCTTTAGGACTGAACCAATCACACTGCCATGAACAAAACTTCACTGACTTACATCAAGCCCAGCTTTTGATTATCCACCCCATTATTTAAAAAAACTAATCCCAAACAGAAAAATTCACAACTTTCAAAAATACAGTCATAGATTAAAAACATTCTAGTTGCTGTAATGTATTTGATTTTTCCAACCAAAATCAGTATCCTAGGTAAAATCTGCCAATCAGTAGGCAGTATCCCACATGCTCACTCCCTCCTTGGGCTTTTACAGTTCAGGTTTGGCATCTCATGATTTGAGTGAAGAATAAATGCAGGACAGCACAAAGACTAAAAATCTGTCCCTTCTTGCCCATGCACTCTGTTCGACTTACTCCCTTCTGTAATGTGCCACTGGATTCTGCACCCATATATAACTTGTAAAGCCCACCTGCAGTTCTGGTGTTAGGGAGAGAGTAGGAGTAGAAGGAGGGAAATAAACTAACAGAGTTAATACAGAGTTACATAAACATAAAAAGGCTCTTTTAGCCAGCTATGCATCTCCAAAACTGACACATCCACAATGGCAGCAAACTTCCAAATATTTGTCATCTAGAAAGTGTAAAGTTCTCTCACTCAGCTTTGTTGGCTTGAAACCCATCCAAAAATATTCAGTTCTTATGCACACCCTACTGGATATACAGAATTCTCAAAAAACACCTTAAAAATGTCCATAAAACAAAGAAAAATCAATTCTGTAACTGGTATCTGTCAATGTCATTTTGAGTACAGAGACTTCTTTTATGTAATTGTTTTATTGGCGTCTGTTGAGGGTTCTGGGCTTGTGCAGGTTTTGGAGGGCTTTTCAGTCTGCAAAAGAATGTACTGCAAGCAAGACCTGTTTTATTTGTGCTCCGTTTCATTGTTATTACGTCTGTAGAATTATTGTTAAACTTCATTATTTTGTTATATAAAGAGCCTTCTTTTAAAAAACACATTTGACTGCCTTTTATTATGGTCTCAAGTTACCACATCTTTTTGGCAGTGAGGATAAAACAGCAAGAAAATAAAACAAAGTTTTTCAACTTTTTAGTGTGGCAACATAAGAACATAAGAAATAGGAGCAGGAGTAGGCCATCCAGCCCTTCGAGCCTGCCCCGCCATTCAATAAGATCATGGCTGATCTGTCGCTGCTCAGTTCCACTTTCCCGCCCTCTCCCCATAACCCTTAATCCCCTCTCCTATCAAAAACCCATCAACCCGTGTCTTAAAAATATTTAGCGAGGCAGCCTCCACCACTTCAACGGGCAGAGAATTCCAGAGATTCACCACCCTTTGAGTGAAGAAGTTCCTCCTCAACTCTGTTCTAAACCGCCCCCCTTTTATCTTGAGGCTGTGCCCCGTTATAAGGTTGCATATAGTGAATAGCTAGTTTTTGCTATGGGTTTATTCAATAGAATTTCAAGTTATTAGCACCATGGCTCTGTTCAGGGCAGTTAGTGATTTGATGAGAGAGGCTGAAAAGGTGCAAAGGTTGCAGCATTTCTTTTTAGTTAATGGAATAGAAGATGAGGCAAAGCAGCGCTCGATTCTCCTGTGTGGCAAAGGCTTATAAGTCGATAAAGAATCTAGCTATGCCATGGAAGGCAGGGGAGATTTCACTTGCAGATTTAGTTACTCTGGTCCAGAATCACCATAACCCAAAGCTCTGTGATTGTGTATCAAATTTTACATCTATTTTCGAAAAGCAAGTCAACTAGTAGCCAAAGCTGTGGCAGAATTATGCCAGCTTTCAGAACAGCTTTAAAAGATATGCAAAGAAATAGGCTAGTCTATGACATTAACTAGGGGTAAGCACAGTAAGAAGTCTCACAACACGAGGTTGAATCCAACCGGTTTATTTGGTAGCACAAGCCACTAGCTTTTGCAGTGCTGCCCTTTCATCAGGTGAGTGGGAGTTCTGTTCACAAACAGCACACTTAAAAGACACAAACTCAATTTATGAAATAAAAATTGGAATGCGAGTCTTTACAGGTAATCAGGTCTTAAAGGTACAGACAATGCGAGTGCAGAGAGTGTTAAGCACAGGTTAAAGAGATGTGTATTGTCTCCAGACAGGACAGTTAGTGAGATTCTGCAAGCCCAGGGGGTTACAGATAGTGTGACATGAACCCAATATCCCAATTGAGGCCGTCCTCATGTGTGCAGAATTTGGCTAACAGTCTCTGCTCAGTGACTGCGCTGTCATGTGTCATGAAGGCCGCCTTGGAGAACGCTTACCCGAAGATCAGAGGCCGAATACCCATGACGGCTGAAGTGTTCCCCAACAGGGAGGGAAAACTCCTGCCTTGTGATTGTCAAGCGGTGTTCATTCATCCATTGTCGTGTTGTCTGCATGGTCTCCCCAATGTATCATGCCTCAGGACATCCTTTTCTGCAGCATATCAGGTAGACAACTTTGGTCGAGTTGCAAGAGTATGTACCATGTACCTAGTGGATGGCAGAGGTTGCTGTGGCAGGGTTATGTGGTGTTGTGGTCACTGTTCATCGGAACACTGGGTAGTTTGCCACAGACAATGATCTGTTTGAGATTGTGCGGTTGTTTGAAGGTGAGTCGTGGAAGTATAGGGATGGCCTTGGCAAGATGACATGTTGAAGGCTCCAGAGATGTCGTAGCTTCTCCGCTCCAGGAAAGTACTGGACGACGAAGGGTACTCTGTCTGCTGTGACCCGTCTTCTGAGGAGATCAATACAGTTTTTCACTGTGGCATGTTGGGACTGTCGACTGATGAGTCGAGCACTTCATCCTGTTCTTATGAGGGCATCTTTCAGTGTCCGGAGGTGTCCGTTAGGATCGGCTCAGAAAGGAGGATCGCATGTATATGGAGGGCTTGCCCGTAGAGGATGGCTTCTTTAACATTAGGTGGAAGTTGGAGAAGAGGAGCATTATGAGATAATCCGTGGGCTTGTGGTACAGTGAAGTGCTGAGGTGACCATTCTTGATGGAGATGTGTGTGTCGTAGAATGCAATTGATTCCAGAGAGTAGTCCACGGTGAGTCTGATGGTGGAATAGATTATATAGCTGCTTCAGTGATTGTTCACCACGAGTCCAAAGTGAGAAAATGTCATCGATGTATCTAGTATATAGCATCAGTTGAAGGTCCTGCGCGGTGAAGAGGCCTTGTTCAAACCTGTGCATGAAGATGTTGGCATACTGAGGTGCAAATTTGGGTCCCCATGGCTGCTCTTGTATCGGGATGAAGAACTGGTTGTTGAAGGTGAAGACATTGTGGTCCAGGATGAAGCGGATGAATTGTAAAATTGCATCTGGAGATTGGCAGCGTTGAGTACTGAGACAGTTGCAGCAATACCATCGTCGTGAGCGATGGTGGTGTAGAGTGCCAAGACATCCATTGTGACGAGGAGTGCTTCTGGTTCAACTGCTCAATGTGCTGAGTTTCTGTAGGAAGTCCGTAGTGTTGCAACAGAAGTTGGGGGTTCTTTGTACAATGGGTTTCAGGATGCTCTTGACGTAACTGCCAATCTCCAGATGTAATTTTACAACTCATTTGCTTCATCCTGGACCACAATGTCTTCACCTTCAGCAATCAGTTCTTCATCTAGACACATGGAACAACCATGGCGACCAAATTCACGTCTCAATATGCCAACATCTTCGTGCACAAGTTCGAACAAGAGCTCTTCACCGCACAGAACCTTCAACCAATGATACATCGATGACATTTTCTTCCTTTGGACTAATGGTGAACAATCACTGAAACAACTTTATGATGACATCAACAAGTTCCATCCACCATCAGACTCACCATGGACTACTCTCGGAATCGGATGCATCCGTGGACACACGCATCTCCATCAAGGACGGTTACCTCACCACTTCACTGTACCTCAAGCCCATGGATAACCTCATGATGCTCCTCTTCTCCAGTTTCCACCCTAAAAACTGGAAAGAAGCCACCCCTATGGACAAGCCCTATGTATACATAGATGAGGAGGATCGCAACAATGCTCTCATAAGAGCAGGATATGATGTTCAACTCACTGACAGTTCTGTCACAGCACAGAGAAAAAACGCACTGGCCTCCTCAGAAGACAAACACGGGACACGGCCTTCAGAGTACCCTTCGTCATCCAGTATTTCCCCGGAGCTGAGAAGCTACGACATCTTCTCTGGAGCCTTCAACATGTCATTGATGAAGACGAACATCTCACCAAGGCCATCCCCACACCCCCACTTGTTGCCTTCAGACAGCCGCACAATCTCAAACAGAGCATTGTCTGCAGCAAACTACCAGCCTTCAGGAGAACAGTGACCACAACACCACAGAGCCCTGCAACAGCAACCTCTGCAAGACGTGCCGGATCATTGACACGGGTGCCATCATCTCACATGAGACCACCATCCACCAGATACACGGTACATAAACTTGTAACTTGGCCAACATTGTCTACCTGATAGAAAAGGGGGAGACTATGCAGACGCTACAACAGCGGATGAATGAACACTGCTTGACAATCACCAGGAAAGTGAAGCGTTCTCTTCCTGTTGGGGAACACTTCAGCGATCACTTCAGCATTCAGCCTCTGATCTTCGGGTAAGCGTTCTCCAAGGTGGCCTTCATGATGCACGACAACGCAGAGTGACTGAGCAGAGACTGATAGCCAAGTTCCGCACACATGAGAATGGCCTCAGCCAGGAACTTGGGTTCCTGTCACACTATCTGTAACCCCCACGACTTGCCTGAGCTTGCAAAATTTCACTAACTGTCCTGGCCAGAGACAATACACATCTCTTTAACCTGTGCTTAACCCTCTCTCCACTCACATTGTCTACCTTTAAGACTTGATTACCTGTAAAGGCTCGCATTCCAAACATTATTTTGTGAATTGAGTTTGTGTCTTTACATGAAACTCCCACTCACCTGATGAAGGGGCAGCATTCCGAAAGCTTGAGCTACCAAATAAACCGGTTGGACTTCAACCTGGTGTTGAGACTTCTTACTGTGCTTACTTCAGTCCAACGCCAGCGTCTCCACATAATTAACTAGGGGAACATTCAGTGTCAGTTGTTGGGGAAAGCCACACCGACTTTTAAGGAGACTCCAGAAATTTCTCAAAGCATAGAAATGGCTACCAGCAATGTTAAATATATTCAGATGGCTAATGTTAATGTCAGGTGAGAGTGCTATACCAAGCACAAAAAGACTGCAAGCAGAAAGGCGAAAGCAGTGGTGTGTTTTACGTATGGAGGGCCATACATTACGGATCATTGCAAATTTACGGATGCTGCTTGTCACCGATTGACACCAATTCAATAAGAGATTTAGTGAAGAAATGCAAGGATGTGAGAGGCAAGGTAAGGGCTGAGAAAGAAAATTTAAATTCAAGGAAGCCTCAAGCAGCTAGACACTACATGGAAAGCTTGGAGCAGGCATAGGAGAATACTTACATCTTTAATGTTAATGAGCTGCAAGCAGAGCCTATTTATACTACAGTGGTGGCAGATGAAAAACAATCAACTGAGAGCTGGACACAGAAGCTTCCGCATCTGTTATTGGTGAAGAAACCTACAAGTTGACGTGGGACTCCAACAGAGCATCATCCCTTATGTGGACAGAAATTAAACATGCATCAGAGAGTCCATTCTGTTACTTGGGGCATTGGAAATCCATGTTGCATATAATAGTCACAAAGCAAGGGCATGCCACCTTATGGCCAAAGGGGAAGGGCCATGTTTGCTGGGCGTGACTGGCTCAGCAAAATTCCATTGAAGTGGGGTGAGATTAAGCACACAAGAACAACATTTCATCCTTAGAATGGCCGGGCCATCAGTAACCCAGGTTTCATGTGGACTTTGCAGGATCTTTCAAGAACCATATGTTTTCAGTGGTCATAGATGTGCATTCAAAATGGTTAGAAGCACATATCATGAGTAATATTACAGCTTTGTGAAAACTGAGAAGCTACATCAAATTTTTGAAACTCATGGTTACCAGATTTGTTATATAAAGAAGATCCTTCTTTTAAACAATGCATTCGACTACTTTTATTGTAGTTTCATGTTACTTCAGTAATATATATGGATTATCCCAAACTTAATACCTCAACTACCTACAAGAAATATTGTTCCACCCTTTAACCTGGAGGTAGTAAAGTAAGGAAAATTTGTAACTTCTTTAAAATGTCTGAGGAATTTGTAATTGCTTTTCAAGATGTTTGAAAATAACTTTTATAATTTTGCATCTTTGTTTGAGTCTTGCTAAAGTTGACCAGACACTTTAACGGGGTTTATTAAAAGGGCTGTATGAAAGATGTCTCTGGGAAATCAATACCATCAAGACAGTCTTGAAACTGGAGATGAGGGGGTTAGACTATGAAGAGAGATTACATAGACTGGGTCTGTACTCATTGGAGTTTAGAAGGACGGGGGGGATCTTAGAGACGTATAAGATAATGAAAGGTATGGATAGGGTAGAGGTAGAGAGATTCTTCCCGCTCAGAAAGGACAGCAGGACTAGAGGGCACAGCCTCAAGATAAAGGGGGGGGGGGGGGGGCAGTTTAGAACAGAGTTGAGGAGGAACTTCTTCACTCAAAGGGTGGTGAATCTCTGGAATTCTCTGCCTGAAGTGGTGGAGGCTACCTCGCTAAATATATTTAAGTCACAGGTAGATAGGTTTTTGATAGACAAGGGAATTAAGGGTTATGGGGAGAAAGCAGGAAAGTGGAACTGAGCCACTTCAGATCAGCCATGATCTTATTGAATGGTGGGGCAGGCTCGAAGGGCTAGATGGCCTACTCCTCCTCCTATTTCTTATGTTCTTATATTGAAACTAACTAAGAAGATCCTACAGGAGTATGCCTTTCAGATGACAACTACCTCAGGAGACCTCAGATAGAATACAGTTGTTGGTGGGTGGGAATCAAGGGCTGAATCGAATGAGTGGGAAAGTGAGATGTCCTATGCATCAGAGGCTGATTAGAGAATTTCAGAACTGCATATGGTGCCACGTTTGCAGGAGTAATGTGAGTGCTTGTGACTGTGTTGTATCTTGTTGTATCGACAATTAAAGTGAAATTCACCTTTTCACGTTGCCTCTTAATTCCTATTTAATTTGCATTAGTTACGATTCATGTGAAGTAAAAGCTACAAAAAAAATGAAACCTTGTTGATAACTTCTTCTTTGATGTCATTTGGTTATTTTAATTTACAGTTCCCCCATGAGAATCTTAAAATCCTGGAAGTCTGTTTTGTACTTAAGCACATGTATTGCACTGTAAAGGTTTTCATTGTACATCATAATTACAGTAATAAACCAGAATTAACCTTCACTCATCTGTACAAACAAACCACAAAGTTACTACAGAGATTAATAATTTTTAGATGTCTGTTTTCCCTTTCTGGATTATTGTTATCAGGCACTGGACAGAATTTTCCAAAGTGTTGGCTCAGGTGGTATATTCTAACACTAAGAAAAAATTGGAGGTGGGTCTTATGCCATCACATTGGCGGGGCAGGTTCCCATCGGCAACATAGGCCTTTCAAAGATATTGGTGCCTTTTTGAAAGGGCATTCCAATCTAACAGAATGAGAAATACAATCAGAGATCACCTTCCTTCCCCACCACCACCACCACCGGAAGAAGTGCTCGCCCAGCACTATCTTGACAGGGCCCTGACACTGCCACCTGGCAGTACCCAGGCACTGCACACAGTGCCAGGGAGCAGCGCCGGGGCAGTGTCCAAGGCACTGCCGGATACCACACAGGCATGTCCTTATCCTCCTTGGGAGCTGTACTTCCCTATACACCCCAGTGGGTTTTCTTCACCTGGTTGAAATTGCTCCAAACTGGTTGTAAACCATGCTACTAATGTTATATCAGCAAAGGGGAAGATTTGAATGTGGGAAGTTGAGCAAGTTAATGATATTGAAATGTATTTAAATGGAATTCTAGTCATTAGATAGTGGAAAATCCATTACATCACTGATGGGGTGTGGGGCATTTGTATCACGAGATCTCACCAGCACAAATCTTATTTAATGACTTCAAGATTTTGCACCCGTTGACATTTATGCCCTCAGCACATGGGGGCTCAAAATCCCGGCCACTATTGGCTGGTTAACAGAACTTCAATTCACTCAAAGTAAACCTTCACTGATGTTATTCTGCAACTTTTTAAGTTTTCCTTCCATCTTTGTGGGAAGTCAACTGACCTCAGTTCAATACTCTCTTTGAATGGTAACTAACTGCATGGAAAATCACAGCATGACTCACATCCACGAAGCAAGCTAATGCTCTCACACATCTAACTGCTACGCTGCCCTATAACCAGGACTTCAATCGTTCTTAACAGAGGGCTTTTCTTTTAATTCTATTTCAACTCTACAAATCAAACCAATAAAAGTTATTTCGCAAGTTACTTTAAGAACAAGAAATTGTACTTCAATGTTAACACAAAATTGGCAGGAATAGAAGTGAGTGCACCCAAATGTAACATTTTACAGAGGCTTAAAATAACCATGTTGCTCTGATTCCCCAACCAACATGAGGAGGAGATAAAATGCAAACAACTACTGAACTGTTCAAACTTGTGTGTTAAGTTTCATTCCCAATGAAAAGAACAAAGTTAGAAGATCAAATCAAATCAAAGGTTTTTTTGTATCTGCATTTAACTGATCAATAGAGTAACATCTAACAATAAGTGGCAACTAATCTAATCAGGTTAAGATGACCTGCTGTTAATGTAAAAGTTTCTTCACTGCTATTGTATAAATCTCAGGAAAAGATTAGTAGCCTGATATGATTTAGAAATAAAAGTATTGTATGTTATTCAACTACAATATAGCTGCAGGTATTGTCTATGGGATTTTACGGAGGAAAGTATAAGTGAAAATAAGATGGGAAAATTATTATTGTTCTTATTGATATAGATTCAGATTTCTTTTTATCTCATTAGTCTGGATTTAAATAATTATCCATGTTCATTGTAGATAAAATAAGTATAAGCAGTCTAAATACAGTTTCTGGTCAGCATGGATCTACAGCATAACTGCCACAAGGTCACACACACCAATCTCATTTATAAAGTTCAATAATGGGGGACAAAGAGTAGTTGCAAGGATCTAAACATGAGAACAAGAGTCGAGAGTTGAAATAGGTCAGGGATGACAGTTAAGTATGGCTTGGGTGCAGGATAGGATATGAATAGTGGCTTTTATATATACAGTTCACGGGGGGGGGGGGGGGGCATCTGTCCTATTGAAGAAAGGTAGAACATAGAACATTACAGCGCAGTACAGGCCCTTTGGCCCTCGATGTTGCACCGACCAGTGGAACCAATCTAATGACCCTCTAACCTAAACTATTCCAATGCTATCCATATGCCTATCCACAGACCATTTGAACACCCTTAAAGTTGGCGAGTTCACAACTGCTGCAGGCAGGGCATTCCACGACCTTACTACCCTCTGAGTAAAGAACCTACCTCTGACATCCGTCCTATAATTACCACCCCTTAATTTAAAGCTATGTCCCCTTGTGTTAAGACATCTCCATCCTGGTAACCTCCTCTGCACCCTTTCCAATGCCTCCACATCTTTCTTATAATGCGGCGACCAGAACTGTACACAATACTCCAAGTGCGGCCGCACCAGAGTTTTGTACAGTTGTAACATAACCTCACGGCTCCGAAATTCAATCCCTCTACCAATAAAAGCCAATACACCGTACACCTTCTTAACAACCTTATCAACCTGGGTGCCAACTTTCAGGGAGCTATGCACATGTACCCCGAGGTCCTTCTGCTCGTCCACACTACTAAGAATCCTTCCGTTAGCCCTATATTCTGTACTTTTGTTATTCTTACCAAAGTGAATCACCTCACACTTTTCCATATTAAACTCCATCTGCCACCTCTCGGCCCAGCTCTGCAGCCTGTGTCCCTCTGCAAACTGTAACATCCATCCTCACTGTCTACAACTCCTCCGACCTTGGTGTCGTCAGCAAATTTACTAATCCATCCTTCTACGCCCTCATCTAGGTCATTTATAAAAATGACAAACAGCAGTGGCCCCAAAACAGATCCTTCAGGTACACCACTTGTAACTGCGGTGTTGTGAATGACCATGTCAGAGGCTGCATAGACATCATGGGTTAATCTGCTATAACTAAGGTTTCAGAGAATGCCATTCATGACTTTTCCTGAAGCTACTTTGCTTTTATGAAGTAGAAAACACATCAGTGATTCAAACAAAGTTGCAATAAAGAGAGATGAGATTCTCCCCAAAAGTCTATGGACTTGCAGAAGGTATAATAGACATAATTATGTCTATTTTCAAAGCTGAATAATAGCAAGGATAGCTTTTGTTGCTCTTCTCTTCACCGTTTTCATAATTTGAATGTTTCCCTTACCGAATGCAGTTTGCGAGAGAGTTCCGATGAAAGATCACATTAACCAAATGTCTCTCTCTTCCTAGTGCTGCCCAATTGCTGAGTGCTTCCAGTATTTTCTATTTTATCACACTATACAAGTTCTGGTATGGATGGCCAATGAGTTGTACAATTTTAATATAAAATCTTTCAAGTTGTATTCAGCTGACCTGGCATGGTAAATAAGTATTCTATTCACTTTGCTCACAATTGCTGCAGTAACTTCATGAGTTTTTTTGCTAAATTTACCACTTCATGAATTTTGTTTCACTTTAATTTGTTTACATTAAGGACTTAGAATGTTCAATTTTTCTAACCTGTGTAGAATTTATTTATAATGAATTACCCAATTGCAGATTTTATTTAACTTCCCAATAATCTGAGCAAATCAACCTCCCCATCCCAATGTCTAAACAGCTGCAAACTTAAAAGTTAGCACTGGGTTTCTATATACAAGCCATATTAGGAATAGTCAGAGCTTCAGCAATCATGTTTTGGAAGTTATATTCTAGTATCAAAGCAACTAAGTAAATAGGATATGGAAGACCTTCATATAGAGACAGAATGCAAAATGTTGATAAGTGCATTTATTGTACTGTAGCAGCATTGTAAACCCACTTTCTCTACTAAGATTTATGATTTTATAAATGTCTTTAGATGATTTATAGATATGTTTTGCCAAACACACTAATGTTCTGTTACTTGAATGTTGCAATTCAGACTATTGCTGAGCATAACTGCGTGCATAGTATAAATTTATACCTCAATAATACTAACATTAAATTCCAATCCTACCATATGGACACATTTCACTTCCGATAAGTTAAATTAGATAACAAAGGTTGGGCAGACATTTTGTAAAATTCAACACAAACCTGCACAGTTGACGGTTTCTCAAATCGGAATGCAAGCTCCCTTTCAACAAG
This sequence comes from Carcharhinus amblyrhynchos, assembly GCF_965287045.1. Classification (NCBI taxonomy): domain Eukaryota; kingdom Metazoa; phylum Chordata; class Chondrichthyes; order Carcharhiniformes; family Carcharhinidae; genus Carcharhinus; species Carcharhinus amblyrhynchos. The sequence continues at coordinate 47,192,345 of NC_137327.1, forward strand.
CAGCAAAACAGTATGGATAGCATTAGGAATGGTGTCCTGTAAAGTATGAAATTTCATCAATGGAATATTGTATCTCTTGGCTATTTTTTTTTTACAGAAAGCACATTACTTAAACAACTGTTGCCTGCTATTTTGAAAATATTAAATATATATCCATTAGCACAAAACAAAATCTTCCGCAAAAAAAGTCCTTTGTTGAGTCCAGCTCATCTCCACACTGAGTTTGCTTACAATCGTGCTAAATAGTATAGTACAAGAATAGATCTGACTGAAAAATAAATTTTAAAGAAGTTCAAAAGCCTTGCCATAGAGGTTTGCAGCATGGAAACAAGCCCTTCGACTCAACTTGTCCATGTCGCCCTTTTTTTTTAAAACCCCTAAGCTAATCCCAATTAGCCACATTTGGCCCATATGCGCCTATACCCATCGTACTCACGTAACTACCTAAATGTTTTTTAAAAGACAAAATTGTACGCACCTGTACTACTACCTCTGGCAACTTGTTCCAGACACTCACCACCCTCTCTGTGAAAAATTGCCCCTCTTGACACTTCTGTATCTCTCCCCTCTCATCTTAAACTTATGCCCTCTAGTTTTAGACTGCCCTACCTTTGGAAAAAAATACTGACTATCTAGCTGATCTATAGCCCTCATTATTTTATAGACCTTTATAAGATCACCCCTCAGCCTCCTACACTCCTCAGCCTCTCCTTATAATTCAATCGATCAAGTCCCGGTAACATCCTAGTAAATCTTTTCTGCACTCTTTCTAGTTTAATAATATCCTTTCTATAATAGGGTGACCAGAACTGCACACAGTATTCCAAGTGCAGCCTTACTAATGTCTTGTATAATTTCAACAAGACATCCTAATTTCTGTACTCAATGCTCTGACCGATGAAACCAAGCATGCCAAATGCCTTCTTCACTGCTCTGTCCACCTGCAACTCCACTTTCAAGGAGCTTTGAACATGTACTCCTAGATCTCTTTGTCCTGTAACTCTCCCCAACGCTCTACCATTAATCAAGACTTGCCTGGTTCAATCTATCAAAATGCTTCACCTCACATTTGTCTAAATTAAACTCCATCTGCTATTCGTCAGCTCACTGGCCTAATTGATCAAGATCCCGTTGCAATTGGAGATAACTTTCTTCACCGTCCACTATGCCACCAATCTTGGTGTCATCTGCAAACTTACTAACCATGTCTCCCAGGTTCTCATCCAAATTAATATAAATGACAAACAACAGTGGACCCAGCACTGACCCCTGAGGCACGCGTATCCACATCAGCACAATGCCAATCACAGGCCTCCAGTTTGAAAAACAACTCTCTACAACTACCCTCTGGTTTCTGTTAAGAAGCCAATTTTGTATCCATTTAGATACCTGGATCCCATGAGATTTAACCTTATGCAACAACCTACTATGCAATACCTTGTCAAAGGCCTTGCTAAAGTCCATGTAGACAACATCAACTGCATTGCTCTCATCGACCTTCTTGGTTACCCCTTCAAAAACCTCAATCAAATTTATGAGACATGATTTTCCACTCACAAAGCCATGCAGACTGCCCCTAAAGAGTCCTTGCGTCTCTAAATGCCTGTAGATCCTGTCTCTCAAAATACCTTCCAACAACTTACCCACCACAGATGAGAGGCTCACTGGCCAATAGTTCCCAGGCTTTTCCCTGCAGCCCTTTTTAAACAAAAGGCACAACATTTTCCACTCTCCAATCTTCAGGCACCTCACCCATGACTACCGATGATTCAAATATCTCAGCTAGGGGACCTGCAATTTCCTCCTCCTCTCCTATCATTTGAGATGTATCACTTTCTGATCATTTAAAAAACACTTGAAGTTAAACATAATTTACAAATTTTAATACTTTAAATCAGCAGAAATTCAATATGTTATCAAGGCATTAATGGAATCAAAATTTAGATATTCCAAATTATTTTTAATTTGTACTTTTGATTTGATTAAACACAAGTGGAATGCTTACTACTTTGCAATAAGATAGTAAAAAAAATTGACAAATGTCATTTATGAGCTCAAAGGAGCATCAAAATGTATCTCAGATAGGAAAAAAATCTAGGTAAGTGAGGTTAGTACTCATGAAGGACTGAACTTATTGCAGCTAACGACTAAATGGTCTTGCCTGCACACGTTTCATTAGATCATTCAAGCTTTTCTCTTCAGAAATACATCTAATTGCCTTCCAAACTTATAATGTCTGCATTAACAGAGTCCAGATAACTTATTTACTATTTTCATCTTTTGTGTTAAGATGTTATGTTTGAGTTTTCTGTTTATTTCTAACTTCAATGGTAGTCATGATGTGGAGATGCCAGTGTTGGACTGGGGTAAACACAGTAAGAAGTCTCACAACACCAGGTTAAAGTCCAACAGGTTTATTTGTAGCAAATGTCACTAGCTTTTGGAACTGGCTGTTTCTTCATCCGAAAGCTAGTGGTGTTTGCTACAAATAAACCTGTTTGACTTTAACCTGGTGTTGTGAGACTTCTTACTGTATTCCTAACTTCCTCACTTTTTTCATGTGCCATATTTACATACAATGACAGAATGTGTCATCAATAATGCAATCAATAATTTATTTGCCTGCTCAGTTCAAGTACTACCATAACAATCAGTTCCAGGCATGGAATAAATTGATAAATGCCAAACAAGAGGTCAGACTTTCCTTTGGCTTCAAGGCAGTTACAAGCCTGAGCTAAACTCAGTTAAAGGGAGGTCAAATGGAAAATCCTTCAGTGATGACCTGGAGGATAATAATTAGAGCCCTAAAATTTCACTGCAGGCTAGCACTGGCTTTTTCATTATTAGAAGAATTCTGAACAGAGTTATTGTAGTATCATCTGCTAACTCCTGTCATTAGGATAGAGCAATGTTTATTAATGAAGCAACTGAAGGTAATAAAGTCGGTGATGCTTCCCTGAGGAACTCCTATTATGCTTCAGCCAGTTGTTCATAACTTTATATTTCACAGTATATATTTCACAAATTTTAATGCTCATGACTGTTAACTAAAAAGTATTAGGATATACACAAGCACAAGTAACATATATCCTTATCCTTCAAACCTTTATTTAGAACTAACCTGTGACGAAATTATGACAATTAAACACAGGCAAAAAGCAGCAGCCTTGTAGGACAAAATGATTTACTTTTGCAAATTTCAAAGGTATTTATAAAACGTATCACCTGAAGGTTATTGAAAGCTTTAAATAATGCTGGTACAGGAGAGCAACGTCGAGCATCCACCAAAATAGTTAGTCCTGCACTTTGGATTTCTCGGCTAATGAGCAGTAAACAAAATTGCAGTAGATCACAAATATTATAACACATTCATAGAAGATAGCTGCCATTTTGCCACATGGTCATTCAGTAATCATCTATATACTTTTGCACTGTTTCAACTAACACTTTGATTAACTACACAGGGCAACAAAAACTAAGTGTTCACAAATAGTGCAGAATTTAAAGCTGTTGAAAAGACTGGTGTTCACAAAACTTCATTAATTTACAATCTAAACACAAATTTATTAATTTAATAATGGTTTTGTTTTAAAATGGTAAATATTAATGAAATGGCAATTAACACATTTGTTGCAACATAACATTTATATAATTCAATCAAAATTAATTTTCAGGATTTTTGAAATTACATTGTTAAGATTATATAACTTAGCCTTTTTTCATGTCACTGGCTTGTAGTTGAAACAAATCTAGAGGTTAAATCTAAATTCACCGAAGCTTGCTGACAAAGTGTGAATCTGAACTCAACATGAACTCACAATTCAATCAGTAACAATACTTTCCAACAGAACGATAGCTTAAATACCTACACGTTATTTTGGATTCAAATCACCTTTCAGGACATTTAATAAAATGAGCATAACATGAAATTTTAATATCATTTTCTTTAATTTCTAACATGATTGCACATCCAATATGTCCCCCCTGCTTGATGGAATGAAAATTCAAAACATTTTAGCTGCTACAGAATAATAATTGCGCTAAATCCTGAAAGCTTGCTTGTTCTGCCACTTTTGAAGCTGAAAATTCAGATTACCTATTCAATTCCATTTCCATAGCCCCAGCAAGATTCTTGACAGGCTTATAAATCAGCTTCCCCTTCCTTCTGTCCATCTATTCTATACTTCTCCAATATAGCACAGTCCATAAATGCCCAACTAATTGCGTAACACATGGGCTACAAAATCTGCTATGTAGGCAATCAATAACTTTTATAATGGAATGCAAAGCAACTGTTGAAATACCTGGCAATACTATAAAAGTAGAGAAGGAGCCGCACAAGTTCAGAGATGTTGCAATGTGGATTTAGCCAGATTGTGTTCCTTGTTGTTATTATCACAATTGCATGACCAGACTTATCTTTGGCTCCTGAAGCAAAGCAGAATTTTATATTTATATTAGTAATTCATACAATTACTTAAAATCCCTTAACTAGGATATAAAGGACAAATCAAACATCCCAACTTAATTTGCTCAAGAGGATTGTTGAACGTAACAACACCATACACAATCCTCAAGTTAAATGCGCACGCATTATCAAATGCTTAAATAAATGTGTTCAGTAGCTCAAAATATTCTGGGCCATCTTTGTCTATCCTTTTTTAAAGAACTATTCTTTCACAGGATACAGGCAACACTCGCTAGGCCTGCATTTACTGGCCAACTCTAACTGTCCTTGGAAACGGTGGCGGCAAGCCGGCTTCTTAATCTGCTGCAGTCATGTAGTATATGTACATCCTTAATGCTATTAGGAAAGGAATTCTAGGATTTTGACCCATCAACATTGAAGAATATAGTTCCAAGTCAGGATGCTGCGTGGCTTGGTGAAGAACATGGTATTCCCATGTCCTACTTGGTGGTAGAGGTTGTGGGTTTGGAAGGTATTCTCAAAGGAGCCTTGGTGAAAAGCTGTAATGCATCTTGTAGATCGCACACACTAGTGTCACTGTGCATCAGTGGTGGAGGGAGAAAATGTTGAAGGTGGTGGATGGGGTGCCAATCTAGTGGATTTTGTTCTGGATAACGTTAAGCTTCTTGAGTGTAGTTGGAGCTGCACTCTGTGGAGGGTATTACATCATACTCTTGCCTTGCAGATGGCAGACAGGCTTTGGAGAATCAGGAGCTGAGATACTCACCAGAAGTTCCCAGCCTCTGACCTGCTCTTTCAGGCACTGGTTGGCCCAGTTAATTTTGTGATCTAAAGTAACCCCCAGGATGTTGACAGTGGGAGATTCAGCGATGGTAATGCAATTGAATGCCATGGGGAGATGGATTGATTCTCTCTCGTTGGCGATGGTCATTGCCTAACATTGGCCTGGCACAAATGTAATTTGCCACTTATCAGCCCAAGTCTGAATGTTGCCCAGGTAATGTTGCATATGGATAGAGATTGCTTTAATATCTGTGGAGTCACAAATGATGAAGAAAAGAATTAGTGAAGACAAATGTAGGTCCCTTATGATACAAAACAGGAGTATTTATAATGGAAAACAAGAAAATGGCAGAGCAATTAAACAATTACTTTAGTTCCATCTTCATGGAAAACGCAAATAATTTTCCAGAAACGTTAGAGAATCAAGGGAGCAGTGAGGAGGAGTAATCAAAAGAATTGAGCGGCATGGTGGCTAGCACTGCTACCTCACAGTGCCAGGGACCCAGGTTTGATTCCTGACTTGGGTCACTGTCTGTGTGGAGTTTGCACATTCTGCCCATGTCTGCGTGGGTTTCCTCTGGGTGCTCCAATTTCTTCTCTCCGTCCAAAGAAACGCAGGTTAGGTGCTAGGGTAAATGCATGGGGTTATGGCTTGGATTGTGGTTGATGTAGACTTGATGGGCTGAATGGTCTCTTATGCACTGTAGGATTTTATGAAATTAGTATTAGAAGGGGATAGTGCTGGAGAAATTAGTGGGACTGAAAGCTGATAAATCCCCAGGGCTTTGTAATCTAAATCTCAGGGTACTAAAGGTGGTGGCCATGGAAATAGTGGATGCGTTGCCTGTCATCTTCCAAAATAACACAGATTCTGGAATAGTCCTTAAAGATTGGAGGGTGGCAAATATAACCCCGCTTCTTAAAAAAATGGAAGGAGGGATAAAACCAGGATCTACAGGCAAGTTGGCCAATGAGTAGTAAGGAAAAGGATGCAATAACAAGACACTGAGAAAATACAAAATGGGTTTAGACGAAGTCAACAAGGATTTATGAAAAGGAAATCATGTTTGACAAACCTACTAGTAGAATAGATAAGGGAGAGCCAATGAGGTGTAGTTGGATTTTCAGATAGCTTTTAATAAAGTCCCACATAATAGGTGTAAAATTAAAACAGGTGATATAGTAGCATGGAATGGAATTGGTTAACAGACAGGAAATGGAGAGAAGGAATCTAACCCATTTATTCATAATATATACCAAAGATTGGGACAAGGGAACCAAAAGTAATATTTCCAAGTTTGCTGACAACACAAAACTAAGTGGGAATATGAGTGATGAGCAGGATGGAAAGAGGTTTCAAGGCTACTTAGAGAAGTTGAGCGAGTGAGCAAATATTTGACAGATGCATAGATAACATGGATACGTGTGAAGTTATTCACCTCAGTAAGACAACGAAATGGCAGAATATTATTTTAATGATGATAGATTGGGAAATGCTAATGGGTGTCCTTGTACACTGGTCTCTGAAAGCAAGCATGTAGATGTAGCGATCAGTTAGGAAGGTAAATTGTATGTTGACCTTGATTGCAAGAGGATTTGAGTACGGGAGCAAGGATGTCTTAGTGCATGGCCTTGGTGAAACATATCTGGAGCATTATGTGCAGTTTTTGTCCCCATACCTAAGAAAGGACATATTTGCCATAGCGGGTGAAGCTCCCCAGACTTGTTCCTGGGATGGTAGGACTGTTTTATAAAGAGATTGGATTGACTGGGCCTGTATTCACTTGAGTTCAGAAGAATGAGAAGGGATCTCAGAAATACAGAAGGTTCTGAGAGGGCTGGCTGACTGAATGCATAAATGTTTTCCCTGGCTTGGGGCCAGGGGGTGGGGGGGCAGAAGTAGTTTTGCAATATGGAGTAAGGCCATTTAGAATTCAGCTGATGAGAAATTTCTTCATTTAGAGGGTGGTGAACTTATAAAGTTCTCTACCACAGAAGGCTGTGAATGTCAAGTTACTGAATATACTTGAGGAGGAAACAGATTGATTTCTGCACACTAAAAGGTATTGAGGAATATGGGGAGAGAGCAGGAGTACGGCTTTGAGATCGAGGATCAGCTTCGATCAAGCTGAATAATGGAGTAGCCTTGAGGGCTGAGGGGTATCGGGCAGAGAGCAGGATTATGGTTCGAGATAAAGGATCACACGTGACATTTTGGCTTGATAGTAATGGCAGAGTGAAGGACATGCCGGACCACAAAGCTACAGATTGTCATTGAGTACAATTCTGTTGCTGCTGCCAGTGGCCAACAATGTCTCACGTCTGCCCCTTTTTGAGTTGCTAAATCTGTTTGAAATCTATCCCCCATTTAGCACAGCGGTAATGCTACACCACACGAGGGTACATGCAATGTGAAAATGACGCTTCAACTCTACAAGAATTGTGTAATGGTCACTTCTATTACTGTCATGGTTAGACGTATCTGCAGCAGGTAGACTGGTAAGGACGAGGTCAAATAGGTTTTTCCCTCTTCAGCTCCCTCACCACTTGTCACAGACTAAGCTTAGCAACTATGTTGTTTAGGACTCAGTCGGTCGTGGTGCTGCTATGCCACACTGTTGAAGTCCCCCATCCACAGCACATTCTGTGCCCTTGCCACCTTCTGTTTCTTTGAAAGAGTGTTCAACATGGACTCATCAGCTGAGGGTGGGAATGGCAGGGGTGAGGGGAGCTCACAGGAGAAGGTTGTAGATCATAATCAGCAGGAGGTTACTCCTGATGTCATGAGACTTCATGCCATTTGAGGACACTCAGGGCTGCTTTCTCATACTGTATATCATTTGGCTACAACCTCTGGTGGGCCTGTCCTATCAGTGGGGCAAGGCATACCCAGAGATGGTAATGGTGGAGTCTGGGACATGTTTTGCAAGATATGATTCCACAAATATGACTATATAAGATTGTTGCTCGCCAGCTCTCCCAATTTTTGGTGCCTAGGTCATTGCCTGATGGTCCACCTGATTTCATTCCTACTTTCAGACTTCATAGTAATTTAGTAATTACTGCTAGGCTATTTCAGGGTTAACCACATTGCTATGGCTTTGGTGTCACATATAGGCCAGATCAGATAAAAGCAGCAGATTTCCCTCCCTGAAGGAAATTACTAAATTATGACAATTGATAACGGTTTCATGATCCATATAACTGAGAATAGTTTTCATCCCAAATTTATTGATTGTATTTAAATTCCACCAGCTGCCATAATAGGATTTGAACTGATGTCCCAGAAGCATTAGCTTGGCCCTTTGCCACCAATTCTCAACTCTTGGGGCTGTTGGAGACAGCATGAGCTCTGCAGAACATAGGGAACAAAACTTATGTAGCAGAGAGAGGTGTGTGCAAAAGATGTAAATACAGAAAGGGGAGGGCCATGATACCCAATGTCAGGAGGCGAGGTTCACACAGTGCCAGGCTGGCCTGTAACCAGAGAAGAAGTGAAGCTTGAATCCTAATTTCTCTTCATTTTGCCAACCCCTATCATATCATTGTGAACTGCTTCCAACACATGGCTGGAAAGCAAAGGATGCAAAATGGAAAAGTGACATTACTTACAATGATCCCTTTCGATTATTTTTCAAAATTCAATCAATACAAGAAGCAACTTCTGAAAATAAAATTTCCAATATCAAGCCTCAAATAGTAGTAGTAAGATTATAAATAACGAATGGAAATGCAACTAAGCAGAGAGGTTAGAGTTAACTAATCAAACATATCAACGTATGAAACTTTCCTTTACATGGCAATTTATCAGTCCACCCACATGTCCTAACAGCTCTAATCCATTCAATGGACTCCTCTACCATAATGTGCGAAACTTAGAAACATTAAATGTTCATCAATACCTACCAGTCAAACATGCTACCCCAGAGTTGAGAACATCAAAGTTGATTTCTTGAGACAGTGTTGGTAGATTAGGTTTAAGCGATAAGGAAGATACCATTTCACAATGTTTGACTGATGCTGATTCTTGCTTGCTAACAATGCACTGTGCAACCAGTGAAGTTATTGGAGGATCACCTGGTAGGTTCAAAGTATCTTCATCGAAAGTTCCTTTTTGTGTGTCCAATTTAGCATTTGTTTTTGCATCAAATCCTAGTGGATAAAATAAAATATGATAGGATAATTCTTACATTCAAAAAAAATGCCCATCAAAAATGCACAAACCCCTCCTAAGTTAATAAGTTCTCCATTCCATGCCAGAAATTGTTTCTAAAGCAGGGGCATCAGAATCACGTTACATTCTGATCAGGCACCTTGGTTTGGGCCATATTCAACAGAAGTTATTTGGATAGATTGGGATAGAAATTAGTTTATGCATTGCTCTTATTTAAGCATTAAACAGACAGAATGTATACTACTTTGCAAGACCATGCACATAATCTACATTAAATTCTGTTTGTCCAAAAACATATGCTTTTCGGCAGCCCCAAATTAACTTTGGATCGATTTAAATATACAGAAAAGGCTCCTGGAACTTGTTTCAAGCTTCTTCTGTAAAATACATTAAAAATATATGTGGAGTGCTCTTTGCAACTCCACTGCTCTACTTCAGGCTAATGCTTGCCCATACTCATTACACTCTCCACATATTTGACCTGAGACATAAAATTAGGGCATGCAGATCAGTGTGTGCAGGGAGAATTTTCAGTCTTCACTGTTCTGCATTTGCCCACTTCTTGTAATCTTTTCAAGACTTACTCAAAATAGTTTCATTCACCCTTTATTGGCTCCCACCAAACAACATCCCAAACCCCAAGCGTGCAGGATAACCCAACACCTCATCTCGCTGTGTCTTTCTTCCCTTCATAAGCCAAACTCATTGCTTCCAAGCTGTGTCAAGGAACAAGGAGGGAGCGATACTGTAGTGCAAAATGTGAAATGCAACAGTTTTTGCAGGTTTTTTATCAACTTCGGCAATAAGGAAAGAGGACTACAGTCCGGATGAAACTGCTTCACTGCTATGTTTGGTAGCCCTGTACTTCCAGCAACATGTTTTGCGTATATATTGTTGATGGACATTTAGGGCGGGATTTTAAGGCCTCATTTGGGCAAGACCAGAAATTCCCACCACAGGTCGACAGGGATTTCTGTTGTCAGACCCTTGCCTGCACCGATTCAGTGGCAGGCAAGGTGGTAGAGTTCAGGCCTCAGAGTGCATTCGTTTGCAAAAACGAAATGAGTGATAAAACAGAATGTTGAATTTTATATATGTAGGATCTATGGCACAGAAACAAGTCCAACCAATCCACGCTGGTGTTTGTGCTTCATTCAAGTTTCTTTCCATTTTTATGCACCTGAATTTTGCATCCCTTTCCCCACATATGCTTGCATAATACTAATGGCTGCTACTGTGCATGTGCACACGTGTAGGAGTTGTTTCTGAATACTTATTTTGATGGTTTCTTTCTATTAAAACCTTTTATAATCTTAAATAACTCTATTAAGTCAGCACCCAGCCTTCTGCTTTTTGGATCCTTCTAAATCTTCTCTGTACTCTCTTCAGTACACATACATATTTTTCATAATATGGCAACCAGAACAGCACAATGTACCCATCCTCAAGTCTGGGCTAACCAGGTTCAATTCAGTTAGTATTGCTTTATCATACTTTTCAGTACATACTTTAACATACAAATGAACATATAAATTAGGAGTAGGCCACTCTGCCCTTTGAGCCTGCTCTGCCATTTAATGAGATTGTGGCTGATCTGATTGCAACCTCAGCCTCACAATCCTGCTATCAATAACCTTTCACCCACTTGTTAATCAAGAATCTATCTAGCTCTGCCTTAAAATATTCAAAGATTTTGCTTTGACCTTCTTTTGAAAAAGACACATCTAAAGACTCATTATCCCCAAAAAGAAAGAAATTCTCATGTCTGTCGTAAAAGAGGGACTACTTATTTTTAAGCAGTGACCCCTGTCTCTAGATTGTCCCACAAGACGAAACATCCTCTCCACATCCACTTGTCAAACCCCATCTTCTACCTCTCTGGAAATAAAACTTAGTGCTTGGTTTGCTTTTTCATGGTTTTGCTAACTGTGGCACAACCTTTAGTTTTTGATATTATTTATACTCAGAGATCCCTTTGTTCCTCTACCCCACCAAGACTCATACCTTCCAAGAAATGTGACTCCTAGTCCTTCCTGCTAAAAAGATACTAACCACATTTACCTGTGCTGAACTTAATTTGACAATTATTTTCCCATCCTGTTAATGTCATCCTGCAATTCTTCACAGTGTTTACTATTACCCCCAATTTGGTGTCAACTGTAATTTTAAAAATTTTGTGCTTAATTCCAAAGTCTAAATTGTTATATAATTTGCTAATAGCAGTGGTCTCAGCACTGATCATTGTGGAACACAGCTTTCTTCTTTCTGCCATTCAACTCCCGGTTTCCCACCCTCTGCTTTCTCTTTTGAAGCCAGCTAACAATCCATTCTGCCACTTGCCTCGACTTCACATTTGCTGACCTTTTTCATCAATCTATTATGGGGCACCTTATCAAAGGCTTTCTGAAATTCCAAATAAATTATATCTACTAATTACCACTGTCTGTTCTCTGTTATTTCCTCAAATAATTCAGTAAGATTGGTACTTTCCCTTTTGAAATCCATGCAGACTATTCATTATTATATTTCTTATTTTTGTGTGGTCTTCAATTCTAGCCTCTAGTAAGGATTCCATTATTTTTCCGACCACTGATAAGATGACACATCCTCCCACTCTTCTTAACAATAGGAATTATATTAGCTATCCCCTATTCCTCTGGCGCTACACATTTTTCTAATGAGTTATTACATACATGTTGTAATGTCTCTACTATTTCTTCCTTAGATTCTTTTAAGATGAAAAATGCAATCCATCCAGACCAGGGGTTTTATCCTCTTTCAGTTTGCTTACTTTGCTCAATATATCCTTTTAAAGAAATTAAATCCACTTCTCCTATTACTCATTTCATCACTCAATGACACATATTCATGTTCTAGTTCCTGATCAATACTGAAGCAAATAATTATTTAATATTTCTGCCATCTATCATTCCCTGTGCTATCATGTCTATACCTTAAATGGTTCTATCCCCACCATACTACTTCTTATCATTGAGATGTCTGTAAAATATTTTACATTTTCATTTTATGTTCTTTAATTTATTTTCTTTGCCTCAGCTTTTTCTACTTTCCTCCTAACCTCTCAATATTGTTTTAATCATCATGCACACCTCTGCTGTCTATGTACTGAAAGTATGCCTCCTTTAAATAAAGGAGAGTATTAAATTAAAAGCTGATGCGTTCAGAGTGGCGAAAAGTAGTGGGTGATTAGAAGATTGGAAAAAAATCAACAAAGAATGACGAAGAAGTTGATAAAGAAAGGAAGGATGGACTATGAAGCTAAACTAGCACTAAATATAAAAAGGACAGTAAGAGTTTTTACAAATATGTAAAGAGGAGGCTGGCTAGAGTGAATGTTGGACCCTTAGAGGATGAGAGAGGGGATTTAGTGGTGGGAGATGAGGAAATGGCTGAGGCCTTAATTAAATTTTTTGCCTCGGTCTTCACGGAGGAGGACACGAATAGTTTTGCCGGATATTAAAGATAGAAGGATGGTAGGAGTTGAGGGCCTGAATAGGATTACTGTCACTGGAGAGGTAGTGCTTGATAGACTAATGGGACTGAAGGTGGACAAGTCCCCAGGACCGGATGGAATGCATCCCAGGATTCTGAAGGAAATGGCAGAGGTGAGAGTGGATGCCTCAGTGATTATTTACCAAAATTCACTGGATTCCGGGGAAGTGCCGGAAGATTGGAAAACGGCTAATGTTACGCCGCTGTTTAAAAAAGGTAGCAGACAAAAGGCAGGGAATTATAGGCCCGTTAGTTTAACGTCTGCAGTTGGAAAAATGCTTGAATCCGTTATCAAAGAAGAAATAGCGAGGCACCTAGAAAGGAACGGTTTGATAGAGCAGACGCAGCACGGATTCGTTAAGGGGAGGTTGTGTTTGACAAATTTATTGGATTTCTATGAGGATGTGACTAGTGCAGTAGACAGAGGGGAACCGGTGGATGTGGTGTTTCTCGATTTTCAAAAGGCGTTTGATAAGGTGCCCCATAAAAGGTTGCTACAGAAGGTTAGGGTGCATGGAGTTGAGGGTAAAGTGTTAGCGTGGATAGAGGATTGGTTGTCTAATAGGAAGCAGAGAGTTGGTATCAATGGGTGCTATTCTGATTGGCGGTTGGTGACTAGTGGAGTGCTGCAGGGATCGGTGTTGGGGCCTCAGCTATTTACCATTTATATAGATGATCTGGAGGAGGGGGCTGAGTGTAGGGTGACGAAATTTGCTAATGACACGAAGATGAGTGGAAAAGCAAATTGCGTGGAGGGTGTGGAAAGTCTGCAGAGAGATCTGGATAGGCTGAGCGAGTGGATGAGGACCTGGCAGATGGAGTATAATGTTTCCAAGTGTGAGGTTATCCACTTTGGCAGAAATAATAGTAGGAGGGATTACTATTTTAAAGGGCGAAAAGCTGCAGCATGCTACGGTGCAGAGGGACCTGGGGGTTCTTGTGCATGAGTCGTAAAAACCCAGTCTGCAGGTGCAGCAGGTGATCAAGAAGGCGAATGGAATGCTGGCCTTTATAGCGAGGGGAATAGAATATAAAAGCAGGGAGGTCTTGCTGCAACTCTGCAGGGTACTGGTGAGGCCACAGCTGGAGCACTGTGTGCAGTTTTGGTCGCCGCACTTGCGCAAGGATATATTGGCCTGGGAGGGAATGCAGAGGAGGTTCACTAGGCTGATAGTGGAGATGAGGGGGTTGGACTATGAAGAGAGACTAAATAGACTGGGTCTGTACTCGTTGGAGGTTAGAAGAATGAGGGGGGAATCTTATAGATACGTATAAGATAATGAAGGGGATGGATAGGGTAGAGGTAGAGAGATTCTTCCCGCTTAGAAAGGATAGCAGGACTAGAGGGCACAGCCTCAAGATTTTGGGGGGGGGGGGGGGTGGCAGTTTAGATCGGAGTTGAGGAGGAACTTCTTCACTCAAAGGGTGGTGAATCTCTAGAATTCTCTGCCCGAAGTGGTGGAGGCTACCTCGCTAAACATATTTAAGTCACGGGTAGATAGGTTTTTGACAGACAAGGGAATTAAGGGTTATGGGGAGAAAGCGGGAAAGTGGAACTGATCCACTTCAGATCAGCCATGATCTTATTGAATGGCGGAGCAGGCTCGAAGGGCTAGGTGGCCTACTCCTGCTCCTATTTCTTATGTTCTTATGTTCTAGTCCTCAATTGCTCCCAAATGTCTTTAATTATCCACGGAATCTCATTAGTATTTCATTAGTCCTTCCCTTTTAGCAGGTTTTATTTTCCCAAATTCAGAAGCATGCAACATGAAAATAGCTTGTATGGGTCCAGCTGCAGCATTCCTAGAGATAAACATACTCTACATGTAGACTGCAGTGGTCTGATGAAATACAGAATCATATTGTAAAGGCTGTTAGGTGAAACTCCTTGGCAAGTCAACCAATACCTCAAACAGCACATTGTGTAATGCCAGCAACCTTCTTTCATGGCTATGTACAAAGTTACAAGGGAGCCTCACTCTTTGGTTAGCTGTCTCTGCTGTTTCTACAATCAGTACCTGCTGGTGCCCAGTAATTCACCAAGTTCAGACTTCCTTCAAACACTATCTGTACTGCAGCGAGGTAAGGCTCAAACTCAGTTCAGAGAATTCAAATTTATGAAGAAAATAACTTATTAACTATTATCAATAGATAAGAGAACAAGGAAAAAGTTCTAAACTCCACAGGCCCACAATTCCAACTGTTAGAACAGGCCCAGGGGACCTGAGCAAGTCCCTAACTCAGCTCTGGACTGGACCAGCAGGTCACATGGCCTTTCAAGGGCAAGCCCCTTAAAAGGTTATTATTGCCTCATCCTTTCCCCATTAAGTTTCAAATTATACACAGAGCAACACATAACTATTTACAAAAATGATCCAAAAGTGGTAGGACACCGAATACAATCCATTACAAGTCAAGTCTGTCCAGTGATCTCCCAACTCGCTGTGAGCAATGAAACTCCTGGGCAAGCCCCTCTCTCACTGGAGTAATCTCCAACCACTGCGTGCTGGATGAACTTTCCACCAGTAATGAAGTGCTTGGGCCAGCACCCTCTTCACTTGCAAATGCTGCCATGGTCATTTCTCTTGCTAGAGGATGCAGTTTGCCCCCACTGGATGGCGTCACCATTATTGGCACTACAATGCTTGACCACTCTTCCTTGAGCAACACTCATTTGTCTCTTCCTTAAAGGATCCACATGTCTCTGCACTCTATTTCCTTGAAAGACAATGATGTACGTCAGCCCAGTCTATTTAACAATTTCCCTCAGGCTCCACACTAAACCTCTCTCAAAGTTAATTGTGAAAACCAGGTTGCCCACCCTGAGTGTTCTCTCCAGTTTTTTAGAATCATGACACATCTTCTGGGTGCCCTGCTTTATCTCCACCCACCCGTCAAGTTTGGAAATATGAGAATCAGACACATCCAAAAGCACTTAACTATTAACACTTCAGCAGGGAACAACCCTGTGGTGGTGTGAGGGGTCATTAGATAAGCCATTAGAAAAGTTGAAACTTTAGTTTCCAGGAAGCCTGGGCTCCTTTTTCATTGATGCCTTGAAGGTCTGCACTGCTTTCTTTGCTTACAACTTGGACACCAAATAATAAGGTGCTGTTTTAACATGCCAAACACCATTTGATTGTAAAAAAAAAGAAACTTCTCCTGAGTTAAAAACAAATCGAGCCATTATCTGACACTAGGACTTCCAGCAACTTGTGGTCAGCAAATGTCTGCCACAACATCTCTATCGTCACACCAAGACTATGGATCTCATTACATGCACATCTATCTATTTTGAATGGGCATTGGCACTGATAAGGAATTTGGCACCTAGAAAGGGTTCTGCAAAATCAACGTGGATCTGTATCCCCAGCCAACCAAGCCACACCCAAGGTTGTATTTGACAGCTTGCACAAGTCACATTGCTTCCTCCTCGAACAAGCCCAATAACAGTTTGTGATCCTAAGTAATGTGAAGTGCTGCCCATAAACATGATGGACATTTTTTCACCCCATACACCACCACCAAATCATTCTTTTCAATCTGAGAGCAGCCTCTCTCTGCATCTGCCAAGGTCCTGGAGGTGAAGGCCACAGGTCAACTCAGCCAACTGACAGCACAGCCCCCATGCAGTAGGGTGATGAACACAATCTCTTCTTTTGGGTGAAAATGCACCAATAAGTCTTAAGGTTGTACGGTGACTTTGTTTTTTTTGAAGGCCTCTCTCTGGGGCTAGGGTCGATTACCAATGCTGACAATTTTTCATGTAGAGGTGCTAATAGTGTGGGTTATAGTTTGGGTATGAAACTCTCAATTTACTGTGCCCAAGAAAGGCGCTTCTCGGCCTTCTGACTAAGATTAAATGTAGTATAGACATGCTGTGCTTGGTTGAAGTCATTAGGTTACATTTTAGCTTCATTTGAAGCAATTTTTAAAAGCGGCATCTCGGCCTTTTAGCTAAGATGCAAATGAGGTCAAGCCTTGGAGGAGGAGCTATGCCTACTCCAATCAGCTTGGATCATGTAGATCAAACCCAAGACAGGAGGTGAGAGCCCTGTCTTGTCAGCTTGGATTGGGACTGTCTCAACTTGTTAAGACTCTGAATTGGACTTGATTTGATTGAATTGGAATAAAAACCAAAAAAAAGGCTTCAGCACTGGTGCCTCTTTTGATAGCCTTCACCTTGGCACTGGTGACTCTTTGATAGCCTTCATGCCCAAAGTTCAAAGGCCCAAAAGTTAGAATTCTCTCATTTGAGAGTTATTCCTGCATCCTTAAATCTCTTCAGTGCCTCCTTGAAGTTAACTAAATGATCCTCTTGGGACATCCCTGTCAAGTGTCATAGAGTGCAGAAAAAGGCCCTTCAGCCAGAGTCTGCACCGACAATGTCTAGCATTAAAGGTGCACTACTACCACTTTACTGCACTTCTTATTAAAATATCATATAGGGTATGGGAGAAGTTTCAAAACACCAGGTTAAAGTCCAACAGATTTTTTTGAAATCACAAGCTTTCGGAGCGCTGCTTCTTAGTCAGGTCCAATGCCTGCACCTCCACATCACAATGTTTCAAGTGCTCATACAAATGTTATTTTAAGGTTGTAAGGTTTCTGGCCTTGACTACCTTCCCAGACAGTGCATTCCAGATTCCCACATCCTCTAAGTGAAAACGTTTTTCTAAAATCCCCTCTTGCTCTTATACTCTACAACACAACTGATGGCAGCACGATGGCATAGTGGTTAGAGCACTGCTGCCTCACAGTGCCAGGGGCCTGGGTTCGATTCCCGGCTTGGGTCACTGTCTGTGTGGAGTTTGCACGTTCTCCCCATGTCTGCGTGGGTTCCCTCCGGGTGCTCCGGCTTCCTCCCACAATCTAAAAGATGTGCTGGTTAGGTGCATTGACCCGAATAGGTGCTGGAACGTGGCGACTAGGGGAATTCCACAGTAACTTCATTGCAATGTTAATGAAAGCCTTACCTGTGACTAATAAATAAACTTTTACTTTATGAAAGCAAATATCCCATATGCCTTCTTCACTATCCTTTTCACATGCTCTGCCCACTTCAGGGATCTGTGAATAATTACCTCCAAGATCCCTCTGTTCCTCTGAGCTTCCCTGTGTCCTGCCATTTATTAAATACTCCCTCATCTTGTTTTTCCTTCTAAAGTTCATCATCTCCCACTTATCTTAGTTAAGTACCATCTGCCACTGCTCTGCCCATCTGACCAAACCACCTATATCTCCCTGTGACCTGTAACTGTCTTCTGCATTATTAACCACCGTACCAATCTTGGTATCTTCTGGAAACTTGTCATTCCCCCCACATTTTCATCTATGTCATTTATGTAAATAACAAGCAATAAGGGTCCTAGTACTGATCCTTGAGGTACACCACTGGACGCTGGCATCCAATCACTCAAACAACCTACTACCCTTTGCGTCCTATTACTAAGCAAATTTCTGATTCATCTCACAAAGTTTCCCTGAATTCTATGTGCTTTAACCTTCTTAATCAGTCTTAATCAATCAGAGTTAGAACTGAATATTTGCAAGTGATGGTCCTCAAAATTGTGCAGTTTGCTACATCTTTGCTGATGTGAAGGATTATAATTAATACATGGGACACACTGCTCAGGAATGCTGTCGGCCTTGCCATATCAAATGCCCCTTAGTCTATCTGGGTCACTCATCGAGAGTTTCTGGTGATTTGGATGAAGGCAATGTGGTATATGCTCCTCCCCAAGTCACTGTATGCTGCTTCGTCCTCCTGAAACAGCAGGTTTCTGTTAGAGTAGCTACTAGAACACATGCTAAGTTTGTGATCAGAGGAGATGTTTGAGAGGTGGAGAAACAAATGGAATGAGGATGGAGAGATGCCGAATGTAAACAAAAGTGAAAGTTACATGCAGTGAGGAAGGAGTGGTGGGTGGAATTTTAATGGTGCAAGTGGTAATATTTGAAAGTGTCATAAAAAGCCAAAGTGTTAATCTTTGTATTAAATAATCCCTAAAGTGCAGATAGAAGCCATGCGGTTCATCAAATCTGTATTGACTCTCTGAAAAAGCATCCTACTGAGGCCCTCCCCTCCATCCTATCCCCATAGCCGTTCATATTTATCCTGGCTACTCCACCTCACGACACATTGTTAGACTTGGAATAAGAAAGAAAGGTGTGCTCCCGAGATTGAGGGGAGGGAAGTACTGACAGATGCAAGAAAATGGGGGCAGAGACCCGAGGAACTCTAAAGAGAAATAGAAAAACTAACAGGTGCACTCCCTCTGCTATTCTTCTGATGTTATGGAACTTCTTCCTACATAAGGTCAGGTCCTTGTGAGTGATGTTCAAGGCAGTGATCCTTTCACCCACATCTGCCCTGTCTTGGAGACACCCTTGTTCCATTCGGGGAGCGTTGCTCACTCCTTCCGCAATTAAATCTGCAGAGAACCAAGAGATAGTTGGAAGCAGTCTCTCTCAACCTGTCCACCAAGAAGTATTCTGTATTTCCAGCAGTTTATAGTAGTTCTAGACAGCAAATGGAACTGAGTCATACAACCTCACATTCCTACTTTATAATAGTTAGGAGCTGCACCATAAATTGAACACAGCAAGGGATGATCAATTCTGCAAGCAATTGGATGAGTAACCTGCCCAATAAATTCCAATAAGATTTATGAGTTAAAATAGTTCAAGTCTCTCACTCATCTGCCCGTGGTTGCCTGCCTACCCCTAAATCAAAATCGGGTTTGATAAACAACAGTTAACAAGCCTGAAGTGCTGTGCCATCACAACAGCAAGGAAAGACATGGGCCGAAATTCATGCCAGCGGGTTTCTCTGGTCCTGCTGCAGTAAACAGAGATTTGGCTGAATGCTAAATTCTCCTGCCTCACTTGCAGCAGGAGTGGGGCACGAAAATTCTGGCCATTATTTGAGAGAAAATACGGCTCTGAAGTAAAAACTCAGACAGAAACAAGAAATTTGTATACAGATGCTGCAGTGTGTCCTTTGCTTTCAATATAGGTAAATTTGAGTACAAATAATGACACTAAGTTACAAGCACACAAAAATATCAATTGTTAGATTTTTAGGCTAGGTTGTGTTGACAGCACCAGAACCCGGCCTCCCCTCAAGTTAGATGTAGGTGGGAAAACGTTTTATTTCACTTTTTCTTATATATTTTGCTACAATCTACTCTATGTATGCATTGTTGGATAATCTTGCATTTTGCTATTTGCCTGCCCGATATTCTTAATTGTTTCTAACTTCTACATTGAACATTACAACAGCTGACATTGCATATTCCTTCATTTAGGGTGAGGCAAGATAGTTTGAGAGGTCAGCAAATACAGGTGCCATAAAAACCCAGGTACTTTTGTTCTCTCCATCATTATCCCAGGATATGCAATGAAAGACCCGTAAACACCCATAGCCAACTCTGCCGAATGGAACAAGTTGCCACAGAGTAGTATCAAATGCTGCATGATGATCCGCATTTATTCCTGGATCAAAGATGAATCTGACCTTAAGAGTTGATGGTTGCAATCATTGGAAACTTTTATAGATTACAACGCTTCACTGAAGGCAGTCTGCAGTGGGTACATACACCATCAAGTGAACAACCACTTTGTCACAACATCTTCCACTTTTACTGGAAAGGAAGCATCAGCTAGACAGCTTTCATTAGAATGACTTCCCTCAAGTACAAAGTGTCGTAAGTAAATGTTAGAACTCTCTACATTCATATTTCATAACATTTGTGAGCAGATGAGGTTTAATCAATGAGCACACAGGTGGCCCATACAAATTAGTGGCCACTCATTATGTAGTGTTCAATGGTGCGCACACTTTCGAAGAATAATAAACACCGGGTGGGTGGATCTTAGAAAAGTGAGATATTGAAGGCTGCTCACACTGGGATTACTTTGTCCTTCACAGTTTTTCAGCTACTACTGCCATTTTTTATTTCAAGCGCAACAAAATTGCGTGTGCACAGAAGAAATAGTTTACACAGCATTTTAAATGGCAGCTCTTAAATGATGCTGTAATTCCAAACTTAGACTTGTGTTATATTTGATTACCCCAACAAAGAACAGAAGACATTCCTTTTCACCTTACTCCGATACTAGCACAACACTTTCTTAGTTGCGGTAAGATACAAGAGAGATGGATGACTGTACTGACTTGATGCCTAAGTTCCCTCTATGCAGCTGTCACCTGGGTTTTACTGAAGGCTGGTTTCAAGTACCAAATTGATCGATTTTATTTTGGATATCCATGTAAATGAAAATAGTTGTTCTGGAATGCAAACTCCTTGTCACAACAGTAACCCCAGAAATCAAACGATCCAGACTGTATTCTCTGAAGTCAGAAAGTCAACAACATATGTATTTATCTTCTATTTCCCCAAAAACGTGGGAAGTAGGGTCCCTTAAACTATGTCCTTCTTCACCTCCCCTCCAAGAATAGATCATAGTAAGTAGGAGCAGGATATTCAGTCCATTGAGCTTGATCATGGTTGGCCTGATTGTGGCCTTAACTCCACTTTCCTGCCTGTCCTCCATAACTCTCTACTCCCTTGTCAGTCAATAATCTATCCAATTTAGCCTGGAATATATTCAATGACCCAGTCCACTCCCTTTCAGCGCAAGAGAAATCCAAAGACTAACAACCCTCAAAGCAGAAATTCCTCCTCATCTGTCTTCAATACAAAATCTCTCAATTATAAACTCTGCCTCCTATTTCTAGATTCGCTCAAGAGCGAACATCCTCTCTGCACTATCCTAATAGGGTTCTTCAGAATCTTACGTTTCCATAAAATCACCTCTCATTCTTCCAAACTCCAATAAGCATGGCCAATCAATCTTTCATCACAAGACAATTGTTTCATCCCAGGTATCAGTTAAGTGAATCTTCTCTGAAGTGCTTCAAGTTAAGTATATCATTCCTTAACTAACAATGCCAAAACTGTTCACAGTACTTTAGGTATAGTCTCTCCATTACCTTGTACAGTTACAGCAAGACTTCAGTATTTTGATACTCCGTTCCCCTTGCAATAAAAGCCAACGCTTCATTTGCCTTAATTGGTTGCTGTGTCTATATGCTAACATTGTGATTTGTGTATAAAGAATACCTAGCTTCCTCTTTACTGCAGCATTCTGCAGTTGCCCTTCATTTAGATAATATTGTGCTTTTTAATCTTCCTACTAAAAATGAAAAATTTCACATTTTCCCACATTAAACTCCGTCTGCCATTTTGCACCTATTTATGTTCCTTTGCAGATATTTGGGTCCTCCCCCAAAACTTCCTTTCCTAGCTATCTTTGTATCATCAGCAACTTGGTTACAATGCAATCATTCCCTTCATCCAAGTGATTACTGCTTTGAAATCACTCTTAGGTTATGTTAACATTTTCACCTTTAAGTTATATGTGTGTTGAAAAAAAGGGATGTTTCTTTGCACTTTTGGCCATTTTATGCAGATACTGGTCATTATATTTTGCAAGTGCAATGTGAGATGGTTGTGCTGCAACACCATTAAAAACAATCAAAAAGTTTGCATAGAATAGTTTTCAGTTTAAGATGGGAAAACCTTATGTCAACATATTTTGGGACAATATCACTAAAAAGGGTGCATAACTATGAGGAAACAATAGGAGTCCAAGAGATGAAATGTCCATTTTCTTATTGGTTTCAGTTTGTGGTTTTTGTTGATTAACTGAACAAAAACTAAATTTCAGAAAATCATCCTACCTTTGCGTTTGAGTAAAAATATTTTAACATTGCTCATTTCCATTTTCAAAACACTCCAGATATCCTCAGTTATAAGATAGCCTATAGGCAAGAAAACAACTGCTTTGAAAAACTGTGTGGCTTGTCGAATGTGTTTTCTCAGTTCAAACATTGCACTCCTATGGCATTAGTGATATTTAAATGATACAATTTGCTGTTTGACTTCCTCTACTGATTGTTAGCCTTCAAAAAATACACATTTTCTCTACTTACAAGATAGAAAAAGAACCAACTGCTTATTTATGAGTTAATAATCGTGGCCGTGACTATTTAGAAATCAGTGAAAAGATTCAAATTTTGAATCTTTAACAGTACATCATTTCTTAAATGCAAACATGAAGTCTGAAATATTGAAGTTCTTAATCAAGTTTTTCTTTCCAAATTCTGAACAAGTTTTGCCAAAAATGTTAAGTATTAGACTCATTTCCATAGTGTAGGCTGATATCATGTCATTGCATTCATGAAGGAAATGAAATTCAAGATACATATATATTCATATTGATTGTAGTAGAATTGGAGAATTGTTATGGTGCAGATGATGACCATTCAGCCTATTGTGTTTGCAGCAGCTTGCCAAATGAGCTTATGACTTAATGCCATTCTCCTGCCTTTTCTCCATACTCTGCACATTACTGCTGTTCAAATATTTAAACATTAAAATTTTTTTAAATAATTAAATATCAAATATTAAAATTTGGCAGGTCTGCTACAACTCTCACCAACTTTTACAGATGCACCAAAGAAAACATTCTTTCTGGTTGTATCATAGCTTGGTATGGCTCCTGCTCTGCCCAAGGCCACAAGAAATTATAAAAGATTGTGAATGTCGCCAAATCCATCACACAAACCAACCTCCCATCTATTCACTCTCTCCACACTTCCCTCAAAGCAGCCAGCATATTTAAGGACTCATGCACCCTGGTCATTCTCGCTTCCACCTTCTTCCATCGGGAAAAAGATACAAAAGTCTAAGGGTCATGTACCAACCGACACAAGAACAGCTTCTTCCCTGCTGCCATCAAACTTTTGAATGGACCTACCTTGCATTAAGTTGATCTTTCTCTACACCCTAGTTATGAGTGTAACACTACATTCTGCATTCTCTCGTTTCCTTCTCAATGAACTGCATGTTTTGTCTGCATAGCGTGCGTTTTCTCCGGGTGCTCCGGTTTCCTCCCACATTCTTAGGCTGATTGGTGTAACAAATTGTCCCTAAATTAGTCTTCCCTCAATCTTCCCCAATAGGTGTAGACAAAGGTCATGGGTAGAGGAGGGCACTCAATTTTAAAATGGCAGCATGGGCTCGTTGGGCCGAAGGGCCTGTTTCCCATGTTGTGTTGTTCTTTGTTAATAGATCCAAAAGCCTAAGCAGAAGCAATTTGCAATATATTGCACCAAACAAAATATGTTAATAAAAGTGCCAATCAATAAAATAAAAAAGCGAGGATGCCACAGATATGGAACCAATTGCCCAAGAAGAAATATTACAATCAGAATTTTGTCCATTAGGTGGATATACTACTTAATGAAGTACCCAATGTTAACAGAAACATAATAAATATGCAAACCACAGCGCTCTCAGATAAATCCCAGTTGTGTAGGACACAATGTTCAAAGAACATAAAGCAGATAAAAGTGCATTAGGAATTCCTCTTCCTCTCCAAATTACTGACAGTTAAAATTTTATACTCAACAATACAATAAATTCACAAGGTACCTGGAAATATCAAGAGCTGGACCCGTCTTTTCTCAAGTGCAAAAAAACAGCAGAACAGAAAGGTAGGCATTTTCTAAGGCTATCTGCAGCCTAATGAATCCCTTCAGACCTACAGGTCCGATGATTATTGAGTAGCAGGTGTACCAGGTGTCGTACCTCATGGAATTTGTCGCACAGAAATTCAGCAAATTTTTCTTCATCCGTCTCAAGTCAAACTGTTCCAACTAAAAATATTTGTCTCAAACTCTTAGTTAGGGTCTTTACCAAAAGTTGAACTTAAACACCTATGACAACTTCCTTGTAAGATTTCAGGAAAGAACGTCTTTCCAAAATCTGGAGAATATTCAGACAGATTCTTCAAACTAATCTGACACTGAACGCTTGCAGTTGTCTTGACTGTGAAGCTGCTGCACTGAGTGGGTGGTTAACTTTTTCCTTACAAGCATAATGAATAATGTTTAATACATAAACCTCTGCAGCGCATAATTATTCTGGCAGTGTAATTCACGCATATTTGTGTCTCATGATCACAGATGCCCTGGACTAAGATTAAAAAGCATAGAATAATGCACCACAGAAGACAGTCTTTCAGCCTATAGTCCCTGTGCAATTCTTTGAAACAGCTACCCAATTATGTAGTCCCACTGCCATGTTCTTTCCAAATGGTTTGCAAATAAGGGGGCAACAATAGTGCTACTCACGAATAACCTGGCTATTGATGCTCAGGTTATATTGCAACAAGATCACTTGACTTGAGACTTCATTACAACATTGCTCTGAACTATGGACAACAGAGCTAAATTCCAAATGTGACAGTGACTGCGCTTGATATTAAGGCAATTAAAGAACCCTGGCAAAACTGAATTCAAAGCTAATCATCCCAGGACACTATTGCATGAATTCTTCAGCTCAATGTCCTATGCCATCATAAGCTACTTCAATAACCTTATCTCCAACATAAGGTCAGAAATGGAGATGTTTGCTGATTGAAATGTTCAGTTCCATTCACTGGTTCTCAGATAATGAAGCAGTACATGTCCACATGCAGAAAGACCTGGGCAACTGTAGATTTAGGAAGGATAGGCAGGAGAAAAGGCGGGGAGGGGTAGCTCTGCTGATTAAGGATAGTATCAGGGCGGTAGTAAGGGAAGATATAGGCTCCAAAGAGCAGAACGTGGAATCCTTGTGGGTGGAGATAACGAACAGCAAGGGAAGGAAGACGCTGGTGGGTGTGGTCTATAGGCCCCCAAATAATAACTTGGAGGTGGGGGGCGAGCTATAAACATGCAAATAAATGAGGCGTGCAGAAATGGAACGGCGATAATTATGGGGGATTTCAATCTACATATTGATTGGTTGACCCATGTGGGACGCGGTGGGCTTGAGGAAGAGTTCTTGGAATGCTGCCAGGATAGTTTCCTTGAACAATGTGTGATAGAACCAACGTGGGAGCGAGCTATCTTAGATCTGGTGTTGTGTAACGAGGCAGGTAGAATTAGGGACCTTGTTGTGAGGGATCCTCTTGGGAAGAGTGATCATTGTATGGTTGAGTTTTTGATGCAGATGGAGGATGAGAAAATAGGGTCCCGGACCTGTGTCCTCTGTTTGAACAGAGGGGAGTACGATAGGATGAGAGAGGAATTGGCAAATGTAGATTGGGGGCGCAGATTGGTCGGTAGGACTGCTGAGGAACAGTGGAGGATCTTTAAGGAGATCTTTTTCGGTGCTCAGCAGAAATTTATTCCGATGGTAAAGAAGGATCGTAGGAGAAGGGATAATCAGCCGTGGTTAACGAAGGAGATAAAGGAGAGTATTAAATTAAAAGCTGATACTTTTAGAGTGGCTAAAAGTAGTGGGTGAGCAGAAGATTGGAGAGGTTTAAAAATCAACAAAGATTGACGAAGAAGATGATAAAGAAAGCAAGGATAGACTATGAAGCTAAACTAGCACTAAATATAAAAAAGGATAGTAAGAGTTTTTATAAATATATAAAGAGGAGGAGGCTGGCTAAGGTGAATGTTGGACCCTTAGAGGATGAGGGGGGGGATTTAGTGGTGGGGGATGAGGAAACGGCTGAGGCCTTAAATAAGTTTTTTGCCTCGGTCTTCACGGAGGAGGACGCGAATAGTTTGCCGGGTATTAAAGATAGGAGGATGGTAGGAGTTGAGGGCCTGAATGCGATCACAGTCACTAGAGAGGTAGTGCTTGATCGGCTAGCGGGACTGATGGTGGACAAGTCCCCAGGACTGGATGGAATGCATCCCAGGGTTCTGAAGGAAATGGCAGAGGTGATAGTAGATGCCTTAGGTGATTATTTTCCAAACCTTGCTGGATTCCGGGGAAGTGCCGGAAGATTGGAAAACAGCTAAATGTTACGCCGCTGTTTAAAAAGGGTAGCAGGCAAAAGGCAGGGAATTATAGGCTAGTTAGTTTAACGTCTGTTGTGGGAAAAATGCTTGAATCCTTCATCAAAGAAGAAATAGCGAGGCACCTTGAGAAAAATTGTTTGATAGAGCAGACGCAGCATGGATTTGTTAAGGGGAAGTTGTGTCTGACGAATTTATTGGAATTCTATGAGGATGTGACTACTGCAGTAGACGGAGGGGAACCGGTGGATGTGATGTTTCTCAATTTTCAGAAGGCTTTGATAAGGTGCCACACAAAAAGTTGCTTCAGAAGGTTAGGGGGCATGGAGTTGGGGGTAAGGTGTTAGCGTGGATAGAGGATTGGCCGTCTAATAGGAGGCAGAGAGTTGGCGTCAATGGATGCTATTCGGATTGGCGGTTGGTGACTAGTGGACTGCCCCAGGGATCGGTGCTGGGGCCTCAGCTATTTACCATTTGTATAGATGATTTGGAAGAGGAGGCTGAGTGTAGGGTGTCGAAATTTGCTGATGACAAAGATAAGTGGAAAAGCAAATTGTGCGGAGGGTGTGGAAAGTCTGCAGAGGGATCTAGATAGGCTAAGCGAGTGGACGAGGACCTGGCAGATGGAGTACAATGTTAGCACGTGTGAGGTTATCCACTTTGGCAAGAATAATAGTAGGAGGGACTACAATTTAAAGGGCGAAAAGCTGCAGCATGCTATGGTGCAGAGGGACCTGGGGGTCCTTGTGCATGAGTCACAAAAACCCAGCCTGCAGGTGCAGCAGGTGATCAGGAAGGCAAATGGGATGCCGGCCTTTATAGCGAGGGGGATTGAATATAAAAGCGTGGAGGTCTTGCTGCAACTGTACAGGGCACTGGTGAGGCCGCAGCTGGAATACTATGTGCAGTTTTGGTCGCCGCACTTGCGCAAGGATATTTTGGCCTTGGAGGGAGTGCAGAGGAGGTTCACCAGGCTGATACCGGAGATGAGGGGGTTGAACTATGAAGAGAGGCTGAATAGACTGGTTTGTACTCGGAATTTAGAAGGAGGAAGGGGGGATCTTATAGAGATGTATAAGATAATGAAGGGGATGGATAGGGTAGAGGTAGAGAGATTCTTCCCGCTCAGAAAGGACAGCAGGACTAGAGGGCACAGTCTCAAGATATGGGTGGGTGGGGGGGGGGGCAGAGCAGGGCAGTTTAGAACGGAGTTGGGCAGGAACTTCTTCGCTCAAAGGGTGGTGAATCTCTGGAATTCTCTGCCCTTTGATGTGGTAGAGGCTGCCTCGCTAAATATATTTAAGACACGGGTGGATAGGTTTTTGGTAGACAAGGGAATTAAGGGTTATGGGGAGAAAGCGGGAAAGTGGAACTGAGCCACTTCAGATCAGCCATGATCTTATTGAATGGCGGAGCAGGCTCGAAGGGCTAGATGGCCTACTTCTGCTTCTATTTCTTATGTTCTTATGTTTGGACTGTCAATGGCAATTAATAGTTGCACTTCACAAGTGCTAGACACCGACCATCTACAAAGGAGGGTATTACCACCATGAACATCCTGCAAGTCATCACTGATGAAAAAGTCAACTGAACCAACAGATCCGAATATGGGTATTCTGCAGCAAGTGACTGGCCTCCTGATTCCCCAAAACTTTTCCACCACCTAAAAGACAGAGTCAGGAGTGTGATGGAATGCTCTCTTCCTAGCTGGATGAATGGAATTCCAACTGTACTCAATGCCATCCATGATACAGTAGTCACATAACTGGCACCCTATCCACCACCTTAATCATTAAATTCCCTACACCTCCAGTGCACCATGGCTGCAATACATACCATAAACAAGATGCACCACAGTAGCTTGCAAAGATTTCTTCGAAAGAACATTCCAATCCCAGGGTCTCTATCCCTAGAAGAATGAGCAACAGGCACATTGGAATTTGGCCTTTTGTTTTGTTTTTTATTACAATTCAATCAAATCAAGTCCAACTCAGAGTCTCAACAAGTTGAGACATTCCTGATCCAAACTGACAATGCAGGGCTCTCACCTCACGTCTTGAGCTTGATCTACATGATCCAAGCTGATTGGGGTAGGCATAACTCCTCCTCCAAGGCTTGATCTCATGTCATCTTAGCCAAAACGCTGAGTTGCCGCTTCTAAAAATTGCTTCAAATGAAACTAAAATGTAATCTAATGACTTCAACCAAGTACAGCATGTCAATACCACACTTGATTTTAGCCAAAAGGCAGATTGGATCATGTAGATCAAGCCCAAGACAGGAGGTGAGAGTCCTGTCTTGTCTTGGATCGGGAATGTCTCAACTTGTTGAGATTTTGAATTGGACTTGATTTGATTGAATTGGAATAAAAATAAAAAACAGGTACACTGGAATATCACACTAAGTTTCCCTCAAAATCACACAACATCCTGATTTAGAAATAGACACCATTTTTTCTTCGCTTAACAGTACTTTCAAGCACAGATTGCAGCAGTTCAAGAGGCAACACCACCATCACCTTCTAAAGGGCAAGTAGGGATCGGCAAGAAATGCTAGATTTGCCAACAAAATTCACATCACATGAATAAATATGAAAATCTTCAATAATTTATTCAATTTTCTCTTAAAAATGCTTAGTCGATTTGCTGTACCAACATTTGCAGATCATAACCATTTGCAGCATATTTTTCCCCCTTACTGTCACCACTGGGTTTTATGCTAATTAATTTAAATATGATCTCTGGTTACCAACCCTTCTGTCATTGGAAACAATTTCTCCTTTCTTAGCTCTATCAAAACCTATCAACATTTTGAATACCTCAATTACATCACATTTTAATGATCTCTCCTCCAGAGAACAATTTCAGTTTTTCTAATCTCTTCACATAACTGAAGCATTTCATCCTGATACCGATCTACTAACTCTTCCCTATACACTTTCTTAAGACTTTGACATCATTCCTAAACTTCCTAAAGAAGTGGAGAACTGAAACTCAAATAACTAAACAAGATAACAGTTAGGGAACAAAGAAAAAGTTGTTCTAAGAGCAGAACCAGGTGTTTAAAAGACAAAGAAAAAGCGGAGTGCAAATTTGCATCTCCTAAGGAAATCTGAACAGCTGTTTGGTTGAGTACAGTTGGGTAGATACTTACTACTACTATTTAGTAATAACATTCTGTGATTCATTGTTTGTAAGAAATATATTCCATAATAACAAAGCACAGAAAAGGGTCCTGGTTGGTATTGTTTGATACTCAAGGATTAATTTAACTTAAAGGGGTAAATTCTGTGCTTTGTTGTTATGGAATGTATTTCTTACAAACAATGAATCACAGAATGATATGTGGATCATGATCTGCTCAAGATCAAGCGTAGTAACGGCATGCTGTGCTTGGTTGAAGTCATTACGTTACATTTTAGCTTCATTTGAAGCAATTTTTAAAAGCAGCATCTTGGCCTTTTGGTTAAGATGCAAATGAGATCAAGCCTTGGAGGAGGAGCAGTTATGCCTACTCCAATCAGCTTGGATCATGTAGACCAAGCCCAAGACAGGAGGTGACAGCCCTGTCTTGTCAGGATCGGGAATGTCTCAACTTGTTGAGAGACTGAATTGGACTTGATTTGATTGAATTGGAATGAAAACAAAAAAAAAAGTATTAAGTATCTACCCAACTGTACTCAACCAAATTAGGATCATGAGAGCTCCAAGCCATGGTCTGCTCTTCTTGCTCCATGTCGGGGAGCTGAAATATTTCTAGTTCTCAAGACCAGCATATCTACAGGTCTAGCTGAAGCTCCTGGCAGCCCAAATTTGGAGCTACAGTGGTGCCTGGTGACACTGTGGAACACCTGCAAAATGAAGAGCATCATGGACAGTATATATAGAAAACTGGTCACACTACAGACTCACGCTTCACAGGCCAAAAGGGAATGGGTGACCATCAGACAGAGCAAGAGGACTAGGCAGGCAATACAAGAATCTCCTATGGCTATTCCTCTGCAAAACAAAATACTGTTTTGGATACTGTTGATGGGAAAGGCCTCTCAGATGATAGCAGCAACCAAATTCATAGCACTACAGTGGCTCTGCTGCACAGGGGAGGAGTAAAAGGAGCAGAAATGCAGTAGTCTCAAGGGATTCAACTGTGAGGGGAATAGACAGACATTTCTGTGGTTGGAAAAGAGACTCCAGGATGATATGCTGCTCCTCTGGTGCTAGGATCAAGGATGTCTCAGGGTGGTTGCAGGACATTCCGACAGGGGATGGTGAACAGCCAGTTGTCATGGTACACATTGGTACAAATAACATAGGACCTCATCCCTTTTTATCTAAAAGCAGAACATAGGGAGCAAGGAAAGAAGTTGTAAAGTAGGACCTCAAAAGATAGTTATCTCAGGATTATACCAGTGTCACGAGCTAATCAGAGCAGAATATGCAAGATGAATATGTGGCCAAAAAGATGGTGAGAGGAGGAGAATTTCAGATTCCTGGAGTACTGGAACTGGTTTTGGGGAAGATGGGACCTATACAAACTGGACAAGTTACACCTGGGCAGGACCAGGACTTATTTCATTTTTATTTCCAGGAGGAATCAAGGTGCAGAATCAGATAAGGACACAGTAAAAAAATAATAGGAATGGGAATAGCCTTAAGGTTTTATACTTGAACTCATGAAACATGTGAAATAAAACGGATGAATTAGTTACGCAGAGAGATGTAAAGGAGTGTGACATAGTTGGGATTACAAAGACATGGCTTCAAAGTTACCAAGAGTAGAAACTAAACATTGAGGGATATTCAGTGTTTAGGAAGGTCAGACAGAAAGGTGGTGGAGCTGCATTGTTGATTAAAGAAGATTTTTGATACAACATTGAAGAAAGATATTAGCACAATGTAGAATCTGTTTGGATCGAGGGGGGCAAAAATCATTCATGGGAGTGGTATACAGACTACCAACTGTAGTGGTCATGTTAGGAATAGAATTATGATGTGGATGTGCCGGCGTTGGGCTGGGGTAAACACAGTAAAAAGTCTGACAACGCCAGGTTTTAGTCCAACCGATTTATTTGATAGTAAACACACAAGCTTTCGGGTTAGTCCCTTCGTCAAGTGAATGGAGAGTTCTGGCCTCAGACAGAGCATATAAAGCACAGACTGTTTACAGATTACTGATTAGAATGCGAATCTTTACACCTAACCTGCTGTTCAAGTCTTGAAGTGGCCGACAATGTGAGTGGAAGGAGCACTGATCACAGGTTAAAGAGGTGTGTATTGTCTCCAGACAGTACAGTGAGTGAGGTTTTGCAAACCCAGGCAAGTGTTGGGGGTTACAGATAGTGCGACATGAACCCAAGATCCTTGTTGAGACCGTCCTCATGTGTGTGGAACTTGGCTATCAGTCTCTGCTCAGCGACTCTGCGCTGTCGTGTGCCGTGAAGGCCACCTTGGAGAATGCTTACCCGAAGGTCAGAGGCTGAATGCCCGTGACCACTGAAGTGGCCAAGGTGGCCTTCACGGCACACAACAGCGCAGAGTCGCTGAGCAGAGACTGATAGCCAAGTTCCACACACATGAGGACGGTCTCAACAAGGATCTTGGGTTCATGTCGCACTATCTGTAACCCCCAACACTTGCCTGGGTTTGCAAAACCTCACTCACTGTACTGTCTGGAGACAATACACATCTCTTTAACCTGTGATCAGTGCTCCTTCCACTCACATTGTCGGCCACTTCAAGACTTGAACAGCAGGTTAGGTGTAAAGATTCACATTCTAATCAGTAATCTGTAAACAGTCTGTGCTTTATATGCTCTGTCTGAGGCCAGAACTCTCCATTCACCTGACGAAGGGACTAACCCGAAAGCTTGTGCGTTTACTATCAAATAAATCGGTTGGGCTAAAACCAGGAATAGAATTACACAGGGAATCAGAGATGAATGTGGGAAAGAAACATCTGTGATTATGAGTGACTTTAATTGTATATGGATTGGGTGAGTCCAATTCGTCAAAGTACAGGACAAATCGAAGTGTAAATGGGATAGTTTTCTGGGCCAATACATTGAGGAACCAACAAAGGAACAGACCATCTTGGACTGGGTTGTGTAGTGAGAAAGGATTAGTTAGCAATCTAGATGTGAGAGAACCCTTGGGGATGAGCGATCATAACATGATAGAATTCTTTATCAAGGTGGATAGTAAGATAGTTGATTCTGAGACCAGGTCCTGACTCTCAATAAAAGTAACTATGATGATATGAGGCATGAGTGGCTCTAACTGACTGGGAAAAAGGGTCTTTTTTCAGCTGGAGGTCTGCGACTAGTGGTGTTCCGCAGGGCTCTGTACTGGGACCCGTGATATATATATATATATATATATATATAAATGATTTGGAAGAAGGTGTAACTGGTGTGATCAGTAAGCTTGCAGACGACACAAAGATGGCTGGACTTGCGGATAGTGATGAACATTGTCAGAGAATACAGCAGGATATAGATAGGCTGGAAAATTGAGCAGAAAAACAGCAGATGGAATTTAATCCAGATAAATGCGAAGTGATGCATTTTGGTAGAACTAATGTAGGGGGAAGCTATACAATAAATGGCAGTACCATCAGGAGTATAGACACACAGAGAGACCTGGATGTACAAGTCCACAGATCCTTGAAGGTGGCACCACAGGTGGAGAAAGTGGTGAAGAAGGCATATGACATGCTTGCCTTTATAGGACAGGGCATAGAGTATAAAAATTGGCGTCTGACATTACAGCTGTATAGAACATTGGTTAGGCCACATTTGGAGTAGTACATCTAGTTCTGGTCACCACAGTACCAGAAAGACTTGGAGGCTTTGGGGAGAGTACAGAAAAAGGTTTACCAGGACATTGCCTGGTATGGAGGGTCTAAGCTATGAGGAGAGATTGGGTAAACTGGGGTTGTTCTCCCTGGAAAGACGGAGAATGAGGGGAGACCTAATAGAGATGCATAAAATTATGAAGGGCATAGATAGGGTGAACAGTGGGAAGCTTTTTCCCAGGTCAGAGGTGACAAACATGAGGAGTCACAGGTTCAGAGTGAGGGAGGTGAGGTTAACATACTTTACACAGGTGGTGGGAGCTTGGAATGCACTGCCAAACAGGGTGGTGGAGGTGGCCACACTGGGATCGTTTAAGACTGGATAGCCACATGAACAGGCTGGGAATGGAGGGATACAAACAAATGGTCTAGTTGGACCAATGAGCGGCGCAGGCTTGGAGGGCCGAAGGGCCTGTTTCCTGTGCTGTATTGTTCTTTGTGTCGTTATTACTGAAAGGAAGAACAGTGAACAGCCAACGGCACGCATTCAAGGAACGAACAGGTGAACTCCGAAAGCTGATTATTCCTATTTGGTGCAAGAGTGGAAAGGGAAGTGTGGCCAAGCCATGGCTCATTAGGGAAGTTAGAGGTAGTATTAGATTCAAAGAAGAAGCATACAAATTGTCGTCAAGGTAAAGCAATAGACCTCACGATTAGGAGCAGTTTAAAATTCAGTCAAGGCATACCCAGGATTGATTAAGAAGGGGAAAATAGAATATGAAAGTACACCAGACTGACTAAATATTTCTATAGGTATGTGTAAATAAAAAACTTTGACAAAATCATATTTAGGCCCCTTAGAGTCAGAAACAGGGGAATTCTCAACAGGGAACAAGGAAATGGCTGAGGAACGAAATTCGTACTTTGCTTCTGTCTTCACAAAGGAAAACATGAATAATGGACCGGAAGTTTGGAGAGACACACGTTTTAATGAGGAGCGAAGAGAATCAGTATTAGTAGAGAAATATCTTTGGGGAAATTAATGTGATTGAAGGCGGCTAAATCTCCAGAGCCTGATAATCTTTATCCCAGAGTGCCTAAGAAAGTGGCCCCAGAAACAGTAGATCCATTGGTGGTCATTTCGCAAAATTCATTGGATTCTAGAATTGTTCCTACAAATTGGAGGGTAGGTAAAGCAAGCCCACTTTTCAAAAAGGGAGGTAGAAAGAAAATAGAGAACTATATGCCAGTAAGCCTAACGTCGGTAGTAGGGAAGTTGATAGAGTGCATTATCCAGGATTTCATAGCACAGGATTTGGAAAGCAATGGTATAAT
This sequence comes from Carcharhinus amblyrhynchos, assembly GCF_965287045.1. Classification (NCBI taxonomy): domain Eukaryota; kingdom Metazoa; phylum Chordata; class Chondrichthyes; order Carcharhiniformes; family Carcharhinidae; genus Carcharhinus; species Carcharhinus amblyrhynchos. Next base: position 47,227,240 of record NC_137327.1, read on the forward strand.
CAGATAAAGTTAGGATGGAGTTACAAAAGGGGAATCCCGCTTGACAAAGCTACTCGAATTCTTTGGAGGATGTAACTAGTAGAGTAGACAAGGGAGAATGGGGGGGATGTGATTTATTTAGACTTTTGGAAGGCTTTCAACAAGGTCTCACTCAGCAGATTGCTATGTAAAGTTAGAACACGAGATTGCGAATAGCATCTCGAGGTGGATGGCAGTGAGGGGGTGGGGGGTTGATGATGTGTTCTGGCATGAATAGGCACCACCCAGGCAAGAATTACATTTCACCTCTATTATTTTCCTAAGTGTTGTACAATTGCGTCTGGAAGCTTGCCCAACAAATGGGTGCAATTCTCTCCAGTTTTCACAATTGTTCTACACTTTTTGGGAGGGGGGGGGGGGGGTGAAGAGAGAGAGAGTCTCTTACCAAAAACATTCTAAGTTAGTTAGGACTATATTTATTGGAGTTAGAAGAGCAAGGGGGATCTCATTGACATTTATAAAATTCTAACAGGATTAGAAATGGTAGGGTCAGAAAGAATGTTCCTGAAGGTGAGGGTGCTCAGAATTAAGGGTCATAGTTTGAGGATAAGGGGTAAACCTTTTAGGACTGAAGTGTTGAGAAATCTCCTCGCCCAGAAGAAGGTGAATCTGTAGAATTCACTACCAAAGGAAGCAGGTGAAGCCAAAATGTTGTGCGATTTGATGAAGGAATTAGATGTAGCTCTTGGGGCTAAAGGGATCAAGGGATATAGGGAAGGCGCAATCACTGAATATGATCATAAAGAATGGTGGAGCAGGCTTAAGGGCCTACACCTGCTTCTATTTTCTATGTATGTTGCTATGTCTGAACAATGCTTCAGCTTAGGCCCAGCTAGTGATCCATTAAAGGTTTTGGATAATTTGCTTCTTTGGCACATTTACCTCTATGAAGGAGAGGATTCTCAATGGTTTAAACAGCCTTCTCAACCTGTCCTGCTTTCAATCTGTGTAAGCGTGCCTCCAGGCCTTTCTGTTCCTGCATCCCTTTAAAATTGTACTACATAGCTTATATTGTTCTTCTCATTCTTCCAACCAAAAGGAGTCACTTTATACTGCTTGTGTTAAAATTTTATCTGTCATGTGTTATACCATTTCAGGAAGAAATCTCACAACACCACGTTAAAATCCAACAGGTTTATTTGAGAGCAAAAGCCATTAGATTTTGGAGCGCTGCTCCTTCATTGGGTAAGTGGGAGTTCTGTTCACAAACAGGGCACATAAAGACAAACTCAATTTACAAAGTAATGGTTGGAGTGCAAGTCTTTACAGGTAATCAAGTCTTAAGGTAAGTGGGAGTTCTGTACCATTTTATTTATACCATTTCACCAGTCTGTTTCTACCCACCTCACTGTTCAAATACTTCAAATTTTGTGTTATTTGCAAACTTTTTAAGTTATGCTTTGTGTACCCAAAGAGCAGTGGATAACACCAAACCTTCACAGACACTTTTCTTCCAGTATGAAAAAGAATTGTTCACGACCACTCTCTGCCTGTTTGCCAATTTCTTATCCAAGCTCACTTTAATCAAAGGCTTCAATTTTGTTAACAAGTCTACTACATGGTACTCATCAAATATCTTTTGACAGTCCATATCAATTGTCAGCTACAACTCTCATCAACTTTTACAGATGCACCATAGAAAGCATTCTTTTTGGTTGCATCACAGTTTAGTATGGCTCCTGTTCTGCCTAAGACCGCAAGAAACTACAAAAGGTCATGAATGTAGCCCAATGCATCATGCATACCAACATCCCATTCATTGATTCTGTCTACCCTTCCCGCTGCCTCAGCAAGGCAGCCAGCATAATTAAGGACCCCATGCATCCTGGACATACTCTCTTCCACCTTGTTCTACTGGGAAAAAGATACAGAAGCCCGAGATCACGTACCAACCAACTCTTCCCTGCTGTCATCAAGACTTTTGAATGGACCTACCTTCCATTAAGTTGATCTTTCGTTACATCCTAGCTATGACTGTAATGCTACATTCCACATTCTTTTCTTTCCTTCTCTATGAACAGTGTGCTTTGTCTGTATAGCACGCAAGAAACAATATGTTTCACTCTAATACATGGCAATAATAAATCAAATCAAAACTGTACTACTCATCAGCTTTCACTGTTCATCAAAAATGCAATCTAGTCTGTAAAACATGATTTGCCTTTAATAAATCTAAGGTGGCTTTCATTTATTCACACATATTTTCCAAGTGCCAATTAATTTTGCCTCAAATTGATGCCTTTAAAAGTTTTCCCACACTGGCTGATTTTATCTTTTTTTTAAAAAGGTCTTCAAATCCTCTGCCACAAATTCCTGTATAACATAAGAACATAGTCATCCAATTTGAAGCCACTGAGCTCAATCACTTAAGCCACCCATCCGAAGTGGGCAGGGCCTCTTAAAAATATGGAGATTGGGTTCATAGCAGGTCCTAATTGAAATTTTTACATTTAACTGTTGGTTTTCTACTAGACTGCAGAGCACTGCAACTGCCAGTAAGGTGAAGTAGTCCCAATAGGTAATTTTCAAAACTTTTATTTGTTGGATCAGGAGGAGTAGGCATCTTGCTCCCAGTCCCAGAAAGAAGGTTCAGGGCTTCTCTCTGCAGAACCCTCTTTCCCACTTACCCAAATTCTGACATACAACTATGGTCAACTGGCCTTTTGCAGATGAACAGCATAGTGAAGAGGGCCAAAAATTAAAATATTGCTTTGTTTTATTTCCATTAGTAAAAGTTTCCAATTACATGGCTTCACTACCTAGCCAATGTTAAGAACAGGGCTGAAGTCTTGATAGTCAGAAGAATGGCATCCTTTAGTATTACATAGTCATTTACATTCATTTTGTAATCACAATTAATCATCTAAGGTTAAGCAAGGAAAAGGAACTGTATAATCCTTTAAAATAATAAATCACGTCTTTCAATTTCAGAAATATCCTACCTTCTACAGTTTTGTCAGCAAGACATCTTTCTTGCTTCTGTTCAGCAATTCCTCCAATTAAATTCTCTGTAGCTTGTTTTTCTGATTGATTTTTGCATTCCTTTGAATCTCCATGTGCATCATTGGCAAAGAGCAAGTTTTCATTTCTATCTATATTTGCAGTAGTTTCAAGTTTTTCACTTCCCACAATACTCGAGTAAGCAATGCTAGACTCTGTTATTAGTATACTTGACCAGTATTCTTCAACAGTAGAATACTTCTTGCATTTGCCTTCCTTTATAACATTAAATTCACTATTTTCTTGCACTACATTCTCATTTTGCAGGTCTGGTAAGATTGGATTTCCACAGTCCTGTAGTAGATTTACATCTTTAATAATTAGATTACAGCTTTCTGTTAAGTGCAATTCCTTAATTTCAACGTGTTTCTGTTTATTGAATTCATTCTGCAATTGATCTGTATTTGCACGTTCCACATGTAATGCATCGTCTTGAAGCTGCTGACTAGTTCTTTCTTTACTAAATGAACATGCATTCAATTGGATATTTTCCTCTGTCCAACATGCATTATCTTTCTCCAAATGTGACACACGTTCAAGTCCATTCTTTTCACAATACTCAGTGTGCTCTGTTAAATTACATTGTAAATGATCAGAATTTGTTATATTTTGCATTTCTTCATTTATTAACTCTGCAGTGCCTGTACCATCAGTCAGCTGGTAAATAGCAGATTCTACATTTTCTTCAGTCAATTCAGCAGCTTTAATCCCTATATGTCTTCTGCTGTCCTTCAATGAAAGATCTGAATTGTCAGCAAGTGCAAAATTCTCAAATAAGTTAGTTTCAGAAGTGCCTTCAGAGCCTAAAGACTGGGTTAAAGGAATTTTGTGCCTATCCAATTGCACATCTGCTTCTGGTTGAGTTACATTTTTAATAAACTGTCCAGTTTGATTAAGACTCTGACCATTAAATTGTTCAATGCACTCTGAATGTTGGTTCATTGCCTTTTTCTGCTCTAAACTTTTAGCCAAAGGCTGTATGTACTTAGAAGATGCCTTGTCAGGAACATTTACAAATTCCTCTGTGTTAGCTAACTTGCAGTCAGACAACTGATGATTGAAAAGTTCTTTACTCGAATGAATAAAATCCATTGATGTGCTGTTCTGCTCTGCAACTTCTATGTGCTTATCATGGGTATTTTCTGTTGCATCTGCCTCAGACAGATATTGGTTACTTTTCTGAAATGTTTTTAGCCCATAAATTTCTTTGCAATCTTTCATATCAATTTTATTTCTACTGTGTGGCTCAGACAATGGATCAGCTGAAGAACTTTGAAACTGTCTATCTTGTAAATCGTGAGCAGAAGTCTGAATTTGGCTGCAGACCAGTGGTTCTGAGCAATTACTACTTAAATTGTTTTCTGTGGCATTCATAGTATGTTTAATTAATATATGCATGTCTCCACAGCAAGGCTTGAACTCCTGTTGCATTCCTTCTTGATGGTCAGTTTCCGCTGGTGAAGACAACTCTACTTTTGCAAACACACAAGGCTCTTTATTTTCACTATTTCTGCAAGTCTCATTAGGAAATGGCATTTTGTTTTCCATGGCATCTGCAACTGCCTTATGTTCAAGAATTTCCTCACTGATGCTAATATGCATGTTAAATGGGTTCTGTATTGTTTCTAAATTGGACCTCCAAGTTACATCAGAAGATGCCACTGTGCAATTTAGACTGTTTGATTCCTTGAAACAAGTGCTACTACTCAAGGCATCCAAAGGGATTACTCCTGATGACCTGTTAGCCTTTAACATATGTTGCAATTTTGAGTCTGATGTGCTTGATTGCAAAAGGAAATCATTTTCAGCTAATGAAATTTGACTAAGCTCAACATACTCCCCCTCGAGTTCATGAAGAGGAATTGCTGGGGAACTAACAGAAATATCCAAACAATCTGCAACACTAGTTGGGGAATTCTGCAACATCGTTTTAGGATGTACTTGCTGCACGTTCAGTTCTTTTTCTTTCATGGTTAGATTTTGAGGTGTTTCAGAATGGTTTTCTGGTCCCACACTTTGATCATCCAACAGTAGATTGTTTGGATTATTACAAACAACTTCCTGATCCATAATCCGGTTTCCCGATGACATACTTTCAATTATTTTTGGTTTATCAACAAATTCTGGATTCACTACCTCTTCCCAAGGTACTCGCAAGATACAGTTGTCAGCAGACAAAAGACAGTTTTGCAAAGCTGTTCCCATTCGTCCTTTGTTAATATCGTCCAACCATTCCATAGTGAATATAGAAGTGTAAGAGATCTCTGGAACTATTATTTCCTCTATGTTGTACCCATTTGCTGCCAGACATTTTAGTATAATACGTGGTGTTTTCTTCAGGTGTGGAACCACTTGAAGGTAGAAATCACCAGGTTGTAAAGTTCGCCAGTCAAGTGCAGAGAGTTGGATTACAATTTTTTCACAAATGCATAAAGGCCAGCCTTCGTAGCGAAATAGTAATCCACAGTATTGAAACTGTTAAAAAACAAGATTCAAATCATTTCTGTAAGATGTTTATTCTTGGACTTAAAGCAATTTTCCATTGTCAAACAGTTCGCAAAAAAAAAGTATGTTCATAATGGACAACATTGAAAGGGGGGGGGGGGGGGAGGAGGGAGGGGGTGATATACATGAGTGTGCAGACGGGTAAAAAGAAAAGAACTCAACTGCATGGAAGGCGAAGGAGAGAGCTTGCACGGGCAGAGTCAGAGCACACAGGGAGGTCAAAACGCAGGGCAGGGCCAGAACACAGACAGGCGGGCCACAAAAGATGGATCGGCCGGGTGGGGGAGGGGGGTTTGGAGATTAAAAGGGGGAGAACACAAATTCTCACTTTTATCTGCTGTACATGTTAGCACAAAGTAATCATTCAATATGTCTGCTACGATCTCATTTTCATTGACAATATTGTTTTCCATTTTGGTGCCCAACTTGCAGATGACCAATTTATTTTTCATAATACAATTGTACAAACATGTTGAACTTGATCCTGTTTCAAGTTTCTTTTCCTATACCCTGTCTGTTATTTACTGATTCACCTTCTTTTGATACTCTTTGCATCTCTCCTATTCACCAGGATCTGTTTTTTTTAATTTATCCTGTATTATTGAAAGTATTATTTCAACCCCAGCTCAAGTATTGTGTCAAATTCTGGACAGCTCACTTTATGGAAGAGGTAAAGTTTTTGGAGAGGGTATGGAAGAGGTTTATTAAAATGAGTTCAGGGATAAAGGTTTGCACTTACATAGATAGACTGGAGGTGCTGGTCTTGGTCTTGGTGATGGCTAAGCAAAGATTAGACAGAGATGTTTATTTATTCTGCCTAAATTCAACATGGTATTAAAGAGGAACGGTTTCTAATGAGTAAAGGATCGGTAACTAGAGGGCACAGATTTAAGGCGATCGGTAAATGAACTGACGTTAAGTAAAACTTTCTAACCAAGAGGTTAGTATTTTGAATGCACTGCCTGATAAAATGGATACAGATTTAATTGTCGTCTTCAATTGGGGAATGGAATAAATATGTGAAGGGGGAAAAGAATTGCTGAAATGGGGAAAAGAGCTGAGGAGTACAACTATCAGCTATCTAATTCGATAGGCTGAATAGCCTCCTTCTATGCTGTACCAATCTGCACTCCACTATAAAGCTTTGTGGCTCAGGGGTTATTTGCTACATTTCTATGATGACATAATAGACTGTACTTCCATCCCACCAAGTTCTAGGCTGGGCAAGCATGGAGCATATACAGCACTTTTCACCTCCATTAAAAAGTAAAGATTCAAAACATCAGTTTAGATTTTACACGTGGGGTTGTTTCACACAAGCCAAAGGTTTGGAAGTTACGAGTCTAGGGTTTAATCGTTACATGTGTCAAGCAAAATTTCTAAATACTCCATCATCAGTAAAAGTTGAACAATTAAACCAGAAGTATGCTTCTTGTCACACAAATTCCCAAGTACTTAATTGTAAGTGTGAAACAACACAATCCCCCCAGTCCAAGAACCACAGAAAAGTTACAGTACAGGAAGCCATTTGACCCATCCTGTCCATGCCAGACCTAATCCCACCTTCCTGTACCCAGCCCGTAGTCCCATAGCTTACAGTATTTAAGGTGCAGGTCCAGATGCTGTTCGAATGAGTTTAGTGTCTCCGCCTCCATCACCCATTCGGGCAATGAATTCCAGAACCACCACACCACATCACGTCACACACACCCCACACCCCCGCCACACACACACACACACACACACACACACACACACACACACACACACACACACACACACACACACACACGGCATAAAAATGTTCTTCCTCATGTTCTGGCTACACCCTCTGCACTTATCTAGAATAGATTCTAAAATTCTCTGCCAAGGGAAACAATTTTATCCTGTCCACTCTCCCTTCCCTTATAATTTTTTATACCTTAATCAAGTTACCCCTCAACCTTTGCTCCAAGGAAAATAATCTATCCAATCTCTCCTTGTAGCTACACTTATCCTGTAATTTGGCACTGTTATGTCTCCGTTGCTCAAATATCTCTCTCACTTGAAGTCTTTCCATCCCCTAATTCTCCATTATGCAATCAGAGCCATTTCCATTGATTATAAAGATCAGCAAATGCTGAGTCGATAGCACTTAAAATCATAAAAGGCTAGCGAGACCCTGACTATTACAGGGTCTGTTAATGAAACAGATATGGGTCAAGAGACCAGAAGTTCAGGGAAAAGTACAAACAGATGGTTCAATAGAAATAACAAGTGGGGAGGGGAGCAGAAGGCTATAAGACCAAAGCAAAATGGAGCAAAGTGAAAAGTCCTAACAGGTGGATGCAGGTCCAAAAGTAGAAAATGTTGCAATCTCTTTTTAAACAGAAGGCTGCAATGCCGAGAGAGAGGATTCAGTAAGGGAGGTGAGCTTTAACCTTAAAAACTAAAATAACTGAAGTTCCACAGAAATTTACAGCACAGAAGGCCACCACCATGTTTTTGCCAGTATTTTAGATCAACCCAAAAGTACCCTCATGTATCTGTTCTCTCTTTGTAGCCGTGTGTCATCATTTATTTCAAATATTTTCCAATTTTCCCTTCAAAGATACAATGGTCCTTGACTCATCCATCCCCATGAGACAAAATAAAAAAGCGATAAAGCCTAACCACAAGCACCATCTAAGAGACAAAATTTCAGTAGAATAACATCTTTATTTGTAGTGGCAGGACTAAATGCCAAGTCTAATGGACAGTACCAGTAGTTTAGTTAATCAAATATTGCCGAGGTGATGAAACTATAACATGAAATAAGTACAGAAGTGCATCATACAAACGGTCTCTTAATTTTTGAAGAAAATACAGACATTCCTGTATGATTCCTTTGAGCTACTCACAAGAAGCCAAAAAATAATCTTGGAGTGGTACTTATATTAAAAATCTTTTGTTACTCAAGTTAAATTTGATATATTTTTCTAATTTATTTAATGGCAGTTAAATAGTCACACATTTTTCCTGACCAACTGTACTTTTGTGCTTCAAAATACAAGGCTGCAGTTAAGAGGAATTGACTAAAATGAGTTGCGCGTTCTCCCAGTAACTTTTGAGTGCAGCCACCAATGGTGGCATGACTTGCTTCTTAAAATATGACAGAGTAACTAGTATTGCGTTCATTGTTTGATGTGAAAATGTGAAAGTACATAGATATAAAAGCCACAGTCCTGTCAAACTGAACTAATTTGCATTATCCCCACCTACTACCCTCATACTTACACAGGCATCCTGCTGAATGCACTGCAGAATATGCTTAGCAGGAACAAGGAAATCAATGAGGTAGCACAATCCGTCACCACGATACGTTTTTTCCACTACATCAAAAACTTGACACAGGACATTGGATGCTGTTGCCTCAAAAGGTGGATAGAGTGCTGAAAGAGTACTCTGAATACAAGTATCCAAAGATTCAAAGTCCTGCCAAAAGGAAAACATTAGTAATTTAGCTGCTATCATTTAACCTGGCAACTCCAGAAATGTACAATAATCTTTGCGATGTGCAGAAAATATAAAAGGTTACATTTATAATTGGTTCTGTTGAAGCATCTAAAATGCAAAAAGCAAAACTGCAACCAAATTTCTGTTCACCAAAAAAATGGCGTCCCAATTCAAATCAATAACCTTTCGTGAGAATTTTTGCTGAAAGGAAATCCAGATAAAAAGTCATCAACCTGAACTATTAACTCTGCTTCTCTTTCCACAGTTGCTGCCAGACCTGCTCAATATTTCCAGTATTTTATGCTTTTATTTCAGATTTCCAGCATCCATAGTATTGTGCTTTTGGGTGAAAAATGGCTACTGACTAAATTTGCATAGCTCGGCTTATAAATTTGACCAAGACTTTAATACATCTTACAAAGAGTGTTACAATAAAAATAGCCCATAAACTAAGTCAATAAAGCTTGCATGTTAAACAAGTGATCATTTGAATTCTCAGCAAAAAAACATTTACAGATCTTGCTACTTTCTTCATAAATCAAAATTCTCCTAACATGCTTAGTAACAGGTCCAGTGCCACTTGCTAGTACTAAAATCTCTGGTACATGGTTCATAGTCTTATAAAAGTTCCCTTCATCATCCCTTCATAAAGATAGATTATGAAAGGAAGACTGAATTCCATGCTTCACTGTCATTCACACCAATAGAAAGCTGATTCTCTGGAATCCGTGGATATCATATAAAACTTAACACTCGTTATTTATTGCATAGGTCTATCAAATGCAATTAAGGAAACTAACTAAATTATTTACCAGTATGCAAGTTAGGTAAATTGTACACTGAACTGCAATGCTGTTTATGTACAAAGAGATTCTCATAAGGTTTTCTATTTTGGACTTGCATGTGCAGCGGTCCAAATACTTGCATTAAATCCATCAGGAAATGACAGGAAAGTTTGGTCAACAGGGATAAAAGTTTCTGCTTGCTTATTAAGCTTCATGAAAATAGTTTCATTACTGATGATTATTGCTTTGACTGAATTATAATCCTCGTTTCACCCCAGGAATGTCATGCTTCATTAACAAAAGGAACTTGACGTTTCATACAGCTCAGCACCGTGCAGGTATATTTGTCAAATACAACTCTTAAATCGGACTCTTAAATCGGCCTCGCAGGTGGAGGAGGTGGTCAAGAAGGCGTATGGTGTACTGGCCTTCATTAATCGAGGGATTGAGTTTAGGAGTCGGGAGGTAATGCTGGAACTTTATAAGACCCTTGTCAGGCCTCATTTGGAGTATTGTGCGTAGTTCTGGTCGCCTCACTATAGGAAAGATGTAGAAGCTATTGAAAGGGTGCAGAGGAGATTTACAAGGGTGTTGCCTGGACTGGGAGGCATGCCTTATGAAGTTAGGTTGAGGGAGCTGGGACTCTTTTCCCTGGAGAGACGAAGGTTGAGAGGCGACCTGATAGAAGTTTATAAAATGTTGAGAGGAATAGATAGGGTGGACTCTCAGAGGCTATTTCCCCGGGTTGAAATGGTCGCTACGAGAGGACACAGATTTAAGGTGCGGGGAGGGAGATTCAGAAGTGATGTTAGGGGTAAGTTTTTCACTCAGAGGGTGGTGAGTGAATGGAATCGGCTGCCGTCAGTGGTGGTGGAGGCGAACTCGCTGGGGTCTTTTAAAAGACTTCTGGATGAGTATATGGGGTTTAATGAGATTGAGGGTTATAGATAGGTCTGTAGGTTGGTAGGTGATGTGATCGGCGCAACTTGTGGGCCGAAGGGCCTGTTTGTGCTGTAGTGTTCTATGTTCTATACAAGCTGCACAGCACACATTCAACAGAAAAACAGCACAACATAGTGTACAAGGTCAGGACTTTCATACATGACTACCAGTTATGTAATCTGTTACTATAACAGACTGATTTAAAACTTTATACAACTGATGTTGGCTTTTCTCTCATTCAACATTCCTTTCTACATCCTATGAAAATACAGGTCAAGGAATTCTTCAATTAGTGACAGATTGTTATTTTAGTTTTAAAACCTGCAATTAATTATGAGCTATTTTAAGAGAAAACACTGGAAAATCTCAGCAGGTCTGGCAGCATCTGTAAGGAAAGAAAAGAGCTGACGTTTCGAGTCCAGATAACCCTTTTTCAAAGCGTTGACAAAGAGTCATCTGGACTTGAAACATCAGTTCTTTTACAGAGGCTGCCAGGCCTGCTGAGATTTTCCGGCATTTTCTCTTTAGATTTCAGATTCCAGCATCTGCAATAATTTGCTTTTATCCAGCCATTTTTCAATTTTTGTTTGAACTATCCAATGGCCAGAGTTTCTACCCTAAAGGGTGAAAGGTGGCTTGCACTACACTTTTCATCCAAGCTTCAATCTAGTATGGCTGATCTTCACTGAGCCTCACTCAATCTTGTGCATAGCACTTGCAGCAACAACTTTCACATGAAAAATATACTCAATCATGAAACTAATTTCATACAGAAAAATGTTTGCGTTATGAAGGCACGGGATCTTTATGACAAGAGAGGGGTCTCAGAAGTAAACAGTCAAGAACGCAGGATAAAAACAATGTTCATAAGCACTTATCTATCTATCATGCTGGTAATAACCTCAAAATATTCCACTTAATTAGTCAAGCATGACCTGCACTTCACAAATCCATGCTGACTCTGATGAGTGATATTTGGCCAAGCCCTCAGTTACTCTCTGATGACCGATTCCAGTAATCCTGCCATAACTAATAGTGTGCACACCACTCCAATGTTTAGACAATTTATATGCACTGGGTCAAATTTAAGCCTTTCCATCCAGCAGTTATGTGCAGTTAAAATCATTCTCTTTATTTACCTGCCCTTAAGGCACTAGCAACCAACCATTCCTAATTTTATCCTGCCCTGAGAAAGCAGCAGCAACAAAACTGGTTGGGGTCTTGCTCACATAAGATGTCTGCTTTTGACATTTAAAACGAAATTTGGCTGTTAGAATTGACCAAGTCTCAGTCTTCTGCAGGCAAACAAAGCATCAAATCTTCAAAATGTTTTGCTCTTGAAAACATGCTGGCAGTTAAAATCCAAACCACTGAAAAGAGTAACAGTCCAAAAACATAATCACTACGAACATTATTTACATCATACCAATCTAAAAAAAATCCAAAACAACTAATTTTTTTTGTTTAAAAAATTTCTGCCCAGGCTGTAATGTATCATTCAATGCCATGCCACTTATTTCAATAAATCATCTTTGCAGCATTTTATCAAATGTCCTTTCAAATTAAATAGACACCCTATTTTCAATAAATATCCTTGCTTCATCAAGTTACTCTATTAAAAATTTATCTGGTTTGCCTTTTATAAAATCCATACTGACTATCCTAATTAATCTAAGCATTCCTATTTAAATATCAATTTCCTCTCATATTAGGACCTCCTAGAACCTACCCACTATCAACGTTAAGCTACCTAATCGATGGTTGTACGTTTTTTTAACCCTTACTCACTTGTTAAAGAGTTGTATTTGCAGCTAGCAGCCCTCTAGTTAAACTTCCCTTTATAAGGATTTTTGGAAGAGGGTACTTATTGTTCTCTCATTCCCAGCACTTTCCATGAAGCCTCTTCTCACCATTCAGCCATCCTTTTTTATTTATTAGTGTCATAAGTAGGCTTACATAAACATTGCAATAAGGTTACTGTAAAAATACCTAAGTTGCCATATCCTGGCGCCAGTTTGCATATACTGAAGGAGAATTTAGTATGGCCCATGTACCTTATTCGCACATCTTTCGGACTGTGGGAGGAAACCCACGCAGACATGAGGAAGAACGTGCAGGCTCCGCACAAACAGTGACCCAAGCTGGGAATTGAACCCAGGTCCTTGGTGCTGTGAGGCAGCAGTGTTAATCACTGTGCTACCATCCTGGGATAGGAACCTGATCAAAAGCTTCTATCTTCACTGAAATCATTATGTGAATGCTCAACTTACAAAGTAGTATAACTATTGCCATTGCTCTTTTCCACAGTCAACACAAGTGTAAAATTAGTACCTTTTGTTCCATGCTAGGAACAGAATGGAGGTTTCATTGATCTAATTATAAGGAGGTCGTTGAAAACTCGCGTCCTCATCTGAACTCACCAAGTTTAATTCTCATTAAAGGGGCAGACCTAATACATTACTACCTGCCATTATTCATTACAGATAACGATGACCGAGTGCATTTCTAGCATCATCTGTTTTTGTATAGACAGAGATCATTAGAGAAAGAAAACACGAGAACAGAACAACACATTAGGCAAACAATAATCATGCAAACACACCCATCACAGACAAGACAATAAATCAAGGATATTCTGCATGACAAGACAAAAACAAGAGATTACTTCAATACATCACTATATACATAACTGCCCAAAAGAGTTCAGAATCAAATAGGCTAGGAAACTGCCAGGCTATACAGAAACCACTCTGGAGACAGTAAACAACAATAATGTCACAGATACAAATTTCAAGTCAGTACAGCAGATCAGACAGACAGATCAAGGGCATCCAAAGAGTCACAGCGCAACAAAGTAAGTTACAAGTGCAGGAACAGAGACACTGACATGTGTCAGAAGGACCAAATCAGAGAGTTAATGGGAGCAGATCACAACAGCTCACAGAAGTACATTTACTGGGCTAACAATAGGAAAATCATAATTCCCTTAACCTAACACATACTCTAGAAACCATAATACAGCAAATGGTCAACTTTGTACTTGAGCTTTTACATACTAAAGCAGGCAGAGTTCCAGGTGCTGATACAATCAAAGACAGCAAGCCACAAGCAGATTAATTCATGCATGAGGCCTTGTTGCTGGAATTATCCACCGACTGAGACAAATCAGTCTGCTAAGATCCAACTGTACTGAATGTCTAGTTCACTCTCTAGCTGCTCCAGTTATTATCTTCCAGAAACCTGACACAGTCCAGACACATCTCGGTAACCTTGCAGTGAAACACAATCTTAATCCATGGACTATTCAAGCAATTGCTTTATGATAAATTGTCAGGACATGTCACTAATTTTAAAGCTGGTACCGTATACATGCTATTTAATCAACTTCACTTTTATCCACTACTATACACATGTAAAACCACGCTTGGAAAAAGTAAAATACAGATTCCATATGGCCTACAAAGAGCTGACCATCTGGGAATTGCAAGGTTGTAATTTTGCACTAACTGCATGTATATATGCAAAGTCATTTTAGAATTGCATTTGTAAGTCTGAAGCAAACGTACATGCGCAATTTTTGCCAAATTCTGTGCAATTAGAACCACTATAGCTACAGTCTCAAACAAATTTGGATAATACAAACAAATGATGCTACCACTAGATCCCTGAAGTGGATTCCATTCCCAAACTTTGATCAGAACAAAAATACACTGAACAAAATCACTAAATACACATTACAACACTGCCCCTGTAATTACTTTATTGAAAAAACATCTTTAGAAGTTTCTCAGTTCTATCATAGCTAACTTATGTTTGTGATGTTCAAACATTTGAATCTCATTTAAAATACTTTAAGATCAAAATGGGGTTATAATAAAGTCACTGTATAGTTTGAGGTCATTTGTCCCCATGGGGGAAAGGTATGGGGAAAAAAGACAAGTGGATGTAATGTTAAACATTTGTATTGTTGCACAAAGTTATCTACAAGGATAATTTTCAGAATTTATGAAGACCGCATCAAAAGTCTAAATATCAGGATTATTGTACATGTTTACTAAAACCGAATGGTTGGAAGTTTACTGTCTGTTCAAATCTCATTTTTTTCACATTTTTCACCATTAGTTCCATGATGACAGCTTCTTAAGAATAAAGGACTCTTGCACAGAGCAACTGCCTTTGGCCAGCAGCAAACCTGGTTACTAACATAGGAAATGCAACTTTAACTTCGTCATATCAATAATATCTTCCATAAAACAAAGTCACGCTGATATATAGCCTGCAATGGGTCTGAAAATCAACAACTGGCTTCATATTTATGTTAGCATGTGCCAAAACGTGTTTGTGATGGATACAAACTTTCTTAATGTTGCTGCAATTACCACACCCATGTCAACTTATGTATTTAGATGTAATTGAACAGTAGGTAATTAGTTTTGACATACAGAAAATGCACTCCAGAATTTTTGTGAACTATTCAAGCTTGGTCCAGATGCAAGAGTAATGAATAGCTGCTCACAACATCAAGGCAACATTCAATGAAGTATAGCATCATTTGTCATCATATTACAAAGAAAGCGATTCCAAGCTGCTTCCGCAACCTTGCCAGTAAGATAAGTGCCCAATCTTTGTTATGCTGCTATTTTCCTCCATATAAAATGGACAAAATTCAAATACTATCCAACATTTATCTCTTTTATAGAATCATATGATCTCTGCAGTGCAGAACGAGGCCGTTCAGTCCATCAAGTCTGCACCGACCACAATCCCACCCAGGCCCTATTCCCATTGCATGAATGGCATTAGTTCCCCATCCCATTAAGTTTCCATATAATACTATATACAAGTTTTAACTTCGAGCAAAATAAATACACTTACATTTACTTGGCTCCTTTTACATTATCAGGATGTGCCAAAATACTCTGCAGTTAATACATTAGCCTGTGTGTTGCAGTTGGAAATGAGTGTTCTCCATTCACCTCATTGACAGCTTCACACAGAATTATCACCAGCTTTAGAGAGGGGCTTCCTCCAATCCAGCATTTGTTTCAACCCCACATGCTCTACAGGAATTTATGGCATCTGAGAGTCACAAAACGAATTGCAAGGTTCTTCAACCAGATTGAAGTATTCTTAATGAGTCACACAGTGCTTCAATCCTTAAACATAAAGGAAGAAATATGAATAATGAACATAAACTAAAGATTGCAAAACACAGGTGCAATTAGAGGGAGATAGAGAGGTAGAAAAAAGAACTTGAAAAAAATTTTTGAAAGATCTCTGATGTTAATTAATGCATACTGAGGCTCCACACTTGGAAATTAAATTTTCAGAGCCAAAGATGTTCTACAGTAGTATTATTGCTCAGCATGCCATTTAAAAATTCCCATATTCTTGAAACTAGTCCTAATATTTGTCAGTTGTTTTTAGTGCATAACTAGTGGGCAAGTACCCTTAGTTCAGGCATTTTCATTGATTTCAATGCCATATCAGCAAGCAGCAGCATACCCTATGGTATTTCTTAATCTAACTTTAGTATTTCCAAATTTAACTGAGCTTCTGCAAGTGCTAGCAGTTGCTGTCCAATTTATCCTATTATAAATGCTGAGTGCTGTTAGCTTCTCCATTATGTGATGATGCTGTGCCTTTAAGAAATGTATTTATAGCATGTTTCTTGTCCCCAGTTCACCGCCAACATCTCCACCTTGTATCACGGTTTTTGTGAGGAGTATGTTTAAAATTTAGCTCTGTTACACGGTGCTGATTTGTCTGCAAATCAGGCAGCTCAAATGCTGAGAATGCGGACTAACAATTGATTGTAGCTACAGATGTGTTTGTTTTGATCTTAGTTATGCATTTTTGTTTATCTGGTTTCCCCCTGGGGTTTCAGAGTAGGGTTTTGAATAGGTTGATTGACAGAGACAGTCATGTATTAAGGGGAACAGTTAGACATACAGGGAAAAGCAGGCAGTTTTGCCTGGTTCTGAAAGAAGAGGTATCTTCTGTCTTTTTTTTCTTAGAGCTGTCAGAAGATAAATCTCTCTTTCCAGTGGTGTTCAAAACACTCCAGGACTTTTAACAACCCAAAGCACAAAAGCCCATCTGTTGCTGACTGATTTTGAAGAGGAGTTTAAGTCTTTAAGAGAAATAATGCTTGAATTAGAACTATTAGAGTAAGGTTAGCAGTTAGGAACTGTATCTTGTCATGTTTCTGTATTGCTCAATTCGTAAATATTAAGCTAATTCACTTTTTACAGTCAAACTGCATTGTTAAGTTTGTTTTGATAAAAGTTTCCCAGTGTGTCAATAGGGGTAACACCTTATCCTCACATTAATGCCAAAATAGTAAATAGTGGGGGTCTGTCTAACTTCATAATATAACTTGAGGTTTCTGATCCAATATCCTAACAATTATTATCACAAATTCCTCATGAAAACTATGTCATAGATCAAGTTTCTGTTCACCCCACCCAAAATTCTCTCCTTTGGTGTGGTATCCAATTTGGCCTGATTATACCTCCTAAATATCTTGTGACATTTCTATATATGAAGGATGTTATATCAATGCGAGGTGTGGCTTTTGCTTTGCAAGCAGATGCAGCAATAAATTTGCACAAACGTAGAAATTAAACCATGAGTTGCAAGTTAGTATACTACATCTGCTGATCACAATGCGGTGTCCTCTAATTTGGGAAGAACAAATGTGGATTGAGTGATCACACTGTGCATACTGCGAACATGACCCGGGGCTGCTTGTCATATGTCATTTTATTCTCCATCATTGAGACGTATAAGATGATGAATGGGATGGATAGGATAGAGGTGGAGAGACTCTTCCCGCTCAAAAAAGACAGTAGGACTAGGGGGCACAGCCTCAAGATAAAGGGGAGGCGGTTTAGAACGGAGTTGAGGAGGAACTTCTTCACTCAAAGGGTGGTGAATCTCTGGAATTCTCTGCCCGTTGAAGTGGTGGAGGCTGCCTCGCTAAATATTTTTAAGAAGCAGGTTGATGGGTTCTTGATAAGAGAGGGGATTAAGGGTTATGGGGAGAGGGCGGGAAAGTGGAACTGAGCCACGACAGATCAGCCATGATCTTATTGAATGGCGGGGCAGGCTCGAAGGGCTAGATGGCCTACTCCTGCTCCTATTTCTTATGTTCTTATGTTCTTATGTTATCTTGTTCCCATTCTTGACTTTTCTGGCCTTGACCTGCTACAGTGTTCTAACAAAGCACAATGCACAGAAGTAATGCAAGAACTAGTATCCCATCTTTCAATTCAGCATTCAGCAGGCAACATAGTGGCTAGCACTGTTGCCTCACAGCACCGAGGACCCAGGTTCTAATCCCGGCTTGGGTCACTGTCTGTGTGGAGTTTGCACATCCTCTGTGTCTGTGTGTGTTTCCTCTGGGTGCTCCGGTTTCCTCCCACAGCTCGGTGATGATAATTTAAAATATCATTTAAGCACTAGCCCCGCCTCCTAGGTGATTTCTGGCAATGGAACAGACCACGCTGTAAAATGTTAGTGGGGTGCGGATATTTGCAGGAACCCTGCAAATCTCCCCTCAGTAATTTTCCTGGGCCACAGCGTTAAAACAATTAGCGCAGTGGGATGGGAGAATCGCCCCCAACATGCCTTCTCCCATCATAGGATTTTCAGCCTGGACAGACAGAGCATTCTACACATTGGACTCTGGATACATGTGAAAACCCATACTTGTATTTTGCCCTGAACCCTCTTCCTTATGCCCCATTTACTGTGCAAGTGCAAAAAGGGTGGACGTTGTACAATCTCTTGTGTGTGCATAAAAGTAAACCACCCTCTTACTTTTATCTCTCAAGTTTACTGTGCAAGTGATCAATGGAAGATTGGACCATTTCCAAATCTGGAGAAAATATGCCACCATTTATAAAAGGAGGAAATCAGGATTTGAAAAAAGACACTTTTTGCTTATGATACGTAGAGACCAGGGAAATCAAGGCAGTAAGTCGATATTCTCCTGTCCATGACAAGGCCAAGACTGGATATTGCCTCATTATTTTTAATTCCAAGTGATGGGGCAATACACTTTAAAATATTTTACTTTATTACTTAAAATATTATATATTGTTAATATATTGCTACTTAGTAATGAATGGTATATCAGAGCGGCAAACTTCACTCAATGCATTTCAGCTGCATCTTAGAAGTTATAGTTACAACAAGATTTCCATGTGCCACTGTTAAAATCTGATTCTCATTGTGTATGACAACACTTTGGCCTAGAGTTTCTTCCTTGGACGCAACTCAGAAGTTAGACCTAAAAATGCACCCAGTTTTGTCTCAATTTTGCCACCATCAAATTACAAACAAGTACCCTTCCAATCTCATTAGAACAAACCAGAATTTAAAATGTTTGAAAATAGGCAAAAATCAAGAGTATGCAATCACAGCGCAATGAAACAACAAGCTCAAACCATTATATTTCTTCTTTGAGACTTACAATTGAAGGACTGATTGACAGCCAGTGTAGTGTCTCGGGAACCAGTTCATTCTGTCAGCTCTTTAAATCAGCAATGGTGTTCGCATCCAGCGTGTAGGTTTCCCAACCAGAGAAGGCAGGCAAGATGACAGACCGCATCTGTCAGAAAGATTTCTAGGTAAACGTACAAAGCCTGGGTCAGAATGGCTGACCTGTACATTGAACCTTCTGGCTTCAGCAACTGCAGGAATGGGAAAGAAGCGTGGGAAGGCTGAATCTTAAATCAAAGTCCTCCTGCAGGATCTGAAGTAAACTGATGCAAATCGGGAAAGGAAAAGGCCTGCCTCTCAAACCAAACAGGCGTAGATGGTAATGACCAAGGAACGTAATTCCTCAAGTCTAGAGTGTGTCCCTGGAGTTTAAGGGATCTCAGGAGGCAAGAAAGATAAGCTTTTTGCATAAAAACACTTATCAGACCATCACAACCTCTACTTTCACCAAGATCATTTTCTCCAGTCGCCTCCTCACATTCCCATCTGAACAATGAGCACTCACCCTCATCTTTGTGTCATCTCACACAAGTGTCACAGGCTCCCTCCAGCAATATTGTTCTTCCTCCTCTGCACATAATCCATCTTTCATACTTAAAGACTCTCAGTTTCCTCTGCTTGCATAAGAGTGCACAAAACCACAAGGAAGACAGAGAACTGTTGTCTTTTTGGCTGCCACTGGCAATCCATGCCTACTTTGTTCACAGAGGGAAAAAAGATCTAGTTTCGCAACGTCATACAGATATCAGCAACAACTTGGCATGAAAACAGGAGCCTCAGGATTATGGTTGAGAGACGAGCTCCTCAGCCTATGGACCATGCTGCTGGTCTCATTTCCTTGATCTGGATCGGTGTCCAAATGTATTAATAACACAAGGTTGAGATGGTAGCTGGTGCAGCTGTCAGTGCTCAAAAGATATTCAGACACAGCGTTTTCAAGTAATGGATCCTTTATTGCCTTCTTATCGATCAGGAGAGAAGGGAAGAACTCCTAAGTCTTCTTCAGTCTGCTCTGCTCAATTGTGTACCG
This sequence comes from Carcharhinus amblyrhynchos, assembly GCF_965287045.1. Lineage (NCBI taxonomy): Eukaryota > Metazoa > Chordata > Chondrichthyes > Carcharhiniformes > Carcharhinidae > Carcharhinus > Carcharhinus amblyrhynchos. The sequence continues at coordinate 47,247,523 of NC_137327.1, forward strand.
TCAGCATTCTTTTTATACACATACGTTACAACTTCTAGTAAAGATAATTGTTTCTAGTCATGCACACCAGTAAATTATTTACATATGATGCAAACAGATAGGCCCAAGACAATAGCTGTTTAATTGCATCCCATCGGTAATGTCATAATCTTTAGTGGTAGATGAATGGAATGTCCGTTCAAACAAAGGTCACTTAACCAATTCGTAGTTAAGTTTTGGTGCTGTTAGCAAGGACATTCAGCTTGTCCTGTTGATAGATATAGCAAAACATCCATCTTTTGTCTGCTGTCTATTTCATGAATATGCATACTTGTATGGGTATGGCTCCTGCTCTGTCCAAGACTGCAATAAATTACAAATGGTCATGAATGAAGCCCAGTTTACAGTGAGGCTGCTGCTGCGCTAGCTTTCCTGGCCAATCCCCAGGTGAGCTCAGTTCTCCTCGCCCACACAGCTCCTCTTGTTCCTTATCCGAAGTGTTAAGAGCTACATAAGTTACTCTCAATCTGCAATGAAGGCCGGCAGGAAGAAATGCAGTTCATGGTGAGTGAAGTCTAAGGTAAAAGGTAAAGTCGCCATAGTCCCAGATGAATATAGGCTGCTGTCCCCTTTGAGGGGGAGAGCTGACTGGTGGTAATTTAAGCTGAGGATCATAATATTTCAATCGAGGGTCAAGGTTGAGAAGGTGGTCCTTCATGAATAACATCAACTGGTACAAGAATTGAACCCATGCTGTTAACATCCTTATACACCAATGATTGCATGGCCAAACTCCCCTCCAACTCAATTTTCAAGTTTGCTGATAAAATCATCGTAGTGGATCACTTCTCAAACAATGACAAGACAGAGCACAGGAACGAGCTAGAGAACCTGGTGAACTGGTACAATGACAATAATCTCTCCCTCAATGTCAACAAAATGAAGGAGATTTTCATCTACTTCAGGAAGCGTAGTGGTGAACATGCCCTGTCTACATCAACAGGGATGAAGCTGAAATGGTCGACAGTTTCAAGTTTTTTTTTTTAAGGTGTCTAGATCACCAACACCTTTCCTGGTCTCCCAAGCCGACACTATAGTTAAGAAAGTCCATCTACATTTCTACTTTCTCAGGAGACTAAGGAAATTTGGCATATCAGTTACGACACTCACGAACTTTTACAGAAGCACCATAGAAAGCATTTCTTCCACTTGTATGGGTATGGCTCCTGCTCTGTCCAAGACTGCAATAAATTACAAATGGTCATGAATGAAGCCCAGTCCATCACTCAAGTCAGCTTCACATCCACTGATATTGTCTACACTTCCAGCTGCCTCTGAAAAGCAGCCAGCATAATCAAGAACCCCACACATCCCGGACATACGCTCTTCCACCTTCTTCTGTCGGGAAACAGATACAAAAATCTGAGGTCATGTACCAACCAACAAATTATGCACTTTGAAAGGAGGAATGCAGTCATAGACTACTTTCTAAATGGGAAAATGCTTAGGAAATCAGAAAGACAAAGGGACTTGGGAGTCATTGTTAAAGAATATCTTAAGGTTAAATGTGCAGGCTCAGTCAGCAGTTAGAAAGGCAAATGCAATGTTGGCATTCATGTGGAGAGGGCAAGAATACAAGAGCAGAGAGGTACTTCTGAGGCTGTACAAGACTCTGGTCAGACCCCATTTGGAGTACTGTGAGCAGTTTTGGGCCCCATATCGAAGGAAGGATGTGCTGGCCTTGGGAAGGGTCCAGGAGAGGTTCACAAGAATAATCCTTGGAATGAAGAGCTTGTCATATGAGGAACAGTTGAGGACTCTGGGTCTGTATTCATTGGAATTTAGAAGATTAAGGAGGAATCTTATGAAACTTACAACATTCTGCAAAGCCTAGATAGAGTGGATGTGGAGAGCATTTCCACTAGTAAGAAAAACTAGAACCAGTGGGCACAACCTCAAACTAAAGGGACGATCCTTTAAAACAGGGATGAGGAGGAATTTCTTCAGCCAGAGAGTGGTGAATCTGCAAAACTCTTTGCCACAGAAGGCTGTGAAGGCCAGATCATTGAGTGCCTTAGAACAGAGATAGATAGGTTCTATAAATAGGGCCAAGTGGTCTAATTCTGTTCCTATGTCTTATGTTCTAAAAACTGCTTCTTCCCTGCTGCCAACAGACTTTTGAATGGACTTACCTTGCACTAAGTTGATATTTCTCTACACCCTAGCTATGACTGTAGCACTACATTCTGCACTGTCATTTCCTTCTCTATGAACGGTATGTCTTGACTGCATAGCATACAAGAAACAATACTTTTCACCATATACTAATACATGCGACAATAATAAATCAAAGTCACTCTGCATCACAAACCAGCCATCCAACCAACTGAGTTAACCAAACGCACCCCGCACCCCTCCCCCCCCCAACCCTCCCCGTTGGGAAGTTCAAGACAGTTAAACCGCCTTCCAAGAAGTTGTAAGTCACCTGTCAAGCCAGAAGAGTACTCTCAGAAGCACTGCTGAGTGCAGCTATCTCTCACTGAAACATCGTTGCAGCTCTTCAGTTTGACTATTTGAAGGTTTGCCAGCCTGTGAGTTTCACAGAGAAAGTAGCCCTGTTGTGTTCTTATCCTCCTGACCCTGGCAAGTTTCACACAGCTTGGGAAACCTTTGCACTGGCTGTTAAAGCCAGAATAGTGTGTTGAAACCTCAGTTAATCACCTCTTTGAACATTTTAATTACATAACCAGACAGCTCCATGGGGGTTCTCTACTCCCATGCAAACCAGCCCATTAAATCTGAAAGTGGGAAGATTATGCAAGGTTCTAGATATGACCCACTTTGCAGGCCTTTAATCCACGCTAGGACCCAAACCAGCCTCCCCTTGGCAGTTAAGTCAAGACTCAACTCATTTAACCATTATTCATGCACACCAGGCACAGAATATTTTAAGAACTTGCAAGCAGCAGCCTTTCAATTTTTAATGTGATTTATAGTAATGCCATAAAAATTGTTAAAAGGAATTGAAAACAGAGTTGTTCTCAGTGAGGATTTCTTTTGAAAAAGTCAAACTATGAATAAGACCAGCTAAAATAACTATTTCTATCTACATCTGAAAATGCCAAAGTGCTGATGCTTCTTTCCTGTTCTACAATAAGCACAATTGAAGATACCCAAATTTGAGGGGCATGGATAAGGCAAGATTGGTTGCCTTATGAAAATTCAGACAGAAGATTGATGGCTATCAAACGATCAAGGAGGTTTGAGCAGTTAACTCACTAACACCCAACAGTGTATGATCCTTTATTGGTTTGCAGCCTGGTTATTAGCATATCTGGCATAACTCAGAGGAAATTCTGGATTTTCATATTTATTCAGATGCGAAGACACAAATCTCTTAAATGATTGTGATGGTATATTTTCATCAATGAGCAAAATTCAATGGGGTAAAAATGGATCTGGCCCCTGTCAATTTGGTCAAACGGTTGTCAAGACAGAACAGTACCTGTACAATGGGCTGCCTTTGAAAAGGAGATGTTCAGGCACAGACAAGGCATATTCCCACAAAGTGAAAAGGCAGGGCAAACAAATCTGGAGCCTGCTGAACGACAAAAGAGATAAAGACATTGAAGAAAAAAGTTGCTTATGATGGTTGTTAGGTAAATACAATGCAGAACCTGCTGAATACAGGAGGTACAGAGGGTACATAAAAAAGTAAATGGTATGAAAAGAGACCAGTAGCTAATACAAAAATGAATCTAAAAGCATACAATCCTTGGCCAGAGGTTACAGGTTGGCAGTGATAAAACAATTCACACTCTAGCATTCAAGAGAAGTACGAGGTACATGTGAACAAACAGGCAACGGTGGTCGAACATACCACAGTAGAGTAAAAGACAAGGTACAGGGATTTCTCAACAATCTGGCCAATGTCAGTAAACACCAAGTCGAAGAATCTCAGTGAAATTCTGTCTCACGAGGCATTTCAAAAGCTTTCTTCTTGAAATTCTCTCTCAATGTCGCTCCCACTTAGACAGCTTTAACAATGGCCTGGCTCATCTCAAGTTTTCAATCTCGTCTTCTGAGATTCCTTTTCCCTGAATTTCCAAGTATGCTCAAACATTAGCTTACCAGCATACTGGCCACGTCAAACAGAACATAACTGCTCCAAATGGTATCTTTGCTCTAATGTCCCTCTTAAAACAGTTTCCGAGAGCACTTTCTTTAACTTACTGGGACATGTTTCTGTTCCCTTTTCTGTGACAAAGAAATAATAAAAGGGTGATAAATGGTGTTCTGTCAAATAGGAACCAAGAAGGGGATTTGCCCATGGAGGCAGAGGGAATGGCTACTGTACTAAATAAATATGTTGCATCTGTTTTTATTCAGAAACAAGATGTTGCACACAGAGAATCCTCTTGGTGGAAGGGAAGAAAAAGGGTTTAAAATTGGTAAGGAGATGGTACTGATAAGGCTATGTATACCTCAAGTTGAAAAGGCACTAAGGCCGAATGGAATGCACCCAACAAACTGAGGAATGAGTGTGGAAATTAAAGGGCATTGGGGCTGGCTATACCTTTTCAGTCCTCTGTAGAGTCAAGTGCTACCAGAGGATTAGGAAATTCCAAAATCTTACACACTTGTTTAAAAAAAAGGGTAAAGGTAAGCCTCGCAACTACAGACCAATCAGTTTAACCTCAGATGGAGGGGAAGCTTCAAGAAGCAGTAACAAAGAGAACAAAGAACAAAGAAAAGTATGGCACAGGGATAGGCCTTTTGACCCTCCAAGCCTGTGCCGATGACGTTGCTCCAGCTGAAAAAAAAAACCTTCTGCCTTCATTTGGTCCATATCCCTCTGTTTGATGGATGAAATTAAGTCGCTGGGGCAAACACAGGTTAATTAAGGAAAGTCTGTAAAGATTTGCCTAAGATAAATCGTGTTCACCTACCTTATAGGAGGTTTTTGATGAGGCTGATGGCAATGCTGTTGATGGGCTGTACATGGACTTCTAGAAGGCATTTGAAAAAATGTCATACAACAGGTAGCTCATGGAATGAAAGGGACAGTTGCAACATGGATATGAAATTGGCTGAGTGACAGGAAGCAGAGAGTAGTGATTAAAGGATTTTTTGCACACCATAGGTGGTTTTATAGTGAAGTGCCCCATGGGTCAGTGTAGGGATCCTTGGTCTTCCTGATACATATTAATGACCTAGACCTTGGTGCAGAGGGTACAATTTCAAAACTTGGGAGCATTGTGAATTATAAGCATGATAGTGCAGAACTTCAGAAGGACACAGACAGATTGGTGGAATGAGATGTGATGATGCTGTACCTTTAAAAAATATATTTGTCATGTTTCTTGTGCAGGATCTATTTTAGAAGTTCTTTTATTGTCAGTGCCACTGGGTCTGTACCCGTCAACCTATATTGTTATTGCAGCAGCATAATTGTTGCTAATTGCGAGAATGTTTATTTTAATGTGGATTAATGCTGCTCTGTTGTTTTTAGCGTGGAGTTTTGCAGCGTAGAACTTGATTGGATTGATTCAAAGTAGTATCAGGTGGCAGGATGGAGCTAGTCTTAGAGAAAAATCAAGATTAGATGCTGCTTAGAATTGTTCAGGAGCAGCGCCACTTTTCCTCCCTAAAGTTGTAGACTGGAATGTGCCACGATTCCAAAATTCTCTGAGATTCTGCTGCATGAGAGTCAGAACACAGGTGAATGTCTGGATCTCCGTCCAGAGCTGTTAAAAGGCTGGAAATCTAGCATCCATGGAGCATATCTGTTTTTGGTGCGAACTGGTTCTGAAGAAGGGATTTATGTCTATGAAATGCTACTTCTAGTCGAAATATAGAGATATATAGTTGCTAATAATTATAACTTGTCATATTTAAGCATTTAAATTGGTAAAAATTATGCTCATTCTTTTTGTTATATTCTGTATTCTTAAATAAAGTTTGTTTTGATAAAAGCTTCAAGTGAGTCAACTGAATCAAACTGTTTCATACTTGAAGAGGGATACCTTATGCTCACTTAAATGCCATAAAAGTTGGGGTCCAGGCTAACTTTATAACATACCTTAGTTTCTGATCTGGTCCCAGACACAGGCAAGTGGCAGATGAAACTTAAAGTATAAAATTATTCATTTTTAGAAGAATGTGGAAAGACCAGGTAAAATAAATGGTAGCATTTCTTTTTATTTATTTATACATTTTAGACTGTCCAATTTATTTATCAATGAAGGTGGCAAGACAGTGTGAATATACTTAATAGAGCATACAGCACCTCTGGCTTCATTAAATAGGGGCATAAAGTTTTATTTTGTTTACTTTATTCCAATCTAATCAAGTCAAATTAAAGCCAATTCAGAGTCCCAACAAATTGAGACATTCCCGATCAAAGCTGTCAAGACAGGGCTCTCACCCCCTGTCTTGGGCTTGATCTACATGATCCAAGCTGATTCGAGTAGGTGCAGCTCCTCCTCCAAGGCTTGATCTAATTTGCATCTTAGCCAAAAGGCCGAGATGCCACTTTAAAAAGTTGCTTTAAATGAAGCTGAAATGTAACCAAATGACTTCAATCAAGTGCAGCATGTCGATTCTGCACTTGATCTTAGCCAAAAGAGTATAAAAGCAAGAAACTTAGCTTAAACTTGTATAGCATACTGGTTTGGCTTCAGCTTGAGTACTGGGCCCAATTCTGGGTGCCACACTTTAGGGATGCTGTGAAGGCATTAGAGAGGGTGCAGGAAAGATTCACAAGAATAGTTCCAGGAACGAGAAACTTCAGTTAAGCAGATAGATTGGAGAAGTTGGGAGTGTTTTCCTCAGGGTGGACAAGGTTGAGAGGAGATTTGATTAAGATATTCAAAATCTAGGCAAAGTAGATCAGATAAAACTGTTCCCATTGGCCAAAGGATTGGAAACAAGAGGACACAGATTTAAGGTAATTGAAGGGAAGCAATGTCAACATGGGGAAAACATTTTCATGCAGGATCTGGAATACACTGCCTGAGATAGTGGAGAAGTATGTTCAACCAAAGCATTCAATTAGGAATTGGATTGTTATTTGAAAAGGCAGATTTGCAGGGCTTCAAAGCGAAAGCAGGCAAGTGGCACTAGGTAAACTGCTCCACTTTGGTAGGAAGGACTATTACTTACGTGGTGAAAAACTGCAGCATGCGACAGTGCAGAGGGACCTCGGGGTCCTTGTGCATGAGTCGCAAAAACCCAGCCTGCAGGTGCAGCAGGTGGTCAGGAAGGCGAATGAGATGCTGGCCTTCATAGCGAGGGGGATTGAATAAAGAAGTAGGGAGGTCTTGCTGCAGCTGTATAGGGCACTGGTGAGGCCGCAGCAGGAGTACTGTGTGCAGTTTTGGTCGCCGCACTTATGCAAGGCTATTTTGGCCTTGGAGGGAGTGCAGAGGAGGTTTACTAGGCTGATACCGGAGTTGAGGGGGTTGAACTATGAGGAGAGGCTCAATAAACCAGGCTTGTACTCGTTAGGGTTTAGAAGAATGAGGGGAGATCTCATTGAGACATATAAGATGTTGAATGGGAGGGATAGGATAGAGGTGGAGAGGCACTTCCCGCTCAGAAAGGACAGTAGGACTAGAGGGCACAGCCGCGCGGGGGGGGGGGGGTTTAGAACGGAGTTGAGGAGGAACTTCTTCACTCAAAGGGTGGTGAGTCTCTGGAATTCTCTGACTGTTGAAGTGGTGGAGGTTGCCTCGCTCAATATTTTTAAGACGTGGGTTGACAGGTTTTTGATAGGCAAGGGGATTAAGGGTTATGGGGAGAGGGCAGGAATGTGGAACTGAGCCACGACAGATCAGCCATGATCTTATTGAATGGCGGGGCAGGCTCGAGGTGCTAGATGGCCTACTCCTGCTCCTATTTCTTATGTTCTATGGAGAGTCAACACAGACACAACAAGCCTAACAGCTTCCTTCTGTGCCAGAACAATTTTGCAATTCTGGATTGAATGTTTTAATAACTTTTGCCATCACTGGCACGATTGTATTATCGCCCATCCTCAACTACCCTGAAAAGGTGCTGAGCCTTTTCTTGGAGCTTGCTAGGGCAGTTAAGAATTAACTACATCAATGTAAGACTGCAGCCGCATACAGATCAAATAAGATGAAGGACATTAGTGAAACAGCTGGATTTTTCTGACAAATATTGGTCACTTTTGCTGATAGCAACCAAGTATTTCCATCATTAACATTTGGATTATTAACACATTTGAAGCATGCATCAAGGTTATAACCAGATGACATACTTAAACGAGAATGAAATGCAATGAAAGAAAAAGCAATGTTGGTGAAGGGAAAAATTCTGATGCTGGAATTTCAGTTTTGGATCAGTTGTAAATTTAAATCAGGTATATGTTTATTTTGCGTTCATGATTTCAGAAAATGAAAAGACCAACTTCTGGCAATATACCTTTTTACAATGTACAATTCTGTAGATTTAACATTAATGCAACACAATTTGTGCTCTTATAATTCACAATATCCAATACACTTGAAAATATACGACTGGCTATTCAAAAATTAATTCCTACTGAGGCTCGTATAATTGCCCAAATCATCCGCATCACAGAAATCCGCATCACAGAAATCCGCATCACAGAAATCCGCATCACAGAAATCCGCATCACAGAAATCCGCATCACAGAAATCCGCATCACAGAAATCCGCATCACAGAAATCCGCATCACAGAAATCCGCATCACAGAAATCCGCATCACAGAAATCCGCATCACAGAAATCCGCTACTTGGCCCAGGGTGTCTGTGTTAGTCATTTGAAAAAAAGCCCTGCTTGATCCCACATCCTTGCCTTATATCCATAATCCTGCAAGTTCCTCATTACCAAGTTCCTGTCCAGCTCGCTTTTAAAATTATTTTTTGAATCATAGAAATCATTGAAACCCTACAGTACAGAAAGAAGCCATTTGGCCCATCAAGTCTGCACCGACCACAATCCCACCCAGGCCCTACCCCCATATCCCTACATATTTTACCCACTAATCCCTCTAACCTGCACGTCAGGACACTAAGGGGCAATTTTAGCATGGCCAATCAATCTAACCCACACATCTTTGGAATGTGGGGGGAAACTGGAGCACCCGGAGGAAACCCATGCAGACATGAGGAGAATGTGCAAACTCCATACAGACAGTGACCCAAGCTGGGAATCAAACCCAGGTCCCTGGAGCTGTGAAGCAGCAGTGCTAACCACTGTGCTACCATGCAGCCCATAAGTTTATCATAGCTTTGAAATGTAAAAAAATCTCAGCAGCTTTTTCCAGAAATTATAGGCCGGGAAATTATAGGCTGGTAAGTTTGACATCAGTAGTAGGTAAATTACTGGAAGGAGTACTAAGAGATAGGATCTACAAATATTTGGATGGGCAGGGGCTTATTAGGGAGAGTCAACATGGCTTTGTGTGTGATAGGTCATGTTTAACCAATCTATTAGAGTTTTGAGGTTACCAGGAAAGTGGATGAAGGGAAGGCAATGGATGTTGTCTACATGGACTTCAGTAAGGCCTCTGACAAGGTCCCACATGGGAGGTTTGGAAGGTTCAGTTGCTAGGTATACATGGAGGGGTAGTAAATTGGATTAGAAGCCAGAGAGTGGTAGTGGAGGATTGCTTCTCTGAGTGGAGGCCTATGACTAGTAGTGTGCCACAGGGATCAGTGCTGGGTCCATTGTTGTTTGTCATCTATATCAATGACTGGATGATAATGTGGTAAATTGGATCAGCAAATGTGCTGATGATAAAGACTGGAGGTGTAGTGGACAGTGAGGAAGGTTTTCAAAGCTTGCAGAGGGATTTGGACCAGCTAAAAGGGCTGAAAAATGGCAGATGGAGTTTAATGCAGACAAGTGTCAGGTATTGCACTTTGGAAGGACAAACCAAGGTAGAACGTACAAGGTAAATGGTAGGACACTGAAGAGTGCAGTAGAACAGAGGGATTTGGGAATACAGATACATAATTTCCTAAAAGTGGTGTCACAGGTAGATAAGGTCGTAAAGAGTGCTTTTGGTACATTGGCCTTTATAAATCAAAGTATTGAGTATAAGAGTTGGAATGTTATGGTGAAGTTGTATAAGACATTGGTAAGGCCGAATTTAGAGTACGGTGTGCAGTTTTGGTCATCTAATTACAGGAAGGATATTAAAAAGGTAGAAAGAGTGCAGAGAAGGTTTACAAGGATGTTGCCGGGACTTGAGAAACTGAGTTACAGAGAAAGGTTGAATAGGTTAGGACTTTATCTATACCCATCATAATAATAGAGTGAACGCAAGCAGGCTTTTTCCACTGAGGCCAGGGGAGAAAAAAAATTAGAGGACATGGGTTAAGGGTGAAGGGGGAAAAGTTTAAAGGGAATATTAGGAGGGGCTTCTTCACACAGAGTGGTGAGAGTGTGGAATGACCTGCCAGATGAAGTGGTGAATGCAGGCTCACTTTTAACATTTAAGAAAAACGGACAGGTACATGGATGAGAGGGGTGTGGAGGGATATGGTCCAGGTGCAGGTCAGTGGGACTAGGCAGAAAAATGGTTTGGCACAGCCAAGAAGGGCCAAAAGGCTTGTTTCTGTGCTGTAGTGTTCTATGATTTTGAATCTATGACCTTTATCTATTAATGCACTCGCCAGAGGCAATATTCTCTCCCTATTTACTCTATCAAACATTCCTATGATCTTTATAAGCTCGTAATCTTCTTTGTTCCAAAGAAAATAGTACTAACATATCCAACTTCTCCTAATAACTAAAAGCCCTCTCCCCGGTAACACGTGGCATAAATCTCCGTAGTACTCTAACACGTTTATACCTTTCCTGAAGTGCCAAGAGACATCTCCATTCTGAGAATTATCTGTTTTCATATTCTGTTCATATACTTTTAAACCCAAGTAATCCATATGCTTTTTGTCCTAGGATGTTTGTATATAGACACCAAGATCTCTCTCCTATACTTTTAAAGTCATGCCATTTATAGTATGCTGACTTTCTGTAATAGTCCCCTCAGAGTGCACCACTTCACACCTTTCCACTTTGAAATCCATTGGCCATGCTTCCATTTCAGCATCACAAAACTTTGCAAGTTTTACATTATTTGCAAACTTCATAATGTTACCTTCTAAACCAGATTATTGATAGTTGATAAAAATTGCCAATAAGTATAGAGACCCATTGCCAACTTTTCCCAATAACCATAAACTTCTTTTTACTAAACACCCATTACATATTACCATGTATAAAATTATACATACCTAAACTTTTGTTTCTTTAATTTTAACACAATTTACAATCAAAATTGAATGATCCTCCAGTTTAGACCTCACTGAACACATAAGTATATGGAAGTCTACTGTTTCAATATTAGCATTATCAGCATAATTTATGCAAATCAGTGATTTTTATTTATGTAAATCCAATTCACAAGTCTTTTCTTTATTGATACTGTTATATATAAAAATAATAATATGGAAAGTAGTAATTCAGGTCTGTGAGCCCATTTTGATGTTTACCATCCACACAATTCAATAGTCTGACCATTTCCCCATCCTGTTTCCACATCCCTTTGAACCCACTAACTTCATCCATCAATCTAATTTAGTTCTGAACATTTATATAGGGTGGGATTTTCCCACCTTTCCAACCAACAGATCTTCCAGTCCCATCAAAGGTGCATCCACACCGTGGGTTTCCTGACAACATGGGGTGGATTCAGTGGGAAATTCCACTGACAGTGGCGGGACCAAAGATCCTGCCGCCTGCTGCCGAGAAACAAATCGTGGAGATACAGAAAATTGTTTCTGCTTCAACTGCCATCTCTGCAATCCACAACCTTCTGTATAAAGAGGTTTTTCCAGCTCTCTGTTCTAAATCTCATGTATTTAATCTTGCATCTATGGCCCCTCATTCAGAACACCTCAGCTACAAGAAAGTGTCTTTTTTCACCTTGTCATATCCTTTCATTATTTTAAACATGATGTAGTTCCAGAGAAGGAACTATTCTACCCACCATATCTATGCTGGCTAAGTCTACTTTCCTGCATTTTTCCATAAACCTGCAATTTTCCCCATTTTAAATGCTGGTAGTCATTCCTAAACAAAATGAACTCATCATAGATTCTCATGTCCACAGCCATTTTCAAATCCAAACAACAACCACTGACAGTAATTGTTTCCTGTCTGTCAACCAACTTTCCACCCATTCTGCTACATCTCTTAATACCAATGCATGAATTTTTGCAATTAGCTTTCCATAGTAAATCTCAGTGCATATATTGTGAAAATCTATATATACAAACTAATTTTCCTCTTTCAGTGCCCAGTGGGCAACCAATGAAAAAGGATTCTTCACATGCACAATACCGCTGCATGATTTCTTTGCTTTGAGAAATACTGCACAGTTTGCCCTCTGACCTGCTTTGTACAAGTGCTGGCTGCTGCCATCAAAGTTGCTGTAGCAGTTGCCAAATGAGAAAGGTCTGGAGATCATTCTGAGGAAGGTGGCTCAAGTGAAATTATGAAATTATCTGCTTCAACTTAACCTGGCCCAGGACAACAGATCCATCCAAGGTGGTCCTTTGTATCAGTAAAAGAAAAACAGTCCAAGCCCATGAAACTGAAGGAGGAAACTCCATTCAAACAGAAGTACGCAACAAGTGCAGGTACATTTCTAACACTGGAAAGGTCGTAGGAAATCCCTGAGTGCCATAGGGTTGAGGAGAAGTCTGACTCCAAGTCTTTTCACTATCTACAAGGCTCAAGTCAGGAGTGTGATGGAACACTGACGATTGGATGAGGGATGTGGGAACACCAACCTTACTGGTCTCACACAAACCTGGAATAGACATATATTTCCATTCTAATATCAAGAATGTACCAACTATTCTGTAATCTCCCACTCAACACCATTGTAGAATCACCATCACTATAACAATTGCAGCTGTTCAAGATGAAAGCCCATCACCATCTTCTCAGGGCAGCAAGGCATGAGTAATGAATATAAAACTTACCATTATTGCCTTTATACCAAGGAAGAATATTAATAGAACACAATTATCCATGATTTCTCATATCACACCATACTACTCACCAACACTACACATCATACAGATTACATGTTCTCCTGCCCTTTTTCACTCCAATCCTCATGCTTAAGATTTCTGTAATATTTCCATCAAAAACCTTCGTCAAGTAGCTCATCAAGCTGTACCTCAAAACTCTTTAATGCTGACCCCCTTTACATCACAATATGACTGCTAGGGGTTTGAACTCAACTGACAAGATAAACCATCCATAATAAGTTTTGTTATTATTCAGTTAATAAACACATTATCAGTATGATGCTTTGGGTCTGCGTGCATACATTACTGCTAGTACAAAGCAAACTCAGTGGTATTTGCTTTCATTAATGTGTCACCCAACGTCTTTTCAAACTAACTATTGTGAAGGATATTGAAAGCAATATAGAGGAGAATTTATATTTATACAGGACCTTTGCCTTTGAGTGCCTCATGCATCACATTGTGCTTTACAATCAATAACATACATATGAAGGATAGCTACTGTTGTAATTTAGGAAAATCACAAATACTGTAACAGTGGTGGCAGTGCATTACAGATTACTCAGGAAGTCTGCATTGTTGTAGCAACATTCAATTTTACATTCATACTGTGATCTGGAGCTTTGGAAGGGGCTCTTTCCATCATTTGGTTGATCTCTCCCACTCTTAATATCTGCCGAAGGATTTCCATGTTGATAATCAATATGTTTAGCAATGCTATGAACCCATCTTACTTGGCCAGGTCTTAGGGTGAGACTGATTCAGAGTTTCTGATTCAGAGGCAGGGAGCTACCCACTGCGCCACAGCATCTCCTACCATCAAAGTATAAGCAATCATTATTAAAATACTTGTCTTCCAGGAAAAAAACTTCTGACCCACACTCAAACTGACATATTCCTTTCAAGAAGGATTGACCATTTACCAGTTAAGGTTTTCCCACCACCCCATCAACTTATAAATCAAAACTTAATTCCATTCTAAACCCTCTCTTTAGAATATGCAGCATTACAGCCAGAAACATTAGCAATGATAACAATTCATCATCCATTTATATTTTGGCATTCAAAAGTATTAAAAGTACCAGATTTGTCAGATTACTTTTCAGTAAGTGATTCTCGCTGGTGTAACATCTGCTTGGCGAAGGAGATAGTAACCATGCTGGACTTGATAACTACATTTAAATGTAGTCAATGCTATGCTAATATTCCTTACAGCAGAACGGGGCCAGGAAGGTAACAGGTGCAAATCAGGTTTCTGGCCTCTCACACCAATCCCCAGCTCGCTAAGCCAATTGACTGGTGAAGCAATCCAGTAAGATCGAACTCATCATATCGATATAACACCTTTAAAAGGATAAAATGTCCCAAGATACTTTGCAGGAGCAGGCACCAAACTTCGTAAAGAAATAACTGGGCAGTTGACCAAAAGTTAGATCAAAATGACACATTTTAGAGTGGAGGAGTTTGTAGATAGAAAACAGTAAAAATATAAACTACTGCATTGCCTTACCTGCCTGGTATGCTACATGACTACCTTTAATTGTTTGAGAATTACTTGCACACACGGGCAAGTAATACTTCTGTACACTGCCAGCATTCTCATTTCAGCAATGAGAACTACTAATGGGAAATTTCAAGTAGTTTGACAGGTCTCTTAACATACTGGAAAATATTCGCAACAGTGGTCATGATGGTTCCTGCTAGGAGTAAGACCCAGATATGTTTCTGCATCATGTAAGTAAGAAACAGTACCTGCATTCACAGCATGTGCTTATAAAACCTTGTTTCTAACACCATCACAGAAACACCTAGGGAATGAAATTTCACTGGGGTCCTCACCCACTGTAACTTTGGCAGAACAGCCATGAAAACCCCCAAAAAAGCAGCATAAGAACATAAGAAATAGGAGCAGGAGTAGGCCATCTAGCCCTTCGAGCCTGCCCCGCCATTCAATAAGATCATGGCTGATCTGTCGTGGCTCAGTTCCAACTTCCCGCCCTCGCCCCATAACCCTTAATCCCCTCTCTTATCAAAAACCCATCAACCCACGTCTTAAAAATATTTAGCGAGGCAGCCTCCGCAACTTCAACGGGCAGAGAATTCCAGAGATTCACCACCCTTTGAGTGAAGAAGTTCCTCCTCAACTCCGTTCTAAACCGCCCCCCTTTTATCTTGAGGCTGTGCCCCCTAGTCCTACTGTTCTTTCTGCGCGGGAAGAGTCTCTCCACCTCTATCCTATCCATCCCATTCATCATCTTATATGTCTCAATGAGATCTCCCCTCATTCTTCTAAACTCTAATGAGTACAAGCCTAGTTTATTCAGCCTCTCCTCATAGCTCAACCCCCTCAACTCTGGTATCAGCCTAGTAAACCTCCTCTGCACTCCCTCCAAGGCCAAATTATCCTTGCGTAAGTGCGGCGACCAAAACTGCACACAGTACTCCAGCTGCGGCCTCACCAGTGCCCTATACAGCTGCAGCAAGACCTCCCTACTTTTATATTCAATCCCCCTCGCTATGAAGGCCAGCACCCAATTCGCCTTCCTGACCACCTGCTGCACCTGCAGGCTGGGTTTTTGCGACTCATGCACAAGGACCCCGAGGTCCCTCTGCACCGTCGCCTGCTGCAGTTTTTCGTCACGTAAGTAATAGTCCTTTCTACCAAAGTGGACCACCTCGCACTTGCCAACATTAAATTCCATTTGCCAGTTCCTGGCCCATTCGCCCAGCCTACCTAGATCCTTCTGCAGACTCTCCACACCCTCCGCGCAATTAGCCGCTCCAACAATCTTGGTGTCATCAGCAAATTTCAACACCATACACTCGGTTCCCTCCTCCAGATCATCTATATAAATGGTAAATAGCTGAGGCCCCAGCACCGACCCCTGGGTCAGTGTCATGACAGGGGTGAACTTAAAAACCTCTCAAGAGTTTCACTTCCTTGCTTAAGGACAGTATAAATGGCACCCAACAAACATTTATAGCGGCATAAAACTCTTAATCCACCTGAAAACACTGCATTCCCCCCTTCTCAAAAAATGGCATTGTATGTCATAGAAAACTTTTCTTCACCCCACCCAGTATTGAAAGGTAGTATTAATGTTTCCCACTCATTCAACTATTTAAGTATAGATGAAATGAAACTCTTCCTGCACCAACATATTTAATTATATAGAGTACAGAATTTTATCCCCACCAAATACTTAATTATAGATGACAGAAAATCCTTTGAACATTTTGAAAATAACTGAGCTGCAAATATGATAGTTTAAAACAGTAAATCTTTATGGAAGCCTAACATCAAATTAACTGCAATATAAAACTGGCACAATTAAAATGTTAACTCCCTACGCTATATTTACTTTGTTCTTCATTTCACCTGGATAGCTTCCAGAACAAACAAAACATATTGTTGAAGTTGAAAAGAGGTTCTCTATTCAGTCCATCTTCTGCCAGCAACAACGTGTGTGCTCGTTCATGAGCAAATAGAAATTTAATTGGATATCCTGACAGGGTCAAACTCCTTTCACTCTCAATCCAAATAACAGAACAGGCCTGTTTGGAATTAGGTGGAAATAGCAATGTGGACGACTCATCACACTCTAAACATGTGTGGAAGCATGGAAAACCACAGAAATGTAAGGAAGTATTTTGGTTGATCAACACCACTAAATCTAGTTCCCAAACCTTTTCTCTTCCTAGCGTAAATATGACCACCACTCCAAAGTCACAAACCATCCTTAGTTGAAACTATATCACCGCTCCCTCATTGTTGCTGGATTAAAATCCTAGAATTCCCCTTCTTAACACCTAATAATGCAGTGTGATGTTCTTTACAGTTGCCAGATTCAGTTATTCAACTGAGAGTGCCACCTACATCACATTGACACAGCCATTCATGAAAGCGGCTCACCATCACCTTCTCAAGGGCAATTGGGGGTGGATAATAAATGCTACTGTAACCAACAATGCACCTATCCCATTAAAAAAGTGCAGTGAAATACTTATCGACAAATGTCAGAAACACTTCATCTTACACAGACACACTGAGTACTACTAACTTGCTAAATTATGGCCCACAGCTTACTTCATCACAGTTCTTACCTGAATTGCATCCCTACTCAAATCAGGGTAACAAATGGCAAAATTCTGATCTTTTGCAGTTCTGGTACAACAGAATTAGGAAAAACAAAATAAGTTACAATTTCTTCTGTTTGCTGTGAGATAATCTTTACAGTTGCCAGATCCAGCTAATCAACACTGCTAACAGAGTAGCAAAGTTTAGCTTCAATTCAACTGTGATTTTTATCAGAAATAATTTGCATAATGCGTAAATAAGAAGTTTATCACAAACATTTAGCCCATTTCTTAAAACACTAATGCAAAACGATGTTTAAAAAAGTTCACAGTAACTTTCCTGCTATATAGATTGCACAAAATATTTTACACAAAGGATCTAGCTTTTACAACAGGCCACAATCCTACTGATCAGAAGTGTATGGCAAGACTGGCATGAACTTCTGGCCAGTGGGGTTAAGTTGTCATACGAATACAGAGTGAACACAATTTCTATAATCCGTTCATGAAGAGGATCAAAATATATAGGATGCAAAAGAGGACTTAAAGTTGTACCATTTTCTTCATGATATTCTATCTTTTCCAGATGTATTTTCCAATTTGACATTTCGCTTTTTCCTTCTTCAACCAGGATAGTTCCTCAAGAATACTGATCACTGCTAAAGTTGATGAATAGCGTAGCACACCAGCACCCAAAGCATGCAGCTGTGATCCAGCCTTTTACCCGCCCCCTCGCAAGGTTGCCAGCAATTCTAACTCATGACACATATGGTCAGCTGGGGACCTATTTAAGGAGATTCTAACTACCAACAGTCATTGCAGAATAAACCGAACAGTCATTTTTTCAAAGCATACACAGGCTTAAAGGATTAACTGGCAAGTGCTTTTAAAATAGCTTAAAAGTAAAATAAAATGTTGGCTTTAGTATTAGTTGGCCAAACCCTCTGAAAATATAAAGCAGAAACAACTATCGCACGTTTAATAATAATGCATACCAATGTGAATTCTGTAGTTACTTAATCATTTTACATAATTCAACATCAAATCAAGGCCAGTGCAATAAATATAAGTCAGCTATTATTCTCTCACTATTGTACCAGCAGCTAGAAATGCTGCAAGAAATAGTCTGCAGTCCCTTCAATCACCCCACTTCCCTAATTATGCATACAGATGAGCTGATTTCCTGTGGCTACTGCTGTCACAGGAAAAACACATCTTTTTTCAAAGGAAAGACACATCATCAAATGTTACTGGGATTAATTCTCCTCCATAAAATGTAAAGAGTTATAAAACAAGATTTTTAAAACAGGAATTCTTCTGCAAAACGAGTATAGGACGGAAAGATGTGGCATCACTTTTGTGGGTGTAGTTTTTTTATATGATAACAAAGCAACACTTGTTTCACTGTTTTGAATGGCAAACATTTTCCCTCGGTTGATGACTGACTTTAGTGTTCATCAGTTGTAAACCTTAGAAAAACACATGCAAGGCAAATACTCTCGAGAAATTTTCAATTACTATTTTCTCCCACAGCTACAAATTGTACGAATCTCATAGAAAGGCAAAAACCTTTACTGCAAAGGTAAGCTGCTGAATAGTAAACACAAAATATCACTGAAAGAACACTGAATTTGTTCTGATCATACTCTATTAATTATAATACTGCAGATTCTAATTGTTTCAGGATACTTTTTTCCTTTCATGAACTCACTGGATTTCAGTAAGGCATTTGACAAAGTCCCTCATGGCAGATTGGTTAAGAAGGGTAAGGCTCATGGGATACAAGGAGAGGTGGCTAGATGGGTAGAGAGCTGGCTTGGCCACAGGAGACAGAGGGTAGCAGTCGAAGGGTCTTTTTCCAGCTGGAGGTCTGTGACCAGTGGTGTTCCGCACGGCTTTGTACTGAGACCTCTGCTATTTGTGATATATATAAATGATCTGGAAGAAGGTGTAACTGGTGTTATCAGCAAGTTTGCGGATGACACGAAGATGGCTGGACTTGCAGATAGCTATGAACATTGTCGGACAATAAAGCAGGATATAGATAGGCTGGAAAATTGGGCAGAGAAATGGCAGATGGAATTTAATCCAGATAAATGCGAGGCGATGCATTTTGGAAGAACTAATGTAGAGGGAAGCTACACAATAAATGGCAGGGTATAGAAACATAGAGGGACCTAGGTGTGCAAGTCCACAAATCCCTGAAGGTGGCAGCACAGGTGGAGAAGGTGGTGAAGAAGGCGGTGAAGAAGGCATATGGTATGCTTGCCTTTACAGGACAGAGTATAGAGTATAAAAGGCTGGAGTCTGATGTTGCAGCTGTATAGAACGCTGGTTAGGCCACATTTGGGGTACTGCATCCAATTCTGGTCGCTGCACTACCAGAAGGACGTGGAGGCTTTAGAGAGAGTACAGAGAAGGTTTACCAGGATGTTGCCTGATATGGAGGGTCATAGCTATTGGGTAGACGGGGGTTGTTCTCCCTGGAAAGACAGAGAATGAGGGGAGACCTAATAGAGGTGTACAAAATTATGAAGGGGATAGATAGGGTGAACAGTGGGAAGCTTTTTCCCAGGTCGGAGGTGACGATCATGAGGGGTCACAGGTTCAAGGTAAGAGGGACGAGGTATAACTCGGATATCAGAGGTACGTTTTTTATGCAGAGGGTGATGGGGGTCTGGAATGCACTGCCAAGTAGGGTGGTGGAGGCAGACACGCTGGCATCGTTTAAGAATTACCTGGATAGTCACATGAGCAGCCTGGGAATGGAGGGATACAAATGAATGGTTTAGTTGGGCCAATGCGCAGCACACGCTTGGAGGGCCGAAGGGCCTGTTTCCTGTGCTGTACTGTTCTCTGTTCTTTGTTCTTTGAAAAAGTATGGCACCACCATGACTGTGGTCAGAATTTTTGGTCATTCACACCAGTGGAATCTTTTGGTCCTGACAAGGGCACATCCCCACATGGGTTTTTTAAGCAGTGAGAGGTGCATTCGATGGGAAACCCTATTGACAATGGTGGGATGAATGGACAATGGTGGGCCACCTCCAATGCCATAAACATGCAGCAGATTGCATGAAAAGTCCCAGCTTATGATATATAAAATGGGTTTCAGGCCATTAATCAAAGCTGTCATTTTAGTGGGAGTTTTCAATACAACCCAAATCTGTCAATAAAATAATTTTCTATCCAAATATCATAGTATAGCATGAAGTCACATTAAAAAACCCAAAAAATGTTGATTTCTCAATGACATGCAACAGTTACAATTCTGTATAATCAAAGGAAAAAACTAAATGATAATTAATGGACCACATGCAGCAAAAATGGCCTTTTATCATTTGTTTCCTCAGTTGCTGTAATTAACACAGCAGTTTATAACTCTGGCAATAGCAGGTTTTCCTTCTTCACTGATTGTTCAATGAATCTGGTTAGAACCTTTAATGTTTTTTTGCCCCCCAGCCAAATATAAACATTGCAATCATTAGCCCGTTCAAGTCTGGAAAAGCAAACACTAATTCTGTACAGAATCAGTGCTTCAGTATTACATTTGCTTAAGTCATGACAAAAAAAAAATCAGGTGAAAACTGGGTGGGGGATTTTAATTTGGAAAAACTCTGGTGAGGAGAGGGAGCTAGAGGTGGGACCATAGGGAATCCAGAAGTGCAATACATCCGTCAGTGGTTTCATAGCTAGCACTGCATTTGTAACTGACTTGTGAGTCTTCTGACTAATCAGCATGAGGGCAACTGAAATTGGTTCATTTAAATTGAACTACGTAGAGAGGAAAAGATAATAATCGATGGATTGTGGAGATCAGGGAACAGAGGAACCAAAGGCCATCATGGAATTCGAATACGATAGGGCTGTAGATCACTTCACAGTAACTCATCTCCTTCCTGACTTCCCAAAGCCTAACCACCATCTACAAGGCCAACTCAGGACTGGACGAGTGCAGTTCTACAGCACTCAAGAAGCTCAACGCCATCCACGACAAAGTCATCCACTTGAATGGCAGCACCTTTAATACTCACTCATCCACCACTGACATACAGTGGCAGCAGTCTATACCAACTACAATATGCACTACAACAACCTGCCAAAACTCTTTTGGCAGCACCTTCCAAACATGAGACCTCTACCATCTAAATGACAAAGGCAGTAGGCGCACGGGAACATCACCAACTGCAAGTTTCCCTTCAAGTAACATACTATCGTGACTTGGAACCATATCGCTATTCCTTCACTGTTGCCTGGTCAATATTCTGGAATTATCTCCGGAAAGCATCGTGAATGCATCTACACCACAAGAACAGCAGCAGTAAAGGCGACAGTTCACCATCATGTTCTCAAAAGCAATTAGAGATATAGAGGATCATTCACTGAACGTGATTTGAAATCTGTCAATGCCAGATTTCCTAGGAGTGTTCTTGAACTTCCATTCCGTCAAGTATCATTAGTTTGTAACTGCAGAAAGTTTGACAATTTAAGTGTGCCCAAGATTTCAGGGAACTGTGGTGATGATTTTTGCTTCGTGCAAGTTCACTTTTCCTGGAAGGCTGTTTGGACACAGCAAGTACCTACTTAGCTGTGGCTCTGACATCCTTAAATAACTCAAGCAAGGCAACAGAGAGCTGCAATCAAAGTCATATGATAGTGCAATGCATCACTGAAGGAACATTCAGCATACTGAAGATGTGCTTTATAATCTCTGAATTTTATTATCTTTAATCTTGATATTAAGAAAGAAAAGTTGTATTCTAGACCACAGGGGATGGTGATGGTTGTTTGTGTACAGGAGAAACCTCCAACATGACACCTATTGATGTGGCCTAATATCTAAAGTGGCTAGGTGAGAAAGCAAGTGGAAGACAGATCCTTGCCACAACAATTAATGGAAGGTTTTTAACTCAAAAGAGACTCTGGCAGGAGTCACATTCCAGGTTGATTTTTCAGGTTCCCGCAAGCCAGGAAGTGCAACATGGGGAGGATGCCTCCTAGTTCTTTCGCTCTTTTTCAGAGGTTTTGCTGTGGAGTTGAGACACACGGATGTAAACGGAAGTGGCAGACGCAGTCAGCAACAGGACATGATTGCTCCTAACCTGGATTCAGTGCCACAAGAGGCTTAGTTACCTCATTAGGCTGAGAAAAATTAGTAGCATCCCACTTTTGGGTGCCAAGCCCACAATGGTTCCCTAGAATCTTCCTGCTTAAAACACAAGCC
Organism: Carcharhinus amblyrhynchos; assembly: GCF_965287045.1. Lineage (NCBI taxonomy): Eukaryota > Metazoa > Chordata > Chondrichthyes > Carcharhiniformes > Carcharhinidae > Carcharhinus > Carcharhinus amblyrhynchos. Next base: position 47,269,898 of record NC_137327.1, read on the forward strand.
AAAATATCTTGCAGCTCCACTCGTTCCTCTCTCAAGGTATCTCCTCACATCCCCATCTGAATAGTGAACACTTGCCCTCAACTTAATCATCTATATCTGGTACCCATGCCTCACATGGCTCCAAGAATGCTGTAATTTCATCATCTCCACACAATCCAATTCTCACATTCAAAACGCTTCACTTTTGCCTCTTGCAAGATAAGAGAGTGCAGAAGTCTGGCAAGAGAGAAAAAAATAGCAAGTAAACCTCCAATGCCACCCCAACAACTGTAAAGCCAATAGCCTTGGCAAAGAGATAAATTATAATATGAAGCTTTCTTAATAAAAAAAGTGACTTACAGCTGTAAACTAATTATAAACTAAACAATGAACAAATTTCAATCCAAAATTCATTTAGTTAATCTAAGGGATTAAATTGCAAGTATTTGCACAAACAGATCAAATAATTGTATATTAGAAGTTAAAAACCATATTTTGATTGGCTGCATCTAAAATGCCCTGCTTTTGTTGATGATTTTTAAAGTATACAGCGTATAAAGAAATGTTCTATTTTCATGTCCATAATATTATACAACAAAGTATTTTGTCATGATTTTTGAACACCATTAACAGGTTTCAAGCACATAAAACTTTAAAGAGTAGAACTCATGTCTTTCTTTAACCGTGCATTTATAACATCCCTTTGATCATACTTTCAAAAAGACTGTGGATGGATGTGACAGCAGCAATTCTAAGCCATGTCTCTCCCATCATTCAAGATTTATTTATTTCATAGTTATGATTTGTTCAATTCCAGGTTAAAGTAAAACTGAAATTCATTAAAATTAAATGCAAACAATGACATGATTAAATAAATATGCATTACATTTTGCAACACAAAAGAAAGACAACTCAGAAATGTCAGTGAGAAAAAGTAACCATGAAGTAAAACTATTTTGTTCAATTAGAGGTTAGGCCCACAGTATGGTGCTGGTGACCCAACATCTCTTCACCACACAACATACAATTGATTTTGAGATATCAGACATCTGTCTGCATCCTTGATTGCCTGGCTACGATTCCTCAGATCACTAGTTCCATCCCTTTTTCATGGTTTGAATGAGACTCTTTGTCTTGACTTGCCACAGAAATGAGACACCAGCTCAGAGACTGATTTTTTATATGAATGCTGAGATAGCCCCAGCTTGTGTGTTGAAGCCAAAGTTGTAGCAAATGACTAGAAGCTCACAGCTCGTGGATATGAAATGACTCACAGCAATATTCTTTTGCTTCTCCTTTTTAATTAACAGATTCTAATTTGTGCACACTACATTAGTGTGCAAATATAAGCACCTTATTAAGAAAGGTTTTGTGGGGAAAATGATTCAAAACATGAAGTAGCACCATCAGGCTGGCCTTGGGAAAACGAAGCAAATTCTACGTTCAAAGGGAAGTCTTGTCTATAAAATTATTTGTAACAAAACTAAAATTAATGAAGTTGTATTATACACTGACCGTAACAAAAACAGATGCCAATGAGAAATCAGTGTATAATGGTTTCAAATGCTAAAAACAAAATGCACAGTTGAGACCATAAATTATGCAATATTAATTTTGAAGCACATCAGTAATACTGTGTCAGATTACATTAACATGACTTAAAACAAAAGAATTAGAACACTGCCCATAATCTGTGGAGCGATCCTAAACAGGAGCACCCTTCACAGCTAATTTGAAGGTGGAATGGCAAACCAGCCATAATTCTAGTGTTTTGAGAAATTAACATTATCCCAAGAATGATTTCAGCAGTTATAAAATTAATTAGGATTAATGAAGTTTCACAAGTTCACATCAGATAGGTGAAGCACCACAACAACTAGTTTCCACAATACCACAAAACTTTTCCCAAACAAATCACAAAACCCGCAAGTTAAGCTAACCTCTAGTTACTGATCTTTCTGCCACTAGAAATAGTTCTCTTTATTTAACCTATCAAAAACCTTTGTAATTTACTTAAATTCTATTAAAGCTCTGCTTAAGCTTCTTGACCCCAAGACCAACTCCAATTTCTCCAGGAGCTCCAGAGAACTGAAGTTGCTCTGTATTCTATGCCCTCCCTGACACCCTGACATCCTTCCCAAAGTGTAGCACCCTGGATTGAACTGAAAACTCCAGCTGAAACCTAACCAGTGTTTTTTTTACAAAATGTAGCATCAACTTAATTGTATTTGTATTCCCTTCTGCTATCAACAAATCCAAAGTTTTTTTTTGTTAAAAAAGACAGAATTTTCAGCTTGATGTACCCCCTCACTCTGTCTCAGGGCATCGTTTAAAAATAATACACGCTGCCTCTCTTCATTCATCGTCCTTAAAAGCATTTCTTCTGATAAATTTATTCTACCATTATCCCATATTACAGTTCTGAATGTAACACGACATTCTGCACTCTTTCATCTCCTTCTCTATGAAAGGTATGTTTTGTCTGTATAGCATGCAAGAAACAATACTTTTCACTGTATGTTAACACGTGACAATAATAAATCAAATCTTGTTATTTATGATATTTTTGAGTTTTATATAATTTGCAAACTTTGAAATTATGCACTGCATATCCAAGTATCGGTCATTAATAAGCAAAATACCAACCTTTGGATAACGCTAGTCTTTCACCACTACCCATTGTTTTCTGACCACCAGCCAATTTTGTATCTATGCTTCCAATGCCACTTTCATCCCATAGGCATCAATTCTGCTAACACATCAATTGTGATGTGGAGTTGCCACCGTCATACAGAACGGATTACTGCAAAGAAGTGTACCGACAACTGAATATCGAGGAACACACTGTAGATCCAAAGAACACTCCCGTCAACTCAGACTGATCAAGATCTTTGATCTGGACTTTCAGAACACCCCCTGTGCTCTCATCCCACATATTTCTCACATTGGAGATCTCTACTGCCTCCCGAAGATACATAAGGCCAACACACCCTGCCATCCCATCATATCAGGCAATGGGACCCTGTGTGAGAACCTCTCTGGCTTCGTCAAGGGCATCCTGAACCCATCATACAAAAAAAAACCCAGCTTCTGTCGCAACACTACAGACTTCTTACAAAAACTCAGCACCCGTGGACCATCTGAACCAGGAATACTCGTCACAATGGATGTCTCAGCACTCCACACCAGCATCGTCCACAACGGCGGCATTGCTGCAACAGCCTCAGTACTCAATGCTGACAACTGCCAATCTCCTGATGCAATTCTACAACTTATCCGCTTCATCCTGGACCACATCATCTTCATCTTCAACAACCATCCAGATACACAGAACAGCCATGGGGACCAAATTCGCGCCTCAATATGCCAACATCTTCAAGTTCAAACAAGACTTCTTTACTGCACAGGACCTTCAACCAACTCCATACAGTAGACACATTGATGGCATTATCTTTCTTTGGACTCATGGTGATCACTGAAACAACTACATGATGATATCAACAAGTTCCACCCCACCATCAGACTCACCATGGACTACTCTCCAGAATCGATTGCATTCTTGGACACACATCTCCATCAAAGATGGTCACCTCAGCACTTCATGTAACGCAAGCCCACGGATAACCTCACAATGCTCCACTTCTCTAACTTCCACTCTAAAACATGTTAAAGAAGCCATCCCCTATGGACAAGCCTTCCCCATACACAGGATCTGCTCAGATGAGGAGGATCACAACAGACACCTACAGACGCTGAAAGACATCCTTGTAAGAACAGGATATGGCGCTCAACTCATCGGTTGACAGTTCCAATGTGCCGCAGTGAAAAACCGCTCTGACCTCCTCAGAAGACAAATACAGGACACGACCAACAGAGTACCTTCGTCGTCCAGCACTTCCTTGGAGCAGAGAAGCTGCGACATCTTCTCCAGAGGCTTTAACATGTCATTGATGAAGTTGAACATCTCACCAAGGCCATCCCCACACCCCCACTACTTATCTTCAAACAACTGCACAACCTCAAACAGACCATTGTACGCAGAAAATTACCCAGCCTTCAGGAGAACAGTGGCCTCGACTCTACACAACCCTGCCATAGCAACCTCTGCAAGACGTGCCGGATCATTGACACAGATGCCATCATCTCACGTGAGAACACCATCCATCAGGTACACGGTACATACTCTTGCGACTCGGTCAACATTGTCTACCTGATACACTGCAGGAAAGGATGTTCTGAGGCATGGTACATTGGCGAGACCATGCAGACACTACGACAACAGATGAATGGACACCGCTCGATAATCACCAGGCAAGAGAGTTCCCTTCCTGTCGGGGAACACTTCAGTAGTCAAGGGCATTCAGCCTCTGATCTTCGGGTAAGCATTCTCCTAGGCGGCCTTCACGACACATGGTAATGCAGAATTGCTGAAGAGAAACTGATAGCCTCTGCACACGAGGACAGCCTCAGCCGGGATCTAGGGTTCATGTCGCACTCTGTAATCCCCACGACTTGTCTGTGCTTGCAAATTCTCTAACTATCCTGGCTGCTGGAGACAATTCACATCTCTTTAACCTGTGCTTAGCACTCTTTCCACTCATATTGTCTGCACCTGATTACCTGTTAAGACTTGCATTCCAATCATTATCCTGTTTGTGAACCAAATCCTGCACTCACCTGATGAAAGGGCATCACTCCGAAAGCTCATGCTACCAAATAAACCTATTGGACCTTAATCTGGTGAGACAACTTACATCAACTGTGAATTACTTTGTCAAATGCCTCTTGAAGCTTAATATGCACAAAATGCACAATCCTGGATTTTTTTTGTAACTCTTTAAATGGGATATGGACATTGCTGGTTACGCCAGCATTTATTTCCCATCCCTAATAGCCCTCAAAAAAAATGGTAGCAAGCCGCCTTCTTGAATCACAGTAATTTATTTGGTGTTGTACACCCAGAGTGCTGTTAGAAGAGAGTTCCAGGATTTTGATCCTGTGACAGTGAAGAAGCAGTGATATAATTCCAAGTCAAGATGGTGTGCGACTTGGGAGCTTGCAGGTGATGTTGTTCCCATGCACCTGCCACTCTTGTCCTTCTAGATGGTAGAGCGCTCAGATTTGTAAGGCGCTGCCATAGGAGCCTTGACGAGTTGCTGCAGTGCATCTTACACACTTCTGCCTCTGCATGTTGGTGGTGGACACAGTGGATGTTAAAGGTGGAGAATGGGGTGCCAATCAAGCAGGCTGCTTTTGTCCTGGGTGGTGGCAAGATCTTGAGTGTTGTTGGAGTTGCATCCATCCACTCAACTGTGAAGTATTCCATCACACTCCTCAATTATGCCATGTAGATAATGGACAGGCCTTAGAAGTCATAAGGCAAAATTTCAAGACTGTGACCTGCTCTTGTAGCCACAGTATTTTTAAGGCCGGTCCAGGTAAGTTTCTAGTCAATGGTAACCCCAGGGCATTGATAGTAGGAGATTCAGTGATGGAATCCTATTGAATATCAAGGGGAAAATGGTTGGATTCTCGTTGAAAATGATTATTGCTTGGCATTTGTGTGATGTGACCATTAGTTGCCACTTATCAATCCAAGCTTGGTTGTTGTCCAGGTCTTACTGCATATGGGTAAGAATTGTTTCAGTAACTGAGTCGCAAATGTTGCTGAACATTGTGCAATCATTAGCAGAGGTCCACGGTTCTGATTTTATGATAGAGGAAAGGTCATTGATGAAACAGTAGAAGATAGTTGGGCCTACGATCCTTCAGCGGTGTTCTGGGCCTGAGATGATTGACTTCTAACAACCACAACCACTTTCCTTCGCGCTAAGTTATCACTAATAATCTTCTTCCTCATTCCATTGCAAATTCCCTATAGCAAATACTGACTTGCATTTATTTGCCCGTGCTTTTTTAAATGCCAAATCATTGTCATATTTTCCCTCCACTGACATAGGACTAACCAGGTTTTAGTATATGTACTTTAAGCTAAATGGAAAGATCCACATTACGTTAAGGATTCAAGAAGCATATAAAACTATTGCTTTAGCATTGATAAAGTGCAGATGATAATTGCCTGATCTATGCCAGATGTTTTTTCCTGATTTTCCATGGGATTTTAAAAAAGAAACACATGATATTTATGAAAATTAAAACATAAAATGAAGAATAGGATTTGTAGACAACTTAAATCTAGTGTGATGTGCATCGCACTGAAACAGCCTGGTTCACCATCTAAAATTCGTAAAAGTTCTGTTAGTATTTCATTCAATGCGTTAACACCACCACCACTCAGCACAGCATCATTCAGCAGACTGTATGTGTCATGACTAGCTCAGTGGTTAGCACTACTGCCTCACATCTCCAGGGACCCACGTTCAATTTCAGCCTTGGGCAATTGTGCGTGGAGTTTGCACATTCCCCAGGTCTGCCAGAGTTTCCTCTGGATGCTTCATTTTCCTCCCACAGTCCAAAGATGTACAGGTTAGGTGGATTGGCTGTGCGAAATTGCTCCTTTGTATCGATAGCTGTGTATGTTAGGTGGATTAGCCATGGTACGTGCATGGGGTTACGGGGACAGGGACTGTTGTTATGGTCATATGCTTCTAATGGGAGGGAATACAATGCATTGTTTGAGTCAAACAGTTGTAATAACAACATAGTCACAGTTTTGACATAATATTAATTCTCACCAAATGCTCTCAGCCAAGATAATATTGGCTGTCAAGTGTCATTCGTTCACAAAAAATCATTTTGGTTTAAAAATATATTATACTTTAATTCATATAACTGAAAAAAATCACTGTACACTTGAATAAACCTTCAAATTGCAACAGCTTTGCCAATTATAAATTTCTGATATTTTCCAGACATTACTAATGATAAAATTTGATGGCAATCCCAGCTATTTCAGTATTACATCAACAATCCATCCTTTTCCACCATGGCTTTATTTGATTAAAGTTAATCAATGCAATGGAAAACCATATTCTTTGAAACGGAGTTAGCAGAAAACCTAAAATAATTTACGCAGCCAATTCCATCACACACTAAGATCAAGGCAAAATCCTGCAGATGCTGGAATCTGAAACAAAAACAGAAAATGCTGGAAAATCTCAGCACACCTGACAGCTACTTTAGAGAGAGAATAGAGCCAAATGTTTCAAGTCAGGATGACCCTTTGTCCTTTCGTACTTCATTGCAGATAGGGTTCGACCCTGAAGCATAATTAAATTGACTTTTTGAAGAACATTACAATTCCTTCATAACTGCTAATGTTGTCTAACACGAGGCTTGGTTTATAGGACAGCTTAGTTCAGCGAGATATCCATCATTCAAACTTCTCAACAACATACAACCAAAACATCCCTCCCCTGGTAGCAGTCTGGGATTAAATCACTATCTGCAACCTTGATGTCATATTCAATCCTGTCAGGAGCTTCTGATTTTATACTTGCATCATGATTAAAACTTCTATGTTCACCCCTGCAATCACTCAACATCACCTTTCTCAGTTCATCTGCTGTTAAACCCTCATCCGTTTCTTTACTTCCTCTAGACTTGAACACTCCAATAGACTGCCGACTGGTCTCCCACTACCCTCTGTAAATTTACAGTCAACGAAAACTCTGCTGCCCACATCTTAACCTTGAAGCAAGTCCTGTCCTCCAATCACCCTCTGCTCATTGACCTACGCTGGCTCCCAGACAAGCAACACTTTGATTTTAAAATTCATATCTTTGTTTTCAAATCCTTCCATGACCTTCCCTATCTCTAATCTTCTCCAACCCCGCAAGTCTTCAAGATTATAAATGGTCCTCTAATCCTGGTCTCTTGAGACTCCTTGATTTTAATTGCTCCACCATTGGTCTTTAGCTGCCTTGGCCCCAAGTTTGAGAAGTCTTTCACTACACCTCCCCTTATTGCATCTCTCCCTTGTTTATCTCCTTTAAGGCAAATTGTCTCAAACGTATTGCTTTTTGTCACCTGACTCTTAATGGTTCAATGTCACACTTTGTTTTTAAATGCTCCCACGAAGCGTCTTCATATATTTCATTATGCTATATACTGTTGATTATAGCTTTAGGCCCAGTTTAATGGCCTTATCAACAAATCAGATTAAGTTTTGTTACAGTCCTTTAGTTTTAGTATTTAAACATATTCATACTAAAGCACAGTGTATAATTTCTGTTACTAACTCTTCAATAACTCATGCAGAATGTGAGAAGTTCATCTGCTACCCATGAACTATCATTTTCTGTCAAATTATAGTATTTTGTTTCATGATACATGACTTTGTGCATCTCCTCAGCCCTAAACCATTTTTAGAAATCAGTTACCATAAGTATGATTTGCAGAGTATCCTGCAAAGTAGAAATGTTTTACATTTACTCAGTATCTTCCCATTATAGTAACAGGTTGCATTAGGTTAGTGATGTCAAGTGCTATTTCGGTAAATATTTATAAATTTTAAGAGTATTTAGAAAGCTTATGATTATGGCTAGTTAAATCAACAATTGGTGACAAAACCAGAAAGAGGCTGGGTCTCCCGTGACTAGTGATTCACCTCCTGGCCTCTCTTTGCCTCCCAACTATCTACAGGGGTCAAGGCTGGGATTTGATTGGTTAGTAACCACTCATCTGGACCAGGGCCATTGCAACACTTAATATCACCCAGACAGAGTAGTCAGCTTAACAGTGAAGGGACAGTGATATATTTCTTAGAATGGTATGCGACTTAGGAGGGGAACTTGCTGTGGGTAGTGGTAGCCAACTGCTCTTGTTCTTCTAGGCATTAGACATTGTGGGTTTTTGAAGCTGCTGCTGAAGAAACTCTGGCAAATTGCTGCACACTATCTTACAGATAGGACACACTGCAACCAGGATACAGCGGTGGCAGCAAATGCTTAAGAGGTGGATGTGGTATCAAGCAAATGGATCATTTAGTCTTGAATGGAGCTGCATTGATCCAAATGTGTATTCCATCAGACTCAGAATTCCTACAGTATAGAAGGAAGCCATTCAGCCCATCGAGTCTGTACTGACCACAATCCTACCCAGGCCCTATTCCTGTAACCCCTCATATTTACCCTGCTAATCCCCTGACACTAGGGTCATTTTAGCATGGCCAGTCCACCTAACCACCATTTTTGGACTGTAGGGGGAAACCAGAGCACCTGGAGGAAACCCACACAGATACGAGGAGAAAGTGACCAAGGTTGGAATTGAACATGGGTCCCTGGTGCTGTGAGGTAGAAATGCTAACCATTGTACCCCACAGGTGGCAGAAAGGCTATTCAAAAAATGAGCTATGTACCACAGAATACCTCGCCTCTGCCCTTATAGTCACAGTATCACAGAATCCAACCTACCCCCCCCCCGCCCAGTCACAATTAAACGCCAAAAGAGCAATTAGTGAATCTGGAAACTTTGGCATATGTTTTGATATATAATGCTAACTTATTTCCTGAAATACATTTTATTACTCCAACACAAGGGGAGTGAAAACATTCAGAGCATGTACAATTTTGGCCCTGGAGGGAGTGCAGAGGAGGTTTACTAGGCTGATACCGGAGTTGAGGGGATTGAGCTATGAGGAGAGGCTGAATAAACTAGGCTTGTACTCGTTAGAGTTTAGAAGAATGAGGGGAGATCTCATTGAGACGTATAAGATGATGAATGGGATGGATAGGATAGAGGTGGAGAGACTCTTCCCGCTCAAAAAAGACAGTAGGACTAGGGGGCACAGCCTCAAGATAAAGGGGAGGCGGTTTAGAACGGAGTTGAGGAGGAACTTCTTCACTCAAAGGGTGGTGAATCTCTGGAATTCTCTGCCCGTTGAAGTGGTGGAGGCTGCCTCGCTAAATATTTTTAAGAAGCGGGTTGATGGGTTTTTGATAAGAGAAGGGATTAAGGGTTATGGGGAGAGGGCGGGAAAGTGGAACTGAGCCACGACAGATCAGCCATGATCTTATTGAATGGCGGGGCAGGCTCGAAGGGCTAGATGGCCTACTCCTGCTCCTATTTCTTATGTTCTTATGTTCTTAAAGCTGGGAGTAAGAGACAGAAGAGAAAGAAGGGAGAACTTGGCAGAGTTCTGGGTTCCAGCAGGGTTACTAGCTGGAGAAGGTAGCAGTGCTGATGCAGGGATTGATGAAGGCCTATAGCAGAGGGACACTCATTCTGCAATAAGAAATAACAATTCTCATGATCTCCAGAAGTCTAATAATACTTCACAACTGTGATTACACTTCAAAAGATATTTATTCAGCTGTAACGTTGGAAGCAAATTTGTGCACAGCAAGTTCCCACAAACAGACCAGATAATCTGTTTTTTGTGATAATGATTGAGAGATAACATGGGCCAAAATACCAGGGATAGCTTCAATGCTGTTCATTGAAAAAGTGCCATGGGATCTTTTATGTCCACGTGAGACAGCAGAAATGGATGAGTCCCCTTTGGATTTTAAATTATTTCCTGACTGATCTTAATGATTTCCTTTCTGCTTGTATTCCATCAGAACAAAGTCCACACCTCTGGTATAATCATATAATAGAAGTATTTAAATTGTAATGTCTTCATTTTTAACAGTGCAAATTATACAACATCTAACTCAACAAGAGAAATGAAAAATAAAAAAGTATTCACTCTGAAGATTTACAGCCTATGTTGCACCTATTAAAATGAATACATAACACAAGAAATAGGGGTATAAGTAGACCATGTGACCTGTTCCATCATTCAATACAATCATGATTGATCTTGGGCTTCAACTCCTCTTGCTTGCCTTCTCCTTACATTCCCTGATTCATTGACACAAAAAAACTCTGTCCCTGCCTAATACACATTCAAAGCCAAGTATACCATGATTTTGGAATCTCACAATGAAAATATATTTTAAGTATTCAGCAACTGTAACTATATATACACTACAAAAAAAAAACTTTGCTGTAAGTCACTATCTGTTTTGGTTTTCTCTCATTTTTGCTGTAGGGACATGTTCCTTTTGATCTTAGTTTGTCCAATAACCTTTCATTAATAATCAAATCCGCTGCAACCCTATCCTTCAGTAACAGACACTTTATCTCCCAATGGAGATAAATGACGTTTCCCACTGCTCCAGCAGACAGCAGTGACTTGCAATGAGAACCCGAGTCTTCTGAAAATGGTGCTCAATCACGTCAAGACTCTCGGCGTCCATATTATGTACTTTGGAGAATCTTGCAGCTGAAGAGAAGGTATCTAGTGCTGCTGCTGGAGCTTTGGCTTCTATTTGTCAGCAGGGATGGACAGCAGAGTTGCACGAATTGTTTGAATGCAATGTCAAACTGCAGCAGAAGGTAAGTGTTAGACTGGGTGAAATGCCTTCCAAGAAGCTAGCAATCGCCAGCCTTCCTGGAATATAAAGGTAACCATGGGTTTTGGTTCCCTTCTACAGACCATCTTCTTAAGCCCATTTCTCTTCTCCACCCTCACCCAAAATTATCAACCGCCTTTGCCATTTTCCATCTTTCTCCAAGTTCAGGACGTCTCCTAAAACTCTGCATTACATTAGCCCTGAACTTGTATCTCTCTCTAGTTTCTCTCCTTATCACTTTTTATGCCCTCTTCAAGTTCGTCTTGTTCATGAGACCTATTTTCTTAACTCTCTTGCCACTAAACTGTCAGCAACGTAACATCACTTCAAGGTTCCCATATTAGTGACATTGTTAATGATTCTCTCCCTTCTGTCCTTCACCTTCAAATTTGCTCTTTGTCCTAAAAGGAAAAAATACCACTATATGTACTCTTAAACTCTCTTTCCAACAGCACCAACTCACCCTCTCTCAAAGCTTTTGCTCTTCATTTCAGGTGTTGAGGAATGCAACCTCTTTCTCTTTTCACAGATTCTGCCAGACCTGACATTTTCCAGTATTTCCATTCACATCTTAGATTTCCAGCATCCGCAGAATTATACTTTTATTTTAGTGCTTAATACACTTCCATTTCTCTTCCAGAGATGCCTATGTTGAAGAACTACTACTCTGTTCTCCATTATGGTATTTGTCTGTCTCGTTTACCATGTTCACCTTTATTGATTTCCAACTCTCCCTTGGTGTTTACCAAAATTCACTTCCTCAGCGACCATCTGACTCATGCCAAAGAACAAAAGAACAAAGAACAAAATCAGCCCAGGAAACAGGCCCTTCGGCCCAACCATGCGGATTCCAACTGAAATTCCATGCCTCATACTTTGAATCGACTCGAGATTACAGGCATCTCCGGGACACACAACACTCAAGACTGCTGTTCTTGCCACATTCTGAGATCCCCACACAGTGCCATGTGTAGCCACACGTCCACCCTGGACCTCCTTCTCCAGCAGGACCAACTCACCCTTTCTCAAAGCTCCCCTTGTCCCCAGTTCCATTTTATTCTTTGTTTTATCTGATTGCTTAATAAGAAGCTTTTTCTCATCCTTTCAGGTGTTAAGGAATGGAAATTTTGTTTCTCGTCTCCAAAGGCCAGAAACCTGCTGAGTTTTTCCAGCATTTTCTGTTTTTATTTCGGATTTCCAGCATCCACAGTATTTTGCTTTTATATTAGTACAAATAGATTCAGCTACAATAAAGAAACTCAGCTAACTTGGTGGCAATGAAAGATTGATGCTTACTTTGGGAATGTTTCTGTTTTGATTTTCTTTTTCTAACGTGGTCCAACTGGAGCAAAACCCTACATTGCTGGACTGGTAGGAAATTCTGAAAGCTATCATAGAAATTGACCTATATCTTGGCCATTGACACCACTATCGTCAAAAGTTAAAATTCAATCTATGCATGCTCAGCTGCAGGCAGCAATGAAGGAAGAGTGGGGTGTTAGAGGGCACATGGAGCAAACCAAGCAAATGATGTCAGTATCAATTTGGACTTGGGCACGTACAGTAGTTTTAATGTTGGAAATCCTATCCCTTCTTCCCAAAATTAGCAATGCAAAGAAGCTTTGATTAAAAAACAGAAAATGCTGGATAAACTCAGCAGGTCTGGCAGCATCTATGGGGAGAAACAGAGTTAACATTTCAGATCTAAATGATCCTGTCTCAGAGCTAATTAAACTTTGATTAAGTAGTTTCAGGCATTCAATTATAGTTAGGCTGTTGAATCTGACTAAGAAAACATACATTTCTGAACAGACAATGGATTGGAAAGACACTATTTTAATGTCCATCTACAACAGAAACAGCATCACCACTGTTTTAAACCACTAAATACACATTTAGCTAAGACCAAAGCCTGAACTGGACATTTCACAGACAATAGAAACTTCACTTCCCTGTTCAGGTAGAAGGGAAAGAGATCTTATTCAACATGGAAGATCTCCAAGTGTCCTGACCAAACATTTCTCCCTTAACTATCAAAACATAATGTGGCATTGGACTGGGGTGGGCACAGTTAAAAAGTCTCTTGGACTTGATTATCTGTAAAGACCCGTATTCCAATCATTATCTTGCAACTGTGTCTCTATCTCTATATGCCATGGTTGTGAACCCAGCTCTTCACTCACCTGAGGAAGGAGCAGCGCTCAGAGAGCTTGTGATTCTAAATAAACCAGTTTGACTTTAACTTGGTGTTGTGAACTTCTTACCAGCAAAACAGACTCATTAATTGATATCATTTTCCTACACAACGATTGTAAAATTTCAACCAGAGTTAAAATGTTCTTCCCCTTCTGTCACCTCACAAAGGTTTATTAATCTAGTCCTCTTCTTCCAATACAACTTGCATTTATGTAGTGCCTTTAGTAAACAAGACAGCTCACTGGAGTATTATCAGTCCCATTAGGAGAGGATAGTCTGGTGACCAAAAGTTTGGTTAAAGAGGCATGGATGTTTCGAAGCATCTTAAAAAAAATTCTAAAAGTCTGGGGCCTAGACAGTTAAAGGCAGAGTCACCAATGAAGCTTTCCTGTTTGATAAATTATCAAATACTGACTTAGGCACACAAGTTGTAATGTCCAATTGTTAGAGTCTAGGTTCTTGCTCAAAGCTTAGAGTATGAAACTATGACAAATGGTCATGTGGATTCGAAACATCAGCTCTTTTCTTGCAGATGCTGCCAGATCTGCTGAAATTGTCCAGCAGATCTGGACAAATCTTTTGGTTTCAGATTCCAATATCACAGTAATTTGCTTTTCTCCTTCGAATCAGAATAGTGGTGTATCAGGTTGAATTCAAATCAACCTCCTAAATTCTATTTTGAGATCCACCACTGGACTGAGCATTCATTTTTAGAGAAAACATATAAATGGAGATACTGTATGTCATAACTAATTAGATTTCCACAAAACATTGGGTATTTATTACTTCAGGAAATAGACACTCTAAAGTATAGTTAGTCTATTTTGTTAACAGCACATCTTGTATCCAAATGGGGAACTTTACAATTTAATTAAAAGCCCGGCATTTTGGGGTCATGGTGGAATCTAGTTGTGAAAGCAAAACAAGCATGACAAATAAAAGATCAGAGAAATTTCTCAAAATAAACAAAAACAACCTGAGGTATTGCATAAACCCTAGATTGGCAGAAACTGCCCCAATGACATAACAGCAAAGAAACGTGATTTTCCCCAAACCAAATCAAGAATAGACAGACCTTAGATAGTTTGGGGTGCCTGAATGAAGAATGTAATTTTTCAGGTTACAATAATAAAGATAACATACTATCTGTCAAGTAAAATCCCATTAAGCAGGAACAATACAATATTTAAGTGGACCAAAGATTAGAGACCCAAACACAAGTGCGGAGATGGATGTACGTACAATATTTAAACAATTACCATTTTTAAACTCTTCTTCTGAAGCTCTTCTACCATTGACTTTTTTTTCAAATCCACCAATCAACAATGTGAATTTATACAACTATTGTCAATACTATACAAAAGAAAGATTACAGAATAAAGATACTGTTTAGCTAATGTAGCATTTGTAACATTTAAAGTCATCACTAATAGTATAGAACACCAACTTGTTTTGACATAATTCATTTAAAACACTATAATTTTATTTTCTTTTACTGCCACATTTTTGCTGCACTGCTTAAAGCAGGAGTTAAAATGTTTTTTATGACAGTACGGATTTCCCATGGCAACAGTGGACACTTTTAAAAGAGTGATCCAAGTTTCAGAAGGGCAAAACTGTAGTGCAGAAGATAGTAAACCCCCACCCAAAAAGATCTTCTATAATGAAGCATTCAGTCTGATGAAATTCATCCATCATTTGCCATGTCTAACTAAGCGGAAGTTCTATTTGTTATTGGACATTGAACATAGTTAGACTTTGGTTTAAGCCTCCTAAGGGTGACAAAGGACTATACATGACCCTATTCACCACAGATAAAAAGACCCTTTATAGGTTCTCCAATTCCTTACGAAGTTGGCTTGAATATGGAAGATAAAAGACTATTTACTACACAAGCAACTTCACATTTAATATTTTTACTGTTTTATAACCTATTAATAAAGTGCTTCTTATATTCACTTTGGAACTAAACAATGAATCATTGATGGCTAATTTAAAACACAATTTGAGATAGTTTTCAAATACATATAAACCAAAAATGTGTACCCTCTGTAAATAATTAAAGTTGCAATGGAAACAGAAAATATCAAGACTTGCACAACATATCAGTCAGTAGCTACCCAATAATGATGCCACTTTGAACATGACAATTCATAATCACATTTTTTGGTAGTAAAAATGCAGGAGACTACATATAATGTCAGAGACACCCATCAGTTCTTTTTTCAGTGACCTATATAGGTTGAGTCCAGATACACCCAAAATTTAAAACTCTCAATCCCCATCAAATCCCTCCATAGACTTGCCCCTCCCCATCTCCTCTTCCAACTCTATGTTCCTCCAATTCTAACTTCTTGTGCATCAATTTGCTTCATCCTTTATTAGCAGACATGCCAAACATATCTCCACCTCTATATCACTTGCTTCTCCTTTAAGACACTCCTAAGTGGCCTCTTCAACAATCAGTCATCAGTTCTATCCTCTCCTATGAGACTTGGTGTCAAATTTTATTAGTTAACACTATAACACATTTTACTAAAGGCACTAGATTAGTGCTAGTTTTTGTAGAAGAAGGGGAGGAGCACTGGAGCAATGAGAAATCTTTGGCTAAGTGCCAAATTCCCTGCACTTGCTTGCAACAGCAATTGGGCATGAACGGCCAGAAAATTCTGGCCATTATTTCTGTCTTCGGCCTTGGCAAAATAACCCAGCAACTGCAACAGGAGCTAACAAAGATTTCAGAATAAATTTTTTGCTGTCACCTAAATTGTGCAAAAGCATTCTTGTGCCAACAAATTAGAACCAATTTAGACACACTTTCATAAGCATTTACTGACAAGAGGTAAATGTGCACCTCCTCACCCAGAACCCCACACAGTCTATTCCCTTTCACAGGGGCAAAAGTGCACCCCATGTGCTTACAATTAACATGCAATTAGCAGACTTCCTTCTCTTTCTTTAAATTTAAATTCCACGTCAGTATTGTTAGCACAATTCTCAAATCCCACAATAGCACCCCTTAAGAATTCAAGATACATCACAAAGGTACCTGAAAAGGTTTCCCTTTCAGATACAAGTCCTTGTTTTGTATCATTACGCTATAATGTTGAGTGCTTAATGGGGCAAGCATTCACATTTAGCGTCAGGAAGTTCACTTTAACATTGTTTTGTGCTGTGTCTAACATTGGGTGTGTCACCAGTGGCACCATTTTAGAGCAGCTGCTCCTGCTCCCAATCATACCAGTCGCTGATGACCCTCCTTCTACTGACACCCTACATCAATAGGGATGAAGTAGAAATGGTCGAGAAATTCAAGTTTCTAGACATCCAGATCACCAACAACCTGTCCTGGTCCCTCCACATGGATGCTTCAGTTAAGAAAACCCACCAACGCTCCTGCTTTGACTAAGACAGCAAAAAACTACAAAGGTTATGAACATAGTCCAGTTCATCATGCAAACCAATCTCCCATCCATTGACTCTGTCTATGCTACCCACTGCCTCAGAAAAGCAGCCAGCATAATCAAGGATTCCACACACCCTGGATATACTCTCTTCCACTGGGAAAAAGATACAAATGCCTGAGAACATGTATGAATTGACTAAAGAACAGCTTCTCTGCTGCCATCAGACTTTTGAATGGATCTATTACATATTAAGCTGATCTTTCTCTTCACCCTATCTGTAATTGCAACACTATATCCTACATCCTCTCCTTTCCTTCTCCCCATATACTCTATGAACAGTATGTCTTGCTATACAAGCACACAAGAAACAATAGTTTCACTGTATCCCAATTCATGTGCCATTAATAAATCAAAAAAAGGATGAAAATTCAAGCTGGCCAATTACTGCCCCATCAGTCTACTCTCAAACATCAGTAAAGTGATGGAAGGGGTCATTAACAGTGCTATCAAGCAGCACTTGCCTAGCAATAACCTGGCCCACTGTCCCTCAGTTTGGGTTTCACCAGGGTCACTCGGCTCCCAATCTCATTACAGTCTTGGTTCAAATGTGGACAGAAGAGTTGAACGCTCGAGAGGAGGGGGAGAGTGAATGCCCTTGACATCAAGACAGCATTTAATCAAATAAGAACATAGGAACATAAGAAATAGGAGCAGGAGTAGGCCATCTAGCCCTTCGAGCCTGCCCCGCCATTCAATAAGATCATGGCTGATCTGAAGTGGATCAGTTCCACTTTCCCGCTCTCTCCCCATAACCCGTAATTCCCTTGTCTGTCAAAAACCTATCTACCCGTGACTTAAATATATTTAGCGAGGTAGCCTCCACCACTTCACCGGGCAGAGAATTCCAGAGATTCACCACCCTTTGAGTGAAGAAGTTCCTCCTCAACTCCATTCTAAACTGCCACCACCCCCCCCCCCTTATCTTGAGGCTGTGCCCTCTAGTCCTGCTATTCTTTGAGCGGGAACAATCTCTCTACCTCTACCCTATCCATCCCCTTCATTATCTTATACATCTCTATAAGATCCCCCTTCATCCTTCTAAACTCCAACGAGTTTACCCAGTCTATTTAGTCTCTCTTCATAGGCCAACCCCCTCATCTCCGGTATCAGCCTAGTGAACCTCCTCTGCACTCCCTCCAAGGCCAAAATATCCTTGCGCAAGTGCAGCGACCAAAACTGCACACAGTACTCATGACCTCACCAGTGACCTGTACAGTTGCAGCAAGACCTCCCTACTTTTATATTGTATCCCCCTTGCTATAAAGGCCAGCATTCTATTTGCCTTCTTGATCACCTGCTGCACCTGCAGAATGGGTTTTTGCGACTCGTGTACAAGGACCCCCAGGTTCCTCTGCACTGTAGCATGCTGCAGCTTTTCACCCCTTAAATAGTAATCCCTCCTACTATTATTTCTGCCAAAGTGGATAACCTCACACTTGCTAACACTGTACTCTATCTGCCAGGTCCTCGCCCACTCGCTCAGCTGATCCAGATCTCTCTGCAGACTTTCCACACCCTCCGCACAATTTGCTTTTCCACTCATCTTTGTGTCATCAGCAAATTTCATCACCCTACACTCAGCCCCCTCCTCCAGATCATCTACATAAATGGTAAATAGCTGAGGCCCCAGCACCAAGCCCTGCGGCACTCCACTAGTCACCAACCGCCAACCAGAATAGCACCCATTGATACCAACTCTCTGCTTCCTATTAGACAACCAATCCTCTATCCATGCTAACACCTTACCCCCAACTCCATGCACCCTAACCTTATGAAGCAACCTTTTGTGCGGCACCTTATCACATGCTTTTGACAATGGAGAAACACCACATCCACCAGTTCCCCTCTGTCTACCGCACTAGTCACATCCTCATAGAAATCCAATAAATTTGTTAAACGTGACTTCCCCTTAACGAATCCGTGCTGCGTCTGCTCTATCAGACCATTCTCTTCTAGGTGCCTTGCTATTTCTTCTTTGATGACAGATTCAAGCATTTTTCCAACTACAGACGTTAAACTAACTGGCCTATATTTCCCTGCTACCTTTTTTAAACAGCGGCGTAACATTAGCTGTTTTCCAATCTTCCGGCAATTCCCCGGAATCCAGCGAAGTTGGGTAAATAATCACTAAGGCATCCACTATCACCTCTGCCATTTCCTTCAGAACCCTAGGATGCATTTCATCCGGTCCTGGGGACTTGTCCACCATCAGTCCCATTAGTCTATCAAGCACTACTTCTCTAGTGACAGTAATCGCATTCAGGCCCTCATCTCCTACCATCCTTCTATCTTTAATATCCGGCAAACTATTCGCGTCCTCCTCCATGAAGACCAAGGCAAAAAACTTATTTAAGGCCTCCGCCATTTCCTCATCTCCCACCACTAAATCCCCCCTCTCATCCTCATTCACTCTAGCCAGCTTCCTCTTCTTTATACATTTGTAAAAACTCTTACTGTCCTTTTTTATATTTAATGCTAGTTTAGCTTCATAGTCTATCTTTCCTCTCTTTATCAACTTCTTAGCCATTCTCTGTTGATTTTTAAACCTCTCCCAATCTTCTACTCGCCCACTACTTTTAGCCACTCTGAACGCATCAGCTTTTAATTTAATATTCTCCTTTATTTCCTTCAAATGTGACATCAGGAATTCCTAGCAAAACTAGTCTGAATCGGAATCAGGGAGAAAACCCTCCTCTGGTTGGAGTCATGCCTGGCGCAAAGTTAAGATGGTTGGAGGTCAATCATCTCAGCTCTAGGACATCATTCCAAGGCCCAACCACCATCGGTTGTTTCATCAATAACCTTCCATCAAAAAAATCAGAATAGGGACATTCAGTGATGACCGGACAATGTTCAACACCATCTGCAACATCTCAGATACTGAAACAGTCCATATCTAAATGCAACAAGTCCTGAACAATATCCAGGCTTGGGTGCTGACAAGAGGCAAGAAATATTTCCACTACACGTGCCAGGAAATAACCATCTCCAGCAAGAGAGAATCTAATCATCGCTTCTTGACATTAAATTACATTACTATTACTGAATCTCCTACCATCAACATCCTGGGAGTTACCATTGATCAGAAATTAAAGTGCATTAGTCATATAAATAGCATGGCTACAAGAGAGGGTCAAAGGTTAGGAATCATGCAGCAATTAACTCCACCTGACTCCCCAAAGCTTGCCCACTATCCACAAAGCAGAAGTCAGGAGTGTGATGGTATACTTTCTACTTGCCTGAAATACTGCAGCTCCAACAACACAAGGTGATCTACACCATCTATGATCTACTTGACTGCCACCACTTTGTAGAATCCTACACTGCAGGAGGTGGCCATTCGGCCCATCGACTCTCCACCAGCACTTAAGAGCATCTCACCCAGGTCCTGCCCACTCACCATACCCTCTTATATTTATCCTGCGAATCCCCTAACCTAGACATCATGGGACACTAAGGGGCAATTTAGCACAGGAAAGTCATCTAACCTGAACATCTTTGGACTGTGGGGAGAAACAAGCACCCAGGGGAAATCCATGCAGGCACAGGGAGAATGTTTGTATGGAGTTTGCACCGTCACCCAATACTGGAATCGAACCTAGGTTTCTGGCACTGACAGGCAGTAGTGTTAACCACTGTGCTACCCTCTTCCACAAACCCTCCACCATCAACAGATAGTTGCAGCCATGCATACCATCTCCAAGATGCACTGCAGTAACTAAGATTTCTTAGGCAGCACTTTCCAAATTTGCAAACGCTGCCATCTGGAAGGACAAGAGTAGCAGATGCCCAGGAACACCACCAGCTGGAGGTTCCCCTCCAAGCTACTACTAGAGATGGGTAATAAACGCAATACCTACATCCTGTAAATAAATTTGAGAGGGTCAGCAGTGAGAGGTAGGGTCAGGGAAAGTTCAATGAGCATAACTCATCGCAACCAAAGGGACAGGGAGCAGGAACGGTGATGAACTACAGGATCAACAAGTAGGACAAGTAGCGGGTGAGCAAGTGGGACAGAAGATGAGCCAGAGTGAAAATAAGCAGGAGCGGTGATAAACAGAGAGGTAAGAAAAAGACCCTGTCTTTTTAAAAAAAAAGTTTTGCATGCATTTTAAAAATGACAGTAAATATTTTAACTTAGATGTAAAGGTTAATTTTTTCTGATGAGAAAGACCCAACAGAGTCTAACTACAGCTTTAAACAAAAGATCAGAATGATTTAATATTGTTTATAGCTCTGACCGGTCTTCCATGGGGTATAATCCTTGTACATCTACATGGTACCCCAGCTACCATGGTGGCTTGGAAAGTACATTTCTTCTTCGAGGCAAACTCCAACCTCCTAAAATCTCTTTAGCACCTCCTCTAAGTTAGCTAGGTGTTCGGCTTCTGTCAATCCAGTCATAAGTACACCATCAAGGTATACTACAATCCGTGGCAGTCTTGCAACAAACTTTCCATTGACCTCTGGAAAACAACACATGCTGGCAATACACCAAAGGGCAGGCGCATTTTCTGGAACAAATCCTTTGTGTGTGTTCATCATGACATAACGTTGAAAAGCACCGTCTCATTCAAGTTGCTCATATGTATGACTCACATCCAATTTTATGTAAGATTGGCCTCCAGTCAGCATTGTACACAGGTCTTCAATCTTCAGGATTGGATATTTATCCAATTTGGCAGCCTGATTAACTGTTAACTTGTAGTCCCCACAAATATGGAAAGCCTTGTCTGGCTCCAACACAGGGACTGTGTTGCATGCTGCCCATTCTGCAAATTGAACTGGCCAAGTTCTTCCAATCACTTTAATTCAATGTCCACCTTTTCTCATAAGGCATGAGATACTCGTCTTGCCTGAAAAAACAATAGTCACCTGCAGTTATCTTGCCTAACCTGTCACTGAAGATGCTCTCATATTTCTTCACCAGTTCGGGCAATCCTCCTACCTGCACTTGGAACATTTTGGTCAAATTTAACTTAATTTCCTCACGCCAATTTCTGCCCAGAAGGCTTTGTCTTTCACCTGACACTATGACTACTGAGGAGTAATGCAGAATGGTGCCCATAGCTTATAAGTACTGTTGTTGTGCCCATCATTTTTAAGGCTACTCCTGTGTAAATTGTTAACTTTACTCAGCACTCTAAATTCAATTGCTGGGCTCAAGTACCGAAATGTATGCTGACTTATCACAGTAGCAGATGCCCACTTATCTGCTTCCATCTCAAGAAGCTTTCCACCTCAGAAGCATTACAGTAATGAGGCTACCTTGTCCACGTGCATGTTAAATAGGGAGTAATCATATAAATTGTTGGTTCATTCAGCTTTTACCACTTTACATACTTGTGCCACTCCACTCATTTGGTTACTGGGTAGATGTGGTCGCATGATTGCTTTAAGAGCCAGTCACCTGATTTGATGGTAATGCTATTGTGGTATTTCACAGACTGCTGTTTAGTTTCTGTTCTGTACAAAGAGCATCTCTTCCAATAAAACCGTTGTGTGTTACTTTGAATCTACATGTCCAAACAACATCTACTGTTTTCGTTTGAAGCCCACAACCCTAAAATAGGGAATTATTGTGGACTTGACTTGCTTTTGTACTTTAAGTGGGTGTTCCTATGACTGAAAAATCAATCAGCCTCTTTATACCTGCAAGGTATAAAGCTGCAAGATTCACAGGAGTGGCTATCCCCACAATGGTAACATTCTGCTTCAATCTTTGCCGATTGATTTCCTCTTCTGAATCTATTTTTATTTGTTTTGCTTTGTGTTTCACTATTACATCCTCGTGACCGGCACAATTTTGCATGCTTTGTAACACTTGTGTATCATTTTCAATGCCTCTGCTAGTAATTTCTGCTGAACAATCTCATTATTTACTCCACATACTAATCTGTCCTGCAGCCTATCAAAGTGGCTCCAAAGTCAAAGTGCTCCTAGATTTGCTTCAACTTAGCGATATAAGTCACAATACTTTTCCCTGGAGCTCTCGCTCAAGTTAAACTTAGATCTCTGTGATATGACCTATGGCTTCAGATGGAAATGTGACTTTACCAATTCAATGATCTTACAGAATGACTTGGGGTCAGGCACGCTTGGGGTTCTTACGCTGCGAATCAAACTGTAAACTTGGCTCCCATGTTGCCTTTCTCTTCCCCTCCTCCCCTATCCCATTTGCTTGAAAGTAATAGCCCAGGCACTCCATGTATTTTGTCCAGCCCTCTGCAGACAGTTTCCTTCACAGTCAGTGCCACAGCGACTAGAACCGTGCAGTCCATCCATATGATACACCTTAATATAATCCAATAATTTAAACACCAACACCACTGATCCAGGGAACCCCAAACTGAATTTTGTGAACCCTTTATTCAATTTGTTAAACTCCATGGTTTTTCTTCCATGGAATGAATTCTGACCATTATTCATTGATATTTAA
Source organism: Carcharhinus amblyrhynchos (assembly GCF_965287045.1). Lineage (NCBI taxonomy): Eukaryota > Metazoa > Chordata > Chondrichthyes > Carcharhiniformes > Carcharhinidae > Carcharhinus > Carcharhinus amblyrhynchos. The sequence continues at coordinate 47,293,339 of NC_137327.1, forward strand.
CAAATCACCTTTCTTAAACCTAGGTCACTATCTAATCAACAGGCATCTATCTCGCAAAATACTTCAGATTTTTTTTTCAAAAGTATACTTCATTCAAGACTTATAAAAGTACATTCCATAACTTCACATTTGACACCCTTGATCTTGATGAAGCTGATCTTTCTCTACACTCTAGCTATAACACTACATTCTGCACTTTCTCCTTTTCTTCTCTATGTACAGTATGCTTTGCCTGTTGGCACATAAGAAACAATACTTTTCACTGTATACTAACATGTGACAATAATAAATCGAAGCATTACATAAAGTGCAATACAATTCAATTTATTTTTTGGCGCTCTGAGGTGTCTCACTAAACTTGTAATTGCAAATTACATACATCACCTCAAACATTCTCTGGTGCTCAAAGTGCAAGGGGTTTTACGTTAGTTCCAGCCCCTCAATGTACTATGGTGGAAAGACTGTGGCCTTTGTCCATTTTACTTCTTGTAGAATGCAACAATACCAAAGCCATACCTTATTTTCTCTTTGGTAAAGATATGATCAGTTTCCACATTTCCACTTAATTCTGGCCATGTGATTCAGACTCCAAGAAGACAGGAGAATAATCCAATACTGACAATTTAACTCACTTTCTGCCATTTTCCCACAATGCTACTATAGAATTTTACTTTTGGTATGAATTTGACTTCCTTAGTTGCCAACTTTCACCTTAAGGCAACCATCCTTTATTGCCATGATTGTATTCTAGAAATGATGCAGAGATGCCGACATTGGACTAGGGTAAACACAGTGAGAAATCTCAACACCAGGTTAAAGTTCAACAGGTTTATTTGGTAGCACAAGCCACTAGCTTTCGGAGCGCTGCCCCATCATCAGGTGAAATGGGAGTTCTGTTCACAAATAGGGCATACAAAGACAAACTCAATTTACAAAGTAATGGTTGGAATGCAAGTCTTTACAGATAATCAAGTCTTAAAGGTACAGATAATGTGAGTGGAGAGAAGGTCAAGCACAGGTAAAAGAGATGTGTATTGTCTCCAGCCAGGGCAGTTAGTGAGATTTTGCAAGCCCAGGCAAGTCATGGAGGTTAAGGTACTGTGACATGAACCCCAAATCCCAGTTGGGGCCATCCTCATGTGTGCAGAACTTGGCTCAGTCTCTGCTCAGCAACTCTGCGTTGTTGTGTGTCGTGAAGGCCGCCTTGGAGAACACTTACCCAAAGATCAGAGGTTGAATGCCCATGACTGCTGAAATGCTCCCCAACAGGAAAACACTCTTGTCTGGTGACTGTCGAGCGGTGTTCATTCATCCGTTGTCGTAGCGTCTGCACGGTCTCCCCAATGAACCATGCCTTGGGACATCTTTTCCTGCAGCATATCAGGTAGACAATGTCAGCCAAGTTGCAAGTGTATGTACCATGTACCTGTTGGAGAGTGTTCTCACATGAGACGATGGCATCCATGTCATCCAGTAGTTTGCAGCAAACTATCCAGCCTTCAGGGGAACAATAACCAAGGCACCACCCAACCCTGCCACAGCAACCTCTGCAAGACATGCCTGATCATCGACACGGGTGCCATCATCTCATATGAGAACACCATCCATCAGGTACACGGTACAGACTCTTACAACTTGGCCAAAGTTGTCTGCCTGAAACACTGCAGGAAAGGTGGCCCAAGGTACAGTACATTTGGGAGGCCATGCAGACGCTACGACAATGGATGAATGAACACCGCTCGACAATCACTAGGCAAGAGTGTTCTCTTCCTGTTTGGGAACACTTCAGCGGTCATGGGCATTCGGCTTCTGATCTTCAGGTCAGTGTTCTCCAAGGCGGCCTTCACGACACACAACAACGCAGAGTCGCTGAGCAGAGACCGACAGCCAAGTTCCGCACACGAGGATAGCCTCAACCTGGATCTTGGGTTCATGTCACACTATCTGTAACCCCCATGACTTGCCTGGGCTTGCAAAATCTAACTGTTCTGGCTGGAGACAATACACATCTCTTTCCATTGTTTGTTGGAGCAGATGAGTGAAGGAGCAGAGAGAGAGCTAAGATTTTACCTGTTAAAAACCTGTTTAAAATAAGTTTAAAGCACTTTGTTCTTTGTAGAACTGTTTAAAGCATTTATTTATTGTATTTACTGCTTTAAGAATTCTGAGGGAGTGGTTAGAAGGCAGTTGTGGGCCAACAGCTTTAAATCAGCGCCAGGTTTAAAAGGAGGCCTGGTGTAGACAGCGGGCAGCGTTTGAGCGGGCAGCGGAGTGAGGGGGAAGCAGAGTGAGTTATTAGGGCTTAATATCAAAAAGGGCTGGAGGGAAAAAAGGCCAGGTGAGTTCGTATGAAAAAACAAGGAAAAAAAAATTTTTTTCAAGACTACTACAGTGAATAATGGACGGGCATGTGATGTGTGGTCTCTGTATGATGTGGAAACTGGTGGACCCCAGGGTCCATCCCAGTGACCATGTCTGTAGTAAGTGCAGGTTGCTGGAGGAGCTCCAGCTCAAGGTGGATGAGCTGGCCTCTGAGCTACAGTCACTGAGGCTCATCAAGGGGAGAGAGGGTGCCATTGTCAATGGGGTGCAAGTGACATCCACCCCTCCTAGACTGGCTAACTCTAAGGGTCAGGGACAAGAGGGGGCTGCTGGGAGGAGGAAGGGAGGTGAGGAGCGGAGGCCTCAGCCTCTTAATCTGCATAACAGGTTTGAGGTTCTTGCTTCCAGGCTGGACGAGAACGAGGCAGGTGAGGTTGGTGAGCAAACTGCACACGGTACAGTGATGCAGCAGGACATAGGCAAAGAGAGGGGGAAAAGGAACGTAGTAGTGATTGGGGATAGTGGGGTGAAGGGTATTGACACTGTCCTTTGTCACAATGACAAAGTGGACAGAAGGGTGTGTTGTCTGCCTGGTGCTCGGGTCCGGGATGTCGCAGCTGGGCTGCAGAGGAACCTGGAGTGGGAGGGTGAGAATCCGGTCGTTGTGGTACATGTGGGTGCCAGCAACGTAAGCAAAATGCGGACTGAGGATCTGGGGAGGGAGTATGAAAAGCTGGGAATGGAATTAAAAAGTAGAACCGACAAGGTGGTTATCTCTGGGCTACTGCCTGAACCGAGTGCAGACGGGCGTAGGGTTGACAGGATTAAGGATGTGAATGGGTGGCTCAGGGATTGGTGTGGGAGGAATGGGTTTGAATTTATGGGGCATTGGCACCAGTATTGGGGTAGGTGGGACCTGTTCGGGCGGGATGGGGTTGGTCTGAACCGTGCTGGGACCAGAGTGCTGGCGAATCGAGTAAAGAGGACTGTAGACAGGGCTTTAAACTAATTAGGGGGGGGGAGGATGCGAGGGTAGGTGATGTTACGAGGTCTAAAGTTAAGGAGAGGGTACAGGTAAGGGAAGAGGCCGAGGATGTCCCAATAATAGAGGGAGTAGGGGGCGTGAGTATGGTTGGTGGCGTTACGGCAAATAGGGTCCAGGTGAAGGCTGGGATGAAAGCGCTTTATCTGAATGCACGAAGCATTCGGAATAAAGTGGATGAGCTGGTGGCGCAGATCGACACAAATGGATACGATCTGGTGGCCATTACAGAGACGTGGCTGCAGGGTGACAGGGACTGGGAGCTGAATGTACAGGGCTATCAAGTGTTTAGGAAGGATAGGCAGGAGGGAAAAGGGGGGGGCGTAGCTCTGCTGATTAAGGATAGCATCACGGTGGTAGCAAGGGATGATATTGGAGCCAAGGAGCAGAGGGTGGAATCGTTGTGGGTGGAGATTAGGAACAGCAAAGGGAGGAAGACGCTGGTGGGTGTCGTCTATAGGCCCCCGAATAATGATCTGGAGGTGGGGCGGGCTGTTAACACGCAAATAAGTGCGGCATGCAAGAATGGGACGGCCGTAGTTATGGGGGATTTCAATCTGCATATTGATTGGTCGACCCATGTTGGACGCGGTGGGCTCGAGGAGGAGTTCTTGGAATGCTGCCGGGATAGTTTCCTCGAACAGTGTGTGTTGGAGCCAACGAGGGAGCGAGCTATCTTGGATCTGGCGCTATGTAATGAGGCGGGTAGAATTAGGGACCTTGTGGTGAAGGATCCTCTTGGAGAGAGTGATCATTGTATGGTGGAGTTTCTGGTGCAGATGGAGGAGGAGAAAGTGGGTTCCCGGACACGCGTCCTTTGTTTGAATAGAGGGGAGTACGGTAGGATGAGAGAAGAATTGGCGAATGTGGACTGGGGGAGCGCGTTGGAGGGAGGGTCTGCTGAGGAGCAGTGGAGGATCTTTAAGGAGATCTTTCTTGGTGCTCAGCGGAAATTTATTCCGATGGTCAAAAAGGACCGTAGGAGGAGAGGTAATAAGCCGTGGATAACGAAGGAGGTGAAGGAAAGTGTTAAATTAAAAGCGGAGGAATTTAGACTAGCTAAGAGTAGTGGGCGAGAAGAGGATTGGGAGAGGTTTAAATGTCAACAAAGATTGACAAAGAAGTTGATAAAGAAGGGTAGGAGAAACTATGAAGCTGGGCTAGCGCTTAATATAAAAAAGGATAGCAAGAGTTTTTATAAATATATAAAAAGGAAGAGGCTGGCTAGGGTGAACGTTGGTCCTTTAGAGGATGAGAAATGGGACCTAGTGGTAGGGGATGGGGATATGGCTAAGGTATTGAATAACTTTTTTGTTTCTGTCTTCACGGAGGAGGACGTGAATAATTTGCCGGGTGTTAGCGATGGAAAGGTGGTAGGACTGGAGGGTCTTAATGACATTACTGTTACTAGAGAGGCGGTGCTCGACAGACTGGAGGGACTGATTGTGGACAAGTCCCCAGGACCGGATGGAATGCATCCGAGGGTTCTGAAAAAAATGGCGGAGGTGATAGTGGATGCCTTGGTGGTTATTTTCCAGACGTCGCTGGATTCCGGGGAAGTGCCGGATGATTGGAAAACGGCTAATGTTACGCCGTTGTTTAGGAAGGGTGCCAGGCAAAAGGCGGGGAATTATAGGCCGGTTAGTTTAACGTCTGTGGTAGGTAAAATGTTAGAATCTATCATTAAGGAGGAAATTGCAAGGCATCTTGAAGGGAATTGCTTGATAGAGCAGACGCAGCACGGTTTCATTAAAGGGAAGTTGTGTCTGACAAATTTACTGGAGTTCTATGAGGATGTGTCTAGGGCGGTGGATAGAGGAGAGCCGGTGGATGTGGTCTTTCTGGATTTTCAGAAGGCGTTTGACAAAGTACCTCACAAGAGGTTACTGCAGAAGGTCGAGGGACATGGAGTTGGGGGTAGGGTGTTAGCGTAGATAGAGGATTGGTTGTCAAATAGGAGGCAGAGAGTGGGGGTCAACGGGTGCTATTCGGATTGGCGGATGGTGACTAGTGGAGTGCCCCAGGGGTCGGTGCTGGGGCCTCAGCTATTTACCATTTATATAGATGATCTGGAGGAGGGAACCGAGTGTAGGGTGTCAAAATTTGCTGATGACACCAAGATTGGGGGAAAGGCAAATTGTGCGGAGGGTGGCGAGAGTCTGCAGAAGGATCTAGATAGGCTGGGCGAATGGGCCAGGAAATGGCAAATGGAATTTAATGTTGGCAAGTGCGAGGTGGTCCACTTTGGTAGGAATAATGGTAGGAAGGACTATTACTTACGGGGCGAAAAACTGCAGCAGGCGACGGTGCAGAGGGACCTCGGGGTCCTTGTGCATGAGTCGCAAAAACCCAGCTTGCAGGTGGTCAGGAAGGCGAATGGGATGCTGGCCTTCATAGCGAGGGGGATTGAATATAAAAGTAGGGAGGTCTTGCTGCAGCTGTATAGGGCATTGGTGAGGCCGCAGCTGGAGTACTGTGTGCAGTTTTGGGCGCCGCACCTGTGCAAAGATATTTTGGCCTTGGAGGGAGTGCAGAGGAGGTTTACTAGGCTGACACCGGAGTTGAGGGGGTTGAACTATGAGGAGAGGCTGAATAAACTAGGCTTGTACTCGTTAGAGTTTAGAAGAATGAGGGGACATCTCATTGAGACGTATAAGATGATGAATGGGATGGACAGGATAGAGGTGGAGAGACTCTTCCCGCTCAAAAAGACAGTAGGACTAGGGGGCACAGCCTCAAGATAAAGGGGGGGGGGGCGGTTTAGAACAGAGTTGAGGAGGAACTTCTTCACTCAAAGGGTAGTGAATCTCTGGAATTCTCTGCCCGTTGAAGTGGTGGAGGCTGCCTCGCTAAATATTTTTAAGACGCGGGTTGATGGGTTTTTGATAAGAGAGGGGATTAAGGGTTATGGGGAGAGGGCGGGAAGGTGGAACTGAGCCACGACAGATCAGCCATGATCTTATTGAATGGCGGGGCAGGCTCGAAGGGCTAGATGGCCTACTCCTGCTCCTATTTCTTATGTTTCTTATGTTTAACCTGTGCTTAACCCTCTCTCCACTCACATTGTCTGTACCTTTAAGACTTGATTATCTGTAAAGACTCACATTCCAACTATTATTTTGTAAATTGAATGTGTGTCTTTATATGCCCTGTCTGTGAACAGAACTCCCACTCATCTGATGTAGGGGCAGCGTTTCAAAAGCTAGTGGCTTGTGCTACCAAATAAACCTGTTGGACTTTAACTGGTGTTGTGAGACTTCTTACTATGTATTTTAGAAAGCCTGGTACTGAGAGAACTAGAGCCATTCTTTACATACTTCTATTAAGATTTGTTTTACAAACATGAGCCACCTCACCTCACAAACATAGTTTTAAGTCTGTTTTTTTCTATAGGGACACAAGTGAATCAATTAAAAATGCTCTGCAGACCAGTGAGGTGGATCAGAAAATTGTGAAGGAGATTCACAAATGGTAGAAAGAAATAAATGGAAAGGAAGAGAGTGAGCAATAAAATGAGGGAGCAAAATATTTGGGAAACTCAAAACAATATACACATTTTATTTCTTGTTTTCCCAGAGAACAGTTTTCTATGACACATTATACTGCAGCCATGTGAAACGAATCAAGAACCCAAGATCAAACTCTCCTTTTGTGGACTCATTATATTTGTCATCTTCAAATTTCTGATATCAAATCTAGCATTTTAAAGTACAGCAATTCGAAAAATTTTACTCAAAGTTAAAAGCTGATGAATATGGTGCACCAGGTAACCCATTAGTACTTGAAGTTAAATGCTCTCATTAAGAACAGCACTGCACAACCCAATACGCAAGTCTTATCCAACCTGTAATTTGCTAGACAACCAGTCCAGAACCATCTTTTTGAATATCTTCACACACATGGGGAATAGTGAGAAGTTGGAAGGATTTACAGCCAGTTGAATCACTTTATGCATGCTCCTGCATTGGAAGGAAAGTCACTGAAGTAGCTGCTGAAGATGACTGGGCCAAAGATGCTGCGGCAGGAGATCTTCAGAGACTGAACTGATAGCCTCCAATAATCACATCCATCTTCCTGTGTGTTATATGTCAAGTCCTTTGCCTGTATCTGACCGATCTGAATTTTGCTAGAGCTTTTTGATGTCACACTGGATCAAATGTTGCCTTGACATCAAGTACCATCACTCTCACCTAATTGTGTTCCGTTTTTTTGTCCAAGTTTGGACCAAGGCTGTAAGGTCAAAACCATAATGGCCCTGGGTGAGCCCAACCTGATCACTGGTAAGCAAAATATAGTTGTGCAACTATCCGAACATTGAACAGTATAGCACAGTACAGGCCCTTCAGCCCTCAATGATGTGCTGAGCTACGTCCAAACCCAAGATCAAGCTATCCCACTCCCTATCATTCTGGTGTGCGCCATGTGCTTATCCAACAACCACCTGAAAGTTCCTAAAGTGTCCAACTCCACTATCACAGCAGGCAGTGCATTCCACACCCGAACCACTCTGAGTAAAGAATCTACCTCAAATGTCCCTGCTATATCTCCCACCACGAACCTTATAGTTATGCCCCCTAGTAACAGCTACATCCACTCAAGGAAATAATCTCTGCACGTCTACTCTATCTATCCCCTCATCATCTTATAAACCTCTATTAAGTCACCTCTCATCCTCCTCCACTGTAAAGATAAAAGCCGCAGCTCCCTCAACCTTTCCTCATAAGATCTACCCTCCAAACCAGGCAGCATCCTGGTAAATCTCCTCTGCACCCTTTCCAATGCTTCCACATCCTTCTACATCCTTCTTATAGTGAGGTGACCAGAACTGCGCACAATATTCTAAATGTGGTCTCACCAAGGTTCTGTATAGTTGCAGCATAACCCCACGACTCAAACTCAAACCCTCAGTTAATAAACACTAACACAGTATAAACCTTCTTCACGGTTCTATCCACTTGAGTGGCAGCCTTCAGAGATCTGTAAATATGAACCCCAAGAACTCTCTGTTCCTCCACATTCCTCAGAACTTTGCCATTGACCCTGTAATCCGCATTCAAGTTTGTCCTACCAAAATGAATCACCTCGCACTCATCAGGATTAAACTCCATCTGCCACTTTTCCGCCCAGCTCTGCATCCTATCAATGTCTCTTTGCAGCCTACAAGTGCCCTCCACCTCATCTACTACTCCACCAATCTTCGTGCCAGCAGCAAATTTACTAACCCACCCTTCAGCACCGTCTTCGAAGTCACTGATAAAAATCACAAGTAGCAGAGGACCCAGCACCGATCCCTGAGGCACACCACTGGTAACTGGCTTCCAGTCTGAAAATTTTCCCTCCACCACCACCCTCGGTCTTCTATGAGACAGCCAGCTACTTATCCAGTCAGGTTTCCTTCTATCCCACACCACCTGTTTTCTTCATGAGCCTGCCATGGGGAACCTTATTAAACACCTTACTAAAATCCATGTATGCATCAACTGCTCTACCTTCACCTACACACTTAGTTACCTCCTCAAAGAATTCAATCAAATTTGAGAGACAGGACTTACCCCTCACAAAACCATGCTATCCCAGATTAAGCTGCATTTTTCCAAATGGTCTCAAATGCTAAGCCTCAGGACCCTTTCCATTAACTTACCAACCACCAAAGTAAGACTAACTGTCCTATAATTACCAGGGTCATTCCTATCCCCTTTCTTGACAAGAGGAACAACATTCGCCACTCTGGCACAATCCCTGTGGAGAATAACAACCCAAAGATCAAAGCTAAATGTTCCGCAATCTCATCCCTTGCCTCCCAAAGTATCCTAGGATGTATCCCATCTGGCCCAGGGGACTTATCAACTCTCAGGTTTTACAAAATTGTTAATACATCTTCCCTCAGAACATCTATCTCCTCCAACCTAATCAGGCCGGAATCACACAATCGTCCTCAAAAACATTGCCCCTCGCCTCAGTGAACATGGAGGAAAAGTATTCAATCAACGCCTCACCTTTCTCTTCTGACTCCACACACAAGTTCCCACTACTATCCTTGACTGGCCCTAACCTCGCCCAGGTCATTCTTTTATTTCTCACATAAGAGTAAAAAGCTTTGGGGTTTTCCTTGATCTGATCCTCCAATGAAGTGACATGCCCCCTCCTACCTCTCCAAAACTCTCTTTTTAACTCAATCCTACCATCTTCTAACGCTCAAGCGACCCAACTGAACCTTGTTTTTTCATCCTTACATATGCTTCCTTTTTCCTCTTGACAAGACATTCAACGTCCTTTGTAAGCCATGGTTCCCTCACTCAGCCATTTCCTCCCTGCCTGACAGGGACATACCTATCAAGGACATGCAGTATTTGTTCCTTGAACAAGCTCCACTTTTCCTTTTGTGCCCATACCTGACAGTTTCTGTTCCCATCTTATGCTCCCTAATTCTTGCCTAATCGCATCATAACTACCCCAAGCATCTATGTGGATTTGGCACCTTCTGGTTCTTTTAGCTCAGGGCAACAGTCTTCCAAGTTGCGCCAATCTAATGCACTCTTCTCCTCCTCCTCAGTCTCAAAGCTATTAGGAAGGCAGAATTCTCCACTCTCATATCTCTGAATGAATTCAATTCAGCAGTTGATATTAATACCCTTAATTGCCTCCTTCTATATACAAGACAGCTGTGGATTCTCCAGCCCTTGACTTTCTCTTCATCTGCACATCATATATAAAGACCACCCTCTGGAGGATGATATCATGCTGGAAGATGGTTGATCTGTCCCCTCAGACATGAATGCACATTCACAAGAGTGTTCATTAGGATCAGAAACCTTAAAGCTACAGTTAATCTTGCACTGGTTGACCTCCAGTGACCTTTACAACAACTGCTGAAACCTGGTATTGCTCTGATGTCCTGACTACAAGCATGGTGCCTTGAATGCTACGATCAATGCACCAGGAACAGAGGCTTGTAGGGCTCATGCCTTCACGCATCAGATGTGGTCATTGATTCTTGGAACAAGCAACCATTCTGATTTGCCACTAAAGGATCAGATGCCAATTAAGATCCTAAATTAAGGATCAGATGCCAATAAGGTTACTCAAATTTCTTGCCCAAAAGTGTACTATGAGGCTCCCCTTCAATCAGCCAAAATTTGCTGTGCAGAACTTCTCCTATACATTAAGACCCTTCCTAAATTCTGATTTTCCAGCTTGAATTTCAAACTGCATCATTCTTTGGGGAATGTGAAAATAGTACTGTTGACTCTGGGAGTCTTTGACTCCTCCCTGGCCCCCGATAGTCTTTCATTACTCCATCCACCTGTTCTGTCTTCCCTTACCTTGCATGTTTCATTGCGATTCCCCTCACCGTCTTTTTCCTCCCCCTTGATATTACCTCGTGATTAGTCTTGGCAGTTTTTGATACAAGCACATGAAATCTCACAAGACTCTTAAAAGGAGGCAAAAGCAGCAAATACCATGAAGCCATTGGTGAACTGAAGCTTGACAGTTGCATGCCACTTGTTTATAAGGAAACATACTATTCTAATTATCCTCTGGCAGAGCACTTAATTGGAAGGGGAATATAATTCCAATAAGTTTTGCCTTTTAATAAGCATTCATGAGATACTAACAGATGCAAATGTGCTTCTTGACATTGATCGGCAGGAAACTCAAACCATCTTTAACGCACTGGGTGGGTGTTTCCACATGTCCACATGGCAGAGGTGGCCTGGCATCAGCCAGCAGAGATATGAGAAAATTCCGCCACTGAGAACAGAGTTTCCCATTCTATGCGCCTTCTGCCACCAGAAAACCCATGGCAGGGGCTTGCCATTCGCCATTGCGAGAACGGACGGAAAATTTCAGCCACTAGTTAAGTCAGGAGAATAAAATTCCAAACTAGTTTCCTGCCAGCAGGAAACAGACATTTTTTCATCATGCCAAATTTACTGCCCCACCCACCATGTTTCACATTGTTTGCATGAGAAGATTCTCCAGTGTCTTCAAAAAGCAGGATTCATGATAACTATGTAGCGAAGTTACTGAGGCAAGGACTTCTGCCCTGTAACACTCCAAATCAACATCTCCAGCTCCCCTTGCGTTAGTCGTCAAGCATAGTCCTCTCTGATTCAAAACAATGGAAACAGCTTCAACAGCTGTCAGTCATAAAAAGGTATAATTGAGAAGTAGCTGTACATAAAGGTATACAACCAAGGAAGTGAATAAATTATTTTTCATGTTTTGGTTTCATATTCTGCTATTCAGTCTCTGTGAAGAACCACCAATAATCTTGTGCAGTACATATGAAAAGCAATAACAATAATAATGCATCAGAACATGAATTTATCATATTTTTGTAGCAAAACCCAGTATTCTCTAAGGAATTTTGACCATTTTTAGTATCCTTTCCAGCATTTTGAGGTGTACTGATTTATACAGGAAGTATAGCACAGTAACATTCAGTCTAACCAGCGTATACTGGCAATAATGCTCCACAAAAGTCTCCTCCTACTCATAAGAGCAGGATTAGGTCATTCGGCCCATCAAATCTGCTCTGCCATTCAATTATAGCTGATAGCCTTCTCATTCCCATAACCCTTGACCCCCTTATTAATGAAGAACTTATCTATCTCTGTCTTAAAGACAGTGATCTGGCCTCCACAACCTCTTGTGACAAACAGTTCCACAGGTTAACCACATTCTGCTGAAGAAATTCCTCCTCATCTCTGTTTTAAAGGATCATCCCTTTAATCTGAGGTTGCGCCCTTCAGTTCTAGTTTTTCCTACTTGTGGAAGCATCCTCTCCACATCCACTCTATCCAGGCCTCGCAATATCTTGTAAGTTTCAATAAGATTCCTCCTCATCCTCCTAAACTCCAATGAATACAGACCCAGAGTTGTCAACCGTTCTTCATACAACAAGCTCTTAATTCCAGGGATCATTTTGTGAACCTCCTCTGGACCCTTTCCAAGGCCAGCACATCCTTCCTTAGATACGGGGCCCAAAACTGCTCACAATACTCCAAAAGGGGTCTGACAAAAGCCTTATACAGCCTCAGAAATACATTCCTGCTTTTCTATTCTAGCCCTCTTGCCATCCACACTAACACTGCATTTGCCTTCCTAATTGCCAAATGAACCTATACATTAACCTTAAGAGAGCCTTGAACAAGGACTCCCAAGTCCCTTTGTGCTTCTGATTTCTTAAGCATTTTCCCATTTGGAAAATAGTCTATACCTCCATTCCTCTTTCCACACTTTTCCACAATGTATTCCATCTGCCATTTCTTTACCCACTCTCCAAGCCTTTCTTCAGCCCCTATGCTTCCTCAATATGACCTGTCCCTCTACATATCTTTGTATCATCTGCAAATATAACAACAGCGCCTTCAGCTCCTTCTTCCAAATTGTTAATGTATGTTGTGAAAAGTTACTGTCCCAGCACTGATCCCTAAGGTACACCACTAGTCAGCAGATGCCATCCTGAAAAAGACCCTTCCATCCCAACTCTCTGCCTTCTGCCAGTCAGCCAATCCTCTATCCATGTCAGGATAGAGGATTGGCCCTTAACAACATGGGCTCCAGTAACCTTAACAACACGTCTCCTACGTGGCACCTTTTCAAAGACCTTCTGGAAATCTAAATCAATCGCATCCATTGGTTCTCCTTTATCTAACTTCTTTGTTACCTCCTCAGAAGAGCCCTAACAATTTTATCAGACATGACCTCACACTGACAAAGCCGTGCTGACTCAGTCAGTATTCCACGATCTCATCTTTAATAATGGACTCTAAAATCTTGCCAATGACTGAAGTCAGGCTAACCAGCCTATAATTTCCCATCTACTGCCTGTCTCCCTTCTTAAACAGCTGTGTTACCTTACCCAAACTTCATTAACCTCTATCTGCATATCCCAAATTTCTTTCTCCCTCATGCATTCATCTAGTTTCTCCTTAAATGCATCAATACTACTTGCCTCAACTCTGACTTGCTATAGCAAGTTCCACATTCTTACCACTCTCCTGAAGCTTCTCCTGAATTCTCTACTGGATTTTTTATTGGTTGGCCAACTAGTTTTGGACTTTGCCCCAGGTATGGAAATAGTTTCTCTAAAACAACCCGACTAAATTGTTATAATACTGAAGACCTTTATCAGATAATCCTTTACTCTTTTTCAGAGAAGAGCCCCACCTGGTTCATCTTTTCCTGATTCTTCACAGTTTTAATATTATTCATTTGAATTTTTTTTGCACCTTCTCTAATGTCTCTATTTATCCTTTTCTTCAGAGTCCAGAACTTTATATAGTACTCTAAATCTGATCCAACATTGTCAACAGGTTAACGTTACTTCTCTGTTTTTCAATTCCATCTTCAGCCAATGCTTTTTTTTAAAAAAAAGGCATTAACTGGCATCATTGCCCAACTCCCAACAATCCCTTTCTCATGAAATCTATTCCTTCCCTGTAGCCTTTATTTTCCTCACCTGTTACCAATCAAGGCCAGGTGTGCCAGACAGATCCTACTCAAATCATAGATCCCTAATATTAAAGGCTCAGATCCGTATGCTGAAAGCAGAATTACATATACAACTCCTGGTTTGTAGCTACCAGTGAACTGAAGTAGGAAACAGGAAGAAAAGAAAAGCATTCCCCTTCCTGAACATTAACCAATTATCCACAATCTCAAACTAGAGACTCAGCTATGATGCTTAATGATGATTGCCAGATCCCATATTATACAGACACTGGAGCTATATACTCCAAGGAAAAAGCACTTAAATGGTAGCGAAGAAGCAAATGTTGATGGGGTGGGAGGTAAAGAGAGAGAAAACAGAAACGAACCAAAAGAGAAATTAACATTGAGCATACTATTTAGCAATTATTTTTAAAAAGAGATTTGACACTATTAACATTCTGGCCAGGGTATTTTACATTTTAACTGCTTTGATGCTGCTATTTTCTATCCATTTATTTTAGTGAGGAGGTGCAGAAGCTAAGGTCTTCTCCACTTCAAAAAAATTAATGACAGTACATGGGGTTTTATGACTGCACATTTTATTTTCAAATTGGCTGTTGTCTTCTAAAAATACGCAGGATGACCAAGTAAGTAAACACTACATTACTAAATTCAAAGTGCACACTGTGAATACTTTATTTTTATATTAGAGAATATCAAATTTAGTAGTTTCTTAAAAAATTACTCACTTGTTAAATAAACTAAATACTTAAGAGCTAATTAGAAACTTTGTAAATGTTATTTTCTTTGACGCAAGCATTTTGTTACATAACTCATTAGTCCTTCAACATTTTCACAAATGAGTCACATAGCAAAGATTCACAGAAGCACAGCCACATTGGTTTCAAAACCACAAGGGCAAATGATCTGAAGTGTTCAGGTAAAAATTTCACAGGAAATATTACATGCAGGGTGAAAAAGTATGTATTTTATTTTGATTAAAAAAAAGTATTCCTTAGACTATATACACATGTATATATCATCTTCAACTGTTAATCAAATCATTTTAGAATACAAGAGGCATTTCATCCATCAATCAGAAGTCACCCAAAAAGCTGGCAGTCACTAACTGGACTGTCCCACATTAAAGAAAAAGAATACTGTCAGATTTTGATGAATTTGCTCCTCTGAAGGTTGGGAGAGCTAACTGGCAGAGGTGAATCCAGCAGTTTCTATGTATGTGGCTTTCGCTACTGTAAGCTATAGTACAATGAAACTAGTCAGTAAAAACTTTTGTTTGGATTAACTACACATTTGCACCCATTCGATTTCACTAACCACAAAATAAAAGTATACAGAAAAGAACTTAACTAGTCAATTGATTCAACTGTTTTAGTATATTCTTTTTCTATTTTTCTAATAAGTTAACACAATCTGTCGTGGACTAATTTGCTTTTGAAGGTGTGGCTGCATCATGAACTAAGATACAACTGAATCCTTATTTATCTGATGCAGTTCAGTACAGTGAAACTGGTGTTACCAGTTCTCTCATCCTCTTCTGCCACAAGAAAATGGAACATTTCCACTAGTGATAATCTTTCCATCCAGGATCTGAACAAAATAATGTCAATTGATTATGAAACAACACAAACTGGCATTTATATAGCACTTTAAATCTACTACAAGGTTCTTCAAAAGACAAACAGCACAGAGTCAGAGAAGCAACTATTAGGGAAGGTCACCAAGGCAGCAGGTGTTTAGGTAGAGTCCTAAAGGAGGAGAGAAAGCCAGAGAAACAAAGAGGTTTACAGAATAAATTTCAGAGCTGAGGATCTAAATGGCTGAAGCAACAGCTACAGTTGTGGACCGAAATAAATGGGGACTGCACAAAGGGTCAGAATAAGAGGAATATGGGTTTTTCAGAGGGTTGAAGGTTACAAATATAGTGAGCATGAGGCTATGGAGAGATCTGAACATGAGGATGAGAATTAGCATTATAGGACCAGAAGTCAAATGTTGATCAGCAAGTAAAGGAATGAAAGATGAGAAGGAATTGGTGTGAGTTAGGATATGGGCAACAGGATTTTGTATTACCTCACAGGGTTTTGATTTAGCTCAAGCTTATGGAGGATGGAAGACAAGGGACCAACCAGGAGAACATGGCAGACAGTTGAGTCTGGAGGAATGCAAAGCATTGTTGAGACTTCAGCAGGGACAAAGATAAGCAACATTACGATTTGGAAAAAAATGGTTTTTGTGATGGCAAAGATCTGATATCTGAAGCTTAACTCAGGGTCAAATCTGATTTAGCCTAAGATAGTGCCCAGGGAGAGGATTTGAACCAATGGCTGAGAATGAAGTTTGTGACACTAAGACAATAAAAGAAAATACTATAACATACAGTTAAACACTTATACTAATCTCTGAAAAAAACTAGATATTGATTGCATGAAAGTCACAAGATCACTGAATCATAGAATGGCTACCACACAGGAGGGTGCCATTTGGTCCATCGTGTCCATGCTGGATCTCTGCAAGAGCAACTCAGTTAGTCCCATTGACATACAGCCATGTATTATTTTTCTCATCAGACATTATCCAGTTCCCTTTTGTGCCTCCACCACACTCTCAGGCAGTACATTCCAGATCACTAAGCTACAAAAACCTTCCCTCAAGTTGTCATTATATGTTTTTCCAATCACTAAATCAGTGTGCTCGATTTTTTACAATTCAATCAATAGAATAATTTCTCCTCATCATCTCTGTCCAGGTCCCTCCTGATTTTGAGCACCTCTATCAAAAGTCCTCTTAATCTTTAACCTTCCCTTCCAAAAGTACAGCCCCAGATTCTTCAAACTGTACAAGTATCTGAAATTCTGGAGCTATTCTAATTAATATGTTCTGCACTTTCTCTAACGCCTTCCCCAAATCTCAAAGTATAGCGCTCAGAATTGGACCCAACACTACAGTTATACCCAGGATAGTGTTTTCTGTCTGTTTATCATAACTTCCTTGCTTTTGTACTCTATGTCTCTACATGCCTTTTTAACTACTCAAATAAGCAGCCTAACTCCCACTAAATGATTTGTGCACATATAGCTCCCGGTCTTTGTTCCCACACTCTCTTTATAATTATATACTTTGTTTTATATTGCCTCACCTCATTCTTCCTACAAATCAATCACTTCACATTTCTGCATTAAATTTTATTTGCCACATGTCTGCCCATTTTAACAGTCTATCAACATCCTCCTTGCAGTTCCCAATACTTCCAAACTTTGCGCCATCTTCAAATTTTGAAATTGTGACCTGCACTTCCAAGTCTAGGTTATTAATATTCATATCAAGGAGTCCTAACACAAATCCCTGGGGAATCCATTGTATACCTTACTGAAGTACAAAAACATTCAGTGTATCCAAGATGCTCCACTCAATCCACGAGCTGTAATTCTGCTGACATCTGGCCCCTCTGCCTGTTATCAGCCTCTTTATCAAATCTACTTTGGAAGGCCCATGTACATTACTTCAAATGCATTATCTTACATCAACTGTTTCCTCACCAAAAAACTCAAACAAGTTAGCTATACACGTTTTGCCCTTAAATCCATTCTGCTTTCTTTAATTAATCCACATGATTTCAATATAATGCAAATCTGTTTCATAATCTATTCAGCAGGTCTCTCTCTGCACCCCATATATATGTATCACACTTCTGCGTCACTCAACCTAGTTGCTTTGACTTAAGCTTCCCCAAATAGTTCAGTGGGTAACACAAACCATAGGTCTGTACCACCACATTGGTATTGAGAAACTCCCAGGTTTGACGTAAAACTGAGAACATTAGATGTTCTCACTTCTCTGAAGGCACCGAATTTAAGATTTATTTAAACAGCCAAGGACTTGAGACTCAGAATCAAAAAAGCAGCCAACAATCCACTCTCCAAATGGACACAGGAAGACAGTATTAGTTTTAACTGTGATGCCCCCATGTTCCAAGTGAGTTTTCCCCACAGATTCTTAATGTATTGGCTACAAGACCTGTGACTAACAAGTTAGACACACACATACAATTCACAGCTTGAAGTTTTAAAGGTTATTTTTTAGTGTCACAGGTAGGCTTACATTAACACCACAATGAAGTTAGTGAAAATCCGCTAGTCGCCACACTACAGCATCTGCTCGGATACACTGGAGGAAGAATTAAGCATGGTCAATGCGCCCAACCAGCACACGTTCCACCAGAGCACCCAGAGGAATCCCACATAGACAAAGGGAGAACATACAGAAGCCGTACAGCCAGTGACCCAAGGCTGGAATTGAACCCAGGCCCCTGACGCTGTGACACAGCACTGCTAACCACTGTGCCATTGTACTTGCATGCAATTTTGCTGGCACATTTCCCCAAGAAAACATTCTTTTGCAATAAACTGTAATCAGTCCTTATGTTCAAGTGTAAGTAGAGTTAAATTCATTCTGGTGTACTTAGCTGAACTCCAGAGTTTTGCAGTATATGCCTATGTCCATTCTGAATTTCGCAGATAACTTATGAATATTACTTTATGAATATCACCAAGTCTTGGCTACTAAAGCTTCAAATGGCTATTCAGCAGACAATGAAATAAAAGAACAATTCCCAAGACGGATAATTTATTGGCTTTGTCATTGTGAAGGGCTGAATAGTAGTGCTCTACCTCTGGAATTAGAATGCAAACCTAATGGGAAGACTGCCGGGTTTTGTCAGAGCAACACCAAAGTGCCACACCCCTGTGCTTATGCTGCCCAGGCACGTCACTCCCTTTAGGCAAATTTGGAAAACTAAAATCTAGTCTCCATTTTCTGACAGGTCGTCTGGAATACTTAATTGTATCATGTTAACACATGCATTATAATGTGTATGGTGATGGTGGGGGGGAGGGGGATAGGTGAGTAGAAAGTAATCAATATCAGTGAAAACATGTTAAATGGACTGGCATCCAACACACAGATATTTGTTCTATTCGTGGTATCCTGTCTGCAAGTGTATAATGGCCTGTAAGAAAATAGTCAAAGCAAAATTTTTCCGGTTTTATTTACTCAGCTATTAATCTACTGGATAACGTAAACGTCCACTGGATACATTTAATATGCAATTTCTTGTGGAAAACTAATAAAATTTCTCAAGCCTGAAGCAGTTCAGACCACTGTATCCAAAATCCTATCTTAGATTGTGGCACCAAAGAGCACAAATGAGAACCAGCGTGAAAATTTCTAGTTCAATAAATATTACCATACAAGGTTGTACATATTTGCAAAATAGTAAAACAAAAATATTAGCTGCAAATGCATAGCTAGATCTCAATGGGTGTGAAATGATCTATGAACTAATTCTACAAAAGTCCAACAGAAAAATAGACCTACATTAATTCAGTGGAAATGTATATAACTGGTTTGCCAGCATCACATTGAAGTATGCTATTTGATTTTTAAACCTATGATAACCCATTTTAATTATACTTCAGAAGCATTGTCTCTCAAAGAACATAAGAACACAATAGGAGCAGGAGTAGGCCATCTAGCCCCTCGAGCCTGCCCCGCCATTCAATAAGATCATGGCTGATCTGTCGTGGCTCAGTTCCACCTTCCCGCCCTCTCCCCATAACCCTTAATCCCCTTGCCTATCAAAAACCTATCAACCCACGTCTTAAAATATTTAGCGAGGCAGCCTCTACCACTTCAACGGGCAGAGAATTCCAGAGATTCACCACCCTTTGAGTGAAGAAGTTCCTCCTCAACTCCGTTCTAAACCGCACCCCCCCCCTTTATCTTGAGGCTGTGCCCCCTCGTCCTACTGTCCTTCCTGAGCGGGAAGAGCCTCTCCACCTCTATCCTATCCATCCCATTTATCATATTATACGTCTCAATGAGGTCTCCCCTCATTCTTCTAAACTCTAACAAGTACAAGCCTAGTTTATTCAGCCTCTCCTCATAGCTCAACCCCCTCAACTCTGGTATCAGCCTAGTAAACCTCCTCTGCACTCCCTCCAAGGCCAAAATATCCTTGCGTAAGTGCAGCGACCAAAACTGCACACAGTACTCCAGCTGCGGCCTCACCAGTGCCCTGTACAGCTGCAGCAAGACCTCCCTACTTTTATATTCAATCCCCCTCGCTATGAAGGCCAGCATCCCATTTGCCTTCCTGACCACCTGCTGCACCTGCAGGCTGGGTTTTTGCGACTCATGCACAAGGACCCTGAGGTCCCTCTGCACCGTCGCCTGCTGCAGTTTGTCGCCCAGTAAGTAATAGTCCTTCCTACCATTATTCCTACCAAAGTGGACAACCTCACATTTGCCAACATTAAATTCCATTTGCCAGTTCCTGGCCCATTCGCCCAGCCTGTCTAGGTCCTTCTGCAGACTCTCCACACCCTCCGCACAATTTGCCGTTCCACCAATCTTGGTGTCATCAGCAAATTTCAACACCATACACTCGGTTCCCTCCTCCAGATCATCTATATAAATGGTAAATAGCTGAGGCCCCAGCACCGACCCCTGGGGCACTCCACTAGTCACCAACCGCCAATCCGAATAGCACCCGTTGACCCCCACTCTCTGCCTCCTATTTGACAGCCAATCCTCTATCCACGCTAACACCCTACCCCCAACTCCATGCCCCCTGACTTTCTGTAATACTCTTGTGAGGCACCTTGTCAAACGCATTCTGAAAATCAAGAAACACCACGTCCACCGGCTCTCCTCTATCCACCGCCCTAGACACATCCTCACAGGACTCCAATAAAGTCGTCAGACACAACTTCCCCTTAACGAAACTGTGCTGCGTCTGCTCTATCAAACAATTCTCCTCAAGATGCCTCGCTATTTTCTCCTTGATCACGGATTCTAACATTTTACCTACAACAGACGTTAAACTAACCGGCCTATAATTCCCTGCCTTTTGCCTGCCACCCTTCTTAAACAACAGCGTAACATTAGCCGTTTTCCAATCTTCCGGCACTTCCCCGGAATCCAGCGAAGTTCGGAAAATGATCACCAAGGCATCCACTATCACCTCTGTCATTTCTTTCAGGACCCTTGGATGCATTCCATCCGGTCCTGGGGACTTGTCCACAATCAGTCCCTCCAGTCTGTCGAGCACCGCCTCTCTAGTAACAATAATGTCATTCAGACCCTCCACTCCTACCATCTTTCCATCACTAACACCTGGCAAATTATTCACGTCCTCCTCCACGAAGACTGAAACAAAAAAATTATTCAAGGTCTCAACCATTTCCCCATCCCCTACCACTAAGTCCCCCCTCTCATCCTCTAAGGGTCCAACGTTCACCCTAGCCAGCCTCTTCCTTTTTATATATTTATAAAAACTCTTGCTATCCTTTTTTATATTAAGCGCTAGCTTCATAGTTTATCCTACCTTTCTTCATCAACTTCTTTGTCATTCTTTGTTGACATTTAAACCTCTCCCAATCCTCTTCTCGCCCACTACTCTTAGCTACTCTACACACATCTGCTTTTAATTTAGCACTTTACCTCCTTCGTTATCCATGGCTGATTATCTCTCCTCCTACGATCCTTTTTAACCATCGGAATAAATTTCTGCTGAGCACCGAAAAAGATCTCCTTAAAGATCCTCCACTGTTCCTCAGCAGACCTACCTTCCAACGCGCTCCCCCAATCAACATTCGCCAATTCCTCTCTCATCCTACCGTACTCCCCTCTGTTCAAACAAAGGATGCATGTCCGGGAACCCACTTTCTCCTCCTCCATCTGCATCAGAAACTCCACCATACAATGATCACTCTTCCCAAGAGGATCCTTCACCACAAGGTCCCTAATTCTACCCACCTCATTACATAACACCAGATCCAAGCTAGCTCGCTCCCTCGTCAGCTCCAACACACACTGTTCAAGGAAACTATCCCGGCAGCATTCCAAGAACTCCTCCTCAAGCCCACCGCGTCCAACATGGGTCGACCAATCAATATGTAGATTGAAATCCCCCATAATTATTGCCGTTCCATTCCTGCACGCCGCATTTATTTGCACGTTAACAGCCCGCCCCACCTCCAGATCATTATTTGGGGGCTTATAGACAACACCCACCAGCGTCTTCCTCCCTTTGCTGTTCCTAATCTCCACCCACAACGATTCCACTTTCTGCTCTTTAGTCCCTATATCATCCCTTACTACCACCCTGATGCTATCCTTAATCAGCAGAGCTACGCACCCCCCACCCCCCTTTTTCCTCCTGCCTATCCTTCCTAAACACTTAATACCCCTAGACATTCAGCTCCCAGTCCCTGTCACCTTGCAGCCACGTCTCTAATAGCCACCAGATCACATCCATTTGTGCTGATCTGCGCCACCAGCTCATCCACTTTATTCCGAATGCTTCGTGCATTCAGATAAAGTGCCTTCATCCCAGCCTTCACCTGTACCCTATTTGTCAGAACGCCACCAACCATACTCACACCCCCAACTCCCTTTATTATTGGGACATCCTTGGCCTCTTCCCACACCTGTGCCCTCTCCTTTACTATACAAAGCTATACAAAAATAGGACTTGACCCCAAATCACATTTAAAATGCATATAAAAATATTTCATTTTCAAACCATTATTAATGGAAATGTCATATCAAGTGTACAGATATGCCAGGCACCATGACAGTCAATTCTTTTTTTGAAAGCTCAATCATCTAACTGAAAACCTAATTCTAAAACAAAGTTAGGTCAAAAGTAGCTTTGATGAACAAGCACACATATAAATTGTTTTTTTTCCCCCCAAGCCCCTTCCTCACCTCAATAAATGACATCCAAGAACATTTAGAAGTATGAAACTGTTCAGTCTGTATTGCAGCTCTCTGGGTTTATACAAACATGATGCAGTTGTTTACCTTTATAATAACCCTTGCCCTTCACAATGAGAATTTTTTTGTAAGTTATAAAATTCCTACAACAATTTGCATGTGTACTTTAATGCCTGAATAATAACCTGGCCTCACAATCTACCTACTCGCACCAAAACATAAAGGCTATAACTATCAATCTGTTGGCTGATGTTAAAAATACCTTTCCTGGTCTTTGAAATAATTTATTATGCTGCGAATCATGTCCAACAAATACATTTCCAGATGTAACAAAGCAGTGGTAAATGCATCAGTTTTTGCTTTCTTTCTTTATGGTATAAAGTGGTAACCATGGCAAGCAATAAGGACAAACTCTAACTGAACAGAATCATTAGTGACCATCTTGCAACAGTTCAGTGGGTGCCTTTCAGCAAGGGAGGATTAAAACACAAGCAAGTACTCTTACTTGCTATGTAGTAAAATCATTAACACGAACACCTGCAAACTATCATCCTTTATTCCAACTTTCCCTCCCTCCCCCACCGCAAACACTTTAACCTATTTCACATTCAAAATACAAGTTTCAAGAGCTGCCTAAGTTACATTCCTAAGTCACAGACGAAGCATTAAAAAAGCTTTTTACTTCACAAAATTCTTACAGTACATGAAAAGGCACATTAATAAGTTGCCGAAATTAAAAGATGCATGCTCTAAAGTAAAGAGAATCAAACACAATTTTAAGAGATTCTATAATGAAATATCCTACCTTAAAACAAAGCCCTTTTCCCAACATGTTTAAGCAAGACATTGCACTAATTGTAAAAAATAAAAATCAGCAACGGCAGCAACCGATGCATGAAATCTTGCACAAAGGCACAAGCAATTAAATCAACGGCTGTCGGTAACTAATCATACCTGAAATACCAAAAATAAAATAACGTAGTTAATAACTCAGTGACAAAAGCACACAAAAAGACAGCAGGTAACAGCCTGTACTTACATAAAACACAGAAGTTCAAATCCCACCTCCCAATTTGTCTTTTCCCAGTAAATCTTAGATTCACTGAATCAGAGGTGTAACAGTGAAAACACTGCAGCAGTTCTCAGCTCCACTTTGTCCTCTGCTTCTTTTGAGGCCACAAGATAAAAGAACATGACAAGTAAGAATTACAAACAGAGCTCTGAGATCATATTTACTCTGTCTTGGTCTGTCCTTACTTTCTCGTCAGGGCTAATTTACATATGCCTGTCAAAGCACATGGGATGAGGAAACTGGCTGATGATTGGAGAAATTCTTCAGCTATTTAACTCTTTAAAGTATTGTTTAAGGTAGTTCAAAATGAAGTTGACAGCAATTGCCAACATTAGATGTTTATTGCCTAGTCTCAGTTGAGAAACTCCCAAATATCAGGAAACCTCTTCACTGTATACACTTTTATCTGAACACCTGGTAATTACACAGTCTTGAAATAAGGCAGTATTAGTCAAATTTACAAAGAATTTGTTTTTTTTAACTACCAGGGTCTTGTAGTATTATGTGAATTTCCATATTTCTCAAGACCATCTTCAAATATACCCATTGTATGTTAGTTACATATTAGAGGCAACAATAAAAATAGCCTTTGTATCACTGCTGGAGATCTTTTTGTAGAAGCAGAAAAATGCTTCTCCAGAGTTCTCATCTGCAACAATCTGAAAGTCAACTTATTTGTAATCATTTATAACCTCTGAAGTATGCAGCTAGCATGCATCTCTGTTCATGGACCCAGGTTGCAATTCTAAATTCAGCACAGCATCTAACTATCCATGCAAGTGTTCTTCTATACTAAAATAATGAGCCCCATTCAAATACAAAAAGTTTAAGCATTTTTATATATATATTACTGCTTAATTGCAACAATCAAATTATCAACGTGACTATAGGAAAAATGTGTGTAGTAGTAAATAAAATGTGTATTTTGTTAAATTTACTAGCCTATTTTCTCCCACAAAACTATTTCTCCTTATTTTTGTACAAGATGAAACTGCTGACAATTTTTTTGTTTTGGGATCAAGAATTTAGACAGTTAACTTGCATTAAAAATTCCACAATAAAGTTGGAAGTCGTTCTTTCAGCAATTTATCAATAATTGGCAAGGAAAACATTTTAACATAACAATATTTCCAAAATATAAACGTGTAAACTATAAAGTTTATTGGTGCAGTTTTAAAATATTTCCTCAATGAAAAAAAGTGATTTCCATTTTCAGCTTCATCCGAATTCCTGAACAATTAGTCCAGCAACAAGAAGCATTCTGTCAGAATAATGAAAGTAGTACACCAAATTATGTCTTTGAAAGAGGCATGAGTTTTTTTTTAAATTGATATAAAAGCCAAAGAATGCTGAAGATGTAAAGTCAGTCACTGGCTGAATTGCTGTATGATACTGAGAGAGACAATGAAGCCATATCCTGTTTTCAAGCAAAGACACTTCTAAAGCATTAAGAAACAAATTGCCATCTCCACTGCAGACAATGGGAGATAAGGGTCCATGAGTATCATCTCAACAAGAAATATCCTGAGCGCAATGTCAAGACAGATTTGAGGGTTTCACCTTCCAGGTATGTGCAAAGACCAGAATACAAGGCAGTTGAAAAGCTGGTGTGTGTATGCACATTTGCGTTTTCGTATATCTGTACTTACTTACTTAGGACTCTATCCTCACTTCTTATCTGTACAAATGTACATGTTTGTGCTATATCATTTTCTTGCTTTTAGAAGCTAATAAACTCATTATCTTTAACTCAAGAAAGCCTGGTTAAATTGGCTCCTTTAAAATAGAAATATTGGGACTGGGAAAAGAGAACTGTGAAGGAAAAGATCCTTTTTAGATTAATCGTGTTGTGATCAACAGAGGGGTTGAATAAAGGAAGGGAGCCAGTTCATCTTTCCTGGCCTGAGAGATAATAATTTGGGGCTATCCCAATCAAATGTTGGAGAACTGAGGCACTCGTCCATGCTTTTATCAAATTGTGGGCTTGTACCAAGATAGTTCCCAATAAGAGGAATCCCATCCAGGTTAACCTCACTTCTAGACCGATCATAATGGTACACAGTTTAAATATAAAAGTCCCTCATATATTTAGAAACAAAATTTGGGCCATTAAAGTTAAACTGGATGAGTTTGTTAATTTCAGGAACAGCTGTTTGATTTGTGCCTCCCTCCCCCCGTCTCAGATCCTGTGCACATGGTGAACGTAAATGGCAAGAAGGAATCTAGCTGATTCATGCAAATTTGTCATTTAGTCTGTTACTCTAGCAGGTAATGTACTGTATTTTTGAAGTCAGTGCTTTTGGAGGCAGGATGCTGGATAGGGAGTGGGAGCCAAAGCTTCAGAAACAGGATCTTGTAACTCAAGTTGTGGCTTTGGCAGAAGGAATGGGGTAAGGGACTGCATCTCTGAACTGGAGCAGCGGTGATTAGGATGATATCTGTGGTACTATTTTTGTTCTTCCAATATGTAAGGTTCATTTTTCCCACTGCTTCAGAGAAAATGAACGTTGTCATAAGAACAGAAATCAGGCAGCTGGTGAGATCGTACAGACAGCATACAGTTCAGTCAATTTGTACACTATAAAGAACCTGATTCAGGCAGGCACCTTGTGATCCCAAGGTAGGCCTTTCTGAAGTGAATGTGAGCCGGATTGGATGGTAAGCTTTTCTCCACCATTTCAGGATAGTTACCATCCTGTTTGCATGGAGCAGCACCAGTACCAATAGACCCCTTCACTTCTTATTACAATTTATGGCGCTGCCTGGATTGTGACATTTAAAACTGAAATCGCTTTGTCTACTAAATATCTTAGGATTTAAGAAATCTTCAGAAAATGCTTTGAATCTTCAGAAGTTTGAAAGCTTATTTCAATCTGCTCAATTAACCAAGAAACAAGAATATAGCAATTACACATTCAGGCTTTTGTTAAATTACACATGCCCATATTTACTTACTGTTAAATTTAAATGATCACTTACATGTTTCAGATCATTCATGACTTGTCACAAGTAGTCACTGTAAATAAAATTAAAATAATAAGTGTTCCATTTCTGCCAACTAGATATTAAAATTTAAAATGACTCATAAGTCATCACTCGCAAATAACAAATTTTAAGATAAAAGCAAATTACCACAGATGCTGGAATCTGAAACAACCAGGAAATGCTGGAAAATCTCAGTAAGTCTGACAGCATCTGCGGAAGTGAGGAAATGATCTTTTTTAGATTAATCAACAGAGAAGGTTGAATAAAGAAAGGGAGCCAGTTCATTTAACTAACCAGAGCATAACGTTCCATAAATAATGATGAGCCCATGGGAAGCCCAACATATCACAGCACAAGACAAGTTAAAGAATCAACACCCAGCTTCAGCTAAACGTGCTGAGTAGAAGGTCTATCTCAGTCTTTCCCCAAAGTCTCCACCATTATTGATGCCAATTAAGAGCCAATTCAATTCAGGCCATAAGATATCATGAAACAGCTAAAAGCATAGGACACTGCAAAGGCTTTTGGCCCTGACAACAAGGCTTGTATTCCAAAACTAGTTGCTTCCCCAGAAAACTTGTTTCAGTACAGCTATAAGATTCATATCTGCCCAATGTGAAAAATTGCCGAAGTACTCTGCCATCCAGAAAAAGCAGGGCAAATCCAACACAGCCAAAATTACTGTCCAGATGAGTCTAACAAAGTGATGGAAGATGTCATCAGCAGTACTATCAAGCAACACTTGCGTCATAATCTGCTCAGTGACATTCAGCTTGGGTTCCACCCTGACCTCATTATAGCCTTGGTCCAAACATATACAAAAGAGCTGAACTCAACAGATGAAGTCAGAGTGACAACCCTTGACCCAATAGTAGCATTTGACCAAGTACAGCATCAAAGATTTCTAGTAAAACTGAAGTCAACGGAAAACAAGGAGAAAATCATCCACTGGCTGGAGTAAAATCTGGCAAAGGAGAATGGTTGTGGTAGTTGAAGGTTAATCATCTCAATCCCAAGACGTCACTGCAAGAGTTCCTCAGGGTAGTACGCTTGACCCAACCATCTTCAATTGTTTCATCACTGGGTTCCCTCCATCATAAAGTCAGAAATGGAGATGTTTGCTCATGATTGCTCAGCATTCAGTACCATTCAACACTCCTCAGTCCATGTCCACAAGCAGAAAGATCTGGGTTAAGTGACAAGTAACAGTCGCAACATAGAAATGCCAATTACCATTTCCGACAAGAAAGAACAACCATCTTCCCTTGACATTCAATGGCATAACAATTGCTGAATTCCACCAGGATCAACACTCTGAAGGTGACCAGAAACTGAACTAGCCATATAAATACTGTGGCTAAAAAAGCAGGTCAGAGGCTGAGAATTCTGCAGAGAATAAACAACTCCTATCCACCATTTTCAAAGCACGGTCAGGAACATGATGGAATACTCTCCAGTTGCCTGAGCATGGCTCCAACAACAGTTAAGAAGCAGCCTGCTTGATCAGCACCCGTTCCACTCCCTCCACCACCAACACATAGATGGAGAAGAGTATCAAACACACTGTGCATTGCAGCAACTCACCAAGACACCTTCCAACCTTTACTACATGAACGTTCAAGGGCAGTAAATGCATGTGAACACTATCACCTGCAAGTTCCCCTTCATGCCACACACAATTCTTACCAGGAAATAAATCGCCATCCCTTCTCTGCTGCTGTGTCAAAATCCTGGAACTCCATTCCTAAAGCACTGTGGGTGTACCTGCACCTGATTCATAGAATCAGCGCAGAAGGAGGCCATTCAGTCCACCAAGTCTGCACCAATTCTCTGAAAGAGTACCCCACCCAGGACTATCTCCGTAACCCCACCATTCACCGTGGCCAATCTAACCAACACATCTTTTAACACTAAGAGGCAATCCACCTACCCTGTACATTTTTGGACATGCAGACACAGGGAGAACGTGCAAACTCCACAGACAGGTACCCAAGGCCGCAATTGAACCCAGGTCCCTGGCGCTGTGAAGCAGCAGTGCTAACCACTGTGCCACGTGATGCTCACCGTAAACTGCAATGGTTCAGGAAGGTAGCCCATCACCATCGTCCCAAAGGCAATTAGGGATGGGCAATAAATGCCGGCATAACCAACAATGCCTACATCCTGTGAAAAAATTTACAGGCAAAAAATTTATGGCAATATTGACCATTCAGCCCATTACATTTGTGCTGACTGAAGAGCTATCTATACAGCTTTATCTCACTTCCCAGTCTTGATTCGTAACCATGTAGGTTATGGCAGTTTACAGTAACTTCATTGTAATGTTAACGTAAGTCTGCTTGTGACACTAAAACTTTTCAAGTAAATATTCAAATTTTTTTCTTAAATGTGTTGAAGATTTATGCCACTACTGCCCTTTTAGAGTTTCAGGGCCCATCACCCTCTAGAAATAAAGTTTCTCAATTACCTTCTAATCCTTCTACCAATTACTTTAATTCTCCTGGTTATTAACCTCTTTGATTTGATTTTATTACTGTCACATATTAACATACAGTGAAAAGTATTGTTTCTTGCGTGCTACACAAAGCATACTGTTCATAGAGAAGGAAATGAGAGTGTGCAGCGTGTCGTTTACAGTCATAGCTACAGTGTAGCAAAAGATCAATTTAATGCAAGGCAAGTCCATTCAAAAGTCTGACAGCAGCAGGGAAGAAGCTGTTTTTGAGTAAGTTGGTATGTGATCTTAGACTTTTGTATCTTTTTCCCAATAGAAGAAGGTGGAAGAGAGAATGCCTGGGATGCATGGGGTCCTTAATAATGCTGGCTGCTTTGCCGAGGCAGCAGGAAGTGCAGACAGAGTCAATGGATGGGAGACTGGGTTGCATAAAGGAGTAGGCTACATTCATGACCTTCTGTACTTCCTTGCGGCCTTGAGCAGAGCAGGAGCCATACCAAGCTGATATCTACTCTATTTTATCTACTCTACTCAAGACCTTCATTTTGATACACCTTGATTAAACCTTCCCTCAGCCTCCTCTGCCCCAACAAAAAAATCCCAGCCTATCCAAACATTAGTTCATAGTGAAAATTCACCATTTTTCACAACAGTCTCATAAATCTCCTCTTCACCTTCTCTGGTGAAATCATATCCTTCTTGCAATTATGGTGACCAGAACTGTACATAGCTATGGTTTAACTAGTGTTTCATAAGTTCTAGCATAATGTTCCTGCTCTTATACTCTATGCCTCAGCCAATAAGGGAAAGTTAAAGTTAAATTATTAGTCACAAGTCGGCTTACATTCACATTGTAATGAAGTAACTGTGAAAATCCCCTAGTCATCACCCTCTGTTCAGGTACACTGAGGGAGAATATTAGCATCGCCAACGCACATAACCTACATATCTTTGGACTGTGGGAGAAAACTGGAGCACTCAGAGGAAACCCACGATGGGGAGAACATGCAAACTCCACAGAGAGTGACCCAAGCCAGGAATCAAACCCGGGTCCCTGGCGCTATGAGGCAGCAGTGCTAACTACTGCCACCATGCTGCCCCATGTGCCGCCTTAAAGCAGCCACATTATCTATCTGCTCTGCTGGGCTCTGTGGGCATACAGTCCGAGATTCCTCTATATTTCTCAGTATCCTATCACTCGTGTACTCCCTTGCCTTGCTTGCACTCCCCAAATCCATTATTTCACACTTCTCCAGATTAAATTCCATTGTCACTTGTCTGCCCATTTTCCTGGTCTATTGATATTGTCCGATAATCAGGTTTTATTTCTCATTATTGACCACATGGCTAATTTTCCTAGTATCTGCAAACTTCTTAATCATGTCATTCATGGTTATAGTACAGAACTATCATGAAAATGGATCAAGCAACTGAGCAGTCAAGATGTATTTTATTGCTCTTTTGACTGAAAGAAATTTCTCCAGCTGATAATCATAGCAAATCAATGAAGCGGCATCTTAAAATTAAATATGTATTTTGTTCATTTAGTAAACTCCATTGCAAATACTTAAGATTAAAACAACTTACATTACCCGTCTAACATTTAGTAATGTGCGCTAGATAAAATTTTAAAATATCTTTCAATGGTACAGAATTATATTTTCTAAACTACTATTTGCATAGCTATTTGGTGAGAAATATTATGGTAAAATATAAGGATAAGTTGAATTTTTTTCTCTCAAATACATTGACATTTTTTCTGTAATTAGTTAATGCAAATTGAGCAGCTGTGGGAAGAAAAACATTTTTGTCCAAAATGATTTTATTAGGTAATTTAATTCTGGAGCATATAATGTGATGTAGTAAAACTTCTAAGCAGGATCACAGGTGGTTGAAGAGTGAGGCCACTGTCAATGTATTCATAAAATTGCATAATTATATGACAAATTCCTGTAAAGAGGGAATATTGTTTGATTTCACCCCACCCCCAAAAACAGGTTAAAAAAATTATGAAACATTTGCACAACTTATGAAATTTGATACAAGTAGACATGAGCTTGAAGAGAAAACACAAGGCTAAAAAGTTCACCCTAGGAAAGCCAGTTTACCAGCCAGGAAATTCTCTCCAGAGATTAACTACAACAGCTTCTTTTGGGTGGTGAGGTCAATTATGCCACATACCAATCTGTCTTGCAACATTTCATTAAGAGCCGGTCCACATTTGCAATATTCAGCCAAATTCTGCAGTCTAGCCATGAACTCTGACAAGTTCCCCATACGTTCTCCCAGCCATATTGAAGTGGTATCTCTGGAGGATTACAGAGGGCATTGCATCATAGTGGTTTTTCCACCTGGTCCACCAGTTCATTGAAAGTTTTTGAATCAGGGGCATCTGATAAGTCAGACTTTTATGAAACTGAAAGTCAGGGCTATACATGCCATCAACAATAACAAAGAACAAAGAACAAAATCAGCCTGGGAAACAGGCCCTTCGGCCCAACGAGCCCGCGCCGCCATCTCAACACCACCAGTCCCCCTCTCTACCCACGACCCCTGTCTAATGTTTTATGGTAAAAAGTCTGACAACACCAGGTTTTAGTCCAACCGATTGGACTAAAACCTGGTGTTGTCAGACTTTTTACTGTGTTTACGCCAGTCCAATGCCGGCATTCCCACATTATGTTTTATGGCCATCCAGATTGAGGGAAACTGATTTAGGGACAATTTATTCCTGCCAATCAGCCTAACAGCACATCTTTGGGGTGTGGGAGGAAACCGGAGCACCCGGAGAAAACCCACGCAAGCACGGGGAGAATGTGCAAACTCCCACAGACACCGGCCCAAATCCACGTGTCTGCACAGCAATCAGCGATAGTCACTGAGCTGTCGTCTTGCCCGGTATCTTGTCCAGTTTAGGCACACACTAACGACATGAAGCACTAGGCCAATCTCGAACGACCAAGACCAGCCCCAGTACGACCCATCGTGTGTATGCCCCTCGTTGGACACGAGGTGGACCGACTTAAAACCTGTGAATGAAAAGAGAAAAAACATTATTATCATACCATATCCATTTACATTACCAGGGATGCCCCAATGCTAATGACCCTTATTTAAAACAATCTCCTATATCCACCCATCTCCAACCCAGTCATGTGCCTGTCTAAGTTACTCTTAAATGACTCTAGTGTGTTTGCCTCCACCACCTTACTTGGCAGAGTATTCCATACCCCCACTACCCTCTGTGAAAAACCTCCCTCTAATATCTGTGTTGTACCTCTCCCCCCTCACCTTAAGTCCATGGCCCCTTGTCCTACGTGTCTCTATCATAGGAAATAGCTTACCTCTGTTTACTCTATGTATACCCTTCATAATCTTATATACAATATTTCAACAAAGTTTAATATCCCTTTCATTTTTCATCTCTTTCAAAGCTGTTAGCAAGGAAGTAGCAATGCACGCATTCACTAAATCAGTCTTCCTCATGGTGTCATAGGGTTCAAGTTTCCTGAAAAGCAACATAAGGGCTTTTTCTTACCTGAGAAAGTTCTTGACTTATGGAGGTTGCCTTCAGGAGGGAGATGGGGAAAAAAATCCTCATTGCCAATGTAGTAATTCAGCCAAATGCCAAATTCCAATCACCAAGCTCCCTTTATTGTATAACAAGAAAGAGACCATCCCACAGCTTACAGCTAGATAGTTCAACGTCTTTCGATGGCATCAAGCAGGAACTTTCAAAAGCTAACTGGGGGAGTCTGTGGGAAGGCAAAGGGACATCTGGTAAATGGCACACTTTCAAAAGTTTGTTAACCAGGATTCAGGATAAACATCTTCCTCTTAGAGGGAAGGGCAAGGCTGGCAGAAGTAGGGAATCCTGGATGACTCAGGATATTGAGGCCCTGGTCAAGAAGAAAAAGGCACATGACATGCATAGGCAGTTGGGATCAAGTGAATCCCTTGAAGAGTATAGGGGGTGTAGGAGTAGAATTAAGAGAGAAATCGGGGGCAAAAAGGAGACACAAAATTGTTTTGGCAGATAAGGCAAAGGAGAATCCAAAGGGCTTCTACAAATACATAAAGGGCAAAAGAGTAACAAGGGACAAAGTAGGGCCTCTTAAGGATCGACAAGGTCATCTATGTGTGGATCCACAAGAGATGGGCGAGATCCTAAATGAATATTTCTCATCAGTATTTACTGTTGAGAAAAGCATGGATGTTAGGGAACTTGGGGAAATAAACAGTGATATCTTGAGAAGTGTACATATTACAGAAAAGGAGGTGCTGGAAGTCTTAAAGTGCATCAAAGTAGACAAATCCACGGGCCCTGATCAAGTGTATCCCAGGATATCGTGGGAGGCCAGGAGAAAATTGCAGGTCCCCAGCTGAGATATTTGAATCATCGATAGTCACGGGTGAAGTGCCTGAAGATTGGAGAGCGGCAAATGTTGTGCCTTTGTTTAAAAAGAGCTACAGGGAAAAGCCTGGGAACTATAGGCCAGCGAGCTTCACATCTGTGGTGGGTAAATTGTTGGAAGGTATTTTTGAGAGACAGGATCTACAGGCATTTAGAGACATAAGGGCTGATTAGGGACAATCAGCATGGCTTTGTGAGTGGAAAATTATGTCTCATAAATTGAGTTTTTTGAAGGGGTAACCAAGAAGGTAGATGAGGGCAGCGCAACTGATGTTGTATACACGGACTTCAACAAGGCCTTTGACAACGTACCGCATGGTAGGTTAAATCTCACGGGATCCAGGGTGAGCTATCTAAATGGATACTAAATTGGCTTCTTGACAAGAAGCTAGGGGGTGGCTGTAGAGAGTTGTTTTTCAAACTGGAGGCCTGTGACCAGTGGTATGCCTCATGGATCAGTGCTGTTATTTGTCATTTATATTAATGATTTGGAGGAGAATATATGAGGCACGGTAAGTAAGTTTGCAGATGACACCAAGATTGACAGCATAGCAGACAGTGAAGAAAGTTATCTTCAATTGCAGCGGGATCTTGATCAATTGGGCCAGTGGGCTGACGAATGGCAAATGGACTTTAATTTAGACAAATGCGAGGTGATGCATTTTGGTAGACTGAACCAAGACACGACTTACTCCGTTAATGGTAGGGCACCGGGGAGAGTTACAGAACAAAGATCTAGGGGTACACATTCATAGTTCCTTGAAAGTGGAGTCACAGGTGGAGAGTGATGAAGAAAGCATTCAGCATGCTTGGTTTCATCAGTCAGAACACTGAATACAGGAGTTGGAATGTCTTGTTGAAGTTGTACAAAATATTAGTAAGGCCACACTTGGAAGACTGTGTGCAATTCTGGTCACCCTATTATAGAAAGGATATTATTAAACTAGAAAGAGTGCAGAAAAGATTTACTAGGATGCTACCAGGACTTGATGGATTGAGCTATAAGGAGAGGCTGAATAGACTGGGACTTTTTTCTATGGAGCGTAGGACGCTGAGGGGTGATCTTATAGAGGCCTATAAAATAACGAGGGGCACAGATCAGCTAGACAGTCAATAAGTTTTCCCAAAGGTAGGGGAGTCTAAAACCAGAGGGCATAGGTTTAAGGTGAGACGGGAGAGATACAAAAGTGTGCACAGGAGCAATTATTTCACACAGAGAGTGGTAAGTGTCTGGAACAAGCTGTCAGAGGTAGTAGTAGTGTACAATTTTGTCTTTCAAAAAGCATTTCGATAGTTACATGGATACGATGGGTATAAAGGGATAAGGGCCAAATGCGGGCAATTGGAATTTGCTTAGGAGTTTTAAAAAAAAAAGGGTGGCACAGATAAGTTGGGCTGAAGGGCCTGTAAACCTCTATGACTCTTGGACCTACATCAATTGTTCAGGAGAATTAACAGAATTAAAACACCCCTGCTGAATGCTTCCTATGGGGTAAGCCTCTGCCTGCTCAATAATGGAACTCATACTCCATGAAGCTCATGGGA
This sequence comes from Carcharhinus amblyrhynchos, assembly GCF_965287045.1. Classification (NCBI taxonomy): domain Eukaryota; kingdom Metazoa; phylum Chordata; class Chondrichthyes; order Carcharhiniformes; family Carcharhinidae; genus Carcharhinus; species Carcharhinus amblyrhynchos. The sequence goes on from NC_137327.1 coordinate 47,328,416, forward strand.
GACCTATCAACGACCCCAGTAGCCTTCATAACAAATCTCTTTAAAACTTAAAAATATCAAGTTTATCATCCTCTAAAATATGGTCCATGCTTTCATATGTGGTCTCAACAGCATCAGATGGCAAGACAAAGTACCAGACACTGAAGTTCTCTCTAGAGCAAGTCTACCATCAGTCCACATACTGCTGATGAGAGCGCAGACCCTGTGGGCAGGTCATGTCATCCGTATGCCAGACGAGTGCATACCCAAGCAGCTCCTTTTTGGAGAGCTCTCTGCTGGAAGATGCTCACATGAAGAAACGTTTCAAAGACACACTCAAGGCCTCCCTGAAGTCGCTGGACATAGACACGGCCACTTGGGAAACGCTGGCACAAAACCGCCCTATCTGGCACTGCCTCATTCACAAGGACTGTCAAGCTTACGAAGCAAGGCATTGCTGAAACACAGCAATGCAAGCTACACAAGTTGTGAGACTTCTTACTGTGTTTACCCCAGTACAACGCCAGCATCCCCACATCAAGTCCAGAACCACCAGCACAACAATTACAATGCCTACACAAGTCTGTCCAATATGTGCCAGGACATTCCGTGCCCAAATTGGCCTGATCAGTCATCTTCAGACAGACCTCAACCAGCCTCAAAATGACTAATGGTGTCAAGGTCCTCATCGATGACGATGGACGAACAACTCCAACTCCAATAGCATAAAATGCAGGGACTAACAAAAATCAATTTTCCAGTGAGTTGCACAGTAACTGGGTAAATAATCCTGCATTACCAACATGCAACATGGGATAGACTTCAAACAGATCTAACAACTCAAGACTGAGCATCCACAAGGTGCTGTGAACCATTAAGAGTAGCAGAACAGTATTCAAACACAATCTGTAACTTCATGGCTGGCACATCCACCACTCTACCATTACCTCCAAGCCAGAGGATTTATCCTGGTTCAGTGAACTGCAGAGGGCATGCAAGGAGCAACAATGTGCATACCTAAATTTGAGATGTCAACCTGGTGAAGCTGCAACACAGGATTACTTGTGTGCCAAATTGCACAAGCAGAAAATAATAGACAGAGCTACGCAATTCCACAATCACCAGATCAGACCTAAGCTCTTCCAGTTCTGCTACAGCCAGTTGTGAATGATGGTGGACAACTAAACATCTACTGGAGGAGGGGACTCCACAAATATCCCCATCCTCAATGATGAAGGAGCCCAGCATATCAGTGCAAAAAGATAAAGATGAACCATTTGCAACAACCTTTAGCCAGAAGTGCCAAGAGGATGATCCATCTCTGCTTCCTCCGAATGTTCCGGCATTACAGATGCCAGTCTACAGCCACTTTGATTCACTCCAAACGATATAATGAAATGGTTGAAGAAACTAGATACTGGAAGGACTGTGGGCCCAATATTTTGGCAATGATACCAAAGACTTGTGTTCCAGAAACTTCTATCCCACCAGCCAAGCTGATCCAACACAACTATAATGGCATCTACCCGACAATATAGAAAATTGCCCAGGTATATCCTGTACACACTTTAACCAGGTCAGTTACCACCTCATCAGTTAACTCGATCATCAGTAAACTGATAAAGTTTTAACAGTGCTATCGAGTGGCACTTGCTTTTAGCAATGAAGTGCTCACAAACACTCAGTTTGGGTTCTGCCCAAGTCACTGAGCTCGTGACCTCATTACAGCCTTGGTCCAAACATGGTCAAAGGAGTTAAATTTCACAGCTGAGATGAGAGTGACTGCCCTTGACATAGAGATATCACTTCACCAAGCGTGGCACCTAGCAAAACTGGAGTCAATGGGAATCAGGAGGAAAACCCTCTGCTGCTCGGAGGCAAACCTAGTACAAAGGAAGATGGTTGTAGTGGTTGTAAGTCAACCATCTCAGTTCTAAGACATTGCTGCAGGAGTTCCTCAGGGTAATGTCCTAGTTCCAATCATGTTCAGCCGTTTCATCAATGACCTTCCAACATAAGGTCAGAATTGGGAATTTTTACTGATGTTCACACCATTCACAATTCCTCAGATACTGAAGTTCAAATGCAGCAAGACCCGATTATGGCTGATAAGTGGAAGTAACATTCATCCCACAGAAATCCCAGACAATGACCATCTCCAACAAGAGTAATTCTAGCCATTGCTCCTTGACTTTCAATGGCATTACCATTGCTGAATTCCCACTATTAACATCCTAGGATTATCATTGCCCAGAAACTGAACTGGACTCACCATATCAATATTGTGTCTACAAGAATAGGACCATAGCTAGGAATCTGCAGTGAATAACTCACCTCCTAAATCCACAAAGCCTTTCTAGCATCTACATGGCACAAGTCAGGAACATCTTCACTTGCCTGGGTGAATGCAGTTCTAATGTTCAAACTCTACACCATCCAGGACAAAGCAACTCATTTGGTAGGCATCCCTTCCACAAACACACAATCCCTCCTTCCACCATCGACAAACAGTAGCAGAAGCGTGCACCATCTACAAGATGCACTGCAGCAACACACCAAGGCTCCTTAGGGGCAGCATCTTTCAAACCCATGACCACTACCATCTAGAAAGCCAAGGACATGAGAACACTATCACCTGGAGGTTCCACTCCAAGTTACTCAACATCCTGACTTGGAAATAAATCAGCATTTCTTCACTGTTGCTGGATTTAAATCATGGAACTCCCTCCCAACAGCACTGTGGATGTATCTACACTGCAAAAACTGCAGCAGTTCAAGAAGAAAACTCACAGCCACCTTCTCAAGAGCAAATATGCTGGCCTAGCCAATGATGCCCACAATCTATAATGAATAGAAAAATAATGTGACACCCAGCCATACAAGGAGATATCAGGATGGTTGACCAAACCTTGTCAAAATGGCTGTTTCAGGAGTATCTCAAAGGAGAAAAGTGAGGTGGACAGTTTAAGGAAGATAATTTCAGGGCTTTGGATTTTGGCAGCTGTAGGCATGGCCAAAATAGGCCAAGTGATTGAAATTGAGGATGTTAAAGAAGCCAGAATTAGAAGGACACAATTATCTCAAATGGTTGTGTTGCTGGAGAAGATTATAGAGATAGGAACAAAGCTGTTGAGGGATTTGAAAATGAGGACAAGGGAATTACCCTTTAACTGGGAGCCAATTTAAGTCAATAAGCACAGAATGATAAACGAACGAGGTTTGGTGCAGGTTACTACACAGGTAGCAGATTTCTGAATGACCTCAAGTTTACAGAGTATACAGTATGGAAGGCCAGACAGGGGTGTTTTGGAACAGTCAGGTCTAAAGGTAACAAAAACATAGATGAGAAGTTGAAGTTGCAAATGAGCTGAAGCAAAGATGGAATCAGCAATGATGTGGATGTGCTGGCATTGGACTGGGGTAAACACAGTAAAAAGTCTGACAACACCAGGTTTTAGTCCAACCGATTTATTTGATAGTAAGCTCACATGCTTTCGAGGGGACTGCCTCTTCGTCAGGTCACCCCCGTGACTTGCCTGGGTTTGCAAAACCTCACTCACTGTGCTGTCTGGAGGCAATACACATCTCTTTAACCTGTGATCAGTGCTCCTTCCACACACATTGTCGGCCACTTTAGGACTTGAACAGCAGGTTAGGTGTAAAGATTTGCATTCTAATCAGTAATCTCTAAACTGTCTGTGCTTTATATGCTCTGTCTGAGGCCAGAACTCACCATCCACCTGACGAAGAGGCAGTCATAAGAACATAAAAAATAGGAGGAGTAGGCCATCTGGCCCTTCGAGCCTGCCCCGCCATTCAATAAGATCATGGCTGATCTGTCGTGGCTCAGTTCCACTTTCCCGCCCTCTCCCCATAACCCTTAATCCCCTCGCTTATCAAAAACCCATCAACCCGCGTCTTAAAAATATTTAGCGAGGCAGCCTCCACCACCTCAACGGGCAGAGAATTCCAGAGATTCACCACCCTTTGAGTGAAGAAGTTCCTCCTCAACTTCGTTCTAAACCGCCCCCCCCCCCTTTATCTTGAGGCTGTGCCCCCTAGTCCTACTGTCCTTTCTGAACGGGAAGAGCCTCTCCATCTCTATCCTATCCATCCCATTCATCATCTTCTACGTCTCAATGAGATCTCCCCTCATTCTTCTAAACTCTAACGAGTACAAGCCTAGTCTATCCAGCCTCTCCTCATAGCTCAACCCCGGCATCAGCCCAGTAAACCTCCTCTGCACTCCCTCCAAGGCCAAAATATCCTTGAGTAAGTGCAGCGACCAAAACTGCACACAGTACTCCAGCTGTGGCCTCACCAATGCCCTATACAGCCGCAGCAAGACCTCCCTACTTTTATGTTCAATCCCCCTCGCTATGAAGGCCAGCATCCCATTTGCCTTCCTGACCACCTGCTGTACCTGCAAGCTGGGTTTTTGCCACTCATGCACAAGGACCCCGAGGTCCCTCTGCACTGTCGCCTGCTGCAGTTTTTCTCCACGTAAGTAATAATCCTTCCTACCATTATTCCTACCAAAGTGGACCACCTCACACTTGCCAACATTAAATTCCATTTGCCAGTTGCTGGCCCATTCGCCCAGCCTATCTAGATCCTTCTGCAGACTCTCCACACCCTCCGCGCAATTTGCCGTTCCACCAATCTTGGTGTCATCAGCAAATTTCGACACCATACACTCGGTTCTCTCCTCCAGATCATCTATATAAATGGTAAATATCTGAGGCCCCAGCATCGACCCGAGGCACTCCACTAGTCACCAACCGCCAATCCGAATAGCACCCATTGACCCCCACTCTCTGCCTATTTGACAACCAGTCCTCTATCTACGCTAACACCCTACCCCCAACTCCATGTCCCCTGACCTTCTGCAATAACCTCTTGTGAAGTACCTTCAGCCCCCTCAAAAGCTTGTGAGTTTACTATCAAATAAATCGGTTGGACTAAAACCTGGTGTTGTCAGACTTTTTACGGAATCAGCAATGCCATGGAAGTAAAACTAAGCAATATTAATGATAGTACAAACATATGGTCATAATTTCATCTCAGGGTCAAATATGACGAACAGTGTGTTGCAACCTCAGACAACTGCCAGGAAGAAAGATGGGTGGCAAGGGATCAGAACTTGTTGTGCAGATAGAACACATTGGCTTTGGTCATCCCAATATATAGGTGGAGCATATTTTTGTTCATCCTGTCCTGGATATAAAACAATCAGTCTGACAAGTTACAAATAATGACACAGACAAGGGAAGCAGCAGAGAGTTATTATTAGCATGCATGTAAAAAAAAGGACATCATGTTTACAGATCCTGTCGTTGAGGGGCAGGCGGCAACGGAGCAATTAAGATAAACCATTGCAAGAGATAGTCTGGCTACAACTAGATAGATAAGAACTGAACCAAGAAAGGTCAGTCCCATGCAATTAGATGTTGGTGAAGTTTCAGAAGAGAACTGTGTAGTCAACTGTGTGAAAAGCTGCAAACAGGCTAAGGAGAATGTAGAAGGATTTGTTGCAGTTATTTTATAACACAGAAGACAGAAAATTGAAAAAAATACAATGGAATGCTCATTCTCAATGAAATCAGGCTTACTCTTGTACTTTTTTTAAAAAATACAGGTATTATTGAATTTCATTTAGAGCATATATTTGGCCAGACATTTTAGCCAAAGGCTCCAAATAAAAAAACTAAAGTTTGCCCATAAATCATTCTGATTTTCATTACAGGGCCATGAGTACACTGCGCCTGCTCACAATTTATAATTGTATATATAAAGAACATATACATGACATTGCTACACAAACATTAGAAATGGTCCTTCCCTCAGCAATAGTGTGTATGCATAACAAAAAGGAGAACTGTAAATTGCAAAAACGTGAAACAACAGAAAATGTGGAAACATGCAGCAAATCAATTCACATGTTGAGAAAAGACTGATTATTTTTAGTTAATAAAAAAAAACAAAATGAAACCAAGCTCAAAAAATGCTATTTTCATGTTTTCTGAAGTTGAAATCCTGAACACTTAAAGGAAACTTAAACATCTATCCTTAAATTTAATCACATGTACAATACCCATATAAAGCTCATCTACTGACATCAAAGCTGAAGGTATCAGAGTAACACTGAAAAGGCTTGAATGTAACAGAATTTGGCAAAGAATAAAGTAAAATTTTGGAATAAGATGCAAAATAATATTTATGACATGAATTAGACTTTGTAGCGAAAGGGTTGAAATATTCTTAGCCTGAAAATGGGCAGGGTAGACGATAGGGAGAACAGGCACACCTTGTACATGCCTTTAAATTTTAATTCTAGAGCCTTCATTTACATAGAATCATTGAAACCTGCTGCATGAAAAGAAGCCATACAGCTCATTGTGCTCATAGTGGGTCTTTAAAAGAATCACAGAATTCTTACAGTACAGGAGGTCATTCAGCCCATCTAGAATGTACTGACCACAATCCCACCCCAGGCCCTATTCCCGTACCCTCATTTAACTTGCAAATCTCCCTGACATTATGGTGAATTTAGCAGGGCCAATCAACCTAACCCTTTGCACATCTTTGGATTGCGGAGGAAACCCACACAGACATGGGGAGAAAGTGTAAATTCCACACAGACAGTGATACGACGCTGGAATTAAGCCTGGGTCCCCGACGCTGAGAGGCAGCAGTGGTAACCATGCTGCAGTTGTACTTAGTCCCATATCCTCAGTTGTCAATAACCCAGCAATTTCCTCATCCTCTAGCTCTGGCCAACTAACTTTTATATTTATGGGATCAACCTCCATCTTATATTTATGCAGAATATTCCAAATCCTGATAAGGCTAGGTGGAAACATTTTTCCTCATTCCCCTCGAGATGTTTTGAATCCATAACCTCTGTTGCTGATCGATTTGTCGGAAGAAATACTTTTAGCTATCTATTATTATTAAAATATCTCACCACCTCAAAAACCTCTATTGGGTCACCTCTCAACGTTCTCTGTTTTAAAGAGAAGTCTTAAATTATAAGGTGAGGTTGGAAAAGTTAAGTCCCTAATCCTTTTCAAGGCATTAATATTTTTCCTGATATGTGATATCCAGAAATGTCCAAAATACTCCAAATTAGACCTAAGCAGTGATTTATAAAGTTCGAGCAAGAACTCTTTGCTTTAATATTTGCTGCCTCCACTTATAAATCCAAGTAACCCATATTTTGTCTTTAACCAAATTATATGACAATCCTTTTAAGGATCTGTGTATATAGGTCTGCTCATCTACGTTTATCGAATTTGTGCCATTTATAGGATTAACTTCATAAATTAATCCTCTCAAAATACATCACTTCACACTTACCTGAACTGAGTTCTATCTGTCATGCTTCTGTCCATTTACCATCCTGTCTATGCCCTGTAACTATCTACATCACTATCCACATTTTCATTTTTTTTTTCAAATTTTATAACCATGCTCCCAACAGCAGAATCTAGATCATTTGTAAACATTGTAAGATTAACGGGGAATGCTTCTACTCATGCAAGTTAATTTAGCATCTTTCCATAAAATTAATATACAGCCTTATACTACAGTAGTCTTCATTCAAAGGGTCTAATTAGTTATGACACGATTAATCAGCAAGCATAATTTTATGGTTATGTCTGATGTTGCTCACTTCAATTTCTGCATTTGCCATAGAATTTGCAAACAAAAAGAAGAGGAGAATGTTCAGGATTTTTTCACTACAATTAGCAAGTATTATTGGTAGGGCAGAAATTTTCAGAGCGTTATTGCTAAAATCAACAGTGCAATATGTCCAAATTGCTACTTTATTAGTTAATCTGATGTATTTATGATGCAAATTAGCCTTATATTTCTCCAGAAAAATTGAAGAAGGGACCCAAGACTATAACTTATAGCTTGAAATTAGTCATCTGCTGTGACAGTCAGAACAGAATATATGCAGTCATTTTCTCAGGAAAGATCAATTTGCACACTTTTAACTGTAGTTCAGGTAAAATTACTGTAATTGTAGTAGCTGACATAGTTTTGGGTGTGATTGGCGGGTTCTATAGAACAATAGAGGTTCAATCTTGCACCATGGGGCAAATATATTCCATGACTTTGGACAAATACAAAATTAATATAGCCTACCTTGCCAAAAAAATGAAAAAAAAATCAGATTGAAGTTGAGAGAAAAAAATCCGTGAAATACAGAAAGGAGTAAATCATTTGTGGGAGTGCAATACAGCCCAACAAACTGTAGTAGTAATGCAAGAAATTGCATTAGACAGGAAATCAGAGATGCATGTGGTGAAGGAACATCTGTGGTTATGGGTGACATAATCTGCATATAGACTGGGTGAGTCAAATTAGTCACAGAACAATTGAAGAGTCATTTCTGGAATGTAAGAGGAATAGTTTTCTGCACCAATATGTTGAGGAATCAACATGGGAACAGACTATCTTGGACTGAGTATTATGCAATGAGAAATGATTAGTTGGCAGTTCAATTATGAAAGAACCCTTGGGGACAAGTGATCATAATATGGTAGAATTCTTAGTCAAGGAGAAAAGTGAGGTAGCTGATTCTGAGAGCAGCATCCTGAATCTCAATAAAAGGTAACAATAATGGTATGAGGCACGAATTGACTATGATGAACTGGAAAACATTACTGAAAGTAAAGACAGCGGACAGCCAATGGCAGGTATTCAAGGAACGTCTATAGTAGTGAAGTTGCTAGAGTCAATTACCAAGGATTAAATAACACTTGGAAAGCTGTGGTATAATCAGACAAAGTCAGCATGAATTTACAAAAGAGAAATCATGCTTGCAGATCCACTGGAATTCTTGAGATCCAACTTGTAGAGTTGACCAAGAACTACTAGTGGATGTGGTTTATTTAGACTTTCAGTAGGCTTTCGACAAGCTCTCACATAGCAGATTACTATGTAAAGTTAAAGTGCATGAGATTACAGTTAATGTCTTGAGATGGATAGAAAGCTGGTTAACAGACAGAAAGCAAAGAGTTGGAATAAATCGGTCTTCTTCCAATTGACAGGCAGCGACTAGTGAAGTATGGCAATCTGAGCTGGGAACTTAACTGTCCAAATTTCCAGATGATACAAAGTTGGGTGGGGGGGTGAGGTAAGCTGTGAGGAGGATGCAGAGATGCTTCAACATGATTTGGGCAGGCTGAGTAAGTGGGCATATTCATGGCAGTTGCAATTTAATGTGAATAAATGTGAGGTTATCCACTTCAGTAGCAAAAATAGGAAGATTGATTAGTATTTGAATGGATATACACAGAGAGATGGATACTCAGCAAAACCTTGATGTCTTCATGCATCAGTCACTGAAAGTAAATGTGAAGGTACAGAAGGCAGTAAAGAAGGCAAGTGGTATGTTGGCCTTCATAGCAGGTGGATTGGAGTATATGAATAGGAATGTTTTACTGCAATTGTATAGGGCATCAATGAGGACATACCTGGAGTATTGTGTGCAGTTCTGGTGTCCTTATCTGAGGTTCTTGCTATAGAGGGAGTGCAGTGAAGGTTTATCAGACTAATTCCTGAAGTGGCAGGACTTTATATGAGGAGAGACTAAATCAGTTAGGATTATATTCATCAGAGTTTAGAAGCATGAGAGGGGATCTCAGACAGATTTAAAAAATTCTAACAGGATTAGACAGGACAGATTCAGAAAGAATCCTGATGGTGGGGAGTCAAAAACTAGGGGTCATAGTTTGAAGATAAGGGGTTAACCTTTCAGGACTGAGGTATGGAGAAATTTCTTCACCGAATGTGTGGTGAATCTGTGGAATTCACTGCCATAGAAAGTAGTTGAGGCCAAATTTTGCGCAATTTCAAGGAAGAATTAGATATGCTCTTGCTGCTAAAGGGATCAAGTGATACGGGGGAGGAATATGAAATCAGGGTTAAATTTGATGATCAGCCATGAATAAAATCAATGGTAGGGCAAGCTCAAAGGGTCAAGTGGTCTATTCCTGCTTTCATTTCCTATACATGTTTTATGACTTCCCTTGGTATCCTGCACCCCACCTTCCTAATTCCATCGCTTTTCTCTATGCTTCAAATGACTGTATGACATCAGCAGAAAGTTATAAAACTAGTAGTCAAAACATGGAACAAAATCCTGAGAGTAGTGGTGACAATCCAGGACAAATTTAAGAAAAAATTGAACGCGAGGTAGAATACTACCAGATGGACAAATTAAAAGGGATTGAATCGCATCCCTGATTCATAATTATGTATTCATGTGATCCTGAATACTAGATGATCCATTAAAAAGGATAGTAAAAAGTAGAAATAAATTGTGGCTGTAATGCCAATCAAGGTTCAGATGATGTCATACAGCAGTTAGCTAAAGTATTTTCTCCCTTCAAGCCCTTGTTACGCCTTCAATACACCTTTGTTGCCGTTGGGTATTGGCTGAAGCACTCTCATAATATCAGGTTAGCAACATAAAACAGGATGGAACATCATCATGTTTCTCTGTTTAACTCTTTCTTGAATGTCAAATGAAATCATCTTCCACGTCTTATTCTTACTCTAAACAGATCAATAGATTAAGTATCTTCTACCAAATACTTAGAATTAAAAAGCAGTGCTCAGTTTAGGTACGTGCAGTTGAGATTAATTTCCACTCCCAAACTTTTAATTATAGAAACCCTATGTTTTGTCAAACAATGTCAATGCATCTCGGTATTAAGAGAAAAACATCATACTTACTGAACATAGAAATCCAATTAAAAGGCCTTCAGAAACAAGTCACTTAAGCAGTTCTGCCTAGGTTTGCCTTAGTTTGATTATTCCACAGCAAGTAAATATACCCCATCAGCATGATTTGTTTTATTGCTATATGATTGCATTTTCTCAATGAAGTTAAATTTTTAAAGATATCACTGAAAGATATAGAACAGAATCATTCAATAACTTATTTTGTGATATTCAAATTACCTAAAATAATAGAAAATACATTTATCTACACTGGATTTGCACAAGTATTTTTTCTTACTTTTCTTTAACAAATCCATTATGTGCAAATAACCCAAATCACTAAATCCCCCCAAAAAAAAAACTGACACAGCTGACCATGACATCTCGCAGAAAATTCTGCATTTATTTTCCTGCAATCTAAATTCAAAGATCTTCCTCTTTCGTATACAACAGGGCTTGGATCGACCAGTTCTTTTTTAACCAATTGGAAATTAAACATCATGAGCGAAATTCTCCCAAAACCCCACCGGTTTGATGACAGGCATGATGGGAAAATATGGTGGGACGGCCAAAAATTGGTTCCACACTGGCGTGAACTTACAGCTGAATATTGCACTGATGCTTCCAGAGAACTGTCTTCATTTTCAGGAGGTCCACCATCATCCTTCAATAGTGGATCTGTGATATTGGGCATTTTTCAATGCGGCAGCTAGATACAATAGGGGACTACCAGCCATCCAGGCCAGCCCCACTACTAAATTTGGCATAAAACACCACAGTGCATAATTGATGAGGTAAGGTCAGAATATTTAGCATGTTTACTTGTCCCACCACAGTAGTTAGTCTAAAAATGGGAGCATCCCACCCCATTTCTCAGCAATGTCCAAATAACAAAAGCTGGGCTGAAATTTCTGAGTTTAAGAAATGTAACTGGGATGGATTGTCCCCCAAAGATGCAATGGAAAACTACCCCACAACCCCCCTGGATGTTCCCAGATAAGGTCCGCACAGCAATTGCCCAGCAAATGCAAACTTCCACTGCGCAATTGTCCTGCACTAATAGCCATGTGAAAAATGCAATCTAAATTATAAACATCCGATGGTTCAGACTGTGATACATTAATGGTTACCCAGAAGAAGTAAGAAGGATTAAAAACCATCATACAGATCCAAGCCAACCTCCCTAATGGGACATTCCCATTCCTTCCAAACTCCCACAGGACTTTCCCCTCCCTGGGCGGCAACTACTTCCTTTCACCTGAGACCCAATGCCCATCTTGAAGCACAGTATGACCCAACTCACACCCCACAAAATTCCCTGCCCTTCCCCAAATCCTACCCACTTACCTCATATTTACCTTCTCCTTGGCTTGACAAGGACCTTTAACTTGAGTAATTTATAGCAGCTAATAACATAAAAATGGGACATGTCCTTACATCCAATTGAGATGCCCTCAATGTGAGGTCTCAGGGACACGCTGCACTGCCCAGGTCCTACCCAGGCTGAGTCAGGAGATTTTGCAAGATAAGATCACAGAAGTGTCTAGGCAAGAAAGCTGAATCAGAGTGGCAAGTCAGTTGTGCCACCGTGCAAATGTTCAGGCCCCTTGAGTTTGCTGAATCTATATACACCACAACAGCTTTTTGCATCATTTACCCCACCAATTTCATGAATAATTCTAACCCCCCCCACCCCTGTTGTCAGTTCCAAATCAAAAGGCACTCTTCAGAAAATTAAGCTTTTCATGCTGCAATCACAAAAAAAATCTACATGTATAGTGTGCTTTAAACAACCACAGGACATCACCAAACACTTCACAACCTTATTTCTGAAGTATAATCATTGCTGTAATGCAGGGAAACGCGGCAGCAATCTCCAATAAATATTAACATATTAATGACCAGGTGGTCTGTTTTTTATGTTGTTAATTGAGATGTGAATATTGACCAAGGCAGCGGAAATAATTCTCCTGCCCATGGTCAAACGTATACGGAAATGCCTTTATAAAACGTTATCTCCGTGTATCAAGTCATTTACCGCTGGTTCGGGTCGGAGCTGCCAGACGGCCTCAGCCAAGCCACAGGAAATCCCAATTCCATGCCCCACCTGAACACAGACACTATCTCTCCAGTGAAAAGAAACCCGTCGCGATTTGGACACCAACTAACCTAATAATGGCGACCAACTATAACCCTACCGCAGGGTCTCCAACTGCCACCCCAGCCAGCCGGAAACTGGCCTCGACAGCGCAGACGTCACATCCGTAACACGTGGCAAACAGGCGGGAAAAGTGCCCATGTCCCAGACTCATTCACGCAACGTGCTGTTGGTTTCGTTGCTGCTGAATCTATCAGCGCCCACTTATTCCAAATAACCTATTCTTTCACGATTTAAAGCTAATGTGAAAAGATTTACAAATGAATTTATGTCACTTACATAGCAGCATTGCATAATTATGGTTGTTATGATAAATGACATTCCAGATATTTCCTCCCATTGCCCAGGAATTTGAAAAGTATTTAGTGCCAGACAAACTTCACTGCCATCAGCAGTGGTGATGTAAAATAAGAGGTATTGGAAAGACTCAGCAGGTCTGGCAGCGTAGCTGGAGAGAAACAGTTAACTTTTTTTAGCCAAATGTGATTCTATATAATATCATATTCAACTCAAAACATTTACAGTTTGTCTCTCCACAGATGCCGCCAGATCGGCCAAGCGTTTTCAGCACTTTTTTGGATTTCAGATTTCCAGCATTGCTAGTATTTGCTTTTTCTAATCAAAGGTGCAGCGTACACTTCCCCATGAGTTACATTTTAATCATGCTCCAAAAATTGTAAAAATCTCATAGGTGTGTGTGTTACACTGGAGGCACTTCCCTCTGTTTAAACTAGTTAATATTTTGCATCTTTGGAGCACAGGTCTTAATACAAAAGTAACTGCAAATACCACTATAAAATTATATAATAATATTTAGGTCACATATTCCAAATCTGTCACAAGATAGAAGCTTTAAGTTCCAATTAGCCATATAGAAAGTTTTTGGCCTCAACTGTGCTGTCGGACATAAGTAGATATCAACAGGAGAAATAATTTCACAGTTACTGGCTTAGCAGTGACTTGCAACAACCCAGGAACAGAGGATTCTGTCAGTTTTGACCAGGGAGTAAAGAGGTAAACATGGAAGATGCTACCCTTCAAACTGACTAAATGCTTTGTCCACATAAAACATAATTCATATGTCAATTTCAATACCTTGTCACATGTCTCTATCTAACTTAAAGTAAATGATCAAGTAATTATTTACTACATGCTAATTACAAGAAAAAGAAGAACAGCTGTTGTAATTAGGCAAGTCATATTTCAGTTAAATTCTAATTCAAGGCAACTCATTGCCACACAATAGGACTACATTATTAGACTGATCGTAGAACTTGGCAACAATTTAATCAATTGTGTAAATTATCAAGGATATCCATCACTGTTTAGAGATACTTTTATATGTGAGCTCTTCAATTCCCAAGAATGGAAAACAGGTGTGCCAGTCATCAGATCTAGGTCAGAGTTTGTGCTAGAAACTGGATCTCCATTTTTGCTCCGTTTGACTTGTACACAAGTGAAAGCAGGCAGGTCTTCTTCCACTCAACTGCCACAACCAGGATGTTCCAGAATTTCACTTTTGTCAGTATACGGGTATCACAATCCACCACAACGTTGCTGACAAGAAGGGATCCTCCAATTTCCTAGTAGTTTTCTGTTTACAAGTTAAATATTAAGCAAGAAGGCGAATGGAATGCTGGCCTTTATAGCAAGGGGGATAGAATATAAAAGCAGGGAGGTCTTGCTGCAACTGTACAGGGTACTGGTGAGGCCGCAGCTGGAGTGCTGTGTGCAGTTTTGGTCATCGCACTTGCGTAAGGATATATTGGCCTTGGAGGGAGTGCAGAGAAAGTTCACTAGACTGATACCAGAGATGAGGGGGTTTAGCCTATGAAGGGAGACTGAATAGACTGGGTCTGTACTCGTTGGAGTTTAGAAGGCTGAGGGGGGATCTTATAGAGACATATAAGATAATGAAGGGGATAGAAAGGGTAGAGGTAGAGAGATTCTTCCCACTTAGAAAGGACAGCAGGACTAGAGGGCACAGCCTCAAAATAAGGGGCGGGCAGTTTAGATCTGAGTTGTGGAGGAACTTCTTCACTCAAAGAGTGGTGAATCTCTGGAATTCTCTGCCCGTTGAAGTGGTGGAGGCTACCTCGCTGAATATATTTAAGTCATGGGTAGATAGGTTTCTGATAGACAAGGGAATCAAGGGTTATGGGGAGAAAGCGGGAAAGTGGAACTGATCCACTACAGATCAGCCATGATCTTATTGAAAAGTGGGGCAGGCTCGAAGGGCTAGATGGCCTACTCCTGCTCCTATTTCTTATGTTCTTAAGCATTGGTGTCACAAGTAAGCTTATGTTCTTAAGCATTGGTGTCACAAGTAAGCTTATGTTAACACTGCAATAAAGTTACTGTGAAAATCCCCTAATCACCACACTCTGGCATCTGAGGAAGAATTTAGCATAGCCAATTAACCTAACAACTTTCAGACTGTGGAAGGAAACCTGCACAAACATGGGGAGAACTTGCAGACCCCACACAGACAGTGACCCAAGGTGGGAATTGAACCTGGATCCCTGGTGCTATGAGGCAGCAGTGCTAACCACTGTGCTACTGTGTTACCCCGAAAGAAATATGTAAGAAATAAGCAGAAAAACTGCACTATTCAGCTGCCACAACATCAAATGTTTCTTAAATTGTTCTAGGATTTTCAATTCCATTACAGTGTCTGAAAACCTAATTATTTTTGACCACACTGTTTGTGACAGAGAACCTCTTGATACCAGTCCTCAATTTGTTTTTTACTAGCTTGAAACTTATTACACCCTAATAGTTTTGTTTAAAGTAATTATCTGAATCTCCCCTTTCCATTTAGTCTTCCTTTAATTAATTCTAGAAGTTGACCTACATCCATTGCTAAACAGTATAGGTATCTGCAGTTTTTTCTTCATAACTCACTCCTTTGATGCTGGAGGTTAGTTTTGTCGATCTTCCCTGAAATAATTACTGGGCTCCAAGGTTTCACTTTTGTCAAGGCAACTAGAATGGAATGAAATGTTCAAGATATGGTCTCACCAGAGCACTGTATGAATCCTCATAAAACATTGGTTCAGCTTCAGGAGTATTGTATCCAGTGCTGGGACCACAAATTAAGAAAGATGTGAAGGTTTGGAGAGCGCAGAGGAAATGAGAATGATTCCAGGGAAGAGAAGCTAAGTTATGTGAAGAAATTGGGATTGTTCTCCTTGGAGAACGTTGATGGAGGTATTCAAAATTATGAAGGGTTTCAAGAGAGTAGATTGGGCGAAACTGTTTCTGTTGGTGGAAGGATCGAAAACCAGAGGGCACCAGATTTTAAGTAATTGGCAAAAGAAGCAATGGGTGACATGAGAAAAGCTTTTCTACGTGATGAATGGTTAGGATCTGAAATGCACTGCTGAGAGTGTGGTGGAGGCAGGCTCAATTAAAGCTTTGATAAGGGAATTGGACCTTTACCTGAAAAGGAAAAATTGCTGAGTAATGGGAAAAAGGCAAGGGATTGGCACTAGGTGCATTGCTCCTTCAGAAGGCCAAATAGACACAATGGGCTGAATGGCTTCCTTCTGTGCCATTACCATTCTATGCTTCTATGATCACTTTCCTTGGTTTGCACTTTATTATTAGTTATAAAAATCTGCATTAAAATTGTTAACTGTTGCTTCATAGTGGTTGGAGCTCCTGAATCTGCAATGATGCATAAATCTCTGTCAACGTTGCCAGTAACTTGTAAATAGCATTCATGTGGTGCTTTTGATTCTCATTTTTTTATGTTAAGGCTTTAGATTATTACATTTAAAATTAGTTCAACCATTTTGCATCTACTTACATTATTCAACATATTTTCTGGCTCCATACTATTTCTCGAATGAATGCCCCATCCTGTTTCACATGTAAATTTAAGCAAATTTATGTTAGGGTTTTGGACCCAAGTCAGTGATGTAAATAAATATCACAACACTCACACTAACTTCTTAAAAGTGCACACTTTTAAAAGCATTTTCTGCCTATTTTTTCTCTATTTCCAAACTTTACTGTGGATTGAAAGACAGAAAATAGGGATACAAGAATGTACTCAGCTTGGTAGGATGTGAAAAGTGCTGTTCTTTCATGGGATCTCAGTTTCACACCATATATATCAATGATTTACATGAAGTATAAAGAGAAGCATATCCAAATTGTAAAATGACACCATATTAAGAGGCACTGTGAATTTTGTGGATGGGACCAGATTAAGTTGGAATTCAGATGGAGTTCAGAGTAAGGAAATGAGAGGTCGTCCACTTTGGACCAGAGGAAAGCAAATCAGAATATCTTCTTAATGGTGAGAAACTAAAAACCATAGAAAAGGATTTAAGTGCCCATATATGTGAAACATTGAAAAGTGCACAGGTTATAAAAGTAATCAAAAGGCTAACAGAATTTGATCTTTATCTCAAGGGGACATAAGACAAAAGGGAGGAAATTACGCCAACAATACAGAGCATTGTTTAAACCCCATCTAGAATATTACAGTCAATCTTGATCATTGCACCCCAGCAAGGCTATATTGGCCTAAGAAAATGCACAGTGCAGATTCACTGGAATGAAAATGGGAATGAAATGTTGAAATACCAGTGCCTGTCCCTGGACTCTGGAAGGTTGAGAGATGTTCAAATCAAAGGATGGGGTTCCCCCCAAAAAATTCTAAGTGTCAAATTCATGTAAAAACTGAAGTAAATCCTGCTTTTTTTTTTCAGCAGAACTTTTAAAATGAATCTCTCACACACTATGCACTGCAGAGTGCACTAGCATGAATTTCATTCTAAATCTGGGGGTGGGGTTTATTTTTGTCCATGAGCTAGCAGCAGAGTGCTGAGCAGGCCACTGCACATGTGCTATCTGTCAGAGTGGAGATCGGCACTTGTGTAGTAGCCCTGCAGTGCTGGCCTCCTAATCATTGGCCAATTACACTATCACGCAACACAGCCATTCCAAACCTCCACCAGCTGTCGCTGGCCTCCCAGATGTACCTGGGCCCACCTCGATCTCCTCCCCCATCCCCTGTATCCTGACCCCCGCCCACCACCCCCACCGCCCCCCCCCCCCCCCCAACTCCCACACTCTGATGGCCAGCCCTGATTGGTGACCTCCTTCCCTCTGTCGCCACTGAGTGCAGAGTGGCAAACCAACCCCCCCACCCCCACCGATCTCTCAATCCAGAAGCCTCACCTCCCCATTAGGCCCCACCCAGCCCCCATTAGGCCCTATACCCTTGGCACTGCCCGATGCCAGGTGATCAGTGCCAAGGTGCCCCCTTGGGCAGTGCCAGGGGCCAGCTGACACTGCCAAACTGGCAATACTCAGAGGGCACCCTATTACCCTGCCGACACTTGGAGGGTCTCCATGGCCCCTCTTTGCTTCAGCTGGATTGGGCCGTCAGTTCCTTGCAAGTAGAGAGTTATTGGAGTGCTGTTTGAACCCCGCTGGAGTGAAACACTTCTGACAAGGGGGAGACTCTAGCGAGCCCAGAGACTTCAGTCCTTGGCTTGCTAATTACATTTAAATCTCCATTTGAATAATTCATTCTGCTCCACACTGATTTCTGGCATGGGGCTGTTGGTGCCAGAAACCTGACGGCTGGAGACCCTTGAGGCCATGGTGCCCAGTGGGTAGCCCACTAAATGGCCTCAGCTTGAGTCTCCCAGCCCACTGCACTAGCAGAGGTGTTTAAAAGTATAATGACATTTGATAGGGTAGACAAAAAGAAGCAATTTCATCTTGTGGGGATGCAAAGATCCATATTCCTAAAATGAGAGCGAGATCATTATGGAGTAAAAACAAAAGGGAATCTTTAATTCTCTCTTGAAAAGCCTGTGAATGTCAGGTCAATTGAAGTTTTCAAGAACATGTGGATATACAAATGCATATATGAATTAGGAGAAGGCCATTTGGCTCCATGAGCCTACTCAGCCATTCAATAGGATCATGGCTGATCTGATTCTGGCCTGAGGAGATTAAAATATCAAAGAATATGGAACAAAAATGGGTAAATTAAGTTACCCTGATTAGCTATGATTGAATGGAATAAGAAAATAGGTGCATGGGTCTGAATGGTGTACTCCTATCCCTATGTTTATGCTGAATCCCTAACACTCTGAGCTCACTTCACAAGCAAAGAAATTGGAGTGTTTTAAGTTACATGGTATAAAGAAAGGGCAGATCCTGGCATGCCTGTTTTATGAAAGGAATTCAAATAATAAAGTGAGAAATCAATTGAGAAGCTTGTTAAAAATCCAAACATGACATCTAAGTTACTGAGGTAACATATAATACCTTATAGAGAGGACATCTGGTTATTTGTGAGCATACCCATTTTCAAAAGAACGTGTGTTGATAGAGTACTATTTGATGTTCTTATTCAAGAATTGTATTTTTTCAGCACAGATGTATTTTGTGTGTAAACATTTGTTTTAGCTTAACACCTTAGTAGTGTTTGGTCACTAATTCTTCTGCCATTTTTCTTGAGCACGTTCAATCCTTATAATATGTAGTCTTTTGACTGTTTACCAAGTTTGATTTCATTATCAGATGCATTCATTCTTTTTTATATTCTTTTACACAAAGGGACCATGTAATTTTTCAAACTATATCCATGGTTCAAAAGAATTTACATTAATTCAATGACATGGAAAGAAAAAACTGTCAAAAAAGCCTATGTATGTTAAAAAAAACTTGAAAGCACTTGCATTTATGTAACTTACTTCACAACATCAGACATCCAAAGCACTTTCCAACCAATTAAATACATTTTAAGTATATTCACTGTGGTAATATGGAACCACACAACTATAGAAAAATTACATCACAGAAGGAGGCCATTTAGCCCATTTTGTCCATGCCAGCTGAAAACAATGAGGTACCCTTTCTAACCCCACGTTTCTGCACACGGCCCAAAGCCCTCTAGCTTATAGTACTTAAAGTGCAGATCCAGAAACTTTTTAAGAGTTTAGGGTCTCTGTCTCCACCATCAACTGGATACCATCAACACCATCAACGGTATGTGTAGCAAATTCCAAACTCCCACTATTCTCCGCATTAAAAAGCTCTTCTTCAAACATGGTTTGCAGATGCAGCAGCTAAGTAAGAATACAAATTGAATTTTATCCTTCAGAGGGATGGAATTTAAAAACAAGGAGGTTATGTTGTAGCTGTATAAGGTCCTAGTGAGGCCATATCTGGACTACACTCTACAGTTTTGGTCTCCTTACTTGAGAAAGAATATATACTGGAGGGGGTGCAGAGAAGATTCACAAGGTTGATTTGAGAGTTGAGAGGGTTGGCTTATGAGGAGAGAATAAGTAGACTGGGATTACACTCATTGGAATTTAGAAAAATGAGGAGGGATTTTATAGAAACATGTAAAATTATGAAGGGATAAGAGAGAAGCAGGGAAATTGTTTCCACTGGCAGGTGAAACTAGAACTGGGGGGGCATAGCCTCAAAATAAGGGGGAGCAGATTTAGGACTGAGTTGAGGAGGAACTTCTTCACCCAAAGAGTTGTGAATCTGCCCAGTGAAACAGTTGAGGCTACCTCATTGAATGATTTTAAGGCAAAGATAGATAGATTTTTGAACAGTAAAGGAATTAAGGGTGAACGGTTGGGTAGATGGACTCAGTCCACATAAATATCAGCCATGATCTTATTGAACGGTGGAGCAGGCTTGAGAGGCTGGGTAGCCTACTTCTGTTCCTAGTTCTTATGTTCTCATGCCCCATCTACGCCTTCTGCCACTTGTCTTATTTCCCATGGTTCTAGAATTCTCCACCAAGGGAAACAATTTGATCCTGGCCACTCTATGTCTTCCCCTCACAATTTTGTACATCTCAACCAAATCATCCCTCAGCCTTCTTTGTTCCAAGGAGAATATCCCCAAACTGTCCAATCTCCCGTCATAGCTCCACTTTTCTAGCCCTAGCAACATTCTTGTTAATTTCCTCAGCACTCTCTCCAGAGCAATTATGTTCTTCCTGTAATGTGGCAATCAGGACTGTACACAGTTCAGCTTCATCTCTGTTGCCATCAGACTTTTGAAAGGACCTACTTCATATTAAGTTGATCTGTCAGTACATCCTAGCTATGACTCTAACACTTCATTCTGTGCCTTCTCCTTTCTTTCCCTATGTACGGTATTCTTTGTCTGTATAGCATGCAAGAAACAATACTTTTCACTGTATACGAATACATGTGACAATAATAAATCAAATACAATACTCTACTTGTGGCTTCACCAGTGTTTTATACAATTCCAACATTACATGCATATTTTTATATTTTATACCTCTGCTAATGAAGGAAAGCATTCCACATGCCTTATTTATGACCTTGTACACGAACTGCTGCCTTTAGGGAGCTGTGTACTTGTACACCAAGATCTGTCACCTCATCTACCCTTCTTGGGATATTTCGATTTATTGTGTACTCCCTATAACTGTTTGACATTCTTAAATGCATGACATCACACTTCCTTATGTTGGAATCCATCTGTCACTTTACCACCCACTCCACCAACCCATCTTTATCGGTTATATGAGATTATAGCTATCCTCTAAACTATCCAATAGTCAACCAATGTTTGTGTCATCTGCAAATTTTCCAATCAGCCCCCCAAGTTCACATCCAAATTGTGAATACACTACACAAACAATAAGTGTCCCAACACCAAAATCTTTGGATTACTATTTGAAACACCACTGCTACGAGATGAAGGCATGTAAAATTGCCAACTCCAATGCACCCTGCCCTGATAAGCCCAATGCATTCTACACCCATTTTGAGCAAGAGCATGGCCTCCACCCTGGAAGTCCTGGAAGAACGTGTATGGTTTCAACATTGCAGATGTCAGAGCAGCCATCTCAAAGATCAACCCATGGAAAGCAACTGGCCTGGGTGGGGTACCTGGACAAGCACTCAAACCCTGCACAGATCAGCTGGCAGGGGTATTCACAGACATCTTCAACCTCTCTTTACAACAGTCTGAGATCCCTATCTTCTTCAAGAAGACGACTATCATCCCAGTGCCAAAGAAAGACCAAGCAACGTACCTTAATGACTATTAGCTGGTGGCTCTGACATCCATCATTATGAAGTGCTTCGAAAGGCTAGTCATGGCACAGATCAATTCCAGCCTCCCAGACTACCTGGTTCCACTACAGTTTGCCTACTGCTGCAGCAGGTCCACAACAACGCCATTTCCCTGAACCTGCACTCAACCCTAGAACGCCTAGACAACAAGGACACCTATTTTTTTGTCCATAACTCAGCCTTCAACATTATTATTCCCACAAAACTCACCTCCAAACTCAGTGGCCTGGGCCTCGGCATCTCCCTCTGCAACTGGATCCTGAACCTTCTAACTCACAGACCACAATCAGTAAGGATAGGCAACAACACCTCCTTCACGATCATCCTCAACACCTTTGTCCCACAAGGCTGTGTTCTCAGCCCCCTACTATACTCCTTTTACATCTATGACTGTGTGGCTAAATTTCCCTCCAATTCGATTTTCAAGACACCACCATAGTGGGTCGGATCTCAAACAATGATGAGACAGAGTACAGGAATGAGATACAGAATCTGGTGCAGTGACAATAATCTCTCCCTCAATGTCAACAAAATGAAGGAGATTGTCATTGAGTTCAGGAAGCGTAAAGGAGAACATTCCCCTGTCTACATCAATGGGGACGAAGTAGAAAGGGTCCAAAACTTCAAGTTTCTAGGTGTCTAGATTACCAACAACCTGTCCTGGTGTCCCTTGCTGTCACTATAGTTAAAAAAGCTCACCTACGTCTCTACTTTTTCAGAAGATTAAGGAAATTTGGCATGTCACCTACAAGTCTCACCAGCTTTTACAGATGCACTACAGAAAGCATTCTTTCTGGTTGTATCTCAGCTTGGTGTGGCTCCTACTCTGCCCAAGACCACAAGATCATGAATGTAGCCCAATCCATCACTCAAACCAGCTTCCCATCCATTGACTCTGTCTACAATTCTCTCTGCCTTGGCAAAGCAGCCAGCATAACTAAGAACCCCACACACCCGGACATTCTCTCTTCTACCTTCATCCTTTGGGAAAAAGGTACAAAAGTCAGAGTCACTGACTCAAGAACAGCTTCTTCCCTGTTGCTGTCAGACTTTTGAATGGACCTACCTTGCATTAACTTGATCTTTCACTACACTCTAGCTATGACTGTGACACTATATTCTGCAGTCTCTCATTTCCTCCTCTATGAACGGTGTTTTGTCTGTACAGCGTGCAAGAAATAATACATTTCACTTTATGTTAAAACATGTGACAATAATAAATCAAATCAAATCAAATCAAAATCAACTTTCCATTTACATGGTCATCCATCGACCAGTATGCTTTGTTTCCTGTTACTAAGCCAACTTTTTATCCAGATTGTCACATTATCCTGTATTCCATGGGCTTTTACTTTTTTGATCAATTTGCCATGTAGGACATTGTCAAATGCCTTGTTAAAATCTATGTACACATCATCCATTGCACAATCTTCATCAACCCTTCTTGTCACTTCCTTAAAAGATTCAGTCAAATTTGTGAGCCAAGACCTTCCTGTAACAAATCCATGCTGATTATCCCTGACTATTCCATGCCTTTCTCTGTGACCATTAATCTTATCTCTCTGGACTGATTCTACTAATTTGCCCACCACGAATATGAAACTAATTAGCTGATAATTTTTTGGCATTTCCTCCAATTCCCTTTTAAACAAATGGAACTACTTTTGCATTTCTCCAGTCCTCTGGTACCTCCCCTATATCTAGTGAGGATCATCTGCTATCCCTGCCTGACTTCCTTTAGCAACCTCAGAAACAATCCATCCGGTCTTGGTGACTCAGCAACTTTCAAGGATTCCAACCTTTCCAATACTTCTCTTTGTACGATCATCCCGTCCAATAAGTCACCGTGTTCCTCCTGGACTACTATACCTGCGTCATCCCTTTACTTTGTAAATATGTTGTAGAAAACTTGAGTAATATAGTGCCTTTCATTTCCTCAGCGTTGCGTTCAAATGATTACTTCTATTACTATGATAAGATTTAGAAGATTCTTACATTTTCATAGAATCCCTACAGTACAAAAGGAAACAATTCAGCCCATCTATCCCAACTCTCTGACAGAGCATCCTGCCTATCCCTGTAACCCCTATATGCTTACCCCTCTATTACCCCCTCGCCTACACATCTAGGGATACAAAGGGACAATTCAGCATTACCAATCCACCTAACGTGAACATCTTTGGACTGTGGGAGGAAACTGGACCATGCAGACAAGGGTAGAATGTGCAAACTCCAGAGTCACCTGAGGCCAGAATTGAACCCGGTCCCCTGACATTGTAAGGCAACAGTGCTAACCACTGTGCCACCATGCCATTTATAACTCTATTTTAAAATTTAAGGTAAAATGAAGGCGGGTGGCGGGGGTGGGGGGGGGGGGGAGTGGTCATAGGACTTATTTTGAAATCTGCCTGACAATAAGGCTGGATGATTTAATTGTTAGAGATCAAAGGAAGTCTTAGATTGTTTTATTGGAAAGAAGTTGCAAGGTATTTATGCTTGGAGACAATGGCAGCAGTCACTATAGATAGGCTCTAAGAATCTCAAATCACAGAAAGCTGTTGTAGGTTTTGGGTTGTAAACAGTTGTGTTGTAAATTGTCCACTTACTTCAATGATGAAAGGTAGTTGGGATCAGGTATATTAATTCAGAACAGCTTTACTGTTTGTGGTGAATTTAAGGAACTCTCCAAAAACTGAGGAAAATGCATGGAGTCAGTCACTCAAAGTTACTACTCAGCAAATCGGGGAAAGGGGAGTCCATTGGAAGTTTGATGCAACAATGGACTGCTTATGAAAAAGATTAATTCTATGAATTGTGTGACGGATCATAAGTGTGAAAGAGAATGTTATTTTCTGCACAGAGTCATAAAATGGTTACAGTATGGAAAGACACTATTTGTCCTATTGTGTCTGTGCCGATTCTATGCAAGGGTTTGTTCCCCCACCTTTTCCCTTTTCCCCTACCTTTCCCTTAACCCCACAAATATTTTCTTAAGATGATACAATTCTCTTTCAAAGGGCACAATTGAATCTGCCTCCACCACACTCTAGACTGTTCCTTCCAGATGCTGACTATTCACTGCATAAAAAAAATGTTTTCCTTGTGTAACTTAATGTTTAAGTGGCTATAAAAACAAAAAGTTGTGTTTAATCAAGTCTTTCTTTAGTAATTTGTTACATTAAAAGTTTTAGAATGTGAAATTTTCTGTCATTCTTTCAGCCATCAACTGAAAGTTTGAATTTCTTTTTAGAGGTTTTAAGTCTCTATGAAGATTGTAACACTTGTCTTTAATGTTTTTGTAATGTGTAGCGTATAACATTACATGAGATTGCCATTTTTCTCAAATGAGGAAAGAATATTCTCATGTTATTCTTAGACAAACTAAATTAGGTGAAAATTGTTCTATTTATTTTATGTAGAAAGCATTCATATTCTCCTTCTAGATCAGTTGATAACAGACGGGTTTTCTATTACAAATCCTATTATATCCTGTTCACTGTTATATAACACTATGAAAGCAGGACAACTAGAATTTAACTAAGATTAGTACTAACCTAATAAAGATAATTTGATGCTTTCCAGTCACAGGGCATCAGAATCTAATCTGCAACCTATTGATGTCAAATTAAAGTCAAATTTTTGACTAGAAAGTATAGAAATTTTAATAATGGGATCAAAAGGAATAAACTTGAAGTCAGAGATTATACTTTGTATCTGTCTTTATCAAGGAAAAAGATACAACCAAAGTCATAATGGGAGAGAAGTATTTGAGAAAGTGGATGGACTAAAAATTGATAAAGAGGCATTAAAATGGCTGCTTATACTTAAAGTTGAAAAGTCACCAGAACTGTGTCAGGTGCATTCAAGGACATTGAGGGACATAAAGGTGATTATGGTAGTGGCCATAATCTTCCACGCTTCCATAGGAGGAGGGATGGTGCCAAAGGCCTGAAGAATTACAAGTGTTACATTCCTCTTCAACAAAGGATATATTGATAAACTCAGCAAAGATAGGGAAATCAGTTTAACGTCAGTGGATGGAAATCTAATGAGATGATAATGGCCAGCCCCTCCTTTGGCTTTTTCCATATTACATGGGGTCACCACAATGCGTGTGATTCACCTTCGTATCAACCAATATTTTTGGATGTGGCAGGCTTTTGTACAGCCAATGCAACTAACATTCCTCCTCCCATTTAACCAGGCTGAGAACTGGCACGGATGCATCCTATTATATGCAACAGTGCCTGGCTTCCTTTGTAAGCAACGCTCTCTGGAGTAGGACTTGGAGTGGAGATGCCATTGTTGGACTGGGATAAGCACAGTAAGAAGTCTCACAACACCATGTTAAAGTCCAACAGGTTTATTTGGTAGCAAAAGCTACTAGCTTTCGGAGCATTGCTCCTTTGTCAGGTAAGTGGGAGTTCTGCTCACAAACGGGGTATATGAAGGCACAAACTCAATTTACAAAATAATGGTTGGAATGTGAGTCTTTACAGGTAATCAAGTCTTAAAGGTACAGACAATGTGAATGGAGAGAAGGTTAAAGAGGTATGTATTGTCTTCAGCGAAGACAGTTAGTGAGATTTTGCAAGCCCAGGCAAGTCGTGGGCGTTACAGATAATGTGAAATGAACCCAAGATCTTCATGTGTGCGGAACTTGGCTATCAGTCTCCACTCAGCGACTCTGCGTTGTCGTGTGTTGTGAAGGCCGCCTTGGAGAACGCTTACCCGAAGATCAGAGGCTGAATGCCCATGACCACTGAAGTGTTCCCCAACAGGAAGAGAACACTCTTGCCTGGTGATTGTCAAACGGTGTTCATCCATCCATTTTCGTGGCGTCTGCATGGTTTCCCCAATGTACGTACCATGCCTCAGGACATCTTTTCCTGCAGCGTATCAGGTAGACAACATTGGCCGAGTTGCAAGAGTATGTACCATGTACCTGGTGGATGACGTTCTCACGTGAGATTATGGCATCCATGTCGATAATCCAGTATATCTTGCAGAGGTTGCTGTGGTGTCGTGGTTACTGTTCTCCTGAAGGCTGGGTAGTTTGCTGCGGACAATGATCTGTTTTAGTTTGTGCAGTTGTTTGAAGGCAAGAAGTGGGGGTGTGGGGAAGGCCTTGGTGAGATGCTCGTCCTCATCAATGAGATGTTGAAGGCTCTGGAGAAGATGTCGCTCAGGAAAAGTACTGGACGACGAAGGGTACTCTGTCCGGTGTGTTCCGTGTTTGTCTTCTGAGGAGGTTGGTGCGATTTTTCGCTGTGGCATGTCGGAACTGTCGATCGATGAGTCAAGCACCATCTCCTGTTCTTATGAAGGCATCTTTCAACATCTGGAGGTGTCCGTTGTGATCCTCCTCATCTGAGCAGATCCTGTGTATATGGAGGGCTTGTCCATAGACGATGGCTTCTTTAATGTGTTGAGGGTGGAAGCTGGCGAAGTGGAGCATTGTAAGGTTGTCTGTGGGCTTGTGGTACAGTGAAGTGCCGAGGTGACCGTCCTTGATGGAGATGCATGAGTCCAAGAATGCAACTGATTCTGGAGAGTAGTCCATGGTGAGTCTGATGGTGGGATGGAACTTGTTGATGTCATCATATAGTTGTTTCAGTGATTGTTCATCATGAGTCCAAAGGAAGAAAATGTCATCAATGTATCTAGTGTATAGCATCGACTGAAGGTCCTGTGTGCTGAAGAGGTCTTGTTCGAACCCGTGCATGAAGATGGTGGCATATTGAAGTGCGAATTTGGTCCCCATTACTGTTCTATGTGTCTGATTGAAGAATTGATTGTTGAAGGTGAAGACATTGTGGTCCAGGATGAAGTGGATGAGTTGTAAAATTGCATCTGGAGATTGGCATTTGTCAGCGTTGAGTACTGAGGCAGTTGCAGCAACGGTACTGTTGTGGGGGATGGTGGTGTAGAGTGCCGAGACATCCATTGTGATGAGGAGTGCTCCTGGTTTAACTGCTCTGTACGCTGAGTTTCTGAAGGAAGTTCGTAGTGTCGCGACAAAAGCTGGGGGTTCTTTGTACAATGGGTTTCAGGATGCCCTCAATGTAGCCGGAGAGGTTCTCACACAGGATCCCATTGCCTGATATGATGGGACAGCCGGGTGTGTTTGCCTTGTGTATCTTTGGGAGGCTGTACAGATCTCCAATTTGGGGAGTACATGGGATGAGAGCACGGAGGGTGCTCTGAAGGTCCGGATCAAAAGTCTTGATCAGTCTGTTGAGTTGACGGGTGTGTTCTTTGGTCGGATCTCTCTAACTGTCCTGTCTGAAGACAATACACATCTCTTTAACTTATGCTTAACACTCTCTCCACTCATGTTGTCTATACCTCTAAGACTTGATTAACTATAAAGACTTGCATTCCAAACATTATTTT
This sequence comes from Carcharhinus amblyrhynchos, assembly GCF_965287045.1. Lineage (NCBI taxonomy): Eukaryota > Metazoa > Chordata > Chondrichthyes > Carcharhiniformes > Carcharhinidae > Carcharhinus > Carcharhinus amblyrhynchos. The sequence goes on from NC_137327.1 coordinate 47,356,796, forward strand.
GTAAATTGAGTTTGTGTCTTTATATGCTCTGTTTGTGAAATGAATTCCACTTACCTGACAAAGGAGCAGCGCTCCGAAAGCTAGTAGCTCTTGCTACTAAATTAACGTGGTGTTGTGAGACTTCTTACAGTGTAGGACTTGAACCCAAGGCTTTCTAGCTCAGAGGGAGGATGGCCACTCCAGCCACCCTCAAGGAAACAATATTCAAGGACAAAATTAACAGTCACCTGGATAAATGTGTATTAATTAAGGAAAACCAACACAGTAAATTGTATTTATATAACTTGACTGAGTTTTTTTGATGATGTAGCAGAGAAGGTTGAAGATGTTCATGGGGTTGATATGGTTTATATGGACTTCCAAAAGACATTTGATAAAGCACTACATAACCAGCTTGTTAGTACAGCTAGAATACCAGAAATATAGGGAACAGTGGCAGCACGGTTATCAAATTGATTAAGTGACAGGACACAGAGAATAGTGGTGAATGGTTGCTTTTCATAATGTAAAAACAGTTATATATGGTGGGGTTCCCCAGGGCTCAGAATTAGGATCACAACTTTTCATTTCTATGTTAATGACCTAGACTTGCGCGTGCAAGTTTTCAAAAATCTGCAGACAACACCTAACTTGTAAGGATTATGAACTGTGAGGAGGACAGAGATAGACTTCAAGAGACATGGACAGACTGGTGGAATGGACACACAGTTGCTGGATGAAACTTGATGCAGGGAAGTGTAGAATGGTACACTTTGACAGCAAGAGTAAGGAGAGGCAAGATAAAATATAGGATACAATTCTAAAAGAGGGTGGAGGGCAGGAACGGAGGGAGTTGGGAGATAAGTACACGAATGGTTGAGAGAAGCATATGCCAATAAGATATAAGCTATCCTCGGCTTTGTAAGTAGAGGCTTAAAGTACAAAATAGAGGTTATTGTGAACTTGGACGGGTTCATGGATGAGAGGGGTGTGGAGGGATATGGTTCAAGTGCAGGTCAGTGGGACTGGGCAAAAATGGTCCGGCACAGACAAGAAGGGCCAAAAGGCCTGGTTCTGAGCTGTAATTTTCTATGGTTCTATGGTTCTATCACAAAGTGCAATGCAACCATCTATAACTTCTTCATCAATGATTCCATGTTGAGGTCAGGAGTGGGTATTTTTGTTGATAATTACACAGTTTTTAGCTTCATTCATGACTTTTTCAATAGTGAAATGGGATATTTAGTTTATAGCAGGATTTGAAGGAAGTCCAGAATTAGGGGGGCAAGTAACCTCTACGCCACTTTAATACAAGGTAATTACTATTTCCAACAAATAAAAAGCTCAATCACCACCTTCTGACCTTCAACAACACAACAATAATTAAGTAACTCACACCAACATGTTGGGAGTCATCAATGACCAAATCCTTGGCTATGCCAAAGGCAAGAACCTTATCCATGGCTACAAATGCAGGACAGATTCTGGGTACTCCTCAAAAATAGCTATACCTCCTCACTTCTCAGATTATCTCAGCATTCAACTCAGGAATGGACTGAATATATACTACTGCAATAACAGCTAACAGCTGGATCTAGGACAACTCAGCCCTCTAGATTGGTTTTCATGCCCAGAACTCAATTTTAAAGGGTAGAAAAAATTTACTGTCTGCTCTTGGAAGCACCAAAGTGGAAAATCTCTAAATGAAATAATCAAGCAGTGTTATTGGCAATTAACTAGTGATTTCCCTTTGCGCACTCCAGATTTTAACCTTCAAAATCCAGCCTCCTAGCAGTACTGAGGCTGTTGACACCTATCTGTATTTCCACCTTCATCTATAATTCATTCTTACTGTTACAGAAACTATCAATCAATCCTCTCCTAGCTTTAGTCATACCTACTGAACTTATCTACCCTGCCCTGCAATCTCCAGAGAAACTCTCAAAATTAACTAACACATCCAAAACTCCAGGCACTTTTTTGAATTCTGCACCTCAACCAACTTCCCTATAATCTGCGTCCTTGCCAAATTCCCCACGCCTCAATACTTTGTTTCTTGTTCATTAATATAAACATTTCTTTAGTTTCACTTCTCTGCTCAACCTCCAATATCCCCATAGTTAGTATGTTATCCTCCACTCTCTGGAACCACCTCTTCATTTGCCATAATTTTAATCTCAAAGTCTTCAGTTGCTTTTGCCCTACACTCTGGATTGCTCTTCCTAAAATGTTTATGCTTTTTTATCTGTCGCCTTTCTTTTACAGCTTTGTTAAAAATTACCTTGTTGATAATGTTTTCAGTCATCTTCCCTAATCTTTTTACCTCCACCTTTTTGTTGTTTCTAGCTTTGTGAAGTGTTTTGGGACATTGATTGTTAAATGTTAGCTACCTTAATGGTAAATCATTAAGTAGAAGGCCATAGATTCAAGGCCCACTGCAGGATATGAGCACATAACCTAGAGAAGAATTTTGCACATGTGAACATATGAAATAAGATCAGAAGTAAGTCTTTCAGCTCCTTGGATCTACTCCACTATTCATTAAGATCATGGCTGGTCTGCTTGTGCTGCTAATTCTACATTCCCCTGTACCCCGATAAACCTCGAGTCCCTTGGTAACAAGATTCTATCTAACTCTTCCTTAAAAATATTCAGTGACTCCATCTCCACTCAGGGAGCACTGGATCTGGAAGCGGCAACTTGACCAATAATGACAAAAATAAAGAAATCAGTCATTTTTTTTGTGTGTGAAACTTTTATGAGTGCAAACAGGCTGCCATGTTTTCTGGCATAAGTCACCTCAAAAGCTATTAATTGGCTCTAAAGCACCTTGAGACATCTCAGAAATTTGAAAGGCTCTAAAAAGTTTTTTCTTTCCAAAGACAATGGGTGGACTTTTTTGGGGCTGCCAGCTGGAGAACAAGGGAGAGATCATCACTGCTTCTTTCTTGGGAGACCTGCCACGTGACAATCAGGCAGTGGTGAGGCTAGCAGTGGGCCATCCTATAGAAGTAAGACCCTGGGAGCAGAAGCTGTTGGCCAAGCAGATGTCGACATTTCTTGTGCTGGGCAACTCCATTGGTGAGGCCATGGCCGTTGCTAGAGGGACAGGCACTAGAGTACCAGAATCACAGAGAGACCTAGGTAACAAGGGGGCTTTTATGGGATGGGGATTGCAGGGAGAGGTATGAGAGGGGAAGGGGGACCATCAGCAGCAAGGTCATGTGGGGGAATTACAGCAGCTTCCCACACTTCCCGAAGTTCATCAATCTGACACTGAGTGCCTTTGATTGAGGGATTCACCCCTCACTTCCCCCTGAGGTGACAACCTAGCTGCAGTTTTGTGTGTATGCATGCCACATGGTGAGAGGCATGTCTGAAGCTGGTTTAATATGAGTGATGACAGGATGAGGCCCTTAAGTAGTCACTAATTTAACAGGGTTTCAGTTTTACTACCTGTTTAAGTAAATGCCCTTTCTGCCTCCATGCTTACTGCCGCTGAGGAGAAGGTTCTGGCCAACATTTAAATGTAAATTTTATAAAAAGTGGTTTGAAAGCAGCAGAGGTGTTACACACACACAGATCAAAAGAGGTAAGAGGTTATTTTTTCAATTTTAACTTGGCTGGTTGCCCACTCTGCTCTGGTCCATAGAACAGCCTTAACACTATAATACAAAGGTCACTGCTTGAATAAAGATGACTTAAAACCATTTCATGAGTCAAAATCTGTTGAAATAGATTTTATGTAGCTTATACTATGTACGGTGGTGCATTGCTATAATGAATGTGTGAATTCAATGGATAAATGCTAATACACAGGCAAAGCAAGCCAGCAATTCACAAAACAGCAAGGCCCCGGCTAACAGTTATCATCACTGGGTCGTTATCCTGGAATTCCCTCCCCAACATCACTGGAGCATCAAGAAATGCAAACCAAGAAGTTACACCACAACTGAATGGTGTTTATTGTGAAGAAATGGAATAAATATGTAGGGACTACAGCTGTATGGGGCCTTGGTGACATATGGAATATAGTGTATAGTTGTGGTCTCCATACTTAAAAATATACGTATTTGCATTAGAAGCAGTTCAAAAGCAATTTACTCAACTGATTCCTGGAATGAGGGGTTCATTCCCTAAAGGCTGTTTTAACAGGTTGCAGTTATGTCCATCGGAGTTTAGGGGAATGAGAGATGATCGTAATGAAGGTCCTGAGGGGGCTTGATAAGGGTGTATATCAGGAGGATGTGTCCTCTTGTGCTGGAGACTAGAAGTTGGGGACACAGTTAAAAATGAGAGGTCTCCCTTTCAGGATAAAGATCAGAAGAAATATTCACTCTCAGAGGGTCGTTAGTGTGTGGCATTCTCTTCCCTGGAAAGCAGTGGAGGCTGGGTCAAGGCTGCAGACGGGAAACTTGAGTTGGCATTACTACCAAATCAGGCATGATCTCAACGAATGATGAAGCAGGGTCAAATGGGCAGAATGGCCTCCTTTTGCCCCTCTGTCCTATGCTCAATTTTCCATTTTCTAAATATTGTTGTGATTACCAGATGATACCCAGGTTGAAGGACTCCAGTTACAAGGAGAGTTTGGACTTGGCTTGGGTTGTTCTTCTTCGAGCGGAGAAAGTTAAGATGCGGTTTGGTAGAGATGTTCAAAGCTATAGGGTGTAGAAGGATGGGTTAGTAAATTTGCGGATGACACTAAAGTTGGAGGAGTTGTAGACAGTGAAGACGGATGTTACAGTTTGCAGAGGGACATAGATAAGCTGCAGAGCTGGGCTGAGAGGTGGCAAATGCAGTTTAATGCGGAAAAGTGTGAGCTGATTCACTTTGGAAAGAGTAACAGGATTACAGAATATAGGGCTAATGGAAAGACTCTTGGTAGTGTCGACAAGCAGAGATATCTCAGTGTACATGTGCATAGATCCCTGAAAGTTGGCACCCAGGTTGATAAGGTTGTTAAGAAGGCGTACGGTGTGTTAGCTTTTATTGGTAGAGGGACTGAATTTCGGAGCCGTGAGGTCATGTTGCAACTGTACAAAACTCTGGTGCAGCTGCACTTGGAGTATTGCGTGCAGTTCTGGTTGCCGCATTATAAGAAAGATGTGGAAGCACTGGAAAGGGTGCAGAGGAGGTTTACCAGGATGTTGTTTGGTATGGTGGGAAGGTCTTATGAGGAAAGACTGAGGGACTTGAGGTTGTTTTTGTTAGAAGAAGGTTGAGAGGTGACCTAATTGAGGCATACAAGATAATAAGGGGAATAGATAGGGTGGACAGTGAGAGCCTTTTTCCTCGGATGGTGATGGCTAATACGAGGGGACATAGCTTTAAATTGAGGGGTGATAATTATAGGTCGGATGTCAGAGGTAGGTTCTTTAACTCAGAGGGTAGTAAGGGCGTGGAATGCCCTTACTACCTGGAATGCCTGCAGCAGTTGTGGACTCGCTAACTTTAAGGGTGTTCAAATGGTCAGTGGATAGGCATATGGATAATATTGGAATAGTTGAGGTTAGAGGGTCATTAGATTGGTTCCACTGGTCAGTGCAACATCGAGGGCCGAAGGGCCTGTACTGCGCTGTAATGTTCTATAATCTTACTTCGCCTTTATTTTAACTAATTCCACTTCCTCTGTGCTCTCTAGCAGGCCGAGGATAAGCTTGCCTTGCCTAATCATACATTATGAGAGATCGACAATTACAGGGGCTCCCCAAGTCCTTACTTGCCTACAGTTCTTACGTGCATCTTTGCCTTGTAAACAAAGATATAATGTTGAGTTGTCTGAACAGCACAACGAGTAGCCATTCAGTTATGTGTAAACAAATGAACATACATCACATAGATTAGTTATGCAATAAACTTATTTACAGGCACCTTCCTGCATTGTTGGTCATCTACTTGAAATCTATTGACCATTCCTACTTTAGCTGACTTCCTGGAAATAATATTGTTTTCTTCATTTGCTGTCAGATGCTCTGTATGTTGAGATGGAATTCACTTTATTAACTCACTTCTGCCTGGCAGTGTGAACTTTCTCCACAAGGACGTGCCATCCAGAAAGGCCAAAGAAAATCTCTCTCTTTTGCCAATGCTCATACAAAAAAACTTACAAATTTCAATCGTGAAATGGCACTAACCTACACTTCGCTGCAGCCATTTTTCCTACTACAGTAGCAAAAATATTCAGCACCTTTAAGCATTTGCTGCAGGCTTTAAGGAATACAGCTAAATGTTTTCAGTGCCCCTCCCTGCCGTCCCCCCACCCTGCCACCGTTACTAAACTTCCTCCTTTCAAGCCCAATTCAGGGCAAGAGTTTGCAATGAATGTGTAATTGAACTAATCTCAGGAAATCTCACAGGCTTGGGTCAATGTAACTTGATCAAGTCATATGCTTCCTGCTTCAAGGTTTTGCTGCATTATTGTTGGAACTAGAAAATCCCCCTTTCATGTCTAGGGAAAAGAGATGACTTACTTGTTATGGACTGGCAGATTCAAGACAGTTGCATAAGTAATAGGGATAAAATGTGATTAAGGTATTCTGGGATATGGGCGCCTGTCCTATTACTCCTATGTAATGGATTAAAATTCAAGTATAAAGTTTATATTAACCAATAATGCAAAATATAAATGTTCATGAGAGGTAGGTGTTGGCAGGAACTTGAGAACACTTTACAAGGTTGTAATTGAAAGAAGTTGTTCAAATGCTATGAAAAATGCTCAAGCAAGTTTTGTGAATAAGGAGATGTAATTACAGTGCTTAACTCAGTTCCAAGTAATTTCTTCTATAATGCAGCTCATTGTACAATTTAATAATAATAATTCGCACCTTAATGTGGCAACTATGCACTTCTGGCAGTAAAATTGATGAGGTGGCAAGTCTGAGAATTAGGGTATAGTTGCCAATTATTTGTTGCATCATATGACAAGACCCATTTTATTCTAAAGTACATTGATAGTGTTTCACTGGTTTCATGTTATTAATTTGCAGGACAGATTGATGTTATTTTGTAAAAACCAATTCTATTATTTTGCATCAGAAGTTATTCATCGTAAAAAATATGGCTGAGTGGTTAATATTGCCAACAAAGCAAAGGATGGAAAACAGAATAAAACTGTGACACCACCGACATATACATATATTTTACATTATACAATGACACCTGAATTTCACAACAATGAAGTGTGAATTACTTCTTAATAAATTTAAATTAATGATGAAATGTTCATTAATCCTGTAACATGAATATTATTGTATTTTATTACTATCCTACATAGTAATAGCTGCATTCACAATTACCATCCATTCAGAAACAGCGAGAAGCCATTCTTTTGAGGTTTGGGCAAGGTGTTGTAGCAGTGAAGTAGGGTGAGCTTTAATCTGCACCATTTCTGATACTTAAAAATTGTACTCAATGGAGGTAGCAAGTGTTCAGTTTACCAGCACATAATCCCTTATCTTGTTTAACCATCATCTCTCCTAAAAGGGGAAAAAAACACAGATACACATGGCTGCAAGTTTTCTTTTCAAGGCAGATGTTTGTATAAGGTAGCTAACTGGATGGACAAATATCACAACTTGGGCTGATTTGTAAACATACAGATATTTATTTTATGAGTGCATAATTTAGCAGTGTTTTTAATGTGCCTTTCTGTTTGTGTTAATCAGAAATGCAATACGTACTGTTTCTAAGGTCAGAGCAGCTGAAACAATAAACCATTCCTTTTTAACGGATTACCCTTTTCAAGATGCCATGCAGGACATTGAATTTTGTAGTAGTGACAAAATAAATATGTACCATTTGTATTTAAACCCAGTATTGCCCCAGGAACCAAAGGTTGATAGTATTTATTAAGGATCCCTGCAGGGAGTAAAACATTGTTTAAATGCATTTATTAATGGCACTAACAAGCATGACGGTAATTTTAGAAGACTAAATACAACAAAACTCAATATCCTGCATTGTCAATATTTTGTTTTCCATTAAAGGGGTTCACATCCATATTGGTTTGATATGCCTTTGAACTGCTGTACAATCAGAATAACAAATATATCAGCCATGATCATATTGAATGTTGGTGTAGGCTCAAAGGGCCGAAGGGCCCACTCCTGCTCCTATTTTCTATGTTTCTGTTAACAAGAAGAAAACCAACTGAAAAATATCTATCAGTTGCAAAGTTAAATTCATCCAGAAAAAACATTTTCCACTAAAATATTTACAATGGCATTGTTAGGTGGGGGTTTAAAAATGCAGAACAATGTCTGGTATTGATTAAGAAACAACTTACTACTTTGACATTTCCATGTATATGATCCTGATTAACGGATCAGTGCTTCATGATTTTATGATCTTGACTCAAGCCAGCTCCGTATCCTCAAACACTGAACGCCTTGTGCTGCTTACAGTGAATTTTACATTCACACATGCATGGAGCCTGCTTTTTTGGAGGAGATTTCTTGATGTTTTTTGGGGATTTCTTGATGTTGCAATTCTGCTTTCTGGCAGACAGTATCCACCAAAAGGAGCTAGGGATGGGCTGGTGCCAGAGACAGCAGGTCCAAGGTGGAACAGAAGTGAGACAAGGCTGACCCCAGTTTTGGAGATGAATGAGAGTCCTCCTAACCCTCACCCTCTTCCTCTCCCTCACTTGCCTCAATCGCATACCTCACATCCCACCACTCAGTATCCACTATAAACAGGACATCAAAGCTTTATAAAACCTTGGGAAGAATTTGAGAATCTCATAAATCTGTCAAAATAAACAGACATAATTTTAACTCCAATTGAAAAATTGTATTCCCCTTAGCAGCTCATGACCCTGTCAAAATAATCAGGCTCACGTTGCTTTGAGACCTGTATCAACTCATTCTGTTGAGCGGAATCCATTAGTGGATTTGAAAGTCACCCAAGCATTTCTAATAAGATTCTGTTGAACTATTGTACAAACAACCCCAGCTGAGCTGAATATATCAGTGGGTTTGGAAGTCACCTGAACATTCATAATGAGTTTCATTGAACAACTGTGTGAATAACTCTCGTGAACTGAATCTGTTAAAGGCTTTGAAGACAACCAGAAGTTCAACATCTGTCAAAGCTTTGAACCACCCAAACAGATGACTCAGCAGAACAACAAAGAAACTCTCAAGGAAATGGGGATATTTCAAGCTATCATCTCTGGATTCCATTATTGCACAGTGCAGATAACACTTTGTCCATAGGATAATATACTCTAATGCATCTGAAGACGTTTCCATTTTTGCAATATTTTGTCAGTCCTTCCACAGCTTGTGATGTTAGGAGTGACAGCATAGCAACCACATTAATGATTGCTTACCTTTTCGTAGCAAAGTCATATCGTCATTCTTTGTATTAATACCATACCTAACTTATAATACAACATTTCATTATGAGATTTGAACTTGATAACACATCTTGAATGTACCTTTCTTCAGGTTTTTGGCTCCAAACCATCTCTGTGCAGATGTGAATCATGTTGCCTTCTGGCCTGACACCATGAAAATTGTGGAACGCCTTAAATGCCTTTTACTGCAATAGTTCTGGTAATGTGGATACATCAACATGGGAGCTTCCAACCAGACCCTTATCCCATGCTCCTGAAAATTATTACCAGGAATGGGGATGGAAGTCGCAGATTTGGGTCCCACTCACCATTTTTAATGCTCACCAAATGAATTTTGGTTCCACTTTGGGATAACAGCCTTGCCCCTGTTTTCCAAAGGCTCTAACTTCTGGAAATATGCCAGACGACTGTGAACTGATTCAACTCATGGTTAAACTGCCCATCATAACCATGCTGTGATTAGCAAGGGGCTTGCATCTCCAATGAAAGGTAAGTCAAGGTGCAAGTTAGCCAGTTCCTTCTAGCACTAAGTTCAGAGGTGACAATAACAGTGATCTTCAGACACATTGCCTATTCCATAAGTTACTGCTAAAATATTTTCTTATGCTGGTGAATAAAAAGGACAAAAATAGTGAATTGATAAATGCAAAATTTATTCTGCATTCCTTACGTTAATGTTGCAATTACTGCTGATGTTTAGTATAGAATGCTCTTACTTAGGAGTCAATAGCTAGATAGATATCTCAATTATTACTCTAGTTGCAATACAAATCATAGTCATTCACATATCAATTGCTTAGAGAACAGAGCTTCCAATCACTGATAACAAGGATGGGACTACTGTGTTGAGAATGGATCTCTTGAGGTCATTGGATTAGTTCAAGAGAGAGTTGATATACTTACCTCCAGATTTCTTGTTTATTATCCGACTAGACATTTTGTTTAGATGCTTTATCCAAATAAATTTCCTTTCCAATGTCCTTCATTTTCTCCATTCCTTCTCTGAAAGTACTGACTCCTGCTTTTATTCATTTGCAGATGTTTGAGAGTGGAAGACTGCAGGCAATTAGGTGACAAAAACATCCTTTCTAACATTCACATACACAGGGCTAAATTTTCCTCCATAATATCTGATAAAATCAGCCAATATAGTGGCAGAAAATCAAGGGTAACTTGGTGGGAAAGCTTACAATTGTATTCTTAACCCCTAAAATCATTGAGGTTCTTTGCCCGGTGCATTAGGGTAGGCAGTCAGCCACACCATCACTACTCTCTCACATAAATATTATAGGTGGATAAGATCCAGAAACATATCCAATATTTCTGCATTGACCTAAGGAATAACCAAGAGAGAGATAATGGTAGACCAGGGCTGGCAGCAACAGATGATTCACTTAATGTCCCATCTTCTCGTTCCACCACTTACCCAGTAAATATCTCAGCCCAGTTTAAAGCCTATGGGAGCAGTTATTAGTACTTCTACCTCTTTTAGATATTTATTCTTCTATTTTTGGTGTTGTCATGTGTGTCCCAGTGCAGCACTACCAAACATGGCAACCTTCCCCTTTGTGGCAGAAATGTAACTGGCAGCCTACCTTGTATAACTGATCAACTTTACCCTCAAACTCAGGAATATAAGCTGGGTCTTGGTGGGTTGCTGGGTCTGCTTTGTTCCTCTTCCTGATGTGGGTATGCTGGCGTTGGACTGGCGTAAACACAGTAAAAAGTCTGACAACACCAGGTTTTAGTCCAACTGATTTATTTGATAATACAAGCTTTCGAGGTTTCCCTCTTCGTCAGGTGAATGGAGAGTTCTGGCCTCAGACAGAGCATATAAAGCACAGACAGTTTAGAGATTACTGATTAGAATGCGAATCCTTACACCTAACCTGCTGTTCAAGACCTGAAGTGGCTGACAATGTGAGTGGAAGGAGCACTGATCACAGGTTACAGAGATGTGTATTGTCTCCAGACAGTACAGTAAGTGAGGTTTTGCAAACCCAGGCAGTCACGGGGGTTACAGATAGTGCGACATGAACCCAAGATCCCTGTTGAGACCGTCCTCATGTGTGCGGAACTTGGCTATCAGTCTCTGTTCAGCGACTCTGCGCTGTCGTGTGTCGTGAAGGCCGCCTTGGAGAATGCTTACCCGAAGGTCAGAGGCTGAATGCCCGTGACCACTGAAGTGTTCGCCAACAGGAAGGGAACAGTCTTGCCTGGTGTCGAGCAATGTTCATTCATCTGTTGTCGTAGCGTCTGCATGGTCTCCCCAATGTACCATGCTTCGGGACATCCTTTCTTGCAACGTATCAGGTAGACAATGTTGGCCGAATTGCAAGAGTATTTACCATGTACCTGGTGGATGGTATTCTCACTTGTGATGATGGTATCCATGTCGATGATCCGGCATGTCTTGCAGAGGTTGCTGTGGCAGGGTTGTGTGGAATTGTGGTCACTGTTCTCCAGAAGACTGGGTAGTTTGCTGTGAACAATGGTCTGTTTGAGGTTGTGTGGTTGTCTGAAGACAAGAAGTGGGGGTGTGGGGATAGCCCTGGCGAGATGTTCGTCTTCATCAATGATATGTTGAAGACTCCGGAGAAGATGTCGTAGCTTCTCCGCTCCGGGGAAGCACTGGACGAGGAAGGGTACTCTGTCCACTGTGTCCCGTGTTTGCCTTCTGAGGAGATCGGTGCGGTTTTTCGCTGTGGCGCATTGGAACTGTCGATCTATGAGTCGAGCACCATATCCTGTTCTAATGAGGGCATCTTTCAGGGTCTGGAGGTGTCTGTCACGATCCTCCTCATCTGAGCAAACCCTGTGTATACGGAGGGCTTGTCCATAGGGAATGGCTTCTTTAACATGTTTAGGGTGGAAACTGGAGAAGTGGAGCATTGTGAGATTGTCTGTGGGCTTGCGGTACAGTGAGGTGCTGAGGTGACCGTCCTTAATGGAGATGCGTGTGTCCAAGAATGCAACTGATTCTGGGGAATAGTCCATGGTGAGTCTGATGGTGGGGTGGAATTTGTTGATATCATCATATAGTTGTTTCAGTGATTGTTCAGCATGAGGCCAAAGGAAGAAAATGTCATCGATGTATCTAGTGTATAGCATTGGTTGAAGATTCTGTGCAGTGAAGAAGTCTTGTTCGAACCTGTGCATGAAGATGTTGGCATATTGAGGTGCAAATTTGGTCCCCATGGCTGTTCCATGTGTCTGGATGAAAAGCTGATTGTTGAAGGTGAAGACATTGTGGTCCAGGATAAAGCGGATGAGTTGTAAAATTGCATCTGGAAACTGGCAGTTGTCGGCATTGAGTACTGAGGCAGTCGCAGCAATGCCATCGTTGTGGGGGATGTTGGTGTAGAGCGCCGAGACATCCATTGTGACGAGGAGTGTCCCTGGTTCAACTGCTCCATGTGTGCTGAGTTTCAGTAGGAAGTCCGTAGTGTTGCGACAAAAGCTGGGGGTTCTTTGTACAATGGGTTTCAGGATGCCCTCGACGTAGCCGGAGAGGTTCTCACACACAGTCCCATTGCCTGATACAATGGGACGGCCAGGTGTGTTTGCCTTGTGTATCTTTGGGAGGCAGTAGAGATCTCCAATGCGGGGAGTACATGGAATGAGAGCACGGAGGGTGCTCTGAAGGTCCAGATCAAAGGTCTTGATCAGATTGTTGAGTTGACGAGTGTGTTCTTTGGTCGGATCTGTGGGTAACTGTCTGTAGTGTTCCTCATTGTTTAGTTGTTGGTACACTTCTTCACAGTAATCCGTTCTGTTCAGTATGACGATGGCCCCTCCTTTGTCTGCTGGTTTGATGACAATGTTGCGGTTTGTCTTGAGAGTGTGGATGGCATTGCGTTGTGCTTGGGTGATGTTCGGGGCTGTCTTGTGAGTGCGGTTGATGAATCTGGTGTTAACGCACCTCCTGGTGGTTTGGGCATACAAGTCCAGTCAAGGGCAGCGGCCTTCTGGAGGAGTCCAATTGGATTCCTTCCTCTTAGGTTGTTGCACTGCGGATCTCTCTGTCGGTTGTTCTAGTTCATCGGCTGTCTCATTGTGTTTGCTGTAGGCCTCTTGGGGTTTGTGGGAAAACTCCCGCAGCCTCATTTGCCTGATTAATTCCTCTGTGTCCGCTGCAAGACTGATGGGATCCATTTTGGTGTTGGGGCAGAAATTGAGCCCTCGGCTGAGAACTTCGACAATGGATGAATGAACATCGCTCGACAATCACCAGGCAAGACTGTTCCCTTCCTGTTGGCGAACACTTCAGTGGTCACAGGCATTCAGCCTCTGACCTTCGGGTAAGCATTCTCCAAGGCGGCCTTCACGACACACGACAGCGCAGAGTCGCTGAACAGAGACTGATAGCCAAGTTCCGCACACATGAGGACAGTCTCAACAGGGATCTTGGGTTCATGTCGCACTATCTGTAACCCCCGTGACTTGCCTGGGTTTGCAAAACCTCACTTACTGTACTGTCTGGAGACAATACACATCTCTGTAACCTGTGATCAGTGCTCCTTCCACTCACATTGTCAGCCACTTCAGGTCTTGAACAGCAGGTTAGGTGTAAGGATTCGCATTCTAATCAGTAATCTCCAAACTGTCTGTGCTTTATATGCTCTGTCTGAGGCCAGAACTCTCCATTCACCTGACAAAGAGGGAAACCTCGAAAGCTTGTGAGTATATTATCAAATAAATAGGTTGGACTAAAACCTGGTGTTGTCAGACTTTTTACGTTGTTCCTCTTCCAACAGAGTTCCTACCCTGAAGAGAAATCTGGTCAGCATTTTCCAGTGTGGTCAGTGGATAGTTCTCAGAAGTGGAAACTTTGACTGAGTTTCCTTTCCTGTGTAGCATGCAGTTCAGTTGTATTATCCTCGTTGCTGACTCAGCTGAAATCAGCAATTAAACACAGACATGCAATCAAAGTTTGGACTTTTTTAGTCCATCTGGATCAGTAAAATAACACAACAGTTTTAATGTTTATCTACTGTGCGATTTGGAGGAAATGGTGAAAAATTGCTTTACTGCAAATCAAAATTTGTCAACAGGACTGCCTGCAGGATAGCAAGTGGTTAAGATATGGAGTAAAACTTATACTGTGTTTGAACTTTGTGATCTCTACACTGTGATACATGCACTGATAATTAAATGAATCCTGTTGGACAAGCTTCTCATTGCTTGCTGTCTGCTATATGAATGACATTTTCTATTCAACTGAGAAAGCATGAAATAAAGCTATTTATGCTATTTCTGACATTAATGACCACAAATATCATGAAACAAAAACTCTAACGACCTCACTATAGTAACGGATTATTATTTCTGTGGCGATACTGAGGGTAATTTGATGAGTATGCATTGCCAGTCGAGTCTCACTAGCCTGTAATAAACATTAGGAATCAAGGCTTGCACTGTATTTTGTTTCTGCAGATGGAGTTGTAAAATTGTACCTCACCCCACCTAGAGAATCTATATGGCAGTTCCTTGTAAGTATATAAGAAAGCAGCTTCCAAAAATGATACAAAAACCATTGATCATTAGACATGTTTATTCTTTTTTAATCAAATTAGCTTATTTTCCATAACATTTTACAAAACAGTGACACATTATCAATCTAAGTGAATAAATAAGCCAAAGTTACCAGCAACCAAGTAAGGGTATTATTTGAAATAACTTTTGTCAAGAAGTTTTAATTTATGCATGTTTTTATTAAATGGCAATGCTGCTATTTAATACATTCAGTTTTGGAGTAAATGATGGAGAACGTCTTCCAAAATGAAGGCACGCAGTTTTCTTATATAGACATCAATAAATGTAAGTTAATTTCACACAACTGTGTTTAGCTATCTAGGTATATTATCTATACTAGATTTAGTCTTTTGGGTGCAAGTTGATTTACATACATAATGACATTTCTCTTTTGTAACCATAATGTGGGAAATAGAATTTATATTATTTTGTATATGTTACATTCATCTGAATACATGTTACATTCAATACTGAAGCATTCTAATCAATCATTTTCAAACATTAGTTATTGCTTGCATGATTGTTATTTTATAAAATTGTTTCAAATCGTAATCTTGAACGAAAACATTATGTCAAGAAATTGGTAAACTACAAAGTAATCAGGTTTATCTTGTTTCAAACATGTTCACTTCTAGGAGGCACATTACTTTGAGATGTGAGAAGGAGCAAATCATATTCACATTTAGTTTAAGAAATACTTTGTCTACCACATGTGTTTTGCACATCATATTACAGTAGTAACATAAAGCTTCATTCAATCTCCTGCTCCATTATACAGTATATAATTAAAATATTATAATCATTCCAGCTGAGTTGAGATATTAAGTACGGAACATATTTTATGAAATGTGGATACAGCTGGAAAGGCCAGCATTTGTTGTCCATCCCTAGTTGCTCTTGAACTGAGCGGCTGATTCAATCATTTCAGAGGGCGGTTAAAGTCAACCATTGTGGGTCTGGAATCACATGTAGACCAGACCAGGTAAGGATGGCAGATTTCCTTCCCTAAGAACATTATTGAAGCAGATGAGTTTTTACCACAATTGTGATAGTTGTCACGGTTAAGACTAACTTCTTAATCCAGATTCATTAACTGAATTTAAATTCCACCAGCTGCCATGAGCAATTCCAGAGCAATAGACTGGGCCTCTGGATTACTAGTTCAGTGACCGTATCACTTTGCCACCTTCTCCCCCCAGTGAAAGAAATTTATATTGATTCAATGTTAAATCAGTAGTCTGAAATGATGTACAATTGTTACTTTTATAATTTTGCTTATAATTGTCCACCCTGAGTTTAAACAGTATCATTATGCAATGACCTTATAATATTAAAATAAATTATCTTAGTACATCATACTTGGTACAAAAATGCAATTCATCAAAATGTTTTACATGTATATATATCTAAAACACTAATTTTGCGATCACAGCTAAATTGGGTGCAGCATGCACATACCCACCAGAGGCGCAGGGATTAGAATGGGGTGATGAGACTGTGCAGCATTTTACACTGGGGGGACCTCCCTCTGATTTGGTTAGAAAAGTTTGCTCCAAGAGCCTGTTCTGTCACTGTTGTTGCAGAACAAGATCCAGTAAGTAATTAAAGGGTCACAGCTCACTTATAAAAGGAAAACTTGTCAAGAAAAGAAAATGAATTGTTCACAATAACACAAATGGAGAAATGTACAAAACACAATTCTCTTTAATTCTAACGATTTGGAATACTTGAGGCAATCATTGGGACCTCTTCTGGGGCAGGTGGGATCTGTACAAGAGAGATGGGTTACACCTGAACTACAAGGGGACTAATATACTTGCAGGGAGGTTTGCTAGTGTTATTGGGAAGGGTTTAAACTAGATTTGCAGGGGGATGGGAACCAGAGTGCCAGAGTAGATAGTGGAGCAGGGTGAAAATAAATGATGTTAATAGTTCATGCAAAATCACAAATAGAAAGGTTGTGTGTGGCAGTAATAATCTTCTGAGGTGTGTCTATTTCCATGCCAGGAATATTGTGGGAAAGGCAGACGAGCTGAGGGTGTGAAGTGACACATGGAATTATGACATTACAGCCATTAAGTGAAACTTGGCTACAGGAGAGGCAGGACTGGTAGTTCAATGTTCCAGGATTCCGGTGTTTCAGACGTGATAGAGGCAGAGGGATGAAGGGTGGGGGGTGGTGGGGGTTGGGGGGGTGCGGCAGTGGCATTGCTAGTCAGGGAAAACGTTGCAGCAGTGCTCAGGCAGGACAGATTAGAGGACTTGTCTACTGAGGCCATATAGGTGGAGCTGAGAAGCAGGAAAGGTATGACCATATTAATGGGGTTGATGGGGTTGTATTACAGACCACCCAATACTCAGCGAGAATTGGAGGAACAAATCTGCAGAGAGATAGCAGACAACGGCAGGAAACATAAAGTTGTGATAGTAGGGGATTTTAATTTTCCACATATGGATTGAGACTCCCATACTGTTAAAGGTCTAGACGGGTTAAAGTTTGTAAAATGTGTTCAGGAAAATTTTCTAAATCAATATGCAGAGGTGCCAACTAGAGAGGATGCAATATTAGATCTCCTATTAGGAAATGAGTTAAGACAAGTGACGGAAGTGTGTGTAGGGGAACACTTTGGTTCCAGTGATCATAACGCCATTAGTTTCAACTTGATCATGGATAAAGACAGATCTGGTCCTTGGGTTGACATTCTAAACTGAGTAAAGGCCAAATTTGAAGAAGTGAGAAAGGATCTAAAAAACATGGATTGGGACAGGCTGTTTTCTGGCAAGGATGTGATTGGTAAGTGGGAGGCCTTCAAAGAAGAAATTTTGAGAGTGCAGAGTTTGTATGTTAGGATTAAAGGCAAAGTGAATAAGAATAAAGAACCTTGGTTCTCGAGGGATATTGGAACTCTGATAAAGAAGAAGAGAGGTGTATGATATGTATAGACAACAGGGAGCAAATAAGATGCTTGAGGAGTATAAAAAATGCAAGAAACTACTTAAGAAAGAAATCAGGAGGGCTAAAAGACATGAGGTTGCTTTGGCAGTCAAGGTGAAGGATAATCCTAAGAGCTTCTACAGGTATATTAAGAGCAAAAGTGTAGTAAGGGATAAAATTGGTCCTCTTGAAGATCAAAGTGGTCGGCTATGTATGGAACCAAAAAAATGGGGGAGATATTAAATGAGTTTTTTGCATCTGTATTTACTAAGGAAACTGGCTTGGAATCTATGGAAATAAGGAAAATAAGTAGGGAGGTCATGGAACCTATGCAGATTAAAGGGGAGGAGGTTCTTGCTGTCTTGAGGCAAATCAGAGTAGATAAATCCCAAGGACTGGACAGACTATTCCCTCGGACCTTGAAGGAGACGAGTGTTGAAATTGCAGGAGCCCTGGCAGATATATTTAAAATATTGGTATCCACGGGTGAAGTGCCAGATGATTGGAGGATAGCTCGTGTTGTTCCGTTGTTTAAGAAAGGCTCAAAAAGTAAACCAGGAAATTATAGGCCAGTAAGTTTTGACGTCAGTGGTAGATAAATTATTGGAAGGAGTACTAAGAGATAGAATCTACAAATATTTGGATGGACAGGGACTTATTAGGGACAGTCAACATGGCTTTTTGTGTGTGGTAGGTCATGTTTAACCAATCTATTAGACTTTTTTGAGGAGGTTACCAGGAAAGTGGATGAAAGAAAGGCAGTGGATGTTGTTTACATGGACTTCAGTAAGGCCTTTGACAAGGTCCCGCGTGGGAGGTTAGTTAGGAAGATTCAGTCACTAGGTATACATGGAGAGGTAGTAAATTGGATTAGACATTGGCTCGATAGAAGAAGCCAGAGAGTGGTAGTGGAGGATTGCTTCTCTGAGTGGAGGCCTGTGACTAGTGGTATGCCAGAGGAATCAGTGCTGGGTCCATTTTTGTTTGTCACCTATATCAATGATCTAGATGATCTGGTGACTATGAACAGGAACCTTTATACATCTGGTTCCCTCCAGGCTTAAACAGGAGTTATTTTCAGCATCTCCTATTGTTATGTTGGGGAGATCATTAGGACTCTGTAACTCTAAGAGCTAAATCTAATTCATTATCTTTCGTTGGAGAGAAGCAGGTGGAGTCAGCATGTGGTTTCATGAGGATTGCAGGCTTACTCATGGTGCAGATTCCTTTTTGACTGCACACATTTGCTTTGGCACAAGCCAACTCTGAGATGTATTGCCAATTCAATACCTAGCTGGTGTGTTACTATAGGTGGCATTGTGTCGGTCAATACTAATATACTACCAGTAGTCATAATGCCTTCATTCTATGGTAACCGCTGTGGCAGTTGCATTTGAGCCACTGCAAAAAGCCTACACAGCTCAGGACCTATCCACAGATGGGCATATTTTTACAATGAAAGCCATGCTCACACAAAATGGGATAGACCGGCATTGTGGTGTTGAAACACTGGGTTGGATTTTTATTTTGGGGTTGTGATGCCTTTCTTACTGTCAGCAATTATTATTTTTGGTAGATCAAGGTCAAATGGTTACAAGGACCACCCTCAGTGGTGGTTATTGTCATGTTCAAGGGAAGTTTTTGCCCCACAGTTTGCAAACGATTGATTCAGTGAGAATTATGGGGGTGATTGTTCCTGCTCACTGCATTGCTAAAGCGGGCCTGGAGACTCAAGAGGAGGATGTTTAGTGGGCTCCCCGCTGGGCACCGTGGCCTCCACAAATCTTCAGCTGCCGGATTTCCATCAGCTCCGTGTCTGCAATCGGTGCCGAGCTGTATAAATTAACATTAAAATGAGGCAGGGCTTTTTTAATATCCTTATTATCTCCCTGCAAAATGCCGATTACAACATTGTGAATAACACATTAGAGGAAGAACAATTCATTTTTAACATTTTGTTGCAACATTCTCATTTTTTTCTATTTTTATATAAATGTTTCCCTCAGGAAGTGTCTTTTCATGTCACTCATCCTCGGGTAGCAGAGCTGGATTAATGCTCTATAGTTAGTCAGCCTGTGTTTCTTGTTTCCCCCAGCTGCCACCTTTCCATTATCCAAAAATCTCTACCCCCTCCACTCACAAAAGGGGTGCACAAGAGCCAAACTCCAATCTGCATTCAAGGAATTCCCAACGTTCAAATTTTAGCAGTGATTGTATCAAACATTTTCATTTACTTAGAAATATTGGGAACTTTGATCACACAAGTAAAGCAGAACATTGTGCACATTTCTTTTTCACACATAATCAATTACAATCTTCCAAAAGCATTATACTTAAGATCCTCCAGTATTTTCATAGCGTAAAAGTAAGGGCTTTACAAAACTAAAAAAGTTATGGTCCACCTTAATGCATGTATGTTACAGGAAATAAAATCAGAGATTTGTCTGCATATTACCAGACTTCTCTGGTTGCTTAATGTTATACTGTGTTGAGGTAACTAGAGATCTCAGAGCTGAAACATAGGAAGGTCTGTGGAATGGTGCTGGCCACCTGGTACTCACTAACCCAGCAGATGGGACTGGTCTGCTGTCACTTTCAGCAGACATAAGGGGCTGCAGCTCCTGCTGCTGAATTGACTCCATGGTGTCCTCATCAGTGCTTCTTTCACCAGCTGTACAAGGAAACTGGAAATGGATGGGATGTCGTGGTACTGGCAGGGCAGCTGAAACTGTGCATTCCTCCAGCATAAAGTCCAAGGCCTTTGGCTGAAACACCGCATCAGATACAGGTGGCGACACCAAGCTCTCCAGTGACGACGTACTTTGCTTCCAGGCATACTGCAAATCGACTGGCACAATCTTGTTTGTTTCTGAAGACACACAAGCTGGAAGATCACCCTGATTGCCTTTCCAGGGAAGCTCTTTCTCTGCACAAGTTGGAGATGGTGGAATAACACTGGGGCTTTGAGGATATTCAAAATTACCTGCAGATAGAACAGTTAATAAAATATATGCTAAGGTATTGAAAAAGGTGCTGATTGCTATTCTAAACTGAAATATATTTTTATACACAGAAGATTTGGTAAAATATTAAAACACACACTGTCACAGAGTAAAAGCAGTATAAGATTTGTTACAAAGGCATAAATAAGTTGGAAAGTTATAGTTTCAGAGTTAAAGTCAACTTGGAGCTAATTAAGATTGAGTAAGTAAGAGACTCTTGAAAGATCAACACTATTTTACACAATTAAAAAGATAATAAAATATTCAAGCTGCTACCAATACTGGAAAATCTAAAAAAAATGAATAACATGGAACAAAGTAACCTGAAACTTTCAGAATCGATCAGTTAACTGAATGGCAAAATAACAGTGGGTGGAATTCTCCCATCTGGGATTAAGTCCCATGGAGGGGTGGTGTCAGGGATTGTTTCCTACTGTGGTGACCAACAGGAAACCACGCCATATGTTCCAACCCCGATGTCAATAATAATGCATCCGGGCATTATTTCCTGACAGAACAGGCTTCATTGCATGCATCTTGTCATCATATCTGAGTGCCATATTAAAAAGGCACCCAAAGTCACTGTACCACTGTTGAAGGCAAAAGGTAAACCTTTTGAAAAAGAAGATGGGTCACCTGGAACATTCTGAGGCTGGAAGGTGGGTCTCCTCGATGATACTGAAGCTGGAAAATCCACCTGATAGGTGCTCTGCTTGACCACTGTTACGATGTTCCAGGGTCCTAAACTCTGGAGGCAGCCCCAGGCACTCTTTAGGTAAATCTGACTTCTGCATGTCACATTGTTCGGGACATGACCTACACCAGCATGTTTTCCTGCTGGCATTGCAGGAAATCAGGTGTGGGAGGAAGATTCTGGTCAGACTTTCATCTGCATCCCATTAGCAGAATACAAATCCGTTTCATGCTGGTCATCAGGTTCTTTCCTGAACTGCTAAGGTGGACACCAATGGAAGATTCCACAGGAAATTCATGCTAGTATAAAACTTACTTATGAGTCCCCTGCCAAATTCTCCTCCCTTCCACCTGCCATTGAACTCACTGGCGGGGGTGGCATGAGACAATTCTGCCACTGCGGTTAAAGTGTACATTGTCACTATTATGTAGATCATCCAATTTGTTGGAAGGGAAAGATAACCGACGAGTTGCAATTGGTTGACTTGGCCACTCCTCTACTACCCTGATAAAAGAACAGCAACTTGTACTCAATGTGAATTTGAAGCACATACTATATTTGCGCATTAACTATCAATCAAATTTGCTGCAGAAAATTAGGGCTGATACTTTCAACAACAAGATTAAAGTTCCTGCAATATGCCACTCTATACAGGTCTTGTGGCTCAGTGGATAATGCCCGTATCTTGGAGTCTTTAAGCTCTGGGTTCAAGTTCTACCCCAAATCTTGCTGGCCATGGAAGGGGTGTTCATGATATAGCCAAGAAGGTTGACAATCTATCTGTTAATCTTTTACATACACCATTGATAGGTGTTAAGAAGAGAGGTTCCTGGTCAGCCATGACTGACAATGTACCTTGCCAGCATATCAGTATATGGCAGAACTCCCTCATGCAAAAGCATGAGGAAGGCTATATCCTACACAAGGTGAATACCACTCAGCATTCCCCACCCAGAAAGAGCACCCTGGAACTATGAAGTTTCATTTCTGCTGCTTGTAAATTTTTAAAACTTAATTTTTTTACTCTTACTTTTCTTTTCTTTTTCTTTGACTGGGATTCTCTGATTTCATGAAATCTTGGTGAAAACCAGGAATTTGTGCTTAGCCAAAACTCCATTCCTTGCAGGGGACTGGAGAACCCCAGCTGTGGGTGAGGTTGAAGAATTTCGACCTTTATTTCTCTTATTTTTTTCTTTGTTGTTCCTCTCTTTCTTTCTCAATGATTAAATCTCATTTGTTAAAGAGATTGAACCATTGATCCTGCTGTTTCCTTAGGTCCTGGAGGACCAAGCTTATTCACTCACACTTCCAGCAATTTGCAAATATTTTCAGGTTGAAGGGTGTAGGAAAATGTGATTTGCCCCGATTAGTTGGACAAGATGTCCTGTTCCAGGAAATTTTCAGCCATTGTTTGAAAATGAGCACTTGGAAACATTTACATTAAATCCTGATAATGAAAAGTGGAAAATTAATATCCTTTGATTGTAGGTACAAAAGTAAAATTACTGAAACTGATGCATCCCACCTGGAATGTACAATCAACAGCCCTCTTGGAGACCTACCACATAGTTTGTTCTCTGGTAGAAAATTTTTTAATGACGGGGAGAACACAACTAACATCTGCTTTGTCTTACATCATGGATAGCAAATTGACATCTGTAACCATTCTTCTATAAACTACCCCCCACCACTCCCACAACACTCCCATTGATGAGCACATTTCTTGGAGAAATGCTCCCTGACAAATGTGTTTTTACATATATAATGGAATATTCCAAGATCAAAACATGTTTTTTAAAATTTCACAATGAATAGAGTAACTCTGAATAAAATTGCAGAACAATTAAATGAGATTTATGTTTATTTGTATGAGTTAGACCACAACTTCATCAAGAAGCAAGTGAACATTTACTCTAATCCTGCTGAAAAAGGCTCTCTCCTCTCCCCCTACCACCGTCTCTAAATAACTCTACCCTTCTTTCTTAATTCACAGCCAATCTCCCACTACTTTCCAAACCCACTACTCCAGATTACCTTTGAGGTTGGATAGAGTAGATAGGTAGAAACTGTGCCCACTCATAAAAGGACCAAGAACAAGGGGGCACAGATTTAAAGTGATTTGCAAAAGAAGCAAATGTGATGTGAGAAAAAGCTTTATATGGATTGAGTGGTTTGATTCTGAATGCAGTGCCTGGATGTGTGGTGGAAGCAGGTTCAATTGAAGCATTGATGAAGGCATTAGGTGGTTATCTGAATAGAAAAAATGTGCAGGAGCACGAGGAAAAGGCAGGAGAATGACACTGAGTCATGATGCTCATTTGCAGAGCTGATGTAGACATGGTGGGCTGAATGGCCTCTTTCTGCACCATAACAACTCTGTGATTCTGTGGCCCTGGATGTAGCTCATAGCTGATCATAGGGTTGTGTGCTGTAAATAGGAACTCTGATTGAATACAATACCAAGAATTCTCACTGAGAGGTGTAGGCTGAAGTCCCAGAATAAAGCAGGAATGTCAGCTCTGAGCAGCTTCTGTGGCCCGCGGCATTCACACCAACCCAGAAAACCAGCAAAAGCTGACCAACAGCTTTGAAAAAGCTACCAACTCAAACATAGCCTAACAATAATCTTGTGAGATGTACTTGATTTGCCCTATGGTGGCAGGCTGGAAGGCATGAAGAGTCAGAATATAATAAAGAAAGAGGAGTCTGATTTTTTTAAAGTTGTAATCAGATATTCCAAAGGGTGGACAGTAAGGCTGGACAACTACATAAAAAACGGGATAGAGAGGTAATTAAGCCGGTTTAAAATGCAATCTTATTTCTAATTCTTAAGAACAACAGGGCTCAGAGCCTCACCAGATATAAGGAGGCAGTGGATGAGCAGGAGGTCAGTGCTGACTCCAGAAAGCAGCCATTGTAAAAGTAACATGGCTTGCAGATTTGGCAGAACAGTGTGACTACTGGCAGAGGCAGTCAGGAACAGGGCCAAACTTGCCAACACATCAGGGGCATTCTGCTTCAGTGCAGAAGTTTCAATAGAGCAGTGAGATCTGATCCCTGGAAACTGAGAGCAGTTACTTGCCCTTGGCCTCATTCATTCAGGCTTTGGGACCATCAGATAGGAAGAGAGTTACAGCCACAGGTTAAAGGTATTCTGAAACCTCAGGGAGGAGTGAAGGAGGAACTTGCAGAAAGGCACACAAACAGCCTCATGTGCGCAGTTTCCCATCAGAGAGGTGATACTATCAGAGGCTCAGCTTTCTGCAAATGTTGGAGCAGCAGCATCATCAATGAATATGCCTCTCAAAGGAGATTGTCACAGATCTGTATGCCATGATAGAGGACGAGCTGAGTCCTATGGGAAGTGGTTGCCATCTATGCATGTGACACTGAGGGCCACTGTAATGCTGAATTTCTACACCCCTTTATTGCTTCAAGATAGTCACCAATGTCATGGAGATGCCGGCATTGGACTGGGGTAAACACAGTAAGAAATCTCCAGGTTAAAGTTCAACAGGTTTATTTGGTAGCAAAAGCCACTAGCTTTCAGAGCGCTGCTCCTTTGTCAGGTAAGTGGGAATTCTGTTCACAAACAGGGCATATAAAGACACAAACTCAACTTACAAAATAGTGGTTGGAATGCGGGTCTTTGCAGGTAATCAAGTCTTAAAGGTACAGACTTTAAAAAAAATTTTTTTTATTCTTTATTCCAATTCAATCCAATCAAATCAAATCCAATTCAGAGTCCCAACAAGTTGAGACATTCCCAGTCCAAGCTGACAAGACAGGGCTCTCACCTCCTGTCTTGGGCTTGATCTACATGACCCAAGCTGATTGGAGTAGGAATAGCTCCTCCTCGAAGGCTTGATCTCATTTGCATCTTAGCTAAAAGGCCGAGATGCCGCTTTAAAAAATTGCTTCAAATGAAGATAAAATGTAACCTAATGACTTCAACCAAGTACAGCATGTCGATACTACACTTGGTCTCAGCCAAAAGGCCGAGAAGTGTACAAACGTGAGTGGAGAGAGGGTTAAACACAAGTTAAAGAGATGTGTATTGTCTCTGGCCAGGATAGTTAGTGAGAAATACACATCAGTGTGAAACGGGGAGTGGGTTAAACACAGGTTAAAGAGATGTGTATTATCTCCAGCCGGGACAGTTAGTGAGATTTCTCACTAACTTTCTCCAATCACATTGTCTGTACCTTTATGACTTGATTACCTGCAAAGACTTGCATTCCAATCATTATTTTGTAAATTGAGTTTGTGTCTTTACACGACCTGTTTGTGAACAGAACTCCCACTCAGCTGACGAAGGAGCAGTGCTCTGAAAGCTAGTGGCTTTTTCTACCAAATAAACCTGTTGGATTTTAATCTGAGACTTCTTACTATGTTTAGAAAGCCAGCCAATACGTGCTGATACAGATGGTCAGGCTGGGAGAGCCTTCAAAACTATTTCTGATTCTGATACATGCAGGGTGTCAACAGCTACACACGTGGCCATCAAGGAACTTACAGACCAGCCAGTGGCCTCCCTCACTTAATATCCAACTGATCTGTGATGACCCCAAATGGTTCTTTCAGGTGTGTACATGTTTCCCAGGAAGTAGCCATGATGCCCTCATACTAAGGCAGTCCTAGGTGCCTGGTCATTTCAGGTCTCCAGTGTACTTCAAGGAGAGATGCTGAGTGACAAAGACTACCCATTGAAGATGTGGCTACAAATGTTGTGAGGAATCCTAGCATTGCTACAAAGGAGAGATACAAAGCCACTTTTCCCTTTATTCTTTCACAGAATGTGGACATCACTGGCTAGGCCAGTATTTATTGCCCATCCCTATTTGCCCTGGAGAAATTGATGGTGAGCCACTGCAGCCTGTGTGGTATCAGTGCATACACAGTGGGAAATGAGTACCAGGATGTTGACCTAGTGACAGCGAAGGATAATATATGGCTTGGAGGGGAGTTTGCAAGTGGTGGTATTTCCATGTATCATTCCTTGTTCATCTTGGTGTTAGAGGTCATGGGTTTGGAATGTGCTGTTGAAGGTGCCTTGGTGAGTTATTGAAGTGTATCTTGTATACGGTACACACTGCTGCTCAAAGTGCATTGGTGGTGGAGGAAGTGAATTATGAAGGTGATGGATGGGGTGCCAATCAAGCAGGCTGCTTTGTCCTGAATGATGATGAGCTTCTTGACTGTTGTTGGAGCTGTACTCATGCAGCAAATGGGGTGAATTTCATCAGATTCTTGACTTGTGCATGTAGATGGTGGACAGGCTTTGGGGAGTCAGGAAGTGAGTTACTTGCCACAGAATTTCTAGCCTCTGACCTGTTCTTTAGGCCAGAATATTTATATAGATAGTCCAGTTCAGTTTTTAGAGTCATAGAGGTTTATAGCATGGAAACAGGCCCTTTGGCCCACCTTGTCCACGCTGCACTTTTTTTTAAACACCTAAACTAATCCCAATTGCCTGCTTTTGGCCCAAATGCCTCTATACCTATCATACCCTTGTAATTATCTACATGCTTTTTAAAAGACAAAATTATACCCGCCTCTATTACTACCTCTGGCAGCTTGTTCCAGACATTCACCACACTCTGATCTTTCTAGTTTAATAATATCCTTTCTATAATAGGGTGACCAGGATTGCACACAGTGTTCCAAATGTGGCCTTACCAATGTCTTGAACAACTTCAACAAGACATTCCAACTCCTGTATTCAATGTTCTGACTGATGAATCCAAGCATGCCGAATGCCTTCTTCACCACTCTGTCCACCTGTGACTCCACTTTCAAGGAGCTATGAACATGTACTCTGAGATGTCTTTATTCTGTAACTCTCCCCAACATCCTACCATTAACTGAGTAAGTCCTGCCCTGGTTCAATCTCCACCCAGCTCCCCATTCCCTCGAGGTGTGAGTTACAGCAAACCTCCCTCAATTCCAGACCAAGTTCTCCATTTCATGTATAATACTCAGAGATAGGTTAGATAATTGCCTTGCCAATTTGACGGTTACAGCTGGAAGTATAATATATAAAAAAAATTAGCATGCAGAGTGAAAGAGATAAATGTAGAATTAAAATATTATGACTTGGTCAATAATAACCTCCAGCGTTTTGATAGTAGGGGATTCAGCAATGGTAATGCTGTTGAATTTCAATGGCAGATGGATGAATTCTCCTTGGTTGGAGATGGTCCTTGCCTGGCACTTGTTTGGCACAAATGCAACTTGCCACAATCAGCCAAGCTGGAAATTTGACCAGGTCTTGATGTATGTGGATGCAGGCTGCACCATGAACAACTCAAGCGACCATTCAGCAAACCACTGAGCTTCTGGAAAGATAGCTCAGATGCCTAGATGCGGAGTCCTTCCAAATGCCCCAGTAAGAATATTGCATTTTGTGGTGTGCTGTACTCGGTACCACCTGATACTATAGAGGGAGATGCTTTGAAAATTGAGAATGTTATGAAGTGCACTGCCTCCTCCAACAGCGAGATTAGGGAAGTAGATGCTGACCTGGTGCTGCAAGGTAAAGAATCCCACGAACCGCAAGCGCATGAGATATGAATCTTGACAGAAGTGTTTCAGATGATCTTTAAGGACAGATCCAGATAATTCAATAAAGCTACAACTTTTTGCAATTCTGTGCAATTTATTTTATTGCTATTACCATTATCTGCACTGAGTAGGACATTAGGTTGCAGCATAGGAAATACAATGGCCTCACACAGTCTTTCACAGTGCATGTTTGAAGGCTGAACAGTCCACAAGAAGTGGAATGAGACATCTTGCCTTGCAACATTCCATATTTATTAGTGAACAAAAATGATTGCAAAGCACACTGCATTAAAATAAATCTATGAATCCCAAATGCAGCCAGATGTTGTCTTATACGTCCTTCTACATGGTGGTCTCCCTCCATTGTCAGCAGAGACAGGCTGCTGACCATGCTACCCTATGGCTTTGCAGGACATGGGCAGTCCTCTGTCCCCTGGCTGCCTGAAGACTGGAATATCCAGCCGTATTGAGAGCCTCCTGTACAAATGCAGGAGCCATTTGTCATTACAGTCTTGAAAGAGGCTGGTGTCATTGACAGGGGGACTGAGGAATTCACCAAATATGCCAGGAGAATGATGAGAGTGGTCCCTAGTTACATCAGGCTATCACACCTCTGCCTTTCAGGGCAAATTTGCCCCTCTCTGATCCCTTGAGGTGCGCTCAGGCACCTTGCCCATATTCCCAGCCATTTCTCCACAAAGCCTTTGAAGGTGACCATTGCATGCAAGCCTGCACATATCTGTGGTATTCACTGAGCAAACTGCTGCATATAGTTCTCCATTTGGATCATCTATAGTACAGGTAGCCTGGTCTTCCATAATGATGTACTCTGCATGCCACTTCAGTAGCAGGAGTCAACTCTGGTGAACCAGGATCCCCCACAGAGAGATGAGCACCTTTGACACGAAATACTGCTGCATAGTTATTGCCAGTGACTTGGTGGGCATGCCTTTTCTACCAGTCTCATATTCACATCAAGTATCTTGTAATGTTGTGGGTTAAGCAATGTGGTTAGTCACCTCGACAGAAAGCATGTGGTCATTTACCCTCTTGTGACACTGCTGCCAGATTCGAGGGATGACTCCCTGACTGCTGGCCTCCTATGCAGTCTTGGATGTCTTGCTCACTCTGCTGGGTCAGTCTCCTTCTCCCATCCCAAGGGAAGAGGACCTCCTTTCTTGCCCAAGCAACTTAGAGGAGAATCTGCAGAGAGGCATCACTGAACATGGGATCACTCAGGGTCTTCCTGCAACCATCCCATGTGCTGACTTCATCTTCAAGGCTTTGTTGTCTGTTACTTTATGGGCGGATGGAATTGTCAGAGTACTGGCAACCCTCTAGGTGTGGTACCCAGCAGACTGATCTCATCCCTCAGAATCACTCAGTTCATACTAAGAAGTCTCATAACACTAGGTTAAAATCCAACAGATTTATTTGGTATTAGGACCTTTCAGAGCACTGCTCCTCCATCATTTGAAGAAGCGTTCCAAAAGCTCGTGATACCAAATAAACCTGTTGGACTTTAACCTAGTGTTTTGAGACTTCTTACTGTGCCCACCCCAGTCCAACGCTGGCATCTTCACATCATCAGTTCATATTGTAACTTTTCTCTCAAGATCATGCTGGCACTTCAACCCCCTAACTATGCTCCTCCTTCTCAGCTCTTCTTTCTTTCACCTCTTGCCCCTCATGCCCAGTCAGGTTCCTTTTCCATTCCCCAAAGTCAACCCTCATCCACACACCTTCCTGTCGTTCATCCTTTCTTTTCCAACTGGCATAATTCTCCTTTCCCCTGAATGCCACTGAACAACTACCTGCCGCAGCTTTGCATCTGATCCTATAAAACTGACATGAGTATCCCTGGCCATGGCAGTGTTTCATTCCTTGAAGCAGCATAATATTGGAGAGGAAATACTCTTACTGACCCAGGAGGTAAGCATGTGCAAATGTGTGCACTCTGGCTCCAGCTCTACATTAAGGTCATTACGAATGACAACCTTTTCACTTCCACATTGCAACTTCAAACAGGACTGCAGTTGTGCAATCCTGTTTGAACTCAACTGGGTGTGAGCTGGCCTCTTACAAGGGATCGCACACCAATTGGCTTGAGTGCACTTTGGTGCCAGTTTGGAATTCAACATCCAAATTATATTGCTACTTTTTGTGTCAATATGCACCCAAAAATAGTTTGCATTAGACCAGATGTGGCCATGTAACTCTCATCTCAGTCCTAAAACTCATTATTTAAAATGCAGCTGTTTGTCAAATGTCAATGAAAAGTTGCATACTCTTTCTACTAGGTCCATGTATGAAACATTGGTAAGTCCAGAAATATCCTTATTTCAGCAAGGATAACTTGTGGTGAACATAATACTTTCTTGTTGACAACTCTTACATCACTAACAGGATATTTCAGGAACCCAAATGTATAGTTTCCAATTTAATGAGTTCTTAAAGTTCAATGTGAGCTTTTCATTATAGAATCTGAAGCCAGAAAATCTGTCTGAAGTCAATGGACCTTTGCACGGCGGATGGGATGGGAGTCATAGAGTCATAGAGCAATACAGGCTCTTCGGCCCAAGTGGTCCATGCTGATGATGCTGCCCTCCCAGCTAGTCCCAGTTGCCTGCATTTGCCCCATATCCCTCCAATCATTTCCCATCCAGGTAGTTATCCAAATGCTTTTTAAATGTTGCTATTGTACTTGCCTCAACCACTTTCTCTGGCAGCTCATTCCATCTATGCACCACTCTCTATGTGAAGAAGTTGCCTCTTCAGTCCCTTTTAAATCTTTCCCCTCTCACCTTAAAACTATGCCCTCCAGTTTTCAATTCCCCTACCCTGGGAAAAATATTTTGTGCATTCATCCTATCTATGCTCCTCATAATTTTATACACCTCTGTAAGGTTATCCCTCATTCAATACCCTGATTTAAAAAAAGGCAGGTAGAAATAAAATGGTAAAATGCGCTGTGTTTTTAAAGTTGATACTAACTCAGGGTGTTGCATATTACATCTTAGAATATATCAAGTTTTTGATGTTCCACAGAGATAGCTGAAGGACAGAAGCAGAAGAGCTCCAGATTGAAGGAAAAAGGAGATGAAGATAATTGCCCTTTTAGAAGGAAATAAATTGATAATTGTATTATTTACTGTTGGTGTGTTTGCTGACGCTGCTCTCTTATTTCGATGGACAACTGCGAGTCTGTTGAATTACTTCTGATCTTGTGGAGATGAATGAGACCAGGTCGCACTAGCTGAGCGCTCTGCGAGGGTATGGGTTCATCATTCTGAAATTTCCAAGGGGGCTCCTTCTTGAAAACCTCCGATTCTATGCCTTCACTGGTGTGGCTAATGACTGAAACAAGACTGAGTTATCCTCAAAAGATCTTGACAATACCAGAAACAAAAGGGCACGCAACATGTGAAACTGTTTTTCAATCCAAATTAAAACAAATGTTGCAAGGTTAAATTGATGGTAATGCTAAGCAGAGGCACAGGAACGTAGCTTTTGAGAGACTCACTGTAAATCCACAGTGTAAATCATTGTTCCTAGGTGCAGAGATAACCAAAGGTATAATTTAAATGTAAGGTTGATAATTGGCTAGATTCTTTAAGGTCTATATCCCGTTCTAAATGGTCACAGAGACAATTAGAAGAATTGGAAATTTTTGAAAGTCATTTACTGCTGCTTTTACAACTTGAAAACATGGCAACTAGCACCATATTTAGTTTCCACCTTCGGAAAATCAGCACTCCATGCAGCTTAATGAGGGAAATTAACTGCGAACTGTGAGGAAAGCCTGCCACAATGTTTCCAAGTTCTGTTCATGGATCCTGTGGTTCAACCTCAAACATGAAGACTTTTGAAACATCACCAAGGAATGATGAGACAATTGACATCTCAAAAAATCAAAAATAAAAATCACTATTTACATATCTGAGAATGGAACACAGGAGTAGGCATTGCTGATGTCAACTCTTAAGTATGTATGTTGCAAACAGGACTATTATAAAAGAGACCCTAATGAAGACCTTTTCAGTATGTTTGTGTAACAAAATTATCGTGTTTATTTTGGATCCAGTGCAGCTCGAGATATCTCCAATCCTTCCCTATGGGGAAAGATTTAAAATATTATCAATGGGGCAAGAAAATCCTTGCAGACATATGAATAAAACATATGAATATGAGTAGCACAGTGCCTAGCAATGCTGCCTCAGGGTGCCAGGGACTCAGGTTTGATTCTGGCTTCGGGTTACAATCTGTGTGGAGTTTGCACATTTACCCCATGTCTGTGTGGGTTTCCTCTGGGTACTCTGGTTTCCTCCCACAGTCCAAAGATGTGTAGGTTAGGTGGATTAACCATGGTAAATGCTCAGGGTTACAGGGATAGGGCAGGGGGGCTGGACCTGGGCATGATGCACATTCTGAGAGTCATTGCAGACTCAATGGGCCAAATGGCCTCCTTCTGTACTGTAAGGATTCTACGAATTGCTCAATGAAATTGTCATTGGTTCTCTCATACTGAGGAAATGTTTTCATTTACTGATGCGGCGACTAGTATTCATGAAGCTCAGTTGGATGCTCAATGTGGATACATAACATAATTCGGCTTGTTCCTATTTCTTGCAAAATTAGTTCTCTAATTCATTATCAGCAGGAGAACTATGCTTACTAACAGTATCCTCTTGCTGTTACACCACTATAAGGGGCAAGAGAGGGTAGCAGAGTAGGAAAAATTAAAGACATAATAATGGGGAATGTGCCCACAAATCGCCATGCACATGCACGTGCCTGCCACATTTATGTGGTGATGAGTATTGTGGCATTTGAGTGCCACGCTGTGCAGGGAGGTGGGTTATTTCATGAACCTATTTAAACTGAGTCCCATTGTACAATTGGAAACGCAATTTAAAATGTGGAGATTTCCCAGGGAACAGGAAACCTGGCAGTGAAAGAAAGGCAGGAGCAGTTGGCTCCATAGGTGAATGCCTTTTCCAGCAGCTCTTGTGAGCCATGGAGGGGGAGCAGGGGTGTTTCCCTCAGCTCCTCAAGGAAGCTTTCAGTTTCCCTTCTGTTAAACATAGTCTCTTTTTTCCTCCCACCTGCTGCATTTTCCAATCTGCCTGGCACTCCCAGCCCAGCCTGGATTGGTGAACTCCCTCTTCCTGATTGCTGAAGACTGTCCCCAAAGGACCTGGCTGCAGCCTCCTGCTTCTGCTTTACCTCCCTGTTGCCAACCAGGTTGTAAATTTGGTTGGGCAACAAATAGAATAAGAATATGGCAATAAGGCCCTGATGGTAAGTTTAACAGTTACTCCAGCTCCCCAGTCCTAGCTGAATTCTTCAGCAGTTTCCCTGGCACATTCCCTGCCTCCCCATAAGTATCTGGACCTAACTGTCCAATTTACTTTGCAAATCCAAAATTGTACCTGAAAATTTTCTTTCTTGGGGGTTCTCATTTGCTGCTTTTGCCATAAAGGTGATGCCCTCGTCATCCTCCTGTTCTCTCACTTTTGTAGATTTATCCTTTTCCTCATCTTCTGAGTCAACTTCGACAAAAACGGGAACTAGGAGCAGTAGAAAGAAAGGTTTAGTGGCTCCAGTGGCCTGTACATTAGTTTTAAACAATGAGGAATATAGAATCCAATTACTCCCACTCATGTAACTGATTGAAGATGGGAGTTTTTAAAGTAAATTTTACAAATAAATGATCTTAGCCACCTCATGTTTGACCAAAACATGATCTCACTTATTTCACTCTCCTGTATGGCTCAGTGGGCAAATGTATTGTCCACTCTAGATCTAAGCCAAAACATCAGGGAGTCGCCAGATGTGACATATTCCCTGGAATTCTACTGTCCTGTCTGCCACAGAATTGGAGTGGCCTGGGACAGACAACAGAAATGTCTGTTGACTTCGATGAGATTTTTTGGTTTCACTTGAGCGAGGCTGTAAAATCCTACCTATAGAGTTAACTGATCACTGCAAGAATTAGAGAGAGGAATTGCCTTTAGCCCCAGAACTGTAGTGGTTGCAGGAAGAGAAGGAAATTTGGAAAAACAATAATATTCAACTCTTATAATCTTTTTCCTTTTGCTATTGCAAACAACTTCAAGATGAAAGAAGGATTTGCAGTTTGTAGCAATACTAAATATCACCAAGAGCGAGATTCCCAAATTTTGCTTCTACCAGTTCTGATTTCCTTTCTTATACTTAATGAGCTCCTGTTGTTTTCATTGCATGATTCCATTTGCTGTGGCTTCGTGGCATGTCCGTTATAGAGTTACAGCCCACAACTTACTCTTTTCCTTAACACCACCAATAGCTCTCTTGTCCCTTCTAACTTTACTTCAAATTAGACAAATTTACAACTGATGTTCAAATGTCAAAACTTCATTTTTTGCTGATAATTGGCATATTTTAAAGTACTGGAATTGTGCTGGAGTTGAATACTGCAATCAATATTGAAGGAGTTTTTTTTGTTGTGAATAGTCATCCTATTGTCTCATTACACCACCTGGTGATGCCTGATTTTTTTTAACCATGTCTGTTCATAGGGATCTCTGCCACATAAGCAACAATTTACATTTTTTACACCATCTCCTCTGGTAGGCTTCATTAACAGTTGGGTGAGGGTCACTATAAATCCAAGTTGTTAAAATGTCTTAGGTTTTATAGATGAAACATAGAATGATGCATACTGGCAATAACTGTGTTCCCAGCAATGACTTCTTCCGGCAGTTAGTTATAGCCAGTGCAACTGAGAAAACCATCAAGATCACAAGGCAATCCAACATCAAAGTGAAATACAGTGTAGCATGTTGAAGATGTCAAAAAAAGCGAACACTGGGGCAATTTAGTAAAAGACAAATTGAGGACTATTGTCAGGAAATTCATTAGACAAAGAATGAACAATGCGTGGAATGGACAAGAAATAGCAAAGATTCTGCAATTACTTAACAAAAAAAGATGGAACAGTGAATGAATTATAGGATCTTTCTGGTGAATTAACTAAATGGAATGTATTCCTCATCCTTATTGCATTTATCTTGTGATAGCAAAAGGTAAAGCTAACACTCTTAAGATTCTTTTAAAACCAAGTTTATTTTTCTAACATCTTTGCTTAAGTTTTATCTGAAAGTAAACAAGCAAGACTTGAAATCCCTTCTGCACCTGGGTGCTGGTCAGGTGTTTACAGCTAGGATCACTGCACCAGTGGCATGGGCTCCCAGTTTTAGATCCTTCTGGATGTTGTCTATGTATAACAACTAGATGATTACTTCCCATTATCCATGAAAGAAAGATTTGTTTGCAGCTTCCAGGACTTACTGGCTGCCTCTCTCTGATACTCCTAGAGAGACATTGGATGCATGACCAGAGGCCATCTTCTTCCGGGTAGCCCTCAAAACAAGTGGTTTTTCATTGCCAGGGAAGGAAAATTAAGGAGGAGGGCAGGTGATATTTTTCAACTTCTGTGCTTGTGCGTGATGCAGGTGCAAACACACTCCCCCTGCCCACCACCGCCATCCCTCCCCCTTTCCCTACCCTGAAAACTGTTGTCATGAGTGTCCTACTTGATTTCCTCTCTTTTTTTGCTTGGGACCAAGGTGTGGTGGAGAAGAAGGTTGTCCTGTGATGTTTTTAGACAAAAACTAAGGAAAGCACAGCACAATTACCTATTATCAAATATGGCTGGAAAATGGATTTTTGTCCCTACAATATAATGAGTATATAAAACAGTGTGAATCAACTGGGTTGATTCATTTTTTTAAAGAAAAATTAACATTTATTTAGCAATAATATAAAGATTATAAATATATTTATAGAGATGATGAAGGTAGACAAAGACATTTCCAATACAGGACAATGTATGGCTTTCTAGTTTACAATTTGCCCCATTAATGTAACTTTCTGAGGGGTTACTCTGCAAGTTTTCCCTTCTCAGAGATGAATAAGCACAACTTCAGAATAAATAGCCCATCTCAACTGATTCCAATGGTGCATTTCCAACATTTGACATGCACTAGCATGAACACTGGATGGATTGTAGGATCCTTCTGAATGAATTAAGGGGAAAGCATTCTTAATTTCTACTGTTTTTAGCTTGTGATATCATAAAAATAACTATTAAACTTCAGGATGACAGAGGTACTATGAATAACAGCGCATTAGCTGACCATTGAAGCCTCCAAAAATTATTCTAAAAATGGAGTCAACTTACACACCAGCTATAACGTGTGAACCACTGGTGTGGGTTGCCATTTTGAAATATGAAAAAAAAAACCCACTGGTAATTCATATTAAATTAATGTGGCATAGTTTATTGAATAAATAATTGTACAAGCATAACTGTGACCACAATGAAAGTATTTTAAGACATATCAAATTCACTGCCTTCGTGCAAAGAATTAATTGATTCTGATATACTTTGGTTATGGCATCATCATGAGGATCTCACTCTAGACAAATTTGGCACTTTTTGTTTCCCTCCCAAAAAAAACATTTCCCAACACTGTCCATCAAGTAAATATTCTACATTTTTTGAATGATCTGATGGCAGTTTGTGCATTAACAGCATCTCATGATTTGATGGTGAGATCACATGATATCAAGCATGCATAGATTTCCAGCTCTTGAATGTTCTTTCTCTGTCAACTATATTCTTATTCCACTGGGTGTGAGTATGACCCTAAATGGTTGGTTGAGGCACATATCTAAACAGACTCCCTGGTACAACTGTAATGTGGGTGCAATTTATTCATAAGCACCTCCAAATCAGTTCGCTTATATGAGATTTGAACATGTCCCATAGTAATAATCTGCATTCTTTATATATGCCGCCAGAATGCCTACATTCCACACATTATCAATCCACAGTTTTGCTTCATTCTCATCTATCCGATCGTTGTCATGGACATGCACAAAAATTCCTGTTGCAGGTCACTTGATCTTTTACATGGTTTTATGCTTGAACATTACCATAGGTTTGAATATTGTTTTGTTGTACCTGTGGGCTTGTACTACTGTAAATATTGTCTTCTTATATCCTCTGGTGTTTACTAGATCTTTTTCTAACTCTTTCCACTCCACAGCTCAGTAGCTAAGTATATCAAAGTTCATGGATGTTTCAGACACATTGCCAATGTGACATAATGAGTACTTATGTTTTTGATGATGAATCACTGGAAACCAATCATTTTGATGGGGGTGTTCTTCAGCCCATTTTTGCCATGCACAGGAATGGCATCAGTACTCAAGATCCAGTGAAACCCATAAGTCATGAATTTTGACAAAATTGCGATTTTCGCCACTCGTCACTGGTGACGTAATCAAATTCATGTTCACAATGGGTATGAACTTTATTTCATTACATTTGAATACATTAAAGATGTTCCTCACTATATATTGATCTTAAGGCATATTTTGAAACCTTGCCGATGTGACGTCATATTGATGTGGTTTATGACAGGTTCACCCAGACATTCTGGGGGAGTGGGTCATGACCAGGCCATGCCCTGGAAATTCCTCCTGGCACAGGTTGGCATTGCAGGTTGGCATGGTACCAATCTGGCACTGTCAACAACCTGTGCCAGGAGGTAATGCCAGGGTAGACAGCATTGGGAGCCTCATGGGGGAGGGGGAAATCATTTGTTTGTGGTGGTGAGGGGGGGCAGATGTGGAAGCTGGGCATGCTGGCAACAGATGTTTGGGTGAGTGGGTTGCGGCAAAGGTATTTGATGTTTGGGGGGTAAGTTGAGGTGGCTTGCGATGGCTGTTTAGATGAGGGGGTTGGGGGGAAGAGATCTGATGTTCAGGCGGAAGGTCATCAGGGCAGATGCTGGTATTGACTATTTGGTTGGGAGAGCTGGCATTGAGAGGGTTTGGAGGGTGGGAGGGGAGGAGAGGTGCCGATTCTGATTACAGGAGGGGGGACCAATGCCAACTCAGATCATCTGGAGTGAATGCCAGCAATGTTGGAAGGGAGCGCCTTAAACCTCGGTGGTGGGATGGGATGAAGTTTATTGTTTGGTCTGATTGTGGTGTCCTGGCTCTCAGCGCAGCTGGCCTTTGCCGGTGTGTTGCAGCCCCACCCTTCTACATGATAGTGTGAAACACACCCATTTGTTTTTCTGACGATGTGTTGTAAGACCTGGAAAGAAAACCAGTCTGTTTCTCTGGAGAGAAGCACACCATTTTTCTTGCTGGATCCAATACTCTGCCATTTTTTTGGTAAGATTTCACCAAGCATCAAGGTCTTTTGGTAGTCTCTGAGCAACCTTGGTCCTCTCCTGCAACATTTGGCATTTTTGTTCCATAACGTGATTACACCAATAATCTGTTGCTCCGAAATCTCAGGGTTTTGTCTGATCCACTTAAGTGTGGATATAAGCACTGCATTTCTTGTATCAATTCTGATGACCTTTCAGGATCCATTCCAATGCAAGCCTGCTCCCTATTCTCATGCCACATTTGTTCTTGGGAATTTCTTCAAGGCAGATTTCTCCTTCCATTCTCACACCAGATTTTCACTCACACTAAATTCACTTGCTGCCATACAGATATTTGATGAGTTCGCAAATATTACACAGTTTAGCTTGAAACCATTTTTGCAATTCATTTGTTTTGTTGGAAGCCTCATTTCTCTTTGTTGTTCACAACATGTGGTCTTCACTATGCTGGCCTGTCTTACATTCCCACACATCTTCACAATACAGCCCATGTTGCCTGCTTGAGCCTTTAAGCCCAGTTATAAAGTAAGCAAAACATGCATTTGTAGAGTGAAAAATTAAGGCTGATTCGAATGTAAATATAGCATGTCATGGCTGAAAAGATGAATCTACTCATATGCCAAGTATATGCGGAAACATCGTAGGGTCTTGTTGTCTCACTTACACACTGTGTTTCTGGGTCGAACCATGGATCAATCTGTGATTTCTGGAGCAAAAACTTAGAGCTGGTTACGATTTGACAGTTACTCTGTCAGAAGAACTATCACGGTCATTGGTTGTGTCCCTCCTTTATTTACAGAACTGAAGGCAAGAACATGACATACAGAAATGGAACAAAGTGACATGTGTGCAGCAGCTCTACTGCAGTGTCTCTGACATTGGGTGCAATCTTATGACTTTCATGGTGGTAAGATGGGGTGGGAGATGAAAGTAAGAAACGCACCCTGTTTTTCACTTCCCCTGATTGTACGGGCCATGCTTTGCTGGTGAAATTGGCTTTGTGTCCAAAAGAGGTGCAAAGTCGATTTAAACACTAATGACGTGCATAACAAGAACCAGTATCATTCGGTTCATTTATCTTTACCAAGGTCAAGATTCTCCTTGGCAAGAACACAGCTGATCTCCACATGGGGAGATCAGACATGGTGGACTCACAGGGGGATTGGAGGCCATTGAAGCTCCCTGGGTGGTCAGGAGCAAGGTCCAACTGTACACATGGGGCAGTGCCTGCCTGGCAGTGCACACAAGACACCCTGGCATTACCCACTGGACACCTTGGCACTGCCCACTGGGCATCGTTAGGGTGGAGCCTCTGGGGCGGAGCTCTGATGGGGGAGCCAATGGAAACTCTGCAGCACGGAGGTTGGGAGGGGGGCTATGAAGAGGTGAACTCTGCTGGGGTTATGAGACAAGGGGCAGAACTCTGCCGGTTGAGGGAAGGGGAAAGTTCTGCCAGGGTGGAAGAGAAGTGGGGAGCTCTGCTGGAGTGGGAGGGAAGTGGGGAACTCTACCAAGCTGGTGAATGTGGGATAGGGGAGAGGGAACTCTGCAGAAGGGGTTGTGATCAGGGTGGGAGGGAGGGAACTATGCCGGGGTTGGGGGGGGGGCTGCAATTGGCGATATCTGTTGGGGGGGAGGTGTGAGACTGGCACAGAGGCAATTGACAGCATGTTGTGGGGGGGGCGTCTGGTGTCTACGGGGTGGGTAGGGGGATTGGGCAGACCAGCTCATTATCTTAATCATTTGTTTCAGGTTTGCAGACAATTTTATTTTAAGTCAAAAAGCTTCTGTATCTTCAGATTGTTTAATAATTTTGTAAAGTGATGCCTACTCTTAAAAATGGGATATTACATGAGAACACAATTTGCTGAGTGCAAATTTCTTGTACATTGGAAATTAGGAAGAGTTTTTTCTGCATATCCTACCGTGAGCAAAAAAATAAAGATGCCTTTTGTATGCGACCGTTGAAGACATAGCATTAATAGGCAACAATCTCTTTCAAGTGGGAGGATGGGCAGTCTAAACTCATAAATCTTTCCAAAGAAAGCAGTCATCAGGCTTTTATGCATTGTAAAATAAAGAGGAATTTCCGACCCTTCTTGTCAGTGGGATCTACCAATCTCACCAAAGATTAACCCCCTCCATCCCTAGTGGCAGATGCGTCAGTGGCAGGGCGGGTGTACCATACAAAACGCCATAGACATTGGCGGGACCAGAAGATCTGACTGGCAGCCCATACCGGGGCGGGGGGGGGGGGGGGGGGGGGTGTGTGTGTGTGTGTGTGTGTGTGTGTGTGTGTGTGTGTGTGTGTGTGTGTGCGCGCGGGCAGCGGCGGCGGGCCTTAACAAACTTCAAATATAAAATTGCATGTTTACTCTCAGGATCTCCCAGAGATCCTAAAGATGTATAGGTTAATGCAGAGTTCAACTGCCCTCCAGGCTTTCAGTTACCCTATGGTAGAGGTTGACCTTATCGAGTCATAGATCCAGTAGAGCTTTCATAATATATCTAAAAGGCCGCTGCTGCAGAGATAGCCCTGGGCTTCTTTCCATAAAAAGCTTTTTTTAAATGGGATGTTGGAATAAATATTTTTAAGTACAGCATATTTTTTCATCAAGAAACCTGAAATATTTTCCTTGTTGACTCCTAACTGTAGCAGTATGTATGGATGTATTGAACTATATAGGCCCTCTGCCAACTAATCTGCTTTGGTTAAATAAAGTCAATGAAAGAAGCACTGATCTCATGACGAGCAGTTTTAAGCAGTTCTACAATATCTTGGATTTCAGGGAACTATACAGGAAAGACAGAGAAAGGAAAAATTGTACTTTAACTTGTAACAGTATTAAATCAATTATATGCCTACCTGTGTCTTGCCAACTAACATTTCGCTGTAATTTATCATTAGGTACTTGACCATTTATACCTTCAGCATTTCTCTGTTGGAAACACATAAAGCGGTGAATTAATTCATCTTTAAAAAGATACACGTGCGCCCACACACACACACGTGCGCCCACACACACGCGCACACACATGTGCACACAAACAGACAAAAACAAAATCATAACAGTAAAATTGGGAGCAGAATTCTTATCATTTTATTGTGTCAGTGAGGTCAATTAATGACCACTTGAAGGCCTCAACCCGTTGCTGCTGGGATTAACCCAGCGATAGGCGAGCCTGTTGCCACAGGACATGCATGACATGTGAAATTTGTCATGTTGTAGGAAATCCCTCAACCCCTAGTCAAGGGACTGGATATCGGGAAGGGGATGACCTGTTGAGAGCCACTCACCTGTCCTTATCTCCAACCTCCCTGTCCTCCCCACTGCAACCCCCATGCCATGAAACAAACCCCTCCACTCCCATTACTTACCTGTAGCCTCAGTCCTCTGCTATCCTAGGGCTCCTGGACAGCAGCCAGGTTCTTCTCAGTGACACTGCTGATCAGAAGAGCTACCGGCCTCTAAAAAACTAGCAGTTCTCAGTAGGTGACACTTCAACCCCAGCGTCTTGATTCTCAAGGAAGACCCACTGGTGGACTCGCCACTGCCTGACTGACTTGTGATTCAGTGGGTTTTCCCAAAAAGAGGCAATGCAGGTCTCTTGCCAGTTCTCCTGCTAGCAGGATACCTCAACAAATATCTTTACTTGCATGCTGTCTGTCCTTGGAGGAAATAAATATCAAAATGATACCTTGTGCATTGTGTAGTGTGGGGTGGGGGCTGGTGGAGATGGAAGTGCTGGATATTCCTATCAAAAGGTAGAACCTCTTGGGCTGGTACCTTTAATGGTGAGATATCACTATTTATAAGAGCACATCACACATGGAATAAAGGAGAGAGGAGAATACCTGACTTACATGATGCACAGTTCAGGAAACAAGACTGGAATGCAAATCATTAAGATTCAAATTAAAATGAGGCAATTTATTAAATATTAACTAAATTACTACAAACAAGGCTTTAGGTTAGTCTTAATCTAACTTACACATTAGGAAACTTATGGGATTGTGTGCATCACTGGTTTAACATCCTGCCTGATTTTACTGACAGTTGAAGTCAATATCAGACGAGGTGCAAATCAGTGCACCACATTGTCCCATTGGTTTTCTGTTAAACCAGTTCGATTAAGACTGCAGCTTAGTGGCTCAAAATTAAGAAATTTGAAATCAATCTGCCTTGACAAAGTTGACCAAAGTTTATCAAATTAAGCAAGTTCTGATGAAGGATTAACCCTTCCATCTTTCCGACTGACCTATTGTTCATTTCCGGCATTTCCTGTTTTCTGACTGCTCTGAGAGCCTCTGGCTAAAAGCAGGCAGCACAAAAATGTTAACTAATTCTTCTGAGGTTATCATCAGTGTCAAAGATACTCGGTGGCTGCTTTGATCTTGGAAACAGAGGCTTGCCAGTTGAGATTGCTCTTGCGATCATAAGAAAAAGTAACTCAAAGAACAATATGCATTCTAACAACAACTGATTAGACCGTAGCCGAGTGCAGGGTAAAGTTGAAGTCACTAACTTTTGCAGTCGCTAGTACACCAGTGGGGAATGACAATGCCTTACTTTATAAATTGAAAGACTTGACTTCTATGACATCATTTGAAGGAATAGAAAGAAGGAGCTTTATCATTTCTGTAGAAGGTATTGTTATCTGTAAGAGCTATCCTGAAATAAAATTGAACCATAACTAAATGCAATGTAAAAAGGGTTTCATGTCTTTTACATTCTTTGAGCCTGGAGCATTCCACTATTATGCATGATTCAGCTTACCACTCATTAAAATGAAAGAGAATATGCTCACAGAGAGGGAAAATTGTACAGTCAAACCTCCTCTCATTTCCTTTCAAGTGGATTATTTTTCCTCTAGCAACAAGTGTGGAAAACAATTTTACCCTGAAAAAGTTTTAAGGTTTTAAAATGTAATCTCGGGTATGTTCAATTGAAAGGGAACTTACCCTTTTTTGACACTTGTGCTCTTTCTTATGCCTGCATTTGATCTTTGAAGAGTATACATTATGCTTGGTGGATTTGAATGACTCAAGACGACTTCTCATGTTTCGTTGGAAAACTTCTCTTTCTTGCCTTTCTTGTTCACCTTGAGCGATGAAGTGCCGGCTATAATTTCCTTGATACTGGTATAACATGGAACCAACATTCATCATAATAAAAACAAGTATATATTGACAGCGCTAACAATAAAAAATGTTATTAACTGTCAAACTGTGTTAATAGTACAGAATCTCCTTTTTCGCACTATTAATTGATTCAGCTTGCGTTATTTCTCTGATTAGACCCTGAAGCCATAAAACCACAGCGATTTGCTTTGTTCTTTAATTTTATGCAGTAAAATAGAAGGCCTGCTAACACAGGCTTTGGGTATCCACTACGGTGTTGCCCAAGATTCCCAAAAGGTTGTTCCCAACTCCAATTCATGGAGCAGCTCAAGGGAAGGAGAAAATATTTCTGATGTTGGAAAGAGAGGTAGTCAAATGGAGAAGTTCTTTTGTAGAGGGGTTTGTGAGATTCA
Organism: Carcharhinus amblyrhynchos; assembly: GCF_965287045.1. Lineage (NCBI taxonomy): Eukaryota > Metazoa > Chordata > Chondrichthyes > Carcharhiniformes > Carcharhinidae > Carcharhinus > Carcharhinus amblyrhynchos. The sequence continues at coordinate 47,400,633 of NC_137327.1, forward strand.
GCAGCACGCTCTTGATTGGAAGCAAATGGGTGGCCAGGTGGAAAGTAAATTAAAGGGGAAAGAAATATAAACAAAAATGCTTATAATCGTGTCAGATCAGTTATCTAAAGATTAAAGAATCTCTGTCCTAAATTTAACCAATTATCATGTTTTCCTGTAATGTTTTTGAATTAATACATTTGGAAACATGTACATAGTTATCATGGACTGAAAATTGCCAGTGTTCTCAGGATGGGCTGAGGGAGCAATTTATAAAGGCCTGTAAAAAGGACTGGGAAGGCATTTGTCTCTTGCATTTAAACAGTGTCGGGGAAGGTGGAGGATAGCAGTCCTTCCCAGAGACCAACTTGACCACCTCACTGGACTATTAAGGCCTCTTCAAACTGCCACTAGCATTTTACCAGCAGTGGGTGGGTTTTCCGCAATGTCGGGAGATTATCTTTTGAATCCGGGTGGCCTAGCTCCTAATGACTCAGTGTGGGGATGGGGCTCCTAATCGACCACTTTATGTCCTATGGAGTGGCCACTGCTGCAGCAAACTATTCCTTGCTTTCATTCCTGACTAATCCGGTGCCCCCAAATGCCACTTATCCAATGCAAGGACAGCTTGCTCCCCTGGTGACCTTTCAGCTAGGTACAGTCCCAAGACTATCCACTGCTCCTGGTGGTGTTGCTGAGCTGCCAGCCTTCTGATTGGCTGGCAACTGATGGGGCAGGTATACATCCTTGAAAGGAATAGGAGACAGGTTGGCAACTCATTAGAATTGTTGTCAAAGGCCAAAACAATGCAGCCTGAGATCCCACAAAGGGTCAATACAGGGTTTTGCCCCTGGCTCCAGGGCTCATTGTCGGGGCCTCTGCTGTGTTGACACAATTCCAGCCAGAATGTCCATTAATACACAGCCAGAAAAATATTCTCCTTATAAAATTGACTTTTCCGGTAGTAACCATAAGAAATCATACCTTATTTTTTCTTTCTTAAGTCTTGGGACACTGTGATAGCCTCATCATCCTCCAGTTAACAGCTGACAAATCAATCTATTTCTGTTCTGCATGGTTCATTACCACACATTTACTAATCAGGACAGTGAGCGACATGTCTGTCTCTGCTATTTCTTAGGATCCCTGTATGGATTATCAAAGTAACTTACCCTTCTCCTTGGCTTGTATAGGTTCTCTCTTAAGACATGATGCATCACGGTGTCTTCTCGATCTCTACCACTCCTCACTGTGTCAATCACTTGTAAATCTAAACACACAGCACTCCCACTCTCCCTCCTGACATATGTAAACAGAAATCATGCATTATAATTTAATGCACCACCTTTATTTAATTAGCATTGTTTTTAATGCAACATTATAGCAGTCAGCTGGCCACAGCTCTGGAAAATTCTGACTCCACTAGCAACTCCACAATAGACAGTGATTGATCACTGCCATGCAGCAGACATTAATAATCACAGAACATGCTGTGACTTGCTCATCCAGCCTCCCAAAGGAGATACAAAAGCAGGAGAAGAAAGAAAAAATAGGTTAAATGGAAATTCAACAAAGCAATATTTCTCTAATCCCAAGTAATTTACTGAGGCATTTAAAAATAATTTGAACACATTCAAAAAATTGAATTGCTACTTCAGATCAATGCAAGACTAGAAATAGAACAAGGTGTTTAGGAATATAGGAATCGGAGTAGGCCATTCAGTCCATTGAGCCTACTCTGCCATTCAATGTGATCATGGCTGTTCGGACACTTCAATGCCTTTTACATCCACTATCTCCATAACCCTGATATTGTGAAGTTTGCATTAAAGATTAATTAGGCATACATTAGAAAACAAAGGTAGTTTAAGGGATTTATATTTGTATTGGCAAACAAAAGAAATAAGATATAATTTTAAGTGAGTTTAATTTAATGTTTCTATACCTCGAAGGGTAAAACCTATACTTAGATCAATGCTATTGCTTGGTGTTTGTATGTATTAGGTGTTGGTTTCAATTCCAACTGTATTTTTATTGTGTTTAGAGAAGGTTATGGCAAGAAGAGTAATAGAAGCTGGCAGGTGTAGCAGCGGTTGTTTAGCAATTGTGGGCCTTGTAGAAAGGCTTTTGAATTTAGTTTTTAGCAGAATTTGTTTGCAGTTGAAGAAGGACACCAGGGAGTTAACATTTCTCAACTCTGCTAGGAGAAGCTGGACAGGACAAGGGGTCTGCAAAGAGGCAGACGTTTCAAAGAACCAGGTAATTATGGAACTGAGACATAAAGAATACTTTAAAAAGGCTGAAGTTAAGAGAATAGAGACCAAGGTACTATTCAGGAGAATTCAAGGGAGAAGCAAACGATAAGATTGAGAGACAGTTTCAGTAACCAGAGGTAAAGTGGGAAAACAGGGCTAAATCAAACGTTTTATGCCATTTTAATAGAGTGTGGGAATTGAGAGTTCAAGCAATTGTAATCAGTTTATACAGCAGTCAAAAAAAAAGAACTTCTGAAGGGGGAGTTGTAAATCCTGCATATTAGATTTGTTGTTCAAAGTGGAGCTTTGTTTGAAAGGTAATTTGGAAAACCTGGACTAGATTTGTGTATGCATATTGCTGATGGAAAGCATTGTTGTGAAAGAAAATTTAAAAGCTTTTTTTGGGAGTGGAATTTGGAAACTCTCTTGTGACAATCACCTGGGGGGATTCTGAGGAGAACTCCACAAGACGTTCATTTGGGTTCAAAGTGGAGAGTGTAATTGACCACGACCAACCTATGTGTTACTGAAACAATTGTACCTTAAGATGTGCTATGTAATCCATGTTAATCTTAAAATCTGGGTGCATTTGTTGGACTAAAAGGGGAGTAAAGGAGTACTGTATTGTAATCCACTTTTCATGTTTAATAAAATTTTTTTTGTTAAAACTAATTAGTGGTCCTGTAACTGTGTTTCTCCACATTTTCAAAAATCAAATTACTATCTTTTGAGCCAGGGTTCCACTCTGGGATCCATGTATCTGGTTATAACATCAATTGGGATTATTAACACCAAGAAACATTACTTTTGATCTCCCATTCACAAAGGTTTATCTATTTTGTTTTTAGCTTAATTTTACAATGAGTCAAACATTTCCATACCGAAAGCATGTCTAATAAAGTCACTTTAATGATGGAAAAGAGGGCAGAGGTGGGTTAGATTATGGCAACCATATTTTCTCCTCTGTTGGTTAGCTGCCATGGGAATTACTGAGACATTAATGTGCACAAACCTGCAGCAGAAAATTGCTCTTATACATGCTAACTATTGGCACTTAGTGTCCATTGTGCGACAATTCACATAATTCACAGATGTACTGATTACTGGAAGGAAGAGTATTGCACTAATCACATTTACATAAAGTTGCGCAGAGGGAACTGTAGAATAAAGTAGTTTTTAATGGCTAATTCTTTGTGAATCCTGAAATGGTACATTAAGCATTTTAATCATTGCTTAGACATCACAAGTAATAGTCAATAAAATCTGATGGTAGTAAATAGATTGTTTGCATTTATGTGGTTCAATAAATCATGAGAACTAGTCACAAAATCCATCTGCAAATATTGCTTGTAGTTGACGTTAGACATTAAGTCTCAACTTCACATAAATAGCAGAAACAAGGTAAAAAATGCAATTAGCTAATGTTCCCATTCTAAATGATTATTATGGCTATAGAGTTTATTACTATAACAGATAGTGTAATATTCAACAGTGTAATATATGTAGCTGAATATTAAAACAAATCTGTCAAATAATCTGACAATATTATAAACATGTATTTTCAAGTTATACATCGACACATCTACATTATATATATTATCATAGAATTTCAACAGTGCAGAAAGAGGCCATTTGGCCCATTGAATCTGCACTGACCATTGTGAATATAATATATAAATATTAAATAGATTTAAGAACATCTATTTCCACCTCCATAAACCTGAAGTCATCTAAAAATCTACTGCCTGTCTCATAGATTGCGCCAAATCTCATTCACCTCTCACCACCCCCATGCTGCTACATCCTTACTTGAAAGTGTTGGCATAATTTGCATTCAACAGCTATCGCTTACACTTGTTTGATTTTAACTGCACTCCAAAACAATCATTTAATAATCATTTGATATCAATTGCACTTGAAACCAATAACTTAGCAATCATTTATCATTACAAATACTGTAATTGACAAACCACAGCATCAAAACATTTGCAATTAGCAACATACTTAAGCAAAAATGATTGTAGCATTTATTTTAATACATTTCTGAAACTTAATAGTTCATAGAATCATATAGCGCAGAAAAGGCCCTTCGGTCCATCAAGTCTGTGCTGACACATTCGGAACATCTGAACCTGAATCCCATCTGCCATTACTTGGCCTATTGTCCTGAATGTTATGATGTGCCAAGTGCTCATCCAGTTACTTTTCAAAGGATGTGAGGCAATCTGCCTCTACCGCCCTCCCAAGCAGCGCTTTCCAGACTGTCACCACCCTCTCGGTAAAAAGGTTTTTCATCACATCCCCCTAAACCTCCTACCTCTCACCCTGAACCTAACTTCCTTCATGACTAACCCTTCAACTAAGGGGAACAGCTGCTCCTTATCCGCTGTGTCCATGTCTCTCACAATCTTATTTACCCTGAACAGGTGGCCCCTCAGTCTTCTCTGCTCCAACGAAAACAATGCAAGCCTACGCTGCTCTTCATAACTTAAACATTCCATGTCAGGAGGCATTCTGGTGAACCTCCTCTGCACCCCCTCCAGTACAATTACATCCTTCCAGTAATGTGGTGAACAGAACTGCACACAGTATTCTAGATGTGGCCTCACCAAAGTTCTGTACAACTCCAAACTGACTTTGTAATCTATGCCTCCATTGATAAAGGCAAATGTCCCATATGCCTTTTTCACCACCCTACTAACATGCCCTTCCCCTTTCGGAGATCTGTGGACAAACATACCAAGGTCCCTTGTTCCACAGAACTTCCTAGTGTCCTACCATTCATAGAGTAATTTCTTGTCAAATTACTCCTTCCAAAGTGTATCACCTCACACTTTTCAGGGTTAAATTCCACCTGCCACTTATTTGCCCATTTGACCATTCCGTCTATATGTTCTTGTAGCCCAAGACACTCCGCCTCACTGTTAACCACCCATCCAATATTTGTGACATCTGCAAACTTACTAATCCTACCCTCCATATAGTCATCAATGTCATTTATATAAATGAGGAATAGAACACAGATCCCTGTGGTACACCACTGGACAATGGCTTCCAGTCCCTAAAGCAGCCTTTTGTCTTCACCCTCTGACTCCTATAACTGACCCAATTTTGGATCCACTTTATGAAATTACCTGTATCCCATGTGAATTTACCTTCTTTACAAGTATCCCATGTGGGGCTTGTTGAAGGCTTTGCTGAAATCCATATAAGCTATATCGACTGCGCTACACTCGGTCACCTCCTCAAAAAATTCAATCAAGTTTGTTAGGTATGATCTCCCTCTGACAAAGCCATGCTGACTATCCCTGATCAAGCTTTGCCTCTCCAAGTGGAGCTGGATGCTCTCCTTCAGAAGTTTTTCCAAAAGAATCCCTACCACTGATGTGGGAACTCACTGGTCTGTAGTTCCCTGGTTTATCACTAAAACTCTTCTTAAATAGTGGAACCACATTAACTGTTCTCCTGTCATCTGGCACTTCTCCCATGGCCAGAGAGGAATTGAACATTTGGGTCACAGCTCCTGCAATTTTCTGCCTTGCCTCCCACAGCAGCATAGGACACAAATTACTTGGATGTGGAGATTTATCCACTTTTAAGGCTGCCAACACTTCCAATACCTTGCCCTTCCCTATGTCCCTGAATTCCATACCATTGTCCTCATTCTCTTGGGTGAAGACAGATGTGAAGTATTCATTCAACACTCTATCAATGTCCTCTGGTTCCATCCATAGCTTGCCTCCTTGGTCCTTAATGGGCCCTACTCTTGTCCTGGTTGTTCTCTTCCCATTGATATATTTATAGGATTTCTTGGGATTGTCCCTACTTTTACTGGCCAGAGCTTTCTCAAAGTAAAGTTTATTTATTAGTCACAAGTAGTCTTACATTAACACGGCATTGAAGTTACTGTGAAAATTCCCTCGTCATTACACTTCGGCGCCTGTTCGGTTACATTGAGAGTTCAACTTAGCATGACCAATGCACCTAACCAGCATGTCTTTCGGACTGTGGGAGGAAACCAGAGCGCCCGGACGAAACACATGCAGACAAGGGGAGAATGTGCAGACTCCACATAGACAGTGACTCAAGCCAGGAATCGACCTAGGTTCCTGGCGCAGTGAGGCAGTAGTGCTAACTACTGTGCCACCTGGTATCCTCTCTTTGCTTTCCGAATTGCTTTCTTAAGCTCCACCCTGCACTTTCTATATCTCACTAATGTCTTCACTGATTTGCTCCCCACAAACTTTTAAAAAGCTTTTATTTTCCTTCTCATTGTATCCTAAATATCTCTGGTCATCCATGATTCTCCGGATTTGTTATTCCTCCCTATCACCCCAGAAGGAATATGCTGGGCTTGCAGTCTCCCCATTTTTTTTTGATTGCTTCCCCACTACTCTTCTATAGACTTTCCCGTTAGTACCTGTTCCCAGTCTACCTTGGCCAGATCCTGTTTTATTTTACTAAAATCTACTCTCCCCCAATCCAAACATTTTCCTGCAGCTTGTCTATTTCCTTGTCCAAAACAAGCTTAAATTGTACCATGTTGTGATCGTTATCACTAAAAGGCTCCCCTACCATTACCTCAACCACCTGTCTGTCTTCATTCCCCAGAATCAGGTCCAGCACAGCTCCCTCTCTTGTTGGACTCTCCACATATTACTTTAAAAAGTTTTCCTGTACATATTTCAAGAAATCTACTCCATCCAAGCCCTTAACACTATGTATATCCCAGTTAATGTTGTGAAAGTTGAAGTCACCTAACACAATAACCCCACTGTTATTGTTTTATGCAACTTCACAAACTGAGCAATTTGATCCTCAATATCCTTTTGACTATCTGGGGAAATGCAATAAGCAGCTAACAATGTGGCTGCCCCTTTTTTATTCCTAAGCTCTATCCCTGAGGTTTCATTTGATGCTCCCTCCAAGATATCATCTCTCCTTATTTCAGTTACTGACTCATTAACTAATAATGTAATACCTCCTCCTCTTTTACCTCCTCCCCTGCCTTGCCTGAAAATTCTATATTGTGAAATGTTGAATTGCCAATCGTGTCCTTCTTTTAACCATGTCTCTGTGATGGCTACTACATTACACTTCCACGTGTCAATCTTTGCCCTCAACATATCTGTTTTATCTGCAGTGCTCCTGGCATTGAAGGGAAGGCCATCCAGCCTGCCATTACTCCCTTGAAACTTACTACAGCAGCACACCCTCTGACTTGTTTGTTTTGCTGTATGATTCATGCTCTTATTCTGCCAACAGTCTGTGTCCCCTCCTCCTGCCAAAGTAGTTTCAAACATTATAAAGCTGAAATAACTTTAGGAAAAAGCAGATCCTGTTTTAATGAGACATTTTTACGTTTTTCTTTATAACCTATAACTCATGCAACACGACCTTGCCACTCCTCACTGCCTCCCCCTGCTGTGCCCAACCACCCACCACCTCTCCTGCTGGACTGCTATCACCCTCCTACTTCTGCAACAACGACCCCACCCCAACCCCCCACCCACCCCACCCCATCCCAACCCCCCCACCCACCCCACCCCAACCCCACATCCACCCCCACCCAACCCCCCACCCTCCCAGCCCATCCCAACCCCCCCACCCACCCCACCCCAACCCCACATCCACCCCTGCCCAACCCCCACCCCCCACCCACTCAACCCCTCACTCCCCCCCCACCCCCCCAAGCCATTTTGCTCCACTCCCACATCCTGCTGAATACTTTTCCACCACCAGCCCCTCTGAGCAATTTCCCTCTCCACCACAAACCCCAACTCCCACAAACACCCACCCTGGAGTAATTTTTTTTGACCATCCACATTTTCAAAATTCAAACTTTTCAGGTAGGGTGAGCCAACATAAGGCAGTATTGATTCATACGACCAAAAGTGTAGAATTTTGCCCTTTTTTGGCAAAAATACGATCTTGAGCAGGAAAGATGGACAGTAGCTCGCTGGTGGCATGGGTGGGTTTTTCCCACTGTATTTTTAAACTATTGGACAAACAAGATAAAGGGTGAATCTCGTGACGTAATGCTGACTGACAGAAACACAGGTTTTTAAAAGATTGGGATGACATTTTTAAAGGGCACCCCATGGGATTCTGCTCCCCACCACCGCCATGGAGCCCCTTCCCCTCCACTACAGAAACTGAACAGCCCCCATGGAACTCGTTCACAGCTGCAATGCCGGGGTAGTGCCAGAGTGCTGCCCAGGTGTGACCTTCTCCCCATTGGCAGCTGTATTCACCTGTGCGCCTCCGCCAGATTCTGCTTGCCAGGTGCATGTTGTGGGGGATCTGTTGATTCATGTCAGTATCTCCTTACACTAACTGAAAATTATTTAAGTAATTCATTTTCTTGTAATTTTCAATGCATAGCTTTTCAATGGATAGCTTACTCGATAACTGTGAGCACAAGATCAAATTTGATGTCAAATTAATTTCAAATTAGAACTTATGATGTCCAATTATAATTGAGAGCATTGTCCGCACTCGAAAGCAAAAGTGTTGTTAAAACTCTTAGGTAGGGATTGGCTCCCATCAAATCACATCTTAATTTTAAAATATCATCTTTGTTTCAAATTACTCCAAGGCCTTACCCATCCTTACCTCTATAATTCCTCCAAGTCCACAACCCTCTGAGACAGCTGATTCATCTAATTCTGGTCTCTTGAGAACCCCTCATTTTGATCACTGAGGGCCATGCCTTCAGTTACTTTGGACCTAAGCCATGGAATTGCCTTCCTACATCCCTTTGCCTTTCTACCTCATTTTCCTTCTTTATGACACTCATTAAAACCTACATTTTGACTAAATCTTTGCTCATCTTACCTAAGATCTCCTTGTGTGGCACAGTGTCAGATTTTATCTTATAATACTCCGGTGAGGCATCTATGTTTAGGGCGCTCAATAAATACAAGTTGTTGTACACCTGCATGAAGAACAAGTAACACACTCCCGAATGTCAATTGAAAAATGATGAACTCCCCAGATCTGAAATATAGAAAGGAACCCATGCCAGCAGAATAACTGTACTCACAGGAGATTTGTTACAGATGTTTCAGAGAACGACGTTCTACTTGGCATGGATGCAAATGCGAATTTTCCTGATGACATGTGACCTCCCTTAAAAGATAATAGTTACATTTAATTTCAACAGCTCGCTAAGTATATTAATTTTTGTCTAACAATCAAAAATAAAGAAATAATAATTATGCATTAAATAACAGAATTGAACTTTACCGAGACTTTCCCCATCTGTATGCCTCACAGCTACAGAGGCAGTGCATCTATCCACCAATAGAATGTAAACTGATCCCACTTGCTAAAGATGAAAAACTGATTAAATGGAAAATAAATGTATTTCCTGGACAATATACTGGCTCAGGAGCATATGGAGCAGAGGAATAAGGCTCGATCTTGGGTCTGGGCTGAATCAGCTGGGCTAATGGTCACCCCTTAATAAATAGGCTCAGTGTTTGGGCTAGAGAGAGGAAGTCACTCTGTTGTCCTATTACCCATGCCTGATTCAGGGATTTTTGTCTGAAAGTTGATATGTATGAACATAAGATGAGGAGAGATTCCAACTTGTTCATATTGCTTCCCATGATTGAAAACAGTCCACCAGCATTGTTACTGATGCACACATGAAGAAGTTAGCTAAAGTAGTGAAGGACAGCCATATATCTGTGGAATCTTTCAAAGAGGGAAAGCATGGTGAGAGAGGAAGAGAGAGAGAACCCTTTCTTCTTTTGAAGTGCATTAATGATACTCATGTTTTCTCAAAAAAACCAAAAGTCAGATGACAACTCCCCACCTTGCTGAAAATTTTACACAGTAATCTCCCCAACTGAACTCATCATCTGATGTTCTCCCCCTCTCCTTTGGCAAGAATTTGTCAGCGTGCAGGGTCTTATTTCAACAGTGATCAGGATCTTTCTCTCTGGAGAGTTCTAGCAGCCTTACCCTAAAATTGTCCTTTGTAAATCTCAGTTTCACATTGATGGAATTCTGTTACAAGTCAATTCTTAATGTTGTTTCTAAGTCGAGGTTTTGCTCTTTGTATAATCAGTAATGTCATTGTCACATATGGGTATTTGACAGGTTTTTTTCTTCATTTTATCTTATTCAATGCAAAAGGATGTCACTAAATATTACTTCGGATTTTTGACAAACTGAAAACTACTTGTAAACACTTGGTTGAGAGTAATCTAAACAATATACAGTTCCAAAGACATCTTAGAACAAATTCCATCCAATAAGAAGTGTCAATATTGTCAACTATAACAATATGAAAATTGACCAGATGGATTAAAAAGTGACTATTTCTGATAAAACAGAGGTCACTAAATGTTTTAAGTAAATTTCTATGCAACATATTCAGACATTGTACAAGAATACCAACAAGACACAAAAACTCCACTGCAAACATAGAGGCCATTATTTCAATTTTGACTCTATGAACCATAACTGAAATGTTAGTAGGAGTGATAAGGGCATAGTGCCCCATTTCCAGGGGGAGGGTGAACAGCATCATCTCAACAAAATACAAGGTTGTTATTTTAAATGTTCCTCATGGAACTGTGCTCCTTCTTTGTTTACTCTGAATTATACTGACTGGTGTCAATATTTTTTTAAACTATTGTCCAAGTCAGCACTGAGATAGCATCTGACTAATGATGTTACTGCCCCTCTTGAATTTTGTTATCCAACTTACAAATCTATTAAAACAATAATTAAAAGGGGGAAGCTTTTAAGTTTCCTTTGGATAGCTGTCAAAGAAATTCTAATGATAGCCATGTCTGATAATTCCATTCACAGATGTGCAATTGGAAGTTTCATTCAAATAAAGATAATCATCAAATGAAACAGTCATGATTTTCATGTGTTACTGAACAAGGGAAAGTTAAAAGGCCCCACCTTACTTGGCCAGTTCCTTATAAATGATTGATAAAATAATGAAGGTATTGAAAAGAGAATGGAAACCAACTGAAGTATCACAAAGGAAATTTCACCTCTGTAAATTTCCCATGACACAATGATTGTTTTATTTGTAATAGACCTTAATACAAACAGACATTAATACAAATAAAATATTTGTATTAATGTAGCATTCAATCGAATCTGGATTCAAGATAGCCATTTGCAACAAAATAGTTCCTTTGCAAGTGGTAACCAAGACATTCAGTCAATTGGCAGTGAGCTTATCCAGCTGGCCAGCAAAGAGGGAAATTGACAGTTTAGGGCCCATTGCACATAGGCAGAGGCCTGCTGGTTTCAGCCTTCCTGGGTGAGAATAGGTCCTGTCCCTGAAATCTAATAATATTCACCCTGGTGGCCTCTGCATTGCATAAGTGTGGGAGATTCTAGTGTGAACTCCAGCCGAAAAAAACAGTGTGATTTACTCCAGTTTTCCCACAAATTCAACGCTTAGAACTTTTTTGGGAGAATCCCAGCCGATGTATCTTTGCATTGGAACAGATTGTTTATCAATACAACTGCAAAATCCTAGCCTCTAACTCTCCTGCCCTGCTGCCCATTGGCAGATCTCTCCTTTCGTTCTATTCTCCCCTTCCCACTTTATATTTGCTCAAAACCTGTTACGTGTCTAACCTTTGCTAATTGTGATGAAAAGTCATCAACCTGAAATGTTAACTTTTCTTCTACTCTCCATTATGCTGAGTGTTTCCAGCACTTTCTACTTTTATTTCCATTGAATAATATGTCTTAATCTTATCAACAAGTCTCTTATGTGATACCTTATCAATACCTTCTGAAAATCCATTCACACAATACTTACAACATTTCCTTTATCTATCTACATTTTGCCGTTTTCCCAAAGGAAGCTTGCACCTTTAAGAAACCCACTGCATTTGCAATATTAATTTAATCTAAAACTGGACTCTATAGAAGATCAAAGGGAGAAGTACTATCTGGGTAGTTGTGGATGTCAGTAAGCTTGGAACAAAGGTTGGTGAGCAGCCTGGGCTGAATTTTTTGTTTTGGGATCAGGGCCCAGTGTCAGGTGAACTTTTGGATCCTAAACCCATGTGGAGTTGATGTCAGATGCCTGATGGCTTATTTTTAAGGTTGGCCAATTAGTGCCTGGGGCATTTTTCAACATCTAGTTAAGTGTGGAGGATGAAGAACCAATAGGAGACCCGCCAGCAATGCTAAGATTGGCAGTCCTACTTGCTAAGGTAGAAGTTTTAAAATTCCTTCCTGTGATGTGGGCATCACCAGAAAGGCCAACATTTGTTGCCCAGAGCCCCTCTTAAATGAAGGTACAAAAGTTTCAGTTTTGAAAGGCATGGAAGGCATGGAGGGACAAGCTCAGATGGACGGTGATGGCATTTGCAGCCTTAGAACTATGTGGGGGGCAGTGATTCCTGGTTGGATGGAGCACTGAATAACTACCCCCCCCCAATGGTGAGTGGCTGCCCCCACCAATCACCACGACCACTGTACTGCCAGGATGCTGCCTCTAGCCATGACTCTGTTCTGTCTGCCATGACTGGCCTGACTGTCAATTGGAAAATTCTCCATAGCCTTTAATAGATCCGTTATGGCTAATCAGAGCTTGTGGGTGGTTAGCTATCACCCCCACTACTCATCCACTTTTAAAATGATCCGGGGCAGAAACATGTCAGCAGACCAGCACTCCAAACCAAATTTCCTCAAATCCCACTCCAACACAACTGGCCCCACTGTCAAGCATTTGTCTGATGCCTCTCCCAGTGCTCTCCCAGTAAATTTGTGGCAGGATGCTACTGCCAGGGACCAGTTATTTTATAGCAGAGGATGTTATAGCCAATAACACTATGGCGCAAGGTCTGTTTCCTTATTCAGGTCATCTCTGCTGATAAAATTATTTCCATTCTGCCCTATCTACGTGCCCTGAAAAGAGACTTACATTCTTAATGTAAGACAGTACTTAGGTCAGTATCTGGAACAGTATCATGGAGAATCCGGTTTGCATGCTTGGATCTTCATCTGCATCCCATTAATGCACTGGGGGGCACCAGTGGGCAATCCCACCAGAAATTCATGCTGTTGCGAAAATAATTTCTAGCCTCCTGCCATATTCTCTTCCCTTTTGAATCTGCCTATAGAGGCTTAGGAGAAACATTTCAGAAGTACTTCATTGGCTGTAACCTGCTTTGAAATGGGTGGCACAGTGGCTAGCACTGCTGCCTCACAGCGCTAGGAATCCAGATTCGATTCCCGGCTAGGGTCACTGTCTGTGTGAAGTTTGTACATTCTCCCTGTGTCTGCACTGGTTTCCTCCAGGTGCTCCAGTTTCTTTCCACAGCCCAAAGATGTGCAGGTTAGGTGGACTGGCCATGTTAAATTGCTCCTTAACGTCAGGGGACTAGCTAGGATAAATACATGGGGTTATGGGAATAGGGCCTGGGTGGAATTGTGGTTGGTCCAGACTCGATGGGCTGAATGGCCTCCTTCTGCACTGTAGGATTCTATGATATCACAATATGTGCTACATCGTGCAAGCTTTTATTTATTTTTACTAAAATGCAAGATTTTTTTTAATACACCTCATGCTCCATATTTTGTGTGTTCATGTCCTGTGATAGCAGGTTCTAGTCAAGATAATTTTAATGGAACAATGGATCATAGCCCTGGAAGTACTTACGGATATTTTGAATTTTTAAATAAGATATGTTTTAAAAATAGCATATACAAGCATAACCAAGCTGAGGCTGGAAAGTAACCATTTGCTGGAATTCCAAGATGGATTATACTTCACCAACTTGTCCAGGAAGAAAGGAATGCTATACCTTTTCAAAGAAAGGGATGCGAGACAATAATTGAACTATCACCTCCTGCAGAGATAATGGAAGTTGATTGCCATCTCAGAAGAAACCCTTCTCCTGAGAGTTATTTCCCAGACTGTTGGCATGATGTGAATTGAAGGAAAGCAGATCTGGGTGATAGACTTGTTTGGGGATTTCCCTTTCCAGGAATACACAAAAAAGGGGTTAAAAATCAATAGCCAACCCTGGTCTCAGTGTGCTAGTCTGATGTTCTAGTTCTACTGTGCTAGTGTGTGCTGTGAAGGTCACAGATAAAGGGCATCTACCAGGCATCCCTGCATCTGTGAGGGGATTATTCGGTAAAGAGACATGGTAATAAGAAATTTGTTGTGATGGGCTCCTCAACATTCATAAAAAGTCTGATGGCAGCAGAGAAGAAGCTGATCTTAAGTAGGGTGATATGGGACCTCAGACTTTTGAATCTTTTTCCCGTCGGAAGAAGCTGGAAGAGAGCAAGTCCGGGATGTGTGGGACCTTGATTATGCTGACTGCTTTTCCAAGGCAGTGACAGAGAAACCCGAGGTGGGGAAGAAGCAGAATGACTGGTCTGAGAAGAACGAGTTCCTCATGCTCCTGTTGACTTGAATGGTTGGAGCAGATCAGCCCTTTTCTGGCCCCATTTCGTGGCTGCAGCCAGCCAGTCTGAGAGACTGGCTATCAAGCAAATAAGGCAAAAGGCCACAATCAAGATCAGAGAGGAGCCAGGGAGAAAACAAAAGGTGGAGGGAGTAGGAAGATCAGGGCCCAGAGCCAGGAGAGATCAGAGAACCTGGAGCAGAGAGAGATGGAGATACCAAACCAGGCAAGAGGCCAGGGTCAGGGGAGACTGGAAACCAGAGACAGGTTGGAGACCATGTTGGGAGTGTGTGTGTGTGTTTGCGGGGAGGGTGTGTGTGGTGTGGTGGTATTAATAAGTGTACTGGATCCAGATCTGGAAAACAAAGTTGCCCAGGGTAAAATTGAAAGTTGCGGCTATAATATTTAAAATGCCAATCTGTTTTCTGTGAGTATGTCAGCTGTCAACCCCCAGTCTCACCTCCTGGGCAGGTTGGAGGTGGACTGCAGTTGGGAATCATATTTTTAGCATTTTAACTTCTCATGCAATTCAAACCACAGTTGAAATTCTGTCCTCTATCTCTCCTACTATATTCTTAAATGGTAGCAATAACAATTTACCACCCGTACAAGGGGCAACTGATCCTATCCAAATGCCTGAAAGAATTCTTGCCCATGCCTTTAGATTGCTCTTAATGTACATGTTGGCAGACACTCATCTGAGGAACTTCTTCACTCAAAGGGTGGTGAATCTCTGGAATTCTCTACCCGTTGAGGTGGTGGACGCTGCCTCGCTAAATATTTTTAAGACGCGGGTTGATGGGTTTTTGATAAGCGAAGGGATTAAGGGTTATGGGGAGAGGGCGGGAATGTGGAACTGAGACACGACAGATCAGCCATGATCTTATTGAATGGCGGGGCAGGCTCGAAGGGCTGGATGGCCTACTCCTGCTCCTATCTTTTATGTTCTTATGACAATGGATTCCTGGTGGCAAATTCTGAAACAAAATGCAAATGGTGTATCGCCAATATCCATCGCCATCTTCATACCTAATCAGCACCATGTAAACCTATGTTTATTTGATAGTATGGTTTGAACTAATATTGAATTATAAATTGAGCCACCACATGAGGGAACAACGTACATATGGATAGAGTGCTGCTAATTTTGGGGAATAAAATTATGGAAGAAATCACTACAAGTTAAATTAAAACTAAATTTCAATTAAAAAGCGATTCTCCTTTCAACCTTGTGGACAAATTTAGTGCTTGTTTGATAATTCTATTGATAGATCAGGTCACATCAGTAAACCACCAGGTTGGAAAGATACACATCTCTTTAACCTATGCTAAATGCTATCTCCACTCACATTGTCTGCACCTTCGAGACTTGAATAGCAGATTAGCTGTAAAGACTTGCATTCTAACTGTATGTGCCTTTATATGCCCTGTTTCTGAACAGAACTCTCCACTCACCTGATGAAGGAACAGTGTGTTCCGAAAGCTTGTGGCATTTACTATCAAATAAACCTGTTGGACTTTAACCCGGTGTTGAGAGACTTCTTACTGTGTTTACCCCAGTCCAACACCGACATCGCCACATCATGTCCCTAGGGCTGCAGGGCAGACTCGGCTGCAGAATGGGTGGAGAGTTTGAAGCCCTGGACCTGGTCCAGATGTTTCCTTATCACTGCCTCGCCTACACATACTCAGTAGGCTACCGGCCCGCTCCTGGACTTGACTGTTCTGGTTACCCAGGCAGATGTATTTGCATAATTTCTGACCCAAGCTCTCTCCCCCACTTCAAAGTGCCTGTCTCAGCAGGTGTTGTTATGGCCTCTGCAATGGGCTTCCTGGTGTCTTTCCACCTTTCCGCCCAGGTTCGCCAACAGGCTCAGTCTGGTGCAGGGCCGTCTGCCCATAAGTAACTCTGCTGGCGTTATTTCCTGGTGGTGTATGGGGTGGTCCTATCGTCAAATAACCACCTTGAGAGTTTCATCTCTAATGAGGCCGCTGGCTGTTTTTTCAACCTGGCCTTGAATGCTTGGACTGCCCTCTCTGCTTGATCCCATTTGATGCTGGATGATAAGGTGCCGTCTTGATGTGCCAGATCCCATTTGATTTCATAAATTTTGTGAAGTCTAGGCTGGTGAACACTGAACCATTATCGGAAATTAATACCTCTGGGTTGCGAATGAGCTGCACAATTTCTCAACGGTTGCCATTGTTTGCCAAGTTTAGTCTATAGACATCTCACCACTTGGAATGGGCATAGAATCATAGAATCTACAGTGCAGAAGGATGCCACTTGGCCCATTGAGCCTGCCCCGACGACAATCCCACCTATGGGTGCTGTCCTATCCCTCTAACCCCGCGTATTTACCCTCCTTGTCTCCTTGACATTAAAGGCAATTTATCATGACCAATCAACCTAACTCGCACATCTTTGTGCGAGGTGATGAAAATGAGTTCAGCAGGTTCAGCCAAACCCTGAGGAAAGGGATACTTCAAAGTTGTGGGCAGCAAAAAGTTTTGCTATTTAAATAATGGGACGTATGGGAACAGCCTATCTGTCAATGTCAGTACAGGGTAAAGTGATGCTGTGGTAGTTTATGGAGTGTTTTAATCACTTATGGTTTCTATATATTTGGAGCTGTATTGGCTTATTCCAGGTTTTAGTATTTTCGATAGGAATAGCAAAGACCCATCAACCTCTGGCAACATGACTCTACTTCTAGAGTTTAACAATTAGGTTGCTTCAAACTTGATACTTGAATTATTTTACAGTAAGTAATTTACATTACAATAGCAAAGCAGAGGGGCTGTCAACTATTAAATATATAGAAACCATAAGTGATTAAAACAGTCTATAAACTATCGTAGTGATACTTTACGCTGTGCTGACATTCACAAATGGGCTGTTCCTATACATCCCATTGCTTAAATGGCAAAACTTTTCTGCTGATCACAACTCTGAAGTATCCTTTTCCTCAAGGCTCAGCTGAACCTGCTGAACCTCAACATCAAACAAGCAGGTTCGAATACAGTAGCAACTGCCTCTCATGGAGAGCCTCCCAGAGGGCATAGGAAAAAGTTAACTCAACACACAGGACATTTTACAAGTTACTGGTAGGTTGGACCCAAATTATTACAATAAAGCATAAAATAAAACACCATCTGCAAACAACATTAAAACAGCAAAATTCAGAAATAAACCTGTTTGGGATGATTCTCCCATCCTGCTGCGCTGCTTTTGTAGTGCAGCAAGCCAGAGAACTCAAGCGGAAGCCGTTTCGCGGACTCCCCACTGGGCACCACAGCACCCAGCAGCCGGATTTCTGGAACCGCCAGCTCTGCCAGATATCAGCGCGGAGCTGCATAATGTATGCAGGCCCTTTTTTTAATATAATTTAAATGCTATTGGCAGGCCTGGGATTGAAATCTCTGGGCCCGCTATCCTCCGCCCCCAAACCCCCAGCATTGCCACGGTGGCAGTGCCAGCCTAGGCTCCCTGGGACAACCCAAGGGACAAAGTGCCAATTCCCAAGGGGCATCTTGGCACAGCACACAAGGCACTGGGCACTGCCAAGGGGGCAGAGCCTGATTTGGGGTGAGGGCAGGGCCTCTGGCGGGGTGTGATCTGTGAGTGTGGTGGGTCCCACTGCTACTCTGCACATTGGTTGACTGACAGAGGGAGGAAGGGAGGCCAGTGATTGGGGCAAGGTGGGGAGAGCAGTCTTCTGTGGGGGGGATGAGCAGGAAATCAGGATGGCAGGGGAGGGTCAATGCTGGCCTGGCCATTTTGGGGGGGGCCAGTAATCGCACCATGTGGGGGGGAGGGGTTCAGTGATGTGGGGGTCAAGAGGCTGACCAGCGATCAGGAGGCCAGCAGGCAGAGGTCACTGCACATGCGCCAAGCTTGGCACTGTGCTGGCATGTGCACTGGCCCACTCAGCCCTATGCTTGTGGGCCTCTCCAGTGGGAATAGGCCCTGCCCCCTGATTTTTGGACTGATTCGTGCTAGTGCACTGAGCGTGTGAAATCCATTTTTGAAACTCCTGCTGAAAAAACCAGCGTGATTTACTCCAGTTTTTACACGAGTTCAAAACTTGGAAGTTTTTTGGGAGAATTGCCCCCAATAGATTTAGCACATAAACGTACAAACGTTCCCTCATTCAAGGAATTAAATGCATACTCTACTCAAGTGAGTTTTTGAAATGAACCTGATGAAAAAAGATTCTTTATAAATTTGTTTGAAATCAAAGAAGGCCATTATGTTTGAGATTGTAACTTCTTGGTTTCGGTAACCAAGGCGGAGCTCAGTGTGGGCTGCACTGGAATTGATGCAGACTTGTAGAACTGATAGAAGAGGCACCATAGAGCCAAATTTTGAGACCCTAGTCTCTTCTGTCTGTGAAATACAATTTAGCCAAAAGTCTTCCTTTTCTGCTTGATCTGCAGCTACAATTCTGTCAGTAGTGGAAAATCCATCTGCTAATTTATGGTTTAGACAAGGATGGGAGGTAGAACATCCCTCCACAAAGGCAAGCAGGGGGAGGAGTGAGAGGGGGAGCAGGAGAATGAGAGAAGGGAGAAATGAGAAGAGGGGAGATAGTGATGAGCAGGAAGAGGGGGAGGAGGAAGTGAAAGGCAGAATGAGAGGAGGGAAAGAATAGGAGAAGCAGGAGGATGGGGGAGGGGAGAGATGAAGGAGTGGGATGATGGGGGTAGGGGAAGAAAGAAGATGGTGAGGAGCAAGAGAGGATGGGAGGAAGAGAAAGGGAAGGAGTGAGTGGATAGGAGGATAGGATGAGTTGATAAGGGCAGGACAGAGTTTCACTAGGCTGATACTGGGGTTGGTAGCACCATCCTCTGAGGAGAGGTTGGTTCGACTGGGTCTGTCTTCACTAGAATTTAAAAGGATGAGAGGAGATCTGATTGAAATATACAAATTCTAACAGGGCTGGACCGGCCAGATACAAGGAGGATGTTTTCCCGGGTTGGGGAATCGAGAAGCAGGGGTACAGTCTCAGGTTATAAGTTTTAGGACTGAGATGAAAGATTTCTTCATTCAAAAGTTAGTGAATCTGTGCAATTCTTTACTCTCTGAAGGCTGTGGAGGCCAAGTCACTGAATGTATTCAAGAAAGAGATAGTTTTTTTTAGATTTTAATGGTATCAAGAGATATGGGGAGAAAGAGGAATTACGACATTGAAATCGAGGATCAGCCATGCTCATATTGAACGGTGGAACAGGCTTGAAGGGCCAAATGGCCTACTCCTATTCCTAGTTTCCATGCTTCCATGTTTCAATGACAGAAGCGTTGAATGTCATGAACAGAGAAGCACGCAGAATGTGCGCATGGCTTTACCAAGATAATGGACATCCCTGTGTTGCAGAGTGCTATCAACTGTACTTACATGGTTTTACATGAATGAGTATTCATTTGATTTGATTTGATTTTATTATAGTCATATGTATACAGTGAAAAGTATTGTTTCTTGCACGCTGTACAGGCAAACCATACTGTACATAGAGAAGGAAAGGAGAGGGTGCAGAATGTAGTGTTACAGTCATAACTATGGTGTAGAGAAAAATCAACTTAATATACAGTAGATCCATTCAAAGGTCTGATGGCAGCAGGGAAGAAATTGTTTTTGAGTTGCTCGGTATGTGACCTCAATCTTTAATATCTTATTCCTGACAGAAGCAGGTGAGTGGCCAGAATTCTCCCAAAAAAACTAAGTGTTAAATTCATGTGAAAAATGGAGTAAATCATGCTGGTTTTTTCAGCATGTATGTTTCTCTGAAATAAACCTCCACACTCTGTGCACTGCAGTGGCCATGAGCATGATTGTCATTTTAAAAACAAGGGGGCAAGGCCTATTCCCACCGAAGAGGCTGAAATCGACGCAGTGAGCGGAAGCCTGAGCATGTGCATATCTCTGGGAGATCGCTAAAAATATCTCACAGCATTGAGATTGCTGACCTCAACCCCCCCACAGACATAGCTGGCCTCATCACTGGTCTCTCACTACCCACTCCCCCATCCCGCATGGTCATTGCTGACCACTTGAGTGGCACCAGGGGCAGAATCCCAGTGTGCTTTATAGTCAGCCATTATCACCCTCCAGCCTTCACCAAAGACTTGCTACCAATGCCAGCCCAGGCCCATTAACTGGTTGTGATGTTTCTCAGGGTCGGGTGGTGGGATGAGAGAGGGTGTGGAAGGTGGGGGTGGGGGGATGAGACAGGGGAAGAGGAAGGGTCATGTAGGTTGGGTCAGTTTAAGGTTGTGGGGAGGTGTTGGTGGCTGCAGTGGCTCCTGGGGTGTGGTGGAAGTGTGTTCGGAGCAGCCCCCACATTGCATAGCACCAGCTATGCGAAGCGGGCTGATATCAAGACCTCCCTCATTGCGCTGCCAGATGATGCCAAAGCCATTGGCTGATAGTCATTAAGGTACAGGGATGATGGTCATCTTCTTGAAGCAGATAGGGGCCTCAAATCATGTAAGGAAAGGATAAAGCCAGCTAGTCTGCACAGGATCTGACTTCTTGTCCGGGAACCCCATCTGGGTCAGTCGCTTTCCGTGGGTTGACTTTCGAGAAGGTTGATCTGACATCAGCGATGATGATCTCGGCCGAGGCTTCCAGGATGGAGGGCATGCTCTTGCTGACCTTTTGTTCAAAACGGGCATAGAATGCACTGAGATCATCCGGAAGGGGTGCATTACATGCCTTCATCTTGCAGCCTGTTATGTCTTGTAGAGCTTACCATTTTTGGTAAGAGTCCATGAGGCTAGCCTGGGACCCTAGCTTAGTCCAGAACTGTCTTCTGGCATCTTTAATGGATCTCCATTGTATGCAAATGCATGGTTAATAGCATTCAGGGGGCTCTGTGGCTAACACGACATTAACAATTTTTCAGACTCAACCTGACATTGGAAAACCCGAGATTTCAGTTCACACTTAATTAGGTGCCTATACCCACCTGGATTCTCACTCTTGCAGACAATTAAATACCATGGGCTATAGAGGAAGATCAGTGGGAAAGATGAGGACAGCACAGTTGGAGTTGCTGCTTATAAGGAGGCAGTGACAGGCTCAATGGAAAATGGTGGGGTTATCCAAAGGAGCTACCAGCTCAGAACAGATGCAGGGAAGAATGTGGCAGAGGGTTATGGAGGGGTTTGGAGGTACCAAAGGGTATCCAAGAAAAAAGCTCAGTCAAAGAGGTAGGTTTTGATGAATGTCTTAAAGAAGGAAAGGGAGCTAGAGAGATGTAGAAATTTAGGAAGGAAATTCCTGAGGAAGGGGCCAAGGCAATTGAAAATAGGGTCACTAACAGTGGGGCAATCAAAGTTTGCGAATGTACAGGAAGCCAGAATTAGAGGAGCATTGATATCTCAGAGTTATGGGGCTAGAGGAGATTACAGAGACAGGGAGGAGTGAGGCCATGGAGTAATCTGAAGACAAGGATGAGAATTTTAAAATCAAGGCATTGCTTGACTGAGACCCAACGTAGGCCAGTGGATACAAGTATGAAAGGGGCATGGGATTTAGTGCGAGTTGAGACATGGGCAGTTTTGGATGACTTTAGGTAGAGGGTATAATATGGGAGACCAGCTGTGAGTCCAGCCTAGAGGTAAATTAAACAGATGCAAAGATTGTGTACTGCCAGCATCACTTTGACTGGGTGTGGATTAATCTTGCATTGATGTTGCAGATTTTGGGGGCTATCTGCTTTCTTCCCTGAGTCTCTTTTTGACAAATTGTGAGGTTAAGCCCATATCTATATTTCTGTTCTGTGTTGCCATGTAATCGCTGGCATTTCTCTCCAGCGAGGTAGGTATCAGACTCAGTGAATTTGTAAAGTTGTATCACATTGCTTTATCCCACCCAGGGATTTCAATTTTACAAAGCTGACACAGGTTTAAGATAGTTTATCTAGAATTTTATGATTCTTTACTTGTTAAACAGGATTGTACCTAACAAATGCCATCAATCTACAGTACACCTATATGTGGTCAATTAGCAAGACTGGATTACACAACTTTAATGTCATGATGGCACAAGCAATGTTATGCATTTTTCAAGTAATAAAGCTGGTGAACGCAACCATATTTGGAGCGATGTAACTATGGTTAAGTTTATGATTCCGTCCACACTTTCCCCTCCATCTCTTCTATGACTGAAGTGAAAAGATTGGAGCAACAGCATCGAATGTTTCTTGGCTTGTCAAGCAAGGAGCTAATTTCTGCCTACATTCAGATGAGGGTGAGCCAGATTCCTGCCAGCTTTCCCCAAGCAGGGATTTTCTCCATCTGGGGTCAGCTGGAAATTTCTCATCAAAAACCCATCGAGCATATGGTTGACAGTCTCTGGGAGCTGTGCAAACTGCTTTGTGTGGCCTGATGAATAATAATTTGTAACCTATGTGTATGACTCAATCTAGCCATGTAGTTTGCACAAACCCATCACTTGTGCTCGTATGGGTTAATACTTTTGACATCGGTTATTTTTAGACTTAGTTATGGGTGGCCTTGTTGCTTCAGCAGTTATATGTCGACCCCCCTAAATCGGAAGGTTACGAATTACATTTGTAATGTTAACAAAGTGTTGAAACTTGCCAAATCTGAGTTAGCTGAGCTTTGTTAGTGTTTGGCAAGGCAGGGGATTAAAATGATTCAACTGTTGGGGTGAGGCAGTGAGGGAAAGAAATGGACAGTGTCCAACGCAGGTGACCTCAATCAATCCTGCTGTCAGTGTGTGAGTAGGGAATTCAGACAGCTATATCCCATACAAAAGCTAATGGACATCTGGAGAAAGCCATTAATCCTCAGACTGCAGGTGGGCCCAGGGGTAAGCCAGTCATCCTGGGGCAGAAGCATTTATTTATATACAACTCATGAACTGCAATCATTGTAACACTAAAGTTACAGTAATAAAGCCATACAGGAGTCAGACATCAATTACTGTGATATCAATTCTATATCTCCAACATTTAAAAACTATTTTATAGAAAAAGTACTTCTTTTTGCATGCTTACTTCCTGCTCACTCTGCCTGCCCCATTCTCCTCAGTCAAAGCCATATTTTGAACATTGCTTTTCTAACCTTGTTCACCTTTTCTATTTCTTCCCCAACTGTTTAAATATTTTATGAATAGTGGCTCTGTGGAATCATACTGTATACACTGGACATGGACCTCCTCCTACACTGGTGCTAGTTCACTGAAAGTTACTAATAGAATCAGGAAAGTACTATTAAGTCAGAAGGAAGGGATGGTAGTTTATTGTTCAATACATCTAGATATTTCATGGCCAACAAGTCAATATGATGCATCTAGTGTTTGTGGAAGAGAGTTAGCATGTTTTCCATTTTTGTGTGCTAGTTTGCTTGTCATTTGCAGCCCACGCCACTGGCTAGCAGCAATGAGAAAAAGAGCCAAATGTGTGAGTCTCTGTCTGTGAGTACACAGCCTCTCCTATCACCAGTCCTCAGCTGTGCCTTCTTGTGGTGACACACAGAGACTCGGTCCCTCATGGCCCAAGGAAGAAGGAGGGGGTTTGGACCCTCTCAGACATGCAGTATGCAGGCTTACCAGCATGCGGACATGCCCTGGTGCATGTGTACCTACATTCCAGCTGTAGGCAAATAGCTTCACTACCATGTGCTACCTTGGGAGAGTTGAAGGTCAAGAGAGCAAACCCTGACAAAAAATCTGGAATGGAACTCAAAAGTGGACTGAACCCAAAAGTAGACTTTCCAGCGACTCCTGCAGCCAAGCTGCTGCCAAACATAGCACTTTGAATTCTTGCTGAAAAGACATGTTGCTGAAGCACTCGTCTGGACAAACGCAAGAATGCCAAATTTCAAATGGTCACAACAACTTATACAACATGATAAGAGGTTGGCAAGTCAACTTTGATTGACTTAGGCATTGCCACGAGAAGGCATTGGGAACCATACATTTCCCAAGCTCCCAAGTAACTCAATAAAGATGTAAGGCTCAAACATATTTCTTTTATCTGCAGAGAACACATCTCTATATATGAATGATCGTCACTTCCAGCAAGCATAAAGGAGCTATATTACGATCTTAACTGATTATTTTAAATTGGTTGTTAATGTAGCTTTTAGCACAATCAGCATTGTTCAGCAGGCGCTGCTCAATCATGAAATCATAGTAGACATTTTATTTGGATTTTGCATGCATGGAATAGTTGATTATGATCTGTACTCCGCTTGTTATGAACAACCAAAGAAACAGGCTGTTTGATTCAATGAGCCAATTGTTGAAACACACGGCTTAAATAGCTGGTATCACACCAACACTGCAATTCACGCACAACATTGCTCAACTGTGTGGTAAGCAAGCAGTTTCACAGTACTATTATACATTAGCTACACAGGATGCTGTTTTTAACTAATTAAATTCAGCCCAAAATGATGTTCTCCCTACCACAGAATCAGTGTGGGATCCAAGCTAGAAGTCTCTGGGTGCGCTAAAAGCCGCACTGAGTAAAGTCCAACAAACTATTAGGCAGTACGCCAATGACAGCTGGGTACAACTTTGTAAGACTATCAGATGTACTTCAACAAGAGGAATGCTTGGAGCAAACATCCATCGGCAAAGAAAACAGCTCCAATGAAAACAAAGATAATCACTGACTGAAATAAACAATGGGAAAGGTGGTTGGAACACCATCTTAATTAGTATTTTAGGAATAATACAGCCAAGGAAGCTGTAGACATCATAGAAACCTAGTCTGTCATATCAGATCCACAGTTAGTGAAACAAAGTTATTGATTTGTATGCCATGGACAAATAAGGTCCAGGTGCTACATCACCTGGATCCAACACGCATAGGAAACTGGCACTCCTATAGCATTTGCACAGACTTCTCTGTCTCTGCTATGCCCCAAGATTGGTATGATGCTTAAGATAGTGACACTGTACAAAAACAAAGGCAACTGTAGCAATTGCAATAACTGTCAAGGCACCTCCCTGCTGACCAATGTAAGAAAATAATTTGCTTCTACTGCCCTTGTCAGGCACATATACCCTGAATCCCAGTGTGATTTCAGAACTTGAGAATCTACAGTTGTATTAATCTTCTGAGCCTGGCAGCTGTAAGAGAAATGCTGTAAACAAAGGAGACTGCCATATATTGGCTTCATCAATCTTACCAAGGAGCTTGACCACGCGAGCAGAGGCAGTCTATTCAAGTTGCTGGAGAAAATTGGTTGCCTGCTGAAGCTGCTCAATATGATCTCTCCTTTCATAACAACATGCTGGATAAGGTCAGCTACAACAGTGTAGCATTGGAGCTCTGTGAAATTCTGGTGGGGGTCAAAGTGTTGTGTTCGGACATCAACATTCCTTGGCATATTCTTTCACGGAATGAGGACAATGGCAGGGCCAACATTTATTGCTCACCCCTGACTACCCTTGAGAAGATGAACAGCCTTCTTGAACCACTGCAGTCAATGTGGTGTAGGTACACCCACAGTGCTGTCAGGGAAGAAATTCCAGGATTTTGATCCAGCAACCGTGAAGAAACAGCGATATATTTCAAAGTCAGGACAGTGCATAGCTTGGATGCGAGATTGCAAGTGGTGATATTCTCATGTTATCTATTGCCCTTGTTCTTTTAGATGGTAGAGTTGCAGATTTGGAAGATGTTGTTGAAGGAGCCTTGCTAAGGTGTTGCAGTGCATCTTGTAAATGGGACACATTGCTGTCACTGTATGCCAGTAGTGGATGAGGTGCCAATCAAATTGGCTGCTTTGTCCTGGATGGTAATGGACATCTTGAGGGTTGCAGGAGCTGAACTAATTCAGGCAAGTGGGGAGAATTCTGTTGATCTGATTTGCTTTATTATTGTCACATGTATCAATGTACAGCGAAAAGTATTGTTTCTTGCGTGCTATACAGCCAAAACATATCATTCATAGAGAAGGAAATGAGAGAGTGCAGAATGTAGTGTTACAGTCATAGCTAGGGTGAAGAGAAAGATCAACTTAATGCAAGGTAAGTCCATTCAAAAGTCTGACAGCAACAGGGAATAAGCTGTTCTTTAGTCGGTTGGTCCGTGACCTCAGACTTTTGAATCTTTTTCCTAAAGGAAGAAGGTGGAAGAGAGAACATCTGGGGCACATGAGGTCCTTAATTATGCTGGCTGCTTTGCCAAGGCAGCGGGAAGCGTCGATAGGGTCAACGGATGGAAGGCTGGTTTGCGTGGTGGATTGGGCTACATTCATGACATTTTCTAGTTCCTTGTGGTCTTGCGCAGAGCAGAAACCATACCAAACTGTGATACAACCAGAAAGAATGCTTCCTATGGTGTATCTCTAAAAGTTGCAGAGTCGTAACTGACATGCCAAATTTCCGTAGTCATTTGAGAAAGTAGAGGCTTTGATGGGCTTTCTTTACTATAGTGTTGGCATGGGGGGACCAGGACAGGTTTTCAGTGAACTGGACACCTGAAAACTTGAAGCTCTCAACTCTTTCTACTTTGTCCCCGTTGATGTAGACAGGCACATGTTCTTTATGCTTCCTAAATTCAATGACAATCTCCTTTGTTTAGTTGATATTGATTACTGTCGCCGCACTAGTTCACCAGATTCTCTATCTCATTCTTGTACTCCGTCTCATCATTGAGATCTGACTCACTACGGTGGTGTTATCAGCAAACTTGAAGATTGAACTGGAGGGAAATTTGCCCATACAGTCATAGGTGTAGAAGGAGTAGGGGGCTGAGAACATAGCCTTGTCAGGCACTTGTGTTGAGGATGATCGTGGAGGTGTTGTTGTTGCCTGTCCTTACTGATTGCATTCTTGACTTATGCTTTGTAGATGGTGGAGAGGCTTTTGGGGAGTTGGATGAGTTACTGTCTGCAGAATTCTCAGCCCCTGAACTGCTCTAGTAGACTCACAATTTAGATGAGTGTTTCAGTTCAGTTTCTGGTCAATGGTAAACCCTCCCAGGATATTGGTAGTGGGGGATTCAGTGATGACAATGTAATTGAATGACATGGGGAGATGATTGCATTTACTCTTGGAGATGGTCATTGCAGGGCATTGTGTGAAATGAATGAAGTTACCAGTTATCAGTGTAAGCTTGAAAGTTGTCCAGGTCTTGCTGCACAAGTATACAATCTGCTTCAATATCTGAAAACTTACAAATGATACTAAACAACGTGCAATCATCAGTGAACTTCCCCACTGCTGACCTTATGTTAGAAGGTTATTGATGAAACAGCTGATAATGATTGGGCCTGGACACTACTCCGAGTAACTCCTGCAGCAATGCCCTGGGACCGAGATGATTGACCTCCAATCCCCACAACCATCTTTCTCTGTGCCAGGCATGATTCTAAACAGTGAAGAATTTTTCCCCTGATTCCCATTGATTCCAGTTTTGCTCAGGCTCCTTGATGTCACACTCAGTCAAATGATGCCTTGACATCAAGGGCAGTCATTCTCACCTTATCCCTTGGGTTTAGCTCTTTTATCCATGTTCGAACGAAAGTTATAAAGAGGTCAGGAGAGGAGTAGCCCTGGAGGAAACTAAACTGAGGGCAAAGAATTACAGCTCTTCCTGTTGGCGGGACTTCCCAGTTCTGCAGAAGTCAATGGACAGTTGAACGGCTCGCTGCCTCCCATCCATGCCCCCCTGCCCTGCTGCGACAGAGACGCGAAGTTCTACCATGAGCAGGTTTTGACATCATTATGAACAACACCTTCCATCACTTTGATGGGCCTGTATTAGCCCAGTAAGGGTGGCACATTTTCTTCTCTAATCATTACAGCAATTGACAATGGTCTCATGGTCATCATTATTGAGATTGGCTTTTAATTCCAGATTTATTACTTGAATTTAAAATGCACCAGCTACCATGTTGGGATTTGAATCCATATCCCTACAGCATTAGCCTATCCTTCTGGGTTACTAGTCCAGTGACATTATCACTAAGCCACTGCCTCTTTTCTTCATTGCTGTCACATGCCTTCAGGTTATCTTGAGAGGATGTCTACTTTCCTACCAGCACAGTCAGAGAGCATTTCAATCTTGCTCACTTGAGATTCAAGACAAAGATACACCAAGTACTCATCAGAGAGTTGTTCTATGTTGATGATGCTGCACTGACATTTTATACTGAAGAGGTAAATGGACAGGCTCGATCATGCCAGAAAAGAGTTTGGTTTGAGCATCAGCATCAGAAAGACACACATCATGGTCCAGGATGTTGCCATACCGCTACCTATCAACATTGACAATGTCACGCTGGAGGTTGCTGACAGCTTCACATATCTAAGCTCCACAATCACCAACGATCTGTCATTTGATGCAGAAATTGACTCTTAAATCGGCCTCGCAGGTGGAGGAGGTGGTCAAGAAGGCGTATGGTGTACTGGCCTTCATTAATCGAGGGATTGAGTTTAGGAGTCGGGAGGTAATGCTGCAACTTTATAAGACCCTTGTCAGACCTCATTTGGAGTACTGTGCGCAGTTCTGGTCGCCTCACTATAGGAAAGACGTAGAAGCTATTGAAAGGGTACAGAGGAGATTTACAAGGATGTTGCCTGGACTGGGAGGCATGCCTTATGAAGTTAGGTTGAGGGAGCTGGGACTCTTTTCCCTGGAAAGACGAAGGTTGAGAGGCGACCTGATAGAAGTTTATAAAATGTTGAGAGGAATCGATAGGGTGGATCCTCAGAGGCTATTTCCCCGGTTGAAATGGCCGCTACGAGAGGACACAGATTTAAGGTGCGGGGAGGCAAGTACAGAAGTGATGTTAGGGGTAAGTTTTTCACTCAGAGGGTGGTGAGTGAATGGAATCGGCTGCCGTCAGTGGTGGTGGAGGCGAACTCGCTGGGGTCTTTTAAAAGACTTCTGGATGAGTATATGGGGTTTAATGGGATTGGGGGTTATAGATAGGTATATAGATTGGTAGGTGTGATGTGATCGGCACAACTCGTGGGCCGAAGGGCCTGTTTGTGCTGTAGTGTTCTATGTTCTTTGTAAATCAACACAAGCTTCACAAATACTATAGTTATGATATCCAAGCTGAGCGAGAGAATGTGGAACAACTGCAACCTGACTAAGAACTCTAAATTACACGTCTACTAAGCCTGCAACACCGGTGCACTCCTCTACAATAATGAGTCCAGGACAACATACTTTAGGCAGGTGAGAAGGCTGAACAGTTTCTACTTTAGCTGCCTCAGATGTGTAGATGGCATCTGTTAGTAAGAAAAAGTCAGCAACACTGAGATCCTAGAGTGTGCTAATTACATGCGCATGCGTACACTCTTCATGAAGCCAATGAAATCCATGCTAGCTGGGCCATGCTCATCAGACAGATGACACCCACATACCCAAAGATGTTGTGTATGGTGAATTGGCCACAGGGCCATGACTCACATATGTGAGTCCATACCTTTGCTACAAGGAGATATGTGAGATATGACAATGGCAGCTATTGACACTGATAACTGGGGGACAGTTGCTGACAGCTGTGACCTTTGTCGGCTTCTGTTTGGAGAGGCATTGAAGAGGTGAGCAGAAATAAAACATCTGGCTGGCCGAAAAGAGGGTGCAGGGAAAACAGAAGCCAGGGAAAACAGTGACTTGTGCATCTTCTCAGTGAACTGCTTTTTCCCACAGCAAATTAGGCAGTGACTGCCAGGCCAGAGTGGTGCTCAGGAAACATATCAGGTGATGTTTAACATAGAGCTAAGTACCATGGCACAAACATTCATTTTATGAGATGGATAGCTGCAAACAACATCTAGACACAGATTCTGCATCTGTTTAATTCCTAAGGAAGAATTTCCCTTAGGCAAACATTTAGTACAGACAACCCTTCAGGTTTGTTGATGAAAACGTGGGATAGGTTTCACTGAACCGTAATTCCATATGCAGCAACACGTTTAGACTTTTTGCACATTTTGGAGAATCTGCAGTTTATCTTACTGCAGCTGATGAGGGAAACTGCAATCTTCCAAAACCATTTGACATTACAATTTAATGCATTCAAATCAGTTCAAGTTCTTAATGGCTCCAGTGGTTTAGCACAGTGAGTAGTTGAGTCTTGCCGACTAGCGAGTTCTGAGATGGGAGCCACGATTTTATGATCTCCCTCTGCTGTTGGAAATGCACATGTGCAGGCACAGTGGTCTGCACATGCGCAATAGCTCTCTCTGTTGCCTGATCAGGCGTGGCTGGCAAATTAAGCTCCACCCACTGTCTCTAGTAGTTAGAAACAGTCTAGCCCATTTTTTCATGTACTATATGCACAAGATTGGGAGTAAAATCTCGCCTAAAAAATGAATCTGCAACTCTCCCATTTTCATGCTAGCTGGACACTTAGAATTTTTCTCATAAAATTCTGCCCATAGAAATGGAAAATATGATAATGGATGGATTTCAAACAGGATAATCTTGCTTGACTAACCTTATTGAATTTTTTGAAGAGCAACAGAGAAAGTTAACAATGGTAATGCAGTAGCTGTAATTTTTCTGGGTTTTCAAACGATCTTTGATAAGGTGTCCTCTAACAGGCTAAGAATAAGGTCAGGGAATGTGGAGTCGGGGATAACTTGCAGAAGTAATCGTGAGCTGGCTTCAAGACAGATTGCAGAGAGTGGGAGTAAAAGTTAGTTATCGAGAGTGGAAGGGGTTAGAAATGGGATTGAATTTTGTGCGCTGATGGGCGTGTTTCTCGTGGGGGGAAGGGGCAGGATGCAAACACCCATTATGCCACTTTCCTATTCCAGAGCTCTCCCCATAATATGGGCGGGAGGGGGGCGGGGGGTGCGGTGGGCTGCCCCTTGCCATTGGTGTCCAATTTTTAAAATCAAATGTTTTAAGGCCAGGAAGGCCACTCTTTGGGGTGATCCTTTGCCTATTGCAGGGTTCCCCCTAGGTCAGCCTTCCCTCCTCTTCTTTCTACTAGCTGCCCCACTTAAGCCCTCTCCCTCACCACCATCCCTCTCTCTAACTTACCCCAATTCTCTCATCCCAAGACTTTGGATGTACTTGCTTGGGGAATCTATGGACCTTGATCTTCGTCTCCTGTAATCCTGGCAGCTGCCACCATCACCTCCCTGGCACTGCTGGAACTGACAGAGCTGCCACCAATCGGACTGTGATAATACGGTAGCTATATTTGAATTGGTCAGCAACTCCAGAGGGTGGAGCTTGTTCCCCAATGAGGGGTGAAAGTCCCACTCTGTCTCCATTAATCTAACCCACAGTGTTTTATGGTGGGGAGGGGGTGGGATGGGCTCAACATGGAACATCCCAGGTAGAGAATTCCAAAGTTTACCAACCCTCTGAGCAGAAATTCCTTCTAGACCCTTAGTTAGTTGAAGACAAGTAACTTGTCTTCAAGGAAGATCCTTTACTCTGAAGATATGGCTGTTAGTGCAAACTTGTTTGGTTGAGAAGGAAAAGCTACATGGATAATATCCCACTCATCGTGTCAATAGTCAAACAATGGGCCAGATCTTCCATTCTTGGGGGGGGCGTAATTTGTTAATAATCTCCCTCATTTGATAATATACAGATCAGGTTACACATAGTGGGTGGAGAGTGGGCTATAGTGGCCGAGTTGCATTTCTGGATGCAGAAACTGTTAACCGACCAGAGTAATAATGTGCAGCTTCTACAGAGTGGATGAACAAACCAGTATTATCAAAGCAAAGACTACCTGCCAAAGCATCAACATAATAAGGCCAAACACAATCAGTGAATACAAAGCTACCCGATAAATAGTCAAGTGTATCACCAACGTGCTGCATACCCGACCTTGAAACAAAAATTCATAGCCATATCTTTCTGAGAAACTATAACAGCTTCCTAGCTGCTAAACCTAGTGTCCTACCTCTGTGAGATTGCAAATATAGGCATATCAAATGTTTAGGATTTCTCCTGGGATAAAAGGTTACAGGCTGTTACCATCTTTTGCCCATTCTTACATTATTAAAAAATTGTGGCATGTATTTTTTGCCGGACCTAGGAAAGAGGACAGGATTTTTTCAGTCTCTTCAATGCAGTGAGATGGGGGCTCCGAGGTTAGAATATTGTAGATATCATTGAATTGAAACCAAATTACTTCACTCAAATGACATCACCATCTGTGGAGCATTAAAGGTCATCCATGTGTCATGGGCACACTGGCTTTCAAACAGTAAAAAAAACCCACAAGATAAGGTTTCAAAGCCTCAACAAAGAGCCAAAAACATAACAGGTTTGTGAGAGAACGCTGCAGGAAATAAATATTTGTTGAATAACTGCCCAAGTCTGCCTTGTATTTAATTTAGAAACCATGTGTGATTTTTCTCTTAGTTGAGAGTCTTGCGTGTCATGATAAGGACTTCATGTTTAAACAACTGATTGCTTTGGTATTTCAGAAATCACCCTTCCCATCATATACCATGTTTATCTTAATGCTACAAGTTCTTACTCAGTGTCAGGAATGTTTTTAGTGAAACATTAATTTAAACTCTCAGGTGACTCATGCACAGGTATATTAACTGATGTAGTGATGCCTGTGGTATGGATTTCCCCTGTCCCAATGTCAGGTTGAATCTGGCACCAAGTCAAGAGGATCTCTAGGCATCCAGCAGTGCTGATGCCAGGAAATGCACTGAAAATTTCATGTTCAATTGCAAATTTTAAAGAAAGACAAATAAAAAAAGTCGGACATACACCTGGCATGAAGATAGAAGTTGAAATATTACAAACAAACCTCTAAAATATATAATTTTAAATATATGAATTTTCTGAAAGGATTTTAAATTTCCCCAAAGAGTAAATTAATTTTTCAGGGTCAGTAATTATAAACTTGATAATCAATTAAAACCCCATTTGCACCTCATTTAACAAGGTGTAATTCTTTTCAAGAATGTTTACAGTGAGAATAAGGGTGCTAAGGGGGGGATTCTTGTCCATTCAGTGATATCCATTTGAATACTTTCCATGGAGACCCAATGGAGAAATGTGGTATCACTGACAGTGACTACTGGATTTCCAAGTTTAATTGTGCATGGGAGGACTCCAAACATTGCTGTCAGTTTCAGAGGAGTGAGAATGGTGAATGCTTAAAATCCAGGTCAATATTTTCACCCACTTCTCTCCCCGTTTTGCCAATGGCACAAACCCATGCTGGGATTTTCTTCTACACACCAGAAGATTTCTATCCCTTACCAACATGATCACTCTTCACTTGTGGTTCAGGAGCCATGGTGAGAATCAGTGCAGAACCTAACTCTTACCCTCTCATCCTCTTTCAGAGTGAACACCAAGCAGGACTGGCTGCTTAATGTTCCAGGGTACAGATGCTATAGGAAAGATAGAACAGGAGGTAAGAGGGATGGGGGAAGTTGCACTTTTGATTAGGGAAAGCATCACGGCCATACCGAGAGGGGATATATCCATGGGTTCAGCCACTGAGTCTATATGGGTAGAAATAAGAAGGGGAAAATCACTTTGAAAGGTTTGTATTATAGGCCCCCAAATAGTCAGTGGGAAATTGAGGAGCAAATATGTAAGGAGGTTACAGATAGCTCCAAGAAAAATAGGGTGGTAATAGTTAGAGATTTTAACGTTCCCAACATTGACTGAGGCAGGCATAGTATTAGAGGGTGTTGTTGAGTGTATTCAGGAGGAATTTCTCATTCAGTATGTGGGTAGCCCGATGAGCAAGGAGGCAAAACTTGACCTCCTCTTGGGAAATAAGGAAGGCAGGTGACAGAATTGTTAGTGAGGGTTCACTTTGGGACCAGTGACCACAATTCTATTAGTTTTAAGATAGCTATGGAGAATGATAGGTCTGTCCCAAAAGTTAATATTCTAAATTGGGGCAAGGCCAATTTTGATGCTATCATGCAGGAACTTTCAAATGTTAATTGGGGGCATCTGTGGGAAGAAAAAGGGACGAATGCTAAGTGGCATGCTTTCAAAAGTGTGTTAACCAGGGTTCAGGGTAAACACATTCCTCTTAGAGTGAAGGGCAAGGCTGGCAGAAGTCGGGATATTGAGGCTGTGGTCAAAAAGAAGAAAGAGACACATGACGTGCATAGGTAGTTGGGATCAAGTGAATCTCTTGAAGAGTATAGGGGGTGTAGGAGTAGAGTTAAGAGAGAAATCAGGAGGGCAAAAAGGGGACACAGAATTGTTTTGGCAGATAAGGCAAAGGAGAATCCAAAGGGCTTCTACAAATACATAAAGGGCAAAAGAGTAACAAGGGAGAGAGTAGGGCCTCTTAAGAATCAACAAGGTCATCTATGTGTGGATCCACAAGAAGTGGGTGAGATGCTAAATGAATATTTCTCATCAGTATTTACTGTTGAGAAAAGCATGGATGTTAGGGAACTTGTGGAATTAAATATTGATGTCTTGAGGACATCAATTGAGGACAAATATTACAGAGAAGGTGGTGCTAGAAGTCTTAAAGCACATCAAGGTAGATAAATCTGCGGGATCTGATGAGGTATATCCGAGGACATTGTGGGAGGCTAGGGAGGAAATTGCAGGTCCCCTAGCCGAGATATTTGAATCATCGATAGTCATGGGTTGAGGTGCCTGAAGATCGGAGAGTGGCAAATGTTATGCCTTTGTTTAAAAAGGGCTACAGGGAAAAGCCTGGGAACTACAGGCCAGTGAGCCTCACATCTGTGGTGGATAAATTGTTGGAAAATATTTTGAGAGACAGGATCTACAGGCATTTAGAGATGCAATGATTGAATAGAGACAGTCAGCATGGCTTTGTGAGTGAAAAAATCATGTCTCACAAATTTAATTGAGTTTTTTGAAGGGGTAACCAAGAGGTAGATGAGGGCAGTACAGTTGATGTCGTCTGCATGGACTTCAGCAAGGCCTTTGACAAGATACTGCATGGTAGGTTGTTACATAAAGTTGAATCTCATGGGATCCAGGGTGAGGTATCTAAATGGATCCAAAATTGGCTTCTTGACAGAAGCCAGAGAGTGATTGTAGAGAATTGTTTTTTTCAAACTGGACGCCTGTGGCCAGCGGTTTCTACTCACAAAGCCATGCTGACTGATGCAATTCGGTCCCTGCATCTCTAAATGCCTGTAGATCCTGTCCCTCAAAATATCTTCCAACAATTTATCCACCACAGATGTGAGTTATAAGGAGCGGCTGAATAGACTGGGACTTTTTTCTCTGGGGCGTAGGAGGCTGAGGGGTGACCTAAAAGAGGTCTATAAAATAATGAGGGGCATAAACAAGGCAGACAGTCAATATCTTTTCCCAAAGATAGGGAAGTCTAAAACTAGAGGGCATAGGTTTAAAGGGAGAAGGGAGTGATACAAAAGTGCTAAAGGGGCAAATCTTTCACACAGAGGGTAGTAAGTGCCCAGAACAAACTGCCAGCGGTAATAGTGGAAGTGGGTACAATTTTGTCTTTTAAAAAGCATTTAGATAGTTACATGGGTATGATGGGTATAGAGGAATATGAGCCAAATGTGGGCAATAGGGATTAGCTTAGGGGCTTCAAAACAAAATAAGGGCGGCATGGACAAGTTGGGCCGAAAGGCCTGTTTCCAAGCTGTAAACTTCTATGACAATGTGAATTGAAGCCTAATAGACATTATTTGTCAATACTGAGCTAATGGGGCAATTTACAAAAAAAACTAAGTGCCTAATGGGTGGGAACACAGGAGATTTTCCTGCCTGTTTTATGGGCGTACTTAGTCAGGTGAATTTCCAGCACTCTGTGCTTCACAAAGTCTGCTGGGGGATTCATGCTTGTAAAGGGGAGGGGCTTAATCCTGCCGAGAGACCAGCATCAGCATGGTGAGTGGGCCACTGTGCAAGCGCCGATCTGTCAGTAGGGAGATCGGTGCATGTGCACTGGCTTGTCCGTTGTTGGCTTCCCAATCGCCGGCTTCTTGATAGCTTCCCCGACACCACTTCCCCTCAACCGCTGGCCTCCCAATCACCAGCCCCAACCATTCCCCCTCCTCCCTAACTGCCAACTTCCCTGATCATCCCCCATGCACCCCCCAGCCAACCCCAAATCCCCCTCCATACCCATGATCAGCCCTGACCCTCCACCACGGCCAGCCTCAAACAACCCCTCCCATGGCCAGCCCCGATCATCAGTCCACCATGGACAGCCCAACCACCCCCTCATGGCCAGCCTTGACCTCCCTTCCACATGGCCATCCTCAAATCGCCCTTGTCCCTCCCTAACCCACTGATCCCTAATACAGAATGCACAGTGATCCCCGCCCACCACCACGTATCGGCCGTGACCTCAGGCTCCACTTCCTCGACACTTCCCAGTGTCCAGTGGGCAGTGCTAAGGTTTCTGGTAGACAATGCCAGGCTGGCACTGTCCAAGGGGCAGCCACACTGCCCCTGACCTCCTGGGGCAGTCTCAATGGCCTCACTCCCCTACCAGCAAGGTGATCATGTCTGGTCCCTGTTAATGGGGACCAATTTTAATCCCCGTTGGTGGGAACCTCTACCAGCATGGAGGGGATAACATTAGCGAGGCCAGATGATACTGTCTCAGGCTCGCTAACGAGATGGAAATTCAGACTCGCAAATTGTGATCAGTCTTGCGGTGATAAGGTTGCAAAATGAGTCCTAGAAAGTCAGTCGACTGAATGCCAGTCACAACTCCCACTACAGCAAACCCCCAACCCCCCCGCTCACTCTGCCACAGGCTGGGAAAATCGTGCCCAATATGTCCAAAACTGGAGTGGGGGGAGGGAGGTTTGGAGCTTCACAGTTGCCCTGAGTGTCCCAAGCTGAGGTGGCTTAGGGACAAAAGTTAGCACATATGGTGCTGGCTTGAGACTGCATTTGACTTGTTAATGATAACTTACTCCCCAGTTCATTAGATTCCAAATATACTCTCAACCATAAGCAGAGCAGTATGGGAGGGGCTGTCACAAGATTTAGAAAAACTTCTCGTATAAGCAGAACACACTAAAACCATGGGGCATGTGGATAATATTCTTATCATAAATAGCACAACTCAGTTGGGTGAATACATTACTGCCTAGACGTGCATCCTCTTTTGAATTGCTTTTTCTTTGCTGTCTGTCCAGCTTACAATGCTTGAGAAGCACCTAACAATCTGAGTACTGCAGAAGGTTTTGTGCATGAACTTTGAAGGGCCATAACCTGTATGTGTGTGCAACGATATGCAATCTACCCGTGAATCAATCAGGTTAAGCAATGAATGCTGGAAACTATGGATACTGCAGCAACACACACCTGCGATAATAATGGACTTTGGCCCTTGCTTGTTACAGCATTCAAACAAAGTGAGCTCATGCCACCCCCAGCGAGAAAGAGATCACGATCAAAGATCTGCAAGCAACTCTGACAAATAGCTGCTGTTCCTTGCAATTGTAAATGATTTTCTTTCCAAACATACATGGCATGGCATAGATGTAATTGCATCAAAGTCACAAATCTAACGTGGAAATAAGTAAATTATATTTGAAATAGGGCTATTCTGAAATAATGACAATGCAGGAACAAATTCTACAGCAATCAGTGCCTCGTAAGGATATTGTTGACATGTTTTGTAAGAACACAGAGTTCTTTCAGTTACCAGTGGATTTTCCACGGTGTCTATGTGAGTCAAAGGATATATTATAACAAGGGCATTAAAAAGTTGCACAAAGTGTTCCTGGGTACAACAACTGTTTGTACATTTACTGTGACATAAAATAGCTCTTAATGTTTTGTCTCACTGTGTCTGCACGGGCTGCCTTTGGAGAGATTGCATCAGTCCATATATAAAAGACATGACCATCTGGTTCAAGTCACAAGGGATACTGGACACCCTGCTCTCACTCATCCTATAGATAATGTGAGTCACAAGTGTGAACTGCTCAGACAGCATCTGACATCAACTGTCCTGAGAACCTATTTGTGACAAACATAATTTGTAACAACCTCTACTTTCCAAAGGTCTTCTCATTCCCTCCTATTTGTAGGGAATATCTGTGTAATGTGGTTGATGAATAATAAAAATAGAAAATAATCGATCAGTATGAAGGCTATAAAAAGGGTTCTGATGGCGACCAGTTCCTGGGTGAGATGAAAGACTAGGCATGTATGATAAATGTGAAAAAATTCACAACAGGCATTGCATCTGATGCCTCAGACTGTAATTAGCAGCTTATTACAGCCCTTGGTCTGAGGCCAATTCAGCAAATTCGCAGTTATCAGGCAGGAGGCTACAGAAGCGAACATCACAGATGTGACTACACCAACTATATTTCTGAAGGTCACTCACGTAGCACAGCCTGTCTTCTTGGATCACTCTCGCATGGAAACCTTAATTTACTGGTCTGTTTGTCAGCGAGTTACGTTTCCTTCTTTGCCTCTAAGAATCATCACCATCTTATTTATTTAACTTACTTATTCACACACAACCCCCTTTCAAGTTTAGGACAGAGGATAGACGATTCTCTCGGACTGTTGATGACACTCCATTCTGCAGATTTTCCAACTCCCCTTCATTTTGCAGGCTGCTCAACACTTCTCAACAACCATGTCTGCATTTTCTTACAGGGGAGACTCATATAGTGTATCAAACAGAACAAATTAAACAAATTGTGCCTAAAAAAGCTAAATTGCACCTCCCCAGCCCTTTTATAAATAACGGACTTCCTTCCTTAATACTTTGAAATGTTTGACTAATGGCAGGGTCCATGTTTATCAGAGGGAGCAAAATGACGTGTCATTTTTAATTTTCTGGTCAAGAAGCCTCTGCCTGCAGTGAATGTCTCCCTCTTGTGTCCAAGACAAGAACTGAGAAAGCTGACTTACCTGGTTGTGTATGCAGCACCCTGTGCTTCTGCTACTGAGCTGGATGAGGAGTTTGAGTAACAGGAAGATTCAAAAGATTGTTCTTTTTGATTGATTTCATCCACCACTAAACCTGACAGGTCATGGGTTGCTGGTGGGTGACAAATGGAAAACAGGTGGAAGCAGATCAGATGTCTGATATCCACCACCCTGAAGTCTGTATAAAAAAAAAGTCAGGTGGGTGGATGACAGGTGGTCATTCTGCCATCATCTGTTAGTGTCATCACCAAAGTCAAATTTCATCCCACCACAATGTCTTTGAAAATGTATCTGGACAGTCACTTCTACTTAAATAACTCCCAGGGTCTGTTGCAACCTAGAAATTGGTGCTTTGATCCCCTCTGTGACGAGATGGCTCATGCTTGTAACACTTCCTGCTGAAAACATTCACCTAAACCGTTGGGTCTTCAGGTCCAATTTTACACTCTGCTACCAGTGGAGAGCCTAACTGTATTGGGGAAGGAGGATAGGGGAAACGTGGCCCCGGTCTGTCCAATTCGCAGAAGGCTATGTTAAATCCCAGCGCATCAACTTTAAAATTCTGGCTTGCAAGTTGGATTTCCTTTGCTCATCACATTGCTTTACTTGCATCTTTATTCATTCATTCCTCTTAGATAACCTTAGTGTTGCGAACGCCTTGTCAAATCAGACCTCCACTGGCATAGGAATTATGTAGTTTGAGGGGATCAGAAAAGACAGATGTGACAATTACTGTACATATTACACACACACTTCATTTACCTTCATTTTCTGATTCAAGTCAGAAATAACCAGAGGATCCATTTCAGGAAGGAAGTTGATAGTAGGTGTACATCAGTGAGCTTAAGAAGAAACTGCACAAGCATTTGACGGAGACTTCAAATGGGGTAGATACATGATAACTGTCTATTCTGTATTCCAATATTGGAGCTAACCAGATAGATGGAAATGGTCTTTCCTGACCTTTACTCTGCCACATTA
Organism: Carcharhinus amblyrhynchos; assembly: GCF_965287045.1. Classification (NCBI taxonomy): domain Eukaryota; kingdom Metazoa; phylum Chordata; class Chondrichthyes; order Carcharhiniformes; family Carcharhinidae; genus Carcharhinus; species Carcharhinus amblyrhynchos. Next base: position 47,441,095 of record NC_137327.1, read on the forward strand.
TGAAAACTATGCCACCCCTGATAGCTGAGCTGGAGGCAATGTGTATAACGGGGGCAGCGTTTCCAATGGGTGTGAAGGTGATGACTATATTTAACATCTTATGTCACCAGATCCTTCCCGAACCACACGTAGGTCGGGTGACCATCCTTGAGATGGATCAAGCAAGTGATGTCAGGCTTGTACACAAGGAGCAAAGGCTTCATTATGTTCCTCCTGGAAACTTGCATGGCAGAGCTCTTGAGAAGGCAGAGGAGGGTATTAGCCTCATCTGGCACCGTGTGAAGGTCATTAAACTGGGCTGACATTCCTTTAAATTATAGCTGTGGACCTAGATTTTCCACCTTCTCTAATAGGTGAGCTACCTGTGTGCAATCCAAAGCTGTTCTGGCAGTTTCTGCTCTTAATTTTCTATCCAGAGAGTGGTGAGAAGGCAGAACCTGCTACCACAGAGAATAGTTGATATGAATAGCACAGGCATATTCAAAGATGAATTAGATAAAAATGAAAATTAAACAGAAGAGCAGAAGGAGGATCATGTGGTGCTTCAATGCTGACAAAGAACAGTTGGGCCAAGTGGCCCATTTATTTGATGTAAATTCTAAGCAATTATTCAGATGTCCTGTTCCTACCCAATCAATACTACAGTTTGCTCTCGCTTACTCCAGCATCTAACCCACTTCTGGTTCAAATTTATATAATCTTCATTTAAAAAAAAATGGAAAACTGTACCTGGTCAACAAAGCTGATGGCGTCACGGACATTGAGCTTTTGGTACACGTCCCAAATATCATCCTTGATCCTATAGGCTGACTTGCGCATCAGGAGCTGGCTCAGGTACTTCTTGTCAAAGTGCTCCCACCTGCAAGAACAATGAATGCAAAGGTCATCTATATATATGTTTGAACCATGCACTTGGTGCGATTCTTACCAATGACGTTGGGAAATTGAGAATTAGAGAGAAAGTTAATGCAGAGCTGCCCCAAACTGTTTAAAAGCATATAGCAGGCTAGGGTTGACATATACTTCACGTTTCCCCAGAATCGAATGGTTCTAGATTTGTCTCTTTCCTTTTCCTGACACACTATCAAAAGTGTGAAAGTTGAAGGAATAGCTTGTGGCCTCGATTATGTCATTGAAAAGCCAGGGTTGAAGGATCACGCTGGCACAAGAATTTCAACTTTCCAAATAACAACAAAATAATTTCAGAGTAACACAGGTATCGATTTTTACACAGGTCATTAGTAAAATATTGGAAATGAAGATTAGTGTCTCCGACATTCTTTCTCCTTTAAATTATATCTGTCCCATGCGCTCAAACTATTTGGGTCAGAATGATGTCTGCTTCACTTGAGACACAGCAGAATCTCCTGCATTGATCTTCATGGATGGCTCTGGTTACACTGTTCTCACATCAGGAACAATTACACTGTGTATATTTACTGTGAATTTGCTGCAGGTTTGAAGCAACGATGAATTTAGAGGTGCTGTAACAAAAAAGGGGCTTTGTTGACATGATCAAATAGTAGCAGCAACTTCTGTCATCTGGTCACAGAGAGGCATCAATGAGAGATCTGTGTCCGACCCCACCCACGCTCTCAGCTGCTACTCCCAGTGTGTGAAATGAGGAGAACAAGAAAACCGCAGGAAAGTTACAGAGACTTTCACCACATAAGCTCCCTTTCTCATTTGTATTGATCTGTCTTTGAATAAGTTAAAAGAAAATCTCTAAATACCATGATTAAAACACAATGTGCATTCTGCACATTTCACATTGATGTATATTTCTAATATCTTCCTTATGCTCTGTTTCAGACTGAAGTTTAGAATGAATTGACAATGAAGTGGAAAATAACTAAAGTTAAATCTAAGTATCAGTAAAGCATAGGGTATTAAAGCTCCTGACATTGTGACCTTGGAAAGTCCAGGGCTGCGTGCAGCTGTTCTGATGAAAGGTCACAGACTTGAAACATTGGCTGGAATTTTCCGCTGTTCAATCCAGTGGGATTCTCTGGTCTCGCCGGCAGTGCACCCCTGCTTGCAGGTTTCCTGGTGGTGTAGGGTGCCTTCAATGGGAAATCCCATTGACAGCGCTGGAACTAGAGAATTCCACTGCCAGCGTACAGCACACCATCTTCCAGCACCAAGAAACACGAAGCTGGGAAGCTGGAGAATCTCGTTCGTTAGCTCTGGGTGAAATTTTACTGATATACTGAGGGCCCTGCCGCTGGGCCAAAGCTATGTGGACAAACAGCAGGACCACAGAGAGGATCTAACCTACAGAGGTCAATTAAGATCCCTTCACCCCAGGGGTGCCATCCCATTAAGGACAGGGACCTGCCTCTCAGGGCTGCTGATCCTGCCAACGGGCCAATCAGCAGTTCAGCAGTTTTGGCAGTTTCACCAGTAGAGACTTTTCTTGGTGGGTCACTGAGAATCCAGAAAAGAAGCCCCTGCCCCACCCTCACCCCAAATGAGAGACCACCTCAATATACCAGGTGATCAGCAGGAGAGCTGTCCCAGTGTCATTAAAATACCTGCAGGGGCATAACATGGCATCGATAGACCAGTTAATAGGGCTAAGTGGCAGCCTAGCTGTTTTCATTCCAACCTTTCAGAACATCCTGTGGCCACTTGAAGATGTCAGGCGTTCTTCTTGATGCTTTATCCTGCTATTGTAACAGTCATCTCATCTCCTAACCAATCTCCAGAGGGCTGGTAAAATCCTGGCCACATTTCTCCCCACAGGCGCTGCCTGGCCTACTGGGCATTTCTAGCATTTTCTTTATTGCGCCCTGCATATAAACGTGCTGTGGGAAAACCTTTGACAATAATTTGGGGGAAGATTGTGCAGTGTCCTCAGCCTCTTATTATACTCCTTATACACTCCTCCAACTCGATTTTCAAGTTGCCAATGACACTACTGTAGTGTGTTGGATCTCAATGATGAGATGGAGTACAGAAAGGAAATAGAGAATGTAGTGCGATGACAATAATCTCTCCCTCAACGTCAGCAAAACGAAGGAGATAGTCATCGACTTCAGGAAGTGTAATGGAGGACATGCCCCATCTACCTCAATGGAGATGAAGTGGAAATGGTCAAAAGCTGTAAGTTTCTAGGTGTCCAGATCACCAATAACCTGTCCTGGTCCCTCCATGCTAATGTTACAGTTATGAAAGCCCATCAACGCCTCTACTTTCTCAGAAGGCTAAGGAAATTTGGCATGACTGGTAGAACTTTCACTAATTTCTACACATAGAAAGCATGCTTTCTGGTTGTATCACAACTTGGTATGGCTCCTGCTCTGTCCAAGAATGCAAGAAACTATTTGGGGTCGTGAACAAATCCCAGTCCATCATACAAACCAGCCCCCCATCCATTGATTCTGTCTACACTTCCCACTGCCTTGGAAAAGCAGCCACCATAGTCAAGGAGCCCACGCATCCCAGATACACTCTCTTCTACCTTCTTCCGTCAGGAAAAAGCCTGAGGTCACGTACCGACTCAACAGCTTCCTTCCTGCTGCCATCAGGTTATTGAATTAACCTACCTCTTACTAAGTTGGTCTTTCTCTACACTCTGTGTCTATATTCTGCATCCTCTCCTTTTTTTCTCTATGTATGGTATGTTTTGGCTGTATAGTGTGCAAGAAACAATATTTCTCACTGTATACTAATAGATATGACAATAATATATCAAATCAAAATCAATTTACACACCCTGTTGTTCCCTGAGGTGGTAGGATTGACAGGCAGTCAGACCAGGAAGCATGGCTGGTTGCCAATTCCAAAACCTGGCCAGCCCGGTTGTATTTTTAGGGATGATTACAGTTGCCAACTGGAGGTCTTATTGCATCACCTCCAAACTCCAACCAACCACATTCTCATGCTCCTTGACTAAACCTCACAGCACCTTCCAGCACCAATTTGAGTGGCATGATGGCATAGTGGTTAGCATCTCTGCCTCTCAGCGACAGGGACCTGGATTCAACTCTGGCCTCGAGTGACTGTGAAGTTTGCATGTTCTCCCCGTTTCTGTGTGGGTTTCCTTCAGGTGCTCCGGTTTCCTCCCACAGTCCCAAAATGTGCAGGTTATGGGGATTAGCCATGCTAATTCGTCCCTTAATATGTGTCAGGGGGATTTTACAGGTAAATATATGAGGTTACGGGATAGAACCTGGGTCAGTGCAGCTCGGCGGGCCAAATGGCCTGTCTCTGCACTTTAGGGATTTTATGATTCCGTGAATTGAAAAGCAACCTGGCTCATAATCCTCTGGTTGACTCCTACTTGAAGAAAATGAAAGAAATCATGCTGCTTCAATATTTCTCCTAGCTTGCAATGGTTATCAATCTTGAATGCTATGAGACTCCAGAACAGTTCTGGAGGATTTGCTCCCTCCCAAAGTAGAGACACCTTTTTCTTTTCTTCCTTTACCAAGTTGAAGAATAACTGTGAGGAGCAACAAGTGAATGATTGCCCATTTTTATGATGTAAAGAACAACTTGCATTTATTTAGCACATTTTATGGTCTTTGGCTGTAAAACACTTTGGCACACTCTATGTATTAGATTTTGAAGTGTATTCGCTGTTGTAATGTGGCAGCCAATTTGCACACAAAAACTCCCACAAACAGTAATGTGATAATGATCCGACAATCTGTTTTATTTTAAGTGATATTGATTGAGAACTAAAACCAATATTGAACTCGAGAGCTTAACACAGGGAGAGCTTCAAAATACTGCCATGGGTTCTTTTACACCCAATTGAACAGACCCAGTATAAAAGGTCTCATTTGAAAGACTGGCCAGGCTAGGCTTGATGTCATCCTTGTTTCAAAGGTCTGGTGACATCCACTGTAGCTCACCTGACCACTTGGGTAGCTGCAGATTGACGGTCACTGCCACAATCTTCACTGAGAACAGGTTATATAATAGAGGTCTTCAAAATTATGAAGGGTTTGACAGAATAGTTACAAAGAAACTGGTTCCACTTGCAGAATGGTCAGGAAGGACACAGATTTAAGGGTATTGGCAAAAAGGGAAATGAGGGGATTGTTTTTTGAATGCAACAAGTTATGATGATCTGGATGCAGGGTGTGAAAGGCTGGTGAAAAAAGATTCAGTAGTATCTTTCAGAAAAGAATTGGATAAATACTTGAAAGAGAAAAAACTGCAAGGACATGAATAAACAGCAAGAAAATGAGACCAATTGGACAGCTCTATCCAAGAGTCAGCACAGGAATGATGGGTTGAATGGTCTCCCTCTGTGATGTTTGATTCTACATTGCAGAAGTCCTGTTGAGGGAAATAACAAACTAGAGTTCTTATTGTGGCAGAGGCTGCAGTTTAAGCTGACTGGTGGATGCAGATAGCAGAGGCACCACAAGCGGTACATGATTAATGAGTTTGTAGAAGAGCACTAAGTGAGACATTATTCACAATGAGGACAGACAAACAGGAGAAGCAGGGAGGAACTGAACTCTGATCTGGGCAGATTACACACATTTCCAGTGAGGGGGGAATGACTCATGTCCCTCAATCTGCTTTCAGATTCAAGAACACAAACTATTAGACTAATGTTGTCCTTCCCAGATTCAGGCAATCAGGTTCCTTTAAAATTAACATGAGGCCTCTTTTGAAATGTAATGTTTTGGAATGTGGAATTTAACCAAGATTATTGTCAACTGATTGAAAATTTGATTGAATTAATTTATCAGCATGTTGCAGAATACATTAGAAGCAAATTCTAGAAAATTCTAATATTGAACCAAAGTGATTACATATTGTCCTCAACTGAACCTGATCTATTAAACTCTAAGTGATTTCTCAGCAGTTGTACCTGTCTGATTATCACCACTTCTGTGGTGCTTAGCTGCCAGGCAATCAGCAGCTGCACTCACTGTAATTAACAAATCATCATCAGCCCCTCTCTATCCTGTTTGAATCTCAGCCCCTCTGCTGGAGTGCAGGTAGCGAATAAAAATCACACCAGATATGTAGCAGCATCAGATAGTGAAGGAGAGAGGCTCATAATAGACTCCCCTTACCGGAGGAGGAGGGCGGGCGGGCGGGGGGGGGAGACAATCCTCCCATTGCCAAAAAATTAGCACAGCAGACTGGGAGATTTCAGTGGGGCCGAATTAGCGTGATCCGTGCTAGGCATCCAGCCCCGAGCACCGGAAATAGGCATGGAGCTGTATTAGTTATGCAAAAGAGCATGCAAATCTAATTTAAATATCATAGCCTCCCTCCCCCACTGCCAGGCACGTTTCACTGCAGTGGTGTTTACAGAGGCTCCCTACTTTCGGGGAGCTGACGGCCCAACCCTGCTGGAGTGATGAGGAGCAATGGAGGCCTCTCAGGGGGTCAAGCAGTGGGATTTGGGGGTTCCCCAGGCATAAGCACCCTGGCAGTACCAGCCTGGGCACATTGGCACTGCCCAAGGGGCAAAGTGCCAATGCCTAGGGGGTGCCTTGACACTGCCCATCGGGCATGAAGCAGTGTCGAAGGACTGGGGTCTCATGGGGCAGGGTCAGAGGAAGCAATCATTGGAGGTGGGGGGGGGTCCCACTGCAACTCTGCACTTTAGGATTGTGAGCAGAGGGAGGGAGGCCAGCAATAGAGTTGGCCAACAACTGGGGGGTCAGCAGTGCGGGGCTACGGCACCTGTACTGATCTCAGCACTGATAGACTGGCGTATGCGCAGTGACCCACTCAGCATATGCTGCCAACCTCTCCAGCAGGAATAGGCTGACAGATGTTTCACACGATTTACACTGGTGCACTCTCTTGCGCACAGAGTGTGAGAGATTCTTCTCTGAATTCCCACTGAAAAAAGTGTGGTTTACTCTAGTTTTCACACAAAATTGACAGAATTTTTATGGGAGAATCGCACCCCCCCACCCGATGTGGATTACCACCAGGAGGGATTTTATATCCTATAAAATGCTAAACAACAAGAACATAAGTGCATGTACTGTTCAATGAGATTTATTGAAGCTTTGAATTTCTACACATTGATGATAACATGTAGTGCAGCCACAAAATCAGTTTCTGGCAACCCTAGAGCATGTGCCTATAGGGGACAGAGAGGAGGATACTTTTGGAGGCCCCATCATGCAGTGCTGAGGGCCAGAGAGGGGAGGAAAGCTCGGGACATCCTGATAACCTCACACTTCACTGATGACCAGGATGATGGTGACCACCAGGTCCCCATCATGGGAGATAGGTCTTGCTTCAATTTCACCTTGTTCTAGCCTTGAACTGACAACTTTCTCCAGATTCTCTCTTATCAATCCTCAGCCCTCCTCAACTTAACTTTTTATAAGACCCAGCTCGTGTGCCTTCGAGCCTATTCACACTAATCTGTGATGACCCAATGCTCGCAGAAACTGTTAATAAGCTCCAATTAAATAATAGCCCAATATTAAAACTCTCAAGATTGTTTTCACATTCTTCCATGACCTGTCCCTCCCAATCTCTGTCACCGCTGCCAGCTCTGTAACCCATTGAGGTTTCTGCCCTCCAATTCTGAGCTTGAGCATCCCCGCTTTTAATCACTCCACAATTGACAACCATGTTTTCAGCTCCCTGCGAAGCACCCAGGGATCATTCATTAGGTTAAAGGTGCCACCTCAATACAAGCTATTTTTGAACTATTTTAATAAAACTGCACAACATGTGACTCTGTAATACATTTAGATAGGCACAGGGGATATGTAATCCCTAATGCAATTTGATGTGTAACACGACATTATGATTTATTAAGGCTGGATGAATCTTCATAAAGTTACAATACACAAATACTGAAAGTAATTGTATATTGTGATAGTGTGTTAGGAATTATTTAGATTACTGTTGGTATTATTAATGAAAATGCTCATTGAATTATTATAATTGCTCTCTGTTACTTTAGTAGATCAGTTAACTTATCTAAAATAAATGATTGAAGCCTGTGTTAAAATAACAGATGAAAGAATAATAACAGATGGAAGAAAAATAACAGATGAAAGAATAAACATGAAAATATTAACAGTAATTTCTAGAATTGTTGGTTTTCCTGTTTTAAAGTAATTTATTCTTGGTTAAAGCTATTATGCCCTTTTGTACTTTGCTATATAATAATTCTGTAATATAGTTTGAAGAAATGTAGCAGAACTTAAAAGCTGGAGGGACAAAGTACAAATAACTAATCCACCAAATGGCTATAACCGAGATATAAATATTGCAGTACTCTCTTTAAATGCAATATATTCTCATACATATTTAATAAGAATCTTAAGAAAGCTGATAGGCAAAATGAACTGCTGAGCAAGAGGACAGATTTTCATTCCTCCCCTGGCCATTTTGCAGTAATCTGGCAAAGATCACTCACATCCTTATAGAACAAGAGAATATAAAACATAGGAGCAGAAATAGGCCACCTGGCCCATTGAGCTTGCTCCAACATTCAATATGAACATCACTGATCTTTGGCTTGAACTCGATTTCCCATCAGCTCCCTATGTCCCTTTATTCTCTGAGACCATGAAATTTTCTGATTTTTTTGGCTAAGTGTCAACTCAGACAAGAAAAGCAAGTGTAGCACACTGGTGGCACTAGTGGGATTCCCCGCTGTATTTCTAGCAATTTAGAAGAAAACATTTTTTGCAAGAGTTTCACGCCTCCTCTGTGGCGGGTGAAACCTGATTCACCCATCCCACCATTAGCTGAGTGCTTCAATTATTCCACTTAAACATCTCCTCAGAACTTGTTCCATGTCCTGCGTGGAGAGTGACTGCAAGGAAGGCTGCTCCAAGAATCTCAGAGGGAGCCCTGACCCAAATGCTTGACTCTGCTGAGGAGAGGCGTCACATCTTGTGCTCTCAGATAAGGAGGAGGCCCTCAGTATGGTCACCAAACTCACATGAGAGGCAATGGCAGCACTGGTTAGCGCGAGCTCCATGTACAAGAGGATGAGAGTCTGTGCAGGAAAGGGTGAATGATCTTTGCTCAGCCAGGGTAAGCCACTCTTCTCATCAATCTCCATTCACTCGCTCACACACCCATTGCACTTCCACCGGGAGCTCACTCACTGCCACCTGAAGGACCGCTACCACTCACCCTCCCACTTACTTTCTCATCTCCTATCGATTCCTTTCCTCTTCACAATGCGCTCCTAGCCACTAGCCACACGTCAGGCACCCTTACCATCTGACCTGGCACATGGCCTGCATACACTCTCCTCACTTGTTCTCTTACAGGACAAGCTGGTTCCAATAAAAGGGAGAGAGCACAAATGGACAGAAGAATAGCCAAGCTCAAAATCATCTTGCCATTTGCGGAGAGAGCCCTCCAGCTGGCTGTGGAGAATGAGGACCTATCTCCCATGATGGGAATCTGGTGGTCACCATAATTCTGGTCATCAGTGAAGTGTGAGGTTTTTAAGGTATCTCGAGCTCTCCTCTCCCTTCTGGTCCTCACCACTGCACGATGGTCTCCCTCTGCACCTTCCAGGGACTTCTCATTATCGGTCACCTCAACATCCTCCTCATCAGAGGAGATGTGCTGCTCATCCATCTTGTCCTTGGCCAGCTCCTCATTCCATTGAAGCGCCAAACTGTGGAGAGTACAGATGACCATGATGTGCGAAATGAGTGGGGCATGTATTGCAGGGCTCCATCTAACTGGTCCAGGCACCAAACTTCATCTTCAATATCCAATAACATGCTCAGCCAAAGAACTAATGGCTGCAAGTGTCTTGTTATATTGGGTCTCTATTGCACTCTGTGGTCTTCATACATGTTTGTCAGCCATGTCCTTAGGACGTACCCCTTAACCCTGAGGAACCCAGCTTGCAGGTGCAGCAGGTGGTCAGGAAGGCAAATGGGGTGCTGGCCTTCATAGCGAGGGGGATTGAATATAAAAGTAGGGAGGTCTTGCTGCGGCTGTATAGGGCATTGGTGAGGCCGCAGCTGGAGTACTGTGTGCAGTTTTGGGCGCCGTACTTACGCAAGGATATTTTGGCCTTGGAGGGAGTGCAGAGGAGGTTTACTAGGCTGATGCCGGAGTTGAGGGGGTTGAGCTATGAGGAGAGGCTGAATAAACTAGGCTTGTACTTGTTAGAGTTTAGAAGAATGAGGGGAGATCTCATTGAGACGTAGAAGATGATGAATGGAATGGATAGGATAGAGGTGGAGAGACTCTTCCCGCTCAGAAAGGACAGTAGGTCTAGGGGGCACAGCCTCAAGACAAAGGGGGGGTGGTTTAGAATGGAGTTGAGGAAGAACTTCTTCACTCAAAGGGTGGTGAATCTCTGGAATTCTCTGCCCGTTGAAGTGGTGGAGGCTACCTCACTAAATATTTTTAAGACGCGGGTAGATGGGTTTTTGATAAGAGAGGGGATTAAGGGTTATGGGGAGAGGGCGGGAATGTGGAACTGAGCCACGACAGATCAGCCATGATCTTATTGAATGGCGGGGCAGGCTCGAAGGGCCAGATGGCCTACTCCTGCTCCTATTTCTTATGTTCTTATGTTCTTATGAACCAGTCCTTGTACATGCTGTGCTCCCTCAACTACCTTGGGCATCTCTGAGCAGCCAGTGATGAATTTGGCGTGGATGCTTCCTGAGAATCTAGTGCATACCTAGAGGATGCAGTTTGTATGGTCACAGATGAGCTGAATGTTAATGGAGTGAAAGTTAATAAACGAGACTCCCTGATGCGTAGAGGATCGGAGAGCCACGTATGTGCACTCAAAGTCTCCCTGCAATTGTGAGAAGCCAGCAATCTGGGAGAATCCCAAGGCCCTTGGTCTCTGGCTAGTCTGGTCCTGGTTAAAATTTACGAAGCTGTTAGTCCTCGTGAAAAGAGCATCTATAACCTCTCTAATGTACTTAAGTGCAGAGGCTTGTGAGATGCCCTAAAGGTTGCCAGTGGAGCCCTGAAAGGAGCCACTCACAAAAAGTTCAAGGTGGCTGTCACTTTCAGGGTAACGGGCAGTGAGTATCCACCAGGTCCATGTGGTGTCAACTCCTGGACCAGGTGGCACAGGAGACTGACCATGTTGCTTGACATGTGGAGTCACCTCTGACACCGGTTCTTACTCAGGTCCAGGAAAGTTAGGCACCTTCTGTAAATCCAGGCCTGAACATGGCATCTCCTAGCAGCTGCTCTCAAGGGTTCCCCCTCTGCTGCGGAACAGGCATTGCCATCCCTTCCTTCTCAGGGCTCTGCTGCTTCTTCCAGAGAGGCAGACTTTGGCACCTTCATAGCCTTAAGGTGAGAAGGATCTCAGCCAGTTCTGGCTCCATCTCTCCCTTGCTGTACTCACTACTGTAGAAGAAAGAGAAAAGGCAAACATTATGCAGTTGACTCCATGGCCTGACCCATTGCCCTGCCATCCCAAACTGCATCCTTTCCATGGTCCCTAACTACTGTGTTGGCCATCACACTTAGTTCCACTCCAAGGAACTCGCCCCGAATGGACAAGATCCATGCAGGACCCTCTTCACCCTATACGGGCAGCACAGTAATACAGTGGTTAGCACTGCTGCCTCACAGCGCCAGGGACCCAGGTTCAATTCCAGGTCTTGAGCGACTGTTTGTGTGGAGTTTGCATATTCTCCCTATACAGGCATGGGTTTCCTCTAGTCCAAAGATGTGTAGGTTGGGGGGGGGTTAGTGGGATAAGTGTGTGGGGTTATAGGAATAGGGCAGGACATGGGCTTGGGTAAAATGGGTAGGGTGCTCTGTCTGACAGTTGGGATGAATGGCCTTCTTCTGTAGGGATTCTATGCTTCCACTGACATCAGCTTTGGAGACCCTCCTGAGCTCTAGGTTTTTGTGAAAGATGCAGGGAGTTGCCCCATGGTTATCCATAAGGCCCTGTGCACAACTCTGTCAAGGGGGAGTGCATCCTGTGACGATGCCATGCAACAAGGCCTGCTGGAGCAGGACAACCTGCTGAGCTTTGAGACCTTTGTCCTGCATCAGGGATGTTGTGTATCTGCTCACACTTGCAGCAAATGCTGGAGGCAACCCTTGGGATTGACATAATGGTGAGTTCAGCACACAAAGAGTCAGCTGTTGACCACTAATCAGTGCCACATAAACACTCCATTGCATAATTGGCTTATTTGTCAAAGCTAAGGAATGTTAATAGCTAAGTGAGTCAGTAATCTGGCAGGCAAGAGTGAGATTGTTGATGATACAGCTCAATATTACCAATTACACGGTGATTCATTAGATCACTGATGGAGCCCCCATCCCCACAAGGTTCTCCAGATCAGTGCCAGGTCATTTCCAAAACATAGAGGCTCTTCAGGCCAGAATCTCAACTTCAGGGTGGGTATGTTTCAGAAGTGGCTTCCCTCACCTCTTCTCTCTTATTCCTTCCACCCTAATAAGATAGATCACTGCCCAGCACCCATCCCTTGCCCCCAACCCCAATCTTTGATCATGAATTTTTCCCTCCACTCTCCTCTTCTGCCATATGCCCCAGCGCCTGGCTGGTCTCTGAGGACTCCCATGGTACAATCTCTCAAGATTTTCTCAACTGCTACAGCTCTGATGTTAGCTGCTTCCCCGTTCCTTTTCTCCCCCCAGTTAATGTTCTACATTTATACTATTTCTTTCCCTTTGATAATATCCACCCTGTGGAATCGGCTTTTAGCAGTTGTGTGCCAATATCCTTATCTTTCCATCATTTTCTCCACATAAGTAAACACTTCTTTTTCCATTGATAGTGCCAAGACTGAGTCTGTAGCTGCTTCTTGGAATGTTTACTTGGTCTTTTATTCACTGTCCACTGCCACCAAGTTTTGTTGTGTATTTAGGGGCTAGATGGGGTTCTTTGTGGCTTGTCTACATTCCCCATGTAAGCTGCTTATGACTATAGATTGCTAAGATCATAACTCTTTATTTACAAATTCTATAAACATATTAAGACTGCTGCATGATGTTGGAACTTCTCCTTCCTCCAGATCCCTATTACTCCATCATGTGATGTTAAGTCACCATTACATCAGCACAATGTGCTTCTGATGTTAACCTTTTACTCTATAGCTACTGGGTTCTAACGATTTTTTTGTCTGTAGAAATGTTCAGTCTTTCTGCAGACACATGCACAATATAGAACTAAAACATACATTTATATAGTGCTTTTCATAACCCATGACATCCTAAAATGGTTTACAGCCAATGAAGTACTTTTGAAGTGTAGTCACTCTTTTAATGTAAGAAACACAAGAGGCAATTTGTGCATAGCAAACTCACACACATAATAATGACCAGATGATCTGTTTTAATGATGTTGGTTCAGAGATGAGTGTTGGCCAAGACACTGGGAGGACTCCCTTTCTGTACTTTGAGAAGTGTCAAGGCATCTTTTATGACCACACAAGACAGCAAATCTCAACCAAAATGAAAAAAACGTGTTGGCCTCATTTTCTCTCCTTGGCAGCTTCTCAACCACCACAAGCCCATGTCCTATTGAAAACATTGGATAGGCTTCAAATTAGTTTCCACTTCAGATTTTACCACTGGCAATATTCCATAGCTAGTCAAGAAGTTTGGCTGTAAGATGGTGAGTTAAATGATACTCCTTCTCCAAATGAAAGACCTCAGCTTCACCAGGGGTTTGGTCCAACTGCTCAGTGATTAGCTGACAAGAGTTACCTTCCTTAAAGAAGCAGATTCAAATATGGCCATTTATGACTCCCAATCCAAGAATTTTCTCTGCATTCCTGGGCCATTTTTGCTTCTTTCACAAATGTGTCTGCCCTGGAATAATTGTCTCTTACAAAAAATTCCTTTTCATCGTTGCCCCCATCCTCCACCCCTGCAACGGATAGAAATTTTCTCAAAGGAATTTTTCCCTAAGTTACAACAAATGGTGGGATTTTCCTGCCCCGCCCACTGCCAGGATTACCCACTCCCATCCAAAGTCAATGGACTTTTTGCTGGGCCGCTGAATCTCCAGTGGCGGAACCTGCCACAGCCCTCTGTCGGGACAGAAATTCCCAGCCAATATTTGACTACATTATGAAGATTCGAATTAGCAGTAGGCTATTTGGTGCCTCAAGCCTGCTTCGCTATTCAATCAGATCATGGTTAATATGACCCCACAATTCTGCCTTAATAATATTCAAAGGCTCTGGGGGTGATTCTCCCAAAGTGCTGAATTGGTGAGAAAATTGGTCTAAATCCTGACTGTCTCTTCCGTTCAACTTCAGACCCGAATCTCCCCACTCTGTGCAATGCAGAGGTCACAACTGTGAATCTCATTAAAAGCTTGGGGGCAGGGTCTATTCACGCTGGAGTCTGACAGCTCTGGAACTCTGCACGTGCACAGTTGCCCCGATCTGTCAATCTTCCATTTGCTGGCCAGCACCCCCCTCCACAGCCTGATCGTAGCCCCCACAAGCTTTCCCAGACCAGCCCCGACCATGCCCCCATCCAGGTGTGCCCTGATATTCAGCCCTACCCCCACTCACCCAGCAGTGGTGATCCCGTCATCCCCCGCTGACCCCCGGGAGGCAGACCCCCTCCCCCCAATCGCTGGTCTCCCTCCAGCTCTGACTGATCCCAATGCAGAGTGGTAGTGGGACCCACCCCTCCCCACCGCACCCCACCCCCCCCCCCCCACCCCCCCGCCACTCCCACCCCCCCCCCCCCCAATCCCCCAATCCACTCCAACAGATTGCCTCCAGTCTCATCCATATTTGGCCCCGGGCCCCTTGGCATTGCCCAATGCCCAGTGGGCAGTGCCAAGGTGCCCCATGGACATTGGTACTTTGCCCCTTGGGGCACAGGCTAGCACTGGCAAAGTGCCCATGCACAGGGGGCACTACCCCACCACCACCCGACCCCCCCAGAGGGCCTGTTTGCCTCCTCACTTCACTCTGGCAGGATCTCCCACTACTCTAAACCCCACCAGAGTGAAATACACTGGCGAGGTGGGAGATGCTATCAGGCCCGGAGAATTCCATGCCAGGCCCGATAATCACAGCTAAAATACATTTTAAAAAGATTTAAATTAATTAACTCCCTTCTCATCAGTTTTCAGCGCAGTCCCAAACTGCGTCTGTTTTCTGGCTGTGGGAGATGTGCGTGGGTCCGAATGGGAGAATCGCCCTCTCTATTTCCACCACCTCTTGAGGAAGAAAACTCGAGACACACAACCCTCTAAGAGAAAACATTTCTCCTTACTTCCGTCTTAATGAGCAACCCCTTATTTTTAAACGGTGACCCCTATTCTAGATTCTCCAACAGGAGAAAACATTCTCTCCACATCCACCCTGTCAACGCCCCTTAGGATTTTAAAGGTTTCGATCAAGTCGCCTTTTACTCTTCCAAATTCTAATGGATGTAAACCTAATCTCTGCAACATTTCCTGATACGACAACTTGCCTGGAATTTGTCTAATAAACCTTCCTCTGAATTGCTCCCAACACATTTACATCTTTCCTTCTGAAAGGAGACAAGTGACAGGAAAGTCAGTTAGTATAGTTCAAAAACAATTAACTTGCTTTGAAGGGCTTGGGAGACTGTGAAAACTTTAACAAAGGAAGCATTTTCTCTACTTTTCTTAGGAGAAATGTTTTTACCCTAAATCAAAAAAATTGCACATCAATGGTAATATTAATTTAAAAAAAATTAAAAAGTGCTTATTTCTTAAACACAAAGATACATAAATAGCTAAATTCTACATTTAGTTGTGGAATCATTGCAATTCAGAATAAGGAAAGATTTAGTTCCAGAAATTTCACATTACAGATCTTTACATAGAAAACATAAGCAAAAAGATAGTTATCTGAGAAATCCAACTCAGCAAATGAATGATGGTACAATGAAAATACTGAACAAGGCAGTTCTGTGCACTATCATTCTACAAGACATCTCCACAAAAGAGTAATTTATGGTAAATTATGATTTATATGAAGTATAATTTGAAAGCTTTCATACAGCCACTTTTCCTTCCTTGAACTGACTGAATAGAAATTCATGTAAATAAATTGTTTAGTTTGTTACTCACTTGTCTCTCCAATAATGGTAACCATGGTGACCTACAATATCTTCTACAGCTGCCAGAATGTGGTCAAAAGCCTTTGAAAATAAGAAGCAAAAAGTGGTGTCAGATTCCTAAGAACGACTTGCTGCTGATGAATAAATGGCCACAAATGTCGATGATTCCCATAAAAGCCAAGTGTCAACTGTTTAAAGTATACACAGGATCACCATAGAAGCAAGATACAGTCGCTACACTCTGAAGCAACAGTCTTAATTGCCAATAATCCTGTTGTAAACGCATTATAAACAAAATGTAGATAAGTAACATTAAAGAAACATGAGATGCCAAGGCAACCTTTAGTTAAGTCTGTTTCCATAGTGACAGAGAAGGCACATCGGGTGGAATATCCCATCCTGCCCGTCATGGGAATTGTAGCAGGCAGGACGCAAACCGTGCAAAGGCCTGTTTACATTAGGTGGGATTTCCTGGCCTTGGCGTGAGCGCAGCTGGAAAATCCAGCCCAATGTTTAACAGCAAAAATGGAAAAACTTAGTTTTTTCGATTTCAACTAATATATCCAAGTAGGTAATTAACTATTTGGCCTCCATTATCTGGGTGTCCAGGATTCTCTTCAGCTAGTAAAGCTGAACTGACGTCACTGTTGATAAATACAAAATTACAATACTGCAATCGCTGCTGCAAAGTCTTCTATCAGTGGTGCCAGACTGGGGATACCCTAGAGGGAAAGGAAAGCAAAGGAAGTGACCAAATCCCAATTAAAAACATGACTGAAATTTTGTGCTTATTGTGGAGGGCGAGACTCCAGAGTTTGGATTCTCCTCCTGTTGTCTGATTTTTGGCAATATAGTATTCATGATTATCAAACTGCTTCAAATCTACTGCAACTTCCTTGTTGCACTCTTTATTAACCATGCAACCATGTTGGAGAACAGACAACATCCTTTATTATCACACATGCTGAAGGAATGCACCAAAGCAATGGGGTAGCCGCTGCAAAGGGGAAATATCATTTTCGAAATGTTTTTCAGCCATAGTGCACCGAGGGACTGGAAACACAGAATGCAGTGAGAAGTCTCACAACAGCAGGTTAAAGTCCAACAGGTTTATTTGGTAGCAAAAGCCAATAAACCTGTTGGACTTTAACATGGTGTTGTGAGACTTCTTACTGTGTTTACCCCAGTCCAACACCGGCATTTCCACATCAATACAGAATGCTACAGGTTCTGTGGCTTGCATTGAATGTATACAGGGAATATTGCATGCATCACAACTGTATTGAAGCACCTCAGAGTGCAACATGATCCATGTAGAAAATTTGAATATCATTGCACTTTCTGTAATGGTCATTTTAAAATGTTTTGTAATGTTCTTTTAGATATTTTATGAATAAAGTATATTTTTGCAAAGAAAAAATCAGGAGCTCACCCACCATCCTTAATCGGAAAGTGTGCTCCCTGGCCATTCATTACCCAGTGCTTTGAAAATTAAGTCAGGTGAATATTTCTGACACAGTATATGTTTAGGACCCAGATTCAAGCTTAACTCCTAACTCCAGAACAAAATTCTGCTTGGTAGGCTGGATGTCAGTGAGAGTGTGAGAAAATGTCACAACAGAGGAAATTAATGGGTGACAAATTGAATTCACATCAACAAAACGGTCGGTTCCTGGAAGAAAACCGATTAGGTTCTGTATACCTACACGTTCATGCAACTCTTCATTAAGTGTTGGCTTGTGATGGTCACTCCGCTTCACCTTCAGCCATTTAACAAGTGGTTTAATGGTCAATCCCTGAAGACAAGATATATAGAGAAAGTTTTGAATGGAAATGTTTGGATATACCCAAGGTTGATAAAAAAACAATTATGGAGGGAGTGAAATCATCCTTGTGTAGGTGTGCTTGTAACTCCACAACCCATTTTACACCCAACTGACCTTCTTTTCTGTTGCCTATGGATTATTCTCTGAGACAATCAAGGCCACTCAGGACCAAATTCCACCTCCCCCCCCAAGCTTTTAATGGTAGGTTACTGTACACAATGGGTTGTTCACATGGTGCATATATCATAGATATGCTGTTATTGTTTCTGAACAGAAAAGGCATAAGAATGTAAGAACGGAGTAAGATATTTGGCCCCTTCAAGTTATTCAATTAGATTGTGGCTGATCTCCTATTCCAGCTATACCTTCCTGCATTATCCCAGCATCCCTTGATTCTGTTTTATTCTGTTCAAATTTATCCAAGTGAGATGTTCTGACCAGTTTAATCAAAAGCTGAGGAACTCAACAGGCACAAATCCAGATATGATGATGTGTACCTGACTAACTCAGTGAGCTGTTACAACAGTTAGTCACTTCTTCCAGAGAAACTACACATCTCACGTTACCAAAATTGAAGGACTATCCTTTTGTTGGATCTATATGGTGAAGTGACCTGTTACTGTAAGAAGTGAGTTCCACAGTGACTGACTGAATGCAGATAATGTCCAGATAGACTGCACTGTTGTGACACAGATCTAAATCATTAATGGTCACAAATGCTTTAGTTGTACTGCAAATATCCATTTGATACTGGTACCCATTTTAGAATTACATGATTTAGCAATCCAGAAGAACACTGCAAGCTACTACCACTGTCAGATTATTGAGAACATATTTACCTATTAACCAGCATCCTGCTGATAAAGGATTATTTTCATGGGTCACTGAGGAAATGCTCATTTTGTTAAAAGTTTATGATAAAAACCTCTAAACAATTAAAATTATAATTAAAATTTAGAATTGCTTGGTTCAGGGAATTCAGAATTCAGAGAATATGGGACATGCTGCCAAGTGAAATGCCATATGAAATTGTTGACGTAAATGACACAGATGCATTTAAGGGAAAACTAGATAAACATAAGGAGGGAGAGAGGAACAGAAGGACATGATGATAGGTTCAATGATATAAGACAGGAGGAAGGCTTGTGTGAGTATAAACACCGGAATAGACCTGTTGAGTTTAGTGGTCTGTTTGTATGCTGTAAATTCCTCGCTTACAATTATAGTGGAGTTGGTATGATACCCAAGTGATGTGAAAGCTAGTGTGAAGCCCCAGTGATGTGAAATTACTTCCCAGAGTTAGTCTCACAGCCAACTCAGAAATCCAAACTGAATGTGCTTTGGCACATAGTACATGTATTGTGTTGTTACAAAACCAAAACTGTGCTAAAGTCGTGCAAAATATTCAGATTTACTGCTGTAAAATGCTACTTCAATTCTTGAAGCGCTGAAAATTGTTCCTGAATGACAGGAGAATGGTAAGCAATCAGCTAGAAGGGACATTATTAAGTCAAAAATAAAATCACCAGAGTTAGATTGATGGTTTAGTGAGTAAATGACATACTGAAATCAGGAAGGTTTCCACTTTGATCACTAGCCTGTGTTGAGATGATTGATCTCAACCAGAAGGTGGCATTACAGCTAGCCCCAGAAGCAAAGGGCTTGTTAGGGGACAAAAAACATCAAGTGAGATATCCAACCATTTTATAAGTTATCCTGGATCCCTGAGAGAAAGCTGCACTAATTACGATTAGTACAGGTTTGACTCTGAACTCTTTCACTCCCGAACAGTCAATGCCTCAGGGTTAAATGCTTCAGGTGGCCAGTCAAGCAGGCTACTAGAAGATTTCTGTGATGTGAAACTCCAACAGGTCAGTGTAAGAGAACAGAAAGGAGCAAAAACCCACAAGATCTCTGGATCAGTGAGGCAGTGCCCTGTGGTTCCAGTGTGGGCCACCTACAAGATACACTGCAGCAAGGTGTCACCTCCTTTGAACCAGCTCCCAAAGCCAGCGTCCCTACCACCTAGAAGGACAAGGTCAGCAGACACATGGAAACACCACCACCTCTAAGTTCCCCTGCAAATCACACAGCACCCTGAGGATGTGATAGGTACTATCGAAATGAAAACTCTTTCTGAGTATTTGAATGTTGATCACTCAGAGAGTGGTGAACCTGTGGAAATCTCGACAACAGAAGCAGTGGAGGCCAAATGCTGAATAGAGTTCAGATGGAAATAGATTTCTAGACGGTGTCAGTGGGTATGGGGAGAGAGTGAGAGTATGACATTGAGATAGAGGATCAGCCATGGTTATATTGAATTGTGAAGCAGGGTTTGAAGGGCCGAATAGCCTACTCCTGCTCCCAGTTTTTAAGGTGCTCCGTGCTCACCGTCTGAGATTACGTTGGATTTGTAACCTTGGCCTCACGTTTGACTCCAGGATGAGTTTCAAACCTCAGACTCACGCCAACACTAGAACAAGCATTGCCGAATTCCCCCTCGCTTACAGTGGCTGAGTTTGCCCCGATCCAGCTCATCGGCTGTGGAAACCCTCATTCGTTCCTTCAGTGCCCCTAGACTGGACCATTCTGATCACTCCTGATTGATCCTCCCCTTTCTCTGTAAACCTGAGGTTATCCAAATCCTGCTGCCTGCATCTTAACTCACACCTACCATGGTACACACTGATCCATCCTGGCCTCCTCCAGTGGTCCCCAGTATCTCAGATACCAGTCTCCAGCCAATTCAATTCACTCCACATGATATCAAGAATCGCTTGGAGGCACTGGGGCCACATGGTAGCACAGTGGGCTAGCACTGCTGCTTTTCAGCTCCAAGGACCTGGGTTTAATTCCCGGCGTGGGTCACTGTCTGTTTGGAATTTGCACATTTTCCTCGTGTCTGCGTGGGTTTCCGCCGGGTGCTCCGGTTTCCTCCCACAGTCCAAAGATGTGCGGCTTAGGTTGATTAGCCATGCTAAAATTGGCCCTGAGATGCGTAGGTTAGAGGGATTAGTGGGTAAAATATATAGGAATGTGGAGGTAGGGCCTGGGTGGGATTGTGGTCAGTGCAGACTCGATGGGCTGAAGGGCCTCTTTCTGCACTGTAGGGTTCTATGATCCTATGATCCTGAATCTTGTTTGTGTCATCATGAGTTAAGACACATAGGGAGTGACTATTTTGGTTTTGACTAATCACTGAATCATTCAGTGACTCACTTGTGTATCTGCAACGTGACGGGGTTTTTGAACAGGCATTACAACAGACAGGAGACACCTAGCTGCTTTATGCTGCTGTCTGTTAGAAGAACTCTGGTGTGAATGGAACTATGGTAATGCTTTTTGACTGCTTGGTGCAAACTTCACTATCAATAAAGCTTAGTCCCGTGTACAGTTAACAGGACAATAAACCCACAAACAGATGCTTGCTTATCTGCCCTTTCGATCATCTAATTAATGCCTTAAGTTTGTCAAGCTAATTGCAATATACAAGATGGCTAGTTTTGTTTGTTTCTATGGAGGTTCATTAACTGCTGCACAGACCCACAACATTTGAGTAATTAACCCTAGAGGATTGCTAAATACAATAATGTGCATTTAAAGTAAAATACAATTTATCAAAAATATGTAGGCAAGCTAAAGGTTGAAGTCAAGTACATTTTTAATATATTCAATATTTTCTAAACTTATGGGGGCAAATTTTATTGTCCTGGCCACCATGGGAATTGGAGTGGGCGAGCGGCGGACGATGGAAAGGTCCTTTGATCTTGGCCAGATTTTCCAGTTTCCAGGCGAGTGAGGCTGGAAAATCCTGCCCATGTATTCTATACTTTTGAGGCTTGATGTGGCTGTCTGCCTTGGAAATGTAAATGTACAGGCCAAATGACCTGAACACCAACAAAGTCACTGAGACAACTGCCATTTGGGCAGTGTAGGGGAGTATTTCTGCCCCAGACAACTGAGGGAGAAAAGCACATAGTCGACAAGTCCAGCACCTTCATCTACCCGGTACACATATCCATTTCCCATTCTTTTCTATATCTTCTGCAGTGGTCTCTAGCATCACCTAGGCCTGGATTCCTTGTCTTCGCTCCTATTCATCATCCTGAGGCATTTTCCATCCCTCCTGACCCTCCCCATTCCCCAGTGAGGAAGCTTACAACCACCACTATCTCCACTGATGCACTCTAACTGCACTTTAGGAGCAGTGTCCAGAACTCCTCATTGTGCTCCTGGTGTGATCTAAACAGTGCTTTGTATAGCTGAAGCATGACCTTTAATTCTAATCCCTTAGATATAGATGTATTGTGGAATATGTTGCTGCTCAGCTGAAAATCTTCACATCTCTTGGAAAGTGGTTAAATGGCTAAAAATGGTATTTAATCAGTAACTGCAGGTTTAATGAGAATGTGAAGAACCATGTTTGAAGTCAATTATGTAAATCAAACTTATAAATTGACGCTAGAGTTAAAGGCAGCGATACTCCCAGCCTGGGCCAGGAGGCATAAGCAGAGGACGTGCAACAGGCTTCCTACTGGGTGTCACAGTCACCACGCATCTCCAGCCGCCACCTCAGCCCCACTGAATTCCGGAAAGATTATGTAAATTGTGATTTGCATTTCATTCATGGTCCCGGATGGAAGTCTCTGGGCCTGCTAGTGTCTCTCCACAGTGCGCCACCCCCTCTGGGCTAGGAAGTTCACTCCATTCACTCCAATGGGGTTTATAACAGCCCAACCCTGCTGGAGTGAAGGGGGGCCATGGAGGCCCTCCAAGAGGTTGGGGGTAAAGGGGGTACCCCCTGGGCATTGTCAACTTGGACTGGCCTGGATGTGTCTGGGACGCCAGTGATTAGCATTGCAGGGTCACAGGGCTGGCCAGTGACTGAGCTGCCCAGCTATTGGGAGTCTGGCACTGCGGGCCATTGCTATGTTTCCGTCTCTCCAGCAGAAATAGACCCCGCCCTCTGATTTTTACTGTGAACCACATTGGGGCACTCTGTAATGTACAGATTGTGGGAGATTCATTTTGAAAATCCTACTGAAAAAAAAAGCAGGATTTACTCCAGTTTTTATGTGAATTTGACACTTTGAATTTTTTTGAGTGAATCCCACCCAAAATGTCAAATCTCAGGAGCAATTCTCGTATTGCGACCCACAAATTTTCTGGTCACTCAGGTCGGGAGATGCACGTGTCGGCCATTTTACGGGATTTGCACCTGCGTTCCCGATGCATGCGCATCTCCCACAGCCAGAGAACAGTCACAGTTGGGACCACTCTGGAAACCAGCTGGAAGAGAGGCAAGTGATTTAAATCCTTTTTGAATGTATTTTAAATCTATTTTAAATGTGATTATCGGGCCTGGTGCGGAACTTGCCAGGCCTGATAGCGTCTCCCACTCTGGCAGGAGTACTTCACTCTGGGGAGGTTTAAAGTAGCTCCCCACATTCGGGGAACTAGCAGGAGACCCGCTGGAGTGAAGAAGTGGGGGGCAATCGGAGCCCACCTAGGGGTCAGGCAGCAGTGGGTTGGTGCCCCCTGGGTATGGGCACTGTGGCAGTACCAGCCTGTGCCCCTGGCACTGCCTTAAAGTGCCCATGCCCGGGGGGGGCACCTTGGCACTGCCCATTGGGCAGCGCCAAGGGAGTGGTGCCTATTGTGGACAGGGCCTATGGGGGTGATTGTTGGGGGGGCATCCTGCTGTCACTCTGCATGGGGATGAGTCTTGGCTGGGGGGGGGGAGGCCAGCGATTGGGGCAGCCTGAGGGGGGATGGGAAGGGGTCAGTGGGATTGGGAGGGTCTGCCGGAGTGGGGGGGTAAGGGATCGCCACTGCTAGGTGCGGGGGGCTGGACATTGAGGCGTTCCTGGATGGGGAGTCGGGGCTGGCCCAGAAAATGTTGTTGCGGCTGCGATCAGGCTGTAGAGAGGGGGAGAAGCTGGAGCTGGAAGGGCTGCACTGCGGGAGTCTTGGGCTGGCCAGCGATCGAGCTGGCCAACAAACTGGGAGACTTAGAGACCAGGGCCACTGTGCACACGTAGAGTTCTAGGGCTGTTATACACTGGCGCAAATTGGCGCTGCCCCCTTTAGGTTTTTAATGATATTCATGATTGTGACCTTTGCATTACACAGAGTGCAGAGATTTGGGTCTGATGTTTCACTGAAAAAACGGTTGTGATCTAGACCGGTTTTCACGCCAATTCAGCACTTTTGGGAGAACTGCCTCCCTCAATTCTAATGTCGATACTAAAAATGAAGCGTACAGAGTTTAAAGAAATATCTCCAGAAATTAAATGTTCCTCTTTCTTAATGGGACCCATCTGTACTTGGTAGTAGAATGGATATGAGGATAATTTCTAACATATACAGGATTTTTCTGGCAGTCATGCTGTAATCCTCACTGAATAGAGCTGCAGTACACCTGGAAACTGAAAATATACTAAAGAGTAGTCAGCTTGGATTTCAAAACGGAAAAATCATACTTGGTGACACTTATTGAATTCTTTGTAATATACTCAGATTTCCAAAAGATCGTCAGTAAGTTCTTTTTTAATTGTGGGTGTGTTGGCTGGACTAGCATTCATTACCCTTTCCTAGTTGTTCTTGAACTGAATGGCTTGCTTGGCTATTTCAAAGGGCATTTAAGTGTTCACCACATTGCTGTGGATCTGGAGTCACATGTAGGCCAGACCAGGTAAAGATGGCAGATTTCCTTCCCTGTGAATCAGATTCTTCTCTGAACTGGACAGAAAAAATACCGGCATGAATTATTCCAGTTTTCATGCAAATTTGACACGGGAGAATTCCGGCCGATATCTATTTGGAAAAATGGAACAGAATAGGATTATTTTCTCTTGGAAAGGGAACATTGAGGGATGGCCTGATAGAGGTCTTTAAGTTTATGAAAGGGTTTCATATGCCAGTCACGGAAATGTTTCAAATTATGAAGGGTCTGGGGCAATAACTATAACAATAGTTATAACAATAGCCATAAGACAGCCACTAAAAATCCAGTGAGAATGTAAAGGGATGGCATTGAATGGGAGGGCGTGGAAATGGAACATAAACACCAGTATGTACATATTGGACAGACTGGCCCTGTTTCTGCGCAATAAATACAATGCTATGTAGTAAACAAGTAAATAATCAATTGAAGAATGGACAGAGACATTTCTAGCTGCAAGCTGGAATGCAGCACTAGTCATGCACTGGCTATAAAAAGCTGCAAATTACAGTTCGAGCAAACAGTTCAATCTAGAAAACCATTAGAATGCTCAATAATTAATTTGACTTTCCTTGTTGTGACCTCAGTGGATTTTGGTTTGGTAACATAAAGAAAAGGACAAATAGGGTAAATAAGAGTTCTTGCTAGGTCAAACCTAAATCCTTGTCAAATAATGCATCTCAATGGAAACATCAAAATGCTGCAGACAAATTGAAGAATGACTGCCAGAACTGCCAGTCATTGAGGAACATGAAACATATAATCAGGCACAGCACTCACCTGAATTATCACTGTGAAAAATATAACTGTGATTGTCGTCGCAACAAAGTAATCTTTCGCCTTGATAGTCTGACTGTTGAGAAGTATCACCAGTGCAAATGCTACTGCACCACGCAAGCCACCGTATGTCATAACCACCTGGTCAATTCTGTCCAGTGGGACCAGCCGAAAATGATTTAATACCCAGCTCTGCAGAATTACTCCTGGGAGTGAAAGATTGGTCACAATAATAATGACTTTCTTTAACTGAGAATATAAACCATACAGACAAAGGCTACGAGATTCTTAGTTTTAAGGAGAAGGCACACTTCTACAAAAGCTGTTAGCATTTGGAAGGTTTACACTCAAATGTGGAAATTTGCAATTTTACCTATTTGGCTTGGAATATATTTTGGTTTAAATGTTGCTGATATTAAGTCAGGTTCAGCTCACAAATGTTAACTTTCAAAAGACGCAAAGCACCCAGGATACTGATATGAACTAGTAGTTGGGCTCCAAACAAAGCAGCAATCCAAAATCATGTTCTCCATCAGTATTGAGAAAATGGAGGTCAGAGCAGACTGTAAAGCTGAGCAAGACTCTGTACAACTGAAGTATAGTAAAAAGTCTCACAACACCAGGTTAAAGTCCAACAGGTTTCTTTAGTAGCACAAGCCATAAGCGTTCGGAGCATTGCCCCTTCATCAGTTGAATGGGAGTTCTGTTCACAAATATTTATATATATATATATATATATACACACACACACACCCAATTTACAAGATAATGGCTGGAATGCAAGTCTTTACAGGCAATCAAGTCTTGATTACCTGTAAAGATTGCATAAGACTTGATTGCCTGTAAAGATTCGCATTCCAACCATTATCTTGTAAATTGGATTTGTGTCTAGATATGCCCTGTTTGTGAACAGAACTCCACTCACTTGATGAAGGGGCAGTGCTCTGAGAGCTTGTGACTTGTGCTACCAAATAACCTGTTGGACTTTAACTTGGTGTTGTGAGACTTTTTACTGTGCTTACCCCAGTCAACGCCGGCATCTCCCTATCACAACTGAAGTATAACATCCTCCTCCCTCCAACCCTCCTGGAGTAAAGGCCAATGCCCTATTAACCTTGGTAGTTGTGCATGGACACCGCTATCCTTTTTGCTCCATTACAGTTCTTAATTTCTCACTATTAAGAAAAGATTCTGAATGACCTATCTTGGATTTGAGGTGGAGGACCACATACTTCCTTACATCAAACTTTATCTGTTTCAGCTTTGCCTACTCCTTTAATCTGTTTAGACTCTTTTTTACATTTCCTGTCCCAACTTTACTACTCACCTTGCTTCCTAACTTCTTAAATCAAAACAAAACTGTATTTTATTTGTTCTTTCATCTCATGTACAATTAACTGATTTATGATTGATCTGAGCGCAGTAGAATACTAGGTGGCACAGTGGTTAGCACTGCCTCACAGTGCTAGGGACCCTGGTTTGATGCCTGGCTTGGGTCACTGTCTGTGCACAGCCTGCATGTTCTCCCTGTGTCTGCATGGGTTTCCTTTGGGAGCTCTGGTTTTCTCCCACAGTTCGAAAGATATATGGGTTGGGTGGCTTGACCATGCTAAATTCTGCCTCAGTGTACCCGAACAGGTGCTGGAGTGTGGCAACTAGGGGATTTTGACAGTAACTTCACTGCAGTGATAATTCAAGCCTACTTGTGACACTAATAAATAAACTTTTAAAAAAATCTTTCTGAATAGGAAAATACAAATGACTTTCAGTATGTAAAACAAGAGGTATTTTACAACCTGGGCTATTCCTGTTATTTAATTAGAAAACAAGTCATAAGGGCGCTTTTCAATTTGTGGGGGATATAAGTTCACTTACAGGAGTGACCAATAATGCTGAACCAAACAAATTATCTATCACAGTAGAGTAACTTTATAACAGAGTCATTGCTGATGGTGCTTGTCCTGTGAACATTTTCTAAATGTATCATTTAAGTCATATGTCTAAGTAAACATTGTTCCCCTATCTTTCACAGTCATAATTATTTTGAAGAAGATAAACACTAAGATGTTGCATCACTGATGACAATTGTAAATTATTAACTGCTTGCGATTGTGACAGGCACCCCAGATTTTACAGTAAATAATTTGAAGACATATTTTCTGATAAACAAATTAACAGTGAAATGGATGAAAAGCCACAATTGGACAAATCACATCTTGAATGCCTACTAATTCCAACATCAACCAACAAGCTATTAACTGGTCATGAGTTAAAGGATAATAACAATTTTCAAACATCATGTATGAAAATAAATGTCAGATTACAAATTCAATCCATATTTATCATAATCAAACAATAGCAATAAAACCACAATTGAGAAACATTAGAAAGTCCCAATTCTCATCATAATGTCACATCTGTTAGGATATTAACCTTTTTAAGTATTGCTGGTGGGTATCTGTGTCAGTACAAGGAAAATTCAACCTTGTTACATAAACTGATGGGATTGCAAGGCTGTTGGGACCCTTTAGAAACATTCTGATCTGACACGCACCCACCCAATGCCCCAAGAGGGCATTTTAGTCATTCCTGAAATGTGAATCTTTGGGGTTGCAGGCCACTTTCCTGGTGCTGATTGCAAAGCTGATCCTCACTATTGTTGAGGAAAAGGCAGTATGCCCCTTACCACTTGGCATAGTGGCCTCCCAAGATGCCTTCAACCTCTGCAAGAATCCCAGCACCACAGCCTCTAGAAGCCCCACCTGCTTGGTATCAATCATCTTGTCAGAACAGGTGAAGGCCTCAGCCTTTACAAGGGTGAGAAGGAATTCCAAAGAAAAACATTTTTTTTTGATGCAAAGTCAAACCAAGGCTCTATGTACCTGTTTGGATGAATGCTCAGTTAATGTCCTGGTGATGTGGATTTGAATCCCGCCATGGCAGATGGTGAAATTCAAATTCAATAAAAAGAACCTGGGAGTAAGAATTTACTGATGACCATGAAACCATCATCAATTGTCGGAAAAACCCATCTGGTTCACTAATGTCCTTTAGGGTAGGAAATCTGCTGTCCTGGCCTACTTGTGACTCCAGAGCCACAACAATGTGGTTGACTCACAACTGTCCTCTGAAATGGCTTAGCAAACCATTCAACATAAGGGCGACGAGGGATGAGCAATAAATAGCCACTATTGCGCATGTCCCGCGAGTGAATAAGAACAAAAAGTAAAAAGACCCTTTGGCACTATTTGAAACAGAATTCTCCTCATCTCCTGGTCTGCTGCTCTCTCTCCAGTAGCAAAACAAAAATCAAATGAACTAGCTGTTCATTCACTTATTGTTTGTGAGAGTTTGTTGTGAGATGACCAACGATACAGGATGGGAATGTATCTCAAGAATAATCCTTTGGGTGTAAATCATTTGTGTGATGACCTAAGGAAATAATAAAGCACTAAAAAAAACCTTCTTTACTTAATTACAAAGAAATGGTCACATGGAAAAAATTACGTTTTTTTCTGAACTTATGTAACTTTGCCTGACTGATGTGGATGGCTTACAGTGCAGTGTACAGTTTACTAATATACTGCACTCTCACACATCCACTCACTATGGTTTGCAGGGGCGGTCTGACAGACTTTGATGGCGTAGGGATGGAGGGAAGAGAAATGAGTACTTACCTATTGCCCTGAAGACAAATGTGAAGAGAAGTGTGAAGAGCACCAAACCTGTGTCCCAGGTCCACTTTGAAGTATCAACAGCTGAGATTCCCAACAGCATGAAGATGATAGTTTCTGAACTGCTGGCTAAAGTTTTCATTGTATATTTGACAGTTGTGCGGGATTTCTGTGAAATGTTGGCTTCCACATACTTTTTGCAGCACAGACCACAAAAGGTAACCCTAGATGTGGAAACAAAATTTTGCTTTAGACACTCTGAAGTTGCATTTAAGTAATACATTGATATTTAAGGGGACAACAGTTCCCTAGTGCATTCTCCATGGCAACATCTTGGCAGATCTGTGTTGACATACCAACCAATCAGCACCCTTTTCTCATGCAGAATAAATAGCTGTTCCCTGTGAAATTTGACATTCTTGCATCTGTCCTGATGAGTACAAGATGAAAAGCTTCAACAACATGTCTCTTTATTCAGTAATACTCAAGTTTTGTACTATCAACCAATTATTTATATTTTAATTTGCCATATTATTTTCTCTGGAGGAATTTTGGATCTCACTTATTTGAAATTTAATTCAGCTCCAAATAGGTCTAAGATTTTCTTAGCTAAATTCCAAATATAAGATTATTTAAATGGCTACAGCTGGAGGAAGCCAATTGTTTCATCTGAAATAGTACTTGGGATTAACTTTTCTATTTCACTTAATATCTGACATACTCTACAAAGGTCCATCTCATTTGCCTCCATTCTGGAATGAAAAGTCAATGTTGTTCTAATCTTTCCTCATAACTCAGTCCTCTGGCATGAGAAATCTCTCTTCTGGTCCTCATCTGCAACACTCCTGAGGTAAGCTGTTTCTCATGTACCTTTGGTGAACAGAACTGAATGCTGTTCTCAAGACAGCCTGAAGAGAACAGCTGTGTTTAACATGGTGCTGTCTCATGTTAAACTCTGCTAATCTGGCAATACAATTTAGCATTCGGCTTGTTAGGTTGATTTCTGCCGTACGGTGACAGAGTATGGTGAGTGTGGAGTTTACTCACTCTCCAAGATCATTTTCAGCCCTCTTCCAAGCTATCTCAACTGATTGTCTCCCATTATCCCAGCATCTGCAACGTTATGGACAATTAATTCTAGATTCAAGCCACTCCACATGAAAAAAAGTGGTTCTTGATTTTCCTCCAAAATTGCTGAGCACACATATTAAAGTCATGATCTCTTGATTCCCTGCCAGAGGGAAATAGTTTCTCTCCATCTACCTTTTTTAACATTAACCCCTCTCTCTGACCATTCTTCAATATTTTGTCATCCACGTAATACAAGCCAAATTCATCTACCCCTTCCTCAAATTATAGCCTCTTAAGGCCTGTTTTCATTCTGCTGAATCTACTTTCCATCCCCAAAAGTCAATATGTCCTTTCTGAGGCACGGTGCCCAAAACTGAGCATATTATTCCAGATGAGGACTTAGGTTCTAAACAACTGAAGCATAACTCCCTTCTCTTTATTTCCAATCCCTTGAGATCAAGGTCAAAATTTCAATCCTCTTGCACCCATTCTATCAGCTTTAAACGATTTGTGTACTTCAGTTCCCAAATCTCTTTGCTTTTTCATTGTTTCCAGTTTGTCATCATTTTGGAAAACACTGACTGATCTCCCTTGGGTCCAGTGAGACCTTATATTCAATTGAGTATTTGAAAAACACTGCAAAGAGACTGAATAGAAAATGCAGATCGTGAATTCCAAACAGATTGTTGTGGACAATGGGTTGTGAAGACCTCATTCACATGGAAAAACTGTCTGCATCTTCAGCCCTGTATTTTAATCTGCACCCGTGATTGCTGGTGATGTCAAATAGCAGTGCTAAGATACAAATCCCTTGATCATATCATCGACAATAGGAATCATGAGTGCTAAGAACACTGAGTAACTCTTCTGTCCCCTCTTCAAGTTAGAACATAAGAACATAAGAAATAGGAGCAGGAGTAGGCCATCTAGCCCCTCGAGCCTGCCCCGCCATTCAATAAGATCATGGCTGATCTGAAGTGGCTCAGTTCCACTTTCCCGCTTTTTCCCCATAACCCTTAATTCCCTTGCCTACCAAAAACCTATCTACCCGCGTCTTAAATATATTTAGCGAGGTAGCCTCCACCACTTCAACGGGCAGAGAATTCCAGAGATTCACCACCCTCTGAGTGAAGAAGTTCCTCCTCAACTCTGTTCTAAACTGCACCCTCCCCCTTATCTTGAGGCTGTGCCCTCTAGTCCTGCTGTCCCTTCTGAGTGGGAAGAACCTCTCCACCTCTACCCTATCCATCCCCTTCATCATCTTATACGTCTCAATAAGATCCCCCCTCATCCTTCTAAACTCCAACGAGTACAAGCCCAGTCTATTCAGCCTCTCTTCATAGCTCAACCCCCTCAACTCCGGTATCAGCTTAGTGAACTTCCTCTGCACACCCTCCAAGGCCAAAATGTCCTTGTGCGTGCGGCGACCAAAACTGCACACAGTACTCCAGCTGCGGCTCACCAGCGCCCTGTACAGTTGCAGCAAGACCTCCCTACTTTTATATTCAATCCCCCTCGCTATGAAGGCCAGCATCCCATTTGCCTTCCTGACCACCTGCTGCACCTGTAGGCTGGGTTTTTGCAACTCATGCACAAGGACCCTGAGGTCCCTCTGCACCGTAGCATGCTGCAGCTTTTCGCCCTTTAAGTAGTAGTCCTTCCTACTATTATTCCTGTCAAAGTGGATAACCTCACACTTGCCAACATTGTATTCCATCTGCCAGGTCCTCGCCCACTCGCTCAGCCTATCTAGATCCCTCTGCAGACTTTCTACACCCTCCGCACTTTTCCACTTATCTTTGTGTCATCAGCAAATTTCGACACCTTACACTCAGCTCCCTCCTCCAGATCATCTATTGATTGTTGGGCTTGGTAAGTTGGGCTGATAGAATATTTTACATCGTCTTTAATAGGTAGTTGTGACCTGAGTTTAAGTTCTCATCCACATCCACTCGCAGCCCAAATAAAATGACAAACTTTCACACCCTGACACCTAGACCGAGATTCTCCAAAGAAATTCTAAGTTCCCAACGTGCAGGAAAATGCAGGTGATTTCTGGCACAGAGCTGATTACGTTGAAAATCCTGGTCTTGGAGACATGCGGCGGCTGTGATGCCCAGAGGGAATCCTGCAAAACGGCTGACGCTGATGGCTCCCTCCTGGTTCATTATTCGAGCACTGCAGCGGGCTGGGAGAATCACCCCTCTACAGTCTGAACAACTGTTTCTGCTCTCCCCCTGGTTAGATTCTCTCATTCACCTTTACTCATGACTATTTCACTTTTACCATCCTATCTTACCTCTTCACCATTCCTCCACCGGAACATTTCTCGTCTTTACCTGTTGCCTTATTCTATCTTTCTCAGTTCTTCATTGTTGTTTTGTTCTCCCTCCTTCACTTCTATTCCCGCTTTTATTTCCTCTCCTCCTTTTCCTCTCTGTTACTGGTACTCTTCTCCTTTTGCTTTTTTTTTCATTTCTATTTCCTTGCCCGTTTTATTCTTTAATTCACATCTCTCAGTTATTTGTCTGCTCCCCAGCTTTGTGTCTCAGTTTCCTCTGAGTTTGTTCCTTTCCTTTACGCCCACAGCAACAGGCCTGAATGTCTTTCTAATACAGGCATTTGAAACTGAATTCTTAAAAATAGGAGAAATGCTGTTACTGGAAATTACAGAGGATGCAGTCCAGATCAAATTGCAATTGGGAGTGATCTCCCATCAGGAGATTGGTAAATGAGGCAGGAACGGTGAATTCCACCCTGTCTTTTAGCTCCAGCCAATTTCTATGGCAGGGTCAAGGGCAGTTCATCTATTTTACTCCACCCTCTCCCCAGTGAGAAATTCCCAGGCCTCCTGCCCTTAAAGTTGATACGGTGCCCACTCACTGGCGCTGCAGACACTGCACAGCATGATCCTGGTAGGATTACACGTGAAGAAATGGAGGCAAAATTGACTTACGCCAAGATGGAGGAGAGAGAGACCATTTCAGCTGTGAGGTGGGCCAGGTAAACAATCAGGAAGACGAAGAGTGGCTCAATGATGCGGACCCGCTTGGTGAAACGGCTGATGAGGGCCAGCACAAAGGCAAACACAATTCCTACAGCAGTTCCACCCAAACTCACCACGAAGATTGAACCTAGAAAACAAACAGGAACTCAGCCACTTGTGTTGTTTTTTTCAGTTCTCTAGTTTGTACATTCAGTCACCTTCAACTGCAAATTGCTTCCTTCCCGCACTCAGTACTTTGTGGGTAATAATTAATTTAATGCTAATGTGGCAAAACATTTTTTCCAGGTATAATATGATTAATGATAAACACTGCAACAATAGTTGTCACTTCTTTTTGGATGATATCCAGAATCGCCATCCTGATGTGCACAAAAAGATTTTATTTAGATGCTCAGGTTATTGTGTCACTGCCTGAATTCATTCATAGGTACATTAGCAATGGGTAAAACTCTGGCAATTGCCTTCAATAGTAGGGAAAGTAGCCATCAGGAACAAACAGCACTCACCACTAATGAACAGTCTTGATTATCATATCAGATGGGTTTTGGATTTGCTCATCAGATTTTGAATGTTACAAGTGATTGGTCAACCTGTATAATGATCATTGCATTTAGATTCCACTCTAATAACCATCAAGTGGCAGGGATTGTTTTCTTCCATTGTTCCCTGTTTCTCAGAGGAAATGTCTCTTTGTTCAATCGTTGACTCCGTCACTGATCTTATTCCCAGATCAGATACCTCCTACGGCGGACAGTCAACCTGCCCCAGGTCAGTGAACCGGTTCTTGACTTTCCCAATGATGCTTCCCCTTTCGACTCCTGCCTCCTCTCCCTCACCAATAGGGAGGTGAACTTTCTATTCTGTGCCTTCCCACAGACAAGATTGATCTTTGGCAGGGTCAGTGATTGTTGGCAGTGAGCCAACAGTTCTAACATTGACAGTTGACCGTTTATTTATATAGTGCACAAGATTAACTGAATTTTCTCACCTACACCCTTAACGTAATCCAAAGCCTGTATATTTTCTGAGCCAATTCCTGCGAAGGAATTAAACACTTTATAGAGCACCTGTGAAAAGAAAAGGGTAAAGAATAGATTGATAAGAGATCAGGCTCGTCTGTTGTATTTGCCATGAATGAAAATAATTAAGTGTCATGTGCAGCCATTTCTTTGAAATGCATCTCCCTCATATCAAACTCCTGACTAGATGTGGAAAATTGGAAATTTGCTTCTTTAATGTTCATTCACCCCAAACAAATGAAACAAACATATCTTCTGTTGATTTCTGCATATCTGATGTCATAACATTCCCTAATTTAAAGAAAGCTGAATCTTCTCTCCGTTCAAAAAGAGGAAAACACAGTGGCACAGTGGTTAGCACGGCTGCCTCACAGCACCAGGGACCCGGGTTCAATTCTGGCCTTGGGTGACTGTCTATGTGGAATTTGCACATTCTCTCCATGTCTTCTGGGTTTCCTCTGTGAGCTCCAGTTTCCTTCCCACAGTCCAAAGCTGTTTGGGTTAGGTTGCCTGGGCATGTTAAATTGCTCCTTAGTGTGAGGAAGATTATTAGGGTGAATAAGTGGGGTTACAGGAATTGTGTCTGATTGGGAATGTTGTCAGTGTGGGCCTGATGAACTGAATGGCTTCCTTCTGAACTGTACGGTTCCTATGATTCAATGATAAAGGCTGGAAAGTGTGTTATTATTCTCTGAGGCCAGGATTTCTGCCCTGTCTTTTTGGGGTAGGAGCAGGAATGACAGAGAGAGCAGAGACTCTCACGTTGTGAAACAACTTCTACGGATGGGTAGTAGTGGGAAATATCGGTGGGATATTTCCGATCGATTGTTCCCAATGCTCCCCCAATGACATAACCGGTTGAATGTCAGGGTCTTCTTTCAAATATATTTAAACATCATAATGAAGGCTTTATGCCTGAAAGTCCCACAATTGTCCATTCACATCAGCATGAGGGCTTGCCAATGTGAGTCATGACAGGACCCCACAATGTGTACCTGGTAAGCAGAACCCACTGAATGCGCACAGGAGTAGAGCCACTGTGGACGATGAGGGGGAGGGGTATGCCTACCCCGCTGGCTCTATCCGGGCCAGTGCCTGAGCTGTGCCCAGGCAGAGCTGGGGAAGTGCTGAGGGTAATCTGAAGGATTCATTAAACTGTTTGTTGCTAAGAGCCATATTTTATTTTGGGGTTATCTAAGAGCCAAGGCTATAGGGCCAGCTGTGCTAACACAGGTGTCTCGTGATATGGGAGTGTAATTTAACAGAAAGGCGATCACTGGGTAATCGGAGAGTTTGAGTGTTACAGAATTTCAAAAGTGTCCTATCTGTAAAATCAGAATAATCTCTGACTTACCTGGTACATCAGGCTCCTAACTCAGAGCACAGCGCTGCCCTTAAATCAGCACAGAATTGATAATCTTTGTCAAGAAGTTGTGTGGGAATTCTAATTACCTTACTGCTTCAGTATGGGGTGCTTTTCTGAATTTGAGGCTCAAAAAAGTAAAGGAAGTTTGACGTGCCCGGGATTTTCCAGTTCACCCTGCGTGTTCTCCAGCAGTAGAGAGGTGGGGGTAGGGGGTGGGCTCACCATTGGCCACAAATGCATAGTCGAGGGGAGGGGAGGGATTTTCATGTTGGGAGGAGTAGACTTCCATAGCAGAGGATGTTGCACATTGCAGGGTTCCATTTTTATCTATTAACAGCGACGAACCCATCTTTTTAACGACCTGATTTTCTGGTCGTCAGCATTACACCGGGGGAACCATCTCTTACATTTTTGAAATGTACAGGAATCCCACCAATTCTGCTGGTGAGCTGCTTTCCGATTTCCCTGTACATGATGAGACTACCAAAAATATTGCAAAAGTTCCCCCTCAGTATCAACTTCAAGTACTCTCATGATATGAACAAAATAGACATTTGGTGAGATTTTCCGACTCTTCGTGCTGGTGACATCTTCTGGTTCCGCTGAAGGCGACCTCCTCCCCTATCACAATGGCGGGTTCCCCAATGCTAATGCCATAGACCATAGCGATACCAGAAAATGCATCTGTGGCCAATGGTGAGCCCCCCCCCCCGCCTTGCTGCTGGAGAACACGCAGGGTGAACTGGAAAATCCCGGGCAAGTCAAACTTCCTTTACTTTTCTGAGCCTCAAATTCAGAAAAGCACCCCATATTGAAGCAGTAAGGTAATTAGAATTCCCACACAACTTCTTGACAAAGATTATCAATTCTGTGCTGATTTAAGGGCAGTGCTGTGCTCTGAGTTAGGAGCCTGATGTACCAGGTAAATCAGAGATTATTCTGATTTTACAGACAGGACACTTTTGAAATTCTATAACACTCAAACTCTCCGATTACCCAGTGATCGCCTTTCTGTTAAATTACACTCCCATATCACGAGACACCTGTGTTAGCACAGCTGGCCCTATAGCCTTGGCTCTTAGATAACCCCAAAATAAAATATGGCTCTTAGCAACAAACAGCTTAATGAATCCTTCAGATTGTAGCTGTCTACGTAAGAGACATGTCTTAACAGCAGAGCTAATATGGGATTCTCGAGTTACAGAGTGCTCCAGAGTAAAACAAGACAAAGACCAAAAACTTTCCTAAAGTCTGTATAAACAGAAATTGGAAATGATACTCAATAAGTACTTAATAACAAAATTATTTTGTATACTGAATTATACATTTATAGAGGCAGTTATCAAAACAGTCCTGTCGAGTGTCTTATAATTTCGTATATAAGCCCCATGCAAAACACTGAGGCTTGGGCTGCACACAGCTGGTTAGGTGCCTACCAGCTCTAGGTGACACAACCTCTTTGACCATCATGGAATTGGAAACAAGTCACAGCAAAGCACATTAATATTTCTAGAATTAATCCCCTTTGCTGTTTCTGTTCTTATCATCAATTCATAAAGAAGATCAACAATGAAGTCTTTTAAGAGCCTATCCTTAAGCATCCCTTTAAGAAGCTCAAAAAAGCACCTGAATTGAGTTGGGTGATAAATGTAGATCCGTTTTAATTTTTGCCAGGGTTAGAACTGAAATCAATAAAGTTCCTACAATTTGTTGGGCAACAGCAAGTTACAAGTAGTGCTATAGCAGATGCACATAGTGAGATTCTTCCTGGATAAAAAGAGTTACCATAAAGTCAGAGACACTGTTGAGTATGGAGGGGCTCACCAGGTGCTAGATTTGATTTGGAAAAGGGGAAGGTATTGTCTCTCAGGCTGCTGTGCAGGTAGCTGAGGCTTCATGATCCTGCAATTTCCATATGCCATTTGAGTCCCAGGAAGTATGAGACTGTGTGGATGTCAAGAGCTTACAGGTACTTACAGGAAGGGGAATGTATGGGGATTCACCATGTTCTATGCGCAGCCTGGGTATCAAATGCTTAGACTGGCAACTGGCCCACAGTTGCTTAGTCCACCTGAGGTTGGTGTTGACATTTGTCACGTTTGCAGGAAGTATCTTCACAATGGGGCAGCACAGAGGCACAATGGTTAGCACTGCTGCCTCACAGCGCCAGGAACCCAGGTTCAATTCCAGCCTTGGGTTCCCCTGCCCCCAGTCTACGTGGGTTTCCTCCGGGTGTCCGATTTCCTCCCGCAGTCCAAAAATGTGCAAGTTAGGTCATGGTAAATTGCCCCTTAATATCAGAGGGGTTAGCAGGGTAAATAGGGTTATGGGGATAGAGCCTGGGTGGGATTATTGTTTGTGTAGACTCGATAGGTCAAATGATCTACTTCTGCACTGTAGGGATTCTATAATATCTATCCGTGGTAAAAGTGAAAAAGATGAAAGTCCGTGCCAGACTCTTGAACACAGAAATTTTGAACTCCTGTTGCCTTGGATACAGATCATGTAAAGTGGCCACAGTCCCAGATGACCATTGGTTGCTCTCCCCTTTGAGGGGGAAGAGCTGACTGGTGGTGATTTAACCTGAGGATTACCACACCTCAGGCAAGGGCAAGGTTGAGAAGGCAGGCCTTCATGAAAAGCCTCAACCAACATGGGAACTGCTGTTGGCATAGATCAGGGATGGAATGAATCTTCTGAGAAGGTGAGGCCCCTTACATTTCTTGTAATCTCCAGGATCTTAGTACATAAGGTCTGGAGGCAGGAAATGACGAAAATTTGTAGGTTTCATCAGGTTTCACTTTAACAAGGATCAGAATGGGATGCCTTTGACTCCCTTATCTTTTCATCCAAGATAGAGCAGGAAGTAGCCTGGAACCTTTGGGAAAAAAGGTGGGGGAGAGGTGGATGCGCACAGTGCTTTTCCTAGATAAGTTCATCGATTACAGCTTTAAAACTGGCATCAGTCTGCCCAATGTGGAAAATTGCCCTGGCAGGTCCCATGAGGAGAAGGCCCATTACCACCTGTTCAAAGACACCAGAGATGGACAATAAATGCTGCTTTGCCAGCATCACCCACTATTGAGCGGAGATTCTACTCATGTCAATGAAGAATCAGCATAAAATTCACCCAAAAGGGGATCCATACAAGGTTTTAAACTTTAATTGATACCTTTTGTCTCCACTAGTTTGAAGGTGAGGCTATTTTTATGAGACATGACTGAATGTGTGAAATTTAGTACAAGTCAGTGCAGAAACTGTCAAGCACAGAGGAAAATAGCAGAAAAGTAAATAAAAGACATTTTTAAAACGTATCTTGGACAGCTGTCCAATCTTCTACAACGTTTGTCAGCTCAGCACTTCTTTATTTTGCTACATCTCAAACTTTTCCCCATATTTCACTTGTCAATGTGGCTTGCAGCAAACAGGTTGCAAACTGGTTAACAGTTAAGTTAGCAGAGCTTCGAAGTATCTCCATTGTCCACTTACTTTAATGATGTCTTGGTGACATGAATCAGGAATTTTATATCCCGCTCCAAAGTGCCATTTTACTTAAAATAACCCTGCTGCGTTAGAACCAAGACTGGCCCTACTAATCGCTGCAAGGATCACATCTCTGTGATCAATATTCATCACAACTGCAGCATTTGTTTGTGACTTTTGAATTCCATCCCCTTGGTGATAAAAGCAAACATTGCTATTAGTCTTTTTGATTGCTTTTTGTAACTGTCCACCGGCTTTTGATGAACTGTGTACCCAAGTGTCTTTGTTCCTCTACATAAACTCCAACTGATCAAGTTGAAGCTACAGATGTCTCGAGCTGAGCAAAAGAAATTTTTTTATATTGTGAGCACATTTGTGCTGGAGATTAGAACTACTCTGCTTCTTGTAGCCAATCTGCCAGTTCACAAAGCAGAGTTTAGCTCCCATTTACTCTAGACACAGGAATCGGTTAGCTCAGTTGACTGAGTGTCTGGTTTTAAGAAGCAGTGTGATGCCAATAGTGTGGTTCAATTCCCTTATTGGCTGATATTATTTACGAAGGCCCCATCTTCTCAAATATGCCCCTCGTTTGATGTGTATTGATCCTCAGGTCAAATCACCACCAGTGCCCTCTCCCCCTCAAATGGAGAGCAGCCTATGGTTATCTAAGACTATGGTGACTTTATCTTTACTGTCGATATAGTTTGATGCCTCCAAACTTTTCTCTTTCCCAACAGCAGTCACCCTCTCCCTTTTTCATTGTGATGCAATATATGGCATTGAAGGCTCATTGGCTGAAAAATCAACCTCATCCGGTGAAAGTGAATGCACTCTGCCACCATTAAAAGATCTAACCCTGATCTCCGCAGTTTCCATCCTGAAATGGATCAACATACATTGGAGCATCATACCACAGACTCCCTACAGTCCAGAAGGAGCTTGCACCGAAACGATCCCACCCAGGCCCTATCCCCGAAACTCCACACGTCCATCCTGCTAATCCCCCTGACACTAATGGACAATTTAGCATGACCAATCCACTTAACCTGCACATCTTTGGACAATGGAAGCAAACTGGAGCACCCAGACGAAAACAATGCGGACACGGGGAGAACGTGTAAGCTCCACGTAGACAGTGACCCAAGCCGGGAATTGAACCCAGGTGCCTAGCACTGTTAAGCAGCAGTGCTAACCAATGTGCCACCACCATGCCACTCACTCCATCATTACCAAACTTCCATTATCACCCAAGCTCTGTGGCATAAACAGGGCTGAAACTTATTCAGACAATTTTGGCCTGCATTTTTATTTTCAAGGTGAGTCATGGGAGTTGGGAAAATTTCTGGTTCAACTGCCCACCTTGGAAGAAAGTGCCCACAGAGGTGGGAAGGGGAGAGTACCAGCTGGGATTGAGCCAACTGACCCCGAAAAACATCCTGAGGAAGCCACAGAGGCTGCCACTTGCCAGGCATGCTGCTTAAAAAACTCAACTCAGTTCTGTAGGAGTTCATCCCAGTTAAAATCAAAGATTTTAATTCCACACATTCCTTACGTTCCACATGCCCCATCTCATGTTCCTGCTCTGACCAAGGCCACAAGAAACTACATAGGGTTATGAATGTAGCCCAGTCCATCACACAAATCAACCTCCCATCCATCGACACCATCCTTACTTCCTGTTGCTTTGGAAAAGCAGCCAGCATAATCAAGGAGCCCATGCACCCCAGACATACTCTCTTCCACCTTCTTCGTTGGGTAAAAGATACAAAAGTACCAACTGACTCAAGAACCGCTTCTGCCCTGTTACCATTAGACTTTTGAATGGACCTACTTTGTATTAAGCTGATTCTTCTCTTCACACTATCTATGATTATAACACTACATTCTACACCTTCTCCTTTCCCTCTCTATGTACAATATACTTTGTCTGTATCGCACACAAAAAAAATACTTTTGACTGTATGCTGATACATCTGACAATAATAAATCAAATCAAAATCACGCACTCTCTCCCTATGACCCCTCATGACCCCATTGCCAAGTTACATCACCCCTACCTATCCCCTATGTTTTCTAATTTCCCAAATACCAAGGCATGTCCCTCACCTACCCAGGTGGCCC
Organism: Carcharhinus amblyrhynchos; assembly: GCF_965287045.1. Taxonomy (NCBI): domain Eukaryota; kingdom Metazoa; phylum Chordata; class Chondrichthyes; order Carcharhiniformes; family Carcharhinidae; genus Carcharhinus; species Carcharhinus amblyrhynchos. Next base: position 47,482,165 of record NC_137327.1, read on the forward strand.
CTCACACCAAGTTATAGCACTTACTTGCCCATTTATCGACTGTACACAGTACAGAAGCAATAAAATGTCTCTTGGCAGTGGGTGTGTAAAGTGGTTTCTCTCCCCAAAAATTCTAAGTGGCAAATTCGCATATAAGCTGAAGTAAATCACACTGTTATTTTTCAGCACAAGTTTCAAAATGAATCTCACACACTGTGCACTACAGAGTGTACTAGCGTAAATCGCATTGAAAATCAGTGGGTGGGACCTATTCCCGCTGGAGAGGCTGGCAGCATAGCGCTGAGCGGGCCACTGTATATGCACCAATCTGTCAGTGCCGATATTGGTGCTTGTGCAGTAGCCTCGCACTGCTGGAGTCCCGACTGCTGGCCAGCCGTGCTACCCCCACGTGACCTGATCGCTGACTGCTGCCCCCCCCCCCAAATGTGTCCAGGCCAGCCTTGACCCTCCCACTCCTCTCTGGCCCTCACCTGATCTCTCGAACTGCGCCCCCCCTCCACCAGCAGCCCTGACCCCACTCTTTCCTTACCGATGGCAAGCCCTGATTATTGGCCTTCCTCCCACTGATCATGATCCCAGTGCACTCTAGTTGCAGCAGCCCCACCGAGCATCCCAGAGGCCCTGCCCCCATTCAGACCCATCCCTTGGCACTACCTGATGCCAACTCCTAGGCATTGGCACTTTGTCCCTTGGGCAATGCCAGGGGCCCAGGCTGGCACTGCCAAGGTGGCATTGCCCAGGGGGTTCCTCCCTCTGTTACCCCTGAACTCCTAGGGGACTTCGATAGATTCCCTTCACTCCAGCGATTCGGGCCAGCAGTTCCCTGCAAGTGGGGCGCTATAATAAACCCCACTGGAGTGAACCACTCCTAGCGGGTGGAAGAGTGGATAGCGGGCCCGGAGATTTCAGTCCCAGGTTCACTTATGATATGTAAAAGAGATGAAATGCACATTTGCATGTAGTATGCAACTCCGCACCAGAAATCGGTGCTGAGCTGACGGCGCCAGAAATCCAGCTGCCAGAGATGTGCGGAAGCCATGACACTCAGTGGGGAGCCCGCGAAAAGGCCTCTGCTTGAGTCTCCTGACCCACTGCACTATAAAAGCAGTGTTGCTTTTGGGATTCCAGGAGAATCACTCCTGCTGTTTGTTTCCTATACTTGTTGCCATTATTAAAGGGAAAAATATCTCTGAGGTGTCCTTCCAGAACATTCTTTCAAACTGCCTGCATTACCAATCTGTAGATTCTGACTATGCGATCTCAAGATCAGAAAGCACTCTGCAAGAACGTTAAAATCTACTTCCTATTCATGCCGCACTTTGTTGCCAAGGGTTGTGCTACTCTATTAACAGCAGTGTCTCTCCAGAGAGATCTAATTAAACACAATCTTTCAATTAGAAATAATATTCATATAGTTCACTGCTTCAATGTAAATAGGCTCAGGAGTATGACTAAAATTCTTCAATTTCCATTTCAAACTAAACATTAATTGTCCCATTGAGTTTCTTAATATAGCTGACCTTTTTAATCCTTTATAAACATTGCCCACCATATTAAAAATGCGTAAGTAGATACTGAACAAGTCCAATTCTGTTTTACAATGGCTGAAAATTCCCCGTCCTGCCCGCTGCAGGAATCGTAGTGAGTAAGGCTAAAAATTCAGCGGACCATATAAAGATCCATGGAGCTCAGCGGGAATTTCCAGTCTTGGGGTGCGTGCCCACAACTGGAAAATCTCACCCGTTGGAGACATGTATTTCTGTCTGAGGAGATTACCTTTTCCTTAACAGCTCTGCAATACATTTCCTCCATTTTCTTTTTAAATACATTAAGACAGTAGCCCCAATCTAGTGAGACAGGCAGATTGCATTGGCTATGGCAACTATATTGGTATCCCAGAGGCTAGGTGAGGGGTATGGGCGGGGGTTGCTCTGAATTTTTTACAACACAAGTTCTCACCCCAACTCCTCCCACTAATTTAAATGGATTGCTCACACAGAAAAGGCTTGACAAGGAGAATCTTGTTTGGGGAGCACAAAATTCAGTAAGGCAGCAGCTTACGAATAGGCAATTGTGGTGGTGCAGGATAAAGGACTTAACCTTCGCTATGGAACAGTAAGAGTGTATAGAAATCAGAGATTCCCTTTAATGTTAAAAACCTGGATCCCCTATTGCACAAGTTCCACCAAAGTGAGGTTGTATCTTATCTGACAGTAAAAATATTGGAACCAACTGCATAGAAATGAAGAGATGCTTCAGCATGATTTGGATAGGCTGAATACGTGGGCATATGCATGGTAGATAAATGTGAGGCTAACCACTTTGGCAGCAATAACAGGAAGACATTCTTTTCTGAATGGGTATAAATTGAGAGAGGTGGATAGTCGGCAAGACTTTGGTAAGCACACAGGTACAGCAGGCAGTAAAGAAGGCAACTGTTTTGTTAATCTTCATAGCAAGAGGATTTGAGTACAAGAATAGAGATTCTCCCTCAGTGTACCCAAATAGGCGCCAGAGTGTGGTGACTAGGGGATTTTCACAGTAACTTCACAGCACTGTTAAACTTCTAACACTAATAAATCAACTCAACTTAAAAAGATGTTTTACTCCAATTGTATAGGGCACTGGTAGGGCCATACCTGGAGTATTGTGTGCAGCTTTGATGTCCATATCTGAAGAAGGGTGTCCTTGCTACAGAGAGAGTACAGTGAAGGTTTACCAGGCTGATTCCTGGAACGGCAGGTCTGTCAAATGAAGAGAGACTAAGTCGGTTAGGATTGTGCTCATTGGAGTTTAGAAGATTGACAGGGGATCTCCGAAACATATGACATTCTAATAGGGTGAGACAGGGTAGATTCAGGAAGAATGTTCCCCATGGTAGAGATGCCCAGAACTAGGGGTCTTAGTTTGAGGATAAGGGGTAAACCTTTTAGAACTGAGGTGAGGAGAGATTTCTTCACGCAGAGAGTGGTGAATATGTGGAATTCACTTCCACAGAAAGTAGTTGCGGCCAAAACATTGTGTGATTTCAAGAAGAAATTAGATATAGCTCTTGGGGCTGAAAGAATCAAGGGATATGGGGAGAAGGGTGGGGGAGGGGTCAGGTTATTGAATTTGATGATCAGCCATGATTGTAATGAATGACAGAGCAGGCTTGAAGGGCCGAATGGCCAACTCCTGCTTCTAGTTTCTCAGTTTCAAGGCTGACTGAACCAAGGCAGATGCACAAGTTCCTATATTTGACTGCTAACAAATAATGAGAACTCAGAAGCAAGGGAAAAATATGTCTAGACTCGTTGGGGGTGGTTCTCCCACTGCGTTCGCGCCGTACTTGCAGTGCTGGATCTCTGGCAGCATCTGCGCAGTGCCAGAAATCATCTGGGAGGCAGGGCTAGCATTTAAATAGAATTTTACACACTATTTAAATGCTATTAGCGGGCCCAGAACTGAATCCTCCGGGCCTGCTAGCATCTCCCACTCTGCCAGAGTGTTTCCAGCGGGGATTACTATAGTTCTCCACATTCAGGGAACTAGCAGGACGTCCCTGCTGGTGTGAAGGTGGGGTCAATCGGGACCCCCAAGGGGCCTGGCCATGGGAGAGTGGTGCCCCCAACACTGCCCAAGGGGCAAACTGCCAATGCCCAGGGACACTTTGGTGCTGCCCATCAGGCATGGAGCAATGCCAAGGGGACCTAATGGGACGGGGTCTAATGGGGCAGAGCCAAGGTGTGATCAGTGGCAGTGGGGGGTCCGAATTGGACGTTGAGCCCAAAATTGGGCTCATACTGTTTTTTGTTTGCCTGTTACTCATCCTCCAATGTTTGCACAAAATTAAAACAGTGCCTAGCATCATTAAAAATGAAATGGAAATGGCCAATTTTTTTCCCAAGAATCTCACTGCAACGGTAACATTGCACATGGCTTGTTCAAAATATTAATCCTATTTAACCATTTATTACCAAACTTCAGGCAACAAATTATATCAACCTACAATCCACTCATTATGCAAAACTATCTCTCTCTAGCATTTGTATTGTTCACTGTAATGGATTTATTTGCGTCAACAAACTAAAATCGTCCATACACCTAACCTCTTAAATTTTAATTCGGGCCCCATGATGTTTGAACCCTTTACCACAGTCAATAATTTGCCTGGACACTTGCTCACACAGGGAAAAGTATGAGGTCCTAAGCTTTCTAGCACCGCCTGCTGGTTGTACAACAGATCTGAGTTGGTTAGAGACAGAAAGCAGCTCAGAGGATTGTGTGCTATTTTTCATAGAGTGTCCTGTCAAGATCATTTATCACAACTGCAATGAGAGGCAGGTGAGGACACCTGCTAAAGACATTTGCCAAATCAGCCCATAATGAGAAAGCCTGCAAACTTATATAAACATTTTATATATCCCAAAGTTCTTCAAAGCCAATGCCAATTCTGTTGCTTTCATATAATCATAGAATCCCTGTAGTGCAGAAGGAGGCCATTCAGCCCAACGAGTTTTCACCGACTCTGACACAGCATCCCACCCAAGCCTTTTGCCCGTAAACCAATTTATTTATCCCACACATCTTGGGATATAAGGGACAATTTAACATGGCCAATGCACCCAACTGACACATCTTTGGAGTGCGGGAGGAAACAGGAGCAGCCAGAGGAAATCCACGCAGACACAGGGAGAATGTGGAAACCTCATACAGACCGTAACCCAAGGTCAGAATTTAACCTGGGTTCCTGGCACTGTGAGGCACCTATGCTAAACCACTGTGTCACTGTGCTGCCCTGCAAACTTATCAGTTTCCTCCACTTACTGACCAATCTTTTGTAGGCAAACATAGCAATTATTTTTTTTAAACACAAAGACCCACAAACAGCAAAAAACAAATAAATGGTCTTTGTGGCATTGATGGAGGGATTAAGAGTGCTCTTCTTCAAAACAGTACCATGGGATCTTTCATGATTATCTATGATGGAAAGATTAATACCTCATCCGAAAGATGGCACTTTGGCAGTGCAGCACTCTCTCTGTGCAACACTGAGACATAAGCCTCAATTAAGTGTCTATGGACCACAGTGGAAAGTAAATGGAACTCTCTACAGCATTGGCTAAAGAAAAGGTTTAAAAGAGTACTAAGAAGGCACAGGTGCTGAAGATCTGAAACACAAACAGGAAGGCCTGAATTTCTAGTATGGAGTCAGGAAAATTCCCAAACTGACTCAGGAAAAATGCCCCTGTTGGTCTAATTTTCATTCTGGGTGGGGGTTATTAGGATTCAGACTCGTTGCCCCAGAAGGGGTTCAGAGACAACAATGGGAGTTGCCAGATGTGGAGGTGAGCGATATGTGAAAGGCCCGCCTCGATGAATGATCTAGGAACTTGTCCCAGCTGTAGTGAGTACAATAAAAAGAAAAACAACCCTCCAGCCTTGCCTTTCACACTCCCATTCCCCCACCCCTGTCACACAGTCCCATCCTCCATCCCTGCCAAACACTCCCATCCTTCATCCATGCCATGTCGCTTCATGATTCTCCACTCCCCATGTGGTCCCTCATGCCCACTATGTCAACCCATTTCTCTCTAATCACCTTCAAGTCCTTTTATAGCCCCCTATATCAACAAAATGCCAACTCATGCCAATCCATGCCCCCCACACACCATCCTTTGCCTTTACATATTCCATGCCACCACCCAGTGTCCACCACATGCAGACTACAGGACCCACGCTGACATTAGATAAAGTTCTAAGTGACTATTATAAACTTTAGTATTTTTTAAATTGCATTCATAGAAACATTCATTACCTTTACATTCCTTCAACTACATTATCCCTTATACAAATTATTCAAGTGCTTAATCCCTTATAAAAACAAGAATTTGTATACATAGCTTGACATCAAAGGCATTTAACCTCTTGGAGCTACAAAGAAACTGAACTGATAGGCACCCTGCTGTGACAATGATAGTTTGACAGTTTGAATGAGATTTAGATGCCATGATAGAGTTTATCTACTACTTATGCACATTCATGTCTGTGTTTAACAATACAAAAGAGCATTTAATCTCTCCCAGATGGCAACAGATCTTTCCTAAAGGTGTCTCTGCACCTATTCAAGATGGTACCCTTCCTCTCCAGTTTTAGAAAGAGTAAAGCCAATAAGTTGTGTCTTGAGCGTCCCACTAGAAAAAATGGCTGTAGTTTTACACATGCAGCTGCCTCTGTAGATCATGTGATGTGAAAACTACAACACCCTTTCCGCACCTCCACCCAGTGAAAATGGTGGATGCTGGGTTTGGGGGAGCAACTTCTGGAATTGAGTCACCGGTGCCATTTTGGCTACACTGGAGACACTTCATCTTTACACAACTTCAGGCCAAAATGCTGAAAGTACTAATTCTGATAAAAGGCTGCACATCACAACTGATAACTTGCCAGTTTCCTCCACACTCTCTGACCAACATGATGAATGTTTCCACAATTAAAATGAAATGAGGTTTCCTTAAAGTAGATACTCATTTCGGAATAATCACCAATCGAAAGGAAATGTAAACATTCTGTCCTTTGAATGATTTGTTGATAACAAGACTGTAATGCTTAGAATAGTAAGCTTATTAAGTGAGATGCTCATAGCAATGTCATGGTAACCACTGACAGCTCTTCACCTGCCTCACGAAAACATACAGTTTAGAATTATATAGCAACAATTTTAAATGACAACAATGTATTAATAAGCTATCTCCGCAATAACTGATTCAATATACAACAGTATAATTGGAGATTTTGCCCCCACCCTTCCCCCTGCACACAGATACGTGGCAAGTTTAAGCAGAAGTACTCAAACAGCTCCTAAAACTAAAAGGTGATACAAAAGTAGAAGTCATGCTAACATCCCAACAAAATAGCTCATTCTCTGTTTCTGTCACAATGGTAAATCGAAACTGATATAGTTTGTACAAAATAAGATATTGCAGAGGAAGGCAAAAGCCTTCTGTGGGATGGCAGAGTGGTTAGCTTTGCTGCCTCACAGCACCAGGGACCAGCTTTGAATCCCGGCTTGGGTCAATGTCTGTGCGGAGTCTGCATATTACGTTTCCCCCATGTCTGCATGGGTTTCCTCCAGGTGCTCTGGTTTCCTCTGTGCTGGTTAGGTGTAGTGGCTGTACTAAATTCTCCCTCAGTACCTGAACAGGGGGGGAATGTGGTGACGAGATTTTCACAGGAACTTCACTACTGTGTTAACGTAAGCCTACTCGTGGACCTAATAAATAAATAAAAAGCCTGCTTTTATCAATCCAGGAATTCTGTGAAACTTTCAGTTGTACGGTTAAAGTTATGTAAACTCTCCATCGCCTTCTAAATCATAGCTAATTATAGTCTATATTTTATAAATACAAAATCATACTTGAGAAGCGTACATGACACATGGGTTAGGATTTTCTGCTCCTGTTTGTGTCGGGCGGGTTTGGCAGTAAGAGCAGAAAATATTAGAAGGCCTTAGTCACATTTCCCATCAACGTAAATGCAGGTGATGATAGCCCCTCCCATCCCCAGCAGTGATGGGCCATGTTACCCACCTTCCAACATCAGGAACCATACTGCAATAAATTAGCATGTTATTATTGGGCCCAGATGCTGGAATCATAGCCCTCACATCAAATAATACTTCCAGGGTGTGCACCTGACAAGCAGAACTCCGACAGGATCTCAGGGACGTGTGCACTCAAACTGGCATAGTGCTCAAGGAACGGCGCCCCGTCTTCAGGGGGACAGTGAGAATGGTACTGAGTTGGGGGATAAGGATTGAGCAGAGGAGGACAGGTGGTTACTGGAGAGGGGACAGAGGGTAAGTCGGATGTTATAAGGGGTGAGTGGGGGACGGGAACAGGGGTGAACTTGGATGCAGAATGTTTCTTGGGTCTGGCAGCCATCACTTCCCAGCGAACTCCGAAGTGTGGTAGCTGTGTGGAGAGGCGACCGTTAAATATGAACAGATCAAAGTGACGGTGGACAGGCGAATCAGAGCCCCCCCTACCCCCCACCCAACCAATGATAAGGCGTGAAACTGTGCTTGCCAATTTTCTTTCTCTAAATCCTGCACAATATGGCCCACAAAGCCACCATTGCTGTCAGAGTGCCCAAAACTACTTTCCCACCTGACTTGGGCTTTACCGATATCAGAGATGACTCCCCAAAGACTCAAAAAAATACATAAAGAGAAACTACCTTTCATAAAAAAATTGCTAAACACCTGCAAATCATTCCTGTGGAACAATCAATTCGCAAATGGCACTGTAAACTCCAAACAAGTACAGGTGTTAGTCAGGTAGTGCATTATAGAGGGCCACTCAATCCTTAGTTTGCTGATCCTACCTGATCTGGTGGAGGTCAGGATTTATTTACATCGTGTGGGTGAGCTTCCAGTTATAGTTGGCTTGAGGTTGCAGCTTGCTAGAGGGAGCAGAGAGAATCGTGTACAACCACTTAAGGATTGCTTACAAGGAATGATGAATTAGCATGTCCGGCAAAATCTCAGCAATAAGTGTGATACAAAGTGAAACTAAGTGATTGAATCCACAGCCAGTGAAACTGTGCATCATCCCAACCCTTTATTCGGTAAAGTGAAGGTGGAGGAGAATACGATGGTAGCAAGTTGGGGAGTTGGAGTGGGGAGGGGAGCATTCAGTGTATCATTCTCATAAACAACACTGCAGCATGCCTGGAAAGAGGCAGAGAAACAAGACTTAAGGTCATTGCTGTGCTTGAAATGCTAATGACCAGAAACATGCTTTCAATACACCACCAATCAAAACTCAATCTTTTCTCTGTGAAGCGGTAGTGTGATGAATAGTGCTGGCTGACATTCAAATATTAATGAGGCCCAGACATGAAAATGGATTCAGTCTCCTGACTACAAAATCAGAAGAGAGGAGTGGAAGATGTTTTTAATGCGGAACACACATGAAAATCAGCCCCATCTCTCTGCACCAGTACCCAGAATCCAGTACAATCCTTCAGTTCACTGTTTTGACTTGGTGTCGGTATAATTTAACATCTTAATCCTTTGGGGAATCACAGTCAGCTCACAACTGGCCCAATTCATCACCACGCAAAACAGGTTTCATCCTGGTTTGAAATAATGTGGAATAAAGGAGCTATTTGTCACCGAGGAAGTGCCAGCTTCTGATATATTACTCAGCATGAGGAATGCATCTTTCCTGCAATAATCCTGAAATGTAGAATCCATGCAGTCAACACATCCAGAACACAGAAGATCAGCAGCTGCATGACAACTGATATTAGATTGAAACATCACTGTTTGATGATAGTCCCAGTTACTTTTGTGACTGTACTTTAGCACTAATTTAAAACGGTTGGCATCATATGTATCACACAACTTTCAGAACTTCAGCTAAAATGTGATAATTAGCTGAACCTCAAAATCTAGCCAGGTTTAGTGCAAGTCAAATTGAGCACATGCAAAAATCACCTGTCTAATTTGTGTTGGACAAATCAGGAGATAAGAACATATGAAATAAGAGCAGAAGAATGCCATTTGGCCCTCTGAGCCTGGTCCATCATTCAATAGATTACGGCTGATCAGTTTGTATTTCAAGTTCTACATTCCCATTTACAGAAAATACGCTGAAATTTCTCTTGTTCTCTTTCTATTGATAAGAATAGTGCTACTTGTACAAAATTCAATAAATAATTAATAAAATTGTAAGCATTGACTACATTGTTGACAATATGAACACATCAGTACCAGCAATAATTGGTCTTGTGGAGGAACATCCAATGGTAAATGAAAGAAAATTATTCAATTTAATCATGGTTGCAACTTCCGTTTTTCCTTTACCTCTTCTATTTCCATAGTAAGAAGGATCTTCTTTTTGGAAGTGCATCTTAAGTTACAATGTCCTGACAACATTTTACAGCAGCATGTTTGACCACCAGACAGATTATAATTAGATTTTTGGACTACAGTGGTTCAAGAAGGCAGTTCACCAACACCTTCTGAAGGGCTATTAGGAATGGGCAGTAAATGCTGACCTAGCCAACAAAGCCCAGGAATGAATTTTTTAAAAATTCTTACATAACTGCACAGTAAAACACAAACAGAAATGAACAATGCCAGTCATTATTAATCTTAAAAGTCTACTCTGCACAGGACTGGACAATATTCAGAGCTAATGACCAGAAATTGGTCCAAAATACACATGGACTAAGGTCAAAATGTTTCCCAGCACATAAAAATATTTTGCATTGTCTACTTGATATCAAAACTTTGATATGTTGGCACGGTGGGATGAAGTAAGCTGGGAGGAAATTTATGTGAAGCATAAACAACAGCATAAATCAATGGAGCTTGGCCTGTTTCTGCACTGTAAATATTTTTGCAATATTGTACTATCTAATGTGAATTAGTTTCATAATATTATGGCAAGTGAGAGGCTGAGAGATTTATGAAAGGACTTCCCTAGCTTAGAACAGCCAATGATGATGGAATGATAAAAACCAGAAATGCTGAACAGGTCCGAATTGAAGGAGCCCCAAGATCTCAGAGTTTTATTGGGCTGGGCAGGTAGGAGATAGGAAAAAGGCTACGGAAAATTTGAAAACAGAACAATAATTTTTAAATTGAGGCATTGAGACTACGTGGGTCAGTAAGAAATGGGGGTGACGGGTGGGTGGTACTTGGTGTGAGTTAAGGTATGAGCAGTAGTGATCTGAATACGTTTATGGAAAGTATAAGGTTGATGCTGACCAGGTCAGCCTAAGTGAATCCACTCTTTCCTTAGCGGCACGCGAGACAAACAAAGCACCTGCTTCCATATGTTTCTATTCATTTGTGGGATGTGAGTGTGACTGGCTGGGCCAGCATTTATTGTCAGTCCCTAATTGCCCATGAGTGGTTTGCTAGGATATTTCAGAAGCCATTTAGGAGTCAACCACGTTATTGATTCCATAGCTCATTTTTTTCCTGGAAGAGGTCGCAGGCCTGTCGCCAGAGGCTGCAGTTTGATGGGTGACACTTTGCATCGGGTATGGCTGGCTAGGAGACTCTCCTGCTCTTACCACCTGCTATAGAAGTATTAGAAGGATTTTCAGGCTGACACTCAACCTATTGGCCACATTATGAACGCACCTTCCGTTACCATCAGAACCTAGAGTGGCACTCAAACACAAAGCTTCTGGTTCAGAGGGAGGGAGGCTACCCACTGGGCCATATGGTCTTCTCAGCGAATCCATTAATGGCGGTCAAAAGTTAAAAGCACAAATTCAGATACAGTTTGCCTCAGGTTAATTATTCAGCCAGTTTGAGGTCAGACTCAAAATCAGTAGTTAAACCTATATAGATATTCTGCTGTATTCAGCAGCCAGTCCAACCATCTAGTGAAATCCTATTGTGACAAGCAAAGTTCAAAGAGATTAAACTGAAAATTACCAGCAACTAAACAACAAAGAACAAAGAAATTACAGCACAGGAACAGGCCCTTTGGGCCTCCAACCCTGCACCAATCAAGCTGCCTGACTTAATTAAAATCCCCTACCCTTCCGGGGTCCATATCCTCTATTCCCATCCTATTGATGTACTTGTCAAGACACCCCTTAAAAGCCACTACTGTATCCGCTTCCATTATCTTCCCCAGCAATGAGTTCCAGGCACCCACCACTCTCTGTGTAAAAAATCTGCCCCATACATCTTGCTCCTCACACCTTAAACCTATACCCCCTAGTAATTGATTCTTCCACTCTGGGAAATAGCTTCTGACTATCCACTCTGTCTATGCTTCTCATAATCTTGCAGACTTCTATCAGGTCTCCCCTCAACTTCCATTGCTCCAGTGAGAACAAACCAAGTTTCTCCAACCTTTCCTCGTAGCTAATGCCCTCCATACCAGGCAACATCCTGGTAAATCTTTTCTGTACCCTCTCCAAAGCCTCCACATCCTTCTAGTAGTGTGGTGACCAGAATTGAACACTATATTCTAAGTGCGGCCTAACTAAGGTTCTATAAAGCTGCAACATGACTTGCCAATTTTTAAACTCAGTACCCTGGCCAATGAAGGCAAACATGCCATATGCCTTCTTGACTACCTTCTCCACCTGCATTGCCACTTTCAGTGACGTGTGTCCCTGTACACTCAGATCCCTTTGCCCATCAATACTCTGAAGGGTTCTGCCATTTACTGTATATTTCCTATCTGTATTAGACCTTCCAAAATATGTTACCTCACATCAGTCCGTATTAAACTCCATCTGCCATCTCCCCGCCCAAGTCTTTAATTGATCTATATCCTGCTGTATCGTCTGACGGTCCTCATCGCTATCCACAAATCCACCAACCTTTGTGTTGTCCGCAAACTTACTGATCAATCCAGATACATTTTCCTCCAAATCATTTATATATGTTACAAACAGCAAAGGCCCCAGCACTGATCCCTGAGGAACACCACTTGCCACAACCCTCCATTCAGAAACACACCCTTCCACTGCTATCCTCTGTCTTCTTTGACAAAGCCAGTTTTGTATCCACCTTGTCAGCTCACCTCTGATCCCATGCAACTTCACCTTCTGCTCCAGTCTGCCATGAGGGACTCTGTCAAAGGCCTTACTGAAATCCATGTAGACTATATCTACTGCCCTACCCTCATCAATCATCTTCGTCACTTCCTTGAAAAACTCGATCAAGTTCATGAGACATGACCTCTGCTTCACAAACCATGTTGCCTCTCACTAATAAGTCCACTTATTCCAAGTGAGAATAAAACCTGTCTCAAAGAATCCTCTCCAATAATTTACCTACCACTGATGTAAGGCTCACCGGCCTGTAATTACCTGGATTTTTCTTGCTATCCTTCTTAAACAAAGGAACAACACTGGCTATTTTCCAATCCTCTGGGACCTCCCCTGTAGCCAGTGAGGTTACAAAGATTTCTCTCAAGCAATTTCCTCCCTTAACTGTAAAGTTAAGTGAGTTTACTATTTTGTCCACGTGTTTCAAAGAATTTTCCCTAAAGAAATCTATTCAGCATGGGTTCTACATTACTCAGAGTGGAACAAAAACTTTCTATCACCTCAATGTTTTAAAAGTTCCACGCTGTGAAAATAATTACAGGTATTATTTGTACAGTATCTCAAAACCTCCTTCACTGGAGGAGGAAAGGAAAGCTCATTCAGAATTCTCCCTGTGGTGATTGTCCCTTTAAGGGCAACACAGTAGAGTATGGGTCTCTGGTCTGGGTCACAAATAGTTTGTTACCAAATAAACCAGTTGGATTTTAACCTGGTATTGTGAGACTTCTAACTGTGTTTACCCCAGTCCAACGCCAGCATCTCCACATCATGACAAATAGGGATTCAGAGTAAGAAATCACTCTGCAGGAGAGAGGGAGGCCTTGGAGGTAAGGAGACTTGTACGGAACTAGCTAATGACTGGATGTCATGCAGTCCTAGGAAGGCACCTCACATTGTGCAGCTGTTCATCCTGCGCATGGACAACTTCTCAAGCTTGGGTGTCTCTTTCTGTAATTCAATCACTCCCACTGCGCCCCTAATTACAAATCTTTCCTTCTATTGTTCGCTCTGTGCGTCCCAGCACCCTTTCCCTGCCTCTGAACTTGCTGTAAACCTATTAAATTTGTTACAGTTTTATTTCTGACAGGTCAGCCACCTACCCACAATGCATTTACCTACCTTACCAACCCACCCTATGCGTTTACCTGCCTCAGCCATCTACCCAACCTACTGTCTTGCCCATTTATTCACTCATCCAGCCATTCACTAACATCCATTCACTGATATTGGAAGATTTGAAATTTAAGCTTACTCCTTACTGTACAGTAGCTAGTGCCATAGAAAGGGGGCCGTGCTCCCTCCCCTCACCCTGTCCCCCAAACCTGTTCTGATGAGGTTCCTCCAGGGATAAGCGCCACCCAAACTGGGCTTAGAAGATTCCAGAAGAAATGCAGAGCAGCACTGACGCAGGGGAACTGGCTTGTGCAGCAACAACCTGCCAATCATTGCTGCTGATTGGAAAATCTGGACTATTAACTCTGTGTTTTTCTCTCCACAGAGGAGTATTTCCAACATTTCCTGTTTAGATTTCAGGTTTTCAAGTTACTGCAACACCTGCAGTACTTTGTCTTTTGTCTGGGTGCAGTGACCCAGCTGTGTTGAAATGAATACTGCCACTCTCCCTGTAACTGGCATCACTGAGGCAGCAAAGCAGGAGGCAGAAATTTAAAATGGCAGGTCCATGTACAAAGTCACATTCCTGAAAAGTTATAATTGTGATTAGGACAGACTGATCGGCAATACCAGGGATAAATTTTACCTCAATATTTCCTTCCACTTTACAGTAAGTACCTATCTGCACAGATCAAGTTCTTATTCCAGTAGACTGCATATTAACAAGCTTTGATGGGTCAGCAAACCATGACTGAAAAGAATGGTGCCCAGTTCATAAGTGACACTGGAGACAGTAATTTACAGTTGTTGTGGGTGGCACTGTTTTTTCAGGGAAATTAGTTGTGCCCATTTGTCTACCATGTCAAAATGGCCAGCTGTAGTAGAATGCAAAGTTTGGTGAGTAAATGGCACTGGCCAAAGGCCATGTGGTCATGAAGGGTGAATCTCCCTTTTGCTTTGGGCCTAATTTAAATTTTACCCATGAAATGTAGTTTGGCACCTACAGCAAGTAATCTGTCAGCTACCAAACAAAGCTAGCTGGCTGGTGGGGTCCGCTGAGGGAATGTTACATAAGAACATAACTAGGAGCAGGACTAGGCCATCTGGCCCCTTGAGCCTGCTCTGCCATTCAATAAGGCAATGGCAGATTTTTTTCGTGGACTCAGCTCTATTTACCTGCCCGTTCATCATAACCCTTAATTCCTTTACTATTCAAAAATCTATCTTTGCCTTAAAAACATTCAAAGAGATAGCTCAACTGCTTCACTGGCAAGGAATTCCACTGATTCACAACCCTTTGTGTGAAGAAGTTCCTTCTCAACTCAGTCCTAAATCTGCTCCCCCTTATTTTGAGGCCATGCCCCCGAGTTCCAGTTTCATCCATCAGTGGAAACAACCTCCCTGCTTGTATCTTACCTATTCCCTTCATAATCTTATATATTTCTATAAGATCCCTCCTCATTCTTCTGAATTCCAATGAGTATAGCCCCTGTCTACTTATTCCCTCCTCATAAGCCAACCCTCTCAATTCTGGAATCAATCTAGTCAATCTCCTCTGCACTCTTTCTAGTGCCAGTACATCCATTCTCAAGTAAGGGGACCAAAACTACACAGTACTCCAGGTATGGCCTCACCAGTACCTTGTACAGCTGCAACATAACCTCCCTGTTTTTAAACTCCATCCCTCTAGGAATTAAGGACAAAATTCTCTTTGCTTTCTTAATTACCTGCTGCATCTGCAAACAAACTTTTTGTGATTCATGTTGATCCCAGGTTTGGGATGAGGGGGGCTATAACAGACAAGAAGCTGGGTGGAAGATAATGAAGAGTCAGACATTAAATGCGATCTTTCCTTTCCTTGTCCATAGATACTGCCTGACCTGTTGAGTATTCCAGTATTTTCTGCTCTAATTCTGATTTTCAGCGTCTGAAGTGATTTGCCTTTTGTTCTTAGTATCTTGCTGTCTTCCATGCCCTTTAAGGTAATTATGAAAATCTTAAGTTATTTAACATTTGATCAGGAGTTTCAGACTCACCTTATCTTCTCTTTCAGTGTTATCAGCCTTGGTTCTAATAATTTGGCATTTTTGTTTACACAGAACATAGAACATAGAACATTACAGCGCAGACAGGATACAGGATACAAGTGGCTTTATTGTTAATGCAAAGCTGCAGTGGCTGTCCGTGAATGTTCCAGATTTCTGGAATGGACTACTTCCATAGTGTACTGAAAACAGTACATAACACTTCCCAAGTTCAACTGTAAAAGAACAACATTGATAACTTCATAGAATTATAGAATCCCTACTGCTGCCTCACACAGCCAGGGACCTGGGCTTGATTCCTGGCTTGGGTTCACTGTTGGTGCAGAGTCTGCAAGTTCTCCCATGTCTGCATGGGTTTCCTTTGGGTGTTCCAGTTTCCTCCCACAGTCCGAAAGATGTGCTGGTTAGATGCATTGGTCATGCTAAATTCTTCCTCAGTGTACCTGAACAGGCGCTAGAATGTGGCAACTAGAGGATTTTCACAGCAATTTCATTGTAATGTTAATGTAAGCCTACTTGCAACACTAATAAATAAACTTTAACATGCAGAAGGGGGTCTTCAGCCCATGAAGTCCACACTGATTCTCCGACAGAGCATCCTACAAAAGCTCACCCCACCCTATGCTCGTGACTCCAAGTATTTAACCCAATAATCTCTCCAACCTATACATCCTGGGACACTAAAGACCAATTTAACATGGCTAATCCACCTAATCTGCATCTTTTTGGACTGTGGAAAGAAACCAAAGCATCCAGAGGAAACTCACGTAGAAATGGGAAACACATGCAAATTCCACACAGACTGTAACCCTAAAGCTGGAATTAAACCCACATCCCTGGCATTGAGGCAGCATTGCTAACCACTGTGCCACCCTCTAAGACAAACCTATTACATCTACAGAGGGTCCTAAAGCACTTAGCAATAAATTAACTTTGAATATGTAGTCACTGTTATTGTCTTGGTTAACCTTACAGCCAATCTGCTCATAGCAAGGTCCAACAACCAGCAAATGAGTAAATGATCTGATCATCCATGTTGATGGTGTATCATTTATTGAAGTAAACTCTTGACCAGGACATTGGAATAACTTCCTGCTCTTCTGTGAAGAGATTCATGAGACCTTATACATCCACCGATAGACAGTCTCAAATGTCTGGAAGCAGTGCCTCCAACAATGCAACATTTTTTTCAGTAGTGCACTGAAGTATCAGCCCAAATCAAGATCTCAAGTCCGTCATGTGGCCTGAACCCATAACCTTTTGATTCAGAGGTAGAAGTGCTACCAACTTGCTGCTTTGGGTCCATTTTAAAGTGGTAACAAGAACTTATTTAACATATAAAATGCTCCAAAGTACTTCACAGGAACACTGTCATCAAAAATCTGACAATGAGCCAAGTAAAGACGTATTCAAACAAATCAGTGGTAGTTTTAAGAAGCCTTTTAAAGGAAGAAAGAGAAGCAGATGGCTTTAGGAGGGGGATTCTAGAGCTTAGGACCTAGGCAATTAAAGGCATGGCAACCAATAGTGGAACAATTAGTATCAGGGATGCCAACAAGCCAGAATTGGAGGAGATAAGTGAGAGGGCTGTGGGGACTTATAGAGATAATAGAGATGAGACCATGGACAGACTTGAGATTGGAATTATTAAGCCTAAAGGTGACAAAGGCTCAGATGATAGCTTTAACAGAAAATGAACAGAGAGGTGCGGTGAAGTACAATGATGTTACGGAGGTAGAACTGCGTCGTCTTGGTTTGGACTGGAAAATGTGCTCTGTTGCTCACATCAAGCTCAAAATCAACACCATGATTACAAACGGTGTGATTCAGTTTTCGAAAGATGCCAGACAGAGAGATGAAATTAGTAAGCTGTTGTGGTGACTGAAGATAATTGTTTCTTTTTCCCAATATTTAGTTGGAGGAACTTTCAGGAACCTGACTGAAGGGATTAAAAGGAATTCCAGGGAAAGTGGACATGGAGTTCAGAGGTGACAACACATTCAAGGATTTTGGAGAGGAAAGGGGGGTTGGTGATAGGGCTATAATTTGCAAGGACAGAGTCCAAAGGTGTGGTTTTTGAGGAGGGGGCTGTTGATGGTACATTTGAGTGGACAACACAGTACCTGAGGAGAGAAAAGTATCAATAATATCAAGTAACAGGGGGAGTTTGCTGGTCAGTGGTCTGGTAGCTATCGGGTACGGTGGTTCTCATGGATAAGGTGAGCTCAGAGCAGGCATGAGGAGAGGCAGGAACTCATGAAAGATTTGACAAATGGTGGAAGGAATAAACCAGGTTTAATTTATTGGAAGGTCACCCTGATTTCTTTCAAGATCATAATGTCAATACAGCCATCCACAGTGAGCACCTGGATGGCGATGACCCTGTTCACCAAGTGAACAGATAATCTGGAAGGGTATAAGTAGAGGGGTCATGAGAGCTGATCATCTGGGCATAAGCTACATGGTCAGCAGTGGGAGGAGTGTACAGGAAGTGAAGAATATTGGTAAAGATTACCATCCAGGGAGGGATAAGAACGAAAGTCATTGAGGATTGAACACTTGCAGTTACTGATATTGTAAGGAGGCAGAGATAACTGCTTCAATGGGAGGATGTCAACAGACATAGGGAGCAAAGCTGTGGCCTTATCTAAGATGGAATCAAGAGTGGAACGGTGACAGAGAAACGGGGAAGTCCAGGAATACGGAAGGATTGGATGAGAGATTTGGGACAGCAGAGCACCTGAGAGTGGAGAAATGAAAGCAGGCATGATAATAAGAGAGGAATGTCTTGGCAGGGCAAAGGGTAAAGGAAAGAAAAAAGAGAAATAGAAGTGGTGGGCTCAAGTCTAGTGTAGCAGCTAGTAACAGGGAAATGGAATATGTAGGGTTGATTACATAGCAAGATATTATAACTGTCTCTCTTGTGGGTTATATTAAAGGTTGAGAGTGTAAAGTTTTGTTTCAGTTTAAGGTGAATTAAAGTTGCTTACTTTTGATTTGGTTTATTATGCACGTGTGTGTTTACAAATAATGCTTGAACTTCCAAGCAACTCAGAGGTTACTTGAGGCAAGAAAGCTACAGAGAAAATTGCAAAGTAGAGCTAAGCACTAAAAGGAAGATTTGTGGGTATTGTTTTGTTTATAGAAAATAAGTAGGTGTGAGAGAAACTGACCTGGAGGTTTCAGACATTGTGTTTAATTAGAAACTCTGTATGTTTAGAGAAGAATGGAAGGAGTTTTAAAGAATTGGATAGGATCAACTCCGTAAAGAGAGAAGTCCAGCTACAGAAGAGACACCAAAGGAATGTCTATGGGTTGCTTTTACTTGCTCCTGATGGGCATGTTTTCCACAGAGGGCACATAAAATTGGAGGGGAGGGTACTAAAAATGAGGTCAGCACCCAGTCCAGCACCTTCCTAATCATCCCTGAGCCTACCTCTAGAATACAAGACGTGGGTAGTTGGTAAAATCAGCAGCCTGCCACCATATTTAAATGAAAAATTAAGGATCAATTAGGCTAGTTATTGAGCCAATATACTGCCCATGATATAAAACATTTTGTAAGGGAAGCAGGAAGGGAACCGGAAGCCCAATTTATTTTACCTGAAATGCTGAAAGGGTGGGAAGGGAGGAGGAGTCACTCCTTGGGAGTTGCCCTTTGCTGATCGTGAGCAATCTCCCCTTTGATTCAGCCCCGCCAAAACTCTCCTGCTCCAAGACTCTGGACTTATCTGCTTTGGGGATCCAAGTCCTTTCTTCTCCAGCAGTTCCAGTATTGGCACTGGCACCTTCCCGACACTGCCAGCCAATCCAGGAGTGAGACTTCCAAGCCACAGAAGTCCCATGGGGCCCTAAGGTGTCCACTCCACTGTGCTGCATGGGCACACACACACCCCCTTTGTATTATTCAGCCTGATGTGTGTCTTTTATGCCATGGTGTGTGACCATCAATGATGTATATATTTGGATCAGGAGGCCATATTGGTGAGGATACACCACAGACCTGAGCTGTGACCTGTGCAGCCCAATCCAGAGTAATGAAGGAATTGCCTTCCAGAGTATGAACATGCTTAAAGTCTATCAAAGTGAAATCTACAGTGAAAAGATTAAACCAGACAGAATCTGTTGGATTGGGTTTAAGGTATATGCTTATTTTGTTTACAGTCTTGTTTGCTCAATGTACCTATTTTGTCATTATTGCTTGTGTTTGTTTTGTTCATATCTACATCGTAACGATACTTTTGGTGTTTCAATTTAATCTCGGAGTCACATCACTTACTTCCTTGCCCTGAGTTCTTCCACGCATTATATTCTTTAAATGATTATGGTCTATCAAGTAAAACCCTAACAAGTGTACACCTTGATCAGTACTCATATAGTTGGGAACATAACAAAAGTTAAGATAGAAATGTCCTGGTATTAAACAAGAGGAAAGACAATAAGAGGGAATCCATATTTACAGGCAGAGGTCCTATGGAGGATTAAAATTCTTAAGTAGGGTCAAGTCAGCTTGGAGTGTCAGGAAACTGATGTCTAGATTTGATGATAGCTGGGGACAGTATGTGAGTCCAGAAGCTATTTGGAAGTAATTCTAGTAGGTTTCTGTAGTTTACAATATGTAATATATAATTACAAAGTAAGCATTTACTTACAACAGTTACGGCATCATTAAGGAGTGACTCGCCAAACACAATGATGAATAGAGTTTCGTTAACATGGACTTCCTCAAAGACAGCTATTACAGCCACTGGATCCACAGCAGATATCAAACTGCCAAAAAGCAGGAAATCAAGCAAACCTGCTTCCACTTTACGATCTGAAGAAAATGAATGAGACATTAGAGAAAGTTACTTGCTTCACAAGATACTCTACTATAGCATCTCACCATTCAAATAGAACAAGAATCCTGAGTGAATACAAGTAGGATTCAACAATTAAAGATTAATCTTGCAGACCCTTCTGTAAGAAAGAGGGATCTAAGGCTGTTTGGCTGCCATAAGAGAAGATGGTTTGTTTTGCTGAAGTGGAAATGTGACAGTTGGGAGTTGGAAGGTCATTTGGTGAAACCTCCCAGAAACTGTTCAATCTTAAGTATATTTTCCCTCCTAATTTGTCTATTATATAGAGTTCTGTTTTTGGTCATTAGTGAGGGACAGGAAAAAAAATCAGGAAATAGGATTTCACCAGCGAAACTTGGGCGCAGTATCCTCCCCTTAGTGTTTCAAGTGAATTTACACAAAAATATGCCACACAAGAAAAGTATCATGCAGCTGTTCTTCAATCTTAGCCAGATTACAATTTTGGCTTGGCTGTAATACAAAGTAGGGCTGGAATGCTGCATCTGTCTGTTCCCTTGCCTCTGCAGCATGGTCCAGTCCCTAAGCCAGTGCACTGTACCAAACATGATTCCCCCTTAGTAATAGCACCTGATGCTGGCCAAAGTACCAATATCAGTGCGAGCAATGCATGGAGGAGGTAATCATTTAAACTGTTCATTAGAAATGGAAAGGGCTTTAAAAGTCTTCAAGGGTTAATTTCAACTGTTTACATGGGTAAAATATCCTTTTGACGAGATAGACCATGTAAAAATTGCTTAGCCTGAATGATTTATGGCAGGGTCATGTTATTAGGCACACTTACTACATCAAAGTCATCTCTCAGTTGAGCATAATTCAATCCCAGCACCTGCTACTCCTGCAGGAAAGCCATCCAATGTTTGCAACCAACAAACATGCCGTTTGGGTTGAAGACAAAATTGAACTGAATTAAATCAGTCACAGTCATGTCAATGCACAACAATGCTAAACTTCTAAAAAATTAATTTACATGATGAGGGCACCACTGTCTGGGCCAGCATTTATTGCCCAGCCCTAATTTTCCTTTAAGAGGAGGTGGTGAGCAGTCTTGTTGAACCGCTGCAATCCCTGAGGTGTAAGTACACCTGTCATGCAGTTAGAGAAGAATTTTGGCCAAATAACACTGAAGGAACAGTAATATGTTTGCAAGTCAGGATGGTGAATGACTTAGAGGGAACTTTTAAGTGGTGGTGTTCCCATGTGTCTACTGGCCATGTCTTTTTAAACAGTAGCAGTCATGAGTTTAGAAGGTGCTGCCAAAGGAGCCTTGGTGCATCTTGAAGATGGTACACACAGCTGCCACTGTTTGTTGGTGATGGAGGGGTGAATGCTTATGTAAGGGGATCAATCAACCTTGCTGCTACGTCCTGGATGGTGTCAAGCTTCTTAAAATACATTAAAGCTGCACTATGTGCCTTATAGATAGTGGGTGGGCTTTGGAGGGGTCAGGAGGTGAGTGAATCACTGCAGATTTCTAGCCTCTGATCTGCTCTTGTTGCCACAGTATTTACATGGCTAGTCTAATTCAGTTTCTGGTCCAATTCCATTTCCTGAATTATCCCAATATGTTGATGGTGGGGAATTTAATGATGGCAATGTCACTAAATGTCAATGGGTAGTTAATGAAGGAGGAGACTAGAAGTCAATCTTTACTCCATTTGGATTTATTACAAAATGAGACATTACAAATAGTTGCTCCCCCAATTCTCCAAGCAACCATCAATGTCATTTGTGTAAAAGTCACTATCAAATGCATGCCCCCAATCCTGATCAGCAAACAGACACTTAAATTAGTTTACAGAATTCACAGAAAATGTTGACTGGTTTAATTTTTCATCTGCTTTGAAATACTTTTTTCTTTATTGACTGCTTCACTTTTAGCCCATTTGATGGTTTCATACTGAGAGGTAAAAGGATTACAGGAGGAAGTTACAGAAGGCAAATGAGTCTGCAACATAAAGGATGGTTTTGCAATCCTGCAGTCACAGCTGGTGGACAGTATTCATTGGTAACATAGTAACAGTAGAGCGGCACAGTGGCACAGTGGTTAGCACTGCTGCCTCACAGTACCAGTGACTTGGATTTAATTCCCGGCTTGGGTCACTGTCTATGGAATTTGCACAGTCTCCACGTGTCTGTGTTAGTTTCCTCTTGGTGCTTTGGATTCCCTCCCCACAGTCTGAAAGATGTGCTGGTTAGGTGTATTGGTCAGGCTAAATTCTCCCTCAATGTACCCAAATAGACACTGGAGTGTGGCAATTGGGGGATTTTCACAGTAACCTCATTGCAGTGTTAATGTAAGCCTACTTGTGACATTGATAAAAACATTTTTAAAAAAGCAGCAATTTCAGACTACTGTTCAGGTGTCAGCTCTCTGGAAAGCAATTTAACTAGTCCCATTCCTCTATCCTTCACCCTTAAGATCTGTAATCTTATTTTCCCTTCAGGTATGTATTTAACCTCCTTTTTTAAAGTCACAAATTTATCTGCCTCCATCATTTCAGGAAACACATCCTAACCACTCAAATGGCTTGATCTTCTGCAGCAGGCAACGGTGCAGAGGGACCTCGGGGTCCTTGTGCATGAGTTGCAAAAACCCAGCTTGCAGGTGCAGCAGATGGTCAGGAAGGCAAATGGGATGCTGGCCTTCATAGCGAAGGGGATTGAATATAAAAGTAGGGAGGTCTTGCTGCAGCTGTATAGGGCATTGGTGAGGCCGCAGCTGGAGTACTGTGTGCAGTTTTGGGCGCCGCACCTGCGCAAAGATATTTTGGCCTTGGAGGGAGTGCAGAGGAGGTTTCCTAGGCTGATACCGGAGTTGAGGGGGTTGAGCTATGAGGAGAGGCTGAATAAACTAGGCTTGTACTCGTTGGAGTTTAGAAGAATGAGGGGAGATCTCATTGAGACGTATGAGATGATGAATGGGATGGATAGGATAGAGGTGGAGAGACTCTTCCCGCTCAAAAAAGACACTAGGACTAGGGGGCACAGCCTCAAGATAAAGGGGGGGCGTTTTAGAACGGAGTTGAGGAGGAACTTCTTCACTCAAAGGGTGGTGAATCTCTGGAATTCTCTACCCGTTGAAGTGGTGGAGGCTGCCTCGCTAAATATTTTCAAGAAGCGGGTTGATGGGTTTTTGATAAGAGAGGGGGTTAAGGGTTATGGGGAGAGGGCCGGAAGGTGGAACTGAGCCACGACAGATCAGCCATGATCTTATTGAATGGCGGGGCAGGCTCGAAGGGCCAGATGGCCTACTCCTGCTCCTATTTCTTATGTTCTTATGTTCTAGCTCTTCACGCTGGCAGGATCTTCGGGTGCATGCAATGCACCCCCACTGTATGCTTCCCAGTGGCACATGGTGGAATCAATGGGAAATCCCATTGACACTGGCAGAAGCAGAAGATCCCATGGCTGGCTAATGGTGCACTGCCTCTTGACACAGAGAAAAATGCCATGGGAAGGCCAGAGAACCCCAGCAACTATGTGAAATGATTTATCCTCATATGAATTTGGCTCTTTTGCCAAACATCTTAAATCTGTGTTCTCTGGTTCTCAGTCCTTCCACAATGGAAATCATTTGTCACTATTCTGTTTCGACTTCTCATGATTTTGAAAAGCTCTGTCGAATCTCTTCTCAACCATCTCTGAAACAGTACAATTTCATCATCTTCAATCTATCCATATAATTGATCTTCTTATGTATGGAACCATTATTGTAAATCTTTTCTACACCCTCTCTAAAGCCTGTGAGGTACCCAAAGCTTTTTTTAAATTCATTTTATGGGATGTGGGTATTGCTAACTAGACTAGCATTTATTGTCCATCCCTATTTGCCCTTGAGAAGATGGTGGTGAGCTGCCTTTCTGAACCACTATAGTCTCTAAGGTGTAGACATACACACACACTGCTGTTAGGGAGGGAGTTCCAGGATTTGACCCAGTGACAGTGAAGGAGATGGTGATATATTTCCAAGTCAGGATGGTGAATGACTTAGAGGGGAATCTGCAGGAGGTGATGTTCTATGATACGTGCTGCTCTTGTCCTTCTAGATGGTAGTGATCATGGGTTTGGAAGATGCAGCCTTAGGAACCTTGATGATTCCTGCAGCACATCTTATAGATGATACACATAGCTGCTGCTGTTTGTCAGTCATGGAGGGATTCAATGTTTGTGGAAGGGATAGCAATCAAGTGGGAGGCTTTGTCCTGGATGATGTTAAGCTTTTTGAATGTTGTTGGAGTTTCACCTATCCATAAGACGATAAGACAACAGGAGCAGAATTAGGCCACTCGGCCCATCAGGTCTGCTCCAACATTCAATCATGACCAATATTTTTCTCATCCCCACTTTCCTGCCTTTTCTCCATCACCCCTGATCACCTTATTAATCAAGAACCTATCTATCTCTTTCTTGAAGACACTCTACGACCTGGCCTCCACAGCCTTCTGTAGCGAAGAGTTCCACAGATTCACCACTCTTCGGCTGAAGAAATTCCTCCTCATCTCTTTCCAGGCAAATGGCGAGTATTCCATTACACTCTTGACTTGTGCCTTGTAGTTGGTGGACAGGCTTGGGGAGTCAGGAGGTGAATTACTCACCACAGGATTCTTAGCCTCTGATCTGCTCGTGTAGCCACAGTATTTATATGGCTAGCCCAATTCAGTTTCTGGTTAACAGTAACTCCCAGGATGTTAAGAGTGGGGAATTCAGAGATAATAATGCCATTGAATGTCAAGAGGCTATGGTTAGGTCCTCTGCTGGGGTCCAATATTCCAGTTGAGGCTGAACCATTATTATATAAAATTTTGCCATCATCCTATATAGTGGAAGAAGCAGGGCCACAATGTCCCAGTGCTTTATCTGTTCCATGTCCCTTTGTGTGCAACCTCCCTGCTGAGATCATTTTCACCTTCAACAATAGTGTAAAATGTAAAAGTATAACGGGGAAAGGTGTATACAGGTGATGTTGCCTGTTTCACATGATTGTTAAAAGTTAAAACTAACCCCAAGGAGAGTAGGTGTATAGAATTGTGTATCACAAAAGGAGACAATTATTGCCAAAAGACATCTTACAAAATTGCTATTCTATTTGTTTCAGGGCTTTCTATTATCAAGAACTGAATGAAGCAGACTAACAGCACGAACACTGTTCACCATCTGTTAATACAGCTCCTTTCTCAGTGCTCAAATCAATAAGAAATAATGCCAATTACTATGGTATATATTCATTCCATATGTTGTAGTTGCACAACTCTGATAACAAACAGGCAAAATGATGGACTCAACCTCATAAAGTTGATGAAAGAAAAGAACCCAATTGTTTGACCTGGAAATACACAAACTATTGGAACTATTAGCCCAGCTACTGTTTAAGGCTCTAACATTACCCTTTTTATACAGTGCAGTTCTCTACCACAGTATGAATTGATCCACTGGGGAGGCACAGAGGCACAGTGTTACAGTGTTTAGCACTACTGCCTCACAGCTACAGGGATCCGGGTTCAATTCCAGTCTTGGGTCACTGTCTGTGTGGAGTTTGCATGTTCTCCCTGAGTCTGCGTGGGTTTCCTCTGGGTGCTCCAGTTTCTTCCCACAGGCCAAAGATGCGTGGGTTAGGTTGCCTGGCCATGCTAAATTGTCCCTTAGTGTCCCAGGATGTGTAGGCTAGGGAGATTAGCGGGGTAAATGGGGTTGTGGGGAAAGGACCTAGGGTGGGATTGTAGTTGGTGCAGACTCGATGGGCTGAATGGCCTCCTTCTGCACTGTAGGGTTTCTATGGATTTATCTATGACGAATGGCAAACACAGCAAAGTCATGCTAGACAGCAACTTACCCATGAGGCCAGCTAGTTTGACACCCCAAAGTGCTGTTCCAGTTGTAAATGAATTCCAGAGGGTGCCAATTGCTGCATACATCAGAATTGCACCAAAGTTGTCAAAGAAGAGTCTGCTGGGCATGAAGTACCCCGAGTCTAGCACAATGGGTGGCAGAAGAAAGAGAAAGAAGGTATCTGGGTCCAGCTGGTATTCTGGTTTCTTGGCAGCTGCAAGGACAATACCACCGAGGCCCAAACCCAGAAAGATCAGCAGACAGCTTTCTGGCACCACAGTAGTTACTTTGCTTGAGAGATGGAACACTGAAAATGAACATAAGGAAAGGTCAGTCGGCAATTTTTATTGATTATCAACATAACTATTTACAAATGCAAGTTGTAGTCAGTGTAGCCATGTAGTCTGACAAGATAAAAGATGTGTTCAAAATCACTTTACTTGCAATGTTGTGAAAACTTCAACTTAAAAGAAACACCTTTAACAAGTGACAAAAGTAGAACCAACTGATCCGATTAGTGCTGTCCACAAGAAGTGGTGGCAGTGGGATATGGACTTTGGTGGCACAAGACAAACAGGCCATAAAAGGGGAGAGGAGTCACAGGGAGACCAGAAGCTACATTGATGGGACAAAAGTTAACGTATTCGAGAGGAACAAGGAGAAGAATAGAAAATCTAGAAATAAAGCTAAAGCTGAGGCCAAGGCTAGTGAGACAGGGAAGGTCTATAACAGTGAATGTTAGTAAATCTGATATTTATTTTCTTGAACTCTTGAATAGTATGGGTATTAATCCTATTTTTTTTCCTATGGATAGTTATACAGAGTGGTTGAGAAAGCTTTAGCTCAAATGGTAGCCAGTGACTACCTTGCCCAGTGCCTTGTAAGTCTGAAAGACGGTATGAAAATCCTAGTCCAGGAACTTGAGCACATAACTTTTGCTGGCAATTCAGTGAAGAACTGAGCGAATGTTGGACTTCAGGAGCTGCCTTTTCAGAGCAGCTGTAAAATTGATATATCCTTTGAGGTTGAAGAGGAGCAGGGTGTTCTTCTGGTGGTGTAACCAATATTTATCCTTGAATCAGCATCATTAAGACGGATTGTGTTATCATGTATCTCACTGCTGTTTGTGAGAGCTTGTTGTGTGTCAGATGGCTATCATCACATTTCCCCTACTTTACAAAGGTGACCACAATTAAAGAGTTCTTTCTTGGCTGAAATTCGCTTTGAGATGAGAAGGCCATTGAGAGGTTGCAGATGATATTTAGCAGAATGATTCTAGGGATGAGGGATTTTAGATACAAAATTAAGTTGGAGGAGCTGGGATTGTTCTTCTTAGAACAAAAGAGATTGAGAGGAGATTTGTTAAGTGTATACAAGATTGTGACAGGTCTCTGTAGAGAGACAAAGAAAAGCTCCTACCATTTGCTGAAAGACTGGAGGATATAGATTTAAAGTTTTGGACAATGGGGCGATACAGCGCACAGTGGTTAGCACAGCTACCTCACAGTGCCAGGAACCCGGGTTCAATTCTAGCCTTGGATGACTGTCTGTATGGAGTTTGCACATTCTCCCTATGTTGAGATGGGTTTCCTCTGGATGCTCCGGTTTCCTCCCACAGTCCAAAGATGTGCAGGTTAGGTTGATTGGACATTCTAAATTGCTCCTCAGTGTCAGGTGGACTAACAGGATAAATAGGTAGGGTTACAGGGGTAGGGCCTGGTTGGGATTGTTGTAGCTGCAGACTTGATGGGCTGAATAGCCTCTTTCTGCACTATTGAGATACTATAATTCTAAGAGTAAGGGGGATAACTTATTTTGTGCAGCAAGAGATAATGACCTGGAAATTGCTGCCTATGAAGGTAATGGAAGCCAAGGTGATGAGTGATTTTAAACGGAAACTGGATGGGCTCCTTGGGGAAAATAAACTTGTAGGGCTAAGGCAATGGAGCAGGGAAATGGGATTGAATTGGATTGCTCTGCAGTAAGTCAGCCTCGGCTCAATGGACTGAATGGTCTCCTTTTGTGCTGTACTGACTCCATGACGAAAAGTACTATATCAATACAAGTTCCTTTTTACCCTGATGTAGCATATTTCTGCATTATGGGCACAGGTAAGGTGCAGAACATTCTATATGCAAAACTTCCAACTGCACTGATAAGGCCATAGTGGGTGGCATTTATGATAAAGATCTCCACTTACAAGGGAAATGGTAACTCATGACTTTGACACTTGATAACTATCAAGTTAGTCTCTCTTGCAGACTCACACAAAGTAGTTGTCAATTTCTGATTTACGTATTGAGATAAGACTTGTGTGAAACATGTTGCTGGGCACTAGGCATTACTCAGTTAACTTAAAAGCTTCTCATCACACATTCTGTCTTCAAAGACAGCTCAGGCTGAGGGAAGGAAACATTTCCTTTTTCTTTTTAATTTTACGGGTCTGATGTGTAAAGTTTAGACAGGCTCAACCAAGCTTTTAAATACAAAGGAGATAAAATAACATTAAAATGGAAAACAGATGGAGAGAAAAGGGAAAATGAAGGATGAGCAGAAAAGAAGGTTTTTATGTTCCACTTTATTTTATTCATATAGGAAAAATGTCACACTACTGACACTTGACGAACAACATCCACTTTATGCCAGATGATTAATTTATTAAACGTCATACTCTAGTCTGAAAGCTCCATTCTCAAACCATATTTGAAGAGACATTTTAAACGGTCTTTAATCCTTTAATTAATTTAAAGGAGCACTGTTGTCTTGGTGACAGAATTTTTATGTTAAACCTGCATGTTACTTTGACAGTCTGACGTTAATTGCCAACACAACAATATTGTTGTATCATTGACTATATGTGTGGCTAAAACCCCTACAAAAAACACAGCTCGGATTTCTGCTGCAGATTGCACATTCCAGAAGGTGTCACTCCATAGTAAACAGAGATCATGATTGAGGGCAGACACAGGTTTAGCCATTATGCTTCCCTTACACCCAAGTCAAACTGCTGAACAACATTTTGTCTTATTGTATGTTTAAGACTGCCGTTCCTGTATTAAGAACAGCCAGTCACTTTGTTAAGGTAGCCATCGTTGCCTAACACACTGTTGCACCTTCAGGTGAGGAGAACACTGAGGAGGAAGCCAAACATAGTGCTGACTTTTCCAGGAGACCAAAGGTAATTCGAGTCTGAAATATTTATTTTTACCTGCAGGTCCTTCCAGCAAGGATGCACTCAACAGTGGCAATACCCTTCCTTATACTCAGTGTTTAATGTCCCACTGGACATTGTTTTTTATGCATGGGAAAGTAAGTGTGACCGACCTGCAGCTCTGTGGGATTTTCCTCAACATTACCCACCTGGCTCATGAATGTCCTTTAAGGAAGGAACTTTGGCCTACATGTGATTCCAGACCGGCAGTGTGGATTCCACAGCAATGTGGTTGACTCTTATATGCCCTCTGAAATAAGACCATAAGGAATAGGAATAGGAGTAGGCCATTCAACCCCTTGAGCCTGCTCTGCCTTTAATAAGATTATGGCTGATTTAACTCACTATGTCCACTATCCGTAACCCTTAATTCTTATAATCATTAAAAATCTATTGATCTCAGCCTTGAAAATGTCTCCACAGCTTCCTGGCTTAACAAGCCACTCAGTTCAAGGGCAATTAGGGTTGGGCAATAAATGCTGGTTTAGCTAGTGACACTCGCATCCCATAAATGAATAAAAAGACACAATCTGAGACACATTTGCTTTCTAACAATTTATTATTTTCATATTTGAACAGTTGTGCAGTTAGGTTACAGATTGGGTGATGCTTTATCCTCACAAACTCTATTCCATTTGTTGTCCCTGCTTGAAGAGCTTCACAAAGACAACAGTAAATCAGTAGATTACAGTGGGTGGAATCTTCCCCCCCAGAATTGTTATAACAGTGAAAATAATGTAGCAGTCCGTGCCAGTCTCTGAGGCGTGTTCTGCATTGCACAGTCCACACTCAGTCACTTTTGGGAAAGTTGGGAGTTTTGTGCCAGTACTGGGGTTGGGGAGGGGAGGCTGTGAGCCTGGCTTTAACGCATTTGGGCGCCAGTGCGCAAGACTGCTCCGATCTCACAATGCACTGGGTGATCCCCGTCTAGTCCCCATGATCATCGGGATGTCTCTCCCTCATTAGTGACACATTCACCCACCCCCTCCCTGACGTGAGTCACTGGCATCTGAACAAGGGGCCCTACATTGTCTGACCCACGACATGCCCCTCCCATCATGACCCTATCCTGTCATAGCACAGTCCCTGACATATTGGCAGTGCCCAACTTGCACCACCAGGGTGTCCGGTGGCCACTGCTGGAGCACCTGGTGACTACACCCAGGGTGCTTGGTGGCGACTGGCAGGGCACCTGGTAAGCACCAATGTGCCAGCTGGGATCCACCAGGTGGGCACTTCCCGGTCATGCCCCCGACAGTGAGTCCCCAGCATTACCATTGCGTCAGGTCTCCAATCGTGGAGGGCAGCAATGATTCTTGCTATTATCTCACCATGCCTGCAGGCCGATGAATTCCATGTGCTGAGATTTAAATGAGCAATGCACATTTACTTTTAATATGTTAATCAGCCTTGTACCATTTCTGGGCGAGATTCACATCACTAAAATGGGACCGGGATGATTACAAACTGTTTCATGCTGGACGCAAAATGGATTTTCAGGCTCACGTGCTATTCCTGCAGATCCATGCCAGGTGCGGTGAAGTCGGAAAATCATCCCCATTCTGTCCTTCAGAGAGAAGCAGGGATGCAATGTATTGTATCAGAAACTGAGTTAATCAAATGAAGAAACTAATTCAAAATATCACGATTAATAATGCTTTTGGAGAGACTGAATTAAAAGTATGTCTTTTCACTTAGACGAGGCTGTCTAAATCACCAGCTTAATACACTGGTAGCCTTTGGTTATACAAACAAAGTAATGCATCAGATGCCTGAACTTCTCTTTTCCTTTTGTTTAGTATTCACATGGAATTCTTATACAATGGTGCTATAAACAACTTGTACTTATACAGCACCTTTAATATAGCATGCTAATAACGTTTTACAAATGTTATCAAACAAACATCATTTGACACTGTGTCGCATAAGGAAAAGGCCAAGTGACCAAAAGCTTCGTCAAAGAGATGGTTTTAATGAGTGTCTTATAGGAGGGGGGATTTGAGGGATTGAGAGAGAAAAGTCCAGAGCTGAGCCTCGGCACTAAATTGAAGGCAAATGAAGGCACAGGCATCACTGGTGAATAATTAAAATCAAGGATGTTCAAGTGACCAGAAGAGCACAGATATCCTGGGAAAAAGTGAGGCCATGGAAAGATTTGAAAACGAGGGTGAGAATTTTAAATACAGAAAAGGTGGGGGGATTTCTCTGCCCCCGCCACGGCGTCTTTCTTCTGGCAGAAGGCGGTGTGCCGTTCGCTGGCAGCAGGATCTTCTGGTACAGCCACTGTCGGTAACATTTTCCATTGACTACACCCCACTCGCCAGGAAGTCTGCAGCAGTGGTGTGCTGTCAGCAGTGGGACCAGAAAATTCCGCCGTCACTAGCAGTCAGAGAATTCGGCCTATGTCTCTAAAGATATCAGTTAAAGGGGGAATATTGGTCAAGACATGAGGAAAACTTTGTGTTCCTTTTCAGACAGCACCGTGGCAACCATTTTACCCAAAGATTCTGGTTCTTTCTTGGTGGGTGAGTTAGATTGAGATTGCCCCCAATCACTTTTAGATATGAAGATTTAGAATGTGCTGAATGTACTGTCACTGCAGACAAAATGCAATCTTCTTTAGTAGTTTGGGCTGCAGTATATTCTACCTACCATTCTGTTTCGATTACTGTATGACTCATGACTGCACATCAAGTGGAGTACAGAATAGGAGCAAAGTGGAAAATATGGGAGTTACCAATTGTGGCTACCTCTCTCTACAACTTGTGCATAAAAATACTTCTACATTTGAAAAAAAAGTTTACTTATCTTTGAAGAAATACAACACATGCTGAATCAGTTTCTGTGACTGAAAGGGCCATCCACTTTGCGGATTTAATTTGTTCAATCCCCTCAGCCTTTACAATGAGTAGCAAATTGGGCGGCATGGTGGCACAGTGGTTCGCTCTGTTGCCTAACAGCGCCAGGGACCTGGGTTTGATTCCCGGTTTGGGTCTATGTCTGTGTGGAGTCTACATGTTTTCCGGCATCCGCGTTAGTTTCCTCCCACAGTCTGAAAGATGTTATGATGGTTAGGTGTATTGGCCATGGTCAGCGTAGCCGAACAGGCCCCGGAGTGTAGAGACACGGCTGTCTGAGCATTTAAGAAAAGCAGCAAGAAATGCAGGTGCTTTTACTTTGGATGTAACCTGCCATATTCTCAGTTACATTTTGCATTGTGGTATGAATCATAGAATCCGACAGTGCAGAAAGAGGCCGTTCGGCCCATCGCATCCGCACCAACCACAATCCCACCCAGACTCTAACCCTTTAACCTGATGCATTTATCCTAGCTAGTTCCCCTGACACTAAGGGGCAATTTAGCATGACCAATCCAACTATCCTGCACATCCTTGGACTGTGGGAGGAAACAAGAGCTCCCGGAGGAAACCCAAAGTTTGCTATTTCTACCGACTGCTTATGCTGCATACAATCTAACAGATTATTAATTTCAAGAAATGAATCTTATTTTTGACCAGTTTTCTTCACTGTAGCCATCAGTGTCTGCCATGAACTTTCCAATGGGACGAAAAAGATAGTGTACCATACTCTGACAGGGCAGTGACAGAGCTGTTATTTCCCCTGGGTAAGGAATCTAGAATATGAAGACCAAGAGAAGGGGTAGCCTGCTTAGGGCTGAGATTGAGAAATCACAGAACCCCTACAGGGCAGAAGGAAGACATATGGCCCATCAAGTCTACACAAACTCTCTGACAGAGCATCTTACCCAGGCCCACCCCCACCTTATTTCCTTAACACCATGCATTTACCCCACTAATCCCACTAACTTGGATATCTTGGGACTGCGGGAGGAAACCCGACCACCCAGAGGAAGCTGTGAAGTGATAATATGATAGTGAATAAGATCTCTGTTCCAATGAAGAACAGCGAATTTGTTTAGCTCTCAAAAGACAGTCAGTATAGAATTATCCAGACTTTGGAACCAATTCTGTCTTCAACCTTTGGTAATGTCACTACACCTAAGATAGGAAATGAAGCATTGTTTTCCTCATTAATCAGAGTTTAATTACCTGCGATGTATTCCTTGCAGGGATTATGGCATGGTGCTGTGGGACAGCTGCAATAACTTGTGCCAAAGATGACCTAAAAATCACTCTGTTTCTAAAGCACATAAGAACATAAGAAATAGGAGCAGGAGTAGGCCATCCAGCCCTTTGAGCCTGCCCTGCCCTTCAATAAGATCATGGCTGATCTGAAAGTGGTTCAGTTCCACTTACCCGCCTGCTCCCCATAACCCTTAATTCCCTTATCGATCAGAAATCTATCTACCTGTGACTCAACGAGGTAGCTTTCTCCACATCAATGGGCATAGAATTCCAGAGATTCACTACCCTCTGAGAGAAGAAGTTTCTCCTCAACTCTGTTCTAAACTGACCCCCCCCTTATTTTGAGGCTGTGTCCTCTAGTTCTTGTTTCCTTTCTAAGTGGAAAGAATCTCTCTGCCTCTACCCTATCTAGCCCCTTCATTATCTTACATGTCTCTATAAGATCACCCCTCAGCCTTCTAAACTCCAATGAGTACAGGCCCAAAGTACTCAATCTCTCATAAGCTGACTGCCTCATCTCTGGTATCAACCTGGTGAACCTTCTCTGCGCGCCCTCCAAGGCCAATATATCCTTTCGCAAATAAGGGGGCCAAAATTGCACACAGTACTCTGGTTGCAGCCTCACCAGTGCCTTATACAGTTGCAGCAAGACCTCCCTGCTTTTATATTCTATCCCCCTCGCTATAAAGACCAGCATTCCATTCGCCTTCTTGATCACCTGCTGCACCTGCGGACTGAGTTTTTGCGATTCATGCACAAGGACCCCCAGATCCGTCTGCACAGCAGCATGTTGTAATTTCTCACCATTTAAATAATAGTCCACTTTACTATTATTCCTTCAAAAGTGGATAACCTCTCACTTGCCAACGTTATACTCCATCTGCCAGATCCTTACCCACTCTCAGCCTATTCAAATCTCTCTGCAGACTTTCCGCGTCCTCCACGCAATTCGTTTTCCCACTCATCTTCGTGTCATCAGCAAACTTTGTTACCCTACACTCGGTCCCCTCCTCCAGGTCGTCTATGTATATGGTAAACAGTTGAGGCCCCAGCACTGATCCCTGCGGTAGGCCACTAGTCACCAACTGCCAACCAGAAAAGCACCCATTTATTCCAACTCTCTGCTTCCTGTTGGATAACCAATCCTCAATCTGTGCTAACACTTTACCCCCAACTCCATCTGCAGCAACCTTTTGTGAGGCCCCTTATCGAATGCCTTCTGGAAATCTAAAAACACCACATCCACCGGGTCCCCTCTGTCTGCCGCACTCGTTATATCTTCATAAAAATCCAGGAAATTTGTCAAACACGACTTTCCCTTCATGAATCCATGCTGCGTCTGCTTGGTCAAACCATTCTTTTCCAGGTATCCTGCTATTTCTTCTTTAATGACGGATTCCAGCATTTTCCCAATTACGGACGTTAAGCTAACCGGCCTGTAGTTAGCCGCCTTTTGTCTATTTCCTTTTTTAAACAGCGGCGTAACAGTAGCTATTTTCCAATCAGGTGGCATTTCCCCAGAGTCCAGTGAATTTTGACAAATAACTACTAACGCATCTGCTATTACTTCTGCCATTTCTTTTAGTACTCTGGGATATATTCCATCCAGGCCCGGGGGCTTGTCTACCTTTGGTCCCATTAGTTTACCAAGCGCTATCTCTTTAGTAACAGCAATCGTTTTAAAGACCTCACCCCCTACGGTCCCACGACCATTAATGTTCGGTAAGCTATTTGTGTCCTCTACTGAAGACCGACACAATAAACTTGTTTAAGGCCTCAGCCATTTCCTCATTTCCCATTACTAAATCCCCCTTCTCATCTTCTAAGGGTCCAACATTTACTTTAGCCACTCTTATCCTTTTTACATATTTGTAAAAACTTTTACTATCAGTTTTTATATTTTGCGCCAGTTTAGTTTCATAATCTATCTTTCCTTACCTCTTTCTTAGTCATTCTTTGTTGTTTTTTAAAGCTTTCCCAATCACATTATCCTCCACGGCGGAATCAAACGCAAAAGTTATGCACTTGTTTTTCAATATTATAAAGTAGTTTATTTCAGCACATTTGTCTTATTTAAAAACTGTAGTCAAAAATTCCAGTTCAGTTCATGTTTGGTAAATAAAAAAGGCCTTTCAGTTCATGGGTGTAAATTGCCAGTTTAAGAAAGCAAAAAGAGATGGCAACCAAAATTGGAGTTGGATACACAACATACACAGAGATTAATGAGGAGTGTAGTGCAATAAAATTAGGCACAATTCTTTACCATGGTAACGAGTTTGCGTTAAGAGGATTTATCAGCCACACATCAGCATGGAACATATTGAGCCTCAGCTCCCCACAGAAATATCCTTTTACTGTCACAAGTCAGCATACAACTGTAGAAATTATAATTAAGGATTATAAATATCACTCAATTATTTAAAGATAAAGGCTTCACTGCGCAGCATTATTAACTCCTTCAGCACCCGAGGACATGTTTGCATCTCTCGATACTATCGGACTGTGGAATCTAGCAGTTGTCCTACAGGTTTGGACATGTTTCCTGTTTCACAAATCTGGTCATGCAAGACTTCTAAACTTGGCTTTCCTCTGGGAAAAGCAAACAATCAAAATATTTTTTAGCCAATGAAACACCTGAGTGAAAATATATCCAAAGTAAGAGCAGAGAGAGGGGGAATAAAAGTAGGATGAGGGGAGTTCAAACTGTAGAAAAGGAACAGGTTAAAATGGGTAAATGGAGCAACTTAATTTGAAAAACAATGTGTAAAATTAAAGGGAGGATAAGATGATAGGAGAGAAAAAGGATAATATGTTGCCTGTATAAATGTTTAATAGTTTCAGGTTATCATAGCAGTAAAATTACTCCTGATATTTAAATGTCTTTATAAACATCCTAATCATGAGGCGAGTTTTTTGATTTGATTAATTATTATCTCATGTATTGGTATGCAGTGAAAAGTATTGGCTGCCATTCTCCCAAAAGTGCTGAATTGGCGGCAAAACTAGTCTAGATTGCATCAGTTCTGACAGGTCAGCTTCTCACCTGAATCTCTGCACTCTGTGCAGTACAGAGGACCCAGGTGTGAATCTCATTAAACGCTTGGGGGCTGGAGCCAAACAGCCTGAGATCGGCAGGATGGAGCAGGAACCCAGGTATGTGCACATCGCTGGGAGATCGCGGAAAGGACCTCCTAGCATCCAAATCAGTGCCATCAATACCCCACACACACCGCTGCCCCACCACCCCGCCTCAGACATCGCTGGTCTCACTGCTGGCCCCCACAACAGAGACATAGCTGCTGCCTCCCATGTCCCCCCCTCACAGACATGGCTGCCCATTCACCTCATGCCCCCATGGATACGGATAATGTGGGTACCTATTCCCTCCATCTCTTGAAAATACTGTCCTCACTGCTGCCCTGCAGAGAACTAGCATCATGCTGACATGCACAACCCCAGCTTGTGATTATTCCCTGTCTTGATTGGGAGCTCTGAGTATTGCACCCTCCCATTGAATGGCATCCAATCAGCATCCCAAGGGATGAATGACACTCAACTGAGTGTAGCCTTCAAAATCTTTCTCAAGTATTTGTTCCCAATGGGCCCTTGACTGGCCACACTCACTGCACCTGCACTCCTCTAATAAGCCAGAACTGTATATAAGCTGCAGGAATGGACTCATAGCCAGTCATGCCACAAAGATGGCTGCTCGTAAACCAGCTCCCTGATTCTCCGAGGCAGACCAGGAGCACAAGCTAGATGCCATCTGTTCCCTGGCCAAGGCCCCAACCCAAGGGATGCATCCGCCATGGCACTGTGGGAGGAAGTGGCAGAAGCTGTGAATGCCAGGAGCCTGACACCGCACTCTGGCAGGCAGTGCTGCAAAAGCAGTAAAGGTGAGTGAGCACTTCTCTTGGAACCATGCACATGTTTGGCATGTATTTCCAACCCTGTTTAGACACCTGAAGGCCATGCAACAAGTGACCCTTCCCCCAGGAACAGAATCTAACCTCATCCCCTTACCTCTCAGCGAGCACCCTTCTGTGGTGACCACTTTCCCCAAAACTGCCAGCACAATGCCTGAGATACAGGTACGCATTGCGCACCATGCACTGCAATATCTTAATGCTTGCTATCCACTTTATGTTCCCACAGGAGAAGAACATTCACAATGTACAGGAGATGACATAGACTGGTGATAGTGTGCCTGACCTACGGCAGCTCAGTTGCATAGAGGAGTGTGCCATGGAGCTGGCAGGGGGTGACGGGCCATCCAGAATGGTCACTGACGTCAGCGTACAGCATGCAAATGAGCAGAAACGTACCCTCAACTTTGGTCCTCCTCTTAGTAAGTGCAGTGCTGCATGGAATGGTTTGCCTCCCTCCCCCTAATGTGTTTTTCTTTTCTAGGTCTGAACCCAGAGGAAACCGGCCCTTCAGGTGTTGCCGCCATGCCTGCTGCTCTGGAGCAAATTGCCACTGGATGACAAATTACCCCCTGGCTGACACCTCAGAGGGAGGCACTGAGGAATCCTTCAAAGACAGCACCACTGAAGCATCACCGGCATGTACAACACAACCCACGAACACAGAGATGAGCACCACAGTGGGTGCCTTTAGTATTGAGGCTTCTAGCTCAATACTAGAACTGGGGAGCACATCGTAGCCACTGATGCACATCGGGTGGAGGCGGGCACATCCGAGGACTCAGGCCCACAGAGGTCTGCGGAGTCCAGGATTCAGCTGCCTCCAAGCCAGCTGCTGGGCCTCTAGGTATGTTCCTCCCAAGACTGGTGGAGATGCATCAGGAAACCCGGGGAGTTGTGGAAGGGCTGTCACAACCATGCTGTGAATGCAAGGCTGTTTAAGGGAGTCCAACATAGGGCTGTTGCAGGAGGTGGTGT
Source organism: Carcharhinus amblyrhynchos (assembly GCF_965287045.1). Taxonomy (NCBI): domain Eukaryota; kingdom Metazoa; phylum Chordata; class Chondrichthyes; order Carcharhiniformes; family Carcharhinidae; genus Carcharhinus; species Carcharhinus amblyrhynchos. Next base: position 47,520,805 of record NC_137327.1, read on the forward strand.
GACACTGTGTGAGATCCAGGCCAACACTGCAAGAATGGCGACCCCAGTGGAAAGTCTGGCTCAGGGATCTGTCCTCATGGGTGATGGTCCAGGCCATTCTAGAGACACTACTGGTGAGTATGTTTCCTGCATCCAGCAGGCACAGCATTCAATGGCCTGGGAGTCGGGGGCATGTGGAAGACATTGCTGGCTATGGCTGGCACTCTCGCTGACATTCTGGAGGCACAGCAGGCAGTGGCTGTAAGCCTCAACAACTTAGCCCAGGCTCAGAACTGCTGCTGAGGGGCTCCAGAGCCTGGCTTGCTCACAAAATGCTTTGGTGGAGGAGTTCTGGAGCTTGGCCGAGTCTCAGAGGGCCAGGGCTGAGGGATCAAACATCATGGGGCAGACACATCTAAGCCTCCAGGACGAGCAGAGCCGGGTGAAGGCAGAGCTTCTGGAGCTCAGTCCAGCTATCCTGGCATCCCATGCAGTGCCCCCAGGGTCTCTGGGTACCCCAAGGGAGGAGGAAAGGCTTGAGCCCATGCTGGGGTGTTCCACCAGGAGATCCCAGAATGGCCGGAGACATTACGATTCCCCCCTTCCTCACACCGAGGCATCTCAGGGCCAGCAAGATGAATAGGGTGGCACTGAAACCGTGCCATCCACAAGTCAGCAAGGGCCCTCCAAGTCCCGGCCACCCAGGGGACATCCGCCAAGGACATCACAAGCAATGGCGCACGCATTACAGCTGGACACCTCCACCTCCGATGTGCATCCTGGGATAGCACCTAGAGGCAGTAGACAGCACCAAGTTAGAAAGTTCTATTTCACTAGGAGGCACAGATGAATGTCAGCATTAGTCAGGGTTTGGGAATCATTTATGCTGAGTGCACAATAAAGTGTTAATTGCACATCATGCTGTGACTAATGTGTCTCTGACACATGTGCGCACGCATGCATGCATGCACACACCTCTATGTGGGCCAGGGTGGCAGCATGCATTCGGAGTATAGGTAGGAGTCAAATTTGAATGGCACCGGGACAGAATCCCAGTGTGCACCACAGTGAGTCATCATCCTCCAGCCTTCAAACAAGACTCCCAAGCGCATTAATAGGGTCGGATGTCTCTGGGGAAAGGATGGCAGGATGACAGGAGCAGGGAAGGGTGATGTAGTATTTTGAGGGTCCAGGTCAGTTTGGAGGGGGAATAGCGACAGCACTTGCTCCTGGGGTGTGGTGGATATGTGTTGGTTTCACTCCCTTCACTACACAGCACCAGCTAGATGAAGCAGGCTGCAATCAAGGTGCCCCTCGCTGCCCTTCCTTGCCAGACACCTTCCATTGCTGCCCACCACCTCTCCTCTGGCTCTTCATGTGGTGGGGCGCCCACCTCACCCCCCTCGCCACTCCTCCTCCTCCTGCCCCAGCTGGTCTCCCTGCTACTGGGTGATGTTGTGCAGAGCACAACAAACGATAATGATGCATGAAGCACGCACAGGGTCATAACTGGAGGGTTCCCCCCCCCACCAGTGGTCCAAACAATGGAACCCGTCTTCAGCAGGTCAATGCACCGCTCAACGACAGGCTGGGTGGCTGCATGGGCCTTGTTGTACCGGGACTCTGTCTCGGTCTGGGGCCTCTGCACAGGCGTCATCGGCCATGACTTTAGCGGGTACCTCTTGCCACCCAGTAGCCATCCTGGGAGCCTGGGCTGATCTTCAAAGAGGTCAGGGATGTCCAACTGCCAGACCACAAATGCTGAATGGCATGCATCGACCTGCATGATGTTGAGCCAATGGTTGCAGATGATTTGAACATTCAGGAAGTGGAACTCCTTCTGGTTCACAAATCGCTGCGGCCCTGCATGGAGGGCCCACAAGGTGACGTGCGTGTCATCCACAGCACCCTGCACATTCGGGATCTTGGCAATGGATGTGAAGCCGAGAGCCCGGGCTCCTGCTGTGCATGGTCCACATTGTATTTAATGAACAGCTCTACCCGGGCATACAGGGCATCTGTAACTTGTTGCACATATCTGTGCACGGAGGCCTAGGAGATACCAGCTAGGTCACCACTGGGAGCCTGGAATGACCCAATGGCATAGAAATTAAGGGCTGCCACTCCCCTGAGGTGCCAGGTGTGAGAGCACCCCACATCTGTGACACACCATGGTCTTGGACAAGTGCAGCCAACGGTGGCACATCACCTCCGAGGGGACCTCGAAGGAATTGAGGGGCCTGTACCTCCTTGGCCTCAACATCCTCCGCCTTCTGTGCATGCTCTCAGGAGCCTGCTCACCCACCTCCTGGTTCTCAGTCTTCTCACCAGGGTCTGGTGGAGGCTCCTCTTGCTGGTGTCTCTCCATGCCCATCACCTCCTGAGCCACTGTCTCCTCCTCTGCCCTGGCTGCCACCAACATGTCCAATTCCAGATTGAGCAAAACAAAATCCATCTGCACATTGGGGTTTGGAAAAAGCATAGAATGACGAATTATGACCATTGGCCGCTTGAGTCCAGCACCACCCCAATCCCTCATTTGGGCCAGAATCCCCACTTGTGGGAGCTGGCAATCCATGGTGTCACATGTGGCCCAATAAGGGTTGTGTGAGATTCCCATCATGACAAATGCTGGCACAGATTTGCAGGTCGGTGTGCAGACGTGGGCAATGCGCACGCTTGAGCCATTGCTATGTGTGCAACCACAGCATCTGTTACAGGCTGGTCCGTTTCACAGGACAGGGACAGACTACAAATCAGCACCAGATGTGTGCCCAGTTACAGCAGATTCATTCAGTCCATATCTGAACCTCTGCACCCTGGCCTGGAGCAGCAGCTGCTTCATCTGGTTAGGCCTCATGCAGCACATGGTATACTCCTCCCCCACCTCGCAACACCAGCACTTAGTCGAGTCCCTGACCACACCCCGCAGAAAGTCAATGCCACTGCAAACTGCTGTGGGTGGGGGGGAGCAGGAGCTCTCAAGGCTGCTTCCCTAAGTCAGCCTCAGCACTGCTGGAGTGGGGGAGAGGTGGGGGCAGAGGGAGCAGTGGGACTCCTTGATGGAATTTCACCCAGGGAGCTGTAAGGAAATGGAAGCCTCCCCACTCCTAGATGTCACTAGTCAATGGGCCAAAATGTGAAGGCAGCAGCAAAAAGGCCACCAGGCATCTCCACAGCCAGCCTGCAACAAACCCCGTGCTCTGCTCATAACACTTGCCTCCTCATGCCAGTTCAAGGCTACAATGCCAGGTTGCGACTCTTAAATACCTGTTCAGATTTGCGTCAAAATTACAACACCCTAAAAAGAGGTGGGAGACGCAGATACGGGTGGAGATTGACATGTGGAGTCCACTAATGACACACAAAAGGTATGTAAGCTCATGTTAAACAGTGGCCCAATTTTCAGGGGGTTCCCGGCACTACCAATTTTCTCCAGCTGAGAAGTGCGCGCAGGCTGAAAAAACTGGCAGGAACCCCGCAAAATGGCACATCTCCCAGCTAGACCTACCAGAAAAATGGCAGACATGGATGGGAGAATTGCGGCCATTGTTTCTTGCATGCTATGCCATTCATAGCGTACATAAGGGAGGAGGAAAGGAGAGGGTGCAAAATGTAGTGTTACAGTCATAGCTAGGGTGTAGAGAAAGATCAACTTAATGCAAGGCAAGTCTATTCAAAAGTCTGACAGCAGCAGGGAAGAAACAGTTCTTGAGTTGGTTGGCATGTGATCTCAGACTTTTATATCTTTTTCCCGAAGGAAGAAGGTGGAAGAGAGAATGTCTGGGATGCGTGGGGTCTTTAATTATGCTGGCTGCTTTGCCAAGGCAGCGGGAAGTGGATGGGAGGCTGGTTTGCGGATAGATTGGGCTACATTTATGACCTTTTGTAGTTCCTTGCAGTCTTGGGCAGAGCAGGAGCCACACCAAGCTGTGAATCAACCAGAAAGAATGCTTTCTATGGTGCATCTGTAAAAATTGGTGAGATACTGACATGCCAAATTTCCTTAGTTTTCTGAGACAATAGAGGCGTTCGTGTGCTTTCTTAACTATAATGTCAGCATGGGGGCACCAGGACAGGTTGCTGGTGATCTAAAAACTTGAAGCTCTAGACCCTTTCTATTTTCCCTTTACACTTCCTGAAGTCAGTGACAATCTCCTTCGTTTTGTTGATATTGAGGGAGAGATTATTATCGGTGCACCAATTCACCAGATTCCCTATTTCATTCCAGTACTGTCTCATCACTGTTTGAGATCTAATTGAATACAGTACTCTAGAGCATAAATGTAGACACATGAGAACAAAAGTACCATTTGTGATCAGTTGATCACATTCAGAAATAAAAACATTGCAAGTGGGATTGAATGTTTTATTGCTTGTTCTTATTTGTAGTGCAATAAATGATGAAGTATATGATATCTTGTAAAATAGTAGTTACACATTTTAATCTTATCATCAAAATCTCTTGATACACTGCTGTCTGCAAAAAAGTCCTGCTCCTGCCCTGAGTGAAAAGCACACAGGTCTAGTAGGCAGTAAAGAAGCCAAATGGTATGTTGGCCTTCATAGCAAGAGGACCTGAGCATAATTTCTTACATTTTATTTATTTGTCAATAACATGACTCTGTTAACATAATTTGAGAGCAATTCCATTCTTAAATTAAGTTAATTCACTAGTCTGGGGAGAAAATACAGATGTCCTGTCATCTGACCATATAAGTGCTGAGCAATACAAAATTCAGATCAGTGAGCGGGCTGCTTCAATTAAAGGTCACCTTCTGCAATGAAGAGGGAATGAGGCTCTGTCAATTTTTTGCAAAATCATAGAAAACTAAAAGCCTCTTACATGTGGTCACCAGAAAATTAATGTTGGAAACCAACAAAGTAGCAAACTTCTTGTGATTGTAGTTTAAAGTTTAACCTCAAGGCTCATAGAAAGAAAACTTCTGGAAATACAGGCTGGATGGTCATTATATTGAAAGACCAGGGACGGTGATATTTCTGCAAATGAGATGGAGGGCAGGTTTTGAACTAGTTAACGGGGTGTTAAACATGTCGTAGTTCAATTCTCCTACAATAGATCATTTTCATCAAAAAGATCAGCTTAAATGCAATTTTTTAAAAGAAGTACCAGATGTCATTGCTTGGAGACCATTTTAATGTTTCATGCTCCCTGCTAACCAATGTGCTTTACATTTCAATTAGTAAAGGGAAACTAATAGATTAATTGATGAATATCACCAATTCAGGCCTTTTCACACATTATTAAAAAATCCATTCCTTCATCATTTCAGTACTTTCTAGGCTCAACTACCACAACATGGAACAGTCAGAATGTAAGAACATTGTCACCAAAGAAACAACAAAGGCTTTACTTAATTCATTCAAAATTTTTGAATGTGTTTGTTATGCCAGTAGCTTATTTTCCCATTATCTACTCAGAGGGATCTCTTAAACAAATTCCAAAATCTATTTTAAAAGACACAACTCAATATAGCTCTGTGAAGAACCTTCTGCAATCTATTTAATGCAAGTTTTAAGATGTATAATGCATAACAGCCAACGCTCAATGTTTTTTACTTGATATGATAATTGGACAGTGATAGCTGAATGTTCTGTCATGTTAAATGGGGAGTCGGGTGGCTGATAAAGAATAAAGCCCATGTTCATATCTTCCATATTATCCTTAGTTTTGAAACATACAAGATAGGGCCATTCAGTCCTTTGAGCCTGCTCCACCATTCTACATGATCATAGCTGATCCTCTATCTCAACACCATATTCCACTGAACTCTTCATACTCCTTGTCACCCTTAGAGTCGAGAAATCTATCTATTTCCGTCTTAAATATATTCAATGATTTGGCCTCCACAGCTTTCAGTAGTACAGAATTCTATTGATTCATCCTCTAGGTGAAGAAATTTCTCTACATCTCAGGCTTATCTTCATCCTGAGACTGTGACCTTTTGTTCTAGACCTCCAGCCAGAGTAAACAACATCCCTGCATCCAGTCTGTCCAGACCTGTCAGAACTTTGTACATTTCAATTAGATCTATTCTCATTCTTCCAAAATCCAGTGAATAAAGGCCCAGTTGACTCAATTTCCCCTCATAAGACAATCCTACCATCCCAAGAATCAGTCTGATGAACTTTTGCTGCACTCTCTCAATGGCAAGCACATCCTTTCTCAGATAAGGAGACCAAAACTGCACACAATACTCCAGATATGGTCTCACCAAGGCCCTGTACAGCTCACAATAAGACATCCTCACGCCTGTACTCAAGTCCTTTTGCAACGGAGGCCAACATATGATTAGCCTTTCTAATTGCTGCTGTACCTGCTTATTTGCTTTCAGTGATTGATGTACTAGGACACCAAGGTCCCCCTATACATCAACAATTCACAACCTATCACTATTTAAATAATACTCTGTCATACGGTTTGTCTGAATGAATGGATAACTTCACATTTATTCACATTACACTGCATTTGCCATGTATTTGTTCACTCACTCAACTTATCTGAATCAAATTGATGCCTCTTAACATTCCCCTCACCACTCACATTCCCACCATGTTTTGTGTCATCAGCAAACTTGGGAAATATTACTTTTGGTTTCTTCATCCAAATCACTGATATATATTGTGAATAGCTGGGGTCCAAGCACTGATTCTTGTAGGTATCTATTCCAGGAGGAAAGTTCACTGATTGTTCGTCAAGGCTTAAGAGAATGCCACATCCTTCCAGTTTGTGTTTTTATATATTGTTTTGGTTGCTGGAAGGCACTGATCTATCATCTAATATGTTCAAACATACTGTAGGTTGTTTAGGTCATGCAGACGTTAAATTGAACACGCCTATTTTGTGGCCCACGTCTTTTGTTCTCTCACCGAACCAATGTTTCTTCTTGATGTCTACTTTGATTAACACTATTTACACAGAAGTATCAAGCTTTGGCACAGTTGAAAGATGAGGTTGCCATGTCCTCCTATCCTCCTTCATTCAGTGTATCCTTCTATTCCTTTCTGTCTCATACTTGTACAGCAACCCTTAAATGCATCTATACTGTTTACCATGTGGTCGTGAACTCCACAATCTAACTATTCCTTCTCCAGAATTACTGCTTATTTGCAATTATCTTATATTTATGACCCCTAGTTTTGGACATCTGCAGTTGTGAAAAAAAATTCTCTACGTATATTCTATTAAACACTGCCAGAATTTTAAAAACCTTTACTGTGTTAGCCCTCAACCTTCACTTTTCATAGAATCATAGAATCCCTACAGTATAAAAAAAGAGACCATTCGGCCTGCACCAAAACAATCCCACCCAGCCCCTATCCCCATAACCCCACGTATTTACCCTGACACTAAGGTCAATTGAGCATGGCCAGTCAAACCAACCTGCATATCTTTGGACCATGGGAGAAACCAGATCATCCAGAGGAAACTCATGCAGACAGGGGGAGAACATGGAAACTCCACAGACAATCACCTGAGGCCAGAGTTGAACCCAGGTCCCTGGTGCTCTGAGGCAGCAATGCTACCACTGTACCCCCATGCCACCCTTCTAGAGATACAGTCCATTCAGCCATTACTGACAATACTCGGCACATTTATAAAACAATGAACACATGAATAATCTACATATATATATGAAACAAATGTGAAAAGCAGTAGAAAAGTGGATAAAATACTTTTTACAAATTGCAATTCTAAAACTAAGCTAAGCCTCTTGAAGAATGTTTGAATATATTGCATTTATTTTTGCTTGAATTTGTTGTCAGCGTGAAAACATTTCTCAAGCTGGAACTGATAGCATTGGATCTGCCGCTCATTTCTATCCAAATTTACTTACCAGTAGAATTTAAAACTGAGCTTCACATAAAATGAGTGATCAATTGCCTTCAGATTCCTGCTCGGGATGGCGGGAGGAGGTCTGGATTAAAATTATCCCTTCATGTCTTTCCCCTCTCTATATGTCATGCCCTATTGCCTGTATTTTGCTCTGTTAAACAAACCAATCCCACCTCTTGCTTCCCACTTCCCTGAGTGAATGACAGATTCTTCAGGTTCCCTCATACCTTATTCACTTCACAACTTCAAGGCAGGAAGAAGAACGAAAAGAGAAAACTGTGCAAAAGAAAAGAAAAGGAGAAAAACAGAAATAAAAGAAGAAGTTCAAAGAGGAAAGTGTAAAGTAGAATGACACAGTGGCACAGCGGCTAGCTTTGCTGCCTCACAGTGCCAGAAACCTGGATTTGATTCCCAGCTTGGGTCACTGTTTGTGTGGAGTCTACATGTTCCTCTTGTGTCTGCCTGGGTTTCCTCTGAGTGCTCCAGTTTCCTCCCACTGCCTGAAAGATGTGGATTAGTAAGAGAGTGCTGCAGTGTCAGAGGTGCTGCATAATTCTACAATAGAATGTTAAGCCAAGTCCCATGCGTCTATTCAGTTTCCTCCCACTGTCTGAAAAACATGCTGGTTAGGTGCATTGGCCATGCTAAATTCTCCCTCAGTGTACCTGAGCAGGTGCCAGAGTGTGGCGACTAGGGGACTTTCACAATGGCTTAATTGCAGTGTTAACGTAAGTCTACTGTGGCACTAATAAAAAAAGGGGAAAAGACAGAAGTTGGAGAGAGGAGATCTTTTTAGTACTGGAAAAACACACTCAAAAATCAGGATTTTCCCATTACTGGGATCTTCTAGTCCTGCCGAAAGTTGATGGACCTTTGTCTGGTTCACTGCATCTCCTGAGTAGGGACCTGCTATTGTAGGGCCAGAATCTCCCAGTTTGAAGAGAAGACTGCACTGCAAAGCACCCTGTCTCCTCTTGCCAGAGCTTTCCAGCACAACAAAACTATCCAAAGGATATGGTTGAAGCAGAGTGCAAACACAAGGATATTCACTCTTAAAATTCACGTTGATCTGTAGGGCTGAATGGCCTGTTCACTGGGCTGTAAAATAGCATGTATTGAGTTGTCTGCTTTTCTTGGCGGTGCCAACTGATGGATAAATGTTGACCAGGACTTCATTCTTTTTCCATCAACATCTTGTGTAAACAGCCACCTGAACAGACACATGGGACTTGGCTTAACATTCTGTTGTAGAATTATGCAGCACCTCTGACACTGCAGTACTCTCTTACTAATCCAATAGAGCATCAGTTCTTTTGTGCTCAAGTTCGTGAACGTATAGCCACTGAGACTGATACTTTAACTATCTCATGACCACTCAGCTACTCAGCCTTCACTTGCCATTCTTGGGAGAAAGGCCAGCATCAAATAAGGACACACAAGTAAACCGTAATACAAAATATGTCCAAGTCCTTTAGTTGTCCACCGTCACATACTGTCTCACATTCTACACACCAAGGTGACTCACAAAAATGATCTCAGCAATGTGGTGGCCTCCATAGATGAGATGCTCTCCTCGCAGCAGACTACTTGCTCATCCGTGTCTGACCCTGAGATGCCCCTGGTAGCCATCTTCACTGCAGCATTGCTAAGGGCAGCACCTCCAAAGCCACCTACACCTGTAATATTGCTGAAGCAATCTCCATCACAGGGCTTGACTGTTGGAGGAGCCATGGAGGCAGCCGATTCTGATTAGGTCATCCAAGGAATAGCCCCCTCAACATCATTTCTCGTCATCTCATTCCTTTCTTAATGCTACTGATTGCAGGAGGGTCCACCAGAAAGAGGCGGGCAGCTGGCATACACGGCATACAGACACTCCCTGTCTGTATGCCGTGCATGCCACTGGCTGGTCTACATTGTTCAGTGTGCCAAAAGTCCTCTACATGTCAGCATGCTCTTCTCACATCCACTCTTGAGTGATGCTACACCTAGCTCTCATGCTGTCTGACAATCTCTCTTGGATGAGTTTGCGCATTTAAAGCACTGAGTCATTGTGGAGCACATGATGAATGGACTCCATTCCCATTCCATCACTCTGCAGTGCCTCAGGTAACTCCAATACACAGGCTCACACTTAATGCCGGCTGTCAACGAAGAGCTGTTTAGCTTGTGACGCATACAAGGCTCAGCATTTTCACCCTCCTGAGCAGGGCAGTACCCGTCCTCCACCCTCCAAAGACCGCAGCCAAATTTAGTATCAACTGCTGTTTGTGGAAGAGAGTTTCAAACGTCTATCATCCTTTGTGTGTAAAGTGCTTCCTAACATCTCTTGAATGATCTGGTCCTAATTTTTAGTCTATGCCCCCTAGTTCTTAGATTTCCAATCAGTGGAAATAGTTTATCTTTACCCTGTCTTTTCCTGTTTGCACCTTGAAGAGTTTGATCAGGATTACACCTGAACCTTCTCAGTTCTAGAGAAAACCGACCTAGTTAGTATAATCTCTCCTCTTAACTTACCCTTGAAGTCCAGATATCATTCTTGTAAAACTACGCTGCACTCCCTCCAAGACCAATATATCCTTCCTAAGGTGTGGCGCCCAAATCTGTTCACAATACTCCAAATGAGGTCTAACCAAAGTTCTGTATAGCTGTAGCACAACTTCTGTATCCTTATACTCCAGTCCTCTAGATATCAAGGCCAGCATTCTATTAGACTTCTTGATTACTTAATCAAGTTCATGGCATTTTAAAGATCTACGCATTTGAACCCAAGTCTCTTTGGACATCTGATGTATTTAGCTTCATATCAACTAGCCACAGTGACACATGGACGCTCAGACCTATGTGTTGCTCAGAAAGAGGGGGAATATTCCCTCAAGTCCCCGCTGGCAGGTTCAATGGCTGGCAGATGGGATAGGATTCAGTGGGAGGATTAAAATTGATTGTACATCAGTGTGAATTTCTCTTGGGATCTTCTGCTGGAGCCCACCTTGGTGGATTGGGAAACCTACTGGGAACCAACGTGAAACTGATTCGCATCTGGCTAATTGGATACAAATGAATGGCTGATCACCCATGCCTGACTCTCAGTGATGCCAACGGGCAACACATAGGTCTGAAACACATCTGGAACAACATGAAGATGTCAGGACTCACCTGAACAATGTCTGGGGCTGCCTCTGGAGTGTAGGATAGAGACCGTTGGAAACTCTGGAGGCCAGGGCACCACAGCAGTAGGAGCACCTATATATGTATTGTCAAATTCCAGATGGAGTAGGTCCACCTTCCAGCCCCAGTATGTTCCTGATGATCTGCCTTTGTTTCAAAGGTGCATCTTCTTTCTTGATTTATGGGTCAGTGATGATGGGCACCTTTTCAATATGTTCCCCCAGAAGTGATGGCCAACTATGCACCATCAGGGCTGCCCTACCAAGGAATATAGCACAGAAATGCCAGCTGCATAATTAATGAGGTTAGAGCTGGAAGGTATGACTGTTGCCTTCTAGCACTGGCCTCTGCGGTGGGAAACACGTTACTTTCCCACCCGCACCACAGGACTTAGACCCAGGATGGAAAATTCCACAAAGAAATCCCACAACACCAGCTTAAAGTCCAAACAGGTTTATTTGTAGCAAAAACCTCAAGCTTTCGGGACAGCCTGTCCCTTCGTCAGGTGGCTGGGAACTCTGTGGGAAATCCCACACCTGTGGGATTTCTTTGTGTTTTACCCCAGTCCAACGCGGGCATCTCCACATCATGGAAAATTTCACCCAGAGATTTGGGGCGGGGGGGGGACAGTTCTCCCAGCTCACTGTGCTAGTCAGAAGGGCAGCAATGCAGGTTTGGATTTGGCTGGGTTTGACCGCTGATTGAGCTGGCCAGCAATCAGGATACTGGTAGTGCAGGGCTACTGCATATGCGCCGATCTCGGTGCTGACAGGTTGGCGCATGCAGAGTGGCCCGCTCAGTGCTATGCTACTGATCTCTCCAGCGAGAATAGGTTCCCCCCACCTCAACTGCTTTTTCACATCATTCACACTAGGACACTCCGCAATGCACAGAGTGTGAGAGATTCATTTTCAAAATCCTGCTGAAAAGAATCCGATGGGATATATTCCAGCTTTTATGGGAATTCGAAACTTCAAAATCTTTGGGAGAATCGCCCCCATGGAGAGAAAAACAGATATAATTGGTGCTGTGAAAAACAGAGCAAAGATACCGATGAGAAACTCTTTGTTCAAAGGCATAGGACTTGTGGAGATTTAAGGACCAAAGAGTTGGCAGAGTAGGCTTTACTACTGGAAGTCAGTTCAAGGACACTCAGCAGAGTGGGCGAAGAAACTTTCAAAGGGCATTAGGAGGCAAACCCTAGCATAGCAAAGTGAAGGAAACTTACTGAAAAGAGCATTTTGGAACTGAATCTTCCAGTCCTTCACGTTGGTGGCCTATTCTGGTACCTCCAACAGCACACTCCCTTCCACATGTTTCTCGGTGGCATGGGGCGCATTCAACAGGAAACCCCATTGTCAATGGCAGGACCAGAAGACTGCACTGCTGGCCAATGGTGTGCTACTCCCACCTCTGTGAAATACTTTTGATTTGATTTGTTGTTACATGTATTGGGATACAGTGAAAAGTGTTGTTTCTTGCACACTATATAGACAAAATATACTGTTCATGGAGTACATAAGAACATAAGAACTAGGGGCAGGAATAAGCCCCTTGAGCCTACTGCCAACTAGTAAGATCATGGCTGATCTTTTCGTGGACTCAGCTCCATCTACCCACCCATTTACCATAGCCCTTAATTCCTTTACTATACATAGGGAAGAAGGAAAGGAGAGGGTGTAGAGTATAGCGTTGCAGTCACAGATAGGATGTAGAGAAAGATTAGCTTAATATATAGTAGGTCCATTCAAAAGTCCGATGGCAGTAGGGAAGTAGCTGTTCTCAGCTTCTGTATCTTTATCCCGATGGAAAAGGGTGGAAGAGACTATGGGCCTGATTTTAATATGGCGTCGCGCCCAAAGCTTGGTAAAGTTGGGCATGAGGCCATTAACGTGACCCGTGCTAATGCATTATGCCCACTTTACCAAGACCTGAAAATGGCCACGATCTGAATCATGCTTGAAACGGGTGCAATGACGATTTAAATGCATTTGCCTGCATTTAAACTAAATTAATGGGCTGCCCACCCAACTTTATCAGCACTTCCCCCTTTACCATTGCATTCTCATGTCCAGATTCAGCACGAAACAGACGTGCTCCGCAAAGGTCTGTTTCAGGCCCTCCAGCTTCTGAAGAGGTAAGTTCAGAGCTTCTAGCAGTTCTCTAACTCAGATCAGTGATGGGGGAGGTGGGTTAGATTTATCTCTGGTGGTGGGGGTTAGGGCAGAGGGAGGCCAGATCATTGTTTGGTGGTAGTGGGTGGCGGTGGAGGGTGGGGGCGGGCAGATGGATCTCTGATGGCGGGGGATCCGTAGGAGGTTGTGATTGGTCTGGGTATTGGGGGGGCGGTGGGGGGTCGGTGAATAAGGGGGACAGTTATGTTGTGGGGGTGGGGCAATGTCTGTGGGGGCCATCGCTCCTGGGCCACTTTATCCGTTTTTTGCGTCCTGGGAGCAATGTGACAGGGGCGCGTTTTTCAATTCTTTTTCCTCACTGCACATGCGCAGTTCAGAACCTCACTTGGATCAGCAGCATTTCGGGTGTGATAAGCCCCGCCCGCAGCGCAATTCAGACCTGCAATTTTTTTTTCAGGCTAATTGCATATGGGGGCGCCTGACAGCAGTTTTCCAAGTCAGATATGAATTGTGCCCAGATTCAGCACTTAGAATGAAAATGGTGAAATTGGGGCCTATGTCTGGGACATGTGGGGCCATTGAATATGCTAACTGCTTTTCCAAGGCAGCAGGAAGTGTGGATGGAATCAATGGACGAGAGGCTGGTTTGCATGATGGACTGGACTTCGTTCACAATGCTTTGTAGTTTTTTGTGGTCTTAATCAGAGCAGGAGCCATACCAAGCCATGATACATCTGGAAAGGGTACGATCTATGATGCATCTGTAAAAAGTGGTGAGAGTCGTAGCAGACATGCCGAATTTCCTTAGCTCCTGAGAAAGTAAAGATGTTGTGAGCTTTCTTAACCCCATCCAAGGTCTTTGGGTCCCGCTGTAAACTCCCCAACCACAGATACCAAACCCTCCCTGGCAATTATCTGAAGCTGAAATAGAAGTGTTGCAACCACAGAAATAAACTTCGAACCACACATCTGCAACATCACGAACACTGCTAATTTCCACCTCTAAATAATTGCACCCTGGCAGCTTGGAAAAGCTTAAAAGAGAAGCAACAGCTTTGAATAGCAATATAGTGTTTAAATCCAGGCCAGGGTGATGAACGAACGTCTCCCGCTTGTTGACTGTAGATATTAAAAGAGTTTGAGCAGTCACAATTAGGTTTCTTATTGTGTTGGCCCGTACAGCACTACTGCTCTCCAATGCAGTACACTGGGTCCTTGAAAGCCATGGGAGAATGTGTTAATAAACTTGCAAAATGGTGTTTCATTGGCAACTGAACTTGAATGTACATGGAAGGGATGGTGTGTTTTGATAGGAAGAATAAGGAGGCAACTTATTGCTTGGGTAATAAGAGTCCAAATGGGGTAGAATAGCAAAGGGACCTAGCTTCTGTTAATGTTGAGGAAGTGGATATGAACTTCGGAGTGAATTAATATGTGAATTTTTGTTTTCCTTTTGTTGCACTTTTTATAGCTATCAGTACTTCTTGTGTTTACACCAATTCAGGGACATTACTGCAGCTGCCATTAAACTGTCAGCAGCTCAGTGCATCATCCATTATCTATAATATAGAAATCAACATAAGAGTACAAAACGTGTAATTAATAACCTTCAGAAGAAACAAAGAAATAAAAAACCGCTATTGAAATTCAGCACTGCATTCCAGCTGAATTTCAATAATGAAGAAATTCAGCAACAGAAATGCAAGAGCATGGAAAGATTATGTAGAAATAAACCCTTATTATAAAAGCAAATTACTGCAGATGCCGGCTATATGAAATATAAAAACAGAAAGTGCTGGAAAGCATCTGTAGTGAGAGAAACAGAGTTAATGTTTTGAGTCCAATATGACATTTCTTCATAACTCTTCCAGAGTCATATTGGAGTCAAAATGTTGGCCGACATTTTCAATTCCATTCTGGTGAGGGAAGCTGAAAATCTTGAGACAGGCCCAAATTGCGTTTTACGTTGGAGCGAAGACTCGCTGCGATTGTGCCCGCCTCCCACCAGTGACACAACAGGAATCCTGACGTTCAATGTTAGGAACACTATTTTTAAAGATTTGAAGATCATTATCAGGCCCCTAAATTTGATTATCATTCCACTCTTTCTCCCCCCACCCCCACCCCATTAAATAATCGATTCACATCAGTGAGCATGTCACACCAGTGTGATTTAGGGCTGGTTTCCCACGGTGTGCACCTCATGGCCAGATCTGCTGCGGGTGTTCACTTTCAAAATTGGTGCCCCGATCTTTAAAAAAACTAAGTTGCTGGTGGGATGAATCGCAGGAACCATCCTTTCCAGTTGTTTTTTCCATGTATCAAACAATACGGTGGAGAAAGTCACTGTTGATACTGATGGCTTTAATGCTGTTTTTTTTCCCCCCATTTGCCGCCACACTGCAAAAAAAGGTAAATTCCACACATTAACTTCTTCCAAGCTGCTGTCAGGCGTGCTGAGTTTTTCTAACACTTTGTTTTTATTCACAATTCTATTATTCCTTTGAGCTCACCATTTTGCATGTATCCAACCTCAGGCTTTCTTGAAGGATATAGTGGCCAAAAACTGGAAAAGTTTTCAGTGTTGAAAAGACATAAATTGCATTTTTAGCAGAAAGCTGGCCGTATACAGCATCGATGCTACATTCAGAATAGACCCCCAGGAAGCTGAGATGAATAGATTGCGTTTGTGAAGAAAGATTGATTAATTAAATAGATTAGGGAGAAGCAGGGGTTACAAACTTAAATGATGGAAGGGTAGGATTAGATTAGAAACTGGGAAGTGATTTTTTTTTTACCCAGAGCATAACAGACACTGGAATAGGCCTGAGTAGTGGGACACTAATTTGGTGAATTCCTTGAAACAAGAGCTGGACCTGTTTCTTCAGGAGACTAAGGTCGCCTCCATACAAAATGTAGCTACTGTGGGGAATTATCATAATGGTATGCAAATTGTATTAAACAGATAGCCACTGAAGAGGCAGGGAGCATACAAATCAAACGCGGGGCTAGTGCCTGGCGAAGCTACCAATGGACAGCAACCGAGGATGTATGGATAAAATGAATAGCAAAAATGATAACTTGGAGCTATTTGGTCACTATCTTTTTCCACAGGTTCAAATAGGATTGCATTTATACAAGTTCTGTATTTTATATCTCAAAGGGTGCTCCAGTTTCCCCCGCAGTGTGAAGGACGTGCTCGTTAGGTTCATTGGCCAAGCTAAATTCTCCTTCAGTGTATCCAAACAGGCGCTGCTGGCATGCGGCGACTCAGGGATTTTCACTGTAATTTCATTGCAGAGTTAATGTAAGCCTATTTATGACACTAAATAAATAAACTTTAAAATGTTTTCAAGTGCTAAAAAGTCACTTAATGTGAACTAGGCTGAATGGTTTACCCTTCCTCTTCCTGAAGTGCAGTGACTGTTACACAGCAAACTCTCAGAAACAGCAACGGAATGAACTATTAATTTTGTGGTGATGGTAGAGGATGTTTTCCAGGACTACGGTATACTGCCCATTCTTTGACTAATGCTGTGTTACTTTACTGTCTACCTGAAGAGACAGTTAGAACGCTTTAACCTTCCATTGAAATGTCAGCCCAAACTATTTGCACAAGTGGGACTTTGACCCACAATCCAATGACTCAGAGATAAGAACACTGTCAAGTGAACCACAGTTTGGAAGTTTATCACACTTTTTGCCAGAAGAATAGCTTGCATTGCAGAGCCAAATCACAACAGTTCAGTTGGTAAATGCACTAACTAATGAGGTACGAAACCCATCCAGTCTAAAAGATCCCAAGTTTAATTGCCTGTGTGGGAATTTAGTCAATTTTTGGTTTCCATCACAGATTGTTACACTCATCACCTGATGGATGAAGCATGTGTAGCTATCTGGTCAGGATATAGGCTTGGCAGTGATATTTTCATTGATAAGTAAGCCATCAAAATGCACCATCTGTGCTCACACAAAGAACAGGCGCTTGGGTGACGAATCAACGCAGGCACAACCTGTGGAATTACAGCAGTTGGTGACAAAAGAAACCCGGAGTTCAGAATGAAGCAGTTATGTGAGGTATGACGTATGCAACTGGAAGGCAGTTTTCATGGAGAGGAAGTGGGAAGAGACATTAGTTAGCAATGAAAATGAATTTTCTTTATCCCTTTGCACAATACTTCATGTTCTTGTGTCAACCGGTTTCTCCCCTATAATTTGCTGGTGTGTTTATTGAGGTATTTCTCAATTCAGAATAAGCCCCCTAAAGAGCTCTGACCTTTAATGAGATTGGAAACTGAAATGATTAAAAGCTCATCTCTAAACAAAGGTTATGCCTGATAATTATCAGGAGAACACTATGTACACACACATAGAAATACACAGGCTGCTGTGACCTGAGCAACAGCCAATTAGTAACAGTGAAAGAGAACAGGAATTCTATCATACGTCTCTATTACTGTATATTTTACATAAAGCATTTTTAAAGCAAAAAGAACTGAACTACTGAACCTATTCCAAATTGCTGTAAGGAATATAAGATTTACTGGTAAGCTTTACAATGGTGATACAGCAGGTATACAAATCACACAGTAAAAACATGGAGGTAATGTTTTATTATTTAAAATAAAGCAGATTTATGACACCAAACTACCTTTTGTTTAGGTAATACTTCCTGGAAACCACAGTGTCAGCACATTCCCACTCTTGTGCGATTTATTTTTCACTGGTTTCCCACCTGCCATGTTATGGACATTTAACCTACTTGTGTCCACGCCACACTGTCAAGGAATCATTTTACCACAGTGTGAAACAAGTGTTTGTGGCTTCCTAAGCAGTGAATGCAATCCAATATCTGAGTGCCACAACATAAGCACTCTAAACAGGGACCAATTAATTTTATTGGTATTGGCCATGAAATGATTCATCCCCAATGTTCCAGTGAATGGGGAAACCATTAACCTGGAGAAACACTATATTAATGGTTGCAATACTAATTGGCCTCACTACTGTGCTATCAGAAATCGAATTAACACTCCCAATGACCTATTTCACATTACTTGGCTATTGCAAATTAGATCCATCGATTTTGTGGTTAGCAGCAATGAAGAAATCTTGCTCCTGACTTAAATAATGCTGCCCACAAAGATCTATCAATCTCTGGGCCATTGCTTTTTCAATGGCAGTTTAAGCTTCTGAAGTTTTAACGTTCTCAAGGGCAATTAGGGATGAGCAATAAATGCTCTTTGAAATTCACTCTTGGGATGTGGGTGTCACTGGTTGTGCCAACAATTACTGAACTGAGTGGCTTGTTATATCATCAGTCAAAAACATTGCTGTGGATCTGGAGTCATAGAATCCCTACAGTACAGAACAAGATCATTTGACCCATCAATCCTTCACCAACAACAGTTCAATCCAGGCCCTATCCCCATAACACCATGTATTTACCCTGCTAATCCCCCTGACACTAAGGGGCAATTTACCATGGCTAATCAACCTGACCCACACATCTTTGAACTATGGGAGGAAACCGGAGCAGCCGGAGGGAAACCACACAGACATGGGAAGAATGTACATACTCCAAAGACAGTGACCCGAGGCCGAATTGAACCCTGGTCCCTAATGCTGTGAGGCCACAGTGCTAACCACTGTGCCACTGTGCGGCCCTAGTCATACGTAGGCCAGGCCAAGTGAGGATGGCAGACATCCTTCCCTAAAAGATTAGTGAAACAGGTAATGAGTTACAGCTGGGCAGGCCACTGCCTGTTACCAGGAGAACTCTTATTCAACAGTCCTCACAGGGAGATCAGTCAGTGATTCCCGATGGACCTCATGGATTATCACAGTAATAATGGAAGTTCTTGGGCACAATTCTCCTGTATGCACTCTGAATGCTCCTGCCAGTAGGAAAACTGGACTGCATACTGGGAATACCTAAAATCACTGTGCCAGCACAGCTTTACAGAGTTTGGGTACCTTTTTTTAAAGGGCACCCTAATCGCTACGCTGACCTTTGTTCCTAACTGCAATGAATATAAATATGATTGACAGGTTGGATCCTTTATGGGGTTTAACTTCTTATTTTCCAATTATAATACTTACAAAGTGCTCAAGATGTATTCAACTATGCAGGGAAAGAAAAACAAACAAGGCATTTTGCGAATGGCATACCTGTCAATTAAACCACTTCAAAAGATGCAGACATCAGATGCTAATCTTCCAATCTTAAGAGAGTACCCCCCAG
Organism: Carcharhinus amblyrhynchos; assembly: GCF_965287045.1. Classification (NCBI taxonomy): domain Eukaryota; kingdom Metazoa; phylum Chordata; class Chondrichthyes; order Carcharhiniformes; family Carcharhinidae; genus Carcharhinus; species Carcharhinus amblyrhynchos. The sequence goes on from NC_137327.1 coordinate 47,540,189, forward strand.
TGAAACTGACCATCAAAACAGTTGAAAGGGGTTTCACAGCTGCTGAGGGTTCTCGCGGAAATCTTGACTGGTCATTTCTAGAATAACACTTCAAAGAGGGCTTCTAACACTTTTGATAGGCCAGTCCCTATTGTAGAACGGAGTGTTGTGGTGATTTCGAGGATTTCAAGGTGTCCAACTGGCATAAATATCAAAATGACCAGGGCACTACAAAGTTTTTAAAGACAGAGACAAAAAATAATTTCTTATTCCAGAATGGTGTCTGCAATCACCATCCTGAAACTGAACAAAATTTCCCAACAAGGACAAGTGCAGCCACTAGAACCCCATCCCGGTAGAGTCCCCCTGCCTGAGCCCACCCAACTGCCCCCAATGTCCCTTGGGGACACTCCCTCTGCAGCAGCAGGGGGGCACATGGGCACCACACTTAACTCCTTGCCACTCCTTGGATTGCAAGGCACCAGGTCCATATTTGTCAGGACCTGCACCAAAACTTGCCCAAAGTACCACCCACTGGGACATGTGGGTGCATTGCAGGAGAGCATTGAATAGGGCTTCCAAACTGCTAATTAAATGTATATTCACAGTTTTGCATATTTATCCAGTTCCTGCCCACTCTGGTTGCAAAGCTGATTGGGGCCAGCAGAGTGGGGCAGGCAAGAGCATCATGATGGGTTTGCTGCTCAGCGGGAATCCTGTTTTCGGCCCGATGCAACAGGCCATCAGGAGTCCCATCCAGGAATAACAGGCCCAGTATATCCTGACTCTTATTAATTCAATTGATTTTCATTGACTTCAGTATTGTTGGGACAGGGTCCCTAAACAGTGCACCCCCAGGTGGATTTTTCCAGCTTCAGTGCCATCGGGAATGTCCATTGTCCAGCCTCAGTCTGTTCCTGAAGATCCAGGTTCCATTTCATAAGATCCATCTTCTCTGTTCAGCAATGGGTCACTGATGTTGGGCTCCTATTAAACATGGCCCCCCAGATATGATGGCAGGGCATGCTCAATCAAACCACCCTCCACTGATTATAACACAAACTCTAATGCTTCACCCCGGATGCATGATTAATGAGGTTGGAGCTGGAAGATATGGCTTGGCATCCCGTCATCCTCCTCAGTGAGAAACACTCTTGTTCCTGCAACGGGACTTAGCCCTAGCTGGGCGAATTCGGCCCAGTGATATTGTTGACAGGCAGGTACAGATTAATATTTGAATGCTGATAACATTCACGTTGATAACATGTCAAAGGGGCTAGCTAGGGTAAATACATGGGTTTATGGGGGTAGAGTCTGGGTGGGATTGTGGTTGGTGCAGACTCAATAGGTCAAATGGCCGTCTTCTGCACTGTATGATTCTATGAACAAGTTAAGAAAACACCAAAACGATAGATACATCTTCACTGCTATTCTTCTGCGATTGTCTTGGTCTGCATGATTTGCCAGTTGAGCATCAAACCAAAATCCTAATTTAATAAACCATATCCATTTCAAAGTTTTTTATTAAATGAGTTTTCAGCACTGTTCATATATTGACCCAAGTATAGGTGCAGCTAAAGGATCACCAGCAGGATACTGAATGGTCTAAATTTAATTTGAGTTGATTGAATAGAAATTACTCAACATAATCATGACATTCATAGTCACCACTGTAATATTACATAAATCCCAAGAATTTATTTTTATACAATGTAAAAGCCTATTCCATTACAGCCATATCATCAGCTGGACACATTGCATTCCAGTGATAGGTAGCTCACATTAACCAATGCAGCTGCAGTTAGTTTAAATATTTGATGACTCAGATCAAAGCTGGGTCACATAACCTCAGACATAAATAGCAATGGATTTTTTCTCTGAAGATTGGAAATGTGAAACTTCAACAGCTACTTTCAATGCTTTTCTCAGTTCACATCAGCTTGCCTGGCAAAATTTTACCAAAAAATGGCAGAGTGTTGGTTCTGGTGCAAAAAATGGAGCGATTCCCACCAACATTGTGTTTTCAGACCTAATCTTATGCTCATTAGTAATAGTTTATTGCCCACGAGAATCATTGTGTTCCAGTGGTATGCTCTCTCTGTTTCGCCCATCCACAGCAACTTAATTGCTGCAGGCACTGGGGAGCTCCATTTAAATGGCTCCCCTGCACTTGTTCCACAACAACAGCAGGAAATGGCAACCAAGAAGGCAGCAGCGCACTTTGAGAGGGCCCTCAGCAGGATGTTGGATGCAGTGGACCAGAGGTGGGACCCCTACCCCAGCTCTAGGACACAGCCTTCGAGTGGGGTCACCACCTCCTCTTGGGATGTAGTGGCAGCCCTGGTCAATGCAAGCTCGCTCCAGAAGAGGATGGGGCAGCAATGTGGGAAGCAGATGAATGATCATCTTCGCTGAACCAGGGTAAGTGAACCACCCTCAATCTCCCACTGGACCCTCTCACATCACCAACTCCATTTCTTACCCAGCCACCCCATGGGTGGCCAACACCAAGCACCAAATTCCCCCTTCCCTTCCATAATCACCATATTGCTCCCAATAGCTGCTATGCTCCTCACACCCCAGCTCCCACCCAAGTCCCAAGCCTGATGCACCTCATTAGTAAAAAGAATGACAGCACCAGGTTTAAGTCCAACCGATTTATTTGATAGTAAACTCACTAGCTTTCGGGGTTAGTCCCTTTGTCATCTTATATTTCAACTCCCACCTACACTCTCCCTCTGTGTCCCCGGGACTTCCAGGAATGTGAAGGGAAGAGAATTGGCAGGAGTACAAACTTGGGCCTTCCAGCTATGGGACCCAGGGCATCTCCAGCCTAGCTGACAACCCCCTTCCTGTGAACGGCACAACTCCCCCTGATACTGAGGAGGGAAGCAATCAAACATCCATACTGCCCAAAGGCAAGCCTGGACCGTCCAGATTTGAGCCCCTCAGAGGATGCTTGCCAAGATCATCTCAGACAAAAGGGTGTGAAAGTCAGCAGGCCGCCTCAACCTCAGCTGTGGATTCTGGGGATGACTTACCGCAAGGGTGAGGAAGATTAAGAAACTGTAGGTACTGAGTGAGCTCAGGTGAACATAGGCATTAGTGTAAAATAAGTCACCATTTTGTATCAGATGTTTGGCATTAAATGTCACTTCATTCACCCACAGAGTCTGTTCATACCACCAAGCTCAAGGAACCAATGCATTCATCTGGCATCTCATCCCTGTGGAGTGTGAGAATGGCAGTGCTACGGCCCTCCCACACTAGTGATGTAGTAAGGAAGAGCTAGTTGCTGGCAAGGCCTGACCCCACCCCCCCCAATCCATGGAAGTGGGAATTCTCCAAAGCAAAACTTGATGAGGCTTTCCCTAGTCCAGTGACCCAGCCAGGCCTTGACTACTATTTGGGTTTCTTCTGTGTGACATCTCCTCCCCTGTGTGGTTACCCTCACTGCCCATTTCAACATCCTCTTCATGCAAGGTGTGGAGCTCCTTCATCTCCTCTAGGTCTAGGTAGTCTTCCCTCTGCAGTGCCACGTTGTGGAGAGCGCAGCAGACTACAATGATGTGGGAGAGCCTTTCAGGTTATATTGTAGGACACCCCCTGACTAGTCCAGGCACCAGAGCCATATCTTCAGTAGACCAATCACCTGCTCGACCAGCACACGCATTGAAGAGTGAGCCTTGTTTTAAATGAGTCTCACTCAGCAGGTGTTTGTGGCCTCAGCACTGATGTCATCAGCTACCTGCGGAATGAGTATCCCCTGTTCCCAAAGAACCATCCTTCTTTCCACTGGATTCCCTTGAAGACAGCTAGGATGTCCCAAGATGTATCTGTCATGGACATTTCCTGGGAGAGAGGTACACACCTGCATGAAGTGCATCAAGTGGTCACAGACAAGCTTCACACTGAGGGGCGAATATCCTTGCAGTTCATGAATGGTCCACATGGCACCCTGAATCATGCAAGGCCATATGGGTGCAGTCAATCAAACCATACACTCAGGGCAAAACCTACATTAGCATTATCTCTGTGGGAATGTCAGCTCAATGTTTGGAACATTGGCTTGTGAAGGGTTAACAGTTGGCCTCTACTAAACAGCAGTGCTTTTTGGCTGCACAGTATTTAATGGCATAATCACTAGTAAGGGGAGGCTGGGCTGGCTGTTCAGACAAGTGTTTGCCTCTTGTGACAGATGAGGTGCAGCTTAATCATGAAGCCAGCAATTAACATGTCCAGCTCATTTCTAGAGGACATCCTGTTTCTCCCAGGTCACAAGAGGTGCAGAGTGGACAGCCTTCCATCACCCACTGAGATATACCATTACATGCAAGCATCCCTGACAATTGGTTTTGGTCTTCTGGTACCTTCTCCCCTTTGCCCTCACACTGCTGCTTGAGTGTGGATTTCAATCACACTGCAGTCATTCTTCCGATTGCAAGGCTCTTCAGGCCACGAGGGGAGACGCAGCCTATTCCTGATTCCTCTACTGTGCCCTGACAGTCGGCTTCTCGCGGGATCCCACCCAGGTAACTCACAGTCAGCCTACCCCCTTACTGAGCACCTTGTTTGGAAACCCTCCCATTTTCTCACTGGGGAAAGCTCCCACTGCGGAAAGACTCTCCCTCAGCTGCGATATGGGCAGGAACCCAGGAAGGAGGACATGGGAAGCACTGCCTGCACATCACCTTTCACGGGTCCTTTACAGCAAGGAGCACACTAAAATAAAGAGAAGGCAAGACTGTAAGTGACCCCTGTGGAACCCTCCCCTCAATATGCCAATTGTGGGACACCCAGCCCAGCCCTGTATCATTTGTTTTTGTCCCCTGCATCTTCTTCGGTGTCCCTGTGTGGTGAACACCCCAGAGAGGACTGGCTGCTTGAGCACTCACCTCTGAATCCCCTTGGAGGTGAAAATGTTGATGTCAAACTGTTGTAAATGGTGTCAGCACTTGCTGAATATCCGGAGAGTGTGCTTGTTAATGACATGCAAACGTTTTAAAATAAGCTTTCTGCAGTCTCGCAATGTGTTCCAAGCCACTCTGCCGGTTAGAGGCTAGGGAGGTCAGAACTCAGAAAATCAATGTGAATTATGCTTTTCAGATTTTGAACGCGCGCTGCCATACCCGCAGGCAGAGTGTACGGGATCAAAAATCTCCCACTTGTCGCCAATCTTCTGTCTCTATTGTCCACCTCTTGCATCTGATTTCCATTCCAGTTTGCTGTCTATTATAGAATGAACTCAGGGCTGCATTGCATCATAAAGTGCTATGTAGTCCTTCATTGGGAAACATAAAGAGCAATGTTAAACCAACTCTTAATAATGCAGATCAACATCCAGTAACGATAAGGGTCCCCAACTGCAATTCTAACGTCTGATTTGTGCAGCGAAAACTATTCTGGCATTGGGAAGAGTATGGGAAAAGGATAGAACAAAGAGGCTTTGTAGCTTTGCTACAAAAGGTTAGGGTGCACGGAGTTGGGGGTAACGTGTTAGCGTGGATACAGGATTGGCTGTCTTATAGGAAGCAAAGAGTTGGTATCAATGGGTGCTATTCTGGTTGGCAGTTGGTGACTAGTGGAGTGCCGCAGGGATCGGTGCTGGTGCCTCAACTGTTTACCATTTATATAGATGATCTGGAGGAGGGGGCTGAGTGTAGGGTGATGAAATTTGCTGATGAAACGAAGATGAGTGGACAAGCAAATTGCATGGAGGGTGTGGAAAGTCTGCAGAGGGATCTGGATAGGCTGAACGAGTGGGCGAGGACCTGGCAGATGGAGTATAATGTTAGCAAGTGTGAGGTTATCCACTTTGACAGAAGTAATAGCAGATGGGATTATTATTTAAAAGGCGAAAAGCTGCAACATGCTACGGTGCAGAGGGACCTGGGGGTCTTTGTGCATGAGTTGTAAAAACCCAGTCTGCAGGTGCAGCATGTGATCAAGAAGGCGAATGGAATGTTGGCCTTTATAGGGAGGGGGATAGAATATAAAAGCAGGGAGGTCTTGCTGCAACTGTACAGGGTACTGGTGAGGCCACAGCTGGAGTACAGTGCGCAGTTTTGGTTGCCGCACTTGCGGAAGGATATATTGGCCTTGGAGGGAGTGCAGAGGAGGTTCACCAGGCTGATACCAGAGATGAGGGGGTTGACCTATGAAGAGAGACTGAATAGACAGGGTCTGTACTTGTTGAAGTTTAGAAGGATGAGGGGAGATCTTATAGAGACGTATAAGATAATGAAGGGGTTGGATAGGGTAGAGGTAGAGAGATCCTTCCCGCTTAGAAAGGATAGCAGGACTAGAGGGCACAGCCTCAAGATAAGGGGGGGGGGGGGCGCAGTTTAGATCAGAGTTGAGGAGGAACTTCTTCACTCAAAGGGTGGTGAATCTTTGGAATTCTCTGCCCGTTGAAGTGGTGGAGGCTACCTCGCTAAATATATTAATGTCATGGGTAGATAGGTTTCTGATAGACAAGGGAATTAAGGGTTATGGGGAGAATGTGGGAAAGTGGAACTGATCCACTTCAGATCAGCCATGATCTTATTGAAGGCGGGGCAGGCTTGAAGGGCTAGATGGCCTACTCCTGCTCCTATTTCTTATGTTCTTAAGCTTGGGATTTTCCTCATGGAGCTAGTGGAATGGAAGTGCTGCTGCAGGCCCAGATGAGGGCAGATTTAGACCTACCCTGCTTGAGTCTCTTCCCATTTTGTGTCCCATGAGACCTGCCAGAAACAGCAGCCACCCCTCCCCCAGCCCAACAATAATCTTCTTACCACTGACATGTGGAGTCTCCTGCTGAGGGACAACTTTCATTAGAAGTACCAAATAATGAAACTATATATGCATTCATATATGTGTATAAGATTTGGCCTGGAGTTAGCAGTGAGTGGGTCAAGTAAAGAAACAAGATGAAGCAACCTAGATGAGCTGTAACTCGATGTTGAGTCCAGAAGGTTATTAAATTGCAAGTGACCTGAAGCTCAGAATCACTTTATAATGAATGGAAGTTATCACCCGCTCTATATTTGATCTCAAGTTTTAGAGAAGACAACATCCTAAGCAGTGAATATTGGTACTCTAAATTGAAAGAAATAAATAAATCACAGTTTCACTGAAGAAGAATGTTTGGGGTCATGTACAGTGGGAAGGGATGAGGTGAAAGGGTGTAGTATCTCCTGCATTTGCACAGCAATGTATCACAGGAGAAAGAACAGGTGTTCATTGGCTACTTAGGTCAAGATTTTGTGGTCAGTGATGAAGTGATCCAAACCATCTTCCCTTACAAGTTTGGATGTGCTAACAAGTTCATGGGGTCTCATGGCATCCAGCCACAGTGGTCATCAGGCAGGTTAAGTAGCAATCATATTGAAGTATTCTCACATATGACAAATCAGAAAGTCAAATGCACCAATTATATTCTACTGTTTTTAAAATTTACAGAGGCTGAAATAAATGATTGGGACTCGTACATTAAATGCTGAACAATGATAAACTTCAAACAAATCTAGGAATATTCAGAGTGGAAATATTTCACTCTACACAAATGGAAAAAATAATTTTCTAGGGTTAGGGAGGTTTTTCAGCAATAGTTATAATGTAGTTCTCTATTTAAAAGCCAGATGCATCTTATTAACAAGGAGTAATGTTTTGGAATTTTTAAAATAGTGACAATAGTAAATACTCAAAGGGGATGTTCTCATCAGTTCAGTGATTTTTAATAGATTGCAATTTGTTAGACTTCAGCAATGCATCCTGTGTAGAAATGTAGAATCATTGACAGCATCTTCCAGCCTTCTGCACATGTGAGGGCTTCAGAGGCTGCTATCAGTTTCAAAGGAGTAATGATTACTAATCCTGACGATTTTGCTGTCATTGCAAATGTAAAACCTGAATCTGTAGTTCTCATTTCCTGACTCACTCTGGCCTCAGTCTCTTACACTGATTCTTCATTTGTTTGTTTACTTCAGCCATTAACACCTCCTTTCACCTTTTTCTCTTTTGCCATGTAATCTTCTACCAGATCACACACATTCCCAAATATCCCTGAGCCTGTCCCTATTTCCCTCCCTTTGTACTTGCTTAAAACCTGTTATACCAGTAACATTTTCCAGTTCTAATAAAATACCATCGACCTGAAATGTTAACTCTATTCCGTTCTCCAGACCTGCTGAGTATTACTGCGGTATTTTTTCTTTGTAAGTAAATGCAAGTGAGGATGGGGACATCAGGACCAAGGCTTGGGAATGGGGGCATGGGGGAGGAGAAACAGTGTTGATGCAAACAATCAGGAGATTTATCAGGTGCAAAAGCATCAAAGTAAAATAGGAACATGGGCTGAGAAATTTCAGGTGCAATCCAATGCAATTGATTGAATTCTATGTGCAGGGCAGCCACTAGATTGAAAAGCCATGATTGTATTTTCTGGCAGTTAGATGGTTAATTGCCTGAGGTGGAGATCTCAGTAGGTATCATCTCTGCCTCTAGGAGTAAATTTGGAAACTGTCTTGACATATGTTCCCACCCTCATCAGAGGGCCAGGAAAATTCACTCCTGCATGCCCTCAGTGCTCACAGCTTTCATTTCTTTCTGAAATGTGATGGTTAAATCACTGCATTCTGACCTCCTTCACTCACTGCCAAGTGATAAATCATTTCCAGCACATTTCTTGCAAGTCTAACAGGCCCAGTTGCAAACAGAAACCAAAAACAAAAACTGAGAAAAAGTGAACTGATTCTTCCAGTTTCTAGTGGAAACTAAGATTGGGAACCAAAACTTATGGGAAGTTGAAACAATAGTCGAAACCATGTAAAAAAGGCACAGAACCATCAGGAGACAGATAATGATCCCAGTGGTGCTGTACAGGCAGGCTGAAGGCAGAAGCTAGCTCCAAAAGCTGAGAATAGACAAATTACACTGTTGCTGTAGCTGCTTCTGTTACTTGAAGATAGCATTGGCGAATCTACACCATCTGTAAGCAGAGTTGAGGAGATTTTGCAGACATATGCCATTTTTGCTGAAGACTGTGTCCATGGACATTGGGTTGATTGTGCTTTGGGGCTAAATGCTGGAAGAGGATGAGCTGATACTTTTCATGAGGAAGAGAGAGTTTTGAAGGACATTGTGACTGAGATTAATGACATTTGTGCCGAGCAGACTACCAAGCCCATTTGTAAGGTCTGTCTTACTGTATTTGTCATTTATAGTTTATGGTCGACTGGAACTTGCCCATAATTCATGTTTAGTTTGTGTTGATTCTTGGTTTTAGAGTTTTGATCAGTAGCCAAGAATAATATTTAATGTTTTTTGTGTAGTAAAAATTATTTTGTCTAACCTGTGGAGTTTTATGGCTTCATTCTTTCAGTAAATAACTGGGATATCATTTTTTTAAGTTACTGTCTCAACCAATATTGTAACAGTATCTCTGATATTTTATTGTTTCATCCAGAGTACTCTGATCAATTGACATTCTTAGCCTCACAATCATCTCAATTCAAATCCCCACGTATTCTCTGCTGTTGAACTACCTCCAGAAGCCATGGCAAGCTCTTATTCCCTTCAACAGTTCTAAAGAAACCAAGTCTTTTTCTATTAGTTTCATATGAGTCTTAAATTCTATAACTTTGTACAGAATCTGCCAAATGCAACATCACATTACACGGAAGCTGAAATGTATAAGAACCACATTACATTCAGGAGACTGAATTTAAAAAGTAATGTGCTTTTAAAATCAATAAATAATTATAGGTTCTGGGTGGCCAAAGCTATTGTAAAGAAATTCTGCATTATTCATATAGGGTTTCTCAAAACAAATGGTCAACGCACTGTTCTGACATTTTAATGCTTTTCTTGCTTCATTATGGGACCATTTTAATTGTGAAATTCCAATATAAATCTTGACCAAGCTATGTGGTTATTTTTGATGTTTTTGTTCAGGAATATGATTACTTATATTATTAAACCGGACCTTGCCCATTTTCAACTGCCAACAAGGGAGTGAGATTTAAGAAATTGAGTGCAATGTTTTCTCTGCCTCATTGGGTTTGAGAATCTGGAGACCCCTCAAAGCTGCTGTCTAAAATCTTCCACAATTTTCTTTTAAAGGAGTGCCACATTTCAAATGCTGCTTACTCTCCAAAATATGTGAAATTCAATTAAACAAGTGCAACTTGCCACTATTACACAGAATCATTCAATCTCTTAGAATCATGTCCCCATTCCCTGATTTGATGTGAAGAAAGATATTAAGGGTTTGTCTCAAATTGGCAGGCAGCTGTGGAGCAAGATTGCTGGCTATCCAATGCACATGGTGTTTTCCTCTTGGGCTCTCAGTTGTCACCAGGTATGGGCTTGTAGTAGCAGTATTGTCCCTGACAGGTGATATGGAAATTCAGATTAAATTTGAAAAGCTACAATTAACTGGAGGCATCATTTTTTTGATCAGAGCATCCTAGACATGTGAAGGACCAGGAACCATGAGCCTTTCTGGGAATTGGGTGGGGCTGTCAGGTTGCGAGAATGAGCAAGGAGGGAGCCACAGCAGGAATGGCATCCAAATTCACTGATGCTTCCGTGGAGGTGCTGCCGAATGAAGTCAGAGCAAGAGGTGCAGGTTAGGTGGACTGGCCAAGCTAAAAAGTCCCCATAGTGTCAGAAGGAACTAGCTAGGATAAATGCATGGGGTTATGGGGATAGGGCCCAGATGGGATTGCGGTCAGTGTAGACTCGATGGGCCAAATGGCCTCCTTCTGCACTGTAGGATTCTATGATCTATGATTTATGATTTATGATTAACTGCTGGGCAGTAAGGATAGGAAGCCCACAAGAAGAGGTTAGCCCAGTTTAATGGAGGGAGTTTGCAGGAATTATCATCATTGCACCTCCAAAACTGCAACACAATGCAGGAAGTAAAGATAAGTCACGGTGCTGTTTTTCATTTATATTCGTTACTACTGATATGTATCATAATCTTCTGTTAGTGCTTGAATGGCAGGGAATCTCACCTTTGTACCACTGAATTCACAACCATTCTGCCAATTTATTCAATGAGACAAAGCACCAGTACTCCCAAGATGGTATGCATGTACTTATCGAGCATTATATGGCATTCAATATTAAAACATTTCAGTTGTTTTCTTTTCAGTATACTTGTATTAAAATTTGCAGAAAAAAAATCAGTGAATTCAGATTTCACCCCATGAAGATCACTTAAAATAGATATATTTGAAAGGTTCTAACTTTTGAAATGTAACAAGATAGGAGGGGAAATTTTACTAACATCTGGAAGATTGAAGCCTTCATTCTGATGGTCTGATCTTGCTCAGCCGACATTATAAATATAGATTAAATGTGAAAGAAAATTGTCATGGGGGAAATGAACACCAACATGATAAAATTTATTCCAAGAAACATGATAACACACTATATTAAATTGCATTCACTACTTAACCAGCAGCTTTAAAAGAATATTCAAAAGAAATACTTGATTAGAATAGATAATTTGAATAATCTAACACAAATTGGGGCAACAAAATAGGTCACTAAAATATTGTTATACAAAGAAATCTCAATATGAACCAGAGTCAAATTGCACAAACACTTCACACATTTGTCCCCAACTTACACAGCTCACACATTAGCTTTTGAGGAGCTTTGGGAACAATCATCCCCGGGATTGCTCTTGTGATCAACTGGCCTCTCATATGTTAGTAGATGAGCCTCCAAAATTCCTTCAAGGTATCACTGAGTTGGCAGTTTGAAAAGGGCCAGCCTGACTGGGCAAGAAGGAAGATAGATGAAGCCCCTCCATTGCATGCACATTCTGAAATGGACAAACATCACTATAATGGTAGAACACTTTTGTTTCCAAAGTAAGTGAATGAAACAAGGGTACCTTAACATTGACATACGGTGCCCAATTCTCTACAGACTTAACAAGTGTAGTCAGAGGTGAGACAACATTGTACACTTTGAGTGATTTGCCCCTCTGGACCCTAAATAAGATACCTTCATTTGAGAAATTCTCTTTCTTGCTGCTTTTAGAGTACAACTTTAGAGTCTTTTTTCCCCCCGTCAAGACATTTGAGATGTCTCTTGTAATTTAAACTTTCCTTAGTTTATAACAGGTTAAATGCTCTTCCTTGCTGTTCTGACCTCAAGGAATTAGTGGAATTACCTGCAGTGATACAATGATCAATATTATGTCATGACTTAACAAGAATTAACATCAGAAAATATACTGAACAGAAATTTAAGCAGATTGCATCCACTTAAAAAGCTTTGAACAAATTTCTACATACAATTGCAATGCACAGTATGCAAACAGGTAACACTAATGACATTGCATTAAAACAAATAGTGGAACTTATGAGTATATCCCTTTATTTTCAGAAACATGATTTTTCAACTTGCAATTCAAAAATGAGACAAAACAAACTACTCAAAAATGCAAGGCATCTTCCAAGGTGAAAATGAAAAACAAACAGATCACCCTCAGGGGAATGCGAATAGACAGATAATTCCTTTATTCCAGAGACACACTGTAATTCGTCACGACAATGTGAAGCTGGGTTTTGAAACAATGGCTGCCACAAACACACTCAGTAAGAAGTCTGACAACACCAGGTTTAAGTCCAACCGATTTATTTGATAATAAACTCAAAGCTTGAGGTTTCTCTCTCCGTGCAATTTCGCCAGGGATAAGCTAACCAGCCATTTCAAAAAGGCTACATAACATACAGGTGTTATCCTGGGGAGGTGTCAGTACTCACTGGGCAGTTGCCTTTTTCTGATGGAAGATAGACTAGAGAGAGAGAGAAGATTAAGGAAAGTATTTCTTAACACTTTGACAGAGATCAAAACACTGCCAACTGCTCTCGACTGATGTGATGGTTCATGTACTTTTTCTATCTCACAGAATCTCCATAATGCAGGAGACCCTTCAGCCTATCAATTCTGCACTGACTCTGATAAAGTATCTTACCCAGGTCCCCACCTGCAGCCCCACATATTTACCCTACTAATCCCCCTAACTCCCCTCTAATTAGTTACTGCATCAGATCTAAACTGTTGTCTCCTTAAAAACTACTTTAAAATTACTTACAATTAGTTGACTGCCTATTTAGGTATCTGTGATCCCTGAACTCCGTAACCATACAAGTGTGCTCCCAGAAGGGGACCCTTAGTCCAGTAATGTGATCTTCCCACGTTGCCTCAGATAAGGTTCACTTTTATTTTTGTTTTCAGCCAATACCATTACTGTGGCACAGCATGATGGTGGATCTTCATTCTTATTTCCCAAATGCCAATAGCCCTTTTTGAGTTTCCCAATAGTATATTCCTCTGACTTCCAGCTATGCACCCCAATTACTCACAAATACACACACCCCCACACAAAATCTTCTGATCCTCATTGACCCCCTTACCCTTAATCACTATTTTCTCCCAATTCCATTTATTTATCAGTGTCTGCTGCACTCTGAATTTATTCATTCACTTGTGCCTATTTCTCCATTAATTTTGAAACATTAATTAGTTTACCCTTGCACTCAATTTATTGATTCACTGATGGTCTCTGCTCCATTAATTTATTGATCTGCTTGTACCTGCAGATCAATATGTTTATTTACTCACTGCTGATTACGTACCACTAGTTCATTTTAGTGCTCCTTTTCTAAACTCGCTATCCTTGTTACTTTGAATTTGTTAATGTCACCAATGCTTACCTAATTGCGAGGTGATGCATTTTGATAGCAAGAAGAGGAAGTAGTATACAGCATCAGAAGGACATGTGGGTTCATGTGCATGGAATTTTGAAGACAGCAGGACATATTGAGAGAGTTAATATTAGCAAAGCACATGGGATTTTGGGCTTCATAAATGCGGGTTGAGCACAAAAGCAAGGAAGTTATGTTGAACCTTTATAGGATTCTAGTTCGGCTACAACTAGAGGATCATCTCAAATTCTGATCATCACATGTCTTTTAAGGGTGCAGAGGAGATTTACTACAATGGTTCCAGAGGTGAGAGATTTTAGCTACAAGGTTGGGTTGGAGAAGCTGCTGTTGATCTCCCTTGAGCAAAGGGATTTGAAGGGAGATCTGATGAAGGCATACAAGATTATGTATGGTTTAGGTAAGGTAAACATAGAAAAGCTGTTCCCATTAGCAAATGGTACCATGACTGAGGAAACAAAGATTTAAGATTTTGGGCAAGAAATGCAGGAGGGAATGTGAGGAAACTTACTTTGCACAACAAGTGGCAACGATCTTGAATTCACTGCACATGAGGGTGCTGGAAGCAGGGACAATGAATGATTTCAAAAGAAAATTGGAAAGGAACTTGAGGGTGACAGGAATACAGCATGAGAATGGGACTGACTGGGTTGCTCTAGCGAGTTGTCCCCAGTGGACCAAATTACTGTTAAATGACTTTATGACTCTATGGTGCAACTTTTGCCTGTATTCTTTTTCAATGGCAATGAATTTATTTTATGTAGTTTGTACTGGTATTTCTAGCTTTAAATTTGACGCTGTAATTTGGTATTAAAATAATACATATTTGTTCAGTTTATGTTCTCCAGTTCATTTAGAGTTAGTATCCTCTGTCCATTGCTTTAGGTTGCATTACCATTGTATTTGGGAACTGGAGGTAGCATTGGTGCTGAGATCGGTCTGTGTGGTGGAGAGGGTAGGTGGATAAGGGGGTCAGGCAATGTTTATGTGGTCCAGGGGGAGGCATTTTCCGGCCCAGAAGCAATGTGTCAGGGGAGTCGCACTCCATCATTTTTTCTGCGCATACACAGTTGGAAGCACTAATTAGAGCTACAGGCTTTGGGGCACTTTAAGCCAACCCACAGGCTTGTACAGCGTGATTCAGAATCGCTAATATTTTTTCCGACAGTGTGCCTGAGAATGGGTCTAAAACTCAGATCTGAAACACTCCCAGTTTCCAGTCTGCCCAGCACGTAGAAGCAAAATGGTAAAATAGGGCTCTATATGTACTATATACATATAATGTATACTGGAGGCGGAGGGAGTGAATGTTTAAGTTGGTGGAGGAAGTGAATGTTTAAGTTGGTGGATGAGGTGCTGACCAAGTGGGCTGTTTCAAGTTGGTTGGTGCTGAACTTCTGGAGATTTGTTGGGGCTGCATTTATCCAGTCAAATGGAGAGTATTCCATCACACTTGACTTGTGCCTTGTAGATGGTAACAGGCTTAGGAGACAAGTTTAGCGGAGTCAAGAGATGAGTTACTTGCTGCAGAATTCCTACCCTCTGACCTGCTCTTGTAGCCACAGTATTTATATTGCTTGTCCAGTTGAGCTGCTGGTCAATGGTAACCCCCAGGATGTTGATAGTGGGGGACTCAGCAATGGTAATGTCATTGACTTTTACAGGGAGAATATTGAATTTTCTCTTGTTGGAGATAGTAATTGCATAGGACTTGTGCAGATATTTACTTTAAGTAATGTTCCTACTGCCTGAAAAACATGACCATTAACTTCATTTCCCTTCAAGCTTTGGATTTATTGATTATTGCAAAATGGATTTAAAACCAGCTGCACAAAATAAATAAAAATCTAACAATACTCATCTTGTGACTGGTTGTCTGGAGCTTCATTATTAAAGCTGCAGTGCTACTGGGTATTTTGTAGTTTCATGGTTATCACTACTATGAGACAGAGGCAGAATCCTCCCAAACTCCGCCTGTGGATTCAATGGCAGGCGGGAAAAGAATTCAACAAGAAGCCCAGAAATATGCTTTACTATGGCATGATTTTCCAGCAGGATCATCATGGTGCTCACCATGACGGATCGGGAAACCGCGCTGGAAACTGGCATAAACTATATTTGCATCCCACTAATATGATGCAGATGAAGACCTGAACACCAGAAGGCTCTGACAAAGGATCATCCAGACTTGAAACATTGGCTCTATTCTCTGTCCATATATGTTGTCAGTCCTACTGAGATTTCCCAGCATTTTCTGTTTTTGTGCCTGACCACAATTGCCCAATTTTCTGTGGCCTCAGTGGGAAAATGCACAATGCCTGGGGGCAGCCTTCAGAGTTTAGGATAAAGGCCAACATCAACCCAGGACTCGAGAGCAGAGTGTGGGGGGAGCATTTACAGGTGGATCTTCCAGATTCGGTGTCCTGGAGGAGGCTCACCTTGTGGTCTCAGAGTGCCCCCGGAGATTCATCTTCATTTTCAGAGGTCCACTTTCTTTCTTCAAATTTTGGGTCAGTGGTGTTGTACAACTCTGCAATATGGACCCAGATAGGATGTCAAACTACATGCACTTAAACCTGCTCTGTCATTGAATACAGTGCAAAACAGCCAGGTTGTATAATTAATGAGGCCAAAGCCAGAAGATTTGATGTATTTTCTCAGCAGCCTCCACAACGGGAAACACTCTGCGTTCCACCCCTGCCACGGGACCTAGTTTCGAAATGGGAGAATTCCAGCAAGGGTGTCTGTCTGTCACCTGGCCACTTTCAGACTTCCTATCCTGACATTTCCCCTGACATCTATAGTTGCACAGTTGCCAACACATCACGGGACAATTTTGTAAGTGCAAGGTGAGTTTTAGCATTCCACTTGAATTTATGGAGCAATCATAGCCCTGTCCAACTCTGTGCCAAATAACAGGAGTCGACTATAACTGCCATTGACCCTGTCCTACCATTCAATCTTATCTTTGGCTTCAACTCCACTTTTCCCTTATCGCACAATTCCCCAAGAGACCAAAAGTTCGTCTAACTCAATCTTAAACATAGTTAGTGATGGAGTATCCATAACCCTCTGGGGTGAGTAATTCCAAGGTTCTCAAGGCTTTAAGTGAAGAAATTTCTCCTCATTTCCATCTAAATAATCACTTCATAAGTGTGTTAACTCTAGCAGGAGTCACTGGAATGGAAGCTTTAACTAACTCTACCAGGAAGAATGGCTAATTGTAATTCTCTTCTTGCATTCCAGCCCAGGTCAGCTAACAGTACAAATGAGGTCAAACTTGAGTTCTTTGTTCTTCAGTATCATTTCCATGGTAGATTTATCTTTCTGTTAGTGGGACCCTACTTCTTTTCTGATCTGGTAATGCAGTCATTTCAGACATTTTGGGAACATTTGATGGAAACTGAATTCACTCCTATTCTATTGATTAAATCACAGGGAGGCAAAGGATAAACTTGCAATTACAATTTCAGAAATGACAAGGCACACAAATAAACACTTGTGTACCAATGCATTAGCAACTGTTTAACATTCAGAGGTAGCGCATTTAGTGGCACCTTGATCACTCTCCTTTTGCAGTCAATGGTAACAGATAGGATGAATGTGCAATTGCTTCAAATAAATGGGCCGACAATACAAACCTATCTATCTACTTGGCAATCTTTCAGAGCTTGAGGAAAATGAAAAAGTGTTTCAATAAAGAATGCTCCTTAGAGACTGTTTGCAAATCACAATGTTGGAACGATATTAAATAGAGTCTAACTTTGCATCCAGCCAATATGGTGTCTAATGCCAAACATTAGGGTAAGAAAGGGCACTGACATTTCTCCACCAGCCTCACACACATCATTGGGCCAAGCACAATAACACCCTCAAGTCTTAAAATATAGAGATATTTGTTAGATTTAGACATGTCACCTGTCCAAAATACAGTTGGTCCAAGGCTATGAAGCATTCAGTGAACAGCACACCCTTCCAATACCTTATCAGTTTCTAACCTCTGCCTTCCATTCCTACCATCACAACACCAGACCTGGTCCCAATTCCTAGCCCCTTGCTTAACAGCCACTGATGAATAGAAACATTCTATATCATTTACACTAGTGTGTTGAGATGCATCTAACATTCACATTTTATAGAAACTCATTTTCGATCACTTGTGATGGTGCTGATGGATAGCCTGGGACTGGAACATGGATAAAATTTGCCTAATATTAGAGACAGAACTATTAGTGGTGGGCATTTTTAACTGTGGCTGCTGGTTTCAAACATTCCCAGTTTAGGTACAGTCAACTGCTTAACAAACATTCATTTCAGCTGCCATCGGAAAATAATGCTGTTCAAATGATATTGATAAATATGCTCCAGGTGAGATTCCCAATTTAGTGGTACTTTTGGGCAGCACATCTGCTCACTAGAAGCTAGACTGAAAGTTAACCCACATTCTCTCCCTTCCCCCAACAAGTTGTGGCGAAAGAATAGAAAATCTGTTCACTCCAATTTTCAAATATGCCTTTACACAACCAATGATTTGTCTCTTGTCCAAAATCAGTCACAACATTAAATTCACCAACTAATTCACCTTTTGGCTCAACTTAAATACAAAATATATTTTATAGCAGTTAAAATCTGTATCAGAAATTGGGTCCACGACTCAAAAAAAGGTCAAAATTGGATATGTCATTGGTACAGCATGGCACCAAGGCACTGCCAAAGGATTTTGTAGTTACAACTGCAACCTATATCAAAAGTTAAAGAAGAGCCTGCCATGAGGAACTGCTGCTGAGCAGGGTTCAGGAAATAGCTTTATGCACAATCCTTGACAGCGGTTGGTAATGGAGATCAACCAAGAGGTTTATGACATTCAGTGGTTTTCCAATCACATAAGAAATAGGAGCAGGAGTAGGCCATCTAGCCCTTCGAGCCTGCCCCGCCATTCAATAAGATCATGGCTGATCCGAAGTGGATCAGTTCCACTTTCCCGCTCTCTCCCCATAACCCGTAATTCCCCTGTCTATCAAAAACCTATCTACCCGTGACTTAAATATATTTAGCGAGGTAGCCTCCACCACTTCAATGGGCAGAGAATTCCAGAGATTCACCACCCTCTGAGTGAAGAAGTTCCTCCTCAACTCCGTTCTAAACTGCACCCTCCTTATCTTGAGGCTGTGCCCTCTAGTCCTGCTGTCCTTTCTGAACAGGAAGAATCTCTCTACCTCTACCCTATCCATCCCTTTCATTGGCTTATATGTCTCTATAAGATCCCCCCTCATCCTTCCAAATTCCAACGAGTACAGACCCAGTCTATTCAGTCTCTTTTCATAGTCTAACCCCCTCATCTCCGGTATCAGCCTAGTGAACCTCCTCTGCACTCCCATCAAGGCCAAAATATCCTTGTGCAACTGCGGCAACCAAAACTGCACACAGTACTCCAGCTGCGGCCTCACTAATGCCCTATACAGCCGCAGCAAGACCTCCCTACTTTTATATTCAATCCCCCTCGCTATAAAGGCCAGCATCCCATTCGCCTTCTAGATCACCTGCTGCACCTGCAGACTGGGTTTCTGCGATTCATGCATAAGGACCTCCAGGTCCCTCTGCACCATAGCATGCTGCAGCTTTTCGCCCTTTAAATAGTAATCCCTCCTACTATCATTTCTGCCAAAGTGGATAACCTCCCACTTGCTAACATTGTACTCCATCTGCCAGGTCCTTGCCCACTTGCTCAGCCTATCCAGATCCCTCTGCAGACTTTCCACACCCTCTGCACAATTTGCTTTTCCACTCATCTTTGTGCCATCAGCAAATTTCGTCACCCTACACTCAGCCCCCTTCTCCAGATCATCTATATAAATGGTAAATAGCTGAGGCCCCAGCACCGATCCCTGTGGCACTCCACTAGTCACCAACTACCAATCAGAATAGCACCCATTGATACCAACTCTCTGCCTCCTATTAGACAACCAATCCTCTATCCACACTAACACCTTACTCCCAACTCCATGCCTCCTAACCTTCTGAAGCAACCTTTTGTGCGGCACCTTATCAAACGCCTTTTGAAAATCGAGAAACACTACATCCACCGGTTCCTCTCTGTCTACCGCACTAGTCACATCCTCATAGAAATCCAATAAATTTGTCAAACACGACTTCCCCTTAACGAATCCGAGCTACGTCTGCTCTATCAAACCATTCTTTTCTAGGTGCCTCGCTATTTCTTCTTTGATGACAGATTCAAGCATTTTTCCAACTACAGACAGTAAACTAACCGGCCTATAATTCCCTGCCTTTTGCCTGCTACCTTTTTTGAACAGCAGCGTAACATTAGCCGTTTTCCAATCTTCCAGCACTTCCCCGGAATCCAGCAAAGTTTGGTAAATAATCACCAAGGCATCTACTATCACCTCTGCCATTTCCTTCAGAACCCTGGGGTGCATTCCATCCAGTCCTGGGGACTTGTCCACCATCAGTCCCGTTAGTCTATCAAGCACTACCTCTCTAGTGACAGTAATCACATTCAGGCCCTCAACTCCTACCATCCTTCTATCTTTAATATCCGGCAAACTATTCGCGTCCTCCTCCGTGAAGACATGAGCTCATAATAGTCAGATAATAAATTCTTTATATACCTTAGCATCATAGAATCCCCACAGTGCAGAAGGACACCATTCATCCCATCAAGCCTGCACAGACAACAATCTTGCCCAGGTCCTATCTCTGTAATCCCACATATTTACCCTGTTAATCCCCCTGACACTAAGGGGCAATTTAACATGGCCAATCTACCAAACCTGCATATCTTTGGACTGTGAGAAGGATCCCACACAGACATGGGGAGAATTTGCAAACTCCACAACCCCCGGGGCTGGAATTGCTCGGGTTCCCAGCACTGTGTGCATAGAAAACATTCTTTCTGGTTGTATCACAGCTTGGTATGAGTCCTGCTCTGTCCAAGACCGCAAGAAACTACAGGGAGTCATGAACGAAGCCCAATCCATCAATCAATCCAGCCTCCAACCCACTGACACTGTTTACACTTCCCACTGCCTTGGAAAAGCAGCCAGCATAATTAAGCACCCCAAACACACCAGGATACGCTCTCTTCCAACGGGAAAAAAGATACAAAAAAGTCTGAGGAAACGTACCAACTGGCAGCTCTGCCAGACTTTTGAACGGACCTACCTTACATTAAGTTTATCTTTTTCTACATCCATACTATGACTGTAATACTACATTCTCTTCCTTTTCTATGAATAGTATGCTTTGCCTGATTAGCACAAAAAACAATACTTTTCACTGTATACTTAAACGTGACAACAATAAATGAAAACCATTGTCACCATTTCAAAATATATTTCATTCTCTGCAAGTGCACAGCTAGTTTATTATTGAAATGTTCCATGGACAGGTGCAGAGACTGGCTCCAATTCGATATTGGTAATATCTGAACTTGATAAAAGACTTAGAGGCTTTCCCATGTCTAATGACATGAGAGGGACAAATCATGTGCTGGGTCTATTTCCATAGCTAGTTTTTCCCTGAAATAGATTGTAGCCTGTTGCAGAGGCTATAGATTGAAGGGTGTCACTCCGCATCAAGCATAGCTAATCAGGAGACTCTTCAGGGTGATAATCAACCTGGTTTGACCATGTTACAAAACTACCTTCTGTGACCATCGGGTTCTGGAGTGGGATTCAAACCTAGAGGTTCTGTCTCAGAGGTGATGATATCATCCTCTATCATTAGACCTTCAATGCTCTTCAAATGGAATGACAGTGACCATACTTCAAAGCTACTTCATTGTCTGCAAAGTACTTTACATGTCCTGAGGTTGTGAAAGGTGCTATATAAATTGAAACCCTTTCCTTTTCTTAATACCTTTAGTTTTCAAAGTGCTTGAGGTTTTTACTTTTTGCTGAGTTCTGGGTTGTCAACACTTCATTATTATGAAGCTGTTCCATTAATATTTGGGGGATCTTATAGAGACATATAAGATAATGAAGGTGCTAGATAGGGTAGAGGCAGAGAGATTCTTCCCGCTTAGAAAGGATAGCAGAACTAGAGGGCACAGCCTCAAAATAAGGGGGGGGGGGGTGCAGTTTAGATCGGAGTTGAGGAGGAACTTCTTCACTAAAAGGGTGGTGAATCTCTGGAATTCTCTGCCCATTGAAGTGGTGGAGGCTACCTCGCTAAATATATTTAAATCACGGGTAGATAGGTTTCTGATAGGCAGGGGAATTAAGGGTTATGGGGAGAAAGTGGGAAAGTGGAACTGATTCACTTCAGATCAGCCATGATCTTATTGAATGGCCGGGCAGGCTCAAAGAGCTAGATGGTCTACTCCTGCTCCTATTTCTTAAGTTTCTCATTTACTTGAGAAGCTGTCTCAACAACAAATGAAAATGCTGACCCCAATAGAGCCATTTAAGAAATATTAGATGTCCTTATCTGCCTGGGCTCACTGGTCCACATGACTTGACTTGTCAGGTGTGTTGGATTCAAATAGGTGTGTTAACACATCTTACTTTTCCTTTCAATGTCAATAACAATGCTATTACATTTCCTCTTGTACGCCTGAATTTCTAACGGACCATATCTGAGACACTGTGTAGAATGTCTTCTGAAAAAAAATCGATGTATTCTACCGTCTACTGCATTCCTTTTATCTGTACAGTCTCTGCTTCGAAAAAAAACTTAAGATTTGCCATACAGGAATTCCCTTTAGGAAATCTATCTTGGGTGTCCTTGATTAGCTTGTGTTTCTTTACAAATGCTCCCTAATTCTATCTGGAATTACAGAATCAAGGTTGGCTTACAAATTACATTAAACTGGTCTACGTTACCCCATTTTTATCTGTCTCTCCCTTCTTGAGAAAAGATATCACACTATTTTCCCATTCCACTGAAGGAATTTAAGAGGAACATAGAAAATGTTTGTTGCCAGAATCTCTATTAATGCCTCCCTGCCCTTTATCAGCTCCCTGTGGTAAAGTAACTATTGTTTAGTGACTTATCACATGGAGTTTAAGAGTCAATTCATTTTGACAGTCACTTCTAACAATTATTCCATATCTTCTTCACATTTTTCTTTCACTCTATCTCAATCATAATTAGATTTCTTCAATTTCCAGTGGTCCTTGACCAACTTTATATTACTCTATATATTATTAAAAATAGCATTGGCTATTTCTTTTCCCCTTATTTCCTCTTGGTCCTTTGATCCACTATTTTCACCTTATCACTGCACTTTCTGTATTCCTCATTTAGTATTGCTATCTCTTAACTTTATCATGTACCTCCTTTCTCATTGCTCACACTGTACTCTATCCATCTCATATTTGAAAGTTTCTCCTCGCTGATACATTGATCTTTTGACAAATATTAATGGTCAATTTGGGTCAAAGCCCTTCTTATCCTACACCACTCAGTCTCCTTCAATCCAGTATCCTTTGACTCATTTATATTTTGCAGTTTTAATATTGATCCACTTAATTTCCCAGAACTAAAATCAAGCAATATTTCTTTCCTTTTGTGGAGCTGGGACTTTATGGGCGTGATCGTACCGGCTTGCTATGCTGGCCGATCAGTGTGGTGAGCCAGGAAGATTGCAAGAGAGGCCAAAAATCCAATTTGCACCAATCTCTAATGTGAGAGAGTGCTAGGTCGTGACGGGACAGCATGTCAGTGTCCACCTGGGGACTCATCAAGAGGGTCCTGATGCCCCAATGCCAGCAGTGTGGGGGGATAGCAAGGCTTCGGCCTCCCCCACCCCCACTGCAGCATATTTCCCAGAATTGACAGACTGCAGGAAGACTGCAATACTGAGTTCACCCAAAAGATCGGCATGGAGAACTACCATGTTCGCACTGTTACGGCACTTGTCCCCCCTTTTGGAACAGTTGGATACATTCTAAATGTATTTCCTACCTGGACCACATGCATAGCAACATTTATACATATTTACCTTTTGTAGATGTGCTGGGTTCCCAAACACTGAAAAGAAGGACTTGCAACAAATAGAAAAGAAAAACTTTATTCACAAGCTGAGTAGCTACTCCATGTTTGTGCTCTGCCCATGCTCCAGAGAGAACAGCCACCTCCCATCACATGGCCCACATCACCACATGACCACTCAGTCTACATCTTCCCCATTTAAGTTGGGACAGCCAATGGAACTGAGATGTACCAGTGTGCATGCACAGTAACTGTGCATGAACCGTTATGTAACATACATATTGAACAGGCTTACAATACGGAACTATTTAAATATATTGAGACGCAGGTGAAGCTATTGCATAACCCATTGTGTCTCCTGCCCCCATCCCCCTTTTTGTGCTGGGTTGCCAAACACTAATTAAAGACTTGCAACAATACTTTATTCACTAGCTGAGCAGCTACTCCAATCTTCACTCTGCCTGTGTTCCAGGGAGAACTCGCGTACTCTCGTCACATGACTCTTTGTAGCTACATGATCACAGGACCTCTTTATTACCTAGAGGGGCAGTGTTCTCATTGCAAACCACCATCCATCACACTAACTAGATGCACTTGCACTCTATTGGCTAACAGCATGATTGACTGTGTTGACCCCAAACAACCTGCCAGTAATGACCATCAAGATTCAATACTGAATCATGGCCACTTGATCTTAAGTGATTTCACACGTACCAATAAGGAACAAGCATCACTTTATCAGATTAGGCACAATTTTATTGACAGAAGAGAATGAAATAGGCTACACTCATGATGTATTACATGGGCTTGATTATTCCAACAAATTCCTGGCTGGCCTCCCATGTTCTACTCTATGTAAAATTGAGGTTGTCCAAAACTCAGTTGCCCGTGTCTTAACTTGCAGACAGTTCCGTTCACCCATTGGCCCTGTGCTCACTGATCTACAAAGGCTTTGGTCAAGTGCTTCCTTGACTTTAAAATTCTCACTCTTGAATTCAAGTCACTTCATGGTCTATCCCTTCACTATCTGCATACCCTCCTCCAGCAACACAATCTTCCAAGATATCTGCACCTCTAATTCTGGTCTCTTCAGCATCCCCAATCATAATCACACCAACATTGGTGGCTGTCCCTTTAGTCATCTGGACACCAAACTCTGGAATTCCTTCTTTAACGCCTCTCTAACTTGATTTTCTTGTTTAAAGATACTCCTTAAAACATTGTTGACAAAGTTTTTAGGCATCTGACTTCATTTTGTTTTGTTCATGTGGGCTTTGTTGGCTAGGCTAGCATTTATTGCCCATCCCAGAGGGCATTTAAGAGTCAACCACATTGCTGCGGCTCTGGAGTCACATGCAAGCCAGATCAGGTAAGGACTACAGATTTCCTTCCCTAAAGGACATCAGTGAAACAGATGAGTTTTCATGACAATCGACAATGGTTTCATGGCCACTCTATTTTTAATTTCAGATTATTACTGAATTCAAATTTCACCATCTGCTATGGTGGGATTCAAACCCAGGTCCCCAGAACAGTACCCTGCATCTCTTGATTACTGGTCCAGTGACAATATCACAACTTCCCCTTAATATCTCCTTACTTTGCTTTATAATGCTTCCGTAACCATCTTGGAACTTAACATTACATTAAAAGCACTATATAAATACCAGATCATTATCTGGGGCAGGTTTTTTTTATCTAACTAACTTTAAATCTAACCAAAAGGGACAGCACGGTGGCATAGTGGGTGGCATTGCTGCTTCACAGTGCCAGAGACCCAGTTTCAATTCCAGTCTTGATTGTGCAAACTCCTCACAGTCAGTCATTCTCCCCATGAAGGGTAGGTTTCCTCCAGATCCTCCAGTTTCTTCCCACAGTCCAAAGATGTGCAGTTTAGATGGATTAGCCTGCTAAATTGGCCCATAGTGTCCAAGGAAATGAAAGTTAGGTGGAATAGCTGTAGTAAATGAGTGGGGTAACAGGGAGGAGACAAGGGGGTGAGAAGCTCTTTTGGACAATCGTAGAATCATTGATTCCTGATATCGGTGCAGACTCAATGGGCCAAATGACCTCCTTTTGCACTATAGGGATTCTATGGTTTAATCTGCTTACATGAGATCTTGGAGATCAGAGTGCATGGCCATTGGAGATAGCGACTGCTCAAAATCACATTACCACATGCCACATAACTATTGTTATTGTTTTACCATCAACACTGAGTTGACTTTATTCTTTTCCCCACATCATTCATCTCCCACAGGATCATTAGGCATGACACAGGAGCTGGAGCAGGAGAGCACAAGGATTCCTCAGAGGAGGTCACCTCACATCTACAACCTGAGTTTTTCTAAAACTTCATTTGGTGAGGAGTGGAATTTACCCCCAAGATTTTTCTTCAAATTAGAGAAGCTCTCCATTGTTGGTAAAATACAACATCATGGATCATTGTGCACATTGTCAGGCTGCAGATCTTACCTTCAGTTAACAGGTCACCACTGTGGGAAAAATGGTCCCATTTTAGACATTTAATACACATTCTGTTTAAAATGTTATTCTGAGCATTAGAAAAATTAAGAGAAACTGACTGATAGCATATTGATTAGAAAAAAGACTTCATAGTTAATACTGTGGAATCCCAAACATCAGCACGGTGGTGGTGAAGTTGAGAAATAAGAATTGCCATAATCATTGCCACTAAAAATACTTTTGCATATTTGTTTTAAAATCTTTTATTTCCTATGCCCGCTCCTTTATTAAATGATGAACAGCAAAATGTGTACACACTAGCTTTTGCTCAGTTTGACACTAATTTGTCACATGTTTTAGTTAGCAACCAATCTCCAAACACTCCCATCTTGCACTGGCTGTCTAATCAGGCAGAACCAACAGCTTTAATAAGCAGGCACAAAATTGAATATTAAAATAGTGCTTCTGATCATTTTCATTAGATTATTAACCAAAGACATGCATCAATTGGGAACTGAGCAAGCACAGTACTTTAGAGAATTTTTACATGGACCTAATAATGTAGGAAGCCCAAACTATTTGGACAGCAAAGTTCTCCCTGTTCATTGTCTGGAGATATGCACCAAGATGAAGGACACCTGTGAGCATCTGTCCCATTCGTACCCAGACAAAATACCAGTGGTGCTGAAATGTTGATCCCAAATCATTACAAAATAGGAAACAGCTGGTAGATGTGAAATGGAAAGTTTTTTTGCAATGATTTATGCAGCATCACAACATATGATTAAATGAATAGCCAGCGGAGGCAGAAGCATTAATCCAGATCAAGGGCAAAATGACTTAGGACAGCAGTATGACCAGAAACAGGGCATGTTTTCATAGGTGGTGTGCTGATGGTGTCTGGAGCCAGATAACCAGGAGAAAAGAAGTGGAGAGCAACAACAAGAGTTTCTCCCCACAGGGAAGATGAGAAAGCGAAATATCCAACTTACATACCCTGACCAAGGTACGGTAGGGAATAAAACCCAGCACATAGTAATCACATGAATGATTAGAATATTACTGATGTACATCTTCAAAACAAAAAAAACACACAGAATTGCTTAACAGTTTATATTCCAGATTTTTACTAATTGAATGCAAAGGTTAATCAGCTCAACTGTCCATCAAAATACAAGATTGAGCATTGCCTCATGTTTCCTGCCAAAGTTCACTCTGTGTACACGATCTGCTGCTTTTTAATCAATTCTATTACTCATGCATCAGATTGTGTTTTAACAGCATCCCACAGCGGGATTATAAAACTTGTGCGCAGATCACATTGACTGCAAAAATCATTTGGACTGATCAGATTGACAAGATGCAGTCTGACATGTTCACATCACTTGTCAATAACTTTCCAACTAGCACTATCTCAAAGTAACATTTCTACAATAACCAAGCATGTTTGACCTTTTTAAATTCAGTTTACCAACCCTGGCCTAACATATAACCAGAGGTGCCATCATATGATCTCCTGTTGCTAACCACCCCACTACTTTAATCCTTTCATTGGTCATCCAATTAACTCAGAATTGTGGCACACCATTTCCACTCCAATTGGGAGACAAATAGGCTCTTTATTATTATCTGATTGGATGGTACTTGACTGTGAGTTAAAGCACCATTTATCTCCCTAATATTTTTGTAACAAATAAAAACATTTTTAAAAATTACACCCCAGTGATTAAGTTTTGTTATTTTCTCATGGGATATGAGCACCATTGACAAAGCCTAATTGCCCTTGAACTCAGTAACTTGCTGGATTATTTCAGAGGGAAGTTATGAGTAACATTGTTGTGGATATGGAGTCACGTGTAGGCCAGAGATTTCTTTCCTAAAAGGCAGTTGCAAATTAGATGTGCTTTTTTTCATGCTAATTAATGATAGCTTCTTTGTCACTGTTAGTTTTAGAGACTAGCTTTATATTCCAGAATTTTACTAATTGAAGGCAAAGAGTGGTTATAGATGGGTCACATTCTGCATGGAGGCCTGTCACCAGTGGAGTGCCCCAGGGATCTGTTCTGGGACTCGTACTCTTTGTGATTGTTTTGTAAATGACCTGGATGAGGAAGTGGAGGGATGGGTTGGTAAGTTTGCTGATAACACAAAGGTTGGAGGTGTTGTGGATAGTGTGGAGGGATGTCAGAAATTGCAGTGAGATATTGATAAGATGCAAAATTGGAAGAAGTGGCAGAAGGAGTTCAACCCAGATAAGTGTGAAGTGGTTCATTTTGGCAGGTCAAATAGGATGGCAGAATATAATATTAATGGTAGGACTCTTAGCAGTGTGGAAGATCAGAAGGATCTTGGGGTCCGAGTTCATAGGACGCTCAAGCAGCTGCACAGGTTGAAGTTGTGGTTAAGGTGTATGGCGTACTGGCCTTCATCAATCGAGGAATTGAGTTTAGGAGTCGAGAGATAATGTTAAAGCTATATAGGACCCTGGTCAGACCCCACGGAATACTGTGCTCAGTTCTGGTTGCCTCATTACAGGAAGGATGTGGAAGCCATAGAAAGGGTGCAAAAGAGATTTACAAGGATGTTGCCTGGATTGGGGAGCATGCCTTTATGAGGATAGGTTGAGGGAACTCGGCCTTTTCTCCTTGGAGAGACGAAGGATGAGGGGTGACCTGATAGAGGTGTACAAGATGTTGCAAGGTATTGATCGAGTGGATAGTCAGAGGCTTTTTCCCAGGGCTGAAATGGTTGCCACAAGAGGACACAGGTTTAAAAGTGCTGGGGCGTAGGTACAGAGGAGATGTTAGGGGTAAGTTTTTCACTCAGAGTGGTGGGTGCTTGGAATGGGCTGCCGGCAACGGTGGTGTAGGTGGATTCGATAGGGTCTTTTAAGAGACTTTTAGATAAGTACATGGAACTTAGTAAGATAGAGGGATATAGGTAAGTCTAGCAATCTCTAAGGTAGGGACATGTTCAGCACAACTTTGTGGGCCGAAGAGTCTGTCTTGTGCTGTAGTTTTTCTGTTTCTATGTTTCAATGAATTCAAATTCCACCAGCTTCCATTGACTGATTTGAATCACTATCCCCAGAGCATTAGTTGGGATTTCTGGATGACTAGTGCATTGACAGTACTACTATTACTACTGATACTAATTCGGCAGGATTAGCATACTAAGCACTCCCATTACTAAATGTTTTATTCTTTCACAGTGTAAGTATCACCAATTTGGCCAGCAATTAGAGCCCACCCCTAATTGCCTTCAAAGGTGAGGCTTTCTCCTAACAAGCATCATTATTTGGTTTCTCATACATTGAAATGAAAATGAAAATTAATTGATAATTCACAAATGTTTATTCCATTATTTTCACTAAATTTGACAAAGGTCTTTCCAATTTTCCCAAAACTAACTTAGATTAAACAAAAACAAGAAAAAACGGAAGTGTAACTAGCAAGTAATGGATTTGGCAAATTACTGGATGCTTCTTGAATGTATGGCTTTTTCAAAGTTGTGAGGGAAGCTGCTCAGAAATACCCACCCTCAACACCCAAAGCAAGACTCAGAATTCTTGCAGCCCAAGGCACAAGTCCCAATGTATTAATTTGCCCATGGATACCTTCACTTTATAAGCCAGTCTAATAATTACCTTATCCATTCTTTGGCCGTATCTGTGCGCAAGACTAATTTGCCTGTCTGTGCTTTTGATTCATTAATTCACTTCAACAAACCACCCTCATCGCTCTTTTTCCTCTGAACACAAAAGACTTTAGCTGGGAGCGCCCCATGCACACACGTGTTTTCCAGCAGCAGATGTGGCTCACCACGGGGTCTATGGTGTTTTGTGTTGTTCACACTCCCCACCACCAGAGAACCCACCATGGCGCAGTCGGCTTTGGCAGAACCAGGCGATTCTGCCATGGGAAGGGCTGGAAAATTCTCCCCTTTGGAGTTTGCTTTTTAAAAATTTAAGTAAATAAGGACTTGTGCCTCAAGATAAATCACTGATAACACAGAAATTCAGTTCATGCTCATCTCTGTCCAACGAACTGCATGCACCGAACAGGTGGACAAATGTTTATTAACCAAAATAAATTATTTATAGTTTGTTTGAATTTGACTCATTTCCTATTTTAAAAGAATACATTGTGCAATTATTTAGGTGACCTTTCTGATTAAATAGATCATTAAGATTTTACAACCCAATACTGATAGGCATTGGACTTCGATGGGTAAGTGCCATTTACTTTGAATCAATCATGCAGCTTAAAATGAGTAGCCTAGTAGAATAACAGTCCTGTGGTTTCTCAGCATCATTATAACCTATAGACAGAAACAAGCCGCTAATAGAATCAAGTCCAGAAGGTAGCTTAAGTTTACTTTGTTTACCTCAGATCTTCCTTCCACTCTCCTTGAACTTTGATGGTGAGGCTGTATTGTGACTCTTCAACCTGGGTTCTCAGCAGTTATAAAGGCCTGAATAAAATAACTGTCACCATTCAAGTGACCCCTGATAGCATCTAATGGTGGGAAGGGAAATTTAACTTTTCACTGTTTAATGATTTCAGTTAGATTGATTCCATTTGTTGGTCCATTAGTTAGAAATGGTGTCGGAGCTCAATTTTAATCCATTCTTGGAGGAGACATTTTAGCATATTCTGAGGAGGAGAATAAGTAACTGTGTTTTCTTTTTGCAGCCTGTTCTATCTTCTGCAGAAATAAATCTTTGTACACTAATTTTCTCTGGGAAGGAATTGCTAACTTAGTCACACAATATATTCTGGGAAACATAACAGCATTTCACTAATGGTACTTAGCTTTAATGCTATGTCCACAGTGCAAGACTATAACAGTTATTTGTATTTCTTTAAAAGAATGAGCACAACTTTAAAAGAAATGCACCCAAGCCCGAATTAAGTTTTCAATTATAGTTGCATTGAAGAAGTTGGAAGAAGGATAAGCAGCAAATGCCCCTAGTGGAGGAGACTGGTACATCTCGGTGTCCCAGCAGCACCAGATTCTGAATAACTGTGTATAAAGTGTTCTCATATTGTACAAGGCTCATCACCATAATCTTACAGACCTGACACTTTTGAAGGAATGAAGGTTTTTACACTAGGCCAGTTACATTGCTCTATAAACTGTTCCGCCATAAAATTTAAAACCAGACCCTTTATCAGGTGCTGGAATGAGTGACATTTCCCATGAAAAGACTTGTTGCTTCTCATAAAATAAACTTTCATTCTCCTCAGATGATAGCAGCTATGGTAGTATATGGCTTTGGAATTAGCACTGGCCTCTGTTTAAAAACTATACGCGGTGTGAGATATACAGTACACAACATGCAAGTTACAAGTCACAGATTGACCAATTCTAGGTTAGTCAATCAGGTTGAATTAGGATCTGAATTGCAATCCTTTAATGAGATTCATCCTTTATATACAGGCTCTTCTAATAAGGGTATGAAACTACAGCCAGATCTGAGTAGTTAGGAAAGCTCACATTTTCCAACTGTGAGAGGAATTGGAAATATTATGGGCACTGTAATTGAAAAGGCTCAAGAATGACAGTACATACCTCAAAAACCAGAGCTCATTATCACTCATAGCCAACTAGAATTTCAAGCCAAAGGTGATACAGTTGCAGTCCCCACAGGATGCAGAGAGCAACCCAACAATAAATTCACTAGTATATACATGATACAAATTGTACCTTGTGTTTCATCAAATAAACATTTAAATGACCATATCCATGTCATTAAAAATAATGGTACTTTTAACGCTACAATGACAAACCCAAAAAACAAGTAGCAAGTTATTGGCCATGTATTTTACAACTAATTAAGTGGCAACTTTCATTTTTTCTGATCGTTCTGATGTGCTAGTATCAGTTCAGGATTTTTCATTTCTTTTTGCTAAATTAAGACTCAAATTGATTAGCAAATCTAGATGCACTCCAGCACTGATCTGATTTACTTGTTAAATTAAAATTGGCAAAGCAATGCAAAGGTTTAAGATTCCTGCAGCCATACAAAGGCTGGCCTTTTAACGAGTTATTTTAGCTGAGTCTATCTCTTTGCTATCCAATCAGGCTGTCATATCAATGAACGGTGGAGCGAGCTTTAAGGGTTGAAAGGCCTACTCCTGGTCTTAAACTGCTCTAAGGGAAAATGGTAGCACAATGCATAGCACTGCTGCCTCAATGCCAGAGACCCAGGTTTGATTCCCAGCTTGGGTCATTGTGTGTGGAGTCTCCACATTCTGCCTGTGTCTGCGTGGGTTTCCTCAGGGTGCTCCAGTTTCCTCCCACAGTCAGGAAGATGTGCTGGTTAGGTGGATTGGCCATGCTAAATTCTCCCTCAGTGTACTCAAACAGGTGCCAGAGTATGGCAACTAGGGAATTTTCACAGTAACTTCATTGCCATGTTAATGCAAGTCTACTTGTCACTCTAATAAGTAAAAAAGGATGACTGTAGTTTAACTGTCCTGTATGGAATCGAAATTTGAAGTCCCTAAAAGTTACATTTTCAAATAATTTGTGGGTACTGGATTTTAGTGTCCTTCACACCACATTTAATTGCACATGTTCCTTGTGACCCTTTTAGATCCTTGCTTTAGAATGAAACATTGCTCTAATACTGAAATTGAGATGAGTCATCAGTTCATTACCTGAAAGAATGAGATGCCAGGACAGCAACAAGCCAAAAAGAAAAGGTAGGTAAACCAAGAGATGAATTGGTCTGTTGGAAGCAACATATTTGCCTCTACTTTGTCATCCACAGATTTCAATGTTCTGTTGAAAATTAATAATGTATGCAGGTCAAAAGGACAAGAAGATTGCAATTTAATTAAATGAAAATTCAGCTGCCATAAAACAAGAAGCGCAAAGCTCCAGGATCCATTATTGAAATTTCTTGCTTTGACATAGAATTGTTTTCCCCTCACTCTGGGGACAGCAGACCACGTCTGTTTTCTAGTCTCCACACTGCATTTATTTCAAATAAGGAACGTGTGTGCAATAAACAGTAGAGGGGAATTTCACAAGGGCACATGAGCATTTCAGAAAGCAGATTGATCATGTCCCTGTTATTGAAGGTTAGAAATTACAAATACGTATTCCCTTAGTCTAGATTACGTACATGTGTGCATCAGGTAGTAATTAGGTTGGATAGAAAAGTGACTACCACTGCATCCCATTCTGCCAATTCATATGTTTTCAATTAAATAAAATATGTTTATAACAAAGAACAATGCAACAATGCTAGAAAATCCATTAAAAATAAATTTAAAGAAAAGCAACGAAGTATAAAAAAAACAAAAATAATTCCCCATGTATAATTCTGGAAAGAACTCACTTCCTTGGGGACTTGAAGTTTCATTTCTATATCTTCCTAAATATTTGAAATTCTATTTGGTTTCATTTTTATCATTCTGTTTCATCCATATATTATTACTTACACATTATATATATCACCATGTCATTAAACCAAAGATCATTCATACACTGAATTTTTAAAGCCACTTGTTGTATTCTGATGAGTTTTAGCTGAATTTGGAATATAAAAACAACTATGGGAAGGGAGCAGATTGCAAGATATATCCGAGTGAAAAGTTCTATGAATCGCAGAAGGTGGCCAGTTTAAACAGCTGATCTCTATGGCTAGATTATCAAATGACAATAATACAGTAGTTATCAGTTTTTTTTTGTGTTTATTTGCACGCGCGCTATGGCTGCTTCTCCTGATCCAAGACTGTCATTTACACTTCATTATTTTTCTCAATCTTTTTACTTATTTTCTCTCTTCCCCTACCTCCCGTCATAACACTTCCTTTCATTTTGCCTCTTGCGGATAATCCACCTCCCAATACCTTTCCTAACCCTTCACTACAATTTGACCTTCAGATTTTCCTGTTACTGCCCAAGGCATAATTCTCTCTTGGATAAGCCTACATTGACCCTCTTGGCATTCTCCAAAGGGCCATTGATGCACTCCTCATGAGCAGAAACTCCAACTGCCCCATCATACTCTCACACTGATGTTCCCACTCAGTGTGCCAGCTGAGGCTGTGTAAATGGTGCTCTTTACAGAGGTCACAAGGGTGCCTGTTCCACAACTTGTTCATCCACAGTTTCATTCCATCCTCATTCATTCACCCATCGTTACTGGCATGCATTAAAATATCAGCGGGGAAGTTGATTTTATGTTTGAAAATCAGCATAGGATTTGCTTCTGTTCTGTCAGCCAAGTAGGCCATTTGGCATTTTTGTTCTATAAAACGGCTACACTAACTAGCTGGTGTTCTAAATTTTTTTGCTGGACTGATTTGATCCATGTAAGTATGTAATTACTTTGTCTGGTGACAATTCTGATGGTTTGGGGACCTGTTCTGATACACGGTTCTCAAGATCAGGCCAGTGGTTGGTCCCTGAACTCATGTCACATTTGTTCTTGGGCATCTTCGAGGGCAGCTTCTTTCTTCCTACATTCTTGCACCAGTTTTTCATTAACACCAAATTTTCTCGCTGCAGGACAGCTAATTGACAACTTAGCAAAATATTCTGACTTTTAGTTTGAAAGTAGCTGCGTACTTCATTATTTTTGCCAGAGGGTGCATTCTTGTTTGTTGTTCACATTCATGGTCTGCTCTGGATGGGCTTATCTTAAACTCTTGTGCAGAATCTTGGTACCACATCCTGTACGGCCTGCTAGACCCAACATGCCAACTTATAAAGTGAGTAAAACATGCATTTGAGGTGAAGAATTGAGGCCAACTCCTAATGTGAATATAGCATTTCTTATGCACTGAACATATGGGCTGGAATTCTCCAATGACAGTTGCCAGCAGGAATGGAGATTTTAGTGCTCAACCAAATCTCCATTTACAGGAGTTGGATCGGAACTTCCAGCCACGGACAAGATCGGAGAATCCCAGACATGGGCAAGAGTCCAGCCATGATTTCTGGTGCCTAAAAAGAAAATGGGGTAATCTTATATGCCAGGTTGACTTATACACTGCAATCTGTGGTTGTTTCCTGGCATCAGCTCATCCTTGAGCACCTTACCTTATTCCAACATCCACACAAACAGCATGCTGATTTTCTCGCCGAGCTGAGCTATCTGTTTGCCTCTCAGCCTCTGCACTAAGCAATTTCTTCTAAAATACTCTCCAACTTACCTACAATTGCACTTTCAAAAACAATCTTAAAACCCAACATGTGTGCAAAATCTCCAATCTCTCTCCTCGGCAGAGTCCTTGAATGTGTTGTCACTTCCTAAGCGTGTGCCCATCTTTTCCAAAGCTCTTTGTTTAAATACCTCCTTAAGGTTTCTTAGTCCTGCCCTATCAGCATCATAAATGACATCCTATGCAATTGTAACTAAGGCAAATTTTCCCTCCTTTACCTTCTCAACCTGTCTGCAGACTGTGATATGGTTGATCATGCCACCGCCTGCCAATGCCTTTCCACTGTTTCCCAGCTGGGTGGGATTGGACCCACTTAGAAAAGAATGAAACTATCTGATTGTAGCTTGGTTTGATTGGCTTCTCTTTTGAGAACTTTTCCTCACTACAGCCTCTCCCAATTCTTCCACTGTTTTAAATTAGCAGGCTGCTCAGTTGACACTCAGTGCTGGATGAGCAGAAATTTCTTCCAATTAAATGTTGTGACAATCAAACCATTGCTTTCCATCTTGGCCACAAACTTTGGTCCCTCATCACTAATTCTATCCCTCTTCAACGACAGAGCCAGACATTTAGCAATCTTGGCCATATTTGACCCTAAGACAAGCTTTAAACCTCTTTTTCGAATTCATTTGTGGGATTTAGGCATTGCTGACTGGCCAGCATTTATTGCCCACCTCTAGTGCCCTTGGAGGGCAGTTGAGAGTCAACCACATTGCTGTGGCACTGGACACAACTGCAAGCCAAACCAGGTAAAGATGACATATTTCCTTCCGTAAAGGCCATTATGAACCAAATGTGTTTTTCCAACAATTGACAATGGTTTCATGATCATCAGTAGATTGTTAATTACAGATTTTCTTTATTGGATTCAAATTTTAGCAGTTGTTGTGATGGGATTTGAAACCAGGTCCCCAGAACATTAGCTGACTTTGTGCATTAATGACCTAGCAATAATACAACTAGGTCATCTCTTCCCCTGTGCATCCATCACTAACAGTGCCGATTCCACCTCTGTATCATTGCCCAATTTGATCCTCCAACTTCTATTGAAACCCTCATCCATGCTTTTTGAAATCTCCAGATCAGAGTATTCTTACACACTCCTACCTGATCTCCTATATTCTACCTTTCATAAATCTGAGGTCATCCAAAACTCTTCTCTGAGTGTCTGAATTCACATCAAATACCACTCATCCGTCTGCGCCCTGATCCAGCTAACCAATGCTTTGAGCTCAAACTTCTTATCTTTGTTTTCAAATCCATCGATAGCTTCACCACTCCTTATCGCTGTAATCTCTTGCAACCCTACAATCTTCAAATTTCTGCATAGGTCTAATTCCAACATCCCTGGGTTTAACCACTCCACCATTGGTGCTCATACCTCCAGCTGCCTGGGCTCAAAGCTTTGGAATTCCCCCACTAAACCTCTGGCTACCAACATCACTTTCCTCCTTCAGGACATTTTAAAACCTAACTCTTTAATCAACCTTTTAGTTATCTGACCTATTATGTCTTTATGTGTCCCTTTGAAACACCTTAGGATGTTTTATTGCAGTAAAAGCGCAATATAAGCCAAACTTTCTTTGCTATGGACGTTTTTCAGACTTACTCACCTATCCAAGTCTCACAGACAGTGAGGAACGTATTTCGTTTTCCAATATTTAAAACTAATTGCTTATCCATCACCATGGCACACTTGAGACACCTGTGGCTTTTAGTTGAATTAGAAATCTTTCACGTGGAACCAAATCCTTTCTGAGGGACTAATTACACAATTATTCACTCTCACGTTCTACCCCAGACTTTTGAGGCCTCTTTCGTGAGAGATCTTTCTGAAAGTGTCCAAATTAATCACATCATGGAGAAGCTGTTGGTCGCGATTCTCCTATCCTGTTGCACCAATTGTTTAGTGCAGTGAGCCAGGAGAGTTGCATGTGGGGCGATACGAGAATGTGCGCCTCACTAGCATCTTCCCAGTGCCAGATTTCTGACAGGGAGGTGGGGCTAATATTTAAATTATATATTAAGTACCATTTAAATGCTATTAGCGGGCCCAGGACGGAATTCTCTGGGTCCGCTAGTCTCTCCCATCCCACTTTGAAGGGCTAGCAGCCCTCCCCCACTGGGAACGAAGGGGGAGGATCAGGACCCCTGAGGAGGTCAGGTGATGCCCAGTAGGCATGGGCACCACCTGGTACTGCCCAAGGGGCAAAGTGCCCATGCCCAGAGGACATCTTGGCACTGTCCATCAGGCATGGGGCAATGTCAAGGGGAGGGGCCTATAGAGCAATCAGTGGGGGGTCCTGCTGCCACTAGGATCATTTGGGGCGGAGGGAGGCCAGTGGTCAGGGCAGGTCGTGATTGGGCTGTGGGTGGGTGGGTGGGACGGGCGGGCAGCACTGTGGGGGTCCCAGGCTGCCAGTGATTGAGCTGACCAGCCAATGCAAGGCTGACAGTTCAGGGCCACAGCACATGCGCAGAGGCCTGCTAGTTTCAGCCTCCTGGGTTAAAATAGACCCACCCCCTGAAAGTTAAATTATGATATTAATGCTGGTGGCCTCTGCAGTGCACAGTGTGGGAGATTCTAGACTGAACTCCCACTGAAAAAAAAAAGAGTGAATTATTCCAGTTTTCCTGCGAATTTAACACTTGGAACTTTTTCAGGAGAAAAGAAAGGAGAGAGAGCGCAGAGAGAGCACCTGTCAGCTGTGGGCTGAATAAACATATAACAGGAAATCCATTACTAGATATAGAGATAAAGGTAGCAAATGGAGGAAAGAATCATTCAGATAATCAAATATGGATAACGTAAATGTAAATTTTGGACAGGAAATGATAAAGGTCAACAAATCATTCCACAGAGGAGTGATGTCTAAGAAGTTAAACCAGCACATGCATCTGTGTATTGAAGGAAAAGAATGATTACTGAGTGGTCTTGATTAAAACAAAACATGG
Organism: Carcharhinus amblyrhynchos; assembly: GCF_965287045.1. Lineage (NCBI taxonomy): Eukaryota > Metazoa > Chordata > Chondrichthyes > Carcharhiniformes > Carcharhinidae > Carcharhinus > Carcharhinus amblyrhynchos. The sequence goes on from NC_137327.1 coordinate 47,578,458, forward strand.
CAAACAAATGCTGTTTCCTAATAGGACACAACTTGAGAAAGTCTTTTTTTTTGAATTGCAAAGATGAAGCAGGAAGAAGACCTGCAGAAGTGATGGAATCAGTATCTAGAAAATTGTAGTTTTCTAGTTGGAAATAAGATCATAATTCTTAGCATTACTGATTGGATTGTCTGGCAGTTTTCCAGGATGTGAATCTCATGGGCACTGCTGCTAGCAGCCCTGGGAACTCTGTCTTTGAAATTTCTCACCGCTCAAAGTCATAATGTCACCATCCACTGCCGTACGGAAGCCTTTGGCTTGGTGATGGCAGTCTCTGCAGAGAGCTGGCTCTCAGCTCAGGGCTGACTGGGCTAAAGGGAGGAACAGAGTTTGAATGGGATCCAACATTTCCTATAGAGCTGGTAACAGCAGTGCACTGAGTGAAATTGGATGTGGCGCTGAGGGAGCAACAGCCAGTAAAGGGCTGACCAAAACCTGGGGACATTACTATGGGTGAACAGTGAATAATCGTTTTCCATTCACTCACCAGTGGAAACAAAGGGAATAGGAGTGAGGATTTTCACCAAAAGAAAGGAAGGACTGACAAAAAGTTCTTGAGCTGAGGGCAGGCAACCTATGGAATGATTCATTGCAAATGGCCATTGATGAAAAGACAAGGAATGTAATTTAAAAGTGGGCGGTACATATGGGTGGGATTTAATGTAACCCATGCCGTCATGGTGGAAAACATGCTGCTAGGCAAACTTACCAGAGGGAGAAGCCCCTCATCAGTCTCCTGATTAACTGAGTAAATAGAAGGGGCCGACGTGCGATTTCCAGTTTGCCAATGGTATCCTTAGGGAGAGGATGGTCCTCGCAGATGAGTGACTCTGTACCTAATCAGGAGACTTATCAGGTTGCAGGGTGGCCACTGAAATCCAATGCCACCTATCCTCTAACCGTTATCCTGTGAACCCCTCCCACCACACCCCAGCCATCATTCACCTCTGGGCTACCCCAATGATCCTGGGTCTCTGTAGGTGCACTGCCTCCAGCAGCCATCATTCTCAGTGGTGCTGGTGGCAATAATGAGCTGCCAGTCCCTGATTGGCCAGCAGCTTTTGGTGGGCAGGACTTCCGCTGCTGGGGATGGCTTACAAGTGGCCACTCAAGTGCCTTAAACAGCACTTGATTCTGGTCGGGCCTCATCCGTGAAATTGACAGAGGTTCCCTACTGGTTCTTTGACTGTTGGGTGAGACCTGCATCAGCATGACAAAATCCCAGCCCAGGTCTCTGTTTTCTCTCAAAGCAAAAACATTCTTTCACAACACAATTTAATTGAAAGAATGCACTGCAAGTTGATTTATTTTTATGCCTAGATATTAAAACAGAAAATCAATTGTGAACTAAAAGCAAATCCTGAGTGTATTCATCACCTCAGGAGACTTTGGCAGATCTATTGCATGTCCCTTAGTTGAGGGAAGAGATGAGTCATGTGGAGTACTACACATCCAAATCACTGAGCTGCTATTCACTGTCTACATATGACTACAAAGACTCCTTCACACTTTCAAATCAATTCAGACTTATCCAAGAGTCAAACCCAAACAGGCAAATTGCCTTCCTTGACAATGGAATTTCTAAACTACCAAAGTACATCAAGACTAAACAGAAAGTCAGAAGAAGTCCAGATTAATACTTATTTTAATACTGGTTTTAAAAACATGTGGGAAGTAATAAGAAAGGCATTGATGAATCCTCAACCAGCTTCAATTAAACATTAAAAGCCTCTGACACATATTTTAATCTTTACAGTGGGAGTGCACAGAGCTTAAAAAGATGGATAAAAATCCCCTGTAAAAGGGCAAAGACAGCAAAAGACATTACTGCACAAGGGCAACTAGAGAGGAGAGGAAAGAACTTCCCAGAAATTTTGAAAATCTATCATTTTGGAAAGCTCAGCATATTACCTAAACTATAACAGCAGGTGGCAGTGTGGAGCAAACAGTTCACTGAATGAAGGAAAACGATTTGATGTTGTCCAAAGTACACAAACTCTGCAAAAAGAAAATTTAAAGAGTTGGAAAACATTCTCAGAGCAGCTATTTGAAGCACAATATTTCAAGCAGCTTATATACTTTTGAAAGCATGCAATAAAATAAAGTCTTCAATGAACCAAATTGTTAGAGAGCTAAACAAATTTCAGAGGTATTACAAAAGTATCAAGAGGAAATAACAACTCCGAATTCCATTGTTGGCAAATCAATGCAACATTTGGGTAAACAACCAGTCACAACAGAAGGCCAAAAATGCCCCCAAAAGAAGCTGCGGCCTTGAAACAACTGAGGAACCAGTTGGCAAAGAAGGCTCAAGAATGTTCCTACACTCCAGGAAGAAGCCAATAAGTACAAGAATGAGAAGCAGTGCTAAAGAAAATGGTTAGATATATACCTAGCCTGGCAAGAGAAAATAGAATTTCGCACCAAAGAATGAAAAATTCTAAAACAATTAGTGAAAGTGCATTCACAGAATGTAAGCTTAAAGGATAGTGGGAGGAATTACGTTCTGTTAACGAAAAACTGACCAGTAATGACAAACAAATTTCACATACGAGCTTGAAAAGAAAAATGAGAATACTGGAATGTTGCTCACAGGAAGTAGAACACTTGAAAGAGAATTTCAACTGCTTAGATGATGACCTTTTTGCAACATATCTAATAAACACAGATCTTCAATTAAAGATTAATGAACTTCAGACATCAAAAGTCTCTAGTAACCATCTATGCAAAATGCCTGAAGTAGGAGAACGAATCACTGATACATCAGAACAGTTGCTTGAAAGCAGATCCAGTAAATAAAAGGGAAAAACTTTTTGAACGTCGGCCCAATCTGAACAACATGAAGGATGAGGTAGACATTACGGAAGAGCAAATCCAAACTCTGAAAGCAGATAAAAATTGTATTAAACAAACTGATGATCAAATGAGTAAATTGAGAGTTCAAGGAGCAGTGAACATAGAAGAAATATTCTGAAAAGAACTGAACGTCCAGGTGAAGTTAAGAATCCTGCACATAACTCTGAAACAAAGACAACAACCTATCAGAGCTGTTGCTGAACTGAATGAAAAAGATTCATAAGCTTGGAAACAACTGGAAAAGTACTCAGAAATTTGGATAAAATTGTAAAACAAGTGGGAATATGGCTTCCGTTTTTGGAACCAAAGCTTTCAGATATATCACAATGACCCATGCAATGCGGAAGCAGCAAAAAAAAGTGAGCAGTGTTCATTTACCCTGCAAAAAAAAATGATTTGCAGGGGTGGGGCGGCGTGGTTAAAGTTTCTAGATCACCTGAATTTTTGAATTCAAGAATTTGACAGAGGGAGATTGGGGGCAATGACATTAGATAGTAATAACAATGTAAGGCATAGGATAAACTATAATCACTTAAAATCAATAATCTAAAAACTTGGGAGGGTGGGGTAGTTTCAGGTTCTGGCACATTTAGGTTAGTGTGGAACTGAGTACAGTGCCGCCCACAGTGATGCAAGAAAGCACATTGAAGATGGCTTTGAAGAAGAAGCCATCTTCTGCACCCAGCATCAGCCTTGTGTTGAATAGACAACAGATCTATAATCAACACCTTACAACTATAGACATATGCATCAATTAACCATAGAATAGAGGGGATGGAGGAAGACAAGAGATGGAATTTAATGCCCCGCATTCTCGCAGTTTGGAGGCAGGGAGTCCTTGTGATCTGATGAGTGGGTGGGGGAGGAAGGAGCGCAGTGGAGATCCTGCTGGTCTTCTCACATGAAGGCTAACTGAGGTCTTCAAGTAGTTGGTGGGCCAAACACACAGCAAAACTGGCTGGGTTTGCCTGCAGTCTTCAGGGAAGATTGGGGTGGGGTGGCTTCCCTCTCTCAAGAATTCTATGCCCAATTGAGTAGCCACACAGGATGAAGGAGGCCACCTCCCTGTTCTTAATGTCCACCCTACTCCATGAGACCACCCCTACCTGATTCAAGAACATTCATTGACAATCCTCTGTGTAGACTCCAGTGCAACACTGACAGTGATCACTGCTCCCTATCATGCTAAAAGTTATCATGCTGAAAAGCTATCAAGCCCAATCGTGCCGAAAGCTAGTGTCTTTTGCTACCAAGTAATCCTGTTGGACTTTAAACTTGGTGTTGAGAGACTTCTTACTGTGTTTACCCCAGTCCAACACCGGCAGCTTCACATCCAAATCATGCTACCAGTACTGGAGGGCTGCTGACTTCTGGCTGAAAATGCTTGGGGTGGGGAAGGGAAAGAGAGAGGGGGATTGAGTGTGAGGAGAGCAGGATATGTGCCTCACATGAGAGGTTTGCACATTTTCTACAGTGAGCCATGGTAGGAAGATTTCTGTCGCCATTTAGGCAGTTCATTCTCTTGGAGCTTCTGAAAGATCAGATTGGCGTGTATGCCACTAGTTTTTGTTGTGAAGGTTAGGCTCTCCATCACCAATGTTAAATTCCACTCTAGTGATTTGTAAAACAACTCCTCAAAGGGATTAAACAACAGATAGGCTAGGAAGTCTTGTCTGAGGAAATTACCTCTGAAATAAACAACTGAGATTGCTTATGTAAATAGATGTTTCTCAAGGGGGGGTGGAATTATAACCAAGATGATTGTTGAAGGAGACAAAATATTTTTATAAAATTTTACATTTCATATATTGTACTATATCAGTTTTCTTGGTATATCTGCATTATCTGTGAAGTACCACATAAAACTGAAGTGATTTTACACTTTGTAAAATAGAGAAGCATATCAAAAAACAAACACTGAAGATGAAAAGGGTCAAAAATCCATCTTTACAGGGGTCCTGCACCAAGCAGCACCAGCATTCCCAAGAACAACTATCCCCCCACCCAAAACCCCTGATGATCTGCAATGTTGCTATTGCTTTTACCCTCTGTCAGTTTTGAAGCCAGCAGCAGGCATTGCTAGAGCTAAACACTATTTACTACATACTTTTATAAACAGGGCGTTTTTTTTTTGGCAGGCAGGATAAGCCTAATTTTCTTGGTCGTTATGTGTTTCTTAAACCATGTAACAGGTTTCTAACATCTACTCCTAATAATTTATCAACTCCATATATGTTATGGGATTTTACTATATGTTTAAATTAATTCATTCAATAAATTTTCTCTCCCATATACTCCATTCCATTGGGTATAAACTCAGTGCAATATGAACATACATTAGAATTACAAGATAATGTATTCTACTTGATTTACAATGGTCTACCTGCCAGTTTGTGGCTGACATATTTTGATGTGCTAGTACCAGACTGGATATATTCTAATTTACAAGCTTTCATAATTCAAAAAGATTTCTTGGTGTAGGTGTCAGGGGTCAGAATCATCTTTCAGTAGCTGTACTGATGACCAACACAACATAAACAAATCTAACGTCTCGTCCTCCTCCACAGTATCATTATGGTCAGCAGGGTCATTATGGGAGTCTTCAAAAATTGACTTAGCACTTCATGACATTTCATGGTATTTGCTCAGCAAGAAGAAGAAAATCTCTTTCTGCCCCTCACCTCAATTGATACGTCAGCAATCTGTGTTGAAAACTTTGGAGGATGCTCAAGGAGAAATATGGACACGGAATAGTCACTGTGGTGTTGAAGGGACGGACACAATGAACAAACTTACTTTACTTTATCCTCAAACTGTACGCATTGGAGATATGGCTGTTCATTACAGTACTGAACAGAAGTGACTGCCGCAATCCATATAAAGCCTTGTAAGGGGATTTTCTTGGGGGTTTCACTTTGGAGGATGGGGTGGGTTGTGTTCAGCTAACGTAAAGACTTGCATAAGACAGTATGCAGTTAAATACATTCTTCATTTGACCAACACGTATTGGGAAAAAGAGATAGTCAAAGGATTCCAACTTCTTTCTGACATTACATCACATGAGCACAACAGATATACATTTCCAAAGATTCACTCTTCCTGCCCAACCTGTCATCTAAGCTGGATGGTCCAATTACATTAATACACTTTATTTACTTTGGCCAATAGCATTCTATCTTCCAGCGGAATTCAGAATTCATTGGTCAACCAAATCCAGGTGTTCTTCCCCCCCTGTTGCCTAGTAACCTTATCTACACAAATCAGGTGGGTCCAAGGGTCACTCTAACACTTGCAGTCCTGGGAACAAGGAGGGAGTCATCTTTCTTGTCTGTTTTCTGTCCCCTTGTCATTGGAGGCTGAATACGTCTATGAATTACTGCTAGAAGCTGAATCTTTCTATTAACTTCAAAAACCTTGATAGCTTGTAGCTGCCTGGCCTGCACCAGGTATATACTCTATGCTTCATTGTTCCAAAATAATGTGATCTGTCTTGCTAAACTTATTTCCCATTATGCCTAGGTGTAAACTGCTTGTTGGCCAGTGCTCACAAGAAAATACAAAAATACAGTTTAAATCTATAATATTTGTTCAAAACTGATTATATGCTTATACAGATAATACTGTTGTATGATATGAGTCCCATTGTGATATCTTTGGTATATTATGTATATGGCACACTGCGATCCCTATTTTCAGCTAATCTACTTTGTTTTACTAGTCCAAAAAGCAGGGGTTTCGGTATCCCCTGCTACAAGTCTTCATTGTGGTAATGTCCTCCCTTATGTAATGTGGGCCAAACACCATTCAAATTGGATGGATCCAATAGAAAAAAAACAAACATTCCTGAAATATTATGGGTCACCAGCAGCACAGTTCTGTAAACTCTCAGCCTTACACACTCCTCACTCTTTGATCACTATAAAGCACGGGATCTACTCTAGTTAAGGGTGGCATGTAGAAGGGTATGCTTCTAGCCATCATCTCAGAGTTTGACACAAAATCAGTGAATCTACCAGACTTTGCTACCTGCATGCAAAACACAAGCAGCAGAGACAGCTAAGTGGTTCTTCGCACAATCTGAAAAGCTTTGTAACCCTATGACATCAAAATGTCAATCAGACAGGCAACAGACAGGGAGGAGGCACCATGAGCATTCATAACTTTAACTAGGATGAAGTCAGGCAATCATGCACAAGATGGAAATGTTTGCAGATATTAGGCAATGGTGGCAACTCTTGTCCAGTAAATGTAGTTTATTCCATGGAACATTAAAAAAGGCAATGGATCTGACAATTTCTCATCTGTAGTACTGAAATCCAGTGCTGAAGTATCTCAGCTCTCAACCTTGACAATCAGTCCACCATTTCAAAAGCTTTGAATGTGATAAATACTCAGCATTCATTTGGAAATTTGCAGCTGAAAGAGCACACAAGTAGCTCAAATCCAATTAAGACAGGGCAGTTAGTCTTGGCAGCTTGGCTTAGCATCCATCTCTGATGCAATGTTACTCAATCATTTTGAAGGCACCTCCATCCTTGTGACCTCTATCACCAATGAAGACAAGAGCAGAAACGTCACTATTTCCTCTCCAAGTCACATGTGATCGCCAGCTTGGACATACATCGCTGTCTTCAAGTCAAAATCCTAGAATTCCCTACCTAATACCACTGTTGTAGCATCATCACCACTTAGGCTGCTGTGGTTTAAGGGCCATTTTCTCAGGTCAGCTAAGGATGGAGAATAAATCCAATGTCACTTTGTGAACTTTTTTTAAAAATCCACCTGAGCAATTGTCAGTTTCAAGTTACTAGACTGGGTGACAATGCTTTGCAGAGAAAACTGCTAGATACACAAGCAAGTGATTCACTGTCAGACAGCAGAATAACTGACATTTACAGAAAATTAAATGTTACAGCCTGCATATTTTAGCAAATGTTACACATTTTAGACAATTCCAAATGTTAATTGGAGATGCAGCAATTATTCTTCCAGTCGAAGTTGTTTATTGCTCTAATAACAAGATGCAGAGGGACAGGTGTTACTAAAAAAAAGTGATGAAGGATGATTTTGTGTGCATACTAAATGGAAAAGATCAGGCTGTTGAAATTAGAAGTTTAACTTTCCCTACTGTCAAGTGATTTCAAAGTATGCTGGAACATACAGACAGTAGGAAGATCCTGCATGAGCACAAATTTCAAATTCTGCATCTTGTAAAAGGCTGTTCATCTCACAGGAGAAAAAAAAAGCAAAATCTTTCCTTCACCATCCTCCCCATCCCCAACACATTTTCTTGTAGTTACATTACATCACAATACATTGTGTCATCCATCGAACAAGTGTTTTCCTGGAAGGATAAAATATACGTTATCCTGTTTTATCAATTTTTAAGTCAGAGATGACATCTGTAGCATTTTTGTACAGATTTATATGGAAGGGGCTAGAGACACGTTGTACAATCTGCACTTGAGGCAAGACAATTTCTGATCAACATGGAATGAATTGCAGTTGGTGTTCATCTCCATATTGCAAAGAGGCGTCTTGAGTTCACCTCCGTATGTTATCAGAACATGATGTGCAGCTAGGGCCAGTAATGAAAGTGGTCCAAAAGTCCTGGGCAGTTTCATTCTGTCAATCGCTAGGATTGACATAGCTATCATTTTGGAATGGCCACAAAACAGAACAGAAAACAAGAAATGTTATTTGTCCAATAGGTGCCCAGCTTTAAAGTGTTATGAAAGTGAAATGCACGAGATCTAAAGCATGCAACTCCCAGCTGGTATTGCTTCTGAATCCAAATTCCCATCTGTGTTCTTCAGTCTTATTTTTTCCCACTGAACAAAGTTATCTTAGCAGCAGCAGTGCCGTTTTAAGTGGAATTGTGAATGAATTTATGAAAAGTTTGTATTTACATAGTGCCTTTCTATGACCACTGGATTTCCCAAATCGCATTAACGATAATTATTTTTGAAGTGTAGGCCCTGTTGTAACTCAGGGAAACATGACAACAAATTAGTGCACATTAGTGCAACAAAACGACAATTTGCTTATGCTGATTATGGTTAATCTGTTTCTATGACGCCAATTAGGGGAATAAATACTGACCACAACAAAATGCCATGGGATCGTTTACATCCACTCTAGAAGGCAGATGGCTCTTTGGTTTAACATCTTATCCAAAAAAAAAAGCACCAGCAAAAGTGCAGCACTTTTTCAATGTTGTGCTGCAGCATCAGTCTCAATTTTTGCTCTCACGGCTGAAGTCAAATTTGAACCTAGAACCCGGTGACTCAGAGGCAAGAGTGCTGCTAACTGAACCACGCCAGATACTGTGTGTTTCACCAAGTACTTTGATCTTTTGATGTTGTTCTCTTATCAATGATTCTACATCCAACAGTTCCTCAACATCAATTGATCTCTTTGTGCAGTGCAACTACTGTTTATTCCAGAGATGTCTCACTCCTAGTCCCTTAATTCCGCTCCACCAGTTTCACCTGTCATTGATCTTCTCCCATTCTCCGTTAATTTACATCTGTTTCTCAGTGTTTTCCTGCATTGTTCTATTTGGATTCTTCCATGCATTGGTCTATTTGGTTGTCGTCAGCATAGTTAATCATTTGAGAACGTTCAGTGCAGCCTGTTCCTATTCTCCTTTACTCAGAGCATGTATATCCAATTCCTCTTATAGTTCTTGGCAAGTCTTTTTAAAAGACTCAAAACAGTTCTGGGCAAAAGGCAGAAAAGTAGAAACTGGACTTTGAAAACCTTTGGGAAAGGAAATTGGATATTGCTGAAAGGTTATTTGGATTAATGATGAATATAGGCCAAATACTCCTAGGGTGTGAATGGTACTCTTCCAATAAGATTATATGGCTGTAATACTTGGCTTAAGTGAACTGGGGATTTTTACATTGTCGCAACATTTTAAAAATAAAATATGTAAAAATGTAAATAAGATCTCAATTACAGTTTAAATAACTGGAATATATGATCCAATGACCAGATTATTTCTTCCACGAGGTGGAATGGATTGATTTATCAATTGACAGCCACCCAAGTAATATGCAGATAGCAAACTTCAGCTTTTTTTTAAAAAAAGTTATCAAAATTAAATACACTGTTTAGAGTATAATTTACATTCCACCAAGTTATTAGGTCTTCAATCTTTCATTTCAAGAAGTAGTAAGCAGTAACAGACAGCAAGCTTGAGGGATATTATGGAGTGAACAGATCTGATTTAACATTGCACTACAGGTCGACCCAGTTTGAATGAATAAAATGCAACAATCCTATGAGCTTACTCCAGTCCTTCATTCAGCACAATGCTCTTGAATATGCCTCATTAAAATAAAAAATACTGAATGGAAAGTGTGTCATGTAGCAAGTGACACAATAAGAGGCTACAAACTGACCTGTTACATTTTCAGGAGAAGGGAGGACGGTTGGCAGTGCGGTAATTTTTCACATATTTCAGAGAATAATTTTAAAATCTATACAGGTTGGAATTGATAGAACAGAACTGGTTTGCTAAATAAAGCAATGTAATTTACATAAAGTAAATGCAATTTCCATTGATCATGAGGGGCTTCTTCTATTAAATGGTTCCCACTTGACCATTTTATATGCCAGAGAGAGTTCATTCTCGGCCCGTGAAATGACATCCTCTCTCTGCTCACAGTTGATTTTGATTCCTAGCTTTTGAATGTCAGACTCTGATTTTACCACGTTAAACCTTTCACTGATGATCTGCCCAGTGTACCAGTTTTCTAGTTATAGGCTACACCCTGAGAAATGGATTGCAGGACGGTACTGCTCATTGTTCAATTAAGATAATTAGAGAAGGGAGGCTCCTCATTACATTGCAATTCATTCATCCAGTGAGACTCTAATGTTCCACCTCTGTAGGATCTCACTGTTTCTTAAATAACTGCAGGGTTTTTGTTCTCTAAAATTATTGCATGTTGATCAGTGTGTTTGTAGCATTTCTATATCAGTCCAATAATTACCTTTTATTAACTTAAAGCTGAATCCCCTAGTTCTGTGTCAACTTATTCTGCATTTTCAGTAGTTTTTTATTCTCTTATCTCTCAGAGACCTCCTTTTCAAGCTGAAAACTTTTGGGGGAGCAAAATGGCAATCATTGCAGGGTAGTGTTGAGAACTGCTTCACTACTAAATGTTTCACATCTCAAAGATTCAACTACATGGTTGTAGGTAGGGTATTGCACATTGTACCGTAAGACTTAATGAAGTCTTCCTAGTCTGCAGGAGGTTAATGGTATGTATTTATTAACTACAAGAACAACATGCATATGTACAATAAAGGGTTCAAGTCAGGGGTTGTCGCCATGCTTTCTTCATCACTCTGGTGAACAATAGACCAATTCCTAGGTGCGGGTTCCATGCTCTCTTATATTACAGCATGAGTGATACTGCACACAGTCCCACGTTAACCCCATTTCCCCCTTCAAATTACTGGGCTCGTAGGTTCAGGTGGTCTAATAGCCTTATAACCATTCCAAATGCATTCACCCTAGTCTTAGGAATGGTAGCTCTTTTGTTCTTGTTAGCTGATTGGGAAGCTGTTCTGGTATCTTTTATCTTTCAATTCCTAGTATTGAATCACTCGTTATCAATTTGGCAGTTGTTGTGATAGGTGGTTGTTTCATCCCCTTTCTTGCAGTGTGGATGAATGCCGAACACATCTGAATGTCATTTTCTTTCCTCCTGTGGGTCATCGCAGTGTGTTCTTACGATGGAAGATGGCCATTCCTGTTATGAGTATATGGGTTTTTTTTAAAGGAACCTCAAGTTTACATTTGTGTGGTGTACTTTCAGCAATGGATGGCTATTACTTGCATCCAGCATCATCTGTGGTCTCTGTCATGCTGGTCAGCAGTTGCAGCATTTGCTCTGTGATTGTAATGTTGACCTCATCAACAGTTGTCAGGGCTGGAGGTGGAGGCTTTTCTAGTTGTTAGTTGCTCTCTTGTCTGCCCTGCACAGGAGGCATATGATAACCATTTAAGTGGTTAGTCGGTCTGACCAGTGAGTCCTTTACAGCATCTGCAATGAAAAATGGACAAAACTTGGTCTGCAAAGAGAGAAGACCGTTCAGAGTTGAAGTTCCAATAAGGATACTCACGTTGGAGCTTTTGGAAGCTTGCAGTTCTGTACAACTTACAGGAACTGTTGCCTTGACATCCCTACCATTTTGTGGAGATTCTGGGCTTCACATCATCATTGCTCAAGAGAGATAAAGATTAGTTATAGATGACGTATATCAGCTCAAAGATTTGTTTTGTCATCATACCTGGTTCCAAAATCATGTCTGTGACTGACAACCATTTTAACTTTATGACAATCCAGTGGTCAATTTGTTACTGTTGTTGTTTTTCATTTCGGATTCATTTACCTGGATTTAGATCCCTCAGCTGTTGTGAGATTTGAACTCAGTTTCTCCAGAGTGTTAGTCAAGGATTTCTAGTTCTGTAATACTGCCATATAAAGTAGTGAAGCCCAATGCAAGCTAGAGGAACAGCACCTCATCTTTTGATTAGGCACTTTACAGTCTTTGGGGCTCAACAACGTCAGACCATGAATTCTGTCCTTCATTTTGCATTTTTTTCTCCCAATTGTCAGCCTGCATTTTGGTACCATGTTTTTGCTTTCAGAAAGCCCAGGCTTTCACTATTACACTATTAACACATTTTGCTATTTTGCTTTCTAATAGTGCTGACCTTTATTCTGATATTAACACCTACCGTAGACCAATCTTTGTGCCTTTAATACTAACATTCTGATGACTTGTGTTCCATAACATCCTGTCATTTAATCTTCCCTGATTTTCTCTTTTGCTCCACCTACCATTTGTCCCTTTTTCAACAGCTCAAAACCCATCACATTCTTATCTCTCTACAGTTATGAAGAAGCATCATATTGGACTCAATATAAGTCTTGTTTGTTTCTCAGTTGCTTCTAGGTGGTGCTTTCTGTTTTTATTTACTGCTGGTACTTGTACAACATGTTTCTTTTTTTAAAAAAAAAGCTCATTAGAAAGATGTCAGCCTTGACTCTTTTTTAAAATTCATTCATGGGAAGTGAAGGTCACTGGCTGGGCCAGCATTTATTGCCCATCAGCTGAGTAGCTTATAAGGTCATTTGAGAGAGCAGTCAAGAGTCAGTCACATTGCTGTGGATCTGGAGTCAATGTAGGCCAGACCAGGAAAGGACAGCAGATTTCCTTCCCTAAAGTGCATTAGTGAACCGAATGGGGTTTTGTTTTTACAACAATTGCATGGTCACCATTAATGAGTCTAGCTTTTCAACTGAACACAATCTAGGTTAACACTTCAGTGCAGTACTGAGGGAGTGCTACACTGTCGGTAGTGACGTATTTCAGGTGAGACATTAAACTAAACTCTTTCAGCCTGAATTGGGTGCAAAAAGATCCCATGGAACTGTTCAAAGAGCAGAGCAGTTCACTCAGGTGTCATGGTCAATATATGTTCCTCAGTCAAAAGTCACTAAAAAAAACTATTTGTTCATGTTGAGAGGGGGCAAAAGTTGACCTCTTCTTGGGAAATAAGGAAGGGCAGGTGACGGAAATGTTAGTGAGGGATCACTTTGGGACAAATGACCATTATTATATTAGTTTTAAAGGTATCTATGGAGAATGATAGGTCTGTCCCAAAAGTTAATATTCTAAATTGGGGCAAGGCCAATTTTGATGGTATCAGGCAGGAACTTTCAAATGTTAATTGGGGAAGTCTGTGGGAAGGAAAAAGGACATCTGGTAAGTGGCATGCTTTCAAAAGTTTGTTAACCAGGGTTCAGGGTAAACACATTCCTCTTAGAGTGAAGAGCAAGGCTGACGGAAGTCTGGAATCCTGGATGACTCGGGATATTGAGGCCCTGGTCAAGAAGAAGAAAGAGGCACATGACATGCATAGGCAGCTGGGATCAAGTGAATGCCTTGAAGAGTAAAGGGGGTGTAGGAGTAGAGTTAAGAGAGAAATCAGGAGGGCAAGTAGGGGACACAAAATTGTTTTGACAGACAAGGCAAAGGAGAATCCAAAGAGCTTTTACAAATACATAAAGGGCAAAAGAGTAACAAGGGAAAGAGTAGGGCCACTTAAGGATCAACAAGATCATCTATGTGTGGATCCACAAGAGATGGGCAAGACACTAAATGAATATTTCTCATCAGTATTTACTGTTGAGAAAAGCATGGATGTTAGGAAACTTGGGGGAATAAACAGTAATGTTTTGGGGAGTGTACATATTACAGAGAAAGAGGTGCTGGAAGTCTTAAAGCAAATCAAAATAGATAAATCCCCAGGATCTGATGAAGTATATCTCAGGATGTTGTGGGAGGCTAGGGAGGTAATTGCGGGTCCCCTAGCCAAGATATTTGAATCATCGATAGCACTGGTGAGGTACCTGGAGATTGGAGTGGCAAATGTTGTGCCTTTGTTTAAAAAGGGCTGCAGGGAAAAGCCTGGGAACTACAGGCCAGTAAGCCTCACATCTGTGATGGGTAAATTGTTGGAAGGTATTGAGAGACAGGACCTACAAGCGTTTAGAGATGCAAGGACTGATTTGAGACAGTCAGCATGGCTTGCTGTTTTTCAAACTGGAGGCCTGTGACCAACGGTGTGCTTCAGGGATTGGTGCTGGGCCCACTGTTATTAGTCATTTATATTAATGATTTGGATGAGAATATAGGGGGCATGATTCGTAAGTTTGCAGATGACACCAAGATTGGTGGCATAGTGGACAGTGAAGAAAGTTATCTCCAACTGCAACAGGTTCTTGATCAATTGGGCCAGCAGGCTGACGAATGGCAGACGGAGTTTAATTTAGACAAATGCGAGATGATGCATTTTGGTAGACTGAACCAGGGTAGAATTTACTCAGTTAATGGTAGGGCATTGGGGAGAGTTACAGAACAAAGATCTAGGGATACATGTTCATTGCTCCTTGAAAGTGGAGTCATAGATGGACAAAGTGGTGAAGAAGGCATTCGGCATGCTTGGTTTCATCGGTCAGAACATTGACTACAGGACTTGGGACATCTTGTTGAAGTTGTACAAGACGTTGATACGGCCACACATGGAATACTGCATGCAGTTCTGGTCACCCTATTATAGAAAGGATGTTATTAAACTAGAAAGAGTGCAGAAAAGATTTACTAGGGTGCTACTGGGACTTGATGGATTGAGTTATAAGGAGAGGCTGAATAGACTGAGGCTTTTTTCTCTGGCGTGTCGGAGGCTGAGGGGTAACCTTTCTAGGTCTATAAAATAATGAGGGGCATAGACAAAGGTAGATATCAATATCTTTTCCCAAAGGTAAGGGAGTCTAAAACTGGAGGGCATGGATTTAAGGTGAGGGGGGAGGTGAAGTGTCAAGAGGGGCTTTTTTTTAAAAAAAACACAGAGGGTGGTGAGTGTCTGGAACAAGCTGCCAGAGGTAGTAGAAGAGGTGGGTACAATTTTATCTTTTAAGAAGCATTTAGATAGTTACATGGATATGATGGGTATAGAGGGGCATGGGCCAAATGCAGGCAATTGGGATTAGCTTAGGGGTTTTATCAAAAAAGGGCAGCATGGACAAGTTGGGTCGAAAGGCCTGTTTCCATGCTGTAAACCCCTATGACTCAATGTAGGAGATTGCTATTTGTGGGATCTTGCTGTGCACAAATTGGCTGTAAAGCATTTTGGGATAACCCACAGCTATAAAAGTACTATATGAATGCGTGCAATTTCTTGTTTCCTGAGAGAAGACATTTCAGATATAATATGGTGGTATATTCTGGGCTCAGGGAAAACACACATTTCCTCCAGTAACTTTGGCATACATCAACTTGTAACTTCATAAAAAGATACTTTTTCAAAATAAAAAGACACACATGATTAAGCAGCAATTCTCTGCACTTAACATCAAGTTCCTGATTTATAGATAATTGGACACTGCAGAAGCTCCACTAGAACCACATAATGTGAACTGAATGCTCAAAATATACTTTTCCTGTGAGGATTTGAATTTTGCCACATACCCCTTAACCTGCTATCATTGATAATCACCATCCAATGAATCCTGCTGAAAACAGAGTGTACGTGGGGCCAGGATGGTCTCAGCCACAAGATTCCCTTTGCTGCCAAGCACATCCATGAGTCATTTGATTAAAGTGGAAAGAACTTCAAGGACCATTCCCCATCAAATGGGCAAATAAATTGGGATAAATGGATGTGAATCAACAGAGTGAAAAAGATGAAAATTCATCTGTTCTCCTGCACAACAACCTTAACAAGTGAAAACACTATTGAGAATGCATCAGTTTCCAATGGTGAAATCAGGAGTTCTGATTCCTATCCTTTATTTGGCAAGAGGGCTGCATTCTTAAGTCCATAAATTGAGACAAAGATTCTACTGAAGTACAAAACCATAAATGTTACAAAAAAAACCTTTCTCTCCACTTGCCCACTCAAGAACCCAAAAGTAGGAATAATCAGAAAACATTCACTCTGTCCCATTTTCATTCAACAGTCTCAACATGTTCCAACATCCTCATTGAGAACAGACTGATACTTCATAAAACAATATTTCATGTCTGTAGTTCTACAATGCTTTATTGTACATTGCAACAAGTCTGCATTCTCAAGCAAGATGCTAAGTAAACCATAAAAGATGGCATTTGCCAATAATAGAATATAATTTCAAAACAGTACAGATATAAAATAAGATACAATTTCAGTAGAAAATTTTCTTTTATGACCAAGCCCTTGAATAATGCAGAGCACAAACTGCAGAGTGGCAAAGTCCATTGAGAAACAGGGTATGGGATCAATGGCAGGGAGTAGGGGAGTCGGAGCAACACCCAAGCTAGAGTTCATTTCCTATCAGCTGGGAACAGGAGGAATTGACTAGGGCCAAAATGAACTTTTCTTAAAAAAAGGAAAAGAAATATTGATTTAAAAGTGAACAGCTGACAATATCCATGAACATTGTTTAGGGGGAAAATAGCCATGTGCATATGAGCTGAATTAGAAGGGAGTACTGCTTCTCAGTCTTTCGGCTAAGATCAAGTGTAGTTCTGTTGTCCTGCACTTCGTTGAAGACATGAGGTTACACTGAGGCTTCATTTGTAACATTTTTTTAAAGCAGCATCTAGGCCCTTTTCACTAAGATGCAAGATCAAGCCTTGAGAGGAGGTGCAATGCCTGCTCCAATCAGATTGGATGAAGCCCAAGACATGGTGAGTCTGTCTTGTCAGCTTGGATCTGGAGTGTCTCGGTCTTTTGGGTGGATCTGCAGTGTCTCACTTGCTGAGACTTTGATATAAACAAACAAATAAAAAAAGACGTTTGTTGTAATAGAAGTGCATTAAGATGAGACTTTCAAAAGAGGGGGGCAACTGTGATTTTCATAGGGTTGAGTGTATGTTTTGGATGAGGCATTGTTTCGAGGAATAGCTGCTCTCCCCAATGCCTGGCCAATGTTTATTTCTTAGCTAACATTACCAAAACAGATGACCCGGTCACTATCTTTTATTGCTTGCATTGCTGTGTGCAAATTGGCTGCTGCACTTTCTACATTACAGTAGTGATCACACTTCAGCATGCTTTTTGGCTGTGAAGCGCTGAGATAGTGAAAGGTGCTACATAAAGGAAAACAATTTTTCTTACTTCATTAAGAAAGGGAGCCGTTGGCATCATCATCATGGCAATTACTTGGGTTTGGGCGTAAGAAAATCTCCTTGTGTGTCCTCAAAAATTAATCCTTTGTCCTGCATCTTAAACCAAAAGTATACATGGATGGTATTCAACGCTCAACTTCCTTCCTCATTGTCTCCTCTATTTGACCGCATGTTGTGTTCCAATCCCCTAAACACACTAGTACAACCTCAGAGGATGCCTCCAAACAATGCAAATAATTTAACATTATTTTAATTATTTTTAATTAGAGTACTGTATCATAGATATCCAGGAGCTAAGCAAATTGAGTTAGAAAAGTGCCAACCAAGATCATAGTGCAAAAACAGTATCAATTGTCAAGCCTAACCACAAATATTGTGTGACCTGGAAGATCACTCTCCCAAGTACAAGGTATCCTTTACTTCAAATCCAATGAGCGAAATTCTACCATCGATTGGTGGAGCGAGCTGGTAAAGTCGAACGAGAGCCGAGAAATCAGGATCACACCTGCTTTCTCAGCTCTCACGATATTATGAGAGTCAGATTTCCAGCAAGGTCAGGCTCTTGCCGGAAAAGGGCAAGAGGCTGAATAATTTATTTAAATATATTGAAAATGTTAATTTACGTTTTAAGGGGCAGCACGGAAGCACAGTAGTTAGCACTGCTGCCTCACAACGTCAGGGACTCGGGTTCGATTCCCGGCTTGGGTCACTGTCTGTGTGGAGTTTGCACGTTCTCCCAGTGTCTGCGTGAGTTTCCTCCGGGTTCTCTGGTTTCCTCCCACAGTCTGAAAGACATGTTGGTTAAGTGCATTGACCCAAACAGGTGCCAGAGCATGGCGTCTAGGGAATTTCACAGTAACTTTGTTGTAGTGTTAATATAAGCCTTATTTCTAGCACTAATAAATAAGCTTTAAAACAAAAAATTAGTAAGCACGATGCTCAATTGGGCTCTCTTGCCTTTATGGCCTCACCGAGGGAGGTTCATTCCAGTGAGGAAAACACCTACTCCCCATGAACAGGGAACAGTCATGTTGGCCTCACTAGTGGAGCCAAAGGTCACTGAGAACCCGTGAGGAGGCTAAGGGCAAGGTTGGGTACTCTATGGGCAGTGTCAGCTTGCACCTTGGCAATAGCCATTAAGCAGTGCCAGAGGGTGAGGCATGAAAGGGGCAGCCTGATCAGGTGGCAGGGTGCTGCCATTGTGCAATGGGATAGGAACAGGGGGCCACAAGTCGGTCTGAGCAGCACGGGTTGGGGGGGGTGGGAGCGTGGCAGGGGCTAATCGTCCATGTGTTGTGAGCTTGCAATCTGCCAAGGGCTGCCACAATTGCGGGGGTGGGGGTGGGGGGTGTGGAGAGGAACCAGCTCCAGGAGCAGGGGCCTGACAGCTTTCTCTGACTGTCAGGCTCCTGCTACTGAAATTACACATGTAGTGCATCAGAGGTCTGCACATGTGCAGTAGCTCCCTCTTCAGGCTGGCTGGCAAATTAAGCACAGCACCTGCCTGCAGCAGCTAGAAACAGTCTAGCCCATATTTTTACTGACTAAGTGCATACGATTGGATGTGAAAACTTACCCAAAAAACAAATTAGGAACTCTCCCATTTTCATGCTTGCTAAACATTCAGAATCAATCTTGTTAAATTCCACCCAGTGTGTTAATTTTCTCATCCACTTCCCACCTAACCCAAGTTATCTCCATGAAACCAATCATCTAATCAAGGCATTCCCCATTCAATACCTCTCTACAAACAACAGCATAGCAATAATTCCTTTCTTTTCCAAGTAATATTTCCACTTCAAAGGTGCATCAACTCTGTCCTTATAAAGGCTACTCCATGGGTCTGGCCTTTCCAATTTCATCCAATGTGTTAACATTGTTTTATAGGATTTTCAAATGCTTCAGCTCCACCTCTATATCCAAGCTTCTCAGTGTATGAAGTTAGGTTTCAGATCAGCCACAATCACATCGAATGGTGGAGCAGGCTCAAGGAGCTGAGCCCATTCCTATACATTTCCTTGGAGGTACCACTCATGGCTCCATTGCCACCTCTCCTAATGTAACCAGCATATCTACAACAGCTTGTCTCTCCAGATCCTGAGTCAGAAGGTACAATTATTGGTGGATTCCTATTTATTGTCTACATACTGTCCCTGTGTGACATTATCCAGAAGCAAGGGGTCAACTTCTACATCATTGGCTTCTTTTGTTCAAAAAAAGTTTAAATATTTATCTTCATCTTTTAGGCTTTCTATTGCTTACCCTACCCCACCTCATCCTTCTTCAATCTTCTCTAGCCTCAAATCCCTCACCCCTCTGAATTTAGTGTTCTCCTTTAACCTACCACTGGTAGCACAACCATTCTCTGCAACGTATTCCCCGAACTCCTCCAAAATCAAATTTTTCCAAAAGTCAATCCAGAAGGAAGTGTTGCTACGACTGTATGTGGTCTCAGTGAGACCGCATCTGGCTTACAGTATACAATTTTGATCTCTTTACTGAAGAAAGGGTATAGTTTCATTCGAATCAGTTCAGAGAAAGGTCACTTAATGCCCAAAATAAAGGAGTTACTTTATGAGGAAAGATTGAGCAGGTTGGACTTATACCCACTGGAGTTTCGACAAAAGAGGTGATCTTATTGAAACATACAAGATCCCAACAGGACCTTATAAAACGGATGCTAAGAGGATGCTTCTCCTTGTAGGGGAGTCTAGAACTAGGGATGCAGTTAAGAAATTGGAGGTCTTCAATTTAAGATAAGGGGACTTTATTTTCTATTAGAGAGTCAGTAGTCTGTGGAATTCTCTCCCCCAGTGAGCAGCCAAGGCTGGATCACCGAATAGATTCGAGGCTAATTTCGATTGATTTTGATCATTAAAAAAAACCAAGGGCTATATGAGATGGACAAGAAAGAGGAGTTGAGGACACAATCAAATCAGCCATGAACTTATCAAATGACAGAGTGAGCTCGAGGCACCAAATGGGCTACTCCTGCTTTTCATTCTTCTGTAGCTGCTCCAACAAAATATCACCCTCCCTGATCATATCCTTTAAAGGTATAGCTTTTGTTACCTCATGTTTATTGGAGAAGTATTTTGGCAATTTTCATGACATTAAAGGCACTACAGAAATCATGTCGTTCAAATCCAATCAGAAGCGTCACACCATAGATTCATATCCCTACCAAGGTCTGTGGCCAATTTATTTTGGTAAAATACTTCTCAACTTTATAGGCTAGCATGTGTATCTCAGTTTGAGTGGGAGTATGAGGTGGAGGTTAGGAGAATAAACTAGGATATGACGGATCTTGGAGCTGTTGGCACTCCTGCATTAAAAAAAACCCAAATCAATTAATTTTCACCCTATCCAGCTTCATTTTCATTTCCTTTGATCAACAGAAACATGATGGCTTATTTGGCACTGCTATACAATGCTAATAAGCACAAAACATATTTTCCAATTGATCTTAATAGATGAGAAGAACCATTAAATCCATCATTAATTTTTCCATTCGGGTTTTATACAGGAGCCCAAATCACCTGGCAATTTGCTATTCTAATTGTTTACGCAGTTTTGGACAGGGGGGTGCCAATAAAAGAGGCAACATCCAGACAGCAGTCAAAGTGGAAACAGGACTAGGAAAGAGGCAATGGCAATGAGCATTAGCAATCTCATTACTACAAGAACTCTAGTTCATGAAACAATTTAAATCTATGGTTTCCAAAACCGCTTCCCAGTCAAGCTCACTTCAAGGAAAGCAGATTAAATAAGTCAGATTATGAAATAAGAACCATATTGAACTCAAAACATTAACTCTCTTTCTCTTTCCACAGATGCTGCCAGACTTGCTGGGTTTTCCACTAGCACTTTGTTTTTATTTCATACCTCCAGCATCTGCAGTCTTTTGCTTTTTATCAAATCAGATTATCAGAAGATGTGTTACACGCTTGATATAATGTTGACATCAACTTAAAACACTACTCTCAGCAGTGAAATATTTTGCTGGGAGGCAAATTGAAAAATTATGGCAGATAAACTGAAAAAAATTCAGGAACTTCCATTACCCCTTACAGATCTCATGCTCAATAACTGATCACAATATTCTTATCGAGTAGAACCTGATCATTTTCATGCTGTATTGCTTTGAGTGCAGTATCATCTGCCTTGCCAAACTGAAGATTCAATGGTGAATAATTTCCATGATGTGGGTATGCCGGCGTTGGACTGGCGTAAACACAGTAAAAAGTCTGACAACACCAGGTTTTAGTCCAACCTATTTATTTGATAATATTCTCACTAGCTTTCGAGGGGACAGCCTCTTCGTCAATGTCATTCACCTGACGAAGAGGCTGTCCCCTCGAAAGCTAGTGAGAATATTATCAAATAAATAGGTTGGACTAAAACCTGGTGTTGTCAGACTTTTTACTGTGAATAATTTCCAGGCAGCATTGAGACATCGTGTGTGATCGACATGCACCTCACTTCACCTGCCTTTGCTTTACATGCACACCACTTCAGGAGAAAGAACTATGCAGATGGAAATCAGAAGAATGTAACAACACTGTGTGTGAGCAACAGTGAACGAAATGTCTCAGAACTCAGATGGGTTGCATGTAGTGCCCGGGTTGCAGGATGTCCAACACTTTGAGGCAAGAAAATCAATTGTATCAAGAGGTGGTCTTCAAAAACAAAACATAGAACCCCTGCAGTGCAAGAGGTCCTTCAGCCTATCAAGTCAGCACCAACTCTCTGACATCTTACCCACTCCTTTTGGCATTCTAGCCATTCTTTGATTTGATTACTTAATCGCTGTTCTAGGGTAGTAGTCATACCCAGGATGCACTCATTCCAAATACATCATGCATAGATGCATACACCACCCCCCCACCCCCCCACCACCCACCACCTCCCTCCCCCCACCTCCCTCCCTCCCCCCCAAACCCCCGCCACCCACCACCTCCCTCCCTCCCCCCCCCCTGCCCCCCACTGCAAGCACCTGAACTGTCACACAGGCCACTGTTACTCTGCTTCACAGCATTCCATTGGCATTCACAGACTTAAAATAACTAACACAGATAAAAGCTCAACACAAATACCTGCAGCCAAACAGGTGAGCTGTGGGAGACAGTTAGATTCAGAAACATGATCACTTCTTTCGACTCTTTCTCTCACACACAACCGAAGATAGTACAGGTCAACTGCACTCAGATTAACGTGTAGGGATTAGAGTGAATGGATTTAATTAAAAGCAAAACTGTACTCATTGTTTTACAGTTTTGTACGCCTCAAAAGTTGCTCCCTGGAGGAAAAAATAAATGAAATTACATCAGATTGTGGTATCATAAGTTCCTTGAACGGAGTATCTGGTCAGTAGCCAGAAGAGTTTTGCTATGCTTTACTACAAATACTGTCACAGCCGGATGGACTAACGTACCGCCTCTCAAATCTCCGGGCAAAACATGTGTACTCACAGATTTTGGCCAGGCTGGCTACCAATATCCACACTGCTATCAGGAAGGGTCCTTGGACATGAACCCATTGCCACTTCACCATCTCGAAGCCCACGATATCGTGACCTTGAGCTGACCCTCCATCCTCAGCGCTCTGCATTTTTGCTGGGTGGCTGGTTGTCTGTAGCTCCGGGTGGCTGCCGATGCCAGTGAGCTGATGCGAAGGTGTGATCTCAGCTTCTTCCAGTAACTCTGTCAGCGCCGAGGTCCCATTGCTAGCAAGCAAAGCCCTAAGGGCACACAAGAGCAGCAGCGCTGTGATCACGGGCAAGCACAGGCGAGCAGCCGGCATTCTCCCCCACGGCTTGTGTCCTTCACCTGCAGCCGGGATAACCAACAACTCAGAACCTGTCTCCGTACCTCAGCCTCCCTGGATGGATTCTTTGCCTTTTAATTGGGAGAGGCTGATCGGGGGGCACGTGACGAGCAGTGGTACCCAATGACGGCGCTCGGTGTCAAGCTGTCAATCACAGGGGAAAGTGGAACCCTGTCCCTGGACCCAACTCTGCTCTGCTTCCTCATCAGACTTCCAGTTACATCCACCCAGATTCACATCGGTACGCGTATTTCAAATATTGCACACAAACGCATAACACTGTTAAAAAGGTATTTCACATGTCAACTAATTTTGAGTCTCCTTGACACTTAAAGAGACATTGTTTTAAAAAATGTAATTCAAAATTAAATCAAACGCTACAACTAAACAACGTCCTCCTGCTTTGACATGTAGAACTATCTAGCAACATACACCGACAATGTTACGTTGTTGAAGAGGCTGTAATAACTGACTGTTGTAACTATGCTATTAGCAGAGAGGCTGTACTAACTGGTTATTCAGTAACTGTGCTATATTGTCCGAGAGGTTGTGCTGACTGTTGTAACTGTGCTATATTGTCAAAGGGGTTGTGCTAACTGGCTGTATAGATTATTATTTGTGCTACCTCTTTCAAAAGGCAATGATCCTGATTTATCTTTAGCTTCAATACTTCACATCACCGTCTCTGGATAGAGAGGATACAAATCATTAGGTATCAGGCAGGGAGAAAGGTCACTTTTACAGATGTGTTGTCCAAAAGGAGTCAATCACCGTCCCCATGTCCATTTCGCTTATGCTTAATATTACTTGGGGCGGGAGGAAGGGGCTGGTCGCTTCCTTAAGGTCTCCCAATCTATAAAGCTCACATAATTGTTCCAGAAGACGTCTGTAATTCTACATCTACAGTTATGCTTACCATTAGGAAATTGATGATCAAACGCTACAATTAATATTCGTTAGCGTTTAACTCCGGCAGAGGCACCATGGGCTGAATGGCCTCACTCTGAAATGTAAATTCCGCTCCCCCATCCCGATTGTGTATTTGTCTGAAACTAATTAATTCAATGTTTAAAAAACTGTTACTTACGACCCCCACCTCCCCCCCACCCCCACCTCCTGCCTCTTTCAAATATTTGCATATAATCACATAATCTGGGTGGGGATTTGTTTAGTGGGCCGGGAATCCATACTTCAGATTGAAACGCTTGAGTTCAATTAATTTTCCCCAAGATATGTTTTAATGTAAACATTGGATGTAACAATGTGTCGATTTTTCATTTGTTATAGAGAATGAAGAAGCATACAAATAGTTTCGTCAGTTTTCACATTAACCCTGTTTTACAGCAAGGAGCCTACCCAATAGGCAGCAGGGCCAGTCCCCTCCTGTGCCGGACACCTCCAATCGCTGAGTGTGAAAAAAGGCGGGAAATATCGGAATTTGGACTTTATGAGGCTGACCTTTTAGCCTGTCGGTGTCTGTCACGCAGCACTCTCCTCCCCTTCCATAGCAGCGATTCATCACACCCAGAGTTATTGGTGATTCGACATTCATCAATTTCCTTCATGCTGTGTATATGTCAACTTCCCATCCCCTATGGGCCCTATTTTACCATAAACAGACACGAAAACGTGGTAAAGTCGGGTGTGAGGCCATTAACGCAATCCGCGCCCACATCCACACAGATGGCCATTTTACCCAAACCTGGGAATGGTGGTAATCCAATTTGCATCCGAAATGGGTGCAACGGTGATTTAAATGCATTTTCATGTATTTCGATTGAATGAACTGCCCGCCCAACTTTGTCAGCATTTCCCCTCTTTACTGCCGTGTTCGCCAATCCAGAATCACGCCAAAATGAACCTGCTGAATAAAAGTCTGAATCAGGCACTCAAGCTGATGAAGAGTGAGTTCAGAGCTTGCAACTGTTCTTTGACTCAGCTCAATGGGGGGAGGGGGGTGGTGGTGAGGGAGGGAGGTGGTTAGATCATTCTTTGGGGGAGGAGGGGAGTGAGGCCCGACCATTGTCTGGTGGGGGGAGGGGAGGAAGTGGGTTAGATGTGTCTCTGGTGGGGAGGGGTGAGAGGGAGGGAGGCCTGATCGTTGGCTGGTGTTTGGAGGGGGGGGCCGATTGTTGGCTGGTGGTGGGGGGTGAGGGCCAATCGTTGTCTGGTGATTGAAGGGGGGGGAGGGCCAATTGTTGGCTGGTGGTAGCGGGTAGTGTTGATTGTTGTCTGGAGGGGAGAAAGAAGGAGGTGGGTCAGATGTTCCTCTAGAGGGGGCTGAGTGAGGCCAGATCATTCTCTGGGAGCAGGGGGAAGAAGGGTGGGGAAGAAGGGAGGTAGGTAAGATGTATCTCTGGTGGAGGGGGAGGCCCAATTTCTCACTGGTGGGAGGGGACAGATGGAGCTCTGGTGGGAGGCAGGGGGTCCGCTGCCACTCTGTGAGTAATCATTAGTGGGATGGGGGCAGGGGTTAGTGATCGGTCTGGGTAGTGGGGAGTGGATAAGGGGGACAGTGATGTCTGAGGGGGCCATCGCTCACACTTTTTGCTCCTGGGCCACTTTCTGCGGCCCACAAGCGATCTGACACAGGCGCGCTTTTTCAATTTACTTTCCAACTGTGTGTGTGCAGTTCAGAGCTCTGATCATTTCAGCCGCGCTCAGCCCTGCCCACAGCACGAATGGGACCGACGATTTTTCTTCAGGCTGAGTGTGTATGGGGGCACCTGAAAGCAGATTTCCAAGTCAAATCTTAGTTAAGCCCAGATTCAGAACTTAGGGACTGATTTTACTATTTTCATTCTATGTCTCATGTGCTGAAAAGGTTCGTCATTGGCTGTCATCAGCTTCATCTTCTTTAATTGGAGGGGGGGGGAAGTCATCTTTTATTTTTCTTAAAATGCCCTTTATTCACTCAACAAAAACTACAACCTCCTGGCATCAATGACTCAATCCTTATAACCTCCACAAACAAAAGTACATAAAGGATCAAATAAGACAGTTAAAACATACCCAGTGAACTGCCTCCCCTTCCAATCTGTTGACATTTTTGGTCTTATTATCCCTTTAAATCTCAAATTGAATTCCTTCATCTTCTTCGTTCTTAAAACGGCCTCAAAAGAATCTTTGTTTCTCTTTGAGCAGCTAACTCTTTATCCCTCAATAACTTCAGAATTTCTATAAAACCCAATACTTGAATATTGCTCTATTAGAGAAGGGTATTGCAACACTTATTTTCTTAACCAGATATAAAAATCTCATCTGACATATAAGTCCGGAAGGAAATCTCTTCTTCCTTGTCTAATGTGTCAATACTTATCCCAGTTAAAAAAAAATATGGTGAATCATACTTCAGTCATTCCCAGGACTCCAGAATTGTAGAAAACCTTTAAAGGTTTTAAGCCCTTTCACCTAATTCTACTTTGATGTATGGAAATTTCTCTCTTAGTGTTCATAGTATTGGTGGTGTTCTATTCCAAGAGGCTTCTCCCTTCTCCTAGGGTTCTCATTTTTTTCAAAATGTTGATGGCATTGAGAATGACATCCCTTCCCTATTTCCCATTCCTAATGGTACAGACCCAATGGAATATTTGCTCACTTGCTATCCAGCTCTGTGATCACAATCCTGTTCCCAACTTGATGCTTTTCAGTTGCTTTTTTGAAATAATTAACTGGCATAACATTAATTACTTATGCTGAAATTTTGCCGAACATTTCCAGTACTTTTAGTGGGAGGGGAAAGCAAAGAAAACCCTTATAATCTCTAGCCTGTCTTGCTAATTTTTGAAAGTTGAAGTGGCTTTGTTTATGGAATTGAAGCACGCAACATTGCACTATTTCCAACAGCAGAAACTACACTGGTGAACAAAAATACCCAACAATATCCCAACTCTAGTAATGGTGGATAATGAAAAATTGCTCAATGCAATGTAATTTCCATTGAGATGCTTCAATGTGGAGTATCTCAATGTGCCCCAATCTAACGGGGCGGCATGGTGATACAGTGGTTAGCACTAATGCTTCACAGCTTCAGGAACCTGGGTTCAATTCCTGGCTTGGGTCACTGTCTGTGTGGTGTTTGCACATTCTCCCTGTGTCTGCATGGGTTTCTTCTGGGTACTCTGGTTTCCTCCCACAGTCCAAAGAAGTGTGGGTTAGGTGCATTGGCTATGCTAAATTGCCCCTTGGTGTCCTGGGATGTGTAAGTCAGAGGGATTAGTGGGATGAATGTGTGGGGCTGTTGTCAGTGCAGACCTGATGGGCCAAAAGGCCTCCTTCTGCACTGTAGGAATTCTATGATTTCTATGATTCTAATGTGAATTACAGGGCCTAGCTAAGCTCATTAATTGGGCTTGTATTTCCAGAATACGAACTCTGGCCCTATGGAATTTATTGAGCCCAGGCTTCCTATTTCCCAACTTTAGTAATTACCCCAGTTGCACTAATCTACAGACTGGAAGTTAATCAGATTCGTATTTAAGTTCAGTTATCGCAGAATATTGCACAAAAGGGTGGCACGGTAGCACAATGGTTAGCACTGCTGCTTCATAGCTCCAGGGACCTAGGTTTGATTCCCGGCTGTGTTGGATCACTGTCTGTGTGGAGTTTGTACGTTCTCCTCATGTCTGTGTGGGCTTTCTCCAGGTGCTCCGGTTCTTGTCACAGTCCAAAGATGTGTGGGTTAGTTTGATTGACCATGCTAAAATTGCCCTTAGTGTCCTGAGACGACTAAATTAGAGGGATTAGTGGGTAAATATATAGGGATATGGGGGTAGGGCCTGGGTGGGATTGTGGTTGGTGACGAATGGCCTCTTTCTGTGCTGTAGGGTTTCTATGTTTATGATTTAATTATAAATTAAGGAGCATATAGTAGTCATAGAATATATACAGCACAGAAAGAAGCCATTCAGCGCATCATTTCTGTGCTGGCTCTCTGCAACAGCAACGTACATAGACTCTGTCGCCTGCCTTTTCCATGTAAAATCTGTAAATCCTTTAACTTCAGATATTGATTCAATTTTCTTTTGAAGGCCTTGAGAGAATCTGCCTCCGCCTCACTCTCAGGCAGCGCACTCCAGATCCTAATCACTTGCTGTGTAAAATAATATCCTCATGTCACCACTGTTTCTTTTGCCAATCATCTTCAGCTGGTGTCCACTGGTCCTTGATCCTTCTGCTAACATGCAGAGTTCCTCCATATCTACTCTGTCTGCACCTCTTCTAATATTGAAAATTTCTATCAAATCTCTGTTACTCTTCTCCAAGGATACCAACCCAACCTTCTCCAATCTATTCGCATAACTAAATACCTGGAACCATTCTCCTGAATCTTTACCACACCCTCTCTAATGTTTCCTTCCTAAAATGTGATGTCCAGAGCTGGACACTATACTCCAATTGAGACCAAACAAGTGTTTTATACCAACTTATCACAACTTCCTTGGTTTTGTACTCTATTCCTCTATTCATAAAGCCTAGGGTCCCTCATGCTTTATTAGCCTTTCTCTCAATCTGCCCTGCCTTTGTCAATGCTTTATGCACATATACCCACAAGTCCCTTTGCTCTTGCACCCTTTTTTAGAATTGTACTCTTTATATGAAGTATGAAGATTAGGAAAACATAATAAATCAGGAAAATTTTTATCCAGAAGAATTTTTGAAACTTGTGCTTAAGAGTAGTGAATTTTGTTTCAGAAAGCCAATTTTTTTCCTGTTACAATCCAGCATGACCTTTAATAAAGAATTCTTTCATAGATGTTTTAAAGTCCAATATTTTCCATTTGATATTAGAATTCAGCCAAGTAATGATCCTTCTTCATTAGTACAATTAATAATAAGGATGAATCATCAGCCATAAGGCAACAAGTGTATATCCATGCAATAATTATAATGCTCAGTGAAATCGTGCTTAAACTATACCAACAGCTTCCTATTATCAAAGTTCAAAGGCAATCTCCCTCAAAACAAATACATACCTTTGCTTGTAGGCTTGACACCATTTCCTGTAATGTAAACGCACTATCAGTCTCAGAAAATTATAAATGATGAGTTGTACTGAAACAGTCATCAGACACTTTAAAATAATCATTGGAATCAAGAGAAATTTACTGGGTCTGCCTGGATTCATATTTTATCTTAAATTGAAACTAATGTATTTATTTTCACATTCATTAGGCACAAGGCAGACTCTGTCTGTTAATTGGGTTCATTGCTCTGTATGCTCTTGTTCATTAATTAATATTTACAATTATATTCAGACACATAATTTTTATTTGCTTGGTCATATTCTTTCTCACTAATATGTTTTCCATGTTTCATTCATACATGCTGTCCTCACTCCATTAATAAACATTTGCAATCAAAATGGAAACATTTATGTTTTAGCTTTGTAGCAGTTCCTTTCGTTCATTCACAAATAATCTTAAAAAGGCGCATTCAAAATTATGAGTCCACTGATCTCCAAACAGATATTGTGGTGATTTTTTTTGATTATCTGCAAGGCTATGGGAATGAACCATAGCATAACGGAACAAAAATGTTTACTGCAATTTGTTGAGTTATTTATGTGATTGACAGCTGTGAGTTATTCTGATCTAAAACTGTTGAGGGAATATTTGAGTGGGCATTGTTCAAATCATTAGGTTGGTTTAAAAATTTCAAAGGTGAGTTAACCCCCACAACTATGGTAAAAGCAATATATTGTGGGTGCTGGAAATCCAAAAAAAACACAGAAAATATTGAAAAAACTCAGGCCTGCTGCTGAAGAGCTGCCAGACCATTTGTGGAGAGAAAAACAGAGTTAACATTTCGAGTCTAATAATGATTCTCCTTCAGAGCTGAAGAGGTTGAAAAATGTGATGGATTTAATTCTGTTCCACCTCCTCCACCCCCTTTCCCACTATATAATCTATCACATTTCTACCCCATTTCAGTTTTGGAGAAGGGTCATTTAGACTCAAAACGATAACTCTGTTTCTCTTTCCAAAGATGCTATCAAAACTGCAGAGTTTATCCAGTATTTTCTGTTTTTATAACTGCTACAACTAATAAGATTATATAATTAGCCACAAACCAACTTTTCACTTCTGTGATTTTTGGTTGCTAGCAATTTTGCTGTCAGCTGTCATGATGTTGTTACAGACTGTAGCCATGAGATGGCTCTGAAGTGAGTTTTTGGAATGTTTCTCCTGGTTCTGTCACCGTGGAATTGTACTGCACAACACAAATGGTGATCCTGTAGCCTATTGTATAACAACCCAATTGCCCTATCCTGGTCATTCCACATGGCTCTGTGCATAAAAATACATTTCCATCAGTCAACCATAATCATGTCAAAACAACTTTTCTAGTAAAAGTAAAACATATTTTAAGAAAGTAAACTATGAAATAGTTATTAAACATGAATTTCCTTTAGAAGGTATAGTTATATTTATCAGTAAATACACCTGTGTTTGATTATTAAATTGTGCATTCATTTATTTAACAAATACATTTAAAGTTTGAAGCTCGGTTGGATGTTTTCCTACTTTCCGAAGATGTGAAAGATAGATGTGGTAGGGAAAGAAAATGATAGAGACAATTTTTTTGTTTGTTATCCTGGCGTATCACCAAAACATACCTGGTTACCAGAGGCATTGTCAGCACTCTCAATCTATCTTACATTAATATATGCTTCCAATATTTTACTTATGATTCTCCTTTCTTGTTATATGCCTTTGTCCAATGTTTCATTACAATAGATTAACTGGCTATATCAACAGGGTGATGATATTGGGGCAGAATAATTGCTGCATCAACATACATTCCCGGAATAATTCATTTTGATACATATTTTGGAATGTTTGGAAGTACTTTCTCTTCATTTTTAAAAATTATTTATCTTAATTTCCTCTCAGTAGTGTGTTTTTTTTCTCAAGCTCTCAATGTGTTTTTTTTATTAATAGTTACAGTCTGTTTCAGCCCATCCCAGATGAAACTGACCTTTACTTCATGCATTCTCTCTAACCAATAAGTATCTCATTCTCATTGATTAGGTGAAACTTAATGCCCCACTCCCCAGTGGTGAGTTTAAAAGCTGGAGGCATTTAATACCTTCCCAGCCCCACCTAAGTCATTCCAAGATAGGAAGGCCTTCCTGCCTAGACAAAATTGAGGCCCTTAAATGGACAGTTAATGGGCCCATTGAGAGCTACAGCCCTGCCCTTCCTAATCTCCCGCTTCCCATCCAGCGATCTCCTCTCTGTGATACCTATGCTACCCTTACTCACTTGTAGCCTGGGCAATCCTAGGCCTCAGCTGGGTATGTTGCCAGTGGCTGCCACCGTTCTCTGTAATGGAGAGCTGCTGACCTTGAATTAGCCATCAACAATTGTGGGGAGGGATTTCCATCCTGTGATTCCTAAATTCAGTTTAAGGTCCACTGCTGGAAGTGTCCAATGGAAACTTAATATGGTGGTACTTCCCCAGTGGGGTTGGGGAAGTGGTGGCTCACACCAGCTTTCCAGCTAGAAACTGATACCCCTGTCCTCTGGATTAAACTCCACTTATCGTTTCACTTTTTCATATTAATATAATGTTCTTGATTTCTTTCCATAATAACAACTATCATTTATACAGCATTGTTAAATTGAAAAATAAATTCCAAATAGAACTATTTTGCAGTTGCATGTAATAATATCCTTACACAACTTGATGGGCTGGATCACATGCTCAAATCTATCTTTGAAATGGAGCAGCCGAATGAGCTTCCCTTCCTCAATGTGTTAATTGAGAATCTGCTAATATATTCTCCTCTGGTCAATATATATGACAGCTCCACACTGATTAATTGGCCTTATAACATTGGCTTTATCAGCAACCACATAAATAAGGACCAAACCATTTGCTCACTGTGCATGCAAGATGCTGAAATAGAGCGCACCAAAGACATTCTGTGAAATGATAACTACTCTGATCAATCATTTATCGCTGTGTATTGAGTAAATTCATGAATAGGCCTAAGACCAATACTACTGGACTTTAAAAGTGGCCAGAAACTACCTCAAATTACCTGGTAGAGTAGCGCATCTCAAAATTATGAGCAACAGGTGAAGCTAGCAGTCCACTCAGACAGTGACCCGAGGCCAGAATTGAATCAGGGTCCCTGGTGCTGTGAGACAGCAGTGCTAACTACTATGGTGCCCTCAGATGTGCTTGCAAAACTCACAAGTGTAATGTCTAATGTTGTATATGATTCTGTGATTGGACGAGGTTTGCTAAACAATTGCAAGAGTGCTATGAATTGCACTAAAAACCACTTTAAGATTATCAGTCAGACTTGGAATGTGGCTCATTTTACATGTGCAAAGCTACATATATTCATATGTAGAGATCTATCCTCTGCAAGCATTGTGCCTTTTTTGAATTAAACAGAAACATGGGGGACAGTAATTCCCTGGTGTATTCTCCATGGCAACATGTTAACTAGATTAAATTTGCCAACTAATCAGCACTCTATTTTCATACAGTATAAATTATTGACGTTTTGAAATTTGGCATTTTTACATTTACTCTGATGAGTGCATGATGAAAAACTTTGACAACATATTTTTTTTCAGTAATACCAGATTCTGTACCACCAAACAACTACTTTTATATTATTGATAGAACGTGAACTATCCAATCATTGTTATTATTTAAATGTAACTTATCTTCCATCAAATTAATTATCATTCGAGTTGGAAAATGTATCACAATAAGAATTTTCATTCTTGGTGAAGCCTTTGGAAGAATGTAATTTCTTCATCCTACTGTGTGTAATAATGTCTTGTTTGAGATTTGAACCTCCGTTTTTTGTGGGAGAATACAGCGGAAGATATTTAGTAGGTATTATAAGCAGTCCATCCCCAGCAACCAAAAAATATTGATGCACTTAAGCATTTCCCAAAATACAGACTAAGAAATTTGAATATTAGAATAGTCCAGCTCTGTGTAATGGACATTTATAGAACTAGTATCCTGGTCATTCTTTTGGACTAAAAGAGCGTACATTGTTTTTACAGTGATAGAAATGAAGTGACAATCATGGAATAGCTACAGTGCAAAAAGAGGCTACTCAGCCCATTGAGTCTTTGCCAACCTTTCAAAGAGCATCCCGCCCAGGCCCACCCAGCACACTCACCCTAGCTAATCCATCTAACCTATATACTAGGACCAATTTAGCATGGCCAATCCAGCTAACCTGCATATATTTGGACTGTGACAGTAAACGGGAGCACCCGGAGGAAACCCCCATTGACACAGGGATTGCACACAGATAGTCACCTGAGGCCACAACTGAACTCAGGTCCCCGGTAGTGTGAGGCATCACTGCTAACCACTGTGCTGCCCTGCTGAGTGGAAATCCATTTCCTTCTATAATGTCTGCTATAAAGCTCCAACCTGTTGGTAATAGTACATTTGGTTCAAACTGGATTTCTCCAAAACTACAGATTCAGATTAATACCTGTACTTGTTTTTTTAGAGCCTATTTAATAATTCTTGTGCTATTAATTCCCAAGTACAATAATACATAAATGTCTTTCAATCAACATGATCCAATGTATAAAAGCAAATTATTGTGAATGCTGGAATCTGAAATCAAAAGAGAAAATGCTGGAAAATCTCAGCAGGTCTGGCAGCATTTGTAAGAAGAGAAAAGAACTGGCATTTCCAGTCCAGATGACCCTTTGTCAAAGCTTTGATAAATGGTCATCTGGACTTGAAATGTCAGCTCTTCTGATCCAATGTATATTTTAGGATGAATAAGCTTCTCTACACAATAGATAATGTGAGATTGGTAGCAGAGATTTCAATGTATCAAATATACTGATTTAATTGGCAATGGTGTTTTTCGGTGAGGCACAATTTTATAATCACATGTACATTAGCACAGCAAACAAGAGTACTCTGCAAGTTTAACAGGAAATCAATGAATTAAGCCATCACAATAGCAACTCACCAAGACAGTCACAGCTTCAATCAAAATAATAGTTGAATCTTCTACTTAAAGTTCTTGGAAAAACATAAACAGCAGAACACTCAGAATAAGACCACTACCTTTTATGTAGTGCACATCATCCCCAAAGGAGGTCTTGTGGCACAATGGGTAGCATCTCTGCCTCAGAGCCAGCAGTTCCAGGTTCAAGTCCCATCCCAGGACAAAATGGCCAAGGAAGGTATATTCATAACATGGACAAGGAAGTAGAATGTATCAACTTCCAAAATCCTTCCATCGTGTCAATGGATGGTGGTAAGGGTAAGAGAAACTCCTGGTCAGCCATGCTAGACGCAGAGCAGCTCCCTTCAAACTATAAGCCTCTGGCGACAAACTAGTGACCTGTTCCAGCAATAACTAGCTATGGAGATGGATGAAAGTCTACCTTAGTGCACTACTAGGTGAAGGAAAAGAATTGGAATGGATATCATCCCCAACCCCCTAAAAATAAACTGGACTTAAACATGTTCTTAAACCTTGAATCCAGCACTCGCAGTGCTTTCAAATCCAAGCATCAGAATTGAAAACATAGTACTCTGTTCTACTCCATTCCATCAGCCAGACTTCATGATTCAATAATAATTGTGTGGAATTTGCACACTCTCCTCGTGTCTGCATGGGTTTCCTCCAGGTGCTCCGGTTTCCTCTCACAGGCCAAAACTATGTGGGTTACGTTGATTGTCCATGCTAAAATTGGCCTTAGTGTCCTGAGATGCATAGGTAAGAGGGATTAGTGGGTAAATATGTAGAGATATGGAGGTAGCGCCAGGGTGGGATTGTGGTCGGTGCAGACTCGATGGGCCGAATGGCTTCTTTCTGTACTGTATGATTCTATGAATAACAGATACAATGTGTACTTACAGTGCCCCACTAACTTCAATAGTCATCAAACAGATTCCCAGTGCTGGAGAGGGCCTGAGCTGTGGCAGGAACATAGAAAAAAAAGCCAATGCTGTGAACACCCCAAAGTTGTGGAGGGAATGGGAAGAAGCACAAATCCTGGGGATTTGACGATTGCAGAGAATTGGCCGTTTTGTGTATCTAATTAGAGGAAGAGAGGGTGGAGAGTGTTTTAAAATAGGTTTAAAATTATTGTTTTTTATTGTTATTGTCACTTATAATAGCTTAAGTCTTGATTGCAATATTATTGTGGTGTATTACCTTCTGAAGCATAGCTACAGAACAATTTTTCTTGTATAAGTACAAACTCTGGTTTTATACTATGAAGCCATTTGTCTGTTCTATATTGGAGTGTCACAAATGAAAGTGATTTGTAAATGCAAGCTGACTAGTAATGTTGCTGAAACATCAGTGCTGTTCTACTGCTGTAATTCAAGGCCACCTCGAGGATAAAGTTGTTGCAACCACCACTGCCCTCATGTGGACCAATTTTGTCTAAATAACTCAAACGGTAGGAACAGAAACTAAAGCTTGAAACATCATAGATCTTTGATGTCTGATTGTGTCTATAATTTATAACCTGTAATATTGTAATTATCATTTAACATTATACAAATTATCCCTAATTAGTTATTTACGTGCCAAGGGCACAAAGTCCATCAGTCCCAGACTGCTTCAGTCACCTCATTTCCCACTAGACTACCTGCATGGAACTATCTTTTCCCTTCATGTCTCTTGGAAGAAGCGGAGACTGTCACCCAGTTTAGCAATCCTCTTGTAAAAGTCCTTCTCTGACTCCACAAAATCTTGGGAGGAGTTGGTGGTTTAGTGGTAGATATCTAGAGGCCTGAGTAATGATCTGGGACATGGGTTCAAATCCAACCATGGCAGCTGATGGAATTCAAATTTGGTTAATGAACCTAGAATTGAAAACCAGTCTTACTAATTGTGACCATTGAAACCATTGTCAATTGTTGTAAAAACCCATCTGTTTCACTAGTGCTCTTTAGGGAAGGAACTCTGTCATCCTTACCTGGTCTGGCCTACATGTGATTCCAGACCCACAACTCTTAACTACACTTTAAAATGATATGGCAAGTCACTCAGTTCAAGAGCAATTAGCAATGGGGAACAAATGATGGCCCTTGCCAGCGCATCCATCTCTCATGAAAGAATGAAAAAAAACAATCCATTGCACACCGTAGAAGTATTTGCAAGAGAAACTTGTCTTGCTTTTCTTCTGTCATAAAAATCCACTTTTTGAAAATGTGTTTTGACACCTTCTCGAAGCACTGTAAATGGACAATCCTTGCTCCACCTCCAGAATACCAATCCATTGGTTGACCATTCCCTAAGAAAGGAAAACTTCTGACATTTTCAGTTTTCTCAGTTTAAAGGCTGCTAGGTTTTTTATGCTCCAAATAATTTTAAAGATCCATTGGCAACTGGTAATTTTGTGCTTGGAAGATGAGGAGGCAGTGTTAACTGCTAAGTGCAGTACTGCAAAGGACTCTGTTTTCCAATCTATATGAAAACTTGGGTACCAAACCTCAACTGTAGGATGGACATGAGAATAAGGTCTGGAATGGATACAGCAAAAGATTTGCAAAAGAGTTCAGATTGGACAGACACATCGCAACTCAATGAATATTGATAAATAAAAAGTTGTCTATTTAGGCTGAAATAATGGACAGTTGTATACAATTAATTGGATTAACACAGAGATATTTA
Organism: Carcharhinus amblyrhynchos; assembly: GCF_965287045.1. Classification (NCBI taxonomy): domain Eukaryota; kingdom Metazoa; phylum Chordata; class Chondrichthyes; order Carcharhiniformes; family Carcharhinidae; genus Carcharhinus; species Carcharhinus amblyrhynchos. The sequence continues at coordinate 47,615,521 of NC_137327.1, forward strand.
GAAAGGGGCCAAGCAAGAATAGTTGACATGCCACGTTCAATACCAAGACAATATGGCAAAGCAAATTGAAAATATACAGAATTCTAGCCTATATAAAGACAGAACAGTAAAGTATAAATCTACAGAGGTTATACAAAGATGTTACAATGTCCTGTATTACATAGAGTACTATATTCAGTTTTAGTCACCATGCCAGAAACATTGACCGTGAGGACACGGAAAAGAACAAGAACATTATATGTAAAATTAAAGATTAGAAATTGAAATGACAATTGATACATGTAGAGTTTATTATTTAATATACAAGATAACCTCAGATTATTTCAAAATGTGATTTAACAGCATAAATAAAAATAAGTGAGAAATACATCTAGAAGTGATATCAGTAAAATTACTAAATCAGAACAATAAAATTTTGGAATAATCTGCTAAGAAACTATCACTCACCCACGTTAATCTGACACTATGTACTTTAAGGCACTTCACAGGAAGATTATTAATAAGGAACATTGAGTCACTTAAGAAGATATTAAATGATGAAAAGTTTGGCCAAAGAAGTGTGAAGAAATGCCTTAAAGAAGGAAAGTGAGGTAGGGAGGTGAAGATTTGGAGTGAGGGAATTTAGGACCTAGGCAACTGAAGGCCTGGCCAACAGCAATGGAAGAATTAAAATCAGTGTGCTCAAGAAGCCAGAAGTTTTTGTGAACAGGTATCTTGGAGGGTTTCGGATTGGGAAGGGATTACTGAGATTGGAAGGGGCAAGGCTATGAAGGGCTTTGAAAACAATTTTAAAAATCAATATATTGATTGACCAAAAGCAAAGATAGGTGTGTGAATACAGGTCGGAGGTTGTATTTTTAGGTGAAAGGGAATTGGTGTGAGTTCAGAAACAGACAGCAGAGTTTTAGATTGCCTCAAGTTTACAAAGGAGATAGCAATACTAACTTAAACTATAAGGGTGGCTTTCTACCCAATGTGGTTAACAGGACTATGTCCAATCCATCTCCCAGGCCACTGCTGTCATCCCACCCCTCCCTCCCAGAACCAGGATAGGGTCCCCCTTGTCCACAATTTACACCCCACCAGCCTACGCATTCAATGGATCATCCTCCGCCATTTCCACTAACTCCAGGCTGATGTTACTATTCAACACATCTTCCCCTGACCCCTGTCAGCATTCTGCAGGACTGTTCTCTCCACGACACCCTGGTCCACTCCTCCATCACACCCAACACCTCACACGCCGCCCAAGCCACCTTCCCATACAATTGTACAAGGTGCAATACCCGCCCCTTTACCTCCTCCCTGCTCACTGTCCCAGGGCCTAAACACTCCTTTCACGTGCACCTCCTTAAATCTGCACTATTACATTCACCACTCCCAATGCAGTCTACTCTACATCAGAGAGATCAAACACAGACTGGGTGACCACTTTGGTCCATCCGCAAACAGGACCCTGTCCTTCCTGTCACTTGCCATTTCAACACACCACCCTTATCTCCTGTCCACATGACCGTCTTGGCCTTTTGCAATGTTCTAGTGAAGCCCAATGAAAACTGGAGGAGCATTAACTCGCCCCTTCACTTTTGCCCCATTTCCATTTATTTTATTTCATTTCCTCCTTTAATTTCATTCATCCACCTTTATCACTTTTTATTCTTATTTTTAATTTTCCACTTCTGAAATCTCATTCTGCACCATGTTTCCAACCCCCCCCCCCCACTGCTTTTCCCCACAGGATCAACTGCCACATTCCTCAGGAAGTCCCCAGACAATCCGTACCTCTGTTCTGTCATTCACACATTCCAATCACTGAATAGATGCTTTTAGCACCTTCTCAGCCTTCATTATCACCATCTATATTCCCTTTTTCCCATTACAGCCTCCCCCCCTCTCCCACTGTCATAGTATAAATCTTGTCTGAACTTCTTTACCTTCACCTCTGACAAAGGGTCATCCAAACTTGAACATAAGAAATAGGAGCAGGAGTAGGCCATCTAGCCCTTTGAGCCTGCCCCGCCATTCAATAAGATCATGGCTGAAACATTGGCTCTATTCTCCCTGAACTGATGCTGTCAGATTTGCTGAGTTCATCCAGCATTTTCTGTTTTTGCTGCAGATTCCAGCATCTGCATTATTTTGCCTTTATTATTAGAGGCAAAATCACATGTTCAAAGAATAAGATGCTACTTCAGATGATTTGACTTTTTCTTGGTGACTTCAGTGCACCCTGTTCAATCTTCATTAAAAAAATGTAACTTTGGGGCTTAATTTGTTCAACCTCTTTCACAGAGGTTAGTTAGCAGTAATTGTTTCTGATCGAAACCAAATTCCCAGTGCCCAAATGGCACACTGGCAATGCCTAGCCATGGCCACTGGACAGTTTGACCGTGTCAGTTGGGTACTGCCAGTGTGTCATGTGGGCCATGATTGGGGGTGGGTGGGTCTGACAGGTGGTCAGGCAGGGGTGGATTGTGAAGATAGTCTTGGTGGGTGAGGGGGGCATTGGTGGGCATATCAGGGTCGAGCAGGGGAATCAATCAGGAGGCCCCCAATGCCCGCACACCCATCATCGGCAGCAGTGTAACCTCCACGCCCCATGGCAACAGGGGTTGCCGGAATTGAGACTCTCCCGATGAGTTCCCCATCATGACGCCCTCTGTTGCCCATCCTACATGTCCCCCTCTTTGCCAATTCCTCCCAATCCCCATTAATCATCCTTTATATATGCACCCCCTGCTGATCATCTCCCTTCATATCCCCTCACCTATCAGCCACCCCGCTTACCCCCTCACTGATCAACCCCCCCCTTGCCTCGACATCCGACATTGCCTCCCTACTGCTAAGCTCTCTCCCCCACTGCACAGCTCCCCATCAAAGCTTGACACGCACTTAGGCCCCAGCCCCTTTGCATTGCCCTGGCATAGTTAATGATACCCAACCAGGCAGTGCCAGGTGGGTAGTGCCCAGCCATGTCCCTGACCACTCAGGAGTCTTCAATGGCCGCAGATCCCGCCAGCATGGCTTCAGCACTTTGTCTCCGCTGGTGGAGACTAGTAATGATTCCTGCCAACCTGGCATCACACCAGCGAAGGGGAAGATTCCAGGAGGCTGGAAGATGCTGTGTGGGAGCAAAGCAAGTCCTCTTAACTCGTTAATCATCTACGTGTCCATTCTAGGCACGAAGCCAATTGCGCTCAAAATATATAAATGGGAACAATAGTGACTGACATCATAAGAAAAAATGGACAACATACTAAAAATTTACTTATTAATCACAAGCAGGCTTACATTAACATTGAAATAAAGTTACTGTGAAAATCCGCTGGTCGCCATACTCTGGCACCTGTTTGAGTACACTGACGGAGAGTTTAGCTTGGCCAATCCATCTAACCAGCCCATCTTTCGAATGGTGGGAGAAAACCAGAACACTTGAAGGAAACCCACACAAGCACAGGGAGAAAGTGCAGACTCCACACAGACATTGACCCAAGCTGGGAATCAAACCCAAGTCTCTGGCGCTGTGAGGCAGCAGTGCTGACTACTATGGCACCTTGCTGTCCATTAATGATACAGAATACGAGGGTGTAAGAGAGGTGTGCGTGTTAACAGAGCTGGTGCCTAGCACATCAAGTCAATGTGTAGTGGCAACCAAAGGGTACAAAATACTGAACTACACTGCCAAATAAAAAGTTGAGTCAGAAAATGCAATGTTCTGGTCAGACTGCACCTTATGTATTGTTTCAGATTTGGCGACCAGTGCACATTTGAATCATATGAGTCCTGGTGGCAATGCTGAGGTGAGCTCGAGGACTGGCTGTGAATAACATAGGACCAAACCACAAAAGACTCGAGAAACTGGAGCTCCTTAGATTTGAAAGATGGTAAAGGAAACCTTAAAAAAAATGAGATATTAAATAATATTGAAAGAGTAAACCCAAAACATTACTACAAGCTCATCAGCCAGGTAAGGAAGTACCAACCCAAAGGAGTGAAGGGCAAATTTAAGGAAAAAATATATTTATTATAGTGCTTTGAACATCATCAGAATAGTGCAAGTTGTTTTACAACCAATTAATTACTTTGACAGGTAGTCACCATTACTTTGTAGGTAAATGGATGGCTAGTTTACACAGCCAAGCACCATACGCATCAATGAAATGAAATTCAATTCATACAAACATACAAAAATAACAAGTAAGGGAAGATTAACTGGGTCCATCAAGTGTAGCATCATAGGAGCATCATGACTAAATACCTCTTATCCTATCTGGTGGTTTAGGATTCAGCAATGAATATCAGAAGTACACTGGGAAGAACACTGTGTTCATCAAGCCATGGCATCTTTTATGTCTCCCCAGATGACTTTGGAAATAGCAGAACTTCCAATGCTTAAGGCCTATTTGGGACTGTTTGAAATGGACCCACAAATGGTGATGTGGCCATGAACCTTAAGAGTTATTCAAGAGCAAGTTGGGTAATCTAATGGGAGAAATCTTCATTTTTGTTTTTAGACATATGGGCTGAATGACCTTCCTCACCTGTATTTGTTCTGTGAAATAACAGTGCAGCTATGGAGTTTTCTTGCTAAAGCACCAGAGTTCACTTGTGCAGAAATACCACCGTGTCTGTAATTAGCTGCATGGTGGAGTGAGCGGAAATTTATTTGCATTTACAATTCTTCATACGTTAGGATCACAGACTTAACCAAACTGTAAAGAAACAGCTTGGAATGCACAAGTGGAACTCACATACCTGGAAGAAGTAACTAGAGTTGATTTCATGTACCTGCTGGTATTATCAGCAGAGTGCAGTGCACATAGGCCCTAATAGAGCACAGAAAATGACAAAGATCTGAAATGTTTTCATATTGGACGAGGAACGATCTTCAATTCCATCAACCAAAGCCCACTGTTTCAAATATTTATGCTCAAGGCACACATTTAAAGAGATGGCAAAAGATAAGCCAATAGCACCATGACTTTTCACCATCTTCACAGCTTTCAAAGAAAAGGCAAAGAAACTCGAGAAAAATGTGAAACATTTAATTGTTGCAACAACCCTTATACAAACATTCAAAAAACACTAAATCTCATGGATAAAAATATAAAGTTCATGAAAATACATCACACAATCCTGAAGGACCTTTGATATTGTAGTTTATTTGAAAAGTAGAATGATATGTACTTTTAACACTTAGTATAAACTGCTTATTTCTGCATACTTGAGCAAACTTCCAAACCATTTGAAGGAAAGTACTTTTGGATTGTTATAGTCGTTGGAACTATGCTGTAACTAATCTTAACTGAGTTGTCAATTAGTGGTTTTTATAAAGTGTGCTCTTAATACTGCCTCTATATGGTCATTTAAAAGAGTAGCGTGACACCCAGTGCAAATTTTTGTCCATTATATGGGCTGCACACAGTATGCTGGCCTGTCTGCCAGCAATTTTTAATATGCTGCATGAAGACAACTCCAACTATACTTTTGTTGTAGTCTGACAATTGAATATACTTTATTTGCTTTTACTCAATGTAGTAATCATTATTATTGATATCAATTCTCCACCCTGTGGGTCTAAGATATGTTTACAACATAGTGCTAGTTAAAGGCCAGCAATTTTACATAATTTAAATACTTTTGGTTATGGACATGACAGTTCCACTAGATAGCTAGCTAGTTAAAGTCCATTGTGTTCAAAATAGTTCAGTGGCATCTCCTGTTGGCTCAGTGGGTAAATGCATCATCATGAATGGGTGAGCCATTTACATCTGGGAAGTCCCAAGTTCCAGCCCTGCTCTGTAGCCAACTACTGACAGAGCACCAGTGGGAAGGATCTTAGTGTCCTGGGGTTGGGGAAGGGGAAATTTACCAGTATTTCCAAGATTGATCACTATCCACTGAACCCTCCTATGGATGTGCACTATGAACAAGGACAGGGTCAAGTTCAGCTGTGAAGCCCTTCATGGTCCAGCAGCTCAATGTTACTCATTATCCGGTATCATACCTGGGAATATTATTGGAAGATGAACAATACCTGTGGAATTGCTGCAAGAGACACACTGCCTTCAAGAAAGGATTGAAAGCAATTCATTGGGAAGAGAATAGAAATGGGTTTTCAGTTGAACACCAGTAGTTTTGAGAGAAATCATCATCATTCAGCCTAATTAGAGAGGGGAACATTCATGTGAGGTTTGGCTGAACTCCTATTTGCCCTCAGAATCCATTATGTAGAACAAATTGAGCTGTCAGGTTTAGTGGGCCCTCCTCATGCCTTTTAAGTTCAACACATGATTCCTTACAACAATGTGCTCGTACAAGGCCCAGGGACACTGTAACAATTTAAAATACTTGTGAAGTTCTGGAATTTGTCAGGAATCTGGAGAGATATGAAAATACATTGTCCATCTTTCCATGCTGTCAGTGTAGATATCTCAATTGCTGATGGCCTCTGAGCTTCGCTCGCATCCAAAATCTCTTATACTTCTACTTCTGGCGCTTTGGACAAACCCAAAGCTTGGACCACGTCAGGGGTCAGACCACTCTTCAGAGTTCTTCGCACTGCATAGAAAGAGCAAATTCCCATTAGTACAGGTAAACTGAACTGAACTCCTGTTACTACTCTGGTCACTCCAACTCAGTTCCTACTGGGATGTAGCCCAAGATGGTGCAAACCAGTATAGCACAATCATACTAATGGAAATGACAAACATGGCTGGTGTGGAAGACATCACACTAATGTGCTGGGAATTTTGTTTTTAGATGGAGAGAAAGTTATGTCAGTGAGACAGAAGAGAGTGGAACTTATTTTGCATCAGGTTTTTCTGTAACTGGAGCAAGAACTTATATCTATAGAGCATGTTTCATAAACCCAGCTATTTTCAAAGTGTAGTCACTGTTAGAATATGGGAAACATAGCAACTGATGTGCATACAACAAACTCCCAACAACAGCAATGTGATAATCTGCATTTTCTTTTCAAGTGTTGCTAACTGAAGGACAAATATTGATCAGGACACCTGAGAGAATTCTCCTACTCTTCTTCAAAGTAGTGCCAGGGAATATTTCACATTCAACTGAGGGGGCAGGTTTAATGTCCCACATAAAAGACAGTATCTTTGACCGAGCATCATTCCCTCAGTACAGCACTGGAAGATCAGGCTTGATTTTTTTGCTCAAGTTCCTGCAGTGAAACTTGAACCCACAACCTTCTGCCTCAAAAGCAGAGTATTAGCAACTGCACCATGCCTAACATCTGAATTAATGGCATTTTGTAAGAAAAGTAGGAGTGTGTGGGGAGGGTATCCGCTGGGTATAATTTAGGAAGTTATTCCAATCTCCAGTATTGACTGTTCACTGAGCAGATGATGAGCATTTATCACCCTCTCAAATAAAAGATTTTTAATAAATAATCTTTAACAGCAAAGTGCTGAAATTACTTTACAATCCCATTTATCAACATATTTAGCAACATGTTCCACGTTGGCTATAAAAGTATACAAAAAACAGTTTCAACTTTAATTGGTTTCCTAAGGAAACTACGAATCACATGCTGAAAGTTAAGGGAAAATGTAAAATTTGCAAGATCCCTGCTGGAGTTTAAATGAAGACTTGTCTTTGGTCACAACTTAACTCTGTCCCTTTTGACTTCAAACCTCTCCCTGACAGAAGCTGAACTAGATCACTCATAACCTTATCAGCCTATTGGATCCTGAATTGAGCTTCCAAAGCCATACATTCTCCATTTGTAAGACTGCCTTCATCCACCTCTAACTCCATCCTGGTCTCAGATCAATTACTGTTGAAACTTCATTCATGCCTTAATTTGAGTGCGACTTGGCTATTCCAATGTTCTCCTGACTGCCTCCCTTCTTGCACCTTCCACAAACTCGAGCTCATTCAAAACTCTGCTGAAAAATACCAGCTTGCACCAAGTCTTGTTCCTCCATTGGCCCTGTGCTCGTTGCACTTGGACTGAAAACATTTCATTTTAAAATTCTCATCTTTGTTTTCAAATTCTTCCATGACCTCATTCCTCCCCATTTCTGTAACATCCTCCACGCCTACAACCTTCTGCCATCTCATCAATCATCCAATTCCAATAGAATCACAGAGTCTACTAAGCTGAAGGTGGTTATTTGGCCCATCAAGTCTGCACCCACTTTCCAACAGAACATTTTACCCACCCCACTGCCATATCCCAGTAACCCCTTTAACCCCACCAATCCCCCTAATTTACATACCTTGGAGCAATTTAGCATAGCCAATCCACCTAACTGCACATTTTTGGAGTGTGGGAGAAAACTAGAGCACCCAGAGGAAACCCACACAGACACGGGGAAAACAAACTCCATACAGTGCCACCCAAGGTTCGAATTGAACCCGGGTCCCTGGTGCTGTGAGGCAGCAGTGTTAACCACTGTGCCACCCTAATCTCTTGTGTGATTTCCACTGATTTGCCATTGGTGACTGTCCCTTCGATTGCCTATGTCCCTAACTCCAGAATTCCCTCTCCAAACCCCTCTACTTCTTCAGTCCTCTTTCCTTTTAGATACTCCATAAAATCTACCTCTTTGATCAGCTATGACAACCTTATTTTGTTTTAAAATTTTGTTCAACAATGTTCCTGAGAAGTACTTTGAGATGTTTCACTATGTTAAAGACACTATACAAATGCAAATTGATGTCATTGCTCTCTGAGGGAATTGAAGTTGCATAGAAGATGCTTGGGTCTATACGTAAATTTCTTATAAATGTCAGGCTCAAGGTTAATGGCTGGCTTTCTTTCTCTACAACAATGATGCAGTTGCATTAAGCATGCCAATTTCTGTTGGCAGTTTCAAACTGATAATTAATTGGCTAACTCCAACAGTCAGTATTATGTCACTTATCTTGAAAAAGGCTTGAAAGAAATTTGCATTATTACAATACAACTGATTTTTTTGTATGATTAAAAACGAGTGAGTGTCGCACCCATAAAACTGAGAGGTGGCTGGCAAAAGGTCAGTCGTGTTAGGAAATGAATCACATTATCACAACAAGCTAGACAAAGGTGTGAGCCAGTTGCTGCATGCCATACTACTTTTCATAATCCTGAGTGACAGTTTTGTGTGCCCTGAGAAATTATAGCAATATTATTAATACAATGTGCATGTACATTTTCTATTATGAATGCCTCACTAGGTCAGATACTTGGACAGTGAAATATTACAACCAGAAGTTCAATTCCTAGGGCTGTTGATCACAACAATTCACATTCCTCAGTGAAAAGAATTAATTGCCTAAGTGGGGGGAAAAGATTGGACATTGCTGGGAGACAAACTTCTTTAAGGGAGGGAAGACAAAAAAAAATTTGCACACTTTCCATCTGAACTGTGTTCCCTGCCAAATGGTCACCATTTCAGTACATAGTAAGATATGTAATAGTGAGCTGCTTGCAAGAAAAGTAAATAAACAACTTTGGAAGGGAAAAGAGAAGGATAAGGAGATATGTTTAACAAGTAGTAAAGTTTAGGTACAAGCATTCAGCAAACTTTCACCACCTGCCCAAAAAAATTATTCACTGAGGAAGGAAATTTGAGCGTGCTGAATTTCACTGGTTCAAAAGGAGAGCGAGCGAGAGTGTAACAAAGCGAGGCCATGACTTACACAGTTTAAGAGACCCTTTCTTTTGTTACAAATTGAGAAACATCTTTGTAATTAAAGTAACAAGAACATGGATGAATTTAATGCAATTACACATGACCAGCTTACAGTTATCAAATTTTCCAATGTTTTGGCAATCTGAAATTTTTCTCAAAAATATCAGTCTGTATTCATTGCCAAAGAACAAATGTGAACATGCTTCTCTATCTGGGAAACACATGCACTAATTCCACATGCAGCCCCGTACAATGACTTAAATGTGGTTCCACGCACTTTCCTTCCTCTTTGCTGTCTGTGAGAATTTTTCAAGACGATAGGCTGATTAGACTGCCTGTTCTTTTGCTGAAGACTGCCACTTAGATGATCTGGAGGAGGGAACCGAGTGTAGGGTGTCGAAATTTGCTGATGACACCAAGATTGGGGGAAAGGCAAATTGTGCGGAGGGTGTGGAGAGTCTGCAGAAGGATCTAGATAGGCTGGGCGAATGGGCCAGGAAATGGCAAATGGAATTTAATGTTGGCAAGTGTGAGGTGGTCCACTTTGGTAGGAAGAATGGTAGGAAGGACTATTACTTACGGGGCGAAAAACTGCAGCAGGCGACGGTGCAGAGGGACCTCGGGGTCCTTGTGCATGAGTCGCAAAAACCCAGCCTGCAGGTGCAGCAGGTGGTCAGGAAGGCGAATGGGATGCTGGCCTTCATAGCGAGGGGGATTGAATATAAAAGTAGGGAGGTCTTGCTGCAGCTGTATAGGGCATTGGTGAGGCCGCAGCTGGAGTACTGTGTGCAGTTTTGGGCGCCGCACCTGCGCAAGGATATTTTGGCCCTGGAGGGAGTGCAGAGGAGGTTTACTAGGCTGATACCGGAGTTGAGGGGGTTGAGCTATGAGGAGAGGCTGAATAAACTAGGCTTGTACTCGTTAGAGTTTAGAAGAATGAGGGGAGATCTCATTGAGACGTATAAGATGATGAATGGGATGGATAGGATAGAGGTGGAAAGACTCTTCCCGCTCAAAAAAGACAGTAGGACTAGGGGGCACAGCCTCAAGATAAAGGGGGGGCGGTTCAGAACGGAGTTGAGGAGGAACTTCTTCACTCAAAGGGTGGTGAATCTCTGGAATTCTCTGCCCGTTGAAGTGGTGGAGGCTGCCTCGCTAAATATTTTTAAGAAGCGGGTTGATGGGTTTTTGATAAGAGAGGGGATTAAGGGTTATGGGGAGAGGGCGGGAAAGTGGAACTGAGCCACGACAGATCAGCCATGATCTTATTGAATGGCGGGGCAGGCTCGAAGGGCCAGATGGCCTACTCCTGCTCCTATTTCTTATGTTCTTATCCTCAAAAATGGCATTAAATTCAAGGAATGGAGGAAACCTACGCTCCAGAATTTGCTTTGTTTGCAACTTTTCTCCATATCAGCAGTGAGTGCCAACCCTTCGCCAATGATGGCAATTTCTGACCTCATATTTTGCCACAATTAATTTAAGTTTAATAACTCTCAAATATGTAGCACCTTTAACAAAGAATATTATTCCAAAGTGTTTCACAATGGTATAAGCAAACACAGTGGATAATGAGCCAAACAAGATGATATCAGTAGGGGCAGGAACAGAAGCCATTGCAGGAAATATTTTGCTTATGATTGGACAGATGAAGTGGTATGGCCCAAAGTAGCAGAAGAACACTGTAGCTTTAAGGGATATTTTAATAAAAACTATTGAATATTTAAGTGGAAATGTTATCATTAATACAAAAAACTGTTCTCGTATAGTCAGGGTTCTGATGAAAACACTCTCATCTCATTAGGAAACAATGGTACAAAAGTTGGTTTGCTTCATTTTTCTAATTTTACAAAGTTTAAAGGAACAATAATCATCTTCTCACAGCACTTCCTCCACCACTCCTCTTTCACCACTTCAGCCCCAATTATTAGAGATAAAAACTTACAAGATTTCCTATTTGCTCGTGATCTCTTGCGTTCCTTTGGGGTAGATGGCCTCTGGTTGGGATTCTGTGTGACTGATTTTACCAGGCGGTCCATGATTTCATCAGTTGCATCATCAGCTGGACTTGCTGCCTCATCCTTCAGAGCAGAAGAATTTGGTGGACTGATCCTTCCAATAGCTGCAAAAGCCAAAAAAGGGGAAAAAGAAACATCAGTGAGATGTGAAAAACAAATGCTGCGTAGGAAGTGCAAAATTTTGTAGCACACCGTGATCAAAGAAATAGCAAAAGTACACTCCTGCTAACCAACTGTGTCTTTATTATGTGTTTGCTTCAAGCACATGTTAACTGGTTCACGTGTTGTATTCAATAAACATCCAAACTAGATTCTCATCCCTCTACAATCATCAGTAATAAAGATTATTAATGTTAAATGATTGTGGATATTTAAAAATCTATAATATCAAAGCAATAGATACCCTGAGCCTTTCTTTACCCTTACAGTACAAAGGCGGTTACCATAGATTTAATAATCAAACTTTTATAGAAAAACTGGTCCATAATAAGAACATAAGAAATAAGAGCAGGAGTAGGCCATCTAGCCCTTCGAGCCTGCCCCGCCATTCAATAAGATCATGGCTGATCTGTCGTGGCTCAGTTCCACTTTCCCGCCCTCTCCCCATAACCCTTAATCCCCTCTCTTATCAAAAACCCATCAACCCGCGTCTTGAAAATATTTAGCGAAGCAGCCTCCACCACTTCAACGGGCAGAGAATTCCAGAGATTCACCACCCTTTGAGTGAAGAAGTTCCTCCTCAACTCCGTTCTAAACCGCCCCCCCTTTATCTTGAGGCTGTGCCCCCTAGTCCTACTGTCTTTTTTGAGCGGGAAGAGTCTCTCCACCTCTATCCTATCTATCCCATTCATCATCTTATACGTCTCAATGAGATCTCCCCTCATTCTTCTAAACTCTAACGAGTACAAGCCTAATTTATTCAGCCTCTCCTCATAGCTCAACCCCCTCAACTCCGGTATCAGCCTAGTAAACCTCCTCTGCACTCCCTCCAAGGCCAAAATATCTTTGCGCTAGTCAGGAATGATGAGGGTGTGAGGGGGTGCATCCCCTCCCAGCCGTTGTGTTGGGAAGTAAAGTGCCCAATATTGAGCTGACTGAAAATAAAACAGTCTTATTCTCGGTCTTCTCGGAATTAGCAGATCTCAGCCATGGTGGTAGGAAGGAGCCACCATTGGCCGTGGGGTCCCTGTTCTAGGGAAAGAAGAAATAAATAAATCAGCCTAGTCTCTAGCCCCTGATAACTGTCAAAAGATCCCAGTTAAGAAAGTACATGTTTGTCTATATCAGATGGGAACAGAATCTAATCAGCCTACGATGAGCATCATGGTAAAATAGTCAGCACAAATTCCCAATAATAATTCTAAAGTGAAAAGTCTCCAAGTGCACATGTTATTGGAGGGTAACCATTGTCTATGGCTTGTTACTTCAGCAAGGACCAGTGCTCTCAGGTGAGAAAGGCAGAAATTAAGGCCCAAAGGAAATTCAATTGTTGCTTCAGTTGCTTAATGTAGGATTAAATTCTACAGCTGTGAATCCCATAAGATTTTAAATTTTCTTAGAAGAACCCAATAAGATACAATGGGACACTACTAAACACTAAAATAAATTGAAGAATATGGCCTCAGGACAGAGAGTAAGGGAGGATTTCACCTATATTCACACTGTAAATTGGAAAGGCTACTTGTGCTGGATTTACACAATGCATGACATGCAGAATGCTAAAATATTCTAACTGGGCATACTGAATAACACAGTACAGAGTGCTCCACTCCCAGTGACAAGTCAGAAATAAAGCTCACATCTGTTGCCTCTGCTCCTTCGAGTCTGTGGCACTGGTACAGTCAAAATGTTTTTCATGTTCTCGTGCTCCTCATCTGCTTGTAGCTGGTGATCTGGTGTTTCAGCAGCTGGGCTGCTCTCAGGACTACCAGCTGCAGTAGAGAATTTCGCTGTCTGCAATAATTTGCAAAGAAAAACAAGGCTTAGTTCAGTGTGTTAACTTTCTGAGTTTCAACGTAGAATGGAATTGTTTCTGCTCATCATCAAGGTCAAAATGCTTTAGTCTCTTCCTGAAACCCAAAATTATAGTAAATGAATGGCAAATAGTATGTGTAATTCATATCAAAACATTCAAGGCTTTGATACCTCACGACCTCAACTGGATATGATGTCAGCATTACGTGCCTCTACATTGATAGGCGGTTCACATAAAGGCCAGGATTCTCTCAAAAAAATTCGAAGTGTCAAATTGGTGTAAAAACTGGAGTAACTTCAAAGTGAATCTCCCACACTCTGTGCACTGCAGAGTGCCTCAGGGAGATTCACGCTGAAAATCAGTGGGCGGGGCTTATTCCTACTGGAGAGGCTCAGCAGGCCACTGCGCATGTGCTGATCGGCACATACACACAGACTCCACACTGTCCCCAAACTGGCCCACCTCGAACCCCCGTTCAACCCCTTCCCTCCCTCTGTCACTGATTCTAAGTGCAGAGTGGTAGCCAGTCCCTCCCACCCCACACTGCCACAATCTCTCCCCATTAGACACTGCCCACTCCAATAAGCCCCAACCCCTCTGGTCTCACCTCCTTGGCACTGCCTAATGCCCAGTGGGCAGTGCCAAAGTGCCCTTTGGGCTGTGCCAGGGGGCTAGGCTAGCACTGTCAGGCTGGAAATGCCCAGGGAAACCCCCCTAATCCCAGACCGCCTGGGGGGTTTCCATGGCCTCCATTCACTCCAGCTGGGTCCTGCCACCAGCTTGCCGTTAATGGGTAGCAGTTGTAAATCCTGCTGGAGTGAACCACTGCTGGTGGGAGTGAAGGGGGCGGGGGGTGGTGGAAAGATTCTAGCGAGCCTGGAGACTTCAGTCCCAGGCCTGCTCATGATATCAATATCAGCATTATAATATTTAAATCAGTTCCCATGCCAATTTCCGGCACAGAACTGACAACGCTGGAATTCTGAGGCCCAGAGACATGGAGGCTGTGGAGCCCAGTGGGGAGCTTGCTAAACGGTCTCCACTGATGTTTCCCAGCCTGCTGCATTGAATTGCCCCACGGAGTTTGAGTTTGGACAATACGTTACAAATTTACTTGCTTCTTTGCTGCTTGTTCTAGTGCCCTTCCTTTCACCTTGCTTTTTAGAGGTAAATACCTGACACTCAGTATGTTCAACCAGTGCAGAGCAGTAACTGGCATAGCCAATATAGAATGCTCGACAACGTAGCTGAAACAGTAGACAAGTCAAAGATTATGATCAAACCACAGTACTTTGGTCAGATGGGTGTCTTATTCTGATTGCCAAGTCACAAGGGAAAGACTGGAGTCTTGGAGACAAGTGCAGAGAAGGCTGATTATATGCCAAAAAAACCAACGGCTTCTTGGCCTTAAAAGGAGGCATCTTGCAGTATCTTAAGACTTATTTTTTTAGATAGTAAATAGTGTGGAAAAGATAAACTGGAAATTAAACCTAAGTGGAAAGATTTGGCCAAGTGAACATAGGTTGAAACCAACAAAGGGGCATTTAACACACACATTCAGGGCACTCCCCCTCTCTCACTGTAGTTATTATATGGATCAAATAATCAAGGCTACAAACCTGATAATCCTTCAAAACCAACTGCAAAATGTAGTGGGGACACAGAAAGGTCTTTCTGCTTGGATGTGCCAAGACCGTCCAAATGGCTTCCCTCACCCACAAGTATTTTGTGAACACTGAAAATCAAAACCTAATCTCCTTTTCCCTCATCATACGATCAAAGTCTACATGTCATGTTTTAATTCACTGGTCAATTTAAATTGTTTTCATAAACAAAAATGTTTGGTGATGAGACTATGGAAATGTTGACAAATTTCCATTAAACTGACACTGTCACAGTTTTATTTTGAGGATAAGGCTTCTTGCAGATGAACAATTCCATTTGATCCCTTATATATATTCCCTTAATTTGGGCAAGTTGAACATGTATCTCTAATGTTTTGCAGCCATTCTTGATATGAGAAGGCTGAATGTGCAGTGGCGAATGTATCTGAAATAACTGAAACAAATCAAAAGCTAAGAGCACTTCAAAAATAATCTTGTATTGAACTAAGTGCAGCCATTTGATCTTTGAAAACAAACAAACAAAAACTCTGTTTTAGGTTAGATTGACCTCACCGGAATAACTCAGCCTAGAGCGAAATGTTTAAACAAGAGTCGGACATTTTGCTATTTGTCTAATTAAAAAAGTAATCAGACAAGGCACATGTTCCTCAGTTTTATAGCTAGAAATCCCTTGAGTGCAGCAGGAAAAGTTCAAATCCTGTGTTTGTCACCCTGACCTACATGCACATCAGAAATCCCATATTTCTTGTTGAACTTCTTCTGGGTACAAAATTGAAATTGATCGATTGCCAAACTCAATTTAAATCACACGTTTGAGCTAAAAGTTACAACCATTTATAAAAACAGCTGGAAGCAAAAGCAAATATATTCTAGCTAGATGAAGAGTTAGAGAGAGTTAATCAGCCAAACCATGAGATGAGCACTGCAAAGGAGGTTTCAACCTGTTTCACATAAATGAGGGAGGGAAAAAATACAAATGAATTACAACCAAATTGCTGGTCTCTCTATTTGCTTGCCTTTGTTTGTAACCCATTTCCTTGGGTTTGTTGTCCATTTTATTCTGTGGATTGAAATCCGCTCCCTCCCCCCAAAAAATGAAGGCAACCTGTAATCAACCATGAACTTGTAATTGAAGAGGCTTGCCAAACAATGTTGTTCCTTGAGATTTGTTAATTGATTTATGCATTTTTCTCACATGTAATAACACTAGAATTGGATAGATACCTATAGCCTAGAGATAGGAATCATTTTAACAAGTTTTATAATTTGTGAACACATGGATATTGCTCACACAAAATGTAGTCGATAGAAATGTTGCTCAAGCAAGTAGCAAGAGCACAGTATTGTACCCAACCTTAAGTGTGGATGACCGCAGAAAAAGAAAACACGGCACATCCTAGAGTTCAATAAAAATTTGAAAGTTTTTTGTACCGTACATAGAAACCACGCCTTCAGTTTTTGTGCAACATATCTTTTGCTACTAATTAGTTTTCTAAGTTGAGATGTTATTTTGTGGACTAGATATGGAAGGATCTTGTAAATTGAGAAGCTTAAATGAGTGACCAAAGCCCAGGCTAATTGATCATTGTCAATGCTAACATACTTAAAATGAATGAAAGTTCCTGTTGATGTTTAGTTTTGAAAACTTGGATTGGTTATAAAACTCACCAGCAAGATTAAACAAGAGAAAGTGAGATAAATCACAAGATAGTGAGGGTGCAATATCTAATTTGGCTTTTAACAGCCTGTTGATTATTGAGGTAGGGAAGGTGAAGAGATGAATTTTTATAGGTACTGGGAAAGAATATTTTACTGTTCTTGATTGCAACTGAGGATAAAGAGAATGGACGACTGTACGTGTGAAAATTTGAAGGAAATATAAAAAGCGTGGAGAACTACTGAACAATATTGTTAAAAAAAACAGAAGCCTAAAAGGCTGCAATTTAGGGAGGGCAGATTCCGAGTTTCTATTGACCAACCTTCTTGTTCCCCAATCAAGACAATGGTGGAGATATTGGATGTGTCTTTAAAAACGGGAGGAATAATTATGTATCAGAGAATCTAGAATTTAACAAATAAAATTCTAAGTTGTTACATGGGAAAAGAAGTTAGCGTGAAAAATGAAGTTCCGGTTTGCTGGAGTTTGCGAGTAATGGAATTTTGTGAGAGGAGGTCAAAGGTTTTGCCATTTGGAGTCAAAGGACTAGCTTGAGGCTAGTCAGGGGTCGTGACTCAGCAGCAATAACCATATTCCAGCTAATAATACATGAAACTGTTTCCAATCGCCAGTGCAGGCAGCTTTCAGTAGTTACATCTGAATGACATAGCAGCAGTTGCTACGTACTGCTGTCACTTGCTGAAATTAAACATGAAGAGGGTTTTTCAGTCCTTGATATTGGCAGCTATGTCAATTCAATAGAGTTTAGAAAACACAAAAAGACCTCACCTAAAATTTGTTAGCTGAAGCAGGTTTCAAAATAAGCTTAGTAAATGAGTATAAGCTCATCCACTGTTTTAATTAGATGACCATACTGATACCCTTAATTCATTCAACTGGGATGTAATTGCAATGTAATTTAAGTGACTTCCTTATATTTAGTTCAAGTCACAAAATTAATCTTAATTTCTGTGGAAGACTTGGCACTGAATGCGGGCCCTTATTTAAACTAATTTGCTCTGATCTTTCATGTTTATGTTACAAAATAATGGGTGGACTTCTCTGTTGTTGCTTTGGTTTCCAGTTACTTCATCTCAGTTCCCTTGGCTCCTCCTTGGTGCTATTCCAAGGAATATTTCAGACATTCCACTGCAGTCCTATACCTAAACCAAGACTAGTGCATAGAGAGTTCAGAGGTTCAGTTTAAATGGTGCCTGGGGAAAATGGAAAGCTTGGACTTCAGTCATGACATTACCGGCCATGCTCGGATCACAAAATTTGTAATTATTTCATATTCCTGTGGCATTAACTTGTCTCTCACTGAATTTTCATTTACCGAGACATTATAATCTGATAAGGTAACCCTGGTCTCTTGAATATATACTCAAGCCCTCCAGAGAGGAAATACAAGCCCATAATCCACCACTTAGAAGCTTGCTTTGATCTGTAGTGCCAAGCTACTCTGCAGACCTCCGCTGTGCACATCCAGAATGTCAGTGGTAGTTGGGGACTTTCAGAGATGACCTCATGCAGACCCGGAGGCCAATGACCTTAGAAACAGAACACTTGCATAGATCAGCCTCCCGCATTGCGCATTCATTCCTTTCAAATGCTGTTTGATTACAAACTTCCCTAGAACATGTCAAGCATGTCCACTACAGTGATTCAATTTATTCAAGTTAGTGATAGCTGAACTGACTTTTCCAAAATGGAAAAGATTCCTCAAGTAGTAAAGATGATGCTAAAACTTTCCATTCAAATCATAGTAGGTAGCACAACATGTTGTGGTAACTCTTTATTCTGAGCCTAGCTGGGCTACAATACAAATCAAATTTTATCCATATGAAAAAAATCTAAATAAAAAATGCATGCATCTTGTTATAAAATGATTTGCACCAATTTTACATTTTGAATCCCAGGATTTGTGCATCTTTATTGCAAACATCTGATCATGTGTGCCTTTATCCTGCCTGACAATAACTTGCAGAGATTCCTCCAGTATGTTTAGGTTCTGGAGATAGAAAGTTAATCTTGTTAAGTAAACACAAGGACACATGAAATATAAGCAGGCTTGAACCATTCAGTATGATCATGGTTGATCTAAGCTGACCTCAGTTCCTTTTTTGTGTCAATTCCCCATAGCCCTCTATTCTAGCAAATATTTATCCAACTCCACTTTGAATATTTCTTATGATTCAGCCTCCAATACCCTTTGAGACAGGGAACTCCTCTGCAAGAAGAAATTGCCATGCACCTCAGTTTTAAACGACTGGCCCTTTATCTATGTCCCCTTGTTTGAGATTCTCACAGTAGTGGAAACACCTCACCATCCACCATGTCAGGCCCTCTCAAGATTTTGTATGTTTGAATAAGGTCACCCCTCACTCTTCTAAATTCTAAGGAATACAGACCCAGACTGTTTAGTCTTTCTTGATAGAACTAACCCACTCATCCCAGGAATTAGCCTGGTGAATCTCCTTTGGACTGCCTCCGATGTTACTGTTTCTTTTTTAAGGTAAAGGGGCTAAAACTGTATGCAGTATTCCAGGTAAGGCCTCATCAACACCCTGTGCAATTGCAATAAAACCTATTTTTAAAACTCCAATCTCTTTGCAATAAAAGCCAAAATACCATTTGCCTTCTTAACTATCTACTGAACCTGCTGGCTAGCTTTTAGTGATTCATGCAATAGAACACCTAGGTCCCTCTGTACTTCACTCACCTGCAGTCTCTCTTCATTTAGATAATAATCTGCTTTTGATTCCTTCTACCAAAATGCATGACCTCACACTTCCCCACATCAAACTCCATTTGCCAGATTTTCGTCCAGTCACTGGACCTACCTAAGTCCTGTTGCAGAATCATAATATCCTCATCACAACCAGCCCTTCCAACTATCTTCACATTGTCAGCAAATTTGGAAACCTTAATGTAAATAGTGAACAATTGCAGGCCAGGACCCAAGCCCTGCAGTACTCCACTAGTTACATTTTTCCATTCTGAAAAGGACCCATTTATTCTGACTTTCAGTTTTCTATGTGACAGCCAGTTTTCAATCCATGCTAACACACTTCCTCCAATTCCATAGGTTTTTACTTTATGCACTTATGCAGCATCTTGTCAAATGTCTTTTGGAAATCTAAATGCGCTACAAATACAGCTTCCCCTCTACCCAATCTCTCTGTTACTCCTCAAAAATTTGAGCAAATGTGTCAAACATGATTTACCCTTTCCTATAATCATGCTGTCTAGTTTGATTATATTCAGCTTTCCTAACTGATTAGCTATTTCCTCTTTGATTATTCACTCTAGCATCTTGCCAATAATAGATGTTAAACTAACTGATTTTTCTTTGGGTCCTGGTGACTTGTCCCCCAGTGGCCTCTTGAGTTTCTCTAAGACTTAGCCCTTGTGATTGGGATTATTGTAAGTTCTACTATGTTTTTTGAAATCAGTCTATTTGATAATTTAGAAATAGTTGCAATATCTTCCATGGTGCATAATGATAAAAAAAATGTATTTACCATATCCGCCATTTCTTTGTTTGCTGTTATCAGTTCACCCACCTCATTCAGTAAAGATCCCACATTTACCTAGACATCTGCTTCCTATTTATATATCCATAGAAACTCTTACTATTTGTTTGAATATGTCATGCACATTTTCTTCAAAATTAATTTCCTCCCCCTTATAAAATTTTTAGTCTTTTGCTGCTGGATCCTAAAAAATTATCCTGTGCCACTTTGTATATCCTGCTTTTCAATTTAACATTTTCCTTGACCTCCTGTATTAACCATGAATTTTGTCTCTTTCTCATGCAATCCAATGTTTGATTGGGATAAACTGCTGAGCATTTTGGACCAGTTGTTTGGATATCTGCCCTGCTCATCTACTGACCTGTATCTTAGCTTGTTCATCCAGTTCACCTTATACAACTCCTCCCTCATACCATGATAATTTTCCTTATTTAAGTTGAAGATACTGGTTATGGACCTATGGCATCCACCCTCAAATTGCATCTGGAATTCTATCATATTGTGGTCACTGCCCCCTAGAGGATCCTTAACCAAAAATTCCCTTATTAATCCTTCTTTATTACACAAAACCAAATCTGAAATAGCCCATTCCTAGGTAGGTACCACAACATATTGCTCTAAAAAGCAATTCCTGTTACAGTCCACAAATTCTTCGATACCACCCTTGCCAGTTTGGTTGTCCAGTCAACACGCAGATTAAAATCTCCCATGATGATTGCAGTTCCCTTTGAACATGCCCTTGATATTTCCCTATTTATGCTCTGATTGCCTGAGAGATCATATGTTGGTGGTCTACAAACTGTTCCCACCTTCATCTTCCTTCCCCTGCTATTGATTGCTTTAACCCAGACCAATTCTACTTCACGATCTACTGCCTTTATATCATGACTCAGCACTGCTCTGAAACCTTAAACATACCTCTGTGATCATTTTGCCCCTTGTCTTGTTCCGTTCTCGATATGCAGCCCGCTTCTGTTTCTGCTGCAGTACCCGTTCTCTGGTCGTCCGATATTCTAGTGCAAACTCGCTAATTATTTTACAGAACCTGGTAATCTTCAACTCGCGAGCGGTGTTAGAAGGATGACCCAGGTACAACAGAAAAGAATGGAACCTGTAAGAAATGATTATGTGTATCAGGAGTTTCTGTCCACAGCTGACATGATAAAAATTTTCCTGTACTTTTTGACATGATCAATGCAATGATGGTACATATGCTGTGAAATGGGATCTTGGCGACTACAGGCAAAGTGGACTTTGCTTTCAGTAATTAAGGATATACGTAATAGCATTTGCATGTCAGATTCCTCCACAAGAGTGCACCAAAGCACAAGAATGCACACTGACATCCTGTGCTGGTGTGATTTTGTTGGACTGATTTGAGGTACTGCTGATTAGATAGGGGGCGTGTGTCAGGGCCAGGAACCTTATCTGACAAGATAATGGATCAACAACACGCAACGGCCAATAAGAGCTTTGGCTATTATAAGTTGCTTTTTGTAAAGTACTGGATCTTGTTGAGTTTAATCCTTAGATTGTCGACAATTCCAAACAATTGTGTGATCTTTGGGCTATCTATATTTTTTTTGTTGAAGTTGCTTTTATCTAGGCCACACATGATTTTGGGCAGCATAGTGGCATAGTGTTTAGCACTGCTGCCTCACGCCACCAAGGACCCTGGTTCTCACTACACTGCCCCAACCATGGAACAATATGACATTTCCCCATTACCCATACCAGCCATCTATGTGGACTTTGGGTGAGGTTGTAAATTTATGCCAGTTGTGCCCAAATTATCCTGAGGGGGTCAAGCAACTTAGGAACAGGGCTGAGCCTGTTCATGATTCATGAACTGAGAGACTCTTATAAACTTTAGAAGATGTTTTTCACCTTGCAAATCAGGTCTGGATTTTAGTCAGCTGTACTTTAAAACCACCCCCCTCTCCCCTCCAAAGATTTAAATAGTTTTCTTTGTCATGGAGGAATTGACTCCTCAAAAAATTCTCCTTCCATCTTGCAATTTGTGTTTCTTTTTCAGCCATGGGTTGCCTTGCAACTTACAGATGGGCAGAAAATGATCGCTAATAGTCTCTGGAATGGGCCACTAGGAGGCATCAGGGAATCTCCACAGACGACTGGGAGGCAATTAAACCTCTTAGTTCGCCAATCAATGGTGATGAGAACCCGAGCAGACAGGCCCATTTCGGCTGCCCCCACTCTAGCAAGACTGATTGTTAGTGCACTAATGTTTAATGCAAATACATCATTCGCAGAAAGGTATTTTGTTTCCCCAAAAATGCAAAGGAATCACTGTCCAACTCACTGCAGGGGTACAAATAACTCGACAGAATCTCTTTTGAGGTGGTGTGTGAAAAATGTGGCTTGAGAACAAGCTTGAGCCTGGAACGTTCTGATGAATTTGTTGAATGGACACTGTCCTGAACTGTCCTTTATTTCCTCAGTAACTTATCGTGCTTGAAATTTTCTTTATTTTTATTCATTTATGAGGTGTGTGTCTCTCTGGCAAGACCAACATTTATTGCCTATCCCTAATTATCCTGGAGGTGGTGATGGGAAAATGCTTTCTTGAATGCAACAGATTGGCCTTCCAGGCTATTAGAGAAGGTATTTAAGGTCAATCACATAGCCAAGATTCTGGAGTCACAGCTCTGCCAGATTGGGTGTGGATGGTGCATTTTCTTTCCTCATGAATAAGGTGGGTTTTTAGAATAATTCAGTAGTTTCAAGGTGCTCTATTACTGTGACTAGTTTTTTTTAGATTTTTGAATTAATTGAATTTATATTTCACAACTGACAGTGGGATTTGAACTCAAATTTTCAGATCATTAGACCAGGCCTCTGGATTACTAATACAGCAACATTACCACTATGCTAATATACCCATATATCCACCCAGTTTTAGCGGGGCCTGAGGGGACGCAAGCGTCTGAGCGGGGGCTGAGGGGGCGCGAGCGTCTGAGCGGGGGCGTGAGAGAGAGGGGCTCAGAGAGAGAGAGAGAGAAGCTGAGAGAGAGAATTAGAGGCAGAGCGAGAGCGCGATGCAGAGTGCAAGTGAGAGTGTGCGTGAGAGCATGCAAGTGTGAAAGATGGAGTGAGGGTGCGGGGGTGGGGGGGGCCGAAAGAGACAGACAGACACAGTGGCTGATTTGACAAGACATTGGAAATTCTGTTGACTTTTGGCAGGACTGGAAGATCCCATTCAGTGCAATTTATTTAAAAACTTTTTCCACACACAGTTTAGTAGAAATCTGGAACTATCCACCCCAGGAAGCTCTGAATCCCGAGTCAATTTGAATTTTCAAGTTTTAATGCGGTGGTGATACCAAAAGATACAGAGCAAAGGTGAAAGAGATGAAATGAAGCATGATATGATTGAATTGAAGAGTAGGCCTGAGGAGCTGAATGATCTCTTCGTAAAGGTTCTAGATTGTTCTGATATCTACTGTAGGAGGAGGAAAGAAAACTGACTAAAACAGAAGCAACTTGTTTACAAATACTTAGATGCCAATTCATTCAAGTTTATTTGTAGAAAGTGTTTTCATTTTCGACACGAGTCTCACCAATATACTAGAACTCCTGCAAGCAGACAGAACCTTGAAAATGAAGTCTGACCTGTTTATAATTCTACGATGTACCACTTTGAGGATTATGATTCTTTCTGTGCTGTCCTTCAGAAATTCTGTCATTTTATTTTTGAGAACAGGTTTCGTTTCATGCTTTGCAATGACCTTCAGATGGTCCCATGAGGCTTTGCATTTTCTCTCCAACTGAACAAGGCATTCTGCCAATTGATCAAAGTCAACCTGTAAACACAGACAAGCAGACATGTGATGAGAGCAGCCCCATCACAAATGATGCCAATGCAGTTAAAAGCAGGAAGGAAACATAAATTGGCAGCACCAGTAATGAATTATAACAGCTACCATCAAACGTGACCCACTGGCCAGAAGGGTTTTCCATTAGATTTATTAAATTTCATTGTAAACAGAGAAAGCTTTTTAAATCCGTTTGCTTTTGGCATTTGTAAAAGCCCAAAATATACAAGAGGGTCCAATTTATAACTGATTCCATTTTTTATGAATAACATGAAAAGATAAATTTTATTTTGTATTGGGATTGAATTTTTTGCTGCTTTTGTGCTGCAATAGCAGACCCTTTCTTGCTGATTTGCTAAGATTCAAAAAGTCCTTTATAAAATCTTGAACTATTGACCTCCAGGAAACTGCATTTTAACTTCTGCTCACACATCTTGAGGCAGAAGCTTAATTTTGCTCTTTTTCAGGGTTTGATTTTGCTTTAGCTCTTCACATTATTGTCTTGTCGGGTGCAGAAGGTTGGTAAGGAACATATCATGTGCCTGCAAGTTGAACTCCAGTATGTGCCACCAATGTTCTGAAAATTGTTGCACTGGGAGCTGTACCAGCTGCAGTGTGACAACAACGACTTGCATTTATATGGCACCCTAACATGGCAAAATGTCCCAAGGGGCTTACTTGGAGCATAACCAGACAATAATGGACAACAAGACAAAGCAGGAGACATTAGGTGACCACCTACTTTGACTAAGAGGCGACATTAGTATTGTCTTAAAGGAGGACAGAAGTGCATGGATTGGGTAGCAAATTCCATGGCTGGGATTTTTCAGCTCCTCACCCCCACAGCAATGGTGGCTGAAGTGCCATTGGCTGCTGGCGGGATCTTCCAGTCCTGCAAAGATCTACGGCATTTTGAATGGCTCGCTTGCTGCGTAGTTGGGGAAACTGCCTTGGGCGGGGGGGGCGGGGGGGGGTGGTGGCTCGGTGGTCACTTTCGGCTGGATAACAAGATCCTGCCAGTAGGGTGGGCCGGAACATCCTGCCCCATGTTTACGACAAAGTTAGCTGAAGGGCATGGTCACCAGTGTTAGGGTGAAGGATATAGGGGTGTACAAGAAACCATGACCACAAGGAAGAAGTTAACTGTAAACCAGCTATCATATTTGTTCAGCAATGGATGTGCTTCTGTGATGGGATTAAACTGGAAAAACATAGCAGAAACCTCACAATGTACCTAATCTGTATGAATCATGTTATCATAATACTTGATGTTACTGGGTGCACAAAGTGGAAAATAACAAATTTCTCAACTTGGTCATTGTCTACACCAGTATGATGTGTACCTTCCTGGTACTTACCTTAGCAGACCTGGTGATTGCTGCAATTTCTGAATACACATCTGTCGTGTCTGGGAAGTTCTCCACCACAAGGTTGCAGGTATGATACAGCAAAGACTGCCTCTGAATGGTATCTTTCACCTCAGACACTTTCTCCAGGTAACTCAGTTCAAATCCTTTGGCCTAGGGGAAAGCAAGTCCTAAAATGTAAACTTCAATCAGGAAGCTGGGGGGAGGGTTTCAAATAGCAATTCCATCACCATGAAACAAGAATGGCTTCTTACACTAGAATTGTTCAGAAAATTCCCAATCGCAAGCAGAGTTGCCAAAAGAGATTTAAAGGTTTTATTCTTTGCAAGCTGCTCCATTCCAAGCTTCAGGTCAAACAGTGGTTCTGCAATTTCCTGCAACAAAAAGTTAAAACTTTGATTTCAGAACTTTATAAGCAAACCCTCTCTTGAGAGTCAATTTTGAAGCAACTCACTCAGTAAAGCATTAAGCAAGCAATCTGAAATATTTACAAGATTTATCAAATGGATAGATTCAGAATCTTGTTGAATTATAGTACCTTACTGAAAGCATAAGATTGCCAGCCATGAACTTTAAAACTGCAGATTCAATTGGCAGGTCAAAGATTGTCATGTTTTATAAAGTACTGTGCAGATTCTGTGGATTGCTAACTAGCACATGCAAGTCAATTCAAATATTTCAATGTTCCTCTTAAACAGCAAATAATCATTACAATATACCCATTTAGGCATCTAGAATTACACAAGTTGCCCATCTGCCTAACTATCTAGGACATATCAAGATTTGGATCCTTCACAACTATTAATGTGATTAAATTGAATTATATTCTGCACGCTATTAACTGTGTTTTCATATATTAAAAAATGTTATACTTGTCTCACATATTTAATATTTATATTAATATATATAAATATTTCTAGTTTTCCCCAATCAAATGGATTTCAATTCTACACATTGCATAAAACCTAGTACTCCTTGTAGATAATCTATTTGGAGATTATATTTCTTTTAAAAGCTGCAACATTCCTTAGCAATCTAACATAAGGATTCTATGACAATTCCCACCTTTTCCATAAACTCGTAATCCAGTTTGAAAGCCCAGAGCTGCAGCCGAGCTGTAATCCCATTGATTGAGGACAAGGTTAAAAGGAATTGCTCAGCTGTTCCCAGTGGCACATCAGGATTTGCCAGCTGAGCTTCTTGGATCTTCTGCTTCTCCTCTTCTGTGGGGATCATAGTCAGGATTTTCTGTTGGAAAACAGAAGGGGGAGATGATGGCAGGGTTTCCAGCGGAAATTACAAAAGCTTGATACATTGACTAAAAACTCACTATTAAACTCGTTTGAAAAGGTCACCTTTAAATTAACTGGATATAGTGGGGTTTGTTTTCGAATATATTAGTTTAAATTCAGGCTCTCCTGTTTTAAAAAGGTGTTGCAATCTGAAAATGGGGAGTCCAGTTATCTCAATTAGCTAGACAGCTAGTGTGGAGATAAGCTTAATGCCAATAGCATAGGGTTCTATCCCCTTTCTGGCTGAGCTGATTTCAGGTCTACCTCCTCACCCTACCCAGAATAAAAATAAACTTGTGGCACTTAGCGGTGATTTGGTAAATAATCACCAAGGACTTGCCCTCAGGCAGAGAATTACAAGCGTGTTTGTAGTAGCTAACGTACCACGTTCTTACCATTGATGTCACACTCTATCGTAAATGACATGATCTGTGATGACCCAGATTTTTGTGGCCATAAGAGCTGCCATTCGATCAACATGTAAAACTCATGGAGACAGATCACCCTGCTTTGAGCCATGAGATTTGTGGATTTCCATTTTCTAACAAGCCTTCGTTAGGGATGGCTGTACCAACAAAAATATGATGTGGAGATGCCGGCGTTGGACTGGGGTAAACGCAGTAAGAAGTCCGACAACACCAGGTTTAAGTCCAACCGATTTATTTGATCGTAAACTCACAAGCTTTCGAGGTTTCCCTCTTCATCAGGTGGATGGAGAGTTCTGACCTCAGATAGTGCATATAAAGCACAGACAGTTTACAGATTACTGATTAGAATGCGAATCTTTACACCTCACCTGCTATTCAAGTCTTGAAGTGGCCAACAATGTGAGTGGAAGGAGCACTGAGCACAGGTTAAAGAGATGTGTATTGTCTCCAGATAGTACAGTAAGTGAGGTTTTGCAAACCCAGGCAAGTCACGGGGGTTACAGATAGTGCGACATGAACCCAAGATCCCTGTTGAGACCATCCTCGTGTACGGAACTTGGCTATCAGTCTCTGCTCAGCGACTCTGCGCTGTCGTGTGTCGTGAAGGCCGCCTTCCACTCACATTGTTAGCCACTTTAAGACTTGAATAGCAGGTTAGGTGTAAAGATTCACATTCTAATCAGTAATCAATAAACTGTTTGTGCTGTTGTATGCACTGTCTGAGGCCAGAACTCTCCATTCACCTGACGAAGAGGGAAACCTTGAAAGCTTGTGAGTTTACTATCAAATAAATCGGTTGGACTTAAACGTGGTGTTGTCAGACTTCTTGCTGTGTCCAACAAAAATAAACAGAAGAATAACACCTGCAAGTGAACACCATTCTTACAATGGTGTAACGTTTCTCACTGAACATTGGTCTCAGTCAGTTTAGAATAGGCCCATAGTGGATGAACCTCCCTTTCCTTTGGAGGCTGTCAGACAATTGAGTCTCCAAACTTTGGCTGAACAAGTTTGACGTAGTAGTATAGGAGTGAAGATAAATACACTGCAAACAACATAAATTGAATTTAATCTTTCTTGGATTGAGGAGTTGACTTACACCCAACAGGAAGAGAATGACATTGGTAGATTACATCTATAAGGAAAAGTCTAATGCAAGACTGCCCTCCAAAGACTCTGGAAGACATACAGAGTAGGAGTCATGGAGGCTCCACTATATTGGGTATAATTCCAGAAGGCAATGAGAGAGAAAGAAAAAGAAACAATTGATCAATCCAATTTATCCTTCCTGCTTCTCAATGAGGAATGGTAAATAACATCCGGGGTTGGGGGAGTGGAATTTGCATGGGGGAATTCCTGTTTGGCACTGAAGCATTGGAGAACCAGTGGTTTACATCCATCATCTTTTGTTCAGGAAAGCAGTACTCAGCCTGGCAGATGTTGATGTATTTTTAAAATATAAATCAGCAGTGAAATTAGATTTAATTTAGAGAAAAATAAACAATTTTTGGCTGAATTTCTTGCCAGCACACCCTACTCAATCACATTTATCTGTATTTTTAAAAACAACACATTGGTTGTTTTCTATGCAATATTGCCAGTTTAATACGTACCATAATCAAAGTGTTGGAATTTCCAAGGCAACAGTTGGGTATTAGTTGTAGAAAGAACACAGTGTCATGCAGTAAAACTGGTGCAAATATTCCTCTTTCTCAGAGAGGCTGTACAATATTGAAAGTTCATCTGGTTTCTTTGCACTTAACATAGTTTGATATCTGATATCAGCATGACATACAGCTCCTGGGGATGACTTGGGAGAGTGGGGAAGTATTTATTCCTTGATGCTGTGGCCATCATAGTGTGGGGATAGCTTCTTGGATCAGCTGGTCTTTTCTTGCTTGTCAATCTTGTAAATCGAAGTACTAACTGATACACGACAATGCTGAGACAGGGGTGGAGGATTGAACTAAAATTGATGAGGGGCAGCAAGCAACTGTTGCAAACTTGTGTTCCCATTCTTGTTCTTTTTCCAAATTCTTGACCGCTCACTAACCTGAACCCACAGTTTCAATTTTGGATCCCTTACCTCAATGCCTTCTTTGTTGATTGCATATTCATCAAAGTTGAGGATGGCATTTTTGATGATATGTACTGGAGGCAATACTGTGAGACCAATATTGATTGCATTACTCCTCTTTGGGTCCAGCACAGTTAATCCTTGCCTCTTGGCATCTCCTCCTTTCTAGAAGTTAAATTAACAACACAGTTTTGAAAGTAAGTTGTTCCATTTAAAATATATACTTGAAGCACAGTTGCTGCTGTAGTGCTCAATTACCTTTTAGACTTACAGCTACAAAATGGATCAATTATTTGTATTTACATTCACCACCAGTATCCTTGCTGAATAGATTCAGACTAAAACAATTATAAACTGCATAGTGGAGAGGAAGCAAGTGGGTTTTCATCTCTAACTGTTACCTACATATCAGTTTCCTTGAACAGATCCTTTTGGATTTAAGGGAGAATACAGCTATAGAACAATTCATGGGTATAATCAGGAAATTTCCCAATTTTCCATATGCGACTCTACCTTTGCAAACAGATCATCTGCTAAATTAATGTACTTAATTCAAGTCCTCAAAAATAAAATACTCAATGTCTACAAGCTAATAAGGCATCTGTCAGGAACTATATTTACAAGAAATAGAAATTTTGCAGATTGTCCACGTAACTTTATGTTTGGTGCCCACCAAGTAACGAAAGGAATTAAAGACAAGTTAGAACAACAAACACAGCAGATTCTTAAGAGATAACTGATAACTATGGAATCTCCAAATATTCTACAGGCCTCAAAAACTTTGATTCCATAAATCATAATATGATTATTCCTTCAGGTGTTGAATAACTTTTCCATTTGTCAGTTAACCATTGTGTAAGCTATAAAAATCAGAAACAGAAAATAATGTTCTGACACAGACTGAATTTATCTGGTCTAGGAACAGTCTACAGCCCACAGTATCAGAGGTACCAGATGAATGGAATATTTGTGATGATAGTGCATTCACAAGCCTATGATGGAAACAATTTTAAAGAATCACAACCCTTTTTCCTCATCTTAGTCTTAAATGATTGGCCTCCTATCCTGAGGCTGTGCTCCTGATATCTCAGAGCTATGCAGAGATGTCACACGTTTGTATGTGTAACAGCTGTTATTTCATGTTTTAAAACGTCTACTCCATTCTTCAGCTCTGACTGCCACCTCTTTCTACAGTTTATTTACATTTCTCTGATTCCACATCCAGATTTAACCAAGCAACAGAAGCACATAATCAAACACAGGCCAATTAAACACTATACACCCGTGTTCTGGATGTCCCATCAGGGGAAAAAGCTTCTCTGTGTCTATCTTGTCAAGCTACTTCAAAATCTTATATTTGGCAAAGATATCAGCTCTCATTCTTCTAAACACCACAGACTCTAAGTCCAATTTACTCAGTCTCTCATCATAAGCCAATCTTCTCATTCCAGGGACCAATCTTGTGAATGTTTACTGTCCTGCCTCCAATGCAAGAATATCCTTGCTTAGATATGGAGATCAAAATTGCTCACAATCCACCAGGTGTGATCTCCCCAAAGCCCAGTAAAATTGTAGCAAAGCTCCCTTGTTCTTGAATTCCAATCCCTTCATTAAAGCCAACATGCCATTTGCCTTCCTAGCTGCTTGCTATACCTAACTTTCTGTAAAAGCAAGGCAATGCTCCCGTGATGTCCAATGCAAACTGGAAGAACACCACCTCATCTTCTGATTAGGCCCATGACAGCCTTCAGGACTCAACATTGAGTTCAACAGTTACACAGTTTAGGCAGTAAACTTCTCCCTTTAATTCCTCCCACTCCCCCTTCACACAACCCTACCTCTCCCCCACTTGATCACCTGACTGTTCAGTTGCTCCCATTAACACATTCTGCAATCTTATTTTTTTGTCATCATTTGCACTCTTCATCCCTTAGTAGCATCATTAACACTCCCCTTTCTCTTATGTCCATAATAAATTTGTCCACATCTCCTTTACCGTGACCTATCCCTGGTCTTCTACTCTGCCCCACCTCCTCCACCCGCCTTCCAGCTTTAAAAATTCTGTGTATTTCTAGCTTGCTTCACTTCTCTAGAAAGATCATTTATACTCAAAAAGTAACTCTGTTTCTTTTTGGAAATGCTGCCAGACCTGCTGAGTTTACCCAGAATTTACTAATTCTATTGCTAACTTTGTGTTCCATATACAAGTTTACTTCATGAATATCACCATGTAGAAGTATCATGCCCGTTAACAATATTCTGCTGTCTATTCCTCTTTGTTTCCCATTCATAACCTTTCTGTATCTCTTTGCAGCCTCTTCGTGCCTGATTATACTATGATTTTTCCAAGTGCATTGTTAAGACTACGTTAATAATAGAATACAGCATTTTCCTGGCAACTGACACCAGGCCTATAGAATCATAGAATTCCTACTGTGCAGAAAGACGCCATTTGGCCCATCGAGTCTGCACAATAACCCTACCCAGGCCCTATCCCCGTAACCCCACATATTTAACCTGCTAATTCCTCTAACCTATACTTCCCGGGACACGAAGGGAAAATTTAGCACAGCCAAAGCACCCTAACCTGCACACCTTTGGACTGTGGAAGGAAACCGGAGCACCTGGAGGTGACCCATGCAGGCATGGAGAGAACACGCAAACTCCATACAGATGGTGACCCATGCCGGAATTCGAACACGGGTCCCTGACGCTGAGGCAACAGTGCTAACCACTGTGCCATCCATTATAATGCTCTGTTTTCAATGTCCCATCTTTTTTGAATAGTGCTGTAACATTTGCAAGCTTCTAGACCAGTGGGTTGGTTCTTGAATCTAGGGAAGTTGTAATTTACTGAAATATATTTATTATTTTGGTATGGCCCTTTTAATTCTTTCAGATAAAAGATTAATTGGTTAAACATTTAAAACAATTATAAAGTCTGAGTAATTATTATGACATCTTATTGCTTCCTTGAACATATTTGGGACCAAAAGTCATAGACTTTTAAGTTCCTCAAGGGCCTGAAACAACACAATCAGAAAAATCTCCATTCCAGGTTGTGGCTTTAAAAATCTTTTCCTGACTTAAACAGGAAATCATTCAACAATGTAGAACTAATTGCAGCGCAGGAATTGACATGTTCGTGTCAACCTGTAATCCAGTTCTCTTTCATATTGACAGGCTCAGGAGATTCTGAACAATACTGGTTAACAGTAGAAAATGGACACTGTAGCTTTGGGCTCGTGTATTTATTACCTCCTCTCTGCTGGAATTGTGGACAGTTAGCCTGAGAAAAGGTCTCTGCAAAAGCCCCTCGAGGTTGACCATTGTTCCATTGCACATAGGGAGATACAGATCAGTGATTCCTTCTCAAATGAGGAAGTGCTTGATCCCCATTTTGCACTTCCCCACAGTGGGATGGATGAATTCATGAGCTAATTGAATCAGCAACTGAAGGATCAACGGACCTACAACTCTCAGGGTACAGTGCACTGGCACTCAAGTCTGGTTCAGCACCATACCACCACTGTACAAAGTTTTGTGATTTCACAATGACAATGCAAATGTTTACATACCATAACACACTGCAATTTCTTTGCAAAATGGTATATTACACAATCAGTAATGTTGCAATAAGGGATGAATTAGTGTAGTCAATGCCATATCTCAGCCTTGGTCACTGATAAAACACATGGCTCTGAGTCAGGAAGTTATGAGTACAATTCTAGTCAAGAGAGTTAAATGTGAGCCTGGACTATGTGGAGAGGCCTGCCTATCATCTTGAGTCAATATAAAATATCTCCAGACACAATGTGAAGAGCAGCAAAAGAACTTTCCCATATTTTGGTTAGCGTTGCTTCTTTAATTCACGTCACTGAAACCGGTTATCTGGTCTGTTTACAATTGGTATTTGTGGGATCTTGCTGTGCACAAATTGCCTACTGCATTGCCTACATTGCAACGGTGATGACACTTCAAACGTACATAATTGGTTGTAAAGTGCTCAGAGACTCTACAGGTCATGGAAGGTGCAACATAAATACAAGTCTTTTTTCAGTCCATTGTAAATGGTATTAAAACAAATGACACTAAAACTTTGCAAACTTAGAAATACCTCACTCTTTTAATTTAAGACATTGAATCATTGATTATATGTAGCTTCACAATGGCTAAGGGAGTTTTGAAGTACAATATCTGCTGGAGACACAGTAGGAAGGGACAGATATTAGTGAATGGGGTACCTCCCAACTCCAGAAACCTCCTGGGAGAAATCTGTGGGAATGGGTTTGGGGGAACCCCAAAATAGAAGCTAGTAGATTTGGGTGGGCAAACCTCATGAAGCAGCCTCTGCAGGCATGTCTGGCTGAAAACTGCAAAAAAAAGATTCCGGGGGCAGGAAACAGAGACAAAAGCAGCCCAAACAACTAATTGATTAAACAAAATCTCCCATGTCAATGAAAACGTAAATTGAAGTGGGTGACTTCAATGCCAAATTGGATATAGAAAAAGACACAAAAAGAGGGGGAAAGAAATACTGGTTCAAATACTGAGAGAAAGGTTCAGAAAGGAAAAGTAAAAGAAATCTTTTAGTTTTGTATTTTTCGAATCTTCAATAGCAATTAAAACCTGATAAAATGAGACTCCATTGGTAATAATTAACACATAGTGCTGGAAAGATTGATTGAAAGTAACTAATACTCTGTTATTAAATGGGTACTTAGACTGGAATGGACAAGACTTAAATTTTCTGTGGTGGGTTTTGTTTGTATCTACTATGAAAGTGCAGCAACATCACGCTGTTTAACATTTCAATGACTAAGCAGCAAGTGAGATGCTGTTTAAACACTGCTCTCAGAGTCGTGCATCTCAACAGCCATTCTGGATTTCCATGTTTAATCTCTCATCAGCTTCTCAGGTGAAATCGCTGTAGTATTTATGCATTAATAATGTAGAATGTCACTAGCTTCACCATTACTTTGATCACAAATCATGGGCAAGTGTATTTTGCCCGTATGGGATTTCACAAAAAGAATGCACTTGCAATATTATGATACCTTTCACAACCTCAAAATATCCAAAAGCACAATTAGATGTTTCTTGAAGCACAATCACAATCACAATGTAGGAAATGCCCCACCTAATTTGAGCAAAGTCCCACAAACAGTGTGAAAGTAGCTGGATAATCTATTTTTTAAGAAGTATTTGTTCAGGGATAAATACTGCCAAAACACCAACTGTTCTCCCATGCTCTTCTTCCAAAGGATTGGAGAAGATTGATGGGACCAGGATTTAACATCTTCTCTAAACAATACTACTTCTGACAGTGGAGCATTTCCCAGTACGCCAGTGCACAGGATCACACTCTCAAATCTGGAATGCTACTTGAACATGTGACTTCCTGGCTCAAAGGCGAAAGTGCAATGACTGATCAGAGCACAACAAATACTAGCACAGCAATTCCTTACAGTTATTAGATCGTGCATTAAAAAGAATGATACTTTAAAATAAAGAAAATGAAAGAATTTGGAATTGTTTTCATGATAATTATAACAGCAAGGTGCATTTGCTCTTCCCTGTCCTGGATGTTAATGATCATTAACTGTATGGAAGAGGTGGACATCAACAAAGGTTTTACTTGTTCTCCTGTAAATAGAACAAACTGAAACCACGATGGTTGGGTTAGAAAGGGCGCATAACAGTAATATATATCTTTGTGAATAAAAACTTATGAAAGTGCAAAATGATTCATTCCAGTTCTATCCTGGCTTTCAAGAATGTAACACTGGACAAGTGCAAAATAGATCATTCTTATTCAAGATGCAGAAAATTTCAAACATTTATGTCAAAGGGCAATCATGTCTTGTGGTTCTAATTAATCACTAATACCATAATTCAGTTGGATGCAAATAATTTACGGCTTTGATGTCAAGTTGTAACCTTCATTCCAGTTAATCTAAATTTACATCAGCTGGAATTTTCCTGCTCTTTTGTGCCAGTGGGATCTTCTGGTCCTGCTGACAACGCATCCCCTTTGCCGTGGGTTTTCCGGCAGCATGGGATGCAGTTGATGAGAAGTTCCATTGACAGCAGCGGGCCCAGAATGCTACTGAATAGTGCGCTGCCTCCCACCATGAGAAACATGTTGTTGGCAAGCCAGAGAATGTGAATTTAAGAAACAGAATGTCAGTATACAGCAAAATATGTATGCGTGTTTTAAAAACAGCAAATTAAGTAATCAATTGTGTAAATTTAAAAATTGAATTTGACTCCCAGTTCTTCTGGTAGTGATTATAACTGATAGGTTACACTTTGTAATACACTTAGATCTGAAAAAAATCTTGAGATATTTATCCATAGTGCAGCGGCTTTGGGAAACATAATTAAGATGAAGCAAAGTAAATTCAAGCACGATGACTTCAGGAATAGACATATAGCAATCTGGTACAATTTGTGCAGGAACAACATGCTGAATAGAGACATTTCAAAAATGATACACTTCTTTGTGAACTGACCCATTCGCTGAGTTAATCAAAAACATCCAACAGGTTGGAAGTATTAAATCTGCTTATGAGAAAAATGATGATTTCCCCAACCATCACAATAAATCTTTCCGGATACGTTATGAGCAAATAAAGCTTGAACATCACACATCCAGTCTTCGTTGTAATAAACCTGATACTGGACTGGTGTTGACTGGAATAAGTTAGGAAAGAGTCAGCAATTTTACCTGGATTGAGCACCTTATTATCAGAGTCATATTACTAGCTGGCACTGTGCTCTATACGGTAACCTTCTAAATATAATCCTTTCCTGTGCTATCAATGAAAAGCATGACAGTAACATGATATTGCTTTGTGAAGGACTAAACGATTGATCCATAAAGCCCAGCTTTGTAAGCTTTCCATCGGATTGCTTAGCTGATCCTGGATGAATAATGTTTCATTCACAAGAAATAATCCTATTCTTAAACCCTCATGCTTTTCTATTCCACCGAACCCACCAGTAATTTTTCCCACAAATCCATCACTACCTTTTTAGGAAAACAAATGTTCTAATCTTGCTTTACTATCTATAATCTGTACTCCTCTTCCAATCCTGATTCTGAATGAAGAACTTTCTAGAATCAGGCAGGTAGAACATTCACTGCTACTGACCCTTACATGAAGGTGACTTTAAATATTGTCATGATGTGGGTATGCCGGCGTTGGACTGGCGTAAACACAGTAAAAAGTCTGACAACACCAGGTTTTAGTCCAACCTATTTATCAAATAAATTATCAAATAAATAGGTTGGACTAAAACCTGGTGTTGTCAGACTTTTTACTGTACTTTAAATATTGTGACAGATTACATTGGTAGCTCTACAGTCCACTCCCTGAGCAGGGAAAGATTCTTGTGGAACAGGGAATAGTGAAAAAAAGACAGACTTGCTGAAGGCTAGTTGGAAAGGTGTGCTGAAATGCGTGCAGGAAAGTTAGCTAAACAATAGAACCAACCAGGATCAGTGTACACTCCATCTGGTTGCATGCCAAAACTAGCCAAAACCAAATTTATTTTAACCTACTAACTGGCAGAGAACATCACGGTTTGTTTATTATCATACTTACAAAGAGGGAACTAGGTTAAGTTGGATGAAATGAAATTTGCTGTAATTGTTGTTCAGTATACTCATTTAACAACTAAAAAAAACATTTTGACAACTGTTGCATCTGCCTCATCTCACTCATATCCTCCTTCGAGAGCAGTGCAGAAATGCACAAGGTACATGTGAAGGATACAGCAGCCTATGACAATCATTTAAGATGATGCTGAGCAGTACTAGTTAATACTTGAATATGGCCAAAGCTACTGCAACCAAGAGAATTAAGAATCAGAATCCCCTAACCCCAATCAAATTTTTAACATCGCCCTCCAATATCTTTGTAACAAAAGTGAATAAAATGCTCCAGATGTGGTCTCACCAAGTCCAGAGATAACTTGGACATCATTCCCTGTGGTTTCTAAATTACATTCTCATTTCAACTTTTTATTTAGACCCACGGAAGCCAAATGGATTTAATATCCAGGTCTCTTTCCTACTGCTGTAGGAGCTTGTACTTCATATTTCCATTAAATTTTGTGACCCAAATTTGATCAGCATTGAGTCTTATGTCCATTTATGTAATCTCCCTATTATTGTGCATAGATTAGCATAATTGGGCACAGTATCCAACTTGCCGTCATCTATAAATTTAGACTCACTGGACTGAATTCCATCCTTTAAATAATTTACCAGATCATTGATTCCTGACATGCCTCTCTCACACTATTTCCTTTTCTGCCTGTCTATCTTTCAGCCAAAGACACTGCCATCTGTCTTTTGGCCATTGTATTGGGAAACAATCTATTATGCGGTGTTCAAATTTCTTTCTGAAATCAAGGCAATAAATATTTAGAACTCTTTACCCACATCCACCAGATATGTAACATCACTAAAGAAATTCAATAAATTGGTCAGACATAACCTGCCTCAACAGAAAGCGCAATCTCATTGAACTGGAGATAGTGGATGAGATTCTCCAATCTTGTCCTTTCCTGCCCTGCTGCCAGCGAGAATGGAGAACTTGGCGCTCAGCCAAAACTCCATTTTCTGCAGCGGATTAAGTGAGAGGTTTTTAGTGCATGTTATAAATTAGTTATGCAACACTTAGGAATGCAAAGGGTTTTCTTTTCATAGTTTTTCAAGAATCAAAAGACAGTTCAATTCTTACCTTTGTGGGTAATTCCTTAGCTTTGGATTCAAATAGATGTTCCAATTTAGTGGTGTCCACTTTCACTTTATCTAGGGAAGCCCAGACAGTGCCCCGGCCAAATTTACAGCTCTTGAAAGGGCCCTCTGGCTGCTTCAGTTCCTTCCAGAAGAGCTTTACAGTCTTTTTCTTCTTTGTTAATGCAGAGTCTGCTGCTTGGGAAGGTGATAAGTTACTAGGTGGAGGTGGGGGAGGTAGAGGAGGGCCAGGTATTTGTCCAAAAGGTGGTGGCGGTGGAGGAGGAGGAGGAGGAGGTGGGCATCCAGGGGGTGGGGGAGGTGATGGGATAGATGCACCCATTGAACCATCAGGCGTTATAGGGAGATCATGTTTAACTACTGCCTTGGCAATGGAAGAGTCTGCATCTAATACATCTATGTCCTCCTCCTCACGGAGATCTGTGAAGTCTAAATCTTTAATTTTCAGCACTCTTGGACTTGATTCTAGTTGATCCCACATGTGTTCAGAATCTTTCTTCAATGGTGTAATTATGGACGTTTTCTCTGCATTTTTCTCATTCAATTCAGCCTCAATGCTAAACTGCTCCTTCAAAACCTTAATCTGAGGCGCAGCAAATTTCTCTGCTGTAGCTTTCACATTCCCAGGGATGCTTTCAATTTCAGGTTTCCTTGGGCTCTCCTCACTCTGGTGGCTGGTCTGCCTAGAAAAACGTTTTATCAGACTCTCTGTGGATTCCTCCAAAGCCTCTTCTGTAACTTTCCTCCCGCTCTCAGTAGGACTCTCTCCCTTGGTTACTTGGAAGTTGCTGACTTTGGTTTTTGCATACAGCATGTCAAGCATGAATTTCTTGTCATTGGAGATGGTACTGCACTGATCCAAACTGGACTGGCGGGAGATGCATTGACCTGCTGTCAAACAAAATATTGATACTTCAATAAAACATACCAATGCCCTGCACCAGTTTCATAAGCCAGTTAAATAATTTCTAAGCATTATTTTTTTGCTCCAAATTAATGTTTCACACTGAAAAGACAAAATCAGGGCAACAGTGAAACAAGTCTCTCTGCTTACTTCCACGGTGTCCAACATTAGAACAAAACCCCGAGTTTCCACATGCCACCATTTCAAATTCGAGAAAGTGAAATGATGCTACTCATCAACACAGGGGAAGTAAATTTGCAGCTTTGCTGAAAGTCTCACCCTGAGCACTTTGCTCTGAGCACAAACTGAACAGAAACCAAGCAAGAGACGTTTGTTTTGCACCAAACAAGGAACGTGACCATCTGATCTAAACAATTTACATACTCTTATTTAACATAAACGGCAAATTAAAGTAATTTACTCTCCCCAGGCAAGGGAGTGGATTCTATGCT
Source organism: Carcharhinus amblyrhynchos (assembly GCF_965287045.1). Lineage (NCBI taxonomy): Eukaryota > Metazoa > Chordata > Chondrichthyes > Carcharhiniformes > Carcharhinidae > Carcharhinus > Carcharhinus amblyrhynchos. Next base: position 47,655,096 of record NC_137327.1, read on the forward strand.
GTGTAGTCTGGCAAGTAGCCCAGAGTCCTGTCGATCATATCAGAAAGCTTTGAATACTTTAAAAAGCAACCAAACAGATTCCAACACTTCTCTCCTTATTTAACAAAGAAATTAAAGCAGTCAGTTTTTTTTTGAGTGGGGGAGAGCTAGGTTGGTAAACTACTATCTTATTTTTCTTTTCAGGATAACAACACTTTTTTGCTGTTTATGGAGGAATGTGTACCCTTTTTGCTTGTATGGCTGCTATTAGCAGATATTTCTACAGTTTGCTCTTGGGGAATGAACGGATACTAAGAGATGAAATCTTTCTTGCCTGTCTCATTATCACCCGCCTGTCTGTCTCCCCTCTCTTCCCTCTCCAATGTGCTGCTGGTGGATGAACTGCTGGAGGCTGAACATGGCTCTCTCTCATTCAATGCTTCATTCTGTTGCTCCTTTTCACTTAGCACTTCGACTGCAAGGAATAAGAATGATTCAGTTTAGAAAATATTTCCACGTCAATTTTTCTCTGGACCAACATATTTTTATCAACAGTCATCCTGCTGCTAAATTTAGCAGTGTAGAAAATTATCAGTGACAATATATGTAAGTCATCTTTCTGGAAAGAACCAAAATGCCCAAGGATTTTTTTCATTCCGAGAAATAATAACTCAGAAATTACTAAGGTAGCAACTGAATAATGTAAACTTTCTCAATTGACGACTGCAATGTCCACAGTGGGACTGGGTCATACAAATCAAAAAGTTCTCAGATTACTGGTATTTATGAGTTAGTCAGTCATAGTTGTGGTCACAGTTTGGGTGCAACAATTGATCTCAACACCAGGCTTAGAGTAAAATATCAGCCAGTTTTCCTCTAACAGAGTGAAAAGAAATGCAAGGAGAAATGTCTTTATGCTGAGAAAGAAAGGAATTGTTTGGCACAGCAAGAAGTGGAGGCAAAGGCAAATTTCAAATTCAATAATATTTTGGAATTATAAATATAATGCTGACCATAAAACCATTATCAATTGTCATAAAAACCAATTTAGTTCACTAACTGCAATAATTCAGTTGAAAGCCAGATTCCCGTCACCAGAAACCCTTTATTGTGTACCAAGGGGAAGGGTCACACCCACAGCTTACAGTTGGACAATCTACACCCCAGGATCGACAGCTCCTGTGTGGGTTTATAAGCCCCCGCTGACCGCTTCTCATCGGGTGAGTCTCTGCTCTCTCAATACGAGAGCTCGTATTCTACAAAGGCCACAGGGCGATCTCTTGATTCCCTCTGTCCTTCATAGCCATCATTATATCCTTCCCCCTTTGGTCCATTTCTCCCCCAGCATCCCTATTGTGAGAAGGTTCCTTCCGCCACTTAGCGGTTGGTTGGAGGATCGAAAGTGGTGCTGGGTCAGGCAGTGTCAACCAAACAGGGGACCTTCCTTTCCAGAGGGAGCATCGCAGGATTACTGATGTGGGTTCCTCCTCAGGTTTTGTTTCACCCAGAGGCCCACTTCAGCTTCCATCTCTGAAGCCTTACCTTAGCTATCCTGAGTGGCTAACATGGAATCAGTTTTGAGCTGAGGCTGACACTCGAAGTGGCCATCTTTATGGCCGGTAGTAAGGTCTGCTCAGGTATTACTCCTTGGCTCAGTGTTTCTTTAAAGTTTTACCCTGGATTTTGACCTTGTAAGAAACTGACCCAATTTCTCCATAACGATCCCAGGCATGCAACCAGGACCATTCCCAAAATGTCTCATGTTAAATCAGATCACTCGTGAAAAATCTCTGTCCTTGCAGAATTGTAATTTTTTTTGGTTTTCTTGTTCGGACTCCACCCTCCCCACCAAGTTTGGGAATAGCAAGCTTAATCTGGTAGGAATCCGTCACCCCATTAACAATTCCGGTGGAGCAACACTTGTTGTTACGTGTCGTGTAGTCCTACAATGGGACAACAATCATGCCTGTTCAGTCTCGATAGATACTACCAGTTGCTTCTTCATATCATTTTTGAAGGTTTGAACTGCCCGTTCTGCCACTCCATTTGAAAATGAATGATAAGGTGCAGTTCAGCCATGTTGGATACCATTAGAGAGCATGAAGTTCTGGAAATCACAACTAGTAAATGAGTGCCATTATCAGAAACCAGGACTTCCAATAATAAAGAACCCCTAATAGTCCACATGCGCATGCACTCATGGCCTGCCAGGCCCTTCCCATGGACGTAAGGAGGCTGAGGGTGGGCGTTTTTGATTTTCCTGACACAGGTCACATTGCTTCACCAAGTCTGTGAGGTCAGAATGAAGACTGAGCCACCAGACATAACTCCTAGTCAGCATTTTCATTCTTGATACTCCAGGGTGATCATTATGTAGTTCCTTTAATACTGGGCATTGCCTTCAGGCCAGAACAATTACTCAGGACCCTCAAACCATGATTCCATCCTCAACACTAGGTTTGTCTTTCTGAATAAGGTTGTATTTCATTTCTTCGGAGGGTCATTCTTGGAATCCACCTTGTAGGATCATAGGCCTTATTTTAGATAAGGTTGGATCTTTTTTGGGTCCTGGCCTTAATCTTTCTTGCAGATACTGGCAAAGCCTCCAAAAAATTTAAAGACATCACAACCTCTTCCAATGCTGGTAAAGAAGCCAAGCTTGTGGGCAATGGAAGGTGATTCAGTGTGATAGCATTGGTTATTCTGGTTCCAGAGCAGTGTTCTGGAAGATATTCGTAGGCTGCCAATAGTGCTATAACCGAGCAGAGGTGGTAAGGGTTTATATTCAGTAACAATTAAAAAAAAGTCTATCACAGATGTGTTAATATGACCACCAATCCTTCCTTTTCAATTTGAAAATACCTTTGCAGTCCCATCCAAAAGGGCTCTGGAGGCATTCGCAATGGACTTTTCCGTTCCGTCTTTCCAGTGATGTGACAGCACCACACCAACCCCTTATGGGGAAGCTTCACAAATCAAGTTCTTTCTTAGGATCAAAATGGTTAGATGACAGTACCTGATGTTTGACTTTAGAAAAAGCCTCTGCCTGCAGAACTCCCTAGACCATCTCTTATTTTCCTGAATTTGAAAAGGGACCAGCGTAAAAGCCAAGTTTGGAATAAATTTTCCATAATAATCCACTAATCCCAGGAAAGATTTCAACTCCGTGTGTTCCTTGGGGTTGATACTGTGTTGCTGGCCTTTATCTCATCCTCCCCTTGCCATCTACTCGGTTGCTTCTCTGTCTTCCAGTCTTTCCAGCTGGCATCATAGAGTTCAGGTTTCCGAAAAGCGGCATAATAGCTTTTTCTTACCAGAGAAGATCCTTGAATTATGGAAGTTGTCCAGCCGGAGAGATGGAGAAATGTCCTCCTTGTCACCACCAATGAAGTAATTCAGCCGAATGCCAGTTTCCCATCACTAAAAACCCTTTACTGTGTACCAAGGAGAAGGGCTGAACCTGCAAATTACAGCTAGACAGCCTACACTTTGGGACCTACCACACCAGTCCGAGTTGAGCAGCAACTGCCATCTGCTTCTCATTGGTGAGCCACCGTTCACTCAATAAGGCAGCTCATATTCCACAAAGCCCACAGGGAGATCTATCAATGATCCCCCGTATCCTTCAAGGAGTATCATAATACTAATATTTGGATAAATCTGGCATACAGGTGACATAAGAGGCCACTTGCCCCCTTCAGCTTGCTCCGCCATTCAATAAGATCATGCTGATCTTTTTGTGGACTCAGCTCCAATTACCTGCCCACTCACCATAACTCTTAATTTCTTTATTGTTTAAAAATTTATCTATCTTTGCCTTAAAACCATGCAATGAGGTAGCCTCAACTGCTTCACTGGGCATGGAATGCCAGATTCACAACCTTTTGGGTGAAGAAGTTCCTCAACTCAAATCAGCTCCCCCTTATTTTCAGGCCATGCCCCCTAGTTCTAGTTTCATCTACCAGTTGAAACAACCTCCCTGCTTCTATCTTATCTATTCCCTTCATAATCTTATATGTTTCTATAAGATCTCCCCTCATTCTTCTACATTCCAATGAGGATAGTCCCAATCTACTCTGTCTCCAGTGCCAGTATATCCTTTCTCAAGTAAGGAGACCAAAACTATACACAGTACCAGGTCTGGCCTCACCAGCACCCTATACAGCTGCAACATAACCTCCCTGCTTTTAAACTCCATACCTCTAGCAATGAAGGACAAAATTCAATTTGCCTCCTTAATTACCTGCTGCATCTGCAAACCAACTTTTGTGACTCATGCACAAGGGCACCCAGATCCCTCTACACAGCAGCATGCTGCAATCTTTTACCATTTAAATAATAGTCCATTTTGCTGTTATTCCTACCTCACATTTACCAACATTGTACCCCATCTGCCAGACTGTCGCCCACTCACTTAGACTATTTATACCCTTTGCAGACTTTCAGTGTCCTCTGCACACTTTGCTCTGCCACTCATTTCAGTGTCATTTGCAAATTTTGACATACTACACTTTGTCCTCAACTCCAAATCATTTATATAAATTGTAAACAATTGAGGTCCCAACATTGATCTCTGAAGCACATCACTAGTTACTGATCACCAACCAGAAAAACATCCATTTATCCCCACTCTTTTTGCTTTCTGTTAGTTAACCAATCCTCTATCCATGCTAAAATATTACCCTTAACACCTTTATCTGTGTCTTTGGAGCAGCACCTTGTCAAATGCCTTCTGGAAATTCAGATACACCACATCCGTAGGTTCCCCATTGTCCACCGCGCATTTAATGTTCTCAAAGACTTCCATCAAATTAGTCTAACATGACTTGCCCTTCATGAACCCATGCTACATCTTACTAATGGGATAATTTATATCCAGATGTCTCGCTATTTCTTCCTTGGTGATAGATTCAAGCATTTCCCCTCCTACAGAAGTTAAACTAATTGGCATATAGTTACCCGCCTTTTGTCTACCTCCTTTTTTAAATAGTGGTGTCACATTTGCTGCTTTCCAATCTGCACGAACCACCCCAGAGACCAGCAAATTTTGGTAAATTACCATTAGTGCATTTGCTATTTCTTTAAGTACCCTGGGATGCATTCCATCAGTGATCCACAGCAATATCTTCTAAAATGCCCGAGCAAGCTGATCAAGGGCAATTAGTGATGGGCAATAAATACTAGCCCATATCCAATGAACAGAAAAATTCATGATTTTTTAAAAATTCATTGATGGGATGTGGATGGCCTTGGTTAGGATAACATTAATTTGTGATAGTGAACTGCCACGTGGTAGAACATCTATCTGATTATCTAACCTCCTGTAGAATGTCCCATGGAACTCCATAAAGGAAATTAAGCATTTTCTGTTTTCTTTAAATTATAAAAATGAACCCCATTTGTATTTATTCTAATAAATATCAATCCATTTTCAACTAGCCAAATATTTCAGCAAGTGAACCAACAGAATTAGCAGCAAAGCTGCTTCCACATTGTTGGGGGAAAGGAATGAAGGGTATAAGATCTCCAAATGCCTCATCGCATTTCCATCCTCTAGTTTTACCTTTGTTAGCCAAGTTACCTAAGCCCCTCATAACTATGACATCTCAGCATTCAATAACCCGGAACGTATCCCCTTTATAGCTTTAGAACAGATTCGCATTTGGGGCATCCTGGATGTCAGGCATACCTGAGGTGTGCTATGCCTGCAGGGGAGATCCTGTCTTGGATCAATAGCATGTTCATTTGCAATTCTGATAGTCAGTCATTTGGCCATGTCTTATGCTGACATCCCAGCCTTTTAATCGTTGTTTGAGAGAAACATTTCTTTATTTTCCCCTACACATGCTCTCTGTGAACCTTGCCCTTAAATGATTATCTGCCCCTAGTAAGGTGTGCTTCATTTGTGTTAACCTTCATGGTTTTAATTAGCATTATTCCTTTTCTTTCCAAGCGCTCACTGATGACTAACTCCATTTTGAAGATATACTTAAGGAAATTGTTTTGACATTTTTCATACAGTAGACTTCACCCTTTGTTTACTTAATGCTAATTGGATGTAAAGTCATAGATCTAGATCTAGAGAAAAAGAGAGATCCTCAAAGTAAATTTTAAATGGTTTGGTAGCTGCTCAGTTCACAGATTATTCTATTTTATTCTCAATTTGATCTTGCAGATCAAAGATTAAAAGATCTTCACCTTTACAGCCATTATAAGGACACCAAAACTAGTTCATAATAACCCTTTTCTGTCCTACGTATCTTTACTTCCACTGTGAACACTTACAAATGTATAACAGTAGAAAAGGTACATGGGTATGGGCTGGGGAAGGGACTGAAGCCTTATTTTTATTGTTTTTTTTATGATCCAAATTTGCCTCAGTAGCTATTTGATCATAACTATTTAATTGTTAAACATAGTCACTTGGTAGTGCAGACTTGAGTATTAAAGAAAAAGAGACATGTTGTTGAAGCTTTTTGTCTTCTACTCATTAGGGAGGAAGCAAGAATACTAAATCTCGCTGCATGAGAAAAGAGTGCTGACTGGTTGCCAAGTGGACTCTGATTGGTGGAGACTATGCCATGGAGAATGCACCAAGGAACAGTTAACTGCCAAGCTTTTGTTTAACTTCAAACCAGGCAAGTTGACTCTGATTGGTCAAGCCATTGCCATGCGGAAATGACCCAGGGGATGGCTGTCCCCCATGCTTTTGTTTAGTTGAAAAGGATGCAATGTGTGCTTACAAAGGACTAGGCCCTGTATATTTGATCACTTGCATCTTCTAGCTTACATAAATGTAACAAACTGTGAGCCTGACTAATAATCTTGAACTAGTTGTTTGTACAATTTGTAACACAATCCCGATTGTGCCAAGAAAGATAACATGTCTATTTAATTATTCTGCATTTTGGGGTTTAGATGTCAGTTACTTGCATAGACATCAGGCTCACCAGGTAATTTTCATAGTTCAGAACATAATAGATCTTTTCTAAGGTCATAATTATAACTAATGTATCATGGAGAATATGACATTCATAATAAGATTCAACTCAATTATCCACAACAAATTGGACAGTTTCCAGCACAGGTATTGCTCCAACTAAAGGATGAAAGAACTTTTGTATTTATGTTTGTATGGTTGTAACCGATTAATTGCTTTTTAAGTGGAGGCACTGTTGTCATGTGAGAGACGTGACAGCCAATTTGTGCACAGCAATGTGATAGTGATCAGATTGTCTGTTTTAGATGCTGATTCAGAGATAAATATTGGCCAGGACACTTGGGTGAACGCCCTTCCTATTCAACATTGAGCAATGGGATCTTTTACATCTTTTTACATCCCTTGTGAAGTCTTGGACCAGAGTAAGGGGTTGCCCACTGAAGGCAGAGATGAGGAGGAATTTCTTCTCAGAGGGTAGTGAATCTGTGGAATTCTTTACTGCAGAGAGCTGGAGAAGTTGGGTTGTTAAATATGCTTAAGGCTGAGATAGAATTTTAATCAGAAAGAGAATCAAGGATTGTGTGAATAGGGTAAGAAAATGGAGTTGAGGATTGTCATGTCTGATCAGTCATGATAGTCATGATCTCATTAAATGGTGGAGCAGACATAATGGGCCAACACCTGCTCCAATGACTTGTAATCTTACGATGACCTGAGGGGGCAGACAGGATCTTCGCTTAACATCTTCCTCCCAAAAACAAAAACAATGAGTGGAGAGATAATTGAGTTTTGCTGCTGAACTCTCAAAATATGACCCCATTAGGCATCATATACACACTTAAATCTCCACCTCTCTACTTAAGGCAGAGATGAAGAGGAATTTCTTCTCTCAGAGGATTGTTAGATTATGGAATTCTCTTCCGCAGCAGTGTTGGAGGTCAAGTCATTGGGCAGCGGGTGGCGCAGTAGTTAGCACTGCTGTCTCACAGCGCCAGGGACCCGGGTTCAATTCCTGCCTCAGGTCTCCATCAGTGTGGAGTTTGTACATTCTCTCTGGCTGCATGGGTTTCCTCCTGGTGCTCCTGTTTCCTCCCATAGTCCAAAGATGTGCAGGTTAGGTTGATTGGCCATGCTAAATTTCGCTTTAGTGTCAGGGGGATTAGTGGGGCAAATACATGGGTACAGGGATCTGGCCTCAGTGAGATTGTTGTTTGTGCAGGCTCAATGGGCCGAATGGCCTCCATTTGCACTGTAGGGATTCTATGGTTTTATGGAATATAGTCTGCTTTCTTGCATCTTTGTAGAAATTTGATGTCTGTGTCGATATGCGTGATTTTCTTGGAGATCCTCTCCACTTGGAGCCAGCAGTTTGCGGTGTCAATGGTAATCATGATGTGGAGGTGCCAGCGTTGGACTCGGGTAAACACAGTAAGTCTCACAACACCAGGTTACCCACTTGTAGACCCAACCATGATACAGCGTCTGATGTTGTGGCACAAGCAGCGGCCACTTAACGTCTGAGCATTGTTTTGGAAGCTCAGACTGCTGTTGGACTTTGACCTGGTGTTGTGAGATTTCTTACGTTATGGAATATATCCAAGGTTGGGGGAGACAGGTTTTTGATTGACAAGGGAATGGAGGATCATGGGGAGCAGGCAGAAAGTAGAACTGAGGCCACAATCAGATCAGACATGATCTTGTTTAATGCTAAATTCGGCTCAAGGGGCCAAATGACTTAATCCAATTTTTTATGACCTTAATGAAATCATTCCTTGGCATCTGTCTTCTGGGTGCCTTTGCCTGGTTTAGTGCTCTAAGTAGTGCTATTGAGTGGCTGCAGCATGGCTTGTGAAATGTGCTGATCTTCACTGAATAAAGATAACATTGCTGGATGCCCTCATGCAGGTCTGGGTTCAGAAGGGCCAGCTTTGGGATGCACCACCTGGGAATGAATGGCAGCAATTTGGGCTGGCTAATAGACAGACACCAGCAAGGGCACTGATAAAGTGGCAATAGTGGGAGGACAAATGTTGTCTTCCTGACAGAACAGTAGGTTTCATGCTTGATGCAGCCACTGGCACTGCTCCAAAGCAATATCTCATCAACCTTGGTAATCTACTGGAGGACAGATTGCTGGACTGTTGCAATACTGATAGCCTCTTTGACCACTGCAATCTACAGCAACATTGAGAGCAGTCTGAGCTTCCACCAGAATGCTCAGCTATTAAGTGGCTGCTGCTTGTGCCGCAAAATTTGACACTGTATCATGGTTGGGTCTACAAGTGGGCAGATGGCGATGGCTACAAGTTCCAGGCTGAAAAGGATGGACTTCAAACTTGGTTCAGTGCCAAACTGGTGCTTAACATAGACTGCAGGCTTTCTGACAAACCTGCAACAAGTATTTGTTGTGTATATCCACCAGTGTTCTCCTGTAATCTAGTCCACTGAAGAGCTGATTGGAGTCCACTGCAGCAGAACCCATTCTCCAAGTGCAGGAATCTTTGCTCCTTCTGTGGGTACTCGTGCCCACCATCTCATGATGTGCAGATACTGACTCTAAGCTATCCTCCTATTTATGCAGAGTCAGCATCTGAGTTGGTGGCTGAGAGTGTGAAACGAAGTGATGGTGTGTCATCATCATCACTTTTTTTCTTGCTGTTGCCTGACCAGGTTGTGTTTCCTGAGTGTAAGGTGGAGGTGTGCTGTGTGAAGATGGGAGGAAGGTAGAGGTGCATTTTTAACCCAATTGCTGCTTGTAAATCAGGAGAGAGTGTGGGATGAAGGGGTGCTGAGATGTGAGGAGGACAGTTAGATATGAGGACACCATCACGCTCAGTGGTTTCAATTCCACCGACTGTCACTCGTTCAGCAACAGCTATTCCAGTAATGGAAATCCCATCTACTCCATGGGGGGACTGGATGCTGAAATAATTGAAATGAACAGGCATGACAAAGTTGACATGCTACCTGCATCACAATCAGTGGGTATTGTTTAATCATACACTGTGATCCCTGCAATCAATTTTAGTGGCTATCCAACAGTCCCACCAAATGTTTTAAATTATAAAATGGATAATGAGACATCAAGGTTGAAAGGTGTAGAAAAGAGAAGAAATTCAAGAAGTTGCAGTTAAATAACACCAACATTACCTTCTATAGATTGCAGGAAGACTGGAAGACAGAGGTAGAAAGGGAGCTTAGCGGTTTATTAAGTAATCAGACTTTCAACTACTTGAGAATTTAGGGAGGAAGAAGAGCATTTTAGAATGATGTATTTGCAGAGTAGGAGGAAGGAGGGAGGGAAGTTCAGTAAACAATGCTTTAAATGTCAGTAGTTGAATTGAAAATTCCCGAACAAATGCTTTGAATCATTTAATGCGTCATGGAGAAATTCAACCTGAAATGTTATATAGTCTCATTATCAACGCTTCTGTCACTGCTCTTTGCTACGCTAGCTTCAACATCCTTTTCACAGAAGCTCAGCACATGAAAGAAAATGTTTTATTAAGGGACTATGGAATGAATTACTTTCAGCTTGATGTTGCTGTTTGAAAATTGTCCAACTAGTTGTCCTATGGATTTATTCTGTATATTACAGTTCACAAAATTTTGGCTCATAAATTTTTTTCTAAGTGAGATAAGATTCTATGAAAAGCAGCAGAATAACCTAGAGCGAAGGTGGTGAAGTATTTGAAGCTCAATGCATTAAACACTGAGGAGGAATAAGGGCGTTCATTTAAGTGGAAAATATACCATCTTTTTCTCTACTTTGAGAGCAACATCATTTACCAGAGTTTTGTTTATATGACAATATCAAACCTCAATAAAGTAACACAGCCTACTATCAGCTAAGATTGATGAACTGTTTTTAAACCTTTAAATTGCTGCTGATAAAATCTCAATGTCGTAATTCTCACATTCTTACACTGCTGCTGTTGGGCAGTGCAAGGATTTAAGGATCCCAATTAATGGCCTAAAGAGCTCACCAGTTGGCCAGCCATGATAAAAAGTCTTCTGATAGCTTAGGAAAACAACTGTGCCTCTGAACAGACGTTTTCTTTCAGCAATCCTATATATGCATGCCCCAGTTTGGTCTGAATGACGGCGATGGAGCAAACAAAGCAAAGCTTCAAAAAGTTAGAGTGAGTCAAAATTAAAATCGAATGTTTAAATAAGCTAAAATTATATACATGATGGAGAGAATAGAGAAGAATTAATGCAGTATAGGATGAAACCTGCTCTTGACTGTTAGTGACATTATTAATAATTGTGTTATAGTATTTTATAGCACCGTTGGCCTGTAGGGTTGATGCTGGTGTTTATATGTTCTTCATAAGTCTATTCCCAATATCCTTCATCTTATCCTATTCACATCTCCTTGTATTCCTCTCTGCCTCATATGTTTATCCAGAATCTCTTAAATGCGTCTACCCAATTTGCCTCAACCTGTTCTTGTGGCGATTAGTTCCTGCAGAAAACATTCAATTATTTTATGCTAATGAAATTATCAATGGTTTTTGACTTTTTCTTTAATATTTTTATCTTGCTGGGAATTTTGTGCTCATCAACTGTGAAGTTTTAGCCCTAGTAGGTTAAAGAGGATTCTACAGAACAGACAGGATAAGAGAAAATAGGCAGCTACCCATCATCAACTTTGTACACGGGTTTCCATGGGTATTGATTCTCCCTTCAGTGCCTTATCGGGGGAACCTAATTGGTAGGCAATAACAGGCTGTTGGTCATAGAAGGCAGGATGGCCAATGGGTTTTTTTCAGCATCATGGTGTAGGAAATCACTTAATCTTCCTCTGCCACCTCCCCTAATCGTACAAGTGAAATCTGAAACTGGCCTTGCCACAAACACCCAGTTAAAGTGTCAGCTGGAGCTCAGTTGGTAGCAACTCTCGCCTGAGATACAAGGCTCCTTGTTCAAATCCAACTCTCGGGCGTGAGTACTGAAATTAAAGCTGACACTTCAGTTCAGTACTGAGGGAGTGCTGCACTCACAGATGTTAAACAGAAGTCCCAGCTGCTTGCTTGAGTAGATGTAAATGTCTTGTGGCATTATTTCAAAGAGGGGCAGGCGGTTTATCCCAGGTGCCACGATTAATATTTATCTGCTCATCAACATCACAAAAAAACAGGCTATCTGATCATTATTATTTGCTATTTTTTGGAGATTTTGTGATGCACATATTGGCTTTTGCATTTCCTAAATTACTAAAATGACTACACTTCAAAAAGTATTTAATTGGCTGGAAAGCACTTTGAGACATCTGGCGATCATGAAAAGCATTTTATAAATACAAGTCTTTTTTGCCAGCTGAATTTCTACCACATTATAATCATAGAATCCCTACAGTACAGAGGTAGGGGAGTCGAAAACTAGAGGCATGGGTTTAAGGTGAGAGGGGAGAGATACAAAAGTGTCCAGAGGGGCAATTTTTTTGCAGAGAGTGGTGAGTGTCTGGGACAAGTTGCCAGAGGTAGTATTCGAGGCGGGTACAATTTTGTCTTTTAAAAAGCATTTAGATAATTACATGGGTACGATGGGTATAGAGGGATATACCCATGGGGCAATTGGGATTAGCTTAAGGGTTTTTAAAAAAAAAGGGCGGCATGGACAAGTTGGAACGAAGGGCCTGTTTCCACGCTGTAAACCTATATGACTCTATGAGGCCATTTGCTTTCAAATCCATACCAACCACAAGCCCACCCAGGCTCTAGTGGATGAGCATAGTGCAAACTGTCACAAACTGTATCACTTTCTCCTATGGAATTTCAAAGAAACTTATAAAACGTACGCACCTAAATGTTCAGAATGTCACATGCTCAATCAACACCCAATCCCAAAGTTTTTCTTTGATTTAGGACATTGGATGGTGCAGTGCCTCACACAAGTCCGTCTACTTTAGGATAAAAATGGAAAGGGACGAGTGCCAGCCGAACGGGAGTGTGCTGAACTGGGGAAAGGCGAGCTATAGCAGGATTAGGAGGGAGCTGCAGGACACTGATTGGGAAGGACTGTTAGCTGGCAAGTCCACGGTTGGCAAGTGGGAGGCTTTTAAAGGCAAAATGAAATGGTTGCAGGGGAGGTATGTTCCGGTTAAGAGGAAGGATGGGAAAGGTAGGATTAGAGAGCCGTGGATTACAGGGGGTATCGAAGACTTGGTCAGGAAGAAGAGGGAGGCGTATGTTAGGTCGAAACGACTGGGTACGGAGAGTGCGCTGGAGGAATATAGAGAGAGTAGGAGGGAGCTAAAAAGGGGAATTAGAAGGGAGAAGAGAGGGCATGAAATGGCTTTGGCTGGTAGGATTAAGGAGAATCCAAAGGCATTTTATTCCTATATTAGGAGCAAGAGAGTAGTTAGAGGGAAAATTGGTCCTCTTAGGGACAAAAGCGGGGAGTTATGTATTGAGTCGGAGGGAATGGGGGAGCTCCTGAATGAATACTTTGCGTCGGTATTCACGAAGGAGAGGGGTTCGGAATCGTGCGGTCTGTTAGAGGGAGCTGAGGATCAGCTGCAGGAAATATCTATTACGAGGGAGGAAGTGCTAGGGCTTTTAGGTAGCGTAAGGACGGATAAACATAAGAACATAAGAACATAAGAAATAGGAGCAGGAGTAGGCCATCTGGCCCTTCGAGCCTGCCCCGCCATTCAATAAGATCATGGCTGATCTGTCGTGGCTCAGTTCCACTTTCCCGCCCTCTCCCCATAACCCTTAATCCCCTCTCTTATCAAAAACCCATCAACCCGCTTCTTAAAAATATTTAGCGAGGCAGCCTCCACCACTTCAACGGGCAGAGAATTCCAGAGATTCACCACCCTTTGAGTGAAGAAGTTCCTCCTCAACTCCGTTCTGAACCGCCCCCCCTTTATCTTGAGGCTGTGCCCCCTAGTCCTACTGTCTTTTTTGAGCGGGAAGAGTCTTTCCACCTCTATCCTATCCATCCCATTCATCATCTTATACGTCTCAATGAGATCTCCCCTCATTCTTCTAAACTCTAACGAGTACAAGCCTAGTTTATTCAGCCTCTCCTCATAGCTCAACCCCCTCAACTCCGGTATCAGCCTAGTAAACCTCCTCTGCACTCCCTCCAAGGCCAAAATATCCTTGCGCAGGTGCGGCGCCCAAAACTGCACACAGTACTCCAGCTGCGGCCTCACCAATGCCCTATACAGCTGCAGCAAGACCTCCCTACTTTTATATTCAATCCCCCTCGCTATGAAGGCCAGCATCCCCTTCGCCTTCCTGACCACCTGCTGCACCTGCAGGCTGGGTTTTTGCGACTCATGCACAAGGACCCCGAGGTCCCTCTGCACCGTCGCCTGCTGCAGTTTTTCGCCACGTAAGTAATAGTCCTTCCTACCATTCTTCCTACCAAAGTGGACCACCTCACACTTGCCAACATTAAATTCCATTTGCCATTTCCTGGCCCATTCGCCCAGCCTATCTAGATCCTTCTGCAGACTCTCCACACCCTCCGCACAATTTGCCTTTCCCCCAATCTTGGTGTCATCAGCAAATTTCGACACCCTACACTCGGTTCCCTCCTCCAGATCATCTATATAAATGGTAAATAGCTGAGGCCCCAGCACCGACCCCTGGGGCACCCCACTAGTCACCATCCGCCAATCCGAATAGCACCCATTGACCCCCACTCTCTGCCTCCTATTTGACAACCAATCCTCTATCCACGCTAACACCCTACCCCCAACTCCATGTCCTCTGACCTTCTGCAGTAACCTCTTGTGAGGTACCTTATCAAACGCCTTCTGAAAATCCAGAAAGACCACATCCACCGGCTCTCCTCTATCCACCGCCCTAGACACATCCTCATAGAACTCCAGTAAATTTGTCAGACACGACTTCCCTCCGGGGCCTGATGGTATTTATCCCAGGCTGCTTAGGGAGGTGAAAGATGAAATTGCTGGGCCTCTGGCACAAATCTTTGTCTCTTCTTTGGACACAGGTGAGGTCCCAGAAGACTGGAGGGTGGCAAATGTGGTACCGCTGTTCAAAAAAGGTAGTAGGGATAACCCTGGGAATTATAGGCCGGTGAGTTTGACATCGGTGGTAGGGAAATTAATGGAAAAAGTACTTAGGGGTAGGATGTATGAGCATTTGGAGCGTTGCGGTCTGATTGGGGATACACAACATGGCTTTGTTAGAGGGAGGTCTTGCCTTACGAATCTGGTGGAATTCTTTGAGGAGGTGACAAAAACGGTTGACAATGGGCAAGCCGTTGATGTCATCTATATGGATTTCAGTAAGGCGTTTGACAAAGTCCCTCATGGTAGGCTGGTAGAAAAGGTTAAGGCGCATGGGATACGGGGTCAGGTAGCTAGGTGGATTGAGAACTGGCTGGGCAATAGGAGACAGAGGGTAGTTGTGGAGGGGACTTTGTCCAGCTGGAGGCCAGTGACCAGTGGTGTGCCGCAGGGCTCAGTACTGGGACCTCTCCTCTTTGTAGTCTACATAAATGACTTGGAAGAGAGCGTAGGTGGTGTGATCAGCAAGTTTGCTGATGACACCAAGATGGCAGGGTTGGCGGGTACTGAAGTGGATTGTCAGGTGATACAACAGGATATAGATAGGTTGGTGCATTGGGCAGATAGGTGGCAGATGGAATTTAATCCTGACAAATGCGAGGTGATGCATTTTGGAAGGAATAATGTAGAGAGGAGCTATGTGATTAAAGGTAGGCAAATTAGGAGTATAGAAACACAGAGGGACCTGGGAGTGCAGGTTCACAAATCCATGAAGGTTGTGACACAAGTGGAGAATGTTGTCAGGAAGGCTTATGGAATGCTAGCCTTTATAGGAAGAGGTATAGAGTTTAAAAGCTGCCGTCTAATGCTTCAGTTGTATAGAACGTTGGTTAGACCGCATTTGGAGTACTGAGTCCAGTTCTGGTCACCTTACTACCGGAGGGACGTGGAGGCTCTGGAAAGGGTGCAGAGGAGGTTTACCAGGATGTTGCCTGGCATGGAGGGATTGGGTTACGAGGAAAGGTTGGAGAAACTGGGACTGTTCTCTTTGGAAAGACGGAGATTGAGGGGGGACATGATAGAGGTATATAAGATACTGAAGGGAATAGACAGGGTCAATAGTGAGAGACTGCTCCCTAGATTGGTTACGAATACAAGAGGACATGATTTAAGGGTGAGGGGGGAGAGGTACAATTTGGATATGAGAGGAAGGTTCTTTACGCAGAGAGTTGTGGGGGTATGGAACGCGCTACCGAGTAGGGTGGAGGAGGCGGGAACATTGGACTCGTTTAAGGTTCAGTTAGATAGGCACATGAGTGAAACGAGGATGGAGGGTTATGGTAGGGGTTATTGAATAAGGTTTAGAACCTCGGGAGACACCGGAAAGGCAGGCTTGTAAGATTAACGTTTTTGTCTTTTTGCTCCGCAGGTGAAGGTCCACCTCATTGTCAAACGAGGGGCATGCACACGGTGGGTCTTGCGTGGGCTGCTCCTGGAGGTTCCGGGAGTGGCCTAGTACTTCATGTCGGTGTGTGTGCTTGATCCTGGACCGGTAGACGGGCGCCGCAACAGCTCGGTGACTAGCACTGCTAGCTGTGCAGATACATGGATTTGGGCCTGTGTCTGTGGGAGTTTGTGCATTCTCCCTGTGGTTGCGTGGGTTTCCTCCGGGCGCTCCGGTTTCCTCCCACACCCCAAAGATGTGCTCTTAGGCTGATCGGTTTTACCAAATTGACACTATTCTCCCCTGAATCTGGCTAAGTCAGGGGTTCTAATTGTAGATACGCAGGGTAGAATAGGTGTAGGGTGATGCGGCGGCGCGGGCTTGTTGGGTCGAAGGGCCTGTTTCCCGTGCTGGATTGTTCTTTGTTCTTTGTACATACTGTATTGGAATAGGCCTGGGTGTAAGTCCAATTAACCACAGTCACATTCAAAGCTCTTGTGATGGTACAGGTCACTCATTATTGGATTTTTTTTTCAAAATTTCAGTCAGTTATTCACAACAGAGAGAAAAAAAAAAATCCATGACTGGTCGGACTAAAACCTGCAGCCTTGTGCCTGTTACTGCAACAGTAAGCCATCAATATGCTATAAATATGACTGAGTTCTTAGGTAAAATGAAAGGACTTAAAACAGATAAATTGCTGAAGTTAAATAATATTTATTCCAGGGTGTTGTAAAAGACTTACCTGGAGATTAGCAAGGCACCAATGATCATTACAAGTCAAAGGAGAATGGATACTAATAAACCAGAAAGAGACTAACATGATCCATGTGTTGAAAATGCATGACAGACCCACTGATCTTACTTCAATCATCTGGAGCGTACCTGAGGGTTACCTGTACAGGCAGTCCTCGGATGTGACAACACAAGTCGAAATATTGTACGTCGGAACTAGTTTTTTCCATCGGAACAATGCTATGAATGGGAGATTGATTCCTGAAATAAGGCTCGATACCCTTTTTACACTGAATAGTGAAACGTTTGTGAGATCTTACATCAATATAATTGCTTTACAGTAGTGTATTTCCTATGATCTAATAGTGCCTACACTTTCAAAGATACTTCTATACTGTATCTGAGAAGCAATTTGCCCTTCCTGCAATTGTGGAAGGTGAAACGTAACGGAACATAGCAGTTGATTAAAAACCAACTGTTCACTGGCGTGGTATCATAAAGATGAAAGCAGTGTTGTAAAGTCGAAACAGATTGTTAGTTTCTAAACATTTTAAGTGTCATTCATTGTAGCTTGAATGTTGTAAAGTCAGGGACTGCCTGTACATCAGTCAGTTAGTAAACAGCAGTTGATATGGCTTCAAATGGGGAAGAACCTACCTGATCAGTCTCCTCAACTCAAATTGACTTTGGTAAGCTATGTGATACCAAGTACTTCCAAAACACATTTAATAAAGTACCACGTTAAAAAAATGCTAATTAACCTCAAATCTGAGCAAAGCTTCTATATGGGCAAGAAACTGGCAGAAAGATATCAATAAACTGGTACTAGTTAAATGGGTAATATCAGGTAGCGTGAAGGGAATTATTGAGTTCAGTGTTGGGGCCACTACAATTGCTAATTTACATCAGTGACCTGGATACTGAAACTCAATGCAACTGAACTGATGTACAGATGATACTAAACCTGGGCAGGTAATGGAATAGAAGGAGCTACATAATGTGATAAATTTGTGTTAGATGCAAGAGAGTAGCAGTTAGAATTTAATACATACATATATAAAACGTTGTATACAAAAAGGAAATTTGTGTACAACGGCACAGTAATTAGCATTGCTGCCTCATAGCTCCAGAGATTCGGGTTCAATTCCGGCCTTGGGTGACTGTATGGAGTTTGCACATTCTCCCAGTGTCCGTGTGGATTTTCTCTGGGTGCTCTGGTTCTCACCCACAGTCCAATGATGTGCAGGTTAGGTGGATTGGCTATGTTAAATTGTCCCTTAGTGTCTCAAGATGTGTAGGTAAGGGGGATTACCATGGTAAATATGTGGGGCTACAGGGAAAAAGCCTGGGTGGATAGCTCTGTTGGAGAGTCAGTACAGACTTGACGGTCTGAATGGCCTCCTTCTGCACTGTAGGGACTCTATGATGATAAGAATGGCACTGAAATTGTTAAGTATAAACTTGATAGAGATCTAGAGGTGTACAACCAAGATGGCAGGATTGGCAGATACCGAGGAGGACTGTCAGGTGACACAGCAGGATATAGATAGGTTGGTATATTGGGCAGATAGATGGCAGATAGAATTTAATCCTGACAAATGCAAGGTGATGCATTTTGGAAGGAATAATGCAGGGAGGAGTTCCGTGATAAAAGGTAGACCGATTAAGAGTATAGAAATACAGAGGGACCTGGGAGTGCAGGTGCACAAGTCTCTGAAGGTGTCAACACAAGTAGAGAAGATTGTAAAGAAAGCTTACGGAATGCTAGCCTTTATAGGAAGGAGTATAGAGTATAACAGCTGGCGTCTAATGCTTCAGTTGTACAGAACGTTGGTTAGACCGCAACTGGAGTACTGCGTCCAGTTCTGGTCACCTTACTACCGGAAGGACGTGGAGACCCTGGAGAGGGTGCAGAGGAGGTTTACCAGGATGCTGCCTGGCATGGAAGGACTGAGTTACGAGGAAAGGTTGGAGAAACTGGGGCTCTTCTCCTTAGAAAGACGAAGATTAAGGGGGGATATGATAGAGGTGTATAAAATACTGAAGGGAATAGATAGAGTCAACAGTGGTAGGCTTTTCCCTAGATTGGGGACAACTATTACGAGAGGTCACGATCTAAGGGTGAGGGGGGAGAAGTATAATTTGGATACGAGAGGAAGGTTTTTCACGCAGAGGGTCGTGGGGGTATGGAACGCGCAACCGAGTAGGGTGGTGGAGGCAGGCATGTTGGACTTGTTTAAGGTTTACTTAGATAGACACATGAGCGAAACAAGGATGGAAGGTTATAGTAGAGGGTATTAAATAGGGTCAGAGCCTCGGGACGACTCTGGAAATGTAGTATTACATGTCAATGTTGTGTCTTTTTATTCCACAGGTGTCGGTCCACCTTGTTGTCAAACGAGGGGCACGCACATGGTGGGTCGTGCGTGGGCTGCTCTTGGAGGTTCCGGGAGTGGCCTAGTACTTCGTGTCATTGTGTGTGCTTAATCCTGGACCAGCAGACGGGCGCCACAACAGCTCAGTGACTATCTGTGCAGATACATGGATTTGGGCCTGTGTCTGTGGGAGTTTGCGCATTCTCCCTGTGGTTGCGAGGGTTTCCTCCGGGCGCTCCGGTTTCCTCCCACACCCCAAAGATGTGCTCTTAGGCTGATTGGTGTACCAAATTGACACTATTTTCCCCTGAATCTGGCTACATTAGGGGTTCCACTCACATACACACAGGGCAGGGTAGGTGTAGGAAGATGCGGCAGCGCGGGCTTGTTGGGCCGAAGGGCCTGTTTCCCATGCTGGGTTGTTCTTTGTTCTTTGTACAACTAAGTCAGAGTACCAAAGAACAAAGTCAACTGTACACTGAACTGAATCGTCAAACTCAAGTCATTGAAGTTATGATAAAACTAAGCAGTGCGATGTTCAGACTGCATCTTGACTACAATGCCAGTTCTGGTCACTGAGATATGAAGGAGGCATTAAATGACCAAAGGCTAGTCCTGGCACCAATTGTCTGAGTTATGAGGAAAGACTGGAGAAACTTTGGCTTTTCACCGTGAAAAAGAGACAACTGAGTGACATTAGTCACTCATCGATTCTGAACTAACTCTCTGATTAACCTCAAACTAGGAAAAAGAGCCTGATCAATGCTTGGAAGATGGAGATATAAACCCTGGGATCACATAAGTAATAAATTGACGCACTCATGGAAGAGTGCAGGTTCTTCTGGATGGACATATCAAGATGGCCTCTCTCATTCCTACCATCATACAAATGAGCAGAAAAGAATAACTTACCATCAGGGGGTCGGTCTGTGGGTATGGAGGCAATATCTCTGGGAAAACTTGACTTGCTTAAATCCCTGTCTCTTTGCGTTGCAACGAGATTTTCTAAAAAGCGATTTCTGAAAGAGTTACAGAGGAAACTCAGCATCACACATTGAGCATTCCCAAAACCATTCCACAAGTTTGGACTCAACTGAAGTTTTAGCAAATTGGCATTCCACAGCACAGCACACCAAACCAAACATGCAATTAAGCAAACCAATCAGTTCCCAGAGCATAGCATAATCTTTATGGACGTTAAAATTCAAAGCACTTTGCATCAATACTTCATTTTTTAAAAAATAAGCATTGTCCCCACTTTATTACTTCTGATGCCAACGGCCCCAAAAAGCCAAAATCAATGTGGATCAAACTGTGGTTCAAAATTCATCTCATGGAAGGAAAACATCTTCCAGTTTCCAAAGTAAGGTGACAACCAGCAACACTCGCCCCCTGCCCAGCACCATGGCCCAACCACCATTGCATCATTCCAGATGAAGATACTTCACTTATTATAGGCCTGTGATTTTTAAAATAACACACTTATGCATTGGGGCAGCAATCTGATCTCTGAAATACCTCCAGTTTCTTAAAGAAAATGCTAAAACAGGAACTGAAATTCAGTCTGACAACATTTCATTCAAGGTGGGCAATTGACAACCAAATTTGAAATGTGAATTGGAACATGGTTAAATTACAACAAAACTTTTTTTTTAAGCAAAAGCCCAATACTGGTCATTTATCTTACACAACATAGAGATCATCACTGGATCCATCAGATATGAAGCACCAACAAACTCTAGCTGTGAAGAAGAGATGACCAGCTATCAATTAAGAGAGTCAGTTACACTAATGGAGTAGGATCAGTTCAAATGCCCCAACATCCACACAGCTTGTACAGGCCTATAATAAAATTTGATTCTGAACTTCAGACCTGTAGCAGAAAGGAAATATCACAAAGAAATCCCAGTCCAGATCATTCAGTTAAAATTTTCAATCCAAACCCAATACTTACGCATACTTTCTCAGAACTGGCTTATCGCCAATAGAAATTCCTTCAGCCCTGAGAAAAAGGATCAATTTCAGTACAACAACAATCTGTGTTTATACTGTGCCCTTATCACTGAAGAATGCTCCAAGGCGCTTCACATGAGCATTCACAAACTAAATTTGACACCAAACCACATTCAGAGATAATTGAGCAGATGACTAAAGGTTTGATTAAACAGAAAGCTTTTGAGGAGCGCAATGGAGCGAAGCAGAAAGTTTAGGGAGGGAACTCCAGAGCTTAGGGCCCAACGTGGCTGTCCATGGTACAATTAAAATTGGGAATGCTCAAAAGGCCTAAATTAAAGAAGTGCAGAGATCTTGGAAGGTTGCAGACCTGGAGGAGATGACAGAGGAGCAGCGGATGAGATATGTATATGGGGGAGTTTGAAAAGAAGGATCAGAATTTTAAAATTGAGATGCTCTTTAACCAGAAGCCAGTGTATATCATTGAGGACAATGGTGACGGATATACAGGCATAAAGTCTTCAATTTCCATGAATAACAAGTCACTGGAGGTGCTAGGAAAGCAATAGATTTTTTAATTTTTGTTTTAAATAGTTAACGAATTAACCATTATAACATTAAACAAAAGCTCTGATGTGACTCCAGAAATATGTGTCACAATTACTGTTGTGGCAATTGTACACTACTTGTTTAACAAGCTGTACAACTATTCATTGGCAAAGTGCAAAATAACCTTTGTTTTATGTGGAAAGACTTCAATCTTCATCCTTGCCATAACAGGAAACGTGACAGTTGTCTGTTTTCCTCCCCAATCCACTTATCCTCATTATGTACAATATATTATTTGCATGTGCAGGATCAGCTCAAAAAACTTGTCAACATCTATTTTACTTCCTTGGTATTGCTCTCAACTAGATGGGGTTGGATTAATCTCACTGTTTGACATGAACTCATGAATGAAAAAAGTCTATATCCCTTAATGTTGAAAAATCAAAGACATTGTGTGTATCTCTCTAGAAGCTGCATCTTGATCCTGAATTCAATCCCTCTGCCTGACTATCTGTTCAAGCTGAAGGCAATGCACAAACTAAGTGTTCAATTCAACCTTGAACTGAGTTCATTGCTCTGAGTTTGGCCTTTCACCAAGGTCACCAATTTCCACAATGCCTCCTTCCAAAGATGTGCGGGTTAGGTTGATTGGCCATGCTAAATTGTCCCTTAGTGTCCTGGGATGCATAGGTTAGAGGTATTAGCAGGGTAAATATGTGGTTATGGGCATAGGGCCTGGATGGCATTGTTTTCAATGCAGACTCAAAAGGCCAAATGGCCTCCTTTTGCACTGCAGGGTTTCTATGATTCTATGTTTCCAACCCCATCTCACCCAACCACCATCAGTAATTCCACTTGCATCATTTTCACTCCAGGCTTGATTTCACCAATACTGGTTCCTTGAGCTCCACCCTGTGCAACCTCCAGCTCTTCCAGAACTCTGCTTCCTTAATCCTATCTTGTTCTTTGGTCTGCTCACTGATCATCCTCGGACTCACCCCAGTGTCCCCTCTGGCCCTCTCCCTCAGATTTACTATTGCTGAGACAGGCTTCAATCACCCAATTACTTCAATCTTAAAATCCCTCTCACACTGATCAACCAGACTATGAAAGAAGACAAATATGCTGTTAGTTACTGCACAACATAGAGCTCGACATTTATTTTTCAACTCCTGTAAGTTTATGTACTGAGATACATGTGAAATTACCAGACTTTTTGACTGCATAATACAGTAAGGGGAAGGAAAACTTCAACGGGAAATTAGGTACTTTTTGTTCAAAGTACTTTCCATTTCAGAGGAAAATAATTGTTTCAAAATAAATTGTTCGGTTTATTTTACTGCCCAACATGGGGGCCGTCAAGAATCTGTATAATGCTGCGTGATATCAACAATTGAATGTAAGAAAAAAATGAAAATGATTGTTGGTCAGTATCGTGGATACATAGCAATGAAAGGGTAGCATGAAATACAATACGTCGAAGGTAAAAGGACAGAGAAATCAGTCAACTGTCAGATTAGTTTTAGGATTCTTCGAGAACTGAATCCACTTTTAAAAATACTAACATAGTAATGATGACATTTAAAGCTACACTAAAGTGTGAACTATATTCAAGTGGAGAAAAAAATCATAAGAATGTACAGTACTGAGAGTGGTAGATTAAACAGTAAATTAGAATATAAAATAGGTTGTGTGAAATCACAAGAACAACTTCTTTTAGACAGCACCTTTTACATAGTAAAAGGCACCAAGGCATTACAGGAGTGTTGGCAAACAAAGTTACCAACATGCAGAGCAGATGTTATGTGCAGCCTTAATGATCTCTGCTAACTAGAACCATTCCCTCCGATGATTCATGGAATTTTGCTGTATAATTGATAAGCTTTAAATTTTGGCCCCTAAGCACATGGTATAACAATTTATTATTGGAATAAAAACCCATACAATACAAATACCAAAAGAAAGGTTACTACAGTTTTAGTTAGCAAGGGAAACAAAGACTATCGGGGAGGCGGTGGGGTAGTGGTAATGTTGCTGAGCTAGGAATCCAGAGGCTCAGACTAATGCTCTATAGACAAGGGTTTGAACCCTACCATGGCAGCTGGGGAATTTAAATTCAATTAATAACTCTGGAATTAAAAGTTAACAGTGACCAAGAAACCACTGTCAATTGCCTTAAAAACGTATCTGGTTCACTAATGTCCTTGACGGAAAGAAACCTGCTGTCCTTAACTGATCCGACCTACATCTGACTCCAGGCCCAGTGCAATGTGCTTGCTTCCTAGCAAGTTACTCAGTTGTATCAAACCATTACAAAGTCTACAAAAGGGAATGAAATCAAACAGTTCACTGGGATTGACCTAGGCACTGGAAACAATAATGGCAAACCTTGCCCGTTGACCCTACAAAGTTCCTTTTTTCCCATTTATAGGTGTAGCCATTGCTGGTTAGGCCAGCACTTATTGCCCATCCCTAGATGCCCTTGAGAAGATGGTGAGCCATCTTCTGGAACCACTGCAGGTCCTGAGGAGTAGATACACCCACAATGCTGTTAGGGAGAGAGTTCCAGGATTTTGACCCAGCCATGTTGAAGGATCGGCAATATATTTCCAAATGAGGATGTTGAGTGACTTGAAAGAAAACTTTCAGGTGTTGTGTTCCCTGGTACCTGCTGCTCTTGTCCTCATGAGTTTGGAAAGTGCTGCCTAAGGAGCCTTGGCGAGTTCCTGCAGTGCATCTCGTAGATGATACACACGGCTGTCACAGTTCATCAGTGCTGAGGGATTTCATGTTTGTGGCAGGGGTACCAATCAAATGGGCTGTTTTGTTTTGGATGGTGTTGAGCTTCTTGAGTGTTATTGGAGCTGCACTCATCCAGGCAAGTGGAGAATATTCCATCATACTCCTGACTTCCACCTTGTAGATGGTTGACAGGCTTTGGGTAATCAGGAGGTGAGTTACTCAGTGCAGGATTCCTGGCCTCTGATCTGCTCTTGTAGCCACGGTATTTATATGGCCAGCCCAGTTAAGTTTCTGGTCAATGCTAACCCCCCAGGAAGTTACTAACATCTGGAGGCTTGTGCCAAAATCAAGAGAGCTATCCCACAGACTAGTCAAACAACAGCCTGATACAATCATACTTGTGGAATCATACCTTTCAACATCCTAGATATCAGCATCACCATCCCGAGGTACATCCCGTGCTACCAACAGGACAGACCCAGCAGAGGTGGGAGCAGTGATATACAGTCTAGAGGGAGTTGACCTGGGAATCCACAACATCGACTATGCATCCCACAAAGCCTCAAACATCAGAAAGAAAACATCCTGCTTATTACCACGTACTGTTCACTTCAGCTGATGAATCAGTTCTGCTCCATGTTGAGCATCACTTGGAGGAATCACTGAGGGTGGCAAAGGTGCAGAATTTACTCTGGGTGGGGGACTTCAATATCCATCACCAAGCATGACTCAGTAGTACCATCTCAGACCAAGCCCTAAGGGGAGATAGCTGTTAGACTGCGGCAGGTGGTGAAGGAACCAACAAGAGGGAAAAACCTACTTGACCTCATCCTTAACAGGCTACCTGTCAAGATGCATACGTCCATGACAGTATCAGCAGGAGTGATCAATGCATAGTCCTTGTGGAGACAAAATCCCAGCTTCATATTCAGGATACTCTCTATCATATTGTGGACTACCACCATAATAAGTGGGATGGACTTTGAACAGATCTAGCAACTCAAAAGTAGGCATCCATAAGGTGCTGTGAGCCATCATCAGCAGCAGAATTGTATAATAGCCCCCCACTGTACACCTACCATCAAGCTGGGAGATCTGTGCAAAAGAGAAGACTGATCACAGATGCCAGTCTTCTTCACATGATATCAAGAAATGACTGAAGGCATTGGATACTGCAAAATCTATTGGCCCTGACAACATTAGGCAATATTACTTTGAAACTTGTGTTCCAGCACTTCTCTCACCCCTGGTCAGACTGTTCCAGTACAGCTACAATACTATCTGGCAATGTGGAAAATTCCCCAAGTACGTCCTCCCTACAAAAATCAGGACAAATCCAACCCAGCCAATCAGTCTACTCTCAATCTTCAGCAAAGTGATGGAAGGAGTTGCAGCAGTGCTATTGAGCCGCATTTACTCAGCTATAACATGCTCACTGAAGCTGAGTTTGCTAGGGCTACTCATCATGACCTTCACTGTCATTGGATGAAAATCTTGGAACTCCCTCCTTAACAGCATTTACTGTGGCTGCACTTACACCACACGGACCGCAGAGGGACAAGGCAGCAACTTACCACCACCTTTTCAAGGGCAATTAGATTTGGGCAATAAACATTTTGGGCAATAAACATTATGCCCACATCCCATGGAAGAAGTTTAGCAATGAGATAATATCGTAAACAAGGTATCGTCCAGTGAAAATTATGCCAGGGAGTCCATATGACTGATGATAAAATTGTGAATATTTAAAATTCCACCATTATT
This sequence comes from Carcharhinus amblyrhynchos, assembly GCF_965287045.1. NCBI lineage: Eukaryota > Metazoa > Chordata > Chondrichthyes > Carcharhiniformes > Carcharhinidae > Carcharhinus > Carcharhinus amblyrhynchos. Next base: position 47,681,570 of record NC_137327.1, read on the forward strand.
TCATTTATTCCACTTTTGTCAAAATGAATTTTTATATACTAAACATCGACATCCAAATTTAACAATCAAGTCTTGACACAGCTCTGACTTACTTGAAAATACTTCTTTCTCCAGGACCTGGTTTCATTGTTTTCTCCTCTGAAGGTGACTTTAGCACATCCGGCTTACCGAACGATGAACTTAATTTTCTAGGAGCAAGACTGTGGGCAGAATAAAGGTCAACTTTTTAAAAATTCAGGCACACCATATCAAGGGTTCATTTAAAACAAAACGTATTAAGATGTCCTGATGTTGTCACAGAGAAGCCCTGCACTGATCTTTCCAATGCTGCCAAATTCAAAAATTAAGCCAATGTCGACAGTGTCTGCAGACTAAACAACTTCCTGTCAGTTTCTATACATCAGTAGCAGGCTGATACCCTCTGAGTCACTGCAATGGTGCAGGAGTTAAGAGTTACTTTTCTCTGAAGCAGGAAAGCAATTTCTATATGTGGCATTTTCCAGTTTTGGTAAAGACCACTCCCCCATGGTGGGTTCCCCAGCCCTATTTCTGCCAATGCACGTTGACACAGACTTTAGAAAGCCTACCTCTGGTAAAATTTTATTTTAATATGTTAAGGAGAAAAAACTTAGGGATGTACCATAACTGTTAAATAACAGCATTAAAATCTAGTAGTTCAATATATATTGAATTTATGCATCACATATGACTTGACTAATATGACAAACACCAAAGTGGAAAAAAAAGCATTTACCTGGACAGGGGTACATTTTTCAGGATGAATATTATGAACCAGCACTTAGAAAATCAATGTCTAAAATGATATACAGGCCACAAAAATTATAGACATATGTAAATTGAATCATAAGGATGTATAGGGTTGAACTCAACAATTTTACTGAAAGAAAAATAGGCAACGAAAACCACTTTTGCATTCAGTGAGTATTTTTTTTGCTATGATTGTTGACAGGAGGAATTTTATTTCTTCATTGACATTGTCAGAAGATTAACGATGTTTGTAATTTGATTAGTTTACTTTTATTTGAGTTGTATTGCTATTGCCTCAGCAGGCCACCATATTGAACATAGATGGGCCAAATGGAGCAATAGGAAGAAAGAGCTTATAGTTTGAAACCACCTGGAGAGAGAGAATCAAATTCTGTGCTCCTGGAAAACCATAGGAAATAAGAAACTGTTAAACAACTTGTTTTTAAGACCAAACTCATTAAAGAACACTAAAGTAACAGAACAACTCCAAGGCATTTGACCAAATTAAATCTAAATTCAGGTCATTATCCACTGGTTTACCCTACACAAACTTCAGGTCTCTCCTCTTTTGAAGAGTGGCTCTACCCAACTACATGAGGAATGTTAATCAGCAGTAAATAACAGATCAGCTTTTTTGGGTCTATTACTGGCACTTATGGTGTTTGGAATATAAAACCAATTTCTGGAGTTAACAGAACTCCCTGAACTCATCATCTTTGGTAGAAAATGAGACACTGGGAACATTCAAACTCACAATACAAAAATAACACGAACCTGGTGGGGTTTAGGGAGCGCTCATCTGATGCTTGATTAGCAAGCCCAGTCCTTGATGGAAAGGTGAAAGAAGTTGCTGCATAATAACTGGTGTATGAAGGAGCCCTGGTAAAGGACCAGAGATGTAAGATAAAGATGTAGGCAAAGAGCTGAAGAAACAAGCTGTGCAATATTAGTATAGACTGCATGCTAAACAAGCCATTAAATTTGTTAAATATTTCAATCAGAAGCGTGAGTAACTGATATGTTTCAATGATGCAAATAATCTGCATTTCATACAGACTGAATGAAGGCTTTAAATGCACTGCTTAATGCAGGTAATTCATCTTTCAAAAGATAGTTCAGAAGTTACAGAGGAGAATATTTTGCTCTTATACATTAGCGATAGTAAAATCAGTTTTAAGGCACAAGAGAAGAAATTGTTGTATGATCCATTTGTGTGAAGGTAGTTTAAAGAATTCAAGATCTAGTCTTCAAAGGATCGATGAGATACATGGGTGGGTTTTGTGGTTGGGCGTTCCCAGCACAAATCGACATTTACAGAAATGCCTCATCAGAAAATCGCAATTCAGAGATGCCTGATTTTCTGTCTGCTTCACGTAATGGACACAAACTCCCACAATTTCCAAACCAATGTTCTCTGTAAGCAGCATGTGCACCTTACTGTTGAATAAATCTGACCAATCTCAAAAGATAAAAGCTGCCATTCCCTCAATGCTGAAAATACTGTCCCAAGTACTGTCTTAACAAATTTTAACCTTTTGACCAGCAGAGATCATTTTAAAGAGCATTTCAATTTTGATTTTGTCAAAGGTCTGACTATGAGGAACCAGCAGAGAGTCACTGGAGATCTTGCTCATCTTCTCATTTATACAAATGATATGCTGAACTCATAAAAGACTGGTTTAGTCCATGGAGATCACCCAATTAAATGGGCGAGAGCTTTCTTCATTACAGTCAGTCATTACTTAACTCAGTTGTTCTCTATGGCATTGGATAGATTTTTTTTTAAAATCAAACCTTTTCCATGGACATTCTTCTTTGGGCATGGTTAAGAATTTTTGAAAGCAGATGTGGAGCAAAACCAGCCAAGAAGGCCCATTCAATGGAATGGGGAATGTCTTTGTTTCCTGACACTCGGTTGTAAATCCGTTTGTTGCATACTTACTTTCTGTACTGATACACTTCATATGCCACTCATAATGGCTCGTGGCTGAACCTCTACAATGATCCTGATTACCTGCCTGACTCACATTACCATCCAACAAGAATTACTATGAAAAGAGAGGGTCTGCAATATTCTGAATTTCAAACCCAATTTAGCTGGTGGCTACTTCCATATTTCCAACTATTCCCTTTGTGTGAAGTGGTGGAGTGATTAACAGGCAGACAGGCCATAAAGTGATTACCTTTCCACAGCCATTACCGTCATCAATATAGTTACTGGGGTGGTTAGTCTTGCACAGCGGGAGAGACTTTGGTGCTGTCACCATTGAAGATGAGGGGCCATGCACATTGAGCATATAGGCACATTCCCAGCTTGTTGTCAGCCTAAAATTCAGTGTGGAGTACTTGTCTTCACTCACGAAGACTGGTGTAAAGTGGTTCAAACGCTGCACCTTCAGACCCAGAGGCCAGAATACTACTACTAAGCCAAAGGCTTGCTGCAATATTAGCTGGTGTACCTCAATCACGTAATTTCATTAACAATCTGCCTGCATCTCTAGTCACCAGATTCATTTCACATTGCTAGCAATATTTGTCAAATTAATTTCAAGGTGTATATTTGTATATCACAATTATATACGGAGAATATATATGTAGGATGCTGGGTAATGCATACTACAGTTTGCCACAATGTAACAGCCAGTCCATTACACAATAACACAGGAATGGGAAATCTGCGCTTTGAGACTAGAAGTGATCTTGGGGAAAGAAGAGCTGGTAATCTATCCAAAAGCTAAGATTGATGCAGCAGCCATGAAAAGCATACATATCTCCTATACAAGTGTGTATACCAATGTAATGTTTTATGCTGTATGTATGTGTACACTAGCTACCAAATGTGTACACTAGCTACCAAGTTTTCTCTGATGATCAACAGTTAAGAGTGTTGGCAGAAAATCATGCAGACATTCCAACAACAAAGACCCAATTTATGGTACAATGTACATGAGAGTGCACCCTCATTTATCTCTTTGCAAAATTGCTTTGCTTGCTGCTGTTGCATTGGGAACAGATGTGCCACTCCACTCGGTATCCACATCTTCCACTAATACATGCAAGGTTTCCCCACTGCTGACATCATCATTCTGTGTCTGTTGTCCCCTCCCACCCCTCACCATTTCACCACTATGTCCTTTCTGATCCCTCGCCGTCCTCTCGCTGCCTCTCTTGACTTGAGTCCCCTCCCTCATGAACCTCTCTGCTACTCACCTCTTTCCTCACCCCACGTTTGCCATGCTTGCTACTGCACTGTCAACCCCTTACAGCCCTTCTCCTTTCCCTCAGCAGGCCAGGCGGAGACAAGGGGTTAGGAGAGGGGCTAGGAATGGGCAGCAGGGGGGCTGGATGGACTGCAGCAAGGGGCTGGGAGAGAAGGGTAGTGAGGGACTGAGAAGCTGGGTGATGAGTGGAGCAGCCAAAGCTCAGGAGTGAGTGCTGAGCCAGAGGCAATGTGGGTTTGAGAGGCAGCAAGCAGATGGCGAGCAGAAGCCTCACCAATGGAGAAACTACACATATGCTGGCTGACACTGAGCGAGATTACATTCCTGTGTGGAAGCAGGAGTACAAAATAAACTAACAAAAGAATAATTTCAATGGTCAATACATTTAGTAAATTCCAATCTAGGGATAGAAACAGCTGCCAGAACTCCTGCGGCAGTGTGGTGAATAAAGACACTACCTGGTGGGATACAAAGCCACAGAGGGCATCAGGCATGATTTTCAATCCTCAGCAGGGGAAGCAGGAGATGCTCTGAAAAAACAGAGACTGATACGTTGGAATTCTACCGCCTTGCCAGCCATGGAATCGGAACGGGTGAGGGGCGGACAACAGAAATATTCGTTGATCTCGGGCAGGAATGTCCAGTCTCGCTCAAATGAGGCTGCAAAATCTGATATAGTATATGGAGAAAAAAAGACTGTCCACCAAATTTTTGTAATGATTACAAAATCAAGCTGAATGCTTACTACACAAGTCTTCAGAGGCGTCAGTTAAGCGATAGCAGAGTGTATGACATACTCACAAAATTTTGATTGAAACCTTCAGTACATCATACAATGTCAATTAAATGTCAGCTTTTCAAAAACTTGTACTGATAGATTTGTGCTATAAATTGAATTTACAGCTGCTTTTGAAAAGAAAACATATTGGTTGTCTTATTGCTTTACGAGGATCAATACAATCTCGACCATTAAGTCATCAATAATGCCAGAAGTTCTGTACTTCTGATGTCATTAATTCAAGATTCCATCTGCCCTTTGAAGAGCTGCGGTGTTCTATCTTGTGTTTTGGTCAGTATTTATATTTCAGTCAACATCGGCCTTGTCACATTGCTTGCACCTTGCCTTGTACAAATTGGCCAGTGTGATTGTACTTTAAAGCACTTTGGGTTGTTCTGAGGTGAAAAGTATTATTTGAATGCAAGTCTTTCTTTCTTATACTGTGAAATTGTAAAACACTGCACACCTATCCTGGGTAGAGTTAACAGAGAAATAGCGGCTTGTAGTAAAAAGCATTTGCTGCTGAATTAAGCAAACATCTAAATACAGGCCTATTTTTTTTTACTCGAGTTGAAGGAAAGAAAATCTTTCCACCTTCAGTTTCTGTGATGACTACGTGGAAATGTTAGCCAATCATCGACATTTTTCCCACAGAGGTATCTACTTGCTGTAGGGGAGGATTTGATCTGCCTCCATAAACTTGATGACTGCTCGTCTGCTTCCTATAATCCTGGACTATAGGAAATGAATAACATCGTGACTGCAGACCAAAAAACTAATACTTAATGCTTTCATGTGTAAATTATCATGCATGATAAAGATGGGAAATACAGCTACCCACATATCAGCATGAAACTACACACTGTACCTAATTTATGAGGGGACTCAATGTAAACACATACCAATACTTCACCATAGATCACTGATTCTGACCTTCTTAAAATTAATTGAATATTTCTATCTCACAAAAGCCAATTCAATTAAAAAATTAAAGTTTGCCAATTTTAAAAAAGTCTTAAAAATAAACTATATGATTTTTTTGCCCTCTTGGATGAATGTGAAATATCCCATTACAATATCGCTGCAAAGGGAGTTCTGGGAGCTAGATGGTAGGTTGAAAAGCAGGACCTATAAAGGGTTATAATTTCAGGATTACTCCCTGTGCCTTGTGCCAGTGAGGCTAACGAATAGGAAGATAGTACAGTAAAATATGTGGCTAAACAGCAGGTGTTGGAGGGAGGGCTCCGGATATGGGGATCATTGGGACGTCTTCTAGGGCAGGTGGGACTTATACAACAACGGGTTGCACCTAAACGATAGGGGCAACAAGATCTTGGCAGGGAGGTTTGCTAGTGTCACTCGAGAGGGTTTAAAGAAGTGTGGCAGGTGGGAACCAAAGCATTAGGTCATCAAGTGAAATGACCGAGGAGGAATTAGAGACTAAGGCCAGTAAGGCTGAGAGGAAGAACAGTCAGCGGCAAGTTACTGAATATGGCTGGACTAGCGGTCTGGAGTGTATTTGTTTCAATGCAAGGAATATGATGGGTAAGGGAGATGAACTTAGAGCTTGGATTGGTATATATAACTATGATGTTGTAGCTATTACAAAAACTTGGTTGAGAGAGGGACAAGACTGGCAGCTTAACATTCTGGGATTTAGATGTTTCAGGCATGATAGAGAGAGATGCAAATAAAGTTGGGAAGTTGCTTTACTGATTAGGGAGAATATTACAGCTGTACTGAGGGGGAACACCTTGGAGGGCTCATCCACCCAGGGCTTAGGGTGGAGCTCAGGATAGGAAGGGTGCACTCACTTTGATGGAGTTGTTCTACAGGCTTCCCAACAGCCAGCAGGAGATAGAGGAACAGGTATGTGGCAGATTAGTGGAAAAATGTAAAAACAACATTATTGTGGTGGGTGATTTTAACTTCCCCTATATTTGCTGAGAATCCCTTAGTGCCAGGGGCTTGGATGGGGGAGGGGGGAAGAGGGGGTGATTTGTTAGATGTGTTTGGGAGGATTTCTTGAAACAAAATGTAAATAGTCCAACTAGGGAAAGGACAATATCAGCCAGGTGTTTGAAGTTTCAGCGGTGGAGCATTTTGGAAACACTGACATAATTTAACAAGTTTTAAATTACTTATTGATAAGGATAAGATTATCCTGGGGTGAAAGCACTAAACTGGGGGAAGGCTAACTATGCTAATATTAGGTAGGAATGGGAGAATATCTTTTGGGGCTGGTTGTTTTAGGGAAATGCCCACATCTGTCATGTAGGTATCTTTTAAAGGCAAGTTGACTAGAGTTCAGGACCAACATATTCCTGTGAAAATGAAGGATAACGATGGCAAGATTTGAGAACCTTGGATTACAAGAGAAATTGTAAGCTCAGTCAAAAAGAAAAAGGAATAATACATAAGGTTTAGGACACTGAAGACAGATGGAGCCCTCGAAGAACATAAAGAAAGCAGAAGATAAGTTAAACAAGCAGTTAGGAGGGCTATAAAAGGTCATGAGATGTCCTTGGAAAACAATATTAAGGAAAATCTCAATGCATTTTATATGTGCATCAGGAGCAAGAGGGTAATTAGGAAAAAGTAGGTTCACTCAAAAACAATGGAGGGAATTAATGCATGGAGCAGGAGAAAGAGTGAGGTCCTTATCGAGTACTTTGCATCAGTGTTTACAAAGGAGAATGACATGGTGGATGGTGAGTGTAGACGGGGGGTATATTGACATTCTAGGGCATGTCGATATAAAAAAGGTGGTGTTGGGTGTTTTGAAAAGTATTAAGGTAAACAAGTCCCTATGATCTGATGGGATCGACCCCAGAATACTGAGGGAGGTGAAGGAGAAAATTGCTGGGGCCTTGTACAAAATCTTTGTATCCTATTTAGTCATAGGCAAAGACCCAGAGGACTGGAGATTGGACAATGTTGTTCCTTTGTTAAGAAAGACAACAGGGATAATCTGAGAAATTACACGTCGGTGAGTTTACAACAGTGGTAGAGAAATTATTGGAGACAATTCCTAGGGACAGGATTTACTCATATTCGTAAAAATATGGATTTATTAGCAATAGACAGTATGGCTTTGTGCCGGGGAGGGCACGTCTCACAAACTTGAATGCATTTTTTTTGCGAGAGTGACAAAGATTATTGATAGGGGCAGGGTGGTGGATGTTGTCTACATGGACTTTCGCAAAGCCTTTGACAAAATCCCTCATGGTAGACTGATACAGAGGATGAAGTCACAAGGACACACAGTGAGCTGATAAAATGGATACAGAACTTGGTCATAGGAGACAGAGTAGCAATGGAAGGATGTTTTTCTGACTGGAGATCTGTGACAAGCGTTGTTCCGCAAGGATCAGTGCTGGAACCCCTGTTATTTGGAGGAGAATGTAGATGGCCTGATTAGTAAGTTTGTGAACAACACAAAGATTGGGGGAGCTGTGGATGGAGAGCAGGATTGCCAAAGGATACAGCACGCTTTAGACAGGCTGGAGACTTGCACAGAGAAATGACAGATTTAATCCAGACAAATACAAAGTGATGCATTTTGGAAGGTCTAATAAAGAAGAGAAGTATACAGTAAATGGCAGAACCCTTAGAAACATTAGCATACAGAGGGGTCTAGACATAAAGGTCCATGGTTCCCTGAAAGTGGCAATGCAAATGGATAAGATGGTTAAGACGACATCTGGCATGCTTACTTTCATCAGTTGGGGCACAGAACATAAAAACTGGCAAGTTATGTTGAGACTGCATAGAACTTTAGTTAGACCATATTAGGAATATTGTGTACAGTTCTAGTCGCCACACTACCAGAAGGATGTGAAGACTTTGGAGAAGGTACAGAAAGGGTTTACCAGGATGTTGCCTGGTTTGGAGGGTATTAGCAACGAGGAGAGATTGGACAAACTTGGTTTGTTTTCACTTGAATACTGAAGGCTCAGGGAGGATAGAAGTTTACAAAATTATGAAAGGCGTGGATAGAATGGATAGAGTCTTTTTCTCAGAGCAGAAATGTCAATTACATGGGGACATAGGTTTAAGATAAAAGGGGAAAGTTTAAAGGAGATATGAGAGTTAAGTTTTTTTACACAGAAGGTTGTTAATTGCCTGGAATGCACTGCTAGAGGAAGTGGTAGAAACAGATACAATAGCAATGTTTAAGAGGCATCTTGACAGTTACATGAATAGGTAGGGAATAGAGCAATACAGACCAAAAGGTCTTTAGTTTAGAAAGGTGTCACGTGTCTCCACTGGCTTGGTGGGCTGAAGGGCTTCTTCCTGTTCTGTACAATTTTTTGTTTGACACCATTGTGAAAAAGACCATGGAGTTTTGCTTTGGTGCCCTGACCAATATTTATCCACCAAGTAACATCACCAAAAAGTCAGAGTTGTTTGTGGGGCTTTACTATCCATGAACTAGTTTCATTAGCATACATCACATCATCAGCTACATTTCAAAAGTGCTTAATTGGCTGTAATTTGGAAGGAGCTGAGTTTATAGAAATGTAAATCTTTAATTTGCTTCAACAAAGCTCGCAGCATTTTCTTCAATGGGTGGACCACTGTGCCATCTTGGGAAAAATGCTTATTTTCTGATAGAATACATTAATCAACATCAATGACAAAACTAATAGCTGCCAGCAAACAATGGGTACCCAGAATACTCATAATTTGCCCTACAGCACAAGCTGATCGATGTTATAGGCCAGGCTTATCCAATGTGCAGCCAAAGGCCAAATGTGACTCTCAAAGTCCCTCTCTCTGGCCCCTGAAACCAGTTTGTAACATGCCAGCCAAACAGGTAAGTTTAAGTGGGAGAATCACATTACGGGGATTGCTGCTGCTCTCCACAACAGGCCATTTCTTTCCAATGTTTGCCTTTGATAGCTCATCAGTTCTAGACTGCCTCTGAGTACACCATGTAAGTCATTTCAAAAGGATGGAACATAGTTTTCTCCTCATGTTCTCCCTGTCCCGGGTGAGATATAAGGTCACGGGAACATGGTTCACCCTGTTTTCACTTCCATAACATTCTTTCAGTTTATTGTTACTGTTGGAACGTTTTTGATAAGAGGAATATACGATCATTGTGTAGAAAAACAATTTAAAAACTGACTTAGGCACATTAGACAATGAAACTCTATTTACTAGGCCTTAAAATGCCTGGTTTTATATTGAATATAAATAACCAATAGATTAACCTCAGAGAGTTCAGGCCTGTTGTCAATTTATGAAGACAATTTATTAGTGCCAATTCTGGCTCAAGCTTATCTATTTAATCAGCTTTCAGAAGGTTTAGAATTATTTTGTTTGAAGTAACCCTTTGTGCCTTCAATTTCTAATCTCCCTTCATGAACAACAATGATCACAATTTAATTAATGTATAACATTTCTAGTATCAAAACAAGTTAATTATTTCCTATGGTGATCTGTCTAGCTGTCAAATTAATAAATTTACAAGCCGCCTACAGTTATAAGTTAAAATTACAAGATCCTTAATTTACTGCAGATTTTGATGGAAACCAGAGTGATTTTTTTTCTCTCACTGACAATGAACAGGCACTGGTAATGTCTGGAGAAAATAGGACTGAGGACCTTCCAGGAAGCTGGAGGATGCTGGATGAAAGACTGATCCTGACTGGCTGCAGAGTGTAGCAAGTACTTAATTGGTCAACATTTCAGTGCGGTTCCGAGAGTGCTGCATGTCTTATGGATGAGACGTTGGAACAAGGTCCCTTCAGCCCTTGCAGGTGGAATTTAAAAAAAAAAATCACACTGCACCATTTAAAGCAAGGGATTCTTCCTGGTGCCCTGCCCAACATTCATCCCTCAGCCAATATGCAAAACAGATGATTTAGTTGTGGGAGCTTGTTTTGATTTATGATTTGCTCATGTTGAAGATATAATGGAAATGCAAATTGTTGTTGTGTTGGAGCTGAAAAAGCAATAGGGATAAATGACTGATTAAGAATATCGCTCATCAGTAAAAGACATGTTTCACACCTATTATGGCATTGTTCGCTTTTTAAACATACATTTATCAGATTTCTGTCCACCTGTGTAACTCTACATTTTGAAGTTTGAATTCTTTAGTTTGCTTTCATTGATTTCTAACTCTCCAGATGCTTATTTTCTTTGCTGCCAGGTTAATTAACTCAATTGGCTGGATGGTCGGTTAGTGACGCAGAGTGATGCCAACAGGTTCAATTCCCATAGCAACTGAGGTTATTTATGAAGGCTCCACCTTCTCAACCTTGACCCTCACTTGAGGTGTGGTGGCCCTCAGGTTAATCACCAACAGTCAGCCTATGGTCATCTGGGACTATGGTGACTTTTGTCTAATTCACAAGAAGCCTAGTTTCCTATTCACATCCAATTTAGGATTAGGATAAATTCTGTTGCATGATACAATGCTTTGAGGTAACCCAGTTACCAGTGACGTGGTGTAACATCTTCCATTAGTCAGGTAGACCTCAACTTTATGTGATAGTGTGAAACAGGTAATAGCATCTACTTGTTTTTTACTTCTCTCATATTATTTCAATTGATAGCAACAGAAATAAAGTTTGGTGAGATGTGAAATGGGCAGCCAATCTGCTGCCACCAATTTTACAAATCTCACAAAGTCAGGATTACCTCCAGGGAATGAAAACATGAGGTGGAAGGAGAGAATTTCTCTTTCTGAACAGTTATTCACAGACTCAATGAACATTGCAATGGAACAGCCAGTAGCAAATTCTACCTGGGATGAAAACAGAGAATGATATGGTTCACGAACCAGGAGGAACACAGAAATTCCAGCCCTTGTGCAAGGAGTTCAAAGTACTGAGTACCGAATAGCCAATGTGATTTTCAACTTAAATGCCTTTTCCAATCATATTAGATTTGCAGATGTGATTTCACAATGTTTCACACAACTAAAAGAAAAATGGTTTGTCAGATACTTTCACACATTGCACTCAGATCAATGCCAATATGTTGTCCAACATCCAGAAGATAACCTTTGCTGCACTAAGAGTAAAGTGTATCTGGGGACATGATGATATCACATTGTCACTGTCATGTAAACCTCAGTATTTATTTTACCTTTAAATGCAGTATTCTTTAAAAAAAATCAATGCAAGATTTTATACATATAATTGCATGAAAAGTAATCGAGTCCCTAATTTTACTGTCTGTTTACTGCTTCAGGGCACAAGCTAAATTGCTCAATAAGTATTCAAGGAAAGATTTAGTTTAGGAACATAGTCCCATCACTCCACTTTTTCCCAAGAAAATACAAGGCAGCTAAAAAAAAACTTGCTATCCTTAAATAGAAATGCACAGCAAACAGTACATTAAACATTCAGAGAATGCGCTGTAAAGGAACCAGCTGATGGTGGGAGTTTAAGGGAAACTAAGTAAACTTCACAGTACCACTGAACTGGCAGAAAAAGCAGCTCCTGTTTAGTAAGAAATCAATTAAGTTAAATTAAAGAGACTTTCCTTGGTGCTTCAGAAAATAGAGTTAACAAAATGGTCAAAAGTCTGACTAACGCCAGTGTTTGGATTAAATTCAGAAAGATAAGCCCTGCTATTTGGAGATTAAAGTACTAATGAGGCATAATGAGAATGACATTGGCCCAGAATTTGCTTAAAGGGGGGAATCTAACAGTGTATCCTGGTAGTTAGACTTGCTCCTACGCTCTTCTGCTAAAGATATTTCCGCCCATGAGAGTTGCAGGAAGTGCGAGCTGATAATAATGCACTAACGGCAGCAGAACATCTGGGACCTTGGTGAACTAGGGGCCAAACAGTGTATCTCTTTAACCAATGAGATCAAAGCATTGATAAATAAACAGAGAAGAGACTGAACAGAAATGGCCAAATCAGATACAGAAAGAAAAAGTTAGAAAGGAAAAGAAATATTGCACTAATGGAGAAACACAAGGGACAGGAAGGAAAAGCAGGATTTTTTTAAAAAAGCTGACTGTTTTAAAATCTCCAGTCAGTTCACTACCTGAAGGAATGAGACGCCACTATTTAACTTGTTCACTTTCTCAGCCAGAGGTTAATTGCCAATTATCAACAACTATCACAATGCTACAAAAGGGTACTTACACTATCAATTAGAGACGTGTCATTCTCTATTGAGTTTAATGTGCAAATACAATATCATGACAATCACAGGGTGGTTAACCGTGTGATAGTGTCTTCTTACTGCACTGTAGATTTATTTACATTACATGGATTGCAGTGGTGAAGGTCGCTCTCTGCTGCTTTTCAATTTATTAAATTATTTTAATTTATTAAATTATTTTTGGATATGAGCATCACTGTTAAGGCCAGCACCTTCTCAGGGCAAATTGGGATGGTTAACAAATGCTGGCCTTAACAGTGATGCTCACATCCAAAAATAATTTAATAAATTAAAATGCAGCAGAGTTGCTCAGATTATTCAGCAAATTTGGTGATTCACAATTCATGCGGTATCAGTCCCTCATTAAAAGTGGCAAGTTGAATTACACATTAATAATGGTGTTCATTGTTCACACCCCATAATTCTCAGGAAATTCTAGGCTGATGTACAATTACTTGTATTTATAGAACACCTTTAACATAATAAAACATTCTAAGCCACCAATCTACTTGTTGTGAGTGTATTGGTAGGAGTGACTATCATACATTCCTTGTGGAGGAAAAGTGCTGTCTTCGCATTGAGGATGCTTGAAATGTGTGGCACTACCACTTTGTTAAATGGGAAAGAGTATGCATATGTCCCAGACACCATTATCCCCATGTCTGAGTATGTCCTATTCCACCAGCAGGACAGTCCCACCAGAAGTGGTGGCACAGTGGTAAAACATTGGAAGGGAGTTTTCTTGGGAGTCCTCAACTTGATTATTGTTCAATGTTCACAACTCCTTAGATACTGAAGCAGTCTGTGTCCACAGGCCAAAAAGCCTGAACAACATTCAGTATTAAGCTAGTAAGTTGCCAGTAACATCCATGCCACTCATGTTCCAGGCAATAGCCATCTTCAATAATAGAGAATCTAATCATCTCTCTATGACATACAGCAGCATTACTCCCACTATCCTGGGGATTTCCATTGACCAGAAACTGAACTGAGCCAGCCATATAAGTCCTGTAATGACAAGAACAGGTCAGAGGCCAGGAAATTTGCAATGATTTGCAATCTCCTGACTCCCCAAAACTATCTACCATTTATAAGGCACAAGTCAAAAGAGGAATATTCCCCACTTTCCTGGTTCAATGCAATTCCAATATTACTTAAGACGACAAAGACACCTACTTTACTGGCATCCCATCCACCACCTTTTACCTTTCACTCCCTTCATCACCAATTCACAGTGGCAGCAGTGTGTGTGCCATGTACAAGATGTTTTGCAGGAACTTACCAAGGTTTCTTCGACAGCCCTTCCAAACCTGTGACCTCTACCACCCAGAAGAATAAGGACAGCACTTTCTCCTCTAAACTACTCACCAACCTAACTTGAAACTATATCATTGTTCCTGCACTGTTGCTGGGTCAAAATCCTGGAACTCCCTTCCTAACAGCTGATTGTATCTACACCATAGGAGCTGCAGCAGTTCAAGAAAATGGATCATCATCACCTTCTCAAAAATGGACAACTGATGCTGGCCTTGCCAGTGACACTCACACCCTATGAAAGAAATAAAAAAAAAGACATGCAGCATTTCTGTATGATCTGCATGATGTAGTATTTCAATTTTAATTACAGCACTCTGTGATTAATAATCCATTTGAAAATGGAACCTTCAACCAAAAAGGTTTGAGAACACATGATTTACATGAAGGACAAAAGGATGCTTATGTGGACCTTCCTCAAATTACCATAAAACAATAACTTTCATTTCACTGTTATCTGAGAACGGCAAGGCTTGGAAAGACATAAAACCCAATTTAAGATTTCCAGATACAAAAGAAATGGTGCTACATTACTTTTGTGTTTTCAGGTTTGTTCTGTCCTCCTAATCACCATTAAGTTAACTTTCACCTTTCTGTAAGCTGCTACATTAGCCCCCTTGGGACTATTATTGAGCTGTGGTTTGGCAAGATACTGGTTAGTGTAAAGAGAAAAAAAATCTTAGCTCACACGAAGGGTCAGAGTCAGTGTCGATGATAGGTCGTGGTTTATCCCAACAAGTCACTGAGATTGTTCATGTTTATTACAACTGATAAAATAAACGGATTCACGATTCTCAAAGCAGTTTGAATTTTAACCAATGGGCCCATAGCCAAAAGTTGCTATCCTCTGTGTGCAATGTACTTTTGTAAAAGCTGCCTCAATTAGATTTTTCAGATAATGTAAACAAATTGGAGCCAAATGTAGAACAAATCTAGATGGGCAGATAGTTTTTGGGAGAATAAGAAAAGTTCAATGAACTTGTCACATTATAACTAGCAATTATTACAACGCTCTTTATTTTGAAAGTGCCCATTTGAAACTGGTCTTTGCTGGAGAGCAAGATGAATCAGCAGCATTAAGTTGTACTGTCATCTCCACATCATGCCCAAAAAGATATTCTGTCAAATATACAGACAGATTAATATTCAGATTAAGGGTTTCAAGTTGGTAAGGAGCTAACTGTCCCGTCAGTTTCTTAATAACATTAAAAAATTGAGTTGAGCTGCATGGGGAATTTTCAACATTTGTTTTAAAGTTGAAGAAGTTTTCTTAAGATTGAGTTAGAGTGAAGAGCAAGTCTATACAAAAATAAAATACTGAGAGGGTCTCTCCCAAAATGGTATTTACACTGCTTCTGATGGAATGAATTGCACTGGAGATTAAAGTGGAGCAAAGCTCCAAATTCCAAATCAGCGTTGAGGGAAAATCACAAATCCACAACACAACTGTCTCTAATTTGGAACTGTGAAACTACAAATAACACTGCTATTTCCAACTAGATTTAACACTATAAAGGTGTTTTAGCTTCTCTTTAAGTGTTCCAAATCTGATTATGAGTATATCTTCTAAAAGGTAGACCTGTGAGGATGAATTGAAACAAAATGCCCAGGCATCTTAACTATCCAATGCTTATAAAGCAAACACGTTATATTTTAGGATCACTGTCACAAATTACCAATGACTTCAATAGTGCTGGAGCAGGAAAAGAAAATGTGAAAAAAAATGTAGCAACACATTAAGTACACCTCTACAGTCGCAGGAACAAATCTGGAATATTCCTTTACTTTTCCCCAATTCACATCCAAAATATTAATTTTGATGTGAGAGTTGAGCAGCAACAATAAGCAGAGGGTTCACCCAAGCATTAGTCTAAATCTACCAAAAATATTCTACCAGGCTACCAGATAGTAAATGCAAATGGAACAAACCAGCAGTAGCACAAACATTATGAATTACAGTCCCTTGACATATGAAAATAATCCCTTCATTTTCTTAATTTTCTTCAGGGTTAATCATTTTAAGAGACCTTTAAAAAACTAAACTGAGGTTGTCAAATTGATGGTTCCATGGTCTGACTAGCCATAGTGGTTGGAATGAGGAGAGTACAGAATTTCTGCCCAAGGGAACAACACCATTATTTTCCCCATCCAATTAACAGCATAATCCAACTTGACATTTGTGTCAAACTGCAGAGAAATTTATTCTCCACTTGTCTGGAGTGTAGATCTGTCTGAAGCTGCTCCGTGTTTACCTTTTGTTATTATTACCGCTATGTGTTACCAACAGTATACAGCTGAAATCACCATTCTGATGTGACAGAAGAGCATTAAGAATGAGAATGCGGACAAATGGATATGCTACTTGCATCAAAGTTTTACTAGAAAGACAAGAAACCATTCCCTCCACTGTTATTCATGACAGCATGATGTTATACCTGGCTCAGCTGGTAGCACACTCACCTGAGTCAAGAAGTTATGGGTTCCACTCTCACTTAAGAGACTAGAGCACATAACCAAAGCTGACACATTAGCGCAACACTCTCCTCGGTTCTGCACATTCGGAAGCACTGTTTATCGGATATGTTGCTAAACCAAGGTGTTGCCTGCCCTCTCTGGCAGACATACAAGATCTCATGGGATTATCCGAATGAAGAACAATTTTAATGAGTTCTCCAGGTGACCTGGCCAACATTTATGCCTCAACCAATACCAGAAAAGTGTGACTTGGTCCTCTATTTCATTGCTGTATCCTTGTTATGTGCAAATTGTCCGCTGTGTTTCCCACATCAGTGACTAACTTCAAATTGCTTGATAGGGTGTAATGCACTTCGGAATGTTCTCAGATCATGTTTAAATGCAAGTCTTTCCTTTCTTTGTTAACTATGGGAAAACATTAATGACATGAGGAAGTTGCTGATGATAGAATATTACAGCACTATGATGGTGCATTTTGTGAAAACTTATGAAGGGGAATCTGTACCAAATGGGTTAATGTTTTGCTCCATTGGGTATAGTCATCATGTTCCAACTACCAATCCTATAAACTTGTGTGATGGCCAAACATAATAGCTTTTGACATTCACCATGGTTCCAGCCTAATTTGGCACCATTGCTGTCTCCTGGTGTTTATTTATTCTTGGTGTTGAATCATTATTCACAACCTCACATACGCTTAACTCAAGACAAGTCTCGGGAACATTTGTCCTTCTCCAGCAGCAGCAGAAAAATTACTAACCAACATGTCGAGAAAAACAGGAATTTCTTAAAACAGTTGCTGCCTCCTTACAAATGTACATTTTTAAAAGAAGTTCAGTTTCACTTAATTCTCATCACTATCAAACATGCATGCTGCATTAATTTTCAAAGGAGTGGTGTGGGGTGGAGGAAAGAGAGAAAAAAGAAACAGTGGTCCATGAATACTTGAAGCAAATGTTTTGTAGGAAGGAGAAGTAACCTAACTCCTTCCATCACAATGGTCAATTAGTTTCAAGAAGCAGCTTTTGCACCCGGTTGCAGTTCTATGAAGAGTGAGAAGATCCAACATGATCTGTGCTCTCTGTATTGACTTGATTTATCACAGTGTGGTATTAATGACAGTAGGTAATGAAATAGGAGAGGAGGAGGATGACATGGGAGGCAGACTGACAGTTTGCTGGTGCACCCTGGCTGCAACCTCCACAAGATGCACTCCAGTAACTCACCAGGTATTCTGGGATAGCACCTTCCAAACCCAAATTTCCCCTCCAAGTCACACCATGTCAAAAGCTATTATATCAGGCCATCACACATGTTTATAGGATTGGTGATCACATCAATGTGCCTTGGAAATGTATTATTCCTTCACTGCTGCTGCATCAAATTCCTAGAACTACCACCCTAATAGCACTGTAATTATACTTACATCTTATGGACTTCTGTTCATGAAAGTTGCTGCACAACCCTCTAGAAATATATTTAAAAGCAAAAATCAAACTCTCAACATTGACTCTGTGCACACTAGAAGAATCTCTTGTTTAATTTGGTCTTTCTGATGAGTTACTTGTAGCAGAATTCCAAGTGGAGGCAACGGCCCTGCCCGTGTTGGGCTGTTAATTGGCTCAGGGTTAGAACCGTGGTCTCATTTGGGAGGAAGTCCTATCTTTGAGAGCTATCGATCAATCAAATGGGACCTGAACTTCTCTGGTCCCAACAGCAGTACTGGGAGCAGTGGCCTCTGCTGACTACAGCTGATCTCCAACAAGAGCATCGCAGGAGTTGAACTTCCAAAGATTTTCACTGGGGACAGTCCATCAGCCCTGACAAAGACATAGGAGTTGTAACCAGAAGAACGAGATTTTTTTTGGGGGGACGGCAGGGGGGAGACAAGGAATAGTGCGAAGGGGCCCTCCAATGGGCACAGGGCATCTGGACAATAGGATCACTTTCCTAAGCCCATATCAAGTTAACCTTGGTGGCGTTGCCAAATAGTGTGGACACTCCCTGGATGGAGGTCCTAAGGTGGCCATTAATTAGCTGCTTAAGAGCCTCAAATGGCCTAAAGGTGGGTGCCTTCCCTGTCACTGGTAGATTACGTCCCAACATGCCACCTTCCCCCTCCTAACCTACCGTGGTGGTCCAGTTTTGATCTCAGCCACTGTTGTACATTCCAGAATTGAGTTTGGTGTCCACTTTAGGGATGGGGAAACTGGCCACGGTTCTCATTCACATTTGCACATGCAAAGATCAGATGCTGCAACAATGAGTGAATGACCCACCAGTACACACAGTCAAAGCTCTATCATAGATAATGGGCACTTGGGGAAAGATCCAGTGGCTAACCCAGCAAGGATGTAGAATTTGAAAAGAGGGGTAAATGGGCAAAGGCCCTAATCTGCTAGAAGAAGTCAAGTTCACCTATGATCAGAGCTCCCTTGAACAAAGTTGTCCTTATAAGGGTGCTGCGTGAAACACTTTCAAATAAATAAGATCTTGATTAGATATTTGCACATAGTACTGCCTATTGAAGCTTATAAATGAAGAAATCTACCAACTTGTTACAACTGGTCTTCCCTGCAGTAACAAAGAATGAACTTTTATTGTTGTGATCTTTATAAATATAGAATTGTTCCTCCTGAATGCATCGCAAACCACCTTTTAGCTCATTTCACATCGCCAAACACTTTTAAAATACCAAGTGTTAAAGAGCCTTAATTTTGGAAATAGGCCTTAGATATTCCATATTACACACTAATAAATTAGGAATTAAACATAACCGCACACAGAATGAAAATATGGTTCAACCAGACTGGGAAAAGAGGAGAAGGACTTGTATGATGAAGTTACTCAACCCATTTCTCGGAACAAATGAAAAACATTTCACATACTATGAATTGTTTTGAAGTGCAGTCAGCTGTGAGTGAATAGCCACTTTATGCATGTAGTCCAAAACAGAGTGGCAAGGTTTTGTTTTGGCTGTGCTGGTTCAACTACAAGTGAGCTACCACTCAATGAGCTGACATTGGCATCTGTAATTAGTTACTTAAATCTAAAAGCACAGAACTGGCAATAAAATTTTAAAGTTTGTCATCAAGAGCAAAATTATCCAGGCAACAACACAAAGTAACAACATCTTGTATTTATATAGCCTTTAACATAACCAAACTGCTTTGATAGCATTATCAGCTATAAACTGACCATAAGCCAGGAAAGATATTAGGACAGGTGCTTGGTCAAAGCGACCCATTTTAAAGGAACCTCTTGAGGTGTAAAGGTTTATGGAAGAAATGTGACTATTAGCGTAGTGCATTGAAGGTCGAAAACATACTAAGCTCCAAAACGAACAGAGGCTGTGGTTTATTATTTTTTTCACTCAATCATTTGAATTGAGGGGAGAAATAATGTAGAATTATTTTTCACACAGTACGTTATGGGGATCGGGAATGCCCTGCCTGAAAGATTGCAAATGGATTCAATAATAACTTACAAAATGGCGTTAGATAAATTCTTGAACGTGAAAACTTTGCAGGACCACTGGGAGAGAGGCAGAGAATGGAAGTAATTGGATAGCTCATTTAAAGAGATAGCACAGGCACGTGAGGGGTTGAATGGCTTAACATTAGAACATAAGAAATAGGAGCAGGAGTAGGCCATCTAGCCCTTCGAGCCTGCCCCGCCATTCAATAAGATCATGGCTGATCTGAAGTGGATCAGTTCCACTTTCCCGCTCTCTCCCCATAACCCATAATTCCCTTGTCTGTCAAAAACCTATCTACCCATGACTTAAATATATTTAGCGAGGTAGCCTCCACCACTTCAATGGGCAGAGAATTCCAGAGATTCACCACCCTTTGAGTGAAGAAGTTCCTCCTCAACTCCGATCTAAACTGCCCCCCCCCCCCCTTATCTTGAGGCTGTGCCCTCTGGTCCTGCTATCTTTTCTAAGCGGGAAGAATCTCTCTACCTCTACCCTATCCATCCCTTTCATTATCTTATACGTCTCTACAAGATCCCCCCTCATCCTTCTAAACTCCAATGAGTACAGACCCAGTCTATACAGTCTCTCTTCATAGTTCAACCCCCTCAGTTACTAGAGAGGCGGTGCTCGACAGACTGGAGGGGCTGATTGTGGACAAGTCCCCAGGACCGGATGGAATGCACCCGAGGGTTCTGAAAGAAATGGCAGAGGTGATAGTGGATGCCTTGGTGGTTATTTACCAAACATCGCTGGATTCCGGGGAAGTGCCGGAAGATTGGAAAACGGCTAATGTTACGCCATTGTTTAAGAAGGGTGCCAGGCAAAAGGCAGGGAATTATAGGCCGGTTAGTTTAACGTCTGTTGTGGGTATAATGTTAGAATCCGTCATCAAGGAGGAAATAGCGAGGCACCTTGAGGGGAATTGCTTGATAGAGCAGGCGCAGCACGGTTTCGTTAAAGGGAAGTCATGTCTGACAAATTTACTGGAGTTCTATGAGGATGTGTCTAGGGCGGTGGATAGAGGAGAGCCGGTGGATGTGGTCTTTCTTGATTTTCAGAAGGCGTTTGACAAGGTACCTCACAAGAGGTTATTGCAGAAGGTCAGGGGACATGGAGTTGGGGGTAGGGTGTTAGCGTGGATAGATGATTGGTTGTCAAATAGGATGCAGAGAGTGGGGGTCAATGGGTGCTATTCGGATTGGCGGTTGGTGACTAGTGGAGTGCCCCAGGGGTCGGTGCTGGGGCCTCAGCTATTTACCATTTATATAGATGATCTGGAGGAGGGAACTGAGTGTATGGTGTCGAAATTTGCTGATGACACCAAGATTGGTGGAACGGCAAATTGCGCAGAGGGTGTGGAGAGTCTGCAGAAGGATCTAGATAGGCTGGGCGAATGGGCCAGGAACAGGCAAATGGAGTTTAATGTTGGCAAGTGCGAGGTGGTCCACTTTGGTAGGAATAATGGTAGGAAGGATTATTACTTACGTGAAGAAAAACTGCAGCAGGCGACGGTGCAGAGGGACCTCGGGGTCCTTGTGCATGAGTCGCAAAAACCCAGCTTGCAGGTGCAACAGGTGGTCAGGAAGGCGAATGGGATGCTAGCCTTCATAGCGAGGGGGATTGAATATAAAAGTAGGGAGGTCTTGCTGCGGCTGTATAGGGCATTGGTGAGACCGCAGCTGGAGTACTGTGCGCAGTTTTGGGCGCCGTACTCACGCAAGGATATTTTGGCCTTGGAGGGAGTGCAGAGGAGGTTTACTAGGCTGATGCCAGAGTTGAGGGGGTTGAGCTATGAGGAGAGGCTGAATAAATTAGGCTTGTACTCGTTAGAGTTTAGAAGAATGAGGGGAGATCTCATTGAGACGTATAAGATGATGAATGGGATGGATAGGATAGAGGTGGAGAGATTCTTCCCGCTCAGAAAGGATAGTAGGACTAGGGGGCACAGCCTCAAGATAAAGGGGGGGCGGTTTAGAACGGAGTTGAGGAGGAACTTCTTCACTCAAAGGATGGTGAATCTCTGGAATTCTCTGCCCGTTGAAGTGGTGGAGGCTGCCTCGCTAAATATTTTTAAGACGTGGGTTGATGGGTTTTTGATAAGCGAGGGGATTAAGGGTTATGGGGAGAGGGCGGGAATGTGGAACTGAGCCACGACAGATCAGCCATGATCTTATTGAATGGCGGGGCAGGCTCGAAGGGCTAGATGGCCTACTCCTGCTCCTATTTCTTATGAAGCTTATGAAGCTTATCTCCGGTATCAGCCTAGTGAACCTCCTCTGCACTCCCTCCAAGGCCAAAATATCCTTGCGCAAGTGCGGCAACCAAAATTGCACACAGTACTCCAGCTGCGGCCTCACCAGTGCCCTGTACAGTTGCAGCAAGACCTCCCTGCTTTTATATTCTATCCCCCTCGCTATAAAGGCCAGCATACCATTCGCCTTCTTGATCACCTGCTACATGTGCAGACTGGGTTTTTGCAACTCATGAACAAGGACCCCCAGGTCCCTCTGCACCATAACACGCTGCAGCTTTTCACTCTTTAAATAGTAATCCCTCCTACTATTATTTCTGCCAAAGTGGATAACCTCACACTTGCTAACATTACACTCCATCTGCCAAGTCCTCGCCTACTTGCTCAGCCTATCCAGATCCCTCTGCAGACTTTCCACACCCTCTGCGCAATTTGCTTTTCCACTCACCTTCGTGTCATCAGCAAATTTCATCACCCTACACTCAGCCCCTTCCTCCAGATCATCTATATAAATGGTAAATAGCTGAGGCCCCAGCACCGATCCCTGCAGCACTCCACCAGTCACCAACTGCCAATCAGAATAGCACCCATTGATACCAACTCTCTGCCTCCTATTAGACAACCAATCCTCGATCCACGCTAACACCTTACCCCAACTCCTTGCACCCTAACCTTCTGAAGCAACCTTTTGTGAGGCACCTTATCAAACGCCTTTTGAAAATCTAGAAACACCACATCCACCAGTTCCCCTCTGCCTACCACACTAGTCACATCCTCAGAAGTCTAATAAATTCGTTAAACACGAATCCGTGCTGCGTCTGCTCTATCAAACCATTCCTTTCTAGGTGCCTCGCTATTTCTTCTTTGATGACGGATGCAAGCATTTTTCCAACTACAGGCGTTAAACTAACCAGCCTTTTTTTTTCCCTGCCTTTTGTCTGCTACCTTTTTTAAACAGCGGCGTAACATTAGCCGTTTTCCAATCTTCCGGCACTTCCCCGGAATCCAGTGAATTTTGGTAAATAATCACTAAGGCATCCACGATCACCTCTGCCATTTCCTTCAGAACCCTGGGATGCATTCCATCCGGTCCTGGAGACTTGTCCACCATCAGTCCCGCTAGTCTATCAAGCACTACCTCTCTAGTGACAATAATCGCATTCAGGCCCTCAACTCCTACCATCCTTCTATCTTTAATATCTGGCAAACTATTCACGCCCTCCTCCATGAAGACCGAGGCAAAAAACTTATTTAAGGCCTCAGCCATTTCCTCATCTCCCACCACTAAATCCCCCCTCTCATCCTCTAAGGGTCCAACATTCACTCTAGCCAGCCTCCTCTTCTTCATATATTTGTAAAAACTCTTATTCTCCTTCTTTATATTTCGTGTGGTTTAGCTTCATAGTCTATCCTCCCTTTCTTTATCAATTTCTTAGTCATTCATTGTTGATTTTTAAACCTTTCCCAATCTTCTAATCGCCCACTACTTTTAGCCACTCTAAAAGTATCAGCTTTTAATTTAATACTTTCCTTTATTTCCTTCGATAACCACGGCTGATTATCCCTTCTCCTACATTCCTTCTTTACCATTGGAATATATTTCTGCTGAGCACCAAAAAAATCTCCTTAAAGATCCTCCACTGTTCCTCAGCTGTCCTACCAAACAATCTGCGCCCCCAATCTACATTTGCCAATTCCTCTCTCATCCTACCGTACTCCCCTCTGTTCAAACAGAGGGCACAGGTTCGGGACCCTACTTTCTCATCCTCCATCTGCATCAAAAACTCAACCATACTATGATCGCTCGTCCCAAAAGGATCTCTCACATTAAGATCCCTAATTCTACCTGCCTCGTTACACAACACCAGATCTAAGATAGCTTGCTCTCTCGTAGGTTCCGTCATACACTGTTCAAGGAAACTATCCCGACAGCATTCCAAGAACTCTTCCTCAAGCCCACCGTGTCCGACTTGGGTCAACCAATCAATATGCAGATTAAAATCCCCCATAATTATCGCCGTTCCATTTCTGCACGCATCATTTATTTGCTTGTTTATAGCCTGCCCCACCTCTAAGTTATTATTTGGGGGCCTATAGACCACACCCACCAGCGTCTTCCTCCCCTTGTTGTTCCTTGTGTGCTGCATAATTGTACATAATTCTGCATATTAAGTGTTTCAGCATCTCTTCAGAAAGATCGGACAGCACATTTCACAGCATGTGCAAACTACGCTGTGTATGGATCACAAAGGGTCTCTATTGCTACAGCCTCAGGTTATGTTATGGTTTGAACAGATAATGGGCACACTTGAGAATTAAATGTTCTGATAACTTACAGGACAGGCCAGCACTACATTGTGTTTGTTTGTAAAAATAGTTTGCAAATTTTACCACCTGACCTCTACCTGCTTCCCCCCTCTTGGTTTTAATCAGTTACATGAAAGCAGCATCTTTTTTTCTCACCAGGCCGATCCCTTTGATCCACTAATCTTTCCTTCTCTTCTGGATACTGCCCATTCCCAGAACTTTGTTTTTATTGCAAACTTCAGTGTGCAGTGAAAGAAAATTAAGGCAAGCTACAGACTGACAGATCCTGACAAATATTTGGTAATCACATCAAGTGCATTTTAAAAGGTACCAGATATCCGGTTTAGCCCCAGCTGAGGCCACAGAGCTAACATGTCAACTCGTCAACTTTGAGGATGCAACGTGCCCAACATAATTGGAATCACATTTCACTGCTTTCTATCAACACACAGTATGTCATTTTATAATTCTGGAAGCCTTGTGCTGATCGGAAAAACTACACAGCTGGATTAAAATGTGTTGAGAAAATGAATGACGAGTTAAATGTTTCCATGGCATAAACCACTGACAACTTTTACATGAAACATTATTAACACTGCAGTTAAATTGTAATTGACTAAATGTACAACATATATTTAGAATGTCATGTCAGATATAGCTCAGGTCTAAGGGCAATGATTCAGTTACCTCTGTCCTTACAATTCCTCCATTATGCTAAGTCACTTGCTATGCTTACAGCCAGGAGAATGCACCATTCCCATCCAGTCACTCAACGAGCAAGGTGCCAAAAAATTCAGTGGGCACCAGATCACAATGAACATCAACCATCATACCCATAAGGGAGAATGTCACCATCGCTTTGAATTGGAATCAGACAAGTATTCACAAAAATCTTAACTTTGGCTCCCTCTGGCCGAGTCTCTTTCAAACTCCAAAACCAGAATTGTCATGTCTCAGGAGCATCAACCCATCTTCTTGGATGAAAGCCACCATTGTATCTATGGAACTAATTTTGGATTCTGGGAATAACTGTTTAAAAATGTGAGGACAAGCTTGTAAAGCTGTTAAAAGGTAGATGTGATGCCCAGGTTTATAACTAAGGGATAAATTACAAAACCAAAGACACAGTTCTTAACACATATGTGTCTGGGAGAAACAAGACTTGGTTGTGAGGCCAGCTAAATTGGGGTGCTTAACCACTTCTTTCTTACCCTGATTTGGTTGTTTGCAATATTAAACTGCAGACAGGAGTGACACATGCCCACAAGCAGAATGGGAATCGGGGCACATCCTCTTTAAATATGTAGATCGAGCACTGGTGACATATGGTCTGCCATTTTAACTGGAGGGCTGAATGACTGGAAGAAAGTTCTCAGTGCTGAAAGTACAAGTTCAGCAGGGTATGGGCAGAACAGAGGTGCAAACTATTGACTCCCAATTAGAAAGTGTTTAAACAACATGATCAATGACGTCTTCTGAAAAATAACAGGTCGAGAAGTGATTTATTTCTTCAAAGCAGTAGAAGATGGAATATTTTGTAGTTTGGTGTTAACCAGATAGTGCAAGGAAAGCTCTTGGTCCTGACTTTGAAATCGTTTTGTCAGACAATTGCCTTACAGATATTTAAGCCAGTGATTTTCTATTGCATTTCCTAGACCTTTTTTTTTAACCTGTTTGGACCTCTTCCCATACTTCTCTTTTTTTTAATTTGTGCAATTTCCTCTAAACACCGATTCAACATACACAGCACCAACTTCAATAGGCATTTTGGCCAAGATTAAGTAATGTAACATTATCATCTGCTGATATAAAAACCTCAGTCAAAAATATCCCACACAAAGTAGGATTTTACTGTGTAGGTGAAGTAATTAATGTGGGATTGAGCAGTAGATAGTAGAGGAATGTGTTCTAAAGTTGGTTGAAGGCTAAAGTTTACATGGATAATTAGATTTATATATAGTTAATGCCTAATTACAGTTAGAAGCAAAAATGCCTTTTCTTGACAACTTATTTCCCGTAAATTTGTATTATTATTTACAATAAGTGGTGACTCATTTTCAATTAATCTGCACGAAATAATGAAATTTCAGACCACAATTTATAAGCTAACGTCCTTGTTCTTAATGGATCGACTTCCCAACATGTGGTAATGAATGGTTCATACAGATAAAACTATGATAAGATGGCAGTAAATGCTTTATGAGTTCTGTTCTAAGGCAAAACATCTGCCACAATTCAGTGCACAACAGTTCATTAATGAAACACTAGTCATTTAAAACACCTCTAGTATCAACCAACCCTGCATGTACAGATTAATATGAACTATGGAACAAAAGATCTATCTCAGTACGGTCACAGAATCACACAACACAAAGAGGTCAATCAGCCCATCGTGATTTACTGTAAAAACTATCCAGTTAGTTCAATTTCCCTTGTCCATCCCCACAACCCTGCAAAAGTTTCCTTTTTAAGTATATGCACAATTCCTTTTGGCTAGCTACTGTTAAATCTATTTCTACCAACTCTTCAGGCACTGCATTCCAGTTCATAACAAGTGTATGTAATCTTCTGACTTGATATCATACGGATTTCATCAAAGAGAAAACAGAAAACTTATTTTTAACAGTATAAGAATAAATATAACTGCTAAATAATTATAATTGTAATCTTTGCCATGGTCTAATATTCAACCTTTTTCTGCCAGTGGTCAAAGTCCATAGAAGACCAATGCTTTGGAATATTATACAATCTACCATATCTTGAACATGACGCAAGTGCAGTGAGCTAACTGCTGGCGTCAGCCAGAGACTGTTTCCACTGTGGTTCATTCAGGCCACACATACTGGGTGGTGGTGAGGACAATGCAGAATACAAATGGATTTTTTTAAGAATGGGATTAAAAAAATGTTGTGGAAAACAAATTTATTCCCAAAGGGACTCATAAGGGATGCAATGTTTACTTTGATGGAATGGGGTTCTATTGCCTGAAAGGGTATTGAAGGCAGGGACCCTCATAATAAGAAAGAAGTATTTAGATGTGCAGTTGTGATGCCAAGGCAGACAAGGATATGGACTAAGTGCTGGAAAATGGGATTAAAATAGCTGAGTGATTTGTCTTTGACTGGCGCAGACTCAATGGGGTTGAAGGGCTTTTTTCCATGTTGCAAGCCTCGATGACTCGCAGACTGTGCCAAACATTAAGGATGTTCAACATGGCTTCATGCCTTAAAAATCTAATCGTAAATTTTGAAGTTACGAAGTGTGGGGAATAGGAAAGCACAGTAGACATCGTCTAATTAGACTTCCAAAAAACTTTTGGTGACACATCAGAGACTGCAATTATTGATAAACATCTTTATTACCAGTGGTAATATATCGAGTTAAATTGAAAACCAGTAGACGGGATGTGGCAATTAGAATTTATACATGGATTCAGATCTGTTTGGAGACTACTTACCTGTGATGACCCACAATGAATGGTATTGCATTTTTGCTATTTTTACTCATCGTCTAGATGTAAATGTTGGGAGAACAATCTGAAAATCTGCATACGACTAAAAAATCTGTGCGAGTGATAGGACTGTAAAAAATACTCGACTGCTTCAGGTGGATATTAACTTGTTAAGGGATTCAGCTTCTAATTGGCAAATGATGTCTACTTTGTCAAGAACAGATAAAAATGCTTATTATTTTGTCTTGTACAACACTTTGATCAGGCTGCATTTAGAATATGATGCCCAACTTTGGATTTGCTCACATTGTGAAGATTTGGAAAAGGACAACCACAAGAATAAGTTCCAGTATAAAATATCTTAGTTTTCAAAATAGGCCTCAAGTGTTGGGACACTACATTTTAGAGAAGAGTGACTTAGGTGTGATCTGAGTGAAGTTTATGATAAAGAGGAAAGATTGTGTTCCAATTGATTGTTTGTACCAATTAAATAGATTCAGAGATCACAATTCTATGATTTTATAAAAAGCAGAAGAATGGCACTGAGCCATGATGCTCATTGGGAGAAATGATGCAGGTACAATGGATCAAATAGTCTCCTGCTATGCCACAACAATTATGTGATCACAATTTTAAGTTATGCAAAGCCAGATCAACTCTGTCAGCATTGGCTTAGTTGGTAGTGCACTTGTCTTGAGACAGAAGTCTGTGGGTTCAAGTGCCACACAGACTGACACTCTACTGAGGGAGTGCTGCACCATTTGAGATGCTGTATTTTGGATAAGACGTTGTCTGCTCTCTCAAGAGGACATTCCATAGCACCATTTCAAAGAAGCGGTGTCCTAACCACTATGCTTTCCTTAATCAACATCACTTGAATGGTTTATATAGTCATCATGTTGCTGTTTGTCGTAGCTTGCTGTGCATAAATTATCTGCTGTATTTCCTGTGTTACAATAGTCATTACACTTCAAAAAATTCTTTGTTGGCTGGAAAGTGTTCTGCAACATGCAATTGTTGTGAAAATGTAAATCTCTCTTTTTATCAATGTTGCATATCGTGAGATGGTTCATTTACCTGAGAAGGGATGGTGTGCCTCTTAAGCAGGCAGGCAGTTGTATCATGTGATGAATGCCGATTTGCAGGATTCTTTCAATGAGAGTTGAACATGTTTCAGGTTCAGTGAGGATCACATCTTACAACTTCTTCAGGGAATTTGTGGTCAGAGATCTGGACTACTTCAGATTGCTTAGATGGATGGATGAGAAATTTCTCATCATCTATTTGGCTGGGCTTTGGTTTGGCTTGCTGCCTTTCTCATGAGATCACAAAGCGCTTTAGCAACAAGCTCTTAACATAAAGATTCGGAGAGCATGCCCTCCATTGCCATAAAGCCAGAGGGTTGCTCAGCATTGAGATGGCTGGTTTGTGATGGACTGGGATGCTACAAGAGGACTCTTTCAGACTTACTTCTTCTACACTCTGGACCAGACCCTTAAGTTACAAATTTGATGGGCTACTCCAGCACATGGCATCTGATGTCCTATCCCTCCAAAGCCATGCCCAGTGTATTCCACCTCTTACCATGTCTTAAAAAGGAATTGCAAACCTCTGTGGAGACTAAAGCACTATCCTAACCCAACAAACCTAGGAGACACTCTAGATAGCACATTAGGGTGGCACGTTGGCACAGTGGTTAGTGCTATTGCCTCACAGTGCCAGGATCCTAGGTTCAATTCTGACCTCAGGTGACTGTCTGTGGGGAGTGTGCACATTCTGCCTGTGTCTGCGTGGATTTCCTCCAGGTACTCCGCTTTCCTCCCACAGTCCAAAGATGTGCAGGTTAGGTTGACTGGCCATGCTAAATTGCACCTTAGTGTCAAGTAAACACGTGGGGGTTACAGGAATAGGGCCTGGAAGGAATTGTGGTCGGTGTAGACTCAATGGGCTGAATGGCCACCTTCTGCACTGTAAGGATTCTATGATCTAATGAAAACAGCAGCAAAGGTCAAAACCTGAAGCAATCTACCAACCAAACTTGCGGGATCTACATGTGGTGCTACTCCCATACACTGGACCTCATCACTTGCCTGACCATACCACGTAGCAGCATACTGCATACCTGTCCAACAAAGGACATCACGCATACACGCAAGCATGCATGCACACACACACCCCTACCTCTTGTGGACATTCAATTGAATACAGCAATGCACATCATATCTGGAAATTCTGGGTAGCCAACCTCCACCACTTGGGCCTCAATACAAATCCCTTATGCACTTGTAGAGAGACACAAACAATGCTGCACATTTCTGATGAGTGTCTTTGTTCCAGATTAAGTGGTGGACTAATTACCTTAAACTCAGCAAATGAAGAGGCTGCCACTTGGCTTCCAACATTTGCATTTGTTAAATAATAATAAAGAGATTACATGGTTTCAAAGCATCAAATTGTATGGGCTAAGCTGGCCAAAGGGTCTTTACCTGTGTGTCATCATTCATTTACCCGTAACAGATCAGCAGTTGAATTTGGTACCTTCCTGGTCAATATGGCTCAGTTGGATAAACTGGCTGGACCACTGGGAGAGTTAGGAATCCTAGAACATTATTAAGCGATTTATAGGCCTGCCATTTTTTTAGTGCTTGTTTCAATGTACTGTACTTTGTTTCCTTAATAAGTTTGGACAGTTACTGCATCTGCTTTACAGATGCACAATTTATAAAACTGATTTTCATTATTTCTGCAATCTATGCACTAACATGGTAAAATATGACCACCCTAATAAAGTTCAGATAATTGTGGCTCCCCATGAGCTAATTCCTCATCATCCTCTTTAAACCAGGAACATTGAGCAGGCTTTCTCGCTGAGACAATGCTACTACATGGAGCTGAGCAGTGTGAATGTTTCTGCATGACATACCATATGGAGGTAAATTTACATTGTCATATACGCATGCACGCACATGTCTGTTTTGATTCTGGGTTGGATTTGACACTGGGTAACAGAGTACGAAGTCAGTATATGCAGTTCTAAAATACCAAGTCAACTCTAATGTATCTTGGCAAGACAGAGTACCCAATTCCTTCACTTTTAGCAGAATAATGTGGCCTGTCAGGCCAGAACCTAAAGTACCATTTGCTGTTGTATACTGCAGAACAAATAGCAACCTACAGTTAAAAGACAAGAGGCCAAATATTCTAATATCAGCACAATCATTTTGGAGAGACTAACTCGGATAAAAACATGTTTGTACTGTGTTAAGATCTCAGGTTACATCTCTGATGCACGACATAAAACACAACTTGAAACATAAGCCAGGCAGTGTCATGCATCATTCCATGAATTAAAGACATATTGAACTCTCCTTAGGTGGTAATAAAAATGACAATCAAAAGACGCTTCTTTAAAATGGAATTGAATATTTATGAATAATGATTAGCACAAATTTAAAAATTAATGGCTACATTGGGAAGGATAGCAGCAGTCTGGATACTGAAAGGAAGAAATAACTTGCTTATGTGGAGTCTTTCATGACCTCAAGATGTCCAACAGGATGTTTAATAGCCAATAAAGCACTTCCTTTTAAAAAAATGCAGTACTTGGTACGCTGAAAATTCTTCACTTCAGCTCTCTCGATTCATCATCTCAGCAAAAATAGGTCTGTCCACATATTTGCTATTGTTGGGTCTCATCATTATCTTCAAAGTGAAAAATAACATTCATAACTGTACAGAAAAACATCAGCATGCCCCTTATCTTCTGGTGTCCAATATAAAACAATTCATTCATATTATACAGATGAAATTCAACATAACTTACTCTGTTGAAGATTTCATTTGGTCTACAGATGGTGAGTTTAAGTCACTTGCAGATGTGGACGTAACTTTTGCAGAATGGCTTTGGGAGTCAGGCTGTGCTGGGTGAATGGAAAGCACCTTTGAATTCTTTACATCAAACCCAGAAGGACTGCTAGGGCTCAGTCTTTCAGGGGTTGGGCTATGCGGTCTTGCTGGTGCTGGACT
Source organism: Carcharhinus amblyrhynchos (assembly GCF_965287045.1). Classification (NCBI taxonomy): domain Eukaryota; kingdom Metazoa; phylum Chordata; class Chondrichthyes; order Carcharhiniformes; family Carcharhinidae; genus Carcharhinus; species Carcharhinus amblyrhynchos. Next base: position 47,713,776 of record NC_137327.1, read on the forward strand.
GGTTGGTCTAATCGCTGTTGATACGTCAGCCATGTTCTGTCCTGAAGAGCGCCTGTTTTTCCGTCCTTCATCCCCGTTTGGGGTCAGCTTCCTCCGGTCTCTACGTGCATTTGACATCTGTCCATCATCTTCACCGTCTTCATGCTTCAGTGCGTTCTGAGGACAGGAAAGTCACAGTGAAATCTGGAATACATCTATTGGCCGAATTTTACTGTCCCACCCGCCATGGGAATTGGAGTGGGTGAGGGGCGGATTGTGGAAAGGTCCGTTGACCTCGGGCGGGATTTTACAGTTTCGGGATGAGCTGGTACTGGTAACACAAACCTTTCTGCTTAAGGAATTGCAAACCATGGAGTGGCATTTCTACCATCAAGTCCTGAGTGAAAACAATTCAATAATTTCACAGTCCGCACTGAGTATTATCACTTTGAAATGAAGAACAAATCACATTTTAAAGCAGTCCAGGGTCTTGGTAGTTCTCAGTAATACACCAAGGTACAAGCTTTTAACAGTCTACATTTGTCTGGGATTAACTAATGGATGTAATCTTACTCACACCTGCTTTTCATCACTCCACCACTGGTGGCAGTGCCTTAATGGCTTTGGCCCCAAGCTCTTATAGATCTCGGGGATCTTATAGAGACTTACAAGATAATGAATGGGGTAGATAGGGTAGAGGTAGAGAGATTCTTCCCGCTTAGAAAGGATAGCAGAACTAGAGGGCACAGCCTCAAAATGGGGGGGGGGGGGGGGGGGGTGGCAGTTTAGGACAGAGTTGAGGAGGAACTTCTTCACTCAAAGGGTGGTGAATCTCTGGAATTCTCTGCCCATTGAAGTGGTGGAGGCTACCTCGCTAAATATATTTAAGTCATGGGTAGATAGGTTTTTGACAGACAAGGGAATTATGGGTTATGGGGAGAGAGCGGGAAAGTGGAACTGATTCACTTCAGATCAGCCACGCTCTTATTGAATGACGGGGTAGGCTCAAAGGGCTGGATGGCCTACTCCTGCTCCTATTTCTTATGTTCTTATGTTCTCTGGAATTCCCTCCTGAAATGTCTCAGTCCTGCTTTAAGGCACTCCTTAAACCCTACCAAACTTTTGGTCACTTGTGCTAATATTAGCCTGAATTCTCTGGTGGTTCATGCTGGCGGGATCTTCTGGTCCTGCTGACGGCACATCCCTTTTGCATGTTTCCCAGCATTTTTGGGATGGAGCCAATGGGAAATCCCATTAACAGCAGTATGACCAGAAGATTCCACTGCCAGTAAATGGCATGTGAGAAATATGCCATGAGGAGGCCAGAAAATCCGCCCCCCCCAACACACAATTGTCTTTTGTGAGTTGGTGTCCAATTTGTTTTGACAATGATAGTTTGCCCTATTAAAGATGCTGCATAAATGGAAATTGTTGTTAGATTTGAGGTAGAGTAAAGAAAAATGGAGCAGCAACAGTCTAGTGAGATCAATAAATGTCTACAGCCTTTATAATGGTTGCACTTTGAATGGAAGTGAAGGGGGTCTGTGCAGACTTGAGCTCTGCCAATGAAGCTAACGAGTCAATTTTTACAATGCATTTTTGTGTTACTGAAATCAGAAATATTTTCAAAATAAACCAGAAGCACTCTTTTTAACTGGACATTTTGCCAGATTTCCTCTACAGGAGGTTGTTGTTCCCCTCACGTGTCTTCTGTCTACGTACAGCTGTGGGCAAGAACATTCTAGTAAGTCAGCTCTTAAAGGCCTTAATAGAAAGACAATAAAGGAATGGGGAAAAAGGGGGAAAAATAGAGAGTTCTGGCTGAAGGGTTTGGACAACAAGGCACAAACACCAGCAAGAAACAGATGAAGAGCAAAGCAATAAATGTGAATATTCTATATACAATTTACTGTAAACTAAACATTTTCCCAGCACTTTCATGTTGATTATCCATTTCTATACAGCCCAGAAAAGCTCAACAAATTATAATATTTATTTTTTGTAACTGTGTTTGTATAAATATGAAGGAGGAAAAAATCTACTTCAAAACAAATGGACATTTATACCAAAACCCTGATCATGATCTGGAATAATGACAAAGCTGGATGATTATGGATGAACTCAGCACTATCCAATACTTTCCAAATGGACTTTTAAGAAAAAAAAACCTGAGATCATTTTGAAGAACTCTAAAAATAGCTCAGTTATGCCTTATAAGGAATCAGAGATCCGAGCATTGCTACACAGTTAATCTGTGCGCAGCCAAAACTTCAAAAGCATTATTGCGTTACACAAACAGACAGGTTTCCTAATTTGCGAGCGCCATCTGATTTTTATCTGTCCTATCTGACTTATCTGTGGGTTTTTACACCCAAGTTTCATGTGACAGTGAGCAATGGAAGCATAAAAAGTACAGTATTTTAACACATACTTAGTGGAGCAAAAGAGGAATACGGAAAATCTGAGGAGTGTTTGGCATTCAGCTAATTATACGTTTATCAAACTCTACATAGAGGCAAATCAACAAGAAAATATGAAAGGAATGAAATTTGGTGTACAGATTTCAAAGTAAATGAACAGCCATCTACAGCTAATAATGGCAAACTGCTTCATCCTTTCAGATGCCATCAATTCCAATTAAAGCCTGCATGAAATCATTTGTTCTTTGCTAAAACAAACGTGCGCACGCATTTGCAAATTGAGTTTCTATTCACAACAGCCAAGCTCATTGGGCTGAATTTTACTTTGGGCTTCGGGACCAAGACCTCAAATGGGGATCCCAGGCCTCCACTTGCCAGCTACAACACCAACTCAGTGCTATCCCTGAAGCAGGCCTAACTGGCCACCTCCAAGTACAGGATGTAGGCATTGCCGTCTCAGAGAGCTGGCAGCACTAGATCCTCGGCAGCTCCAGCAGGGGATGCTGAAGCAGGTAAGAGACCTTGAGGAACACTCAAAATGGAGGTGCCCTCGGAGGGAGAAAATTAAAATCAGAGGGTTCCGGCAGGCAGGATCCTTGAGTTGGAGGATAAGCCCTCCCAATGGTTTGTTGGGGCTGCAGGGGTTCTCTTCTGTGTCTGTGAGCCCTTTTTGGAAGATGGAGTTTCTGACTCCAATGGTCTCCTGATCTACCACAGGGAGAATGCTTCCATTAAGCTGGCAGTATCCTGGTAGTTGCTCCATTGTCAGCTAAATGCCAGTGAGCTGGTAATATCACTCCTAATTGAGGCCTTAATGACATCATTGGCTGTTTCACTGATGTTGTCTAGGGAAGGAAACCTACGATCCTTTCCAGGTCTGGCCTACATGTGACTCCAAATCCACAGCAATTTGGTTGACTCTTAATTGGCCTAATAAGCTGTCCAGTTTTATGAAGGCAGTATGAAGCGTAAAGGGAATGCAAGCAGATGACTACCTGGCAGCACCCTAGGCACCGGAAAAGACAACATTTCAACACACGCACGCATGGCATGGAACCAATTAGGGGGCAAACAGATACATTTGTCCTGACAGCATGGGGTGACCTCGCACAATCCTTGTGAAGATGGACTCCCGTCTCCACATTAAGGGTACCCTCCATTGTGTTGTGTGTGACACAAAAACTGTGCTAAATGGGACAGGTTTCAAACTGAGAGAGGTGGTGGTGGTGGTGGTGGTGGTGGTGGTGGAGGTGGAGGTGAGGAGAAGTCATCTCTGGTTGAATGAAGAGTTCAGGGGGGCATGCTAGGAGCAGCACCAGGCATATCTAAAAATGAGATGTCAACTTAGGAAAGCTTCAACTCAGGACTACTTGCATGCCAAACAGTGAAAGCAGCGTGCAAAAGACAGAATAAAGTGATACCACAACTAAGATTGGATCTAAGCTCTATAGTCCTTTCACATCCAGTCACTCTGGTGGTGGAAAATTAAACAACTAACCTGAGGAGAATGCTCCACAAATATCAATGAACGGGAAGCCCAGAACATCTGTGCAAAATAGAAGGGGGAAGTATCACAAATGCCAGTCTTCAGCTAATCTGATTCACGCCACATGATATCAAAAAATGGCTGAAGGTATTGGATACCACAAAGACTAGGGCTCTGCCAACACTTTGGCAATAGTACTGAAGGTTTGTGCTCCAGAATGTGCCACACCCCTAGCCAAGCTGTTCCGGTACAGCTACAACATTTACCCAGCAATGAGGAAAATTGCCCAGGTATGTCCTGTCAGGACAAATTCAACCCAGTCAATTAACGCCCCATCAGTCTACTCTCAATCATCAGCAAAGTGATGGAGGTCGTCGTCAACAGTGCTATGGTGAGGTATTTATTCAGCAATTAGGCAAAAGATAAAGTTTCCATAGTCCCAGATGACCATGGGCTGCTCTCCCTTTTGAGGGGCATAGCTGACTGGTGGTGATTTAACTTTACTGCTGAGGGTCACCACATCTCAGGCGAGGTGCGAAGTTTAGAATGCAGGCCTTCATGAATAACCTCAGCCAGAACAGGAATTGAACCTGTGCTGTTGGCATCGCTCTGAATCACAAATCAGTTGTCCAACCAACTGAGCTAAACCAACTGAGCAATAACCTGCTCGCCGACACTCAGTTTGTATTCTGCCAGGGACACAGCTCCTGACCTGGTCCAAATATGAACAAAAGAGCTGGATTCCAGAGGTGAGGCAAGAGTGACTGCCCTTGACATCAAGGCAACATTTCATCAAATGTGGCATCAAAGAGCTTGAACAAAACTGGTATCATGGGAGAAAAACTCCCTACTGGTTGGAGTCAAACCTAGCAAACTGGAAGATGGTCGCGGTGATTGGAGGTCAATCATCTAAATCCCAAGACATCACTGCCGGAGTTCCTCAGGATAGTTTTCTAATCATAGCCATCTTCAGCTACTTCATCAATGAACTACCCTCCGTCATAAGGTCAGAACTGGAGATGTTTGCTGACGATTGCACTATGTTCAGCACCATTCCGGACTCCTCAGGTACTGAGGCTGTTCCTGCCCACAGGCAGCAAGATTGGACAGCATTCAGGTTTGGACTGTTAAATGGCATGTAACGTTTGTGCCAACCACGTGCTAGGCAATGACCATCTCCAATAATGGCAAATACAACCGCTTCCCTTCTCATTCAATGGCATTACCATCACTGAATCCCCAACCATTAACATCCTAGGAGTTATCATTGACCAGAAACTGAACTGGATCAGCCAATTAAGTACTGTGGCTACAAGGCCAGGTTAAAGGCTGGGAATTCTGTAGCGAGGAACTTACCTCCCGATCCCGCAAAGCTTGTCCATCTGCAAGGCATAAGAAGGGAGTATGATCAAATACCCTCCACTTGCCTGGATGAGTGCTATTCCTGCAACACTTAAGAAGCTCAATATTATCCAGGACAAAGCAATTGGCTGGTGGTGATTTCGCCTTATTGCTGAGGGTTACCACACTTCAGACAAGGGGCAAAGTTGAGAATGCAGGCCTTCATGAATAACCTCAGCTGGTACAGGAATTGAACCTGTGCTGTTGGCATCACTCTGCATTACAAATCAGCCAACTGGGCTAAACCAACTGAGCAATAACCTGCTCACTGACACTCAGTTTGGGTTCTGCCAGGGACACAGCTCCTGACCTGGTCCAAATATGGACAAAAGAGCTGGATTCCAGAGGTGAGGTGAGAGTGACTGCCCTTGACATCAAGACAACATTTGATCAAACACTGATAGGCACCCTATCACCTTAAATATTCACTCCCTCCCATACTGACACACAGTGGCAGCCGTGGATATCCACCAACAAGATGCACTGCAGGAACTCATCAAGGCTCCTTTAATAGCACCTTATAAACCCATGACCTATAATCAACTAGAAGGACAAAGGCAGCAGATGCATGGGAACAGCACCACCTGTAAGATCTCTAAGTCACTCACTATGCTGATTTGGAAATATATTGCATTCTTTCACTGCCACTGGGTCAAAATCCTGGAACACCCTGCCTAACAGCACTGTGGGTGTGTCTATGCCACATGAACTGCAGCAATTCAAGAAGGCAGTTCACCAATTTAATTCAATTCAACGTCGTCATTGTATAGGACACAAATACAAATGCAATGAAAAGTGAGCTTGCAGGCCATCACTTTAAGGGAAACTAGGAATCTCGTGAAGAATTAAAAAAAAGTTAGATGGATTTTTGACCCTTAAGGGAGTTGAGAATCATGGGGGAAGTAGATCAGTCATGATCTTACTGGATGGTGGAGCAGACCAAAAAGGCCCAATGGCCTATTCTTGTTTTTTTTTCCATGAACATTTAATCCATTTGACCAGCTATTCCTGGGAATCTTCTCCAGTGGCGGGATAACATAGGGGAGCCATCCTGATGCAATTCCCTGCTATTTCCCAAATCCAACACCCCCCCACACCCTACACTGCCTGCATTTCCTCCAGGGGACTGGGAAAACTCTGCCCAGCCAACTGGCTGCATGTAGCTCCTGCAAAATTCCAGTCACAACTGAAGTTCAAACCAGTTTTATTCAGTGCTGGCATTAACAGCATTTTTGTTTTACCTCCCTCAAAGTGAAAAACCAAGGAGCAAGTATTTCTGCCATATAAGGAGTGAGGCTATTGGCAAAGACGGCAGATTTTGGAGTTATCGCTGCAATACATTGAACTAATTGTTATTGGGTCATCAACAGCAAGCTTCACACATTTATCTATAAATGATGGATTGACTCTGGTTGCTGATATGAGGAGTCCATGACAGTGTTTTTTTGACAGTGCTTTTTTAAAACTCTTCCAAAAGAAAGGAGGACTGTTCAGATATCCAGCTGTTAACCTCTTGCTTTGCACAGCCAAAGTTTTGCTTCCCAGCAGCTGTCATTTCGTTTGGTCAAGAGACCAGAATTCAACTCCAAATCGCAAATTCTCCAAATATACTAATACGTTTTGGTTTGGAAAATGAACCATACGGAAGATGAAAAAATGGTGAATAACGTTATGAGATGGAACAGGAACCAATAGAGAGCACAAGTGCCAAGTATTTCAGAAACAGAGATCAGTAGGAAAAGAACATCAAACTCCTACACAGGATGTAATAAAAACTCACCCTCCTCTACCCAAAGTGCCACAATTTCAGTGAGTGATCCTAGTAATAAATTGAGCTATTTTCCAGGTCATTTCCAGGTGGAGTTTAATTTAGACAAATGCGAGGTAATGCATTTTGGTAGAATAAACCAGGGCAGGACTTACTCAGTTAACAGATAGAGTTATAGAACAAAGAGATCTAGGGGTACATGTTCATAGTTCCTTGAAAGTGGAGTCACTGTGGACAGAGTGGTGAAGAAGGCATTCAGCACAATTGGTTTCATTGGTCAGAACACTGAATACAGGACTTGGGATGTCTTGTTGAACATGTACAAGGCATTTGTAAGGCCACACTTGGAATACTGTATGCAATTCTGGTCATCCTATTCTCAAAAGGATATTATTAAACTAGCAACAGTACAGAAAAGATTTACTAGGATGCTACTGGGACTTGATGGATTGAGTTATAAAGGAGAGGTTGAATAGACTGGGACTTTTCTCTCTAGAACATAGGAGGCTGAGGGGTGACCTTATAGAGGTCTATAAAATAATGAGGGACATAGACAAGGTAGATAGTCAATATCTTTTCCCAAAGATAGGGAAGTCTAAAACTAGAGGGCATAGGTTTAAGGTGAGAAGGGAGAGATACAAAAATATCCAGAGGGGCAATTTTTTCACACAGAGGGTGGTGAGTGTCTGGAACAAGCTGCCAGAAGTAGTTTTTAAAGAGCATTTAGATAGTTACATGGGTACAATGAATATAGGGGGATATGGGCCAAATGCGGGCAATAGGGATTACCTTAGGGGCATTTTTAAAAAAAAAATAAGCACGGCATATACTAGTTGGGCCGAAGGGCCTGTTTCCATGCTGAAAACCTCTATGACTCTATCTATGACTTTAAGTCCTCAATGGCAAATCAGGCAGGAGATACTTGTGTGATACCAATGCCTGTGATGAAAGGATGACAGATGAAGGCTGTAGCAATGGGGAGATCCCCAGTCATCAAGGTGATTGAGGAAATCCTCTAACTCCCCATCAAACGTCATCCTAGAGTCCCACCAAGCATGGATGAAGTCAAAGCCACCATTAAACACATTAAGAAGGGAAAAGCTGCAGGAGTGGGTGGGATTCCAACAGAGATTTTCAAACTTGGAGGAGAAGAGATCACCTGTCATCTCCATCAGCTATTCCTGAATATGTGGGATAAAGAAGAATTCCCTGCCAACCTCAGGGATTCATTATCTCCATCACCTTTGGGAAAGGAGACGAAGTGGACTTGGGGAACTACTACAGAATCTCCCTACTCTCCATCACCAGGAAGTTTATCACCTGAACTCTCGCTAGCCGCCTTCTCCCAGTCTCTGAAGTAATCCTTCCAGAAAGCCAGTGTGGCTTCGGACCAAACCATGCACCTAATTTTCACGGCTTGACAACTTGTTCTGTTCTCTAAGCATGACAACACTCAGGAGGTCCCTTGAGCTTCGATGTATGAAGAAGCTGAATTGGCACACAGTTAAGCATTGTAGAAGGTGCTAGATCATGGCTCTAACAAGGAAGAGCTGCAAGCGTATCAGGGTATTTGCTTAAAAACAATTTACACTATTGACAGTTTGTACATAGTGTGTTATCAGGAAGATGCATCTCCCCTTGGGGCTACATGTCTGTTTCATACAGTATCATGATTTGATTTGGTTTGACCTTGCATTCGTCTGCCTGTTATCCATGCCACATCATCTTGTGGCCCATACATTAGTAGATCCATTTTGTTAACCATTTACACCACATGATATCTCCTGAAAATTTGTACAAATGAATGCACTGTCTACAGAATTCTCTCTCTCAAACAAAGTTCCTCCAATAAAATTACCAGTTTTACTTGATCCACTCTCTTTTAAAAAAAAATAGATGCACAACAAACCAGCTCCTGAATAAAAATGAGAAGTTACTGTTTCAGGTAACAGTGCCATCAGCAATGAGAAGTGACACCCAGGACCTCTTCATTTTTCTTGCATTTTTTTTCCTCTTAATCTTAGATTTTCCTATATATCGAAAGCAGGTTAAAGTTAATCTCAACTTTTTTCAAAGCTGATGTTGATGATTAGAATCTCTTTAATATGGGGCGGTACAGTGGCACAGTGGTTAGCACTGCTGTTTCACAGCACCAGGAACCCAGGTTTGATTCCTGGCTCTGGTGACTGTGTGTGGAGTTTGCACGTTCTCCTTTCAGTGTGGGTTTCCTTCAGGTTCTCCTTCAGGTTTCCTCCCACACTCCAAAAATGTGCGGGTTAGATGGATTTGTCTTGCCCCTTTGTATCCCAAGTGTAGATTAGGGGTGTTAGTGGGATAAATACAGGGGTTGCAGGAATCATAGAAATCATAGAAATACAACAATCCAGAAAGAGGCTATACGGCCCATCAAGTCTGCACCGACCACAATCCCACCCAGCCCCTACCCTATATCCGTACATATTTTACCCACTAACCTACGTATCTATGGTCAATTTAGCAAGGCCAATCAACCTAACCTGCACATCTTTGGATTGTGGGAGGAAACCGGAGCACCTGGAGGACACCCACGCAGACACGAGGAGAATGTGCAAACTCCACACAGTGTGACCCAAGCCAGGAATTGAACCCAAGTCCCTGGAGCTGTGAAGCAGCAGTGCGAACCACTGTGCTGCCGTGCCTGGGCAAGATGACTCGATAGGCCAAATGGCCTTTTTATGCACTATAGGGGCTCGATGATTCTAATAAGGAAATTGTACCACTGAAACATAAATACTGATGATTACATGCACTATTCTTTCAAGTGTGTTAGGGGCTCCAAATAATTTAGAGGGAGTGTAGCTGTAACCAATTTTGCAATTATTTTCGAAGGGTGAAAGTACAATCACAGCACATCAGCACCTAGTGTGTGATTCTGTTTATATTCCATACCTTCCTGAGGAGGTTTAGGAAGTAAGTGGTCTTAAAATGCACTAATACTTTGTTACAGCTGTAAAACATCTGTGGAGCGGGTGTGTAAGTCATGCTTTGACATATTTTGTTCCTGGCAACCGTGGGTCAGTGCCTTTTGTTCACCGATGTGATCTCTACTCTGGAATAATTGACTTCACTGCGTGAGGAAGGACAATGTTATTAGTGAAACTGCAGGCCCCTTTCTACCACATGGAAAACAGCCCCTCCAGAGCTTTATTGCTTGACTTGCTGATTTACACTTCACTCCCTGGTATGCGAGGAGCAGCCATTATAAATCAACCACCGTACATGAACATTCAATCAGCACACCAACAGGTGTTATAGAATCCCTACAGTGCACAAAGTACCATGCACATGACATCAATCTAGAATTGATGATGTTTTATCAAAATCATGCTGCCACAAGTACCTACCATGCAGTGACCAGACTTAAATCAGCCACCTGCACTCAAAGAAAGGCAATTCTTGCTGGTCCCTCGTCTAACAGAATACAATACTTTTAGTAAAAGAAAAATACAGTGGGTGCAGGAAATCAGAAAGGGAATGTTGGAAAAACTCAGGCCTGGCAACATCTGCCCAAAGAGGGACAGAGTTAATGTTTTCAGTCTGTATTACAACTTCAGAATTGAAGAGAGTGAGAAATGTACTGTGTTTTATGCTGTTGTATAGAGGGGCTGCACAATGGCTAGCACAGTTGTGTCTCAGCATCAGGGATCCAGGTTTGATTCCAGCCCCAGGTGTCTGTATGTGTGGAGTTTGCATGTTCTCCACATATCTGTGTGGATTTCCTCTGGGTGCTCCGGTTTCCTTCCACAGTCCAAAGGTATGCAGATTAGGCGGATTGGCCATGGTAAAAATGTGTGGGGTTACGGGAATAGGCTGGGGTGGAATTCTATGGATTCTAAGCTGGTTTTGCTCTTCTTAGAGATGAGACAGTTGAAGGAAGATTTGATAGAGGCATTGAAAATCAAGCGTGTCTGGACAAGTGTAGAAAACAGTTTCCATTAGCAGAAGGTCGAGAAGCAGAAAACAAAGATGAATAGGGGCAAAAGAACCCTGAGAATGTGGTGGAGACAGATTTAATTGTGGTTTTCAAAAGGAAATTGAACAAGAGAAACGTTTGCAGGGCTAAGGGGGCAAAGGCTGGGGAGAGGGACTAACAAGAGTTGCTTTTGCAGGGAGCTGACCCTAGCATATAGGCCGAATGATCTACTTTTGTGCCTTAACTATTCTAAGATTGTATGATTCTATACCTGTGCTCCTTGGATTCTGACTTCCTTTGCAACTCCAATTCCTTTTGCCCCACAGTGGTGGCCATTCCTTTACCTGCTCAGAACCCAAGCTCTGAAATGCCCTCCCGAAATTTTCCACTTCTCTCTCCTCCTTTATGACGCTCCTTGAAACCTGTGGCTGCAAAATTGAGCTCCTTAGTGCTTGTGGCTTCATCTATACATGCTCTTTTGTACTAACAGGTTGTATGATAAGACTGTGCACACTTCCACTGTGCTGAACTCCACTCTGGTGATGGCAGTGGCACTGGCATTACCGGCATGCATTGGAAGTATGCAGAATAGGCAGACTGTGCTTTGATGACAGGACCACCATTTTGAACCAGATTGCTGGAGTTAATGCCTTCTGTTAAATATTCAAGCAGAAAGAATTCCCTCCCCCATCCCCACACTTGTGCTATTTAAAGGATCATCAATAACTTGAGAATAATTGCTGATTAATTTCTGGCTCTGTAAAATTTCGGTTGTAGTTGGTGATATCAACAGGGGTGGCGTTTGCACTTCCAGAGGGCCGAGACTGTGACTGCAAGAATCAGCCTGCAGTCATGCATGCTATAGTCACTTTTTTATTTGTTCATGAGATGTCAGTGTCGCTGGCTGGGCCAGCATTTATTGCTCAAGCGCAATTAAGAGTCAACTCCATTGCTGTGGATCTGAAGTCACATATAGACCAGACCTGGTACGGACAACAGACTGCCTTCCATAAAGGAAGAATTAAGGAAAAGAATTAAAGGAAAAGTTGGTGGATTTGCATTGCTGGCTAAAGATGAAATTAATACAACAGTGAGAAAGGATATTGGCTGTGACAATGTGGAGTTTGGATAGGTAGAGTCGAGAAATACAAAGGGGCAAAAAACGTAAGTGGGTGCAATCTGCCCTGACGATGCTGGGGATGGCATTAAACACAAAATTAGAGATGCATGTGGTAAGGGAATATCGGTGATTAAGGGTGATTTTAATCTGCACATAGATTGGGCAAATCAAATTAGCCACAATTCCATAGAGGAGGAATTCCTGGAGTGTATAAGAGATGGTTCCCTTAACCAATATGTGGAGGAACCAACTAGAGAGCAGACCATCTTAGACTGGGTACTGTGTAATGAGAAGGGAATCATTGCCAATCTTGCTGTATGAGACCCCTTGGGGATGAGCAACCATAGCACGATTGAAGTTTTTATCAAGATGGAGAGTGAAGTAGTTGATTCAGAGACTAGGGTGCTGAATCTTAATAAAGGAAACTATGAAGATACAAGGTGTGAGTTGGAGTTGATAGATTGGGGAAAGTTACTTAAAGGAATGACAATGGATAGGTAATGGCAAATATTCAAGAAACGCATGGAGAAATTGCAGCAATTGTTTATTCCTGTCTGGCACAAAAACAAAATGGGTAAGAGGGCCAATCCAGAGCTTACAAAGGAAATTAAAGATATTATCTGATCCAAGGAAAAAGCATACAGACTGGGAACAGTTTAGAATTCAGCAAAGAAGGACCAAGGGATTGATTACGAAGAGGAAAATACAGTACAAAAGTAAGCTTGCAGGGAACATAAAGACTGACACTAAAAATTTCTATAGATACGTGGAGAGAAAAAGGTTGGTGAAGACAAATATAGATCCCCTACAGACAGAAATGGGGGAATGTATAATAGAGGCAAAGAAATGGCTGAGCAACTGAATACAAACTTTGGTTCTGTCTTCACAAAAGAGGACACCAGAAATGTTGAAGAACGCAAGATTTAGTGAGAGGGAGGAACTGAGGGAGATCAACATTAGTAGAGAAATGTGCTGGGAAAATTGATGGGATTGAAGGTGGATAAATCCGCAAGTTTCAATAATCTACATGCCAGAGTACTTAAGGAAGTGGCTCTAGAAATAGTGGATGCGTTGGTTGTAATCTTCCAGGATTTTATAGACTCTGGAGCAGTCCCTGCAGATTGAGGCTAGCTAATTTACTCCAATATTCAAAAACAGGTAAGAGAAAACAGGGAATTATAGACCTGTAAGCTTAACATTGGTAGTGGGGAAAATTCTCAAATCCATTATCAAGGACTTTACAATGGAGCATTTAGAAAGCAGCAACAGGAATAGACAGGGTCAGCATGGATTTATGAAGGGGAATTTATGCTTGACAAATCTGTTGAAGTTTTTTGAAGATGTAACTAGCAGGGTTGACAAAAGAGAGCCAGTCGATGTGGTATATTTGGACTTTCAGCAAATGTTTGACAAGTCTTGTGTAAGAGATTATCATGCAAGATTAAAGCACATGGGATTGGGGAAAATGTATTGAGATGGATAGAAAACTGGTTGACAGAGAGGAAACAAACAGCAGGAATTAATGGGCCCTTTTCAAATTGGCAGGCAGTGGGGTGCCACAGGGATCGGTGCTGGGACTCCAGCTATTCACAATATATATTAATGATTTGGATGAGGGAACAAAGCGTAATATCTCAAAGTTTGCAGATGTTACCAAGTTAGGTGGGAGCATGACTTGGACAGGTTGGGTGAGTGGCAAATCAATGGCAGATACAGTATCATTTGGATAAATATGGGGTGGAATCAAAAACTTTGGAAGTGAAAACAAGGAGGCAGATTACTATCTGAATGGCTGTAAATTGGGGGAGAGGAGTGTGCAGCAGGACTTGGGTGTCCTTGTGCACTAGTCACTGAAGGTAAGCATGCAGGTGCAGCAGGCAGTAAAGAAGGCAAATGGTATGTTGGCCTTCATTGTGAGACGTCTTGAGTACAGGAGCAGGGATGTGTTGTTACAATTATACAGAGCCTCGGTGAGGCCACACCTAGAATTTAATGTGCAGTTTTGGTCTCCTTTTCTGAGGAAGGATGTTCTCGCTCTCCAGGGAGTGCAGCAAAGGTTTACCAGGGTGATTCTGGGAATGGCGGGACTGATGTACAAAGAACAAAGAACAACCCAGCACGGGAAACAGGCCCTTCAGCCCAATGAGCCCGCGCCGCCACATCCTCCTCCACCTACCCTGCCCTGCGTGTCTGCGAGTGGAACCCCTAACTTAGCCAGATTCAGGGGAGAATAGTGTCAATTTGGTAAACCAATCAGCCTAAGAGCACATCTTTGGGGTGCGGGAGGAAACCGGAGCGCCCGGAGGAAACCCACGCAACCACAGGGAGAATGCGCAAACTCCCACAGACACTGGCCCAAATCCATGTATCTGCACAGCTAGCAGTGCTAGTCACTGAGCTATTGCGGCGCCCGTCTACCGGTCCAGGATCAAGCACACACACCGACATGAAGTACTAGGCCACTCCCGGAACCTCCAAGAGCAGCCCACGCACGACCCACCGTGTGCATGCCCCTCGTTTGACAACAAGGTGGACCTCCACCTGCGGAATAAAAAGACAAAAACGTTAACATATAAGTCTGCATTTCCGGTGTCTCCCGAGGCTCTGACCCTATTTAATACCCCCTACTATAACCCTCCATCCTTGTTTCGCTCACGTGTCTATCTAAGTAAACCTTAAACAAGTCCAACGTTCCTGCCTCCACCACCCTACTCGGTAGCGCGTTCCATACCCCCACGACCCTCTGCGTAAAGAACCTTCCTCTCACATCCAAATTATACTTCTCCCCCCTCACCCTTAGATCATGACCTCTCGTAATTGTACCCAGTCTAGGGAGCAGCCTCTCAATATTGACTCTATCTATTCCCTTCAGTATTTTATATACCTCTATCATGTCTCCCCTCAATCTCCGTCTTTCCAAGGAGAAAAGTCCCAGTTTCTCCAACCTTTCCTCATAACTCAGTCCTTCCATGCCAGGCAACATCCTGGTATACCTCCTCTGCACCCTCTCCAGAGTCTCCACGTCCTTCTGGTAGTAAGGTGACCAGAACTGGACGCAGTACTCCAAATGCGGTCTAACCAATGTATGAGGAGACACTGATTAGATTAGGATTGTTTTCATTGGAGTTCAGACAAATGAGGGGGAATCTTATAGAGACTTATCAAATTCTTAGAGGACTAGACAGGGTATGTTCCCAATCATGGGTTTGTCCACAATCAGGGGTAGACCTTTTAGAACGGAGACGAGGAGACATTTCTTCACTCAAAAAGTGGTGAGTCCATGGAATTCATTACCATAGGAAATAGTTGATGCCAAAATATTGAAAGTATTCTAGAGGTGGCTAGATATAGCACTTGGGGCAAACAGGATCAAAGGTTATGGGGAGAAAGCAGGATTAGGCTATAGAGTTGGACGATCAGGTATGATTGTGATGAATGGCGGAGCAGGCTTGAAGGACCAAATGGCCGCCTCCTGCTCCTGTCTATGTTTTCATGTGGTTGATCACCACTAACACATTTGCTTTGCAAAGCCTAGTGCCAGGTTTGAGCTGGATTCCATCAGCATCCTTGACACTGACATAAGATTTTTTGGCAGGTTCCCAAGGCACCAAGTATTTCAATGTTCATGCCTGTCAGTCTTTTTCTATACACTGTCCAGTGCCCTCATCCGCGTTCTTTGCCGAACAAGCATTCTGCTATCCTTTCCACCATGTACAAACCCTGCCTCAATATCTTTCTCTAAGGTACATGCAGTGTCAGTCTCTGAGCTGGTGGGTGCAGGTATGAGATTGAGTAACAGTGTCTGCTCTTTATCAGTCCTTTGATTGTCCTAAATTTTAGGCTCTCACACAAGTTCTTATCCACATGGCACTTCAGGTATCTGAAATGATTCAGGCTGAAGCCAGGGGAGTGGGGCCATGAATTCTGTTTGGTTTCTACTGCCTGACAAATTTTGGTTTAGTTTTCAGCGCCTGGTAGGGTTTTGGTTTGGGTTCTGATGCCTGACAGGGATTTTGATTATTGCTACCATATAATCTGATAAAACAATTCAATAATGACAGGAATACAAATATCACGTGAATGACGAGAATAAGTGGCTTAATCAATTTATTGGGTAATCTATTTGTGTGTTATGGTCAACACCACATATAGGGAAGTGCTATAGGATAGAAACCTGACAAGTATATGTTTATTATCTACATTACTCATTATCTACATTGTTAAAAATATTTACTTTGAGTGAAAATTAAAAATTTATGTGCAGATGTTAATGATAGGTTGATTATGTGGTTAAAGATACATAGGTGTTAGAAATTGTTTGACAAAGGACTGGGATCACATATCAATGGTGGTGTCAACTGAAACACTGGGATATTAGTTAGAAGGCAGAGACCTTCGTGGCTGGATCCTGTGGATAAACTTTCTATCAAAGAATTGTGTTTTGTTTCGTACTTCGCCATGTTGCACTCGGATCCATTCAACAACAGATAGCAGACATAGAGTCCTACAATGCAGAGGAAGGCCACAATCCCATCCAGGCCCTTTTCCCATAACCACATGCATTTATTCTAGCTAGTCCCCCTAACACTAAGGGCAATTTACCATGGTCAATCAACCTAACCAGTGTAGCTTTGAACTGTGGGAGGAAACCCGAGCAGACATGGGAGAATGTGGAAACTCCACACAGTCGCCAAAGCCAGGTCCCTGGTGCTGTGAGGCAGCAGTGCCAACCACTGGGTCACCGTGCCACCCTATGCGGCAAACGCATCACATGTTGCAATAATATCAGTAAAAGACTCTCCCCCTCACAGTAATGTCTGCTCTCACTTGTGATACTACTTCCATGCAACGCAATAAGTGATATTAAGTGATGTAAAAATTTATCTTCAGTGTATTTCAAACTCCTCTTGTAAACTGTATTTGTAAACTTCATTGTGAAAACAATTGGCTTCTTGTGGGCACAGGTCCAATAATTGCTTTGGTGACGTTCCAGGCAACCAATCTCCACTGTGTTTAATCAGGAAGATAAAACATGACGGATGTTGACAATGCAGCTGCCTGGGATCAGCTTTACACTGCAGCTATCAGTTTCTACTACTCAATCTGTCACTCTCTGAAGAGGGAAATGAATCATTGTAAATGTAGCCAGTGTGAATCTAAAACAACGTGAGGCTATAATTGCCTGAAGTAAATTTAGATGATTTCATAATTGAGTCACGCTGCTAGGTATGCATGAGTACAAATCTGAAACCATCCCATATTGTTGCAAGATGTATACAGTATATAAAATTAGCAACATTAAGAGACAATTTCACCTGTGGCAATATACTTCTCACCACTTGTAGCAGATGCACTGATTATTACTGTGACTTTCTGCTATACATGGTCAGCAGTAAACCAAAAATATGTGACCAGCACTTTTTTTTTTAAAGAAGAGCAGGAAATCTTACTTACCAATTGCGTCTCTTAATTGTTAGCAGAATTTCAACACTGAGGTAATGGTACATTTAATGAGGTGCGAACAACTGATTGGAACAGCATTAAGAGCTGACATTGCCTCAAATCAGCAGAGTCTTTTAAACTGGTAAGTGCTTACTGAACTGCTCAAGACAGTCGGTGTGCTTAATGAGCTGTAACTTGCTGAAGCAGGATTTTTAGTGGCATCTTCCATTAAAGTTTATTTATTAGTGTCACAAGTAGGTATATATTAACACTGCAATGAAGTTACTGTAAAAATCCCCTAGTCGCCATACTCTGGCACCTGTTCGGGTACATGAAGGGAGAATTTAGCTTGGCCAATGCATCTAACCAGCATATCTTTCGAATTGTGAAAGGATCTGGAGCTCCTGGAGGAAACCCGTGCAGACAAGAGGAGAATGTGCAAACTCCACACAGATAATGACCAAGTGGGAATCGAACCCAGACCCACTGTGCTGCAATGCCATCCTTTCCCCTTGGATATTTCAGTTTATGTTTCTCCATAAAAACTTGTTGAAAATGCGAGGTAATAATGTCACAGCAAGGGAAAAGGGGGCACCTGGGGCCTGAGTGAACATGGCAAGCACTTATCAGATTGAAAGATTGTGAAATTAACAGCAGAAGAACTGAGGAGGAAGTATAAATTAGAGTGGGTGAATTCAATGTCAAAAAGAAAGGGGAAAAATGAGACTGATTGGAAAAGTAAGCAAATATTTAAAAAGTTTCCAATAATTAAAGCCTAAAGGAATGAGATTTCAAACTTGGAATCATTCACTTTCAGTGCCAGAAGTTGATTCACAGTAATTAATATTTACAGATCATTAAAATGAAATGAACAAGAGACTTAACTCTCTGGTGTATTCATTTCATATCTGCTATGTAATTGCAGCAGCTTCACACTATATATTGTACATTCATGATAAGCCAGCTAGATGTCATTTCCATAAAGTTAACGGCAAAGCAACACAACTGGGGCATCAACCTTTTGGATATCTGTATTTAACATTACATTTGCCTTTCGCATAAAGTTGCATACAAATAACGGCAAAGATCGTCAGCCTTATCATTATTTTGACCCAATATGTTGCACATTTCTAACTGACTCTTATGGTAATGTTAAGTTTATTTATTAGTGCCACAAGTAAGCTTACATTAACACTGTAATAAAGTTATTGAGTAATGATAAATGGTCATTGCCGTTTTCCCAAAATAGAAGCAGATTAAGCTAACGACGAAAAAAAAAATCAAGAAATCAAGAGTCGTTCATCCAGCCAACTGATGGCAAGGTGATTCTGATTTAATCTGAGCTGAACCAACAACCAACCAGATGCTGCTAACTTGCTGCAGTGCTCTCCTAAGGGTCCTAATATAGAAGTGACAATATAAATAAAAAGTACAATTCTAAAGGGTGGACAGGAGCAGAGGGTCCTGGGTGTATATGTACATATGTCATTAAAGGTGGCAGGCAAGCAGAGAGAGCAGTTAGGGCCCGATTTTACCATTTGAGTCTATGTGCCGGACCCAGGAGTGATACAGATCCAAGCCCGGAATCCTTTTTGCAGCGCGCCCATACGTTTTTTGCGGCTCCAATCCAATCCGCACTGTGGGCATGGCTTAGCACTGTCGGAACGATCGGAGCTCTGAACTGCGCATGCGCAGTTCGAAAAAAGTCTGAAGCAGCGCGCCCGGGTGGGAAAGAAAACAAATCGGAGAAAGCGGCTCTCTGATACATGGAAGTGTTGGCAATAATTATACCTGCTCTTGTTACAGAAAATATTGTTCTAACAATCTGACAAAGCTATTAAACTCAAAACTTTTGTTGAAAGATTACACTTGCATCTATTTCAACTGTCCACTTTTGTCTCAGTAATGAATGTGAGCTGCTTGGATTATTTTGGGCTGATTGTGTTTATTGCAGGGCTCAAGTGAAAAATAAAATTTGCATTTCTGAGAATTTTCGACCACGGAGAACTAAGTACATCCACATCACTTTGAGTGTCTGTTCATTCCTGTTGTCTCAGAAACATCTCCCCATCAACATATTCATCATCAAGGAGGAAATAGCGAGGCATCTTGAGGGGAACTGCTTGATAGAGCAGACGCAGCACAGTTTCGTTAAAGGGAAGTCGTGTCTGACAAATTTACTGGAGTTCTATGAGGATGTGTCTAGGACGGTGGATAGAGGAGAGCCGGTGGATGTGGTCTTTCTTGATTTTCAGAAGGCGTTTGACAAGGTACCTCACAAGAGGTTATTGCAGAAGGTAAGGGGGCATGGAGTTGGGGGTAGGGTGTTAGCGTGGATAGAGGACTGGTTGTCAAATAGGAGGCAGAGAGTGGGGGTCAATGGGTGCTATTCGGATTGGCGGATGGTGACTAGTGGAGTGCCCCAGGGGTCGGTGCTGGGGCCTCAGCTATTTACCATTTATATAGATGATCTGGAGGAGGGAACCGAGTGTATGGTGTCGAAATTTGCTGATGACACTAAAATTGGTGGAAAGGCAAATTGTGCGGAGGGTGGGGAGAGTCTACAGAAGGATCTAGATAGGCTGGGCGAATGGGCCAGGAACTGGCAAATGGAATTTAATGTTGGCAAGTGCGAGGTGGTCCACTTTGGTAGGAATAATGGTAGGAAGGATTATTACTTACGTGGAGAAAAACTGCAGCAGGCGACAGTGCAGAGGGACCTCGGGGTCCTTGTGCATGAGTCGCAAAAACCCAGCTTGCAGGTGCAGCAGGTGGTCAGGAAGGCGAATGGGATGCTAGCCTTCATAGCGAGGGGGATTGAATATAAAAGTAGGGAGGTCTTGCTGCAGCTGCATAGGGCATTGGTGAGACTGCAGCTGAAGTACTGTGTGCAGTTTTGGGCGCCGTACTCACGCAAGGATATTTTGGCCTTGGAGGGAGTGCAGAGGAGGTTTACTAGGCTGATGCCGGAGTTGAGGGGGTTGAGCTATGAGGAGAGGCTGAATAAATTAGGCTTGTACTTGTTAGAGTTTAGAAGAATGAGGGGGGATCTCATTGAGACGTATAAGATGATGAATGGGATGGATAGGATAGAGGTGGAGAGACTCTTCCCGCTCAGAAAGGATAGTAGGACTAGGGGGCACAGCCTCAAGATAAAGGGGGGGCGGTTTAGAACGGAGTTGAGGAGGAACTTCTTCACTCAAAGGGTGGTGAATCTCTGGAATTCTCTGCCCGTTGAAGTGGTGGAGGCTACCTCGCTAAATATTTTTAAGACGCGGGTTGATGGGTTTTTGATAAGAGAGGGGATTAAGGGTTATGGGGAGAGGGCAGGAATGTGGAACTGAGCCAAGACAGATCAGCCATGATCTTATTGAATGGCGGGGCAGGCTTGAAGGGCTAGTTGGCCTACTCCTGCTCCTATTTCTTATGTTCTTATATTGTAAAATAAATATATAACAAACCCAGTACTTGTAGCATATATCCTGAAGCAACAGGTCTTTAAAAGAAACTTCTAGTCCGAGGAACATCTAGTGTCAGAAGTTTAATATTTTAGATCAAATGAATGTAATGGTAGTTTACGCAGGAAAATTAGTTTATTCGCTTTCTGAAGTGTAACAATATTTTGAAAAGAGATGCTTTTTACTGTTAAAGAATAGGAATTAAAATTCCTGTCCTTTAACAGTAAAAAATAATGAATGATTTATGTGCTTGGAATGGTTTACGTCCTCCGCCCCCCAGTCCAAGATCCATCCTGTCCCCACCTTTCCCACCCCCCCAACCAGAGATCCATCTGAGCCTGAGCCCCTCCTCCGCCAGACGCCAGCGGAACAGTGTGAAGCATGGTCAATTTAGCCATGGCTCCAAGTCTGTAGGCAGGAAGGTGCTGCAGCTTCTCGAAGGACTAAGATGGCTGAGGAGGATGGTGGAGGGAGACCAGCAATCGAGGCAGGTTGGGGGTGTGGTCTGCCGAGGGGGGCCTGCCTCCTGTCAGGGGGATTTGCCTCCAGGGGAGGGTGGTTGGTCTGCTGTGGTTAGCGGGGGGTGGGGAATTGCCATTGCTGGTGGGCATGGGCTGGTTATCGGGGTGCTCTGAGAAGGATGGTGGCCACAGACTGACTTCACAAGGGCAGAGAGAGAGCTTCGGGGGTTCCCCTACAGAATAGAAATCTGCTTCGGATTTTTATTTTGCAGGTCACTTACAGCATGGATCCGGAATGGACCAGAAGAAGGTAAAGTGGGATTTGGTGATAGAATTGGGCCACCCAAATCAGGTGTCGGTAAAGTCATGATTTGCTCAGATTCGGGTTAAGATCGCATTAAAGGCCCGACACCCAAATTTACCACAATTTCGCGCCCAAAAACGGTAAAGATTGCTGGAAAAAATCGGGCCCTTAGCATCATAGAAATATTCATCACGGAAACAGGCCCTTCGGTTCAACTCATCCATGCCGACCAGGTTTCCTAAACCGAACTAGTACTGTCTGCCTGCATTTGGCCTATAATCCTCTAAAACTTTCCTATCCATGTACCTGTCCAAATGTATTTTAAATGTTGTAATTGTACTCACACTATCATCTCCTCTGGCAGATCATTCCATATATGCACCACCTGCTGTGTGAAAAAGTTGCCCCTCAGGTTTCTTTTAAATCTGTCCCCTCTCTCTTAAACCTATGCCCTTTAGTTTTGGGCCCCTTACCCTGGAGAAAAGACATTAGCTATTCAACTAATCTACGCCCCTCATGATTTTCTATAAACCTCCATAAGGCAGGCTGATAACCTCATCCTCCTGCACTCCAGGGAAAGAAGTCCCAGCCTCTCCTTATAATTCATACTTCCAGACCCGGTAACATCCTTTTAAGTCTTTTTTGCATCCTTTCCAGTTTAATAACATCCTTCCTATAGCAGGGTGACCAGAATTGCACGCAGTATACCAAATGTGCCATACCAATGTCTTGTACAGTTGTAACATCCCCAAGTCCTGTACTCAATACTTTGACTAATGAAGGCCAGCGTGCCAAATGCCTTCTTCACCACCCTGTCTACCTGTGATGCCAATTTCAAGCGATTATGTCCCTGCACCCCTAGGTCTCTTTGCTCAACAACACTCCCCAGGGCCCTACCATTAGCTGTGTAAGTCTTGCCTCGGTTTGTCTTACCAAATGCACCTCGCATTTATGTGAATTAAATCCCATCTGCCTTACCTCAGCCCAGTTGAACAAGGTCCCATTGAAAGCTTAGATAATCTTCTTCACCATCTACTACACCACCAGTTTTGCTGTCATCCGCAAACTTACCGGCCATGCCTCCTATATTCTGATCTAAGTATTTATATAAATGATAAAACAACAGTGAACACAGCACCGATCCCTGTGGTGCACCACTGCTCACAGGCCTCCAGTCTGAAAAACAACCCTCTACCATCACCTTGTCTCCTACCGACAAGCCAATTTTGTATCCAATTGGTTGGTTCTCCCTGGGTTCCAAGTGATTTAACCTCACTGATCAGTCTACCATGAAGTATCTTGTTGAAGCATTGCTAAAGTCCATGTCGACAATATCTACCGCACTGCCCTCATCTATTTCCTTGATCACCCCTTCAAAAAAATTTATCAAATTTGTAAGACACAATTTCCCATGCACAAAGCTGTTGTGACTATTCCTAATCAGTCTTTGCCTTTCCAAATGCATGTAGATCCTGTCACTCAGAATCCCAGTTAATAAAGCATATATTATTCTGGGCTTTATTAATAGGGGCATTGAGGTTATGCTGAACCTGTATAGGACTCTGGCTAGACCTCATATGGAAAACTGGGTACAGTTCTGGGTGTCAAAATTTAAGAAGGATGTGAATACATTGGAGAATCCACAAAAGAGACCTACAAGAATGATTCCAGGGATGAGAATCTTCAGTTATGAGGATAGGTTGGAAAGGTTGGGATTATTTTCCTTGGAGAGAAGGTTAAGAGGAGATTTGATAGAATTGTTAAAAATCATGAGCGTGCTGGATAGAGTAGAAACTGTTCTCACTCGTAAAAGGATTAAGAATGAGAGGGCACAGATTTAAAGTAATTTGCAAAAGAAGTATGGAATGTGAGAAAAAACTTTATCGCACAGCGAGTGGTTTAGGTCTGGAATGCATTGCCTGGAGGTGTGGTGGAGGCAGGTTCCACTGAGGCATTCAAAAGGACATCTGATGATTACTTGAATGGAAACAATGTGCAGAGGTACAGGGAAAAGAAGAATTGCACTAAGTCATAATGATCATTTGGAGAGTCAATGCAGCCAAAATGGGCCAAATGGCCGCCTCTGCACTATAACAATTTCGTGAAAAGAGAAACGACAATAGGAAAAGCTAATTAAAGATTCCCCCAGAGAGATCGTGCAATAAATAGGATCTGGTTATTAAATACATCAGGCAAATTGGTTTCAGCAAAACACAGTAAATTAAAACTTTGAGTGATAGTTAGGTTAGGTAAATTGTGGACAATTCTTGGAGAAACCATTAATTGAAGGGGGACACAGGATTTTGCAGACAGTACAAATCAGCACTGTTTACAGAATGCTAAATCTATTTTTTCTTCTAAAACCATACCCAATGATTAATTGAAGCTCTTTGGGATACAAGATTACTATAGCATTAAGCCATGATTGGCACAGCATGAAAAAAGCCAGGCATTAGCAAGGCAGCATGAAAAGATAGCTGGATTGAAAAATGCTGGCAGTAAAACAATTCAAAAATAGCCAAATCAAACAAAAGCACAACATTTAGAGATTCCCAGCCAAGACCACAACTGCAGAAAATTTAGACAATACAGTTACTGTACTATTAAAATTCCTGTTGGCAATTTGACACAATTCATATTCAATTCTCCATATTTCACTGTTCTGTACTCTCATGATGGGTGAAAGAGTGGCCTTGAAAAGGGTTCACAGGAAAGTCACAAGAGTGATCTCCAGCTTAAGGCACTTTAATTACTTGGATAGGCTTAAAGAACTGGTCTGTTTATGTTAGAGCAACATGAACCTGCAGGCAACCCGAGAGATAGAAGGGCTGGATTGCGTGGCTCTTGATGGATTATTTCAGTTTGATAGATGGGGGAGAACCAGAGATCATGCACTTAAACTGTGCAGCAGTCGAATAGGGAAATGCAGCAGCCCCAGTGGGCGAATGGTGAGGTCCACAAACATAGCAAACAGCGAGAAATAAAATCATATTAATCTCCGGTCACCTTACGCTGCCCCAGCAGTGGAAAGTAACCAATCAAAAGATAAACTGCTAACATTGGATAATTTGGCCACAATGATTCTGACAAGACCTGTTGTGACATAACTCTGGGTCTACATAAACATATCAGAGGTTTTCTGGAGCAATGGCAGTAGAGACAGATGAGGATTTAGCGACTGGTGGCAGCTCAGTTGCCAAAGGTTCGAGATTTCCATATTTATGTGGCATATTGCATGTTGATTATAAACATACATTGAATTTTACAGTGCTGCTTGCTTTATTGCTGTGTTGTTTTTGTTGTCGTGTGAGACCGAATTCAGTTTTAAGTGTAAAAATGGTGATGCATTGGAAAACGATTTGAGAAGCACTAAGCTGAATGTTAGCTTATCCTTCACTTCCTAGAACGTAGTGACCCTCTGGAATACATTTTTATATGACATGTTTTGACTTGCTGCACCATTAACACAGAGTCGGACTGGTTCATAGATGGGGTGGAGATCATATTGAAAGGTGAATGCATTAACGGTTAGCGCATGTAGAGTCAATGTGTTCACCTGGATTGGTTTTGAACCCCAAGGGGGTGGTAAGGAATTTTCCAGATTCTTTTTTCCTTTTTTACCCTTGTCACTTTTATATGTCACTTGGCTTTTCCCAGAAGTTTATGTGGCTGCAGTGTTTGAGATAATTAGATAGGGGAGAAACTGTCTTGTCAGGCAGCTCCAGGGTAGTGAGAGTGGCAGGGAGGCTTGAGGGGCTAGTTGCTCCTTCACAGTCTGACATTTTGTTGCTCAGATCCTTTTTATTTTCTCAGATTCATAACACTTTGTACGCAATCTTTGGTCAAGTAATTGCCCTGTCAACCTATTACACAGTTATACAGGAGAGGAAAATGGGGATTTAGGTGTGGTCTTCATAAGAGCAATGAGTAAAGACTGAAATATCGTTGCAGAATACACCAATGCATCTTTCAGCCAAGCATATTGCCAGATGCAAAATTAATTTGATAAGATGAAAATATGTGCAAAGCTTATTTAAAATGCTTTTAATATTCAAAGAACAGCATCAATTCAAAACAAAATTTAAAAAAATCTATTTCTCCAAAATGGCTCGTAAAATCGGGGAACCAGAGGCATGATAAACCATGACATCATGGTAAATGATACCATGATAAACCACCATGATCAGTAAAAGCAAGTTTGTACTTTTGTTACCTGGCATGAGAAGAGGCTGGCTTTGCTGGATTGTAAAGGCAAGGGAGTGAGTTTGCACTCGGCATTTCACCAAATTCAATCAGAGGCCAAGTCAGTTAAAATATCAAGAATTCATTTCTCAAACTAATTCGCAATATAGTGAACCTGGAGGGGTCAGTAATAATTCCTGCAGCTCAATTTCAGTGCTACTTTAATTCTCCTATTTAGATCCCACACTTGCATTCCCTTTGAGAATCATAAGTATTGGTGATACTAAGGCAATGCTTAGGGCATCACTGTAAATCTCCAGCAAGTTAACAAAGCAGAAAAAAAGCTAGGAGGTGAATAGACCCTTGGAAAGTGCCCATTTTAGCCTCATAATGGAAATAATAAAAACAATCAGCAGCAAGACCTTACACACTGCACCTCATGCCATGCATTCATATTAAGTCACTTGCGACAGTACTTTTTTATTTAGAATGCCCATCGCCAGGCAAGTTATCAATAGTTATAATTGCATTAAGCACTAAAAGCAGGAAAATCCAGGAACAATGAGCCATGATTCATCTGCATTTTTCAGTTAACTCTCACCTTGTCCAGATTTAATAGAGGTGTTCAAAGTTATGAAGAGCATTGATTGAATAACAAGAGACATTTTCTACTGTTAGAGATGCAATGGTCTTTTTATGCTCTATAACCCAATTGTCATTGCATTTATTGCAGCACAAAGATATAGTACATAGCAGCAAGGGACAAATATACAACGATTTTGTTTACTATGATAGCGAACAGGATAGGAAACAGTTGAGTACACCACTATAGGTAGAAGTTTTCCATTCATTCCTGGGCCAGATGCAAGATAACATGTAATCTGATCAACAAAATCCATCTCTCTGACAGACTCTGATCTATGTCCCAAACCATCTGCTATCTGCCTCAACTTTACCCATCTTCTCTGTCCTCTAAAATGGCCTAGCAAGCCACTCAATTAAAGGTCCATCAGGAATGGGCAATAAATGCTAGTCTTGCCAACAATATCCACATCCTGAATGAATAAATTTATAGCACTGTAGTCATTGTTTCCCTGTACTTTCCCATTCCTTCTCAGCTCAAAGTACAATACCCTACACACCATGTTGATACATCATGTTCTGCTCCAGCGCATTATTATCCAGGACTTTTCTCACTTCTCTCAGCCTTCTTCTGCTATCTACATCAAGGGTTGGATGTGCTTCAGGGTACAGGCATTTCATGCAACTTGAGGGGACGTTACAAATCAGCATTTGGACAACAGTGGCATCCTCACCATCACTACTTCTCCTTTCGCTGTGCTATTTTAAACCTATTTGGCGTCTCACACTGTCCTGTGTTCCTAGTTTTTAAAAAAGGTCAACTATCCTCCTGCGTGTTGCCTGGTGATGAGCATGGTTATTGTGGAAATAAAGAATGAGATTCAAAACCTCATTTTAAAAAAAACTTTCAATATTATAGCTCAAGTTGAAAGAAAAAGACTTTTCAAATTAATGTAATTTAATGCACATAAAAGATTATATACCTAATTTACAGGAATCAGGGCAAAAAAGAGAAAGGAAAACAAATTAGTAAATTGCCTGACTGGAAATGCAAACTATTTGAAAGGGAAGGAGGGTGAACCACATCACTGATTATTCTCTGATTGTTCCTAGTTCTCTGATGTTTTCGCCATGTGTTACTCATCAGAGCCACGCTATATTACAGACACTCTGCCAGACCATAGACCAAAACGTTGAAGCTTCTACTTGATTAATTCCATTATCCATTTGATCTGGCTTAAAATAAACAGTAATAAAGAGCAGGTTTATGGTTGCATCATGTGAGGCAAAATGTACTTCTTCCTTGTGGAAGATGAGAAGGCATGAAATCATATTACTTCAAAAAATGAACTGTGGGGTACTTCTGAGGCCTTGGACTCTGAGCATTCCAATATCTTATAATGTGACCATGAGAGTGGCCTGGATATCGGTGCTCCTTTCAACATCTTGAAACAAAACCTGCAGAGAACCCACTAGTTGGCTTCATGTATTGTACAGATGCCACTCATTGCAAATTTATAGCTAGCAAACAAGACAAATGATTTGTCTAATCTCACTACTTGAGGGTTAAAAGGCCACACATGGGCAGAGAATGCCAAAACAAAATTTACACGATACCTGCGATTTCTGAGTCAAATTCATTTATGCATATGGTTAACAACAGTGGTCCCCACACGGATTCCTGTGGAACACCACTTCCCACTTTCAGCCAGTCTGAAAGACTTCCTTTAATTGCCCTGTGTTTTTAGTTTTAGAGCCTCCTTTAGTTCATTCAGTTGCTGACTGCCAAAACCCTGGCCATTGTCTTAGATGCATCTTGTCAAAGGCTTTCTGAAATTCCATATCTCTGAGCACAAGCCATTGGATTCAGGGTTAAATCTTCAAAATCTAGTTTGTGTAATGTCTCCTTTCTTCATTGTTACATTACCTCTTTCGACTTCTTTTGTAGTTACTTCCTTTTTGTTAACATCTTCAGTGTGAAGTGAGGCAAAATATTTACTCAGTATCCCTGCCACTTCAGCAAAATTGCCAGTGAGTTTATCTTACTTGCCTCGTCTGGGCCCTATTCCTTTTTAAATTTTCCTTTAATACTTAATTACCTTAGAATAGTTGATATTTATCTCTATATTCCTTGATATTGGGGCGGCACGGTGGCATAGTGGTTAGCATTGCTGCCTCACAGCTTCAGGGACTTGGATTTGATTCCTGGCTTGGGTCACTGTCTGTGTGAAGTTTGCATGTTCTCCATGTCTCTGCATAGGTTTCCTCTGGGTGCTCTGGCTTCCTCCCACAATACAAATATGTGCGGGTTAAGTTGATTTACCATGCTAAATTACCCTTTAGTGTCCCAGGATGCGTAGGTTAGTGGGATTACCAGGGTAAATATGTTGGGTGACATGGATAGGACCTGGGTGGGATTGCTGTTGGTGCAGATTTGATTGGCTGAATAGCTTCCTT
Organism: Carcharhinus amblyrhynchos; assembly: GCF_965287045.1. Classification (NCBI taxonomy): domain Eukaryota; kingdom Metazoa; phylum Chordata; class Chondrichthyes; order Carcharhiniformes; family Carcharhinidae; genus Carcharhinus; species Carcharhinus amblyrhynchos. The sequence goes on from NC_137327.1 coordinate 47,742,788, forward strand.
CTGCACTGTAGGGTTTCTATGGTTCTATGATATCTAAATTTCAGATCTCCTCTGTTTTCCTAATTCATTTACTCTCCTTCCTAAACTCATCCTATTTAATGTTCATCCTCCTTTATCATTTATGTGCTTTGCGTATGCCTTTTCCTTCAGATTTGAACCATGGCATTTCATACTTGGCCAGTCTGTTATCATCTGATGGGACATTTTTTTTCTAACTACTTTTTAAATACTGGATACTGTTGATCTACATTTCAGTCAATATTTTTTCTAGCTGACTATTTTTCCTTCCATAGCTCCATCTTTTTCCTATAGTCTTTTTTAATCAACAATCTGTCAGTTTGGTCTTTGAACTTTCGTTTTCAATTGTTATTCTGAACCTAATTATATTGTGATCACTATTCCCAGATAATCCCCCATGCCTTGGATCAGCAAGAAGTCTTGTGCACATTGTAGAAACCCTATCTCCTTCTCCCCTTCCACTGTCTCCACTGGTATATTTGAAACCCCATGATTATTATTCTTGACTTATGTAGTCAGCTTATAGATTTTCCTTCATTGATTTCTACATCTACATCTTTTCCACTATCTGACAATCTGTAGTTATCCCTGATTATGTGACTGAGACCTTTTTGTCCTTCATCCCAGCCCATGTGGGTTCCATTTCTATCTTGTTGGTTATGACCTTTCTCACTCCTGTCATTATGCTATATCTAATTAACATAGCTAAGCCCTTCTACTTCTTCCTTTGTCATTGTTTCCAAATACATTATAACCTGCAATATTTAACTGCCAAAACTGTCTTGTCTGGAGACCTTAGTCACTTGATGGCTACATCGTCTTGGCACACTTTTGGTGATGTTTCAGAGATCCTTCCTGCTTTCTGAAACGATTCTCAGTGCCATTAAACACAATAGTCACTTCAGAACCACTGACAGAGCAATGTGGGCTGGTGTGTGAGGTTGTGGAAACACATTTTTCAAATACACATCAACTTCTGCACTAAACCCAAGTTACCTGTACATTTCTTGGGGGATGAGTAATAATAGATGGCAGGATGCAAGCTCCCTAAAAATGGCATCATTCTCCTTTCTTCCATCCTCTCCTACAGGCACTGCTCCTGATCCTCTTCTTTTCAATTGTGTTATCTATAGATGATGCCATAGCTACTTATTTTGGGTAGGGAGAGAATCAAAAATGCACCTGGGGAGTGGAGGGGGGGGGGGGGGGGGGGGGTCTCAAACAACCAAAGACAACAACTATACTTAAACTTCCTGTAATCCAGTCTCAAAAATGCTTCTCTCCCATTGGTCTAACTGACCCTGGCAAGAACTTCAACTTACATTTTTCGTTCTGACTTACCACTCGTTGATTGCAATCTCAGGGTTTATAATGCCATGGGATATTAATATGCTTTTTAGTGAAAAAAATCAAATGCAAGATAATACTTCAATATTCTGGTTCAATGGCATTAGCACAATGTTAAGGACAATGGAGAGCCATCAATGCTTCATAAAGGCAAAATACCACAATGCTGGAATCTGAAGCAAAAACAAAAAATTTGGAAAATCTCAGCAGGTCTGACAGCATCCGTGCAAAGAGAGTAAAGAGAATGAAGAATCTGTCTCTATTCTCTTCATTCTCTTTACTCTTTCTCCACAGATGCTGTCAGACCTGCTGAGATTTTCCAAATTTTTTGTTTTTGTTTACATTAATACTTCACCGTGGTATGAGTGAGCTCAAAATGCTCTGTCTAGACAACCAAAGCTTTGAAGGGCAAAATCAGATTGCTTGACAGTTAAAATTAAGATTTGATACAAAATCTCAGGAATTTATCAACTTTTCTTTTAAAAACTTGTAATAACACTAATAATTGCTGACATTTATCCACAAAATGTCATTTATCTTGTTTCATTCATATTTTAACAAAAGAGCGATTTTACCTCATAAATGGTAAACTGCTGCTTTAAGTCTGGGTCAGTTCCTTTATTACTCATGTGCCGTTGGATGATTTTTTCCATCCCCAGTTGCTCAAGACAGTCTGTAACATCATAGAAAGAATCCTGGTCTGGAAGAGCCCCTAAGGTCTGTCAAAAAAAGAAAAGCCTTTCAAATCAACTTTGAACTTCTAAGAAAAAACACTCAACTCAGCAAACCTCAATCTTCAGTTTTGATATCTGTTTGACAATTTCTAATGATTCTGTCCCTCCTATTGTGTCTGGTACCTTATTCCAAGTATTATTGTAAATGTTATGATACGGAATATAAATTTACTTCTCACTAGTTCAAATTTATGTCCTTTGGTCCCACTATTATTTTGAAGTATTAATATTTATTACATCAACATCCCTTATTACTTGTTTATTAGTATGAAGTTCCTTTCTTAATCTCCTTCTTTCTAGATTGTAGAAGTTGATCTTGTCTATTCTTTTCTGATATTCAACCTTTTTCACCATTCTACCCCTCCCAAAACATGGTAATTTTAGTATGATGGCCAACAGATTTCCCTACCAGACATTCTGCACCCTCTCCACTGGCCCTATCTACCCCAAGAAAAATGTTTCAGAAATAATGGTCAGAAAAAGTCGTGAGTGTAGCACAGTCCATCCCGCAAACCAGCTTCCCATCTATTGGCTCTGAGTTTACTTCCTGTTGCCTTTGAAAAGCAGCCAGCATAATTAAGGACCCATATACCCAGGACATACTCTCTTCCACCTTCCTCCATCCGGAAAAAGATATAAAAGTCTGAGGCCACGTACCCACTGACTCAACAACAGCTTCTTCCCTACTGCTATCAGACTTTTGAATGGAACTATTTTGATTTAAATTGATCTTTCTCTACACACTAGCTACGACTGTAACACTACATTTTGCACCCCCTCCTTTCCTTCTCTATGAATTGTATGTTTTGTCTGTGTAGCATGTAAGAAACAATATTTTTCACTGTTACTAAGACATGTGACAATAATAAGTCAAATCAAAAATCAAAACCTGTGATTGTCCCTCTCCACGCACACTGTTTGTACCTGTAAAGACTTGATTACTTGTAAAGACTTGTATTCCAACCATTCTTCACATTCCAATCTGGAATAATCTTGCAATTGTGTCTTTGAATATATATGCTGTGTTTGTGAACTAACCTCCACTCATCTGTTGAAGCAGCACACCCCGAAAGCTCATGATTCCAAATAAACCTGTTGGACTTTAACCTGATGTTGTGAGATTTCTTCCTGTGCCCACCCCAGTCCAAAGCCAGCAACTCCACCTCTGAAAGTTTAAACCATGCTTTTGTTACATTCAGATTAGGCCTTTCCAATGCCCTCCTGGCTGGCTTCCCACTTTCCAACCTTCATAAATTTGAACTCAGTGAGGATAATACAAATTAATTGCCAGCAGAATGTCCAGATAAGTGGGAGATAGAATTCAATGAAGTGGAAAATGCAGTACAGAATCAATAGCAAAGTTCCAAACAGTACGCAGAGAAGAAGTAACGTTGGAGTCCATGTGCACAAATCTGTGAAGATGGCAGAATATGTTGGTATGGTTCAGGTCAAGAAATTCCAATGTGTTCTATGAAGCCCACCTGGATCATAAGTTTAGACTCTTGAATTTGGCAAGGATAAGCATGAGATGTTTCACTTCAGGTATGATTGAAGTGACCCACTAGAGAATTTTTATCAATCAAAGTTTATTTAAGAATATAGTTAACATGTATAGTAAGAAATTAGCAAGAACTTTTATCAATTACAAACAAGAAACAAACAATGATAAAGTATAATCCTTAAAGATATCTACAATATTCCAATCAAACCAATCCCATAGACAAAAGATCATGTTCACAGGTTTAACACAGCACAGACTAATGCTCATGTGCTACTGGAAATTGAATCCTTTAGTTGGTGAATTGAAAACTCTCAGTCTTGATTCACTCAGAACAGGTTGGATTCAGATGAGCTTCCCAGAACATCAGGGGCTCTAGGCAAACTACTAACAGCAGATTTTTTCCTCCAGGAAAGCAAAACCTTGCTTCAAGATCACCAGCAGAATTTTGAAATAAAACAGGGACAGAAACTTCTGTTCAGCTTGCCATCCCTGTTAAAACCCAACCTCTCCCAACTGAAAATGAAGTCTTAAATGCAGTGGGAAAAAAAGCCTGAACAAAAACACATGACCTTCCCCCTAACAACGCAGGATCATAAAACTAATCCAGAGTAAACACAAACAATCCTATTTAAACAACTTAAGTAGCAATAAAAGGACTCACCATAATCAGCCCGGCAATATAATGACATCAGCTAAGGCTGTGAGCCGAGAAATACTGACTGAGAGAGCTGCAGAGGTCATGATTTCAAAAAAAATCTCAAATATACACTAATGTCACAATTTTGAGAAAGTAGTTGGAGAGAATTTTTTAAAATTTGTTTGTGGGATATGGGTGTTGCTGGCTGGGCTAGCATTTGTTGCCCATCCTGAGGGCAATTAAGAATCAACCACATTGCTGTGGGTCTGAAGTCACTTGTAGGTCAGACCAGGTAAGAATGACAGATTTTCTTCCCTAAAGGGAAAACGGGTTTTTACAACAACTGACAATGGTTCTATGGTCATCATCAGACTTTCAATTCCAGATTTTTGTTGAATTCAAATTTCACCATCAAGTTTCAGGTAAGAAGTGCAGGGGAGATGTAAGAAAGAACTTTTATACGCAGTGAGTGCTAACCCAGGTCGTCAATGCATTACCTTGAGTCTCTAGATTACTAATCCAGTGACATTACCACTACACCACTGCTTCCCGTCAAGATGGGATTTTTCGCCTTTTGTGATAACTCCCATGAGATCCATGGGGAATCACTGATTGATCTCCCTCTGGGACTCTTTGGATAAGAGTTCCTCCAGTAACAGCTGGAACTCATTGCCTTAGCCTTTTATAAGTCAGGCCCAGGACTAGGCCTGCTGAACTGTAGTCCCAGATAGGGACTAGTGTGTGTACACCATGGTTGTGGCTTTACTTTGCATTCTGTAATGAACTATGTTCCTTTCCAGTCGGGCTCCTTGGTGACAAAGAACAAGAAATGTTTCAGACAGCTTTGCCTTTCAACGAACCTGGATAAAGTGACAGGGAGACTTTGAAAATGCTGCTATTTGGAAAACTGGAAATTTACGATGCGGGTATGGAGGATTGGTCCCAATGCACTGAAAAAAATGAGGTATTTCTTCCGGGTGAAGGGGCAAGAAGGGGACAACCAACAAAAAGTCATCCTTCTGACAGCTTGTGGCGCCCAGACTTTAAGCATCATAAAAAGTTTAACCTAGCCGGTAGCCCCAGATTCAAAATCGTTTGACAAATTGGTAGATATGGTATTGGCGCACTACAACCCTAAGCTACCTGTTATATTGCAATGCTACAAGTTTAATATGAGGAGGAGATGATGATGGTGATTTTAAAAATGAGCAAGACCTGAGGAGTGGGAGTCATTTACAATATCAGTTAGTATAGGGGTGCATGCTAGGTCTTGAACTCGGGTGTTACAACCCAGGGTTGTGTGGCGAAGGGCGAACACTGAAGTCTAGTCTTTATACACTTACCAGCTTTTCGTTAAGGAAACGCACATTACGTAAAATGCACTTCCAATCACCTGCTCCACCCAGCTGATTTTGACTAACAAGGGGTGATAAAACAGCACCAAGCTGATACCGTGGCTAAAATTCATTCAACAACAACTTAAGTAAAAATGAAACATGAAAGGCAGTTATAATTCTTTAATGTAACATTGCAAAAGGTTGAACATTTATAAAGGGAGTGTACAAAATGTCATAAGAATATAACTGTAAATGAGACATTAGTAATAATGCAAAACAATTATATTTTAATTTTTTACTTCTCGTTTTGCACTCTGTTGCCTGCATTTTGTTACATGTCAGACTGAATACAGGATACCCCCCTCGTTCATTCTCCAAAGATTCAACGGTTTAGTCTCCAATTGAGGGGCCAACAGGATTTACACCAGAAGTCAAGCAGTGTTTAAGTTACATTTGCCAGCAGACTGCTGAAAGTCTCTTACTGTAGCCAAGCTTAAATATTTACAGAATAGCTGGAGTTACACATTGTTTAAAAATAATCTCAAGTTTAACAGGCCTATCTTTTACTAAATTATATTGTCCAGTCGTTCTGTATTTCAATGAACATAAAAGTACCCTGGTTTTAGTACAGACCAGTCATGCAACATTGCATACCTTTAGATCTACATCACTCCAATCTGTAGTGCTCTATCACCTGGATCATTTGCAGATTTAGTCCTCACGGGATAAAGAACATGACCAAAAACAACTGCCAGCACCACTAAGCAACTGAAGTAAACATTACTAATAAATCAAAACTAACTGCTTACAAACATTAAAGATCTTAAAAGCAGACTGCAGGTGCACAAGCTCAGGTAATAATGAAAGCTACTTAAGATATTGCCCTTATAAATCATCAGCAATGTCTTGGAAAATTAAACTAACCCGTTTGGGATCTTTAATAAAATGTTTGTACTTCAGTGGAAAAATTACAAACCACAATCATTACTTCACTAAAGAACACTGAATTAAAAATAGAAAACATCGTACGAAATATCATATAGCTAAACAAAAATAAATCAGTCATCAAGAGCGTGCAATGATTTTGTAGTTTCACTGAACAATCTGACTCAACAGCTCAATTAGCCGTGTTTGAATGTGAACATAGACACTACACAGACCTCAAAACATGGAATAAATGCAGAAAAACTGAAGGAGGTTGGAACACTTCAACAAAGTGTCAGCTCAGCCTCTTCTGGTGGGCTCAAAAGCCAGGCCACCCATCCACTTTGAGCATATTCATCATCTCCAGCAGCAGTTTTGTTTGACTAAATTATGATGGCTGATAACCAACTCACGAAATTAATTGGATGCATAAAAGATGTTACATGTTCCTCAACAATAAAACATAATGATTTCATTAAGTAACACTTTGGGATTCATTTTCTGTAAAATTGCATGGCATGTTTCAATTCCTCACTTCATGGACATCGACTTCATTACTCAAATCAAGAATATAAGGAACAAAAACCTAAAGAAATACTTTTCAACAGATAAACTTTACTTTGCTAAATTTTCCAAGAAAATAACTTTGAGGCAAACATACAGGACAGAATTCTATGACCTCATTGTGATCGTTTTGCGATGGGAAAAGTTGTAAAATCGGGTGTGATGAGACGAGCGGGGATGGTGCCTATTATGGCGCCCATTCCCATTTTACCAAGGAGAAAAAAGAAATCAGCAATCAGAACTCTGCCCAAAATGAGCAAAATGTCAATTTGCATTTTTTTGCATTCATCACAATATAATTAGCGAGCTTCACTCCCAATTGTCCCAACACACTTGCCTTTAACAACCTTGCTCGCTGCAGCCGAATCAGTCAGGACCTCAAGACTAAAAGTTGCATTCAGGCACTTGAAAAGGGTGAGTGAGGAGGGTAAGTCTCTGCTTTCAAATTGCTTTCTGCAACCCTCAGGGAGGGTTGTTGTATTTTGTAGCGGTTATGTTGCATTTCAGGTCGGAGGTGGGTCCTGTGAATGTGTGGAGGGGATGGTGGGGAATGCTATTGTTCACAGGGTCCAATGTTGGTCTCTCAGGACAGACCCAGGTCAGTGCGCTGACCTTAGATTTTAGTGCTGATTCTGGGTCCTAGTGCAGGCAGCAGCATGCACTGTTGCTGGTGGGGGATGGGCAGGAAACTCTCTGAAGCGGCAGCGCTGCAACCTCAGGACTTGACAAGCAGCAGGGTCTGTGGCCACTATTGCATGTGTTTGTGAGTGGTGGTGGTGGTGCTGTGTTGCCATTCTGGGAATTGTCGGGAGGTGTATGGGGAGTGTGTGTTGTTGGGGTCTGTTGGGGGCACTATGGGGAGTGTATGTTGCTGGGGGACTGTCGGGAAAGGGTATGGTGTGTGTGTATGTTGCTGAGCTAGGGGTGAACAGAGTTCTTTAACTTCTCTCCATCTGTCTCTCCCCTTCCCCACATTCCTCCCAACCCCTTTAGATTGACGAGATGACATTTGCAATTGATTTTGTCACTGCTGGAGTTAAAGAGGAGGAGCAGGAGGATAAATTGTTGGCAGAGGAGGCCCAGGCCTTACCAATCACAGGAGTGGATGGAGACGGCCACCGGAGGTAGGATACAGCCACCATTTGCCCCGAGGAGCAGGAGAAGGAGGGAGCGGAGACCCCTGGCAGTTCACATGAGAGTATGCTTTGCACAACTGTCAGACATTGTGTGCCGCCAAAGGAGCAGTGTGACACCTGTGCCATTTGCTGCAGGACCTCACATGGGGGGGGGGGCAGGGGAACCCACTCCCGATGGCTGTGAAAGTGACAGCCACCTTAAACTTTTAACCCACTGGGTCCTTATAGAGCAAGTAAAAAGTCTGACAACACCCGGTTTTAGTCCAACCTATTTATTTGATAATATACTCACAAGCTTTCGGGGTTAGCCCCTTCGTCAGGTGAATGGAGAGTTCTGGCCTCAGACAGAGCATATAAAGCACAGACAGTTTAGAGATTACTGATTAGAATGCGAATCCTTACACCTAACCTGCTGTTCAAGGCCTGAAGTGGCTGATAATGTGAGTGGAAGGAGCACTGATCACAGTTTAAAGAGATGTGTATTGTCTCCAGACAGTACAGTAAGTGAGGTTTTGCAAACCCAGGCAAGTCACGGGGGTTACAGATAGTGCGACATGAACCCAAGATCCCTGTTGAGACCGTCCTCATGAGGACGGTCTCAACAGGGATCTTGGGTTCATGTCGCACTATCTGTAACCCCCGTGACTTGCCTGGGTTTGCAAAACCTCACTTACTGTACTGTCTGGAGACAATACACATCTCTTTAAACTGTGATCAGTGCTCCTTCCACTCACATTATCAGCCACTTCAGGTCTTGAACAGCAGGTTAGGTGTAAGGATTCGCATTCTAATCAGTAATCTCTAAACTGTCTGTGCTTTATATGCTCTGTCTGAGGCCAGAACTCTCCATTCACCTGACGAAGGGGCTAACCCCGAAAGCTTGTGAGTATATTATCAAATAAATAGGTTGGACTAAAACCTGGTGTTGTCAGACTTTTTACTGTGTTTACGCCAGTCCAACGCCGGCATACCCACAACATCCTTATAGAGCGCCAGTGGAGACCTTTGTAGCATTTTCCAATCATCCGTTCACAAGTGTGTCAAGATCGTTATGGATGCCCTTCATGCCTGGGCTGGCAAATTTGACCTGGGCCAGGCCCAACGGAAAGCCCGGGCTGCAGGATTCGTAGCCATCACAGGGATGCTAAATGTGCAGGGGGTTATAGACTGCAGCCGCGTCAAGACCCCGGTGAAGAATCCAGGAAGATTCACGAACAGAAGGGGCTTCCATTCAATAAATATGCAGTTGGTGTGGGACCATCAGCGGAACATTATTCATATCTGCGCCAGACACCCTGGCAGTGGGCACGACAGCTTTATGTTGAGGAGCTCCAATGTCCCAAAGTACTTTGAGGAGGAGACCAGGGTGCAGGATTGGCTCGTAGGATCATGGGGTACCCACCTCAGCTGATGATGTCTGTGCGGAGGCTGATATGATGAGGCCACATTGCCACTCGTTCAAAAATGGATTGGTGCATAACTTTACATGGCCTACCACTACATCTTAGTATCTCCCCAGGATGTACATTGAAGGCGGAGGTGGCCAGCTACCTCCTGCGCCCCGTGGCCTGTGTTGCCCTTGGTAATCGTCCTCTAGAAGGCTTGGATAGATAAGATTAAACACTCACCCTTGCTGCCCAGATTAGGTCATTCAGTTTTTTGAGGCATTCCTTCCTGGTTCTCCTGGCCAGTTCCCTGGCACTGACACATGCTACCGCCGCCTCCCAGGCTGCCTTTCCATCCCTTCGCTTGGGACTGGGACTGTGTCCTGCTGAGGAGAAAGAGGGTGTCCCGCCTTGCCTCCACCGCCCTAGCCAGATCAGCATCAGTCTTCCTGAAGGCTATGTCTTCCTGTACTGCCTGCTTGTCTGTCCATCCTTAGGGTTTTTATGGGCAGATTCAGTGGCACGGTAGCATAGAGGTTAGACTGCTGCTTCACAACTCCAGGGACCTGGGTTCAAATCCCAGCTTGGGTCACTGTCTGTGTGGAGTTTGCACATTCTCCTTGTGTCTGCCTGGGTTTCCTCTGTGTGCTCTGGTTTCGTCTCACAGTCCAAAGATGTGCGGGCTAGGTTGACTGGCCATTCTAAATTGCCCCTTAATGTCCTGGGATGCATAGGCTAGAGGGATTAGTGGGTAAATATGTAGAGATATGGGGACAGGGCCCGGGTGGAATTGTGGCTGGTGCAGACTCGATGGGCTGAATGGCCTCTTTCTGCATTAGGATTCTGTGATTCTATGATAGATCAGCTGGAGGCAGATTAGGCAAGTCACGCACTTGTTAGAACATTCTAGTGAGTTTAACGCAGTTTGCCTTGTTCCCACAGACAGGAAACCAAGTCAGCTCTTGAAGGTGTGCTGATAGAGGATTATCATGCCCACAAAGTTGATGAGTGGAAAAAAAAAGCAATAGGGCCATTGAGTCTGCCCCACACTTGTATTGTTGCAGCATCTTAATTAGACATTTAAACTCTATCCAACAGCCCCATTTCCCCTGGAAGAGGTAGAAAAACAACAGGGTCAATAAAGGAAAAGTATTCCAAAAAAATCCTCTTGACACACTTGGATATTCACATGGATCAAGCGTTTGGCACTTGCCCTCTGAATGATGCACTGTTCTAAAAAATGGTTTTTCATTTGTCTTTGAATATCTTGCTTTGCTGATGTTTTAAAAGTGCTGTTCTTGTTAACTCAGTTAATAAAAGCCATGATACTTCATCTTCCTGGGCAAGGCTACCCTAGGCAAAGTCATATTACAATCATGATGTCATTGGAGCTATTCAAGCTGCAGCAAGCTGAAAATCTATTTAAAAACAGTTGAATTGTTCTTGAATACGAATGAATGGATGGATGAGTGGTGCTTAGAGTTAGGTGGAATGCTCAGTAAGTGAATACAGAAATATAGATTGATCACAGAATGGAACAATTCTGTCCAGGCTGTTGTGTCCACACAACAGTAACTTGATTAGTCCCATTCCCTTTCCCCAAAGCCGTGCAAACGTTTCCCATCAAGTGCTTATCCGATTCCCTTTTAAAAGGCTTCATCGGCTCTGCCTCCACCACAGACTTTACCCACTCAGTGTGTAAAAGAAATTATTTTTCACGTTGTCATCAGCTCTTTTGCCATTCACCTTGAAGCTCTCTGGTTCTCCACCCTTGCACCAATGGAAACGTTTCTCTCTCCATCTATTTTGTCTAGACCCCTCATGATTTTGAAGATCATCATCAAATCTCCTCTCAGCGTCTCAATGGATGGGCAAACACCAGTTGCTTCTAACAATCTACCTGTGCTTGCATGAGAAAGTAGTCAGGTGTGGTGATCACCCTCTGAAAAGACAGACGCATATTTTCCCTTGCCAGATGTACTCAGACCCTCAAACCTCTAAACAATTTTAGCAGACATTCAAATTCCCCTGTTATCATACGTTCACGTGTATACCGATCAAGTTCTTGTGTGCTGTGCTGATTCAAACTGAACCAAGCAATATGTCAATTAAATTTCAGACTCAGGAAAATCCAGAATTTGGAATTTCAGGTTGGCAGCTTCATACCAGGATTTCTTGAGTTTATGTTTTGCCACACAAATCACACTGTCAGAAGACCATAATGAACTAGAGGAATTCCTGACAGAAGCTGGCCAGTACAAGCTTACTCCTAGTGTTGAATCTTATTGTAATAGTCATGTTTCGACATTCTTACTTACCGTTTCAAACTAAGATTTTTAAAAAATGCATTTTTACAGTATTAATTTGCACTAAATGGCTTTCTAATCAATCTATTCCTGACTTCTGTGCAATTAATAAAGTTTCTAATGGTTAATCCTCACTAAGGGAAGGGAATTCATGTACATAAGAAGGACCAATGAAGAAAATCACTGAAATATAATAGTTCACTAAGAAAATGTAGTGACAGGTTCTTAACTATTTATTTTACTGCAAGACCACTTTCTGCTCCCTGCCTTATTTGACAGTAAAAAGGTCAGGAAAGAATTCTAAGGAGACTCTAGCAGAACTGACACAAAAATGCACCATTTTTTCATCTAAAAGAAAATCAATGAACTGAAACTGGAATCAATTATTTCTGAGCTGTTCTGCAAGGGACAGCCAATGCTATAAAGCAGGCAACATTACAGAATAAAATGCGCTTTGGGAACTAAGATGAAAGATGTGATTTACAATGGCTTACATTCTGATGATATACTGGAAATGATCAAGTAACAAGATTTTGAGATCTGAAGCTGACTGGATTATAGGAAGTAGGAACAGATTCGAGAGTAGGAATTTTAAGGGAAGTGGAGAGAGACTCCAAGATGGACTGTTAGGATTGCCCCGTTTCTAGATTAAATCAGTCACTCGGGTTTGATTTTTAGCCCCATGATTGGAGGCGGGCAGGCACTAAAAACAGCACCACGTGCTGGCTTAGAGGTTCCCTGGTTCCATCCCACACATGGGCCATTCTCACTGAGGCAGGATGTGGGAATTAGCAGGGCTACCCACCCACATGCAGCAGGTAGGCGATCTGGCTTCTCAATGGCCACTTGAGGCCAATTAGAGGAGACAGAGTGGAATTTTCCAGTCAACCTTCAAACTGTTGCAAGCGGCTGACATCAATGTAGCTGCCTGGAGGCAGCCTCCTGACAGTGGTCCAAGGGACCAGTACTCTTCGAAGACTGAGAGGTCACACCTGCCTGTCCTTCAATTACTTTGCATTGCAGACTGCTTTTGCTTTCATTTCGAAAGGTCTCTGATTGGCCCTCCAGCTTCAAGTGCCTGCCTAATTTGTGTCCTCATTTTGGCACATTACTGACTATAACAACTTCTCTAATCACAATTTGTCATCATTTTGAAAACATTTATTGAGTCAACCTATAATTCTATTGGTGAAAGTACCAACTTCTTAAGTCATTTTTTTGAAGGTTCACTGCGTCTTATCCACTGCTTTATATCTTTCCTATAAGAATTGTCTAACATTGCACACATTATTTCATGTGCAACCTAACAAAGATCTGTTTATAGTCATTATCTCCCTACTTTTGTATTCTGTGGCTGAATTTATAAAACCACTGGCACTACTACCTTTAATGACCTGGCAATTCTGGCACATCATGTCCATTTTACGCTATTTAAAATCCTGCCATTGAAAATGTGGCGCCTTTCATGATTTTATTTCCAAAATATATTATTCCATATCTTTCTACACATTCTTCTTTAATTGGATGACAAGTCTACCCCCTGGGCAGTAATTGGCATTCCGTGGAAAATCACACTGAGTGATTGTTTCATACAGAGCGGGTTCTTAACCACAACATTGAGCCTGATGTTGTGGATCAGAATCCTACACAGAATGATCTGCCTCTGAATTTGGCTATCCTGTACAAATTAGTCAAATATGCAGACAATCCTAAGCCTGACAGGGAAGAGGAATGAAGAAGAGGAAACAGTGAAGTTTGAAGAGACATCTGAGGATACACAAGAGGAGCTGGATAGTGGCAGATAAACTTCAGTCAATGGGATGATGCACAGGAAGGAAACCAGACAGCACACATACCCTTGTGAATGGTATAAAACCAGCAAGAGTGAAGTTGAAACAGATTTAAGGGAATAATAAGGCTCAGCATTGAACATTTCTGGTCATCTTGGAGCAGAAAGCAGCAAAGCAAAGAGGGTCATATTGTTAAGTCTGCAGAGTTTCACTGGAGAATTTATCATAGAGTCTGACACTGCTCTACTCAAAACTACCTGTTAGATGCAGGATTTGCTTCAGAAACACAACGAAACCACTTAAAACCCAAAAGCAACATAGAGAAAGACCACAAGGCTGATTGCTAGTTTATCAGAATTGAATCAAGAACAAGGCTGGTAAAGCTTTGAAAGGTGACCAAAGGGGAACTTTATGAAAGTGTCCAAGGCAATAAAGGATATGAAAAATATAAACCATGAGTACTAATTCAAGATATGTTATTAACGGAGGCCAAAAAGGTCAGAAATTCAAACCCTGGGGAATTTAGGATTGATGTTGAGCGATTTGTAATGACCCAACGAGTCATTAAACACTTAGAATGACCTTTCAGGAGCAAAAAAAGTTTGGAGACACAATAAACAATTGAATGGTGTCTCAGTTTTTCTAGAAGGACAGGCTAAGGAAGCCCATAAACTTCTGAGTCTATTATTTATCATGTGTAACCCGAAAACAATATTGAACTGTGACAGACAGTTGATTGAAACCAGCAGTACAGTAAAATTTAGATACAATCTTGGCCATAAAAGTTGTATAACTAGCAACAGTCTACAAGTATTATGTTTCAGGCTTTCTGTTGCGCACTTGGATGTATTGAGCGTTACAGAGATAGCTTTTGCAGAACAAATAAGGATTCTACGATATGACCATGATATTGTCAGCATTGCTCAGAGGAAAAATAAGCAAAACAGCTTGTGCTGTCTTCAAAGGGATAAATAACCAGAACCTTAGCAAATTTTTCAAACTATGTTAGTGCGTGCAAGTCAAGAGTTGGCAAACACGTGTCCATATGAACATTCCAAGGTGTCTGTGTTGAGGCCATTCTCATTTACCATGTATATTAATGACTTGCATTTAGAACTTGGGTGAATAGCATTAAAAGTTACTTATTGCACCAAATTGGGAGTGTTGGCAAATTATAACAAGAATCACGAAAGGCTGCAAGAGGACACAGATGAGACATCAGGGCAAGTCAAATAATTAGGGATGGGCAACAAATGCTGGCCTTGCAAGTGATGTTCATTTCCTGTGAAAGGATAAAATAAAAGGCAGGTAGTTTGGGGATGCAGTGTACTACAGAAAAATATGGAATAATACATTTTAGAAATAAAATCATGTAAATAGCCACATCTTCAATGGCAGTGTTTTAAATGGCGTGGAAAGGACTTGGTGTGCCAGATTGCCCAGTCATTAAAGGTAGCACTGCCAGTGGTTTTATAACTTCAGCCACAGAACACAAAAGCAGGGAGATAATGACCTTAGAGAGATCTTAGTTAGATTGCCCACGGAGGAATGTTTGCAACATTAGACAATTCTTAAAGGAAATGTATGAAGCAATGGATAAGGTGCAGAGAACCTTAACAAAGTGACTTAAGAAGGTGGCACTTTCTTCAATAGAAGTATAGATTGATTCAATAAATGTTTTCAAAATGAAGGAAGATTGTGGTCAGAGAAGTTGTTATAGATTGTTTTTACTAGTCAGTAACATGCCAAAAACAAAGGTATGAATTTAAGATGAGCACAAAATGAATTAGAGGTTTGAAAAAAAAACTAATCTCGCAGAACTTATTAGAATGTAGACTTCTGTGCCATAAGCCAATGGTTAAGCAGAGTCCATGATACGTTCTTAAAAGGTCATTACGGTAGCTGCTTGATATTAAGAAATATTAAAGAATGAGGGGATCGAGCTGGGGACTGGGATTAGACTGGGTGGCTCATTTTGAGACAAACATAAACAGAAATTTGAGGAATAAGTAACAATGAATCTGCGCTGTCCAATTCTCAAACTGGTATGAAGAGGTTAATTCTAATGAATACAAGAATCTGCATGAAGTCTTGAATTTCGTATTTGGTATGCATTGGATTAGTCACAGCCCAATCTACCTGCTCCACTACTGCAAAGTTTGACCATTTTCTTCAAGATAATCATTTATTCTGTTCAAAAAATAGTACCCAAAGTCTGTTCAATTATATAATATTTGGGTTTTTAAACATTATTCTGCTTGTAGTGAAAACAAAGCATAAATTACTATAAATGCTAGGAATGGTCAGATTTGCACAGCAGCCAATATGAATCACATTGCTGACATAAACATCTTTGCCTGGCTCTGGTCAATACCGTAATTTCTGGAAACTGCTTTAAGATATCACAATCCAAAATATCACTTCTGTAATTAGATTCTCGGAGTCTTTGTAAATTTATTATTAATCATTTCTGACAACATTACTCATGAGCCAAGGGACAATCTAAGTAATTTTCTTGAAATGCTCCTTGCGACAGGACTTCCAACTCAAGACTGACATTTCCCAGTGGTGGGGGAAACTTACCCGCTTTGTGACAAATGATCATTATTTTGCTTACAAAGTAATTTGTTTTGCCAATGAACATGAAGTTTCTCCAGTGGGTATGAGCGCCACGAATAGTAGAAAGGCCAAATGTTCAATCCTTGCCTTTGCCAATTTAGCAATGCTGCAACTGGTCTCAGGGTTCACTGAGTTAGAGAGTAGGAAATAAATTCAACTTGTATTGCTGAAAGGGCTTATATTAATGGAACAAGACCAGAATCATATTTGACTGTTATGTTCCTGGTCGTCGACTAACTTCCCAACACTCAGTGAAGTCTTCCACATGAATGATATTTGTCGCATACATTCGGGGCGTTCACTGGCATCAGATCAAATGTACCCCAGCAAGAAGTTCATTCCTTCAGGATAAGGAATAAAATTGGGAAAAGAAATTATAAATGATTATATCTATCAAACTCTCCACACCCTACTTTCATTCACTGCTGTATACACAGAGAGGGAGGATGACTTCAAAATGCACCTCAAAGATTGCAAAGCACTTTGGAAAACTGCAGCAAGAAAGGCATATAAATTCAAGTTTTTTTTCTTTAAATATCAAATTTCCACAGTAAACCTACCTGTAAAATTATTGTTTGAAGACTGAATGTGTTGCAGTATGATTTCTATGTGAAAGGATACAAACGAAGACTGCAGAAGAAAAATTAGATCTCAAGAGAACTTGACTTGTAGGCTTACACTTAAAAACCGAGGAGGCTGATGTGACCCATGTTAGTACAGTGAAATACAACTCCCAGACTTTGTCGATGGAGGTTGATTTGTGCAACAGGATCTCACAGGATTAAAAAAATTGCAAAAGAATCACAAACAAATTTTACCTTGTTAATAAGCGTCATAGTAAAGACAAGCAGCTCAGAATCAGCTCCATTCTTCTCCTCCAGAATTTCAACTAAATTCGTCCATGTCTTTGTGTCTGCAGAAATAGATGCCAGATTTAAAAGTTTGAAGCGAAATACAGTAGCTTTTTAAATTGTTCACGGGGAGTCGGTTGTTTCACGGTATTGTCACTGGACTAGAAATCCAGAGAGACAGAGTAATGCTCTGAGGACACAGATTCAAATCCCTCCAAAACCTGGAATTAAAAAGTCTAATGATGACCATGAGGCAATTGTTGTGAAAACCACCTGGTTCACTTATGTCCTGGAGGGAAGAAAATCTGCCATCCTTATCTGGTCTGGTCTAAAAGAACCACAGCAATGTGGTTGACTCTTGACTACCCTCTGAAACGGCCTAGCAAATGATGGGCAATAAATGCTCAACCTACACATTTTTTAAAAAAATCAGCATAAATTACAACGACAGAGGAAGGCAGCATTACCCATTCAGTATTCAAACTATAAATTCATTCATACATTAATAGCATATTCAGTATGGAAGCTGGCCACCTTCTCTATTATCCTGAACGTTCATGATATTTTATCGCTTTTGAAATTCTGAATCTGCTTCCATTTGAGGCAGTCAATTCCAGAATATAACAGCTCACCAATTTAAAACAAAATCCTCATCTGCCCTCATTTTCTTGGCATCAGTACACAGGCACAATTTACCACATTAACATGAATCAAGGGTACACAAACACTGCTTACCACACTAATATAGACTAAATGTACTATTTACCCTAAGAGTCAGAGGGTCCATCGCGGAGTCAGATGTTAGGCAGCATTTGATCACTTGAATTATTCTAACATTTGGCACACATGTGATGTAGAACATCTTCTAAAGTACCCTAATTAACTTAATAGCAGCAAGAATCCAAGTACACAAGTCAATTACTGTCAGGGAGAAGTGACAGGGTCTGAACAGGCTAGCCATCGTCACCTTACAGGGGATGCATTTTATAATTCTAGCAACATTTCCACAGTTCTTAATTTATACAAGGCACAGACATACTGAGATTGTATATTTTCTATTTCAGAAAAAACTTGAATGCTAAACATGATGCAAAGAATCAGGTGATGCAGTAATCCAGCACATGGCCATTTCAATAGCCATGAGTGATGGAATGGTCAGTCACAGCTAAGCACCAATGATCCCCTAAGAGCCAAGAGGGAGCTCAATCTTTGTCATGAGGGTGAGGGGAAATAATTAGAAAGCATACTAGACACTCTGCATGCCTATCACTGCTAGAGAATGATGTGTGGTTCAGGGCATTGAAACACATTTGGGTGGGTGCACGTGGGGTGAGGGCAGCAGAGATCTGAACAGGCAACAATATGAAACAGTGCACTTTTGCTACATTGCTAAGTGCCAGAGCCGGAATGTTCAAATAAGCACCA
Organism: Carcharhinus amblyrhynchos; assembly: GCF_965287045.1. Taxonomy (NCBI): domain Eukaryota; kingdom Metazoa; phylum Chordata; class Chondrichthyes; order Carcharhiniformes; family Carcharhinidae; genus Carcharhinus; species Carcharhinus amblyrhynchos. The sequence continues at coordinate 47,761,362 of NC_137327.1, forward strand.
AAAATACCCTGACTGGTGATGAGAAATTCCCTCCCCATCAGGCCCTTCCTGTATGCTTAAAGTCTCACCACCTCAGCACACTTCCCTCGAGATATGCAGGTAGGTGGATTGACCATGCTAAAATTGTCCCTTGGTGTCAAGGGGAGTAGCAGGGTAAATACATGGGGTTATGGGGATAGGGCTTGGCTGGGTTGTTGTCAGTGCAGGTTCAACAAGCTGAATGGCCTCCTTCTGTACTGCAGGGATTCTATAATTCTATGATTCTATGAGAGGGGTGTGGTGGGGAAGAAACTTCCAACCATCTTCTCCTGGGACATGCCTTTGCAAAGAAGATATGGAAAGAGATTAGGTTTTTTTTGTTGAGGTACAGCCCTAGCAGTTCTGTAGTGTGCTCTATAGGCTGTTGCCAAGGACACACTCTGAAATAAGCTCCTGGAGAACTAGCAGCTCAATGAAATACGAAGAGCTGTCGATGACCGGGAACTGCGGGCCAGCACATTCCAAAGTCCATGTCTACATGTTGAGGAACGCACTAAAGATTGGGGAAATGGTGAAAGGCCACAAGGATCTTAGATTATGGCCCTTCCCTCCTGCCTCAATCTAAGGTCTCGTGGTATAGTACCCTGAAGTGAAAAAAAACTATGCAAAACTCCTTGAGCTATTTGATTAATGTGATTTGAATATTGTAAATATAACCTGTAATTGGGAGAGTAGTGAAGCACTTCAGAATGCCATGTACTGTAATTAGAGAAATCTGCTTTTGTACTTTAGGACCGGAATTTTCCAGGCCTCTCCTAACGGCGGGGCCATCGAGCCACTGAAATCGCCATTCGCATCAACAGGACTGGAAAATCCTGCCAGCGTGAAGGGCTAGAAAATACTGGCCTACATAATTTAAATTTGATATTACATAATGTTTTCTATAAATTTTATGAAATATATTTTAGGGGGTAAAAACTGTCAGGATAAAAGTCAAAACACAATTTCACAGCCAGCAATGTTGGCCGCGATTCTCCCATTGCGAACCACAACATCTCTGTCAGGTTGTGATGGGAGACGCACGTCTCCGGCCTTGGACAGGGATTTGCACACGCACCGGGGAATGCATGCACATTTCCCATAGCCGGAGAACAGTCGTCCGCTAAACCATGCGGGAAACTGGCGAGAAAGCAGGTAAGTAATTTAAATCTTTTCTGCATTTATTTTAAATATGTTTATTAGTTAATTATTGGGACGTTTCAGGTCCCGACTGAATGTCCCACCCTTCGGTCGAGTGTCCCACCCTTCATTCCAATGGGGTTCAGACTACTCTCCACATTCAAGGAACTAGCTGAAGACCCCGCCAGAATGAAAGGGAGGGAACAAGTGCAGCCCCCCGCTCCCAGGGGGTCATGAAGTGGGGGCGGTGCCCCCTGGGCATGGGGCACTCTGGCAAGTGCTAGCTTGTGTTCCCGGCACTGCCCAAGGAGCAAAATGCCCATGCCCAGGGGGCACCAATGTGTGGGACCTAGGGGCGATCAGTGGGGGTAGGGGGTCCCACTGCTACTCTGCATGGGGACTGGTCTGGGATGGAGGGAGGGCAGTGATTGGAATGGGCTGGGGCAATCTGCCAGGGGGCTCTGACTGGGATGGGGGGGATTGCCTCTGCTGAGGGATGGAGCCTGAACATTGGGGTGCTCTGGGACAGGGGGCGGTCAGGGTTAGCCAGGGAATTGCTGTGGGGGCCGCGATCAGGGACTGGAAGGGCAGCACTGCAGGGGTCCCAGCTGGCCAGCGAACAGGAGGTTGACAGTTTGGGGCCACTGCACACGCACAGAGCTCTCAAACTGTCAAACTCCAGCATGAATAGGCCACCTCCTCCGGGTTTTTAATGAGATTCCCAGTTGGAACCTCTTCAATGCACAGAGTGTGGAGATTCAGGTGAGAAGCTGAGCTGAAAGAACAGTCGGGATTTAAAATAGTTCTCCCACCAATTCAGCACTTTTGGGACAATCGCGACCATTATCCTTGGTTGTACTATCACACATGGGGGTTGGGGGTAAATGGGTTGTTGCTCAGGGCCAGAATTCTCCGACCTCCCCTGCAGCTGGGATTTTCTGGTCCCGTTGCAGGGAACAGAGATTTAGCTGAGCACCAAATTCTCTGTTCTTGCTGGCAGCATTAGCGGGGTGTGCGAGATTGGGGGATTTCAGCCCAGAACTTACACACAAAATAACGGGTTCAAGAACACGAGGCACTCCGGCAGCAAACTGCAGTCACATTAGCTGGACAACAAACTCGTCACTGACCCCATCCTGAACCTATCTTGGGAGAAAAATCAAGAAGATCTCAAAAAGGAAACAAGGCAAAATGGAAAATTCAATAAAACTTCATTTTCTTGAGCATGCAGGTTCACTAGACACTTGTTCATTTGCAGAGTTGAAAAAACAATGAGATTCCTGTATTGACCTTTTGCAGAATGCAAGGATAACAAAAGGTAGACAGATTAGGAGTATAGAAATACAGAGGGACCTGGGAGTGCAGGTTCACAAATCCATGAAGGTTGCGACACAAGTGGAGAAGGTGGTCAGGAAGGCTAATGGAATGCTAGCCTTTATAGGAAGGGGTATAGAGTATAAAAGCTGCTGTCTAATGCTTCTGTTGTATAGAACGTTGGTTAGACCGCATTTGGAGTACTGCGTCCAGTTCTGGTCACCTTACTACCGGAAGGACGTGGAGTCTCTGGAAAGGGTGCAGAGGAGGTTCACCAGGATGTTGCCTGGCATGGAGGGGCTGGGTTACGAGGAAAGGTTGGAGAAACTGGGACTTTTCTCCTTGGAAAGACGGAGATTGAGGGGAGACATGATAGAGGTATATGAGATACTGAAGGGAATAGATAGAGTCAAAAGTGAGAGACTGCTCACTAGACTGGGTACAAATACGAGAGGTCATGATTTAAGGGTGAGGGGGGAGAGGTATAATTTGGACGTGAGAGGAAGGTTCTTTACGCAGAGAGTTGTGGGGGTATGGAACGTGCTACCGAGTAGGGTGGTGGAGGCAGGAACGTTGGACTCGTTTAAGGTTCAGTTAGACAGACACATGAGTGAAACGAGGATGGAGGGTTATAGTAGGGGCTATTAAATAAGGTCAGAACCTCGGGAGACACCGGAAATGCAGATTTGTAAATTAACGTTTTTGTCTTTTTATTCCGCAGGTGGAGGTCCACCTCGTTGTCAAACGAGGGGCATGCACACGGTGGGTCGTGCGTGGGCTGCTCTTGGAGGTTCTGGGAGTGGCCTAGTACTTCGTGTCAGTGTGTGCTTGATCCTGGACCGGTAGACGGGCGCCGCAACAGCTCGGTGACTAGCACTGCTAGCTGTGCAGATACATGGATTTGGGCCTGTGTCTGTGGGAGTTTGTGCATTCTCCCTGTGGTTGCGTGGGTTTCCTCCGGGCGCTCCGGTTTCCTCCCACACCTCAAAGGTGTGCTCTTAGGCGGATTGGTTTTACGAAATTGACACTATTCTCCCCTGAATCTGGCTAAGTTAGGGGTTCCATTCGTAGACACGCAGGGTTGAACAGGTGTAGGGTGATGCAGCAGCGCGGGCTCGTTGGGCCGAAGGGCCTGTTTCCCGTGCTGGGTTGTTCTTTGTTCTTTGATCTTTGATATTCATGTATGTAACAGGATAAACAGACTGAATGACAAAATAACGCCAGACAACTTAGGTGTTCAAGTTGATGGATACAGAAATTAATGCTTTGAAAACAAAACAGTAATTTCATTGTTAATACTTTACTTCTTTTGGATTTTCTGTTTAAATATTATTGACAGCAATAAATAGAACTTTGGAAGTATTGCAGAAAAGGACATTTTGTCAAAGTTTTTAATCTTGCACTCATCAGGACAATCACCAGAATATAATGTCAGGGGAAACAACAAATTTATACTATATGCGAAGAGAGTGCTGACTGGTTTGCAAGTGGACTCTCATTGGTAAAGGTATTGTCATGGAAAATGCACCAGTTAATGGTGAGAGACAGTTAACTGCCAAGTATTGATTGAAAATTTAAACCAGGCAGCTTTACTCTGATTGGTCAAGGCATTGCCTTGAGGAATGAACCAGTAAAATGGTGATCACTGCTAGAGTATAATATGTAGTGTAGAGCATGAAAACACATAGGATGGTGGTGGCAAAGATATGAACTAGCAGCATTATAAACAGTGTCGTTTTGCTACATTGCTAAGAACCATAATGAGAGCTTTCAAACAAGCATCAAGATGTAGTTAGGCTGGTGATGAGAAAGGCCCTCTCCTCCAGGCCCTTCCTGCATGCATAGAGTCTCTCCATCTCCACTGCCCTCAAAATGGGCACATCCAATGAAAGAACTTTTAAAAATTACGTGGCTGATGTGCCTGGTCAGGCCACTCCAGGCACCATGAATGTGGGGAAGGCCTGATGAACCAGCTGCTCTCTTCCTGCCTGTCATTCTCATATCTTATAAAAGTAAATCAACTCTTTAAACCTGTTCAATTAGACCATGACTGATTTGTATCTTGAAGGCAGAACAGTAGCATGATGGTTAGCACTGCTGCTTTACAGCGCCAGGGACCCGAGTTCCATTCCCAGCTTGGGTCACTGTCTGTGTGGAGTTTGCACTTTCTCCCCGTGTTTGCATGGATTTCCTCCGGGTGCTCCGGTTTCCTCCCACATTCTGAAAGACATGCTGGTTAGGTGCATTGACCCCATCAGGTGCAGACTAGGGGAATTTCAAGGTAACTTCATTGCAATGTTAATGTAAGTCTTACTTGTGACTAAGAAATAAACTTTAATTTTATTCAATCACCTTTGTTGCATATTCCCTCATACTCTTGCCCGACAAAAATTTTACCAATAAATTTTTACATTGTATTTGTACACCAGTCAGTAGTGCTCTGAGCATCCATGTAAATTAACCCACATGGTATTCCAGTTTTCCACCATTGTTCTCCCCCAACACATCCCCCCACCCCCCTCCCCAATCCTGATGTAAGTCAGTACTAGAGGCCCATCTGTGGCTTGCATTCTAACATGGTAAGAAAGTATACGATTTCCATTGCTTGCCTGCACAGATTACATCTGGGCTCAGAGCGTTTTAACAGCTGGACAGATAAACAAATGGGATAGTCAACATTGATTAAAGCGAATCAGAGACAGAGATCTGAAGAACGTGTAGAATTAACATCTGCAGTTGTGGCTGGTTCTTTCAATTTGTTAACTTTCATCCAAACTGGCTGCACAAGTTCAACATGGTTGATTCGTCGCAGATTGTTGAGGTCTATGTGGTTTAATTAACCATAACCATTTTTTAAAAACTGACAACATGTCTGTAAACTCCAGCAATTGGAATTAGGTTATTAACTCAACTCCTACATTTAGTTCAGGTTCCAAGTATTAGTTTGGGGAGGACAGGGGGACACGAACAAAGTTTTCAGACCTGTATAGGGAGTACAATATTTCTGACTAATCGTGGGAATGGCATGAGTGATACCGCAGTATATTGAGTTCAAGGGGAAGCCTATTAAATCATTGAGACGGAGTCATGTACTGAGGGGAGAGGTCAGCCCTACTGCACAATGTTCAAAATACCACTTCTGAGGGAGTTTAAACAGTGGGAACATTTAGGCCCTAAAAAAAAATAAAGTCAGAACATCCCACTACACCTTATTCTCCTCATAGACTAGGGATGGGCAATAAATGCTAACCAGCCGACACCCATGTCCCACAGATGAATTTTCATAGCAGCAATAACTGTAGATTTAAGATAAAGGAATCCATGACTACTCTCCGCTGTGTCATTTTCCTCATCATAACCTGCCACATCGTTTCTTCTCTCAAGTGTCTCTCTCTCTCGTTAGTTGCCCTTCTTGTCCAACTAGTGGAATTCAGACACTTGTGATCTCCTGGTTATTGCAGCAATAAAATCCAGTTATCACATACCTAGTTATTCAAAGGCCATGCAGAACAATTCAGCATTCTAATCCTTGCCGCCAATTTGATGTTACACTTGCACAGCTGTTAGTGTTACTTTTCCCAATCACTATCCTCTCATAGCTGTTATAATGACCCTTCTCCAAAAATGATGAATATTTAGTTAGTTTATTTATTAGTCACAAGTAAGGCTTACATTAACACTGCAATGAAGTTACTATGAAAATCCCCCAGTCGCCACTGTCCGACGCCTGTTCGGGTCAATGCAGCTAACCAGCTGTCTTTCAGACAGTGGGAGAAAACAGGAGCACCAGGAGGAAACCCATGCAAACACCGAGAAAACATACAAACTCCACACAGACAGTAACCCTATCTGGGAATCAAACCCAGGTTCCTGGCGCTGTGATGCAGCAGTGCTAACCACTGTGCCATCATTACGACAACCATGTAAAGTTTGCTTTAACAGACATGGCCCCTTTGTTGCCATTTCTCTTCACCTTCCTCGTTCATAGTCCCAAGTTCAAGCTTCTTACCATTCTGTGATTAGATGGACTTAGACTGGTTCAATTCGGTCTCATATATGTGCAGTAAATCAATGGCCTGGCTTGTTTTCACCTTTTGCATTTTGCACTTTCAATGTCAGTTTTAAAACTTGTTTAACCCAAAGGCAAAAAATTCAATTTGTTTTTCTTTGCTCCCAGTGAGGTCTCAGAACAAGGGAATGTTCATCTCTATACCTCATCAGTCACGAAACCCCAGGGTCAATACTGAAGAACAGATTAGCATCATAAATAAACCACACACTTCAACGTTAACTCTGAATGAAACTACAGTAAATTGACTCAAAAGCCTCAAGTTGAAATTATTTAAAAAATCATAGTTAACAGCAAAAAAAAGCCACAGCAACTGTCATATTGAAGTACATTTGCACTTTCGGTAGCATATTTGCCTACCAGGCACCATTAGTTTTGATTCAGTCTAGTACACATACCTTTGATGTTGTGCCTTGAACACTTACACTGCTTGTAACTCTCCCTGACCCCATTAAATAGTACTTACTTCTTTTCTCATCCACAATGTTGACAGACTGGATCAGAAGAGCTGCGTTGCTTTCGGTGTACTCCACAAACACTATCAGGAGTTTGAGTGCAGTCTTCACCACCAAACGGTACTGGGATTGAGGAACAGAAGAGCAGGCTGTGAGTAAATGTCAGGTTTGCCAGCTAACCAGAGACGGAGAAAGTATTTCAGGCTGAACGTTTTCATCTTACCAGAGGGCGTCACTGTAGAGCAGTGAGAAGTTTGAATGAAGTCATTGCTTATTTGCCTTCAATTAATATATTCATTATTTATGGACACTGTCTTTTCTTATTTTAAAATACACTTCATAAAATCCCTACAGTACAAAAGGAGCCCATTTGACTTATCGAGTCTGTACAGACTGCAATCCCACCTAGGCGGCATTCCCGTAACCCTCATTTACCCTGCTAATCCCCTTGACATTAAGGTCAACTTAGCATAGCCAATCAACCTAACCCATGTATCTTTGGACCGTGGGAGGAAACCGGAGCACTCGGAGGAAACCCTCACAGACAGGGGAGAACGTGCAAACTCCACACAGTGACCCGAGGCCGGAACTGAACCCAGGTCCTTGGCACCTTGAGGTAGCACTGTTAACCACTGTGCCACCCCAACTTTCATTCTAACAAGTGATATAAACCTTACAATTATGTGCAGCTTCATACAGATGGTAGTTTAAGTATAATGCAGATTTTCAGAAAAGGATTTATGTTTATTGACTTGTGATCTTGTATAAACAGACACTTTTGTGCTTTACAAATTAAGAGAAATTCATCTATTTTCAAAGATTAGCAACAGGACAATTCCCACATGAAGGTGTGGTTCCAGGTTAAATACATCAAATGGTCAGCACTTTCTCCTTCGAGGGTTTGGGATGTTGCCAGGTCATCTAAGTTCTTTTTATGTAGATTTATGCTCCATAACTCTGGCCTTCCTCCCTCCCACTTCTCAGCACCAAGAGGAGGAAATAAGTCAGTAACATCTGATCATCTACAACAGGCAAGAGCCAAAACCCCAAAAAACAAGATTGAAGCAGGGAAGCCCCTCCATTTCCCCTGCCTCCATCTAACTGCACACCAAGAGCCTAGACTGAATGAACTGTCTGAAACTGTCCAACTCTCAGCAACTGCTGGCCCATCCCAGTGCCACCCCGTTCCTTGGAAATGCCATCAAGTCACAGAACACATCGGAGTTTTGTTGGTGAAACAAACTTGTTGATTAAAAGCAAATTAGAAAACTGGATTGCATTGTTAGGGGCAACACAGCGGTTCGTACTGCTGCCTCACAACACCAGGAGACCTGGAATTGATTCCGGCTTTGGGTGACTATATAGAGTTTGCATGTTCTCCCTGTGTCTCCATGGATTTTCCTCCAGTGCTCCAGTTTCTTCCCACATTCCAAAAATGTGCATATTAGGTTGATTGGCCATAATAAATTGCCCCATAGTGTCCGAAGGCGTATAGGTGAGGGGGAATGGCAGGGTAAATATGTGGGATTACACGGATAGGGTCTGAGTAAGAGGCTTTGTTGGAGAGTTGATGCAGACCCGATGGGATAAATGACCTCCTTCTGCAAAATAGGGATTCAATGATAACTAAATTATTTTTACTTTTTTTTAAATGCACTAGAGTATATTTTAAAAAGAAAATCTAATTCTTTTAAAATATATCCAATTAAACAATAAACCAAAGGAAGAAACTTGAATTAACCCATCAAAATTGTTGAGATTTCTCCAAGTCTGACATGGGGGAATTTCACAGCAACTTCAACGCAGTGTTAATGTAAGCCTTAATTGTGACTAATAAATAAACTTTACTTTTAGAAGATAGAAATTTTTCCTGTTTCCAGTCCTGCTCTGATATACTCTAAGGATAGTAAGAAGTCTGGCAACACCAGATTTAAGTCCAACCGATTTGATAGTAAAGCTTGTGAGTTTACTATCAAATAAATCGGTTGGACTTAAACCAGACTTCTTATCGTGTTTGCCCCAGTCCAATGCCGGTATCTCCACATCATACTCTAAGGACCCCTGCTGGCAAACTGAACGGACTGCATTTTTCTAATTGTCATGTTTGTTGCCCTAAAGACAAATAACCACATTGACACATCATTAAATATAGGGTTCTTGGTTGATAACTGCTGGAAGAGATTTATAAATCAGCAATCTGGTGAGATCTGTTTTTGTAAATGGAACGGTTGGTCTCAAAACCCGGACGAGCCTCTTGTTTGTTTCCTTAGCATTCATCAACCAAGGAATTGAGTTTAGGAGTCAGGAGATAATGCTGCAGCTGTATAAGACCCTGGTCAGACCCCACTTGGAGTACTGTGCTCAGTTCTGATTGCCTCATTACAGGAAGGATGTGGAAGCCATAGAAAGGGTGCAGAGGAGACTTACAAGGATTTTGCCTGGAATGGGTGGCATGCCTTATGAGGATAAGTTGAGAGAGCTCGGTTTTTTCTCCTTGGAGAGACAAAGGATGAAGGGTGACCTGATAGAGGCGTATAAGGCGATGAGAGGTATTGATCGAGTGGATTCTCAGAGGCTTTTTCCCAGGGCTGAAATGGTTGCCATAAGAGGACACGGGTTTAGGGTGCTGGGGAGTAGGTACAGAGGAGATGTCAGGGGTTAAGTTTTTCACTCAGAAGGCGGTGGGTGCGTGGAATCGGCTGCCGGCAGTGGTGGTGGAGGCGGATTCGATAGAGTCTTTTAAGAGACTTTTGGATAAGTACATGGAACTTAGTAAGATAGAGGGTTATAGGTAAGCCTAGTAGGTAGGGACATGTTCGGCGCAACTTGTAGGCCGATTTGTGCTGTAGTTTTTCTATGTTTCTATCTATGTTTTTAAAAATCATTTGGCAAATTTAATTTCTGTGACAACAAAAACAGATTGGCCAGTCTGATGTTCAGTGTATTTCATTCATATATATTTTCCCATCACTTAACAGATTGTTTCCCATTAATGCCAAAAGCTTGCCATTACTGGCAAACAAAAAATAAATGCACAATAATTATTTGTGGCTCCTTCGTCATATCACACTTCTATTAAGTTGAAAGCAGGTGCTTAAAGGTTAGTACCTTGTAAACATCTCTATAAAAAGACAACACACGTTCACATTAAGATGAAACGGCTGCTTCCTGTGAAGCTACATGCAGCTACAGGACATTAAAAAAATCTGTTAGTTCAATGCAGCTTGAAATATTAGTGTGATTCAACGGATTGTTGGGGTTCTGCGAAAGTGAAAGCAGCTGTCTTTTGATTCTTTCCACTTGCGGTTTAACCAATACAACATGTTACATGTCGCCTGGGGAAATGAAGGCTACAATGGGTTCTAGTTTCCTGTAACATTGTTCTCATTACTTACATCTTACCTTGATGACACTGGGAAAAAGGTACATCACAAGTAATTTTGTTTCACAAAGTTGAAGCTAATCAGGCTACAAGTTGTGACGAGCATAAATCAGGCCATCATTTCAAGAATTAGAATGAATTGTCGGTTCGTGAAGGAATTGCTCATGGTAAGTCAGTGAATATGTTCCTCTATGATGGCAGGATTATAATGACAAGGCTATCAGACTCCCTCCAGGAATTCTACATCTTTCCTGTAGTATGTTTTACTCTCGGAGCAGCCTTGCCACAGCTAGATATAACATTAAAATCACAGGGAAATGAGTTCTGAACAAGAGTCATAGAATCATACAGTGCAGAAGGTGGCCATTCAGCCCATCAAGTCTGCATCAATCACAATCCCACCCAGTCCCTATATCCATAACCCCATGCATTTACCCTAACAAGTCCCCCTGACACTAAGGGGCAATTTAGCATGATCAATCCACCTAACCAGCACATCTCTGCACTGTGGGAGGAAACCAGAGCACCCAGAGGAAACCCACGCAAACACAGGGAGAATCTGCAAACTCCCACAAATAGTCACCCAAGCCAGGAATTGAACCCAAGTCCTTGCGCTGAGAGGCAGCAATGCTAACCACTGTGCCACCGTGCTGCCCCTGTCATATTGGGCCTGAGCATTAACTCTGCTCTTTCTGTAGATGCTGTCTTTTTCCAGCCCTTTCTGTTTTTATTTCCGATCTCCAGCATCTGCGGCATTTGCTTTTATTTAAAATTGCCTCTGTTGACTTATACCTTTAACAGTTGTGTTAAATTTTATTCACCATTGAGCTTTTTGGACAACCATAGCATCAAACCTCCCAGGTCATTTTCCTGCTCAGTTTCCTCCAACGTCATTTAATATTATCCATATTCTTACCACTTTGATGCAATTACATGATTACCCATGATGATTTTTATTGCAAGTCAGTGAATATTTGTGAGTGATTTGCAATAAAATACATTCACCCCTAAATACTTGTGTAAGCACATTGTCCTTGGGTTCTGTCACTGCATTTGCCTTGCCACTATTCTTTCCAGACAATTCCTGCAGTGCAGAAAGAGGCCATTCAGCTCATCAAGTCTGCACCAACTCTCCGAAAGAACATCCCACCCAGGCTCTCTCCTCTGCCCCATCCTTAATCCACCTAATTTACACATCTTTGGAAGGGGCAATTTACCACGGCCAATCCATATTGCATTGTTCTTTTTAAGGTTCACTTTAGAAATCCTCAAATGTTCCTTTAATTTTAAACTTGACATGAAGTAACATGAACAGAGGTGAAAAAAGTAATTTACCCGAGTTTTACTGATACTAAAGATCTGAGATCTTTACTGAGATCTTTGGATCTCAATCATACTTTCTGATGCACTCAGTGGTTGAAGGTTAAAGGTCATAGCAAGGACCTGTAACTTGAATATACTGAAGGCCTTCATTCACACAACAACCTCCAAATCCTAGACCACTGACATCAGGGGGAGGGAGGAAAACCCCAATCTACCCAATCCTGAATGTAGGGACAAGAAGAATTTGAAGTTACATATCAGTATTTATGAGCAATTCCAAGCAATAGTGCCTACAGCAATAACAACTGCTCTCAAGAGACCACAGCACACATGAGCATGGAGTGTCAGCAGGCAATTCGACCATGGTGTGTATCACCTTCCAATCCTACACTCACATGGCTCCTAAGCACATGCACTTTCCAGCCAGGTACCTTGGAATTGGTATTGGGAACCTGGACTTTTTTTTTCCCTTCTGTAGCCTTAAAAACCAAGTCCAATTACAAAAGATGGAACATAAGAACAGGAGTAAGCTATTTGGCCCATCAAGTCTGCTCCACCATTCAATTAGATCATGGCTGATCACCTACTTCAATGAAACTTTCCCGCTCAATGACTGAGCTTCCACAGCCCTCTGGGGTACAGAGTTCCAAAACTTCATCATCCTCCGAGTGAAGAAGTTCTTCCCCTTCTCAGTCTTAAACGTCCCTTGCTTCTTGATTCACCAACTCTACACCTACCCTGCCATACTCGACAAGAATTTTGTATAGTTCAATAAGATTACCTCTCATTTTTTGAAATTCTAAAGAACACAGGCCCAATTTCCTCAACTTTTCCTCATTAGGGTACCATAATATCGTAGATGTGGTGTTACCGAGGACCTATACTATTGCAGAAAGATATTAACTCTTGTACTTAAATCCCCTTGTGGTGGAGGCCAACATACTATTTGTCTTCCTAACTTTATGCTGCAACTAGCTTTTAGTCACTCATGAACAAAGATACCCAGGTCCTTTGGACATGAACACTTGCCAACCTCTCATCATTTAAGAGATATTTTATCTTTCTGTTTTTCTACCAAAGTGGATAACCTCACACTCATTCATACTATATTCTATCTGTCACATTCCTGCCCATTCAATTACCCTGTCCAAATCAGCTTGAAGCCTCTTTGCATCCTCCTCATAACTTACATTCCCACCTAGTTTTGTGTCAGCAGCAAATTTGGAAACATTTCAATTGGTCTCCACATCCATGTAATTTATACAGATTGCAAACAGCTGTGACTCCAACAATGATCCTTGTGCCCCATTAGATTGCCAGCCTGATAATGACACAATTAATCCTGTTGTCTGTCTGTTAACCAATTCCCAATCCATAGTAGTATAACACCCCCAATCCCATGTGCACTAATTTTGCTTCCTTACTTCTTGTGTGGGACCTAATCAGAAACCTTCTGTAAATCCAAATATACCACATCTATTCTGCTACAAGTAACGTACTCCAAAAATTCCAACAGGTTTGTCAAACATGACTTCCCTTTCATAAATCCATGTTGACTCTGTCCAATTTTAGGATGACTTTCTAAGCAGCCAGTTGTCACATCCTTTACGAAGACTGTAATATGTTTCTAGTAGATAATGTTCAACGGCAACCTGAGACAGTAACACAGCTCAGAATCCTCTACTGAAATTCATACAAACATAAACATTTTCACTAAATTAATCTACAGGAAACCAAACTCACCATGCTGCCAGTCAGAGTATACAGCCACCGAACACTCTCATTATGACCAATGACGCCATTCATTCCATCCACAAACAGCATGATCTGGCTCAGAGCTGTAAATGCAATGAAAACAACTGTAAAATGTGTCCTTTTATTAAAAAAAGTACAGAAAAGGCACCATTCTACACTGCAATCGTGATTCATTTACAACTGTTGATATGGTGTTTTTAATAACCTCACTCAAGTTTGAGGTTGACAATAAAAATCAAAATGACCAGATGATACTTATGTAATTTTAAATTTGATACATGAACAGAAGAAGCGTTAGATTTACTGAACAATTCAGGCACCATCTATGAGGGAACAGAAAAGCTCATGTTTTGAGTGTGAGCCATCCATTACAGCTGGCGATTCCCGGTCAACAACTAAAGCAGATCATGTTGGTTAACAAGGGGAAAGGCTGGACCTTGTTGACGACCCAAGGAGAAATAACCATATTTACATAGAGGCAGATGACATGTATGAAATGAGCATTTTGCATTTGTCTTCACAAAAGGAGGGGATGATGTGAAGGTTATACTAAATGAGGAGAGGAAATTTATGGACAAGGCAGAAATAAAGAAAATGTACTAGAAAGATTAGCATTACTGAAAACTGGTAAATCACCCAACCCATATAGAATGCATCCTCAGTTACTGAAAGAAGCAAAGACAGAAATGACAGAGGCATTGGTTCCAATCTCACAATCCACATTGGCTACAGCAGTAGTACCCGAGGATTAGGGCAGCAGGTAACACAATAGTTAGCACTGCTTCACAGCTCCAGGGACCTGTTTTCAATTCCTGGCTCAGGTCACTGTCTGTGTGGAGTTTGCACATTCTCCTCGTGTCTGTGTGGGTTTCCTCCCACAGTCCAAAGATGTGTGGGTTAGATTGATTGGCTGTGCTAAAATTGCCCCTTAGTGTCCTGAGGTGCGCAGGTTAGAGCGATTAGTGGGTGAATAGGGGGGTAGAGCCTGGGTGGGATTGTGATTGGTACAGACTCAATGGGCCAAGTGGCTTCTTTCTGCACTGTAGGGTTTCTATGATTCTATGATTAGAGGGTTATTCATGTTATTCTACTACTCAAGAAAGGGGATTGGGATAATTAAGAAACTACAAGCTGATCAGTTTAGCATCAATGGTGGTGAAATTATTAACAGACATGGATTAAATCAAGGAAAGTCAGTGTGGATTTGTTAAAGACAATTCACATCTGACCAACTTGATTGAATTTGATGGGTTAATAGAAAAATCGATCAAAGTAGCGTCACTGATGTTTTATTTATTGACTTCCAGAATGCATTTGACAACGTGCCACACTTGGGGTCTTTTAAGAAGATGGAAGCTCACGGGTTTCTGGTGAAAATGGCAGTATGAATAAGAAATTGTTTCAGTGACAGGTGGATGCATGTTTTTCAGACTGGGAGGTGGTTTGTAATTTCTGCGCCCATAGACGTGACTTCAGGATGGTATGTTGTCTCCTTGATGCCAGAGTTAAGGATGTCACCGAACAGCTGCAGGACATTCTTTAGTGAAAGGGTGAACGGCCAAAGGTCATAGTTTGTAGTAGTACCAATAAAATAGTTAAGAAGAGGAGTGTGGCCCTGATTAGTCTCGGTGCCACATGCTAGAAGGATTGAGTGATTGAATTTTTATTCATTCGTGGGGCATAGGCATCGCTGGTTGGCCAGCATTTATTGCCCATCCCTAGTTGTTTGTTAAAACATAAAATTAAATAAAAACCTATGAACTCACTTTTTGTAACTGTCGCCATAGGGATAGCTTGGCGCATTGACAGTACAGCACTTCAATGCAGGAAGTGAAATATTGGTGCTGCATTTCAAGGATGATCATTGCCACGCACTGAAGTATTTCAATGTTGAGTGTCAACCATATTGGAGTCACATGTAGACCAGACCAGGTAAGGACGGCAGATTTCCTTCCCTAACGGACATTAGTGAACCAGACGGGTTTTTGCAATAATCCACAATGGTTCAATGGTCATCAGTATTCTTAATTCCATTTTTTTTTTAAATTCAAATTCCACCATCTGCCATGGCAGAATTCAAATCTGGGTCCCCAGAACATTAGCTGAATTAATAATTTAGCGATAATGGCCTAGTAGTGGTATTATCACTAGAATGCATGGCCAGAGAATGTAAGAAGGAGGGCATCAGATTTCTGAGGCACTGTGACTGGTTCTGGGGGAGGGGGGACTTGGGCTTCAGCAAGCTTTCTGACAAGGTTGCACATGGGAGGCTGATAGCTTTGCTAAGAGCCTATGAGATTCAAGGAAATTTGGTAAATTGGATCCAAAAGTGGCTGAGTGTCAGGAAACAGAGGGCGATGGCTGCGGGGTTTTTTTCAGACCAGAAGAGTGTCCATCTGTTTGTGTTTATATAAATGATTTAGATTTAAATGTAGGAAAACTGGTCACCAAGTTTGTGGATGATACAAAATGTGGTAGGGTGGTAAATAGTGAGGATATAGATGAGCTGGTCAGATGGGCTGATCGGTTTCAAACGAAATTCAATATTAAGCTTAATGTGCTGCATTTAGGCAGGACAAACAAGACAAGGAATTACATGATGTATGGCAGGATCCTGGGAAACACCGAGGATCAAAGGTGTACAGTTAGGAAGGCATATGGTACACTTGCCTTTATTAGCTGAAGCATAGCGCTTAAGAGCAGGGAGGTTATGCTGGAACTATATAAAATGTTGGTTAAGGCACAGCTAGAGTATTGGGTGCAGTTCTGGAATCCACATTATTGGAGGGAGTACATGGGGCAGAGTCCTTGTATATATTTAAGGCTAAAATAGATAGATTTTTGATCAGGAAGGGAATCAAGGGTTATGGGGAAAGGTTAGGAAAGTGTAGGTGAGGAATGTTGCATCAGCCATGATTCCATTCAATGGCGAAGCAGGCTTGAGGGCCAAACATCCGACTCCTACTTGTTATGGTCTGATGACTCCATTACTTTGACAGTAATGGCACTGCTGCTCAATCCATTTTTAGATTTAAAACTTTAAGAAGTTGGAAAGAGAGCACATCAGAACATGAGATGTCTCTCTCTCTCTCCTGAGCTGGAGGATCTCCTATTGGCCTTCCAGCTTTGAGAGCCCACCAATTCTCCATCTGTCACCTGGCCGCTATTTGGCCAGGTATCGTTTTCCGCACAGTGAGTCTTGTGGCAATCATTTAACCTGAGCATCAGGGGCATTGTGGCAAAATCCTGTCCAATAAATAATTTTGAAGAGCACTGGACACCTACTTGAGGAAATTACAAGATTGCAGACAGAAAGCAGCAATGTTAAACCAAACTGCAAATGGAGAACACAGTCACCTCTTACACAGGAATGATAGTACTATAACTTTATGTGAGATAGTTAACAACAGTTCAACAGCAGAAAGGAAATAGTTGTCAAAGTTTGCAGCTATATTAGTGAGATATTAACAAACGTAATATCCATAGAGGATTTTAATTATACAAAAATAGACTTGAACTGGAAAATGTTTGTGACGAAAATATTTTTTTCTTCATTTCCAGTATGTTCAGTAAGATTGGCTCATCACTCTATATCATAGGACTTAGGAACAGGAGTAGGCCATTCGGCCCTTCAAGCCTGCTCCAATCATAATCAATTGGATCATAATTGATCTGGTTGTGATGTGGACTCCACCTTCCTGTCTCTCTTCCTCCCGTCCCACCCCCCCACACACATAACTCTCGCCTCCCTTGTCTGTCAAAAATCTGTTTAACATTGCCTTGAATATATTCTATGATCCAGTTCCCAATATTTCCTGGGGAAGAGCATTCCACAGACTTCTGGCCCTCTCAGAGAGAAAACTGCAAAATAACCCTTGTTCTGGGTAATGAGGTGAAGTGCCAAAGATATGGTTCGGGAAACAGGGATCATTGATTCAGTAAACTCACTGTGGGAAAATAAAAATGGAAGACATGAATATGTGAATCAGAAGAAACAAATAATCACAATGAAAAGCTAGCAAACAAAATTGTAGATTAGCAATAGGAAGCACTAAACCTGGAGCTGAAAATATGCCAGACAGCAGACAAGGGAAAAGGTAGGTAGAAAAGGCTGGAGCTTCGTGGATGAACAAGGAGATTAGATCAAACTCAAAACTATAAAAAACATTTACTGAGCCCCTAAGTCAGGAAAAATGCCTGTAGCAAAACTATAAAAGAGGGAACATGAAAAAAGTATGATAGAAGCTTAGCACAGGAAGTAACACAAAGAGTAGCATAAAGACTTCATATTGGCACATTAGTATGTGGGGAAGGTCATTGTGAGCATGTAGCAGAGGCTGAGGGAATGGCAGGTTCTAAATAACTACAAATGTAATGAAATGGTAAAACATTAGAGGGAGCTGCAGAACTGTTACATAAAATTATTCAAAGATAAACTGCTGCAAGAAGTACTGAAACCTAAGCACTGGAGCCCATGATTCACATAAGAAGATCATGGGGTATAGGGAATAACTCAAGAGGAAACATCAAAATTATGTAGAAAAGAAAATTGAGCCAAGAGACTATGACAAACTTTTTCAAAAAGGAGCAGGGAATTACAAAAACTGAAATATAAAAAATATAGAGCAAGTCAATTAATCTCTGAACAGAACCTTCTTCAAACCTAAGGAATGACAGTTGGGATATTGATTTAGTAACAAATATTCAGTTGGAAGGGAAAGGAAAGGGGAACTCTAAGTGCAGGAATGGAGTTCAAGGATTAAATGACCTGTAAACTAATTAAAAGAAAAACTATGATATAAAAGATCACCCCAGCCAATCAATGGGAAGACATTTTAAAAAAAGAACGTGCAAATAGCCCACTCAAAGAAGCAAGCAAGCAAGCAAATGGGCAAATAAAAAAATACATGTGCAAATGCACGTCTAAAATCAAAACAAAAAAATGTTGGCAAAACACAATGGTCAAAATGTTCTGAAAAATAAAAAAAGCAGATTAATGCAATGGATGAAGTCCAGCTGACAACACCATTTGCTGATGGGCAGCCAATCAACATTGTAACAAACACTGTAAATGAGAACAAGAATCACTTCCGGAGAATAATAATCTGGAAACAAGGATAATTAATGAAAAAATTCACATCTGACAGGCCTGTTCGGATTTGAAACTTTGTTATCATATCTCTAGAAAACACAACTACACATAAAATTCAGATCGATCTAACCTTGGCTATAAATGTTGCTGGAAGCAAGTACACCAGAGTTCCATAGTCCCATGATACCAGGTTGTGAGTAACAAATGTTGGAGACATATATTCAAGCAAGTTTCTATCAATAATTCTGCCACCTGCTCTCCACATTCATTCTGAGGGGAAAAATACTAAATCTTGACCATCATGAGGGCAGTAAAATTGCAAAACCAAGGAAGAAAAAGCAAATAAATAATTTAGCTCCTCCTTGTAAACTATAAAGCTACAGAATGAACTTGTCTCTTTGGATCCAGCACAAAACTCCCAAGAGCATAATTGTCAAATATAAAATCCTATGGATAATAGCTGTATCCACCTATTGTGATGTGGTTCTCAACTGTTGGTCCTTAAAGAAACCTTCTGCTCTGCCTAGATTTAAATTGGAAGGACAAGCCAGGGATTTTCTTTTTAAAATCTGCTCATGCCGGTCATCATTCCTCATTTTGAGCACATCTGAAAAAATAGATTGTGTAAAGATAGGAACTGTTGTAAAGACTGAATTAGGAGCACTGCGTGGTTATGCAGCAGAGGTAGGCTGCCAAAAGAGCATTTTTAATGCAATTTTTATAAGTTACACAACCTGCCCCCAGAAGGCAGTTACAACCAACAAATGGCCTCCAAATGCTCAGACCTACTTGCTAAGCTTTATATCTGAGCTTAAATTAGGAGACTATTCTCTGTTGGATTTAATTTGATGGGCGTTTTTGAATTTATTTTTGAGATATTTAGAGCAGCTGCTCTGGAGCTGAATCATGAATATACATTGTCCCGAAATTTCAGTCTTCAACTACCATTGTAACCAGAAGAAATGGGACAAGAAGCTATTTAATGACCACCGTCATGGTCAAAGCAATCACATTTAGAGATATTAAACAGGAATCACAGAATGGCAAAGGGTCATCCAGACTTGAAACGTTAGCTCTGTTCTCTCTCCAGAGATCTTCCAGCATTTTCTGTTTTTATCACAGACTGTTGGGGTTACAATTGCCTTTATAATACAGGTTAAATGATTGTGCTGCTAACACAGAGTACCAAAACTTAATCGGAATTCTAATTTATGTTTAACAAATCCCTTTTTCTTAAAAAATGATCATAGAACCAAAATGATTCTGGAACAATATGTAACGGAGCACCCCTCTTAGCTGTAGAGGTAGAGGCAGCCCTTTTAGCTGCATAGAGATAAAGGCAGAATATTTACTAACCTCTCAGGATGTAGTTCTGGTAGTTTTGATCAGCTTCTGCTCCAACTTTGATTAGACATGTCAATCCTTCGGCATTTACAAACTCAGGCACCAGATCTTTGTCATCCTACGAAAGATGGTATATATTAGCAAGGAGCAACTAGCAATGAAATTGTGGCTGTCACAATTAGTCTGGCATTGATGAGACAATGGTTTTTAGGATCTGCTTACAGAAATTATACACAAACTCCCACCACAATCAGAAAACAAAAACTGACATATGATGAATATAAGGCAGCACAACGCAAAACAACTGTTACAGCATAAGTGTTCATAAAGTGATTCATCACTCTAATTGAACACATAGTGGGGCTTGTCTGTGCTTTGCTCATCTTCCCAGCGGATGTGGGGGGAAAGGAAAGGCAAATGATGGTCTGGGAAGAAGTTGTATTTATATAACACATTTCACATCATCCCAAGTCACTTCACTGTAAAATGAAAGATCTTTGCGGTGCAGTCACTGTTGTTCGAAATAAGTGTGAGAAGATAAATTCATGATACGAATCACAGTAGTAGTTAATACAGGTGGGCTGACCATGCAGCTGTCCTGGGGGAAGCCTGGGTTCAGGGTTATCAATTGGAGGGGAACAATTTTGAGGAGATCAGAGCGAAATAAATAAATGAAGTAAAAGACAAGGTGGCTCAACTGTGCTTTGGTGAGATCTATCAGAATTAAAGCAAGCTGAAGTGAACAATGACAAAGGGCCCGATTTTATCAAAACTTCGTGCCTGTTTTTGGGCGCAAAATCGCAGTAAATTCGGACATCGGGCCTATAACACGATCTGGACCCGAAACCGAGTAGATTGCACCTTTACTAAAACCATGCATTTAAATCGACTTAATGAACCACGTGCCCAACTCTACCGCCATATCCCACTTTACCGTCTTTGGCTCCGTTTCAGATCCGCGCTATCCACCTGCAGAATAAAAATCCAAAGCGGATTCCTCTTCTGCAGGGGAACCTTCGAAGCTCATCCTCGAACACCCTTCGCAGACCCCCCTGCTAACCACCCCGGCAGACCCGCCCCCAGTGATCTGAACCTCTTGGGAGGCAGGCCCCCCTCGGCAGAGCACACCCCCCTACCGAGGCAGCTGCCCCCACCACTGTCAAACCCCCCACGGAGGCAGTGTCCCCTGTGATCAGGCCCCCTCCCCCCCAAGAGGCAGGCCCCCCCTCGGCAGAGCACACACCCCCAACTTACCTGGATTGCTGCTGTCCCTCCATCATCCTTCTGACCTGCACTCGTTGATGTGGCGACACCGGCGTTGGACCGTGGTCAACACAGTGAGAAGTCTCACAACACAAGGTTGAAGTCCTGTTGGACTTTAACCTGGTGGTTGTGAGACTTCTGATCTGCACTCGTTGGACAGCCTGCAGCACCTTCCTGGCCTTCTGCAGGTGGGGGAGGGTGGGGCGCTCAGATGGATCTCTGCTTGGGGGGTGGTGGAGATTCTCCCAAGTCCATTCCCACCCCCCCACCAGAGATCCATCTAAGCCTGCCCCCACAGATGCCAGCGGAAGGCCAGGAAGGGCTGCAGGCTGTCCAATGAGTGCAGTAAGAAGTCTCACAATACCAGGTTAAAGTCCAACTGGCAAAAAGCATATGGGCGCTGCTGGAACAAGGATTCCACGCTCGGATCCATTTTACGTCTGGATCCTGCACTTAGTCTCCGATTGGTAAAATCTGGCCCAAAATCTCAAGGGCCAAACCAGAGACACCCACACGATGTAAAATGAATTTCAAAATAAGACAGCTGCAAAATTAAATTAGCTTCAAGATTACTTGAGACACAGTTGCCCATATTAAAGCAAGTCTAAGGAAGTTTTCACAGATAAAGAATTAAATGCAGGTGCTTTGAATATCTCCTTTCAGATAGTGTAGATGTTGGAAGTCATCCAAAAAATGACAGGATCCAATCCAGCAGTGACAGAGTGCAAAACCTGTAAGCTGTCAAAACTCACTACAATCCAGAAGGAGGTCATTTAGCCCATCGAGTCTGCACCAACTCACTCAGATGGAATACCTTACATGGCCCTTCCACTGTCTCTCCGCCTCCCCCTCCCCCCCCATCCCTCCCCCCTCCCCATCTCCATGGCTAAATCCCCCTAAACTTACACATTTTGGGACACTTAGAGACAATTTACCATGGTCAGTTTACTTAACCTGTCCATCTTTGGACTGTGGAAGGAAACCAGAGCACCTGGAGGAAACACGATACTGGCACAGAAACAGACCACTTGGCCCAATCTGCTCATGCTGGCATTTATGTCCAACTCCAACATTCACTGAAATTGCCATCTTAATCTACCATCTATTCCCTTTCCCTTCATTTGCTGTCTAGCTCCCTCTTCAATGTATCTATATGATTCACTTCAACCACTTTCTGTGGGAGCGAGTTTCACATCCTCTCCACTCTTGGATAAAGAAGCTTCTTCTGAATTCTCAATTCGATTTCTTAGTAACTTGAAGGCCTCCAGTTAAGCTCTGCCTCTCAAGAGGAAACACTCTTTCTGTATCCACTCTAACAAAACCCTTAATGATGTTAAAAAATCAATTGGGTCACCCTTCAGCCGTTGTCAAGAGAGAAGAAAACCTAGCCAGTCAATTTTTTCCTGAATTGTATCCCCATGAATTTCTGGTCTCATCCTTGCTGATTAAAGTATTTTAGAGAAGTAGGGAAAGAGGGAACCAAATAACGTGTTCTGTACTAGCAGCCAACAGTCTATTTGAAGCGACTGAACAGAGCTCCATATCAAGGCTTCTTGCCGTGGGAAATAGGAACTCCGGAGTGTGTGGGCTGACATCCTGGTTTTAAAAAAGATCAAAGTCATTGGAACTGGACAACAGTAGAACTCAGGGGACAGAAAGAGAAGCAGAGTTTACAAGTAAAGCTATAATTTACATCAATGATCTTTTGCATTTGCACAACCATGCAATAAAATACTCGATTTGTGAAATTATGCACATCTCACTTGGTGTGTGACAGTTTATTCAGAGTCTGAATTGCTGTGGAAGTGTGCTCTTTCTACTTGCATTTTGTAATCTGGAGCTATGGATACTGATGGTAGGGGCTGGAGTTTTCTTTCCATCACATGGCTGACCAGGAATTTCTCCCGCTCGTACCACCTGCCATTTGCCTGTTTTGGAAGGACTTGCAGGTGGATACTCAATCTGACTGGCTTCGTTACGAATATACCTCCCTTAGCCACCGAGCCCTGGGTTGGGGCTTGAACCCGGAGTTTCTGGTTCAGAGGCAGGGATGCTACCCACTGCGGTAAAAGACCTCCCTCACTTACTTAAGGGGGAGGAATGAAAATGTATAAACTTAAAAAAAAAGCAATCTTCATTTATATGGCATTTTGTCTCATTTCTTGGAAATGACTCAAAACCATTTCACATAATGAATTACTTTGAATTGTAATAATTCAGGCCCTGGTAAATGCAAAAGCTATTTGCATATCCCAATATCAAAGAGAAATGGCCAGGTAATCAACCTTTGGTGACATTGGTAGAGGGGAGGATAACGGTCAGAAGAATGATAGAACTTCTTGCTCTTCGAACAGCGTCAGAATATTTAAGCCCTCACATGCAGATTGGCAGGCGTTTAACATCGCAACTGTACAGCACAGCACTTCAGTTGGTACAGCGTCCACTTGGTGCCATGTCAGGTGGCAAACCTAGAAAATGTACTTAAACCCTGAACATTACTTTGCTTTTTTTCATTTGTTCATAAGATGTGGATGTCATTGGCAGGGCCAGCATTTATTGCACATCCCTAATTTCCTCCGAAAGTTGGTGAGCTGCCTTCCCAAACCACTGCAGTCTGCCTGGTGTAGGTACACCCGCAGTGTTGGAAGGGAGGGATTTTCAAGATTTTGACCCAGCGACAGCAAAGGAACGGTGATATACTTCCAAGTCAAGATGGTGAGTGAGTGGAGGGGAATATGCTGGTGGTGGTTCTATACATTTGCCGCCCTTGTTCTCCTAGATGGTAGAGGTTACAGGCTTCAGAGGTCTGCTAAAGGATTCTTAGCAAAATTTCTGATATACACTTCATGAACATCAATTTATGACACATCCTTAAAGAACATTATTATCACACGAGATTAATATTTTAAAGGGTTCAAAAATTGTTGCAAGTCAAGAAACTTGAATTAGTAATTAATTTTTACTAGATCCATGCATTTAAATTTACTGCACATTTGCACCAAATATCAGCAAAGGAACCTTATGCAAAGTGATAACAATATATTTGAAACATGCATCTATTCAGGTTTGCAATATTGTGCTAACTTAATGTTTTCACTAGGTGGCACTCCAAATTCATCTTTCACGACACATTAAAGTGATTCATTCGAAACATGTTTACACATGGGATCCAACTGGAAATGCAATAATTACTGCCCTTTTAAAAAGCCCACAAGTTTAAAATTGAGCCTTTGAGGAGGCTCCTTTCTGCAAAACTACATGCACTTTTATTTATTCAATCATGGTTTGTTTCTTCAACAGAAGTGCAGCTCCAATCTTAAAGTTTTTATAATTACTGGAGTGATGCTACTTTTGCTGAATGCAAACTGATCAAATGAACCACTAGCTTCTGGCTTTTGATAATTTAATCAAAACCGTGACTTGCATCATATACCCAGGACAATGTTTGGGCCTAATCTTGTGCTTATTGCCTCCGTCAGGTCAGCTGGGATCTGGCTCCCACTGAATACAGATATTTCAAACAGTTTACTGGGCTGGACATTGTTAAAGTTGGACATCTCACCTGCATACAATTAACTAGACTTTTCCCTGCACACATCAGGACATGGGGCGAGCTGACATTTGGATCTCATATAAAAGAATATTTTAGAATTATTATTTACACAGGATTTATGATTTGTTTATTAATAATCCCAAACTGTTACGTGAAATTTCTTCACACAGGAGAACAAAAGTTACAGTATGTTTTAGAAAATCTAAGTTGAACCACAATTTAGCAGGTAGTCTGACCACAGAGGTTCGAGTTTCTATTCTCCATTGCAACACTGGGGAAGAATTGACTGTATTTTGTTTCCCTAAAGCAAAGGAGGAACAGAATCATTGAATTAGTCATGGCTCACAATAACCTGCTGAAGTGTTGCTTTTCTAAAAGTCAGGGAAAAGAACAGGTTGCATTCCACTTTCTAGCTTAAGAAATAATGTACAACTGATAAAGGACAAAAAGGGAGCACAGCAAATCAAAAATAACTTCCAATAAACTGCAAAAACAAGGTGGTTAATACCAAACACCACATGAAAGAATCATTCGTTTCCCACCTCCACTTAAATTCACAAAGACGCACAAAGTCATTCTGAGCCTTAAGGTTCAGAAACTTGCGACTTGTCAAAAGTAATGTTTGAAAAGTAGGTAATGTTCCCCATTTTCAAATTTGTTTTTAGTTTGCATGTGCGAAATATCCTGGGTCAGGTTTCCATTTATTCATAATACGATCTCTACCAATCATTTAGTCCATCAAAGAGTTGGACACCACAGTGGAGGTCAGCTTTAAAAGAAATAACCTGGCTCCAGCCAAAAAACAAGGTATAGGACTTGAGGAGAAGTGAGAGAAGGGGATCAAAGGATATGGGTTGGGTGGGGGAGTTGGGAGAGGAAATCAGGCTATTGAGTTGGATGATCAGATCATAATGAATGGCAGAGCAGACTCAAAGGACCAAATGGCCTCCTTCTGCTTCTAATTTCCATGTTTCTATGTTTATATATTCATATGCACACAAATGTAGACGGAGAGTGTGTGAGTGTGAGAGTGTGTGTGCATATATATATATCTTATGAATAGATTTCAAAATTGATTTCTCAAAGATATTAATTAATTCAGAGAGTAATTAAATTAATTTGGAACTTTAATTGAACAAACATAGAAATAGAATTAAAATATATTCATCTGCCTTTTATTATACTACTGGCAACCGCTGCTTCATGTCCAGTGGGGATGCTATTCTTTTGTATTTACTGGAGTAAAAAAAGGTTAATTTTTACTTACACTTAAAAAAGTGCCCCAGAGATCTGTTCTGGGACCCTTGCTGTTTATAATTTTCATAAATGACCTGGATGAGGAAGTGGAGGGATGGGTTGGTAAATTTGCCGACGGCACGAAGGTTGGTGGGTTGCGGATAGTCTGGAGGGATGTCAGAAGTTGCAGAGTGACATAGATAGGATGCAAGACTGGGCGGAGAAGTGGCAGATGGACTTCAACATGGATAAATGTGTAGTGGTCCATTTCCGCAGATCAAATGAGATGAAAGAATACAATATCAAAGGTAAGACTCTTAGCAATGTAGAGGATCAGAAGGACCTTGGGGTCCGGGTCCATAGGACTCTTAAATCGGCCTCGCAGGTAGAGGATGTGGTCAAGAAGGCGTATGGTGTACTGGCCTTCATCAATCAAGGGATTGAGTTTAGGAGTCGGGAGATAATGCTGCAGCTTTATAAGACCCTAGTCAGACCCCACTTGGAGTACTGTGCGCAGTTCTGGTCTCTTCATTACAAAAAAGATGTGGAAGCTTTTGAAAGGGTGCAGAGAAGATTTACAAGGATGTTGCCTGGATTGGGTGGCATGCCTTATGAGGCTAGGTTAAGGGAACTCGGTCTCTTCTCCCTGGAGAGACAAAGGATGAGAGGTGACCTGATAGAGGTTTATAAGATGTTGAGAGGTATAGATCAGGTGGATTCTCAGAAGCTATTTCCCACGGCTGAAATGGTCGCTACGCGAGGACACAGGTTTAAGGTGCTCGGGAGTAGGTACAGAGGAGATGTCAGGGGTAAGTTTTTCCACTTGGAGGGTGGTGGGTGAGTGGAATTGGCTGCCGTTGGTGGTGGCGGAGGCGAATTCGTTAGGGTGTTTTAAGAGACTTCTGGATGAGCACATGGGATTTAATAGGATTGAGGGTTATATGTAGGTCTAGTAGGTAGGGATATGATCAGCGCAACTTGAGGGCTGAAGGGCCTGTTTGTGCTGTAGTTTTTCTATGTTCTATTCCAAAATGTTATATTGTTTACTCAATTCCACTAACTATAATGGAGCTAAGTTACTAGATTCTGCTTAGGATTCTTCCCAGTTTTTACTGCTATATAAGACCAATGTCTAGCCCATTATATTAGGATAAATTGGTGGTGCATAGTGTGATATACTGCAAGGTGTTCAGTGGTGCACTAACACATTCATGCATGACAGGAGAAGCCAAGCTTTCTGCTATGAAATACCAATATATGCCTCTCACTAACAGCCAAGACATTTGGGAGTGATATTGAGTGGGGCTGAGATCCATTCCTTGAGAGACAGCAGGCAAACTTGAGCCAAGTTGAAAAGCAGTTCTGGTGAAGGGACTGAACTTCAAACCTTAACTTATTGGTTTCTAGATGTTGATAGAAAACGCCGCAGATACACAGCAGGTCAATTGTAATTACATCAGTCTTAGCTCTGCATCTCCTTGTAAAAGCTGGCAACTCGAGGCCTGCATCTCCTTTTGGTTAAATAACCAGAATGGATTACAGTGCTCATGGTGCTGCTAAAGGAAGAGAAGAACATAAAATGATGGAGGAATGAAATGAAAGACAGGACAAGAAGATGTAATGTCCTCCATTTACGGTAAATAACAAGCTTTTACATGAACAAATTAATGAGTTCCACATGTCCCAGCCAGCACTTGCAAAATACTGGATCAGAACACTTTCTAATCATGTTATTCCACCTTCCTTAAAATTCAACAAACAGGAAGAGGTGGCAAAAGGCCCAAATGAATACCAGATGTTGAACCCGCTGCTTGTATGCAGATATTTGTGATTACGCAAGAAAATTAATAATAAGAACATAAGAAATAGGAACAGGAGTAGGCCATCTAGCCCTTCGAGCCTGCCCCGCCATTCAATAAGATCATGGCTGATCTGAGGTGGATCAGTTCCACTTTCCCGCTTTCTCCCCATAACCCTTAATTCCCTTGTCTGTCAAAAACCTATCTACCCGTGTCTTAAATATATTTAGCGAGGTAGCCTCCACCATTTCAACGGGCAGAGAATTCCAGAGTTTCATCACCCTTTGAGTGAAGAAGTTCCTCCTCAACTCTGAACTAAACTGCCCCCCACTTCTCTTGAGACTGTGCCCTCTAGTCCTGCTGTCCTTTCTAAGCGGGAAGAATCTCTCTACCTCTACCCTATCCATCCCTTTCATTATCTTATACGTCTCTATAAGATCCCCCTTCATCCTTCTAAACTCCAACAAGTACAGACCCAGTCTATTCAGTCTCTCTTCATAGTCTAACCCCCTCATCTCTGGTATCAGCCTAGTGAACCTCCTCTGCACTCCCTCCAAGGCCAAAATATCCTTGCGCAAGTGCGGCGACCAAAACTGCACACAGTACTCCAGCTGCGGCCTCACCAGTGCCCTGTACAGTTGCAGCAAGACCTCCCTGCTTTTATATTCTATCCCCCTCGCTATGAAGGCCAGCATCCCATTCGCCTTCTTGATCACCTGCTGCACCTGCAGACTGGGTTTTTGTGACTCATGCACAAGGACCCCCAGGTCCCTCTGCACCGTAGCATGTTGCAGCTTTTCACCCTTTAAATAGGAATCCCTCCTACTATTATTTCTGCCAAAGTGGATAACCTCACACTTGCTAACATTGTACTCCATCTGCCAGGTCCTCGCCCACTTGCTCAGCCTATCCAGATCCCTCTGCAGACTTTCCACACCCTCTGCACAATTTGCTTTTCCACTCATCTTTGTGTCATCAGCAAATTTTGTTACCCTACACTCAGGCCCCTCCTCCAGATCATCTATATAAATGGTAAGTAGCTGAGGCCCCAGCACCGATCCCTGCGGCACTTCACTCGTCACCAACCGCCAATCAGAATAGCACCCAGTGATACCAACTCTCTGCCTCCTATTAGACAACCAATCCTCTATCCTAGACGACCAATCCTCTAAATAAGCAGAAAATGCTGAAACTACTCAGCGGATCAGGCAGCATTTGTGTAGAGAAGACTAGGGATAGCCTTTCAGCTGTGTCAGCTTCCATCAGAACTGGGAGAAGTTGGAGATGAAACAGGTTTTGTACAAGAAGTGGCTGAGATATGGATAAAATGAGATGTGTGATAGGGTAAAAGATAGGAGAAATTGAATGACAGGAAAATTAATCCTATCGGGGAGTGATGGGCAAGCTCTGGGCTGCATGCAGCCCACGAGACATTTTGTTAACCGTTGCCCACATGCAGGGTTGCCAGATTCCAATGGTTTTGACCCACATTGTTCTTTTTCCTACTGTGCAACTAAAGAAACACATATAAATCAAGGACAAGTGAAGTGAGGTGCATGCTGATTGCTCGCAACATTGACTGCGAGAGCCGTGCACTCCCTCTGCGTCTAATCAAAGCACAAATATTTCTTTTGTTTATACCATTTGATGTTGATAGTTCTACTAATACATGAATAATTAAGCATTTTCTATAATTCATTTTTAAATATTTGGTGTGCATTGAATGTATTTAATTTTATCCATGGGGTCATGCTGAGTGGAGAAGCCCGATTTCAATCACGCAGCCCACTTGTATGAAGTACAGTCACTCATGTAACCCACTCACTGGCCAATATTGCCTATCATTGCTATCGGGCCAAAGAAAATAGTGAGGGGAAGGGGCAAGGAAAAAGGAAACGAAAAGCAGTGCTGGAACAGGTGGTACTGCTGTCTGAAAACAAGCGTTAGAGAAAAACAGAAATATGCAAAGGAAATAACAAATTAGGGGAAAATGGTTTATGACCTGAAATGATTTCATTCAATGTTGAACCCAGAAGGCTGTTACTGAAGGATGAGGCGCTGTATCTCAAGTTTGTGTTATGCTTTATTGAAAGAGTACAGTAGACCAAGGACAGATATGTCAGACTGAGAGCAAGAAAAAGAATGAAAATGACAGACCAACAGAAGATCGGAGTCACGCTTGTATCCTCGGTATTCTGTTTAATAAAGGACTTTCACTACTATAGGATTTTTCTCAACCCCAGTATATCCCAAATCACATCACAGTCATTGAGGTGCTTCTGAAGAATAGTCACTGTTGTAATATTAATGCCAATTTGCACAATCAACAATATGATAAATAATCTAATCATTTTTATTTGGATTGAGAATACGTAGTGAATGGGAGAATCTCCCTACTTTTCCTTAAAATGTCACATGAAAACTTGCGGTCCTGAAGGGGTGAAAATGGTTAGCTTCCTATCTGAATGAAGTTGTACCAACTGTACAGCCAACTTAAAACATGCAGCTCACCTTACATTCCTATTCAGTGCATGTTGAGCAAAGGTAATGATTAGAAAAGGAATTCATAACATTGGGAATATGTTGGGACAAAAGACTCTATTTTTCTGAGACTGTCTCAGTTCCTTCCTGTGCTGACTTATTACACACTTAGCTTTTTTAGTTGTCAAACTGGTTGAGAAGGTAAAAGGTCTCAAAATTACATTAAGCATCATCTCCCTATGGAGCTAACTATACATTACATCATTCCTATTCATGTTGGTGAAAATCCCCACACCCACATTGTGTCAAATTGATCACGGTCAAATCAAAATAGAAGTGGGG
This sequence comes from Carcharhinus amblyrhynchos, assembly GCF_965287045.1. Taxonomy (NCBI): domain Eukaryota; kingdom Metazoa; phylum Chordata; class Chondrichthyes; order Carcharhiniformes; family Carcharhinidae; genus Carcharhinus; species Carcharhinus amblyrhynchos. The sequence goes on from NC_137327.1 coordinate 47,791,928, forward strand.
CCACAACATTTGTCTGATCAATTTGGAACAAATTCAAATTGGCACACTGAATGCTGCACTGTACCAAAACAGTGATAGAATTGTTTCATGTACACAGAGTAAACAGGAACGTCATTCGGTGTTTACAGCCATATGAGGTGTCCTAAGCAGGAGGCACCCATTCCTTTCTTCTGTTTTGTTTTCTAAGTAGGGCAGTAAGTTGAGCTACTGACTGGGGAATCAGGACCTTGAATATACAGGAGCTGGGACAAGCTATAGGGAAAAGGCTGTGGAAGAGTGACAGGAAGAATGAGAGCAAGGCATAAAATGGAGAAGCTGAGGAGGAAGACAAGCACACACAAAGGGGGAAACATTCATTCACTTTTTCCACTTCAAGCTTGCAGTGATCCACTCCACACTGTTATCATTGGACAATTCTGCATGGGCTGCACAGGCAATAGCCCTCGGTGCTACGCAAATGAATGTCTGCCTCAGATCGTGGGGAAACAGAAGACAAGAGGCTGACTGACAGGAAAGGGCAAAAAGAAAGGAGAGAACTCAAGGTGGGAAAGAGAAGTGCTGTAGCAGGCAAAACCAAAGAAACGGTGGATGGAATTCTCTAAGTCTCATTCGTGGCAGGACCTGTTCCGGGAATGGTAAATTTGGCATTCCGACCAAAACTCCATTCACTTTCAGCAGCACCAGAAAATCCCAGCCATGAACTAAGGAAGAAAGAATTTGGTTGTAATTTCTTTAGAAAAGGGGGAATGGGAAACCTTTCTTCTTCTTAGGGCTCACTCAACCAGCGTACTGCTTTCTGAAACTGAAGATAAAGATTCAAACAAAAATCAGTGCTGGATTGGGGCAGGGTGGATGAGACAGTTAGGATACTGCCAATGGTTTCGACAACCCCAGGCAGGGGCAGGGATTGTGACATGATGACACGGATTGGATGCCTATCGAGTAAATGCCGTGTGTACGATCACTGTGAACAAAACACAAGTACAAAATAATGACATTCTAATAAGGCATCCAAGTTTAATTATACCCCAGTCTGAGTCGGCCATCAGCATCAGGGCTGGGAGGTAGAGGTACAGAGAACGCAGAGAGTGCATCATGGTGAAAATAAATTCTGGAATAATTCTCTTTGATATTTTAGTTTTCTTTATTCCAAGTTCAGCAGCTGCCTTTGCAGTCACCTGCTCTCTGAGTGATGTTAGCGACACTTATCGTCAGTCTGCAGCTTATTCCAACTGAGAATTCCCAGCAGGTTCTGTAGGCAATGGTCCCATTTTCTCCAAGGAAAGAAATAGGCCTGTCCTTCCATGCACAGCACTTCACATATCGAAGCTTTTTCATAAATACGGTGTCAAGAAATGTAGGGAGACAATAAACTAATGTACGCACAATTTACTGCACACTTACTTCGAAAATTGTTGCTAAAAAAATTCAAATCAACATGAGCAATGGTCCAAATCAAAGAACCCTATAGCTTTGCAGAGGATAATCTCTTAAAGATGTTGAATGCAATGCTCAAACAACTCATTTATTTTATTCCTTATCCATTCTGCACTTTATAAACCTTTCTCAGTCCAGTGATCAGGGTGTTGAAGTTTCATTTTGAGCTACTACCATTTAGCAATCATCTCAACATTGATTGACAATATTATGATTTTGTTTTCACATAACCTTCTTTAACTTTGACAGGTTTCAGGCAATAGTTGGGAAGAGGTCCGAAATAGAGTGCCTGATGTCAAGTAAATGTACCACTCTGGGCAACATCATAACACTTAATAAGATTTGTACTTGTGGAGAGCCTTATCATCGCACAACTTCACAAAGTACTGACACTTGTTAGGTTGGCACTTGCCCAAAGGAAAGAGATAAATGATTCTAACAAGCGTGGCAAGGAGTAAATTGGATAATATTTAACATGGGAAATATTTGGGGAAAGTAATAGGCATGTGAGCGTTGCTGGACTTTGGGAACAGCTTGTTAGTCACGTGCATCCTGCACACTGCAGACAATACAATATAATAATTTTGTCCAATTAAACTACATACAAATTTCAAAGACAATTCTATAAATTGACCATTATTATGCACGTATACATGTTAAATCCTGGAAAAGGGATGGGGAATTAGGGCTAGCTTTTCTGTGTTCTAAACTGCAGCTTTGCAGTCAATTTCTATCCAGGTTCTTCAGTGGTCAGAGAAAGTTTGTATGACCCAGCTGCACACATGAAAAGTAATTAGACACAGCTGGCTGCCTCAGGACGCCTGGCTTCAATGCTGAAGCAGCATAGCGAAAAAATACCTTGTGAAATCTTTTTATTCTTAAATTGAATCAGTTCCACAAACCAAAGATATTGTACTATCTCACTGCAATGTCCCTTTTTTTAAAAAAGCATTTAAAAGTAGAAATTAGATGCAGGGGAAATAAAATGATTAACACACGATATGAAACAGAAGGGAGAAATGGTAAATTGGCTGGTTTACAGGGAGTCCAAAGTTCAATTCCCAGTGCGCTGGTTTATTTATTTAAAGTTGATTTATTTATTTTTGTCACAAGTAAGCTTACATTAACACTGCAATGAAGTTGGAATGCTCCACGCCTGTTCAGGTACCCTGAGGGAGAATTTAACATGCCCAAAGCACCTAACCAGCATGGCTTTTGGACTTTGGGAGGAAATCTGAGCACCTGGAGGAAACGCATGCAGACAAGCAAAGAATGTGCAAACTCCAAACAGACAGTGACTCAAGCTGGGAATCAAACCCGGGTCCCTGGCATTTTGAGGAAGCAGTGCTAATCACTGTGCCACGTGTCACCCATAGGTTGACTAAATTCAGCAAAGATGGTTGCAGAAGTGGACAATCAGCTACAATTCTCAATCATGATCAATAACCAGTGCCCTGACAAGAAGTAGCACCTGTGTGGGCAAAGATCAAATTCACTCATTATGCTGATGCCCTCATTGCAGAAATAACATTCTCTGACTAGGCTCACACACACACAATTGTTATTTGTGTGAGGGAGCATAAGGCAGCCAGCATCTGTGATACTGTAGCCCATTGTGTGTAGGTTAAGATCACGTGGAAGTAGGAGAGAAAGTAAACAGCAAATGTCAAGTGGGAGATTTTCAGTTACTAGCCATAAGCCAGAGGAACCGATTCATAGCAAAAAAAACAAACATGGTCAAAAATTGGCAATTTGTCTCAGTTGGAGACAGTCAATCAGGTTGGCTCACCGGTCCTTCTCTAAAAGTACAACTGAAGAATTAAGTCTGAAAATTTAAATATTCTACTCCAAAATCTGGTTAACAACTACAGTGACTGGTTTCTTGGAACATTTGCGATTCACTTGACAGTTTGCATAAATGCAATAACTAAAAATCCTCAGAAAAAGGTCTTGGCATCAACCCCTTTGCCACCCATTGCCCCCAGCTACCCAATAAATTTCAAGCTTGGTATTTTTCTGATGGCCAGCATTTGTTGCCCATCCCTAATTGCCCTTGAACTGAGTGGCTTACCAGGTCATTTCAGAGGGGAGCTAAGGGTCAATCACATTGTTGTGGGTCTGGAATCACATGTCAGCCAGTAAGGAAGATAGATTTCCTTAGTTTCATGGTCAGTACTACTGAAACTCGCTTTCAATTCCAGATTTATTAATTGATTTGAAATTCCCCAGTTGCTGTAGTGCAATTTGAACCCTTGCCCCCAGAAGTGGTTCAGAGGAGCTTCACTAGGTTGATTCCAGAGATGAGGGGTTTGTCTTATGAAGAGAGATTGGACTGTTTAGGCCTAGACTCTCTGGAGTTTACAGGAGTGAGGGGCAATCTAATTTTGGTGTACGAGATGAAAAGGTAGATTGACAGAGTAGACATGGAGAGAATTTTTTCTCTTTGTAGGGCAATCTAAAGCAAGAAGTCATAGCTTTAGGATAAGGATGGGCAGATTTAAAACAAAGATGAGGAGAAATTACTTCTCTTAAAAGGATCACAAACTTGTGGAATTCATTACTTGGAACATGGCAGATGCCAGGATTTTGAGTAAATTTAAGGAAGGGGCGGACAGATTTTTAATTAGAAAAAGGGTTTAAGGAGCTGTGATTAAAGGACAGGAAAGTGGAGTTGAGGCAGAGATCAGATCAGCTACTATCATATTAAATGGCGGAGCAAGCTTGAGGGGGCCAAACTGCCTACTCCTGCTCCTAGTTGTTGTGATTCTTATCAGCATTAACCTGGACCTCTGGATTACTAATCCAGTAACATTACCATTATGTGACAGCATTCCTCCCATGAATATGAGCTCTTCTGTCACTTTTGCCACTGCGCTCACATTTTGGTCAAGAGTCTTCACCTTGCACAGCACACTCTCTCCCTGGTCTTCAAAATCCTTGTTCCAACACAACACCTCCCTCTGGCCTCTTGCCCTCTTTTTATCTTTTTATTGAGAACTGTTGGTGTGATAATGATCATCTCAATTTCCCTGCTCCCTTCTCTCATTTTAATCTGTCCTTCAACTTGCAGAAATGTTTGATCAGCTCCAACACCACCACTGTCATTAAACCTGCTAACAAGGGTAACCTAGTCAAACCCACTCTACCTAGTGGAGGCTGAGCACCAACTTTCTGATATCTCCTCCTACCTCCACAGGAACCATGATGCCACCGCTGAACACCAAGTTATTGCTTTTATAATTAATCTGATCTCCTCTGGACAGCTTCCCTCCATGGCCTCCAGTCTCAGACTTCAAACCCCAAACACAACAGGTCTCATCTATTCCCAAGATCCACAAACAGGTAGCAGACCCATCATTTCGGTCTGTTCTTACCCCAGTGAACAGATTTCACCCCATCTCAACTCTACCTTTTTTCTCCTTTTGTCCTGTCTTTTCCCATCCATATTCACAAGTTTTGCACCAAATGCCACACTTATAATTGTTCAGTTTCTGGACCAAAGAGATGCATTGATAGTTACAAACAATTGGATTCCACTCTTTTAAAGATGCAGTCATTGTTAGTAACTATCAATGAGTCTCTCTGGCCCAGGTATGGTTCAATTAACAGTGTGACTTCTCATTCTTCAGGTAGTGAAATGTTGTTGGAGATTTTTAAAAATGTGAAGTAAAAAAAGGACTTTTCCTTTCTGTCTCTTTTAATCTAATCTTTCTTTTCCTCTCTATATTTTTCTCTCTATACCTGATTAAACATCCAATTCACCCATGTTAAAATGCCCTCTTTCTCAATCCTTCCTCTATTTGCTTACTAATGCTTCAATCTCTTTGATTGTACAGCCCCTTGATTTGGAAAGTCCCTGTTGCTGTGCCATTGTCAGCTTTCACTTCCAGTAAATCTGTGGGATTATAGACCTGAAGGGCACGAGAAAAAAATCTAACTAACAATTCAAACTGTGAGAAGCACCATTGCAGCAAATGCTACGCCTTTATGTTCTTATTATTTCCCAATGTGTAGTTCAATCTCAATACAATAGAATTGAATTTTCCTAAATGTCACTGGCCAGGATTTTACGCTCCCATTCAGGTCAGGCTGGTTCAGTGATGGGAGTGGAAAGGTGAGAAATCTAAAGTCGATATGTAAACATGACGCGATTGTTCCCTCACCCCACCCCCCCGCCGCCCCGTCAGTGGTGGACTGCATTTCCAGATGTTCAATGTCAGGAATCTCATGATAATAAATTAAGATGTAATTGTCAGGTCAATTGGCCAGAATCATCCCCCCATATCAAAAAAATCCATTCATGGGGCGTGATGCTGGAATGGTATGAAGCACAACTGGTCTATGAAGACACGCTCCTGACAAGCAGATCTCCCAGGGAAGCTCAGGATAGTGAGGGTCATGTCTGGGTAGCACCAGGGGGTGCAATAGGGTGAACTGGTTTGGTAACTGCACTGGAGCAGCCTATAAAAAATGGCACCCGGATCATCGATGTCTGCGTTGATGGCAGGCCAGGTGAATTTCAGGCTGCCTTGCCAGCGAAAGGCTGTGGTAGCCATAACTTGAATCTTTTTTGAAAGTGCTGCACCATATAGCAGAGAAAACTGTCACTGCTGTTGATGACTTCAACGCTACTGTCCCCACCCAACATTAGCCCTTGCTGATGTCAAAGAAAATCCCAGGCACTGCCATTGATCAGGCTTTTGTTCATTTTGTAACTATTTCCTTAAGTACTGATACAAAAGTCTCTTTAGTTTACCTTTGTTGATTCCTTGCTTAAACAGAAGTTTCCTTTCCATGCCATTTCATTGTCCACTGTAGAGAATAATCAACGTGCAGTGTACTTGCCTTCAATCCAACCACCAGCCAGCCTGTTGCAGCACATTTTCTGAATAATTGTAGTACACAATGCTCTCTATATACTGTGCATTAGCAAGCGTTTTAACAGCCTTATATTTTCTATGAGGGCCAGGACTTCAAGACATGCAAATTAACACAAAACCTGTCAGAGCAGTGAAACAAAGGACAGGAATAGATTTGCTCAAACTAGCAAATATGGGGGAGAAAAAAATCTATTGGTGGCTTCAGCGATTACGAACCAAAATGTTTTAGCAATCAATGGTGACTGTCTTTGGAAGAGCCCGAGAGTTCTGGGTACAATACATGAGCACACCAGAGAGTTACAGACATGTAATTCACTGGGACAAGTGAGCTTCACTTGCACTTCATCTACAACAGTTTAAGTGCGAGTTAAACATTCGTTAACAATGGAGAAAATAACGTAATGTGAGGGAAGTGATCAACTGATTGTCATTTTGCATCCACCCATCTCACCCTTGTACCTGACTCCACAACCCCTTAGCCCCTCCCTGCCCTTGGGCCTATCATTTACAATTAAAGTTCTATCTTAGACATTGAGCTTTATGCCGATATTAAGATGCAATGTTTATTTCCTTTCTTACTGTAATTGTGCTCTAGCTAATATTAAATGCTACATTCACAGCGGGCAGTGTAGATCTTGCATGGTATCCATCCACTGGACAATTAAGAGTACTTTAAGAATGATTTCTAATAACTTGCTCTCGCTAGTGACAACTCTATCTGGTTGTTTCACCTCCGCCTTATTGGCTGAATGTTGTTTTGGTCTCATTGCACACCTCTGGGTTTCTTAATGTAAACTGTTTGACATGGATCCTTCTATTTCTCTATGTAACAGGTGATAGCAGTGGTTACTCTGTCACCTGTTCCAGGATTTGCTGGGAGTACAACTTTAGGAAGTGGTTTTGGGCTCAGTTTTAGTGAATACACTATTTTGAAGTCAAATCCCAAATTCATTCCACCTATTCAGACTGGGTCAGGGCAACAGTCCTTCTGTCACCTATAGTAATGGAGAAAGCCACAGAACGTATATCCATATATGGGAGAGAACACAGGGAGCCTCACCAGGTAGTTCACTGAATTTGATTTGATTATGCCAAGAAGGGAACATTATGTTCCATTCAGGGAGCTGTGTAACAGTGAGTTAGATAATTAGTTTTAATTTGTGCACCATACACTGCCAAAAGGGATGGATCTTTGCTTACACTGAGCTGTTAAAGATATGTTTTCTATGCTGCTGAGCTGTAGCAGCCAGCTAAGCAGAAGAGAGGAGAGGTGATGTCACTGATAATTCATCCTTCTTTTCATTTAGTGCAGGCCAAAACTGCACAAAGGCTCACAGGGGAATTCTTCTCTATTATAAGTAAAAGTGCAAAATAATCTCCCAATAAAGATTTGCTTCCCCAACATCAGATTTGCTCTGCATTCTTCCTGAGGAAAGAAATAGTGCAGCTGAGTAATAGAGTGGAGACGTAACAAGTAATAAAACGGAGAGGTAGTTTGAGATGTACAAGTCTCCTTTTCACTCCCTGCCCAGCCTACACCTCTCTGATAAACTATTATTTGGATGTGTTGGGTCTACTAGTCCATGTTAAATTCTCTCATTTTAATTTAGTGCAATTCAAGACCTTTGATTGATTCAAGTTCCCAGCTAATGAATCTCTTTTATGTTCTATGGCAACAGCTGAGCTCTCTGCTTCCATCACTGCCACAGCAACGATCAAAAGCACTTGCACGTGTGAGTGAAACTTCTCATCTTGGCTTGACTTCATAAAAACGAGAAGGACTCCTGCAGTGCTCCTCATAGCAAGTGGAACATGGGGGAAGTTTGTGAGAATATGATTAGACACGCTGAATTAAGTGGACAGTGAGGCTTAATTGTATCCTGGGAAATTTAAGCAAATCAGAAAACTGTGACAGATCCGTTATGTGAAGATAAATAAAATGTGATGCGAGCTCCCACAAGACATCTAACATACTCAATGCTACAAAAGAACAAAGTCTTACAGAAGTATAGGCTTGTAGAAATTTAAAGCCAGGCTAAAGGTTGATATGGTTATTAAAAATAGCTAATAGCTATGCAGATCTCAGTTTTTTTAATAAGATTAGAATATAAAAGCCAAGAGGTAATGATGAGCCTATCGAAAAGCCTTGATAAGATCTCATTAGAATACTATAGGAAGCATATTGAAACTTAAGGGAATGTGAAACATAGGAATCACTTGAACTCACCTACTATGTGTAAATACAAAGGTAAAAGATACAAACAATTAGAGCGTAATTCATAAGAATGACACAGATTATGGAGCCATACGATAAGAAATATTTAGCATCATGAGAGGATGCAAGAAGTAGATTGAAGAATTTAGAATTGGAAGCCATAGATACCAGATTAATTGCAAGAAAGAACACAAAGCAGGAGAAACCTCTTTACACAACAAATTGTGAGGTTCTTCAACTCAGTCCAAAGTCAGGGATTAAGGAAGAAACTGCATCAAATTCAATCTGAACAGTCTGCACCCACATGCAGCAAGTCCTGGACAACATTCATGTTTGGGCTAATAACTGGCAAGTGAAATTTGTACCATAAACAATTGTCAAGCCTTAACCATCTCCACTAAAAGAGAATCTACTCATCTCCTCTTGACATTCAGTAGTATCATTATCACCAGACCGTCCATCAACAGAGTGTAACCATTGCCAGAAACTTAACTGGGCTAAAGCCACATAAATACTGTGGCTATAACAGCAGCTCAGAGGTTCTGTGGCAAGTAGCTCACCTCACTCCCCAAACCCTTTCCACTACCTACAAGGGAATACGCTCCACTAGCTGAATGAATGCAGCTACAGCTGCACTTGATATGCTTAACAATATAGAAGACAAACAGGCCGTTTGATTGGCATCCCATTCCCCAACTTAAACATTCACTCCCTTCATCACTGGCACACTACATCTGCAGTATATATCATCTAGAAATACACAAAGGCTTCTTCAACAGCGCCTCCTCAAACTTGTGATATCTACCACCCAGAAAGCCAAGAGCAGAAGACACATGAAACATCACCACTTGCAAGTAGCATACCATCCTGACTTGGAAATAAATCGCTGTTCCCCCTCATTGGGAACTCCTTCCCCATCAGCATTGTTGGAGCACTTACACCATGTGAAATGCAATGGCTCACCAAAACCTTCTGAGGGCAATTAGGGTTGGGCAAAAACAATTGCTGGTCTCGCTAGCAACCCCCACAACCTATGAATGAATATGAAAATGGGAAGTGGGTATAAAGAGATTGGGAAATAGCTTGGGTAAATAGAATTGTTTGCTCACATGGACTGGCTGAACCCAATTGAAATTAAATGTAAAAGGCTACCAATTTCTATGAAAATACTAACAAATAGATTTCTTTCAAATATTGGACTATTCCAGTACCTGGAACAGCTGCTTCAAAGAGAAAAGCGATCTTCTTAAATCAGGGCCTGTTGAGTTGTACAACTTTTCTGTAAAAAAAATTAATAAAAGTTATAGTAGCAATTAGTTCTATAATTCTGAACAATCAAATCATATAAACAAAAAGATGTTACAGCTTTAAGAAAAAAATAACCCCTCCAGCCCTCATAGCGTTCATCCAACTGCTGAACTGGGTATAAGCCTATATCAAAACCTATGTGTTGAGTTAGTGGTAGATCGTAGCATGTTTTAATTAACAAACCCATGAAAAATCACCAATGAGGATCATCCTGCATTGTTCCCCAAATGGTCCTCATTGTCACTCCTATCTCTGGGGCAGTGAACTCTGCTCCATGCTGCAGGTGGGTAGGAATCAAACATTATTATGAAGGCTTGTACAAAATGGATTAACAATTCCAGAATAAGAGGTTGTTTGAATTGCTACTGTCAAAAGTCTCTGTGCAATTATTTTTTGTTGGATGCAGTTCAGTTATCTGTTTATTTTTATGTACACACCCCTCAATACACAGTGAAGGCCAACAGGAACATACAATTCCATATACTCTAAAATGACTTTTTTAAAAGAAAATGACTCCAATGTAACAATTTGGGTCACAGTAATTACAAACTAAGATTCCTTTCACGTCCAAAGTGTTTGAATAACATTGGTTTAAATGTGCTGCATTACACAAGTGGTTTCTTCAAAAAGAATAGTTTAAAGTAGAGGTGTCTGAACTGTAGTCTTGTGACTTTGCAATTCAAGTAAACCACAGCAACATGACCTGTACAGCTTAGTTCAGTTTCCATTTTATGACTGATGGAAGATGACTGACCTGAAATGTTAAACCCGATTTATCTCTGGAGATGCTGTTTGAGTGCAGTGTTAAATTTCATGGAGCTGTTGCAGACTATCTGAAAAGGGTTCATCTCAGTATTGGAAAAATCCTAATTTAACAGCGGAGAATAAATGCACCTAATAGGAACCTGGAATTAAACTTTCTACGCCACTCACAAAGCTCTATGTTTTGCACAGACGCAAATACAAAACTGCAAAGCTTACACAATCTACAAGGGGGGAAAAAAAAGGCAGTCCATTTCAGGCCAATAAGTTACAAGAAATTGCTGTGGATCACAAGAAACATCACCACAAAAGTCAATCATGGGTCCATCATTGTTTCATAATGGAGCTACTTAATCTGATGCTCATGCTCTTTCCCCTTGATCTAGCATATTCAATGTTTGGACTAAACAACAGTGGCAGCCTCTTCGACCTTGAGCCCAGATCACGTACCATTTCCAGGCCTTTGCCAAGAATGTTTTCTAGTCCGCTCCCGAAATATGATCTCATCCTTCATTCAATGCTGTTGAAATCATAACCAATAATGTCATCACGTCAAGAATTGATTTCTCCAACACACGCATCGACCTCCAGTTGAACTCCCAACTCTAAGAACTTTATGCACTACTGGCTGCCTATACCCAATTCTAAGCATCAAATGCCTCCAAAGTCTCTCTCTTCATCAGACAAATCATCTTTCCTAACCATTACATTTCCATAACTCCAATAGCAGATTACCTCTGGTCACTGCCATTGCTGATTCCTTTCTCTGGGATTATTTCCCAAAATACCTGTCTTTACTTCCTCCCTGGCCATGCATCTTTGGAAGTTTCTATAAATCAATTCACCCCCAAAAATGTTCCTTTTCTCTTGGTTCCTCTTATGTTTGCTGTCCATAAGCCATCTTACCTACTATATATTCCAATCAAAATTTCAAGACAAATTGGTTCATTTAGAAAAATACTGGGAGCGAAAGCATTCACATGGCTCAACATGAAGTATAATATGTGCAGGTGTGTCTGAACACACACAGTTCAGGATATATTGTCTGCAAGTTCTGTAACGGACATGCCTGGACCTTTGTGTGCTATAAATCAAGAGCAGCTTTAGAAAGATTCAATTACAGCAAAGCTGCCACAGGTGACCTGCTGGAAGGTCACTGGAAACAGCAATATATTCAAAAACAATGCAGTTATCTCAATTACTTTCAAAGGTCCAAGTGAAGCACAAACTCCATCATTCCGCATTATGGAAGGTTTCTGGATTAAAAATGGCAAGTGGCAGAGGGAACAACAATAAATTAAGTAAAAGTCAATCCTGAAGCAACAATGGTCCTCCATGGACTTGGTTTGAAATTGAAGCTTCCTTCTACAGTCTACAATAGAACAACAGGAACTGACTCTAAACTTTTGCACTGGTGAATGATAAACTAAAATAGAGCTTGTAACAATGATAAGCTTGTAAATTGAAGATTCCCCAAAACCTCCCCAAGTTTTCAGCTATTTATTCCAATGTCACAGATTCCAATTAAAGAACAACAGATGTGCCATCTCATAGAGCCATAAGTAGTGGGAGTCAAGAGGCTACGATAATTCCATTTTTGTTTGGGCCGGTACAGTGATTAGCACTGCTGCCTCACAGCTCCAGGGACCTGAGTTCGATTCCTGGCTTAGATGACTGTCTGTGTGGAGTTTGTACATTCTGTCTGCATGGATTTCCTCTGGGTGCTTGGGTTTCCTCCCACAGTCCAAAGATGTGCAGGTTAGGCACATTGGCCATGCTAAATTGCTCTTTTAGTGTCCCGGAATGTGTTAGTTAAAGGGGTTAATATGTGGGATTACAGGGATAGGGCCTGGGTCGGATTTTTGTTATGCAGACTCAATGGGCCAAATGGCCTCCTTCTGCACTGTAGGGATTCTATGAATCAATGATAGGTTCTAACATCAAAGTCTATAATAGCTCGAACTGAGGTGGTCAGTATTTTCTCGCTCAGTACCTGCTGGTTTGGATACAGATGCCACATTCTACCAACAAATAAAATGCACATAGGGGAATACAAGTATGGGTTCAGTATGTACTAATATGGGACAATAGAAGCTTACAGCAAAAGTTTTCAGCCAATTTTGTTTATGCAAGCTAATTTCTAGAGCAATCCACTTCCCTACTCTCTGTCTAAAGACCTGTCTGAAATAACTATTCTTTTTCCTCTTTAAAAGATGCTTCACCCACCCCCTGTGACAATGCATTCCATGCCCCAACAACTCTGAACAAAGACATTTTTCCTAGCCTACGTCCTCATTCATAGTGACTACCTTAAACTGATAACCCAACGACACACAAATCAGACTTTGATTTGATTTGATTTATTATTGTCACATGTATTAACATACAGTGAAAAGTATTGTTTCTTGTCTATATAGTGCACAAGACATACCATTCATAGAGCAGGAAACGAGAGAGTGCAGAATGTAGTATTACAGTCACAGCTAGGGTGTAGAGAAAGATCAGAGGCCCTAGTCTTTCTCAATGCCGTCCAAAAATAAGGTTAGAGCTCAGGAACATCAAACATTACAGTGCAGTACAGGCCCTTCTGCCCTCGATGTTGCGCCGACCAGTGGAACCAATCCAATGACCCTCTAACCTAAACTATTCCAATGTTATCCATATGCCTATCCAATGACCATTTGAATGCCCTTAAAGTTGGCCAGTCCACAACTGCTACAGGCAGGGCATTCCACGCCCTTACTACCCTTTGAGTAAAGAACCTACATAAGAACATAAGAAATAGGAGCAGGAGTAGAGAGAAAGCTAAGACTTTACCTGTTAAAAACCTGTTTAAAATAAGTTTAAAGCACTTTGTTCTTTGTAGAACTGTTTAAAGCATTTACTTATTGTATTTACTGCTTTAAGAATTGTGAGGGAGTGATTATCAGGCAGTTGTGGCCCATCAGCTTTAATTATCAAGTGTCCACACGGTGAAGCCTTACATTGTTTGCTGGAGCAGACGAGGAAGGAGCATCAGAGAGAAAGCTAAGACTTTACCTGTTAAAAACCTGTTTAAAATAAGTTTAAAGCACTTTGTTCTTTGTAGAACTGTTTAAAGCATTTACTTATTGTATTTACTGCTTTAAGAATTGTGAGGGAGTGATTATCAGGCAGTTGTGGCCCATCAGCTTTAAATCAGCGCCAAGTTTAAAAGGAGGCCTGGTGTAGATAGCGGGCAGCGTCGGAGCGGGCAGCGGAGTGAGAGGGAAGCAGAGTGAGCTATTAGGGCTTAATATCAAAAAGGGCTGGAAGGTAAAAAGGCCAGGTGGAAAGAACAAGGAAAAAAAAATAAATTTTTTTTTCAAAACTACTACAGCAAAAAACAAGGAAAACATTTTTTCCCACAACAAATTATATTGAATAATGGAGGGGCATGTGATGTGCGGTTCCTGTATGATGTGGGAACTGGTGGACCCCAGGGTCCTTCCCAGAGACCATGTCTGCAGTAAGTGCAGGTTGCTGGAGGAGCTCCAGCTCAAGGTGGATGAGCTGGCCTCTGAGCTACAGACACTGAGGCTCATCAGGGGGAGAGAGGGTGTCATTGTCAATGGGGTGCAAGTGACATCCACCCCCCCTAGACTGTCTAAATCTAAGGGTCAGGAACAAAAGGGGGCTGCTGGGAGGAGGAAGGGGGGTGAGGAGCGGGGTCCTCAGCCTCTTAATCTGCATAACAGGTTTGAGGTTCTTGCTTCCAGTCTGGAAGAGGACGAGGCAGGTGAGGTTGGTGAGCAAACTGCACACGGTACAGTGATGCAGCAGGACATAGGCAAAGAGAAGGGGAAAAGGAACGTAGTAGTGATTGGAGATAGTGGGGTGAAGGGTATTGACACTGTCCTTTGTCACAATGACAAAGTGCACAGAAGGGTGTGTTGTCTGCCTGGTGCTCGGGTACAGGATGTCGCAGCTGGGCTGCAGAGGAATCTGGAGTGGGAGGGTGAGAACCCAGTTGTGGTGGTACATGTGGGTGCCAGCGACGTAGGCAAAGTGCGGACTGAGGATCTGGGGAGGGAGTATGAGAAGCTGGGAATGGAATTAAAAAGTAGAACCGACAAGGTGGTCTTCTCTGGGCTACTGCCTGAACCGAGTGCAGACGGGCGCAGGGTTGACAGGATAAAGGAAGTGAATGGGTGGCTCAGAGATTGGTGTGGGAGGAATGGGATCGAATTTATGGGGCATTGGCACCAGTATTGGGGTAGGTGGGACTTGTTCGGGCGGGATGGGGTTGGTCTGAATCGTGCTGGGACCAGAGTGCTGGCGAATCGAGTAAAGAGGACTGTAGACAGGGCTTTAAACTAATTAGGGGGGGGGAGGGTGCGAGGGTAGGTGATGTTAGGAGGTCTACAGTTAAGGATAGGGTACAGGTAAGGGAAGAGGCTGAGGATGTCCCAAGTGGTGGCATTACGGCAAATAGGGTCCAGAAGAAGGCTGGGATGAAAGCGCTTTATCTGAATGCACGAAGCATTCGGAATAAAGTGGATGAGCTGGTGGCGCAGATCGACACAAATGGATACGATCTGGTGGCCATTACAGAGACGTGGCTGCAAGGTGACAGGGACTGGGAGATGAATGTACAGGGCTATCAAGTGTTTAGGAAGGATAGGCAGGAGGAAAGAGGGGGTGGCGTAGCTCTGCTGATTAAGGACAGCATCAAGGTGGTAGCAAGGGATGATATCGGAGCCAAAGAGCAGAAAGTGGAATCGTTGTGGGTGGAGATTAGGAACAGCAAAGGGAGGAAGACGCTGGTGGGTGTCGTCTATAGGCCCCCGAATAATGATCTGGAGGTGGGGCGGGCTGTTAACACGCAAATAAGTGCGGCGTGCAGGAATGGGACGGCAGTAGTTATGGGGGATTTCAATCTGCATATTGATTGGTCGACCCATGTTGGACGAGGTGGGCTCGAGGAGGAGTTCTTGGAATGCTGCCGGGATAGTTTCCTGGAACAGTGTGTGTTGGAGCCGACGAGGGAGCGAGCTATCTTGGATCTGGTGCTATGTAATGAGGCGGGTAGAATTAGGGACCTTGAGGTGAAGGATCCTCTTGGAGAGAGTGATCATTGTATGGTGGAGTTTCTGTTGCAGATGGAGGAGGAGAAAGTGGGTTCCCGGACACGTGTCCTTTGTTTGAATAGAGGGGAGTATGGTAGGATGAGAGAAGAATTGGCGAATGTGGACTGGGGGAGCGCGTTGGAAGGTAGGTCTGCTGAGGAGCAGTGGAGGATCTTTAAGGAGATCTTTCTTGGTGCTCAGCAGAAATTTATTCCGATGGTTAAAAAGGACAGTAGGAAGAGAGGTAATAAGCCGTGGATAACGAAGGAGGTGAAGGAAAGTGTTAAATTAAAAGCGGAGGAATTTAGAGTAGCTAAGAGCAGTGGGCGAGAAGAGGATTGGGAAAGGTTTAAATGTCAACAAAGATTGACAAAAAAGTTGATAAAGGAGGGTAGAAGAAGCTATGAAGCTGGGCTAGCGCTTAATATAAAAAAGGATAGCAAGAGTTTTTATAAATATATAAAAAGGAAGAGGCTGGCTAGGGTGAACGTTGGTCCCTTAGCGGATGAGAAAGGGGACCTAGTGGTAGGGGATGGGGATATGGCTAAGGTCTTGAATAACTTTTTTGTTTCTGTCTTCACGGAGGAGGACGTGAATAATTTGCCGGGTGTTAGCGATGGAAAGGTGGTAGGACTGGAGGGTCTTAATGACATTACTGTTACTAGAGAGGTGGTGCGCGACAGACTGGAGGGGCTGATTGTGGACAAGTCCCCAGGACCGGATGGAATGCATCCGAGGGTTCTGAAAGAAATGGCGGAGGTGATAGTGGATGCCTTGGTGGTTATTTTCCAGACGTCGCTGGATTCCGGGGAAGTGCCGGAGGATTGGAAAACGGCTAATGTTACGCCGTTGTTTAAGAAGGGTGCCAGGCAAAAGGCGGGGAATTACAGGCCGGTTAGTTTAACGTCTGTGGTAGGTAAAATGTTAGAATCCGTCATTAAGGAGGAAATTGCGAGGCATCTTGAAGGGAATTGCTTGATAGGGCAGACGCAACACGGTTTCATTAAAGGGAAGTCGTGTCTGACAAATTTACTGGAGTTCTATGAGGATGTGTCTAGGGCGGTGGATAGAGGAGAGCCGGTGGATGTGGTCTTTCTGGATTTTCAGAAGGCGTTTGATAAGGTACCTCACAAGAGGTTACTGCAGAAGGTCAGAGGACATGGAGTTGGGGGTAGGGTGTTAGCGTGGATAGAGGATTGGTTGTCAAATAGGAGGCAGAGAGTGGGGGTCAATGGGTGCTATTCGGATTGGCGGATGGTGACTAGTGGGGTGCCCCAGGGGTCGGTGCTGGGGCCTCAGCTATTTACCATTTATATAGATGATCTGGAGGAGGGAACCGAGTGTAGGGTGTCGAAATTTGCTGATGACACCAAGATTGGGGGAAAGGCAAATTGTGCGGAGGGTGTGGAGAGTCTGCAGAAGGATCTAGATAGGCTGGGCGAATGGGCCAGGAAATGGCAAATGGAATTTAATGTTGGCAAGTGTGAGGTGGTCCACTTTGGTAGGAAGAATGGTAGGAAGGACTATTACTTACGTGGCGAAAAACTGCAGCAGGCGACGGTGCAGAGGGACCTCGGGGTCCTTGTGCATGAGTCGCAAAAACCCAGCCTGCAGGTGCAGCAGGTGGTCAGGAAGGCGAATGGGATGCTGGCCTTCATAGCGAGGGGGATTGAATATAAAAGTAGGGAGGTCTTGCTGCAGCTGTATAGGGCATTGGTGAGGCCGCAGCTGGAGTACTGTGTGCAGTTTTGGGCGCCGCACCTGCGCAAGGATATTTTGGCCTTGGAGGGAGTGCAGAGGAGGTTTACTAGGCTGATACCGGAGTTGAGGGGGTTGAGCTATGAGGAGAGGCTGAATAAACTAGGCTTGTACTCGTTAGAGTTTAGAAGAATGAGGGGAGATCTCATTGAGACGTATAAGATGATGAATGGGATGGATAGGATAGAGGTGGAAAGACTCTTCCCGCTCAAAAAAGACAGTAGGACTAGGGGGCACAGCCTCAAGATAAAGGGGGGGCGGTTCAGAACGGAGTTGAGGAGGAACTTCTTCACTCAAAGGGTGGTGAATCTCTGGAATTCTCTGCCCGTTGAAGTGGTGGAGGCTGCCTCGCTAAATATTTTTAAGAAGCGGGTTGATGGGTTTTTGATAAGAGAGGGGATTAAGGGTTATGGGGAGAGGGCGGGAAAGTGGAACTGAGCCACGACAGATCAGCCATGATCTTATTGAATGGCGGGGCAGGCTCGAAGGGCCAGATGGCCTACTCCTGCTCCTATTTCTTATGTTCTTATGTTCTTATCTAGCCCTTCGAGCCTGCCCCGCCATTCAATAAGATCATGGCTGATCTGTCATGGCTCAGTTCCACTTTCCCGCTTTCTCCCCATAACCCTTAATCCCCTCTCTTATCAAAAACCCATCAACCCGCGTCTTAAAAATATTTAGCGAGGCATCCTCCACCACTTCAACGGGCAGAGAATTCCAGAGATTCACCACCCTTTGAGTGAAGAAGTTCCTCCTCAACTCCGTTCTAAACCACCCCCCCTTTATCTTGAGGCTGTGCCCCCTAGTCCTACTGTCCTTTCTGAGCGGGAAGAGTCTCTCCACCTCTATCCTATCCATCCCATTCATCATCTTATACGTCTCAATGAGATCTCCCCTCATTCTTCTAAACTCCAACGAGTACAAGCCTAGTTTATTCAGCCTCTCCTCATAGCTCAACCCCCTCAACTCCGGTATCAGCCTAGGAAACCTCCTCTGCACTCCCTCCAAGGCCAAAATATCTTTGCGCAGGTGCGGCGCCCAAAAATGCACACAGTACTCCAGCTGCGGCCTCACCAATGCCCTATACAGCCGCAGCAAGACCTCCCTACTTTTATATTCAATCCCCCTCGCTATGAAGGCCAGCATCCCATTCGCCTTCCTGACCACCTGCTGCACCTGCAAGCTGGGTTTTTGCGACTCATGCACAAGGACCCCGAGGTCCCTCTGCACCGTCGCCTGCTGCAGTTTTTCGCCACGTAAGTAATAATCCTTCCTCCCACTATTCCTACCAAAGTGGACCACCTCACACTTGCCAACATTAAATTCCATTTGCCAGTTCCTGGCCCATTCGCCCAGCCTATCTAGATCCTTCTGCAGACTCTCCACACCCTCTGCACAATTTGCCGTTCCCCCAATCTTGGTGTCATCAGCAAATTTCGACACCCTACACTCGGTTCCCTCCTCCAGATCATCTATATAAATGGTAAAAAGCTGAGGCCCCAGCACCGACCCCTGGGGCACTCCACTAGTCACCATCCGCCAATCCGAATAGCACCCATTGACCCCCACTCTCTGCCTCCTATTTGACAACCAATCCTCTATCCACGCTAACACCCTACCCCCAAACTCCATGTCCCTCGACCTTCTGCAATAACCTCTTGTGAGGTACCTTGTCAAACGCCTTCTGAAAATCTAGAAAGACCACATCCACCGGCTCTCCTCTATCCACTGCCCTAGACACACCCTCATAGAACTCCAGTAAATTTGTCAGACACAACTTCCCTTTAATGAAACCGTGCTGCGTCTGCTCTATCAAGCAATTCCCTTCAAGATGCCTCGCAATTTCCTCCTTAATGACAGATTCTAACATTTTACCTACCACAGACATTAAACTAACCGGCCTATAATTCCCCACCTTTTGCCTGGCACCCTTCTTAAACAACGGCGTAACATTAGCCGTTTTCCAATCCTCCGGCACTTCCCCGGAATCCAGCGACGTCTGGAAAATAACCACCAAGGCATCCACTATCACCTCCGCCATTTCTTTCAGAACCCTCGGATGCATTCCATCCGGTCCTGGGGACTTGTTCACAATCAGCCCCTCCAGTCTGTCGAGCATCGCCTCTCTAGTAACAGTAATGTCATTAAGACCCTCCAGTCCTACCACCTTTCCATCGCTAACACCCGGCAAATTATTCACGTCCTCCTCCGTGAAGACAGAAACAAAAAAGTTATTCAATACCTGAGCCATATCCCCATCCCCTACCACTAGGTCCCCTTCCTCATCCTCTAAAGGACCAACGTTCACCCTAGCCAGCCTCTTCCTTTTTATATATTTATAAAAACTCTTGCTATCCTTTTTTATATTAAGCGCTAGCCCAGCTTCATAGTTTCTCCTACCCTTCTTTATCAACTTCTTTGTTGACATTTAAACCTCTCCCAATCCTCTTCTCGCCCACTACTCTTAGCTAGTCTAAATTCCTCCGCTTTTAATTTAACACTTTCCTTCACCTCCTTCGTTATCCACGGCTTAATACCTCTCCTCCTACAGTCCTTTTTGACCATCGGAATAAATTTCCGCTGAGCACCAAGAAAGATCTCCTTAAAGATCCTCCACTGCTCCTCAGCAGGCCCTCCCTCCAACGCGCTTCCCCCAGTCCACATTCGCCAATTCTTCTCTCATCCTACCGTACTCCCCTCTATTCAAACAAAGTACGCGTGTCCGGGAACCCACTTTCTCCTCCTCCATCTGCACCAGAAACTCCACCATACCATGATCACTCTCCCCAAGAGGATCCTTCACCGCAAGGTCCCTAATTCTACCCACCTCATTACATAACACCAGATCCAAGATAGCTCGCTCCCTCGTCGGCTCCAACACACACTGTTCCAGGAAACTATCCCGGCAGCATTCCAAGAACTCCTCCTCGAGCCCACCGCGTCCAACATGGGTCGACCAATCAATATGCAGATTGAAATCCCCCATAACTACGGCTGTCCCATTCCTGCACGCCGCACTTACTTGCGTGTTAACAGCCCGCCCCACCTCCAGATCACTATTCGGAGGCCTATAGACGACACCCACCAGCGTCTTCCTCCCTTTGCTGTTCCTAATCTCTACCCACAACGATTCCACGTTCTGCTCCTTGGCTCCAATATCATCCCTTGCTACCACCGTGATGCTATCCTTAATAAGAAGAGCTATGCCCCCCCCTTTTCCCTCCTGCCTATCCTTCCTAAACACTTGATAGCCCTGTACATTCAGCTCCCAGTCCCTGTCACCCTGCAGCCACGTCTCTGTAATGGCCACCAGATCATATCCATTTGTGTCGATCTGCACATCCGTCCTATAATTATCACCCCTCAATTTAAAGCTATGTCTCCTCGTGTTAGCCATCACCATCCGAGAAAAAAGGCTCTCACTGTCCACCCTATCTAATCCTTTGATCATCTTGTATGCCTCAATTAGGTCGCCTCTTAACCTTCTTCTCTCTAACGAAAACAACCTCAAGTCCCTCAGCCTTTCCTCATAAGACCTTCCCACCATACCAGGTAACATCCTGGTAAATCTCCTCTGCACCCTTTCCAATGCTTCCACATCTTTCTTATAATGCGGCGACCAGAACTATACGCAATACTTCAAGTGCGGCCGCACCAGAGTTTTGTGCAGCTGCAACATGATCTCACGGCTCCAAAATTCAATCCCTCTACCAATAAAAGCTAAGACGCCATTAACCTTTTTAACAACCTTATCAACCTGAGTGCCAACTTTCAGGGATCTATGCACATGTATACTGAGATCTCTCTGCTCATCGACACTACCAAGAGTCCTTCCATTAGCCCTATGTCCCGTAATCCTGTTACTCTTTCCGAAGTGAATCACCTCACACTTTTCCGCATTAAACTTCATTTGCCACCTCTCCGCCCAGCTCTGCAGCTTATCTACGTCCCGCTGCAAACTGTAACATCCATCCTCACTGTCTACAACTCCTCCGACTTCAGTGTCGTCCGCAAATTTACTAACCCATCCTTCTACACCCTCATCTAGGTCATTTATAAAAATGACAAACAGCAGTGGCCCCAAAACAGATCCTTGAGGTACACCATTAGTAACTGAACTCCAGGTTGAATATTTCCCATCAACCATCACCCTCTGTCTTCTATCAGCTAGCCAGTTCCTGATCCAAACTGCTAAATCACCCTCAATCCCATGCATCTGCATTTTCTGCAGTAGCCTACCATGGGGAACCTTATCAAACGCTTTGCTGAAATCCATATACACCACGTCAACTGCTTTACTCTTATCCACCTCTTTGGTCACCTTCTCAAAGAACTTGATATGGTTTGTGAGGCTCGACCTACCCTTCACAAAACCACGTTGACTATCCCTAATCAAATTATTTCTCTCCAGATGATTATAAATCCTATCTCTTATAATTCTTTCCAAAACTTTGCCCACAACAGAAGTAAGGCTCACTGGTCTATAATTCCCAAGATGGTCTCTACTCCCCTTCTTGAACAAGGGGACAACATTTGCTATCTTCCAGTCTTTCGGCACTACACCAGTAGCCAATGACGACATAAAGATCAAAGCCAAAGGCTCTGCAATCTCCTCCCTAGCCTGGGATTTATCCTAGAATCCTAGGATAAATCCCAGGGGATTTATCCATTTTCATACTTCCAAGAATTGCTAACAGCTCCTCCTTGTGTACCTCAATCCCATCTAGTCTAAAAGCCTGTATCTCAGTATTCTCCTCTACTACATCAACCTTTTCCTGCGTGAATACTGACAAAAAATATTAATTTAGTGCCTCTTCTATCTCTTCAGGCTCCATGCACAACTTCCCACTACTGTCCCTGATCAATCTTTTATTCCTGACACACCTATAGAAAGCCTTAGGGTTTTCCTTGATCCTACCTGCCAAAGTCTTCTCATGTCCTCTTCTAAACTCTCTCTTCAGTTCCTTCCTGGCTAATTTGTAACTCCCCAGTGCCCTGAGCCTTCATGTCTCATCTTTACATAAGCCTCCTTCTTCCTCTTCACCAGAGATTCAACTTCCTTAGTACACCACGGTTCCCTCATTCGACCACTTCCTCTCTGCCTGACAGGTACATATTTATCAAGGACTCGCAGTAGCTGCTCCTTGAACAAGCTCCACATTTCAGTTGTTCCCAGCTCCTGCAGTTTCCTACTCCAACCTATGTATCCTAAATCTCACCTAAATCGCCTCATAATTTTCTTTCCCCCAGCTATAACTTCTGCCCTTTGGTATATACCTATCCCTTTCCATCACTAAGGTAAACATAACCGAATTGTGGTCACTATCACCAAAGTGCTCACCTACCTTCAAGTCTAACACCTGGTCTGGTTCATTACCCAGTACCAAATCCAATGTAGCCTCACCTCTTGTTGGCCTATCTACATACTGTATCATGAAACCTTCCTGCACACATTGGACAAAAACTGACCCCTCTAACGTGCTTGAACTATAGCTTTTCCAATCAATATTTGTAAAGTTAAAGTCCCCCATAACAACTACCCTGTTACTTTCGCACCTATCCAGGATCATCTGTGCAATCCTTTCCTCTACATCCCTGGAACTTTTTGGAGGCCTATAAATAACTCCCAGCAGGGTGACCTCTCCTTTCCTGTTTCTAATCTCAGCCCATACTACCTCAATAGGAAGATGGTTGGTATCCCCCAACAATTTCCATTGCCGTCATCTTAGACAGTGAGGATGTGGAACAGACTCAGGGCAAAAGGACATAATTCCTCATCAGTTAAAATCTTATAGGAGGTGCTAAATCCATGTGTGGAGATAGGTTGGGTTGGTATTGATGAATAGAGTAGTATTATTTGATTTTTTTTCAGCGAAGGTAGGAAGAACAACTTCACAAGGTGGACTCCGGACAGAGCGAGCTTGGTAGGCCATCTCCTCCCTTGACCTGAGAGTGTTGAACTTCTAAAAATGTTTTAACATTATAACGTTAAATGGGTCTCACAGTTGATTTCAGTTGATATTTTACATGAGCCCTTTATTTGTTATTCATATTATTAGCACTGGCCCTTGTGTTGTGACTGCCTTTGATCCAGCAGCAGTTACAGCAAGGAAAATTTGTAGTTACATTAAAATATTTGGGGAATCCGTACTTGTTTTTAAAAATGTTTGAAAGTTTGCATCAATTCTAAAGGGATCAATTACAATTTTTAGATAACCAGGAGACCCTTGGCCAGGATCAACAGGAAGGAAGTTAAGAATGAAGGCAGATGGAAAGAGAAGAGAGAGCTGGATTCCTGAGCAGTTGAGAATCATGGTTTGGGCTGTTGCCACTGTTCACTTCCAAGTAATTGAATGCCCTGAAATGGCCATACCAAGCAACAGTGAAGGCAGTTCTGGTAGATCCATGCAACAACTCCTGATGGGAGCTGAGTACTGAGGAGATTCCAAAAAGAAGTGTAGAAGACTGTATGAATGGAACCTTGTTTATGTGAAAGTTGCTGCATGTGGAGCATAGGCTAAGTATTTGAAGAAAAGGGACTGAAATTCTGCTCGCTGAAGATTGAGCTTGGAAGAACTTTGTGGTTGATTTGGTGCCATAAAGGTGGAGTGAGTTGCCTGGAAAAATGAGATTTATCTTTGTTGCATTTTCTATTCTACGTGCAACTTGTAGTTCACAACAATTGTGATCTGCCTATTAATTTATGTTAATTTTTCTTGTTTCTGAAGATCATGGATCGGATTCTCTGGTCCCTCTGCAGTGAATGGAGATTTGGCTGAGTGTCAAATTCTCCCGTTCTTGCTGCCAGCAGCGGTGGGACGCACATGGCCAGATAATTCTGGCCCATGTGAAAATAAAGTTGTAAAAAAAAAAGTGAAATCTTATTTGGTAATTTCTTCATTTGAGGGCATTTGTTAAATTTGGTTCTTTTGGTTAGTGCATCCTCATGGGGATTGTAACAGTGTTTTATGACACATGTTAGGGTGCAATCTGTAAACTCTGCAGTTGTCACAGAGGGTGACTGACGAGGGCACAGAAAGTCTTATCGAAATTGTACTGGGGAACCAAATGATAAGCTTGTACCTTCCCGTAGCCTAGCTTCTGCGCCAAGAATCCTGAGAAGGTTGGTGTGATAAACATGGCCACAATAAGTCTTGACCATAAATGATTGAATAGGAACATCAATCAGTTCAGCCTTGGGGATACAAAAATGTTGAGGGGCAAATCAAATTGGGAGACACTAAGTGGACTGAAAAGGAAGGAAATATCAAATGAACTAATCCCATCAAGCAAACATTAGGACAGACAGAATCACAACAAAACTGATTCACATCTGATAACAATTAAAGGAACAGGTTTACATGTGAGGCAGGCTGAATAACACTGCCATATAGTCTTGCCCTCTACCACAGCTAATTACCCAAATTGGTGCAACGCAACTGTAGTAAATTTTGATTGTACAATGTGGCCTGGCAACCTTAATAGCTCTCCCAGCACTATCATCTCACCATTGGGAACCATGCCGAGATGTGGAGATGCTGATGTTGGACTGGGGTAAGCACAATAAGAAGTCTCACAACACCAGGTTAAAGTCCAACAGGTTTATTTGGTAGCACAAGCCACAAGTTTTCGGAGCACTGCCCCCCTTCATCAGGTGAGTGGGAGTTCTGTTCAAAAAGTGGGCATATAAAGACACAAACTCAATTTACAAAATAATGGTTGGACAACACAGTGTTGCTGAGTGGAGACTGATAGCCAAGTTCCGCACACGAGGACAGCCTCAACCTTATCTTGGGTTCATGTCACATTATCTGCAACCCCCACGATTTGCCTGGGCTTGCAAAATCTGACTAACTGTCCTGGCTGGAGACAATACACATCTCTTCAACCTGTGCTTAACCCTCTCTCCACTCACACTGTCTGTACCTTTAAGACTTGATTACCTGTAAAGACTTGCATTCCAACCATTATTTTGTAAATTGAGTTTGTGTCTTTATATGCCCTGTTTGTGAACAGAACTCCCACTCACCTGATGAAGGGGCAGCAATCCTAAAGCTTGTGGCTTATGCTACCAAATAAACCTGGTGGACTTTAATCTGGTGTTGCAAATCATGCCTAGAGCAGACTAAACCTCAGGCTCCAGAATTCACTTCCTAAATCTCACTGTGTCCCTCTCAGCATTCAAGATGTTGCTTAAAAAAACTACATCTTTGACCAGGCTTGTGATCATCTTTCCAAATATCTCCTCCTTTGGCTGGGTATTTTTTTTTTGTCTGAGTACACTTCTGAGAAGCACCTTGGGATGTTTTCTTCTACATTAAAAAATGTTATACAAAATCAGCATACAATATTTGATCATGACAAAATGTAATGGTGCACATTGTTCACACTGTTGAAGCCTATTAGTCACAGGAACTGCCAAGGTTGAAAGCAGGGGAGATAGCAAGTTCAGACTAGGCCATTTTCCTACAAATACCTTTACCCAGTTCATCAAGAACGATTGTGCTTGTAGTGGAGGGAGCAGACAAGATAACCTTGGTAACCTAACCTAAGGTAACCTTGTTATTTAGTTCCAAGTAATATAGAGCCATTAGGGAGCAAACAGGAAATAGGGGGTAACAAAGGTGTTAACACATCTTTACAAAACACGGGAAACAGATCAGTACAGGAGGAGAATAGTTAGCCTTCACTGGTTTTTCTAGGAGCAATTTACCTAGGGACACTACTTTGCCTTCTCCCTGTAGTCCACGGATCCAATTACCTCGATTGAACCTGCTTCCACGACAGTCTTGGACAGTCCATTTCAGATCCTAACCACTCGCGCATAAAGAAATTCATGTGGCCATTGCTTCTTTCAACAATTATCTTAAGTCATGCCTTCTTGTTCCCAAACCTTCCACCAATGGGAACAGTTTCTCCTGATCTACTCTGTCCAGATTCCACATGATTTTGAACATTTTACTGAAAGTTTCCTCTTGGCTTTCTCTTTTCCAAGAAAAACAGCCTCAGTGTCTCCAACTGACATAACTGAAAGACCTCATCCCTGAACTGTTCCCGCACTCTCGCTAATGCCTTCATAGCTTTCATAAAGCTTGGCACCCAGAACAGGACACAATGTTCAGTTCAGGCCAAATCAATGTTGTATACAAATTTAACAGAGTTTTCTTGCTTTTGTATTCTCTTCCTCTATTAGTAAAGCCCAGGATATTGTATATTTTATTAACTGTTCTCTCAAACAGTCCTGACACCTTCACTGATTTATACAGAGGTACACTACGGTCTGTCTGCTCTTGCACCCGCTGAAGAATTGTAACCTTTAGTTTTACGTTGTCTATGTTCTTCCTGTCAAAATGAATCATTCATACTTTTCTACAGCAAATTTCATCTGTCACTTGTCTGCCCATTCCACCAACTTGTCTGTGTCCTTTTGAAGTTCTACACCATCCTCCCCACAGTTCACAATGCTTCCAATTATCATATTACCCATGAATGGCCCAACATAGACATCTGTGGAAATCCACTATAAACCTTCCTCCAATCCAGAATAAATAATCTAAGTAGGTGAAAGGAGGGCGCAATTTCCAAGAAACAAATTGATTTCAAGTTCAGCTGCTTTTTACAAAACTATCCTTTTGTTGATGACGACTTGATTGTTTTCTGAAGGAACATTTAATTATACTAGTGGCGCATAATACTCAATTGAACTCCACATAAAGTTTCATGGCATACAGCTGCAGTTGATTCTGTATACAAGCTGTATGGAGAGCATTTCTACGTTATCAATTGATAGCTTTTTTTTAAAAAAGCCTTTTTTTAAACTTTATTTATTAGCGTCACAAGTAGGCTTACATTAATGCTGCAATGAAGTTACTGTGACAATCACCTAGCTGTCATACTCCGGTGCCTATTTGGGTACACTAGGGAGAGTTTAGCATGGCCAATGCACCTAACCAGCACATCTTTCAGACTGTGGGAGGAAACTGGAGCACCCAGAGGAAATCCATGCACTCATGGGGAGAACATGCAGACTCCACACAGACAGTGACCCAAGCAGGGAACTGAACTGGGTTCCTGGTGCTGTGAGACAGCTGTGCTAACCACTGTGCCACTGTGCTTAATAGTAATGGCTAAACACTGTGATGCTCCACAGCTCTGGTTTTAAGACTAAATTCTACCGCAGATTTTTAAGTGAAAATTAATACTCAGCTGGTGAGTGAAAACACCAATAATAGGAAACAGTTTGAGCCCATCATAATAAAGAGTTTTGTAAGCTTATATTGTTTCAATTTCTCAGGCTGATCTGAAGCTGAAAATCTAACTGAAGGAGTCATCCAGCCTCTTAATATCACTGCAAAGGGAAGGGGAACAACATTTTGCATAAATCACTCAAGAGATCTTTTGTGACTGCCTTCTGAACTTTTTAAAGGAGGAGGCTTTGATTTCACCCCATAATCATGTTAGGAGATTTGGCAAGTCAGCCCTGAAGGCTGAACGAGAGCTGCTTAAGCCAGCAGCGTGTCAGCCCACAGTGCCTTCAATGATGAAGCACCAGCCAGTAATTTTCTCAGTTCCAATCCAGAGGGACAAACAGCAATTTAAGATTTCAGTCGCAATGTAATACCAGCAGTACTGAACAACTGTATGCCTGACGACACAGACATCAGGCCAGTACACAGCAGTACTTAGTCAAGTACACAGTTAACCAAAACAAGAGATGCATTAACATTTCAGAGTCTTATAACACTGCCATGACAGTAATACAGTCAAAACTGATGACATATCAGTCAATATCATTATTTTTTCAAACTGCAGTATCTCCACAGTGACAGCCACAGAATACAAATGAGATATGATTTTGCTGTAGACAAAACAAAGGGAAATATTGGAATTATTTACTTTTGCCATCAACACCCTGAATGCGACAGCGATTTCTTTTATTTCATGTTAAAGTACCACTGTCACCTTATTGGTTTTCAGTTATAGAAATAGTAACTGAAAACAAGACCAGGAGTTCACAAAGTAACAAAAGTCCAAATTCCCAAAATTAAAGGCTACCTGCATTGTGATAAAGTCAAGGTGATTGCTGGAATCAGGAAGACAGTGTTGTGGGAGGAAAGGGAAGAAAGAGAAAGATAGAGATGATCAATATACATTTCCCTTTAATTCATTGCCCCAATAATTCATCACGTGCTGGCAAAGGGTTCAATATAATTCTGAGTGCATATCCTGATTCCTCATGGCTAATTAAAAGTGAGGCAGGTCCACAACATCACACCTCATCACAGCTGTTCATCCTCAAGTGTACAATATTAAACATACCATAGGAAAACTAGCAGCAGATTCACACAGCAGCTTCCCCACACACTGCACTGACAATTTGTGAAAATAACTTACAATTAGTGACAATTAGTGAAAATAACAAAGAAGTACACATTATGGTACTTCTAAAAAATTACAATTACTATCTCTGTCAAGGGTAAATTAACCTGAAAGCTGAGGAGCCTCCAATCCAATTAGAAAACTGACCAACCCTCTGAAACAGCAGAAGCAAAGGCTAAGGGTCATTTGTTACCACCAGCTGAGCTGTGAATTCACACTGAGCCTTATAACCACTCTGGGAACTTTTAGCAGATTGCAATGATCAGTAGTCAGATGGTGTGCCATTAATATGTGATGATGTCTCTAATGAGGCATTTATGATTTTGACACAATCACGGTAGGTTTATTACACAATAATTTTCAGAGGCCTAATACTAAGCAAGACAGTCAGTCCACATTACATTTACTTTTGACACAGGTTGTATTGGGGGAGGGGAGGAGAAATCCTCAAGTTATGAGGTATGGAAACAGCAGCATTTTGGCTGTGCTCAAGGTCACAGGTCATCTGACACCACTGACCCCAGAGGTGAGTCAGTTGCTGCAACAAATTGAGAACTTTTCATGCCAGTGCTAGATATAGAGTTGTGCAAGTCCTAATAAGGCAAATTCACTAAACTAGATCATTGCAACATTAGCGTGGATTGCATTTCAAAAAAAGCAAACAACACATTCCTACACATTCTGCCAGGCATAATCTTGCCATCTGGATAACTTACAGTATAAACAGTTCATTGATTATAATGCCACAGTGCCCAGTTAGTACAAACTGATATTTTATTGTAGCATGGCTGTGTAATTAAAATGGACATAGAAAGAAGTCTTACAACACCAGGTTAAAGTCCAACAGGTTTATTTGGTAGCAAATACCACCTGCTGGACTTTAACCCGGTGTCGTAAGACTTCTTACTGTGCTTACCCCAGTCCAACGCTGGCATCTCCACATCATTAAAGTGGAGACATCCCCATTTAATTTCCTCTCCATGGTAACTATATAAATCATTTGGTTTACCCACTCAACCTTGAAGGTATGGACTGTTGCGGAGCCCTGGCAGGGGTGGCTGGTGGTGAGGGAGTTATGGTCCAACTGCACTTCAGCAAACCTGCTGCTCCATACATGTCTAAGTTTCAACTTGCACACATCAACACCACCACCTTTTCTCTACTAAAAACATCCCTTGAGGTGTTTTACAGGAGTGGTATCAGAATTTCACAAAACTTCATATTGTGTCTCATAAAGAGATAGTAGCACAGATGATCAAAAGCTTAGTCGTCAAGGTTGATTTAACAGAGTGTCTTATATGCAGAGCGAGGCAAAGAAGTTTGAGTGAATTCCAGAACTTAAGGCATCGGAAGCCAAAAGGATGGTCATCAATAGCGGAATAACTAAAATTGAGGATGCTGAAAAGGCCAGAACCGGAGGAGTGCAGATATCCCCAGAGGATTGTGGAGCTCAATGAAATTACAGACTTAAAGATGGGCAAGACCATGGAGAGATTTGAAAATAAGACTGAGTTTTTTTTAAACCAAGATATTTAAGGTCAAGGCAAGTTTTCTGGAGGGTTATTTGAATAAGGATTCAGCAGTGAGGGAGGGTGGGGTCAGCTTAGTGGAAAATTTGAGGCAGGGGCATGGAGCTCCTCTGCCAACAGTTCACCAGAACGGTTCTTGAGCTGTCTCCCAACAAAAAACACAGCAAATGACAAATACACTAATGATACCATGCAACATATTAGAGATCCAGTGTATCAAAAACATAAATTAAAACACCATTTATAATCGTACTGCAAAACATTTTGCAACTTGCAATATCACACGGGACTATTTTAAAATGATCATGTGACAATGTTCAGTTTCTGAAGAGAAGAGGCTTGACCTTGTGACCCCTTTAGTAGCTAATGGCAATTGCAGGAACAAGTCTTCACTGATGTCTGCTTCCTTTTACTAACCCAGCCTTACAAAGCAGCTTGTAGAAACAGTCACTTTTCTAATTATTCCTGCTCTGTGAAAATACAAAGCCAAATACATACTAAAAAGACATTTATATCGTACCTGTCCTCTGAATAGAACTATTTTTTAAAATGTTTTCAAGCGAATGTTGGGAGACTAAACAAAGGGTATCAAATCAACACTTTCTCGGGGCAAAATGTGAAATGCCTTCAAAACACAAAAAAGTAAATTCCATACCTTCAGTTACTTTGCGTTTGCATCAACTACATTTGTAGTTGAATTTGAATGTTTTGATGAAATTAATTGGGTTAATTATTTCCTCTTTTTTTAATAAGAGGAACAAGGGTTGACTTTATAAATAGTAGCTTAAGTGATGAAGTTCCTTCAAAGATGAACAAGAGCAGACTTTTCTGATCCATGTTTATGAATTAGTTCTTTTGAAAGGCAGAGTGTAAACAAATGTGCATTTGAGCACAAAGCAATTTGTTCCTTAAATAGTTGGAAATAATTACCTGACCCGAACCATCTGGATTGACTTGTGAAACAGCGTGTAATCAGACTGTACAGACAGAAGATTTCAAGTTCAATTCCTAGGCTGGGCTTACAGTTATCTCAGTCAGAGTGTTGCCACAGATGGTTGGAAGTGCTGGGCATACTTATTAATATTGTACTTTTCTGTTGTGTCTTGTCCAAGTTCTGCCTTAATAAAATAAAGTCCTTTGTGTGTACAGGATAGACTGATCTGTACACATTAAACCTTGACCACTTATCACAGTCATCATTTATACAATACTCGCACAATGTATCCCCTGCCCCAAAACACACACAAATTAGCAATAATTCAGCAACCAATTTTTAGTTTTTCTCCCTAAACCCAATAATTCCAAGTGAAAACATCAAAAAATTACTTTCTGAATTATTTTCAGATGGGAAAGAGTTATCAGAGGGAAGGATCCGGTTTGTGAAATGCAAGTTACAATGAAGTTCAGTCCTCTAAAAGTTATAAATTGTCTTTCGCAAAAGTCTCCCACAGGAAAAGTCATGACCTTGGCATATATACAGCACTTTCCACACAGTGCCATACCTTCAGACATCAGAACTGAGCCAATTAAAACAGCTTTCCAATATATTTATTCTGTTTTTTTGTGCTTAGAAAATATTAACCCACAATCTGGCATTCTATACCACTCCAAAAAAAAGTATTCCTTGTTGTAAGATGTGTGTCATTTGGTAGGTCTCACGAAAAGGTTGAGTGTCATATATTGTTTAACAGTCAGTTAATAAACACTGGGTAACTACAAGTAAACAAGGTCTAAGTTAGAGGCTGTCTCCATGTTTGCCTCCAAATATGTCTCCAGTATAAGACTGCCCTCTAGACTAGGATCATATGCTCTTTTACATCACACTGTAGGCAGTAATGTGCCTAGTCCCTTTCTACGGGACATGGCAGACAGAGTACCCTTCGTCGTCCAGTACTTCCCGGAGTGGAAAAGCTACGACATCTTCTCTGGAGCCTTCAACATGTCATTGATGAAGACGAACATCTTGCCAAGGCCATCCCCACACCCCCACTTTTTGCCTTCAAACAACCGCACAACCTCAAACAGACCACTGTCCACAGCAAACTGATAGCCAAGTTCCGTACACGAGGATGGTCTCAACAGGGATCTTGGGTTCATGTCGCACTATTTGTAACCCCCATGACTTGCCTGGGTTTGCAAAACCTCACTTACTGTACTGTCTGGAGACAATACACATCTCTTTAACCTGTGCTCAGTGCTCCTTCCACTCACATTGTTGGCCACTTTAAGACTTGAATAGCAGGTTAGGTGTAAAGATTCGCATTCTAATCAGTAATCTATAAACTGTCTGTGCTTTATATGCTCTGTCTGAAGCCAGTACTCTCCATTCACCTGACGAAGAGGGAAACCTCGAAAGCTTGTGAGTTTACTATCAAATAAATCAGTTGGACTTAAACCTAGTGTTGTCAGACTTTTCACAGCAAACTACCCAGCCTTCAGGAAAACAGTGACGATGACACCACACAACCCTGCCACAGCAACTTCTGCAAGACATGCCGGATCATCGACACAGATGCCATCATCTCACGTGAGAACACCATCCACCAGGTACATGGTACATACTGTTGCAACTCGGCCAATGTTGTCTACGTGACAACAGGAAAGGATGTCCTGAGGTGTGGTACACTGGGGAGACCATGCAGACGCTACGACAACGGATAAACGAACTTCGCTTGACAATCACCAAGCAAGACTGTTCCCTTCCTTTTGGGGGGCACTTAAGCGGTCACGGGCATTCAGCCTGTGATCTTTGGGTAAGCGTTCTGCAAGGCGGCCTTCACGACACATAACGCAGAGTCGCAGAGCAGAGACTGATAGCCAAGTTCCACACACATGAGGGCAGCCTCAACCGGGATCTTGGGTTTATGTCACACTATCTGTAAATCCCATGACTTGCCTGGTCTTGCAGAATCTCACTAACTGTCCTGGCTAGAGACAATACACATCTTTTAAACCTGTACTTAACCCTCTTTACACTCAGATTGACTATACCTTTAAGACTTGATTACCGTAAAGACTCACATTCCAACCATTATTTTGTAAATTGAGTTTGTGTCTTTGTATGCCCTGTTCGTGAACAAAACTCCCACTCACCTGATGAAGGGGCAGTGCTCTGAAAGCTAGTAGCTTTTGCAACCAGATAAACCTGTTGGACTTTAACCTGGTGTTGTGAGATTCTTACTATGTTAACCCTTTCTATGTCAGACTCTTACACTACAGTCTTGTCTTACTCCATCTATTCCACCCCATGCCTGGCCAAATCAAATCAACTTTTCATGCACAATCTTCACATGAATAGAGGTCGAAGGTCCTGGAAATTCCAAATAGACAGCCCTTCTACAACTGGTTTATGGTTACTTTTTGTTTTAATCTTTCAATGGGCCAAAAATATCTGCGGATGTCTGGTAGTTCTTCCCAAAGACTATTTTCGAATCACATGCCAAAATCTGACTATAATTTTACGTAGCTAATTTTTAAAATATTGACGATAACTGATCCTTCTCAGATGAAAGGTCACAAAATCACCTAACAATAGGGACAATAATTGAGTTGACTTATCAAGGAATGATTGAACACATAGTCACCTATTAACATGTCCCATCCATTGGCTCTGTCTACACTTCCTGCTGCCTCAACAAAACAGCCAACATAATTAAGGTCCCCGTGCACCCTGGGCATATTTTCTTCCACCTTCTTCCATTGGGAAAAAGGATACAAAAGTCTGAGCTCATGTACTACCAACTCAAGGACAGCTTCTTCCCTGCTGCCGTCAGACTTTTGAATGGACTTACCTTGCATTAAGTTGAACTTTCTCTACACCCTAGCTACAACTGTAACACTACATTCTGCACTCATTTTTTTTTCTATGAACAGTATGCTTTGTCTGTACAGCATGCAAGAAACAATACTTTTTACTATATGCTAATACATATGACAATAGTAAATCAAATCAAAAGTCCCGCAAGTATGGTCTATTCTTTTTTAAGATAGCAAAGGCCACCTGAGTTATTGAATTGGGCAATCCTGATACTGAAATGTACAAAGAAAGTAAACATGTTATACAAAAAAAGTAAACAATGAGGTGAATGTTAATATTAAATTGATTTGACTCTGCAGCTAAGTAGACATTGTGATGTGCCATTCAACCAGATAGGTCAAGAAAAACTAACATTCAATTAATGGGCTTAATTGGCCAAATGAACTTTTCTCAATGCATGCTTTCTTCTGTCTCTTATCACAGTAACTTCATTGCAGTATT
This sequence comes from Carcharhinus amblyrhynchos, assembly GCF_965287045.1. Taxonomy (NCBI): domain Eukaryota; kingdom Metazoa; phylum Chordata; class Chondrichthyes; order Carcharhiniformes; family Carcharhinidae; genus Carcharhinus; species Carcharhinus amblyrhynchos. The sequence goes on from NC_137327.1 coordinate 47,826,541, forward strand.
AACGTAAGCCTACTTATGATACCAGTAAATAAAAAATCTATCGCTAGCAACAAATACAAACCCTAATGTCACAACAACAGCAACTGACAATTCAGTATTTAACATCCTATCTCCTAACATTGATTTCACAGCCATCATTATTTAAAGTGCATCGCTGAACATCAACTTAATGAAAATATCCTGTTTATAAACTAAGTCACCCTTAAGCAGAGGACTGCTTCCACTCAGAATGATTTACTGGAATTAGCTGCAAAATTGACTCACTGAAATTCAATGCCCAGTTATTTTGGAGCCCAAAATAAAAATATCTGGCAGCACATCATCATTCCAGATATGAAATTAAAACATGTAGCGCATGGCTATTCCCAGTTGGATAACATTTGGAATCAGTACAGTGCAGGAATGAAAGCCTCATCAAGGAAAATACAGCTTCTCATCGAAGGCACAAATAAATATAAACATTTGGAACATATTTAGGGAGGCTGGCATTGAGAACAGTAGTCCCTTAACTCTGAGGACATTGTTGCCAGAACATGATGTATGGTAAAGCAAGAAGAAAAGGGACAATTAATTAATTCATTAATCAATTTACAACACTCGGGAAAGCATATCATAAAAACACATCTGTGTATCTTTGTTATATACTATACAATGCAAACATACTCCTAATTTTGTGAAATATGGACACAAGTAAAATGAATTAACTAGCCAACAGGGTACTGCAGTACAATAGTTTTACACTGTACTAACAATCCAGAGTCTTGGACTAATAAATCCAGAGAATGCAAGTTCAAATCCAACTATGCCTGCTTGGAGAATTCAAAGTCTGGAAATTAACATTACCATAATTATCATTATCAGTAAAACAGATGATCGAACTGTCAGATTCTCATAGAAGTCATGCTGGGTTACTAATGTCCTTTTAGAAGAAAGCCTGTAAATTTAATCTGTCTGACATTTGTCCCACACCAGTGTGGTTGAACTTTACCTGCTTTCTGATGGATCGTCAATAAATGTTGCCATCTGAGAATTATTTTTTAAAACTCTTTTTCAGGTCTATGGAAATCAAATTTTAATCTTTAGAGCATTGGTGAGAAAATTCATGCAGTAATTGAGGTTATTCTATTTTATAGTCCGAGCTTCTGGGACAAAACGTGGATTTTCTGAGCACCATCGATGCAATGATCTGTGCTCCAATGCTGAACAACATTAACTGTCAAAAAAATTTAAACTCAGTGCTGCAAGCCATAGAGGATCTGGAAGTTTCCTGTGTAGTACATCTTAATAGTGTGACTTTTGATGAGGAATGAACTTTATGACTGCTTCTCTGAGCTATGCTCTATTCTCCCTATTACTCAAAGCGTGAATCCCTGTGTTTCTTAGAAGCACCGGATCTCGAGGTGATCGTGAATTGAACACTTCAAGATTACTCCAGATTAAACAACAAGGTGGCACAGTGGCTAGCACTGCTGTCTCACAGCTGCAGGGATCCAGATTTGATTCCCGGCTTGGGTGACTGTCTGTGTGGTGTTTGCACATTCTCCCAGTGTCTGCGTGGGTTTCCTCAGGGTGCTCCGGTTTCCTCCCACAGTCCAAATATGGTATCAATGGGTGCTATTCTGGTTGGCAGTTGGTGACTAGTGGAGTGCTGCAGGGATCAGTGCTGGGGCCTCAACTGTTTACATTTATATAGATGATCTGGAGGAGGGGGCTGAGTGTAGGTTGACGAAATTTGCTGATGACACGAAGATGAGTGGAAAAGCAAATTGCGTAGAGGGTGTGGAAAGTCTGTAGAGGGATCTGGATAGGCTGAGCAAGTGGGCGAGGACCTGGCAGATGGAGTATAATGTTAGCAAGTGTGAGGTTATCCACTTTGGCAGAAATAATGGTAGGAGGGATTATTATTTAAAAGGCGAAAAGCTGCAGCATGCTACGGTGCAGAGGGACCTGGGGGTCCTTGTGCACGAGTCACAAAAACCTAGTCTGCAGGTGCAGCAGGTGATCAAGAAGGCGTTGGCCTTTATAGCGAGGGGGATAGAATATAAAAGTAGGGAGGTCTTGCTGCCACCGTACAGGGTACTGGTGAGGCCGCAGCTGGAATACTGTGTGCAGTTTTGGTCGCCACACTTGCGGAAGGATATATTGGCCTTGGAGGGAGTGCAGTGAAGGTTCACCAGGCTGATACCGGAGATGAGGGGGTTGGACTATGAAGAGAGACTAAATAGGCTGGGTCTGTACTCGTTGGAGTTTAGAAGGCTGAGGGGGGATCTTATAGAGACATATAAGATAATGAAGGGGCTAGATAGGGTAGAGGTGAAGAGATTCTTCCTGCTTCGAAAGGGTAGCAGGACTAGAGGAAATGGCTGAGGCCCTGAATAACTTTTTTGCTTCGGTCTTCACGGAGGAGGACGCGAATAGTTTGCCGGGTGTTAATGATGGAAAGATGGTAGGAGTGGAGGGCCTGAATGAGATTATTGTTACTAGAGAGGCAGTGCTCGACAGACTAGAGGGACTGATGGTGGACAAGTCCCCAGGACCGGATGGAATGCATCCAAGGGTTCTGAAGGAAATGGCAGAGGTGACAGTGGATGCCTTGGTGATTATTTTCCAAACCTCGCTGGATTCCAGGGAAATGCCGGAAGATTGGAAAACGGCTAATGTTATGCCGCTGTTTAAAAAGGGCAGCAGGCAAAAGGCAGGGAATTATAGACCGTTAGTTTAACGTCTGTTGTAGGAAAAATGCTTGAATCCGTCATCAAAGAGAAAATAGCGAGGCATCTTGAGAAGAATTGTTTGATAGAGCAGACACAGCACGGATTCGTTAAGGGGAAATCGTGTCTGACGAATTTATTGGAATTCTATGAGGATGTGTCTAGTGCGGTGGATAGAGGGGAACCGGTGGATGTGGTGTTTCTCGATTTTCAGAAGGCGTTTGATAAGGTGCCGCACAAAAGGTTGTTACGGAAGGTTAGGGGGCATGGAGTTGGGGGTAAGGTGTTAGCGTGGATAGGGGATTGGCTGTCAAATAGGAGGCAGAGAGTGGGTGTCAATGGGTGCTATTTGGATTGGCGGTTGGTGACTAGTGGAGTGCCCCAGGGATTGGTGCTGGGGCCTCAGCTATTTGCCATTTATATAGATGATCTGGAGGAGGGAGCCGAGTGTAAGGTGTCGAAATTTGCCGATGACACAAAGATAAGTGGAACAGCAAATTGTGCGGAGGGTGTGGAAAGTCTGCAGAGGGATCTAGATAGGCTGAGCGAGTGGGCGAGGACCTGGCAGATGGAATACAATGTTGGCAAGTGTGAGGTTATCCACTTTGGTAGGAATAATAGTAGGAAGGACTACTACTTACAGGGCGAAAAGCTGCAGCATGCTACGGTGCAGAGGGACCTGGGGGTCCTTGTGCATGAGTCGCAAAAACCCAGCCTACAGGTGCAGCAGGTGGTCAGGAAGGCAAATGGGATGCTGGCCTTCATAGCGAGGGGGACTGAATATAAAAGTAGGAAGGTCTTGCTGCAACTGTACAGGGCACTGGTGAGGCCGCAGCTGGAGTACTGTGTGCAGTTTTGGTCGCCGCACTTGCACAAGGATATTTTGGCCTTGGAGGGAGTGCAGAGGTGGTTCACTAGGCTGATACCGGAGTTGGGGGGGTTGAGCTATGAGGAGAGGCTGAATAGACTGGGCTTGTACTCGTTAGAGTTTAGAAGGATGAGGGGGGGGATCTCATTGAGACGTTTAAGATGATGAAAGGGATGGATAGGGTAGAGGTGGAGGGGTTCTTCCTGCTCAGAAAGGACAGCAGGACTAGAGGGCACAGCCTCAAGATAAGGGGGGGGTTGCAGTTTAGAACAGAGTTGAGGAGGAACTTCTTCACTCAAAGGGTGGTGAATCTCTGGAATTCTCTGCCCGTTGGTGGAGGCTACCTTGCTAAATATATTTAAGACACGGGTAAATAGGTTTTTGGTAGGCAAGGGAATTAAGGGTTATGGGGAGAAAGCGGGAAAGTGGAACTGAGTCACTTCAGATCAGCCATGATCTTATTGAATGGCGGGGCAGACTCGAAGGGCTAGATGGCCTACTCCTGCTCCTATTTCTTATGTTCTTACGTGTGGGTTAGGTTGATTGGCTATGCTAAGTTGCACCTTAGTGTCAGAGAGACCAGCTAGGGCAACATCTTGGATGTATTGCTGACGGCAGCCAACCTACTCCAGTGCTGCTTACCCACTTGCCTGATCTACCTGACCATGTGCACATAATTATCCAGATAGATCCTACCCACAAAAAGCAGGACAAATCTAATGCTCAGCTTTGGTTATGCGGCTAGGGCCTGGGTGGGATTGTGGTCAGTGCAAGTTCGATGAGCTGAATGGCCTCTTTCTACACTGTAACGATTCTATGATTCCATGATTCTAGTTAACTCACTGGAAAGCCAAGTTTATTTATAGATATCTTAGAATGATGTGCAAAATTGTCAAGACAAAGCAAGAATCAATTATATGTCCAAGGGACTGTACAAATCATGAACTTGGACCTCAACATCATTTGTGTCTGAGAACTCAAAGATTTGGCTGGATGAACATCACTCACTGACTTCCATTAACTAGATACTGATCAAACAAAACACATTAAACCTGCAGCTAAACCCCAAAGTAACACTGACACTGATGGCTATACAGAATTGTTTAAATAATAATTTGACACAACACTTAACTTTGGCTAAAACTAAGCAAATGTTAAAGCACAAGTGAAAGGGTCAATTAACTTAGTTACACGAGTTAACTGTCATCAACATCCAGAACGAGCCTTTGTTTGGAGCTGAGGTTTCGAAAACTAGGCATTTAGCTGTCTATATGGAGACACTGAACTCAAGGAGATCATTAATTATCACTATTATTTAAGCATTATAATTCCAGCATTACTAGTCAAGTAACAAGAACAAAGAAAATTAATTACATTAGTATTTTTTCAAAACAAAAGGAAGAAAACATGACAGCAGATTAATTATCTTGAGGAATTATTAAACTAGACCATTAAAGCGTGCTGCAATTGTCACTGATTTCTAGATTAATGGCTTAATTCAGTTTGTGTCTCTGGTGGCTTAGTCTCAGAAGGTTCCCACTCCAGAGATTTGAGGACATGATCCAGGCTGACACTTCGTTCCAGTGCCGAATACCAGGAGGCCAATCATCCCGAATTTTCCAGAACCCGTCCGCAATTCGGCTAGAATTGGTCTGCCTTCTCTAGTCAATGTCTGCACATGCATCAATTAGTCTTCAACTTGGCATACACCAACTAGTCTTTTATCAGTGGATGCATTAGCCGATTAATTTTGCCCATCATCAGCCTTGGAAGTGCAATGATTCTGTGCTCGGGAACCATACTCCAAATGCAATTTAATGTCTGAAAGGAGAAAATGAAATGTGCTATACAAATGCAAATTGTTTCAATGATATTAATTCCTGACAACATCTTGGATGTATTGCTGATGGTAGCCAATCTACTCCAGTGCTGCTTAGCCACTTGCCTGACCTACCCAATCACGTGGACATAATTGTCCAGATAAGTCATACCCGCAGAAAGCAAGACAAATCTAATGCTCAGCTTTGGTTCTGCTCCAGGTCAGCTCTTGTACAGAGCTGTGGCAGCCCCAGACTTGGACTTAAGAGCAGAATGTCAGATAAGAGGTGAAAGCTAACTTGCAAATACTACAGCACTAACAGAATTTGACACCAAGCAGCCCTCACAAAAGTGAAACCAATAGGAACTCCTCCACTGACTGGAACCACACTAGCAGAAGCGAATATGGTCATAGCTTAAAAACAAATGATGAGTCCCAGCATATGGCTGCAGCGTTCCTCAAAAAAAATCATGTACAGGAAACTTCAATGATTTTTTCCCTCCAGCATCAGATCAGGATTGGGCTGTTTGTTGTTTCCACTTTGTTCAGAACTCTTCCAATAATGAAACAGCCCATCCATACACAGTTGGCCCCACACAACATCCAAGTTCAGGCTTCCAAATGCCTGACCTTTACCAACTAGAAGGGCAAGGGCAGAAGATACCAGGAAACACCACCACCTGAAATGTTCCCCTCCAAGTCACACATCCTCCTGAATTGGGACTATACACTAATAATAATACTCTGATTTAATGTAGAGTAAAACACTTTCAAATAAATAGATTCAATTGTCTAAAAAAAAGTAACATTCTGTTATATTTCAATCTGAGCCCAGGTGCAGTCTAATCTATTGCTTCCTTTGTCCATCCCACATCACATTCCCCCACACTACTGTGCAGCTCCATTAGTGCATCCATCAGGTGTTATGTGCTGAGTTTGCACATTAGGCAGAATTTAAGAAGTTACTAAAGTCCTAGTTTTACCATGCATATCACGATCATTTACAGTTGAATTGACGCCAATGTGCAAAGTGACATTGGTGATACTTCAGAAGCAGCTCAATGCAGAAAAGAGGAGCTTGCAGCACTTGTGTCGCATATGGCATGGCGTAACTGCAGCTACTAACCTTTTAAATGAAACCTTAATGTGCCCCCAATATTCTGCAGTACTCTTGTTAACTTTGTAGTAGTAGAAGGCTCTGGGTTCCACTGTAGGCCTTTTCAACCATTGAAAATTTCACTGGTAACCTGACCTTCGTGATCTAAGTTACATTTACATGCCAACTGTCGCTTAAAGGTTGCTTAAAAGGTTTTCTTGGTGTCAGCAGTACTGTTAAGACAATTTTATGCCTATAAAATGTAAAATGGGCTCTGAGAAGAGCTGTTATGTTAAAAGGTGCTTCTTAGAAAAACTTACAGGCCTCAATGTTTTAGAACCCTACTATCTGGAGGAGTGACTGGGACAGGTGAAAGTGTAGCCAAATGTCACTGAAAAGAAATCATGAGGAGCAGTATAACATAGGTAGATCTTCATGGCCTACTGTACATTGTGGCCTGTGCATAATAGATAAGTCTGGACTTGGGCCGTCGGCTATCCTTTACTTAAAAAGCACATTACCATCCTTTCTGCACAAACGACCAAATAGCAGCAAGAATGTTCACATGTACACAACTTATTACAAACACAACAGCCTGACCAATCAGCAGTAAGATCACACCCACATTTTCCATCCTTATATAGAATGCTACAGTGGCTAGCACTGTGGCCTCACAGCGCCAGGGACTCAGGTTCAATTCCGGCCTCAGATCACTGTCTGTGTGGAGTTTGCACATTCTCCTCCTGCCTGCATGGGTTTCCTCCCACACTCCAGAGATGTGCGGGTTCAGTGGATTGACCATGATAAATTGACCCTAACATCAGGGGAATTACCATGGTAAATTTGTGGGGTTACGGGAATAAGGCCTGGGTGGGATTGTAGTTGGTACAGACTCAATGGGCTGAATGGCCTCCTTCTGTCCTGTACGGATTCTATGATTCTATCCTCCATGATATATAACTATTTTTTTCAACTGTCCCAGTTATTTTTCCAGATGATGGGCAGAATATGCTCCCTGGCATATCAAGACTTACTCGTTTTTCTAAGGAACTCTTTTAAAGTAACAACTGTTCTTTTCAGGGCAAATTTTACATAGTGTAACAATAAAGTTGATGTACTCAATGTAAGCAGCAGAGTTATCAAGCACTTTTATGTTAATGATATAGTTACAGTGTAATTGCAGCCTGAATCTGGAGTGTGTTCTGGAAATTATTTCACTTTGCAGCACTGCTACTAACATAAAAGAGCTCTTTTTTGTTATAATACATTGTTGGTAGAACCTTCTAATAATATATGCTGTGTCTTATGTCTACTAATTTAAACTTAAGACACAGACTAGGGACATCCAAGTATGATTAATGCAACACAAAGCTTGGCGCACGTAAAACCAAGAATTTATTATATCAATGATGACAGCATTTTAGTAGGAATGGAGTTATTGGAATCAAAGAACAAAGAACAACCCAGCACGGGAAACAGGCCCTTCGGCCCAACGAGCCCGCGCCGCCGCATCACCCTACACCTATTCTACCCTGCGTGTCTACGAATGGAACCCCTAACTTAGCCAGATTCAGGGGAGAATAGTGTCAATTTGGTAAAACCAATCAGCCTAACAGCACATCTTTGGGGTGTGGGAGGAAACCGGAGCGCCCGGAGGAAACCCACGCAACCACAGGGAGAATGCGCAAACTCCCACAGAATCGTTCGCTATCACAAAATGTGGAATTACTTTTCATGAGGAGTTGTTACATAATCTTATACACATGCACACACATTGAATATGAAGCAAACAAAACAGGTGTTAGTGCTGTAATTTCACACATCATGTACATTTTGCATCGAAGATCCGTTTAATTGCAGGACCATTTAATTTTTTTTTACAAATTATAAAGCAGGCAGATTGAGATATTCTGTTTATGATTAAGAATAGGAAAATTCAACTCCCTGCATGTGCTGTTCGTCAAACTTATTAACCAGCATGCATTGGGTGGATACTGCTTCACACAGGTTCTGGTATTTTCCACTAAGAAAAGATGCACAGCTCTTTCTGCAGCTCTCTGAGACACCTGGTAGCTATTCAATTAAAAATCGTGCAAAATATGCCAGGTCAGGCCTAGGCACCAATTTCTGTGGTTATATTCCACAGCACAAACCAAGAATTATGCACTGGAAATGTGACAGATAAAGCAGTAACTGGATGTATGCCAGGATAATTGCAATAAATGATTCTACAATAATGAAACAGCACAAAACATCATCTGATTTTACACCCTATTCTCTAATCTTTCCAATGTAGTTAGAAATATCACAAACAATTTTAACCAGATATTACAAATTCATTATAGAATAGAGAAACCACAGCATTTTTAAGACAAATATCCAATTTGCATTTCTTGAGCCTTCCACAAGCGATTGCAATTCTAATCTTTCCCAATTTGTTGGCCAATACTGGAAAGAGGTTTAGACAATGTACCTGATCAGAAGTGCAAAACATCAAAGGCCAAAGTCTCGGTTGCACTCACCATTTTCAGGTCAAAAAGTTGTCATTTAACGTCCACACTTTAATTTTTCTTCCAGAGTTTTATGCACATTACACCTAATTTTAATAGAATAATTTACATACAGGATGAGGAAGTAGAAGAGGTAAGCACAAGAGGTAAGCACATGTTTGTACTTAACCGCGACAGTAGCGGTTTTGTCTAGTGATAGGATAGTGTTTAAAATCAATATCATCATGCATAAAAGAGCATTGAATATGCTCAGGGTTTCTGCAGAAGCATCAGGTCTGTGGATAGCAGCTCAATATTTCAACTAGAAAAAATGGTCTTGATTTCTCATCATATGTTGAAATTGACAAGTGCCAACATCAGCTATCATAACCAGGATTTTATAGGCACAAGGCCATCGATCAGCACATGTGGTAGAAAAGTTTCTATTGAGCAACATTAGTTTTAAGATAAGAATAAATGTAATATGTGTAGAAAAGTATTTTCAAGCCCAGAATTTTCCACCATTGACCAGTGTGCCAGATTGTCAAAACGGACCTGCCTCTTTAATCATTTACCAGAAGGCTGGGTCAGGTTGTAAGTGTGGGTAGCAACTTGAGCTAACTGAGGGGTTTTGCCCACGACAACTGGAATTTTCCTCTACTTTGGCCGAAACATGGTTGGGGAAGGAGACGGCCTCCCACCAATAAACCTGGGGCCCTGCGCTCTGTTTCACTATTTGAGCAGACCTTCTCTCACAGTCAACTCACAAATGGCTGTCAGCCACCCTGTGACGGAATTATACAAGAATGCTCTGGCAACTCAGCTTGTGGTTCCCTCTCTCTCCCACACCAGCAGCACTTTCAGTGATGATGGGGCTTCCTATTGGCCCTCCAGCTTCTGGAACATCCTCGCCATCCTTAACTAGATGGTGAGTGTGACCTCTGGCCAATACTGACCTCTTAATCCAAAACTGGTATGCGTTTCATGCCCAGGCCATGTGGGTTTTGGAGCCAGGAACTATATAAACATTGGGGTCCTGAACCCAGAATACAGATTCAGTCCAAACCTCATTTTCTTGGAAGGAACACTGAGCTACTCAATGCCCAAGTTTTAATATTTCCATTGGTTTATTTCCACTTATTCTGTGCTGTGGTCTGGCTCCTACATTGGCACTTCACCCAAATAATCATTCTTCATTTGTGACCATGGATAATGAATATCAGTGAGTTATTTACCATGGAGACCATCAGCTAGATTAACCTGACAACATCCACATTCAGTCGTTCTACACACACTATTATTGTACGGTTATTGATTAGAAGCTAGGAAGCCAGCTGATTTTATTCAGGGTGCTGCACAAAGTTTAAACACCAAAGCAATGGTGTTTGTCCCTTTAAGGACAACACAGCAGAAGAGCATCACCTAGCTTAGGGGGACCTATGGGAACACAGAGTGAGTAATTACCCCTGGATTTGGAGTCTTACCTTAGTGGAAGCCATCTAGAAGGCGTGTAGTAGACATGTAGGAACTGGGGCAAACCAGCAGGCTGCTGGCCTCAGTAACAATTTTTCCTTGTTAATAAATCCCTTCGTATTCCTGATAAAATCTGGAATGAACATTCATTATATTGGTGATGAGAGCACTACCTGTAGGTGGAGATGTGTGAGTAGTGAGATGTTGAGATATTGCCAGACCCTGAAGGACAGACTCAGAACAAATGTGAACTGGCCAGTACAATCAGAAGTTTAGAAATATTTAGAAAAAGAAATGAAGAGAAAATAACCCTCATAAGCAAGAGCTGTGATTTTGAATTCAAGGAAAAGTAGAACTTAAGTTTAAACAAGAACAACAAGATGCTGCAAAATTTTAAAGAAGAGAACAGAGCAGTGTTTTGAGAGAAAGAGAACGCCCCAATGAGTTGTAGCTTAGTCTCCAGAGCACGGGAAAGGAAGAGGTTGGGATTGCCAGGCTCCCAATACACCAGAGCTCCGGTTAGCAGTCCCTGCACTGAGAGACTGCAGTAAGAAGTCTCACAACACCAGGTTAAAGTCCAACAGGTTTATTTGGTAGCACAAGCTACTAGCTTTCGGAGCGCTGCTCCTTCGTCAGATAAGTGGGAGTTCTGTTCACAAACAGGGCATACAAAGACACAAACTCTGATACATGCTCTGTTTGTGAACAGAATTCCCACTTACCTGATGAAGGAGCAGCGCTCCGAAAGCTAGTGGCTTTTGCTACCAAATAAACCTGTTGGACTTTAACCTGGAGTTGTGAGGCTTCTTACTGTGTGTTTACCCCAGTCCAACACCAGCATCTCCACATCATGAAAGACTGCAGACAGCAAGTTCTGAAGTTTTAGACAGAAGTCCTCAATCTGTTTAGAAGTTGAATTGAAAAGTTTTGTAAACGGTCCCTTGGACCTTGAGTGTGCTGGATCTTGCAATGAAGTTGAAAAAAACCCCAGCCCATCAAAGGAAGAGACGGACAGACTCTCCAAATAGACAGTGAAAAAGAAAGCCACAGAGATCACTGAGAGAAGTCAATAAAATGGAAAAATGCTTAAAAAAAAGGTTCAAAGCAGGGCCTGCCAGGTTCGTGCCAAAACTTCAGAAACACTGGAAGGAGGGCACTAAAAGAATTTAACTGAATAAGATCTGGAATTAAAAAGCTAATGTCAATAATAGTGATTATGAATCAACCTGATTGTCATAAAAATCAAACAGGTTCACTAATCTGCTTCATAGATGAAAATCTGCTACTCTTACCCAGTCCAGCCGAGGTATAATTCCAAATTCACAGTAAAATGGGTGACTCAACTGCTCTGTCAAATGGCCTGGCAGATGGGCAATAAATGTGGGGCTTGCCTGTGACATTCATACCCCAGGAAATAACTATTTAAAAAAAAAACATGGAATTAAAAAGGATAAAGGAGGTAAATCAAAAAAATTTTAAATTTCCAACAATCTTCAAAGTCTGAAGGAATAGGAGTCCAAATCCATAAAAATGGATTTTTATGGCCAAATTGATTGCTTAAGAGTAAGTAAAACATATCACGGCATTAAAAATTCACTGTCACCTGAAAGCTCCAACCTTCACGTTTTCTGGTGTATCAGTGGCTAGGCGAAACAAGTTGATGCACTTCAGGTCTTTCAATTAGCGGATCAATTGGCAAGGTACTCATGTAGCAAAGCTTGTAGAGAAGCATAGGAATCGAACAACATTTAGAATCCTGTGCACAACCATGCATACGTTATTCCAGAAATTGCTGTTTGAATTGCTCTGTAGTAACAATGAATAATGATAGCCTCATTCTTGTTCTAATCCAGGTGACTGTTAGGAGATTTATTTTAAAAATTGATGTTTTTTAAACTTTCTTTTTGTCTCTTCTGAGTCTCTCAGTCGCAACCTTCTTTCCTTCTCCTGCCTGCACATGATTTTACAATAAATTACATATCTTAATTTATACTTCCTGATTCGATTCTCTGGGCCTGCTATTCATTTTGCATAAATAAACGAGCTTTAAGCAACTTAAAATCTGGGCCTGCGTGTGTTAGTGAGGATTCTTGATGAAAGGGCCTCGTTGTTGTTTGCTCTGCTCACACATTACAGTTTTCCTCTAGAGGGCACTGGGCTAGATAAGACACCCAATGATGGCAAGCTGCTACTCAAAGGCCCATGAAATAAGTGTCTGTGGGGAGTTTTAAGGATAATGAAGAGCAAAAGCTAGTCCTTCACTGCTGAAGGCTACTGTCATCAAGGAGGGGCATCACTTCAAGTTTAAACTTGCAGGAAACTTTGGAAATTAGTTTTTGTTGTTTCCAGAATCTAGGCAAAGAGGAGATCCAGGGACGATAGTGGGGGATAAAAACAAAATGACACGTTAGCCAACTGGTTATGGGGGATTAAGACTAGAGGTAAACAACATATAGATCTTTGGTGAGGCCACAGCTAGAGTACAATGTGCAGTTCTGGTCGCCACATTATCGGAAGGATGTGATTGCACTGGAGAGGGTGCAGAGGAGATTCACCAGGATGCTGCCTGGGATGGAACATTTAAGTTATGAAGAGAGGTTGGATGTTTGGGTTGTTTTCGTTGGAGCAAAGATGACCGAGGGGCAACCTGATTGAGATATACAAGATACATAGAAATCATAGAAACCCTACAGTACTGAAAGAGGCCATTTGGCCCATCCAGTCTGCACCGACCACAATCCCACCTAGGCCCTACCCCCACATCCCTACATATTTTACCCTCTAATCCTCTAACCTATGAATCAATGGTCAATTTAGCATGGCCAATCAATCTAACCCACACATTTTTGGACTGTGGGAGGAACCCGGAGCACCCAGAGGAAACACACACAGACACGAGGAGAATGTGCAAATTCCAAACAGACAGTGACCCAAGCCAGGAATCTAACCCAGGTCCCTGGAGCTGTGAAGCAGGAGTGCTAACCACTGTGCTACCGTGCCACCATTATGAGATTATGAGAAAAATGGTTGAAGGGTCAGTCACAAGGGGATATGGGTTCAAGATAAGGGGCAGGAGGTTTAGGGGGGATGTGAGGAAAAACTTTTTTTTACCCAGAGGGTGGTGACAGTCTGGAATGCACTGTCTGGGAGGGTGGTAGAGATGGATTGCCTCACACTTTTTAAAAAGTATCTGGATTAACATTTAGGCACATCATAACATTCAGGGCTATGGGTCAACTGCTGGCAGATGGGATTAGGTGAGAGTTCAGGTGCTTCTAATGTGTCAGAAAGGACTCGATGGGCCGAAAGGCCTCTTCTGCGCTGTATGATTCTATCTATGCAGATTAAAAACAGCTGCTGTGTAGATTAAAAGCAGCATCAAACCAACATTTAAAAATAAGTTTGGATCACTTGACTGCTTTGCCTAGAGGAAAGGGATTCAAATTGAGCACCAATAAAATATGCTGAACGTGCAAAGTGAACAGGGGATTCTGCCATCACAGCTCGGCCCATTTCAATCCTTATTCAATGTTTACACATGTGCACATTCACCAATAATTTGCTTCCTAACCTACAAAAAAAACCCATCTTAATTAGGCCTAATTAACTCCCAACACTATGTAGAAGTATTCTCTCAGCAAGTGAGAGAAAGAAGCAGAGAAAATGGGAAATTAATGGCAAGATGGGGTGGAATGTGAGGGAATAGAAAATGTTACACCAGATTGGGAAGTGTACCTAGCTGATCTAGAAGTGTTGGAAAAAAGAAAGTTGTTGGATAAGATAAGGAGCTGGACATGTTGTAGTGTCTGAATTCAGTCCTGATGTGTAGATTGTGGTTAGGGGGTGGAAATGGGAAGTTCCCTTCTGAATGGATTGTAATGGGATTGTATGCAGGTTTGTAATGGGATTGTAAAATCCACATGGCACTTAGCTTTTCCTTTTAAGATTCTAACCCTATTAATTTTGAATCACAGATGTGCTTAAAGTAAATCAGAAAGCATCATTTTTATGTAAAACATTAACATTTTTTCCAGGAATGCATGTCCCAAATCTCCCCAAGAATACATCAGTTTTATGTCAACAATTGGATTTTTTAAATGTTTTTATTCGTCCTCGAATACTACTGAAAGATATTCAGTGTGACTATTACTTAAGGCATATACCAGTGTAATGACTCAGCTTTAGATGAAGGCTTGCATAGAATTGTCAGCTAATCAGTAGATCTTCAGTTTTTTTCTACTTTAAAATTTTTTTAAAAACCAGAGAATAAGTATTTTGATTGTTTTAAATAGTGTCTGAAATTATTGCAACAGTTCTAAGTACAACTGGTCCCATCTGTTTAAAGTTTATTTATTAGTGTCACAAGCAAGAAACCTCATTGGAAAATTCTAAGAATTTAGTCCATCTTCTGTCCAATATTTTATCTATCCCAAACATCTTGAACATAAGAAAACTGCCACAAGGGAAACAATGGTAAGATTACTGCAGAGAATTGAATAAACACCAGTTTCTCTGGATGCCTCACTAGTTCGTCCATAGGAAGATGAATGATTCGGTGAACAAGGCTGGAGAAGGACCAAAAGAAAATCCATAACGAAACATTCTACTGGGATCTGATGTATACCTCTTGTCTCCTGAAGATAATGGACAGCATTTCCTGCAAGGTTCAGTAAGTTACATGGATTGCCATTCCTTTGGAGCTAAATTTGATACATCTATTGATGTATCTATTGCTAAGGCAATAGGTTGGAATACTTGTGCCCTCCCAATTTGAAGAAAAGGGAGTTTTCCTTGATTTTTGGCCACCAGCATCAAAAACAGAACAACTTTTTTTTTCACATGTCTCAGTGTCATTTGTGGGACTTTGCTATGCACAAACTAGCTACCACACCTCCGAGCAGTATCCATTCTTCAAAAGTACTTCATTCACTAAAAGGCACTTCGGAATGTCTCAAGATCATAAAATGTAACACATAAATCCAAGTTTGCTTGTTTTCTCTTCAATAAATAAACTGTTTAATACCACTAATTCAAACCATCACTGTCCATTACTTACTTACATGTTTTATCCTGACTGCAGTAAGAAACTATACTTTACAACATGATTATCTGAAAAATGTACACATTTTAATCTATAAGCAAAGCGTTGAAATCAGAGCAAATAGTAAATGTGAATTTGTAAAGATATGTTGTTCTGTTACAGTGTTGCTATTAAGCTAGCTAAGAATGAGCAATATGTATGCTGGTCCTCCCAATGATGCTTGTAGCCCATGAATAAATTTTAAAAGTTCAGCCATCGAGTTAGTAACCGCTGTAGTTTATATCTGTCTTGCCAACTGGAGTCGATAAACTTTGTTCCTGCCCCTGGCAATTCCTCAACTTCTAGCAAGATAAACTCAGTAAAAATCTGCTGTCTGAAGCATTGTTTGTAAATAGGATATTTAGCATTCAAAGGGGTTACCAGGTTATACTTCAGATTCTTTATAATATATCCTGGATCTACAATGTTATTCAAATAAATTTTCTGCCTGTCAAGAGTCCAAATCTTAATTTAGCTCAGTTAAATGAACAGGGAATGGGAACCGAGATGATGCAACTAAAGCACCAATTAATGTTGGGCAGCATCATTTTACGTTATGTTTCATCCCAATCTGGCATCAAAAATAAATTGTGATTGATCTGGCTCTTGGATAAGTCCAAGCTGATCTGGGTGAATGGATTTCTGATCCATGGTTAAGTTTTTTAAATTGTGGGTTCAGCTTCAAGAGGTTTTCCAAAATCCAAAATGTTGCCCTGTAGACTTCTTCACAAAGGAGTTTCCTCAGGTGTGCTGGTTTTGAGGGCACCCATAGTAATGGCGTTCGTTATCTTAGCATTTAAATTTTTTCAACCATGGCTTCACTCACTGATTGGAGAAAGAAATTCCTTAGATATACAATTGCTTCAGGTCTAGATTAAAGGACAGAGGACGGGAGACACAGATTCCATAATAACCTCTGATTTAACAAAGTTTACTTGCAATAACAGAGCCTACCACTCTTTTGACAATTTGAAAATGAGATACGGAAGAGCCACAAAGCTTCCAGACTACATGAATCTATGAACTCAGACTCAAGAGTGGGAGAACGAGATACTTATTAGTGAGTGGACCGCATGTTGGCCCAATGGTTAGCACTGCTGCCTCACAGCATCAGGGACCCAGGTTCAATTCTGGCCTTGGGTGACTGTCTGTGTGATTCTCCCCGTGTCTACAAGCGTTTCCTCCGAGTGCTCCTGTTCCTCCCACAATCCAAAGATGCGCAGGTTAGGTTGATTGGCCATGTAAAATTAGCCCTTCATGTCCTAAAGTGTGAGAGTTAGCGGAATTATCGGGGTAGATGCATGGCATTATGGAGATAGGATCTGGGTAAGATCCTCTTTTGGGCAGTCAGTGCAGACTCAATGCTGAATGGCCTGTTTCTGCACTGTAGGGACTCAGTGACATTCGATGATGTAAATACATGCGATAAACTAGAGTAACTTGTAAGCATGTTGGATAAAGACTTTGAAGAAAATATAGTACAAGGGTCTGATATATAAAGGGTTAACATGAGACTGTCACAAAATGGTGTAACAGAACAAATGATCCACACCTAGAGGTCAGAGGTCAATGTAGCATTGGACACAGAAGCAAGCACAGTGAGAGCTCTGAGCATGGAGCTTTACTTTACCGAAATATAAAGCTTCTATTTGTTAATATATTCTCACTGTCAAACTACATCAGACAATGAATACCCTAATATGACCTACCGAACTATACCCAACACCTTACAACAGTGACAGGCAGAATCTCTTTACACGGGGAAGGATTCTTGTCAAACAGTTGCCCTCCAGTTAAAACCTTCTTCACTGAGGCCCATGTCATTTATCTTAGCTAAGAGCTCTGACAGTCTTCTTTCTCATTAATTACTAGTCACACTACTTTCACACAAACTATTTAATTCTTGCTATAAAACCACTCACACAGGTAGCAGTTCAGTTTGAGAAGCAGATATTGTTCAATCTCAAAACAAAGCCAGTCTCTGGGGAGCATTCCATTCTGCAATGGATTAATAATCCATGGGTTTCTGTCATTGGACAGCAGAGTGACATCACCATCCCTGGAAACTTTACCATGTGCCTAGTATTTTTAAAGAAGCCTCCAGTTACAGAGTCACCTGATCATTAGCTGGCTTTAATATTGCAAGAAGTTTAAAATCAAGAAAATTTCATAACAGGAAAACCAGAGCGCAGGTTTCCATTATGATTTCTTCACCAAATGCAGCGAGATTCACTGCATTGGAAGTGGTTTCAGAGCAAACCAAAGTACAGCAGTTTTCACTGATTGAGGATCCAATAGCCTAGTAAAATTACAGTTAAGTGTTCCACTTTATAGATCTACTGCTGCCATGTGGAGAAAGGAATGAGCATAGAAAAGTTCTGCATGCCAAAGTGACATGAAAAACACACAGAGAGCTCATTTACAAACTAAGAAACCTATCCTCCTGAATCACATTGGGGTACACACGCACACATTCTAACTTATTTGTCAAAATGGAGTTTTACTTTGGGCCATGAAATTTAGTCACAAGTCCTTCAGTGGGATGGTGATGGTACCTGTCCATCTCAGGAGACAATGGACTGCATCCAGATGCGCTTCATTTCTGCTCTGACCACCGTCTACTGTGGCTGTAAAGACCAATTCTTGAGTGGCAGTCCCTTCCAAGGCAGGCACTGATAAATAGCATTGGCCCAAGGAAGATTGTTGGCTTTTGTTTTCCTTTGGGTGGGAAAACTGAAGATTTCACAATAAACAGAGTGGCTTGTGCACTCCTGAATTGCTGCTGAATTAAAATACAAGCACTTGCTTAGACATTTTAATGATTCCCGTCTCAATGAGATCTGATACCTAAGAAAAATACTTGCACACCATTATCAGTTCAACTGTTTGGGACAAATGTTATGCTGGCATGAAAGATCTTGCAATCAGAGATTATCCAGCCCTCCCACAATGACTGGAGCAAGTTAACAAATGCTGGATTGTTTATGGAAAGAAGGCAAGAGCTATTTTAACTTTGGTTACATTCCACAGTGAGTGCCTCACCTCTTGAATCCCCAAGATCTCTCTATTACTTGAGAAGCACAAGGAAGAATCTTTACTTGCCTGGGTGAATGCAACATCTAAAGATGAACACCAGTGGTCAACTGACATCCCCATCCACCCTCTTCACCATTGGAGCACAGTGGCTGCTGTGCGTACCACTTACGAGGTGCACTCCAGCAACTCATCAAGGTCTCTGTGACAGTACCTTTCAAACCAGAGGCCCCTATCACTTGGAACAGCAAGAGCATCAGGTGCACAGGAACACCATCACTTCCAAGTCACACTTCATCCTGACCAGGAATCACCTCATTTTTCATTCATAATCACTGGGCCAAAATCCTGGAACTCCCTCCCTAATAGCACCGTGCATGGGCCTACAGCAGAAGGACTGCAGCGGTTTCAGAATGCAACTCACCACCCCCTTCTCCAGGCCAGTGAGGGTTGAATAATAAATGCTGGCCTAACAAGCAAAATCCGGAGTCCAGGAATTAATTTAAAAAAGGATTCTAAAATATGCCAGGATACATTTCCATTATTGGTCATGGATGCACACATTTAAAGTTACAAAAGGAAAATTGGTTTATATTTCGTAGTATATACAGTGCCATTTTACAATGCATGGTAATTACTGTCACTAGACGTTCTGTGCCTGTAATATTCACCCAACATGACAAGATAAGCAGGGCGGATACATAGTTCAAATTCTTCAAATAACTCCAACTTAGCAGACCTGCCAGTGTTTATCTCTAAAATTATGAGTGATACCAGACATACAAGAAAAAACTTTGATCTCAACTAAGCCTTGGCAAAATGTTGTAAGGAAACAACTTAGAACTGATTTGATTTCCTCAAGTTGAATAGTGCCATTAAACAGGGGAGAAAAATTGTGGGTTCAGTGGCCTTCCCTGCAGCATTTTGCTGCCTTTTTAATAGCAAACATTGACAGTCATCCCATGTGGGAAATGTGGCTTCAAAAAGAGGTTAGGGTGAAAGGAGGAGTGGGAAAGAAGACATCAGGAGAGAAACTGAAAGATTCATTACACTGAAATATTCTGCTTTCACCCCCATAATTTGGCTTCAAAACCAGGGGAGATTGATGGATTGAAAAGTTTCCAGCCTCTGAAAAGCACCAAAATGTAATTTAACCTCATCCAGTTCCCAATGGCCAACATAACATAAGAACATAAGAACATAAGAAATAGGAGCAGGAGTAGGCCATCTGGCCCTTCGAGCCTGCCCCGCCATTCAATAAGATCATGGCTGATCTGTCGTGGCTCAGTTCCACTTTCCTGCCCTCTCCCCTTAACCCTTAATCCCCTCTCTTATCAAAAACCCATCAACCCGCTTCTTAAAAATATTTAGCGAGGCAGCCTCCACCACTTCAACGGGCAGAGAATTCCAGAGATTCACCACCCTTTGAGTGAAGAAGTTCCTCCTCAACTCCGTTCTGAACTGCCCCCCCTTTATCTTGAGGCTGTGCCCCCTAGTCCTACTGTCTTTTTTGAGCGGGAAGAGTCTTTCCACCTCTATCCTATCCATCCCATTCATCATCTTATACGTCTCAATGAGATCTCCCCTCATTCTTCTAAACTCTAACGAGTACAAGCCTAGTTTATTCAGCCTCTCCTCATAGCTCAACCCCCTCAACTCCGGTATCAGCCTAGTAAACCTCCTCTGCACTCCCTCCAAGGCCAAAATATCCTTGCGCAGGTGCGGCGCCCAAAACTGCACACAGTACTCCAGCTGCGGCCTCACCAATGCCCTATACAGCTGCAGCAAGACCTCCCTACTTTTATATTCAATCCCCCTCGCTATGAAGGCCAGCATCCCATTCGCCTACCTGACCACCTGCTGCACCTGCAGGCTGGGTTTTTGCGACTCATGCACAAGGACCCCGAGGTCCCTCTGCACCGTCGCCTGCTGCAGTTTTTCGCCACGTAAGTAATAGTCCTTCCTACCATTCTTCCTACCAAAGTGGACAACCTCACACTTGCCAACATTAAATTCCATTTGCCATTTCCTGGCCCATTCACCCAGCCTATCTAGATCCTTCTGCAGACTCTCCACACCCTCCGCACAATTTGCCTTTCCCCCAATCTTGGTGTCATCAGCAAATTTCGACACCCTACACTCGGTTCCCTCCTCCAGATCATCTATATAAATGGTAAATAGCTGAGGCCCCAGCACCGACCCCTGGGGCACCCCACTAGTCACCAACCGCCAATCCGAATAGCACCCATTGACCCCCACTCTCTGCCTCCTATTTGACAACCAATCCTCTATCCACGCTAACACCCTACCCCCAACTCCATGTCCTCTGACCTTCTGCAGTAACCTCTTGTGAGGTACCTTATCAAACGCCTTCTGAAAATCCAGAAAGACCACATCCACCGGCTCTCCTCTATCCACCGCCCTAGACACATCCTCATAGAACTCCAGTAAATTTGTCAGACACGACTTCCCTTTAATGAAACCGTGTTGCGTCTGCCCTATCAAGCAATTCCCTTCAAGATGCCTCGCAATTTCCTCCTTAATGACGGATTCTAACATTTTACCTACCACAGACGTTAAACTAACCGGCCTGTAATTCCCCGCCTTTTGCCTGGCACCCTTCTTAAACAACGGCGTAACATTAGCCGTTTTCCAATCCTCCGGCACTTCCCCGGAATCCAGCGACGTCTGGAAAATAACCACCAAGGCATCCACTATCACCTCCGCCATTTCTTTCAGAACCCTCGGATGCATTCCATCCGGTCCTGGGGACATAACACGTTCCACGAACACAAATATCCTGTCACATTTTGGTCAGCAAGAAGAACTAAGGGACTAACTTGCAGAAAATAGAAGTGTCACCTTCATATAGAAAACCATGAGCTTCTGAAGTGAGGACCAGCAGGACTCTGCTCAAGCAGGATGGAGGGTAATATGCTCAACATGAAACCATGCTGTGCCTGACCAGAAAGGTGATAAATGCTGACATCAGGTGCCAAAAAAAAATATTTAGTTCACCAATACCAAGATTCCTTTAACAAACTCAAAGATAGTTTACTTGCCAGAAAAGTTAAAGACCAGACGTCCTGAAAATCTGGGAACAAAGTTCATGATATAGTCACAAAATATTCAGGGTGGTGCAAAGTCATTCACAATCTTTGGCCCAATGCCAACACTGCACTCGTACTTGACATGTCAATGTACCAATTATGTCACTCTCTACTAATGAAGCATATGGGAAGCAGTTCCTTTCTTTTTTAAATAGGGATCCAACCTCCAACAATAATAGAATCCTTGCTTTCCTGTTCAGAACACCCATGTGTTAGTGCCCACCATCCAACTGTAATATTTACATTTGTTAAAATCACTACGTTGTTAATCCTCTGTGCTGATGGTCAGAAAGCACTGACTCCTCAAGGGGTACAAGGCACCAACTTTCCCTCTGATACCCCCAAAGAGAAACATCGGAGCTTCAACAATGAGAATTAGCAGGATCTTCAAACCCCAACTTCACAGTTTGATTGTGTCCTTGTCACTGTCCATACAGGCAGCTTTCTGGGGGTTTGATAGATGATGATGAGGAGAGGGAATTCTGTCCCAGTTTTCTTCTCACCAAGTAAGGGGAAGTGAGGCCAACTTCAGCCTCAAATTGGCCCTCCCGGTCTTATAATCCTAGACCTAGAGATAACCCCTCCCAAAAATATACGTGCTCATCTTATTTTTGCCTCTTGTGCATTACCGATTTTGATCTCACTACAGTTGGTGGTTCTATTTATTCATTTGTGGGACATGGGCGTCACTGGCTGGCCAGCATTTATTGCCCATCTGTAGTTGTTCTTGGAGGCTAGTTGAGAGTCAACCACATTGCTGTGGCTCTGGAGTCACATGTAGGCCAGATCAGGTACAGACAACAGATTTCCTTCCCTAAAGGACATTGGTGAACCAGATGGATTTTTCCGACAATCAACAATGGTTTCACGGTCATCAGTAGATTCTTAATTCCAGATTTTTTTTATTGAATTCAAATTCCACCATCTGCCATTGTGGGATTCAACCCAGGTCCCCAGAACATTAGCTGAGTTTCTGGATTAATAGACTAGCAATAATACCACTAGGCCGTTGTTTCCCCAAAATGCCTAAACTTTGGAATGCCCTCCCTGAATCTTTTGTCTCTCCGCCTCGCTGTCCATGTTTACGATACTCTTTAAAACCTACCTCTTTGACCAAGCTTCAGATCGACTGCCCTATAATTTTATGTGGCCGGTGTCAAATTTTGTTGAATTACACTCATGTGAAGTAACTTGGAATGCTTTCCAGTATTAAATGTGACATATAAATACAAGTATTTGTTAAGAATCTCCTCCTTCAACACTATAATACTAAATTAAGAACACACAGCCATAGAATCTTTGATTGCTCAAAGGCAGGATATACATTCTTTAGATTAGCATAATTTATTTTGCTAACTATACAGAAAGATGTTCCCACAAGTCTGATAATGTTCAGCATTCACTGACATCTAATCTTAGCTGCTACTCAAACAGGTTTTGAAAAACTCTACGTGGTTAGCAAAGCATGTGTGTCTTTTAACCATAGACATGGTTTAATTGTGAAACTCATAATTAATTTATTTATAGTGCATTCTGTGTTATTCATTCATTATCCATTCATTCTCCCATATTTTGTCTGGCATTGTGTTTTTGCTTTGATCATTCTATTTAGATTACATAATCAAGTTTCAACATGTGCAGATAAGACCCAGATTCTCCATCTTAAAAGAAAGATATTTTTAAACTAATGTTGGCACGCCGCCTTCCTGTTCTATTGACTCCATGTCCTCAACATCCATTGGTCTGCTGATCTGTAGGTAATTCAAAGAGCTCTACGTATAGTTCAACTTGCTGGATTAGGATCTGTAGAACTCTCAGTTGCATTCCACCTCATCCATGTAAAATTAAGCCCCAAATTCCACCAACATTCTGGCAGATATTAGGGAACATGTTTAATGTGATTTCAGATCATTGAGATCGCAACAGATGTAGTTTATGTAAAAGTTACTTTCACAACCAACCAGTTATCACAATATTCTACTTTGTGTGTCACATTTGCTTTTTCCTTTGGGGACAAACTCTCTCAGGATTTATACTACACAAGATCAAAGCTATTCATATTGTACTACAACTGAACTTAAAGTGAATGTTTACATCCTGAGGACTATCGGACACACACAGGCTTGGACAGCCAGGACTGAATTCAAGAAACCAGGAACAAATGGTACAGGGTAACTATATAATTTATCTTAAGAGTTCTGCACACTTCCCTCAAACAACTCCAGTTTCCAAATACACAAGAGAGACTGATGCATAATTGTTCTAAAAATTTTAAACTTCAAATCATATGGATAATCAAACACATTATGTTTCAAGTCCTTGGTAAACTTAAATCTTTTTGGCTTCATCTCATTTAAGTTTGCATTTCAAAACCACTGAATAGTTGTAAACGGGAACTTCTTAAAAGTGTTGCAAAAGTACAATGGATACAAAAATCTGTCTACAGCACATTGGACAAAGCTAGAGTTAAGTGTATTCTTTGTAGCATCTGGCTGTACAATTCCTTTTCTTGTTAGGAAACCACTTGTATTTTTACATTATAGCATCTCATGGAAAATAGAAAACTAATGGCACAGAATATCCATCCTGATCCTCTGAAAGTTCCAGTACTTACTATGCATTCAAATGATTTTTAAATGCATTGAGAGTTTCTGCCTTAGTCAACTTTTCAACTAATGAGTCCCAGGATCTCACCACTCTGTGAAAAAAAAATTCAATTGCACCCTATTCCTTCTGCCAAATTTGTAATCTATATGTCTGATATCTGGACTGGCTGAAGAGCTGTGCATGCTCCAAGACAGCCATGGTTAGTCTAAGCATCAGGGGCAATCAGGTTGAGTCAATTACATTGGACAGCATCAATGCCTTTCCATTACTATTGTGCAATAGAACACTGAGGATGTGGGCCATTTCTTCTATTTTAGATACAACTCCAGGAAGGGTGATGTAGAGATTGATGTCCACACAAGAATGGGTAAAGCTGTACTGGTCTTCCAGCAACTCCATGTGGTCTGGGCGTCCAACACCAACATGCCCATGAACCTGTGACTATACATGCCCATAATAGTACCAACTGCAATCTTTGCCAGCAAGATATGGAAGAGATCAGCAACAGTATCTTGCAAGTTGGATATCTTTCACCAGTGTTGCCTATACAACATCCTGGGCATCACCATCACCATCATCATGGAAGTATTACAGAGAACTGATCAGCGGCATCTGTGGCACATCATGGCAGGGACACAACTGATGTTGGCAGGAGGCTCTGCTAGAGTGGACGCCACCAGATTGAAAAAAGGTAGGGCTGACCAACAAAGATCTTCCAAAAGCTAAGGACCTCCAAGATCAGAACGCACCTGAGCTGGAGCAAAAGATATTGTTTACACTTAACAAATTGCTATTCCTTGATTCATGCACTCATAATAACAGAAACCAGGCTCATTGCAAACCACACAGATGACTATGTTTAGCTTCTGATATTTCTTGTGGGACACAACATGTGTAAATAATTGCACAATTATAAATATATTAATAATCACTTCGGGCGTTACTTTGTAGTCAATCCTTTTATGATGCAAAGTATATGTAAGATGAGGTATTTGATGCTCACAGAAAAATTTATACCACACTTTGAACTTTTAAAATGCAAACACAATGCATTATGCAAGTTCTTTATGCAAGAACTTAAATTTAGAAATATGTTATTGCAGAATTAGACAAATATGTTTTTAAAACCTGAGTGCTAAGAAGTTTACTTCATCATGTATATTCCTCTCTGCCCTGTGGGTTTCACAGCTGTGGTCAATGCTGCAGCATAGTTAGAAGATAGACTGACTCTTAATCCCAAGAGATGGATATTCCATTTTGTGAATGGACCTTCCAGCCTTTGAATTCTAAGATGGGTTAGGTGAGTGATGGCAAACAGCCCAATTTGAAAATTTGTGAACTGTTCAGGTTGATTTACAGTCAGGTGTTGTATCATTTGAGCCACCAGGCCAGATTTGATAGGCCAAATGGCCTCATCTCGCTCTGTAGGGATTCCATGATTCTTGATGTGAGAAAATTGCAAGTGCACATGTTTACACAGTACTTCAGGTAATATAATTTCTGGCAAAATGTCTAGACAATGCAATATGAAGGGGAAGCTGGATAAAGTATGGGGGCCAAGAAGAATGGGTTATACTGATGTTTGAGATATGGAAGGATGGGGAGGAGGCTCAAGTGGAGCATAAACACAAAATGTTTGGGCTGAATAGCCTGTTTCTGTGCTCATTCTATGTAACTGTCTCCAAAGGAATTCAAAATCTCCCAACATATATTAGAACTAAACTTACTGTTTTGATGAGATCCCATTTCCAGATAAGACAAATCAGACTGCTGGTTGCACCGTCAGTGTCTCCCATTAATTAAGTTGGAATTCTGTTAGTACAGTATTAAGCTCTCACTCTGTTATAACTGTCTTTATTCTCTCCTTCAATCCTGTGCACAAACAAGCGATCTGTTCTCAGGCCTTTGCATTCACATATTTCTCTGAAGCGATCACCAAAGGCTGGGTTTTTGTCTTGAATGCGTGTTTTGGGATGAAATGGAGGACAGGAACCCAAGGAATGCTGATTGAGATTTTCAAGAAGGGAGCCAATTAAGAGTAGGTCCTATCCAATGAAGGATGTCGGACAGGCTCAATATCCAGAGGATCAGTTGGGCCACCCAAGGGTTTGGGTGGTCAGCAGGCCCACCAGGAGAGGAAGGAGTTGCTGAAGTAGGTGTGAGAATGAAAAATTGCCTCAAATAATTGAAAAGTCAGTTAAAATTTCTTCACATTTGCAGCACAAGATATCGTCTTCAGTTCTCATACAAGCTGGGTGTCAGTCTGAAAGTGATCTGGCTTTTTTGTTGCCACAGATCTCAATGCAGGCTAACAAACTTTGGTCCACTGTGTGCATAAACAAGCACAAGGAGGTTAAGTCTGGGTCACAAAAGACAGACACAGCCATTGGCTCAATGACTACCCTTTGCAATCCAGCAGGTATTCTTGTCAAGCCAGGGTTACACAAAATGCTGGAGAAGTGGAAGGTGGTTCCCTCAAGGTAGAAGCCCTTTTGAAGATTGTAGGACTACTTTAAGTAAAGCATGGTGAAAGCTGCCAGCCCAGCATTGTCGGAACTCTTTCATAGCATAGCCTGCGCTCTCTAGCTTTCGTAGCTGCTAGGGAGGAGGCCACCTTCATCCATCTACCAGGCTTTGGCCTCGATGCAGGGGCCCATATCCCAAAAGGCCTCCGAGGAGTGCCCACAATAGTTAGCCATTTAGTGTGTAATTAAACTATTTGCCTCTGGTAGGCAGGTAGCTATCATCTCCACTCTCCCATTCCCATGGGAGCTGTCTCAATGAAACTCAGCACAAATGTGCCAGCAATCTGGCACACTGACTGATAGCATAAATTTGTCAGCACACACGACTCCGAACCCATAAACCTCCCTGGATGTAAGTTTCGCCTATGGTGTGGCCCCAGTGGCAGATTAACAACCATAATAGTAGAAACACACAGACGCTCCATCATCATAGGCAGTCCCTCAGGATTGAGGATGATGTGCTTCCATACAATTTTGATGGGTTCTGAAATTGACGGGGGAAAGGTCCCTGTGTGTGATAGGGTAGTCATTGCACTCTGACCAGCACATGGTCCTGATTGAGTAGAACACGCAACAAATTGACATGATCCCTTGAGAGGTTAGCAATTCAAAAACAGCCTTAAGTAGAGGCACACAGAAACAAGTAATTCTATAGGCTTTAGAATTGAAGCTGTAGACAACCACAACATTCTTTCAATTACGTCATGGTGGTGGGGTTGGACAGACAGGGGGAAACCCAACTGAAACAAAACATGTCAGGGGGGTTTTAATGAAGAAGTAGGCAGCAGTCCTGGGAGAATGTAGAAAATTTTGAATTTTTACCATTAAAATTGTAGATTCTGATTAAATTTAAGCATTTTACCCTTCATAAAAGGCAGTTTTAAACTTAAAATGGAAACACAAAATGGCATTTAGATCTTCAACAAACCAAACAGACCTCATATTCTCACATACTATCCCAACCGTCAGTCTTTCACAGGCTCACACTCTTTTAGATTCTACTTATTTATAATTTCAGCTGATGTTTGACCTATGCCCAGTCTCAATCCACAGATGGTGCACCGCAACCCCAAATTCAATTCTGCTCTGTTCTCCCTTCCACCCTCTTCTCCCTCACATTAATGCTTAGAATCTCATTCCCTCTGTGCTGCAAAGCACCAGCTTTTAATTTCTTTGCTCCACTGCCATTATTTGCAATCCATTCCTTTGCCCCTTGGTAAGCAAGCCCTCCTGAAGACCAGCTGCAAACCTACCAACACGATTAAGACAAAAATGCATCACACAGATTGCCTTGCAGCTTTGATTCAATGTTCTCGGTTTATGTAGTAGAATGCATAGCAGCAACACAAGAGTGATTGCATTAGCTAATTCCTGATATCTTTACCTGCAGTAAAAAAAGAAAGCACAGGAAAGAGTCCACAGGTTTGGCAACATCTGTAGAGAGAAGAACTTTAGTCCTAAAGTAGTATCATATTTGACTCAAAAAGTTAATTCTATTTCTCTTTCCACAGATGCTGCTAGACTTGCTGAGCACTTTGCTTTTATTTCAGATTTCCAGTGACTGCAGAATTGTGCTTTTATCATTATCTCTATCATTAGATTATGGCTGGATTGTGGCTACCAAGGCAGGTAGCTCAAATCAGGAAGTTTTCCTACTTGCCGGACCTACCTCAATAAGTAGTACCCAATGCGCTCAATTTTCACTCGGGGGGATGGGGTGGAATCAGGGCCACTCATCCCAGAAGCAAAAAGTGTAGGTAGCCGCAGAGAGAGGGTGAATGCCAAGACAGATTGGTTAGAAGGCCTACTTTGGTTGGAGAGAACTTGTCCTGGTTTTTCAGATGCTGTTAGGCCCTCTAGCCCTCACCCTTCTCACCACCTCACCCATCTCTCTCATACCTTCTATGCCAACTCAAGCTCACCATCCACATCCCCCCCCCCACCACAATATTTTCCATGCCATTGCCATAGTAGTTCATCTATTATCTATTATGGGCAAGCCTCAGGAGCCATGTGGAGATTAAAATAAATAAACTTTGAACAATCTAAAACAGCTCTCACTCATACACACTTGATAGTGTGGGTGCAGTGATAGTGGTTAACACTACTGTTTCATAGTTCAATTCCAGCTTTGGGTAACTGTCTGCGTGGAGTTTGTACATTCTTTCCTTGTCTGCGTGGGTTTCCTCCTGGTACTCTGGTTTCCTCCCACAGACCAAAGATGCGCAAGTCCAGTGGATTGACCATGCTAAATTGACCGTTAATGGCCAAAGATGTGTAGGTTAGGCGCATTAACTATGGTAAATGCACGGGGTTATGAGAATAGGGAAGGGGATTAGGTCTGGGTAACATGCTCTTTTGGAGAATCAGTGCATACTCAATGGGCCTAATGGCTTCCTTCTATATTGTAAGGTAATCTATGGTTCTATAGTGAAAAAACTCCATTCACAAAATCTATTCACAACTGTGAAATCTCAAGTGATTGTTCTCAAAATAAATCACCTTTTATTCAGATTTCATGTCAAAGACAGCTCAGCCTTTTTAAATTTATTACAACTGTGAATCTAACCCCCCCCTCCCTCCGCCAAGCACAGCATTTGAAACTCAGGTGAACATTCATACTTATATAATAATGACCCTTTGGAAAATAGCAATGAAGAATTCAAGTGAAAGTTTATGAACACATGCTTTTGATCTTTTCTACTGTGCCAATTGACCTATCAAAGTAGTCCAGCAGAAGGTTTTTTTTTAAAAACTCATACTGACAATTGCATATACATATAATTATATACATGAATTTTGGGGCATTTTTAAAACTTCGCATCATAAGTTCTATGGACCTTTTCTGCCCTTCAAGAGTGTTTACGTCTAGTCTGGTCCATCAATTTGTGATTCCCATACTCCGGGTTAAGACCCTGGCAAGAGCCAGAAGGGGTATGTTTGAACTCAGCACAAAATTCAACTGGCCCTAATGAGTTCAAGTTTCCCTCCTGCATAAATCACCTCTACCAATAAAAAACTCATTGGTCAAAAAATGGAGTAGGACCTCTACATCTGGCTCCAAGCCATCATTCTGCAGAGTCTTTCCAACTCTGCAAAAATCCAACTGTCTCCAATATTGTTCGACTAATATCAAAGTGAATGATTACCAAAGGATCACCAATCACCTTCCATTATTACAAAAATAGATTTTCAGAGAGAAGACTGGCTACGCCAAGTCAAACATTGGTAAATGTCCAGCATTTTTTAAAATCTGCCTCTTCTGGCTGGTATTCAAAACACAATCTATAACATATTTGATACAGGTTTGTTTTATCCATTTTAATAGCATGTGCACATTTGAAATAAATTAACAGAAAGAATATTTTCAACTTAAAGATCACGCGCTCCCTCTTGAGAATTATTTAGCGCAGTATGTAACAGTATATTCTAGAACAGTCTAACTAATAGCAATGGTGTGAAATTCTACTCCCAGTTTTTAGATTCTTCTCATGCCACACACATGACCAATTGGGTACATTGGCAATTAACCACAAAGAGATGCAGAGCACTGGCACAAACTGATTTGCTTTCTTGCACATAGCAAAAATGACCTCTCTCAACAAAGTCATGTCTCGTGCAACCTTTTGTCCTATACAAGTATCACCTTTGATCCAAGTATTTTAATGTTCAATTCTTTCTACAATATTCTATATTTGGAACGTATATCTTCACAAAAGTAAACTCACTTGATGAAAACTTGAGTGGAGTCATAGAAGCGTTTGGTAAGATTACACAGAAGCAATCTTCAAGGCTTGCAACACCCCTTTCCGATTAATCCTGACCTTATCCTTGACAATGAGGCTTTTCCCATCTTAAAATCAATTTCTACAAAACTATCCAATTAGTATTACCAACAACAGTTAATTTCCCCACATGCATACATATCGTTGTGTGAAGAATCAATAAAGACTCAATGTCATCTTTTCCTGTAGATGTGCAGCTCATGCTCCTAAAGCACTAATTAAGTCTGCAAAACTGTCATGATCTGAAGTTTTTAAAATATCTGCTCTTAAAAAAGAAAACAAGCTGTACCTGTCAGTGGGAGTTAAAATACCCGTGCTGGATTGCTCTGATTGACAGGGCACATTGTGAAGGTTAGAAAAAAATCAATGGAATCTGTTCTTGTAGTTCTATTGAGTTCTTTTTTGACATTTTCCAAAGGGCTATTATTATGTCATTATGAATGTTTGGTTGAGTTTCAAATGCATCAAATATCTCAGCAGCAGGTTCAAACTTAACAGTTGACATCTGTTCAAAGAGGCTATTAAAGGGTTAGTTATTTTTAATGAGAGAAATCACTTGTAGTTAAGTTTTGAATGGCTTTTATGAATATCAGATTTTCACTATCAAGTTTACGAGTGACAGCTGTTTGAGATTGTGAGAAGCTTACTTATTTTCATCTCCACATGGCTCCCGAGGTCTGCCCAAGGTTGATACTGGATGTATTGCCTTTGAATACAATGATCACCTAATTACTAATATGTAAGGAAAAAATGTGATGTCCATTTTAATGCTCATCTGTTTAAACGCACTTACACAACAGTCGGCTCAATAAATCGGATAAGGAGCTACCCTGACGGGAACTAGTCTGGAGGAAATAGTGGGTGTTAAACATGACTCAACACATAATTACATATGAACCACAGCACTGAGCTACCAATAAACATTTGAATGTTTAAATTATAACAGGTTCCAAAATATTTTAAAAACTAACACTTAGCTGGTAGCTTTCATGAGCTCAGGATGTCCCAGAGCACTCTGTGTAGTCAGTATTATAATACATCAGTCTGACTGTGCACAACTATCTGTCACAAACTGCAATGTGATAATGACAGATCATTGTTTTCTTGAGATTGATTGAGGGTAAATATTGTCTAGGACACCAAATTTTCATTTCAACATATAATTTAGGTATGGCACAATCAATGCCTACTGAATGGCAACATCACTTATAGAGAAAAGTAAGCCGTATTCTGAGCAATTGTTCAACAGTCACATTCACAACAATTTGTATAGAATGGATATTATTCTGCAACATATCATCAATAGCAGGTTGTAATATGCATTAATTCTTGGCATATTATGTCCGCGATATTCAACATAAGCTGTGTTGTATCCACAGCAATTCCTGAAAACAACTAACAGGCTGCAGACATACTCTCATCCATCATTGTCTGTGCAGCGAGCTTCCTCTGAAAACCCTCACGTCACTTGCAAGAACAGATGCTATCTTGTTTATACAACAAAAAGAAAAACAGCTGACACAAGTTGGAAAAAGAGCTTGGCCCAATGTGTCCAGCAATTAAAACACTTCACCACCAGCAAAGACCTATAATCTCAAATATCTTAGAAAAGTATAGTTCAGTTCCAGCCAGCATTCCACACCAATGGAATTACTGAGAGATCCAGATACGTGGCTGAAAGAAAATGTCAACTGTGGTATTCTGAGAGATTCTGCCTGGCTGTTTTTCAAATTCACTTGCAAGCCAGGCATCTAGAGTTTTATTGACTCAAGATTATTGCTGACAGCGCAGAAGAGACAAATATTGGGTTTAGAAAGAGAAAAGGAATAAATATTTAAATGATTTTTAAAGAAGAGTCAAATCATGCGATAAAAATGTATGTCCACATGGTTGTGGGGAGAGCAGAAGGCCTGGCTTATAGCACTGATTCCAATAGATAACTAATCATATGTGGTGCATCCACCTTGTGATTTACACTTGCTGCAAAGCTCAGCCCATAAAATGAGATCTTGCCAACTTGACCAAATAGAATTATTGTAGTTTTCCATGTGTTCTTTTAAAAAAGAGATTCTTACTGATTCAACAATCACTGCCTGTGAGATAACCATGACCACTTCCATTGTACCTTCCTGACAAAGTGTTCTCACAAAAACCAGCAGGATTTCAAATGGGGTTGTACTCCATTCAATATAGTTGCACAACATGCAAACAAACTGGTCTCAAAATGATAAGATAGAAACACCAGGTCAAAGGATTACAGATTCAAACAGAGTAATGTCCAGAGTATTTCAATAAATAATCAAAGTTCTAGATATATATAAGCCTTAAGGAATGTTAGTTTCCCCACCACTCAAAAGGGTACCGAACAAATGGAACAGGCTTCTTATAACCTATTTTCCTATGCCTATGTTCTATGCTTCTATAACATTTAGGGCAAAATGGATCAAAGGATTGTGTGTGTGGTGTGTGTGTGGAGGGGGGGTGGCAGCAGGTGTGGAAATCAGGAGTTGGATGATCAACCATGATTATACTGAATGGCAGAGCAGACTCAAAAAGGTGAATGGCCTCCTCCTACTTCAATTCTATATTTCTATAAGGTATGCCTTTAAAGCTCAATTGGCATTTTAAAATATATTTTAGAAGGTGAATTGAGAATGAACGTGATATTAATAGTAGCCAGATAAATTAGAGAACTCTGCATGGATTGCTGCTATGTGCCAGCTAGAGTTTGGGCTGAGGATAGCACACATTGTGAAAATGCTTCAGTGATGAAAAGTGAAACATATGTATGTGATGATAAATATCTATTGGGATTTTATTATCACCTTTCCATGCCAGTCTCAAACTCACGATCCCCATGGCAGCACAGTGCTGCAATTACAAAGCGTGTAAGAATTGAGTCATAATAATAACAACATGGGTAACACTCTCATTCAGAATATTTTTTTCAATTACAGCCAAGATGCAAACGGTGAAAATGCCATACTAGGAAATGAGCTGTACAACAGCATTGCGACCCGCTTTAGGCTACTTGCACAATAGGCTGCCTCCTATGAAAACTGGGAATCCCACCTTCATTGCGATATCTGTGCTATTGACAGATCAACAACAAATTCAAGACAGCAAAAATTCAGTACTGTATTTGAATAAAATAGTACACAGTGGAAGATTTCTAGTCCAAGACATAGACAGATTGTCGTTTCTTCCTATACAAGTCATTATCTCCTGTGGATTGCTGGCACACTAACAAATAACATAGCTGTCCGTTGCTGTTGGCTTATAGGCCAACCATTGAAGTCTCAGAAAATCCCTCCAAAAACAGGGGTCAACCTATATGCCAAGTATATACACCTTATTGGTGAGGTTGGGCACCATTTTGGAATGTCATTGGCATCTGGCATGTGCCTTAAACTCTCATATCTTTACAATACAGCCTTACCACCTACTTAAGCCCTTATGCCCAGTTATAAGATATTGGTAAGTAAAACATTCATGTGTGACATGAAAAATTGAGACTAATTCGAGTATAGCACTTACTGGCTGAAAGAGGGGTTTACTGCTATGTCGAGTATTTACAAAGACACAATTTTTATGGCTGGAAAAATTGAGTCATCTTATACACAGGATCAACTTATACACCACAATTTACAGTAGATACTTATTTGAGAGCGAGTTAAATTAAAACATCAGAAACTGAAACATCACGAAGACTGATTTTCTAGAATCTATGAAGTGATCAGCTGTTTTGTTTATATATAAAATAAAACTATTGGTGAACCCGCTAAAGCCATCACATGGGCAGGAACTGTCAAAGTAATTTTAGAAAGTACATTCTGATCCAGTCTTTCACATGGCAACAACAGTACCTCAAGGATGCTTTATCCTCCCTGAAATATACATGAATGCAAAGAGCAATTGGCTGAGATATTGCAGTCATTTATCTTCCTAACTAGTGAATTCTCCATCACAAAGATAAGGTTGCAACCCTATAAGCAAAGTCAGATTTTGTAATAATCAATGGAGGATAAAATCCAAAGCAAAGGGTAGCTTAGTGACTGATCTCTCTCCAAATGGCCTGGAGAGATTAGTGTTAAGATTCCTAGATGTCTAAACAGATTAATCATCTTCCTTAGCAGTGTGAATGCCAGCCTGAAAAAGGCCTTGCAACATGCAGCATATTTCTAAGATTAAACATTAATGCAAGATATGTGGAAACGAAAACACTAAAGTGCAGATTTGAAGTGCTATAATAGCAGGAATACTCATGCAGATATCATTTTACCAAAATCTGATTTGAGGGATCTCTTTCCCTAAAATCTACAAATTGAAAACATCTTCACTTATTAATAGTGAGTTTCCTGCAGGAATTTCTTCCCAAGTGGGGAATTGCGGTGTACGATGTCCGATCCAGGAGGATGTGGCAAATATTATTCAATGGAATTAGAGGAGTGATGTGGTTTACCTGAGATTTGAACATGTGTTCCTCTAGTTTCTGTGCCCACCTTCAAGGAATTTTGGCTAATAAGTGATCTTCCTTAATCCATGATTAAACACCAACTTAAGGTAATTGGCAAAAGAACCAAAATGATACGAGAAAAGTATTTTTTTTAAAACACAGTGAGTGTAATGCACCACTTGAGATCACCATGGGAACAGATACAACGGTGGCTGTTGAAAGGGAATTGGATAAGATCCTGAGCAGAAAAATCTTTGGCCACAGGAAAAAGGTTATAGAGGGGGACTAGCCAGGCAGCTCCTCTGTGTGTTGCCACTATTCCATGACTCTATAACATAACAGATTTCAAGTAAGGATGAGTAGACCATCAAAGGAAGTTGAATACTGATTCAGCAGTTGATAAAATATCTTAATATTCAAAATGCTGTTTAAGGTCCCATGTCAGATTTCATTTCTCACAAAAGCAGAGATTCAGTCAAACGTTGCAAAGCTCATTTCCAGGTAATTTATCTGCTCTTTCTTCTACTCTTATTGGTCATTTCATCTGCTTTTTAAAAGCAGTAATAAGTCAATCAAATGGGTTCCAGTAAGTGATAAAAATCAGAGAGCTTTCTCTGAAAAACAACACATTTACAAAGAAATTAGATTAAAGAATAGGGGCAAGATTTTCTCCGATATCAGAAAAGGCCATTAAGGCCACCAACAGCAATGGCAGCTTTTTCCGTCATACAGTGCTGGGCTTTGAAGAAAAAGAGGTCCAATGTTGTA
Organism: Carcharhinus amblyrhynchos; assembly: GCF_965287045.1. Taxonomy (NCBI): domain Eukaryota; kingdom Metazoa; phylum Chordata; class Chondrichthyes; order Carcharhiniformes; family Carcharhinidae; genus Carcharhinus; species Carcharhinus amblyrhynchos. The sequence goes on from NC_137327.1 coordinate 47,862,361, forward strand.
CTGCTGGTGGGCAGCCACTGATTCGCCTGACCCACCAACTCAGCCACTCGACAATCCAGACATCATTTTTAAAGGCCACCCCAGCACACACACAGCAAACTAGAAAACAATCTTCACCCAGGAGTACCCCGGCACCAGCCTAGTATCATATCATGACCCTCTCTCCAGAGCAGTCACTGCTGAGCTCCCCTGGAAGTACTGTTCACCAGGTGCGGGCCTACTGAGATCAGGTATGTTTCACCTTGCTCTGACATCACTGCTGCCACTGACACATTATTTGACGTGATGGTATGATTTCAGCGTGGAAAAATTTATTACAGTGAGGATCCCCCCATTGAATGGCAGGAAATGCAGCCTGCCATTGACAGAGGCAGAGAACAATTGATTCTTGCTTTGGCCTTCTTGCAATACTTTCGGCTCTCATCGCCAAACCCACTCAACTAAAATGGGAGCAGGAAATCCTGGACTAAGACAATCAAAGAATTGCACTTCAGATTTTATTTTTTGCTCATTCAGGGCTTATTTTCCTCTGCGGCAAAAAAAAATCAAAGTGGTTCATTTAGGTGTCCCTGCACTTTGATATGTGTGAAACTTGTACGCACATATTACATTGGACTTGTAAATATCACAACTTGCTGATAATACAAAAAGTAGGGGTTTGTCAAAAAATCCAGGGGGCTGTAGATAGGTAAATGGACTGGGCAGACAGGTAGTACATGTAGTTTGGGAAGAAAACCATTTAAGCGAGTACAAACTCAACAAAAAGGGACAAAAAGATCTGGGAAAACACTGATCACAGGATTCAGACCTTATGAATCTGTAAAGCTATCAAAAGACCAATACCCCAGAATTTTACAAATTGGGGTAACATTGCAATGAAATTTGGTTATTCAGAATCCTGAGCCATTGGATCAGCCATCAGTTGGATCATGGTTGATCTGTATCTCTACTTTATCTACCCACATTCAATCCATATTACTCAATACCCTTACCTAATAAAAATCAGTCTGTCTTGAAGCATAGTATAAAATCAAAAATGCCTGTGTACATATGTACAACTGTGCATATAGCAGCCCACTTGATCAGCACCCCATCTACTGTCTTAAACGTCCTCAGAAAGTACATGGATTCAGCAGTCATAGGATTGAGGTAGGACATACTGGGACAATTCCCACTGCAGCAGAGAAAGCCTAGAAGTTTGACTGCATGATGGAAGAGACCATTTCCCCGGTTGGGGAGCAAATAACAAGAGGCAATCAACTTAAATAGTCACTGAGAGAGTGAGGACAGAGGCTTGGGAAAATGCATTCATATAGAGAGTTTCAGGTGTTTCAAGAATGAATAAACTGAAGCAGAGAATGATACCTGGGTATGGTCAGAGAGGAGAGCAAGAGGATTACTCCTGAATTGCTCTGGCAAAGATTGGGCATGAACACTATAGTGGGTATTTAATATCCTGGGCAGAAAGCAGGGGAGAAGGGCTAAGGTAGTTCTGCTCAATTTTAATGGTGGGATGACATTATTAGATTGGTGCCTGCAACAAAAGGATTGCCTAATAACGAGAGGCAAAATAAAGTGTGTGCATGCTCTCTGGAGCTAAGAAGAATGAGAGGTGATCGCATTGAAACATAAGAGATTCTAAAGCAGCTTATTTCCCCTGGCTGGGAACGTAGAACATGGGGGGGCGGGGGGGGTTAATGACATTTCATTTTGGACTGAGGGGAGCAGATATGTCTTCACTCAACAGTTGCGAATCTTTGAAATTCTCTATCCAACAGAGTGGTGGGTGCTTCCTCATAAAACTTGCATTTTTGGTCTCTTAAAGAAATCGAGATTAGGGGAACAGGCGGAAAAATGCAAATGAAACCAAAGATCAGCCATGAACATAACGGATGGCAGAGCAGGCTCAATTCCTGTTCTTAAACTCTACTCTAACATTTTGTCAGTGGGCAGCTAGCTGGCTGGCTACCAGGTCACAAAGATTGGCTACCCTAGCACATCTGAGGGAGGAAGTTGATGGCAGAGTCAGTCCAAATTTTCTCTGTAGGGAAGCTTTCTCACATTTTCTTTCCTTCTTAATATTTTGGGAGATTCCACTTCTGCGCCAGCAGGTTTTATCAGTCAGAATGTCCATCACAGGCACTTTGTCTGCAGGCAGGTTAAATTGCCTCAGGGTCCCAGCTGAACAAATGATGGCCATTATGGTAATGAAGCAGGTGCCTGAGTCAGAGGAACACATCAACCGCCCGGTCTTCAATTAACAATAAGCATCAAACTAATGCCCCATTCAGTCTCTGCTGGATGAAGGAAGCTAAATATCTCTCTAACAGACCAACTGCCATATTATTTTATCAATATTCCCCATAATAGGAAGGGAGGAAGGACAGACAATTAATTGCACGTAGTGAAACCTGAAAACTGAATTGTACTCAAATGACAGATGAGCTAAGATGGAAATTAGGCAATGTGGCAAATATGCAACACAAAGACAGCCAATGTTATTACACATGGCAGGGTTTCACAAAATTAATTTGTTTGTGTAAACAGACTTGTCGTTATTCATTCATTTGCCATTTTGGGGTTAATATTATGGCAAGGTCAAAACTGAACACAAATAATGGCAAACAGAAGTTGCACAAATTAGAATTAATGCAATAATACCAGTCTGTTCTTTTTAATTGTATTCTTTAACCTCATCACTTGGAATTTCTTAAGCGAGGTTATCAACTCCCGAACAAATTTAGCTAAGCCAAGCTGAATTTCACAGACAACAGTCAGTACATAGTGCTGGAAAACTTGAGTCTTTATATGTACATCTGCATGGAGTTTCTACCAGAAACAATTTGTTTGTGTATAAATACTTCAATGTAATTTTAATCTGTAAATTAGATGTTGCACACTGGAACACAGTCTGAACTACTAAAACATTTTAAAGCTGGAAACACACATGTAAATAAAACTAGCACAAACACATGTCCATGGAATATGACTGTAATTCTTGTTAATAAATCATCGTAAAACCTCAACATTATTTACAGTCATTACATTTTGTCAGCTAAGGTACATCTGTGACAGCAGAACTGCATTCAACCACTGTAACCCCATGCTACTATTTCCTGGAAACCAACTCTGGTTCAATGAGACAAGTAGGAGGGCATGTCAGAAGCCACTGCCAGGCATAACTGAAAGTACCAACCCAATGAAACTACAGCACAGGACAATGTGTATGCTGCACAATGGAAGCAGTATGTTAGAGGTAGAGCTAAGTGATCTCACAACCGATGGATTAAATCAAAGTTCTGCAGTCCTACCACATGAATGATTATGGACAATTAAACAATTAATGGGAGAAGGAGGTTCCACAAACACCCACATCGTCAGTGATGGGGAAGATACAGCATGTCAGTGAAAAAGGCAAGACTGAAACTGTTGCAACCATCTTCAGCCAGAAGTGCAGAGTGGATGACCCATCTTAGCCTCTTCTTGAGGTCCCCAAAGATACCAGTTTTCAGTCAATTCAATTTACTCCATGTGGTATCAAGAAACGGCATTGCTGCAGGAGTTCATCAGGTAACATTCTAGGCCCAACCATATTGAGCTGCTTCATCAATAACCTTCCCTCCAGCATTTGCAACTTCTCCTATACTGAAGTAGTCAATGTCTGCATACAGCAAGACCTAGACAACTTTAAGGCTTGGGTGACAAGTGACAAGTTACATTCACGCCACATAAGTGCTAGACAATGACCATCTCAAACAAGAGAGAATCACCATATTGGCATTCAGTGGCAATACTGCCAAATCCCCTGACAACATTCTGGTGGTAACCATTGACCAGAAACTGATCTAGAACAGCCATATAAATGCTGGTGGAGTGTCTCAACTGGGACCAAGTCTAAGATTTTGATAAGACTCCTAGTTTTTTTTTAAAAGAGTTTGTTGTTTGTTTCTAATATCTGTGGATTTTGTTTTTAAACAGTTTTATTTGAATTTCTGTCAGTGAGACAACAGGCAGTCAAGACAATGAGAATAATTTACAGATGGCAGTTGTTGTTTGTGAGAAACTACACTGAATGGTTTTACAACCAGTTGTTCCCTGAGAGTCTGGATTTACTACTTATATGTTACAGTTAAGCGTTCCACCAGTTTTGAAGGAATGGTTAAAAGTAGTTTGAACTTAACATAACACATTAGCCAGAATTCTCTGGCCAATCACACCGGTGGGATTCTCTTGTCCCGCTGGCAGCACATTCCTTGCCACAGCTTTCCTAGTGTTGTGGGGTAGCTTCAGTGAAAACTTCCATTGACAGTGACAGGTCCAGAAATGGGGAGTCGCTGAGAAAAACACAGAGAGAGCCAAAGAATTTCATCCCTTATTGTTAAGCAAAACCCATGAGTTTGTTTAATTGATTAAATATATTTGTTAGGCACAACACTCTTATTAGAGGGAAACTTCTCTTTGTTTTGATTTTATAGGAGAAGTGTTATTAACATTTGTTCTTAAGGACTTTGGTTCATGGGACTTGGGTGACATTATTTGTAACTTCTGTATCTAAAGAAAATGTGTTATTTATTAACAATTAAATATTAACTCTGGAGGTCCAGAGGATAAAAGACCGTCATTTGTCTTTAGTCTGTATGGCTCTAGTTACAGAGATCGAATGACACAAGATGACTCAATTTGGACTGTTTCCAAATAAGGAATTCCAGAACAATCGGAATGGGGATAAAAGTTGAAAAATTGGAATCTTTGTTTGCATGGTTCAGTGAAGGCACAAAAATGTATCTTTTAGAGGAGAATATCCACAATTTGCATGGCTCTAAATAGTAGATGGAATAGCAGCTCTGATCAGAGATGGAATTGGCCTCTTTTACTGTTGAATGAAATCTAGCCTCCTTCCCTAATGAAAGTTAACTAGGTCTGTTCAGTCTGTTTGATATTCCATTCTGTGGGTCAGCAGTCAATATCTCTCAAATTACTTGCCTTTCTATAGGCCCACTGATCTCTGGTAAACAATGGACAAGATTCGCCAGCCGTGCATCCCTGTCCACAGGTTCCCAGTAGCGTGAGGTGGCTTCAATGGGAAATCCCATTGACAGCAGCGGGGCTGGAGAATCCCACAAGCAGCAAATGGCACGTTCTCTCCTGTTTCCAGGAAACACACGGTGAGGAGGCAATATTTCTGATATGGCAATTCACCAGGGTAGTGGGGGTTGGAGGGAGGACAAAAGAGGGGAAGATAACTGGCAACTGGCTACACAAGAAAAGCAAAAGAATGATCTATAAAGTAAACAGGTGGAGAAAGGAGGATGGTTACAAAACAGACAAAATAATAGTAAATAGTCAAATGGAAGCACAATATCAGGAAGCAGAGAAAGAAGATATGTTTGAGACCCAGAGAATGTGACTGATTAAAGCTGACCAACAGAAGGAGGAGGGAAGCATGGAACAGGAAAGGCCAAGCTGGAAGCTGGACAACTGGTGGAAGGAAAAGGCAGGTAGAACCTCAAACCCAACCATTAACCAAGAGCAGATCCCCATTCCTCCTGTATCTGTTACACTCATTTTTCTCAGAGCAGGACTTTTTGTCTTAGAGATAAAGGGTGAAATGCTTAGTAAAAACATGAGGTGTTTTGAGTTTGTGTTGAGCAACAAACACAAAGGACTGTCTTTTGGTGCTTTCATGCTGCAACTGGCCTGTGCCTGCAACACTGGGACGATTTGTACAATTGGCTGCACACCAATTACAAAACTACCAAGACTATCTATAATCAGTTACCAAGAATAGACCATTTTTACCAGAGTTTATAGCTCAAACCCCAAGCTATAAGTTTGACATGTAATGAATATTACAAAGGAAGACTGTAATCTTAAATGTAGTAAGTAACATCACTACTGGAATAACCAAGTTGTTTTGCACTTAATGCAATGTCAATGTTGAAAGGTCATGTAAAATATTTCTAGAAATTTTATGAATGAAGCATATTTTGGGGGGGGGAACTCTCCACCTCAAAAAGTATTTTATCACCTGTGACATAAGCTATGGTCATGAAAGGCACTATATAAATGCAAGTTCATTCTTTCACTAACAGGATAATTAGTAAAGCTGGTCAACCACATTTTTAGTTGTTTCTTGCATTGCCATTTACTGTTCAAACCAAATTAGCATCCACTTATTGATACCATTAGCATTATTGCAGAATTTAAATCAAGGTGATGGGGTCTTGCTAGTCCTAAGACAGAAATTCCCTCTTCATGGCAATACCTTTACCAATCAATCAGCACTCTCTTCTCATGCATTATATGTTGCTCCCTTTATATTGGTATTCTCATGAATTGTCCTGATGAGTGCAAGATGAAAAACTTTGATAATATGTGTATTTTTTCAAGCTTATAACTAAAAGACAATGAAGATTATCCACTTGCTTGTATTCTTGAGAGTAAGGAAGTATACGATGATAGAAACATTTCAGGAACAGAAATTGTTGGAAATACTTGGTATTTGATACATGACATCAATGCTAATGTCCAAGATGTTTCACCCCCTTTTCTTGTAGATTGCTGGCTGGCATCTTCAGTTTTTGCCATCATTCCCATACATCTTTGTAACTTCTGTACATAAAGTGCATTTTTAAGAGCATTTTCCTTTTTTGCAAAGCATGTTCTCCTAAATGTGCCAGCGAACAGGCAAGTATTCGCTTTGATATTAAAACATGACAGAAACATAGAATTTCTGACTGTAATTGTTTATATTTCAGTCAGAAAATATGGAGTTAACATTGCATCTTTGTTATTAAATATAAAAGTTGCAGCAATCATTGTGGGCAGTCTAGGCTGGTTGCCAGTCACGTAACTATAGATTAAACACCTTTTAATTGCTTTGCTTTAGCATGCCTGCAACATAATACCAATCCATGCTGAAGGAATGTAAAAAAAGGACTCTTCAAGATCTTCATGCGTATCTTCACTTGAAGCCAGTTTGCAACTGAAGATGATGCCAGAAACGTTGGCAATAGGTGGCTGTTTATTTTGGGAGGGCATTCTCCCTAATTAGCTAATTCAGCCCTGCAGTTAGGCCCTGAAAAAACATCTGCCTCCTAAATTCACAGGGGCAAATGTGCTATTTCTATCATCGTATACTTCCTTCCTCTCAAGAATACAAGCAAGTGGGACGGGTAATCTTTTTTGCCTTTTTGTTATAAGCTTCCTGCAATGCATACCACAGGCTTCCGTTACACATCAGATCACAATACTACAATAACCTCAGTCCAGCTACAGTCTTGGTGATAATTGTTTCAACATCGCATAACAGGGGCTCATCTAATGTTTGGAAACTTACTGCACAGTACAGGTCATGGGGTCAGGTTAATATGAAGCAAACAGTTGTGTTACTAAAACTGCAGAGTGACATCACCTCTCAAGGTGCATTTTTTATTTGGTGGCCAGTCATTAATTACATCCAGCAGTCCGAGTTTGCTTTGGGCAAAGATTATCCTCTTGATAATATGCAGAAAACAATTACATTGTCGTAAAAATAAACCGTTGGCAATTCAATGCATTTGTGCTTCAAACATTGGCATCTATTTACAATGAAGCTCCAAATTGCCCAACATCAAATGAAAGGGTTTGGGACAAACACCATGGTTCCCCATAAAGAAAACTCACAATCTCTGAAGTAGGTGGGATGATTTTAATATAACATGTTGATTATGATCACATTATCTTCCACAAGGTTCATACCCAACAACAAATGATAATTGGAGAGAATTAAACTAAAGCTTTTTAAAGTAATTTAGATAAAAACATACACCTCCCTGTTAATATTCCTAATTGAGACATGATTTTGCATGTGCCAAAGTGCAATTTAGTTCAATTAGAGCTGGCTGATTTTACAAATTATTTTGGTGCAACAGATAAAATGAAAAAGCCATCTAGTAAAACTTGTCTTCATTTCTGTGGTTTAAAAGGTTTAGAATTTCTTTCAAGTTTTTGTGATCTTGTTAACACCGAATCCTGGAAAATTTAGAAGATAGAAGTTCTAATCTTCATCGACTTTAGTGAAAAGAAGCAAAAAATATTGACATTCTACGTGAAGAAGTAATATCGAAGATGTCACCGTGACAAATTGATTAGTGGTCTTCTAACTTAGTTTTAAGTCTTTCTTCAATATAAGTAACATAGAATCCACACTCTCCATTGTAGTTGAGAGTTGTTGAAGCAGATCAGTGTGTTGGACTTGGGCTTACCACAGCCATAGCAACTTGACAAAATCCATAAATTTGGATTAAATGGAAATTAACCGTTCTTCCTTAAAAAGCACATGTGCCAAAATTACATAATCCACAGAAGAATCAGAAATGATAAGATTTGTGTTGCAGCACCATGAGTGGCACACAACGCAGCACGCTTTTTTGCACTGTTGGCAGTGGTGAGGCTTGTAGGTGATTTTTTCCTCCAATTTCACAGGGCCCAATTTTACCATCAAGTTCCACTCGTTTTTTGGTGTGAAAACTTGTTAAATTCGGGCGTGAGGCAAGTAGCGCAATCTGCACCAGGCTTTGGGCCAGTTTCCCTTTTACCTTTCTGGGCTGTGATTGGGACCGTACCCGAAACGGGCGAGGTTGGGGGCGTTGGGTGGGTCTGATGGCTCTCGGCTTGAGATTAGTGAGGCGGAAAGGGAGGGGGGGGTTCCCTGCCACTCCGTCTGTGATCAGTGAGGGGGGAAGGGGGGGGTCCACTGCTGCTCTGCTTGAGATCAGCAGGGAGAAGGTGAGAAGAGCCTGTGATCAGTCTGGGTGGTAGAGGGATTGGGATTGGGGTTGGGGGGGGGGTGGTTTGTTAAGGAGGTCAGTAATGTTGTGTGGGTGGGGCAACATCTATGGGGGCCAGGGGAAGCATTAGCTGACCCAGGAGCAATGTGGCAGGGGAGCTGCATTCCATCATTTTTTTCTACACATGTGCAGTTGGGGACACCAATCGGAGCTGCAGAATTTTGGATTTCACATTAAGCCCTGCCCACAAGCTTCTGCAGCACGATTCAGAATTACTGATATTTTTTCAGGCACAGTGTGTATGGGGACACACCGTGCCTGAAAATGGGTTGAAAAGTCGGATCTGAAATACTCCCAGCTTCAAGTCCGCCCAGCACTTAGAATCAAAGTGGTAAAATCGGGCCCAATGTGTGTGTGGTGGAGATGAGGGTCTGTGAAGGTTGAAGGCTGCAGGGCTGTCTTTTAGTTTATTTTTACAACTTGTGACAAAGCCACAGAAAATCCTTCTCATTTTGCCAACTCTTGTGTGCGAAAGTTCAGGCCTTAGTCAGCCCTAAACCCCGCAGCCATTGGCAGCTTAGGAAACGTGGTCTGCAATGTGTCTAAAACAGCAATTCTTAAAGACGTCCCAAGTCGCTTCCCTGCTTCCCATCACAGACACAGAATTACAGCAGTTATAGCCCAGGAGAGCCAGAAACCCTGATGGCAGGATTCCCACTTAATTCAATCTGGGCTTCAGAGGATCAGGTTGGTGGAAGGGGAGGAACCACATCTAGGAGCAGGTGATAGGCTATCCCTCCCTCCTCTAATTTTCACCCAAGGTTTCAGGACTGGTTACCTCTCTTCACAGCAGCTCTGATGAAACAGTCAACAACCACTAATATCCATTGAACGTGTTTCAGCGAACAGTGGATAGCCAATGAGGATTGAGGTATGGAGGAGGGAACAGGGATTTTCCCATTTGCTACATGTGGATTTGGAGTATAGTTAATTCCAACAGTCTACATATTTCCTGTCAATGCCCAGTCTGTGGAATATCAGGTGCCCAGAAAGTACAGCCCAAACACAGTTTCCACTATTAAATGGATGGAGCTGGTATTGCATTATCCCACAGCATCGTAATGGGCTGGGATATTTGATAGGCCCACATGGTGAATACCAGGCTTCAAATCCACAAGCACAGATAAATGAAGAGCCATTTCTAATAATCCACAGCTCAAGATTCAGTTTAATAGTTCTAAATTCCTTAGCACACGATGAGTTTACAGCAAATGCTTTTATGTTGCTGTTCTTAATTACAAACAGACTTTAGCAAAAGGTCTCTTTACACAATATGCACTGGTCTTTTTTCCAAGAACAATGTCTTGGAATTACTCATAGTCAGCAAATCTGTTTCCACTAACTAACCATATACGTTATAAAGGGAATCATTAAGGTTGATGGGCTGTTAAAACTTCAACTGATTCTTTCCATCAAATTACAAATGAAACAGCAAAGTTACATCCCACAGGGGCATTCTTGGAATTTTGGGAAGGCCTCCCACTATGTGCACATTCCTGGGTGATGGATTGGACGATAGTCGATTTGCAGGTCTCTGTCTCAGTTCTCCATGACCTGCTAGCCTCCCACATCTAACTCTTGGCACTATACCTAACTCCTACAGCCTTTTCATCTGGTGCTCTGCCTGCCCCACCCTGTCCAGTACCCACTTCTATCTCCTTTTCTTTGACTGAATGACACAAATCCACAGTCGTCGAAGCTTCCTATGCAACAAAAGAGCTCAGAGTGCATTTTTGGAATATGCCCTGACACAAGTTAATTCAATTGATTAAAGGTTGTAGCCTATCAAGTGCAACAACATCTAAGGAAATTTGTACTGCATCAACCTTGTAAAACAGAGTTTTGACCGACAGGCAGACAGAAGGACAATCAGGGCACCAACCAGTAAAGAGCTTCTGAAGCAAAAGGGAGTCATCATCTCAGGCAAGGCTCCATGGTCGAGGTCACAGGTGGATGCAAATCATTCTGTAGCCAGGGAGATTGTGGAGGTAAACTGAGTCTCAAACAGCACATTCAGCTTTACCCCAAGTACAAGGCATTGCAGGTATGAGGGAGCATCCCAAATGGTTCATTTAGCTGAAAATTCATAGCTGAAATTACTCAGATCAAAAACTTGATCTCAATCTGTCATGCAACTTTCAAAAAGCATCAATCTCCTGATTCACAATGCCAGTTAACATACAAGTTGAATTACAAGACATGTCTTTCCTGGATAGATACCACATTAGCTTTCTAAACTGTAGGTCACATCCCCCAGCCCCTCCCTCCACTCCACACCACCCAACACACTCCAAACAAATAATGAAGAATGAAATGATGATGTGGGGTAGGAAATTTAAGCTCCAGCTACCAAAAGCACCAACCAAAGAACAAAGAACAACCCAGCACGGGAAACAGGCCCTTCGGCCCAACGAGCCCGCGCCGCCGCATCACCCTACACCTATTCTACCCTGCATGTCTACGAATGGGACCCTACTCAGTCAGATTCAGGGAAGAAATAGTGTCAATTTGGTAAAAACTGATTAGCCTAAGAGCACATCTTTGGGGTGTGTAGGGTAACCACCTACATTTTGAACTGAGGTTGCCAATCCTCCAGGATTCAGGGTGGTCCAACAGTCTCCAGGAATTTAAGACTAAATACCGGTGAAACCAGAAGGCAGCATGATGGCTAGCATTGGTGCCGCATAGCGCCAGGGACTTGGGTTCGATTCCTGGCTTGGATCACTCTGTGTGGAGTCTGAACGTTCTCCCTGTATCTGTGTGGGTTTCCTCCAAATGCTCCAGTTTCCTCCCATTGTCTGAAAGAACTGCTGGTTAGGTGTTTTAGCCATGCTAAATTCACCCTCAGTGTACCCGAACAGGCGCTGGAGTATGGTGACTAGAGGATTTTCACAGTAACTTCATTGAAGTGTCAATGTAAAGCTACTTAAGAGGAGTTACCATTGGGGCAGTTTTTGTTTTTATTTCTTTGAATACTTATTTATTTGAAAAATATTAGAGACAGATGCAAAGATCGCTTGACCAACAGTTAAGCAGTAGCTAAACAGGTGATTATGAATTCCAAAAGAGTCATATTGGAATATGAAACATTAACTCCCGTTTCCCTCTCCACAGATCCGGCAGATGGTTTTTTCCAGCACTTTCTATTTTTATTTCGGTAGATCATGAAGTGGCTTTGGAAGGTGCTGCGAGGATAAATCAGGGGACATGAGGGTGTGGCAATTGAGATTCAAAGGTCATGTGGTAAAAACTCCCTCCAAGAATATGGCCAAACTGAGTTGGTTGAGTTCTGTGCTGGATTGGAAACCAAATATAAACACAAAAAATACATCATTCCAACACAAGGAAATGGATGATTACACGATTATATCTTCTGCTCCAGATTCCAGGTGAGTTTGGATTATTTGAGGTAATGCAGGGAATTTTTGGCATCATGTCCCTCAGATGAGTTTTGCAGCACTGCAATTTCTGCATTTAAAACAAAAGAGCAGTATTTCAAGGATTTAGGAAGTAATAAAATTCACCCTGCTGGCTGACAGAATTGACAGAGCCCGATTAAAGCTCGATATGATAGGAAAACAGGAAAGAGAACTTCAAAAGAGTGCAACAATGCAATGTAAACAGAACATGGCAAGCCCAACTCTAATTAGGAAAAATTGTTCAACACCAAATTTAGATGTGACATGTTGATTTTCCATTGAAGAGATAAAGCATGTATAAGGAGACTCCAGGAATAGCAAAAGACGTTCCATCAGTTCATCTATAGAACTCGTTGAAAAGACAGATCTGCCTCTTTTTTTAATTCTTTGATGGGATCTGGGTGTTACTGCCAGTTTGGTGACTGTCCCTAAATGTCCATTGAACTCAATGGCTCACTGGGCCATTTCAGACAGCAATTAAAAGGCAACAACATTGCTGTGGGTCTGGAGTTGCAAGTAGGTCAGAGCAGGTAAGGATGGCAGATTTCCTTCCCTAAAAGGACATTAGTGAATCAGATGGGATTTTACAACAATCGATTATTTCATGCTCACCGTTACTGAGGCAAGCTTTTATTCCAGATTTTTTTCAGTAGAGTTTAAACTCCACCAGCTGCCAAGGTGGGATTGGAACCCGTGTCTCTAGATCATTAGCCTGGGTCTCTGCATTATTAATCCACTGATATTACCACTGCATCATTATCTCCCCCAAGATGATGTTACATTTAATACTAATTTATCAGCAACTGTACTAACATGTGCAAATTGATTTTTATGCCATTCGTAACTTTTTTATGCATTTGCTTTTCTGAATCAATTTAAATGTCAATGAAACTGATCCATAGTTTAGAGCATACAAAGTGATTTAGTGGTGTGGTATTTTCCAATGCCTGAATTGGCAAGAAATTTAATAGGCACCCTATAATTCACAGTAAGCAATTTGTTGTTGTCATGGCAACACAATACAGTGGAGACTAAAAACTCAAGTTTCTGTTCATAGTGGACTGCTTATGGAAATTTTTGACTAACCTGCTTCAGTCACCCATCTAATTCAACTTAAAAGCACAATCGTTCTACACCCTGCCCAAACCTCTCCGACAGTGGCTCATTATTTTTGCAGCTTCTGGTACCAGTGTTCTGATTGTTGCTGGGATCTCATTCATCACCTAACATTGTACTTATTATTCATCTGCCACCAAACCACAACTCAGCAGGCGGCCTTCTTAGGCTGTTAAATCCTTTTAGACAAACGCCTGCTGAAAACCAAATCTCAAACTTAGCGCATGTCCCAGCTTTTATCATGAACAAGTGGCCAATAAATCCCCAAATTATAACACTATTTCACTGACTTCTGCATTAAGCTTTGCCTCATTCTGATATCCAGTCCTAGATGAGCAGAAATTTCCTCTGACTGGAAAGACTGAAGTTATTGTATTCAGTTCCCATGACAAACTCCCAAGCCACTGACTCCGTTGCGCTCTCTGGCATTTGTTTGAGGTTGAACCAGACTGTTTGCAACCTCAAAGTTGTATCTGATGCTGAAGTGAGCTTCCAACCATATTAAGAATCCTCTTCCAATTTGGTAGTATTGTCTGGCTCTGCTTTACCTCAGTTCACCTAGCACTGAAAACCACATCCATACTTTAGTTACTTCTAGACTTGACTATTCTTGGCTCTCCCCACACATTCTGCCATCTGTAAACATCCAAACTGTTGCTATCTGTTTCCTAACTCATACTAAGTTCCCATTCACCCATCACCCCTGTGTTTGCTGGCCTACAGTGGCTCTGAGATATCTGTGCTCCTCCAGTTCTGACTTTGAGTGTCCTGAATTTTAATTGTTCCCTGCAGACTTCCAGCTGCCAGGGTCACAAGCTCTGGGTAATATTTCCTTATGTGACTCAGTATCAAATTATGTCTGATTCAGTCCGGTGAAATGCCTTCAGACATTCTACTATGATAACTGAATATAGCATGTTGCTATTCTTGTGCTCGACAATACTATTAATTCTTAGATAACAGCTCAAAGCGTAGTGACATGACAAATGCATCATGCGACAAGTGATACCAAAAAAATCAAATCCACTAGAGTGAGGATCTTTATCAAAAATGAACTTTCCAGCAAGTTAGGAAATTTATCTTCTCTTGATCTGCAGGGTATTTGAAATTGATCAAATCAGCACTATTTGCAGAGACTGTATAATCTGCAATGAATGGCTTATCTTCTCTCACCTCAATGTCTCTCCACCAACTACAAAATTGGAATCAGAAAAGTGGTCACTGATTTGCATGAATGCACTCAAGAAATTCAATACTATCTACTCTTTGATGAGCATACCTGCCACTGGACTCAATACTTAATTCATGCAAGTAGAGTGCACTGGTGATGGATAGGTACTGCAGCAATCTATCAAGCTTTCTTTACAGAATTGCCCACCCAGTGGCATACAGCACAAAGGACAGAAGCAGCAAGTGACAGGAACATGATCACTAATTTCTTGCCCAAGTCACACAATGTTCTGATTAGGATATTTCCCATTTCTTCAGCATTATTCCATCTGGAATTTCTTACCCAACATCATCAACTCCAGGCTTGCAATAGTCCTTGAAGGCAAATAATCACCGCCATCACAGTGCAAATAAGTAATAAAGGTGGCTTTGCCAGCATTCCAAGAAAAAATATAAAAACAATCCTAAACACACGATATTCTGAACTGTTCATCATGATTGAAATACCCACGAATACAGGTGTTCCTATTCCTACCCTGTACAAAAATTCCCATCAAGATGGGTGTATTGCCAATAACATCACACATTTATAAAGCTAAAATACTAAAATTCAAACAAAATCATCTTTACAAAATACAAGCTTCTTCATTTACACACAGCAATCCTGGAGATTCTGCAAAACTACGTTCAACTAGGTGCCTGTGTTGTATCATGATTGGTGCAGGCTTGGAGGGCAGAAGGACCTGTTCCTGTACTGTACTGCTCTTTGTATAAATACCAATAAAAAACTGAAAGAGGTCCATCAAGTTTCCTTTTCAAATACAAAATCCATTGCTTTTCAATGTCCCCAACTTATTTTCGAGAAGTCAGCACAAGGGAATGGCAGTGGACATTTATGAGGAGAAAGTGCAGTGTCAAGGTCCCGAACATGTCTCCATCATCTATTGACATTACATGAAGTAAACTTTAGAACATTTACTTTGAATAGCCTGAAATGTTGGATCGAGGGTGAATTATCCATCTATGATGTGACTGTGATTTGATTACCATCAAGTTTTGTTCCTGTATACAAACCACTCAGTTAATAAACTAAACTGAATGCACGTTCGCAGATACACGTAGCTAAGCAATTTAGTAGCATCACAGGAAATTATCTATTTGATTTGATCTCTATCATAAATCTGTTTTGCACAAAATGATTAACTTTGGCAATTTTTAAATCAATAGGTCAAGCAAACAGTTTACCCTGGAGAATGACAGGATGAGATTATCTAAACCAATTGAATTAGTTTTTATCCTTCAGTACAGGGGCATGCTACAGTTGCAGTGGGGAAATGAAAACAAAGAGATACTCAACAACCAGTAGAACAATGTCCTGTTCTATTCACATTACTTAAAAATAAATCAGTAATATGACAATGTAACTATCAAACTTTCAGCACTCTTTAATTATACTAGCACAGTAAAACAAAAGGTGGTGGTGGTAGTTCCGTCCCTTTCCTCTTTTATCTCATTTAGTGTCTGCAATAAGATTTACACGTTTTCTATAATTACCATGTCATCAGGGAATGTAAATAAAGAACCACAGAGTGACCCACCTCCTCTTCCAATCAGGGAAATCAGAGATTTATAGCAATGGAGGAGGCCATTTGGTCCACTGTGTCTAGGCCAGCTGAAAAGGTACTGTCCAGTCTATAAATCCCACTTTTCAGCTCTCGGTTCCATTGTCTTGCAGGATTTGATTTGATTTATTATTGTCACATATATTGGGACACAGTGAAAAGTATTGTTTCTTGCGCACTATATAAACAAAGTATACTGTTCATAGAGAAGGAAATGAGAGAGGGCTATATAAACAAAGTATACTGTTCATAGAGAAGGAAATGAGAGACTGCAGAATGTAGTGTTACAGTCATAACTAGGGTGTAGCGAAAGATCAACTTAATGTGAGATAGGTCCATTCAAAAATCTGACAGCAGCAGGAAAGAAGCTGTTCTCAAGTTGGTTGGTATGTGACCTCAGACTTTTGTACCTTTTTGCTGAAGGAAAAAGGTAGAAGAGAGAATGTCCTGGGTGTGTAGAATCCTTAATTATGGCACACCTAGTGTATAACAAACAGCTTTTATACATAGTGAGAGATTCTACTTCTATCTGGTAGCGAGTCCCAGACATCCATCACGCTCTGTGCAGAAAAATATTCTTAACTCTCGTCTAATCCTCCCAGCACTACTTTAAATTGGTGTCCTTGGATAATTAGTCTCTGTAAAGTAAACAGGTTTCCCTATCCACTCTATCTAGGGCCATCATAATTTTATACATCTCCTCACTCTCCTCTGTTCCAAATAAAACAATCCTATTCTTTCCAATATTTCCTCATAACAAAAATTTCTCATTCCTGGCAACATCCTCACAAACCTCCTCAATACCCTCTCTCATAAAATCATATCCTTCCTTTAACATGGGGACCAAACTGTACACATTGCTCAAGTTGTGGCCTTAACTATTATTTTAAACAATCCTGGCATCACCTTCAACTTTTTGTACTTTATACCTTGGCTAAGGGAAAATATTTCTTAGCTACCTTGTCAACTTTGTGATAGCATCCTTACAGTGCAGAAGGAGGCCAGTTGGCCCATGAAGCCTACACTGACAACAACCTCACCCAGACAGTATCCCCATAATCCCAAGTATTTACCCAACCAATCCCCTGACACTAAGGCGCAATTTAGCATGGCCAATCAACTTAACCCGCACATCTTTGGAGTATGGGAGGAAACTGCAGCACCTGGAGAAAACCCAGACAGACACAGGGAGAAAATGCAAACTCCACACAGACAGTCCTTGGCACAGTGGGGCAGCAGTGCTAACCACTGTGTCACTGTGATGCTGCCTTAAGAGATCTACGGACATGCACTTCACGGATCCTCTTCTCAATATCGCACCATTTGTGTATCCCCTTGCTTTGTTTCCCTACCCAAATGCATACTTTTCACTTCTCTCAACTGAATTCCATTTGCCGTTTTCTTGCCCACACGACCAATTCATTGTCATCTTCCAACAATTGACACTGTCTTCCTCACTATCAACCACACAACCAATTTCAGCAGCATCAGAAATCTTATTACCACACTAAATCAAGAATCTGTAATCTGCTTAATGATGACCCCTACATTTAAGGGTGCATCATAGATGTATACCACAAAAAGCAAGAGAACTATGACTGAGCCCTTTGAGACCCAGTCATTAAAGCATCCATTGACCATAACACTTTAATTCTTGCCACTGAGCCAATTTTTGATCCAACTTGCCATTTTCCTTTGGACTCAAACATGCTTTTAACTTCCTGACCAGTTTGCCAATATGGAGCCTTGTAAAGACCTTGCTAAAATCTATGTAGACTATATCTAGCACATTACCATTATTAACCCTCTTTGTTACACGCTTGAAAATACAACCAAGTTAGTCAGATGTGATCCTCTCTTGACAGATGTGTCCTTAATCAATCAAAGCACAATTAATACTTTTCTAATAATTTGCCCACCATCGAGGTTTGGTTCACTTGTGTGTAATTATTCAGGCTATCCCTTCCTTCCATTTTAAACAACAATGCAACATTAGCAGTCCTCTGGCACCATGATTGTACCCAGAGAGGACTGGAGAATTGTAAGTAAGAAAGCTGTTGTCACTCTGCGGCATGAGTCACAGTGTTTTGTTCCCAGATGTTTTGCTGAACACAATGCACTAAATGAAATACTCCAGGGGATTGCTCTGTGGCTTTGAGAAAATTGAGCAGCATTTTTTAAAACTATTTGTAGAAACGTTGGAATGTTTGCTGTGGGCTTATTTACAATCTCCAGCAAATCAGCTTTTGACATTAATACTCCGACAGCTACTTGGCAATGCTCAGGTCAG
The DNA here is from genome assembly GCF_965287045.1 of Carcharhinus amblyrhynchos. Taxonomy (NCBI): domain Eukaryota; kingdom Metazoa; phylum Chordata; class Chondrichthyes; order Carcharhiniformes; family Carcharhinidae; genus Carcharhinus; species Carcharhinus amblyrhynchos. The sequence goes on from NC_137327.1 coordinate 47,880,809, forward strand.
CATCCCTATTGCCTAGTTTAGGTGCGGTACTCAGGCATTCAGAGCTGGACAGACTCCAGCTTTGATTCCTGGTCACTGCTGAGTCATCTTATCGCAGTTACAGTAACAGTATGGAAGGAACAATCAGAATTTGTTCTCTTGATCCAGGAATGGTTTCAAAAACAATAAAGGCAAACCAATCAGTGTTCCTATTCCCTATTAATATCCAGTAGTCCCTGTAGTATTAAGTACACCCATAGTGCTGTTGGGGAGGAAGTTCCAGGATTTTGACACAGCGATAGTGAAGGAATGGTGATGTAGTTCCAAGTCAGGGTGATGAGTGACTTGGAAGGGAACTTGTAGGTGACAGCATTGCCAAACATCTGTTATCCTTATCTCTCTCGGTGGTTGTGGGGTTGGATGGTGATATTGAAGTCGTCTTGCTGCAGTGCATGTTGTAGATAGTACACACTGCTTTTGATAGTGGGGATTCAGAAATGGTAATGCCATTGAATGTCAAGGAGGAAGCGGTTGGATTCTCTAATGTTGGCATGGTCGTTGCCTTGCTCTTGTGCGTATGTTCCTTGCCAGTTATCGGCCCAGGCCTGGATACTGTCCACGTCTTGCTGCATTTAAACATGGACTGCTTCAGTATCTGAGGAGCTGTGGATGCCATTGAAGGTTCATCACTAAACATCCTCACCCCTTATGATGGGGTGGAAGGTCATTGATGAAGCAGCTGAAGAAGGTTCAGCCTAGGACACTGCCCTGAGGAACTCCAGCAGTAATGTCCTAGAACTGAGATTATTGACTTCCAACAACCATAACCATCTTCCTATGTGCCAGGTATAACTCTAACCAGTGGAGAGATTCCCCTCCCCCCATCCCCACCAAATTCCATTGATTCCAGTTTTGAAAGGGCTCCTTGATGTCACACTTGGTCCAATGCTGCCTTGATGTCAAGGGCAGGCATTCTCACTTCACTTCTTGAGTTCAGTGTTGCAAGGTTGCTTCAGTCAAATAATCAGCCCACATTCATTGGCAAGTTGTGGTGGCCTGTCAACACTGTACTTCAACAGGAGTCAGCAATAGCAAGGAACAAAAAGAGTGGAGAAAAAGAGCTCAAGATAATGGTAGTCAAGAAGTGGAATAACAAAATCAGGATTGGTTGATAACAGTCAGGGACTTCATTCAAAATGTGGTGTTTAAGGTGCTGTTAAATGTTTCTCTGTCCATTTGTTGCTTCTTTAGCTTCAATGTAGAAAGATTATTGCTCAACACAGGGGCTTATAATGTGCATCAGCATCTGTACGTCATTAAGCATTAAGAATAACTGTCTTGGACAAAAAATTAAAAACTAATAGTGATGCATCACATATAGAAAACAAAGAGTGTACAATGTGTCACTCGTTCTTGTAATATTAGTTTTCCTATAACAATTCCTAATTTATGTATACATTTAGTGAGAGCACTCATTCTCTCTTCTCAATCCATTCATTAACATTAATTTTATATTACATATGATACATCGAAGTATGCGATAGAAACACAATATTCCACTATGAAATTTATGATATTGATTCCATTTCACAGTGCATTGAATGGTCCTTAAAAAAAATTAGCAGACTAAACTATCCTTCCTCGTCTTTCCAAGCCAACAGAGAGATTCTAAAGAATGTCAATCATAAGCAGGAGCTAAGTTTTAGTTTGTGTCTCTTGTTCCAGCAGTGGCATCAAAAAACCACAGCTACCCATTCAAATAAAGTTTACAATTTGGAAGCAACAAAATCTTATCAAATAGATGTATCAGAAATTTTAAATACAGAAGCATTAGAAAGGTATCCCCAAAGTGAAGCAGCTCATGTTTTGATCAGCCTCCCAATGGATTCAGTTGTGCAGTAGCCACTCAAAGCCAGAGTTGGCATTTCACTACAAAACCCTTTATGCACTGGAAAATGAGAAGCATTGCAATGGAGACACTGGTATAATGCACAGTACGTATATCAAAGTGGCTGACACCTGACATGCTGACTGTTTTTTCATGCATCATGATTTGGGATTCAAGTTGGAAAGAGAGACAATGATCAAAAATGCTATCTTTATTAATTTTACATGACATCTAAAGACTGAGCATTTTTTTAAAATTGGAAGCATCAATAGGAAGGGAAGTTGGCAATTTTACATGCAGTCTCCAAGTCAAAAGTTTACTTCCATTGTAAACTACAAGTGCCTCATTATGTATCAGAAATAGTCTCAAAGCCACAGAGGAAAAAAAAGCACTTCAAAAGAAACATACAACATGAAGCAAACAGGAAATATTGACTAAACGTAAGAGCGCCAGATCAGTGGTGCTGATGGGAGAAAGGTCTGTCATGTTCTTACTGATTTGGCGCCAACTCCAGAGATGCTGCTCTTACTGGCGATTTTCAATCATTCATCAAACCAAATGACATTTTGTACTTATTACTGACTTGTGTCCTTTCCTTTACACCTCCACAACTAGAATCAGCAAATAATCCCAAGTATTTTCAATTTAAAAAAATGAATGAATCAATCATCTAAAATAAGCAACATAAATGATGCAGTGAAATGTGAATGTAATGCTAAAAAAAAAGAATTACCAGATAAGATCTCCCTTTCAGATGAAGAGGAGGAGATATTTTCTCTCTCTGAGGGAATTCTCTTCCCCAGAAAATAATGGGGCTGAGTCATTGAATTTATTCAAGGCTGAATTAGACAAGGGTTGGCGGGGGGGCTGCTGCAATGCCAACTGAAAGGTTGAGTTCAGACCACAATCAAATCACCACAAGCAGACCCTAATGAATGGTGGAATTGGCTCAAAGGATCAAATGGCCTCTTCCTGAAGCTGAGCCTTCTTATAAAAGTTGAGTAACTTTGCAAACCAACAAAGCCAGCAAACTGCAGAAAAAAACTTCTCCACCTGATTGAAACTGATGGAGCACCACACTTGACATATTAAACCTCCCTGATGTCTTTCTCTCTCCACTGACTAACTCACTGTGGATTGTCAGCATTTTATTTCAGAATTCATTTACTTAAAAAAACAACACTGAGCTGATTTTACTGAACTGTCCAAAGAAGTTTTATTTAATATCCAAAAATTGCATTTTGGTAAGAGGCTACAGAATTCTGAAGGGAAGTTGGCAATTTTGCATGCAGTCTCCAAGCAAGCACTATTAATTCAAACTGAGGAGTTGCAAAGCACAATAATATGTTCCAATTATGTAAGTGTTGGACAATGCATCCCTACCTTTGCAATTATGAAGGAATGATCTTTTGAGAAACATACCACTCAGAACAATAATTTATTATGTTTTGGCAAAATAGTAGAAACACCAACAACAAAGAAATGTCACCCATTTAATTCTCTCTTTGGGAGAGTGCAGAGCATCTGCTGAATGCAAAAGAAGGAAAATAAATTCTGACTTCACATAATCCTGTGCATCCCTAGGCTGCTGTGTCAACTCGACCTTTGCAACAAGCTTTTGGTTTTACTTTTAGAAGGAGTTTTTTTGTATGTGGTCTAGCAACATGATGTGAGTTTACGTTGAACATGTAGGATGGATCTCATCTGTTCCTCTCTCCACAGATGCTGTTTGGCAGCTTTTGAGTGTTTCTGTATTTCACTGTTTTTGTTTATCCACATCTGCAACATTTAAATGTTGGGACCTTCACCGGGGTCTTCACTATGCTTCTACATAAAGATTTAAACCTCCTACTTTAATATTATCTGCAATATACAATGTTATGATCCTGGACCAGACCCTGAAGGTTTTGATATGATTGGGTCAGAGATGAGTAACTTTTTGTTTAGAGTGGAAAACGTTTGAAATCCCATTAAGAGAATAAAGCCACAAGATTCCACAGTTTTTGAACAAACCGGCTAAACTTTACTATACAAGGATCAATGTGAGGTAAATGGGAATTATCAGGCAAACTGCAGTCAAACACACTACACTGTACTGCACAACAATTGACAGATGCAACCAATTCAGGTCCTGTGGATTCCTCAGCAACCCATCAAGTCAACCAATCTCGTGGAAACACTGGCCGCGATTCTCCCGTCATGACCTGCAACTGTTCTGGCGGGTTGAGGTGGGAGATGCACATTGTTGGCCTTGCACTGGAATTTGCGCATGTGCATCTCCAAGAGCCAGCAAACAGTCGCCGGTCAGACTGCACTGGAAAAAGGCGGGAAGACAGGTAAGTAATTTGAATCTTTTTAAAATATGTTTAGCAAGTCATTATCAGAAACTTTCAGGTCCTGATCGAATCGCCCACCCTGCCAGGAGTACTTCATTCAGGCGGGGTTCAGACTAGCCCCCCATGTTCCAGGAACTAGCGGGAGATCCAGCTGGAATGAAAGGGGGGCAACTGGGGTCCCCCCAGGGGTTGGGCAGTGGAGGGGTGCCCCTGAGCATGGGCTCTCTGGCACAGCCCACTGGGCATCAGGCAGTGCCAAGGGGGCAGGGCCTACTGTGGGCATGGCCTAGAAGCAATTGGAGGGGGTGGGGGGGTCCCGCTGTCATTCTGCAGACAGGATTGGTCTGGGATGGACGGAGGACAGCGATTGGCATGGGTGTGGTCTGATCGCCATTGCTGGGTGTGGGGGAGCTGGATATCGAGGCACTCCAGGGTCGGGGGGGGGCCGGGGGGGGGGGGGGGGGGTAGCGGCAGCACTGCGGGGATCCCGGGCTGGTCAGCGATGGAATTGGCCAGCAAATGGGGAGTCTGACAGATTGGGACCACTGTGCATGCGCAGAGTTCCAGAACTGTCAACCTCCAGTGCAAATAGGCCCCACCCCACTGGGTTTTTAATGATATTCATGACTGGGACCTCTGCAGTGCAGAGATGAGAAACTGAGCTGACAAAACAGTCGGGATTTAGAACAGTTCTCCCACCAATGTAGCACTTTTAGGACAATCGCGGCCACTGTCTCTTTTATGAGGGATTGCAAATTTTAATGCTTTTTTTCCCAAAGATCTACTCAAACTTTCCTCCAAAATTCACTCTAACTTATCTTCCTCAATGACTACTCATCTCACAGAGTTTCATTCTCATCTTGCAAGACTTCATTCCTCTTGATACCCAAGTCTGCACTCCAGCACTAACTCACAGGTGGAACTGGATCTTCAGCCTGGCTGAGCAGAATGATTACCATTGCCTCATTGTCTGAGAACATGGATTCAACAACTTTCCACTATTTTTGCAACACTCCAGGCTTCTCCTGAACCCTCACTACGTTGGGCCTGTTGAATGCAGCACTTTAATTCCTTGGAGCTTCTTTCTTTGTTCCTCTCCCTGGTGGCTCCTATCAGTGGTCCCATGGGGCAGCACTGTGGCACAGTGGTTAGCACTGCTGCCTCACAGCATCAGGGACCCAGGTTCAATTCCCACCTTGGATCACTGTCTACGTGAGTTTCCTCCCACAGTCCGAAAGACGTGTTGGTTAGTTGCATTGGCCATGCTAAATTCTCCTTCAGTGTGCCTGAACAGGCGGTGGAATGTGGCGACTAGGGGATTTTCACGGCAAGTTCATTGCAGTATGGATGTAAGCCTATTAGTGACTAATAAATAAACTTTAACTTTCCCCATCTCTCTTGCCCTCACTCCTGAGACTCAGTATCACTCCACTTTTCAGTCCCATGAATGGATTTTCCCCTGTGAAAGTGGCCTGGGCACTTCTCCTTTGCTGGGCTGTGCATGCAGTGTCTGCTTCCAATCCATGCATTTGCAGAAATGATGTGGGTATGCCGGCGTTGGACTGGCGTAAACACAGTAAAAAGTCTGACAACACCAGGTTTTAGTCCAACCTATTTATTTGATAATATTCTCACTAGCTTTCGAGGGGACAGCCTCTTCGTCAGGTGAATGGAGAGTTCTGGCCTCAGACAGAGCATATAAAGCACAGACAGTTTAGAGATTACTGATTAAAATGCGAATCCTTACACCTAACCTGCTGTTTTGAACAGCAGGTTAGGTGTAAGGATTCGCATTTTAATCAGTAATCTCTAAACTGTCTGTGCTTTATATGCTCTGTCTGAGGCCAGAACTCTCCATTCACCTGACGAAGAGGCTGTCCCCTCGAAAGCTAGTGAGAATATTATCAAATAAATAGGTTGGACTAAAACCTGGTGTTGTCAGACTTTTTATTGCAGAAATGCCCAGGGCATGGCAGTACTTGTCGCAACCACTCCCTGCTCAGGAATCAGGTAAATCAGGTTTCCTAACAGTTAGGAGACAACGTCAATCAAGGGTAGTCAATTTACCCATCATAAGTAATGCCAAGGTCTCAGCCCCGTTCTATAATGCAGGTCTACACAGAAAAGCAGGTCAAAGTGCTGTTTGTTTTCTCAGTCAACAATGGAGCTGTAAACAATTCACATTAAATCAGGCCTGACAACACTTCAGCCATTCTGATCATGTTGCCAAGTCCACTCCATAACCTAGTGTGGGTCTGACTCGAGCAGTCATTTATGCCCCAATTTTGGCACCGAATGCACGAGAGGTAGGTTTCATGCTATAAATGTCCAGAGCATGTGCCAATTTCATAAATAGACAAGAAACCCAACACCTTTGGATAAATTACCTTCATCCCCATAAAGGACACAGAATTATGTTATTTAATTTTGCTCTGGAAAAATACTTTCACTCTGGCCATAAGCATGAAGAGTTCACTGTTACATTGAAGAATAATACTAGACTGTCAAATAATTTGTGAAAAGAAACCTCAAGATGAGTTTCATTAGCAAATTATTTATTGTTTCTTATAATGGGATGAACCTAAATTAAACCCAGTAACAGCACCACCCCCACAAAGCCAAAATAACATAATAGTTCATCTGTATATATGACCCTCATCAGTAATCTTCTGTTTTCCCTTCTCTCCCATTTGGGGGTCAACCAGGTGACTCACTGCAAATTCTCCCGTTGACACCACACCAACTGCTCATCAGATATCCAGCACTGAACCTTTCTTTGTGCAACTGATATACTGATAAAGAAAGCACACTACAGAAATCTACCTTTTTCCCCCACCTACATTGTTCTTACTTGCATCTACATCTTCGATTTAATGTTAACAATGGTGGAGTTAGCTCAATGTTTCCCCTATGAAAATAAAACCACATCTTTAAACAAATTACCACAATTTACAGATTTTCACATGTATTTGACTCTTAATCTTAAACTGAAATATAAATCAGTATGTGCTTTTACATTTCAACAACTTGCTCCAGACATTTCTTCAAATAATTTATAGGATGGAACAAAGCGACCAGAGAAGACAGTTTTCCAATTATTTTGCTTTACTAAATACAAACAAATTGAATGTGATACAATCCCTGCGAAGAACCATAACCCAACATAATCAAACTTGTTCCAAATGAAGAAACAACCAATAAGATTGTACTTTTCATACCTTTTACTTTTAACGTGAATCAGAATCACGCAAATTAAACACAAATTAACAAGCAAATTATTCTTCAAATAAAAAAGGTAAATTTCACTTCAAAATAATTGACACCACAAACTTGCATCTTAAGCACCCCTTCATTGAATACAGAAATTGGAATGTCTTGTTGAAGTTATACAAGACATTGGTAAGGTCACACTTGGAACACTGTGTGCAATTCTGGTCGCCCTATTATGGAAAGGATATTATCAAACTAGAAAGAGTGCAGAAAAGATTTACTAGGGTGCTACCGGGATTTGATGGATTCAGTTATAAGGAGAGGCTAGATAGACTGGGACTTTTTTTCTCTGGAGCATAGGAGGCTGTGCCCCTCATAAGGAGGGGCACAGATCCGCTAGATAGTCAATATTGTTTCCCAAAAGGTAGGGGAGTCTAAAACTAGAGGGTATGGGTTTTAGGTGAGAGGGGAGAGATACGAAAGGGTCTTGAGGGGCAATTTTTTCAACAGAAAGTGATGAGTGTCTGGAACAAGCTGCCAGAGGTAGTAGTAGAAGCGGATACAATTTTGTCTTTTAAAAAGCATTTAAATAGTTACATGGGTACAATGGGTATAGAGCGATATGAGCCAAATGCAGGCAATTGGGATTAGCTTAGGGGTTTTTAAAAAAAGGGCAGCATGGACAAGTTGGGTTGAAGGACCTGTTTCCATGCTGTAAACCCCTATGACTATCATTTCCTGCAAAAATGTTGCACCATGTAACTACACAGTTTCAAAATGTGCTGTTCTTTATTTGCATAGGGTGGGTCAGGAGCTCCGTCCAGCGAAGCTATCACCTTTGAGATTTACGGGTTCGATCATCAGCAAGGCACACTTCTATAAACACTCTCTCTCAGGTCACAACAACCTCGATGGTGTAGCTTTCCAGAGCTCCTTTTCAACTGATCAACCGGTGTTCTTGGTTTGGCTACTTCTGAGAAAACACTTTAGGAACTCCAAGCTATTCACACAGCTTTCCAGGTTTTACATTTTTTAGCTAGCTTACTCCTGTCTCCTTTTCTGCCAAACATAAAATCTAATCTATTCCCAAATATAAATATTCAGTGTGCTCCTCTTTCCACTTTTTCCTTTTGTGTCATAAGAAAATAAGAAATAGGAGCAGGAGTAGGCCATCTAGGCCTTCGAGCATGCCCCGCCATTCAATAAGATCATGGCTGATCTGTCGTGGCTCAGTTCCACATTCCCGCCCTCTCCCCATAACCCTTAATCCCCTCGCTTATCAAAAACTCATCAACCCGCGTCTTAAAAATATTTAGCGAGGCAGCCTCCACCACTTCAACAGGCAGAGAATTCCAGAGATTCACCACCCTTTGAGTGAAGAAGTTCCTCCTCAACTCTGTTCTAAACCGTCCCCCCTTTATCTTGAGGCTGTGCCCCCTAGTCCTACTGTCCTTTCTGAGTGGGAAGAGTCTCTCCACCTCTATCCTATCCATCCCATTCATCATCTTATATGTCTCAATGAGATCTCCCCTCAGTCTTCTAAACTCTAACGAGTACAAGCCTAGTTTATTCAGCCTCTCCTCATTGCTCAACCCCCTCAACTCCGGCATCAGCCTAGTAAACCTCCTCTGCACTCCCTCCAAGGCAGCTCCTCAACTTGTAGCTCTCCTTTTCTGTCTACAAACCAACTTTGTTTCTGGCCACTTAGTGTCTGTGTCTTGACTTCCTTCCTGTTGGTACTGTTTCTGAGCCAAGGATTACAAGGTCACATGGGCCAGTTTTTATTATTCAAGAAAGGTACAACAATCCTTTACATTTGGTACAGGCTTTTAAAAATAATTTTCCAATATTCTTAAAAACTATTACAGATTCCACAGACAATTCAAAGAAATCATAAAATTTCCTTGCTGTACTACTTCTGGGTTGAAGAACATGCCTAAACACAGAACTGTTGCTGATCTTTTTACATAGTTATTTTTATGTCATGAAACCAATAGGTAATTCTTAGAAATTTACTAAACTAACTGTTGGCTTGGCAACAGTATGAACTCAATATTCAGCCTCAATATTCCCAATCTGGGGCAGAAGGGAAAAAGAAAATCAGTTGGGATCTCCAACCCCATTTGCCATGGAATGACATTGGTGAGAAGCACGTGTGGCGTGATGACAACGTGTTCAAACCTGGCCCCAATACTATTCATGGATAAATCATATCATAACACAGAGTTTGAGCTCATGCCTGAGAAACGACGCGAAAGGTCGCGGTTGTGACCAAGCAGAGTGTGGAATAACAGCAACTCGACTGAACACACCAAACTCTGAGTTTATCAAACCTGTGTCCTCAGCACAGTCCTCTACAGCAGTGAGACAAGGGCAATATATGCTAGGCAGGTGAAATGGCTAAAGAGTTCCTGCCTTTATCTCAGTCGAATCTTTGGCCTCTCTTGGCAAGATAAGGTCAAAAAACTCCATGGTCCTAGATTGTGCTAATTCTGTCAGCATACACACATTGCTAAACCAACGAGGTCTGCGCTAGTTTGGCCATGTTCATCTGAATGAATGATGATTATAAACCCATAGACCTTTCATATGATGAACGGGCCACTGAGTAATGACCTCCTGAGCGCCCATATCTCTGCGATAAGAATATCTGCAAACAAGATATGAAGGTGGCGGGCATTGACACTGACAACAGGGAGAGAGATGACAGCTGTGACCTCTGGAGGCTAACTGTTTGGAAAGACATTGAAAGTGGCTTGGAGAAACAGAGCTCAGTTAGTCAAGAAAAAGCTTCAGAGAAAACAAGCTTGCAAGTCGTGCACTGTCTTCCTCTGTGGTCGAGACTGCCATGCTCAAGTGGGACTTCTGAACCACACCAGGCAATGCTTACCAGAGACAAACTCCACAGTGGGATAAACCTATCATTTCTTGAGATCGGAGGCTGCCACTGATGGAAGTGGATAACACTCTTGCCTCAAAATCAGAAGGCTGTGGGTTCAAGCCTCATTCCCGAGGAGGTTGAGCACAAGTCCTACATTATTGGATGTGTACAAACTTTTGGATGATGCGTTAAGCCAAAACCCTGACTTACCTTTCAGGTGGACATGAAATATCCCCAGCACTATTGAAGAAGAGCAAAGAATTTTTCCCAGTGCACTGGCCAATATTTATTCCTCTATCAACATTGCTATAACAGATTAACTGTCCTTTATCTCATTGCTGTTTGAGAGATCTTGCTGTCTGTATATCGGCTGCCACATTTCTTGTATTCTAACAGTGGTTAGCATTGCTGTCTCACAGCACCAGGGATTCGGGTTCAATTCCAGCCTCTGTTGACTGTCTGTGTAGAGCTTGCACATTCTCTCCATGCCTACGTGGGTTTACTCCAGGGGCTGCAGTTTCCTCCCACACTCCAAAGATGTGCGGGTTAGGTGGATTGGCCATGGTAAATTGCCCTTTTGTATCAGGGAGATTAGCAGGGTAAATACATGGGGTTACATGAATAGGGCCTGGATAGGATTGTTATAGGTGCAGGCATGATGGGCTGAAAGGCCTCTTTCTGCAATGTAGAGATTCTATGATCTTCTACGACTGCAGCTGAAAAGTGCTTCATTGACCATGAATCACTTTGAGACGTCCCGCAGTTGTATCACCAAGTTTCCATTGAATTATGTGCCAATAACTGCCAGTGTCTTTAGAACTGGAGTGGAGAAAATTGGAAATATACAAATTAAAATGCATTCTCTTGACACAGCAAGTTGACATACACTCAAGGGAATGAGTTTCATCCATGGCAACCAATAAATGAGACCAGTAAGCATGACCCCAGCTGAGTTTTCTAGATACAGACAGCAGAAGCAACTAGGACATAAAGTCCATCTGGGCAAATGGAAAAACTCAACCACTCTATATAAACAGCAATATCTTACATGCCAAGTTAATATAGTAATGCATGAACTCAGCCCTCAAAAGCAACACTGTCCCTGCCATTGGCATTGCAACAAAATCTCTGAAGCATAATGATGCCAGTCATCATAAAATATAGCTGTATTACAACCAGCTGTTGAATAAGTCATAAGTACGAAAATAACTCATTTGAGTAGTTACTCAATTAAGATACATTATATTCATACAGGGTCACAATCAAAAATGCTCTTACACGTACATCCCATCCAACAGTTTCAAATAAACTTGGAGCAGTGGGAACCTAATTCAAATTATTCTGACTTTTCTTGTAACTTAATTTGTACAATAAGAATGACATCACTAAAGGGTTTGACACAGATGGATCATGTTTCTTTCATAAGATTCAGCACCTGCAGAAATGGAATATTCCACTCACCTATAATGGCATGAACTCTTACAGACAGCTGGGTCCGAAGGATTATGGTAGGTCGTCTCCCTTTGCTGAGTGAGAAAGAAATGCTTCATTAGTCAACTAGAACCTCAATGCTTTCTGCCACCTATTTGGTGTACAATACTAGCACAAACACCTCTGCAGTGAGTTATGCAGTAGTTTACCTGCAAATGCATGTTAATATGACTGGAAAATAACAGTTCCTCTCATCAGTAAAGCATCCAGGCTCCAGTTCCTGCCAAAGTTATTTCAGCGAAGAAAAGCCACAGCATGTCATGTTGCAAACTTTTCTTACCATGTTTTCTTCATAAAGCATTTTGGAATTAAGCTGTTTATATGTTGCAGTTTAAAACATTGGAAATGCACAACCTTGAAATGAACAACCTTGAAATGAACATGGACTGTAGGGGTTTAGAGATGAAGATCAGGAAGGAAACCAAGTTCTGCCTCATCTCAGCATTCTCTCAACATACTCAACTCATGCCTTGCAACGTCTCTTCCCATCAAAATTTGCATTTAATTTTGATTGGGGGGAGGGCACAGCAACAGTCTTGAATAGAATGAATAGAATCCTCACTGTGCAGAATGAGGCCATTCAGCCCATCATATCTGCACCGACTATCCAAAAGAGCATCTTATCATCTTAACCTGGCCAATCCACCTCCTCTACAAATCTTTGGATTAGCAGCTCTCCTGAGCAATCCACAACTTCCACTAGAACAGGACACAAAAGTCCCAAATATTGACCGCTGCACCAGTAAAAGTTGGGAAACTAGTCATGGTTTCATAAAAAGCTTTAAAAGGCAAGCTCCAACCTGATTCAGGAGTACATAGCAGGTTAGTGTTTAAGAGTTATTATGAAAGTGAAGCAAGAATACCCACTAATGCGGAGAACTAAAACATATTCCTTATTTTAGATTATCATAGGAAGACAAATCATGCTGATTGAGTTGAGTGGAGTCTGATTGTAACTGTTGCTTGTTATGTTTTTGCTTTGATTGTAAATAGCTTAATAATTTGCATCTGGCCTCATTTTATCAATTGTTTTCTTTGTCCATTTTCAAAGTGTTTGGAGATGCAGACAGAACCACATGCAAAACACGACTATCTGGTTTGAATCACAAGTAGGATAGGGGTGGGGATACCATGGTTATACCCTCCACTCATGATCATATTGTTGGATATCGGGCAGAACAGCTACCCTCAAATTCAAAATTCTCAGATTACTTACAGGAATCATGAATACCTGGAGTATCTAAACAAATACACTAAACTTGTCCCAGTATTCATAAAGATCGTGCTTAGAATAATCAGTTGCACTAACCTATAAATCAGCAGGCTGTTTCTTAAATGCAATCCTCTTGGATCTGAGCACTGGTGTTATATACAATGATACAAAATAGGAGAAGTAAGCCATCTGATCCCTTGAGCCTGCTCCACCATTCAATATGGCCTGTGTTTCAAGTTCTGCATTCCCATCTACAATGGATAACCTCCGATTCCCTTCCCTAACAAGAATCACTCTGCCACCATCTTATCTTTAAAAATCAGTGCCAGAAAATCTTCATTAAATAGAGCTGGAGAAGGAAAATGAAGAATCAGCTTCATTTTATTTCTCGTGACTCCTCAGTCCCACATTGACATAGACAAATTCCATCTAATTGTGAGAGAAGGAAGTCTGAAGCTGCAGCAGATCCAGCCTGCAGATAGCAGAGTCAACTTTCTGGTTTGTACACAATAGGCAGATTGCACCCAGAGTTGTGTGAGCCTTTACAACTGATATTTTCTCTCAGGGTTCATTATGAAGTAGCTAAATGCAAAATCTGCCATGAAGAAGCATTTTAGAACATATTTATCTCTTTAAATATAATGTTTTTTTAATCCTTAAATTTGAAGAGTGGTTTGATTATCATGGCTGGAATGGGTTTAATAAAACATAAACATTACAATTGTTCTCAATTCATCACCTTTGAGCAACCTGATATTAAATAATCAAAAATGACCTTTGAAAAATATTCAGGAATACATGCTGGTTGTATTCAACACAATTCAATTCAAATTTGTAGATATAAAAATCCCATGTGGCTACAGTGCAGTTGTATGGTAGTCAGTATTAGTAAATTAAAGTTATACTCAAAATCTTTTGCTTAAAGAAGAACCAATTCAATTGTGGACCATCCCTCCAAGGCCTGGAAATAGATACAATTAGTGAAGACTCACCCTTGTGATTAGTTTAATATGAGGATGTGTCCAGTTGTGTATTTGGGGAGTGCTTCGTCAACAATGTGTTTTAAATCCGCACAAAAGATCAGAGAGTTGCACTGAATGTTATTGGTTCTTAAAATTTCCTGATCCTTTGCCAATTACACTGAAGAAAAATAGGCACGCACGAGTGAAAGCTTCAGGTGCAAACAGCCAGGGAAATCGCAGATGACAGCGCTCAATTTTTCTATAATGAGCTCCTACTGCATGATTCCCTGAGGACAAAAATTTAGTCCCAAATACACTTCTCGTTGGGCTTCATTTATTTGGAAATCAGCAGTTCAGCATAGAGGAAATATGCTATTGGAACGACCCGATGTTCCTGCTGTTGTTGACACCGTTCAATGATTTGCTTAATATTGAGTGATAAGCTCTTCACCGAATGATATTGTAATGCAGCACAAAATTTCCAATTGGTACACTTCTTTTAAAAAATGGAAAACTGATGTAAATTTCTCCCAAATTATTGGGTTCCATAAAGCCTGCCTGGGATTTTGTTCTTAAATTAACATGTGAAAGTACTAATTTGTTTGCTGGAGCAGGCAAGTGAAGGAGCAGAGAGTCAGGTAAGAAATTACCTGTTTAAAACCTGTTTAAATAAGTTTAAAGCATTTTCGTGGGCTTTTTAGTGTGTAGTTAGAACTTACCTTGTAGAACTGTTTAAATTATTTAAAAGCATTTTCGCGGGCCTTTTGTATTTACCGCTTTAAGAATTCAAAGGGAGTGGAGAGCAGGGATTTGTGGGAAAGCAGGCTTTTAAACAGCGCCAGGTTTAAAAGGAGGCCTGGTGTAGACAGCAGGCAGCGTAGTGAGAGGGAAGCAGAGTGAGCTGCTAGGGCTTAGGTTCAAAGGGCTGGGGAGAAAAAGAGCCAGGTAAGTTCGTGTTACATTCGTTCGATATTACTACAGGGAATAATGGAGGGGCATGTGATGTGCTGTTTCTGTATGATGTGGGAGCTGGTGGACCCCAGGGTCCTTCCATGTGACCATGTCTGCAGTAAGTGCAGGTTGCTGGAGGAGCTCCAGCTCAAAGTAGATGAACTGGCCTCTGAGCTACAGACACTGAGGCTCATCAGGGGGAGGGAGGGTGCCACTGACAATGGGGTGCACCCCTCCTAGACTGGCTAACTCTAAGGGTCAGGAACAGGAGGGGGCTGCGGAGAGGAAGGAGGGTGGGGACCGGATGCCTCAGCCTCTCAATCTGCATAACAGGTTTGAGGTTCTTGCTTCCAGTCTGGACGAGAACGAGGGAGGTGAGCTTGGTGAGCAAACTGCACACGGTACAGTGATGCAGACACAGGTCATAGGCAAAGAGAAGGTGAAAAGGAACGTAGTCGTAATTGGGGACAGTGGGGTTAAGGGTATTGACACTGTCCTTTGTCACAATGACAAAGTGCACAGAAGGGTGTGTTGTCTGCCTGGTGCTCGGGTCCAGGATGTCGCGTCTGGGCTGCAGAGGAACCTGGAGTGGGAGGGTGAGAACCCGGTCGTTGTGGTACATGTGGGTGCCAACGATGTAGGCAAAATGCAAACTGAAGATCTGGGGAGGGAGTATGAAAAGCTGGGAATGGAATTAAAAAGTAGAACCGACAAGGTGGTTATCTCCGGACTACTGCCTGAACCGAGTGCAGACGGGCGTAGGGTTGATAAGATTAAGGGAGTGAATGGGTGGCTCAGGGATTGGTGTGGGAGGAATGGGTTTGAATTTATGGGGCATTGGCATCAGTATTGGGGTAGGTGGGACCTGTTTGGGTGGGATGGGGTTGGTCTGAACCGTGCTGGGACCAGAGTCCTGGCGAATCGTGTAAATAGGACTGTAGGTAGGGCTTTAAACTAATTAGTGGGGGGGAGGGTGCGAGGGTATGTGACATTACGGGGTCTAAAGTAAAGGAGAGGGTGCAGGTAAGGGGGGGAGGCCAAGCATGTCCCAATAATACAAGGAGTAGGGGGCGTGAGTATGGTTGGTGGCGTTCTGGCAAATAGGGTACAGGCGAAGGCTGGGACGAAGGCACTTTATCTGAATGCATGAAGCATTCGGAATAAAGTGGATGAGCTGGTGGCACAGATCAGCACAAATGGATATGATCTGGTGGCCATTACAGAGACATGGCTGCAAGGTGACAGGGACTGGGAGCTGAATGTCCAGGGGTATCAAGTGTTTAGGAAGGATAGGCAGGAGGAAAAAGGGGGGGGCATAGCTCTGCTGATTAAGGATAACATCAGGGTGGTAGTAAGGGATGATATAGGAACCAAAGAGCAGAACGTGGAATTGTTGTGGGTGGAGATTAGGAACAGCAAAGGGAGGAAGACGCTGGTGGGTGTCGTCTATAGGCCCCCGAATAATGATCTGGAGGTGGGGCGGGCTGTTAACGCGCAAATAAATGCGGCGTGCAGGAATGGAACGGCGATAATTATGGGGGATTTCAATCTACATGTTGATTGGTCGACCCATGTTGGACGCGGTGGGCTCGAGGAGGAGTTCTTGGAATGCTGCCGGGATAGTTTCCTCGAACAGTATGTGTTGGAGCCGACGAGGGAGCGAGCTATCTTGGATCTGGTGTTATGTAATGAGGCGGGTAGAATTAGGGACCTTGTGGTGAAGGATCCTCTTGGGAAGAGTGATCATTGTATGGTAGAGTTTCTGATGCAGATGGAGGAGGAGAAAGTGGGCTCCTGGACATGTGTCCTTTGTTTGAACAGAGGGGAGTATGGTAGGATGAGAGAGGAATTGGCGAATGTTGATTGGGGGAGTGCGTTGGAAGGTAGGTCTGCTGAGGAACAGTGGAGATCTTTAAGGAGATCTTTCTTGGTGCTCAGCAGAAATTTATTCCGATGGTTAAAAAGGATCGGAGGAGGAGAGGTAATCAGCCGTGGATAACGAAGGAGGTGAAGGAAAGTGTTAAATTAAAAGCGGAAGCGTTTAGAGTAGCTAAGAGTAGTGGGCGAGAAGAGGATTGGGAGAGGTTTAAATGTCAACAAAGATTGACAAAGAAATTGATAAAGAAGTGTAGGATAAACTATGAAGCTGGGCTAGCGCTTAATATAAAAAAGGATAGCAAGAGTTTTTATAAATACATAAAAAGGAAGAGGCTGGCTGGGGTGAACGTTGGACCCTTAGAGGATGAGAGGGGGGACTTAGTGGTAGGGGATGGGGAAATGGCTGAGGCCCTGAATAAGTTTTTTGTTTCGGTCTTCACGGAGGAGGACGTGAGTAATTTGCCGGGTGTTAGCAATGGAAAGATGGTAGGAGTGGAGGGCCTGAATGACATTATTGTTACTAGAGAGGCAGTGCTCGAAAGACTGGAGGGACTGATTGTGGACAAGTCCCCAGGACCGGATGGAATGCATCCAAGGGTTCTGAAGGAAATGGCGGAGGTGATAGTGGATGCCTTGGTGATTATTTTCCAAACGTTGCTGGATTCCGGGGAAGTGCCGGAAGATTGGAAAACGGCTAATGTTACGCTGTTGTTTAAGAAGGGTGGCAGGCAAAAGGCAGGGAATTATAGGCCGGTTAGTTTAACGTCTGTTGTAGGAAAAATGTTAGAATCCGTGATCAAGGAGAAAATAGTGAGGCATCTTGAGGAGAATTGTTTGGTAGAGCAGACGCAGCACGGTTTCGTTAAGGGGAAGTCGTGTCTGACAAACTTATTGGAGTTCTATGAGAATGTGTCTAGGGCGGTGGATAGAGGAGAGCCGGTGGATGTGGTCTTTCTTGATTTTCAGAAGGCGTTTGACAAGGTGCCTCACAAGAGGTTATTGCAGAAGGTCAGGGGGCATGGAGTTGGGGGTAGGGTGTTAGCGTGGATAGAGGATTGGCTGTCAAATAGGAGGCAGAGAGTGGGGGTCAATGGGTGCTATTTGGATTGGCGGTTGGTGACTAGTGGTGTGCCCCAGGGGTCGGTGCTGGGGCCTCAGCTATTCACCATTTATATAGATGATCTGGAGGAGGGAACCGAATGCATGGTGTCGAAATTTGCTGATGACACCAAGATTGGGGGAACGGCAAATTGTGCGGAGGGTGTGGAGAGTCTGCAGAAGGATCTAGATAGGCTGGGCGAATGGGCCAGGAACTGGCAAATGGAATTTAATGTTGGCAAATGTGAGGTTGTCCACTTTGGTAGGAAGGACTATTACTTACGTGGCGAAAAACTGCAGCATGCAACGGTGCAGAGGGACCTAGGGGTCCTTGTGCATGAGTCGCAAAAACCCAGCCTGCAGGTGCAGCAGGTGGTCAGGAAGGCAAATGGGATGCTGGCCTTCATAGCGAGGGGGATTGAATATAAAAGTAGGGAGGTCTTGCTGCAGCTGTTTAGGGCACTGGTGAGGCCACAGCTGGAGTACTGTGTGCAGTTTTGGTCGCTGAACTTATGCAAGGATATTTTGGCCTTGGAGGGAGTGCAGAGGAGGTTTACTAGGCTGATACCGGAGTTGAGGGGATTGAGCTATGAGGAGAGGCTGAATAAACTAGGCTTGTACTCGTTAGAGTTTAGAAGAATGAGGGGAGATCTCATTGAGACGTATAAGATGATGAATGGGATGGATAGGATAGAGGTGGAGAGGCTCTTCCCGCTCAGAAAGGACAGTAGGACTAGAGGGCACAGCCTCAGGATAAAGGGGGGGCAGTTTAGAACAGAGTTGAGGAGGAACTTCTTCACTCAATGGGTGGTGAATCTCTGGAATTCTCTGCCCATTGAAGTGGTGGAGGCTGCCTCGCTAAATATATTTAAGACGCGGGTTGATAGGTTTTTGATAGGCAAAGGGATTAAGGGTTATGGGGAGAGGGCGGGAATGTGGAACTGAGCCACGACAGATCAGCCATGATCTTATTGAATGGTGGGGCAGGCTCGAAGGGCTAGATGGCCTACTCCTGCTCCTATTTCTTATGTTCTTATGTTCTTATATTCTTAATGGAGGCTGACTGGAAAAAGACAGGTCAGCTCTAAAAATCATGCAGGCTTCAATGATGTTGTAAAGGACACAGCACACCCAGTATAAAAAAAAGTTATTGCTTGCCTGCAGGTTTTTAATCTCAGATGTTCTGTGTAAGATTACAAGGCATAGGAGCAGAATTGGGCCATTTGGCCCATCAAGTCTGCTCTGCCATTCAATGAAGTCATGACTGATCTGATACAGTAATCCTTAACTCCACTTTCCCACCTTATCCCTATAACCCTTGATTCCCTTACTGATTAAAAACCTGTCTATTTCAGCCTTGAAAATCCTGAACAACACAGCCCTACAGCCTTCTGTGTAACTAATTCCACACTCAGAGAGAAGAAATTCCAAAATGGAACTGCAATGTTTCTTTAACATTTTACCATTAGATTCTGCTACTGGTGTGTTTTGGTGGGAATGGAGGATATGGGTGTGAAATGAAGGGAGATCCAATGCTCAATAGTCATAAAATTCTGTAGCACAGAATGAGTTGGTATAATTATATGTCTGCCTGACCAGCGTTGACTCTTTGAAGGAACGATGCAATTAGTTCCATTTCTTTTCCCCATGACCATGTAGTGGTACTAAGGGTCTGTTCATCCCAATTCAGGTGCCCACTGAAGTTTTCCCAGATTATTAAAGTAGGGGTCAAACTCCAAGTCTGATGGCTTGCTTCACAATCAGTTTTACAAATGTCCCTTACATGACATTATAAGTGAGGTTTTAATTTCATTGAGTTTTTCCTCCTCCCTCAGCACTCCAAACCTTGTTCCCAATCACCAACCAACAGCAATATCACCTGAGGACTTTGAAACCAGGGGAAGACTGAACTCAAAGATTTTGGAGAATGCACAGGACCACAGTTAGCATTCACCAGCTAAGGTTTGCAGATGTAAAGAGCGGCCAGTTGGACACAGTACTGGAAAGGCTAAAACCCACAGAAACACGAGCCAACACAACTCAGCAGCAGAGTAGGGAAAAAAATCAAGATAATTGCTTTGTAAAATGGCACAAACCCCAAGAAACCTCTTAAACATCAGGGCTAGACCTTGTTCTGGAGTACTGCTGGATAATTCAGAATTATAATCAAAGCTGGATTTATTTAGTAATACTGTATGACAGATCACATGCTGAAATGAATAATCCCCCATATGACTTGGTTGATGTAACTTTAAGCAAGCCACAGTTTTCAGACTTCCTTGTCAAACCCTGAAAAATGTGCTTGTTCAGCATCACTTTTGGCAACCCATGGTATTTTAGTCTCCAGTCTCGTCTTTGTGGTAGCATTTCGTACCATTACCCAACCCAGTCATTATCGACCTTTTTATAATTATAACAACACACATAACCAAACTGTTCCAGTTTAAAAACATTTTGCTGCCTTGTTCCAAATCTGCAAACAAACTTTAATAAACATCATTGCAGATTCAGCTTGTGAATCATTTATTTGATTTTTTCACACTGCCTTGCATGTAGCATTTCAAAGAAAGTAAATTTGATCAGTTCAAATTAATAGTGAAAATTAGGGTGTAACCTAATGTTATCACAAACCATTCTGCACTTTTGAACCCCATGCACCTGTACAGAGAGGCCTTTTCAATACATGTTGTTTCCACAATCATTCATTCTAATTAGCAAATGCACTGGGGAGTCACTGAATATCCAACTTTAATTACACGGGAAAATAGACAAAAACAACACTAATGTAATCATGGCACCATTTTGTGTGCATTGCCAATTTTGCATTTGGCATATGTAGATAATTCCAATGTTTCACTACTGCAGGAACTTCAGTAATCCCTATCCCATAGTCACATAAAGCCAGCGGATCTGAGCTATACTGCCAGTTCAGCACAGCTCAGTCATTAAGGGAAAGCCCAACTCACTACCACACAAGTGGTAAGTAACTTTGTTCAGTGTTACTGAGCAGGCAATGGGAAGGTTGGTCCTTTATCAACATTAAAGATCCAAAAATGAAATTTAGCTGTTCTAGATATTCCACCTGTTTGTAATTCACCTCACGCCAATTGTGGCGTGAACGGGTAGTGGTGAAAAAGCAAACACTTCAAGGAGTTCTCGCATGCTATGACATCCAATAATGCAGAGGAGAAAATTGCCTGTGGGGGAGTGGGAGAGCTGGAACTGTGCAAAACACTAGTTAAACTGCAGCTGCAGCGCAGCTTAAAATTCTACTTACTCTATAATAGGAAAGATGTGATCACACCAGAGAGATATGAGGAGATTTACAAGGATGTTCCCAGAAGTGGAGAAGTTTTGGAATGAGGAAAGTTTGGATAGACTGAGATTGTTTTCTTTGGAACAGAGGAATGCAGAGAAGATTTAATAGAGGTGTATGAAAATATGAGCAGCCTAGATAAAATGGATAGAAAGGAGGTGAATAACCAGAGGCAAAGGTTTTAAAGTGATCAGGGGAAGGATTGAAGGAAGCTGAAGAATACTTTATTCCACCCAGAGGATGGTGAAGGTCTGGAACTCACTGCCTGAAAGGGTGGTAGATGCAGAAACCCTCATGGCATTTAAAAAATATTTGGATACTCTGTAATCTGCAGGACAACTAACCAAGAGCTGGAAGGTGGGGTTAGGCTGGATAGCTCTTTTTCAGCTGACACAGACACAATGGGCCAAATGGCCTCCTACTGTGTTCTAATTCTTTTCTATGCCTCCATGTATATCAACAACTATCAGCAAACAATGATTCAACCATCTAGCAATAGGATAATTCCAAGTATTGAATGTACACAGCAGACAAGTTATATTGCTGGAGATTAACAGTAAGAAGCCAATGACTCTTATGACATTGGCAGAGTTCTTCTGATATCATTTCTACGGCTCCTCAGTGCAGCCTATTTCGATTTGTTTCATGCCCAGCAGTCAGCTGGAATGTTGGAACACCAGGGGAATTGACAGTCACCGGGCTTGGACTGCAGGCTTTATGCCTGTTCCTTCCCCAGTTCCGAACAAATATTTATTCCATTTTATGGATTTGAAGCCAACCACAAAAGAGCTGTCAAGAAGCTCAGAAGATGCCCACAAAGACACACTCTCTTGTACAGTAGAAATACCGTCCACTATGCACTATGTAATAAAATAAGGCAGCCCCCACAAGGGATGTCACTTCCAAATCAGGAGTTCTCCTGGCAGTTTCCAGTACAGAACTGGAGAAGTCAGAATTCAATAGCTTTTAAACAAACACAGAACCAGGAAAGAAAAGGAGTTGATGAAAGAGAGGATAGATCGGCAATAGAGTGGGAGGGTAGGAGCAACCATATGCTAAATGACAAAGGAGGATGGTGATGCTTAAGAACATAAGAAATAGGAGCAGGAGTAGGCCATCTAGCCTTTCGAGCCTGCCCCGCCATTCAATAAGATCATGGCTGATCTGTCGTGGCTCAGTTCCACATTCCCACCCTCTCCCCATAACCCTTAATCCCCTCGCTTATCAAAAACCCATCAACCCACGTCTTAAAAATATTTAGCGAGGCAGCCTCCACCACTTCAACGGGCAGAGAATTCCAGAGATTCACCACCCTTTGAGTGAAGAAGTTCCTCCTCAACTCCGTTCTAAACCTCCCCCCCTTTATCTTGAGGCTGTGCCCTCTAGTCCTACTGTCCTTTCTGAGCAGGAAGAGCCTCTCCACCTCTATCCTATCCATCCCATTCATCATCTTATATGTCTCAATGAGATCTCCCCTCATTCTTCTAAACTCTAACGAGTACAAGCCTAGTTTATTCAGCCTCTCCTCATAGCTCAACCCCCTCAACTCCGGTATCAGCCTAGTAAACCTCCTCTGCACTCGCTCCAAGGCCAAAATATCCTTGCGTAAGTTCGGCGACCAAAACTGCACACAGTACTCCAGCTGCGGCCTCACCAGTGCCCTGTACAGTTGCAGCAAGACCTCCCTACTTTTATATTCAATCCCCCTCGCTATGAAGGCCAGCATCCCATTTGCCTTCCTGACCGCCTGCTGCACCTGCAGGCTGGGTTTTTGCGACTCATGCACAAGGACCCCTCGGTCCCTCTGCACCGTTGCATGCTGCAGTTTTTCGCCATGTAAGTAATAGTCCTTCCTACCATTATTCTGCTAGCAGAAACGGGATGGAATTGGGACAAGTGAAAAAAAAAGATAGAATCATAGAATCCCTGCAGTACAGAAAGAGGCCATTTGGCCCATTGAGTCTGCACCGACCACAAGCCCACCCATATCCCTATATATTTACCCACTAACCCCTCCAATCTACGCATCTCAGGACATTAAGGGCAATTTTTAGCATGGCCAATCAATCTAACCCACACGTTTGGACTGTGGGAGGAAACTGGAGCACCCGGAGGAAACCCACGCAGTCACGAGGAGAATGTGCAAGCTCCACGCAGATAGAGACCTAAGCCGGGAATCGATCCCAGGTCCCTGGAGCTGTGAAGCAGCAGTGCTAACCACTGTGCTACCGTGCTGCCCCAAATGGGACAGAATGGCTTTGGCTGGTAGGATTAAGGAAAATCCAAAGGCATTTTATTCCTATATTAGGAGCAAGAGAGTGGTTAGAGGGAAAATTGGTCCTCTTAGGAACAAAAGTGGGGAGTCATGTATTGAGTTGGAGGGAATGGGGGAGCTCCTGAATGAATACTTTGCGTCGGTATTCACGAAGGAGAGGGGTTCGGAATCATGCGGTCTCTTGGAGGGAGCGGAGGATCAGTTGCAGGAAATATCTATTACGAGGGAGGAAGTGCTAGGGCTTTCAGGTAGCGTAAGGACAGATAAAGCTCCGGGGCCTGATGGTATTTATCCCAGGCTGCTTAGGGAGGTGAAAGATGAAATTGCTGGGCCTCTGGCACAAATCTTTGTCTCTTCTTTGGACACAGGTGAGGTCCCAGAAGACTGGAGGGTGGCAAATGTGGTCCCGTTGTTCAAAAAAGGTAGTAGGGATAACCCTGGAAATTATAGACTGGTGAGTTTGACATTGGTGGTAGGGAAATTAATGGAAAAAATACTTAGGGGTAGGATGTATGAGCATTTGGAGCGTTGCGATCTGATTAGGGCTACACAACATGGCTTTGTTAGAGGGAGGTCTTGCCTTACGAATCTTGTGGAATTCTTTGAGGAGGTGACAAAAACGGTTGACGATGGGAGAGCCGTTGATGTCATCTATATGGATTTCAGTAAGGCGTTTGACAAAGTCCCTCATGGTAGGCTGGTAGAAAAGGTTAAGGCGCATGGGATACAAGGTCAGGTAGCTAGGTGGATTGAGAACTGGCTGGGCAATAGGAGACAGAGGGTAGTTGTGGAGGGGACCTTTTCGGGCTGGAGGCCAGTGACCAGTGGTGTGCCGCAGGGCTCAGTACTGGGACCTCTCCTCTTTGTAGTATACATAAATGACTTGGAAGAGAGCGTAGGTGGTGAGATCAGCAAGTTTGCGGATGACACCAAGATGGCAGGGTTGGCGGGTACTGAAGTGGAATGTCAGGTGATACAACAGGATATAGATAGTTGGTGCATTGGGCAGATAGGTGGCAGATGGAATTTAATCCTGACAAATGCGAGGTGGTGCATTTAGGAAGGAATAATGCAGAGAGGAGCTATGTGATAAAAGGTAGACAGATTAGGAGTATAGAAATACAGAGGGACCTGGGAGTGCAGGTTCACAAATCCATGAAGGTTGCGACACAAGTGGAGAAGGTTGTTAGGAAGGCTTATGGAATGCTAGCCTTTATAGGAAGGGGTATAGAGTATAAAAGCTGCCGTCTAATGCTTCAGTTGTATAGAACGTTGGTTAGACCGCATTTGGAGTACTGCGTCCAGTTCTGGTCACCTTACTACAGGAAGGACGTGGAGTCTCTGGAAAGGGTGCAGAGGTGGTTTACCAGGATGTTGGCTGGCATGGAGGGGCTGGGTTACGAGGAAAGGTTGGAGAAACTGGGACTTTTCTCCTTGGAAAGACGGAGATTGAGGAGGGACATGATAGAGGTATATAAGATACTGAAGGGAATAGATAGAGTCAATAGTGAGACTGCTCCCTAGACTGGGTACAAATACAAGAGGTCATGATTTAAGGGTGAGGGGGGAGAGGTATAATTTGGATGAGAGAGGAAGGTTCTTTACGCAGAGAGTTGTGGGGGTATGGAACGCGCTACCGAGTAGGGTGGTGGAGGCAGGAACGTTGGACTCGTTTAAGGTTCAGTTAGATAGACACATGAGTGAAACGAGGATGGAGGGTTATGGTAGGGGCTATTAAATAAGGTCAGAACCTCAGGAGACACCAGAAATGCAGACTTGTAAGTTAACGTTTTTGTCTTTTTATTCCGCAGGTGGAGGTCCACCTCGTTGTCAAACGAGGGGCATGCATACGGTGGGTCGTGCACGGGCTGCTCTTGGAGGTTCCGGGAGTGGCCTAGTACTTCGTGTCGGTGTGTGTGCTTGATCCTGGACCGGTAGACGGGCGCCGCAACAGCTCGGTGACTAGCACTGCTAGCTGTGCAGATACATGGATTTGGGCCAGTGTCTGTGGGAGTTTGTGCATTCTCCCTGTGGTTGCGTGGGTTTCCTCCGGGCGCTCCGGTTTCCTCCCACACCCCAAAGATGTGGTCTTAGGCTGACTGGTTTTACCAAATTGACACTATTCTCCCCTGAATCTGGCTAAGTCAGGGGTTCCATTCGTAGACACGCAGGGTAGAATAGGTGTAGGGTGATGCAGCGGCGCGGGCTCGTTGGGCCGAAGGGCCTGTTTCCCGTGCTGGGTTGTTCTTTGTTCTTTGTAAGAAATGAAAAATTCTTGCTCTCAATCTCAAGTCCAGCAGACTATCCAAAAAAGAGGTCCTATTCTTCGAGTTTGGCAATACCAGCTATCGGTAATGATTGTAACTATTTACTTATCCAATTACCTCCTCTTTAGCCTTGCACCATCATCCCAATGGTGGATTCAATGGAGAATAAAATCATTAAAGCTGGTGAAAGCAGTTCTTCCTTTCTAAACCGCAAAAAAAGATCAGAACCCAGGAATCTGCCAGACACAGGCAGTTTCTTCAAGTTGTAGATAAGCCAAGATGCAAAAGTTTGATTTTAGGTGGTAATAAAAAAGACCTTTGAAGAACAATGAATATGATACTTGCAGACTCCCAGAGGGAAGGAAAGTGATAGCTGGCAAGTGTTAAATGAAAGAAGTTTGCAGATAAATTTACTATTTGCAAGCAAATGATCCATCAGAAACAGACAGAAGTGCACGATTAGAAAGGTTTGGCTGTTCATTTGGATCGCGCGACTTTATACATTAGCGGCAGGCATGTTAGGACTACTTCCAGCCACATATTGAAACCCTGACCACAACTGGGCCAGATAAAAAAAAAACTTTAGAGCTGGCTGTATTTAAATGGTGGTTGCTAAGTTACATAAAATGTCAGTTTATTTAAACCTGATGCAGTTCTGCACTTCAGCATTTATTTTCAGCTATAATTGTTTCTTTTTTTCTTCCTTCATGTTTTCCCCATCCCCAAATTAAACACTATGGACACTGTTTGCTCTTTTGTTTCTATGAAAGTAATAGAGGGTGCAGACTGGTGGGATGTGGAAAATAATTAACTACATAGCATGGATAGCAGGGCACAGTGGTTAGCACTGCTGCCTCCAATCTCTGGGATTTGGGTTCGATTTCTGCCTTAGATGACAGTCTGGACTTTGCATGTTCCCCCAGTGTCTGCATGGGTTTCCTCTGAGCGCTCTAGCTTTCCTTCACAGTCCAAAGATATGCAGGTTAGGGGGATTAGTCATGGTAAATGTACTGGGTTACGGGGATAGGGCATAGGTAAGGTCCTGGAATGGATGCTCTTCCAGAGGGACACTGCAGACTTGATGGGCCAGATGGCCTCTTTCTGCATGGCAAGGATTCTATGGAATATCATCACTTAATATCCTCAATTTGTTTTCCTACTCATTTTCTTCCCTTGGAAGGATAGGTTTTAAATTTCCATTCGAAGTCAGTAGAAAATCAGGAGGAGTCCAAAAAAAAAATTAATCTTTTATACTCCCCGTCATTAAAATGAACGTGAGATCTAGATGTTTACCTCACAGAGGAGACATGGTTGGTGAGTTTCTCGATGATACCAAGATTAGTGGCATGGTGAAGAAGGTTATCTCAGATTGCAATGGGATCTTGATCAATTGGGCCAGTGTGCTGACGAATGGCAGATTGAGTTTAATTTAGATAAATGCGAAGTGATGCATTCTGGAAATCTGAACCAGGGCAGGACTTACTCAGTTAATGGTAGAGTGCTGGGGAGAGTTACAGAACAAAGAGACCTCGGGGTGCAAGTTCATAGCTCCCTGAAAGTGAAGTCATAGGTGGACAGAGTGTTGAAGAAGGCATTCAGTATGCTTTGTTTAATTGGTCAGGACATTGAATACAGGAGTTGGGACGTCTTGTTGAAGTTATACAAGACATTGGTCAGGCCACATTTGGAATACTGTGTACAATTCTGGTCACCGTACTATAGAAAGAGTGCAGAAGAGGTTTACTAGGATGCTACCGGGATTTAATGGTTTGAGTTGAGGAGAGGCTGGATAGACTGGGACCTTCTTCTCTGGAGCGTAGAAGGCTGAGGGGTGATCTTATAGAGGTCTATAAAGTAATGAGGGGCATAGGTCTGCTAGATAGTCAATATCTTTTCCCAAAGATAGGGGACTCTAAAACTAGAGGGTATGGGTTTAAGGTGAGAGGGGAGAGATACAAAAGGGTCCAGAAGGGCAATTTTTTTCACACAGAAGGAGATGAGTGTCTGGAACAAGCAGCCAGAGGTAATAGTAGAGGCAGGCACAATTTTGTCTTTTAAAAAGCATTTAGACAGTTATATGGTTAAGATGGGTATAGAGGGATATGGGCCAAAGGCAGGCAATTGGGACTAGCTTAGGGGTTTAAAAAGAAAGGGTAGCATGGACCAGTTGGGCTGAAGGGCCTGTTTCCATGACGTAAACCTTTATGACTCATCTAACACCAAATCAAACCTCTACTTTCATTAATTAGTACTGAATACATGTAAAGCTTCATCTCCTCCTGATAATAGTTCAATTGTTCACAAATACATAAGATGGACCAGCAGATTCCCAACACCATCCTTTCCAATAAGCAGAGGTTGCATTGGATTGGTGCACTGTGCCATTCCCACAAATTGGACTAAAACCAAGGGGCCCAAAATCAGTCCAAAGTTGAGCCTTAAGACTCATGTAAGTTATTAGGATAAGCTGCCAGGCTGTCACACCTTCACTGCCAACCTGGGAAAATAATTTAAGGCCACCAGGAGAGCTATGAAGCTGGCAAAACACTCCGCTCTTCCTGGTTCCACAGGATCTTTTTTGTTAGAATACTGTAAACTTATTAAACTAAATAAGTTAAAAAACACACGTGATGTGATCTTTGGAACTCTTGCAGACACACAGATCATATCTTCACTTTGAAAGTCAGAAAAGCTGCAGGAAAATACAGTTCTTGCACTGAAAGTTACAGTGATGCTTACTTCCCACTATTCCACCATAGCTCAGGTGGTAAATACAGGACCTGGTGTTCTCCTGAGCATTGTGGATCAACAGGTCTAAGATTCCAGCCTGAGCTGATCTCAAACAGTGAGGTAGGAGGGAGGCTAGGGAGAAAGGTGAAAAGCTGTCAAAACATTGCCAGTTCCCATTGCCATCCAAATAAAAAAGTCCACAGACATGGAGACTGGATGTCACGCTTTCCTTTGCCAGACAGTTTCCAAACATTCCCATTCCAAACATTCACAGATGTGGAGAAGCCACTGGGTTGAGGGAGCAGATGCCAAGCCATCTCCTTGGGAGCAGGCTGCAATGTGATTTCATCTCCAAACTCTCCTTTTCTCTCTTTGTGAGTCCTTGAACGTATTGTGGCCTCCCAAATGCATGCTCATCTTTCCCAGAACCTTTCAATCAGGTCACCACCCTGTCAACGTATAAAACAGTTCTTATCAGTCACAACTGACATCCTATGTGACAATGATATTTTTTGGGGGTGGATTTTCTGGCCTCCTCACAGCATGTTTCTCACAGCAGGAGGAGCACACCATTCAGCAGCAACATGATGTTCTGACAGCAACAGGACCAATGGGATTTCCCAATGATTACACCCCACACCACAAGGAAACATGGGGTGAGCAGTTGGTGGAAGCAGAAGATCCCACTGGCATGAAATTCTGGTCTTTCTCTCCTCATCCATCTCAACCTGTCTGCAACATTTTAACACAATTGACCACAACCTCCTGTAACACCTCTCTCCATTGTCATCCAGCTGGGTGAGATTGCACTCGCTTGGTTCCATCCTTATCTATCTATTTGTGGCCAGAGTATCACTTGTAATGACTTCTCTTCCTGCTCCCACACTGTTACCTTGCGTGTTCTCAAGAATCTGTACTTGATTCTTCCCATTTCTCATCAACATGATACTCTCTTTGTGACATCATCCAAAAATACATCATGAGTTTCCATAAGCACACTACTAGCACTCAGCACTACCTCATCACCACTTCTCTCAACCCTGCCACACTCTTGACCCTGTCAGACTGTGGCTGAAATTTTCCAGGCCATTCATGCCAGCAGGATCTTCCAATCCTACCAATGGTGTGTCCGTCCACTGCAGATTTCCCAGTGGTGAGGGGTGCATTCAACAGGAAACCTTACTGACAATGCTGAGACCAGAAGATCCCACTGCCAACCAAGGTGGGCCACCTGAGCTGCCACAAAACACATGGCAGGTTGCATGGAAAATCTCATCCTCTTGTGAGATTTCTCCAATTAAATATTGAGAAGATTGAGCCATTTTTGATCCCTGTCACAAATTCTTCTCCCTGGCTGCCCACTACTTTACTCTTCCTGACGACTGTCTGAGGCTGAACGAGTATGCACAAAACCAAAAAGGGTTGTCAATTAGATAGACTTCCTACAGTGCAGAAGAAAACCAATTGGCCCATCAGCCCACATATCACCACTGTCACTAACATCATCCATTTCCAATTCTGAAATATGGCCCATCCTCCCCCACCCCACCACCAACCACAGTTTCAGCTCATCGGATGCCAAAGCCCTCTTCCATGGTTTTTGTTACTTCTAGACTTCACTATTCCAACACATAGACATGGCTGGTTTTCCATATTCTAACTTTCATAAACTTGAGATCACCCAAAACATTGCTATCCTAACTTGCGTGGAGTCCCCTTCACCCATCATCTTGTGCTCACCAACCTGCATTAGCTGTTGATTAAGCAGTGCCTTGATTTTAAAATTCTCCTCCTTGTTCTTAAATCCCTCCCTATCTCTGTAACCTTCACCAGTCTCACAACCATTCAAGATACTTATTTTCCTCTAATTCTGGCCACTTCAGCGTCCCTTGTTTTAAATTGCTGCAATGCTGGTGGCTGAACCTCCTGCTACCTAGTTCCTAAGCTCTTGAATTTCCTCCCTACACCTCTCCTGTTTCTCTACCCACTTTAGGACACATCATAAAACCTCTCTCTTTTCACCAAGCTTTTGGTCATCTTCCTAATATCATTTGATGTGGTTCATTTTTGTTTTTGTTATATAAAACTATTTCATTCTATAAAACCGTGCGAAGCATGACAAGATATTTTACTCTGTTAAAAGTGCTAAGTAAGTACAAGTTGTTGCTGAGGCAGTCAGCTAGA
The DNA here is from genome assembly GCF_965287045.1 of Carcharhinus amblyrhynchos. Classification (NCBI taxonomy): domain Eukaryota; kingdom Metazoa; phylum Chordata; class Chondrichthyes; order Carcharhiniformes; family Carcharhinidae; genus Carcharhinus; species Carcharhinus amblyrhynchos. The sequence goes on from NC_137327.1 coordinate 47,911,468, forward strand.
TTGTCAACTTGCCACTTGAGAATAAAGTGTTTAAATTTCCTTTCAATTGATTTCAATGGAAGTTCATAATCCCCTTTGGAATGATAAGAGGAGGGAAGAAAATAGGCTGGGAAAACCAACTGAGGGCACTGAGTGGTGGAATGAATTCAAGCCGCACAATTAATTATTTTGTAAATTCCACCAATCTGCAACTTCTTTCACTGCTTATAAATAGAGACAGAAGAACAGATGGTTTAGGAGTGTCCTTAGTGTTTAATTTGGGGAAGGGGAAAACATGAAGGAAGAAGGCAAGAAACAACTACTAGCTGAAAATAAATGCTGATATGCAAAACTGCATCAGGTTTAAATAAGCCCACATTTTATGCAACTTAGCAACCGCCATTTAAGTACAACCAGCCCTAAAGTCTTTTTATCTGGTCCAGTTGTGGTGAGGATTCGGTATGTGGCTGGAAGTAGTTCTAAAGTGCCCACCGCTGATTTCTAAAATACCCACAGTTTAATTACTTTCAAATCAGTTATATAATTTTTGGCGCTTGAAGCTATAGTTCTTGATATTTAAAACAACTTCACTGCCTTTGAAAGAAAATTTGCAATACAAACAAAGTCCTTAATCTGTTTTCTTTTCAATGTCATAGTTTACCAGTTACTGGGATACCTAACCTGACAATAAATATTCTTTACAAAGTAGGATTCACATATTTTATTGTTTATTGTGCAACTTAATCCACGTCCAAATAGAAATCACTGCATAAGGCACATAAACACAGCTATTTAAAATGAAGGGCAAGGATTTTTACTTTGCATTCCTAACCTTGTATCGATAGAAACAGTAGTCATGCAGAGCTTGTACAGATACCCCACTGTTTCTTGCAGCTCACTAGCCTTCAGCTGTATAATGGAAAGGGCAAGTGATCCACCAAAGCATAACATGCTAAAACTTATTGCATGTCAGAGGATGACTTTTACTAGAAGTTGTTGTTGGGATTGTGTCCAGGTAAATGAAAATAGTTACACCAGAGTAGATCGAAGGGGCAACAATACCTTGCCCTGAAAGTAGATATAATGGAATTGTAACATATTAATTTTAGTATGTTACAATTATTGAGTAATTAATGAGTGCTTGAAAACAATGTGTTTCAGATCTGCAATGTGCTACTTCACTGATTAGCAAACATGTTTCCAACCATGTAGTCACTTCCATATCCCAGATGTGTCACTATTGTTGGGAAGGTGAGGGAACTGCTTTGGAAAGGGGGCAAGGGTGGGGAAAACTGAAATACAATCAAAAGGTTAATCTCTTTAAGCTGCTTTGCCACAACCTCCAGCAGCTGGCTACACGTGCGACTGATGGATCTCTGGATTCCTCTTAGTCAGGGCAGGCTTGTGCTGTGAAGAGGCTGGCAAGGAAATCAGGAAAGGTAAAATAAAGTAACGATAAACTGACTCAAAAATCTGACCAAACCTTACGTTAGAAGAGAGCGAGAATTGAAAATGCAAGTTAAAAAATAAACACTGTAAATGAATCCCTGTTACTGGCATTAGATGAAGATTGAGTGAAAAGCTGCATGTAGTCTGTCTTGCGTACAACAGGTTCGTCATAACGTCACTCATCCGAAAGGGGAAACCTTCTAACCATTATGCTGCACTGGGATTTGCTTACATCATTAATACCATCCTGCCCAGCAAGTAGATCTGATATTATTCCTACATTTAAGGTTCATCAGTGGACTGCTTGAGGAAAGCCACATTCAAGCCATTCCCATATGTTGGAATATTTTGTTACTGCAGCAACTGCAACATATAATAACCCAATGCAATTTAAAAACACAATTCCATTTGAATGAAAAGCAGAAACCAGAGACCAATGCAGAGAGGGTGCATTCTTGAACTCAGTTGATAGCCTACCAACCCTTCATGTTTTGCTTCACTTGCGCTTTCGATAATGTCAGCAATTCTGACTGGACCACAGTTCAATTAGCTTCACTTTATTAACTTTTATATTGGACAGTGGAATTCATCATTGAGATTATTTTACTGTCCCCTTTTTGTTGCTAGGTTCAAGGAAATGTACTCTTTCATGGGATGTGGGCACTGCTGGCAAGGCCAGCATTTGTTGCCCATCCGTAAATGCCGTTGAACTGAGTGGCTTGCTGGGCCATTTCAGAGGGCAGTTAAGAGTCATTGCTGCAGGTTTGGAGTCACATAAAGGCCAAGCCAGGTAAACATGGTAGATTTCTGGCCATAAAAGACATGCGTGAACCAGATGACTCTTTATGACAATCAATGAAAGTTTTATGGTCACCATTATAGAAATTAGTTTTCAATTCCAAATTTTTTACTAATTGAATTTAAATTCCACCAGCTGCCACGTCTCCAAAGCCTGCGCTTGGGCTTCAAGATATTCGTCTAGTGACATTACCACTGTGCTACAATCTCCCCACATTCCCTGCACTGCTTATCAATCATCATTTTGGAAGCATCATTAGTTAAAGGAATTCAGCAGTTAAAGCAGAAGAAATACAGGGATGAGCATTAAATCCCTCCTTACCAACACTGCCCTCATCCCAACAGCCAATAAATAAATTAAACACAGCTGACGTCCATGGTTTTCTAGTGTCCAGTTCCAACTCCATAACTGAGACAAACTGATCACAGGCAGTCTTCCTGTGTAGTGTACTTCCACTATGGGGTATGAAGAAACTTGGCTATTTGTGTGTAAGTCAAACTAACACATACCTCAGGTTTGACAATATATAAACTACAAATAGCTCTAACACTGTAAAAAAAAACACAGCAAAATGGTTGAGTTTGGTGGGTCGCAGAGTAATAACAGTACAGAAGGTGGTCATCTGGTCCATTGAGTCCATGTAAGAAATCTCACAACACCAGGTTAAAATCCAACCAATTTATTTGATGGTAAACCCAGAAGCTTTCAGAAACACTGTTCCTTGGTCACATGTGTGGAAAGTTCTGATCAGAGAAGGGCATATAAAGGCACACACAGTTTACTGATTAGAATGTGAGTCTTTACAGCTAACCTGCTATTCAAGTCTTAAAGGTGCAAACAATGTGAGTGGAGATAGTATTAAGCATAGGTTAAAGAGACGTGCATTGTCTCCAGACAGGATAGCAAGTGAGATGTTGCAAGTCAGACAAGTCATGGAGGTTACAGATAGTGCGACATGAACCCAAGATCCCGCTTGAGGCCGTCCTCACGTGTGCGGAACTTGGCTATCAGTCTCTGCTCAGCAACTCTGTGCTGTCGTGTGTCATGAAGGCCGCCTTGGAGAACATTTATCCAAACATCAGAGGCCGAATGCCCGTGACCACTGAAGTGTTTGCCGACAGGAAGAGAACGGTAGCACAGTGGTTAGCACTGCTGCTTCATAGTTCCAGGGTCCTGTGTTCGATTCCTGGCTCTGGTCACTGTCTATGCAGAGTTTGCACGTTCTCCTCGTGTCTGTGTGGGTTTCCTCCCACAGTCTAAAGATGTGCGGGGTTAGGTTGATTGGCCATGCTAAGAAATTGCCCCCTAGTGTCCAGGGATGTGTAGGTTAAAGGGATTAGTGGATATAATATGCAGGGATATGGGGGTAGGGCCTGGGTGGGATAGTATTCGGTGCAGACTCGATGGGCCGAAGAGCCTCTTTCTGCACTATAGGATTCTATGATTCTAGAACAGTCTTGCCTGGTGATTGTCGAGCAGTGTTCATTTATCCATTGTCGTAGCGTCTGCGTGGTCTCTCCAATGTACCTTGCTTTGGGACATCCTTTCCTGCAGCGTATTAGGTAGACAACGTTGGCTGAGTTGCAAGGGTATGTGCCGTGTACCCGGTGGATGGTGTTCTCACGTGAGATGATGTCACCCATGTCGATGGCCCGGCATGTCTTGCAGAGGTTTCTGTGGCAGCATTGTGTGGTGTTGTGGTCACTGTTCTCCTGAAGGCTGGGTAGTTTGTTGCAAACAATGGTCTGTTTGAGGTTGCGTGGTTGTTTGAAGGCAAGAAGTGGGGGTGTGGGGATGGAGATCAAGGACGGTCACCTCAGCGCCTAACTGTACCGCAAGCCCACAGATAACCTCATGATGCTCCACTTCTCCAGCTTCCACCCTAAACACGTTAAAAGAAGCCATCCCCGACAGATAAGACCTCCGTATACACAGGATCTGCTCAGATAAGGAGGATCACAACAGACACCTCCAGATACTGAAAGATGCCCTCATAAGAACAAGATATGGCGCTCAACTCATCAATCGACAGTTCCAAAGTGCCACAGTGAAAAACCGCACCGACCTCCTCAGAAGACAAGCACGAACATGGTGGACAGAGTACCCTTCATCGTCCAGTACTTCCCCAGAGCGGAGAAGCTACAACATCTTCTCCGGAGTCTTCAGCATGAAGACAAACATCTTGCCAAGGCCATCCCCACACCCCTTCAAACAACCGCACAACCTCAAACAAACCACTGTTCGCAGCAAACTACCTAGCCTTCAGGAGAACAGCGACCACAACACCACACAACCCTGCTACGGCAACCTCTGCAAGACATGCCGGATCATCAACATGGATGACATCATCTCACGTGAGAACACCATCCACCAGGTACATGGCACATACTCTTGCAACTCAGCCAACGTTGTCTACCTAATACGCTGCAAGGAAGGATGTCCCGAATCATGGTACATTGGGGAGACCAGGCAAATGCTACAACAACGGATGAATCACCAGGCAAGACTGTTCTCTTCCTGTTGGCAAACACTTCAACGGTCACAGGCATTCGGCCTCTGATCTTCGGGTAAACGTTCTCCAAGGCTGCCTTCATGACACATGACAGCGCGAGTCGCTGAGCAGAGACTGATAGCCAAGTTCCGCACACATAAGGACAGTCTCAACTGAGATCTTGGGTTAATGTCTCACTATCTGTAACCCCCATGCCTTGCCTGAACTTGCAACGTCTCACTTACTGTCCTGTCTGGAGACAATACGTATCTCTTTAACCTATGCCTAATGCTATCTCCACTCACACTGTTTGCATCTTTAAGACTTGAATAGCAGGTTAGCTGTAAAGACTCGCAGTCTAATCAGTATTCTGTAACCGCGTGTGCCTTTATATGCTCTTTTCCGATCAGAACTTTCCACACACCTGACGAAGGAACAGCGTTTCCAAAAGCTTGTGGGTTTACTATCAAATAAACTGGTTGGACTTTAACCTGGTGTTGAGAGACTTCTTACTGTGCTTACCCAAGTCCAACACTGGCATCTCCACACCATCGAGTCCATGCCAGCAGTAAAGTACTGTGGTTGTTACACAACCAATAATATATCTTATTTTAAACAAGATACAACTTACTTTTTGCAGTCAAAAATGAGAACTTTATCACCTCTTTGCTACTGCAAGACGTCAATGTACCAAGTTGAGATATTTCAATGAGGAAAGAGTGTCATTAATGCAGAATTACACCAGGAAATAGTTATTCTCGGGGACTTCTTTTAAACTAGATTGAACTTACTATTAATTGCAGTACAATTTGCCACCAGTTAATCATAGCACTTTGAAATGAAAGTATTAACAAATTTTCCAGCAATAATAATCAACTTCTTGAATATTTAAATTGTTAAACAAGTAGTCTTGCAGTAGAAGCAGAACAGAAAGATGTCAAATTCTCATTTGATATTGGATTTTCCCCGTGTGATGCAGAGTACTCATTAGTAAATACTGGACATTGGGAGGAACTCTCATCCTATTGGCAGGGGGTTTGATGGTGGGCAAGGGCAGAGAATCTGCTGGGGGCAAAGAAACTTAAGAAAACTGCCATCGTAAAATCACATTGCAATTCTCCCAATGGCAAGTTGATCTTCCTGCTGGCTAGCGGCATGAATGCAATTTACATCTTACAAATGCTCAATAAACTCACCAGAATCCCATCTAGCCTTCCAATCTTGCGACATACCAGCAAGAAATTACATTAGTTTAAAACTATATTGCAAATGAGTGGTGTGCACAAGGTGGCCCTCAGTTCAACAAAGCCTTTCTGCCATTGTGCTGCACTGTTCCTGATCCTTTCCTGCCAGGGCAGATTGGTTGGTGCCCTCCATCTCCATGTCAAATTGGTCTTCATGGATAGTACCATTCCACTGGACTCATGGGCCCTCCTGTGTCACCGAATCAGATCTACATAGCACCTGGGTTTGCGGAATACAAGGGTTTCCTTCCCCCTTGTTCCATACACCAATGAGTATCTGGACAGTGCTGTGTTGTGGGTCTCATGCAGCCACTGCTATATAGATCTGATTCAGTGACACAGGAGGGCCCATGAGACCAGTGGAATGGTACTATCCATGAAGACCAATTCAACATGGAGATGGAGGGCACCAACCAATCTGCCCTGGTGGGAGAGCATCAGGGAGAGTGCAGCACAATGGTAGAAAGGCTTTGTTGAACTGATGGCCAGCTTGTTCTCACCACTCATTAGCAATCTGGATTTTAAACCATCGTAATTTCCTGCTGGTATGGTGCAAGATTGGAAGGCCAGATGAGATTCTGGCGAACAGCTGGTTCATTGAGTGTTTGTGAGATGTAAATTACAACAACATGAGGCTGAGGAGAGGCTAACAAAGAGAGAGGAAGCAATGTGGAAGAACAGCTGTATAATGTGCCCATGCCCCAGGGGTACCTTGTTGCCCACTTGCAGTGCCAAGGGGGCAGGGCCTTTGGGTTCATCTAGGGATGGTGGGGGGTGGGGGGGGCGCGCTCCCTGCCACTCTGCATGGCAATCATCTGGGATAGAGGGAGGACAGTGATCGGGTTGGGGAGAAAATCACCACTGCTGGGGGTGGTGGGATGGAGATTGGGGTGCTCTGGGGTGGGGGAGGGGGAGCTGGAGAGGCAGCACTGCTGGGGTCCCAGGCTGGCCAGCGATTGAGCTGGCCAGCAAACAGGGACATTGACAGATTGGGACCACTGGACGTGCGGTGATGGGCAATGGCGGACAGAAGTGCAAGAATTTGGATGAGGATGGCTATCCATGGAAGACAGAGGGAAGACCAAGGGGAGGAAAGCTGGACCAGGACAGGGCTGCATGAAATGCTCATGACAAGAGGATCAAAGAGATATCACATCGTTTACTGGAAGGGGATGAACGAGGCAATAGATAGAGGTCCAAGTGAACATGGGTGCATTATGGGTGATGGACTGGGGGGTGGGGGGGGGGGCAGCAGTGGTTGAATTGTAGAGTTCACCGTGAGTAGCAGACACTCTACATAGTCTGATAAACAGAGACAGAGAGAGAAAGAGAGGAGGGGGGGGGGGGGGGAAGAGGGAGAGAGAGGGAGAGAGAGAGAGAGAGAGAGAGAGAGAGACGGACAGGGGGAGGAAGAGGGGGAGAGGGGGAGGGGGAGAATGTGCTGGACTGGTGTTTATGTATGGCGCAGGGACCTTTGAACCCATCGGCTGTCAGCATTGTACACAAATCAGCTGCCAACACACCAGGAGATTTGGAGGGGAGTTCACTTGTGCATAATTAATGAGGTTATAAGTGCAGAATCTGGTGCAGGATCCATCATTCTGGCCAGCAGAAAAAGCAAAAACATCGGAGAATTCTGCCTATTATTAATCTGGTTGTTTATTTTCAAGTGTAATACTTAAATGATTTCCTTACCCAACTTCTTCAAAGAATCCTTCTAGGTCATCCCTCTGTTCATCCAGTGATAATTCCAGATCCAAATAATTCCCATTTGGAGCTATCTGTAGTGCACAGTCCTCCAACTTGACAGAAATGAGAAAGAAAATTAAAATATTTTATACTTATGGCCAAAAAAGCCAATATTAAAGGAAAAATAAAGACGTGCATTTATTTAGCACTTTTTCATAACGTCTTAAAGTTCTTAACAGCCAACAGAGTAATATGACGTAATGTAGGAAATAATGGCAGCCAATTGAGGTCCCAAATCAGCAATGTGATAATGGCTAGATTAACTGTTTTAATCATGCAGGTTGAGGGATAAATTCTGGCCAGGACACTAAAGGAAGAACAACCGTCACTTATTCAAGTTATGTTGTGGGATCTATTATCCAAACTCAGGAAGGTGGACAGTGCCTCAGTTTGGGGGGCGATTCTCCTGACCAGCAACTTTTCTGGCGGGTCAGGACAGGAGATGCACATTGTCAGACTTGTTCCAGGATTTGCGCATGCGCATCTTCCAGCTCCAAAGAACAGTCGGAGACCAGGCCACTTTGGAAATCGGCGGGAAGACAGGTAAGTTATTTGAATTTTTTTTAATGTGTTTTAAATGTATTTTATAAGTAATTATCGGGAACTTACCGGTCCCGATTGAATCTCCCACCCCGTCAGGAGTACTTCATTCCGGCGGGGTTTAGACTAGCTCCCCACATTCAGGGAACTAGCAGGAGACCCCATCAGAATGAAGGGGTCGGGCACAGAGTGGGGAGATTTGAGTGAGAAGTTGAACTGACAAAATAGTCGTGATCTAGAACAGTTTTCCTGCCAATTCAGCATTTTTGAGAGAATCACCCCCATGGTCCCTTGGGTATTGGATTAATTACTGAATGTAATGACAGTATTTCTCCAGTTCTGCACTGGGATGTCAGCCTCACTCAGTGGTGTGTGTTGTGCAGCTCAGGGGCCACACGTGGCCCATCAGGGTACTGAGGACAGCCCGCAAGGCATTTTGTTGAATGTCGACCACATGCAGGGATGCCAGATTCCGCTGGTTTTCATCCACATCATTTTTTTTCCCCGACCAGCACAGATAAAACAATACACACACAAAACAAGGGCAAGGTGCTTGCTGATTGCAAAACATTGACTGTGAGGGCCGTGAGCTCCCTCTGCACCCAAAGTGCAAATTATTTTGCTTTTGCCATTTGAAGTTGATGACAGGTCTATTTAATGTGTGAATAATTAAGCATTTTCTATAACACATATTTCAAGTTTTGCGGTATTAAATGTTTTAATCTTGTTCATGGGGGTCATGATTAATGAACAAGCCCCGATTTCAATCTTGCTGCCCACTGAGGTGAAAGAGGGCCGCTCACGCTGTCCACTCACTAGCCTCGATTGCCCATCACTGGCTGAGCTTATGTGCAGTAAAAAGTCTGACAACACCAGGTTTTAGTCCAACCTATTTATTTGATAATATTCTCACTAGCTTTCGAGGGGACAGCCTCTTCGTCAGGTGAATGGAGAGTTCTGGCCTCAGACAGAGCATATAAAGCACAGACAGTTTAGAGATTACTGATTAAAATGCGAATCCTTACACCTAACCTGCTGTTCAAGACCTGAAGTGGCTGATAATGTGAGTGGTAGGAGCACTGATCACAGTTTAAAGAGATGTGTATTGTCTCCAGACAGTACAGTAAGTGAGGTTTTGCAAACCCAGGCAAGTCACGGGGGTTACAGATAGTGCGACATGAACCCAAGATCCCTGTTGAGACCGTCCTCACGTGTGCGGAACTTGGCTATCAGTCTCTGCTCAGCGACTCTGCGCTGTCGTGTGTCGTGAAGGCCGCCTTGGAGAATGCTTACCCGAAGGTCAGAGGCTGAATGCCCGTGACCACTGAAGTGTTCGCCAACAGGAAGGGAACAGTCTTGCCTGGTGACTGTCGAGCGATGTTCATTCATCCGTTGTCGTAGCGTCTGCATGGTCTCCCCAATGTACCATGCTTCGGGACATCAGACAATACACATCTCTTTAAACTGTGATCAGTGCTCCTTCCACTCACATTATCAGCCACTTCAGGTCTTGAACAGCAGGTTAGGTGTAAGGATTCGCATTTTAATCAGTAATCTCTAAACTGTCTGTGCTTTATATGCTCTGTCTGAGGCCAGAACTCTCCATTCACCTGACGAAGAGGCTGTCCCCTCGAAAGCTAGTGAGAATATTATCAAATAAATAGGTTGGACTAAAACCTGGTGTTGTCAGACTTTTTACTGTGTTTACGCCAGTCCAACGCCGGCATACCCACATCATGAGCTTATGTGCTCAGGTCCTGTAGTGGGAGCTAAACTTACAGCCTGGCTCACCGATGAGAGTGCTGCCAATTGAACCAAGGCTGATTGAGGAAACTTTTGTGAACTACAATGAAGTTTGATTTGGTGACAAACAGGCTATTAGTTATAAAGGGGAATTGAGAAGTCAGAATTTCTCCAATGCAGAGCACTGGGCCATGATTGCCTGTGGTGTTTGGTGGCCTGGACCTTCATTACACACAGTTCTGAATTGAATATTTTTCTAGACATGCTGTCCCAGATTATCAGAATAACAAGAAGTTGAGAATAATTTCCTCAATTTACCGTTACATTGGTAACAGAGCACAATTTGACACATTGACACACTGACATGAAACAATCCCATAGAGTTTTACAAGTGTGTGGATTTACAACTGTGCCATAAATAGAACAAGGTCATGTTCTTTTAACATGGGATCAAGTCCATCAGAAGACTTAATTCAAAGTTACTCATCAGTGAGCAGCTCTTCAATGCTATACATATAGCATTATGGCTAAATATTACAAGCATTTCTACTGTAAAAGCAGCAATTTTAACGTGTTACACAGGAGACAACAAATAGGGCTGGATTTTGCCACTAGTTTGCTGATCCCGATAACAGGATGATGATCCTTGGCCTGGCTCTGGAGCTTTACTTGATCCCATCCAAAGAAACTATTCTCCACATGATCATGAGAAGAAATGCAAATATTGCACAGGGCAACCCTACACATCTGTGAGAAGGTAATGTCTGAGTGTGAACCATGAGTCAGCAGTTACAAAGAGGTAGTTATCCAATTAGGAATGGAAACTTACCTAAGCCTCTCCCTGTCGCTGCAGGGAGTAGCAATTAGGTAAGACCACAGCTAGAGTTTTAAAAATTTGCAAATGAAAGGAGGAAGACAAAGCTGAAAGAGGCCCTGGGACATTGAGTGGGAAACGGTGGGATGAGTTACAGATTTTAGTTACAGTAACTGCCGGCGGGGGGGGCAGTGGAGCGGGTGCAATCATACAATGAGCAAAACAAGCAAACAGTGTTTCTTAAAAAAAACACCCGCAATAGTCAAAATAAAATGGAGACGAAAAGAAAAAGTAGCAGCCAGAGAAAACTGCATGCCTACTATACTGATAGTTAGTAGTGTGTCCACTTCTTCCTCCTCCCATCTACGCAACTTACCATCCCTTCTAACTGTGTGTGATTTGCAAACTTGGATGAACAACTCTCTTCCTTTCTATGGCAAAAGGCTCTCACAGGCTGCAGTCAAATTTGCATTCCTGCCCATTGGCCAGGTAGTGAATGTGGCTGGGTGTCAGGTAGGACTCAGAGTACTTTCATTTAAATAGGCCCCTGATGTTAAGATGGTCAGATCTCCACGCTCTCCAATCCCTCTGGGCACACTGGCCATGATGTGGAGATGCCAGCGTTGGTGTGGGGTAAACACAGTAAGAAGTCTCACAACACCAGTCTGCTTTCTTGCATCTTTGTAGAAACTGGCCATTGCCAGGCTTGTGCCGAATTTTCTGGCTGACCCTGCCACCCACCCCGCGCCCCCCCCCCCCCCCCCCCCCAACACACACACACACACACACACACACACACACACACACACACACACACACACACACACACACACAGTAGGGCTTCATTAACCCCCAGACCAATCACCACACTCCACCCAAATTGATTGCAGCTAACACAAACCACCCCCCCCACCAACACCCCAATCCCACCACCAATCACCGTCATAAAGCAGCAGTGGTTCCCCCCACTCCCATCAATCATTATTACAGCACGGCAACCGGATTCCCCCCCACCAATCACTGTTGCAGATGGCACAGCGGTGCCCTCCTGAATGGTCTGCTCCTACCTCCCCTTCAGCCCCATCCCTTGGCACTGCAAGAGTGCCAGGGTGGCAGTGCCACTTGCAGTGCCATGATGGCACTGCTAGGATGCCATGATGGGACTGTCCAAGGGGCACCCACCTCCTGGGGAAGTGGGATCCTCAATGTCCTCCAATTCTACCACCAAGACTGTCACATCTGATCCCCTTTGATGGGGACTATACATGATCCTTGCCAGTGAGAACCATCACTGGCAAAGCCATAGAGGAAAGTGAGTCAGGATGATTCTATCCCAGGCTCACTTTTAAAATTTAAATGCTATTTTTGGGCACGAGGCTGATCATGCTGGATATTCAGTGCCAGTAAGGTTGTGAGGTGAGAAATCGGGTGTGAACCTGGTTTCTTGGCTCTCTCACGATCTTACCAACTCGTCCCTCCCATTGGCCAGCGGGGCGAAATGCTAAGATCACTCCCAGTGTGTCTAATCACTGGGAATGATATACTTTAATCAAGATTTCTTCTTTCCTCTCTTGGTGACTTTGGAGCCCTTTCTTTTACCTGATTCAGATTCTTCCTATTGCGCCATGCTGAGAGTTGTCATCACACTTTGTATTACTAATAAGCCCGTAATTGATGTATCTTTAATTTCATGTTCTAAATAATCCTCAATCCTCCTTTCACTTCTACTTGTTTGTTTGAGATGTAGTCCATCAGCAATACTTTCTCAATCTCCCTCATTTGGATGGGCAGAACCTTCAAATTCGAAGTGGTGGTCTCAATGCGCAGTTGATGAGTCTTCTACTCATGGCAATATAATCATTAATGAGACTATTCCTCCTGTAATTGGTTAAGTGACCAACCAACAAGCCATGACACACTGACAAGCCTGCAGTGTGATCACCCAATGCCTACATTTGTGCATCTTCAGCAAAGGTTTATCAAATTTCACACATGTGCACAGACTCTGACCTATTATTTGCTTCCTAATCTATTTGTTGTTCAGGCAATTCTAGCACTGCAGCTCAGTCCTGACTCTCAACCATTAACTGGGCAGCAGTACAGCACTGCAGGCACATTGACCAATTCTGCTGGATTGACAAGTAGCCTGGGAGGGCATCTAGGGCAGCTGCCAGGATTGTAGCTGAAAAGAGATGCCCAAGGTCTAGGATCCCAGGGCAAGCAAGTCTGAGGATTTGGGCTTGTTAAGGTCAGAGGCGATTGGGGTGAGGGAGATGGTTTAAGAGAAAAGATAGGAAGGAAATGGGGTATTCAGTTTAAGGAGGGCTGCCACATAATTGGCAGAGAGCAGCCTACAAAGAGCAAGCCCCCACCCTGCCTCCCTTCCTGTCCTCTAATCATTTGAGGTTAAAACTCGGGTCTTCCACTCCCACTCTGCTGTCAATCATTTTAGCAAACCAAATAAACTAAATCAAATAAATCGAGGGACAAAGTAAAAGGGGCAGTCCCTTAAAGGGGGGAACCTCCTGAAACAAATACAAAGTGTAAAGGAAACTTAAAACATCAAACCAAAATGTGATTAAAAGTGTCAATAACATATCCCAGTCCCTGTGGGGCCCAATGTGCACAGAAGACCTCAATGGTACTCAGGGACACTGCATACTCCTTCTCCAGAGACACCTGGCCATGAATATAACTGCAGCAGAGGGACAGAGAGTCAGGTCGGACGACCCACTCGATCACCCGCTGCCTGGATCTCTTTATGGCAAGCTTGATGCTGCAAACATTATGGCATGGGCGACATATTATTCAAGTCAATATGCTTGATAACAAACCTAATCAAACCTTAAGTAACCATTCTAATATAATGAGGGGGCTGCTGATTTTGACATCTGTCCGCCCTCCGTTTAATGGGATTGCAATACCAGCCCACCCTCTTGCCCCCACCAAGACAATATAAAGTTCAACTCTACGAGCGAGTCTCACCTCTCCTTAGGATCTAGATAGGCTGGGCGAATGGGCCAGGAACTGGCAAATGGAATTTAATGTTGGCAAGTGCGAGGTGGTCCACTTTGGTAGGAATAATGGTAGGAAGGACTATTACTTACATGGCGAAAAACTGCAGCAGGCGACGGTGCAGAGGGACCTCGGGGTCCTTGTGCATGACTTGCAAAAACCCAGCCTGCAGGTGCAGCAGGTGGTCAGGAAGGCTAATGGGATGCTGGCCTTCATAGCGAGGGGGATTGAATATAAAAGTAGGGAGGTCTTGCTGCGGCTGTATAGGGCATTAGTGAGGCTGCAGCTGGAGTACTGTGTGCAGTTTTGGTCGCCGCACTTACGCAAGGATACTTTGGCCTTGGAGGGAATGCAGAGGAGGTTTACTAGGCTGATACCGGAGTTGAGGGGGTTGAGCTATGAGGAGAGGCTGAATAAACTAGGCTTGTACTCGTTAGAGTTTAGAAGAATGAGGGGAGATCTCATTGAGACATATAAGATGATGAATGGGATGGATAGGATAGAGGTGGAGAGACTCTTCCCGCTCAGACAGGACAGTAGGACTAGGGGGCACAGCCTCAAGATAAAGAGGGGGCGGTTTAGAACGGAGTTGAGGAGGAACTTCTTCACTCAAAGGGTGGTGAATCTCTGGAATTCTCTGCCCGTTGAAGTGGTGGAGGCTGCCTCGCTAAATATTTTTAAGACGCAGGTTGATGGGTTTTTGATAAGCGAGGGGATTAAGAGTTATGGGGAGAGGGCGGGAATGTGGAACTGAGCCACGACAGATCAGCCATGATCTTATTGAATGGCGAGGCAGGCTTGAAGGGCTAGATGGCCTACTCCTGCTCCTATTTCTTATGTTCTTACTCGCCCCTTCGAATTTCATGGGAAAGGCTCAGAACGGATGCCTCTGCAACCTTCTCGTCAAAAGGAGAATGCTGCATAGTAATAAGATCTTTAATTTCACAAGGAAATTAAAAACTACATTCTGCAAACCAAGCAATTTCACCAGATGCTTTTGCTTAAAGTATTCAGGATGTATCAACAGGATGCAAAGTGAAATCAAATTTTATATCAGAAGCCCACCTTTGTTTCTCTTTGCAATGATATTAAGTTTCATCCATTGATAAATATGCCATAACATATATAAATATATACACATACAAATACAACTATAATAGGGATGATTTAACAATCTGTGCTGTAAACATTGCATTAAGTCAGCTACTGATATTGCCAAAACCACTAATATGGAACAATTACATCTGGGTAATAAAAGCAGTATCATTCCCACTTCAAGTGTAAGAAAATGGAAGTACAAGTGTAAAAAAAAATTATTGATTTTATATAAAATTTGGGTAGCAATTAAAGTGATAAAATTGATGTCAATTTATTAGTCTGCTCCAGTTGCACCCTTTGTGTAATCTATTCTTTTCATTGGATTATTTGTCATTAAACTGTAAAAGTTTAGTGGTAAAAACACCAAAGCCTGAATGAACAATAAAACGTTAGCAGTTATATATTCACTGTACCTGTGAGTTGTCCCATTTAACTGTTTTTTCGGCCAGCAAAAAGCTTTAACTACGGCGCAGTGAACTTTATCTAGCAGAACATTTATCAAGCACACATTATTCTAGTTACAAGTGGTAATATTTAATTATTAAACTCAATCAAGTTGTCACCATAGGTTAAAGCTGAAAGTTGACTTCAGAACTACATGCAAGGGTTGGCAAGGCTGAAATTTGTTGGCCTTGGAAAGGTTGTGGTGAGTTGCCTTTTTAAACTATTGCAGTCCATCTGTTGCTATTGCACCCACAGTGACAAAGCTGGCGTACCAGTTATTACTGGTGCTCAAGTCAATGCCAGGAGGCTGTCCAGTATAATTCTTTTTTGACTTCACCATCGTAGTCTAGTGGTTAGACACTTTGTTGAGGGTCTGGAATCACATGTAGGCCAGACCAGACCTGGACAACAGATTTCCTTCCACAAAGGACATTAGATTAGCTTTTGATTCCTGTTGTCGTGGGATCTGAACCAGCTACCCATGATACTTGTCTGCTCCTCTGGATTACTGGTCCAGTGACATTACCACAACGTCACCGCCACACTGCTATTAAAAAGGCCAACAACAATCAGTTGAAGCTCACACATGAAAAACATGAGCAACAGGAGATTCACAGCCTCAGATGGACGAAGGGCGAGTGGAAAAAAAAAACACTCAAAAAATAAAACAGAATGGCAGGATGTGACTTGTACACTCCTGCAGGAGATGTGAAACATGAAATCAGCTCAACTTTCCCTCTAGGCACATGACACTTTAGAATATCATGTAATTACCTGCTTGTGCTTCTGTTATGCTGTCAGCATCTGAATTGAACAGATATTAAATCCAACATTCTGTATATGTAATGTTTACAAATTCCAACTTGAAATTTTATTTCACACTGCCAAAGTCAAATGAACCAATACAAAAGTGAACCGATCCCATGTCACACACGATAAAGACACACAGGTTACGCTTGATAAAGATGAATTTGCATTGGATTTTGTATGGGAAATAGCTGCAATTTGTATCCAGAATAATTCGCATTTATGACATTATGTTGCAAGCTGTCATGATTTCAACTTTCGGCTATAACCTATGATAACGATTTAATCGAGTTTAAGTATTACCATTAGTAACCAGACTAATGTGCACCATAAATCATAGAATCTCTACAATTCAGAAGAGGCCATTTGGCCCATCAAGTCGACACCTTTTCTCTGACAGAGCATCATGCCTACACGCTCTTACCCACTCTATCCCTGTAAACCCACACATTTCCCATGGCCAATTCACCTAACCTACATACCTTTGGACACTAAGGGACAATTTATCACGGCCAATCCACATAGCTTGCACATCTTTGGACCGGGAGGAAACCTATGTGGACATGGGAAGAACAATCACCTAAGACTGGAATTGAACCTGGGTCCCTAGAGCTGTGAGGTATCAGCGCTAATCACTGTGTCACCATAGTAAATGTTCTACCAGATAGAGTTCACCATGTTATAGTTAAAGCTTTTTATTGGCCCAATAAACAGTTAAATGGAATAGCTCACAGAATACAGTGAGTTTATAACTGCTTTTTTTATATTGTTCATTCATACTGTAACTGTTTACACCATTAAACTTTTATAGTTTAATGACAAACAATTAAGGTGGCCAGAGGTCCTGGTTCTGCTAGGACAGTCCCAGATTTTCATTAAACATCTGGCTCCCTGACTATTTGCTCAAACTAACTCAAATGTCCCTGTTTGCGGATTTTCCCTCTTCACATGAACCAAGTTCGGGAGTTCCACCAACAAGTCGCCTTTTTTGTGCAGCACCAGCATCTGTTTTCACTTTCTCCCTCCTCCATCTAAACTTATGCTCCATTTAGAAAGCAAACAAAAATCCTCCCGGTTGCACCAAGAATTTGAATTTCGCCACTTGCCGACCATAAGCTGGTCCAGGAAGCTTCTGCATCCTTCTCGCTGGGAGTAATTTTCTCCTCTACCCGCAAAATGGACTGGTTCTGAACAGGATGACCTTTTGTTGCCCTGGGTTGATTCAACTTTAAAAGAGCCTTGATTAGCCAGTTGGAATGATCTGATGGAATGGCCAATCAGGAATTTCACGCAGGAGGTGAGTAAAAAATAAAGCCTTTGTTCAGTTTTTCTTTAAGAAAATTATTATACTATTGAACTAGAAAGAGTGCAGAAAAGATTTACTAGGGCGCTACTAGGACTTAATGGTTTGACTTATAAGGAGAGGCTGGATAGACTGGGATTTTTTTTCTCTGGAGCATAGGAGGCTAAGGGGTGATCTTATAGAGGTCTATAAAATAATGAGGGACACAGATCAGCTAGATAGTCAATATCTTTTCCCAAAGATAGGGGAGTCAAAAACTAGAGGGCATAGGTTTAAGGTGAGAAGGGAGAGATACGAAAGGGTCAAGGGGGCAATTTTTTCACACAGAGGGTGGTGACTGTTTGGAACAAGCTGCCAGAGGTAGTAGTAGAGGCAGGTACAATTTTATCTTTTTAAAAGTATTTAGACAGTTACATGGCTAAGATGAGTATAGAGGGATATGAGCCAACTGCAGGCAATTGGGATTATAGAAACTATAGAAAATTACAGCTCAGAAACAGGCCTTTTGGCCCTTCTTGTCTGTGCCGAACCATTTTTTGCCTAGTCCCACTGACCTGCACTTGGACCATATCCCTCCACACCCCTCTCATCCATGTACCTGTCCAAGTTTTTCTTAAATGTTAAAAGTGACCCCGCATTTACCACTTTAGCCAGCAGCTCATTCCACACTCCCACCACTCTCTGCGTGAAGAAGCCCCTCCTAAAATTCCTTTTAAACTTTACTCCTTTCACCCTTAACCCATGCCCTCTGGTTTTTTTCTCCCCTAGCCTCAGTGGAAAAAGCCCACTTGCATTCACTCTGTCTATACCTTATACATTTTTATCAAATCTCCCCCCATTCTTCTACGCTCCAGGGAATAAAGCCCTAACCTATTCAATCTCTCTCTGTAACTCAGCTTCTCAAGTCCCGGCAACATCCTGTGAACATTCTCTGCACTCTTTCAACCTTATTTACATCCTTCCTGTAACTAGGTGACCAAAACTGTACACAATACTCTAAATTTGGCCTCACCAATGCCTTATACAACCTTGCCATAACACTCCAATTCTTACACTCGATACTCCAATTTATAAAGGCCAATGTACCAAATGCACTCTTTATGACCTATCCACCTGTGAGGTCACTTTTAGGGAATTCTGTACCTGTATTCCCAGATTCCTCTGTTCAACTGCACTCTTCAGAGTCCCACCATTTACCCTGTACGTTCCACTTTGGTTTGTCCTTCCAAAGTGCAATACCTCACACTTGTTTGTGTTAAATTCCATTTGCCATTTTTCAGCCCATTTTTCTAGTTGATCCAAATCCCTCTGCAAGCTTTGAAAACCTTCCTCACTGTCTACTACACCTCCAATCTTTGTACCATCAGCAAATTTGCTGAGCCAATTTACCACATTATCATTGATATAGATGACAAACAACAATGGACCCAACACCAATCCCTGCGGCACACTAGTCACAGGCCTCCACTCAGAGAAGCAATCCTCCACAACCACTCTCTGGCTTCTTCCATTGAGCCAATTTACTACCTCCCCATGTATAGCTAGAGACTGAACCTTCCTAACTAACCTCCCATGAGGGGCCTTGTCAAAGGCCTTGCTGAAATCCAGGTAGACAACATACACCGCCTTCCCTTCATCCACTTTCCTGGTAACCCCCTCGAAAGCCATGTTGACTCTTCCTAATAAGTCCCTGTCTATCCAAATATTTGTAGATCCTATCCCTTATCACACCTTCCAATAACTTTCCCACCACTGACGTCAAACTTACTGGCCTATAATTTCCCAGATTTCTTTTGGAACCTTTTTTAAGCAACGGAACAACATGAGCCACCCTCCAATCATCTGGCACCTCCCCCGTGAATACTGACATTTGAAATATGTCATCCAGGGCCCCTGCAAGTTCAACACTAGCCTCCCACGAGGTCCATGGGAATACCCTGTTAGGGTTTCAAAAAAAAAAGAGTGGCATGAACAAGTTAGGCCATGAACAAGTTCCATGCTGTAAACTTCTATGACTCTATGACTCTAATTAGGCAAAAATGTAATTGAACCAGAAATCTGTGGCTCATAACAGCTGTCTTCAATCATTGGGGGTCCTACTAACGTGGTCAGCTCTAGCTGGACATATTCCAGGAGACGTTGGCACAACCTTCTGCCTTCAACAGCTCTTTCCCCAGACTCCTGTCGTTGGTCACCCAATGTGTCAATTATCACAGAGCCCAAACTTATCAAGTGTGTCGGTTTTTTGACTTTTGAAAATCTGGTCACCCTACAACTAATGGCATAGGTAATAAAAACAGAAAATGCTGGAAATATTCAGCAAGTCAGGAAGTATCTGTGGGAGAGAGAAACAGGGTTGATTCATTTCTAATGGGCCCAGTCCTGGCCTGGTGAATATTCCCAACATTTTGTTTTTATTTCAGATTTACAGTGTCCACAGTATTGTACTTTTATAATGGCATAGTTAAGCCGCTGTTATGCCATGGTACTCCTTATTCTGCAATCATAAAACACTTGGGTTTTGTGCAGCTGCCTGGTAAACACACATGAATTTGTTAAAGTTACGTCTCTTAAAAGTTCTGTGAAACCAATACACTTCAGGTCAACATCAAACACAACATTGACTAACCATAACTAATGCAGAGCTATCATCACTGAATGAAGTGAGACCCCTTGTGAAGGGAGACTGTGGCAGTGGCAAAATAAGTCTTTATTAACCAATCCACATCCCCACAACACTTAAATAATTAATAATAAAAAATAATTATTCTGTAGGCAAGTGCTGCATTACTGAAGTTATGTCCTGAAATTAAGGTATTTCACTGCTAAAGAAAATATTTAATGAGTTAATTTTGCAAAAACATTCCGTAAAGTTCAAAGGTTATGAGAGAGACAGAAAGATTGGCTAAGTGAGTCTGGGATTTCAGTAAATAGCAGAAGTAATGGAAATTAGAAGAGCAATTAAGCTGGCACACACATTGAAGAAGAAATGATCAACATGGGGTCTAAAATCCCAAATTATAGTGAAGTAGTGGCTGGAATTCTCTGGTCTCCCACATTCCGCCACTGCTGCCAGTGAGAATGGAGAGTCTGGCGCTCAGCAAATCTCCGTTCACTGCACGGAGACTGGAAAATCCCAGCTGCAGGCGAGATCAGAGAATGCTGCTCAATATTACCAACAAAACCTGCAACTTCAATAAGCAAATCTGCATTATTTGCTGCATTGAATAAGAATCCAGATTTTGAGAGTATTCTTGTGCAATTTTCATGTCTAAACTTTCACTTCCTCCACAGTTTTAAAATGAACACAAGGCTATCTCATCATTCACCTGGTGGTACAGGATGCAGATGTATAATACTATGCTGCTGCTCGGTTTCACCAAAAGAACCAACACAAACAAAACATGCTTACATAGTTAGTGTTCAGTAAGCTTGTAATTTTCAAGCATTTCAAAAACAAATGGTAGGAACACATGCAGCAAAGTTGATAAATTTGCTTTTTAGAACAATTACTCGTGTAATTTTGTTGCCAAACATCGGGCTTGAAAGGGAGTTTTGAGATAGCAGAATCTAAAAGAGCAGTCACATGACCCTTCAGTTAATCAGGCTTGAGCGTGCGAATTCTGGAGCTGAGCACGGCTATTTCCGCTCCAGTTAGGAGTTTGGAGCCAAGGAGTACAATCGCCTTTATATGACCCTCTGTATATAGTTACTAGCCTTTATAAACTTTTCATTCATTATCTACTTCTGGTTGTCCGTTTTTGCAAGATACTACACACATTAAAATAGATTTGCATTTGTATAGCATCCTTCTAAGCCCCCTGACATTCCAATGTGTTTTACAGCCAATGAAGTGTTTCTGAAATATAGTCACTGTCATGATGTTATCAGCCATAATTATACGTGATGGCGGAGCAGGCTCAAAGGACCGTGTTGCTGCTCCTATTTTCTGCGTTTGTATATTGGAAACACAGCTCCTACAGCATAAACCAGAAGGATTGGTAGTGCAGACAGGTTATTAATTCAATACCCAGATTGTCACAGTAGTCGATATCAGCATGGTCACCACAGATTGCATCAAGGAGATGAAAAGGAGGAGAGGTAGGTCAGCAAAGTATCCCAGATAGCTATCCAGTAAATCTTTATGGAATAAATATTTGACAGAAACAGAGTACTCCTTTAATATTAGTTGCTGAAAGTAGCTAAGGAAAGGTTTTCACAGCTGTATAGAGATGCTCCCTTATCTTCTTAAGCAGTCCCTCAGGACCAAGGATGACATGCTTCCACTCCAGTTCCATTGGACCTATCAGCCATTTCGGAGCCAATGCATGATCATAGAATCCCTACAGTGCAGAAGGAGGCCATTCAGCCCATCGAGTCTGCACCAACCACAATCCCACTCAGGCCCTATTCCCATAACCCCCACATATTTACCCTCCTAATCCCTCTTACACTAGGATCAATTAAGCATGGTCAATGAACGTAACCTGCACATCATTGGACTGTGGGAGGAAACCAGAGCACCCGGAGGAAACCGTTGCAGACACAGGGAGAATACGTAAACTCCACACAGACAGTGACTCGAGGCCGGAATTGAACCCGGGCCTCTGGCGCTGTGAGACAGCGGTGCTAACCACTGTGCCGCCCTAAATTCTACCACAAATGGAGCAAGTAGTGCTTCAAGGATTAAGTAGATAACGTGTTTGGAGGGGTGCATACCCTCTTCAATGCCTCAGCTTCACCTGTGCGTTTTCCTGGTGAAACTTCTCGATGTACCTCCTGCCTTCCTGAATGAACTTGTTCCATTTTAGTCAGTCACAAGAAGGCGAAACATCCTCACTGACTCATAGGAGTCTCTGGCTTGTCTTTTCTGTTGTTGTTAGATTGAAATCCTGGACCCACTCCCCACCACCCCCACCCCCCCTCCCCCCAAACAGCTCTGCGGGTGTCTCTGCACCTGATTGGAGTGCTCCAAGAAGACAACTCACCACCATTTTCTCAAGGGCAATTAGGAATGGGTGACAAATACTGGTCTAGCCAGAGGTGCCTATATCTCATGAACAAATTTTAAAAAACAAGCCAGGAACTCCCATGAGCTAATGAGGATGTTTGACCTCTTCAGGAATGCTTTGTGGGCATCTCAAAAGTGTTGCTGCTGTCCCATTGAAATCTCCTACTGTGACTGAGTTCAAAGTAGAGCAGTTGCAGAGATGCAAGCAATGGTTCACTTCTTACTACCATGGAAGGAAAGAATGATTCATTGATTGTGGGGTACAGGTTAACTGTGTTAACAAGTCAAATGGCCTCTCCTCACCTCCAGCCTAACTAATATGTTGCAGGAAAGAAAGAATTCCTTTCAAAATCATGCCAGTGAAAACAATGATGTTTTACGGTACAGGAGAAGTAGAAGCCAAGAGTTTATTCACATAATTCCTCAGATGAGGAACTTAGCCAAGATTTTAAAAATAACCAACTTGATTATCAGCTTTCTTCAAATCATTCATAGCAATTCTATTTTTTAAACCTTTTCTTTCTTGATTACTATTTAACATAAGAACATAAGAAATAGGAGCAGGAGTAGGCCAACTAGCCCTTCGAGCCTGCCCCGCCATTCAATAAGATCATGGCTGATCTGTCGTGGCTCAGTTCCACATTCCCGCCCTCTCCCCATAACCCTTAATCCCCTCTCTTATCAAAAACCCATCAACCCGCGTCTTAAAAATATTTAGCGAGGTAGCCTCCACCACTTCAACGGGCAGAGAATTCCAGAGATTCACCACCCTTTGAGTGAAGAAGTTCCTCCTCAACTCTGTTCTAAACCGCCCCCCCTTTATCTTGAGGCTGTGCCCCCTAGTCCTACTATCCTTTCTGAGCGGGAAGAGTCTCTCCACCTCTATCCTATCCATCCCATTCATCATCTTATACGTCTCAATGAGATCTCCCCTCATTCTTCTAAACTCTAACGAGTACAAGCCTAGTTTATTCAGCCTCTCCTCATAGCTCAACCCCCTCAACTCCGGCATCAGCCTAGTAAACCTCCTCTGCACTCCCTCCAAGGCCAAAATATCCTTGCGTAAGTACGGCGCCCAAAACTGCACACAGTACTCCAGCTGCGGCCTCACCAATGCCCTAAACAGCCGCAGCAAGACCTCCCTACTTTTATATTCAATCCCCCTCGCTATGAAGGCCAGCATCCCATTCGCCTTCCTGACCACCTGCTGCACCTGCAAGCTGGGTTTTTGCGACTCATGCACAAGGACCCCGAGGTCCCTCTGCACCGTCGCCTGCTGCAGTTTTTCTCCACGTAAGTAATAATCCTTCCTACCATTATTCCTACCAAAGTGGACCACCTCACACTTGCCAACATTAAATTCCATTTGCCAGTTCCTGGCCCATTCGCCCAGCCTTTCTAGATCCTTCTGTAGACTCTCCCCACCCTCTGCACAATTTGCCTTTCCACCAATTTTAGTGTCATCAGCAAATTTCGACACCCTACACTCGGTTCCCTCCTCCAGATCATCTATATAAATGGTAAATAGCTGAGGCCCCAGCACCGACCCCTAGTCACCATCCGCCAATCCGAATAGCACCCATTGACCCCCACTCTCTGCCTCCTATTTGACAACCAGTCCTCTATCCACGCTAACACCCTACCCCCAACTCCGTGCCCCCTGACCTTCTGCAATAACCTCTTGTGAGGTACCTTGTCAAACGCCTTCTGAAAATCAAGAAAGACCACATCCACCGGCTCTCCTCTATCCACCGCCCTAGACACATCCTCATAGAACTCCAGTAAATTTGTCAGACACGACTTCCCTTTAACGAAACCGTGCTGCGTCTGCTCTATCAAGCAGTTCCCCTCAAGATGCCTCGCTATTTCCTCCTTGATGACGGATTCCAACATTTTACCTACAACAGACGTTAAACTAACAGGCCTATAATTCCCCGCCTTTTGCCTGGCACCCTTCTTAAACAACGGCGTAACATTAGCCGTTTTCCAATCTTCCGGCACTTCCCCGGAATCCAGCGACGTCTGGAAAATAACCACCAAGGCATCCACTATCACCTCCGCCATTTCTTTCAGGATCCTCGGATGCATTCCATCCGGTCCTGGGGACTTGTCCACAATCAGCCCCTCCAGTCTGTCGAGCACCACCTCTCTAGTAACAGATTTTAACTATTTGAGATTTTAACTATTAAAGTATCAAGTCACAGGAGGAGAGATTGAGACTGACTATAATTACCTCAGCTCCAATCCCTCACCAGATAAATAGCTCAGAGACTCTGGCCAGAATTTTACCACCCCGCCCGCCACGGAAATCAAAGCAGGCAAGATGCAGACAATGGGAAGGTCCGTTGACCTTGGGTGGGATTTTATGGTTTCAGGATGAATGAGGCTTTAAAATCTTGCCCTTTGCGTCAGTGTCGAGTGACCACCTGAGCAAGGCCCTGAAGAAAAATGTTTCTACATTTGTCAAGCCAATCCTCACCTATCATTAATGCCACTGGGAAAAACAGGCTAGAATCTTCAGGTTCCTCCCCTCGTACTACTTTATAAAATAGCCAATGCCACACAGATAAGTTGTTTGCTCCTTGCGCTGATATCTATGCTGCGTTTAGCTCCATCACGACCACTGTCCTTCAAAGTACCAGTATCTTAGTATTGTGAACCTCAGGTGTTTGACTAAAAACACTGTGGAAAGGCACACTACAATTACATGCCACCACTGCCTTCCAGAGGAGAATGCACAGCAGCCTGCATTCTTCTTACTTATTTCAACTGACAGTCTTCACAATTCTGAGTCTAATGTTTCTAACTTCAAGTCCCAGAAATCAGGTTGGCACTTCAGTCTATCATTGTTAGAAGTCTTTCAGATGAGATATTTAATAGAGGGCCAATCCTCCTGTTCAATTGGACACCAAATGTCTCTTGGATTTTCAAACAGTGTAGAAGCTTGCCTTTGTACTGATTAACGTACCTTTCCTCCAATGAATACTTCAAAAGCAAAATGTCTTTATCTCAGATGTTGCTTCAGAGAATTAGCTAGCCGTAAATTAAATGGATGAGCTTGACCACATAACAACAATGACTGCATTTCATAAGTGAACTTGTTGAATATCGTTGCATCCTGTGCGAGTGATAAAACTCTATAAATTTTACAATTTTGTAATCTGAATTGAAGCTTCTCCACTGCAGTCCAAGTATAATGCATGTTCTCGGTTTGGTCAATTGGTTTGGGTTTGGATTTGTATTTCTAAACAAAATGGCCAAAGGTTACAGATTGGAAAAGGATCTTTGGCGCAAAGGAATCTTTATAATGCAAAACTATGACAAAAGCATCATTCTGCTTCTCCCCCACGTAGCTGGGCCCGAAAGCCCTGCCCTAAGGGCGAGAATGGGCATGGATAAGAATGCAAAATTGTGAGCTGACATACCGGTTTCCTGACCCTGTTCCAGCACTGGCCATTTTTGCTGAGACAGGTTCAGAACCCGCAGGGCTGCCTGCTGTCACACAGAAGGTAGCCAATTAGGCTCATAAAGGGCTTTGTTAACGCTGATAAAAAAAGAGTTTTCAGTCGGGCTCCAGTTTGCTGGACTGGTGGGGGATGTTTTAGGCACGCTTCTTTATGCCAATGCATAGCAGTTGCATGAAAATCTCAGTGAGTAACTGTTTCATCCTGAGTGGCACATTTGCAAGCACCAAAAGAGTCCTGACTTCTGTGTCCTGCCCCAGAGGGAATGTACTTTGGATGATCGTGTACAGCTTTACAAAGGTGTGACACCCAAAGCCCCAATTAGGACTTTGAGCTTCTTAACTCCGATTACTTTCCTTTCCAATCAAATGGATGGTACTGCACTCATTTGCATTCATCAGGTCACAGCCAGAAAACTATCTGCACCCACACCATTAACTCTGGTGTTCTGCATGAATCTTGGTCCCATTGCTATTTCTCATGCTGCCCCTCACAACAACAGTCCAAAACACAATGCCGGATTCCATGTGAATGCCGACACCTGGCTTTAACTCCTCACCACCTCTTAGAGCCACAGCATTCTTAGATTTGTACACTGCTTGTCTGATATCCAGTCCTGCATAAAGCAGAAATTGCCTCCCAACTAAATAGTGCCTTGATCAAAACCATTGTCTTCAACCACAAACACCATTCCCTTGTCACCGACTCCATCCCTTTTCTTGGCAGCTCTCCAGTAGATCTGCTTCTGTTTGAATAGCATATTTTAACAAAAGAACAAAGAACAAGAAGAAAGAACAACCCAGCACGGGAAACAGGCCCTTCGGCCCAACAAGCCCATGCCGCCGCATCACCCTACACCTATTCTACCCTGTGTGTCTACGAATAGAACCCCTGACTTAGCCAGATTCAGGGGAGAATAGTGTCAATTTGGTAAAACCAATCAGCCTAAGAGCACATCTTTGGGGTGTGGGAGGAAAGCGGAGCGCCCGGAGAAAACCCACACATCCACAGGGAGAATGCACAAACTCCCACAGACACAGGCCCAAATCCATGTATCTGCACAGCCAGCAGTGCTAGTCACCTACCATGTCCCAACCTCCTGTAAGTGCCCAAAGGTAGAAATCTGTCACTCACCTTCTCTAAGCCTACTCTCGCCTAAGCCCAGCGAGCCAAAGCCCTTCTCACTCAGTTCCCACTCACTCCGCTGCCCGCTCTATGCTGCTACCCCTTTTTTATACCCCCCCGCTGCCCCTTAACGACAATCCCCTGGCCTAACTTCCGGTACGGAAGTAAACTACACTCTAACAAGCCCCGAGAACCGGAAGTACAGAAAAAAAGCGGTTTTTTACTATAAATCAGTCACTCACCACAGCCACAGCCACCAGGTTCAATGCTCCGGAGAACAAACAGACACACAACTACACAGCACTTAATACTCTGAAAATTATGGTCTAATTCTGTTGTCCACTAGTCCATATAATTGCATGATTTTCCTTAACGTGATGTTTTATTACTGTTTTAAAATCTATTTTACACACAAACACACAAAAAAGTGGAGCGAATTGGACCCAAATATATCTGACCCATCAGTGGAACAGATTTAAATGGGCCAATAGTCACATAATCTTCCAAAACTTCTGCTCTGATATGTTCGCTGAGGATTGGTTCCTCAGAGAAAGGGGAAGTTTAATGTAAACTCATTTCCAGGAAAACTGTCCTGAAAACATTGACTGGTGTATAAGAACCCAGGGAATGTTCACACAACAGATGTTACATTTACACGAACATTTTACAAAGGGAGTTTAACAACGAGATGAAGTTGCTTCACCGAACAATCTTCATGACGCAAATCAATTAAAGCAGGAATGCAAGGCACAACGAAATTAAAAGGGGATTCTCAAGGGATACATACTCCAGCACAAAGCCCATTGTCACATGGATGTTACTGAACCTTACCAGAGAAAGCCTCAATCAATAGCCATTTGGTACTAACACTTGGAAGCATACATCCACAAATTCAACAACTGCACTGAGGCCTTGAAACCACTTTCAAACATTTAAATATTTTGATTAAGTCCCAACAAACTTGGAGAAAATAGCTGATTGAGTCAGGAACTAATATTTATTGAAAGGATTAGATTCCCACGATTGATAGTCTCTGGAGAGGGAGAGACAGCACTGAATCAAATGCTGCGACCATGTGTTTAAAACCTTCAGGATGGGAAAAAGTACACAGAGCAATTGTTGCCAGATTTGATGCATATGATTCCTTTAAAAGGCCTAAGCTATCTAGTACTTCTTGACTCTTGATTTGAATGATCTGATAACACTTTTTGAAGAAACTTCCAAGTTTCATGTTGTATGTGTCATGTCATTTACATTGCTGTGTCCAAGTTAAAAGAAAGAGCCTCACTGTCCTGATTGCTCCCCTTTCTCAGTCTTGAGTATCCCCCGATAGAGCAAGCTTTCCCTAGAAAGGCAGTAGCTGAATGGGTGCAATCCTGGATGTGATGTTGCACCTACTCTGGCAAATCACATATCCAGTAACATATCACCCGGCTCTGGTTTGCTGCTGGAAACAAATTTTAAGAAGCCCACACAAAAGAAACGGCGACTTCTGTGACTGAAGGTGGAAATCAGGCACGGCTTTTAACTGTTTGCTTCCTGGCACTTGCTAGTATCGGCACAAAATAAACTGAACATTTCTCTTTCAACTGTAAAGTTTTATGGATACAGTCCTCATACACAAGAGATATATAATTGACTCAATTATTACCAAACAATACTGCAATACAGGTCAACATTTCAAAATCCTTTCTGAATCAAAATAAAGCAACAATGACAAAGTGTGAAAAACCTGCACAGTCCAGTTCTTTGTGGATCACCGCATCTTTAACACTTAAAAAGACTAAAGATTTACCAAATTATATATACTTCCAACCACACCACACAACCATGTCTGACAGCAATCTCACAGATCTACTGTAAACATTTCCGTAACCAAGATGGTTTAAGATAGTGAGTTGTTTCGTGCACTTTATGCTTATTGCTATTGTGTTCTGTGAAAATGTGGTACAGCAGGTTGTTTTGAATTATGGTGGTTGACAATATATCATTCATTCAAAGTAGGATTCATTTTTTTAAAGAAACAGACAATAGATAAAGCTTCCAACATCATTAGAGAAAGTATGTGACTGGCCCAATGCAGCTTAAGACAGGTGCTCAGTGGAAATGTCACAATTTTCCCCAGATCTTGCATCAGCCCTGCAGCTAACCACTATACCCGACACTGTGCAACCACTATCAGGATTAATTCAAGACTATAAAGTTGATTTCTTCACATTTCTTCCTTTTTTTTCTAGAGTGCAGTTTCACAGGTGTTGGCTTCTATCTAGTAATGAAACCCAAGTAGCCAATCTTTGGTATCCTGTCCCCCTCCAACAGTCACAAATGTATATTTTCCCACTGGAAGTGAGTCAGAACTTTCCCTTTCCTAACCCAAGGTATGAAAGCATATGTTTCAACATCTGACAGAGACAAATTAACTCAGCACAAACCTGGCATCTCCCTGTCTGTAGAACACACTGCACATCAAGAGCACAAGAAATAGGAACAGGAGTAGGCCGTATAGCCCATCGAGCCTGCTCTGTCATTCAATACAATCATGGTCGATCTTTGACTTTAGTTCCATTTTCTAATTTGCTCACCTTAATTCCGGGAGACTAAAAATCTGTTTATCCCAGCATAAATGCATTCATTGATGGATCTCCATAACCCACCAGGGCACAGAATTCCAAAGATTTACGACATTTTGAGTGAAGTAAGATCTTCCCAACTCTATACGAAAATGATAGGCCCCTAATCCTGAGACTGTGCCTTGTATTTCAAATTGTTTAATTTCTCAGCATCTGCCCAAGGGAGTCAAGAATTTCATCCACTATTGGACTGCAAAGGGATCCACAATCTTTGGCTTTTTACGTCAGCTTGTCTCTGTTTTCTCATCTGTTGGTGATGTAATCCATCCACCATTTCACAATCTACATTTACATTTCTCTTTCCTTTTTGGCATGTATGTGTTATCTCAAAATTTTGGTTAATAACCACCACCACTCTTCTTTTCCTGACTCTGCATTGTATTCTTCGCAGACCTGTCAGTCAGTAATTTTCCTTGTTCATCCCTCCTAATCTCACTGCCTTGCCAATTGCACCTCCAGTTACTGGACTACTGCTACAGAATAACGGGAGATAATCCTGTGATTGTAAAATAATCACACGTGAAGAAAGCCATTTTATTCATCATATCTTATCTGCCCAGAATGGCACTTGAGTTTCTGGAGAATCTAATTGTTATTCATCCAATTGTTCAGGTTTCTCACTTGCATTCCAGAGATCACAGGCTTGTGGCCTTCCTAACCTGATCCTGAATTCATCTTTTACTAGTTCAAGCCTATGTTGCCTTGATCCAAGTTTGCAATGTGGTTTAAAATATTTTAAAAGATTTTCTTTTATCATTCCTTTAACTATTTTCTTTATCTTATCATCTATTCTTAGGATTGCCAACTCAGAATGAAGCTACTCTGGGAGATTTTGTTTCTCCCACCATTGTTTATACAAACATATGAGTTAGGAGTGGGATAGGCCATTCAGCCCCTCGAGCCTGCTCTGTCATTCAATAAGATCATGGCAGATCTGATTGTGGTCTCAGTTTACATTCCTGCCTACCCCCAATAACCTCTAACTCCCTTGTTAGTCAAGAATCCATTTACCTCTGCCTTAAAAATATCCAATGACCCTGCTTCCACTACACCCTGATGAAGAGAGTTCAAAGATTCACAAACCTCTTGAGAAAAAAGTAATGATTTCCATCTTAAATAGGAGACCTTTTATTTTTAAACTGTAATCTCTATTTCTAGTCTTTCCCACAAAGGGAAACATCTTTTCAACATCAACCCTGTCATAAGAACATAAGAACTAAGAGCAGGAGTAGGCAATTCAGCCTCTCAACTGCTCCGCCATTCAATATGATCACGTCTGATCTTGTCTCAGCCGCAACTTCACTTTCCTGCCCGTTCTCCATAACCCTTCATTGGTTTGTCTTCTATCTCACCTTTCACCTCAAGACTGGAATAAAAGCTTAGGTTTCTCTATCTCCCCCCTCATACTTTAGACCTCTGGCACTCAGGATGAACCCTCTCGGCACTGCCTCCAATAATTCAACGTCTCCCCTACATCTTGGAGGCCAGAAATAGAACTTATTTGACCAAAATGCTGTACAGTTTCACAGTGCCTCTTTTTTGTATTATAGTGTCATAACTCTAGTTCAGTGTAGAAACACCGCAATAGGCCATCAGCCCAACAGGTGTATGTTGACATTTATATGCCACACAAGTCTCCCTCTTCTCCAATTACTTTGCTTCTTCTACTCTGCTTCCATTTTGCTCTATTCCATCATGTCTCCATCAAACATTGCTTAAATGATCAATGTGCGCTGCTTCAACCACGTATATGTCAGAGTTCCATATATTTACTATTCTCTAAGTAAAGGAATTGGCCTTAAATGCCTACTTAATCTTTTAGTAGTCACCCTCTCATTCTGGCCTCACCCAACAAAGCTTTCTATTTGCTTCATTAATTGTTATGCCAGTATTTGAACATGTTGACGGTCAAACCTATTCACCCACTTTGAACGTTTAGGGAATAAGTGTATTGTTCATATTTTTTCCTTATCTGCAGTACTTTACGCTAGCCTGTATTAAATTGCATCTGTCATACTTCCGCTCACATAGATATTTTGGCCAGCTTTTTATTTGGACTTCCCAAGCTGTTTCCTAAAAATCAGCCTTTCCTCCTATTTTTGTATCATTCTGGCAATTGGAATGGAGCCAGTGTGTGCTGGTACATTAAGGAAAAGAAGGACTTATATTAATATCACACCTTTCACAACCTCAGGACATCCTAAAGTGCTTTTCTGCCCACTTTCTTGCCTTGTAGCCATTTTTGGAACATAAGAAATGTAGCAGCCAATTTGCACACAGCAAATAGCAGTAGGATAATGCCCAGATAATCCGTTTTTGTGATGCTGGATAAGGGATAAATAACTAGGTCACCAGGGAGAACTCACCTTCTCTTCTTCATATAATGCCATGGGATCTTTTATGTCCCCCCCAAAGGGGCTGACGGTGCCTTGGATCTAATGCCTAATCTGAAAGATTGCACCTCCAACAGCACAACATTCCAACAATCCATATTTTGTGTTCAAGGCTGAGATTTTTCAGTCCTGTCTACAGTGGGGTCCATCACAGGCAGGACAGAATATTTGGCAGATCAACAAAAAGTCCATTGACTTGAGATGAAACCAGAGAATCCTGGCCCAATGTCTGAATGGAAACTAGAACCTACAATGTTCTGACTCAGAGACAAGGGTATTTTCCACTTAGCCATGTTGACACCTAATTTGAACAAATGCCTCCTGCCATACTGGTGAATTAGGTTAAAGTCTTATTTGAAAGGTTTCTTTCCAACTGAGGGTGAATGGTAACACCTACCCTACCATCTTTGATCTACCAGGTAGAAAGTGAGAAACTTTTATATTTCAGTCATTGAAAGAAGATGTTTCTCATGTTCTGAAACATGGGCACATCCATTGTACTAACTTTAAAACTTCACCAAATATAATTCCTCATGAAAAAAGACAAAATGACAGTCTCCCAATATGATTCTGTCATATCGTACCACAGTATGTTAGTAATCCAATCATTATGGCAGCATTTTGTTTTAAAGAGAGGTTAGGCAGGAATGCACTTTTAAAACAATATTAGAACTGCTCCCCACCACAGCTGCACTTTGTCTTTCTTTTCCTTTTTTTTAAACTGACCACATTTAGAAACGGGAGAAAAAATACTTATAAGACAAAGGCTGTAAAATATGCTCGGTGAGAACCTTTGATACTTTCTTGGATTGTTTCACGAGTTATTTTAAGACAGTGGCATGTCTTAACACGCCTTTGCTTTTCTTCTGTTCCTGTCAAAGCCTATCACCTATACTACCCAATTCAGTTGCAAGAGTTGGACAGAGCAGCTCAGTTCTCAGAGGCCAACAGTGTCAAACCTTGGCCAATAGGCAAGGCACAAAAGAGGAATGGGCCATCACTACAAGCAGTGGACACTCTCCTCTCAATCCAATATGGTCAATTAAAATCAGTGAAGTCACTATTATATCTACAAGTATAACAACAGACATACAAATTGTTTACACCATATCCATTTACCTGAAAAATGCTTAGCTGTTCAATTATAGAAGCATTTGGAAAAAGCATTCTTAATTACAAAAGTCAATGTCTTTATAATGAACATTTGATTCATCTGATCTCTTGGACTAGTATAGATTGCTTGAGGGAATTGGAAAAGCGTTTTCCCAGAATATTGTTTTCCCAGATATTGTTGCAATTATTGAACATATTCACTTGTGAAATATTCTAGATGTTGATCATCTCTAGCTCACATAGCAAATTAGTATCAATGATAATATTACAAAGTGCATTGTATCGAAGTTAAAACGTATACTTCGTGTTTAGTATTGGAAAAATATTCAGTTATTTGAAAAGGTGCCATAAACAAGAGACACAATGCCTAACTCAGGTGAATATTTATTAATTACATTTGAAGTAAACTTCACAATTTAACTCCAAGCTCTTATACAACTTGTAAACAAATTGACTTTGTAGAGTGCATATTTTAAGAGACTGAGTTTAGATCTGTGCCATCACATCTGATTTCATCTTTAATGTCAATAGCAACCACTTCCACCATTTCTGACATCTCTCCACAAATGGTAGCTCCAACTAAGTAACACTCAATTCTTCAAGTGAAGGGATTTTATTGCACGCCATATCATTATTCACCGCATAACGACTATGGCCAGGAAGACAGCTTATGATGCTTTCTCCTCCTAAATTCAGGAGGGCGCAGACTAATTGTACAACTCTCACTGACCAACTTGGTACAGGTCATGACAGAGATTGAAGTTGAGAACTTTATGTCCTGGATAATTCAATATCATACATGACAGAGTACTGCAAAGCACTTCAAATAACTGATTAAATATCACTAACTGAGCGTACATATTAAGAGACATGAGGTGGTGGGAAGACAAATTTAGCAAAAATATCACAAGATATTATTAATTTAGTGAGGGAATCAACTTGTGTGTAGATTTGTAGATAACTTCCAGGAAAGCATGGTTGAGCCCCTTCATTTCAGATACCAATTTGCAACATTCAGGCTTGGGTGGTTAAGTTGCAATTAACATTCATGCAACATAAGTGCTGAACAATAACCATCTCCAACAAAGGGGAAATCTAACCATTTCCTTTTAATATTCAACGGTGTTACCTATTCTGAATCTCCCATTACCAACAACCTAGGGGTTAGCTTTTGACCCGAAACTTAATTGGGCCAGCCATATAAAAACGGTGGCAGGCCAGAGGCTAGAAATTCTCTGGTGAGTAACTCAGCACTGATTCCCCAAAGCCTGTCAAATCTACAAAGCACAAGTCAGGAGTGTTATGGAATATTCTCCACTTGCCTGGAAGAAGTCAAAAAATTTGACATCATCTAGGATAAAGCAACCCATATGATTGGCACTCCATTCACCACCATAAACTTTCACTCCCTTGATCACCAATGCACAGTGGCAGCAGTGTGTACTGTCAAAAAGATTCACTGCAGCAACTCACAAGGGTCCTTCAATAGTGTCTTCCAAGCCCGTGACCTCTACCACCTAGGATGGCAAGTTTAGTAGACACATGGGAACATGGCGACATGGTGGCACAGTGGGTAGCACTGCTGCCTATAACACCAGGGATCCAGGTTGAAATCTCACCTTGGGTGATGACATGGAGATGCACATTCTCCCAGTGTCTCCATGAGTTTCCTCCAGGTGCTCTGATTTCCTCCCATAATCGAAGGATGTGCAGGTTATGTGCACGCTAAATTGCCCATTGGTGTCCAAAAATGGGTGTAATCAGTGCACAGGATTATGGCGATGGGGCAGGAAAGTGGGCCTACGTATAGTGCTGTTCAAAGGATCAGTGCAGACTTGATGAGCTGAATGGCCTTCTTGTGCACTGTAGAGATTCTATGGATTCTAACACTACCATGTGCAAGTCCCCTTCCAAGTCATTCACCACCCTGACTTGGAACAATATCACCATTCCTTCACTATCATCGAGTCAAAATCCTGGAACTCCCTCTGAAACAGCATTGCAAGTGTGCCCACAGCTTATCAACTGCAGTAGTTCTAGAAGACAGTTCACCATCAACTTCTCAAGGGCAGTTAGGGATGGGCAACAAATGCTGCCCCAGTCAGCAACATCCAAACCCCAAGAATTATTTTTATTTTAAACTGAGTTTCCACTCCCTTAGCAGAAGGGTCAATAAATGTGCAGATCCTAAAATATTCAGTAGAAAAATTACAGTAAAGTTGGAGTTTTTTCACCCAGGAAGTCATTAGGGCTTGGAAATTCATTGCCTATATTTATAAAAATACCTTTAATGTAATAATATGCCCCAAAGTTCTTCATTGAAGTTATTATAAAACAAAGAACGATAGAATTGTAACCTACATGGTTATGGACTAAAATCCAGAAAACCGAATGAGGACAGATAGCTCTTTTGCAGCCAGCACAGACACAATGGACCAAATGGCCTCCTTTGATGCTGTAAATATTGTTGTTCTTCTGTTTCTTAAAGACAGCACATTTATTAACTCTGTACCCTTCTCTGGTAATGAGGCACAGAAGTTTGCATACATTTTTATACACTTGCTTCTTGTCCCCAACAAATTACCTATAGCAGAATAGTCAGCTCTCTTCTCACATGAGAAAGTTAAAAGCAGTTCATTTGTTTTGCAGTGGTCACGATGATACCAAAGTTGAGACTCTCTTTTCTGGGTTGATTTTCAATAATCTCACTCTGATTCCAGTTATATTGACCATCTTACATCCATGCAATACCAAAACCACTTTGCAGCTAGATGTAAACTGTCTGGAGGTTATAAACTAGTCTTAAGAACACAGTGTTTATGGGTCCACAAATGTATTGATGTTACACAGTAGCTAATTATAGACAGGAACTAATGACAAAAAGTCATTGTTGCGCAAATAGGGAGAGGTTATTAAGGTGGCTAAAGTATTATGTCAAAGTACAAAGAACTGCCTCAAAGAGGGGGTACACCAAATCACATTTTACAGCAAGTTACCCACTCAACCATTTTATCATAGGAAAGTGCCATGGGAAAGAGCTGCATTCTTGGGGGAGGGGGTGAAGAGAGCCACCTTGATTATTTACAAACACCACCAGGTTTGTGAACAAAACTGTCAAAAAACCCAGAAGCAGGTTACATTCTCTCCTCTATGTTGGAGGAAAGAATGAGTTATAGAGAGCAAAACAAAGAAAAACGCTTGCATTTATATAGCACCTTTCATGACAGGACGTCACAATGCATTTTACTGCTAATTAGCTACTTTATAAGCATAGTCACTACTATATTGGAGGAAATGCAGCAGTCAGTTTACACTTGGGGAAAGTCCCTATAATAACAATGAATGGATACCTGTCATTGGCTGCATGATAATGATTTGCACGCCCTGTGACCAACTCATGACAAGATCTTTTACGACATTCTGAGAGGATAAACAAACCATCAGTTTCATAGCTCAACCAAACAATACCTCTGGTAGTGTAGCACTTCCTCATTGCTGCACTAAACTGCTAGTCCTATTCAAGCTTCCAGAGTGGGATTTGAATTCACAACATCAAGACAAGAGTGCTCTCAATGCACAACAATACCTAACAAAACATTTTAAAATCAGGGATAATGCTTTTGAGCAAGAGTTTATAAAGTGTCCGGGAGAACCATAGAACCCATAAGTACAGAAGGAGGTCTTTCAGCCCATCAAGTCTGCACGGATCACAGTCCCACCCAGCCCTATTCTCACAACACTTAATCTATCAATCCCCTGACACTAGATCAATTTGACATTACCAATCTACCTAACCTACACATCTTTGGACTGTGGGAGCAAACCAGAGCACCCGGGGGAAACCCACGCAGACATAGGGAGGATGTACAAACTCCACATGGACCAAGGCTGGAATTGAATGCGGGTCCCTGGCGTTGAGGCAGCAGTGCTAACCACTGTACCACCATGCCACCCATAGGGAGCACAGGAAAACAATGGTTTTCCCATCAATGTCATTAATTTGTCAACAATGCCTGTAGGATGCTGTGTTTACAGTAGATTACAATATGTGCCAAGCTGTCCATATGGTCACCATATGATTATTATAACAATTCTTTTCATATCAGCATTGAGCTAGGAGGTGACAATCTAGCCCTGCCCTCAAAACTTTCAAAAAAATCACTGGTGTGGGACTGGAGTCACATATAAACCAGACCAGGTGAGGATGGCAGGCTTCAATTCTAAATCGACATTACTGAAACAATGAAAATTTACAATTCTCCAAACTTCATGGAAACCATTACTAATATCACATATCAATACTGGTTCACTAATGTCCTTTAGGGAAGGAAATTTGCCATATATACCTGGTATGGCCTACATGTGACTCGAGAACAACCACTTACAATGTCCCTCAAGGGCCATTAGAAATGGGCAGTAAAATACTGGCCCAGCCAGTAATGCCCACGTTCTGTGAAATAAAAATCAAAGTGATTAAAAATTCTCGAACTGTCAAAGTGGGATTTTAATTCATATTTCGTGCCTTAAGCGTAACCCAATATTGTACCATCCTATTCAGTATCTTAATCCATAGTCGCAGCAGCACACGTGCAGGATGTTAAATACTAATTAATACCAGAAGGTTCAAGTGACATTTGCAAATTGGTGCTGACATCATAAAGAGACAATTCCAACTAACACTTACAGGAACAAGGCATTTGATTCCAGCTAGCAGTCCTCAATGTACCAACGTTAATAACTTTTAAAGAGGTCCCCAATTATCTTGGAGAAGATCCACCAAGAACTCAACAAAGCATTCCAACATGGGAAAGAATGAACTAGAATGAAGGAATAGAATTGGAAACCACATTAGGCTGAATAATACTCCTTTAAAGGGTTTGAAAGATGCTGTCTGCTGGCGCCTTTGAAATGCTAATTGCACATTCCTGAATGTCCAAACGATTGTAGATAGCTGAGAAAGGGGTAAGGCCCCTTTAATGTCAAGTGTTTATGGACATTGACGCCACCAAAAAAGGAACCCAATTGTCTAATGAGAAGAGAATTTTTTTTAAAAAAGTGTAAATCGGATGGAGCTTTTTTTAAAACACATGATTTGAGGATGTGAGACTCGTGTTCTCGGATTATCAATGAAAGAAGCTCAGTTCGAAAGCTCGAGCCCCCTCCCCCATAAACACACCTGTAAGGAAATAGAGAAAGGGAGAGGGTACAGTTTTTTCCCCTAAAAAAAAAGTGTTTAATGACGTTTGTCTAAAAAGCGGACAAGTCAACCCCGAGGCAGAGTTCCGCTTCACAGTGCAGTAAGTTTGGAGAGACTCACCTTCAGCGGGGAGTCTAGCAGCTTGTGAACTCCCGCCACTTGGGCTATTAAAGGGATATTCTCGTAGAAATTGTAAGTCGGCGGTCTCCTGGGCTCGGGGAAGTTGGTGCAGATGAACGGGTCTATGTCATCCAGATACTGCACTCTGCACGTTATAGTCGCCATGGTCCCGAATTCAGAGCCTCCCCCTCCTCACAGTAAACTCAAGGAGGTGTGAAAGTGCCGCACACTTTGGCGACTGTCAGCAGTGAGGTGAAGTAAAAGTTGCCGTGATTCCACACAAGTCTCCTGGCATTAGATATTACATTGGCGACTCAAAAGCTCGACGCAACCAGGAAGTAGAGTGAGTCAGCCGCGTAGAAGAGGAGGGACGGCTTTAACAGTACATGTGTGTCACTGTGTGCGTTCACCGCTACCTCTCAGGCAGCTGGCGGGATCTTGTTGTTTTTGTTAAATTTAGCTGGTTGCTATTATGACCGGCAGTCCGAAAATAAACAGGGCGCCGAGTCGGACAGACCTGTTGTGCGCCTAGCCCTGCCGTAAATAATGAGTCATGTAGGACGAGAACAGGGATGTAGAGATGTTAAAGAACCAACTCCGCCGGAAGGTTTATGTATGAGCGGCTGCAAGCTCACTTCGTGTTGAGCGAGCCCAGCAACTGTGGTCCTGCCTCCAAGTGAGGCTTCCTGAGAGAGTGAGGGTGATAGTAGGAGGAGATGTGTCTCCCGACCAACATACCCCTAAACAAATACCGCCAAAAACAGGCTCACTGATCATTCACTTACTCAATCTTTGTGGGATCTCATTGTGCACGCAATATTCCCCCTGCATAACTGCATTTAACAATATTTTTGTATGATAATTGCAAGAAATGCAACTCTTTTCAATTATAATAACTCCAGGAGTGGGCTGCCAGGGAACAGTGTCTTTATTACACAAAATAAGCAATAACTGCAAGCCTGTGGTGAACACAACAGGTTCTAACCTGGACTAAATGATAATGGACACACTCAGGGTCCTGCTTTAAACAGGGCTAATCTTTTTGGTTTTTGCATTGCACATCATGAGGCATCCATCTCCACCACTCCGGATTCAGGGATCTGAAACTGATTCCCTTTCGATCAGCTGAGGGCAACAGAGGCCATCCCGTCCCTTCAGAACGGCATTCGCCTGTCTCTTAGGACTTGCTGTTCAACTGCTGTTCGCGCGAGACCCTTTTCCACTTTGGCCCCCAGAGTTCTTGTTTGAATATTTGCTATACCACCAAGATCTGCACCTGTGGTGGTTCCACCTAGGCCCATGCCCTGGGTTTCCGTGCTCACCACAGCGGCCCTCCTACTTGTCACGGCGTAGCGCTCTCGGGCTCTTAATTGCTGGTGACAGCTGGGTATGGGCCTGACGCTCCAGTGCCAGCCATTTTCAGGGCTCATTGATTCGGCAGATGAGTTGTTACACACTCCTTAACAGATTCGACTTCCATGGTCACTATCCGCTTTATACAGGGCTCGGTAAAGGAGCTCCACTTGGTTGGTTAATTATCATTCCTCAAGGAGTTTGTATCCAATGAGTCCTACTGGGAGGTGAATTAGTGATCCCCCCCGCAAGTCGTGGATTTATCAGACCAGTCCATTTTTAAGTTAGCGTTATTTTTTTAAAATATTTTTAAAAATATCACAACATAAAGATTATTCTGAGCATGCCAGTGTTTTGAATGTTTATCTCAGTTACCCTGACTCACAACATCTCTCCAGAAGTAACTGGTCATCATCCTGTCAAGTCCATAATGAAAATGAATTTGATGTGGCGATGCTGGCATTGGACTGGGGTGGGCACAGTAAGAAGTCTCTCAATACCAGGTTAAAGTCCAGCAGGTTTATTTGGAATCATGAACTTCCGAGCACTGCTCCTTTTATCAGGTGAATGGCTCACCTGGTGAAGGAGCAGTGCTTCAAAAACTCGTGATTCCAAATAAACCTGTTGGACTTTAACCTCGTGTCGTGAGACTTCTTACCAAAAGTGAATTTAACAGTGAAGCATATTTAACACTGATTGTTACAAAATTAATTTAAACTTTGAACTGTGACTTTTAAATTTTGATAAGGTAATCGTGATGAGTTTGGAAATATCCTGTTGGTGACACACATGACAGCCTTGCTTGTCCTACTGAATGTAAGCTGTTACTGGAAAAGTTTCATAATTACAGGACTGCAAGGATATTCAAAATAGAAACCTACTCATACCAATGTCCTTCTGAGAAAGGCACCAATTGCTCCTAACCAGTCTGATTTACGTATGACTCGAGTTTACCCTGTGTGGTGGACATGTAATGTTCCATTAAGTGGTTTAGGAAGCTAAACAACAGTTATAAAATCAATCATTATGTAAAAAGGCCCATTGCCGCCTTGTAAAGATTGGGTGGTGGTTAATAAATGGAGCATTACTTGGGTCACCCACATTCTTGAGAACAGCTTTTGTTTGAGTCCTATATGACTCTTCTCCCAGTTCCAAAGAGAAGTCATATCAGATTCGAAACATTAATTCCTGTTTCTCTCTCTACAGATGCTGGCAGACCTGCTGAGTTTTTCCAGCATTTTCTGCTCCCGATTTCCAACAAAAGCAACATTTTGCTTTTATTTTGCTGTAAAAATATTGGTTAAACACCTCCCACAGAAACTTGATTATAAGTTGACTTGCTTCAGAGATTTCATAATGACTTTGAGTTGATCCAGTGAATTGGAAACCAGGAAGGTTGGTGATTCTGGTCTGTGCTGACCACAACCTCTGGTTGGGCTGGGCTGAGTTGGCTGGAGTTTCTCTTGTATCTAGTGACCCCTGCTGGGAGGTTTTAAATTTGTAAATGCCCCTTCTGCTCAAATAGGCAGTGAAAACTCACTAGGAAAAAATCTAAATAATACTCCCTTACACAATGGACCAGAGGATGGCTGATGCACAAGCAATTATAACAAAGTAACTTGTCTTTGCATAGCACCTTTCATGACATTAGGATACTCCAACCGAATGAATTACTTTTTGAAGTGTAATAAATTTACTGGTAATAAAGAAGGCAAAAACAGGCTAATTTCATGGAACAAGGTTCCACAAATAGAAACAAAATAAATAAGCAGGTAACATCTTTTTGTAGTGTTGTTTGAGGGATATAATGCTATCTTAGATACCAAGGGCGGGATTTTATCGCCTTGCTCGTCCTGAAACCGTAAAATCCTGGCTGAGGTCAACAGACCTTTCCAATTTCTGCCCTTCACCAACTCCAATTCCCATGGTGGGCAGGGCGGTGAAGTTTCAGCCCAAACGTCTCATCCTACTTTAAATAGTCCTGTGTGATCTTTGCATCCATTTGAGAAAACAGATATACTTCACTGATGTGTCAGCCTAGTTTATGCTCAAATGGCTGGAGTAGGACTAAAATCCATAATCTTCTGACATTGTGGTCATCTGAAGCCTTTTGTGAACATTGGATCAGTGATTTTATCTTTATTTTTCGTTATGCTTTCTAACTTGTCACAATCTCGGCGAACAGTAACATATTGTAAAACAAAATAAAATCCCAGTTATTTATTAAAACAATGAAGCCACAAGGATCTACTATTTGAAAGAAAAAAAATTACCATACAGGAGTTGAACAAAGCAAACACAAAATACTATCTTGGATTTCGCCACTGCCCCCCCCCCCCCCCCCCCCACCACCACTCAAACGTCCATAATTAATACAAGGTAAACAATTAATTAGCAGGCAAACTGCAGTCAATTAGAAACTAAAGATGTATATAAATGGCTTGTACAACTAATGATGTGGAGATGCTGGCATTGGACTGGGGTAAACACAGTAAAAAGTCTGACAACACCAGGTTTAAGTCCAACCGATTTATTTGATAGTAAATTCACAAGCTTTCGAGGTTCCCCTCTTCATCAGGTGAGTGGCCATTCACTCGTGCAGTGAACCATAGAGACTTTTGACCCCTAGCTGCTCTCTCTCTTTCCTGGATCCTGACAGACTAACATCTCTTTCTGCTTCAGGGATATTTTAAGAACTCTTCCTCTCTCATCTCTCTTCTGCATGGCAATTGTACTTGGGCCTTGTACAGTTAGAAATGCTGATTAGCTATTCTTGAGAATCCAACTCCCTTTTATATTAGCAGCAAATGTACAGTTAAAGCATTTACAACATGCTCAACATCTTCCTGGGACTTTGGAGACTTAACTGCTTATGACCAACACAGATGCTTCTGTCATTGTCTCCAAGTGTGAACATCTTACACCTTTGGGCCTCCATTTAATCTTTAAGATCCCTGTCACTCAGGTCTGTTGTCAAGCAGACTTCATAACTGGCCATATGACCCCTTATTTCTACCCTAATTTAAAGACACAATCAAAGACATTACAACTTTATAAACTTCCTATTGTATTAAGGCAAAGAGAAAGAGAAGGGAGGGAAGTGACAACAAAAAAACATTAAAGCAGGTTCTCAACAATACTTTGTAAAAATTCTTACATGGGATGTGGGCATCGCTGCTGGGCCAGCATTTATTACCCATTCCTAATTGCCCCTGGTCTGAGTGACCTACTTGGTTTCAGAACAGTCAACCATATTGCTGTGGGCCTGGGGTCACATAAAGGCCAGACCAGGTAAGGACAGCAGATTTTCTCCCCTAAAGGACATTAGTGAACCAGATAGGATTTTACAACAATCAACAATAATATTCTGGTCAACATTTGACTTCTAATTCCTGATTCTTATTGAATTTAAATTTTACCATCTGCTGTGGCAGGATTCAAACCCAGCTC
Organism: Carcharhinus amblyrhynchos; assembly: GCF_965287045.1. NCBI lineage: Eukaryota > Metazoa > Chordata > Chondrichthyes > Carcharhiniformes > Carcharhinidae > Carcharhinus > Carcharhinus amblyrhynchos. The sequence continues at coordinate 47,954,799 of NC_137327.1, forward strand.
CCCAGAGCATTATGCTGGATTACAGGTGACAGGACCACAATGTCACCGCTTCCCCAAATTAGAGCACCTCAGATGATTAGGGAGTTAAGTACAGTGCTTGCTGTGATTATGAGCCACATACAATAAAGTTTCAGTCTTAATCCATAGTATAAACTGATCACCAAAAGCCAGCTGCAGGGCACACCGCAGACAGTTTTAGCTGTGGCTAAGTGGTAGCACTTGTGCCCCTGAGTAAAACGGTGCAGGTTCAAGTCTGACTCCAGAGGCTTGAGCACAGAATGTGGGCTAACCCCCTCAGTGCAGTCCTGACAAGGTGCTGCACTATCAGAGGTGCTATCACCTGTTAAACCAGGATGTTAAGCCAAACCCCTGTCTGTCCTCTCAAGTTGGCGTAAAAGGTACAATGGCACTAATTAAAGAGCTGAGATGTTCTCCCCAGTGTCCTGGCCAATTTTCATCCCTCAAATAATATCAGCAAAATCGATTATTTGCTCATTATCACATTGCTGTTGGTGGAAGCTTGGTGTGTAGGAATAGGTGTTTCTTACACTGAGACAGTGACTGTGCTCCAGTTATACTGCATTACTTGTCACACACTTTGGGACGTCATGAGTTTGTGAAAGATGTTATATGAAGACAAGACCTTCATTTCTTTCTTTAGGCTAAGCCAGTGAATAGTCAGCCAGACTTTGCTCCCTGGTGAGAATGATATCTGATCCAACTGTAAAGCTCTTTATAGAATAAATGACCAACATTAACTGCCTGAGTACACACAGGATGTCCACTTGGATGGGATATCACTGGATTTCCAGCACATTGCAGTATGAATCAGCACTGACAGGAAAAAAGAGAACCATAACAAAATATGTAGTTTAAAATATCAGACAGGAAATGGTAAAAAAAAGGAAATTTACTGATCTTAATCTCAAAATAGAGAGCTCAGTGAATTGACACAACATCTGCAAGCCACATTCAAAAGGGTCACAGTGATAGCATTAATCCTACAGCCTCATCTTCACCCCTATCCTTCCTTCAAACACCAGTCAGGATTGACAAATCTGTTTTATTACTTTGCAGTTCTGTAAACTAGGCTATTAATCCAACCAATTAACAAGTTACCGTCATTTGTGCAATACTGGAAAAGGTTGGAGGTATGACATATGAAATAAGAGCATGTGGTCCTTTGAACCTGCACCACTGTTCAGCAAGATCATGACTGATCTGTTTGTGTTTTGATTACCATAGTCCTATTTACACCTGATAACCTTTGATTCATTGCCAAATACCTTGGCGTTAAAAATATTCTGTGATACCACTTCCATTGCCTTCAGATGCAGAGAGTTTCAAAGTTTCACAATGCTCTGAAAGAGAAAAAACATCTCCTTATCTCTTGTCCACTCAGAGTGAGCCCTAATTTTAAACCAAGCCCCTTAGCTCTGGAGCTGGAGCATGCAGTTAACAGCAGTGATGAGAATTAGAAGAATAGAATGTGCAGTAACTGGAGAAGTTTGGAATGTGCGCTTATTGGGAAGGGTTTGAGACACCAAACATTATTAATGTAAAGAAAGGTCACATCATTTGTCCCATAGCCCTTGATAAGAAGAGATTTGACTTTTGGAAAAAAGGTGTAAAATCAGGACCAATTCTTCAAACTGGCCCCATTTTTTTTCCCAACTAGCTGGTTGGCACATGAGCATCAGCCTCTGCTTTGATTACATGGCAAGCACTTGGATCAGTCATGGTCCACCCTACAAAAGCAGCATAACAATTCTGGTGGCACAGTTTAAACCCACTAACTACTCCCATAGTTGGTGGTGCAATATTACAGTCAATTTCACCCACGATCGGGGCTATCCATAATCTCAGTCATTCAACAAAATTAACTGTAACATGTAGTGTATTATATATCTAAGTTATGTCAACTCAACATAATCAAAGAACAGTGGCAATATTATTAATAAAGTTCTGATCGTAGCAAAAACATACCGTTTAACAAGATAATCCATGGAGTAAAATATCTCTTGTGCCATCTGAATGGACGTTCTGTCTGGCAACTGCAAAGAAATTCAACATCTCATTGAGGAGCAGGTTTTATTTATGAAATTGTTTTTCTGTGCTTTCAAATATTGTTGCCTAACCCTCAATGTTGTTTTCAGGATCCTGCTATTGTTCTTTATCCTGGGAAATCCTTTTGACATTTGCAACTGTATAAACCCATGTCCTGGATGTGCCCAAATCCACTTCAAACTTACTTTGAAATGTTTTTTAAAAATCTGTTGCTTCTTTACCTCCCCTTAAGACTTTTATTTATTTTGGAGCAGGGTTCATTGTGCTGACTAATATTTGATAGCTTTCAGTGCAGCAAATGTTCATTTGTTGTCGAACTACAGGGGTTTACATCAGTGCTGCACCCGCTAAAACTGAAAACTACGCAAGGAATGGATAAATATCTACCGACAAGAAATCAAGCCTGTGACCTCCCTGATTGGAATAGCGGAATGGTTAGACAGGTTAGATTCAGAAAGAAGTTCCTGATGGTGTGGGAGTCCAGAACTAGGGGTCATTGTTTGAGTATAAGGGGATAAACCTTTTAGAACTGAAGAGCAATTTCTTCAGCCAGTGAGTGGTGAATGTGTGGAATTCACTACAACAGAAAGCAGTTGAGGCCAAAACGTTGCATGATTTCAAGAAGAAATTACATATAGGGGCAGCACACTAACACGGTGATTAGCACTGCTGCTTCACAGCTCCAGGGATCAGGGTTCAATTATAGCCTCAGGTGACTGTCTGTGAGGAGTTTGCACATTCTCCCTGTGTCTGCATGGGTTTCCTCCAGGTACTCTGGTCCCTTCCTACAGTCCAAAGATGTGCACATTAGGTTGATTGGTCATGCTAAATTGCCCCTCAGTGTCGAGGGGATTAGCACAGTAAATAGGTGAGGTTACAGGGATAGGGCCTGGGTGGCATTGTTGTCAGTACAGGCTCAATGGGCTGAATGGCTTCCTTCTGCACTGTAGGAATTCTATGATTCTATAGCTCTTGGGGATAAAGGGATCAAGGCATATGGGGAAAGAGGATCAGGGTATTGAATTTTGACAATCAACAATGATCATTATGAATGGTGGAGCAGATCCAAAGCTTCTATGTTGCACAATGTTTACTGAATCACAAACTGAGCTATGAAGGAAAACACTCTAGGGATATTTAATGTGAAGTGACAGTTTTAAAGAATGCAGACTAACAATACACAGGTCTGGCCATCTATAAGCAATGCAGCATCAGGATTGTTGTGATGTTTATTTTGCCATCTAATTTTTGAGAGGAATTGGCCAGTCACCAACCATAGGGTTCGAAGACTTTCAAAGAGCTTTCCTAAGTATAACAGTAGACTTGAAAACCCCATTCCAGTCAATAAAGAAAAACAGCTCAACTCGGAAATGCACTCAGAATTCTGGTATCTTTTATATTCTCAGGATGGTCCTCAGTACCTCACAGCTAGTTACTTTAGAAATATAATCATTTTTTTCAATGCAGACAATGAGGGTTACCGACTCTTATAACATTAATGACATGTATTATTGGTTGATTTGCTTTGCTAGTGGTGTTTGAGGGATGAATGTTGACCAGATGACTGGGAGAACTCCTCTATTCCTTTTAAGCATCATACTAAGGGCTCTTTACAGCTCTCTGAACAGACGGATGGAGCTTCAGCTTATCCGTAAAATTGCACCTATAACAACGCAGCACTCCCAGCCTAGATTATAAGCTGAAGTCCTGCAGTGTGGATTGAACCTGTGTCTTAAAGGTAAAACAAAGATATTGACACTAAGCTGACATGCAATGGTTTGATACCAAAAAGCCATTAGAGTTGCCCAAAAAATGACTACCACTGAAGAACCACAACTATCTGGAAAGATTCTACAGGCTGGGGCTCCCAGCCCTGAATAAGAAAACAAAGAAGGAGGCCAAAAATTATTTTAAAATGAAAATTGACAGGGGGTTCTACAGACTGGATGTGGAGAAACTTTCTTAACTTGTGGGTGAGGCCAGATCAACACTAAATACAAGATAGCTACTAACAAAGAATGAAAAAAGATACAGCACAGGAACAGGCCCTTTGGCCCTCCAAGCCTGCACTGATCATGTGTTCCTAACTAGACCATCTGTTTGTATCTCTCTATTCCCAGTCTGTTCATGTGGCTATCTAGATAAGTCTTAAAACAGATCAAATAAAGAATGCAAACAGGTCGAATAAAGATTGCATGAGGAATTTCTCTACATTGAGAGTAGTGCAACTGTTGGCATCTCCAACAGTTCTGGGGTCTGCCAGTAATGCACTGAAATGTCAACTTGGATTACACCGTCAAGTCTCTGGGATGAGATGTGTACCCAGGATCTTCTGTCTGAGGCAAATCACTGTCTAACAAGCATTTATTTCAAGTAAATAATTCAAATCATAATAAATTGCAGTGAATCTTTATCCAAGGTTTCACTTAAAGATTTTGAATGTTTGTATTTTATGAAATCTGCAGAATTCTGATCAAAGTTTTACTGCCACCTGTTGAATGAAAAATGTAAAGCAGGAGGGGGTAGTGTGTTGATACTCTGTACCACAATGTGGCAAGATTTGAAATCTCCTTGTAGATGGCTGACATTGTTGGCTTCTGCTTAGATCCACAGTCAGACCACAGGTTGGGTTTTTTTCAAGACAAAAATACTCTCCTTTATAAAAGTTATACTACTACATCAAGTAACAGTCCAAATTTGAGGGTGCATAAGTTGCAGAACAGTGTATGACCCACCTAGATGCCTCACTTTGTCTTCTCTAGGTAGCATTCTGAATTATTTGAGTCACTGAACCACAGCTGAGTATTGTTATTTTGTAACTATGAGTCAGGCAAAGAATCAGGCCCCAAGTCTCCCTCAGAACAAGAATCAATTCCACACTGTCAGTGTTATTCTGAATCACATGTCAACTGTCTAGGCCATCTGAGACATTCGGCCCACCTGGTGCATAAAGAAGCCTTAGATTAAATTTGCCAACAAAATCTTTGATAGCTTGAATAACCAATTACCCTGAGGCAAGCCATCATTTCTGGTTAGTCATTGGATGGCGCAGTGAACTTGGGGTGACCTGAAGCTATTCTTTGTTATGTATAAATAACTGCCTAAACATTTTGGGTCTCAGGGTAATAAGGAGGTTTGAGTTATTTGCGGGCCTGTTGTGTCAAACAGTAAGCCTCTAGCTGTTTAAGTTACACTTCTCCAGAGGTTGTTGAGAGGAACTGCTCTGTGGTGAGCCTCTCCCAAGTTCTTGTTGAATGCTTCATGATTGAACAAAACCACACACTCTCACGAGACATGATTAATATGTCACTCATTTCCTAATGATTAAAATTATGGCCTTCATCTCCCTCACCCATAACAAAATGGATGATTCCCAATGTTGTTTCAACACTGACATTCGAGCAAAGTAAACAAGGCAGCACTTCTGCTGCTAGAGGTGACGTATCATCAAAAGAGGTAGAGCTGGCTTATGGGCCTGACAGTTGTTAACAGCAGCATAAAGGATTGTAGTCAGACATATTTACTGCTTCGACCACTGCTAATCCAGACATTGAAACTTGAGCCATTCAGTCCAGTGAAGTGATTAAATTCTTACTACCCAGACACAAATGATTCACATAAGTGCCTCAGCACTAAAAGCATTGAAACTTTCCTCAGAACAGGGACCTTGCAGGTTGTCTCCAACTGAACCATTTATTAAAATGGTTGTAAATGCAACTGAACTTGAAAGTGACAAATCCTCATAATAACCCTGAATGTCTTATACAATTGTGGATAGGGTTGCCAACCCTCCAGGATTGGCCTGGAGTCTCCAGGAATTGAAGATCAATCTCCAAGACACTGCTGTGTGAAACCCTGGAGAAAAATCATAGGGATATAAAAAAAGATTTTTTTTTGAACATTTTCTTTATCAGATATAAAAATATTAAAAATGGGGGGGGGGAGGTGGGGAAACAGGATGGCTGCTGGTTGACAGTTGAGCATCATCCAATTGGTTAATAAGTCTTTTTGTTTTCTGATTAGCATAGGAAGGCAGTTCGTCACAAGGATGGACATGTTGGGCGACCAAAGGCTGGAGCACGAGAACAAGCCATGTGACAAAACCTCCAGGAATACAGTTGGCAACCCGAGTAGAGAAAGGAGGACTGTAATAAAATCTAGAACATTTTGCACAAGAACTTCAAAAAAGCGTCTGATAAAATTTCATATGAAAGGCAATTAGTTAAGTTTGAAATTTGCAGGAAGACAGGGTAAATCTTGGAAATGGATAGGAAATTGATTGGAGGTAGAGAATAACTAGCACTTTGAGGATAAGACTAAACAGTCTACGCTCAGGAACAGTGCTGGACTCCCTATATAGCTGATTCAATGTCAACTGACTGCATTTGAGAAGGACATCAGATTTGGGAAATAAGATAATCAAAGTTGGCAGTTCAGAATAAACGGACAGAAAAATTGCAGATGACATTTAATGCATCCATTACAAAGTGTTACATGTAGAAGGGAAGATCAGGAGCCACATTCCAAGAATGTTGCTGAAATGCCCAAGGATGGCATTAGGAAACACTAAGAAGCCTCAATAGCCTCAACATGTCCAGCCAATGCCAACCTGCAATTGAGATAGCAAAATCATACAAGTCAGGGAAAGTGATGTTCAAACTAGACCTTACTTCTGTGTCCAGCTCTGGATGCCAAAACAAAGGGAGGCGTTAAAGAATTACAGAGAGTGTACAGAAGAAACACAAGATTGGTCCCTAGTATCTGAACCCTGAGTTATATGGAAAGATTGGAGAAACCTGGGATCTTCAGCCTTTAGCACATCCCAGAAGTGATTGTATAGAAGCATACAAGATGGTTCTTAGTATGGAAAGAAATACGAATCCAAAAAGTTACTTTTGGAATAAATTGTATAAGATAAGGGGACACAGGTATAGATTCATAAAAGGAAAATTGAAATAATTACAGGGAATTCCTTTTCCGAACAAAGAGTAGGCAGAATGCATTTCCTTGGTTACCATTGTTACCAACCATCCGTTCTGTGCAAAGATTAGCATTTCTTGCCCCGATTTGCATGACTTGGAACCTAAAAGCACCCGACTCTGAATCAGCTTAACATGAGCACACACATATAATCACTGAGGATGATTTATGATCCATTACTTGGCAACCTTAGCTGCCCAAGGATCAGCTGTTTACTCGGCAACGTAGCCAGATTTTTGTGAAAAGGAAAGTGAGTCAGATACATTTCATTTACACACAAGTATCTCAACACTGCTTCATTGTATATATTGAATTACTCACATTTTGAAATGCTGAGAGTTGTCAGTCTAATACTCATTTACAAAATAACTCAGGTTTTGGATAATTGGGAGGTAACTTTATATGCGAAAAGAATTAGAAGGCTCATTTTCAATCTAGCTTTGACAGCTAAATTGCAAAGTAGCACAATGGATGAATGCACAGAAATGTCAGTACTTTATCATACTTTAATTATAAAAATGATTTTGTACTTGGGGCAGTTCATAAGCTCTGTTTTTTGGGTGGTTTCGATATCTCAAAGAGAGGACTCAACTGAGAAGAACCTGGAAAAGAGCTGGTAAATGTTACCAGAAACTCCAATGTTAGTAATCCATTAAATGTCAATTTTCTGTCAAAAGCGATGATTAATCTGAAATGCTAAATGGATTTACAATGTAGTAGAACATTGCAATAAACTATTATGCAAACTATGAAACTTATAAACTGTTGCCAAAAGATATTTCATCTGAAGGGAAAGGTGTATTGAGTTTTAGGTTGTGTTTGGATTATTCTGCAATTACTTTCCCTTGGATGAGAGATTTGTTGAAGCTTTTTACCAACTGATTGCAATGAATGGAATCATCATGCCACCTTTGGAAAGGAAAACAGTGTGTGTGCATACTTCTGGAAAAGTTTCTCCGGATTAAATTCGAAACTGGGATCTTTAGAATCTGCACTGAGTTTTTTGAATTATTTTTATTACTATTGATTCTCATGATATGGGTAACCCTGGCAAGGCTGTCATTGATTGCCCATTTCTAGTTACATTGGATTTGATAGAATTGAATGACCTGCCAGGCCATTTCAGAGGCACAACATTAACGTGTGCCTTGTGTTACATAGAAGCACAACTTGGTAGTGCCTCTAAAACACAGTAGTGAATTTTTACGACAATCCATTAGATCGATGATTATATTTTACTGATATAAGTTGTTTATTTCCAAATATTTCTTTTAACATGTTACGATCCCAGCTTATGTTACTACTGGACAAGTCAGACCCTGGGATAGCACCTAGCTTGATAGATCCTAACTTTGTTTTTGCTTAGAAATGAAGATGAACAGAATAATAGGACTGCCACTGAACTTCTAATACAAGAATAAAACATTTATTAAAGAGAAGTTTAACAATAATACATTCCTTCATCTCAGCTATACCTTTAGAGATATATACAGATTTGTAAAGATATCACAAGTTTCAAAATCTATCTTATACTCTAATGTTCTCAGTAAGTGCACAGCCCATGTGGAGCAATAGGTGAAATGTGGTCAGACACAATGAATCATGAATTGTCCTCAGATATTATACGTGTACTCATGCTAAAATGATTCAGATTTGGGTGCTTTTACACACCAGTGTGAATGCAGGGAAGTAATGCTGATCTCTGCACAAAGAGTAGATGGTTGGTAACAATGGCTATCAGGGAAATGCATTCTGGTCACTCTATGTGAGGAAGAGCTTCATTGTTATCATCCTCAATTTGTATCTTGTGTCCTCTTATCTTACTCAAACAATTTATTCCAATTTTCTGGATTAGTTTTTTCCATACTAAGAACTATCTTTTATGCTTCTATACAATAACTTCTGGGATGTGCTGAAGGCTGAAAAATCCCAGGTTTCTCCAATCTTTCGATATAACTCAGGATTCTGATACTAGGCACCAATCTTACGTTTCTTCTCTTCTCTGCACTGAAACCAAGTGACAGAGGTCACTGAAGACAACTTTTGTGGATTTCTCATTAAAACACACCCCCACCCCCCAGATGCTTGTCATGCTGCACGAGTCAAATGGTCTCACTGGAACTCTGACATCCACACGAGTGTTTCCAAACTCCACTCTCAAAGAACATACCTTGGAATCTTCTCCAAAACAACACTTTCTCTTGATGTCTTCAGTCAGAATCCACCTCCAGAACTTCAATGTCTCTTTCTGATACTCCTCTGCCCTGGATTGCCACATGCATTCAAGCTTCCGCGTAACTTCTCAGGCACCCAGCCACAGCAACAAACACCATTGCTTCATAGGGTGCATTAAGGTGTCTGCAAACTTTTGATTTACCTCAGATACCTGGCTTCTCATCTAGTAGACTTCAAATCTGTTTCTATAACTCAGAGCCCCTTCTTAGCTTTTTCCTTTAACTTCACTCAGCAGCACCTTGTTCAGCTTCCTGTTCTTTGTTCCTTTAACTTAACTGTGTTCCTGAGACATTCTTTTGTCCCATTTTTGTTCTTTTGTTCTCATCCTGTCCAGCTTCTCTTCATTCTAGCTACAATTAACTCAAAAGTTTTTTCTGTCTCAGCATAGCCCCAGTTGCTAAACAACCACCTAGTTTTTCTTTCAATCCTATTTGCTTTCACGTTGTAAACCCTCACGACCATGCAGCCATCCAAACCAACCTGAAGTCATTAAACTTTTCAAATACATAAACGCAAAATGAAACTTAGTGATATCTATGCCTTATTTTGAATGCTCACAAAATACAAATATATATATTTTAAACTACCACCATTTCCTGACAGGCTGCATTCAAATTCTCAACCAGGGATCTTAATTCCTTCTCTCAAAGTAATAATCAAAGTATTACTTCAGTAACATAACCACAACACTACTTGATTCTAAATGGTTTACACAGTCTTCTTTTGCACATTTGAAGACCTCACAGAAAAAAAGAGTATAAGCATGACAATTACGAAGTGGCAATTAATCAATTTTTTAAATTTAAATTTAAGAACTATGAGGCTGAGCATATTTAAGGCTATTGGTGTTTCAGGCCAGAGGCCACTGGTAACAAGTGATCCAGCAGATCTCTGTGAAAGTTAATAATGTCTGAGCATAGCATTGCTTAAATACAAGGGTTATAAAACTCAGTTCCTTAGTTTCCTTTGTTGGTGTTACAAGTGATATTTTGTCTCCAAAATAGAGTCTATAGCATGAGGGCACCCTACTGGCTGTTGCTGAAATTGTAGAAGTTTTTGTGACTTCTGAGTTGTTTAAAGTTGCCAAAATCTACATGGAGTGGTGTGGTATGTGTTGAAGGACATGGTCTTGACTTTCAGTATTCTGCACAAGTCACTTGTTTCCGTAGTGCACTTGTTAGCATCCCCCCAGACTACAACATGACAGGAAGTAAAATAGGCAACACAGAAAAGGACAACCTCTGGGAGAGAGAGAAGGAAAGTGGAGGGCATGGGGAAGGGGAGAGAGATTGGCAGGAGAATACCTTTCCATAGGAGACCATGGGCCTGATTTTACCACCAAGGTGCAACCGTTTTCAGGTGCAAAAACTTGGTAAAGTCTGGTGTGCCCCGGGTGGCACGATCCATGCCCACCTCCACGCTAGTTCTCCCTTTACCAAGGCCTGAAAATGGCAGCGTTTGGGACCGTGCCCGAAATGGCATGATGGCCATTTAAGTGCATTAGCATGCATTTAAATTAAGTTAATGGGCTGCACACCCAACCTTACTGGCAATTCCCCCTTTACCACCAGGTTCGGCCATGTAGAATCGGCGTGAAACAGACATCATCCACAGAAGTCCGATTCAGGCACTCCAGTTAGTGAGGAGGTAAGTGCCGAGTGTCCAATGGCTTTCTTCTTGATATTGGTGGGGTGGGTGGTCCGATGGCTCTCTGCTTGAAATCAGTGTGGGGGTGTGAAGGGTCCACTGCCACTCTGCCTGTGATCAGTGAGGGGGAAGTGGGGGGAGGGGTCCACAATTGGTCTGGGTGGCAGAGTGGGTGGGGGTGGGGTGATGTCTGTGGGGGCCAGGGGGAGGCATTATCTGGCCCAGAAGCAGGGGAGCCACATTCTATTTTTTTTTTGTGTGCATGCACAGTTGGAGGCACCAATCAAAGCTTGCAGGATTTTGGGCGTATTAAGCCATGGCCACAGGCTTTGACAGTGCAATTCAGAATTGCTGATATTTTTTCAGGAAGAGCGCATATGGGGGCACCTAAGAACAGGCCTAAAAGTCGGATCTGAAAAACTTCCAGTTTCCAGTCTGCCCAGCACTTAAGAATCAAAATGGTAAAATAGGACCCCATATCTGCAAAGGATGTTCAGGGAGCAACTCTTCAACCTGAACCTCATGAAGAATGTGCCTATTTTATTATTGGCAATGGAGGGCACCCTTGATAAGAATTTGCATCACCTTCCTCCATATGATCTAACTCAATGACGAGGTAATCAGACACCAACTGGAGAATGTTGGGCTTTCAGTTGGACTAAGTCCCCAGCAGGTGCAAATTGTTTTAGGTGGCTAAATAATGAGTTTAATTGCCTTACCAGGAAAGTTTCATGCATTGTACCCTTCCCACCACTCACTTAATGCAGGATAGCTTCCCACCACTGGCAGTCAGGCACATGGCCTCCCATGCAATTCTGCAAGCCCACCCACTCTAACAGGCACCACTAAATCCAGCTCTGTGTCAGATGTCTTCGCTAAGACTGTCCTCATCAAAATTTGCCCCTCACTGCAGCCTCATAGCAGAGCGAGGACAGCATTGACATTGACTGTGAAGGTGCTGGTGAATTTTTATGAAAACATCTCCTTCCAGCATTCCTCCATGTTTGCTTTGTTATTGGTGGAAGGTGTTACTGATAATGCTACTGATAGGTAGGACTTGAACATGTATTAAAATTCTCATGATCCTGAATTCTCACTATCTTGTGTTGTCAGAGATGATCAGGGCCCAGTGTTTGCCACAGCGATGGGCTGATTGTGGCTGGGCTGCTTTGCTTTGTCCTTTGTAGGTAGAATTCAAATATAAAGTGAATTGTGTGCTGAAGAAAGGATTTCTCTCCAGTCCTTTTTATTCCCTCAGCAACTAGCTAGACAAATGTCTTAAGACTTTTAAATTACTTACTGGCTTTATCACATTATGCATTATTCACAAGAGACGCTACCTGTTAAACATAAGTGTTGAACCACATAAACAGCACATTACAACAGTATAGCATGTTGAAATTCTGTTTAATAGGGACATTGATAAGACTTTAACATTTAGCATTTGTATTGGTCACTTTTATTGACATAGTTAGCTTGATATCAAAACATTGCAAGAAAATTTGATTCGTGCTTGCATTTCCTTTCTATTCTATTTCTATTCTGAAGCAACATTAATAATATAAGATACAAAGGGAAGTATTTGCTGGATTATAGGAAAAGGATGGGGGCTAGCTAAATTGCTTTTGCAGAGCTGGCATGGACTTGACAAGTCCAATGGCCTCCTGCAGATCCCTCTGTGGATTAAAATACTGAATAAAATGCTGGTGATCGTTTGCTAAGCTCGTCTGACAATAATGTTGGTGGAACCTTTAACATCACGGAGTCTGTTGCTGTCGAAATCCACCATCAGTTTTCGTAAGCCACTCTTGCTTGGTTTGAAAGACACGTTCACCACAATCTCTTGTCCAGGATGAATTGCTGCAATACTTTATTTATTAAAAGAAATAAACAGAAACAAGAGAAATGTAAAAGGGATTTCTTCTAATGTGAGGTTCTACTGGAATTAAAATCATGTAAAATGACCAAATGGACCACATTTGATCTGCAGAAACTTATATATATGTGAGTGCAGGTACTCACGCAACCCTGTGCAAGACTACCTACAGTTATCTGATTAACAATAGATCAAAACATGAGACTGGATTAAACAGTTTCCAGTGGGGGAGGGAGAACCAAAGTGCATGGTTCACTTGCTACTGCTGCTGCCATCTTACAACCATAAATTAAGTGTTAGCCAGCCAATTAACATTGGGAAGGGGACTCCACACCTAATCAGATATCTAGCATGGGACATCAGGCAAAGAGAGGGGTTAGGCCACGAACCAGAAGTCGATCACCATCACCATTCTAAGGTGCCCTCTCACATTCTGTCAGTCTAAAAACAGTGAATAAATAGAGTCTACTAACATCCAAATGCTGTTACCTGCAGCAATAGACTTCTCTGTTAGATGTGCAGCCAGTGTCCTGTTTTCAGACCTTTTCATCTACCCATATACCACCTCCTCTAATATGGCATAAATTATTCCCAACTTTTTCCCATGTGACTACTGAGAAATGAAGTGGGCAACAAAGAATTGCAGTGAATTGGGTCTTTGACAAGTTCAGAAGCTTGCCAATGCTTTTTTCAAGATGGTAGACAGGTTTCCGATATCACTGCCTACTCGTCTTCTGTATATCAGTGACTGGCGAGATGATGCTGATTGCCGACTCGTTGTCATCATGCCACAGTTTACATCATTTCCGTGGGAACAGTGGCCAGCCCCATTTGTGGCCGTAAAATCCACCTCATGCAGTTTTCATCCAAAATATATAGTGGGAAATAGTGGGAACAAAAATTCACAAGGAATGTAAATATTTTAAGTTTAAAGTCCCACTAAAAGCTTCTCTCAGAATTCCTTTTGAAAATTTGTTAGCGTGGCTAATGGAAGTAAACAACCTTGAGTGAAATTGTTTCAGCATTAGACGCATACTGATTTAAATTGGCTTTTCACATTGACAAGAATTGGCTAATCTTTAAACACCTAAAATCATGCATTATTTCAGATCTATCACAGCCCAATTAGAAGTACTGAAGCCACCAATACAGCAGTGAACGTTGCCTTTAGTCTGACTGCCTTCAAAGACAAGATGTGAGGAGAGTGGTCCAGGGAGCAATTGGATCGAAAGAGGCACAACAGTTGAATCAGAAATAAAGGTGATGAGTAAATAAACAGTATCCAAGGATGCTTTGGCCTTTCAATCTCATTTTTAGTGCAGCTAGTGTTCTCTTGCTGAAGGGCCGCAGGGGGCAGTCTGCCGAGTCTGATTAGTGTGCCCAAATCGCTGCCGGAGTGTGATAACTAGGGGATTTTCACAGTGATCGGTCTGAGTGGCTGAGGGGGTAGTGGGATAAGTGGGTCAGTAATGTTGTGGGGGCGGGGCAATGTCTGTGGGAGCCAGGGGGAGGCATTATCTGGCCCAGGAGCGATGTGGCAGGGAGTTGCATTCTATCATTTTTTTCTGCACTGCGCATTTGGAGGCGCCGATCGGAGCTGCAGAACTTCAGGCGAGTTAAGACCTGCCCACAGGCTTCTGCAGTGAGATTTGGAATTGCTGATATTTTTTCAGGCGGAGTGTGTATGGGTCGAAAAGTCAGATCTGAAACACTCAGTTTCAAATCCGCCCAGCACTTAGAATTAAAATGGTAAAATAGGGCCACTATAAAACGTCGCTGATAGCAGCAAGGGATAAATAACCTATTTAAGGGAGATGAGTTTAAAGATACATAGTACTGAGATAGGAGGAGAGCGAAAAAAACATAACTCACAACTGCCTCACCTGGATTTCACAAATGAAAGGGCAGTGTTCAAAACACTGCACCAAGGAGTCATTTTTAAAATATAAACTCGTTGATTTGACAAAACTTTGACAACTTGTCACTTTATTCAGCAATATTCAAATTTCTTGTTAATAATGTTTAAACAGAAGACAGGTGAACATGTCTGTTCACATTACTCTGTATCTCTTGTTTCCAAACAGACTGAAATTACTGATTATTTACCAGCACATACATTTCCCTTGAAATTGGTATTTTCAAAACCATTTCTACAGTGCCATCACATCACTTACAGCAGGAAATCTCACTGAACAATTGACAAAATGATAAATTAACCCTCACTGACTACCATGTGTCTTTTCACCAATCAAATTTCTTTGAACTTTCAGTTTCTAAAGCGTTGACCTACAGATGGCACTGTTAACTTGCACTATCTCCAAAATGTACACAAACTCACGAACACCAACAGTCCAGTGACACACAGGAACTCTTTAATCTGTAACATCCCAGAGATGCAGGGGGAGTGTTAATCTGTAACATCCCAGAGATGCAGGGGGAGTGTTAATATGTAACATCAGATGATTTGAATTGTTTGACTGATATGAAAAAGAATGGCCATTAAAAATATTCTTTTCCATCATTAAACGTAAGCAGTATTAGTAACAAGTTGCATGTATCTGACAATGAATGGCATCGCACAATATCCAGTAGTCATATTCTATAACATCTCTTTACTGAAATGTTCAAGTATGTTACTCACGGAGATTTAATTTGCTGTAGATCTGTAAGTCCAGTGCCTTCCACGCTGAAGATGCCTCCAGTTAAGGTGATGGGAAGAGGATTTGAGAACTTTATTCGGACAGTTAGTTCTCTATACAGGATTGGTTCACCAATCACCTAGAATGAAACATCATATAGGTAACACACTCAGGCACAACTAATGCATTGTACTTGAATATTACTTTTTGTTATCAATATCTAATTTTTACCACAAAGTTAAGGAACTTCAAAAATCAAATAGTAAATTCCTGGATTTTTTTTTACTTTGATGAATAGGTTAGATCAGAGTTCTTCGCAAAATTGAAAATAAAACATAGGATTGATATTGTTTCCCTGATCAGAAAGTAGGTTCCCATTATACACGTATCTCATCCATAAAGTCAGGACATATATTAAAAATCTTTGATAGTGATAGCAGCTGTGTTGTTGCTAAACACAGCATACAATGATCACAATATTCTAGCTGAGTATATACTGAAAAAATACATCTTAGCGTTAATTATTTCACATTTCAATCAACATTAAAGATACTTATGCTTGCTCATACTGCATTGGTGATGTGCAATTTAAACACAGAGATAGCAGTACACAGCTCATTCCCAAATATTATAAATTAATTTTCCTGCTGAAATATTTTAATGATCATGCAACTGCCCTGAAGATCCATATTTGTACTGCAACTGAACTGTGAAAATAAATCTGCCTAACATTTAGCTTACTGCACCTTGGGGCACAGTGGCACAGTGGTTAGCCTCACAGTGCCAGGGACTTAGGTTCGATTCCCACCTTGGTTCACTGTCTATGTTGAATCTGCATGTTCTCCACGTGTCTGCATGGGTTTCCTCCAGATACTCCGGTTTCCTCCCACAATCCGAAAGACGTGCTGGTTAGATGGATTGGCCATGCTAAATTTTCCCTTAGTGTGCCCAAATAGGTGCTGGAGTGTGGCAACCAGGGGACTTTCACAGTAACTTCATTGCAGTGATAATGTAAGCCTATATGTGACACTAATAAATAAGCTTTAAAACTTTATTTTCTTGAGGTGTAGCTGAGCTCTAAACTCTCCAAATAATGATGATTTTTCTACAAATTTTTCCCCTGAATTTTCAACTTTTTAAATGTTAAAGGAATAAACCGGGAACAAAATTGCATGATCAAGCAATTTTGAAACCTGCAATTCCTAAGAATATTATTTCTTCAGTATTACAAGAAAACAGCTTATAATGGAATTACAAGAATCATCATCTTACCACATCCCAAGCAGTTTATGACCACTTGTCTATTATTAATAAATCTCCCAGAATTTGTTAACCCTATCATGTATTGGGAAATATTTATGACAAATGATTCAACAAAATTCACAAGATACTAATTTAGCCAGAAGGGGGGAGGGTGCATATGTGTTTCCTGTATGGACATCACTAGTACTTGTTTCTCTTTTGTAATTAATATTCCTGATACCTAATCTGCTACTATCATGACCTAGCAACACTTTGCCACAGTTGGAAGTCTTCTGCAACTTATTACTTTACTAATTCAAGCTCATGGGGGAAATGGATCCTTATGCTTCTTCATATTAAATGCATCATCTCTTGTGTATTTTTCTTTAGATTTGGGCTCTTTAGTCCTGGTTAAAGTAACTTAAATTTACAACAGCTTAATAATTTCAAATATGTCTGTGGAACCATTTTCTTACCATTCTTATTTTCCATCTGAACCATTCTATTTGTGCAAAGGGAAAATGTAAGTGGAAAGAAAGTGCACTGGAGTCAGGTACTCAAAGCATTGGCACTACTCTGATCAGATTCTGTGAAGCTGCTACTGTAGGTGGAAGAATAATCCACTAGTCAAAACAAAGCCTTGATTCTGTACGCAAAAGGTGGTAAGAGGAGAATGCTGTCAATGAGTCAAGGGGGAAAATGTGTCCTCTGCTCATTTAAACATCATTAATCAAAGTTCACCTCTCAATTCCTCCCATGACAATATAAATCTGCTTTTCCTATTAACACTGAGGGGTCTCGTGTTTACCTTCACAGTGAGCTGAGGCACGCTCAGAGCAATGTCACGTTCCTTAAGACTCATTTCAGATGTGCCTTTAGATCTAAGCGTGGCCGTCAGTCGAATTAAATTATGCTCGGAAAGATGTTCACCGTAGTCTTTGTACTTCAGTCTCATGACTTCTTTCTGAACTAATAAAAGCAAAAACAAATATCCACAGTTTTGATGGCACATCATGTTATGAGCTCTCAGGGCTGAGACAGATGGTCCAGAATTGAGGCAGCTTTGAAACTAGGTGATAGAGTGCACCAAAACAGGCTAGATACAGCTACCGCTTTCTTCTCCAATGTAAAGAACTGTCTGGCTTCCTCGCAGTAGCACTCATAGAACCGTTATCATGTGATACAAGTGTTCGCACTTGCATCCTACTATTCTATGACACAATTTATTGTGATACTGGCAGAATTAGACTTCTTTCCACCTGCTGGTTTATCAAGAGCCAATGATAATGCATAATGATCATATCTGTCACTTTACTGAGCAACTTAGGCGAGTTGGAGCACAGAAAGAAAGCCATCTATTCCAGATCTTAATTGCAGCTTAGAGAATGAAGTATGCTTTTAGTAAAAGATTTGTTTTTGCTGCATTATTTAAAAGAAAATCTAATCTGACTGTACTCAAAATGCAGTCACTAGTAGCTTCCTCAAGGTACTCTCAATTCTGAAGCTTGTTTTAACCCAACAGAAAATAGTAAACCAAGATTTGCTTAAAGTACTATATGGTTGTGTGATCTGGTTCAGAACTATATGCATGTTCAGATTCAATACTGAATCCAGGTGGGTGCTAGGTTAAATAAAGTTCACAGTTTGTTGTAAGACCACCTGAAAAGGATGTCAAGACTTTTGTTTTTCTTTAAAGTCCTTCTCCAATTTCTCCCTATTAGCTATTCTCTCCTGAAGAAAGTTTCTCATGCTGGGTCAGGGATTGTGGTGTCCCCAAGTTGCATTTTTTGGGTGTAAGGTTAGACAGTATGTTCAGTATTCAGCCATGCAACACTTTTCGGTTAATTGACAAATGTGATAAGTGAGCATCATGATAGAGCAATGAAAAGTATTCTACTCAGCAATTATGTCACAGAATGGTACAGTTCATCTCAGGCTAGTAATAGCACTTAAAGCCTTGATTCTCAGCCAGGACTAACTGCAGAACTGCCCTCTAGAATGAAGATAATGGCTATTATAGCTTATCCCTGAAAATCCTCCCTTTCTCTCTGAGGGGGTGCATCAGTCACTACTCATTACATCTCTGCACCGAATTAAGAAACTCATCACATCTTCCAACCTTACAGGGCCTCAGGCTGATGTTCTAAACCATAGCACCACCAAAGTGATGCACACATTTAGCAACAACGAACCAACATTTTGTAGAAAACTGCAATTACCTGCGGCAGGTTTTAACACAAATGTAGTCGATCTCTTGCTGAATTCCATTAAAATGAACCCATTATATGTTACAGTCATTGCAGATAGTGTTAAATGGATATCTTTGTCCATATAACCATGGTTAACAATGCTGAAATTGACATCAAAATCACTTCCAAGGATTGGCTGAGCATACTTAATGCTAATCTTTAAATCTTTCTGTTGTTTGTTGGCAGATTTGATTTTCATTCCTGCTTTGTTGTAGACTTCCCGTTCCTTTGTAGAACCTGTGAAAAGGAGGATGCTATTCATTCTATTGGGTATTGGGAAATAGAATCTGGTAGAGGGACAAGATAAAGAGTTCTATAATGGAAACAATCCCTACATAATTTAAATAAAGTGCGTTCTCAACATTGTTCAGCAAACAATGGTACATTAACCCTGTAATCCTAAAATGTGTACTTGTTAGTAATTTTGTAGTCTATTCAGAAACAATACCATGCATAATTATTAGTTTGTAATCATAATGAAATATGCAGCTCCAGCTGTTTCTTCAACTTGTTAAGCCTAGTCTTCAAGTCACCTTATCCTCATCAACTTGAGAATTCATGTGATCGGATACTACAATAATTTCCATATTATTCTGCTTCTGTCATTTTGCTTGTTCACTACTTTTTAGGTTTGTACAAGTCAGCCAATGATTCAGTGGTTACAGACCCCAGATGATTAACAGTCACAAAATCTAGGATTTAGAAAGGATTTATAAAATCCAAGAGAGATATTAAATCAGTCAAGTTCAGCCAAACATTTTGACTAGAGCACTCTCTCCTCAGTTTCCATCAAAATGAAGGTGTTGCACAAACACTTATTATAATGGGCATTGGCACCCATTTAAATAATCATCTTATTTGTTGCAACAACAGTTTACATTTATATAGCACAATTAATATAGTGAAGTACCCAAGTTGCTTAATAAGAGTATCAATAAAAATACTTTTACACCGAGCCAGCAAAGTAAATATCTCCAAGGAGGATTGTGTGAGCTTTGGTCCCTTGCCCATTATAATGTTGGGCCTTAGGTTGAAAATTGGCAAGGAAATTGGCAACCTTTTCACTGAGAAAAGATTAAAAAGCACAGCTTATGAGCTGTGTACGTTTGTTGGGGCTTCATACTGTAGCAATGAACTCACCTGTTGGAAAACTGATGGGATTGGGTGTAATTCCGGTTTTCAATCCTGTCCGATTTTATTTCTCATCATTTTCAGTGAAGTTTAATATTGGGAAGGATGTAAAATCAGCATCCCTCTAATCCCACAAGCTTCCATCTCAGCAAGTTAGCTTCAAATTAGTTCCAAATGTCTCACATATATTGTCCCACTTGAACAATAGTTCAGAGTGGAACCTCCACCACCCGAAAAAGAAGCCAGTTTCTTACTGGGGAAAGAAAAATCAATCCAGAGATAAAGTCATTGCAGAAGCCTATTTTGCTATCTCCTCGTATCAAGGTTTGGAATAACATTACCAAATCTCTGGAAACCTGTTGGCTAACATATGTGACAGTGGTGGCAGAGATGAGGGACAAAAGGATGGCAAACTTAATTAAATATTAACTTATGCAACTTCCATTTGATTATTGCAAACAGTAAGAAAAACCTACCCTCTGGGTATTTATAATCATGTGTTAAATCCTCCCACTCATCTGTGTAAGCACTTTTTGTAATGATCTGTTTTCCAACTTTGTGCTGTTTGACTCCTAGCTCTTCTTTTGATCCATCTTTATTTACCAGCCAGTAAACCACATCCGCATTGACTTCAGCAAAGATGAACACAGCGTCATATTTCACGTCCACATGACCTTCCTTTATTGCTTTGACAGGGCAAGGGCCACAGCAGTATATGCCTGTTGGGACAAGGACACTACTGTAAGATACTGGAGGAATCTCTTCTTGGGCAATATTATAGCATTCTTCCTCTTCCTCGCCCTGAAGACAATAACTGGTGATGCAGTTTGTTTTTCACGGCCTCCCTCAAGTGGTCATTCAGCACAGCAGGGCCTAGACTATGAGTTTGAAATAAGCCCAAAAAGATCCACATACAAATTCCACACGAGTGTTTTCAAGCAGGGGCTAGAACAAAGAAAATTACAGCACAGGAACAGGCCCTTTGGCCCTCCAAGCCTGCACTGACATGGTGCCCATCTGAACTAAAATCCCCTACCTTTCTGGGGACCATATCCCTCTATTCCCATCCTATTCATGTATGTAAAAGTCACTATCATATCTGCTTCCACTACCTCCCCCAGCAGCAGGTTCCAGGCACTCACCATCCTGTGTGTAAAAAGCTTGCCTCATACATCTCCCTTAAACCTTGTCCCTAGCACCTGAAACCTATGCCCCCTAGTAATTGATTCTTCCACCCTGGGAAAAAACTTCTGGGTTGCTATAGAGATGAGGAAAGGAATTCATGCTGACTTCCTCCTCATCCTGCAGTTTGGAATCTATATGGGAACGCAGCTGCAACATGAATAGAGACCAGTTCACACGTAAAGAAAGACCAATTGGGAAGATACTGGAGTGCTGCTGATGTTTATGGACCTGAACCCAGTACATATCTACAGGAGAAGGATGGAGAAAACAGACATAAAAATTCTAAACTATGAACATTAATACTTTAAATCTAAAACATTCCATATGATTTTAAGTAGTTGAATCACAGCTGTAGCTATAAAAAAATACTTTAAATTACAGAAAAAGAGCAGTTAACTTTGATGTACAGCTAGCATTAACACAGGGCTAATGACCCAACTGATAGCTTCTCTGCCAGAATTTCTATGATTCTGCAATCCAAATTGTGATCTCTCCATCTGGAACAAGAACAGCAGGCCCATTGCAACACCACCACTCCTGTAAGCTCTCCTCAGAGTCATACACCACCCTGACTTGGAAACATCATTGTTCCTACGCTGTTGGTGAGTCAAAATCCTGGAACTCCCTCCCTAATGCCACCTGGACTGCAGCAGTTCATCATCACCTTCCCGAGGACAAATAAGGGGTGCAGAAAACTGGAAATGTGCATAAACTTTTAAAACTCATCAAACTGCAATATAGAGTGTGGCACAGATTCACCAGATTGATACCCAAGTTAAAAAGATTAAAAGGCACGTGGCAAGCACTGCTGCCTCATAGCACCAGGTGCAAACTCAGAGGGTGAACTAGACTCCTTCTGCACTGTGGGGTTCCTATGGATTCTATGAGGACAGGTAGTATAGGCGAGCCATGTGTCCCTTTGAGTACAAAATATTAAGGAGTGATTTTGTTGAAGAGCTCAAGATGATTACAAGATTTGAAAAGGTAGATAGAGAAAATGTATTTCGTCAGGTGGGGAAGTCCAGAACCAAGGAGTCATAACTTTACAATTAGAGCTAGGCCATAAATAACTGATGTCAAGAAACACTTGTTCATACTACAATTAGTGGAAATCTGGAACTCTGCCCCAAAAAAAACTGTTGAGGCTAAGAGTCAATTGAAAATTTAAAAATTGGGATTGCTATATCGTTGTTGGAAATAACATTAAGGGTTATGGAACTAAGGTGGCAGAGCAATGAACTTAAAATATGGCCATCCATGATCTGACAGAATGATGGAACATCTCAAGAGACTGAATGACCTGTTCCTGTTTCTAATTAAAATTCTTGAGGGTTAGGCTGACGATGCAGAATGAACCCTTTTTTTTAAAATTAATTCTTTCATGGGATGTGGCTGTTGCTGGCAAGGCCAGCAATTGTTAAACTGAGTGATGTGCTAGGCCATTTCAGAGGGCAGTTGAGAGACAACCATATTGCTGTGAGTCTGGAGTCACATGTGGACCAGACTAGATAAGGCTGGCAGAATTAGTGAACCAGATGGTTTTGTTCACAGTTGATGACAGTTTCCTGGTCATCATCACTGAGATTAGGTTTCAATTCCAGATTTTCTTTATTAATTGCATTAATTTTATTAACCTATTTGCCTAGAGCATTCGCCTAGGTCCAGTGACATTATCACAACAACACCATCTCCCCCACTAAGAATCAAAGTGATTTTATTTGAATCTCACGGTCAGGGCCAAAGCAAATATCAGGGCTCTCAGTCTACCCTGGTGAAGCATCATCTTTTTCTGATCCTTCTCACAGCCAGGTATTAATTGGTGTGGGGTCAATCTGGACACCTATATATATTAATTAAACCGAATATATGAAAAGGCCAATTTAATTCTAGTATTACCATCACTCCGCTCTTGTGGAGTGGGATCTAAAACTTGCCATCCATCATAACCAGGAGGAAGGTCAGGACGGGTCATCCATGCTTCCAGCCAGCTGTGGTAGTTCCTGTGTGCAACAATGTAGTAATATAAATAGTTAGAATGAAAGTCCTCAATCTGGTTCATCAGACACACAGCAATGAATATGGAGAAGTCCTGACAATCATGAGCTGTCAAAATATCAACACATGACCAGACATCAAACAATAAGTTATGTTGATTTAGGTTTCTGTGTTTTCACAATTTTTCACAACTTTTCACAACATACATTAAGGATTTGGAGGCGGGAACTGAAGGCACTGTTGCTAAGCTTGCAGATCATACAAAGATATGTGAAGGGACAGATAGTACTGACGAAGTAGGAGGGCTGCAGAAGGACTTGAACAGGTTAGGAGAGTGGGCAACCAAGTGGCAGATGGAATACAATGTGGAGAAGTGTGATGTTATGCACTTTGAAAGGAAGAATGGAGGCATAGGCTATTTTCTAAATGGGAAAATGCTTAGGAAATCAGAAACACAAAGGGACTTGGGAGTCATTGTTCAAGATTCTCTTAAGGTTAACGTGCAGGCTCAGTCAGCAGTTAAGAAGAAAAATACAATGTTAGCATTCATGTCGAGAGGGCTAGAATACAAGAACAGGGATGTACTTCTGAGGCTGTATAAGGCTCTGGTCAGACCTCATTTGGAGTATTGTGAGCAGTTTTGGTTCCCATACCCAAGGGAGGATGTGCTGGCCTTGGAAAGGGTCCAGAGTACGTTCACAAGAATGATCCCTGGAATGAAGAGCTTGTTGTATGAGGAATGGTTGAGGACTCTGGGTCTGTACTCGTTGGAGTTTAGAAGGATGAAGGGGAATTTTGTTGAAACTTACAGGATACTGTGTGGCCTGGATAGAGTGGGCATGGAGAAGATGTTTCCAACAGTCGGAAAAAGTAGAACCACAAGACACAACCTCAGGTTAAAAGGACAAATCTTTAAAACAGAGATGAGGAGAAATTTCCTCAGCCAGAAAGTGGTGAATCTGTGGGACTTTTTGCCGCAGAAGGCTGTGGAGGCCAGGTCATTGAGTGTCTTTAAAACAGAGATAGGTAGTTTCTTGATTAATAAGGAGATTGGGGTTATAGGGAAAAGCAGGAGAAAAATATCAGCCATGATTGAATGGCAGAGCAGATGCGATGGGCCAAGTGGCCTAATTCTGCTCCTATGTTTTATGATCTTATGGTATTGCAGATTTGATTTGGATCAATATACCTTAATTAGATCTAAAGTATGTTTGTTTTAAAGGCAGGTGCAACCATGTATTATTCCAACAGAGACATTAAATCTCCAACATCAAAGCCGAGAAGTCTCCATGATGAAGATTAAATGTCTCACCAATGTGAAGGTGATGGTGGTGAATTTCCCCTATGCCAAGCTGATGGTGGGGTGGGAGTCTGTCAAACAAGGTAGGAGAGACAGGAGTCACTCTTTTGCCAAGGCCAGAGGGAGCCACTCCAATATGAAGACAGAGACATGGGTGGCTAATGGTGGTAGTGTTGAGGATAGTTTCTCAAATGCTGAAATCAAAAAGTGTCTCTCTCTCTCTATCTGTTTCCAAAGCTAGAGAGTGCTTCAGTCATTATTTTCATCTGGGGCTAAGTCAGTTAAGCCTTGTCTACTGAGATGTCATCAACTACTCTTTTAAGAACATGGAGGAGACCACAGACTAGAAATAGTGATTGAACAAGGGAAAGAATAGGAAAAGCGGGATTGGGATAAAGTCAATATTTTTCTGAAGCAAAAATCCCACACCATGTAATATTATAGACATTTGCACTAAATTGATGTTCTTTCAGAACTGTCACACATTCGTGAGTATATGTAGTGTCCATGAACAAATACTGGAAGGGAACAATTCCTAGCACCTACCACACCATATCCTTCTTCTTTGAAGGCAAGCGGGAGTAATCTTCACTACTATAATACTGATCCACTTTGAGATTACCATCTGTGTCATGAGCAGAGGCATAGTTTGTAACACAACGAGTTGGGATCCCCAAGCACCTCAGAACTGGAAAAGAAAGTGCAAGTACAGTGATGAATGAATCCATTTCAAATTAGCAATTCAAGGCGCTGCCAAGCTTGTGAATGCCTATCAGTCTTCCCCTATTACTCATTCAGTAAAGCCATTGCCAATGAGCAACTCAGCCAAAAAGTCCAGGGAGGCCCAATGTTTATTTTCTGGACTGAGCATTGATTGATGATCTCAGCTGGGGATGATACACATTGGTCTAAAGAACCTTGTGATAAGGAAAAGAGAAAGATAAACCAGGGTTCCCACTCCTGATCACTATCCTTTGAATTCCCTCAGGAGATGATCTATATGTGGCTACTATGTGGGAATGGATTAACTCTTTACCTTGACCTTGTTATATTGATAGCAATAATAATAAAAACCAGTGTAATCAGAGGACAGTAAATTTTACGCAAAAAAATCCTAGACTAGGTGGAACATTTTCATGTCTGAGCAGATCCAAACAATTGCTTGTCACTTGCCACACTTGCTGGTGTAGAAATTTGCCTTGGGGCAGCTGGTATTCCATGGACTGTCTGTTATACACCCTGTACAATATACAGTTTTGTTGTTTCTGACAGAATGGAATATCACACCAGGCAGATTCCATGTGGCCAATGCTATTGTGCCTGCTTTACACTATCACCCAAGATGGATTTCTACTCCATGGTGTGCATTAATGAGGTGAACAATACCAACTATGATAGCGTAATATAGTAATGGGGCAGCCTTTTATCTGGTAAGATGATGGTTTGGGGCCATTGTGGTCAATTCTATATTAAACATCACTTGGTGTGGTCTGAGACCACACTATGGCATGGCCGTCTTTGCTGCTTTATTTGCAGAAGTCAGTGGACTGAAATGTGTGATTGACTGGCCTGTTTTCTCGGTTATGTATAGTGGTTATGTTACTGGACCAGTAATCCAGGAGGTCAATCTAATAATATGAAATCACGATTCAAATCCTATAACGACAAGTGGAAAATTTTACATTCAGTTAATTCAACAAATCGGCATGAAACGACATATCATTGTAAAAGCCAACTGGTTCACTAACGTCCTTTATGGAAGGAATTCTAACATTCCTATTCTTTTTGGCCTATATATAATTCCTATCTAATTCCAGACACAATGAAATGTGATAGATTCCTAATTGCCTACTGAAAGGGCTGAGAAAGCTATCCAGCTGGGTAATTAAGGGTAGAAATAAATGCTGGTTTAAGTTTAAGTATATTTGTTAGTGTCACAAGTAATTTTCATTGCAATGAAGTTACAATAAAAACCCTTGAGTCACCATACTCTCCCTCAGTGTACCTGTTTGGGTACACTGAAGGAGAATTTAGCAGGGCCAATTCTCCTAACCACCACTGGGGACAGTGGGAGAAAATCAGAGCACCCAGAAGAAACTCACGCAGACCTGGGGAGAACGTGCAGACTCCACACAGACAGTGACCCAGGGAATTGAACCTGGGTCCTGGCACTGTGAGCTGCCATGCTAACCACTGTGCCACCATGCCACCCCGCATGTCCTGAGAATAAAATAAACCACAAAATAGTCAGTATCACCACAAATCTATGCAATGCGTCATTCGATTTAAATGCTCGTGTCAGGATATTAGCAACTAATGGGAAGGACAGAAAAACCTTGGCGCACAGCTATTCAGATTCTGTCTATGTAATACATTCCAGAGACCGTATTAGTTCTTACTTGTGAAGTTCCTTGAGGAGGAAGAGAAGTAATTAAAATATTCTCTGGTTCTTTGAAGTGAACAAACACCCCCAACAGCAAAAAAAAGCTTGCAATTATAAAACATCTTTAACTTAGAACAATATCCAAGGATGCTTCACAGAAGTGTGAAGGACCTAGTAGGACCTTACCTGTGCATGCTACAGCAGCAAAGACCCAGCACTGCCCGTACCGTACTTTCTTAGCCCCAGAACTGCTCCACAGGCGTAAAATTGGGAGACTCCCGGTCCATCTGGTGGGGGCGATCCCATCGGTGTAATTACCATCCCACCTTCCCAAAAGCACACCTTTGTCATCATTTGAATTCACCTTTGAAGAGGAGTAGGGAAAATAAAACCTCTAGTCTTCTCTTCAATAATAAATGAATAAGTAGTTACAAGTTATACACATTTTCTGTCAAAGAAAAAATCTCTTGATGAAGGCAGAGCTTTACTTAAGCAAATTTAATATACAAATAATTTTGACGAACAGGTATTGTGCAAGGAAAGGTGAACTTGCCTGGCTTATTGTACACTGTGCCAGTGTTGGGTAGTATTTAAGGTCAGTTTCTCTTGGCTTCAATCAGCCTCAGACTGTGTACAGAGTGCAATACATGCCAAACTTCAAAAAGGACTCTCTATGCTTAAAGGCTTGGCTTCTCACTTTTGGACAAATTTACATGATGGTTAATATTTGGGAACAGGGTATACATTGTAGCATTGATTCAAAGAACCCTTACCTTATTTATAATTGATCTCGCACATAGTTGAATGGATGCCAGGCTCATGATTGAAACAAGGGACAAATTTTTCTCTGTGTGTTATTTGCAATGAATTGTTTCCTCTGTATGTTATAGTTTTAATCTTATAATCAAGGGTAAAGCAAATGCTCAGAGGAAAACCATCATGGATAACGGTCATAAGAATGCAGTAAACACTGTGCTTTCATCAGTTTCATGAACAAGAATCACTTGTTTAACATGGTCCTGTATTATTGAGTGGTAATTCTCCAATACAGAGCTTCGTCTCTTAGCTGTGTCATTGGGAAGTGGTGAAAAGGCACTTCACAATGGGGATAAGAGGAAATGATGTGGGTATGCTGGCGTTGGACTGGCGTAAACACAGTAAAAAGTCTGACAACACCAGGTTTTAGTCCAACCGATTTATTTGATAATAGACTCACAAGCTTTCTAATCAGTAATCTCTAAACTGTCTGCGCTTTATATGCTCTGTCTGAGGCCAGAACTCTCCATTCACCCGACGAAGGGGCTAACCCCGAAAGCTTGTGAGTCTATTATCAAATAAATCGGTTGGACTAAAACCTGGTGTTGTCAGACTTTTTACGATAAGAGGAAAACCAGACAGATTTGACAACTGGTCACCATGTGCAGATCATTGCAGTTTGGTATTGGCAAAGGCTTTTTTGATCAAGTCAGCTGCTGGAAATGATGTGTATCACTGTGGCCTGGGGCTTGATCAAGGAAAAGAAAACACAAAAAAGTGAGGGTGCGGGTAAAGGGGAAGGGGATATCAGATACAATTGTTTTTGCAGTCAGCTTAAAATCAAGACTATACTTGAAATAGATTGAAGTAAGGTTGCATTGTAAACAGAGGCCAAAACAACAGACTTCATCTAGATAGATTTGCAAGTAAGTAACTTGATAATAAAAAAAGAAAATGCTGGATAATCTCAGCAGCTCTTTCAGCATCCGTGGCGAGGGAGATAGAGTGAACGTTTTGAGTCCATATGACTCTTCAGAGTCACAGAATCACAGAATACTACAGTGCAGAAGAGGCCCTTCGGCCCATCAAGTCTGCACTGACACATGAAATGCTTTGATCTGCCCATCTAATCCCACGTCAGCACTTGGTCCATAGCCTTGAATGTTATGGCGTGCCAAGTCTTACGGACTTGAAACGTTATATCTGTTTCGATGCTGCCAAATTTTCTGAGTTTACCCAACATTTTCTGCTTTTATTTCAGATTTCCAGCCTCCGCAGCATTTTGCTTTCACTGGGTAATAATGTCCCATTTAGGCAAAATGCACATTTACAGGAAGAACCTCAGATATTTCTGAACTCACCATAGCAGTCACTGTTCTGCTGATATATACAGGATCACTTCTTTTTGGAGCATCAGCCAATGGATTTTTAAGAGCAGAAAGGCTGTTGTCCAAAATTTGAAAGCAAATATCGATGACATCTTTTTCAAGCTGTAAAAAAAAAATTCACAAAAACAGCACAAAGTCTTGGAACTACTTACTAAAATTGGAAAAACAATGATGGGTAGATTGTGAAAACTTAAAGGATATATTACTTGTCCAAAATTCCATGGTAACGTGTAGATGTTAGTATACGAGCCATGGTAGAGCAGTCCGTTCTCATTCAGGATGTACTCCTGCAGCAGGTCCTCATCAGGCAGGTACACAGCATCCTCTAAGGGGATAGACAACTTAAATTCCAAACAATGCTTGATTCCTTCTTGTAACTTCACATCATTGTGCACAAACAAATGTTAAAAGTATGCTCAGAACCCAGCTCGCCAGTGGCTCACTGGGTTAGTACACCATCCAGTATTCAACCAGATTTAATCTCATCTCCTGGTTACCATACGCAGTGCTATAATTGAATAAAGCATTTCTGGGATGGAAGAAGGAAACATGGTAAGGTGGGTGTGATGAAGAAAGGTCACTGACCCAAAATATTAACTTTTTCCTCACTCTACATATGCTGTCAAACATGCTAAGTATTTACAATATTTTCTGTTTTTATTATAGATTTCCAGAATTTGTAGCTTTTATAATCAGCTGGGTTCCTCTTCCTATTATTACCCAGTGGCTTTAACTGAAATGTGTGCTTGTCAGCAAATGGAATTCAATATGGAAGTGTGAGGTGATACACTTGTGAAAGGCTAACAAGGCAAAGCATTACACTATGAATGGCAAGATCCTGAAAAGCGTTCAAAAATCAGAAGGACCTTAGAGCACATATCAATAGACTTCCGAAGGTGGCAGGACCAGTAGATATGGAATACATGCCTTTATTAAGCAAGGCATACAATACAAGATCAAGAAGGTCATGCTGGAGCTGTATAAAATACTGATTAAGCCACAACTGGAGTACTGTGTGCATTCTGGTCACCAGATTATAGGAAGGCTGTGATTGCACTGGAGAGGATGCAGAGGAGACTTACCAGAATGCTGCCCAGGCTAGAGGGCCTGAGCTGCGAAGAAAGATTGGATACGCTGGGGCTGTGTTCCTTGAAGCAGTGAAGGTTGAGAGGGGACGTGATATAAGTGTACAATTATGAGGGGCATAGATAGGGTGAATAGGAAGACACTTTTCCATTAGTCGGGGGGTGGGGGGGCGGGTGTCAATAACTGGGACATAGATTTAAGGTAAGCGGTTGAAGGCTAAGAGAGGTGATGGGGAGAAACCTTTTCACTCAGAGTGGTGAGAGCCTGGATCTCACTGCCTGAAAGATGCTCAAGTCAGAAACCCTCAGAATCACAATAACATTTAAAGAAGTATTTAGATATACATTTGCACTATCGTAAACTCCAAGGCTATAGGCCAAGGGCTGGAAAATGGGATTAGTGTCATCAGTGTGGACATGATAGGCTGAATGGCCTTTTTCTGTGCTGCAATCATTTACAAATCTATGACCCAATATTTCAAGCTCCACTTGATGTTTTGAAATGTCTCCTTTCTCTTACTTTACCCTGCTTCTACAAACCCTTCCCAACATTCACAACTCCAGTTGTGGCTTTATAAACCTAATGCGCTTCACATTTCCTCCCTCCTTCCTGTATCTGTGTGCGTTTCCTCCAGGTGCTCCGATTTCCTCCGAGAGTCCAAAAGACTTGCTGGTTAGGTGCACTGGCCATGCTAAATTCTCCCGAAATTCTCCAGCCATACGCGCTGGAGGGTGCCGACTAGGGAATTTTCACAGTAAATCCATTGCAGTATTAATGTAAGCCTACTTATGAAACTAATAAACTTAAAGAAAACACTGGTGACAAAGACTTCAGGCATCTCACTTCACACACTCAAATTTCCTTCCTAAAACTCCTGCCCAGGTTGGCTAGAGATCTCTCCACATGCAAAAACCCCCTGAAAGCACGCCTCTTCTGTCATGCTTTTAACCACTTCCGCTAATTATTCTTATACCCCAGCTCAGGCTCATCTTCTTCTTTGTCTATTATCTTGGAGCATTTTATTACATTAGAGATGTACAAATGTAACATGCTGTGTTGTCACAGTCCCATAGAATATGCTAGCTTTCCCCATTTTTAAGCTCAAGAAATGCAGATGTTTTGAAATAAACAAACTCTCCTCAGCCTAGTGTATCACTGTACTCAGTATTTGTATATTTACAATCAACACATTTGTTAAACATGAAACAATCATCAAATTCTTTTCCCAATTCAGCAAAAATGCACTCATTTATAGCACTGATGATGTTAAGGCTTTGCTATGTTCCAAATCGCAGAGTTGCTCAAATTAACTGGATCTGAATGCCTGAATGATTTGCTATTTACTCCAATAATGATAACGATTTACCACCGAGTTAAACACATGATCAGGAAATGCAACGTGGCATTAATGCCATTAAACCAACAGCAACTTGATGCCAAGATTCATTGCCAGTCTGGCACTACAATGAGAATACAAATTCCAATAGTTGGAAATTAAGCTCCTCAAGTCACAGGAGGACTGCAAGACATTTGTCGTGCACAAATCCTTGAGCATTCCCCTGTTTCTTGTTGGGTATATCCTTCATATACAAATAGCAAACTGAAAATTAAGTTATTTTTTCATATATGAAATGAAATGTTTGGAACAATTCATTTTCATGGAGAACTGCATTATATGAAAGAGTTTGCTGTGCAGATTTGATTGTGGGTACTTTTAGAGTCTAGTACATTTCTGTAGACAGTTATGCTCTGTTTAATAACCTAGATGTAATTTCTAGGGTCACTTAAAAGCACACGGTAAAGACTATGCTTTCATTTTCTGAAGATATGCACATAGATAGCAAATAACTGAATTGCATAACTCTTTTCTCAGTAATTTCATCAATGAAGTAAATAAACTCCAATAATCTTATGCAGTTCTCATGAAGCTAAATGGACCAGTGAAAATTACACAGTGGTCACTCCCATTAGATAAGTAACAAGCTTCCTACATTTTTCTCTATTTTCAAGATCTTATTCATCAGGAAGGACTCAAAGAGTTGGAACTCAGCACTTTAAAGAAGCATAGATATAGGAAAATAAGATATGTTTGTGTAGATTTTTTAAACTAAATAGATTAGCCATGATGTGAAGATGTTGCCTACTGAGGTAGGGACACTAAAAAGTCTCACAAGTCCAATAAGTTTTTATTTGTAAAGTTTATTTATTAATCGCAAGTAGTCTTACATTAATACTGCAATGAAATTACTGTGAAAATCCCCTAGTCGCGACACTCTAATGTTCAGGTACATTGAGGGAGAATTTGGCATGGCCAATTGATCTAACCTGCACATCTTTGGACTGTGGGAGGAAACTGGAGCACCCAGAGGAAACCCATACAGACATGAAGAGAATGTGCAAACATTCCACATACAGAGTGACCCAAACTGGGAACTGAACCCAGGTCCCTAGTGCTGTGAGGCAGCAGTGCTAACCATTGTGCCTGGTATCATGTGCTTGTGGAATGTTGATCACTTACCAGTAGGATTCATCTGATGAAGGAGCAGTGCTCTGACAGCTCGTGATACCAAATTAACTTGTTGGACTTTAACCTAGTGTTGTGAGACTTCCTACTGTAAATAGATTAGGAAGGACCAATCTTAAGTTATGCACAGCCAGAACTAAGTTAGAAGATGTGGTTCTTTTCACAGAGACCTGCAGACCAGGCGGAAGGACTAAAAGGTCTTTTACTGTCCATGATTATTCCTATATTCGTGTATCTTATGTGTTTATTAAGGGAATCAGTAGACCACAACTGAGTTTTGTGCTTTTTGGGAGAAGGAGAATGCTGGTTGCACAATAAGAACATATTCTAAATGTCGAGTATGTGTTACGCCTTCAGACAGTTTCAGTCTTATTTAATCCTTACTAGTCAATCTCTAGTATTCATGGCTTGTCACACCAAATGTAACCTCAAGAGAATTGGGGTTAGAGGCTGGTGATAATTGCAGCAGGATTAGCAGACAGCCAGCACCCATTTTCAAGTTCCAATTGTCCTTATTATATTTTCTTATAAATCCCCATGCCCACATTTATAATGGAAACCACCCATGTGAATTGGTGTTATAAGTACAATCTCCCATCAATGGCCAGAGTACACTTACAAAGGTAGGGTACTAAAGACTGTAATTACTCTGTGATGGGATATCATAGTTCCCATTATAAAAGTGGAAGTATGACTTAATTTTGGATGAAGTTGACAGAATGTTTACACAGATATAAGATCTTTATAAATAATAAAACATATTACAATCTCTCCTGGCATTGCAGATGAAGAGGAAACAGGAGTCAAATTTGAGGCATGATTGTGCATAAGATCCAAAGAGGCATTGAGAGTACAGTCCAGGGAATTTAATATTCAGATGAAGCAAAGTTTAAAAGCTGAGGCAACATCATAAATATCAGAACCGAAACCCCAAGGGACAGACCCTACAGCAAAAAATGTTTTGGATAGATTTCTAATAGGACACAGGTACAGTGATATCACTTTTTCTACAAATTATTTCCAGTTTTATATTTTCCTTATCTTATATTGAATTGTATTTTTCAGGTTTCTGTGTTTGCATGATCAAGAAACAATATAGTCAAAAGAATTTTGGAAAAAAGTCATTTGGAATGATTTGATCGGACACTTGCAAAGCACTTGCTGGTTAATGAATAGTATGTTTGAAAATTGATCAAGGATCTAATTGCTTGATTTTCTGGTAACTCATTCCACATTAGGACTTTGTACTATTTTGATTTGATTTAGTCACTCATGGGTAATTGATAATATGGCAGTTAAGTGGTTCTTCAAGTCATTCACCATTTTGCTGTACAGCTATGTAAGTGTCACTCCATGAACACAAGTTAGACAAAGGCTTTTAATTATATAGATACTTTATTTTTTTCTCTCATTTGGAATCTGCATGCTTTATTGCTGCTGTGAGGTTTTTGTCATGTGCGCTCCTAAAAATTTCCTTGATTGTGGCACTAAACCTCAGCTACATGGCACATCAGTATGTGTCAGTGGGTAGCAGCAATTACACCTCCTCTGAGTCACATTTTTTGGTTAATATCCTAGTTAGGACTTAAGTACATAATCTACACTAACAGTTCATTGTCGGAGGTGCAGTCTTTCAAAGGCACTGGCAACAATCAACATCAAATGGACTAAATGCTCATTGATCCTTGTGGACAAATTTGCTTCCATGATAACTTATAAAACAGTGACTCTACTTAGAAATACGACTGGCGGTGAAATGCTTTGGACCAACAAGAATGTGAAAAATGCAATAAGAATCTGTTTTGTACATTTTACCTTCTTTATAGGAAAAAGGTGTTATTCAGTTATATTCTGTTTTTGCTGGATTCATATCTCCCAAGGGCTACATTTACAGCATGCCATATGCTTCACAGGAATTTCACTATGGACTCCTCCCATTTCAAATTGCCCCAATATTTTCAAATCATTTCCACCAGCCAGTTTTTCTTTTGCTTCTAAAGCTTTGCCATTAAATCTTTGCTCATTTGAAGAGAATCTCAGTCAAAAAATATGGAAGTCCTATTTTGCACAGCTTAATATAAATGCACTGGACATTTTGGTCACACACTACTCACTGGAACTTTAAGATACATGAATTAGATAGTTATGCATATTTGCTTATTATCAACTAATAGAACAGTGAACCTTGCCATACAACTATTAATATTAATTAATGCAAGCCTTAAGTAAATAAAAGTAACATTTACATTTTGATAATTACCCTGACTAGACACTAACAAGCTACTAGACTAAATTAGAACAAATTTCAAGCCAGAGGTTTTCAAAGAATTTTTGAGCTGCAGAATATCTGAGATTATCTGATTTCTGTTCATCTGGTAAAAACAATACTCTAAGGTCTACGTGTAAGCACAATATTTGGCAAATTCTGTACTACTGCTTTCCTTTGGATAGTTAATACCCTAAATTAAGTCATTTTTTTGGGAGTGGGTGGCTGTGTGGAGGGGTCCCTCGGAATGTGTTAATACCAGAAGGTAGTTTCCCCCAGAAATATTTTTTGGGCTGCCCCCACACACAAAAAAGGAAAAGTACGTTTATACATACAACACAGCAGTATACCTTGGAGATCAGTATCACTTGTTTTTCAAAAGTACCGATTTAAAAGATGTGCACGCATACAGCTTAAAAGAAGTCGAGGCGGGCAGTTTACCTGGACACCAGGGATTGAAGAGAAGGCGAAAATCTCCTGCAGTGATCTGTTGGATAGATTCACCTCCGCTCGGGTAGAGAGTCAGATAGATTTGATAGTGGCCGGTGCAGGCATTGGGTGGACTATGCACGGTCAGGTGAATATATCCCGGAGTGGACTGTAGACGGAATGTCCATTGATCCCATTTCCTCCGAGAGTTCAGCACTTTAATTCGAGTCCCGTCGGCTTCTGATGGTGCGGGACCTGTACAGATGGTCACACATAACCCGAGTAAACTTGCAATTAATTGCCTTACTCGGCAATTAAAATATTACACTGAAAATTAGTCATATCGATATTTACTAAGTTCGATCAAAATTGAGATTCGAAATTAAATTGGATTCAATGATTCGATTTGTATACCTTATACATGTTTTTTTCATGCTGTAATAATTTCATTTTCCAGATGTTAAATATACCCAGCCTCCAGTTTTCACTGTTTATCAGAATGGTAAGTCTGTCTTTGATCCAAGTGAGTGCAGGATGGTTTCTAAACACGAGCAGCCACATATTGAACCAACAGTAAGGTTTTCCTAACCTCACGCCCAGAACTATAAACTCTGACAAGCTAGGAAATGCATACTGTTGGCAGAGAGTTTCAAACAGCGCAAAAAACCTGAAACAGTCAGCACAAGGTGCAATCTCATCACCAACCTGTGTCCAGGAGGACTGCGAGCTGGTCTTCGCCTTCCACGAATGCTCGGTGTTTAAATTCCACATGCAAATAGAACTCTTGTCCTCTCCGCACCAGGAGCCTGTTCTGGTCAATTTCGATGGTATGGTGCTCAGTGTTGTTGGCCTTACACTGCAAGTCCACCGCCCCCAAGTACAAATCTGCAACCCGAAAGCATTCGATATTTAGATTCAACACTTCCGCCCAAACACCATTAAAGGGTCTCCTGCACAACGAATTATTGCCAACCTTTAACAAGTTGAGTTATTCGCAAATGTTTTCCTCTTACAAATAATATATTAAGCAAAATTATTGTTTTGCATTCCACTGAGTCGTATTTTAAGTCTTACCGTTTGTTGTCATATTTAAATAGATCTCCACTCCAAGATAACTTGCTGCTCTTCACCCTTCACACGGAGAGACTGCTGATCCATGTCCAGTCATCTATTAATACAGGACCTCCAGTGACAACATCATCGAAATATATGCCCGGCCTTTCCACACAAAAGGGCCTATTGAGATCATCAACTCATTGGCTAACATAGGAATGCCCCCCTGGGGTCGGGGAGGGTAGCCAGCTCCTGCTCCTTCTGGACTCCATTCAAAATCAACATTGGGAGCCAAGAAGGGTGGAACAGCACAGCACCGAGAAAGAAAAACAGCCCGTCCTGCACAAAAACAAGTCTCCTACCGTGAGGCTTACTGAGTAATTCCTGCACACTAATAGCAACACTCACTTCCGTCTGGAAGGACATGTTGTCAGATGGAGAAAGATGAACCAATCGCTCTGACAGAGCACCCAATGAATCAAGTAACACTCGCAGTGAACTGAGGGTAAATAAACCTCAGGTCCACTCTGGGCAATGGAAAACACGTTTACATTGTGGTCAACAAACACATCTACAGTTTGGATTTAAATCTCCCAAATGGGAAGGGGAATGAAAAAGACAGTTTTTCACCTTTTAAAGTTTTCAGGGCAAGGGGAGAATAGGTCGACCACATGACTATTTACATTGAAACTGCTTCACTGTAAGGCTGAAGCTCACATATATGTGAGCATCGTTGCTATAGGCAGTCTGAGAAATATGAGTGAGAGCACGGGAAAGAATGAGTAGCGATAGATCTGGAATTGTTACCCCGCTGTAGCTTAAATACTATTTCAAAATGGTCGTTACAAATGGTGCAATGTCTAACGTTTCTCTGACTGTATTGAAGTATCTCAAAGGGCAACATGACCTATGTAGAAAACCGAATATTATTGCAGTGACTGTGATGGTCATTTTGAAATGTTTGTAATGTTCTTTCAAATATTTTACAAATAAAGTATATATTTTTACAAAACAAATGGGATTTTGGCGTCTCAAATGTTTTGTTTTCAGTCTTTAATTCTGGTAAATTACCCTTGGAAACGGCAGGATTGAAAATCCCTCAGCCAGCCAATAATTCCACCTTAACTGTCACTGTTCGCTTAAAATATCCTTCACTTTTGTAAAAATAGTGGCTGTTAAAACACCCTCAACCTTCCCTCGTCACTTTATTAACTCTAATCCATATCCTTCAATTCAACTTTCCAAATGATTAAATGGGTGATAAATCCCATTTTGGAAATGGAAAACACTTCTGTTTTGTTAGAATAAAATTTATTAATTTTCAAACAGGAAAAGGCAAGATTCCACAGGATAAAATTACCACAAAGTCCAAAAGTTCTGGTAAACATATTTAGTTCGCCACTAAGCTTTACAGCATTTCAGGACCAGCCTTTACATGTAACCAATCCAACATTGTTGTCTACTGCAGTGCTAGATTTTTGTTATGCCTAAATGTTAGATTAGATTTGCTTCTTCTACTTTTCTTCTACCTGTGTACAAAAGTATTCCGTACTAATTGGAGCTGAAAGCAACAAAAATAACAAGTATTCCTGAAAAAGAGGCATGCTGTTGAAACTTTTCATCTTGTGCTTATCAGGACAGATACAAGAATGCCAAATTTCAACAGGAGCAACAAATGATCCTGCATGAGAAAAGAGTGCTTTTTGGTTGGTAAATGGACTCCGAATGGTCAAGATGTTCCTTGGAGGATTTAGTGCATTTTTTTTGCACTTGTGCAATACCTGGACATATTCCTTTTGCTCTGGAAGACAGGGCCCTGCATAGGAATATATGTAGCTTCTAGTAAATATAAATGAGCCACATCATGAGCCCAACTGATAATTTTAAACTGGTCATTCATGTAATTGTTAGCATACTCAGGATTATTCAACAAGTGCTGGCTAATCATGAATCACATCAAATAGCAGACATTACGTTCTGAGTTTTGCAAGCACAGAATAGTTTTGGATAGCCAGTACTCTACCCTATAGTGAACAGCTCAAGGGATGTGCTGTCTGATATGATATGCCAGTCATTGGGATGTACGGTCAACATACCTGGCATTTCACAGGCACTGAAATTCACATATCATGTTACTAACTTGTGTGGTTGGCAGAATGACTTTTTGACTTGACAGCATTCTACTACTGGAAAATAGCAACTGTGTGATCATCTCAACAAATTGATCAATAGGTGAATCTAGCTGTTTTACACTGCTACTATACAGTAGCAACACAATTGATATTTTCCAAGAATGGGATGCTGCTGTAAAGCCAAAAAGATATTCTGCCTCTTGCACTAATAAGTAACGTGGTACCTGAATCTCAATACCGATTCATTACCAGAAATGGGGGTTGCACAACCCAACAGCTGGCAGATCATATCAAATGGCATGTCACTTTAGCTGTTCACAATAAGAGTATTAACCATACTCAACCATCCCGTGCTTGCAAAACTTGGAACATAACGTCTATTGTTAGATGTGATTCCACAATTGGGCAACACCTGCTGAACAACCTTGAGTATGATAAGAATTACAAAAGCAACTAATTTAATAAGTTGGAACACAATGTGGCTTATTTAAACTTGCTAGGATCTACATGCAGGGAATTACACTCTATAGGCAAAAGGAACATGTCCAGGCTTTTCGTCTTTTTGAATTAAATAAAAGCACAGAGGAAAATAGTTCCCTGGTACATTCTCCATGTTAACACCTCAACTAGAGTCCCCTTGCCAACTAACTTGCACCCTTTTCTCACGTGGAACAAGTTTCTGCTCCCTCTGGAATTTGGCACTCTTGTATTTATCTTGATGAGGGCAAGGAAAAAGCTTTGGCATCTTTTTAAGCAAATACTCAAGCAATACTATCAAAAAGAACAAGGTTGATTTAAAAACAAAGTGTCTCTTCCGAAAAGTAATAATTAGTTTCTGGTAAAAGGTGCAATATCAAAAACATTTGGCCCAGTTTTTCTATTTCCACTAGCTGAGGTTTTGACTATTTTATTTTAGTTCAGATATACGTATTTCCTGTTTCTTTTTTTAATTAAGCTTATCCTCCCCACCCTTCTTTCAATTAACTAAACTGTTGAAAATTAACACAAGTTTAAATCTAGTCAATTCAAAACACAATCCTTGAAATTAATTGATAATTCACTTTTTTTGCAATAATTTCTTATTTCATTATGCATATTTCAAATTATTGGACAATTCAACTTTTAAGCACTTTGTAATCAAAACTTAAAGGGACCAGGAATTAGATTTCTTTAAATGTTGTTTTCTATGACTTGATCTGGTTGCAGAGAGCTTCTCGTTGGATTTAAAACATCTGGTCAGGTAATCCTACTCAGATTTCCACAGGCTTGCTGTGGAATTTTGCAGGGGGTAGGCAATTGCAAAATCCATCAGACATCAAAAAAGAAGCAAATATTTGGTTTGTCATTAGTTTGTCATACATAAATTTATCTAAAGTGGAAAATACTTTCAGCACATAGCCTATCAAAAAAAGAGTGGTATTACAAAATTCTCCTAAAAAATCTGCGATAATAATTCAGTGTTAACCATTTTTAACTTTCAGGAAGCGTGAGAAGTATCACAAATTTGAATAAATTGCAAGGCATATCTCAGAGTCCAAAATACAATGCAATATAAAGTCAAGACAAATGACTTAAAATTACATCAAGAACAGTCTGTCTAATATTTACATACCTAATGTCAAACAATGCAGTAATTAACATCACCACATATTGAGGAATTCAAAAGACTACCAATAATTTAGGACATTAATAAACTATAATAACAATTGTGGTAATTTCAACAAATAGTAAATTTGTATGAAAAATGGACATACTAAACTAGGGGACAAAGTGCTTTCAATTTAGTTTGGATTCTAATGGAAATCAGCTAAGTGAGAAGAAAAGAAGAAAAGCACATAGGCAGTTTTTCAATAGGCACTGAAAACTGTCCATTTATTTTTGAACTGGATCCAGCATCTGCCACACATTGAGTTGCCGGACTCAGCATGCTGCTGTAAGTAGGCACAGTGTGGATGGAGACTGGACAGTCAT
Source organism: Carcharhinus amblyrhynchos (assembly GCF_965287045.1). Taxonomy (NCBI): domain Eukaryota; kingdom Metazoa; phylum Chordata; class Chondrichthyes; order Carcharhiniformes; family Carcharhinidae; genus Carcharhinus; species Carcharhinus amblyrhynchos. The sequence continues at coordinate 47,995,333 of NC_137327.1, forward strand.
TCACAGGCCCTGCTCAATCAATCCTCAAGTATTCAGTACAGGAGGCCAGGAGTCACACTCTTTAACCTGGAGTCCTCATAAAGGATGCAAAAATAAATATGACAAGCTTTGTACCCTCACCCTCCCATCATAACTGCTTTGTTGTAAGGGATCAATCTTAGTGACAATAGTACAGTCATTGGCAATCTGAGCATTGATCTATTCAAAAACAATGTACTCAGGTTATTTATGAATCATATATGCTAATTGCCTACTCATTCTTCAAACTCACTGCCAAAATACATCAATGTGCAATATTCATGATTCTTAGAAGGAGGACCTGCAGCATGATAACCAGTTCATCCAGTCTTAAAGATAATTTCTGTTATTTCCGCTCTGCTTCCAAGTCTCATTGGAATCCCGTAGTAAATTGTCCCAGGGGTTACGTACACCAAACTGTTCTCACCAACTTTGTAAAGACCTTCAAAGTATGGATTCAAAAAATAAGCAGCAATTGCCAGAGGAAAAATCTGCCCAGCATGGGTATGACCTGTTGAAAGGAAGAATAAAACAAATTAGATGTTACATTTGTACTAATAATTCTAAACAGGAGGATTTAGTGAATTAAAATAACGCAATCAAAGTGGTGAAACACATGTTCACTACAACTATGACGCCCAGGTCTTTCACAGATAGAGTACATAATCAGTCTTTTGGACTCAATATCTTTCAGTTTATTCCCTTGTAAAAGATACAGTTGTACCCAATTATGTCTATGTTCAGTGTACTAATATACACCTGTATATCATGCAATCACTTCGCCATCTCATGAATAAGTTGAAAAGGCTGGGAAGCATGGTGGCACAGTGGTTAGCACTGCTTCCTCACAGCGCCAAAGACCTGGGTTCAATTCCAGCATTGGGTGATTGTCTGTGCAGAGTTTGCACATTCTCCTTGTGTCTGCGTGGGTTTCCTCCAGGTGCTCCAGTTTCTTCCCACAGCCCAAAGATGTGCAATTTAGTTTGACTGGCCATGCTAAATTGCCCATTAGTATCTGGGAGATTAGTAGGGCAGATATGTTGGTTACGGGGATAGGGCCTGGGTGGGATTGTTATTGGTGAAGGTGCAATAGGCCAAATGGCCTCCATCTGCACTGTAGATATTCTATGATTTTTAACTATAAGAGACGAGACGCAGAGAACACTCTCACACATATCATACAAATAGAAGAGTAAGAAATATTTTCTACATTTCAAAATATTCATTATCTTTAAAGCACATGAGATGGCTTAGTGTTGTGAAAGGCACTAAATGCAAGTCCTTTCTTTCATATAAATGCAACATTTAAGCTAATGAGACTCAGGGAGCATAAAAGTAGTAAAGAACAGTTCTCCTGATTGAGAATCCAATATTTCTTTACTTGCAGGGAATCCTATTTGCACATGACTGAAGAATTAGCAGGAATAATTGTGGCATCAACAAGGCTGCATTCTATTGCTTTATGTAGTTTATTCCTATTCACAATGCCTTTGAACATAATTCCCTGCTGTAAGTACAGCATCAAATAATTTGTGAATGGAATTGACATGGGTTGGGGTGGAGGGGAATTTTTCAGTCTGCTTGTGGCAATTCCTGCAGAAAGTTTTAAAGATCGGGCATTTCTGGTCACACAGCAGATGCAACTGGAAAATCCCACCCAGGATTTTTTTTTTGCCAAGTGATTGTGTGCTCCTATACAACATCAATTACATTGAGTACTAAAATAAAAGAGCACCTGATGATGTCTGTGAATGTCTTACCTGGCAAACAAACTTCCATGAACCTTTTAATCACCAAAATAAAGCCAATTCATTAATTTTGCCTGATAAGAACATAAGAACATAAGAAATAGGAGCAGGAGTAGGCCATCCAGCCCTTCGAGCCTGCCCCGCCATTCAATAAGATCATGGCTGATCTGTCACTGCTCAGTTCCACTTTCCCGCCCTCTCCCCATAACCCTTAATCCCCTCTCTTATCAAAAACCCATCAACCCGCGTCTTAAAAATATTTAGTGAGGCAGCCTCCACCACTTCAACGGGCAGAGAATTCCAGAGATTCACCACCCTTTGAGTGAAGAAGTTCCTCCTCAACTCCGTTCTAAACCGCCCCCCTTTTATCTTGAGGCTGTGCCCCCTAGTCCTATTGTCTTTTTTGAGCGGGAAGAGTCTTTCCACCTCTATCCTATCCATCCCATTCATCATCTTATACGTCTCAATGAGATCTCCTCTCATTCTTCTAAACTCTAACGAGTACAAGCCCAGTTTATTCAGCCTCTCCTCATAGCTCAACCCCGGTATCAGCCTAGTAAACCTCCTCTGCACTCCCTCCAAGGCCAAAATATCTTTGCGCAGGTGCGGCGCCCAAAAATGCACACAGTACTCCAGTTGCGGCCTCACCAATGCCCTATACAGCTGCAGCAAGACCTCCCTACTTTTATATTCAATCCCCCTCGCTATGAAGGCCAGCATCCCATTCGCCTTCCTGACCACCTGCTGCACCTGCAAGCTGGGTTTTTGCGACTCATGCACAAGGACCCCGAGGTCCCTCTGCACCGTCGCCTGCTGCAGTTTTTCGCCCCGTAAGTAATAGTCCTTCCTACCATTCTTCCTACCAAAGTGGACCACCTCACACTTGCCAACATTAAATTCCATTTGCCATTTCCTGGCCCATTCGCCCAGCCTATCTAGATCCTTCTGCAGACTCTCCACACCCTCCGCACAATTTGCCGTTCCCCCAATCTTGGTGTCATCAGCAAATTTCGACACTCTACACTCGGTTCCCTCCTCCAGATCATCTATATAAATGGTAAAAAGCTGAGGCCCCAGCACCGACCCCTGGGGCACTCCACTAGTCACCATCCACCAATCCGAATAGCACCCGTTGACCCCCACTCTCTGCCTCCTATTTGACAACCAATCCTCTATCCACGCTAACACCCTACCCCCAACTCCATGTCCCTCGACCTTCTGCAATAACCTCTTGTGAGGTACTTTGTCAAACGCCTTCTGAAAATCTAGAAAGACCACATCCACCAGCTCTCCTCTATCCACCACCCTAGACACATCCTCATAGAACTCCAGTAAATTTGTCAGACACGACTTCCCTTTAACGAAACCGTGTTGCGTCTGCTCTATCAAGCAATTCCCTTCAAGATGCCTTGCAATTTCCTCCTTAATGACAGATTCTAACATTTTACCTATCACAGACGTTAAACTAACCGGCCTATAATTCCCCGCCTTTTGCCTGGCACCCTTCTTAAACAACGGCGTCACATTAGCCGTTTTCCAATCATCCGGCACTTCCCCGGAATCCAGCGATGTTTGGAAAATAACCACCAAGGCATCCACTATCACCTCCGCCATTTCTTTCAGAACCCTCGGATGCATTCCATCCGGTCCTGGGGACTTGTCCACAATCAGCCCCTCCAGTCTGTCGAGCACCGCCTTTCTAGTAACAGTAATGTCATTAAGACCCTCCAGTCCTACCACCTTTCCATCGCTAACACCCGGCAAATTATTCACGTCCTCCTCCGTGAAGACAGAAACAAAAAAGTTATTCAATACCTTAGCCATATCCTCATTCCCTACCACTAGGTCCCCTTTCTCATCCTCAAAAGGACCAACATTCACCCTAGCCAGCCTCTTCCTTTTTATATATTTATAAAAACTCTTGCTATCCTTTTTTATATTAAGCGCTAGCCCAGCTTCATAGTTTCTCCTACCCTTCCTTATCAACTTCTTTGTCAATCTTTGTTGACATTTAAACCTCTACCAATCCTCTTCTCGCCCACTACTCTTAGCTACTCTAAATTCCTCCGCTTTTAGTTTAACACTTTCCTTCACCTCCTTCGTTATCCACGGCTTATTACCTCTCCTCCTACTATCCTTTTTGACCATCGGAATAAATTTCTGTTGAGCACCAAGAAAGATCTCCTTAAAGATCCTCCACCGCTCCTCAACAGACCCTCCCTCCAACGCGCTCTCCCAGTCCACATTCGCCAATTCTTCTTTCATCCTACCGTACTCCCCTCTATTCAAACAAAGGACACGTGTCCGGGAACCCACTTTCTCCTCCTCCATCTGCACCAGAAACTCCACCATACAATGATCACTCTCCCCAAGAGGATCCTTCACCGCAAGGTCCCTAATTCTACCCGCTTCATTACATAGCACCAGATCCAAGATAGCTCGCTCCCTCGTCGGCTCCAACACACACTGTTCGAGGAAACTATCCCGGCAGCATTCCAAGAACGCTTCCTCGAGCCCCCCACGTCCAACATGGGTCGACCAATCAATATGCAGATTGAAATCCCCCATAACTACGGCCGTCCCATTCCCGCACGCCGCACTTATTTGCGCGTTAACAGCCCGCCCCATCTCCAGATTATTATTCGGGGGCCTATAGACGACACCCACCAGCGTCTTCCTCCCTTTGCTGTTCCTAATCTCCACCCACAACGATTCCACCCTCTGCTCCTTGGCTCCAATATCATCCCTTGCTACCACCGTGATGCTATCCTTAATCAGCAGAGCTACGCCCCCCCCTTTTCCCTCCTGTCTATCCTTCCTAAACACTTGATAGCCCTGTACATTCAGCTCCCAGTCCCTGTCACCCTGCAGCCACGTCTCTGTAATGGCCACCAGATCGTATCCATTTGTGTCGATCTGCGCCATCAGCTCATCCACTTTATTCCGAATGCTTCATGCATTCAGATAAAGTGCTTTCATCCCAGCCTTCACCTGGACCCTATTTGCCGCAACGCCACCAACTATACTCACGCCCCCTACTCCCTCTATTATTGGGACATCCTCGGCCTCTTCCCTTACATGTACACTCTCCTTAACTTTAGACCTCCTAAGGTCACCTACCCTCGCACCCTCCCCCCCCCTAATTAGTTTAAAGCCCTGTCTACAGTCCTCTTTACTCGATTCGCCAGCACTCTGGTCCCAGCACGGTTCAGACCAACCCCATCCCGCCCGAACAGGTCCCACCTACCCCAATACTGGTGCCAATGCCCCATAAATTCAAACCCATTCCTCCCACACCAATCCCTGAGCCACCCATTCACTTCCTTAATCCTGTCAACCTTACGCCCATCTGCACACGGTTCAGGCAGTAGCCCAGAGATAACCACCTTGTCGGTTCTACTTTTTAATTCCATTCCCAGCTTTTCATACTCCCTCCCCAGATCCTCAGTCCGCATTTTGCTTACGTCGCCGGCACCCACATGAACCACAACGACCGGATTCTCATCCTCCCACTCCAGGTTCCTCTGCAGCCCAGCTGCGACATCCCGTACCCGAGCACCAGGCAGACAACACACCCTTCTGTGCACTTTGTCATTGTGACAAAGGACAGTGTCAATACCCTTCACCCCACTATCCCCAATAACTACTACGTTCCTTTTCCCTTTCTCTTTGCCTATGTCCTGCTGCAGCACTGTACCGTGTGCAGCTTGCTCACCAACCTCACCTGCCTCGTTCTCGTCCAGCCTGGAAGCAAGAACCTCAAACCTGTTATGCAGATTAAGAGGCTGAGGCCTCCGCTCCTCACCCCCCTTCCTCCTCCCAGTAGCCCCCTCTTGTCCCTGACCCTTAGAGTTAGCCAGTCTAGGGGGGATGGATGTCACTTGCACCCCATTGACAATGGCACCCTCTCTCCCCTTGATGAGCCTCAGTGTCTGTAGCTCAGAGGCCAGCTCATTTACCCTGAGCTGGAGCTCCTCCAGCAACCTGCACTTACTGCAGACATGGTCACTGGGATGAACCCTAGGGTCCACCAGTTCCCACATCATACAGAAACCACACATCACATGCCCCTCCATTATTCACTGTAGTAGTTTTGAAAAAATTTTTTTTTTTTTGTTTTTCGAACGAACTCACCTGGCCTTTCTTTCAAGCCCTTTTTGATATTAAGCCCTAGTAGCTCACTCTGCTTCCCTCTCACTCCGCTGCCCACTGTCTACACCAGGCCTCCTTTTAAACCTGGCGCTGATTTAAATCTGATGGCCCACAACTGCCTGCTAACCACTCCCTCAGAATAAACCCTCTGGAACTAAAGGAACCACTTAAAGGCTTTCCTGGGATCTTTATAAAGGTCAGTTAGCAAGGTTATAATCCAACTTTGTTTTCCGCTTCAAAATTTTGCTCATATTCTCTTTTGAAGGCAATAACTCATCAAGAACCCACAGTACCAGTTGTTTCCAACACCTTAATCACACGTGGAACACAAGGGTGAGAGGGCATTGCAGTGGAGCCTGTACCTGCCCTGACTTGATACTCAAACATGCACAACACATGGATCGTTGGCTTACTTCTGCACCCCACCTCACCATTAGTTCATCTTGGAATGATCAGCATTTCCACCACTGTCCTAGCTAAGATCAGCATAGTCCAGCATTCAAGACTGAGATCCTCAGGCCTACGCAATTCAGCAATACATCAGTGCATCAGATTATTTCAGTTTATCCATCTTCATTATTTCCCTTCCAGTGGTTCTATGTTTTACATCTTCTCCTGTCCATGAAGACAAGCCATGAGTTCTGCCCTCAGGCCTTCATTGTTGCTTTTCTGCAAATAGGAAGCATGCAAGGCTGACACTCCTCCAATATCAACTCCTTTCTTGCAAGCAGTCACTTTATACATTAGCAATCTAAATTTGAAAATTACTGAGAAAAGAGGGTTGCAAACCTGTGTCCTACCTGTCCTTGACAAATTGGCAGTAGCCAACAAGCTGCCTGTAAGTCAGAAGCATTATATTTCCCGCGCTAACTGCACAATGGAACAACATAATCCTGATTCCATCTGACAACCTTTAAATGGGGGGTGGGGGGTAGGAGTTAATTAAGTAACAGATCTTTTATTGTACGGATTATTTAGCAAGAGTGGAAACATAACTATAATCTTTAATATAGGCTGATGGGTGGACAAGATTCTTTAATACATTTTTTGCGCAATGGTGATGCTAGTGTCTGACTGTTGACAATTGAGTGAAGTCATTATGTCAGTATGTCTGAAATCAGTGCAAGGAATGGATCCTTAAGCAAATGCCACATACCCAGCAGTATAGCATCTACCATGGTTTCTGTCACATTTCAGTGCAGAGAAATATTCTAATGTTATCAGATTCTATTTTTAAACATGAGACCACCAGCAGTCAGGCTGTCAGACAGTACAGCAACACCCTGCATCAAGGCAGCTACTCCTGGCAATCTAGAAGCTGGCATCAACATTTCCACTGGAAGGCAGCAGGTAATTTTGGGGAGATAAAGGGAGTAATTGTAAATAATTTGGCCTATTTGTTGAGCAGACTGCAATTCTCTGGATTGCTAATTATTCTCCCCCACGTCAAGGACAAGTGGCATGCCTGCTGATTGGTCCACAAAAGTTGCGTAGGGCCCCAATTCTAAGTACGGAATAAGGGTCTCGTCACAAACAGTAGCATCCAAACCCATTTCAAGTTGCCCCTTGAACTTTTGGTGGTTATTGAACAAGTCTTTGTTTAAAATTAATGTATTTACCTACCAACCTAATTCCAGTGTAAGAGGGCAATGGGCCTTCAAACGACACTGTCATAGAGGGTCGGATATCAAACAATGATGAGACGGAATTCAGGAATGTGATAGAGAATCTGGTGAACTGGTGCAGCAACAATAATCTCTCCCTCAATGTCAACAAAATGAAGGAGATTGTCATCAACTTTAGGAAGCGTAGAGGAGAACATGCCCCTGTCTACATAAACAGGGACAAAGTAGAAAGGGTCGAGAGCTTCAAGTTTTTAGGTGTCCAGATCACCAACAATATGTCCTGGTCCCCCCATGCCAACACTATAGTTAAGAAAGCCCAGCAATGCCTCTATATTCTAAGAGGAAGGAAATTTGGCATGTCAGCTACGACTCTCACCATAGAAAACATGCTTTCTAGTTGTATCACAGCTTGGTATGGCTCCTGTTCTGCCCAAGACCACAAGAAACTACCAAGGTCATGAATAGAGCCCAAACCATCATGCAAACCAGCCTCCCATCCATTGACTCTGTCTACACTTCCCATTGCCTCGGCAAAGCGGCCAGCATAGTTAAGGACCCCATGCATCCTGGAAATTCTCTCTTCCACCTTCTGTCGGAAAAAGATACAAAAGTCTGAGGTCATGTACTAACCGACTCAAAAACAGCTTCTTCCCTGCTGCCATCAGACTTTTGAATGGACCTACCTTGCATTAAGTTGACCTTTCTTTACACCCTAGCTATAACTGTAACACTACATTCTGCACTCTCTCATTTCTTTCTCCATGAACAGAATGCTTTGTCTGTATAGCGCACAAGAAACAATACTTTTCACTGTATGTTAACACATGTGACAATAAATCAAATCAAAATCAAATCAAATACTGTTTACATAAACTCACAGGTCATTATGAACAGATGTTCCTCTCAAACTTCAAATACCATATTCTAGAAACTCTCCCCACTCTGTTGAAATCAGAATTAATTGCATTGAGTCCAACCATAATTCATTCTTTACCAGATGTTTGAAATGTGGAAGTCTTTGTTTCCTTCAATCTTTCCTTTACCTCAAATTCTACTTCTAAAAAGCCAAACTTAGCAATGTTCAATCAATGCTAACAAATTTTTTTTTCTCACCTACTCTTTTTAACCTTGGTGTACTGCACCATGGGCCTTGCAGCTTAACTTAGGTTTTTTTTAAAAAATTTCCTTGCCTCACTAACATGAGTAATACCTAATTTTAAAATTCCATAAAGCTGTTTAGAGCCTTTCTCTCCCCTCCCCATTGTTTCTAAACTGTCACAATGTTAATGTTTCTAAATTCAAGTAATGACTCAAAGCTACAGATGTCAAATAAAAGAACTAACCCTCCCTCTCTAGAGGATTTACCACAATAGTAGAAAACACTTATGGCATTTTATTTTGAAAGGCCACACCCTTAAGACTGCTCATTATACCATCTCTGACCAGCCACCTCAGCATTCATTACAGTGTGGTTCCAGGAAGCACATATTAAAGCTAAAGTACCATAACAGACTTGCCATTATCTTAAGGATCTGTGAGCACTCTGGATGTATCATTGTTCTTCCAAGCTGTTAGTATTTCACCAGCTTTTATGGATATCTGAGAAACACAAACTGATCAATGACTGCCACTGCAATAGCGGATGCCACCAAAGGCAGCCTTTCATTCTACAATATTTACTTTCTCTAGCTTCCAACTACTGTGTCATGTATCTTAAAATCCCACTTGATCACTCTGTGTCAAGTTATCTTCACCAGTAAAAAGTCAGTTAAGAAAAAGTGACTGCAATATTGTGTGTCCTGTGGTTTACAAACTCTTCAGTCACAGGTGCCAAAACTCTTGACTTGGTAATCAGATTAAGTTACATATAGGTAAGAAAGCTGGAGTTAGCAAGGCAGAATAGATGCAATTGCCACTGTAGATATTCAATGTTCTGCACAGCTTACATCTGTTCTTAGGACACTAGTCCTGCTTGACAGCTTTCAGCCTAAATCCATCGGTTTCTTTCTAAACTCTGTTTAATGCTGAGGTGTAGAAGTACGAATTCACTGAGGTCCATTACTCCATTCCTTCCAACACTAAATAGATATGGCTTGGGGCAACACTAAACAGATATGGCTTGGGGCAACACTAAACAAACAGATATGGCTTGGGGCAGTTCAAAAAGAGTTTGCTAGCATTTAAAATCAGATGGTTCTGCAAATACCAGGAACATCGGAGCTATTGGACAGCCACAATTGTCAGGATAAAGCATAACTTCACACAATAATTGTCTATGACGATTAGACAGGGCCTCAGGTAGTGACCTGAAAACGGTGCCAGGATCACCATTTAAGAAACATTTCATTTATGCTGGTGCTCTGGCCGTCACCATCTTGGATGGGATCCTGAAAACAGTGATCAAAATGCCCACTTGTTCCAGATGGGATGGCACTTGTAATATAAAAAGCAATGTCATATAAGATTCCATTGAGTTATAAAGCCACAGGAACAGAAAAAGGAGGCCATTTGCTTCAATAAGGTCACCTCTAATTCTTTTAAACTCCAACGTGTACAGGCCCAACCTATCAGCCCCTCCTCATAAGAAAATCCTTCCATACCAGGGACCAACCTAGTGAACCTTCCCTGGACTGTCTCAAATGTCAGTATATCTTTCCATAGATAAGGGAACCAAAACGGTTCTAAGTATTCCAGATGTGGTCCAGCTAGGGCCTTGTATAGTTTTAGCAAGGCTTTCCTGTTTTTACACTCCATTCCCTTTGAAATAAAGGCCAGCATTCCATTTGCCTCCCCTATTATCTACTGAACTTCCATAGTAGCATTAGTGATTTATGCATAAAGACTCCCAAATCCCTCTTTCTCCATTTAAGTAATATTCAGCTTTTCTTCTTCCTACCCAAGTGCATATCTTCACATTTTCTTACTTTATATTTGATCTGACAGGGTTTTGCCTATTTACTTAGCCTGTCTATATCCCTCTGTAGATTCTGTGCATCATCTTCAACATTTGCCTTCCCACCTATTTTTGGCAATATTTCATTCACTTCCCTTGTCCAAGTCATTTGCATATATTGTAAATAATAGTGGCCTCAACACTGATTCCTGTGGTGATTTCTGATTCCTCGGTGTAGCATTTTCAGTTCGGTGTAGTGTTCTCTATAAGGCACCAGCATCAGCAGGCAAGCAACATTGTGATTCTTTAACCAATTAGATGAAAAATCTTCACTGAGTCACATTCTTTTCTAAACCAGAAATAGAATACTAATTTATAATAAAAGCTATGTACAAAAAGTGAAATAAAGGGAGGGAAAAAAGTTCTTCTTAAGAAGTGCCGTGATGTTTTATTAAGTGCTGAAAATACAAGCAGTAGTTGGAAAGAGAAAGTAAAGGTTTATTTTAATTTTTGAAATGTACAACAATGATTAAATTCTGAAAAGGGACTTCATACTGTAAAAGAAAAATTTCAGTGCCAGAGAGGATGTTTAGCAGTAATTAAATCTTACCACACCATCAAAATTCACTTATGCCCAAATGTAATCAGTCCTAACTTTTGCTAGCATGTTTAGTGGATAACTATAGACAGGTTCTGAAACTTCCCACCTTTGCACAGATTTCAATCCAGAATCTATTTGCAAGGTACTGCTGGAGCACGGCTTGTAGCACAGCAGGGCAAAGCAGACAGCAACTCCTTGATTTCTGTGTTTAACTGCACATGTGTGAACTCGGAGTCATTCTCTAATTTAATTTAGAAGAGTGGAGTGCAGAAAGCCTCAATATTGTTCTTTCTAGTAAATCTGGACCATAGCTTTTCTGAATGCAAACAACATTTCATTTCTAATAAGTCTCACAAGCAGACAGCTTGGAAAATACAGAGGTAGACTCGATAAATCCTATAGCAGGACTTCAGTAACTAAGTCAAGTGCAGATCTAAAAGGCAGAGTGTTTGTGCAAGCAAGGGACATACTATTTTAGTCAGAGCAAAGCATTAACAATTTTAAAGGCCAGAAGTAATTTTGATTGTCAAAATATTTATAACAGCTTTGATGCTTTTTATGGAGAATTGCAGCATGATAAGAGATCATTCAGATGTTGGCTTTTAACTTTACAGTAATGTTACAGGGAGCAGATGGGAACCTCTAACTCAAATGAACATTATTTTAGGTTGTTGCTCTAATAATTTCACATTGTTACATCAGCTATTCTTTCATTAAAAGATGAAATTAAACAGGCAATAATGGAGGGTGTCCATACCTGAGAGAATCAGGCTGATGTCTGGCCTGCTTTGTAGGGCACGTTCAGCAGCTTTAGGTTGGTGCGCCAGCAACACTACAGCATCTTTGGTACTGCAACCATCCAACGCTTTCTCTAAGTCCATACCATGTCCAGGATACCTATACAGAAAACACATCAATCAGACTATGAGATTATAAGTAAGTTGTTAATATTACACAGTTGGAATGATCTAGCCTGTTCCCTTACTGTCCCCATTTCTGTAGGATATAAAGAGGGATAGGATTTGTTCATTGGCTCTAAGCTTGTTCAGAGCCAATTTCATGCTCTTCACTTACCAGTTTTTCTGAGTTACTAACTGTGGGTTCCTCCAACATGGAACAAAAACCCAACCTATGTATATTTGTATATAATCTCACACCTTATTCTGCCCAAGGAGCTTCCAATAGAGCATCTGGTACAGACCAATTGCAAACAGACGTACAGGAATGCCACTTGCATTCATATGCCAACCTTGTTAATGGAATCAATGGGCTTTCTGAGACAATGCTTCCTAAACATCAGACTCTCAATGGCATCCCTTTCAACCCATAATGGCAATGATATTAGCAGTTCAGTAAACAAAGCCGAATTCCAGGCTTTGTTTACTATCCTTTGTTGAAGTCACTGTGGTGAAGGAAGGTCATAGAATCCTACAGGTGGCTATTCAGCCCAGCGAGTCTGCACCGACCATGATCCTACCCAAGCCCTATCCCCAAAACTCCATGCACTTACCCTAGCTAGTCCACAGCACAATGGGGCAATTTAGCTTGGCCAATCCACCTAACCCATATATCTTTGGACTGTGGGGGGAAACCTACGCAGACATGGCACAGACAGTGACCCAGGCAGGAACTGAACTTGGGTCCCTGGTGCTGTGAGACAGCAGTGCTAACCACAGTGCCACTACATCACCCTGTATGTCCTCAAAATAAAATAAAACACAAAGTAGTCAGTATCACCAGAAATCTACGCAACGTATCACTTGATTTAAATGCTTGCGTCAGGATTCTAACAACTAAGGGGAAGGACAGAAAAACCCAAAGCCTCCCCACTACTTGACAAGAGTTTGTTACCCCTGGTTTTCAGTTTCACTATTTCCACTCCAACCTGGAAGTTAATTGCACTTTGTCTGTCCTTTTAACCAACCTCTCAGAAAGATGCTAAAAGCAGAACTCCCAAAGTTGTGTACTATTTTTGTAATGTTTATTTTTGTTTAAAAGTAGAGGTCTGAATCACATAGAATGGGTGGCTTGAAGCTTAATGATCAGGAAAAGAAAGTTCACAAAGTTCAATTTTTATAAAATCTGTTGTGATTACCCTTACACAATCCTGCATTAAGATTCAGGGAACAAATCGCTGACTTTTGTTAAAAGGGAAACTGATTTAAAAAACTCCTTTTTGCTTTTTGTAAGGTCTTTTTGATGGGGGGGCGGTGGGAGAGGGTGATTGTGTGTGTGTGTGTGTGTGTGGTTGTGTAGGGTGGGACACTAGCTGGGATATGCCAGATATTTGACTTTCAAGAAAAGCTGTTGCATTTTAAGCCTTTGGAAGACATTCCACAAAGGTTAAGTACACAGTGCCAAGATGGAAAATGAAGAACTTACCGTAACATCTCTGCTTCGATGTCATCAACTCCAGCCAGACAGAACCAGTCCTTGTTCTCACTGGGGCTGTAAATCTTGACGTGTTCATTGTGGAGTGGCCGGATTCTTAATGTTTGCAGATGTTTAAACCAGTTAGTGATGTCAACACTGTAATAGTCGTGGTTACCTGGGAGTCATTCAGAAAGATGACTTGCACATTACTATTGCTTATTCAGCCACACTTCCAACAATTGCCTCAAACTAATGAGGTCAGAATGCCAGAAAGTAAAAGAACATAAGAACATAGTGCTTGCCAATATTACAAAATCTAACAACAATAAAAGCTTGAAATCCCTAAGCAAGTGGTGCAAACTAAACACAGACATCCCAGTAAAATTAGCATAATCTAAACTTGAAGATCCTTGAGGGATTGGGTGTATATTAAAGGTAGGAATTTTCCTCATTTGTTTATGGGATGAGAACAACACAGACTAGGCCAGCATTTGTTGCTCATCTTCAATTGCTTTCTTGACCCACTGCTGTTTATCTGGGTGCAGGTATACTGACAGTGCTGTTCAAAAGGAAGTTCCAGTTTTTGACAGTAAAGTGATGCATTTCTAAGCCAGGATGTTATATGATGGAGAAACTTGCAGGTCGTGATGCCCTGTCCTTCCAAGTGGTAGAGGTCATGGCTGCAATTTAGCATCAGCACACTACCAAAAATGGGATTTGTGCCACTGAGAATCTCAAGCACAATCTTCCCTACCCGCAACCCCACCCACCCCGCATCAACATCATGATCTGGTGCAAACCCATGAAGAGCACTAACCTGATTAGTGTAGATTATACCGAATTTAACTATTAGCAGGCTTAATGCCACCACTTCTACCCTCACTGTATGTTCCCATCCACCCAGTGTGATATCACACCACTGCAAATCACTACTAGTTTTCGAAAATATTGAGGTATAGCCTGCATGCGGTGCAGGATATGGCTGGGCCGTGTCCTGGCAATGCCAAGAGCAGGCCCTGTGTTATTTGGGGAGGGCAGTGCCTGTGTTGCCAGTGTGCTTAGGCCCTGTCCTTCCAGCCAGCTGTCAGCACTTTGAAATTGCTCACAGTGCTGTTAAATCAGGTGAGCAAAGGGCATTTGTGAAGCCAGTGAGTTTCACACAACCTTCTCACCTCATACAACACTCCGCAATTTTGGGAAAACTGCACCCCATGTTTGGAACGTTTGGAAGTGTTGTCGAAGGACCCTTGCTGCAGTGCAACATAAAGGTAGTAACACAGTTGCCACTGTGGAGAGAGTGAATGTTTAAGGTTGTGGATGGGGTGATGATCAAGTGGGCTCCTCTATCTTGGATGTTGTTGAGTTTCTTAAGTGTTGTAGAGCTCTAATTCATCCAGGCAAGAAGACAGTATTCCATCACACTCCTGACTGAAGCCTTGTAGATGGTGGACAAACTTTGGGGAGTTAGGAGGTGAATTCATTTGACATAGAATTCTCAACCTTTGACCGGCTTGCATCCATAGTATATATATACGGCTGGTCCAGTCCAGTCTCTGATCAATGGTAACCTCCAAGATGCTGATGATGGGAGATTCAGAGATGGTAATGTCATTAAATGTCAAGACCAGATAGTTAGATTCCCTCTTGTTGGAGATAGTCATTGTGTTCAAGATGGAGGAGTAATGATTCATCAGCTGAGGGAGGACATTAGGTGGCAATCAATCAGCAAGAGTTTTATTGTTCTTGTTTGACCATGAGACTTGTTGAAGACTCCAAGGGTCACTCCTTTCCAACAACATACCACTTCATTGTCACCTCTGTTGGGTCTGGGTCAGAAGAGGAATTATTTGACATGTAAATCTCATAGGTGGGATAGACTATACAGAGATATGGTGATTGAGAGGTCTGAGACATTGGACTTAAGGTATGAGTTGATGAGTATGGCTAGGCAGGCTATTGCTTGACTAGTTTGTGGAGCAACTCTCCTAAATTTGATACACGTCCCCAGATGTTTGTGCAGAGTCCACTGCAGTATCAACTGGATAGGGTGTACCTTTTGTAGCTTTCGGTGCCTAAGTCAAGTGCTGGGTAGTCAGTCAATTATATATTTTTTTCAGCTTTTCTGTAGCCGGGTTTGGTATTTTGTTTATATCCATATTTACCATGCACATCGTGTTTTAATATATCTACAACACACCTGTTTGAAGAAAATGCTTTACAAATTACTCAGCATTTGGTGAACAGTAATTTTTCTAATTAAAGAAGTTTGTTTCATCCTTAGACCACTCGCAGGTTCAGGGAAAGTTCTGCCTTCCTGGACTAACTAGATTTGTAAGTTTTCCATCTTGTATGGTGTGACATTGAAAATGATAATCCACATGCTTAATTCCTACAATTCCCAATTTTTTTAAAATCAAATTTACAAATATACGGTTACAATGTCCGTCACTTGTTAAACAAGGGGAACTTTTACCTGTAACAAAGTATGTTCCTAATTTTGGCATCAGCTGTCGTAGTGGCTCTGTGGCTTTTCGGAGGTTGACTACCTGAGAATCTGTGAGGTCACCAACAATCACAATGATATCTGAAAATCATGCAGTTAATTAGATTATGTTTGTTTTATCACAAACATAAAATAAATCATGGCTCAATCTAAATAATAGTTAATGACAAAAAGATACATCAGAGAACTGGCCAACACTTTCATTAGATTTGCTTTACTTTGAATAATTGCAACAATGAAACACACCAGTCACCCAGCCATGACAGCATCTATCTACACACCTTGAGGAATGAGCACTAATCACAGTTACTCACTTTGTCCCATATCCTTCCACTCACCGACCTAATCTAATGCTCAATGCTGACGGTTTTTGCTGCAGCTACTAAACACCTGCCCCTGCCCCCGCCCCCACACCCCAGGAGTGAATTTCACATCCTCACAACTCTTTGGGAAGAAATTTGTTCTAAATTAGGGAGGAATTCTGTGCCATACAAATCAGGGTAATGTCATGCTAAGTTACAATTACAAAAAGATACATCAGAAAGCTGGACAACAATTTCATTATTATTGCTTTACTTTAAAGTTAAAGTTTACTCATTAGTTACCAGTACCTTAACAGTGCAATGAAGTTACTGTGAAAATCCCTGAGTCACCAAGCTCCAGCGCCTATTTGGGTACACCGAGGGAGAATTTAGCATGGCTAATGCACCTAACCAGCACATCTTTCAGACAATGGGTAAAAACCACAGCATCCAGAGAAAACCCACACAGACATGGGGAGACTGTGCAAACTTCACACAGTGACCCAAGCCAGGAACTGTGAGGCAGCAGTGCTAACCACCGTGCTACCGTGTTGCCAAGTGCCTTCCCAGTAATAATAATCTCAGCTAGGGTCAGAGCAGGAAATGGACAATTGACAACAACAGAGGAAGGCAAAAAAAAATCAGGATATGCACAAAGATGACAGGTGAGGACAGGATTAATTTGATTTCTGATATCCCCACACACAATACATGCCACCCCCTCCACAACCACCCACCCCCTCCTGTCTCCCCAAAACAAAACCCTGAAATTGGCCTACTCCCCAACTTCGGTTACTTATGAAGAGGATACAACCCTAAACTGCAACTGAACTGGTATCTCTCAGCCAGGTAGATTGTAAGTGCTTCAAGAGTAAACAACCAGTGGCCATTAAAGAGGACATATAGCACCCCATGTTCTATTATCACAGGAACATAGAAATTAGGAGCAGGTGCAGACAATTAGGCCCCACAAGCTACTCCACCATTCAATATGTGCACTGCTGATCTACTACCTCAACTCTACTTTCCTGTTCTCGATATGCCTTGATTTACGGAGACCAAATTTCTGTCCAAGCCTTAAGATGAAGCATCCACAGGCATCTTGGGTAAAATTCCAAAGTTTCACTAATTTCTGCTGAAGAAATTTCTCCTCATCTCAATCCTAAACGATTGACCCCCGCCCCCAATAATGTAAGATTGTGCCTGTGTTCTAGATTCCCCAGGCGGAGAAAGTAGCCTCTCAGTGTCTATCTACCCTGTCAAACCTCTTCAGAATCTTATATGTTTCACCTCTCATACTTCTAAACTCTGGACTGGAAAACACAGACCAAATTTACTCAGTCTCTCATCATAAGAGAATCCTCTCATCTCCAGCAGCAATCTCAAGAACGTTTGTTGTGCAGCATCTGATATTAGTACATCCCATCTTAAGTGTGAATACCAAAACTGCACACAACACTCCATGTATGGTTTCATCAAAGCCCTGTGCAATTGTAGCAAGATTTCCTTATTCTTTACTCCCATTCCCTTGAGACAAAGGCCAATATACCATTTATCTTCCTAACTGCTCACTGTACCTGCATGCTAATTTTTTGCATTGTTTGGACAAGTACATTCAAGTCTCGCTGAATATTAATATTTTCATAAACTTTTCACCTTTTAACATGATTATTCTTCTCTATTTTTCAACCAAAATGAATAATCTCACATTTTCACACATTATACTCCATTTGTCACCTTCACGTAACCCTTCCATATCACATTGTGTCCTCCTCTCGGCTTACATTCCCCACAGCTTGTACAGTCAACAAACCAATTAATATTGATTATAAACAGCAGAGGACCCAGCACTGATCCCTGCTGTATTCCACTAGTTACGGCCTGCCAATTTTAAAATGCTCCAATTATCCCTACTCTGCTTTCTGACCGTTAACCAATTCTCTACCCGTACTAATACTTGACCCCCAACTCCTTGAACCCTTATCTTTTAACTTTTCATGTGGCACCTTATCATGTGCCTTTTGGAAAACCAAATACACTAACTACATCTGCTGGTTCCCCATTACCTACAAAAAATTCTGATAAATTTATCTGATTTTCTTTTCATAAAGCCATGCTAATTTTGTTTGATTGTGCCTTGATTTTGTAAGTGCTTTGTTAAGATCTACTTAGTAATAAATTCCAGCATTTTCCCAATGATTGATGTTGGGCTATCTGGTCTGTAGTCCCCAGTTTTCTCCTTTCTTGAATAGTAGTGTAGCATTTGTTAACTTCCAATCTGCTGGGACTTTTTCAGAATCTAGGAAATTTTGGAAACTCATAGCGAGTGCTTCCAATGTCTTTTTCAAAACCCCTGGATTTAAGCCATCAGGTATGAGGGATCAGTTGGTTTTGACCCTGAAGTTGCTCTGAAATCTTTCCCTTGGTTGCTATTAATTACCTTTAGTTCCTCACTCTCATTAGCCCCTTGGTTACCCTGGTATGTAATTTGTTTCTTCTGCTTAGAAAAGATGTGGAGATGCCAGCATTGGACTGGGGTGGGCACAGTAAGAAATCTCACAACACCAGGTTAAAATCCAACAGGTTTATTTGGAATCACAAGCTTTTGGAGCGCCACTCCTTCATTAGTTGATGTTGGACTTTAACCTGGTGTTGTGAGACTTCTTTCTGAGAAGAGAGACTTAAATATTAGTTCAATGTCTCTACCATTTCCTCATTTCCCTTAAGTACTTCTGTTACTGACTCTAGGGCAGTGCTTCTCAGTGTGCCGTGAAGATCTCCCCAAGTATACCACAAAAAAGGATTCAAAATTCACGTAATTAAACTAAAACTAACTTTTGTCTTCAACTCAATGGTTGGCATCTCCAAGGCCTGACAAATCTTGGGCCTCCGGCACATGCACTGGCTGGGAAACAGCTGTACATGCATGGTTTATATTTTTTATGATGTGGGTATGCCGGCGTTGGACTGGCGTAAACACAGTAAAAAGTCTGACAACACCAGGTTTTAGTCCAACCTATTTATTTGATAATATTCTCACTAGCTTTCGAGGGGACAGCCTCTTCGTCAGGTGAATGGAGAGTTCTGGCCAGAACTCTCCATTCACCTGACGAAGAGGCTGTCCCTTCGAAAGCTAGTGAGAATATTATCAAATAAATAGGTTGGACTAAAACCTGGTGTTGTCAGACTTTTTATTATATTTTTTATGCAGGTCAGGGCCATGCACATGACCAAGAAGACATGGAGTTGGAACAAAGATGCATCTGCACAAAAATCGAAAACTCAGAAAGAGTGCAAGAAGTGAGAAGCAAGACAGACAAAGGTGAGGTTTAAACAACAGGTGTGAGCACAAGAAGTTAAAAATGAAATTCCCAGTAAGGGAAGAAGACAAAGAAAATAGGTGGTGTGCCTCAAAATGTTTTTATAGTATCGAGATGTGCCGTGACATATAAAAGATTGGGAACCACTACTCTAAGGGACCAACGTTTACTTTAGTTATTTTCTTTCTTACATACTTGTAAAAGTTCTTGCAATTCATTTTAATATCCCTGGCATTTTTTCCTCATTCCATTTTTATTTCCCCTTTAATCAACTTTTTGCCACCTTTTGCTAGTTCCTAAAATTCTCCCAATCCTCAATCATAACACCATTTGCTCAACATTAGAAACCTTTTCTTTTAATCCAATACTATCCTTAACTTCCCCAAGTAAGATCAATATCTGGTTTTCTCGCTGGAGTTTGTTTTTCAATGTAAAATATTTATCTTGAACATTTTGAATTGTTTCTTTAAATGTTTCCTATTTATTTGACCATACCTTTCAGTCTGTTTGCCAAGCAGCCAGTTTTTCCCTCACCCATGCTATTTGTTTGCTTTAAGAATATTCTTTGAGGCTGGAGAATGTTGCTGTCAAATTTAATATGGAACTAAATTGTATTGTGACTACTTCCTCCCCAGCACCTTTTCCTGTGATATTACTAATTAAATCTGTCTCATGGTACAATACTAGTTTTATCCTCAGTTGGTTCCACAGGAACATAAAAAATAAAGGCACAAATAAGCCAGTGTATTTATTGTTCCAGGAAATCGTCATGAAAGCATCCTGCAAACTCACACTCCAGATTTGATTTATCCAATCTTTATGAAAGTTAAAAACGCCACAATTATTGCCTACGACACATACTCTAATAATTTCTTTCTTGTGCACTGTCCAACTGCATAATTACTATAAGCTGTGCCTAACTGTGTTTTCTGATCTTTTTGTTCAGAATTTCCATCCATACTGATTCGTTTTCCTGATCTTCTGAGGCAAGATCTTTCCTTACTACTCTCCTTGTATCATCATTTTTTGATAGGGTGGCTACTCCTCATTTTGCATTGAGCCTGCCTTTTCAAAAGTGTTTGAAATACCCTGCAGTATTTATTTCTCAACCTTGGTCATTTTGTAACTGTGTCACTGTGGCGGGAATGTGGAACTGAGCCAAGACAGATCAGCCATGATCTTATTGAATGGCGGGGCAGGCTCGAAGGGCTAGTTGGCCTACTCCTGCTCCTATTTCTTATGTTCTTATGTTCACTGTAGTGGTGATTACATCAAAAACATTTATCTCCATTTGTGCTGTTAGTTCACTTATCTTCAACATGCCTTGCACATTCAGAAAAAGGAGCCTTGAATGAAATTTTATTTTTTCACAGGCCTTATTCGCTGTTGGACTATGACTGTTAAACGCTCTGTCCTTCTCTGCCCAACTTTTCTTGTCTTTATCAACACTGCTCTATTGTCTTCACTTTTGATTTCTAAATCTCCCTTCACATTATAACTCTCCAGCCTTTTACTTCGAAGCCCACAATTAGTCACACAATTTGCCCCATCCCATGGAATTGGTCCCCCCCGCCCCAATACTGGAGCAAGTACCCCAAAAATCAAGTTTCTTCTTTCCACATCACTACTCTGAGAGCTGCATGTTTAATTCTTTAATCTACTTGACCCAATGCCAACGTGACTCAGATAATGATCCAGAGTTTATCACTTTTGAGGTTCTGCATTATATTTTGGGCCCCAACTCCTCAAACTCTCTCAGAATTTGAACAAGTCATACTAACTATAACAGGATAGATGTGTTATCAAACAACAAATGTTATGAAATTGGGTACACAATATGGAAGCAAACTAAAGTTGCACTCAGAGCCTTCCCACTAAAGGTCACAAGGGAAGAGACACAGACTCGCAGGCGAGGACATGCTTTTAGAATGCAAATGAGGGCTAGCACACAAAGGGAACTGGACAGGATGGCACCTACAGGAACTAAATTAAAAAGTACACCAAATCAGCACCTCTGATCTAATCAAGCAACCCTGTATGGAGACACCTAAAGATTAGCAGAACTAAGGAAGCATCCCTGGCCCCACAAACCAGTCAAACACCCATTGTTCAAACCCCGGAGATTCCAGACCATCAATAAACCCATCAGACAGAAACGATTAACACACACTTAAAAACATTATTACAACGCTCAAAGACATCGAAACAGGACAGTCAGATCGAATACTGTAAACAAAACATTAGCATTTGAATTGTACAATGTATCAAGTTCAGGTATAAATGTAGCCCGTTGCGGCGGGTCTTTAGAGCGCTTTCGGGACAGTTCAATTGTACGTCCTGACTGCACCTCCGCTGACGTAAAAGAAAATAAAGCTGTGCCGTTATTGAACTACACCCTGGGTCCGTAATGGTCATTTCGCCCACTCGCACTAACAATTGGGGGCTCGTCCGGGATCACGACCGTCGCTGGAACACCATCTCCTGGCACTGGGTATCTTTACTCATTTCATCAAATCCGCAGAATACTAGTGTCCCAGTGTCAGAGTGGTGTTTCACGGCTGCCGCAATCTGAACTTGTGAACAGGGTCCATTCAATGGCTGTACAGCGGTAACGTGGGTTTAAGTTTCTTTTTGGGCGGGCAACTGGGATCATGAACTGTGATTCATTATGTTACTTTTACATTCTGCTGTCACCCGACAAGCCCGACCACAGATTGACTGCCCACTAGGGGACCCAACAGAACAGGTGTTAACAGGTAAAGAGCAGGGACAGCACCCTAAAAATTAAGGTTAAGGAGGACGTCCAAGGTTTTGGGCCACTGAGATCGGACTCTCGGAGCTCGGCACAAGTCTGGGCGCTGCAAGTCGGGAAGGACCTCTGCAGGCGCAAAAGATCGGGCCACTGGGGGCAAAATCCGCGAGGAGTTTGCTACATGTCCGGGTGTTACTAAGTCTGGAGCCTCTGAGTGCCTCGACCACTACAAGCAGGAGACCTCTGGTAGCGTGAAAAAAACGACTACACATCGGGAGACTCCGACCCGCGGTCGACTACACGCCAGTCTGCACCCAGGTACGGGTGACTCCCAAGGAGATAGGGAAATGGCTGCCCTCAGAGTCGATTTAGCGATAGGAGTTTGGGTAGGAGCAAGTGGCCCCGGTCACTGTATTCGGTAGTCTCTCTGTATGCTGCGGCCCCTGCGGAGAGGCTGTACAGAGCTCACCTACCTCTGAGAGCGGTAAGCTCCCCGCTACACGCAGGCCGGGCTCTGCGGGTTACCACTGAAGGTACAAACGTACTAACAGTGGGAACACAAGACTGTAACCCAATCAGAGATACACACACAAGTATCTGTGAAAGCATTAGAGCCAGGGTTAGTACACTACTGACCCTAGTAAAGGAAACTAACATGGACAGCAACAGTACCACCTTTGAATGGGGGCCAAAAGGGTCCCTCACCCACTATTTAGCGAATAAAAACAAGAATCTAATTAAAAACCTGATGAAGGTAATGTGGAATGCATGCTGAAAGCTTTCAGGTGTGTGTGTGTCTGGTAAAGTGGTTGTATTGATGTTTTTGTTTTGTTGTTTTATTAATGTTTTAATGTTCTTCCCCTAATTGTGATTTTACAACAGTGGGGCTTGACACAAAGTTTAAATGAAGTTTGGAAATTGGATTGGATTGAATTGAAATAGATTCTTGGAATTTCTTAGCCTTTTGAGTATAATCAATGGCCATGATTGTGCTTAAAAGGTGTAGAATTTAAATAATATACATATATGTGGGATTCAGGGATACCGAGTCCCCAAGGAAAAACAAGACTGTGGCCTCGTAAGAATCCCTCCCCTACACATACACGGGCCGATCCACACTCCTCTCAAACAATACCCCATAAAGCGCGAGGCACTACAAGCCACTGAGGAATTTGTTCAGGCTTTGGTCGCCCAGGACTAATACAGATTTGACAGGTAAATTGGGCCATAAACCCTGTGTCTGTAACACAAGGTGGACAAACTTGTAGTTAGAACTAGAACAGTCTAGGAAATTTGAGGTAAAATCTGTGGGAGGGAATTTAGTGAAAACCAGACCCTTACTCTAATCCCTTACGTATTCTTAAATGACAAATCCTAAAGGGAAATAATTATGGCCAGTCATGCTGAATGGGAGGAAGTTCTCCATTTATATTTGAACCATAAGTGGCCCAAATGGGTACAGTAGGGTGATGCCCCAAAACCGGACCTGGGATCCGAGGGAGAGAATTGTTGGATTCGTGCCCAAAAGGAAGTGGGTAAAAGGGTTCACAAGCTTAGGAAAGTGATTGCAATTGCCAGTTGTCTGGAACAGCTCCTTGGTAGAGAAGCAGAGATTATCTGGGTTAAACAGGACAGAGAGGCCCAGGTAACCCAACTAAAACAGGACTTAAATGAGTGCTACCACACGCATTCAACAATTAGAAGTGGAGGTAAACACACAAGAGGAAAGGAACCAAATCAATACGATACGCATGAGCCAGTTCCAGGCTCAATGTGATAAAGCTTACCAAAAGGCACAGCGTGCTGTCAGTGAGAGAGAGGCTGCGCTGCAACAGGTAGAGGAATTTAAACGTAAATGCAGTGACCTGCAGGCTGCAGTAAAAGTATTACACCAAGCAGGAAAGGTACAGACAGAGAAATATCCCATATAAAAAAGAATCAGAATATATTACGAAGAAAGAGTGGCCCCTATGGGCAGAATCTTGTGCTAATACTGAGATGGGACTGGGATCCCAAGGGCAGATTTTGAAGGAAGGCTAGTCAAGGGGAAGAGTGAACTCTATTGTCGACCATGAGGCAAGGCTCAAACCTAAATCTGGAGTACAGAGGGGTGTTCATCATACCCTTGATACCAGCTGACTTAGAGGGACTGATCGGTAAATTAGCAGGCGCTGCACCCTTTAGTCACTTCTTGTTCTCCTGGGACTATGCCTTGAGAAATGGGTAGAATACTATAGTGAGTTTTTAGATCTGGGGTCCGTGAGTAAGAGATGTTTCAAGGAGAGAAACAGAGATAAAGAAAATGTTTGTTGAAACTGAGTAAAGTTATTGTGATTATTAGTTTAGAAGAGTTACAGAGTGAGAAGTCAGGGAAAATGAAGTTAAAGAGAAATTATGAAAAGAGTTAGTTGAGAAGTTAAGAGAAGAAAATAAGTAATTTTGTGGGAAAGTAGATAAGCAGGAACAAAACAATGAGGTAAATATATTGTCTATGAGTCAGTTTAAAGTATAACAAGTTAGTGAAAAGAATCCAAGTTCTGATTAATCTCCTGCTGGAACTTGGAGTAATCAATTAAAATCTCAGTTATCAATGCAGATAGGGATGTTGTCTGTGTTTGGGACAGTTGAGTCTGAGGGAGATAGTGTTTATGGATTGGGTTGTGGCATTGACTGGGGACCCCCCACTTCATTTTCCGGAGGCACCTGATCCCACAGTAAGTTTAGAATTTGCCCCTGGTTTGACGAACTCTGTGACTATTAGTTGCAAGGAAGGCATGGAATTACCAGATGTTGTTGATTGGGAGGGAATGAATGTTTTAAAGAACCTTAGCACTGCATATAATCACACCCAAGTGATCCTTTGTTTTTTAAAAGGAGGAAGTTTGCAGGGTATGTTACAGAATTTTGAGACAAAGAGACCAGTCTCTCAACATATTAGGAAAATATTGCAAATTAATTGGCAAGATGGAAGATTGATTAGAGAAAATCTAAGGTTGAGCTGATAATTTGGATAGTTTTTGTATTTCAGTATATTCGTGTGGCCTGGCTGCTTGTCGAATGTAGGTGATTGTTGTTGCATTGAGGTAAGAGCAGAGTTGTTAAAGGTCTGTTTGTTTTTGAGTGCCCGATGCTTTACACTTTGATTTAACTTCAAAGAGGTGACCCACGACTACATGATGGTCTGGAAAAGGCGCAGGTTTATCACCACGGGGTGGGGCGGGGCAGGGCAGGGCAGGGCCATAAAGCATGAGAATATAATCCGAGACCTGGTAGCTGCAGCCAGGCTGCCCTCAGAAGCAGCCGTAATTAAGATAAAAGCCCACCAGAGGGTAAGTACTGCAGAACAGAAGGGGAATCAATTAGCAGATGCTGCTGCCAAGGCTGCAGCTGGGGAAGCCCTCCTGCACATAGCCGCTACCACAACAGCACCCTGGAAGAGGTGAATATTTGTAAGCTGCAGGGTAATACAAGCCCAGATGAGGTGGCACAGTGGGAACTGGCAGGGGCATCCAGGGACAAAGATGGAGTGTGGCACAGAGGACACCAAGTAGATGCCCCCTCACTTATACACACCAAACTACTCCGACTCCACCACGAGCCGGACCACTGTGGCTGGGATGGGACCCTGGCCCGACTGTCAGCCGATTGGTGGTGGCCAGGGATGTAGCCAAACACTGCCAGCGCTGTATCACATGCGCCCACACAACCCTGGGCGACCCCTGAGTGTTAAACTGGCCCACCAACCCCGACCAAAGGGACCCTGGGAAAACCTCCAGGTCGACTTCATAGACCCTCTACCCACTAGCCAAGGGAAGAAATATTGCTTAGTCTTAAATCGATCAATTCACCCACTGGGTAGAAGCATTCCCAACTCGGGATTGCGAAGCCGCCACTGTAGCCCGCATCTTAGCATACGAGATCACCCCGAGGTGAGGAGTCCCACTACAACTGGACTCCGACCAGGGGACACACTTTACGGGCAAAATAACAAAACACGCTTGCAAAACCCTGGGAATCCGACAACAATTCCATATCCTGTGCCACCCTCAGAGCTCTGGGATGGTTGAGCGAATGAACCGCATACTTAAAAATGCGATTGCAAAGTCAATCACCGAGACAGGTCAGGGGTGGGTAGATGTCCTTCCCTGCATCTTAATGCACCTACAAGCCACCCCAGGTCGCACCATAGGACTTACACCATTTGAATTAATGATGGGGAGGGCAATGAGACTCCCAGAAAACATAGCGGTAGGAGAAGAAGAGATGGCATCCCTTTGGGATAAAATGAAAAGATATGTACAACAGCTAGACCACCAACTCAGGGAGCTGCACCACACAGCCAGAGACCAACAGGCTATAAGAGACCAGATTAAGAAGCATGATATCTGTCACACCACCACACTTCCTTGAGTAGGGGACAAAGTTTTAATCCGAGTTGCCCCCGACCAAACAGGGTTGTCACCAAAATGGATAGGACCCCATGAGATTATCCTCATCAGCGACATATGTGTCGATATCATAGGGAAAGGCCGCTGGAAACACTGGTTGCAGTTAAAGGCATACCACCTGGGGGTGGGGGGCTACAGACCAACTGTAGGGATGAGGATAGTCCGTCAACATAAACAGGCCATGTATCAACCCCTAACTAACCACCTTTACCCACACAGCAGAGATCGAATTAACAACCTTCATTTCTAGAACGGAGAGCCACACGTCAGCCATGGCTCTGATATATGTATATATGTACAGAGGTGTAGGTACATACTTAAGTAAGTTAGTTAATAAAAATTAGTTAACACTAAGAATCTAATTATCTAGCGGCCACCAGGCTTTGTGTACCCTTCCTACCCATTCTCCAGGACAATGTCAACCACTTGGAGGATGGCCCTATGATCTTCTTGTCGAGTGTCACCTTCTAGGGAATCACCACCTATCAACGATCCCACTGAATAACATTCAATACGTCCGAGGCGTTGTGCATGCTGGCTGCACCATACCCGAGAACAATAGAATGTATTCCAATGCATGGCAACAAGTCCACCCGGGTATCAACGTGATCTACTTCACTTGCACACTGGATATGCTCCGAACATGCATCCAACGGCCAGACTCACTGAGCAACTCCGGCTGCACTTTTGGGACCATCCGTGCCCTCCCTGAAAATCCGCAGACCCCACTGCAAAGGGACATTCTCAAATCGGACAATGATATTTGCGGATATTATGGACTAGTTGAGGCTCCAGTAGTCTCACTAATGTTTTGCACTTCCTACAGCACGGGCCCCCACGACCACGACACCCGAAATCTTACCCTGCCCCACGCTGAGCAGGTGGCCGGAGGGAGGACTGGTGCTGTGGAACGAGGGAGAAGTTATATATGACAATATAAAACACGAGATCGTGCCTGTTCTGATCGATATCTCAGGGATTCAGGTGCCGGGATACTGTTCAGAACAGACGCGAAGTATGTATCAAATGCTGGGCAGGGAAATCATAAAGCGGGCTATAAATGCGATGGGAGCAACACACTATAGAAGCAACACACACACACACACACACACACACACACACACACACACACACACACACACACACACACACACACACAGAGATATAGTCAATGACATCCTCACAGGAATAAACACTGGATCCACCATGGTTAACTCAATTGATATCCAGGGCCTCAATAATAAGATAGAACAGTTAAAGTGGGTAATGCAAGACATCCTGCAACGGTCACTAGCCCAACAAGCTGAGCAGGCTCTTCTATGAGAGACAGGCGCACATATCCAATTAGATGGAATCACAATATTAGAAACACATGCCCGTACCATTAACTGCCTCATAGATAGAGAGAGAGACAAAACATTGCCCGGGTACAACAGGGACAGCTGTGCCATGTGTACGGTCAGTGGATGATAGGCCAATTGCGACATAATTTGGACCAGGTACACAGGGGGGAGGTGCCCGATTGGATTGACAGCAGCCAGCTAGCACAACTCACAGATCAGAAGAGGGTGCTGGATAACCGGACCTTGAAAGGAATGACACGGGTGTATCCAGTGATCCCCGACTGCGAGGTTAGCGAGGGTACGGGAGTAGGGATGGTCCTATTGATTCCGATAGTTACTCCAGACTCGGGACCATTCCCTGTCTTCCAGATTGAGAACATCGGTGTTGTTAGACGCAATACCTCTCTCTGCTACCACCTAACTGAAGTCACTGCCATCTCAAGGCATGGCGTGATGTTCAGTACTTCCCTCTCGGGATGCAAACAAAGGGGAGAGATAACCACTTGCCCTCACCCACTGAGACAAGGAGAGGCAGCCGAATGTGGGTTTAATCAAACACAGGGCTGTACCCTAGAAATCACACCCACAAATCCACACTTTGCCCAGGCAGGATATGGAAGATGAGGCAGGTATTGTGTAGCCACGACAAAAACATCCTTCGTATACAACGGGCTGACATGTCCAATCCCCAGCCCAATCGTTTGCTTCACCCCTCGCAGACCAGTCACTATTGCGACTGGTCCACATCACCAACATCCGCAGTAGGCAGACCCTGACGCTTAATGCCACTGACCCACTGAGAGATTACCTTAAATATTACCGAGAGCCAGAACAGGCTCCTGTCCCACACCTAGCAGAAGTTCTGAGAGAGCTCCGTCTCAAAGTGGGACACTCTATCTGCTTATACCACCAGTTACAATCACACATCAAAACCCTAGAGCATGACACAGAGTCAGCCTTACAGAGCCAGACATGCATACGGAGGGTATGGGACTGGGGCCTAAATGCAGACATTCACCCCTGGATCCGGATAATCTCACACATACTGGTTGCCATCCAACTCATGCTCGCAATATCTTGAGGAGTAATAACGTGCTATACATACCGCCAGCGCAAGAAAACTAAAACTAGGAGGGAACTAATCAGAATGATTGGCAACATGGGACAATTAACAAATCGGGAAGACTTCTGCATACACCTAATTTGACAAAACCCGGGGCTCCCCTAAACTGTACGACTGCAGCGTGCAAATGCAGGGAGCACCGGACACAAAATTTGTTAAAGAAATCGGTCTGAGGGAGGCGGAACAAGTCCATTCCTGACCAACAGGGGGGGAACTGTTATCGGACAACAAATTTTATGAAATTGGGTACACAATGTGGAAGCAAACTAAAGTTGCACTCAGAGCCTTCCCACTAAAGGTCACAAGAGAACAGACAGATTAGCAGGCAAGGACATGCTTTTAGAATGCAAATGAGGGCTAGCACACAAAAGGGAACTGGACAGGATGGCACCTACAGGAACTAAATTAAAAAGTACACCAAATCAGCACCTCTGATCTAATCAAGCAACCCTGTATGGAGACACCTAAAGATTAGCAGAACTAAGGAAGCATCCCTGGCCCCACAAACTAGCCAAACACCCATTGTTCAAACCCCAGAGATTCCAGGCCATTAATAAACCCATCAGACAGAAACGATTAACACACACTTAAACACATCGTTGCAATGCTCAAAGACATCGAAACAGGACGGTCAGATCGAATACTGTAAACAAAACATTAGCATTTGAATTGTACAATGTATCAAGTTCAGGTATAACTGTAGCCCGTTGCAGCGGGTCTTTAGAGTGCTTTCGGGACAGTTCAATTGTACGTCCTGACTGCACCTCCGTCGACGTAAAAGAAAATAAAGCTGTGCCGTTATTGAACTACACCCTGGGTCCGTAGTGGTCGTTTCGCCCACTCGCACTAACAGATGGAAAGGGTCTGCTAACTCTCAAGTGAAGCTTTGCCTCTAAATCTCCATTCTTTATTGGAATTTAAAGTCCCATTCACTTTTATGTAGCATACCTGGATTTAGTTCATTAACCATCTTCACAACCATTTCAAGTTTGGTCCTTCCTACTGTAGGCCCTAAGTGAATGTCAGCCAATAACACCATTCTCAAGTTATGGAATGACTGAGGTAGCTTGTGGACAGGTATTTCCACCTGTTTGACCAGAGGAGGCTGGCGTGCATTGTGAAGCCCCATAACAGTGCAGGTAATGGTGAAGAGAAGCGCCAGGAACAACTTGACCACATTGCAACTGTGGCTGGGGGGAGCCCGGCCGAAAGGCACCAGCCTCTGAGCCTGTTCCAGGAGCCCTAGAACAAGGAAGCTGAAAATGAGGAAAATGTACACCCCCAGGCAGGTGTAGGAGACAAGGGAAAAGACGTAAGGCTCTTCTGACACCAGAGTCAGCAAGGTGAAGAAGCTGCAATGAGCCAGGAAGAGAAAAAGCGATACGGTGATCTTCCAGGCGGCCAAACAGCGGGAACCATTGCAGTGGAGTGGGCAGGAGGTCTGCAGGCTGGACACGGTCCTCTTCCAGATGTATCTGGAGCCGATTGACAGTAGACAGTTGACAAAGAGCAGGAACTGCACACGGAACAACTTCACCAGGGTCGGCTGATCGAAGTAGTCCCGCAGGCTCCTGGAGATGGCCATGGAGCCCAGCACGGCAGCGGCTGCCAGCGAGACGCGGACCTCCCACGACAGCCTGCCCAGAGACAACATCTTCCGACGGCCACCGTGCAGCCGCTCTTCCTGGAGGGGGAGGGGATTAGAAGTAGCGCAGCCGCCCCAGCTCCGTCCCGCTCGAGCTACACAGCGCCCCAGCACGCCCCTTGCAGCCAATGGGGCAGCGGCACGCGCCGCCCGCCACCGAGTGACAGCCCCCAGGGAACGTTCCATTGGAACGCGGGCCCGGGGATTCCACGTTCTGAAAGATCGCGCGCCCAATTCCCAAAGCCACCCCCGAGCCCAACTCAACTCCGATCCCGCGAGCCAAAGCCGCTGCAACTCATTGCACAGTCAGAATGATAAATGACTACTACAACATACAATGGGGAGGCGAACAGCGAGATAGAAACTGCGTACCGGCACAGGCTTCGTGGGCTGAAGGGCCTGTTCCTGGGCTGTTCTTCATAAATAAACACGCACGTAGCAGAGAAAAATTATCTCATTTATACAGTGGGTCTTGTTTGATTTTCGTCAATGGATTCCACTCCAAACCCTATTTACGCAGCTAGTCAGGATGGCCGAGCGGTCTAAGGCGCTGCGTTCAGGTCGCAGTCTCCTCTGGAGGCGTGGGTTCGAATCCCACTCCTGACAGTCAATTTTTTTTAAAACATAAATGCAGTTTATAATTATGCACATCTCTTTAAAGTATAGCCAGTGTTATTTATCTACTTACAAATTTATAATTTATGACAAACATCACAATCAATCACATTTTTACCCATATTTATCCATACCCATTAAATACACAAAGAAGGCCATTCAGACCATAGCTATAACATTTCTCAGTTCCACGCCCTGATCTTTATGTCCCTTTGATATTTCCCTGTTTAAGTATATTTCCAATTCTGTTCTGAGAGTTATGATGGAACTTATTTCCTTCACTCTTCATTCAGGAGAAATGTTTTAGCAATCCCAACAAGCTCAACATCCAGCTCTAAGAATATATTGCAGCACAGTGGTTAGCACTGTTGCCTCACAGCGCCAGGGACCCTGGTTCGATTTCGGGCTTGAGTCACTGTCTGTGTGGAGTTCTGTGTGCATGTTCTCCCTGTTTCTATGCAGGTTTCCTCTGGATGCTCCTGTTTCCTCCCACAGTCTGAAAGGCATACAGGTTAGGTGCACTGGCTATGCTAAGTTCTCCCTCAGTGTACCCGAACAGGCGCCGAAGTGTGGCAACTAGGGGATTTTCGCAGTAACTTCATTGCAGTGTTAATGTAAGCCTTACTTGTGACAATAGTAAATCAACTTTATAAGAAATGAGGGGTTTGTCATATGGGAACGGTTGAGGAGTCTGGGTCGATGCTTGGTGAAGTTTAGAAGGATGGGGGGGGATCTAATTGAAACTTACAGAATACTGAGACGCCTAGATAAAATGGACATGAAGAGGATGCTTCCATTAGTGGAAGAGACTGGAACTTGAGGGCACAACCTCAGAGGGAAGATACACTCATTTAAAACTGAGTGGAGGAGGAATTTCTTCAGCCAGAGTATGGTGAATCTGTGGAACTCGTTGTCACAGAGGTCTGTGGAGGCCAGACCATTGAGTGTCTTTAAGATAGAGATGAATACATTCTTGATCAATAAGGGGGGTCAAGGGATACAGGGAGAAGGAAGGAGAATTGGGATGAGAATCATATCAGCCATGATTGAATGGCAGAACAGACTCGATGGGCAGAATGGCCTAATTCTGATTCTATATCTTATGGTCTTATGGAAACAGAGGGACAGTTAATACTTAGATTTAGGGAATAAATCTGGGCAAGTTGACCAGGTACCAATGGGAGAACACTTCAATGGTAGTGATCATAATTTGGTTAGATTTGGACTATGTATGGAAAAGGATAAAGATAGAAAAGATAGATCAAATTTTAATTGTGGAAAGGCCAATTTTATTAAACTAAAATGTGATTTGGCAAAAGTGGACTGGAAACAGCTACTTAAATGTAAATCAGTGTCAGAACAGTTGGAGGTATTCAGGGATAAAGATAGGTTTCAGAACAAATATGTTCACAAAAGAGAAAGGGTAGGGCTCCCAAATCTAGAATACCCCCCTCTCCATCACCTCAGAGGCCAAACAACAATCAAAAGTAGGTTAAGGCAAGAAAGTTTATGCGTGATTTCAAAAACTCAATACTGCAGAAAGGCCAGAGGAATATAAAGTGCAAGGATGACATTAAAAAGGAAATTATTAAAGCAAAGAGAGGGCATGAAAAATTATTGAGAAGTAAAATCAAGGGAAACCCAAAGATATTTTATAAATACACAAAGAGCAAGAAGTAAACTAAGGAACAAAAAGATAACTCATGCAGAAAACATGGGCATGGGTCTTAATAAATATTTTGCATTTGGTTTTACAAAAGAGGGGGACATAGTTAAAGAAACGGAACTGAAATATTGGATGGGTAAGCATAATGAAGGAGAAAATATTAAGCTTTAAGTATCCTTGTATGAAGGCATTTTATCTGAAAGCACAAAGCATTCGGAATAAAGTGGATGAGCTGGTGGCGCAGATCAGCACAAATGGATATGATCTGGTGGCCATTACAGAGACGTGGCTGCAAGGTGACAGGGACTGGGAGCTGAATGTCTAGGGGTATCAAGTGTTTAGGAAGGATAGGTGGGAGGAAAAAGGGGGGGGGGCGTAGCTCTGCTGATTAAGGATAGCATCAGGGTGGTAGCAAGGGATGATATAGGAACCAAAGAGCAGAAAGTGGAATTGTTGTGGGTGGAGATTAGGAACAGCAAAGGGAGGAAGACGCTGGTGGGTGTCATCTATAGGCCCCCGAATAATGATCTGGAGGTGGGGCGGGCTGTTAATGAGCAAATAAGTGCGGCGTGCAGGAATGGGACGGCCATAATTATGGGGGATTTCAATCTACATATTGATTGGTCGACCCATGTTGGACGCGGTGGGCTCGAGGAGGAGTTCTTGGAATGCTGTCGGGATAGTTTCCTTGAACAGTGTGTGTTGGAGCCGACGAGGGAGCGAGCTGTCTTGGATCTGGTGTTATGTAATGAGGCGGGTAGAATTAGGGACCTTGCGGTGAAGGATCCTCTTGGGGAGAGTGATCATTGTATGGTGGAGTTTCTGGTGCAGATGGAGGAGGAGAAAGTGGATTCCCGGACACGCGTCCTTTGTTTGAACAGAGGGGAGTATGGTAGGATGAGAGAAGAAT
The DNA here is from genome assembly GCF_965287045.1 of Carcharhinus amblyrhynchos. NCBI lineage: Eukaryota > Metazoa > Chordata > Chondrichthyes > Carcharhiniformes > Carcharhinidae > Carcharhinus > Carcharhinus amblyrhynchos. Next base: position 48,029,370 of record NC_137327.1, read on the forward strand.
TGGCGAATGTTGACTGGGGGAGCGCGTTGGAAGGTAGGTCTGCTGAGGAGCAGTGGAGGATCTTTAAGGAGATCTTTCTTGGTGCTCAGCAGAAATTTATTCCGATGGTTAAAAAGGACCGTAGGAGGAGAGGTAATAAGCCGTGGATAACGAAGGAGGTGAAGGAAAGTGTTAAATTAAAAGCGGAGGTGTTTAGAGTAGCTAAGAGTAGTGGGCGAGAAGAGGATTGGGAGAGGTTTAAATGTCAACAAAGATTGACAAAGAAGTTGATAAAGAAGGGTAGGATAAACTATGAAGCTGGGCTAGCGCTTAATATAAAAAAGAATAGCAAGAGTTTTTATAAATATATAAAAAGGAAGAGGCTGGCTAGGGTCAACGTTGGACCCTTAGAGGATGAGAGGGGGAACTTAGTGGTAGGGGATGGGGATATGGCTGAGGTCTTGAATAACTTTTTTGTTTTGGTCTTCACGGAGGAAGACGTGAATAATTTGCCAGGTGTTAGTGATGGAAAGGTGGTAGGACTGAAGGGTCTCAATGACATTATTGTTACTCGAGAGGCGGTGCTCGACAGACTGGAGGGACTGATTGTGGACAAGTCCCCAGGACCAGATGGAATGCATCCGAGGATTCTGAAAGAAATGGCAGAGGTGATAGTGGATGCCTTGGTGGTTATTTTCCAAACGTCGCTGGATTCCGGGGAAGTGCCGGAAGATTGGATGTTACGCTGTTGTTTAAGAAGGGTGGCAGGCAAAAGGCAGGGAATTATAGGCCGGTTAGTTTAACGTCTGTTGTAGGTAAAATGTTAGAATCCGTCATCAAGGAGGAAATAGCAAGGCATCTTGAGGGGAATTGCTTGATAGAGCAGACGCAGCACAGTTTCGTTAAGGGGAAGTTGTGTCTGACAAATTTATTGGAGTTCTATGAGGATGTGTCTAGGGTGGTGGATAGAGGAGAGCCGGTGGATGTGGTCTTTCTTGATTTTCAGAAGGCGTTTGACAAGGTACCTCACAAGAGGTTATTGCAGAAGGTCAGGAGGCATGGAGTTGGGGGTAGGGTGTTAGCGTGGATAGAGGATTGGTTGTCAAATAGGAGGCAGAGAGTGGGGGTCAACGGGTGCTATTTGGATTGGCGGTTGGTGACTAGTGGAGTGCCCCGGGGTCGGTGCTGGGGCCTCAGCTATTTACCATTTATATAGATGATCTGGAGGAGGGAACCGAGTGTATGGTGTCGAAATTTGCTGATGACACCAAGATTGGTGGAACGGCAAATTGCGCGGAGGGTGTGGAGAGTCTGCAGAAGGATCTAGATAGGCTGGGCGAATGGGCCAGGAACTGGCAAATGGAATTTAATGTTGGCAAGTGCGAGGTGGTCCACTTTGGTAGGAATAATGGTAGGAAGGATTATTACTTACGTGGCGAAAAACTGCAGCAGGCGACGGTGCAGAGGGACCTCGGGGTCCTTGTGCATGAGTCGCAAAAACCCAGCCTGTAGGTGCAGCAGGTGGTCAGGAAGGCAAATGGGATGCTGGCCTTCATAGCGAGGGGGATTGAATATAAAAGTAGGGAGGTCTTGCTGCGGCTGTATAGGGCATTGGTGAGGCCGCAGCTGGAGTACTGTGTGCAGTTTTGGTCGCCATACATACGCAAGGATATTTTGGCCTTGGAGGAAGTGCAGAGAAGGTTTACTAGGCTGATACCGGAGTTGAGGGGTTTGAGCTATGAGGAGAGGCTGAATAAACTAGGCTTGTACTCGTTAGAGTTTAGAAGAATGAGGGAGATCTCATTGAGACGTATAAGATGATGAATGGGATGGATAGGATAGAGGTGGAGAGACTCTTCCCGCTCAGAAAGGACAGTAGGACTAGGGGGCACAGCCTCAAGATAAAGGGGGGGCGGTTTAGAACGTAGTTGAGGAGGAACTTCTTCACTCAAAGGGTGGTGAATCTCTGGAATTCTCTGCCCGTTGAGGTGGTGGAGGCTGCCTTGCTAAATATTATTAAGACGCGGGTTGATGGGTTTTTGATAAGCGAGGGGATTAAGGGTTATGGGGAGAGGGCGGGAATGTGGAACTGAGCCACGACAGATCAGCCATGATCTTATTGAATGGCGGGGCAGGCTCGAAGGGCTAGATGGCCTACTCCTGCTCCTATTTCTTATGTTCTTATTATCCTTGAAAGTGGATAGATTATAACATCCAGATGAAATATATTCTAGCCAGCTAAGGGAAACAAGCAAAGCATTAGCAGAGGCTCTGACCGCCATTTTCCAATTCTCTCTGACCATAGGCATAGTCATGATGTGGAGATGCCAGCGTTAGACTGGGGTAAACACAGTAAGAAGTCTCACAACACCAGGTTAAAGTCCAACAGGTTTATTTGGTAGCTAGTGGTGTTTGCTACCAAATAAACCTGTTGGACTTTGACCTGGTGTTGTGAGATATCTTACATAGGCATAGTGCCAGAGGACTGGAGGAGTACTAAAGTTGTACTAGAGATTAAAAAGAAAGGGAGAAATAGCCCAAGTAATTACAGGCCACTCATCCCAACCTTAGTAATGGATAATTAGTTTGGAAAAAAATTGAGACGGTATATATCAGTGATAGATAACCTAAGCCAGTGAGTGGACCGTACGAGTGGCCCACCTTCACCTCAATGGGCCGTAAGATTCAAATTAAGTTTGTTCACTAACCATGACCTTATGAATAAAATTGAATACACTGAAAGCTCACCAAATATTTCATGGGTTATAGAAAATGCTTAATCATTCATATATTAATAGAACTATCAAACTCAAAGGGTAAAAACAAATTAAGTATTTACACTTTATTAGATGCAGAGGGAGTGCATGGTTCTCGCAATCAATTTTGTGTGCAATCAGCATGCACCTCGCTTCACTTGCCCTTTCTTTACATGTGTGTCACTATAGCCATATGATAGGAAAAAACTATGTAGATGGGATGTAGATGGTACATGGCAGCCCTGCGTCAACAAGATGTCTCGTGGGCTACACTCAGAAACCATTTTAGGCCACATGTGGCCCACTGGCCGCAGGTTGCCCACCACTGATACGAATCATTATTTAGAAAGGCAGTGACTAAGCAAGGACAGTTAGCATGCATTTGTCAAGGGAAGGTCATATTTAATTAATTTGATTACATCTTTTGAAGAAGTAATAAGGAGCGTGAATGCAGATAGCTTGTTTGGTGTAATCTAAATGGCAAGGCTTTTCATAAAGCCCAACATGGCAGACTGGTCAGAAAAACTGACTCCCTCTCCGTTTGTGACAGGTGTCCCAGCCAATCTGCCTCAGTTAGGAATTAAAGGACGTGGCCAAAAATATAGAAATGAAGATATGAACAGCACCACCTTTGGTCCTGGCCACTGCTCACTCTGTCACTCATATGACATAACAGAGCAAAACAATCAAACAGAGCATGCTTGACATTGGTAACAAATGCAGCCAAAAGTAAAAGCCCATGGGATCCAAGAGAAAGTGGAAAGAAGGGTCCAAACATGTTTCAGTGGTAAGAAGCAGAATGTCAATGAGTATTTTTGCGACTGGTGGGTTATTTTCGGTAGGACTTCACAAGCCTCAGTATTGGCCTTGTTATTTGTAATATACATCAATGATTTAGGCTAAAATGTAGGGGACAGGATTAAACTTGCAGATGATATGAAAATTTGCTCTGTGGTTGATAATGGGGAAGAAGGATGCCGATGAGAAATCAATGGACTGGTTATGTAGACTTAAAAATGGCATTTGGAATTCATTCCAGAAAAGTATGAGGGAATACATTTGGGCATGAGAAATGAGGCAAGAGGAAACTCAATAAATGAAGGCTCTGACTTTTGGCTAAGGTCAAGTGTAGTATCAACATGCTGTACTTGGTTGAAGTCATTAGGTTACATTTTCGCTTCACTCGCCCAACTTCTGCATTCAATGTTCTGACCAATGAAACAAAGCATGCCGAATCTCACCAAGGCCATCCCCACAGTCCCACTTCTTGCCTTCAAACAACCACACAACTTCAAACAGACCATTGTCTGCTGTAAACTATCCAGTCTTCAGGAAAACAGTGACCACAACACCACACAACCTTGCCACAGGAACCTCTGCAAGACGTGCAGGATCATTGACACGGATGCCATCGTCTCATGTGAGAACACCATCCACTAGATAATGGTACATAGTTTGCAACTCAGCCAATGTTGTCTACCTGATACACTACAGGAAAGGGTGTCCTGAGGCATAGTATATTGGGGAAACAATGCGGACGCTACAACAACGGATAAATGAACACCACTCGACAATCGCCAGGCAAGAGTGTTCTCTTCCTGTTGGGGAACACTTCAGTGGTCATGGACTTTCGACCTTTGATCTTCGGGTAAGCCTTCTCCAAGGTGTCCTTCATGACACACAACAACGCAGAGTCGCTGAGCAGAGATTGACAGCCAAGTTCCACACACATGAGGACGGCCTCAACCGGGATTGTGGGTTCATGTCACATTATCTGTAACCCCCTTGACTTGCCTGGGCTTGCAAAATCTCACTAACTGTCCTGGCTGGACAGTTAGTGAGATTTTAACCTGTGCTTAACCCTCTCTCCTTTCACATTTTCTGTACCTTTACAAGACTTGATTACCTGTAAACACTTGCATTCCAACCATTATTTTGTAAATTGAATTTGTGTCTTTATATACGCTGTTTGTGAACAGAACTCCCACTCACCTGATGAAGGGGCAGTGCTCCAAAAGCTAGTGACTTGTGCTACCAAATAAACCTGTTGGACTTTAACCTGGTGTTGTCAGACTTCTTACTGTGTTTACCCCAGTCCAACGCCGGCATCTCCACATCACACACAATTATGCAGGTATGGTGTTAGAGGAATTTTATATCTCCCTCTATCTGAACTCTCTTCTGACTCTGTTAGTTTAAAGTCATTTTTCCATAAACTGACTATATTTGCTGGTGTACTTTTAAGTTTGTATGCTCTGTCACATCCTGTCACAATCTGGTTACCTGTATTGCTGCCCTTGTAATGCTGGGGAACTGTAATTGGCCAGTTGCACTTGCAGAGAGCCTGCAGAGACAAGAGGGGCCGAATGTTCTCTTCCTTTTATGAATCAATGTTATTGATATGCGTAGATGGACAGCCAGATCTCTTTGGACTGCCACCTGTTGGTAGTGTTTTGTCATTTTTTTAAGAGCCAGCTTTTTTGGTCCTTTTCTTGCTGTAACTAACAGTTGAAAATTATAGGTTTGTTTTGCATCGACCTGAGTCTGTACAGGTGTTTAACAAATGGAAAGATTTTTAAAGTAAAATGTAGGAAATTTTAATTCCCACCTCTGCTAATGAGCATGATTTGTTGGTAATTACACTATAATGAGAAACTCGAATATTTATGCAACATTGCGGAAGAGTCACTTTAATTTTTCAAGACACAAGACTTGACAATTGTGAGTTTATATATTCTGATTTTATTAGTTTAGTTATATTGGAAGGAAAAAATTAATTTGAGGAATGTATTGAAGGGACATAGAGAAAGGTCAGGGAGTGGAAGTAATTGGATATCTCTTTCGAAGAAGTAGCACAGATATGAATTGCCTCCTTTGTGTGCTTTATGGGTACATACATAATAAAAATGTGATGTTTGCCATAAATTGAGAAATATTTATAAGTAGATAAATATTATTGGCTATATTTTAGAGCTATGAGTATAACTATGAACTACATTCATAGTAAGGGAAGAAAAACAACTTGTCAGGAGTGGGATTCGAACCCACGCCTCCAGAGGAGACTGCGACCTGAACGCAGCGCCTTAGACCGCTCGGCCATCCTGACGCTGGAATTGTTAGAGGGCGAAGCAGCTTTTGATCAGGACAGTGGCTCAGTGCCTGAATTACACTGACAGTGGGATGGGTGTCACAGCGGCTCTCATTATAATGTGCGGGCTGTGAACAGGCGATGGAGGGTTGGATATAAGGGCGGGCTGGAGCCCTGTGCTCCCGCTGTGTGTTTCCCGGTCGCATCCCCGGCGGCCATTGAACTATTTTGTGTTGTTCAGCGGGGGGAGGGTCACTGACATGGCGGCCGCTCGGAAGCTGAGTCGGGATGAGGTGGCCGAGCTGGTGGCCCTGGCCCTGCGCTCCGGACTCAGCGAGCGGGACATCGCGGGGCTGGCGTCGGTGCAGAAGCTGCTGGGCCCCTGCCGCTCCCCCCGGCGGCGAGGCCCCGCCGCCCTCTTCTTGCTTCTTCTTCTCCTCCTCCTCCTCCTCCTGCTGCTGCTGCTGCTCTGCGGCCCGCTCCCCCTGCCCGCCCTCCGCCTCTGGTTCTGGCTCCGCGGCGTCCCGGCCCACAGGCAGATGTGCGTCCTCGGCCTCGCCGACCTGCACAACCCCTTCCGCCGGCCGCTGGACTGCCGGGTCTGCCACAACATCACCGGCGTGGACAGGAGGAGCAACCTGAGTCATGAGGAGTTCCTGCGGGCTTACGCCTACTCCATGCAGCCGGTGGTGGTGGAGGACGGTCAGAGGAACTGGTCGGCCAGGGACGTCTTCAGCTTCGAGTTCTTCACACAGATTTATGATAACGACAGTCGGGCCCTGGACAATAGCGGCAGCGAGTGTCAGTTCTTCCCCTACGACACTGAGTTTCTGAACTTGGGGGATGTTTTCAGCATGGAGGCTGGCCGTGTTGGCATGCACAGCAATGCCAAACCTTGGTACATTGGATGGTGTGTGAGACAATTCAGCAATTTCAATTTCCTTGCATGGTTTAGGGAGGATTACAAGCAGGAGGGTAGTGGATTGCAAGTCAATAATTCAAACCTTTTCTTCTTCCGGAAAAGAAGAAGTGCCCAAGGGCCGCGATAAGCTGGGAAGGGGTATGGGAGAGAAGCCATGATTTGTTGGGTTTAACGTATACAAACTTTAGAGGCTGGAGATTGTAGAGAGAAGTAAATGAACAGGACCTTGGAAAGCCCTCCATTTAACAGAAAAAGGGGCAGGTTTAAATCGTCAACTACAGTGTTGATTGGAATAAATTGGACAAGGAGTAGGATATTCAGCCGTTCAAGCCTGCTTCACCATTTGATAAGATCATGGCTGATCTGATGGTAACCTCAAATCTGTACTCCATTTACTCCTGATAACCTCACACCTTCTTGGTCACCTAGAATCTATCTACCTCTGCCTTAAAAATATTCAAAGATTCTGTTTCCACAACCTTTTCAGGAGAAGATTTCCAAAGACTCATGACGCTTTGAGAAAAAATGCCTAATCTCTGTTTTAAATGGTCAACCCCTTATTTTTAAACAGTGACTCTTAGTTCTAGATTCTGCCAGAAGAGGAAACATCCTTTGCACATACACCCTGTCAAGATCCCTCAGGATCTTGCATGTCACACGGTGAAGCCTTCCACTGTTTGCTGGAGCAGACGAGTGAGGGAGCAGAGAGTCAGATAAGAAATTACCTGTTAAAAACCTGTTTAAATAAGTTTAAAGCACTTTCGTAGTAAGAACTTACCTTGTAGAACTGTTTAAATCATTTAAAAGCATTTTTGCGGGCTTTTTGTATTTACTGCTTTAAGAATTCTAAGGGAGTGGATAGCAGGGATTTGTGGGTGAGCAGGCTTTAAAACAGCGCCAGGTTTAAAAGGAGGCCTGGTGTAGACAGCGGGCAGCGTCGGAGTGAGAGGGAAGCAGAGTGAGTTATTAGGGCTTAGGATCAAAGGGCTGGGAAGAAAAAGGGCCAGGTAAGTTCGTGTAGAAATTTTCAATACTACTACAGTGAATAATGGAGGGGCATGTGATATGCTATTTCTGTATGATGTGGGAGCTGGTGGACCCCAGGGTCCTTCCCAGTGACCATGTCTGCAGTAAGTGCAGGTTGCTGGAGGAGCTCCAGCTCAAGGTAGATGAGCTGGCCTCTGAGCTTCAGACACTGAGGCTCATCGGGGGGAGAGAGGGTGCCATTGTCAATGGGGTGCAAGAGACATCCACCCTAGACTGGCTAACTCTAAGGGTCAGGAACAAGAGGGGGCTGCTGAGAGGAGGAAGGAGGGTGGGGACCGGAGGAAGGAGGGTGGGGACTGGATGCCTCAGCCTCTCAATCTGCATAACAGGTTTGAGGTTCTTGCTTCCAGTGTGGACGAGAGCGAGGGAGGTGAGGTTGGTGAGCAAACTGCACACAGCACAGTGATGCAGATGCAGGATATAGGCAAAGAGAAGGTGATAAGGAACGTAGTCGTAATTGGGGACAGTGGGGTTAAGGGTATTGACACTGTCCTTTGTCACAATGACAAAGTGCACAGAAGGGTGTGTTGTCTGCCTGGTGCTCGGGTCCAGGATGTCACATCTGGGCTGCAGAGGAACCTGGAGTGGGAGGGTGAGAATCCGGTTGTTGTAGTACATGTGGGTGCCAACGACGTAGGCAAAATGCAAACTGAGGATCTGGGGAGGGAGTATGAAAAGCTGGGAATGGAATTAAAAAGTAGAACCGACAAGGTGGTTATCTCTGGACTACTGCCTGAACTGAGTGCAGACGGGCGTAAGGTTGATAAGATTGAGGAAGTGAATGGGTGGCTCAGGGATTGGTGTGGGAGGAATGGGTTTGAATTTATGGGGCATTGGCATCAGTATTGGGGTAGGTGGGACCTGTTTGGGTGGGATGGGGTTGGTCTGAACCGTGCTGGGACCAGAGTCCTGGTGAATCGTGTAAATAGGACTGTAGACAGGGCTTTAAACTAATTGGGGGGAGGGGGGGTGAGGGTGTGAGGGTAGGTGACATTACGGGGTCTAAAGTTAAGGAGAGGGTACAAGTAAGGGAAGAGGCTGAGGATGTCCCAATAATAAAGGGAGTAGGGGGCGTGAGTATGGTTGGTGGCATTCTGGCAGATAGGGTCCAGGTGAAGGCTGGGATGAAGGCACTTTATCTAAACGCACGAAGCATTCGGAATAAAGTGGATGAGCTGGTGGCGCAGATCAACACAAATGGATATGATCTGGTGGCCATTACAGAGACGTGGCTGCAAGGTGACAGGGACTGGGAGCTGAATGTCCAGGGGTATCAAGTGTTTAGGAAGGATAGGCGGGAGGAAAAAGGGGGGGCGTAGCTCTGCTGATTAAAGATAGCATCAGGGTGGTAGCAAGGGATGATATAGGAACCAAAGAGCAGAATGTGGAATCGTGGGTGGAGATTAGGAACAGCAAAGGGAGGAAGACGCTGGTGGGTGTCGTCTATAGGCCCCTGAATAATAATCTGGAGGTGGGGCAGGCTGTTAATGTGCAAATAAGTGCGGCATGCAGGAATGGGACAGCGATAATTATGGGGGATTTCAATCTACATATAGATTGGTCGACCCATGTTGGACGCGGTGGGCTCGTGGAGGAGTTCTTGGAATGCTGCCGGGATAGTTTCCTTGAACAGTGTGTGTTGGAGCCGACGAGGGAGCAAGCTGTCTTGGATCTGGTGTTATGTAACAAAGCGGGTAGAATTAGGGACCTTGTGGTGAAGGATCCTCTTGGGGAGAGTGATCATTGTATGGTGGAGTTTCTGGTGCAGGTGGAGGAGGAGAAAGTGGGTTCCCGGACACGTGTCCTTTGTTTGAACAGAGGGGAGTACGGAAGGATGAGAGAAGAATTGGCAAATGTTGACTGGGGGAGCGCGTTGGAAGGTAGGTCTGCTGAGGAGCAGTGGAGGATCTTTAAGGAGATCTTTCTTGGTGCTCAGCAGAAATTTATTCCGATGGTTAAAAAGGACCGTAGGAGGAGAGGTAATAAGCCGTGGATAACGAAGGAGGTGAAGGAAAGTGTTAAATTAAAAGCGGAGGTGTTTAGAGTAGCTAAGAGTAGTGGGCGAGAAGAGGATTGGGAGAGGTTTAAAAGTCAACAAAGATTGACAAAAGTTGATAAAGAAGGGTAGGATAAACTATGAAGCTGGGCTAGCACTTAATATAAAAAAGGATAGCAAGAGTTTTTATAAATATATAAAAAGGAAGAGGCTGGCTAGGGTGAACGTTGGACCCTTAGAGGATGAGAGGGGGGACTTAGTGGTAGGGGATGGGGAAATGGCTGAGGCCCTGAATAACTTTTTTGTTTTGGTCTTCACGGAGGAGGACGTGAATAATTTGCTGGGTGTTAATGATGGAAAGTTGGTAGGACAGGAGGGTCTCAATGACATTATTGTTACTAGAGAGGCGGTGCTCGACAGACTGGAGGGACTGATTGTGGACAAGTCCCCAGGACCGGATGGAATGCATCCAAGGGTTCTGAAAGAAATGGCGGAGGTGATAGTGGATGCCTTGGTGGTTATTTTCCAAACGTCGCTGGATTCCAGGGAAGTGCTGGAAGATTGGAAAACGGCTAATGTTACACCGTTGTTTAAGAAGGGTGGCAGGCAAAAGGCAGGGAATTATAGGCCGGTTAGTTTAACGTCTGTTGTAGGTAAAATGTTAGAATCCGTCATCAAGGAGGAAATAGCAAGGCATCTTGAGGGGAATTGCTTGATAGAGCAGATGCAGCACGGTTTCGTTAAGGGGAAGTCGTGTCTGACAAATTTATTGGAGTTCTATGAGGATGTGTCTAGGGCGGTGGATAGAGGAGAGCCGGTGGATGTGGTCTTTCTTGATTTTCAGAAGGCGTTTGACAAGGTACCTCAAGAGGTTATTGCAGAAGGTAAGAGGGCATGGAGTTGGGGGTAGGGTGTTAACGTGGATAGAGGATTGGCTGTCAAATAGGAGGCAGAGAGTGGGGGTCAATGGGTGCTATTCGGATTGGCGGTTGGTGACTAGTGGAGTGCCCCAGGGGTCGGTGCTGGGGCCTCAGCTATTTACCATTTATATAGATGATCTGGAGGAGGGAACCGAGTGCATGGTGTTGAAATTTGCTGATGACACCAAGATTGGTGGAACAGCAAATTGCATGGAGGGTGTGGAGAGTCTGCAGAAGGATCTAGATAGGCTGGGTGAATGGGCCAGGAACTGGCAAATGGAGTTTAATGTTGGCAAGTGCGAGGTGGTCCGCTTTGGTAGGAATAATGGTAGGAAGGACTATTACTTACGTGGCGAAAAACTGCAGCAGGCGACAGTGCAGAGGGACCTCGGGGTCCTTGTGCATGAGTCGCAAAAACCCAGCCTGTAGGTGCAGCAGGTGGTCAGGAAGGCTAATGGGATGCTGGCCTTCATAGCGAGGGGGATTGAATATAAAAGTAGGGAGGTCTTGCTGCAGCTGTATAGGGCACTGGTGAGGTCGTTAGAGTTTAGAAGAATGAGGGGAGAGCTCGTTGAGACGTATAAGATGATGAATGGGATGGATAGGATAGAGGTGGAGAGACTCTTCCCGCTCAAAGGACAGTAGGACTAGGGGGCACAGCCTCAAGATAAAGGGGGGGCGGTTTAGAACGGAGTTGAGGAGGAACTTCTTCACTCAAAGGGTGGTGAATCTCTGGAATTCTCTGCCCGTTGAGGTGGTGGAGGCTGCCTCGCTAAATATTTTTAAGACGCGGGTTGATGGGTTTTTGATAAGCGAGGGGATTAAGGGTTATGGGGAGAGGGCGGGAAAGTGGAACTGAGCCACGACAGATCAGCCATGATCTTATTGAATGGCGGGGAAGTCTCGAAGGGCTAGATGGCCTACTCCTGCTCCTATTTCTTATGTTCTTATGTTATGTTCTTATGTTTCAATCAAGCTGCCTCTTAGTCTTCTAAACTCCATTGGATACAAGCCTAGCCTGCCTAACCTTTCCACATAAGACAACCCACTCATTCCAGTTTAGTCTGGTAAACCTTTTCTAAACTGTTTGAAATACATTGACATCGTTCCTCAAATAAGATGACTAGTACAACGCTCCAGATGTGGTCTGACTAGTACTCAACTGAAGCATAACCTTGCTACTTTTGTATTCAATTTCCCTTGCAATAAATTATTACATTCCTGGTTACTTGCTGTATCTACATTTCAACTTTTTGTGGTTCATGCACGAGGTCATCCAGATCCATCTGCACCTCAGAGTTCTGCAATTGTTCAACATTTAGATAATATGCTTTTTTTTATTCTTACTGTCAAAATAGATGATTTCACATTATCCCATATTTTACTCCCATGTGGAGGAAACTTTGGCCAACATTTTACAATAGTTTTAGTTAGAGGCCATATGATAACAACTTGTTCTGAAACCAAGAAGGCCAAGCATATTCATCAAAATATGAATTTCCCATTAGCCATATGGATGACAGTAGATTAATTGGAACTTTCAAGGTGATGAATGGTTTGAAAATTAGAAACTGCTTCCATAGCTTTCAAAAAGTTGAAATGTAGGGACAATAGAAGAAAGTTGGAGATTATCTTGAGAATCAGATGAGTGCAAGCACATTTAAATTTCAAAAGAAAGGTGAACCCAGAGTGAGAACATTAGAAAATGATAAGTGTGAAGGATAATGGATGATTACTATAAAAGCATCATTCTGATTGTGGTCCATAACGTAGTGGAGTCAGTCGTCTGCTGATATTAGTCACAATGGAGGAACAGAACCAACAATTCAGCTTCTTTATCAGATTGTTGAGATTAGAGTTTGAGGGGAAATTGATCTAAAACACTGCCACCATAAAGGGAATGGAACTTGAGCAATCAAAACTGAAGTGAGATGAAAGGAAGATGCACAGAAGCTACAAGGGACAGCTTTAGAAATGATCTAAGGAGCAGTGATTGCAGGGCGGGAAGATAACAGCTAGTACTTGAAATAAATTATTTAGCAACTAGGTAGGAGGGTCACAACCTGTAATCTGCCAACCATTCAAGAATTTTTATATTGCATGAATGACATTGGTTTTGATTTGATGGCAAACCTTGGTTTGGTATTGTGAACTCATATTCTAGAAGGTGAGTTACTGGGGAATACTTTATATAACAATCTTGTACTAAATGTGGTTGTTAATCATTTTTTGGACACAGGTAGAAGTGTGTATCCTCCAAATTACTGACAGAAGAGGAAATCGGAACATATACCTATAATTTAACATAAAGCACTGTTTTGATACTGCAAACTGCTACTGACTCTATTAGAATTAAATGGCCCATTGTGAGTGAGCTTTTGGTGACAAATGTGGAGAAATTTGCTGGCTAGGCTTTCTTGCTGTCTTGGGTATAGGTGGATGTTACCATGTTTAAGTGGCCTGTACGAGGGTGGGTGAGGTGGGCAGGGGGTGTTGCAGTGGTGGGGTGACAGTGGGAAGGAGGGAACCAATTTCATTTGATAATTTTTAGCTCTGCCTTCATTTCACAGGAGTAACTGTGATTCCAGTGCAGCAAGTATCCTGAGACAACACTACAAGCGACCGTATTTTATCCCAGCCATTTCTGAATCTAGTAAAATGGATTGGATATTCATGGGAGTACCAGGGCACGGAGCCCACATGCATGTAAGAGTGAGAAACTGTCAAATTGCTGCATAATCTCATATGCTACAATGCAAAATGTCTGCATGAATCGGGCATCTCCCTTTGTTGCTGTATCTTGTGCTTTAGAACTGCAGATCAAAGAAAGATTTTTTTATTTCAAAAATATACTTTATTCATAAAAAAACTCTCAAATAAGCCATTGCAAAATGACATATCCGATATTTACGAACAGTGCAAAAAAAGTTATTTTTGTTACAAGACATTACATTCATTACTTTTCAGTACTTGAAACAACATACATTCATTGGATTTCACTGTGTGCTGTTGTTTTTCAGATTAGCACACAGTTATGCGGACTAAGGGTGTTATACAGTTACTGGGCCCTTGGTCTGCCTCGGTTGAAAGGCTTTACACGGTGGCCTTTCCCCGTTGTGCCTTTGCAGTGGCTGCCCAAGCTTGACTGCATTCCTCAGCACATAGTCCTGGACCTTGGAATGTGCCAGTCTGCAACACTCTGAGGACATATTTTCAACTGGAAAATCAGCAAGTTTCGACCGGACCAAAGTGCGTCCTTTGCCGAGTTGATGATCCTCCAGCAGCAGTTGATATTTGTCTTGGAAACAGCCTGTAGAGCACAGAGTCCTGCGTCACCGAGCTGCTCGGAGTGAACCTTGACCAATACCACTGCATCTCACTCCAGACCTTCTTTGCAAAGGCATATTCCACAAGGAGGTGTGTGACCAACTCATCACCCCCACAGCCACTTCAAAGGCAGTGTGAGGTGATGTTGAGACATCGAGCGTGCATAATGGATCTGACGGGAAGTGCCCTTCTCACCAGCAGCCAAGCCAGATCTTGTGCTTGTTTGTGAGTTCTGGTGATGAGGCATTCTGCCAGATGGCACTAACTGTCCATTCAGGGAACCATCCGACAGGATCCACCAACTCCTTTTCTCTCAGGGCCTCAAGGTCATTATGTCCTGACCACTGCTTGATCGCCATGTGATCAAAGGTGTGTTTCTGGAAAAATTTCTCCATGAAGGACAGGTGCTGCGGTCCAGTCCAACTGCTTGGAGCGTTCCACTGCAGCACGGCCTGACCCATCCTCCACAATACAATGGACACGTAGAACATCAAAAAGTAGTGGCACTTGCTGTTAGCGCACCAAGAATCTACACACAGCTTGATGCAGCCGCACACAAAGGTGGCCATCAGGATGAGGGCGGCGTTGGAAACGTTTTTCCTCCTTTTTCGCATCTCCTCCAGACACAATCCATCTTTGATCTCCATATAAATTTGAAGATGGCCTGGGTCACTGTTGCTGCGCAGGATTTGGGGATAGGCCAGACCTGCACCACATACAACAACACGGACAGTTCCTCATACTGGATAACCAGGTTCTTTCCGGTGATAGAGAGGGAGCATTGCTCCCACAAGTCCAGTTTTTGCCTCACTTTTGCGATGCACTCTTCCCAGTTTTTGGCACATGCCCCCTGCTGCTCCAATCCATGTTCCCAGCACCTTAAGGTAGTCTGCCCTGTTGATGAAGGGGACAAAAGATCTGTCAACCCAGTTCCCAAAGAATGTGGCCTTGCCGCGGTTGACTTTGGCTCCTGAGGCCCGCTCGAACTGCTCACAGACTTGGAAGACTCGAAGAGACGACAGGTCCAAGCTGAAGACATCCACATCATCCATGTACAGGGAGGCTTTGACCTCCCCTGCTTGGGATTGTAACCCCTTTGATGCCTGGGTCCCTTCTGAGGGCCTTGGCAAAGGGTTCAATGCAACACACAAAAAGGACAGGGGAGAGAGGGCAACCCTGCCTGACTCCAGACCTGATCTGAAACCTCTCTGATTCCCACCCATTGATTGAAGCTGCACTACTGATGTCTGTGTAGTGCAGTTGGATCCGATTGTGGATTCCCTCCCCAAAGGCCACTTTGGAGAGCACATCCATTATGTAGCTGTGCGATATTCTGTCTAATGCCTTTTCCTGGTCTAGGCTGATGAGGCAGGTATCCACCCGCCTGTCCTGCACGTAGCTGATCGTATCCCTGAGTAGCGCGAGGCTAACAGATCTTCCTGCCGAGTACAGCACAGGTTTGATCAGGATGGATCACTGACCCCAGAGCAGACTTGACCTGGTTGGCGATGACCTTGGCTAGAATTTTATAGTCCATGTTCAATAGTGAAATGGATTGCCAATTTCTAATTTCTTCCCTTTCCCCCTTCTGCTTGTAGATGAGGGTAATGATGCCTTTCCTCATGGATTCTGACATGCTGCCTTCCAGAAGCATACTCTCGTATACATGCGGAAGTCCGCGCCTGTGAAGTCCCACAACGTTGAGTAAAACTCAGCTGGTAAGCCGTCGCTTCCGGGAGTTTTACCCTTTTGAAAGGACTTGATGGTCTTTGTCAGCTTGTTCAGAAATATGTTCTGTCTAGGCTCTCCCGCTTGCTGTCGTGATAGACGACAGGAAAGACTGGGAGGCTATGCTGGCTGTTGGCTTCAGGTCATACAGTCCAGCATAGAAGGATGTGCGGATCCTCAGAATGTCAGACTGCAATGACCTTACAGAGCCATCTTCTTCCTTCAGGCTGCTGATCAGAGGTGCACTCGAAAGAAGAAACGCAAGCACGTTTCATCCCGCTCCACAGAGCAGACCCTGGATCAGAAGATGACCTTGGAGGCCTCAGAAGCAAAGAGCGAGGCTTGCTGGCTCTTCACCTCCCGGAGATCCTCCTTGACATCAACCCCCATGGACTGCAGTTGAAGTAGATTCTGCATGCTTTTCTGAAGTCGGGGCATTTTTCCCCATCTCTCCCTGGCCTTCTGAATTCCTTTGTGGATGAAGAACCTCTTGATGTTATCCTTGACGGTTTCCCACCAGAGCGATGGAAACTCGAAGAAGGGTTTCATGATTCTCCAACTGTGGCAAACCCTTTTGAGTTCCTCAAGGTCCTCTGGGGTCAACAGTTCTACATGTAGCTTCCAGGACCCCCTGCCCACTTTCTGGTTTTCCTCTAGCTGACAGTCAGCCAGCAGGAGGCAGTGGTCAGAAAAGAACACCGGCTTGACATTGGCAGACCTGACCATGAGCGTGCGGGATACAAACATGAAGTCGATCCTGGAGCAGACAGACCCATCTGGCCATACCCATGTGTATCTACTCTGCGCTCCGTCTGCTGGTTTGCTGAAGATGTCATGCAGCTTGGTATCTTTGACTGTTTCCAGCAGGGCTCTGGATGTAGTGTCCAGTTTGTTTTCAGCCATGCTGGATCATCGGCTGTGTCTATAATGCAGTTAAAATCCCCACCCAGAATGATTGGCCTGGAGGTGGTGATGATTAGAGCAAGTTTAGGAACATTTTTGTTGTGAAACCTGAATAGGGACTGTTTGCACTGGGCCACCATTCCCCAGTCATATGGCAAGTAAACCCATTCTAACGCATCTTGTTGTACACCAATCCAGCCTGAAAATTCGGAATCTGTCCTCATGCCAAAATGTACTGTACTTCTCAGTAATTTATTGTTGATGATGAACTAAAGTACCTGACATTTTATAATTTTATAATTCAAGAATTCTGGTAAAATGCTGCAGGATATGTCCATGAATAACGTAGAAGGAAAGCATCTTGTTTCTCTTCACAAACTTGTTCCAATTTGAATGCCATTTTCACAAGCATTTTTCTTTGCCGTGTGTATTGCACGCCTGCAGGATAGGAATCTAATGGATTATATAGCAGTTGTCTGCTGTTATTACTAGCACAGTGTGAGGGTTGACATGTGGAAAGGTCAGTACTGTCTCAAATGCACACGTGCTTGGCTGACTTATTAGCTCTCCTGTTAAATCCACTCCAGGACTTCATCCCATAACTCTAGGAGGCAAGAGTTGAGCAAAATAAAGGCAGATGCATTGACTTGGGCAGTGGAGGAGAAGTTTTGGAGAAAAGGGCCAGTGTCTTTAGAGGGGGGTGGGAAGACTCGAGGTAACATACCACAGCCACAGGATGTTATCTGTAACTTTTGAATGGGTCCATTTTCTATCAGATGGAAACCTGATTGGATAAAAATAAGGAGTTGCAGAAAAGATAGGCACAGACTCGGGAGGTGATAACACTCAAGAATATAGTAAAGGAAAGCTATGTAGGAAGACTGAGCAGGAGTTTGTAAGGACAATGGGACCAAAAGCAGATTTGTTTTCAATGTGAAAATGGAACTTTGTGTCCAATAAGGACTTTGGTATCATGGACAGATGCAGTTGCAGCAAGTAGATTGGTGGAGGAACCTTTTCCCCTCTCATCACTCTCATACACAGGTCCTGCTTTTTTTTTTAAATTCATTCATTGGACATGGATGTCACTGGCTGACCAGGACCTGTTGCCCATCCCTAGTTATCTTTGAAAAGGTGGTGGTGAACTGCCACCTTGAAATACTGCGGTCCATGTGCTTTGAGTTAACCCACAATGTCATTAGAAAGGGAATCCCAGGATATTGACTTAGCGACTGTGAAGGAACTGTGACATATTTCCAGATCAGGATGGTGACTGGCTTGGAGGGGAGCTTGCAGATGGGTGGTGTTCCTAAGTACCTGCTGTCTTGTCCTTCTAGATGAAAATGGTTGTGGGTGTTCAAGGTGTTGTCTAAGGATCTTTGGTGAATTTCTGCAGTGCATCTTCGAACATACATAGAACATAGAACAGTACAGCACAATACAGGCCCTTCAGCCCTCGATGTTGTGCTGAGCAATATCCAAACCCAAGATCAAGCTATCCCACTCCCTATCATTCTGGTGTGCTCCAAGTGCCTATCCAATAACCGCTTAACAGTTCCTCAAGTGTCCGACTCCACTATCGCAGCAGGTAGTGCATTCCACACCCCAACCACTCTCTGAGTAAAGAATCTACCTCGAACATCCCTCGTATATCTCCGACCATGAACCTTAAAGTTATGCCCCCTAGTAACAGCTACATCCACCCGAGGAAATAGTCTCTGCATGTCCACTCTAACTATTCCACTCATCATCTTATAAACCTCTATTAAGTCGCGTCTCATCCTCCTCTGCTCTGAAGAGAAAAGCCCCAACTCCCTCAACCTTTCCTCATAAGACCTACCCTCCAAACCAGGCAGCATCCTGGTAAATCTCCTCTGCACTCTCTCCAATGCCTCCACATCCTTCTTTTAGTGAGATGACCAGAACTGAACACAGTATTCCAAATGTGGTCTCACCAAGGTCCTGTATTGTTGCAGCGTAACCCCACGGCTCTTAAACCCTCATTAATAAACGCTAATACACTATAAGCCTTCTTCACAGCTCTGTCCGTTGGAGGGCAACCTTCAGAGATCTGTGGATATGAATCCCAAGATCTCTTTGTTCCTCCACGTTCCTCAGAACCCTGCCATTGACCCTGTAATCCGCATTCAAGTTTGTTCTACCAAAATGAATTACCTCGCACTTATCAGAGTTAAACTCCAACTGCTACTTTTCTGCCCAGCTCTGCATCCTATCAGTGTCTCTTTGCAGCCTACAAGAGCCCTCCATTTCATCCACTACTCCACCACTCTTGGTGTCATCAGCAAATTTACTAACCCACCCCTCAGCCCCCTCTTCCAAGTCATTGATAAAAATCACAAATAGCAGAGGACCTAGCACTGATTCCTGTGGTACACTGCTGATAACTGGTCTCCTGTCTGAAAATTTTCCTCCACTACCACCCTCAGTCTTCCATGAGACAGCCAGTTACTTATCCAATCGGCCAAGTTTCCTTCTATCCCCCACCTTACTTTCATCATGACCCTACCATGGGGAACCTTATCAAACACCTTACTATATACGACATCAACTGCTCTACCTTTGGCTACACACTTAGTTACCTCCTCAAAGAATTCAATCAAATTTGTGAGGCAGGACTTACCCCTTACAAAACCA
Source organism: Carcharhinus amblyrhynchos (assembly GCF_965287045.1). Classification (NCBI taxonomy): domain Eukaryota; kingdom Metazoa; phylum Chordata; class Chondrichthyes; order Carcharhiniformes; family Carcharhinidae; genus Carcharhinus; species Carcharhinus amblyrhynchos. Next base: position 48,048,691 of record NC_137327.1, read on the forward strand.
TGCTGACTATCCCTGATCAAACTGCATCATTCCAAAATGGTCATAAATCCTATCTCTCAGGACACTTTCCATTAACTTATCAACCACCGAAGTAAGACTAACTGGCCTATAATTACCAGGGTCATTCCTATTTCCTTTCTTGAACAGAGGAACGACATTCACCACCCTAGCACAATCCCTGTGGACACTGAGGACCCAAAGATCAAAGCTAAAGGCTCTGCAACCTCATCCCTTGCCTCCCAAAGTATCTTGTAGATAGTACACACAGTTAATGAGTGTTGGTGGTGGAGGGAGTGGATGTTTGTCGATGTGGTGCCACTCAAGTGGGTTGCTTTGTCCTGGATGGTGTCAAGCTTCTTGAGTGTTGTTGGAGCTGCACCCATTCAGGCAAATGGGTGTATTCCATCACACTCCTGACTTGTGCCTTGTAGATGGTGGACAGGCTTTGGAAGTCAGGAGGTGAGTTACTCACCGCAGTATTCCTAGCTTCTGACCTATTCTTTTAGCCAGTGTATTTATGTGGTGAGTTTAGTTGAGTTTCTGCTCAATGGTAACCCCAAGGATCTTGACAGTGGAGGATTCGGTGAAGGTAAACACCATTGAATTTTCAGGGGCAGTGGTTAGTGTCTCTTATTGGTGATGGTCATTGCCTGGCATTTGTGTGGCGTGAATGTTACTTGCCACTTGTCAGCCCAAATCTGGATATTCCAATCCTGGATATTGTATAGATCTTGTTGCATTTGAACACGGACTGCTTCAGTATCTGAGAAGCTATGAATAATGCTAAACATTGTGCAATCATCAGTGAACATCCCCACTTGCCCTGGCAAGTATGTCCTCAGTACTTGGCCATCTCAAATAGGAGTGATGCTACCTAGCCGCTGTTGTAATGGACGTGAAGCTGTCCTTTCCAGAGTGCCTGCTGTGTTTTTAGTACCCTCAATGCTTCTTCGGAGTGGTGCTGAATGTGAATAGTATTGATCTATCAGCTGAGGGGAAAGTCATAGATGGCAATTAGCAGAAGCTTAATGAACACATAAAATAAGAAAAGTACTGTGGATGTTAATATCTGAAATAAGAACAGAGAATGCTGGAAAAACCCTCAGCAGGTGCAGCAGCTTCTGTAGAGGGCAGAGTTGGCATTTCAAGCCCACTTGGCTCTTAATCGGTTTGCATACCCTATTACTAGAATGATAGGGAGTGGGATGGCTTGATCTTGGATTCGGACATAGTTCTGCACAACATCAAGGGCCGAAGGGCCTGTACTGTGCTGTACTGTTCTGTATTTCTATGTTCTATGTACCAAAGCTTGATCCGAGTCTGCAAAAGATGAAGTAAGTGGGCAAAAAATTGGCACATGAAGTATAATGTGGGATTGTGTTGTCCATTTTAGCAGGAAGATTAGAAGAGCAAATATTATTTAAATGATGAGACTGCAGAATGCTGTAATCCAGAGGATCCTGGGTTTCCTTGTGTTGAATCAGAAAAGGAAAGCATGCAGGTACAGAAAGTAACTAGCAAGGCAAGTGAAATATTGGCTTTTATTGCAGGGGGCTGGAGTATAAAAGTAGGAAAGCCTTGCTCCAACTGTACAGGGAATTGATGATGCTGCATCTAGAGTACTGTGTTGGCCATCTTAAGGAGGGGTTTGTTTTGAGGAAATGTCGAGCCTGTAATCATTGGAGATACAGATGAGAGATGACCTTACTGTACCATGTAAGACTCTGAGGCAGCTTGACAAGGTATACTCTGAGAGGCTTTTTCCTCTCATGGGAGAATTTAGAACTAGTGTGTACGGTTGACGTGTCCTCCGCACAATACTTTGTTCTATGTCCTAACCAATATCTTACACAAATTCAGCATCACTTCGCTATTTTTATATTTGGTGTCGATTTACAACATTGGTTACCATTGCAATAAAGGGTTGTTAATTTGGTGACAGTAATTCCATTTATGTGTATGGTTTTTAATAATAATAAACTTCATTAGCTGATTAATTTGGTTGTGCAAATAATACAACTTGGTTCCCAGAGTCTAACTATCTCAAGAGCATGCTCCAATCGAAGAGAACAACACAAGTCCTGGAGCAACCTGTCCTTGCCTTCCAAGACCCTCTGCTACAGCTTGGCCCTGGACCTCGAGCATACTTTGCTTTTAAGGGAAAATGGGTTTTATTCCTGTACTATTGTACAGTCTGGTTTCATCAACCCAAGCCTGCCGCTCCACAAGAGCCTTAACAATCCACCTGCTGCTTGTTTCCCATTGCGCCAACCTGTATGGTTTGACTGCCGTGGCCAGGAACAACAGCAGAGGTCCAGTGGCAGTAGGAATGGACCAACACATCTCCCATTAAAAAGTACTCCCTCATCACAGATCCCCCAACCCACCCACCTTCAACCAGCCAGGACAACATTGGGCTCACCTCAACTGTTTCCACAATGACAGCTTTCGTGCAGCAAATTAACACAAGTGGGGACTTGCAGGGAACTCAGGCTGCAGCGGTGTTGCATTCAGTGACTTATCATTGAAGACTGCCCCCTGACAAAATTCACCAAAGATCTCAGAGCTGCATTTAGCCACTGTGAAAGCTATTGCCCAGATTGGTGATTACTGTGCGCACTAAAAAATATATATGATCTGGGCATATGCTTACATAATGTGTAGGTACTGTTGTCGGATAAAATTAGCTGTCCAGTTGCTTTCGGATTCTGTCTTCTTTGAGTGACCAGAGTTTCAATAACAGCCTTTATTTCCATACGATAGCAAGGGATCTGGTACACCAGCAGGTGGCGCACCAGAGAGCCCAGAATCAAACATTACACAGTTATACTTTAAATTCGGTTGCAAGTAATTCGTGTATACTGATCAAAATTGCTCAGAAATGGTCTAAATTCATTCACAACTCATCGTTAGGATGATATAAGATACAATGCACTTGTGCATGTCTACCTAATTATAATATCATCAAGCAAGTGTTTTTCGTTGTTTATGTACCATCTTCCAGACACAAGTATGATAGCTTTAGGTCTAACCATTGATGTATCTACCTCCCATGTTCATTGTCCTTGTTTTAATAGATACTGACAAGTGCAGCTGCACATAATTCAATGGAGGCCATGTGTGTATGTTGTGTGACTGAGATTTCCCTTGCCTGGGAGTTTTATACTGCTTGACTGGGTCTGCTTAGAATCAAGGCCTATGGTTTCTGAGAGTCTGTGTGTCTGAGCTTAGTGGCTAGCAGCTTATGTGATTTTTAAACTGGTATTATTAATCCTTTCATTACAAATACATGAGTTACATATTTAGCTGAAGTCTTGCGTGTTTACCTGGCTTCTAATCCTTTACACACTTTGTTTATAATACAGTTAAGTGCTTAGGCCAAATGTTTATTGTGTTCGCAAGATGTGGATGTTTTAATTTGCTGCTCTTGCATTTCCAGGCTATGTGTTGTATGTAGAGGCAAGATTCAGATTTTCCTATTTCTTTTGCTCGATCACTAAAACAAAAAAGAATGCTGGGATTGATATTTTAAAATCATTTCAAAACATACTAATAGTTTTATGAAGCCTGATTACTTATATTGCTGGTTTGAGATTTAAAACTGTCATTATTCCAGGATAAAAGTTTTGGCCTCCAGCAAGGTTAAGTAGAGAAAGATAAAGGGAGTCAAAGCTGTATTTGAGTCAGTTTTGATCTTCACACTCAACTTGCACTACAACTTTCTGAAACTGTTTTAGATTTCAATAATTGCAAACATGTGGATTACAAATGCATCACACGCGTTTATTTTCCTTTGCGTGCCTAATATTACTGATGTAGGTTTAGCCCCAAGCCTAAGATCTTGACCTATCTGATCTGTTACTATGTACAGATCACGGCCTTTATGCTTTAAACCTGTGCAGTCCTTACTTTTGATGTTAAAATGGTTTAGTAACTTATCTTTTTCCCCTTTAGATTGATGATGTAGATAATCCCTCATGGCAGGCTCAAATCCGTGGCATCAAACACTGGAAGCTGGAACCTCCAGCAGAATGCTATTATGAATGTTCTTCTCTGGAAGCCGTCGTGTACCCTGGGCAGATCAGTAAGTACTATGGCATTATACACACTTTCGCAACTCTCCCAAATATTTATAACATTAGAAAGAAGTGATGGCTCCTGAACTTCACATTTACAACTAAAATTTGGAGTCTTATTCATTGGAACCAAAATTATACATGGAGTCCAGAGTTCCCACAGGCCTGTACTTGTATCTGATTGCATTGAACAGTTCAGGCTTATCACCAAACACCCTGTGCTGCCTGGAAACTGAACACTACAATTTATTATTATGCAATCAGTTGCAGTCAGGGATTAATTTGCAGGCTGACTTTTCGATTGGTTATGTCCTAAACCTCATTTTGACAGTGGTTGAGCTATTGAATTGCAATACTAGATAATTCAATTTGTGCAGTCTGTCAGTGGGTGTTAGCTGGTCCCTGAATGCAGCATTATATCTGAATTGCACATTTATTGTTGGTTTGGAGATCAAATGACCACAACAGACTGTGGTCTGATTGTGTATGCACAGAATTGTTCCAAATAGTTTCTAAGCGTTAAAGCCTTTTATACATTGTCTTCTGAAAAAGTATGGTATTTTGAACTAAATTTTACAGATGACTTCCCAGCTAAACCTTGTACAGAATGATTGTGGAAAGAGGAAGTGAAGTATTGCCTGACCTTACAACCAAAACAAATTTCATTATAGATTTTGTTTATTTAAAGTGTTGTAGGATGTACAAATGCCATGTTAAATCAAATCAGAAGAGCTCCGGTAATTGCACCACCCAAGTTAGATTCTTTGCTAAATTAACTGATCTCAATCCTGTGAATGGACACAAAGGAGAGCAGAAATAAATGGTGCCGTGATTCCCATTGTAGTGATCCCATAGTGAATGATGGTTTAGATGCTTGGAGTTTGAAAGTATAGATAACCTGGGGAGAGCTTTTCCCCAGAATGTGTATTTAGAAGGAGGTAGGGATTGTGAGTAGCAAGGAAGACAAGGAAATAGTTGGAAATGCCTTCGCTTAAAAAAAAATACATATGAACAGCAGACAAATAGGAAAGTTTTCTGCTGTGATGCTCTATGCGGTAAATTAGCCTTTTCCTCTAAATGTCTAGTCGCACCCCATTTGCAGTTGTTGAAGGAGTGTGGACACTTGCAAAAAAAAATTGTAAGATGCTCCTTTAGTAGAGGAAGGGGTAAAATTAAGAAACTGGTAAGAATTATATTTAAATAATTTATAGCTACCTTGTTGGACCCTTTTGTGGGTGGCATGGTGGCACAGTGTTAGCACTGCTGCCTCACAGCACCAGGGATCAAGGATCAATTCTGGCCTCGGGTGACCCCCCGTGTCCATATGGATTCCCCCTGAGTGCTCTGGTTTCCATCCACAGCCCAAAGATGTGCAGATTGTGGTGATTGGCCATGCTAAAAAATTGCCCCTTTGTGTCAAAATATATACAGGTTAGATGGATTAACCATGATAAATGCGCAGGGTTACAAGGAAAGGGCAACGGGCTGGATGTGGGTAAAGTGCTCTTTTGGAGAGTCATTGCAGACTCAATGGATCAAATGGCCTCCATCTGCACTGTAGAGATTTTATGGTTCTTTAAATGGTTAACTGAAGAACGAACCTCATCAGCACAAGCTGAGAGCCTAACAAAGAATGAGAGTTGAGGGAAAACAGAAAATACTAGAAAACCTCAGCTGGCCTGACAACATCTGTACATAGGGAGCAAAGCTAACATTTCGAGTGTGGATGATCCTTCGTCTGAGCTGGGTCACAAAGGGCCAGCCAATCTCAATGTTGGCTCAGTTCTCTCTTTACAGGTGCTGAAATTTACCAGCATTCTCTGCTTTTTCAGATTTCAACACCTGCAGTAATTTGCTTTTAGATGCGAGTTGAGGGATTGTTGATTGCAGTGGAGCATCAACTAAGAGTTTGTTAATGCTTGACTTGTAGGAATGGTTTTTTTTTTAATTAAATAGCTGTTTCTCGGCTTGTTAAAGATCATGCAGTTTTAAAAGCCACAGGCACCTGTGACATGCTGTACTGTTACAGAATACCACATTACTAACCAGCCACTCACCCATGTCCTTCCATGTGTATCATGCAAAGCAAATGCATCAGTCGCATGACAGATGGCTGAAAGCACTCAGTCCCAGGACGCCACTATTATTTATAGAAGACATGTGAAAAATGCAACACAGTTTAAACTGAAGCTTAACTGTTTCTTTATTTATAATATCACACATACAGCCACACCCTGGCACACAAATCATGGAACTTTCATACCATTTACAAAATAAACAGTGATGCACTGCTGCTATAAACAGAGACTCATTAGAAAAAGAATTGCATTTATTCAAGAACTTGTCTTGTGTACTCATTCCAATGAGGCTGAACAATATGAATTGTTTATAAAATAATCCAACAGAAAAATGTCAAGAACTGCATTGAATCTCAAGTAAATTGTTTATAAATTATGCTACTCAAAAAAGAGAAATCATTGCAGCAATTAGTATTTGTAAATTTTTTAGAGTCTGTGAGTGATACTGTATTTTCCTGCAAGAGAATTATTTCAGCAACCTGGAGTGCAGTATTCTTCCTCTTTTACTGCACTATTGTGTATTTAATCTTTTTATTTAGGGACCTAGAAAAAAAGGCCAAAAGAAACCAGCTAACCCATATACCAGGTCCATCCAATATGATTCAATCTACGGAAAATTAACCCACCCTTGGAGACGCACAATCTCCTAGGATAGAGAAAAAGCCAGTTGAAAGCTTTGTGCCAATATTGGGGAGAACAATTACTGAGAAATTCCTCTCCAATTAAAAATGCAATCAAGTAAGCTCCCGAAGACACTGATGACTGATACTTTCCACTATCTTGTTTAAATCTTTTTAATGGCTTACAGTGAGTCCACACTCATGTGTAGGCAGCCAATTCAAAAAGTCAGTTGTTCACTGGGTGGTATTACTTCCTGGCACTTGGTCTAATTTTAAGTTCCCCTAATTTATACTGAAATTAACTCTACAGCACAGAAGGTGGCTATTCAGCATCTCATACCTGTATTGACTCTTCTTGAAAAAGCTGTCCATTGATGTGTAGGTTAGGAGGATTAACCAGGTAAATGTGCAGGGTTACAGGGATTGGGCGGAGGTGGTAGAGTGGGGGTGGTGGAGTGGTGGACTAAAACTCAAAAACTCTACTGAAATCTGTTCTCGTTGCCCTTTCTGTCAATGGATTCCAGATCTCGATGGATAAAAATAAACAAAATATCCTTGCCTCTGCTTCTTTTACAATTATCATAAATCTATGTTATTTGGTTCCTGACCTTCCTGCCACTGGAAGAAGTTTCTTATTTAGTCGATCAAGACCTTTCATAATTTTGAGCACCTCTATCAACTTCCCCTTATCACTACCCCTGCTGTCAGGAGAATAATCCCAGTTTCTCCAGTATCTCCATATAATTGAAACCCCATGTCTCTAGTGTCCTCCTGGTCAGTTTCCTCAGTGCCCTCCACAAGGCCTGACATCCTTCCTGAAGAATCCACAATTGTATATAATACTACAGCTGAGACTAACCAGTTACTTTTAAAGATAAGACTTCCTCTTTTTGTATTCATTACAAAAAATACTCTATGCTTTCTTAACTGCCTTATTAACATGCCCTATCACTTATAAAGATTTATGAATATGCACCCCCAGGTCCCTCGTTTTTACACTTCCCTCAAAATAGCATCATTTAGATTGTAGTGTCTATCCATGCTTTTCCTTCCCAAAATACATTATTTTAAACACAACACATTAAATTACATCTGCCGGTTTCACATGTCCTATATCCTCCTGAAGTCTGCTACGATCCTCACTATTTACTATGTTGTCAGTTTTTGTAAAAATATATATCATCCACAAACTTCAAAATTGTGCACTCTTTGCCTAAATCCAGTTTATTTAATAGGACAGCAGTGATCCTAATAGTGACCACTAGGGAACCCCAATGAATACTCTGCTGTCAAAAAACATCTGTTCACTACTGTCTCTGCCTCTTTTCCTCAGCTAATTATGTACCCAAGAAGGCTGCTCATCACTACCACCTCGAGGGCAATTACAGATCCCATGTATGAATAAAAACAAAGTTACCATGAAAATGGGTAGGGCTAAAGGGATGATTTTTTTTTTGAAAATGTCTATTCTGTGGTAATCCCATCAAACGTCTTTTGAACATCCATATATAAGATATCTTCATGCAACACCATCTTCAACAGCTGTCTGTTATTTCATCAAAGAACTCATTTAGGTTGGTCAGAAATTATTTGCCTTGAATAAATCTACACTAGCTGTCCCTTTATTAGTGAATGCTGCTTCATGTGAGAATTAATTTTGTCCTTGACTGTGCTGTGTGGTACTTTCACCACCACTGATGTTAGACTTGCTGGTCTATGCCAGTCAGTCCAATGTCTGATGTATCCAATCCTCCTCTGTCTTTCTAGCTTCAAGAATTTAGCTATTTGGACAAATCTAATTCTCATTGTTTATAGAACTTCAATCATATTTCCTCAAAGTCTACAATTTTCTTTTTAACAAAACACCAGTGAGCTAAGCCTGTCCTGTTAACTAAGTTTCTTTAAATCAAAATCAATCAAGTAGCTAACCTCTGAATCCGTTTTAGAGCCTTGATATCTCTGCACCATTGCAGGAAACAAACGGGACACCGTCTTTGAGGAGGCTGAACCAAGGCCATATACAAAGTGAGGGATTCTACTACTTTTATATTTAATTTCTCCTTCTAACAGTCTCCTGATAATGGTCATGAACCTGCAACAATTCATGAACTACAACTCCTTCCTCCACTCAGCAGCCTTGAGTATATAACCCTGTATTGTTATGCCTGCCTGGCATTGCTCCTGCCCAAATGCCTTACTGTTCATATTGAAAGACATTGCCAGGCACACACAATTTCAATTCCCCAATTGTGTGTAGATATTGCTGGCAGACAGGATCCCAATTCTCACACATCCTGGTGTAATCCACAAACCTGAAGACTGTTCTCTGATGCCTTTATCCAGATCATTAATGTGTCTTTTTTTGAAAGCTTTTAGTTTTTGCTATATCACTTCCAATTTCAAATTATTGTACATGAATAAAAAATTGAAGACTTGCATGTTAAAAACATACACTCATTTCTTAATTCTCAATTAGCTGCCTAACTTTCAGAGAGCTTCCTGAGCAACCAAACTAAAGAGATATGGTTTTGTGTTATTCCTTGCACTGTATCATTGCAGATGTGCAGGTTGCAAGTTTATTGATCCACATGCGATGCCACTGGGGCAGGAAAAGAAGTTCAAGGAGTCATATCTCCAATCTCTCCTCTCTCCAATTGTTCTGGCTTTACTAATGCCTTGTGCTCTTCAGTTACCTTCTGCAACCAGTAGGTTCTGTCAGAACCAGTGTTTCTATCCTTCCTCATATATTAAACTTTGTGATGAGAATTATACATGCAAGAGTTTGTTTCAATTAGGAGTGAGACAAAAATGTGACATGGTTGTTGCATTTATTGAGACAATATTGGTACTTGGTTGACTCCAGCCTCAATTTAATTTGGCCAGCCCCTTGGGGAAGTTTGCAGGGGAAAAGAAGAATGTCATCTTAAATGGAATACCCTTCTTGATTTGCTCTGGAGAGAATTATTGACATTTAGTAAATCTGCTGTCTTTTGTTTACCCTAAGAGATAAAGAATAAAGTAAACTTGCTTGGTTGACTGGAAACAGTCAAATTCTACATAAATAATACTAAACAAAATATGACCCAAATTAAACTAAATAAAACTTCATGTCTCCAACATGAAATCAGGCAGAATACTCAGAAAAAATCCAGCCAAAAAAACATAATGCGATATTATCCAAAAACATGGTGAAATTTCACATGTATGCTGACCTTGCTCTGCCTCATCACCACCCTCAACCTCTCTATCTCTGATTTGTCACACTGCTTCTCTCACATCTAGCTTTGCATGAGCAGAAACTTACATTAATTGAATATTTGAAAGACAAATCATTGTCCTCAATCATGGCCACAAATTCCATATCCTGATCACCATTTCGGCCTCCCTTCCTAACCACTGTCCAAGGCTGAGCTAAAGGATTTGCAGCCTTGGCAATCTGTTTGATACTGAGCTGAACTTCTAATCCAGTGTCCTGTTAATTCCCAAGACTGCCACTACCACCTTTGATATTGCCAGTTTCCATCTGTGCCTCAGCACATCTGATATTGAAACTCTCAACCATGACTTTGTTTCCTCTGGGCTCAACTATTCCAATGCTCTGCTAGCCAGCTTCCTGCTTTCCACCATTCATACACTTAGGCAGCAGCATTTTGTTTGTGCCTATATTCTAATTTGCATCAAGCTTCATTCATTCTCACCCATGTTTGCTTGATCTCCGTTAGTTCCAATTTGCATATGAATTGATTTTAAAATTCTTATCGTGTTAATATCCTTCCATGGCTTTGTCCCCTTCCATCTCCTGCAACTCTTCAAGATCTCTGCACTCTTCCAATTCTTTTCCACGTCCTCAATTTTCATTACTCCACAGTTGGCAGCCATGCCTTCAATTACCTCTGCCCTAAACTCTGGAATTACCTCCCTAAGCCCCTCTACCTCCCCTGTCTTTAAGTTGCTCTTTACAAATTCTACATAAGAACAGAAGAAATAAGAGCAGGAGTAGGCCATCTAGCCCTTCAAGCCAGCCCCGCTATTCAATAAGATCATGGCTGATCTGAAGTGGATCAGTTCCGCTTTCTTGCTTTCTCCCCATAACCCTAATTCCCTTGTCTATCAGAAATCTATCTACCCGTGACTTAAATATATTCAACAAGGTAGCCTCCATCACTTCAATGGGCACAGAATTCCAGAGATTCACCACCCTTTGAGTGAAGAAGTTCCTCCTCAATTCCGTTCCAAACTGCACCCCCCCCTTATTTTGAGGCTGTGCCGTCAAGTTCTGCTTTCCTTTCTAAGCGGGAAGAATCTCTCTACCTCTACCTTATCTAGCCCCTTAATTATCTTGTAAGTCTCTATAAGATCCCCTCCCCTCAGCCTTCCAAACTCCAATGAGTACAGACCCAGTCTATTCAATCTCTCTTCATAAGCTAACCCCCTCATCTCTGGTATCAGCCTGGTGAACCTTCTCTGTACTCCCTCCAAGGCCAATATATCCTTTCGCAAATAAGGGGACCAAAACTGCACACAGTACTCCAGTTGCGGCCTCACCAGTACCCTGTACAGTTGCAGCAAGACCTCCCTGCTTTTATATTCTGTCCCCCTCGCTATAAAGGCCAACATTCCATTTGCCTTCTTGATCACCTGCAGACTGAGTTTTTGCGATTCGTGCACAAGGACCCTCAGGTCCCTCTGCACCATAGCATGCTGCAGCTTTTCACCCTTTAAATAATAATCCCTCCTACAGTTATTTCTACCAAAGTGGATAACCTCATATTTGCTAACGTTATACTCCATCTGCCAGGTCCTCGCCCACTCACTCAGTCTATCCAGATCTCTCTGCAGACTTTCCGCGCCCTCCACGCAATTTGCTTTTCCACTCATCTTTGTGTCATTAGCAAATTTTGTTACCCTACACTCAGTCCCCTCCTCCAGATCATCTGTGTAAATGGTAAACAGTTGAGGCCCCAGCGCCAATCGCTGTGGCACTCTACTAGTCACCAATTGCCAACCAGAAAAGCTCCCATTGATTCCAACTCTGTTTCCTGTTAGATAACCAATCCTCAATCCATGCTAACACTTTACCCCCAACTCCGTGCACCCTGACCTTCTGCAGTAAGCTTTTGTGAGGCACCTTATTGAACGCCTTCTGGAAATCTAAAAACACCACATCCACCAGTTCCCCTCAGTCTACTGCACTAGTCACATCTTCATAGAAATCCAATAAATTTGTTGAACACGACTTCCCCTTCATGAAGCCATGCTGCGTCTGCTTGATCAAACCGTTCTTTTCTAGGTGTCTTGCTATTTCTTCTTTGATGATGGATTCTAGCATTTTTCCAACTACGGACGTTAAGCTAACCGGCCTATAATTCCCTGCCTTTTGTCTGCTACCTTTTTTAAACAGCAGTGTAACATTAGTTGTTTTCCAATCCTCCAGCAGTTCCCCAGAGTCCAGCGAATTTTGGTAAATAATTACTAAGGCATTCGCTATTACTTCTGCCATTTCTTTCAGAACCCTGGGATGCATTCCATCCGGTCCCAGGGACTTGTCTACTTTCAGTCCCATTAGTCTATCAAGCACTATCTCTCTAGTGACAGTAATTGTATTAAGGACCTCATCTCCTACCATCCTTCTATCTTTAATATTCGGTAAGCTATTTGTGTCCTCCTCCGTGAAGACTGACACAAAAAACTTATTTAAAGTCTCAGCCATTTCCTTGTTACCCACCGCTAAATCCCACCACTCGTCCTCCAAGGGTCCAACATTCACTCTAGCCAGTCTCCTCCTCTTTATATATTTGTAAAAACTTTTACTATCATTTTTCACATTTGGAGCTAGTTTAGCTTCATACTCTATCTTTCCTTTCTTTATCACTTTCTTAGTCATTCTTTGTTGTTTTTTAAATGTTTCCCAATCTTCTAATTCCCCACTATTTTTAGCCGCTCTGAACGCATTGGCTTTTAATACCCTCCTTTATTTCCTTCGATAACCATGGCTGGTTATCCCTTTTCTTACAGTCCTTCTTTACCATCAGAATATATTTCTGCTGAGTACGGAAAAAGATCTCCTTAAAAATCCTCACTCTGACCAAACTGCTAGCCACCTGCCCTAAATTCTCTACGCATCTCAGTAATAAATCTTGTCTAGTAACACTACTGTGAAGGATCTGTGGACACATTACTATGTTAAAGGCGCAATAAAATGCACATTTTGATTATTAGAGGTGCTGTCCTTCATGATGAGACATTAAACTGAGACGTCATCTGCCCGCACAAGTTGACTGAAAAGATCCCATGACAATATTCAAAGAGCAGAAGAGTTTTCATGTGCCCAGACTAATAGTTAGCCCTAAACCAGTAAATTCATAATGCTACATTTCCTACACTACAACAATGGATACACTTCAAAGGTACCTCATTGGCTGTATAGCTCGTCCCATATCCTAAAGTTGTTGAAATCTCGTGTAACTGCAATTTCTTTTTTTTCTCTCACATACAGGAAGTTAGTAATGATGAGTTTTATTAATAATCTTTCTTTTTAAATCCTGTGTATACTCAGATGTTTACTCAACATTATATGACAAGTTCTCTTAGTCAACTGAAACTTAATATAACAACTTCTTAATATAACAACTTGCTACTGCTGGGAAGCTTGTACCAAACAGCACATTTATCAAACTGCTTGTGCACCAGAAATGCCAACTTCCTTTTCTGAGAATGATTTGCATTAGAATCACAGAATTGTGTACTGCAGAAGAAGGCCATTCACCCCATTGAGCCTATACCAACAACAATCCCACTCAGGCTGTATCCCCATAACTCCACATATTTACCCTGCTAATCCCCCTTAACACTAAGGGCAATTCAACATGCCCAAACAACCTAACCCACACATCTTTGGACCGTGGGAGAAAACTGCAACACTCAGACAAAACCCACACAGACATGGAAAGAATGTGCAAACTCCACACAGACAGGCACCCAAGGCCAGAATTGAAGCTGGGTCCCTGGCACTGTGATGCAACAGTACTAACCACTGTGCCACCCTTATAACTGAGAAATACAGATTTGAAGAATTTTTGACTCAAAAAGGCATGAAGAAAAGTCACAAAGAGCAGATAATACAACTGGGTCTCAGCTAGAAATCTCTACTGAACAAATATTTGATGTTACTCCATTATGGGTGTAAGGCTACTTCACAGTGAATTCCTGTTTATGGTGACCACATATCAAAAAGAAAAACCCAACGAAAGCTGTGACTTCTCGCTTATTTAATGATGCCTCTGTTCACTACAGTTGTTCCCAGTAGCGGTTGCATCTAAAGGACTCTCTCTCTCATTCCCTGTACGTGCTGTTAGGTTCACACCATGATGTAATTTATAGGATTTGCCATTAGGAAAATCACTAATTAGGGGCTCAGTGGCTGCACAGTGTTCGTGTTATTCTCATTAATGGACTTCTGAAGTCCCATGTTAAGACTGAAACACTGAACTGTGGCTATTGCAGTAAATTGAATTTGTGCAACAGTTCATTTCTCCAACTTGTTGAAGTTAGCATCAGTGAAGTGGTTGAAGTTATTCAGTACATCCACCTCAAAATCACTTGGCTAAAAATATGTAAAATATGTGGGTGTAATGTTACTAACTATTTGAGCTTTTGATTCCTGTTAACTCAAGCGAATATACGATAGTTGGAGGGAGCACTTGATTTGAAATAGGGGTTTTTTTATCATGTAAATATTAGGTATCCACTGATGTCCTTTTACTAATGTGTTGTGACAGAATAAAGGATAAAACAGGGGAACAGAGGACCAGGCATAGAGCTGTTAGTTTCCGTTCTCAATCTTTAACTTGAAAGTGTTTAGAACAAAGCATTAAAATAAATTAATCTTCAATTATGTTTTTTGTTTAATTTATTCCTTCACAGGATGTGTGCATTGCTGGCTAGGCCAGCATTTATTGCCCGTCCCTCATTGTCCTTGAGAAGATGATGAGTGGCCTTCTTGAATCGCTACAGTCCACATGGTGTAGGTACAACCACACCTGTTCAAGAGTTCCTGGATGTTGACCAGCGACATTGAAGGAATGGTGATATAGTCCCAAGTGTGGATGGTGTGTGGTTTGCAGGTGGTGGTGATCCTATACATCTACTGCCCTTGCTAGGTAGTAGAGGTCACGGGTTTGGAAGGTGCTATCGAAGGAGCATCGGTGAGTTGCTCAAGTGCATCTTGTAGATGGTACATATCATTGCCATTGTGGAAGGAGTGAATGTTTAATTTGGTGGATGGGTTTCAAGTGAAGAGCTCTCCATCATATTCCTGACTTGCACTTTGTACGTAAGCGACCAGTTTTGAGGAGTCAGCAGGTGAGTTACTTGGTTAGGTCCTTAAAAAGGAACTTTTTGCACAAGAATCAAGATATTATCCAAATGAGTGCAGGTGTTTACATATTGCAGCTTATATTTAATGTTGGGAGGATCAGGCAGAAAGACTGTACATTGCACTCTATTGATCTTTTTTCAGAGTGTCAAGTATTTATCTGTGTTGTAGGTGATAAGTTGCTATTTAAAGTACAGCTCCTGTGTACATGTATAGACATATAATAGTCTGCAGACCTTGCATGCTGTACAACATCCTTAACCAATTTACTGTGATGTTGCTCTAACCCTTAGACCCTGTTAAATAAGTAAACGAGTGGTACAGGTTGAAATAGTTTGGTCATTGCTGCTGTAATTTTGCTTTCCTCTTCCTTTCAGTTGTGCTGGACACAAATAAATGGTTTCATGAAACACACATTTTGGGAGAAGAGCTCAGTATTACTATTGGCTCAGAATATGACTGAATTCTGACAGGTCTTCACCTCAGGAAACAATGTTTAATGCCATATTGTTATGGCATCAGAGGAAGAATGGAGAAAGGATGCAAAGATTGGTTACTGACTCCATTCATTCAGGTTTGGGTGTAGCCCCAGCTGTGTGCATGAGAGACAATTGTACACAACCTCAAATGATGGTCAACAGAAGGGACTGTTATCATAGTATGTCTCTCTTAACTGGCAGTCTTTTAAAGCTTCATTGAAGAATGTTAATTGTTTGGTATTTTTGAACATTGAAATAGACCTGTCGAGGGTAAATGGGGCTCATTAATACCTTATCTCTGTCACTATTTGTTTTTTAAAAAAAGACATTTTCAGCAGATCTAAGGCATTTTTCCTTTGGATAATTGGCTTTTAGAAAATAAGACTGAGTGGTGAAGGCAGCGTATATGGGGGTTCCCCAGGCATCTGTTAATATTTTCATTGAGTCCTCCGTACACACAATTGAAGATTACAATCATAAAATGCTGAAAACCAAATTCAACCCAGTTTCAAAAATCATGTTTTATTTCTGCCCCTGCCAATATTTTTAAATCTCAGGCCTGAACACTGGAACAAAGTTCAGGCTGGAGCTATCTCTCCGGTTTTCCTGCTAGGTACTTCCATTCGCATTGGTTTCTGTTCAGCGGGTTTGTATTTTCTTTATTCATTGGTTGACCATTGGGTCTTTTTTTTAAAGTATATAGACCTCTGTCATCCCATCACTTGTGACTTGGAGGACGTGCAGCACTTCACCTATCTGTCCTGCTCACTTGCTGATTATGAAGGACCATAAGTCTTAAAGAGGGAATCACACTTAGAAGGTGAACCGAACTTTCAGATAGTGTATTAAATTACCTGGAAATTGCAACATGGAGCCAGCGCCTTTGCCCTGGTTGTATTGATGATAATCTTCCACATGAATAGCAGACCCACTACTCATTGCCTGCACTATTCCCATGGCCCAGCTACTAACTGATGTTGTCACTTTAGTTTAAGCAAAGTACTTGTTAAATATTCCACAATATTATAGGCTTCCAGTGAGATGATTTTGCAGCTACTAGCTTTTTGTTCCAATTCTTGAAAACTTTTTTCAAAATGACAGCTCTGAATAAATTCAGCTTTTGATTCAGTTTACACTGTTGCATCTTTCATGATGAGTGGTAGCTGTGATTAACATGGCTATTTTCATCAATATCTTTTGCAGCCAGCATTAATTTTTCCAGACACTTCTAGCTTGATGTTAGAAATATTTATAGTGTAAAAGAAAAAGTAGTAGCAGGAAGGTTTTCACTGTTAAATGTAATTGAAATATAAAAACTAAAAAGCTTAATAACGTACACCAACTATCCAATTTGCACAGATAAAAGCTAAGGCACTCTCCACCATGACATGATGGATCAGCTGTACACTTTGGCACAGAGCTATTCAGACTAGAAAGGGCCTAGGTTTGAGCAATGGTCTACATTGAGTTGATAGGTCATGAGAATGACTGGTATATGTCCAGGTTTTGGGAGAGATGGGTGGTGTTTGTGGGGAGGAAATGAAAAAGTTGGGTCCTGCTCCTGATTGCTACCCAGTGATCCCTGCTCTTCTGGAGTGAACCTTTGGCTTACTGGTTGAGGTGGAAGACGTGAACTTTGAAAGCCACCCCATTCCTTGTGAGCAGCGGGCTCAATTCCCGCGTCGGGTGACTGTCCATACACATTTTACCCATGACTGCATGGATTTCCTCTGGGGTGCTGCAGTTTCCTCCCATACTCCAAAGATGTGTGGCTTAGGTTGATTGGCCATGCTAAATTGCCCCATAGTATTGGGGGGGTTAGTAGGGGTAAATATATGGGGTTACGGGGATAGGGCCTGGGTTGGATTGTTGTTGAGGCAAGCTCGATAGGCCTCCTCCCGTACTGTTGGGATCCTATGATTAGCTGTCCACCAGTACTTTCCGATGGAGCTATGAATATTTGTATCTCATGCTTCTGCTATCTCCTCCCTAGTTTTCTTGAGTTTGCATGGGTGCACACCATCCAGACCTGGTTCATCTTCCCCCACAGCCATCCCATCATCACATCCAGTTGCTGTTACAGCCCAGGAAACCATTACATATTGATTTCCTGCAGTCTCTCCTTTTACCTCTTTGTCACCATGCTTCTTTAAGTGTTGCAGTTAGCAGGAGGTCACGTTAGAGCCATTTCCATATTGCTTACTATCGATAAGAGCCCTGAACGGTACCTGAATTCAAGCCGAAGTGTCCAGAACTGTCCAATTTCTGTTCACTTTGGGATTGTCATGTGGTTCATTTGTCTAATCCCCTTTGCGTCTTGTGTTCTTGTGTCCTGTGAACAACTCTTGTCAGAACTTCTCAAGTCATTTGATGTAACCCATCAGTGTGATGTATATATGAAAATAAGCATTTATGTGGTAATGAGTTATTCTTGTAATTTTAATTTTGCCTGTTGGTTGTTCAATTTCTCGCTTTCTATCCCAACTCTATTATTTTCAAGTTTATCCTCCAATGAAGAATCTATTTTATATCTAATGTTTTAACTTGTCTAAAGATGGTGGCGGATGGGTGGGGTAGAGAATAAATTACCTAAGGGAATTTAATGGCACCATTACAATGGAGGAAAGCACAATTGGTGAGTTAGCAAAAAATCCTTACAGCACTGCTTTAGATTAGACATATTCCAAAACCGTTTGCACACATGAATGTTAACCTATAAATCAACTCTGGTTGAATTTTCCCATCCAGCAAATACCTCACAGCTAAACTTGGCACTCCCAGCTTAGATTGTAAGAAAATGTTAATACTCCGTATCAGTGATGTTTGGATGTATATCACAAATATGTGTGAATAGGTTATCATCTGTAGTTTGTTTTTGTCTGATCTTATCTGAACTTGAGTAGTGCTAAAATAAAAAACATTTTATCAAAGCTTTTTGTCTTGCACTCGTCAAGACAATTGCAAGGACGCCAATGTCAAGGGAAACACAATTTTATACTGTATGAGAAGAGGGTGCTGATTGGTAGAGGCATTACCATGAAGAATGCAGCAGTTGATTGTGACTGACAGTTAACTATGTTGTCTGAAATTTAAACCAGGTAGGTTGACTGTGGTCAAGGCTTTGCCCAAACAGTTGTGCCTCCTGGCATTGGCATCCTTGGTGATTGTCTAGTGTAAGATGAAAAGTTTTGACAAAATGTGTTTTTTGCAATGCTTGAGTTCTGTACTCCAAGCGACTATTTATCTGAACTCTTGTATTTGAGCTCCTAATTTCCATTCCTATCAGTTATTCCATAGTTCACTCTAAAAAGGCTGAGCTTTTATCAGCTGTTTTGTTTAAGCTGTCCCTTTCTAAGCAGTGAATGCTATATCCTTTTGAAGTGCAAAGTTGGGTGTGTTACATGTAGCATCTTATAACCTCAGTTACACATTTGTCTTCAAATTCCTTGGCTTCACTTGTTTATAGTGAGGGCACTTCTGTAACTGAAGCGTTTGCAATATGTACTTGCTTAATGTGTAGTTTTAAGATCTTCAGTTCCTGTTCAAAAGGTGTGTGGTTACCTGGGCCTTGTATTATTTAGAGTCCTGTGGACATCTCTTGTTAAAACTTCTCAAGTTACTTGATGTAACCCATCTGTGTAGTGTATATATGGAAATAAAGCATTTATGTGGTAATGGATTATTATATTTTTTCTTTACTAATTCTGCTTGTAATTATGTTTAAAGCTGTCAGATTGTGCAGTGTTATTCTGCTTCCAGGGACTACTTTTGACAAAGTTAAAACTCCGAACAGAAATTTACTGTGCCATTTCATCAACTTACACTTGTAAATCACCTTCAATCCAGCAATTTGCCCCAAGACACTTCACATAGCTTAAAATGGCTGGAACAGAATGAGGAGAGAAGAAATCAGTTGGATCCCAAAGGGGCAGACCTCTCTTCCAGTAGTGTTCCAATATGGAACCTCCAAGACAAGCACCCAAACTCACCACCCTTTCCTGAACAGGATTGCCACCCTGAGAAAATGAATTCATCAGCTTAGAGGTCATAGAGTTTACAGCATGGAAACAGGCCCTTTGACCCAACTTGCCCATGCTGCCCTTTTTTTTTAAAACCCTAAACTAATCCTAATGGCCTGCATTTGGCCCTTATCCCTCTATACCCATCGTATCCATGTAAGTGTCTAAATACTTTTTAAAAGATAAGATTGTACCTGCCTCTACTATTACCTCTGGTAGCTTGTATCAGAAACTCACCACACTCTGTGCGAAAAAATTGCCCCTCTGGACAGTTCTGTATCTCTCCCCTTTCACTTAAACCTATGCCCTCTAATTTCAGACTCCCTAGCTTTGGGAAAAGATATTGACTATCTACCTTGTCTATGCCCCTCATTATTTTATAGACCTATATAGGGTCACCCCCCAGCCTCCTATGCTCCTGAGCAAAAAGTCCCAGTCTATTCAGCCTCTCCTAATAATTCAATCCAAGTCCCGGTAGTATCGTAGTAAATCTTTTCTGCACTCTTTCTAGTTTAATAATATCCTTTCTATAATAGAGTGACCAGAATTGCGCACAGTATTCCAAGTCTGACCATATCAATGTCTTGTATAACTTCAACAAGACGTCCTATCTCCGGTATTCAATGTTCTGACCGATGAAACCAAGCATGCCAAATGTCTTGTTCACCACTCTGTCCACCTGTGACTCCACTTTCAAGGAGCTATGAACATGTGCCCCTAGATCTCTTTGTTCTGTAACTCTCCCCAATGCCCTATCATTAACTATCTGACCATCCTGTCCTGGTTCAATCTACCAAAATGCCTTACCTCGCATTTGTCTAAATTAAACTCCATCTGCCATTCGTCAGCTCATTGGCCCAATTGATCAAGATCCTGCTGCAATTGGAGATAATCTTTCTCACTGACCATCAGGCCACCAATCTTGGTGTCATCTGCAAACTTACTAACCACATCCCCTATATTCTCATACAAATCATTAATATAAATGAAAAATAACAGTGGACCCAGCACTGATCCCTGAGGCACACCGCTGGTCACAGGCCTCCAGTTTGAAAAATATCTCTCTTCAACCACCCTCTGTCAAGAAGCCAATTTTGTATCTATTTAGATATCTCATCCTGGATCCCGTGAGATTTAACTTTATGCAACAACCTACCATGCGGTACCTTGTCAAAGGCCTTGCTAAAGTCTATGTAGACAACATCAACTGCACTGCCCTCATCTATTTTCTTAGTTACCCCTTCAAAAAACTCTTCAAATTTGTGAAGCATGACTTTCTGCTCACAAAGCCATGGTGACTGTACTAATCGGTGCTTGCAACTCTAAATGCCTGTAGATCCTATCTCACAAAACACCTCCCAATAATTTCCCCACCACAGGTGTGAGGCTAACTGGCCTGTAGTTCCCAAGCTTTTCCCTGCAGTCCTTTTTAAACAGAAGCACAACATTTGCCACTCTCCAATCTTCAGGCACCTCACCCGTGACTATTGATGATTCAAATACCTCAGCTAGGGGACCCGCAATTTCCTCCCTCGCCTCCCACTAAGTCCTGGGATATATCTCATCAGGTCCCGCAGATTTATCTACCTTGATGCACTTTTAAGACCTCCAGCATCACCTCTTCTGTAATATCTACACTCCTCAAGACATCAATATTTAATTCTCCAAGTTCCCTAACAGCCATGCTTTTCTCAACAGTAAATACTGATGAGAAATATTCATTTAGGATCTCACCCGTCTCTTGTGGATTCGCACATAGACTACCTTGTTGATCCTTAAGAGGCCTGATTCTCTCCCTTGTTATTCTTTTGCCCTTTATGTATTTGTAGAAGCTCTTCGGATTCTTCTTTGCCTTATCTGCCAAAACAATTTCGTGTCCCCTTTTTGTCCTCCTGATTTCTCTCTTAACTCTACTCCTACACCCCCCCATACTCTTCAAGAGATTCACTTGATCCCAGTTGCCTATGCATGTCATGTGCCTCTTTCTTCTTGATGAGGGCCTCAATATCCTGAGTCATCCACAGTTCCCAACTTCTGCCTGCCTTGCTCTAACAGGAATGTATTTACCCTGAACACACTTAACACACTTTTGAAAGCATACCACTTACCAGATGTCCCTTTTCCTTTCCACAGACTGCCCCAATTAAGTTTTGAAAGTTCCTGCCAGATACCATCAAAATTGGCCTTACTCCAATTTAGAATATTAACTTTTGGGACTGACCTATCATTCTCAATAGCTATCTTAAAACTAATGGAATTATGGTCACTGGTCCCAAAGTGATCCCTCACTAACACTTCTATCACCTGCCCTTCCTTATTTCCCAAGAGGAGGTCAAGTTTTGCCCCCTCTAGTTGGGCTATCCACATACTGAATGAGAAATTCCTCCTGAATACACTCAACAACACCTTCTAATACTATGGCTGTCCCAGTCAATGTTGGGAAAATTAAAATCTCTAACTATTACCACCCTATTTTTCTTGGAGCTATCTTTAATCTCCTTACATATTTGCTCCTCAATTTCCCGCTGACTATTTGGGGGCTTATAGTACAACCCTATGAAAGTGATTTGCCCTTTCTTATTCTCAGTTCTACCCATATAGACTCAGGCTGAACCCTTGGATATATGCCCTCTCAGTACGGCTGTGAAGCTTTTTCTAATCAAAAGTCCAACTCCCCCTCCTCTCTTACTTCCTGTTCTATCTTCCCTATAGCATCTATACCCTGGAACATTAAGCTACCAGTCCTGTCCCTCCCTTAGTCATGTTTCAGTAGTTGCTATAATATCCCAATCACATGTAACCATCAATGCCCTGAGTTCATCTGCCTTGCCCATCAGGCTTCTTGCATTGAAATAAATGCAATTTAATCTGGACTTCCCTTGCTCTCTGTCTTGCTTATATCTGATCTGCCTGCTACTAGTCCTGCTTCATAAACTGCTATTTCCTTTAATCCCTGAACCATTTCCAACTTCATTCAGGCCTGCTCAGAATTCCTGTTAAAATTCATCTGATTTAAGTGTCAAAAGCACATTTAATTTTATCTTTTGAGATGACCGATCCACCTTCATTTTTTTCCTCAATCACTTAAACATGTACTGGGAAAGTACAGCGATGACATTTTAGTTATTTGATTGAAGTCATGCTTGTTTGTTATTTGCTAACTCCTATTATTTTTATGGTGTTAAATCATGAAAACAAAACAATGCAAGGGTTTTTTTTATCAGACAGTGGAACTTACCATTCACCCTAGGGTCGTTAGCTTTGGTTACTAATAGGAATCAGCTACTATCCATGAAAGTGGTGGTAGGTACTTCGGTGGTCGGTAAGTTAATGGAAAGGGTCCTGAGAGATAAGATTTATGACCATTTGGAAAGATGCAGTTTCATCCGGGATAGTCAGCATGGTTTCGTGAGGGGTAAGTCCTGCCTCAAAAATTTGATTGAATTCTTTGAGGAGGTAACTAAGTGTGTAGACGAAGGTAGAGCAGTTGATATGCATGGATTTTAGTAAGGAGTTTGGTAAGGTTCCCAACGGTAGGTTCATGAAGAGGTGTGGGATAGAAGTAAATTTGGCTGATTGGTTAAGTAACTGGTTGTCTCATAGAAGACAGAGGATTGTGGTGGAGGGAAATTTTCAGACTGGAGGCCAGTTACCAGCGGTGTACCACAAGGATCAGTGCTGGGTCCTGTGCTATTTGTGATTTTTATCAATGACTCGGAAGAGGGGGCTGAAGGGTCAGTTAGTAAATTTGCTGATGACACCAAGATTGGTGGAGTAGTGGATGAGGTAGAGGGCTCTTGTAGGCTGCAAAGAGACATTGATAGGATGCAGAGCTGGGCAGAAAAGTGGCAGGAGGAGTTTAACCCTGGTAAGTGTGAGATGATTCATTTGGTAGGACAAATTTGAATGCGGATTACAGGGTCAAGGCAGGGTTCTGAGGAATGTGGAGGAACAGAGAGATCTTGGGGTTCATATCCACAGATCTCTGAAGGTTGCCACTCAAGTGGATAGAGCCATGAAGAAGGCTTATTGTGTGTTAGTGTTTACTAACAGGGGGTTTGAGTTTAAGAGCCATGGGGTTATGCTGCAACTGTACCAGACCTTGGTGAGACCACATTTGGAATATTGTGTGCAGTTCTGGTCAAGTCACTATAAGAAGGATGTGGAAGCATTGGAGACAGTGCAGAGGAGATTTACCAGGATGCTGCCTGGTTTGGCGGGTAGGTCTTATGAGGAAAAGTTGAGGGAGCTGGGGCTTTTTAGAGCGAAGGAGGATGAGAGGGGACTTATTAGAGGTTTATAAGATGATGAGAGGGATAGATAGAGTGGATGTGCAGAAACTATTTCCTCGGGTGGATGTAGGTTCATGGTGGGAGATATAGGAGGAATGTCTGAGGTAGATTCTTTACTCAGAGAGTGGTTGGGGTGTGGAATGCACTGTCTGCTGTGATAGTGGAGTCAGACACTTTAGGAACTTTCAAGCAGTTATTGGATAGGCACTTGGAGCACACCAGAATGATAGGGAGTGGGATAGCTTGATCTTGGATTTGGACATAGCTCGGTACAATGTCAAGGGCTGAAGGCCCTGTATTGTTCTTTGTTCTATGTTCTAAAGGACCATTGTTATATGATTGCTCTGGTGCTTAGCAGTAATGAAGTGGAGATGCTGGCATTGGACTGGGGTAAACACAGTAAGAAATCTCACAACAGGTTTATTTGGTAGCAAACACCACTAGCTTTTGGAGTGCTGCTCCTTCGTCAGGTGAGTGAGAGTTCTGTTCACAAACAGGGCATATAAAGACACAAACTCAATTTACATAATAATAATTAGAATGTGAGTATTTACAGCTAATCAGTGTTAGTGGAGAGAGTGTTAAGCACAGGTTAAAGAGATGTGTATTGTCTCCAGATAGGACAGTTAGAGAGATGTTGCAAGTCCAGGCAAGTGGTGGAGTTACAGATAGTGTGACATGAGCCCAAGATCCCAGATGAGGCTGTCCTCATGCGTGCAGAACTTGGCTATCAGTCTCTTGTCAGCGACTCTACACTGTTGTGTGTCATGAAGGCCGCCTTGGAGAACGCTTGCCCGAAGATCAGAGGCCGAATGCCTATGACTGCTGAAGTGTTCCCCAACAGGAAGAGAACAGTCTTGCCGGGTGATTGTCGAGCGGTGTTCATTCATCTGTTTTTCAAAAGTAATCACAACCATGAATAGGAAATTCCAGAAAGCTCCCTGCCCCACTTTTAATCCCACAATCATCAGAAAGTGACTGTCTTTGTCTTTGCTTTTCTTTATCGCGGTGTTATCTGATTTAAAGAATCATTGTTTCATTATTAATGATCAAACTTTCAGTTCTTGAGGTTGGAGACTGCCTCACATTTATTACAATATTCATTTGATAAATGATCAAAAAGGATTAGGCAACCAAACCTCTAATTTGTTGAAAGTATATTTTCTGTGAAATGTTGCCATTTTAGTAGGCTGCTGCAGTGTGAAACATAGCTTTTTTTGTTAACTTATTTTGCAATGGTTTTCTCCAATACGCAAGTTGAATGGTGAACCACACAAACGAACACATCACACTATTGAAAAGCCCAACACTTCAGTAATGAGCATGTAGAGGTTTGGATAAACAGGTAATAAATAAGATGCAATCAGCACACTAATGGGATTGCACCAATAAATGAGATGGCTGTTTCCAATATGAGGAAAGCGCAT
Organism: Carcharhinus amblyrhynchos; assembly: GCF_965287045.1. NCBI lineage: Eukaryota > Metazoa > Chordata > Chondrichthyes > Carcharhiniformes > Carcharhinidae > Carcharhinus > Carcharhinus amblyrhynchos. The sequence continues at coordinate 48,074,056 of NC_137327.1, forward strand.
GTATTTGTGCAGCACCTACCATGAGAGACAAGCTTGCTTTTGTGTGGTGTTTTTCACGGTCACTGAATGTCTCAAAGTGCTTTGCTGCCAGTTAAATAATTTTGAAATGTAGTCACTGTGGTAATGTAGGAAGTGTAGTAGCTGATTTGCACACACAAAACTCCCACAAATAGCAATATGTTAAGGGCCAGATAATCTGCTTCTGTGATATTGATTTTTATTTATTCATTTTATGGGAATTGGGAGTTGCTGGCTGGGCCAGCATTTATTGCTGTCCCTAACTGCCCTCCATTCCAGAGGGTGTTTGAGTCAACCATTACTGTGGATTTGGAGTTATGTATAGGCCAGACCAGGTAAGGATGGCAGATTTCCTTCCCTAAAAGACGGATGGGTTTTTTCCAAAAATTGAAAATGGTTTCATAGTCATCACCAAACTTTTTAATTCCAATTTTTGTTTATATATGAATTTAAATTTCACCACCTGCTGTGGTGGAATTTGAACTCGGGTCCCCAGAGCATTACCCTGGGTCTCTGGGTTACTACTCCAGTGATAGGATAAATATTGACCAGGACACCTGAAAACTTTGGGATCTTCTACACCCACTCAAGCAAGCAAACTGAGTTTGGGTTTAATGTCTGAAGTGAAACATGGGCAGTGTCCTTGGGTACTGCACTAGAACGTCAGCATTAATTTTTGTACTGGGGAGGTGCTGAAGTGAGCCTTGAATCCAGAACCTTGTGACATCAGAATGTACCAATCCAATTTACAATTGATTAAGTATTGAAAAATTGTAGGCACCTATGAAACCTAGTGAAGCCCTGCAATCATTTAGATTTTGATTGAAGAATAAATATTGGCTTGGAGGATTTCCCTGCTGTTCTTCAAACGGGAGGAAACATGGGTCCTCAGTTTACTATCTCATCCAAAAGACCACACATCCAACAGTGCTGTTCTCCCTCTGCATTGCCATGAAGTGTCATCCTAGATTTTGTGCTCAAGTTGTTGAGTGAAACCTTCTGACTCAGAGGTAAGAGAGCTCCACTGAGCCAAAATTGAGTCACTTACCTGCTTTGATTGCTTTAATGTGTGGCCAAATGGGCCACCTAAAATGGCAATTTGTAAAGCACTCTGGGACAATTGGGCAAGAACTAAAATAGCAGGCTCTGGCCTAATAGAGATAAACAGGCTGCAACTCAGACAACTGAATACACAGAACTAATCTCCAGGACAAAAGGGACTTACTGGTCAAACTGGGTTATTTACCAGACATAGGGGTGTTGTAACCCTTTATTTGGGAGGGAGGTGTACATCCTACATGGCCATTGGAGACACACCCAGAGATTGGTGTGGCAACACCCGATTGGATTTTATCGATCAGGGTGATCAAGTTCTGATTGATTGGCAATGGCCAAAAAGGGGTGTGAAACTCAATGGGGTATAAAGGGTGCTGCATAACCAAGAATCTCTCTCTCTCTCTCTCTGACTCCACGAACGAGCTACAACAATAGCGACTGTCACCAGCAACAACCAGCATGAGGAGAGTCACCACCCCCAAGAAGGAAGAAAGACCAGAGCCAGAGTGTCAAGCCAGACTACGCAGAGGACTACAGAGACCAACGCACAGATAAAGGCCAATATCTGCTTGGGTACTTGCCAGTCACGCAAAGTTAAGTCAAGATCCAGTATTGGACTTTAACTTTAGTATTTTCTGTAAGATAACTTATTGTTGGTTGTGTGGGTGATTATTGATTGTGTGATTTAAATAAATATTGGTTGAACTAACAAGAAGTCTACTTGCAATTCTTTGTCCATCGTTTAAGGATTAAAATAGACTGTACAGTACGCACAACAAATGGTTCTGAAGCTTTCTGGACACAATACCTGAAATTTTCCCAGTTATTCCCAATGGCACAGAACCCAGTGCAATTTATCCATCTGGAGTTATAAGATCATCCAACAATTTAAAAAGAGTGTGATTGTCCTGAGTGTTTACAAGACAAATGTTTTATTTTATTTCATTATTCCACACACAGGAAATGGGATATTATAGAAATACCAGTGGATTTCTCAAGTTGTATTGCAAAGACAACCAACCACTGCAAAACTATCTTCTATGACAGTAAATCAATCTATCATTTGAGTGTCATTTGATGTTGCTTACTTTTTCAGTTCCTCGGCCTCTGCTCTCCAAATATTACCCATGCAATTTCAATGGCTCATCTACTCAGCAATGAATTTTTTTTTTGCTTTGGCAGTTTTTCTCATCACTAAGAATGAGATTACAAACTTTTTGTCAGAGGTAGTTTTGGATTTCACCACTGACAAATTCCTTACCGTTAAAAACAAAAGTGGCTTGTCTTTATGTATCTCATACTTGGTAATTAAATGCCTCTGTAATTTGGAGGGTTTGAAAGATGCCTTGGACAGTCCTTGAGTACAAATTACACGCTGTGGTTGTGGTATGTCTGCTTCCTAATGTAAATAAAACCAAAATTCAAGAAGCTACTTTCATATTTCCCTACTTCTGCAGGGTGAGTTTATGTCTTTTACTCACATATGTCCGCTTCAATATTCTTATGGTTAAACCTGATGAAGGAAGATCAGTTACCATTTCTCTGTGGGTTTTGTTGTTTTGAAGGTGATGGTCATGCCTGGTAGTTATTATGTGTGTTTTGCAATTATCTTTCTCATTCTTAGTGTAAATTATCTTGGTTCTGCTGAAATAGTTAAACTTCATGAAGAAGAATTTACAAAGTCCTAAATTTGCATTAGCTCCCATTTTCAGCTTGAGGGCTTCACCACCCCATCAACATTTGCTTAACTGGAAAAGAACCAGGTGCAGCAAGTGGAGAGCTCATAACTTGCTCATTTTGTATGCATAACTTGGTCTGACTGAAGTTCAATTCCAGCTCCACGGCCTCCATTTTGAAAGCAGGGATTCCATCTTGTTTTGATGCCCTATCCCAACACAGTGGTGAAAGCCAGTGACTTGAATTAACCGCACCAGTAATGGTGGATGGCAAATGAGAGAAATAAAGGAATTATTTGGCCTTAAGCAGCATAAAATCCATTTGTGACAAAGTCATTCCTCCTCTTTCATCCACCCAACTCCTTCACAAATAAGCAGCAGTGTTGGACAGAGTCTCGAGCATAGTTGTGTCCTTTAATTAGAGAAGCACAATATAAGGGCCCATGTCTGAGGTGTGAGAAAAGTTGTGTTAACATCTTTTTATTAAATGTTATAATCTCAATGGGACATAAACTCCAATCCTAACTGCAAAGGCACCAACATGGTGACAAGGCCTAATTCAGACTAATTCCTGTGAATATGGATCACTCCAGTTTTTAATAAATCTTTCCCTTTAAATATTTTGAACAGGTGTCAATGACCTATTATATGCTTGCGTCTTTTTTCCAATCTCATATCACGTTTAATTCACCAGAAGTGTAACAGAGACAACACTGTATTGGGGCAAGGTCTGAGTAACATTGGTTTGCAATATCCTCGAGCTGACCTCAGACGGATGGACAAAATATAAAGGAGGGAAATTGGGACGCTGTATGAAACGTAGATACCGGGAATTCCACCCAACAAGTTATACAATGCACATATCGCAAACCTAAGTAGGCATTGATTCAATAAGGCATAAAATCAGATCTAACAAACACCCGGGTTATTTATAGAGAACGTTTCTAGAAAGCAATGATTGGATGGTAGAGAACAGGAAATAATTGTTAAGGGGTTGGATGTATTTTGTTCGGCAGCCAAGCGGTGTCAGATGTGTGTCAATGTTTAACTCTGGTTAACGCCCTCAGCCAGTGAGTAATCATCAGGCAGGTTCCTGGTCGACACATTCAGCCTGTTACCCTGTCTGGAGTAGTGGCAGAGGATGAAGTTTAGTACACCTGTACTGACCTTTCTTTGAAACAACCACCACATTTACTCTCGGGAGCTTACAGCCAAATTTCACCATGGCAGACTTTCCAGACAAAGTGAACACTCAGACCAGTACGAGGACTCACAGCAGCAGCAGCAGCACCAGTCCCAGGTTCTCCCCAATCGGAGTGGATATCAATTTCCTCAAATCCTCCATCGGAATATTGATGGTAGTGGAATTAGTAAGTCTGCTCAATTCAAATCTTGCTTTTCCCGCAATTATATACGTGACTCGTTGGAAATGCTTGCTTGACTGTTGATAGCCAGACTTTTTGTATTTTTGTTCCTTTTGCTGGATAATTTGCATATTGAAATGCATCAGTGAGTTCGCTATCGCACTGACTTCAATGTTAAACAACAGAGTGCAGATGGCCCGCCATAGAGCATCTAACATTGCATCTTTTAAAAGTGTTTCTTTTACCTATTTTGGATATATTTCACATTGTTAATTAACAATTAGGACATAAACGTATTGTAACTAAACTAAAGGGTTGAAGGAGAGGGTTCCAAATCATCATTTAGCTGTTAAAGGCTATTTTCTGCTAGTGTGTATAAACAGTTGTAATGGGCAATTTGACATGTAAGCAAGCATAAAGTACATCACTGTTTTTGTGCTTCCCTCCAATGAACACTCCACTCTTTGAAACTTGGCCATCCTCCAACAGCTCTGAACATGGAATCATACAGTGCAGAAAAAAGCCACTCAGTCCATTGAGGCATCACTGACTCATACCCAGGCTTACAAGAATGAGGGATATCTTATAGAAATGTATTATGAAGGAAATAGGTAGAAGCAGGGAAGTTGTTTCCATTAGCGGGTGAAACTAGAACTAGGGGGCATGGTCTCAAAATAAGGACGAGCAAATTTAGGACTGAGTTGAGGAGGAACTTCTTCACACACCGGGTTGTGTCTGCCCAGTGAAGTAGTTGAGGTTACCTCATTGAATGTTTTTAAGGTAAGGATAGATAAATTTTTGAACAGTAAAAGAATTAAGGGTTATGGTGAATGAGTGGGTAAATGGAGTTGAGTCCACAAAAAGATCAGCCACGATCTTATTGAATGGCAGAGCAGGCTTGAGGGGCCAGATAGCCTACTCCTCCAAGTTCTTTTGTTCTTATCCCGTAACCCCTCAAATTTTATCCTGCCATTCCCCAACCTGCACATTTTTGGACACTAAGGGATAATTTAGCTTGGCCAATCCATGTAACCCGCACTTCTTTGGGACAACACCAGAGCACTCGGAGGAAACACCTGTAGACATGGGGAGAATGTGCAAACTCCACACAGTCACCCAAGGCTGGAATTGAACTTGGTCCCTGGCACTGAGAGTCAACAGTGCTAACCACTGTGCTGCCTCATAAGCAACGTAAACAAGTCTTCCTAACTCTGCTTCAGCAAAAACATGGGGAGGAAGATTCTGCACATCCAGAGCAGTGGAGTTGGGGAACTGAAGATTTACAGGAGGACCTTCTTATAGGCAGGTCCTGTGTGCTTTCCTTGTCAGGTTGTGGTAGCAATTCCAGACTTGCTGGTCATGAGTTTTGAAGACCTAAACAAAACTAGCAGTATCCGGTGAGGGAGTTCCAAAGAGCAAAGGTGTACTGGAGATTTATTTTTCGCCTTTATATCAGTGACAAGTGCAGGAGAAAGCAACAAGCTGCTATCAGGGAAGCAGATGATACATGCCATGCTCTATTGACTGGAGTATATGGCTAAGATCATGGAATCATGCAGTGCAGAAGGCTATTCGGCCCCTTGAGCCTGCAGTGACAATAATCCCACGTGTTTAGCCTACTAATCCCCTGACACTAAGGGGCAGTTTAGCATGGCCAATCAATCTAGCCTGCACACCTTTTGGACTGTGGGAGAAACCGGAGCACCCAAAGAACACCCAGGCAGATACTGAGAGAACGTGCAAACTCCACACAGATGGTTACTCAGGAATGGAATTGAACCTAGGTCTCTGGCACTGAGGCAGTAGTGCTAACCTCTGTGCTGCCTTAAAATGGGGTGAAGCCTCAATGTCCCTGCTTTCTTCTGCTTGGATGTAAATTATTTCTTAATAGTTAAAGAGCACAAGTAGAAACTAGATAGGAAGCATTGTATTACGCCCATATTTCCAGGAAGCCCATGTCCCGGTGTACCTTGATACGGTTTTCTGATGCACATGGTACACCACAAACCTGTGCACCTACATCTTTCATGGCCTCATGGTATATCAAACTGCCTCTCATTCAATTAATTTTTGAGGTGTAAATACATTATCTTTTGCTAACAAGCACTGGAGTCATTTTGCACAGCAGCGTGGTTAAGATTTGCTGGCCTACAGGGAAAAGGTAAGGGAGTGGGATTTGCCAAATTGTCCTTGTGGACAACCAGCAGAGGCTTGACTGGCTGAATGGTTCCTTCACAGAAGGAGGTGATTTGTTTAAGGGACAAATGTTGGGGACAAGAAGAACTCCTTCAACAAGAGCCTCAAGTTTTTAACCTTTATCCAACAGGCAACATTTTCAACATTCCTCAGCATTTCACTGGTGAAGTGTACTTGGATGTTGTGCTCAAGTCTTAAGAGGCAAATACCCAGTGGTGTTATCACTAGACTATTGATCCAGAAACTCAGCTGATGTTCTGGGGTCCCGGGTTTCAATCCTGCTGAGGCAGATGGTGGAATTTGAATTCAATGACATGTAGCTGGAATTAAGCAACTACTGATGACCGTGAAACCATTGATTGTCGGAAAGACCCATCTGATTCATTAATGTCCTTCAGGGAAAGAAACCGGCTGTCCTTACCTGGTCTGGCCTATGTGTGACTCCAGAAGCATGAGTAACAAATAGTTTAGCAGTGGGTAAAAGGAATCTGAGTCCATTAAAGACAGATGCAGCTGACAAAATAATGGGAGATTTATTGAGTACTTTATTTCCATGAGAGGAAAGTTTTTGGCCCAAACTTAGTGACATGATACCTTGGTCCAAGCGACTTGTCATAGGGGAGTTGATATCTAACTGCCACACCCCATGAGGGGTGAGGGGGCTTTGGCCTGCTATCAGGGATTCCATGACCCTGCCAAGTCTGTGTATCTGCTGACACCATAACTCAGATGTGCTTTAACCATACATTCCAAGGACGTCGTAAATCCCAACTTTCTTTCATGTTTCATTTTATTTTATGTATGGTAAGTTCTTAACACTATACATTATTACTTGATAAGAGAAAGTGACCCCAGGAAAGATTAAGACAAGAGCACTCGGCAATTAAAGAAAGGGAAGATGATGAGGCCAAGCAAGAAGCTGAGGGAGCGCAGTAGACTGTGGGGAGAACCAGTGCTGCAACTAAGAGACCAGGACTCTCGAAGGTAGCTTTTCTATATGATACTCATCAGTATATTATGACTGACCAATATTGATGAGTCAGATTTGGAGATTGATATTATAGGTATGTGAATAAAGTGGTGCATGTGTTATGCAAATGGTAAAGTACAATTGCCATCCTTAAGTGAGCCACCTGACCATTGAATGTTCTTGTGAAACAACAACAAAATCAAAATATTCCTCAAACAAAATGGTAATATACGGTTGAGTAGGATCACCAAGAAATCTCATTTTGCTCTAAAAGGGAGAACTTCTAACATGATCTATCATGAAATATTTAATGTTTCAAAAAACACAAATGTAAAAAATGATGTACAAATGCCATCTTTGATACTAATAATGAGGAAATGGGTGTAGATGTATGTTTTGATCCTGAAGATTTTGTGTAATGCCGAGGGTGTAGAGAATGATTGGCAAAATTGTAAATCTAATTATACTAGAATCAAGCCAAGTAAATTCATTATGAAAATAAATATATTTTTGTGAGAGAATTTTGTGGGATTAAAATGATTGATTAAAATAAATGTGAAAGAAGCTAATTAAGTGAAATGTTGAATGAATCTGTGGCATATTAGGAATTGCTTCATATAAATTCCTTCATAGAAACGTTTCTCGAAACTGATTTTCAACACTTCAATCTCATTCAGTCGATATGGCTGTACGGTGAATATTTCAACTCATTATCTTATTAAACACTTCTTCATATTTTTAACTTTTTAATTCCTTTATTTCCCCAGAAGTAGAACAGGGAGCCCAGCTTGTGTTTTTTTTTAAAATAAAAGAATTCCAGGAGAGGAAAAAGTATTTTTGGATTTGATTTTTCTTTAAGGCAATGTGGAAAGGAAAGGAACTTAGATGACATTTTTCATCCCAGAATGTTTAAAAGAAGTAAAGTAATTGCAGATGCTTTAGTTGTGATCTTCCAAAATTCTCCATTTTGGAATTTTTCCCTTCAATTGAAAAATGATCTTTCTCCATTATTTTAAAAAGCTTAATGGGTGAGAGAAACCAGGTAAAATGCAGACTTGTCAGTTTAATTTCAGTTGTGGGGAAGCTACTAGAAATTGCCTTGTAGGGATCTAGTGACTGAACACATGAACAAATATGAAAGGCCCAGCCAGTATGCTTTATTTAAGAGCTTGTCACGTCTTGTTAGATTTTTGAGGAGGCCACTAATAAGATGGTTAAGAAATTCTGTCCATGGACACTATCTATATGGATTGCCAGAAAGTATTCAGTAAGGTTCCAGATAAAATTAACAAAGTGAAACTGTTTAGATTTGGACATAGCTTTTTTGATGTGACGAAGAAATTTGTCTGGAGGTCAGAGTGGAAACGAGGAGCATATATTCTGGCATGGTGTTTCCTAGAGATCTACTCTGGGGCCTTATCCTCTCACCATATCTTTCACTGACTAGGTGAAGCCACATAGAGTTATAACTTCAAGTTCATAGATGGCAGTTTAGGAGGAAAAATAAATGGCGCAAATGGAGATAGAGATGGATTTAAGTGAATAGGAAAAGCTATGGAAAATGGAGTTCAATAAGACTGGAGTATTTTCTAAATGATGAGAACTTAGTAACTAGAGGAGCAAATGTTTGGGTGGTGAAGTATGCAAATAATTGTTAGTGGCAGGTATGAAAAGGTAATGGAATGTCTTAAGAGATTTGGAGTGCATGTATGTACATACATGGGTCTTGGTTAATAAGGCTGGTGAGCTGCAATCACAGGTTACCATGTGGGCCTATTTAAAAACCAAGTGGCAGTATCAGAGACCTAGTTCAAAAGGATGAGGATTGGGTGAGAATTCAGGAAGGACAGGGAAAGAGTGTAGTAATATTGGTTAAAGAAGCTACTATGACATTTAAGGATGTATTTATCTTAGACGGAATTCAACAGGTTCACTAAGCTAACTGCTGGGATTTTTTTGAGAAAACTGCATAGGCCAGTATTCTCTAAGAGTTTTGAAGAATGTGAGTGAAACTCATTGAACTAAACAATAGTCTAATAGAACATTACAGGGTAGATGTGGATGGGATGTTTCCCTCTGGTTGGTGAACTTAGAACAAGTGCACACAGTCTCAGAACAAGCATCAGGCCATTGAAGCCTGAGATGAGGAGGAATCTCTTCACTTGGAGGTGGTGAATTTTTAGGATTCTGTGTCCCAGAAGACTCTGGAAAGTCAGTCACTGAGTGTGTTCAAGACAGAAATCAATAGATTTTGGGATACTAATGACACTAGGGGTATAGGAATAGTGAGAGTAGATGATCAACCATAGTATGTTTGGGTGGTGGAGCAGGCTTGAGCAGCTGAATAGCTTCCTCCTATGTTTCAATGTCTTTGACAGGGAGCCAAAGAGAGCAGCTTTGGTTAGAATTGAGAAACAATGGCACTGACTGAATTGTTCCACAGGGAGCTTGCATAACCCTGGCAGGCTGAATGGCCTCCTATGCTGTGTATCACAGTGACGCTAATAGACGAGCTATTACGCTAACAGATACTTGCTATAGGCCACTAAATATTGGGGATGCAATAAGGAGCAACTTGTGGAAAGATGCAAGAACTATAAACAATTGCTTGGCAGTGCAGAACTTGAGTATTGATTGAAAAAAGAGATGTCGAAGCTTTTCATCTTGTACTCGCACTGATATTCAGGAAATATCCTGATTTAAGAGAAAACAATTTATTCTATATGAGAAGAGTGTTACCAATCAGCACCTTCCTCTCGTACAATACAATGTTCCCCTCTTTTTATATTGGTCTTCATGAGTAAAAGATGAAAAACTTTGTCTTTTTCAGCAACTACAAAGTGGTGCTAATGAGGAAAATTTCAATTCTTCTATCACAGATTGGGATGGTAACTGTGGAAGACAGAGGGGGAGGAATATTACAATTCAGGGTTCACTACAAAGTAGAGAATCAAGCTGAATGTAAATAAGGATTTATGAGTATTTGGGGGGGGGGAAAATGTGTTAATAAATGAAAATCAGATTGTATTTGCTAAAGATAAATTGTATTTGACTGACTGGATTGAGTTTGTTGAAGTAGCAAAGAGGGTTGATAAGAGTAGTATGCATCTTCCGCAAGGCATTGATAAGGTGCCAGATAATAGATTTGCTAATAAAATTGATAATGGGCACTGGTAGTGAATATGGAATTGGTTAATGGACAAATAAAACAGCAGAGAGTAGTGATGAATGTTTTTTTTCAGCTGGGGAGAGAAATGTTTCCCAGGAGTCTTTTTGATAAATATTTATCACCTGGAATTGAGTAAATGGCATCATTTGAATGTTAACATATGACACACAATTAGAAAATGCTGGAAACATTGATAAGGATACTGTTATGATCCTAGTCCAGAGGCTCCCAGTTTTTTTGGGAAGATCCAGTCAAGGATCAATAACTTTGGCTTCACCTGACGAAGAGGGGAACCTCGAAAGCTTGTGAGTTTACTATCAAATAAGTTGGTTGGACTTAAACCTGGTGTTGTCAGACTTCTTACGTTGTTCTCCTCAGTACAGAAGAGATTAAGTGAAGGTTTATGATGTTGAAAATAATCATGGGTTTCGATGAGTAAGTAAGGGCAAACTGTATCCAGCAGAGTAACCAGAGAGGGTTCACTGAGTTGATCCAAGGTATGGAGGGATTTTCTTATCTAAAAGTTAAGTAGGTTGGCCAGTACTCCAGTTAGAAAAATGCAAGACATACAGGATTCTCGGGGTGGGGGCGGTGGGTGTGTGGCTTGACAGGGTAAATGTTGGGTGGTTGTTTCACTTTGTGGGAGAGTCTGAGTTCAATAGTGCTTACAATTCTGCCTGAATGAGAAATGAAATTTCAAAATGTCAGAGTTACCAAAGAATAAGAGGAGGATTGTCCATGCCAGTTATCAGTTAACAAGTGTGTGTTAAACATTCTCCCATTCCACATTGCTTTGTCGTGTGGACTTTGAAACCTTGTTGCATTTCACTGATCTGTCTTGGCGAGCATTAAACTTTTTTATTTGCAATGCAGTCACTGTGCAAGGCTGACTCAACCGTCTGGTAAGTAGCTTTGTGTGTACAAGGCAATTGTTTTCTTTGCACAGAGTGTAATTATTTTACTTCCTTCAAACAAGCATCAATTTATGACCTTATTTGCTGACCTTCCCCTCCCCACAAGAATGTGACTCCATACTTTGGAATGTACCATCCTTGTTAACAGCCTGTTGGGAGAAGGGAGTAATGATTTGAAGTTACGAAATATTAGTTTCCAGCATGCAGGTCATTTGAACTGACAGGTGAATGCCAGAGTTGGGCAGCACGGTAGTACAGTGGCTAGCACTGCTGCTTCACAGCTCCAGGGACCTGGGTTTGATTCCTGGCTCGGGTCACTGTCTGTGTGGAGTTTGCACATTCTCCTCGTGTCTGCGTGGGTTTCGTCCGAGTGCTCAACTTCCCCCCACAGTCCAAAGATGTGCGGGTTAGGTTGATTTGCCATGATAAAATTGCCCCTTAGTGTCCTGGGATGCATTGGTTAGAGGGATTAGTGGGTAAAATATGTGGGGTTGGGATTGTGGTCAGTGCAGACTTAATGGGCCAAGGGGCCCCTCTGCACTGTAGAGTTTTATGGATAGAGTTTATGCTCCACATGAGCTTCCTCCTAACTCCTTAACATAAACGCCCTTCTTTACTTCCCTCTGTGCTCATCCAACTTCCCCTTTAAATGTATCTGTGCCACTTATCTTCACTGTTTGCTGTGGTAGTGTGTTCCATATTCTAACCCATGTCTGGGTAAAGAAGGTACTTCCTACTAGATTTATTAATGACTATCTTATATTTATATCTCTTCATTCTGAAGTGGAAACGTGTGTTCACCCCATCAAACCCTCTCATCATTTTGAAGGCCTCAATCATTTGGCCTTCTCTTTTTTTAAAGAAAGGGGTTCAGCTGTTTAATCTTTCCTGATATCACTGTGTTCTGGCATCACTTTAGGAAATTAGTTTTTTGCCTTCTTTACTGCCTCTGCATCGTTATAGGTATAGAGACCTGAACTATTCAAAGTATTCTCAGGAATGGTTCAACCAAGGCTCCATTCAAATTTAACATGATTTCCTTGTTTGTCATCTAGAAATGATCTATCATGGATTATTTGTATTTATGGCATCAATAACCTGTGATGCTGTTTTACCAATTACTACTTCACAATCCGCATTTTCCTCTGTACCATTTAGACACTACTTCTCCCCACAGTATATATGGCCTGCTTCCTCCCAAAATGTATTTCCTTATTTTTTTTTACCAGTATTGAGGTTCATTCACGATCATTCTGTAAATTTAGTAATGTCTTCCTGTATTTTTCTTTTGGAGCTGCTCTCAGTATTAACCATGCCCTGCTGTCAGTCACAAATTTTGAAGTTGTACTTGCAATTCTGGAGTTCAAATGGTGAACAACAATGGTCCCACTACCAGTCCTTCACTTCCTGTCACTTCCCAATCCAAGTAATTATCTTTAAACCCCCAACAATCTGTTTTATAACCAACTTGTTGTTAATTCTATTACTTGTCCCCTGACTCCATAATTTCTGACCTTTTGTAATGATTTTATTATGTGGTATTTTGAGTGAACACTTCCTGGAATTCAAATATTCAAAGCATTCAATAAAGCTGATCATTTATGAACTTTTTCAAATCCATGTTGTATGTTTCTCTGATCATGTGGTGCAGTGGGTGGCACCCCTGCCTCTGAGCCAGAAGCTCTGGATTCAATGAGTGCAAAATGGGATGGCACATTCATAACACAGTCGAGTGGATTAACTGTTAGCCTGTAAAGCCCTTTTAATACAGGTGCTAGTAGGCAGTAAGAGCCGGAGAGTTTTATAGTCAGCCTTTCTATGGAAGATGACAACAAACCACCACAGTACTTTGCCAAGCATAGCAATGGGCCAATCCAATGGAAGTCCAGGGTGGCTAACATCCTCTTAAGGTATGGTTCCTGAAACAGGAAGAGATGTTTCTCTATTACACCTTTTGAAGGATTCCATTAATTTTATTATCAGTGACTTTGTTAATTAGAATAAGTCCAGTGAGCCATTGAAATAGGAATCGCATTAGCCGCCCTTATGATTTATTTTCCTTATTAGCTTTTAGCTGATGCCTCATGCTTATTTAACTAAGCTGGCTGCAATTTTTCTGCTTGTCCTCATTTCCCAGCAAGCTTCCATTAGATTGCTTAGTGTGCCGGTTTTTTTTTTAAATGAAAATGGATCCCTCCTGATGGATGATTAAAATTTTAAAAAGATATTTGCAACCTGTTGGGAGAGACTACAGCCTCCAGTGAGCTGTGCAATGGAACAATGGTTCTTTGGCATTAAATGGGAGGGCTCAAGTGACATGGCATCAATGTATCCAACACAATGAGTTTTATTTCAAGTAGCAGCTGAACAAGTACTTCAACTCCAATGTCCTGTGCCTGTTGTCTTCGTAATGGAGCTTAGTGCTTCCAGTCATGCCTGAACTCGCAATTATTCAGTCAACATCTGTAAACTCTTGAAACAGTGGACACAATAACCACTGATGTTCAGTGCGTGCCACTACGTAGGCCCATCTGCTTTGCAAGTCTATTTGTTGTATTTGATCCACTAATTCATCTACAAAGTGTGAGTTACGCACTCGGTGCAAAATCCCAAGTTTTACAGAGGGAGCTTGAGAATAGGTGCTGCACGTGTTTTGCAGCTTTGCCATTGACCCATTTGGGTATGCAATAATGTATAGGAGATAGCAACATGTAGCACATTAACATAAGGAAAATAGCTCTCCAACACTGGAGCTATAGCACTCGGGGGTGTAAAACCACCAAATCCACCAACTTCCTAATGAGGGTATTTTTTTTTACATCTGATTTATTGGTTGAGGACTTTTTGTATTACACATTATCTGCATATCGTGATTGGTCTTCATAATACTTTTTGAACCCACAAAAGTAACATTTGAAATGTTTGTATGCCAATGTTACTTGGAGCTCCAGAGCACATGCTCTTATTGCCAGTTTTAATGAACAATGAAAAGTGATGAAGGATGTTATTTGCATCCACAAAAACAGGCTCATGTTTGTGATCTGAGAGGCCAGGAACACCTGTTGGACAATGGGGTGATTCTCCAAGTGCAGCGGAGGCTGTTTCATGGGCTTCCCACTGGGTGTCTCGGCCTCTGCATATCTCTCAGCCAGAGTTAACATAATCAGCTCCACGCTGTTAGCACATGGACATCTTTTCCATTTCGTTAGCAGGCTGGGACTTGATTCTCTGGACTTGCTCTTTGGCACTGCCCCAGGCAGTGGGGGAGGGGGTGGGATCCTGCTGCCACTCTGCATTGGGATTGCACACAGGGAAGGGGTGATCAGGGCTGGCCATGTGGGTGGGGTAGGGTGTCGAGGCTGCCGGATGGGGCTGTTGGGATTATCACTAGGGGGCAGAAGCTTGCCCAGGGAGTTCTAGGAGGCCAGTGATCAGGTGGTGGGTGGGTCAGGAGGCCAGCAGTGTGGGGCTACTGCGCATGCACCAATCTCGGTGCTGACAGATTGACGCATGCGCAGTGGCCCACTCAACACTATGCTGCTGGCCTCGGATGGGAATTAGATCCTGCCCACAGAATCCCACTGAGGCACTCTGTGATGCAGTGTGTTAGAGATTCATTCTGGAAATTGTGCTGGAAAAAAAACAGTGGAATTTACTCTTTAACAAAGGGTTGTCTGGACTCAACGTCAGCTGTTTTCTCTCCTTGCAGATGCTGCCAGACCTGCTGAGATTTTCCAGTATTTTCTCTTCTGGTATTTACTCCCTTTTTCCTGCAAATTGGGGACTTTGGCTGGGATTCTCCCAAAAAAAATTCAATGTCCTGTTAACTAAATTTAAATACAATTTGGAGAAGTCTCTCAAAATCTAATGATGAGTCTTTATACTAGTATTTTGGTATATTTCAAAGTAAAACATTTAGAATTAAGCTTAGTTTTTAAAAAGCAAGCAATTCCCCTCTTTGTAGTATACTGATCCTTAGTTTCTAATTCAGTAATGGTGATTTTTTTGACGCATGCAGCAGGCTGAGATTGTGAAAGGGGCAGAATGAACATATGTAGCTTGCTGAAAGGACGGTACAGTGCTGTCTGGTACCTTCATTCAAGTGCTGATCAAATGACTTGATCCAAAGAGTCATCACATTCTGGTCACCTCGCCATCCACATGCAAGCACTTTCCAGCAGAGAATGGGTTTAAGATTTGATTTTTGCCTTATTAGTCAGTTAATGCCACAACTAATTACAATGCCCCATACTGCTATCCTGGCTGAGATAACAGACTGTGCTCAGTTCCACACTTTGCCAGTCGATGCTGTTGCAGTCCAAGGAACAACAACAATACCTCAATGACATAGGATTACGTTTCGAGAGAGGTTTTGTACTGATAAGGGAAGCTTATTGAAGCATGCCATGCACTATGACAACACATTACAAGCCTAACACTGAAGCCATTGTTTTCACTGCAGTGGCTTGACAATAGAAATGCAAGAGTGGAGGAGAAAGGACCAGTCCTTAAAACAACAAGGCACAAGAATCAAACCGTTCTTTCTGATGGAGGATTTGTAAACAATCAAACGCTTCATTTTGGGCAATTTTAAAGTGTTGCTTCCTGTATGTTGTAGATGCTGGCAAACACACACAAGCAATGATAGGCTATTTAACAAAAGAGGTGGGGGGACATATTACAAGAAAGCAAGATCCTCCTCTTACCTCACATCACTGTTCCTCCCTTGCTAGCCTAGGAAGATTAAGGCCAATTTTAATTCTGCTCGTGCTTCCCTTGGCTGAAACCCACAAACTAGGGACCTCGGCCTACACATCCGAATACCAATTCCAGTCATTTATTGTTCCGCTGAAACAGAACCACCAGAGGAACTATTTAGAACTGTAACTAATCCTAATGGTAGAGAAATTTTCGAGCATGCCATCAATTAAATAACTGTTAAAAGAACAGTCAAAGATACCTGACAGTACTTGTATTTGAGCATAGATGTAATGTGACTTCATTAAGAGAACATATACTAATAAATGCTTTGAATTTTGTATGAACTGCTCATCTTTTAAAATGCAAGATTTGTTTAACTTTAATGAGATGCAAATACAAACTACATCAGAAAGCATTTCCATGATAACATTTTGTGCTAATTTGGAATCCATGAGATAAGGTATCATTGACCTTTTTTGGTTTTGTTTTTATTCCAATTGAATCAAATCAAGTCCAATTCAGAGTCTTGACAAATTGAGACATTTCCAATCCAAGCTGACAAGACAGGGCCTCCTGTCTTGGCTTGATCTACATGACCCAAGCTGATTGGATTAGGCATAGCTCCTCCTCCAAGGCTTGATCTCATTTGCATCTTGGCCAAAAGGCCGAGATGCTGCTTTTAAAAGGAAGGAGAGGATATTAGCACATACATTTCACTGCTGAATGTGGACTCCACAAAACTCTGTCCAGTGACACTGCCAGTTGGGTCAGATCTACTCTGGAGTTGGTGATCCACCCTGATCAGACCTGCATGGTACCTGGAAAGAAGATCTCTGGGCAATGAAACCCCCCAAGTAGCCGAAGGCAATGTGTGGGACAAGCGGGTGGACGCTGACTCATCAGCCTGCACCAGGAGGTGGCCTGTGACAGAATATCATACTCTCATGATAAATATACACTCTGTTGTGCAGCTTGGGTTGGGAGCCTGCAGGTGAATCCAACTGCTCTACACAAACATCAGTAGCTCGGACTGAATCAGAACGAGAATTGGAAAGATTGCCTATCAAATTGAGAGCCTAGCAAGGTCTCTCTCTCTCTCTCTCTCTCTCTCTTCTTCTTTTAATATGTGCCAAGTCCATCAGGAAACATGTGGATACAAGGGGGCTAAAAATGCTGGGTAGCAGAGGTACTCTGGTCAAAGTCTGTCTATACGTGAACAATGTCACCTTGCTGCCTTCTGCTTCGATCTAGCATTGATTTATTAGATAAGCAACTGCAACCAGTTTGAAATAAAAACAGCAAATGGAGGAAAAACTTAGCAGGTTTGGCATGTTCTGTTTCTATTTCAGACCTTCAGCATCTGCAATATTTTGCTTTTATTATGTAATCAGTTTGAGCTGGCTTTGCATCGTGGCAATCTGAGGCAAGAGTGAGACTACGTTCATTTTGGGAATGGGGCCAATTGATCCTTTGTCCTCTTCATCAAGTCAAATTACACGAAGGTGCTGGCAGTAGGGTTCAGAGGGACTACGGTGTGCAGTTAAGAACTGGAAGAAGCACGTTGCACAACCAGGAATGTGGGAGCAATGTTCCATTTCCATTGCACATAAGAACCTGGTCATTAGGTGTTGTTGCTGTATGTGCCACTGGTCTGGCCCATTCTTCACTCCTGTGCTTGGGCAATCACGCAACCATCATCTTTTTAGCTGGGAGCTGAAAGTGAAGTGTGGTTGCACAAAGAACAAAATGTACACACCTTTAGTTAAAGGAGGAAAAGGTCAACAAGACTCTTATCCAGATGGCTATCATGCTGTGCAAACACCCAAGTGTTGAGCGTTGGCTTTATGAAAGATGGTTTGGCCAATGTTACTGTGAAACATTCCAAGCAGTTGGACTGTCGTGCCAGCTAGAAAAAATTATGTAGAGAAACACCTATGGCCATAATTATTGGTCTGCACAAAGAGGCTCTGCGAGGAAAGGGTGTGTTAGATGGTTCCCAGAGTAGATTTTCAAAGTCATTTGGCAGAATGCCTCATCACCAGATCTTTCAAACAAACACCAAGACACAGCCTGACTGGTGGTGGGAAAGGCCATTTCCCACCTGAGCCTTCCCATATATCTGGAATTTTGCTTCTTCCATACATTGCACTTGGAGGTGGCTGCGGTGAGGAAGAGCCTGATGCCCGTCTCTTTATGGGATGTGATTTTTGCATTGAAGGCCTAGAGGGAGATGCTATGGTTTTTGTCAAGCGTCATTTCCATAATACAGGGTGTTGTCAACCTGTTTTGCATTTTAAACAAAAAGCTTGGCAGTTAACTGTTCCCTGGTGCATAGTTAATGGCAATACTTGTGCCATTTAATCCACTTGCCAACCAATCAGCACCTTCTCAAATAGTATAAATTGTTGTTCCCTAAAATGTTTTGACAGCAAGTCTCTATTTTTAGCAAAACAAAGAACGAAGAACAACCCAGCACAGGGCACAGGAAACAGGCCCTTCGGCCCAACAAGCCCGCGCCGCCGCATCATCCTACACCTATTCTACCCTGCGTGTCTACGAATAGAACCCCTGACTTAGCCAGATTCAGGGGAGAATAGTGACAATTTGGTAAAACCAATCAGCCTAAGAGCACATCTTTGGGGTGTGGGAGGAAACCGGAGCGCCCGGAGGAAACCCACGCAACCACAGGGAGAATGCGCAAACTCCCACAGACACAGGCCCAAATCCATGTATCTGCACAGCTAGCAGTGCTAGTCACTGAGCTGTTGCGGCGCCCGTCTACCGGTCCAGGATCGAGCACACACACCGACACGAAGTACTAGGCCACTCCTGGAACCTCCAAGAGTAGCCCACGCACGACCCACTGTGTGCATGCCCCTCGTTTGACAACAAGGTGGACCTCCACCCGCGGAATAAAAAGACAAAAACGTTAATCACAAGCCTGCCTTTCCGGTCTCTCCCGAGGTTCTAACCCTTATTTAATACCCCTACCATAACCCTCCATCCTCGTTTCACTCATGTGCCTATCTAACTGAACCTTAAACGAGTCCAATGTTCCCGCCTCCTCCACCCCACTCGGTAGCGCGTTCCATACCCCCACAACTCTCTGCGTAAAGAACCTTCCTCTCATATCCAAATTATATCTCTCCCCCCTCACCCTTAAATCATGTCCTCTTGTATTTGTTACCAATCTAGGGAGCAGTCTCTCACTATTGACTCTGTCTATTCCCTTCAGTATCTTATATACCTCTATCATGTCCCCCCTCAATCTCCGTCTTTCCAAGGAGAACAGTCCCAGTTTCTTCAACCTTTCCTCGTACCCCAGTCCCTCCATGCCAGGCAACATCCTGGTAAACCTCCTCTGCACCCTTTCCAGAGCCTCCACGTCCTTCCGGTAGTAAGGTGACCAGAACTGGACGCAGTACTCCAAATGCGGTCTAACCAACGTTCTATACAACTGAAGCATTAGATGGCAGCTTTTAAACTCTATCCCCCTTCCTATAAAGGCTAACATCCCATAAACCTTCCTGATAACATTCTTCACTTGTGTTGCAACCTTCATGGATTTGTGAACCTGCACTCCCAGGTCCCTCTGTGTTTCTATACTCCTAATTTATCTACCTTTAATCAGATAGCTCCTCTCTACATTATTCCTTCCAAAATGCATCACCTCGCATTTGTCAGGATTAAATTCCATCTGCCACCTATCTGCCCAATGCACCAACCTATCTATATCCTGTTGTATCACCTGACAATCCACTTCGGTACCCGCCAACCCTGCCATCTTGGTGTCATCAGCAAACTTGCTGATCACACCACCTATGCTCTCTTCCAAGTCATTTATGTAGACTACAAAGAGGAGAGGTCCCAGTACTGAGCCCTGCGGCACACCACTGGTCACTGGCCTCCAGCCGGACAAAGTCCCCTCCACAACTACCCTCTGTCTCCTATTACCCAGCCAGTTCTCAATCCACCTAGCTACCTGACCTCGTATCCCATGCGCCTTAACCTTTTCTACCAGCCTACCATGAGGGACTTTGTCAAACACCTTACTGAAATCCATATAGATGACATCAACGGCTCTCCCATCGTCAACCGTTTTTGTCACCTCCTCAAAGAATTCCACCAGATTCGTAAGGCAAGACCTCCCTCTAACAAAGCCATGTCGCGTATCCCCAATCAGACCGCAACGCTCCAAATGCTCATACATCCTACCCCTAAGTACTTTTTCCATTAATTTCCCTACCACCGATGTCAAACTCACCGGTCTATAATTTCCAGGGTTATCCCTACTACCTTTTTTGAACAGCGGTACCACATTTGCCACCCTCCAGTCTTCTGGGACCTCACCTGTGTCCAAAGAAGAGACAAAGATTTGCGCCAGAGGCCCAGCAATTTCATCTTTCACCTCCCTAAGCAGCCTGGGATAAATACCATCAGGCCCCGGAGCTTTATCCGTCCTTACACTACCTAAAAGCCCTAGCACTTCCTCCCTCGTAATAGATATTTCCTGCAACTGATCCTCAGCTCCCTCTAACAGACCGCACGATTCCGAACCCCTCTCCTTCGTGAATACCGACGCAAAGTATTCATTCAGGAGCTCCCCCAGTCCCTCCGCTCTATGCAAAACTCAAGCTCTATGCTACCAACAAAAAATAGAGCCTTTGCCATTCTCAGCTTTATGCTAAGTATCAGCCATGGCTCAGTAGTAAAAGGCTGTGGGTTCAATCCCACTCAAGACTTGAGTGCACAATCCATACTGCACTGTTCGTGGTGGCGTTCTTCAGACAAATCATTAATCCCAAGTGGATGTAAAAGATCTTGTTGTGCTGTTTTGAAGGAAAGCAGGGGAAATTCAGTGTTCTGGTCAATATTGATGCCACTACCAACTTTCCTAAAACAAATTATCTAGACATTAGCTCAATGCAGTTTTACAGGGGTTTGCTGTGTGGAAATTGGCTTCATTTCCTATAAGAGTGACTACACTTCAAAAAATACTTCATTGCTTCACAGTCAATGAGTGAAAGATGTTATATTAACGTCAGTGTTTTGTTTCCTGAAGTTTTATTTTATTCTGTGCAGGTTTTTGGATTGTTGGTATGGGCGTTGATTGCTGGCTCAGTAATCTCATCTGGTGATGGTGCCTTTGGATGGGTGATCTTCGTGGCCGTCTTGATGTGGATACTTACCATTGTTCTTTTTCTCTTCTACCTGTTGAATCTCACACCTAAACTGCCAATGGTGCCTTGGCTGCATCTGGTAAGTTCCATTTATTTCTTTAAAAGCAGCAAATTATTGTAAATGACACTCCAGAAACAAGTGGGATCCATGACTGCAGTGAACAGGCTTCCTAATTTACATCATAGAATCCCTAAAATGCCAGAGGAGGCCATTCAGCCTATCGAGTCTGCATCAACAATGATCCCACCCACACCCTATCCTCTCAACCCATATGTTTAATCCTAACACTAATGAACAATTTTAGCATGGCCAATGCACTTAACCCACAGATCTTTGGACTGTGGGAGGAAACAGGAACACCCAGAGGAAACCCATGCAGACACAAGGAGAATGTGCAAACTCCACACAAACCACAACCCAAGCTGGGACTCAAACCTGTGTCCCTGGTGCTGTGAGGCAGCAGTGCTAACAACTGTGCCACCCCTCAATGTCAGGAGTGGGATCAGTTTGTTTCAGTTAATCAGTTCCTTCCATTGGTTTCTCCTTGTTGCTATTTTTTTTGAAAGGTAATTGGTAAAGAGCCAGGAGGCAATATGAGCAGAAGTTTTTGTTGCACAACAATGATGTACCTGAAATTGTGATGGAAGCAGATTCAATAGGGAATTGGACATGGCCAAAATTACAGGGCTATGGGGAAAGAGCTGTGGGATTAACTGGATAGCTCTTTCAATCAGCCAGCACTATGGGCCAATGGCCACCTTCACCGTTTTAGGTTTCTACAATTCCCAGTGATTTTCTTTTCTGTACTTGGGTTTATCATACAAAGGCCATGTTAATTTTTGTTATTATATTGTGGAGTTTATACTCTTTGGGATTTTTTACCTTTTGTAAATAAAGCACAATTTGAGCCCCAGACTTTTCATTTCGACATTCCTTGGCAACTTGTTCTTTTTCAAGATGCAAGTCAGTCTCAACACGGGCTGTGGGAGTGGCTAGAGAATTGTACCACAAGTTCATGTTGTCATAGCAATTGTTCTTGGTTATGATTTTAAATGGTATGTTACTTTTGTATACAGAGTGACTGACTGGGAAGGAATTGTTTTGTTCCAGTGGTTTATTAAATAGGAAGGCAGTGATATTGTCACTGAACTGGTAATCCAGAGACCCAGGGGAATGTTCAGGTTCAAATTCCACCATGGCAGATGGGGAAATTTGAATTCAATATAAGTTTTGGAATTAGTAGAATGATGACTGTGAAATTGTCATTAGCAAACCAGATGGGTTTTTAACGTCCTGGTCTGGCCCATATGTGACTCCAGATCCAAAGTTGACTCTTAAACGGCCTAGAGAGCCACTCAATTGGGAATGGGGAAATAAATGTTGGCCCAACCAATGACACCCACATCAGGACTTCCAAATCTCTGATTTCCTTAACTGTACTTCAATTTGTGATAGAGATTCTTAGAATGAGAAAGAAATTTGTAAAATGTATTTATTGCAGCTTGAGACAACTTACATGTGCTCTTCACTCTCCGTAGAGTCTGTATTTTAACTTGGGTGCTACAGTTCTGTACTTAACTGCCTTCATTACCAATGCATCATCCGTTGACCCAACATCTATTAAAGGCACTTACAAATACAACAACCGAGCAGCTGCTGCGGTGAGTCTTTATATGTATTTTAAATTTACTGTTGCATTTTTAAATGGTATTTTAAAAATCATACATTTGAAATGATTATGTATAAAATACTCATTCCGTTACTGTTAATCTTTTGAACTGAATGCACATGCTTGTTCATTTCTCGTTCATGCACTATCCAGCTGAATGGTCAGCATTTGAACCGGCTGAAAACTCTCTCATTACTTCTGATGTAGCTATTTTGTAAAGCTGCTAAAGTGAACAGGAAATAACTGGGTGTTTTTCAGTTTGTATCGAGTCAGCAGGACCAGCCACACATGAGATTTGAATGGAATTGGCTGTATTCCCTCTTGCTGCAGAATTCAAATTGAACGAATGTCTCCAGGATTGGCCAGATGAAGCAGTACAGCCTGCAGAAACTGGATCACCTCGTCAGAAAGTGTGCTTTATAGAACAAAGTCACTAATCTAGTTTCAAAATAAACTAATGGATCTTTGTTACATGTAGCACAGGGTAATTCTTCCTTCATTAGATTATTTAAATTTGCATATCGAATTAAGTTCTGAGTCCAGGATTCTTTTATCATTGTTTGTTTGGCTGTTGCCAAAACATAACCCAAACTCGATGGGATAATTATCCTTTAACATGTAATTTTGACCTGAAAATCTTAGGAAGGTTCAGTCCAGCACATAAACCAAAAGCAATAATAATCCTAATTTTAAGAAATATATGAATCAGAGGAATATGGGAGTATAGGCCATTCAGCTCAGAGACTGCTGCACTCTCTAATTTGTACCATGATTGTGTTTACCTAACATTTGATCCATATTATATTCTGACAGTACAGAAGGAGGCCATTCGGCCCATCGACTCTGCACTGACCACAATCCCATCCAGGAGCTATTCCCATAACCCCACACAATTACCCTGCTAATCCCCTGACACTAGCGTCAATTTAGCACAGCCAGTCAACCTAACCTGCATTTCTTTGGACTGTGGGAGAAAACCAGAGAACTCATACAAACGCCACATGGACAGTGATCTGTGATGGGAATGGAACCCACGTCCCTGATGCTGTGAGGTGGCAGTGCTAACCGCTGTGCCAGCATGCCTTTTGATTGCCCTTTTATTGAACAGTGACAGCCTTCTAGGAGAGAGAATTCTAGGTTTCCAATTTAATTTTAATGTGTTCTAAATAAATCTGTTTGAATAATGGTTTATTGGGATAATACCTTTGGCTCAAATAAGAGGTTTTATACTTGTGATCATTATTGTTTTTTAATATAGTTGAAACTATAAATGATTCTAAATGCCCTATTCAAAACTAGTTTTAATTACTAAACTAATAGTTGAATAAATGATCTTATGTTAAAGTTTGTTTTAAAGATGATAACTAATGAAATATATCATGAAAAATGTCAATGCGATTAATTCAGAGTTGGGACTGTTTTAATTCTATTGATTTATATAAATTTAATACGTACTTTAAGCAAAGTATGCTTCTACCAAAGGCACTTAGCAATTTGTGATTGACAATTTTCATCTTGCGGCTCCTAATACTTATTGTTTTAGCCAATATTTTTGATAGGGTTCTTTTGGCTTAACACAAACACACTGGTCCTGGTCGATCTTATTGAATATCTGTCGTTTTATGCATCTCAATTAACCTTCAAAAGGAGATTAAAAACCAAGTTAAACAGTGTAATGAGGTAATATTATTATGAAATGATTTCTGACAGAATATTTCTGGAAAAAATTGTTTTACTGGTAGATCTACTTTTTTTTTAGTTTGTATCCCTCACCCTTCCTTTAAACACTGACGCGCAGACTTGAGTTTAATTTTAGGGGAACCTGAAACTCTCTGGTACCTCATCCAAATTGCCATGTGTGTTTGTGAGCCCAGATGGTGAATGAACATCAGCAAACAATATGATAGCAGCCCCGCCCGCCACCCCCACCGTCATTTACTTTCCAGCAGGAACGCTTATTGATCTTTTCCAAATCCCCTACTTGCTTCATTAATCTCCAAGCACAAGTCAGCAGCTTCAGGAGAGGTGGGGCTGGGTGGGAGGGGGAGGAAGAGCAATCTGTCTAAAGTTTAAGACTGGACATGTCTGATGACATGATGTGCTTTTCCCACAGTTCTTCGCAGGTGTGGTGATGATATCATATGGAGTAAGCACCTTCCTCTGCTTCCTGTCATTGCGAGGGCATAGTAGCAACGCAGCAACAAGTCAGGCCACTGGAAGAAATTCAGCATAGACTTTTTCACCAAGGTGAAGGTCACAATGTTAATCTGTTATACATATCTGAAATGATGAACAGATTGGGTTGTCTCAGCTGCCTCAAAAAGCACACTCCATTCCAGCTCCCCCCACTTACACTGCAGTTACCAAGGATCAGAATAATTCATTGAATTTTAATTTATTAGACTTTTTCTGACTCCTCTGTCTTGACAATATTGCAACTTTTCTTGTAAGTTTGACCCTCTATGGTATCCTCTCTGTAACAGAGTTTACCATATTCTCATCATTTTTTTATCCTTGCCTGAGGAATTACAGCTGTATTCCAACCACATGGAAGTGAACTACATTAGAAGCACCTTAAAAATACCTACCTGTACAACAATCCTGAATGTTGTTAAAATATCTTAAATTATCCCTTTGCTTCCTCTGCTGGATTGAGTGAAGGTGGTGCAGCACTTGGCAGAGCAGAAGGCCTTGGGCTTGTTAGCTTAAGCAGGGTCCTGTGTGGTGGAGGAGGATGAGTTGATTACCTGGTCCTGATCACTATCCAGTGGCACATGCTATTATTTGTTTCTGACTGGATGCTAAGTGAGGCTCAGCTGTGATTCTTCTCTTGGTCGATGAGCCTGTCAGTATTAATTTCACAAGTAGAACTGTTATCTCAATGCCAATACTTTCAGCATGGAATGAAGAACAATGAAAATCCAACTGTGCTTTCCATAGCAAATGGTTGCAATCTTTTGTTATAAAAGCATGCACTTAATCATATAATGCAGTACGTTGGAGGTTGGGAATTTAAGTCTTCGAGTCCTTGAAATCCATAAAGTATGCATATGCTTCCAACCCAACAGGATCATTCACTATAACTAAACATGCTGCTGTACCTATTTAATCTTGCATCCTGCCAGTAATGCCAATCAATTGCTCTGGAATCCAATGAACTCAGCAAAATGGCTCCAGTCACTCTAGAAAAGTACATTTAAAGGAGTGAGAACTAGTGTGTGAACACAGTACAAAGGTTTGCAACATCGTTTTACTGTTGGTGCCAACAGCAGTGCCAGAGTAGACATGTTAGAACTCCAATGTATAAAACTAGGATTGTTAATCTAGGGCAGCAGGATAGGGGTGTTGAGGAAGAAGAGAGGATGAGGTACTCAGTAGTCCTGAGTATTGCTGGTGTACCAATCTCATCTGTGTTGGTATGGAGAAGCTGGAGGAGAAACTGAGCATTCAACTTGCAGAGAGTGCATCCAGGAAACTTCAGTCATATTGAAGTTGAATAAAAGAGATATTTTGTGTCTTTTTAAAGAAAATATCAAGAGGCACAATTCAAGGAACTAAACCAAGCTATAATCGGAAACCAAAAATGGACACCTCAAGCATACAAAATATTAGGAAGGGATGATGAAAAGATTAAAATGGGTGGTTAAAAAGAAATGAAGAGGGGTGGAATCCACATCTGACAATGTTGGATTGAAGGGTAAGGGCATGTGCAAGGGGCCAGAGTCAAAAGTGTTGGTGGGCTGAAGGAAGTTAGAGATTGTCTAACTCTACTAATGAGTGTAGTATTGCTGAGAAAAGAGACACGCTGAACAGATGCCAGAGTTCCAAATTTCAAGGGGAGCAACTCGTTAAGCTACAAGAGAAAAGGGTACTGATGTGTTGGCAAGTTTGATTCCGGCCAAGGTCAGTTTTTCAACCAACTAGTACCCCTTTCTCCCACAGGGTAAATTGTTGCAATTGTTTGAAATTTGGCTTTCTTGCATTTGTCCTGATTAAGTGGCAACATGTTTCTCTTCAGCAATTTTTCAGGCTGGACATTGCTTGGGGTACAGATCAGAGGTGAAGAATGTTTGTTTTCTTTAGTTGTTAAATTGTATGGCTAGAATTAAATAAACTTTTTTAAATTGATGCAGTACATATATTTATATAGTACTGGGTGAGGAGGAAGGAAAATTAAGTGCAAGGAAATAAAATCTTTCAAAACAGATTTTTAATAAAATTTTAGTGTCAAATGCAAACCTATGTGATCATAGCAGGAATAACCTTCAAAATATAAAGCTGCAGTCAATGTAGGAGATGAGTGCTATTTCAAAACAGTTCAAATTTGCAGAGATCAGTTGTATTTTTGTTTAAGACCTCCCAGCATCTTTATAAAATACACCTTCCACTTTACCTGCTCAAATATATTTATTACTGTTACTATTGTGTATCTCATTTGTTACAATTGCAAAATCTAAAACAAAATGAATCTGGTTCCAGTGAGGATATTGATTCTAATTGTAACAATTAAAAAAAATTACATAATCAATGTAAACTGACATTTCTTTAATTCTTAAAACATTATATTTGTATCAAATCACTCATCTGTTTGCACATAATTGATCATTTTTCAATGTGTTACATTCTAATAAAAGGAATTAGTCACCAACTTTTGGTTGTCTGTTGTCCACGTTGATCAATTCTAAAGTATAGTTGACTTTTTGCCAGGTTTTCTACCCTTGTTTTCCTGCAGTTGAACTTATTGTGGTGTATGACAATGGGGACTGATGTGCCATGGGTAGTCCTTACTTACATATTGAGCCCAGAATTTAACTACAGTTAGGCACAGTTTTGAGTAGAGATCATTTGGATCAGAAATGGAAACCTTGCATCCCCACTCAAAGGGGCTGTGTGGATTGCAATACCCTGAGCTGCTATCTTGTCCAGAGAATGGTGCACTCAGCACAATCCAAGGTGCAACATGGGATCGTCTTTGGTTTGTAGATATCTGCACCACACAAGGCATTTAACGTGAACACCAAGATTTATCTGGGAACAAAAAAAGTGATGCCACTACAATTTCAACACATGGCTCTTCCACAGACCTGCAAACAATGTGTTGGATCACAGAACATTGCATTACTTTTGTTTTTGAACTTTTCCATACTTGACGTGGATGATACAGTATTGCAGATAAGGCCAGCATTTATTCCCATGTTTAACTGCTCTTGAGAAGTTAGTGAATGGCTGCTGTGAGCTCTGTAGTGTAGGTACGTCCATTGTCAATAAGATTTTCAGGCATTTGAACAGACACAGTAAATTTTTGAGGCTATGTGATGTGGTGGGGAACTTTGAGCTGGTGCCATTCCCATGCATCTGCTGCCCTTATCCTTTGTGGTAGTAGGATTGGTTTGGGAGGTAATGTTCAAGGAGTCTTAGGGAATTACTGTGGTTTTTAGACTGTACACACTCCAATTAGGAAATGAATGTTTAAGGTGGTGGATGCTAATCAAGCAGGTTGTTTTGTTTTAGGGTTGAGCTTCTTGGATGTTGGAGCTGTATTTGGGGAATTTTATTTCATTACTGACTTATGCCTTGTAGATGGTTGAAAGGCATTGGGGAGTTGAATGGTAAGTTACTGGCCACAGACTGCACGATCTCTGACCTGTTCTTTATAGCCATAGTATTTATATAACGGGATCACTTTGGCTTCTAGGCAATTCAATAATGAGACCACTGAATGTTATTAGAGATGGTCATCATCTAGCATTTTTGTGGCACAAATGTTATGTTATTTGCCAGAGTAGCATGTTGTCCATGTCTTACTGCCTGCAAATCAAGTGAATATCCCTACCTTTTATAATGGTCATTGATAAAGCAGCTGTAGATGATTGGGTCTACAATACTACAAGGGAACTCTTGCACTGATGAGCTGGGGCTAAGATGTGCAAAAACCACAGTAACATTTAAAACTAAAGCTTTATCTTTTGTTTTAAGATCACAAATTCTAGTTTAGATTTTTTTAATGTAAATCATTCCTCCAACTTGGATCTTCCACAGTTGGCCACTGGAAAAATAAATCAGGACAGAGCATTGACTTCTGTGGGGTAATCAATACTGAAACCTACTTTCCCATATCTGGCAAAGATCATTACATCTCAGCTAAGTGTTTGGAGTACTATGCAGCAACAAAATACTTTCAACAGTATAGGAGTACTGAGCACCAGCCTCTGGTCAATTGGACTGGTTGCTTATAAAGGACAGTAACCATTGAAACAGCCATAGCTTCTACTGCCCCATTGTCAACTAGAAACATAATAGGAAACTGGTAAGAGAATAAAGGAGGAAAATGCTTATAAATGCACACATTTTATTGTCCTTTGATTATGGATATTCCATTGTGGATACTGGTTGGCTTTCTTAGGCCCCACTTAATTTACACTATGACCAACATTGGCATCTTGACTGACTACTGTATGAATCTAATGGCTATCTAAAGGATGGCTGACCTTCATATATAAAAGGCTGGCATTGAAGAACAATCTAGCATTTTTTTTAATCACTGACAAATTTAGTGACTGAGTGACATTGCATTTTTAATACCGGTCCATTTTACCTCCTTTCTCCTCACCCTCCAAGGCTGCAAACAGAGCAGCAATTTACTTACACTTTTGATCAGCACATACTGTATATTCAAATGTTGTCTCCTCTACACTGGGGAGACCAGAAGCAGATTGAGTGGCTGCTTTGCAGACCATATCTAGTCAACAAGCATGACCCTGAATGTCTGTTGTTCTATCATTTTCATTCATCACCTTGCTCCCACACTGACGCTGTGCTCTTCTAGTGCAGCATGTTAAGCTTGAAGGATAGCAGCTCATCTTTCACTTAGGCACTTTACAACCTTCCAAATTTATTCAGCAATTTCAAACAGTGAATTTTGTCCCATTCTATTTTCTGCTTTCTTTCACGTTCAGACAGCAGCTAGCACACCTGCTCCATCTTCTGTTTACTTTCTATCATTTTCTTTGAGCCTATAAGACTAACTCTTCTGACATTCAACCACTCCTGCCATCCACCCTATCAAAGACCTTCCCTGTGTCCCTGTTGCACCCAGAGTATTTCTGGCATTCCTTGCAGGTTTCCAGCAGTATGTGAATTCCATGATTTCATTTTCCCCTCAGACTGGGGGAAGAATGCGAACAGCTAGAAGACAAAATAATAAGCTGAGAATTAAGGACAACAGGACACATGTGGTGTGATCATGTTGTTTCTAGCACTGTGGAATTTGTCTTGTGAGTAAATAGGGCCAAGTATACAGACAGCATTTTTAAAAAAAATACTCCCACAACTTATCTTAAAGTGCTTTCCAGCAATCTTTTATTTAAAATACACAGGAATAAAAATATATGTACAAATATGAAAAATAAAGTAAGCATGAATTTGTAACTCAGTGAAACAAGAACTAAATCAGCAAATTCACTTTGAACACATTAAAAAAGCCATAATATCTATATAGTCTCAACAAGATCCTTGTTCTTACATCTTGAACTGCTGATGTAACAGTGCTGTAGACTTTGAATTCACAACCATAAACTTGATTAAAAAGTCAAAGTCTACAGTTCTGGTCAATTAACCTCAGAATGAACAGTATTGAAGCAGTGGGTGAAAAAAAAACAAAAGTTCCTAACTGATATCGCACAAAAGTATGTCTTATAAGCAGGTCAAATAAGTTACAGGGTCCTCTAGTTAAGATAATGCAAAACATGAACTGCTTTGGGAGTATGTACGTGATATGAACAATGTTATCATAGGCTTTACTTAACTGTAATACAACCTATGTATTATCTTGTGGAATTCTCAGCTTTTGTTCAGGAAATGCTATAGCACTATGACAACAGCAACAAACCAAAACACAATTTGAAATCTCAAACAGAGGAGATACAAAATCCTGATTCAATTGCACCTATATTTACAGGTTCCCAGACACAGGTCGAAGTAGCAACACTGACCTAATTACCAGCATGTGGGAACATCTGACCTCAGGAACACTTGTTTTAATGGTTGAAGTGTTAAAGTATTAAAATTACCAATGTACTGAATGCAATGGGAAGTCATGGATATAGGCTCAGTATTCTAAATAAAATCAGTTCTGAATGAAGATCCCATTTCAAGAATTACTTTGCAAGATGAAGGGGTCTGAACTGTACCAACAGGAGCCAAAAGCAAAAAGGCCATTAGCGTTTCTAATTCAGGAAGCTACGTACCCCAAACCAATAGGCCAAAAATGACACATGGACTGTACAGTTAATGTGAGACAGCAACCTCTGCCTCTAAGTAATATTAACATTGTAATTAGAGTTCTGCTAAACACATGTCTCAGATGGGATGCAAGAGCACATAGTGGTGGTTATATAGCCTTATCTTCAAGATACTGCCACTAGAATCTTTGTAAGATGACTGCTCGTCATAACACGCAGACTTGCAAAAAGGCTTAGGAGGCCTTCATCCTATATGTTGAAGGTATGATTCTTGCTTTGAATTCTTGTAAGTAGGATCTGAAAAAATTAAAAAATTAGAACTGAAGCCTGTAGCTTTATGGTGTACCTGTACAAACCTTCTTGGAGAATACTGAAACATGTAAAAATGTCTGTACCAATTGTGCTTGGAATGTGTAAGTGTACAGGAATAAATGGAGAACTCCAAAGGGATACAGTAAAACTATTGGAAAGGTTGCAGGTTGTGTGAAGATTGAGGAAAAGAAGATGACTTTGATAACGATGTCACCACTAGGTCTCCACTAAAGTCAAGGCCACGCCCTTCCTTTTCCTGAAAAGGAAATACATTTAATATTAGTTACATTTAATATTAATAATAAACCATTTAAGTCACCAGTCAAACATAATGTCACTGGGTTCATACAAATTTTGAACAGATGACTATGGAAGTAAATTTAAATATCAGCTTTACATTTGACTGGTCTTGAATTCGAACAATGTAATAATCCCAACTGGGCCAAAGTCCAACAAAATAAGTTAATTAGACTCACTCCCCAACCTGAAAATAAAAGCCTGTCTCTTTTTCCCTTTCTTAGCTAACAGAACAAACCTTCAGGTGTCAAGCAAAGAAAGTTTTCCCAATAAGTACAACAAATTGTCTGTTATCTTTTCTGTAACTACATTGCAGAGAAGCACTTTACATTAAATCGATCCTGAATTTCGAAGTTCTGTTTTCATCTTTTTAGTTGCTGTTTTTCAACACCAGAAAGACAGCTAATATCCTTCTTACTACATTAAGATCTACAATATCCACAAGTGTCTTTCAGTTGAGGCGTTAAACCACCTACTCACTTGGATAAACATAAAAGATTCCATGTGCTTTTTCAAATAGTGTCTGGCCATTTTTTATCCCTCAATCAACACCACTAAAACAAATTATTTGCTCACATCAAGTTGCGTGTGGGAATTTGCTTTGCTACAATTGGCTGGCTTGTTTCCTGTAACAGTGACTACACTTCAGAAGTACTTCATGGCTGTAAAATTATTTAGGACAGCCTGAAGACATAAAAAGTGATGTGGAGATGCTGGCGTTGGACTGGGGTAAACACAGCAAGAAGTCTCACAACATCAGGTTAAAGTCCAACAGGTTTATTTGGTAGCAAAAGCCACTAGCTTTTGAGTCTCCATGAAGATTGTGAAGATTTCAGAGGCTCCAAAAGCTAGTGGCTTTTGCTACCAAATAAACCTGTTGGATTTTAGTCTGGTGTTGTGAGACTTCTCACTGTGTTTACGACATAAAAAGTGCCAAGGGTGACACAGTTGTTAACACTGCTGTCTCACAGCACCAGGACTTAGGTTCAATTCAGCTTCAATTGGATGACCGACTGTGTGGAGTTTGCATGTTCTCCTTGTGTCTACATGGGTTTCCTCCAGGTGCTCCAGTTTCCTCCCACAGTCTAAAGATGTGGCGGTTAGGGGGAGGGCCTGAGATGCTCTGAGGGAGAATTGATGCGGACTCGTTGGGCCAAATGGCCTCCTTCAGCACCGTACGGATTCTATGAATCTATGATTTATAAATGCAAGTCTCTCTTTCTTCCATCTATGTAGATTGAGAACAGAACGAAGTTCAACAAGAGCGTAACCTGAATCTGTCTACACAAGACTAACTTCACTATATATATGGCCAAAATTAAAACCATTCAACTTCAACTTGCATTTCTATATTGTTAGATTGTTCTTTAGATTCAGAAAAACATTTCTCAAATGTTTTATATTGTGGACTGAAAAGTGAATGCTGAGCAGGTGGATAGTGTGTAAAATGGAGACATTTGGAGTGGAAGAGCAAAGGTTGGTTCGACAGCACGATTCAGCAGATGCTTTTGGGAAACAGCTGCAAGACAAAGGAATTTGGGTACAGAATACTAGAGGACACAAGCACAGTCATAGAATATCAAATGTTGAAGAAAGGATAGAGTAAACACCATTGTTAGAAAACTGGAGGATATGCTAACATTAAACTCAAGTCACTGGGGCACAGGATACTAGCACAACCAGAAGAGAACAAAAGGTGACAGTGTGAGGAGGCAGATCTGTGGCATATGAAGCAGGATGGCTACACAGGAGGGTGTTAAGAGAAGTCAAATCTCACGTATGTCAGCCTTGCCTCATCACAGGTCAGAAGGTCATGGGTTCAAATCCTATTTCAGAGATTTGAGCATATTATTGAAGCTAACATTTTGGTGTGCTGTCAAACATGCCATCTTTCAGATTAGACACCAAACTGAGGCCTCACCTGCCCCCGCAGGCAGGATACAAGATTTCATGGCATAATAAGAATAAGAGCAAGGGTCTTTTCCCAGTGTCCTAGCCAAAATGTATCCTTTAACCAACATGACAAACAAATCATCTAATTTACAAGGAAAGTTGATACTGAAAGCTGTTTTACCTTATTCACATTTTCAAAGGAAAAATGTTTAATGAAAACATATGGATGATTATAGGCATGAAGCATATAGCCAGTAGATGCCAGCTACAAATTATGGACACTTCCATACCATTATGGCAAAGAAAAACTTGCATTTATACTGCCCCTTTCACCTCATTTGCTTCCAAAGCACTTTGCAACCAGCGAAGTATTTTTGAAGTGCAGTTACTGTTATAATCTAAGGAATGAAGCAGCCAATTAGCACACAGCAACCTCCCACAAACAGCAAAGTGATAATGATGACTTTTTTGTGGCGTTGCTTGGCGGATAAATACTGGCAAAGGAACCAGGGATAACTACCCTGTTCATCGGCATGTTGTGTAATCTTCTGTGCCTATTTTAGAAGTGATGGGACCTCAGTTTCACATCTTATCAAAAAGATGACACCTCCAATATAGCAGCAAACCTGCAGTACTGCACTAGTCAGTCTAGACTTTTGTGCTTGTGTCTTTGAAGTGGGAATTGAACCCACAACCTTTGACTCAAGAGACAATAGTGCTATCAACTAAGCCATTGCTGATACCCAAGGGCCACCCTCATTTTTTTGAATGGATACCTTTCCGACATACTGAGAATTTAGCACATATAGTTTAACAATAGTGGTATATAGGTGGCTTCCCAATATCCCACCATATAAAAGGTATCACCTCCAAGTTGATGCTGCAAAACACAAAGTCTTAAATACAATACAAACATGATAAGGATAATTCCCAAGGAGTAAGAAAAGTAGTCTCTCTGGATGTTCAAGAGGACACAGCCATCTCATAACAAAAACCTCAACAATCAAGTCTTCTTGTTCAAAAAATGCAAAGAAAAATGTTTACTGGAAGCATATAGGCTACTTCCCAATATCAAGTGGATGCCAGCTACATTAGTCTAGTACACAGTGTAGTGTAGTACAGCGTGATCTTGAATCTTTCTAAATTTCATACCTCCAAAAGGACAAACGTGGATTCACCTATCCACTTTGCCAACACCCATATAAACATGATTGTCCAGTATATTTATACACAAGGAGTTGGCCATTCTTGCAAACAGATTTTATTCTACTGATGCAAGAACTCCTTTAGCATCCAAAGGATTGTGCTGAATCTTGACTTTCTCTCTGAGGTCACCCATCTCTTCTCAAGCCTGGGATTTCCAGGGTCACATTCAACTCATTACAGGCCAGGAAAAACAGACAACCTTATATTTTCCAGTAAACTGATTGCCAATATGAGAAGATCAAGTATATTGTACATACCATTCTGTAGTCAAGAAACATTTCTTTGAAAGCCAGGAAATCTGTGAAAGTCAGTAACATGTCAAATGACAAGATCAAGTATATTGTACATACCATTCTGTAGTCAAGAAACATTTCTTTGAAAGCCAGGAAATCTGTGAAAGTCAGTAACATGTCAAATATATCTCCAGAAATCTCATCTTTATGTTGTCTGTAACAAAATAATAGCGCTATTGTTACTATTCATTATATTCTCTTCATACAAAGATTACATACCTTTGGAACATAATACTTCAATTTTAGATACAACGCCATTTTCTGAAAGTTTCATAATTACCAAAACTTACAGCAAACTCATGAAAAGGAGAAGATATTTGAGACTACCCCAAATTGTAGGTGGCCATGCAATTGGGTGAGGACAGTCAGAAGGTCAGAACAATTTTCAGGTTGGGTCTCAAAATGTTAATCAGCAAGCTTGTTACAAGCACAATGCTGCAGCTTGCCAGTTTTCTGTAGCAGCGAAATTGATCAGCTTCTGCACAAATCCTACTGGTAGGATTATGAATGATCCTCCTTTCTATAAAAATATTAAGAAAAAAAACCCCCTCTATTTTCTCAGAAGCCTCTTGCATTCTCTTTAGTAAACACTGATTAGATATCCTCTGCTGGTACTCATTTAACCGCTTTGAAAAGGATGCATCCAGTTGCTATGTGTACCACTTTGTTTAATTTTTACCAAATAATCTCCACAGAAATTATGGATGCCTCCCAGATCTTTAAACATCTGGGTATTATTTCATCTTCCCTATTTCTCAAATATTTAAAACAAACAAAATAATCTAAGTGCTAAGTAACAATCTCACTCTCAACACAGCAGCACAAAACGCCGTTAACTTCATAATTATTCTTGAAGGGCTTCTTAGGCTGTTCTGGATCAAGGATGACTTCCAGTTTGATTGTTTCTGAAATGGCTGAAAGTCTAATGCATGACCTGCAGGCACTGTCACATGTGGGCAGATGATGCCTGGAAGGTTGGGCAAATGAAGTGTTCAGAAGTTTGTGCACTTTCACCAAGTGCCTTCAACTCTGTGTGCTCCTCATGAAATGTTTCCACGTCTTTTGTGCCTTCTTGAGTAAACCTTCTGCATTTTATTCAGTCAGAAGCCACGGACATCCACGTGTCAGGATGATACTTGATCACTCTATGAATGCTTGGAGGACATCCCTAAAATATTTTTGCTGTCCTCCTATAGTGACCAGGTAAAACAGTTGCTTTGGGAGCGTGGTGTAGACATATGGACAACATGTCCCACTCAGTGGAGCTGATTTTAAATTATTAGCACCAATTGCAAGGGAGATGGCAATATACAAGTACAGGAATCTTATTACAACACTACAGGACAATGGTGAGATCACATCTAGAATAGTGTGCACTGTTTCGACCACCTTTGCTAAGGAGGGACATACTTGCATTTTGAGGTAGTTCTGACAAAATTCACTGGGGTGATTCCTGGGATGAAGAGAATGCCTTATGTGGAAAGGTTCAGCAGGCTGGGTCTTTACTCATTGAAGTTTAGAAGAATGAAAGGTGACCTTATTGAAATATATAAGATTCTGATGGATAAAAGGAAATTACTCTGGATTTTGGAAACTGAAACCAAAAGAGAAAATGCTGGAAAATCTCAGCAGGTCTGGCAGCATCTGCAAGGAGAGAAAAGAGCTGACGTTGAGTCCAGATGACTCTGTCAAAGCTAAAAGGCATAGAAAGGGGAGATATTTATACTGCAGGGTAAGAGAATGAAAGATGAGTCATAGCCAAAAAAAACAAGGGAAAAGGCTGCTAATGGCAGTCATAGACAGAATAAAGGATGTGAATGATCAAACAGGTGGGGCGGGCTGTTAATGCGCAAATAAGTGTGGCGTGCAGGAATGGAACGGCCGTAATTATGGGGGATTTCAATCTGCATATTGATTGGTCGACCCATGTTGGACGCGGTGGGCTCGAGGAGGAGTTCTTGGAATGCTGCCGGGATAGTTTCCTGGAACAGTGTGTGTTGGAGCCGACGAGGGAGCGAGCTATCTTGGATCTGGTGCTATGTAATGAGGTGGGTAGAATTAGGGAACTTGTGGTGAAGGATCCTCTTGGGGAGAGTGATCATTGTATGGTGGAGTTTCTGGTGCAGATGGAGGAGGAGAAAGTGGGTTCCCGGACGCGCGTCCTTTGTTTGAACAGAGGGGAGTACGGTAGGATGAAAGAAGAATTGGTGAATGTGGACTGGGGGAGCACGTTGGAAGGTAGGTCTGCTGAGGAGCAGTGGAGGATCTTTAAGGAGATCTTTCTTGGTGCTCAGCAGAAATTTATTCCGATGGTCAAAAAAGACAGCAGGAGGAGAGGTAATAAGCCGTGGATAACAAAGGAGGTGAAGGAAAGTGTTAAATTAAAAGCGGAGGCATTTAGAGTAGCTAAGAGTAGTGGGCGAGAAGAGGATTGGGAGAGGTTTAAATGTCAACAAAGATTGACAAAGAAGTTGATAAAGAAGGGTAGGAGAAACTATGAAGCTGGGCTAGCGCTTAATATAAAAAAGGATAGCAAGAGTTTTTATAAATATATAAAAAGGAAGAGGCTGGCTAGGGTGAACGTTGGTCCCTTAGAGGATGAGAAGGGGGACTTAGTGGTAGGGGATGGGGAAATGGCTGAGGTCTTGAATAACTTTTTTGTTTCGGTCTTCACGGAGGAGGACGTGAATAATTTGCCGGATGTTAGAGATGGAAAGGTGGTAGGACTGGAGGGTCTCGATGACATTACTGTTACTAGAGAGGTGGTGCTCGACAGACTAGAGGGGCTGATTGTGGACAAGTCCCCAGGACTGGATGGAATGCATCCGAGGGTCCTGAAAGAAATGGAAGAGGTGATAGTGGATGCCTTGGTGGTTATTTTCCAGACGTCGCTGGATTCCGGGGAAGTGCCGGAAGATTGGAAAACGGCTAATGTTACGCCGTTGTTTAAGAAGGGTGCCAGGCAAAAGGCGGGGAATTATAGGCCTGTTAGTTTAACGTCTGTTGTAGGTAAAATGTTAGAATCCGTCATCAAGGAGGAAATAGCGAGGCATCTTGAGGGGAACTGCTTGATAGAGCAGACACAGCACGGTTTCGTTAAAGGGAAGTCGTGTCTGACAAATTTACTGGAGTTCTATGAGGATGTGTCTAGGGCGGTGGATAGAGGAGAGCCAGTGGATGTGGTCTTTCTTGATTTTCAGAAGGCGTTTGACAAGGTACCTCACAAGAGGTTATTGCAGAAGGTCAGGGGGCATGGAGTTGGGGGTAGGGTGTTAGCGTGGATAGAGGACTGGTTGTCAAATAGGAGGCAGAGAGTGGGGGTCAATGGGTGCTATTCGGATTGGCGGATGGTGACTAGTGGAGTGCCCCAGGGGTCGGTGCTGGGACCTCAGCTATTTACCATTTATATAGATGATCTGGAGGAGGGAACCGAGTGTAGGGTGTCGAAATTTGCTGATGACACCAAAATTGGTGGAAAGGCAAATTGTGCGGAGGGTGGGGAGAGTCTACAGAAGGATCTAGATAGGCTGGGCAAATGGGCCAGGAAATGGCAAATGGAATTTAATGTTGGCAAGTGCGAGGTGGTCCACTTTGGTAGGAAGAATGGTAGGAAGGATTATTACTTACGTGGAGAAAAACTGCAGCAGGCGACGGTGCAGAGGGACCTCGGGGTCCTTGTGCATGAGTCGCAAAAACCCAGCTTGCAGGTGCAGCAGGTGGTCAGGAAGGCGAATGGGATGCTGGCCTTCATCGCGAGGGGGATTGAATATAAAAGTAGGGAGGTCTTGCTGCGGCTGTATAGGGCATTGGTGAGGCCGCAGCTGGAGTACTGTGTGCAGTTTTGGGCGCCATACTTACGCAAGGATATTTTGGCCTTGGAGGGAGTGCAGAGGAGGTTTACTAGGCTGATGCTGAAGTTGAGGGGGTTGAGCTATGAGGAGAGGCTGAATAAATTAGGCTTGTACTCGTTAGAGTTTAGAAGAATGAGGGGAGATCTCATTGAGACGTATAAGATGATGAATGGGATGGATAGGATAGAGGTGGAGAGACTCTTCCCGCTCAGAAAGGATAGTAGGACTAGGGGGCACAGTCTCAAGATAAAGTGGGGGGCGGTTTAGGACGGAGTTGAGGAGGAACTTCTTCACTCAAAGGGTGGTGAATCTCTGGAATTCTCTGCCCGTTGAAGTGGTGGAGGCTACCTCGCTAAATGTTTTTAAGACGCGAGTTGATGGGTTTTTGATAAGAGAGGGGATTAAGGGTTATGGGGAGAGGGCGGGAATGTGGAACTGAGCCACAACAGATCAGCCATGATCTTATTGAATGGCGGGACAGGCTCGAAGGGCTAGTTGGCCTACTCCTGCTCCTATTTCTTATGTTCTTATGTCTTATGTTCTAGGGAGCCTTCTCTCACTAAGACAGACATTAATGACAAAATTCATCAGCGTTTCCAATGTGCATTGGAATCTGAGCCTTCAGCCAACTGAAGAAGAGTACATGAGAACCAGATTCCCAAACCCAAAACTAAAAGTCATGATTTACTGGGCAGCAGAGATCCCTTCATTCCAATATGTTTCAGAGACAACCTATAGCGGGCACCTCTTGAAGCGGTGGTACATTTTGGAATGTTATGCAATGATGGTTCATATCATGTTTTAAACCAGTTTCTTGTAAACAGCCATTTTCTGCAGAAATCCTTTCCTTCTCTAATGTGACACTGTGTTCCTGAAGCAGTGCTTATATCAATGGTAAGTGCGCTTTAGAATGTTACATCGTCATCCATTATACTGGGAGGAGAAAAAGAATTCCACCTGGAGATTTTACTTCCAGGATATTGCTCACTGCAGGTTGTAAAGCATGATAATTACTCCCTTCTTTAATCAACATTTAAGATTATGGTGATTCATCAGGCGATACTACCCCATTATAGTGCTGAATCATGGTTGGCAATTTTCTACAACATCGGCCCAAGATTTTCAAAGACCTGCATAACATCACTGAAAATAATAGAGAAAGTAGCATTTAGCAGCTCAGCTCGAGTTTTCCCCAGGTTGATCCCATAAATTGCAGTCAGAGAGATTCATGCCTTCAACAAAACATTAATTAAATTTTCATCATTTCCCCAAAGCTGTTTATAGCACCCCCAAGTGATGACTTTTCAAATGTCACATTCATTTTCACAACAGCTTGATTCAGAACATTTGCCAGAGCTTTTACTAAATTTATCAATCATATACACCTATTTACAGAATTCACTACATTCCAAAAGAAAAGTATTTTAATAAGATAAAGCATCTTAAATTGCAATTATTTATTCAATACAGGAAAGAGTAGGGCCCATTAGGGACCAAAGGGGAAATCTGTGAGTGGAGGCAGAGGACATTGGTCAGGTGTTAAATGAATATTTCACATCTGTCTTCACCCATGAGAATGAGGAGGTAGTTATGGAATTCGAGGAGAGAGACAATGAGGCGCCAGAGAAAATTATTGTATGAAGGTACTGGCGAACTTAAAAGTGAAGAAATCTCCAGGTCCAGATGAATTCCTAGGTTGTTGTGGGGGGCAAGGGAAGAAATTGCAGGCACTCTGACCCAAATTTTTATTTCCACCCCGGTCACTGGAGAGGTCACAGTAAGAAGTCTCACAACACCACGTTAAAGTCCAATAGGTTTATTTGGTAGCAAATGCCACTAGCTTTCAGAGCACTGCTCTTTCGTCAGGTGAGCGGGAGTTCTGCTCCCAAACAGGGCATAAAGGCACAAACTCAATTTACAAAATGATGGTTGGAATGTGAGTCTTTACAGGGAATCAAGTCTTAAAAGGTACAGACAATGTGAGTAGAGAGAACGTTAAGCACAGGTTAAAAGAGATGTGTATTGTCTCCAGATAGGACAGTTAATGAGATTTTGCAAGCCCAGGCAAGTCGTGGGGGTCATTGTGTGACATGAATCCAAGATCCCTGTTGAGACTGTCCTCATGTGCGTGGAACTTGACTATCAGTCTCTGCTCAGTGACTCTGCACTGTCGTGTGTCGTGAAGGCCACCTTGGAAAACGCTTACCTGAAGATCAGAGGCTGAATGCCTGTGACTGCTGAAGTGTTCCCCAACAGGAAGAGAACAGTCTTGCCTGGTGATTGTTGAGCAGTGTTCATTCATCTGTTGTCGTAACATCTGCATGGTCTCCCCAATGTACCTGCCTCAGGACATCCTTTCCTGCAGCGTATCAGGTGAACAACGTTGCCCGAGTTGGAAGAGTATGTACCGTGTACCTGGTGGATGGTGTTCTCACCTGAGATGATGGAATCCGTGTGAATGATCCGGCACATCTTGCAGAGGTTGCTGTGACATGGTTGTGTGGTGTCACGTCACTGTTGTCCTGAAGGCTGGGTAGTTTGCTTCGGACAGTGGTCTGTTTGAGGTTGTGCGGTTGTCTGAAGTCAGGAAGTGGGTGTGTGGGGATGGCCTTGGCGAGATGCTCATCTTCGGCAATGACATGTTGAAGGCTCCAGAGAAGATGCTGTAGCTTCTCCGCTCCGGGGAAGTACTGGACGATAACCGCACCAAACTCCTCAGAAGATAAATACAGGACACGGCAGACAGTGTACCCTTCATCGTCCAGTACTTCCCCGGAGCGGAGAAGCTACAGCATCTTCTCTGGAGCCTTCAACATGTCATTGCCGAAGATGAGCATCTCGCCAAGGCCATCCCCACACACCCACTTCCTGACTTCAGACAACCGCACAACCTCAAACAGACCACTGTCCGAAGCAAACTACCCAGCCTTCAGGACAACAGTGACGTGACACCACACAACCATGTCACAGCAACCTCTGCAAGATGTGCCGGATCATTCACACGGATTCCATCATCTCAGGTGAGAACACCATCCACCAGGTACACGGTACATACTCTTCCAACTCGGGCAACGTTGTTCACCTGATACGCTGCAGGAAAGGATGTCCTGAGGCAGGTACATTGGGGAGACCATGCAGATGTTACGACAACAGATGAATGAACACTGCTCAACAATCACCAGGCAAGACTGTTCTCTTCCTGTTGGGGAACACTTCAGCAGTCACAGGCATTCAGCCTCTGATCTTCAGGTAAGCGTTTTCCAAGGTGGCCTTCACGACACACGACAGTGCAGAGTCACTGAGCAGAGACTGATAGTCAAGTTCCACACATGAGTACGGGCTCAACCGGGATCTTGGTTTCATGTCACATTATCTGTAACCCCCACGACTTACCAAATCTCAGCAACTGTCCTGTCTGGAGACAATACACATCTCTTTAACCTGTGCTTAACGTTCTCTCTACTCACATTGTTTGTACCTTTAAGACTTGATTACCTGTAAAGACTCGCATTCCAACCATTATTTTGTAAACTGAGTTTGTGTCTTTATATGCCCTGTTTGTGAACAGAACTCCCATTACCTGACAAAAGAGCAGTGCTCCGAAAACTAGTAGCATTTGCTACCAAATAAACCTGTTGGACTTTAACCTGGTGTTGTGAGACTTCTTACTGAGGATTACCCCAGTCCAACGCCGGCATCTCCACATCATGACCAGGGAGGTGCCAGAGGACTGAAAAAACAGCTCATGTAGTCCCACTATTTAAGAAAGGTTGTAGGGACAAGCCAGGGAACTACAGACCAGTGAGTCTCACGTCTGTGGTTAGGAAACTACTGGAAAAGATTCAAAGGAGAGAATCTATCTCCATTTGGAAAGGCAAGGTTTGATCAGGGACAGTGAGCACGGTTTTGTCAAAGGGAAGTCATGCCTAATAAATTTGATTGAATTTTTTAAGCATGTAACCAAGTGTGTGCATGACAGCAGTTTGGTTCATGTAGTTTTGACAAAGTCTCACATGGAAGACTTATTAAGAAGGCGAATGGACACGGGCATAGGCGATCTGACAAGGTGAATTCATAATTAGCTTAGTGG
Organism: Carcharhinus amblyrhynchos; assembly: GCF_965287045.1. NCBI lineage: Eukaryota > Metazoa > Chordata > Chondrichthyes > Carcharhiniformes > Carcharhinidae > Carcharhinus > Carcharhinus amblyrhynchos. The sequence continues at coordinate 48,117,152 of NC_137327.1, forward strand.
TCAGAGACAGAGGTGATGACACAAAGATAAGTGGAAAAGCAGATTGTGCGAAGGGTGTAGAAAGTCTGCAGAGGGATCTAGATAGGCTAAGTGAGTGGGCGAGGACCTGGCAGATGAAATACAATGTTGGAAGTGTGAGGTTATCCACTTTGGCAGGAATAATAGTAGGAGGGACTACAATTTAAAGGGCAAAAAGCTGCAGCATGCTACGGTGCAGAGGGACCTGGGGGTCCTTGTGCATGAGTCACAAAAACCCAGCCTACAGGTGCAGCAGGTGATCAGGAAGGCAAATGGGATGCTGGCCTTCATAGCGAGGGGGATTGAGTATAAAAGTAGGGAGGTCTTGCTGCAACTGTACAGGGCACTGGTGAGGCCGCAGCTGGAGTACTGTGTGCAGTTTTGGTCGCTGCACTTGCGCAAGGATATTTTGGCCTTGGAGAGAGTGCAGAGGAGGTTCACTAGGCTGATACCGAGGTTGAGGGGGTTGAACTATGAAGAAAGGCTGAATAGACTGGGCTTGTACTCGTTGGAGTTTAGAAGGATGAGGGGTGATCTTACTGAGATGTATAAGATGATGAGGGGGATGGATAGGGTAGAGGTTGAGAGGTTCTTCCCGCTCAGAAAGGACAGTAGGACTAGAGGGCACAGCCTCAAGATAAGGGGGGGGGGGGGGGGGGGGCAGTTTAGAACAGACTTGAAGAGGAACTTCTTCACTCAAAGGGTGGTGAATCTCTGGAATTCTCTGCCAGTTGAAGTGGTGGAGGCTACCTCGCTAAATATATTTAAGACGCGGGTAGATAGGTTTTTGGTAGGCAAGGGGATTAAGGGTTATGGGGAGAAAGCGATGATCTTATTGAATGGCGGGGCAATCCGAATAGCACCCGTTGACCCCCACTCTCTGCCTCCTATTTGACAACCAATCCTCTATCCACGCTAACGCCCTACCCCCGACTCCATGTCCCTCGACCTTCTGCAATAACCTCTTGTGAGGCACTTTGTCAAACACCTTCTGAAAATCTAGAAAGACCACATCCACCGGCTCTCCTCTATCCACCGCCCTAGACACATCCTCATAGAACTCCAGTAAATTTGTCAGACACGACTTCCCTTTAATGAAACCGTGCTGCGTTTGCTCTATCAAGCAATTCCCTTCAAGATGCCTTGCAATTTCCTCCTTAATGACAGATTCTAACATTTTACCTACCACAGACGTTAAACTAACAGGCCTATAACCTTGGTGCGTTTGTTCATAGATCTCTGAAGGCGGAAAGGCAGGTTAATAGGGTGGTGAAAAAGGCAAATGGCACACTCGCCTTTATCAAAAGGGGTATAGATTACAAAGACAGAGAGGTCACAATGGAGTTGTATAGAACTTTGGTGAGGCCACAGCTGGAGTACCGCGTGCAATTCTGGTCATATTATAAGAAGGATGTGAATGCACTGGAGGGGTACAGAGGAGATTCACCAGGATGTTGCCTGGGATGGAATAACTAAGTTATGAAGAGAAGTTGAACAGGCTTGGGTTGTTTTTGTTGGAGCAGAGAAGACTGAAGGATGACCTGATTGAGGTGTTCAAGATTATGAGGGGCATGGACTGGGTGGATAGGAAGTAGCTGTACTCTTAGTTGAAGGGTGAGTTATGAGGGGACACAAGTTAGGGGTGCAGGCTTGATGGGTTGAATGGCCTTTTGTGCACTGTAGTATTCTGTGAATATTGTGCTAAATAGTCTTGCAGTTTTATGTTTAGCCTGCTCTGTGTGTGCAATAGCTTTCTAAAATCCAGTTTCATAAAAAGGTATTAAAAACTGCATTTTCTTGTAAGAAATAATTTCCTGGATTGCTTGCCTTCAACTCTTCAGCTGCTAGTTGTTTCTCCTGACATCATTGCCTCTCATACACACACCCTTCAGTGGAATTCTGCCAATACAATTCCACAAACATTTGTTGGGTGTGTGAAAGCAACTCAGGGTCAATGAAACTTACATTGGCTCCCTCAGCTGGCACCCTCGCTTGACACACCAAGAGCACTGGGAAAATGCAGCTTTGCCAAAAGCTTGGACACACCACAATATGAGGCACTATATTCTCAATCTGAACTTTTCTATTAATAGCATAGGTATTGGGTTGAAAACGTTTGAGGTGGATTTTGTGGTCAAACAACGAAGTTATGCCGAGTGTTGAAAGAAGATGATCACAAAGCATTCCCGTGATTCCTGTGGCTTGTATATGCTACTTGCCCCACTTTAGTTTAAATCTGGCACTGGCAGGAGGAAATCCAGGCATCAACAGCAGTGGTGTATAAGCAAGCGTACTGAAATATTCTCAGATAGCAAACTAGAATGTGAAAACACTTAAAATTTTTTTAAAAATAAGACTGAAATAAATGTTTGGTGATACACTTTTGTGATGGCCCATGTGCTTTTTGGGGAAAGCCTATATTTTATGTAAGGGTGATGATCCCTTTAAGAACTAGGTTTCTCTTTTTTTTCTAGGAATCATTTTCCAGCGTGCTTCTGGAACTAATCATGTGACCAAGCTGCATAAGAGACAATAGTGAAGCAGAGGTAAACAAGAAATAATTACAGCAGGGAATAAATTTTTGTGCATGGTTCTGTTTTTCAGGCAGTTTAATTCCCTGGCTGCATGGAACATCTCTTCCATGCAGAATTCAGTTAAAACTCTGTGCTGGATAAAAGAGTTTAATATCCTTAATAATTGAAGGACATACTAATAGGGAGTTGGACCTCTGGGATTGCTAAACTGAGAACAAAATGGGAGAGAGAGATCCTAGATGCAAAATTCTAGAATTAAAGATCAGAACAAGGCGATTTCTCCTCTGAGGTAGCTATGCTTAAGATGCCAGTGACGTCTGCATTGCACTGGGAACCTACAATTATGGGACAGTTGGAGGAGATTTGAAGGAACAACCTTGCTAGAAATAAGCAGAAGGCACAAGGAATGTTAACCCTTATGTAAATCTTTCAAACAATATTCAGACCAAACCGTAAACCTTCCAATCTCTCATAAGTTTCTAAGTTTTTTTTGGGGATGCAAGTCAAATGAAAGAAAGAAATTTGATTTTGATTTAAGAAGTTTGGTTTACAGCATCAGTAACTGCATTGATTATACTTTTGAATTTTTAATGTAATTGACTACTTAAGATGCTTCAAATTTTTGTTTAGCAAGATTGTTTTGTGTTTAACAATGAACCTTGTGGTTTGTACCTCGGCTTTAGACTTCCAAAAAATGTTACTGTCTTTACCAAGCTCATAACACTAGGGATTAAGACAGAAAGTCTTAAAATATCAAACTTAAGAAAGAGTATTTTTAAAAAGATGGAATTGCTTATAATAGAGGAATTTGACATTCAATAATATTAAAATTCAGGGCCAGTGAGGCTGTTTGACAGAGATTATGAACCTATTACATGGCTAAAAGCTAGTCACACTGCATTCAACAAAGTGTATTTTTTTCAAGGATTATCATAGCAAGACTGAGCGTGCAGGTTCTTTCCAGGTCAGTGGTTTTCAACTGATTTCAGTCTAGGGAGACCTCAACAGCATACTCTTGAGAAGCACCGAGTCATTGACAAAAACTTCTGGATTTCCATGTTTAGCTACATGCTTCAATGTCAGAAGGAGCTCTCAGTTGACAGCAGTATTAATGGTAATCACTTGCTCAAAGTTATTGTCTTTTCTGTTGCTAACACCACCATGGTCCTCTAAAATTCTTGAAGTAGACTCATGGCTACTGTATGATTTTAAGGGATCAGGTCGGCATTTACTCCCTCATCTGCATGATCCATCTTTCATGTGTGTGTCTGCAAAGCAACAGCCTATTTTCGCCTGGTGTCCAATTATTTCCACCAGAGCACACTGGATAACGATAGAGTGGAAGAACTGATAGATTTTTACTTCTGTAATCCAGCAGCACTTACGCCAATTGTAGTGTGGCACCCACCAGCCATGCTGAAATCAATTAACCCAGCACACTCTAAAGATCCTAGTGTGCATTGCTCCACTCAATGAAGTTAAGTGATCACAGTAGGCCAGTGTTGATTTTTGAGTACATGAAATTAACAAAATTGGAAAATGATCCACAGTTCACAAGAACCAACCTGTCCCAATTAACTATTTGCCAAGTTGCTTAACTTACTGTAGTGATGTAATGAATGTAGTCATATTGAAGGCTGGTCTCCTCTCTATCAACTGCTGTTCAATGTACTTCTCTAACAAATCAATCTGGGAACAGAAAAGGCACTGTTATTTACTGCTAACCAGGAGGGAAAAAAAATATGAAAAATGATTGATTTTATGGGATACTGACAACTCTCATAAACATTTAAGAAAAAATAAACAGGTGGCCCAGCATGGTGAGCCTGCTCCTCACCAAAAGGAAAAAAACCTCAGTACAGGCAGTCCTCAACGTTACAACATTCAAGTTATTACTGACAACACTTATGATGTTTATAAATCGACACCCTGTTTTGACTTATGAATGTTTGAGCATATTCACTGGTACAGCATTGTAAACTCAAACTAAGTGCACATCAACATTCTCTTTGGCCCAACACCCTGGCTGAAGATAGTAGCTGTTCCAATGCATTTTTCCTTGATGAGTCTGTGTAGCCAAACCATTTATTTTGGTGAAAATAAGGCACCAGGCTTTGTTCAGGACTCAATCCCTGATTTATTACATTGTTCTCATAGACAAATCAGTTTCGATTTACTACATGTGAACTTGAGATGCAGTTTTCAGCAGCCAATTGTGCCAAAAGTCCAAGGCTTGCCTGTAATGCAAAATATGCTCTCATTGTAGCTCTATCACATACTCCCATCTAATAATTAAAGACCATTTCATTTCTTTAAAATAATCATGTGAAACTTTATATCTTTTGATAATCAAACCCACTGAACAGCCCTCATCAACAAGGCAATACATGACATAAAAATATAGAAAACAAATGGCTACTTGGTCCTGGAGAAAGGTATTCTTACTTAAGTACCATTACAGATACCTATTGATACTTGAATTCCTTCTTGTTTGGAATGTAAAAATCCATTCCAATTTTCCAGTTCCTTTTACACCCATCTTTACTATGGCTTTCATATAAAATTATACTGCCACTGATACAGAATACTAAATGTTTATTTGTACGTTTCAGGAAATTATAGATATAATCTATGTCAGTTATGTATTTTAGGACATCTTAAAATTGTCAGAGAGATGCCAAGAAGTCATTAAAGGCAGATACTCACATATTCTTGAAAAATTGAAGTGTAAATAAGCTTGTTTTCTTCAGTATTCTCAAATTCTAAATAGTATTTCTCCATAAAATTTCTCTGTAACTGTTGAAATTCTTCATCTGAAAGAAAGGGATTAAAAGATCACATTTTGCAGCATTAAGTGCAAGTTTTGACCAGCAACCGTATTTATATACATTGCAGTGTCATTAAATAGATATAGAAAGTGCTGATTTAACCAGCTGGATTTTACAGTCAGGGTCATACAGTCATTTACAAGAGGAGGCCAGTAGGCCCATCATGTTCATGCTAGTTTTCTGCAGACTTAATAACAGACTTAAACTAACTGACCTATAATGGCTAGGACTGTCCTTACATCTTTTCTTGAATCAAGGTATTTCAATTGCTACTCTCCAATTCTCTGGCACCTCCTCTGTATCTAGGAAAGATTATAACATAACGGCAAACTCTTTGTTATCTCCATCCTGCTTCCTTTTGCAACCTGGAATGCCAGCCGCCATAGCAGGTGATTTATCTACCCTAAGCATTACCAGCCTCCTGCCTCTGAATTTTTAACTGCATCCAATACCTCTACCACATCCGCTTCTATCACTAGTTCATCAGTTTCCTCTTCCTGAGGTAAATACCAATACTAAGCATTAGTTAAGTTTTTTAGCCATTGCCCTGTGCCTGTAAGCATATATTATCCTCTTTAACCCAGTAAGACCCACTCCACCTCTTGCTAGTTGTTTACTGTTTATATGCCGGTAGAAAACTTTTGGATTCCCTTTTATGCTGATTGCTAGTCAGATTTTCCTTTTCGAATCACCACTCAATATATTATATTTGATCAGGTTCTTCTTTAAGAATTTAATGGCATACATCATATTTTCTATCACCCTTACACTGAATGAGCCGTAGCTTTGGTTTTATCCCCCTTGCCTTTGTTGGAATGCACGTAGCCCCTAAAACATCATCTCCTTAAAGACCAGCCATTGTTCTGTTTCATTTTACCCTAAATCCCTTCTCATCCCATTGAACTTATCCGTCTTCAAACTCCAAGTTAGTTCTACTTTAAGATGTCACTTGCTCTTCTGCATTCCTGGACTGACCTTATGGTGTGATTATAATCACTTATACCCAAGTGTTCTCCCACCACTCAGTCCACTTGGCCCACCTTTTTTTCCAGCACTGCCTCTGTTCTCATTGAACCAAGAGAATATACAATTCAAGGAAGTTCTCCATGCCCTTCACTCTAACTCCAGCCCAAATGATATTTAGGTAATTGAAGTTCCCCAATATCATCAATAGTTCTGTAACTTCCCTGCAGCCCCTGACCTCAGCCTTGATTCAGGGGATCGCACTGAGTCTGCACTCACAAGAGCCCAATTGGCAAGGATCAGGCGTTCCCTCCCCTCCCCAGGAAAACTGAGGGTGATGGTTGAGGGTAGAAGGCCCCGACATTCATTTACTTATTCAATGTTCATTCTGTATTCATTCCTGCTGCATCATTTTTCCACATGCATTGTTTATTTCTCTTCTTTGACTGTTAACTTCTCCCTGAAAAAAAAATCAATCTACATTCTTCCTGTCTTAATTGACAAGTAGGAACTGGAATACGTGAACTGTCACTTTTTTAATGAATGATGAATTAAGGTTATTGATGTGATTGCATAGATTATACTTTGGTTCTGAAATCAAACTGACCTCAGAAATCCTAGCAATTTACAAGCAACTGCTAATTTGGAGGCATGGATTTTTCTGAAGGGCTAATAAATTCTAATTAATCTCAGAATGTGCCTCTTTAGAGGGTCAAGAATTGTTTTGTGGTTTAAAAGAGACAATACAGCCTAAATACAGCACAAGCATAAATGGGAGAGGTGAAGCCAGCAGCAGCTATTTTCCTTTTAGCCTGGCAAGTTACACATATTAAGATATCAAAATGCAATCACTTCTCTTATTAATATAAAGTAACAGTGTGTTAGATGGTGTAACTCCTGCTGCTGGGAAACCTTGCACCTGCTGGATTACTATAAACAATGACACAAAAGATCTGCTAGAATCATAACCTGAGAATAAGACCATAAACTACGGATAAAAAAACTTCAACAAACTTAAAAGGGAAATTAGGAGAGCCAGAAGGGGTCATGAGAAGACCTTGGCGGGTAAGATTAAGGAGAATCCCAAGGCCTTCTATAAATATGTGAAAGGTAAAAGGATAAGAAGAGAAGGGATAGGACCTATAAAAGGTGAGGGGGGAAAGGTTTGTGTGGAACCAGAAGAAATGGCGGAGGTGCTTAACGAGTACTTCGCCTCAGTATTCACGGTGGAAGCCGATCTGGGAGATTTTGTTATGGATTTGCAGCAGATGGAAAGGATTGAGTACGTGAATATTAAGGAGGAGGATGTGTTGGAACTTTTGAATTCTATCAAGGTAGATAAGTCGCCGGGACCAGATGGGATGTACCCCAGGATACTGTGGGAGGCGAGGGAAGAGATTGCAGAGCCCCTGGCGATGATCTTTGCGTCGTCAATGGAGACGGGAGAGGTTCCAGAGGATTGGAGGATTGCGGATGTAGTTCCTATTTTTAAGAAAGGGAACAGAGATAGCCCGGGAAATTACCGACCGGTGAGTCTGACCTCAGTGGTTGGTAAGCTGATGGAGAGGCTTCTGAGGGACAAGATTTACGAACATTTGGAGAGGTTTGACATGATCAGGAATAGTCAGCATGGATTTGTCAAGGGCAGGTCGTGCCTTACAAGCCTAGTTGAGTTCTTCGATAATGTGACTGAACACATTGACGAAGGAAGTGCCGTGGACGTAGTGTACATGGACTTCAGCAAGGCGTTTGATAAGGTCCCCCATGCAAGACTTCTTGAGAAGGTGAGAGGGCATGGGATCCAAGGGCCTTTGGCCTTGTGGATCCAGAACTGGCTTGCCTGCAGAAGGCAGAGAGTGGTTGTGGATGGGGCTTTTTCTGAATGGAGGTCAGTCACCAGCGGAGTGCCTCAAGGATCTGTTCTGGGACCCTTGTTGTTTGTCATTTTCATAAATGACCTGGATGAGGAAGTGGAAGGATGGGTAAGTAAGTTCGCTGATGACACAAAGGTCGGTGGTGTTGTGGATGATCTGGAAGGATGGCAAAAGTTGCAGCAGGACATAGATAGGATGCAGGACTGGGCGGAGAAGTGGCAGATGGACTTCAACGCGGATAAATGTGTAGTCGTCCATTTTGGCAGAACCAACGGGATGAACGAGTACACTATCAAGGGCAGAAGTCTGAGTAGTGTTGAGGAGCAGAAGGATCTTGGGGTCCGGGTCCACAGGACTCTTAAATCGGCCTCGCAGGTGGAGGAGGTGGTCAAGAAGGCGTATGGTGTACTGGCCTTCATTAATCGAGGGATTGAGTTTAGGAGTCGGGAGGTAATGCTGGAACTTTATAAGACCCTTGTCAGGCCTCATTTGGAGTATTGTGCGCAGTTCTGGTCGCCTCACTATCGGAAAGATGTAGAAGCTATTGAAAGGGTGCAGAGGAGATTTACAAGGATGTTGCCTGGACTGGGAGGCATGCCTTATGAAGTTAGGTTGAGGGAGCTGGGACTCTTTTCCCTGGAGAGACGAAGGTTGAGAGGCGACCTTATAGAAGTTTACAAAATGTTGAGAGGAATAGATAGGGTGGACTCTCAGAGGCTATTTCCCCGGGTTGAAATGGTCGCTACGAGAGGACACAGATTTAAGGTGCGGGGAGGGAGGTTCAGAAGTGATGTTAGGGGTAAGTTTTTCACTCAGAGGGTGGTGAGTGAATGGAATCAGCTGCCGTCAGTGGTGGTGGAGGCGAGCTCGCTGGGGTCTTTTAAAAGACTTCTGGATGAGTATATGGGGTTTAATGAGATTGAGGGTTATAGATAGGTCTGTAAGTTGGTAGGTGATGTGATCGGCGCAACTTGTGGGCCGAAGGGCCTGTTTGTGCTGTAGTGTTCTATGTTCTATGTTCAACAGTTGATGCAATTCCCAATTCTTTTCTCAAATTAGGTTTCATATAGTACAGCAATGACATAACAATTAAAATAACAAGCCAAATCTAAGAATTAAAAATGAATGGTACCAATGTCATCAGGATATCTGCAAAGTGTGAAAATGAAGTAAAAATATTGAACTTTAAATTAGTTTCTTCAGCATTGTTTTCACCTACCCATTATAATATCTTCTATGTGCCCAATGACTGTATCAAATTCAGCATCAACATCAGATGAACTGGATAAGAAATGGAAATAGGATATTAACTTTTTTTAAAAATGTAATTCATGCATAATTGTACCATATTAATATTACACATAATGTACATCCAATTTCCAGAAATGGGCATTACACCTTCTTAGACTTTGCAAAGCTACACCCGTTAATATGAAATACATTTTTGTGACATTTCCTATTGGTTGTATACAAGGTGAGCCCCTTCAAACTATTATATGTTTGAAGCTCCCCTTCCATTTCTTATCCACAAGTTGCCCATTGGCAAAATCATCTGAAAACAAGTGCTAGCTTTCACCTGGACACTTACGATACCAGCTCTACCTCAACTCTCTGGATGAATTTACTGTGGCCAAATTATCAATGGGTTTATCCAAAATAAGAATTTGATGAGAAGTTATTTCCAACAACCAAACATTAGGAAGATTGAAGCCATTATCTTCAGTCCCTGCAACAAACTCCACTGACTAGCTACTAACTTAATCCTTCTCCCTGGCAACAATGTGCGGTGAACCAGACTGTTTACAACCTTGGTAACATGAGACCACAAAATGATCTACTGACCACACAAAAAAGCAATCAACAACACTGCCTATTTCCACCTCGTAACATCACTTGACTTTGATCACCTGTCTCAGCTCATCTGTTGCTGAAACCCCCACCCAAGTCTTTGTTACTTCTAACACACTTCTGGCCTGACCTTCCATATGCTACTCTCCTAAACCAGAGATCATCCAAAGATCTGCTGCCCATGTCCTCACTTACACCAAGTCCTATTTATCTGTCTTCTCACTAACCTGTAATGATTACTGGTCCAGCAACACTTCCATTTTAAAATTCTTTTCCTGATTTTCAAATCTCTCCATGACCTTGTTCCTCCCTCACTCTGTAATCTCCTCCAGCCTCAACTCTCAGGGATATCTGTGGTCATCTTGATGTCGGGGCCTTCTACCCTCAACCATCACCCTCAGTTTTCCTGGGGAGGGGAGGGAAGGCCTTGATTTTAATTACTCCACCATTGTTGGCCATGTCTTCAATTTCTTAGGCCACAAACTTGTGAATTCTCTCAAATTGTCCCCCTCCTTTTAGCTGCTGCTTAAAATCCATCTCAATGACCAAAATCCACCTTTCCAAATATCTCATCTCCTTTGGCTTAGTGTCAAACTTTGCTCTATAAGAACATAAAAAATAGGAGCAGGAGTAGGCCATCTAGCCTGCCCCGCCATTCAATAAGATCATGGCTGATCTGTCGCTGCTCAGTTCCACTTTCCCGCTTTCTCTCCATAACCCTTAATCCCCTCTCTTATCAAAAACCCATCAACTCGCGTCTTAAAAATATTTAGCGAGGCAGCCTCCACCACTTCAACGGGCAGAGAATTCCAGAGATTCACCACCCTTTGAGTGAAGAAATTCCTCCTCAACTCCGTTCTAAACTGCCCCCCTTTTATCTTGAGGCTGTGCCCCCTAGTCCTACTGTCTTTTTTGAGCAGGAAGAGTCTCTCCACCTCTATCCTGTCCATCCCATTCATCATCTTATACGTCTCAATGAGATCTCCCCTCATTCTTCTAAACTCTAACGAGTACAAGCCCAGTTTATTCAGCCTCTCCTCATAGCTCAACCCCCTCAACTCCGGTATCAGCCTAGTAAACCTCCTCTGCACTCCCTCCAAGGCCAAAATATCTTTGCGCAGGTGCGGCGCCCAAAACTGCACACAGTACTCCAGCTGTGGCCTCACCAATGCCCTATACAGCCGCAGCAAGACCTCCCTACTTTTATATTCAATCCCCCTCGCTATGAAGGCCAGCATCCCATTCGCCTTCCTGACCACCTGCTGCACCTGCAAGCTGGGTTTTTGCGACTCATGCACAAGGACCCCGAGGTCCCTCTGCACCGTCGCCTGCTGCAGTTTTTCGCCCCGTAAGTAATAGTCCTTCCTACCATTCTTCCTACCAAAGTGGACCACCTCACACTTGCCAACATTAAATTCCATTTGCCATTTCCTGGCCCATTCGCCCAGCCTATCTAGATCCTTCTGCAGACTCTGCACACCCTCTGCACAATTTGCTGTTCCCCCAATCTTGGTGTCATCAGCAAATTTCGACACCCTACACTCGGTTTCCTCCTCCAGATCATCTATATAAATGGTAAATAGCTGAGGCCCCAGCACCGACCCCTGGGGCACTCCACGAGTCACCATCCGCCAATCCGAATAGCACCTGTTGACCCCCACTCTCTGCCTCCTATTTGACAACCAATCCTCTATCCACGCTAACACCCTACCCCCAACTCCATGTCCCTCGACCTTCTGCAATAACCTCTTGTGAGGTACTTTGTCAAACGCCTTCTGAAAATCTAGAAAGACCACATCCACCGGCTCTCCTCTATCCACCGCCCTAGACACATCCTCATAGAACTCCAGTAAATTTGTCAGACACGACTTCCCTTTAATGAAACCGTGCTGCGTCTGCTCTATCAAGCAATTCCCTTCAAGATGCCTCGCAATTTCCTCCTTAATGACAGATTCTAACATTTTACCTACCACAGACGTTAAACTAACCGGTCTATAATTCCCCGCCTATAACGGTCCTGTGATATTGTATTATCTTAGAGGTGCTATATAAATTCAAATTATTGTTGTGCCTACAACTAAATTGAGTGCAACTTGCCTATCACCTTGCTATGTATTCTGAATTTTAAAAATTGTAATGAGAGATAAATGAGCCTTAAGGATAAGTAGAAATCAAGGATTTGCAGTTTATGCATAACAATCTTTCTAGCTGGCAGCCTTTTGTTTTGTGAGACAATGGTTTGCACATGGTGGTCAACTCGATGTTAAACATTTCCTGGAGTGGTTCAAGAGCTCCACTTAGGAATGCAGTCGCTGCTGCATAGAACCATAGAATCCCTACAGTGCAGAAGGTGGCCATTTGGCCCATTCAGTTTGCATGGACTCTCCAAGAGAACATTTTACTCAGGCCCACCCTCCCCCCACCATGGCGAACTGACCGAACCTACATATCTTTGGACACTAAGGGGCAAGGTATGGCCAGTCAACCTAACCTGCACATCTTTGGACTGTGGAAAGAAACTGGAGCACCCAGAGGAAACTTATGCAGACATGGGGAGAACATACAAACTCTGCACAGTCACCCAGGGCCGGAATCGAACCTGGGCACTTAGCACTGAGAGGCAACAGTGCCACTGAGCCACAATGAGCTGAGGTGGTACATAATTCACTGGCCTGATTTCTCAGGGCCTCTTCTCAGCCAGCTGAACTTTTCATATCTCCTCGCTTTTTCCAATGCCCCTTCAGAGGTCCCAACCATCAATGGCCATCTTCTAGTTTTCTGTGGCTGTGTTGATGAATGCCATCTTCATCCCCAACTTGCAGGAGTCTTGTTGCGAACAAGGTGGTGACCTAGTAGCCAGTTCACCATATAGAAAGTTTTTGGGTATACATCCGATGACAAGGCTAAGCCATTGTAGATTTTGCTGGCTCCATAATAAGTGTATGCTGACAGAATTTGCAAGATCCAAGGTCCACCTGAATTGGTGACCTTGTCCCATCAAAAGAAACTGAAGATACGTTTGAGGCAGGGAAATTATACACATAATTATCCAATCTAGTCATGAATGTAGAAATTTGGTCCTGAATTTATCACTAACACTGCAATAGTGGGGCATAACAAAATGGCATTCAGTACTTATGAATCATAGAATGGCCCAGCGTTGAGGTGAGCCATTTGGCCCACAATTCCTGCGATGGCTGGTTGAAAGAGTTATCCAAATAGTCCCAAGTCCCTCCTCTTTCATCAGGGCTCTGTAATTCCAGTTTGAAAGTTATGATTGAATCTGTTTCCAGCACTGTTTCAGGCAGTGCATTTCAGATTTCATTTTTCTTCCCTCATCTCTCTCTCACTGACTTCACTGTCGCTAAATTATCTAGTTCTTTTGTCCATTACCACAAGTCTGTATCTGGTTACCAACCCACCTGCCAAAGGAAATAGTTTCTCCTTATTTCCTCCATCAAAACCGTCTATGATTTTAAATACCTCTATCAAGTTTTCCTTTAACTTTCTTTGCTTTAAGGAGAACAACCTCATTCCACTATTCTCTTGATATAATCAAAGTCTTTCAACCCTGATACACTCCAATAAATCTCTGCACCATCTCTTAGGCCTTGACATATTTCCTAAAGTGTGATGCCAAGAATTAGAAACAATATTCCAGCAAAGATATAACCAAAGATATAACTCTCCTACTGATTTATGAAGGAGATTCCGTAGGCCATTTTAACGCCTTCTCAACCTGTTCTGCCACCTTCAACATTCTTTCTTTGTACACCCCACGTTGCTCTGTTCCTGCACCCTCTTTAAAATGATTTGGTATAATCAATCATTCTGATAAATAACTTCTTCAATGCTGGAGAGATTTTAGTATTTATGTTTAAAATGACCCAATATGAAAAAAGGACATTAGTTTTTTTATCATTTCATAAAATATATATGATGGATATAACTGAGATAACACTGTGCACATTGAAGCCATATTCTCTTTGTGATGATTCAATTACACTCCAGTTTTCAATAGAAGGTATGCAACATTTACCAATTAATTTTAATGCAATTAAGATAATTAATTGGAAGGCAATTGAAACAAACAAGCATTTTGGCTGGAAGAATATAAAAGAGATAATATAAAATAAAAAGTGCCATTTTAAAGGGGATACAGGAGCAGAGGGACTTGAGTTTATATGTGCACAAGTCAAAGATGGCCAGACAGGTTGAAAGAGCAATCAATAATGCACATAGTATCCTAATATTAATAATAGCACAAAGTACAAAACCAAAATGGTTACATTGAACTTGCATAGAATACTAATTCAGCCTCAGCTGGAGTATTGCATCCAATTCTGGGCACCAGAAAAGATGTGATAGGAAAGATGTGAAGACATTGGAGAATGGGTAGAAAAGATTCACAAGCATGGTTCCAGGTATGAGGAACTTCAGTTATGTAGGTAGACTGGAAAAGTTGGGATTTTAGAGACTATTATTAGAGGCACTTAGGCAGAGTTAACATGATTTTGTGAAACGGAAATCACGTTTAACCAATTGGATGGAGGTCTTAGAAGTAGCAACATATGCTGTGGATAAAGGAGAACTAGTAGATACACTATATTTAGATTTCCAGAAGGAATTTAATAAGATGCCACATCAAAGGTTACTGCAAATACTGGGGACATTGGCAATGGATAGCAGATTGTTTGCTGTTAGTTAGCCAGAGCGTAGGCATAAATGGGTCTTTTTGGCTTGGCAGGATGTAACAAGTGATGTGCCACAGGGATCAGTGCTGGGGCCTCAACGTTTTACAACATGTATAAATTACTTGAATGAAGGGACCAAAGATAGGAATGCTAAATTTGCTGATGACATAAAGATAGGTAGGACAGGAAGATGTGAGGAGGACACAAGGAGGCTACAAAGGAATATAGATAGGTTAAGTGAGTGGGTGAAGTTTTGGTAAATGGAGTATAATGTGGGAAAGTATGAAATTGTCAATTTGGGGATAAAGATAATATGCTTATCTTTTATTCTAAATTGTGAGGGATATCAGAGCTCTATTTGCAAGGGGCCATGGGGTCCTAGTGCACGAATTATAAAAAGATAATATGCAGGTTCAGTAGAATATCATTGTTTATCGCGAGGGGAATTGAATACAAAAGTGGGGATGTTCTGCTTCACCTATACAGGGTATTGGTGAGACCTGAAGCAGAGGTTTACTGTACTAAAACCTGGATTCGTGGATTATCTTCTGAGGAAAGGTTGGACAGGCTAGACTTGTACCCTTGTAATTAGAATTTAGAAGAGTAAGAGCTGACTTGACTGAAACATACAAGATCTTGACAGGGTGGATGTGGACAGGATGCCTTCTTTTGCATGAGTATCGAGAACTAGGGCCATTGTTTAAAAAAAGGTGTCGCCATTGAGAGCAGATATTAGGAGATTTTCTTCCCTCTATGAGCTGCGTGTCTTTGGAACTCTCTTCCTCAAAAGGCAGTGAAGTTGTATCTATTTTAAAGGCAGAAGTAGATAGATTCTTGGTAAGGAAGGTGGTGAAAAATGGTTGGAAGTATGCAGGAATGTGAAGTTTGAGCTTACAGTCAGATCAACTGTGATCACATTGAATGGCAGAGCTGGTTCAAAGGGCTAGGCAGCGTACTCGAGTCAAATTGATGGATGTTTTCCTTGGAGGCGATGAGTCTGAGAGAAGATTAGATAGAGTGATATTCAAAACCATAAAGCTAGATAGGGAAAAACTGTTCCCACTCATGAGAAGATTAAGAACAAGAGGATATAGGTTTAATACAACTAGCAGAAGATGCAAGAAAAAAGACACAAATAATCTTTTCCACACAGCAAGTGGTTAAGGTCTGGAATGCAGTGCCTGAGAGTCTATTAGAGGCAGGTTCAATCAAGCATTTGAAAAGGGAATTAGACTTATCTGAAAAGGAAAAATAACATGTTGGGTTATGGGGACAAAGGGGAATGGTACTGGGTTATTGCTCACTTGGCAAGCCACTGCAAGACACTATGCCCATATGGCCTCCTTCAACACCAACAATTCTGGTGATTACGACTGGTGTCTCCTGTGTAACAACTATCATCAGATTGGTTAGAAGTAAAAATGAATTCCTGGGTGTTCCTTGGATATTTTTCCTTTTGTAGTATCTGGTCATCTTTTTGATAGCATATCCATTCAGATGTTTACAATGAGATATGATTAAAGTTTAGTTCATGTTTTGTTGTATAAAACCCTGAATGTCATGTACATTTAAGATTCATCATAAAAATGCTCAAAACATCAGTTGAATTTGGAGATCTCTTAAAGATCTTTACAAAATCTGAGATAAAAGAAAGCTGTCCGAAAGGGTAAGCATAATGATTTCTAACTAATGACTACAAAATGGATAGATATTTAATGTTTCTAGCACTGCAGTAACACATGCCTCAGTATCCTTACTTAAACATATATTTAATATGAATAAGTTTACGTGAAGGATAGTTAGATGATACAATTTCTGCTGAGGTTCCACGGGACATTCTATGAGCTTAAGAGACTTGTGGAAAAATTAATTATTTGTAGGCTTATAGGATCACTGGAGGACATCATGTGACGAATGTTACATCATCCAGGGTGAGTTACAATGCAGTGTTTGTAAACATTCCATTGGAAAAACATCTTCTTTTTGCTGTTTTGTGTTATTAAGACCATTAAAGAAATAAAAGCTCTGAATTTCTGAAATACTGAATCCAAGGCTCACATTTTGGTATTCCAAATCTTAGCACAATAACTCAATGACAAAAGCTTACTTACATAGCTGTGGCAAAATTGTCATCTTCTGTATCCTCCATTTCTACCACTCGATCTCCATTACCAAACAGAACTATCCGGAACAAAAAAAAAGTTATAGAAGTAGGTTCATTTTCGAAATATCATTAAATTATTTATCAGTAAATGTATAAAGTTAGAGGCTGAAGTACAGTGCTATACAAACCATACAGATAGCAAGTTACCTCAGATCAGATAAGGATCAAAAGTTGTGAAGCTCTGATAATTCTGATAACTGTATATGGTGAAAGAATGAATCTAAAACTACTGTTTTACCTCAAAAAGGCTTACTCTTAAAACTGTTGAGCAGAGTAACACTCTCTCAGTTCCCTCCACATCTCACTGTTACAGCTATGTTCACATATAGGCGAGCCAATGCTTATCCACTATTTGATTTTCTTTAGTAATGCAATTGGTTTAACAATGTAATTGCTGATACTTGACAACATCACCCTGATTCCTTAGCAGAATGTTATGCAACCCACTGCTCAATGTGGAATGGTATCATACAGGTCAGGAAGGTTCAGTCTCAACTCTGTGCTCAGCTCAATATTTTTAAGAGGCGGGTTGATAGGTTTTTGATAGGCAAGGGGATTAAGGGTTATGGGGAGAGGGCAGGAATGTGGAACTGAGCCACGACAGATCAGCCATGATCTTATTGAATGGCGGGGCAGGCTCGAAGGCCTACTCCTGCTCCTATTTCTTATGTTCTTATGTTCCAATGAAAAGCGTGAAGAGGAAGGGCAATAGCCAAAAAATGCATACATGTTGATAACGGATAAGCTCACATTTTGGGATGAAGTGAGTTGACACAGTAATGATGAAAAGCACTGCTGGCTGAATTAATTGTTAAAGCCAATAATAAGATTATTGTATTTCAAAATGAATTTCCAAAATTGTTTGCAGGCCTTAGGAGGTTCAAGACAGAATATCATATCACCCGACAAGCTGATGCTAAACCAGTTTGCCCCAAAAAAGTCCGTCCACACTCCTGGACAAAGTTGAAGATGAAATTGAGAAGATGCAATAAGCAAGGGGTTCTCTCACTTTTCACCAGGCCAACAAAATGGTGTTCAGGAATGGTTATGGTCCTAAAGCCAATGGCTTAATAAAAATTTACTTTTTTGATTTGTTTTATTGTCATATGTATTAGTATGCAGCGTAAAGTATTGTTTCTTGCACACTATACAAACAAGGTATATCGTTCATAGCAAAGGAAACGAGACAGAGCAAAATGCAACGTTACAGTCATAGCTAGGATGCAGTGAAAGATCAACTTAGCATAAGGTAAGCCCATTCAAAAGTCTGATAGCAGCAGGGAAGAAGCTGTTCTTCAGTCGGTTGGTGCGTGGGGTCTGCCTTCTAATCAACACCTCATGGTGCCTAGACATAGTTATACTGGTGAATTTCTGTTCCCCAGATCTAGAATACCTGACACTAAAACGTTGCCCCTACTTCCTTCCGTGGGAGTTCATCTCGGTTATCCTGACGGAGTTTACATTCCACCCCACACAGACTTGAAGACCAGGCTGGACGGACTATGCAACCATCACAAATAGCCTTGAGACAAAACATCCCAAGGCCTTGCTCATTGTGCCCGGGACTTAATCAGGCCAAGCTTAAGGTGTTTCACCAAGATATCACCAATATATCTCTTGTTCCACCAGAGACCCAAACATGCTAGTCTACTGCCAAACAAATATCAAAAACGTTTACCGCTCCGACGCCTGCCCACACTTTGGTAAATCAGGCCACAAGGCTGTGCTCCTGCTCCCGACAAGCAAAAATTGAAAGAGGAGAATAAGAACATAAGAACATAAGAAATAGGAGCAGAAGTAGGCCATCTGGCCCTTCGAGCCTGCCCCGCCATTCAATAAGATCATGGCTGATCTGTCGTGGCTCAGTTCCACCTTCCCGCCCTCTCCCCATAACCCTTAATCCCCTCTCTTATCAAAAACCCATCAACCCGCTTCTTAAAAATATTTAGCGAGGCAGCCTCCACCACTTCAACGGGCAGAGAATTCCAGAGATTCACCACCCTTTGAGTGAAGAAGTTCCTCCTCAACTCCGTTCTGAACCGCCCCCCCTTTATCTTGAGGCTGTGCCCCCTAGTCCTACTGTCTTTTTTGAGCGGGAAGAGTCTTTCCACCTCTATCCTATCCATCCCATTCATCATCTTATACGTCTCAATGAGATCTCCCCTCATTCTTCTAAACTCTAACGAGTACAAGCCTAGTTTATTCAGCCTCTCCTCATAGCTCAACCCCCTCAACTCCGGTATCAGCCTAGTAAACCTCCTCTGCACTCCCTCCAAGGCCAAAATATCCTTGCGCAGGTGCGGCGCCCAAAACTGCACACAGTACTCCAGCTGCGGCCTCACCAATGCCCTATACAGCTGCAGCAAGACCTCCCTACTTTTATATTCAATCCCCCTCGCTATGAAGGCCAGCATCCCATTCGCCTTCCTGACCACCTGCTGCACCTGCAGGCTGGGTTTTTGCGACTCATGCACAAGGACCCCGAGGTCCCTCTGCACCGTCGCCTGCTGCAGTTTTTCGCCACGTAAGTAATAGTCCTTCCTACCATTCTTCCTACCAAAGTGGACCACCTCACACTTGCCAACATTAAATTCCATTTGCCATTTCCTGGCCCATTCGCCCAGCCTATCTAGATCCTTCTGCAGACTCTCCACACCCTCCGCACAATTTGCCTTTCCCCCAATCTTGGTGTCATCAGCAAATTTCGACACCCTACACTCGGTTCCCTCCTCCAGATCATCTATATAAATGGTAAATAGCTGAGGCCCCAGCACCGACCCCTGGGGCACCCCACTAGTCACCAACCGCCAATCCGAATAGCACCCATTGACCCCCACTCTCTGCCTCCTATTTGACAACCAATCCTCTATCCACGCTAACACCCTACCCCCAACTCCATGTCCTCTGACCTTCTGCAGTAACCTCTTGTGAGGTACCTTATCAAACGCCTTCTGAAAATCCAGAAAGACCACATCCACCGGCTCTCCTCTATCCACCGCCCTAGACACATCCTCATAGAACTCCAGTAAATTTGTCAGACACGACTTCCCTTTAATGAAACCGTGTTGCGTCTGCCCTATCAAGCAATTCCCTTCAAGATGCCTCGCAATTTCCTCCTTAATGACGGATTCTAACATTTTACCTACCACAGACGTTAAACTAACCGGCCTGTAATTCCCCGCCTTTTGCCTGGCACCCTTCTTAAACAACGGCGTAACATTAGCCGTCCGTCAAAGAAAGTTGTGCAATGTTGGCTTGAGGAATTGGATGATTTCCTATGGGACTGCTTAGAGTCAGTAGACTGGTCAGTATTTAAAAACTCTGCAACCACCCTGAACGAGCATGACATTACAGACTTCACTAAAGTGTGTAGAAGATTGTGTGCTTCCCAACTGGAAACCATGGATGAACAGGGATAGCCACTGCCTGCTGAAGTTCAAGATCTGAGGAGTTCAAGTCAGGCGATCCTAACCTGTACAAGAATGCCAGATATGATCCACAGAGATTCATCATAGATGCCAAAAGACAGTACCCAACCAGGCTAGAATCCCAGGCTAGCCACATGACCTCCTGCTGACCATGGCAAGGTCTGCAACAAGATGAAGGCAGGTAAAATCGCAACTCCAATGCACCCTTCCCCAATAAGCTCAAAGCGTTCTATGCTAGTTTTCAGCAAGAGGTTAGCAAGAGCACCCCCTCCATCCTGGAAGCCTCGAATAAACCTGTATCTGAGGTCACCACTGCCAATGTCAGAGCAGCCTTCTCAAAAGTCAACCCCTGGAATGCAACTAGCCCAGATGGGGTACACAGACAAGCACTCAGAGTCTGCGCGACCAGCTGGATAATTGCAGATATCTTCAACCTCTCTTTACACCAACATGAGATCCCTACACTCAAGAAGACAACCATCATCCCAGTACCAAAGAAAAGCCAGCAGCACGCCTTAATGACTATCGTCCAGTGAAATGGTTCGAAAAGTTAGTCATGAAACAAATCAATCCCTCCCTACTAGACTGCCTGGATCCACCACAGTTTGCTTATTGCTACAACAGGTCCACAGCCAACGCCATCTCCCTGGCCTTACATTCAACCCTGGAACACTTAGATAACACAGACACCTATTCAAAGACTACACCTCAGCCTTTAACACCGCTATTGCAGACTCATCTCCAAACTCCGCGGCCTGGGGCTTGGCTCCTCCCTCTGCAACTGGATCCTAGACTTCCCAACCACAGAATGCAGTCAGTAAGGATAGACAACAACACCTTCTCCACGATCATCCTCAATACTGATGCTCCGCAAGATTGTGTCCTCAGCCCCTTACTATACTCCTTATACACCTATGACTATGTGGCCAAATTCCTCTCCAACTCGATTTTCAAGTTGACTGACGACACCAGCATTGTGGGTTGGAACTCAAACAATGACATGACACAGTACAGGAAAGAGATGGAGAATCTGGTGAACTGGTGCGACGACAATAATCTTTCCCTCAATGTCAACAAAACGAAGGAGGTAGTCATTGACTTCAGAAAGCGTAAAGGGAGGACATGTCCCTGTCTATACCAATGGGGACAAAATGGTCGAGAGTTTCAAGTTTTTAGGTGTCCAGCTTACCAACAACCTGTCCTGGTTCCTCCATGCTGACGCTATAGTTGAGAAAGCCCACCAAGTCCTCCATTTTCTCTGGAGACTAAGGAAATTTGGCATGTCAGCTACAACACTCACCAACTTTTACAGATGCACCATAGAAAGCATTCTTTCTGGTTGTATCACAGTTTGGTATGGTTCCTGCGCTGTCCAAGACCACAAGGAAGTACAAAGGGTCGTGAACGAAGCCCAGTCCATCACTCAAACCAGCCTCCTATCCATTGACACTATCCACATTTCCTGTCACGGAAAAACAGCCAGCATAATCAAGAACGCCGCGCACTCTGGACATACATTTTTCTACTTTCTCCCGTCAGGAAAAAGATACAAAAATCTGAGATCACGTACCAACAGACTCAAAAGACAGCTTCTTCCTTGCTGCCATCAGACTTTTGAATGGACCTACCTTGCAATAAGCTTATCTTTCTCTACACCGTACCTATGACACTACATTTTGCACTCTCTTCTTTCCTTCTCTATGTACAGTATGCTTTGTCTGAATAATGTGCAACAAACAATACTTTTCACTACATTCTAATACATGACAATAATAAATCAAATCAAAAAAAAGGTGATCTCAGACTTTTTCCCAATGGAAGAAGGTGAAAGAGAATATTTCTGGGATGTGTGGGGTTCTTGATTATGCTGGCTGCTTTTCTGAGGCAGCGGGAAGCATAGACAGAGCCAATGGTCAATACACAGATTTAACTCAGTGAAACAGATCAGCGAAATGTGAGATCTATCCAATGGCCTCAGTGGATGACAGACTTGCCAAACTAGCCTAAAGTGTCCTGTATTTACCAAACTGGAAGCAAACAGTGGATTTTAGCAGTCAATTATCAAATTCCCCAAGTAATCCATCACAACACTATGCCAGCATGCTGGATTTTATACTGATTCAGATTGCCCTAATGTTTTATAAAGAAGCCCCTTAATCAATTTCTTAATCTGTCCTGCCGCATTCAAGGATTTAATAAGAACATAAGAACATAAGAAATAGGAGCAGGAGTAGGCCATCCAGCCCTTCGAGCCTGCCCCGCCATTCAATAAGATCATGGCTGATCTGTCGCTGCTCAGTTCCACTTTCCCGCCCTCTCCCCATAACCCTTAATCCCCTCTCCTATCAAAAACCCATCAACCCGCGTCTTAAAAATATTTAGCGAGGCAGCATCCACCACTTCAACGGGCAGAGAATTCCAGAGATTCACCACCCTTTGAGTGAAGAAGTTCCTCCTCAACTCCGTTCTAAACCGCCCCCCTTTTATCTTGAGGCTGTGCCCCCTAGTCCTATTGTCTTTTTTGAGCGGGAAGAGTCTTTCCACCTCTATCCTATCCATCCCATTCATCATCTTATACGTCTCAATGAGATCTCCTCTCATTCTTCTAAACTCTAACGAGTACAAGCCCAGTTTATTCAGCCTCTCCTCATAGCTCAACCCCCTCAACTCCGGTATCAGCCTAGTAAACCTCCTCTGCACTCCCTCCAAGGCCAAAATATCTTTGCGCAGGTGCGGCGCCCAAAAATGCACACAGTACTCCAGTTGCGGCCTCACCAATGCCCTATACAGCTGCAGCAAGACCTCCCTACTTTTATATTCAATCCCCTTCGCTATGAAGGCCAGCATCCCATTCGCCTTCCTGACCACCTGCTGCACCTGCAAGCTGGGTTTTTGCGACTCATGCACAAGGACCCCGAGGTCCCTCTGCACCGTTGCCTGCTGCAGTTTTTCGCCCCGTAAGTAATAGTCCTTCCTACCATTCTTCCTACCAAAGTGGACCACCTCACACTTGCCAACATTAAATTCCATTTGCCATTTCTTGGCCCATTCGCCCAGCCTATCTAGATCCTTCTGCAGACTCTCCACACCCTCCGCACAATTTGCCGTTCCCCCAATCTTGGTGTCATCAGCAAATTTCGACACTCCACACTCGGTTCCCTCCTCCAGATCATCTATATAAATGGTAAAAAGCTGAGGCCCCAGCACCGACCCCTGGGTCTCCCAGGACCCTCTGCTTTTGAATGCCCTGTAGAATTGTATGCTTTTCTCATTCTTGTTACCATAATTGATCACATTACACTTTCCTGTAATCACTTTCATTTACCACATGTCTATCCAATCCTTCAGCCAATGTTCTTTTGAAGTCTATCACTATCCTCAATTCATAATTGTGCGATCTGCAAATCTTGAAGTTGTGCCCTGCACATCCAAATCTAGATTATCAATATAGATTTTTTAAAAAGCAGTGGTCTTAATCTGGATCCTTGTATGACCCCATTATCCAACTTCCTCCAGCCTGAAAAACAACTCTTCAGCACAATTCACTGTTTCTAATCACACAGTCAACCTCGTATCATGCTGCCGCTGTCATTTTTATACGATGGTCTTCACCTTTGCTGACAAATTTATCAGGTGGTACTTGAAGTCTTTAGAAGTCCATTTATACCACATCAACCATATTACTCTCATCTACCCTCTGTTACTTCAATGAGAAATGCAATCAAATTAGTCAAACATGATTTGCCCTGAACAAATCTATATTGGCTTTCCTTAATTAAATCTACATTAGGCAAAAGGATTGCTAATTTTTTTCCTGAATTGTTATGAAAATGTCCCATCACCAAGGTTAAGCTAAATTGTCTGTCTAGGTGCATTGACCCAAACAGATGGTGGACTATGACGACTAAGGGAATTTCACAGTAACTTCATTGCAATGTTAATATAAGCCTTAACTGTGACTGATAAATAAACTTTACTTACTGGCCTTTTTTGAACAGGAGTGTAATATTTACAATTCTTTGGTCCTCTTCTTCCATCGGGGAAGAAGTTTGAGGTCACGTACCAACCAACTCAAGAACAGCTTCTTCCCTGCTGCCGTCAGACTTCTGAACGGACCTATCTTGTGTTAAGCTGATCTTTCTGTACATCCTAGCTATGATTGTAACACTACATTCTGCATTCTTTCGTTTCCTTCTCTATGAACAGTATGCTTTGTCTGTATAACGTGTAAGAAAAAATACTTTTCACTGTATACTAATACATGTGACAATATAAATCAAATCAAAACCTCTGGCACCATTCCTGACACTGAAGGAAGATGAAGTGAGTATAGCAAATATTTCTTCAATTTCCAATGTCATTGAATCAGATCCAGAAGACTTAACAACTTTTATAGGCAGTCTTCCTTATACGTCCTTTTAATCAATTTTTAATCCAGGCAATGTCTCAATAACCTCTTCTTCCTTAGTGAAAGTGCTGAAATATTAAATAGTGGCTTTGCAATGCACTCTGTCTCCATGCAATAGTTACATTTTTGATCCACAAGTGGCTCAAGTCCTTATTCCACCACCCCCCTCTACTATTTAAATGTCTAAAGAGGGCTTTTGGATTCCATTTCATGTTAGCTGCCAGTTTCTTTTTGCACTCTCTCTTCAGTATTCATAGTCTTTTTTCTATTTCCACTGTGAATTTACTGCATTCAAACTCTCACTTGTATTGTCAACTGACATCTATAGCATGCATCCTTTCTTCTGCTTTCTCTTACTCTCTATCGCTTTGATTATCGAGTGTGTCCTGGCTTTGTTTACCTTACATTTTCCCCTTTGTGAAAATGTACCTCCAATGTACCCCCACCATTTCTTTAAAATTTCATGATTGCTATGCTTGCAAATCTTTGATTCCAATTTACATGGATCAGATCCATTCTCACCCCACTGAAATTGGCCCTCTCACAATCAATTAATTTTACATTGGGTTGCTCATTATACTTTTCGTAGCTAACCTAAACCTTTAGCTATTGTGCTCATGCCCCCAGTCCGTCACTTGGCCACTTCCAACACCAGCCCCTCGCCTGGCAATTCCCAACTCCCCAGCCCCTCGCCTGGCAATTCCCAACTCCCCAGCCCCCCGCCTGGCAATTCCCAACTCCCCAGCCCCTCGCCTGGCAATTCCCAACTCCCCAGCCCCTCGCCTGGCAATTCCCAACTCCCCAGCCCCTCGCCTGGCAATTCCCAACTCCCCAGCCCCTCGCCTGGCAATTCCCAATTCCCCAGCCCCTCGCCTGGCAATTCCCAATTCCCCAGCCCCTCGCCTGGTGACCTCCAATCCCATTCTTTTACCTAGTAATCTCCAGTTTCCCAGCTCCAGTCTCTTACTTGGCAATTTACAATTCCATATTCCCTTACCTGGTAACCTACAGTCTCAGTCTTTTAAGATCATTAAATATAGATGCAGAGGCCATTCAGCCCATCGGGTCTGCTTAGCCATTCAATCATGGCTGATACGATTCTCATCCCCATTTTCTTGCCTTCTCTCCATAACCCTGAATTCCCTTATTAATATCTCTATCTTAAAGACATTCAATGATCTGGCCTCCACAGCCCTCTGTGGCAATGAGTTCCACAGATTCATCACCCTCTGGCTGAAGAAATTCCACATCATCTCAGTTTTAAAGAAGCATCCCTTCAATCTGAGAATATGCCTTCCAGTTCTAGTCTCCCCCACTACTAGATACATCTTCCCCATGTCCCTCTATCTAGGCCTCTCAGTATTCTGTAAATTTCAATTAAATCTCCCCTCATCCTTCTAAACACCATCCAGTGTAAACCCAAACTCTTCAACTGCTCCTCATATGACAAAATCTTCATTCCTGGGATCATTTTACGAACCTCCTCTGGGCCCCCTCCAAGGCCAGTACATCCTTCCTTAGAAATTGAGCCCCAAACTGCTCACAATATTCCAAATGGGAATCAATTTCACTTAGTAATCCCCATTCCCAGTCTCTCACCTGGTAATCTCCAGGCCATTGTTGAAAGCCTCCTCTCCACAGCAACGGAAGTAACCGGCCCCACCACAGAAGCGTCCCCACGACAAATAGCGGCGACACCACAGGTTCCTAGGATTGAGTGCGGCGAAATAGAAAGCAAGAGATGGAGCCGAACTCGAACTCAGTTGGGGCTCAGATCAGCAACATTCAGCTGCCTCTCTCTAATCTCCCCATTAAGCCATCGCGCTCTTTGGGAGAAATGTACTCCCAGCCCCAATTTCCGGTCCGCGAGCTCTGCAACCGGCAGCCGCTAGCCGCGAATCCGGCTCCGCTCCGCCAGGGGGACAATCAGGCTGGCGCACTCCGCTCCGCCAGGGGGACAGTCAGGCTGGCGCACTCCGCTCCGCCAGGGGGACAGTCAGGCTGGCGCACTCCGCTCCGCCAGGGGGACAGTCAGGCTGGCGCACTCCGCTCCGCCAGGGGGACAGTCAGGCTGGCGCACTCCGCTCCGCCAGGGGGACAGTCAGGCTGGCGCACTCCGCTCCGCCAGGGGGACAGTCAGGCTGGCGCACTCCGCTCCGCCAGGGGGACAGTCAGGCTGGCGCACTCCGCTCCGCCAGGGGGACAGTCAGGCTGGCGCACTCCGCTCCGCCAGGGGGACAGTCAGGCTGGCGCACTCCGCTCCGCCAGGGGGACAGTCAGGCTGGCGCACTCCGCTCCGCCAGGGGGACAGTCAGGCTGGCGCACTCCGCTCCGCCAGGGGGACAGTCAGGCTGGCGCACTCCGCTCCGCCAGGGGGACAGTCAGGTTGGCGCACTCCGCTCCGCCAGGGGGACAGTCAGGCTGGCGCACTCCGCTCCGCCAGGGGGACAGTCAGGCTGGCGTATGGTTCTCCGAGGTGGCCTTCGTGACACATGACAGCGCTGAATCGCTGAACAGAGACTGAAAGTTAAGTCCTGGCTGGAGACAATTCACATCTCTTTATCTTATACTAATCCACTCACATCTGTACTTCTAAGTCTTGAGTTTTGTGTCTGTACATGCCCTGTTTGTGAACAGATCTGATGAAGGAGTAGCGCTCCAAAAGCTTGTGCTGCCAGGACTTTAACCTGGGGTTGAGAGACTTATTAGTGTGCATACTCCACTCCGCCAAAGAGACAATCAGGCTGGTGCACTCCACTCTGCCAAGGAGCACATAGCTTTTTGTTTGTTTTTGATTCCTAGTGCCTAAAGTAGCAAATCATAATTCATATATGAAAAAATATCTTCACCAAATCCCCTTAAAAGTGTCCAGAAATGTGTATATGTTATTATTTTGGGACTGCTCCTGCTATGGCAACATTTACTGACCAATTTAAGCTGCCTTCTGAAGCACACGTCCATGGATTGATGCTGATAAACGCATGGGAATTATAAGCCAGCAATATTTTTCTCATTCAAAATGAGAATGGTACACTTTGCTAATAAGATAACTGGCAGCCTTCAGAAGATCATTGCTATATGTCAACACAATTATGTTCAGACTACTCCTGAATTTAGTGTACAACTTTTTGATTAGAGTATAACATACTGTACTGAAGATAGCAGCTACAGCCCAATCAAATCAACAGCAGTATAATGCTCAACACCAGCCTCCTTTTATCCCTTTTCATCTGACGCCATTAACTTATTCCTTCATACTCCCAGCTAACAGCTATACTTGAGACAGATGACCGAAAATACTTCAGGATACCAAACAAGTTAAACTGAACCAAAGAGCATAGGGATACTACAATTATTCTGTCAGTTCCAGCTAACACATTCTTCATCTTAATGCTTACTATTCTGTGCATGAAGGGAAAACTAGTGGTTACTAAACTGCAATTTGGCAAGGAATTACCCAAGATAAAATTGTTGTTGGTGGTGGGCTGTATAACCTATTTTCGATGATAACAGTTCCAAGAAAACATGGTTGAGAACAAAGAACCATTCACTCAAAACCATGAGGTCATGACAAGGTGGTAAATATTCAATCTGAAGTAGAAGCAGGCAGGCAAATATCAACAGCCAAGGTTGTTAAAGTTGTTGATCATACTTTCAGTCTCCAGTTGAACATTCTCCTGAACACACAGTGACTAATCCTCTCCCAAAGATAAAGGCACAATTTCCAAGCCAGCTGAAAAGGGATTTGAACGTCATAAGCTGTCTCACAAACCAGTTTTGTAAAAATAACAGAAATCAATACATTTTGAAATATTTGACAGTGATAAGGGACTTCAGCACCAGGGAAAGCAATTGTAACTACCCAACAGAAGATTAATTTCTAATGACATGTACAAAATATTCATTGTTATAAACAGTGGAAGTAAACCTGAATGCTGTACATATATTTAGTCAAATATGCGCAATGGGAAGCTCAAAAGGTAATTTGTTCTAAACACCAATGGCATACAAAAAAGGTGAAAATGTTACTAATTTTGTTTTGTCCTAATAAATGCTTCTCAAGTCTTCAAACATTTTCTGTATGCAAATTTATTTCTGTATTCAAATTTCTGAAAACACTGGTTGTTTTCATGTTTGACATTGGACAAGAATATCATCTTATTTTTGTACAGTGGTAAATAGGAATGTAGTAAAATCTTGTAAAGTACTTTTGGTGCAGTACAATAATGATCCAGAGCAACGAGTTAAGTTTGAATTGTCCACCAATAAAACTTAACATGACATATCAAACTCATCCAAAGATGGCACTATACTCCATTTCCAAGCCTAATTATTCAACTATTGTTCCTAAAACTGCTTCATAAATTTTCTTTAGCAAATGCTGCTGTCCCTTTCTTGACCCAGATTTGAGAGGTGTTTTTGAAACAGACTGTTTCATAATTCATTGCTCTAGCAAGTGCATTTCTGGTCTGAAAGAAATCAGGGAGGGGCAGGGGAGGTGAGAAAGCACAAATCTGTTGCATTACAAATCTTGGCAAATGCAATCATTAATGTTAAAGATGAATGAAAAAAATCTTCTTGCATCAGTAAAACACGCACTTTCATTAAATAAATAATTTATAATTTTGCTATCCACAAGGCTTGGTTGTGTAGACAGATTACAAATATTTTTGTGATCAGCAAAACAAAACTTGAAAAGTATGTTGATTACCAGAGATGTCCTGCATTTAAAAAAAGTTCAATGTTCTTTGGATTAATCAGATCTCAAATTCTAAGTAATTTGGCAAATCTTGCAGTTTTTGAATAGTTCATCTTCCATGTCATTTCTTTCAGCAAAAGTTGATACTGCTACTCTTGACACACACTTGTACCTTGTGAAACACCTACGAAAGTAAACAGTTGTGCATATAGGTAATAATGGAAAGCAAATCTCATCATTCATGAATATGTTTCTTCTTGATTTGCTGCCATTGCATATATCCTTGGAACCTTCTTGAACCTTAGAGCTTTTGACAGATTGGACAAGTGCCAGACTGATGCCAAATAAAAGTACAGTATGATGAGCAGCACCTTCTTTCAGTCAGAGGGCAAAAACAAACAAATAGATCTCTTTACTCTTGAAACAAGCTGGAATTTGCATCTTCTAAAAACTTCGGATGTTTTGTGCTCTTTGAGGTGAGAGACAGTAAGTGCTGAGGAATAGAACATTTCCCATTTCAGAGACTCAATATCCATGTGAAGCACTCTCAGGTCAGATGTTTTGTTAGCTGCTGTGTAAAGTTTCTCGACATTGCCCTATAATTTGTCCCCCCCACCACTGAACCTCAATCCATCCTCAGAGCACTCTACTGCAACAATATGACATTTTATCGATTCCCACAATAGCCAATGCATGGCATCAGTGAGATAACTAATTTAGTGCTAAAATGCAGCCAGGTATGTGCGAGTTCATGCACACTCAGAACTTTGTTGAAACTGCGCAAACTTATTCCATTGGAACCTTTGCCAAGTTAGCCTTTTTTGGCTAATGGACTGATACTAGCATCTGGAGGCATTGCACTTTTTGGACAGTACATGTCCCTGCTAGAGTTTCATTTGTTAGCACTTGGTACTTTATGTTGACTGGAACAGGTCTTAGAAGCAAGAGTTCAGGAAACATGTGAAATCAGCCTGACCCGGGTCTTTATTTCTTGACGACATAAGGGACAGGTGTCCAGCTGCAAGGCACATTCCATGCATAGATCACTGTTAAACAGAAAGATCAAATGTTAAGATAAGCTTTACAAAATATCTGGTTGACCATTGAAGGGCCACATGCTCACTGGACAACTATATTATCCCCAATTAAAGCTGTAAAATAGCAAGTTAAAAATATATGAATAAGCTGTAGTATTTGATCACAGACACTGTCCCAATGTTTTATGTCACTTTATCCCAGTGTAGCACAAAGAAGAGTAGTGCAAGTTTGGGGAATCAACTAGACTACTTTCTCTACTATACTTTCCATGGATAACTCTGGAAATTTTCTTTGCAGATATACCTAGAGGACATCAATGGGTAAGTCAGAGGCTTCCTGTAGCTCAACAATGATTTGTTTAGCCAATAGGGAAATTGATCACTTTACAAAGTTATATGCTAGCAATCTATTTGGTCTTGTTGCTCATGTTCCTGGGATTAGAATTATAACACAATTGTTAAGAAATCTTGTGGGGCTGTTCCAGTCACACACCATTAGCTCAGAAAGAACTACAAGCTAGTCTATTCAATGATCCATTGGTCTAAAATGTACCATCTTTATTCTGTCTACTGATCTGCAGGACTGTGGACCGGACCTTGGAAAACCAATGATTTTTGCTTTCGTGTCTATTCAATATTCCATAGTTACATACAAGATTGACAATCAACAAAATAAAGGCTTCATAAAAAAATGAATCCAAATACTCCAGCCATCACTAGATCAGGAGCAATTACTGGGCCAAGTTGCAGTTTGTAATCGAAGGAAATCAGCCTTTACAGAAGAGAGATACTATACAACTGGTCACCTTCCTTCATTTGATGACTTTCTCAGCACCTTATAAAATCATCAACACTTATTCTTCAGGATCAAACCCCACATAACCTCCCCTTTTATAATGTTACGTGTGTGTTAATTGACTGGTTCGATGATAGTCAAACAATGTCCGTAATTGGTTTCAAGGAAATTTAGGCAACTGCATTCATATTAATACCAACAAGAAAAACTGCAACAAATCATGCTTATAAACAAGAAATATTATTTACATGCATTATGTAAATATGAAACTGATTCTCAAAGTACATTGCAGAGAAGTTGATAGCAAGCCATCAAAAGACTTTTATTCTCTGGGTAGGGCAAGGAAGTTAGCTTTTTTTAATCATGGGGGCATAGATTTAAAGATAATGGGCAGGAGATTTAGAGGGGACCTGAGGAAATGTTTCTTCACCCAGAAGGTGGTGGGTATCTGGAACTCACTGCCTGAAAAGGTATAGATGTGGGAATCCTTGCAACACTTAGGAAGCATTTGGATGAGCACTTGAAGTGCCATAGCAGACAAAGCTACAGACCAAGTGCTGGAAAATGGGATTAGATGGATAGGTGCTTGATGGCTGGTGCAGACAAGGACCAAAGAATCTCCTTCTGTGCTGTAAAACTCAAATGTTGCTATTTTGGCAAGAAACAAGATTGCAGACATAAAAGTAAAAGCTCATGGGAACCAAGGGAAATTGATTCAGTGGCAGGAAACAAAGTTATGGTCAATGGGTGTTTTTGTGACTGGAAGGCTGTTTCCAGTCATAAACCCCAGCAACAGGTTCCCTTACTATTTAAAGTGGACATCAGTGATTTTTAAGTCAATGTAGAGGGCATAATTAAGTGTCCAGATATTAAAAAAATGACTGTGATACTGGACATGGTATAGCACACAAAAATGAGGTGTTATACTCAAATTATATAAAACACTAGTTAGACCACATCTCGAGCACTATTTGTAATTCTAGTCACTGCATTGCAGGAAGGATATGATTCTACCAGAATGGATAGAAAGGACCTTGGCAGGACTGAGGAAACAAACGGAGGAATTTGAGGAAATTGGACAGGTTGGGCTTGTTTGGGAGGAGGCCAATGGGAAATATTACAACATGTTTAAAATTAAAGGGCCTAGATAATGTTAAGAAAGAAAAGCCTATTTGCTTTAGCTGAAAATCAGTAACCAGGAACATAGATTTTAAGTAATTAGGAAGATTTGAGAGGTATTGAGAAATATTTTCACCCAAAGGGGCTAAGGGTCTTGAACTTGCTAACTGAATTTGACAGTACAGACAAATATTTATCACTTAAAATATGCACTGGAGATGATATAACATACCAGGCTAGGAATCAGAAACTGGAGTTGGGATTAGACTGATAACAATTTCAACTAACGTGGACACGACAGGCCATGTGGCCTCCTTCTACGTCGTCTATGTTGGCAAAGACTCAGGAAGCAGAAACATTGAAAATTTTTAGAAATCCAACGTTTCTCCTAAAACGTATGGACATGATCCAAACCTCTTCTCCTTAAAGGACCTTGGTCTTTTATAAGATACAATGCACATGAATTAGGATCAATTTTCTGCTGCCAGAAATCATACAAGCACGTTCAGGAATGCCACTTAGAGCAGGGATGGTGTTTATAAGGGTCATTCTCGTACTGAAGCAACAAATATATAGTGCAGATCAAACATTCTTTGATAGGTGCCCTGCTCTTTTGGGAAAGATAGGGAAGGGGCAACTGAAGCCAATTCTTGGGACAATGCAAAGAACTATCATGAGACCAGTACTCAGAATAATGGGAAGTTACGAAAAATCTTATGAGCAGTAGCTTGTTTCAAATATTAAGAAAAAATTAGACTGGATATCGTAGTATCCAACTTGAAAACAAGAAAATGTGACCTCGGACAACCATTATAAACAGAGATGCTTTAATGAAGACAAGAGCTCACATACCTGTGTCCACATGGTTTGAGTTCTGTATCAGCCATCTCATCACAACAAAGTGTACAGCAGTTTTCCCGTATGCTCACTTGTTTCAATAAAGCTAGACGTCTGTGCCTTAAACACAACACAGTTGACAGTTTTATAAACCATTATACTCTGATTACATTCACTTTCTAATCATTAGAACTGCTGCATATCTTAAGACAGTACTACAGGTACCTTGTGAGGACCCAAAAGAAAAACACCTATTAAGTTCATTATACCTTAAATATATTGTTATGAATTTTTTTTCATTTGATACTGACAGTACTCACCTTGGAAGAATGATTTTTTCTTCTGGCGAGAGGGAAGCATATTCATTAAATGTGCTGAATTTCACTGTTGGTGGATACTTAAATGGTTTTGCTCCAAAATTAAACTCACACTGTTGATAAGACATGAAACTGGCAGCAGCAAAGAAGCCAGATCTGTAATTGAATATAATTTAAATAAAATATTAAATACAATACCACACAGCATTAGGAACATAACATAAGAAATAGGAGCAGGAATAGGCCATCTAGCCCTTCGAGCCTGCCCCGCCATTCAATAAGATCATGGCTGATCTGAAGTGGATCTGTTCCACTTTTCCGCTCTCTCCCCATAACCCTTAATTCTCTTGTCTATCAAAAACCTATCTACCCACAACTTAAATATATTTAGCCAAGTGGCCTCCACCACTTCAACGGACAGAGAATTCCAGAGATTCACCACCCTTCGAGTGAAGAAGTTCCTTCTCAACTTGGATCTAAACCGCACCTCCTCCCAACTTTATCTGGAGGCTGTGTCCTCTAGTCCTGCTATCCTTTCTAAGCAGGAAGAATTTCTCTACCTCTACCCTATCCATCCCCTTCATTATCTTTTACGTCTCTGTAAGATTCCCCCTCATCCTTCGAAACTCCAACGAGTACAGACCCAGTCTATTTAGTCTCTCTTAATAGTCCAACCCCCTCATCTCCGGTATAAGCCTAGTGAACCTCCAAGGCCACTATGTCCTTCCGCAAGTGCGGCGACCAAAATTGCACACCAGTACCCTGTACAGTTGCAGCAAGACCTCCCTACTTTTATATTCTAACCCCCTCGCTATAAAGGCCAACATTCCATTCGCCTTCTTGATCACCAGCTGCAACTGCAGACTGGGTTTTTGCGACTTGTGCACAAGGACCCCCAGGTCCCTCTGCACTGTAGCATGCTGCAGCTTTTCGCCTTTTAAATAATAATCCCTACTATTATTTCTGCCAAAGTGGCAAACCTCACACTTGCTAACATTATACTCCATCTGCCAGGTCCTCGCCCACTCACTCAGCCTATCCAGATCCCTCTGCAGACTTGCCACACCCTCCACGCAATTTGCTTTTCCACTCATCTTCGTGTCATCAGCAAATTTTGTCACCCTACACTCAGCCCCCTCCTCCAGATCATCGATATAAATGGTAAATAGCTGAGGCCCCAGCACCGATCCCTACGGCACTCCACTAGTCACCAATCGCCAATCAGAATAGCATCCATTGATACCAACTCTCTGCTTCCTATTAGGCAGCCAATCCTCTATCCACGCTAACAGCTTACCCCCAACTCCGTGCATCCTAACCTTCTGTAGCAACCTTTTATGAGGCACCTTATCAAACGCCTTTTGGAAATCTAAAACACCACATCCACCGGTTCCCCTCTGTCTTCCGCACTAGTCACATCCTCATAGAAATTTTGCTAATAAGAAACAATTTTGCTAATAAGATACTAAAATATAAGAATGCATAGTATATCTAAAAAAGCAGTGCTGTTCAATGGCGATATTTGCATTTGATGCTGACAGGTTAGTGGCTTATTATGGAGAGCGCATGCTGACATTTTTACTCAAAGGCAGGTTATTGGAATTTCAGATCCAATAGCCTGACTTTGACAGCGGGGGGGCAGTGGTGGAATCCAAGTTGAGACAATAGGACAGCCTATAAACATTGACTGTTCCAGTAGAAAAACAGTGGATTCCGCACCTAGTAGTGAAATAGGCATCTCACCATAGGATTTCAAATATATCTAATATGTTGTCTCTTCACTGTCCTTGGTTTATGAAACCATATGTCTAATAATCTGTGTCATATCTGCGTAACCTGAATTCCTTTGTTTAATGGTGCAGGCATTTTGGCTATGGCTCTAGAAGCACAATAACCGCTTCATGGTCATTAGTACAGAGACTCCGGCAAATGTAACTCCTTTATTTGGAATGGGTAGGGAACAAAGCAGGAAACTACAGATCAGTTAGTTTGTCATTAAAAAAGTTTGAAGCTATTAAAGATATTATAGCAAGGCACTTAGACAAATTCAAGGTAATCAAACAGAGTCAACATGGTTTTGAAAGGGGGAAATCATAATTAGCCAATTTATTGAAGCTCTTTGAAGAAGTAAGACGTGTTGCAGATAAAGGGGAACTTGTGGAAGTAGTGCACCTAGATTTCTAGAATGCATTTGATAAGATAAGATGTCGCAAAATGTCATTGTGGAAAATAAAAGCTCATGATGTAGGGGGTAACATATTGGTATGGATAGAAGTTGGACTAGCTAACAGGAAATGGTAGGTACCAATGTGTCGTATTCTGGTTGGTAAGATGTAACAAGTGATGTGCCACAAGGATCAATGCTGGGGTTCCAACTCTGCTATATAAATTATTTGAATAAAGGAAGTGAAGACATGCTGATGACAAAGATAGGCAGGGAAGTTGTTGTGAACTGGACAGAAGGAGGCTACAAAGGGATATAGATAGGTTGAATGGACAAAGACTTGGCAAATGGAATACAATGACAAAGCATGAAATTGTCCACAGGGTGAAGTATTGCAGAAGTGATGCAGAGGGATCTGAGCATCCTAGTGTATGAATAGCTAAAAGTTTAGTATTTGGTATAGCAAATAATTAGGAAAGCTAGTAGAATCTTATAGTTTATTGCAAGAAAAATTAAATCAAGAAGTAGTGAGGTTATGCTTTGCATCCTGGAATACTGCATGACGTATTGGTCTGTGCATTTAAGGAAGGATGTATTAGAAACAGTTCAGAGAAAGCTTAATAGGCTAGTATGTAGAGTGAGAGTGTTGTCTCACGGAGGAATGGTTGGACAGGCCAGGCTTGTATCCACTGGAGTTTAGAAAAGAAAGAGGCAACTTGATTGATACATGCAAGTTCCTGAAAAATCTTAACTGGGTGGCTATGGAAAGGATGTTTCATCTTGTGGGAAAATCTAGGACTAGAGGTCACTGTTTAAAAAGGAAAGCGTCATCCATTTAAGACAGCCGTAAGGAGAAACGTTTTGAGGATCACAAGTCTTCGGAACTCTCTTCTACGAAAAGGCAGCAGAAGTAGGATCTTTGAATATTTTTACAGCAGATAGATTCTTGATAAGCGAAGTGGTAGAAGGTTATCGGGGATTAGATGGGAATGTTAAATGGAGATTACAATCAGGTCAACCATGAGCTTATTGAATGACAGAGCAGGGCTGAGTGGATGACTCCTGTTAAATAAGAACATAAGAAATAGGAGCAGGAGTAGGCCATCTAGCCCCTCGAGCCTGCCCCGCCATTCAATAAGATCATGGCTGATCTGAAGTGGATCAGTTCCACTTTCCCACTTTCTCCCCATGACCCTTAATTCCCTTGTCTATCAGAAACCTATCTACCTGTGACTTAAATATATTCAGCGAGGTAGCCTCCACTACTTCAACGGGCAGAGAATTCCAGAGATTCACCACCCTTTGAGTGAAGAAGTTCCTCCTCAACTCCAATCTAAACTGCCTGCCCCTTATTTTGAGGCTGTGCTCTAGTCCTGCTATCCTTTCTAAGCAGGAAGAATCTCTCTACATCTACCCCATCCATCCCCTTCATCATCTTATATGTCTCTATAAGATCTCCCCTCAGCCTTCTAAACTCCAACGAGTACAGACACAATCTATTTAGTCTCTCTTCATAGGCTAACCCCCTCATGGCCAGTATCAGCCTAGTGAACCTTCTCTGCACTCCCTCCAAGGCCAATATATCCTTCTGCAAGTGTGGTGACCAAAACTACACAGTGTTTCTGTACGTTCTTTGTTTCTCTCCCTCTATCACTTGCATTCTTCACTCCCACCACCATCCCTTCCTTAATACCAGGTTTTATTTTTCCCACTTCAGCTACTTTGCCTCCCTCCCACCAATCCCTAATGGACAAGCTTTGGGGAAATCAGGATGAACCACTCAAAAAATTCCCAGTCTTTGACCAGTTCTTGTAGCTCTGTACTTGAATGGCTGGTTCAATTAAGTTTCTGGTCAATGGTAACCCCAGGATGTTGAGAGTGGGGGAGACACCCAGAATAAATTCTGTGGGCTTACTACCCTCAAGTACCTCTGACAATTGGTACTCAAAATGAAGGTGTTTGATTCATCAGCAGGGCAAGAGCAGTAGTGGTAAATAGGAGGTTTTTTTTGCCTGTTGTTGATCTAATGGTTCGAGACTCATTGCAATCTCGCAGTCAATGTTAAAGACACCTTCTTGATTGTACCACTGATCCACGAGTTCCAGTCACTAAAGAGAGAAGCCAATCGGCCCACTGTGTCCTTGCAAATTCTCTGCAGGTTTAACTCCCCTCCCTTTCTCCATTGTCCAGTATTTCTTTTCAAATAACTATTCAATTCCCCTTTGAAAGCCTTTACTGAATTTGCTTCAACTACATTCTCAGGCAGTGCTTTCCAGATCCTAATCATTTGCTGCATTTAAGTTCAAATTTACTTACATGGCTGACGAAAAGACTTGCTTTTCTGGGGGTAGCTGGTTTCCATTAAGATAGAAAATCATTGCTTTCTTATTCAAGTCTAAAAGAAATCCTATTGTGTCCCCTGCATGGAAAAAAACAAGGAATGTTACCAGAAAAAAATCTACACAAAGCATATTTTTTTTTTCAAATTCAATTTGATGGACAACATTTCTTGAATGAAGTCCACAACAATTCATGAGAAGCATAATCAGATGGATGTATTTTTGTATTCTATGCAGCTTTCTCACAACAGGAGCAAAAAGATAGGTATCACTTAATTTATTTATTTAGCACTAAAGGCCCTAAGGGTCTCAGCTCTCGTCATCATATAAAAGACATCAGGATGTTGCACAACATTATGGTACTAATCTGTCCACACCAAATTTATTGATGTGAAACTCAACCCACATCACAAAATAATCATTGACCAACTCACGATCCCTGGCTCTTAAGTCCTGAGCAACCTTCATAGCAAGGGGGATTGAATATAAAAGTAGGGACGTCTTGCTGCGGCTGTATAGGGCATTGGTGAGGCCGCAGCTGGAGTACTGTGTGCAGTTTTGGGCGCCGTACTTACACAAGGATATTTTGGCCTTGGAGGGAGTGCAGAGGAGGTTTACTAGGCTGATGCCGGAGTTGAGGGGGTTGAGCTATGAGGAGAGGCTGAATAAACTGGGCTTGTACTCATTGGAGTTTAGAAGAATGAGGGGAGATCTCATTGAGACATATATGATGATGAATGGGATGGATAGGATAGAGGTGGAGAGACTCTTCCCGCTCAGAAAGGACAGTAGGACTAGGGGGCACAGCCTCAAGATAAGGGGGGGCAGTTCAGAACGGAGTTGAGGAAGAACTTCTTCACTCAAAGGGTGGTGAATCTCTGGAATTCTCTGCCCATTGAAGTGGTGGAGGCTACCTCGCTAAATATTTTTAAGACACGGGTTGATGGGTTTTTGATAAGAGAGGGGATTAAGGGTTATGGGGAGAGGGCGGGAATGTGGAACTGAGCCACGACAGATCAGCCATGATCTTACTGAATGGTGGGGCAGGCTCGAAGGGCTAGATGGCCTACTCCTGCTCCTATTTCTTATGTTCTTATGTAACACTGCAGCCATCCCCAAACATCAGGACAGTAATTGCAACAGGAAAATTACTGGTGAAGGTCAATTCCAATCCAAGCCTGCTCTTATTCAGGGACCCCTTAACCCACCTGCAGCGCAGCTACCCTCACATCAACCAATACGGTTTAAACCTACCATAGAGGAGTAACAGCTGAACATCTCAGCAGGAAAAAGCATCTGCTCTACAAGAAACCACTCCATCATAGTAGATTCCACTGCTCATCCACCTGGCTTTGATCTCCCATAGTGACAGTGGGTCATTTTAAATCATTTCCAGACTGGCCAAGACCTCTGGGTAGCCATGCAACATCAGTGGAGTTGCAGTTTGCAGCTGTGGTGCAGTCCAGATAATGATTCACATTGTCAAGGAGCATCCACTGACTAAACATGAAGGTGGGCTTAAAAAACTCCAATTAGCCACTGACAAGGCTATTGCTGGGCTCCGAGTATGCACTTTCCAAATAAATTTGGGTGGCAGTGGTTGGCACCGCTGCTCAAAGCAGAGACAGGGGTTCAATTCCAACCTTAGATCACTGTCTGTGTGAAGTTCGCACATTCTCCCCATGTCTGCGTGGGTTTCCTCTGGGTGCTCCGGTTTCCTCCCACAGCCCAAAGATGTGTGGGTTAAGTTGATTGGCCATGCTGAAATGACCGTGGTGGTGGTGGTGGGGGGCCGGGATCAGCAGGCTAAGTGTGTGGGGTTGCAAAAATAGGGGCTGGGTGGGATTGTGGTCAGTGCTAACCTGATGGGCCAAATGGCCTCCTTCACCACTGTAGGGTTTCTATGATTCTATGAGGTATTATACCACTCTAGATCATAGGACTTATTTTTCAGTAAACTGGAGTCCACAGACATGAAATGTATTTTATTTGCAATACAAAATATTTGATTATATTACTTATTGGCATAAATGAGACATGGTTGTGGTGTTTTGTCAAGGTGGATCAGCTTTTAATTGGGTTAATTCCTTTAAGACCATGATTCAGGCCTTGCTGGTCACATACCACACAACACTCAGCATCTGGTTCATGATGGTAGTATCACTAAGTTAAGGTGGAAACTGTCATTATCTGGCCTTTGTAACAGAAGAATATCATTTGCCACTAAGGAGACCAAGCCCAAAGGGTTCTGCTGCATGTATGGGATGTCAGAGGGGTAATACCTTTGGTGGGGAAACATGTCGTGTCCTTTCAGGGCGGTTTGTCCATCCTTTGTCCCCATCTGGCACTCAGCACTCAACTGTGGCTCCCCATAGCTGTTTGCATGCGACAGTGGCCACACCCCGGGCAACAGCCTCGACAACCCGGCTAAACCAGGTGAGGGTAGCCGACAGGTCTCAACCCTGGGTGAGATAGGGAGATGTCTACCTCAGCATGTCAAGACAGAGTCCGGTGAATTGAGCGGAAGAGACCAATGGAAGGTCCGACGGTCAAGAAGGCGGTCTCTGCAAGCATCGTGGAATGCGAAGAGCAGGACAAGACACAGAAGACATCCTGGTCATCCACTGTGCCTACTCCCACCTCCAGCAATCTTGACTTGTCACTGGATATAGGTGGGAATTGGGAAGAGAGTGAGGCTGACACTGCACAACTCTCCCTCACTTTAATCCAAATCAAGTGCTAGTTTCAACACCATCATCATCATGTGTCCTGTTTAACCCTTGAAGCCCTGTGGTGATGGGCGAGCGACGAAGCAGCAGGTGTGGATACACTGGGAACTGCAGTCACGGACCTGCACGCAGGCGGCTCAGGTCTGATCGTCGTTTTCCACTGACCGAAGCAGCAGTGGAACTCGGCGTCTACCTGGGCCACTGAGCAGTCCTCTTCAGGAACACGCTGCTCACCTCCATAGAATGACGAAGGGAGAGAAAAGGTGCCCTAAACATTGCCTGCTTTGCTACACCCTGACCAGTTTACCGCGGCTAGCGGGGATCCCATCCTGCGGTCGAACACAAAATGAAACACAAGGTGACACCACTCACCATTGGCACTTGGAACGTACGCACGATTTTGGACAACCCTACAGCAGACAGACCAGAGAGAAGAACAGCCTTAGTTGCCAGAGATCTTGCAAGATACAACATTGACATTGCAGCCCCAAGTGAAACTCAGCTTGCTAACGTAGGTCAGTTGACTCAAACTGGAAGTGGATGCACTTTTTTCTGGAGCGGTCGCGGCAGCAATGAGCGTCATGATGCTGGAGTCGGATTCGCCGTCAGGAATCACCTTGTTCGGAAACTTGATAGTCTACCCATGGGTGTGAACGACCGGCTTATGGCATTACAGCTTCCGCTACAGAACAGAGGTCAAGCCACCCTGATCAGCGCCTATCCCCCCACAATGAGCAACACAGACGAGAAGACAAATTCTACGAAGAACTAGACGCCCTACTATCAGCAGTGAGCAGTACCGACAAGCTGATCTTGCTTGGTGATTTCAATGCAAGAGCGGGATGTGACTCTACAATCTGGCAGGGAGTCATGGAGTGGGCAAGTGTAACAGTAACGGCCTTCTCTTACTCAAGACCTGTGCAGCACACGACCTCCTCATCACCAACACAACCTTCCGTCTGCCAACCCGTAACAAGACCTCCTGGATGCACCCCCGCTCTAAGCATTGGCATCTTATCGACTATGTCGTTGTCAGGAGAAAAGACAGGCAGGATGTCAGAGTGACCAAGGCCATGTGTGGTGCTGACTGCTGGACAGATCACAGGCTCATTGTCTCCAAAATGAGGCTCTGCATCAAACCCAAGAAGCGACCACAAGGAAGCAACGTTACGACAAGATTCAATGCAGCCAAGCTAAAGAACCACAGCATAGCTTCAGCACTGGCTGAAGACTTAGAAATCAAGCTAGCTGACCTACATCTCGCAGGCAGCGCTGAGAACAACTGGGAATGCTTCAGGGATGCTATCCATATATTTGCACTGACATATGCTGACAGAAACGACTTGAAACAGTTCTATGAAGCCCTCAACACACTCTATGGACCTCAATTTCTTGGGAGCTCCCCCCTCCTGAGTACAGATGGTAACAACTCATTATAGAGAAGCTCAGATCCTGCAGAGATGGGCTGAACACTTTGAAGCCGTCCTCAACCAACCATCATCGATTAATGATGAGGCAATAGACAGGATTCCCCAGATTGATATCAACAGCGCCACGGATGACCCACCGGTCATAGCTGAAGTCACAAAAGCTGTCAGCCAGCTATCCAATGGCAAAGCCCCAGGGGAAGATGCCATACCCACAGAGATCTATAAAGCTGCTGGTCCTGCACTTAGAGAAGCTCACCGAGTTGTTCCAGTCCTTTTGGAAGCAAGGATCCATTCCTCAAGAACTTAAAGATGCTTCCATCGTACACCTCTACAAGAGAAAAGGGCAATCGGCAAGTATGCGACAACCACCGAGGAATCTCACTGCTCTCCTTCACAGGAAAAATCCGCGCAGGAGTCCTGCTAAATCATTTGGTCACTCATCTGGAGCTGGGCCTGCTTCCAGAGTCACAGGTGGGGCTTCCGCAAAGGTCATGGGACCACTGACATGATTTTTGCTGCGCGCCAACTTCAGGAGAAATGTCAGGAGCAGAATTGCGAACTCTACACAACCTTTGTTGACCTTGCGAAAGCCTTTGATACTGTAAGCTAACAAGGCCTCTGGAGGATCATGTCAAAGTTCAGTTGTGCCTGCACCCCCCCCCCGCCCAAATTCATTCAGATGGTACACCAGTTCCATGATGGCCAGAGTACTGGATGGCAGAGAATCCTCTGAGGCATTCCCAGTCACCAATGGTGTTAAACAGGGCTGTGTGCTTGCACCCACACTGTTCAGCATGATGTTTACTGCCATGCTGAGTGATGCCTTCCAGAACATTGTTGCTGGAATCAGCCTCAAGTACAGAGCGCATGGGAAGCTTTTCAACCTGAGGAGACTTCAAGCTATTACCAAAGTGAAGGAGACTGTTCTGGGAGATTTCCTCTTTGTCGATGACTTCACCCTGTATGCTGGCTCAGAGCCAGAGATGCAAGTCAGTATGGACAAATTTTCCATGGCTTGTGACAACTTTGGACTCACCATCAACATTAAAAAGACCAAAGTCATGCACCAGCCTACTTCTCGTGCACTGTACACAGAACCCATAATCACAATCAAAAGGGCAGAAACTACAGGCAGTGGACCAGTTCACTTATCTTGGCAGCACCCTCTCCCAAGCAGTGACTATTGATGCAGAAGTTAACTGCAGAATAGCAAAGGCAAGTTCTGCTTTCGGTAGACTGCGCTCCACTGTATGGAAACATCAAGGAATCAGCCCAGCAGCAAAACTGAAGGTCTACCGTGCCGTGGTACTCACTACCCTCCTGTATGGCTGTGAAACGTGGACTGTGTATCGAAGGCAAGCAAGACAGCTCAATCATTTCCACATGGCTTGTCTTTGCAGACTATTACACATCCAATGGCAAGACAAAGTACCAGACACTGAAGTTCTCTCTAGAGCAAGTCTACCATCAGTCCACACACTACTGATGAGAGCGCAGACCTGGTGGGCAGGTCACGTCATCCGTATGTCAGACGAGCGCATACCCAAGCAGCTCCTTTTTGGGGAACTCTCTGCTGGAAAATGCTCGCGTGGAGGGCAAAAGAAACGTTTCAAAGACACACTCAAAGCCTCCCTAAAGTCGCCTGACATTGACACGACCACCTGGGAAACGCTGGCACAAAACTGCCCTACCTGGTGCTGCCTCATGCACAAAGGCAGTCAAGCTCACAAAGCAAGGTATATTGCTGAGGCACAACTTAAGCACGAGCTGCGCAACTCCACAGCGACCAGCACAACAACCACAGTGTCTACACAAGTCTGTCCAATATGTGCCAGGACATTCCGTGCCCGAACTGGCCTGATCAGTCATCTTCGGACGCACTGCAACCAGCCTCAAAATGACTAATGGTGTCGAGGTCCTCATTGATGACGATGGACAAATAGCCAACTAGGTCCTGCAGCATATAGATAGCCTGCTTCCTTATCTAAAGTGTTGCAAATGAAAGTAAACACTGAACATTCTTATTTCTGATCTTGTGATGGAGGAAATGTCATTGAT
This sequence comes from Carcharhinus amblyrhynchos, assembly GCF_965287045.1. NCBI lineage: Eukaryota > Metazoa > Chordata > Chondrichthyes > Carcharhiniformes > Carcharhinidae > Carcharhinus > Carcharhinus amblyrhynchos. Next base: position 48,161,436 of record NC_137327.1, read on the forward strand.
GAAGCAGCTGAAGGAGGCTGGGGCTAAGACAGTTGAGGATCTCCTGAGGTTGAGGTTTGATCTCCAACAATCTCAAACATCCTTCTTTGTTCAGCCAGCAGAAGCCTCAATTTTCCAAAGGCCTTACTAGATCAAATGTCACCTTGATGTGTTACAATCCCAGTTGATGTTATAACTGGATTAGTTTCCAGAATGGAACCCTGGTTCAAAAGACCACAATTTTTCCTATTTTTTTAAATATAAAGAAAATGGGAGGAACATGCTAATTAATATTAACAAGCAAAAATATTTAAATGTGAAAAATTGGATTTTGATATAATACTGTTTTTCTCTACTTCGATGTTAAGGCGAATACAGATTACAAAATATATCTTGAGCTACAATGGTCTCAGTAACACAAAGTCCCTTTAAACACACAGGTTGGCTGTGTCAAAACACACACTCCACTCTGAACCCAAGTTAGCGTCTATGGATTCCTTCTCAAAATCCCCCCAAATGATTGTCACATGAGAACTTCCAAATTTAACTCCCAGAAAACACACATTAAAATCTGCTTTCAGAAGCCTGCTTTTATCAGCTGTTTGCTTTCCAAAATTCAGCCCAGGCTTTCCAAATTACTGTCAAACTAAAACTTCCACTCCACTTTTAACAATTATTCCAACATCCAGGATTTATTCCTCCATCTCCAGATCTTTGTCTTTACTGTTGTAAAAACTTTTCACCATTGCTTTAACTCTTGATTCCCAGACTCTATTAAATTGCATCCAGTGTTTGATTTACCTCTGAAGTCTGCTTTCCCGCTTTAGCTCTGGTTACTATAGCTGTCTCTGTCACTTAACGCTTTGTCTGCTTCTCCCTTTGAATTCATTGGTCTCTGATCACAAACTTCAGTCTTAAGACATTCTCTCTGACCACATTCCTTAGTTATCTGGGGTCTTTGGAAAGCCTGCCTCTTTGCACCTTCATTGTCCTGTCCAGTCTTTCTGCTAGCAGAGTTGAGATATTCACTCTCTGGTATCCTAATTCCAACTGCAAATAATTTCAGCTACATTAACAAAAAGCCCTCATGCCTTAAAAAGGCCTCAATTGCTGAGCAACCATTGCTACTTCCATTTATTCTTCATGCCATAACTGAGGTCCAGAGATTAGTAGTCTCAGCAGAACCCAAACTGAGCATTACTAAGTTACTAGGAAACACTATCCCTTTCATGACTTTGACAATTATGAAGAATAAACTAAAAGTCCATTATTAGCCAGGTTGGATTTGTCCTTTTTGTGTGGTCAGAGCATTCCTGGGTAACTTTTCCATTTTGTTGCATAGATGCCAGCATTGCAGCTGTACTGGGAGAGCTTGACCAGAGATGCAACTACCTCTGGAGCATGAATACTCAACATGATAGCCAGAATTTTGTTCTAGCTACAGCATGCTACATCCAGTGAATTTAACTATTTTGTTAATTTCACTGACTGAAGTCAGCGGTTGAAGATTGGCATGTAATGACATGGACCTTAGGGGGCACAGGTAGATCAACTGGTCGGCACTTATGGTGGAAAGTAGTTGCAAATGGTTCAGTCTTGACTGCTGTATTAATGTGCTGGGTTCTGCCATCATGACAGGATATTCATGGAGCACCTCATCTTCTCGTTAGTGATTTAAATTGTCTATTGCCATTCACAACTGGCTAGGACAGTGCTGCAGATTTGATCTGATCTTTTGGGTGTGGGATTACTTAGTTGTGTCTATGCCACGTTCCTTCCACTGTTATGCATGCATGTACCCCCATGTTATAGCTTCACCACATGGCACCTCATTTTTAAATTATGCCTGGCACTGCTTATGGTATGCTCTTCTATACTCTTCACTGAACTAGAGTTGGTCTCCTGGCTTGTCAGTAATGGTAGAATTAGGGAAATATGAGGTCGAGGTTACGGTTACAAATTGTATCAAATACAATTCTATTGCTGATGGCCCAGAGCACCCCCAAGAGACCTAGTTTGGAGTTGCTAGATCTATTTTGAATCTCTCTGCATTAGTACAATTTGATGCCATACAATACAATGGAGGACATTCTCAGTAAGATGACAGGACCATCTCCACAAGGAGGCCACTTAAACATAGTCTTGGACAGCTCCATCAGTGGGGACAAGATCAAATAGGCTTTTCTCCTCAGGTTGGTTTCCTTGTCACACAGCAGGTAGCTGTGTTTTTCAGAACTGAGTCAGCTCAGTAATGGTGTGACAAAGTCTCCCTTTAGTGATGGACATTGAAGTCTCCCATCTAGAATACATTTATACCCTTGTTATCCAAAGTGATGTCACCAACATGGAGTACCACCAATTAATCAGCTGCAACAGGGCAACAGTTGACCTCTTTTAGGTAACTAGGTGATTTCCATGAGATGCTATAAGATTTCATGGAGTCCAGAATCAAATTGAGGATGCCCATGCCCATCACCGCTTCATTTTTACTGCTATCCACTTTGGTGATCTGCTTATCAGTGGGTCAGGACATACCAAGAGATGCTAATGGAGAGTCTGGGATGTTGGTTGAGGAGTATGGTTTTGTGAATATAGCTGTTATAATGGTGCTCTTCTAATTTGAGGGACAAAACTTCCATTTTAGCACAAGTCCCCAGATGTTAATTCAGAGGCTCTTAAGAGTCAACTACATTGTTACGGGTCTGGAATCACATTGAGACCAGCCTGGGTGAGAATGGCAAATTTCTTTCCCTGAAGGACATTAACTAATCAGTTGTGGTCTGCACAGATAAGCTAATAACTAAGCTTTTAAGAAGGGCATGGAGAAGTGTTTAATTACCTCCCAATTTTGACATTCACAAATTTGATACCTCAAATTCCACCATTTCAAAGAGAAGTGGATCAAAAAAGTAGAGAGCCAGAGAGTTTTATAGAGGGAATCCAAGACCTTAGGGCCAAAGAATCTGCAGTATAGTCACTAATGACAGAGCAATTATCAAGGATATACACAAGAGGGCATAATTGGAAGAATGTGGCAGAATTTGGAGCAGATCACATACTTAGGGAAGGAAAGGCCACAGAGGGATTTGAAACAAAAACTAGAAATTCAAAAATCTGAGATGAGATTAAGAGCTGATATAGGCCAGCAAGCACCCCAGTGATGCCATAGAAAGCAAGTCAACAGCAGAAACCTGGCTGACTATACGTTTCCAAGTCTACAGACAGAATACTGATAAGTACAACTCAAAGCAAGCACCAGGGCCCTTTGATCTGCATAGTTCAACTATTTAGCGCCTTCAAAAATTTGTGTGCATGGACAAATGTTCAATATATTCAAATTTTAAGTTAGCAAATGAGATACAACAAATCCCAGCTTTTAGTCATCAGAAATTGAAAGCTACAAAATTCTGTATGCTGGATTAAGCAACATTTAACACTACCTTCTTTCCAGCAAGGGTGGATGTGTGGTTCACTTCTGGCATTGTACCAAATCAGCTGCCGGCAGCCATCATATGCACATGAGTATTCATCATCTCCAATCCCATAACCCTCCTTTAAAAGGACACATAAAAAGTGAACTACATTAACTATTCTAACAAGTTAGCCAGGAAGTAGTTTGAGAATATTGTGATCAATAATTATAGATATGTTTACTCTATCTAACATTTCTTATATTTAATATTGAATGCTAGGAAATCTAGCAGAAATTTCAACTGGATAAATTTTACCAAGCTGAATAGTGCTTACTGAATGTAAATGACAGATTGGCATTTTGACAGCATTTGTTGACAAATAACTAGGGCTCCAATGCTTCCAGTGAGTTTATCCAAAACAGGAAAGCTTCAGGTTAGGTTCATACATATGGAATTTTCCAATTTCATTTGGGATTGTGCAAGGGTATTAAATACTCTCAAATTAGAAAGGACAAAAGATTGATAAGGCTCATTACTTCAAGCTAACAGACGATTGGACAGATTTAGACTGGGTTGGGTTCAGATGTGAACTGTTCTTCCCTGCTGCAACAGAATATCTGCCGATTTACCATTTCAAATCATCAACACAAATGAAAGCACCTCTGCTGTCCACATTTTAATGAACCGATTCACAACATTTCATCTGCAGAAATGCAGTGGTACCATTTACATGAATTTCATCAAAACTTAGAACTTAAGAAATGTGAAAATAAGAGTTTTTGGTTCACTTGAGTATTTTGATGACTTACATGATTAAGAAATTTACTATCCTTGGTCGCCCAACCAATCTGCATTACACCAGAAGTAATTACAGTGACTTCATAGTACCATACTCCAGAATCTACACAGAATGTACATCGGACGCTCTCAAAAGAGGATGCATCACATCGCGCCTGCAAGACAAAATACATTGAAATTCAACTTGAAGTTAAGATTTTATGCATTAACGCTAGCAAAACTAAAATTAGTGTGGATGTGATGCTTCAGATGTCAGTTCTGGACACTTCAGAAAAAAATTACATTGACCCTGGAAGGGATGCGATGCGATGCGATGCAGATTTACTAAAATATACTGGACCCAAAGGGTTAAATTGTGAGAACAGGTCTAGCAAGCTGAGGGTGATCTAGAAAGAGGGCAATTCAGGTAAGTTATTTCCTCTGGTGAGATAATCCAATCAATGGGGAATAATCATAGAATGAGAGGCATCAGGAAGTAGGTATTCACGCACTGGAGGAGGAGATATCTGGGACTTCCAAATGTTGTTTTCTCCTTGGTAAAAGCAGATGCAAAGTATTCATTTGATGCCTCAGTCATGTATCTGCCTGCATGTGTATATTCCCTTTTTGGTCCCTGATCTGTCCTGCTTCTCCTTTTACTATTCATATGCCGAGACAAATTTGGGATTCTCCCTGGTGTTGGCTATCAGTCTTTTCTCAATCCTTCTTCACTTCTCTAATGTGCTTTTTTCACTTCCTCGCTGAACCATCTGCATTCCTCTTGGTTCTCAGTTGTACTTTTGTGCTGACAACCATCGTCAGCACACTTCTTCTTCCTCATCCTAATTTTTATCTTTTTCATCCGGGAAGCTCTGGATTAGATTGCTCTGCTTTTCCTTTAAGGGAATAAACCTTGACTGCACTCTAACCAATTTTTTTTTTTTGCAGGTAGTCTATTGTTCAGCTAGTTTATTCCTGCCAACCTTCTGTTCCAGTTTATCCAACCCAGCTCCATTCTTGCCTCATTGATGTTAGCTCTTCCTCAATTAATTATTCTTAGATTGCCTACAGCCTTTTTGATTACATACGATTCTTTGTAACTATTTTATACTTGAAACAAATTGCAAAAGTCTTCTAAACTTCACATTTGAAAATCTAATTGTCATAAAATTGATGCGCTACATTAATGTCTATTTTATAAATTGCAAAGTGCAAGTAAAAAGTGAGGTTTCCTAGTGTGTCAAAGTACTGCAGATTATCAGTCTGTTTAACACAAATACAAAATCCAGTCCATTCATGAGCTTTTGTACTGTACCTCTTGCATTCTTTTGTCTGTGATTACTTGTGCAGGATTGATAAATAATTTTGACGTATTGACAGCAAGGTAGTTGCTACCATAATGAGGAGTGTGCCAGTCTGTGTAATTTGTAAAACGTTGTAAAATGAGGTGCATTACTCAAATTTGTATATAATATCTACATACAAAGTGGAATAATTTTTTGTCTCAATTTTATATTTTTGACTTTGCTAACTGATATTGCATTTGTGCTCTCAGATATCCTCAAAAATACCACAGAAATAAAATTAATTTTAGTGTTACATATAAGCAAAAAAACACTTACCTCGAGTCCATCTGGTGAAATTTTGAGGTATTCACTAACGTCATTGCTGTTCAACATGGCGTTAACGTGGCTGAGATTTACCTTCTCGTATGTGAACTGCCTTTTCGGTTTCAAAACTGCATTATATAAAAAAAATGGACACAACAGGTTGCATTAAAGGAAACAACATCCAGAAATATTGGATTCTTCAGCAAGGACGTGAAGACAGAGTCAATTCTAAACTAGTTAGGCTGTGCATTATGCAAAGTCAACTGCGCTGTATATGTTACATCCTCTAAACAAGCAGCTGCTTTTAGATTTTCTTAATCATATTACTTCAAGATAGTTCCAGTTTCAAGAACAACTGCAAAAACATGAATAAATTAAAACAATGGAATTTGAAATACATAATGTTTTCTGCGCTTCGCTTCTTAACAGGATGACAAATCTGCAGTTGCTTGCGAAATAAACCAAAAGCAGAGGACTTTAATGAAATATTTTTTAAAATTTTTTGACTACCGTAGGACTCATCCTGCACAGATATTGAATCCCAATCACACTGAATAGTGGATCACTCAAAGTACTTGCATCCTTAACCACCGAACTCTCCAATGCTATTGGCAAGAGGGTTGAAATAGACACCCGAGTGCTGATCTTCATAATATTAATAATGCCAACAAAGTAAATGAGCTTTGATGAATGATTGTTGAGACTAAGTAACTGTCGCTTTACAAAACATGGTCCAAATATGGGTATAATTTAGATTCAAACTAGGATCACAGCTCAGAGCTGGAGTTTCACGTTCTCAAACAACAAATTTAACTACCAGATACGAAATGGTTACACACAGTGGCTTCAAGTCCTAAATTTTAAAATTCTAAAGATGGTGGGATGGCGAGTCTATCAGCTCAGCAGGACAAGATAAGCATCATTTCTGAAGTTGCCTCCAATTTTATTGGTTTTCATTGTTCAGAATGACTTACAATTGTCACAGTGTTGTTACTGTGGATGTTTTAAAAATCCATCTGCTGCTGTGTGATAGGCTTACAGCTCACAGATGCACAGTTTAGGCTCTGCCTGGGTCACTCAGTTCCTAACCTCATTCCAGCCTTAGTTCAAACATGGACAGAAGAGTTGAACATCAGAAGTGAGTGATCATTCTTGACATCAAGGCAGTATTTGAGTATGGTATCAAGGAGCCCTAGCCAAACTGGAGTTAACGGCAATCAGGGGAAAACCTTCCGCTGATTGGAGTCATACCTGGCACAAAGGATGATGTGGTTGAAGTCAATCATCTCAGTTCCAAACGATCACTGGAGGAGTTCCCCAGGGGAATGGCTGAGGCCCAATCATCTTCAGGTGTTTCATCAATGACCTTCCTTCCCCCACAAGCTCAGAAGTGGGGAGATTCACTAATTACTGCACAATATTCAGTATCATTCGTGACTCCTTAAATATTGAAACAGTCCATGCCCAAATGCGGCAAGACCTGGAAAATATCCAGGTTTGGGCTGACAAGTGGCAAATAACATTCATGGCATACAAGTGCCAGGCGATGACCATCACCAGTAAGACAGGATCTAACCATCACACTTTGACATTCAGTGGCATTACCATCATTGAATCCCACCATTATCAACATCTTGGGGTTTACCATTGACCAGAAACTGAACTAGCCATACTAATACTGTGGCTACAAGAGCATGTCAAAAGCTAGGCAAAGACTACGAATTCTGCGGTGAGTATCTCACCACCACCCCAAAAGCCTGTCCACCATCTACAAGGCACAAGTCAGGTGTGAGATGTCATATTCTCAAATTACCTGGATGAGTGCAGCTCCAACAACTCCTTCAAAGCTTCACACCACCCAGGGAAAAGCAACCCCCTTGATTGCTACCCCTTTCACAAACATTCAATCCCTCCACCACCAACATCCAGTGGCAGCCGTATACACCATCTACAAGATGTACTGCAGAAATTGGCAACACCTTCTAAACCCACAACTATTGTCATCTAGAAGGGCAAATGCAGCAGATGCTTGGGAACACCCTAGAAGTTCCCTTCCGTGTCATTTACCATCCTGATTAGGAAATATATTGTCATTCCTTCACTCACTGGGTCAAAATCCTAGAACTCCCACCCTAACAGCACTGTTGGTGTACCTGCATCTTCAAGACTGCAGTGGTTCAAGGAGGCAGCTCACCACCACCTTTTGAGGGACAACTGGAATGGGCAGTAAATGCTGGTCTGACTAGCAACATCCACAACTCCTAAGCATGGGTTTAAAGAATATGAATAGTTGTGGTTATGATTTTTTTGCATCTGTGTCATTACTTTGGAAGAAATACACATTTTGGTCTTGAGGTTTTAAATTATAGAGGTAGAAATCATTCATTAACTGAAGAAAAAAAACAGTAACTGGTTGTAGCTTTCAATCAAAAGTCAAAGAATCCCAAAACTTTTAAAATCGCTTTGAGACATGGGGAATGGGCAGTCACCAAGAGAACAGGAGGCGAGTGCGGTCAACTGCTCTTTTCAGAAAGCTGTAAAGACTCAGGACCTTTGGAGAAAAAAAATGTTGTCTCATCTGTTTTAAATGGGTGACCCTTTATTTTTAAAACAATAACCCCTAGGTCTAAATTCTCCCACAAGAGGAAACAACCTCTCCACATTCGCCCTGTCAGGATCTTATTTCAATCAAGTCATATCTTACCCTTCTCAACTCCAGCAGACCGAAGCCTAGCCTGTCCAACCTCTCCTCATAACATAACCCCATCCATTCTAGTTACTGGTCTGATAAACTTTCTCTGAACTGCTTCAAATTTATTAACATCCTACCTGAAATAAGGTGACCAATATTGTGCATAGTACTCCAGATGTGCTCTCACTAGTGCCGCAAAATAAGTGGGACATAACCATCCCCCCACTTCAGTATTCAAATTCTCTCACAATAAATGAAATTATTTGCTTTCCTAATAACTTACTGTACCTTCATATTAGTCGTCTTTTGTGATTCACTTGGACACAAATCCCTCTGCATCTCAGAGCTTTGTAATTTCTCACCATCGAGATAATAGGTTATTTTTTATTCCTCCTGCCAAAATGGACAATTTCACGTTTTCCCACATTACTCCATTTGGCAGACTATTGTCCACTCACTTAAGCTATGTTCATAAGATAAAAGGAGCAGAATTAGGCTATTCAGTCCATTGAGTCTGCTCTGCCACTCAATCATGGCTTATATGCTCATCTCCACTTTCCTGCCTTTTCCCATGATCCTTCAACCTATTACCAATTAAAAATCTGTTTAACTCCTCCTTAAATTTACTCACTATCCATCCACCACACTCTGTAGAATCACAACCCTTTGGGAGAAGCAGCTTCTCCTCAACTCTGTTTTAAATTTGCTACCCCTTTTCCTAAGATTATGACCTCTCATCCTAGAATGCCCCGCAAGAGAAAACCATCCACTTCATGTCTACTTTATCCCTATCTTTTTATCATTTTGTATACCTCAATTTGATCACACCTCATTCCTCTAAATTCCAGAGCATATAAGCCCAAACTGTTTAATCTCTCATGTGACAAACCCCTCATCTCTGGAGTCAATTTATTTTTGCAGCCTCTGTCATCTTCACAAATTATTTTCCTACCTTTGTGTCATCAGTAAATTTGGCAACCATCCACTAGGCCCTTCACTCAAATATACAAATTGTAAACGATACAGGTCCCAGTACTGAACCTTGTCACACACCACATATTACATGTGATTGCCCTATTATTAATAACAGTCTCTAATATTTCACTATGATAGATGTTACGCTAACTGGCCTCTAGCTTCCGACTTTGTCTCCCTCCCTTTTTCAGTAACACTTGCTATCTTCCGATCGAATGGGATGTTGGTTGAATCTTGGGAGTTCTGGAAAATTAAAACCAATGCATCAACCACCTCACCCCCAGCCATTTCTTTCAAGACCCTAGGGCGAAGTGCATCAAGGCCTAGCACTTGTCAGCCTGCAGCTCCAACTGTTTACTTAGTGCTATTTCAAGACTGAAATCATCTTGAGTTTCTACCCCACTCTTACTTCCTAATTCGTAGCTGCTTCTGGGATGTTACTGGTATCCTCCATCAATTAGAACTGATGGAAAATACCTGTTCAATTCATCCACCATTTCCCCTTTTTCCATCATCAATCCTCCAGACTCACATTGTATAGGACCAAAGCTCAATGTTAATTTGTTTCTTTTTAAAATATTTGTATAACATTTACTGTTAGAATATTTCTGGCCATCTTTCTCTTGTAGTTTTTCCCTCATTAATCTTTGGTCTTCCTTTGCTGTTACTTTTATTTGTGCGATCTTCTGAACTTCCAGCTATCTTTGCACAAGATATCATACAAGACATGTGTCATAAATCATGTTTTAAAGTGAATGACCCAGAGCTTGACAAAAACATTGGGATGCAAAAAGATTGCAAAGCAGCTAAGAAATGGCTTTTTTTTTTCCAGAAATTAGTGGACTCGGGAATGTCGATTGCTGAACTTCAAGCAAGAGCTGGGATGGTGATCATCCCAGGCAGAATCAAGTCGTTTCCTGGATTAGCTTTGATCACCTGAACTGGTTGGGCAGGGGCTGAATAATTATCCAAATGTCACCTCCCTAATCAACATGGGCTTTTTGCCTCTCCAGAGAGATCACATGGTTGTGAATTGGACAGTACATACCAACTTACTGTACAAGGCATCACCTATCTTGAGTAAGCAGGATGCAAAAGGTTTCAAATTTCTCATTAAATACTCTCAAGTTTGATTGCCACCAAGTTTTCATCTACGATGTTATTAGAATTCAGTTCATAAACAGTGAGAATTTTTTTTAACTGAAAAAAGTTGAAGTAGGAATGTGGAAATGAGGCATTATTGAAGAGTGCATTGTCTTAAATGCAAGGAGGTTGGTGGGCAAAGCCTTTAAACTCAGTTATCCCCAGAAGTAGAGATTGATAATATTGCACCTCACTGTTTTACTTACTAAAGTTGTGAGTATATAAATCATTTTCAAAAGCTGTTATGTCAATAAAATTATAAGTTTCCATCTGAAACTTGACAAATGTTTCAGTTTGTGATAAGCAAGCAAAAAACTCAAACTTACACAAATTATCCAGGCTCCACTGTGCACAGAAGCCAACCTGCCGTTTCAGGAAATCCTTATGATTTACCCAAGACTCCAGCATAAGTAGTTGATCACTAATACACGATTCAGAAACTGTTAATTTATTTTCACCTGCAATTAAAAATTGCACTGTTTTAACATGTACCTGCTGCTGCTGCTAATTAAATTTAAATAAAAATGCTTCATGTTTTACTCACATGAGCACTTTCATTTGATAATGTTTGTAATTACACAAGTCAGCTATGAATTACACAAATGCTAAGGAAACAGTTTTGTAACTTTAAAAAATGAAAAGCATAAATATTTAAATTTGTGTACAAGGTGTCAATATACAACTGAATAAGGATTTGTAGAAGCATTCTTTACATTTGGTGTTACCAATGTTTAACAATCTGAGCCTTAAACTTACATAAATGGTGTTTAGTTCACACTTCGAGACCAGAAGTATTGTAAAAAAGGATGTAGAAGCACTAGGAAAACGCCAAAAATGATATCAAAATGGAGAGGAGCATTGTCAAAAAGGTTGAACAGGGTGAGATTGAAAAGTGAAACATTTAAAGCAGTCTTTAAAAATACACAAAGAGGTTTAAAGAGGGTAGACTTCCACTTGTGGGAAATCCAAGATGAGGGGCAATAAATATTGGAATGCCCTGCCTGCTGCAGTTGTAAACGCGCCTAGTTTGGGGGCGTTTAAGAGATCCGTGGATAGGTTTATGGATGGTAAGGGTTTGGTTTAGGTTAGAGGGTCATTGTTTTTTAACTGGTCGGTGCAACATCGTGGGCCGAAGGCCTGTTCTGCGCTGTAATGTTCTATGTTCTAAATATGCACATTCTCATTAATAAATCCAAGAAGGAATTCAAATGAAACTTTCCTCAATAATGAGAGTATGGAGCTTGCTGCCAGTTGAAGTGACTAAGGCTAACAGAGCAGAGACATTACTGGAAGCTAGGTAAGCAAATTACGGAGACAGGAATAGAAGACTAAGTGGTACGGTACGTGGATTAAGTAAAGACAGGAGGTTTTTGCAAAACATGAGCACCAGATAGATCCGTTAGACTGAGTGGCCTGCTTTCGTGCTGTAAATTGACAGATAAATCTCACTCACACTTGCAATGTTCATAGTTATACTGGTGAAAATCCATCTTTTGAATGAGATGTTTAACAGCCATCTAATAATCAATTTTATGGATTAAGATTCCATGATACTCAAGTCCAATATCATAAGCAAATTGTTGGATCAGATTGTTTACACTGAAGGACAAGTATTGATGGAATAAGTGCAGGGCTGTCTTGTAAAAGCAACCATTATAAACACAAGATTACAGAAAGGAAAAAAAAAAGATTTGGCTTTAAGAATATATACGAACAAAGTTTTTGGTGAACACAAGTAGACATACATTAAAATAGTCCTAAAGGGTCAGAACTGAAAACAAATCCATGTTGGTCACTCACTAACTGCTATCTGTTCAGTGCATTGGTTTTTACCTCCTTTGTGGGATTTGTTGTTTTTTCTTCTTACCAAATGCTTGTAACTGAAGAGCTGGTCAACTCTGGTTGGCATATTCCTGAAGATTTGGTCTCAGCATTAAATCACAGAGCATTTAACTAATGTTTACAAATGCTACTGCATTTAGCTGAGCTGAATATCTCAGTACGCTATCATTCCAAAGGTAAGGCAAGATAATTAACCTACACTACAAGAATTCCAATGAAATAGGTTCACAATTTAAACAATGATTTGGAATCATATTGGAACACCAGTGTGTTTTTCTTGGGAGAAAAAAAACTGGGAGAGAAAAGAAATCAGGAATGAGGGAAATGAGCAGAAAGACATGAATACGGGTGCCCAAAGTTGCTCCATCACATAATAGTGGGACTAAGTCTCCCAATATCTGCTTCAATGCAAGGAGCATAACAGGCCAGACAGACAAACTTAGGGCCTTAATGCTTACGTGGAATTTGGATGTGGGTGCAGTGACGGAGACTTGGTTCAAAGGACAGGACTGGCAGCTGAATATTCTGGGGTATAAGTGTTTTAGGCAGGACAGAGAAGGGGCTAGAAGGGTAGCAATACTGATTAGGGAGCATATTACAGCAGTGCAGAGGGTGGACAATTTAGGGGGTCATGTAACGAGTCACTGTGGGTGGAGCTCAGAAACAGGAAGGGCGCAGTCACTATGCTGGGGGTATACTACAGGCCTCCCAACAGCCCACAAAAAGTGGAGGAACAGATACGTAAGGAGATTCTGGGTAAGTACAGAAAAAATAGGATTGTTGTGGTGGGAGGCTTTAATTTCCCTTGTATAGACCAGAAAGTGCTTAGGGCTGGGGGTATGGACAGGGAGGAATTTATCAAATGCGTACAGGAAGGTTCTTTAGAACAATATGTTTTACATGTTAGATAGTCCATCTAGAGGGGGAGCCAAACTGGACCTAGAACTGGGGAAATGAGTCTGGTCAGGTCAAAGTTTCATTAGGGGAACATGTGGCAAATAGTGACCACAATTCTGTAAACTTTAGGATAGTAATGGAAAAAGATGTGTTGTCCTACGGGTAAGGTGCTGAATTGGGGAAAGGCTAACTATAGCTGGATTAGGTAGGAATTGGTGTCTGTTGATTGGGAGAGGCTGTTTGAGGGTAAATCCACATCTGACATGTGGGAATCTTTTAAGGAGCAGTTGATAGGACTGCAGGACAGGCATGTGCCTGTAAAAAGGATAGGAAAGGTAGGATTAGAGAGCTGTGGGTAACCAGAGAAAGTGAAGGTTTGATCAGAAAGAAAAAAGAGAGGCATATGTCAGGTCCAGGTAGCTAAAAACAGATGGAGCACTGGACAAATACAGAGAAAGTAGAAAAGAACTCAAACGAGGAGTTAGAAGGGCAAAAAGGGGTCATGAAATGTCCTTGGCAGACAGGATTAAAGAGAATCCTAAGGCATTTTATTCATACATTAGGAACAAGAGAGTTGTCAGGGTAAAAAAAAAATTGGACCTCTCAGGGACAAAGGAGGGGAATTATGCTTGCAGCTCAAGGAAGTAGGTGAGATCCTAAATGAATACTTTGTATCAGTATTCACAAAGGAGAGGGACATGTTGACTGGGAGTGTCTCAGAGGGATGTGTTGACCCATTCGAGAAAATCTCAATTACAACGGAGGAAGTGTTAGGTTTTTTTGTTAGGTTTTTTTTAGGGAACACAAATCCCCAGGGCCTGATGGCATCTATCCTAGACTGCTCAGGGAGACGAGATGAAATTGCTGGGCCTCTAACAGAAATCATTGTCTCTTCACTGGACACAGATGGGGTCCCAGAGGATTGGAGGATAGCAAAGGTGATCCCGTTATTTAAGGGTAGCAAGGATAACCCAGGTAATTATAGGCCGGTGAGCTTGACGTCCATGGTAGGGAAATTGTTGGAGAGAATTCTTAGAGATAGGATGTATGCACACTTAGAACAGAATAATCTCATTAGCAATAGACAGCATGGTTTTGTAAGAGGGAGGTCATGCCTCACGAATTTGGTTGAGTTTTTTGAGGAGGTTACAAAAACTGTTGACGAGGGAAGGGCCGTTGATGTCATCTATATGGACTTTAGTAAAGCGTTTGACAAAGTCCCTTAGGGCAGCTTGGTGCAAAAGGTTAAATCTCACGGGATAAAAGCAGAGCTAGCTAGATGGGTGGAGAACTGGCTTGTCCATAGAAGACAGAGGGTAGCTATGGAAGGGTCTTTTTCAGCTGGAGGTCTGTGACTAGTGCTGTTCTGCAGGGCTCTGTACTGGGACCTTTGCTGTTTGTGATATACACATGATTTGGAAGAAGGTATAATTGGTGTGATCAGTAAGTTTGCGGACGATACAAAGATGGTTGGACTTGCGGATAGCAATGAGCATTGTCAGAGAATACAGCAGGATATAAATAGGCTGGAAAATTGGGCGGAGAAATGGCAGATGGAATTTAATCCGGATAAATGCGAGGTGATGCATTTTGGTAGAACTAATGTAGAGGGGAGCTGTACAACATATGGCAGAACCATCAAGAGTATGGACACACAGAGGGACCTGGGTGTGCAGGTCCACAGATCCTCAAAAGTGGCAGCACAGATGGAGAAGGTGGTGAAGGCAGCATATGGCATGCTTGCCTTTATAGGACAGGGCACAGAGTATAAAAGTTGGTGTAAGATGTTGCAGCTATATAGAACATTGGTTCGGCCACATTTGGAATACTGCATCCAGTTCTGGTCGCCACACTACTAGAGGGATGTGGAGGCTTTGGAGAGAGTGCAGAGAAGGTTTACCAGGATGTTGCCTGGTATGGAGGGTCTTAGCTATGGAGGAGAGATTGGGTAAACTGGGCTTGTTCTCTCTGGAAAGACGGAGGATGAGGGACAACCTAATAGAGGTGTACAAAATTATGAAGGGCAAAGATAGGGTGAACAGTGGGAAACTTTTTCCCAGGTCAGAGGTGACGAACACAAGGGATCACAGGTTCAAGGTGAGGGGGGCAAAGTTTAACAGATGTCAGAGGGACGTATTTTACACAGGAGGATGGTGGGGGCCTGGAATGCACTGCCATGCAAGGTGGTAGAAGCAGACACACTGGGATCGTTTAAGACTTATCTGGACAGCCACATGAACAGACTGGGAATGGAGGGATACAAATGAATGGTCTAGTTGGACACGAGTGGAGCAGGCTTGGAGGGCCGAAGGGCCTGTTTCCTATGTTGTACTGTTCTTTGTAACACAAGGTTTCTCAAATATCAGCTGTGTTATTGAACAGTGATGGCTGCTCAGTGGAAATGTCATGAGTCATCCTGTTCCATCTTCATCTTCATCCAAGCAAATATTTATGGTTAGGCAATGGCAAATCTCAGTGCAGTTTGTACTGTTTCAAAGAAAAGGTGGATCAAAATATTTACAGCAAAATCGATTCCTTTCCAACGGATTAGGTTTAGGCTTAACTCATGCATAAATGTCACACACCCACAGTTATTTATGATAAGCATATAGTTGTTGAAATTCATTAATCGCACGGAAATTAATATTTATCGCATGGAAAGGATCAAATGAACCAATTATGCCTTTAGCTGATAAACCTACTCAACTTTTGTACAAACAGAACACAATTGGCTGTCTTGTTACATGCCATAACTTTGCAAGTAGTACACAATCATAGGCTATAATCGAATTCAAGGGCACTCTACAAGCAGGGGGTGGCTGAAACAGCTAGATTGGATCCTCAGATGCTGATAAGCATAATTGCCAAGCCAGCCCCAAGAATTGCAGGAAGAGAAAGATACAAGTAGATATACATTATAAGCATGATCTCAAAGTATTGACTTTATGTTACTATTAGCAATTCTTAGGAAGAGAACCTTCAACTCTTGCTGATTTATACAGGACTGAAAGCCTTATCAAGTTCAATTACTTTTAAAGCCTGCTGTGAACCATCTCATTTTTAAACGAAATGGAACATGAAGAGGAGTTAATACAACACAGCATGGCAATCAATTTAATGACAGGTTTACTTTGTTTAAAAAAAATCCTGTCACTAGACTTATAACAGGACTTATTTCCATATAAGCAAAAACTTACTTGTTTGTGCAAACTTTTCCAGGGCAATAAGGGAGAAAAGCATGACTGTAGGGTGAGACTGTCCACTCTGTAATATTAAAAAAAGAGTTAAAGACCAAATATAAAATGTATATGAGATACCACAAATAATTTCAATGTGTGATTTTAAAATACAAGACAAACAATTTGGACTTTGTGGATTGTGAAGCACACTTATCTTTACAAAGGATATGCAAGGAGAAAATATATTTTTATGGCTTCTGCTAAAAATGAAGCATAAAAATAAGTTGGTTTGAAAATAGTCACTACATTTCGAAAGTAATTCATTGGTTGGGAAATATCTTGGGGTGTCCAGATAGTGTGATAAATGAAAATTCTTTAGCACACTTGTACTAAAAACAGAGCCATGATAAATAACTCAATTGCATCCAAATAATCATGACTTAAATTCCACTGGTTTGTACTCAAGTACATGTTGTATTTGAAATATTCTATTTGAAAACACCAAGGTTTAAGAAATGGCTTATCCATCATCTTGCAACAAATTCTAGCTCACATATAGCAAATACATAAATAACTACATCTCAGTTTCAAGTAATAAAAAAATTACTCAAGTCAACTTAAAACCATCATTCAGTCAGGCTATAGATGGCCTAACAACATTGGTCATCATGTCAACAGGAATAACATTCAAGTTAAAAATAACAGGAAACAGTACATGATAGATGTATTTTTACTGTACAGCTTACAATAATCACTGATACAAAAAATATTCACATGCACTAAGGGTGAGACTTACCAGCAGTGAAAAATACACCCAGTTTCTCGCTTCTCCTGATTGTACCTGCACTGTTTTGCTGAAGCTGATTTTGATATTAATGGCATCTTTTAAATCTTATTAAAGACTCTGGGCTCACTTGCACATACCTGCTTGCCAGTCGAGGTCCTCACTAGCATGAATCACAACTGGTCTTCATCGGCAGAGGCCAGGCACAATGGCCTCAGCAGTGGGACAGGAGGCCATTCCAGCCCGCAGCTGGTTAGGGACAGAGCTAGGCATTCTGGCATTGTCAGGGACAGTGCCAAGGGGTAGGACCTGAAGTGGCAGGGTATGAGATGGCAGGGGGATCACCACAGTTAGAGGGCAGGGGGCCTCTGCAGAGGTGTCAATCAGGGATTCTGCAAATCAGGACAGAAGGGAATTCTGCAAAGGGGGCAAGGACCGATGTTCGTGGTGCTATGGGAGGGGGTAGATGTCCAAGGGAGGTGATTTCCCAGTACATTGGGAGATTGAGGCACCTGAAGGCTGTAACTTTTAGACTACATATCCAGATCCAAACTCTTCAGTGGTAACAGGTTCTCCGTCTAACCTCTGCATTTCCCTTAACATTGTAAGCTTCAATCAAGTTCTCTCTAATTCCAAAATATTCCAGAAAACACTATATCCATCTGTGCCTCACAGTTTAATCTGGAATCTAGTAAAATCTATCCTGCACTCCCTTCAATATAGCTTTCCCAAAGTGAAGTACCCAGAACTGCTACTGCCCTCTAGTTGTGGTCTAACCACATCAGAATACAAAAGGTCCTGCATGCCCAAGAATTGAGAAAAAGGAGCTTCAATGAATGTTCATTCATTAAGAGATTACAGAGTTAATTTGTATCTTTGTTATTCCCGTTTGGCTGTACTAACTTATTTATCAATGTTCATTATTAGCACAGATGCAAATTCAAATTTTCCTGCTAAAGAGCTATTGGCTAGGTGCTTTCGAGCTATTAAATACAGCCCTGAGACACAAAGCATTATCAATCCAATTAAAGATCACATAAAAGTGCAATGAATTGGTTACTAAAAGTTAGGAGAGTAATTTTAAAAAGCATCACAAAATTGCACAGAGAATCCAAGCAAACCAGCAGTTGAGAAAAATCCAAGCATTGTTGGACAAAAGCTGCGATTGCAACACAGTCAGCATGGTGGTAACATCAAAGCAAAGCAGAGTGCCTGAACGCAGTGCAGTAAATTGTTGACAATACCTTGCATCTGAAATATCCCTGAAAAGGAAAGCTGAGTAACACTACATCACAATTTGCTTCAATAATAAAAAAAGCCTGGAGTGCTAAACATCAGATAAAAAGGCATTAGCAGTCTACTGAAGAAACTCAATTTTTGATGCTTTACTTCATTATTACTGCGCTGTGATCTGGTCTCCACATTAGAGAAATAATATGGTGGTACCAGAGACCCTGAAATACAAATTTGTGATAATGATTTCAGAACTGAGAATTCATAGCTCACGGGAAACGACGAACATGCTTTTTTCTAGCTGGTTGGCCTGACAGGGATCTTTAAAAATTTGGAAGTACAATAAGATGTTTGTAAAATGTTTTCAGTTGTATTGCTGTAAAAAAAAAAGTGTGCTGTTAAAACTTTTCATCTCACTCAGATTCACAAGACTGGAGTCCACCTGTTAAATCAATCAACACTCTGACATGCAGAATGAATTCCTTTTGCTTTTGAGATTTGATATTCATTTGAAAGTCCTGATCAGTACAAGATAAAAAGCTAGCACAGTATGTATGTCTTTTTTTTAGTGGTACTCAATTTCTGTACCACCAAGCGACTATTTGTTTTCAGTTGTGTGGGAGTCTGAAACTGTGGGTCATAAATATGGTTTTGGGGTAATTTCATAACTAAGCAGCTAGAATGTAGAACTTGCTTTTTCATGCAGTAATTAAGACAAGTAACAGATGCATTTAAGGGAACATTAGCCATGGACATGTGGAATAGGAGGAGCAGAATATGCTGACGCAAGATGGAAGGAGTTTCATGGGCTGTGTGAACATCAGCATATAGCTGTTGGACCAAATGGTTTGTAGTTTTGCCATGTTAATATTTTGTGTTTTGTCTGTATTCAGCACAGTTTTCCATTATTCTAAACTTGTCCAAAAGAAAACTATTTAATATCCTCCAAATTTCATAAATTTTCATGATAGCAATGGCTACCTATGCAAAAAAAAAACTCAATTGTCTACAATACAGCAATAATTTGAGATTGAGTATTTGCTGCATTTTTGTGCCAAGTGCATAGAATTTTTTGCAAAATGATGATTCAATCCTCAACCAAATTTTATAATCAATTTTCCAGTGAAAGATGCAAAGTAGCTTGGACTATAGTGAAAAGGTACATAATAACACTATTCACAGCATGTTGGATGATACTGTTTTACAATGAGAGAAGTATTCTCCGCGTAATGCACAATTATTTGGTTGCCAAAGGATAGCCATATTTGAAGTCACAATGTGTATTTATTAAGTAAACATGCTGCACTTTTAATACTTAGACAGGCCTAACAGGTCGATGCTGATGTTTATATTCCACACAAATCCCTTTCTACCTTTCTTCATCTCATTAACACATCCTTCTATTCCATCTGAGCTCATGTACTCATCTTGATTCCTCTCAAATGTATTTATGTTATTTGCCTTAATTATTGCATGTGACAGTAAATTCTACAGTTTTCCACTGAGTAAATCCTTATTTCTATTAAACTAACATATTTATAGTCTGGATTCCCATACTTTCTCTACATGCATTCTACTGAAGCCCTTCATGATTTAAAAGATCCGTCAGGTCACCTCTTAGACTTCTTTCTTAAAGAAATAAACCACAGTCATAACTTCTTACTTCTAATAATAGTTATAAATTTATTTTTCTATATCTTCACTTAATCGCTTACTCCAATTCAGGGCTGCAAGGAATCAGAGCCTATCTGGACAAATATTTGGCATGATGAAGGATACACCCAGGACAGGACGCCAGTCCATTACACGGCAAACACAGACAAACTAAGGGCAATTTACTGTGGCCAATGCTTCTGGAGACCAGAACACAGCATAGAACTCTATTGGTTTAGCATAACACTTGAGGTGATTAGAAAGCTAAGAAGATGATTATAAGCTGCCAAAAGGTTTACTCTGATGGTTTGAAATCATCTAAACCATTCTATGAGATTATGGACTTGTAACCATATAGGGGTAGCTAAGATTTTCTGTTCAATTTTTGACTACCATGGGTCCAATTGCCTAAGTCCATACATGTATGGGTTGTACATGAACCTACTTACAAGGCAGTTTGTTCACAAGCTTTATTAAAATTTCAAAAGAACTGCTTCCAAAATTAAATTGATAATCAGCCAGTAAAAATGCTGATCGTATGTATTAGCAAATAAAGTATTGTTTCTTGTGGGCTATACAGACAAAGCATATCATACATGTAAGAAAAGGAGAGTGTGCAGAACGTAGTGTTAGTCATAGCTAAGGTATAGAAAGATCAGCTTAATGTGAGATAGGTCCATTCAAAAGTTTGATGGCAGCAGGAAAGAAATTATTCTTGTTGGTTGTGACATGTCATCATATTTTCTATCTGCTTTCCAGTGGAAGAGAGCATGTCCGAGGTGTGTGGAGTCCCAAATTATGCTGGTTGCTTTACCAAGGCAGCAGCAAGTGTAGGCAGTTTCAATGGGTGGTTTGAGTGATGGATTGCTTCTTGCGGATTCGGACAGAGTAGGAGCCATACCAAATTGTGATACAATCAGAAAGAATACTTTCTATGGTATTTCTGTAAACATTGGTGAGAGTTGTACCAAATTTCCTCAGTCTTCTGAGAAAGCAGAGGTGCTAGTAGACTTTCTTAACCATAGCATCAGCATAGAGGGACCAGTTGTTAATAATCTGGAGACCTAAAAACCTGAAGCACTTGACCATTTCCACTGTGTCCCCATTGATGTAGACAGGGACATGCCCTCCACTACGTTTCCTGATGTCGATGACTATCTCTGTTTTGTTGATATTGAGAGAGAGATTATTGCTGTCACACCAGTTAAAGTCATAAGAGTCATAGAGGGTTACAGCATGGAAACAGGTCCTTTGGCCCAATTTGTTCATGCCACCTGTTTCTTCTAAAAACTATTAAGCTTGTCCCAATTGCCCTCATTTGGCCCATCTCTCTCTGTACCCATCTTAACCATACAACTGTCTAATTGCTTTTTAAAAGAAAAAACTGTATCTGGCCCTGCTACTACCTCTGGCAGCTTGTTCCAGAGGTTCACCAGCCTCTGAAAAAGCTGCCCCTCTGGACACTTTTGTATCTCTCCCTTCTCACCTTAAATCTATGCCCTCTAGTTTTAGACTCCCCTGCCTTCAGGAAAAGATGTTGACCATCTAGCTGATCCATGCCCTTCATTATTTTAAATCGACCTCTCTAAGACTGCCCTCAGCCTCCTACGCTCCAGAGAAAAATGTCCTTGTCTATCCAGCCTCTCTTTATAACTCAAGCCATCAAGTCCCAGTTGCATCCAAGTAAATCTCTTCTGCACTCTACTTCTATAATATCTTTGTTATAATAGGGTGACCAAAACTGTACACAGCATTCCAACAGTGGCCTTACCAATGTCTTATATAACTCCTGTATTCAATGGTCTAACCAATGAAACCAAGCATGCTAATGCCTTCTTCACCACTGTCCACCTGTGACTGTACTTTTAAAGGAGCCATGAACCCATGCCCCAAGATCTCTTTGTTCTGGAACTCTCCCTAATGCCCTACCATTAACTGATTAAGTCCTGCCCTGGTTCAATCTACCTTCTTCACTGTATACGACACCACCAATCTTGGTGTCATCAGCAAACTTACTAACCATGCCTCCTATATTCTCATCCAAATCACTAATATAAGTGATAAATAACAGTGGACCCAGCACCAATCCCTGAGTCACACTGCTGGTCACAGGCCGCCAGTTTGAAAACAACCATCTGTCTCCTGTCATCAAGCCAATTTTGTATCCATTTGGCTACCTCACCTGGATCCTGTAAGATTTAACCTTATGCAACAACCAACCATGCTGTACCTTGTCAAAGGCCTTGCTAAAGTCCAGGTTGACAACATCAATTGCACTGCCCTCATCTACTTTCTTGGTCAGCCCTTCAAACAAAAACTAAATTTGAGACACACGATTTTCCACTCAAAACCTCGTCAGTCCTCGTTTCTTTAAATGCCTGTAGGTCCTGTCTCTCAAAATACCTTCCAACAACTTACCAACACAGATGTGAGGCTCACCGACCTGTAGTTCAAGCTTTTCTCTACAACGCTTTTTAAACAAAGGCACAACATTCACCACCGTCCAATCTTTAGGCACCAGATTCTCTATTCTTTTCTGTACTCCGTCTCGTCAAAGCCTGAGATCCACCCCACTATCATGGTGTCATGAGCAAAGTTGAAAATCGAGTTGGAGGGGAAATTGGCCTCTCAGTCATAAGTGTATAAGAAGTGTAGTAGGGGCTAAGAACACAGCCTGTGGGGCACTGGTGTTGAGGATGATTGTGAAGGTGGTGTTGTTGCCTATCCTTACTGATTGTGGTCTGTGGGTTAGGAAGTTCATGATCCAGTCACAGAGGGAGGAGCTGAGCCCCAGGGCACAGAGTTTGGAGATGAGTTTCGTAGAAATGGTGTTGAAAGCTGAGCTGTAAATCAATAAACAGGAGTCTGACATAAGTGTTCCAGGGCTGAGTGCAGGGCCAAGGAGATGGCATCTGCTATGGGCCTGTTGCGGCGACAGGCAAACTGTAGTGGATCCAGGCAGTCTGGGAGACAGGAATTGATTTGTGCCATGATTAACCTTTCAAAGCACTTCGTAATGATGAGTGTCAGAGCCACCATACGATTGTCATTAAGTGATCCTGCCTGGCTTTTCTTTGGTACCAGGATGATGGTCGTCTTCTTGAAGCAGGTAGGGACCTCAGATGATGTAAGGAGAGGTTGGAAGATATCTGAATACTCCCACCAGCTGGTCCGTGCAGGACTGAGCGCTCGTCTGGGTACCCCCATCCAGGTCAGTTGCTTTCGTGGGTTGACATTCAAGATTGATGTCCATAACCAATTGCAAAAGTTGGTTTTTTGAAGATTATACTTTACATAAATTTCCATGAAGTGCAATCCCTACCAGAAAATAGTATTACCTCTATTAACCCCCATTGCCAACACATTCCAACTGCATAATCCACAGGATGCACCACACCATCGCGCAGGAATAATAATTTCCTCGACGTCTTGGCTAAGATCAAGTGAAGTATCGACATGCTGCACTTGGTTGAAGTCATTAAGTTACATTTCAGCTTCATTCGAAGCAATTTTTTAAAGCAGCATCTGGGCCTTTGGGCTAAGATGCAAATTAGATCAAGCCTTGGAGGTGGAGCCACACCTAATCCAAACAGCTTGGATCATGTAGGTCAAGCCCAAGACAGGAGGTGAGAGCCCTGTCTTGTCAGCTTGAATTGGGAATGTCCCAACTTGTTGGGACTCTGAATTGGTTTTAAGTTGACTTGATTGGATTGGAATAAAGTTTTAAAAAAAAATTTCCTCAACAGCAAATCCCTTCATCTGCAAACTCCATCAGCAAGAAGGACAACAGGACTAGTATCATGGAAATGCCACTGGAATTCATACTCGACAACGTGTGAAAGCAGCATGATCAAAAGGACAGCTGTAACTTAGGGCAGCCATTCAGACAAGTAATAATTATTGCACTCTTCCCTGCAGCATTTAGATCATGTCTGCACTCCAAGTGCTCTCTGTCCCTCAGACTCTGGTTTCATGTGCATCCTTCAATCATTGCACTTGTGCCTTCAAGCAATCTAGGCCAAGCTCTGGAATTCCTTCCCAAAACCTCTCCACCCCTTTGTTTAAACGCATCTTTTAAAACCTACCTGCTTCATTAATCATTTAATCACACAATTTGATCGAAGTTCAGTCTAGATTATTCAAAACTGATCGTACGTTTATGATGTGTAAAGTACAGACATGATCCAAAAACACCAAGTGTCAAAAAAAAAAGCATTATTTGATTTTTTACGATAAAAGCACAATACTGCAGATGTTGGAATCAGATACAAAAACGGAAAATGCTGGAAAATCTCAGCTGATGTGACAGCATCTGTGGAGAGAGAGTAGAGCCAATGTCAAGACTCAAGATTAGCTCTGTTCTCTTGCCACAGATGCTGTCAGACCTGCTGAGATTTTCCAGCATTTGGTGTTAACTGATTTTAATGTAGGAATACTTTCATTTACCCATTTAATGAGGTTGACATGGTCCAGTAATTTCACTCTAATTGCCAGTACTCACCAAACTTTCCAGTAAATATTCCAAAGTCCCTGGACTGAGAAGACCTATGCTGGCAGGACCTGTAAACATTAGAAGTTTTATCAGAGAATTTGCACCTCTCTATGAGAATGTGTTATCATTGAAAATAAACAGTATTATTTGGAACTCCACAGTTTTTGAAGAAACTTATACTTTTTTCATTTCAAAAGTTACTATTTTCTGTTGTTTCAAGATTTGCCAATGAAGTTAATTTACTGGATGAAAATTTAGTTCAATTCAAAGCTGCGTTGTGTCAGAACGTTCAAAGGCACACATCTAATTAAGGAGGCAAACAATCTGTCTTAAGTCAACACTATACCTGCATTGCAGGAACTTAAAGGTTTGACAATACCCAATGCAAAACACCAAACGGTGCAGAAGTGCTTTTTTTCCGTTTACAGCAGCAAAAGCACACTTAAAATTGCATATGTAGGATTTACATTTGCAAGACAAGCAACTACTTTGATCTGTTCTTCACAGCGAGAACAGCCTTCATGAGCATAAAACTAATTTTCAGCAATGGATTTGATCATTCTTTGGAAGATGTATTTTCCCTTTCTACCACGCTTCTGAAGCACCAATACTTTCATTCACTGGATGAGGGAACCACTGGAAACGATCATTTATTACTCACTTGATTTTCCTTGTGATTTGGTGGCAAACTTTACTTAATTTTAATGTGTGAAGGTGCATCCAACAGTGCTTTCTTGTTATTCTTTGTATGGTTATGAGGGGCCTGCTAAGCTATTTCAGAGAGATATGTCCAAGATTGTCATCTACTGAGGAAAATAAGCAACGTGCATTTTAAAGCCAGACTCATGTAGAATCATGAACAGGATCCTTGGATCATTTTTCCTCTTCTTAGATGAAGTTCAATGTTAAATTTCCAGAATTCAATGGTGAGATAAATTCTGCAATAATTGAGTTTGGCATCTTTTGGTCCAATTGGCACAGTGATAAGCACTGCTGCCTCACAGCGCCAGGGACATCGGGTGTGCTGGTTTCCTCTCAGTCTGAAGATGTGCAGGGTAGATGGATTGGCTATGCTAAATTGCCATTTAGCGTACCAAGGTGTGTAACTTAGGGGAATTGGTGGGTAAATATATGTCAGGTTGCAGGGATAGGGCTTGGGCAAGACGCTCTGTAGGAGAATCAGTGCAGACTTGATGGGCTGAACTGCCTCCTTCTGCACTGTAAGGATTCTATGAGATACAAAAGCCACTTTTTGTTCATTAGGCCACCAGTAACAGTTTGACAGTTTTCACAAAAATAACACTGAAGATTTGCACAATATGATAATAAGTGATAAGCTAGTATGGATGGGCACTAAAAAAAAAACTATCCTCCACCATCTGCATTTTGTAATAATGGGAACGAATGATAGCAAGTCTGCTGCTTGCGAAAAACAATTAAGATGCTCAAAAGTCCATTTTTCTTCTTGCCCCTAAGAACTAAGGATGCTAACATATCACTCAAAATAGCTCCTATGATTGAACAGGTGCAAGCTAAGAGCTACAGTTTGACAATTTATTAAGATATACAGTGCAAAGCAGTAAACATCTCCACACCCACAGAAGTTTCCAATCTTCTTGCTAGTGTGTTATCACCCAGCTACTACTGCTTCTAAAACAGTGATGAAGCAATGCTACCATAATTGATGCAGCCTGCACTGGCACATATACTGTGTACAAGTGTATCTATACACTGTTTTACATATGATTTTAAGACTTGAAATTACGTGAAGCAGTGGCAAAAGCAGTTGATCACTGCATTAGGATGAAATACTAAACAACTTCAGTATCCACTGTGCTACAATAGAACCTGTTCAGTCTGATATACCACCAATTCTTATATTAGTTATGTAGTAACTAAGTTTGTGCTTAAACAAAGATCAATTCAAATATGAGATTATTGTGCTTAGTCAAGAAAACCCAAGAAATCTGGGGCTAAAAAACTGATTGCCATACCTGCTAGCTTTTCAGCCAGGCATCCCAGTACTGCAGTAGTATTGCGGTGCTTAGCTGGATTGCAAGCATCTTGCTTTGCTAGAGATGCACTTAAATTCAACATTTCTGACAATTTCTGTAATGCATCCTTAAAACAAAAATACAAAACAGTTAGTGTGGTTTCACATTTATTATTCATTCACATGAATATCAAAATTGATTCACTGCATCAAAACACAGCAATGGCAACTTTATCCTTGGTTTTATCACTAGTTAAGTCAATTCCCTCTAGTGCAAATCAGATTCAAAACAGGGCTAGTCCTTCGCAAAATACAAACTTTTAAATTGCAAGGGTTATAGCTGCCATTCTATAAATCAGACCAGGTGATATATAATTTGATGACTGGTGTCCACATTTTTTTGCTCACATAGTTTTAATTTGGCAAAAGGTATATTTAACATCTGTAGGTAGTAGTCTACCTGTAGCATTTTTATACTCATTAAGATAAAAGCAAGGTGGGTTATCCCAAAGCAGGTTTAAGTAATAAGCTGAAATTCAGAGCTAACTAACCTGAGTGTAAAATAGACTATTGTTCCTACAAGATTCTCTGCTCATG
The DNA here is from genome assembly GCF_965287045.1 of Carcharhinus amblyrhynchos. Classification (NCBI taxonomy): domain Eukaryota; kingdom Metazoa; phylum Chordata; class Chondrichthyes; order Carcharhiniformes; family Carcharhinidae; genus Carcharhinus; species Carcharhinus amblyrhynchos. Next base: position 48,188,695 of record NC_137327.1, read on the forward strand.
GAAGCAGATTTAACCTTGAACACAAGGCAGGGATCACATTGATAACAATCCTCGCCATAACACCCACTTCCTCATAACTACAGAGCATACAGTAAATGAAAGGATCAATAACAACTTGTGTTATTTAATATCACTTTTTTTTAAAAAAATCAACATTAGTATGGTACACGATGGGAAAATAAATCCAACCATACAGGCAGATGTTCCATTCAAACCATGGAAAATCAATTTACTAACCAGAGTACACAAAATCTTTCATGACTATTTAACCAGATTAAGTTCATTGTAATTAGGGTCAGCCAATTTATATACATTCTTCCACTAACTTAAAAGGCAGATATAACTTGCATAATACACTTCAGGCTACTGGACCATCATATGCCATGTACATGAGTTAATATCCATTTACAGGGTGCCTGGGCCAATTAAGATCTAGAATGGTTACAGCACAGGAGACGATGGCCACCTAGCCTGTCAAATCCATGTCAGCTCACCGAAAGCACAAGTTAGCTCATCCCAAAAGTCGCTGGACATGAATAGGACGACAATTTGAACTGTTTTCGGCTGATCTGTCTCAAATGAGATTCGACACCTTTATGTCTTATATTTTTATTTTGGGTCATAAAATACAAATGGTGGCTTCCCAGAATCGAATTCTATGGCTCACATAGACCACCTTGCTGCAGTGAAGAACCAGCAAGTTTCTGTGCTCATCCTTTCCTGGAAGTTCCCAATCGTCTTGACCCAACTTTTGATTTTACAGGTAATGAACTCGATTGCATTGAAGCACTCAAATAGCTGATGGGAAGTAATGAAATATTTAGAAAGTATGACCGTACTAACAAAACCTCTCATTTCAGGTGTGTAACATTTGCATAAAAGAAATAATATTTTGAATAAAATGGTACCAGATGTTTTACCCCCTAAAGGTATACAGCCTGTTTGAGCATTGCCCACACCCGACCCCCGTCCACAAAACGAAACGCAAAAATACAAGACCAAAATACTCACCAACCGATCTTTACCCCAACCAGCAATCTTGCTAAATTTAGCTGATCTAATTTTTTTAAATTTTGAATTACATGGGCTTGCATTGATCACATAATCAGTCCATTTCCACCATTCTTTTTAAAAAAAGTGTCAAGACATTGGGTATTCTTGAGCTCCCCCAGTGGTCACGCTAAATGTTGGATGCATTAAGTGAGCAATCTATTTACGTTTTTCACCTATTGTATTAGATGGGATGGTTTTTGAAAATTCACAAATTTGTTTTAACACATTTTAGAAGCTTCCCATTTAGTTTTACCACTTGTAATAGTTTGAAAACATTTGGATTGTTTTGATCCGGTTAGGGATCAGTAGCTTTTCATTTAAAGCAGAAAGTTTGAAATCTCAGGTACTTAAGAGAACAAAGCCACAAGATTCCAGTTTGAAACAAACGAAATAAACTTTACTATACAAGGTCAGCAAGTAAAACTATCTACAATTATACTCTAACATTCAGAAATAACACAAGGTAAATATGAATTAATAGGCACACCGAAATCAAACACACCATACTGCACATTAAAACAGCAAATACAAACAAAACAGATGCCATGGAACTCTCAGCAACCACACCAAAATATTAGTTACCAATGAGTCTTTCAATAAAACTTACCCTCAGAGGATTTCAATTTTGAAGATCAAGCCACTGAATTCCCTCATCCACTCTTACTCAGACTGCCAGAACAACTGTTCACCTCCCAACGGTTCCATCTCTCCCTCCTACATTCCACAAAATCCAAAGCTGCAATCATACCTCTCATTACCAGCACACTTCCAACCTTTTTCGCAGACTGCAAACTTGACTAACCTGACACTACCCAGGATTTCTCCAGTCTCCCAGCTGCAGAGAGCACTAAATGGGTCCCAGGGTTTTGGGATCTAACTGCTTGGAACAGAATCAATGGCCTTTTGACCTCCCTAGGACCTTCATGAGCCCAACAGCCCAGAGTTTCTCTGTGAACTGAGAATGTGAAGTCAAAATTGCAATGTCAGCTACCACTGAACGGACTCAGAAGAAACCTTGGGAGCCACATAGCCTGGATCCTGCCAACAAAGGCACCCCTTCAGCATCCTCTCTCCTCACTGCAGAACACTCAATTGCCCGGCAAATATATTATTTGGTTTTCATATATTCCACACATTTTCTTAAAGATGCAGTCTTTCAGTGTTCCTGAATGCTTTTAAACTAATTTAGCATATGGGCAGCACAATGATTAACACTACTGCCTCAGTGCCAGGGATCCAGATTAAATTCCCAGCTTGGGTCACTCCTGTGCTGGTTCCCTCCAAGTGCTCCATTTTGCTCCCACAATCTGAAAGATATCCTGGTTAGGTACATTGGTCATGCTAAATTCTCCCTTAGTCAACTGGTGCCAGAGTATCGAGGCTAGAGGAATTTCTCAGCAACATCATTGCAGTGTTAATGTGAGCCTACTCGTGACACTAATAAAATATTAATTTCAAAACTAAAGAGCCTTTAATTCCTAGAGTAACCATCTCTCTAGACTGCATTTCCTTGCAAGCAGTATACATACATTTCTTATTTCACCCACAAAGTAAGTCTACCTGCTGTTTTCTGGATTTGCATTTCTAGCTCTTTACCTCTAAAGCAACATGGCCCCAAATTTTAAGTGTAATTGACTCAAGTTTGCTTTAGTCACAATTACCCAATTCTCTGATGTTAAATGTTAATTACTCCACAACTAAACATTATAAAACATTAACACGAAAAAGAACTGGATATTTATTACAGGATTCAATGTTGATTTAAATTATTAGTTTAGAAAATTCAAAACATTGAGGGCTTTGGTGAGACCATGTGGAGCACAATGCATAGTTTTGGTCTCCATATTTAAAAAAGGATGACATAACTAGCTTGGAGATGGTATAGTAAAAGGTTCACAAGATTGACCCTCTGGGATTCGTAGCTGTTTACTGCACAGAAGGCCATCTGGCCCACTGCATCCATGCTGGTCAAATATCTGTCTGCACTAATCCCATTTTCCAGCACTTGGTCCATAGTCTTGGAGGCTATTGCAACAAAAGTGAATATCTAAATACTTACCAAATGTTATGAGATTTTCTGACTCAAGAACCCTTTCTAACAGTGAATTCCAGACTCCCAGTGCCCTCTGGGTGAAAAGTTTCTCCTCAACTCTTTTTTTTTGCCTTTTCCCTCTCACCTTAAATCTATGCTCCCTGTTTATTGACTCATCAGCTAACGGAAACAGCACCCACCTATGCTATGCCCCTCATAAATCTTGCATATCCCTATCAAGTCCCCTCTCAACTATTGCTGCTCCAAGAAAACCAACCCCAGCTTATCCGATCTTTGCTGATACCAGTCCACTGATTTCCTTCCTATAAAGTGGTGCCCAGGATTGCATGTATTATTCCTGTTGTGGCCTAACCAGCGTTTTGTCCAGTTCCTGCATGACCTCCCTATTCTTGTACTCTGGTCCTAACCATATGCCTTCTTAATCACCCTTTCAATTTTCTGTGCCACACTAGGGTATTTGTGGATATGCACTTCAAACTCCCTCTAATCTTTAGTACTTTCCAGGGTCCTATCATTCATCATATAATCCTTTGCCTTGTTAACCCTCCCCAAGTCCATTATCTCAAACTTCCAGGTTGAATTCCATTTCACTGCTCTAACTATCCAGTCCACTTGTATCCTTTTGCAGTCTACGCCTGTCCTCCATACTAATTATCAACCTACCAAATCATTAACATACATGCAAATAGCAAGGGTCCAGAATCAAACCTTGCAGATAAGAGGGCTGTCTTATGCTAACAGTTTGAATAAATCAGGCCTTTATACTCTCCAGAGCTTGAAAGAAGAGGCCATTTCATTTGAACATCCAACATTCAGAAAGGGCTTGAAAGGGTAGGTATTGGGCTCTCCCAACTGGGTAATCTAGAACACAGAGGCAGGGCCTCTGGTGAGGTAAAGTGTGCTGGGAAGGTAGGGTCAAGTAATTTAAGATGATGAGGAGAATTTTCTTCACTGCGAGGGCTGCCAATGTTTATAATTACCAGAAAGTTGTGGATACTATAACCATTGAACATATTCAATGCTGAGATACACCAAAAATTTATCTGTCAGGAAGTTAAGGGATTTATAGAAAATGGTGGACGTAGATGGTCAGCCAAGATCGTATCAAACAGCCCAAGGAATTTCATACCGCTGCTTGATAATCTTAGTGCTGAAACATTTCTGATAATTCCAACGGTTTAATGCAGAGCATAATGACTAATTAAATAATTATAAAATGTTTTTAAATGGAATGTTGTATACAATATTAGAATGAGTCATTTATTTAAAAAGACGATAAACAATAGCACTGGAGAGAAAAACAATGCACCACTTACTTTGGTTGGCAGCGGACACTCATCAAGCAGTAAAGTAATGACAGCTGGCCCTAAAGGATCTTCCAGAGGAATAACTCTGATCAGGGACTGTACTACTTCCAGCCAACCTTCATCTATCACCAAGGAAGAAAACATACATTAGATCCAGTCAAAAATTCAGTGAAGTTTTAGAACATACATGCAAATCTTAAAACGTTCTCATTCTAGACCAAAGTGAAATATCCAAAAAAAGGTGCATCTTCAAGTAACACAATAACTTCAAAATCTCACTTTTAGAAAGGATTTTCAAAAATACACAAGTGAACAATACATTGAATCAAATACCATGTGTTGGCTTTTAAAACGACGACTAGTCAAAATAAATTACAACCTAAAACTGCCGAGACATACATGGTTTTTACTATTCAAGTGAACACCTCCTTTTAAAAACAGGGATATTTTAATACTTCAATATTAAAACTCAGTCTCCGCTGTGAAAAATACCACTCATTCTGTGAAAACAAATCCTCAAATGTACAAAAAATATTGAGGAAACATGTACTCCACTGCTTCTCAGTGAGTGACCCAGTTTGCAGAAAATAAATTTCACTCTTCCTTTCTGAAGAAAAAAGTTTCAGATCCATAGTAATGCAAAAGCAACAAAGACCTGCCTAAATTATTAATCTGTTCTTCCCATGCCAAATCTGATGCCAAATTTAGTCTGGCTTTGCAATGTGTGAAGATTCCTGCAAAAGCAACTAAATTTTGCTTACGATAAAAAGAAAGCATACCAAGTATTTGACACAAATAAAGGCATTTGTTTCAATGTTGGTTCACTGGCTCCATCCAAGCTGTTATAGGAATTAACAATGTAAACGGCCTCGCACATTTCAATTGCATCCCGACAGACAGTCCCGCATACATTTAAAAAAAACCCAGTAGTAGTTGTGTGGATAGACTGGTTGAATTCGCTGCTAAAGATTTCTTTATACCACCATAAGTAATGTGGTTAGGTCTCCAAATCAATTTTAACCATTTGCAAAAGCCAACAAACCAGAAAAATAAAAAGCAGGTCTGAAGCCACTGAATTGTCATTAGTATAAAGGTACATCTGAGTGCTTCATACACAGCAAGATACCAGAAAAGGCTATCTGGTCCTTAAGGTCCACTGATGTAGTACTTCCAAATAGTCAACATATCATCAATATTCCTCACCCCACCCACCAGCAACATGTAATGTCCTGAGGGAAACAAATACATAGATTCTGGTTGGGGGGGGGGGGGGACAAATCTTGGACATTGTCTGACCAAGGCAAATCCAAAAAGGCAGGTCGAGGAGATGACGACCAGGTACTATATCACCCAAGAACTGACAACGTCTCACACTCGGAATCATACAGCGCAGAAGAGGCCCTTCTGCTCATCAAGTTTGCATCAGCACACAAGAAACACCTGAACTCCCATTTAATTCCATTTACCAGCACTTCATCCATAGCCTTGAATGTTATGATGTGCCACATGTTCAGAGGTACTTTTAAAAAGATGTGATCTAACTTATCTCTACTACACTGCCAGGTAGCACATTCCAGACAAAAAAAAATTATTTCTCACACCCACGAAAACTCCAGCCCCTGACCCTGAAATCTATATCTCCTCATGACTGACACGTCAACTGAGCAGAATAGCTGTTCCTTATCCACCATGTCCGTGTCTCTCAATGTTATACATCTCGATCAGGTCGCCCCTCAGTCTTCTCTGCTCCAACAAAAACACAGCAAGAAGTCTTACAACCCCAGGTTAAAGTCCAACAGGTTTATTTGGTAGGAAAAGCCACCAGTTTTCGGAGCGCTGCTCCTTCACTCACCTGACAAAGGAGCAGCACTCCAAAAGCTGGTGGCTTTTGCTACCAAATAAACCTGTTGGACTTTAACCTGGTGTTGAGAGACTTGCGCTTACCCCAGTCCAACACCGGCATCTTCACATCACGACCAACAAAAACAACCAAGCCTTTCCAACCCCTCTTCATAACTTAAATGTTCCATCCCAGGCAGCATGCTAATAAATTTGCTCTGCACCCCCTCTAATACAATCACATTCTTCCTATAATGTGGCAAACAGAACTGCACACAGGAATTCAGCTGTAGCCTCAAAGTTGAAAACAACTCCAACATGACTTCCCTGATTTTGTAATCAATGCCTCAAATTGATAACGGCAAGTATCCCATATACCGTTTTCATCATCCTACTAGCATACCTTTCTGCATTCAGGGATCCATGGACAAACACACCAAAGACTCTTTATTCCACAGAACTTAGTGCATGCTGCTGATTGAATACCTCCTTGTCAAATTACTCCTTCCAAAGTGTATCAGCTCACACTTTTCAGGGTTCAATTTCATCGGCTACTTATCTACCCATTTAATCATCCTGTCTGCATCTTCTTATAGCCCAAGCCACTCAACCTCACTGTTAACCAAACAGCCTGTTATCTGCAAACTTGCTAATCCTAACCCCCACAGTCATCCATGTCTTTATGTAAAGGATGACCAACGGGGATGCAGCACAGATACCTGTGGTACGCCACTGGCTCCCAGTCATTAAAGCAGCCTTTTGTCATCACCTTCTGTCTCCTACCACTGAGCCAATTTTGAATCCGCTTTAAAATTACCTTGGATTCCACGTGCATTTGCCTTCTTTATAAGTCACCTTAAAGGCTTTACTGAAATCCATTTAAATTACATTAACTGCATCATCCACACTTACACAACTTGTCAGCCCCTCAATCAAATGTGTTAGGCATGAACTTCCTCTGACAAAGTGATGCTGACCACCGCTGATCAGTGTCGTCTCCAGATGCTCTCCCTCAGAATTTTCTCAATTCATTTCCCTACCACTGACATGAGACACACTGGTCTATGGTACCCTCTCTTATTTTTATCACCCTTTTTAAACAGATCATCATCAGCTGTTCTCCAGTCCTCTCGCACTTCCCCTGTGGCTGGAGAGGCATTAAAAATTAGCTCAGAGTCCCTGCAATCTTCTCCCTTGCCTCCCTCAGTAGCTTGGGACACAGTTCATTCAAACCTGGAGACTTGTCCACTGTTAAAATCCAATACCTTTTCTTTCCCAATATCAATTTGTTCAAAACCTCACAATTCCTGCAGGTACTCATCTGGTTCTCTTTTGCAATGTTTGCATTCACTGTTCAAGCTGGCAACTGACGTTGAAGCCCCAAAATGCAGATGCAAAAGGATCAGGAAAAGCATGTGGACAACTGAACTCTCCAAATTCAGTTTGTGCCGCAAGTATTTTGTGCGTTAGATGCACAAATAAAAAAATCCCACTTTAAATGGATATTACCTCACGACATTCAAATGGAGCTATGCCACAGAATCAATTTAATTTGCCGCACAGTCAATTATGTTCTAACAGATGATTTAGTTTTAGTGCATGCTGCAATCTTTTCAATCTTAATGAGGTGAGGTACGAGACAAATTGTAGACGTGTGGCTTCGGAAAAGCCCTTGCCGTCTCAATTATTCTTTCAATAAACTTAATTTTTATCTTTGTTGACAATCCTACGGATCAATAATCCCTGTAAGCAATTGTTTCGCATGGCTGCTTCTCAATTTAGATTACTGGGAAGAGAAGATTTATCAAAACACTTAGCAGCAACACTATGCTGCCACTGGATCCTTTTTCAAAATCACTTCCCGTCTGAGGTATAAACTGATGCTGCACCTCTATCATACTCAGAAATCAGGTATATGGTACAGAAAGATCATATATAAATATATATTTATGCACCTATATATGCATGTGTGTGTGTGTGTGTGCGCGCGCACACGTGTGAATAATATTTCACCCAAGAGGCATAGATCTCACTTGCATGACCACCTCATCCCCATATACACAAATGTGGCATGAATGACTTAAATAAACAGCCTTTATAGCTTGCAAAACTCTATTTATCATAAGGAGACTGCAGTAAAAGAAAACATGGTTTGTAAATGTGGAATTCGAAAAACATCAATAACATTTTACACAAAATTAAACTGTACATACTCCATTCGCAACATCGTGGGCTGACTGTGGCTTTAAAGACATTATAAAGCCTTGTACATACATGTTGAAAATATAAAGCAAAATGTTTAAATTCAACTAATGCCACTGATTCAGCAGTATCACATCATAGTTCAGCTGCTCCTCTATGCAAGTTGTTCAAGTTATGCCATTCTTTATTCAAAATAAGAACAGGTTAACATAAATAACCACTCTAAAACAAAATATTAATTAATTTTGATTTCTTCCCCACAAAGTGAGGTATGCGAGCGCTCCATGAGAGCAGTGGTCATTATTTACATCGTTTAAATGATGCAACTCCTTGGTCACCCTCAACATTACCATGAAGTAATTCAATAATGGAAGGCAAGGCAAGCTCCACAGCAAGGTCAGCTAACTGGTACATATTTGCAGGCCAAGCAGGAAACTGATCAGGAGCAAGAACTACACTGCAACTTAAATCAGTTAACTCCGTAGAGGTGGGAAATTAAACACTGGGAGTTTTCTATTCTGAATAATTTGGAAACAAAAGGCTTGAACCAACACCAAATTGAAGACAAATAATGCAATTGCATTGGCACTGCAATGTAATAATTAAGTGAGCTGTTTACTCAATTAGACACTTTAGCCCCAGAATCAAGTAAGTCATAGGGAAAATGCTCAAAATTTTTTTTTAATAATCTTTGATACATTCTCAGAACCTTTTTCTACGTCCCACTAGTTGGCAAATTATTAATATGAACTCCAGATTAATAAAACAAATGGGAAGGCCAGGTTGTAAATTTTGTGTGCGCACATGTGGTATTAACTCCAAGTACACAACAAAATTTAATAAGGAAACTTGAGTATTTGCGTACAGAAAGGTTGAGAGCAGATACTTGCCTTTGAGTTAGTGCAGTATTAATGAGTCAAAAAACTCCTGTTGTAACTTTGATTCCATGACATGAATTTCAAATTTAGGGCTAAGACTTCAAGCTAAAGAACCACAAATTATGAAAAACTGGAATTGAAACAAAGAAAGCACAACCATATTTTGCTACTGACTTAATCACTCCATCTCCAACTAAATGAAAGCAGGCCTTACATTAAAGATACATTGATAGTTGAGCGGATTGGTATGCCGAAGAGTCAACTTCAATATATCTGATTCTTAAATTCAGGAATGAAATTTGTTTAACCAAAAAACCCAATACAAAAGAAACACTGATGAATAAAGGGACATTTCAAAATTCTAGTATTTGAGAAACACTAAAAAGAGTATAAAAAGTCATGAACCATGCATTGTAAACATACCAGGGATTTCATTTCTATGTAACAGCTTAATTTGCATTCAAACTAATACAACCTAATTCCTAAATTGGGATGAAGTTGGTACTATGAACAGTGTTGTGCTTTTTTTCCCCCTCACACAGGACTGGTGATCACAATAGTTAAAATTTCTTCAAGATCATAGAATCCCTAGTGCACAGAAGAGACCATTCGGCACACTGATATCACAATATATAGTGTCCAGTTAACGGAAGATGTGAAACACTTTGCTACTTGCAGCAGTGGATACTAGCAGTCTGGAATACAGATATGTATATACTCTCTAACACGCCAGCTTGGATTTTGTAGTTCACATGACAGTGAAATGGTCAGCAGTCTGTGAAATTGACAGCAATTTCTAGTAACTGCATATGTGCCCTGAAGTCCTCAAAAGGTGCAAGTTAACGTTTTGACACATTTGTACTTTTTACACTACTGTCATGATAAATATCTTCATTAAGGTACAACTTTTTTCATGAAATGTAGCTGGGGTTTTTAAAACTATGTACTAGGTCCTAATTATTTTTCAATCTCTCCAACCCTAAAACTAATTTTTCTATTTATGCTTGGCAGGAGAGTACTGGTGGCAAGATTAGCAACTGTTGTTCATCCCTCATTGCTCTCGAGAAGGTGGTGGTGAGCCTCCTTTGTGAACTGGTAAAATTCAAGCTATTATTTATATTCCATTCTGTTGATAAACCACTTGAAAAAGGTGCAGAAAATGAACTGTGAAACTCAGTAATTAAGCACAGCATCTTCAAATGTGAACTGTGTTACAGACTGCTGAGGGATTGAATATAAAAGTAGGGAGGTCTTGCTGCAGCTGTATAGGGCATTGGTGAGGCCGCAGCTGGAGTACTGTGTGCAGTTTTGGGCGCCGCACCTGCGCAAGGATATTTTGGCCTTGGAGGGAGTGCAGAGGAGGTTTACTAGGCTGATACCGGAGTTGAGGGGGTTGAGCTATGAGGAGAGGCTGAATAAACTAGGCTTGTACTCGTTAGAGTTTAGAAGAATGAGGGGAGATCTCATTGAGACGTATAAGATGATGAATGGGATGGATAGGATAGAGGTGGAAAGACTCTTCCCGCTCAAAAAAGACAGTAGGACTAGGGGGCACAGCCTCAAGATAAAGGGGGGGCGGTTCAGAACGGAGTTGAGGAGGAACTTCTTCACTCAAAGGGTGGTGAATCTCTGGAATTCTCTGCCCGTTGAAGTGGTGGAGGCTGCCTCGCTAAATATTTTTAAGAAGCGGGTTGATGGGTTTTTGATAAGAGAGGGGATTAAGGGTTATGGGGAGAGGGCGGGAAAGTGGAACTGAGCCACGACAGATCAGCCATGATCTTATTGAATGGCGGGGCAGGCTCGAAGGGCCAGATGGCCTACTCCTGCTCCTATTTCTTATGTTCTTATGTTCTTATTTGACCAGGAACTAGATCATGGGCAGGGCAAGGTAAGTAAGATATTTTTCCTCCTAAATCATAAGCAGGGCAGAGTTGCATTGGATTTAGCCCAGAACAAAAGATCAAGCAAACACTTGTGACACTTACTACATTTAAGCTAAAGACTTGTTTAGCTACAACTTTAAAACTCAAAGTACACTGATGTTTCAGAGGGCTGTGTCACAAATTAATTATTGCAATGCCAGCCACCCAGTGTAATACAGTAAATTTCCCATTTTAGTGATGCTATCAGACAAAGCCTGGAATGAGAGAATAGAACCTAAAATTACAAGATTACTCAGTTCTCCAAACGCAAGATACAAATCACACTGATTAAGGCCTATAAGCATGCCCGTTACTTCATTGGGCAAACCTACAGCAGGCATGTACTAAGGTGTTCACATTTTAAAAGCTACTCCTCAAAGACACTTCAAAGAGTTCAAAATGAGCAGGAGGAGTGGATGTGCAGGACAGGTCTCAGAAAAACTAGAAGCAGTAAAGCAAATCAGCAAAATGACAAGCTCAATTGTCAAGATAATAAAGGCATGGAGAAAATGTTTCAGAAGTTTTGGGGGGAAAGCAAGGCAAAAATTTATGATCCTCTCCCAAGTCATTAGTTTCAGATTTAAAGTACAATGCATTATTAAATCAGGAGATGGAGAATTCACTGGAGTTGGAATCAGTGTTCTACATCCCCAACCTGGAATAAATTTACACACGCCTTCTTAGAGATTTTAAGTTTCAGGTACTGCTAAGCCATCTTATACTTTTCCTATTTCTAGCAAATAATGGCAATCGTAATGGTAAATATTCATTTAAGCACGAACTAGTTGCTATCATTGTAGCTCAAATGGCAAAGAGGGACAATATGCTTTAGAGACTTGACTGTCAAGTTGAAAAATCAAAACATTTAAACTTTTTCTGTCTGGTCCTGAATATCCACCTCAGTAAAAACAAAAAGCCTCAATTGTTATTTTTCAAAAGTCAGCTCTATAACAATGAACACTTTTTTTCCAAATTTTTTTCATGGGACGTGTGCATTTGCTGTTCATGTCCAATTGCCCTCAACAAGCTGGTGGTGCAGTCCAAATGTCAGTCAGTCCAGGGTGCTGTTAGGAAGGGAGAACCAGGGTTTTGACCCTGTGACAATAAAGGAAGAGCATTATAATTTCAAGTAAGGATAGTGTGTGGCTGGGAAAGGAATTTTCAGGCGATGCTCCAGGCATCTACCACCCTTTTCCTTCTATGAGACAGAGGTTCTAAGTTGAGAAGGTGCTATCAAAGGGGACTTGGCAGGTTGCTGCAGCATATCTTGTATTTGATATATATTGTTGCAACTGTGCATCAATGGGAGGGAGTCAATGTTTAAATGTGGTGGATGGGCTGCCCATCAAGCAGGCTGATGTGTCTCAAATAATGTGAAGCCTCAAGTGTTGTTGGAGCTGCATTCATTCAGGCAATGAGAGAGTATTCCAGCAAACAGCTGACTTGAGCCTTGAAGATGGCAAACAGGTTTTGGGGAGTCAAGGAGCCAAGGAGCACTTCACTCGTCGCATGAGTCCCAGCCTCTGACCTGTTCTTGTCGATATTTCTATGGCTGGTTCAGTTAAGTAATTGGAGAGACCATGGTATAGTGGGAATATTGCTGGATTAGTAATCCAGAAGCCAGCATAATGTTCTAGGTACATGGCAGCTGGATGAGTTTGAATTCAATTAATACATCTGGAATATAAAGCTGGTGACCATGAAAACGTCAGTGATTGTTGTAAAGACCTATCTGGTTCACAAATGTCCTTTAGGGAAGCAAATCTGTCACCATTACCCAATCTAGCTATATGCGACTCCAGGCCCACAACGTGGTTTACTCTCAACTGACCACTGAAGTGGCGTAGCAAGCCATTCAGTTCAAAGGCAATTAAGGATGGGCTTGCCAGCGACACATCTCTTATGAAGGGGATGAACAAAAAAAAAGTTCACTCTGGGTGTTAATGGGTAGATTCTATCTTTTTGGATGATGCTAATTGGCTGCCACTTGCATGGCATGAATGTTACATTCCACAAATAAGCCCAAGCCTGAATGTTGCCTTAGACTTACTGCATAAGGACATGGCTTGCCTCAGTGCAAGGTGTCGTGAATGGTACAGAACACTTGAATTAGTCCCACTTGAGACCTTAAACAAACATACAAATCAAGAGGAATAGGCCATTCAATCCTGCCTTGCCATTCAATAAGAACATAAGAAGTTAAGAAATACGAGCAGGAGCAGGAGCAGGCCATCTAGCCCTTCGATCCTGCCCCGCCATTCAATAAGATCATGGCTGATCTGAAGTGGATCAGTTCCACTTTGCCGCTCTCTCCCCATAACCCTTAATTCCCTTACCTACTAAAAACCTATCTACAGGTGACTTTAATATATTTAGCGAGGTAGCCTCCACCGCTTCAACGGGCAGAGAGTTCCAGAAATTCACCACCCTTTGAGTGAAGAAGTTCCTCCTCAACTCTGATCTAAACTGCACCCCCCCCCGCCTTATCTTGAGGCTGTGCCCTCTAGTCCTGCTATCCTTTCTAAGTGGGAAGAATCTCTCTACCTCTACCCTATCCATCCCTTTCATTATCTTATACGTCTCTAAGATCCCCCCTCATCCTCCTAATCTCCAACGAGTACAGACCCAGTCTATTTAGTCTCATGGCTCCCCAAAACCTGTTTGCCATCTTCAAGATCATGACTGATTTGACCATCATCTCAATTCCACATTCCCACCGACCGCTGATAACTTTTCATTCCCTAATCAGCAATCTACTGCTGTTTTAACAATATTCAAGCTATTTGCCTTGCAGAAAAGCACTCCCAGGACTTAAGACTGAAAAAAATTTCTCTTCTGTTTTAAATGACAACTCATTATTAAAGTGACCCTTAGTTTGAGATTCTCCCACAAGTGGAAACGTCCTCTCCATATCCACCTTGTAAAACCTATGATCTGTTTCAATCAAGTCGCCTCGTACTCTTCTGAAATCCAGTGGCTGCAAGCCTAGTGTTCAACTTTTCTTCATAACAATACCATTCTGGTATTAGTCGAGCAAACCTTCTCTGAACTACTTCCAATGCCTTTACATCCTTCCTTAAAATGAGACTACTCCAGATGTGGCCTCGCCAATGCCCTGTATAACTTGAAATATAACCACCATACTTTTGTATTCAAGTCCCCTCGCAAGAAACAATAATATTCTAATTGCTTTTCTAATTAATATGCAGGTATGGCAATTACTTTTTTTTTACAAATCATGCACTGGACCCTAGTTCAGAAAGGCTGGTACTAGGAACTGTGGACCTTTGACTGGTTAGTGAAATGATAGCTAGATAGAAATGGCAAGTTTAAAAGAAAACTAATCCAAGCATGTAGAGATTTTTTTTAAAAATCAGAACAAAATGGTGTTAAAAGTCATATTTTTCTTAGTTGCAGACCCTATTGGAGAGAAAATTCGATTGGGACCAGCCAAAAAGATTGTTCAAAGTTTATGGTCAAACGTTATGTAAATTTCCTACCCCACACACAAAACTACCTCGTATGACAGCTTACTAATTCATTAATGTAGTGACTAGAAGAGGAGGTCAAATTGCATCATGGCAAAACCGATATCAATTGGATTCAAAGCTGTAAGATCATCTTAAAATCCAGATGCTTCTTTAGGGAAGGAAACCTTTCATTCTTACTCCACTGTCTCAAAGACACCAGTCCCACATCAATGTTGACTGTTACTGGCCTCTGAAGCAGCCTATCAAGCTGCTTTTAGTGATTACGAGCGACCTTCGGGCAATAAATCGTCTTGTTATAAAGCAGTCATCCAGGAATTTTTTTTTTAAAACTTGTCTATCATTTAAGATTTTTTCAGTACTATCAGCTGCCATGTCAAGGCAACATTCTGTCAATGACCCAACGTGCCATTACAATTTTGGCAAGACTGTTATCTATCTTAAATTTAGTTCAAGGACACATCCTCACCCAGACTGGTTCAAATAAAATGCTAAGTTAAACAGTCAGTACTAAGGCCACTGGTCTTGCCAATGGACATTCGTGGCCTAGACTTGGGTGTCTCAGCACAATTTCAGAAGTTGCAGGACACACAAGCACTCTGAAGAAGATAGCAATGGACTTCCAGCAAATATAGACATGCTGATATGATTGTGGCAGATTAAATTTGATGCAGAGAAGCGTGAAGTCATACATTTTGGTCGGAAGAACGAGAAGAGGCAATGAAAACTAACATGCCTAATTTTAAAATATGCAAAAAAAGAGGCCTTGGGGTCTATTTGCAGATTAATTGAAGCTCAAAATTTCTCAACTTGTACTATCACATTTGTATTGGCACCAAAAAATATAGACAATACAAAAGCAAAACAAAAATGCAAACTTTTGTAAGGCTGATATGGCCTCAACTGCAGTTGTTTCCAATTCTTGGCACCATACTTAGGAAAAATATGAAACCTTCAGAGAGGACGGAAGAAAGATTAGCAAATGGTTCCAAAATGAAGGACTTCAGTTCTGGGGCTAGACTGGAGAAGGCGAGATGATGATTCTTCGAAAAGCTTTGGAAGCAATTTGATAGAATTCAAAATCATGAGTGCTCTAGAAATAAAATCAAATGGGAGAAACTACTCCTTTTGGTAGAGGGACAAAAACTGGAAGAGACAGATTTACGGTGATAAGCAAAAAGAAAACCTCAAGGGGGCACGAAAAACCTTTCAAAAAGCAGCCAATGATTAGATTCATAAATATACTGCACTGGGGGTGGAGGAGACAGATTCAATCACGGCCTTCCAAGAGAATTTGATAAACACTCAAGGATAAAAGGTTTGCAGGGGAATGGACAGGGTGGTGTGACGAGCTGAACTGGTCTTGCAGAGATCTGGCGTAGAGGCAAAAAATTGAATGATCTTCTATGTTGTAAATATTTTGGATACAAATACATATAATACCACAGGAAAAAAATTACCATATTACTTTTCAACACGTCATTTGTTGACAAATAGTGTTTTTTTTTAAAAGATATTGACTATCCCTCGTACACAAAAGACCATTCTGAGATACTGCCACAAAGGCCGTGGGCCCCAACATTTAGCAATAGCACTCAAAACTTGTGCTCCAGAACTATTTGTGCCCTGAGCCAAGTTGTCACAGTATAGCAAGAGCACTAGAAAATAGTCCAAATCAGTCCTGTCCACAAAAAAAAGAACAAATGCAGCCCTTGCAATTATTGCCCCATCAGCCTAGTCTCAAAGTGATGAAAGGTATCAATAACAGTCTTATCAGGTGGTACTTCGCAGTAACCTGTTCACTGATGACTCAGTTTGGATTCCATCAGGTTCACTCAGCTTCTGACCTCATTACAGCCTTGGTCCAAACAAAGTGACAGCCTTCAATTTCAAGACAGCAGCTGACTAAGCAAGGCAACAAGGAGCCTTGGAAAAACTGGAGTCATGAGACTCTTGACTGGTTGGAGTCATACCTAGCACAAAGGAAGATGTATGTCAGAGATTAATCATCTCAGTTCCAGGACATTATTGTGGGGTAGTGTCCTTGCTGAAGCATCTCAAGCTGCTTCATTCATCAACTTCTCTTCATCGCAAGGTAAAGAAGTGCTTCTTCTGCACATGACATATTCATATTCTTTATGGGTTAAAGAGGAGGAGTGTGGACAAGCTAGTTGGTAATAGGATGCACACGCAAGTTTGATGCTGTTACCACCAACGTTCTCAGCAACAGAAAGCTATCGGGAGTTTTAGTGAATTTTCCCAACTCCTTAATGCAACATCTTGTAACCATAGCACCCTCGTTGATTCTCTGCCAAAGATCAACTTCAATAATGAAAAGGCATCAATCCCAAGAATCTTCTAATTTGTATTGCTTCCACACTGACCATGTCAATCACTGATTGAAAAGGAACTTGCTTCAATGGGAGACCATTCACCCCTAAGTGATTTTGTTTAACGAAAAAACACTTAATTTTCCAGACTGAAGCACAAATGCGTACTTGAAGATTAGGTTCAGCCACTGCAATTCCTGGTGGAGATTGATAGCATTTTCATTTCCAGCACTGACCTATATTTAACAAAGGAAGCCACGGTTACTGTTGCTACAACATTATGTATTTGCTCCTTCATAAAAAGATCATTCTGGAACACGGTTTCAAAGCAGATCAGATTTCCCATTTAAGATTTACAGAGCTTCTTTTATTCTATTGCCTTCTTCAGAGGCAATAGAAAGTATTGCAGTGTTCCCAAGACATAGCTGTTAAGGGTTAGAATAAGGACGAAGGGCAACATCTATATTTTGTTTCAGTGTCATCAAATTGAAATTTGTATATTATGTTTGAAAGGTAGAAAGAATTACCATTTTGAAACATGTAATTATTTTGCAGTCAAATATTCATGTCACATTGAGTAAGTCTTCCACTGCTATTGAGAATATCCTAGGCATCATTTAGATGACTGAATAAATTTGCCTTTTCTAAGATCACACCATAGCAACCATTTTTTTGTTATAATCTAGCATGCAAGTTGGCAATACCATTTTGGCACCTGAATGCCCCACATCACGGTTGAATAAAACACAATGTTTCATGGTTAAATCATTTTGACAAACATTTAAATTGGGTTAAATTTCATACCATCATGGTCTTCATTCTATCACAAAGTTGTTAAAACAAAAGCACAGATACATTTAAGGGCAAGGTAATTACATGAGTGAGAAAGAAATAGAATATGTTGATAGGGAGAGATGGAAAACATCAAACTGTTGAGTCAAATGGCATACACCTGCATTGTGAAGTTCCAAGTAAATTAACATCACGCATTTCCCCTTCAAAAGTTCATATTCTCCGTTTACATAGCATTGTCCAAAACTTTAATGAGTTCATCAGAAAAATGCCTGGCCATAAATAATAGATTTTCTTAATTCTCCCAAACAAACAACTTCACTATGTTTAAAAAACCTAAGTATACCGATTGGTAAGCAGAGGTAAAACAAAAATCCGCCTTTCCATACTCATTTTTGGAGCTACGTTTTTCTAACTTTTGGTAATGCGCATACAACTGCAAGTATATTTAATTTGCAATTATTTCATACATTTAGGTTTATCAAGTTTTCCCTCCCCGCACCATACACCTCTTTCCCCCCCCCATTCACTCCAATGCTAATAAATCGTGTATCAAGTTTATCTGATGCAAAACTGCATAGCACAAACCAGAGAGAGATTCCGGCACCAATCCCATCTAAATATTATGACAGCTGCTCTTAACCACAGGAGTAGAGCTACAATTAGCATGAACACCACGAGAACGGTTAGAGGTGAGTAGTGTAATCGAGAGATGGTGATGTTCTTAGAAAGAGAAAAGGATTAAGGAAATCCAGTTCCAGTGTTTTGTTTCAGGTAATGCATCACATGGAGGTGAAGACAAAAAAAAGGACAAATAGAAAATCATCAACAGTTGCTTGTTTATTTAATAAGATTCAGAGTAGTATCAGCAGGCTGCCCATTTAGCCAAGTGAGCCTTAAAAGGATGTAGCTTTACCAAAAAAAGGGCTGAGCTTAAATTAGACCCTGATTTCCTAATTTAAAAGAAACACTGAAATCATCAATAAAATTAGTGAATGTTATTTCATCTCAGCTTAAAAGGGGCTTTGCATTTTTTTTGTTCAGTCTTTTAGTTACCTGTTTCAGCCATTTCGTGCAAGGTGATCATTGAATACGGAGGCTCTTGGTCACTGAAAGAAACAAAGAAATTGTTTTTCAGCATATTGTTCAGGTACATTTTTTTGCTTAGGAGATTGAAGACAACTTGCAGCTATTATCATAGAACCACAGAACTGTGCAGGTGGCGGCTATTTGGCCTGTTGTGACTGCAATGGATCTCCAAATCTGGGCAGCACATGGTGGCACAGAGGTTAGTACTGCTGCCTCACAGTGCCAGGGACCCAGGTTCAATTCTGACCTCAGATCACTTTCTGTGACATTTCAAGAATATGCAATAGGAACGATTGGTAGAATGCTGGATGACAGCAGGTATCCATAACAAGGCTTGGCTTTGTCTCGAGCAGCAAAACATGCTGAGCGGCATGGTAGCACAGTGGTTAGCACTGCTGCTTCACAGCTCCAGAGTCCTGGGTTCAATTCCTGGCTCAGGTCACTGTCTGTGTGGAGTTTGCACATTCTCCTTGTGTGTGTGTGTGTGTTTCCTCCCACAGTTCAAAAGATGTGCGAGTTAGGTTGATTGGCCATGCTAAGAAATTGCCCCTTAGCTTCCAGGGATGGGTAGGTTAGAGGGATTAGTGGGTATAATATGTAGGGATATGGGGGTAGGGCTTGGGGTGGGATTGTCTTCAGTGCAGACTCAATGGGCCGAAGGGCCTCTTTCTGCACTGTAGGGTTCTATGATTCTATGAAATAAGCAACTCACCTAGCACCATTCCCAGCTTCCCCCCTCCTTGTAACCCTGCACATTTTTTCTAATGTGACAGTCTAATTCTCTTTGAATGTTTTAATTGATCTGGCCCCCACCATGCTCTCAAACAGTGCATTCCAAACCCTAACTACCTGCCTCTAACACTTACCTTTCTTTAACTAATCACGTTAAATCTGTGCCTTCTTGCTCTCAATCCTTTGACAACTTAATAAGATACAAGAGCAGAATTAGGTCATTCGGCCCATTGGGTCTGCTCCGCCATTTAATTATGGCTGATACGTTCCTCATCCCCATTTTGCCCATCACCCTTTAACCCACTACCAATTAAAAATCTAACTTAAATTTCATCACTGTCCCATCATCCACCACAATTTGGGTAGTGAATTCCACAGATTCACATTACTTTGTGCGAAGTCATTTCTCCTCAACTCTGTTTTAGACCCACTCGCCTAACCCACCTATATCCATTGGCAGAGTTCTTATTTCCTCATTGCAACTTACGGCCCCACCTATTTTTGCGTTGTCTGGAAATTTGGCTATAGAGCTTTCTACCG
Source organism: Carcharhinus amblyrhynchos (assembly GCF_965287045.1). Classification (NCBI taxonomy): domain Eukaryota; kingdom Metazoa; phylum Chordata; class Chondrichthyes; order Carcharhiniformes; family Carcharhinidae; genus Carcharhinus; species Carcharhinus amblyrhynchos. The sequence goes on from NC_137327.1 coordinate 48,208,920, forward strand.
TGTCCAAGTCGATAATATAGATTGTAAGTAGCTGGAGCCCCAAGGACCAAATCCTGCGGCACCCCACCAGTTACTTTGTGCCATCCAGAAGACAAAAACCATTTATCCTGACTCTGTCTTCTGTCCAGGTGGGAACAGTTTACCTCCATCAACTCTGCCCATACTATGATTCTGAATACTTCCATCAAATCTCCTCCGAGTCTTGTTTCCTCCAAGAACAGAGTTCTAAATTCTCGAATGTATCCTCCCTGGAACTACTGTCATGAGCCTTTATTACACCGTTTAATGCCTTCACCCTTCCTGAATAGCAGCACTCAGCAATGGATGCAACACTGAGATCAAACTTGTAACTTATTTAAATTCAGCATAACCTCCTTGCTCAATGTCCCTATCAAGAAAGCCCCCAGCTTCTGGATGCTCTTGACATGACATACCACCTTCAAATGATTTATGCAAATATACATCCAGATCCCTCTGCATCCAAACTCAATTTAGAGTTGTATATTTAATATTGTCTCTCCATGTTCTTCCTTCCAAAGTCACTTCATAGCCTTGAACATCTGTCACCCACCTGCCCATTCCAGCAACCTGTCCATGCCCCTTTGAAGTTTAATACTATCACTATCCTCTTCACCATTCACAATGCTTCCAAGTTGCAGTATCATTGGCAAACTTTGAAATTTTGTCCTGGGCACCAAGTTTGAGGTAAATTTTACAAGGAAAAGCTAAGGTCCCAACATGGACTTCTGGGAAACCCCACTACAAACCTTCTTTCAGCAGAAAAAAATGTCCATAAATCATTCCTCTCCATTTCCTGTATCCATGTTACTACTTTAATCATTAGCTTTAACATTGCTTACAAGTCTGTTGTGTGGCACTGTATTAATTGTCTTTTGGAATTCCACATACACCACATCAATAACATTGCTCTCAAACCTTCTCCATTACCTCGTCACAAAACAAAAAGACTCTTAGCAAGTTAAACAGGATTTCCCATTTAGAAATCCACGCTGACTTTCCTGAATTAATCTGCATTTGTCCACGTGAGTAAATTTCTTCTCAAATTATTCTTCCGAAAATGTACTATGATAGGCTCCTGCTGCTGTTTTATTCATTAGCTGCAACACATCTTAAAATAGACTGCATCCTCTGTGGTCTAAAAAGAAATAGTCATCCAATGCAATTGCAAATTGTGCAGCTACTGTGGTTCTGTTCACTTACCAAAGGAAATGAGTGGATTATCTTGGAGTTTTCAAATTTTGCTACCCAAGCTCCCGGTTTTGAATAGTGGCAAGCATTATCCACTGACTTACTGTTATAGCATCAGCTGGAGAAGCTGACACCCTTACTTCTCAATTCTGAATGCGTATACAAGACACACATTGTTATATAACATTTTCAATAAAGAATTTTCTTCACACTTTCAAACATAATCTGTGAAAAAACAATAAATTCACTGAAGGACAGCGTTAGAAGTTGCATTGCACTGCCTCTCCCGAACCCCTTGACACTTTACTCTCCATCAGAAGTTATCTTCATATATAAGCTTAGATGGTGTGTTCAAGCTTGAAACAAGACGACAAAATTCGCACATGACACTAAGATGAGTGGCAGAGCAAAGTGTGCAGAGGATGCTGAAAGTCTGAAAAGGGATATAGATAGTCTAAGTGAGTGGACAAGCATCTAGCAGATGCAGTACAATGTTAGTTAATGTGAAGTCATCCATTTTGGTAGAACAGCAGCAAAATGGACTTTTATTTAAATAGTAAAAAATTACAGCATGCTATTTGAGTAGAAGGACCTGGGTGTCCTTGTGCAAGACTCACAAGGAGTTGGTTTGCAGGTGCAGAAGTTAATTAAGAAGGCAAATGGAATTTTGTCCTTCATTGCTAGAGGGATAGAAGTTTAAAAACAGCGAGGTTATGTTGCAGCTGTATAAGGTGCTGGTGAGGCCACACCTTGAGTACTGTGTACAGTTTTGGTCTCTTACTTGAGAAAGGATATATCGGGCACTGGAGAGGGTGCAGAGCAGATTCACTAGGTTGATTCCGGAGTTGAGAGGGTTAGCTGAATGGGTGAGACAGAGTAGCCTGGTGCTATATTCATTGGAATTCAGAAGAATGAAGGGAGATCTTATAGAAACATATACTATTATAAAGGGAATAGATAAGATACAAGCAAGGAAGTTGTTTCCACTGGCAGGTGAAACTAGAACTAGGGCACATGGCCTCAAAATGAGGGGGAGCAGTTTTACGACTGAGTTGAGGAGGAACTTCTTCACACAAAGGGTTGTGAATCTGTGGAATTCCCTGCCCAGTGAAGCAGTTGAGGCTATCTCTTTCAATGTTTTTAAGGCAAGGATAGAAAGTAATGGAAACTGAAGTTTCCCATACAATAGTACATACATTCTGTGCCCTTCCCACACAGTGCTTCTTCCAAGCAGTATGGAAGCATTAGCTGAGGGTGGGAGCAGAACTGGCAGTTTGCCTGTTTGACCAGATACCATAAGAGCTTGAGATTGAGGCTCAATGTTGAGAATTCCCTGGGCAACTCCCTCCACTATGCTGACACCTCTACTGGGTCTGTTCTGTCAGTGGGACAGGTGATGTTGGTGCCTGGAATATCATTTGTAAGGTATGATGTCGTGAGCATGACTGTCAGGCTGTTACTTGTCAAGCTTGTGGAACAGTTCTCCCAATTTTGGTACAAGCCCCCAAATATTAATAAGGTGCAAAATACATCAAGCATGCTAAAATTTTCTGCACAGTTCTAATTTGGAGATCACTTAAATACTGTGAATAGATCTCTACCTGCATTAATGTTACAATAAAAACAAAGCCATGCCAAATAGGTGGAACTGGTAAATTATATTCCATCAACAGGATTTACATGGGAACATTGGAATTAGGAGCAGGAGACAATTCAGCCCTAAGCCAGCTCTGCCATTCAATCAGATCATAACTGATCTCTTCCTGGTTTCAAATCCACCTCCCTATCTGTTTTCCATATCCCTTTTCCCAGTTTTTTTTTTAAAATCAGAAAAATGCTCATCTCAACTCCAACCTCCGCAAGTAATTCCTTCTCATCTTAATTCAAGTCTACTTTCTCTCAATCTACACCTGTGACCTCTTGTTCTACATAGACCAAATGTTTCCCTTTGTGGGGCAAAGTTTACTTCAATCCCTTTTATAGTTTTTTTTTATATATCTCAATCAGATCCCCTCTCATCCTTCTAAGGCCAGCAAGTAATAGCCAAACTGTTTAATCTCTCCTTATATGTCAACCCTCTGTCTCCAGAATCAATCTGGTGAACCTCTTCTGAACTGCCTCCAACCTTCCTTTTTCCAGTTTAAAATTCTCTTCCACATCACTGACACTTCATTCTAACAGGATTATCATTTGTGACAAGTTTCCAAAGAACGGATACAATGCTTAATCTGCAAGAAATGCTGCATTAAAACCAGTGGCAATTTTTCAAACTCCTAATTGGGTAAAACTACAGTTAAATTCTCAGAACTCATTTATAAATTAACATTTATTTTTGAATTATCTTTTCAAGAATCTACAGTTCATTTGTAAGATTAAACAGCATCTCACAAATTAAATTGTCAGGTCATGGGATTTTAATGCTTTGACCAAAATATTTGATAATCAAGTGCAAGAGGCAATCATATCCCTGTCAACCAAAGAGATGTTGAAAATAAAGCTACAGGTCGTTCTCAAGGCAGAAACATCAGCAAAGGTTTCCATTTCCTATCACAGTTCAAATCACCCTGTTAGAAGAGTGCATGGATGCCTACTTAGGCTAGAACTCAATAATGGTTGAACAGTCACAAACTTCTATAAGGAAAAGAGATTCCAAAGTAGCTCCAGAGAAACACCACATCTCTTTGATGATAAAGAACATATACAATTTTGTTTCTTAATCCCCATTTACTTTAGAGTTAACATTTCAGGTTGTGAAGACCTTCCATCAGAACTGTTGAAAAGTCATCTCCAACCTGAAGCACTAACTTTTGCTTCTTTCCACAGACACTGCCTGACTTGCTGAATATTTCCAGCATTTTGCTTTTGTTTTCACAACTGATTTAAGTATTCAAACAGTAGTTAACAACTTTTGTAGCTAGACAGGGACCAATATTGTTTATGTCACTTATGAGTCATGTCAGTTTAACTCAGTTGGCAATTTCACTTAAGTCAGGTATAATGAATTCAAACCCTACAAGACTTGTGTACATACCGAGACGCAGATTAGTAAACTAGTATTGCATACTAGGGTTCATCTTTTCAGCTGAAAGACCCCACCCCTCCCCCCACAAACCATCATCCACTGGCTTCTATGTTTCAAGTGAATAAAGATGCCATATTATTTGAAAAACTGCAAGATTACAGTTAATACAGGATGTTAGTGACAAAAAAAAACAAGACATTAATAACGTTGTTGAATGGTTCCATGACAGCTAAAATTAAGTTTGTTTGCCAAAGTGTAAGGTAGCACATTTTCCTAAGAATGGAGGACATCACCTATTCCTTGGAAAATAAAATATCTAAAAGTGGGATGGAGGACGAAGGAGGAAGAAGAGTGCAGGTAGGGTTAAAGATACAGAAATCAACAAAGTTAAAAAAGGCCACCAAATAGTCAGCGGGAAATTGAGAACCAAATATGTAAGGAGATTACAGATAGCTCTAAGAAAAATAGGGTGATAATACTAGCGGACTTCAACTTTCCCAACACTGACTAGGACAGCCATGGCATTAGGGGCTTGGATGGAGAGAAATTTGATGAGTACATTCAGAAGGAATTTCTCATTCAATGTGTGGATGGCCCGATTAGACAGGGGGCAAAACTTTACCTCCTCATGGGAAATGAGGGTGGGCAGTTGACAGAAGTGCCAGTGAGGGATCACTTTGGGACCAATAATCACAATTTCATAAATTTTAAGATACCTATGGAGAATCACAGGTCTAGCCCAAAAATTGAAATTTTAAATTGGGGCAAGGGCAATTTTGATAGTATTAGACAGGAACTTTCAATTGTGTGTGTGTGTGTGTGTGTGTGTGTGTGTGTGTGTGTGTGTGTGTGTGTGTAGGAAGAGGGAAGACTGGTAAACAAGAAGCTTTCAAAAGTATGTTAACCAGGATTGGCATGTATGGGGTGTCAGGGAGGAGTAATACCTTTGGTGGGGGAACATGTCGCGTCCCTTCAGGGCAGTTTGTCCATCCTTTGTCCCCATCTGGCACTCAGCTCTCACCTGTGGCTCCCCATAGCTGTTAGCATGTGACAGCGGCCAGTCCTCGGGCAACAGCCTTGACAAGCCGGCTAAACCAGGTGAGGGAGATGTCTATCTCAGCATGTCAAGACAGAGTCCGGCAGATTGAGCGGAAGAGACCAGTGGAAGGTCCAACGGTCAAGGAGGTGGTCTCTGCAAGCCTCGTGGAACACGAAGAGCAGGACAAAACACAGAAGACGTCCTGGTCATCCACTGTGCCTGGTCTCACCTCCAGCCATCTTGACTCTTGTCATGCCACTGGATCTAGACGGGAATTGGAGAGAGAAAAAAGGAGAGAGAGAGAAAAGGAGAGAGAGAGAGAGAGAGAGAGAGAGAGAGAGAGAGAGAGAGAGAGAGAAAGAAAAGGAGAGAGAGAGAGAGAAAAAAGGAGAGAGAGAGAGAGAGAAAAAAGGAGAGAGAGAGAAAAAAAGGAGAGAGAGAGAGAGAAAAAAGGAGAGAGAGAAAAAAAAGGAGAGAAAAAAAAGGAGAGAGAGAGAGAGAAAAGGAGTGAGAGAGAGAGAGAAAAGGAGAGAGAGAGAGAGAGAAAAGGAGAGAGAGAGAGAGAAAAGGAGAGAGAGAGAGAGAAAAGGAGAGAGAGAGAAAAAAAGGGGAGTGAGAGAGATAGAAAAAAGAGAAAAAGAAAAAAGGAGAGAAAAAAATGAGAGAGAGGGGCTGACGCTGCGTAACTCTCCCTCACTTCAATCCAAATCAAATGCTAGTTTCAACACCATCAGTGTCCTGTTTAACCCTTGAAGTCCTGTGGCGATGGCGAGCGACGAAACAGCAGGTGTGGATACACCGGGAACTGTAGTCACGGACGTGCACGCAGGCAGCTCAGGTCTAATGGCCATTTTCCGCTGACTTAAGTAACAGTGGAACTTGGCGTCTACCTGGGCGGCTGAGCAGTCCTCTTCAGGAACGCACTGCTCACCTCTGTAGAATGGAGGAAGGGGCGAGAAAAGGTGCCCTAAACATTGTCTGCCAGTTTACCGCGGCTGGCGGGGATCCCATCCTGCGGTCGACACAAAATAAAACACAAGGTGACACTGCTCACCATTGGCACTTGGAACGTGCGCTCGATTTTGGACAACCCTACAGCAGACAGACCAGAGAGAAGAACAGCCTTAGTTGCCAGAGACCTTGCAAGATACAACATTGACATTGCAGCCCTAAGTGAAACCCAGCTTGCTAACGTAGATCAGTTGACTGAAACTGGAGGTGGATACACTTTTTTCTGGCGCGGTCGCGGTAGCGATGAGCGTTGTGATGCTGGAGTTGGATTCGGCAACAGGAGTCACTGCGTTCGGAAACTTGATAGTCTACCCACGGGTGTGAACGACCGGCTTATGGCATTACAGCTTCCGCTACAGAACAGAGGTCAAGCCACCCTGATCAGCGCCTATGCCCCCACAATGAACGATACGGATGAGATGAAAGACAAATTCTACGAAGAATTGGGCTCCCTATCAGCAGTGAGCAGTACCAACAAGCTGATCTTGCTTGGCAATTTCAATGCAAGAGCGGGGTGTGCCTCTACAATCTGGCAGGGAGTCATTGGGAGGCATGAAGTGGGCAAGTGTAACAGTAATGGCCTTCTCTTACTGAAGACCTGTGTAGCACACGACCTCATCACCAACACAACCTTCCGTCTGCCGACCTGTAAGACGACCTCCTGGATGCACCCCTGCTCTAAGCATTGGCATTTTATCGATTATGTTGTTGTCAGGAAAAAAGATGGGCAGGATGGTCAGAGTAACCAAGGCCATGTGTGGTGCTGACTGCTGGACAGATCGCAGACTCATCGTCTCCAAAATGAGGCTCCGCATCAGACCCAAGAGACGACCACAAGGAAGCAACGTTATGAAAAGAATCAATGCGGCCAAGCTAAAGAACCCCAGCATAGCTTCAGCACTGGCTGAAGGCTTAGGAATCAAGCTTGCTGACCGACACCTCGCAGGTAGCGCTGACGACGACTGGGAACGCTTCAGGGACGCTATCCATACATCTGCACTGAAGATGCTCGAGCCCTCCACCCACAAGCAGCATGATTGGTTCGATGAGAATGATGAGGAGATACAGGCTCTACTTGTTGTAAAGCACCATCTTCAGCGGGCCTGTCAGAACGACCCATCTTCAGCTGCCAAGAAGAATGCTTTTACTAGTGCTCGCAGGACAGTCCAGAATAAATTGCGTAAAATGCAGGATGCCTGGCTGAGCGCCAAGGCAGACGAAATACAGGGATATGCTGACAGAAATGACTTGAAACGGTTCTATGAAGCCCTCAACACTCTCTATGGACCTCAATCTCTTGGGAGTTCCCCCCTCCTGAGTACAGATGGTATAACTCTCATTACAGAGAAGGCTCAGATCCCGCAGAGATGGGCTGAACATTTTGAAGCCGTCCTCAACTGACCGTCATCTATTAACGATGAAGCAATAGACAGGATTCCCCAGGTTGATATCAACAGTGCCATGGGTGACCCACCGGTCGTAGCCGAAGTCACGAAAGCTGTCAGCCAGCTATCCAATGGCAAAGCCCCAGGGGCAGATGCCATACCCGCAGAGATCTATAAAGTTGCTGGTCTTGCACTTAGAGAAGCTCACCGAGTTGTTCCAGTCCTTTTGGAAGCAAGGATCCATTCCTCAAGAACTAACAAAAAGCTTCCATTGTACACCTCTACAACAGGAAGGGCAATCGGCAAGTATGCAACAACCACGAAAGAATCTCGCTGCTCTCCATCACAGGAAAAACCCGCGCAAGAGACCTGCTAAATTGTCTGGTCACTCATCTGGAGCTGGGCCTGCTTCCAGAGTCACAGGTGGGGCTCCGCAAAGGTCGTGGGACTACTGACATGATTTTTGCCACGCGCCAACTTCAGGAGAAATGTCAGGAGCAGAATCACAAGCTTTACACAACCTTTGCTGACCTCGCGAAAGCCTTCAATACTGTAAGCCAACAAGGCCTCTGGAGGATCATGTCAAAGTTCAGCTGTGCCTGCCCCTCCCCCCACCCAAATTCAATCAGATGGTGCACCAGTTCCATGATGGCCAGAGTACTGGATGGCAGAGAATCCTGAGGCATTGCCAGTCACCAAAGGCATCCAACAGGGCTGAGTGCTTGCACTTGCACTGTTCAGCATGATGTTTACTGCCATGATGCCTTCCAGGACAGTGTTGCTGGAATCAGCCTCAAGTACAGAGAGCATGGGAACCTCTTCAACCTGAGGAGACTTCAAGCTATTACCAAAGTGAAAGAGACTGTTCTGAGAGACTTCCATTTTGCCGATGACTGTGCCCTGTATGCTGGCTCAGAGCCAGAGATGCAAGTCAGTATGGACAAATTTTCCATGGCTTGTGACAACTTTGGACTCACCATCAACATTAAAAAGACCAAAGGCATGCACCAGCCTACTCCTCGTGCACCACACACAGAACTCACAATCACAATCAAAAGGGCAGAAACTACAGGCAGTGGACCAGTTCACTCATCTTGGCAGCACCCTCTCCCAAGCAGTGACTACTGATGCAGAAGTTAACTGCAAAATAGCAAAGGCAAGTTCTGCTTTCGGTAGACTGCGCTCCACTGTATGGAAACGTCGAGGAATCAGTCCAGCAACAAAACTGAAGGTCTATAGCGCCATGGTACTCACTACCCTCCTGTATGCCTGTGAAACGTGGACTGTGTATCGAAGGCATGCAAGACAGCTCAATCATTTCCACATGGCTTGTCTTTGCAGAATATTACACATCCAATGGCAAGACAAAGTACCAGACACTAAGATCTCTCTAGAGCAAGTCTACCATCAGTCCATGATGAGCGCGCAGACCCGGTGGGCAGGTCATGTCATCTGTATGACAGACGAGCGCATATCCAAGCAGCTCCTTTTTGGGGAACACTCTGCTGGAAAACGCTCACATGGAGGGCAGAAGAAACGTTTCAAAGACAAACTCAAAGCCTCCCTAAAGTCGCCTGACATTGACACGACCACCTGGGAAACGCTGGCACAGAACTGCCCTACCTGGTGCTGCCTCATGCACAAAGGCAGTCAAGCTCATGAAGCAAGGTGTATTGCTGAGGCACAACTTAAGTGCGAGCTGTGCAAGTCCACAGCCACCAGCGCAACAACCACAGTGTCTACACAAGTCTATCCAATACGTGCCAGGACATTCCGTGCCTGAATTGGCTTGATCAGCCATCTTTGGACACACCGCAATCAGCCTCAAAATGACTAATGGTGTCGAGGTCCTCATTGATGAGGATGGACGTACAACAACATCCAGGATTCAGGGCAAGCATATTTGTTTTACCATGACGGGCAAGGCTGGTACAAGTAGGGATCCCTGGATGACTTGGGAAATTGAGACCCTTGTCAAAAGAAAAAGAGGAGACATATGGTGTGCATTCTCAGCTGGGGTCAAGTGGATTCCTTGAAGAGTATCGAGGTTGGCGGAGTACAGTTGAGAGAAATCAGGAGAGCAAAAAGGGGAAACAAGATTGCTTTGGTAGATAAGGCAAAGGAGAATCCAAAGAGCTTCTACAACTACATAAAGGGTCAAAGAGTAACAAAGGAGAGAGTAGGGCCTCTTAAGGATCAAACAGGACATCTACGTGCAGATGTACAAGAGATGGTTGAGATCCTAAATGAACATTTCTCACTGGTATTTACCTTTGAGAAAGGTGTGAATATTAGGGAACTTGGGGAAATAAATAGTGATGTCTTGAAGAGTGTGCATATTACAGAGGTGGTGGTGCTGGAAGTCAAAGCGCATCAAGGTTGATAAATCCCCAGGACCTGGTGAAGTGTATCCTAGGACGTTGCAGGAGGCTAGGGAGGAAATTGTGGGTGCCCTAGCAGAGATATTCTAGATGCCTGAAGATTGCAGGGTAGCAAATGTTCTGCCTTCGTTTAAGGACTATGGGGAAAAGCCTGGGAACTACAGACCAGTGAGCCGAATGTCTGTAGTGGGGAAGTTGTTCGAAGGTATTTTGAGAGAAGTAAGGACTGATTAGGGACAGTCAGCATGGCTTTGTGAGTGGAAAATCATGTCTCACGAATTCGATTGAGTTTTCTGAAGGGGTAATCAAGGTAGGCGAGGGCAGTGCAGTTGATGATGTCTACATGGACTTAAGCAAGGTCGTTGACAAGATACCACACGGTAGGCTGTTGCACAAGGTTAAATCTCACAGGATCCAGGGTGAGGTAATCAATTGGATACAAAATTGGCTTGATGACAGAAGCAGAGGGTGATTGCAGAGAGTTGTTTTTCAAACTGGAGGCCTGTGAACAGCGCTGTGCCTCAGGGATCAGTGCTGGGTCCGTTGTTATTTATATTAATGATCTGGATGAGAATTTAGGAGGTATGGTTAGCAAGATTGTAGATTACACCAAGATTGGTGGCATAATGGACAGTGAAGGTTATCCAGGATTGTGACAGGATCTTGATCAATTGGGCCAGTGGGCCAACAAATGGCAGATGGAACTTAATTTAGAAAGCATCAGGGCGGGACCTACTTAGTTAATGGCAAGGCATCAGGAGAGTTATAGAACAAAAGAGACTGAGGAGTACAGGTTCGTAGTTCCTTGAAAATGGAGTCATAGGTGGACAGAGTGGCGAAGGCGGCATTCAGCACGAAGCTGTACAAGATATTGTTATGGCCACACCTGGAATACTATGTACAGTTCTGGTCACCCTACTTTAGAAAGGATATTAAACTAGAAAGAGTGTAGAAAAGATTTACTAGGATGCTACCAGAAGAGGCTGGGTAAATTGGGACTCTTCCCCCATCTCCAGAGCATACGAGGCTTAGGGTTATCTTAGAGGTTTTTAAAATAATGACGGGCATAAATAAGATAGATAGTCAACATCTTTTCACAAAGGTAGGGGAGTCTAAAACTAGATGGCATAGGTTTAAGGGGAGAGGGGAGAGATACAAAAGAGTACTGAGGGGCATTTCTCTCCACCCTCCCCAACACACACACACAGATGATAGAGTTTGTCTGGAACAAGCTGCTAGAGGCTGTAGTAGTAGCACGTACAATTTTGTCTTTGAAAGAGCATTTCGATAATTACATGGGTAAGATGGGTACAGAGAGATATGAGCCAAAGGCAGGCAATTGGGACTAGCTTAGTGATAAAAACTGGGTGGTGTGAACAAGCTGAGCCAAAGGGCCTGTACCCATGCTGTAAACCTCTATGACTATATTAGCAAGGCTTTTTTTTTAAAAAAGAAAATCAAATAAACCCCTAGGGTTCATTTCTAGATGGAAAGAATTGAAAAATAAACTATGTTAAACTTGGTGAGCTCATACTTTAATGACCGAGGGATCACCTAATAATGACAGAGCTTGAGAGAATAGGTGTCAAGAAGATATTTCAATTTAATCGGTGAAACCAGAACTACAAACCACAAATACAAAATAGTTATTCAAAAATCCAATTGGAAACTCAAGAATTTTTTTTAAATTCAGTGTGTGGTTAGAATGTAGAACATTACAAGCAGTGGAACTGACTACCATAGTGCATTTAAGGGAAGCTGGATAAATCAGAGGGAGAATAGAATAGAAAGATACATTGACGGGGTTAGATGAAATAGAATGGGAATTGGTTTGTCTGGAGCATAAGGATCTGTTGGGCCAAACAACTTGTTTCAGTATTGTGAATACCATGCAACATATTCTACTTCAAACCAACTCATTGTTTGGAAAGCATATAGATAACAGAGGTAAAACCCACGTGTCTACGTGGGTTTCCTCTGGGTGCTCCGGTTTCTTCCCACAGTCCAAAGATGTGTGGGTTGATTGGCCACGCAAAGCTGCTCCTGAGTGTCCTGGGATGCACAGGTTAACGGAATTAGTGGGGTAAATATGTGGGGATAGGGCCTGGGTTGGACTTTTGTCAGTGCAGACTCAATGGGCTGAATGGCCTCCTTCTGCACCATAGGGATTCTTCGATTCTATGAAATGATCACCACTCAAATTACGTTTACAACCTATACCAAGGAGTCAGCACATCTCCAAAATTGCACCACATTATAAACATATTTTAATAATATCTGCAAGTATCATAGAATCATACAGTGCAGAAGAGGCCCTACAGCCCATCAAGTCTGCAGTGCCATGCGAAAAACACCTGAACTCCCACCTAATCCCATTTACCAGCATTTGGCACGTAGTCTTGAATGTTATGACGCGCCAAATGCTCATCAAGGTACTTTTTAAAGGATACGAGGCAACGTGCCTCTACCACCCTCCCAGGAAGTATGTTCCAGACCATCACTAAAAGCTGCTCCCTATCCATTCTAAATTTACCCATCTTCTCTGCTCCAACGAAAACAACAAGTCTATCTAAAGTCTTCATAACTTTAATGTTCCAGCTCAGACAGAAACCTTGTGAACCTCCTCTGCATCCGCTCTAATGCGATCACATCCTTCCTATAATGTGGCAACCAGATTTGCACACAGTACTCCACCTGTGGCCTCAAAGGTCTATATACTTCCAACGTGACTTCCTGGTTTTTGTAATCAATGCCTCAATTGATAAAGGTAAGTGTCCCATATGCCTTTTTCACCATCCTATTGACATGCCCCATTTCAGGGACACATGGACAACATGCCATGGTCTCTTGGCTCCACAGAACTTTCGTATCAAGATCTCATTAACCCTTCATGTGCACCTCACTTTGTGGATGTGCCTTCACAGATTGCTGCGCTCAAAGATAATCATATGGGTCAAAGTTATTACATGAACCTAAACAGGAATAGGCCATACAGCCCAATTTGTCAATGTCTCTGCTTATACAGCAGAGGAGCCTTTCACTTTAAATTATTTCTTTCCACCTTGCTCTCATATTCTTCTACCTCAGTCTTACTCAAGTTTATTTATTTATGAGTGACACAAGTGGGCCTACATCAACACTGCAATGAAGGTACCGTAAAAATCCCCTAGTCAACACACTCCAGTATCTGTTCAACTATACTAAGAGAGAATTTAGCACAGCCAATGCACCTAACCAGCACATCTTTTGACTGAGGGGTGGAAACTGGAGCACCCAGAGGAAACCCACACAGACACAGGGAGAACGTGCAAACTCCACAGTTACCCAAGCTGGGAATCAAACCTGCATCCCTGGTGCTGTGAGGCAACAGTGCTAACCACTGTGCCACAATGCCACCCACAAATTGAGTCAAATCTTTCAACTGTGCCAATACAAACTGCTTCAAACCTAACATGCAACAAATTCTATATATTCACTGCCATGCATCAAGCAAAGGTCATTAGACATAGTGCATGAAAGACCATTGGCATCTCTCTCTATTACAGAGAAAGAATTGGTTTATGGCTTGAGGGTCATCACTTCCCATCAAGCGTGGGGCAAGTCAAGCAAGCAGGCCTCCATGAACGATTCTAGCCAGCACTGGGATTGAAACCCATGCTGGCTGGCATTAATCTACACTGCACCTTTGCCAGTCAGCAAACAACCCCACATCACAGTGTAGAAAAAAAAAACCTCCTAAAGTCTTTATCATGTCCAATTTTGACAGCACAAGACAACTAGAAATAACTTGTATTTTATTCATTCAATAATTAGTGACTGAAGATTCAGTAAAGGTACCATTTAAAATTAATTGACCTACTGCAAAGTGACAAATTTAGTGCCAGAACAGAGATCTGATCAGACTGGAATGTGATCCTGGGTAAACTTGAAGCTTGTGAATTTATGATCACTTGTTGGGTGGGGCCACTAACTGAACTCAATGTTTATGAGTCATAACCATTACAACTTTATATTGGTGTTTTCAAGGAAACTGAAACTTTCCCTCTCTACATCACAGGGAATTGTCTGGGCATCTTCAACATAACAGAATAAAAGGGATATGAGGAGTCAAATCACGTGGCCCTTCAAACCTGCTTCAACAGCTGATCTTAAATTTCAATTACACTTTCCTGCCCACTCCCCAAATACCTTGATTCCCAGAGTTCAAAATTATCTTTTTAAAGTTGATATGTAAGAGGAAGAAATCCTAATAGGTTACAAAACATTTTTAAACCATTAGACATTAAAATATTGACAGAAACCAGAGTTAAATGACTTTAAAACAGATTTAAGCTCAAAGTAGTTTAAATCGCTGACTGCATATGAAATGCAGTCAGTGATTTAAGTGATTATGATTTAACATGCTGATATTTTGAACGTATTAATGTATTTTTAAAAATCATTGTTCACTTCAGCCAAAGGCAGATTGCTGCAGAGCATATGATAAAGGGCATTAGGACAAAACCACTTTAAGGGAATATGGAAACCATGAAAATATGCAACTATTATCAGCAGATTTTTAATGGCAAGAACATTCAGAACACAATCAAAATTCATGAATACTATTTATTCACTGTCCAGACAAGATAGATGCATGTCTAGACATGGAATCATATGTTAATTTGGTTTGGCAACAGCCTGTAGGGTAACTTATGGGAATGTTCACTTTGACTCGTCAGATGCTAGCCACAGAATTTATGATCACCTGTTGGGTGGGGCCACTAACTGAACTCAATGTTTACAAATGATAATCATTACAACTTCATATTGGCGTTTTCAAGGAAACTGAAACTTTGCCTCTCTCCATCATAGGGAATTGTCTGGGCATCTTCGTAACAGAATAAGAGCTCAGTTAGCCAAAAGGGGAGGAAGCATCCAGATTCTAAGGACTAATGAAATGCCACAGGGCAAAATATGATTGGCAAAAGTATATAACAGACATTACTGTTGATTTATGTATACTGAAGATGATTGACTTAAAACTAATGAAAGGCAAGAGTAATTGATAAGAAAATATACAATTGATCTGTTTTGAATTGTATACGTTAGAATTTTTGGAGAGGTCTAGCTGCTCTATCTTGGGAGCTGCCCTGCACCTTTGATGACTTCTCCTAGCAGGCGCTGGTCAAAGTAAAGCTTACGTCTTTAAATTGGGATACTGGCTTCCGGAGTCTTTTGTCTGAAATTTCTGACATTATCCAGCCACAAGTAAGCTTACATTAACAGTACAATGAAGTTACTGTGAAAATCCCCTAGGCGCCACACTCTGACACCTGTTCAGGTACACCAAGGGAGAATTTAGTATGGCCAGTGCACCTAACCAGCACGTCTTTGAGACTGTGGGAGGAAACTAGAGCACCTAGAGGAAACCCACGCAGACATGAGGAGAACATGCAAACTCCACACAGGCAGTGACCCAAGCCAGGAATCAAACTCAGGTCCTTGGCTCTGTGAGACTGCAGTACCAACCATTGTGCCATTTACCTATTCAACAACAACGTCCAAAACCCTTTGGACAGAGAATTCCAAGATTCACAACCCTTTCACAGAAGAAATTTCTCATCTCCATCCTAAATAATCAGTCCCTTATCCTGAGACTGGGCAAACTTGTCTTTGAATGCCCAGTCAAGGAAAACAACTTTTCATTCTCTAGCCTGCCAAATCCCTTCAGAACATTGTATATTTCTCCTTCTTCTAAATGCCAGAGAATTGAAGTCCAATTTACTTAGTCTCTCATCACAGGACAGCCCTCTCATCCCAGGAACCAAGTGCAACTTATGTTGCCCCCAAGACAAGTATATTCTTCTTAAATATATAGACCAAAACGGCACATTGCTCCAGGTGTGGTCTCACCAAAGACGTGCAGTTAAGCTAAGACTTCATTATAGTCCAACTCCTCTGCTATAAAGACAAGGATGCCTTTTGCCTTCATAATTGCTTTTACATGCATGCTAACATTTTGCCCTATACAAGTACACCCAAGTCTCAACACTTAAGATCAACACTTACAAGTCAGAATCATAGAATCCCTACAGTGCAGAAAGTGGTAATTTGGCCCATTGAACCTGCAGTAACCAAAATCTGACCAAGCCCTATTCCCATAACTCCATACAATTGCCATGCAAATGCCCTGACAACAGGGTCAATTTAGTGGCCAATTAACCTAACCCACACATTCACAGCTTTTAAAAGATATTCCGCTTTTCTATTCAGAGATAAATAACTTCACACTTGCCCACATTATGCTCAATCTGTCACCATGTTGCCTATTATCTTAACCTGAATATATCTCTTTACAGCCCATGTGCCCTCCTCACAGCTCACATTTCCACCTAGCTATGCATCATCAGCAAACTTGGATAGATTACAGTCTCTTCATCCAAGCCATGAGTGTAGATTGCAAATAGCCATGGCCAGCACTGAACCTTACAACACTCGTCATACCTGCCAACTACTTGAAAATGCTCAATGTATATTCTTTTACATAAGAACATAAGAAATAGGAGCCGGAGTAGGCCAACTAGCCCTTCGAGCCTGCCCCGCCATTCAATAAGATTATGGCTGATCTGTTGTGGCTCAGTTCCACATTCCCGCCCTCTCCCCATAACCCTTAATCCCCTCTCTTATCAAAAACCCATCAACCCGCATCTTAAAAATATTTAGCGAGGTAGCCTCCACCACTTCAACGGGCAGAGAATTCCAGAGATTCACCACCCTTTGAGTGAAGAAGTTCCTCCTCAACTCCATTCTAAACCACACCCCCTTTATCTTGAGGCTGTGCCCCCTAGTCCTACTATCCTTTCTGAGCGGGAAGAGTCTCTCCACCTCTATCCTATCCATCCCATTCATCATCTTATACGTCTCAATGAGATCTCCCCTCATTCTTCTAAACTCTAACGAGTACAAGCCTAATTTATTCAGCCTCTCCTCATAGCTCAACCCCCTCAACTTCGGCATCAGCCTAGTAAACCTCCTCTGCACTCCCTCCAAGGCCAAAATATCCTTGCGTAAGTACGGCGCCCAAAACTGCACACAGTACTCCAGCTGCGGCCTCACCAATGCCCTATACAGCTATGCTTCCTGCCAGTTAATCAATCCTTTATCCACACTAGTATATATTACCAATGTAATCAGTTTTGTACGAGTCAAATGGACTCTATGTTAACTGTTTCTCTCTCCACAGATACTGCAAGATCTGATGAGTTTGTCCAGCATTTTCTGTTTTTATTCTACCATCCCTTTTCTTGCATATTAATCTTGAGATACTTCATCGAAAACCTTTTGAAAATCCAGGCATACCAAATCTACAGGCCACCCTTTATTTGCAACCTAAAAAACCCAAATAAGTTTGTCAAACACGGTTTATCTTTTGTAAAACAGTGTTGATTTTGTCTGATCATATAATCATTAAGTGCAGATTCAGAATCTAGCACTTTCCAATGATTTCAGATTAATTGACTTGTAGTTGCACTTTTTTCCCCCTCCCTCCTTTCTTGAATAGCTGTGTTACATTTGCTAACATCCAATCTGCTGGGTTCGTTTCCAAATGCTGGGAATTTTTGGAAAATCATAACTAGTACCATCTTATGATGGGATGCAGGGTTAAGTCCTGGGGATGTCCAATTTTAGTCCCTTAAGTTTCTCCAGCTCTTAATCATAGAATCCTTACAGTGCAGAAGGAGGCCATTCAGCTCAGTGAGTCTGCATCAACAATCCAACCGGGGATCCGACCCACGGCCTTTCCTATCCTACTAACCCACCCGCCACCCCCCCAACCCACATATCTTGGCACACTAAGGGGCAATTTAGCATGGTCAAATAACCTAACCTGCACATCTTTGGACTTTGGAAGGAAACCCAGTTGCCCAAGGCCAGATTGGCTTGGCAGTGCCACCATCTTTTCTTAGATCATACTAATTGCCTTAATTTCCTCAACACTAAGGATTTCAAAACTGCCGTGGTACCCCAGGTAAACACTCTACATTGTATTGCAGTCGACAAACCACAACACTAGTTTTAAATGTCCAATAATGAAGATAAACAGCAAAATCAGACTGACTAGGGGATCTCTGTTAACCCAAGGCCAGCTTGACCCCAAATATAAATGCAAACAATTTTTGACATTTGAAGGATTTCCAAGAACACTTCAAAAAGAACGTGAGCAACTTCTACTCAGTCAGACCTTTCCCAATTATGCGTTCTAGCCGAATAAAGGCGCAAGTTGAAGGAGCTCCAGATTTTTCCCACGGATATAGGTGGTGGAGGAAGAGGTTAGTTTGTAGCAAGAAAAACAGAAAACGCTGAAAAATCTCAACAGGTCTAACAGTATCTGTGGAGAGAATAGAGCAAACGTTTCGAGTCTGAATCACCCTTCACCGATTAATATCTGGGTCTAAGATCCCAGCCCGGCAAGGTGGGGGGCGGGATGGCTAAACTCCACCACTTACTTGTCCACCAGTGTCCGAATAACGGCCAGCGTATCCAACACCAGGCCGTCCACATTCTGCTTCTTCCTGCGCGGTTCGTGGGGGCCCCTTCCCCTCCTGGGGGGCCTGACCGGGTCCCGGGAGCGGCTCCTGGGCTCGCCCTCGGCGTTGTTGCTGTGGTGGTGGTGGTGAGGGTGGTGGTGGTGATGCGAAGACGACGACGACGAAAGAGGAGGCGGGTGCCGACGCTCGGCCGCCCCAAACTCTCCCCGGGGGCCCGGGTTCTCCTCGGCGTCGCTGCCGTCCCGGCACACGCAGCTATTACCCATCCGGCCGGTGGCGCCGGACTCGACGGGGAAGGCCGCGGCGGCACCGGATGGCTCCGGGGAAAGCAGTAACCCTCGCACGAGGCTTCGAGTAGCGTGGAAGACGGTCCAGGCCGCTACGATCATCTAGGAAGGCCGCCGCCACGATAAGGTTACCATCCTGTCTCCCCACCCCGGGGGTGGGTGGGGGGAAAGAGCCGCCTTTCACTCCCGTGCTAACCGCGCACACCAGAGGCAGTGCACCAGGCTGCCCGCCATCTTAACTCCGCCACCCCAACCGACGGACGGAAGGCAGCTGCCGACATTTTTTTTAACAACAGCAGCCGTGCCCCGCACAAAACGATAAATTTGTCAATCACAGGGGAGAACAACAATAACTCCAACTCTCTTCCTTTCAGCCGACCACCGCCACGTCGATGTTTATCCCTCCGGCGAGCCCGGGAACCGAACCCGGCACTACTCGCCTCGACACCCCCCCCGCCGCTGCTGCTGACGGTTTATTTGCAAATGGCCCGCGCCGTTCCCCGAGCCTCCGGCCAATCTGATTGGCAGCGGGCTCCGGCTCGCGCTCGCCCGGCTGCGCAGAGTAAGCTTCTGCGCCTGCGCAGACCCTCAAAATCTGTTTGCATCAGTTCGATCTCTTGGTTTTATTTCAATACCATAAATTATTTTTTTTGCGGGGGTGGGTGGGGGAGACAAATAAATAAAAAGGGAAGGCGGTCGCATATTTATTAGTTGGGTTTGGGTAGCCGCCCGAGCGTTGCAATTTGATATCATGGTCCCTCTAGGATGTGACACTCTGTATGTGCTCATGAGTGCCTTGGCTGTCACAGAAGATTGAGGAAAGTTTTGTTCCAAGTGTTTATTCTTATCACACCTACCAAAAGCTTATCACACCTACCGATGTCCAATGTGTAGTCCACACTGGGAGTAATATTATGAATTAATTTTGTGACAAAAACAGAAAATAATGGAAGATCTCAGCAGCTATGGAGAGAACAGAGCTGGGGGCAGCACGGTGGTTAGTACTGCTGCCTGACAGTGGTAGGAACTGACGTTCAATTCGCACCTTGGGTCATTGTCTATGAGGAGTCTGCATGTTCTTCCCATGTCTGTTTGGGTTTCTTCTGGGTGCCTCCCACAGTTTGAAGGATGTGCTGGGTACACTGAGGGGGAATTTGGCATGGCCAATGCACCTAACTGGCACATCTTTCACACTGTGGGAGGAAACTGGAGCACTTGGAGGAAACCCACACAGACGGAGATAACACGCAGACTCCGCACAGTGACCCAAGTCAGGAATCGAACACAGGTCCCTGGCGTTTTGAGGCAGCAGTGCTATCCACCATGTCACTTAACCTGTGACTTGCTTGCTGTATCTTCATGTTAACTGTCTCTGAACATCAACATTTGAAAGTTTCACACCATTTAAAAAATTGCTTTTATTCTTTCTACCTCATGACCCATCAATATACTCCATCTACCGCCTTGTTGCCCATTCACTTAAACTGCCCAAACTTTGCATCTTTCACACAGCTAGTTTTGTCTCATCACCAAATCTGAATGCATTACTCTTGGTTTCTTTGCCCAAGTTAATATGGATTTTAAATAGCTGGGTCCCCAGTGTTGATCATTACAGCACTCCACTCATTACAGCTTGTCAAATTAAAACATTCAATTTATACCCATCTGTTAATCAATCTTCCATCCATGTTATTACACCTAACTCCATAAGCCTTTACCTCATCTTGTGTGGTACCTTAAGAATGTTTTTTGAAAACCTAAATATACTACATCTATTGTTCCCCTTTACTTACTCCACTAATTACACTCTCAGAACAGCATTTCCCTTTCGTAGAACCATAATCATAGAAAGTGCATTGTAAAGGCTTCTTTATTGATAGATTCCAGTACTTTCCTGATGACTGATACCACTCCATCTGGACTGTAGTTCCCCACTTTCTCTCTTCCTCTTCTCTTGAATAGCACTGTGTTACATTTGCTAACTTTCAATTCACTGGGATCATTCTGGAATATGGGAATTTTTGAAAAATCGTGGCCAGTGCATCCAGCATCTTTGCAGCTAGCTATCTCTTTTGAACCCAAGGCTGTAGATGGAGATCATCATTCCAGAGAGTATAGGTTCAATCTATTAAAATTTTTTGCATAGGACAACCCTCAGCCCAGGAAACAATCTAACAAACTCCCATTGCATCACTTTAAAGGAAATGTATCCTTCTTTAAATCGGAGTCCAAAGCTGTACATGTATGATTGGAGCAAGACTTCCTTGCTGTTATACGTGAACCCCCTGCAACAAAGATCAAGACGGTGTCCATCTTCCTAATTGCTTGTTGTACATGTGTTGTGCGTTTTGTGTACAAGGACACAAATCCTTTTGAATACCAACATTTAGTAGCCTCATTCCTTTTTAAAAACATTCAACTTTTCCATTCTTCTCAGTTTCCTCCTCTTAGACAGTCCATCGGGTTCAAGGGTGACTTGCTTCCACGTTAAAAAAGGAGTTCTCAGGTGAGTGAGCATTCAATGTGAGACCTACAGTCTCATATGTTGGGCAGACAGTGGTTAGAGAAGCTAGCTGGTGGGGTGCCCATGTTGCCACACACTCCTTTTGCTGTTGATGCTGGGCTTCAGCTTGCTCTCAGCAATGAAACTCAAGGTGACCAGCTCTTTCCAATCCTGGGCCAGGAATACCTAAGTGTAGGTGGGGATGTTGCAGTTTGAGGTTGTCCTCAAACATTTCCTCTGCCCTCCTGGGGCTCGCTTGCTATGTTGATGAACTTATTAGAGCACTTGTTTCAGGAGTCTTATGTCAGGCATGTCAATGATGTGGCCCAGCCAGTGAAGCTAACTGAGTGTGGTTAATGCTTTGATGCTGGGGATGTTGACATGAGCGAGAACATTGACGTTGGCATGTCTGCTGCTAGTGGATTTGCAGGATATTCAAAAGCAGCAGAGGTAATATTTCAGGGTTTTGAAGCGCCTGCTTTACATCGTCCATGTTTCTGAGCCATATAGGAGGGCAGGTCTCACTATTGCTCTGTCGACCATGAGCTTGATGCGGGTCTGAGGTCTTGGTCTTCAAACACTTGTTCAAGCAACCAAAGACAGTGTTGAACCTCATCATCGATGTCTGTCCTGTTGACAATAGACCCCCTCCAAGGCATGGAAAGTGGTCCACATTGTCGTCATTGTGGTTTTTGATAACCAAGGGGCAGTACTTTGTGGGGGTGGCCAGGTTAATCAAGGACCTTGTATCTGGCCTGCAGGCTGCAGAGGGTGAGATGGAGCATTGCAGCTAGGAAGATCGAGATGAGTGTTGGTGCGGTCACACAGCCTTACTTGGATCCGTCGGACAGGATCATAGCTTGCAAGTCATTATGGAGCAGGTAGAGGATGGTGACAAACTTTTGGGGGCAGCCAAAGAAGGAGG
This sequence comes from Carcharhinus amblyrhynchos, assembly GCF_965287045.1. Lineage (NCBI taxonomy): Eukaryota > Metazoa > Chordata > Chondrichthyes > Carcharhiniformes > Carcharhinidae > Carcharhinus > Carcharhinus amblyrhynchos. Next base: position 48,231,210 of record NC_137327.1, read on the forward strand.
ATGACACTCTATGATCCCCCATGGTTGACAATGGCGAAGGCCTTTGAGAGGTTAAAGAAAGCCATCTACAAAGGTCAATGCTGTTCCCTACATTTTTCTTGTAGTTGTCACACAAAGAAGATCATGTCTGTTGTACCCCTTATTGGACAGAATCCATGCTGGGACTCTGGGAGCAGCTCTTCAGCTGCAGGGAGGTGGTGGTAATTAAGGAAGACGCTTGCAGTGACTTTCCCTGTGGCTAGCAGTGGAAAGCTTCTTCTGTAGTTACTAAAGTGGATAAATTAGCCCTTTCTTGGCAATTATTTCATCTGTCATCTTCTTGCCCAATCACTTAAGTGATCTATATCCCTATGACTAATTTATTCTTACTCTTTGTTCCTGCTGTTAACTCATCTATGTCAATATGTTACTCCTAATACTACGAGCTCTCATTTTACATAACAACCTTTTATAATGGTACTATAATGAATGCCTCCTGAATTGTCAAACATATTGCATCCACTGATTTCCTCCTTATCTACCCTGCTGGTTACACCCTCAGAGCTTTGCTAAACATTTCCCTTCCATTATTAAAAAAAAATTCTGGAAATACGCAGCAGATTGTTTTACTCTGTAGATGTTACCCAAAAACTTAAGAATTAACATTTCATGTCTATAACCTTTCAATGGAACACAGTGGAGGCTTCTGCATTTTGATGTTGGACTTGAGTAATATGCTACTCAACAATGACATCCATGCTTCAGGGAGTGGATCAGAAACAGAGTTGACGTGAGGAATAGCTCAGTGCATGTGATTGGAGGTGAGGTCAAAGTTTGCGAGGAGGCTTTTGAAATTGGGAAAATGTACCAAGGTAGGAGGTAGAGGCATTTTGTCAGACAGTTGTGGATTACAGGATTGTGACAGATGGTTCTGACATTAATGGAGGAGTGGAGGGAGGGATTGAGTGTGGGATCACAGTTGACTAGTTCAAAAACAAACCAGTGTGAGCTGAAACATGGGGTTGACATGATGCAGTTCCAACGAGCTAATTATATTTTTCCATTGCTTGATCCTTGATAGTTCAATATATCTGTAGGAAGGCAATACAATGCTGTGATGTTGGCATCAGTAACATGCTGAATTATTTCGAAAAGGAACAATCATTGTGCAAGAAAGCAAAATGTGATCTGTGGAAAAATACTTCTGCATTTTATATATTTGCTTCTTTGTGTATGTTTTGCAAATCAATACAACATTAGACACAAGTTCACTCCACTAAAAGTGCACTAGTGTTTTCCTCCATATGAATCAGCAAGTTGAATCCTCACTTCACACACCTTTTAATATTACTGTTCAAGCAGCAGCCATCTAATTTCCTTTAAAAAAAAAAGTAATGGACTTTATCTAATTCAAGAACAGTTTGAGATGGGGACTATTAATCCAGAAATTAAGCTAATGTTCTGGGGAGTCAGGTTTGAATCCCACCAGGGCAGATGGTGGAATTTGAATTCAATGAACAAAATATGGAATTAAGAATCTACTTTTGACCATGAAACCATTGTTGAATGTCCTTTTAGGGAAGGAAATCGGCCATCCTTACCTGGTCTGGCCTACATGCAACTCCAGACCTACAGCAATATGGTTGACTCTCAACTCCCTTCCAAAGGTAACAAGTGCCGGCCAGCCAGTGACACCCATGTCCCACGAATGAATAAAAAAGATAAAGACCACCATAGTCTAAACACCCTTTGTGTGAAATAATTTGTCCCTGACTTCACTTGCCGTTATTTAAAAGTTGTGCCCTTTTTAAACTAGAGAGAAAATGATTAACAAGTCCCAATTTCTCAAGTCTAAATAATGGTAACACATTATTTCTAGTAACACCCAAATGAATTTCATGCAACACTTTTTTCAATTGATTGCATGGCTTTAAACATCTTAAATATTTGCACAATAAAATTATACAATGATACAACATCGGAGGCCTTTCAGCTCATTGTGCCTGAACCGCTTTTCTGAAAGAGCAATCCAATTACATCCACAACCCTGCTCACTCCCCACAACTCTACAAATCTTTCTTATTCAACTATTTGACAGTTATTATTGAATCTTGTTATAAATGCTGGACTTTACAAAATGGTTGTTTTGAAATTTCTACTGACCCGAGTTGAAACCAAACAAACATTCTGCAAAGGGAGATGATGAGGTCATTTGAAACACCTCCACTTGGAGGCAGGCTCTTGTAATCTGGTTTTTATTGGAAAATAAACTCAAACAGAAACCTATTTAAATATCAAATCACCGTTTTAACACCCGAGACAGCTGCTTTTTGCAAAAAAAAACAGCGAATACAGATACTGTTGTGCAGAGGAACAAAGCAGCTGCTGCTGTACAGAACACACAAGGACTGTTGTGTTAACAAACAAGCAGGATGCTTGTTGGTTTTCTGTGTGAAAGAAAGGGCAGTAAGAAGTCTCACAGCACCAAATTAAAGTCCAACAGGTTTATTTGTTAGTAAACGCCACTACAAATAAATCTGTTGGACTTTAACCTCGTGTTGTGAGACTTCTGACTGTGTTTATCCCATTCCAGTGCTAGCATCTCCACATCATGAAAGAAAGCGGACAGATCAGACTAGACTTTGAGATTTAGCTCAGTTGGATGGCTGGTTCATGATGCGGAGTGATGCCAACAACATGAAATCAACTCCCATATCTGCTGAGGTTATTCATGAAGGCCCCACCTTCTCAACCTTGCCTGGACGTGTAATGACCCTCATGTTAAGCAACGACTAGTTAGCTATCTCTTTTGGAAAGGGGGGTGGGGTGGGGGGGGTGCAGTCTATGATTCTTTGGTGATTTTCAGTTCACATCTTGAACAATACAGCCTTAAAGAAACAGTGATTGAATTCAACTCTTATGTAACAGCAACAACAATTAAAAATTCTTCCTGAAGTCTTACTGTTGCTAAAATCAATAGGATTTCAGCACAGAAATGCTGATTATTTGCAATGATTGTACTGTAATATACCCTACTCAAAGATTGGAAATTAATTCCTCAACACCTGTCAGCAAAGAAATCAGAGTCAGCACAATGTTTATCTTTACCACAATGATTATTTATAAAGAGGTACGTGTCTAAAAGTTTTGCATCTGGCATGCACTTCCCTCATCATAACCACTTCCTGTTATCAATGATCTGGTTGAGATGAAATGAATCTGTGATGAGGTTAGCGCACACACACACACACACACACACACATACACAGTTGAACAGTCTGTGAATTGTCATTATTCAGTCTTACATATGAAAAAAACCAAAGTGAGGTAAAGTTATCAGCAATTGAAGAACTATATTTCAAAGTTTTCCAGGGAAGAGGAACTATTGAAAAAAAAGTAAATGATTAAACTTTCCTTTAATTTTCACATTTTACAACATGCTTGTGGTAAAGGAAAATGCTTAATGCCAAATGAGAGCTTCAGAACTCACATGCACAAAGAGCTATTGGATCTTAATAGCACGATTTATATTAATTGGCTTGTCATTGACCAAATTGGTCAATCCTTATCTTAATTTTTGTATGCAAATCCTGGGGATTGCTCCATGAGGGATACATTTTAAGTTTATTTATTAGTTTCACAAGTAGGCTTACATTAACACTGCAATGAAGTTACACGTGAAAATCCCCTACTTGCCACTCTCTGACGCCAGGGAGAATTTAGCATGACCAATGCACCTAATCAGCACATCTTTTGGACTGTGGGAGGAAATTCAAGCAGATACAGGGAGATTGTGCAGACTCTGTGCAGTCTGTGACCCAAGTCAGGAATTGAACCTGGATCCTTGGCACTGTGACGCAGCAGTGCCAGCCACTGTACCTCTCATGTGTTCCAGTCTTGGAGGGAGTAGAGGGGGAAAGGGCAGTTTGGAGGTAACCTTACCAGAATATTTCCAAGAATAGATAAATCAGATTCTAGACTGATCTTCAACATCTACCAGAGCTCTATTTGAAGCTGATTTGTCTTTAAACAATAAATACAGAGTTAAGGTCACTTCTTCACTCAATGGGCATTGAATGTGAAGCATAGCCTACCAAGGAAAATGGTGAAACTGGAGGATGTTATAAATTTCAAAGGGCTGATGGTTAAACATTTGGCAGTGTATTGAAGGGTTTCCTGATCTCAGTTAAATCATGATGCGAGCACAACAAATCGTGTCACTTGGCTACTAAGGAAAAGAGTCAATCATGATTTCTATTCAGAGTTATTATTCCTGGACTCCTGCTGAAATTTGGGTTGCATGGAGGGTGACACTTCTTAAAAGTTTATTTTCCACTAATTATAATTAAACTTGCAGATAGTGGCAAGGCCAAGGAGGTTATGAAACTACCTCCTTTCCCAGATTGGTGAATTCACCCTTTAGTTCTTTCATGGGACTGTTACCATACATAAGAACATAAGAACATAAGAACATAAGAACATAAGAACATAAGAACATAGGAGCAGGAGTAGGCCATCCAGCCCTTCGAGCCTGCCCCGCCATTCAATAAGATCATGGCTGATCTGTCGCTGCTCAGTTCCACTTTCCCGCCCTCTCCCCATAACCCTTAATCCCCTCTCCTATCAAATACCCATCAACCCGCGTCTTAAAAATATTTAGCGAGGCAGCCTCCACCACTTCAACGGGCAGAGAATTCCAGAGATTCACCACCCTTTGAGTGAAGAAGTTCCTCCTCAACTCCGTTCTAAACCGCCCCCCTTTTATCTTGAGGCTGTGCCCCCTAGTCCTATTGTCTTTTTTGAGCGGGAAGAGTCTTTCCACCTCTATCCTATCTATCCCATTCATCATCTTATACGTCTCAATGAGATCTCCTCTCATTCTTCTAAACTCTAACGAGTACAAGCCTAGTTTATTCAGCCTCTCCTCATAGCTCAACCCCCTCAACTCCGGTATCAGCCTAGTAAACCTCCTCTGCACTCCCTCCAAGGCCAAAATATCTTTGCGCAGGTGCGGCGCCCAGAAATGCACACAGTACTCCAGTTGCGGCCTCACCAATGCCCTATACAGCTGCAGCAAGACCTCCCTACTTTTATATTCAATCCCCTTCGCTATGAAGGCCAGCATCCCATTCGCCTTCCTGACCACCTGCTGCACCTGCAAGCTGGGTTTTTGCGACTCATGCACAAGGACCCCGAGGTCCCTCTGCACCGTCGCCTGCTGCAGTTTTTCGCCTCGTAAGTAATAGTCCTTCCTACCATTCTTCCTACCAAAGTGGACCACCTCACACTTGCCAACATTAAATTCCATTTGCCATTTCCTGGTCCATTCGCCCAGCCTATCTAGATCCTTCTGCAGACTCTCCACACCCTCCGCACAATTTGCCGTTCCCCCAATCTTGGTGTCATCAGCAAATTTCGACACTCTACACTCGGTTCCCTCCTCCAGATCATCTATATAAATGGTAAAAAGCTGAGGCCCCAGCACCGACCCCTGGGGCACTCCACTAGTCACCGTCCGCCAATCCGAATAGCACCCGTTGACCCCCACTCTCTGTCTCCTATTTGACAACCAATCCTCTATCCACGCTAACACCCTACCCCCAACTCCATGTCCCTCGACCTTCTGCAATAACCTCTTGTGAGGCACTTTGTCAAACGCTTTCTGAAAATCTAGAAAGACCACATCCACCGGCTCTCCTCTATCCACCGCCCTAGACACATCCTCATAGAACTCCAGTAAATTTGTCAGACACGACTTCCCTTTAATGAAACCGTGCTGCGTCTGCTCTATCAAGCAATTCCCTTCAAGATGCCTCGCAATTTCCTCCTTAATGACAGATTCTAACATTTTACCTACCACAGACGTTAAACTAACCGGCCTATAATTCCCCGCCTTTTGCCTGGCACCCTTCTTAAACAACGGCGTAACATTAGCCGTTTTCCAATCATCCGGCACTTCCCCGGAATCCAGCGACGTTTGGAAAATAACCACCAAGGCATCCACTATCACCTCCGCCATTTCTTTCAGAACCCTCGGATGCATTCCATCCGGTCCTGGGGACTTGTCCACAATCAGCCCCTCCAGTCTGTCGAGCACCGCCTTTCTAGTAACAGTAATGTCATTAAGACCCTCCAGTCCTACCACCTTTCTATCGCTAACACCCGGCAAATTATTCACGTCCTCCTCCGTGAAGACAGAAACAAAAAAGTTATTCAATACCTTAGCCATATCCCCATCCCCTACCACTAGGTCCCCTTTCTCATCCTCTAAAGGACCAACATTCACCCTAGCCAGCCTCTTCCTTTTTATGTATTTATAAAAACTCTTGCTATCCTTTTTTATATTAAGCGCTAGCCCAGCTTCATAGTTTCTCCTACCCTTCCTTATCAACTTCTTTGTCAATCTTTGTTGACATTTAAACCTCTCCCAATCCTCTTCTCGCCCACTACTCTTAGCTACTCTAAACGCCTCCGCTTTTAGTTTAACACTTTCCTTCACCTCCTTTATTATCCACGGCTTATTACCTCTCCTCCTACTATCCTTTTTGACCATCGGAATAAATTTCCGTTGAGCACCAAGAAAGATCTCCTTAAAGATCCTCCACTGCTCCTTAACAGATCCTCCCTCCAACGCGCTCTCCCAGTCCATATTCGCCAATTCTTCTCTCATCCTACCGTATTTCCCTCTATTCAAACAAAGGACGCGTGTCCGGGAACCCACTTTCTCCTCCTCCATCTGCACCAGAAACTCCATCATACAATGATCACTCTCCCCAAGAGGATCCTTCACCACAAGGTCCCTAATTCTACCCGCTTCATTACATAGCACCAGATCCAAGATAGCTCGCTCCCTCGTCGGCTCCAACACACACTGTTCGAGGAAACTATCCCGGTAGCATTCCAAGAACTCTTCCTCGAGCCCCCCACGTCCAACATGGGTCGACCAATCAATATGCAGATTGAAATCCCCTATAACTACGGCCGTCCCATTCCTGCACGCCGCACTTATTTGCGCGTTAACAGCCCGCCCCATCTCCAGATCATTATTCGGGGGCCTATAGACGACACCCACCAGCGTCTTCCTCCCTTTGCTGTTCCTAATCTCCACCCACAACGATTCCACCCTCTGTTCCTTGGCTCCAATATCATCCCTTGCTACCACCGTGATGCTATCCTTAATCAGCAGAGCTACGCCCCCCCCCTTTTCCCTCCTGCCTATCCTTCCTAAACACTTGATAGCCCTGTACATTCAGCTCCCAGTCCCTGTCACCCTGCAGCCACGTCTCTGTAATGGCCACCAGATCGTATCCATTTGTGTCGATCTGCGCCACCAGCTCATCCACTTTATTCCGAATGCTTCGTGCATTCAGATAAAGTGTTTTCATCCCAGCCTTCACCTGGACCCTATTTGCTGCAACGCCACCAACTATACTCACGCCCCCTACTCCCTCTATTATTGGGACATCCTCGGCCTCTTCCCTTACATGTACACTCTCCTTAACTTTAGACCTCGTAAGGTCACCTACCCTCACACCCTCCCCCCCCATAATTAGTTTAAAGTCCTGTCTACAGTCCTCTTTACTCGATTCGCCAGCACTCTGGTCCCAGCACGGTTCAGACCAACCCCATCCCTCCCGAACAGGTCCCACTTACCCCAATACTGGTGCCAATGCCCCATAAATTCAAACCCATTCCTCCCACACCAATCCCTGAGCCACCCATTCACTTCCTTAATCCTGTCAACCCTACGCCCATCTGCACACGGTTCAGGCAGTAGCCCAGAGATAACCACCTTGTCAGTTCTACTTTTTAATTCCATTCCCAGCTTTTCATACTCCCTCCCCAGATCCTCAGTCCGCATTTTGCTTACGTCGCCAGCACCCACATGTACCACAACGACCGGATTCTCACCCTCCCACTCCAGGTTCCTCTGCAGCCCAGCTGCGACATCCCGTACCCGAGCACCAGGCAGACAACACACCCTTCTGTGCACTTTGTCATTGTGACAAAGGACAGTGTCAATACCCTTCACCCCACTATCCCCAATAACTACTACGTTCCGTTTCCTTTTCTCTTTGCCTATGTCCTGCTGCATCACTGTACCGTGTGCAGCTTGCTCACCATCCTCACCTGCCTCGTTCTCGTCCAACTTGGAAGCAAGAACCTCAAACCTGTTATGCAGATTAAGAAGCTGAGGCCTCCACTCCTCACCCCCCTTCCTCTTCCCAGTAGCCCCCTCTTGTCCCTGACCCTTAGAGTTAGCCAGTCTAGGGGGGGTGGATGTCACTTGCACCCCATTGACAATGGCACCCTCTCTCCCCTTGATGAGCCTCAGTGTCTGTAGCTCAGAGGCCAGCTCATTTACCCTGAGCTGGAGCTCCTCCAGCAACCTGCACTTACTGCAGACATGGTCACTGGGATGAACCCTAGGGTCCACCACTTCCCACATCACATACAAAACCCATACCATACCAATAGACAATCAAAATAACATAGGGTGCAAGGATATTTGTGGAAAATATTTAAGAAAGCAAGAAATGCAAAAAGGCTACATCAACACATTAGCAGAAACAGTGTTTGATACCCTTAAATGCTGATTGAGATAGATGCAAACCAAGGGATATTATAAAATGTTTACCAAAGAGACTTACATACAGATATTCAACGATTACCATGAATAACTAGAGTGGTAAAAATGTGGAATTGGCTACCTCAAGAAACAGTTGAGGCAACCAGTGTAGATGCATTTAAGGGGAAACCAGGATAAGCCAACCAGGGAGAAAGGAACAGAAGAGTTCGCAGGGAGACTTAGTGAGGAGGAATGGGGGTAGCTCAAATAGCTGCCACAGATCAGGTGGGCTGAAATGCCTGGCTCTGAAGTGTAGACGCCATGTAACAATTCATTTCATGAGTCTTCAGAAGTACAACACAGAAATTAGACATCAGTTCCCACATTAGGCAAGTGTAATTTTCCTTTGCTTGCTTATTTTCCTTGGATGAAGAAATCCTTCTCTGGCTGGTGATATGTAACTAGCAGAGTGCGCAGGGATCAGTTCTCGGAAATCAGCTATTTACAATCTATATAAATGATCTGCAAACAGGGGCAGAGTGTAACACAGCAAAATTTGCAGATGATACCAAAATAAGTGGGAAAGCAGGCAGCGAAGAGGATACAAAGATTCTACAGGTGGATATAGATAGGCTAGGAGAATGAGCCAAAATTTGGCAGATGGAGTTTAGAGTGGATAAGCGTGAGGTTACCCATTTTGGCAGGAACACAATGGAAAGCAGATTCAAAATGCATCTGGGCAGAGTAATCTGGGTGTCTATGTTCATGATTTACAGAAAGTCAGTACACAGGTGCAGCACATAATAAAAAAGGCAAATGGGATATTGGCATTTATTGCAAAAGGACTGGAATATAAAAGTAGAGAAGTGTTGTTGTAATTGTATAGAGTGTTGGAGACACCATATCTGGAGTATTGTGTCCATTTTTGTCTCCTTATTTGAGGAACGATGTGGTGGCATTGGAGCCAATTCAGAGGAGGTTTTTGCTTTCGACAAATTTACAGCATAAAATATCTTCAAATTCTAGCCATGGAAAAGAATGATACAAAAAAAAACATGTCAGGCCACTGGATCACTGGAAACTTGAGCATATACTTCAAGCTTCCCCCCTCTTTGTAACCCACCCCCCAAAACTATTTACAAGTTTAAAAAAATTCTCTATCTTTTTGCAGAAACAGACAACCTTGAGCTTATGGGGTGAGTCATTGATTCCAGGAATGAAGGGGTTGACATAGAAGGAGTGACTAAATAGTTTGGGCTTATACTCACTGGAGGTTAGAAGGATCAGAGGAGATTTCATCAAGGTATATAAAATTTTTAAAGGGACTGATAAAGTAAACGTAGACCAAATGTTTCCTCTTATGGGGCACCCAGAGCAAGAGGTCACAGGTACAGGTTGAGAGGATGTAGATTTAAAACTGAGATGAAAAGGAACTACTTCTCGCAGAAGGTGGTGAATTTGCAAAACTCCCTGCCCCATAGCGTGGAGTCTGAATGGTTTCAAGAGGGAAATAAACATGTTTTTAATCAAAGAGAAAGAGGGTTATGGGGAACAGGTGAGGAGTCAATTTGAGATCAGGAAGAGATCAGCCATGATCTGATTGAATGGCAGAGTGCCTACTTCTGCTCCTAATTCCTATGTTCCTAAGAATTGAGGAAGTGCTGGAAGAATTTGCAGGCTGACTGTCAATCACATCATGGATACCCCTTCCATGATGAACAAACCTCAAAGGGAATCGAACCTGGTGTTTGATTCACAGGCAGGTGTGCCACCTACTGAGTTACAAGATCTCCAGAATTTCTGTGACTGCTTTGTCTTGCTTTTGACAAATTTACAGAACAAAATATCTTTAAATTCTAGCCATGGAAAAGAATGACATTAAAAAAAAGACCCATGTCAGGTCATTGGATCGCTGGAAACTTGAGCATATACTTCAAGCTTCCCCCCTCTTTGCAACCCACCCCCCAAAACTGTTTACAAGTAAAAAAAACTATCTTGCAGAAACAGACATAACCTTGAGCTTATGGGGTGGGTCATTTCTTTGGCCGTGACTAATGCAAGCACCATATGGCATCCCAAGGACTGGAACTTAAAATAGCAATGCTTCTGCAAATATTGTAAGATAAATCACCAAGAGTACACAAAAAAATGACAGACCCAACTGAGGCACTGTGCATTATTGTGATGGTATGAAATTTATTTATGAACTATTAATTCCAAAGTAAAATTGAAGCATAGATCTACACTATGGCTAATTTAGATCTGATTGTAAACATTTTATATACATACGAGAAGTCTGTATTTGCTTATTTTTTCCACTCTCTCTCTCGTTGCTTTAAGAACATAAGAACATAAGAAATAGGAGCAGGAGTAGGCCATCTAGCCCTTCGAGCCTGCCCCGCCATTCAATAAGATCATGGCTGATCTGTTGTGGCTCAGTTCCACTTTCCTGCCCTCTCCCCATAACCCTTAATCCCCTCTCTTATCAAAAACCCATCAACCCACTTCTTAAAAATATTTAGCGAGGCAGCCTCCACCACTTCAACGGGCAGAGAATTCCAGAGATTCACCACCCTTTGAGTGAAGAAGTTCCTCCTCAACTCCGTTCTAAACCGCCTCCCCTTTATCTTGAGGCTGTGCCCCCTAGTCCTACTGTCTTTTTTGAGCGGGAAGAGTCTCCCCACCTCTATCCTATCCATCCCATTCATCATCTTATACGTCTCAATGAGATCTCCCCTCATTCTTCTAAACTCTAGCGAGTACAAGCCTAGTTTATTCAGCCTCTCCTCATAGCTCAACCCCCTCAACTCCGGTATCAGCCTAGTAAACCTCCTCTGCACTCCCTCCAGGGCCAAAATATCCTTGCACAGGTGCGGCGCCCAAAACTGCACACAGTACTCCAGCTGCGGCCTCACCAATGCCCTATACAGCTGCAGCAAGACCTCCCTACTTTTATATTCAATCCCCCTCGCTATGAAGGCCAGCATCCCATTCGCCTTCCTGACCACCTGCTGCACCTGCAAGCTGGGTTTTTGCGACTCATGCACAAGGACCCCGAGGTCCCTCTGCACCGTCGCCTGCTGCAGTTTTTCGCCACGTAAGTAATAGTCCTTCCTACCATTCTTCCTACCAAAGTGGACCACCTCACACTTGCCAACATTAAATTCCATTTGCCATTTCCTGGCCCATTCGCCCAGCCTATCTAGATCCTTCTGCAGACTCTCCACACCCTCCGCACAATTTGCCTTTCCCCCAATCTTGGTGTCATCAGCAAATTTCGACACCCTGCACTCGGTTCCCTCCTCCAGATCATCTATATAAATGGTAAATAGCTGAGGCCCCAGCACCGACCCCTGGGGCACCCCACTAGTCACCAACCGCCAATCCGAATAGCACCCATTGACCCCCACTCTCTGCCTCCTATTTGACAACCAATCCTCTATCCACGCTAACACCCTACCCCCAACTCCATGTCCCCTGACCTTCTGCAATAACCTCTTGTGAGGTACCTTGTCAAACGCCTTCTGAAAATCCAGAAAGACCACATCCACCGGCTCTCCTCTATCCACTGCCCTAGACACATCCTCATAGAACTCCAGTAAATTTGTCAGACACGACTTCCCTTTAATGAAACCGTGTTGCGTCCGCCCTATCAAGCAATTCCCTTCAAGATGCCTCGCAATTTCCTGCTTAATGACGGATTCTAACATTTTACCTACCACAGACGTTAAACTAACCGGCCTATAATTCCCCGCCTTTTGCCTGGCACCCTTCTTAAACAACGGCGTAACATTAGCCGTTTTCCAATCTTCCGGCACTTCCCCGGAATCCAGCGACGTCTGGAAAATAACCACCAAGGCATCCACTATAACCTCCGCCATTTCTTTCAGAACCCTCGGATGCATTCCATCCGGTCCTGGGGACTTGTCCACAATCAGCCCCTCCAGTCTGTCGAGCACCACCTCTCTAGTAACAGTAATGTCATTAAGACCCTCCATTCCTACCACCTTTCCATCGCTAACACCCGGCAAATTATTCACGTCCTCTTCCGTGAAGACAGAAACAAAAAAGTTATTCAAGACCTTAGCCATATCCCCATCCCCTACCACTAGGTCCCCTTTCTCATTCTCTAAAGGACCAACGTTCACCCTAGCCAGCCTCTTCCTTTTTATATATTTATAAAAACTCTTGCTATCCTTTTTTATATTAAGTGCTAGCCCAGCCTCATAGCTTCTCCTACCCTCCTTTATCAACTTCTTTGTCAATCTTTGTTGACATTTAAACCTTTCCCAATCCTCTTCTCGCCCACTGCTCTTAGCTACTCTAAATTCCTCCGCTTTTAATTTAACACTTTCCTTCACCTCCTTCATTATCCACGGCTTATTACCTCTCTTCCTACTGTCCTTTTTAACCATCGGAATAAATTTCTGCTGAGCACCAAGAAAGATCTCCTTAAAGATCCTCCACTGCTCCTCAGCAGACCTACCTTCCAACGCACTCCCCCAGTCCACATTCGCCAATTCTTCTCTCATCCTACCATACTCTCCTCTATTCAAACAAAGGACGCGTGTCCGGGAACCCACTTTCTCCTCCTCCATCTGCACCAGAAACTCCACCATACAATGATCACTCTCTCCAAGAGGATCCTTCACCGCAAGGTCCCTAATTCTACCCGCCTCATTACATAGCACCAGATCCAAGATAGCTCGCTCCCTCGTCGGCTCCAACACACACTGTTCAAGGAAATTATCCTGGCAGCATTCCAAGAACTCCTCCTCGAGCCCACCTCGTCCAACATGGGTCGACCAATCAATATGCAGATTGAAATCTCCCATAACTACTGCCGTCCCATTCCTGCACGCCGCACTTATTTGCGTGTTAACAGCCCGCCCCACCTCCAGATCATTATTCGGGGGCCTATAGACGACACCCACCAGCGTCTTCCTCCCTTTGCTGTTCCTAATCTCCACCCACAACGATTCCACGTTCTGCTCTTTGGCTCCGATATCATCCCTTGCTACCACCTTGATACTATCCTTAATCAGCAGAGCTACGCCACCCCCTCTTTCCTCCTGCCTATCCTTCCTAAACACTTGATAGCCCTGTACATTCATCTCCCAGTCCCTGTCACCTTGCAGCCACGTCTCTGTAATGGCCACCAGATCGTATCCATTTGTGTCGATCTGTGCCACCAGCTCATCCACTTTATTCTGAATGCTTCGTGCATTCAGATAAAGCGCTTTCATCCCAGCCTTCACCTGGACCCTATTTGCCGCAACGCCACCAATTGGGACATCCTTGGCCTCTTCCCTTACCTGTACCCTATCCTTAACTTTAGACCTCGTAGCGTCACCTACCCTCGCACCCTCCCCCCCCCCTAATTAGTTTAAAGCCCTGTCTACAGTCCTCTTTACTCGATTCGCCAACACTCTGGTCCCAGCACGATTCAGACCAACCCCATCCCGCCCGAACAAGTCCCACCTACCCCAATACTGGTGCCAATGCCCCATAAATTCGAACCCATTCCTCCCACACCAATCCCTGAGCCACCCATTCACTTCCTTTATCCTGTCAACCCTACGCCCGTCTGCACACGGTTCAGGCAGTAGCCCAGAGATGACCACCTTGTCGGTTCTACTTTTTAATTCCATTCCCAGCTTCTCATACTCCCTCCCCAGATCCTCAGTCCGCACTTTGCCTACGTCGCCGGCACCCACATGTACTACAACAACCGGGTTCTCACCCTCCCACTCCAGGTTCCTCTGCAGCCCAGCTGTGACATCCTGTACCCGAGCACCAGGCAGACAACACACCCTTCTGTGCACTTTGTCATTGTGACAAAGGACAGTGTCAATACTCTTCACCCCACTATCTCCAATCACTACTACGTTCCTTTTCCCCCTCTCTTTGCCTATGTCCTGCTGCATCACTGTACCGTGTGCAGTTTGCTCACCATCCTCACCTGCCTTGTCCTCTTCCAGACTGGAAGCAAGAACCTCAAACCTGTTATGCAGATTAAGAGGCTGAGGCCTCCGCTCCTCACCCCCCTTCCTCCTCCCAGCAGCCCCCTTTTGTCCCTGACCCTTAGATTTAGCCAGTCTAGGGGCACCCTCTCTCCCCCTGATGAGCCTCAGTGTCTGTAGCTCAGAGGCCAGCTCATCCACCTTGAGCTGGAGCTCCTCCAGCAACCTGCACTTACTGCAGACATGGTCACTGGGAAGGACCCTGGGGTCCGCCAGTTCCCACATCATACAGAAACCACACATCACATGCCCCTCCATTATTCACTGTAATTTTTTATGGGGAAAAAATTTTTTTCCTTGTTTCTTGCTGTAGTAGTTTTGAAAAAATTTTTTGTCCTTGTTTTTTTTCAAACAAACTCACCTGGCCTTTTTCCCTCCAGCCCTTTTTGATATTAAGCCCTATTAACTCACTCTGCTTCCCACTCACTCCGCTGCCCGCTCAGACGCTGCCCGCTGTCTACACCAGGCCTCCTTTTAAACCTGGCGCTGATTTTAAAGCAGGCTGGTCCACAACTGCCTTTTCACCACAGCCTCAGAATTCTTAAAGCAGTAAATACAATAAATAAATGCTTTAAACAGTTCTACAAAGAGTAAAGTGCTTTAAACTTATTTTAAACAGGTTTTTAACAGGTAAAATCTTAGCTCTCTCTCTGCTCCAGCAAACAATGGAAGGCTTCACCGTGTTTGGTACATATTCCACTGATATCTACCATAGGCTGGTCGTTTATGCAAGAGTCTATTCCTCATTGTGTTACTCTGGATATAACTAAGTTTGTTCTCATCCAGTGCCTAAATATGTGCACTAAGAGTTACTGAACTGAAACATGCAGCAGGAACCCAGGTTAAACCAACCCCATCACCGATGCCCATGGATAATTGGACCGTTTGCCCAGCTGAAATGAACTAGCTCAGCAGAAACCAAGAATCAAAGCTGAAACCTTCCAATCAAAATGACTCAATACCATACTGGGCAGTGCTGTTATCCCACAAAACTATTTGCCTAATTTATATTGCAGTTTCTCATGTTTTTTACCTCTTGAAGAACAAACATTTCTAATTTATTGATAGCCAAGGGCACGAAATGGGGCGATTCTCCCACCCCGCTGCACTAATTGTTTAGCGCAGTGGGCCGGGAGAATCTCACGTCGGCCAATTCAACAGGGTTTGCACATGACTTTCTGCCCCAATAGTATCTCCCAGCGCTGGATTTCCAGTGGCGTCCACTCCATGCCAGAAATCGGTGGGGAGGCACAAAGACCATTTAAATGGTTATTTCAATACAATTTAAATAAAATTAGCAGGCCGGGACTTAAGTTTCCAGGCCTGCTAGCATTTCTTTCTGTGTCAGAGTAGTTCACTACAGGAGGAATTACAGTGACTCCCCATTAACAGGGAACTAGCGGCACGACCCCACTAGTAAAGCAGGGGTGGGAGGAAGCAGTCAGGACCCCCAGAGGGTCGGATGGCATTGGCACCTTGGCAGTGCCAGCCTGGGCCCCTGGCATAGCCAAGGGCAAAGTGCCAATGCCCAGGGGGTACCTTGGCTCAGCTCATCAGGCAGGGGGCAGGCTTTTGGGGGAAGGGTGGGGGTCCCGCTGCCACTCTGCAGACAGGAGGCCAGCAGTCAGAAGGCTGGCAATGCGGAGCTATTGCACAAGTACCGATTTTGGCGCTGACAGATCAACGCTTGCATAGTGGCCTGCTCAGCGTTGTGCTGCCGGCCTCTCCAGTGGGAATAGGCTTCACCCACTGATGTTTAATGATGTACATGCTAGTGATCTCTGCAGTGCACAGAGTGTGCGAATTCTTCTCTGAATTGAAAAACAAGCATGAATTACTCCAGTTTTCAGGCAAATTCTACTTAGAATTTTTGGGGGGAGAATTCCAGCTGATCTCTCTGTGGTTTCTGCTTTGTCTGCTTTCAATGAAATATGAGAACAAACAATTACATTTAGATAATTATTTTGGGAAAATAATGGATTAGTATCTGAAAAAGCAGTTTGGTCAAATATTGACCTGGATTTTGTGGTTGTAAAGTAAAACTCTGATTGCATAGTGAAACTGACAGCAACCTCTAGTGGCCAGATATGTGCAGTTAAATAAGAAATCTTAAAGTTGCACTGGTGAAGAACTTGCAGATGGAAAGCAGTTAGAAACTGTAGAACTGACGTGAAATTCTACCCTTCACAATATTATTCAACTGTAAAACCCTCAGAAATGTCACATCTTGCTGAATGATGGGTAATTCAGAAATTATCACTGAACAACTGCTGTAGCTCTGAAACCAATTCCATAGATTTTTTTTTAAAAAACATACTTTTTTTTGGCCGGAATTTTACCAGCCCACCCGCCATGGGAATCGGAGTGGGCAAGGGGTGGAGCATGGAATGGTCTGTTGATTTCGGGCAGGATTTTATTGTTTCGGGATCAGTGAGGCCATAAGATCCCACCCATAAGTTCAATTCAGAGTTCAAAAGAAACTTCTGCTCCTCAAGGGTTTTAAGGATGTGGAAATCACTGCCACAGTGAGTGGTTGAACTGAATAGTGTGGATGCATTTTAGGGCAATCAAGGCAAGTATATGAGGGAGGGCAAGATTACAACGATAGATTTAAATGAGAAAAGATTAACAGAAACTTGACAAAGATAAATATTGGCATAAACTTTTGTAAGTCAAGTTTTTTTTAAAGGTCCTGGCCATATGAAAGTCAGCCAGGCATCAATCTTACAGGACAGACGATCTTTATGTAGGGCTCTTGCACTGTTAGTCCTCAGTCATCCACTAGTAGCTGTGTTCAATAATTCAAGCCAACTACTCTGACTCTCCCTCCAAAAATGTTGTCATTCCACTCAGCTCTTCACATCCTGCCATTAATGGGAACTTACTCTGTAGGTCTGAGCTTTACTCCAAAGCCACACAACCACATTCGTTTCTCAACTTTTTTTAAAAACGGTCTTCATACCTCAATAATATATACAAAACATGTTGAGTGAGGATGTAAGGTTCAAAGAAACAGTAGAAATAGTCAACAGTCATTATTTTACATTTCATCTGCTCACATTCAAGTAGAAAAGTTAGCTTTTGATAATTGATATTCAGAATTACATGATGACAGCCTTGGCATTTTCAAACAAATTGTCAGAACAAAATCCTTGAAAAATCCACCTGAAAATTTGTGTTAGCGTGAGGAAACATTTAACTGGACTGATCTGATGGACAGTTTGAATTGGCATCAATTGAAACTCAGATTAGGAAGTGCTTACCTGAATGATTGCAATAATTCACTTGTACCCCAATGTCTGGAGTGTAACTCATAACACGTGTTACATTTCCATTCCTTACATTAGCAACCCTCCCACCACCTATGAGAGGATGCTAATTTTCTGTTCACTTATTAAATGATGTGCTGTTTTGCCTGTAGGAAGTGGATTGAGATTGCCTAACTGTATTTAGCCTCTGAAGCTGTAAAACAAGAGATTTAGATCTCATAGGCAATGAGCTGAATTAAAAATCCAGAAGTGAAAAGACAATGAACCAAATCACACCTTCAACTACAAAATGTCTAGGGCTACTGAAATTCTCAATTTCTGATCAGTTAAAATTATAGGTTTTCAGTGACTGAATAAGTTATAGGGTTGTGAACGAAGCTCAGTCCATCACACAAACAAGCCTCCTAGCCATTGACTTAGTCTACACTTCCTGCTACCTTGGAAACACAGCGGCATAATCAAGGACCCCAAACACACTCTGCCGTTGGGAAAATGAGATGAAATTCTGAGATCATGTACCAACCAACTCAGGAACTGCTTCTTCACTGCTGCCATCAGGCTTTTGAATGGATCTACCATGTATTAAGTGAATCTTCCTCTACACCCTGTGACTGTAACAGTGTATTCTGTACCCTCTCCTTTCCTTCTCCCCTACGCACAGCATGTTTTGTCTGTATAGTGCGCAAGAAACAATACTTCTCACTGTATCCTAATACATGCAACAAAAAAATTAAATTCTACTTTCGTTGTTTGTTTGGTGATCAAAATTCCTCAAATATATTCATTCCTTCATGAGAAGTGTAAACTTTGCCCATAATGTATATGCAAACAATATTTTGAAGTGAAAAACATACTTTGTATTCTCTATTGAACAGAGTGTATAGAACTAGTGTACTTACTCTACATTCTTAACAGCAAACTGGTGTTTCAATTATTTTCATCGCAGACGAAAAGGAAATCTACACAGACTTTAAGCTAGAAAATACTTAATGAAAAAAAAGGCGTCACATAGTTCAACTAGAAATGTTTGAACTTCATCAGTATTTTCTTCCTTTAGACACTCCTTAAAACTCCCTTTTTGACTAAGCTTTTAATCATCTGACCTAATATCTCCTTAATGGAGTTCAGTGTCATGCTTTATTTGATAACGTTCCTGTGAAGCACCTTGGAAGGTTTATCACATTAAAGGAACGATAAGTTGTTGTTGCTCCCCCACTCCAAACATTCTTGGCTGTGGAGAACAGAGATTTGGCTTAACTTGGAGTGGGACTATTGTGCCAGGTAAACAAGGTGTGCCCCACCGTGGCTTGCCATACAGACTGCGTGAATTTATAAAACTCCCTTATCAGATAGGTCTAACCAGTCCGATCAGTGAGTCAGTCAGCTGAAGAGTTCACATTGCAACCGGTAAAACTGTTGATCAGCCTGCAAATCCATTCACTGCTTCACACTATTCTCTGAGGGAAGAGAGTGCGGAGTTATGAAAAGAGCATTAACACAGAGATAAGGATGGGGTGACGACATCAGATCACCTCCGTTTTAATCAAATCGGAGATTAGAACGTGCAAACTGCGTTTCTGCAGGAAATGTAGTAATGCTGTAACAACCCTAATTCAGCGGTCAACCTGGCTGTGTAGCAAGAGAACTTTTAGCTCTGACTGAGACAGAGTGTGTGCCTGCCTGAAAACTCCCCATCGAAGGGTCTGTCCCCACTGCCACATCCACCCCCAACAGTACATAAGTCCCTTGTTTTAAATAGCTTTGCACAATGGTGCATACACGTTTTTAACCCAACCATTTCATTCGTCATCAGAACACCACATTAAATTATTTGTATTGATATTAAGTGGAAGAAGAGTTTTAAAAACAATACTTACACCGATAAAATGGAAATAAAGTATCAGCAAGGACACAGCAGGGTGCTCTGGTATTGCTCAGAGATGGAGCTTCTGAAACAACTGTTAGAAACAATCAAAGTCATCAAGGCCTTGACATTTTGGTATTACGTACTCAGCACCAACATATCAGATAACAACGATAAGGGATTATTCTGAGATCTAAGATGTTTACTTCAATATTACTTCTTGTAGAAAACTAATCCAAAAAACATAGTTAACCACTGGCGCAATTTACAAATATTTTACTCCTTACATAGCTGTTATTGGAGTGGTTACTCCACTGAGAGCTTAAAAAGAATTGATTACTATTCCTGTATTCATGATTAGGCACCATAAAACTACAGTATAGGGAATATCATGTTAATGTCCTGGCATTGCCATGTGCTGTGTGCAAATTCCTGGTTGATTACAGGAGTCACTGACTGTAAAATAAAGGTAGTGTAAATAGAATCAATTGTTACCCACTAGAACAAGCAGAAATACTACCATTAATCCAGGGCTAGGGAAAAAAAAACAATGCTTTGTTATTCAATTTTCCTCTTTTTCTTGGAAGTAAAAATTGGGAGCAAGCTCAGGGGCAAATTTTACTAATCCTTGACTGGCCAGGTTAATACAAAGAAATAAAGACTTGCATTGGATTTAGCACTTCTAACAATGTCCCACATTCAGCAATAGCCTTTCCTCCATCTCTGGGGATGGTCCGGGATAAATTCAGTCACATCTCCTCATGTAATGAAGCAGTCCGCCCTTGCCTGCAGCAAGACCTCACATAATATCACCAAATCCCCCATCATCAACAACCTGTAGGGCAGGAAGAAAGAGTTATAGTCAAATATTAACATAGATTCTGTAGCTATAAGAGAAGATCAGTTATGTGCAATTGCTGATAACCAATGAGGAAAGAAACCAATCTTTTTGGGGATGAGGAAAAAAAGCAGAGCCAGCCTTTAATTGGAATAGATTTATTCTATTGGATTTAATTTCAGACACCACTTACTTTTGTATCAGTGTCACTTCATATGTGCTCAAGTAACCATCTAATGTCCTCCATCTGCATGCACTTAAGTTTAATTGATACAATAAAAATTCCTACCCCAAGAAGCTAGGAGTGTGATGGAATATTTTCCACTTGCTGGAATGACAGCCAATCCAAAAACAATCAAGAAGTTCAACACCATCCAATAAAAACAGCCTGCTTGATCAGCACTCCAGCTACCACCTTAAACATTCACTCCCTTTTCCATGGACACATTGTGGCAGCAGTATGTACCATATATAAGATGTATCACAGCAACCTGCCAGGGATCCTTCCACACTCCAAACTCATGAATGTTCCCCCTACCTTGCTGTCTCTTATTCCTCCTTTTATTCCTCATTTTATTCCTCAAAACCTGCATCTTTGACCAAGCTTTTAGCCTTTTGCCTTATGTGGCTTAGTGTCAGATTTCATTTTATGTCACTCCCATGAAGCACCATTGGAGTTAAGTTAAAAAGCTATAAAAGTATAAATTATTATTCTTCTTCTTGGCCCAACCAAGACAACAGATTCATAGGAACTCCACCTTCTCCAAGCCATACACCACCCTGACTTGGAAATATATGACTGTCCCTTCATTGACATTGAGTCAAAATCCCAGATCACCCTCCTAACAGCACTTTGGGTGTATCTCCACCATACAGATTACAGCAGTTCAGAAATATGGTTCTCCATCACTATCTCTTAGACAATCTAAGATCACAATAAATGCTGTTTTTTCCAGTGGTGTCCATATCTCACTGCTTGGTCCCAAAAGCAGTGAGAGAAATGACCAAATATTTGGTTTTTATGATGTAGAGATAAATAGTTGCTAGAATTCTGTGGATAACTTGCTTGTCCTTCTTTGAAGTAGTGGCATGGGATCTTTCATATTCACCTGAGAGAGGCATAAATCTAAGGTTTCTGTGGTGATCGTCCCTTTAAGGGCAACACAGCAGAGTAAGGGTCACCTGGTTTGGATGACCAATCATGACTCAGAGTCTGGAATCACCCCCATTTGGAGGCTAGATACAGCCATGCAGCTGCTTAAATATATTTTGTGTTCATGAATGAAGTCTGTAAAAGTTCATCTTTACAGTTTAATCTGAAAGACAGTACCCTTGGCAGTGCAGCACTCCGTCAGCTCTGCACTGGAGCATCCGTCTAGATTTTGTGCTCAAGACGTGACCTCACAATGCTCAGACTCAGAAACAGGAGTGCCACTTATTGGGCTACAGTGGGCATCTTAATCAAATGTCTTTTAATTTGGTCTTCTTAGCACCAATACTATTGGCATCACTGTAAAATTGCATACCTGTTGTTGGAAGATATCTCAGGAGATTGTACATTCATGAGGAAAGAAAAACCAAATGTACTGAAAGGAGAAAGAGAGATAGAGAGGTCAGGAGGCTCACCATAGCCTTCTTGAGAGCAGGTAAGAATGGGTAACAGCTGGTGGCCTTGCCAGTGATGCTCACGTTCCATGAGAGAATAAAGACAAAACAAAGGGAATGGTCAAAGGTAAGTGACGGGATGGGGGCGGCCCATGTTGGCTGGCATTGGGATCTGCTAGTCCTGCTGCTGTCAATGGCATTTCTCATTGAGTCCACCCCACACCACCGAGAAACCCACTGTGGGGGTGCGCTGTCAATGGGACTGCAAGATCCTGCTGAAGTGAACAGCTAGAAGATCTTTCCCAATATTTTTGGATGCAGGAAGGTAGATAGCAAGACATGAGAATCAGGTACAGAATGCCAGGGGTTTGGTGTGTAGCCGCTGCATGAACAGTAACCAACAGTGGACCAGGGGAGCAAACGTTGAGGAGGAATGCAGTCTTCAGAAATGCAGGATATGCACAGGGATGTGAGGCAGAGAGGGAGACATCACTAAGGCAGGGCAGGTGAGGTTATGGACTGACAACAAACAACTTCTGAGGCAGTGGGGAGAAAAGATGGGTAAAATTCATCTGGGTATATACTTCCAGTGGTCCTAGATTTTCCCTCTCCAGTTCAGGGTTTCTGGGGCTGGTTGTAATTTCCTAACTGGTACCTAGCTGAGATCAGCTAACTCAGCACAGACCGGCAGCTGTTGTTAACAGAGTATTTAGAGAAATGGAGAAATGTCTGACTTGCTATGTTTCCATGCACAGGAAATTAATTCCCTGTAGCAAATTCTCACAAACTTTTCTCCTTAGGAGTTCTGTGAAATGTTTAATGGATAATAGAATAGCATATTATATCATGGGATATTGATTTCTGATTCTAACTACAGGAGGGAATAGACCAGCCACTGTTGTGATTTATATAGTTCGTATTGATGTTTCAGAGTGGTTGGTAAAGCTGATTCAGATATATTTTCGGAGCTGACTTGGTGCCAGCTGCAACATGAAGAGCACAAATGTTTGGCTCCATAATGGTCCCGTGCTTAGCAACAACTGACACAACAACATTAAGCATCTCATGCTCCCAACAGTTCTTTATCATGTTCCTTTCCTTAAAAAGAAACATAAGTTAATTTGACTAATCAATAGCTTTTCCTTTTCCCTTTTTCAACTGGATTACAACATCAATTAGTTTGACAATAGCCAAGGGTTATCATTCACTGGAAAGTTAATGGTGCTTTATTTTTCAACTCATACTCCAGTTTCCTTTTTTTCCCTATATGCTGAGGGATCGTTCTAGAAATGTCAGGAGCTCCCCAAAATAACATCCACATGAATCAGTTCTAATGGTGAGTGTCATCAGGGTATTCGATAATGACAGGAGTGGAGACTGAGCTGTCAATGTAGCTCAGTGGTAATGTACCCACCTCTGAATTACACGATTATGAGTTCAAGGCTCACCCTGGAGACTTGAGTGGCTAATGTCAGCCAAAGTTTCAGTGCAGCATGGAAGGAATGCTGCAGGTCAGGGGTGCTGTTTTTTTGGATGAAGTCTCTTCTGTTCAGATGGGCATTAAAAATGTTATGGTGCTACATGGAAGATTAAATATTCTCACCATGCTCCTGCCCCACTGAACTTATTTCCTCTTACCTTGGCTCCACCCTCACTCCCCTGGTCCATTCCCTCCCCACCTAAATCCTCTGATGCCCTGCCTCATATTGACAGATTCTTGTTCGCAGGCCCTAACCATCTCCTATTCATCATGAATATGCAATCTCTCTACACCTCCTTCCCACACCAGGATGGCCTGAGAGCTCTTTGCTTCTTTCTTGAGAAGAGGCTTGAACAATTCCCATCCACCACCACTCTCCTCCGCCTGACTGAACTCGTTCTCTCTCAACAACTTCTCCTTTAACTCATCCCACTTTCTCCAAATCAAAAGAGTAGCAATGGGTACCCACATGGGTCCTAGCCATGCTTGTCTTTTTATGGGGTGTGTGGAACATTCCTTGTTCCAGGCCTACCCAGGCTCTCTCCCACTACTC
Organism: Carcharhinus amblyrhynchos; assembly: GCF_965287045.1. NCBI lineage: Eukaryota > Metazoa > Chordata > Chondrichthyes > Carcharhiniformes > Carcharhinidae > Carcharhinus > Carcharhinus amblyrhynchos. Next base: position 48,255,390 of record NC_137327.1, read on the forward strand.
CTTTACCGGTACATCAATGATTATATTGGTGCTGCTTCATGCTCTTGTCCAGACCTCAAAAAATCAATCAACCTCACTTCCAGTTTCCACCCCTCCATCGCCTTCATTTGGTTCATCCCAGACACTTCCCTTCCCTTCCTTGACCTTTCTGTCTCCATTTCCAGCAATAGACTATCTCCCAATATCCATTATAAGCCCACTGAATCCCACAGCCATCTGGACTACAGCTCTTCACACCCACATTCTGTAAGGACTCCACCCCTTTCTCTCAGCTCCTTCACCTCCGTCGCATTTGTTCTGATGACACCACTTTCCTCAGTGTTGCTTCTAATATTTGCTCCTTTTCCTCAACCGTGGATTCCCTTCTACAGTTATTGACAGGACCCTCAACAGCATACAATCCATCTCCTGCACCACGACACTCACCCCCTCCCCTCCCTCCCAGGACAAGGATAGAGTCCCTCTTGTTCTCACATTTCAGCCCACCAGCCTCTGCATTCAAAGCACAATCTCTGCCATTTTTCTCCAGTGTGATGCCACCACCAAACACATCTTCCCTTCACTCCCTCTAGCAGCATTCCACAGAGACTGTTCCCTCTGGGATGACCTAGTCCACTCCTCTACTATACCCAACACCTCTCCTGTCACTCATGGCACATTCCCATGCAAACACAGAAGGTACAACATCTGTCCTCTTACCTCTTCCATGCTTACCATTCAGGGTCCAAAACATTCATTCCAGGTTAAGCAGCATTTTACTTGCACCTCTTCCAATTTGGCGTATTGCATTCGCTGCTCCCAATGTCATCTCCTCTTTATTGGAGACACCAAGCGTAGATTGGATGATTGCTTTGCTGAGCACCTTTGGTCTGTGCGCAATCAGGGCCCTGTTGCTTGCCACTTTAACACACCATCCTGCTCCCACGCCCACATGTCTGTCCTTGGCTTGCTGCGATGTTCCAGTGAAGCTCAAGGCAAACTGGACGAACAGTATCTCATTTTTCAACTAGGCACTGTACAGCCTTCTGGTTTCAACATTGAATTCAACAACTTCAGATGATTTGCTCCACCGCACCCCGGCCCCCTTTGTTTTCATTTTGTTTTATTTAATTTTTTACTGTTCTCTATCTTCTATTTCTTTATTGTCTTTGTTAATTTTTCTCCCCCCTTTCCCCCTACTTTATCCCCTTTCCCTTATCTTTTCTCCCCATTTCCTTTCCCTTTTCTAAATTTGACCTCTGTCCCATCCATTTCCACCCCCGCCTCCCAACATCTTCATTTCAGCTTCTCTGCCATTTGGCCATTCACACACTTTATCCTCTCGGTGGAAAGCTATTAGCAGTCTATTCCCATGGTTTCTGTGGCTATGACCTCAGCTTTCATTCCCTCATCCTGCAGTGTAAATATCTCCCACTTTCTATGCCTTTTAGCTTTGACAAAGGGTCATCTGGATTCGAAACGTCAGCTCTTTATTCTCCCTACAGATGCTGCCAGACCTGCTGAGATTTTCCCACATTTTCTCTTTTGGTTAAATATTCTCTGTATTCTTTCCCCACACATTTCTCAACTTGCATCACTGAAACAGAGAAACTGGCCATCTCTTGGCTGCATTGCATTGTTTACATTGGCTGTTGCACGCTCTTATCTAATGTCAAGAGAGTGACTGACAGAAAAAAGGCAAGTAAAATGGTGACAGCAACCCAATGAGAGTGGAGAGCATGAGCCTGAAGGGAATAATATGAGGGAGGAAGTGTGGAGGATTGAGAGAGCTGGGGAATTGAGGGAAGTGGTATGGAGAATTGAGGGATGTAGGGGCAACAGGGTGGCACTTTTTAAAATTCATTTGTGGGACATGGGTTTTGCTGGCTGGCCAGCATTTATTGCCCATCCCTAGTTGCCCTTGGGGGACAGTTGAGAGTCAATTACATTACTGTGGCTCTGGAGTCACATGTAGGCCAGACCAGGTAAGGACGGCAGATTTCCTTCCCTAAAGAACATTAGTGAGCCAGATGGGTTTTTCTGACAATCGACAATGGTTTCATGGTCATCTTAAGATTTAATTTTAAATTGAATTCAAATTCCATCATCTGCAGTGGCGGGATTTGAACCCAGATCCCTAGAATATTAGCTAAGTTTCTGGATTAAGAGTCTAGTGATAATACTACAAGGTCATTGCCTCCCCTTCTGCCTCACAGTGCCTAGGACCCAAATTCGATTCTGGCCTTGGGTGACTGTCTGTGTGGAGTTTGTACATTCTCCCCATGTCTGTGGCTTTTCTCCGGGTGCTCTGGTTTCCTCCCATACTCCAAAGATGTGAGGGTTAGATTCACTGGTCATGCTAAACCGAACCTTAGTGTCAGGGGGATTAGCAGGGTAAATACATTGGGTTACGGGGATAGGGCCTGGGTGGGATTGTTGTTGCTGTAAGCTTGATGGGCTGTATTGCTTCCTTTTGCACTACAGGGATTCCATATTCTAGTGTGGAAGACTGAGGGAGGTAGTGTGGAGAATTGAGGGATGGAGTGTGGAAAATTGAGGGCAGTAGTATGGAGGACTGAGGGAAATAGTGTGGAGAAAAGAGAAGTAGTGTGGAGAATTGAGAGAGGGAGTAAGTGTGGAGAACTGAGGAAAATAGTGAGGTGAACAGGGAATTTGTGTGGAGAATTGAGAGAGGGAGTATGGAGAATTGAGAGAGGTAGTGTGGAAAATTGAGGGAGATAGTGTGGAGAAGATGGAAGTAGTGTGGAGAATTGAGAGAGAGAGAGTGAACTGAAGGAAACAGTGTGGACAACCAAGGGAGATAGTGGGGATTATTGAGGGAGGGAGTGTGGAGGACAGGGGGAGGGAGGGAGAGTGGAGAACAGAGGGAGGGGACAATTTATCCAAACACCCGAGGATTCTTGGAATTTTTAGAGTTTGTGCAAAATGAGTTAACAGTGAGATGATGGTGAGCCTGGAGGAGGAGCACTGAGTAAATCAGGTGAATCAACTTCACGTAATTTGTTTTTTTAATATAAACAGTCCACCTAATTTTAAATCAGTCTATTTTTAAACAAGAAAATAAAAAGATTAACAATAGAAAATCACACCATGTGCCAGGGCTGTGATCGTGAGAGTTTGTAGACAATAAACATTTGCTGGATTCCCTCATCTGCAGGAAGTATCTCTGCCTTCAGTTCCTCTGACTCACAGTCATTCAGTTGTAGTATAAATTAGAGACATTCCAACACAGAAAGGAAAGGAAGACATTTATCCAGAACAATGTCAGACCTCCAGAGGAAAGCATAGGTTTAGGAAAGGGAGGGTGTAACTGATAGGGAGAGATTGAAAAGGAGATCCTGCAGACTCTGTTCTTATTCCGTAAGTACAGGGTACTTGCTGACTTTGACGACAAGGAGAAACACTTTGGGGGAAAGCCACAATGCAAACAAAGGCACAATGCATCAGAAGACTGTGCAAAGCGGCTGGGAGAGCAAAATGGAAATGCAGTAGTAATGGTGGATTCTACAATTAGGAGGATAGATAGTTGCCTTTACAGCAGTGAATGAGAATCTCTAAGACTGCATTTCCCTTATCCATTCCCAGGGTAAGGGACATTTCAGGGTGGCTACAGAGGAGTATGGAAAGGGCTAGTGTGGATTAAAAAGCATTAATTTCATGGAGCACTGGCACCAGTGTTGAGACAGGATGGATGGGCACATGCTGTCTCAGAGTAGGACTAAGGTCCGAGCAAAAATGGAAAATAGGGAGTTGGCAGAGGTTTTAGAGGTTAAGATGAGGAGGGCGGGCAAGGGATACTTAAAAAGTGAAATAAGCCGAAATATTACTGCAACAGCAAAGGAAAGCATGGGATAAACTAAGGAGCGCATAGATGGCCAATGAATTTACAGAATTCATTGGCCATCTATGTATAAAAACATAGTTAAGAAAATGAAAACGAACTGACAATGAAAATGAATTAAACAAGTCTGTACATCCAAGCACATAGCACCTGTAATAAAACAGGAACTGAGGCAATAATGTATTATGAGGAACCAGATATAACCTGGATTCCTCAGCTGAGGGGGTGATTCTGAGCCTGCACTCTCCATCTGTGGGAATGGCAGCATGTGCTCAACATCCGGAGAGCGCGATTCACACTGGCAAGTTTCCAAGCTGTGATCTTACCAGTCTCTTGCTGTAAAGTGGTGTGAAACACACTGCAAAGACTACAGAAAGCTCACTTTAATACATTAATGTGTTATGAGCAAGCATTCTCTCCGGAACTTTCCCCCTCACCACAAATTCAGCAGACACCAGCGTGATAAAAGAAAGTTGGAGTCTCAAAGGTAGTTAACCAGCATTTCTAGCTGGGTACAAGACCCAAATGATCTACATTGCCACAGAGATGGCTTTTGAGAGAGGAAGGGTTTCTAAGATATCCCCGAGACTCACAGACATAGGCAATCTTCCAAGATCCAGGACAGAAAGACTAGTAAGAGACCAAAAGTCTCTACAGTTTACTATGCAGAAATGCAGGGGGGAACTTGTTCTCATTTTGAAAAGATCAGATTCGTGAGGATTTGAAACAAGGCTGGAAGATTAATGAGCTTGTGGTTGGGGGGAGAATCACCAGGAAAGACTCTCACCGTGAAATGCAGTTCTGGGGTTAAAAGTTAACAGGCTGGAAAAGGGAAAAAACAGAAGTAAATCCTTGGGAGCTGAGAATCACTGTGGACTGTGCCCAGGGGAAATGCAAATGACGACTAAGGAACAGTGTAAGATATACCTGCGTAACAGTTTATTTGGTTGTGTTAAAAGTAAAAGGAGAAAGTTCTTTGTTAATTGCCTATAATAATATTATTTAGTCAATTGTACTACTGGTCTGTTTATTACAGCCAAAGTCTTAAAACATGAAATCTTGCTATGTCATACTTTTAGCTATCAACTAATCACAAATTTTTCTTTTAAAAAATTAAAAGCCTCTTTGGGTTCTGTGGGTGTGTTGATGGTGATGCCATCTGTTTTATATTGGAAAGGTTCTGTGAAAACCCTCTTTCAAGTTGGAAGCAGATTCCTCCATGCTCCTTAACTTTCTGGCTGACTTTCCAGTGTACTAGACATTTTAAATTGCACAACCAACACCCCATATTTCTCTAGCTTAGGCTGTGGAATTCTTTATCTGACTGAGACTCATTAGAACTAATGTGCAATCCATCCTTCCAGTGAGCAGCCATCTGTGACATCCTTTCCCTCAGCCTTGGCTCCTGGGTGCCTGTTCTCAGTATCTCACCATGTGCAGATACCTCCATCTTAACCTTTGAATAATGTATAATGTTAGTCTCTTAGCTGGTACACGACTGCGTGATTGTGTCTTTTTATCATTCCTGTCTCCTTCCTTTTCATCCTCTGGGTGGGAAGGTTCTAGTTTTTGGATATCTGAAATAACAAAGGGAAAAGAGTTGGGATGAGGTAACAGGGGCAGAGAAAATAACAAGTACAACTTGAGAGTTAGAAGAGAGGGAATAGGGAGTAGTGAAATAGGACCGCATAGACTCTCATTGTTGACCCTCGTACCTCAGTGATACCTATTCTCACGAGGGCTAGCACTGTCTTCCCCATACGAACAAGGAGTAGGCCATTCAGCCTCTTGAGCCAGCTCCACCATTTAATAAGATCATGACTGATCTGATAGTAACCTCAATTCTGCATTCCGTCTGCTCCTGATGACCTATCACCACCTTGCTTACCAAGAATCTATCCATCTTTGCCTTAAAAATATTTAAACTCTGTTTCCACCACCTTTTCAGGAAGTGAGTTCCAAAGCCTAATGACCTTTGGAGTGAAAAAAATCTTGTCTCATCTCCATTTTAATTGGGTGGTTCCTTATTTTTAAACAATGACCATGGGGCTAAAGCATGCGGGCATGCTTGTCATCTTCCAGTTGTTTTCTTGTGCCCCTTGTTACACACCACCTTCTTCTGCAAGAAAAAAGGTAATTTATATCCAGTGAGTTTCTCAAGTTATGTTTGAATGATGTGGTTGCCATGGTTGACTTGATGTTAGAGCTATGAATTATGGATGTAATGAATACAACTGTGCTAATTTTTAAATTTATTCATGGGACATGGGTGTTGCTGGCTGTCCAGCATTTATTACCCATCCCTAGTTGCCTGAAGGCAGTTGAGAGTCAACCATGTCGCTGTGGCTCTGGAGTCACATGTAGGCCAGATCATACACTGGACAATGGCCATCAGATTCTCAATTCCAGACATTTATTACTGAATTCAAATTCTACCATCTGCCGTGGTGGCATTCGAACCCAGGTCCCGAGAACATTAGCTGAGTTTCTGGATTAATAGTGCAGTGATAATATCCCGAGACCTTTTCCTCCCCCTTATTGCATGAGGTAAAGCATATAATTTAGAAGTTGATTAATAGAGATTGTTGGTAGCTGGATAGTGGAAGGGTAGTGAATTAGCAGTTCAACAGTCTAGTGGTAGGACATTCTATTTGAAAATTGAGCTGACCTATCTTGACAACTCAGATGAGATCGTTTAACTTCTTCCTGAACTGCATCCATTGTTTTCGAGGAGTTGGAACTATACTATTGGGCATTGATCTCCTCCACTATTTCACTCACTACCTCCTTTTCCAAGGACCTCCTGCATCCCTTCCCTCCTCCTCGGTAGCTCATGTCGTAAGGCCTTCAGTGCACCATCAGAAAAAAAATTTACATGCTCAACCATTCTTCGAAGTATTACAGCAGATTCAATCAGAAAGAACTCCCACCATTTCTTACAGACACAATACATCTCCTCTTTAAGAAGCTACCTGACAGCTACTTAGGATGTTGGATACCCCTGCTGAATTGTGCAGCAAATGAACAGTGCAGCGAATGTTGGCTGAAGCAGTTCTCATGTAAAACGGACCGTGTATTGCCACTTTCAGGGCCGTTCCAACTTAACTCCCTTAAACTGTTGCATCCAGGCGATGAACTCACATTAAAAGCAAAATACTGTGGATACTGGAAATCTGAAATAAAAACAGAAAATGCTGGAAAAACTCAGCAGGCCTGGCAACATCTGTGGAAAGAGAAGTACAGTTAAGGTCTCAGGTCCAATATGAGTCTTCTGTTGAAGAGGAAAGAGAAACAGTCCCTCACCTGTGATTTTCCCTGGACTGCCCAATTAATAACCAGTCCCAGACGGCAGATCTGCTGCCTAATTTGTCCATTAAGGATATTGGGCAGGCTCTCAAAGCTGCAGGACCAGTTGGGCACCTTCCAGCTTTGAAGGCCAGCTATAATGGATGTTAATTAAGCGGGAGGCTGCATCAACCTGGAGGCATTCTCTTTTTAACTATTTCAAATCTTTATTTAAAAAATTCAACTCAGATCACCACTGGTGAGGATAGGGAGCAGGTCAGGGGAGGTGAATGTGTAAGCCCTTTACATGGCAACATGAGGCTGCTATTGAACCCAGGCTGGCAGGGTTGGTTCCTTGTGGGTTCTTGTTTCTGGCACCGGAACTGAGGGCTGGCAGGGCTACCCACTCACATGTGACAGGTAGAGAATAGTAGCATATCCATGCACTGAATTCAAATTTGACACTTACCATGATGAAATTCGAGCCCAGGACTCTTGAACATTGCCCCGGGTTGGCGGATTACCAGTTTACTGACCATACCACTAGGCCACAGGAGTTAAATATGGGCCTGTGTTCAAGTCAGTGTTTGGAATATATAAAGTTGAATGGTCCATACGTGACAGGTAGCAGAAAGAATCATTAAAAGCTTAATTGAGACCAATTAAAGAACGCTGTCTGAAATTTTCTAGCTGGTCTTCAGAATCCCAATCATGCCTCTGCAAAAATAACCTGGAGGCAGGATAAAGTGGGGAACTGGCTTGCCATCTGGCTGGGCTATTTTTATCTCCCTCCTGCCTCTGACCCCAGTCCCTTCAGGGGGCTGGAGATCCAGCCACATGTTGGTATGGTAATAAGGTGTGAAGGGATGTTTCCAACTTCCTACTTTACTTCCCTTATTGGCTGGCTGTTCAGTGTCCCTCTTCCAGTATGAGGCCCAGCCAGGAGCTGCCACAGTGTCAGGATTGCACTCGGATGAAAGAAACAAAATGGGATAGAAAAATTGGGTGCAGACACCCTCTGACAGTTCCAGCGTACTTCTGGTCTGTCAGGCAGATAGGGATCACAGAGGGAAACCCATCCTTTAATCTCTCATACAATGAGCTTCATAACGCCAGACTCCTTCGCTCAGCTACTTTGACGCCTGACTGATTAAACTATTCCATTTTATTGCCAGAATTCACCTTTTAGATAACCAACTCACACTGAAATGTCAAGGACCTATAATACATGACCATTAACTATAGAACAAGAAATGTTTACCAGGTGGTGATGCCTTTCACTCTCCTTTCCTTTACGTAATGGCTGTAAAAGATAAAATAACTGCCTTTCAGGCAGCACATTCCAAATCATACCATCTCAGTTTTGGAAGGAAATATTCTCCTCATCAACCCATTGGTTATTTTGTTAATTGTCTTAATTGTGCTCACAAGTTACCAATCCTGCTGCCAGCGGCAACCATTTATCACACCTACCTGATCAAAATTTTTCATAATTTTGACCTTCCTTTAAATCTCCTCTTAACTCTCTCTGCTCCAAGGGGGACAATCTTGTTTGTCCACATAACTGAAGTTGGTCATCCCTGGTTCCATTTCAGTAGATTGCCTCTGTACCCTTTCCAAAGCCTTGACATGCTTAGCATTTACTCTTTCTGTTCTCCTTGAGTGTAGCATGGTTTTCAAACTCTTTTAGGCTCACTTTTCCTACGCTTTCTTGCGAAGACAAGAAATTAATACGGTCCTTCTCTATCGAAAAGCCACATGGGTCACCTTTATTAGTCATAAGTCTAATACAACAATGTCATGAAGTTGCTACCAAGCAATTAAAAAGGTGAAAAATACCATGGGACAAGATGTAAACTCACTCAAAACCATCTACTTGCACAGAGTTAAAAATGGGCCTGTGTTCAAGTCAATGTTTGGAATATATAAAGTTGAATGGTCCAGTTATTGCTGAAAAATGGTGCTTTCTCACAACATTATAGAAACATCAAAAAGCAGTTAGATAAAAATCCGTGGATTAATAACCTAGTGCTCTGGTTTTCTCTCACAGTCCAAAGATGTGCAGGTTAGGTGGATTGACCAAGCTAAATTGCCCCTTAGTGTCCAAAGATATATAGATTACGGGGATTAACGGGATAAATGTGTGAGGTTATGGGTATAAGACAGAGAGTGGGCCTGGGTAAGATGCTCTGTCAGAGAGTTGATGCAGACTTGATGGGCTGAATGGCCTCCTTCTGCATTGTCGGGATTCTATGATCATCTATGAGTTACTGGAGTCTGCTCACACATCTGCAGCAGGAGGGTATTTGCATAATTAAGTCTAACTTCCTGCATGAGTTTAATTAATTTCATATGTTAAAATGCAGCAACTTTTCAAAACTCACGGGGAGGTTGAGGGTGAGCTGCCATTTTCGAGAGGCTCATAGCAAGGCGGCATAAATTGTTCCAGCAACTAGTAGCAGTTAACATCTTACAAAGTATCTTTACTTCAGCACCAATGGCAAGATTACTTCTTTGCATTAACTCACTGGAATGCTGCAGCACATTTGAAACCCTTGAAGCAACATACACACACACACCTCAATGCCAGCAACCCACAACAATTAAGGAATATCAGGAGAAAATAACTTAAGTATGTAGTACTTTGGAGATAAAAATGGAAAGCGGAAACATACATTTAGCTAGAGATTCCAATTCAACTCACGAATGAAGCAAAACTCAAGTGGCAATTGAAAATATATTTGAAAAAAAATTATGCAACGCAAAGTACAGCCTCCATTCAAGCAACCATCCCACAAAGGCAAGATCCTGGTACTTATTAAGTGCTCAGATTCAATGTTGTGCATGGGGTTTCATTGGAGACTATAGTGCCCATCTTGCCAATCAGAAAATCAGGCACACAATGTTTTTGAGAGATGAGGCACCTGATTTTTTTTGGTCTAAGCCCATTCCCATTGAATATCATCAGCCAGGCTTCAGAAAATTAGGTCACGTTTCTTTGAAAATACATGAATACGGTAATTCTTAAATTTACCACCACTTAAAGACTAAGCTTTTCATTCTCTTCAATGTAAAGGAGGCTCCTTGAATTGTATTTACATGTGTTTTTTGATATTTCATGTATCTGCGATATGCACTCTAGCCTCTGTGGTTTAAAGTATAAAGGGTTATTTGCAACTTGCTATGAAGTGAACAGAAAACAAGACATTGCAATTTTGTTACTCCAAAATGACGGCACCAGAATATTGTGTCAAGGATGTTCAAGGAAGGAGGAACAAACATTAGCCCATGCTGCAATCAAATATTATGTATTTGTTTTGCTGGGTTTAGTCCAACAGACACATTGATAGAATCTCTCTGGCCCACTTAATTCTGAGTCGGAAGGCAGTGAGTCCAAGAAACTTAGGCTAACACTCCAGTACAAAACTTAGCAATAGGCCATTCTTCCCTCAAATCTGCTCTGCCATTCAATAAGGCCATGGCTCATCCAATTTTAGCCTTAAATCCTCTTTCCTGCCTGCTCTCCATAAACCTTGACTCCTTTGTGGATCAAAACTCAGCTTAACTCAGCCTTGAACGGATTCAACAATTCATATCCTTCACTGCTTTGTGAGGTAGAGAATTCCAAAACTTTGAGAGAAGAAAACCCTTTTCATCTCCACCTAAATGGAGACCGCTTATTTTGAAGCTTTGCCCCGTACTTCTAGATTCCCCCGTGGGGGAAACGTCCCTTCAAGTATGAGGAGGCAATGGCCTAGTAGTATTATCACTAGACTATTAATCCAGAAACTCAGCTAATGTTCTGGGAACCCACATTCGAATCCCGCCATGGCAGATAGTGGAACTTGAATTCAATAAAAATATTTGGAATTAAGAATCTACTGATGACCATGAAACCATTGTCAATTGTCGGAAAAACCTATCTTGTTCACTAAATTGCCCCTTAGTGTCCAAAGATGTATAGATTACGGGGATTAAGGGGATAAATGTGTGAGGTTATGGGTATAAGACAGAGAAGGAAGGAAATCTGCTGTCCTTACTTGATCTAGCCTACATGTGGTTCCAGAGCCACAGAAATGTGATTGGCTCTCATTTGCCCTAGGGCAACTAGGGGTGGGCACTAAATGTTGGGCGGCCAGCAACAGCCTAGTCCCACAAATGAAGTAAAAAAAAATCCACTCTGTCAAGCTCCCTTAGAATTTTAAGTTTCATTCTTCTGAACTCCAATGCTTACACTATCCACAGTGGATAATTTGTTTAATTTACCCAAGTACATATGGCTGGCTGTCCTCACAGATTCACCTGTACATGCTGAGGCCTTGATTTACACTTATTAATGAAGCTCCCACTGAGCTGTGAAAACCCAGCTTTGTTAAAATTGCAGCTTGTTGGGGAATGCAGTGGAAATGGACATGCTCAATCCATATTAACCATTCCAATCTTTTATTCCTGAAAGGCTTAAGAATTGCTCCTGTGGACGGAGAAAGAATGGCGACAACAATAATTTAACAATAATGGCAAATAGAGACTTTAAAATGGCTATTCTGGCTGAAAGCTAGGCATTCTGGGATTTTTGGTCAATTTGTAGATTAAAAGCAAACGCAGGTCGTAAAGAGTTTCTGATCTGAAGCTTCCTGTGTTGACCAGATAAAGAAAATTGTTTACATTAACCCAGGCATTGCACCTCTGATTTATATGGCTGCTATGGTTGGGATATGTTAAATGAATTAAGTGTAATGGCATTGTTCAAAAGTAATTTCATTGGTGGTTCGAGCCATGTGATGGTTTCTGGTTACATAGTTGTCTGGATGACAGAGAATCTTCTGGAAACAAGTAGAGATTTGTGGATAAAAAGACACATGAGCCTTTGTTTGCCAGTGATTACTCAAAGAGACCAACCATTGCACGAAGAAGTGTACCCTGAAGGATGCTTCAGAGAAAAAAATGATAGATTCTATATTGAGATATTTCTTAGGCGAGGTTTTCCGAATCTCAGTAGTATCTATTTTCAGGTAAATAGTTAAAGTTGATGTTTAGTTAATGTTGATGTTCAGTTGAAATTAATATACAGTTTAAGAGTTAAAGTTCAGTTGAAAGTTGATGCTCAATTAGAGTTAAAGTTGAGTAATATATTGAGAGATTAGGCACTTGATTTTTTTGGTCTAAGCCCAATCCCAGTGAGTTACATCTGTTTACGTTTGAGTTGGTACTATAAGTATTAAATAAAGAAATAATTAAATTACTATCCTTGTTTGTCTCATTAAACTCAAATGCTTGGAAGGTGTTTAAATTAAAGCTTTATAACCCTCCTTATTGTGTTGTATTGCATCTCAGAAAGTTCTCAAAGTGCATGATGTTAGAATAAATGACTTTGAAGTCCAGTGGTTGTCATTGTGGGTAATTGTGGAAATGGATCAGCACACAGCAAGGTCTTACATAGGGCTGTTGGATTAAGCGACTTCTGTTGGTGTCAGTAAAGAAGAACTGTCTAATGTTCTGTGTATGTCTACAAAAACCATTGGAACAGGTAGGTGAACATTGCTTTAACATTTAATTGCTATGCCCAGTTAGTAAGGTTGAAAAGAATTTGCCCTTATAGATAAGGGTAAAGTCGCCATAATCCCTGAGGACCATTGGCTGCTCTCCCCCTCTAAGGGGAGATCGGTGGTGATTTAACATAAGGATTTTTAGCACACCTCAGGTGAAAGGCAACATTGAGAAGGCAGAGCCTTCATGAGAACTGCGGCTGGTATGGGCATTGAATCTGTGCTGTTAGCATTGCTCTACATTACTAACCAGCTAACCATTACTAACTGAGCTAACCAACTTGCAGTTTGCATTTATATGGTGATTTTCATGCTCATGGGACATCTCAGAACACATTGCAACAATGTTTAGTCCTCTTACCACTTTCGTCACATGGCTGCTTTGCTGGTACCTGAATCCATTAGAACTGAACATTACATTCATTTAGTTTTAGATGCATCTGTAGTCATGTTCAATTCAGTAGGCCTGAACCTAAATTATATTTGTACATATAGTATACACCACTTGTCAATTTTATTCATACTGTCATTTTTCAATCTAAAACATACTCAATGTCCAAGATTCCTACCACTCTCTCTGTTTCACTTTTTCAGTACATAGTGAAAATGCTAAATCCTCCATCCTTCTGGGATTTGTTGTTGTGCAGGTGCTTCCATTTGTTTTCTCAAAACTATGATTTATTCATAAATTTACAAAACAATATGACAACACATTTCTACTTGACAATTATAGAAAATGTCATAAAATTTAACTTTATCACTATACAGTGTGTTCCATTTCTAGGTGCCATGATACAATTGTAATTCTTTTCATGTTTGCAATATATGTTTCATGTCAGGCACACAGCCTGGGGGTCAAACTGTTACAAATGAAAAAATGTAGAAAGTGTGACAGAATTCAACTTTGTTTCCACAGAGCACGTTCCTCTGTGAGCTGCCTCAGTAAAACACCAATACCCTTGTATACTGAATGTTAGGTATACAGCCCAAGGGGTCCTACAAAATTCTCAGCCCCTCAATGTACTGTGGCTGAAACGCCTAAGACAGCACCTTTTCCCTATTGCACCTCTTTAGTGGCACCATGTGGCTGATACAAATAGGAAGAGTTTTTTTCAATATATGAAAAGGTAAGAGAAAGGCAAAAATATCCATTGGACCACTGGAAAATGAGGTTGGAGAAGTAATAATAGGAAACAAAGCAATGGCAGAGGAACCAAATAGTTAGTTTGCATCAGTCTTCACAGCGGAAGACACCAGTGGGATGCCAGAGCTCCAGGAGAGTCAGGGGACACAGGTGAGTGTGGCGGCCATCAGTAAGGAGAAGGTTCTGAGGAAATTGAAAGGTCTGAAGGTGGATAAATCACCTGGACCGGATGGACTACACCCCAGGGTTCAAAAAGAGATAGCTGAGGAAATTGTGGAGGCATTGGTGATGGTCTTTCAGGAATCACTGGAGGCAGGGAGGATACCAGAGGACTCGAAAGTAGTGAATGTAACACCACTGTTTAAGAAGGGAGGGAAGCAGCAGACAGGAAATTATAGACGGGGTAGCCTGGCTTCAGTTGTTGGTAAGATTTTAGAGTCCATTACTAAAGATGAGATCACAGAGTACTTGGAAGTGCATGAAAAAGCAGGATTGAGTCAGCATGGCTTTGTCAAGGAAAGATCATGTCTGACAAATCTGTTAGAGTTCTTTGAGGAGATTACAAGAAAGTTAGATAAAGGAGAAGCAGTGGACGTGATCTATTTAGATTTCTAGTAGGCCTTTGACACGGTACCACATAGGAGACTGTTAAATAAGTTTAGAGCCCATGGTGTTAAGGGTAAGACCCTGGCATGTATAGGGATTGGCTGACTAGGAGAAGGCAGAGAATGGGGATAAAGGGGCCTTTGTTAGGATGGCAGACAGTGATGGTGTGCCTCAGGGGTCAGTGTTGGGACTACAACTTTTCACAGTAACGATTTGGAGGAAGGAACTGAAGGCACTGTTGCTAAGTTTGCAGATGATACAAAGATGTATAGAGGGACAGGTATTATTGAGTAAACAAGGGGGCTGCAGAAGGACTTGGACAGGCTAGGATAGTGGGCAAAGAAGTGGCAGGTGGAATACAATGTGGAAAAGTGTCAGGTTATGCATTTTGGAAGGAGGAATGGAGACACAGACTATTTTCTAAATGGGAAAATGCTTAGGAAATCAGAAACACAAAGGGACTTGGGAGTCAATGCTCAAGATTCTCTTCAGGTTAACATGCAGGTTCAGTCAGCAGTCAGGAAGGCAAATGCAATGTTGGCATTCACGTCGAGAGTGCTAGAACACAAGAGCAGGGATGTACTTCTGAGGCTGCGTATGGCTCTGGTCAGACCCTGTTTAGAGTATTGTGAGCAGTTTTGGGCCCCATATCTAAGGAAGGATGTGCTGGCCTTGGAAAGGGTCCAGAGTACGTTTACAAGAATATTCCCTGTAGT
The DNA here is from genome assembly GCF_965287045.1 of Carcharhinus amblyrhynchos. Lineage (NCBI taxonomy): Eukaryota > Metazoa > Chordata > Chondrichthyes > Carcharhiniformes > Carcharhinidae > Carcharhinus > Carcharhinus amblyrhynchos. The sequence continues at coordinate 48,270,528 of NC_137327.1, forward strand.
GAAGAGCTTGTCATATGAAGAACGGTTGAGGACTCTGGGTCTGTAGTTGCTGGAGTTTGGAAGGATGAGGGGGGATCTTATTGAAGCTTATAGGATGCTGTAAGGCCTGGATAGAGTGGATGTGGCGATGATGTTTCTACTAGTAGGAAAATCTAGAACCAGAGGGCACAACTTCAGGCTAAGGGGATGATCCTTTGAAACAGAAATGAGGAAAAATTTCTTCAGCCAGAGAGTGGTAAATATATGGAACTCTTTGCTACAGAAGGCTGTGGAGGCCAGGTCATTGAGTGTCTTTAAGACAGAGATAGATAGTTTCTTGATTAATAAAGAGATCAGGGGTTACGAGGAAAAGGCAGGAGAATGGGGATGACAAAAAAAAGCCATAATTGAATGGTGAAGCAGATTTAATGGGCCAAGTGGTCTAATTCTACTCCTTTGCCTTATAGTCCTGTGGTCTTATTACTTCTCCATTCTGGGGTGAGAATGGTGGTATCAGACGGAATTCTCTGACCTCACCCATGGCTGGGATCCTCCGGTCCTGCTGCAGTGAATAGAGATTTGGCTGAGTGCCAAATTCTCCATTCTCGTTGGCAGCAGTCACAGGGTGAAAGAGACCAGAGCATTCCAGCCATCGTACTGGATTTACTGCATTATTCCTTACAATTGTACTGGAGCCACTGCCAATTCAGGAGTCTTTCACAAGGGTGGCATATAGCATATAGCAAAGGTGTTGACAAGCATACAAAAGCCTGGTTAACAAAAATTGAGGCATAGTGAATAGGAGGGACAGTGTCCAATTGGATGAAAAATTAACTCAAGGACACAAGACAGAAAGTCATGATAAATGTTCTTTTTCAGATTGGAAGGTGGAAGATAGTGGTGTTTCTCAAGGGCCAGTGCTCCTCTGCTTTCTTTGCTAGACACAAAAGTCTTGGATCTGGGAATGTAGAGTAAAATTTCAAAATTCGCTGATAGTAGCAAACTTGAAGGCATGGCAAACAGTGAGGATGATATGAATCGCCTGCAACAGGTCAAAGGTAGGCTAACGGAATGGAATTTAATACAGAGAAGTGTGAAGTAGTGAATTTTGGCAGAAGGAATGGGGAGAGGTTATATAGACTTAATGGCACAGATCGAAAGAGTGACCTAGGGATTTTGAAGGTGATAGGACATAGGAAGTGAGTGGTTGGCAAAGCATTTGGCATGAGAGGCTTCACAAATGTATATACATGCAGGGAGGTTATGCTGAACCTTTTCAAAATGCTGTTTAGGCCCCAACTAAATTATGACAGCCAATTCTGGCCAACGCACATTAGGAAATATGCAAAGTTCCTTGAGAAAAGATTTACCAGAATGGTTCCAGAGATGGGGGATTTGAATTAGAAAATGAGGTTGGAAAGGCTGGAGTTGTTCTCCTTGGAGTAAAGGAGTTTGAGGCGAGACTTCATTGAGATGTACAAGATGATGAGGCTTAGATAAGGTAGACAAGGAAAACCTGTTTGAGTCAGCTGCTGGTACAAGTATCAGGAGATCACAGATTTAAGATTTTGGGCAAGAAGTGCAAGGGTTTGAGGGTGGGGCTGGGGATGAGGGGCTGTGAGGAAGTGCAGTGAATGCAACCAACCTGGAAATCACTGCCCACAAGGGTGGAGGAAGTTGTACTGATCAATGATGTCAAAAGAAAATTGCGCGTCCTGTTGAAGGAAATAAGTTACGGGGCAATTGCGATTAAATAGAGGAATGGGACTGACTGGATTGCTTGACAGAGGGCTGGCATGGACTTGGTGGGCTAAATGGCCTCCTTCTGGGCCTCAAGTGATTTGACTCATTTCCTTAGCACTACACTAGGATGACAATGCAGATGTTATTTTCTTGTCCAGGACTGAGATTTATTTGATGGTCATTTGTTTCAAGAGCTGTTTCCATGGTGATTTGTTATCTTGGAAACTGTGGCCTGTCTTGCAAAACGTTGCAGTTAGAAAGGACACATGATGGTTCGGTGCATTGGGCTCCTATCTCATAGTCATTGTGATGTTCTGAAACTTGTTCTGGTTGTCTGAATTATTTGGAGGGGGTTTTCCCAGATTATTATGCACTGAATTCACCTAGGGTTTTTATAAATCTGTTTTTGTTTCCCTCGCAGCAGATTAGGTGACTACCAGTGGAGTTACTGCAAAATTGCTTTATAGTGTCGTGAAGGTTTAGAACAGGTTTGTTGGCCCGGCCACTCTTATCTCCATTTGTATCAAAATTCCAAATAGTGCAAAAGGTGGTCAGAAACATGGCAGGTCAACATAATTTACATTTACAGAGATCATGGAGAAGGCTCACCCTGACACTGGCATCAGCAATGATACCATGAGCCCTTGAACCCTTTTTGTAAAGGATATTTGAGGGTGCATTGTGGATGAGGCTATCCACCCGGCCCATTGCAGCAAGCACTTGACCGTCAGCTCTCGAGAGATACAAAAAGTTCATCATGGAATTGACCAAGTTGGTTGTGCCGGAAGAGCATATGACAGTGATCAAGTACTCATCTGCTCTGAATAAAACTAAACAGTTTATTGAAGAATACAGCACCATTTCATTCATAAGTAAAAGGAAAATACCCAGCAATTCAATCAGCACCTTTGGAGAGGAACACAGTTAATGGCCTGAATCTCCCAATAGTAGCAATGTTGCTTCATGCAAATATTTTCTTGTCTCAATGCTATGGTGCATTTTTCTCCAGATTTTCTAATCCTAGATGTCAAAGAAACATGTAATGTAGTAGAAGTCCAATGGAGTGGAGTAGAGTTCAGGAACTAAAGGACATCTTCTCACCTGATATTAGTTGCTGCATTTAAATGAGCATTGAAAGGTCCAGTCTTGTAATAAATGTTAGTGAATTCATGAATGATGAGGGAGGGGTAAATGAGTAGTGTGGTCAGGAGGTCATCAGGTCAGGTTGGTGGACTCATCAGGAAACAGTACAGCATAAGAACTGGCTCTTCGCCTCACCAACCCTGTGCCATCACACGATGCCTTTCTAAACTAAAGATCTTTTGCCTCTATATGGTCCATATCACTTTCTTCCTTGCCAATTCATGTATCTGTCAAGATGCCTCTTAAATGCCATTGTATCTGCTGCTACACCCTTTGGCAGTGCATTCCAGGCACTTACCACAATCTGTGAAAAAGACTTGTCTCTTACATTTCCTTTAAACTTTCCCCCTTTTACCTTATACCCATGTCCCCTAGTAATTGACATTTCTGCCCTTGGAAAAAGACTTCAACTATCCATTCTATCCATGCCTCTCATAATTTTGTAACCTTCTATCAATGGTTAGCACTGCTGCCTCACAGCACCAGGGACCCAGGTTCAATTCTGGCCTCGAGTGACTGTTGTGTGGAGTTTACGTGTTCTCCTTGTGTATGCATGGGTTTCTTCCGGGTGCTCTGGTTTCCGCCCACAGTCCAAGGTTGATTGGCCATTCTAATTTGACCCTTAGTGTCAGGGGCATTAGTCGGGTAAATATGTGGTGTAATGCGGATAGAGCCTGGGATTGTTGGTGGTGCAGGCTTGATGGGCTGATTGGCCTTCTTTTGCACTGTAGGGACTCTATGATCCTAGGTTGCCCCTCTGCCTTCAACATTCAAGAGAAAACAAGCCAAATAGTTGTCAGGGGATTGTTGGGTGGTCGAGGGGTAAATGAGTCAGAGGACTGATCAGGACTGGTCAGATCACTTTGGTGGATAGTTGTGTCAGGCCAGGAGTGTAGTTGGGGGAGTGGGGGTGTCATACAGAGGTCTGCTCCTAACTCAGATGAGCATACACTAGTATGTTGGGAGGTATTCAGGATGGGTTGTGGGTTTGTTAATTCCAATAATTGTATATGGTGAAATAATGGGTCGAAAGCTCAAGTTTTACCTTAGGCAGGTTTATTCTTCTGACAGTTTCTTTCACAAACCATTGTCCCAGCTGTGTCCATTTATTCTCTTTTGAACAAAACAGACAACCAATTAAACTTTGTTCACTTATAGATGAACCAATGCTTAGCTCCTGTGTGTGTGTGTGTGTGTAGTGTGTGTAGTGTGTGGTCAGGGGAGTAGTAGGATCAAGTTGGGGAATGGTTGAGGGGAAGTTGATGGGGGGGTGGTATTAGGATAGTTGGAAGCTAGACGGGTAGTAATTGGGGGTTTGGGAGGGTAGTTGGGTTGGTAGGGAGAAGTGGGTATAGAGGAAGTGCAAATTGGTTGTTGAGTTACCCAGATGTTAGAACTGGTTTTAAACTGTCTCATGTTTCCTGGGTGACTATCAAGTTTAGTCCGGTATATCTAACCCAAATTTTTGACTGTAACTCAGGATCAGAAACTTTTACAGAAAGTCATGTGGAACAGGGGAATTGTCCATCAGAAGTTTAAATTACACAGGCAGTTCCCACATAGGTTTGTGCATCAGGACTTCCACAGGGTCCTGATGTATATTTTTCATCATACATCCTGTCTTCAGAAGGTTTGGGCCATCATTTCAGGCCATGACCTTCATGGCAGCATAGTGCTTAGCACTGCTGCCTCACAGCTCCAGGGACCCAGGTTCAATTCCGGCCTAGGATGACTGTGTGTGTGTGTGTGTGGAGTTTTCACATTCTCCCCATTCTGCATGGGTTTCCTCTGGGTGTTCTGGTTTCCTCCCACAGTCCAAAGATGTGTGGGTTAGGTGGATTGGCCATGCTAAATTGCCCCTGAGTGTCAGGGAGATTTATATGGTAAATACATAAGATTATGGGGATGGGGCCTGGGATTGTTGTTGGTGCAGATTTAATGGGCCAAATGGCCTCTTTCTGAACCGTAGGGATTCTATGATTCTATGTGCAGTAGTTTGCTTTTGTACAGCATTATCATTGAGTTCAACATCTCTGATAGCTGCATTTATGCTCCATCATGCCACAGGGTGGTTGGACAATAGAATTACAATCTTGGTTTCTCATTTAGAAGGAGAAATGCATTAATCAATGTATTTTATAAAGACAATGCGGACTTTGTCAAGTGCAATATGTGTGGGGGGTGAAAAGAGTTGCTTGTTGACTAGATTACTCTACAACACTGACAGATTTGGATAGAATCATATTTAGTGCCAAATTCCTTCATTTAGAATTGAATAATGCAAAGTTTAAACCCATCTCTGACCAAATATTGCCAACTAATCATAACTTTTGTCATGATTTTGACAAGTTTATTGTACATTCAAATCCATAGGCCTCAATAATAACCCCACCAAGCTGACATGATTGGTGGGATGGATGGGTTAAGTAGTAAAATATGTGATCTAAATAAACCCAGTACAATTATTCCCTCAGTCTTTTTACAATTGTGAATATCAAGAGTGTTGTAATGGGGTGGCAGGTGCCTCATTAACATCCAGTCTCCCACTGTGAAACTCAGAACCTGATTTGAAGTTAACTGCTATTGCACAGGTCTTCCTTTTTTTTGGGTGGGGGGAGCAACTGGCTTCCCAGTAGCAGTTCAACACTCCATGTGGGCCAGGAGGAGCAGTGGTGCTTACCACAGGCTCCTCAAGAAAGCTCAGCCTCCCCCAGTCTGTATCGTAGGCCTTTCCCCACTGCATCCTCCATCCCCTGCCCATTGTCAGCCTTCTCTATCTTCCAGCTCAATCTCCAGCCTCTCCCAGCCCTCTTGATTGCCAGCCTCCCCTGACCAGACACCATCATCATCAACCTTTCTTCCATTACCTACAAGGCACAAGTCAAGAGTGTGTTGTAATACTTTTCACTTGCATGAATAAGTATATCTCTAACAACACTCAAGAAGCTTGACACATCCAAGACAAAGCAGCTGGTTTGATCGGCACCCCATCCACCTCCTTGAACATCCATGCCCTCCACCAATGGTGCAAATTGGCTTCATGGTGTATCATATATATAAAACATGCACTATAGCAACTTGTAGTAGTATGGCCTGGTACATAGTACTGGAGTTAATGTAGGATTGAACATAGTACTGCCCAAACAGTGATTAAGAAGGCATGTGACCCAGAGTCAGAGGAAAGATGAGTGAAAACGAGGATGGAGTAGCTCCATACCTGTATCCTCAACTATTCACTTTTCCATGGTGGCCTTCAGGACACAAGACAACACAGAATTGATGAGCAGAAACTGATAGCCAAGCTCCGCACACATGAGGATGGCCTCAACCAGGATCTTGGGTTCATGTCACGCTATCTGTAACCCCCATGACTTGCCTGGGCTTGCAAAATCTCATTAACTGCCCTGGCTGGAGACAATGCACATCTCTTTAATCTGTGCTTGGCCCTTTCTCCACTCACATAGAACATAGAACACTACAGCACAAACAGGCCCTTTGGCCCACAAGTTGCGCTGATCATATCCATACCTACCAGGCCATAGAACTATCTGTAACTCCCAATCCCATTAAATCCCATGTACTCATCCAGAAGTCTTTTAAAAGACCCCAGCGACTTCGCCTCTACCATCACCAATAGCAGCCGATTCCATTCACCCACCATCCTCTGAGTGAAAAACTTATCCCTAACATTTCCTCTGTACTTGCTTCCCAGCACCTTAACCTTGTGTCCTCTCATAGTGACCATTTCAGCCCTGGGAAATAGCCTCTGAGAATCCACCCTATCTATTCCTCTCAACATTTTATAAACCTCTATCAGGTCGCCTTTCAACCTTCATCTCTCCAGGGAGAAGAGACCTAGCTGCCTCAACCTATCTTCATAAGGCATGCCTCCCAATCCAGGCAACATCCTTGTAAATCTTCTCTGCACCCTCTCAATAGTTTCCACATCCTTCCTGTAGTGAGGCGACCAGAACTGCACACAGTACTCCAAGTGGGGTCTGACAAGGGTCTCATAAAGTTGCAGCATTACCTCCCGACTCCTAAACTCAATCCTTCGATTAATGAAGGCCAGTACACCATACACCTTCTTTACCACATCCTCTACCTGTGAGGTTGATTTAAGAGTCCTATGGACCCGGACCCCAAGATCCTTCTGCTCCTCAACACTGCTAAGACTCCTACCCTTGATATTGTACTCCTTCAACCCATTGGTCCTGCCAAAATGGACCACTGCACATTTATCCGCGTTGAAGTCCATCTGCCACTTCTCCGCCCAGTCTTAGATAGGATGCATGTCACGCTACAACATTGTCTGTACCTTTAAGACTTGATTACCTGTAAAGTCTCACCATTATCCAACCATTATTTTGTAAATTGAATTTGCGTTTATATGTGCCCTTTTTGTGAACACAACTCCTCAGTCACCTGAAGAAGGAGCGAGACTCAGAAAGCTTGTGCTGCCAGATAAACCTGTTGGACTTTAACCAGGTGTTGTGAGACTTCTTACTGTCCTCTACTATATATATGTGTATTTAGTTTGGAATTGTTAATAAAGACTTCATAGTGCCTGAAGCAGGATTCAACATAGCTCATTCAGCAGTGTCTTCTAAAGCCGTGACCTCTATTACCTGGAAGAGTAAGAGAACAATCATCTGCAAATTCCCCTCCAAGCCACAAACCATTCTGATTTGGAAGGAGCATCAACACTCCTTCGCTGTGACTGGGTCAGAATCCTGAAATTTCCTTCTATCACCACAAGGATTGCAGTAGTTCAAGAAAATAGCTCATCACCTTCTCGAGAGCAATTAGTAATGACACTCATCAACCGTGAATGAATATGAAAATTCTTCAGCATAAGCACAAATATAACTCATTCCCCATTTTAAGTCATACTTAATTTATTATTCATTGTATATTAAAAATCTTGATCTAGGCATAGCTTGCAATTATAACATTACAAGATAACAGTTCCTGTTATAAAAAGTGGCATAGAAAAATATTGTCAGTAGCTGTAGACTTAAGACTTTTAATAGCATATCTCTTCATATACATAGATAGATATTTGAAACAAAAAACCATTGTGTTACGAATCTAAAATGTATTGTCCTATAAGCATTATAAAAAAACACAAATCTTTTAAAGGTTATGATTTTAGAAACATCAAACCGATGTGCATGAATAATAATTCATACATAATGTTAAACTGGTATAATTCAGATCGATCATCAGAGAGGTAAAGGGTGTGTGTGGATAACAGAGCAGCAGCGCCCGGAACCTTTCAACAGGAATCAGGAGTGGACGGAAAGAGTTGTGTGTGAGACAAAGAAGAGTGGAGTAGGAGAGGTGAGAGAGAGAGTGTCAGAGGAGTGAGTGTCTGGGGGAGGGGGTGTCAGTGTCAGTGAGTGAGGGGGCTGGGGGATTGAGGGGGTGTGAGTGAGGGGGCTGGGGGGGTGTGAGTGAGGGGGCTGGGGGATGAGTGAGGGACGGGAGTGTTTGGGACCCCAGTTGGGTGAGTGGGTGAGGATGTTGTTGAAAAGCTGACTGACCCCCAGCTTCTGTCCTTGGGTTTTATAATTTCGCTTCCTGCGGCCGGGATCCGATTCCAATCATCTGGGTTGTGGTGTTTATTTTCTTCATCGTTTATTCAGGGCGTTTTGACTTAATCCTGTGGTTTGAATATTGATTTTTGCACAGAGTTAATGAGACAACAGCAGTGGCTGTTAATGCACTCGCTACCGACAAACATGACTTTCTTAGATTTCATAAAATCCCTACAGTGCAGAAAAGAGAGGCCTTTCGCCCCTTTGATTCTGCACCCACTCTGACAGTATCTTACCCAGGCCCTATCCTTGTAACCCCACACATTTACCATGGCTAATTCACTTAACCTACGCATCTTTGGACTTGATTTGGGACTTGTTTTCACCTCTTCAGCTCCCCTCCTCCCCGACTGTTTGGTGTGGTAGAAAAGGTCTGTTCTTACGTGGTGTCTTTCATCAGCTCAAAGCTTTCCAAGCACTTTGGAATGGAGTCACTATTGCATGAAGGGAACTTGGCAGCCAATTTGTGTACTGCAAACTCCCAGGAACAGAAACGTGATAAGCGACCAGATCATCTGTTTTCCGCGTTGGAGGAAACAATTAGGACACTGGGAACTTTCCTCATAATATTTCAATAAGGCGAGACAAGGGCATTATGACAAAACCTTAGAATCATTCAGGAGAAAAGCTGGGAATATTTTTTGACGCAGTGTAAAATGTTCCCACAGAAGTAGCTGATTTCCTGCATTACAGCAGTGACTCAAACATGCTTCCTTGGCTGTAAAATGCCTTGTTTGACCAGTGGCCTTAAAAAGTGTTATGTGAACACAAATTGTTATCTTCTTCTAGATGCCACATCAATTAATGGTTTTAAATCTGAGGATTGACAAGGGTTTTTAGAAGGATATGAAGTCAAAGCAATTGGATGGAATTGAGATACAAATCAAGTATGAACTCACTGATTGACAGAACAGGCACCAGGGGATGAATGATGAGACACCTGTTTTCCTGTTCCTTGTGCATTTAAGTTCAGGATCTCCTTCAATATTGCATTGAAGTGTCAGCTGGGTGTATGTGATGAATTCTAGTTTGGAGACTGAAGTCAGGCCCTTTAACTCAGACAACAATGCTGCCACTGAGCCAAGATTGACACCACATAGAACAAAGGAATTAATTCTGAGGGCCCTACATTTCCTTTAACATAGGTCATGAAGGTATTACTTCTTGATGCAGTATTCAATGAAATTGAAGTAATGGGAACATGAATTATTAATCACAGCCATTGGATTGATACTGCTCTTGTGGATCTTTTTAAGGCAAGGTGAAAAGAAAATTCCATTTGCCATTTTGTTTGGTAAATTTACATATTTTACTAGGAAAATTGGATGCATATTTTAAGCAGAGGAAAATGCAGCAAATTGGATGTTGAGCACTATGTACTATGAATTGCTCTAGGAAAAAACAAGTGCAAAACTGAATGTCTTCCTTCTATGTTATGAACCTCAATGCTGTCGTTATTTTCTTTTGGTGAGATAATAGAGTTGATGACATTAATGTGGTTAATGTGTGTGCATGGACTTTCAGCAAGTGTTTGATAAGGCACCACATATCAGGCTTGTGCGTAGAGTTGAAGCCATAGAATGAAAGGGACAATGGCAGCATGTACACAAAGTTTGCTAACTGACAGGAAGCGGAATATTGGCGGACAAAGTAGAGCACAGTTGCCCAGGGATCTGAATCACAACCACTGTTTTCTTGATATATATATTCATGACTTAGATTGGAGTGTGCAGAACATAACTTCAAAGTTTGAGGATGATACAAAACTTAGAAGTGTTGTGAACAGAGAAGAGGATATAGATAGGAATTCATGAAGGCCTGCTTTCTCAACCTTGCCTGAGGTGTGGTGATCCTCAGCTCTTCCTCTCAAAAGGGAGGGCACCCTATAGTCTCAATTGACTTCTAGGGGACACAGACTCATGAAATGAGTGTATGATGAAATTAAGCTGGTGACACAATCTGGTAGGACAGACAAGGGTTGTATAATAGACTCATAGAGGTTTTCAGAATGGAAACAGGCCCTTCCTTCCAACTTCTCCATGCTGCCCTTGTTTTTAAAGCCCTAAGCTGGTCCCACTTGCCTGCATTTGCCCATATCCCTCTATATCCATCTTACCCATGTAACTAAGAGCTTTTTAAAACAAAAAAAAGTGGCTAATGTAAACATTGGTCCTTTAGAGGATGAGAAGAGGGATGTAATAACTGGAATTGAGAAAATGGCTGAGGCAGTAAACAGGTATTTTGTGTTTGTCTTCACAGTGGAAGACATAAATAGCATGCCAAAAATTGACGACAGGAAGGCTATGGCAGGCAAGGACCTAGAAGCTTTCATTATTGCGAAAAATGTAGTGTTGGGTAAGCTAATGGGCTAAAGGTAGACAAGTCTCCTGGCCTTGATGGAATGCATCGCAGGGTACTAAAAGAGATGGCATGAGAAATAGCAAATGCATTAGTAATAATTTACCAAAATTTGCTGGACTCTGGGGTAGTTCTGGCAGATTGGAAAACAGCAAATGTAATGCCAGTGTTTAAAAAAGGAGATAGACAAAAAGCGGGTAATTATAGGCCAGTTAGATTAACTTCTGTAGTAGGGAAAATGCTTGAATCTATCATCAAGGAAGAAATAGCGAGACAACTGGATATAAATTTCCCATTGGTAAGATGCAGCATAGGTTCATGAAGGACAGGTCATGTTTGACTAATTTGGTGGAATTTTTTGTCCACTGCGCATGTGATGTTCTCAACGGGGAATCTATGGATATGGTGTATCTGGATTTCCAGAAGGCATTTGACAAGGTGCCATTCCAAAGGCTGCTGCATAAGATAAAGATGGTAAAAAGTCTGACAACACCACATCATAAGATAAAGATGCACAGTGTTACAGGTAATATATTAGCATGGACAGAGGATTCGTTCGCTAACAGAAAGCAAAGAGTGAGGGTAAATTGGTGTTTTTCTGGTTGGCGATCAGAGACTAGTGGTGTGCCTCAGGGATCAGTGTTGGGACTACAATTGTTTATGATTTACTTGGATGATTTGAAGTTGGGGACCAAGTGTAGTGTGTCAAAATTCGCAGATGGCACTAAGATACGTGGCAGAGCAAAGTGTGCAGAGGATGCTGAAAGTCTGCAAAAGGATATAAAAAGTCTAAGTGAGTGGCCCAGGGTCTGGCAGATGGAGTACAACATTGGTAAATATGCGGTCATCCATTTTGCTAGGAGTAACAGCAAAATGGACTATTATTTAAATGGTAAAAAATTGCAGCATTCTGCTGTGCAGAGGGACCTGGGCATCGTTATGCAAGAATCACAAGGAGTTGGTTTGCAGGTGCAGCAGGTAATTAAGAAGACAAATGGAATTTTATCCTTCATTGCTAGTTTAAAACAATGCGGTTATGTTGCAGCTGTATAGGGTGCTGGTGAGGCCACACCTGGAGTACTGTATACAGTTTTGGTCTCCTTACTTGAGAAAGGCACTGGAGTGGGTGCAGAGGAGATTCACTTGGTTGAATACGAGTTGAGAGGGTTGGCTTATGAGGTGAGACACAGTAGATTGGGGCTATACTCACTGGAATTCAGAAGAATATGGGGCAATCTTATAGGAACATATAAGTTGTTTCCACTGGCGGGTGAAACCAGAATTAGGGGGTATGGTCTCAAAATAAGGGGGAGCAGATTGAGTTGAGAAGGAACTTCTCACAGTATTGTGAATCTCTGGATTTTCCTGCCCAGTGAAGCAGTTGACTATTTGAATGTTTGAGCATTGAATGTTTTTAAGGCAAAGATAGATAAATTTTTGAGCTGTAAAGGAGTTGAGGGCTATGGTGAATGGGGGTGGGGTGGGGGGGGGGGGGGGGGTGCGGGGTAGTGAAGCTGAGTCCACGAAAAGATCAACCATGATCTTATTGAATGGCAGAGCAGGCTTGAGGGACCAGATGGCTTACTCCTGTTCCTAGTTCTTACGTTCTTAAAAGACAAAATTGTACCCGCCTCTACTCCTATCTCTGGCAGTTTGTTCCAGACATTCACCACCCTCTGTGTGAAAGAATTGCCCTTCTGGACTCTTTCGTATCTCTCCCCCCTCACCTTAAACCTATGCCCTGTGGTTTTAGACTTCCCTATCTTTGGGAAAAGATATTGACTACCTACCTTATCTATGTTCCTTGTTATTTTATAGACCTCTATAAGATCACCCCTCAGCCTTCTATGCTCCAGAGAAAAAAGTCCCAGTCTACCCAATTTCTCCTTATAACTCAAACCATCAAGTCCCAGTAGTATCCTAGTAAATCTTTTCTGCACTCTTTCTAGTTTAATTATATCTTTTCTTTCATAAGGTGACCAGAACTGTACACAGTATTCCAAGTGTGGCCTTACCAATGTCTTGTGCAACTTCAACAAGACGTCCCAATTCCTGTATTCAATGTTCTGAACAATGAAACCAAGCATGCTGAATGACTCTACTTTCAAGGAGCTATGAACCTGTATCTCTAGATCTCTTTGCTCTGTAACTCTCCCTAATACCATACCATTAACTGAGTAAGTCCTGCCCTGGTTCAGTCTACCAAAATGCATCACCTCGCATTTGTCTAAATTAAACTCCATCTGCCATTGTCAGCTCACTGGCTCATTGCAGTCCGAGACAACCTTCTTCACTGTCCACTATGCCACCAATCTTGGCATCATCTGCAAACTTACTAACCAGGCCTCCTATAGTATCAACCAAATCATTAATATAAATGTAAATAAAGTAAAGGATATAATACTAAAGGGGATGCAGAAATAGAGGCTGGGGCTACTTTTGTATAGTAGTTGAAGATGGCAGAGCAGGTTGGGAAAGTGGACTTGATAACTAGAGGCAAAAACATGTTATGGTGAATCTTTATAAAACATTGTCCTCGCCTCAGTTGGAGTAATGTGTGCAATTATACTCAGCACCCTTTAAGAGAATGTGAAGGCATTGGTGAGGGTGCGAGAAAGATTTATGTGAATGGTTCATAGGATGAGAGACTTCACTTACATGGATAAATTGGCCAACTGGAGCTGTTCTGACGGAAGTAAGGTTGAGATGAAATCTGATTGAGGTATTCAAAATCATCAGGGGTCTGGGCAGAGTAGATTGGGAGAAATTGATCCCATTAGTGGAAATGCTGAGAACTGGAGGAAGTGATTGGCACAAGAACTAGATAGCATTAAGAAAAAAATAGTTGTAAATGGTTAGGGTCTGGAATGTGCTGCTCAGAGTGGTAAAGCAGATACAATCATAGCTTTCAAAAGAGAATTGCATAAAATCTTAAGGGAATGCAGTGAAATTACAAATTCTGGTTCTGTCAAAGTTGTCAACTGTTCTCACCAGCAGAGTAGCAAATTGCATAGAATGATGCCTGTGATAAGCCACAATATTGCACTGCTAATTCTCGATTAGCTGAAGTTCCTTTTGCTTATCAAATGATCATGCTTATCAACCAATGGAGTTAGACCACACAAGCATAAAATCATGGAGTGCTGGACAAACGATCATTTGACATCAAGATCTTCTAAAACCTGTGAATATAACTAAATCTGGAAGAAAATTAAGAATGCTTTAGAATGTAGAGAAGGTAAAGTTAACGCAGTAAGTGGAAAACCATGGCTCATAGCTCTGGGATTTCCATTGTAGCATGAAAACATCAAAAGCCTATTTGACTGCATTGGTGACATAGTGGGCTCTATTGTGCATCTCAAAATACAGCACACTGAGCAGAAAAAGACAAGAGATGTCCTGGAGCTAACAACTGATGTTTTTCAATCCAAAGCTCCAGCCTTTTACAGGTGTGAACAAATTGACCAAAGAATTTTTCACACACTTACTGTTTTATTGTGTTTTTGTTTGCATTTGACTGTTGTTTTTTGACATAGACTGTGTTTATCGGCACTACAGCTTACATAGAAATGGGTGGGAATTCAGGTGGGAATGGGGCTTCCTCAGCTATCATGAAGCTCCAGTTAACACTAATTTGTGGGTGGATCTTCCTGGATTTGACTCATTTGGATTTTATTGTAACTGTTGCTTTTGTAGAGAGTCAGAACAGACAATAGGTCAATTGGTTATCTCCTGTGCTGTAACTGTTCCATAATTCTATGATTTCTAATAATGTCCTGTTGCTGCAGTTATTTAATATTCCATTGTTCTTCATTACAAATGGACTATCTGAAAAGTCAAACAAATGTCATGGTTGACTTTGTATTTGTAACATCTCGTGTATATACAAATACAGTTCTCTCCTGACAAAACAGTCAATGCATGGCAGTGACAGAGGGCTTCTGAGGATACATTGGGTGCATTGCAACAAACAACATCATTGTAACATTTTGTAATTTGTTGTGTATGGTAATTGTTAACGGCCATGTCAAGTGCTGCAGATTCTCTTCGTTAAAGCTGCTGGAATAAATTGAGATATGCAAGAACATAATTCAGGAAATGCTGCAAAGAAAAATTAGTTTAAAATCTATCTCGTGATGCTGGAGCATCAGAATGTTTGGATGCCTGACCCTAGGCCTTTCCCTATACCCCAAGTCATCTTAGGCACTCCTAGGTGGGTGGTATTACTGGCCACGGTTTCTCCCAGATCATTAAAGTTGCCTGTCTGAGATTGGTGACTCTCAGTACTGGGAGCGCTGGCACTTAAGAACGTAAGAACATAAGAAATAGGAGGAGGAGTAGGCCATCTAGCCCTTCGAGCCTGCCCCACCATTCAATAAGATCATGGCTGATCTGAAGTGGACCAGTTCCACTTTCCCACTTTCTCCCCATAACCCTTAATTCCCTTGTCTGTCAAAAACCTATCTACCCGTGACTTAAATATATTTAGCGAGGTAGCCTCCACCAATTCAACGGGCAGAGAATTCCAGAGATTCACCACCCTTTGAGTGAAGAAGTTCCTCCTCAACTCCGATCAAAACTGCCCCCCCCCCCCCTTATCTTGAGGCTGTGCCCTCTAGTCCTGCTATCCTTTCTAAGTGGGATGAATCTCTCTCCCTCTACCCTATCCAACCCTTTCATTAACTTATACATCTCTGTAAGATCCCCCCTCATCCTTCTAAATTCCAACGAATACAGACCCAGTCTATTTAGTCTCTCTTCATTGTCCAACCCCCTCATCTCCGGCATCAGCCTAGTGAACTTCCTCTGCACTCCCTCCAAGGCCAAAATATCTTTGCACAAGTGTGGCGACCAAAACTGCACACAGTACTCCAGCTGCGGCCTCACCAGTACCCTGTACAGTTGCAGCAAGACCTCCCTACTTTTATATTCTATCCCCCTTGCTATAAAGGCCAACATTTCATTCGCCTTCTTGATCACCTGCAGACTGGGTTTTTGCGACTCATGCACAAGGACTCCCAGGTCCCTCTGCACCATAGCATGCTGCAGCTTTTCGCCCTTTAAATAGTAATCTCTCCTCCTATTATTTCTGCCAAAGTGGATAACCTCACACTTGCTAACAGTATACTCCATCTGCCAGGTTCTCGCCCACTCGCTCAGCCTACCCAGATCCCTCTGCAGACTTTCCACACCCTCCGCGCAATTTGCTTTACCACTCATCTTCATGTCATCAGCAAATTTCATCACCCTACACTCAGCTCCCTCCTCCAGATCATCTATATAAATGGCAAATAGCTGAGGCCCCAGCACCGATCCCTGCGGCACTCCACTAGTCACCAACTGCCAACCAGGATAGCACCCATTGATACCAACTGTCTGCTTCCTATTAGACAACCAATCCTCTATTCACGCTAACATCTCACCCCCAACTCCGTGCACCCTAACCTTCTGTAGCAACCTTTTATGAGGCACCTTATCAAACGTCTTTTGAAAATTGAGAAACACCACATCCACCGGTTCTCCTCTGTCTACCGCACTAGTCACTTCCTCATAGAAATCCAATAAATTTGTCAAACACGACTTCTCCTTAACGAATCCGTGCTGCGTCCACTCTATCAAACCATTTCTGTCTAGGTGCCTCGCTATTTCTTCTTTGATGACGGATTCAAGCATTTTTCCAACTACAGATGTTAAACTAACTGGCCTATGAACTTCCTTCATGGACTTGCATAACATAGTTTATTGGAGTCAGACAGCATTCAGCCTGAGTAGCAATGATATCAATATAGTTAAAGTGTGTAGTTCATTAGAGAAGAAATACAATGCTCTTGTCAGGATTTAGCTTATAATACCAAGTTAGTAGTGGCATGTATGAACTTTAGTCATTTGAGCCAGGCATTGAGACAGGTCATCTCCTCCCAACATGGTGATAACAACAAACACAATGCGATATGAAAATTCAGAAAGCTATTTTTACTTTTCAAATAATTGAGAGACAAAATGATTGGTGTTGCTTACTAGTGTGATTATGGATGTTTTTTTTCATTGATTTTGTGTGTTTATGGTTGAATGGATTTTTCTTAAAACCATGCATCGATTTTTGCTGCAGTGTATATTTGTAAGTGAGCTGTCATTATTGCTAAAGCTGTGTGCAGTGACTAAAGAAAAGCTTTGATGGAGAGTTATCACTTCTGACTTTTGGGAAGTATGGAATAGAATCAAAGAACAGTTTCAACACAGAAGGGGGCCATTTGGCCTGTTGATCTGTGCCGGCTCTTTGCAATAGCAATTCACTGACTGTCACTCGCCTACCTTTCCCCTGCAGCTCTCCAAATTTTTTCTCTTCAGATAATGATTCAATTCCCTTTCGAAAGCCGTAGCTGAACTTACTTCCACCACATTCTCAGGAAGTGCATTTCAGATTCTAACCACCTGCTGAGTTTTTCTTAAAAAAAGGTTTTTCTAATTTCAGTTTGCCAATCACTTTAAATTGATGTCTTCTGGTTCTCAATCCTTCCACACAGTTTTTCTCTATTATTGCTAGACTATTATTAATCCAGAAACATAGGTAATGATCTGGGAACCAGTTCAAATCCAGACATGGCAAATGGTGAAATTTGAATTGAATAGAAATATCTGGAATTAAGGATCTACTGATGACCATTGTTGATTGTCGGAAAAACCCATCTAGTTCACTAATGTTCTTTTGGGGAGCAAATCTGTCCATTCGGGCAGCACAATGGTGAGCACTGCTGCCTCACAGCGCCAGGGACCCAGGTTCAATTCCGACCTCTGGTCGCTCTGTGTGGAATTTGTACTTCCTCTCCATGTTTGCATGGGTTTCCACCCATAGTTGAAAGATATGCAAGTTAGGTTGATTGGTCATGCTAAATTGGCCCTAATGTCAGGAGGATGAGCAGGCTGAATGAGGGTTGCAGGGAGAGAGCCTGGGTGGGATTGTGATCAGTACAGACTTGATGGGCCAAATCGCCGCCTTATGAACTGCAGGGATTCTATGATCCTATGTACTCTGTCCAAGCCCCTTATGATTTTGAATGCCTGTGTTAAATCCCCTCTCAATTTCTCTCCAAGGAGAACTGTTCAAGCTTCTCAAATTCATCTGTTTTCAAATGCTTTCTCTCAGGCAATGGAGTAAAATGGAGGAATTTATCTCCACCATGTGTATCTAT
The DNA here is from genome assembly GCF_965287045.1 of Carcharhinus amblyrhynchos. Lineage (NCBI taxonomy): Eukaryota > Metazoa > Chordata > Chondrichthyes > Carcharhiniformes > Carcharhinidae > Carcharhinus > Carcharhinus amblyrhynchos. The sequence goes on from NC_137327.1 coordinate 48,288,541, forward strand.
CCCTCCAGGTTCTACTGGCTAAATAGTCGACTCCACTTCCCAAGTTCCAAATCACAAGCAGTGCCAGACCGGCAGCATCTAATCTAACATCATATCTAATGTTAAAATCTTAAAATTGAAAATGCTCTTCGGACAAAATCTGTGTTTGAAAGGCAAAGACCCATTATGAAACTGAGCAATTGAATGGACAGAAGACCGAACCTGTACTGCTACATTCACTGAAATCCAACCGATTATGTTGTTATTAACCCTGACTCTGCATATTAAATTAATACAAGTCAGATACAGGAACGTTTAGATTTCTGAAAATGTTTTGCAAGCTAAGATCTTTTTATGATTTTTCTTCCACTTGCTACAAATGGATTCTCCGCATTGTATAGGTCTGGACAAGGGAAAAGTAAAACAGTTGCTACCATTCAGCTTCATCCCACAGCTGTTAACTTTCAAGAGCCCCACATTGCTCCTGACTACCCATTTGTAAAAAAAAGTTTGTTGATTTTGATAGCCCGTGAAATTTTATTTTCATACTCCTTTTTGTCTGTTTATTTTTCTGTTCTTTGTATCTATCCCAATCACCCCCCACACCCCCCGGATCTCTTGCTTGGTGTTGACATTTTGTTTTCCTTTTAGTCTTATGTTGCCTCTTTGATTGTCCGTGGTTGTTGGCTTTGGAACATTAAGCCCTTACCTTAAAGAGATAAATTGGTTCTGTATCACATTTAATTTTATTTTGAAAACCTCCCACAGACCTTCTGTCAGTTTACACATTAACAGATTTTGCCAGTTTACTGCAGACAGTCTCTGTCTCATCCCGTTAATGCTAGCTTTACCTAAATCTAGAATTTTAGAACCCATAACCCATTTTGCATTTCAGCAATTGCATTGGACAGGATTATATTGTGATCAGTATGAGATAAATGTTCACACACTGATAGGCTGATAAATAAATCTGCTGTTATTTTTCAGACAGCAAGTTGGTGAAGGATAGTACTGGAACTAATATTTCATTAGTCTAACAATTTTTCTTAGTGTAAAAGATTGCAAGAATTTGTTTCCTTACTGAACTATACCTCTGTTTCAGTGAGCGTCTTTTCATATATGCTTCAAGGCAGCATGGTGGCAGAGAGGGTGGCACAATAGTTAGCACTGCTGTCTCACAGTGGCAGGGACATAGGTTTGATTCCAGCCTTGGGTGACTGTGGAGTTCGCACATTTTCCCCATGTTTGCGTGGGTTTCCTCCAGCTGCTTTGGTTTTCTCCCACAGTCCAAAGATGTGCAGGTTAGGTGGATTATCTATGGTAAATGTGTGAGGTTATGGGGATAGGGCAGAGGGGAGGGCTTGAATGGGATGCTCTTCTACAGAGTCGGTGCAGACTTGATGCACTAAGTGAAACTCACTGTCTACCGTCTGCATATTATAGAACACAATTTTATAGGATTAACATCAGACTCATTTCTCAGTGTTAAATTTAACGGAAGTCATTTGTGATAATGAATGAACAAAAAGCACCAAAGACTTCACTACTTTTACACTGTAGTTTGGACGGTTATGTCACAGAGTAATTTAGAATTTATTACTAATTATGACAATTTTGAAGTACTACCAATGTACTTTAACTTGTATGAACCAAGAGTTTTGACCAAAGAATAATGTATTGAATACGAATTTCTCCCTTCAAACTTTAGTCATTATAGTCACATAACAGCTTATGTTTTCTACAAAGGGATCCCTTATCACTAGAGCCTAACAATGATGGATTTATAATATAGATTTGAATCTCTCCGTAAAAAGAAACTGCCCTACTTGTGGTTTTGGGCACAGTAGATGGTTCTGTGTCTGACATTTATCATCTGATTAAAAATGTTACTATTTCAATGTATATGAGTTCAGCTGTTTGCACAATGAAGCAGTAATTACATTGAAAATGTGCTCAGTATTGTTTATTTCCTTGTATGATTCCTCTCAATCATTTCAAAAAGTATCCTTCTCTTTAGGTTTCTGATGATTTCTTGGCTGAGAGGGTGAACTCCTCTCCAAGTAGCTGTTCGGAGGTAAATCTGGAGAGTGTGTGTGCATTAATGTGAGCAAGCGGCAGAAACTTGCAGCTTAGCGCGATCCTGTTTTCATGTCTCTGCATCACAGGTTGTGGATTCAAGCCATATCCTAGGGTCTTAAGCGCACAATCTTGGTTGACAGTCTAGTGTAGTAATCTGGAAGCACAGCACATTCAGAAGCGCCGTCTCTCAGATAAGATGTTAAACTGAGACCTCAGTTATCCCTTTGAGTGTGTGTAAAACATCTGACAGCACTAATTGAAGAAGATTGGTTGCAGTCTCTGTGTCCCAGCTAATAATTCTCTCTCCCATTGTTGTTTGTGGGGTTTTGCTGTATAAAAATTGTGTTTTCTATCAAAATTGGACTGATGATTTGGTCAGAGGGATCAGAGATAAAGAATAACTGGGTTTGACGTCGTACCATATCATTTCTCTGCATTATTTCAGTGACCGCACTTTATAACAGATCATTCTATATGAAGTACTGTAGACAGTGATACTAAGTTGCCCTTGTGTCACCAAATGGAAACAAAATCAGTATGGCCAGTGCCATGTAGTTCACCATTAATACAACAAACAATAGGGCAAAATAAACGTGCACAAAAGAACAAGAGAAAAGAATCAACAATTAAATTGTCATTACTGATACCCGAGATATATTCCATACTTTGCAGTCAGCTGTGGTTGCAGTCATGTTTTAAAACCATGTTTCTGCTATTGCCATTACAGTATGTTCACATGCTGCTATTTGTGATTGTAACTTATAAACCTTATTCATCACACTGTGTGTTTACTTACATGCACTGTAATCCCATCTTTCTTAGTCTGCTCCTATCTAATATGGTACTACTTCCTTCTCTAGTACTGTCCAACTTTATGCACCATATTCTTCTTTACTTCTACATCCTGGTGCCCATTCCCCTGTCAACTTAATTTAAACCACCCTCTGCCACACAGGTGAACCTTCCCACAAGGACATTGGTCCCGGTTCTTTTGAGGTGCAATCTCTCCATTTTGAAGAGGTGCCTTCTGTCCCAGAACCGGTCCCAACAGCCCAAGAATAGGAAGCCCTTCTCTCCTGCACCATGTTTCAAGCCTTGCTTTGATTCTCTTTGTCTATTTCTGCTGTGGCTTCTGTGTGTCATTACAAGTATTCCGGAGATACTATCCTTGGTCCCACTTTTTAACTTCCTGTCCCGCTCCTGAAGATCTGATCTTAGGATCTCGATATCTGCTCTTTCTCCGTCATTGGTACCAAATACCAACTTGTTATGCTTGTGGCTCGTTCCCACCTGCTAAATATTCAGCATCCTCTCCATGATGTCCTTCACAGTGTGATGGAGGCAGATTGAGTAATTTTCAAAAGAAAACTGGATTAATATTTGACAGGGAGGGATTTGCAGTGCCACGGGGCTGAGCAAAGGAATGGTACTCTTTCGAAGAGCTTGCACTTACATGTGGGTTGAATGGCCTCCTACTGAATCTTTGTATGTGATCTTAGTTATTTTACATATTTCCATTAAGTTTGTTGATGTTTCATAATTGGTTAGGGTTTAGTTTCCCCATTGTAATATGGAAGTCATAGTTGCAATTGTATAGTGCCTTTCCTGGCCTTAAGACATTCCAAAGTGCTTTACGACCAATTACATACTTTAAGTGCTGTCACTGTTGTAATGTAAGAAACACGTGCATAATGAGCTCCCACAAGAGCAATGAGAAAGGCAAATGCTATGTTGGCGTTTATTGTAAAGGGTTAAAAGTTCTAGAATAAGAAAATCTTGCTATAGTTGTACTGAGTTTTGGTGAGACCAGAACTGGAGTACTGTATGCAGTTTTGGTCTCCATGTTGAAAGATGGATGTACTTTGATTGGAGGTGGGACAGTAAGGTTTTTTGGAATGGTGGGTTGATCAACTTTTTTGCTTTCTTGACCCACACGCTTTGAAGTTTGGAAGAATGATGGGTGATATCAATGAAACCTAAAAGATTCTGAAGTGGCTTAACAGGGTAGACACTGCAGGGTTGTTCCTCATGACTGAAGAATCTAGAACATGAGACACTGATCATTTTGGATTGAGGCAAGAAGACATTTCTTCAGTCAAAGGCTTGTAATTCTTTGGAATTCTCTATTGCAGTGAATTGTGTGTGCTCTAATGTTGAAAATATTTCAAGGCAAGACAGGTTGTTGATCCCTTGGGGAGAAGGGATATGCAGAGCGAAGGGAAAAGTGGAGTTGAATCAGAAGATTAACTGTGATCATACTTGAATGATGGAGTGAGCTCAAGGGGCTGGATGGTCTACTCCTTCTACTTCTAACATTCTTAGCAGTGTGATAATGACTGAACAATTTGTTTTTTTTGTGATGTTGATTGAAGGATAAATATTGACCTGAACACTTGGGTGTTCAAGGTTTTATTCAAGGCCATAAACCTAGGTGATAGTACTGAAAGAATGATGTGTCTTCAGAAATATTATTGGATGGGATGTTGGTTATTGTAGTGAGTAGCTGAACTATGATGGTTTGAAGTTTTGCCCGTGGTCTTTACAGTTTGTGGATTTCAGCCAGAGTAGCAGTAGCTTGTGCTATAATTTGCCTCAGTGCCCAATGATCATGAATCACAAAATCTTTACATGCAGAAGAGGGCCATTCAGCTCAGCAAGTTTACATTGGCTGTCTGAAACAGCATTCTACCTCGTCCCCTGCTTTATCCCCATAACCTTGTACATCCATTGTTTTCAGATGGCAATCCAATAGCCTTTTGAATACCTCAATCAAACCTGCATTTGTCTCAGGAAGTTCATTCAAGACTGCAACACCCTCTGGATGACAAAAATGTTTCTTGCATCATTTTTATTCCTTTTGCCAATTATTCAAATCTATGCTCGCTTGAGTAGGAACAGTTACATGCCATTTACCCTGTCAACATCCCTCAGGATCTTGAACAGCTCATTTAGTCTCGTCTCAGCCTTCTTTTCTCCAAAGGAAAGACTCCTAATCTTTCCTATCTATCCTCATAGCAACTGTTATTTTATCCCCAGAATCATTTTTGTGAATCTCCTGAGTACCCTCTCCAATGCCTTCATATCCTTCCTCAAGTATGAGACCCAGAAGTGGATGAGTATTCCAGTCGGTGTCTGTCTAATGTCTTATACAAATTCAACAAGAACTCCTTGCTCTTGTACTCTGCTACTATTGATAAAGCCTAAGATATCATATACGCTTTATTAACTGTTCTCTCAATATGCCCTGCCGTCTTCAGTGGCTTATTTACATGCACAACACGGTCCTGATATTCCTATATCTCCTTTATACTCCCCTTATAATGTCCCTCTGTGTTCTTCTTGTCAAAATGAATAAAAAAGGAAGGGCAAAATCATCCAAGCTCTAGATGTGTACATTCTGGGTGAGAGCAGTGTTGACTGAGCTACTATTAAATACCTGCAGAATACATGTGTAAATAGTAATACTCAAAATGTAATTTCAAACGTAATTACTAAAGAAGTGGAGCTGATGCTTAAGCATTAAATGTACAATGAAGGGCACTAAGAAATTCCTGTCATTGCTTTCAGCTCTGCTGTGACCATTCCAGGATTAAAATTAATTTCACCTGCCCAATTGAATCTCCGGAAACTCGGCAACAAACTTGTAGAAACAGATCAGGCCCTACGTTATTTACTTAATTGGGCAGCATTCATCTCAGGGTTCATTATCATTTGATAGATTTATTGTATTAAGTGTTTTATCTTTTTAAACCTTCCAAGAGCACATAATTATTTTAACTGGAGTTGGAAATGTTGCTAATTCATTCATTCTTTTATTGCTGCAACTGCTGCAAATGACATTGATTGCTTCAGGAAAAAAAACCTGCCACCATATCAATCTGTATCCCTCAGGTTTTTGTACTGCTGAACAAGGAGTTAGAACTGGTTTTATAGCAAGGTCAGATATTTAATTTGCTGTCGACTTTTTCATCCACCAGGTGGAGCTAAATTATTGGTCTTGAAATACCTTTTGCCACCAACCAATTTTACATGTGGCGATCTCTGTCCATGAGGTGATGGTTAGAGAAGTGATTTGCCATTGCTTCTGTTTAGCTTTCTTTTCCATTACAGCCCTGCTGATGAACCTTGTGGTCCTGCTGTGTTTCTTCATTTTATTTGGAGAAACATCGAACAGATTTGAAAATCTCTATTTTTTGAAATGGCTGTGCATTTGAAGGCTGGGAAGTGTTTAATGTGATGGGATTTGAACATCCTTTTTATGTAAAGCAATAAAACTGTTGGGAATATAAACACTTTCTCACTGTTGGAATGGAATAGCTATGATTAAAGCTAATCAATCTTACTGTGTTATTTTGCTCAGATGGAAAAACAGTTTTGGAAGAAATTTTAGTGGGACAAACCATAATTCAGCTGTCACTGATCATTATAGGCCTTGCTCCTGAGAACAGAGGTGTATATTTTTATTTTTTATGGTTGTTTTCTGTCTAGTTAATGAAAACTCTCAGTGGAGGTGTCTGTGTGTGTACCTGAATTGAGTTGTTGTAGGGAAGAGCCCAGTTCCTATGTGGTGGATGCTGAGAAGCTGTGAAGGATATGAATTGGAAGCAGCTGGTCAGTGCTAAGCCAAGAGAGTCTTTGTTTTAGGAAGCAACTTGTTTCTGAACCTCCTTTTGGAATTCCAGTCAGAGGTGGAAGCGCCTGAGAAGTCATGAGGTGTACCTTTAACTAAGTCAATGAATTGTCACTTGAATAAGATTTTAAGACTGTTTATTAGTGTCACAAGTAGGCTTACATTAACACTGCAATTAAGTTGTTGCGAAAATCCCCTCATTGCCACATGCTGGTGCCTGTTAGTGCACACTGAGGGAGAATTTAGCATGGCAATGTCCCTGAACAGCATATCTTTCAGACTGGGAGGAAACTGGAGCACCCAGAGAATGTACAGAATATGGACATATGAATTTTATAATGGAAACCATTAATAACTGAGAGTGGACATAAGATTTTTAATCCAAATTGCACATGACATGATACAAGCTATGTTAATTTATTGGCTCAGTGTGAACTATTCAGTGGTCCATTGCCATGTGTACATATTTAATTTGATTTATATATAGCGAAAAGTATCGTTTCTTGCACTCTACAGACATAGCATACAGTTCATAGAGTACATCGTGGACAAGGAAAGGAGAGGGTGCAAAATGCAGTGTTACAGTTGTAGCTTGGATGTAGAGAAAAATCAACTTAATATCCATTCAAAAGTCTGATGGCAGCAGGGAAGAAACTGTTCTTGAGTCAGTTGGTATGTGATCTCAGACTTCTGTACATTGATGCATTCTGTCTAATTCCTTTGTTCCATCCTGTTTTAGATATCAAGGCTATAAACTTGCATCTTGCTTCGTCACATTTCATATTTGACAAATCACAGCTGAATAGGTATGCAAAAAAGATTACACACAAAAATAATTTGAGTGACTACTAAAGCTAAGTAAATATACGTTCTAAAATCTACCATTTAAAGGGCAGAACAAAGGATGCTGATTGGATTAGATCATAGGTTTAAGATTAGAGGGGAGAGATACAAAAGTGTCCAGAGGGGCAGTTTTGTCACACATAGGGTGGTGAGTGTCTGGAACAAGCTGCCAGAGGTGGTAATAGAGGGGGTACAATTTTGTCTTTTAAAATGCATTTAGATAGTTAAATGGGTATGATGGGTATAGAGGGATAAGGGCCAAATGTGGGCAATTGGGATTAGCTGAGGGGTTTAAAAAAAAATAAAGGCAGCATGGACAAGTTGGGCCAAAGGGCTTGTTTCTTTGCTGTAAACCTATATGACTCTACGACTCCACTTTTAAGTTGCAGGCTTGTGTTTTCCACTAAGTTGAAGACTGTCGCAGTTGAGATTTATATGGAATGTTGTGACAATTCACATTTGTTTTGTATGTGAATGGCCAAAAGTTTAGAATTGTTCACAAACCGTGGCCCATTTGGGCAGTATGGTGGCACAGTTATGGGCAACATGGGACACAGTATGGATGGGATGGTGGCACAGTGGTTAGCGCTGCTGCCTCACAGCACCAGGGACCTGGGTTTGATCCCTGGCTTGGGCCACTGTCATGAGGAGTTTGCACAGTCTCCTCGTGTGTGCGTGGCTTTCTCCCGCAGTCCAAAGATGTGCAGGTTTGGCCATGCTAAATTGCTCCTTAGCATCAGGGGGACTAGCTAGAGTAAATGCATGGGGCTATGGGGATAGGGACTAGGTGGGATTGTGGTCGGTGCAGACTTAATGGGATGAATGGCCTCCTTCTGCACTGTAGGATTCTGTGAATTCTATCTGTTATCCATTCATAAATACTTGATGAGTTCTTAGCTATATTTTGTCATTCAGGAGAAATCCAGAGCTATGATGTTTACAAACCTCTTTGATCCCTGATCATTTTTAAAGAGAGACTTTTTACAGTGCAATTTTCTATTTCAAAAGAGTAAGTAAAGTGAGCCTTGGACCTCTGAGAGTCTGGGGAATTAATATTGGAAAGTAAAGAAATGGCAGAAGTAATGATCAGATGCCTTCATGATAGAAGACACATAACATTCTCAATGCTTGTAAATCAAGAGGGAAGAATTTAAAACAATTACAATAACCAGGGAAAGGATGCTGAGACATCCATTATAGAAAGGCCTTGGGACCTGATGGCCTGCATCCTCATGTCTGAAAAAGAATGGCTGTGAAGATTGTAGATGCATTGGTTTTAATTTTCCAAAATTCCCTAGATTCTGCAAAAGTATCATCTGGTTGAAAATTAACAAATGTAATTCTTCTATTCAAGAATGGAGGGGGAGAGAGAACAGGAAACTACAGATTAGTTACTGTAACATCTGTCGCAGGGAAAATGGTAGAATCTGTTACGAAGGCTGGTTAGCAGGAAACCTAGAAAATCTCAATAATTGGGTAGGGTCAACACGGTTTTGTGAAAGCGCAATCATGGCCGATTAATTTAATAAAGATATTTGAGGAGGTAGCAAGAAATGTGCTGTTAGACTCTAAGTTTTTTCAGCACTTTCTGTTTTCATTTTAGCCAAGTGAGTAAGTTCTGAGGAGGACATAAGGAATCTGCAAATGAATACAGATATGTTTAGTGAGTGGGCAGAAAATTTGGTAATTCAAGTATAATGTGGCAAAATTTGAACTTGCCCATTTGATTTGTTTGTTTGATTTGAAAAGCAGTATGTTATTTAAAAAGAGAGAGATTTTGGAACTCTGCAATACAGAGGGACCTGGGTGTCCCAGACCAGGAATCCTAAAACATTAGAATGCAAGTAGGGCAAGTGATTAGGAAGGCAATTGGAATGTTGTTGTTTATTGCAAGGGAAACAGAATATAAAGTCAAGAAGTTTTGCTAGAGTTGTGCAGGGTATTTGTCATTTCATATCTGGCGCACTGTACAACAGTTTTGGCCTCATTTCTTAAGAAAAGATAGAATTATATTAGAAGTTCAGTGAAGGTTTGCTCAACTCATTCTTGTGACTAAGGGGTTATCTTTTGTGGAACGTTTACACGTTGGCTGGAGTTTCGAAGAATAAAAGATTCTTTGTATTAATTCATGGGATGTGGGCATCACTGGCTAGGCCAACATTTATTGCTCATCCCAGATTGCCCTTGAGAAGTTGATGTTGAACTGCCACCTTAAACATTTGCAGTCCATGTGATGCAGATGCACCTATAGTGCTGCTCAGGAGGAAATTCCAGGATTTTGACCCAGCGACAGTGAAGGCACAGCAAAATATTTCCAAGTCAGGTTCACAAATGGAGGGTAATATCCAGGTGGTCGTGTTCTCTTATGTCTGATGCCCTTGTCCTTTTAGATAGTAGTGGTTGTGGGTTTGGAAGATATTGTCACATGGGCTTGGGTGCATCTTATTGATGGTACGCAGTTCTGCCATTCTGTGATGCCGGTGGAGGGAGTGACTGTTTATGGATGGATTGCCAAGCAAGCTGTTACTTTGTCCTGGATGGCATTGAGCTTCTTGAGTGTTGCTGGAGTTGCACTTATCCATCACATTCCTGACTTGTACTCTGGTGAAAAGAGTAAAAAGGTGAGTTACCTGCCACAGGATCCTTAGCCTTTGATGTGCTCTTGTAGCCACAATATTTATGTGAGTAGTCCAGATCAGTTTCCAGACAATAGTAACCCCAGGATGTTGATAGTGGGGAATCCAGCTAAAGTAACCCTATTGGATGTCATGTAGTGATGGTGATTGCCTGGTGCTTGTGTAGCACAAATGTTACTTGTCAGCTCAAGCCTAGACATTGTTCAGTTCTTGCTACATTTGGACATAAACATTTCAGTATCTGAGGAGTCACGAATGGTGCTGAATATTGTGCAGTCATCAGCGAATGTCGCCACTTCTATTCTTATGATGGATGGAAGGCCATTGATGAAGCGATTGAGTGGTTGACCTTGGACACTGCCTTGAGGAACTTCTGCAGTAAAGTCCTGGAGCTGAGATGGGTGACTTCTAATAATCACAACCATCTTACTTTGTACTTGGTCTGACTCCAATCAATGGAGGGTTTTCTCCCTGATTCTGATTAACTCTGGTTTTGCTTGGGCTCCTTGATGCCACACTTGGTCAAATGTGGTGTTGATATCAAGGGCAGTCACTCTCATTTCATCTCTAGAGTTCAGCTCTTTTGCTATAATGAAGTCAGGAGCTGAGTGACCCGGCACAATCCAAATTGAGCATTAGTGCTAACCAAGTGCTGCTAAATAGCACAGTTGATGACCCCTTTCATCTCTTTACTGATGATAGAGAGTGGACTGATGGGCTGCTGATTGGCTGTATTGGATCTACAGAAAATACTGAGGCAATTTTCCACATTGATAAGGAGATATGTGTTGTAACTGTAGTGAATCTGTTTGGCCATGGACAAGTTCTGAAGCACAAGTCTTCAGTAGTACTGCTGTAATTTTGTGAGGGGCCCATAGCCTTTGCAGTATCAAGTGACTTCAACCACTTCTGCCAGGTTGAGAGTTTTAGATGCAGTGTCTTTTCATTAGTGATTCATTAGAGGAAAGGTAAAGTTAAAAGTTTATTTATTTGTCACAAATAGGCTTACATTCACACTGCAGTGAAGGTACTGTGGAAAAACCCCCAGTCGCTACACTCCGGCACCTGTTTGGGTACACTGAGGGAGAATTTAGCATGGCCATTGCACCTAACCTACGCATCTTTGGACAGTGGGAGGAAAACAGAGCACCCGGAGGAAACTCTCACAGACATGGGGAGAATGTGCAAACTTCACACAGATGGTGACCCAAGCCGGCAATCTAGCCCGGTCCCTGGCACTGTGAGGCAGTATAAGAACATAAGAAATAGGAGCAGGAGTAGGCCGTCTAGCCCTTCGAGCCTGCCCCGCCATTCAACGAGATCATGGCTGATCTGAAGTGGCTCAGTTCCACTTTCCCGCTTTCTCCCCATAACCCTTAATCCCCTTGCCTACCAAAAACCTATCTACCCGCGTCTTAAATATTTTTAGCAAGGTAGCCTCCACCACTTCAACGGGCAGAGAATTCCAGAGATTCACCACCCTTTGAGTGAAGAAGTTCCTCCTCAACTCCGTTCTAAACTGCCCCCCCCCTTATCTTGAGGCTGTGCCCTCTAGTCCTGCTGTCCTTTCTGAGTGGGAAGAACCTCTCCACCTCTACCCTATCCGTCCCTTTCATCATCTTAAACGTCTCAATGAGATCTCCCTTCATCCTTCTAAACTCTAACGAGGACAAGCCCAGTCTATTCAGCCTCTCCTCATTGCTCAACCCCCTCAACTCCGGTATCAACCTAGTGAACCTCCTCTGCACTCCCTCCAAGGCCAAAATACCCTTGCGCAGGTGCGGCGACCAAAACTGCACACAGTATTCCAGCTGCGGCCTCACCAGTGCCCTGTACAGTTGCAGCAAGACCTCCCTATTTTTATATTCAATCCCTCTCGCTATGAAGGCCAGCATCCCATTTGCCTTCCTGACCACCTGCTGCACCTGTAGGCTGGGTTTTTGCAACTCATGCACAAGGACCCCCAGGTCCCTCTGCACCGTAGCATGCTGCAGCTTTTCACCCTGTAAGTAGTAGTCCTTCCTACTATTATTCCTACCAAAGTGGATAACCTCACACTTGCCAACATTGTATTCCATCTGCCAGGTCCTCGCCCACTTGCTCAGCCTATCTAGATCCCTCTGCAGACTTTCCACACCCTCCACACAATTTGCCGTTCCACTTATCTTTGTGTCATCAGTAAATTTCGACACCTTACACTTGGTTCCCTCCTCCAGATCATCTATATAAATAGTAAATAGCTGAGGCCCCAGCACCGATCCCTGGGGCAGTCCACTTGTCACCAACCGCCAATCCGAATAGCACCCATTGACCCCCACTCTCTGCCTCCTATTTGACAGCCAATCCCCTATCCACGCTAACACCCTACCCCCAACTCCATGCCCCCTAACCTTCTGTGACAACCTTTTGTGCGGCACCTTGTCAAACGCCTTCTGAAAATTGAGAAACACCACATCCACCGGTTCCCCTCTATCCACCGCACTAGACGCATCCTCATAGGATTCCAATAAATTTGTCAGACACGACTTCCCCTTAACGAAACCATGCTGCATCTGCTCTAAGAAACAATTCTTCTCAAGATGCCTCGCTATTTTCTCCTTGATTATGGATTCAAGCATTTTTCCTACAACAGACGTTAAACTAACCAGCCTATAATTCCCTGCCTTTTGCCTGCTACCCTTTTTAAACAGCCGTTTAATCTTCCGGCACTTCCCCGGAGTCCAGCGAGGTTTGGAAAATAATCACCAAGGCATCCACTATCACCTCTGCCATTTCCTTCAGAACCCTTGGATGCATTCCATCCGGTCCTGGGGACTTGTCCGCCATCAGTCCCTCTAGTCTGTCGAGCACTGCCTCTCTAGTAACAATGATCTCATTCAGGCCCTCCACTCCTACCATCTTTCCATTGTTAACACCCAGCAAACTATTCGCGTCCTCCTCCGTGAAGACCGAAGCAAAACAGTTATTCAAGGCCTCAGCCATTTCCTCATCCCCCACCACTAAATCCCCCCTCTCATCATCTAAGGGTCCAACATTCACCCTAGCCAGCCTTCTCCTTTTTATATATTTATAAAAACTCTTACTATCCTTTTTTATATTTAGTGCTAGCCTAGCTTCATGGTGTATCCTTACTTTCTTTATCAACTTCTTCGTCATTCTTTGTTGATAGCAATGTGAACCACTGTGCCACCGTGCTGCCCGAGTACTCGAGCAGAACACACGTGATGAAACTAAAGCTGGGAAAGTTCCCATATCACCGTTGCTGAGCATAAAGACACTGCGCTCAGCAGCAGCCCATCCTAATTTTACACGACAAAAGTCTCATTATTAACCCTCTATTACTTCATGTCTCGTGTTCTCTGAGCTTCACCCTTGATTTACACTAACTACCATTTGCTCATCATTTCACTGATTTGAATCAGCTGCTGAAAGTTCCCTGCTGGATCTTGGACCAGAAAAAAGCTGTCTTGTCTTCAGACTGGTATGGGAGATTTAAATGTCACGATCAGAAAGATAGATCGAACTGCAGGAAGGTCAAAGCTACATAAATAACAAAGCAATTATCTTACTGATGATGTTAGTAGTCTCTGGACGGTGTTAATGTATGTCTGGTTATGCTGTCCTGAAGCAAATTGGGATGTTTTACTGCACTATGGGTAGTTTATGTCGCAGCTTTCATGTCAGGTTTGGTTTCACAAGGAATGCTGATGTTGGAATTAGGAGCAGTAATCTAATCATTGTTTGTTTAAGAACAATATATTAGTCTCTAATTGACTTAATTTACAAGCTGTTTCAGTTGCATGTATTCTCATAGAAAGTAATTGAGTTGGGCTGACAGAAGTTGGGGGGTTGCAGTTAAACTTTAAAGCCCTGATGAACTATGAACATGGTTCATCTAATGAAGTTTACATTTGGACAGTCGTAAGTCATCAACAGAAAATGCCTCTTTGTACTTCTCTCACGAAAGCATGCAAACAAAAGATACAAAATTATCAAAATTGAATTTGACTTTACTACAAATTTGTTTTAAAAATGAACCCAAGGGAGTACCTTCTGTAATTGGTTTGGCAGCTGAATTCTCAGATTTTTGCATCTGATGTTTCAGGAGAATAGATTTTTTTAAAGCCTAATTCTAGGAAGGAATTTTGAGGTGTCTGTTGAGGATTGAATGGTGCCTGTTGAAGAAGTCTAATTAATGCTAAATTGTGCTTTCTTTTCTTTTAATCCACAGGTGATTCAGTCCGCCTTGTTGCCCAACAAGGGGCATACACGCGGTGGGTTGTGCGAGGGCTGCTCTTGGATGTTGCTTCGAGAGTTGCCTTGTGCTTCACGTCGTTAGTGTACGCTTAAACTGGACCAGCTGACGGGCAACACGACAGCTCAGTGACTATCACTGTTTGCTGTGCAGATACGTGGATTTGGGCCAGTGTCTGTGGGAGTTTGCACATTCTCCCCGTGCTTGTGTGGGTTTTCTCTGGGTGCTCCGGTTTCCTCCCACACTCCAAAAACGTGCTCTTAGGCTGATTGGTGTTAAATTAATCTTCCCTCAATCTGGTTATGGTTCCTTTATTGTGGAGTCCAATAGGTGTAGACAAAGGTCATAGGTAGAAGAGGGCACTCACAATGTTAAAATGGCAGCGCGGGCTTGTAGGGCCTGTTTCCCGTGCTGTTTTGTTCTTTGTTCTTTGCTTTAGTTTATAAAACCACCCACTGCACATTTTGAAGTTGCCCAATAATGCATGACAAGGCATGAAGTAGATGAAGTTGAGAGAATTTCTTTATGATTAAAGTCCCCATCCCAAAGATGCTTTATTAAATTTTAATTTCAATGGCATTAGACAAGATGTGTGAACCCTGTGTTCTGTTTTTTTTAATGGTACTGTAGGTGTGCATTGTAATACTCTAACAGGATTTATCATAAGCTCCTTATTCTACATTCAAGAAGGCAGCTGTTTTTGTTTAAAATATTTAATTTGCTTATGAGATTGCTGTCATTCAGATTTTCAACCATTGTCTCTCAATTCATTTTGAGAGTATCTCTCAACACCATAAGTGTAGCTAGCTAAGTTTAAATTCTCTCCTTATGAGGTACAGATATAGTTGTGCTTTATGGAATTAGCTTTCTATTTAGTTTGCCTGTACTAATGTCACTAAATATCAAAATTGTCATTATTGTGAAAGCAGGTAACTGGTTTTCTGCATCTTACCTTTGGTATGACAATTTCCAAGGTTTGGCACTCTGCATTCGGCATGGTTTGATAATAATCAAGTCATCTCCGGATAGAAGATTTATACCTTTATTCTTTTACGACGTCGGAGCTAGTTTTCCTTAGGGTGAGCAGGCATCAGTGGTCCCGCACACCCAGGCAAAACTAACTTCTTTGTTCTACTTTTTCCAAATACTTATCCCAGTCTGTAGGTGGGCTTCCAGAGCACTAGCCTATTACAACTTGTCCCTCTCTCTTTTACACCAATAGAGCGGTAGCTGCATGCACAGTTCATAATGCTCTAAAAAGCAATCAACTTTGTACACGCTTTCATTGCAATAAGTCCTTACACGACAGTTAAAACACTTGGTACTCGGTACAGCTAGACTACAGAGCGTGATTAATGGCACTTCTGCATACGTGCAGGACAGCATGAGATGACAAACTACACATCAACCTTTTGGCTTTTATATTCTCAGTGATTGCTATGAATGCAGTAGGAACGTGTACATTGCTATCCTTTTACTTTGGTGAAGAGAGGAGTTATCACAGATTTATTACTAATTATAGTCAATGTTTTAACAATGTTGTTGTTCAAAAAAAGGTTACAAGAAAAGCCCCAGCAATTTAAGGCCAGTCAATTTTATATCAGTAGTGGGCAAGCTTCTTGGGGATTGTAGCCTGGTAGACTGCATGGTCTCCTTTTGCACTGTAGAGGTTCAATGAAACATTTATTCAAGATAGAATTAGTAGTCACATGGAAAAATTTAGGTTGATTAGGAAGAGCCAGCATGGATTTCTAAAGAGGAAATTGCATTTCGTTAACTTGCTCGAGCGATGTGGGATAATGTTGTTGATGTGATATGGACTTTCAGAAGGCACTCAATCCAATGTCACGCAATAGACCTGAGCAGAGTTATCAATCATGGAATAAAAAGGACAGTAGAAATGTGGATATGAAATTGGCTGAATAATAGAAGCAGATAGTAATGGTTAATGGATATTTTCCGTGCTGGAGGAAAGTTTGTAGTGGTGTTCCTCAGAGATTGGTATTGCGACCCTTGCTTTTCTTGATACATATTAATGATCTAGATCTTGGTGTGCAATGGAGGGTCAACGTTTGCAGATGATACAAAACTTGGAAGTATTGTAAACTATGAAGAAGACAGTGTAAAACTTCAAAAGAACAGACAAGCTGGTGGGGTGGGCAGATAGATGGCAGATGATGTTCAATGAAGTGTGAGGTGATGTATTTTGGTAGGAATAACATAGAAACACAATACAAAATAAGGGAAACATTCAGAAAGGGGAGGAGGAGTCAAGGGACCTTGGTGTGCATGTGCATAGATCATTATAGGTGGCAGGACAGATGGAGAGAGCATTTAATAAAGCACATAGTATTCTGGGCTTTATTAATAGAAACAAAGTATATGAGCAAGGAGGTTACGCTGACCCTATACAAGACACTAGTTAGACCTCAGCTGGAATATTGAGTACAGTTCCTGATGCTACACTATATAGATGTGAAGTGAATGCATTGGGGAGACTACAGAAGAGGTTTACAAGAATGGTTCCAGGGATGAGAAACTCCAGTATTAGGATAGAATGGAGAGGCTGGGATTGTTCTTCTTGAAGAGAAATAGGCTAAGAAGACATTTGATTGAGACACTCAAAGTCATGAGCTGGACGGAGGAGATAGGGAGGAAGTTTCCACTTGCAAAAGGATCTAGAATGAGAGGACGCTATTTAAAATGATTTGCAAAAGAAGCAAATGTGATCTGAGAAAAGCCTTGTTCACATTATGAGTTGTTCGAGTCTGGAATGCACTGCTTGGTGGTGTGGTGGAGGCAGATTCAATCGAGGCTTTCAAGTGGGCATTAGATGATGATTTGAATAGAAACAATGCAATGGTATGGGGAAAGGGCAGGGAAATGGCATTCAGTCATGCTCATTTGGAAAGCTGGTGAAATTCAAGTGGTCAAATGGCTTCAGTCTGCATTGGAACAATTCTGTCCTTGCCATTTGGAAAACCTTCCAGGATGATTTGAGAATTTCTTATTGCGCAAGGTATCCACATAGAACAAATGATTCATCCGGTTAGTTACTAGGGGTTTCTGCCGATTCATTATAAAACATTCTTTTGAAAATCTGGAATGCAGAAGGATGCACAAGGCACAACAGAAGATGAAATGCTACCAAAAATACTCAAGGGATTGAAGAAAAGTGGAGGTGGGGGGAGCTCATTAATCCATGAATAGTAGCAGCTCATTGAAAAAGACCTAATGTTAAAAGGTCAAACACAATCTCAGGAATTATAAGTCATTAATTTGACATCTGGTAAGAAAAATGTTGGGAGTTTATTATAAAAGAGAGAGTGAATATTTAATGAGAATGAAGTATCTCATTGCAAGTTAATTTTTTGAATTATTTCAGAATATTAATAGAGTGACTGGTCAAGGATGGGTGTCTAGAATTTGAAGGCAGAAAAGACTTGTAACTATGTTGAAGTTATTAGGGACTCAGAATGATTTTGTAACTAAACTTAAATTGAGGGTGGCTGTTGTAATTGGAGAGCTGTGATGTGGAGTAGTCTCTTCTTATTCCAGGAGCATCTATTCCTTGTGCTTGTCACTGACCTTGATAGATAGATTAAAAAAATGTAGAGGTACCGAGTTGTGTGGGATGCATCAAGGAAAGGGATAAAATTCTCCAAGTTCTGTAGGGACCTAGCAACTTGCCAGATGAATCGTAAATTGCATTTAATACTGAGAGGTATTCTATTGACATTGATAGTGATAAGGACAGATGTGATTGAAAATGAAAGGAACATACCTTTAACAGGAGTCAAGATAAAGATTTATATTTAATTGATAATTAATGTTGAAATTATGTCACCACATCTAAATAGGTCTGATATAAATACACTGAATGGACGACATGTGAATCCCTACAAGCTATTAAGAGGTAGGGAAAGGGTTTTGGAAATGCCATCAAAATGAGTTCTCGGCATTAAATGATAGACTAATGAAGAGTTGCTAATGTATTTAAATCTCTCACAATGAAAAATACTATGCATAAAAATTCTTAAAGGAATCAATATGCAGAAACCTTTTGCAGTGAGAATCAGTAGATCATTATGAATGACATCTGAGTTTGATCTAGAAGAAGGAATACCTTGGAGAAGTGATTTATTGGAGATTGTGCCTCTTATTAAATGGTGATTTCATTGAAGCATTCAAATACAGTTTGATGAATTCTTGATGAATACCGCAGGAAGGTGATAGCAATGGTTTGATTGTTCTGAAGAGAGATCTGGACTAGAATGAGATGTATGGCTATGTTTCTTGTTGTGTTATTAAAACTTGTTTTGTAAATAGTGGTGAAGTATTTTGAATTTAAATGCTGAATGGTAGAAAGGTGTCATGCTGGGAATAATGTTTTCCATTTATTTAACCTCCAAAGGAGTAAACATTTTCTAAACTTCCACATATAATCAACAAATCCTCCTTTGTCCTTGAGCCATGGACCCTAGATTTTAAAGCAACTTTGTAACTTAATAGTTACAATACAGAGGAAGCCACTCGATCCATCATGTCTGCACTAGCTGTCTGAATGAGCAATGCACTGAGTGCCATTCTCCCGTCTTCTCCATTTAACCCTGCACGTTATTCCTATTCAGTTAACAGTCTAATTCCACTTTGAATGCTTCGACTGAACCTGCCTCCACTGTACACTCAGGCAATACACACGCCTGCCTCTACCACAAACTCAGACTTTAATTGCTCACTGCATGAAAAAAATTCCATCTGTTGCTTTTGGTCCTTTTGCCAATCGCTTTAGATCTGTGCCCTCTCATTCTCGATTATTGCATGTGTGGCGACAGTTCAGATTCATAATTTTGAATGCTCTACCAAATCTCCTCACCCCCAATATTTCCTTTCTAACTCTATCTTGCTACAAATATGAGGTGTTTGTTGCAATTAAGCAGAAATAAGATCTTTAGCGATTACATAAATGTAATCAGGGAGCTTGTCGACCTTGATCTAAAATGACTGATTTGGATAACTTTCTAATTCAAGTGTTGACAGTTCGTAACAGTGGACTGCATTCCATTTTAATGGCTAGAATTAGAGGCTGAATATTGATTAAAAAGAGATTGTACTTAGCGTTCATTTAAATTAATCATACAATTATGTATTTGGGCATTGGCAGCTACTTATACAAGCCTTTAGAAATTTGATATGACATTTAACAAGTGGAAACACTGAAAACCATCTGGAATAGTGTGGCGGGTTGGATGGCATTTCAATTATGCAATATTTTTATTGCAAATACGTTTGCTGGTTTTTCGAATGGAAGAGTGGGTAGGTATTTGAAAACAAACACTTAATTAGCTCTGTGAATGAGACGTTGTTGTTAGACTGTACAGCAGCTCAACTTGATTTTGAATTCATGGCCAGAGATTGAGTGATTCCGATGAGGCTCAGTCCAAAGTGGTTATCTTCACCTTTTGAGGAGCATTTGATAAAGTAACATTGTAGAGCAGCATGTTATTTTATCTCTGTTCTGGATTTTCCTTTGGTGCCCCAGAATGAATTCTAAAGAACTCCCTGCGCTTCCAGTAACAATCAGTATTTACATGGTTCTCCGTCTGTCCTTGTTGACTGAAATGCTGAGAGGGGAAAAATGTTCTATTTGTAATTGGTTTGTAATTTCTTAGTTTCATGGGCTGTTTTGAGGCAAGGAAATCTAGAAGAGAACTTACCCATGTGACTCTTGTCAAATAGAAGACAAAATTAACAAACATGGAAGCATAGACCACAATCAGTAAGGATAGGCAACAACACCACCTCCACAATCATCCTCAACACCAGTGCCCCACAAAGCTGTGTTCTCAGCCCTGTGCTATACTCTTTGTACATCTGTGATTGTGTGGCCAAATTCCCCTCCAATTTGATTTTCAAGTTTGCTGATGACACCACCGTAGTGGGTTGAATCTCAAATAATGACGAGACAGAGTGCAGGAATGAGATATAGAATCTGTTGAATTGGTGCAGCAACTATAATCTCTTCCTCAGTGTCAACAAAATGAAGGAAATTGTCATTAACTTCAGGCAGCTCACAGGAGAACAAGCTCCTGTATATATCAATGGGGGTGAAGTAGAAAGGGTCGAGATGTTCAAGTTTTTAGGTGTCCAAATCATCAACAGCCTGTCCTGGTCCCCCTGATGCTGGCACTATAATTAAGAAAGCCCATCAATGCCTCCACTTCCTCAGCAGACTAAGGAAATAGCATGTCAGCTCTGACTCCAATTTTTATTGATTGCACCATAAAAAGCTTTTTTTCTAGTTGTATCACAGTTTGGTACGGCTCCTGCTCTGCCCACATCTGCAAGAAACTACAAGAGGTCGTGAATGTAGCCCAATCCATCACTCAAACCAGCCTTTCATCCATTCACTGTGTGTACACTTCCTGCTACCTTGGCAAAGTAGCCAGCATAATTAAGGACCCCATGCACCCTGGACATTCTCTCTTTCATCTTCCGTCAGGAAAAAGGTACAAACATTTGAGGTCACGTATAAACCGACTTGAGAACAGCTTCCCTACTGCAATCAGACTTTTGAATGGACTTACCTTGCATTAAGTTGCTCTTTCTCTACACCTTAGCTATGACTGTAATATCACATTCTGAACTCTCTCATTTCCTTCTCTATGAACGTTAGTACACTTTGTCTGTGTAATGCGCAATACTTTTCACTGTATGCTAATATGTGACAATAATAAATCAAGATGGGCACGTAATGGCCAAGTGGTATTATCGCTGGACTAATAATCCACAAACTCAGCTAATGCTCTGGGGTTTGAATCATGCCACTGCAGATTGTGGAAATTGAATTCAATATAAAACATCTGGAATTAAGAAACTACTGAGAACTATGAAACTATTGTCAATTGTTGGAAGAATCCATCTGGTTCACTAATGTCCTTTAGGGAAGAAAATCTGCTTTCCTTACCTGATCTGGCCCCATATGACTCCAGAGTCACAGCAATGTGGTTGACACTCAGTTGCCCTCGGAAATGACACTCAGTTGTATCAATCACTCCAAAGTCTCAACAAAGAAATGAAACTGGATGGACCTGGGATTGATCTAGGCACCAGAAAAGAGAATGATAAAACTAAACAGCCCTGTTGCCCCTGCAAAGTTCTCCTTAGTAACACCTGGGGACTAGTGCCAAAATTGGGAGAGCTGTCTCACAGACTTGTCAAACAGTAACCTGACACAGTCATTCTCATGGAATTGTACCTGACAGACAACGTTCCATGCACCCACCACCATTGTCATCCCTGGAGTTGATCTGTCGCACCAGCAGGACAGGCACAGCAGAGGTCAACACAATGGGATAGATTCGAGAAGGAGTTGCTGTCGGAGTCCCCAACATAGACTCCAGACCCCATGAAGTCTCGTGGCTTCAGGTTAAACGTGGGCAAGGAAACCTCTTACTGGTTACCATGTACCATCCTCCTTCAGTTGATGAATCAGTACTCCTCCATGGACACTTGGAGGAAGCACTGAAGGTGGCAAGGGTGCAAAATGTACTGTGGTTGGGGGATTTCAGTATCCATCACCTAGAGTGGCTTAGCAGCAGCACTACTGAACGAGCTAGTTGGATCCTAAAGGAAGTAACTGCTAGATTGGATCTGTGGCAGATGGTGAGGGAATCAACAAGAGGGAGAAACATATTGATGTCATCCGTACCAATTTGCTGACTGCAGATGCATCTGTCCATTACAGTATTGGTAAGAGTGGCCACTGCACAGTCCTTGTGGAGACAAATTCCTGTCTTCACTTTAATGTCCATGTTGTGTGGAACTATCACTGTGCTAAATGGGATAGACTTCAAACAAATCTAGTAACTCAAGACTGGGCATCCATGAGGCACTGTGGGCCATTAATAGCAGCACAATCTGCAACCTCATGGCCTGGTATATCCTCCACTCAACCATTACCATCAAGCCAAGGGATCAACCCTGGTGAAATGCAGGAAAGCATGTTAGGAGCAGCACCAAGCATACCTGAAAATGAGGTGTCAACCTGGTGAAGCTACCAAACAGGGCTACTTGCATGAAACAGCAAGTGATAGAGCTAAGTGATCCCACAACCAGTGGATCAGATTCAAGCTCTGCAGTCTTGCCACATCTAGTGGAAAATGGTGGTGGACAATTAAACAACTCACTGAAGGAGGCATTACTACAAACATCTCCATTCTTAGTGATGGAGGAGCCCAGCACATCAGTGCAAAAGATATGGCTGAAGCATTCGTAGCAATTTTTAGCCAGAAGTGCCACATGGATGATCCATCTTGGCCTTGAGTGACTCCAGCATCATAGATACCAGTCTCCAGCCATTTTGATTCACTCCACGTGATATCAAGAAACGGTTGGAGGCACTGGATACTGCAAAGGCAATGGGTCCTGATAACATTCCAGCACAGTACTAAAGACTTGTGACCCAGAACTTGCCGCTCCCCTGGCCAAGCTCTTTCTGTACAATTGGAGTACAGGCATGTACCCAACAATGTAGATAATTGCCTAGGTATGTCCTGTGCGTAAGAAGCAGGACAAATCCAACCCTATCAATTACTGCCCAGTCAGTCTACTCTCGATCATCAGTAAAATGGTGGAAGAGGTCATCAACAGTGCTATTGAGCAGTACCTGCTCAGTAACTCCCAACCTTGGTTCAAACATGGACAAGAACTGAATTTCAGAGGTGGTGTGAGAGTGACAGCCCTTAACATCAAGGCCCGTATTTGACTGAGCATGGCATCAAGGAACCCCAGCAAAACTGGAACAATGGGTATCAGGGAAAAACTCTTTGTAGTCATGTCTGGCACATAGTAAGTTGATTGTGTTGGGTCAGTCATTTCAGCTCCGTTTCTGCAGGAGTCCTTCAGGGTAGCGTCCTAGGCTCTACCATCTTCAGCTGCTCCATCAATGACCTTCCCTCTGTCATAAGGTTAGAAGTGGGGTTGTTCACTGATGATTGCACAACATTCAGCACTGTTCATGACGACTCAGATACTGAAGTAGTTCCATGTTCAAATGCAGTAAGATCTGGACAATATTCCGGCTCGGGCTGACAAGTGGCGAGTAATGTTTGTGCCAGACAAATACCAGGCAATGACCATCACCAACAGGAGACAATTTAACCACCTCCCCTTGATATTCAATGGTGTTACCATCACTGAATGCCCCATGTCAACATCCTTGGGATTAACATTGACCAGAAGCTCAACTGGATCTGCCACATAAACAAGACCAGGTCAGAAAGGAAAAATACTGCAGTGTGAACTCACCTGACTTCTCAAAACTTATCCGCCATCTACAAAGCAAACTTTGGAGTGTGATGGAATATTCCTCACTTGCTTGAACGGGTGGAGCTCCAATAACACTTAAGAAGCTTGACACCATCCAGGCCGAAATAGCCCACTTGATTGGCACACATCCACAAACATCCGCTCTTTCCCACCGACGCTCCGTGACAGCAGTATGTCCTATCTATAAGATACACTACAGAAATTCACCAAAGATCCTTAGACAATGCTTTGAAAACCCAAGACCACTTCCATTTAGAAGGGCAAAGGCAATAAGTACATGGGAACACCTCCACTTGCAAGTTCCCCTCTAAGCCACTCACTATGCTGATTTGGAAATATATCGCCGTTCCTTCAGAGTCACCAGGTCAAAATCCTGGAACTCTCTCCCAAATGGCTTTGTGGGTCAATCCACTGCCTGTGGACTGCAGTGATTTGAGAAGGCAGCTCACCACCAACTTCTCAAGGGCAACTAGGGATGGGCAATAGATGCCAGCCAGCTAGCAACGTCCATGTCCCATGAATCAATAGAAAAAAGAGCTGTCTTTGGGAAATGATGTATATGTGACATAGCATAATAAAAATACGGAACGGAGAGGAGAGACAGAAATGGTCGCAGATAAATACTTTCAAACATTTGAAAGTTTTTGCAGTATTGTTTTAAACTTTCTATTTTTGCTGATAAGAGGGATGGATGCCATTGTTTCATTCTAGGGAGATGCAGCAGCTAATTTACATAATCAAGGCCCCATGGAGAGCATTGAGATAAATTGCCAGATGATCTATTTAATTGATATTGATTTTGAAGTAAGTATTTTGTCGGGATGCAGGAGAACTATCGACTCCCCCCTCCCCCAACTCTGCTTCAAGTGATGTCATATGTGTCTGCCTGAGGGAATAGGCAAAGCCTTGGACGGGGCAGCATACTGCTTAGCACTGCTGCCTCACAGCGCCAGAG
This sequence comes from Carcharhinus amblyrhynchos, assembly GCF_965287045.1. NCBI lineage: Eukaryota > Metazoa > Chordata > Chondrichthyes > Carcharhiniformes > Carcharhinidae > Carcharhinus > Carcharhinus amblyrhynchos. The sequence goes on from NC_137327.1 coordinate 48,313,248, forward strand.
ACCTGAGTTCAATTCCCGGCTTGGCTCACTGTTTGTGTGGAGATTGCATGTTCTCCCTATGTGTGCCCTGGTTTCCTCTGGGTGCTCTGGTTTCCTCCCACAATCTGAAAAACGTGCTGGTTTAGGTGTATTGACCAAACAGGCACCAGAGTGTGGTGACTAGGGGAATTTCACTGTAACTTTATTATCCAAGCATTGAAGTACGAGGTCATCTGTTGCAGGCACAACTGATTTCCCCATGGAAATAGATGGAACTGAGATGCCAGTACCTGAAGAGACGCCCGTCATTGTGCTTTCTACCAACAACACACTGGTGGAAGCACCCCAGACAGGGGAGTTACACCATTCCACTAGGAATCGGAAACTACTTGTAAGACTTAATTTATAATGGACTGGTTTCATGTGTTAAATATTCAATTATCAAAGGTTGAGTCAATTGATTATCAATTGTATAAATTAACAGTGTTAATGTAAGCCTACTTGTGACTAATAAATTAACATTAGAATCTCATTCAAAGGCCAGCACTGCTAACATTTCAGTACTTCTTCAAGATTATGCTGAAGTGTCAGTCTACATTATATGTTCTGGTCTGTGAAGTGGGTTTGAACTAGAAAATATCTGTAAAACTCCCAATGCTGTTATAGAGCATGTAAGAGGGAGGGAAGAGGCACACTAGTATCTGCTTTCTGTGGCACAGTGCTAATATTGGAGTCTCAGTCTTGGGAAGTTGCTGGTACCATTTGATGCGGAGCCAAATATGTAGCTTTCCCCAGTTATTGTGCTTTTACTGTCACTTTTATGTCGGTGACCTCCCTGCTTCTGGCATGGTTTCCAAATGATTCATTCAAGTGAAAATGCAGTAAGGGAGAAAATTGACAGATTGCAAAAGTAATTGGGGTTTGGTAATATCCAATTTCTTGATGTTAAAATGAAGCATTTCAATGTATGAAGTTGAAGACAGGAGATTGGGTTTTATTTCCATCACACAAAATCTGAAATTTGAGCAGCATAGTCCGATGTCTAATTTAGGTCTATGAACGTAACGCGTAGTATGTGATGATCCTTAACCTTAATATCCATAATAAATTAAACTTTGATAAAAGTAATTGGAATTTGTTTCTTGATGTTGAGATTTGAGTTTTAATTTTGCTTAAATGTCAGCGTGTCCTGTATGAACATTCATTAAGCTTTTCAATTTGTTTCAACTTTTGATGCAAATTTCCCCTGATAATGATTTCTTCTGATTAATGCAGTGTGTTTACATGTCAACCTTTGCTTTGTTTTTTTTTTGTTTCTTTTCAAAATGAAATGTCTCTTCAATGTGTGGAAGCTACCTAGAGTGAGTTGCTTTATTTTTCATCATCCCTTCTGGGAAACCATTTTCTCATCTTTTTACTGTGTTACTTAAGTTATTGCTACTTGTGAACTACACCAGTGAAACTTGCACGTCAGTATAGTTCAATTGTGAAAGTTTTGTGTTACTTTTAGCTGAAGCTTATAGTATGCTACAGGACCTCTGTTACATTGTGACCTGTGAATCATATTTTGATGTGGGTATGCTGGCGTTGGACTGGCGTAAACACAGTAAAAAGTCTGACAACACCAGGTTTTAGTCCAACCTATTTATTTGATAATATACTCGCAAGCTTTCGGGTTAGCCCCTTCGTCAGGTTTTTCACCTTTGTTCAGGTGACGAAGGGGCTAACCCGAAAGCTTGCGAGTATATTATCAAATAAATAGGTTGGACTAAAACCTGGTGTTGTCAGACTTTTTACAATCATATTTTGCCCAGTGGGAGAGAATTCTGCCACTTTGTGCTTACATGTATAAACTCCCCAGCTTGTAAATTTTTAATGGTTTCAAAGCCAGGACAGGAATGTTTGCTTTCTCAAACATTAAAAATTTGATAACCTGAATACTTTTAGAACATTCTAAAGTATTTTGCAATCTAAACATACTTTTCAAGTGCAGTCACTGTTATAATGTAGGAAATGTAGCATCCAGTTTATGCACAGCAATCTCTGATTAAATAAGAATGACTTTTTAGTGATGATGGTTGAAGGGTAATGTTTCTAATTTGTCTATTACTGAGTCAAGACTTGTCCCAGTGGTACTGGAATAGGAATAAGCACTGTGAATATAAAATAAATATGAATAGTGTACAAGAAATGAGGCATCCCAGAGGCTCTTGTGGGAAATCTTAGAAACAGATTAGCAGCATAGTATGCAATGATGATGGAAAGAATCTTGGGGTGTATGGCTTGAAGGACAAAATGCTAGTTGTTAGCTAGTGTGAAGCATTGATCCAATCTGAAAGTTCTAGGCAGACCACAATGAATTCCAGGAAGTACAAAAGAAGTCCAAAAACAGGATTGGGCACTTGAACAATGAGAAAAGACCAAAGGTATAATGGATGTTTACAGTGGGAGAAAGTTATTTTTAAACTGAAATTCTTTATATATTTAAGTCAAAGAGAAGAATAATCTTGATCCAGAAGCAGTTTTCCAATGTTAATATAGCTCCAAGGTAAAGAAATATGAATTGAAAGTTAAATGAGAATGTGAATGCACAAATAAATTATACAACCACACACAGATAGTGATGTTCACATGTTGTAAGCTACCAAAGAGGTTGTAGAAACAAGGCACTTGCAATTTCTCAGAACATAATAGGGGTGATATGGTAGCACAGTGGTTAGCACTACTGCCTCACAGTGCCAGGGACCCGGGTTCAATTCTGGCCTCGGGTCGCCTGTCTGTGGGAATTTGCAGCTTCTCTCCATGTCTGCATGGGTTTCCTTTGGGTGCTCTGGTCTCCTCCCCCAATCCAAGATGTATGGGTTAGGTGATTTGGCCATGTGTGGGTTAGGTGGTTTGCCCCTGAATGTCAGGGGGACAGCTGGGGTAAATGCATGGGGTTATAGGAATAAGGTCCGGGTGGGATTGTGCTCAATGCAGACTTGATGGGTCAAATGGAAGCCTATAGGCCTGCTGCACTATAGGATTTTATGATTCTGTGATAACAGGCAGGTCTATTGAAGAGTCCTTTGGCGACCATGGACTTCCATTGGATTGGCCCGTGATTATGCTTGGCAAAAGGCTGCCGTAGTTTTATATTGCCTTCTGCAATATTATGATTGACCAGGAAGCTCTCCCACAGTTATTACCTGCCATCAGGCATATTGGAAGGCTTTACAGGTTGCTAATCAACGTGGTTGGTCATATTATGAATTCACCTTCCATGATTGTTAAGTCTTGAAGTGGAACTTGACTATTGAACAGTATGGGAAGTAATATTCAGTAAGAAGGTTGTATGCAGTCTTTGGGCTGGTGTGATGGAAGAAGGCATTCACTTTTGGACTGGCGATGTGTCTTAAAGAAAATGGAGCCAGTGTGGGTGAAGGTTCTGTTCAAGTCCATCTAGTTCTGTGTCATGGGTAAATGTGTGTGCTGAGGACTTCATTGCCCTACAGAGTTGGGAAGAATTTTTCAAAATTGTTCCTGGGATTGGCCCTTTTGGTTTGGTTGGATGAATAAGCTTCACGATCTTTTCTTGCCATGTTATGTGTTTAAATCTCTTGCACTTTTTTTTTATATACTGTTCAGGCAATTAAGTTTAAGTGGATGGGCCCTTTAAATTTTTAAGCATGGCAGCAAAGGTTGGTAACTTAAAGTGATTGACTTGCATATGGTCTGTATGGGAACTTTTGGGTTGCTGCACAACTTTCAGGTGACATTGCTTGCACCCTCAGTACTATATTCTCATTGTTACGTAGCTCAAAGTACTCCCTCCAGGCACATCCCAAGCTTACAAGAACAGAATATACAGTTGTTCTACTGGTGGTTTTTCAGGATCTGGCACATGTACATAATTTCACACAACCCCATACATGGGTGTCGTAGTGGTTAGCACTGCTGCCTCACAGCACCAGAGACCGGCTATGATTCCAGCCGTGGGCGACCGTGACATTCCCTCTTTGTCTGCTTGGACTTTCTTCTGCAGTCCAAAGATGTGCAGGTTAAGTAGATTAGCCATGGCAAATTACCCCTTAGTGTTCCAAGATGTGTGTGTTAGGGGCAGGGGGGATGCGGTAAATGCATGGGGTTATAGGGATGGGGTGGACCTGGGAAAGATGCTCTGTTAGTGGGTTGGTGCAGACTTGATGGGAAGAATGGACTTCTTGCTTAGGTACTAAAATACTACTAACAGCATTAGACTTTTTAAAAAATCTCTTGCAGCTTAGGGACACAGTTAAAGCAAGAATGAATGACTTGATCACACCACTGCACTGCAATGACTTAAATGGAACTTCTTTATTTTTGTTTCCATTTTGCACAGCACTGTTCTTTGATACTTCTCAAAACAAAATAGTTTGCTTAAGTTTTGCCTTTACTGATGAACATAATTTACAACGCACTGTGTTTGGGTTCTTTGAAGTTATTATTAATTTGCAGCAAATGAGCTGTCAATCTGTTGGTCCTGTGGATACTGTCACTGTATGCACACTGCTGCAATAGTAGATGCGGGCTGATAATTGGCTTCTGTTTAATATTGTGTAGTTTGTGTGTGTGTTGGATTGCTTATTTTAACTGGTAGTCTTTTTGATGTAAGAAATAGGTTATTTTTAGTTAGTTTTGTGCCAGTATTTTTTTTACTGTGTAGGTTTCAATTTTCTCAGGTTAACCATTTGTAAGGCAAAAAAATTGGGCGGCTTTGCTGCAATCATGACTTGTGCAGGAGATGGCCTGAAGGTAATTCCTGAAGAAACAAAATGAATTTGTATCACTATTTCTTCTCATATATTTTAATATTCTTTCAATATTGCCCATTATTCAAGGCTGAGTGAATATAATGTGCACGTGAAGATGAAATCAGCCCCCCCCTCACTGATTTCCTCTACTTTGTTTCAGATACCTCTGTGGCATGACAGTTAGAGGCAGCCTGTTCTGTCTGATTTTATAAATTGAGATTGCACTTGGTCACCATGTTTCCTACTGAAATCAAAAATAAGCCAACATGGAGAGCCATCTTGCAATTCATCTACCAATGTCTATAGGGGGCATTTATTTATATTCAACATTGACGACAGCTTGCAAGTGTTTTTTTAAAAGCCCATTCAGCTATTAAAAAAGCAAGTGAGTGAGAATGTTTGCTTACACTAAGACGGAATTTGAATACATTTGTATACAACCTCAGAATACATTGACAAACAACCTCGTGTTAGAAAGACTGCCATATAACAAAAAACAAAAGCAGGAAATTTTAAATATAGAAAATAGAAGCAGGAGTAGGCCATTTGGCCCTTTGAGCATGCTCTGCCATTCATTTTCATCATGGCTGATCATCGAATTCAATATCCTGATCCCACCCACCCCAAAATTCCCCCTACATGATGAGGTTATTCAGGAAGACCTCGCCTTTTCAACCTTGCCTCCCTCCTCAGGTGTGGTGACTGTTAGGTTAAAGCATCACCAGTTTGCTCTCTCAAAAGTTGTCTGGGACTATGCTGACCTTTCATTTTTGCAATAAATCAAAAAAGCTCAGTTGGGACAACATTAGACTAAAGATCTACAAAGCAAGACTAACCTAGGGTAGATGGTGGCATAATGATAATATCAGTGAACTAGCACTGCAGCGTCCTGTGCCTTGGGTTCAAATCCCATCACAGCAGCTGGGGGAATTTAAATTATAATTAAAGGCATTCTGTGACCAGTGGTTACTGGCCTCTAGTCACTAAAACAGCCATTTGTTGTCGCCCTCTGTCTCCTGCTAAGCTAATTATGAATGCACCTTATCAGATCTCCTTTATCCCATGTGCATTACATAAGAACATAAGAAATAGGAGCAGGAGTAGGCCATCTAGCCCTTCGAGCCTGCCCCACCATTCAATAAGATCATGGCTGATCTGTCGTGGCTCAGTTCCACATTCCCGCCCTCTCCCCATAACCCTTAATCCCCTCGCTTATCAAAAACCCATCAACCCGCATCTTAAAAATATTTAGCGAGGCAGCCTCCACCACTTCAATGGGCAGAGAATTCCAGAGATTCACCACCCTTTGAGTGAAGAAGTTCCTCCTCAACTCCGTTTTAAACCGCACCCCCCCTTTATCTTGAGGCTGTGCGCCCTAGGCCTACTGTCCCTTCTGAGTGGGAAGAGTCTCTCCACCTCTATCCTATTCATCCCATTCATCATCTTATATGTCTCAATGAGATCTCCCCTCATTCTTCTAAACTCTAACGAGTACAAGCCTAATTTATTCAGCCTCTCCTCATAGCTCAACCCCCTCAACTCCGGCATAAGCCTAGTAAACGGCATTAGCCGTCTTAATAAGTCTCCCATGTGGACCTTTGTCAAAGGCTTTTCTGAAATCCACGTAAACTACATCAACTGCACTACCCTCATCCACACATTTGGTTACATGCTCAAAAAATTCAATCAAATTTGTTAGGCATGACTTCCCTCTGACAAAACCATGTTGACTATCCCTAATCAAACCTTGCCTTTTCAAATCGAGGCAGAGATGACAGAATTAGGGAGGTCATGTGGAGTTGTATGGAACTTTGGTGAGGCCACATCTAGAGTACAGTGTGCAGTTCTGATTGCCACATTGTAGGAAGGATGTGATTGCATTGGAAGTGGTGTCAAGGAAATTTAGCAGGATGTTGCCTGGGATGGAACACCTTAAGTTACGAAGAGTGGTTGGATAGGCTTGTGTTGCTTTTGTTGGAGCAGAGAAGACTGAGTCGTGAGGGGCAGGAGGTTTAGGAGGGAATGTGAGGAAAAACCTTTAAATCCAGAGGCGTTGACAGTCTGGGACATGCTACCTGGGAAGGTTGTAGAGGTGGGTTGCCTCAGAATAAAATCCTTGGATGAGTACTTGGCACATCATAACATTCAGCATTATGAGCCAAGTGCTGATAAATGTAATTAGTTAGGTAGGTCAGGTGTTTCTGTCAGTGAAGACTTGATGGGCTGAAGGGCCTCTTCTGCACTCTGTTTCTGTGATTCTGTGAATGTGAAATGGCTAGTTCACCTGTTGTTCAAATTTTGGAGATACCATAATCTACCAAAGTAATTTGAAGTAGACTGGGCACTTCTCAGGTTCGCAAATGGTGGCCTTAGACACACTTGTGAGTATGCGCAATGCACAATGAGCAGTTATCTGATTGGGGTAGCCATTGGCTCAGAGGATAGCTGTGATGTGTCCTGTTTTGATATTAAGCTTGCACTGTGAATAAACGAGGTATTGAACTTACAAACTCAGCAATGCATGCAGTTACTTTCATGCCCAAAATAGATGGTTCTACCATGGGATCTCCTCTAGGCCCAGCTTTTGCTATCCCTGATTTCATTGGTTCCCATATAAAATGTGTTTTTAATGGAAAGTCCCCTCAACTATCCCTCGCATGATTCTGATAGCTAAATGTTAAGTTTGCTATGTTTGAATCTGCAGCTGCATGTAAGAATTTCCTAATGGCTTCATCATGCATTGAGGTGGAACAGTTTAACAAATTCCTTTTGCTCAACGTGCCAGTTGAGAAATCTGTTAATAGGTTCTCCACTACTGTGTACCAGTTCGCTAGCCGACATACATATTGGGGTTCCTACTTTATCATGCGCCAAAAAATTGGCCTTGTCGACAATGTTGCAAGTAGGATTGAAACTACTTGTCCACCATGCAAGCTTGACAGGATGCACATAACGTTGCATGTAAAGTGGAGGAAATAAGAACATAAGAAATAGGAGCAGGAGTAGGCCATCTAGCCCTTCGAGCTTGCCCCACCATTCAATAAGATCATGGCTGATCTGAAGTGGATCAGTTCCACTTTCCCGCTTTCTCCCCATAACCCTTAATTCCCCTGTCTATCAGAAACCTATCTACCCGTGACTTAAATATATTTAGCGAGGTAGCCTCCACCACTTCAACGGGCAGAGAATTCCAGAGATTCACCACCCTTTGAAGAAGTTCCTCCTCAACTCCGATCTAAAAAATGCATTTAGGGTGAAAAGCTGAGGCTGACAACTAATGTGAGAATAGCATGTCATGGCTGGAAATAAGGGTCAGCCTATACGTCATGTATAATGCAAAAACATGATTTTTGAGCTGGAAAAATGGGTTTTCCTTGCACAACGAGTTGACTTAAATGGCATGACTTATGATAAATAATGGTTGTTATGCACCAGACTAATTTAGAGTTTGTTGCTTCATAGGAATTTAAATTTGATCATAATTTAGGAGTTTTTCTGAGAGTTTACAGTCATGTAATTCTCATGCTGGAGTAAAAATCTGGAACTCAGGATGTTTAGATAACAGAAAAGATACTGATGGATATTTTTCCACGGGCGTGGAATTTTCCTTGACTCCAAGCATTTAACTTACTTTTGGGCCTGTGGTACTGGTAAAAGTAAATATGGTGTGTTTTCTGTATATTACATCATATTGAAATAAATGTTACCCTCAATGATTACAAGCCATCACAGACTTGGGAAATCTTGCTGATAAATGTACAAGTCTGAAATTTAAAGGAAGGATCAAAGGAAATTACAGAACTAGACAATGGACCAAGAATCCTGATGCTATCAGTTGATATACTAAACAACAATAAAACGTTTTAAAAAGTGCTGTCTTTGAGTTCATTAGGTAGACTTATGTTGTTACAACCTTCTCCTGTAGCGACAAGTTAAAACGAGTATCAAATTGGATTCCTCCATCTCATTGCTTTTAGCTACTCAGTCAGAGAATGGTGAATGAGAAAAGGACAAATACTGCTGCCCTTTTAACCACTACCTCAGCTTTCCCTGCCGCCTTCAATAATTTGTGCATATGTGCTTCCTGTTGTCTCCGCTCTCTCATTCCCCTTAGAATTGTGCCTTTAATTTATATTGCTCTCCTTGTTCTTCCTATTAAAATATATCACTTTGCATTTTTCTGCATTAAATTTCAACTGTCATGTATCTGGCTGTTCCACTAGTGTGCCTATGTCTTCTTGAAGTTTAATTCTACCCTCTGCTCACAAATTTTGTAATTGTGCCCTAGTCTAAACATTAATGTACATCAGAAGAGCAGTGGTCCTGGTAATGGTTCTAGGGGCATACCTTTCCCAGAATACCAGCTTCTATTGGTTTACTAGGCTGATACCAGAGTTGAGGGGGTTGAGCTATGAGGAGAGGCTGAATAAACCAGGCTTGTACTCGTTAGAGTTTAGAAGAATGAGGGGAGATCTCATTGAGACATATAAGATGATGAATGGGATGGATAGCATAGAGGTGGAGAGACTCTTCCCGCTCAGAAAGGACAGTAGGACTAGGGGGCACAGCCTCAAGATAAAGGGGGGGCGGTTTAGAACGGAGTTGAGGAGGAACTTCTTCACTCAAAGGGTGGTGAATCTCTGGAATTCTCTGCCCGTTGAAGTGGTGGAGGCTGCCTCGCTAAATATTTTTAAGACGCGGGTTGATAGGTTTTTGATAAGCGAGGGGATTAAGGGTTATGGGGAGAGGGCGGGAATGTGGAACTGAGCCACGACGGATCAGCCATGATCTTATTGAATGGCGGGGCAGGCTCGAAGGGCTAGATGGCCTACTCCTGCTCCTATTTCTTATGTTCTTATGTAAACTGCCACCACCCCCACCCCCCCATCTTGAAGCTGTGTCCTCTAGTCCTGCTATCCTTTCTAAGCTGGAACAGTCTCTCTACCTCTACCCTATCCATCCCCTTCATTATCTTATATGTCTCTATAAGATCCCCCCTCATCCTTCTAAACTCCGAGTACAGACCCAGTCTGTTTAGCCTCTCTTCATAGGCCAACCCCCTCATCTCCGGTATCAGCCTAGTGAACCTCCTCTGCACTCCCTCCAAGGCCAGTATATCCTTGCGCAAGTGCGGCGACCAAAACTGCACACAGTACTCCAGCTGCGGCCTCACCAGTATCCTGTACAGTTGCAGCAAGACTTCTCTACTTTTATATTCTATCCCCCTCGCTATAAAGGCCAACATTCCATTCGCCTTCTTGATCACCTGCTGCACCTGCAGACTGGGTTTTTGCGACTTGTGCACAAGGACCTCCAGTTCCCTCTGCACCGTAGCATGTTGCAGCTTTTTGCCTTTTAAATAATAATCCCTCCTACTATTATTTCTGCCAAAGTGGATAACCTCACACTTGCTAACATTATACTCCATCTGCCAGGTCCTCGCCCACTCGCTCAGCCTATCCAGATCTCTCTGCAGACTTTCCACACCCTCCACGCAATTTGCTTTTCCACTCATCTTTGTGTCATCAGCAAATTTCGTCACCCTCCTCCAGATCATCTATATAAATGGTAGACAGTTGAGGCCTCAGCACCGATCCCTGCTGCACTCCACTAGTCACCAACTGCCAACCAGAATAGCACCCATTGATATCAACTCTTTGCTTCCTATTAGACAGCCAGTCCTCTATCCGTGGGGCAGCACGATAGCACAGTGGTTAGCACTGCTGCTTCACAGCTCCAGGGTCCTGGGTTTGATTCCCGGTTCGGGTCACTATGTGGAGTTTGTACATTCTCCTCGTGTCTGCATGGGTTTCCTCCGGGTGCTCCGGTTTCCTCCCAGAGTCCACAGATGTGTGGGTTAGGTTGATTGGCCATGCTAAGGAATTGCCCATTAGTGTCCAGAGATGCGTAGGTTAGAGGGATTAGTGGGTATAATATGGAAGGATATGGGGATAGGGCCTGGGTGGGATTGTGTTTGGTGCAGACTCGATGGGCGGAAGGGCCTCTTTCTGCACTGTAGGGTTCTGGTTCTAGGCTAACACCTTACCCCCAACTCCGTGCACCCTAACCTTCTGTAGCAATCTTTTGTGAGGCATCTTATCAAACGCCTTTTGGAAATCTAAAAACACCACATCCACCGGTTCCCCTCTGTCTACCGCACTAGTCACATCCTCATAGAAATCCAATAAATTTGTCAAACATGACTTCCCCTGAAAGAATCCGTGCTGCGTCTGCTCGGTCAAACCATTCTTTTCTAGGTGCCTTGCTATTTCTTCTTTGATGACGGATTCTAGCATTTTTCCCAACTACAGACGTTAAATTAACCGGCCTATAATTCCCTGCTACCATTTTTAAAGAGCGGCGTAACATTAGCAGTATTCCAATCTTCTGGCACTTCCCCGGAGTCCAGCGAATTTTGATAAATAATTACTAAGGCATCCACTATCACCTCTGCCATTTCTTTCAGAACCCTGGGATGCATTCCATCCGGTCCTGGGGACTTGTCCACCTTCAGCCCCATTAGTCTATCAAGCACTACCTCTCCAGTGATAGTAATCGCATTTAGGCCCTCATCTCCTACTATCCTTCTATCTTTAATATCCAGCAAACTATTTGTGTCCTCCTCCGTGAAGACCGAGGCAAAAAACTTATTTAAAGCCTCAGCCATTTCCTCATCGCCCACCGCTAAATCCCCCCTCTCATCCTCCAAGGGTCCAATATTCACTCTAGCCAGCCTCCTCCTCTTTATATATTTGTAAAAACTTTTACTGTCCTTTTTTATATTTAGTGCTAGTTTAGCTTCATACTCTATCTTTCCTTTCTTTATCACCTTCTTAGTCATTCTTTGTTGATGTTTAAATCTTTCCCGGTCTTCTAATTGCCCACTATTTTTAGCCACTCTGAATGCATCAGCTTTTAATTTAATACTCTGCTTTATTCCCTTCGATAACTACGGTTGGTTATCCCTTCTCCTACGGTCCTTCTTTACCATTGGAATATATTTCTGAGTACCGAAGAAGATCTCCTTAAAAATCCTCCACTGTTCCTCAGCCGTCCTACCAACCAATCTGCACTCCCAATCTACATTCGCCAATTCCGCTCTCATCCTATCATACTCCCCTCTGTTCAAACAGAGGACACAGGTTCGGGACCCTACTTTCTCATCCTCCGTCTGCATCAGAAATCCAATCATACTATGATCACTCGTCCCAAGAGGATCCCTCACAAGAAGATCCCTAATTCTACCTGCCTCGTTACACAACACCAGGTCTAAGATAGCTCGCTCCCTCGTAGGTTCCTTCACATACTGTTGAAGGAAACTATCCCGACAGCATTCCAAGAACTCTTCCTCAAGCCCACCATGTCCGACTTGGGTCATCCAATAGTCTAGTTCATTGGGAAAATAGTTCTTCACTGAAAATGCAATCTGAATGCTTACAACGTGTGAGCAAAAGATCTTGAGCCCTGTATCAGAATTAAGTCTGCAGAGTTAACACAACTGTATACTGATCTTTGAATGAAATACTATTCTGTTTTGCTTTAAATACAAGTACATGTTTGTGGCAAAATTGCATAACAGTAGATAAAACAGTAAAGTTCTTTAATTGTATTATAGTCTCATTTCATTGAAGTATGGACAGCGGGACCGAAGATAGCCTCATCAAGAGACGGTTTGTAACTGAAGCTGAATTAGATGAAAGACGCAAACAAAGACAAGAGGAATGGGAAAAGGTTCGGAAACCTGAAGATCCAGAAGGTACACTCGTGTTCTGAACTGCTCTTGTGGACTGTCTTGTAGAAAAGTTTGAATAGAAATACCATTGTTCAGTTCAGGGAAGGAACTCTCTGCTTTGGTTCAGAAGTGATCTTGTGATAGGTCAGGAATTCCAACCCATAGTTGGGTCTGCTCCTAAAACAAAGCAGCAGTCTTATACTATCTCCAATTTTGGCCACTGAAACACTAAGGCATTCGAGCCCAATGGTGATTCAGAGAAGAGATTGATTAAGTCCTACAGGAAAAGGACGGAGGTATGGGGAAAGACTGGCAAAACTTGAGCTGTTCAATCCTTAAAGGAAATCACTATATTTGCCACCTGTATTATCTCAGAGAACCATGCTGAAAAGTAGTATAAATTTGAAATGACATTAAAATGCTTGGTAATTATTCAAAATGATAACTCTTGAGCTCTAGTGGCATTGCGGGGCCTGGAGAGTGGGGTGCTGACAGTGTCAACAACTGGGGGCTGGGTGGGGATCTGGTCCCAGGCTTCATATTTCGAACCATTTTATGTTGTCCTCACTGAGCAGTCAGAGCTGTAGATCTGAAAGACCGGCTTAAAAACAATCAATGTCAAGCTGAGAGTTCTGATAGTTATAAGCCAGCCTGTCAGCTTCAGATCAATTTTACTAGTTGGTGTTGCTTCCAACCTTTTAAGCAGCTTCCAATTCTGATTTTTTTTTTTAAAAGCTTGCTAGAAGTCCATGAGCCAGGAGAAGCAGCAGCAATTGAGTGTGTTCCTGCCTGAAAAATGGTCATTCGGGTCCCTGTAACTTTGGAACCATTTGATGCTATGTGGGCAGTGTTGGAGGGGGGAATTGAGGGGAAGGTCAGGGGGGTGCGGGGGAGTTGTGGGGAAGGTCGCAGGAAGGTTGGAGGGGAGTTGTGGGGAAGGTCGCAGGAAGGTTGGAGGGGAGTTGTGGTGAAGGTCGCAGGAAGGTTGGAGGGGAGTTGTGGTGAAGGTCGCAGGAAGGTTGGAGGGGAGTTGTGGGGAAGGTTGCAGGAAGGTTGGAGGGCAGGAGTTGGGGGAAGGTCGCAGGAAGGTTGGAGGGGAGTTGTGGTGAAGGTCGCAGGAAGGTTGGAGGGCAGGAGTTGGGGGAAGGTCGCAGGAAGGTTGAAGGGGAGTTGTGGGGAAGGTCACAGGAAGGTTGGAGGGCAGGAGTTGGGGGAAGGTCGCAGGAAGGTTGGAGGGCAGGAGTTGGGGGAAGGTCGCAGGAAGGTTGGAGGGGAGTTGTGGGGAAGGTCGCAGGAAGGTTGGAGAGTAGGAGTTGGGGGAAGGTCGCAGGAAGGTTGGAGGGCAGGAGTTGGGGGGAAGATTGGGGGAAACAGCTGGGGGAGAGGAATGTTCTGTATTATTATTACTATTCTGTATTATCAGAATCAGAGTGCGGCCTATCTATCCTGCACCGACAACAATCCCACCCAAGGCCCACTCCTGTAACCCCACTATTCATTCCGTCATCCCCTTAACATAAAGGGACAATTTAGCATTGCTAAGCCACCTACCCTGCACCTCTCTGGACTGCTGGTGGCAACCGGAGCGCACAGAGGAAATCCATGCAGACATGGGGAGACCATGCAAATTCCACACAGACAGTGACCCAAGGCTGGAATTGAACCTGGGTCCTTGCTGCTGTGGGGCAGTAGTGCTAACCACTGAGCCACTGGGCCACCCGGTGAAGGTAGGTGTTGGGGGGGAAGATTGGAGGAAGATTATAGGGAAAAGAGTTGGGAGGAGTGTTGGAGGGGAAAGTTGTTGTTGCTAATAGTTTACCGTCAACAGACTTTGTGGGGTAAGTTTGTCAGGACAAGAGTGAATAATGTGCTCGTAGTGAATCACTAATCTGCTTCACACTGCACATGATTCTCAAGAGTCTTTCCATTCGTTTCAATCTTGTCCTTTTGTCTACTACTTACAATCCCACTCTATCTTGGTGCGTTTTTTGAGGTTTTGAAATATCGTGATAAAGTTGTGCTGTAAATGTCGAAAACATATTGAAGTGAGAAGCAGCAATCAGCAGAGTCTTTAGACTTGCTCATGATGAAGCTGATCCAATTGTGATGTATTCAGTCTTCATTCTCCAGTCTCTGGGGCATTTGCAAACACAGTCACAGAAGAAGCACAAGGGACCATGATCTCTTTCCCTGGTCCTGGTCTTGTGAAACCATCAGATGACCAAGGCCAAGGAGAGAAATCATGTTCTCCTTGTATTACTCAAAAATTGCCTCCTTGGTCTGTTATGTTGTCTGTTCTGCAAACCCTTTTCAAAAACTTTGCAGAGAATACCTTCTTACTCTTGTGGATGAAGGAATTCAGTAACTGCACTGAATTTAGACTCACATAGACTGCAATCTGCTGTCTATTCAGTTGTTGGCTTTTGCCATTCAGCTGAAGGATTAGCTTTAAGACTTGTGTATTTGTTTTGATTTGTTATTGTCACATGTATTAACATATAGTGAAAAGCATTGTTTCTTGAGCGCTATACAGGTAAAGCATAACTGTTCAAAGAGTAGGAAACGAGAGAATGTAGAATGTAGTGTTACAGTCAAAGCTAGGGTGTAGAGAAAGAACAACTTAATGCGAGGTAAGTCCATTCAAAAGTCTGACAGAAGCAGGGAAGAAGCTGTTCTTGAGTCAGTTGGTATGTGACTTCAGACTTTCTTTTTCCCCAGGGAAGAAGGTTGAAGAGAGAATGTCCTGGATCTGTGGGGTCCTGAGTTGAGGCAGAGGTGATAGTGGATGCCTTAGTAATTATTTATCAAAATTCGCTGGACTCCGGGGAAGTGCCGGAAGATTGGAAAACGGCTAATGTTACGCCGCTGTTTATTAAAAGGTAGCATACAGAAGGCAGGGAATTATAGGCCGGTTAGTTTAACGTCTGTAGTTGGAAAAATGCTAGAATCTGTCATCAAAGAAGAAATAGCGAGGCACCTAGAAAAGAATGGTTTGATCGAGCAGACGCAGCATGGATTCGTTAAGGGGAAGTCGTGTTTGACGAATTTATTGGATTTCTATGAGGATGTGACTAGTGCGATAGACAGAGGGGAACCGGTGGATGTGATGTTTTTAGATTTGATTAAGGTGCCTCATAAAAGGTTGCTACAGAAGGTTAGGGTGCACCGAGTTGGGGGCAAGGTGTTTAGCGTGGACGTGGATAGAGGATTGGCTGTCTAATAGGAAGCAGAGAGTTGGTATCAATGGGTGCTATTCTGGTTGGCAGTTGGTGACTAGTGAAGTGCAGCAGGGATCGGTGCTGGGGCCTCAACTATTTACCATTTATATAGATGATCTGGAGGAGGGGGCTGAGTGTAGGGTGACGAAATTTGCTGATGACACAAAGATGAGTGGAAAAGCAAATTGCGTGGAGGGTGTGGAAAGTCTGCAGAGAGATCTGGATAGGCTGAGCGAGTGGGCGAGGACCTGGCAGATGGAGTATAATGTTAGCAAGTGTGAGGTTATCCACTTTGGCAGAAATAATAGTAGGAGGGATTATTATTTAAAAGGCGGAAAGCTGCAACATGCTATGGTGCAGAGGGACCTGGGGGTCCTTGTGCACAAGTTGCAAAAACCCAGTCTGCAGGTGCAGCAGGTGATCAAGAAGGTGAATGGAATGTTGGCCTTTTTAGCGAGGGGGTTAGAATATAAAAGTAGGGAGGTCTTGCTGCAATTGTACAGGGCACTGGTGAGGCCGCAGCTGGAGTACTGTGTGCAGTTTTGGTCGCTGCACTTGCGCAAGGATATATTGGCCTTGGAGGGAGTGCAGAGGAGGTTCACTAGGCTGATACCGGAGATGAGGGGGTTGGCCTATGAAGAGGGACTGGGTCTGTACTCGTTGGAGTTTAGAAGGATGAGGGGGGATCTTATAGAGACATATAAGATAATGAAGGGGATGGATAGGGTGGAGGTAGAGAGATTGTTCCAGCTTAGAAAGGATAGCAGGACTAGAGGACACAGCCTCAAGATAAGGGGGGGCGCAGTTTAGATCAGAGTTGAGGAGGAACTTCTTCACTCAAAGGGTGGTGAATCTCTGGAATTCTCTGCCTGTTGAAGTGGTGGAGGCTACCTCGCTAAATATATTTAAGTCATGGGTAGATAGGTTTTTGATAGACAGGGGAATTAAGGATTATGGGGAGAAAGTGGAACTGATCCACTTCAGATCAGCCATGATCTTATTGAATGGCGGGGCAGGCTTGAAGGGCTAGATGGCCTCCTCCTGCTCCTAGTTCTTATGTTATGCTGGCTCCTTTGAGGCAGCAGGAAGTGTAGTCAGAGTCAGTGGATGGGGGGCTGGTTTGCATGATGGACTAGGCTACATTCAAGACCTTTTGTAGTTCCTTGCAGTCTTGGGCAGAGCAGGAGCCATACCAAAATATGATACAACCAGAAAGAATGCTTTCTATGGTGCATCTGTAAAGGTTGGTGAGAATTGTAGCTGATATGCCAAATTTCCTTAGTCTTCTGAGAAAGTGGGGGTATTCGTGGGCTTTTTTAACTCAGCATGGGGGACGAGGATAGGTTGTTGGTGATCTGGACACCTAAAAACTTGAAGCTCTCAACCCTTTCTACTTCATCCCCATTGATATAGGCAGGGGCATGTTTTCCTTTATGCTTCCTGAAGTCGATGACAATCTCCTTCATTTCACTGACATTGAGGGAGAGATTATTGTTGCTGCATCAGTTCACTAGATTCTCTATCTCATTCCTGTATTCTGTCTCGTCATTGTTTGAGATTCGACCCACTACGATGGTGTCGTCAACAAACTTGAAAATTGAATTGGAGAGGAATTTCGCCGCACAGTCATAAGTGTGTAAGGAGAATAGCAGGGGGCTGAGAACATAGCCTTGTGGGGCACCGGTGTTGAGGATGACCATGGAGGAGGTGTTGTTGCCTATCCTTACTGATTGTGGTCTGTCATTTTTCTGACAATGCAGCAAATCTAATGTTGGGCTCAAAGCAGCTCAAACGGAAATGGAATAATATTCCACTTTAGTCATTAGATTTAGGTTACCAATGACTTGCAGCATAGTTTACAATATTTCTTTGAAGTATCTGGGGATGGAGGGGAGTGTCGTGATCTTTCTTTGACCAATAGTGCACGTTTCAGTTATTTGGTTGCAAATCAGAAGTCCAATGTTTTAACCATGTGATATGAAAAATCCAATTTGGGCCATTGCAACTGGCTAACTCTATTCTGCCTCATTTATTGAAGCTGTTACTTTCACCACTCTGTCTGTCTCCATATCTGTTTGGAAATGCTGGAGGCAGTTGTATTACTTAACCACTGAGTGCAGTGGCTGTTCACTTGCTGCTGAATCCATTACCATTGCAAGCAATTGTCTCTTGTTTAACTGATGAAGAGTCATCCAGACATAAAACGTTGACTCTGTTCTCTCTCCACAGATGCTGTCAGACCTGCTGTGATTTCCCGGCGTTTTCTGTTTTTGTTTCAGATTCCAACATCCATAGTAATTTGCTTTTATTTTGTTTAACTAAACTGTTTGCAGTCTTGTTGTCCTGTGTGACACTAAGTTGATCTGTTGACCCCCATGACCTGTTCATCACTAAGTCTGCCTGAGTCCTTCTACACAACATGGTCCAGCTCACTGTCCATTTAACTTCCGTTAATCACAGGAGGAGGCCATTCAGCCCACTGTGTCTGCACCAGCTCTCCGAATGAGCAATTCCCGTAGTACCATTCTTCCATTTCCTGCTTGTAACCCTGCATCTTCCTTTTCAGATAAAAGTCTAATTCCCCTGAATGCTTTGATGGAAGCTGTCTCCACCACACACTGAGACTGTGCCACTTGCTCTGTGAATCTGTTGCTTCCCATATCACAAAATTGGCATTGGAGCTCCTTGGTGTTAGTTCGGAAAATAAGTTTTGATATCACTTCTGCCTGACCTGATGTGGTACCCCAGATGGGTACTTGGACTGATTTCACTGTACATTGAACATAAGAACATGAGAACATAAGAAATAGGAGCAGGAGTAGGCCATCTAGCCCTTCGAGCCTGCCCCGCCATTCAATAAGATCATGGCTGATCTGTCGTGGCTCAGTTCCACTTTCCCGCCCTCTCCCCATAACCCTCAATCCCCTCTCTTATCAAGAACCCATCAACCTGCTTCTTAAAAATATTTAGCGAGGCAGCCTCCACCACTTCAACGGGCAGAGAATTCCAGAGATTCACCACCCTTTGAGTGAAGAAGTTCCTCCTCAACTCCTCAATTGTGTTCAACTCATCTCTTATTTTAAAAATAAGAATATTCCAAATGATCAGTTGAAAGGTTTATTTTATTATTGATGCAGATGGGCAAATATACTTTGGAGAAATGTTACTAACTGTTCTTCAAAGTGTACTTTTTCTTCTTTACAAACAGCAGGCAAGTCCATTGAATTCCAGACTAGGCACAGTGCTGGCTAATTTTAATCAGTGTCTTCTGTAATCTGGTGGACCTAAATTTGAGTCAAAGTCTTTGTAATGGGCTTTAGAAGGTACTAATGGTTGCCCATGACACCATAATTACAGCCATTATATATTTTGAGTCCTTCGTAAAGCATTTCAAAAAAAGTAAAAAAATCCAGGCAACAAAGCAAAACACTTCTGCAATGAGGAGAAGGCAGTGCATCCAAAGCGCATCAGCACTGCCTGGGGAGAAAGTTGTACAATGCTCCAGGATATCTATACCCCTCCAATTCTGGCGCCTTGAGCATCTTCAGTTTTAATTAATCCATCACTGGGGCTTTAGTTGCCTAGTTCTTAACCTCTGGAATTCCCTTGTTAAACCTTTCTGCCTCTTAACCTCATTGTCCTTTCTTTGAGACACTCCTTAAGAACTATCAAGCTTTTGACCACCTGCCCTAACACCTTATGTGACTCGGGGATTTGAGGGCAGGAGCAGGGGGTGGTATTGCTTGCCTGCTGCCTCCCCCATTAGCAACAGATCAGCTTTAAAACACAAGCTCTGTGGTGATGTAATGCTGTTCTGTTTTTTTGTTGGGGCTGGCCACACTTGCCAGCCTTCCAGTGCCCAACCTTGTTATGGTGGTGAAAGTGGAATTAGGCCTTTAATTGCATTTTTATTGGGCTGTTACGGTCCTTAACAGGCCCAAGGGCAGACAGGCGAGCAAACACCTTATCCACCCACATAATATGAGGAAGGAAGCCGGACATGAAGTTTCCATATTAATTTAGTGCACTAAAGTTGCCATATGAGTACAACTTTTATTAATAATATTGCAAAATATATTTCATTCAACTTTCCCCAAAAACTTCTATATTGTGTTCATGACATTAAAAAGGCACCTTTTTTGGAATCAGACTGAGGTTCCTGAGAACAACAACCTGTGCTCATGTACTTGCCATTCATGGGATAGCCATTATATCCCATAATGGCTTAGAATTAGCTTTGTAGTTCTATGGTCATGTGAGTTACTCCAGGTATTTGCACCAATGAAAGGCAAAATAAACAGTAGATGCCAACAGACCAAAACGCATGGTCTGGGTTTATTTACATCTATCTAATGCACTGGTTAAATCATAGTACATCACAATGGCACAGTGGTTAGCATTGCTGCTGCACAGTGGTTAGCATTGTTGCTTCACAGTGCCAGGGATCTGGGTTCAATTCTGGCCTTGGGTGACTGTGTGGAGTTTGCACGTCCCCCCTGTGTCTGTGTGGGTTTGCTCCAGTTTCCTTTTGCAGTCCAAAGATGTGCAGGTTAGGAAGATTAGTGGGGTAAAATACACCATAGTATTATGGGATAGTCATGATGTGGAGATGCCGGCATTGGACTGGGGTAAACACAGTAAGAAGTCTCACAACACCAGGTTAAAGTCTAACAGGTTTATTTGGTAGCATACGCCACTAGCTTTCAGGGCTCTGCCCCTTCGTCAGGTGAGTGGGGAGTTCTGACCACAAACAGGGCATATAAAGGCACACATTCAGTTTACAGAATATTGATTAGAATGCAAGTCTTTACAGCTAATCAAGTCTTAAAGGTGCAGACAGTGGGAGTGGAGACAGCATTAAGCATAGGTTCAAGAGATGTGTTTTGTCTCCGGACAGGATAGTAAGTGAGATGTTCAAGTGCAAAACTGGTAGTGATTAAGAGTGTTGTGTTAAGAGTGATTGGAGTGTTATGTACTACTTTGTTGGACTGTGCTTAGGGTGCAGTTTTCAACATATTTTGTCTCTCTACTGCAGAACATCAGAAAAAAATTGCACTATTATTCAGATGACTGGATGTTCAATTTCACACTGTAATGCATTTAGTCCTGTAGTTGTATTGGATGTTGTCATTCCAGAGATTGGAGCACAAAATCTAGGTGCATGAGTATAGTGCTGAAGGAATGCAGCATTGTTGGAGGTGCCATCTTTTAGAGGTTCCCGTCTGCTTTAGTTGGATGTAACTATTCCTAAGGCACTATTCAAAGAAGAGGAGAGGAGTTTTCCTGGTGATCTGAGATTATCTTATATATCATGCAATGGTAGCATACTGGTAATATCACTGGGCTAGTAATCCAGGTGCTCAGGCTAATATTCTGGGATCATAGGTTCAAATCCCACCACGGCAGCTGATAGAATTTGAATTCAATCAATCGAATCTGGAATTAAAAGGCTAGTCTCAGTAATGGTAACCATGAAACTATTATTGATTGTTAGAAAGAAAACCTATTTGGTTCACTAATGTGCTTTAGGGAAGAAAATTTGCCAACTTTAGCTGGTCTGACTTGCATGTGACTTCAGATCAATGTGGTTGAATCTTAATTGCTCTTTGATATGACCTGAAAACCATCAGGCTCTGTGGAGATTATGGGATGGGCAACAGACACTGGCCTTGCCAGCAACATCTACATCCCATGAAAGAATACAAATAATAAAATCTCAATAGCGGTTACACTTGGATAAACTTCACTAGCTGTGAACCGCTTTGGAATATCTAAAGATAAATGCAAACTCTTCCCTTTCATTATATCTGCAACAGTGTGCAGGTCTCTTCATTAATTTGTTTGTACAGAAAGGCTCTGTGGTGCAAAATAAGTTTTAAACTGATTTGCGGTTTGAATTTATATTGCAAATTGATATTAATTCATACTAAACTGCAGTTTCCAATAATCTCACCAGGCCATTATACCATCACTTTGACATGGATTTATAGCAATTGTGTAGTAATATGTATAACTCTGGACTTATTTGGGCAATCAGACTCCTTGGCAAACTGGAGTCAGATCTACTTTTCAGGGATTTCTTTCACCAATTAAGTATATCACGAGCTGTAGTTGTGCAACACTCAAACTTGCAATGTTTCACAACTTTTCACTTTGAACTGATTTGATGTTGGTGGAGTGGCTGTGATGCTACCTGTTACTCATTTTAAGATTTAACCTGTCACTGGGCACTGTGCATTGCACAAGTGAAGGGTTTATGTAGCTATCACAAATCTGTTCACTATGCCTGAGAGGGATAGGAGAAACTTAATTTTCATAGCTTGTAGAATGTGACTGTGATAAGTGATCTGTTATTGAATGTTTCTTGATGTTATTAACATAGAGTATTAATGTTATTGTGATTTCAGTTTTTCAAAGCCTTTTCAAAAAAGTATAATTGTAGATTATTAGTGACTTGCTTTCTAATGTTAATTTGTCTAATTAAAAGTGAATTGCAAAGTTTGACTAATACTGCAGGCATTCTTTCAATATTAATGCAGATGTTGACAAGATAGATTGATGAATAGATGAAAATGGTAGCATAGTGGTTACTTTACTGGACTGGTAATCCAGAGGCTTTGACTAATCATCTGGACGTAAATTTTCATCATAGAAGATAGGAAATTTGAATTTGGTTGATTATATAAATGTGATATTGGAGGCAAAGAAAAACTTCTTTCAGTAATGGTGACTGTATAACTATGGGATTGTCGCAAAGACCTATCTGGTTCTCCAGTGTCCTTCGGACCAAAAATATATGAACAGAAGCAAGCCATTTAGCCCATCGGGCCTGTTCCTCTATTCAGTGAGATTATGAACGATCTGAAATGATAACCCTCAACTCCACTTTCCTATCATATCCCCATTGCCTTTGCTTCCTTTACTGATCTGTTAATCTGTTAATCTCGGCCTTGAACATGCCTAACTATCCAGCCTCCACAGCCCACTGTGGCAAAGAATTCCACAGATTTGCTACCCCCTGAGAGAAGAAATTCCTCTTCTATCTCTGTCTTAAATAGGTGATCGCTTACTATGAGGGCATATCTGAGATTATGCCCTCTGGTCTGAGACTCCCCCACAAGGAGAAACATCCTCTCGGCATCTACCTTGTCAAGCCCCCTGAGAATCTCATATGTCTCAATAAAGTCACCTCTCATTCTTCCAAACTCCAATGCATACAGTCCCAACCTACTCAACTTCTCCTCGTAAGAAAATCCTTACATACCAAGGATCAACCTAGTGAACCTTGCCTGTGTTGCTTCTGATGCCTGTATATCTTTCCTTTAGATAAGGGAAGCAAAACTGTTCACGGTATTCCAGGTGTAGTCTAACTGTTGCCTTGTGTAGTTTCAGCAAGACTCCTCTATGAAATAAAGGCTGGCATTTCATTTGCTTTTCCTATTACATGCTGAACTTGCATGCCATGTTTTTGTGATGTACACTCTAGGACCTACCTCCAAATTCCTTACAGCTACAGCTTTTGCAGTCTTTCTTAATTTCAGTAATCTTCAGTTCTTTTATTCTTCTGACATGACTTCAGTGTATAACTTCACATTTTCTCATGTTACGTTTACGGGAGGTAACCTGACATCCTTGCTAGGTCTGGCCTATGTGACTCCAAGTCCTTAGTGTAGTTGACTCTCAAATTCCTGCTGTGGCCTACCAGCCACTAAAAGGAGTCGAGGGCAATTAAGGTCGGGCAATCAATGCTATTTTTGCCTGTACACCCTCTATTAAAAGTAAATTTCTCCCAGCTTTCTCCCCAGTCCGCATTATCTTTCTTTCCTCCCCTTTGAATTCATGGAGTCAACCTTTCTTCCATCGATCTTTACAGGTTGGGAAATACAGCAAAGAAATTTGATGTATCTAGATAGAATAAATAAAGTGAGATCTTGAGTATATTGAAGTTCATTAGATCAAGATTCTGCTGCATTTCCAAGTTTCATTGACCATTCCTGCCCATTAAGACTTCTGAAATTCTCTGAAACTCTATTTACTTGTACATAGCATTTATTTAGCTCCTTTAACAACACCCCATTGCATTTTATAACTAATAAAGACTTTTGAGATGTTGGTGTAACATGGCAGATAATTTGTGCAAAGCAAGCTCCCACAAACAGCAAGAGATATTGGCCAGATAATCTGTTTTCATGAGAGTTAGGAGATAAATGGTGTTCAGGACATAGGGGAACGCCACCACTCTTTGAACAGTGCCACGGGACCTTTTATGACCACCTGTAAGAGCAGATAAGGTCTTGGTATGTATACTTCTGGAGAGCACAATTTAAGAAAAAAGTTCATCTTCTCTGATTTAAAAGTAAGTTTAAATTCAGTTAGATGGTAGTAACTATGGTTTTAATTTGGCTAGATATTGCTGTGGTATTAAATGGTTTCTTTCTTGTCTTAAAATATTGCTTTATTGAGAAGACTCAATCATGGCTGCTTTTTTAGTGACTTTATAATTAACTTTTGGCTTGGACATCAAAAAGCAAGTCATTTGTATTTTTCTTTCACGTAGATCCTGCCTTATTGATAAAAGTCTATGTAATTACGTTCATGGAAACCATAAATTCAAAAATCCCTTATGGTTTATTATTTAAACTTGTGTGTGAAGTTATATGATATGGTGGTGGGGTAAGGGGTGAAAAACACATTTTGGGTGGGATTTTCCAGCCACACTTGCCCTGAAACTGGAAAATCCCATCCTAGGTCAACAAACCCTGCCACGGTCCACCCCTGTCCTGCTACGATTCCCATGGTGGGTGGAACAGGAAAACTCTCCCCATCATCTTTTTATATTTGGCAAAGAACAAAAGTGCAATCGTGTGTGCACTTTCACTATTTTGGTTCTCCATAAAATCACATCGCCGATAATGTGAGAAAGTTGGTAACTACTTGAAATGGAAGAAGTTGAAATTGTTTGGATTTTTAATGTGGTCACCATATAGAAAAGCAATGCAGATACATTTCCTGAAGGGCAATGGAAGTGGTGAGTGGCTGTCATTTGTTGAAGAATAGAATTGTTCTTTTACGGTCATTGCAGTAATTGACAGCTGATGGACAAGTTTATTTGTTGCAGCCCTGCTTAATTGGATCATGTCTTTTACCATCTCCTCTATCACATGTAGTTGTCCTGCAGGAGCCCTCTACTGTGTGAATAATGGCTCCTGGCAAACTTCTAAACTAAGTTACTGATCATATTTCTTGACAAGTCCTCCTTCAGCATCCTGTGATTGTCTTAAAGTTACAGAAGCTAATGTCTCGGGTGCTGTAGCAATTATGCCACTGAGCTGGCCTGAGATTTCAAATAATACATTTGTAGCAAATAAAACTTACAAGGATAGCACAGTATGCATGATGCTAAGTAGTGAAACAATTGCAAATGCAAATTTGTTATAACAAGCTGATGAACTTCGTTTTCATTTATTTCTATTTTTTACTTTGTTCTTTGTACATTGTATATATGTTTCTATTTTAGTTGCACGGACATTTAGTAATTTTAGCGTCTCTGGATGTTGATTGGATTTATGTTTTTGAACTCTGTAAAATTCTTTTTCTTTGAAATTGTACAGTACTGTTTGGAAAGTTATCCTTTTTTTTAAGCTTGAACGCCACAGTACTGAGATCTTCTCTTGAAACCATCAGACTCTCCCACAAGTCATCCCAATATTCCTTACAAACCTTTGAATTAGGAGCGAGAGTAAGCTATCTCGACTCTTCGAGCTTGCTCTTCTATTCAGTGAGATTATGGCTGATTTGATTGTAACCTCAACTCCATATTCCCAATAATCTTTCATTTGCTTGTTTATCAAGAAACTACCTACCTTTGCCTTAAAAATGTTCAAAGACTCCACATCCATTGCCTTTTGAGGAAGAGAGTTCCAAAGATGGAATGCTCTGAGAAAAAATTTCTCCTCATCTCTGTTCTAAATGAGCAATCTGTTACTTTGAAAAAGTGACCCCAGTATTAGATTCACCCACAAGAGGATACATCCTTTCCACATCAACCCTATCCAGACCCTTCAGGATCTTGCATGTCTCAATCAAGTCATCTCTTACTCTTCCAAACCCCAGCAGAAAACAAGTTTAGCATTTTTAACCTTTCCTTGTTAGACAACTTGCCTATTCCCGGTATTAGTCAAGTAAACCTTCTCTGAGCTGCTTCTAAAGTATTTGCATATTTTCTCACTTTTTGAGTGCAGCTGTTTTGTCCATGTTTGGACCAAGGCTGTAATGGGGCCAGGAGCCAAAAGCCCGGGTGGACCCTAAATTGAATATCAGTGAGCTGGTGACTATTGCTGTGTAAATATCCTTAAATAGCACCGTTGATGATGCCTTATTTTGCTTTGCTGATGACTGAGAATAGACTGATGGGCTGGTAATGGGATAGCTGGATTGGATTTGTCCCGCTTTTTGTGGACAGGCCATACCTGGGCAATGTTCCATTTTGCTGGGTAGGTGACAGTGTTGTAGCTGGACTGGAACAGCTTGGCTAGAGGTGTAGTTGGCTTTAGAGCACAAGTCTTCAGCACTGCTGCGATAATGGTGTCAGAACTCACTACCTTTGCACTATTCAGTGCCTTCAATTTTTTGATATCATGTGGAATGAATCAAATTGGCTGATGACTGATGGTTGTTTAATTGTCCACAATCATTCACGACTGGATCTGGAACGCCTGCAAAGCTTTGATCTGGTCAAAGTGGCATGGCTTAGCTCTGTCTGTGATGTGCTGCTTTTGCTTTTTGTCATGTGTATTGTTTGTTTATCAGGTTGACACCTCATTTTTACCTTCACCTTTTTTAGGTATGCCTTTACAATTTATTTTCTCATCCTAGTTTGAGTTTTTAAGTTGAATTTTGAAAGCAAACAAAGTTTCTAATTATTCCTTATGGTTTGCTGATGTGTTATTTAGAGTGCAGAGCGTAGAAATGGACCATTCGACCCAACCAGTCAATGCCCTGAGTGTACTCGCATTCTTTGTTATCTAACCATCAGCATAACCCTCTGTTTCCTTCTCCCTCACAAGCCTAATTAGCTCTCTCTCCAATACATCTATACCATTCATTTCAAGCACTCCAAATGGTATAGAATTCCACATTGTCAGGTCACTCTGGAGAAA
Organism: Carcharhinus amblyrhynchos; assembly: GCF_965287045.1. Lineage (NCBI taxonomy): Eukaryota > Metazoa > Chordata > Chondrichthyes > Carcharhiniformes > Carcharhinidae > Carcharhinus > Carcharhinus amblyrhynchos. The sequence continues at coordinate 48,340,108 of NC_137327.1, forward strand.
GATGTTTCTTCTGAACTTCCTATTTGATTTCTTGGTGACTATCTTATATTGATGGCCTTTTGTTTTATTCTTTCCCAAAAATGCAAACACTTTTGCCACGTCTACCAAAAGATTTATGAGATCATCTCTCAGCCTGTCCTTTTCAAGAGAGAAGAGGCAGAACCTGTTCTAATAAGTTAGAAAATGTGGGTATTTAAATGAATGAGAGAAACAGAGATGCAAAGACGTAGAAAGGCAAAAAGTCAAGGAAACATGCATATATAGAGACATTATGCTTGCAAGAACAAATCATAAAAGAATAAATTTTGATGTTTCCAGAGCGCTCATCCAGTTACAAGCCAACACTTTCAAACCCAGAATGTAAATGCAACCGCTGCATCTTGCATTCCATCTCACTTTGTTGTCTTAGCGAGGAAACTACACCTTTTACATACGTGATATAAATATTTTAAATGCCAGCTACAGTTTTCATTGAGCATTAAATATGGAATTCATCCCAAAAACACCAGGAACATCATTTAATAAAAATTTATCTTGCTGTGAATTTGTGAGCTTGATAACTCTGTATTGTATAAAAGTCCCAAACATTAAATGATATGTTTACAAGCAGTGCACACACAACATTTTGTGTTTTGCGAGCAGCAGGTGTTTGCCACAAAGAATTCTAAAAGTCCCATCGCATTGCATAGGCCACTACATTGAATTCAAAACCCAGTTCCCCAAACTTCGCAGTAGAATTCTCTATGCAGTTATGTTGAAAACAGTCATCACTGCTACAATGTACAAGTTATATTGCCGTGACAACCAGAGACAGACTAGCTATGAATCTGATTGTCTATATATAGTCTACAAATACTGTGATGCAGTCACTGAGTGCAGGAAAGAATATGCTTTATCACTGGTCGTCACTGTCTAAATTAGTACATGTAAAACATTCTGGACTGAATATCAAAAGTAATTGAAGCTTTCTTTATTGATTCTTGGAATGAGAGCATCGCTGGCAAGGCTCAAATTTATTGCCTATCCATAATTGCACTTGTCAAGGTGATGGTATGCCCCCCTTTTGAACTCCTGCAGTCCATGTACTGTAGGTACATTCACAGTGTTTTCAAGGTGAATTTACAGGATTTTAACTCAGTGACATTGAAGGAATGGCTGTCAGGTACCAAGTCTGGACGGTTGTGTCCAGCAAAGGCATATCATGATATGATTTTTTTCAGTCAATACTTTTAAAAATTGGATACGATCAAACTGTTAACATGTCATTTGGGCTTCAGACAGTATCATATCTGCAGTAAATATGTACTTAAATACAGACATAAGTGAGCCATTTGTAAAATTCAACACATTTCATTGTTTAAGGAGGGACCAACACATTAAGACTATGGAGTTTCCAGAATGCCCGTCTCTGTATTTCAGACTGGATAAAGGGGAAGATTGAAACTCAGTAGCCATTATCAACTTTTCATATGTATCACAACGGCCACCACCATCAAATTAGACTGGGCCTCAGAAGCGTTAACCCAGCAGTCATGTGTTCAAAAGTAGTTCCCAGCATTGCACCCGTACTACCCTAGGACCAGCAGAACCATTAGCCAGTTTGAGAACCAGACTCTGAAACTAGCTGCAAGTTATCAAGCAATCAAAGTACTTAACATGTTCCAGTTTCAAAGTTCTCCTGAGAACCAATTGCCTAGATATTTGAACACGAGAGAGTGCACAACTTGCTGTGAACCTTTTGATTTACAAGCCCATCATTTTAACTTTAAATCACTGAATCCATTCAAGAAACCACAGTCTGCCACAGGGGGAACTGGAGATTGTAAATAAATTAATTTGTGCATTATCTCTATCGAAATGTCAATCTTTGTGTGTGCCTGTGAGATCAAGTGTGTGACATTGTGTTATTTTAGTATAATTGTAAAAGTGTGTGAGAATAAATAACCTTTATTTTTAAACTCATGAAAGCTTGTTGTTGAATTAGTTAATTGGAATCCACACTCCAAGAGTAAGAAAAGACACCGTTTTTTTCCATACAAAACACATTGATGACGAGAAGTGAGAGAGTTCTTTCTGTGACCCTGAGATGGGAGCTTGCAAGTGGTTATTTTCCCGTGTGTCTGCTGCTTATTTTCTTCTGTGTTCGTGGTCATTGGTTTGGAAGGTACCATTGAATTGTCATTGGTGAGTTGCTGCAATGAATCTTGCAGATAGTACATGTACTGTGACTGTACTGGTGGTGGACGTAGTGAATGTTTAAGGTGGTGGGTGGAGGGTGATCAGCAGGCTGCTTTTGTCTTGGATGGTCAGGAGGAGTTACTCGAGTGTTGTTGGAGTTACACTCATTTAGGTGAGTGGAGAACATTCCATCCCACTCCTGATTTGTCCCTGACAGGTCCTGGAGAGTAAGAAGTCACCACCAAGAACAAGAAACTTGAGGAACTTGGCATCACCACCAGCAGACTTCTTACTGTGCTTACCCTAGTCCAACACCGGCATCTCCACATCAGGTTCTATAGAATCAGGAGGTGAGTTATTCACTGCAGAATTCCTAGCCCCTGAAAACAAGAAAGGCAGCTATGCAAAAAGTGATGTTTAAATCCTAAATGTGAATTTTTTCATCCCAAATTCTGTGAGCTTCTATTTTGTAATGCAATGTGTTTCAAGTCTGCAGTCTTAAACTAACCAAGCAAACCTAGCTCATTGGGTACCACATAACTGTTCAGCAAAATACTTTACACGAGCATTAATACGGTTTCATATTGAGATTCCTACAGATAAGGAGGATGTTGATGCAAAGTTTCTTGTGCTGAGAATTTATTTATAGCATAGCTTCCAGTAAATTGAGTTCAGCATTTGAATGTAACGTCTATGTGAAAATTGCTGTGTCCTCCCACAACACTATAATAACTATCTTTTCCTATCTTTTTAACATTTAGCAAGATTGTTCGTGCACTGTACAGCTTCTAAATGTAAACAAACAGTTACTGACCAGAGAACAAATAGAGGCACAGTTAGGTGCAATTTTGGAACTTGCAGTCTGTTTAATAGCAGACCTGCCATCAGAACTTTATAGAAATTGTATTATTTCTGTTAAGTATTTCATTGAGAATCAGGTAAAATTAATTCCCTCTTATATAGTGATGACTTTGCACTTATTTGTTTAGTTTCATTTGATAATTCTTTTGGCCATTTTAAGTCTGTTTTCTTTTCAGCCCTCTGTGCACCACTGCTCAACCAACATGTTGAAGAGATGACCAATTTACTGGCCTATTCCAAGCCTGTGTCTCTGTTATGTTTCTGCTCCAACTTAGAATCATAGAATCCTTACAGTGCAGAAGGAGGCCATTGGCCCATCGAGCCTGCACCGACAACAGCCCCACTCAGGTCCTATCCCAGAAACCCCGTATATTCACCCTGCCAACCCCCCTGACACTAAGAGGCAACTTAGCATGGCCAATTAATCTAACCTGCTCATCTTTGGACTTCCTCTTTCTTTTGGTGGTGAAGTACCTGGTTACCTTATATAAACAACAAACATTGGAAATGTGCTAAGAAATAAAGGTTAAAATATTGTCATGCAATTTAGCCATGCAACAAGTTTGCAAGATTCTGCATTAACATCTACAATTACATTTTCATTGAAATGGTATTCTGTAATGCCTTGGGCCTCAGAATGGTCCAAGGCATTTCATAGCCAGTGAATTATTGTCACTGTCATAGCAAGGCTATTGTGATAACCAATTTGCAAGTGACGTGGGGTAGCAATAAAATAAACTAATGGATCAATTCTGATCTCCCACTTGAGTCAGGATATGTGATGAAATTTCTTGAAATTACAAATTGCTGAAGTACAATTCACAGGGCCTTACTGAATCAAATACTTAGATTTGCCTGGCAACAAAGACATGTCAGAAGTCCCTCTGGAAGGTCGAAAGCCACACTATGTACCTGAGAGGATTTCTTCAGCCCCAGGAAGCAGGTGGCTCAAGAGAATGCGTGTTATGATCTTCTCTGCTTTGGACAAGTATTGAAAATACCTTGATAGTTTCCACATTATGAATTATCTCCCTTCCTGAACATGGTTACAGTTCTCGCATTTCTGAAGTCGAAAGGGAGTTATTTTGGGTTGTACTGCTTAGGTGCAGAAGACTGGTGTTTTACACATGTTTTCCAGCATTGTTTATGTTGAACCAGTCGTGGTGATGATGATGATGTTGAACTCTGTGGCCTGGACACAACTGTTTGAAGATTTTTTGAATTGGTCTTCTCCTCTTTCTCCTCCCCTCCCCCCCAACTATCCCAAAGGGACAGTCACAGATGCTGTTGCCCAAAGACTTCTCTGCTCCATCACAAATGTCCAGTTGCCTTCTGTATCTGCTGCTTGTGTGTGGATTCTTCAGTAGCAACTTCCAGGTTCACAGTCTTGTCCCCTTTGCCAGTTCTCTGACACCACACTAATTAGCAGAAGGGCCTTGGTAGAAGTTTGTGTGACTTTGTTTAATGTGGGGACCTTGAGGCGCCATCATTGCCCACACATTTTGACTGGTTTGGTGATCAGATTCTAGTGACATGTTGGCCACAATGACTGGGACCATCTTCTCACTGCAGCCACATTCAACTTTTGTGTGGTTTTCCATTGCCTGTTCTACTGTTGACAATTTTTTTAGATTACACTTTGCTTGGCATCTCCAGACAGAAATGACTCCACATTTGACAGACATCCAGTCTGTATTCACAATGCTGCAAACATGTCTGTTTATCAATAATCAACATTAATTGTGCCATGGTTTTCTAAATTCTGTTCCCATGTTTATATATCATAAAGTGCTGCAAAACTATTGCCTTCACCTTTTTACACAAATGTTTGCTGAAAAATAGAAAATAATGGAAATGCTCAGCAGTTCAGGTAGCATCTGTGGAGAGAAACAATGTAAACGTTTCAAGTGTAGTGCTTCGATCTGTGATTAAATCACTGACCTGCACTCATGCTCTATCCTGTCATATGGTAACGGAATTCCCAGAGGACTATGTCCAACATGAGGCAGCATAGCCAAGAAAGAAGAGAAGGGAAAAAAACACCAGAGGTGAAAAGATCTGCAAATATGTTTGTTTTATGGATTCTCGTACTTTTTTTCTCCCAGTGGACAGCTGTGATTTAAATTGTGTCTACTTTAATCAAAAGTTACTGGTCCCTAGTATTACACAAAACTACAGGACTTCTGAAGTACAAAATATTTCTAAGCAGCAGAAAAATACATAATTGGCTTTAGTCACAGAACTTTTTAACACTTTCCAACCATACCATCAAGAAATGGCAATTAATAAAATCTTAATTATTTAAATTTCATATGTTTTAGTGATAATTACAGAATGACGTTGCAAAGCTTTGACAAAGAGTCGTTTGGACTTGCAATGTCAGCTCTTTTCTCTCCTTACAGATGCTGAGATTTTAGAGCATTTTCTGTTTTGGTTATAAGAATCCATAGTTTTAAACAAAGTAAAGTTTATTAATTCAGAAAAGTAAAACAATCTACAGTATTTATCTGATACTCCTATGTTCAGAATTAACATGTAGTAAATATTAATTCAAGACAAACTGTGGCCGACTGGGGATTTTATGGCACTCTATAATACACCACATTACACATTAAATGACACAAGCGACTAAGGTAGATCACATTGATTTCTCATCAATCCACCCAGATGTCAGTGAATCACACTATCATGTTGAAGTTCTATCTCCCTCTGCGGGATTTCAACTCTTCACTTTCAGAGATCTATCTTCTGAATTTCCTCAAAAGTCACTCAGACTTGGATTGCCTTAACGACTGTTGATCTCCCAATGGTTCAGTCACTCCTCCTGAGAATGCATTCCATGGAATTCACAATCCTGCACTCCTGCCTCTAATTACCAACACATTTCCAACTCATTTGCAGCCTGCTAACTTCACTCAGCTGGCACTGCTCTGGTTTCTCAGTATTTCAGTCACCCATCTTCATCAAGCTATAAATGACGTCCAGGACTGCTTCTGAGCCCTGACCTGCTCCAGCAGTGATCTTCCACCATCTTCACAGTCTTAGTACTTTGCAAATTCTAATTGCCATGAGCCTGCTAACAATCCCCAGGAAATCTCGTGTGAGCTGTAAACCACATGAGATTCGACCTGCAACCAATCTGCTTTTCCAACAAACACACACAAATTGAAACTTAAGAACCTTCTTGAACATCGGTCATCTCCATGAGGATGTAGACGCTTAGGATTCTCTGCATGCTTTTAGACTAATTTAGCTTTAAAATCCAAAACAACTCGGTTGCACTTCTTTGCAACAGTTTCAATATCACATGCCCAGTTTTTCAGCTAAATAAGCCCACCTTCTGTTAACATGGATCCCTCTCTTCTACGCTGATTCCATTAAAGAAATATGGGTAAACCAATGAGCTGTCATTTTCTTTTAAGTGTTCTGGCAATCTCAAGTTTAGCATTTAATTACCTTCACAACAACAATCCTCCCAAAACTAGATATTACCTCTAAAATATTAATATGAACTATGTACTCGATATTCGTCACAATAGTTAACTTATCTAAGCTGATAGATCATGAATCATTAATTTCAATACAACTTTAAACTATTTTTTAATAACCTCCTTTGAGACAGCCACTTAGAATGTAAGGGGACAAGTTCTGTATCAAATGATAAGCACCAAATGGTTATGTTGTGAATACAAGTCTATGGAATGCTACGGGTCAATTGGCTATTAATTCTCTAATGTGATGTTGATTGAAACATTGAATGTAGCTGGTTGAAATTAAAAAGTCCTTGTGTGCAGGAGAGCTATTTTATTTTTGTCATATTGTTTTCCAAGTGAATTTGGTTACCAGAAAAAGCCTGTTCCATTTAGCATAGTGGTATGTTGACAAGGATGGAAATATGACTGCGGTATAAATCTTTCATTGCAGACATTGGTTGTATCAGTCAAATGGTGCAGAGGGGAAATAGTTCAACAAGTATTTAACCTCTTGCTTGCCCTTACAATTATTCAATAAAATTTTGGACTTGGGCAGGGGGGTGGGGGGGGGGGTGGGGGGGCCCTAACAGGAGTGCTTGGCGTTGCTGATCCTGAGAAAATAACAAAGACTGACTCAAAAATTTTTTTTTAAATTTGCACTTAGATTTTATCTAGTTATTGTGCAACTTTTCACATGATACTTATTGAGTAATATGTAGCTGTGCTTTTTCAATGTGATCTAACTGAATTTGCACATAAGCGCTAAACAAATTGATTCATAAATATAAAGCTAAAATGTAATTTGTGTTCTTGAGTGTTGCTACAAACATTGTATTCAATGCACACAGTCGTGCTGATCTATTCGAGTGTGGGACAAGGTGGCACACAACTTGAATGTGATCTGATGCATAGGAATAAAGATAACCAGAAGCAATTAGAGAGGAGGTGGGGAGCTAGCACTCAAGCCAAGTGTGGGGAAAATATAGGAGGGACAATTTGGAATCATCCTCCAAACATGCACTGCATTGGTTCCATTTAATTCTTTGGGCTAATCCAGAAGTCCCCTGGGGTCCCACTCTCAAATTGGTATTCCACTTTGGAAGCTGATGAGGGCACTGGTACCTCCAGAGGTGCAATCAGAGCCAAGCTTCTAACACCACAAATGGTGGGGGGAGGTGGAGAAGGGAAGGAAGAGCAATAATGATTGGAGATTCATTAGTCAGGGGAGCAGACAGGTGTTTTTGTGGCCTAAGGATCAACTTGGGGTGGTGTGCTGCCTCCCTGGTATCAGGGTCAGGGATAAGAACATAAGAAATAGGAGCAGGAGTCGGCCATCTAGCCCTTCGAGCCTGCCCCGCCATTCGATAAGATCATGGCTGATCTGTCGTGGCTCAGTTCCACATTCCTGCCCTCTCCCCATAACCCTTAATCCCCTCTCTTATCAAAAACCCATCAACCCGCGTCTTAAAAATATTTAGCGAGGTAGCCTCCACCACTTCAACGGGCAGAGAATTCCAGAGATTCACCACCCTTTGAGTGAAAAAGTTCTTCCTCAACTCCGTTCTAAACCGCCCCCCCTTTATCTTGAGGCTGTGCCCCCTAGTCCTACTATCCTTTCTGAGCGGGAAGAGTCTCTCCACCTCTATCCTATCCATCCCATTCATCATCTTATATGTCTCAATGAGATCTCCCCTCATTCTTCTAAACTCTAACAAGTACAAGCCTAGTTTATTCAGCCTCTCCTCATAGCTCAACCCCTTCAACTCCAGCATCAGCCAAGTAAACCTCCTCTGCACTCCCTCCAAGGCCAAAATATCCTTGCGTAAGTACGGCGCCCAAAACTGCACACAGTACTCCAGCTGCGGCCTCACCAATGCCCTATACAGCCGCAGCAAGACCTCCCTACTTTTATATTCAATCCCCCTCGCTATGAAGGCCAGCATCCCATTCGCCTTCCTGACCACCTGCTGCACCTGCAGGCTGGGTTTTTGCGACTCATGCACAAGGACCCCGAGGTCCCTCTGCACCGTCGCCTGCTGCTGATGTTACTGAACAAATGCAGGTTATCCTGAAAGTGGAGGGTGATCTCTAACTCTTCCATTTGGAAGAGTTAGAGATTGTGGTGCATGTTGTAAACTGAAAATGATGTGTCAAGAATTCAGGGAGCTAGGCAGTAGGTTAAAAAGCAGGACCTCTAAGGTTGTAAACTCTGAATTACTCCCAGTGCCACATCCTAGCAAGTATAGAAATCAGAAAGTAGGGCAAATGAATGTTTTAGATTCCAGGGTTATTGGGACTGTTTCTGAGGAAAGTGGGACATGTACAAAACAAAATGGTCTGCACCTGAGCCACATTAGGGCCAACATCCTTGCAGGTAGGTTTGATGGTGCTGTTGAAAGGATTTGAAATTAGTTTGCTAGGGTGAGGAGTCACAGAACATTAGTAAAGTAGAGGCATGTCATGCTGTGGTAAAGGATGCAAGTCAGAGTGAGTTCAGCTGTGTTGAATATCAAGAGTGTAAGGCAAAACTGGATGGTCTTTAATGCTAATAGTATAATAGGTAAGAGTGATAAACTAAGGGCATAGATTGGCATGTGGAAGTGTGATATTGTTGCCATCAATGAAACATGGTTGAGGGGAGGGTAGGACTGGCAACTTGACATTCCAGGGTATACGGTCTTTAGGTGAGATGCTAAATGAATACTTCTAATCTAATCAAGGAGGATGTAAGTACAAAATTCAAGAAAAGGAACAAAGAACAACACAGCACGGGAAACAGGCCCTTCGGCCCAACGAGCCCGCGCCGCCGTCCCATTGTCTCAGTGACCTATTCATGATTTTAGTCTACGCCTAATGTGCGAGGATCAGGGAGGTCCAATATAGGGACAATTTGTTACCCAATCAATCAGCCTAAAAGCGCATCGGGATGTGGGAGGAAACCGGAGCACCCGGAGGAAACCCACGCAACCACGGGGAGAACGCGCAAACTCCCACAGACACAGGCCCAAATCCATGTGTCCGCACAGCAACAGAGATAGTCTCTGAGCTGTCATGTTGCCCTCGAGATGGTCCAGTTTAAGCACACTAACGACATGAAGCAATAGGCCACTCCCGAAGCAACATCCAAGAGCAGCCCACTACAACCTGCCGCATGCATGCCCCTTGCTGGTCAACAAGGTGGACTTAAATGCCTGTGGAGACAAAAAATTCATTATTAAACAGGCAAAGACTGTAACATCCCTGAGGCAAAAACGGAATCCCAAGCCTACAATGTTTAGTAAGGCCTGCTATATCCCCCTATATGTAGACCGCTCATGTGGCTGTCTAAGTGACTCTTAAACAACCCTAGCGTGCCTGCTTCCACCACCTTACTCGGCAGTGCATTCCACACCCCCACTACCCTAGGACTGTGAGGACACTGAGCAGTTTGACATTGGAATTGAGAAGATATTGAAGGCTTTGACGGACTTAAAAATTGACGTATCTCCAAGCTTGGATGGATTGTGTTCCAAGCTATTGTGGGAGATGAGGCAGGAAATTGCAGGGCTCTGTCACAAATTTTTAATTCCAATCTGGCCCCAGGGGATGTGCCAGAGGACTGATGGATAGCTGATGTGGTTCCACTTTTCAAGAAGGGTGGTAGAGATGAACCAGGGAATTACAGACCAGTGAATCTCGCATCAGCAGTGAGAAAACTATTGGAGAAAATTCTGAAGGAGAGAATTAACCTCACTTGGAAAGACATGAGTTAATTAGGGATAGTCAGCGTAGCTTTGTCAGAGGGAGGTCATACCTAAGAAATTTGATATAAGTTTCCAAAATAGTGACTTAGTGTGTGGATAAGGGAAATGCAGTTGATGTAACTAATGTGGATTTTAGCCTTTGACAAGGTCACACATAGGAGACTGATTGAGAAGCACATGGAATTCAGGGAAATCTTGTGAGATGGTTCTGAAACTGGTTTAGTAATAGGGCACAAAGGTGGTGGTAGAAGGCTGAGTGACTAGAGGCAAGTGGCAAACCACAAGGTTCAGTGCTGGGTCTCTTATTGTTTATTACATAGATAATTGAAATAGATGATAATGTGGGGGAATGTTATGTAAGTTTGCAGATGACACCAAAATTAGTAGGGTGATTAATAGTAAAGAAGAATGCTGTAAGTTACAGGAAGGTATAGATATGTTGGTCAGATGGGCAGAGCAGTGGCAGTGGTATTCAAGTTTGGTAAGTGCGAAGTGATGCATTGTGGAAAAAATAACAACAAGAGTATATTTAATGAATGGCAGGATACTAGGAAGCTCAGAAAAACAGATGGATCTTGGGATGTTTATTCACAATTGCCTTTACCAGCCTCAGGCCTATCGTCCAGTGACTAGAATCCTCCCATGATATATAATTTAGTGCAGTTGCTATTGTTGATGGAGGAAGATACATTCCTGGTCAGTAATGAAGCACCCCAAAACAAACCTGAGTCTTAACTCTCTTGTGGAATGTAATACCACTGAATCAGTGATATGCAGTCTGTGCTTGGAACTGAGGAAGTGTCTGTCAACCCTGAACCTCTCATTGAGGGAGGCCCACTCAGTAACATCATGCGGTAGCAATGAAAAGGATCCAATTGGCAAAACCAGATAAGTGAAAGAGAATAACAACCACTCTTAATCTTACAACTGGAGGCTACCCCTGTTCAGTTTGTGGTCTGACCACTTACCAAGTTCTCTCATATGGTGTTATCCAAGAATGTGAGTGTTGCTGAAAAAAGTCACATTCACAAGAATACCAAATTGTAACGGGAACATCAATTTACACAATTTACACTACTGAGTAGAGTGCTGATTGATTGGCCTCTGCTCGGGGCATTATCATGGAGAATGTACTGGTGCTGGTGTAATACTTGGTATGTAGGCTGTCTGTCCCAGAGACTGACAGGTGGATCATATTGAACATCGTGTCCCTTTGGCTGTCCCAACAGGCAAAGTAGTGATTGTATCCAAGTCACCAATGCTTGCAAACCTCAAAACAGTTCAACGTTGGAGGTGATTTTTCTGTTGGCCAACACTTGCTAAACAATCCCAATTACGCTTAGAAATACACTGACAACCAACTCTGCTCACATACATGTGCTAGAAGCTATGTGGTTGAGGGGCGACCTGGTAGAAGTCCACAAGATTATGAGAGGCATGGACAGTGTGGATAGTCAGAAGCTTTTTCCCAGGGTGGAAGAGTCAATTACTAGGGGGCACAGGTTTAAAGGAGATGTATGAGGCAAATTTTTTACACAGAAGTGGTGGGTGCTTGGAACTCATTACCGGGGGGAGGCAGTGGAAACGGATATGACAGTGACTTTTAAGAGGTGTTTTGACAAGTACGTGCATAGGATGGGAATAGAGGGATATGGTCCCCGGAAAGGTAGAGGGTTTTAGTTAAGTGGGGTAGCTTGGGGGGCCAAAGGGCCAATTCTGGCGCTGTAATTTTCTTTGTTCTTTGTTCTAAATAATTACACAGGGCTTGTCCTTTACAGACTGATTGTGTACATTGCGCTTTTTTCAACTAAACAAAATAGGTGACAGTCATTCCCTGGCTTATTCCCCAGGTCACAAGAGGTGGTGACTTTGTGGTATTGTCACTGATATAGTAATCCAGAAATCCAGTATACTGCTCTGGGGACCCAGGTTTGAATCCCGCTTTGGCAGGTGGTGAAATTTAAATTCAATAAAAATCTGGAATTAAAAGTCTAATGATGACCACAAAACCATTGTCGATTGTGGTGAAAAACCATCTCGTTCTCTAATGTCCTTTGCTATAGTCATCAGGGCAGGTTAAGGACATTAGTAAACCAGTTGGTTCCTTATGACAATCAGTGATGGTTTAATGGTTATTATTATGGAGACTAGCTTTGTATTGCAGATTTATCTAAATCTATCAACTGCTATGGTAGATTTGAACCAATATCTCCAGAGAATCTGATATCTGGCAACATTACCACTATGCCATTATCTTCCCTATTTTGGGTGAGGATACCAAATTTTGAAAGGAGTTTTGTCTGCGCAGACTGGAAATCAAAATATCAATTTTGTGATTGTGATGGTGACTTGCACCATATCCACTGACTTCCTTCGTGCCCTCCTTGTATTTACAGTAGGAACATCCCCCCAGAACAATTGTCTTTATAGGAAAGAGAGCTTTATGTGTTAAAGTACAGTGTATTATTCTGCTACTAAAGTCGAGATTGCATTCTTTTCAAGGTCACAAAGTCTTTCTGACGTGTAACCAGCCTTGGGTGAATTGAAGATTCCTTTTTTTGATGAGGGAACCTTGAAAATCAGTAAATACTTGAGTTTCAGTCTGCAGTATAAATCAAACTTGGCTGTAGCTGTTTAAAGATGGTTTTGCATCAGCAGTAACGTTTGGTGTTCAAATGTGAACCAACTGTACTCTTTGAAGACAGATCACTGATGACATATAATGGTAATCTGCAGTGAACTTTGAAGAAAAATGGGCTTTTGCTCACTGCTTAAACTTAACTATTTTAAGCAAGAAATGTAGCACTGGCAGTGAAAATGAACATTCTGTGAATAGAATGGTACAAAGCCAAAGGAGAACTGATAGAATAGCAATATTACTGTATTGGCAGGATGAAATCAAGAGGGCATGATTATAATGCAATCTTTTATCTATAAAATTTGCATTTCTTAGACTAATATCTATCTGTGCTGCTTTCTGACATTCCACTTAAAGACTCTTTGATTAATGCATTCTTGTCCTTTCAAAATTATCTTCTAAAAGAATTTTCATTTATACAGTGAAATATCGCATTTTCACCACACAGTGCAGTCAGTGTGATGTATGGACAAAGTAGCAATCAATTTGTACACAGAAGTCTCTTCCAGGAAATGAGTGCATAACTGGATAATTTGCTGAAGTGAGGAATGTTGTCCAGGACACACAGAAATTTTTGTTAGAATTCAAATAATGGGAACCCCCAGCTTCTTTGTATAGAAAACTTGAATATCATTGAACTTTCTGTGATGACCGTTTTGAAAAGTTTGTAATGTTCTTTCAGATATTTTATGCATAAAGTATGTTTTTTTACATATCACACATTGAAGTGCTTCTTGGCCATTTGGCTAAGATCAAGCATGGGGTCAAGTGTGAGATCAGATGTAATGTCTGTTTTGATCTAATGTGTTTCTTTTGTGGGGTCCATGATTTGGATTCAATTTGACTTGATTTTGGTGAAGCAGGGAGGTGGATTAAGAGCTTGCACTGGCTTAATAATTCTGAGAAAGGAATACAGTTATTTCCAATGCAAAGAGTTGCCCCCAGCCTACTTTTGCAGATGGGCACATTCCAAAGTTCAGGACCATATGCTGAGGAATATAGTTGAATTTGGGGCAGATGCTGCCAAGGCACAATGGGGGAAGGCCATTGTGTAAGGCCTTTAAGGTAGATTAAACAGAGGCGCTGTTAACTGTGGAGGATGGCTTGGACTGTAAGCTTGTTCTTGACTCTATATGTTAAATGTAATTGTGTTAAGGACCTCAGTGCATGATTATCTGTGTTAATAATTTGAACATCATTGTACTCTTCGGAGTGAAAATATTGAAATGTTTGTAATGTTCTCATTACTGCATTGGCACCACAGAGTGCATTTTGATCTTTGTAGAAAATGTGAATGTCATTGCACTTTCCTGTTGTGACAGCTTGAAAGGTTTCATTTAGATATTTTATGAATAAAGTATGTTTCTTGCAAAAAAAAATCCTGTCTGGGGATTTGAGCTCATTGTTTGATGATAGTGAACAGCATCCTTTACTTTGTTTTATGTAATGGCCTGGATTTGTGATGGTGGTGACAGTGAAACTGTCAGTGTTTGCCAACATTACTCCTCTGAAATTGAAAGCTACTTCTGGAGGCAATTCTTGAGCAATTAAGTGTAGAAATCCAAAAAGTGCTGTCAGTGATTCTACACTTCTTCAAGGGTGCGCTATTAAGATACTCGCAGACTGCAATCAATTGAAAATCTATGAACGGATGAGAACTTCCACTCTTATGCTTAGTTTTTCTGTAAAAACCCTTGGAACGCCATGTTGAATGAGGTGTGTAGCAGGGATATTTAATGGTGTACCAAATTCTTAAATGCAGCGAAGCACCTGATTGCACCAAAGAGTAATTTTGTAATGGTTCAGTGCCAAATTTTCCATTACAGTAGGAGATGATATTTCATCTTGTACATAAATCCCAATCATTTGATCACTCTTTTTTAAATTTAATTAAAAGAGAAAAATAACTTGTTCATTTTGCTATCTGGCTTGCTGTCAGTGTCATTATTGCAACGTGATTGGCTCCTTACCCTGGTTGATTACATCACTGCTGCTGCATTCCTGGAGATCACCTTTGAAATAAACTGATATTAGGAAAAGGGAAGTCCATGCCACAGAGAGGGGCATTATTTCTTGGTCACTGAATGTAAAATGCAGCCTAAAATCTAAGAGTTCTGTGAATCCAGAATGATGTGTTACTGCTTTTTATATTGTTGATTTGGGAATTTGCAAAAACCAAATCCTTATAACAAAAAGTTGAAATTACTTTTTCAGTTCTTATACAATTTCAAGACAAATGGGTATATCAGAAAAGGGTCTCAAGCTGTCAGCACTTACTATGGTCATTAATGTTTCCTTTTCTTCTCTTACAGAATGCCCTGAGCAGGTTTATGATCCTCGATCATTGTATGAAAGGCTTCAAGAGCAGAAAGATAAGAAACAAGCAGAATTCGAAGAGCAGTTTAAATTCAGTAAGATAACACTTTCTTTTTCTGTATATTCTCTCATTGGGATTTGTACTTAAAAAAATGTGCAATATGCCAATTGCTACAACCAAACTCTCAACATAACTGGAAACAGGAACCTTCTCTGCTATTCAATATAGCCATGGCTGCCTGAACTCCACTTTTCCCCTTGCACCCCGTATTCCTTGAATCCCTGATAGACCAAAAATCTATCAATCTTAAGTCTTGAATATACTTGGCTATGAAACATCTGGAACCATCTAGGGTAGAGAATTCCAAAGATTCATAACCCTCATTACTTCTAATCTTCATGTTAAATTACCAATGCCTTATCTAGGGGTAAGCAATTTTGCAATATGTATCCTGTCAAGCGACTTCAGAATGGGGAAGGGATGGATGGGAGGAGGAGAGTGGTAGGAGTGCTGTGGAGAAAGAATGCACCTGCCATTTATGAAAGATATTCAAAACTTTCAAATTTCCTCAAGTGATTAATCGCTTATTTTAAAAATTCTATTCAGATTCCATAACAAAGATAGCCAATCTTTTACTATCTGTCTCAATTGTCAATGAAACTATGAATGCCGAACCTCCTGCTGACATAATTGTAGGTTTTAAAACTCAGCCAAACATTCATTATGAGAATAATAGACTTTGAGGAAATGTTAACAGAGTTACGTTGAAACTGCACAACCAGATGCCAATGTTTTTCCTAAAGTATAATATCAAAGCAATTCACCAGACAGATTTGTTTTCAACCCCCACTAAGCATTACAACCTTTTTTTCAAATTTAGAATGAGGTACTCAAAAATCTTCTGATTGTTACAGTTATACAGATCTTGGAGAGCTTCAATAATTTGTGACTCCCTCAATGTAGGTCAGGCCCTGGTAACAGCCAAAATAAGGTTTGTTTGAATTGAACATTCAACATTGAATTCAAATGGACCTGCTGAGCTCAGGTCCCCCCACTTTGTGACTCGCACCCTGCTCCCTGTTCCCTTTTCCCTACTGACATGCCTTTGGACTTGGCCATGCCTCAGTTTCTGGAAATGGAGGGTGGTGCAAAAGTGACTCGAATTTGATCTACTTTTGCGGTGTTTTTTGGCAATCAAATGTGTCAAGAGCTCAACCACCAGGTGGCACTGTTAACCAAAACCATAATTTAAACCACATTGCAGCAAATAGTGTCTTCTCTTTGGCCAATAATCTTAAACAGCCCACTTGGTAAATATTCAGACATTTTGAATTTAGAAATTGGTCATGAAAAGCGCCGTATAAATGCAGCTTTGATTTAGAGGGACTTGGATATGAGGTAGTTAGCAAGGAAGAAGAGAACCATCAATAATATGGAACGAGGAAGGGAAGTTTGGCAATCAGGTTCAGCCCCCATCTGATCAAATCTGCATCATCATCATCAACCTCCTCAAAAAAACACTTGATTCCTCCTTCCTGCAATCTATCTTTCCATTTCCAATTTCCCTTTTCTCACCACAATCCTTGAACACTTGCTGAATCTGTTCCCAACTTGCCTGGAATTCCATATCTGAATTCCTTCGGTCAGGTTTCTTCCGTGCCACAGCATCAAAATTGCTCTTATCAAATTTACAAATTACATCTAATGTGACTGTGGTGATAGCAAACCATCCCTTCTTGTCCTCATTGATCTGCTTGCACGTTTTGAGACGGTTGACTAGCTTCTGCCCCCACCTTTAAACTCTGTTCTATAGCCACTGAATTCATCCCTCTCCCTAACAACTGTCTGAACCAGACTGTTTGTAATCTTGGTGTCATTTTTGATCCTGAAGTGAGAGCTTCCAACCATATATGCACCATCACTGTGACTGTCTTTTTTCAATTCCATAATATTACTTGTCTCTGCCCTGCCTCAGCTCAGCTATTGAAACCCTTATATCCATGCCTTTCTGACCACTTGATCCATTTATTCCAACACGTTCCTAGCTGACCTCCCGTGTTCCACCCTCCAACTTTTGATTTGATTTAATTATTGTCACATGCTTTAGAATACAGTGAAAAGTATTGTTTCTTGCACACTATACATACAAAGCATACAGTTGATAGAGAAGGAAACGAGAGAGTGCAGAATGTAGTGTTACAGTCATAGCTAGGGTATAGAGAGAAATCAACTTAATGCAAGGTAGGTCCATTCAAAAGTCTGATGACAGCAGGGAAGAATCTGTTCTTGAGTTGGTTGGTACATGACCTGAGACTTCTGTATCTTTAGATCTTGTAAAACTCTGCTCCTTGTGTCATAACTCAAAGTAAGTTCCATTCACTCTTCATCCCTGTTCTCGCTGACCTGCATTGATTCCTTGTTAAGCAAGACTTTAGTTTTTAAAATGATCATTATTGTTTTAAAATCTCTTCTTGATTTCATTCTTCCTTGTCGCTTCTCACCTCCGCCCCCACAACCTTCTGAAATTTCTACGTTCTTTTAATCCTGTCCTCTAGAACATCCATTATTTTAATTGTTTCCTCTTCCTTCCTTTAGATATTTCTAAAAACCTACTCTTTTTAATCGAGATTTCGGTCCTATAATCCTAATATCTCCTTAAGAGGCTTGATGCCAAACTTTTAATTTATAAGATTTCTTGACACATCTTGGGACATTTTATTAAAAGTGCTGTCTAAATACCTCACTTTCTTCTTTTCAGGCACTGTACATGACAAACCTGACTAAGTACTTTGTACAATGACGTATGAATTACAAAAGTCACAATAAAAAAATTTACCCAGAAGTTTTCAGAAATTGTAAAATAGGAGACAATGTGTACGTCACAGGTGAAAAACAAAAGTAATTAAAGAGTTTAAGAAGTCTTCTTCATGAACAGAATATCCTGATTATATTCAGAAGACAGTGAGGGGATTTTTGAAGAGGGATGAACGATGAATGTATTTATGTTCTACTTTGTGTTATTTTAGTACTCTCTTTTCACTTACCTATTTAATTTGCTAATGTCTTTTGTTGGGATGAAGCCTGACCTCAACAGTTTCCTTTCAGCTTCCAATATAATTACTTTTGCTGTGTCTTGGAACCCATGTGATTATTGCTTTGTGGCTCCATGTAAATTGAAAAATTGAATGGATTTTTTATCACTTCAGTTCCTTGTTACAGGCTGTGATACCAGCACTGTAGAGCTTGTCAGCGTATGTACATGAACAATTGGAGAAACAATTCGAGGAATGTTACCACACTACATGAAAAATTACCTGTCATATAGAACAGAAAATACTTTTGCCTGCTGGATTTATCAAAATGTCTTTTGTAAGAAGTAGAATATAACCAGGGATCTTTCATTGTCACATTTGGACATCTTTTCATGGCTGCATTGTGAGTGTTCAACAACAACGTTGGGTTAAATTTATAACATATTTTTCATGGGATGTGGCGGAAGTAGAGAGTTTTAGATGTTTGTGCTTCGGATGAGGCGGGGAAGGGGTTGCAGAAGTACTTAGTAACTTTGGCATTTTATTTATAATATAGTGAATATGAATATGTGTGGGCATATGCGTATTACATGTAAGGAACATATGTATGTATGTGTATATTTTGAATGTAATATTGGACGTGAAGAATGAATTGATATTCTGTTGCATTTATCTCATTGTACGTAAAAGAGCTGACCAAACTTACCTATATGATGTAGAAACAGCTCTGTTTATTGCTTTGCCTTGAAATAATTTGAGAGTAATAATTTGGGTGGCATGTTGGCACAGTGGTCAGCCCTGCTGCCTCATAGTGCCAGGAACCTGGGTTCAATTTTAGCCTCTGGTCACTGTCTGTATGGAGTTAGCACATTCTCCCTGTGTCTGTGTGAGTTTCCTCCAGGCGCTCTGGTTTCCTCTTTCAGTCCAAATATGTGCAGGTTAGGTTGATCGGTCATGCTAAATTGTCCTTTAGTGTCAAGAGGACTAGCAGCGTAAATGCATGGGGATAGGGCCTGGGTGGGATTGTTGTCGATGTAGGCCTGATGGGCCAAATGGAGGCCTCCTGCACTGTCGGGATTCAATGATTCTAACTACCTTTGCAGTAACAGCCTTGAGAATGCCTGGTTGTTGATTTTAAGTAAGATAGCACAAGCTATCGTAAAAGGGAGGAAGTGTGTTCCTTTCTGATTATGGTGAACTGCTGGGTGGTTGAAGGGCCATTGTTCTCTGGTCCTATTACGTTGTTGAAGGATCTCTGACAGTTCAAAGCATAAGACATGGTATAGAGAAGACTTGATAAAATGGATAGATTCACTTGCATGGAAAGTGGACAGTTGGTTGCTTCTGGCTTAAATGGACTTTCATGGAGTGATTAAATGTAGTTTGAGTAGTTTTTAGCAAACTTCCCTGAGGAAATTAACAGGACTTTTTTACAGTACAGTATAATTCTTTAAATTAAAAAACGAACCCCAATATTGTGAAATTGGTATACTATACGCTAGAGCTGTCTGTGGCTGACAGCTAAACCTCTCTATTGAGAATTTGCTGTTCTTTTTTGAATTAAACCTTTTCAAAATCTTATCATGGTCCAAGACATCTTGGTGATACTATCTTATTGCATTCCCAGTCTTGTATTGTTTTGTTCTCATTCATATTTATTGTATTGATTTTTGAAGAATGTGGTTACTTGAGTATGTTAAATGAACACACTTTACATAAGTGCTCTGGTTTTATCTCTTCATTCAGAAAATATGGTAAGAGGCCTAGATGAGGATGAAACGAACTATCTTGATGAAGTTTCCAGGCAACAGGTGCTCTTAGAGAAGCAACGCAGAGATGAAGATGCTAAAGAGCTGAAAGAATACAGAATATCCTTTTGTTGAGCATCAATTGAATCCTGATTGCAAGGATGTAGAAAGTTAGCATCTGATATCATCCTAAAGCTTAAAGCCCTTTCTGTTGCAGATCCAATTTAATTATAAATGATCTTTGCCTTCAACTTTTCCCTCTGGTTTCTTCAATCTTACTTCCCTTTCTATGAAGAAGGAGAATTGTTAGAGGTTTGCTTCGTCACTGACACTTCTTCTGTTTTTAACTTTACTGGAGAATTGAGTCCATTTATTTTGATAGTTAAAGTGAATTTTGGCAAGTTGTCACGAAACCAGGGAATATAGAAAACTAACTGGTTACTAAATGCTTTTCTCTGGTCTAGTTCATGGACAGAAATTCAATACACCTTTCTGTAACTCATTCTCTTTTGCTTACATTCTCCTTCTGTATCTCCATCTGTATCTATCCACTTTCCTCTTTCACTAAGGTTTCTTGCCTCTATCTTGTGTCATTCTCTCATTCTGACCCTTGTGCACTTTCTCACGACATTTACATATCCTTTATTTGACCTGGCTTGAACTCTTTTTTTTCTGTCGCTTGTGATGGAAGTCATTCAAGCACTTGGGGCTTTCTGCAGAAATTGTCAGGCATGCGTGGCTCTTTCTCACTGTTTCCTCTCTGAATTCTCTCAGAATCATTTCTCCATCCCCTCTGAAATATTTTCTTTGTATTGGTCTGCTTTCTCTCTCCCTCTTGCCTGTTCTGTTATGCTCTCTCACACATTCTGTTCCCCATCTCTACTTTACTCCTTTCCTCTGCTGTTCACTCTATAATTCACGTTTTCCTCTCATATATCCTTCCCGCTTTCTTAATTTTCATTTTTTCCTCACTTTCTTACCATTCTCTCATTTATTTCTTTTTTTTACCTCTTGTTTCTTAATGTTCACCATGTTCTCTGGCAAGAATTTTTGGTAAACAGTGGTCCAGACAACTGAAGATCCAAGGTGCATGGGAGGGAGTCAGTCATGGCTATTGATGTAAGTTGATGGGAGTATGCTCTCTTTTGACTACAGGAAGTGCCCTATTGCTCAAAGGCTATCATTTCAGGAAGAAAATGTATTTCTTTCTGCTTGGGTGAACTTTTGGGTGGATGATGGACCATTGTTCCTGAGTTTTATGATCAGATTGGTTGAAGGATCTCTTGGACTTCAAAGCATAAAATATTTTACAGGGAAGACTTTGTAAAATGATAGATTCGCTTGCATGCGAAGTGGCCAGTTCGTTGCTTCTGGCTTAAACAGCTTATGAGGAGTGATGAAAAATGATTTTTAATAAACTTCCCTGAGGAAATAAAGAGGAATTATTTTATTTTCACAGTGAAACAGACACTCTGCCTGTGACTGGGAGTTAAGCCTGTCTGCTGAGGACCTGCTATTTTAGATAAAAATATTATTAAACCTTTTCATAACGTTATCATGGTCCATGATGTCTTGGTGATCTGATCTTATCGCATTCCCAATCTTATGTTGCTTTATTCTAGCCGCACCTTTATTGTGTGGAATTTCTTAATTTATAGGATGATGGACACAAGTATTACATGCATAGGCTCACAGCAGAGGACCAAGGGAACCCAATCGTTATCGAAGTCAAGAACAGAAAAGATTAAGATTTACTTTGGTTCTTATTGTGAGGATCGTGCTGTGTTCCAAACACAGTTTTTGTGTTTCATTTTAGCCATCCAGCACAAGTTAAGCTATGGATTTGTAAAATAACCTGATGCAAAAGCCTGGTAACCATCTAAACCTTCAAACATGTACTGCATGTCTTTTGTGAGCTATTTGAATTTCTTGACTTATGCGCTCAAAGCCTGTTGTTAACATGCAGCCCATATAGACTTTGCCTATGCTACGTCCACGTGTGTGATATGTTAGTATTTAAGTATCAGATAGAAAATAGGCACGAAAACATGTAAAATAAAACAATACTCAATTTTGTAGCTCTGAATTGGTCCCATTATACTGAATGATGTTTAAGTCATTTGCAACGGCCTTGTCATATGCTCTGACAGTGAACTGTGCCTTAGGTAATTGCCCATCCTCTAGTTTTGTTCTTAATAATCTAGGCAATAGAGTCACAGGATGGAAAAGCACAAAGTCAGGAGATTTGGGGCAGAATGCAGGTGGAAACAGCCAGTGAAATGCAATTAGAAATCAGAAGAAGGGGAAAAGAGTTTTCAGTTGTAAGCGAGACCAAAATCTGTGACCGTGAAAGAAGATAGTCACCAATAAAATCAATAGGAGACTGAAGAAACATCTTTATCCAGAGTGTCAAGAATGTGGAGCTCATTATCACAAAAAGTAGTTGATGCAAATTGCGTAGAAACATCAAAGTGGAAGCTGATTGAACACAAGGGAGAAAGCAGTAGAAGAATATATGGATGGGATTAAATGAGGAGGGGTGGGAGGAGATTCATGTGAAGCATAAACATTGACATGGAACAGTTATTCTGCGTGGCATGTTTCTGTGCTGTACATTTTAACTATGTTTCAATGCTTCATATTTTTCATTGTCTGATGAGAATGTGAGGAGGTAGACAATGTATGAGAATACCATGATTTCAGTAAACAACCCCAAGTTGTATGGCTGCATAGAGGCATAGTATTCTCTTCATTTTGGCAAAGTAGATGAACTTCATGAAAATGATCTGAAATGCTTGAAGTGATTTTCTTTCTGGGTGCTCTCGACAAGGTTGAGCACAGCTGACTTTCTTACCCTTTCATAGTGAATTACATCAAGTATGAGTTTTCCTGTGAAAGACTGAACGTGACAATGTTGAAAATTATTGGTTCACTGAGATGTTTGTTCAAAGTGTCTCCACTTGCACCATATTGGTAACTAGTGAAAGATACTTGGAGCTAAATTGAATAGCCCCTGAAAATGGGCACAGGGATTAACTCATTACATAGGAACATAAGAAATAGGAGCAGGAGTAGGCCATCTAGCCCTTCGAGTCTGCCCTGCCATTCAATAAGATCATGGCTGATCTGAAGTGGATCTGTTCCACTTTCCCACTTTCTCCCCATAACCCTTAATTCCCCTGTCTATCAGAAACCTATCTACCCGTGACTTAAATATTTTTAGTGAGGTAGCCTCCACCACTTCAACGGGCAGAGAATTCCAGAGATTCACCACCCTTTGAGTGAAGAAGTTCCCCCTCAACTCTGATCTAAACTGCCTCCCCCACCCTTATCTTGAGGCTGTGCCCTCTAGTCCTGCTATCCTTTGTAAGTGGGAAGAATCTCTCTACCTCTACCCTATCCATCCCCTTCATTATCTTATACATCTCTATAAGATCCCCCCTCATCCTTCTAAACTCCAACGAGTACAGACAGTCTATTTAGTCTCTCTTCATAGGCCAACCCCCTCATCTCCGGTATCAGCCTAGTGAACCTCCTCTGCACTCCCTCCAAGGCCAATATATCCTTGCGCAAGTGCGGCGACCAAAACTGCACACAGTACTCCAGCTGCGGCCTCACCAGTACCCTGTACAGTTGCAGCAAGACCTCCCTACTTTTATATTCTATCCCCCTCGCTATAAAGGCCAACATTCCATTCGCCTTCTTGATCACCTGCTGCACCTGCAGACTGGGTTTTTGCGACTTGTGCACAAGGACCCCCAGGTCCCTCTGCACTGTAGCATGTTGCAGCTTTTTGCCTTTTAAATAATAATCCCTCCTACTATTATTTCTGCCAAAGTGGATAACCTCACACTTGCTAACATTATACTCCATCTGCCAGGTCCTTGCCCACTCGCTCAGCCTATCCAGATCTCTCTGCAGACTTTCCACACCCTCCACGCAATTTGTTTTTCCACTCATCTTCGTGTCATCAGCAAACTTCGTCACCCTACACGCAGCCCCCTCCTCCAGATCATCTATGTAATGGTAAATAGTTGAGGCCCCAGCACCGATCCCTGCGGCACTCCACTAGTCACCAACTGCCAACCAGAATAGCACCCATTGATACCTACTCTCTGCTTCCTATTAGACAGCCAATCCTCTATCCACGCTAACACCTTACCCCCAACTCCGTGCACCCTAACCTTCTGTAGCAACCTTTTGTGAGGCACCTTATCAAACGCCTTTTGGAAATCTAAAAACACCACATCCACCGGCTCCCCTCTGTCTACCGCACTAGTCACATCCTCGTAGAAATCCAATAAATTTGTCAAACACGACTTCCCCTTAACGATGCCGTGCTGCGTCTGCTCGATCAAACCAGTCTTTTCTAGGTGCCTTGCTATTTCTTCTTTGATGACAGATTCTAGCATTTTTCCAACTACAAACATTAAACTAACCGGCCTATAATTCCCTGCCTTTTGTCTGCTACCTTTTTTAAACAGAGGCATAACATTAGCCGTTTTCCAATCTTCCAGCACTTCCCCGGAGTCCAGCGAATTTTGATTCTAATTTTTATTTGAAATTCAGGCGATGTGCCAGCTTTATGCTGCCTGATTGTTCGAATGATTTCTGCATGCAGTCAGCACTAACTATGCTTTTCATGGGCTGCATCAGCAAGGAGTCCAAACTCAAACCTGCCTAACACTTCATAAAGCTAGTCTGCACCTATTAAAGGAAGAGGTACTTTCTGGCTGGAGCAAGTACTGGCAGTTTTGCAGAAAGTGAATCTGGCTTGGGAAACCTAAAGAATGACACTACATAGGAGAAAATGGGCTCCAAGACAATTCTGATTCTGCACTGGAGGTCTTGTTGGAAAAGGTGGAAGGAACGAAAGATGCCCTACATCTGCAGTGGTCCAGATATGTGGTTAAAAGACTGTGAGCAGGAGGCTGTGAAGTTCAGTGTCAGGAGCCTAGTACTCAGGATCTGGCTATAGTGGCACAAGAAGTTCAGTGAATTCAAATGATTATCAAGGTCAGGGAACGTATTTTCAAATTCCATAGCCTACCAGCTGTACCATCAGCTTCAGACATTGCTCAATTCACCACAACCAAATACTCACCTGCCATTAATCTTTCTTGGGACTTGTACTGATGTTTATATACTACACCACAGTCTCTCATACACAGCACTGTTATATATCTCACAGCTGGCACACACTGCCAGCTATTCATTCATAATAACCATGTCAGCCAAGCAGATTCCACAAAATGCACTGGCACACTTTTCTGTCTCCTGTCGGAGACTATGGCACATAATTCCAAGACAGCAGCAGCTAATAAGAGGGGTACAGGCAGTCCTGCATGTCCTGATCCTGTTGAAGGAGAAAATGCTGGCCATTTTGGGTTTCAGCCACATTTCATTTCTTCCTCCAATTTCCGTTTTACTGTGCATGGCCTGTTTGTCGCATTGTGTGGTCCCTTTGTGATTTCTACTTAGCTTTAAAAGGACATCTTAAAGGGACCACTTTTTATGTGCATCTCTTTGTTCTCTGTGCTATGCCTCTATGCAGCCATACAACTTGAGATTGTACGGGATTATTTACTGAAATCATGGTATTCTCATACATCGCCTACCTCCTCACATCACACTTCCACTTCCTCCTACAATTCCATCTGACTCAAAAGCTGCAGATGGTGTAAGCATGCACATTTTACTTTGCTTTCTCTCCCAAAGTCCTTTCCTTACCTCACCACAACCGTACCCATGTGCCTTTTACCTTTCAGACATGCAAGAACTGAAACCTGTCGACATAGTTGAGGAGCACAAAGAAGACGATAATGATGACGCATCATCGCTTGATCTCGCAGCTACCAACTCAGATACCAATATTGTGTATACCTTAACACGACAGCAGAGAAGTCAGTTCTGTATGTGGTGAGGTGCCAGGTATAGATCATAGAACCCTACAGTGCAGAAAGAGGCCCTTCAGCCCATTGAGTCTGCGCTGAACACAATCCCACCCAGGCCCTACCCCCCTATCCCTACATATTATACCCACTAATCCCTCTAACCTACACATCCCTGGACACTAAGGGGCAATTTCTTAGCATGGCCAATCACCTAACCTGCCCATCTTTGGACTGTGGGAGGAAACACACACAGACACAAGGAGAATGTGCAAACTCCACAAACAGTGATCCGAGCTGGGAATTGAACCCACGACCCTGGAACTGTGAAGCAGCAGTGCTAACCACTGTGCTACCGTGCCGCCCAGGTATGTGTGAGCAAGGGTCACACAGGTGCTTGTCACCAGGGGACAGCCATCACACTAGATCTACCTGCAGAGGACTCAAAGTCTTTGGAGCAGCCAATAGATAGGAACACTGGTACACTGGCAAAATGCTTGTACAGCGTTTACAGGCCTTCTGGTAGGTTTCCCAACATCAAGGATTGCAGCACCAACTTGGCACAGAGCTTTTTGCCTGTCGTGGAGCCCATACTTTGGGAGTTAAATCAGTAGGCAATTCTATAAGCACCGTGGCGAACTGAGTCATCATGCAGCATCTGAAAGCCAATGGCTAGCTTTCCATTGCAGCACAAGGGACACCCACCCAATGTCTATGTGCTGCACTGATATCACAGACTGCTGCCATCATTCCTGTAGATACAAAGGAAGGGACAGGCTTGGAGGCATGGACAGGGGCGATTTCTTACAGGGAGACCTACTTCCTGATGCTGGGTCCCTTGATTGGGCACAGAGTGCCTGTGAATGAGCCCCCCTCTCTTAAGATAATGATAAGCCCAAAACAGTTTGCTGGGCAGCCCCCTTGGATACTGAGTGCCCTGCCCACCAGTGCTTGAATACCAGCAGTGACAGGATAAGGCCTTTAAGTGGCCACTTAAGAGTCTCAATTGGCTTCCAGGTGTTAAGGCTGTACACAAGCCCTGGACTTGTTTGGAAGGAGGACAGGTTGAGATCATGCAGACGTCTACCCCCAAAGTTGTCTTGGCAGGTATACATTAAATTCTGCCCTTTATCTTTCTCCACAGATACTGTTTGATCATCTTTTTCTGTTTACGTTATAGATTTTCAGCAGCCAGAATATATTGCTACTGCTATATGTATTAACCATTTCCGTGTGAAGACGGAATTTGTCTTTTACTCGTTTGAACTTGTGCTGTAGTGTCCTACTTTTGTTTCATTTGATTGACCATTGTTACACATTTGTGATATGTCATCTGCAGGCTTTAAAGCCAGTAGTTTCTCATTGCTCACCTTCTGAAACTTCTTGCGCATAAGCCCTGGGAAATTCCCTGAAATGTAATACGAAATTTGTTCCAAAGTCCTTGTTGATCCTTAACAGGAAATAACAGTGCCCGCACAAAACTTGCAGCAAGTACAGAATCTAAAAAAGATGCCGAGAAGAAAGTGGCTGCTAAGCCAGTGGAAAACAAGAGCAAGTTCTCTCAAGCAAAGCTGTTAGCTGGAGCTGTAAAACGCAAAAGGTTAGTAATGCCCTTTTAGGAAACAACATTAATGAGGGACAGAACCTAGTTCTGAAAGTATAATAATGCGAGCAATTTAAAGTAAGATTTTGCCGTATGGCCTAATGTTCACAATGATCCCTAATAATTGAGAGACTGGCCACGCTTCATGGTAAGGTTTATTTGTTTCAACAAATTTCTTCCATCTTTACTGTTTATTAATTCCTCATTATTTCCATCTTTCAGTACAGCATATTATTCATGTGTGAGCCGCAATGATGTTAATTGCCAGGCTCTTCGACTACAGGGAGTATTAAAGTTGAGTTGTGACTTGTTACTCGTTGTGTTATGATGAAGTTCAAGAACTCTAGCCAACAATCCAGCAATAGTCCAGCAACTCACTTGGAGACGTCTGCATATGGAAGATGATTTTATTTGTTGGAAAGTAAACATTTCAGCCCTAGAACATTGCTACAGGAGCCTGCCCAAGCATCCTTAGATGCTTAATCAGTGATCTTTCTTTTACCATAAGGTCAGAAGTAGGGATGTTTGCTGATGATTACAAAATGTTTAGCATCATTGAACATACTGAAGCAGTTTGTGAAGGAAGACCTAAACAACCTTCAGGCTTGAGTTGATAAGAGGCAAGTGAATATGTAGCAAGCAAGTGACAGGCGACGATCATTCTCAACAAGAGAAAATCTAACCATCTGTATTTGATGATCAATGACATTACCATCACTGAGCCCCACACTAACACCATCCTGGGAATTATCTTTGACCAGAAACTGAAATGGGCCAGCCATATAAATACTATGGCTACAAGGGCAGCTCAGAGGCTGGGAATTGTGTGGTGAGTAACTCACCCCTTAATTTTCCCAAAGTTTGTCCATCATCTATAAGGCACAAGTCAGGAGTGTGATGGAATATTCTCCACTTGTTTGGAAGAAGACAGCTCCTAAACCATTTGTGTCCAGCAAAACCCTTCTGTGTAAAACTGACACAATAAAAGCCAAATGCTATGAATGCTGGAATCTGGAAAAAACCCAGAAAACTTATCAAGTGACAGATGGCTTGGTGCTTTTTGCATTGGGACCCAAAATGTTTGGGGCATAAAAAGCTTCAAGGTGGAGGAGAAAGGTCACAGCCTAATGTTGTTGAATGCAAAGTTTAGTCCTAATGGCTGTAATGTGCCTGTTTCAGAAGGTGAGGTGCTGGGTTCTAAAGTTTTGGTTTCACTGAACATGGACCTTTATTCTTCCATTAACATATTCTGATATTTTACCTTTATGCTACTATTAGCATGTTTCTCCTGTTATTAATGCTTTCTGTTTCATGACCTTCACATTTTTGTTGTATCCCTCCTAGTCCCTGCCAATCACTGATCCTCTATTCTGTTCCAGATGGCTCCACCCCTCTCAACAGTGCGTAATCCAACATGTTTCTCCCTCTTTAACTTTGAAGAAGTCACAAGGACTCAAAATATTAACTCAATGTTTTTCTCTGCACTGATGCTGCCAGGCTTGCTGAGTTTTTCCAGCATTTTCTGTTTATGTGTGAAAAATGCAACTTGAATTTTTTAAGAGTTTCAACCTAGGCTTCCATTCCCATAGCAACTTAATCAAATAGGCCTGTTTCAAGCTAAGTTCAGCACTGTTGCCATCTCTCTTTTTAAGGGCACTCTGTTTTACCTTAAGTTAGATGAAACATTTTAAAACGTAACGTTTTTAAAGCCTCACATTTGTAACCCTGTTTTTAACTGCATTAATGAACCAATGTTCTTTTGATAGAAGTTAAGTTGCAATTTCTAATGATTTTCCTGTGCTGTTTCCTTCAGTATGTGGACTATTCCAATATTACAATTTCAGATAAATCAATAGGTATAATAAATGACGTGTGACTAAGCCATTAAGTATTGTCATGTTACATAAGTATCCAATAAATTTAGATTTGATTATAATATAATTCCAATAAATAAACACTTCTACTTACGAGGATTCTGAACAGAAATGATTTTTGGAGAGAATGGAAAGAAAAGTTGTGACCGTGCCTGAGGATTGGGGCAAAGGCCTGGTCTCGGCCAGGCCACTTGTTCCTATCTGATCCCTCCCTCCTATCCTCTGTTTGATACAGATCTTTTGTTCAGACAGATAGTGGATGGTGTAGAGGGGAAGGGAAGAAAAATAAGAAAATAACTTATTTTTAAAAAGGAAGTTTTGAAGCTGACATTCTATCTAATTATTACTGTGTTGATGATGTAGCAACCATTTTTTTTCGTGTATTAAATGAATAGTCAGAACTAGTTTTAATGGTGGAGCTCTCAACTGAACACAGCTGCTGCAATTATCCATTATGCTGATGATCCTCTTTGAAACGTGATGCTTTGGTTCCAGTGCATTGGGATCTGGTGCTGCAGCATCTTCCTCCCACCTGCAGTAATGGAGAGTAGTGGGGGTGAATATTTCATTGACTGCAGGCTATTATGTCCTGGGTACAGTATGTCATTTTCTTCAGCCTTTTTTTTTGTGTAGCTGCTTTAGTGTGTTGATTCATATCAGTTTGGCTCCATATTCTGGTTTCTCTTGTACAACAATTAACATAATTGCCGGTGACAATTTGTTGAATTGTAATTGAAGGGTAGCTTCTCGCAGATAATGGAACATTCATACAAGTGGAAGTTGCAAGTTATAGGCAGCCTATAGGGGGATGTCAAGCTGATTCAGTTTCCTCTGTTTTTCCCTATTTTCAATTGAGACTTTGGAATACATTCCACCATATTTGAGCATATACAAAACTCCAGGTTACTTTCTGAGTTTGAGGGGCTGGTGGAGAGAGCAATTTGCCAGACCAAATGTTTTGGAGAGTTCCAAGTGTGTTGTCCATGATTTCAGGACGCCTGCAGTTGGCAAATGGGACTCTATATTGATCTGGAAAATCAGCCCTCAACCCAACTAAAGAAAAATACGTGAAGGAATGAAATTATATCATTGCCTTTCAGAGAATTTTTTTTTTCAGAGGTCTCAGAGGACTGTAAGGGTTTACTCTACTGAGTAAATTGTGGAATTCTCTTACCAATATGTGATCTACAAATAATTGAGATGGCATGAATTCCCCAATCCTTCCTGTTTCTCCAATATAAATTAAACTGGTATTGGTGTAGGATTATTTCAGAAGATCACATTATTGTCCCATGCTGGAAATGGGCGATTTAACCATGCATTTATTATGGGGCTTTATGTTTAATAGGTTCAAAATTGTATCCTAGCAATTTCCACTGCTGTATTGTACTGGTAATCATTACAGAAGATTATTAGGTATGGTTTATAGGTGCTATTTTCCATAATCTGTTCATTTATATTTCCAATTCTGTTGAATATTCTGCATCAAATTACATTGATAAAATTAGCGTTTTCATTTTGCTGGTGAAGGAATCTTGCATGCCATTTGTCCAGTTTCTATTGATATTTTGTAATTTATCCATGGAAATAATTATTAGCGTTAAATGAATTTAGTTTAGAAGTTTGTGATTTTCGTGTTTTAATGCCGTTGTTTCTTTTGTGTAAAGATCTAGGGCTCACTCTAATTGTAAGACAATTATAATTGTTAGACTGAGTTGGGAGAGCTGATCTAAACAAAAAGCCTGCAGTTCTGTCTAGTGACAGACGACTTTGGTAAAAGTACATTGTCACAAGTTTCACAGAATTTACTATGTTAATTGCAATAAGTACAAAAATGCAATACAAAGTAAAGGCAGTGAAAGCAGTCAGTTGCCTTTGGAACACCGGCTCTCGACTTTCGATTGACTGTGGCACTTTCTTGGTCTGTTGGTTGAAGCCTGTCTGTCATCTTGCTTGTTCATGCTATGTGCTTTATTAGCCTTTGCTAACCAGTACTTCTGTGCATACTCAGTAGCATCTATGATCTCTGGTCGAGGCGATGCATATTCATTCCCTGATTGATTAAGTTGTGCATGATTGGTCTCTTAAGGGTGACGGTCGCATTAGTAATGTCACTTCCTATTAACTCCTGACTGGTGTCCTAAGATATTAGTCACTTGTGGGCGTATTCTTCTCATTACAGCTCTTATTCAGTTTATTGCTTTCCGTTAAGATGACAAGGCACCAATAGGTAATGTGTGTATCTGCTTATTTGTGATAAGAGGATATATGGTATCACTGCCTAATGATTAATACTTTGGCCCCCATATCATAAAATGCCAAATTGATACATCTTGAGCGATTTAGAGAGTTCAAACACCTATTAGTGACTTTCTGGTGACTGCTGATGCCTGGAGCAAGTTACTTAAAGAGGTGCATGCAATATTAAACTAATATGGTAACTATAAAACCACAGCAATATTTACTAAATCAGTGCTTAGACGTGATCAGTGTGTTAAAGTTGAAATAGCAAGATGCACGTTACAGAATGACTGATTCAATTAATACAGGTTCATAAGAAACAAAAGTTTTGAGAACTATGTAACTACAAAAACCGATTTTAGAACCTGATTGCAAAGTTACAAATCCAAATTAATGCATAGGCCTGTTACGTACTTTAAAAGGAAGTGACTATTCTCTTTAAGGCTGAAGTTAAAAGACCAAAACAATTTAAGACACAGAACTATAGCTTGAGACCATAAACTGTTTCACTTCACTTCACTTACCGTGGCACAGTGGTTAACACTGCTGCCTCACAGCGCCAGGAACCTGGAGAGTCTCCCCATGACTGTGTGGGTTTCCTCTGGATGCTCCGGTTTCCCCTCAAAGTCCTAGTTAAGTGCATTGCCATGCTAAATTCTCCCTCAGTGTACCTAAACAGGTGCTGGAGTGTGGCAATTAGGGGTTTTTCACAGAAATTTCATTGTAGTGTTAAAGTAAGCCTATTTGTGACAGTAATAAATAAACTTAAAAAAAAACTTCAAATAGCTGGGCCTACTAACTTGAGTATAACAATAGTTTTCGTGGCTGGGGAGTATAATGGTCCCATATGCTGATCTGCTCAGCTGTGACTGACTTCACAGTACTTTGCACAGGACTAGGTCCACGTGGTATATTTCATTTGTCAAGTGAGGACACAGTGACAAAGGCTCACATGGTGTAATATTGATGTCTTACAGTGACTACTTTTGAGCAGATATATTGGACTAATTGATATACTTCGATTTCTTGATCATGACATATAACTGAACAAGCTAGTTATTAAACACAGCCTTTCCATTATTTCCATGGGAGAAAAAGCTAGGATAATTAAATGAGAAAGTAAAACATGTACAAATACAGGTTGAGTATCCTTTATCTGTAAATCCGTAGACTTAACACATACAAAAACTGTAGTTCTATTGAAGCTCATCGATCTTTTGCTAGAAAGTCTGTGACCTGAGCTGACACAACACAAGCCGACCACACCTGACCTACTATTCAGTGGAACATCTTACTTTTTTGGCCATTTTATTTAAATTAGACCATAGTTAGACTAGGCTTAGACCTTTGTAACGTGGTATCCAAAAAACCAAAATTATCTGAAATGTGGTCAGCCTAGGGGGTTTTGGATAAAGGATATGTGGTTCAGAAAAGTGCATTTTATGGAGTCAGCTGATCATTTTAATACTGTGAAGGATGTTGCTATTAAAGGAAAGATTCAGTCAGAGTAAAACAGTACACCTAATATCGGGTGTATTGGCACAAAATTTCTGTCGAAGATATCCGAACAATACAGAAAACTGGCAGATGCGATTTAGGGCAGAGAGATATAAACTCATTTCTGGAGGGAGGAATATAATTGTATAATCAATGGATAAATGGAGAAGAGAGACGGGCTGTGAGATACATTGGGATTGTCCCAGTACTGAGTGGCATAGGCGCAATGCTCTGTATGCTTGCTTCTGACTTTCCACTATTTAGTGATGCTGTAAGTTTTGCAAGGCTCACGGTATTCATTCAGTGCATAGGTACTGCTGCAGCACTAACTGCACTGAGCTGCTTATCTTCCAATTATTTTCTCCTCTGGAAGGAACAGACTTATTCTGGGGTATGGTTTCACTATTGCAATAGTTTCTCTGATTCTTAGAGTCATAGAATCTCTACAATGAGGAAGGAGGCCATTTGGCCCATTGAGTCTGCACTGACCACAATCCCACTCAAGCCCATGCGTTTACCCTAGCTAGTCCCCTTGATACTAAGGGCCAATCCACCTAACCCACGCATCTTTGGACTGTGGGAGGAAACCCATGCAGACATGGGGAGAATGTGCACACACCACACATATAGTGGCCCAAGAGTCATGTGCTGCTTTGAAATTGATATGATAAACCATTTTGACTACGTCACAACTGGGTCTCATTCCGTTTATACATCGTATCTTCCAGCAGAGATCATTGTTGTCAGAGATTAGAAGTGGGATGTTTGCTTGGTTTCATATTTTTGCACCACAAAAAGCCAAAGCCAGTCATATAGAATACAGCTGTGCACAGCCCAAGGTGCTACCTGACCTGTCTAACTTTGCACGTCACCATGTGGTGTTTTTACCAAATTGTATTCTTTGTGGTTAAGAAACTGTTAATAATTGATATTTGATTGATGGATATTTGGATCTACGTTATGGTGACTCATCAGAAGTTAAAGATGTTTTTGGTAGCAATTTACTTTTTCTTGCATCAGCTGTTAATGGTAATTTAGAAGCTTTTCAGAACAGCATCAAATTCCATATCCCATTCAGGAGATTTTTTTTGTAAGTCTTGAACTCCATTTTATTAAGTTTACTTTGTTTCTGAAATTGATGTGAAATGTCATTGAATGTCTGCAGTTTCAGTGAGGAACTGAAGGAAATCAGCATTAGTAGAGAAATAGTTTTGAGGAAATTGATGGGATTGAAGATAGATAAATCTCCAGTCCTACTAATCTTCATCCCGGAATACTTAAGAAGTGCCCCTGGAAATAGATCCATTGGTGGTTATAGTCCAGAATTCTTTGGACACTGGACTGGTTCAGAGGCTAGCAAATGTAAGCCTGCTATTCAAAAAGTGAGGTAGAGAGAAAGCAGGGATCTATAGACCAGTGAGCCTAACATCTGTACTGGTTAAGTTACTCGAGTCCATTATCAAGGATTTCATAACTCAGCATTTGGAAGACAGTGATATTATCAGACAACGTCAACATGGATTTACGAAAGGGAAATCATGCTTGACAAATCTATTGGAATTCTTTGAGGGTGTAACTATGTAACTAGTAGAGTTGACCAATGAGAACTAGTGAATGTAGTTTATATAGGCTTTCAGGAGGCTTTATACAAGGTCTCACATAACAGACTACTAAGTAAAGTTAAAGCACGTGGGATTGCAGGTAATGCCTTGAGATGGATAGAAAGTTGGTTAGCAGATAGAAAGCAAAGAGTTGGCATAAATGGGTCTTTTTCTGATTGGCAGTCAATGACTAGTGGGGTTCTACAGGCATCTGTGCTAGGACTCCACTGTTCACATTATATATTAAATGGTGTGGAAGAGGGAACTGAAAATATTATCTCCAAATTTGTAGCTAATAGAAGGTTGGGAGGGTGAGCTGTGAGGAGCTTGCAGAGATGCTTCGGCATGATTTGGACAGGCTGTGTGTGTGGGCATCTGCATAGCAGATGCAGTGAAATGAAGATAAATGTGAGGTTATCCACTTTGGTAACAATAATAGGAACACAAATTATTACTTGAATGGATGTAAGTTGAGAGGGGTGGATACTCAGCGAGTCTTTGGTGTCTTTGTGCTTCGGTTGCTGAAAGTAAATGCGCAGATACAGTAAGCAGTAAAGAAGGCAAATGGCATGTTGGCCTTCACAGCGAGAGGATTGGAGTATAGGGATAGGGATGTTTTGCTGTAATTTCGTAGGGTATTGATGAGGCCACACCTGGAGTATTATGTGCAGTTTTGGTGTCTTTATCTGAGGAAGGATGCCGTTATTATAGAGGGTGTATAGCGAAGGTTTACCAGACTAATTACTGGGATGATGGATCTGTCATACGAGGAGGGACTAAGTCAGTTATGATTATGTTTATGAGAGTTTAGAAGAGTGAGAGTGGATCTCATAGAAACTTATAAAATTCTAACAGGGCTAAACAATGTAGATTCAGAAAGAATGTTCCCGATAATAGGGAATTCTGAACTAATGGTCATAGTTTGGGGATAAGGTGTCAACCTTTTTAGAACTGAGGTGAGGAGAAATTTCTTCACCCAGAGGATGGTGAATGTGTGGAATTCACTATCCCAGAAAGTAGTTGAGGCCAAAATGTCTGATTTCAAGAAGAAAATAGATATAGCTCTTGGGGCTAAAGGGACCAAGGGATATGGGGGAAGGGCAGGTCAGGATGGTGAATTCGAAGATCAGCCATGATCAAAATGAATGGCGGAGCAGGCTCTACAGGCCGAATGGACTTCAGCTACTTCTAGTTTCTATGTTCAACAACAAATGAAAACATAAATAGTTGTATGTGCTGCTCAGAAACTGCAATGTGCTGTGTTCTAAGTAAATAAACAGAACACTTAAGATCCATTACATATTTTAAATATTTTCGCAGGAGGTGAATATCCCCAATTCCCCTGGGGTGGCAGTGATGCGATTTGTAGTTACTTTAGCAATTGATGAGTGTGCCAGACTGCCTCTGAGGGTACGAAGATACAACCACCATTTAAAGTGAATCTGGGATAATGTGTTAGCTGGAGAATATTCATGAATCATTTTGGTTTTTATGACAATCCAGTGATTTCATGATCACTTTTTTATCCCTTGGTGCCAGTTTATAAGTCACTTGGTATGGTTGGATTTGAATTCTCAACATCTAGGTGGCTAGTCCAATATCAAAACCAGCTGTACTACCATACAAAAACAGAAAATGCTGGAAAATCTCAGCAGGTCTGACAGCATCTGTGGACAGAGAACAGAGCCAGCATTTTGTGTCTGGATGATTCTTTGCAGCTGGGCTCCAATGATGAGATAAGCAGAGAAAAAAACTCCATTTGTTAAATTTTGAGCAGGAGAAAGAAGAAATGAAAAGGCCAGATTCTTCAGAATGCTATAACCTCAACACTGAAACTGCAAAGTGTCTGAGACAGGTGGATATGCAGTCACCTTATCAACCAAATACATGACAGGTAGCCTGGAGGAGGGGATTGAAACTGTATGCAGATGTGACTTCTTTTTGTTGCTAGACTGCATAATTGTTACACATACAATCTTTTGTACAAACAAAATCTGCCTAAAGTTTAACCAATTGAATACTACCTGTCAATTGTTAGAGATCCACAGAGCAAAAGGGTCCAATTGATTTCACATTTTGTGCCATACTACAAACTTGAGAGAAGGAGATGACCTATAAGCAGGTCTTCATAGACAAAAGAGAAAGGTGGGTTGTTTCATTGGTGTGAAACAAATAGCAGAGGTGATGAAAATGCTCTACCTGCAGTTATACCTTCTGAGTAACACAGTTTGTGAAAGAGGTAAATGAAAAAGGGGTGTCAAATGTGAAGGTAAAGAAGCCTGATCTTTCTCGCAGAACAGGCTTTGGTGCATCAGAAGTTGCCTCGAGGTGGATGAAGTGTATCATGCAATGGCAAAACTTCAAGCAAATTGTCAAATAATTTTTGGTTGTGTGCATTTCATATTGCTGGTGATTCAGAAATCAATCAGAATCACAGTTGTTTTTTTTTTGCCTGTGTTTAAAGCTATATATAGCCATTGTTCTGCTAAGAAATAAAAAGACTAGGGCTGGCATACAGTGAGTAAGTTCAAAATAATTATGAATTTGTTATTTTTCATGAAACCCAGAACCCAGAGGTATGGAGGCTTTTTGTACAATTAAAATGACACTGCTAAATTCAACAAAGCAGAATTGGTGACACAAAAACAGAAAATGCTGCAAAATTTCAGCAGGTCTGAAAGCATCTATGGAGAGACAATAGAACTAATGTTTTGAGTCAGGGTGACCCTACCTCAAACCCTTCACCTTTCCACAGTATTTTGCCTTTATCTCAGAATTGTTGATAGTTTGCTGTATAGTCACTGATTTGGTTCAATTATTAAGTGTTTTGGGTCTGCTCTATTGTTAATTGAGGGTAAAAAGGTGTAAAAGGATTGTAGTATACAAATTTTTTGAGCAGTTTTAATATTAAATTGTCAGTGAGCACAAGAACCTTTGAACTACCCTTTGTGCTGTTGCCTAGTTGTGTGGTTTTACAAGCTGATGGCTCTAGGCAGTATTGCTACCTCAATCGCTGAAGCAATGATAGAGTGCCATGTCATCAGCATGATTATTAGCCAAGTTGTTTTCGTTGACTTGCTGCTCTACAAACAAACGAAAAAAAGCACATTCTCTAATATTAACTGTGCTTCTGACAAAGGTGGATGTGAGTGACCAAACGAGAGTGATACAGGTCTACATCACAGAAAAGACCCTTTAGTCCATTACATCTGTGCTGGTCAAAAACAACCACATAACTATTCCAATCTCATTTCCAGCACTTGGCCCATAGCCTTGTATGTTTTGGCATCTTGAAAGCAAAGCATCCGTTTAAAAGCTATTGTTATCAATCATCTTAGTATGCATGAACGGCATGGTGGCACAGTGGTTAGCACTGCTGCCTCACAATCCCAGGGACCCAGGTTCAATTCTGGCCTCGGGTCACTGTCTGTGGAGTTTGCACATTCTCCCCGTGTCTGCAAGGGTTTCTTCTGGGTGCTTTCGTTTCCTCCCATAGTCCAAAAATGTGTAGATTATATTGGGTGGCCATGCCAAATCAGGGGGATTAGCAGGATAAATATATGGGATTATGGGAATAGGACCTGAGTGGGATTGTTGTCAGTGTAGGCTTGATGGACCAAATGGATTTCTTCTGCACTGTAGGGATTCTGTGTATGGTTTAGCTTCAACTTGATTCCCATAAAGATATTTCCTTCCCATCCCTTTTCTCTGTCCACGTACACTAGGTTTGATTCGATAGACACTGCCTGCATCCAGCATTTTAACATGACCATTCTTCTTGCATAAGCCTAAGCAGTGTCTGTTGGGCACTGCCACCCACCTTCACTCCAGCTTAATGTACATCAGCTATCCTGTCTAAATCATCTGACTTTGTCTCACCTAAAAACATCTTCCAGAACATTCTGGTCTGCCTGTAGTGCCTTTACTCAGTTGTCCATTGTTTTAGTTTGACTGAAGCCAGTTTGCTCTAGGTGCTGCATATCTGCTGATGATGAAGGGTTAACTGATTCTTCCTCCACTGGTTTAATAAGTGTTAAGAATTTTTTCCCTAATTTGTTTAATCTCCTCATGCAAATAGAAATTATCATCCATTTTATGCAAGTTTGGGAGAGAGAAGGAATTACTTTGGGATTGGAATAATTTAGAGAATCATTGTAAAAAATTTGCACAGTTCTGCAGCCACTTTGATCTTTTTTAACTCTACAGTCCCCAGTGACACGGACATCCTTATGACACCCTGATCAGAACCACGCCATTGATATTTTCCTGCAGTGTTGTCCAGGGCAAAGTTGTTAATTGCTTCCATAATAGAACATAGAACACTACAGCACAAACAGGCCCTTCGGCCCACGAGTTGCGCCGATCACATCAACACCTACCAACCTACAGACCTATCTATAACCCTCAATCTCATTAAACCCCATATACTCATCCAGAAGTCTTTTAAAAGACCCCAGCGAGTTCGCCTCCACCACCACTGACGGCAGCCGATTCCATTCACTCACCACCCTCTGAGTGAAAAACTTACCCCTAACATCACTTCTGAACTTCCCTCCTTGCACCTTAAATCTGTGTCCTCTCGTAGCAACCATTTCAACCCGGGGAAATAGCCTCTGAGAGTCCACCCTATCTATTCCTCTCAACATTTTGTAAACTTCTATCAGGTCGCCTCTCAACCTTCGTCTCTCCAGGGAAAAGAGTCCCAGCTCCCTCAACCTAACTTCATAAGGCATGCCTCCCAGTCCAGGCAACATCCTTGTAAATCTCCTCTGTACCCTCTCAATTGCTTCTACATCTTTCCTATAGTGAGGCGACCAGAATCATTCTATTTTGTAATGGATGTTTAAGGAATTATCCAGTAAAAGTGTTTTTGAAAGTGTTATTGCTTTTGAAAAGTTTGATTGTGTTTTGCCTCCACCTTTCATATGTTGTCAGTTTGGCTGTGACAGACTTAATCTTACCTTCCGGTCACACATTTGATTACAGTGTTGTCCATACCTCACCGGCCACAGGTATCAGCTTGGTACAAAGAGAAAAGGCGGTTTCTATTAGTAATTAAGTTTATTATATATCATTGTTAGGCAGTGTAAACATAAATCATGCAGTTTGTATCAAAACTATGCAGCCTAAGATACACTCCCATTGGTTTCCTTGGCAATTCCTGATTCACCAAATATGAGCGATATTATCAAGATGTCTACTAGGCATCTGTCTTCCCTCTGAATGGCGCTCCATGTCTTCAGATATAGAGTCTTCCTCTCTTGCGCAGTTAGTCTCTGGAGTTCTGCTGCAGCTGGTCCTGAAGTTTTCATTCATATCCTGTTGTTATCTCTTCCAAGATATGCTGCCTCTTTGTTGTAGGTTCAAATTTCCTCACTTATTTCGAATCTTACCGTCATTGGCCCTAGCCCAAGGTCCTGGGTCAGAATTACCTCATTACTGTCAGGCTAAATAAGGACTTATGTCTTACAACATTTCCTTTGTAAGCTTAACCAGTTCAAGCTAGTTTTAGGTTACTGCAGCTCAAGTAGAGTTTGCAGATTTTAGCTGCCCCTTTTCAACGCCTGGCCAATAACAGAAATGTCACCAATTGTCATGACTTGATTGAGACCAGGGAGAAACGCTCTCTAAAATGAATAATACTTTGTTGCTTGAAGGAAACCTCCATTATTCAATTGAAATAAGTTGCTATAAACAAATGTGACATTATTATCATTTAGATAATACTCATTTCTCAAATGAATTGACCAATGGGATATAACTCTGGTGATGTGCAACTGCTCGTTGAAATTATTCGACTGACCTCACTATTCAATTCCATTTTGA
The DNA here is from genome assembly GCF_965287045.1 of Carcharhinus amblyrhynchos. NCBI lineage: Eukaryota > Metazoa > Chordata > Chondrichthyes > Carcharhiniformes > Carcharhinidae > Carcharhinus > Carcharhinus amblyrhynchos. The sequence continues at coordinate 48,380,631 of NC_137327.1, forward strand.
CCATTTTGCTGGCAATTAAATCAATTCAAAGGAAGCTGATTAAGGTCTGAAAAACCTAAACAAAAGCTCATCAAGTCATAAGAAAAGACCAATCGACCTATCCCTCTTGTGTTTCATCCATACCAGCATCACGCTGTTTCTTTAATGTCTCTACTTATCTGCAGGATCGTTTCAAATGTTTATTGCACATGAAAATGAAACACTTTAAAATGGTCTATTTTATGTATACTTTTTACAAATTAAGGTTAGTCATATACTGCCTTGACATACTTAGAAATCGTATCCCAGATTCACCTTGTGTATATATCATATGCATTTGTACCTCAGAGGTCTTTCTTTAATTGTTGTAGTTCCAGACTTCAGAACTTCTATTTTATAGCTGTTCCTCTGTACATTTGGGATCATTCTTGCTCTGTTTTACACCATAACTAATAAAAATGTCCTTTGCAAGTGCCATGACCAGAATTGTAGAGTGTGGTATCAAATCACCGCATTGCCACTGTTCTGGCTTTGTATTCTAATATCTAATTTCTTTTCTTTATTGCTGCTCCTCATCTTGTCAAAATTGAAAGCACAGTTCTCTCAGGTGCCTTTCCATCTGCCTGTGCTAATCCTGTTTCTTCACTTTACATCTATAATTTGATTAGTTTTTGGTCCACTATGTAGTATTTTTGCATTTTTTAAACTAAATTTAATTTGCCATTTATTTCCCCACTCACTTAAGAAATCTAAACTCTAAATTATTAACTGCATCCTCTATATCTTTTGATCTCCCCATTTTAGTGCAGTTTACAAATATAGTATTTGCAATTAATTTCTGCATTATTGCCACTTCTGTAGGTAAGAAGTAATAACCTTACATTGCTCTACTCTATACTTTCTACACCTTTTTAACTGTGTGCTGTTTCATGTTTTTTTTAGTCCAACTATCTCCATCACACGCTGGATTTTAGTTTCATTGGATGTCTTTGGTGTGCGACCTTGTCAAAATCTTTTGAAAATCCAAATAAACTATAGAGAGTGAAAGAATCTTATTTGGCAGGATATTTTCTTTTGAAACCCATATTGATTCAACCTACTCCTTAGAGTGATTCCTACTATTTTATGTACTCGCAATAGACTACTGTATGTGTGTGTCGGATTTACTTCCTTTATTAAATATATAATTATTTCCTAAAAAGAACTTTAAATAACTGCCTGTATCAATAAAGTCATCTCCATTGTAGTTATTTCCATTTAATTTTCTGAGGGAAGATTAGGATCTCTGTGTTGAACTGTAACTGAATGGCTTAAGAAACATCCAGTTAAAGTCCAACAGATTTATTTGGTAGCACAAGCCACAAGCTTCCGGAGTGCTGCTCCTCCATCAGGTGAGTAGGAGTCATGTTCACAAACAGGGCATATGAAGATACAAACTCAATTTACAAAATAATGGTTGGAATGTGAGTCTTTACAGGTAATCAATTCTTAAAGGTACAGACAATGTGAATGGAGAGAGGGTTAAGCACAGGTTAAAGAGATGTGTATTGTCTCCAGCCAGGACAGTCAGTGAGATTTTGTAAGCCCAGGCAAGTCGTGGGGGTTACCGATAGTGTGACATGAACCCAAGATCCCAGTTGAGACTGTCTTCACGTGTGCAGAACTTGGCTATCAGTTTCTGCTTGGCGATTCTGTGTTGCTGTGTGTTGTGAAGGCTGCCTTGCATAATGCTTACCCAAAGATCAGAGGCTGAATGCCCATGACTGCTGAAGTGTTCCCTACAGCAGCCATGGGCATTCAGCCTCTGATCTTCGGGTAAGTGTTCTCTAAGGCGGCCTTCACAACACACAGCAACGCAGAGTCGCCAAGCAGAAACTGATAGCCAAGTTCTGCACATGTGAAGACAGTCTCAACTGGGATCTTGGGTTCATGTCACACTGTCTGTAACCCTCACGACTTGCCTGGGCTTGCAAAATCTCACTAACTGTCCTAGCTGGAGACAATACACATCTCTTTAACCTGTGCTTAACCCTCTCTCCACTCACATTGTATCTTTACGACTTGATTACCTGTAAAGACTCACATTCCAACCATTATTTTATAAATTGAGTTTGTGTCTTTATATGCCCTGTTTGTGAACAAGACTCCCGCTCACCTGATGAAGGAGCAGTGCTCCGAAAGCTTGTGATTTGTGCTATCAAATAGATCGGTTGGACTTTAATGTGGTGTTGTAAGACTTCTTACTGTACTACCCCAGTCCACCGTTGGCACCTCCACATCGTAAGAAACTTCCAGCATTGCACGGGAAGAGAGCACGATAAGCTCGCATATTCTTGCCTTGCAGGGCTCTTATTTGTAGACTTATTCAAAGCTGTGCACAACATAGAGAAGTGTATAAAGTGAATTTTTTTTAAATATAGGAGCTGGCACAGGGCACCTTTATGTCCTTTTGGTATAGCTTTATCTGTTTTAACAGCAATAGCTGACTACAGTGATTGTTCTTGTAGTTTTTAATTTAATTGAAAATCTTAAAACATTATTAACTTTGGAGAGGAGAAGTGAGTATTTAAAAATGTTCTTTCATTTTTTACAATTTCATTTCATTGTCACACTATTCTAGCTCAGCAAGCTCTGAAATAGTCAAAAAACAGAAGACAGATAACGTCGACGGAAGTGGTCATGATGGTAAGTGATCATTCCTTAACTGTCTTTATTGTGCATGCTTTGTATCAGCCTGATATGGGTAGTGAGATACTCTGACTGGGATTAATCAAAAATGAGCTGTGAAGGAGTTTTTGATTAAAATCATTTGTAGTTGTGATGCTGTTCGTTGTAATTGCATATCACACCAGTTACAAATGGTCTCCACCTTGCCTGGTTTAGCCAGTTATTCTGACATCTCCACTCCCACCAAAAAAGTAACAGGTTTTCTACTCTCTTCTCTATCAGGGGGACTCAACAACTTTTGGCCAAATCTCATTCCAAGTGTAGGCATCACACTCGAGTCTGATCCTGCTCTTAATTATATCAGCTTACTCAACGTTCTAGCAGTACTCACTAGATAATGATTATGACAGGAGCCTTGGCTATTGTTTTCTTTCTTCCACGTCCTTCTGCCTACTCACTTCATGGTTTGCTGTGGCTACTGTTTGACTAGAACAGGTGAGACCAGCTAACTAACTAGGGAACCTCAAATCTCTGTACCTCAACACAATACTAAGTACATATTTTCCCATTGAATCATTGATATTTAGCAATATCTGTCTAGTTTCCATTGTACTTAATGCTAATGATCCTTTTCTCTGTTTCTATTGGTATCCCTATACACACAGCCCAATTACAAAGGTGGGTATTACAAATTTCAAATCTGCATCCTCTGTCGCTGCCCCTATCCCGCTCACTCATATATATTCAATTTTAGTGTCAGCATCATTGGTGTCTCCCCTCAGATGTGAGCAAATATAGCAGGAGTTTGTCCACACTAATTGCAAGTCAAATGAAATTAGTAGATTAGCAAACCTATCAGTGAGTTGTAACAATTAAAATTCCTTTATTGAACTGGATACTTTAATTCCACACTTGTCAATACATGCCAATGCCAATCTATTTTCTTCTGTTATTTAGATGGAAGACTGATGAACACTAATGAAGCAAGCTAGTTTATTTAATATGTGAGCATACAGAGTAATGATTGGAGTAAATTTTAACTTGCTCCATGATGCATCCTCCTAACATGGAAAATAAAGCATTGCACACTTGCAGTGTCATACTCCACAATCAACTCTGAGTGCTACAGAGGTATTGGAGTTTGTAACAGAAGCCTGCTTTGATGTATGTTGTTAATGTGACTCCTATTCATGAGCTAAGTACACTTAGCAGATTGGTGTTCTTGTTGAATCCAGTTGGCACTATGTTTAAGATCAGACTCTCCAAGTCCCTACTGACCTGACTGTCTCTTGCAAATTGTGTTTTTTTTCTCTCTCATTGGACAACTTGACCCCTGACCCTGATGCAGCTTGTCATAGCCGTAAATTTGTCAATCAACCTGTCAACCACCAGGAAATACTCTCTGTATTAGCACCTGCATTTCTTAGCTATGCTGAGTGAAAAAGGAACTATTTTTAATTTCATGCGCATGAATGTCACCAGGATGTATTAACAGCCTCCTGATGATCTTCACAGAATTGTTACTGGGCAGGGGGAGGCCATTTGGCCTACTATGTCCACACTGGCACTTCAAATAAACAATTCTCTTAGTACTAATCCCTTGCCTTCCTCCTCTGTAATCCTGCATATTCTTTTTCAGATAACTTTTTGAGTGCTTCAGTTGAACCTGCCTCCTCCACACACTCAGGCAATACGTTTTAAACCCTAACCATTCACTGCATGAAACAAGTTTTGCTCGTATCACTTTTTTTCTCCTTTTAATTACTTTAAATCCGTGCCCTCCCATTCTCGATCCTTTCACAAATAGAAACAGTTTCTCTCTATCGACTCTGCACAGATTTGCCATGATTTTGAATACCTCTATCAAATCTCCTTTCAGCCTTCTTTTCATTAGGGTACATAGTCTTAACTTCTGTAATCTGTCTTCTAGAACTGCGTTCCTTATCCCCGGAATCATTCTTGTGAACCCCTTCTGTTCTCTCACAAATGCCTTCACATCTTCCAAAAGTGCAGTGCCCAGAACTGGGCTATTCAGCTGAGGCCAAACAAGTGCCTTACCTAAATTCAACATAACCTCCCTGCTTTTGTACTCTGTCACTATTACTGTATACTTAATGTACTGCTTTCTCCACCTGTCGTGCCGTCTTCAATGAGATTAAGCACACACACAGGCAGGTCTCTAGGCTCCTCCACCTGCTTTAGAGTTGTACCCTTTATTTTATTTATCTTCTCCAGTTTCTTCCTACCAAATGAATCAGCTCATGCTTCTCTGTATTGATCTTTATCTGTCACCTGTCTGTCCATTCCAATGGTAGTTGTGATGTGGAGATGCCGGCGTTGGACTGGGGTAAACACAGTAAGAAGCATCACAACACCAGGTTAAAGTCCACAGATTTATTTGATAGTAAATGCCACAAGCTTTCGAAACGCTGTTCTTTTGTCAGGTGAGTGACGTCAAGAGAGTACACTCACCTGATGAAGGAACAGTGTTCCAAAGGCTTGTGGCGTTTACTATGAAATAAATCTGTTGGACTTTAACTCAGTGTTGTGAGGGTTCTTACTGTATCCATTCCAACAACCAGTCTATGTCCCTTTGAAGTTCTACACTGTCCACCTCACTGTTCATAATTCTTCTTAAATCTGCTATTCACAGTTGTTTGATGGCAGTTCCAGCTCCTTCCTGCAGGCACATTAAAATACCAAACCCCCTTTTGTTCTGGTGATACCAGCCTTTTATTTGTGTCTTCAAGTTTCTGTTTTTAAAAGGTGCTGCTGAACCTTTGGAAATGAATCTGAAATCTGGCTTCAAAAATCAATTACAGCTGAAAGCCAGATGCCTACTCAACCCATCAGGCCACAAATTCTAAAATATGACAATGGCTTGTAGCTTCCTGTTTAATCTCAAATGATGTGCTACAATTGCTCACTAGGAAAGCACAGGAGTGCTCCAAGTCACTTCTCTCCTACAGCCAATGCTGCTTCATTTTATTGATAATCTCTTGTTTTTAGAACCACAATCCCACTAAGTAGCTGACTTTCTCATAGAATTATGAAATAGTAATGTAACCAGTATTTTTTTTAGGTGGCCTAATCCATTCTGAGCACTATTATCCTAGCTTATTGCAGCAGCACTTCAGAATGAAAGAACTTGTAATTCTCTTTGCGTTGCTCTCATCTCCCAAAATGATTCATAGTCGATTAATTACTCTTGAACACAAAGGCAAAATACAGGGTACTGCAGACAGTGGAAAGTCAAAACGGAATATGCTGGAAATATTCAATAATGTTACTTATGAAATGTAGCAACTGTCGTCATCTAGGGAAGCATTTCAACCAGTTTGCACTTTGGCCCTTCTCTTGAGACCTGATAATCAGTCTGTTTCTACAATGGTGATGGAGGTAGGTGGGGATACATGTTGCCCAGGAAACAATGAGGAAACCCCTCCTTTACACCCCCGCCCACCTTCGTTTCTTTGACAGTGCCATGGGATCTTTTGCATTTATCTGGATAGCAGCTCAGTTTATCCCCACTTCAAAATGGCAGCACCTCTGATAATGCGGCACTCATTCCCTCAATGCTCTGCTGAAGTATTGGTGTAGATAATGCTCCAGTCACAGAGTGGAGCGTGAATTCATTTATGTTTTGACTCCCAGATGAGGGAGTTTCCACTTAGCCCAAATAACCTGGCTATTTTCATAGGGAAGTAACATTCTGATTACTTTGGGTTTTGCATATAGTAATGTATCTAAAAATATGAAATTGCTTATGATGGGAGCTGGATTTTGTGACCTGCAGAGCTTAAAAATATGCAAGTACTACATTCTGTAAATGTGATAGTGCATCAGTGTTTGTATGCTGTGACACTGGTTGGCAATTACAGGCTCTGGATTGGTTGTTGTGGGGGTAATGCACTTTTGCAGTAAAGACAGAGAAAGCAGAAGTCGAACGTATAACAAAACAGTATTCTGTCGTGGAAGTTTCATCAGAATTAGAAGTTAATCAGGAACACCCATTGGTCCTGTGTCTTGTAAACCTTTTGATTATGACAAGTTAATCTTACCTCTCTGTCCACAAGACTGGCTTACTATCAGTGATAGTAAATTGACCTCAAAATAAGGTGTATTCTGGGAGAAGTGTAAACCTTTCATTTCTCTGGAATTTTCCCAATTCCACTGGTGCAAACCCATTGGAATTATTTGAGATCTGTTCCACGAAGGCTTTAACTAGGAACTTTCCAAATGGAGGCCGGGGCATTGTCATGAGGAAGCAGAATTATTTGATAGAAAGTGACCTTGATACACCTTATATCCAACGACTATAGATTGGCAACTATTGGCTATAGATTGGGATGTCTTGTTGAAGTTGTACAAGACATTGGTAAGGCCACACTTGGAATACTGTGTGCAATCCTGGTCACCCTATTATAGAAAGGATATTATTAAACCAGCAAGAGTTCAGAAAAGATTTACGAGGATGCTACTGGGACTTGATGGATTGAGTTATAAGGAGAGGCTGAATAGACTGGGACTTTTTTCTTTGGCGTGTAGGAGGCTGAGGGATAACCTTATAGAAGTCTATAAAATAATGAGGGGCATAGACAAGGTAGATAGTCAATATCTTTTCCCAAAGGTAGGGGAGTCTAAAACTAGAGGGCATAGGTTTAAGGTGAGAGGGGAGTGATACAAAAGCGTCCAGAGTGGCAATTTTTTCACACAGAGGGTGCTGAGTGCCTGCAACAAGGTGCCAGAGGTAGTGGTAGGGGCGCGTACAATTTTATCTTTTAAAAAGCATTTAGATAGTTAAGATGAGTATAGAGGGATATGGGCCAAATGCGGGCAATTGGGATTATAAAAAAGGCCAGCATGGATAAGTTGGGTTGAAGGGCCTGTTCCCATGCTGTAAACCTCTCTGACTCTACAACTAGTGAAGGCCTGAAAATGGGATTTTAGAAGCAAAAGACAGAAGCAGCCTAGAGATAGCAGGGATGTTTTGTTGCCCTCTTTTCCTCTCTCCCCTGGCCTACAGATATGGGAGAGACAGGCTAGCTAAGGAATGGAAGAGCAGTTCACAGATTGGGCTAATGCATGTCAAAACAGAGACCTTCAACGTGGGTGGTGGAATGTTAATGAAGCTATTTTCTTGTACGTCTGCCAAGGCTGACTCAAAGGTTAGGAATAAGCTAATGCTGTGGGAAAGAAGTGACGGAGGATCATTATACCTTGTATAAGTAGCCCTCCTTGTGTAACTTAAGCTTTTCATGAGCTTTTGTACCGCAGATGATGATGCCTTAGTCAATGTTTATTGCTTTTGCAACATGTCTGAATTTTACAAATGAATTTTAAAAAAACCCTCAAAATCCTACAGCTCATAGAAAATGGATATTTTCCAATACTCTAATGCCATGTTAAACCCAGCAGTATTGAAAGTTTATTTGCATTGTTGATGAATTGATGTATAACCTGCTGTCTGTGGATATTAGAAAATGTTAAATATTAAGTAGGCTGTACTGTACATGAAGACTGTAGGCTGTGCATGGTATTGATGTTTTTCTCCTTTAATCCACAGATGCTTCGGTCCGCCTCGTTGCCCAACAAGGGGCATACACGCGATGGGTCGTACGAGGGCTGCTCTTGGATGTTTCGAGAGTAGCCTTGTGCTTCACGTCATTAGTGTACACTTAAACTGGACCAGATGCTGGGCAACACGACAGCTCAGTGACTATCACTGTTTGCTGTGCAGATACATGGATTTGGGCCTGTGTCTGTGGGAGTTTGCACATTCTCCCCGTGCTTGTGTGGGTTTTCTCCGGGTGCTCCGGTTTCCTCCCATACCCCAAAGATGTGCTCTTAGGCTGGTTGGTGTAACAAATTGTCCCTAAATTAGTCTTCCCTCCATGTGGAATGCCATTAGCATAGATAAGGGCATGGGTGGAGAGGGGACTCATAATGTTAAGATGGCGGCGCAGGCTCATTGGGCCGAAGGGCCTGTTTCCTGTGCTGTGTTGTTCTTTGTTCTTTGTATTCTGTCATTTAATTTGATTTTTCTTCAGATGATGACTCCTGTGATCAAGCACAGTCTGATTTCTTAACTGGCACAGCAATCCAGCATCCTTCAGCATCTGTATGTGTTGGAATACTCCCTGGCCTTGGAGCCTACTCAGGGAGCAGTGACTCCGATGCAGAATCCAGCTCTGACAGTGACATTATCATCAGTACCGGAGGTCGAATCATCTCTTCAGTCTTTCGTTCCCACCCTTTTCCTGAAAGCCCATGAAGCTGAAATATTCAATGGCAGCGTTTTATTTGTATAGAGGTGATTTGTAATGCAATCTTGTATAAACTAGTAAAGAGTTTGATTTTGGCTGCTTCACTTCTGGCAGTCATATGTGAATACAAATTCTGCAGCCCTGATTCAAAATCTGATTAGATATTGTAGCAGGCCACTGCACATTTAACCATATAGAGGTGAGTACCTTGGATTGCAAATCCAAGGGTGAAATATGTTGTTGAATATTGTCAACATTTTAAGTGTAAATAATTATTTTTACGCTTGCATGCTTAAACAAAACAGCTACTTGTAAGTTACGACAGTAGAACTGCTAACTATACATTGGCTGTTAGTATAGCTATGGGTAAGTTGGGATACTTCTGTATCATTGATGATGGCTGTGAACTATTTAAGAAGTGAATAAATTCTCTGTTACTCCATGGTGCTTCTCCTTTGTATGCCTTCCACTTTGTGTAGATTCTTTTTGCTGCTTCACTAACTAAGTGCTCACTTTATTTTTAGTTAACTAAATGTACAGCCTGTTTCCTCTTACCACAGGAGCTAAATCCCTTGGGTCCTCTCAACAGGAGACATCACGAAAACTGTGATTGGGAGTGGCCATGTAAGATGCCCCCATACTTCTATCCCTTGGCCAGCGTGAACCTTTCAGGCAGGCCTTTTGATTTTTGGACAACCTTCCATTCTTGGGAAAACATCTTGTCTTCACTTGATGTGGCTTTGCTATCGCCACTGGAAGCTTTTTACGTGGTCAAATGTTAATGAGAACCTGCTTATAACTAACTCACTGCTTAACTTTAATACTGCAAACCTCTTTTTGCATGTTTGCTTTAAGTAGTCAATTATGGTTAGTCAGAAAGCCCTTTACAATGAATATCAAAAAGGAAAATAAGCAAAAATGGTAATGCAGTAAAGAAGAACTTCCTTTTTAGGATGTCCCACAATGCTTCACAGCCACTGGATTATTCGTGAAATAGTCACTGTTTTTCAGGAAGATGCAGCGGTCCATTTGCATTCAGCAAATTCTCACAAAGAACAATGAAATGAATGAAAAGTGAATCTCTTTTGAATAGTGTTTGGAGGATAAATATTGACCAAGAGGAATCCAGTCCTCCACTTAAAAGTTGTGTATAAGATTTGTTTTTTTTCCACAAAATCCAAATATTGCAGATGCAGAAAATCTGAAATAAAAACAGAAAATGCTGGAAATACTCAGCAACACCTCAAGAGAAACAGAATTAACATTTCAGATTGAGGACCCTTCATCAGCACAGATTCTGGTCAAAGTTCTATTTTTAATTTTCATTGGAACAGGCAGATGGAACCTCGATGGATCAGCACCTCACCTGAAATACAACTCCTATGACAAGATAGCCTTCCCTCAGTACTGCGCTGAAGTATCAACCTGGATTATGAGCTGAAGTCTTCAATCCATGACTTCCTCAGAGTTGGCGTGCTTTTCCTGAGCTAAGCTAATACTCCAGTTGTATTGTGAATTTACCTGTGCGCCATTGCTCTAAAGTTTTTCTACTGAATTTACGTGCCTGGCTTTAGACCTCCCTGATAGGTTAAATTATATGAAAATTACATTGCTGTCCTGTACAGATAGTCTGAGAACTCAGTGACCCACACAAAACAAAATAGTTGTACAATGAGTAGTGCTGGTGGTGCAAGATTATTTTCATATCATGCTTCATTTCAGAAAGAATGACATTTTTTGTTATGTAGATTTAATTTCTCTACCACTGTGACATAAATGCTTGGCTTTACTGTACTACAGATAGTCAGCACTTAGAAAATATATTTGCCATTTTCAGGAGCTCCTTGTATTTTGTGATGGTTTTGAGCTTTGGAGGATACATTGAGACCATTCTCATTGTTGACTTTGGAACTTTGTGTACTTGTGCTGAAATCGGCTTTCAGTATTGTAAGGGCTAAATATATTTGACGTGTGATTTTAATGCCTTTTTTGAAAATATATCAATGTTGATATTACCGTCAGCACAAATCACATACGTTTAGCCACAGTACATGCTAATTTAGTCTAAGAGCATTCAGTTGAATATGTATATTGAGAACTACAGAGAGAGAAAGTACCTAAATAATAAACTTAACTAAATGTGGCATTTTTGTTTTAATTAACATTTTAAATTTAAATTCCGCAATGAATAAAATAAAAACGATGGGATTCATAGTCCTATTTTTAAATCAGTAACAATAACAATTTGTTCTTTTCTGCCTGATTTGTACTGTGATGTGACATATCATTTGTTTGGACCAAGTTAGTATAAACACTGTTCTTGCCATTTTTTCTGCTGAGGGAAGAGGTGATAAATGAAAGGAGAGGACAATGCAAGAGAGCTAGATAGCAATAAAAAACATGGCAGAAAGGAGTAGAGCATGCAGAAGAATGCACCAGCAGGTAAGGCCAAAGGTTGAAAATACAGAACTAAAGTCCCTGTATTTGAATGTGCGTAGCATTCATAAGAAAATCAACGAATTGTCAGCTTAGATAGAAATAAATATATATGATCTGATCATTATAGAGATGAAGCTGCAAGGTGACCAAGGCTGGGACCTGAACATTGAAAGGTACTTGACATTTTGGAATACAGGAAGCTCGGAGGAAGTGGTGAGGTAGCTCTTTTAATTAAACATGGTATTAGTTCAGTTGCCAGAGGTGACATTGTACATCTTTATTCTTAGAATCAGTTTGAGTAAAACTAAGAAGTAACAAAAGAATAGTTTATAGGCCCCCTAACAGTAACTACGTTGTAGAATGAGGTATGTGGGAAATAATAGGCGCTTGTGAGAAAGGTGCAGTGTTAATCATGAGTAATGTTAATCTACATATAGATTGAATGAATCAGATTGGTAAAGGTAGTTTGGAAGATGAGTTTGTACATTGCTTTTCGGGACATTTATTAGAGCAGCTCAGTTTAGAGCCAACAAGAGAACTGGCCATTGTGGACTTGTTAATGTGCTGAGAGGCAGGATTAATTAATGACCTCATAGTAAAGAGCCCCAAGTTAATGGTGATCATAACATGATTGAGTTCCACAATCTGTTTAAGGAGGGGAGAGTGGATCTAAGACTAGTGTTTTAATCTTAAATAAAGTCAATATTAAGGGAATGAGGGCAGAGGTGGTTAAAGCAAACTGGAAAATTAAGTTAAGGATTAGGTCAATAGAGATGCAGTGGAAGTCAAAGTCACGTAGAAGATATTTCATAACTATTGGGTACCAGATCTCAAGGTTTATTATGAAACCAGACTAGACCTCAATAATGCAAAGGATGCTTTGCCTCAGGGATCACTTTTATCAAAACAAACTTTATTCATAATACAGCTTGTGTAATCTAACAAGATAAAAAAGTTTAACTCTTAACTGTTGAACAATCTTTAAACATGAAGAAACAACTGCTAACTCATCACTAGTCAGTTCCAATTAAGCAATATGAATGGGCAAAAAATTGGCAGATGGTGGCAGAGTGGTTAGCACTGCTGCTCACCGTGCCAGGGATCTGGGTTCGATTCCCGGCTTGGGTCACTGTCTGTGTGGAGTCTGCAGTTTCTCCCTGTGTCTGCATGGGTTTCCTCCGGGTGCTCCGATTATTGACACTGTTCTTTGTCACAATGACAAAGTGCACAGAGGGGTGTGTTGTCTGCCTGGTGCTCGGGTCTGGGATGTCGCATCTGGGCTGCAGAGGAACCTGGAATGGGAGGGTGAGAATCCGGTCGTTGTGGTACATGTGGGTGCCAACGACGTAGGCAAAATGCAAACTGAGGATCTGGGGAGGGAGTATGAAAAGCTGGGAATGGAATTAAAAAGTAGAACCGACAAAGTGGTTATCTCTGGGCTACTGCCTGAACCGAGTGCAGACGGGCGTGAGGTTGATAAGATTAAGGAAGTGAATGGGTGGCTCAGGGATTGGTGTGGGAGGAATGGGTTTGAATTTATGGGGCATTGGCCATCAGTATTGGGGTAGGTGGGACCTGTTCGGGTGGGATGGGGTTGGTCTGAGCCGTGCTGGGACCAGAGTCCTGGCGAATTGTGTAAATAGGACTGTAGACAGGACTTTAAACTAATTGGGGGTGGGGGGGGGGGGGGGGGGTGAGGGTGCGAGGGTAGGTGACATTATGGGGCCTAAAGTTAAGGAGAGGGTACAGGTAAGGGAAGAGGCCGAGGATGTCCCAATAATAAAGGGAGTAGGGGGCGTGAGTATGGTTGGTGGCGTTCTGGCAAATAGGGTCCAGGTGAAGGCTGGGACGAAGGCACTTTATCTGAATGCACGAAGCTTTCGGAATAAAGTGGATGACCTGGTGGCGCAGATCAACACAAATGGATATGATCTGGTGGCCATTACAGAGACGTGGCTGCAAGGTGACAGGGACTGGGAGCTGAATGTCCAGGGGTATCAAGTGTTTAGGAAGGATAGGCAGGAGGAAAAAGGGGGGTGCGTAGCTCTGCTGATTAAGGATAGCATCAGGGTGGTAGCAAGGGATGATATAGGAACCAAAGAGCAGAAAGTGGAATCGTTGTGGGTGGAGATTAGGAACAGCAAAGGGAGGAAGACGCTGGTGGGTGTCGTCTATAGGCCCCCGAATAATGATCTGGAGGTGGGGCGGGCTGTTAATGCGCAAATAAATGCGGCATGCAGGAATGGGACGGCGATAATTATGGGGGATTTCAATCTACGTATTGATTGGTCGACCCATGTTGGACGCGGTGGGCTCGAGGAGGAGTTCTTGGAATGCTGCCGGGATAGTTTCCTTGAACAGTGTGTGCTGGAGCCGACGAGGGAGCGAGCTATCTTGGATCTGGTGTTATGTAATGAGGCGGGTAGAATTAGGGACCTTGCGGTGAAGGATCCTCTTGGGGAGAGTGATCATTGTATGGTGGAGTTTCTGGTGCAGATGGAGGAGGAGAAAGTGGGTTCCCGGACACGCGTCCTTTGTTTGAACAGAGGGGAGTACGGTAGGATGAGAGAAGAATTGGTGAATGTTGACTGGGGGAGTGCGTTGGAAGGTAGGTCTGCTGAGGAGCAGTGGAGGATCTTTAAGGAGATCTTTCTTGGTGCTCAGCAGAAATTTATTCCGATGGTTAAAAAGGACCGTAGGAGGAGAGGTAATAAGCCGTGGATAACGAAGGAGGTGAAGGAAAGTGTTAAATTAAAAGTGGAGGCGTTTAGAATAGCTAAGAGTAATGGGCGAGAAGAGGATTTGGAGAGGTTTAAATGTCAACAAAGATTGACAAGTTGATAAAGAAGGGTAGGATGAACTATGAAGCTGGGCTAGTGCTTAATATAAAAAAGGATAGCAAGAGTTTTTATAAATATATAAAAAGGAAGAGGCTGGCTAGGGTGAACGTTGGACCCTTAGAGGATGAGAGGGGGGACTTAGTGGTAGGGGATGGGGAAATGGCTGAGGTTTTGAATAACTTTTTTGTTTCGGTCTTCACGGAGGAGGACGTGAATAATTTGCCGGGTGTTAGCGATGGAAAGGTGGTAGGACTGGAGGGTCTCAATGACATTATTGTTACTAGAGAGGCGGTGCTCGACAGACTGGAGGGACTGATTGTGGACAAGTCCCCAGGACCGGATGGAATGCATCTGAGGGTTCTGAAAGAAATGGCGGAGGTGATAGTGGATGTCTTGGTGGTTACTTTCCAAACGTCGCTGGATTCTGGGGAAGTGCCGGAAGATTGGAAAACGGCTAATGTTACGCCATTGTTTAAGAAGGGTGGCAGGCAAAAGGCAGGGAATTATAGGCCGGTTAGTTTAACGTCTGTTGTAGGTAAAATGTTAGAATCTGTCATCAAGGAGGAAATAGCGAGGCATCTTGAGGGGAATTGCTTGATAGAGCAGACGCAGCACGGTTTTGTTAAGGGGAAGTCGTGTCTGACAAATTTATTGGAGTTCTAGGAGGATGTGTCTAGGGCGGTGGATAGAGGAGAGCCGGTAGATGTGGTCTTTCTTGATTTTCAGAAGGTGTTTGACAAGGTACCTCACAAGAGGTTATTGCAGAAGGTAAGGGGGCATGGAGTTGGGGGTAGGGTGTTAGCGTGGATAGAGGATTGGTTGTCAAATAGGAGGCAGAGAGTGGGGGTTAATGGGTGCTATTCGGACTGGCGGTTGGTGACTAGTGGTGTGCCCCAGGGGTCGGTGCTGGGGCCTCAGCTATTTACCATTTATATAGATGATCTGGAGGAGGGAACCGAGTGTATGGTGTTGAAATTTGCTGATGACACCAAGATTGGTGGAACGGCAAATTGTGCGGAGGGTGTGGAGAGTCTGCAGAAGGATCTAGATAGGCTGGGCGAATGGGCCAGGAACTGGCAAATGGAATTTAATGTTGGCAAGTGCGAGGTTGTCCACTTTGGTAGGAATAATGGTAGGAAGGACTATTACTTATAGGGCGAAAAACTGCAGCAGGCGACGGTGCAGAGGGACCTCGGGGTCCTTGTGCATGAGTCGCAAAAACCAAGGCTGCAGGTGCAGCAGGTGGTCAGGAAGGCTAATGGGATGCTGGCCTTCATAGCGAGGGGGATTGAATATAAAAGTAGGGAGGTCTTGCTGCAGCTGTATAGGGCACTGGTGAGGCCGCAGCTGGAGTACTGTGTGCAGTTTTGGTCGCTGTACTTACGCAAGGATATTTTGGCCTTGGAGGGAGTGCAGAGGAGGTTTACTAGGCTGATACCGGAGTTGAAGGGGTTGAGCTATGAGGAGAGGCTGAATAAACTAGGCTTGTACTTGTTAGAGTTTAGAAGAATGAGGGGAGATCTCATTGAGACGTATAAGATGATGAATGGGATGGATAGGATAGAGGTGGAGAGACTCTTCCCGCTCAGAAAGGACAGTAGGACTAGGGGGCACAGCCTCAAGATAAAGGGGGGGGGGGGGGGGGGGCGGTTTAGAACGGAGTTGAGGAGGAACTTCTTCACTCAAAGGGTGGTGAATCTCTGGAATTCTCTGCCCGTTGAAGTGGTGGAGGCTGCCTCGCTAAATATTTTTAAGACGCGGGTTGATGGGTTTTTGATAAGCAAGGGGATTAAGGGTTATGGGGAGAGGGCGGGAATGTGGAACTGAGCCACGACAGATCAGCCATGATCTCATTGAATGGCGGGGCAGGCTCGAAGGGCTAGATGGCCTACTCCTGCTCCTATTTCTTATGTTCTTATGTTCATCCTCCAGTCCGAAATACGTGCTGATTAGGTGCATTTGCCATGCTAAGTTCTTCTTCCATGTACCCGAACAGTCGCCGGAATGTGGCAACCAGGAGATTTTCACAGTGCAGTGTTAATGTAAGCCTACTTATGACACTAATGAAATAAACTAAACTAAATTAATAATGTGTGATAAATGTTAGCAGGAAGAATTGAAAAGCAGTATATTATTTTTAAATGGACAGAGATTGCAGAAATCTACAGTCTTGAGTATAGTTTTGGTTTCCTTATTTAAGAGGCTATTATTTCACTTGAAGCATTGCAGAGAAAGTTCAACTGATACATTTCCAGTAGGGAGGTGTTGTTGTATCCATTGGAGTTTAAAAGAATGAGGTGTGATCTTATTAAAGCATATTAGAACCTGAGGGGACTTGACAGGGTGGTTACTGATAGGTTGTTTCTCCTTTTGGGAATGACTTAGCTGAAGGATTGACATTTGCATAGGATTGACTGTATTTCAATCCTATTAGTGCATCCGGAACAGCTGCTGTTGTCCTCCTCACTTCCCCCATTGCAGGTATGGCTGGACAGTGCCCAGTGGACTGTGGCAGTCTGGCAGTGTCCACTGGATACCCTGGCAGTGACCAGTTGGGCAGTGCCAAGGAGGTGGGGCCTTAATAGGACTGGGGCCTGATGGGGAGTATGCATGATGGTGAGGAGGCTCATGCTGGGGGGGGTGCTATGCATGTTCGGTGCAAGGAGTAATGAAAAGACGTGGGTGTGGCTAGATAAGAGGGGGCTGTGCCAGGGAAGTGCAGGGGGCTATGAAGAGTTGGGGGTAAGGGGATAGGAAAAGGGGGCTATGAAAAGATGGGGATGTGGGAGGGGGCTATGCACAGGGGGTCATGCAGAGGTGGGCCACAGAGGGGGCCATGATGAGGGGGAGACAGGTGTTGGGGGTCTGCCAGATGACTCATTGGAAGGATCCTGATGCCCGCTACTGCAACGCGTGAGTGTGGGGACGTGGGCTGTCCGATTACCAATGGAAGATGCGAGTTGATCTCCCATATGTAGTAGACCAGGATGCTTCCTGTAATGGTGCCCCAGTGTTCTAAAGCCAGCTTCACTAGTGTACTTAGGCTCCCCCACCCCTCATTCAGTGCAGATCTCTCAATTATCAAAAGAACTGAGTGTGTGAAGGAAGATTGCAGCGCCGAGCTTGCACAACAAAACGTTTCACACTTTAATGGCACTTAGAAACTTTTTGGGAAAATTCCACCTTAGAACCAGGAAACACATTTTAAAAATATGGAATTTCCCATTTCTGAGTGAAATTGGAAGAATGTTTGATTTCTCTCTGGGGTCGTTAGTCTGGGAATTTCTCTTCCCAAGAGAGCAGTAAGTGTTTCCCTGGGTCATTGAATATTTTGATGCCCAAGTTAGATTTTGGCTGATAAGGGAGTTGAAGTGTATCGTGGGTCGACAGGAAAATTGAGGCCACATTTAGATCAACAATTATCTTATCAAATAGAGGAGGAAGCTTGAGGGGCTGATCACCTAATTCATGTTTGTCTGCATCAATGTGTTACTAAAATGACAAAACTGTGGGGCAAAAACTCACTGACTCTGGTCTGCAGTTCCTTATACCATACCAGGTACAATTCCCTCTGCCAATGTTTCCATCACAATTGCAGATGTGTTTATAAAGAGCATCCTATGGCAATTTTTGATGTGTGCACTTGTCACAGTAAGCAAGGGTTTAAGGAAAGGGTGTGTCAGCCTAGGGTGTTCATGTGCATAATTTGGGAAACTGATTATAGGCAGTATTGCACAAGATTTTCTTGCTGAATGACTATAGACACGATTTTCATTAGGCAATCTAAATTATGTTAATGCCTTCAGTCTTGGTTGTAGCTAGAGGGAGTATTTCATTCCACTTTTAATTGGAGAATGTGACCACTTGATATAGTAATCGCTTTTAGTGAATCAATTGTAAACTTACAAGAAATGCAGATTTGCAGATGATGTAAATAAAACCCATGTTCATTTTAATTTTGTGATGTTTGTATTGCTTCCGTGTCCTTCTTACCTGTCACAGCATCTAGATAGACAGCTACTTGCAGAGTATAATTTGTAGGTTGATATAATGCCGCTGAACAGCATGTTGTATGGCCATTAAATGTTGTAATTAAAGAATTATATAATTTGCATTACTTTATTACAGAGAGCTTAGTGTTGTCCAAATACTTGATCAAATAATGTTTTCTTAAGCCAGTATACTTAGATTGATGGCAATTAAACAGGTTGAAGAAAAAGGAATTTAAGACTTGGAAATATAAAATTTGATTATTTAAAATATATCAGTAAAGCAGAATGACACCTGTTCAATAATCCAGCTCAGCCTGGATTTGTAGAGAGATAGAGCCATTCAAACTCCGTTCCCTGACTGACTAGACTGTTCATTGGTACAGCAGCCAAGAATTAAACACGGTTCAGCAACAGCGCATTCATTCCTGGCAAAGAAGTCAAATGTGCCACACATTTCTGACACATGCTGCCATATGGAGAGAGAAGGAACTGGCATAATGGATGCAAATGTTTAGAGCCATGCCAACAGGACAATTCCCCACTGGCCAATTTCCTAATCTTAAAATCGTTCACACATCAGTGAGATGTTATAAGGATAAGAATCATAGTTCTTCTATTTTGAATATTTGAGTTGAATGGACTGCTTTACATCAATCCTTGGTATATATCTTGTGAACCTTCTGTATTTGCAGCTTTTGCTGGTAGATTAATTATTTCCTCTTTTTACCCTTCGCTATTCACTAATGTCAATCTCCTTAAGATGCAGCCTACTTAAAAATAGCCGTTAGGACCTTTCAACAATATTTAGAAGTTTGTACTGCCAAAAAAGAGCAAAGGAAAGGCTTTTGATGTAAATTCAACTTAATTTACTGAAACATTGCACTGTAAGTAAGAATTACAGGTAAATAGTGTAAAATATCCAAACGCAAGTTTGACAAAAGTACAGTTTATTTTAATTATACAGACAACATTGACACAAAATGAGAGAACACTCTACTTTCAGCTCTGGCCTTCCTGCAAGTCAATAATTGTTATTTTCAAACTGTCTTGTTTTAATAGTTTAAAAAAAATCAGATACATAACATCCAGTAATACAAAGATACATTCAATACTTGAACAGTGTGGCGACATGGAAAAAAAGTCGACCATTCTTAGTGTTAATTATCAGACTTTTACAAAGCACCAGATTCTCCTTACAAACAAATTAAGACTTGAGTCATTGGAAATATATCTTTTTGAAACAATGAAAACAAAACATTACAAATGTGCTGCAAAACATGCAAAGATTTATTCTGTAAACGTTTTCAGAGGGCATGGTAGGGAATTTGGTATCATGCAGGCTCTAAGTTCGATGGCTTGGTGTTAGGCTGGATCAGAGTTAACAGGCGGAAGGTTTCTTTGCTTGAAATATTGAACAACTTGCTGGGGTAGTTCTGCCAGGACAGATTTGGCCAAAGTTTCTTTAGGAGCCTGAAAAACAGCAAAAATAAAAGCTTTAATAGTACCACATGTTTGATTTGATTTATTATTGTCTCATGTATTGGTATACAGTGAAAAGTATTGTTTCTTGCGCACTACGCAAAGTATACAGTTTATGGAAAAGGAAAGAAGAGTGCAGAATGTAGTGCTACAGTCATAGCTAGTAAAGTTAATGAATGGATGTGTATAACTTAGCAATATATTTTGTGCTCATAAAAAAATTGAAGAAACTAAAGTGACTGCTAAATTTCCAGGATCTGATGCCTACATTCATGGGTTCTGAAAGATATTGCCGCAGAGATAGTGGATACAATGGTTATGATTTTCCAAAATTCTCTAAATTCTAGAATGGTCTCAGGAGATTGGAAATTAGCAAGTATAACTCTGCTATTCAAAGTGACATCAGTTGTCAGGAAAATGCTGGAATCTTATTAAGGAAGTCTTAACAATGCACTTAATAAATCAGAGTATGATGAGACAAAGTCAAGACGGTTTTACAAAAGGTAAATGACGTTTGACAAATTTATTGAGTGTTTTTTACAAATGTAACTAGCAGAGTAGATAAAGGAGCATTAGTAGACGTACCTGAATTTCCAAACACTTTCGATAAGGTGCTGCACAAAAGGTTAATATGTAAGATACAGGCTGATGGAGTTGGCATTAACATACTAGCATCGATAGAGGGGTGGTTGATGGTGAGACGCATCTGGAATACTGTGTGGAAGTTTTGGTCTCCATATTTAAGGAAGGATATACTTGTCTTGGAGGTGGTGCATAAAAGGTTCATTAGGTCAGTTCCTGGGGGTGAGAGAGTTGCCTTATGATGGGGAGCTGAATAAATTGGGGCTATTGATGTATGAACTTCCATAAGATATAAAATTCTGCACAAGACCATATTGGCAAAAATGAACGTGCATGGAATTCGAGATAACCTTTTAATGTAATTGGTTAGGAGGTTGGGGACAGAGTAAGGATAAAGGTAATACTGGGGGATTCAAGTTTGTATTTGACAGTCAGTTAGGAAGTACAGTACATTGTGTAAAAGGAAGCAGGAACTTACAAAGGGACATAGACAAAGTGCATGGTCAAAACTGGCAGATTGAGTTTAATTTGGGGAAGCTGGCAAATCTTAAATATTCCTAAATGGTGATAGAATAGGTACAAGGGAGAAGCAAGAGGATTTGTGTGTCTATGTAATTGGATCACTGAAAACTAGTATAAGGGTACAGAGAGCAAAGAGGCCAATAGAGTTCATGCTGAGAGTTGGAGGTGGCAATAATACTTAAGTTGCACTTATTCAGAATCTCACCTGGAGAATGGCAATTAATGTTGATGATGAACTTGAAACATTTTATTCGTTTGCAGGATGTTCAGTTTCTCATAGTATTTTATTGAAAAAAATTGTTTCAGAGATTATGTCTGAGACCAGTATTTATTCATCCAAAATTTCCCTGAGAAGATGGTGGTGAGTTGCCTTCTTGAATTGCTGCAGTCCATGTGGTGAAGGTACTTCCACAGTGCTGGCAGTGAGGTAGTTCCAGGATTTATGTCCAGGTGACAGTGGATAAATGATTAATTGTCAAAGTCAGGATGGTGTATCACTTAAAGGAGAACTCGCAGGTGGTAGCGTGTCTGCAGTTGTTGTATAAGGGTTAAATCATAAGAATAGGTTGCAAAAACCTGATTTGCATTTCTTTAAGTTTGGAACGTTGATGGTTGATTTAATCAAGCTTGCTAAAAAGCAATAAAGGCATTGGAGAGGATAGACGAATGCTGAGAAATTCTCGTCCTCTAACAGTGAAATTTAGAATGAAAGGGCACAGTGTAAAATTAGAACTAGGTCACTTACAAACACTTTTTTTCACAATAGTGAATATCTGGAAGTCGCTCTTCAGTTGGCTGTGGGTGATCAAGATGAATGTGGAGCAAAGACAGATAATTTGGGCTGAGGTACAGATAAGTTATATTCGAAATTGGTGGATGAAGCTTGAAGGTGCTGGATAATCTCCTATATTTTTGTCCCTTTGTGCTTGGGAACAATAATAATACAATCTCCTCACCTAGGTTTAGACTGCCTCCATTTTAAGTACATTTTAAAAAGAAAACTGCTTTTCTCTCTAAAATGGATTGGTGAGGGGATGGGGAAGTTGGGAAGAGAAGAATCTAAAGATTGGAAAGTAAAGAAAATAAAAACCTGAAAAAAAAACTGGTTTGAGAGGTTAAAAAATCAACTTGCAATAAAACAAAGCGGGTAATAGACTGAGCAGAGGAATAAAAATAACTGGCAGGGTAAATGCAGGTGAAGTCTTTCAATTTTTTGTTCAGGACCTTTTTTTTTGAGTGTAATTGTTTTTTCAGGATTTATATTACTTAAGGGTTCAGTGATAGTGACATTATTTGTAATGAAATAAGTGGATTTTAGTGTCCGCTTTGTCTCTGCCCATCAACCAGGTAAGTTTTTTTTTGTCCAAATCAGACTATCACTGCTGATGTTCCATTTTGAAGAAAAATGCTACACTGAAGGAATCTCTGTGATCCAAGAACAACTTAATTTGATAGGACAAGGTTCCTGATTGCTTTTGAGCCTAAATGCATGGCACTGCTGCATGAATCTACTTGTAAATGGTTCTTTCTGATCTCTGTGCTCACCAGCCTTCCTTCCTGCTGAATGCTCTCTGGTCTCCAGCCCCAGCCCAACCACAAATTGTGTCTCTTTCCCAATCTGACTTTTGCTGTGTTCTGGACTAGGCTCCGATACATACTGGGCCCATCAATATATGTACAAGGTCACATCGTATGGCTGATCCTAGAGTTTCTTCATTACTGTAATAATATTTATTCCACAATCAGGAGTAAATAAGCTGAAGGCAAAGGAAAGTTGTTGATTCATGGAGCTGGGAATTTTGCTGAACCAGCTGGCAATCAAAAGGTTAATTGTCTATCTTCAAAACTTCAATCAACTTTCCAGTGCTGCAAATATAGGCAGTCAAGAGAGCACAATATTTGCCTTGGTAGCGGTGGGTCAGCAGCTTAATGTTGCTTCAGCTAATAGTCAAGTTAATCCTCCCTTGAGGGGTCATGTGGGTACCTTGTTTGTACAGCCACGATTCTATCTAATGTAGCTGTAGGAAGTGATCATTTTTATATTAAAGAATGTACACTGTTTATATTTCTATGCCGCAGTTTTTCCCAAAGCCAGGGTGTGAAATAGATGACTTGTGATGTGCTTGATATCTAAGGAAGTCACAGCTGTCGAGGACTGATCTTTTGGGGTGATATTGGCTGCAGCATTTCCCCCTTTGCATACCTGTGACCACAGGCTCAAATCCCAGCAGCAACCTAGCAATACTGTGTAATGAGATTAAAGAGTTGCTCATTTGGAGAATGGTATTCATTTATCTTCTGTGTGAATAGATGTTTCTCACTGCTCAATCTGTTGGTGTGGAAGAGTCCATTACCTTTCAAACCACGGTCTGATTCTCATAGCCGGCTTTGACAACGTGAAGTGATTTGTTTGTGAGGAATTTCTGGTATAGGATTGGTTAGATTGAAAAAGAGGAAGAAAACTCCTGTGTCACTGTATCCAAATGCTTTTAATTACTGCCACCTCTCCGCATCAAGTTTCAAAGTTAGCAGATGGCAGCATTTGAAATGTGAGTGAGATTTTAAATATATAGGACACAATTTAGCACACAAGATAATGGAGTGAGTCTGTAAAAAGAGGCTCGTTGTTGACCACAGCAGAGAGCTTTATGGTGGTAAGTTTACTGGATGCTCCAACAAAATAAACATTAGTTTTGATTAAAGTCACAAATGACATCCTATGTGACTATTCCACGGTGCACTATCCCTCCTCACCTTTCTCAATCTATCTGCAGCCAGTGACATGGTTGAACACAACATGGTCCTGGAAAACCTCTCCACTGTCATAACAGGTAAAATTGTCCTTGCCCCGCTCCATTCTTACTATAGCCAGAAAATCATCTGCAATGGTTTCTCTCTCTCCTGCACTGTTACTTCCACAAACTCTCAAAAATGCATCCCAGGTCCCTCCTAATTCTCACTCGCGTGTTACTCCTGGGTGACCTCATCCAAAAGCCCTGCGTCAGGTTCCACAGCTTCACCATCTACCCCTACAACACCACCACCCCTCTCGACGTCTCAATTGCCTTGGATTTTTCACACAGCTTGTCCAACATCTTGTACTGGATAAGCAGAAATGAATAAATGTTCAGAAGACTAGAGCTGATGTCTTTGGTGCTTGTCATAAACTCCATTCCCTCAACACCGTAACATGAAATCAAGTTTTCTTTTTGTCCCTGTCCCGAAAATGAAGTATTGAGATCCTGACTTCTGAAATTTGGGTGATGCTACCCAGTCCCTTCCTGAAGCCTCTCACCTGGCTATAGATTCCAACATCCTGTCCATAACTGCTGTAGCCCTCATCACCATGTCATACATTGTACTCTCTTCTACCTCGTCCTCGAAGCGTCTCATCATCTTCAGAGCCAGTTGTCTCTGCTTTAAAATCTTCATTTTCCAATGCCTCCGAAGCTTCACTCTGAGATTCTCTTTCAGATATCCTCATTCCTCTCCTCTCAACCTCCTATGCTCAGCAATTCCTCATATACTGATTTAAACTTTCATCTCAGTTCCCCTTCTGCTTTCTCCTCTGAATTCACCAAATGTAATTTTGTCTATATGTAAACTCACCTGTCCCTATTCATTGTTGTCTCCTTGCCTCATGATTATTGGTCAAGACATTCTCTGATTACATCCTTGTGTTGGTCAAAACCTGCGTCTCAACACCCGATCCTTACTGACCCACGCTGAATCCCGGTTCCCCAATGACTCAGACTTAGTTCTTGTGGTTCAATCCCTCGTTAGTAGCCATTCAGCCCACCATTTCCTGGCTGTGCAGACACCAATCTATGCTTTCTAAATGTCTCCCTTTGAAGCCCTCAACTCTGCACCTCCTCCATCACCTCTTCCCCATTACATCTCCTTTAAACCCCTCCTTCATACCCATTTCATAGGCTAATTGTTTGACTATTCCTCCTGGTATCTGCTTTAGCTTGGTGTCAATTTCTTTCTTTGTGCCTCAGTGAAGCATTTTGGGACTTGTTCACATTACGCCATCAAATTAGACATTGGTGTTCAAATAGTTCTTTCACAAAGTTAGCCTCAACAATGTGGATAGAAATTGAAAGTTCGGGGGTATGGTCTATACGTTTCCCATTATGAACGTCTACCCTTGGGACTCTTCAAATACACCAGGGAGCTGCTCCCAAGACGCAAGAAGGAAGGACACAGTAGGCAACGCTGAGCACTTCTCTGACAGGCAAGCCAATTGCAGTTTGTTTTTGGTCAAACAGACCATTGTGTTTAGCTGGCTCCTCTTAAAAATTAAAATAATTGTCAATGTAAACCATGCAGAGAATGTTTTCTGTTCACTGAAGCAGAGTTCTTTCATGGGATTTGCAGTTTTTAAACTATTATAAAAGTGGCCCAATTCAAATTTCTTTTGCTGCTGCAAAACTCTGGAACCCTCAGAATGTGTCACCGGCGAGGAGAGGACAATGGCTCAAATATGTTTATGTCTCAATACCTGTTTCATTTCAGCCCACACAAAAGCTGAATTAATTTTCCTCAGTATGTTTTCTAAAGAGTCTAATCCTTTGTTTGGTTTGGGATCTGGCAGAAATTTGCAGCCTAGTTTTGGTTCTAGGGGAGTAACTATTGGATGTCTGAATTCTCTTCATTTAAGCACCTTGCAGTTGCTATCCCAATATGTCCCAAATGCCATTTTATATTTTTTCTAAATTGAGAAACAAGATGAAAGATTAAGGCCTAGATTTTTGCTCCCTGTTTGGGTGCGCAGACGTTGGAGGGAAACATGGTTTTGTGAACCCGACCTTCATCCACAGCTTCCATTCCAGGGCAGGTTGGATTTGAGGTCAGGCCTCCTAGAATGAGTGAGGCGTCTGTCTAGTTTGAAGTTAGGCTGGAGGGAAGACTTGCCTTTGCACTCCAGCACTTTGTATAAGTTACTTGAAAAAGTTTAAAAACAAAAACACTTCAGTCCTCACCCTCCTCCCACAATCCCCATATCCTATCCATGCCAACCTATGCTACCATACGCCACCCTTCCAACCCCCGTGGCCCTGTATATCTCCTATGCCCCCCCCCCCCCCCCGTCAACTTCATGCTAACTTGTACCCCACCCAACACCCTTTGCCCTTACCCCCATGCCAACTCACCTTGCATGCTTTGACAGTTTCAATGAGTTTACATCATGTTTACTTTTAACATTCCCAAAGGGTGTCTTATATCTCGCAAAGGTGTCCTGGGACCATCTCCAAAGAGGGACCATACCTCTCCAAAGGGGTTTTAACATTCCCAAAGGTTGTCTTACATCTCGCAAAGGTCTCCCGGGACCATACCTCTCCAAGTTATCAAATGAATCCACCAGCTTCAAACCTCCTCTTACCTAGTCTAATCTGCACATTTTTGGTTTCACAAACTTGGCCTATCAAAATCCCTCTTCAGTGTAAGTGATTTAAATGGTTAGCTGTCTACGTAAACTGCGCATGCACAAACCCTGACCTGACTCCAGTCCCACCACCGCCAAAATAGGAAAGGTTGTGTTTGGGATTTTGCATTTCCAGCCATTTCTGGAATTTTTGCCATGGCAGAGAGGCTGTCCATTATTGTGACAATCTGGACCTAAGGGTCATTGTGTATACCATAATCAGGACAAAAGAGAAGTAGATCAGCAAGTAGTGGGTAGGTAATGAGAAGCACAAACCTTAATGGCTTGAAAAGTATAGGACTAAATATAGAACGTTGCAATGAAAGGCATAGACCTGAAATCTTAAGTTTCTTTCCTCTCTCCATAGATGCTGCCTAACTTGCTGAGTATTTCTAGCATTTTCTGTTTTCATGTGTTACACGGTTGTGTTATGCAAGGAGAAGCAGAACATGGCATCTTTTGTCAGGCAGGAGATATTGAGACACTCTTTTGCCATTGTGCATGTGTTTGGGGGTGGGGGTGATGGCATTATGCTGGCAATTTATACTGAACGCCCTCTCCATTTCCTATTCTTCCCTTTATTTAATACAGACAGTTTTCATCCAGTTCTGAGCATCACGGATTCACAGCAGTAAGCTGTTTGCAACTCATCGCCAGTTAGTCATTTCCTCTCAGACATTCTGTGAAGCTATCTACAGCGCAAAAATGTAAATTTATTTGCAATTCCAGGGCTGAGGATCAAGTACTTGGTGCAAAGGAAGGGGCTCAAAGTTACGTCTTTCCAGTGCTGTACTTGGTACCCATAAAGATTCATTCCATAGAAGTGACCTATCTTCACTTTGAGAAAACCAGCTATCTATGGTGGCATGTAAGAGGGATGGAAAGTAAGAAAACTAGACAAGAATCTGTGAAGGAGCTAGGAACTCAAATACAGATTTTGTTGGTGTCAGGAGTTGGTGCACTCTGGAGGCAGCTGTTCCTCTCTCATTCTGAACAGGTTGGCTGAATGTGTGTGTGGAAGGGTGTGGGCCTACATCCTAGGCATTAATCTGCCCCTTTGTGGTTGCAAAGGCAAATAGAAGCTGAGAAGAAGTGAAGGGGCCAGCTGGGGAAAAGCTGCTGAGAGCGTTACAGTCTGAGTCACTAAGATCAAGGCAAAATCCTGCGGATGCTGGAATCTGAAATAAAAACAGAAAATGCTGGGGAAACTCAGCAGGTCTGACAGCATCTGTGGAGAGAGAATAGAGCCAATCAGGTCAGGGTGGCCCTTCATCATTTCCTCTCCACAGATGCTGTAAGACCTGCTGAGTTTTTTTCAGCATTTTCTGTTTGAGTCTGAATCACTGCCCTTCTGAGTCTGGTGACCACTGCTCATAGTGAAATACAGAAGGTTGGCTTTCACTTGGGAAAGACTGAAAATGCAGTTAGTGACTGATGGCTAGGGGCCCAATAAGGCTTTCTTTAAAGTAGACAAAGTTTGAGATTTAAGACGCTTGCTCAGTGAATGAAGCCAAATGATTCTCCAAGTTTCAAACAAACAAAAACAAACATTACAATACAAGATCAAAAAGATAAAATAATTCATAACATCAATGTTTTACTCTAATATTCAGGATTAATATGAAGTATCTGGGAATTAACATGCAAGCTGCAGTTAAACACACCACATCGCACAATAAATGCCAAATGTGACCCAAAAGAGAATCCATGGATTTCTCAGCAGCTAAGCTGCAAGTCAACCAATCTCAGTGAAATTCTGTCCCTCTCAAGGAATTCCAATAATCATCTTGCAATTCACCTGGAAATTCTCATGAAAGGTGTCTCCAATGGAGACGGCATAATCAGTCCATCTCACAGAGATTCCATCTCATCTCCCAAAATTCTGTTCCCCTGGATTCCCAAGCCTGCACATCAAGATCTACTCGCAAGCACAACTTCATCTCTTTGGCTACGCTGAGCAGAACACTCCTGCTCCAAATGGGTACCTGTACCCCAATGGCTTGCAGCACCAAGTCACCATCCTTCCACTGTCTTTCCTGCTGAAATTCTGATGCTCAAATTTCCTGTTTGGAACCTGCTGTTCTGTTCCTCTGTGTTCAGCTGAACTGGAATATTTTCCTGTTTCTATCCCCTGTCTGGGACTCTTCTGCTTGATAGTGTTCTGCTCATGATTCAAGACCTGAGTTTCTTTGCAGCATTTTTCTTCTATAAAGGCACACTTGGCCTAAAGAAGCTAACAATGTAAATCTGTGTATTTTAATAAAGATTTTGTTTTCTCCATTCTTAAAGTTACAAAGCCAATGCTCAGAGTAGACTGGGCAGACACTAACTTAATCCTTGCTTGTTCCAAAAATCAAATTGAAATTCCAATTGAATCCAATTTATGGTCCCCACAAGAGGAACAAGCAAGGTCCAAGCTGATAAGATGAAGCACTGCACCCCATCTGGGGCTTGATCTGACGCTTGATTTTTTGCCAGAAGGTATATGTGCAATCCAATCCCAGTCCGCACACGGGTAACAGCTCCAACATCTGAGGGGAGTTGAAGTTCCTGACTGCTGCTCTTAACACCAAGGTAAGAGTAAACGTTGCAGCAGACAACACCAACCCCCTCCACCCTCATTGCCAACTCTGGGACTATAAGTAAAAAATAAAGTTGACAGAAGTGCTAAATTCACAGAGGATCTGGACCCATGAACAGATACTGGTTTGACAGTGCGAGCTTCACTGTTGGTACAAAGCAGTTATCATTTCCTGTGTTCAAACAGCAGCAGCAGCAACATTTTCACAGTTGGCAGTGTAGAGCAGCTGTGCCACAAAACCATTGCTGTGAACAGCTTCTCAGATATAACTTCCCTCACAACCTCCCACCTTTCTACTCACTCCTTACAACATCAAATTATCAGCTGGGAAGTATGTTGGGATGTGTCAAAGATGCGAAAAGCTCTACACAGACACAAATTCATTCTCTCTCTTCGTTCTGCACAGCTCCTCCAGATGCTTTCTTTCAGATGAGATGTACACCAAGCTCCATCTGTTCTCTCTGGCCCTATGACATTTCAAAGAAGAGCAGTGGAGTTTGCCTGGAGTTCTGGCCAGTAATTATCTCTCAAATAATGTGACTGAAGTGGATTTTCTGTCCTTTATCACCGCTGTTTATGGATCTTGCTACGCACAAAAGGGCTGCCAAGTTTTCCACTTTGGCATTGATACAATTTATTGGCAGAATTCTTCCATGCCATACCGGCAGGTTCGATGGTGGCTGGTGGAAGCGGGCAGGTAATTTGGCAGGAGGTACAAAGATAGTTACGCACCAGCAAGAATTTCCCGCAGCCTCATCAGCTGGTGCACACATCACGGATTGGGAAACCTGCTGGAGGTTGGCATGAGACTTATTCTCATCCTGCTAATGCGATGCAAATAAAAGCTTGACCAGAATCTTCCACTTCTGCCTGCCCACTCCTCCACGGTGCCAGCAGGAAAACAAGCCCGTGCAAAACACGTATGGAACAATATAGCGGGCAGAAGTTGGAATTCAAATGAAGAATATCTGGGCTGCCTCTGGAGTTTGGAATTGGGGCTCCCTGTTTAAAAAGGGCAGTAGGGATAACCCTGGTAATTATAGGCCAGTGAGTTTGACATCGGTGGTCGGAAAATTGTAGGAAAAAATTCTTAGGGATAGGATGTATAAGCATTTGGAGCGTTGCGATCTGATTAGGGATATGCAGCATGGCTTTGTTCAGGGGAGGTCTTGCCTTATGAATCTGGTAGAATTTTTTGAGGAGGTGACAAAAACGGTTGACAATGGATAAGCCGTTGATGTCATCTATATGGATTTCAGTAAGGCGTTTGACAAAGTCCCTCACGGTAGGCTGGTAGAAAAGGTTAAGGCACATGGGATACAGGGACAGGTATCTAGATGGATTGGAAACTGGCTGGGCAACAGGAGACAGAGAGTAGTAGTGGAAGGGCCCTTTTCTAGCTGGAGGTCTGTCACCAGTGGTGTGCCGCAGGGCTCAGTACTGGGACCTCTTCGTAATATATATAAAAGACTTGGAAGAGGGCGTACATGGTGTGATCAGCAAGTTTGCAGATGACACCAAGATGGCAGGATTGGCGGATAGTGAGGAGGATTGTCAGGTGACACAGCAGGATATAGATAGGCTGGTATATTGGGCAGATAGATGGCAGATGGAATTTAATCCTGACAAATGCGAGGTGATGCATTTTGGAAGGAATAATGCAGGGAGGAGTTGCATGATAAAAGGTAGACCAATTAAGAGTATAGAAATGCAGAGGGACCTGGGAGTGCAAGTGCACAAGTCTCTGAAGGTGGCAACCCAGGTGGAGAAGGTTGCAAAGAAAGCTTATGGAATGCTAGCCTTTATAGGAAGGGGCATAGAGTATAACAGCTGGCGTCTAATGCTTCAGTTGTATAGAACGTTGGTTAGACCGCATATGGAGTACTGCGTCCAGACCTGGTCACCTTACTACCGGAAGGACGTGGAGACCCTGGAGAGGGTGCAGAGGAGGTTTACCAGGATGCCGCCTGGTATGGAAGGACTGGGTTATGAGGAAAGATTGGGTAAACTGGGGCTCTTCTCCTTAGAAAGACGGAGATTAAGTGGGGATCTGATAGAGGTGTATAAAATAATGAAGGGTATAGATAGAATCAACTAGATTTCCTAGATTGGAGACACATATCACGAGGGGTCACGAGCTAAGGGTGAGGGGGGGAGAAGTATAATTTGGATACTAGAGGGAGGTTTTTCACACAGAGGGTTGTGGAGGTATGGAATGCATTACCAAGTAAGGTGGTGGAGGCAGGCACGCTGGACTTGTTTAAGGTTTACTTAGGCACATGAATGAAACAGGGATGGAGGGTTATAGGAGACAGTTTTAAAAAGGGTCAGAGCCTCGGGACGATACTGGAAATGTAATGTTACATGTTAATGTCTTGTCTCTTTTAATCCGCAGGTGTGTCGGTCCACCTTGTTGTCTAACGAGGGGCATGCACTCGGGGGGTCGTGCGTGGGCTGCTCTTGGATGTTTTGAGAGTGGCCTAATACTTCGTGTCGTTGTGTGTGCTTAAAACTGGACCAGCAGATGGGCACTACAACAGCTCAGTGACTATCACTGCTAGCTGTGCATTCACATAGATTTGGGCCGGTGTCTTTGGGAGTTTGTGCATTCTCCCTGTGGTTGCGTGGGTTTCCTCCGGGTGCTCCGGTTTCCTCCCACACCCCAAAGATGTGCTCTTAGGCTGATTGGTGTAACAAATTGTCCCTAAACGATTCTCCCCTGAATCTGGTTACAGTAGGGGTACCATACGCATACACATGGGTCAAGGTAGGTGTAGGAAAATGCTTTGTTAAGATGGCGGCGTGACCTCGTTGGGCCGAAGGGCCTGTTCCCCGTGCTGGGTTGTTCTTTGTTCTCCCAGCCCCAGGGCACCATAGCAATGGGTAGGGGGTAGCACCTACCAGTTAACTCTGTTTCTCTGCATAGAAACTGCTTAACCTGCTGAATGTTTTCACCTCTTTACTGATGTACTGTCAGCAGATATGCAATTATGTAGGGTAGAAATTTATTCTTAAACTGACACCCATATATGCACATTTTACAATAGGATTGAATAGATGGTGAGCGGAAGTGTAAGTCTTGGCTTAATTATCCTCCTTGTCTAACCACAGGGCTTTATTACCCTGAGTGAGAGTAGCTATTGGAGCAGAGATCAGGGCTCAAACATGGGAACTTGCAGTTCCTTGTGGATTAGGAGCATGCAGTCTTTAACATTGACATGTCAATGGAATTAGTGGCAAAGTCATGGATTTAGGATGAAACAATATCAAATGCATTAGGTGGAATTTTCCTGTTTTCGGCAGAGTAATGCAGCAGGCTTACACTACAAGGTTCAAAATAGTGCTAGGGTTAGGGTAGGAGTCGTCAGCTGGGAATTAAAAATAATGCCCTCATGTCAATGTGAACGGATTATGTAATATTGGGCGGTTTATCAGAGTCCGGTAATCAGATGTGACTTTATTGTAATGGACTTCTCAACGTTGAAGGTCGGATTCCTGTTATATCATTGATGAGGGTGGACAATCGCAGTGGGAAATCTAACCGGTATAAATTGAGTTTTAGGCCTCTTGTGGTATTTCCTGTCCCCGTCGTTGATCTCACTTGCTGAAAATGGGAGCACAAACCCTCCCTGTGTGTTTTTATTTAAGCATCAGTTCTAAAACGGTGATCTCAAAATGCAAATGTATAAACACTCAGAGTGAGAAGTTATGTTCTCGGTGTTTATTGGTTAGAAATAGGCGTGGAGGAAGGTTGTGGTTTTGTAGGTGGGGAAGACTATAATACAATGTTAGAACAAAGGAGTTTATTCTGGAGAAACTGCGTTACAGTGAACTGTTAGAAATGAATATACCTGTTCTCGCCACCACAATGTGACACATTTTCATGAGAGCTGAATTTTACAAGATAATAAGGGTAAAAAAGTCCCCTTTAACTGAAGGAAAAGCAGAATGCTTTGAAAAGGGGGAAGAGTGAATTCCTGACAGATACCTCCGTTTGGAGAAATGCCTATGCAATCTGGTTGCCATAAGGAGAGAAACTCAAATAGAAACTCATTTAGGCATTGGGTGGCAATGTTAACACCTTTCACAGTGTCTCATGGAAAAAGGACAGCTGCAGCTGAAATACAGAAGTAATTATGCTACTGCTGTGGAAAAGCAGGGAGAACTGTTTCGTACTGAAGATCAAGCGGGATGCTTTTAAGAGTTTGGTTTCTGTTCCAAAGAAAGGGAACAGGGTAGCCCTGCTCTTGAAGCCTTAAGGAACAGGGAATTACTGAGGCATAGTTTACTGTTGATAATCCTATATGGGAAAACATGACTGTCCTTACAGGTTGAAACCTTGATTTGGCTAAAATTAAAACAAGCCTTGTAACTCATCCGTGGAAGATAGCACCACAGTGGTATTGTCGTTGGACAAATAAGCTGGAGACCCAGGGAATGCTCTGGGGACCTGGATTCAAATCTCACCACAGCAGATGGGAAAATCTGAGTTTAATAAAAATCTGGAAGTAAGAATCTACTGATGACCATTAAACGATTATCAATTGTTGTAAAAACCCATTTGGTTCACTGATGTCCTTTAGGGAAAGAAATCTGCCGTCCTTACCTGGTCTGGCCTACGTGTGACCCCAGACCCACAACAATGCAGTTGGCTCGTAAATGCCCTCAATGAGTAATAAGAGTAGTGGGCGAGAAGAGGATTGGGAGAGGTTTAAATGTCAACAAAGATTGACAAAGAAGTTGATAAGGAAGGGTAGGAGAAACTATGAAGCTGGGCTAGCGCTTAATATAAAAAAGGATAGCAAGAGTTTTTATAAATATATAAAAAGGAAGAGGCTGGCTAGGGTGAATGTTGGTCCTTTAGAGGATGAGAAAGGGGACCTAGTGGTAGGGGATGGGGATATGGCTAAGGTATTGAATAACTTTTTTGTTTCTGTCTTCACGGAGGAGGACGTGAATAATTTGCCGGGTGTTAGCGATAAAAAGGTGGTAGGACTGGAGGGTCTTAATGACATTACTGTTACTAGAAAGGCGGTGCTCGACAGACTGGAGGGGCTGACCGGATGGAATGCATCCGAGGGTTCTGAAAGAAATGGCGGAGGTGATAGTGGATGCCTTGGTGGTTATTTTCCAAACGTCGCTGGATTCCGGGGAAGTGCCGGATGATTGGAAAACGGCTAATGTTACGCCGTTGTTTAAGAAGGGTGCCAGGCAAAAGGCGGGGAATTATAGGCCGGTTAGTTTAACGTCTGTGGTAGGTAAAATGTTAGAATCTGTCATTAAGGAGGAAATTGCAAGGCATCTTGAAGGGAATTGCTTGATAGAGCAGACGCAGCACGGTTTCATTAAAGGGAAGTCGTGTCTGACAAATTTACTGGAGTTCTATGAGGATGTGTCTAGGGCGGTGGATAGAGGAGAGCCGGTGGATGTGGTCTTTCTAGATTTTCAGAAGGCGTTTGACAAAGTGCCTCACAAGAGGTTATTGCAGAAGGTCGAGGGACATGGAGTTGGCGGTAGGGTGTTAGCGTGGATAGAGGATTGGTTGTCAAATAGGAGGCAGAGAGTGGGGGTCAACGGGTGCTATTCGGATTGGCGGATGGTGACTAGTGGAGTGCCCCAGGGGTCGGTGCTGGGGCCTCAGCTTTTTACCATTTATATAGATGATCTGGAGGAGGGAACCGAGTGTAGAGTGTCGAAATTTGCTGATGACACCAAGATTGGGGGAACGGCAAATTGTGCGGAGGGTGTGGAGAGTCTGCAGAAGGATCTAGATAGGCTGGGCGAATGGGCCAGGAAATGGCAAATGGAATTTAATGTTGGCAAGTGTGAGGTGGTCCACTTTGGTAGGAAAAATGGTAGGAAGGACTATTACTTACGAGGCGAAAAACTGCAGCAGGCGACGGTGCAGAGGGACCTCGGGGTCCTTGTGCATGAGTCGCAAAAACCCAGCTTGCAGGTGCAGCAGGTGGTCAGGAAGGCGAATGGGATGCTGGCCTTCATAGCGAGGGGGATTGAATATAAAAGTAGGGAGGTCTTGCTGCAGCTGTATAGGGCATTGGTGAGGCCGCAACTGGAGTACTGTGTGCATTTTTGGGCGCCGCACCTGCGCAAAGATATTTTGGCCTTGGAGGGAGTGCAGAGGAGGTTTACTAGGCTGATACCGGAGTTGAGGGGGTTGAGCTATGAGGAGAGGCTGAATAAACTGGGCTTGTACTCGTTAGAGTTTAGAAGAATGAGGGGAGATCTCATTGAGACGTATAAGATGATGAATGGGATGGATAGGATAGAGGTGGAAAGACTCTTCCCGCTCAGAAAAGACAATAGGACTAGGGGGCACAGCCTCAAGATAAAAGGGGGGCGGTTTAGAACGGAGTTGAGGAGGAACTTCTTCACTCAAAGGGTGGTGAATCTCTGGAATTCTCTGCCCGTTGAAGTGGTGGAGGCTGCCTCGCTAAATATTTTTAAGACGCGGGTTGATGGGTTTTTGATAGGAGAGGGGATTAAGGGTTATGGGGAGAGGGCGGGAAAGTGGAACTGAGCAGCGACAGATCAGCCATGATCTTATTGAATGGCGGGGCAGGCTCGAAGGGCTGGATGGCCTACTCCTGCTCCTATTTCTTATGTTCTTATGTTCTTATGTTCTTATGATGGGTGCCAAATGCTGGCCCAGCCAGCGATGCCAACATCCCATGAATGAATTAAAAAAAGCCAATTGCAGGTTAATGGTTTACATTACAAGGTTCAAAATAGACAGTGCTAGGGTTAGGGTTAGAAGAATAAATGGGTATATAAAGCATTCTAAGTTCTTAAGAATAGAATTGAATAGAATAGAAAGAATAGAATATCAATGATAAACAAAATTCAAGAAGAGTGAGAATGATGTAGTGACTCAGAGAAAAGAACAAAGAAAGTGTAGGGTGCACAAAATATTTGTTTCTAATATTTTATGTTTTTATTTTTAATAGCTTTAGTGTGCTTTGTTGAATAGTGTTAATATTATATTGATAAAAATACTTTAGACACTTGAACATCGTTATGAATATAACTTTTGAATTATTGCAAGCAAGAACTCTTCTATTTGAGGGGTAGTAAAGCAGCCGTTGCTTGGAACCCGGAATTGCTGTATTACAACTAATTTATTTTTAGGAATGCAGTTTCATATTTACAGAAAGGGGATTGTTCCATTAGCTCAATCTCCTGTCATTTTTATTGGCTAGGGCCCTAAACACGTCCAACAATTAAACTAACATTTATAATGCTCAGAATAGGGATTTGGATAACTCATCAGATATTACAGGAAATTATCCTCCTCATTATTTTAGTCACAAATTATCCTGGCCAGTAACGTTAATATAAACATTTAGCTTTTATTTAATATTAGACTTATGCTAACATGAACGGGGTATTTTGTGAAGAGTTTTGCATTTACACTCCTCTTTGGGTAATGTCACCAATGCTGGTTTGAGAGAAGGGCACCCCATTTAGAATGCTGCTCCTGGTATGGTATGGCTCAATCACAGAGTGCAGCCAGTGTCTGATAGTTTGGCAGCTAAATCCAATATCCACAGATCTCAGCAACTTCATCCACTCAATCGTTCTAAAGTAGCAGCAGCATAACATTTGTTTCATCCATACTGAGATACCAGCTGTCAGTGCCAGTTACCACTTCCATGAAATAATAAGGAAAGAGTTGTTATGATTACCACTGAGGCCATGGGAGATTGTCAATAGATTTACCCTTGGGCTTTGTGGAGTATGAGCTTGGGAAGCAGCTAATGGGGGTTTTCAAACCTATAACTTTAACCGGACTGGAGTAATAGGTCCTGAGGTGAAGACTACCTGAATGTAAGCTGTGGGATCTGACTTTGCATTTGATTCACAATAAAGGGTGTTGGTGATGGGAACTAGCGTTTAGCTGATTAGTGATGAGGATGGGACGATGGCTTCACACAGATTGAGGCTATTATTCCCAAACTTGGCAAGGAAGGTGATGTCCAAACAGGAAAACCAAAACAGAAACTATGATTCTGCAAAGACAGAAGGAACTTTTACAACAGGTGGTCTGGACTTTGGGGAAGATTCCAGTTGGTCCCTGGAATCATGGAGAAAGCAGGATCAGTATCTTACAAGGTCAAAGTTCAGGGTAAAACCCTAAAGACATAGTTAGACCATCTTAGGGTCAGGGAGTCCTTACCTGAGCATTTCCCATCACCAGCCATGGAGATAACCGCTGCCAGTGCCAATGCTCAGCTTGAAGCTGACTCCGCGTTGGACCCTCTGGATAGCGAAAATACGATTTGGAGGTGAAGGCTGAAGATTAGGCCTCTGGGCTGAAGCGGAACCTGCTTAGGCAACTCTGATGCTCCCTCCCAAAAAGAAGGTCCCCTGTTCGGTTTACACCGCCTGATCTCCACCTCAGCACCAAAAACGATATCCTTACAGTGGAGGTGCTGGGAGAAGCATGGTCCTAAGTGTGGAGGGATTTATGACAACCACAAAAGCCAGGGGAAATCATCAATAGATCTCTTCATGGGCATTGTGGAGTATGAGCCGTCATGCTGAGTGAGCAGAGACTTGCGCAATAGGAAGAAGCCAGTGAGAGTTTTTAAGCCCATAACTTTTTGCTCAGACCAGAGTTGTAGGTCCCAAGGTGAAGATTACCTGACTGTAAGCTGTGGGCAACAACATAACACTAAAAGAAAATGCAAACAAAGATGCACAAGGTGCACAGATACTTGTAAATGGATAAGATACAAAGATCAGCAAACGGTGAAAATAGAACTACAAAGAAGTATTGAAAGAAACTTGCAAGGAATGGTATCTGTTGTAAGATATTGTGTGTAGTTCGGCTGATCTCACAATGAGGTTGAGTCTTGTATAATTTAACAGTAAGTGTTTATTAACTGCTCATAACTAACTACATCTCCAAAGTCTAGCCTTGCACAGGTACTGTCTCCATGGCTTCTGTTAGATTACTAACACACACTAACTACTATCACATTACTTTCTGTATTCTCCAGTCCCATATTTAGTCTTGTTCTGCCAAACATGCTTATTCGACAATATTAAATCCACAGAAAAAAGATTTACAATTGCATTAGGAAAAAAAAGTATGGTCAGGAACAATGTTGGCCTCTTAAAATTTAATTACGATGACTTTGTCAAATGAAAATAAGGAAATGTGGAACATGCTGACTCATACATTGCCAGTATTTATACTAGAGGAAGAGATCAGAATGTGAGATATCCCAAAGAAACTTCATGCCAGATAAATTGACTTATTTTTCTGAAGAGGTGACTAAAATAGTGGACAGGGCAGTGTTGAGGGATATTAATTATATGAACTTCTAGGCGGAATTTGATAAGAGACTGTTCACTAGAGTTGATGCTTATGGAATTGACGGGAAATGATTAATATGATTAGGAGGCTGAGTGGGAGGCTGAGCAACAGAAGCCAGAGGACAGCTCAGCAGTAGAATGAGCAGGTATTTGATAGGATGTGACTCGTGTGTGACCTGCATGTATTTGTTCTGGGTACTTTATTATCAACTTAGATGATAGGATAAAGCCACATATCCAAATTTTCTGTTGACACAATTGTTTACAATGTTGCTTACAATGTAAATGAAGGTGCAATATTACAAAGAGATATTGATTGGTTAAGTAAATGGACAAAACTGTGGCAAATAGAGTAAATTAGGCAAATGGGAAGTCATCCATTTTGGACCTAAATGGATGGTACCTTCCAAATCACAGACTCATAGAATCCCTAAGTGCAAAAAAAAGCATATTCGGCCCACTGAGTCTGCACCAACCACAATCCCACCCACACCCTATCTTCGTACCTCCATGCATTTACCCTAGCTAGTCCCCCTGACATTAAGGGGCAATTTAGCATGGCCAGTCCACCTAACCTGCACATCTTTGGGCTGTGGGAAGAAATTGGAGCACCCGGAGGAAACTCATGCAGACACAGGGAGAATGTGCAAACACCACACAGACAATGACCCAAGCCGGTGAAAAGTTAGAAATAGTGAAAATCCAAAGAGAGTTGGGAATCCAGGGAAACAGTTTATTAAAATGTCTTGGACAGATACAGAAAATAATTTAAAAGGCTAATGGGATCCTGGCCTTTATATCTAGAGAATTAGAAGACAAAGGGATAGAAGCTAAAACTTCAGCCATACAAAACCCTACTAGGCATCACCTGGAGGCCAATGAGCAGTTGTGGGTCTTCCTCACCTGAGGAAGAGTATATTGATTTTGGAGGGCAGGGTAGATTTACCAGGATGATACCTGGTGCCCAAGGGTTACATTTTGAGGAGCAATTACACAAACTAGGGGACATCTCCTGGAATTTAGAAGGTTAAGGGGTGATTTAACGGAAGTTTGCAAAGTATTAGGGTGAATGGACAGGGTAGATGGAGAGAGGTGGCACGGTGGTTAGCACTGCTGTTGCACAGTGCCAGGGACACGTGTTCAATTCTATGAATCTAGGCTAGTGCTAAATATAAAAAAGGATAGTAAGAGTTTTATAAATATATAAAAAGGAGGAGGCTGGCTAGGGTGAATGTTGGACCCTTACAGGGTGAGAGGGGGGATTTAGTGGTGGGGGATGAGGAAATGGCTGAGGCCTTGAATAACTTTTTTGCTTCGGTATTCACGGAGGAGGACGCGAATAGTTTGCCGGGTGTTAACGATGGAAAGATGGTAGGAGTGGAGGGCCTGAATGAGATCATTGTTACTAGAGAGGCAGTGCTCGACAGACTAGAGGGACAAGTCCCCAGGACCGGATGGAATGCATCCAAGGGTTCTGAAGGAAATGGCAG
The DNA here is from genome assembly GCF_965287045.1 of Carcharhinus amblyrhynchos. Classification (NCBI taxonomy): domain Eukaryota; kingdom Metazoa; phylum Chordata; class Chondrichthyes; order Carcharhiniformes; family Carcharhinidae; genus Carcharhinus; species Carcharhinus amblyrhynchos. Next base: position 48,420,235 of record NC_137327.1, read on the forward strand.
AGGTGATAGTGGATGCCTTAGTGATTATTTTCCAAACCTCGCTGGATTCCGGGGAAGTGCCGGAAGATTGGAAAACAGCTAATGGTACGCCGCTGTTTAAAAAGGGTAGCAGGCAAAAGGCAGGGAATTATAGGCCGGTTAGTTTAACATCTGTTGTAGGAAAAATGCTTGAATCCGTAATCAACGAGGAAATAGCGAGGCATCTTGTGAAGAAATGTTTGATAGAGCAGACGCAGCACGGATTCGTTAAGGGGAAGTCGTGCCTGACGAATTTATTGGAATTCTATGAGGATGTGTCTAGTGCGGTGGATGGAGGGGAACCGGTGGATGTGGTGTTTCTCGATTTTCAGAAGGCGTTTGATAAGGTGCCGCACAAAAGGTTGTTACAGAAGGTTAGGGGGCATGGAGTTGGGGGTAAGGTGTTAGCGTGGATAGGGGATTGGCTGTCAAATAGGAGGCAGAGAGTGGGTGTCAATGGGTGCTATTCAGATTGACGGTTGGTGACGAGTGGAGTGCCCCAGGGATCGGTGCTGGGGCCTCAGCTATTTACCATTTATATAGATGATCTGGAGGAGGGAGCCGAGTGTAAGGTGTCGAAATTTGCTGATAACACAAAGATAAGCGGAACAGCAAATTGTGCGGAGGGTGTAGAAAGTCTGCAGAGCGATCTAGATAGGCTGAGCGAGTGGGCGAGGACCTGGCAGATGGAATACAATGTTGGCAAGTGTGAGGTTATCCACTTTGGTAGGAATAGTGGTAGGAAGGTCTACTACTTACAGGGTGAAAAGCTGCAGCATGCTACGGTGCAGAGGGACCTGGGGGGTCCTTGTGCATGAGTCGCAAAAACCCAGCCTACAGGTGCAGCAGGTGGTCAGGAAGGCAAATGGGATGCTGGCCTTCATAGCGAGGGGGATTGAATATAAAAGTAGGGAGGTCTTGCTGCAACTGTACAGGGTACTGGTGAGGCCGCAGCTGGAGAACTGTGTGCAGTTTTGGTCGCCGCACTTGCGCAAGGATATTTTGGCCTTGGAGGGAGTGCAGAGGAGGTTCACTAGGCTGATACCGGAGTTGAGGGTGTTGAGCTATGAGGAGAGACTGAATAGACTGGGCTTGTACTCGTTAGAGTTTAGAAGGATGAGGGGGGATCTTATTGAGACGTTTAAGATGATGAAAGGGATGGATAGGGTAGAGGTAGAGAGGTTCTTCCCGCTCAGAAAGGACAGCAGGACGAGAGGGCACAGCCTCAAGTTAAGGGAGGGGGCAGTTTAGAACAGAGTTGAGGAGGAACTTCTTCACTCAAAGGGTGGTGAATCTCTGGAATTCTCTGCCCGTTGAAGTGGTGGAGGCTACCTTGCTAAATATATTTAAGACGTGGGTAGATAGGTTTTTGGTAAGAAAGGGGATTAAGGGTTATGGGGAGAAAGCGGGAAAGTGGAACTGAGCCACTTCAGATCAGCCATGATCTTATTGAATGGCGGGGCAGGCTCGAAGGGGTAGATGGCCTACTCCTGCTCCTATTTCTTATGTTCTTACATTCTGGCCTTAGGTAACTGTGTAGAGTTTGCATATTTTCCCCACGTCTGCATGAGTTTCCTAAGGGTGAACCGGTTTCTTCCCACAGTCAAAATATGTGCTGGTTAGATGGATTAGCCATGGTGAATGCATGGAAATAGGGTTTGTTTTATTTATTATTGTCACAAGTAGGCTTACATTAACACTGCAATGAAGTTACTGTGAAAATCCCCTTGTTGTCACACTCCAGCATCTGTTTGGGTATAGAGGGAGAACTTAACATGGCCAGTGTACCTAACCAGCAGGTCTTTCGGACTGTAGGAGGAAACTGGAGGAGTGGAGGGGAGAGCCGGGTGGGTTGTTCTTTTGGAGAGTCAGTGCAGACTCTCATGGCTGAGTGGTCTCTTTCTGCAGTGTTAGAATTCTATGGTTTAAAATTATTACTGCTAGTTGGGAAGTTTAGGACCAGGGGATAGTCTAAAGGCTTGAGACAAATCTTTCAGGAGTGAAATTATGAAAATTTTTATTCACAGTGGGTCCTGCTCATATCTCCTCTATCATGGGGGATATATTTCCGAGTTGCATGCACCAAGCATTACAATGCTCCAATCTGAGTAGCCTGCAGTTTGCCACCTTACACGTTTCATAAAGCATGATAAGTAAAGTGAATGTCAGGATAATGTTAATGAATATTTAACTAAGATTAGTTCTCGGATAGGCTGTGATCTGGCACACTGTCACATCAAAATGTTGTGACATGGAGTGATGCGATGGCAGTTGGTGGCTTTTCTACACAGGGAGAATAACTCAAAAGGTATGACTGTTGCGTCAGATCCCTCCTGCTCCCGACCAACCCTGGTAAGAGGCAACTTTATAGCTGCCTTTTGGTTGTGGCTTTGTGTTGACACACTGATGTGTCAATACCACTTTGCTCAAAGGGATGTATCACTCATCAGCCATTCTAGCTTCTACTTGGCACCGCCTCAGTACTGTTCACTTTAAACTGAAGTTGAGGTGTGTGTGAAATGATATGTTTCAGCCAAATCATAATGCAGCACAGATTGGTGTTCTAATGGCGGACACTATTTAAAACATTCTCTCCTCCTTGTTTCTGTATTTTCTTCCAAAATTAGAACTTGCCAGTTATGAGATCATCTAACCAAGTTGGTGAAAAAAGCTCCCTCCAAGAGGCAGATGCTGGGTCAGTTGAAATGTTCTAGACTAAGGGGACAAACTCCAAGCTATTGCATGTGGTCTGTTTTTTAAGTGAAATTTAGAGACACTTTAGTTTTCTTTTTAATCAATGAATAACTTCTTTCAAGTCTATTCACCATCTTTCACACCCTCTCCCACCAATAGTTTGCACACAAACCATTCTGTGTGTGAAAGGACACTGGGTATCTTGTTTGTATGTCAGTGAGAATACCATTGTTGACCAATGGCTGAGGGAAGATGTCCCACTTAACTTTTCCTTCTCTACTGAACCAGATCGACAAAGATTTCATGGTCATCATTAGACTTTTAATTCCAGGTTTTTACTGCATTCAAATTTCACCATCTTGCTCTGGGTCTCTAGATTACTTATCCAATTAAAATACCACTGCTTCCCTCCATGGGAAATTCCTGATCTCTGCTTGAAACCTCCCCATAGCACAGCCAAGGTGAGGAGGAGACTCATTGGCTATTGGTGAAACTTCCCTCTCCAAAGGCAATAAGATACGGTTTCTCTGAGACAGGACACCAAAGGACTAGACAGTTAAGACTTACATTTCGAAATTCTCGGAATGGCACAAATTGTACGATGTCTCGTGTGGCTTCTTCGCCAGTGTATGATCGCAGAACTCGATTGTCTCCATCCAGGAATTCCATGGCTGCAAAGTCAGCATTGCCAACCCCTACGATGATAATTGACATGGGGAGTTTGGCTGCTTCCACAATGGCGTGTCTGGTCTCATCCATGTCACTGATGACACCATCCGTTATAATCAGGAGGATAAAGTATTGCTGTGAATAAAGGTAGAAAATAAGATTCCTTCTTAGCAATGAGAGCACAATGGCACAATATAAAATTGTACTTGCAGCTAAGTTCTTTGTGAATTAGATACAGCTATAGAGGTGGGCCTGGTATTGTCAAACAGGAATCAAGGGTGGTAGTGGACCGTGCAGTTTTGTATTAACTAATTATTTAAATCAAACTTGCTTGGCATTTTGTATTGGCTCAAAATAAAAAAGCTTTCTGGTGTGCCAAATATCAAAGTATGATGCTGGTGAAAATATTGTAGCAGCAGTGCCTGATTTCAAAAACTATTTCAAAACCAGGGAAAAACCATTCACTACTGTCCAATGAGTAGGGAGATTGCTTTCTAACATCCACATTAACAATACTTCATTGTATCTATGAAAGAGAAAAATGTAATGATGTAATAGTGAGAAATATTGCTAAATGAGGATTAAGTATAATACCTACAGGTAGCTGGAGGAAGCAGGCAATAAGGAAGACAAATTGAATGTTGGCCTTAGTGAGAGGATTTGAACACAGGAGCAGAGATGTTTTGCTGCAATTGTATAGGGCATTGGTGAGGCCACATCTGGAATATTGTGTGCAGTTTTTTGGTGTCCTTATCTGAGGAAGGATGTCCTTGCTATAGAGGGAGTAGAGCGAAGGTTTACCCAGCTGATTCTTGGGATAGCAGGTTTATCATATGAGGAGAGACTAAGTCAGTTAAGAATATATTCACTGGAGTTTAGAAGAGTGAGAGGGGAACTCATAGAAACTTATGAAATTTTAACAGGGTTAGACAGGATAGATTCAGAAAGAATGTTTCCAATGGTAGGGGAGTCCAGAACTAGGGGTCATAGTTTGAGGATAAAGGGTTTACCTTTTAGAACTGATGTGAGGAGAAATGTTTTCACCCAGAGAGTGGTGAATGTGTGGAATTCACTACCACAGGAAATAGCTGAGGCTAAAATGTTGTCTGATTTCAAAAAATTGGATATAGCTCTGGGGCTAAAGGGATCAAGGGATATGGGAGGAAGGAAAGATGAGGATATTGAATTCAATGATCAGTCATGATCAAAATGAATGGTACAGCAGAGTCAAAGGGCTGAATCGCCTACTTCTGCTTCTAGTTTCTATGATTCTAACAAATCAATCGCTTGACATGTTTCCATATAAATTGTACATTTGACAAAGTTAAAATAACCATTCAAAATAATGTCTGAACAGTGCTGATTCCTCATTCTTTTCAGCAGGCTACGGATTATTATTGTACCACGTACCTGATAAATACTGATTTGTTCATCTCAGTGGTGAGATACACTTATACCTTTCATTATATGTGTGCAAGTACAGACAACTGAATCCAGTTTTGTTTGTAAATGTCCTCTCATTTCAATGAATTATTTGAACTTGACGACTGGCATTGGTTTACCTGCTGGCCCTTTTCAACTGTGGGATGGGCAGGGGAATTAAGAATAAAATTGGAAATTCACCAACATTATAAATCATTCAGATTTCTCTGCAGTGACCTACTGGGAAAGGAAGTAATAGTCATATAGATCAGAAAGTCCCAGGTTCAATTCCTAGCCTTCTGGTCTAGGGAGATGATAAACAGGACTGTGGCCTTTGAACATTAGGATTGGTCACTTGATGGGACACTAGAGAGAGGTAAGTGTCCATCGATCTGTACCCCAGAGAGAACCAATTAAATAAGACACATAAGAAAGTGGAGGTAGCAATCTATGAAGAGAATCAATAACTGGCATTTTTTGGTTCTTTCCAACAGCATACAATATCCCACAGCACTTCACAGTAAAATATTGATACCAAGCCACATAAAGAGATATTTGAATAAAAGCTGGTTCGAAGAACTGGGGTTTGAGGAGTACTTTAAAGGTGGATTGGTAGAAAGAAAAAAAGGCTTGCATGTATATCAGTGCCTTTCAGTACCTCAGGGTATTCTAAATTACTTTACATCTAATGAAGTAGTTTAGAAATGTAGTTCTTCCTGTATTGCTGGCAAAGAAGCGGATGGACATAGGGAGAAAATTCCAAAACTTAGGGCTTACAGATTCAAAAGTACACTACTAATAAAGGAGTGAAGAAAAATGGAGATGCATAAGAGTATCCCACAAATACTTTGCCATTCTAAGTAACATATAGCTGTTTTTTGGGACCTTACAATATGCATGGCATTTCCAATTTAAGATCAAAGCATTCATAATCCTTTACTGTTTGCAATATTTACTAGCAGAGGTAGAATTTAAGTAATGTTGAAAAACTCTGCTTTTTGGCATTTTTATTAATTATTATGCTTTGAAATTTACTGTTTTGACATCTATATTTTTAAAATTCATTTTTAATGTTGTTTGAGACCTTATCTTCCTGAAATTTAATCATCTGCCCTGAGTGAGAAAAAAATTGAAATGTGCCCCACCACACCTCCCCCCCCCATTGACATTCCCCCTGAAGTGATTGGACCAGGCTGAATTAAATGGTTTGGTGAAGAAACTATACAATGTTTTTGAATGGGCGACGCAACAATGAGTATTTCATATTACTATCTACCTTGTGTTCATGTGGCACATTAAAAGCCCAAGCTATCTACTGAGTAGATATTTTAAAGAAAAGTTTAAAAAACTCGTAGATCATTCTATTTGTAGGAAAAGCTGAACCAGGCAGCTAGTGAAGCTGTTCTTAGACATAACTGTAGTTGATGACTGCGATGGCAAGGAGCCAAACTCAATTAACATTTGAATACAGTCACTGAGTCTTGCTGTTTTTTGTTTACACAGGACTACCAAATGGAAAGTGCTGAGCCCCATAATGATTTTCTAGTCTAAAGGTGTTCTGCTCTTCCTGCAAATAATAGGTTTAGAAGTAAATGACTAAGATGAGCCATCAAAGGCAGGAATATGTGAATATGGAAAATGTGCTTTATATAAAGGAGCCTCAAAATAACACACCTAAACCCTTTTCATTTGTTTTTCCTCAGTGAATTTGATGATGCTGTGTTTACTAAACCATATACTGTAGAAGTTCACCAGCTAAGACTTAATAGCAGATAATGCAAGGACGTGTGCCTAACCATTTCCAATATTCTTGTTTTGTGCAAAAAATATTCTGATAACTAGTAAAACTAGAAAATTCTGAAAATACTCAGCAGGTCAGGCAATTTCTGTGGAGAGAAAGACAGATCCAGCATTTCAGTCAACGAGCTTTCATCAGAACTTGTTGTGCCAAGTTCTAAGTTGGTTGCTTAAGTCACCTTGTTGCTAGTGTTTGACAGGAATCATCCATCCATCCATCTACCCTCAGCAGCAACACAGAAACATTATTAAACGTTTTTGAGGTGTGATGAGGTGAATTTTTTAAAATTCATTTACAGGATGTAGGCGTTGCTGACTAAGCCAGCATTTATTGCCCATCTCTAATAGCCCTTTGCAAGGTGGTGATAACCTGCCTTCTTAAAAGGGAAGCCATCCTTTTTAATTTCTCCTAGAAGTATTTATGATATGGACTAGGTTACATTCATCATCCAGATAAATATGCCCTGGGAAAGTGGTGGTGGACCTTCTCCTTAAACCATTTCTGTGATGTTGCTTTTATAAGGGGTGATTTTGAGCTCACACTCTCCATCTGCGGGAGTGCCAGCATGCGCCAAAATCCAGAGAGTGCAATTCGTGCTGGTGAGTTTCTGAGTTCAATCTTCCTGGCCCCTCATCAGCGGGACTGCAGAAAGCTCATTTTAATACATTAGCATGTCATTAGCTAGCAGTCTCTCTGGGACTTCCTCCATAGCGGATTTTGGTGTGCAGTCACGCCAATGCCATTTACAAGAGCTCTACATAAGCTTGAATACAGCGCCTTCAATTCTGAGGGGGAGTTCATACGTGAGCACTCAAGCAACCTGCACTCCGCTCAGGGGGCACTGGAGAGGACATGGGTGACACAGATAAGTGACATTCAGGGCAGGGTGGGGTCCCACATTCGCCATATTGAAGGGAGGGTTTCACAGGGGTTATTTGCAGGCCTTGCCTTCCCTTCATTTCAGGGTGCTTCTTGCTCTAAAGGAGCTGTGAGGCTGGTGTGCAGGCAGCACTTCCTATTTCTTGCTTCCTGGGTTCCTGTCCATATCGCAGCTGAGGGAGAGTCTTTCCCCAGTGGGAACTGGCCAGAGGATGGGAGGGTTTGAAAACAAGAGGCCATTTGTTTGAGCAGCCAGCCCAGCCTTCCCTTACTTGTGGTTATGCCATTAAATACTGTGCAGCCAAAAAACATTGCCGTTTAGTAAAGGCCAACTGTTAACCCTTCACAAGCCAATGTCCCAAACACTGAGCTGACATTTGCAGTAAGATTGCAACAACACATAGCTAACACAGATGTGCCCCCTTAGTAAAGCATGATGCTGATATCCGTTATTATGCAAGGTCATAAAAATGATTATTAATGAGACATAAGAAACAGTTTGAAAACATGCTGACACTGTCAGGAAACACTGTAAGATTTTGTCCAGAGTTAACATTCCGAGTCCAAAAGACTCTTCTACAGACAGTACCAACGTCTATAGTAGATGGGTCATGTGCACTTGAAGGGTTAACTGTGGCTGAAATTTTCTGGCCATTCATGCTGGTGGGATTCTTCATTCCGCTAGCAACGCATCCCCACCCATAGGTTCCATGTGGCATGAGGTGACATCAATGGGCAATCTCATTGACAATGGTGGGACCACAGAATTCCACCGCCAGCGAACAGCAGGCTGCCTTCCACCACTGGGAAACAGGCAGCTGGGAGACTGGAGAATCTTGCTCTATGTTTCTCTCTCCAGTTTCTGATAGATCTACTGAGTTTATCCAGCATTTTATGTTTTTACTATGCACTATTAGGGTTATTCCCTAGCCCTGGGAAACATTGATGATATATTAGTCAGAAAGGAATGAATGTTTGTAGAGACAGTAAAATATGAACAGAATATGTAATGATTATTTAACAAAAAAAAACAGCCTTCAGAAAATAGGAAAAACTGATTTAATTATATGAATTCATTGGGGTTGTGTTTGTTTTACATAGTGGACATGGTGAAGGCTGATTGCAATTCACATCAGATGCATGAACTACAAGCCCTGTTCTCTCAGTTGGAAATGCATGAAATTCCGTATTTTAATGAAGGTAAAATGAGGGATGGCTGAATGGAGAGATCAAATACAACCATGACATAGCTGCTTAATAATTCAGTATTTTAAGATAGGGACCGCATTTCCCTCATTTTATGCAGCTTCTTTATTTTTAGAACAATCCTGGGCCTATCATTAGGTGACAACTGGTTTAAAAGAAGTAACAGTGTTAACATGGAACCTGTAGTCATAACAATAGCAATGGAAGATTCTGAAATATGTATTCTTTTATTTGTCTGATACTTTACTTGCACTGCAGCATTGATGGCTTCTCAAGGAACTGCAATAACTAGATCAGCTATTTCCCCCTCATCCATCTACTCATGATTTATCTACCCTTCACATGTATAAAAATAGTCAAATATAAAAATCCTCAAATTTTCAACTAAACTAAGTTGGGGATACTTCCAAATAACCAGTCCCTTGCCAGAACTATCAAATCAAGTGAATGACATGATCCTTTGGCCAAGAACCTCTCAATAACTTCTGCAAATCACTCACTTGACTGATTGACTTGTTCCATATGAAGGGGCATTGAAAGCATCAGTTGCCTACTTAAGGGCCTCAATTGGGACAGGCGATCCACCCGATACTTTCCTGGCACCTATTAATAGTGGAAAAGGTGGGGCAGATGTACAGGTGGTGGGTACACCGTCGATGGCATGCTGTCCTCATCCAGCTCCCTTTCTGCATGTTCAGGCCTTCATGCTGGCACTGCATTGGGTGCTATTGTCTAGATAAACAATTGAATGGTTCTATTTTGAAGAAGCCAGTGAGTTATCCCTGGTGTCCTGGCTAATGTTAATCCCTCAACCAACATCATGATAACATGAAGTTAAAAGCAAAATACTGCGGATGCTGAAATCTGAAACAAAAACAGAAAATGTTGGAAAATCTCAGCAGGTCAGATGGTCCCTTTGGAGAGAGAACAGAACCAATGTTTCAGTGAGCTCTGTTCTCTCTCCACAGATGCACCTCCCCATTTTGGAATCTGTGCAGTGGGAGCGGCAGCTTGTGGGAGCTTACACGTGCAAACTGGCTGCTGTGTTTGCTTCATTGGCTGTAAAGCATTTTGGAATGTCTTTGAAGCCATGGAAAGGCTCTACACAAAAATGTAAGTCTGTCTTCTTAATATGATTCCCAGAGCTTCAACAGCAGAAATACTCCTTAATTCCGTTCTGATTAGTTAGAACAGCTCATTCGTCAAAGGTCCATCTGTCTTTTAGGTCAGCCTGACTCTGACTCAGAAATATGCAGATTTTGTTTCCTACTCACGTTCTGATACCCAGAGCCAAACAATTTGCCCATTGACTGCATTTACTCCCCAGGGAGGTGATGTTAAGTAAACACAGGCAATTATTTAATTTAGATCAATAAGATTGGGATTGAATCTGATACCTTGTGTAAGCAGAGTAATTGGCAGGTCCGGGGAGGAAATCAAACAACCTTTCCGCAGTCATTAATCACAATCAGATCAATCACATTGTCCTGCAGGGATTCCGTGTGGTTAGTGCACGTGTCGAATCATTAATAGGCAAGTAGGTCTTTGTATTTAACACTGTCTATACACAGTGCTCTCATTGGAGTGCTCTCACTGGAGCATTGTAGTAGTGATAGTACCTGGCAGCAGCTGTAACTGAATACTAAACTCAACTCTTACGCATTCATCACTCACCACTGAAGTTAATCTTAAGAGACCCCACTTTTACATTTTATGTTTTTCCCTAGGATATGCATTGTTGCCTTACACCTTAAGCATCAGGATGTGAAATGTGCCCCATGGCTAACACAGATGTTACTCAGGGAGCAGGAAGATTTAAGTGGACCAGATTCATTTGGTTTTCCAATAAGGAATTAGGGAGCAACCTGTTTGCCCAGAGTGCTCAGAATGTGGAGCTTACTGCCATTAAGTGCAATGGAGTATAGACATATTTAAAGGGAAGCTGGATAAAAAGAAGAGGAAAAAAGGAATGGAAGGATATGCTAATAAGTTCAGATGAAGAGGGCAGGAGGAGGTTCATGTGGAGGGTAAACATCCTGTGCAGGTCAGTTTGGCTAAATTAGTATTTCTGTGCTGCAAGTTCTTCCTGAGGGAAAGTGCTAACCATCCATTTGGTAAATCCAATAGCACACATCAGAATTAGAGAGGCAGATTTGCATTGTGCTAATCACTGGCAGATCGTAGAAGTGTCAGCCTGAAGTAAACACTGCACACAATAACAGCCTGCATTCATATAGCACCTTCAGTAAAATATTTCAAGGTGCTTTGCAAGAATGTTAGCAGCCAAAATAAATTGACATTGAAAAAGTACAAGAAATATACTAAGGGCTCCAGTAGATGTAAACCACAGCAGAATATCGCTCCCTTCTTTGTGTTGTGCATAAATTGGGACATTCTTACCCCCTTCCTTATTGTCTTCTTCTCACTGACACCTGCTGCCTTCTAGTATCTCACTCTAGTAAGGCCATTCTTCATGAGTGATTTTACAGTGAGTAACGCAGCTGAATGCACCTATTACCCTTTCCAACATTCCCAGATACGTTCCCAAGTGTAGATAGATCACAGGACAGTGACTGGGGTGAGGAGTTTCAGTTTAATTTTCCCCTCCTGGACTGAGGAAAGTGGGGTGGGAGGCAGTATTGGGTCCTAGGGGTGGATTTTGCAATCAGTCCAGGTGGGATCAGCTATCTCAATACAGACTGAATGTGGGAATCTGATGATTTGCAATGACTACACTTGGTAAACTGGCACATTTTAAGCAGCCAGATTCTGAGCATTGAGACTATGTGAGATTGAGAGAACTGTGGACAAATTTGACGTTGGCAGCAGACAACATTTTTTTTAATGTTGAGAGTCTTGCACATTAAAGCACCTCCTTCTAGAGGCCAGCAAGTAACATGAGAACATAAGAACATAAGAAATAGGAGCAGGAGTAGGCCATCTAGCCCTTTGAGCCTGCCCCGCCATTCAATAAGATCATGGCTGATCTGTCGTGGCTCAGTTCCACTTTCCCGCCCTCTCCCCATAACCCTTAATCCCCTTGCCTATCAAAAACCTATCAACCCGCGTCTTAAATATATTTAGCGAGGCAGCCTCCACCACTTCAACGGGCAGAGAATTCCAGAGATTCACCACCGTTTGAGTGAAGAAGTTCCTCCTCAATTCCGTTCTAAACCCCCCCACCCCTTTATCTTGAGGCTGTGTCCTCTAGTCCTACTGTCCTTTCTGAGTGGGAAGACCCTCTCCATCTCTATCCTATCCATCCCATTCATCATCTTATATGTCTCAATGAGATCTCCCCTCATTCTTCTAAACTCTAACGAGTACAAGCCTAGTTTATTCAGCCTCTCCTCATAGTTCAACCCCCTCAACTCCGGCATCAGCCTAGTAAACCTCCTCTGCACTCCCTCCAAGGCCAAAATATCCTTGCGTAAGTGCGGCGACCAAAACTGCACACAGTTCTCCAGCTGCAGCCTCACCAGTGTCCTGTACAGTTGCAGCAAGACCTCCCTACTTTTATATTCAATCCCCCTCGCTATGAAGGCCAGCATCCCATTTGCCTTCCTGACCACCTGCTGCACCTGCAGGTTGGGTTTTTGCGACTCATGCACAAGGACCCCGAGGTCCCTCTGCACCGTTGCATGCTGCAGTTTTTCGCCATGTAAGTAATAGTCCTTCCTCCCATTATTCCTACCAAAGTGGACAACTTCACACTTGCCAACATTAAATTCCATTTGCCAGTTCCTGGCCCATTCGCCCAGCCTATCTAGATCCCTCTGCAGACTTTCCACACCCTCCGCACAATTTGCCGTTCCCCCAATCTTGGTGTCATCAGCAAATTTCAACACCATACACTCGGTTCCCTCCTCCAGATTATCTATATAAATGGTAAATAGCTGAGGCCCCAGCACCGACCCCTGGGGCACTCCACTAGTCACCAACCGCCAATCCGAATAGCACCCATTGACCCCCACTCTCTGCCTCCTATTTGACAGCCAATCCCCTATCCATGCTAACACCCTACCCCCAACTCCATGCCCCCTGACCTTCTGTAATAACCTCTTGTGTGGCACCTTAACTCAAAACTTCTGCTCTGGATTGGTTGTGGGGTGGGTGGTGATCCAGTGGCAGGAGTTGGTGGAGTGGGGAAAAGGCAGCATGAATGAGAAGTGAGGTCACTCCTGTGTTTCTTGAAATGTTAATAAAAATCTTAAAGGCCACACACTTCCTCACAAGGGAAAAGAGGAAAGGGAATTGTGACCTTGTACAATTTTTTATCTAGAGTATTTTTTTGCAGCATAGCAAGAGGAAATAATTACTAAATGCAACAAAATTTCACTGCCCATGGGGTACCTTGCAACTCTGTTCTTAACTCCAAACTGACAGGAAAAAATAATCCTTTTATGCTGGAGAGAACTGGTTCATTCGTGTAACGTCTCCACAAAGGCCATTGTCTTGGAAACGCTCTCAAGATTACAGTTTAGGCACAATGACCTCCTTCTGCACCGTAACAATTCTGTGATTTTGTGAATTTCAATAGGTCACTATTGCACACCTTCTCAAGGGCAATAAATGCTAACCTAGCCAGCAAGACACACATTCTGTGAAAGAATAAAAAATACTTTAACTAGACAAGTACAGAGAGACCTCAGTAGCAGAATGACTAATAGTGTCAGCACCAGGAATGATCACGTAATGCGTGCACAGTAGAAAGGGAGGAAAAGAGTCTCTTATTGCTGACATTAACAGAAAGATAAATGGTACGGGAGGTAGTAAAGAGCTGGAGGGACTTTTTCCCTAATTTAGTATTCCATTTTTTGCTAAATTTTCTTGGCAATGAAGTACAGCCCACTGATATTAGAAGGCCATTCAACCCATTCAGCACTACCTTGCATAGAAACCTACAAGACAGATTTTTCCCATACTGCGAATTGTAGCGGGCACGTCACAGACCAAGCAAAGGTCCACTGACCTCAGGTGAGATTTTCGGATCTTGGGGCAAGGGCTCCAGAAAATTCTCCCCCCCCCGCCAGTGTGTCCCATCATTATGTTCAACTGCCTTCTGAATGGTTCTGCTACTGCCCTGAAAATCATTCCAGCTTTTAATCACTTTGTGTTTGAGGACATTTTTCCTAACATCAGTTTTGAACCTGCCTATTATCAAGTTTCTACCTATGTCACCTTGCCTTGCAATAAGGGTTTAAACTCAAAATAACCCTACAGATGAAGATTTTCCATTGCCAGTCAGTACCTTATATACTCTTGTAACATCTCCTCTCACCTATCCCCTGCCTAGGATGAAAATATCAGTTTTTTGATAAAAGTGGCAAGTACCATTCATGCCATGCAAGTGCCAGGCAACGAATATCACCAATAAGAGAATTTAACCATTGTCCCTTGACATTCAAGGGCATTACCATCGCTGAATCCCCCACTATCAATTGACTGGAAACTGTACTGAACTAGCCATATAAATACTACAAGAGAACTTCAGAGGTTAGGAATCCTGTGGCAAGTAATTCACCTCCTGACTCCCCAAAGCCTGTTCACCATCTATAAGGCACAAGTCAGGAGTGTGATAGAATACACTCCACTTGCCTGGATGGATGCTGCTCTAAAAACACACAAGAAGCTTAACACCACCCAGGACAAAGGGTTCATCAAAGCTATCATTCACATCACTGTACTGTCATTGCCCTGTCACCAGCAGAGGGAACGTCCCCCTATCAACCCTCCCCTGCAATGCATAGTGAATGAAGTCATTTATATCCCTCTCTCCCTTAACTCTGACTGAGATCAATAAACTCAACGTAAGTCAGGAGCTGAAGTGTGGTCCTCTCTGATCATTTAATTTCTTTTAAAATGACCCTTCACTTCTTATAAAATGATACCCGGGTAGAATTTGGGTAAGGGGAATATAAATTATGATGGGTATCGCAATTCCAAGTGAAAAAGTGCTTCCTAATTTCACTCCTGAATGAATTAGCTCTAATCAGAATATTGCACTTTTGTTCTGCTTGTCCCATCAGACGAAATCGCTTCTCTGTTCCTACTCATATATTCTGAAAGACCTCAATCCAATCACCAAGCCCTCCCGCTGGTATTTCCTGGTCTTGCTGCACTATAGCAGCAGTGCAAGGGGCTGGGAAAATTATGCCTAACATTTTGATCTGTATGACTTCTTCAGAGCTAAGAGATTTCCAGCATTTTCAGTATTTTGCTCTTACTTATCACTAGGCACATTCTCCAATTTGTCTACCAACTCTCTATCTCCTGCCTCTCAATCAATTAATAAGTGTGTCATAAGATTACCTCAGATTATAACTTCTCCCATGTTTTTTAATAAACTGTTGTGTGGAACATCATCATTCGCCCTCTGGAAATAAATCCATATAGATGTCATCCATAAACATTCCCCCATCCACCTTGTTAGTGATCACCTCAAAACATTTAGCATAACTAGTCAGGTATGATTTATTCTTCACAAACGTTCAGTCACTCTGGTAACTTCTAGCTTTCTGAGCAAGCCAACATCTTCAATTTAAGTTTCTCATTCTTGTTTTCAAACCCCTTGAAGGTCTTCTCCACTCTATCTCTGTAATGACCTCCAAGCCCACCACCCTGTGAGATATTATGCTCCTCTAATTCTGGCCTCTTGTGCATTCCAAATCATAAGTACTCCATCATTGGTCTTCAGTTCCCTCGGTCCCAGGTTCTGTAATTCCTTCCTATCCCCTTCCACCTCTTCCTCACTTGCCTCGGGACATTTTATGATGTTAAAGGTGCTACATAAATATGTAATTGTTGTTCCCTATAACTGACAGTCTGTCTTTTCCTGGTTTCTCCATCCACTATTAAACAATACATTGATTATTTTGCATAGGAGTGCAGCTAATGATGGTGATACAACATGACTGCTGCTGGCTGCACAGCATTCATAAAAAAAGCTCTCAGACTGGATGGAAACATCTAGATTCCATTATTAGGCAAATCTATCAAAACTTTTGAAAAAGTCTCATTTTAGGACAGTCATTACCATCTAACCATATTTTTAAAAGACAGCAGTTATTAAAGTCTGCTGTTCTATGATATTAGACAAACCCATTAAAGGCATACTGATAAATCATGCCCTTTGACAAGCACTGTCTAAAAAGCTTGCATGTAATGTTCATGCATTGTTTGTAGATCCATCATTAATATAAAACCCTTTCAAGGTAGAAACTATAGAGAACTTGTGGTACAGTGGGTAGCATTGCTGCCTCTGTGCCAGAAGTTTTGGGTTTGAGCCCCACTCGAGGTTTTGATAGTAAAGGAAGGTGCGTTCATAATGTGGCCAAACAGAATCATAGGATCAGAATCCTTACATTGCAGAAGCAGGCCATTTGGTCCAAGTGAGCCTGCACTGACAATAATCCCACCCAAGTAAAAGCAAAATACTGCAGATGCTGGAATCTGAAACAAAAGCAGAAAATGCTGGAAAATCTCAGCAGGTCTGATAGCTTCTGAGGGGAGAGAATAGTGCAACATTTCGAGTCAAGGTGACCCTTTGTCAGAGCTCAGAGCAAAGAAATCAATAGAGTTTTATACTATAAAGATGGGAAGGGAGGTGGTGTGGGTGGAATGAGACAATGAGAATGTAAATGAGGATACAGAGGGCTGAGACAGTGCAAAAAAAGTGATCAGAATGTGTGAATGGCAGAACAGAGGTGTGGATTATTAAAGGACTGCCTCAGGAATGTGGCAGTTGACCTGTAAATGGCCAAGGGAAGGGGTGAGGGGAGAGGGGCAAGAAGAAGAGCTGGGATGAAAAGTGGAAATATGAAGGTAAGAAAGAAGGATGATAAAATGGATGAATAGGGTGAAATAAAAAGAAATAAAATGAATGGAAAAGAGGTGAAGGTGGAGGAGAGAATTCATCCTATGAAGCTGTTGATCTTAATGTTCAGTCCAGAAAGCTGTAAAATGCCCAATCAGAAGATGAGGTGCTGTTTCTCCAGTTCCTCCTTAATGACTACTTTGCATTGGTACTCACAAAGGAGGGGGACACGTCGATTGACGGCGTCTTGGAGAGGTGTGTAAAACCTTTAGAACAAGTCATCATTATGAGGGAGGAAGTGTTAGGTGAAAAGCATTAAGGTAGACAAATACCCAGAGCCAGATGGCATCTATCTCAGATTACTGAGGGAGACAAGAGATGAAATTGCTGGGCCTCTAACAGAAATCTTTGTTTCTTCGTTGACTTTGTGACGATTGGAGAATACCAATGTTGTCCCACTATTTAAGAAGGGTAGGAAGGACAACTGGGTAATTATAGGCCAGTGAGCTTGACATCAGTGATAGTGAAACTTTTGGAGAAGATTCTTAGGAATAGATCTGTACACATTTGAAACTGAATAGTCTTGTTAGCGACAGACAGCATGGTTTTGTACATGGGAGGTCATGCCTCACTAACTGAGTTCTTTGAGGAGGTGACAAAAATGATTGACGAAGGAAGGGCTGCGGATGTTGTCTAAATGGGCTTAGTAAGGCATTTGACAAAGTCTCTCATGGCAGACTGGTGCAAAAGATTAAATCTCATGGGATCAGTGGTGAATTAGCTAAATGATTCAGAACTGGCTTGGCCACAGAAGCCAGAGGGTAGTGGTGGAAGGGTGTTCTTCTAAATGGAGGTCTGTAACCAGTGGTGTTCCACAGGAATCAGTGCTGGGACCTCTGTTGTTTGTAACATATATAAATGACTTGGAAGAAAATGTAGCTGGTTTGATTAGCAAGTTTATGGATGAGACTAAGATTGGCGGAGTTGCGGATAGTGATGAAGATTGTCAGAGAAAACAGCAGGATATAGATATGTTGGAAAATTGAGCGGAGAAATGGCAGATGGAATTTAATCTGGACAAATGCGTGGTGATGCATTTTGGTAGGTCCAATTCAGGTGGGAGCTACAAACTAAATGGCAGAACAATCCAGAGCATAGACACACAGAGACATCTGGGAATATAGGTCCACAAATCCTAGTGACAGCATAGGTGGAAAGGGTGGCGAAGAAAGCATGCTTTCATCAGACAGGGCACCAAGTATCAATGTTGGCAAATTATGTTACAGTTGTATAAAACTTTGATTTGGCCACATTTAATGTCTATCGGCACGTGGCTCTGACATCCATCATTATGAGGTGCTTCGAAAGGCTAGTCATGGCACGAATCAATTTCAGCCTCCCAGACTACCTGGATCCACTACAGCTTGCCTACTGCTACAACAGGTCCACAGCAGACCATCTCCCTGGCCCTGCACTTAGCACTGGAACATCTAGATAACAAGGATACCTATATCAGACTTCTATTTATTGATTTCATCTCAACCTTTGGCAGCATTATTGCCATGAGACTCATCTCCAAACTCTGGGCCTCAGCACCTCCCTCTGCGACTGGATCCTGAGCTTCCTAACTCAGAGACTGCAATCAGTAAGGATAGGCAACTACACCTCCTCCACAATGATTCTTAATACCTGTGCCCCACAAGGCTGTGTTCTCAGCCCCTTACTATACTTCTATGACTGTGTGGCCAAATACCCCTCCAACTGAATTTTCAAGTTTGCTGACGACACCATTATAGTGGATTGGATCTCAAACAATGACGAGACAGAGCACAGGAATGAGGTAGAGAATCTGGTGAACTGGTGCAGCAACAATAACCTCTCCCATAATGTCAACAAAACGAAAGAGATTGTCATCGACTTCAGGAAGCAT
Source organism: Carcharhinus amblyrhynchos (assembly GCF_965287045.1). Classification (NCBI taxonomy): domain Eukaryota; kingdom Metazoa; phylum Chordata; class Chondrichthyes; order Carcharhiniformes; family Carcharhinidae; genus Carcharhinus; species Carcharhinus amblyrhynchos. The sequence continues at coordinate 48,438,667 of NC_137327.1, forward strand.
AAAGGAGAACATGCCCCTGTCTCCATCAACAGGGACGAAGTAGGAAGTGTGAGAAGTAATGTAATTTTTAAGGCTGCAAGAGCTAACAGTAACGAGTTCAGCAACATACAGAAAGGGGGAGGCACATGACAGACAGTTGACTGAGTTCGGGACAGTGATGAGATTAAGCGCAGAATGGGAGATTGAGAGAGTGTTAATTGAAGGAATGACACAGTACAAGCCATTTACAGTGTTTAAAGCCAGATAAGGGGGAATAACACAATACAAGCCATTACAGTGTTTAAAGTTAACAAGGTTAACAGCCAAATAAGGGGGAATAACACAATGCAAGCCATTACAGTGATTAAAGTTAACAAGGTTAACTGCCAAATAAGGGGGAATAACACAATATGAGCCATCACAATGTGTAAAAAAAAAACAGTATAAAATGTGCTGTAAATCTATGTAAGGTGTGCGCACCAGCCCACCCGATCTTGCAAGATTGTATTGTATAATAAACTGTGATCGAACGAGACAGCCCGTGGTCGTCTAAGTCTACAATCGGGATCGGGAGAAAAGGGGAATATATCGGGAGGGCTACCGGCTGGGGAATTTGCCCCTGGCGCTCCGAACTCGACTGGTGGAAACCTAACGGTGTCAACGAAACCAAGAGTTGTCTGGTGGCTGCCACGCTAGCGGGTATCTGGCGGAAACGGCCGGTAACGAAACTAACAATTTGGGGGCTCGTCCGGGATAGCTTATATACCCGGCCCTCTCGCTTGGACTAGGGAATTGATCTCAGTAATAACCAGACGCGTCACCGTGTATATTTACACAGAATTACTGAGTTCAGAACCCGACCACGAGCGAGACACAAAAAAAAACTTCTAATTGGGCTTAAACTAAAGATAAAGTAAGAACCACTGGCTGCTCTCGGGGTCTGATTCAGTGCCCCGGGTTTTTCAGCTCAAATTGTGTTTAGGTTTAACGGACGAAGGGACGTACAGGAATAAAGGTCAGACAACTCCGTGCACGGGGCAAGGTAAGAGAATTACACTCCAAGGACAAAATTACGGTTAGAGGTTGAGAGTGGTTTCTTCCTTGTTTGACCACATAATAGGACAGTTCTGTTTGAGGGTTTGGAAGCAACCCAAGAGGACGAGGTGACCTATTATGGGAGGAAAACCGTCTAAGACGAGAGACGGAAGGAGAAGTAAGGTAAAGGGGTCAAACGGCATACCGCCGGATAGTCCGTTGGGAATAAAATTAAGTAATTGGGAAGATTCTGAGAAAACCCGGGGCCTCAATCGGAAAGTAATGATTAAGTATTGTTGTTTTATTTGGACTAAGGAACCAATCCGACCACCGACCGTGTTCTGGCCAAAATACGGTTCGGACGAAGATTGGGTATGTCAACTGTTAAACTTGTGTGTAAATGGAAGGTCAAAGCCAAACCCTGAAGAGATAAAATATGCAGCTTGTTGGGAGGGATCCGGTCCCCTGAATACCTCTCCGCCGTTAAACGTGTTTGTCATGTCCCCCCATCAGGGTAGTCAGTCCCGTCGTGGTCAGTCCCGTCCGTGGGAAGTATTGGACGTTTTGCCACCCCCGCCGGCCCCTAGACCCCACTCGCCCCCACCCTACGACGGGTCCCGCGACAAACCCAAGGGAGCCACCACAGATGGACAAAGAGACACCCCCGACCCTTCCAGGGAAGACCCCGGGCCATCAGCATCTAAGACTTCCTCACTGTCGGAGTCAGAGTCCTCGGGACCGAGTACTAGAAGTAAAACTAGGGAACAAAAAGAGGCCAGACAGCAGGTTGAGAACAAAAAACCCCAAGAAGTGGTTAAAATGAAACCCCTTCGAGAGGTCCCCTTTGGGGGGGGAGATACGGGATATGTGATAGTCCCTTTAAATACCGGGGATATCAGGCAATTCAGAAAAGAGCTGCCACTTTTATTAGAGGACCCCGAGGCGGTGGCAGCTCAACTTGACCAATTCCTGGGTCCTAACTTGTATTCGTGGCAGGAGTTGGAGGCCATGATGAGAGTATTATTTAATTATGATGAGAGGAGTATGATCAGGAAGAAGGCTATGGAAATTTGGGACCGCGAACACCAACAGGGGGTCCAGGGCGAGGAGAAATATCCCCTCCAAGACCCAGATTGGGACCATAATACCCAGATTGGGAGAACTCATATGTCCGATCTCCGGAATTTGATAATTAGGGGAATACAGACCTGTGTCCCCAAACAACAGAATCTAAGTAAAGCTTTCGAGGTTTCCCAAGGTAAAGATGAGTCACCCAGTGCGTTCCTGGATAGACTTAGGGAATCAGTCCGGAAATACTCCAGCCTCGATCCAGATGGGGAAATAGGACGAGGAATGTTGAAAGTCCACTTTGTCACCAAATCCTGGCCAGACATACAAAAGAAACTGCAGAAAATTGAGGACTGGAGTGGGAAAGATATTGGGGATCTGTTGCATGAAGCGCAGAGAGTGTTTGTTCAGAGGGACGTGGTAAGAGAGAAACAAAAAGCCAAGATGATGGTAGCCGCTGTAAGGGAAGTTTGCAAATCCACAGGGATGGTAGAAGAAGGACGAACGGAAGGTAGAGGACGGTCTAGAGGGGGTTGGCATAACGGAGGGAGGGAAAACCGCGGCCGGGGCCGTGGACGACCCTATGGAAACGGACGACTGCGACCGGCCGGGTGTTACCATTGCGGCCGATTGGGACATTTTAAAAGGGAATGCCCAGACTTAAGGGAGGAGCGAGAGGGGATCTATGAGATGGAGTACTCGGTAGACTAGGGAGACCGGGGGGCACTCGAAATAAGGGCCTACCAAGAACCCCTGGTAAACTTGAGGGTGGGCCAGAAAAGGGAGGAGGTAACGTTTTTAGTAGATACAGGTGCCGGGAGGTCTGCAATTCCCATTCATCCCGAAGGGAGTAATTACCAAACTCGTTCGCTTAACATTTCAGGGGTAAAAGGAGGGGTTTTCCGGGCCCGGCTTTTCACTCCTTTAGAAATTGAATGGGAGGGCGAGAGGGTCACGGCAGAACTCCTTCACCTGCCCCATCTATCTTACGGACTGATGGGCCGAGACTTAATAGTAAAATTTGGGATTCAAATTAGTGTGGGAGAGAATGAAGAATTGCTGATCTCTATGGCTTACCTAGATGAACAGCAAATGGAACAAATAAACCCCAAAGTGTGGACGGCCAAGGGTAATCGTGGAAAACTATCGGTGACCCCCATAAAAGTTACCCTAAAGGCAGGAAGCCCGGAGGTACGAGTCCGACAGTACCCGATCTCCTGGGAGGGGCGCCGGGGACTCAGCGGGGTGGTACGGGAGTTAATTTCAGATGGGTTGATAGAGCCCTGTATGTCCCAGTATAATTCCCCCATTCTGCCTGTCCGGAAACCTGATGGTAACTACAGGATGGTCCAGGACTTAAGAGAAATAAATAAAATTGTACAAATCCGTCACCCGGTAGTCCCTAACCCCTACACCATCCTAGGGCGGATTCCGCCAGACCACAGCTGGTTCAGTGTGGTGGACTTAAAGGACGCCTTCTGGGCATGTCCCCTTGACCCAGATAGCCGAGACCTGTTCGCCTTTGAATGGGAAGACCCGGACACGGGAAGAAAACAACAATACCGGTGGACGGTTCTTCCACAAGGCTTTACGGAATCTCCGAACCTATTCGGGCAGATTTTGGAACAGGTCTTAGAGAGCCTAGTTTTACCCCCAGACTTAAAATTGATACAGTATGTAGATGATCTTTTACTTTCGGGGCCCTCCGACCGACAAGTTCAAACTGGGACCAATGCCCTGCTTAACTTTCTCGCGGAACAGGGGCTAAGAGTGAGTCAGAAAAAGTTACAGTATGCAGAACGGGAAGTTCGATATCTGGGGCATCTAATTAGCTGTGGCCAGCGTAAAATAAGTCCTGAAAGAATCAGGGGAATTGTAGGATTAGGACTCCCTAGAACGAAACGAGAACTCAGGAAATTTCTGGGTTTACTCGGATATTGCAGACTCTGGATAGATAATTATGCCCCCCTGACGAAGGAACTGTATTTACGCCTGGTTGAAGGGGCCCCGGATAAAATCTGGTGGGATAGGGAAGGGGAAGATTTGATTACCAGCCTAAAACAAAAACTAGTGACTGCCCCAGTCCTGAGTTTACCGGATTATGATAAGACCTTTTTATTGTTCACCAATGCAAAACAGGGCACAGCCTTCGGGGTACTGACCCAGGAATGGGGAGGACACAGGAAACCGGTGGCCTTCCTGTCAAAGATTCTGGATCCCGTATCCCGAGGGTGGCCCGAATGTGTCCAGGCGGTAGCAGCCACGGCAAAATTGGTAGAGGAGAGCAGAAAGCTGACCTTTGGGGCGCCACTCACGGTAGTTACCCCACACCAGGTGAGGACAATTTTAAACCAAAAAGCGGGTCGCTGGTTAACAGACTCGAGGATCTTGAAATATGAAGCGATATTACTAGATCGAGATGACCTGAAACTAGAACTTAGCACGTGTCAGAATCCAGCGGAATTCCTGGGAGGGGAGGCGGAGGGGACCCTTGAACATCTGTGTGTGGACATAGTAGAATTACAAAGTAAGGTGCGGGAGGATCTACGAGATCAACCCTTGCACACGGGACAGAGGTGGTACATTGATGGGTCCTCTAGGATGGTGGAGGGCAAGAGGCATAACGGGTATGCCATAGTTAACGAAGAGGGATGGAAGGTAGAGGAACGGGGGCGGTTGCCCCCTTCGTGGTCGGCACAGACTTGCGAGTTGTATGCCCTCCACCGCGCCCTGACCAGCCTGGAAGGATCAGTAGGGACTATATACACAGATTCAAAATACGCTTATGGGGTGGTACATACCTTTGGAAAGATCTGGAAAGAGCGAGGCATGATTAACAGCCGCGGCAAGGAGTTAGTACATGAGGAACTAGTTGTTAAGATTTTGGAAGATCTGTTAAAACCACGGGAGATAGCAGTAGTCCACATTAGAGGGCATCAAAAAGGGGTTGGCCCAGAAGCCACGGGGAATCGCTTAGCAGATGAACAGGCTAGAATAGCAGGGATGGAGGGGGACCTGGTCGACTGTTTGGCGTGGATACCACAGGTATCGGAGATACAAGAAGTGCCAGTGTTCACAGAAAAAGAGGAGGAAGAGCTCAGGATGATCGGAGGGGAAAAGGGAGAGGAAGGGAGGTGGCTGCTACCAGATGGACGTCAGTTATTGAACCGATCCCTAACCAGGGAAGTTCTGACCCAGCTACACCAGGGGAGCCATTGGGGAACCCAGGCGTTGTGCGATGCCTTCCTGCGGCAATATGCCCACCCAGGGGTCCATACGGTGGCCCAACAGGTCACGCAGGACTGCCTGATATGCCGGAAGGTGAACAAAAGGGGGTTACGACAGACTAGGGGAGGGGGCCGGGCCCCTGCATACCGGCCCTTCGAGTATATCCAGATTGACTATACTGAACTTCCCCCGATCGGACGACTGAAATATCTCCTGGTAATGGTGGATCACTTAACGGGATGGGTGGAAGCCTTCCCCACCGCCACTGCGGTCGCGAGTCAGGTATCCAAGATCCTACTAGAACAGATTGTTCCGAGGTTTGGGATCCCCCGAGCGGTAGATTCCGACCAGGGAAGCCACTTTACTTCGACAGTGCTGCAGGGTGTAATGCGTGCGGTGGGGATAGACTGGGACTTCCACACTCCTTGGCATCCCCCTTCCTCAGGGAAAGTAGAGAGAATGAACCAGACCCTCAAAACACAACTCACAAAATTGACAGTGGAAACCGGCTTACCCTGGACAAAATGCTTGCCCCTTGCTCTACTCCGAATACGAACGCAACCACGGAGAGATTTAGGGATTTCCCCATATGAGATGATGTTCGGTCTTCCCTTTGTGGGACCTCGAGGTGAGCTGCCTATTTTTGAAACCAGGGATGTCTTTGTAAAAAAATATGTTGAAGCATTGGTATCTGCTCTTTCTCATTTGCGCCAACAGGGACTCATAGCCCAGACACCGCCCTTGGCTTTCGCGGTTCACTCGATCAAGCCCGGACACTGGGTTAAACATAAGAACATAAGAACATAAGAAATAGGAGCAGGAGTAGGCCATCTGGCCCTTCGAGCCTGCCCCGCCATTCAATAAGATCATGGCTGATCTGTCGTGGCTCAGTTCCACTTTCCCGCCCTCTCCCCATAACCCTTAATCCCCTCTCTTATCAAAAACCCATCAACCCGCTTCTTAAAAATATTTAGCGAGGCAGCCTCCACCACTTCAACGGGCAGAGAATTCCAGAGATTCACCACCCTTTGAGTGAAGAAGTTCCTCCTCAACTCCGTTCTGAACCGCCCCCCCTTTATCTTGAGGCTGTGCCCCCTAGTCCTACTGTCTTTTTTGAGCGGGAAGAGTCTTTCCACCTCTATCCTATCCATCCCATTCATCATCTTATACGTCTCAATGAGATCTCCCCTCATTCTTCTAAACTCTAACGAGTACAAGCCTAGTTTATTCAGCCTCTCCTCATAGCTCAACCCCCTCAACTCCGGTATCAGCCTAGTAAACCTCCTCTGCACTCCCTCCAAGGCCAAAATATCCTTGCGCAGGTGCGGCGCCCAAAACTGCACACAGTACTCCAGCTGCGGCCTCACCAATGCCCTATACAGCTGCAGCAAGACCTCCCTACTTTTATATTCAATCCCCCTCGCTATGAAGGCCAGCATCCCATTCGCCTTCCTGACCACCTGCTGCACCTGCAGGCTGGGTTTTTGCGACTCATGCACAAGGACCCCGAGGTCCCTCTGCACCGTCGCCTGCTGCAGTTTTTCGCCCCGTAAGTAATAGTCCTTCCTACCATTCTTCCTACCAAAGTGGACCACCTCACACTTGCCAACATTAAATTCCATTTGCCATTTCCTGGCCCATTCGCCCAGCCTATCTAGATCCTTCTGCAGACTCTCCACACCCTCCGCACAATTTGCCTTTCCCCCAATCTTGGTGTCATCAGCAAATTTCGACACCCTACACTCGGTTCCCTCCTCCAGATCATCTATATAAATGGTAAATAGCTGAGGCCCCAGCACCGACCCCTGGGGCACCCCACTAGTCACCAACCGCCAATCCGAATAGCACCCATTGACCCCCACTCTCTGCCTCCTATTTGACAACCAATCCTCTATCCACGCTAACACCCTACCCCCAACTCCATGTCCTCTGACCTTCTGCAGTAACCTCTTCAAGACCTGGAAACCGAAGACCCTAGACCCGGTCTGGGACGGCCCTTTCCTGGTGTTACTAACAACTGAAACAGCTGTCCGAACAGCAGAACAAGGCTGGACTCACTACACCCGAGCAAAGGGGCCCGTACCGGCACCGGACGAGAACATCCTCTCAACCCCGGACAGAAGCAATCCAGCAGAAGACAACTGAACGGACACTTTGGCCGGCACGAGAACTCAAAAATGTGGCTTGTACTCTTGCTGGTGTACCCTGTAACTTTGGTGGGAGGGGGATGGAAAGGGGACGCGGTAGATAGGTGGTACGCTGAGGAAGGGAAAAATACTGGTCAGCAATACAGTCTTACTGTACAAAAAGCAACCCAGACACAGGTATTAGAGATAGATTTATGCCAGATGGTACCATGTGGGACAGCGGGGGAACTAAATGACCCTAAAAACAGCCTGGCGAGACAAAAGAAATATCAGGGAAAATCGATGGAGCTACTATTTCTGGGGACGGGATTGGGAGAGGATCAAGCTCTTGGGGTACGGGAAAGAATAACATTGGTGCCGAAAGCGATCTACCCGAGAGACTGTGGAATAGATCAGTGCAACCCCCTTTATCTGACCATAAAACAAACCAACTGGGTGGTCAAGAAAAATCTGCACACTGGGCTAGAGGGTCAGGTACTTGGAGTACGGGTTCAGGAGGAGCGGCTGTGCTGTGTAAGAATTACCCTCCAGGAGGCAACAGCCACAAACTCGTCCATACTCCGTGTAACTGCCCTGACTCCTGGAAACTCCGAAAAGGTTAAAGTGATACAGATAAAAGATTTAAGGGAGACCGTAGAGATAGAGACAGGGTTCAGGGAAATGAACGCATGGTTGGAGTGGGTTCGGTATACTGTCCAGAGTCTTGGAAAAGACAACTGTTATGCGTGTGCGGGTAGTAGACCGAGTCCGCAGGTGGTTCCACTCCCTAAACTAAAAGAAGGTGGAATTGAGTGTTTGGTGAAACTGTACCAACACCGAACCGCCTGGGAAGATCCCACATGTCAGTCTCTGGGCTTAACGTTCCCACCGGTCCAGCACAACCGGTATTCCCAGGCGCCCTCCTTTTCCGGGGCATCGGGTGTCCATCAAACCTGCATACAGAGGACGGGGAAAGAGTGGGATCAGAACGTTGGGAGCCTGACTCTGTGTCAGCAGGTCATCCAAGTAGACACTACTAAGGATGGTGGAAATTATTCCCAGATACAGGTCCCCCGGGCCGACCTTTGGTGGTACTGCGGGGGTGCAGAACTACGAGCCACCTTACCCCGGAAATGGACTGGGACGTGTGCCATAGTACAACTAGCCATACCATTCACCCTAGCCTTTGAACGAAAGGGAACAAAGGTTACTCCCCGGACAACCCGGAAGCGCCGCAATATCCCCACTTCGTTTGATGACAGGATTTACCTAGATTCCATCGGGGTACCCAGAGGGGTCCCGGACGAATATAAAGCCAGGAATCAAATAGCGGCAGGGTTCGAATCTCTGTTCTGGTGGGTCACTATCAACAAAAATGTAGATTGGATAAACTACATATATTATAACCAACAGAGGTTCATAAACTATACCCGGGATGCTATAAAAGGGATAACGGAACAGTTAGATGCTACGTCCCGAATGGCTTGGGAGAACCGACTAGCTCTGGATATGATTCTGGCCGAGAAAGGGGGAGTCTGTGTTATGATCGGGACTCAATGCTGTACTTTCATCCCCAACAATACCGCTCCCGACGGATCAATCACCCGGGCTCTGAGGGGCTTGACAACTCTAGCCGACGAGTTGGCAGAGCATTCGGGGGCAAACACCGACTGGACCGGGTGGCTGGACGAATGGTTCGGGAGATGGAAAGGGGTGGTAGTATCAATGTTAGTATCCTTCATGGTGGTATCAGGGATCCTGGCGGCCTTAGGATGCTGCGTTATTCCCTGCATTCGGGGATTAACGCAGAGACTGATAGAAACGGCTCTTATGAAACGGGATGTCACTGATGGAAGGGTGGTGGGAATCCACTTGGAAAGGGAGGAAAGAGAGACCCTCCTAGATAGGTCTCCCGATGATGAAGATTGGGACGAGCAAGTGGATAGTATGTTAGCCAAACTGGAACAACCTACTCGTGCATATCTGAACTAGATCTGGAAAAAGGAATGCTAGTTAAAAAAAAAAATATATAAATAAAAAATTACAGACAGTAAAAAGAAAAGGGGGGATTGTGAGAAGTAATGTAATTTTTAAGGCTGCAAGAGCTAACAGTAACGAGTTCAGCAACATACAGAAAGGGGGAGGCACATGACAGACAGTTGACTGAGTTCGGGACAGTGATGAGATTAAGCGCAGAATGGGAGATTGAGAGAGTGTTAATTGAAGGAATGACACAGTACAGCCATTTACAGTGTTTAAAGCCAGATAAGGGGGAATAACACAATACAAGCCATTACAGTGTTTAAAGTTAACAAGGTTAACAGCCAAATAAGGGGGAATAACACAATGCAAGCCATTACAGTGATTAAAGTTAACAAGGTTAACTGCCAAATAAGGGGGAATAACACAATATGAGCCATCACAATGTGTAAAAAAAACAGTATAAAATGTGCTGTAAATCTATGTAAGGTGTGCGCACCAGCCCACCCGATCTTGCAAGATTGTATTGTATAATAAACTGTGATCGAACGAGACAGCCCGTGGTCGTCTAAGTCTACAATCGGGATCGGGAGAAAAGGGGAATATATCGGGAGGGCTACCGGCTGGGGAATTTGCCCCTGGCGCTCCGAACTCGACTGGTGGAAACCTAACGGTGTCAACGAAACCAAGAGTTGTCTGGTGGCTGCCACGCTAGCGGGTATCTGGCGGAAACGGCCGGTAACGAAACTAACAGAAGGGTCGAGAGCTTCAGGTTTTTTGGTGTCCAGATCACCAACAACCTGTCCTGGTCCCCCATGCCGAAACTATTGTTACAAAAATCCACCAGCGCCACTACTTTCTCGAAGACTAAGGAAATTGGGAACTCAGCTACAACTCTCATCAATTTTTACAGATGGACCATAGAAAGCATTCTTTCTGGTTGCATCACAGCTTGGTATAGCTCCTGCTCTGCCCAAGACCGCAAGGAACTAAAAAACGTCATGAATGTAGCCCAATCCATCACACAACCCGACCTCCCATCCATTGACTCTGTCCACACTTCCCGCTGCCTCGGCAAAGCAGCCAATATAATTAAGGACCCCATGCACCCCGGACCTTCTCTCTTCCACCTTCTTCCAACGGGAAAAAGACTCAAAAGTTTGAGGTCACGTACGATTCGACTCGAGAGCAGCTTCTTCCCTGCTGCTGTCAAACTTTTGAGTGGAATTATCTTGTATTAAGTTGATCTTTCTTTACATCCTAGCTATGACTGTAACACTACATTCTGCACTATCTCCTTTCCTTCTTTTTGAATGATATGCTTTACCTGTATAGCACGTAAGAAACAATACTTTTCACTGTATGTTAATACATGTGACAATCAAATCAAATCAAAAATCAAAATTTAGAATACTGTGTTCAATTCTGGTCACCATACTACAAGGGTGGGAGGCTTTGGAGAGAGTGCAGGAAGAATGTTACCTGGTATGGAGGGTATTAGCTATGAGAAGAGATTGAATAAACTGGGATTGTTCTCCCTTTAAAGATGGAGGCTGAGGAGCAATCTAATGGAAGTTTATAAAATTATGACAGGTATAAAGAGGGTGAACAGTTGGAAGCTTTTTCCAGGGCAGAAATGACAAAGGGGCATGAGTTGAAGATAAGGGGAGAAAGGTTCAGTGATGTGCGGGTGAAGTTTTTTCACACAGAGGGTGGTGGGGGCCTGGAATGCACTGCCAAGTGAGGTGGTTGAGGCAGTTACATTAGCTACATTAAAACTTACCTTGATAGGCATATGAACAAATGGGGAATAGAGAGATATAGGCCATTGGTTTAGATAAATAAATGTGATCGGCACAAGGTTGGAGGGCCAAAGGGCCTGTTCCTATGCTGTACTGTTCTTTGTTTGTTCATTGAGTTGGGGTTCACTAGAACATTGCAGAAGGCCAAGGATGGACTTGTGGACAGGAGAGCAGGATGGTGTGCTGAAATGGCAAGGGACAGGAAGGTCTGGGTCCTGCTTGCAGGCGAGCCAAAGACATCTAGCAAAGCGATCACCCACTCTACATTTGGACTCTCCAGTGTAGAGTAGATTGCATTGGGAGCAGCGAATGCAATAGACCAGATTGAAGGAGATGAAGTACTGCTTCACCTGAAAGGGGTGTTTAGGACCTGGGACAGTGAGCAGAGAGGAGGTAAAGGGGCAGGTGTTGCACCCTCTACGATTACATGGGAAGGTGCAGTGGACAGGAGGTGAGGTGTTGGGTGTGATGGAGAAATGGACAAGGATGTCCTGGAGAGAATGGTCCCTGCGGAATGCTGACGAGAGAGAGTGGGGGGAAGATGTTTGGCATAGTGGCGTCATGCTGGAGTTGGCGGAAATGGTGGAAGATGATCCTTTGAATGCGGAGACTGGAATGCGAAGACACCCAGGCCTATCTCCATAAATCATGTATTTACCCTGCTAAAACTCCTGACACTAAGGAACAATTTGTCATGGCCAATCAGCCTAATCCACACATCTTTGGACTGTGGTAGGACACCAAAGCACCTGGAGGGAACCCATGCAAACATGGAGAGACAGTGCAAAGTCCATACAGATAGTCACCTGAGGCTGGAATTGAACCCAGGTCCCTGGTGCTGTGAGGCAGCAGTGCTGACTGTAACAGGTTGAATATCAATCTGCAAAATGCTTCCAACATGCCAAAGGCAGGTGGGAAGAGTGGGAGATACTCCTAGTCAGCCACATGTAATGCAAAGTGGTAGTCCTAAAGCTATAGGTAAAAATTAAAGTCACCATAGTTCCAGCTGACCACAGGCTGTTCTCCTCTTTGAGGGGGAAAGCTGACTGATGGTGATTTAAGCTGAGGATCACCACATCCCAGGCCAGAATTAAGATTGAGAAGGACGGCCTTCCCAAATAACCTCAGCTGGTATGAAAATTGAACCCTCAAACATAAGCCTTTGATGTTAGGCTAGCAAGCTATTCCAGAAAATAGTTCATTATGAGAATAGTTTGTTGTCTTGTGCATCACTAGTGCGGGAAGTGAAAGAACAACTGAGTAGGAATTATACAAAATAACATGGATGAATGCAGAGGGTGCCTCACTGAATTTGGCCTTTTATATGCACTTTAGCCATTTGTGCAATCCACAATGATCACCCATTAATCTTATATTGATGAATATCTCTATCATCACAGTCTGTCGGTGTTAGATCATGGTCATTGATCTGCAGGTTAACATTCAAATGTTTGTCACATAAGATCAAAACAAGTCAAAGAGGATAGTGTCGATAAAGCCTACTTCAGAATTGATTCTCCAACACCAGGAAGCAGAATAAATATCACACATATTTACACCTGAAATTGTTTACATCTCTGAGAAGATCTCAACAGCTTTTTTCCCCGTTAACTCCTTGAGTCAAACTTCATAATAGGAATTGTAAAGGATTCTTAACATCAGCATCTCAGATCTAACTGCACTTACCTCCATTTATGTGTTAATTGGCTGCTGTTCTTGCTTCCATTGAAATATCTTATATGTAATATATTGGCTGTGAAGCAGTTGGGGATGTTCTGAGGCCATGAAATGTGATTAACATAAATGCAGACGCTTCATTTTATTTCTATTGGATATTCTTAGCAAAGCACATTATTCTAACCAATACGTCTTTTGAACTATGGGAGGAAACCGGAGCATCTGGAGGAAACTCATGCAGACAAAGGGAGAATGTGTAAACTTCACAGTCACCCAAACTGGGAATCGGACCTGGGTCCCTGGTGCTGTGAGGCAGCAGTGCTAACTACTGTGCCGCCCTAAGTCATAAGAACATAAGAAATAGGAGCAGGAGTAGGCCAACTAGCCCTTCGAGCCTGCCCCGCCATTCAATAAGATCACGGCTGATCTGTCGTAGCTCAGTTCCACTTTCCCGCCCTCTCCCCATAACCCTTAATCCCCTCGCTTATCTAAGACCCATCAACCCGCGTCTTAAAAATATTTAGCGAGGCTGTGTCAACCACTTCAATGGGCAGAGAATTCCAGAGATTCACCACCCTTTGAGTGAAGAAGTTCCTCCTCAACTCCGTTCTAAACCGCCCCCCCTTTATCTTGAGGCTGTGCCCCCTAGTCCTACTGTCCTTTCTGAGCGGGAAGAGTTTCTCCACCTCTATCCTATCCATCCCATTCATCATCTTATACGTCTCAATGAGATCTCCCCTCATTCTTCTAAACTCTAACGAGTACAAGCCTAGTTTATTCAGCCTCTCCTCATAGTTCAACCCCCTCAACTCCGGCATCAGCCTAGTAAACCTCCTCTGCGCTCCCTCCAAGGCCAAAATATCCTTGCGTAAGTGCGGCGACCAAAACTGCACACAGTACTCCAGTTGCGGCCTCACCAGTGCCCTATACAGCTGCAGCAAGACCTCCCTACTTTTATATTCAATCCCCCTCGCTATGAAGGCCAGCATCCCATTAGCCTTCCTGACCACCTGCTGCACCTGCAGGCTGGTTTTTTGCGACTCATGCACAAGGACCCCGAGGTCCCTCTGCACCGTTGCATGCTGCAGTTTTTTGCCATGTAAGTAATAGTCCTTCCTACCATTATTCCTACCAAAGTGGACAACTTCACACTTGCCAACATTAAATTCCATTTGCCAGTTCCTGGCCCATTCGCCCAGCCTATCTAGATCCTTCTGCAGACTCTCCACACCCTCTGCGCAATTTGACATTCCACCAATCTTGGTGTCATCAGCAAATTTCGACACCATACACTCGGTTCCCTCCTCCAGATCATCTATATAAATGGTAAATAGCTGAGGCCCCAGCACCGACCCCTGGGGCACTCCACTAGTCACCAACCGCCAATCCGAATAGCATCCATTGACCCCTGCTCTCTGCCTCCTATTTGACAGCCAATCTCCTATCCACGCTAACACCCTACCCCCAACTCCATGCCCCCTTACCTTCTGCAATAACCTCTTGTGAGGTACCTTGTCAAACGCCTTCTGAAAATCAAGAAAGACCACATCCACCGGCTCTCCTCTATCCACCGCCCTAGACACATCCTCATAGAACTCCAATAAATTTGTCAGACACGATTTCCCCTTAACGAAACCGTGCTGCGTCTGCTCTATCAAGCAATTCCCCTCAAGATGCCTCGCTATTTCCTCCTTGATGACGGATTCTAACATTTTACCGACAACAGACCATTGTTTATTGTTATTTAAAGTCCATTGTTTAGCTGCTATTTCCCACTTTAAATTGGGGAATTCTACTGCCTTCAGCCTACTGCAGCCTCCTCAATTGCTTGTGTTTCCAACCCTGAGCTCCTGAAATCGCAATCAACAGTAATAAACTGCTTCGTCCCCACTTCTGTACAGCTAACAGAGCAATTTTACCATCACTTAGCTCTACACAACTCTTTGCTGTGATTAGAGAGAATTGTTGGAGTAAAAAGTATCTCACATACAGAAGTATGATTCTGAGAATGGATCATAATTTTCCAACTCATCCTAGCACTGCACAGACACATGATTCTGAAGGGATTCCATTGTCAGCACAGCGAAGATTGGGGGTCAAGGGAGAAAGTCAAGGAGGAGGGAGGGGAGAGTGGGAGTGAGGGGGAGAATGGATTGAGGGAGAGCATGAAGTTCAGTGGACGGTGAGAGTGACGGAAGGCTGAGAGTGAGGGTGGATTGTAGAATAGGGGAGCAGAGTTAGGGGAGGACAAGGAGTAAGTAAAAGGGAAGTGGGAGTGAGGGGAAGGTTGGGAATGAGAGGTGAGGGGGAGGGTGGGAATGAGGGGTGAGTGAAGGGAAAGGTGGGGCTGAGAGGAATGAAGGGGTGGATCAGAGTGAGAGGAGAGTGAGGGGGTGGGTGGGTGAGGGTAGATGGAGGGAGGAGTAGTGATGAAGGTGGGAATTAATGGGGAGTGGAAATGTTGGGGGTGGAAGTGGGAGATGGTAGGAGTTGGTGATATTGAAGAGCTTTCATGCTAATCATCATTATGTGCTTTAGTTGTACAACGCACCCCTACAATGTTAAAGCAGCCTGAACTACAAACTGGACATCCTCATTAACGGATAAAAGCAAATTATTGTGGATGCTGAAACCCAAAATAAAAACAGAAAATGCTGGAAAATCTCAGGGGTTCTGGTAGTATCTATGGGGAGAGAACAGAGCTAACATTTCAAGTTGGGATGACTCTTTGTCACAGCCTCATTAATAGAGCTGATTGTTTACCATAAAAAGGCCATCCTCTTTTTCTGTAACCGTAGCAAATCCAGTCTACTCATTAATGATGCTTAAGTGAAGCATCACAAAAATAATTCATTCATTTTTCAATATGAAGTTGCAATACTGATCTGCTTTTAATTGCTCATTAAAGAAGTTCAGATATTTAAATCAAATGCTTTTAGTTGAGTTCCAAGAAAGAATGCTGCTCGCAAGAACAAAGACAGCATGGGAAATATGATGGTTCCAAGTTGGCCAAGAACATTTCACATAATAAGAGCTTTTGACCTTTGGCGTGGTTGGTTTGATTCAGGAAAAGATTCATTAAATGTGGATGAATTCTCTCACTGAGTTGTACATCAAAAGAGCATCTTACAAATAATGATGAAGAAACAGCCTGCAGAATATGTGTAAACTATACTTAGGCTCATCTTCTCACTGTGCATTCAATGAAATTTCACAGATACTACAAAAAGTCAGCAATAGAAAAGTATTTTGCAGGGGAAGCAGCTTATTACTGCTACCTCCAGGGCACTTCACCTAAAGGCCCAAGCTTTTTGACAGACCCGACTTTTGGTTGCCTCTTTTAATCTTCCCTTTTTAGGTCTGGCTTACATTGCTCTTTGTGACAATGTATGACTTTATGAATATTGTATTCATCTGTTGCCTTCAGATGTGTCCGGTTAGTGAGTGGTGATGGAGTAGCACACGTATACACACATGCATGTATACACATGCACACAACTGTACCCGCAAACATATACGGACACACACACAACATGCACACAACACGCACACACATGCATGTACACACTTCTGCACGCATGTACATAGATGCAAATACACACATGCGCTTTGAAAAAGGTCCAAAGGGGGTTCATAAGAATGATCCCTGGAATGAAGAGCTTGTTGTATGAGGAACACCTGAAGATTTTGGGTCTATACTCACTGGAGTTTGGAAGGATGGGGGGAGAACTTACTGAAACTTACAGGATACTGCGAGGCCTGGATAGAGTGGATGTGGAGACTAGTAGGAAAAACTAGAACCAGAGGGCACAACCTCGGTTTGAAACAGAGATGAGAAGAAATTTCTTCAGCCAGAGAGTGGTCAATCTGTGGAATTTTTTGCCGCAGAAGGCTATGGAGACCAGGTCATTGAGTGTTTTTAGGACAGAGGCAGATAGGTTCTTGATAAATAAGGAGATCAGGGTTATGGTGAAAAGGCAGGAGAGTGGGGATGAGAGAAATATCAGCCATGAATGAATGGCGGAGCAAACTTGATGGGCCAAGTGGCCTAATTCTGCTCCTGTGTCTTATGATCTTTCATACATGCACATATACAACACACAGACACATACACACAAATAATGCACACACTCACAGATGCACACACACATGCACAAGATACTGGAGACAATGCAAACAGTCATATCCCTGATCGTCAACAATCGGTACATTGACAAATAGGGAGAAAAGGGTTCCTTACCCTTGAAAAGTAGCAAATGTAGGGTGTTGCATGGGATATACAAGATAGAATTTGAAATAGAAAAGGTGCAGTCACAAAACCAATTCCTGCTATAGATAGATGGTAGAACAACATAGTGTTAAACTTAGTAAAAAGATACTTTGTACTGAGGCCACATTACAGGATTGCTGGTTTTCCCATAGTGCAGGGTTCCTTTGACTATATGAACAATGCTTTGTGGGCATCACAATTCTGAAATGTACTGGAACTGGCTGACCTATGATCAGATGCAGTGAATCATGCAGGTCAATGCCTGGTCACCTGGCAACAGTCATGACAGCTTAATTCTGTGGCAGTCCACACTGGCAAATGCAGTTAAGCCACAATGATTACCCAAAGAGTGACAAGGATGATCTGCTGGCAACTTTCTCATGTAACCCACACACAGGTCGGCAGCATATTTACAATGAGAGTTGTGCTGCCACACAAAATGTGATAGAGCAGATCACTGGTGTGCAGAAACAATACTTTACACTGCTTGGACCACTCTGGGGAAGCTCTGTGGAGGCTGGCTGAGTGAATGCATAATTCATGGTGGTCTGCTGCGTGCTGCAGAACCTGGGCATCATGATGGGACAAGTGCTCAGCATCAGATAAACAGTGCTTGGCTGAGGAGCAGAGACAGCAGAGAAAAAGGAAGAGGAAATGGGAAGGCAATGTAGAAAGCGCCTTTTTGCCTGGATCTTGGACTAGAGTTTGACACCATAACTGCAACTCCACTTGACAAAATGGTTCTGCGCGTTACCTTCCCTCGGTGATTGACCAGCACCATTCAGAGTGTCACAGCACAAAAAGGAAAACCAATATATGTAAACTCCCCAAAGGCCAAGCTTCTGCTGCAGTACCCAAGCTGTTGCTTGCACTGTAAAGGAAGCTGGGACATAGAAAATGCTGGAGAAACTCAGCTGGTCCAACAGCATCTGTGGAGAGAGAACGGAGCCAGTGTTTTGGGTCTGGATGACCCTTCGTCAGACTCGGAATGTTGGCTCTATTCTCTCTCCCCAGATACTGTCAGATCTGTTGAGTTTCTCCAGCATTTTCTGTTTTTGTTTCAAATTCCAGCATCTGCAGCATTTTGCCTTTATTACAGATGCTGCATTACGTTTATTTTCACAAGTGCACGAGAGGAAGTCATCACATCAGTGCTGGAGGCGATGGACTCCCAGCTCCAAAGCCTTGTGCAAAGCTGGAGTCAGATTCCTCCTTGTTCTTTGAGACAGATGGTGGGCAACAAACTTTTTGCTATACATAGTGTTCTCCTGCAAGCTGCCCATCAAAATCTTGTATCTGTAAATTGTGATATTCCAGTGTGAGAGCTATAGCAGTGTTAAGTGTGCTGTGGATGTCAGGAATGAATTCTGACTGATAATGGTTGTTGGTGGGTGAGTGAGGCAGGGATATGGTGAGGTTAGTGCTGCTGGCTGCTGTTACTGCTGGATGTAGGATATATTATTTGATGCATTTACTAACATTGACAACTTGTGTGAGGCTATTAAATTTCTTGCCACACTGCACCCAGATTTGAGGCTTGATTTCTGACATTAACCTCTTTGGTTGATTGTTCCTGCTGCCTTTTGACTGCATGCCCAGAGGGTCTTCTGGACTCCTATGGATACAGGACATTTCTGCTACCTCCCACCTCCTCCACTAAGAGATCCAGTGTAGTGTCCGCAAACCTGAGGTCTGGCACTCCCATGTGGATTCACTTCCTACATGACTGCCTGTGCCAGCATCAATACAGCTATCCTTTAAGAGATGCAGACAGCTTTAAGCAGTGCAGGGCAGCTCTTACTATTGTTGCCTCCTGCTATGGTGCATAGCTAATTAACTGCATGGTTGACAATGGCTGCTTGCAGCACTCATTCTAATGAGTAGGCAGTACAAGGTTGGCATGCTGCCTACATTATAATCAACGGGCCTGGGTTAATCGCACATCACGATTCCCACACCCATTTCCAGGGAAATCCAACTTAGCTCCCGGAGGTTGTCAAACACTTGTTTTGTCCATATGTTTATAACTGCCAGAAAATTGCAATCATTAATGGAATTCTGAAGTATGAGTGAGTTAGCAATAAGACAGTTTGCTGTGTGCCAGATAATCGGAGATCCTGTAGGCAGCTTCATTGAATTGTGAACCAACCAGATGTGACATACAATTCTTGTCCACATGAATACAGATTAATCACATGATGGAATCGGTCAGTCTCACACACTGTTGCTTCTGTTCATTTTGTTCAGGAAAAGAGGAACATTTCACTTAAAGTTACCTTCTGATACTGCTTTAAGGCCTTTAACTCTTTACACTGACTCTTTGCTGGACTAAGTGGCTGAATGGCCTGCCTTTGCTCCTAATTTCTATGACTAAAGTTTAGCAGTCTTTCATTAACACAAAGGCCACATAACATACCCTTCACTTCAGCATGGCTGTTTAAGACAGTAACAAGTGACAGGTTGACTGCACTGAATTCTGGCATGTCTGTCAAACACTGGTAACCTTTATTAGGTATATTCAGGATCAGCTGGATTTCATTTCGATTACGGTTCTTTGGTTTTCTTTCTGTTTACGTTACTGATCAAATCGCTGATCATTTTTCCCATCTTCTGTGTTTACTCCGGGTGTCGTTTAATCTCCTTCCTGGTTATTTCAATTGTGGAGTTCCATAGTTACCCAATATCAATTTCCACATAAAATCAGTGTTAGCTATTAATGCGAAGTATATTCTTTTCACAGTCTTAATGCACAGCACAAAATCAAATTGGAAAAAACATACATTCATCACAACTCTACTGGGAAGTTTAGATTTTAGGTCATTCTATATAAATTAAATATTGGCACAGCTTTTGTGGGGAGGTTGATGAAATTGTCAGTATTTGCCATCATTCCTGCTGTAAAGTATTGGGTATAGTTCAGTAGGTCTTATTAAGGTATTTAAGTCTTAGGCAGAGCAACAGTAATTATTCATTAACTGCTAGAAACTATGGGCCTGATTCTCTCGTCCCAATGCGCATGTTTTTTGGCTGTTTTGTGGGATTCACGCATGTGTTCCCATGCACACTGTCTCCCACAGCCGGAGAGCAGCTGTAGTCGGGACCTCGCTGGAAACTGGCGGGAAGACAAGGTAAATCATTTAAATCTGTTTTTAATGTATTTTAAATGTGATTTTCACGCCCGGCACAGAATTTTCCAGGCCCCATAGCATCTCCCATCCCGTCAGGAATATTTCATTCTGGCGAGCTTTAGAATAGCTCCCCACTTGCGGGGAACTAGTGGAAGGCCCTGCTTGGAGTGAAGGGGGGCAATCAAAATCCTCCAGAGGGGGTCGGGCAGTGAGGGGGGTGGTGTCACCTGGGCATGGGCACCCTGGCAGTGCCAGCTTGTGACCCTGGTACTGCCCAAGGGGCAAAGTGCCCATGCCCAGGGGCCTTGGCACTGCCCACCAGGCATGAGGCAGTGCCAAGGAGGTAGGGCCTGGGGGAAACTGGCAGGACCAAACCTGCTAACCAGCAAAGTGCAGTCTGATAGCCCGGAAGCCACTGCGCATGTGCCCAGTTCTGGACTCTCAGGCCCTGCCCCCTGAGCTTTAATGAGATTCACAATTGTGACCTCTGCATCGCATAGAGTGTGGGAGATTTGAGTCTGAACTCTCACTGAAAAAACAATCATGATGTATACCATTTTTCTCGCCAGTTCAGCACTTAGAAATCTTTGGAGAGAATCGGGCCCTACACCCATAGAAACATAGAAAATAGGAGCAGACACAGGCCATTTGGCCCTTCAAGCCTGTTCTACTGATCATTGCTAATCCTCTATCTCAATGCCATACTCCCACATTCTCCCCTTACTCCCTGACACCTTTAGAATTTAGAAATCTATTTCCCTCTTAAATACATTCAGCGACTTGGCCTCCACAGTCTTCTATGGTAGAGAATTCCATGGTTTACCACCCTCTGAGTGAAGAAATTTCTTCTCATTTCCATCCTAAATGACCTACTGCGTATCCTGAGACTGTGACCCCCTTGTTCGGGGGCTACATCATCCATGTGTTCAGTCTGCCCAGTCAGAATTTTATATCTTTCAATTCGATTCCCTCTCATTCTTCTAAATTCCAGTCAATCAGGCCCAGTTGACTTAATCCTCATAGGAGAATCTGATTGTCAGTCAGTGATTAGTGCGGTTCCACAGGGATCTGTGCTAGGACTCCAACTGTTCACATTATATATTAATGATTTGGAAGCAGGAACTGAATGTATTATCTTCAAATTTGGGTGGTAGGGCAAGCCGTGAGGAGGATGCAGACTTACTTCAGCGTTATTTGGACAGACTGAGTGTGTGGGCATCTGCATGGCAGATACAGTATAATGTGGATAAATTTGAGGTAATCCACTTTGGTAGCAGTAATAGGAAAACAGATTATTACTTGAATGTGTGTAAATTGAGAGAGTTGGATACTCAATGAGACCTTGACATCCTTGTGCATCAGTCGCTGAAAGTAAGCGCACATGTACAGCAGGCAGTAAAGAAGACAAATGGCAAGTTGGCCTTTATAGCAAGAGGATTTGAGTGTAGTGTTAGGGATGTTTTGCTGCAATTGGTGAGGCCACATCTGGAGTACTGTCTGCAGTTTTGATGTCCTTATCTGAGGAAGGGTGTCCTTGCTACAGAGGGAGAACAGTGAAGGTTTTCCAGGCTGATTCCTGGGATGGCATGTCTGTCATATGAGGAGACACTATGTAGGTTAGGATTATATTCTTTGGAGTTTAGAAGAGTGAGAGGGGATCTCATAGAAACTCATAAAATTCTAACAGGGTTAGACAGGGTAGATTCAGAAAGAATGTTCCCAGTGGTAGGGGAGACCAGAATTAGGGGTCATAGTTTGAGGATAGGAGTAAACTTTTCAGAACTGAGGAGAAATTTCTTCAACCAGAGGGTGGTGAATGAGTGGAATTCACTACTACAGAATGTAATTAAGGGCAAAATACTTGATTTCAAGAAGAAATTAGATATAGCTTGAGGGGCTAAAGAGATCAAGCGTTGTGGGGGAAAGAGGGATCAGGATGTTGAATTTGATGATCAGCCATGATCAAAATGAATGGTGGAGCAGTCTTGAAGGGCTGAATGGCCTACATCTGCTTCTAAGTTCTTTGTTTCTATGTTTAATCCTGCCATCACAGGAATCAGTCTGATGAAGCTTTGTTGCACTCCCCATATGGTTGGTATATCCTTTCTTAGATAAGGAGACCAAAACTGCACACAATACTCTAAGTGCAGTAATGATCCAAGCTAGGAGCTATCTCCATGCTTGCTTTGATGCATGGCGATGTTCAACACAGTAAAAAGTCTGACAACACCAGGTTTTAGTCCAACCTATTTATTTGATAATATTCTCACTAGCGCGACATGGACCTGTAGGTGCAGATCATGTGTGCTTTTACATGACTGTGTGGGCAGTACTAAGTCTCATGTTAACTCTTTATATGCTAGACCATTATGCTCCAATTACTCCGTTGAAACTGGTAGAAATTTCAGGAGTCTACGCATATGCAGAATAACATGTAAATACAGAAATTGCTATCAGTAATTTCAGACTTCTTCAGATGGGGTATTGTTAAAGACCACTCCTATCCTACCTCCCAGACTGTAATCAATGGAAATGAATTGAATCAATAAAAAGTTCCAATGTCTCACCAGAATAACTGTTGAAACAGTTACGTCTTATTGAATGGAGTACTAACCGCATAATTACTGCTGAACATCCTCCCAGGTCTGCAAAGCTAATGTCATATTTGTGGAATGTCAAATTTCTCCATTACAAGAAAAAGATTATAACTTTAAAAAAAATTTTAAAAGTTGTTTATATAGATATTTTAGCTTCTATCTTAGCCCAATCATAATCATTAAATTCTCTCTCCAAAAACCTAAAACAAAAAGTGAATGATTAAATGTTTTTACATTTTGGGATTGCTGTCTATATGAATACATTAATGTGATTGGTTGCTTATTTTCCTTGCTGACATCACTGTTGCTGCATTACTGGTGATCTCCTCGATTTGGTGGCAGATTTAAGCCATCACTGGGGAAGGGAAAAACAGCGCCATAGAGATTGTTAGATTCTGTGAGGTCCGCACTGAACACCTTTGCTTTATCACTGATTGGAAGATCAGTTCTCCATATAATAGACACTTACACATGCATGCCAAACACTAACAGGGTGATGATAGGAATGTCAGAGTTTACCAATGTTAAATAAAATCCCGGGTGGAGTTTTCTCACAATTTCTCAGTGTCAGGCGCTAACTGGAAACTATCTCGTCAGACACACAGCCAATTTTTCAGACCAGAGTTTCAGCCACGCTGAGCAAAAAGAATCTGGGGGTGTAGATTTACATTATCACTCTGGCGGTGCAGGCCTGAGAGAGCTGGCAGAGATCGGGGTGCCATCTTTAAAGGGTGACCCAATCAGTGCTGAAACTAAATTCCCTGTCAACCCCTATGGACACGGAGCACACCCCACCACAAGCATCAAGGTGCCCTCCCCACCCTATCCACAAGCATTGGGGTGAACCACCTCTGCCCCCTCTTCCCTAGTATGGTGGTACTGGGGGCTCTTTCAGTCCTCCACTGTGGCAGCATCGCAGTCACTCTAACCTCCAAAGCCCAGTCCCCGTACCCCCTTTCTTGCCAGGTCTTCCCCCCGACTTTCTCAGCATCAGCTCTCCCCAACACCCATTACACATAAGGGAACTTTCCCAATAGGGCTCCCCAGAGGGCCCACTCTGGCACTGCCCTGGCACCAGGTTGGCAGTGCCAATCTCTGCCAGGGGCAGTGACAACCTGTTCTGGGGGTAGTGCCAGCCAATGTCAGGGCAGTGCCAGGTCATTGCCTGGTATATCCCTCTGCCCACAGGGGGCTATACTTACCTTGGAGTCCCAGTATGATCCCTTTGACTGAATCCCATCTTTAAACACCAGTGATAAAACACGCCGATGTGCTGTCACGTTGGTGAGGTTTGAATATTTAGTGAGAGGGAAATCACGTGGCAGGATGGCCCGTTAATACTATCAAAATGTAGTCAAATGTATTTAAATGAAGTTTCCGCCTTTTGTGGACAGAAACCTCATTACATCATCAGCAAGGGACCGGGAATATCAGAAAATGAGATCTTGACAAGAATCTTGTTTCCTGACTTTGTGCCCACATGGCTGTTTATAAATGCATCAGACATGGGCATAAAATCACCTGCCCAGTTTTTGAATGGGATTGATTGATATCAGTGTGGTACATTGTGCTAAAGGACCTGTTGAAGGTATTAGGGGGCAAGCAGATTCAGAATGGGTTAGCACTGTGCAGAGATACTGCTGCCTAGTAGTGTGAGTGAAGTTGGCACGCATTTCATTTCTAGGGCAGCTATATCCTTATCTGATAAGAAATAGAAATTGCGTTGCTATATTATCTCAGCTTCCAGTGGCACTAATGGAGCATCAATCACACAAGTACAGTCACTGCTGAAAGTACAGTCACTGCGAAATGTGAATTCAACAGTACAGTGTCACTTCAAAAGGCATTAGCAAATCTGAAAAAGGGAACTGCATTTGTTCTAGATATTTCAAGAGGGTTAGACATACTTAAAACTGAAGGAATTCAAAATTCCAGCCAAGTTAGAGACACAAATATCTTCTGCACAGAACAAAATAGCAATACGAAATATATATTTCTGCAATTAGCTCACACATTTCTTCTTGAGGTTTGTGTACTTATAATAAAAAAAATTCTCCATCATTGGCAAGGTTAGCGTTTATTGTCCACCTCTAGTTGCCCTGAGAAAGTTTGTCTCCCTTTGTGAAGCACTGGAACTGTTCGATAAAACTGGTCACATCACTATGAACTATGTCAGTGTGGGACTGGAGTCTTATACAGGCCAGATCTGATCAGCTTGATCACATTTCCACCCCCTCTCAACCCTACACTAACCCATCTTTCGCAAATCTTTATTGGGCAGCGGCTTGGTAAGATGGAGCCGGCGTGGTGAGGGTGGGAGAACTTGCAATTGAAAAACTATTGATGAGTCTTTATTGTTTTAAAGCTGCAAACTTAAAACACTGCAGATGTTTGACAGGGTTTGAAGCACTCCTAAAATTCATCAGGAACACTGGAATGCAAAGGACTGGAAAAAATGACGTTCACCTCTCTGGCTAGCCCAGAATTTCAAAAAGTTAAAGGTATTTGCATCATTATCCATTTGACTAACTGCTCGTGTCTCTTGAACACCCCCTAATTATTGCAAAATGCAGAGGTTTCTGGGCATGAAGTAATTTTCCACATGGTCTACAGTTTGAATTTCTATCTGGATCGTGTGCACTCGAGCTAAGCTGCTAATGTTCCAGACTAGGTCATGCAGTTAACACTGGGTAGAAATTGTGAGCTTCTGTGTACTGGAGGCAGCTATTCCTGGGAAAATAACAGTTCCTGCAGAACAGGAACTCCAATGTTAAACACGGGGCTCCATGTCTGCTCTCTCTTCACAATTTCCTTTCTCTGAACAAATACACGAAAAGAAGCAACTGTTAACTGTCAACCAATAAATTATTGCTTCAATTATTAGATCTCTGACAGAAGGAAATTCCTTTTCTTCCTGGTCATTTACAGCCCGCACCCATTGAAACTGAAAATAATTTTTTGCAGCCGCTCCCGATTGCAGCAGCAAAGCTGTCCCAGACATCCAGTAAGAAGTCTCACAACACCAGGTTAAAGTCCAACAGGTTTATTTGGTAGCACAAGTCAAAGCTAGTGGCTTTTGCTACCAAATAAACCTGTTGGACTTTAACCTAGTGTTGTGAGACTTCTTACTGTGTTTACCCCAGTCTAATGCTGGCATCTCCACATCATGCCAGGCATCCAGCCCAGAATTTACCACCTTTTATGCCAGCGAGATTTTCCCATCCTGCTGCAGTGAATGGAGATTTGGCTGGCCACCAAATTCTCCGACTTCGCTGCAGCGGAAATGTAGCATGAACAGCCTGTAAGAACATGCCTTCAGTGTCAGGTTTATAATGGAACCTATTATATCCTAAACTCCAGCTATTGAGACTACCTAGATACTTTCTTGCTACATGTGGAGCAATCATGGGTTTGCGTTAACATTATACAGTCACAGAACACTTATGCTCAAGGATATGACAGACTGCCCCTAGTTCCTTGCACTCACCGCTGCTACTTCCTGCTGGATGGCTTGGTTGGCAAACCGCGCCACGTGATTTATTATTGGCGAAAAGTTGGTGGGTCCATAAAATCGAATGTGGGGTAGACAGGCTGTGTACGCTTGCACGATGCCTTCTACACCTACAGCAAGAGAAAACATGAAATTAGAGTTTAATTCAGTTAGAAAAGAATTTGTACTAGACATGTCCACATTAACTCAGACACATGTAGTTTTATACAAATTCCTTTATAAATTCATTCAGTTTTAGGACAGCCCAGTTAAAGGTAGCATTTGAGGGACACTGTACTGGTCTTACTGGAGCAGTAATGTGAAAATCCAGAGAATGCAAGTTAAAATCCTACCAGAAGGGTTTGATGATTTAAAATTAAACGAAGAAAAATCTGCAAATCAAACACTGAAAACAGTGAAAAGTGTCCATTTAGCATTCAGTTTATCCTAAGAACCTAAATATTTCACAATGTCCTAATGTAGGAAACAAAAACAGAAAATGCTGGAAAATCTCAGAAGGTCTGACAGCATCTGTGGGTAGAGAATAGAGCCAATGTTTCGAGTCTAGATGACACTCCATCAGAGGAGGGCTGTGAGACTCAGCAAGTCCACAAACTCACTCAATAAAGAAAAGCCGTGTCAGCTTCACCAATTGGATTAAATCTTATTAACAATAAGGTTGTCGTATGATGACTCCAATGCAATTTACATATTCAGTTCAAATCATTGTCTCAGACTGAAATATATTTTCTTTTAATATAGCTATTTAATAAATATTGGAAGCACTCTAACCTAAGTTTGGACAGGATACAATATTTTGGTGGAAGCGAGATGTCTTCACATACTCCGATTTCAGGGTCTACGAAGTGTTCATGACAATGTACAAAACGTTTTTCTAAATCATTGTTAAGCATAAAAGTTTAATGTCCAATTAAAGCTGCAACAATTCATCAAGTAGTTAGAGGATGAACTATAAACAAGTCATGAAATTTCCTACAATGTGAACATGGAAAATATTTAAAGGGATATTTCAGAAAACATGAAATAGACATATGCCAATAAAAAAAATCCTGGGGGAAGGCCCATCATCCGTGTTTCACTAGAAAAGTTAAAGACAGTGTTTAATTTAGAGAAAAAGCATATATTTGCACAAGGACAAGTGGGCGGTCAGAAGATTGGAAATAATATAAAGAACATCAAAGAATGACAAAAAGATTGCTAAGGAAGGAAAAGCTAGAGTTTGAGAGAAAGCAGGCTAATTCTCTTTTGACACTGACCAGCGAATATAAAGGTGGACAGTTTCTATAGATAATTAAATATGAAAAGAGTGAACAAAATGAGTGTTGCTCCTATAGAAAGTGTGTCTGGGGAACTCATAATGGAAAATAGGACTATGGTGGAAGAATCTGTCTTCACAGGACACACATAATGTCCCAGAAATAATTGTAAATTAGGAAATGGAAGGGAAGGAGGAATTCAGGAAAATTACAATCACCAGGGAAGTGGTATTGAGCAAATTAATGTAGCTGCAGGCTGACAAATCCCCCCATCCGGATGGACTTTCATCCTAAAGTCTTGAAAAAGGTGACTAATGAAAGGCAAAAGGCAGCGGAAGTAGAATCTTTGAATAGTTTTAAGGCAGAGCTAGATAGATTTCTGATTAACAAGGGAGGTGAAAAGCTTAACGGGGGGTTGGCAGGAATGTGTGGTTGAGATTATAATCAGATCAGCCATGATCT
Source organism: Carcharhinus amblyrhynchos (assembly GCF_965287045.1). NCBI lineage: Eukaryota > Metazoa > Chordata > Chondrichthyes > Carcharhiniformes > Carcharhinidae > Carcharhinus > Carcharhinus amblyrhynchos. The sequence continues at coordinate 48,466,786 of NC_137327.1, forward strand.
TATTGAATGTCAGAGCAGGCTCGAGGGCCAAGTGGTTAACACTGCTGCCTCACAGGGCCAGGGACTCAGGTTTGATTCCCAGCTTGGGACACTGTCTGTGCAGAGTTTCTACGTTCTCCCCATGTCTGCATGGGTTTCCTCCGGGTGCTCCAGTTTCCTCCCACAGCCAGAAAGACATGTTGGTTAGCTGCATTAGCCACACTAAATCCTCCCTCAGTGTACCTGAACAGGCGCCGGAGTGTGACGACAAGGAGGTTTTCACAGTAACTTCATTGCAGTGTTAATGTAAACCGACTTGTGACACTAACAAATAAACTGTAAGTGAACTACTCCTGCTGCTAATTCCTGTGAAAAGATTAAGCATTTCTCACAGAATCATAGCCCACTCATAAAAGGAAATGCCACAAGATTCTTGGTGATCACAGCTCCTGACAAAGCAGATGGTTATACAGAACCTAAAGAAATTTTCAAATCCACAACAGTTCAATGGAGCAACAAATTCCTGAGTCATAGTGCCAACCCTCAATTACAATAAAAATACTCCTCTTATTAAGTGCATCTCTGATGAACATAGTTAAAGATGTTCTGAATGAGTACAAAATGCAATTGTTGCTATTTTCTCCAAGTTCAAAGTTACAGGAAACAAAACGGGGGTAATTCTCTCAGCCCACTGCCCTGATTTAGTAGCTCCGCAGGCCTGGAGACTCAAGTGGAGGCAACTTAGCAGGCTTTCCGATGGGCGCTAAGACCTCTGCGAATCTCCATGTGCTGGATTTCTGATGCCATCAGCTCCATGCCAGAAATCACCCCCCTCCCCCACCACCTGCCCCCACTAGGAGTGTTTCACTCCAGTGGGGTTAACAACAGCTTTTCACTTGCAAGGAGCTGGTAGAGTGAAGAGGGGCCGTTGAGGTCTCCCAGGAGGTCCAGGACAAGGGAGAGTCAAAGTGGCAATGTCCAGGGGGTGCCTTGGCAATGCTCACCGGGCATTAGGCAGTGCTATGGGGACAGGGCCGAATGGGGCAGGGCCTCTGGGGGGTGGGGGATCCCATTGCCATTTTGAAGACTGGCCACATGACAGAAGGAGGGAGGCCATCGAGGTGGGGATTTGACTTACGGGGTATGGGGGGGCGCAGGATTAGGACAATTCTGGGGGGAGGATTCAAGGCTGGCTCATGCATGTCCAGAGGTAATGAGGCTGGCGAGCAATTGAGCTGGCCAGCAATCGATAGGCAGGCAGTGCAGGGCTACTGCGCATGCGCTGATCTACACTGACAGATCAACACATGCGCAGTAGCCTGCTCAGCGCTATGCTGCCGGCCTCTCCAGTGGGAATAAGCCCCGCCCCTTGATTTTTCGAGTGATTCATGCTGAGGCACTCTGCAGTACACAGAGTGTGAGAGATTCGTTTTGAAACTTCCACCTAAAAAACCAGTGGGATTTATTCCAGTTTTTAGGTGAATTCAACACTTACAATTTTTTTGGGAGAATCGCCGCCAACACATACCACAGGCAATTGAAAGATGGAAATGGAAATGGAAATTGAAATATTTTATCAATGAAAACAGAATTTTTTCCTCTTCCATTTTGTTATAGAGGCTTTGTGTTGGATCAGTGCTTCATGGTTTAAAGCTAAGCACTAAATATTTGAGCAGCAATCATATGAACAACTTTCTAAAGTGGGAGCAGTTTGCCAGGATTATTAAGCCATTATTTTCCGATATAAATTGTAGTAATTCATAGGCATTCTCGTTGTATAGCAAAGTCACATGATCCTGGGCATCATTTCACAAGAGCAATGCACTCAGAAAATAACATTAGCAGTAACCAGCACAATTGAGAGGAATTAAGTAGGCTGTGTCATCGTACTGATTACTGTTCATAACCGGGAGCTGGAAAAATCCAAACACAACTAGCTGAAAATACAAGGATGTCTGACTTGGAGAATTGTAGCAAGTGGAGACAGATGGAAAGAATACACTACTAACCTGTACAAAAGGGGTTTGTAGGATTGAAGTTAATGGCAAATTCATGAGACACCTGGGAATACAAAAGCAATGGAACACATGATATTGATGCTTTCCTGAGAGCTGATAGTAATTTTACAACAGCTTATTTTTGTTCTTACTGGATTGTTTCATCATCCTGTTCACATTTCCACATGCTTATCTTAGTATTATTTTCCTCACAGCCCCATTATCTTTGCTCTTAACAACAAAGGTTCTGAATTGCTCCATGGTAAATGTTAATGCAGCTCTATGACTCATTCCTCAGATCTGTGTGTGCATGTGAGAGCCTGGTCCAGAGTATTGTATCCAACATTAGAATCAAGAGCACGAGTACTAATCTATCTCCTCATTCTTTCTGAGAACCATGCCCCATTAATGAGAGGAAAGTCAATCTCCAGTTTATGTGTGTTGAAATATTGAAAAGCTGGATGGAAACGCTTGAGGGAGCACAAGCTAAATCTAAAGACGGCAAGGTACAATTTATACCAGCAGTTTTGGTGCTTATTTATGGAGGTATTCTGGAGTTTGCCTCAATTTGCAAGGATACAGAGCACCTTGCAATGATCTCAACGTCAATTTGGTGATGGTAGTGAAATACTGTGTGCTCATCGTTAGTGCTCTTCAATATAACAATGAAAGCTGGAAGGCAGGAGGAAGTCTCCTTCTGGTCAAGGTCAAAAAAAAGTCACAAATCAACTGCAAGAAGTTCGAGTTCCAGCATCCCATAATGCAAACTTTTAAAAGCACAGATGTAAATGGTAATTTCTCTCAATCTGCTGATTGTTTGACTTTTGATACTGCAACAATTCTCCATTAGCCTTTTAGCTGTTAAAATAACCAGCCAGGTGGATAGAGAATGCACATGTTGTAATATATATATTTCGTCATGGTTAAAACAACTGTTCCGACTTTCAATGGGAGCTGTATCCATTAACTGACTCACTGGGATGCTGTTAATTCAAGTGCTTTTCTATTTTAGTAGCAGTTTATGATGCATGTAGCTGTACTGGCCTCCCATTGCCTCCAAATTTAAGATTACCTTTGTAATTGATTTTTGGAGTATGGAATTGATTTTATAGAGTCAGTGGAATAATAAGAGTTCTAAATTATAAAATAGAGGTTGTGCCTTAGGGGAAGGAAGTATTATTTCTACATGGGCACAGGTGGAAAGAATGAATCAGCTGACACCTCAATCTCCTTTTGACTTACCAGTGCTTCAAGTGATAAACATGTATTTCCATGTAATGCATGACTTGGATTTACTAACCCACGAAATCACAGCTAACATCAGTCTATTTTTATTCATTCGTGGGCTACAGGTAGGAGCTCTTTTGACGCAGCAGGTAGTGTCACTACCCCTAAGCCAGAAGCTCTGGTTTCAAACCCTGCTTCTGGGCTTGATGGCTTTTATTTGATTTAATATTATTGTCACATATATGATCATGCAGTGAAAAGTGTTGCTTCTTGTGCGCTATGCGGACAAAGCATTTCGTTCATAGAGAAGGAAACAAGAGAGTGCAGAATGTAGTGTTACAGTCATAGTTAGGGTGTAGAGAAAGATCAACTTAATGCAAGGTAGGCCCATTCAAATGTCTGATGGCAACAGGGAAGAAGCTGTTCTTGAGTCAGCTGGTATATGATCTCAGACTTTTGTATCTTTTTCCCGATGGAAGAAGGTGGAAGAGAGAATGTCTGGGGTGCGTGGGGTCCTTATTTATGCTGGCTGCTTTGCCGAGGCAGTGGGAAGTGTAGAGAGAGTCAATGGATGGGAGGCTAGTTTGCATGATGGATTGGGCTGCATTCACAAATTTTTGTAATTTCTTGTGGTGTTGGGCAGTGCAGGAGTCATACCAAGGTGTGTTACAACCAGAAAGAACGCTTTCTACAGTGCATCTGTAAAAGTTGATGAGAGTCGTAGCTGACATGCAAATTTCCTTAGTCTTCTAAGAAAGTAGAGACATTGATGGGCTTCCTTAACTACAATGTCGGCATGGGGGGACCAGAACAGGTTGTTGACTGTGGAAGATAAGTTGGTAATGTTGCCAACCAGATCAATTATGAGTCTGTAAATCCTTTGTACACCTGATAGAGGTGAGAGTGGGAGAGTTTCCTGATCAGCCATGTTGCGGAAGGCAATGGAAAAGCAATATTGCCAATTGTAATGATGGCCCAATCCAATGGAAGTCCATGGTTGCCAATCTTACCTGAAGGAGGAGAAGGAGGGCTTTGAGCATAGCAAAGCCAACATTTATTGCTTATTGGCATTGAGAAGGTGTTGAAGAGAACCTTCATGACAACTGAATGGCTTGCTAAGCCATTTCAGTGGGTCTGGAGTCATGTAGGCCAGACTGGGTAAGGACGGCAGGTCCTTCCCTCAAGCACAGTGAACCTGATGGATTTTTAGAACAATCCAGTAGCTGCATGGACATCATTACTGAGACTAGATGGTTATTATTTGGTTAACTGTATTTAGATTCCCCGGCTGCCATTCAAGTAGGAGTATATGATGTTTGCACACAACTATCAGACATAGGAAAGTTTGCACTGCTTTATAATATTACACTTCAGTCTACAGTCAAATTTCAAGGAAGATTTGGTGTGTAACTGATTTCAATACAACTGAATTTAGACAATTAGCATGTCTCGTAGCTGACTAGCTTCTGAAACAAAAAAAAAGCTTTGTACCGAACAAGTCGGCAATGTGCAGTCAAATACATGATTATTAAAGATAAAAAGAAAAAGCAGACATCAAAATCCAATTTGCATCAAGACTCTTATTCTGATGAAGGCTCCTACCTCAGACCCCAGTTTATCACATATGTTAATCAACCTGCTGTGTGTGTTTGCAGTAATCTGATTTCTGCATATAAGGTGTTAATTCAAAAGCACAGGACCTTATGTCTCATTGTGACACATCCTGAAAATACATCAGATGAAAACAGTTTGGACCTCTTATGTAGTACAGAGCTTATTTTCCTTGTTCAGGACAATGGTACTCCATGTGGGCGGCACGGTGGCATGAGTGGCACGGTGGCACAGTGGTTAGCACTGCTGCCTCACAGCGCCAGGGACCCGAGTTCAATACCCGGCTTGAGTCACTGACTGTGTGGAGTTTGCTCTGGACACAAGGAATTCTCCTAGTATCTGCGTGGGTTTCCTCTGGGTGCTCCGATTTCCTCCCACAGTCCAAAGATGTGTGGGTTAGGTTGATTGGCCATGCTAAATTGCCCCTTAGTGTCAGGGGACTAGATAGAGTAAATGCATGGGATTATGGGGATAGGCCATGGACGGGATTGTGGTCGGTGCAGACTCAATAGACCTAATGGCCTCCTTCTGCACTGTAGGATTCTATGTGAAGGCAGGAACGCTTGGACATAAGTAAGGGCCAGCAAATAAAAGTAGCACGTGTTCACAGCTTTAATGGAGAAAGTGGTTCCAAGGTGATTACACAGTGGTGTAATCAAAAAGCAGAATAAGATATTGGCTGGAATTTTACCGGCCCGCCTGCCACGGGAATTGGAGCGGGCGACAGGCAGAAAATAGAAAGGTCCAATGACCTTGAGCAGGATTTTACGGTTTCGGGACAAGCAAGGCCATAAAATTCCGCCCATTATGAGTGGGATGACCAAAAGAGATGGGCTTTAAGGAGTATGTTAAAGGAAGAGAGCGAGATGAAGAGATTTAGGGAGCAAATTCCACAGCACACAGATGCTGTGTGTAAGGCACAGCAGCAAATTGTGCGATAATGTGGGTTGCACAGGAGGAACAGAGAGTGAGCGAGTTGTAGGTTTTAAGGAGATTACAAAGATACAGAAGGGCAAAATAAAAAATTTAGTTTGGAGCTGATGTAGGAGCAGGAGTTAATGTCCTGTAATTCAAGGACAGGAGTGATTAATGAAAGGAAATCTGTAGCAAGGGCAGAATACAGAAAGTCGAAATTTGGATGAATTGAACCTCACTGATGCCAGAGAAGAGCCTTAGAATAGGCATAGCTGGAGATGACTGCTGGAATCCTCCCAAAAAATTTCTAAGTGTTGAATTTGCGTGAACACTGAAATCATTCACGTTTTTTTCAGTGGGAGTTCAGAGTAGAATCTCCCAAACTCTGTGCACTACAGAGGCCACCAGCGTGAGTATCATTAAAAACTAGGGGGCAGGGCCTATTCCTGAGCTGAGTGGGCTACTGCGCATGCGCTGATCTATCAGTGCCGAGATCGGCGCACGTGCAGTGGCCGTGCACTGTCAGTCTCCCGACTGCTGGCCAGACCTGTGATTCTGCATCGTCAGCTGTGCCTGGCCCCCGCCGCCCAACGGCCTGACTGTTGTAAGAATTCTCACAACAACAGGTTAAAGTCCAACAGGTTTATTTGGTAGTAAACGCCACTAGCGTTCAGAACGCTGCTCCTTCGTCAGGTTAGTGGAAAACTCTCCACTCTTGATGAAGGAACAGCATTCCAAAAGCTAGTAGTGTTTACTTCCAAAGAAATCTGTTGGACTTTAACCTGGTGTTGTGAGACTTCCTACTGTGTTTACTCCAGTCCAACGCCAGCATCTCCACATCATGACTACCCCCGACTATTCCTAGACCCACCCTGATGTCCCTCCTCCCAACCCGTCCTGATCTCAGCCCTTTCAATCCTTAAACCCTCCCCAATCTCCAACCCTCCCAGTTACCCTCTCCCCGCGTGTAATTCCGACCCTCCCAGCAGGTTGACTACAACCCTCCAGCACACCCTGATCTTTGGCCTCTCTCCTTCCCCTGCCGATTCCTATGCAGAATGGCAGCAGAACTCACCCCCCACCTCCATTGATTGCCTTCTAGGCCCTGACCCCTAACAAGCCCATCCTATATGCCCCACCACCTGGCACTGCCCTATGCCTGATGGGCAGTGCCCAGATGGCCCTGGGCATGGGCATTTTGCCCCTTGGACAGTACCAAGGGGCACAGGAACCCCCGGCCCGCTGGGAAGCCCCGATTGCGCCCCCTTCACTCCAGCGGGATCAGGCACTAGCTCCTCATTGGTGGAGAGCTATTCTAAACCCCGCCGGAATAAGCCATTCTGGTGTGGAGATGGGGCAGGGGAGAGATGCTTGTGAGCCTGGAGACTTCAATCCCAGGGTCTGTTAATTGTATTTAAATCACATTCAAATGATCATTTAAATGGCCTTTGCACCTCCTCACTTTTTTTTGACGCCGCCAGAAATCCAGCGGTGGGAGACGGTAGTGGGTGCGAATGCACATGTGAACCCCACGAATTAGCCAACGTGACAATCTCCCAGCCCGGTGCGCTAAAAAATTAGAGCAGCGGGACGGGAGAATCACGGCTGATGTGTGGGGCTAATGTAGAAGTGAAAAATGTTGCAGAGGCAGGAGGAGACCGATTTTGTATTGGAGTGCAGAGAGTCAGAATCTCAGCTTGTAAGTGAACAGTTAAGAACAGTCCTGCTGAGTTGGAGGGAATAGATTGGAAAGGGAATGAAATTACTGGTTAGAATTCTAAATTTCTGTGGGGCTAAAAATGAGGACTTTGGTTTTCACGTTAACAGGTGGAGGAAATTGTGGCTCATCCAAGTTGAACAAGCAGTCTGGCCCCACCAAAGCTTTGTGTTGTCAGCGGACATCAGAAAGCTGACCCTTAGTGATGTCACTAATGATAGCATGGATTTGAGGAGGAGGAGGATTAGAGTCACCAAAGTTGAATCCATGGGGAATTCCTGAAATAGGACTCCTGTGAGATAAGACAAGAAACCATTACTGGATAACTTCCAGCTACAACTGAATGGATAGGAGTGGAACAAGGTAAAGGCATTCTGAATGAGTTAGATCAGGCTTTTTCAAAGTGGGATTTGTGACCCACGGGTGGATTGCAGGCAAGTATTAAAAGGGTCTTGAGTTCCCCAAAGATCACCTTATTTAGGTGCCAAGAACTGCACACACTACAGATGTGGCCAAATACCTCTCCCTTGGCACCTCCAACTGTAAGAGGCAACAGTGAACAGGTCAGCATGCCCTGCATGTACATTACTTAGGTGCCAAGAACTGCACACACTACAAATGCGGCCAACTATCTCTGCCTTAATTTGTACTCCCTTGGAACCTCCGACTATAAGAGGCAACAGTGAGCAGGTCAGCATGCCCAGCATGATTTTTTGACACCAAGCTTCCTGTATGTGTGTGCTTCTGGCAGGAATTCACTTCGAGGCGAGCTTCTTCCATTTGTAATCAAGACAAGAGGACAGTCGACAAGGATCATTTTTTACAAGGGACGGCCAGACACTAATAGGCAGTGTACCTACTAACCAGGATCTCACATTGGAACCTGCTGGAGGGTGCTGCTCCGGAGAGTCCACAACAGGATACAGCAGTGTTACTGTTTGCCCTAGTAAGAAGTCTCACAACACCAGGTTTAAGTCTAACCAGTTTATTTGATAGTAATCCCACTAGCTTTTGGAAATGCTGTTCCTTCGTCAGGTGTGTGGAAGGTAAGCTGGCATCTCTACATCATGACTGTTCGCCCTATACAGAGTGCCAGGCTCTCCACTGAACAGCCTACAAATAAACTAAAATTGGCAATATATCAGCTTAAAGATGATTTCTCAAGGTATGGTTTTGTTAACACTGACAACGCAAATCAGGTTGCAAAGCCCATGTGCGTTATATGTGGGGAAATACTGGTGAATGAGTGAACGCGGCGTACGTTCCAAAGCTTGGTCCATGGGCAAAAGTGGGTCCTAGGAAAAATACTTTGAGAAACACTGAACAAGGCTGCAAGAGAACAGCAAGTGGGTCTTAGGGCAATGAATTCAGGGAGGGCATGAGAAGAAATGAAAGGGAGTAGAGAGGGATATTAATTCAGGGTGAGGGCCATGGGGTGGGATAGGGAGTGATGCCTCTGTAAAGTAGGAAGCAGCAATTCATGAGCTCCTTACATCTGTTGGATTTGAGGATGAATGGGGTCTGAGGAGAAGAGATTTGGAGGTCCTCACATCAATTTGTTTTGTTACTATTCTATTCTGCATCATAATTGCCATCTATTAAAATCCTAAATCACCAAGTGTGATGCTGCTGGATATCCTTTGACTGCTAAGTTAATTTATTACTTATTACATGTCTTCTGTCATTTATACTTTAAGGAAACTAATAACTTATATTTTTTAAACCTTGAAAAATGAAAACTAAAATCAGTCCAGGTTCTTGTACCAATCCGCTGTTTAATGATGTTAGTGTAATGAACCCAAACCCCAAAGTATATTAGGAAGTCAGGCTGGACCCAACAATTTTTTAATTTTAGCATACATATGAGGATAGGATGCTTCGCTTCAGGAGTAATTTTACTTACAAATTAGGGATCTTTTATCAAAAAAAACTTAATTCATGACAGTTTAAATATAACTCTTTACAAAATGAAACAGCTTAACTTTTAACAGTTGAACAATAAGTTAAAAAATGAAAGGAAACAACTCTAATTTCTAACCTATCATTATTTCAGTTCCAAGTAAGCAACATTCCTCTTAGACTTAAACTTCAGGGCACTTAATGATGACTTCATACAGTGCCCCCTCACCCCTGCACCCAGCATGAAGATCTTCAGCCAATTCAGTCTGATGTGTTACAGCCAAGAAGTCACATTTACACCTGAGGCTTAACAGAAATATAGCCTGCTTTGAGAGGTCACTGGTTTATCACTGCTCATCACTGCCATAGTATGCTACCTCTTCTCCCTTGTTGGGGAAACAAAAAAGTGACTGACTAACCCACACTAGTCTTCTGTTGAAGTTTAATTTGATGCTGGAATCTGAACATTAAAGTTGGCTTGTACAACAGTTTAGGAATCCTGTTTTTCATTCCTGCTTCCTTTCAATCTTGGCACTTGATATCTTCATGGCTGTGACTGGGCATTTTCAGGGACTAGTTTTTCCCTCCCATATGCTATTATGCTCATTTTTGTTGCAAACAAATCATTTGGGATAAAGATGATTTTGGTTTAATTAATAGTACTGAAAAATTACAAATGCTAGTGCCATTGATGTTTTGTTTAGTAGTCTCTTCTCAAATTCACATTTTCTCCAAAGTATATCTCCATACTAACAGCTTGCTGTTAAACAGCAATGTAATTACTTTGACATTATATAATTTTGCTGTTCTAAGCTGCTTCAATTGGTATGCCATTCACAAAAAGTACAATGACCATCGTGTTACTGCAATGACATTCATTACATGATGCCGAGGGCTATTTATACCCTGTCGTCTCTCCTATGGCTCTTGTAAGCCAGTTACTCCAACATAGTGTCAGTGGTAGAACTTTTAACTCTGAAGTTGTGAGTTTTCCGTGGATTTTCACCAATTTGGAGTGACTTGGGAGCTCCTTAAAAATGGCGACTAGGTTCTGATTCTGGTGTTCCTGACCCCAATACCGGGAATTCCAATTTTCACTAGGGCCTTTTAATGGGGTATGGGTTGAGTTAGCTTGTGAGTCTGCATCCTATAGTCCTGACCTGGCCAGCTTCATCAGAGAGATAGGCATGTTCCAGTTCTTTGAAATGTTCATTGAGTTGGGGCAGCTTTTTAATTGTTGTGGTTCACATCCCCTTAGGAGTGTCATGAAGCATAGTCTTTTATTCATCCATGGGATGTGAGTGTTGCTGGTTGGGCCAGCATTTATTGCCATCTCTAATTGTCCCTGAACTATGTAGTTTGCTAGGCCATTTCAGAGAGCATTTAAGAGTCACCTACATAGCTGTAGATCTGGAGTCACATGTAGACCAGACCAGGTAAAGACGGCAGATTTTCTTTCCTAAAGAGCATTAGTGAACCAGATCAGTTTTTATAACAATCAACTATAGTTTCATTGGAGTTTTAATTCCAGATGTTGAATTTAAATTTCATTATTTGCCATGGTGGGATTTGAACCCTGGTCCCAAAAGCATTACCCTGGGTCGCTGGCTTATTAGTCCAGCGACAATACCACTACACTACCACCACTCCATGTCTGTACAAAGGAATTTTCTGAAAGGTAAGCTCAAAAAGTCCTTCCCATGCACACTATATCAAGCTATAAGTCCCTCCCTCCACCCACCTCCCCTCATATCTCCAATGCTAATCTATGCCATTCTACCCACCCCCATGGCCCCTCATGATCCCATGCCAAGTTGTGGCACTTCCATGCCCATTGGTTCTGTACAATGTTTAGTGGGTTAGTTAACAATAGTGACAATAGGGTCATAAAGGTCCATGAGTGGTTGGTGGTGGATCATTATTTGGCATAGGGGACTTGAATGCTTCTCCCTGCCTAGACAGGAAACTATGAAGTCCTTTGATGAACATGGTGAACAGGGGGCACTTCTGAGCATGAAGATTAAATCGTTTAGGACTGAGATTAGAAGAAATTTCTTTACCAAGAAAGCAGTAACCCTGTGGAATTCGCTACCACAGAAAGCAGTTGAGGTCAAAACATTGATGAAGGGTCACCCAGACTCGAAGTGTTAGCTCTATTCTCTCTCCACAGATGTTGTCAGATCTTTGAGATTTTCCAGCATTTTTCAGTTTTTGAAGAAGTTAGATATAGTTCTTGGGTAAAGGGGACCAAGGAGGTAGGGAGGGGGAGGGAGAGTGAATCAGGCTATTGATGATCAGTCATGATCATAATGAATGGCAGAATAGGCTCAAAGGGCTGAATGGCCTACTTCCATTTTCTATGTTTACCTTGATGAAATATACTTTGAAATTAATTTGCCAATTAAAATGCCTATTTTGCATGTTTATTTATGTGTGAGAGGGGCTGCATAATACAAGCGCATGGAGTTAACATTTAAAAAGATTATCGCTGCAACTTTGCATCCAATGATATTTGCAGATTAAATACTGGTTCCATTTTTAATCCAGGGATGTTGCTGTCTCATGGCAACAGAGACATCCACAATAAACATCTGTCAAGTCCCTAATGATGTAGGACCTCTCATTCATACTCCATATGATCCTAGAGAGAACTGTTCACACTGTCTAATACACTTGGTGCAATAGAACGGGAGTCTACCAGCCACTGAAGTGCGTCTGTAGCTAAATAACAAGGATGTTTTGAATTTGACACGTGAACATTCATAATCTATACTACAACAATGAACATTTGTGTGTTCTGCAAATCACTGTATGCAGAAATGCTGATTTTGGGAAAGAAAACAGATTAGTATTGATAGAATTTACCTGAAAAGTGATGACCCACACTTAACTTTTTTATTCACTGAATATGCATTTCAGAACTTGCCATAGCAACGAGGCTCTTAAAATAACTGCAAATCAGACTAGGGTAGATCGTCATTATGATCAGCGCAAGGCAAGAGCTGTATAAAAGAATTGAGGACTCAGGCTGAGTTAGCATCAGCCTCATTCACATTTCAAAATTCACCTCAGCAAAATACATCCGAATATCTAAAAGAGTTCAGAGTAGTACTCAATTCATTGAGATATCGTGCCAGCCCCAGGTTTTTAGTGAATATCTAGCACTCCCCTCCCTGAAAGAGCTACACTTACTGGGGTCAATTGAATAGGTAAGGGTTTCAAGGAATATGAAATTGAGAGATATAAATGGATTTAATATATCGAGCAGTGATGATCTAATTTAATAATAGTACAGGCTTGTCAACACTCTTGTTCCTATATTGATCAATGGATTAAACTTCTTTGAGAGATGGTAAAGTAATTAGTGATCACAATGAAAATCAGATAGTTTTTTCAGTAAAGAAGATTTCTGGTATACAATATACGGCCAACTAGGGGCATGACATTAAATAGTTGCGTGCCTGGAAGGAAAAAAGTGATGGATCCTGTAGTATTAGGGTAGTTCAGGGTTGAAAGGATTGGTTAATGTGTGCAACTGGAGAAAGAGGACCATCCATATGATGGTGTGAGAAAGACACATGACTGACTGTTGAGAAAGAGACAGCTCATGATTAAACTTGGTAACATCTAGGGGAGGATTTTCTGGCTGTTCTCGCTAGTGGGATCTTCCGGTCCTGCCGACAGCGACCCCCTGCCATGGGTTCCCCGATGACAGAGGCTGCGAGCAATAGGAAACCCCATTGAGAGTGGTGGGACTGGAAAATTCCACTGCCTGCCAATGTCTCTGCAGAACATGCCATGGAATTGGTGTGTGTGTGTGTGTGTGTGTGTGTGTGTGCGGTAGTATCCCACCCCATATCTTGTATGAAGTTATGTTCAGCCAATAAGCAAGTTATTGTTCAGACATTTGTATGTCTCTGCAATCATTCCTTAGCCAGTCGTAACCAACATACAAGAAGGTCTCAGAAGTGGTATGGTACAACAGTTTCCAACACTCTCCCTCAATCTGGGTTTGCCTTGTTACATTTCTGGGTAAATTGCAGACTAATTAAGAAATCTTGATTATTGAGATTAGATAACATCTCTATTATTGTTATAAACTGCAATTTCTGGGATGGTCAAGGACAGTCAAATACTAATTTACACACACAAAGCCCCACAAACAGCAATGGCCAGATCATCTTTGTTAGTGGTGCTGGCTATGAGGGTAAACATTGGTCAGGGGACTGGGGAAATCATCTGCTTTCTATTGCACAGTGAGGGCGACTTTCAGGATTGTACAGCAAATGTATTCACTTCACTGACTTCCCCTAATTCCAATTAAAAATGTGAGGAACCCAACAGTCATGGGCAGTCGACGAACAAAACCTTGTTGAACTCTTTGTAATAAAAGGCATCAGGATAAAGGATCTTCCAATTAATCAGTTTCTCTGTTTTATATTTGGCAGGAGGGACGGAAAAGAACAACCAAGTCTAACGATGCTGACCATAGATCATTCACAGAAAAAACAGTCATTCTCAAGGACCATTTAATGAGAGGAATGCATAAGATTTCCCAACTTCTGCTGTTTAATTGATATATCTTTCCCCCTCAGGTAGTTGCAAAAGCAAAATTAGTTTTCCTCCCAAAATGAACTTGTTTACATCGTGCACACACATTCAATGCCCAATTCGTTTGTTCGTTAGATTTGTTTGTTAGTGCTGTATAGCCACAGACAATTTAGCAGCAAACTGAATTCAACAATATGAAGATCAATTTAATTAAAACGTTTTACAGACCCAATGACCCAGAGAGAACTGCAGTTTGAAGAATCCCGGCGTTTGAACCTCATTGACTGTAGGTTGCTCAAGCACAGGTGTATGTCTGGGTTCAGCTCATTGGCATCACCCAGCAAGGTGACTGTTTCCTGTAAGACCCTCACTCATTAACAGGTAGGACCCTGTTCCCTGAGACAGGTCTTACAGGCTTGCCGCAGCTTAAAAGTTTCTTGTGATGGTGGTAGCTGAATCAGAGGCAGTAGCTGCGATAGCAGCGGCAGAGCATCCCATTTCAAGGAGGGGCAGTGGGATGAAGTGGGGAAGCGGGGGAGGGGAACACTGTCAAAATTCATGGGTATATTAACCAGGGATGTGAATTTAAAGAGAGTGGTCCAGTTGATGATGGAGCACAAGTTAGAAAGAGCAGGGGAAGGTGTGGAAGAGGAGAAACAGACAGTTGATCAGTGAATTAGAGTGTATCTGCCCACAGTTGATGAGCACTATTGTCTAGTCTCTGAGGACCAGCTTTGAAAGGTGACTCTGGACGTGTACCTTCCTGAAGTGAGCTAAATGCGTCCAAGAGTTGGTTTTGCAGTCAATAGCACCTCTAATTCAGAAGATGGCGGGTTCAAACCTCATAAGAGGTTTTGGGGGGGATGGGATCTCATTAAATGTGAGGAATGGTTAGACCACTGCCTTCCTATCTAAGCGTGATTCAGGCTCCGTAAAACAATAAGTGGGCAGGAGCCAAAATTGGCAGTGCACTTGCCAATTAAAAAAAAACTAATAGCCGATTGAACTTGTTAACAAGCCAATTGACAGCTGGCTAAAAGGCAGGGAAGAAGGTGGGGATTTCCTGCAGGGTTCCCTTCTGCACAATGGGGGCAATACCCCCACTTTTTTGTACCTCCCAGCTGGCCTTTGAAGCTCATCCCCCCTAGCCCCTTTGTCTTCCCTCCCCCAACCTTCCTGGGTGTCTGAGCAAACCCCAAAAGCTTGTGGGTTTACTATCAAATAAACTGGTTGGACTTTAACCTGATGTTGTGAGACTTCTTACTGTGTCTGAGCCCTTCCCCTCCCTAAAGACCAGGGACTTAGGACTTAGTTGGGGATTCATTACTCTTCTTTCTGGGGCTGCCTGCAATCCTGGCAATGCCCTGGAGCTTCTGACCAATCAGATTGTCTGTCAGCTCTCGCGAGTGGGACTTGCTCCCACTGAACACTGGATATTACAGTCTGTGCTTGTTTTACCATTGGCCGTCTCTTATTGCCTTTTTAAAATTGGTTGGTTTTGTAAAGGGGAGGGAGGGGGTGCAAGAAATACCCCCAGTTCCACCTCCGTAAATTTCAGCCTGTGGAGTTGAGCATCTATTCTAGGCTTGACTCTAACACTGAGTGCAGGCTGCATCATTGAGTGGGATCTTAAGTCGAGACCCTATCTACCTCCTCAGATTGATGTAAAAGTTCCCTGTCAAATGAAGAATAGATGCCCTGGACAATCTCTGTCCCTCCCTCAGCCAATATCACTGTAAACAGATAAAAGCAAAGTACTGCAGATGCTGGAATCTGAAACAAAAACAGAAAATGCTGGGGAATCTCAGCAGGTCTGACAGCATCTGTGGAGAGAGAAGACAGCCAACTTTTTGTGTATGGATGATGCTTCATCAGAGTTGAAAGCAAAAAAAAAGACAAGATTTATATTATGGGGGGAGGGGCTGTAATTGGACAAAGGAAGTGTAAATGGTGATGAAGGCTGAGAGGGGTGCTAGAAGTGTTCATTAAATGATTGGAATGTGTGAATGGCAGAACAGAAGTACAGATTATTAAGGGACTTTCTGAGAAATCTGGCAGTTGGCCCTACTTGGAGACAGGATGGAGAGTGAGATTTCAGAAGTGGAAAAATAGAAGTAAGAATGAAAAGTGATAAAGGTGGATGGATGAAATGAAAAGGAGAAATGAAATAAAATAAATGGAAATAGGGTGAAGGTGGAGGAGAGAGTTCATGCTCTCAAGTTGTTGAACTCATTGTTCAGTCCAGAAGGTTGTAAAGTTCCCAATCGGAAGATGAGAAGCTGCTCCTCAAGTTTGTATTGGGCTTCACTAGAACATTGCAAAAGGCCAAGGGCGGGCATGTGGATGGGAGAGCAGGGTGGTGTGTTGAAATGGCAAGTGATAGGAAGGACAGGGTCCTGCTTGCGGACAGACCGAAGGTGTTCTGCAAAGTGGTCATCCAGTCTGCGTTTGGTCTCTCTGATGTAGAGTAGACCGCATTGGGAGCAGCAAATGCAATAAACCAGATTTAAGGAGGTGCAGGTAATTTTGCTTACGCAAATCCAAACCATTACATTTCATACCATTAAGCTTCAAACATCTGGGACATCTTTAAGAAAAACATGGTTGCGAAGAAGGGTATAGATGCCATCTATCCAGAGCCTGGTATTAAATTGAATCAAATCAAACGAAGGACAGTCAGCATTTACAAAGTGCCTGTCATATAATAAAATGGCACAAGGTACCTTACAAGGCTGTTCTAAAAAAGGACAGGAGATGGTTACAGAGATAGGGAGGGAAAAGGCCAGGGAATAGTTCAAGAACGTGGATGAATTCTCAAAATTGAGGCTCAGACAGGCAACACATTCACTACGTAGTTTATTAGCTGGAGCAAACTCCAAATGCCTAATACTTCATACGATATTCTGGCTTTATGATTATAGCATTTAATGTAAGCTGATATGGTTCTATTGAGCTAGTTATAATGTGAAGCGAGTTGGCAATTGTCATCTAGCTTCTGATATTTGACCAGCAGAGATATCATTTAGTTCAGGAAAACATTGGCAAATGATGTGCTTCCTTAACATTGCAACTCAGTATTAACACATCCTCTCTCCTCTACTGATAATCTTTAGGAGTCGTACAAGGAGCATATTATAGAGGAAATATTTTAAATTGATCTTCCACCATGACAAAATCACAAGAAATGCACTTGTGATATATTAAGTGAGGCTTATTGGATGGGTGTAAAAAGAATGTTGACGACAGCATCTTCAAACTCCAGTAATTGGATTTGAACAATGCTAGGTTCGATTGAAGAGGGTTCTATTGTATCGTATAATGTATTCAGAAGATCATATTCCTCATACTTTGGCTGCAGACATTACAATAATACCAGTCCCGTCACAGTCATAGCCTCAGATGTGATATGCTGTCAGTATCAACTGTACTAATAATAGTAACTTCCTATTCACAGAAACTTTAACAGATTTAAGGATGTGATTCCGGAAGACAATATGGGCGCAATATAAAAAAAAGCGGAACTTGTTAAGTTCAACTTACGAAAATGAACAGGATAAGTTGCTTTCAATTCTCACTATGTGCACTGATGGAGAAGGCAGGGATAGTGCTGAGGAACAGGAGCTTATCATTCCTGCACCATGTGGCAGATAGACAGTAATGGTGCCTCTGCCCCTCACCAAGAACATCACAGGGGATGAAACCCATGCTGCACCATTCACAAACTTCATTGCCCTCCAACTATTAAGATTCACTTGTCTTAAAATAAAACAGAGAAATTGCAATTCAGCCTTTTGATTCTTTCAACCACAATTAAATGTAATTTAAAACATTTATTCCATTAAGTCGGATCATTGAAGAAGATGTTATTGTGACAACAACGACCAACACACTTGACTGCTCAGTGTCATCACTGAAAGATCGATTCAGTTGTTAAACTGAGCAGTTAACAACTAAAACGCCAACAAAATCATCCTACTTGTGTGCAAATATGTATTAGGATGATGGTGTGGCAGATCTTCCTGTATCCCACTTGATAAATAGTTTACCACCCCCCACACTTGGTACCTTGTCTACCAGAAGCTGCCTGCCGTGGGGAGGGTAAGGGGAAGGAAGAGAGGCTGTGAAGCAGAGGCTACTTGCCCGGGGAGAGGAACTATGACAGGCTGTGAGGGACAGACTATCTGCCAAAGTGGTGGAAAGAGAGAGGAAGTTGGTAATTCCCTCTATGATTTTGTATATTGATACTGAATGGTGGCATAGTATGCAGCTATTAAGAAACTTGCAGCCAAATCCAATTCTATCCTCTAACATGCACTTTCCAACAAGGGCCACTGAATCGTGATTAAGTGCATTACAGTTTCTCCTTTTTAAGTTTTACTTTTGTATGTAGAACTTTAAAACCTTGCGATGCTGAAGTAAGGTTCCCTATTCAAGACTGTCTTATAGTGTGACAGTAACTGTACAAAGATTGCAACGGAACAGAGCAAAAACCATGCTTGTTTTAAGACAGATAAAGCTCATGTGATTTTTTTTCCCTTCACTTCACTAATTTAGGAATAACAAGGCCACATATAGTGCGTTTGCTTCCAGCTGAGCTAAGGTCATCCATTCAGAACTTGAAGTTGGAATCTCCCTGGTTTACACTAGTTGCCTCTGCACTGTTAGCTTTGGGCATTCAAGGATTTTTTTTGGTATTGTCTTCAGAATATGTGCAGGGAATGGGGTAATGCATTATGTACATAAATGGAGTGAGTGTTCTGTTACATCAAATATGACACCATAGCAAGAGACTAGGTAAATTTTCATTGAAAGAAAAGGCTTATGTAATATCTGGATACTTGTCCTTATTGCTGCATTCAGTGTCTTAACTTCCTGACTCTGATTTCAACAAGGCTGAACAGTGTCGTCTCTCTTGGTGACAGAATAGTGTAATCTGTTCTTGCACACTTTGAAAACTTGAATGTATGGTGCAAAACTAGTAACAAAGGCTATGGGAAGGATGGAAGAGAAGTCACCGTTGTTATTAACAGGGAATCATTTCAACATATTTACACTATGAAATTTATCACCATTTGGACTCCTGTGACCATTTATTTATCTATTTTCCTGATTAACATCTAGATACACTGGGTGAGGTCTTCCGGTCCTGTCCGCCGAGGACAGGAAATTCCTGCCTGAGGTCAAGGTTCTTTCAATGATCTGTTAAATTGTCCGTCCCACCCACAACCATTCTTGCAGTGGGAAGGATTGGAAAGTTTACCTCACTGTCTTAAAAGAAACAGAGGAATTCAAAAGTATGTGCTTTTGGGGAGATCTGTCCTCACAAAGCTGAGATAAGCATCTGGAGGATTATCAGTTTTGTGTTCTTTGGTCTGCCCGAAACTTACTAGTTTTCCAGTGCAAAGAATTGTCCTTGGCTGTGTTTTGCAGACTGGCACATTCCAACATTCGGGACTATGTACTGAGGGGCGCACTGAAGCTTGAAGCAGCTGCCACAGGGACGCAATGGGAAAATGTCACTGTCTAAGGCCTTTCAGCCATAGTGCACTGAAGAGCTGGGAAATTTGTGGAACCCGTCAAGGTATATACCTGATATTAAATATGAATACAAAAGTACTGAAGTTCCATTGAGACACCTCAAGAGAGGAACAGGTTGTATGAAGAAAAATTGAATTTTATTGCACTTTGTGTATGTGAAATGTTTGGCCCGGAGGCTATATGCCTGACATGAAATGTATATTGAAAATATGAAAAGAATTACAATTGTATTGAGGCACCCAAGATTGGAACACACTGTATGGAGAGAAGTGGAGTTTTATGGCGCTTTCTATAATGTTGAAATGTTCTGTAATCCACTTTCACAAATTTTATGAAGTATGTTATTGGAAAACAAAATGCTGGGTTCTGCAGGCATAGATAAATGAGAGGTCATTAAATCCATGATGACAGGTAGTTTCGTAACAGTGTCAGTTCAATTAGGAATCACCTACCACCTTAATGTAGCAACTACAATGCCAGAAACCTCACTGAATCAGTGCTCAATATCGTGGCAAGGAAGTAAGCTAATCAATTAGTTTTCTCATTTGGAGCTTGTTCATTAAAATGTACATTTTTTATTATTTTGGTAGCAGTAAGATAAATTTCTAATGCTTTACCTTTCCAAAATATGTTCATTGACCCCGTGAGTGAGAGAAATATTGTAATGTAGTCCCTAACGTGAAGGCTGGACAACCCCAATATAAACATTAGGTTTGCTGCTTAACTGGAAGTAGTCACGCTTGAACTAAGTGCCTCTTGATCTCACTTTATCAGTAATGATGAACTGAAAAGCAGGTAATTTTTTTCCCTTCCCACAATCTGTGTGTGAACGCCTTGGTCAATATCTCTATTCACTACAATTGATAGGAGTCACTAAGGGTCAGTAGGTGAGAAATCGAACCCAGTCTTAGACCATGAAGAAGAGTAATGAAGTCTGTAACAGTGAGAGTAAATGGATTCCTTTATACTGGACAGCTGGCAGCTTGCAACGCATTGTGAATCATTCACACATTCAGCAACTGTACTGCGTTTCATTTCAGATCTAAAAAAAGGCCTCAATTTTTCTTCTGGGAACATTTAAACTCATCAAATTGAGGGACATCTGTGCAAGGGAATGGATTTTTATTTTTACTAAATCCTGTGACAATATTGAGTATTCAGTATTGTATGATTAGATGCAGATTGAATTCCTCCATAATTTTCTTGAGCAGTGTTAGTTTGTATCAATTTTAGGAAGGTAGCCAATTTCTTGCAAGTTAGATTGCCAACTGATTTTAAAACTGTAGCTATAATGCTGAGGTCTTGTACCTAACAGTCACTAGGTAGTTACAGAGCTTGAATGTGACTGAGAAGGGAGACATGTTGCTGAAGCTTTCTGTCTTGCACTCATCAGGACAGACACAAGAATACAACATTTCAAATGATCACAATTTATACTACTGGAAACAAAGGTGCTGATTTTTTGGCAAGCCAACTCTTATTGGCTGAAGCATTGCCATGAAGAAAGAAATGGAATGATAGCTCAAGCTTCCAGTCTTGTGAGTACCCAAAATCTGTTTATTTAGGTGTCAGGAAATCAGAAGTAATATTAAATGAGCTATATTTATATTGTTAAATATTAGGAACAAGGTATGGATTTAAGTGAGTTCCCTTTAATGGTTCTGTGTAAGAGGAATAAAACCCGAATTAGATTCATGCTACACAAAGGTATTTGCATGTGTGGGGGTTTGGTCAGTTTAGGTTGCTTCTAGAGAGGGTTGTGGCATAAAAAGTAGACAGGTTGAGAGAAGTAAAAGATAATTGCTTAATAACCAGGGACATCTTTAGAGTAGGAATGCTTTTTGGGTTTACTTTTGGCTGAATTCATAGTAATTGATTATAGGAAGCTAGGGAGGGAACATCTCTCTCAGCTTTGCTAGAAGAAAGTCCATACTGTGGGGTAATGGTTAAGAAAACCATGCCAGAAACTTAAAGAATGACTAGTTAAGAAAACAAGAAAATTGAAGAGAAGTTTCCAAGAAGTCTGAGGTAAAGGAATTGAGGAAACTGAAACAAGAGCAGGGTACTGTTCACTAGAGCCACAGATAATGCTGAAAAGAAGTTGGCTCAGGAGAGATCATAAAAATATCTGAAGTAGTTCTAAGGCTTGTAAGATCATACTATAGTTTGTGAGACATTATTTGGAATAATTGTGGAAATTGGTGGCTAGATCTCAGAGATGGTGTAAAAGCATCCAAGACAAAGGAAGCCTGAAAGGAGAGGTGAAATACCTGGAACTGGATTCTTTATCAGAAGAGTGGAGAGGAAGGTTTATTTGACAGGATGGTTAGAAAACATAGACTGGATTATTAATGCAAACAGTTGATGGAAAACATTGTTTGAAAGAAGATTTTAAAGTGTAACTTTTTTGGGAGTGGAGTTTGGAAACATTTATAAGACAATCTTCTAGGGATTGTGAGAAGAAATCCACAGAAGATTCACAGAAGACCATAAAAAGCATTCTTTCCAGTTGTATCACAGCTTGGTATGGCTCCTGCGCTGTCCAAGACTGCAAGAAACTACAAAGGGTCATGAATGAAGCCCAGTCCATCACTCAAACCATCCCATCCACTGACACTGTCTACACTTCCCGCTGCCTCGGAAAAGCAGCCAGCATAATCAAGGATCCCATGCACCCCGGACATACTCTCTTCCATCTTCCTCTGTCGGGAAAAAAGATACAAAAGTCTGAGGTCACATACCAACCGACTTGAAAACAGCTTCTTCCCTTCTGCTATCAGACTTTTGAATGGACCTACTTCACATTAAATTGATCTTTCTCTACACCCTAGCTACGACTGTAACACTATATTCTGCACTCTCTCCTTTCCTTCCCTATGTACAATATGTTTTGTTTGTCTGTATGGTGCACAAGTAACAATACTTTTCACTGTATACTAATACATGTGACAATAATGAATCAAAATCATTGGCTATTCGGTTTCAGAATGGGGTGTTGTTTGTGAAAACTGTATACACTTGCGAACCTAAAGGGGGAGTAAAGAAGTATTATAGTCAAACTTTTCATATTTAATAACTTTTTCTTGTTGTTAAAAACTAATTAGCAGTCTAACGACGCTGTTCTTCCATGTTTTCTAAAAAAAATCAAAAGTAACAATCTTTTGGACCAAGGTTCTACTCTTGGATCTTCCCGTCTAGTATTAATACCCACTAGGATCGTAACATAGGTCTCTAGCAGCCAGCTGAAAGAAGAAATGCTCAGCTCATCAGTTTGGGTGGGATTTGGATCCTGTGCACATGCACACAGAGCTGGAAAGGCAACTGGCAGCATAGTGGTTAGCACTAATGCCTCACAGTGCCAGGGACCCGGGTTCAATTCCAGCCTTGGGTGAGTATCTGCATGGAGTTTGCATGTTCTTGTCACGTCTGTGTGGGCTTCCTCCGGATGCTCTGGTTTTCTTCCATACTTCAAAGATGTGCAGCTTTGGCCACGCTAAATAGCCCCCTAGTAACCCAAGATGTGAACTTGCTAACCCATTGGACCATTGGTTCCTTCAAAGCAACGCCTATTTGAAATCTAAACAGCCCCAGACAAACTCAATTGCAGTAAGTTATAAAATGTGACTGAATAATTGTAATAGAAGCCAAATCAAAAATTGAAACCTTACCTTCCAGTCAGGAGGTAGCTGTGCACCAAAACCCAGGGCTGGAAACATCTTGTCACTGCAGCACGATGAGAGGATGAAAGAGAAAGAAAAACTGTTGGTTTCTTCCTTAAGTAAAATCAACAGTGCAAACCCTTCTTTTCCGCACCAATTATTTGAGAAGAACAGTTGCACATTGAATATTTTAACTGCCAGAAATAACAGCAACTTTCAAGTACAACAGGGCTGATGTACAAAGCTCCGACAAAGCCTCATACTCTTGATCATTAATAGGGCGAGAAAGGGTACTGAAGGATACGGCCTGTCTCTTTCATCTTTCACTGATATTTTTGGTAACTAAAGCAATTCAGAACAGGTCAAATATCTTCCACGGCTTAATGAGGGGAAAAATCTATTTAGCAAACATACACACAGAATTGGATCATAGTTCCAATTCTGCCCCCAGCAGATCAAAATCTCGAAACAGGAATCAAAATGTCTGTAGTCCCTAATTTACACAAATAATCCTTGAGCTTAAAAAGAACATCCTATGTAAACTACTGGAGGGATTTTTGCGATGGATGGATTCTGTCAAGTTAAATTCCTATAGTTTCACTCACAGGCAAGAATTTTAAAATAGACAACAAGGATTAACTAAAAAAATTATTTCATAGATGTGTTGAATTCTTGACAACTCGTTAAAATAAAAATGCTAATGCCTGTACTGAAAGCATCAAATAGTTGATCACCAATATCAGCATCAGTAGTGTCTATAATAATATTAAAATATGTTTTTGCTTTCTGTCCAGACTATTTTGACTAGTCTATTTAAGGGTGCATCTGTTGTGGACACCTTTGATGGGCAGTGACTGGCGTATGTGGAGGCACGTACGGTCAAGGAGGACTGGAGCACATGACACACGTGTGGTTGTCACTGGTTGGTGGCAGTGGTAATGGAGTAGAAGGAGATGGTGGAGGACAAGAACAGAGGATGTTAAAGGAGCTGATCAACAAAGTTACCTTGACTAAAGATACTTGTTCCCATGAGGGATGGGGTGGGATAGATAGGAAGATTGGGGATGCTAAGAATGGGGTGGGGCTGGCATGGGAGGGATGGAAGGATTGGGATAGGGATGGCATGGCAGGGGTAATGAGATGAAGGAATTGGTTGAGTGTGGCAAAATGGTGGGGACAATTCTTTAATACAAGTTATTTTTCAAAAGCTGTTCTTTATTCTTTTAAAAATGAAGATTCACTGGATTTGAATGAAAAGGTTTCAGCAAAATTGTGTGTTGAGTTACAAGTGTTGATTCTATAGACAAAGAAGATGATAACAGTCTATAACCTCCAGAGTTTCCACACAATCTAACTCCAATGGGTCTGCCACCACACAAAGTTAAATGCAAGGAAGGACTAACTTTAATGTTGCTACAAAACCTGAATCCTAAACATGGACTTTATGATGGAACAAGATTGGTAGTTATGGAATCTTTGTCTTCATTGGTGGATGTTGTAATTGTAACCGGCAATTTCCAAGGAAATAGAGTATTCCTATAGAAACAATATTTATTCCCACAGAGACGATATTCATTCCTATAAAAAGAGCATTCATTCCTATAGAAATAATATTTATTTCTATAGAATATTTAATCCTTTAGAGAGGGTATTTATTTCTATAGAAAGTATTTATTCCTATAGAAATAATATTTATTTCTAAATTTATAATTTATAAATAATATTTATTTATAGAAAGTATTTATTCCTATAGAAAGGGTATTTATTCCTATAGAAAGAGTATTTGTTTCTATAGGAAGAGTACTTATTCCTATGGAAAGAGTGCTTAGTTCTGCAATAATAGAATCCATCAGATGTAAAGCTGCTTTTTCAACACAGAATGAAAACAATCTGCAATTAGACTTTCATATATGATTTTAAACAAGTCACAAAGACCTGTTTGCAAAAATTTGTATTGATACCCCCGGGCCTGTTTTTACATATGAAAGTGGGAATTTTTGATTCTGTTTTTGAATAGAAATCCTGTATTTAAAGAAGTACCGTTGCAACACAATTTGACTGCAAATATTTTGCAAGTCTCTGCCAGTTTACGATATTAAATATACTTCATTCTATCTCACTGCTTACTTACTCCTGCGACAGATGTTGAAACCCCTCTGTCCAATTTAACCATAGTTATAAAGTCACCTTCTTGGGACTAACGAAGAATCAGTTGAAATTGTAAAATGACTTTGCTAATATGGAATTATTCCTTAAGATTTTTTTGCTACTGCCAAGAAACAAAGAGCTGTGGCTACCATGCAGCAATGACAAGTAAGGTTTGTTGATCACATTCTCATAACACTGAGCAAAAGCTCAAAACGAAATGAACAGCAGTTACTATGGAAACAGTCATTTGGCTACTAGGGGCCAATGAACCATGAGTGACTTTATTTTTTAAGACTCGAAATGAAAAGAAAATATTGACTCCTCTCCTCGGGATTTATATTTGGCAGAAATTCATTTGGATCGTCTCCCATTCCTGTTGTAACTTCAATGGAAATTCCATTTCCATGTGCAAATGGGATTTCTGACAATCTTCCCCAACAGAAGCTCCTTGGAAATTCCCAAAGAATCTATTCACCATCCTGGCAATATGTTTTGAAAGGGGAATTCTTTTCAAGAGAAAAAGACAGTTGAGATTGCCACACAATATTCATGGTTTGCAGAAACCATTAGCGTAATGACACTGCAATTATCTAGGAATTACACCATGGAAACAGGTCTTTGGCTTCACCAATCCAGATTTGGTATTCTCTTGGAGCTGTAGGCCTAATCCCATATTCTTTCCCTGCCCCTGTACTTCATTTGCCTCTGACAGCCCTTTGAGTGTCAGCCACAGCTCACATAGTTGCATTCTCACCCCTGAATCAAAGGGATTCAGATCCCACTCCAATGACTTCCTTCTTAGCCAATAAAGCAAGATACAAATACTTGCATTTATATAGCACTTTTCATGCCCGCAGAACTGCAAAACACATCACAGTCAATGAGGAACTTCTAAAGTGTCACTTTTATGATGTAGAAAATGTGCGGCAGCTATTTCCTTCAACCTATCAGAAATTCAAGGTATATTTTAAACCCCCGCACCCCACACACAAAACAGGTGAATTTTAGAGGAGAACTAAAAATGCTTAACGAAAAAGTTAAACACAAATCCAATTCACTTTGGTTCTTCCTACTTCCAGGTTTGAACAGAGGCCAGACTTAGGGGTGAAATGAGACGGTGTGGTGGGTTGTAGTAGGTCATCAATGTGCTCCCAGGAGCTGGGGCACTTAGTTAAATTAACAAAGCTGCATGTGTGAGTTTCTTTTTTCTCTGTTCCAGTTTTAAGGCTGACTGGTCAGGTTTCCCAGGCTTTGACGAATCCCAGCATCTAAAGAGAGGTGCGAACAGTACCACGAAAGAGGTGAATATTTTTCCAATACTATTTGTGGGCCAAACCAGTTAACATCCCCAGAGATTATAAAAATCTCCGCTGCAATTTGACGAACTCCCGTGGTAAGGTCTTTATCCCTCTTTCTGCAGTCACTGCACCTCTCCCCACCACGGTCATTTCATCTCCTCCCTGACCTTCTTGGTTCTTCCCTCAACGTCATTCCCAAATCCCCAGTCACCTCTCTCTTTCCCCATTGATGCCCTCCCTAAACCCATAATCTCTCTGACTCCTTCCCTCCAGTCCATTCCCTGGCTCTCATTCGGTAATGAAGACCTACCCACCCAGCAGCTAGCCAGTCATCAATCTCTCCGGTTCCAGTGGGGAAATGCAGTCCAGAAATGTCCATTAGGACCTGCAGTTAAATTCAGCATTCTTCTGACTTTCCCTGATTGCAAAGTTGGTCCCCTTCCTGCACTTGCCTCCCCGTTTATATCAGGGCTAATGTTTCTATATTTGATGTGAAGATGCCGGTGTTGGACTGGGGTAGTCACAGTAGGAAGTTTCACAACACCAGGTTAAAGTCCAACAGGTTTATTTGGTATCGCAAGCTTTCAGAGCACCATCCTTCATTAGGTGAATGGTTTCTATGTTGTTTCACTTCATCAGACAAGTGATTTACAAATTATCAAGTTCATCCAGTCAAAGAGACAGCCTTTTTAGGGGATTTGAGTTTGGGATGTTCTGGAAGGATCTCATGTAGGGTCTTTATTTTCCTGCTGCCAATAGCAGGAGCACAGATTCACATGTAATTGAGGTTTGATCTGGGGCATACTGCGATGCATTCCATGAACAACCAGCCCATGTTGTATAAGGTTTCAGAAATGATGGGCAAAATACTGGAAGATGGCTTTCTAAAATTTATATGTGGGACATGGGTGTTGGTGGCTAGCCAGCATTTATTGCCTATCCCTAGTTGCCCTTGATAAAGTTGCGGTGAACTGCCTTCTTGAGTGATTGATACAACTGGATGGCTTGCAAGGCTATTTCAGAGGGCAGTTGAGAGTCAAACACATTGCTGTGGCTCTGGAATCACATGTAGGCCAGACCAGCTAAGCTCAGCCGATTTCCTTCTCTAAAGGACATTAGTGAATGATATGGGTTTTTCTGACAATCGACAATGGTTTTATGGTCATCAGTACATTCTGAATTCCAGATATTTTTTATTGAATTCACATTCATGGCAGAACATGAGCTGAGTTTGCACATCACTGGTCTAGGGATAGTACCACTAGGCCATCGCTTCCCCAATTTTGAAATGGAATAGGCCTGTATGAATCTGTGACTTTAAATAGAGGAGGGTGTTGGCTGGAAATGGAGGATGGATGAATCTACTAAACTCAATTACTCATTTGTACTGCTGTGCTTTCTCTTCATCCCTAGCCAATTTTCTCCAACACCATATACCTTGTGCCTTCTTTGTTGGCTAAACGTCAGTCACCCAAGCCTGTCATTCAGATGTGAGCTCAAGTACATGAGCCGCAGGTCACAGACGAGTTTTACGGCACTATCACCAAACATTTGCATGCCGCTTACTTTCAGCAGGACTCAGTCGTGCACAACCAGAAGCAGCTTTCCCATCCTTGCCTCCCCCCACCCAGAAACTCTGACTTCAACTGCACCTTCCCTGCCTGAGATCTGTTACTTCAACACAAGCTGAAGTTCAAACCCGAGGTGACTGTGGTTGCAACAGCTCAGCTCATCACACGTTCAGCTCTGAGTAGGGAGAGCCCCCTCTGCATTGTTTCTCATCAGCAATGTAGCTGTGCAGAATATTATGCTCACAGATGCTGGTTAGAGCAAGAAAGGCTTTTGCAAGTTACAAAGGAAGTTCAATTCAGAGACTAATGAAGCACAATATGTGTTAAAACCACTTAAAAAAAACTGCACCAGAACACATCATTGTAATTAGGCTTATAAAATAACTCTACCAACAGACACAATAAACTCATCCCGGAACCAATTTTGCTATGTCTATATTCCTTTTTAAACAATGCTTTCAAAAGCCACAAACTCCTAGTTGTCCTTATTACGTGCCAGGTTTCAGCACTGTAAATGTGTAATGCCTGCCTGCTGTCTAAAGAGCGGGGCTGTGAAACCTGCCTCACATTTCCTGGGCATTTCAAATGCTCTTAGAGTGCCAAAATGGTTTCCATGGCACAGCACACATTTTTGACATACATCACTCTATGAATGCCCGTCAGAAATGTGCAGAGCAGGCACGGCCATGCAACAACAACCTGGTATCTCTGAAGTTAAAAACACCCCACAGACTTGCACAGGAGCGCTGTAAAACAAGTATGACGCTGAGCCAATGAAGGAGGTATTAGGTCAGATATACAAAATGTTGGTCAAATAGGTGGTTTTAAGAAGTGTCTTAAAGGAAAAACCAAGATGGAGAGGTGTAGGGAGGGAACTTCTGGGGCCTGAAGGCACACCCTCCAATCGTGGAGCAACTAAAATCAGAAATTACGTAACAGACCAGAATTGAAAGAGTGCAAAAATCTCACAGGTATCTGAGGGTTGTGGGGAGGTTGATGGAGATGACATAGATAAGGAGGAGTGATGCCATGGCTAGAATTTTCCAGGCATGCCTGCAGTGGAATTCGCTATGTGCAGGATGGAAAATCTGGAGTGTGGTGATTTATACTGGTTGGCTCTTTAAAGACAACATAGCAGAAAAGGGTCACCTAGTTTGGGGGAACCAATCGGTAATCACCCCAGAAGGTGGAGCTCTATTGCCTACGGCCATACTAGTCTGAAAATACTTGTGATCACATTTTGGTTTGACGTTTTAAGTTTAGAATCATAGAAACACTGTAGTGCAGAAAGAGGCCATTTGGTCCATTGACTTGGCACTGACCACAATCTCATCCAGGCCCTACCCCCATTTCCTTACACATTTATCCACTAATCCCTCTAACCTACACACCTCAGGACACTAAGGGGCAATTTTAGCGTGGCCAATCAACTTAACCCGCACATCTGTGGGAGGAAACTGGAGCACGTGGAAGAAACACACGCAGACACGAGGAGTATGTGCAAACTCCACACAGACAGTAACCCAAGCCAGGAATCAAACCCAGGTCCCTGAAGCTGTGAAGCAGCAGTGCTAACTACTGTGCTACCGTGCCGCCCATTTTAAGCTTTCTTTTAAGGTTTTTTTTGTCCCCCTCTTTTAGGGGGCTGCCCTCCTTGCTTTGTCCCTCAGTTTGCTTATTTTAGTTTAATTGTTTTGCCAAAATGAAGAGTAGAGCTCTATGAGATGGGAGGCACATAGGGAGCTAGGTGCAGCCATGTAGCTGCTGTACAGCTTTGCTATTTATAGACTCTTTTGTATTACTAATGAAGTCTGTGAAAGTGCATCCTTACAGGCAGCCAAATGTCTATTGACTTTTGGTGAGAATTTGCGGTTCTGCCACAGAAGATATCAGAAATTCCCAGCCAAAGATAAGAATTTTACAATCAATACAATGTTTGAATGGGAATCAACATAGGGTGAGTGCGTATAGGAGCCGTAAGGGAATGGTACTTAGTGTGAGTTAAGATGCAGGGTGAGAGTTTGGTTGGAGGTTACAGAGGATAGAATGTGGAACAACAGCCAGAATTGCTTTGGAATAGTCATGTTTAGAGGTAACAGAGGCAGGGAAGAAGGTTTGAGCGGCAGATGAGCTGAGACAGGTTGTGGAAACAAGTGGTCTAGTATAAGGTCGGAAGCTCAACCCAGGGTTGAATGTGATACAAGGTTGTGAGCTAACTAGCTTAATCCTAGGTTGTTGCTAGAGAAAGCATGGAGAAAGCTGATGGAGTCAGTAGTTAGTAAATTGACTTTGGAGCTGGGACCAAAAACAATTGTTTCACCCTTCCCACTATTTAATTAGAGGGAATACCAGCTCATCCAATACTGGATATCAGGTAAACAATTTGATAATTAGAGAAACAGTGGAGGAGTTGAGAGAAGTGGTGGTTAAATAAAGCTGGGAATTGCGAAAACTATTAATGTGCTTTCAGGTAATATTCCCAAGTGACAAATAGGAGTTGGAGAAGGCTATTCAGCCTTTCGAGCCTGCTCTGCTATTTGATAACAGCATGATTGATCTACCACTCATTAAGTCTGCTTCCCTGCCTTACCTCAGTAACCCTTAATTCCATTGCTGATTAAAAACCTATCGATCTCAGCCTTGAAAATGTTCAAAGGCTGGGCCTTCCTGGGATAAAGAATCCCAAAGATTCACCACTCTTTGAGAGAAGAAATTCTTCCTCAAATCTGTCTTAAATAAGCAGCCCTTATTCTGCAACCATATCATCTGCTCCCACATTCTCCCATGAGTGAAAACATCCTCCCAACACTTACCCTGTCTAACATCCCTGAGAACTTGTGGTTCAATCCTGATGAAGAGGATCCGGAGGTTTGGGGGAAGGGCTGCCTGTAGGGCGACACAAGGAGGTCAGCTCCCTCCAGAAGCTGAGTGAAGATCAGTGTGAGGAATCTGCACTTCAGCAACGGGGTCCTCAGGAAGTTCGCCACATGCTGCAGTCACAGCTGCCATCTAGAAAAGGCCAATGACTGTGTTTGCTTGTACCTATGGAGGCAACCATAGTGATGAACCTTTCTGCATCTGGCTTGTTCTGGACTGGAACTGAAGATGTTTAACATGCACTGTTTCACAGGGCAAGTCACTGAGGCCCTCCAGTTACATTACACTGTCTCTTGCCAGAGAGAAGCAGGTTGAATGAGCCCATAGCAATGGGCTGATTGTAGAGATCCTCATGCTGCAGGTTACCATTGACAACATACACATCACTGTGGGAGCCACATGTCATCTCTGACCTATGCCAGAACCAAAAGGAATTCTAATCTCTCAATGCCCAGCTAGTGTGTGACCGTAGGCAGCAAATGGTGCTGGTCATTACTCAATTTCTGAGCTGCAGTCATGATGCCTTCAGTCTGTGCCATTGCGCTGTGTCACCATGACAAACCGGGATTGGTCATTGAGTGACAAAAACTGTCTAGTTCATGACTTAGACATACAGCCCATGCACACATGGCTAACACACATACAGTGGAAATCACGCTGCCAAACAAAATATGAGCGAGCAGACCATTGGCTTGCTGAAAAACTCCATTGCTTAGACCGCTCTGGTGGAGCCCCGCAATGCTCAGCAGAGCAGCTGTCAAGCTTCGTGATGGTCTGCCACATGCTGCCCAACCTTGATAGTGCGAAAGTATATCAGCATATCAATGGGAAGAGGATAAACAGGAAATGAGTAGAGCCTATTAGGGACCAAGGGGGCAATCTGTGGGTGGAGCCGGAGCACATTGGTATAATGTTGAACAATAAATTCACATCCGTCTTCATCCAAGAGAATGAGGACGATGGTATGGAATTCAGGGAAAGAGAGTGTGAGGCTTTTGAGCAAATTGACATAGGGAAGGACAAAGTATGGAAGTATTAGCAGCCTTCAAAATGGACAAATTTTCAGGTCCAGATGAATTGTACCATAGGCTGCTGTGGGAGGCACAGGAGGAGATTGCAGGGGCTGACTCAAATTTTCAATTCCTCTCTGGCCACAGGGTAGGTGCCAGATGACTGGAGAACAGCTAATGCGGTTCCACTATTTAGGAAGGGTTGTCGAGATAAACCAAAGAATTACAGACCATTAAGTCTCATGTCAGTGGTGGGGAAAGTATTAGAGGAACTTTTGAAGGAGAGCATCCAGTTCCACTTGGAGAGACAAAGAACAAAGAACAACCCGGCGTGGGAAACAGGCCCTTTGGCCCAACGAGCCCGCGCCGCCATTTTAAAACATTTTCCTACACCTACCTTGCCCCGTGTGTATGCGAATGGTACCCCTATTGTAGCCAGATTCAGGGGAGAATAGTGTAGGGTCAATTTGGTACACCAATCAGCCTAAGAGCACATCTTTGGGGTGTGGGAGGAAACTGGAGCACCCGGAGGAAACCCACACAACCACAGGGAGAATGCGCAAACTCCCAGAGACACCGGCCCAAATCCATGTATCTGCACAGCTAGCAGTGATAGTCACTGAGCTGTTGCGGTGCCCAAAAGTTGATCAGAGATAGACAGCATGGCTTCATCAGAGGGAGGTCATGCCTAACAGGTTTGATTGGATTTTTTGAGGTGACCAGGTATATGGACGGGAGTTGTGCAGTCAATGTAGTTTATGTGGATTTCAGCAAAGCTTTTGACAAGGTCCCACATAGAAGACTTGTAAAGAAGGTAAGTTCACATGGGATACAGGATAATTTGATAAAGTGGATTCAAAATTGGCTCAGTTGTAGGAGACAGGGGGTGATGACAGAAAGTTATTTTAGTGATTGGAAGCTAGTGTTCAGTGACGTACCACAGGGATCTGTGCTAGGCTCCCTATTATTTGTCACTTATATAAAAGACATTGATGACTATACGGGTGGGTAGGATTAGTAAGTTTGCAGATAACAAAGATTGGACGGGTGGTTAACAGTTAGGCAGAATGTCTTGGGCTGCAAGATATAGGCGGAATCGTCAAGTGGACAGATAAGTGGCAGATGGAATTTAACTCTGGAAAGTGTAAGATGATTCACTTTGGAAGAGGTAATTTGACAAGAAAGTACTGTGAAACAGAGGAACCTTGGCATGTTTGTCCACGGATCTCTGAAAGCGAAAGGGCATGTTAGTCGGGTGATGAAAAAGGTATATTGAACACTTGCCTTGATCAATCGCGTTATAGATTATAAAAACAGGAGGTCATGTTGGAGATGTATAGAACTTTGGTGAGGCCACAGCTAAAGTACTGTGTGCAGTTCTGGTCACCACATTATGAGAAGGATATGATTGCATTGGAGGGGGTGCAGAGGAGCTTTACCGGGATGTTGCCTGGGATGGAACATTTAAGATATGAAGAGGTTGCGTAGGTTTGGGTTGTTCTCATTGGATAGAGAAGACTGAGGGACGACCTGATCAAGACGTACAAGATTATGAGAGACACGGACAGAGTGGATAAGGAGCAGCTGTTCCCCTTGGTTGAAGGGTCAGTCATGAGGGGATATGGGTTCAAGGTGAGGAGCAGGAAGTTTAGAGAGGATATGAAGAAAACCTTTTTTATCCAGAGGGTGGTGATGGTCTGGAATGCGCTGCCTGGCAGGGTGGTAGCGGCAGTTTGCCTCACATCCTTCAAAATGAATAGCTGGCAGTGTGTGTAAATCGTGAGATATGGTTGTGAGATTTGTAGCTGTGTGTGCGGGTGTGGTGATTATTGGGTGTGAGGCCTGACAGTTGGAGACTATTGGCAGGTGAATTTGATGGTTATGATGAGATGGATAATGGTTTAAGTTACTGATGCAATTGGTGGCTTACAGCAATTGAGGATCCATTCCCTCAACTTGATCACACAAGTGAAATCATTGAATTTCTAGCAGCCAAGCAATGATCGTACTAGCTCAACACTGAGCGCTTGTGAATGAGAAAACAGCAGAAAGATGGCATGCAGTCTGCTTTGCAATCTTTGGGTGTAGGTTAAATGTGCACCACTATCTCTGGCCCATTATTGGAGGCTCTCCAATT
Source organism: Carcharhinus amblyrhynchos (assembly GCF_965287045.1). NCBI lineage: Eukaryota > Metazoa > Chordata > Chondrichthyes > Carcharhiniformes > Carcharhinidae > Carcharhinus > Carcharhinus amblyrhynchos. The sequence continues at coordinate 48,500,920 of NC_137327.1, forward strand.
TAGTCCCCTATATGTCTCTGTAATGAACACCTTCTGTTGTAAATGTGGGAAAGTAGTTTTATTTATTCTGAACTTTTAATAGAATTTTAGTTGTTTTTCTGTTGCATTACTTTCATGCCACCTTCAGTTGCTGTAAAGCAGGCTTGTCCAACCCTTGACTTGCTGGCCTTTGGTTGGGTCCTGAAGCAATTGTTGAAAATACCAGGAAGTTGGCTCAGAGAATTTGAAGATTTCTGTAGGGGACTTTTCCTCCAGCCACAGTGTGTATTTTCGCTGCATTTGCTGCTGATAGGCTCACTATTCACCCTCCACTCACCATGCTTTCCCATGTCTCTGCACGATTCATCCAGCCCTGGTCGCTTTCCTCGCTCAGGTACGCTCCCCTCCGCCAACTCTCCTGGGTTTGCCCCAGCTTTCCCTTGGTCTCTGGATGAGTCACCTGGCCGCGGTCCTGGTCTGACCCCACTCACCTGCCTCCCCACACCTCCACCTCTCCCTGTATCCCCCCTGCCCACCTCTCTCCACATTCCCTGGCCCTCCCCACATTCCATCCACGATTCCCCTGTTCACCCCACGCTCTCCCAGCTCTCCCCATGTTCTGCTGGTTCTATCCATGTTCCCCCTGTTCTCGGCCCTACCCTTGGTGGCCATCTGCATTTATGCACTGCCAGATCTGAGGCTCACTCCAAGCCTCTCTTCCACTCTCATCACTCCTACCACACCTCCATATTTTTAGTATTTATTGTTGTGACTTTTTTTTGCTCAATGAGTTGTTTCTTTTCATTCGTTGGCATTTTTAAAAAATTCCTGTTTAATGTTGTACCAAACCATCTTTCCAAAATTGGCTCTGCTTCACACCCCCCCATCCTCCCTCACCGAATGTAAGAAAAATTGAACTGTGCCCCCTTCCCCCCTCCCTCCTAAAGGCTCTAGTCTGATCAGTATATTAACCATGATGGAAGGTTCATTAAGCATTTAGCATTACAGGGCAATTGTGTAACAGTGAATGATACACACTTCAATCTATAAACCTGCAGGTTTGTTGGGCTTAGTTTTATAGAATTACTCTAGAGGATTTCAGAAAGGGTTTGCCAGCGAGCTTTCCCCTTATAATTGGCAGTTTCTGAAAATAAAAAGTCAACGTAACATATATCCTGATGTATATCCCTCCAGATGGCCGTTTTCACACGATTTCCAAGCTCATTTTTCAAATGCCTCTTTGCCCACAATTAAGCCAAGAGGAAATGTTGAATTTTTTGCAAGCATCTTCAGCCAAAAGTGCTGAGTAAATGATCCTATTTTGTTTACTCTCAAGGTTTCCACCCTCATATAGATATCATCTCTTAGCCAATTCACCTCACTTCACATAACACTGAAAAACAGCACTGAACACAATAAAGGCTCTAGATGCTCTGACTACATCTCGGCTGTGCTGAAAACCTGTGCAGCAGAACAATCTAACTTGGCTAATTACTGCCTTATTGGTCTCCTTCCAATCATCAGCAAAATGATGGAGGAAGTCATCAATAGTGTCATCAAGTAACACCTACTCATCAAAAATGTGCTAACCACCGCTCAGTTCATGTTCCAACAGAACCACTTTCCTCAAGTGCTCATCATAACCTTGATCCAGACATGGAGACGAGAATTGAATATCACAGGGGAGATCAGAAACTGCATTGTATATCGGGATCATATTTGCCCAAAGAAAACTAATGTTAATCGACATGAAAAGGAAAACCCTTCAGTGGTTGAGTTGTCCCCTGATTCCTTCCATCATAAGGTCAAACTGGAGCTGTTACATTGATGGTTCCACAATGCTTAACACCATTCACAACTTCTACAATAACAAAGCAACACCAGCTAACAGCCAGAGTTGACAACTTACAGATAATATTTGATCAAGGTAAGTGCTAGGCATTGGCTACCTTGAACAAATCCCAACACTTTCTGCTGTGCTACCATCACTGACTTACCCCACACTCAATATCATCACTGGCCAAGCGCAAACAGTGAAACACTGCGGCCACAAGTGCAGAGATGATATTGGGTATTTTATTTTGATTCATTTCTGGGACATAGGTGTCACTGGCTGGCCAGCATGTATTACCCATCCACGGCTGCTTTTGAGAAGATGATGTTGAGCTATCTTCTTGAAATGCTGTATTGCTGTGTGTTGACCCACAATACCATTAGGGAGGGGATTTCAGGATTTTGACCCAGTGATTGCAAAGGAATGGCAATATATTTCCAAGTGAGGATGATGAGTGCTTAGAGGGGAACTTGCAGGTAGTGGTGTTCATAGATAGCATACACTACTGCTGAGTGTTGGTGGTGGAGGGAGTGGATGTTTGTGGATGAGGCGCCAATCAAGTGGGCTCCTTTGGATGATGTCAATCTTGTTCACTGTGTTGGAACTGCATCAGTCCAGGCAAGTGGAGAGTATTCCATCACACTCCTGACTTGTAACTTGTAGATGGTGGACAGGCTTTAGGGAGCCAGGAGATGAGTTACTCACCACAGTATTCCTAGCCTCTGACCTGCTCTTGTAGCCACTATGTTCATATGATGAGTCCAGTTGAGTTTCTGGTCAATAGTAATCCCAAGGATGTTGACAGTGGGGGAATCAGTGACAGTAATATCACGGAATGTCAAGGGGTCGTGGTTAGATTGTCTCTTATTGGTAATGGTCATTGTAATATTACTTGCCACTTGTCAGCCCAAGCCTGGATATTGTTCAGATCTTGTTGCATTTAAACATGGACTACCTCAGTACTTGAGGAGTCGTGAATGGTGCTGAACATTATGCAATCATCAGTGAACATCCCCACTTCTGATCTTATGACAGAGGGAAAGTCACTGATTAAGATGGTTGGGCCTAGGACACGACCCTGAGGGATTCCTGCAGAGATATCCTGGAACTGAAATGACTGACCCCTCCACAACCACAACCATCTTCCAGGTATGTCTCCAACCAGCAGAGAGTTTATCCCCTGATACCCATTGATTCCAGTTTCTCTAGGGCTCCTTGATGCCACACTCGGTCAAATGCAGCCTTGATGTCAAGGGCTGTCACTCTCACCTCACCTCTGAAATTCAGCTCTTTCGTCCATGTTTGAACCAAGGCTGTAATGAGGTCAGGAGTTAAGTGCCCCTGGTGAAACCCAAACTGGGCGTCTTGAACAGATTATTGCTGAGCAGGTGCTGCTTGATAGCATTGTTGATGATCCCTTCCATCACTCTACTGATGGTCGAGAATAGATGGATTGGGTGGGATTTGGCCAGATTGGATTTGTCCTGCTTTTTGACATATCTGGGCAATTTTCCACATTGTTGGGTAAATGCCAATGTCGTTACTGGAAGAGCTTGATTAGGGAGTGGCAAGTTCTGGAGAACAAGTCTTCAGTACTATTGCCAAAATGTTATCAGGACCCCTTGCCTTTGCAGTATCCAGTGCCTCCAACCATTTCTTGAAATCATATGGAGTGAATCAAAATGGGTGGAGACTGGTATCTGTCATGCTGGAGGCCACTGGAGGCCAGGATGGATCATCCACTCGGCAATTCTGGCTGAAGACTGCAGCGAATGCTTCAGCTTTATCTTTTGCACTGATATGCTGGGCTACTCCATCATTGAGGATGGGGAGATTTGTGGAGCCTCCTCTTCCAGTGAGTTGTTTAATTGCCCACCAGCATTCACTGTTGCTTGCGGCAGAATTGCAGAGCTTGGATCTGATCCATTGGTCATGGGATCATTTGGCTCCATCTACCACTTGCTGTTAATGTTGTTTGACATGCAGGTAGTTTGTTTGGTAGCCATCAGATCGACACCTCGTTTTTAGGTATGGCTGGTGCTACTCCTGGCTGCCATCCTGCACTCTCCATTGAACCGGGGTTGATATCCTTGTTTGATGGTAATGGTTGAGTGGGGGATACGCCAGGCCACGAGGTTGCAAAACGTGCTGGAATACAGTTCTGCTGCTGTTGACAGCCTCATGGATGCCCAGTCTTGAGTTGCTAGATCTGTTCAAAGTCTGTCCCATTTAGCACGGTGATAGTGCCACACAACATGGTGAAGGTTATTCTCAATGTAAAGAGTGGAGACTATTCTCAATGTCAAGGTGGGACTTTGTCTCCACAAGGACTGTGCTGTGGTCACTCATACTGATACTATCATAGACATTTGCATCTGTAGCCAGCAGATTGGTAAGGATGAGATCAAGTATGTTTTTCCCTCTTGTTGGTTTCCTTACCACATGCTGCAAACTCAGTCTAGCAATTATATCCTTAAGGAGCCAACTAGCTCAATCAGTAGTGGCGTTGCTGAGCCACTCTAGGTGGTGGACATTGAAATCCCCCATAGAGTACATTTTGCGCTTTTGCTTTCAGTGCTTCCTCCAAATGTTGTTTAACATGGAGTAGTGCTGATTCATCAGCTGACGGTGGCTCGCCTCCTGGCCCTGTAAAATCTCTCCATATTTACAAGTTTTGAGTCAGGAGTCTGATGGAACACTAACCACTGTCCTGGATGATTGCAGCCACAATACCACTCAAGAAGTATCCAGAGCAGAGCAACTTTCTTGACTTTGCTTTCATTCAACTCAGTATCCACTGACAGACTGTGGTTTCAGCATGTACTATCTACGGGACGTAATGTGGCAACTTATCATGGTTAGTTCACAGTGTTTCCTGCCACTTGACCTTTAGGAGAGTGACAATGCTGTGTAAGCCCTGCCATATTCAAGTTACCCTCCCAGTCACACACCATCCTGACTTGGGGACGATCAATACTCACCATCATTGGGCTCACACCTCGGAATTTCTTACTAGCACCACGATGAGAAGGTTGCAGAAGTTTAAGGTGATGCCCGCCATTGCCTTGTCAGGGCAACTAGAATGCCTCAGGCAAAGACTGCATCCTTGCCTGAGGCATTCACATTCTAAGGACAGATAAAAATAACACTTTTGCTCTTAAGAAGCTCCTAACTCAGTGTAAGCAAGGACCACCAGCTATTAATATAAGTAAAGACTTTGAGACACTTCTGCTGTCACAGTCTCAATTATGCAAATTTCTGTGTGACACATTAAAAAAAGACTAGGAATCTAATCATTACCAATCTGTAGGAAAATCCTACCCAGTGACTGAAAAGGCTTCTAATTATACTCAGAAGTCACAATTTAAAAAGTGCTTCTTCCCTTCTGACCTCTGCTTGATCTGAAGATCTGCTAAAAGTAACTAGATTTTAACAGACTTCAAGAAGCCACAGCAATTATCCCCTGTAGTCTCAAAAGGGATGTATAAGATTATATACAGCTGCAACTTAGCAGTTAAATAAAACGTGCATCATTTCTGCAGTTGCTTATGTACTTGTAAAACAATGTATCCTTTCGAATCAGTTCTATGGGAGATCTACTCAGAGTCTAGTGCTTTCTTTAAATCCAAGAAATCAATCAGTGCCCAGGTTAGTCTTGCTCCAGATGAGTTTTAAGTGTACGAAGGAACTTATTTAGTGGTCTTATACAGAAAATGGATGACATCAGTTTCAAACTCAAAGCAAGTACAATCCCTTTATTACCAACCAATCTTTCCCAGTTGTTACCCATTAAATTTGGGGCGGCATGGTAGTTGGTACTGCTGCCTCACAATGCCATGGACCCAAGTTCAATTTTGGCCTCAGGTCACTGTTTGTGTGGAGTTTGCACATTCTCCCTTCGTCTGCATGAATTTCCTCCGGGTGCTCTGGTTTCCTCCCACAGTCCAAAGATGTACATGTTAGGTTGATTGTCCAGGTTAAATTGACCCTAGCATCAAGGGGATTAGCAGGATAAATATGTGGGTTACAGGAAAAGGGCGTGGGTGGGATTGTGGTCAGTGCAGATCCGATGGGCCAAATGGTCTCCATCTGCATTGTAGGGATTCTATGAATTCTATGATTAATGTTTACTGTTTTATGAAAATTATACTTACCTCGCTGAGAGTGGAGGTTCTCAGAGCTTTTGTGCATGTGCACACCAGGAGCAGGCTACACATGAGGATTTCTGAAATTTTTACGTACTTTGGGACCAGCATGCCCGTGCAAGAAGATGGTCTGAAAAAAGTGTCAGGTGACTGGGAGTGGAGTGCCATGGAAGACCAGTGTCTCAGGCAGACGATAGGGAGAGGGGACAGGAGAGTCCCAAAGGGAGAGTGAACAGGGGAGGTCCCAAAAGGAAGTCCCAGGTAGAAGACAGAGACAGGTCTCCGTGAAGTTAAAGTATAAAAGAGAGGGGCAGAGGAACAGTGGCCAGATAGGAGTTTCAAAGAGATTGGTTGACTCACAGGCTAGGATTCTCCCAAAAAAATTTGAAGTACCGAATTTGCATAAAAACTGGAGTAAATCTCACTTATTTTTCAGTGGGATTTTTAAAATGAATCTCCCACACACTGTGCATCACAGAGTACACTTGCGTGCATCACGATGAAAAGCGAGAGGTGGGCCTATTCCCACTGGAGGCTCCAGCAGCATAGCGCTGAGTGTGCCACTGCGCTTGCTCTGATCTGTCTGCTTCTACCGGCCTCCCAATTGCTGGTTAGCTGAACCACTGACTAGCCTCATGACCCCACATTGCTGGCCATGCGACCCCACCACCCCCAGATCGTTGGCCTCCCGGATGTGACCCGGCCAGCCCGTAAGTGGGGAGTTGATGTAAACCCCACTGGAATGAAACATTCTTGGGGGGGCACGGCTAGCGGGCCCTGAGACTTCAGTCTTAGACCCTCTAATGATATTAAAACGTGGATTTAGGTATTTTAATCGGCTCCGCACCAATTTCTGGCACAGAACTGATGATGCCGGAAATTCAGTGGCTGGAAATGCACGGAGGCCGGGGTGCCCAGCTGGAGGCCTGCTACATGACCTCCTTACGTCTTCCAGCCCGCTGAGCTGCTAGAACAATGCAGCAGGCTGGGAGAATCGCCCTACTGATGTCTGGGTGGATTGTTGAGAAATCCAGGACTCAATCTTGGTCACATCTGCCATTTATTGTGTAGTGTGGTGTGGTCGACCACAGTTTCTTGTTAATTCACATGTATCTCATATTTACCCTGAATGTTAGTGTACAAGATAGTTATTGTAAATAAAATTGACTTTGTATATAAAAATTATTTTTGCTTGTTCAAAACCCGTGGAATCTTGTGGCTTTATTTACTGAGCGTGTGGTTTGAATCTCAAACTTTGTCTACTTGTAACAATCATTATTGGCTCCTAATCAAACCTGACCAAAAGCTTGGTTAAGGATCCTAACAACTTTGACAGTGGAGAATGTATTTTGCTTTCAGTTAAATATTAAAGTGAAACACTCAGCAGAAAGGCTCATCCGTGGGATCACTATATAATGCAACCCTAACCTAGTGGGAGTAGTTCTAGTTTGACTTCCAATCTGTATTGAAGTAGTTGACACTGTCAATCTTTTTTATTTTATTTTTTATTCTTACACGAGATGTGGGTATTGCTGGTTCAACCAGCATTTATTGCCCATCCCTAAAGGACATTAGCGAACCATATGGGTTTTTATGACAATCAACCATGGTTTCAGTCATCATTAGATCTTTAATGCCAGATTTTTAAAAAAATTGAATTTCACTGTCATGTTGTATAATAATGTATTTATTTGAGAAAACATGGTAGAAATTTTGCACCGGTTGTATACTTTTAGTTCTGATCATTCTATTGATCTACTATCCTACTGATCTGGTACCAGCAACACGATCCTCACCAATGTCTCATGCTTTGTTCTTCAAGCCACCCACTACATAGTGATGATAGTTTGAAGGGCCACAAGGAGCCATCTTGAAATTCTTGCCTTCTGCTTATATCTCATGGATCAGATCAATGCAAATGAAACCATTTCCAGAGTTGCCTTTCAATCAGGGCATTGTCAGTAAGAGCACCAATATCTTAATTCACAGCAACTTATCACAGATCACCATTGTGCTTATCGACCTGCATTTGCTTGTGGTCCAACAATGCCTTGACTTTTAACTCCACATTCAAATTGGTCCATGGCCTCACCTCTCCCTATTGCTGCAATCTCTTACAGCCCTACAAACCTCAGAGATTCTCTGCTCCTCTCATTTTGACTCCTGCGTGTTCCCAACTTTCATCACTCAAGCCCTGAGTACAGCAATTCCAACAGCAACCCTTTCCATCTCTCTATATCTGTCTCCTCTTTTTAAGATTCACTGAAGCAACTCATCATGCTTACTTCATCAGCATGTTCTTCCAAAGTGAGAAGAGGCCATATCAGAACATGCATTTTTATAGTGTCATTAAAACATCTTGAGGCATTTCATGGGAGCATTACTGACACTGAGCAACAGAAGAAGGTATTATAACGGCTGATAAGAAGTTTGTTTAAAGAAGTCGTTTTTAGGAGGTGTCTTAGGCAATAACATTAATGGCGGAGCAATGAAAATTGGCGATGCACAAAAAACCAGATTTGGAAGAATGCAGAGGGTTGTAGGAGGTTAGAGATAGGGAAGGGAAGGAGGGATTTGAAGACAAGGATGAGAATTTTCAAGTTAAGGCAAGTTAAGTCAGAGCAGAAGCCAATGTAGGTCACTGAGTCGTCATGGAGATTGGTGGAGGGGGGGGGTTGCAGAATGGGGCTTGATGTGAGCTCAACTATGAAAGGTGCAATATGGAAGGCCAGCCAGGAGGGCAATTTTCTTTCTGCAGCAAATACTTACTGGGTATAATGTTATTTCCCATAATTAAAAAGGAGAATAGAACAAGTTCGGGAAATTGGAAACTAATTCATTTAACATCAATGGTAAGAAGAAAATCAAATCTTTATTCAAAGATGTAAGGAAAAAAAACATCTGGAAAGTGAAAATATAAAAGCATAGCCAGCACAGATTTTTAAAGGGAAGAACATGACTGACCAACCTTACTGAATCTTTGAAGAAGTAACAGAAACAAGGTTAATGTAGCAAGTGTAACACACTTGAACTTTCAAATATTCTTCGATAAAGTGGCACAGGATAAACCCATTGGATAAATAGCAGAATAGATAGCAAGCCCCATACAAAACAGATAATGCAGATAACAGGATTTTCCAGTCCTTCCCGCTGGCACGATCTTCTGATCCCACAGAAGGGTGACATCTGCACAAGTCTCTGGCAGCACAGCCAGCAAGCAACATAAATGGCTAATGACTTTGGCAGAAGATCCTGCTGGTGGTCAATGGTGAGCCACTGACTCCACCACTGGCTCCACTACACATAAATTATTTGGACTCATGAATCAAGTGAATAAGCACAATTTCTAAATTTACAGATGACACTAACTTTGGGTCATAACTGACACAAAGGAATTGTGACACAATACTAGAGATTAATTACCTCGAGACAGAGGGTGGGAATTTCTGCATGCCCCTGTGACCTGTTTCATGATGGTGGGGGTGGCTTGCCATTGGCTGGCTGTCAATGGGGTTTCCCATTCTATGCGCTGGGAAATGTGCAATGGGGATTTGCCTTGGCTGGACCAGAAGTACCGCTGGTGAGAATGGCTGGAAAATTGGGGCCTAGATGTTTGACTAGGAAATGAATTTCAAAATACACAAGCGCCTTTTGGACCCACAACCACTATCTTCTAGAAGGAGGAGTGCAGCAGATAACAGGAAACACCACCACCTGAAAGTTCCCATCCAAGTCATTCATCATCCTGACTTGGAAATATATCGCCATTCCTTTACTGTCACTGGGTCAAAATCCTGGAACTCCCTCCCTAACAGCACTGTGGGTGTACCTACACCGTAGGGACTGCAGTAGTTCAAGAAGGCAGCTCACCACCACCTTCTAAAGCAAATTAGGGATGGGCAATAAATGCTGGCCTTGCCAATGACGCGCACATCCTGTAAATTAATTATAAAAATTGTTCCCACCAATAATTGTACTGAGAAGCTGACACAAGCACAAAGACAGGAATTTGGTGTCATTTTCAGCAAAATTAATGATGAAAAGAATTTCATGTCCTTTAAGCTTTAATTTATAAACTTTAGCTAAGAATAGCAATTTACAACCCCTGGAATTATTCACTGAACAACTGAACAGAACAAAAAAACACTTTCAAGTATATATTTATGTGGAAGCGATTCGAGCTGAACGTTAATCATTAGGTGAATTTATGAATGGGTTGACTGTATTCCATGGACTAAGTATTGCAAACCACATAATTGAGGCACATCTTATGCTACTATCTTTAAGTGTTAAGCTTGGCTCTAATAGAGCAAATGTGATGTGTTCCAGTACTCTGCCTTGGTCGGAATTATTATTATAGGGGGAACTAATTGTAAATTATGTGCTAATACTTCGTGTACAACATGTTAAACTTGCTGCCTTGCTGTGTCTTTTCTAATACCTCTGCTCCCAGAAAATACATGATAAACTCACGAGTCATAATCCTGGATGATTTGTCCCACTGCCCAAATGGCAGCAAGGTACTCATTTGATTCCATGGAGTTGATATAATGCAAAGAGCTGGCATCACGAGGACTTCCGTTGGATGCTGTGAAGTCGATCCCAACCTAAGTATAAAACACACCATAAGAATTGTCATTAGACAAATGCCAAATCCCATGAGTATATTTTAAAATGATTATTTTGTCCTCTTTTGAATTGTTCTGGGGTATAATTCCACTATGCATTAGCCACCCTCCTGTATTTCACTCAAATGTCAACTCACCATTTGTGAGTTTTGTAATGGAACATCAATAGGTTACTTACTCATTGACTGAGTCTTGTCCTCATTGAGTGTTCACAATCCACAATGGACGATCCACAAAACAGTCAGACAGGATTTCTCTGTTCCCATCTCTCCAAGTATTGCTAGTTCACAGTCCCTCTGCACAACCACAGCAACTACTGCTACCCCAGCTAAGATCTGCTACTCAGCACAGATTTTACTAGCTTTCCAGCCTCTTAATTATAGTCTGTAGGACCTCACATAGTGTCTCAGTGGACTTGCTCGCCCTGAAGGCATACTGCATTTTAGGAGCACAATTCTACCTTCTGCTTAGCATGCTGTAACGTTTCTGTTCTTATGTATCAGCACACTCTGAAATTCAGGAAAATCACTTTATATAAAAACTGTACCTTTGATTTACAGTTTCTGGCTGTCATGCTTCAGAAACATCATCCACATCTTAAGTAACAGGAAGAGCCTCAAAATTCTAGGGAAGACAGTGGTGTAATGGTACTATCATTGAACTAGAGTAGCATGGTGGCGCAATGGTTAACACTGCTACCTCACAGCATCAGGGACCTGGGTTCAATTCCTGGCTTGGCTCACTGTCTGCGTGGAGTTTACATGTTCTTCCTGTGCATCTGGTTTCCTCCCACAAGTAGGTTAGTGAATTGGCCATGCTAAATTCTCCCTCAGTGTACCTGAACAAGTGCTGGTGTGTGGTGACAAGGGGATTTTCACAGTAATTTCATTGCAGTGTGAATATAAGCCTACTTGTGACTAATAAATTAACTTTAACTTTTTGGTAATTCAGGAGCCCAGTTAAATGTTTTGAGGTTCAAATCCCAATGTGGCAGCTGGTGGAATTTAAACTCAATTAAAATAAATCTGGAATTGAAAAATAGTCTCAGTGATGGTGACCAGGACAACTATTATTGACTATTGTAAAACCCCATTTGATTCACTAATGGCCCTTGAGGGAAGGAAATCTTGTTTACATCTGACCCCAAACCCACAGCAGTGTGGTTGATTCTTAACTAGCTTGGTAATGGGCAACAAATCAGTGACTCCTATCTTCCATGAAAAAATAAATAAAATTCATCCCTGTATGAAACCAATGTTTATTGTGAACTTAGAGGGAACACACAGTTACAATTTCTTGAAATAATGAAATCCTGCAGCACTATTTATTAGGCAGTGAAGAATTTGATTTGATATGAAGGGTGTATGCTCTTTCCGTGTTGGGTATGTGCAGCATCCCTATTGGTTAAAACAGCAGGCAAGATCAGGGTGCCAGCCTGAAGCAAGAACATAAGAACATAAGAAATAGGAGCAGGAGTAGGCCATCTAGCCCTTCGAGCCTGCCCCGCCATTCAATAAGATCATGGCTGATCTGAAGTGGTTCAGTTCCACTTTCCCGCTTTCTCCCCATAACCCTTAATCCCCTTGCCTACCAAAAACCTATCTACCCGCGTCTTAAATATATTTAGCGAGGTAGCCTCCACCACTTCAACGGGCAGAGAATTCCAGAGATTCACCACCCTTTGAGTGAAGAAGTTCCTCCTCAACTCTGTTCTAAACTGCCCCCTCCCTTAACTTGAGGCTGTGCCCTCTCGTCCTGCTGTCCTTTCTGAGTGGGAAGAACCTCTCCACCTCTACCCTATCCATCCCTTTCATCATCTTATACGTCTCAATGAGATCTCCCCTCATCCTTCTAAACTCTAACGAGTACAAGCCCAGTCAATTCAGCCTCTCCTCATAGCTCAACCCCCTCAACTCTGGTATCAGCCTAGTGAACCTCCTCTGCACTCCCTCCAAGGCCAAAATATCCTTGCGCAAGTGCGGCGACCAAAACTGCACACAGTACTCCAGCTGTGGCCTCACCAGTGTCCTGTACAGTTGCAGCAAGACCTTCCTACTTTTATATTCAATCCCCCTCGCTATGAAGGCCAGCATCCCATTTGCCTTCCTGATCACCTGCTGCACCTGTAGGCTGGGTTTTTGCGACTTATGCACAAGGACCCCCAGGTTCCTCTGCACCGTAGCATGCTGAGGGTTTGTTGTATATAGAGACTGGGGACATAAGTTTGGTTCAGGTCCCTTTCTCATATTGGATCTCAGACAAACAGCAGAAATGTAATTTACTTCCCTGAATGAGTAAGTGGACTGAGATTGACCAATGATTCTATCATCCAATCTACTGTCCACCCCTATCCCCAAACTCATGGAAACAGCTGTACTCATATACTAACTGATCAATCTTCATCTTGTTCTTGACCCACATGCAGTGTCTCTTGAACACCGACCATGCTTAGCTAATTTTGTCAATGGTATGGTTAATGGGCTTCTTTCATGTCAATCGTGGGAAGTCCCATTTCCCCTCAACACCATGCTTCAGGATAATCATAGAGGAGGCCAGCAAACATTCATGGAGTTTGCAAGCATTTCCTGTCTGTGCAACCCTTGTAATCCAGTGCAAAAATTCAGGTGTACTAAACCCACAAAACATCATTGCTTCATACTCATAGAATCTCTGCAGTGTAGAAGAGGCCATTCGGCCTGTCAATTCTGGGCTGATTCTCTGACAGAATGTCTTACCCAGGCCCTCTCCTCTGCCATGTCCCTATAATCCCACACATATACCGTGGCTAATCCATCTAATCTTTACATCGTTGGATACTAAGGGGCAATTTAGCATAGCTCGTCCATCTATTCTGCACATCTTTGGACTGCGGGAGCAAGCCGGGGCACCTGGAGGAAACCCACACAGGCACCCAAGGCCAGAGTTGAACCCGGGTCTCTGGAACTGTGAAGCAACAGTTCTAACCACTGTTTCACTTGTGAGGTAAAATATTTGGATAATTATACACAAGGGTTTGCTTGTTTATGTCGTTTACACTTTTATATTCATGTTTTTCTTAACAAATTCAGAGACAGATACACAAAATTCCAGGGGTTGAAAGTGCAAATCTCTCCAGTCATTTCTCAAAGCACAAGCCTTTTGCTCTTCTCTGCAATGGGTTCAGTGCTGGACTGTCAGCATTGTGCTTTGAAGTCCAGTAAACAAAACAGTACTCAAACTGCAGTCTGATCAGGTTATTTACCACTTGACCATAACTTCCTTAGACTGTATCCTACTTTTTGTCTAACATAGTTCAATTTTCTATTGGCTTTGATCGTTGCTGCTCTGCACGAATCTATTTAATCTTTAACTATTTTGACACCATTAATTGAGTGCATTTGATGCTTATTTTTCCATGCTAGGCACAGCACTTTGGGCTTGTCAGTGTTAAGGTTATCCTGCTGTTGAGCAACCCACGTACTTAATTTGTGTAATTCACTTCGCATTTTCTAAGCTGTTTTGTCTTGGTTCCTCTGCCCCTTCAGTTTGGAAATGTGACCACTTTTATTATTGAATTTTTGAATCCAGGTCATTTACAAAAATGAACAGCAGTAGTGATTCCATAAAGGGGCAATTTAGCATGGCCAACCTACCTAACCTAAGAAGTAACCAGACAAGATAAGGGCAACAAACTTGTGTCTCTAAAGGACAATAATGAACCAAATGGACTTTTATAACAATTGGCGATAATTTAACAGTCACTATTATTGAGACAGCTTTCAATTCCAGATTTTATAATGAATTTAAATTTCACCTGCTAGGGTCTGAACCATTGTCTTAGTTTGCACCTCGGGATTAGTAGTCCAATGACATTGGCACTATGTCACCATCTCCCTGAACTGCACTTATAATAGATTACTACTCAATTTTATGATTGACAGTAAGACTGGCCTTTATAAGAGTGTGCCAGGATTTTAAGCTATAACACATTTTAAAATGCAATCATTATATTTTGAAATCTATTTTAAATGATTACTGTAGCTGATGTGAAAACAGAAATCAACCTACAGTGGGTAAGGAAAAGACTATTTTGTTTATTTCCCATGCATCAAGTACAATTGCACTAGTCTTGGGGAGATCTCTCATGATCTTCTTTCCAAAATTATTGGGAATGTGCATTCATTACCCAGTTCCATATTCTCAGCAGCCCTTTTGGGAGCGCCGCAGCCCTTGACTATGAAAGATCTGCTAGTCTAGATAAAAGTCCTGACATCCACCTGCCATGCTCCTGTGTCACAGTCACCAAGTATCTGTCACAGTTAATAGGGAACGAACATCCATCAAAACAATTTCCTTGTGCTTTCTTCTAACCTTGAGAGGAGCAGCTGGGGTCTTATACACTGCCAATCTGGAGGGAAGACAATGAGTTTTTAATTGATAGCAGGATCTTTCTCAGAGCAATTAACCTGTAATTGAACCTGCAATGTATTCATACAATGATTAGGCCTTGTAGCTTTAGAGAGCCAATTGCAGATAGGCCTAAGCCAAGAGCAGAAACAACGCAGAATGAATCTCAATTCCCCGTGAGTTTTTTGTTTTATCTCTGGGGTGACTGGGGCCTTGAATTATGTCCTGATCTGAAGTCTTGCCTTGTCTCCTCCACCAACATGGCGGAGCAGGACGAGAAAAAGGAGAATCCTATGTGAGAACTCCATATCAGAAAGCTCTGTATGAATATGTGTTGGTGAAAGTGGTGATCAACTTACTTGGGCTGCCAACGTGCTTGAGCAGCTTTTAGTCCGAACTCCTGTTTTACTCAAAGCTCGCTACACTGAGAGATCTTTTGGTATCGGGAAAAATGAAAAGATTGATGTTCACTGCACAGTCCATGGTGCCAAAGCTGAGGAAATCCAGGAGTAAGGCCTTAAAGTTCATGAATATGAACTGAGGAAAACAACTTTTCAGATACTGGCAACTTTGGTTTTGATATTCAGGAGCGCATTGATTTGGGCATTAAGTATGATCCAAGCATTGGTATTCATGTTTTGCACTTCTGAGTGGTTCTGGGAAGGCCAGGCTTCAGCTGACATGAAGTGTAAATGTGGTTGCATTGAAGCCAAACACAGGATCAACAAGGAGGAAACCATGCGTCAGTTCCAACAGAAGTACGATGGTATCATTGTCCCAGGAAAATAAAAATATTTTGTAACTATCAGTAATAAAAGAATCTGATCCATAACCTTAAAAAAAAACCATGCATGATATTCTGTGGTTTTTATAAAACAGTACATGACTCTCGTGCATTACCAAATGATGCCACAGGAGATCTGAAGATACTTAAAAGCCCTACAGGAAGAATGCTAAAGATAGATTTAAATTATTCACAGTTTACCTAAATCTGTTTCTAAAAGTACTGCAGAAGTCTCAACTCCTTAAGGCTCAAAACATTTCTTTCCTGGCAGAATTGATCTCTTTAATTTGAATCATTACAGGTGGCACAATAATCCTAGTGCAAGTTACTGACTAGACCTACCAAGGGAGGTTGTCATACCACAGGTTCAGTCAGGTAGATGGGACACTTGGGGGCTGGGGGGATGTTTTTAACTGTTTCTGTCCATTGGGAAACTGGTGGAAGTTGGTGCAACACTGCTTTTACACTCTGTCTAATTCGGATCAATGGACAGTAATTTTGACAGGGCGTAAAATCCAAGGTTCCACCTAATCCTGTTGGTTTTCCACAGAGTAAGTTGGATTACGATTGCTCCTGGAAGTCTAACCATGGCACAGTGGTTAGCACTGCTGCCACACAGTGCCAGGAACCTGGGTTTGATTCCTGGCTTGGGTCACTGCCTGAGCAGAGTCTGCATGTTCTCCCCATGTCTGTGTGGATTTCCTCCAGGTGCTCCAGTTTCCTCCCACATTCTGAAAGACATGCTACTTAGGTACATTGACCACACTAAATTTTCCTTCAATGTACCAGGCACCGGGGTGTGGCAACTAGGGGATTTTCACAGTAACTTCATTGCAGTATTAATGTAAGCCTACTTGTGACACTAATAAATAAACTTTAAAACTTTAATCCTCACTCTGTCAGCTCTTGATCACAGAAGTAGATTCACAGAAGAATCTAGGAAGGTTAGAGAAAGGAGAAGAAAATTGGAAGGTAAGTTTCATTTGCAATGGGACCTTCTGAAAGCCCCATAGAATTTAGCATCCAATAATAACAAAGAGAGAATACATAGATACATTAAAAGTTTAAGAAGCTTTCAAAAATCTCCTCTATTTCAACTTTATGGCAAACTACTTTTGCAGTAATCAAAGGGGACGGTTTAGGAGTTTCCTGGGTTTTGTGTGAACTTACAGACTTACCAAACCGAAGTTACCAAACTACAGTCAAACTGCAATGAGTTCCAGTAAAATCCACATTACATATTACCTTTGTCAGAAAATGTAATTTAAGTTTAGAGCCTCAAGCGAAACTTAACCAAGGACTAATAGGATTAAAGATTAGCTGGTTTTCAGTCAGAACATATCGGAACACAAGAGACTGATCCAACCCGCTGCAGAAGTGACTGTCACAGAGTAATACTAATGGAGGGGAGACAGAGAACATCAGACTGAAGAGTCATTATAGAATGGCTATGATGTAAGAACATAAGAAGTAGGAGCAGGAGTAGGCCATCTAGCCCTTCAAGCCTGCCCTGCCATTCAATAAGATCATGGCTGATCTGTAGTGGCTCAGTTCCACTTTCCCGCTTTCTCCCCATAACCCTTAATTCCCTTGCCTACCAAAAACCTATCTACCCGTGACTTAAATATATTTAGCGAGGTAGCCTCCGCCACATCAACGGGCAGTGAATTCCAGAGATTCACCACCCTTTGAGTGAAGAAGTTCCTCCTCAACTCCGTTCTAAACTGTGCCCCCCCTTATCTTGAGGCTGTGCCCTCTAGTCCTACTGTCCTTTGAGTGGGAAGAATCTCTCTACCTCTACCCTATCCATCCCCTTCATTATCTTATACGTCTCTATAAGATCCCCCCTCATCTTTCTAAACTCCAACAAGTACAGACCCAGTCTATTTAGTCTCTCTTCATAGTCCAACCCCCTCATCTCCGGCATCAGCCTAGTGAACCTCCTCTGCACTCCCTCCAAGGCCAAAATATCCTTGCGCAAGTGCGGCAACCAAAACTGCACACAGTACTCCAGCTGCGGCCTCACCAGTGCCCTGTACAGTTGCAGCAAGACCTCCCTGCTTTTATATTCTATCCCCCTCGCTATAAAGGCCAGCATCCCATTCGCCTTCTTGATCACCTGCTGCACCTGCAGACTGGGTTTTTGCGACTCATGCACAAGGACTCCCAGGTCCCTCTGCACCGTAGCATGCTGCAGCTTTTCGCCCTTTATAAAGTAATCCCTCCTACTATTATTCCTGCCAAAGTGGATAACCTCACACTTGCTAACATTGCCAGGTCCATCTGCCAGGTCCTTGCCCATTCGCTCAGCCTATCTAGATCCCTCTGCAGACTTTCCACACCCTCCGCACAATTTGCTTTTCCACTCATCTTTGTGTCATCAGCAAATTTCGACACCCTACTCTCAGCCCCCTCCTCCAGATCATCTACATAAATGGTAAATAGCTGAGGCTCCAGCACCGATCCCTGCGGTACTCCACTAGTCACCAAGCACCAATCAGAATAGCACCCATTGATACCAACTCTCTGCCTCCTATTAGACAGCCAATCCTCTATCCACGCTAACACCTTACCCCCAACTCCATGCCCCCTAACCTTCTGAAGCAACCTTTTGCGTGGCACCTTATCAAACGCCTTCTGAAAATTGAGAAACACCACATCCACCGGCTCCTCTCTGTCTACCGCGCTAGTCACATCCTCATAGAATTCCAATAAATTTGTCAAACACGACTTCCCCTTAACCAATCTGTGCTGCATCTGCTCTATCAAACAATTCTTCTCTAAGTGCCTCGCTATTTCTTCTTTGATGATGGATTCCAGCATTTTTCCAACAACAGACGCTAAACTAACCGGCCTATAATTCCCTGCCTTTTGCCTGCTACCTTTTTTAAACAGTGGTGTAACATTAGCCATTTTCCAATCCTATGTCAAATCATAGGGTGGAATTTTCCATTACCTGCACAGACTGCTACCTGAGACAGCTCACCGACTGCACAATCGGCTTTTCTCGCCATGTCTTGCAGCACTCTGTGCAGAAGTATTTCCTGGCGTGGCCCATGTTGTCACACAGGTAGGATAGAATCTAATAGAGCCAGCAACAACAACTATACAGAGATTGAAAGAGATCCCCGATCTGTGATAAAATAATACATCCCATCCCCCATGATAACAGGAACTACCCCCCCCCCCCCGGGCCCTCACAAATCCCTCCATCCCCCACACACAAGAGCAATCCCCTATGGATAAGGGGAGCCTTCCCCCACATGGACAAGGGCACACCTATCCCATGTTTAATGGGAATCTCTCCTCCACAGGTACAAGGGCAATCTCTTCCACAGATAAGAGGAATCCTCCCCGCCCCCAATAGAGCTCCCCAGAGAAGTCCCCTGGCACTATCTCCTAGCACTGCCCCAGTACCCTGGCATTAGCCCTTGGCACTGTACTTCCAAAGAGCAACGTCAGGGGGCAAAGCCAGGGAAAAAAATTAGGGATAATGTGGTGATGAGGCCTGCTAGTTATATTAAAGTTTATTGAAAGGAGGTTCTTGACCTTTCTGGGCAGGAAACCCAACATGTCACTGGCAAGAGATAGAGAGAATCAGAAAACAAGATCTCACTGGCAAGATTCTCATTTTTCCTGTCTCACCAGATTCTGTGCCCGTGTCCTCCTTTGCACTCATGGCAAACGCGGATGCATAATTGAAGCAATAGTGTTTATAAGATAGTGTTTATCAAACCTCTACTAGATCTTTAGCTGGAGAGATCTACCCTAACTCCATTCCTGTTATATCCTTCTATCTTTGATAAACATATCCAATTCAATTTCAAATAAGATTCTAATCTGTGGTTAAAGATTCTCTGCTGTAAATTGTCTCTGAGTAAAAATCCCTCTTCTATCTTAGCCCTTCAATTTTCTAATGGTAATTCTGAATAGCAATGCAGACCTACAAACCTCTGAGGAATCTGCTTTCTTTCAACTCTGGCCTCTTCTCCATCTCCAATGTACTTGGCAGCAACATCTTCTACTGTCTATCCCCAATGCTTTGCAGATATCTCCTTAAATCTCTCTGCCCCTCCACCTTGCTCTCCTCCTGTGAGACTAATAACTATTTTTTTTGATCAGTTGTTTGGTCACCAGTTCTAATGTCTTCTTCTTTTGGCTCAGTGCCAACTTTAGACTAATTGTATTCCTTTGAAGTACCTTGGCCCATTTTACTATGTTGAACGAGCGTTATAAATGAAAACAATGAAAATTATTATTGTCGCTAAAGGGGAGTTCTGGGTATTCAAATTTCCGATGTAATGTTTTTATTTTCATTTGGTTCTTATGGAAATGGTTTCCTTATTGGCTTTATTAGAAGTAACATCATTTGCACATAAAAAAAGCCAAGATGATTACTGAAGTATTATTGTGGTAATATACAGAAAACATCAGTTGTCAAGGCAACAAGTCACAGATGAAAGAATCAGAGCTCAACTCACTCTAGATTCAGTGAAACTAATATAACAGACGGTCTGGAGATAACTGCAGTGCAAATACATATGGAGACCTGAATATAAGAATGTGGTTTTAGAAATCCACTTGAATAGAAATGTATATTGAAGAATAAAGCTGTAGGATAGCTGGTGCTGCTTATATTAACTCATTGATTAACAAAACTGGCTCTGCTTCAGAGACATGGATTGGCTATAGACTGAATATTTCTCATGCCCAGTGGAGTCAGAATACAAACAATAGGAAGGTGAGGGATACATTTTAGCTTAGAGGCTCTGCATCAAACCCACAAGCCAAGACCAAACTGCTCCATTTCCAGTGTTAACCATGCATTAATCAAATGCCCACCTAAAGACATGAGGTTTAAGTGTTGTGATTCCAAGAATATGTTGGTGCTGTACCATGTCTATGAATTGGGCATTGCTGTTTCACCTTTGTCTGGGACAGATTATGTTCACCAGCCAACTCAGGCTACAGGAAAGATTTGTTGAAAAAGCTTAGCCTAAGATTTCAAAACCTTGCAAGAAAGCAGCAGCTAAAAAGGCCTGCACTGAGCCAAAGGTATGTTGTCCCACCGACAGGCCTGGAGGCTTGTATAGTTAAGCATTAACCATTTTATTGATGACCCATGATGATATACATACCCAAGGTATTGTCACGCATGGGTCCTGGCTTTATGCTGGCTCCTTCCAGGCTCTTCTATATACAGCCTATCATCATGTGACTCCCTAAATCACTATGTGAGTGATACTGTTTCTCTAATCCCATGTTATCCCTTACTCTGTCTGAATTCTCTTATGCTACACCTCCCCCAAGTCCTTACCCATATAATATTTACAGTACAAACTTCTTCACTTCCATGATACCCCTTCTTCCCACTACTTTAAATTCAGGTAGTCTGGAGGCTTGACAATTCTTTCAGATCTCATTCTCTCGTGTTTGGAGGAATGGTAGTCTCAGCTATGTTGAGTTGATTTTCTCAATGTGGCATTGAAATTGTAGGACTCTGTGTTTCCAGTACTTGGTTGCCTCTATTTGATTTGATTTTTGTGATTCTTCAGGTTGCATTTCTCTTTATCAACAACCTATTTTGCTTTATTCTGACACTATACATTTACGCTGTTTCTTCCAAAGGAAATTATCACTCTGTTCATTGCTAGAGAAGATTCAAGATTTTCTTTATCTTGGAGTCGGCCATATTCTTGCTGGATGTTGAACTTTCAACAATGGAACCTTTATTTCCAATTGTTTTTCAATTTCAGCCATGTCATTATTCAATATCTCAATAGTCCTTAGTAATTTTGAGGAATCCAGTGTTTTTTGTTCTAGCTCCTTAAGCTTCAACATTGCATTTTCATTTTCCAGTCTTATTTCTGTCATTTCTTTCTCAATCTGCAAAAGGGCTTTGTCTTTCAGTTTGGTTTCAGTGTTGGCCAGATCTGTCTGTAGTGAAGTCTTAACTTGTTGCAGTTCTGTAAATGTGCTATGAGTGACTTCATTATCTGTTTGTAGCTCGGGGAGTTCTACCATTTTTCCTTTCAGTGCCTCATCTTTTCCATTCAGCTGGTTGTTCATCTCTTCAATCTCTTACTTGCACCTCTTGGCTTCAGCCTGGAATACTGAACATCACCAAGTCTCTGCCATTTTTTTCAAAGTGACATGAAATTCATCTTGGTCCTCTTTGTAATATTCTAGAAGAACAAACTGACCAATGGGAGCCTTGTAGCACGTGATGGGCCTTCTCCATGTTTTCTTTTCTTTTGTGAAGCTCAATTGCTTTGCCTTGATTTTCATGTAATTCAACAGTCTCCTCAAGTTTCTTCTTTTCTTTGTCTATTCTACTGTTCAAGATGGTCTTCATACCTTTGTGCTGCTGAAGGATTATTTACTCCTTTTGTGTTTGATCTTGAAGATGATCACTGTTCATTCAATGTTTTACTGTTGACTCTAGCTAATTCATGCTGAGCTTCTGTGCATTGCTTTGTCTCTACTGATAGCTCCAACACAGCTTTTTCCAAAGTACCATTCAACATCTTTTTGTGCTCTTCATGTTTTTCCATGGGTAAGTATTGATTCTTCAAAGAGCCTTTCAGGCAGCAATCCTTTTAGTACATTTTCAGCCTGTTGTGCTTTGCTGTGCTTCTGGCTGAGTTCTTTTATCTCAGCTTTAATATGAATATTTTCCTATGGAAGAGCTTCATTTTCTTTTTATAGGTTTTTTTTTTGGTTACCTCAGATAGCTATCCTTCATTCACAGCCAGCTGCTCACTCCACACAGCCAACCTACTACTGTGGTTTGGGTAATGTGTCGGCATTTCTGAAAAGCTTTATTTTTAAATCTTTTTGTTGCTTCTCAGCCTCTTTCTTCTCATTAAACTCTTCAGCTCATGTGCTTCATTGCACTGACATGCTTGGGGACCATCTTGTGGTTTGTTTAGGTATGGTCTTCCTTGACCTGCGGTCTCTTGTCTATTTTGTCTTGTGGGCTTCTGTCTTCCTCACTTCAGGGTTTTCTGTTTACCTTGCTTTATTGGAATGTTCTAGACCGTCTTCTAAGGTCTGCGCTCTCCATAACATGGAGTTTAAAATATTTGTCAAAGGCGTTCAATATCTCATCAAATGTGGTTCAGGATTCATCTATTTCTATATCTTATTTTAGGATTATTTCAACCTCAAGAACACCAAACAAATACAAAAATGCATTAACTTTATTTAAGAATCATAGAGTCATAGAGGTTTACAGCATGGAAACAGGCTATTTGACCCAACTTGTCCATGCCACCCCCTTTTTTTAAACCACTAACCTATTCCCAATTGCCCACATTTGGCCCATATTCCTGTATAGCCATCTTACCCATGTAACTGTCTAAACGCTTTTTAAAAGACAAAATTGTACCCACCTCAACTACTACCTTTGGCAGCTTGTTCCAGACACTCACCACCCTTTTGTGCTGCAGACCCTTTTGTATCTCTCCCCTCTCACCTTAAAACTATGCCCCCTAGTATTAGATTCTCCTACCTTTGGGAAAAGATATTGACTATCTAACTGATCTATGTCCCTCATTATTTTATAGACTTCTATAAGATCACCCTTCAGCTTCCTACGCTCCAGAGAAAAATGTCCCAGTCTATCCAGCCTCTCCTTACGATTCACATCATCACGTCCTGGCAGCATCCTAGTAAATATTTTCTACACTCTTTCTAGTTTAATAATATCCTTTCTATAATAGGGTGACCAGAACTGTACATGATATTCCAAGTGTGACCTTACCAATGTCTTGTACAACTTCAACAAGCCATCCCAACTCCTGTATTCGATGTTTAGACCAATGAAACCAAGCATGCTGAATGCCTTCTTCACCACTCTGTCCATCTGTGACTACACTTTAACATAGAACATAGAACATTACAGCGCAGAACAGGCCCTTCGGCCCACGATGTTGCGCCGACCAGTTAAAAAACAATGACCCTCTAACCTAAATCAATCCCTTTTCATCCATAAACCTATCCACGGATCTCTTAAACGCCCCCAAACTAGGCGCATTTACAACTGCAGCAGGCAGGGCATTCCAATCCCTCACCACCCTCTGGGTAAAGAACCTACCCCTGACATCCGTCCTATAACTACCTCCCCTTAATTTAAAGCCATGCCCCCTCGTGCTAGCTTTCTCCATCTGAGGAAAAAGGCTATCACTATCCACCCTATCTAAACCTCTAATCATCTTATATGTTTCAATAAGATCCCCTCTTAGCCGCCTTCTTTCTAGCGAAAACAACCCCAAATCTCTCAGTCTCTCCTCATAGGACCTCCCCTCCATACCAGGCAACATCCTGGTAAACCTCCTCTGCACCCTCTCCAAAGCCTCCACGTCCTTCCTATAATGTGGGGACCAGAACTGCACACAATACTCCAAGTGCGGCCGCACCAGAGTTGTGTACAGTTGCAACATGATGCTGCGACTCCTAAATTCAATCCCCCTACCAATAAACGCCAAGACACCGTATGCCTTCTGAACAACCTTATCTACTTGATTCCCTACTTTCAGGGATCTATGTACACATACACCTAGATCCCTCTGTTCATCCACACTATTCAGAGTCCTCCCGTTAGCCCTATACTCGACACATCTGTTATTCCTACCAAAGTGAATTACCTCACACTTCTCCGCATTTAAGGAGTAATGAAGCTGTATCCCGATATCTTTTTTGTTCTATAACTCTCCCCAGTGCCTTACCATTAATTGATTAAGTCCTGCCCTGGTTCGATCAACCAAAATGCACCACCACGTATTTACATTTTCTGATTTCTCCCTTAATCCTGATAAACTCCTGGAATCAAATTTTTTTCTTCTCTGAGGCACGCAATTTTGGATCTGATGTGGCATTTGCCTTAGCAGTTTTAATTTACTATTCATGGCCATTTTTATAACAGGTGCGTATCTCTTTAATTTTTTCTTCTTCAAGATTGCTCCACAGCTGCCATTTTTCTTCCCTCTTCCTCCTGTGATTTGGTGAGCTCTTGCTGTGCTAACATGGCATTTTTTTCCCCCAAACTAATCAATTCTCCAGGGAACGTCATTTGGGTCAGCTGATTGGGAATCAACTAGATTTTTTAATCCTCAGTAAAATCCAGGCTGAATTTCTGCTGTATGTTGAAAGGGGTTTTTCACTGCCGTCAACAATCTTGGACTCTGAGAAGAGTTCCTGTTCTTGCAAGAGTCATGCTGACCAAGTGATGTGAACTCCAACCCTGATATCTCAGCCTGCAGAAGTTGCAAATGATAGAAGCCTTTCACTCTCAGGAAAAAAATCAAGGGCAATTCACTGCACAACATTCTTACTATGGGTGTTCCATCTAGGGAAGGAAGATGTCAAGAGTTTTCAGGGACTTTATTCTCCAGCATATCCACGCAATGAACTGAAAAAGACTTTACTCCATCTGCCTAGATAAATTAGTCTTCTTGGGTTCTGGGAATGTCAGAACACGTTTTCTTAAGCAGAACAAACATCATTTAGTCATAAATCAAATTATATTTAAATCATTAAAGCAGAGTTTCAGAATGTACTGGGCAGAAATCAATGCATAGTACACCCATTTCCCATGTATAGATCAGAGGTACAGCACTGTAATTAGCAATGGGCAGTCTTTCCCATCTGTGCAAACATTGGTCCTGCTGCTACATTCACGATACTAATTTTTAATAGTGCTAGGCTCCTTGAATGTCAACAAGGGCATATTCCTTGTTGCCCTTGGAATATGGGCAAGAACCATGATGAAAGAACAATTCCGAAAATTAGTTATCATTAATTTGGGCCTGAATTGGGCCTGCTCCAATCAGAGATATGATGCCTGTTCCTGTAAACCTAGGATCATAGAAGGTCAGTGGCCTGATGTTATTCTCCCCACTGGAATTCAGGTGCAGGTCATAGCCAGTGAGCTGGGCAGCCCAAGATTCTGTTTCTCTTGGGGAAAGCTGCCTGGGGAAATGGAAAGGGGGCTGGGAACTCTCCCTATGTAGATGCAACCTGAGGTCCAATTTCAGATCAGCCTTGGGCCTCTGTATTCGCTGTGTTCATGCCTGAGAATGGACCCAGTCTAACTTCTGCAAATGCATTTCGGAATTTAATGTTTTCAGTCAATTCATGCCCCAGTGATTGGAACAACTGCATTCTCCGTTCGTTATTAAACTGGGTAATGATAGATTCTTAATGCTCTGAGGAGCTTTCAACAACTAACTACCGAGCAAGAATGAAACCACTGATCATAGAATCACTTCTCAGCCTTTTGGCTAAGATCAAGCATCAGATCAAACCCAAGACCAGGTGTAATGTCTTTTCCTGTCAGCCTGGATTTTGTTTGTCTCTCCTGTGGGGACCATGAATTGTCTTAATTTTGAATTTAGACTTTGGAGCAAGGAGATAGATTCGGGCTTGCCCGGTCCACTCCATGCATCAGCTTTATAACTTCAAGAATGGAGTGAAAACTAAAGATCTTAATGAAAAAAATTTCTTAAGGGAGTGGAGTAATTGAGTTGGAAGGTTTATCAGTTGCTTAAACAGCTGACAACACAAATTTCACCTGCTGAAGTTTGACCTTCCCTGGTCTGCTTCCCATTTCCTTAACTCCCTCGCACCTTGGTAGCTTTCTTGATTTTGCTCCTTACAGTTAGTGCTAAACCAGGGCATTCCTCTGACAGATCCCTCACGTTTGATAGAACAACCTGATAATCACACAACACTGAATGAATGCAGCTGTATGAATGATATTTTTGTATTCACATGAGCATGCCAATCATGAAGCTAATTATCTTTTGCCAGTAGCAAACACTTCTTGCAAAATGGACAGTTAAACTTCACATTATAATTAAAATCTGTACAAATTAACTTTAAACGTAATTGGATGGGAGGGGAGGTGGATGGGGTTACAATATAGTGTTCCTAGGTTCTAGTTAATGCCATTTAATTATCAATAACGTTGACCCTTTGATAACTGTGCCATAGATTGAAGTGTTGTTCAAATAACTGAAGATGCATAAGACAGTCACAGCACAATGTTCCACAAAGGAAAAGGTAATGAGTGCAGGCTGGTAACTTTAAGGTGAAGCACATTGAAATCCTTCCCCAACTTGCTCAAGGTTCCACACTTACACATTTGAGCCAATACCAGACACAACATCATAAAATTGAATGGCACAGGAGGCAGCCATTTGGCCCAGCATGCCTGTGCTAACTTGCTGATAAAGAGCTACAGCATCCAGTTAGGCCCACATCTCCACCCTTTCCCAACCCTAGCAGTTTTTCCCCCTTTTTAGTATATATCTAGTTCTGTTTCAAAACTTTAAGTTTTCACCCATCATTCCAGATCATCAAAACTTGCTGCACAAAAAGTATATTTTCCTCATCTTTCCTCTAATTCTTTTGCCAATCATTTTAAATCTGTATCCTCTGGCGACCAATTTTCCACCAGTAGAATCAGTTTCTTGTTATTTTCTTGTATCACAATCCTTCAGGATTTTGAAATTTCTGTCGAATCACTCCTTAACCTTCTGTGCTCTTAAAAAACTCATTTTTTCCAGACTTCACATAACTGAAGTACCTCATCCACAGGACATCCAGTGTTTGAGATCTCTCATTCAGCACACTGCTTGTGAAATCCCTCTCTTCTTCCTTCTTTCTAGCCTGGGCTTTTTGAACAATATGTTCCCTATGTCATGGTGGAAGATCTATCTCAGTCCTCCTGTTCACGTTGCTCTTAACTGGGAGCTAACAGTGAAAGTCAGGAGTCGACTGGTAATGTGCCATCACCTATTCCATCCTCACTCTGGAGAGTGACCTTAGCCTCCTGATTAGTGCTTCCCAACGGCAAACGTTGGCAGCACAATGGAAAATTCATATATTCGACCCCTTAACACAGAGGACCACCACATACCAGTGCCCCGTGTGCAATCATTATAGGCTTTTGTTTGAAAGAAACATTTACCAACAATGGAAGTTGCAGAATAACTGTTAGTTTCAGCTCTTTCCCAATCTTCCCATTGTTCTTAAAGCACCCACACATTTATCAGGGTGCCTTACTATCTTCTTTAATGTATCAAAGCAATGGCTGCCAAAGCAGACGTTTGTGCAGAATGCCTGATCAGGGGGATTGTAATTGGGGGATTGTTGCCTGCTTCATTCTGCTGCCTTTCCTGTTGTCCATGCAGAGCTGAATAGCTGTCTGGCAGGTGCCGGCATGCAGCACGTCACATCTCTTGCTCCCAGGTCGACCTTCCGTCCGTTCCTATCTTTACTCTTCTCCCCTTTTTAATTTTGGGGTACACCACTTGCCAATGTTGCAAGGACAAAAGCAAAAAAAGCAGAACCCCAGAAAGCAAAAGCTGTTGATCATACTTGAGATGTGAAATCACAATCCCACATGTGGGATTGAATATAAAAGTAGGGAGGTCTTGCTGCAGCTGTATAGGGCATTGGTGAGGCCGCAGCTGGAGTACTGTGTGCAGTTTTGGGCGCCGCACCTGCGCAAGGATATTTTGGCCCTGGAGGGAGTGCAGAGGAGGTTTACTAGGCTGATACCGGAGTTGAGGGGATTGAGCTATGAGGAGAGGCTGAATAAACTAGGCTTGTACTCGTTAGAGTTTAGAAGAATGAGGGGAGATCTCATTGAGACGTATAAGATGATGAATGGGATGGATAGGATAGAGGTGGAGAGACTCTTCCCGCTCAAAAAAGACAGTAGGACTAGGGGGCACAGCCTCAAGATAAAGGGGAGGCGGTTTAGAACGGAGTTGAGGAGGAACTTCTTCACTCAAAGGGTGGTGAATCTCTGGAATTCTCTGCCCGTTGAAGTGGTGGAGGCTGCCTCGCTAAATATTTTTAAGAAGCGGGTTGATGGGTTCTTGATAAGAGAGGGGATTAAGGGTTATGGGGAGAGGGCGGGAAAGTGGAACTGAGCCACAACAGATCAGCCATGATCTTATTGAATGGCGGGGCAGGCTCGAAGGGCTAGATGGCCTACTCCTGCTCCTATTTCTTATGTTCTTATGTTCTTATGAGACACCCATTCATTTCAGGACAATTGGTTACAATTTATTTGGGTCTATCTCAGAATATTGACGGCCACACCAAGTGAAAGGTGAGATTCTATCACATTCCTGACTTGAATCCTATATGTAGTAAAGAGGTTTTGATGGATCAGGAGGTGAGGCACTCACTCATCAAACAGCACCCAACTTCTATCCTATCCTGGTAGCCATGTCTAGGCCAGTTATGCTTCTGGCCAGTGGCGACCTCCTGGATGTTGTGGCAAAGGGTTTGATGATGGTGATATCAATGGAGTTAAAGATAGATGAATGTTCTTGTTCCTGAGGGCCATTATCTGGCAAGCGTGGCACAAATATTACCTGCCATTGGCCAGCCTAAGCCTGGATGTCTCCGAGCCCCATTTCAGGCCGTCATGGGTTGATTCATTATCAGGAGAGTTCTGAATGAAATTGTCAGAAACCAAGTCCTATCTTGCCTTTACAACAGAGGGCAAGATGTTGATGAAATACTTGGTGATGGTTGAGTCAAGAATGCTTCCCTGAGGCTGCGATGAATGCTTTAGACAACAACAATTCTTCCTTTGCTGCAGGTGTATTAAACAGCACAAAAATATAGACCCATGCTTTTGACAGCTTCCAACATTTCAAGTTTGTCCTGTGTTATCCAAGTTGGTATATCTCTGTTAGCATAAGCCACTTCAAACTGACATCAAATGCTAAGAATCAGATTCCTGTATTTAAACAAATATTTAGCATTTTGTTGTATGGATACAGTTAAGTAGGTCTGAAGAAGTCTTCATCATCATATGGAGGTGGACTATAAATCTTTATTGACTCTTAGAGCTATTTACAAATATGCAGTAAAGGATACAAACAAGGAGTTGTCTCCATGCTTGCTGGAATACACTGCTCTATCCAACATCGAGCTGACACTAAGTGAAGGCCATGTGTTCTCTTACGTCACCATGGGGGAGTACTGTATTCAGTTCCATATTAACCCTATATATGCCAGACCCTTATACTATACTTTTGAGCTATAATGTTGGTTTCAGTATGCTGGTAACTTCAAAGAGGACACAACATCAAAACTACACCACAAAATGGGTCAATATTTAGCAATTCTCCTTTCGCTAAATTAATAGGAGGTAGTGGTCTCAAAATCATGAAGCAAGAGTACCAGCTTTTATACAAAACAGCTGGTACATCCCACTATATGTAGTTTTTAAAGGATGCACAAGTGGCGACATGCATTTTAAAGATCAGAATAAGCAGACTATGCCAGCTCTTTGAATTAAAAATCACCTTAAAGATTTATGTCAAAAGGCCCGGGGAGTTAATTCTACAGCCCTTCATTTCTTGCATGCAACTCACCATTGCTCATTGAAAGACAGACAATAAAATATTGTCTAGACGATGAATTTGCAATGCACTTTGAGCAAGCAGCAGATGTAGCTTACTTTGCTTTGGGACTGTTTTATGACAAAAAAAAATCATTATTGGGATGTTGGTTCCATGAGCAAGGCTGCAACTTATTGCCAATCCCTAACTGCCCTTAAGAAGGTGGTGGTGAGGCAGCTTCTTGAACCGCTGCAGTCCTTGTGGCGTAGCTACACCCACACAGCATGGTGGCATAGTGGTTAGCACTGCTGCCTCACAGTGCCAGGGACCCAGGTTCAACACCGGCTTCAGGGGACTGTCTATCTGGAGTTTGCACATTCTTCCTCTGTCTGAATGGGTATCCTCTGGGTGCTCCAAAGATGTGCAAGTTAGGTTGATTGTCCAAAGATGTGCAAGTTAGGTTGATTGGCCATGCTGAATTGTGCCTTAGTTAATGGTTAGAAAATTATGAAGTTCAGAGACTACTTCAACGCTCAAATACTGTAATGCTTCATGTAGGTAATTATTTTGAAGGTTACGACATTTATTTTTGGTGCGAGCATGATTGCACTTCGAAGAAGCAAGATGAAAAAAAAGGACAACCTAACTTCACTCTCAATTGAGAAGAAGTAACACGGTGACTTTGAACCAGCTTTTTATTTCTGAAAGAGATGAATATTGTGAGCAAAAATCAAATGTCTTTCAAAAAAAGTACCATATTCTTGTCAACGCTCCCTGCCTGCTAATAGGCTTCCAGGCGACTAAAATTCAAGGTTGGCATTTGCAGGAATGGGAGAGGAAGCTTTTATCTGGATCACATGATCAGATTGCAGGTCTGAAAAGCAACCTCTTCTGCCTTGAGGTGAATAAGTAATAAAGAAGAAACTTTAATCACCCAAAGTAAATTTTTGAGTGACAAAGAGCAGTATATTCAATTGATTCACTCCCAATACTATCGCCATATAAAGGCCAGCTGAGCAATTTTCATCTTCGCAATCTGTGGTGCATTATGAGTATATCCTGGCAAGATAAAACCACAAGTGTGGCCATCTTCTCAAAGGCAGAGTTCCCGTGCTTGTTAGCATTCATCAAATAGTGACTACTTTGTTGACTTGGACACGTCCGTAGGATGGAAGACAGTCACATACTTTGGTACTTTCTGTAGTTAGGTGGCCAGAGTCAAACAATGAATGGGGGACCCAAAGCCCCTTTTCAAGGATGCTTGCAAGCGTGACAAGACCCTAACTAGAAAGGGTCAAGGGCTTCAAGTTTTTAGGTGTCCAGGTCATCAACAACCATTCCTGATCCCCCCCATGCCGACACTATAGTTAAGAAAGCCCACCAACGCCTCCACTTTCTCAGAAGACTAATGAAATTTGGCCTGTCAGCTACGACTCTCACCAACTTTTACAGACGCACCATAGAAAGCATTCTGTCTGGTTATATCACAGTTTGGTATGGCTCCTGCTCTGTGCAAGACCGCAAGACCACAAGAAACTACAAAAGGTTGTGAATATAGCCCAATCCATCAAGCAAACTAGCCTCCCATTCCATTGACTCTGTCTACACTTCCCGTTGCCTCAACAAAGCAGCCAGCATAATTAAGGACCCCACACATCCCAGAGATTCTCTCTTCCACCTTCTTCCTTTGGGAAAAAGATACAAACGTCTGAGGTCATGTACCAACTGACTCAAGAACAGCTTCTCCCCTGCTGCCATCAGAATTTTGAATGGACCTACCTTGCATTAAGTTGACCTTTTTCTACACCTTAGTTATGACTGTAACACTACATTCTGCACTCTCTCCTTTCCTTCTCCATGAACGGTGTGCTTTGTCTGTATAGCATGCAAGAAACAATACTTTTCACTGTATGCTAATACATGTGGCAATAATAAATCAAATCAAATCACAACATGGATTATTGCACCTGGGAGTCAGTAGCAGATGACAGTGTAAAATGGTGAAAAATAGAATTCTTACAGTGCAGAAGCCATTGGGCCTGCACCGATAACAATCCCATCTGGGCTCTAGCCCCCTAACCCGATCTATTTACTGTGCTAATACCCTGACACTAAGGGGCAGCTTAGCATGGCTTACCATCTAACCCGCACATCTCTGGACTGTGGGAGGAAACTGGAGCACCCAGAGGAAACCTACACAGACATGGGGATAATGTGCATAATCCATACAATCACCCAATGCTGGAATCGAACCTAGGTCCCTGGTGCTATGAAGCAGTAGTGCTAACCACTGTGCAAATGTGCCACCTAACATATCCTTCTGCACTGTCAGGATTCTTTGACGTGCCGTCCAATGTATCCTATGGGCTGGCATGTACCACGATGAACAGTGGCTACGTCAAAACCTCAAAATCAACAATGCTTGGTAGCTTCATGTGCCGCACTTGTGGCAGAACCTGCCTCTCAAAGATTGGCTTCTTCAGCAAAGACCCCCTTCCCCCCCATCTAAAATGGATTTGTACGCTGCATTTTCATCATCTTTCCTAAATGGAAGGATGCCACTGTTGATGACAAAAGGCATTTAACAGCACATGGCGTACAAAACAACTGTTTCACATCATTGCCATCACCATAGAAACCTGAGCGGCAAACGATGCGATAGGCCTTCCCAGAAAGAGTCCGCCTGCCAATGGCTGAGATGGCCATCACCACCATTAGATTCAGGGCCCAGTACTGGGACCTCTTCTATTCGTAATATATATAAATGACTTGGAAGAGGGCGTACATGGTGTGATCAGCAAGTTTGCAGATGACACAAAGATGGCAGGATTGGCCGACAGTGAGGAGGAGTGTCAGGCGACACAGCAGGATATAGATAGGCTGGTATATTGGGCAGATAAATGGCAGATGGAATTTAATCCTGATAAATGCGAGGTGATGCATTTTGGAAGGAATAAAGTAGAGGGGAGTTACACGATAAAGGGTAGACCTATTCAGAGTATAGAAATGCAGAGGGACCTGGGAGTGCACTAGCACAAGTCTTTGAAGGTGGCAACACAGGTGGAGAAGAATGCGAAGAAAGCTTATGGTATGCTAGCCTTTATAGGAAGGGGTATAGAGTACAAGAGCTGGCATCTAATGCTACAGTTGTACAGAATGTTGGTTAGACCGCATTTGGAGTACTGCGTCCAGTTCTGGTCACCTTACTACTGGAAGGACGTGGAGACCCTGGAGAGAGTGCAGAGGAGGTTTACCAGGATGCTGCCTGGTATGGAAGGACTGGGTTATGAGGAAAGATTGGGTAAATTGGGGCTGTTTTCCTTAGAAAGACAGAGATTAAGGGGGGATCTAATAGAGGTGTATAAAATAATGAAGGGTATAGATAGAGTAAACAGTGGCAGGCTTTTTCCTAGATTGGAGACAAATATCACGAGGGGCCACAGGCTTAAGGTGAGGGGGAAGAGGTATAATTTGGATGCTAGAGAGAGGTTTTTCACACAGAGGCTCGTGGGGGTATGGAATGCACTGCCAAGTAAGGTGGTGGAGGCAGGCACGCTGGACTTGTTTACGGTTTACTTAGATAGACACATGAGCGAAATAGGATTGGAGGGTTATAGGAGACTGTTTTAAATAAGGATCAGAGCCTCGGTGCATTCCTGGAAATCAACTGTTACATGTGTTGATGTTTTTCTCTTTTACTCCGCAGATGCGTCGGTCCACCTTGTCATCTAACGAGGGGCATGCACACGGTGGGGATTGCGTGGGCTGCTCTTGAAATTTCGAGAGTAGCCTAGTACTTCACGTCGTTTGTGTATGCTTAAAACTGGACCAGCAGATGGGCACCACAACAGCTCAGTGACTATCACTGTCTGCTGTGCAGATACATGGATTTGGGCCAGTGTCTGTGGGAGTTTGCGCATTCTCCCTGTGGTTGCTTGGGTTTCTTCCGGGTGCTCCGGTTTCCTCCCAAAGATGTGCTCTTAGGCTGATTGGTGGAACAAATATATGGATATGTGGTATATATGGATTTTAGTAAGGCGTTTGATAAGGTTCACCATGGTAGGCTTCTGCAGAAAATGCAGATGTATGGGATTGGGGGTAATCTAGGTACTTGGATCAGGAATTGGCTAGCAGATAGGAGACAGAGGGTGGTGGTTGATGGTGAATATTCGTCATGGAGTTCGGTTACGAGTGGTGTGCCTCAGGGATCTGTTTTGGGGCCACTGCTGTTTGTAATTTTTATTAATGATCTGGATGAGGGTATAGTTGGGTGGATTAGTAAGTTTGCTGATGACACCAAAGTCGGAGGTGTGGTAGATTGTGAGGAAGGGTGTCATAGTTTGCAGGGTGACTTAGACAGGTTGCAGAGCTGGGCCGCGAGTTGGCGGATGGAGTTTAATGCAGAGAAGTGTGAGGTAATTCATTTCGGTAGGAGTAACAGATGTGTTCAGTATAGGGCTAACGGGAGGATTTTGAATAGTGTGGAGGAGCAGAGGGATCTAGGTGTATGTGTACATAGATCCCTGAAAGTTGGGAATCAAGTAGATAAGGTTGTTAAGAAGGCATACGGTGTCTTGGCGTTTATTGGTAGGGGGATTGAATTTAGGAGTCGCAGCGTCATGTTGCAACTGTACACAACTCTGGTGCGGCCGCACTTGGAGTACTGTGTGCAGTTCTGGTCCCCAGATTACAGGAAGGACGTGGAGGCTTTGGAGAGGGTGCAGAGGAGGTTTACCAGGATGTTGCCTGGTATGGAGGGGAGGTCCTATGAGGAGAGACTGAGGGATTTGGGGTTGTTTTCGCTGGAAAGAAGGAGGCTAAGAGGGGATCTTATTGAAACATATAAGATGATTAGAGGTTTAGATAGGGTGGATAGTGATAGCCTTTTTCCTCGGATGGAGAAAGCTAGCACGAGGGGGCATGGCTTTAAATTAAGGGGGGGTAGTTATAGGACGGATGTCAGGGGTAGGTTCTTTACCCAGAGGGTGGTGAGGGATTGGAATGCCTTGCCTGCTGCGGTTGTAAATGCGCCTAGTTTGGGGGCGTTTAAGAGATCTGTGGATAGGTTTATGGACGAAAAGGGATTGGTTTAGATTAGTGGGTCAGTGTTTTTTTTTAAAAAACTGGTCGGCGCAACATCGTGGGCCGAAGGGCCTGTTCTGCGCTGTAATGTTCTATGTTCTATGTTCTAAATTGTCCCTAAATTATTCTCCCCTTAATCTGGTTTCCAATGGGGGTACCATAAGCATAGCCATGGGTCAAGGGTGGAGGAGAAAAAACACATTGTTAAGATGGCGGTGCGGGCTCGTTGGGCCGAAGGGCCCGTTTCCCATGCTGTGTTGTTCTTTGTTCTTTATTCAGGCCCAACTCCTCTCCCTGTACCTCTCATTTGTATGAATAAAAACACCTGACTATAGATGAGCTGTCCTGCTTAGTGCCAAAATCTATCTTGATTTTCAAGGCATGTGACTATACAGTAACACTAAGGGCTAGATTTAATGGAAGCAGCAAGAACTCATTCACTGGCTATCCAGCTGGGGTATGTCTCTCATCTCTGCTGGAATTCTACCACCCCACCCGTCACAGGAATCAGAGTGGGCAAGGGACGGACAATGGGAAGGTTTGTCAACCTTGGGTGGGATTTTCCATCTTGGGTTGAGCGAGACCATCAGGGAAGGCTGCCGAAGGAAGTACACTCAGGCATTTAACTGGGCAGTGGTGGGCCTTACTACAGCCTGTTTTGTCCTCTTACTACAGCTTGGTATCTTCTGTTTCTTCTTTGCCTTTGTTCTTTCTTGCTCTGCTTCTTTGATGCTCCCCTGTTCTGTTGGATAAAAGCTCCATTCCACAGTCCCACAAAGTCCTGGCTTATCATTCCTGGTTTTACAGTTATGGTGAAAATCCATCTGATAAATTGAAGTCTGCCACATAAGCGGAAGGACTTTCAAAAAGCAGAAGGGGGGCCATTTGGTCTATTGGGCCTACACTGACAACAATCACATCTGAATTAACGTATTGACTTAACTTGATTTTGGCGTGGACAGATGGAGCAAGATGACACAGCAAGAGGAGTAATTACCATAACAGGAAGCTGTCTGGACAGGCTGGAGACTATTTTGACCACTTACATACGTAAAGACAGGGAAAACAATGATACCAATCAATTGTGGGTGGTATTTGTTGGAGCCTATTATTGGTGCGATCTGTCTCAGGGGTATAGTTCTGGGTTTTAAAAAAAGGTTTTTATAAAAGCAAGACATTTCATAAAAGTGCAATGAGTGCAGTGAGACATGGCTCCAGCACAACTGCTCTAACTTCACCTTTCACCTTCTCTTGCTATCTTTTTAATCACTTGCTACCAATCTCCCCAGCAAGCTTAAGGCAGCCATGACCTTGTGCTCTCTGTCATGGGCTTAATGTTAAATAAGGGGCAGAATTCTCCCCAAAGAATCCTAAGTGTCGAATTTGCGTGAAAACTGGAATAATTTATGCCGGTTTTTACAGTGGGAGTTCACAGAAGAATCTCCCACACTCTGTGCACTGCAGAGACCATCAGTGTGAATATCATTAAAAACTAGGGGGCAAAGCCTATTCCTGCTGGAAAGGCTCAAATCAGCATGCTGAGTGGGCTGCGCATACGCTGATCTGTCAGCGCTGAGATTGGTGCATGCACAATGGCCCCGCACTGATGGCCTCCCAATTGCTGGCCAGCAGCATGAACCCTGCAACACTGGCTCTCCGCGCCCCCCTCACCACCATGGCCTGATCACTGGCTCCCTCAAACATTCCCAGGATCAGCCACATACACCCTGCCTGCCCCTGCAGGCTGACCGCCCCCATTGACTGATTTCCCAACACCCAGCCCACCTCGATCGCTGGCCTCCCTCTTTCCCTCACCAGTCCTGACTGCAGAGTGGCAGCGGAACCCCTCCCCCCATTGTCACCAATTGCCCACAGGCCCTCCCCCTCGGCACTGCATCACGCTTGATGGGCAGTGCCAAGGTGCCCCCTGGGCATTGACAGTTTGTTCTTTGGGCCACGTCAGGTGGCCCAGGCTGGTGCAGTCGGGGTGCCAATGCCCAGGGGGCACCAAACCCCACAGCCCAACTCCCAGCAGGGTCAGGTCGCTAGCTCTCCAAAAGTAGTGGGCTAACGTAATCCCGGCAGGAGTGGAACACTCTGGCGGGGTGGGAGACACTGGAGAATTCAGGCCCGGGCTTGCTAATGATATTCAAATAATATTAAAACGACCATTTAAATTGTCTTTGCACCTCTCTGCTAATTTCTGATGCGGAGAAGGCGCACCAGAAATCCGGCGCTGGGAGACGCAAGCTGGGTGCAAACATTCACACGTAAATCCCACAAATTGGCTGCTGCGGGATTCTTCCGACCTGCTGCGGTAAAAATTTGGCGCAGTGGGATGGGAGTATCACAGCCAAGATCTTTAATTTTTAAATTGTTAAACATTCAGAAGGTCTGCTTTATTGTTCAAGCAATTCAAATTTGTGCATAAATCCAAGATATTGTCCAGATTCTAATGTAAATCTTCTTTCCAGTGTATTAATAATAAATGGTTGCTTTCTTAAAAAGCCATGGTTTGTGCTTGAACTTTTTTCCGTGAGCCCATTAAGTTAAAATCAAAGTTAAATTTATTTATTACTGTCACAAGTGGGCTTACATTAACACTGCAATGAAATTACTGTGAAAATCCCCTAGTCGCCACACTCTGGCACCTGTTCGGGTACAATGATGGAGAATTTAGCATGGCCAATGCTCCTAACCAGCACGTCTTTTGGACTGTGGGCAGAAACCACAGCATCTGGAAAAAACTCATGCAGACACAGGGAGAATGTGCAGATTCTGCACTGACATGACCCAAGCCAGGAATCAAACCCAGGTACCTGGCACTGTGAGAAAGTAGAAGCGTTGGTGGGCTTTCTTAACTGTAGCGTCCGCATGGAGGGGCCAGGACAGGTTGTTGGTGATCTGGGCATCTAAAAACATGATGCTCGCAACCATTTCTACTTTGTCCCCATTGATTTAGACAGGGGCATGTCCTCCACTACGCTTCTGAAGTCAATGACTTTTGTTTTTGGGGGGACTGAGTAACCTCTTTTGGTGCGCTAATAACTTTATGACTCAGATCTTTTTGCTTGTTGCTTCCCATACTTTGCCCCCAATTCCCCTCATTTTTGTCTCCTTCCCATTGCCCCCTGGGATGAACCCCACAAAAAAATGATCCAGATCACCAGAAAAAATGAAGGTAATGTCGCCATCACTGATTAGTGGGCCAAGTGATCAACCACTGGTTTTCAGTAGATGTGATGGAATAAAAATCAGAGGAGATGATTTTCCATGGCATTTTAATGACCAGGCAATGAAGTTGCAAAGGGTACCTCACTAGGGTCTGTCCAGAGGCTAAAACTCGGAGCTTCAATTCTCCCCCACACTCCTCTGCTTTCCATTCCTCCTCATTTCTGATTAATGATGTCCCAAGTAGGAAGGGAACTCACTATTCAAAGGGAGTTGGGAGTGATATTGGACTATTTTCCGATAACTTGACACGAGTAGTCATTTGTAATAAAGATATTGGGGTAGAAAGTTTTAAACATTAAAATATTATCCAAGGACCTTGAGTGAGCCCTTGAGCCTCCAGAGATGGGCTTTGGAGGGTAGCTCTCATTAAATATTTTGGTCGTAAACTCCACAGGGACAGAGAATTCTGTATTGACCAGTCTGTCAAATAGATTCCAAACAAATGTTACATTCATATGGCATTTATATGGTTTCGATGTGGCCATAGCAGCTTTGAACAATGTACTATCAGAGAGCTATTGTAACTTCATTATATTATAAATTGAGACTAAAGAAATTTGGCATGTCCACTACAGCTCTCAGCAACTTCGACAGATGTGCCACAGAAAGCATTCTTCCTGGTTATATCACAGCTTGGTATGGTTCCTACTCTGTCCAAAGCCACAAGAAACTACAAAGGGTCATGAATGAAGCCCAGTCCATCGCTCAAACCAGCCTCCCATTCTTTGATACTGTCTACGCTTCCCGCTGCCTTGGTAAAGCAGCCAGCATAATCAAGCCAGCAATCCAGTCAATTCTTTTCAGCTGTTCTAACCCTGTAAGACCTATAAGTTTATTTCCCTCAGCTGCCCATCTAATTTCCTTTAGAAACTGCTCTTATCCAGAACTTTCAAAGGTGCTACAACTGATAACTACCAATATTATCAGAGTCATTGATGAGGAACTTGGTTCATAACATCAGTGCTCATACTATAGAATACTGGCAAAAGGCTTAACAATATTGAGAGAACTTTTACTGTGGAGAACGTAACCTCCTCAGTCGAGGCCCATTTACAGCCTGTTGAAAAATAGCTGCTTACAATAACAGAAATTCTGGATGGTTTAGAGAACTGAGGCTGGAGGAAAATTGTTCAGATTATCAGTTTACCAGAAGGAGCTGAGGGTAAGCTCCCAGTTAGTTTCTTTGAGAATTGACTACCATATTTTCTCAACATAGAAATGAAAGCTGGGCACATTAAAGTGGAAAGGGCACACCAATTACACACTCTGAGACCAAGGTTCAATTAACAACCATGGCCTATAATTCCACAACTTCGAAGACTGCTAAGAAATTGATGGAGGTAGGTAGACTTACGGGTTTCAACAAAGTTAGAAGACAACTGAAGGTCATTGGAACACGGTATGCCCTACTGCATCCTACCATACAGAGGGTGACCCTCAACGACTCTACAAAAAATTCTACACCCCATTTAAAGCCATGGCTTTCAGGGAAGCAACTGTTCAGGTTCCTCAGCTGAATTACATTATTAACAGGTTGCAATTGACTGTAAAGTTTGGACTTTATCCCTTTTAATTATATTCTTTTATTTTATACTTTTATTTATTGTACTGACAAGGCTGGTCCAGTGCCTGAGCACTATAGTGCGTATTGTACTGAAGAAATGCTGGGACTTGTACATGAGTTTGATGAATAATATTCTTCAGCATGTTTTTTTTCTAGACAAGGAATATGTTTTGCAGGTTGTATGATACTAAGGCTGTATGAGAAATGCCTTTCTTCTTATTTTATATATACATACATATAATAACTTTGTACATATTGGGTGGAATTGTCAAAAACATTGGTGGGGAGACATGGTGTGTTTCACGCCATTATTTTGAAAAACGGGCCTAAACATGCAAGTAAAGCCACTTGCGCTGAGATCGGAGCATTTCCGTTCAGACTAAGAGATAACCTTCCCCCACTCCACCACAGTGGTCTAAAGGGCCCCCTCCTCTGCCACAGATTCAAAGCCACCATTTGCACCCCCATGATCAAAGTTGCCATTACTCTTCCCCATGCCTCCATCAAAGCTGGCATCTCACCATACTTCCATCCTACACCATCAAAACCAACATCTCCCTCTCTCTTCCCCCACCAAAAGGCATTGCTGGCATCACTCTCTTTCTCTCCCCACTACACACACATGCCAGTACCCATCCTGCTCACCCCCACACCCCCACCCACCATAAATCCACCTAGTCAACAAGCGAAGGCGTTAGCATGTGTATGTGATGAATAGGGATGTTTGGAGAACATTAATCCCTGAGGACAAAAAGTTAACTTTCATCTTGGTTCCCCATCAATGTAGA
The DNA here is from genome assembly GCF_965287045.1 of Carcharhinus amblyrhynchos. Taxonomy (NCBI): domain Eukaryota; kingdom Metazoa; phylum Chordata; class Chondrichthyes; order Carcharhiniformes; family Carcharhinidae; genus Carcharhinus; species Carcharhinus amblyrhynchos. The sequence continues at coordinate 48,541,716 of NC_137327.1, forward strand.
GTCATATAGTCACAGACATTTTCAGCATGGAAACAGGCCCTTCAGCCCAACTTGTTCATGCTGCCCTTGTTTTTGTAATACCAGAATTGATTATCTTTTACCGCCAAAAACAATTTTACACTGAGTGGTTTCCTGCTCCATGGGTAGTATTGTGATCTTTAAACATGTGCCTGTTTCCCTGGAATTTTCACTCAAGGGAATTTATTTACAATCTAGAAAATGGAGATTTAACTCATCGCATTTTTAGGATAGGGGGGTTTCAATTCCCGCCCTCCAAGGAGTCAGCAAAAAGAACATCCTTGCCAATACTGCCTTACCAAAGTCATTTTGTGCTCCAACAAGCATCTATTAGCTGGAGGTGGGACTTCCACCTGTTACTCAGGAGGAACGAAGGGATGGAAGTCCTGATGTTAAAAGGAGGCTGCTGACAGAGGCTCCCCCACATCTTTCTAGCCTGAGGCCTGAACACGGTTACTTTTTGGCCTTCCCCTCTGCCCCTGAACTCCTCCTAGTTGGGCTGGGTGTGAAACGGCCCTTAAATGATCAATAATTAGCCACTTAGGGGAATTAATAATTAGCCACTTATCATACCTGGGAGTAGGTACGATCGCAGCATTTAAGGGGCATCTAGATGAGTATATGAATAGGATGGGAATGGAAGGATATGGACTCTAAGTGCATACAGATTTAGTTTAGGCAGGCATCATGATCAGCGCAGACTTGGAGGGCCCGTTCTCGTGTTGTGCTGTTCTTTGTTCAATTGGAGCAAGGGAGGGTTGTCTGGCCTAGGCCTCAACCTTCCATGCATAGATCGGTGGACAGGTAAGGGAGAGCAGGCAGGAGCCTGACAGGAAAGCCAGCCGAGAAACTTCATCCACCCCAGCTCCCACAAACCTACAATTCCTCCAGGGAGGAAGGTAAAATTCTGCCTCCTAAGTTAGATATAAGTCACTAATGGAGACTGTTAGATATCGCTGTGTCAGTACAGGTCAGCATCAAATCCTTTTTCACAAGAGCCTTTAGCTTTGTGCAACATGACCTGCAGAACTGAAATCAGAATGAAGAAATGATTAATCTTCATCGAAGCTTCTGACTGGGTGTGGTTCTGTGTTCTGTTTTACTGTAAATAGTTTTTCTACTAATTTCTGTTTACTGTAAATTTCTGTTTAACCCCAGTATTCTGTTTGGAAATTCTTGGGAGAAACAAACACTGCAAGCAGTAAAAAAAATTCCTGTATTCATTTTAACGCCTCCAGCCTGCGAAAAGGCTTTCAGGCAACTAAAATTCAAGGCTGGCATTTGCAGGAATGGAAGAGGAAGCTTTTATTTGGATCACGTGATCTGATTGCAGGTCTAAAAAAAGCCTCTTCTGCATAGAGCTGAATAAATAATAAACAAAATACTTTGATCACCCGCAGCAGATTTGCTTGAGAATGGAAAAGAGCAGATTGATTCAATCCCAGTGCTTTCAATGTACAAAGGCCCAGTGTTTAACAGCCAAGTTCAGTTGCAGCCATTTCACACCGTAGTGATCACCATAGAAACCACCTTATCTTCCTGTATCTCTCAAATGTACGGATACAAGCTCCTGACAATAGATGCTCTGTACAGCTTAGTGTGAAATCTATCTCTGGCAACAGGGCATGTGACCACTTAAAAACTTGTTTTTACAAAACAACACAATAGGTGCAACAAATGCTGGTAAATATAACAGCCTCTATTCGTAGCCTGTTTATAACATACAGGTTCTCATCATTGTGCATCTCAGGCTTTGCTTCTCCCTTTCCTTAAACTTGTCTCTGTGACTCATTATTTCCCGTTGCTATGTTTGCTCTTTGCCTTTAATACATGCATCTTTTGTCCCCCCTCGTTTTCCGTTTCCTGCCCCTCACTCCTTGAAGTGTAAGCTGTAAATCATGATAAATATTTGGAATGCTTGCACCTCTGGGTGCGGGAACATCAGTAAGACTGGTTGCGTTTTGATCTCGAAGCTTATCAGATTGGTTATCCCTCGACGTGGCACTGTTTGGCAACATGAATTGAATGAAAGGTAAGAATGCACAGCTACAGAGTGCTGCAAGGGTTCAAGTCAGAATGATCCCACTTCTCCCTTCGGATTTCTCTAATGTTTATTAATCTATTTTTGAGAGGTACAGATGATCAGAGCTGTATTAAACTCAATTCAAACAGTGCACTTGAGCTTACAATCCACATTCCATCATTCTTTACTCAACTGTCTCTGTCAAAATTGGTGTTATGAATTTCAAGCCCAAGTCACTTGTTTGATACATGCATCGTCAGCGCAGGAAATCAGTGCTGGCTTGCAATGCTAGGAGAGAGAAAGATTGAAGATGTTGGCGGCAGCCTTGACTGGCACTGGCAGCTAGGGCAGTACCTATGTTGCAGGTGCCTTTGCAACATATAGCAAAGTTCTGTCAGCTGCTAATCTAGAATCAGTGGAAGAAACAGCCCTCAGTCCTTTGCAAATATATAGACCATAACATATAGGAGCAGAGTTAGGTCATTCAACCCATCGAGTCTGCTCTGCCTTTCGATCATGGCTCATGTTTCTTAACCCCACTGTCCCACCTTTTCCTCGTAACCTTTGATCCTAGGTGTAACCGAAGTGCACCAAGGGCTGCGGATATGATTGGAAGGACAATGGTGGCCTCCTCAGGGTGCCTTCTTTCACCTGTTGTGCTTCCATAACAAAATCTGGAACTGGACTCCTGTCCCAAACAAGTTTTATTTTCATCTGCTTTCCAGTGTGAGACTTTGCAACTTACACATACATGTCTCATTGCTTCTTGAGCTCCAATAAGAGTTGATCTTGGAAAACCTTGTTATCATGCTCCCTTTTCTCTGCAGAATTCCATTAAATGTCTCACTTATACTGCAACTTATTTGTCTGGTGAGTAACCATGGATTGTCTTCCCGTTAGATTAAGTACAGATTTTACTGAGTTGAGTTAATGTAGACCCTCCCAAAAGTAACATATTAGAGAAAGTCAGTTTTAAAAAGGACACAACACTAAAATATTACCATAAACATGGCAACAAAAACCAAACCAAATATACAAAGCTTCTTCTTTTTAAAAGTTCTATAATGCAAGGGTTTCGCTTGTTCTATTGAAATTGCACTGTGAAGGCAAAACATATAATCCCTGTGCCAGTATGGTGAACATGTGGCAAGTCTTTGTTTAAAAATATTTGTCTATATTTTAGAACATAGAACATTACAGCGCAGAACAGGCCCTTCGGCCCACGATGTTGCGCCGACCAGTTTTTTTTAAAAAAAAACAGACCCACTAATCTAAACCAATCCCTTTTCATCCATAAACCTATCCATAGATCTCTTAAACGCCCCCAAACTAGGCGCATTTACAACCGCAGCAGGCAGGGCATTCCAATCCCTCACCACCCTCTGGGTAAAGAACCTACCCCTGACATCCGTCCTATAACTACCACCCCTTAATTTAAAGCCATGCCCCCTCGTGCTAGCATTCTCCATCCGAGGAAAAAGGCTATCACTATCCACCCTATCTAAACCTCTAATCATCTTATATGTTTCAATAAGATCCCCTCTTAGCCTCCTTCTTTCCAGCGAAAACAACCCCAAATCCCTCAGTCTCTCCTCATAGGACCTCCCCTCCATACCAGGCAACATCCTGGTAAACCTCCTCTGCACCCTCTCCAAAGCCTCCACGTCCTTCCTGTAATCTGGGGACCAGAACTGCACACAGTACTCCAAGTGCGGCCGCACCAGAGTTGTGTACAGTTGCAACATGACGCTGCGACTCCTAAATTCAATCCCCCTACCAATAAACGCCAAGACACCGTATGCCTTCTTAACTACCTTATCTACTTGATTCCCAACCTTCAGGGGTCTATGTACACATACACCTAGATCCCTCTGCTCCTCCACACTATTCAAAGTCCTCCCGTTAGCCCTATACTGAACACATCTGTTACTCCTACCGAAATGAATTACCTCACACTTCTCCATTTTGGTGCCCTAATGAAGCTGTACACAAAACCTTGATCCTGACTCTAGTGCACAAGGGATGATTCACTGACAAATCACAGCCTGGAGGAACCTGTCACAACCCAAGCCTTTGGACTGCTTGGGCTCGGTTGACTTCTTGACTCACTGTTCCAAAGCTGCATTTTTACAGCTGAACAGTAAACCTTTTCCGAGGCACCATCAGCCTTCTCTTGTGGACTTAAAGGGCCCAATTCTCTCAAAAAAATTCTAAGTGCAGAATTGGAGAGAAAAATGGTGTAATTCACAATTATTTTTCCATTGGGAGTTCAGACTCGAATCTCCCACACTCTGTGCAATGCAGAGGTCACAATCATGAATATCATTGAAAGTTCAGGGGACAGAGCCTATTCACGCTGGAGTCTGACAGTCCCAGAACTCTGCGCATGCTCAGTGGCCCTAGACTGTCAGCCTGCAGTTTGCTGGCCAGCTCAATCGCTGTGCTGCCCCTCCAAGGCCCAATTGCACAACCATTCCCAGGCCAGTTCCGAACTCCCCCACTCCAGGGCACTGCAATCTCCAGCTCCCCCTCCCCCCAATCACTGGCCTCCCTCCAGCCCCAACTGATCCTATCTGCAGAGTGGCAGCCGGACACCCCAACCCCACTGATCGCCCCCTTGGCCCTGCCTACAATAAGCCCTTCCCCTTGGCACTGCCCAATGCTCAGTGGGCAGTGTGAAGGTGCCCCAGGCATGGGCACTTTCCCCCTTGGCCAATGCCAGGAGACATCACCCCTTTGCCACCGAATCCCCTTAGTGGTCCCGATTGCCCCCCCCTTCACTCTGGTGGGGCCTCTCGCTAGATCTCTGCAAGTGAGGAGTTACTCTAAACCCTTCAGAGTGAAATACTCCTGGCCGGATGGGCGATGCTTTCGGGCCTGGTGAACTCTGCCAGGCTGATAATGACATTTAAATTGCATTAGAAATAGATTTAAATCACTTACTATCTTCCAGCCAGTTCCCAGCCGGTCCTCACTGTGCCTGCTCTCCAGCTGTAGGAGACATGCATGTGTTGGGACTGCATGCATGAATCCCACAAAAAGGCCGACATGCGCATCTCCCAACTTGACACGCCTGAAAACATGTGCGTCGGGATGGGAGAATCAGGCCCAAAAAGTTTTGTGGCATTATTTTGAAGATGAGCAAGGATGTCATTCATGATATCCCAGCCAATATTTATTCCTTAACCAAGATCACCGTTATCTGGTAACTATCACATTGCTGTTAGTGCGAGTTCGCTGTGTGCAAATTGGCTGCTGCATTTCCTTAATTACAATAGCGCCTGCACTTCAACAGTACTTCATTGGCTTCAGAGCAATTTGTGATGGCCATAAAAGGCGCCATATAAATACAAATCCTTTTTTTTTCTTTTTATTCCTCCATTAGAAATCAGAATGGAAAAGGGAAAGGAAAAATCATTCAGCATTTGATTTAAAATACCGCACCAAAAGGAAATGATTAAACTGTCCGAAAACCTCCAGGCATACAGTATTGTTTGTGCTTTACAAAAGATGTTGCCTTCAGCAAATGAAAGGAAGACAAATAAATATGAAATATGTCCAGTCTTAGAAAACACACTACATGTTCTACCTCTGAGTGAATTAGTGCTGTTTACATGGATCACAGCACTAATTTGAATCAATTGATTTGAATGAAATTGATCCATTTCTCATTTCTTCATTGCTAAATGCAAGAGTTACACACAGGGGAAAAGAACATGCCTGAGGCAAGAGAATTATTAGGCTGTTGTAGCACTCTTAATCTTGCAAACTGCAATACACATTGGAGATAAGCCCGACAATTTTATTATGAGTGGGAAAGATTTGGGAACATTAGTCATGAGCAATGGAGTTACGCACAGACAAGGCAGAATAGCCGATTGTTTCTTATTGAAATTGCTGTTTGTACAACTCATGAACAAACAAATATTCGCAGTAATCTAGGTTTATTGTCGATACAAGCACTGGGGGAGGTGGGGAGTAAATTTCAACTTGTGTCTATTCCTTGTGAGCTTGTGAAATGAGCATCATAGGCTCCAAAATTTTGCGTTGCCACTGCTGAATGGCAGTTCCTCAGATATACAAATTGGAGTCATACATTGGTTTTTGGACATTTGATGTGAAATCAAATTTACGCTGCCCCATGCCTATGGTACCAGGTCTGGAGAGGCCTAACTAGTTGTCAAAGGCATCCCAAGCAATATCCACTTTTGACTTTTATATGTCTAGGAAAAGTAGAATGAGCCTCGCTTGGGCCCACAAGAATACTCCAGCCTGTTGCTGGTGCACTGCGGCCCACCTACTCCCAGTTCAGACTTCTGCTTCTACCCCCCCTCCACCAATCATGTTCACAGCCTTCTTCTGCCCTATGGTGGGTTGCAATGGGAAAGCTTGTTTGTCCTTAGTCGCTGCCACTGGCATTTAAGTGAGGTTCAAAATTAACTTTAATTCAGTCCTCAGGCTGGCATTGATCAGCATATGCCATAGTTGGTCAGATTGCCTCATGTCCAATTGGTGCCAGTCAACTTTTTCCTCCATTATTTTAGACACAGTGGGATTTTTTAATGCACATTTTAATAACTATGAAATTCAAATTACATTAACGGGGTTGGTTGGAGTGGGAGGAGGGGAGGGGGTTTCAATGTATCACTGGCGTGTGTATAAACTTGGTTACTAATGAAACCATCTTATTTCCTTTTCTTTGAACAACATTTTCACATTCAATGATACGCTGTTGCTTCCTTCAGTAAAATGAGGATCATTTGAAACAAACATCCTCGCCCTAAGGATTCTACTTAAGGACCAAGATTTTTGAGAACAACCGACCAACAGGAGGTTTGGAGGTTGATTTGTCCATCAGTTTGATTGGAGGTTGATTTGTCTGGTGGAGGGGCAGGGCTCACTTCTTCAGCTTAGTGTGCTCGGTGATATGCTCATTCATTCGAAAGTTGAGCTTTCTGCTGTTCAGTTGTATTCTGCTGATTATTCCACTCTTGCAGTGGGATTTAAACACATCCACTAGATTCCTGCCTTCAGGTTGGCAGCCCTCCAAAAACCTCTTGCAATGATGCACTTTGGCAATCTGCCTGGTCAATAGGAACTTTCGACAGAATGTTTCCTTTTCGATAGTGACATGGAAAAGCCATAATTCATTGAAGAGCCACATAGGGCCATTATTTATGAGAGGAAAGTACACTGTGGTGCATATTAATTTCTGAACCCAAGCCCACCAACAAATCTGGCCTCTATAAGACCAAACATGGTTTACAGGGAGTCTTGAATTAATTGAACTGTGGATTAATTTGCATATAATTATGAACTAATTATCTTAATCCAATATTATCTCAATGCCAATACAATTATAATCTGTGTTCAGAAAGATGGACTGTGCAATTTGAGTTGGATGGTAAGATTAATTTATTCTGATAAACCTACTTTACCTATGTAAATTTAGCCTGACTTGCTACATCCTTTTTATCCCTAGGATGCTACTCTTCAAAACTGCTTAGGCAGTATAGCATCATGACTGGAATCAAACATCTCTGGCATACTCTTAAACACAGTGGCTGACTGTCCAAGAAAATGGGTTCACCACCAATTATGTGGATATAGAATCCCTACAGTGCAGAAGGAGGCCATTTGGCCCATCGAGTCTGCACCAACCACATCCCCACCCAAGTCCTATCCCTGTAACTCTATGCAACCTTGCTAGTCCCCCTGACACTAATGGGCAATTAGCATGGTCAATCCATTTAATATACACATCTTTGGACCATGAGAGGAAACCACAGCACCTGGAGGAAACCCACACAGACATGGGAAGAATGTGCAAACTCCACATACAGTGACCTGAGCTGGAATTGAACTGGGTCCCTGGCACTGTGAGGCAACTGTGCTAACCACTGTGCCACTGTGCTGTCCCATGACTGCATGACTGTATCTGACAAGAAAGAAACAATTCTGATTGTTTGAACCTAATAGCTGTACCTTTAAATTAAGATCAATGAACTGCAACTATTTTTAAAACATGTGTATGGTACGAGTGCATCTGAGGGAAAACCAGATAAATACATGAGGGCAAAAGGGATATGCATGGTGGCACAGTGGTTAGCACTGCTGCCTCACAGCGCCAGGGACCTAAGTTCAATTCCAGCCTTGGGTGACTTTCTGTAAGAAGTTTGCACATTCTCACTGTATCTGCATGGGTTTCCTCCCACAGTCCAAAGATGTGCAAGTTAGGTTGATTGGCTAAGCTGAATTGACCCTTAGGTCGGTATTTTCCGATTGTGCTCGTCCTGCAATTGGAAATTCCTGCCTGAGGTCAACAGACCTTTCCATGGTCTGCTCCTCACCTGCTCTGATTCCTGTAGTGGGTGGAAGGGAAAAATTCACCCTTAGTATCAGGGGGATTAGCAGGGTAAATATGTTTCTGTGCTGAACATTCTATGTAATGTTATACAATTTATTGTTGTAGTCGTCCTGTTAACAAATTTGAGCTGTAGCATAATGTAATTTTCAGAAATATAAAGGCTTTGTGTTCATTCCAGTTATGAATATAGTAGTCTTTTTTTTGAATGAGGCCTCCTGTTATGAATTTCTAATGAGCCTTGGCAACTGATCAGAAGCTATAAAAAGCAGGGAACTGAGAAGAAAACTCACAGTCTATTGGAACTGAACAAGCTAAGATCTTCATAGAGAAGTAACTAGCTCTCTCTGGGTTCCCACAGCATGTAAGGCGACATATATAGAAATACATGCTACATTTAGATTTGTGACAGCTTATTTCATCTTTCAGGAAAGGGGATGATAAATGGGATATATGTTGTTATATATTTGCCTGGCCACTATTTCCTTCCCACAACAGGCATGCTTAAATGTGTCTGGACAGTGGTTCAAAGCATAACATCTGCACTTAGCGCTTAGTGCTAACTGGTTCAAATGTGTTTCAAAACTAAACTGAGGTCTAATGTAATGCTATCACCCGACAATTTGAGAAGGGAAGGAGAAATAAAACAGGAAACGATACACCTATCAGCCTTACAGCAGTCATAGGGAAAATGTTAGAATCAATTTGAATAGATATGATAAATGGATACTTGGATCTGATTGGGCATAGTCAGCATGGATTTATGAATGGGAAATCATGTTTGACAAATCTGTCGAGGTTTTTTGAGGATGTTACAAACAGAATTGATAAATGGAAATCAGTGAAGGTAGTGGGTGAAATCTAACCAAAAAAGGGCAAAATGTTGTTGCCGATGAGAAAAATGGCATGTTCCTCTCCGGAGAAACATGCCAGTTTTCTATCCAGATCTAACAATACTGTCTAAAAAAATCAAGGTGGTATGTTTCACCGGCATCTTTTGCTCCTCTATCCGCTCCCAGCCCACAATCAAATCTAAATGAACGCCACCCCCACCCCCCCCCCAACATGGGGCTTCCACTGGGGCCCACCCCATGACACAAGCTGGCACTGCCAGGTTAGTATGATCCCACCTGGCAGTGCCAACCTGTGCCAAGGGACAATGCCAGGGAAATTGCCAGGTCAATGCCTGGTCATGTCCCTCTCTCCCAGGGCCATACTTACCTTTACGCTCCTGGGGAGACCCCCCCCCCCCCCACCACACAACAGGTTCATACCTTGGTGAACCTGCATGGCAGGGGGCAATATTTTGCGAGAGGGTGGGTTAATGATATTGAAATCTATTTAAACTCATGTAAAGCAGGTTCACACCCATCATGGGTGTGAACCAGATGATGTTGCTGACAAAGGGTGGGGAAGGTCCAAAATCACGATCTCATTGGTAAGATTCACAATTTCCAGATCTTGAAACCCCACCAGCATTTCTGCAGACAGCGGGAGTGGTCTCAAGATCACCCACAGTGTATTGGATTTTCAGTTGCTTTTGCTAAAGTCAGAAGGTTGGCTAGCAAAATTAAACCACATGGAAATAGGAGGTAATATACTGGCATGGATTAAGAATTGGTTAACAGGCAGAAAACAGAGAGTAGGAGCAATCAGGTCATTCTTGTGTTGGCAGGCTGTGTGAGATCAAGGGTTACTGCTAGGATTAGTACATGGGCCTAGAAATTCACAATATGTATCAATGATTTGGACATGAGGACCAAATGTAATATTTCCAAGTTCACAGATGACACAAAGCTAGGCAGGAATATGTATTGTGAAGAAGATGCAAAGTGGCTACCAGGGGATTTAGACAGACTTAATGAGGGGCATGGACATGCAGTGGAATACAATACGGAAAAATGTGAGGTTATCCTCTTTGGTGGGAGGAACAGATGTACAAAGTATTTCTTTTCTAAGACATTAGAAAGTGTAGGTAATTTACTAAAAGCTAACATGCAGGTGCAGCAAGCTATTAGGAAGGCTATTGGAATGGTAGCCTTTATTGCAAAAAAATTTGAGTACAGAAGTAGTGAGGTCTTGCTTCAATTGTACAGAACCTTGATTAGATCATACCTGGAATACTGTGTGCAGTTTTGGTCCTCTTACTTTAGGAAGGATATTATTGCCATTGAGGGAGTGTAAAAAGGTTCACCAGACTTATTCCTGGGATGGCAGGATTGCCCTATGAAGAGAGGTTAGGGGCACTAGGTCTGCATTCACTATGGTTTTGAAGAATGAGAGATGAACTCATTTAAACTTACAAAATACTTACAGGGATGGACAGGGTTTTTGCAGATCAGATATTTCCCCTGATTGGAGAGTCTAGAACTAGGGAGCACAATTTCAAAATAAAGGGGATGTCACATCGGACCAAGATGAGGAGAAATATCTTTACAGAAAGTATTGTGAATCTTTGAAATTTTCTACCACAGAGGGCTTTGGAAGCTTAGTCATTGAGTACAAAGTTTAAAGCAAACATTGCCATATTTCTGAATACCAATGACAGGGCATGGAGGCATTGTAAGGAAAAGGCACTAAATGGGTGATTAACCATGATCGTACTGAACAGTGGAACAGGCTCGATGAGCTGAATGGGTGACGCCTGCTTGTATGATCCTCTGTTCATTTGGACCATTTATCAAAGGCTGGAGATGGATCTGCGGAAGCAGCAAAATAATACCTGATAAACCAGGTTTTGTGTTTGATTTGATGTGTGCATTATTGATTGCTTCAACTGGAAAGCAAGGCCAGTGAAGACACTCCCAAAGTATGGGAGATGGGAGCATGATGCAAGATATGAAAGTCAAAAAATCTAGAGTTACAAAGTGGAAAATAGCCCCCAGCATAATACCAATTCATTATTTCAGCTGAAAGTCTTTAATTTTCTACAATTACTATTTATCATGATTTGCATTTTGCAGTTACTCGTTATTTAGAGGAGGTTTAGATGGGAGGTTAGGGTGCACGGCTAGCTAGTGTGGATAGAGGATTGGCTGTCTAATAGGAAGCAAAGAGTTGGTATCAATGGGTGCTATTCTGGTTGGCAGTTGGTGACCAGTGGAATGTCGCAGGGATCGGTGCTGGGGCCTCAACTGTTTACCATTTACATACATGATCTGGAGGAGGGGGCTGAGTGTAGGGTGATGAAATTTGCTGATGACACGAAGATGAGTGGAAAAGCAAATTGCGTGGAGGGTGTGGAAAGTCTGCAGAGAGATCTGGATATGCTGAGCGAGTGGGCAAGGACCTGGCAGATGGAGTACAATGTTAGCAAGTGCGAGGTTTTCCACTTTGGCAGAAATAACAGTAGGAGGGATTATTATTTAAAAGGCGAAAAGCTGCAGCGTGCTACGGTGCAGAGGGACCTGGGGGTTCTTGTGCACAAGTTGCAAAAACCCAGTCTGCAGGTGCAGCAGGTGATCAAGAAGGCGAATGGAATGTTGGCCTTTATAGCGAGGGGGATAGAATATAAAAGTAGGGAGGTCTTGCTGCAACTGTACAGGGTACTAGTGAGGCCTCAGCTGGAGTACTGTGTGCAGTTTTGGTTGCCGCACTTGCGGAAGGATATATTGGCCTTGGAGGGAGTGAGGAGAAGGTTCACTAGGCTGATACTGGAGGGGGTTAGCCTATGAAGAGAGACTGAATAGACGAGGTCTGTACTCATTAGACTTTAGAAGGCTGAGGGGGGATCTTATAGAGACATACAAGGTAATGAAGGGGATAGATAGGGTAGAGGTAGAGAGATTCTTCCCGCTTAGAAAGGATAGCAGGACTAGAGGGCACAGCCTCAAGGTAAGGGTGGGGCAGTTTAGATCAGAGTTGAGGAAGAACTTCTTCACTCAAAGGCTGGTGAATCTCTGGAATTCTCTGCCTGTTGAAGTGGTGGAGGCTACCTCACTGAATATATTTGAGTCACGGGTAGATAGGTTTCTGATAGACAGGGGAATTAAGGGTTATGGGGTGGAAGCAGGAAAGTGGAACTGATCCACTTCAGATCAGCCATGATCTTATTGAATGGCGGGGCAGGCTCAAAGGGCTAGATGGCCTACTCCTGCTCCTATTTCTTATGTTCTTATGTTCTGTCCCCTTACTGTTTCTTATTAGATAGGATCAGCAAGTGTTAAATATTGTTGTAGTATCTGTAAAGAGCTAAGAACTAATTAGCTAGGAAGTAATTGTTATTTGTAAGTGCCCAGGAGGCCACATTTTATGGCTGCAGTAGAGACTGCTGTGTTGTGACTGCTGTGTTGTGTAACAGCTCTGTGTGTAACAGGGCCACAATGAAAAACCTCACTGACCTCCTAAGAAGACAAACATGGGACACGGCGGACAGAGTACCCTTTGTCGTCCAATACTTCCTTGGAACAAAGAAGTATGACATCTTCTCCGGAGTCTTCAGCATATAATTGATGAAGACGAACATCTAGCCAAGGCCATCCCCACACCCCCACTTCTTGCCTTCAAACAACTGCACAACCTCTAACAGACTGCAGCAAACTACCCAGCCTTCAGGAGAACAAATGACCATGACACCATACAACCCTGCCACAGCAACTTCTGCAAGATGTGCCAGACTATCGACACGGACGCCATCGTCTCACGTGAGAGCACCATCCACTAGGTACACAGTACTTACTCTTGCAACTTGACCAACGTTGTCCACCTGAAAGGCATGATACATTGGGGAGACCATGCAGATGCTATGACAACGGATGAATGATCACCGCTCAACAATCACCAGGTAAGAGTGTTGTCTTCCTGTTATGCCTCTGATCTTCGGGTAAGCGTTCTCCAAAGCGGCCTTCACGACAACAACAACACAGAGTCACTGAGCAGAGACTGATAGCCAAGTTCCGCACACATGAGGACAGCCTCAACCGGGATCTTGGGTTCATGTCACATTATCTGTAACCCCCACGACTTGCCTGGACTTGCAAAATCTCACTAACTGTTCTGTCTGGAGACAATACACATCTCTTTAACCTGTGCTTAACGCTCTCTCCACTCACATTGTCTGTACTTTTAAGACCTGTAAAGACTCGCATTCCAACCATTATTTTGTAAATTGAGTTTGTGTCTTTATATGCCCTGTTTGTAAACAGAACTCCCACTTACCTGACGAACGAGCAGCGCTCCGAAGGCTGGTGGCATTTACTAACAAATAAATCTGTTGGACTTTAACCTGGTGTTGTGAGACTTCTTATTGTGTAACAGAAGCAGTTAAAACTGATCCTTGTTGTTTACAAGGCAGCATGGAGTTACATAAAGAATTCTCATCTTTCAAAGCTTAAAGCATGATTATTACCAATGTCTGGGAACCAAAAGACAACAAGAGTACATAGCACTGAAGATTTTGATATAGCTGTATATAGCTGAGGGCATGTATCTGAGTGTCAAATTCTCTGTTCTCACTGGTATTGGGGCATGAATGGCTGGAGAATTAATTACAATCTTTTTCTTTCTTTTCAGTTTACAATCCAGTTTGATCTGAAGAAGAGAAATGCATTTTCTTTTTCTGTGTGGTTCTTTCCCCAGGATGAAGCGAGATGTTGAACTCTGATAGATATGCCCAGTATTTGCACTAGACCGTTCAACGAATGAAACATCAGACATTTCCCAACCTCCAGGAAATGAGGCCAGGAACTGCAGCACAGTCAGTCGCCTTATAGTCTCACACAGGAAACATACATTGCGTAACAGAACTGTTGCGGTACAGAAGGAGGCCATTCGACCCACAGTGTCTGCAAAGTCTCTCCTGCCTTTTCCCTGTACCCCTGCACATTGTTTCTATTCAAACAATCATCAAATGCCGTCTTGAATGCCTCGATTGAACCCGGCTCCACCACACTGCCAGGCACCCTAGACCCAAACCCCTTGCTGCATGAAAATGTTTTTTCATTTGGCTTTGGTTTGGTTTGATTTATTATTGTTACAAGTATTGGCATACAGTGAAAAGTATTGCTTCTTGAGTGTTATACAGACAAAGCAAACCATTCATAGTATAAATCAGTAAGGATAGGCAATAACACCTCCTCCACAATCATCCTCAACCCTGGTGCCCCACAAGGCTGTGTTCTCAACTTCCATCTAGATCCCCTATACACCTATCACTGAGTGCCTAAATTCCCCTCCAACTCGATTTTCAAGTTTGCTGACGACATCACAGTAATGGGTCAGATTTCAAACAATGACAAGACAGAGATAGAGAGTCTGGTGAACTGGTACAACGACAATAATCTCTCCCTCAATGTCAACAAAATGAAGGAGATTGTCATTGACTTTAGGAAGCGTAGAGGAGAACATGCCTCTGTCTACATTAATGGGGACGAAGTAGAAAGGTCAAGAGCTTCAAGTTTTTAGGTGTTCAGATCACCAACAACCTGTCCTGGTCCCCCCATGCCGACACCAATGCTGCTACTTTCTCAGGAGACTAAGGAAATTCAGCTATGACTCTAACCAGCTTTTACAGATGCACCATAGAATACATTCTTTCTGTTGTACCACGGCTTAGTATGCCTCCTGCTCTGCCCAAGACCACAACAAACTACAAAGGGTCGTGAATGTAGCCCAATCCATCATGCAAACCAGCCTTCCATCCATTGACTCTGTCTACACTTCCCGCTGCCTCGGCAAAGTGGCCAGCATAATTAAGGACCCCACGAAACTCTCTCCTGCCTTCTTCCTTTGGAAAAAGATACAAAAGTCTGAGGTCGCGTACCAACCAATTCAAGAACAGATTCTTTCCTGATGCCTTCAGGCTTTTGAATGGACCTACCTTGCATTAAGTTGATCTTTCTCCACATCCTAGCTATGACTGTAAAACTACATTCTGCACTCTCTCGTTTCCTTCCCTGTGAGTGGTTTGCTTTGTCTGTATAGCATGCAAGAAACAATACTTTTTACTGTACACTAATACATGTAACAATAATAAATCAAATCAAAGTTCCAATTAGTTGAGCATTTAATTCACATTGCAGATGAATTAACAGCTTCCACTGAATTCACTGCCATGTCCAATAGAACATTTATCAAATGTACCAAATGATAATGTTTCCGGGGTCAGTCCAAATTTACCACTTATTGACAGTCTTACAAATCTGCACTTCAGATTCTCAATTTGCCATTGGTTCACTGTTTTGACATTTGATTGTATGTCTCAAGAAGACTTCTCCTGCCCGATCTAGTTCTCTTCTCTCTCCTTAACAAGTTAGAACGTCTTTCTATTTGCAGACCACCAGCCAAAGGAACCCATTAAAGCCAAAAGAGCTAGAGGAGATGGGGAGAATCTAATTTTTTTTGAGTGCAGCAAGTTGTCCTGATCTGATATAAGAAGATTCAATAGTTGTTTTTCAAGTAGATAAGGAATTGGATACATGTCTGAAAAGGGAGAATTTGCAGGACTCTGGGAAAAAGCCATTGGAGTGGGATCAGTGTTTATTCTGGGAAAGAGCCATTGGAGTGGGATCAGTGTTTATTCTGAGCCATATAGATGTGTATGGTAACTGGGATTCTGTCAGTGCAGGCAACAAGTAGACTGCACACAAGCAACGTCCCTGTAAGATTAAGTGGAGCTATTCAAATAATGAATTTAAAGAGGCACATTGGTGGAGCCTGTATGATTCTAAATCTTAGCTGAAACTTCAGTTGAACTTTCCACATCCTCTGCATTCCTCCAAATCTGGCCTCTTGAGCATTCCTGACTCAATCCCTGCTTTTGGTGGCTGCATTTTAGCCACTGGGAATGTCTCTCCACCTCCTAACTTCTTTAAGACATGCCTTAAAACCTCTCTCCACTTTGATCAAGATTGGCTGACTGTCCTAATTGTCTCTTTTTTCGGGCTTGGTGTTAGGTTTGTTGTCTGATTATGTTCCTGTGAAACCCCATGGGACATTTTATTATTTTAAGGTAATTGACGTAACTGTGAGTTGTTGTTGATGAATGTTTGCCATGACTGTGAG
Source organism: Carcharhinus amblyrhynchos (assembly GCF_965287045.1). Lineage (NCBI taxonomy): Eukaryota > Metazoa > Chordata > Chondrichthyes > Carcharhiniformes > Carcharhinidae > Carcharhinus > Carcharhinus amblyrhynchos. Next base: position 48,558,122 of record NC_137327.1, read on the forward strand.
TAGACGTTGAGACTAGATTCAGACCAGTTAGTCCCTCTTGGTTGAAAAGCAGGCCCTGCAAACACATGGCCTACCCTTCCATATCACAATGTTTTGGGTGACCTTCTGCTAAGTTGGATGCAATTTTTCACACCCACCAATTAACCATGCAAACAGCAGAGATTGCAGATAGGGAATGAAAGCAGCATTATGCTTGTCCCGTTGTTACAGGAAGATCACTGTACCTGTACTAGTGAGCAGGTGAGCTATGTGGAGACCATGGGGAAGCTAGAGAAGGCAAACTGCTAATTTGAAATTTTGAATTTGTAAATATGGGTACAAATTAAAAGGAAAGGAAGGTCATTACTTAGAAGAAGGTGAAGCCACAACCTAAACAAGTCAACATAGCAATATTTGGGATTACTAGCTTTAACCACATCGTTAGTATGATGATTTTATCCTCCATCAACAAGTAGTAAACTTCCAGTCATGTTCCCCTACTTCTAGGGCTAAGCTCCTTCATTGGCTTGGGGAACCTAAAAACAAAACCAAATGTTTTCAACAGATTTTCTATATTTATTGTATGAAAACAAACCATGATTTTGATCACCTGTATCAAATCCTCCATAAACTTTCCCTGGAAGGTCAGCAGGCAGTGGGAGAGTTCTCTTTGTTTCCAAGAGCACGCGCTCTCCACCTCTGACCACACTCTTTATCTCTCACCCTCCTACTCTGATACCAGTCCCCTGAAAGAACAAAATGGTCAAGATGGCAAAGCAGGCCAGGGAGGTAGTGGTAAGACATTTGAACTTCCCAGGCCCAGGTGGGGAGTGAGTGAGTCCATGTGAGAATGCATGAATAAGACTCCATGTGAATGAGTGAGTCTATGTAAGTCCATGTGAGTGAGTCTAATTGAGTGAGAGTCCATGTGAATGAGTGAGTCTATGTGAATGATTCTGTCAGAATGAGTGAGTCTGTGTGAGTCTGTGTGAGTGTGTGAGTGAGTGAATGAGGGAGGCTGGGTAAGTGAGTGGGTTGTAGCAAGAACTCTAAGGCTGGTAGTCAGCTAGACATACATATGCTTGCCCACTTCTCCTCCCTCTTCAAAAGGCTATTTACTAAGGCAGGCTAGGACAGGAGGAAGCCCAGACTGAGAGCAACCTGCTTCTGACCCCTCTTTCCATATGAATGACACCAGAGGTGAAGGCAAAGTCCATGTTACTAAAACCCATCCTCTTAGCTCAGCACCAATCACCTCCCCTGGCCTTGGTGATCAGAATTTGGGGCCTAGTCTGTCCGCCTCTGGTTCTGATTCTTAAGCAAAAAGGCAAAAAAAGTTTTATTGGTCAACTGTGCTGTTCGGCAGTTTTTAATTTGTCAGTTTTATTAACTACTCTTTTTTAAAAGGGCAATTTATTGCTTTGATGATTTTGTTTTAAAATCGCCAGAACTTGCTGTCGTTCATCTTGCAGCCTAAGCATCTGTTCAAGGTATTACAAGAGTAGGGACCAAGTGCTGGAAAATGGGATTAGAATAGCTGGATGGTTTGTCTTTGACTGGTATAGCCTCAAGGGGCTGAAGGGCCTTTTTCTGTGCTGTAGGCCTCTGTGACTCCATGACTCTATTTTACCCTTGGTATAAAAAAGTGCTGCTTTGCAAGGCTGGACACCTTAGAAGACCAATGGTGGGTGGTTGCAGCAAAGAGAACATGTGATGAAACCTCCAGGAATGTGTCCAGCTGGACAGTACCAGTTGTTTCTTCTTTATTCTTTCAAGGAATGTAAGCATTGTTGCCCCATCTCTCATTGCCCTTCAACCCAGTAGCATGCTAAGCCATCACAAATGGCAATTTGAAGTCAACCACAATTCTGTGCTGAGTCACATGTAGACCAGGCCAGATAAGGACAGCAGATTTCCTTCCCTAAATAGACACTAGTAAATCAGTTGGGTTCTTATAATGATAAGGTGGCACATGGCATAGTGGTAAGAACTACAGCCTCACAGCGCCATTGTCCCGAGTTCAATTCCTGGCTTGGATCACTATCTGTGTGGAGTTTGCACATACTCCCTGTGTCTGCATGGGTTTCCTCTGGGTGTTCCAGTTTCTTCCCACAGTCCAAAAGACATGCTGGTTAGGTGCACTGGCCATGCTAAATTCTCCCTCAGTGTACCCGAAGAGACGCTGAAGTGAGGCGATTAGGAGATTTTCACAGTAACTTCATTGCAGTGTAATGAAGCCTATTTGTGACACTCATAAATAAACTTCATACTTCATAGTTGTCATGGTCGCCGTTACTGTGACATGCTTTATATTCCAAGTTTATTAACTGAATTTAAATTCCATCAGCTGCTTGATGGGATTTGAACTCATGTCCCCAGAGGATTAACCTCTGGGGACATTAGTAATGTCCCCAGATTACCAATCCAGTGACATTGTTACCATCTTTCCCCATCTTTGGGTGTCAATTTTGATGACATAGCTAGGGACAAGCTATCAGATGGTCATTTATCAACCTCACTTGTGATCAGTAATAGCAAGTCTGTGCTTAAGGTTCATTGAGATTATTTCGAGGACCCAACTGAGGTTGACATATACATGTTTGCCTTGAACTGTCTATCTATTGACAAAAACAAAATCATGAGGGAACGTCAAGGAAAATTGTGAAACTTGTACTCACAGTGAACATCAGCTGGCAGCCACCAAGTATATAATCCAAGAAGGAATAATCCCTGGTTACCTGAAACAAATGAAGGCATGACTGTAAGCATTTGTCTGGCCCTGTTTACATATCTTAAAATAATTTACCAGCTGTACACATAATGAGTTAATTTACACATTATTATAATCACAGGTCACACTATTTGAGGCAATCTTCACATATCATTTACATAATTAGTGTGCTAAAAGCTGTTCAAATCTTATTAAAATAGACGGTTAGTTGTTAACCTTCTCATGCAATTAGATTTTGAACAAAAGGGCTGCATTCTAATGACAGAAAACCTTTACCTTGCAGGATTTAACGACAATTATTCCGGAATTCTTATAGTTCTTTTTCTTCTTCTGTTTCTTGGCATTAATACATTCAAATTCAACCTGTGAGGAGGAGAGGTGTGCCTCTTTAGAAAGATCTCAAGATTTACCTCCTAAAAGCACATTTTGGTGTCACTCTGTTTCAAACTGGAAATAATGGATTTTGTTTTAACAAGAGCAAGTGAGTTAAAGAACAGTCAATTCAACATTAGTGCCACTGAGTACCCCAGAGACTACCAGTAACCCTCCCCCCCGTTCCTCCCCCATTATACAACAGCATCTTCTGTCAGCTGATCAGAAGCAGCAAGCAGATGGTAGTCATGGAAATGTCTGTGGACCACAATATCTCACCCCATTAGAGGAAAAAAACAATAGCAGGATTATAAAACAGAAAGTATGATTACAGGACCATGGCAGCAGAAAATCTTCTGGCCTTGCCCGCCGCAGGAATCGTAACAGGCAGGATGGAAAATTTGGCGGATTGTTTAAAGATCCATTGACCTCGGGCAGGAATTTCCAGTCTCAGGGCGGAAGTTTACAGTAAGCTGGCATCTGTTTTATTTTTTGTGTTTTAAGAGTAAAGAACTAAATTAATTTTTTTGTTTAACAAATGGGCTAGTCCGTAGGAGTACTGCATATAATGTGGTTCCCCCATTGAAAAAAGGGACATCAAAGTCACAGAGAGGGGAGAGCAAAGAATATTGCCAGGGATGAAAAACCGGTCACAAGGACAGACTTAAGTTTCTGGCACTGCATCTGTTTGAATAAAGAAAGTTTGAAGGAGAAGTTACAAAGGATTTTGATTCAGTGACCAAGAAAAAGCTATTTCCTCTGATTGGGGCGAGTCACCAATCAGGAATCATAAATTGGCCAGTAGGAGAGAGGGTCTTTATACAGGAGGCTTTCAGAACTTTAAACACTTTGCTACAGGGAGCAGGTGAGGCACAGCCAATTCCAACTTTTAAAGGGAAAATTAGATAAGTATTTAAAGCAGAGGCAGGTACTGGGGAGTGTGCAGGATGTTTGGTTTAGTTTGGGATTGCTCTAGAGTAGGACCGGCATTAATACAATGAGGCAAATGATCTCCTCCCATGCCATAAATGTCTACCGGCCCTGTGATGATGTGAGTAGTTTGTGGTCCGTGGCTGGGTGTGGTGCAGCACTTCCAATTTCTGGGACAAGCAGTCTGCCATTATTTTAACACTATGAACAAAATATTTTTTCACTGTTCAGAATGCCATCACCTCTGGAGTGACCAAAGGCGTATTAGAAAACTACATTGCTAAACATCTCCACTCTGATTACAGCACAAACACAGCCTTCCCTAGGCTGTACCACTTGAACTCTCCCCTCCAATTCCCAAACTGGCTTTTCCAACTTTCACCTACTCCACTGCTTTCTCTAATCAAGCTCAGTTCTGGTTACAGAACAGTAACTCACCTGTGCACCTTCTAGTGAACATCAACTTCAATATACTTAACTTTCTTTCCCATGTGACCAGAGGCTGGGGTAGTTTGGAATAGAATGGGTAAGGGTGAGGGTGGGCGGCATGGCATCCAATGGAAGAGAGTGGGAGTTGGGTTGATATCGCAAATATGAATCCTTCAACAGAACACTGTGTTTTCAAGTTTCAGACGGTGGTTAGCCCGATGAATGTTTCTATTTTTTATTTGTATTTCATTGCCCAATGAAAATTTTTATTCTTTAAATTAATTACTTTTATGATCACCAGGTGTTTTCACTTCTATGCCAGCTTTTCAATAAAAATCCAGCTTGAGCATTCTGCCTTTTAGTTCTCTTTATTTCTTCTCTTAGTTCAGATACATTAAAGGACTGATTTACCTTTCAGATAGGGTGGCACAGTGGTTAGTACTGTTGTCCTACACCATTGAGGGACCTCCAGAGACCCAGGTTCAATTCAGGCCTTGGGTGACTGGCTGTATGGAATTTGCATGCTCTCATCGTGTCTGAGTGGGTTTTCTCCGGGTGCTCCAGTTTCCTCCCACAGTCCAACGATGTGCAGGTTAGGTGGATTGGCCATGCTAATTTGCTCCTTAGTGTCAGAGAGTTGATGCAGACCTGATGGGCTGAATGGCCTCTTCTGCATTGTAGGAATTCCATGATATGCAGGAAGAGTTACTGATGAAGCACTAACTGTCTCTTTCTCCCTGTCAAGGAGACTTCCGTGGGTGGCAGGTTTTTAGTTTTAAATATCATTTTGATTCTTATTTGACTGCTTGCAAAATAAAGCCTACAGAATCAGGCTGGACTGCGCCTATTTCTAAGGATCCCTTTCAGGGGCATTGATGACTCAGTACCACCCGTGCCTCAGATTCCAATGTTTTCAGGTTTAAGTCTTAATCTAGGCAATTTAATGCCAGTATTAGGCTGACACTTCAGTTCCATACCGAAGGGGTGCTGCATTGTCGAAGGTGCCATCTTATGGATGAGATGTTAAATTGAGATCCTGGCTTACCTCTCATGTGGATATAAAAGATACCATGGCACTATTTCAAAAACAGAGGAATTATCTCTGACATCCTGAATTATGTTCTCAAACAGCATCACAAGAAAACAATAATCTGGTCAATCCCACATTGCTACTTTTGCACAAATTAACAGCTGTTGGGTGGCACATGGTTAGCACTGCTGCCTCAAAGCACCAAGGATACAGGTTCAATTCTGGTCTTGAGTGACTGTGTGGAGTTTGCACATTGTCTCCATATCTGCATGGGTTTCCTCCGGGTGTTCTGATTGCCTTCCACAGACCAAAGATGTGCAGGTTAAATGGATTGGCCATGCTACATTGTCCCTTGATGTCCCAAAATATATAGGTTAGATGGGATTAGCCATGGTAAATGTGTGTGTTTACAGAAATTGGGTAGGGCTTAGAAGGCCTGGGGGAATACTCTGTCAGAGGGTTAATTCAGACTTGATGGGCTGAATGACCTCCTCTGCACTGTAAGGATTCTATGATTCACACATTACAACAAAGACTACTTATCTGATGTACCTCAGTAAACTATGTTGGAGTGTCCAAGATGATCAGGAATGCTGTATAACTGAAAATCTTTAAATTTTGAAAATCTGCTTTGCGTTGCCTCAGTAGAATGCTCCTACTTTGTCCAACTGCGTCTGACAATTGGTCCAAACTTGAAAATGGAAAATGAGGGATGAGGACATAGGGTAACTATAGAAACATTGAAAATAGAAACAGGTGTAGGCCATTTGGCCCTTTGAGCCTGCTCCACCATTCATTATGATCATTACTGATCATCCAACTCAATAGTTTGATCCCGCCCTTCCCCCCATATCCCATGATCCCCTTTGCCCTAAGAGTTATATCTAACTCCTTCTTGAAATCACACAATGTTTTGACTTCAACTGCTTTCTGTGGTAGCAAGTTCCATCGGCATACCACTTTCTAGGTGAAAACATTTCTCCTCATCTCAGTCCTTAAAGGTTTACCCTGTATCCTTAGACTATGGCTCCTGGCTCTGGACACCAACACAATTGGGAACATCCTTTCCCTGTCTACCCTGTCTAGTTACACCCTCGCTATGACTGTAACACTGCATTTTGAACTGTCTCCTTTCCTTCTCTATGAATGGTATGCGTTGCGCACCAGAAACAATATTTTCACTGTATACCAAAACATGTGGCAATAATAAATCAAATCAAGTCAAATTCTGGACCGGAATTTTAACCAGTGACTCTGATGCGGAGGTACAAATGTTACCCACTAAACTAAATGGATACATTGATAGTGCAAAGGTTACTTTATGACACCACAATTTGAATTGTTAAACAATATTTTCAAGTACAATTTTTGGCATAACCTACTGCTAACATACAAAAGTCTGTGAACATGTACGAACTGACTCAAGAACAGCTTCTTCCCTGCTGCCATTAGACTTTTGAATAGTTCTATCATACATTAAGCTGATCTTTCTCTTCTCCCTATCTGTAATTGCAACACTACATTCTGCACCCTCTCCTTTTCCCCTACGTACTCTATGAATGATACACTTTGTCTGTACAGCATGCAAGAAACAATACATTTCACTGTATCCCAATACATGTGACAATAACAAATCAAATCAAATCCTGTTGGAATTTTATAGGTTGCTTTGAGATGCCCCCTCAGCTAATTCCAGTGTGTATAATCCAACCGACTTAATCTCTCCTCATATGTCAGTTCTGCCATCCCAGGAATCGGTCTGGTAAACCTTATCTGGACTCCCGCGTTAGCAGGAACATCCTTCCTCAGATAAGGTGACCAAAACTGCACGCAGCACTCCAAGTCTGGCCTCATGAAGCCATTGCAGCAAGACATCCCTGTTGCTGTACTCGAATTCTCTCACTAAGAAGGTCAACATTCCATTGGCCTTCCTCACCTGCTTACCTTCAGCAACTGGTGTACGAGAACACCCAGGTCTCATTGCTCATTGCCGTCTCTTACTTTATAGCCTTTCAGATAATCATCTACCTTCCTGTTTTTGCTACCAAAGTGGATAACCTTGCATTGATCCACATATGCTGCGTCTGCTGTGCATTTGCCCACTCACTCAGGTTATCCAAATAACATTGAAGCATCTCTGCATCCTCCTCACAGTTAAAACAGACTATGTGATGGTTAGATTAATCATCACATTCCAGCACTGAAGAGTCTTGATAAATTAACTTCTGTATCAGGAGATGTAGCTGCCACAGGCTGCTCAGCTGAAATACATGGGTACACTTCACACTTACTTCTAAGGCAGGACATCATTCTTTGTTTGCAACCTGTCCCATTAGTACTTTAACCTCACATCATTGTCATTTAATCACTCTCTTAGTTCTTTCTTTAACTTCCATTCTCCAGCCCTAGCCTTTCTTCCCCGACAACATTTGCTTGAAGACTGTTGTCTCCGACATCTTCCAAACATTGAGCTGAAACATTAACCCTCGTTTCTCACTCCATAAATGCTGCCTGACCTGTTGAGTGAATCCAGTATTTTTCTTTTTTTCATTCTGATTGTAGAAACCATTTAACAGGCCATTTGTCTTGCTATCAAGCAATGAAATTCAAATGACACAAGTGAACAACGTTTGTGTTGTAGTTTCTGTTTGTAAGAAAAGCCTGGGAAAAGAAATTGGCGAGATCAATAAGGGATAATAATAGATGCGTGAAGACAAGTGTATAACGATGCTGGCACAAAGGGCAGTTACAAATTAATTCAATTAATCACCTTTGAACTGCGTGGCTTGCTTGACCGTTTCAAAGGCAGTTAAGAGTCAACCACATTGTTGTGGATCTGGAGTAACACGTAGGCCAGACCAGGTAAGGTCGACAGATTTCCTTCCAGTGGGATCCTCTGTATGGTTTGCCCAGTTAAAAGATTTCATTTTAAGGTATTTCTGCCTAATGTAACTAATTGTGCTATGTGTTAAGCTAACAAAGTAATTTGGCCACATCAGCTTGGAATTCTGGGTCAGCCTAGAAACTTAGCTACATTCTCTGAAAGTACAATGTAAGGTAAACAAGCTTGTTCATAAGCTAAACAGAAGCTTCCAGGGCCACAGAGGCCAATTGTTAATGCAGCTGGAGATTGCTTGTAAAAGGTTTTTAATAATACAAGGTAAGTATTCAGATATATTGTAGGCACAGACACTTGTTTAGTTAGTTCGATCCAGACAATGTTTTGCGTTTTTTGACCATCACAATGCTGGCTGGTTTTTGCTGCTTTTTTTTTCTCTCTCGCTTTCTCTCTCTCTAAGTAATCCTTATTTTGCTTTCTGTGAAATGTTAAGAAAAGCTGTTTAAATCAACGTGCATTTACTTTGAACCAGTTGTGCTCAAGTTTATTCTGAAGAAGAAACGGACCCTACACTTCCATAAACAGCATTAGTGAACCACATGGGTTTGTATGAAAATCAATGCTAGTTTCTGTCACTGTCGCCACGTCTAGCTTTCAACTCCAGATTTATTAATTAAATTTAATTTGCACCAGCTGCCATGGTGGGATTCAAACTCCTGTCCCAAGAGCATTAGCCTGGGCCCCTGGATTACTCGCCAGTAACATTATCCCCATGCCACTATCTCCCCCAAAAATGGAAATGCAGAGATGCTGACAATTGTATTCTGCTGGTTTGTCCAAATTTATAGCTGTACAAACGGCTGGTGGAGACAGAATTCTGACTGGTACTTAAATTTGGCCTGAAGCAACAGATTTTGTCAATAGTGCAAAGCATATAATTGTGCTCCTGATCCAGTTGGATTACTCAGCAAATCTGGCAGAATTCAATTCTGCCAAGTACTCTTCCTTGACCTTGCCAAGTAGCCAACAATGAATGCTTGTATCTATAAATGAATCATACCTGGAAAGAATTTTCTCTTCCACAGTATTTAGTGAGAATAGCTATTTATAATATGGACAGTAAGCCTTGATGGGAGAAACATGGGTAATAGAATATCAATCTAAAGAATTTGGAAAAAATGTCTTATTGCTTACTAGGAATATACTGTGAGGGAGGAATAGTGAAGTTTATATGGATTGACTGGAAATGTTGTACTGAATTATATATAATTAATAATGACCACTAAAATAGACAAATTAAAACTGTCTTGTAATACAAAGATAGGAATTCAGAAAACTATCAGGCAAGAAAAGCTCAGCTGGTCTTACCGGCCTGTCCCACATTTATGGTGTCTGAAGCATCATGACTAGATATTTCCTACTCTCCTCTCCAACAGCTGTTTAATCTCTTGGGAGCGGCAAAAAAGTAAGAAAAACCCAGGGCAAAAATGCGTTGGAAATTTCCCATCTGGACATCTCAAGCAACAGAATACAGTCCAAGAAATCAAAGCCTCTATGTTTTATCTATGCAAAGCACCGTTCCCAGAGTCATGTCAAGTGATTATGTAAGGAAAGCATGTAGTCATCTCCAATAAAAAACAAAACTTCAACATGAGATATGCAAAGAGTTAAAGGCTTTACACAAGAAAATGCATTGAAATTAATTTTGTGACAGACCTGAGTCAATGCCAAAATAAAGCAATAACATCAGCTAAAAATTTCAGGTATCCAAATCTCAGCTCCACTCAGAGGATGAATGAACTTCATTCATCCTCTGCGAAGCACAAAGCAATAACTCATTCATGTGTAATTATTACCTCTGCACACATGGAACACACTGAAGTATCAATCTTTCCAAACATACAGGTCTATTTTAAGATTTAAACAGATTCCTTTGAGACATGATGTGGAGATGTTGGCGTTTCGTAAGAAGTCTCATAACACCAGGTTAAAGTCCAACACGTTTATTTGGTAGCACGAGCTTTCAGAGTGCTGCCCCTTCATCAGGTGAGTAACAAAAGGGCAGCATTCTGAAAACTTGAGCTACCAAATAAACATGTTGGACTTTAAACTGGTGTTGTGGGACATCTTACTGTCCTTTGAGACAAGGAGGTCTTCTTCTAGTTTCTCACAACTAGGAGACGTTCTATTTGACAGACTTCACAGCGTCCTTAATAAAGAAAGGTTTCTTCCCAAACCAAGAGCTGAAATCCATCTCATTCCCCTGAAATCCTTCAGAATAATGAGGTGAACATCTCTAAGGACCCTATTCTCAGGAGTTTTAATGAGTAGTTTTAGTTGTGCAGTATTATAATTGAACAGTCAGTTGCATTTATGGAATGCCCTTGTTTAAAAATGTTGCAACATACTTTTTGGCATTTATTGCAAGGAGAATGGAATATAAAAGTAGGCTAGTTTTACTGCAGCTTTACAGGGGAGACCCACATCTATGTGCAGTTTTGGCCTCCTTATTTGTAAAAAGATACAGTTGTGGTGGAAACAGGGGTCCATGTGACTCATCCCTCAGATGGCAGGCTTACTTTATGAAGAATGTTTGGGGAGGCTGGAGTTTAAATAAGTGCGAAGTGATCTTATCGAAACAAATAAGATCCTGAGGGGATTTGATAGGGCTGATGCAGGGGAATGTTTCCACTTGTGGGAGACACTGGAACCAGGGGATACAGTTTAAGAATAAGAGGTCAATCATTTAAAACAGAGATGAAGAGAAATGTTTTCTCTCTCAGGGCCATTAATCGGTGGGATTCTCTTCCCCAGAAAGCAGTGGAGGCTGGATCATTGAATTTATTCAAGAGTTGGACTGACTTTTGATAAACTTTGGAATCAAAGATTATGGTGGGCAAATGGCAAAGTTCATTTGAGACTACATCTAGGTCAGCCATGAGTTTACTGAATGGTGTAGCAGAATTAAAGGGCTGAATGACCTAGTCCTGGTCCTAAGTTTTATGTTTCTTTGCTTTGTAAACATAAATGGAAAGAACTGCCATTGAGGGAGGGATTAAGGAGGCTTTGAAAGGAGGGGAGAGAAGCAGAGATAAAGGGCTGCTTAGGCTGGGAGTTTCAGAATAGGACAGAGGGCCCTGCCATCCAGGGTGAGGTGTAAAATGAGATCAAACACAAAAGAACACAGTCAAAACACTGACGATTGTTAAGTGAGGAACTAAGCTGCAAGAACGTTGTCAAGAAAGGGTGGGGTATGGTCTTAGAGGGATTTGGAGCAAAATGCTTTAATTGAATATGCCTGGAGCCAGGAATTGGGATTGGTCAGCTATGATAGGACAGCAATATGAAGGTGGGAGTTTGTATAGGACAGAATGTCCTATAGACAGATGTCTTTTGGACAAGTTGGAGGTTATGAATGTGGAGGGTGGAACACAGTATGGTGGACACTGGAATGATTAAGAGTGAGGAGGTACCAAAACAATGCTAAGGGTTTCAGGGTGACGAGGCTGGGGTAAGGGTGGAGTTGGACAATGTTGTACATGTGGAAATGGGTAGAATGTAGGATTTGAAACTCAGCAAAGGGTAAAGCTGGCTGTCAAAATCTCGTACAGTTGAGCCTCAGTGGGTGGTCTTTTACTTTAATTTTATTACATTTTTACTCTTGCGCCTGAAAAAGCAACTACATAATGTCATGATGTCCATTATTTGTGTCCTTTCCTGAATTCTAATATCAAATATGGGGCTAAATTAGACAGTCTCTGAACGTGATACCTGATGATGTGCGACTCCACCATCCCCATTCATTGTCACACAGGCAGCACAACAACTCGAAGGCAGCCAGCACTAACCAGGATTTTCAATGGCTGCATGTCTCAGCAGGGAGGGCCAAAACTGTGACAGGCTGGCACAAGTTAAAGTTAGAAAACGCTGGAAATACTCAACAATTCAGACGGCATCTGTGGAGAGAGGAACAAAGTCTGCTCATACCTGCAGCTTCTGACAGGGAGAAAGTGAAATTTGTGCTGCAGAATGGAGCGCTGCAATGATTTTAAGTCGGGTATGGAGCTTAAAGCTACCTAGCTACTTCAGAATTTTCACAGCTGACAGGCAGGAATGAAGATGTTGATCACAGGGTTGCCTTATATCACCACAACTGAGACCAACCTTCAACTGTCACGTCTGCCAGAGCTAGAAGGGGCAGTCCTGCCATGACACCCCCCGTCCCAGTGAAGAGTGGTGAGGTCTTCCTCTTGCCCCAAGCCTGAGCTCACCCAACCTCCAGGGACTTTGAGGCCTGTCCTCTGCAGCCTGGCAGCAGTGAAGGGACAAATGGCCATTGGACCTACCTCCTTAAGCCCCATTGGGGCCCAAGACACCCAGGCCAGAGTATCAGTAAGAAGTCTTACAATATTTTATTTGAGCTTTAACCTGGTGATGTAAGACTTCTTACTGTGTTTACCCCAATCCAACGCTGGCACATCTCCACTCAGAGTATCAGTGCCAGGGAGCATTGCACTGATGACACTGCCATGCTGCTTGGCCAGGTGGGAGGCTGAGTAGGGGTTCTGAGGAAGGGAGAAGGGCATTGTGGGGGGTCTGAGAGAGAGGGGGAGTCAGGTGGGGTCACACTCATGCCTGCGTGGTGTCGGAGGGAGGATGCCTCGTTTTTTTGATGGGTTGCTGGTGCTTCCCTGGACCCTTGAGGTTCAGTACACTATGTCCTTGCTTCTGAGCAGCACCTGTAAAGCCTGCCGGTGCCATTTCCGCTGGTGGGCTGGGTGAATGGTGGGAGGCTGATGAATTGACTGCCAAATCTGCTAATGACATTCAAATTAGTGAGTTTGCATAATTACCTGGGCGGTGGTGGTGTCACCTCTCATTCTCTCATTCTTCTAAACTCAAACTGCTACAGGCCCAACCTTTCTTCATTAGAGAATAACCCCGGGTGAACTTTCTCTGAACTGTTTCCTGGTGGTATACCTTGCTCTCAACAATTAAACTGAACACACTAAGAACAGTTAAAGGGGACATTTTGACACCATGGTGGAGTCACAATAGGGAAAAAAATTAGACAGGCCAGGAATTTCCGTGAAGCTACACCTGCTCTAACATTGTAACTCCACCAGCCTTGTGACAGAACTTTGGTAAGAGGCTTAGGTTGCACCCCGAGAAAGCTTTCAACATTGAGAGGGAGGCTGCTCTGAGGATACTTTTGGCATTATTGACAATTATTATTCTCTGCAAGATTAATAAGGAAATACCATGGAAGCTCACACTGTGAAAAAACTAATAAGGATGGAACCCGTTCAAAGTGGGTGGATGGTTTTTGATACCCCTCACAACAGCACAAACTAGTTATCGTTAGGGAAGTCATGCAACCATGCCATGTGAACACCATGATAAAAACTGCCAGGCCCGGTCAAATGGAACAGTGCCTTTAAATGTAGGCCAGTGTTTAGATCTGGCTTGTGTTTTCCAGAGAAAGGAACTCAACACTAAGCTGGCAGTAAACTTTCCTGATCAGTATTTATTTTCTAAAGCTGCTTTCAAGAAGTTCAGTTTCCCCATATATGCCAAACTGAAATGTCCCTTGAAAGAACTCTTCGTGACAGTGGTGTAGGCAGCAAATTTGGCAAGATAAATCGGTGGAATTCCTTAATAACAGGAGACTAGCTACTGTAAAGGAGTGAAGGAATTTGAGTGAGCAAGTACAGTAATCAGTGAACACGAGTACACAGGTACAAAGGATTATCAAAAACGCTGATTGACTGATAACCTCAAGTGAGCTACAATGCCAAGGTGAGGAAGTGATGTTTCAGTTGTACAGAGCTTGGTCAGACTCCATCTGGAATTTTGTGTTCAGTTCTGGGCACTGACCCTCAGAAGAATATATTAGTCTTGGACAGATTGCATTGTAAATTTACTAGAACGATACCAGGGCTAAGTTAAATTATGGAACACTTTGCATATCTTCTTCTTTGTATTGTTGAATTTTGACAGTTGAAGGTTGGTCTTAGTTGTGGTGGTTACAATAAGAGAGGGATTTCAACAAGATAAATACAGAAAAGCCATTTCGGCAGCATGGTGGCACAAGGATTAACATTGCTGCCTCACAGCACCAGGGACCCAAGTTCAATTCTGGCATGTTCTCCCTTTTTCTGCATGGGTTTCTTCTGGGTGCTCCAGTTTCCTCCTACAGTTCTGTGATGTGCAGATTAGGTTGACTGGCTATGCTAAATTGCCCCTTAGTGCCCCAAGATGTGCAGGCTAAGGGGATCAGTGGGGTAAATATGTGGGGCTAGGGGGATACGGCCTGGGTGGAATACTCTATTGGAGATTTGCTGAAGACTCGATGTGCCAAATGGCTTCCTGCTGCACTGTAAGGATTCACTGTTTATTTTCTCTGTTGGGTGAACGCGGGATGAAGAGGCACAATCTTAAAACGAAAGCTAAGCCATTCAGCAGTAAAATCAGGAAGGACATTTTAATACAAACGGTGGTGGAAATCTGGAACACTCTCCCTGAAAAAAAAATGTGAATGTCTGGCTAACTGGAACTTTCAAGGTAGAGTTGTAGATTTTTGTGGGGTAGGGATATCAAGTAATTTGGAATAATGGCGAGTAGAAGTACAAATCAGATTGAATGGTGGAATGGGCTCAAGGGCCTGAAAAGTTTTCTCCTGTTCCAAATCCTGCCTGCTGTTCATGCTCAATGCAGACTCTGCTGCAGATGGGGGAATCTATCAACTGTCATTTTATCTTACTTCCTGACAAGAGTACAGATCCTGCTCACCAAGCACGGTGGAAGCTTCACAAAGAATGATTTGCCAGCTGTGAACCTATCTGATAACACCCGGCTATGTTCCTGCTTCACAATCCGCAAAGATCAAACCTACCTTTGAGTATTGTTCCTGTATTGACCTTAATATGGGCCTCTTAGAATATGAGCTCTCAGATTAAGACAGTAATGGCTTATCCAATCAGACAGCCCTGCAGATGCACATAATGTGGAGTTTCAGGGTTACTGGTATTCTGAATTTATCAGAGAAAAATACCTCTCTGAATGTTGCTTACTATGTAAATAAATCTAAATTTGGTGAAGGGACACCAGCCTTGGAGGAGCTATTTCAGTTCCCATCTCTACAATGGCTGTTCCTTGCTCTCTGTCACAGGATTCGTGCTCATTTTCTCATCTTTCGGCCCCAGCTTTCTCTGTTTTATCGATTTTGGTTTTTTAAACTTTTTTTAAACCATTTTTAACTTCCTCTGCTGTTCCTCCACAGCCCCAAAACTGTGAACTTATCCAGCCTAGTGTCACCAGATTGGGACAGGTTCTGATTGAATATTCATTTTACATCATGCCCAAACCAACTACCCCACTCATGTTTGTCACAAGGCAAATTCCTGATCTCTGCCAGGACTATCAGAACCAAGCACAATCAATCAGAGACATGAAAGTATTCAGAAAGGAGGCAAAATACCTCTTCATAACTTTAAATATAGAAACTAGAAACAGGAATAGGCCATTCGGCCCTTTGAGCCTGCTCCGTCATTCACCATTGAGCATGACTCAAACAAAATGTCAAACTTAAAACAGTGGGGGACCTGAGATTTCCACCTTGTCACTGCGCATAAAACTGGTATTTTGTGTAGGTCGCCTATAACAGAACCTGACCAATTTTCATTTTAATCAGGTGGCAGGTTAAACATCTATCCAAGAAGTCACGTTAGACCCTGACTAACATTCACCTGATATTAAGTTATCAGGAGAAATTTCTCCCTCAGGAATAGGAGAATAATCAAAGTTATGATGACTGTTCATGAAAATTTTCTACATTGTCCACTTCTTTTCTATATCATTGAATCATAGAATTCCTTTAGTGTAGAAGGTGGCCATTCAGCCCATCACATCTACTCCAATTCTCCAAAGAGCATCCCACCCTCACTGCCCCAGCCCCACAATCAAGTACATCTACCATAGCTAATCCATCTAATCTACACACTAAGGTCAATTTACCATGGCCAATCCATCTAAATGCATGTCTTTGGACTGTGGGAGGAAATCAGTGCACCCAGAGGAAACCCACACAGACACAGGCAGAACATGCAAACTCAATACAGTCACCTGAGGCTGGAATCGAATCCAAGGCAGCAGTGCTAACCACTTAGCTATCCCCTCAGTGAATCTCTTACGTTCACATACACTTCCCATCAGAAAATTGCATTTTAATGGTTTCAATGATTTGCATGGTGTCTTTATATATATCATGTTTGTGTCCACACGTTTATGTCTGCGCAAGCCTGTGCATGTTCACTAAAAGTATCTGCTTACATCTGTGCATGTGCAATGGAAGAATCAGGAAAACTATCAGCTTTATTATAACAGTAAGTTCACCGCAGATTCAGTTATCACTCTGTTTTGCTGATTTTATGTCTACTATTGCAAAAATAAAGTCCATGCAAATGCGTGCCCAAGAATAATCTTACTAATGCTCACATTTTGGGCTTTAAAAACTGTGAAACCACCCTTAAGCACCCCTTCTAAAAATGCAGCCAGTCTAACGATCCTTATAGAGTTTCTTCAATTATAAACATATTAATTCTGCAACCTTCAATTTACACACAGTATTAATGACAAAAAGGCTACAAATACTGTTGCTATTAAACATATATTAACAACATATTAATAGCAATATGATGGTTTGCCATTTTAACAGGAATGCAAGTCCAGTGGATTAAACATACTGCTGGTGGCATTAAACCTAATTCACAGCATGTCAGAGTCAATAGCCAGGCCTGTATCTACTGCCCACTTCCTTGTGGAGCTCGTGCTGATCGGCCATTCACTTAAACCACTAAAAGTGGTTTGACACAACTCACTGACTTTTATTGCCTTCTTCGAAAGGCAGATAAGAGCCAACCTTTTTTTTGGTGCTCGAATTGGAGATACATATAAGTCAGAGCGGGTAAGAGTAGCTGGTTTTCTCCTTCAAATGATATTAGTGAGTGAATCAATGGGTTTATGTGACAATCCGATGGCTTCAGGGTCATATTTACTGATAGCAGCCTTTCAACATTTTAAACTAGGGTCAAATTCTCAAACTGGATGGTGGGATTTGAAATCCTGGGATCTGATATTTATGGGGAGTTGTTGGAGAGGGAATGTAACAACTGGGGAATGCGAAAATGCAGATATCCTGGAGATACAGCTCAATTTAATGGCAGAACCTCAATTTTCAATTTTTGTCCCTGCCTCTAGAGCTTGCTGGCTGTCAGGTGGGGAGGCTCATAGTACACAACCAAACCCGAGAGGAGTGGATTGCGGGGTGGAAGTGGGCGGTGAGGGGAGCAGGGTTGGCTAGGGTGGGGGTGTGAGGAAGAGGGAGACGAGATTGTGGGTCACGAGAAGAGCAGAGGGATGGGAGACAATACAGAGCCAAGAAGAAGATTGTAGAGGACATCAGGAGGAGCAGGACAGAGGAGAAATTTCCATGTTGCTTTAGTTGTTCAATTTCCCAATGGCCAGAGTTTGATCTAAAACTGTGAATGATCTAAAAATATCAATTTAAGGTATGGATGGAGATGCCTCGAGAGAGCAGATTACTTGCCTGCCCCCCAGTATGCATACCTCTGTTAAAAACTGTTGGGGCCTAACACTGTTATCCAAGGGGATTTGTGGCTAGGAAAAAAAGCACTAATCATAAATGAATACTTCAAATAAAACAGATTATGTAACAAATATACTTCAACCTTGGAGGCGATTCTGTTTGAATTTCACATGAAGGTATAGAGTTGGTTGGGATGACATTATTTTCGGGTGGCAGTGCCAAATGGGTGTGAACACTGCCAACGGACTATTTTTTGAGATACAGTCACCATTCTAATTAGGGGGTGAAGCAGCCAAACCTCCACCCAGTTTACACGGATTCAATTTATTTTCCCTATGTTGTCAATTCCATTGAACTACACCCCCAAGGCCTTATAACTGATCAGTGTCCTGGTCAACATTTACCTCTTAATCAACAATTCTAAAACAGACTATCTGGTCAGTATCACATGGCTGTTTGTGGGAGTTTGCTATGCTCAGATTGGCTGTTGTGTTTCTAATTTAGAACAGTGACTGCATTTCAAAAGTACTCCATTGGCTGCAAAGTGCTTTAGGTGGTCACAAAAAAGCATTTCTTTTCTTCAACTTATATAGTATTTTGTACACAGATGTTCATGCTGATTGCCAGAGACTAAGAAAGTCAGTTATGGCATGAGTGAATGTCCTTCTGCTGACAACTAAAGCAGCAGCAACATAGAAGAAACACTGAATATTACACTAAAGGGAACTAGTTCCTGTGTGAGAAAAAGTCAACACTGATCAAAATCGGGAAGCAGGCATGACACATTCAGGATCTTTATTTTTATACATTTTTTTGAGAGTTCTTTGTGATCTGATGTATCATGGTTCAGGTTCTCAATTCAGAAAATACTCAATAATTTGGAGGGTGAGTGAATGGGCCTTTGAAAAGAGCTTTGCTAAGAGAACTGGAATTTACCATGGCAACTGCATCTGCTTACGTCAGCCTCATTTTGCATTAAGGTCACAGAATAAATTCTCCCCCAAATGAAAAGGAACATTTTTTAAAACTTTTGATCGTATTGCATTATCGATCACACAAAAGCATTCGGTCCGGTGAGTAAGATCAACGTTAGTATCTTTTAGCTCTTTGCCAACATCATGATTCCAAGCCCTCCCCTCACATCCCCCTTACTCCTCTTCATCCTTTATTAAATCCTACCCTGTTGTGCAGAGGCAGTCTTACTGTATGTCGATGTAACAATTTTTAACACAATCCATTTTCCAAGATGTTGGAGTAGGCATTTTAAATCCATGGAGGCATTTTTCTGCAGTATACAATAGCTTCATGTAAGGGAATATACCTCATTGTGCTGGGCTGAAAATTGTAATGGTGAATCATGTACATTGTGGCAACTTCTCATAATTGTTGGTTTTGTGCTGTACTTCTTTGAGTCTAGAAATTACTGTTTGCAATTTGAGTCTGCAATACCTTGCATCTGCTATTTTAAAGCAGTGTAAAATCCATTTCTTTAAACTTTTTAAATACCTTTGTTAAAATAGAGAGAGAAAGAACTTTCAAATAAACCCATTTAACATTTGGCTGCTACCAATGTCTGCAGCAATTTCTCGGTTACAGTCTGGGAAACGAATCACTGATAATGTTCAAGTATAGAAATGTTTTTTGTTGCAGTGACTACCATTGGACCTTCTCATAGGTGCCACCACCTTGTGGAATTTGACATCTCGTGCTCAAGCCTTATCCTGAACAAATAAAATTTATTTAGCAGGTCAGGTAGAATCCCTACCTTTGGACCAGAAGCACTGGATTCATGTTCGTGTGGTGTGTGAATGAGTGCATGTGTGAGTGAGTGCGTGTGTGACTGAGTGCATGTGGTTTGATTTGATTGAATTTGATTTATTATTGTCAGATGTATTAGCTTACAGTGAAAAGTTTCTTGCGCCCTATACAAAGCATACCATTCATACAGAAGGAAACAAGAGAATGCAGAATGTAGTGTTATTGTCACAGCTAAGGTGTAGGGAAAGATCAACTTAATGCAAGGTAAGTTCATTCAAAAGTCTGATGGCGGCAGAGAAGAAGCTGTTCTTGAGTCAGTTGGTACATGACCCCAGAATTTTGTATCTTTTTCGTGATGAAAGAAGGTGAAAGAGAGAATATTCAGGGTGTGTGGGGTCCTTAATTATGCTGGCTGCTCAGCAGGAAATGTAGTCAGAGTCAATGGATGGGAGGCTGGTTTGCATGATGGATTGGGCTACATTCACGACTTTTTGTAGTTTCTTGCAATCTTGCGCCAAGCAGGAGCCATACCAAGCTGTGATACAACCAGAAAGAATGCTTTCTATGGTGCATCTGTAAAAGTTGGTGAGAGTTGTAGCTAAATGCCAAATTTCCTTAGTCTTCTAAGTCGGGAGTTGTAGTTTTTTTTTCGGGTTTATAAGCACCTACCTCCGTGAATCGGCCTCATTGTTCCTGACGAGCAGAGTCGAGAGGCAGCGATTTTTGGGCATCAGAGGAGGCAGCAAGAAGGTATATTTTTCTGTTTATACTGTTTAACTTTTATTTTTAGTTTTAAAGTTGCGAGTTTCGGCGGGTTTTTTTTAAATTAGTTAGAAACCGGAAGTCGTCACTAGGACGCTTGCCGGGAGTTGTAGTTTTTTCTTTCGGGCCCCTAACCCTATAAATTAGTGTAGAGAGGATACCCGATCCTCTACACTGGTAGAGAATCCCACCCTCCCACCTCCTCTAACCTAAATTATAAGTGTGGGTAAGTTTTCTTTTTAATATTTTTTATTTTTTCTGCTGGTAATTGTTTCAGGGATGGCAGTTCAGGCAGTGTGCTGCATCTCCTGTGGGATGTACGTGGTGAGGGACTCCAGTAGTGTTTCAGGGGATTTTACTTGTAAGAAGTGTGTTGGATTGCAGCTTCTGGAGGAGCGTGTAAAGGAGTTGGAGGTGGAATTAGAGGAACTCCGCATAATTCGGGAGGCAGAGGTGGACATTGATAGGAGTTATAAGGAGATAGTCACTCCTAGAAACCAGTCTTGGGTCACTGCCACGAGGAGAGGAAAGAAGAATGTGGTGGGACAATCCCCTGGGGCTGTTCCCCTCCAAAATAGGTTTTCGGTCCTGGAGGCTACAGTTGAGGAGGAATCAACTGGGGATAGCCAAAGGGAGCAGGTCTCTGGGGATGAGCCTATTGTAAAAGCTCAGGTGGTTAGGGGTTGCAAAAGATTGGGACTTGTGATTGGGGACTCCACCGTTAAAGGGACGGATAGGAGAGTCGGTAGCAATGATAGGGACTCAGGGCTGGTGTGTTGCCTACCAGGGGCTGGGGTCCGGGATGTATCAGAGAGGATATTCAAGACTCTCAGGGGAGAGGGAGATCAACCCCAAGTTATAATTCATGTGGGGACGCATGATATAGGGAGGCTAAGGGAAGGGGATATTAAGCAGAGATTCATGGAGTTGGGGTGGAAGCTAAAGGCCAAGTCAGACAGAGTGGTTATCTCTGGACTCTTGCCTGTGCCACGGGATAGTTTAGAGAGGAATAGAGAGAGGGAAAGTTTGAACTCGTGGCTGAGGGGATGGTGCAGGAGGGAGGGGTTCAAGTACTTGAGCAATTGGGGCTCGTTCTGGGGAAGGTGGGACCTCTATAAGAGGGATGAGCTACACCTGAACCAGAGGGGAACAAATATCCTGGGGGGTAAATTTGTGAAGGTTATGCGGAGTGGTTTAAACTGATTCAGAGGGGGGGTGGGATCCTGAGTAGAGGGGGTGAAAGTGAGGGGGGCATAGATGGGGACTGCAATGCACGGCATTGTGGGGGTGGGGCAGAGCAGGGTTTGAAATGCGTATACTTTAATGCGAGGAGTATTCGCAATAAAGTGGATGAACTTGCAGCGTGGACCAGTACCTGGGACTTTGATGTTGTGGCCATTTCAGAGACTTGGATAGAGCAGGGTCAGGAATGGATGTTGCACCCGGGGTACAAATGCTTTAGTCGGAGTAGAGAAGGAGGTAGAAGGGGGGGTGGGGTAGCATTATTGGTCAAGGACTGTATCACAGTGTCAGAGAGGAACTTTGATGAGGACTTGTCTGTTGAGGTAGTATGGGCGGAGATTAGAAATAGGAGAGGAGAGGTCACCCTGTTGGGAGTCTTTTATAGACCTCCAAAAAGTTCTAGAGAGGTTGAGGAAAGGATTGCGGAGACGATCCTTGTTAGGAGTGAAAGTAATAGGGTAATTGTTATGGGGGACTTTAACTTTACTCATGTTGATTGGAATTGCTATAGCTCTAGCTCGTTAGAGGGGTCAGTTTTTGTTCAAAGTGTGCAGGAAGGTTTTTTGACTCAGTATGTAGATAGGCCGACTAGAGGTGAGGCTATATTGGATTTGGTGCTGGGTAATGAGCCAGACCAGGTGCTAGACTTGGAAGCTGGTGTGCATTTTGGGGATAGTGACCACAATTCGATTACGTTCACCTTAATGATGGAAAGGGATAGGCATGAACCTCGGGTCAGTAGTTTCAGCTGGGGGAAGGGTAATTATGAGGCTATTAGGAGAGAATTAGGAAGCATTGGTTGGACTAGGAGATTACAGGGACTGGGAATGTCCGAGATGTGGAGATTTTTCAAGGAGCAGCTACTGCGGGTCTGTGATAGGTATATCCCTGTCAGGCAAGGAGGATTTGGTAGGCCCAGGGAACCGTGGTGCACTAAAAAAGTTGATTCGTTGGTTAGGAAGAAAAAGGAGGCTTATGTTCGGATGAGGCTTGAGGGCTCAGGTAGTGCATTAGAAAGTTTTAGATTGGCTAGGAGGGAGTTGAAGAGGGAGTTAAGAAGGGCTAAAAGAGGACATGAGATGACTTTGGCTGATAGGATTAAGGAGAACCCTAAGGCGTTTTACAGGTATGTCAAGAACAGAAGGTTGGTTAGGGCAAGATTAGGGCCAGTTACAGACAGTAGAGGGAAGTTGTGTGTGGAACCGGAGGAGATTGGAGAGGCATTGAACCAATATTTCTCTTCGGTGTTCACGCAAGGGGACATGAATGTAGCTGAGGAGGACACTGGGGTGCAGGGGTGTAAAATAGATAGTATTGCAGTTGATACGGGGGATGTGCTGGATATTTTAGAGGGTTTGAAAATAGATAAGTCCCCTGGTCCGGATGGGATTTACCCTAGGATTCTCTGGGAGGCAAGAGAGGTGATTGCGGAGCCTCTGGCTCTGATCTTCAGGTCGTCGTTGGTCTCTGGTATAGTACCGGAAGATTGGAGGACAGCAAATGTTGTCCCATTGTTTAAGAAGGGGAGAAGAGACTTCCCTGGATATTATATACCGGTGAGTCTTACTTCTGTGGTGGGTAAGGTTTTGGAAAGGATTATTAGAGACAGGATTTATAGTTATTTGGAGAGTAATGAATTGATTAGAGACAGTCAGCATGGTTTTGTAGCGGGTAGGTCGTGCCTGACTAACCTTATCGAGTTCTTTGAGAAAGTGACCAAAGAGGTGGATAGGGGTAAGGCAGTTGACGTGGTGTATATGGATTTTAGTAAGGCGTTTGATAAGGTTCACCATGGTAGGCTTCTGCAGAAAATGCAGATGTATGGGATTGGGGGTGATCTAGGTAATTGGATCAGGAATTGGCTAGCAGATAGGAGACAGAGGGTGGTGGTTGATGGTAAATATTCGTCATGGAGTTCGGTTACGAGTGGTGTGCCTCAGGGATCTGTTTTGGGGCCACTGCTGTTTGTAATTTTTATTAATGATCTGGATGAGGGTATAGTTGGGTGGATTAGTAAGTTTGCTGATGACACCAAAGTCGGAGGTGTGGTAGATTGTGAGGAAGGGTGTCATAGTTTGCAGGGTGACTTAGAAAGGTTGCAGAGCTGGGCCGCGAGGTGGCGGATGGAGTTTAATGTGGAAAAGTGTGAGGTAATTCATTTCGGTAGGAATAACAGATGTGTTGAGTATAGGGCTAACGGGAGGACTTTGAATAGTGTGGAGGAGCAGAGGGATCTAGGTGTATGTGTACATAGATCCCTGAAAGTTGGGAATCAAGTAGATAAGGTTGTTAAGAAGGCATACGGTGTCTTGGCGTTTATTGGTAGGGGGATTGAATTTAGGAGTCGCAGCGTCATGATGCAACTGTACGCAACTCTGGTGCGGCCGCACTTGGAGTATTGTGTGCAGTTCTGGTCCCCACATTACAGGAAGGATGTAGAGGCTTTGGAGAGGGTGCAGAGGAGGTTTACCAGGATGTTGCCTGGTATGGAGGGGAGATCCTATGAGGAGAGACTGAGAGATTTGGGGTTGTTTTCGCTGGAAAGAAGGCGGCTAAGAGGGGACCTTATTGAAACATATAAGATGATTAGAGGTTTAGACAGGGTAGATAGTGATAGCCTTTTTCCTAGGATGGAGAAAGCTAGCACGAGGGGGCACAACTTTAAATCAAGGGGGGGTTGTTATAGGACGGATGTCAGGGGTAGGTTCTTTACCCAGAGGGTGGTGAGGGACTGGAATGCCCTGCCAGCTGCAGTTGTAAATGCGCCTAGTTTGGGGGCGTTTAAGAGATCTGTGGATAGGTTTATGGACGAAATGGGATTGGTTTAGATTAGTGGGTTACTGTTGTTTTTTTTTAAAAAGCTGGTCGGCGCAACATCGTGGGCTGAAGGGCCTGTTCTGCGCTGTAATGTTCTATGTTCTATGTTCTGAGAAAGTAGAAATGCCGGTAGGCTTTCGTAACTTAGTGTCGGCATGGGGGAACCAGGACAGGTTGTTGGTAATCAGGACAACTAAAAACTTGAAGCGCTCAACCCTTTCTATTTCATCCCCATTGATGTGGACAGGGGAATGTTTCCCTTTATGCTTCCTGAAATTGATGACAATCTCCTTCATTTTGTTGACATTGAGGGGGAGATTATTGTCACCGCAGATTCTCTTATCTCTTTTCTGTACTCTGTCTCATCATTGTTTGAGATCCGACCCACTATGGTGGTGTCATCAGCAAACGTGAAAATTGAATTGCAGGAGAATTTGGCTGCACAGTCATTGGTGTATAAGGAGTGTAGTAGGGGGCTGAGAACACAGCCTTGTGGGGCACCAGTTTTGAGGATGATCATGGAGGAGGCGTGTGTGAGTGAGTGCGTATGTGAGTGGGTGCATATGTGAGTGAGTGTATGTGTAAGTGAGTGTGTAAAGCATATCAAACTAGGCCTTGCTTCCACAGGCATCTTGTGCTTTACTCAAATGGGAAGAAAGGTTCATCATACCTAATTCCAAAGCTGACAGTCTTGTGTATTTCTCTCTCATGCTGCCTCTTTCTTTCTCTCCCTAGATCATCTGTTCATATAGATTTCCCTCTCTCTCTTTGACCCTCTGTCTTTCAATCTCTCTTTACATCTCTCAATTTCTCTCTGTTCCATTACCCCTTCATTTCTCATGTGTCCCTGAGTCTCACCACCTCTCTCCTTCTCTCTATTCTACTACCTCTCCTTCTCTGTCCCTCTCCCTCTCTGTCCCTCTACCTCTCCATCTCTCTCTCTATCCCTCTCTTCATCTCTGCATCCTTCTCTCTCTAACCCTGCACCATCTCAACTCATCAGTTCAATGATATCTACTGGAATGCAGTCTGGAGGATGACAAAAACACACACTTCTTTGGTGCTCCAGTTTCCTCCCACAGTCCAAAGATGTGTGGGTTAGGTGCATTGACCACGTTATATTGCCCCTTAGTGCCCCGAGATATGTAGGTCAGAGGGATTAATGGGGTAAATGTGTGGGGTTGTGGGGATAGGGCCTGGGGTGGGATTATTGTCGGTGCAGACTTCATGGGCCAAATGGCCTCCTTTTGTACTGTAGGGTTTCGATAATTCTATGATAGGAAGCATAAAATCACTGACTGCAACTTTTGGACTTTGTTGTTTAAATGTGCATGTGTGGGCTCAAGAAACTGCTGTCAGTTTCAGAGGATTACCAATTGTAAACACTGACAAGTTCACAATTATTATTATTACAAATCATGGGACAGGAGGAAAATTGGAAGAAAACAGGAAATATACATACATATTTTCATAACCATCAGCCATCATACCTGGTTACACATACTATAGATCATAGAATAGTATCCCTACAGTGTAGAAGGAGGCCATTTGGCATACTGAGACTCTCTGACAGAGCATCTTACCTAAGCATACCCCTCCCCACCCTATCCTGTAAACCATGTAGAAACCCTACTAATTGCCTAACCTAAACATCTTTGGACACTAAGGGACAAGCTGTTGCCATTCTGAATGAGTGGCAGCAAGTTCCTACCAGTTATTAATGTCAATGCTGCAGCACTTCAAGGAGAGCTTCAAACCGTCTCTACAGCATTTTCTTTGCCCTCCCCTGGAACATTGACCTTTTGAGAGTTGAGGACACAGGACATGTGCAGGAGACACTTTGTGACAATCCGGATGTATTGGTATTGCAGGAGTTTTGCCTCTATGCCTATGGAGCTCTTACATGTTGCTGATACACAGTCCAAGTCTCACTGCAGTATAGGAGTGTGATAACAAAAACTGCTCTGCACATGAGGACTTCTGTCAACTTGCAGAAGATCTTTCTGTCAAGTATTCACTGCCACAGTGTGTTGAAGGCTGAGCATAGCTGATCGAGTGTTGGATCTCCTTGTCCATGCTGGGTCTTTTGAGACAGCTGGCTGCCAAGGCATGGGAAGTGTTGAACATATTTCAGAATCTCTTCTTCAGTACATATGGGAAGTGGAAGATTTGGGTGACCAGGTGTGGGTTAAAATATGAGTTTAGTTTTGGTAACATTCAAGAACAGCCCAAGATTCTTGTACGCATAATTGAAGAGATCGAGAATGGTTAGCAAATTTGGTGCACAGTGAGCAACAGCTCTGTAGTCATCCGCAAACTGTAAATCATATATGCCTATGACGGTCAAATTAGTTTGATAAAGAGGCGACTGAGGTTAAAACATATTCCATCTCAGCAGAATTTAATATTGACATCAGAGCACAATTGATCTTTAATGAGGTGAAAAGCCACTATAGGTAGATTGTAAATAATACGGTGACTATCATACAGCCTTACTTGACACCAGTCCAAATAGTAGATCTTCCACTCTTGACAGTTGCAGTTACAGGATTGTGACGGTGTTTCTTGGAATTCCAAATCTCTGGCGTACAATTCACAGAGCCTCACGATTTACTGAATCAAATGCTTTGGTTGGTTCAATTAAGGCAATAAAGAGTTCCTGGTGGTGTTCCCAACATCTTTCTTGCATGTAACTGGCAACAAAGACCATGTCAGGGATCCCTCTGGAAGGTCGAAAGCCACACAATGTCTCTGGGAGGGATTCTTCAGCCTCAGGAAGTACATAGTTCAGAAGAATGTATCAGGATTTCCACTGCTATGTGGAAATATTTTGACAGTTTCCACAATTTGGTTTATCTCCTTTCTTGAAGATGGTCACAATTGTTGCATTCCTGAATAAGTCAGGCTTGGGGAGGGGGCGGGGATTTATTTTTCTCCCAGATTTGTAGGTTGAGTGCATAGAGTCTTGATGTGAACAAAAACCCTTCATCTTCAAAGACCTCAGCTGGAATACCTTTGGGGTTTATTGTTTTCCATTTGCTCGAATGCTTGTTGCAGTTCTCCCAACAATAATGGTTCACATCTACCTCAGGGTACAGGGGGATAGCCTGGAGAGAATCAGCTTGCTGCCATGTGTGGGCCTATAAGGAGCAAGGATCTCCTAACGACATTTCTCACGAGCTTATTGAGAGCACAAACCTCTCCACCACTTCAAGGAAGCGATCCACGGAGGACCATCACAAATGGTTACCATTACCACAGCAGATACGCCCGCAGAACACATCAAAATTAGATACACACAACGTACATTAAGTGACCATGAGCAATCAGTGAGGTTCATAAATGTGGCCCTGCCTCAGGCAGGAGCTTTGCTGAAATTCCATCGTCACGGCAACCAGAAAAACAGTCACAATGTTACCTCAGGCCATATCAAAATCTGGTGATTCTGTGACCAGCTTTCCTGCTCCTCCCACTGCCTAGCTTACAGACTGTTCAGTGGTCAACTGACAGCAAGGCTGATATCCATTAAAGACCATCAAAAGATTTGTTATTGAAACGTTGGAGCAGCAACAGTTCAGGTCTTAAAAGTCAAGAAGAAAGAAGAAAAGGAAAGAAAGCAAAGGGGCAAATAAAGAGTGAGAATGTAAGGCACTAAAGGAAAACTGGAAATGAGATAAAAAGCAGAAAACTGAAACAAAATAGAAGCAACCCTGCAGGAGAAAGAGAAAAATAAGCAGATGAACCAGCCACTTATTTAATATAATGTAGCCAATGAACCTCATTTAGGATTTGATACCTCAATCTATTTTATTTTCTGTGAAAAATTCACATATGTTTTGGTGACTATTTGTTGATCCCACATAGAAGGCTTGTTCTTCATGAGTGATGTATCGAGAAACCCTAACTTGAGGTCTTAATAAAAAAAGTTTTCAGTGCTGTTACACATAGCATAGAGTGTGACGTTGAAAATACAAAGAAAATAACAAAGTGTGGTGACAGATCCCAGTTATCAGGAAGAATATACAAGATCATGTTACAATGTTTGGCAATGGACTCCCAAATCTGGGCGTTGTGTAACTAAACTCTAATAAACTAACAATTTCCTGGTTCATGTCAGAGCCTGTGGGATTTCGAGTCAAAATTATCTTTCCAGACAAATCTGCCTCCACATGAGTATAATTTAATCCCATATAGTGCAAGTTTGAAAGTCTTTATGTCAATGATGTAAACTGTGAGCTTCCCCACCAGCAACCTACCAGACTCAAAGTTCAAAGGGCAGTGCTGCAGGACAGAGTTGCAGGATCCCAGCAGCCTAACGGGGAACTTCAAAGGCAGTATCACGCAACACTAAACTGACAATGGGAAAGATTCATACCTCTGTCGAGCTGTTCGCCTCAGACATCTTGGCAACTGTTGTCTGGCTCTCTCCAATAAAGTCATGTCCACCGTCATTATCATAGTCATAACATAAAATCTGGTTCAAGGAAAACACAAAACATGTCACATTAGCACCTGAACTGCTGCCAAATTTCAGTCAAGAGATTAACTAGCATTGAGCCTGTGTGAACGAGGCACAGCAGAATTACAAAAAGATGTTTCACAAGCCATTTTACCATGCCTATTACTTATTTTTTCATTATTTCATTCATTTGTTTACAGACAGTGAAGGTGTCCATTCAGCCCATTGTGCTTATGCTGGTTATTTGAAAGTACAACCCAAATAGTCCAACTTCTCCAGTTTTTCCCCTTAGCACTGTAAATCTTTCCTGTTCATTTAGTTATCCAATTGATTTTTGCAAGATATTATTGAATCTACTTCCATGACCCTTTCAGGAGTGTATTCCAGATCACTACTCTCCTTGTGTCCCTTTTAGTCCTTTTTCCAATTTTCTCAAATCTGTTTACTGGCCCTCCTGACACTGGGAACAATCTCTCCATACATCCTCCAGCAAAATCTTTCCAATGGCCATCATTGTGCATCTTATTTTCCCATGGGACATGAAACAGCTCAACAGCCTTGGAGGTTTGTGCTTATTCCCTTCTCTCTGAGAGTGTACAACAGCTGTCCTGTCCAGACAATGGATATAAAATACGGGGAGTAGGCCATTCGGCCCCTCAGCCAGTTCCACCATTCAGCAGTAAAACCTGAGGAGGAACAGGGGGAGACCTCTTCCGAATGAAATGTTAAACTGAGACCTCATTTTACATGGACATGCAAGATCCCATTACATTGTTCAAAGAAGAACAGGGGAGCTATCCCTGGTGTACTGGCCAATAATTATGCCCTAATCAACTTTACAAAAACAGATTATCTGGTCATTATCAAATTGGTGTTTGTGGGAGCTTAGTGCGTGCAAATTGGCTGGTCCATTTTCTGCATTACAACAGTGCACATATGTCAAAGAATTTCACTGGTTCTAAAATGCTTTGGGTCAGCCCGAGGTCATGGAAGGTGCTATATCAAAGCAAGCCTTAATTTCATTCTCTAAATCAGTCCTATACCTTTCTTTAATGGGATCAGAAGGAGCAGGGCTGTTATTTCAGGCCTATCCCAGGAGAGCCTGGGCTTTCGATGCCTCCTGTTCTCCCTCCATTCTCACCCAAGTTGAAATTGTTGACCAGGGAATGTTGCTTCATAGTCCGGAACATTCTGCTCTGAATGCTCCAGTGCCTGGCCACTCATCTCTGAATACGTATTTTTTATAATCACAATTTAAATAAGTATGATTGCTTGGGCTGTGGTTAGTAGATTTGTAGAGAGAAAAATGAATGCATGCATGATTGATGTCAAGGGGAAGTCTGTTCTTGCCTCTCCTCTAATATTCAGCTCTCGCTCATATGTCTGGATGAGTCTGTGATGAAGTCGAGAGCTAAGTGGTTCAGGCAAAATGTGAGTTGAGCATTAGTGAAAAATTGGACCACGAGCAGACCATTCGGTCTCTTAAACTTGATCTGCCATTTGGTTAGATCAAAGCTGACATATATCTCACTTAATTCTCCTGCCTTTAATGCCCAGGCCCAATAAAATTCCAAATTCCCTGGTTTGGGCATTTTCAATTGACCCTCAGTCTCATGAGCTTTCTGGGGGTGGGGAATTCCACATTTCCTCTCCCCCCTTTGTGAAAATAATGCTGGCCAACGTCACCTCTGAATGGCACATCAGCGAGGAGGTTTGTCATTGGTGTTGTCGCTTTGTGGCACCAGTGATAACTCTTTCTGACATTTTACTGACAACTGTGTGGTGGTAACTGGATTAAAAACATCATGCCCTTGTGGATAAGAAATACCTGGGTAATTTTTCACATCACCATGTAGATGTCAGCGTTGAAGCTGGTTTACAATGAAACCAGTCAACATTTCCTGTAAAGCTTCTTGAGTTCGTGGGTGACGTCACTAAGTATATTTAAAGTCTGGAATGCATTGCCTGAGAATGCAGTGGAAGCACGTTCAATTGTGGTTTTCAAAATGGAATTATAATTACCCATAGAGAAAAAAATTTGCAGCGTTACAGTATAATGGAAGGGAGTGAGACTAGCTGAGTAACTCTTTCAGAGGGGCAGCACGGACACAATGGGCCAACTGGTCTTCATCTGTGCTGTACCACTCTATGGACGGAATTCAGCCTTCCATGTATAAATCCCACATCAGGGGCACGGATGGGGAGTGTTTGCTGCAGTGGAGGGAAATACTCCCCAATGGGGAGAATTCACAGCGTATTGTATGATTCTATCCTCATTAATTATACAGTCAGGAGTTTGCTGATATTTTTCCAAATGGACCAGGTTGAATGATGCATTATCATATCAGGGTGCCATATTTATTTATTTTATTTGTTTGTTCATGGGATGAGGGCATCGCTGGCTGGGCCAGTATTTATTGCCCATCCCTGAGGGAATTGAAGCGTCGAGCACATTGCTGTAGGTCTGGAGTCCAGACCAGGCAAGGATGACAGATTTGCTTCCCTAAAGGACGTTAGTGAACCAGATGGGTTTTTGCAAAAATCGACAATGGTTTCATGGTCATCATTGGACTTTTAATTCAAATTTCACCATATGCCACGGTGGGATTCAAACCTGAGTCCCCAGAAAATTGTCCTGGCTCTCTGGGTTATTAGTCCAATGACAGCACCACTATTTCACTGTTTCCCCTGGATTTAAATGAAGCTGGACGGTAACATGTACACCATGCTGGTTGAGGAAATGGCCAGAAGAAAATACAGAACTCCAGTGTCCAAATTTGGCCACACCTCCTTTGGCAACCTCCTCGACCAAAGGGAGGCCAGATGGACCTCATTTGAGCTGCTTGGAGGAGGAGGCCAAGCAGGGACATAAACCCTCCAATGGGAGCAAGATTCCAGGGCAGTTAGTGCCCAGGAGCACCAGCACAGACTGCCCTACAGTGCAGGAAACAGATGCACCACTGTAGTAAGTGAACCCTCAACTGGAATGGCATAGTGGCACATTGGTTAGCACTGCTGCCTCACACCGCCAGGACCTGGGTTCAATTCCCAGCTTGGGTGACTGTCCATGTGGAGTTTGCACATCTGCGTGGGTTTCCTCCGGGTGCCCCGGTTTCCTCCCACACTCCAAAAGGTGTGCTGATTAGGTGCATTGGCCATGCTAAATTCTCCCTCAGTGTACCTGAACAGGTGCCTGAGTGTGGTGACTAGGGAATTCTCACAGGAGTTTCATTGTAGTGTTAATGTAAGCCTATTTGTGACACTGATAAATAAATGAATAAATAACTACTCACACTCACCTCGCCGAATGCATGGCTTTAGTGGCAAGGTGATAAGATGATGCCTCAGCCCCACTGCAGTTCATCTGCTCTGCAGGTGGAGAGGCCACTGTGGGTCCTTCACCTTCCCCACACAGAACTTACATGCTGTCTGGGATGTGACAGTGCAGGGAGGTGGGGGTTTGGGGAAAAGGAATTGAGAGCACCAGCAAGTACTAATAAAAACATGGCTCTCTGAGTTTTATCCTTACATCTCCATGGGCACATCAGTCTGGAGGCTACTGGCCCAGAACCCCTCTGGGCAAGCTGCAGCACATCATTCACACGCCATACAAGCCACTGTGTTATCTTAAGACTGAAGCACAAAGAATTTTTCAGGTAAGTGCTGCAATATACGTGTCGTTTTGGTCCAGGCTTGTTCTGGACTGTTGTGATTTCCCACTGAAGGCGTGGATAATCGGACACCATTAATGAGGGGGTGGTGGGTATTACAACCTGGGACTCCTGGAGGCCGAGAGTGGATGATGCCATCATCATTTTACACAGGTGGGATACTGATCTTTGAGCTCCCGCCACATTGTTCCCCCAGCCTGCCACAGGGTGGAGGGGACGATGGAAGATTCCACCCTATAATTCTAAAGTTCATTTTTTTTACAGTACTCTAAAGGGGCCATGTGGACACACATCTTAGAGAGAAAATTAAAATATAAATTTGTTGGGCTAATCTAGTTGGAATTTTGAAAATTGGGCCTGTTGGCTGTTTCTCTCCAGAAGATGCTGATTGACCTGCTGAGCATTTCTAAGATTTTCTGAGAGTGGGATTTTCCAATCTTGCCGTTGGCTGCCCCACTGCAAGTGAGAACGGGGAATTTGGCATTCCAACCAAAACTCGATTCACTTCCAGTGGCACCGGAGAATCCCAGCTGCGAGCGAGGACGGAGGTCTTCGGTGTCAGTTTTTATTACAGATTTCTAGCATCTGCTGTAGTTTGTTTTGTATTAAAAATACAAACTGCTTCCAGAAAATACCTGAAAACTGTACAGGCAAAATCTCCATAAGTTTGTCTTGATGTGGTGACCTCAGCTATTTGCTTCATTCAGGAAGAAATATGTATGTTTTAGTCCGAGACAGGCTGCTGTCTATTCTGCCTGAGTGTTAACCAAAGATACATTTGTGGATATTTTGACTTTGAACAGATTGTTTGGAAAGTAGTGCACACTGATGGATGGAAATGATTTACAGGTAGATGTGCAGTCTGAATAGAGGCATTTGGAAGTAGTATTGATTGGTATGGTTTAGATGTAATCAAAACACTGCAGTGGATATAGTGTCCTCAAGTAGCTTTATCTTCGGTGCCACTACAGCTCCCGTTGTAAGAATCTTCAATCTAAATTTGAATTCATGGCTGCTTTTAGAGCGGATAATTCATTAATGATCCAAATTACCTTTACAGTTTTTTCTAAATCTCCATTACACAAGGATACTAGTGGTGTGCTAAAAGGTTTCCAGACAGGATCAAGAGTATTCTTTATAACCTGCAAAACAAATGAGAAAATGATCAGCAACGCCACAGATAACTTAGACCTATTTCCGGAGGCCTCTGTTCAGTCAGAGAAGCAATTCTCAATCTCTGCTGAGAAAACATGGGTGATCAAATTAAAACCCCATTCAAAACTATCTTCTGAGCTGCCTTGATGGGTCACTGAATTGAGCAAAGGCACAACTGAGTCCTTTGTATCGAAGATATCTGAGGCTTGAGGCTTGAGCCTTGGTCCATGCTAAGTTAGTTGACTTCAACATAGGCAAAGGATAGGACCATATTAGATTAAAAGAAAAATCAACCCTGGCTTGATTGCTGTCCACCATTCTCTCCTGAAATTACAAATGTGCCAGTAAAGGCCGAGTAAAATTAGTGGACTTGGCAGCAATGGCCTTCCAGTCCAATGGCCGCCCAATGTCGTCCCTTCAAGGCTGTAATAATGTAATTTGGGTAATAAACTGTAAGGGGAGGGCTTTGACATCTGTAAAATTGGCAGATAGTTAACTTCAGGAGGGAAAGGTGGAGAGAAAATTGATGAGGATTAAATTTTATATTACATACAGCGACAAATTGTACTTATCAAAGAGGAAAAGGAGATCGATGTGCTGCAGCAGAACAAACATTGTTCCTCTGTCTCCCAGGTTCTGGTTTGGTATCGGTCCAGAACATTACATCAATTATAATTCAGCTTTGGACCAGCTTCAGCTCGGTTGCCAGCATACAAAGCACTGCTGTGTAATGATTTGGCACTCCCCTATTCCCACTGAGAAAAGCATAACAGACTGTTGGAAATGGAAGGGTCACATTGCACAGAGGGGAAACAGCATTTTAAAGACATTGTTTGGGAAAGCTCTGTGTTGTACCTCACCCAGACATAATGTGGAGTTTGCACATTCTCCCTGTGTCTGCATGGGTTTCCTCCGGGTGCTCTGGTTTCCTCCCACAGTCCAAAGATGTGCATGTTAGGTGGATCGACCATGCTAAATTGACACTTAGTGTCCAAAGATGCGCACGTTAGGTGGATTGGTCATACTAAATTGACCAACTATCTAGCTAGGCAAAATGCATGGATGCAGCCTGATTGGAATTATTGTCGGTACAGATTCGATTGGCCGAACAGCCTCCTTCTACACTGTAGGGATTCTATGGTTCTATGATAATGGAGATAGAAGTTTGGCAAAGACAGAGGTGTTAAACAGACAATGTTGCAGTGGGCTGCCTGATAAACACCGTGGCTGACATTCAGCACTAAAGAATTCAATGGAACTGAAAAGTGGGTGTAGAGTGTAACAGTTGTGCAACGTGTGATGCCACCCATTTGTGCTAATATCTGATGCAAATTTTTATTCCATTTCAAGGAAATGGTGTATTCATCGGTTTGAAAAGTATTGAGAAACAAATAAGTTTTCCATCAAAAATTTTTTGAATGGCAATGGAAATGAATTAGACTCAGAAAAAATCTCTGGTGACTATTCAAAGTAAAATTCTCTTAAAAAGGACCAATCTTGCTCTCAGTTTTTCCTTGGCTTGAAGAGTGTGTCAGCCTGAACCAAGTACTTCCATTCAGCTCTGGCTCTCTTGGTCAATGTGACCAATTAGACCTATTTATTTTTCTCTATGTGGAATATTCTATCTAAACGCAGCAGCTGAAACTTACTGCAATATATCACACACAGACACACACACACCATTATGGGCATAGTTTATCAGTGTCACAAGTAGGCTTGCATTAACATTGCAATGAAGTTACTGTGAAAATCCTCTAGTCGCCGCACTCCAACACCTGTTCGGGTACACTGAAGGAGAATTTAGCAAGGCCAATGCACCTAACCAGCACATCTTTTGGACTGTGGGAGGAAACCGCAGTACCTGAGAGAAACCCACACAGACATGGGGAGAATGTGCAGGCTCTGCACAGACAGTGACCCAAGCTAGGAACTGAACTCTGGTCCCTGGCGCTGAGACAGCAGTACTAACCACTGTGTCACCATACCTAAAAATTCCACCATTTAGGTTGAAGTAAGGAATTGTGTAGTTGTCCAGCTGCCTTTGCTTATTAGCACCCAAATCTTCACAATGGTTTATTAATTTCCAGATTCCAGGCTCAAATATCATGGTGACATTCTTTGCCCCTCCAAGTCTCTCATGAACTTTTTTAAAATTAATTTACGGGATATGTGTGTCGCTAGCTGGGCCAGCATTTATTGCTTGTTCCTAAGCATTCTCCATTTCATAGGGCATTTGAGAGTCAACTACATTGCTGTGGATCTGGACATGTAAGCCAGACCAGGTAAGGGCGGCAGATTTCTTTCCCCAAAGGACATTGGGTTTTTGTGATAATCGATGGTGGTTTCATGGTCATCATTAGAATTTTAATTCCAAAGTTGTAATGGAATTTAAATTTCACTGTCTGCCATGATGGGATTGAACCCTGGTCTCCAGATCTTACCCTGGATCTCTGGATTACTAGTCCAGTGACAATACTATTGCCTCCCCACATGGACCAAATGGCCTCCTTCAGTGCCATAATGAGTCTAGGTACTCAGTTTGAATCTGGTCCAAGCAGAGGAGATAAAACTTTTCTCTGCTTACTGATTGTGAGGCTCTTGTACAAATTTGCTTGATCACCTCAACCTCTTATGAGTGATCATCTACCATTAGGACAGGCAAAATAGACAATTTCACATAGATTGATGGCTAGGGTGGAAATTTAAAGCAAGCACAATGGATGGAGTTGCCCTCATGAGGTAGGGGTAGCAAAGGAAGCTTTACTCTGCATCTAACTCATGCTATCTGAAGCTTGGTAGTGGTTGACACTAACACAGAGCGTCAGAACTGGAAACAATTTTCCATTTGTCAGTATCACCTTCCAAAGCACAGATGATCTGTCCCTCAAAAGATTAACAGTAAATCAGTGACAGTAATTTAGATGTTAGCAATATTCATAAAGTCTCACTGATCAGTTCTGTTCTTCAATGTAAAACTTATGCTGTGGGGTGAGAGGAAGACATGATGTGAGGCAACAGAGAAAACATACTTTGTTTATTGATCTTTTCCCATTATAAATATGATTCAATATATTTACTTCAAATGATTGGGTGAAGCAATGAGAGTAAAAATAAATTGCAATAAAACTAGAAGTGTCTCATCTGACCTTTACAGCAGAGCTGAGAGACAATGAAGTGATTCATATGCAATAAAATCTTTCTACGCAAGCTGTGATTTTAAAAAGTGTTTGATATCGTATATGTATCTGACATGACACAAATTCTAACCAGGTACTCTTGTAATTGTCACATTTAAAATATACAACCATTCATTATTGCCTCCACAACAAGGGTTTGGCAGTATTTGGCAGTACTGCACGATGTTTGTTTTTGCCCTGGTTAATAGGATTCTGCGTGTTTGCCTCGCTCAGTAAAATCCAGAGCATTTGTTTGAAAAATCATGTGACTCAGTGAGCAAAGTCATAAAGGTCTCAGCTTAGTTTTGGTCCACGTGTGGTTGAGCTAAACTCTGTGGTATGGGCACGATGCTTATCTTCAGTGTCCTATTTGAGGGAGGGGCTTCTGAACAGGAAAAGCAGCAAGTGGAGGCAAAAGTTGATTTGATTTATTATTGTCATATGTATTGGTATACGGTGAAAAGTATTGTTTCTTGCGTGCTATACAGATACAAACATATCATTTATACAGTACATAGGAGGGAAGAAAGGAAAGTGTGCAGAATGTAATGTTACAGTCATTGCTAGCGTGTAGGGAAAGTTCAACTTAACATAAAGTAATATATGGTAAGTCCATTCAAAAGTCTGATGGCAGGGAAGAAGCTGTTCTTGAGTCAGTTGGTACGTGGCCTCAGACTTTTGTATCTTTGGGAACGTATCCGAGAGCACATCTGAGGTGTGACACAAACACCTATCATAAAAGGTCGAGGAAAGTTGGGCGCCACTTTGATAAACTATATCAAAATCTTCTTGCTTGGTTACACCCATGATTTATCCCTGTGCTGAATACACCTCAGCTCAGTATAATGGCTCTACCACTAGGCCAAAGAGCCATCCTCACAAATTTCCTGCAATTGCGTTAATTCAAAACAGGTGTAAAATTACACCCAGAACTTAAGGGAAGAAAACAAAAAGGTTTCACCATGCTTTCAGGTAATATTTAAGCAATTTTACTCTGTACTTTCCATTCCCTTAAATGCATTTTCCCACCATCAGTATAAGTCAGATTCAAAACAAAAAGCATCTAAGCATTGTTTATTTTTAAACATGATGGGCAGAGGAATTCTATGATTTTTTTTCAGAAGTCCTGTCTCGGGCAGGAAGGTGGAGGCAGCCTGCCAGCTGTCTTGCCAAGCTGTAGAGCTCCTCAACACCCTTGTACTCCACCGCCTGCCTGGCCCCTCCACGACAGCCTCATCTGCTCCATATGTGCCAGTGACCACAGCTACAGTGATGTAGAAGCTGCAGTCCGAATGAGGTCACAGTGGATGCCTGCATGACAAGGCAGGCCATCACACATCTCATTGCCCTTTAGACAATTAAGTAAACAACCTTGCTTAGGAGGGGCACTTTGGAAGGAGTGTGTGCATGTGCAGGGCACTATCTAGCCTACAGCACTAAAGGGTTCACTGTGGTTACTGTATTCACATTATGTATAGCATATTTGCGCACTTGCTGAATATGTTTCTTTTCTC
This sequence comes from Carcharhinus amblyrhynchos, assembly GCF_965287045.1. Classification (NCBI taxonomy): domain Eukaryota; kingdom Metazoa; phylum Chordata; class Chondrichthyes; order Carcharhiniformes; family Carcharhinidae; genus Carcharhinus; species Carcharhinus amblyrhynchos. The sequence continues at coordinate 48,596,593 of NC_137327.1, forward strand.
TTGTACACTTGGGTGTGTGCATGCACAATAGAGAGTTCAAAACGAATGACAAAAACGTAAGGTCATATCTTACCAGTTACACTGAGTTGCATCCCAATCAATGTGGCTTCCCAGGAACAGTGATGTGAACTGATTGGTGAGGCACAGGAAAGATACTTCCTTCTCTGTTGCATCACATATTGGGGTCCAGAGGTCAAAGCCTCAGCCGCTAAAATGCTTCTTGAATCTTTCAGTTTCCATCTAAGTGTCTCTTTAAGGGAGGATTAATGTTCCGACTGCATGACCGGATGTTTGTCTGCAAATGCAGCTGAAATATGAGTGCTGGATGCTAGACATTCATCCAGTCTGCAATGTTTCACTTTGGCCTTGGTGTGGGAATGCAGCTTGATAGGCCTTGTATTGTCCAGTTAATATTGGTTGTGTGCTGTCATCGCTACAGTGGCTGCATTGTCTTTTCCAGTGTCACAGGATGTGGTAATATGCAGTTTGCAGAGTATATATGTATATATATATATAAAAGCTAGGACAGCTGCAAGCAGTGCCAAGCTCTTAACCAGGACCACTTGTCTCACAATTATGTGTGAAATTGCCCTGTCTGCATGAATGATGCAACATAAACTCTGACATTAGTGTAATGGCTTCATTCTTGTCATCTGCATTGAGAGCATGGTTTGGTGATGGTCCATTTGGCAGTATGGGTGCCTCATTCACGGTTAATGGGATTCACATGAGGGAACCAGGATGAAAAGACTTATTACCAAGCATGTTTGAAAGATGCTGATGGCCATATTTATAATGGAGGGTAGGTGCAATTTGAATGCGACAGAATCTAACTTGCTGATGTTGCTTCCCACCCTCATGAGTGCAGTCCTTTGAGAGTCTACGGCATCAAGACACAGGGATCTTTCTGGGAGGTTTCACATCTGGCACTGTCAGATGGCATTTGTTATTTTGGGAAGTTCATGAATATATTTTCTGGATAAGGACCTCTCTGGGAACGACACCCTCTTACCTGGGATGTTCTGGGTGCTCTGCCATGAGCAAATTCATTGTCCTCATCTGTTTCAGAATGGTTTTAATGGACACGGGTTTCCTCCTCCTCCTTCTAATTCCTCATCTTCTCCCTCCTCAGAGGTTCCAGCTCTGCCCACTGTCTCATCAGCAGCTAGTTGGAGCACTCTCAACCATACATTGTTATGCAGCATGTAACAATTATTAGAGCATATTAGAGAGCTGCACCTAATGATCGAGGCATCAGAATTTGATCTTTAAAATGCCAATGGTCTGCCTGATGTTGCTACTGGTGACAACATGGCGGCTATTGTATTTTTACTCTGCCTCAGATTGAGGCTGCCTAAGGGCGGTTATTAGCCAAGTTCTTGGGAAGGCATTGGGGTAGTCCTTGCCCCAAGGAGGCAACCCTGATCCAGGTGGGTGGATGAAGTAGATTGGGGAGATGCAGATTCTTCAGTATGAAGGAGTCAGTGCAGCTACATGGGACTTACAGTTCACAAAGGTGTCCACATGTTGTTGGGATTTTTAGTGCAACATGAGTGCACTCAATGGTGTTCCACATCTGAGGAAAACCTGCAATTTGGATAAAGGCCATAGCTCCATGGTTCTTTAAGTCTGGGACTGCAAGTCCATGAGGGAACTATTATACTCCCCCACATGAGTAGACAGGACATTAGTCACTTCCTTAATGCATTGGAGTGCTGCTGACTGGGAAATACCAATCAGTTCTCCCACTGAGCTCTGGAAAGAACCTGGACTAAAGAAGTTCAGTGTTACCTTCAAAGCCACTTGCAGGATATGAGGGTCGATGGATTGTGGCTCCTGCGGTACCACGTGAAAAAGGCCAGTCATAACATCACAACTCAAGCCAAGTAATCTCCAGCTTTGGGTTTCCGTCACGTTGAGATGTGATGTCCTTGGTCTGTACACTCTTCCCACAGGGAAAAACCTGGCTATCCTCCCTCCCCTGGTGCTCATGTTGCTGCCTCTTCCTCCTGAGCTTCAGCCCTCCCTCTGGGCTCTGGGTGCTCACTTTGACTTGCTTCTACTGCTTCAATGTGAGAGGACACCATTCCCCTCTTCGATGCTTTCTTGAATGAAGCAGCAAGCACAATTCTGGAGCACTAATGTCATCCTTGCATCTAGGTGCAAGAGTCAGTGGGAGCGATGTATAACTACTCTGGCAGACCAGCAGCCCCCCCGCCACCCCCAACGCCCTCCCTCTGGGGTCTCAACAGAACACTGGCAGTTAAGATCCTGGCACTTCTGAGGCACTAAATGAAAACTTCAATATAAATTTACAGGGGCACCTCACCTCTCCAAGAAAGTAAGCTGACTCTCCAAGGCAAGCGCAGAGTAACCAGACCTCTTCTGACCCATTCTGCTCTGTGGACTCTGGGATTCACGCAGCTGGGGATTGCAAAAATTGGAAGTCATTGAGGCAGCAGGTGATTTAAATGACCAGCTGCCTCCGCACTTCACCCATGTGCAAATCCTGGACCGACTCCAGTCCCACCACTGCCAACTTGGCAAATGCTGGGTTTAGGGACAGGACGTAGAAATTGGAAAGTTCAGCCGTTTGAGATTTTCACCATGACTATGAACCTCTCCGTTATGGCAAAAATCTGGCCCATGGTGTGTGATCCATCCTTCCCTCAGCCCTGACTGTTAGTGCTGGCTTTTACATTTTGATCAGAGATTGGCAGGAAACTTAGGCACAGGAATGTGGATCACCCACAGTGTAATTTCCCAATTAGAGCTCACAGGAAATCCCACATTCTTAATCATTATCTAATCAGCCCTTCAGGAAAATGTGCAGGTCATAATGAAAATCCCAGAGATGGCTGAATTTCCAAGTCCTGGCCCCAACCCCAGCCTTAGGTTCAACTCTGACAGATCCCAGGCTAAGTTGCATCATATAAACTCGCACATGGGATAAAAGTTTACCGACAGGAGGCACCACCTTCAGGAAACAGAAGGAAACCTTGAGGGAACAGGAGGAGTTTTACACACTGTGGTTTTGTGCAGCCAAATTAAAAGCTTGAAGCTTTTAACGTTTATGTTGTAAATAAAGACACCCACATATAATTGCTATTAAAACTGCAAAAATTAAACCAATTTTTTTTAAACTGAATTCTCAAAGGTGCTCACGTACATGTATACTTTATGAAGCTATTATATATTTTGACCACACAGCGCTTGAGGGAGTACATAGATGTATCTAAATTCTGTTCAGTGACGAAGTTTGTGTTGGAACTGTTTTTTGTTTCTGGGGATTAGGCAGACGATGTGACGGGATGTCTTTATCTTCTAATGATCATGTTGTCAGTGTGCCTGACTTTCATGGTCAATGGATAAGAAGCGGGATCAATTTATTGTGAATGAGCTTCCTACACCAAGGCCAATATTTCAACAGTTCCAGGCGGTGACCGAACTGGCCTCATACTGACTAGAATATGTCTCACATGTGCTTCTACCATTGATAAACTTACGCAAAACTGACAGCGAGTGCTTGAACACTAAGACAGTGCTTTTGCTCCAGAACAAACTACTTCCTCAGAAGACTAAGGAAATTTGGCATGTCAGCTACGACTCTCACCAAGTTTTATAGATGCATCATAGAAAGCATTTTTTTCTGGTTGTATCACAACTTGGTATGGCTCTTGCTCTGCCCAAGACCTCAAGACCTACAAAAGGTCGTGAATATAGCCCAAACCATCACGAAAACCAGCTTCCCATCCACTGACTGTGTCTACACTTTCTGTGCACCCTAGACATTCTCTCTTCCACCTTCTTCCTTTGGGAAAAAGATACAAAAGTCTGAGATCACGTACCAACCAACTCAAAAACAGCTTCTTCCCTGCTGCTGTCAGACTTTTGAATGGACTTACCTTGCATTAAGTTGATCATTCTCTACACCCTAGTATGACTGTAACACTACATTGTGCACTCTCTTGTTTCCTTCTCTATGAACAGTATGTTTTGTCTGTATGATGTGCAAGAAACAATACTTTCACTATATGTTAATACATGTGACAATAATAAATCAAACAGTAAGCTGGTTCTCCAAGATTGTAACACCAGTCATGATCCTTGTGGTCTCCTAGCTGAATGTATGAGCATGCCAAGAATGTGTCAAAGGAGGTGCCCTTCTGGCTGTAGCAGTTGTGTGATTTGAAGGGCTGAAATATATGGTGTTGTGAGTTTAATATTGTATCTGCGCACTATTGCTGTTGATGCCTTTTGTTGAAGATCCTAACCTCTGGAATTCCCTCCTGAAACCTCTCTATCTATCCACCTCTCTTTCATTCTTTAAGATGCACTTCTAAAGTTACTTCCTCAACCGATTTTTAGGCATCCACAGTAATATCCCTAATGTGGCTCATTTTTCTTTCATTGTGCTTTGTTGAAGCATCTTGGATTGTATTATTGTATTAAAGACTTGAAAGAAATTCAATTTTCTGTTGTTATTGCTAGTGGTGGCACTAACAAAGACAGAAAGGCTGGTAACTGTTTTTATTGACATTTCATAATCCTTATCCTCTCACCTAGGTCATGGAGAAATGTCTTCCTACAGGCCAGGGGCCTGAATCTCTCGACCAGAGATAAACTTCCAGTGTTAGGCAGAGGCCTAACTTTCTCGGCACACAGCAGGTAATGTTCAATGACAGTCAGAATTCCTGATTCTATCCCCAGGATTCCTGAGTTTTTACTTTAAAACATGTGGGAAATCACTCCCATGCTCAAAGCTCCAGATAAATTAGGCATAGTGATTAGGATCTACTCTTCAGAGAGACTCCACCTCACCAATACCTTCATTTCCATTGTCCAAATTGTTTTATTTAACTCCTCCTATGGGTTGTTGGAATATTGGTTGAGATATTTCAATGGGTTGGTAAGAAATTGCTGCACTGACTGTCATCCCCATCAGGAGGTCTGTAACCTGTTCTCAGGAGCATACCCAACGGCATATTTGGCTTTACATTGACACTTTATGGCATAAACCCCAGTATACAAATGGAGCTACATTATTTTAACCATTTACGGTTTCTTAGCTAGCAGCAATTTGTCAACCATTTCAACAGTTACAGTTTTTTCAGGATTGTGGTACAGTTACCAACTCTAGTATCTTTGGGAAACAGCTGCCAATAATTTAAGACAAATTTATAGAGAGAAGCATTATAAAGTTTGCAGATGACACAAAATCTGGTAATGTATCAGTGATGAGGGTTCAGAGTGACAGACAGAATAGAGAATTGGGCAGAAACATGCCAGATGCTATTTAATGTATGGAAGTATGACATGATGCAATTTGGAAGGACTTGCATAGAAAGACACCATTTTGGTGTACAATGGCACCATTTTGGAAAGTGTAGATAAGCAACAGGACTTCAGTGTCCATATACATAAATCCTTAAGGCAGAGAAAGTCAATAAGGCATTCAACAAGAATATTAGTTACTTAGATTTATAAATGAAACAATAAAAATAAAGAAATTGTGCGTGCACGCTATATAAATCATTGGTTAGTCCTCAACTGAAGCATTCTGGGCATCATAGTTCAAGAAATGTAAAGGTTTTAGAAAGAGAACAGAAACAGCCTTATTGGGGATGTTACCAGAGATGAACAATTTCAGTAATAAGGAGAGATTGAAAAAGTTGTTTGGAATAGAGAAAGTTAAGAGGGACCAGTTGAGGTTTTCTAAGTGATGTGGGGTTTTGACAATTATTTCTTATGGAAAGTGTATCATTATCTAGCAGCCATAGATTAAACAATAATTGGTAAACACTCAAGGGGGTACATGTGGAGATACATTTTGCACTCAGAGTTGTTGGGATTTGGAATGCTACCTGGAAAGTAATCCTGTAAGGAACTTTTAAAGGGAATTGGACAGATGAGGAACTTAGAGCTGCAAGCAATACGTGGGAAAAGCGTCAACACAGAATGAAAGTCTGAATGAATTCCTTCTACGCTTCAATTCTATGATACAGGAAGATAAAATCCTTTTCCAGTGGAGCATGATGGCTACATTTGGGAGAAATAATTATTTGTTTTTTTTAACCAGTCTGTACATTTCCCTGATTCTGCTCTAATATCCAGTTGCAAATTTATAGCCACTTCTGCAGATGGCCCACACTCTCCATGATGTGTGCTATTTTTAATGAGTAACTGGGCCTTGCTTAATGAGTAGCCTTTACTTGCTGTTCTTTTAGTCAGTGGGATGCCACTGAATAAATATTAATTTGATCATTTAAAATGATTTCCCCAGTGTGAGTTCACATCTGCAAACCTCGAACTCTGGAGGAAATTACTGTGCATTACACAACACAAATGCCAAAACCATTTCCTTTCCAACATTGAAGATAGAAAGGAAGTTTTTAAGCAAATAAATATTGCCATCTCTCCCCCTCTTAAACACACAGTGGGATATTTGACTTATTGGGGTCAGGTTATGTAACAATTCAATGTAGGAAAGGGAGAAAAACAGGAAGGCAATACAGCAGGGATTAGGAGTAAAATAAGAAAATAGAGGTGGGTTTGAATTATATTTATATAAATGACTACCGTAGGCTAGGATTTTCCGGCCTCAGCAGCAACAGGCATCATCCTGCTTGCAACAATGCCCGTCACCGGTGGAGCCGGGAATCATAAAGTCATAGAATCCCTACAGTGCTAAGAGGCCATTCAGCACAATGAGTCCACACAGACAGATACCCAAGGCCGGAACTGAATCTGGGTCGCTGGTGCTGTGAGGCAGCAGTGCTAACCACAGTGCTAGCCACTGTGTCGCCCATACTCACCCAAATGGTCAGCTCCAGGTACAGACTGGTATTTGAGGGGTACAGTATAAGAGTTTTACAGAGATGTGCCTTAGACCAGGTCAGGTCTGGGTTTTAAATACTGTTAACTATAAAATGGGCAGGATGGATTCACCAGGAAACAAAATATTGGTATTATTCAAAGATCCATTTGTACACTGGAATGCAAGGATGATGCAGGGAATGGGGCAAATGCTGAATCTGTTTTTAGTCATATTGAAAGAGTATGAAAAGAACTGTGTCTTCAATTGGAGTTCATTACAGACTAAACATAAATGATAATGTGAAATGTAGACAAATGTGTAAAAATGCTATGAATATATTAATAGTTGGTAAAAGTAATGTAAGTGACAAAGAAGGAGGGTTTTTTTTTAAATGTGTCTGATTGCTTTTTAGATAATTACAATTTTCACACAAAAACAAAACTCAGAAAAAGATGGAAATACTCAGCAGGTCAGGCAGCATCTGGAGGGACCTGCTTTATGTGAACATAATTGATGATCTCATTGGCATTACAACGCAAAGTTAACTTCAAATCACAAGAGACCTGCACATTGGTAAACCCAACAGAGACTCCTGACAGGAGTTTTATATGCTTTGCCTGTGAATTACAAACATGAATGGTATGAAGCATTTATTAACATATTGAGCAACGATCACGAAAAATAAACGTCACCATGAAAGACTTGTAACAACTGTTTGCGGAATGAGGACATTTCCAAGTAGATTGAAATCAAATGGGCTTATGGTACAAATAATAAAATAATTAAAACATTCATTCCCTTGACAAATTTTTGATATGTTTAGATAGAAATAAACTTCAGCAGCAACAGAGATCATCTGTGATTGCATTAATTCAAGTGTTGGGGTCAGATCGCTCTCTGAGGGAGGAAGGGTCCGCAGCCACTCTGTGTTTAATCTGTGGGGGGAGCAGGGGGCCGCAATCAGTCTGGGTAGTGGGGAGAGCAGAGATAAGGGGGACAGTAATGTTGAGATGGTGGGGAAATGTCTGTGGGGGCCAGGCAAAGGCTTTATATGGCTGGGAGCGATGTGGCAGGGAGTGTTGTTCCATTTTTTTACTGTGCATGTGCAATTGAAGGTCCTGATCGGAGCTGCAGAGTTAAGCCCCACCCACAGGCTTGGGCAGCACGATCCAGAATTACTGCTATTTTTTCCAGGCAATGTGCGTATTCGGGGTCTAAAAATCAGATCTGAAATACTTCCAGATTCTGAAATTAGAATCAAAATGGTAAAATTGGGCCCAGAGTTTCAGATACCTACTGCTCTTTGCGAAGAAATACAGCTCTTCTTCCCTCTTCAACCACCTAGCTCGAATTTTAAGATTATGTCCCCATGTTCTTGAAGCATTCTCCAAGGCGACCTTCACGACACACGATAGCGTAGAGTCGCTGAGCAGAGAATGATAGCCAAGTTCCGCACACATAAGGACGGTCTCAACAAGGGTCTTGGGTTCATGTCGCACTATCTGTAACCCCCGTGACTTGCCTGGGTTTGCAAAACCTCACTTACTGTACTGTCTGGAGACAATACACATCTCTTTAACCTGTGACCAGTGCTCCTTCCACTCAATGTCAGCCACTTTAAGACTTGAACAGCAGGTTAGGTGTAAAGATTCGCATTCTAATCAGTAATCTGTAAACTGTCTGTGCTTTATATGCTCTGTCTGAGGCCAGAACTCTCCATTCCCCTGACGAAAGGACTAACCCGAAAGCTAGTGAGTGTACTATCAAATAAATCGGTTGGACTTAAACCTGGTGTTGTCAGACTTTTTACTGTGTTTACCCCAGTCCAACGCCGGCATATCCACATCTTGACCTGTCCACCAGAGGAAATAATTTATTTGTAACCAGCCTATAAAATCCTCAGTCAGATCACCTCACATTCTCCCATTCTGATGGTTGGATAAAGTGCAAGAAAAAGACATTCACAGAACCAAGCAGATGAATGAGGATAAAGCGAAGGCAGGGAAGGACACTAATGAGACAGAACTAAAGACACACAGAGGGATATTGAAAGATAAAAGGCAAAGGAGGAATCAGGAAAGGGTTAAAGTGACAAAGTGAGAGATAAAGGAAAAGACAAAGACAACCACTTTCTGTGAACCATTAGCTGCTAAAGGAAAGGAAACCTGTAATAAATCAGATTTGTTTCATTTTCAAGCCACCATCAACTGGACAAGTTGCTGCTAATAAGAATAACATTTTAACCAATTGCACAGGATAACTTATTGCAACAGAAAGGTGACTATGCTATCATTGTCACTGACATTATGAATAAGTTTAGTTTTCATTAAACCGGGTTTAGAAGTTGTAGATATTCTCCAATTAAAGGACATCACTTTTTTCAAAAGCTGAGATTTTAATGCATTTCATATAATTAGTCACACATTTGTGATCTATCCTGCATAAATCCTCAGGAAGACCTTCATCACTGTTAAATTATATTGAACAGGCAAACTGCGTTAGTACACACTACAAATTAAAATTAAACCAGCTGATACAACAAAAATGGACCTTCCAGATCCCTTAGGCCGTCACTCAATGGCATCAATCTTGACCCCACAATCCTTCAAAGCTCTGTTTTCCTCATGTTTTTCAATTCCAGCTCCTCTTCTACCAGCATTTAAGAACATAAGAACATAAGAAATAGGAGCAGGAGTAGGCCATCTAGCCCTTCGAGCCTGCCCCGCCATTCAATAAGATCAAGGCTGATCTGTCGTGGCTCAGTTCCACTTTCCCGCCCTCTCCCCATAACCCTTAATCCCCTCTCTTATCAAAAACCCATCAACCCGCGTCTTAAAAATATTTAGCGAGGCAGCCTCCACCACTTCAACGGGCAGAGAATTCCAGAGATTCACCACCCTTTGAGTGAAGAAGTTCCTCCTCAACTCCGTTCTAAACCGCCCCCCCCTTTATCTTGAGGCTGTGCCCCCTAGTCCTACTGTCTTTTTTGAGCGGGAAGAGTCTCTCCACCTCTATCCTATCCATCCCATTCATCATCTTATACATCTCAATGAGATCTCCCCTCATTCTTCTAAACCCTAACGAGTACAAGCCTAGTTTATTCAGCCTCTCCTCATAGCTCAACCCCCTCAACTCCAGTATCAGCCTAGTAAACCTCCTCTGCCAGTATCCCCAGCCAACAGCAGCACACAGCCAACCGAGTCCCATGGGCCCAATCTTCACCAGAATGGAAATCATTCTGTAAAACCTCCTCACCTCCGCTTATGAACGTCTTGGTGGCTATGGCAACTGTATTTGCCTATCTTCAGCTCCTAGATCCAGCCTCCCTCCATTTTCTTCAGCCTGCCTGTGTACACCACGAGGTCAACTAAGCTTGGAGAGCTTTGTGTTTTTATATAGTTTCAACCAGTTGCAGTTTCCCAGAAACCTGAAGTTTCCGTTTTATTTTTCCTATAAATCTGAAAATTTAGTTCCTTTTCAGGTAGGGTCCAACACCCAAAAAATACAAATGATGAAATGACAACAATCAGCAGTCTCCATAGGGCTGGCATAGAATTTAACAGTGATGAGGATCTCCTGCCTTTCATTGGTCTCTCTCTTCAAATGCCCCTCCTGTGCATCGCCCATCTCCCCCCTTTTATAGCCCTACCCTACTCAGGCTTCTCTCTCACTCAGGCCCACCATCACATAGGCCCCACCCCCATGGCACACTAATGGTGCTCATCCAAGCACTGCCAGGGTGTTAGGTGGGCACTGCCCTGCTACAGCCCCAAACCACCTGGGGCTTTAATGGGTTCCGATCTCCCCGGTGTGACCATGGGGCACCTGGTCTATGCTACTGCAGAGCTGTAGTGATTCTCGCCGGTGTAACATCTCGCCAGCGAGTTTGGAAGCATCCGGGATGGTGGAAATTGTGCCAATCCCAGTTGGCACATGTTAATGCAGTCAATTCTATGTTAATTCTGACCAATAAAAAAATCAGATTTTTGGTCGCTCATGCTGTGCCCCCAGTTCGCCATGCTGATTGCCAGTTAGATCATGCCGTTTCCATTTATATAGTGCCTTTCATGTTCTTAAGACACTCCAGTATCCTTGGAGTCATAGAGGTTTACAGCATGGAAACAGGCCCTTCAGCCTAACTTGTCCATGCTGCCTTTTTTTTTAAAAAACCCTAAGCTAATCCCAATTGCCTGCATGTGGCCCATATCCCTCTATACCCACTGTACTCATGTAACTATCTAAATGCTTTTTAAAAGACAAAATTGTACCTTCCTCTACTACTGCCTCTGGCAGCTTACTCACCACCCTCTGTGTGAAAAAACTGCCCCTCTGGACACTTTTGTAGCTCCCCCCTTTCAACTTAAACCTACGCCCTCTAGTTTTAGACTCCCCTACCTTTGGGAAAAGATATTGACTATCTAGCTGATCTATGCCCCTCATTATTTTACAGACCTCAATAAGGTCACCCCTCACCCTCCTACGCTCTGGAGAAAAAAATCCCAGTCTATCCAACCTCTCCTATAACTCAAACCATCAAGTCCTGGTAGCATCCTGGTAAATCTTTTCTGCATTCTTTCTAGTCTAATAATATCCTTTGTATAATAGGGCGACCAGAACTGTACACAGTATTCCAACTGTGGCCTTACCAATGTTCGTGGTAGGTCATAGAATCATATTGTGCAGAGTATGTCATTCAGCCCATCAAATCTACACCAACCACAATCCCACCCAAGCGCTATCCCCAGGTCTCAAGCAGCACAGGTCCTGTTCTTTGATAAATAATGGCCAGAATATTCCGACCGTTCTCACTGACGGGTTCTTTACAGGTCTTCTGGCAGCCATGGAGGGGTGCACAGAACAAAAAACCTCATTGAGAGTGGTGGGATGTTTCTGTCACTACGAAACACGCTATGATGGAAGCGGGGAGAAGGGGGTGCAAAGAATATCTCACCCCTTGCTTTTTCCATAGTTGTATAAAAGGGGCAAACATAGCGAAAAAAAAAGGCTACCCACAATATCTAAATTTTCAAGGATATATTGCTTGAATGCTCCTGATGTCAGTCATTGTTACTAATACAAGCAAATACAGTGGTGAATTTGCACATAGCAAGATTACACTAACATGAATGTCCAGTGAATTTGTTTTTGAGAGTGTAGGGGTAATTTTGACTTTGAACAATAACTTAAGATGGAAGATTTTGGATCAGCTGTCCAGTATTTATCACTTTCAATTTTTATTTCCATTGAGTTTAACAAAATCAGGAGAGATATTCAGCTGACATTGCCTGCTTCAAACCACTGGCAAAGTCAAAAGTCAGGCAACACATTCCAATGACAATAACCACTGCTTAAAAATCTTTCATGTCACCTCTTTTTGCCGAACCAAACACCATAATTCTCTGGATGCTGCCTCCTCAGTCACTAGAAGTAATTTCTCCTTACTTACTCCATCAAAACCACTCATGATTTTGGACATTTTTATCAAATCTCTTAAACACTGATCTAAGAAACAGCTTCTTCATTGCCTTTACATCATTAAACCCTACAATTCTAGAAACTCTCTTCGGCACCCTCTTTAAGCCCCAACATCCTTCCTAAAGTGTGATCAGAATTGAACACAAATACTCCAGCTGAGGCCGAAGCAGCATTTTATAAAAGTTACGAACAAACTCTTGGCTTTAACTTCTCAATTTGAAAGATTTGTGTAAATACATCCCCAAGCAACACTTCTGTTAAAATTGTATCACTTATTTCACATTGCCTCTCCTCATTTTCCTACCAAAATGCATTACTACAAAACTTATTGGTATTAAATCTCATGTGCTATGTGTCCATATATTTCTCCAATCTGTCCATACCCCCCAAAGTCTATCCTATACCGCTCTTGCTTACTATGCTTTCCAATCATCTGCACACTTTTCAATTATGTTCTGTATACCCAAATCTACATCATTAATTTACATATGTATATATAAAAAAGAGCCATCATCCTAACACTGACACCTGGGAAAACACCACTGTGTTTTTTTTTAATCATACCACAATATCTTTTACAACCATCTGGACAGGCAAACTGAACCTTGGCTCAATGGCTCATATTAGAGAAAGCAGCGTTCCCTCATTGCTGCACAGACAGGTCCACATCAGAGTTAAGTGTTGTGGATTCAAACCCTACTCCAGGACATGATTTGACCCTGAAGAAATAACTTAATATTTGTTGAATATTGTTAAATGTCTCGATAGGCACGGTGGATAGCACAGTGGTTAGCACTGCTGCCTCACACCGCCAGTGACCTGGGTTTGATTCCCAGCTTGGGTCACTGTCTGTACGAAGTCTGCACCTTCTCCCCATGGTCTGCGTGGGTTTCCTTCGAGTGTTCCTGTTTCCTCCCACAGTCTGAAAGATGTGTTAGTTGGGTGCATTAGTCATGCTAACTTCTCCTTCAGTTACCCAAACACCACCAGAGTGGAGCAACCAGGGGACTTTCACAGTAACCTCATTGCAGTGTTAATACAAGCCTACTTACAACACTCATAAATAAACTAAGCTAATCATTATTATTAATTATTAAGTTTTTTGATCCTAGATTTTTAAATCTTATTAAAGTTTCATCATGATATTTCAGCTTCTATCTCAACCCCACGTGTATATCCTAATTTTTATTCTCCTTTCCATCAATTCATTTTAAAAGTTTTTATTATTAGTGCTTTGCATTTCTAACAATCAACAAATATTAAATTATTTCTTCAGTTCATGCCCTGGTGAGGGGTTTGAACCCACAACCACTTGACTGTGATACGCAAGTGTCACTGTTGGATGCTAATGAAAACGCCAACAAGGAATAGCACCGAATGTCTCAAAACCCGGATTTTAAAGTCAGCAATGAAGTAACAGCACTCACCACTGACCTCAAAGAAACCTTTGTTGAGAGGGCTAACAATCTGTGGTGGCAACTTTAACACTGCCATTGTGCAACTGATTGCAATGCAGTTTAATATGGATCCCCAGCATTAAGCTGCAACGATGTCATGTAGCTATCTAAGCTACCAGTCACATTGAAGAATTCTCACAGACAACAAACTAGGAAATCACTTTTTAAATAAATTGACGGAATGGAAATTAAAAATTGCAATATACACGTGGGTTTGAGATAGGGGCGGCATGGTGGCACAGTGGCTAGCACTGTTGCCTCACAGCTCCAGGGACCTGGGCTTGGGTCACTGGCTGTGCAGAGTCTGCGTGTTCTCCCCATGCCTGTGTGGGTTTCTTCCAGGTGCTCCGGTTTGCTCCCACAGCCCAAAGATGTGCGGGTTAGGTGGATTGGTCATGCTAAATTACCCCTTAGTGTCAGGGGGATTAGCTATTGTAAATACATGGGAGTTATGGGGATAGGGCCTGGATGGGATTGTGGTCAGTGCAGACACAATGGGCCACTGCAGGATTCTATGATTCTAGAAGCTGAAATATCATGATGAAGCTTTAATAAGATTACTTAAAAATCTATGTTGAAAAAAACCTAGTAATTAATCATAATGGAGACATTTAACAACGTTCAACAAATATTAAATTAATTCCTCAGGGTCAGCTCAATTGTTCACGGTACTTACCACACAGCTTACCGATAAAAGACCAGTTACAGCTCAGCGAACAAGGATTCACTTTCTTGGTTGTTTCTACTAGCAATATCAAAGTGGCAAAAGACAAGTTCTCATCAAATCCACTGATCTTGCTATTTGCTGGCTGTGGAGAGGGACTGAGGGTGGTGGGGAAAGATGGGAGGACTGAATGCAGTCTGTCACTGAGCGCCAAATGACATACTGAAACTACACCTTCATATGTGTTCATTCCTGAAGCTGCAATTAGATTCAGAAGGGTAATAACAGCAAATGCTGAGCAGTTCACAATCAAATACAAACCCCACAAATTCCAGGTCACTGTCTTTCAGGGAGCTGAGCTGACACAATGAGTTACATGTCTCTCCCACAGTGCTGTAAAATTCTGTAATTTCCTCTCGTGACGTATTGCATTCACTCCTGGGCTAATGCATGTCAATGGCGGCTGCATGAGACATATCTGGTGTGCCTAATGACACAGCATACTGCACAAAGCAAGATGGTTCCACCTTCAAAAAACAAGAGTCCATGTTTGATCAGCCAACTTCAGCTCCTGGAGATGTCAGACGCGTCATCTCTTGCTAATGCATTTATGGCGAGAGATGCAATTTCCGAGCCTCGCTCATGATCTTACTATTTCTCTTCTAAACCTTATGGAAAAGGTAAGGCCTTCCCCAAAGTTCACTGTGATGGCAGTTTAAGTAGTTGTAGTATGGAGGGTTCAAAATGGACAATGACTGATATGGTGAAACTGCATTGCAGGCAGTGTCAGTAAGACAATATGGTAGTTACCGGCAACGGAAACATTTCACATACATTCTTGCCTTGTTATGACATAAACTTTGAAAATGATGCAGGTTATAGCTTAGGTTTGTTGATTTCCTTTGCTGATGTTTTCTTTCTCTTTGTTAGACGTTATTGCAAAACAGTGAAATCTCACAGTACAGTG
Organism: Carcharhinus amblyrhynchos; assembly: GCF_965287045.1. Lineage (NCBI taxonomy): Eukaryota > Metazoa > Chordata > Chondrichthyes > Carcharhiniformes > Carcharhinidae > Carcharhinus > Carcharhinus amblyrhynchos. Next base: position 48,611,973 of record NC_137327.1, read on the forward strand.
GAATGGATGGAGTCAAGATATAGACTGCTATGCACAGCAATCCTTGCTACAACAGCTCTACGCAACCAGCCCAGCACCTCAACCATGGGCTACCCTTACACAATCACAAATGCCACACACAAACTGTGTTTAACATCTTACCACCTATCTGTAAAGGAGAGTGACTTGTACATTAAGGTGCATAAGATTATGAGGAGTATGGATGGGATGGGTAGGATGCAGCTGTTCCTCTAAGTTGAAAAGGTCAATAATAGGGAGACGTAACTTTAAGGTGAGGGGCAGGAGAGTTAGGGGGGATTTGAGGGAAACCTTTTTTTTCACCCAGAGGGTGATAGGAATCTGAAATGCATTAGGGTTATGCCTGGAGGGTAGTAGGGGCGGAAAACCCTACAACCTTTAAAAAGTAAATGGATGAGCATTTGAAATGTCATAACATTCAAGGCAATAGGGATAGCACTAGGAAGTGGGATTAGTGTAGATTTACTGTAGTTTTGTTGGTGTAGACTCTATGGGCTGAAGGTCTCCTTTGTGCTGCATGACTCTATGGGCCCAATTTTACCGTTGCATCGTGCCCATGTTCGGGCGCTAAAACTTGGTAAAGACGGGCATGAGGCAATTAGCACGTCATGCTCAGCAAAGGTCTATTTCAGGCGCTCCAGCTTCTGAAGAGATAGGTTCAGAGCTTCCAACAAGGGGGAGGGAGAAGTCAGATGTATCTCTGGTTGGGGAGGCGGAAGGCCAGATGTATCTCTGGTGGGGGGTGAAGTGGGGGGTAGGGGCAGGGGATTGCAATTGGTCTGGGAAGCTGGGGGGAGGGGGGAGTCGGTAGATAAGGGGGACAGTTATTTTGTAGAAATGGGGTGATATCTGTGGGGGCGATCACTCCCAGGCCACTTTATTTGTTTTTTTGTGGGGGCCATCGCTCCTGCTTTTCGCTCCTGGGCCGCCTTATCTGCTTTATGCAGCTCGGGAGCAATGTGACAGGGGCGCATTTTTTCCTTACTGTGCGTGCGCCATTCAAAGCTCCGATCAGAACTGAAGCATTTCAGGTATGATAGGCCCCACCTACAGTGTGATTCAGACTCGCGATTTTCTTTCCAGGCTAAGTGCATATGGGGGTGCCTGAGAACAAACAGTTTTCCAAGTCAGATCTGAATTGCGCCCAGATTCAGCACTTAAAATCAAAATGGTAAAATCGGATCCTATGGGTGGAATTTTCTGGCTGTTGGCACGAGTGGGATTTTCTGGTCCCATTACAGTGAAGGAGATTTGGCTAAGCACCAAGTTCTCTATTCTCACTTGTAGTGGCAGTGGGACACAAACAGCCAGTAAGATTGTGCCCTGTGCCTCTTCACAGGATATATAGCGATAGTGTGCTGTCCAGTCCCAGCTAAAACATAAGGACAAAAACAATTGGGCAGGATTTTCCAGCCCCTCTAGGCAGCGGGATCTTCTGGTCCCATCCGCGGCCAATGGCACATCACATCCACTGCAGGAAAATCCCCTGCAAGGGGGCCAGAAAATCCAGGCCAGAGTGGACTCTTGGACATTGCTGCTTCCAGGAACCTGTGGTCAGTGCTGCTTTACTGCAGCTGTGATTAGGTCTGCAAGGATTGTAAATCTTCAGACAAGCTTTATTCACCTTCTCTGGATTGTTTATATTTCAGAGAGGGAAGAATGGTGAAAGATTTATAAGGCTTGTTGTATACATAATTCCAAGATTATTTTGTAAAGCGCAAACACTTAATATTTTATTCGACTGTAAAGTATTCTATCTGCAGGAGATACTATTATGCAAAAAGCTGAATTTGCATTCAGCAGGCTGCCCAGCTCTCCTGTTTTCCCAGTTCAGTATGATCTTCACCACAACGCTGAATGCAGGGATTTGTTAGTTATTCCTTGTAAAGCATTTTGATTTCTTGAGTCTGGTGTAGATTTAGATATTGTTACAGTATTTTTCCTAGCAGCCAAATGAGGTCAACAGCTCTTATACCATTAATATTTAACAGGAGAGGTTTTGACTTCAGAATTCAAGTATCCAGCGCCTTAGGTTTTTTCTTTCTATATCGGTTTATGTTTGAAAAAAAATAGAAACTCATGATTTATGTAGCAAATCTATTGTAGTTTCTTATTTATGAGATGGTAGAGACAGCAATACTGCTAACATTACTGATCCCAGTGGCCCCAAGCTACAGAAGAGAGGCAAAAGAGATTCAAGCCAGGCTTGCCTAAAAGGTACAAAGCTCTCCACAGTTGAATAGCATACTGACAGCCAATGTTTTGGCTTGTGCATGCAGAATGTGTAACTTGGCAAGGGACCAGAAAAATTAGCAATACCTGTAGGACTAAATGAGTGAGACTTTAGAGCCTACAGGAGGGAGGGGAAAAACGAATGTCATCATAAATTGGTATTTATGAGGAGAATATATTTCCACATGGACCAAGATAGGGTGCAATTCACTTCAGGAAAGCAGCATAGAAAAGGGCAGCAGAATGGCTAATCACATAACAATAACAGTAGCATAGTAGTTAGCACTGCTACCTCACAGAGCCAGGGACCCAGGTTCAACTCCGGCCTTGGGTGACTGTGTTGAGTCTGCACATTCATCCCGTGTCTACATGAGTTTCCTCTGGGTGCTCTGGTTTCCTCCCACAGTCCAAAAGACATGCTGGTTAGGTGCATTGGCCATGCTAAATTCTCCTTCAGTGTACCCGAATAGGTACGGGAGAATGGTGACTAGGGAAATTTCACAATAACTTCATTGCAGTGTTAATGTAAGCCTATTTGTGACACTAATAAATAAATTTTAACTTAAAACTAAATTTATCCAAACATTTAAAGCAAAAGCTATAAATCTTGAAGAGGATCGGAAAATCCCTGCATCTGAGCCTGGAATTGGATTAAAAGAGAAATCAGATGCTTTACAGATGCAGAAAGGAAGTCGATAATATTTCATTGTTAATTCCTGCATAAGCTGCAGTGTCTCTCTGTGGAAAGCTGCTTGACAATTCTTATCGATTACCAGTGATTGCTGGACTATCAGACTGATTGAGAAGCAGACCCATATATTAACAAATGAAAGAATGCTCCCTGCAAACATAGGTGTTCTTGAGGGAGGCGAGCTGGATAACTTGAGGGATGAAAGCTTACAATGGATTAGAAATGAGCCTCACCACTGGACTGCAAATAGTGCCAGGACTTGAGTGGAAAATGAATTGAATTGATCATTCAGTTTATCCTGTTCTGTGTGTTTCTTCTCCAGTTCTTAGATTTCTATATACGAAGCAGGTTGCTGTGGCACTGACAATGGTCAGCAATACATAGATGCAATTATAGACACAGAGTGATGCACGGTGGACGCTGGGGAATTAATGATGAGGAGCTCAGAATCAACGGATGCAGCTTCCTCTTCTTTTCATTTTGATGGCTATTAAAGTTTACAACAGTTAGAATCCTTCCACCCAAGAGATAGCTAATGAATAAAAATATCAGCAGTACCCACAATTGCTTGTGGTGAACTCTAGCAGACTTCAAGGGATTCAAATTGGGTTTTAACAGAGAGGGGACAGGCTGAATTGTACTTTTTATGGGTTATGGACTTCACTGGCTGGGTCAGTATTTATTGCCCATCCCTAATTGCCTTTGAGAAGGCAGTGGCGAGTGGCCTTCTTGAACCACTGCAGTTCCTGTGGTATAGGTATACCCACAGTGCAGCTGGGGAGGAAGTTCCATGAATTTGACCTAGCGGCAATGAGTTAATTAAAAAGTATTTCGAAATCAGGATGGTGTGTGACTTGGGGGGTGGGTGGGAGTTGGTGAGATATTGCAGATGATGGCTTTCTCATGTGTCTATTTCCCTTGCTCTGCTAGGTGGCAGAGATGGTGGATTTGGAATCTTTTTTTTATATCTTGATCTCCCTGCTCGCCTGCATCCCCCAGCGAACCCCATCCCTCCCCTCCCCCAGTAAAAAGTCTGACAACACCAGGTTTCAGTCCAACCAATTTATTTGATAGTAAACTCACTAGCTTTCGAGGGGTTTCCCTCTTCTTCAGGTGAATGGAGAGTTCTGGCCTCAGACAGAGCATATAAAGCACAGACAGTTTACAGATTACTGATTACAATGCGAATCATTCTAATCAGTAATCTGTAAACTGTCTGTGCTTTATATGCTCTGTCTGAGGCCAGAACTCTCCATTCACCTGAAGAAGAGGGAAACCCCTCGAAAGCTAGTGAGTTTACTATCAAATAAATCGGTTGGACTAAAACCTGGCGTTGTCAGACTTTTTACTGTGTTTACCCCAGTCCAACGCCGGCATATCCACATCATCCCCTCCCCCAACCACACAGCCACTGGCAAACTATATGTTGCAGTGCCTTAATAACAGCAAATGGGATATAAGAGGGAGGATTAAGCTTAGCTCATGAACACTAAACCCATCATCCCTGTGACCATTTTCGGCCCACACCTTCACCACATTAAAAGGAGACAATTCCATTCAATGAAAGATCAAAGAAAACTACCTCTGTTCGATGTACCAACATCCATTTTCCATCTTCCTCTTGTTTGTAGAATTCCAAATAAGGGTCAGATTTCCCAAAGAGATCCTACAACAAAAGAACAGAATGAGAAAAAGTTCTATTCAAATAGCAATTTTATTACTATCCATGTTAATATCTTACACTTCAAAACAACTTATTTTCTTACTTATTCTGCAAAGGGTACCATTCTGGTTAGAAAAATATTTTTTGGATACTTCGAAACTCAAGAAAGAAAGCTGAGTTTATGCAGATGAAAAGCCTTGCAAAGCAAGAATGATTCCTAGACTATATACATACAGCACTGATAAAGCAGCAGATGAACACTCTATGATGTTCCCGACTCCCTGTATGTGAACAGCTTGAAAAATTATTTAGCCTCTGGAGATAATCAAAATGTTTCATATTTAATATGAGTAAGGAGCATCTCTCTGCTGCTGTAGTGCATTAACCAGTCATACCTAACTTACTGATGAGTGGCATGCATTTGTGTAAGCTCAGCAAGGCTGCAATCCTGCTGTGGGGCTTCTCAAGAAGAGCAAGTGTGTTGGTGATACAGAACTATGAATATAAACATTTCTTACTTTGGTCGCTGCCTTGAAGCTTTCTGGCAAACACGCCACCTGATAATCTGGTTTGTGCTCCAGATGCACATTACACCCCATCTCCCCCCTCCCCTGCTCCATACACACCACCAGTGTTCTTCAGACTGAAATTGGTATCCTCAGTGGACATATGCAAAGACTATCTGCATAATCTGCACTAAGTCTGCACTATGTGCGAAAGGACAATGTACAACATTGGCATATTCAATAAATAAAAGCAAACAAGCCTTTCATGCTTAGGATTGAGGGGAGGGGGTATAACTTTCTCTGAGCTACCCCGAGCCACCTACTCCTTCATACAGCTCAACTTAATGAAGGAGGTGATGCACAAGAGGAGAGCAGTCAGTTTGTACGGTTAGTAATTTAGGGAGAAAATGGACTCCGAAAGCACAGCAAAAAATAAAACAAGGAACTGGATAGCCTGATCAGGTCAGAAAATAACCTGGCTCCAGCATAAGGGACAAGACACTTCACCTTTTGAAGTACACACTTACAGCAGGATAAGGGGGAATGCTCTTGGCATGGACTTGCCAAAGGACACCAAGATACCAACTAGCTCTTAGCTTCGTGGCAAGATTCACCGCTGGACCATCACCCAAGGTAATTATTTTTGACAGGAACAACTCTCTGCTCAAATATTCCAACAAGCGCCTCTTTTCCTGAGCATGCTGTTGGTCTGATTTTCAGTCACCTTTAACATACCTTCAGCAAAGAAAGCAGGGAGTGCTCTCACCAGTGGGTGAACTACACTGATTACTATAATTCAAAAGCCTGTAATTATACAGTCCAACCCATACATACTAAAAAAAGCACCTCACAAAGGCAAAATTGAAGGAGAAAAAAGATAAGAGCCAGTAAGTTAAAAATGTTTCTTGTTACCTTTTTTACCCTAGTGCCATATGCAGAACTAATGCAGTGAAACTAGATTAAGGCTCAGTAGTAAGCCAATAGTAAACTGGGTTTATAATGCAAAGTAGTCAGGAGATTACAGTGATGGGTGGGCATGCTGCAATTAATATTTTTGAAGTGTAATTTTCTCTTTGGAGGAAGTAATGAGCATGCACTGTGACTATACAACTGTATCCTCAGTCAGAACGTAGCATATAGTATCCCTCTCTACTGTGTACTCAGCGTCCAAGGAATGGCACTAAATCACAGCTTCACTTTAAATGCATTTAGGTGCAGAAATATGGTACAGTGAGCAGTCATTGAATATTGGCTCCAAAGGGCGTTCTCCACATGCAAGTCTAGAGTGTGATCATTAGCAGGTAATTGACCACAAGATCGAAATGGGTGAGGGAATAACAACTTAGGTCAACTCAGTCCTCATCGACACCTCATTTATAAGACAGGTCCTTGGATAATAATCATGAAAGATAATCCTACTTGATTTTTCTTTCGTCCTAAGTTGGGAATTGTTATTCAACTAAAGGCCACTGAGGTAACTGAGCCTGGAATCTCCTTAGACGTACATCAGAGTAAGTTTTATACTGACTGGAAGTGTCCCATTAACTATCCTAATGCAAGAAATGGGACCGCCAAGAGGACCTTATTTGTTCTATTTGTAATAAAGACATTTTGAAAATTTCAAAACAGTATTGCAAAGGAGAGAAGTTATGCTAAACATGTACTGGACCTTAGATCACATATTTTGTGCCGTTCTGGTCATCATATTATATAAAGGATATAGAGACACTGGAGAGGGTGCATGGATGATTTACAACAATGCTACCAGAAATGTCTCCGTATACAAATCAGAAAAGGATTGACAGGCTGGGACTCCCTTCTCTCAAAGATAGAAAGCTGAGGGATGACCTAACATAGAAAGAATATTTGGGGAAGATCATAACCAAGGGCCATCAACGCAAGATAGTCACTGAGAAATCCAATAGGGAATTCAGAAGAAACATTTTCCCCCAAAAAGTGTTGAGAATGTTGAACCTGCTCCCACAGGGAGTAGTTGAAGAAAATAGCATTGATGCATTAAAAGGAAGCTGCAATGGAGAAGGGAATAGAAGGTTACATTGTTGGAGGAAAGATGAGGTAAGGGTTAACGAGATGAGGAAAGATGGGAGGAGGCTCTAGAGGAGCGTAAACACTAGCACAGACTGGTTGAACTGAATGGCCTGTTTCTTTGCCATATGTCCTACGTAAAACTGTCCTGCCCCCTAAGTCTTCAGTCCAAGACTATTTTATAGTCTTGCTCAAACAAGACTGTAAATTCCTGTACATAGTAAAAGGACATTTCCATTGTCCACTCCTCGCCCATTCCAATTTTGTGGCAGTGAGATGCTAGAATTCCAGCGTATGTGTAGAGTGGTTCTATAATTAGTAGAAAGACACTTTAAAATCTGCTGCATTTTATTAAAGGTTGCTAGCACTGTGAATCATTCTGCAATGAAGATTTGCTGAGAAACTATACAACATTAATTGGTATTTAAAAGGGATTCACTTGTCCTCATGGTGGTTAGTATTGATCTGTATCAAGCCACAGGAGACATCAATCTTTAAAAAGAAGCTAAGCATCACCTTGGAAAGCAAACAAATCATCACACATGATTTGTGTATTAAAATGCTTGAGAAAGATGAAAGAATTTTCTCTTGTAATAACGGGCAGAATTTCCCCCTAAAATTCTAAGTGTCAATCGGGTGAGAAAACAGTAGGTTTTCTCGCTGGTTTTTTCAGTGAGGTAACAAATACAAATTTTTGGCACTCTTGTGCAAAACAGGAGCCATCACGCGATTCTTACCAGTGGGGGATAGAGCCTAATCTTGCCTGGGAAGCCGGCTGAGCTCCAGGGGTGTCATTGTGCATGGTTTCCTGACCTCCCAGCGTACTGGCAGATCTCCTTTCTGGGCACAAAGCTGATTTTACCGGCAAAACAGTGCTGATGAGATCAGGAGAGTGCGAAATCGGATGCAAACCCGATTTTTCACTTCTCGACCTATCTTACCAGCTCATTATGCTGTTTGATCAGTGTGGTGAGCTGATAAGATCGGGCCCATTATCTTCCATGACTTCAGAACATCCCAAAGTGCTTCAGAACTGAAAAAGTACATTTTGATGTGTAGTCATTGTTATAATGTAGGGAAACATGGCAGCCAATTTACAACAACAAGGTCCCACCCACAGCGCAGAGATAAATTTCAAAATGGTCTGATATTGGTTTATTCACTCGGACACAGGGAGAACCCCCTCACTCTCTTTTGAATAATGCAATGGAATCTCTTACTTTTATTTGAGCGGACAGGTGGGGCCTCGGCTTAACATCTCTTCCAGTGCTACAGTACATTGGCTAATGTAGACTGGGGGCACAGACTGGTTGGTAGGACAGCTGAGGAACAGTGGAGGATTTTTAAGGAGACGTTTTCAGTACTCAGCAAGAATATATTCCGGTGATAAAGAAGGATTGTAAGAAAAGGGATAACCAGCCGTGGATAACAAAGGAAATAAAAGAGAGTATTAAATTAAAAACCAATGCGTACAGAGCGGCTAAAAATAGTGGAAAATTAGAAATTGGGAAAGATTTAAAAAACAACAAAGAATGACTAAGAAAGCGATAAAGAAAGGAAAGATAGAGTGTGAAACTAAACTAGCTCTAAATATAAAAAATGTTAGTAGAAGTTTTTACAAACATATAAAAAGGAAGAGAGTGGCTAGAGTGAATGTTGGACCCTTGGAGGACGAGAGGGGGGATTTAATGGTGGGAAACGAGGAAATGGCTGAGACTTTAAATAAGATTTTTGTGTCAGTCTTCACGATGGAGGATACAAATAGCTTACCGAATATTAAAGATAGAGGGTTGGTAGGAGATGAGGTCCTTAATACAATTAATATTACTAAAGAGGTAGTGCTTGGTAGACTAATGGGATTGAAGGTAGACAAGTCCCCAGGCCCGGATGGGATGCATCCCAGGGTACTGAAAGAAATGGCAGTAGTAGTAACAGATGCGTTAATAGTTATTTATCAAAATTCGCTGGACGCTGGGGAAGTGCCAGAGGATTGGAAAACAGCTACTGTTACGCCGCTGTTTAAAAAAGGTAGTAGACAAAAGGTGGGTAACTACAGGCCAGTTAGCTTAACGTCCGTAATTGGGAAAATGTTAGAGTCCATCATTAAAGAAGAAATAGCAGGACACCTTGAAAAGAACGGTTCAATCAAGTAGACGCAGCACATATTCGTGAAGGGGAAGTTGTGTTTAACAAATCTACTGGATTTTTATGAAGATGTGACTAGGGCGGTAGACAGAGGGGAACTGGTGGATGTGGTGTTTTTAGATTTCCAGAAGGCATTTGATAAGGTGCCTCACAAAAGGTTGCTTCAGAAGGTCAGGGTGCACGGAGTTGGGGGTAAGGTGTTAGCGTGGATAGAGGATTGGCTGTCTAACAGGAAGCAGAGAGTTGGAATCAATGGGTGTTATTCTGGTTGGCAGTTAGTGACTAGTGGAGTGCCGCAGGGATCAGTGCTGGGGCCTCAACTGTTTACCATATACATAGACGATCTGGAGGAGGGGGCTGAGTGTAGGGTAACAAAATTTGCTGATGACACGAAGATGAGTGGAAAAGCAAATTGCGTGGAAGGTGCGGAAAGTCTGCAGAGAGATCTGAATAGGCTGAGTGAGTGGGTGAGGACCTGGCAGATGGAGTACAATGTTAGCAAATGTGAGGTTATCCACTTTGGTAGAAATAATAGCAGGAGGGATTATTATTTAAAGGGCGAAAAGCTGCAGCATGCTACAGTGCAGAGGGACCTGGGGGTCCTTGTGCACGAATCGCAAAAACCCAGTCTGCAGGTGCAGCAGGTGATCAAGAAGGCGAAGGGAATGTTGGCCTTTATAGTGAGGGAGATAGAATATAAAAGCAGGGAGGTCTTGCTGCAACTGTACAGGGCACAGGTGAGGCCGCAGCTGGAGTACTGTGTGCAGTTTTGGTCCCCGCACTTGCAAAAGAATATATTGGCCTTGGAGGGAGTGCAAAGAAGGTTCACTAGGCTGATACCGGAGACAAGGGGGTTAGCCTATGAAGAGAGATTGAATAGACTGGGTCTGTACTCGTTGGAGTTTAGACAGCTGAGGGGTGATCCTATAGAGACATATAAGATAATGAAGGGGCTAGATAAGGTAGAGGTAGAGAAATTCTTTCCACTTAGAAAAGAAACCAGAACTAGAGGGCACAGTCTCAAAATAAGGGGGGAGCAGTTTAGAACAGAGTTAAGGAGGAACTTCTTCTCTCAGGAGGGTAGTGAATCTCTGGAATTCTCTGCCCATTGAAGTGGTGGAGGCTAACTCGTTGAACATGTTTAAATCACGGGTAGATTGATTTCTGATCGATAAGGGAATTAAGGGTTATGGGGAGCAGGCGGGTAAGTGGAATTGATCCACTTGAGATCAGCCATGATCTTATTGAATGGTGGGGCAGGCTCGAGGTGCTAGATGGCCTACTCCTGCTCCTATTTCTTATGTTCTTACAGCATTCCCTCAGTTCTGCACTGGGAGTGTCAGCCTGGATGACATGCCCCAGTCTGCAGATTGTGGCTTTGAGCTCGTGATGCTCAGACTTGAGAGGTGACAGTGTGACCCAAGGTTGACACAGGTGACAGACTTCAAATGTTTGAGCTGAAGCATCTGCCTTCTCAGATGATGTGAACTCTTCAAGAAAATACTTTACTGCTGAAATTCTTCTCTGTCCTAGCCGATTATCATCAGAAACGTTCCAGACCTCCATCCACAGAATCACCACAAGCCATCATTGTTTAAGGTTGCAATTACAAATTGGATAATTTAAGGGATATTCTTTTGCTATGAAATTCCCAACCATTTCACGGGAAGCACCATAATGTTCTGCAGGAGCAGAGGTGAATATTGGACAACATGATGGGCAGGATTTTAGGTTGCAACTGCCCCCAGACTGGAAATTCCTGTCTGAGGTCAAAGGACCTTTAAATGGTCCACCAAATTTCCACCCCACCAGAGATGATTCCTGAGGCAGGTGGGGCTGGGAAATTTATCCCATAAACAAAGAAATCCAATTGAATCTTTGTTTGGGTTTCATAGAAAGGTTATAGTGGAACATTTTAATTTAACAGTCAGAAATATAATGGACTGGTCTTAGGCATGAATATACTTGCACACTATAAACCATTTCATAGGTTTAGGCCTACCTTTTTGTCCAGCTTTCTTCCAGCCATGCTGAGGGTGATTACTCTATTATCTGAAATTTCTTGGGCACTTATCTGTAAATGCAAGAGAAGATGCATTAATATTTCATTTTGTAAATTTATTCACGCAGCTACCTCTTAACACATCTGCTGTACACCAGGTGGGTGACTTTATAATGCTTTGGCATTCATACCAGCATAAAAATAACACTTGTGGAGGACTGAGAATGAATACCAGAACTCAGATTCCAAGGTTGGAGAAGTGGAGAAGGTTGTGAGGAAAGCTTATGGAATGCTAGCCTTTATAGGAAGGGGTATAGAGTATAGGAGCTGCCGTCTAATGCTTCAGTTGTACAGAACATTGGTTAGACCGCATTTGGAGTACTGCGTCCAGTTCTGGTCACCTTACTACCGGAAGGACGTGGAGACTCTGGAGAGGGTGCAGAGGAGGTTTACCAGGATGTTGCCTGGCATGGAAGGACTGAGTTACGAGGAAAGGTTGGAGAAACTGGGACTTTTCTCCTTGGAAAGACGGAGATTGAGGGGGGACATGATAGAGGTATATAAGATACTGAAGGGAATAGATAGAGTCAATAGTGAGAGGCTGCTCCCTAGACTGGGTACAATTACGAGAGGTCATGATCTAAGGGTGAGGGGGGAGAAGTATAATTTGGACGTGAGAGGAAGGTTCTTCACGCAGAGGATTGTGGGGGTATGGAACGCGCTACCGAGTAGGGTGGTGGAGGCAGGAACGTTGGACTTGTTAAAGGTTTACTTAGATAGACACATGAGCGAAACAAGGATGGAGGGTTATAGTAGGGGGTATTAAATAGGGTCAGAGCCTCGGGAGACACCGGAAATGCGGACTTATATGTTAACGTTTTTGTCTTTTTATTCCGCAGGTGGAGGTCCACCTTGTTGTCAAACAAGGGACATGCACACAGTGGGTCGTGCGTGGGCTGCTCTTGGAGGTTCCGGGAGTGGCCTAGTACTTCGTGCCGGTGTGTGTGCTTGATCCTGGACCGGTAGACAGGCGCCGCAACAGCTCAGTGACTATCACTGCTAGCTGTGCAGATACATGGATTTGGGCCTGTGTCTGTGGGAGTTTGCGCATTCTCCCTGTGGTTGCGTGGGTTTCCTCCGGGCGCTCCGGTTTCCTCCCACACCCCAAAGATGTGGTCTTAGGCTGATTGGTTTACCAAATTGACCCTACACTATTCTCCCCTGAATCTGACTAAGTTAGGGGTTCCACTCGCAGACAAGCAGGGCAGGGTAGGTGTAGGAGGATGCGGTGGCGCGGGCTCGTTGGGCCGAAGGGCCTGTTTCCCGTGCTGGGTTGTTCTTTGTTTTGTTCTTTGTTGAGGGCGCAGAGACAAGAGAATTCCTGGCTCCATGAATCCAGCCTTTAAAATTGGCTGCCTGGACATCGGATTTCCCATCCGGAGGGAGCGGACTGGAAAGAAGTGAGGAGGATGTCAGGTACGGGGCAGGATACTGCCTCGGGGCTCCAGCACCTTGTCCAGAATATATAAAAAAGGAATAAAACATGAAACATCCCCTCCACACCTCACCCCTCCACACATGCCAACCAACACCACCTCATGCTCCCACCAACCCCACAATGGCCCCTCAAGCCCAAGCTATGCCCCCATCTATCCCTAAGGCCCTTTATAGCCTCTAATGAGAACTTCGTGTCAACTCATGCCAACGCACCACACTTTGCCATTACACCCACCATGCCAACTCACCATGGACAGACATCAGGACCCAGGTAGAGATGAGATAAAACAACGTTCTAAATGCCCATTACAGACCACTACATTGAAAAAACACTTCCATTCATGAAAACCCATTTAATGTATTCACATTTCTTTAATTAAATAAAGTCTTATAACAACGGCGTTTCATTCAAATGCCCAAGTCCTGATAACAATAAACAATGGAATTTATGCCATGCAAATAATCTATAACCACTTGTAGCTGTCAGTCAAAATGTGAAATGGCAGGCACCTTACAGTGATAATGGACAGTTGTGAATTCAGTCATACAGCATTAACCCATTAATGGAAACCCTTAGGTTTATGTCTTCAGACTGAGCAAAATAACAACAATCATAATTTTCAAACTTTCCAGACACTTTTTCACACATGTAAAGGATGGAACTTTTAAAAAACTCAACTGCTCCCTTTGCCAGGTGCTTGACATTTTTGACAGCTGATTGTGACAGGTCTGTGACAGTCCAAATGAGCTTGACAATAATAAGTTTATGCACTTTGTACACACCTTTATTCCCACTTCTAACAATTCCAAAGGGCACCTTACCTCCCCCAAAGGATACCTGACCTATCCCAAAGGACACCTGGCCTCTACCAAGGGGCACCTGTTCTCCACCAAAGGTATTCCAGGACCGTATCGAAAGGATACGCTGGTAATCCAGCTGAATTGACAAAGTTCAGCTGACTCTTACCAGGTCTAATCTGCATGCATTCCAAGGGCTGAGTAATACAGTCATGTGCCGATAGTAGTTCTGCACGTGGATGCTGGCAACATTCTGACTTCTGGGTCCGCTGTCAGTGTGCGCCTGATAATTGCTGCAAATTAGCAGCAAGGGTGGGTTAGAGACAGTCATCCAGCCCAAATGAATGCTCAAAGGCGGGAAGTCCCAGCTCTGATGCTGCATAGAGAACTAGAACAAGGTAACAGCATTTTGAAAGGACCTCTGGGTCAGGACAGTGTCAGGTGACCTATCAGTCTGGCTGGGTAAGTCAATTTAAATTTTAATTAAGCCCTGCCAACCACTTCAATCTTCACTGGTGGCAGAATTTTTAAAAAATAAACAACTCACCCACTTTGGCATTGAGAAATTGTACATTTATTTCCATGCGGAAATGTCTACACCAAAGAGAAAGAGGAGAAAGGTTCTAGAAGGGGTGAAGCTGCCCCCAGATTCAGTGAAGCCATCCCTGTAACCTTCCTTCATACAGCATATAATTAATGCAACCAGCTCATACTGAGAAAAGGAGGCCAAGAGTTCACTAAACTCCTTCTGTAGTTTAGTGTAGAAGGAGTCACTAAACTCCTTCTTCACTAAAGGCATACTACAGAAACCTTTTGCCATAATGAGGAATCCTGGTGCCATGGCCATCCATTTGATCATGGCCAGGGCCATTATCAGGAGCAATGCTGTAGCCCTTCAACTCATCATCACCATTATCCTCAGACGACTGGCTGCCATCTGGCACATCATCATCCTCCAAGGCATTTCCTCTTTGGGTGGCCATGTTATGGAATGCACACCAAACCACGACCTTCAGGAACCCACATGAGGGGAAGTAATGTATATACCTGTCCAGCCATAGGAATCGCATCTTTAAGAGACCAATGGTCCGCTCCACTATGATCCTGGTTCTCACTGTACCTCCTCTCGGCATTGATTCTGAACACCTTCACAAGTGTCATTAGCCATCTTTTCAGTGGATAATCCGGATCAGTTAGTAGCCATTCCTTTGAGGATGAAGCGGTCCGGAATCTGTGAGTTTCTAAGGATGTATGAGTGTGACAGCTGCCCGTGGACCTGGCACACATCTGAGTGACCCTCTGATTATGATCGCACACTAGCTGCACAGTGATCAAGTGGAAGCCCCTTTCTGTTCATCAAAGTGCACGGCTGTCCAGCAGGAGGCTTATCAGCTACGTGAGTGCAGTCAAAGGCTCCCTGCACCCCAGGGAAAGCTGTACTCTTTGCAAATCAGTGAGGTCCATCCATTTGTATTCGGACATTTTGGGGGAAATAAATGTAATTCCCAGCACTTAGAACATTGTATCAATGAACACCTTGATGCCATAGTGTGCTGCAGGCTGCATTACCCCACTACGATCTCCAGAGACTGCCTAGACTGAGTCTGTTGCGAAGAATTAAAGCACCACTGCCACCTTCAATGTGGCAGGCGTTGGGTAGCTCCCAATGCAATTGGATGAGATCTCCCCTGTGAGCATCTCACATAGAGATATCGCCATCACTCTTTAAAGTCTGACGCCAGTATTTTATCGCTGTGCCTGCCCAAGACTCGTAAGATCTCACCCGAAGCCTACAAAGAATGCCGTTCTGCGAGCCTCGCCCACCCCGATTCTGGGGCTGACGAAGCAGTAAAATTCCGACCTGAGTTTTTTTCTGCCCTAAGTCACACTCAGTTGCAGATGGCTCATTTGCTGCCTATATACCCTTGGGGGTGGCAAAATCTGGCCTGTGCCTCTGATAAGGGTTCCTGTGCTCCTCCTGACCCTTGGGGTGTGTCGCTGCTCCGCCCCCCCTTTTCCTGAGGACTGACAACATTCTGAGTCTCCCTGTATTTCATTCTTCCTCTCACCCAACTTCTCCTCCTCCACCTAATCCTTCTCTACTCCTCACTGGAGGCTGTATATCCAACGGAAAACATTCCATCAAAAGAGCCCTCTGAATCAGAGATGAAAAATGTCTTCAGGGTACCTCTGACCATTTACATGAGTAGCCCCTGGAGCCAATTGAGTTTGAACTACAAAGCTGAGACTCTGACCTTAACTGCAGTTTAAAAATCCACCCAAATGAGCTAGCCTTTAAAAACACAGATTCCTCACCCGCTGCAAACCTGACCCTGAAGACGAATTATTGCCCTCTGACTGTAATACGGCAGCAAGATGTAAGCAGCTGAATTGCCTTGTAAATTGATAATTAAATAATGTGGGTGTGTTTCTGACATTTTGGGACATCTGTGTGCCATACTCCCCTCCTTTTATGGAGCTGCTCCTTTTGAGTTATCCCGAAGTTACTTTTTGTTTATTTGTTGGACACAAAAAGATGTCTGTATGCCATATTATCACAAACTGGCATAATAATATCATAAACGGCACCTGACCGCAACACACCCCTTAATACACTCCACAAAGTGAGAAGCGCTCCAGATCTCAGAGCATAAAATTCAGCCCCAAAGCCACCAAAATCCCACTCGTGTGAACGCGGCTGATGCTTCGAATGGTCACCTGCCTCCATAAAGCTCATGGGCAGAATTCTCCGGTTGTGCTGGTCTAAAAGCCAGAAATTCCCGCTTGACCGTCAATGGCGTTTCACATTCTCTGTAACCCGCCCACTAAAATTCTAGTGGCGGGTGGGATGGGAGAATTCCAGCCCATATGTGCAAAATATTCCCTGCCCCCAATTCCCACCCCTGTGAAAATAGGAATTGCCATGTTCGGGGGCAGGAGTTATGACTTTCAGCCACTTCCACTATTTTTACCATGATGGAGAGACTCTGTAATGGCAGAAGTGTGGGCCCAAGTGCACAAAACAAAGGCTCACTTGGACATTTATTTGGATACTAAGTCATAGCATCATGCTCATTCAGATCAGTTATATAATGACGAATTAAGCTTACTCTGGTGACCCTGACTATATTTCTTCTCCATTAACACCAGCCTTCAAAAACTTAACTCCAAATACTAATTCACTGGGTTAAAATCCCAACACAATAGATCTGGTCAGAATGATTAACCTACTTCAACTGTTTTCTTCATTAAGTTGGTATTCTTGGCACATCTTGGTTTAAGAGTTTAGATGCTATTGCAGTGATGGTCAATATTAAATTTGACTGTACCATTATCGTTCCTTTTCCAGCAGGTTTCCCATTGGTCAAAGTAAGTGGCCGCGTTATCTTCTTGCTTGAAACAATCTGCGTCATTAATCAAAAGTTTACTTTTAACCAGAATGAAGTCTGTGCTGCTTTGGAATAATTCAAGATCATACAAAAAGCGAGACCTACCACTCCTAGAGTACATGAAAACTCTCCAAGAAAATCATGTTCATAAAGCTGTTGGCTGGATTTGTCCTGGTCAAACAAGGCAAATTTCAATTTCTGTACTTCTTCAAAATGATAGTCTACCACAAATTTCTGGGCAAATACTGGGTTTAGGTTGTTCATAGCTGTTTCTGTTCGGCCAATCTGTCAGAGGAGAGCAGATACAATAAAAAAGATTTCACTTTAGCTAACGTGCTAGAACAGAAGTGATCTTATGCTGGACATTTATTTTGTGATATACACTGATGAACATGTTGGATGACTTGTTAAGTTTAACTTTTGTGTTCCAGAAGATAGAGAAGTGGGGAGGCAATTGAGTCCACCTACCTCACCTACATCACAGCATCTGGGGCTGGAGGGGTGGGGGTTGCCTCTACTACCTGAAGACTAACTGAGGTACAGAACAATCTGTATGAAGAAATGTTTCCTAACCTATCTTTTACCAGTTTGTAACTTGGTTATCTTATCTTGCAGCTCTGCTTTATACTGCAAAGAGTACAGAACTAATGATAAGAAGTACCTGTTGCATTCTACTTAGAATCCTATATATTGATGGTTGGCCCCCTCTTATTTGTCCTAGATCTCAGAGTTGCCCATCCATGGTCCAAATGATGTGCAAGATAAAAGTTTTAGGAGGAAAACTGATGCTTTAATACATTGCCCAGTAATTACACCCTGCAGCTCTTGGGAATATTCGAGGATTATACAACAAAAGTCTTTACATATGATAGATATGCATTCTCAGCTCATGAGGTTGATTTCTCTACATTTGCTTTGCAAAGTGTGATGTGTGCTTTTTTTAAATAGTACATTCCTCTCCCCTTCCATGTGCATTTGCACCAATACAGGACCTCCAGTTTTTTTTTCCCCAAGGAACCTGAGTCAATATTGTCAATACTGCAGTCAATACTGCAATATTGCAGTTGTAAATGCGCCTAGTTTGGGGGTGTTTAAGAGATTGGTGGATAGGTTTATGGACGAAAAGGGATTGGTTTAGATTAGAGGGTCAATGTTTTTTTTTAAAAATAAGACTGGTCGGCGCAACATTGTGGGCCGAAGGGCCTGTTCCGCGCTGTGGTGTTCTATGTTCTATACTGACACATAATTTCGGGACCCATAACAAATCCCAAATCATTGTCTCTTTCTTCATTTGACTCCCAGTGCCCTAAACACCCCAAATTTAAATTTTCCATACTCAATCTTTAAATTAATTCACGGCCTTCCCTTGCCAACTTTGCAACCTCCTCTAATCCTACACACTACTTTCCTCAAACTCTAATTCTTGTCCATCTGCCCCTCCCTTTCCCCACCATTGATGGCTATGCCTTCATTTACCTAGGCCACGTTCCCCAGAATTCCCTTCCTAAATCTGTCTTTCCACATCTTGCTGCTCCTTTGTGACTCTCCTTAAATCTCACTTCTTTAACCGAGTATTTTCTTCATTTCTTCTAATGTCTTTGACTCAGCAGCCACTTGTTCAATAATAACTCTGTGAAGTGGTCTGGAACATTTTCAATTATAAAGCATTCGATGAGTTTCAAGATGCTGGGTGAAATTTTCCGGTGTGTTTTGTGATGGTGGAGGTGGCCCACCATTAGCCAGTTGTCAACAGGGCTCCCCCCCTCCGCACCCCACACACACACACACACACACACACACACACACACACACACACACACACACACACACACACACACACACACACACACACACACACACACACACACAGTCAGGAAACCCATGGCAGGGGTTCCATCATCAGCATAACCAGAAGATCCTACCGGTGAGAATGGTGGGAAAATTCCAGCCACTTCTCTACAATCAAAGGGAACACAAAATACTGATTACAGTACAAACGTACAAGTTTGTACCTTTGTGGGACCAATTTACCTCTTTCACTCTTCCAGGTAAAAAATCAAAGAAAGGTAATTATTCCCTTTAAGAACTACTTCTGAAGAAACAAAGGTTCTTTTACTATCGGCAAACAAATTCCTTGAGCAGGACTTTACATCCCATCTGCCACCAGAATCATCTGTTCCCATCAAAAGTCATGGCTGGCTTAGTGAATCTCCCCTCCAGTGAATCCCACCATGACGGGGCTAGAAAATCCCAGTCTTTATTACTCACAAAACTAATTCAACGGTCGCATCTTCTTGTAACATTACTGTTTAGCTTATGTTGGTCTCACATGTGATGGCAGTCATTCCCAACATGATCAATTCTTAACTTCTCTGTGGTCTTTCAAGCCACTCCTTTGTGTCAAATTACTACCAGCAGCTTGGAAAGTTACCATATTCTCAGAGCAAGTTAAGATGGGCCTTACCAGTGATACCCATATTCTTACAGCGAATTGCATTAAAAACAAATTAAACTCATGTTAAAGTATCTGTTGTTGTGCCTTATCCCTCAAGGTCAGAGATCCAGTATGAATTTTCCATGCAAATCAAACACCAAAAAAAGGTCTTCAACAATTTTAAAGCATTCTAATTTGAAATATTCAATTTTTTGGAATTCAGGTTCCAGACAATTTAATGATGAAACATGGTTGAGATGATTAACATTGATGTATTACATGTTGTAATAAGGAATAAGATGTTGACAGGATGAAATTCAGAAAGGTAGGAAAAGGCCCCTGTGGAAGATAAACACCAACATAGACCTTTTCCATCATGGCCTGTTTCTGGGCTGGAAATTCTATGTAATGTCAAAATTGAATCTTCTTACATCTCCTTTCCTCATTCATTCTGTAACTGACTCTCAGCTACAGCTCCCAGACCAGGCCACTATTACTGCAAGACCGAATTACAATCTTGTTTCTTCTTCCTCATACATATGGTCTAACTCCAGCTTAGCCTCTCCGTCACATCTGTGTATTATGAATCATAGAATCCCTACAGTGCAGAAGGAGGCCATTTGGTCCTTCAAGCCTGCACTGACAACAATCCCACCCAGGCCTCATCCTCATAACCCCACATTTTTACCCTACTGATACCCCTGACAGTAAGAGGCAATTTACCATGACCATTCGACCTAACCCGCACATCTTTGGACTGTGGGAGGAAACCGGAGCACCCGGAGGAAACCCACGCAGACACAGAGAGAATGTGCAAACTCCACACAGGCAGTGATCCAAGGCCGGAATTGAACCTGGGTCACTGCTGTTGTGAGGCAGCAGTGCTGACCACAGTGCACCATGCCACTCCTACGTACCCTTTGGCCACCACAGCTCTCCAAAAAGTTACCGTTTTTTAATTAATTACAGTGGCCCACAACTGCCCGGACTTCATTGTTGCTATTCCATACCTGTTATTTTTCAGATGCCACAGCTCTTTCTGTCCCCCTTCCTTTGGAATAGAATTCCCAATAGTCAGAGGCTGCTTACTTCTCATTCCCCATGTTGGTGATTCTGCACCTGAAGTAATGCCTAGTCTCGCACTCCGTATTTAAGGATGGATATGCATACACTGAAATCAGTTCAGGGAAGGTTTACCCTGATGATTGGAGATTTCCCCCCAGGTCACTTACCATCCTGACTTGGAAATATATTGCCCTTCCTTCAGTTGCTGGGTTAAAATCCTGGAACTCCCTCCTTAACAGCACCTAGGTGTACCTACACTGCATGGACTGCAGCAGATCAAGAAGGTAGCTCATCACCACCTTCTGAAGGGAATCCAGAGATGGGCAAAAAATGCTGGGCATCGTTGGTTAGGATTCAATTTTGACACATTACATAGAATTTCTAGCCCAGAAACAGGCCATGATGGAAAAGGTCTATGTTGGTGTTTATCTTCCACAGGGGCCTTATTCCACCTTTCTGAATTTCATCCTGTCAACATCTTATTCCTTATTACAACATGTGCTTACTGAGCTTCCCTTTGAATACATCAACGTTAATCATCTCAACCATGTTCCAGACAATGATGAAACCTGAATTCCAAAAAATTGAACATTTCAAATTAGAATACTTAAAATTGTTGAATAAATGCTAACCAACGATGCCCACATCCCATAAGTGAATTTTTTTTTAAGTTGGGCCTATACTCATTGAAGCTTAGAAGAATGAGAGGCCATCTGATTGAAACAAAAGATTCTGAGGATGCTTGAACGATGCTGAGAGAATACTTCCCCTCGAGGGGGAAGCTGGGGCACAACGTCAAAATAAGGCATTTCCCGTTTAAGATGGGAATGAAGAGGAATTCCTCCTCACAAAGTCCTTAATCCTTGGAATTCTCTATTGCAGAGATAGTGGAGGTTGCTGTATTGAAAGTGTTCAAGGCTGAGTTAGACATATTTTTGATTGTCAAAGGGGTCAAAGGTTATGGGGGCCAGGCAGGCATGTTGAGTTAGAGTCATACAGCATGGAAACAGGCCCTTCAGCCAATAGTGTCCATGCCAGCCATTAGGCACCTATCTATTTTAATCCTATTTTCCAGCTCTTTGTCTGTAGCCTTGTATGCTTCGGCGTTTCAAGTCCTCATCAAAATACTTCTTAAATGTTGTGAGGATTCTTGCATCTACTACCCTTTCAGGCAGTGAGTTTCAGATTCTGGGTGAAAAGTTTTTTCCTCATGTCTTCTATATACCTGACAATAAAAACAAATGGCGACAACAGATCATGCACAAAAAAAATGACAAATACATTTCTTAAAGACACAATATTATCACAATCTTCATCAGTCTCTCATGTGGGGCCTTGTCAAAAGCCTGACTAAAGTCCATGAACACAACATCAACTGCACCACCCTCATCTACACACCCAGTCACCTTCTCGAAAAATTCAATCCAATTTGTAAGACATGATCTCCCTGTGACAAAACCATGCTAACTATTCTCGATTAATCCTCGCCTCCCCATTTAATTCTGTCCCTCAGAGTTTTTTTTCCAATAGTTTCCCTACCACTGAATTTAGACTCACTGGCCTGTAATTTCCCTACTTCCCTTCTTAAATAATGGTACCACATTATCTATCCTCCAGTCTCTGGCCTGGGGCCAGAGAAGATTTGAAAATTGTCAGATCCTCTGCAATCTCCTCTCTTGCCTCCCATAGCAGCCTGGGATACATCTCATCTGGGCCTGGAGATTTATCCACTTTTAGGCCCACTAAAACTGTGGATATTTCCTCCCTCTCAATGTTGTTAAGATCACAATCAGATCAACCATGATCTCACTATGGCAACCCAACTCAAAGGGCTGAATGGCCTACCCATGCTCTTGTTTCTTAGGTTCATACTGTTTGACATGTGGTGGATTCTATTTTCCTACTTACTACCCATTTCCCTTTTAAAATGAGGCATTTTAGTCCTTTCTGTTCTTCTCCATTCTCTAACCAATAATCACACTTCCCTTCCTACTCATCACTCTCCTCTCTTGGCCACTTTGTCTCCTTCTACTTCTCTCCACTTTCTGCAATGTTTCCTAATTCAACACTGGCAGAAGGAAAATATGTTAATTATAGAAACATTTTTACCAATTGACTGAACGGTCTCAAA
This sequence comes from Carcharhinus amblyrhynchos, assembly GCF_965287045.1. Taxonomy (NCBI): domain Eukaryota; kingdom Metazoa; phylum Chordata; class Chondrichthyes; order Carcharhiniformes; family Carcharhinidae; genus Carcharhinus; species Carcharhinus amblyrhynchos. The sequence continues at coordinate 48,634,590 of NC_137327.1, forward strand.
CTCCATCTATGATCCAGACTGTGAAATAATTGTTCTCCTACCTCTGACCATTTTCCATTCACATCCATGAACACTACACAGAATGGGTCAGACTTAGATGTGACATCCCTGTCTAAGAGATTCTGGCCAGACACAGACAACTCCACTTTACAGACGCAGCACTGAGCTGAGCCAACAAGGGCTGCAGGAGCTGGGGTTAGCGTGTATGCCATGGAGCTGATTCACTGCAGACCAATCTGTGGGTTTAAGAGAGAAAGAAAATGACACCTTTACATAAGTTGGATTGCAATATTCAACCATAACCACATAGTAATAACAAAATACAACAAATTGGCACCATAAATATGGACACCAAAAACCTGAAATCAGATGTTTAAAATATTAAATTAAATTTTATAGTAGAATAATCCCTGCAATAAAATGGCCACTTTGAATCTTAAATAATATTCCAAGCAGGTATGATATGTATACATAACTACATAAGGATATATAATGAGCCTGCCAAAGTGGTGACAGTTTTAATGGTGAGACAAATGTGGCCTTACGCACTCAACCAACAAATCACTTTGCATCTTCCTTGCTCCATCTTAAGCCTGTTCACATCTATTTATCATCCTGATCTCACAACTTCTGTTCTCAAATGGAGTTGCCACTTTTCCTTCAGGTGATAACCATGAACTCTGTCCAGAATGCATCCAAAGAGCTGTTTTCTTCCCTCAAAAAAGCCCATGTGACCAGGGTTTCAACAGCTTTTCTTTTAGATTCAAGGAGGTCTTTCTAGCAGCTCTCACTCTTTCACATATATGCAATGAAATGTTGGCCGGAATTCTCCTATCTCGTTCGCCCTGTCACAGCTGTCAGTGAGAACAGAGAATTTGGTGCTCAGCCAAATCTCCATTCACTGCAGCAGTACAGAAAAACCCCAGGCACGGGCAAGGTTGGAGAATTCTGGCCATGATCTCTCAGCCCTAGTCTCCATCAATTTTCCTGGCAACACTTTTTAAAAATTGATACAATTTTCACTGCTCCTCTGACTTTCCGCTGCTGTTCCTTCTAATCCCCCGTTATCATCATCCTACACAATCCTTTGCTTTTCAGTACCCTCACTATATTAAAATCGTGACTTATTGCAGTGCCATCTGTTTAACCAATTCTCTCTCAGGGCTTCATGACTGCTTACTTCTGTTGTTCTTCCTTTTCTCTTACAATTTACACACTTGTGAAAACTGCAAGCTGGCTATCTACTGATGATAACTTAGTGTGTGGCCTCATTTCCTCTCCAACCAGGGTAGTGTTATGCATTAACATGGATTTTGATCTTTTGACCCAAGTGCTGTAATGCTTATTGAGAAAACACAGTAATTGTGAAGTGTGTTCTGGACTTCTTTCTCAGTCATGACCTACTATGCTCTAAAGAAGGAAGGAAATGATTCTTAACCAAGCTGTCTGTCACTCAGTGCAAGTAGAAAACCTAAAGTTTGGGGAAATGCAACCACAATATAATTTAATTCAATATAATGAAAGAGAAAAAAAAAGAGTAATTAAATTGAAAATATGTGCACAATACAATGGGACCTGGATCATTCAATGGAAGATAAATGAGCAATTCGAGTGGCAGTCGGGGCGAGGCAGTATTGAAACAGGAAATGGGAAAGACATTCCAGGGAGGGAAAAGGAAGTGGAAGCAGTCTATGGATGAATAGAAATATTAGATACACTATGACTTTTTTTTAAATAGAGCATTCTGTGCTTACAGGATAGGCTAAATGAAAATCAGGACTAATACCTGCAAGAGAAATTACATCAGATGAGATTTTCAAACTAAGAAGACCTTTAAAAATATCACATATGCGCCACAAATACTACTTCTCTCCTAGGCCACTTTCTCAGCTAAAATAGTCTGTTTGCAACCTGAGTTGGATTTGGCCTCAGGTTGAGCTAACGACCTCACTTACTCTGTTCCAAAGATACCTATTGCCATCTCTTCACCTCAAACTATCTGCCTGCCACAGGAACCTTCATCCGTGATATCTGTCATCTCCAGACTCAACTGTTGCTACCATCTCTTAGCCAGACACCCATCTTCCGCCATATAGATGCTAAATTCTGCCATTATATTCTATCCCCTGCCAAATCTTGCTCACACATCATCCCTCTCCTAATGATTTATAATGCCTCTAAACTTAGAATTCTCATTATTGCTTTTAAATCTTTTCATAATATTGTCGCTACCGCCATCTGTAACCTTCTCCTCCGCTTACTCAAATTCTCCTGGCTGTGTGCAGCCTGCTTGCTGCACTGCATGGTCCCTTTAAGACTGCCGCACAGCCGCACCGTAAAAGGGAAAATTAGTTGTTTTTGCTGATGAAGTGGTGCACCGTGCTGCATGGTCATGCTGCTAACAGGAAACACCAACCGTGGCCTTTTGTGCATTCATTTTCTTCCGTTTTCCCCACTATTGGTTCCTACTTTCAATGGAAAGTATGGAGAGATTCCTGTTGAATCCCGCCTGACATGCTCTCACTGCCAACGCAAAACCCTTTCCTACCGGTGTGGCTGCTTAGCCTAAAAAAAAAGGAGAATTCTGCCCAACATGCTGGAAAACAAGAATATGGATGGAAATGTACCTGAAGTACCATCGAATTATTAAATAAAGAATATAAAAACAAAATGAAAATGCCTAATGCAGATTGACTATCATGTTACCGAGGTTAAAAAGATTACAGTTAAAAAGAGTTTCAAGAAATCAGGGTTTCTTTCCTGAAATCAAAATTAAAAGCTGCCATGATTGTATGATAGTGGGAGTTTCTCATTTTGTTTGTCGTTGAGTGACAAGATGGCATAAATTAAATCTAACTATAAAGAATTAAATGTGAGTTAGCAATAACATTTTTAAAATGTAGGGTGATTAGAATGTGAAATTGTTTGCTGCAAACAGTTTTGACTCGTTTGTGCTGCTTTCGGTGACACAACCCCACCCCCCTAATTGGCATAACCAGTAAAAGAGATTGTGGAATTTCAAGCACAAATCAGATTTCCATGAACTTTTGCATTAGTTTTAAAAATATTTCACTAAAAGCCACCCTACCATAAAGCTGGCCATTTATCCAGGCTAGTCACCATTGGGAGTTCTCAAACTATGCCTATTTGCAGACAAAGAACAAAGATCAAAGTTCAGCACAGGAACAGGCCCTTTGACCCTCCAAGCCTGCGCCAAACTTGATGCCTGCCTAAACTAAAACCGCATGCACTTACAGAGTCCGTATCCTTCCATTCCATCCTATTCAAGCATTTGTTTGTTGTCTCTTAAATGACGCTATCGTACCTGCTCCCACCATCTCCCCAGGCAACAGGCACTGAGAGTACTTGTTTAGTTTTTTGATACGCTAGTTAACACTAGAGAAAACATTTACCCTGTCGTGAACTCTACCTCATCCACTTACCACACTGAGAGAGAATTCTGTCTGAAAATACTCATTGATCCTCAAAGGTCATGAAGCAAAATGACCAAATGTTCAACCTTAGCTTACTGCAATCCACATTTAACATTTGGCCAATCTTGCCACTATCACATGAACCAATATATCCTACACAATTGTTTATCATTCAATGTTGTTTTCACTCAGATATTTCTGCAACCTTTTCTGAAAGAGCTCATCAACACAGCCACAACAGCTCTAGCCCTGCCAGCTCAATCAATCAAGAGGATATCTAAGGTTTAGTGAGGTAAAAACATTTATCTAAACTTGAGGCAAAAGCCATTTTCCTCTGGTTCAGCGCTAGCAATCCAAGTGAAATAATTACTTCAAAATCATTTATGACTGTCAGCAAATTAAAAGACCTATATTATGTTTTCCTTAAAGAGTTTATTTTTTAATAAGATTCTCACACAGACAGTCTCTCTCTCGCACCAAGTCCAGTCCCTTTCCCACTCTGCCTCTCTTTTCTCTGCTCCCTTCCCACTTTATCTGTCTGTCTCTTCCATCCCTTTTGCATTGTCCCACCCTCACTCTCCTTTTGTTTTCTCTCTCTCATTTACTCCCCTTTCCCATTCTGTCTCTCTCTCTCTCCTGCCAGCAGTGGAAAGAGGGATGGACTAGGAGAGCAGGATTTGGCAGGAGGACAAAATTCAGATTCCCGATGTTGGGAAATCAGGTTGGAATCTTGTTCTCCCCACTTTCATGATAGATTAAAAGAGGGTCGAGTGTTCCACTTATCAAGAACACCATTTACATCTTTAAAAGCCCAACACACTGGAATATTGCCACCCCACCGCCTCCAAATTCAGCGTTACATCAACAGGAATCTAGACGGTTCTGTTTCACTATTATACAAAAGTGGTGTATACCTGGCAAGGCAGACTTCTTCCTGAACTTTCAGGTCAGTAGAAGCTGCTTTTGCCTTTCACACTGTCACACACTCTGCATCAAGATTGGGTACAGGGAAAGGGTGAGACTGAGCCAGGACTGGGGCGAGTGTCAAGGAGCAGGGTGGAAGTGCGAATGGCTGTCAAGGTGTTGTTCAGATATAGTGCCTGGATTTTGGCGCCAATGAGGTGATTGTGGGCAGGGCCTCCAGCAGATGTCACTCTGACTTTCGTGTCCATCACCAGACTTAGGCCGGGATTTTACAATTCCACCTATGGTGGGACCCATTCCAAACAAGAGGGAATACTCAAAGAGGCAGCTGAATGTCCATTGACTTATTGGTCCCAATCTCTAAATGGAAAATTATACCCCTTATTTCAAACAAACAAAAATAATCCCCTTTCAAAAACTAGCATTTAAAACTTCCCACAGCACATTATATCTCTCATTCTTCCCTTTTTCTGACACTGGGTAGGATTTTCCAGCTGCTCTGGCCCCAAGCAGCTGGAAATTTCCACCCGAGGTCAATGGACTTTTAAATGGTGGGGCGAATTTTCTGTCCCATGATTCCTGCAGTGTGTGGGATGGGAAATTCCACCATCTATTTCTCTATCCTTTCTTTTCCATTCACTATCTCTCTCTCCTCCCTTCAAACTGTCACGCTATTTCTCCTTCCCCACCTTGTCTCTCTAACTCTCTCCCCTTTCATTCTATCTCTTTCACTCTACCTCCTTGAGGCCTTTGAAAATTAACCCAAATGATGACCTCAAAAATACTCCTGATTTTTTTGTGTGTATTGTACATTCAAGTCAAAGCTACTGATTTGTTCAAAGTTTCTAAGCAAGTTTGGTCAAAGGCAATTTTGTTTTAGCCAAGTAATTCTTTCTAAACAGGAAACGCCCATCAACTGCACGTTCAAACTGAGCACGTCCCTGGAATCTCTGATTCGCCAAATTCAGCATCCTAACCACATGGCCAATCAGCACGTGGAAAGGCTGACCAATCAGGCCAGCAAAAAACTCTATTGTCAAACAGGTCTGGGAAAGACATCTCTCCTTTCCAACTTCTCCACCAAGGACTCCACTGTAATGTCTGCAAACTACACAGCCTGTGCTCTTTCACACTGAGACATTCTTCACTCTTCCCTAGGTTAGACTCTCTTCCTGTACGACTGCCAGCACCTGCTCCAGCCACAATGCACTTTTCTTCAAGACATTCAGGCTAGCTTCAGACAATGCACTTTGGGCCTCCCGTTGATGCGCACAGCCAATAAGCAGCGCAGTTCTGGCTTTGAGGTTGGCCTGTTATCTACAATATGGAACAGGCATGGGTTCATTGCAGATTGCCATTCCCACATCTATTTGTGGGCTATCCAATTTACTCGCCAATACTTAATTTTAAGAAGAACAATGTTTCAGCTCTTTTATATTCTTCAGTGGGGCAAACAGAATCTTCCATGAAGCACAAGACAAGCCTGTTGTGAGCAAGCACAAGAGGACAATGTGTTGTGAGTAGCATGCAGTGGACTCGAAGATCTGCATGAGCCGCACTGAAGAATCTCCACATTCACCACTGCATATAATTACTTTGTGTCTTAGTCTGGTTAGGCAAGCCCAGTCTGTACACACAAGTACCTTTTACAAAAGCCTCAATCCAAGATGATTTAATGGAAGTTATAAAACTATTTAACTATATGGAGAAACAAAGTAAAGAGGATTGGGCAAATTACAAACCAAATCAGCTGCACACAGCATGCCGTGACTGATACACCAGCATTATGCTGTGAGCCTGTATGCAGCACGTCACAATCTCATCCACTCAGCTTGATAGAGGAGGAAGCTAGTAATTAAACAGGAAAACAATGATCACTTACGTTTGATCACTTTTGGCTGTGGGGCATTAGAAACAGACTGGCCTGTGTGTTTGCACGTACATCTGTGAGAAACATTCTGTCTTTTTCCACTTGAGGGGAAAGCTCCTTCATTTGTTCTTGTAGACCCTCTTACTCCTTGTCTTACTGTATCTCTGGCTTATTTCAGATTTGTCCTATCTTGGACCAGTTTGAAGCTTTTGTACCCAGTGCTTCACTGACATCAGCTCATTTTATGCTCTCACTTTGCTTCTTATTTTCACTCATGGTAAAGGTATTTTTAGGACTCCTTTGAACATGTCAGAGCGAGTTGAAGTAGAGTGAGAAAGGTGTATGCAGAATAGGTGGCAGTCTGGTATAATTCAACAAGCTGTTAGTTTCTTTTAAAATATATGTATAAAAAAAACTGACTTTGTATCCAGATGGTGCATGCACTGTGGGAAGTTTTAATGTTAGTATTTGGAAGATTATTGTGTTACTTCGAAATGAGGGATATCAGAGTATATGTCTATCTTTTGTTCATTTTAGCTGTGTACTGAAGAAAGGGTGCAGCTCACTATACCCTATCCTATCTTTGCTGCTTAACTCCAAACTCAGAACACCACCTTCAAAACTGGTGTCAATGAATTCAGTTTGCCATGCCTGCATAGAAACGTACCTTAATGCCCACAATAGAAAATCCAAGCCAAGTGTTACTCAAATGCAGTAAGCTGAAGCTGTTGGGTCAGTTTGGAGCTTCTGATATAGTACTTATCCACCACCAAGGTGACAGTATTATAAAAACAGCTTTTTTAGCTCCAGCCAAACATAATTCAAATAGGACAAACCCCAGTAATAAATGCAAGTACAGTTTAATGGGCTTTTCAGAGTCTGGGGCATCAGTTTGGACACACCTGCTCTACACACCTTAGGTGCACTTTTCAGCATTCCTTACAACATTGAATCAGGATTGCCAATGTTGGGAGCAAGCCCATTCACTGAAGAGGGTTAACAAGGTGCAAATTTGCCACCTCAGAGACTTTGGGGGTGATTTTGAGCCTGCACTCTCCATCTACAGGAATGGCGACACATGCTCGTAATTCAGAGAGCGCGATTTGTGCCAGTGAGTTTCCGAGTTCTGCTCTTACCGGCCGCTCACTGGTGGAGCAGCGTGAAACACACCATGAGACCACGGAAGGCTCATTTTAATACATTAGCATGTCATTAGTGAGCAGCTCATACTGTGTGGGGGAGAGGGGGCGGGGGGGTGAAAGAGAAGTTGGGAAGGGCAGGTGGGAGAAGTGTCAGTTCCAATCGGGGATGGGAGGGAGGCCCCTGAGACTCCCTTAGTGGGTTGGGAGGGTAGTAGTTTTACTCAGGTTCTGCTCAGTGTTAAAGATGGCAATCCGATCTCTGAGCAGCGGGGTTTTGCCAGCATGTTTAGGCTCTGTCCACCGTATGATGTGTTAATCACGTCCCCTTGATTTTCTTTTTGACAGTGTCGTAAGACCTGGAGAGAAAACCAATCAGTTTCTCTGAAAAAGGTTTTCTCTTCAGAAAATATACACTGCCATATTTTGTTAAGATTTTGATCCCCATCTCTAGATTGCTGAAAAGTTCAGTGAAGAATCCTCCAGACCCACAGCCTATTTTATCATATGCCTCAATCTGTTCAATGCAAAAGACTCAGACAGCCTCCTGTGTCTCCACAAAGGTTAAGTTTCATTAATTACAAATTATTATAAAATTGTTTGTAAAGTGAAAAGTAAGCAGTGCCAAAGGTTTTGTGTTATGTACTTACTTATGATGAGAAACATTAGGGGCACGGTAGTGTATGGGGTTATGGTACTGGACTAATATTCCAGAGAATTAAAGTTCAAATCCCACTACTGACATTTGACAGCATAATCTCATTTGCCCTTCATGCCACGTTCCCGCAGCAGTGAAGTCAGAATTTGGCGGGCAGTCAAATCTCCATTCACTGAGGCGGGATGGGAGATTCCCACCAGCGTGAACGATGGTAAGATTCCGGCTTGAAAGTTTGAATTCAGTTTTAATTTAATAAACAGCTATCTATTTGATTGCTGCAAAAGCCCAAATGGTGACAATCATGTCCTTCAATGAAGGAAGTCTCACTAATCTGGTCAGACCTGTGTGTGACACCAAAGGCACACTACTCTGGTAGATTCCTAACTGCTTCTGAAGTGACTGAGCAAGCCACTTGGGTATACTTCACTGTTTCAAAAGGACAGTGGCTCACCACCATGTCAGGGTTAGTAGGGATGGGTGATAAGTACTGGCTTTGTCAGTGATGCTTACATTCCAACATAACACATTTAAAGAGTGGGATGCTGGGACCACACAGAACAACATCCAGAATTTTTATATATGACAAAGAAAAAGGAAGTCAAATATACGAATCTTTGGGCCTTGAGTTAATGCATATAGATCACACCAAAGCTCCTTTTAAGCATATCCCCTTTCAAAAAAAGTTTTCATTTCATTTCCCTCCTCTTAAAAGTTGGTGATAAATGTTACACTGAAATGTAAAATCTATCTTTATTGGGAAACTGAATGGAGTGGCAATTGTTACAGTACTATGCTATTTAAGAGGGTCACAACTGTGAGCTTGACCTAGTCACCTGACACTTCAGCAACCATTCAGCAGGTTAAATCACTGAATGACAGGTCCGAGTTTGATTTCTGCCATGCAATCTCAGATGAGCAGCCACAGGAGTACTGGGGGGTCCCCAGTTCAGAATGGGTTGGCATTTGTTTTAGATAACAAAAATATCAACGCTATTCATCTAATGAGTGTGGCTCAGGATGTGTGCATTAGGCCAGTATCCAGCTTGACGTGATTTTCCATACAGTGTAATTATTCAAAAAAAGACTATGACAAAGACCAACGTTGTGCACACGCCAATGGAACACTGGTCCAACAAATGCTGAATACTGAGAGAAAAACTGGAGGGAAGAAGGAAATCACAAATTGAACTCCTTTATTGGAGAAAATCCATATTCCAGAGTTGACTGAGCGAAGTTGCAAAAGAAAGGAAATAATTTTTGCAATGATCATCGAGGAGATAAGGAATGTTCAAATTTTTATATACGACAAAAACGAAGTAAATATACCAATCTTTGGGCCTTGAGTTAATGCATATAGCTCACACCAAAGCTCCTTTTAAGCATATCCCCTTTCAAAAAAAGTTTTCATTTCATTTCCCTCCTCTTAAAAGTTGGTGATAAATGTCACACTGAAATGTTAAATCTATCTTTATTGGGAAACTCTGAATCAATTGTAACACTGTATGTTCCTTATAGGGATGACAGGCTGTTATAATCTCTGCTTTGCTGCATCTTAAAGATAACAAAGGATGATCATCAGGTTTATGATCCTTGGATTCTACACCTATTATACTGTTTAAACATGATTGGTTGAGTTTTGTTCATTCATATTTATTCTTCCACTTTAGAACAGAATTTTGTTCATATTACACCTTTCATGCACTGCAACTATACAGGACTTTGATGAAATCACATTTGGAATGTTTGTGCCGTTCTGGTCACCTTGCTATAAGGAGGATGTGGAAGCACTGCAGAGAGTGCAAAGGAGGATGCTGTCTGGTTTGGATGGTAGGTCTTATGAGGAAACGTTGAGGGAGCTGGGGCTTTTCTCTTTAGAGCGGAGGAGGATGAGAGGCGATTAAATAGAAGTTTATAAGATGATGAGGGGGATAGATAGAGTGAATGTTCAGAGACTATTTCCTCAGGTGGATGTAGCTGTTACTAGGGGACATAACTATAAGGTTCATGGTGGGAGATATAGGAGGGATGTCCGAGGTAGATTCTTTACTCAGAGTGTGGTTGGGGTGTGGAATGCACTGCCTGCTGTGATAGAGGAGTCGGACACTTTAGGAACTTTCAAGTGGTTATTGGATAGGCACATGGAGCATATCAGAATGACAGGGAATGGGACAGCTTGATCTTGGGTTCGGACATAGCTCAGCACAACATCGAGGGCTGAAGGGTCTGTACTGTGCTGTCCTATGATGTCCCATCAATTTAAAACCAATGAAATAGTTTTGAGGTGTAGCACCATTGTAGCGTGGGGAATGCCTCCGCCAGCGTGAACAGAGTCTAGTCCCACAGAAAGCAATGTGATAAACAATTGATGAATATTTTTCTAAGCTGTTTCTTTCTTTCAAGATACTTTGGGCGAGATTCTCTGGCCAAATGTGCCCCAAGAACGGAAATTCCCGCCTAAGCTCAGTGAACCTTTGAATGGTTCACTGAATTTTCTGTCTTGCCCACTACGATTCCCATGGCGGGCTAGATAAGAGAATTTTGATTTTTGAGTTGGCTGCTTTCCCACTATGCACCTGACCTCTGCAGAGAGTGAGAACCAGTGCTTTTAGCCTTTAGAAGATTTTGCAACAGAAAATCTTTATCAATGATCACAGATGAGAAAAGTAAGAGTGGGGGAACACCTCCGCAAAAACAACCAGAACATAATAAGGTTTAAGACAAAGCTTGCAAAGGGTATAACTACGACAAAGACCAAAGTAATAAATCGTGGGGGGAGGCAGCGGGGGGCTGATTTCTCACTGGAAAACATTATTGACAAAGAAAAGAAAAGGAAGAATAATGAAAACAGTGATCAAGAGAAATAGCCCATCAACAAAATAAGAACAAACTAACCTGTAATTATATATCAATTAGTGAAGAAATGAAGGGTCAACTTTATTTAAAATTCAGTCAGGGGATGTGGGTATCATTGGCTGGGCCAGCACTTATTGCCCATCCCCAATTGCCCTTTGGACTGTTGTTCAGCCATTTCAGAGAGCATTTAAGAGTCAACCACATTGCTGTGTGCGGATCTGGAGGCATATATAGGCATATCCAATCGATCACTAAGGGTGCTTACATTCATCTCTAGAACATCACCTGATTCTGCCTGCTTCAGCTCGTCTGCTAAGAAAACCCTTATTATTCTTTTCTTACTTATGGGGTTGACTATTCCAATGCAACCTGGCCTGACCTCCCATCTTCCATCAAAAGCTTATCCAAAACTCTGCTATCCATATCCTAACTCCCCCCCAATTCTTTTCACCCTTCAGTCCAGTCCTCCTCAACTTACATTTGATCCATTGGGCAACACCTCAATTTTAAAATTCACATCCAGGAATTCAAATCCCTCCATGGCCTCAATGCTCCCAGCACTTGTCCCAATCTGGCCTTCATATAACTCACTGATTTCAATCACCCCATCTTGACTTCAGCTGCCTAACTGGGTAAGGGATTCACACTTGTACTTCCATTAAAGATGGGCCTGGATTTGGGAACAGAGTTTCTTCTGAATTTGTATCATATTTGTTAGTGACTACCTTAGGTCAAAGGGCATCAATAAGGATGAGATGTACGAGGGTGGCCATGGACAGATGTGCAGGGACTTGGGAGAGAGGGCGTAAGAAGAGAAACCATTGCCAGTGATTCTCTAGATGTGATTGAATAGATAAGAATGGAACCACCTCCATGAACTGAATGGTGTCACTGTCTATTATCTATTTCTTTATAAAGTGTGATGCTACTGTGCCTTTAAGAAATGCATTTTAAGCATGTTCTCTGCAGTTTGCAAGCATGCCTTTTTTTGTTATTGGAACTGAAGTTTGTAGTGGCATCTTTTATTGTTGTTAGAGTCATGTAATAGACTTTTTGTTTATTTTTAATTTGGGCCTAATGCACTATCTTGGAGTTTTATCATGCTTTTGAATTGTTGGGGGGATGACTGATTGATATGTCAGGTGGGACAGTTTTATTTTCTTACAAGAGCTCTTTACTTTCAGTTCTGGCTGCTAGCTAGTTAGAACCAATTGGACTCCAGACTGCAAAACGTGTTTTTGTTACTTTTCCTGGTATTGGAAATTCTGCTGGCTAGTTGGAAGCAGTCTTTCTTGCCTCTCTGGAGCGAAAATTTTGCAGTTGGTGATTTGAGACAAGCAGTGGCTCTATCTCTATCTCGAGGGGTGTTGAGAGTTCCAGGCCAAGGAAGTCAGAGTTTCAATTCTCCATCCAAAAGGACTAATTCACAACAAGTGTTGCAAAGTGGCAAGATCCAGCATCAAGTGAGCATACATATATTCTGTGCTAAAATGAATGTATGTTAGTAAGAATGTTGTGTTGGAACAATATTGGTAGCTGCTCGGGTTAATACAACATTATGGGTTTTTTTTCTTGTTTGTAATTGGTAAAAGTTATTGCTAATTTTCTTCCTATGTGTTAACTGTATTCTTAAATAAACTTTGCTCAATAGAAGTTCCCTAGTGGGCATTTGAATCATACTTGGAGTGCATGACATTAGTGAATATTTAAGAGTTTTTTTAAAATCATGTTCTCTGCAGCTTTCACAGCCTCAGCTTACTTCATTGTTGCTGAGTTGTTTGTAAAAGTCCTTTTATTGCTACTTAAATGGGGTTTGTTTACTTTACTTTGGGATCTTTTATCACCCTGCATTGTCAGGAGGAAAGGTCATGTGTTTTGGACAGGTTTTTTTTCCTTCCTAATGAATTTAAGATTTCATTTTCTGTTTGGTTGGCAGCAGTTTTAGTTTAGAAGGGACATTAAGTGGAAGAGAAGTGTTGCTCTCTCTCTCTCTCTCCCCCTAGTTTTGGAAATTCTGCTGGTTAGCTGAAAGCAAGGCTTCTTGCTTTCCTGGAGTAGAGAATCTGCTGTTAGTGGCTCAAACACAGTCTCTCTCTGATGTTCTGGGAAGCTGTTCTGACTCCAACCTTGTCTCTGTGTATCTCAAGAGAACTGCAGCATTCATCCAAAGGACTCAGTCCCAATACCACGTGAGCATTAGTCTTTTAAGGCTGTTAAGCCTGTGGAAAGGGTTTTTGCTTATGGAAAGTTTTGCTTGATTGTAACATTTTAGACATATTTGTTAAGGGTTATACATTATCATGGTTGTTTTGTTTTTGTTTATAATTGATAAAAAATTAAAAGCTCCCTTGTGGGTCATTTGAATCATACCTGAGGTGAAATATATCATGCTTATTCTACCCACATTCAAAGTGCAAAACTATTGATCCAGACGGGCTTCATAAAACACTTTGGCATTTCTAGGCAGGATTATAACAAAAGACTGAATGCTGGATTTTTTGAAACATCGAGAACAAAAAAGGTGGATGACAGCAAATGTGATTCATTTGGACTTACAAAAGAGGGGATGAAAAGCCACCAATCCAAGCAGACTAACATAGAATTCTACAGTGCACAAGGAGGCTATTCAGCCCATTCAATCTGCACCAACCACAATCGCACCCAGGCCATGCCCCATGACCCCCTGCATTTACCCTAGCTAGCCCCCTCACACTAAGGGGCAATTTAGCATGGCCAATCACACATCTTTGGACTGTGGGAGGAAACCAGAGCACTGGGAGGAAACCCATGCAGACACAGAGAATATGCAAACTCCACACAGACAGTGTCCCAAGCCAGGAATCGAACCCAGGTCCCTGGTGCTGTGAGACAGCAGTGCTAACCACTGTGCCACCCCAAATGAGAGAGTAAACAGTGTTCAGCAATGAGAGTGAGTGATAAGTATTCTGAGATGATGCCAAAAAAGTTCAGGAATGAAAAGAAGGGGAAATGATGTATGACAGATCTGAGGGAATTGTCAGGGTGCTTAAATCCCTTGAAAAGCAGAGGCTTCCAATCATGGAAATAGCCAGGGAAAGAACTCTTCAATTCAGGTAAATGCACAGCTACTTTCCCAGAACAAGCATATTCAGTCGGATTAATACACATTTAGTGGCAACAGGGGTTCCATTCTGAGCTGGACAATGATTTTTGAAAGTCACTGTTTATTTAAAACCAAACCTGGTTTACTTTGTACAATATATAAATTACATTTGGAAATATGTCTCATTAATTTGATTTTCAAAACATACATTTGGCATGCCCAGAATGAGACACAACCTGGACTGTAGGTCAGTTTTCTAACCAAGTGCCCAAACAAAACTGGATTTGATTTCACAAAAGCTGATTAGGAACAATGTGTTTTTTTTTCCCCCAGAAGATATCTCAGAACTTGGAACCAACATGTAGGTGAACTGATGCAAGACCAGTTCAGTCGAAATGTTCCTCCCAATACAGCAAAGAAATGAATAAAGGATGATACTTTTCTATAATTTTCAAATTATGCAGCTGTAGCTAAAAGAATAGATTATGCCCAGGGCAGAATCTGTTGCTTTCTTGCCAGTGAATGTTGCTTAATTGGCCCATTTGAAAAAACACTAGTGTACTCCAGCAGCTTTTAGGAGATCAAATCCAATTCTGTTTGGGTCTCAGATAGGATAATGTTACCCACAGGATTTTTTTTAAACAAAGTACATGGAGATTATCTACTTAAAACAGAGGCTACACTTCAAAAACCCACTTGATGGCAAATACTTAAAGAGTATTCCAAGATACGTAATGAGGTAATATTCAAATGCAAGTTCTTTCTGTCACAGGCGTTCTATGTTACGCAGAATACATTTTTCCAAATAAGATGTCTTCATGTGTCTGTAGGAAATCAGTCCGGTTGAGAGGACTTTTACCATTATGTTTTCCCACCCGTAATGGATTTAGAACTTCTACCAGATCATCAGGAGGACACACCAAGTGACAGCAATATTTTCTCTGCTATCTAAATCATCATGACAGGCTGTATCATTTTGTTTTACTTCAATTTTCAGGAACCAAATAGGTCCAACTAGACCACACATATTTAACAAAGCAACAAATAGTCTTGCAGGTATTTCTGCTTACAGAGCCTTATCATGTGGTTTTAATAGAAAGCTTTCACTGCCACAATGCATGCTGGGGTAGTTCCACTTCCATGGCATGCTCTAGTTTTCCCAGATAAGAAAAATGAACAAAAAAAAACTGCATCAGCAGCATCCGAAGCTTCAGCAGTTGGGCTGTGAATGAAATAGGCGGAAGACAATGAGAAGGCACAGAGGTTTGAAGGACAGGGAACATACGGAGAGTGTTCGAGCATAGTGGAATTGCTGCTGCACTGAAGGCAGTATTAGTTCTATTCTCACTGGAATCTAAGGGTGAGCCATATCTGCTGATATTGTTTGGTATTGAACAAGATTGGGCTGCACATACAGAACTGAAAAACATGCAAGAGCACTGTGACCTGTTTTTTCACTCCCAAAGCAACTCAATGATTGAAACTATGAACAAGATACAGTCAGTCCATCTCTAACACATGATGGAAGCTCAGCAGGCTAACAGAGTTTGTTTAAATTTTAAAGTCTTATTTTGTTGGAGGAGCACAGTAATGCCTGTTTCATACAACTAATTTCCATACTTTACACAGCAAAACCAACCGATTGGCTGAAAGTGTTTCTTTGCATAGTTACCAGGAGATGTGATTCAAGGTGATAGTAATTAAGGTAACTGCTTTGTGCCTTTGACATTAGCAGCAGTGGGACTGTAAATTCAGATTAGAGGAGAAACAGACATCAGTGGTGCTGGTATTGTGGTGATACCT
This sequence comes from Carcharhinus amblyrhynchos, assembly GCF_965287045.1. NCBI lineage: Eukaryota > Metazoa > Chordata > Chondrichthyes > Carcharhiniformes > Carcharhinidae > Carcharhinus > Carcharhinus amblyrhynchos. The sequence continues at coordinate 48,650,353 of NC_137327.1, forward strand.
TTATATATCAGGACCTTTAAAGCTGTCTTGAGATGAACAATACTTCCTTCAGTCAGTCAGTGAGAAGCATTCCCAGCAAACTGGCTTCTTCAGAACTCAAGTAGCATGTTTTTGCAAAGACGGTTTTTAGTATGGAACTGACAGGCTGTCTGTGTCACATCTTCACCACCCTGGTTTATATTTATAAATCCACAAGATTAGAATTGTTTATAGGGCATCAATCCATTACAATCTGGGAAATTTCTCACATTTACCTTAATGAGGTCTGTAATCTTGATCAGATTACAGAATCTGACTCATTCATATACATTGATTTGATTTATTATTGTCACATGTATTAATATACAATGAATAGTATGGTTTCCTGCGTGTTATACAGACAAAACATACTATTCAGAGAAGGAAACGAGAGACAGTGCAGAACGTAGTGTTATAGCCATAGCTAGGGTGTAGCGAAAGATCAACTTAATGCAAGGCAAGTCCATTCAAAAGTCTGACAGCAGCAGGGAAGAAACAGCTCTTGAGTTGGTTGGTTCATGACCTCACACTTTCTTATCTTTTTCTCAATGGAAGATGGTGGAAGACAGAATGTCTGGGGTACTTGGGGTCTTTAATTATGCTGGCTGCTTTGCTGAGACAGCAGGTAGTGTTGACAGGGTTAATGGAAGGGAGGCTGATTTGTGTGATGGACTGGCCTACATTCACAGACTTTTGTTGTTCCTTGTGGTCTTGGGCAGGAGCCATACCAAACTGTGGTACAACCACAAAGAATGCTTTCTGTGTTGTTGGTGAGAGTTGTAGCTGACATGCCAAATTTCCTTAGTCTTCAGAGAATGTAGAGGCATTGGTGGGCTTTCTTAAATATAGTGTCACCACGGCGGGAGGGAGGGAGGGTCAGGACAGGTCGTTGATGATCTGGATATCTAAAAACTTGAAGCTTTCAACCCTTTCTACTTCGTCCCCATTGATGTAGACAGAGTCATGTTCTCCTTCACGCTTCCTGAAGTCGATGACAAACTCCTATATTTTGTTGACATTGAGGGGGAGATTATTGTTGCTGCCTCAGTTCACCAGATTCTCTATCTCATTCCTGTGCTTGTCTCATCATTGTTTGAGACCGACCCACTATGGTGGTGTCATCGGCAAACTTGAAAATCGAATTGAAGGGGAATTTGGCCACACAGTCAAAATGTGTATAAAGAATATAGTAGGGGGCTGAGAATACAGCCTTCTGGGGCACCGGTGTTGAGAATGATCGTGGAGGAGGTGCTGTTGCTCATCCTTACTGATTGTGGTCTGTAAATTAGGAAGTTCAGGATCCAGTTGCTGAGGGAGACGCTGAGGCCCAGGCCACAGAGTTTGGAGATGAGTTTCCTGGGAATAATAGTGTTGAAGGCTGAGCTACAGTCAATAAATAGGAGTCTAACATTGACAGTTTTACAGGGATAATATATGGAGAATTTTTTTCCTGATCTTAAGTTTTGGGTATATTGTATGAAGTTAATTTTGCAGAGTTGCATTGCACTTTCTATCTTTCAAGAGGATGTATGTCTATGGTGCTAACCTCCTCCCCAGCCATAACTACAATGCTATTAGGGATGGGGTTCCAGGATTTTGGACAATGAAGGAACTACAATACATTTCCAAAAGATTGGTGTGTGCTCGGAGGGGAACTTGCAAGTGGTAGTGTTTACAGGTGTCTGTTGCCTTTGTCCTTCTCAGTACCTTGAGTTACAAGAATTGGATAGACTATGACTTCACTTACCATCATTTGACATTTTTCAGGGTCAGAGAAGATTTCTGTCTCTGTTTTTCCTAGATTGACCCAAGATTCTAGCCCCACCTCCCCTGTCCCTTAGTTCAGAGGAGTGGGAAATCATGTGCTGCCGTAGATGTGTCCCTACCTCTGAGCCAGAAGCTGCGGGTTCAAGTCCCATCCCAGGACTTAATGACCAAGTAAGGTGCCATCATATTGTGGCTTAGCAGATTGAGGGTGAACCTGTAAATCCTTTTAATATCTGCTAAAGTCTGGAAATGATGGAAGGCATCCTTGCTCGATCATGCAATGAAAAGGAATCAGAGCCTCTGCCACCAGTCTCCATAGCTCCGGGTTATAACATACATGTAAAAATCTACATTGCCACATCAACTTGCACCTCTTGGGGCAGTTGTCTCAGTTGGCTGGATTACCAGTGTAGATCACATTGGTGCTAATAGTGTAGAGTTTGCTCCCTGTTCCAGTTGGGATGGGTTCGGGAATTGCCTCCATGCTCTACATGTGGTGGAAGTTACGGTGACCTAGGCCTTGAGGCAGAGAATTAAAGAAGTAGCTCAGAGGTGGGGGCTATACCTGAAAGGTGAATTTCTGTTTTCTACAAGTATTGTATGACCTGTTGAATGTTTTCCAGGAGCACAGCATCAGCAGATGTTGCTGAAGCTATTTTCTTGTCTTTTATGGGGATGGAGTCTTAATGTTTAATGGTGAAATTTGCCATCTGGCATCAATTGATCATTTCCTGTCTCCTTTTCATATTTATGTATAATTTGATTAAACAATGCAGTTCAGCACTGCAAATGGATTTATATGCAGCCCTCATAATCTCAGATGTTGTGTGATAACTTTACTCTGATGTGAACTACAATTTAGAGTACAGACTTCCCTGATTAACATGCAGTTGAACAATTCTACTCTGTCTTAAGCAAACAGTGTTAACCTCATAGCCCGGCATTCCCCCTCTCTAACATTACAGCCAAGCCAGGGATTCAGCACAGTTTCATTGTAGAGTGCAGGAGGGCATGCCAGGAGCAATACCAAGCATACTTAAAAATGAGGTGTCAAACTGGTGAAGCTACAACACAGAACTGCTTGAATGACAAACAGCAAAAGCAGCAAGTAACTGACATAGCGAAGCGATGCCACAAAAAACAGATCAGATCTAAGCTCTGTATTTCTGCCACATCCAATCGTGAATGGTGGTGGACAATTAAACAACTCACTGGAGGACGAGGTTCCACAAAGACCCCCATCCTCAGGTGTTGGAGAAGCCCAGCACATCAGTGCAAAAAACAAAGCTGAAACATTCGCAGCGATCTTCAGCCAGAAGTGCTGAGTGGATGATCCATCTCAGCCTCTTCCAGAGATGCCCAACATCACAGATGCCAATCTTTAGCCACTTCGATTCACTCCATGTGATATCAATAAATGGCTGAAGGCACTGGAAACTGCAAAAACAATGGGCCCTGATAACATTCCAGCAATTGTACTGAAGACTTGTGCTCCAGAACTTGTCACGGCCCTAGTCAAGCTGTTCCAATACAGCTACAAACTGGCATCTACCCAACAATGTGGAAAATTACCCAGATATATCCTGTACAAGAAGCAGGACAAATCCAAGCTGGTCAATTACCACCCAATCAGACTACTCTCAATCACCAGTAAAGTGATGGAAGGGGTCATCAACAGCACTATTAAGTGGCACTTACTCAGCAATAATCTGTTCATGGATGCTCAGTTTGGGTACTGCCACTCGGCTCCTGACCTCATTACAGCCTTGGTTCAAACATGGACAAAAGAGCTGAATGCAAGAGGTGAGGCGAGAGTGACTGCCCATCATTTCAAGACAGCATTTGGAATCTCTAGTAAAACTGCAATCAATGAGAATCAGAGAGAGAACTCCACTGGTTGGAGTCATACCTGGCACAAAGGAAGATAGTTGTGGTAATTGGAGGTCAATCATCTCAGCTCCAGGAGTTCCTCAGGATAGTGTCCTAAGTCCAACCACCATCAACAATAACCTTCCCAGCATCATAAAGTCAGAAGTGGGGATATTCACCGGTGACCGTACAGTGTTCACTAACATTCACAACTCCTCAGAATCTGAAGCAATCCATGTCCAAATGCAGCAAGACCTGGTTTGAGTTGACAAGTTGCAAGCAACATTCATGTCACACAAATGCCAGGCAATGACTATTTCTAACAAAAGAGAATCTAACCATTGCCCTTTGACATTCAATGGTATTACAATCGCTGAATCCCCCCTATCAACACCCTGGGTGTTACCATTGACCAGAAACTGAACTGGACTAGCCATATAAATACTGCAGCTAATAATGCAGGTCAAAGGCTAGGAATCCTGTGGTGAGTAACTCACCTCCCGACTCCCCAGAGTCAATCCATAATCTACAAGTCATAAGTTAGGAATATACTCTCCACTTGCCTGGATGAATACAGCTCCAACAACACACTCAAATAGCTTGACACATTCAGAACAAAGCTGCCTGGTTGATTGCTACCTCCTCTACAAAAATTCAATCCCCCCAGCACTGACAAACAATGGCAGCCATGTGTATAACTACAAGATACATCACAGGAACTCACCAAGGTTCCTTAGGCAGCACCTTCCCAACCCAAGATTATAACCATCTAAAAGGACAAGAGCAGCAGATACCTGGGAACACCATCACCTGGAGGTTCCCCTCCAAGTCATTCACCATTCTGACTAGGAAAACCATCACCGTTCCTTCACTGACACTGGGTCAAAATCCTGGAACTCCCTCCCTAACAGCACTCTGGGTGTACATACAACTCAACAACTGCAACAGCTCAAGAAAGCTGCTTACCACCCTCTCCTGAAGGATCATTGGGGATGGACAATAAATGCTGGCGTAGCCAGCAAAGCCCACATCCTGCAAAAAGGAACAAAAAAAAATCACTTGTTTGTTAAAATAAAGCAGCTAAATAAACAAAGAAAACCTCCCATGTAAAATTTTATATTTACAGAACATGCAACCCTATGTTTCAACAATATTAGCTCAGACTAAAACAGTCAGTCACAGGCGCTAGTTTTGGTGAACACTACCCAGTGTAAATATGAAGACCTGGTGAAGAGATGCCAGCTTCCACTGCAGTTGGTACAACATGGGTATGTGTATAAACCATTCTTTGCTGCTGTCGTACACATGCCTAGGATGCAAAAGATCATTATGGTACCAAATTGGGATTGATATCACTACATGCCCTTCAAACAACCATAAAACAAATGTACCATAAGATAACAATGGTGAAATAACACACCCATTCGTTGAAGTTTCCCTACAGAGCTTCACTTTGTTCTGTTGCATGAGATAATCAAACAGGCTCAAGCTGAACAAATTCAAACTTTAAAAAAACTTCAAAAGCAAACTGGTGTCTAAGAAGAATAAAAAGAACTTAACCTTGCCAGAAACCTGAAAAATAAACACTGGAATCATGCAACATCTCAGCTGTGTTTGTGCATTGGACAGAGAAGTTAAGACTTTACACGTGAGCCTTTCATCAGGATGAGTAACCATCTTTTTAAACATCTACAACCATAAAATAATACCAGACCTTTGCTTGAGGTGGAAGAGACACCTTAAAACTGGATTCAACAAGTGGCCTGACAGAATTCCTACATGCACACACTGTCAACCAACACTCGTGCAATAATGAAAGCACTGCATTGTCTGAGGTGCACTCCTTCATGTGAAGGCACCAAACCAAAGCTCCATTATCTCTCTCTCAGGCGGTCATAAAAAAGTTTCATGATGTTATTTTGAAAAAGGAACAGTTCTTCTGGTTGGTCCAACATTTACTTTCAAAAAACATCACAAATGCTATTCAAGTGGACATTTTTGTTTGTGTGATCTTGCAGTGTGTAAATTGGTTGCCAGTTTCCTGCATCACTTTAAAAGAAACTCATTATCTGTGAAGTGCTTTGGGTTACACTAAAGTTATGAAAGGTGCTCTAAAAATGTGAGCTCTTTCTTTTATTGTCAAAATATAATTGGCAACCATGCCCCATGCACCAAGCTGCTCCTTTTAAACAAAAATAATGAACAGAATAATGAAAGTATCAAAATGATATACAATATGTTGAAAAGAAAACTTCCTGATCTTTTCAAAAGGATGCATACATGTCAAAGGAAAATACCAAAGGATGTATGGTGTCTAAACAACCAATTTTATCTGTGCTATTATCTATCATATTGGGCCCATGCAATACCATTTGCAGGTGACTTCAAACCCACTAAGCTATTTCTGTTCCTGCTGTTTTTAAACAGTGTGTATTTACACTCGCTAGATCTTAACTGGTAGTTTATCTAAATTATAAACACTGACCACAATTCAAAAGATGCCCCAGGAGGTCGAGGGACAAGAGGGAGGTGCCCCTGGGCACTGCCAGCTTGGCAATGCCCAGGGGTCACCATGGTACTACCCACTGGACATCAGGCAGTGCCAAGGGATGGGGCCAGAGCAGGGGCACTGCCTATAGGGACAGGGCAGTGAAGATCGGTGGGGGTGGGAAAGTCCTGCTGCCCCTTATCGCATTCAGCGGTGACAGAGAGAGGGGGACAGCAATCGGGCTGTCCCAATTGCTGTCATGGGGGGGGAAACCACTGAAAAAACCAATGGGATTTATTCCAGTTTTTACGCAAATTCAATGCTTAGAATTTTTTTTGGGAGAATCCCACCCAAGATTTCCAAAGGAATGAGTTGGCGCACAAACCTACATTTCAGAACACTGTAGTTATAAAGATTTCAGGGTAGCGTAACAACCTTCCAGTAACAAATTATCGTAAACAAATTTGGTGAAACTGCCCCTTTAAGTTATATTGACAAATAACCTTTTTATTTAACAAAACCACTTCATGATGTGGCCTTGCTGTATTCTGGATTTTTAATATTTACATATGGTAAGGCAGATCACATTGCTCAATATCACAAAGTAAAGGGCACCGAACAGCAAAGCCTCATTGTTCGCCTCACACAATTATTTCCCCTAATGTTTAGTGGTTAGAGCTACCTTGCTTTGAGAGGAAACAAAACCAGTGACCTTTGTGCAATGATAGTGTTGACCTCTTATCAGAGCCCAAATCCCCAACATGCAAAGTTGAACAACTGAGCAGAATAAAATCCCAAAAAAACTCACTGCCATTTTGACAGTATCTTTCAGAGCCCATGGTACCAAAAATACTCAACTAGATTCATTAGCACTGGTCACTGAACCCTTTCTGCAGTCAAAGAAGGACTAAGATGGTTTTAATGTTTTGTGCCAATCCTTTAAGGTTTGGCTCCAGCATGAATGTCTAGGTTGTGCAGACTCTGAGAAAACAGAGTTATAGCACTGTGATGAGAATGTGATTTAGGTGAACTATCAACGCAAAGTTACTGCTACAAGTCACAATCTAAATGTAAATCCAATACTTAAAGTAATAGAAATTGGAAATAAAGAACTAAGTAAAATATAAAGGTACATTATATGGAAAAGAGAAGAATTTGTATTTATATAGCATAGTTTCAGGGTAACCCAACGAACTTTACACAGCCAACTAAATGTCCTGGGAAGCAGTAGCCACAGACAGTAATAACTGACCAGATTATCTGTTTTACTGATGTTAGTTGAGGGAAGAATATTGGACAGGACACAGAGAAAGACCCTGATCTTCTGCTAGCATCAGGAGATATTTTACATCCAGCAGAGAAGTTGCAGAAAGGCCTCAATTTGACCAGTACCACCTTTGACCGTGCAGCACTGCCCCAGTCACGGCACCGTGTTGTCTCCAGAAGTGGGGCTGGAGCTCAGGACCTTCTGTCCCAGACAGCACCCAACCCAGAGCCATGCAGCTCCAAACAGAGTGGCTGTTTGGGAACTGGCATTGGGTCCTGGAAGGTGGTGAGGTGACACTTCCCCAGGAGGATTTGTAATCCCCCGACAGAATGGATAATGAAAGTATAGATAGCAGGGACACACAGAGGCCCTTGGGGATGGGATCACAGCACTGAGAACACTTACTATTTGCTCCCAATGGAGACCACAGGTTGCTGATCAGCCTGCCTTGTATCTCAGTCACCGTCTAAACTGAATGAGTATAGGACCGAACGGTGTGGGGGGTTTTCGCTATCGAGAACATGATCTTTGCCAATCTAAAAAAAAGGGAGGGGGTTTTAATCTTGGAAGTGTGTGAGTGAGTCTCTAAGGGAAGGATTGGAGCTACAGGTTGCTGCCAACATCGACATATCCAAGCTGTGCACGGAGTGAAAGCTCAGAGTAACGTGAAGCCGAACAAGAGGTAGCAATGTGACTGACTTCCCACCCAGTCACTGACTGACCTCAGCCGGAATCAAACTCCAACTATAGCCCAAGGAACGTGTTCCCAGCCAGCTATCTTCACCCTTACCCTCGGCTCCCGCCAGATTGTAAAGAGGGACTGATTGCTTTCTGCCTGTTTGTATTGGAGTTACCGGGACACCATTCTCAATTACACTTCAGCAAGGAGCAATTATTTGAGGACATCTTCCCTTTGGAGGTCACCAAGAGCAAATGTGGTTTTCACATGGTGTCAGTCAGGGAGGGAATATCCACGGTAATAGATTGACAGACAAATGGGGAGGGAGAGGGGAATAAAATTGAAGTGATCCTGGGGTGTTAATGTTCAACAGTTGAGGGCACATTCACTCACCCTCACACAACCATTCCCCCCTCCTCATAGTATCCACATTTATCCAATTTAAATTGCCCCTTACTGTCCCAAATGTGTAGGTTAGGGGGATTAGCCATGAATAGTGTGGGGGAATAGGGCCTGGGCAAGAGACAGTCAGGGAATGGGTGCAGACTCAATGGGCCGAATGGCCTCTTCTAGGGATTCTACAATTTAACATTCACACAACAACACATCAGGAAGGCGAGGTACAGAAAAATAAATCAGCAATCTTGCTTCACCATCGAACATTAACTTGGTCAAATATCTTCCACACCTACCTCCAGTTCTGGTTAGCTCGCTCTCTCTATAAAATATATATCCCTTAAATCCTAACAAGTTTGTACGGTCCCCATTCGCCAACAAAAGTTCAGGATGGAAGTTGAATTTGCCACCAAATTACGGGCGCTGGAAGCAAAAATCCACCGGGACCGCCGAACTTCAGGGCAGAGAATTTGCGCCGAGAATTTGGCGCCCAGGCTGAGGGTGGGCTCGAGCTCGCTTCACATCTCCTCACTGCTCTGTCACACCGCCACCAAACTTCCCACCATCTTCTTCCCCTCAACTCTCACCGTGTGTAAAACAAACACACGTTCACATTGATCAGACTCCTCCTTGTCAGTCACACGGTGCCGGAGGAGCAATCCTGCTCTCCTCTGGTAAGTGAGCGCCAATTGCTGCTCTCACAAAGTTGCACTCCCTTTATTTTCCAGATGATACAAGAAGCAACACGATGTTGAAACCTCTCTCTCTCTCTCCACACACGCTTCTGTTGCTGCAGGTGACGATTTATTTTAAAGTCGTCTCACTAAAACCACACAAACCGGGGGCTAGTTAATATCTCAGTGTGGTTTAACCAAAAAAGGTTAAAAAAAAAAGCAACGCGGGATCTGGGGTGAAAGGGTTCCGCATTGCTTTTTTTTAAAACGTTTTCTGGTTAAACCACACTGAGATATTAAGCAGCCCCCTGCCAAAAGAACACCTAGCTAATAAAATCCAAATCATGACAAGGAAAGTTTTATTGCATCCGTAATGATCATGTCTGTATCCATGCCAATCCTGGAGTGTCTATCAGTCTCCAAATCCGTGTTATTTTGACGAACCAGACTCAATTAGTCTTCAACTAGTTTAGCCCGTAAAACAAGTGCGAAACGGCCTCCTTTAGCCTGTGTATTGGAGACATATTAATGTAGAGATAGAGCTGGAAGGCTTGGCGGGCAAGGGGCAGTGAGAAGAATAATGCAGATTACAAACTAATGAATATCTACCTAAACAGGCTCATTCTAACCCCAAACTGTTGCTGCCCCGTGTGACTGACATATTCAATGCTATAACAATGTGCAAAATGTAAAGGGACACCCCAAACAGGCTGGACAGTAAGATTAAGAAGCCGATGGCTTTCCCGCCGGGTCACCTCGATAGCCAGAGGGTTGGTTTTCAATGATTTCTCGGTTAGGATCACCCCAGGACCAATTACATTGGCACCCTGTCCATTTATCGGTAAGCACACGGCTATTCCTACAGTCTCGCATACGGAACCATCGCCGAGGGGGAATGCAAGGCAGTGTTTGATATGCACCATCTCCTGACAAAGCCATCCTCTCTAACTCCTTTCTGAAGAAGACAGGATCGAGTTAGAACAAATTAAGTTAAATATACAAGATGTTAATAAAATTATGTATATGTGTGTAACAGGTGGTTGTAATGTGTCCGATGTGCGGTGAAGAGAAAGTGATCACGCTTTCCGCATGTGTGTCTGTGTGCTGGTTGGCTTCTCATTTTCAGCCCATACCACTGGCCAGCAGCAATGAGAAAAAAGAGACGCAAATGTGAATCTCTGCCTATCGGTACACAGCGTCTACATCAACAAGTCCTCAGCTGTGCCTCCTTGTGGCGACACAGGAAAACTGGGTCCCTCAGCCCCTCCAAGCTAAAGCCTCAGAGGAACGTGAGGGGTTTTGACCCCCCGACATGCAATGTGCAGGATCCACCAGCATGTGGACACCCTGATACTCATAAACCAAACTCCCCGCTATGGGCATGTAACTCCACTGCTTTTGATTTGATTTATTATTGTCATATCTATGGAGATAAAAATATTATTTCTTGCGCTATACAGGCAAAACATACCGTTCATGGAGTACATAGGAAGATGGAAAGGATAGGGTGTGGAATACAGTGTTGCAGTTACAGATCAGGTGAAGAGAAAAATCAGCCTAATATATAAAGAACAAAGACAAAGAACAGCCCCTTCGACCCTCTAAGCCTGCACCAACCATGCTGCCAGACTGAACTAAACCTCCCTTCCCTTCCAGAAAGAACAAAGAAAATTACAACACAGGAGCAGGCCCTTCAGCTGTCCAAGCCTGCAATGATTGGACCATTGGACCTAATGGGATCAAGAAAGAAGCTGTTCTCAAGTTGGTTGGTGCATTTTTCAGACTTTTGTACCTTTTTCCCAATGGAAGAAGGTGAAAGAGAGTATGCCCGGGTTGTGTGGGGTCCTTGATTATGCTGGCTACTTTCCCGAGGCAGCGGCAAATGTAGACAGAGTCAATGGCTGGGTGGCTAGTTTGCGAGATAGACTGGGCTATGTTCACAACCCTTTTCAGTTTCTTGCAGTTTTGGTCAGAGCAGGAGTCATACAAAGCTGTGATACATCCAGAAAGAATGCTTTCTATGGTGCCTTTGTGGTTACCTTGGGCCTGAGGAGAGGCGAAGGCTAAGGGAGTAAACCTGGAGTGGAATCAAAGGTTAATGTCTAAACAGGTCATCTTTTGACAACACCTGCAATGAAGACAGTGCCAAAGATAGTGCTTTGCATTCCTTTGGATTGAACTAAAGAGATTGAGAGAGGGATGCTGATGTTTGAACAGCCCAGGCTTTCCATAAACTTTGCCCAAACTTTGCCCTGTTTCACTGCAGCATGCTAACACAACATGAGAGACAGCAGTTACAATTGAAAAGCTCAACTCATCAGGCTTGGAGAGTGGATGTTACAGGCTGTCTCCAATGGTGGGAGAGACCATCATGTCTCAATGATCAGTCACTATTCAATTCCAATTAGACAACTTGACAGTAAAGTGCTAACCCACAACAGCCCATCTTCAATGTGTACATGGAGCTTAGAGTCTTTGCTGAACAACTGGACAGATTCCATTGCACCAGGCAAACACGCAGGACAAACTTAAAAAATGCAAGCTGGAACATCGGGACTATCTGAACAGGGCAGACAGACAACTTGCAGCTGGCCAGTAATCCATGCAAGGTAGCTGTGGTTGACTTGGAAATTGATAGTCTGAACATTAATATAGCTTTCCTAGAAGAGACCAGACTTGCTGAGAGTAAATCACTGAAAGAAAAGCTTTACAGGTTCATAGAGTCATAGGGTGGAATTTTAGGGCCTCGCTTGTCCCCAAAACCTAAAATCCCATCTGAGGTCAATTGACCTTTCCGTGATCCACACTTCACCCCTCTCCAGTTCCTGGGGTGGGTGGTGCAGTTTTTAACAGCATAGAAAAAGGCCTTTTGACGCATTGTGTCTGTGCCAGCCATTAAACACCTATCTGTTCTAATCCCATTTTCCAGCACTTGGTCCAGAGCCTTGTATGTTATGGCTTTTCAAGTGTTCTTCTAGCAGGGGAGAAGTTCAGAGGAATCTTGTGAACAAAGTAAAGTTTGCTGTGAGGAGCTTGCTACTCTTGATGACAGAACCCACAAATGAATCAAAGAATCATTGAATCTTTATTGTGCTGAAGGAGGCTATTCAACCCATCGAGTCTGCACCAGCCACAATCCCATCCAAGCCCTATTCCTGTAACCCCACTAATTTACTGTACTAATCTCCCTAACATTAGGGTCAATTTAGCACGGCCAATCAACCTAGCCCACACATCTTTGGACTGTGGGAGGAAACAGGAGCACCCGGAGGAAACAATGCAGACACTGGGAGAACGTGCAAACTCCACACAGACAGTGACCCAAGGCTGGAATTGAACTTAGGTCCCTGGCACTATGAGGCAGCAGTGCTAACCACTGTGTCACTGTGCTGCCCATGATTCAGAATGTGTTATTTCCAGCCACTGTTCAACTGATATGGGGCCAGTTAACTTCATGAGCACCTACGCTCCAACGCTGTTCTCCAGCACAAGCTAAAGATCAGTTTCATGAGGAGCTTACACTGCTAACAGAATCCCTCAATCAGAACAAGCTTACTTACTGGCTGAATTCCTCATAAAACTGGGCACTGTCCTCCTGCCTCTAACATCATAGCGTCATCATAGCTTTACTGCTTCATAAGCTTTGTGTAACAAACACCTTCTTTCAGAACAAAGCAAGGTGTCCTGGAGACATCAAACATCAAGACATTGGGACTAGCTAGATCTGATCATTGCCAAATGTCACTACCTGAACAGCATTCCCAATGCTCACAGCTACCCTGACTGCAATACAGAATACACTCAGGTGTGCACTAAGATTAAGATGCTACATTTGAATAGCTTTCTCACTCAAAACAGAAACATTGTCTATGTATCAACATCAGTCATACTGTCCACCAGATAAAAGCCAACAGTTTCTTGACTCAATTGAACAGGCACTCTCCGGGAGTGCAGAAGTGAGATGGAACATGCTTTGAGACACCATCTACAATACTATACTCTCAATATATTGTTAACAAGAGTTGAAAGTGCTGACTGATTCAAGGCTAACATCATTGTGATAGAATCTGTCACTGAAGCCAAGTGGTCCACTCTCATGAATCACTCAGGAGATCTCAGCAAGAGGACTCTGAATACACTAAGAGTTGCTTGAAGTAAAACAGAGCCCTCCTAGGGTCTTGCTGATAAATTAAATATTCTCAGCTTGGCTTCTCAGCCTTTTGGCTAAGATCAAGTGTAGTATCGACATACTGCACTTGGTTGAAGTCATTAGGTTACATTTCAGCTTCATTTGAAGCAATTTTTTCAAGCGGTATCTTGGCTTTTTGGCTAAGATGCAAATGAGATCAGGCCTTGGAGGAGGGGCTATGCCTACTCCAATCAGCTTGGGTCGTGTAGATCAAGCCCAAGACAGGAGGTGAGAGCCCTGTCTTGTCAGCTTGGATCGGGAATGTCTCAACTTGTTGGGACTCTGAATTGGATTTGATTTGATTGGATTGAATTGGAGTAAAGTATATAAAAAAAGAGTTGCTTGAAGTAAAGTTAATCAGACCACTAGATGGTGCACCAATGATGACTGGTTACAACTTTGCCCAAATATCCAGATGTCCCTGGATACAGGGAATTCTTGGAGCATGTCTGAAGGAATCAAAAAGGCAACACATGTATTTTCAAAGAAAATGTTTCGATTGAAAACAAAGGCAGGGGAGATCATTATTGACTGCAACAAACAGATGGAACGGAACACTATCTTGAGTTGTACTGTAGGAATAATGTGGTCACCAAGGAAAGCTCTAAACACTATGGAAAACCTGTCTGTCATGCCAGAACTGGGTATTGAACCCACAGTTAGAGGAGTTTAGCAAAGCTGTTGGCTCACTTGCTGTGATGTTATATCCCCTGAACTCACCAAGCATGGGAAACCAGCAGTTCTTGCAACATCTGCACAAAGTTCTCTGTCTCTGATGGAGAGAGGGGGCTGTACCCCAGGATCAGTGTGATGCAAAGTTTGTCACTGTTACGTTCAGTACAAGCAGGCAGATATTGGATTTTATGGACTTTGTGAAAGTAACCAAAAACTCTGGTTGCAAAAAGTTTAAATACCTCAGCGTTTGAAGAATATAAAATGCTTAAACTAGTGACCTCCATTTGCCATAATGAACAAAGGAGAATATTTCAGCTCAAAATAGGACCAAGATAAGAATGAATGACTGTTGTCAACTGCTACTGTATCATAGTGGTATGGACACCATAAGTGTCTGCAGTCATGTGACTGAAATTAACTGTCAGGGACTGCAGTTATTTTTATTCTTTCATGGATGTGGACGTCACTGACAAAGGCAGTATTTGTCGCCCATCCCGAATTGCCCTTTAATGGAGTGGTTTGCCAGAGTCACACGCAGGTCAGATCCAGTAAGGATGGCAGATTTCCTTTCCTAAAGGACATTAGTGAACCAGATGGGTTTTGCAACAATCGTCAATGGTTACCATTACTGAGACTAGCTTTTCAATTCCAGGTTATTATTTGAATTCAAATTTTGCCAGCTGCCATGGTGGGATTTGAACCTTTGTCCCTCAGAACATTAGCCTGGGCCACCTGATTATCAGTCCATTGTCAGTACCACAAGCCACCATCCTACACTATATAATACAACCTGAACAAAGCAAATCTGTATGTTTGTGTGTGTGTGTGTGTGTGTGTCTAAGAGAAACATCTGAAGCACTAGGAAAAATCTGAACCAGCTGAACCATAATAACTGAAAGTCTTCTAATGCAGTCAAAGTATTATAATTGTTCCAGCTTCCAGCTCCACCTGAGAGCCAACCTCCTGTCTATTTGTCTAGAAGAGATTTTGCAGCTTCAAGGGAATCCTTCATTTCTAAAAAACCTTCACATCAACTGAAGTATCAACTCAACCAAGATGATATCAGGCTTGCATCTATATAGAGACTGAGTTATGAATATCATTTTTGTAATTATGTTTTTAACTTTATCTGTATCTAGTTTTTGCATGTTTGATAATGTGAATGAGATTATTGATTGAAACACTGCATTCAAATATCTGGGGAAAGTGTGTGATAATAAATAACCTCTTTTACTTTTGAAAAGTCACCAGAAAACCCGCTGCTCGAATTTAATTTAAGAAATAGAATCATAGAATCCCTACATTGCAGAAGGAGGCCATTCAGCTCATCGAGCCTGCACTGACAACAAGCCCACCCAGACCCTATCCCCATAACACCACGTATTTACCCTGCTAATCCCCCCGACTAAGATATAATTGGTCATTATACTGTGGCCAATCCACCTAATTTACACATCTTTGGTCTAAGGGTGAAGAAATACACACAACAATCTTAATTGAGCTTGTGCAAGAACAAGGGCAGTTGCAGAGTTTGCAACAATTATTGAGTCACCTCTCTGTTAAGCATCATGGGATTTGGCCTGCATCAATGATTCTATCCCTAATCACAGTTTGGTTTCAGACTTGGAAGGTTAACAATTGGCTGATCTTTTCAGTCCAGGAGCTGTGAGAGAAATGTTGTGAAACAAAGGAGACTCATTGTGTACTGGCTGGGACTTTCTGACCGATCACATGGCGGGTTCTTCTGGTCCTGCCAACAGTGCACCCCCGCTGTGGTTTTCATGGTGGCACGTGGTACCTTCAGCAAAAAACGTCAATGACGGGCCACTTCCTGCCACTGCGAAACTCACAATGGGTTGCACAGTAAACCACACCCTGCACTTTAGTCAATCTCATCAAGGAATTCAACCATGTGAACAGAGACAGTCTGTTTAAGTTGCTGGAGAAAACTGTCTGCCTGCTGAAGCTGCTCAATATGATCTTCCCTCTCCATAACAATAAGACAGGTAAAGTCAGCTACAACAGCACAGCATTGGAGCCCTGTGAGATTCACAGTGGGTTCAAACAGGGTCATGTTCTGGTATTGGCACTCTGATATATGCTTCTCTTTACTGCTCTTATATTTCTTCAGCTCATCTACAGAGGGTGTCTACTTGTAGGCCAGAATGGAGAGAAAGCTGTTCTGTCTTGTTCACCTGAGATGCCAGACAAAGGCACACCAAGCCCAAGGCAGAGTTCCCTTACGCTTACAATGTTGTACTAACTTTGCAGCCGAGAGAACATCTGCAGCAGCAAATAGACTCTGTCATGCTGCAAAGAATTTGTTTTGACCATCAGCATCAGGAAAGCAATGTGATGGTCCAGGATGTGGTCACACTGCCATCAAACAGCACTAACAATATAATACTGGAAATAGCTCACATACTTCAACTCCACATTCACCAACATATCAGTCACTTAATACTGAAATCAACACATGCCTTGCAAAATCTGCAGCTGTAATGATCAAAGTGAGTCAGAGAGTGTGGAGCAACAGCAACCTGACAGAAAGTACTGTACTGCGACTCAACCAAGCCTGTGTCCTCAGCATAATCCTCTACAGTGATGAGACATTGACAACATATTCTAGGTAGGAGAAAGACTGAACAGTTTCCACCTTCACTGTCTCAGATATATCCTTAGCATTTCCTGGCAGAACAAGGTCACCAACTGAGAGGTCTTGGCATGTGCTAATTCCATCGCCAATGCTAAACTGACGATGTTTGCGCTGATTCAGTACAATCATCGGACAGACGATGGCTGCGTATTCAAAGATCTTCTGTAAGGTGAATTGGCCACTGGCTCACAATCTGGTGGATGTCCTTATACAAGGCCACCTGCAAGCAAATTTGAAAGAAGGTGGAAACTGACAGTGATAGCTGAGAGACAGCCGCTGATGACCATAACTTCTGGAGGCTGACTGTTTGAAACAGCATTGGAAGAGACAAGCAGAAACAAAAAGCTCAGACAACCAAGAAGAGGCCAGTGAATGGCATACCTTTTCAGTTCATAGTGTTCCTTTACAGCAAATGTGGCAGAGAGGCAGACACTGTCATACTAGAGGCTTATGTTGACTTCAGTATTAAGTGACTGATATGTTGGTGAATGTGGAGTTGAAGTATGGAAGCTATCAACAATTTCCAGTATTATATTGTCAGTGCTGTTTGATGGCAGTGTGACCACATCCTGGACCATCACATTGTTTTCCTGATCTGATGGTCAAAGCAAATTCTTTGCAGCATGACAGAGTCTATATGCTGTTGCAGGTGTCCTCCAGGCTGAGACACCTGAGCCTCACCACATGGTGTTTAGCTGAACCAGTGTTGACCACAACAGCACAAACCATCATCTTACAAGATGGAAGACAGTCCACTTTTCATTTATTCACAAACGCACAATAAAACAAAAAAGAGTGGTGTCATGGTATCAAATGTAAAAACATGCTACAATCAGTGTATTTAAAATAACAAAAGAGAAAGCATGATAGGGATAGATCCATAAGGCATAAACTCATTTGTGAGGGAATAAAGTCAGTGTGATAACCCCCATGAGGCTCATGGGGGATCACTGATTGATCTCCCTATGGGACCCATTGAGTACAAGTTCCCCTGGTAACAGGCAGTGGCCTACCAAGCTGGAACTTATTACCTGTGTCTTTTATAAGGCAGGCCCAGGACTTGTGACCAGCCAGGGTGCAACCAATTAGGAATTGCTGAACTGAAGAGAATGTGCCTTTTTACATGATAAACCTGGTTGTAAAAGAGTAACGCATTTTTGAATTAGGACAACTTACAATATACAAGATTTGTAATTATTGATGAACAGCCTTGCTGGCCCTGAAAAACACATTTTGTATTTGTGGAATGTTAAATTTCTCTATTGTGATAGTAAAAGAAACACATTTTTAATTTTTTAAACTTTGTTAGTGATATTTCAATATCCAGCTCAATCCCTGTGTGAATGCTTGAATCATTTTGAATCTTTTATTACAGGTTTTAAAAAAATCAGAGCATTTTGCTTCCTGATTGCTGTCCATGAGAATACTTCGATGTGATTGGCTGCTTACCATACTTGATGACATCACCGTTGGTGGGCACTTGGAGATCCCATGACTTGGTACCAAATTCAAACTGAAAACGGAGAATACAAGTCCCAGAGGCTGTGAGATCTTTGTGGACATTTTACTTTGTGGTTAGTGTTGAAAGCTGACTTGATAAACTGACAGCAAAATCTTGTCCGAAATGGAATAGTCAAAACAAATTTTATAAGGAAAGGTCCTGTTGGAACAATCTTATTTAATTTTTTGAAGAAGAACAGAAAGAGTAGCAAAACATGATGCAGTGCATTTATTATATGAAGGCCTTTGCTAAGTATCCTCATGTGCTGGGATTTTACAACTTTGCTCAGGCAAGGCTTGTAAAATCCTGCCTGAAGCCAATTGAGAATTCTGTTCTGTGAGCCTCGCCTGCCCCATTTCTGGGGCAGCTGTGTTAAAATTCTGGCAATGATATATATAAATGATATAGATGAGAATGTGGGAAGGGTGGAATGATAAGTTTGCAGATGACGCAAAGATTGTAGGGTGGTTAACAGTGAGGAAGAAGGTTTTAGGTGACAGGAAGATATTATCAGGTTAGACAGATTGGCAGATCAGTAGCAAATGGAATTTAAACCTGAGAAGGTTAATGCACTTTGGAAGCAGTAGCAAGACAAGGGAGTAGTTAATGAATGGCAGGACTTTAGAAACTCGGAGGAATAGAGGGATCTCGAATGCTTGTCCACAGATCAATGGAGGTGGCAGAACAGGTTAACAGGGTAATTAAGGCAAACAGGACACTTGCCTTTATCAATAATGCCATAGATTATAAGAGCAGGGAGGTTATGTTGAACTTTAATTAGGTCACAGTTGGAGTACAGTTGGAGTACTGTCTGCAGTTCTGGTTGTCTCACTGTAGAATTGATGTGATTGTACTGGAGAGGGTGCAGGGGCGATTCACCAGGAAGTTGCCTGGGATGGAACATTTTGAGATTTGAAGAGAGCAGAGAAGTCTGAAGGATGACCTGATTGAGATGTATAAGATTGAGAAGTATGGATAGGGTGGATAGAAATCAGCTGTTCCCCTTAGATGAAAGGTCACTAACAAGGGGCATAACTTTAAGGTGAAGAGCAAAAAGTTTAGAAGGGATTTAAGGAAAACCTTTGCACCCAGAGGATGCTGGGAGTCTGGAATTGCATTGTGTGGGAGGGTAGTCGAGGCTGGAAGCTTCATAACCTTTAAAACATATGTGGATGAGTACTTAATGTCACAACATTCAAAGCTATGGGTCAAATGCTGAAAAGTGGGATTAGTGTACATTAAATGTAGTTTTGCTGGTGCAGAGTCAAGGGGCCAAAGGGCCACTTCTGTATTATATGACTCTATGCATCTATGACTAAAATCAAAGCATGTGAAGTCAGGGGACAAGTGGAAAATGATTCTAAAAGTTGGCTACACAACAGAAAAGAGTTTAGGGCTTAAGGGTATTTACTCAGATTGGCAGAAGATGGGTGGTGATATTTGATTAATAATTCGTGCATGGATCACTGTTCACTATTTATAAATATTTTGGATATAGGGATGTATATGGCATCAAGTTGCGAGTGGTAGAGTTGATACTAAGGAAGACTACCACAAAGTGCAGGACGTTAACAAACTTGCAGAATGGACAAGTAATGCAGATTCTAGCAGGAGGAATGAGATGGCCACATAATGGAGTTAAGGGGCTGTGAGATCTTGGGAAACATATTCATAAACCATTAAAAAGTAGAAATGCACATTAACAAAACCATAAAACTTTAAGAGGGACATAAATCAAAAGCAGCAAAGTTATAGTGAACTTGTATACAACCTTGGTTAGACCATGCTTAGAGTATTTCACACACTTCTGTTCTCCACAAGACAAAGATTTGAAAGCGCTGAGAAAAATGCAAAAAAAAAAGGAAAATCCTAGGACGGACTGAAAGTTTATGACCATTTGGAAGGACTGAACAGGTCTTTGTTCTTCAGGAAAGTGAAGATGGAGGAATAGAAGGAAATGTTGATACAGGGAAATTAAGTAGAGGTGAGAGGAGGCTCACCTGGAGCATTAAGAATGACATGGACAGATTGGACAGAACAGCCATACTCTGTGCTGTAAGTTCTATGTAAGCCTATACTGCTAACATGATTCATGCATTAATGCCTTCTGAACATGTAATATACTTGTCCTTGTCTCTCATCAAACAGGAAAGGAATTTGTAACATGGATCTTATTGAATGGCGGGGCAGGCTCAAAGGGCTAGATGGCCTACTCCTGCTCCTATTTCTTATGTTCTTATGTCATTTCATGAAGGCATGTCTACCATTAATTCGTAGATGAGCTAATAAAATACAAGAATGATAACAATACTCTGGTAAAATAAAAATCAACCCAGACCTGAAAATTGAGTTAGAGCATTTTAAATTGAACAAATAGAATGAACAATGTTACTCTTGTACAAATCAGTTTTGAGATCTGTAATATTTGCATGTCTAATTAATGCTGCTATGATTCATCCTGTTGTTGCTTTGGCATAGGTAGGCAGAATAAAATGTGTATGAAAGTGGTCTGAAACTATTGAGAAAATGCTATAAAACAATAAGCCCCACACAACTAAGATTCAATCACACAATCACTAACCCATTTGAAATAAACAGGTTGTTAAAACAACACATAGGAAGCTATATTTTTCTAAAAAATATTTTATGATTATGAAAGAATTTGATCATGTAGAGCTAGCGATGTTTCCACTTGTATGGGAAACTAAAACCAGGGACCATAAATATAAGAGTCACTAACAAATTCAAGAGGAACTTCTGTACCCAGCTTAAATGTGGAACTCAACACTGAAGGGAATGATTGAGGCAAATAACATGGATACATTTAAACAAAAGCAGATAAACACCTAAGGCAGTGATAGGCAATCTAGGCCAGTGCGTTAGCTGCGTAAGTGACCCTCCTTCATCTCAGTGGGCTGCAAAATTGAAATTGGGCTTTTTCACTAACCCCCATGACCCTATGGATAAGACTAAATACATGTAATCCACACCAAATATTTCATACTGAGTTATAGAAAATGCTTGGTCATTCATATATTAATAGAACTGTCAACTTCAAGTGGTATAAACAAAATAAGTTTGGACGCACAGGGAGCACAAGGTTCTCACAGTAAATTCTGCACGCAATCAGCACGCAGCTCATTTCACTTCTCCTTTCTTTAGGTATGTATCGCTTTAGTAATAATGTAGGAAGAAAATTACTTGGATGGAAACCAGCAGAATTTGACAACTTTGTGTGTGGGTAACCATCAACAAAATGTCTTGTGGGCCTCACTCTGAAGCCTGAAGGGCCACATGTGGATGTTGCCCATCCTTGACCTAAGGTATGAAGGCTGTGCTAATAGGATTGGTTGAAGAGGGATGGTGAGGAGTCCTTGTGGAGTTTAAACACTGGCATCCACTTGGACCGTATGCTCTATTTGTGTGTTGTACATTTTATCTAAAATGCAATTCTCTGTAATAAGTAATCATTGGTCTGCTAATATTGGCCCTAGCCTACTCATCCTTATCAAATCCAACCATAAAAGTACAGATCCTGAATCAAAAATGAGATGCTGCAGGCTATCTGTTTTGTACATGCCCATTGCAACTAAATCTCAGTCATAGCACATGTTCAGTATTCTTACAGCATCGTCCTTTGCACAATAGGGATGCCAAGCAGAATAATACTGCTTCCATCTGGAAGACTTTGCCTTGTACCCCCAGCTGTCCTGCCCACCCGATTGGCAGCAAACAACAGAGAGGGAGAGAGAGAAAACGAGTGAGAATCCGTACGATTCAGCAGACAGCAAATTCGTCTTTCAAAAAAAAAGCCACATTGTAATTCAACCTTCAAATTGCCATCTGGCACCCAGCTACAGAAAAGCAGAATGCTATGTTTCTCTAAAATACATGCAGATATTTTTCATTCATCTTCACCCACTGATGGCTGGACATCACTCCTGCTGTTGCTTCACCTGACACACTTTCTGGGACCAGTGAACAGCACGGTGAATGGAGCATTTAATCGGCACACAGAACAGTATTAGGGTGTTTTTCCCTTTAGCTCTGTTCAAATTGGACTTTTACTGGTTGTGTGCTCTTAAATCAAAAGGGCATATGCAAATATAGTTCTCAGTCAATGATACTGGACCCATTAATGCCATCGTTATGCATCAGTTAAAAAAGACATAAACTGTGTTGTTGATTAAACAATATATCATGATTTAGTTTTTTTTTCAGCTTCTTTCCATTGAACCGAATGACAAGTAAGACTCCTGTATGAGTGCTGCCCTTCGAAGGGGCAATTGTGCTGATTTCCTTCAACTGAGACGGGGCAACAGATATTGGCACAATTAAAAAGCCACCACATTCTGGGTAATCTGTACTGGTGTCAAACAATGTCTATTTGTTGTACAACTTATTTTGAGAATGTTACTTCATAAAAACACAAATTTAATTTAGAAATAATTTGCATCCAGAAACAAAACAAAGTTAGCACTATTTCTGCAACTTTGTTCTCTAAGCATTCCAATCCTACTTTGCTATCTCAGTCTAAAGTATTGGGGTGGGAGGGGGCAGTTCTTCCAAAAGTGCTGAACTGGTGGGAAAACTGTTCTAGATCACGACTGTTTTTGCAGTGCAACTTCAGACCTGAATCTCCCCACACTGGCAATGTAGAGGTCATAATCGTGCATATCGTTTAAAAGCTCAGGGGACGGGGCCTTGTCAAGTCAAAGGGCCTGAAATTGGAGGGATGAGCGGGAACCCGTGCATGTGCACATCTCTAGGAGATTTCTGAAAACACCTCCCAGCATCTAGATCACTGCCCCCACAGACATTGCTGGCCCCCACAACCCCCCACAGACATCGCTGGCTCCCACAGACATTGTTGGCCCCCACAACCCCCCACAGATATCACTGGCCTTATTGCTGGTCCCCACAATCCCCCCCCACAACAGACATCGCTGCCCCCCTTCCTCCATACACACATCGCTACTACCCCACCCCCGTCTCCCTCCACCACACAGACATGGCCGCCTGCCCACCCAATGCCCTGATGGTTCCAGATAATGTGGGTACCCAATCCCTCCATCCCTTGAACATACTGTCCTCACTGCTGCCCTGCAGAGAACTTGTGTTGTGCTGACATGCACAACTCCAGCTTGTAATCATTCCGTCTCTTGAATGGGAGGCCTGAGTATTGCGCCCCTGCTGGACACTGCAGCCTATTGAATGGCAGCCATTCAGCACCCTGAGGGATGTACGACACTCAACTCAATACAGCCTTCAAAATTTCTCTCAAGTATTTGTTGCCAACGGGCTCTTGACCAGCCACACTCACTGAACCTGCACTCCCCTAATAAGCCAGAGCTGTATGTAAATTGCAGGAATGGACTCACAGCCCATTGGGAATCAAGATCAAGCAAACCATCTGCACAGTGGGTTTGGAAAGAGCATAGAATGACAGATTATTACCATTGGCTGCATAGACCCAGCATCACCTCAATCCCTCACTTGGGCCTGAATCCCCACTTGTGGGAGCTGGCAACACAACACAATCCATGGTGCCATGCCTGACCCGATGAGGGTTGTGTGAGATTCCCATCATGGCAAATGCTGGCACGGATTATGCAGGTCTATGCAGTCGTGGGAAATTGAGCCATTGTTATGTGTGCAACTGCAGCATCCGTTACAGGTATGTGTTGCTGGTCCGTGTCACCAGGCAGGGACTGACTGCAATACAGCACCAGATGTGTGCCCGGTGACAGCAGATTCCATTCAGTCCATGTCTGAACCTCTGCATCCCGGCCTGGAGCAGCAGCTGCTTCATCTGGTAAGGCCTCAGTCAGTCACATGGTACACCCCTGACCACACCCCACGCAAGACAATGCCACTGCAAAGTGCCCTGGAGGGGAAGGGTGAGCAGGACTCCTTGATGGGACCTCCCACACTGAGCGCTGTGAAAATAGAAGCCCCCCCCGCCACCAACCCGACCTCCACCCCAGATATCACTGGTCCATGGGCCAGCAACTGAAGACAGCAGGAAGAAGCCCACCAGGGCCTGTCTGCAACATTCCCCACACTCCACAAGTAGCAAAATTCTCCTCACGCCAGTTCAAGGCTGTCACCTACTCTGATTCACGCCAAAGTTACATCGCGCTGAAGAGGTCAGAGATGTTAACATGGATGGAGATTGCCATGTCAATCCTGATAATGGCATGCTAAGGTATGGAAAGTAAAGCAAGTCAATGGCATGCTGGTTTTCAGTGTAGTCCTGGTGGTGCCATTTTTTCTGGTTGGGAAATGCGCGTGAGTTGTAAACACTTGCGGCGAACCTGCAAAATGGTCAACATGTGTATCTCCTGACCTGACCCGCCAGAACATTTGTGGGTCGCAATGAGAGAATTTCCCCCTTTGTCGCTTAGCTATGAATTACCTTCTTTCCTCTTGCAGACCACAGATCTATTTTGTAATAAAGCCTGCTTATTGGCAGAATTAGATTGTTCCCAATTCTAATGGTTGACCTGTCTCGTGAAGCGAAGCTGTTCTCAGTGGTTGTACTTGCATCTATTAAATGGTTCCAGATGGAAGACATGAGTCAATGAATTTAATTGCCAACTATATCTCAAGACAACAGGGCAGAAAATCAGTCCAGTAACCTAGCGGTTAAAGAAAGGCAGCGGACACCATGCAGATTGAAATGAGACAAAGAGATGGAAAGTAAATGGAACATTTGTAGAGACCCCCACAAGGGGAGCAGATCAAAGAAAAGCTTAATCTGGCATGCACAAAAATGATTATTTATTTGAAATTCTTCCAGACATTGTGCCCATGCACTACACAATGGGTGGACACTCATCAGAAAATGGCAAAGTGTCAGGATCTGACTGAAAACCGATTGTTTTTTGGAGAGAAACACATCAGAGAAAAATCTGGTGTGAACCTGATTTTAATACAGTTTACATAAGAACATAAGAAATAGGAGCAGGAGTAGGCCACCTAGCTCTTCGAGCCTGCCCCGCCATTCAATAAGATCATGGCTGATCTGAAGTGGCTCAGTTCCACTTTCCCGCTTTCTCCCCATAACCCTTAATCCCCTTGCCTACCAAAAACCTATCTACCCATGACTTAAATATATTTAGCGAGGTAGCCTCCACCACTTCAACGGGCAGAGAATTCCAGAGATTCACCACCCTTTGAGTGAAGAAGTTCCTCCTCAACTCTGTTCTAAACTGCACCCCCCCTTATCTTGAGGCTGTGCCCTCTAGTCCTACTGTCCTTTCTGAGCGGGAAGAACCTCTCTACCTCTACCTTATCCATCCCTTTCATCATCTTATATGTCTCAATGAGATATCCCCTCATCCTTCTAAACTCTAACGAGTACAAGCCCAGTCTATTCAGCCTCTCTTCATAGCTCAACCCTCTCAACTCCGGTATCAGCCTAGTGAACCTCCTCTGCACTCCCTCCAAGGCCAAAATATCCTTGCGCAGGTGCGGCGACCAAAACTGCACACAGTACTCCAGCTGTGGCCTCACCAGTGCCCTATACAGTTGCAGCAAGACCTCCCTACTTTTATATTCAATCCCCCTCGCTATGAAGGCCAGCATCCCATTTGCCTTCCTGACCACCTGCTGCACCTGTAGGCTGGGTTTTTGCAACTCATGCACAAGGACCCCCAGGTCCCTCTGCACCGTAGCATGCTGCAGCTTTTCGCCCTGTAAGTAGTAGTCCTTCCTACCATTATGCCTACCAAAGTGGATAACCTCACACTTGCCAACATTGTATTCCATCTGCCAGGTCCTCGTCCACTCGCTCAGCCTATCTAGATCCCTCTGCAGACTTTCCACACCCTCCACACAATTTGCCGTTCCACTTATCTTTGTGTCATCAACAAATTTCGACACCTTACACTCGGCTCCCTCCTCCAGATCATCTATATAAATGGTAAATAGCTGAGGCCCCAGCACCGATCCCTGGGGCACTCCACTAGTCACCAACCGCCAATCCGAATAGCACCCATTGACACCCACTCTCTGCCTCCTATTTGACAGCCAATCCCCTATCCACGCTAACACCCTACCCCCAACTCCATGCCCCCTAACCTCCTGTAACAACCTTTTGTGCGGCACCTTATCAAACGCCTTCTGAAAATCGAGAAACACCACATCCACCGGTTCCCCTCTGTCCACCGCACTAGACACGTCCTCATAGAATTCCAATAAATTCGTCAGACATGACTTCCCCTTAACGAAGCCGTGCTGCATCTGCTCTATCAAACAATTCTTCTCAAGATGCCTTGCTATTTCCTCCTTGATTACGGACGGATTCAAGCATTTTTCCTACAACAGACATTAAACTAACCAGCCTATAATTCCCTGCCTTTTGCCTGCTACCCTTTTAAACAGCGGCGTAACATTAGCCGTTTTCCAATCTTCCGGCATTTCCCCGGAATCCGGCAAGGTTTGGAAAATAATCACTAAGGCATCCACTATTACCTCTGCCATTTCCTTCAGAACCCTTGGATGCATTCCATCCGGTCCTGGGGACTTGTCCACCATCAGTCCCTCTAGTCTGTTGAGCACTGCCTCTCTAGTAACAATGATCTCATTCAGGCCCTCCACTCCTACCATCTTTCCATTGTTAACACCCGGCAAACTATTCGTGTCCTCCTCCGTGAAGACCGAAGCAAAAAAGCTATTCGAGGCCTCAGCCATTTCCTCATCCCCCACCACTAAATCCCCCCTCTCATCCTCTAAGGATCCAACATTCACCCTAGCCAGCCTTCTCCTTTTTATATATTTATAAAAACTCTTACTATCCTTTCTTATATTTAGCGCTAGCCTAGCTTCATAGTGTATCCTTCCTTTCTTTATCAACTTCTTCATCATTCTTTGTTGATATTTAAACCTCTCCCAATCCTCTTCTCGCCCACTACTCTTAGCCACTCTAAACGCATCAGCTTTTAATTTAATACTCTCCTTTATCTCCTTCGTTATCCATGGCTGATTATCTCCTCTCCTACGATCCTAGATTTAATCAATTAAATCAATTTAAACATAATTTAATCAATTATAGTTTAATCAATTTAAATATAATTAAAGACCACCCTACTGCTCAGGTGTATTTTCAAACCTCATTGTTGTGGCAGTTAACCCAGGCATCAACCTGTCACACAGAATGTAAAGGTGAGTATAGTCCCTGGGAGGAGAGGGACATGGCCAGGCAGTGCCCTGGTACTGCACTGGCATTGTCAGGTTGGCACCATCAGGTTGGCGATGCCAATCTGTGCCAGGGCAGTGCCAGAGATGGGCCTGGTGGGAGCTTCATGGCAGGAGGGACCCATTTATTTGTGGTGGTGGGAAGGGGATTGGACATGGGAACTGGGCATGCAGGCGTTGATTGTTTGGGGGTTTGGGGGCATGGGGAGGAATCCAATGGTGACAATGTTCAGGGGGAGGAGGGGGGGGTTGCCAGCATTGGCTGTTTGGGGATGGGGAAGATGCTGGCTCTGGTTCTGGAGTGGGACAGTGGTGGGTATGGGGAGCCTCGAGACAACCTTGGCGGGTGTGGTGGAGGTTTTTTTTCCGCTGTAATAGTACATCCTTTAACAATGGCGCCCCAATCTCAGTTCAGCCATCTCTACCAGTGTGTTGAATCCCCACCCCTCAACATGACAACATGAAAGTGCCTCCTGTTTTTTCTTGACAAAGTATCAGAAGGTCACATGAGGGTCCACTCATTCCTTGAATTAGTTAACTCCATTG
This sequence comes from Carcharhinus amblyrhynchos, assembly GCF_965287045.1. Taxonomy (NCBI): domain Eukaryota; kingdom Metazoa; phylum Chordata; class Chondrichthyes; order Carcharhiniformes; family Carcharhinidae; genus Carcharhinus; species Carcharhinus amblyrhynchos. Next base: position 48,678,279 of record NC_137327.1, read on the forward strand.
AAACTAAATAGCAAAGTCAGAATCGAGTGGGACCCTTGGCAATGACTGTAACTTTAAACATCAGAAATCACAATCTCGTTGGTGAGATTTGCAATTCTCTTGACCCCAGCTGCCGTTCCCATGGATGTTACCCCGACATCTTGCTTTATTTACAATTGTAAATTGAATAAAAGTTTTTGGCAAATATTACAATAAAACTATAATAGTAGCTCACTGTGCAACATCACTTTGGGTTAATGACTGAGGTTCAGACAGATATCAGTGATATAGAACAGGATGTTCCAGCCGCGAGCCAATAAAACATCTCACCAATCTCAGAAACTGCAGAAGATGAACAGACCCCAAACCTGGAAGCTTGCCTGGCAATTTGAAATGAACAAGTTCAATAAGTTATGAATTATATGTGCCATGTAAATTCTGAGATTGTATGTTGCATGTAGATTGTGGGAATGTATGTAACATGCAGATCCTTGGACTGTATGTAACATGTAGATTCTGGGACTGTATGTATTTTTAAATTCATGCATTGATTTTTTTTTGCCTTCTCCATAAGAAAGAAAGACAGATTCAGATGGTTGGAAGGGGCTTTTAAATTTGTAGACGTGACCACCTTCCCCTTTGCTGCATTATCCCTTCACCACATGATGCCCTGACCTAGACTTCTGATTGGGCATGGAGCGCCCTTTTACACCAGGAAGCTGCCTTCCTGCTGGGCGGTTGTTGATTGGCCATCTGAGGCTTGACCAGGTGATCTAGGATGACTGGGTGTGAGTGAGCAGAGCATTCACTCTGTTTCCAGCACCTCCCCCCCAGCGAGAATCACGAAGTCCAACCCATGGTGCACCCCACCCTGTAACTTTTAGTCTGGTGCAATGTTTCCAGCACGAGTTTGTGACATAGTGACACATTGCCTGGTCATGAACAGTTAGGGAGGCTTATAGAACATAGAACAGTACATCCCAGTTCAGGCCCTTCAGCCCTCGATGTTGTGCTGAGCTATCTGAACCCAAGATCAAGCTATCCCACTCCCTATCATTCTGGTGTGCTCCATGTGCCTATCCAATAACTGCTTGAAAGTTCCTAAAGTGTCCGACTCCACTATCACAGCAGGCAGTGCATTCCACACCCCAACCACACTCTGAGTAAAGAATCTACCTCGGACATCCCTCGTATATCTCCCACCATGAACCTTAAAGTTATGCCCCCTAGTAACAGCTACATCCACCCGAGGAAATAGTCTCCGCACGTCCATTCTATCTATCCCCCTCATCATCTTATAAACCTCTATTAAGTTGCCTCTCATACTCCTCCGCTCTAAAGAGAAAAGCCCCAGCTCCCTCAACCCTTCCTCATAAGACCTACTCTCCAAACCAGGCAGCATCCTGGTAAATCTCTTCTGCAATCTCCTCAATGCTTCCACATCCTTCTTATAGTGAGGTGACCAGAACTACACACAACATTCAAATGTGGTCTCACCAATGTCCAGTATAGTTGCAGCACAACCCCATGGCTCTTAAACTCAAACCCCCTGTTAATAAACGCTAATACACTATAAGCCTTCTTCACGGCTCTATTCACTTGAGTGGCAACCTTCAGAGATCTGTGGATATGAACCCCAAGATCTCTCTGTTCCTCCACATTCCTCAGAACCCTGCCGTTGACTCTGTAATCCGCATTCAAGTTTGTCCGACCAAAATGAATCACCTCGCACTTGTCAGGGTTAAAATCCATCTGCCACTTTTCTGCCCAGCTCTGCATCCTATCAATGTCTCTTTGCAGCCTACAAGAGCCCTCCACCTCATCCACTACTCCACCAATCTTGTTGTCATCAACAAATTTACTGACCTACCTTTCAGCCCTCTCTTCCATGTCATTGGTAAAAATCACAGATAGTAGAGAACCCAGAACTGATCACTGTGGTACACTGCTGGTAACTGGCCTCCAGTCTGAAAATATTCCCTCCACCACAATCCTCTGTCTTCCATGAGTTAGCCAGTTACTTATCCAACTGGCCAAATTTCCTTCTATCCTTCTATGCAGAGGAGATTTACTTTCTTATGAGCCTACCATGGGGAACCTTATCAAATGCCTTACTAAAATCCATGTATATGACATCAACTGCTCTATCTTCGTCAACACACTTAATTCCCTCCTCAAAGAATTCAATCAAATTTGTGAGGGAGGACTTATCCCTCACAAAACCGTGCTGACTATCCCAGATTAAGCTGCATCTTTCCAAATGGTCATAAATCCTATCTCTCAGGACCCTTTCCATTAACTTACTGTTCATGAGCAGGAAATTCATCTTACATACATCACCATATTAGAAATTCTCAGAATAGATTTTGATTTTGGATGATGATATAAAATGGGCACTGACTAATTGGTGACCTGCTTTACATCCCTCCTGATTTTTTATCAAAGTAAAGATAAAGGGAGCTGGAAAACAGGTGCTGATTCAGTATCAACCATTTTTCACAATCACAGAATGGCAATGGCCAGAATCCTTGGACATCGGCCGCAGCTGGGATTCTTGGGTCCTACTGCAGTGAATGAAGATTTGGTTAAGTGCCAAATTTTCCAGTCTCATTGGCAGTGGTAATGGGGTATATGACATTAGATAATTCTGGCCAGCAGTAATTAAGATGTAATTAACACATCTTTTGAGGACAGTCACACTGTCATTGAAGAATGCTATCTATCCATAGGCAGCGGAGTGACATCTTCAACTTTGCTGTTTTTTTTTATTAGTTTATTTTATTAGTGTCACAAACAGGCTTATATTCACACTGCAATGAAGTAACTGTGAAAATCCCCTAGTTGCCACACTCTGGAACCTGTTTGGGTACACTGAGGAAGAATTCAGCATAGCCAATGCAACATCTTTGTGTGACTGTGGGAGGGAATTGGAGTACCCAGAGGAACCCCGTGCAGACACAAGGAGAACGTGCAGACTTCACACAGACAGTGACCCAAGCTGGGAATCAAATCCAGGTCCCTGGTGCTGTGAGGCAGCAGTGCTAACCACTCTGCCATGGGACCACCCTACCACAAGTGATGGATATCTTCTGGACATCATGCAGAACCATTTCAATGCCAGCAATGAAATATTCAAAATTCTCCATTAAAATAGTTTTCTGACATAGAGTGCACTGTTCCCATAAATGTTAAAAGAGTGTGCAAAATTAATAGCAAAGAATGTCATGATATTTTGACACACTGGAATATTGTGATGTGCAAAATCTATGATAATCACAGAGTCGTTTTCCCTGCAGCTTGTAATTAGAAACCAGAAATAATTATATTGAAAATATATATCAGCATTGTAACAATTCTGGAGGACACTGTTGCATTGGCCAAGGATCACTTAAAAAAAACAGGGCCCGAGTTTCTGCTGGGTTGCGTGGGTTTTTGGCAGGAAAAGAAAATGGAATTTTAATGTCAATTATGTTCAGGGTAAATTGAGTTCACACGATCTTTTGTGCAAGTTTTAAAAAAATTTGCATTGCAAACTGGCCTTTCCCACAAATTCTGCTACAGATGCACTACAGTTCCTCAAACAGCACACTCCAAACCCATAACCACTACCATCTAGGACAAGAGCAGCAGATACTTGGGAACACCATCACCTGGAAGTTCTCCTCCAATCACTCACCATCCTGGTTTGAAAATACATCGTCATTCCTTCACTGTCACTGGGCGAAATCATGGAACTCCCTCTCCAACAGCACTGTGTGTGTACCTATACCACATGGAATGCAGCAGTTCAAGAAGGCAGCTCACCACCATGTTCTAAAGGCACACAAGAAGTCTCATAACACCAAGCTAAAGTCCAATAGGTTTATTTGGAATCATGAGCTTTCAGAGCGCTGCTCCTCTATCAGGTGAGTCTCGCTTGATGAAGGAGCAGTGCTCTGAAAGCTTGTGATTCCAAATAAACCTGTTAGACTTTAACCTGGTGTTGTGAGACTTCTTACTGACCCCACCCCAGTCCAATGCCAGCATCTCCACACCTTCTAAAGGCCAATTAGGAATAGGCAATAAATGCTGGCCAAGGCCACAAGGCCCACATTCCTTGGAAGAATGACAATAATGTTTTAAAGTCATTTTCAGTATTTAAAATTGGGCTTCTCACACACAATGGATTGGACACACTAAATTGCTTAATAAGCCTGTTACAGCATATTAATTCAATTGCACCAGTATTACAATAAATACTTTTTGAAGAAAGAATTGTTGTTGAAAAAGATATGCCATAAAATGCTGTGTATTTGTCAATATGCAAATGCTTTTGCATTTAAACAAGAGGAAGAAACATTTTTCAGAACGAGTGGAATTTTAGGTACAATTGGAGCTGAATTGCTGATTGCAGCTAAAGTGGAAACTTGATCTCCACAAAGTTAATGACACTTTGTAATTTAGCACATTAGGACATTGGGACAATGATGCAGCATTTTATTTAAATCGAGGCTATTGCACTCATGGTGTAGTATCAGTGGGTCGTTTTCATAATTTACCAGCGTCATAGGGGGATTGAAATAAACAGAGTGAGAAGCTATTAATGAGCGTATTTTTATATTTTTATTTTCACGGTAATGGTGTGCACTGTGAAATATATACTCCAACATTACAGCTCTCAGATGAGTGGCACCTCACACTTTGTTTCTCTGTTGACACTATTATGTGTCTATCCACATTGAACTCCAGATGGATTTAAAATACAAGCAAAATAAAATGCTCTTAACAGGGCAGGCAGCATCCATGGAGAGAGAAACGGGAATAATGTTTGAAGCTGATGGCCTTGCACCAGAACTGGAAGGAGTTTGAGTTTTACTGGTTTAGTAAGCATAAAATCAGAAAGAAAAATGGGTGGAGGAGGGAAGGATTTGAGCCAAAGGGCAGGTCTATCTATGATAGGTTGGAGAGTAAGTGTTGGGTCCATTCATTTATTTGAAGAGACAAAAGGATAGCACTGGTACGAGTTTTAAAATGGTTTTCTTTTATTGAAAAGAACTTAAAGAATTAATGTTGCAGATGCAAAAAAGAGAATTTGGAGACTGGCCTCTCAGCCAGGCCCTCTACAAAAAAGAAGTGCTGAAATGAGCGGAATCTAAGAATTGAACTGAACTGAACAAACAGGGCCTGATTTTACCATCACATTGCATCCGTTTTCAGGAGCAAAACCTTGGTAAAGTTGGGTGTGAAACGAGTAGCATGATGTGCCTCCTCGCCAGTTCTCCCTTAACCAAGGCCCGAAAATGGCTGCAATCGAGACCTTGCCCAAAATGGACACGATGCCCATTTAAATGTATTTGCATGCATTTAAATTGACATGATGAGCTGCACACCCAACCTTATGGCACTTCCCCCTTTACTACCATGTTCGCCCATCCAGAATCAGCATGAAACAGACATGTCCCATATAAGTCTGATTCAGACGCTCCTGTTAGTGAGGAGGTAAGTACCTAGCGTCTGACAGCCCTCTGCTTGAGATCGTTGGGAGGGTTTGAGGGGGAGGAAGGGGGATCCGCTGCCATTCTGCCTGAGATAGGTTGGGGAGAAGAGGAAGGGTGGATCACTCTGCCTTAGATTGGTGGGGGGAAGTGGGGGAGGGGCCCACAATTGGTCTGGGTGGTGGGGAGGTGGGGGGACAAGAGAGTCAGTTTTGTTGTGGGGATGTGGCAAAGTCTGTGGGGGCCAGGGGAGGCATTATCGAGCCCAGGAGGGATGTGGCAGGAGAGTAGCATTCCATCATTTATTTCCTGTGCATGTGCAGCTGGAGGCGCCAATCGGAGTTGCAGGATCTAAGGTGCATTAAGCCCCTCCCATAAGCTTGTGCAGCGCAATTTGGACTTGCTGGTATTTTTACAGGCAGAGTGTGTATGGCAGCGTCTCAGAATGGGTCTAAGCATCTGAAACACTCCCAGTTTCAAGTCCGCCCAGCACTTAGAATCAAAGCGGTAAAATAGGGCCCACACACTCTAATGTCAAAATATTTTTCAACCCTTATCTCATTATTGGAAGTGTTTTCTGCATGCTGTCTCCATTTAGAAAATCAATCCTTGCAGCTGCTGTTATGGGAAACTGTTGTTTGTTTGCATTGTTTACCATTCAGTGCTGCAGTCAATTTTTAGCTAACCCATCATACCTTCTGATTCTACATGTAGTCAAGTTGGCTACAATTGGTCAGCTTAGCACAGTTAGTTAACCCCGATAGTCTAGCGTTTAAATGTAATTGTGCATAGGCAGAAGTATCTTAAAATGAAGTCCTTGCATAGACTGAAGCAAACAGAGCTATGCATACACAGGAAAATCTCAGTAAGACACATTCAATGGCAACCCTCCACCTCATCAGCTCTCACACTGAACAGATCAGCACCTGCTATTTTTGTTACCTCCAGTGCAATGTCAATTACATCTTAACCACCCTTCAGCCTTCAGAAAGGACTATTCTCCTCCACATCCTGGCAAACTCTTCAATCACTCTCCCCCCCACATCCTTCCCATTCCTACCACACCCTCTCATACCTGGATACAAGATACACGGTCTGCCCTCTTGTCCTCATTGTCTACAGCTTCAAATATACCTTCCAGGTGAAGCAGCAAGTTACTTATTTGTACTTCTTTCAGTTGAATATGCTGTGTTCACTGCTCACTTATCAACTTGCTCACCTTGGATGCAGCTGAGATGATCACTTCCATGAACATGCTGCAAAAAAGGTCATGGGCCTCATGCCGTTTTATTTCTCTGTTCTACTCCCACCTCTCTTTCCTTGGCCTCCTAAACTATTCTAACAGCACTCAGCACAAGCTGGAGGAGCAGCACCTGATTTTTTGATTGTGCACTTTACAACCTTCTGGAATCAACACTGGTTTCAAAAACTTCAAATCATAATTGCTTTGGATGGTGGCTTTAGGTGATAATTCTGCTGTTGCATCTAGGCCATATTTTGTTTCTTTGCTTTTTCCATTATTACCCACTATTGTGACAAGCCCTTTTTCCATTGCATGAATTCTGTCCTCCACCCTGTCACAGACTATTGCCGGAATTCGCCGGTCACATATGCTCTGCCACAACTGTGAGCGAGAACAGAGAATTTGGCACTCAGCCAAATCTCCACTCACAGCAACGGGGCTGGAGAATCCGAGACGCAGGTGAGATCGGAGAATTCTGGCCTTTTTTTTGTTTCCTTCCCTACTGCTGCCCCCTTATTTTTCTGATTCTGTATTTTAGTTTCTCTCTCACCTGTGTCTGTATGTTGTTGGCTAAAGCAGCAGGTTTATGGAGCAGCTGTGGATTACAAAACTACAATAAATTAACCTGCTACTTTACATTAATAAAAGCTTGACAACCTTGCCACTAAAACTCAGCTACACCTACTGTTTAACAGGGCATCAATACAATGATTTCTAAACTCTGGACAACAGTTAGAGTAGGACAATCAGGAAGAAGGTTTATCCTTGCAGCTGAAACGTGCAGACAAGGTTTTAAGTTGATGAGTGTGCGCATTGAGGCAATTGTAAAGTGGCAGCGATTTCAGAGTCCACAAGGAAGCCTAGAACCAGCCTGTGCAGAGGTCTCTAACCAGCTATTAAAAGGCCCACCAGAGCTGTTCCACCGTGACATAACTTCTGGGAAGACACTTATTCTCCACTCAATAGCATCTACGGTGGCATGGTACTGATAGATGCATTGTGGGACTCGAGGAAGTGCAGTCGATGCAGTGTATTTGGACTTTCATAAAGCGTTTGGCAAAGTCCTGCACAAGAGATTATCGTGCAAGATTAAAACACATGGAATTGGGGGAAATGTACTGGGATGGATAGAAAACTGGTTGGCAGAGAGGAAGCAAAGAGTAGGAATTAATGGGTCCTTTTCAAATTGGCAGGCAGTAACAAGTGGGGTGCCACAGGGATCAGTGTTGGGACCACAGATATTCACAATGTATATTAATAATTTGGATGGGGGAACAAAACGTAACATCTCAAAGTTTGCAGATGATACCAAGTTGGGTGAGGGTGAACTGTGACGAGGATGCAGAGATTCCCTAGCATGATCTAGACAGGTTGAGTGAGTGGGCAAATCAATTGTAAGTGCAGTATAGTTTAGATAAATGTGACGTTATTTACTTTGGAAGGAAAAACCAAGATGGCAGATTACTATCTGAATGTCTATAAATCGGAAGAGAAGAGTGTGTAGTGGGACCTGGGTGTCCTTATGCACCAACTGTTGAAGGCAAGCATGCAGATTCAGCAAGCGATAAAGAAAGCAAATGGCATGTTGGTCTTCATCGTGAGAGGTTTTGGGAACAGGGGCAGGGATTGTTGTTACAATTATATGTTGTCTTGGTGAGGTCACACCTAGAGTATTGTGTGCAGTTTTGGTCTCCTTTTCTGAGGAAGGATGTTCTTGGTCTTGAGGGAGTGTAGCGAAGGTTTACCAGGCTGATTCTGGGGATGGCAGGACTGATGTATGAGGAGAGATTGACTAGGTTAGCATTGTTTTTGCTGGAGTCCAGACGAATGAGGGGGCATCTCATACAGACTTATAAAATTCTAACAGGATTAGGCATGGTAGATGTGAGAAAGATGTTTCCGATGTTGGGGGTGTCCAGAACCAGGGGTCACAGTCTGAGGTTACAGGTCTGGCCATGCAGGACAGAGATGAGGAGACATTTCTTTATCTAAAGAGTAGTGAGTCTGTGAAATTCATTACCACAGGAAGTAGTTGATGCTAAAACATTGAATGTATCCAAGAGGTAGCTGGATATAGCACTTGGAGTGAATGGGATCAAAGGTTATGAAGAGAAAGCAGGATTAGGCTATTGAGTTGGATGATCAGCCATGATCGTGATGAATGGTTTGGCAGGCTTGAAGGGCCAAATGGCCTCCTCCGGCTCTGATCTTCTATTTTTCTTCATTTCTAGAAACAGTTTGCCACATAAGAATTTGTAGAAAGAATGGGGCAGTGCACTAGTACTCTCAAAACCAGCTTTGTGTTTCATTATCATTTTTACTTTCATTTATGTGAAATACCGATGTTGTGCAAGAGAAAGTTGGACGAAGGGATGATGACTCACACCGTACTTTCCCCCTTGTGTCATCTATTTGAAACTGTGACCTTTGAGTTGCAGGACAAGAGAGAATGACACTGATTATGTTGGATATAACATTTAATCTGCCTTGCGTTTCCCATATTAACAGGTCCTAATTCAGTGAAAAATAACAAAAATAAAGCCACCAGCTGCTGAAATGCCACAACATCGTCAGTCTCCGATTGGTAATGGAAGAGAATTAATCATGCATCAAAACTAAGCTCTAACTCTTAGACAAAATCATTCGCTCCACTGCCATTCAGGTCTGGTACACCCTGTGCATTGGACAAGGCTGCACAAGAGTTGAATGATGGCAGCTGAATACTGTGTACTGATCCCAGCCTGGTGGCTAAGGAGATATCGGCAATCATATTCATCCAACAGTTCTCCTGAGGGGGCTTCTGATTGGGGTGGGAGTGGGATGAGGGGTAGTTATCTTGTTGGAATTGAGAGAGAAAAACCCATAAGGAGCCTCAGCTGTGCAGAATCTGCAATCACGGCTGAATTAAAACAATACATTTTGAATGAGGGTGCCTTGCATTTGCGAGCTATGCAGTGGTGCTCACCGACAGGACATTATCTCAGCTTGATCTAAAGGGTCAATGTATAAGGTGGGAATTGGAGGAGTTGGATGGGACAAAAAAATTCTAAGTGTTGAATTTACGTAAAAATGTATTTTTCAGTAGGATTTTCAAAATAAATCTCCCACACTGCAGAGTGCCCTAGCATGAATCTCGCGAAACATTTTTGGACGGGGCCTATTCCCTTTGGAGGAACCAGCAGCATAGTGATGAGCAGGCCACTGCGCATGCGCCAAACTGTGAGTGCTGAGATTGGTGCATGCACAGTAGCCCCACACTGTCAGCCTCCCAATCGCTGGCCATCTTAATTGCTGGCTAGCACAGCAATCCTAGATCGGTGCTCCTCTGATCCCCCCCACCACCCGATTGTTGGCCCCCTGCATGTGTCTGGGCCAGCCTCAACCACCCACGCTCCCCCCCCGCAGATCCACTTTGATCTCTCCCCCCTTGCAGCGCCCTCCCTCCCGCCACTCCTACCCCACAACCCCCAGCCCGATGGCCAGCTCCAATTGCTCACTATCACTGTTGAGTGCAGAGTGGCATCAGGACTCCCCACCGCCATTGACTGCACCCTCGGAGGCCCGGCCCAATAGGCTCTACCCCCATTAGGCCCCACCCCCTTGGCATTGCCCAGTGCACCAGTGGACAATGCCAAGGTGCCCCCTGTGCATTGCCACTTTGCCCCTTGGGCAGTGCCAGGAGGCCAGGCTGGCACTACCAAGCTGGTAATGCCTAGGGGCACACCCCCTTTACCCCAAACTCCTGGAGGGGGTCTCCATGGCCTCCCTTCACTCCAGCAGGGTTGGGCTGTCAGCTCCCTGCAAGTGGGGAACGATTGTAAACCCTGCTGAAAAGAAACTTTCCTGATTGTGGAGGAGGGGGGTGGGGGGGATGGGCAGGAGCACACCTAGAGTCTTTAGTCCTGGGCCCACTAATTAGATGTAAATTGTAATTTGATGTAATTAGATGTAATTGTAATCATTGTGTAGCTCTGCACGATTTCTGGTGGAGGCTGTGATGCCCATTGGAAGCCCACTAACCGGCCTCTGCTTGAATCTGCCAGAATCACCCCCGTTTACTTTGGGTGTGTGTGGAGCAAGGACAGTTCCCAGATTTAATGCTACATCACTGGGTAATTGCTGGCTGTGGGCAGCAGCAGGAGGGACACATTTCAACTGTGAAGAAGAAGCATGTGGATACCATTAAGGAGACTTGATTTGAGGTGGCTGCTGAGCTTGGGTGTAGTGTAAGGAGTGATGGAATGAGCTAACAAGGTCAGGAAAAAATGAGGATGTTTGCTGATTCACCCAAATCGTGTGGTTTAAGAAGCCCCCTCCCCCCAACTCTGTCTTACCAAACATGTTCCATCATACCATGCCTCACACCCACTCAACTTTCACAATCCCAAACCTTCACTTTCCTCATCTCCCCATTTATCCATCCATCACTGCCACTCATGCCCACCATTATTCAATGTGACGCATGTCTCTCGTAGCCACGATCACACCACACACCCCCTTCAACATTCACTGCCTCCACTACCAAAGCACACTGGCAGTAGTGTGCACCATCAACAAGATGCACTGCAGTAACTCACCAAGGCTTCTTCGACAGCACCTTCCAAACCTGTGGCCTCTTTCACTAGAAGGTCAAGAGCAGCACCATCACTTGCAAATTCCTCTCCAAGTCACTCAATATCCTGACTCGGAAATATATCGCCGTTCCTTCAGTGTCGCTGGGTCAAAATCCTGGAACTCCCTCCCTAACAGCACTATTTGTGTACCTACGTCACATGGAGTGTAGTGGTTCAAGAAGGCAGCTCTCCACCACCTTCTTAAGTGTAGTTAGGGATGGGCAACGAGCAGTGGTTTAGTCAGCGACGCCCATATCCCATGAAAGAACTTTATAAAAATGATGAAGTACATTGCATCCAATGGATGAATATCTAATCTTTACACGTTCACATGTATGTTTTACTGCCTTGCAGAAGAAATGATTGCAATACACTATGGACAACGAAAGGGAAAGGATTGGCAAATAGTCTAGCTCACAGATGGAAAGCAGGATGCCCCGGAGAGGAATGACACATTTCCGCCTCTCTCTACTGGAGATAAATACAGGGAACTTGCAGATAGCTGACAACAGATTACGAACATCTCCGACACACATATATTGGCTCTATTGCATCAGTGATAGATGATGATTAAATCTGAATTCTTTCATTTGTCTTCCAGGTTTACAGCAAGTATGGGAGGACTTGCTTGAGGACAATAGCTCAGAAGTTCCCATTCTTTCTGAGGGTGCACCAACACACTTCAATAGACCCACTTCCAGAATGAGTTGGCTTTAAACCTCATGATTTACAATGACACCAGCAGGCCATAGAGGCAGTGACAGCCGGGGAGAATCTGTACTGCGGGGGCGGGGGCAGTGAGGGGGTATTGGCAGCTCTCCACTCTGGGTTCTGTTCAGCTAAGGAGAGATGCCAAATTCTGGGACCTATTGTTAAGGAGAATACTAGAGATACATCAACAACATAACCAGGTACTGACTGATGTGTTGCACATAATCTCCACAACAGAGGATGAAAGAATTTACGGGACTGCTCAAGCAGAGAATTGCAAGATTACCTGATGTGGAGTGGCTGCTACTGTGGATATCAAATTGGGCACCCAAATGAGTCCATGTAAGTCACCATCATGCAAACCTTGGATTTCAACCTGTTGGAAGCCTGGCAAGATTTTCAGTTGCAGCCTTACAACACCACTGATCTTTATCAAGTTGGGCTCCAGCCAGTACGGTAGGAGGGATGAAATGCTGCCATGAGATGGTGTAAAGGTACATGGAAGTAGCAACTTCACTCAATGATGTCCCTACTTACCAATTACCTTCTCCCCCCACCCCACACCTCCCCAGCCCCTCCCGAGCCAGGAACTGATGTGCTGCCCCATATCCTATTGACTGAATCTAAGCCTTGCACAGCTGCTGCTGGATCAGTCTTTGGTAGGGTCCTCAGGGAGGTACTGGGACACTGAGGATATAGGCCTAAAGCATCTCAGCCATGAGAGGAGAGACTAATGTTTGTGCAGTTTTCTGCATCGTCTTGGCAGGTTAACAAATGGATTATTTGTCAGGGACAGGATTTCTGTAAATTTCCTCCATGGTGAGAATAAGCTGAATGAATAGGCACTAAATTTGCCTCTTTGATCAGATTTTGCTTCTGAGGTACTCTAATTGGCTTTTATTGCAAGGAAATTGGAAAACAAGAGTGAGAAAGTCTTGCTAAGAATGTAGAGGGCTTTGGTGAGACCACACCTGGAGGACTATATCTAGCTTTGGTCTCCAGATTTAAGGAAGAGTATACTTGCCTTGGAGGTAGTGCAGTGAAGGTTCACTAGAGCAATGGAAAGTTCTGTACGACTAATGAACAGTTTTATAGTGCAGAAATGAAGCAGGCAAATTGCACACAGCAAGATTTCACAAACAGAAATGTGATAGTGGCCGGATATCTATTTCTAAATGTTGCTTAAAGGATAAATATTGTTTGGTGCATAGCTCTTTTTCATGTATAGGTATTTAAAGTTCTTCTCTCCTCTTTCCCTCTTCGTTGTCAAAGATGCTGTGTAGTGCTTACCCTTAGCACCATCTTCAATTCTGCTTATAGGAGAGTTCAGAGTGTCAATGTACTCTGCTGGGAGGTATTCTTGAACATTCTTACGGCTTCATCCGCCTCACAAACACGTGCTTTTGTTTCATAAGTTTGTCTTTTGTAGGGTGACATTATTTCTTGCTCCCTTATAAATGCATGCAGCTCAAGGGCATCTATGAACCCATCACACATCTTAATAATGTTGCCTATGGGCACTTTCTCTATTGAGGCTGTTTGGACTGAGGAACCAGGGCTGTTTGGGGTTGTAGGGGAGGGAACCTGGACCGTTCAGGGGCTGGGGCTGCCGCTGGTTAGATGTGTTGGTATGGCACTTCCAACAGCACTACATCATTGGTGGGACAAAGGAAAGAGAGATGTACAATTGGTGTCAGAATGGAAGATGTAAGGTTGGAGAAGATTGCAATGGAAGGATGGAGGAAGATCTTGGATAGATTTGAAGCTCAGAACAAGGAGCATATAGCAGGCCAAATGGGACCTAATAAATCTTGTTGTATGTGGGACCTTGAAACTCACTGAAACCTAGAGATGCAAAGTTAAAAGACAATGAAGATCTTCACCAGTATTAGCGAAAGATAATAAAGGAAGGAGTTCATTGGATTCCTGGGGCAGGCTGCTAGAATTTCTTACTGATATTATCCTACATGTGTCCAAACCATATTATGAACATTACGAAAATACACTTCCTGGGATGTTCAATCCAGGTGCAGTAAGTGAAAGATCAGCAGTGTAATAGTAAAGTGAAAAATTGGTGGACGAGTTAGATTGAAACCCCTCTCTCTGTAGACTAACAGATGTTAATTTATTTTGCACAGGTTGATTCTTCTATTAAAATAACAGAGAGCAACTTCTTTTACACACATTATTTGTCCACCTGCCCATGCTATAATTTGAAGTTTGATGAAGCCAGTTTTCTTGGGGCACAATAATATTATGTGACTCAAAAGAAAACAAGTCTTCAAAACTGATCCTTTATGTATCAGCCAAACAAATATTTAAATACTTACACAAGCAACAACATAGCAGCTTACCACTCTTCAGCTTTGGTTGTGTTCAAAGCTTCTTAAATGTCATAATTTGTCTATCAAATTAGATGGCATGCTAAGGATTCCATTGTGTTACTGTGCATAAATACAACAAGGACATTGTTGTAAAGGGGCAGATATTTTGGGAGACCAGTTTGGATCCCCTTTTCTTCTGGACTGCAAGGATATGTCAACATAATAGGGTGTAAGAACTGTTGTGAGAAAGATAGTCACCATTGTTCCAGGTGACCACAGGCCGCTTTCCCCTTTGAAGGGAGAGCTGATTGGTGGTGATTTTAACCTGAGGATCATCATACCTCAGGCAAGGGGCAAGACGAGAGTGAGGGGAGGGTGGGGCCTTAGAGCTGTTGGATGGAATTTTACCACCCCGCCCTCCAAGGGAATCGGAACAGGCAAGGAGCGGGCAATGGAAAGGTCCGCTGACCTCATAGAAACTCTACAGTGCAGAAAGAGGCCATCTGGCCCATTTAGTCTGCACTGACCACGGTCCCACCCAGGCCCTCCCTCTATATCCCTGTACATTTACCCGCTAATCCTTCTAAACTATTCATCTCAAGACACTATCAACCTAACCTGCACATCTTTGGACTGTGGGAGGAAACCACAGCACCTGGAGGAAACCCACTCAGACATGAGGAGAATGTGCAAACTCCACCCAAACAGTGACCAAGCTGGGTCTCGAACCCAGGTCCCTGGAGCTGTGAAAAAGCAGTGCTAACCACTGTGCTACCGTGCCACCCATACCGTGTGCTATCCTGACCTCAGGCAGGATTTTACAGTTTCAGAGTGAGCAAGGCTGTAAAATCCCACTCAATGGACCCGGTTTTATCATTTTTATTCTAAGTGCTGAATCTGGACGCAATTCAGATCCGATTTGGAAATCTGCTCTCAGGCGCCTCCATACGTACTTAGCCCCTGCCTCCCAGCCCCCATCAGACATCCATCTGGCTGCCCTCCTCGTACCCCTCTCCACCAGACAGCAGTTCGGCCCCCTCCTCCCCATGAACCACCACCAGAGATACATCTGACCCGCCTCTCCCCCCCCCCCCACCCCCCCCACCAGAAAATGATCAGGCCCCCCACCACCACCAGAGAATGATCTGGTCTGCCTCCCCCTCCCAACCCTCCAGAAAATAATCTGGCCCACCTTCTCCCCTCCCCTCCCACCACCAATCTGAGTCAGAGAGCCGCTGGAAGCTCTGAACTTACTTCTTCAGAAGCTGGAGTGCCCAAAACAGCGCCAAGTCTGGATGTGTGAACGTGATGGTAAAGGGGGAAATGCTGGTAAAGTTGGGTGGGCAGCCCATTAATTCAATTTAAATACATGCAAATACACTTAAATCATTGTTGTGCCTGAATGGGAGTGATTTGGAGCGCAGCCATATTCCGGACTTGTGCATTTGCATGGACATGGGCGTGATCATGCTAATTGCCTCATGCATGACTTTACCAAGCTTTCGCACTCAAAAATGGGCACAACTGAATGGTAAAATTGGGCCCAATGTGTCTAGTCAATAACTTGAGATATTCAGCTCCCACCAATCCCTAATCACAGTATTTCAAAGGACATATGCAGATCTTTAACCTTCACGCTTGACTTACAAAAAGGCTGTTTTATGTTATGTATGAGTAATGTCAAAATAAGCGATCTCTTGTATCCATGTTGTTCTTAGTCTCCACTCCCCTTTAGGTGTTGGAGGCCAATTCAGCAAATGGAGACCTGGTTTTCTGTAACTGTTACTACAGTTATAGAAATCATTTATAGAAATGATATAGAAATATATTTCTATAGTTATAGAAATTATCAAAATCAGCCATGATCATGTTGAATGGCGGAGCAGGCTCAAAGAGCCATGTGGTCTACCCCTGCTCCTATTATGTTTTTGTGACCTAATGTTAGAAAAAGACCAGAAGAAAACAAAGTGACCCACTGATTACCTTTCAACCTCTCTGCTGCACGTACAACATAACAAATAAAGTGAATAATGAGTAAGGAGAACAAAACTGTGCAAAAGTTTATATTATCATGGCTGACCAATAAAATAGCTTGTAAAATTAGCAAAACATAAGGTTTTAAAATAAATACAATAAATACATTTTAGAAAATTATGTTGAAGACAAAGTGCATGAAATAGTGCAAAGTTGAATGCTGTTAATACTGCATGTGATCTGGAAGATCTCGCTATTTTACTTCTGCTGTCCTATACAGAGTGGAAATTTAATCTGGAATCCTGTTCTTGAAGGATCTGCTCTCTGTCCTTGGATATTTTGTTCTTCCACAGCCTGTATAGATAGAGAGGTAACATCTGGTTAATGGTTATGTTCTCCTTACTGACCCATAGTGGAAAGAATGCATAAGGAATGGACCTGTTGGATGCACCTTTGTTCAACCTCCTGCCAGACTGATTAAAGAAACCACACAGGATTGGAACTGAAATGAGGACGAATTTCTTCAGCCAGAGGGTGGTGAATCTATGGAATTCATTGCCACAGAAGGCTGTGGAGGCCAGATCATTGAGTGCATTGAAGACAGAGATATGGATAAGTTCTTGATTGGTAAGGGGATGAAAGGTTAAGGGGGAAAAGGCAGGCAAATGGCTTTGAGCAACTTATCAGCCATGATAATGGCAGAGCATACTCAATGGGCCAAATAAGACCATTATTGTCTTATTTGATTTTATTCAGGCCCAAATTTTACTGTGGTCATTAGGACCTTGGAGAAAATGCAGATCTCAAGCCCCCATTGGCAGGTAGCAGCACATACTCAGCAATTTTACCACAGTTGGTCTCCAAAAGGGTCAGCTGTAGGCCAGCCGTCCGATTAAGGGCAAGCAGGTAGACTTCTGATGTTGCAGACCCAATCAGGGCTGAGAAGCAAATGTAGGTTTTCTTTATTCTTGTTGCAGTCTTCCCGATAAGCTGTGACATACTTTATATTTTTAATAGAACTTTGAAGTGGGAGGACAAAAAGGCCAGTGAGATCCTTCGCTTTATTTATAGAGCCAGAGTGCAAAAACAAGGATGTTCTGCTAAACATTTATAAATCCTTGGTTAGACTTTAGCTTGAGCACTGTGTCCATTTCTGGGCCTTACACTTTAAGAAAGATGTCAAGGTCTTTGAGATGTTGAAGAGTCTATAATACCATGTTTGAGGTACTTGTGGAAAGACTAGAGATATTGGGATTATTCTCCACAGGTCAGAGAAGGTTAAAGATTGAATAGTTGTGCTTAAAATTATAAAGGGTTTTATAATTCTTCCATTGGCAGGAAGGTTCGTAAACAGAGAACACAGATTTAAAATCACTGATAAAGGAACCAGAAGGAATCAATAAATGATGTTTTTACACAGCAAGTTGTTATGGCCTGGAATGCAATGCCTGAAAGGGGAGTGGAAACTGATTAAATGGTATTTTTCAAAAAGCAAAGACTTGAAGGGAAAAATATGTGTGGAAGGGAAAGAACAGGGGGCTTGGAATAATTAGAAAGGTCTTTCAAAGAACTGGCACAGACAGGGTGGGCTGAGTGGCTTCCTTCTGTGCTGCACTTTCTTTCTCCCCACAGCCCTCGCTAAGGTGTGATGTTTATCCCAATATGTAGGATTGATGGAACTGCCCAAGCTGTTTCTGTGACAGCTGATATCTCTGGGACATTTTCTACAATCATTAAAACACTTGCCTGCACTCTGTACTGACAGCCTGTCATAGCTAAAAGATGTTATTTTGCTAAAATAAGACAGTGAGCAATCCAGAGAATCCCATGTCAGATGTTTATAAAATACCCCATCCAATGCAGCCTTGCCACTGAAGCACAAATAGCAGGCATTTTAATTTTGTTTTCTCCCCATGATGTAAAACAAATACTACCAAGAGTGTTAATAATTGGATCAGGCAACCCATTGGCGATTAAATGCACTGCAATGATCTGACAGTATCAGCAATTGCCCGCTGATCGCACACTCACCTCTCGGTCAGAGGGTCGTGACTTTAAGCTCCAACTCAGAGGCCTGAATACAAAATCTAGGCTGACATTCCCATGCAGTTCTGAGAGAGTATTGCACTGCCAGCTTTCAGATGAGACATTCATTTAAGGGCCCATCTATCAACTTCCCCACCACAGCTCAGTTGGATGTAAAAGATTCCATTGCACAACACTCTCTCCCTGGTGTCTTGGACAACATTGAATCCTTAATTGATATCTAAGAGCAGATTACCTGATCCCATTATTGTCTATTGGAATTTGCTGTGTGCAAACTGGCTGCTGCCTTTCCTACGTTTCAAAACCACCTCATTGGCTGTACAGTAGTTTGCGATGGCCTGAGGTTGTGACAGTTGCTGTATAAATCCAAGTCTCTTTTTGTTGAGACTGGATT
This sequence comes from Carcharhinus amblyrhynchos, assembly GCF_965287045.1. Classification (NCBI taxonomy): domain Eukaryota; kingdom Metazoa; phylum Chordata; class Chondrichthyes; order Carcharhiniformes; family Carcharhinidae; genus Carcharhinus; species Carcharhinus amblyrhynchos. The sequence goes on from NC_137327.1 coordinate 48,697,037, forward strand.
GGGCATAGTCATGCTTTTGATCTCTAACCTGTGCTGAACAGGTCCATTCTACCTCAACCATTCATAGGGGATTTGCAAACAAGCATTGATGTCTTGCGTTGAAGGAGGAGAGAGAAAGAGAGAAAGTCACCCAATATGGTTTCTCTTCGTTGGCAGCTAGTGTCACTGGTTGCACTGCGGGTACGTGTGACTGTCAAGTAAAGGGAGGGTGAGGAGCAGCTGGGATTCCTTCATGGTTAAATAGCTCGGCAACGTGCATTGTCTCAACTCACATACAAAACGGTGGCCACTTTAGGTAAGGTATTCATGAATGCCTCAGACTTGTGGCTGCACTGTCAGGAGAGGGGAAAAATAAACAAATATGCAAAGCCATTTCAATAAAACCTGACTACAATTAATGAGAAATAATCACAGAAACTTGGGTTATGTTAATAGTTTAGGCAAAAAATGTAATTCTAGACGTAATCCAGAATACTGAGACTCAGCATGAAACACTGGAATGGGAACCAATACAGAATAATCTTTATATTCACTCCCAATTCGCAAAGGCTATTACACTGGAGTGAGTCTCACACAACACAGCGTTAACTCCCCTCTCCCAATTCAAGAGCACAATCTCTCCCCCCTCTCCTCTTTAAAGAAAGGATCTTCACAAGCTCAGGAAGTCCTGATGCACTTTACAGCTACTGAAGCACTTTTGAAATTGCAGGGACAGACAGCAGTCAATTTGCCCACAGCAATATCCTACTGCCAACAATAAAATAAATGACCAGGTATCTGCTTTAGTCATGATGTTTGAGGAATACATTTTAGGATCACAACCTCTTACCTTTCTGCATTAGTATCGCAGTAGTACTCTTCAGCATTAGAGTAAGTTCGCAACCAAAGTCATTGCTCTGTTACTTACCGAATTACTTCAATGGAGGAACACTGGTGTAGACTTGCTGCTAGCTTTTCCACTCCAGCTGCTGTAATAGTATTCCCTTCCAAACTGGAATAAAGGTAGGAGAATGTAGGAGAATGATTCGCCACTCTGAATAATACCCATGTCTAAATGGCAACAGAAAACACATGTACCCCACAAAACAGAAAAACAGTTTCTGAGGGTAACTCAGACACACTCTCTATTTATTTCCAAAGCTCACTCAGAACCTGGAGTGTAATTGGCCAACAAAGGGCCGAGAATCTTTTCACAGCAATCAAAGGTGTTGATATTGGACTGAGTCTCTTTTGAAAATAAATTGAGGATTTGCACAAGTGTTCAAAGACCTCTCAGTCAAAATGTTGGGGCTGTAAGTGCCTCATAATTTTACAAATCAACAAGATTATTGTTAATAATATCTCAAAGAGCTGACATTCAGTAATACACTTTATGAAGCCTTGTGTGCCTTGGTTACAAGTGTGAGCTGCAGGAGTATGTTGATACATTAAGATTGGTTTGCTTCACTCTGAGGCTAATGTTGGTTCAAGAGTTCTAACAATTAGTTTCTTTTAGATTCCAAAGGTTCAAATGGGTCAGATAATTGTGAGTTCATTCCGCTCATCATCCTGTTGATTGTGGCCGCTGCCATTGCTTCACATGGGTAAATTTCTAACTGATTTCTCTCACTTCCACACGTGCTCACTAGCTTTGATTAGATTAGATTTGATTTATTATTGTCACATGTATTGGAATACAATGAAAAGTATTGTTTATTTCGTGCTGTACAGACAAAGCCTACTGTACATAAAGTACATGGGGGAGAAGGAAAGGAGGGGGTGCAGAATATAGTGTTGCAATTATAGCTAGGGTGTGAGAAAGATCAACTTAATATAAGGTAGGTCCATTGAAAAGTCTGATGAGAGTAGGGAAGAAGCTGTTCTTGAGATGGTTGGTATCTGTTCTCAAAATTTTGTACCGTTTTCCCAACAGAAGAAGGTGGAAGAGAGTATGTTTGGGGTGCCCTTAATTATGTTGGCTGCTTTTCCGATGCAGTGGCAAGTGTAGACAGAGTCAATGGATGGGAGGCTGGTTTGTGTGATGGACTGGGCTATGTTCATAATTCTTTGTTGTGCAATGCTGCATTAAACCTCAGTGCCTGAAGGCAGACCTGAACCTTCGTGAACGGCTCTATCGGGTGGTCTGTTTTTCTCCTGACAAATGCAAATCAGAACTTTCAGGAGAGCTAACCTCATGTAGATTCAGAGCCTGACACAAGAATGGGCAATGCCAGACTGGGTCAGCTCCTCCATGAGGACTCTCACAGTTAGGGAACACATTTCTCTTATCAGATCTGACCAGTGCAACTACCTAGAGAACTCAGTTCCAATTCCAGCCAATCCTCTCAGAAATCTTCCCTACTCACCACCTCATTAATAATAATAAAAATTAAAACAAATAATACTTCTTCACCCTGTGATACAAAACATACAACCAACATGAAGAATTCCTGGTAACAAAATCCAAATCCCAATATAGTATAGTCTCGGAAACTCTGCACTCTTACTGGCATCAAAGTGTGTAAGGGTTAAGTCAGGATCATATACCAATAGGAGTATGGGTCAACACAACAGTCACAGAATCATAGAAGCCCTACAGTGCAGGAAGAGGTCATTCGGCCCATCGAGTCTGCACCGACCACAATCCCACCCAGGCCCTAACCCCATATCCCTAGACATTTACCTGCTAATCTCTCTAACTTACGCATCTCAGGGCTCTAGGGGGCAATTTACCATGGCCAATCAACCTAACCCGCACATCTTTGGACTGTGGGAGGAAACTGCAGCACCCAGAGGAAACCCACGCAGACACGGGGAGAATATGCAAACTCCACACAGACAGTGACCCAAGCCAGGAATCGAACCCAGGTCCCTGAAGCTGTGAAGCAGCAGTGCTAACCACCGTGCTACCATGCCGCTCCAATCCTGACTGCCTTTGTGACTCACAGGGCTTGAGCCAAAACCTCTGGGTCAACTCACTGGACAACGGAGTGGGTCCTTTCTCCCGCTCATTCTCGCAGCATCTACAGCAACTGATGTTCGCTGGGAAAAAAATTAATCCCTCTGACTGAGATGGAGTATTGTCCTCTTCACAAGAATGTTTAAGAAAACAAGACAGAGGAGTGGAAGTAGGCCATTCGGCCCATCAAGTCTGCTCTACCAACATTGAGATCATGACTGATCTGACATGATAATCCTTAACTCTACTTTCTCACCTTATCCCCATAACCCTCGATTCCCTTATTGATTAAAAATCTGTCTCAGCCTCGAACATATTTAACAACCCAGCTTCTACAGCTCTCTGCAATAAGGAATTCCACAGATTCACTATCCACAGAGAAGAAATTCCTCTCATCACTGTTTTAAATAGGTGATCTCATACTCTGAGATTATGCCCTCTTGTCCTAAACTCTCCCACAAGCAGAAACATCCTCTCAGCATCTACCTTGTCAAGCCCTCTGAGAATTCTGTGTATCTCAATAGGTCAGCTCTAATACTTCCAAACTCCAATGCATACAGTCCCAACCTACTCAATTTCTCCTCGGAAGAAAATCTCTCCATACCCAGGATCAACCTAGCGAACCTTCTCTGGACTGCTACTGTTCTCATGCCATTTCCAATCGTGGCAATATGAATTGTGAAGATCATATGAGGTATGTGAGGCTTTAAATTTGAGGAAAGTTGAGAGAAGTATATGTTGAGGCTTTCTTTCCTGTTGGAACAAAGGGCAAATCCAAGAGAGGTACTACAAATACACCTTTTGATAAACTGAGTGTGGAAAAGCTTTGTCTACTGCTCAATGAGTTGGTAACTGGAAAGTATAAATTCACAATCACTGGCCAAAGAGCAATTAGAAAAGTTAGAAGTTAAACACAGAGGGGGTGAATTTTCCCATTCCACCCAGCACAGGAATCGTAGTGGGCAAGGGGGGGTACAATGGAAAGGTCCGTTGACCTTAGGTGGGATATTACGGTTTTGGGATGAACATGGCTGGAAAATCTCTCTCAGCGTGTTACAGGGTGCAGAATGCTGTATCAGAAAGTGGAAAAATCCAATCTAGGAAAGCTTCTAAATTAGAAGTGGATAAATATTTGAACATTTTGAATTAGTTTAAATAAAATTCATGACTGCTTGTAAAAGGGATTGGATAATATTTGAACATTTTGAATGAGTTGACCTCTCCATTAAAATAGCGGAGAGAGGAACTGCTGACAGATTAGTTGAGAGTTTGTTCACTTGTTCCCCAAGCTTTAATTGGAGAGTTAGATTAAAGGTACTTGCTCCTTCTTTACACAGCAATATTCAATAATTCAAAAAACTTAACTATCCTTCCTTGTCTAGGATATCAAATTGGAAGTTAAGCCTTTGTCCTGCTGTACATGATGAGTCATATTTGACCCCAAGATGAGCTTACAATACATATCCCCTATAATGAGGCAGAGAGTGGGGGTCAATGGGTGCTATTCAGATTGGCGGATGGTGACTAGTGGAGTGCCCCAGGGGTCGGTGCTGGGGCCTCAGCTATTTACCATTTATATAGATGATCTGGAAGAGGGGACTGAGTGTAGAGTGTCGAAATTTGCTGATGACACCAAGATTGGTGGAACGGCAAATTGTGCGGAGGGTGTGGAGAGTCTGCAGAAGGATCTAGATAGGCTGGGCGAATGGGCCAGGAACTGGCAAATGGAATTTAATGTTGGCAAGTGCGAGGTGGTCCACTTTGGTAGGAATAATGGTAGGAAGGGTTATTACTTATGTGGCGAAAAACTGCAGCAGGCGACGGTGCAGAGGGACCTCGGGGTCCTTGTGCATGAGTCGCAAAAACCCAGCTTGCAGGTGCAGCAGGTGGTCAGGAAGGCGAATGGGATGCTGGCCTTCATAGCGAGGGGGATTGAATATAAAAGTAGGGAGGTCTTGCTGCAGCTGTATAGGGCATTGGTGAGGCCGCAGCTGGAGTACTGTGCGCAGTTTTGGGCGCCGTACTTACGCAAGGATATTTTAGCCTTGGAGGGAGTGCAGAGGAGGTTTACTAGGCTGATACCGGAGTTGAGGGGGTTGAGCTATGAGGAGAGGCTGAATAAAGTAGGCTTGTACTCGTTAGAATTTAGAAGAATGAGGGGAGATCTCATTGAGACGTATAAGATGATGAATGGGATGGATAGGATAGAGGTGGAGAGACTCTTCCCGCTCAGAAAGGACAGTAGGACTAGGGGGCACAGCCTCAAGATAAAGGGGGGGCGGTTTAGAACGGAGTTGAGGAGGAACTTCTTCACTCAAAGGGTGGTGAATCTCTGGAATTCTCTGCCCGTTGAAGTGGTGGAGGCTGCCTCGCTAAATATTTTTAAGACGCGGGTTGATGGGTTTTTGATAAGAGAGGGGATTAAGGGTTATGGGGAGAGGGCGGGAAAGTGGAACTGAGCCACGACAGATCAGCCATGATCTTATTGAATGGCGGGGCAGGCTCGAAGGGCTAGATGGCCTACTCCTGCTCCTATTTCTTATGTTCTTATGTCCATTTCCACTTCCATAGATTAGCTAACTCTCCCCTCAGCCCCTCTGATGCTGAAACCCTCAGCCCAACCTTTGTTTTCTAGTCCAATGCACTCCTCCCACACTCTACCCTCCTTAAACGTCAGGACATCCAAAACTCTGCTGCCTGTGCCTGAATTTGCAGGAAATCTTGTTGACCACTGTCTTGCTGATCTATACTGACTCCAAGTTTAAACATTTCCACCAGAATTCTACCAGCCCACCTGCCACGGAATCGGAGCAGGCGAGGGATGGAAAACGGAAATGTCCATTGACCTCGGGCAGGAATTTGCAGTCTCGCACGAGCAAAGCCATAAAATCCCGCCCATCATCCTTGTTTTCAAATCCTTCTAATGGCCTGGCCTGGTGCCTCCCGATCTCCCTCAGTCCTCTAACCCTCCGAAATATCTGTGCTCTTTTAACTTTAGGCTTTTGACCATCCCTAATTTTAATTGCTCTGCCACTGGTGAGCATGCCCATAGTTGCCTGGGTTCAGAATTCCAGAACATTCCCCCAATTCTGGCGCCACTCTCCCAACAAACCCTAAACAAACAAAACTAAGTGCCCAATGGGGCGGAAAATGGGAGAATCTCTCACCCATTTTTGGACTTACTTATTGGAATGAATCTCTGACAGTCTGAGCAATGCAGAATGCCTCAGACTGATTCACGCTGAAAATCATGGCGCGGCTTCTATTCCTGCCTGAGAGGCTGCAACAAAGCACGGAGTGGGTCACAGAGCATTTGCTGATCTGTCATAGTGGAGATCGACTCATGCGCAGTGGCTACCCACACCCCCATCACTGGCCTCACGATTGCCAACCTCCGACTGCTGGCCTTCCTTGAAACCCCCTTGCATGCTGGCCTTCCCAACCCTCCCCCCACTTCTGATTACTGGCCTGCTGGACCGCCTCCCGCACTGATCCAGCCCTGATCTCCCCCCACACCCTAAGATTGTCCCGATCTCCCCCCCCTCCATGGCCAGCTCCCCCCCCATCCACTGATGACCAGGCCCGATGGCCCTCCTCCCTCCTTCTCCCACAGATACCAGTGCAGACTGACAGCGGGCCCCCCCCTCCACTGATCGCCCCCAACAGCCCCGCCTCCCATACGCCTTCACCAATCTTCTCCCAGTGGGCAGTGCCAAGGTGCCTGGTGGGCAGTGGCAGTTTGCCCCTTGGGCAGTGTGAGAATGCCAGGCTAGTACTGCCCAAGGGGCAACCCCGATGTCCCCAACCCCACAAGCAGTGTGAGTCTGTCTGTTCCCTGTTAGTGGGGAGCAGTTGTAAACCCGCTGGTGGGAACCACTCCCAACAGGGTTGCGAGATGCTAGCAGGCCCAGAGAATATCGTCCCAGGCCAACTTCCATATAATAATCCACACTGATTTCTGGAGTGGAGCTGATTTTGTTAAAAAAAAAGCGCCTGAGAAACTCACACCTGGAGTCCAAGGCCTCCAATGATATTTCCCAGCCCTTATTCTATTAAAGATGTTCTACAAATATAAGTTGGTTGTTGCACGTTACATTGCTTTCTGAGGCTTCCACTGAGAATCAGTGAATTGAATTAAGTTTTATAACTTGCTTTTTAAAAATTTATTAGTATCACAGGCTTACATTAACACTGCAATGAAGTTACTATGAAAATCCCCTAGTCGCCACACTCCTGCACCTGTTCGGGTACACCGAGGGAGAACCTAGCATGGCCAATGCACCTAACCTCTTTTGGACTGTGGGAGGAAACCAGAGCACCCGGAGGAAACCCACACTGACATGGGGAGAACATGCAAAGTCCGCACAGTGACCCAAGCCAGGAACTGAACCCGGGTCCCTGGCACTGTAAGGCAGTAGTGCTAACCTTTGTGCCACTGTGCCGCCCATGTGCATGTTTGTATGAAAACTTTCATTGGCAGTTACTTTTAGCAATGAGGTTTATGCTGAAGCAGTGGATTTTGCTCTGTGGTTTCCAGTGTAGCCAAACTGCGGAAACATCACTGAATTTTTTTTTAAAAAAGCATTACTTATCTTTAAACGATTCTATTTGTTTGAGCTCTTTGATTGATAGAATATGTTATTCTTCATTGTATGAGATGAATGAGAAGCTAAAATAAATGTTTAAATACAATGCAGTAAAAAGAACTAAATATAATGTACAAGTATAATCAAGATAAGTGCAGGGGATTTTTTTTGATAGTTGGAGCAAGAGGTTTTGTGCATTTCGTGCATTACATTAGCAAATGGATGTTTTTTGAGAATATTCAATGTGAGAACTATTTCCACATCAGTGAAATAATTAACAGCTTTATCTGCGGTTCTCCCTGCCAAACACCTGCTTGTATCCAGACACACAGTCCAGCATGAAAGGCTTATTCAGTGCCAGGATGAAAAGGGGCAGCAAAGTGGCACAGTGGTTAGCCCTGCTACCTCACAGTGCCAGGGACCCAGATTCAATTCCCAGCTTGGGTCACTGTCTGTGTGGAGTTTGCACAGTCTCCCTGTATCTGTGTGGGTTTCCTTCAGGTGCTCCAGTTTCCTCCCACAATCCAAAGATGTGTGGGTTAGGTTGATTGGCCACGGTAAATTGCCCCTTAGTATCTGGGGAATTAGCAGGGTAAATACGTGGGGTTACAGGCCTAGGCGAGATTGTTGTTGGTGCAGGCTCGATGGGCTGAATGGCCTCCTTCTGCACTGTTGGGTTTGTAAGATTAGTTGGGGGGTGACCAGCAATTGTGTTCAAACAGCTGTCATGACTGTAAATATGCTGCAGCTTTAAGTACATGGGATTGGAGTATTATCCATGGGGTGTGATGGGATGCATTCTACACTTCCGAACAATGGGCACAATGATGAACCAACATACATAAAGGAGGAGAGGAAAAAGTCAACAGTGAATCACCACCTGCAGATCCTTGCTCAAATAGCACCATCTACAGCATCACGCTGAAAATTGTACCAGTTTTGTTTATCTGAGATAGTCTTGCACGTGTACATCACTACAAGTAATGCTACCAATGCAAATGTTTCAATATAATCATCAGCTTCTTGGTGACAAATTGTACAATAGGGATTAATGTTTATCACTACAAGTTACTTACATCTATAGTATACAATTATATTGCACCAACTGTATAAGCAGTACCATGTTTTTTCTCACACACATTCTTAGTATAAAGGGACTTAGAATCATAGAATCCTCACAGGCAAGAAAGAAGACATTCGGTCTATCGAGCCTGCATCGACAACAATCCCACCCAGATCCTATCCCCATAATGCCATGTATTTACCCTAGCTAATCCCCCTGACACCAAGGGGCAATTTAACATGGCCAATCAATGTAACCTGCACATCTTTGGACTGTGGGACGAAACTGGAGGAGACGCACGCAGACGTGGGGAGGAAGCACAAAGTCCACACAAACAGTGACCTGAGGTCAGAACCGAACCCAGATCCCTGGTGCTGTGAGGCAGCAGTGCTAATCACTGTGCCACCGACTTATATGTGATCGCCTGCTCATTTATTTAGTAAACTGGCTGAACCCTATATCCAACAGAGTGATTGTTCCACTTTTGAGATACATATACAGCAGCTATAAATAGTGGATGATAATTTCCAAGTCCAGGTGTTATTAGTAGGTAATACACAGTGAGCCATTGTTATAGTTGAGGCCCCTGTGAATACCTTGCACCAGTTCAGAACTTAGTTCAGTTTTGTACTTACTCTAGTTTCTTTAAACGCCGCATTCTGGGTAGGGCATCAGCCAGCCTCACTGCCCCCGCATCACTGATGTTATTCCAGGATAAGCTGTGATGAAGCACAGGAAAAAATAGAACATTTAGAATTTTCAAGGATATTTTTCTTCAGGACCTCACTCATCAAACTGTCAGATCTATGGCCTGGTTGACCTGTGGCTTGCTGCTGGAAGTGGGAAGGACTTAGAATCCTGACTAACGCATGTGGAAAGGCTCATGGTTCAGTATTTGATGTTTTCACTCTGCTCTTCATATCACAGAAGTGCCACAAGGGGAAATCTTGCCATAATATGCTGTGGTTCCAGCACATTATGGAACCACATACTGTGTGGTTATGTGGTCTCTCTCTTTGCAAGTAGTACCAGGGGATTTCTTAGGTCCAGCTGAGATTCCAGTTTTCTGCTTTCAAATATGAAGGCAGAAGACCCAACTTTGGACATGATTTTGGAAGTTTAGACTTTCTGTACCTTTTAACCTTCGGAATCAAGCACTATTTGCCAAAATCCCTTAAAATGATCTGGTGGAGGTGAAGCTCTCTTTGCAGTGGATTGAAGGCTACATTGTAGAGAGATGTGTAATGCCCATTGTTGCGGCGGCACTGTGGTTAGCACTGCTGCCTCACAGCGCCAGGGATCCGGGTTCAATTCCTGGCTTGGGTCACTGTCTGTGTGGAGTTTGCACATTCTCCGGGTGCTCTGGTTTCCTCCCACAGTCCACAGATGTGCAGGTTAGGTGGACTGGCCATGCTAAATTGCCCCTTACTGTCAGGGGGACTAGCTAAGGTAAATGCATGGAATTATGGAGATAGGGCCTGGGTGGGATTATGGTCAGTACAGACTCAATGGGCCAAATAGCCTCCTTCTGCACTGTAGGATTCTACAATTGTGGGCATGGTCAACAAATTGACTGCAGGGATCCCTAAAACCAATCACCAGGCCAAATAAGAGTCCCATGTCTGTAAGAACAGCCATCTCAACAGAAGTGAGAAGAGTAGGGTTTCTATGATTCTATGAAAAGTGTGCCTTTATTATATCATCTGGATGTCTGCATTAGCTGCTGCCATCTCAGCCACTGTTCGCAACTTAGCACTAAGCTGAGGTTGGCACTGGAGAAATATATAGCAGAACAGGATGAACTATCCACATGAGCATTTTGCGGGGGTGGGGAGATCATCATCCGACTTGACGGCCTTACCCACACACGCTGGAAATTGACACTGACTGCTTTGTAATTTCTGGCATGTGTTACCAGTGACAGCAAGGAGTCAGGAAATTAACCATCAGGCCGACATTTCTTTTCAAAGATGCTGCCCAACCATTAATCAAAGTAATCAGAGTGAGTGAAGCATGTTTTATCAGGATTAACCCAGCAAGAGTCAATTCCAGTCACACATTTGCACATTTCTCTTCTCTATGAATGGTATGCTTTGTCTGTATAGCATGCAAGAAACAATCCTTTTCAATGAATACTAATATATGTGACGATAATAAATCAAATCAAATCATTGTGGTGTAACCAGAGAACACTCCATAGCTGCACAGTCAGGGAGACACTGGAACTGGATAAGTTAGCTGTCACTCCTTTAGGTTCAAATCTAGACACAGAGCCAGCAAGAGTTTCAGCATTTGAACAATACTTCAACAGCTCAACCTAATCAAAATAAAAAGTCTTCAATTTCTGTACGGTCACCGGTGGTGGGTGGGTGGGGGATTGCATTTTTCTGCATCTAACTTGAAATTTGTTCATATGTCTCGAAATGACAGTCAGCTCAGCATCAACTGTGATTAAAACTGTGGCAACTCCGTTAAGCTGAAACTTTGAATTGTTTGAACATGCAGATTGCAGTGATCACTCAGTTACTTGGCATCCAGGAGATTTAACACTTACATGATCTCTTCAATACTAGGACAGCCCACAAATCCAGCTGCAAGCTCCTCCGCCACACTGTCATCAAACCTGTTTAACTGCAGGCTAGGAGAAAGAATACTGGAGGTTAGTAAACCCCAAGAGCACAACAATGTTTACAAAGTCTTCCAGCTTTTTTTCCCCCTTGTATACTCTCCATCTTAGAGAGCATCCCCATCCTAGGGCAGCATGATGGCACAGTGGTTAGCACTGCTGCCTCACAGTGCCAGGGACCCGGGTTTGATTCCCGGCTTGGTTCTGTGTGGAGTTTGTACATTCTCCCCGTGTCTATATGGGCTTCCTCTGGGCGCTCTGGCTTCCTCCCACAATCCAAAGATGTGTAGGTTGGGTGGACTGGCCATGCTGATTTGCCCATTAGTATCAAGCGGACTGACTAGGGTAGGTGTGTGGGGTTACAGGGATAGGGCCTGGGTGGGATTGTGTTCGAAGCAGACTCAATGGGCCAACTGGCCTCCTTCTGTGACTGTGACCTTTCCTAGTTCCATAGATCCCACCAACTCCTAGTACCTCACTCCAGTAAAACCTTCCTCCAACATGATGTAAAACAATCACTGTCAGCTGGTTATTTGACTATGTGACCATCACAGTTGAGGCAAATCTTGCCCTCCTAAATAGCTGCTTTATGAGTATGGGGCCTGCTTGACTCTTCAGGAGCAGGGTTACCTGGCTGACTTTTTTAAAAGCCCCGCTCTGGCCAGTGCTATTCAAAGTCAATGTAAAGATGTGTGGGTTAGGTGAATTGGCCATGCTAAATTGCCCCTCAGTGTCAGGGGGATTAGTAGAGTAGATATGTGAAGTTGGGGGGGGGAATAGGGCCTGGGTGGCATTGTTGTCAGTGCAGGCTGAATGGGCCGAATGGCCTCCTTCTGCAGTATCGAGATTCTATGATTCTATGTGCCCCTTATCCTTGTTCTGTCTAATATCAGCCAGTTCAGCAAAAAACCAAAGCTGGACATAGTCACTCCTATAATAAATCAGGAAGGACACTTCCTAACTGATATATGGGAAGCTCTGAGCACTCAAAAATCTGTGGTTCCCAGTGCCAGAAATGTGCGTTAGTGAAGCATTACAAATAATGATATGCCAATAGCTGTTAACATTCCTAATGATGCATAACTTAGCATCTGCTTCGTGTCACAGTGTGCTTTTTTTTCTGTTTAAGGATGTACTGCCTCATTGCTTTCTTCATGCAGACGACTTGAGAACTAAAGAACAAATCACGTGTTTCGTTCCATGGTTGCTGACAGGGTTGCTGTCTGTAACCATTGTGTCTTTAATCTTCCAAATGACCACTACCATCTAGAAGACAAGGGCAGCAGGCACCATCTTGGAAAGTGCCCCTCCAAGTCACACACCATCCTGACTTGAAAATATATCATCATTGTTTCACTGTGACTGGGTCAAAATCCTGAGGCAATTAGGGATGGGTAATAAACACTGGCCTGGCCAACGACACACACATCCTATAAATGAATACAAAAAAAAAGTGTGCAAGACATCCTTTAAATATTCCACAGGCACTGAGCAGCCTGGCAGTGAAATGGGGCACAGTCTGTTTTCCATCACCCAACAACAACAACTTGTATTTATATAGCATCTTTAACATTGTAAAACATGAAAAGTCACATCTCAGGAGGAATCCTGTTCAATCATCAACAAGGAGATCTTGGTTCAGCATCTGTAAATTCACCAGCTGAAGGCACACCTTTCTGTGACTTTCAGGAAGGAATCAGTCTTACACCTTTAAGTTAAAGGTACCTGAACACACTTCAGAAAAATGATAGTCAGACTGTGGAATTTTCCAACTTAAATGCATTGTCCTACTTTCTGGCTCTCTTGATGTCATGTGCCATCACTGATCAATCGGACAGCCAGCGACTGAACATAAGAACGTAAGAACATAAGAAATAGGAGCAGGAGTAGGCCATCTAGCCCTTCAAGCCTGCCCCGCCATTCAATAAGATCATGGCTGATCTGTCGTGGCTCAGTTCCACATTCCCGCCTTCTCCCCATAACCCTTAATCCCCTCTCTTATCAAAAACCCATCAACCCGCGTCTTAAAAATATTTAGCGAGGCAGCCTCCACCACTTCAACGGGCAGAGAATTCCAGAGATTCACCACCCTTTGAGTGAAGAAGTTCCTCCTCAACTCCGTTCTAAACCACCCCCCCTTTATCTTGAGGCTGTGCCCTCTAGTCCTACTGTCCTTTCTGAGCGGGAAGAGTCTCTCCACCTCTATCCTATCCATCCCATTCATCATCTTATACGTCTCAATGAGATCTCCCCTCATTCTTCTAAACTCTAAAAAGTACAAGCCTAGTTTATTCAGCCTCTCCTCATCGCTCAAACCCCTCAACTCCGGTATCAGCCTAGTAAACCTCCTCTGCACTCCCTCCAAGGCCAAAATATCCTTGCGTAAGTGCGGCGACCAAAACTGCACACAGTACTCCAGCTGCGGCCTCACCAATGCCCTACACAGCCGCAGCAAGACCTCCCTACTTTTATATTCAATCCCCCTCGCTATGAAGGCCAGCATCCCATTTGCCTTCCTGACCACCTGCTGCACCTGCAGGCTGGGTTTTTGCGACTCATGCACAAGGACCCCGAGGTCCCTCTGCACCGTCGCCTGCTGCAGTTTTTCGCCACGTAAGTAATAATCCTTCCTACCATTATTCCTACCAAAGTGGACCACCTCACACTTGCCAACATTAAATTCCATTTGCCATTTCCTGGCCCATTTGCCCAGCCTATCTAGATCCTTCTGCAGACTCTCCACACCCTCCGCGCAATTTGCCGTTCCACCAATCTTGGTGTCATCAGCAAATTTCGACACCCTGCACTCAGTTCCCTCCTCCAGATCATCTATATAAATGGTAAATAGCTGAGGCCCCAGCACCGACCCCTGGGGCACTCCACTAGTCACCAACCGCCAATCCAAATAGCACCCATTGACCCCCACTCTCTGCCTCCTATTTGACAACCAATCCTCTATCCACGCTAACACCCTACCCCCAACTCCATGCCCCCTTACCTCTGGCAATGTCACAAGGGGGAATGACAGGCTGGTGACCCTTGCACATACTCTGTCCTCCCACCCTCGTAAGATACAGCGTCTCACTGCATGACAGGTAATGTGGCTGAAACAAGGGGGCTCACCGTGTGCAGAGGATCGGGGCCTGCAAATCCTCTGGCACCACAAAACCTCCAGAACAAACAATTCCAACCTCATTTTGTGAGCTTGATCCACCTGGTTTCTGAGGAATTCATCATGAAAGAGCTGGTTTTATACTGGGGACTGGGAGAGGGAGAGGTATGAAGTGTGGTGAGTGAGTGATAGCCGAGGGAGAGAACAGAGTCATAAGATCACCAGCTCCCAAAATTGAGCTAAATGTCTTCTCCATTGGTCAGCAAGGTATGTAGAACAGTATGTTGATGGTGGACATTTACTGAATGTAAAGTGATTCCGATTTCTGATTAATGCGATCCTATCACAGTCCTGGTGTAGTTGTTGATAAGCTCTCATTGTGAGGCAGAAAAAGGAACATTGGGATAAGCCACTCAACCCAGCATGGTAGCACAGTGGTTAGCACTGCTGCCTCACAATGCCTGGGACCTAGGTTCGATTCCCAGCTTGGGTCACTGTGTGGAATCTGCATGTTCTCCCCGTGTCTGTGTGGGTTTCCTCTGGGTGCTCCCGTTTCTTCCCACAGTCCAAAAGACGTGTGGATTAGGCGCGTTGGCCATGCCAAATTCTCCCTCAGTGTACCTGAACAGATGCCGGAGTGTGGCAACTGGGGGATTTTCACTGTAACTTCATTGCAGCGTTAATGTAAGCCTACCTGTGACACGAATAAATAAACTGAAAAAACCCTTTGAACCTGTTCTGACTGGTCTATATGGTAATTCCAGTTACACATCCTGAGCGAGATTTTCCAGCTGTGCTCCCCCCTCCCCGCCCCCACCAAGACTGGAAAATCCCACCTGAGATCAGCGGATCATTGCAAGATCTGTGTCCCACATGATTCCCATGGCAGGTGGTACGGGGAAATTCCAGCCCCCGACTCCATATCCAATAGCAACATCTATCTAGAAATTCACTTTGAACTTTTCAGTTGATACTGAGCCTTAATCACATCGGCGAGACACAGCTCGAAGATTTCCACTGCCCTTTTGTGTGAAGGTAGTTCATAAACCTTTGGAGCTTCACAAACAAAGAAATCAAATGCATGTGGGAATTTCTGTATCTAATCGTTTCAACACTTTTTGGGGGAAATCTGGATAGCAGAATAAAAATGAAAGTGCAGAGAGGAAGTTTCATTTAAAAGCCCGGCGTCACCAGCCTGAGGTTTCTCACTCAGTCTTCAGCACACTGAATATGAGGCACTTACTCCAGCTTTTTTAAAGATGTCATTTCTGGTAGTGCCATTGCGAGCTCCGTCACTCCTTTGTTTCCAATGCTATTTTCAGGTAAACTGCAGGGGATAAGAAAATGTGCGATTAGTATGAGTACATAGCATTTCATGATTAGTATGAGTACACAGCATAATCATAGGGTCTCCCCTTCTTCTGCTGCATGACATTGAACTGGCTCAGGGGCTTCTAGAAGCCTCTGTGGCTATTCATAGAATTGACTGTTTAATAGTTAGGCCTTTTGTGAGATATTTGTGGTTGCAGGGGAGAGGCAGGGGAAACCGGAATATTCTTGGTGCCCAGAAGTCTGATAAATTCCAAATGCGCAGAGAGTTCTGGGCAAATGTTTCCATTTGAAATATTAATTTGAAGTCATGGGGACGCCCAACAGTTCCAGACTCTGAAGTGGCAGCACCCTCTCGATTACTAGAAGACAGAAAGAGCTTGCCTGTCGCGACAAACTCTGTACTTGGCAGGTTTTTTATTTGTGAGGTAAATCATTAAATCCAAAATGAGGTTAAGATCATTTTGGAAGGCGGGGGTAATTGGATTTCCTGGTTATGGTAACATTTCTGAAAAGCTGGACTTTGGCTGAGGTTCCAATGCGAATGAAAGTGAAAAAAAGGCTAATTAAAACTAACTGGGTGGTGAGTGGATACTCTTACTTCAGCCTGTTATTGTGCAGGACACAGAATTTGTGTAAGGAGAAGCAAGCAAAGCTCTCTACAGAAAGATCAGTTTTTTATTTGGCAGTAAGAAGAAAATTACTTAAGAAGCTCTTGGTTAGGCAATGTATGAGTGAGCTAAAAGAGGCTGAATCCTAAAAGTGGCATGATTAGCTCAAGCATGCTGAAGAACTGAGTGTTACATCAGAGGATCAGACCATGAACCTCGTATGTTGGTCAGTTAAAGGAATTCTGGATAGTTAAGCCATCAGACCTGGATGTGACCTGAGTAAGAGAGAGTTTGTGGATGCATAATTGGTCATTGTACTCAGCGCCCTTGGATAGAATACTGGGGAAAGCGACCCAAGGGCCAAGTTCATTGAGCGAGAAAAGTGAGAGATCTGATGTGCTGGAGTCCAAATTGGAAAGACTGTGAGATTGCACATGTTGAGTGATGTGAGTGCCTGGAATTTTGTGAGGTATTTCTTTGTTGCATTGGCTTTCTAGAATGAGACTCATCTTTTCAAGTGAGATAACATTGATCTTGCTTAATGTTATGTTGATTTTAGGTTTGACTTACAGGAAAAGTTTCAAGAAGTGGAATCTTGGCTGTAGGTTCTTTTTGTTGGAGTTGTTTGTGATTCCTTTCCTTTCAGGTTATTGAATTCTCTGGGGATTGTAACAATGAGTAGATTCTTATGTTCAGCGCACAGAATGCTGGCTAGGGTGTGGAAACTGGCATGTAGCTCTCCAGCTGCACTGCTGAGTTTTCCCTCCAGATTCTCAGACTCTCTGTGCACAATCCACAAGCAACTGGACAACTCTGCACCCGTCTGCCACCTTCATCCCATCACAAGCAATGTGGCAATGTACCCCCCCTGCCCAGCCCAGCCGGACTGGCGGCAGTGCCAGGGGATTGTGCCAGGATGTCAGCACATGTCCCTCTTCCACCGGTAGCTACAGTTACCCTTGTGCACTGGTGAGTTCCTCTCGATTGCCTCCTGAGTTTCCATTGCTGTTGTAAACTTTGCCAACACAGGGAGAGGGCAGGAAAGTGGGCAAGAGGAATGTGTTGGATCAGCCATGATTGAATTGAATGGCAGAGGAGGCTCAAGGGGCCCAACAGCCTACTCCTGGTCCTATTTCTTATGGCCTTATGGACAGGGGTAATCCCCCCATGGGTGGGGGAACAAATGATGGAGAAATCCATTGAATACATTTAAATTTATTTCAATGCATTTAAATTAGGTTCCCGCCACTGTCACGTCACCGGCAAGAGGTGGAGAATCTCAGGGATAATTTTTTTTAGTGCAGCGGGCCGAGAGATTCGCGCTGGGTGTCCAGCCCTGAACATGTCTCTCAGCACCGGTTTTCCAGCACTGTCAGTTCTGTGCTGGAAATCAGCGGGGAGCTGCATTAGATATACAGGGATGATTTCCATTTCATTGAAATATCATTAGTGTGTCTGGGACTGAAGTCTCTGAGCCCACTAACCTCCCACCCCACTCTGTCATGAGTATTTCACTCCACCGGGGTTTGCTATACTTCCCCATTTGGGGAACTGACAGCCTGACCCTGCTGGACAATCGAGCCTCCCCCCACCGAGGGTCAGGCACTGGGTTGGCACCCCCAGGCATGGGTGCCCTGGCAGTGCTCAAGGGGCAAAGTGCCAATGCCCAGGAGCACTTTGACACTGACCACTGGGCATCAGGCAGTGCCAAAATATGGGGCCTAATAGGGGCAGTTGGTGGGGATGGGGGGGGGGGGGCCCGCTGCCACTCTGCAGGCATGATCAGTGAGGGAGGAAGACCAGCAATTGGAGGTGGCCATTGGGGTGGGGGTGCAGCCTGCTGGGGGAGTCGGGGCTGCAGGGAAGGATTTACATTACGGAGGGGTCGGTGGGTTGACAGGAGACCTACAATTGGACTGTGTGTGTGTGTGTGTGTGTGCTGGGCGGGGGGCATCGAGCTGGTGTTGCGGGGTCATGGGGCTGGCCAGCAATCCAGAGGCCACTGCGCTTGCGTCAATCTGCTTACACTTTTAACAGAGTAATCACTGCCTCATTGACCGATGTATTAAAGAATCTGCAGCATTTCGTGTTCAAGGCTCCTTTACAAACAAAAAGACAACTGACAGCAACCTTAAAACAAGCTCTTCATCAGAACTAATCTTATCATTCACGTGATAACTGTCAGTTCAGACTTTGCTGTTTGCTGCTATTAGCAGAAGACGGAATGCTCGAGTTTCCCTCACCTTATCACTTCGATACTTGGGCACAGCCTGAGACCCTGTGCGAGGCTCCCTCCACCATTGGCAGTGAGCTCACTGGAATGAAGACTGAACAGAGAGGCAGACAAATGTGGATTATTATTTGCTCCAGTTGTGTTTTAGAGAATAAACCACATTGGTTATTTTAATCTAACTGCAGGTGGGGACCCCACAGGAACAGGCAGCAGATTAATTTCCCCTGATCTTCCTCTCCATTTCCAATGTATAAAACTAGAACTGCACTCCATCCTATCAGGTCCCCGTGGATGGTTTTGGTTTAAAATCACAGACTGACTCCAATCCCCTCTGTAGATCATTGACATTTTCTTTAATCAGCATGAATTTTAGAAGAGTGGAGCAATAAAACATTCTCATCTGACTGATAATAGATTACCCCAAGTATAATGATAAACACTGTCACAGCACAGATACACACATACACATGCACTGTACGCACACATTACACACGCACCCTTCACATGCACACATGTGACATGCACCCTGCACATGCACACATGCACTGTATACTCACCCTACATATGCACACTACACACATGCACACTGCACACACTCCACATAACAAATGCACCCTCCACTCTACACACACCACACATATTGCACATGCATACACAACATACATTACACAGACATTGCACACACTGCACACACACAAGCAGACACTGACACGTTACACACTGCATGCAGACATGAATACACTACAATCACATACACATGGACATCAGGTAGCACTTACTTCAAAACCTTTAAGCAGGGCAGCTTTGGCAGGGCTTCAGCCAACTTCCTTGCAGTTAGATCACCGATCTTGTTCGTAGATAAACTACATGTTTACATTGAATGGACAGAGTGAAAACAATTGATATCAGTATTCAATAAACCTCATGAGAACACAGTGAGTCGTTGCGTCAAGCGCAGGTGACAACACCAGGGTTAAAAGAATATGCTGGAAAATATTTGGGCTGAAAACTCTTCAGGTTGGAGCCAGAATAGGGAAAGGAATTTCCATTTTTGATTCAAGTTCCATTTCTGAACAGGAGGAATGCAAAAAATGTTAAAGAAAAATCACAAATCTGAAATTAGGAGAATGCTGATTTGCAGAGTGAAGTGAAATAATGGTTTGTGTTTTGGGGCCCCTTTGAACCACGTATCGGGAAAAGGAAACATCAGGTTGGAACTGGCACCGATTGCAGGGTGACTTTGAGAAATGACATTGCCAGCAAAGATGGTGAGTAAAAATTACAGGGTGGACTTTCAGAAAATCACTGCTACAACATTCCCATTCATACTTGCAGCATGGGTAAGAATTCACTATAGGTGCCGGAAGTGTGGAAATGATTTTGGATTTCTGGTTTCTTTTGATGTTGTTGCTGGCTTAAAGGACAGCTGTTTTGAACACAGTTCAAAATGGACAGATTTTAAAGATTTCATTCTCAGGTTCCTTGCTGGTACTGTGTTAGGCTTTCATGACCATTTGTACACATTGTTAGTTATTGCTTTTGCTTTCAGTTCCTTTTACTGGTGGACCCAGTTGGGATCCTCGCAGTTCGTCTGGAGGAGGCAATTCAGCCTGTGATATGGGGGCTCCGAGCCCCCATATCAGCACCAACATATCTGCAGACAGAAGTGGAAGTACTTCACTTTGACACTGCTGGTGGAGGAAGTCTCTTTCAACTGGTTCCCTCCCTAATCTCTCCACAACAGAGCTGATGGGAATGCCTGATTTGTCTGGACAGGTCTGCAGAAGCCCTCTGACCACAGGGTGTGCCATGCTTTAGGTGGAATGAACAATGAAAGAAAGCACATGGCAAATGCAACCCACCAAGATGGCACCAGCTCATTCCTAAAGGCTCT
This sequence comes from Carcharhinus amblyrhynchos, assembly GCF_965287045.1. Lineage (NCBI taxonomy): Eukaryota > Metazoa > Chordata > Chondrichthyes > Carcharhiniformes > Carcharhinidae > Carcharhinus > Carcharhinus amblyrhynchos. Next base: position 48,717,429 of record NC_137327.1, read on the forward strand.
GGCATAACTACCTGTCTTTTGAGGTTTTGGACAGCAAAGATGCAGATGCTGCAATGGATACCTGCAGCCACTGGGCACTTCCATGAAATGGTTACAGCACAGAAGGAGGCCATTCAGCCAGTCTGGGCCAGCTCTCTGAAAGAGCAATGCACCTACTACCATTCACCCAACGACAGCTGGAGCCTGAAATTCAGCTGCACCTCAACAGTCACTGAGATGGGGCAGGATGGTGGCACAGAGGGTACCCTCCTTGTATAAACATCACCCTCTCAATGACAGCAACCATTGCAGGAGGAGATCAATTCCTGAGATCAGCTCTGTCTCGCTATAAGAATCCCCTTTCATCTGAGTTTTTCAACCACTTTAATCCCCTTCAAATTATGTAAAGGCTGCTTCATTCGCTTTCTGAAATTACCCACTCCCCCACCGCCCCATCCATTTTCATATACCTGCTTCAAATCTCTGTAAATTTCACACACACAATTTCCTTGTTGCTTCACTAACACTCTTCCCACATCTCACTCAGTCTGCACATGGTACTATGAAGATTTAAGCACATGAGGCTATACAGGCAAATCGAACACAGTCTGAGACTGGAACTGACAACAGCTAGGAGTCAGTTTGGATGAAAAACTACCCTTTTTTCAAACATAAAATTCCAAAGATAACTAGTTTGCAGGTTTTTGATACATCACAAAAGTGAGCTGCTCTCAGCATTAACTCTTAACTCAAGTAAATGATATTATTTCAAACTGTAAATCTGACCAATCAACATGACAATACATAGCTAATTTTTCAGGCTGATGAGCTCTGACAAAAGGACATCGAACTGAAACACTGGCCGGAATTTTATCGCCTCGTCTGCCCCGGAATGGGGTTGGGCAAGACTTACAGAACAGAATTCTCCGGTGGCCTTGGCCATTAACTCTGTTTTTCTCTTTTCGCAGATGCTACCTGACCAACTGAGTAGTTCCAGCATGTTCTTCAGATTTTTACTACACAGTATTTTGCTTTTGTAACAAGACACAGCACTCACTGAATCTCTTCCACCGACGGGCACTGAGCGAGAGCGTGTGCCAGACTCTCTCCACCAGCTGCTGTGATGTTGTTCTGTGTCAAGCTAATGGTAAAAACACAAAAAAGTTGCAAAACACTTTGAAATGTACCAAATTCTGAAGCCATATATCTCACTAATTGAATATCTCACTAATCACCTCGGAATAACCTGTACTTTTCAAAAGAGTCTGTTAAAACTATCTGTCATCAGATGAAAGTACAGAAAACAAGCCTAACATTAATTACCAACACCAGAAACTCTGCACTAGAAGCTCAGGATTGACTGTCCATTCTAACACATGTAAGAGTAGATTATTATAAATAGAATCCATTGTTGATTGATACTTTGTCAAATTCCACTCTCCATGGGGTTATGTAATGTTTGTCTTTGGTCATCTTATTTCAAATATTACTGTCCAATTTAAGAAAGGTGACAGACAGAATGATAGGAATTATCATAAAATCCCTACAGTGCAGAAGGAGGCCATTCGGCCCACTGAGTATGCACTGACAACAATCCTACCCAGGCCCTATTCTTGTAACTCCACACATTTGCTCTGCTAATCCCTCTAACCTACACATCCCAGGACCCTAAGGGGCAATTTACCATGGCCAATCAACCTGGCTCGCACATCTTTGAAGTGGGGAGGAAACTGGAACACCTGGAGGAAACCCATCCAGACACGGGAGAATGTGCAGACTCCACACAGTGACCCAAACCAGGAATCGAATCCAGGTTCCTGGAGCTGTGAGGCAGTAGTACTAACCACTGTGCTGCCCATATAGTCTACTTAACCTAATGTCTATTGTCAGCAAATTACTAGGACAGAGTGACTGAACATCTTGAACATTTTTAGCTAATCAGAGACCCATTTGTAAATGGATTTGTAAAGGGTAGATCAAGCATGACACAGTTGCTTGAATGTTTTGAAGAGGGGACTGCAGTGGTGGACAGGGGAATATCAATGGCGATATTTGTGTGGAGTTGCAGATGCAGTTTAATAAATTCCCTCAGAAGTGACTGCTAGCTAAAGTTGATGCTCACGGAGTTGATTGACCCAGAAACTGGCTGGGTGACTGGGGCGTGGGAGTAGGGATAATGGGCAGGTCCTCCTGTGGGAGTTCTCCCCTGAGTGCGGGCATTGTACCAGCCTGTAAGAGCTGCTCAGACTGGGTAAATAAACTATTATTTGTGGTAAGTCCTTGGTTACCAGCCTTTGGAAACATAACACTTCTACAGTAGCATATTTTGTTGTATAATGCTCCTGTGAAGCACACCTGGGAAATTTTATAATGCTAAGGCTAGTACATAAATATAGATTGTTGTTGTTAAGTGAAATCAGCACTGACTGAGGGATGAACTAGGGGCCATCCTGGTTTCAATGGCTTGTTACCATACAGTGCAGAAGCTGTATCAGCCGACCCTGTACCCGCTGACCTTCTATCAGCTGACCCTCTGGACAAGCCCTTGGGAAAATATGTATTTACAATCAAAACAGGCACTTACTTCAGTATTTTCAAACTTTTCATATTGGGCAGCGCATCAGCAAGGCTCACAGCTCCCACATCCTCGATACAGTTTCCATTTAAGCTGAATAGGAACACACGACACATTTAATTTGCAGTTTATAAGTAAGACACTGCTCTCATTTAATTTGTCTCATCACAGCAGAACAAAATTATCAAATAATACATTGCACATTTCTACTTTGACTTGATCTATTTTGAGTAAGTTGTACATTTGACACCAGTGATGTTCTACCACACAAGGCTGAATTAATTTACTCCATGCCACAGAGTGACAGTGTGTTTTGTGATGTTAGAAGCAAACCTCTCAGAGTTATGTGAAATATCTCTGATTTTTGAGCTAGAGTATTTCTCCAGGTTACCAAACCTACTGCAGAGAGCAGCTATTGGAATTATATACAAATGTGTTAATGGCTTGATTGTAGATATCAGTCTGCTTGTGTGAAAGACCAGAGGCTACAATCAAACTGTATAACAAAAATGAGCCTTTTCTCAATTTATATCCGGATTGTTCATCCTTAAACCCTCGGAAAGAATGATGGAGTTGCAAGTTGTCAAGCTAAGGAAAGAATTGCACTTCAACCAATCAATGTGCGGGCATGGTGGCACGGTGGTCAGCGCTGCTACCTCACGACTCCAGGATTTGATTCCTGGCTTGGTCATTATCTGTGTGGAGTTTGCACATTCTCCCCGTGTCTCTGTGGATTTCCTCTAGGTGCTCCAGTTTCCTCCCACAGTCCAAAGATGTGCAGGTTAGGTGGATTGGCTATGCTAGATTACCCCTTAGTGTCCGGGATGCATAGGTTAGAGGCATTAGCAGGGCAAATATGTGAGGTTGCGGGGATAGGGCCTGGGTGGGATTGTTGGCGGTGCAGACTTGATGGGTTGAATGGCCTCCTTCCGCACTGCAGGGTTTCAGTAAGACATTGCTGGAATTTTCCAGCCACCACACCCTGCTGCCCACTGCTGCAGGCAAGGATGGAGAATTTGGCACTCAGCTAAATCTCCATAACTGCAGCGGGACTGGAAAATCCCACCGGAGTGAACAGCTGGAGAATTTCACCCTGTCACCAAGAAACTGTCTTGGACCATTTCTATTTGGCATCGCTTTTCATTTGTTTCTCTTTACATTTTAACAACCATTCTCTCTTCCAGCAATCAGGAGTGGGCCAATTCTGTTCAATCTGCAGCAATACAGTGGCTGGTGAGGGGGGCACAATTCCAGTCAGAGACTCCTATTCTTCAGCACACATGCTCACCCCATCACATTGCATCAAATAAGTAACAATCTACTGGTGTCTTCTTTTCTTAAATATTCATAAAGCAGTTACACAGAAAAGACCAGATCAAGTTCCAATAAGGAGATGCTTTTCTTTTGTTCATTTATTGCCCATCCCTAATTGACCTTGAACTGAGTGACTTGCAAGAGCATTAAGAGCACGTTTCTGAGAACCTGGAGTCACATGTAGGCCAGACAAGGAGAGCAGAATTCCTTAGTGAACCAGATGGCAGGTCTTACGACTATAGGCATAGTCATCATTAGACTTTTAATTTCACATTCTTTTTTACTGAATTCAAATTTTACCATTAGCCACGGTGGGACCCAAACCAGAGGCCCCAGAGCAATACTCGGAGTTTCTGGATCACCACCCAGTGATAATACCACAACATCACCAGCTGAGGGCGCAATAGCTTAAGTTGTTATGCCTCACTATTTTCCTTCATTATTTATGTCTCAACTGGAAAATACTGTGGGAACAGTGTTTACCTTTCTTTAATCTCAATCCAGAAACATTCATGCTCTCACAAACACCATGACAGGCACGATCTAACATGCTGGGACTGCTGATTAAAAACACAACAAGGGAGGCCCACAGGGAATATTTTTATTTTGTGCCAATAGGCAGGCGGTTTCTTTCTGTTTTTAATGATCTTCATCTTCCAACTGTTTCCAAATCAGAAGTTGCTGCACAGCCTGCCTGCCAGTTATAGAATCCCGACAGTTCAGGAGGAGACCGTTCGGCCCATCGAGTCTGCACTGATCACAATCCCACCCAGGCCCTATCCCCATAACCCCAAGCATTTACCTAGTTAGTCCCCCTGATACTAAGTGATAATTTAGCATAGCCAATCTACCCAGCCCGCATATCTTTGGACTGTGGGAGGAAACTGGAGTACCCAGAGGAAACCCACGCAGCCATGGGGAGAACGTGCAGACTCTGCACAGACAGTGACCCAAGCCAGGAATTGAACCCAGGTCCCTGGCACTGTGAGGCAGCAGTGGTAACCACTGTGCCACCATGCCACCCAGTCCTCACCATGCTTCCTTGTGGCTGGTCTAAGGAGACACCAGGGAGCAACCTCCACCAAAGAAACATTCTGTATTTTTTCCATTAATTTACACAGTTGGTCAGTTCCCTTAGGAGTTTACCCCGATCCCCATTTTAACCCTGGGTGCAAGAACAGGATAATTTGCCCCTTTAGTTCACCAGAACACAGCAACAAATTGTTCAGTGGGGGGAGGGGGGGGGGTGGTGGGAGGGAGCGGTGTTGTGCTTGTGAAAAAAACTCCTTTCATTGGCTACCAAACTGTCACTGGGCTTCAAATTTTACAAAATGAACTTGCATTTATATAGCACCATTTTTCAAACACTTAAAAGTACTCATCAGTCAGTGAGACATTTTGAAGTTTAGTCACTGCTGTAATGTAGGAAACTATCAATTTATGTACAGCAAGATTCCACAAACGGCAATCTGCTAACAAGCAGCTTTCAGCCAGGCTGGGTGAGGGATAGTTATTGGGTTAGGACACCAAAGAAAATTCCCCAGCTTTTCTTTGGAATAGTGATGTGAAATATTTTACGTTCAAAGCAGAGGGCAGATGGGCCTCATCCAAAAGGCGGCACTTCCAAGAGTGAAACTGACCCTCAGACTGAATCGGATTGTCAGCCTAGATTCTGTGGTCAGTTCTCTGAAGCACGATTCATTCACAGTAATCAGCTGCATGCAAAGTATCAAGAAGTGTTTCTGAAGATGCTAGATAGACACAAACCTTCTTCAATGAAATATATTAGCATATACGGAGTTATACATGTGGTGGAATCAGATACATCAATGTAGAGGTATACTTACTCTATTTCTACAATCGCAGTGCTATATTTCAGTCCATTTGCAAGATCTGCTGCCCCTTTACAACCAATGGAGTTACACCTCAAACTGAAGGAAGAAGAGGAGATGGTTTTAATGATTTCAATAACTACTGAGGCCATTCTCACCTGCCACCAAAATAAATTTGGAGATGTGGAGAAGACACAGGAGAAAAATGTTTGAGATTCTGAGCAAGATTCCTTCAAGTTTTCTTGTTAACCCCAATTCAATGCCACATCACCAACTGGTTGGCCTGCCTGACTGTACATTGTTAAAAACACAATGGGACAGGATTGGGGGGGGGGCGTTGCTAACTGTGTTTCATTTTGCCTTATGTTGATGCAGATCTTTATGATCACTGCTCCTTTTTTCTTCTTTTACAATCTCCTTCCCTTTCTGCATCCTCCCATCCAGGTACCTCAAGCTGGGAATATTGGTGCTCAGTTTGCATCTTGGTTTCTGGCAATGATTGCCCTTCCTGGCCACTGGGGGGCTCCAGAGACCACAAACAGCATTGAGATAGAGGCAAATGAAACAGTCACTCACTGTGCTGTTGGACACCGAGACACCAGAATTCACCACTTATAGTGACATAGGATCTATTACATCAGAGAGAGCAGACACAACCCCAGACACTGTGACCGTGTAATGCTCACACAAAGCTGCACTGAAACACTAGTTAGATTATCTCTTCAAGAGGCAAGAGTGGGACCATTCAGACTTGTGCACTTGGTGTGTTGCCATTGAGCTATAACTAAAGCCAGCAGCAATGGAACTGCAGGTGGTATTCTATGTACACAGTTTGTTACGTCTCCTATCAATTTAGGATTCCAGGCTCACTGAAACTCCGGGTCGATTTGTTTCATTCCTTAACAGAAAATTGTCACTTAGATGACAGGGCATGAATGGGAATTTCACTAGATTCCAAGTATATATAAACATATATGTGCAAAATATAAATTTATATTATATTGCAGGTGACAGAAATTGAAGAGTAACTGGGTGGTAATTTTTCCACTGGTCTATATCCACAGTTTGGGGGTGAGCTGGTAGCTATCATCATAGATTTAAAAATATCAGTAAAGAGAGAGGTTAGGAACATTTGCTCGTGTGCAGAATTCCAATCAATAACAGAAATGGAAGCAGAATCCAACACAACTTCTAGAATTGGAGTGGATAAATAGTTCCAATGTAAAGTTTTCACAGGGCTGAGAGGAAAGGCAGAGAGCTGGTGTTCATGTGATGGTCTTTGGTGTAATGAGATAGATTTTCCACTTGCTGCCCAGCATGATATGGATTGTCTGCCTATCACTGAAACCACCTAACTTACAAAGCAGGTGGTTTCAGTAATGGGCAGCTCATCACCAAGTTCACGTGGTGGTTCCTATAATGGGCCATCAATTGACAGTGTCAATGGAGACGGTGGTTTCTGTAATGGGCAGTTAATTACCCACGCCAGTTTAGATGGTGGTTTCAGTAATGGGCAGTTAATTACCCACGCCAGTTTAGACAGTGGTTTCAGTAATGGGCAGTTAATTACCCACGCCAGTTTAGATGGTGGTTTCAGTAATGGGCAGTTTGTTGGCAATCAAAAGAGAAAATGCTGGAAAATCTCAGCAGGTCTGGCAGCATCTGTAAGGAGAGAAAAGAGCTGACGGTTTGAGTCCAGGTAACCCTTTGTCAAAGGTAAAAGGCATAGAAAGTGGGAGATATTTATACTGCAGGGGGAGGGAATGAATGATGAGTCATAGCATAAGTCGATTGGGAATGCTAGTTTAGACAGTGGTTTCTGTAATGGGCTGTCAAAGGGAAATGCCAGTTCAGGGGATAAGTTGAAGATCTACTCTCGTGATTCATACATCAAGAATTTGGGTGCAGAACTCACAGCCAATGAAATTTCCTATTGATGTTACTGACACCAGAGATCGCTTCACCTTTCCGACCCACCTCAACTTGATGTTTGTTCAAACTTGAGGACAATACTGAGAACTCACTTTAATTTCTTCAGACACGTCATTCCAGGTATTCCTTCAGCTAACAGCTGTGCACCACTATCCTTCAACATCAGGGAATCCAAGCTGCACAAGACGGAAGAGAACGGACAGGCATTAATCTTTCTCATGTCACTCCTTCATTTGGCACACATTACAACTGCGTTGGTGCATTTTAATTAAAGAGTGGAGTGCAACACTGTCAGAGCTGCTGATTTTTGCATGGAATATTAAACTAACTGCTTGCTCAGGTGGATGTGAAAGATCCCAGAGCATTCTTTAAAGAAGGGAAGTTATCCCCAGTGTCCTGGCCAATATTTATCCCTCAATCAACATCACTTAAACAGATTATCCAGTCACAAACACCTTGCTATCTGTGAGAGTTTGCTGTGTGCATGCTGACATACTGTTTCTCACATCACAACAATGACTATACTTCAAAAGTACTTCACTGGTTATAAAGTGTGTTTGAGGCCTGCACTGTATGTGAAAAGCACTGTATAAACGCAAGTCCTGTTTTTGGTACCTGTCGGTACTTTAATTCTAATCAAAAAAGCCAATTCAAATGAAGTCCAATCATGGTCCCACATAAGGGACAAATCAGATCCAAACCGACAAGACAAGATATTGTGCCCCATCTTGGGCTTGATCAGACAAGATCCAAAATGATCAGGCGGGGACGAGACTAGCCCATTGCACTTGGGATGTGCTGACACCAGCGATCGTGGTTTGCCTAAGTTATGCTACAGTAAAAGATCAGTGTAATCAATGATTTGATTTATTATTGTCACATGCACTGGGATTCAATGAAAAGTATTGTTTCTTTCACAGACAAAACATACCATTCATCGAGTACTCAGTAGAGCAGGAAAAGAGAGGGTGCAGAATATAGTGTTACATTTCTCTACACATCCTGCCACTTTGCTGGGAGGTACTAAAGAACAAAGCAAAGTTGTTCAGGAAACCTTATAAAGGTTTGGTCTCAGAAACCACAAGTTGATGGCTAAGTGGGTTACACAGCCTGCACTCGGTTTGTGATTTATGTTCTGCAGAAACCACAGGGCCCCTCATGAATTATATTTAATCTGTAGGCTCACAATGGAAAAGAGAGCTGAAACATATTACACACACACACACACACACACACACACACACACACACACACACACACACACACACACACACACACACACACACACTGAATCACAGGACAGACAGTATAATAGCAGCATTGTGAGAGGTGAGGGACCTCTGCTGTGGAACCATAAACTCATAGAATTCCTACAGTGCAGAAGGTGGCTATTTGGCCCATCGAATGCACTGACTCCCAAACACAGTATCCCACCCAGGCCCTATCCCCGTAACCCCACAGATTTACGCTGCTAATCCCCCTAACCAACACATCTTGTGACACTAAAGAGCAATTTACTATGGCCAATCCATCTAACCTGCATATCACTAGGTGTGTTACAACAAACATTAGACTCTCTATCTCCCTTTGCCATTTCCCCCATATGCTCCTCAGAACACCAAGGGTCTTACAATCAGTGGTTGATAGAACAACAGATCAGAAAATGAGCAAATTCAGATTATAATAAATAGAAGCAGTGACCATTCGGCCCATCCAACCTGTTCAACTTTTGACACAATCATCACTGCTCTCCCTATCCTCAATTCCCTAAGAAACCAAAAATTTGTCTATCCCAGGATTAAATGCATTCAATGATGAAGCATCCACAATCCTCTAGGGGACAGAATTCCAGAGATTCACAACATTTTGAGTGAAGAAAATTCTCCTCATCTTAGTCCTAAATAGTCAGCCCCTTATTCCTGAGATTGTACCCCCATGTTCTACATTCCCCAAATGAGTTATCTTCTCAGTGTCGACCCTGTCAACCCCCTTTAGGATCCTGTTTCAAACAGGTCACCTCTCATTCTTCTAAACTCCAGAGACTGCAGGCCCAATTTACTCAGCCTCTCATCTTTAGACAAGCCTTCATCCCAAGAATCAATCTGCCAAATCTTTGCTATAACCCCTTCCAATGCAAGTGCATCTTTCCTTAAATATGGAGAACACAACTGTGCACAGTATTCCGGATGCGGCCTCATCAAAACCTTGTAGCAAGACTTCCCGGTTCTTGTACTCCAATTCCTTTGCTATACCAATTGCCTTCATAATGGCTGTACTTGCATTTTAACGCTCTGTGTTCCTCAAAAAGAGATCAGCAAAGTCTTTCTGAAGATCATCATCTACAAATTTAATGGCTTTCGCTAAATCTGTCATGTATATATTACGTACAAAATATGCTACGCATGTTCAGAGTGGGAAACAGAGTTGACATTTGATGCCTCTGATCTTCTATCAGAACTGGAAAATGTTACAGATGTAGCTGGTTGGGAGAAATATGGGTGTGAGTTGAGGGGGTGGCTAAATGGGCCAGGGAAAGGGAGGAGAGAACAAAAGGGATGATGGTGCAAGGCAAAAGGAGGTGGTAATGGGCCAAATAAAGGCACAAACATCAGATCTGGAGGGGAAACAGCAAATTCAATTGTGAACCGTGGTTACGATCTGAAGTTGCTGGACTCAATGTTGAATCTGAAAGTTTGCAAAAGGACCAAGTTCCCTTTATATTGTAGCAAGGGAGGACTGGTCCATTGTGGAATAAGTACAGGCAGGTCTATTGGTTGTTGGAATTGATTTCCACAATAATTATACTCTCATTTTGAATCGAGCCAGGCTGGCATTGGATCCCATTTTCTCCTGACCAGATGGTACAGTTGTGGCATCTCTCTGGCCCATTCTCCATTTATCTAGCTTTTCTTTATGGGTTCCAGTGCAATATTTCATAGCAAACTAACTGTGGCTTCTTGAAGGGCAATCATCACTAATGCATGGGGAAGATCAGTCAATTTTGATCACAGGACGGCATGGTGGCACAGTGATTGGTATTGATGCCTCACAGAGCAAGGGACCTGGGTTCAATTCCCAGCTTGGGTCACTGTCTGTGCAGAGTCTGCACATTTTCCCTGTATCTGCATGGGTTTTTCCCAAGTGCTCCGGTTTCCTCCCACAGTGTGAAAGACGTGTTGATTAATTGCATTTGCCATGCTAAATTCTCCCTTGGTGTACCTGAACAGGTGCTGGATGTTGATGACTAGGGATTTTCACAATAACTTCACTGCAGTGTTAATGTAAGCCTATTTGTGACACTTGGTAAACTTTAAACTTTTTCCATCTCCTATCAGCTTGTGTGCTCTTTCACTATCTCCTGGCCTTTTCACACCTGATCTCTTTCTTTTACACTCTATCTCAATTCTTTTCACCCCAGTTGTGTGCTCTTGCAGCCAAGTTATTTTCATTATATTTTTCCAATCAATTCCCATCAGCGCTTGGACAAAGTTCCCAGAAAATCCTCTGGCTCATGTAGGAAAAACAAGGCAGTGTTTCACTCACTTTATCTCTTCCAGTCTCGTGCAGGTACTGAGTCCCTTGGCCAGAATACTTGTTCCAGTCAAACCAATGGCTGTAGGTATTCGAGACAAGCTAAAACAATAAAGAACATAGGATTATAAGAAACAGAAGTAGGTGTAGGCCATTTGGCCCATTGTGCCTGCCCTGCTATTCAATATATTCATGGCCAATCTGATAGTGGCCTTAACTTCAATTTACTGTCTGTCCCCCATAACCTTTGGTCCCTTGTGGATCAAGAATCTGCCTAACTCAGCCTTGAATATATGTGATTCCTCAACCTGCACTGCTTTCTGGGATATAGAATTCCAAAAAAATCCCGATCCCCAAAAGAAGAAATTCTTTCCCATCGCTGTCTTCAATGGAAAACCCTTTGTTTTGAAATGCTGCCTCTAGTTCTGGGTGCCTCCCATGAGGGGAAACTTACTTTCAGCATCCAATGTACCAAGCCCCCTCAGAATCTTTATAGCTGTGATCTTGCTGGCACACCCTGCCCATCAACGGACACAGTGAGCTGGTAAAATCAGGATTGTGCACGATATCTCGGCTCTTACAACCTTACCAGCACTGGATTTCTGGCACGTCAGCCTCTCACCCATTTCGCATCACTTGCCTTTATGGCCTCCCCAAGAGAGGAAAATATCTGCTCCCCATGAACAGGAACAGTCATGTTGACCTCGCCAGGAAAATGGGGGGGGGCCTTTGAGGCCCCACGGGGAGGCCGAGGGCTGGGGGTGCCTCTTGAGCATTGCCAGCCTGGCATCGGCAGCCTGGCACCTTGGCATTGCCAGCCTGCCACCTTGGCAGTGTCCACCGGGCAGTGCTGGGATGTAGCCTGAAAGGATTGGAATCTATGTGGGGTGCAGCCTGGAGTGGGGAGGGCCTACAGGGGACAGGACGTACAGTGGCAGGGCCTACAGGGACTGAGGGCTGGCTGGGGCAGCCCAAGACCCATGGCTGCTCTGCCTCTGATTGGTGGAGGGAAGGAGGGGGGCCCACTGCCACTCTGCATTGTGACTGTGGAAGTGACGGGGGAGGGGGGGAGGGTTTGCTGCTGCTCTGAATTGCAATCTGTAGGGGAGGGGGCATGATCCTTCTGCCTCTGCACTTTTCTGGAGTCAGCAGCCTATCCATCCTCTGACTGGAAATCCGATCTGCCAATGGACATTGTTAAAGGTCAGGTTTGCGCAGCTGGGAAATCATATGATTCTACACACTTGACTCAAGAACAAAAATCTCAGCCTAACTGTAGGCTGCAAATGATAAAGAAAGACTAATCTGAGTACAGATTCATACTTGATCTTCTTCAACTGTTTCAACCCTGGTAAAATTCTCCCCAGTTCAGAAGCTCCCTCCTCTCCGAGTTCGTTTTGAGACAAGCTGAAATGAAAGTAAAAGAACAGAGACTTTATGAGCAACAAAATCTCAGCTTTGAACAGAGGTATATAAACTCTATCAGCTGATCTATCCCGCTCAAAAAAGACAGTAGGACTAGGGGGCACAGCCTCAAGATAAAAGGGGGGCGGTTTAGAACGGAGTTGAGGAGGAACTTCTTCACTCAAAGGGTGGTGAATCTCTGGAATTCTCTGCCCGTTGAACTGGTGGAGGCTGCCTCGCTAAATATTTTTAAGACGCGGGTTGATGGGTTTTTGATAAGAGAAGGGATTAAGGGTTATGGGGAGAGGGCGGGAATGTGGAACTGAGACACGACAGATCAGCCATGATCTTATTGAATGGCGGGGCAGGCTCGAAGGGCTGGATGGCCTACTCCTGCTCCTATTTCTTATGTTCTTATGATCTTAAACACTGCCTGAACATTTTTATGACCTGATGGTCTATTTAAGTGATGTGGGTAAATAAAGACCAAAATGCCAAGGATAACTCCCCTGTTCATCTTCAAAATGGTGGACTTGACTTTTTACATCTACCTGAGTTTGGGATTTTTATAGTTAAATATGATCATGAACTTTTTATGCACAAACTCATTGGAATTGTCAAGGAACTGTCAAATTGTCCAGAAAGTATCAAAGCTATCAAGAAGTGATACATCTACCTGAGTGGTTAGGGATTTTTAAGAGTTAAATATGATCATGAACCTACATCAGAAAAATAGCATCTCCAGCACTGCATGAAAATATTATCGTCCAGAGCTGAACTGATGCCAACATTTCCTGAAAAACTGGTCTAATTCTGCCACAGTCAAACAAACATCCAACCACAAATTCTGCAGCCACTGGCCAATGATGGCTATGTAGGATTAAATTTTCCTTTGGGTGTTGGGGACTGGATGTTGGTGCCATTTCTGGGTCTTGAACCCACATATTCACCCACGGTACGGTAGCACAGTGGTTAGCACTGCTGCTTCACAGCTCCTCCAGGGACCTGGGTTCGATTCCAAGCTTGGGTCACTATCTGTGTGGAGTTTGCACATTCTCCTCGTGTCTGCGTGGGTTTCCTCCAGGTGCTCTGGTTTCCTCCCACAGTCCAAAGATGTGCGGGTTAGGTTGATTGGCCATGCTAAAATTGCCCCATCGTGTACTAGGATGCTTAAGTTAGAGGGATATGGGGGGAGGGCCTGAGTGGGATTGTGGTCAGTGCAGACTTGATGGGCCAAAGGGCCTCTTTCTGCACTGTAGGATTCTATGATTTCGGTGACAGTGTAATTCCAAGGGTGATAGCCAATTACTCGGCCTCCTCCCTGTCTGCTAACCAATTAGGAGTGAAGGGTGGCTGACAAATGTGGGGATGCCAATCGGAAGAACAAAAGGAAAGGCCCATCAAGTAGCCCCACTGGGGCAGGCAGACAGTGGGAAGGCATCACAAAGTGGAAGCACTCACCTAATGGTTTAAGCCATTGACAGCCAGCTTGACTGAGCCAAGGTAAAGAGTTAGAGAGTATGGGAGGGGAATGTCCTTTGCAGAAATCATTGGCATTTGGCAGCTAGAAAGATGAATGAAAAATTGGTATTTGACAGAAGTGTGCTGTGCAGTGACAGAGGTGCTCAAAATAGCACAGTTGGAAATATGTCGGTGTGGCTGGAAAGAGATCTAGGTTTATATTTCAGCAGTGAAAATGCAGGTGCTTAATATGAAGAAAACCATGAAAAGAAATGTAAAGATAAAGGTCAAGGAAATGACGAAGAGACCACAATTCACCCAGGCATAAAGAGCAGAACCTACAGCTGCCACAATCTCATCACCTCCCAAAGCGATCTAAGGTCAAAGAAGTGTCATCATCAGCAAATGTTGCTGTCTGTTATAGAAACCGTCCTGAGTCTCATTTGCATTCAAATCAAAGCTGATAAAATCAACGTGCCAGAGCTGTAACCCATTGTTACAACTCTATAATCGGATACTGACTCACTCTGCAGGCAACTCCACCTCCCCAGAGTCACGCTTTGGTGTGTTCCACCAATTGTGTAACCAGTTCAGACTGCAGCTATCTTTGCACACTCCATACCCGATCAGGGAGTTACCCAGCTTCTGTCCCCGAGGAACTAAAGAGAGTTTGCAACACTAGACTGAGGTAGATGGACTCATTCAATTCTCCAAATTCTTTATTGCAAAATTTAACCCAAATTTTGCCCCAAAATGGAAGGCAGTTGATACCCGCCACCCCACCACCCTCCCCTCCACCCTGAGATCTTGTAATCTGCTAAAATCTGCAGCATTAATAATGACAAATGGGGAGCTCTGGTGAGGAGTAGGGAGGTGGGGGTGTGGAGGAGGAGTGGTGGGTATAGGGAAAGAGGACAGAAGGAATGGCAGTAATTGTGCCATGCCCAGTGTTCTTGATGGATCACTCTTTGCCATCCTGGGTCAGTAATTAATACAAAAAACAGCATTTTCTGTTTTGGTCTCAGGTTCCTGTATCCAGTATCTTGCTTTTTCCAGTTATTAATGTTGACTTCAAGACGACAAATTTCAAATGCCCAAGACCAGATAACTTACTCATAAACTTAAATCAGACAGCATGAGATGTGCCAGCTACTGTTCCTCTGTTCTCAAGTGGATAGAACTTACAGCACAGAAGTCAGCCATTTGGCCCAACTAGCCGATGCTGCTATTTATGCTGGTGTTAAACAATGTGTGCTTTCCCCAGTGCACACTCCATATTCTGTCTCCATATTCTTCTCTCCGGTTGCTTCCTCTCACCCGATCAGCATACCTTTCCATGTGCTTCTCTCGTGAACTTCCCTTAAATACTCCAAATGGTCACCAGTGACAGCTACAACCCACGAATGAATAAGTGAAACTTTACAATCTAACAGGGTTAAGCAGAAAAGGGTGTATACGTGTGTGAGATCTGTGTGAGAGTCCGTGATCTGAGTGAGGGTCCGTGATCTGTGAGGGTCCGTGAAGCAAGTTCTCTCACATTGATCTCTAAAAGTGAGACTTGTAACATCTGGACAGTGGTTCTCATGTGGCAGTTCACAGACATCTTGCTCAGCTGTTAAAGATACTTGAGTTTGTACAGCACCTTTCATAACATCAGACCTTTACAGCCAATGATGTACTTCTAGAGTGTGGTCAGTGTTGTAATGTGGAAAATACAGCAGTCAAGTTGTACACAGCAAGCCCCCTCAAACAGTAAGGTGATAATCGCCAGGCCCCCAACACCAAGGAAAACTCCCCTGTCCAAGGTGTGCTACGTGAGACAGCAGTGATAATCACTGTGCCACCTTACGATCTGTGCTTACTGGTGATAGGACAGAGGGAATGTCGGCAGTGACAACAGAGAAAATGTCAAACAAGGTGGAGCAATGTGTCAAGAATATTTTCTATGAGGAGAGGAGACATCCGGAAAAGAAAAATAATAACATCAAATAAAAATCAGACTTGCTTTATCTCCTCGATGCTGTGGCATTTGTGAAGTCCTGTTGCCAGTGGTAACATTCCAATAGGACTGACATCGATGGATTCAAGGCTGTGAGGGGAGATGAAATGTAACTGCGGTCATAACAGCAACATTAAATATAAAAGGAGCTGTCAGCAAATCTTAATCAGGACAGAACTTGTGATAAACAATTTGTGCTTTCCCCAGTGTACATTCCAAAAGCCAGCAAACATGAAAGGTTTTCTCAGGGCACGGGAGAAGCCAATCTGAAAAGCCATTTGATTTTTAAAGGGGGTCTGGACAAATATATGAATAGGGTGGGAATAGAGAGATATGGTCCCCAGAAGGGTAGGAGATTTTGGTTCAGATGGGCAGCATGGTTGGTGCAGGCTTGGAGGGCCAAAGGGCCTGTTCCTCTGCTGTAATTTTCTTTGTTCTTTGAAAAGGCAACCAGATCCAACCCGTCTTACTGAGCTTTCCGGTACCTGCTACAAGATAGAAGACAGTGGGGCAGCAGGAAATGAGGGGGTAGCTTATCTGCTTATCATCTGTGTTGAGGCTTAGCTTCAGAGCAGGCAGAAATAAAAATCCTGCTCATGATAGAGCTATTTAGAAACTGGTATAGATACACAAGAACTCCAGAAACATCATTAAACTAGGACACTATATTAAACTCATCACTGTTCTTACAATCCTCTTCCCTTAATCATCTTCCCTTCTCATCTAAAGATGCCGACTACCTGCTTAGGTACAATTCCACTGGCTCAAACTGCTCCCCACTACCGGTTACGTGAGTGCTGTTTGGACATGGAGGGATATGATTTTCATCGCAAGATCAGAGTTCATCAGGAACAGAGATGGACAAGGGCCAGTCAGCAGAAAGGACCCCTGCAAGTGGTCAGTGGCTTGCCAGCAGCAGGTGAGGGATGGGTCAGCGATCGGTCATGACAACTGGAGCTGCAGTCTACCCTGTGGAAATATTGGAATTGCTGAGAGGGGTCTATCTGAAGGTGCCCTTAACTGCACAGCAGGCCACCATTCTCTCAGTTCTGGTAGGCCTTCTACTGCCCTCCAGCTTGGGTCCTTAATCATTCAGAGAGCGCATACTCTGGCTATCACCTGGCCATTATTTCAAAAATCATGTTGGGTGACTATTTAGGAATATGGACAAACTGCTTGATTATAAAGTGGTCACAGCTGAGCTTAGTCTTGGTATCCAATAGGTCAGAGCCAGCAGACAGCAATTTACCTCTCTCCACCGACTCCTCCTTCCTTAGTCCAGTAGCACTGGAGTTTAAAATAGACTCTCTGCAGTTGTCACACTTAGCTCAATGTAGACAGAGGATTTAAAAATAGAATCTTACAGCCCTGTAGCTCAGTTTCACATTATGTAGTGCACTTAAGCAATAAAAGACCTAAGGAGTTAAACTTGCCGAATTCTCTGCTCATTTTATGAATCAGATTAATGTAACACTGGACAGGTTTATAACTGGCTCTCAAGAATCCTCGAGGGCTTTAAAAACCGGGATCAAACGCCAGTTCACGGAGCTTACCTGAGCTTCTTCAGACCCTGGAAAACAGGAAGGATCTCAGCCAATGTTCCTGCTCCTTTGTTCCCGACATTGTTTCGATATAAACTGAAAGTACATGAGGAAGATCTGTAACTCCATAAGTCAGGACAGAGTGACTTTGCTAACAAGCAAACACTGTCACCATACATCCATTTAAAGCTCAGGATAGCAGATCCATGAGGTGATTTGAGGAATGCTGACTTGCATCTGGTTAGCATTCATCATGTTCCTAGCCAGCCCACTATTGAAAATTCCCAGTGACTTCTGCTCAGTGGCCCTGGGAATGGTCACTGAATAAATCCCTGGGGATTGGACACTGCAGTTATGTCTGTTAATCCTCACTTTATATCACAGCACTACCACCACCAACAATAGGTAAGATACATCCTCATAGAACCTCAGATCACAATGACAGATATAGAAGTTAGAATGACAGGAGCACATGGATGGCGAATTTTCTCTTTTTTTCCCAGAGTGCCAAACTTAGGTGGGAAAAGTGCATTGCCGGCTGTTCCCATTGAATTTTTAAACTCTCTGTTAGGCTTACCAGACTGTAATTCCCTATTTTGTCCCTCTCTCCTTTTTTAATTCGTGGTGTTACATTTGCCACCCTCCAATCTGCTGGTACTCTTCCAGAATCTACAGAATTTTGGAAGATGATAATCAAAGCAACCACTATTTCTATGGCCACTTCCTTTATTATCCTGGGATATAGATTATCAGACCCTGGGGATTTATCAGCTTTCAGTGCCATTAATTTTTCCAGTATTATTTTTTACTAACACTGATTTTCTCCAATTCCTTAATTTAATTCACTGTGTAATATGCAGCCTAAGAGTTAGAGATCGAGTGAATGTTAGGAATGTAACACGTACAGAATTCTGCAATAGTAGTGTACAAGAAGTCTGTACATTATTCAAACAATGCCATCAGCACCAGGTAGGAAGTAA
This sequence comes from Carcharhinus amblyrhynchos, assembly GCF_965287045.1. NCBI lineage: Eukaryota > Metazoa > Chordata > Chondrichthyes > Carcharhiniformes > Carcharhinidae > Carcharhinus > Carcharhinus amblyrhynchos. The sequence goes on from NC_137327.1 coordinate 48,735,977, forward strand.
TACAGCTCATTATACCTACGTATAATACATCAAAATGATTTTACACTCATATTAATCGTACATTAACCTTGTATAAAGAATCAGGATTAATCCTCAGGCTGTTGAGGCCAAGTCACTGAACATATTTAAGGATGATACGGATAGATTGCGAAACACAAAAGGTGTCAAGAGGTGTGGGGTGAGAGTAGGAACATGGCATTGAGAGGGAGGATCAGCCACAATCACACTGAATGATGGAGCAGGTTCGATGGGCTGAGTGGCCTACTCCTGCTCCTATGGTTCTAAACTGCTTTTGTAGTTTCTGTGGAATATGGAAACACTTTGTGTAAGTATAGGTAGCTTTATTACAATAACTGGTTTGAACAGTCTTTGACGTCAATGTGAGAGGTTTGGAGCTGAAATGAACCCCCGCCCCCCACCCCCCCGCTGGAGCAATCCCATGCACATTAACAATTATGGGATGGATGAGTTATTTGCATCTAAAGATGGCAATTACAGACTAATAATGTGAATATTTCCACTGGTTATTCTGGAGAGGAAAGCAGCGAATGGAAGGAGATGGGTGTTGGCTAGGACCATAATGGAACTGCTCTCATTCACTGCAGTAAACCTTGCAGCTTACATACAAAAGAGCTGCAAGATTGTGAACTGTCATTGCCATGTGATTACCAGGATGTTAGAACATTTACCCTTGCAATATTTATGTTCCTGTCATGCGCACACAGACATGCCTGACACACACACATGCACACATGCAGACACGCCCGACAACACCTGACACCCACCCACATAAACATGCCTGACACATGCACAAAGCTATGATAAGAGAGAGACTTACTGGAACTCCAGTAGGTGCGGGCACTGTTTAATGATGGATGCAAGATGAGGAAATTCAATATCACACTGGTACAAACTGAAAATTAGCAAGTGGAAAAGACATTATTTGTTTGATACTGAAGAATGTTAAGAATAAAGAGAGAATAAAGAAGAGATTCTTCCCGCTTAGAAAGGATAGCAGGACTAGAGGGCACAGCCTCAAGATAAGGGGGGGGCAGTTTAGAACAGAGTTGAGGAGGAACTTCTTCACTCAAAGGGTGGTGAATCTCTGGAATTCTCTGCCAGTTGAAGTGGTGGAGGCTACCTCGTTGAATATATTTAAGTCACGGGTAGATAGGTTTTTGACAGACAAGGGAATTAAGGGTTATGGGGAGAAAGCAGTAAAGTGGAACTGATCCACTTCAGATCAGCCATGATCTTATTGAATGGTGGGGCAGGCTCGAAGGGCTAGATGGCCTACTCCTGCTCCTATTTCTTATGTTCTTAAACAATTTATCACACATAATTTAAGGCTTTTATAGAAATGCACCACAAATCAGTTAGGGTATAATAGGTATAAAAATAATGACAGTTAAGAATGTTCAAAGTATCCAGTTCAGATAGAGTATTTAACAGTAACTCAAACAGAATAGTCACCTGATTAAACGCAAGGCAGGATACTGTGCTCCAATGTCCATTCTGCTGCTGGAAGGGATCAGAAAGATCTCAGATCAGTTTTGCTTATTGTGTACCTTTGGAGGCTCGAGGAATTGTGGGTGTGTAACTCTGATGTGCAGTCTGTCTTTCCAGGCACAGACACAGTCTTGATATCTGTGCTGTTCTCCTACTGCGACGCTTATTCTACCATGGTCGGAAGGTTTATTAAAGGTGCAGAGACACCCACATGGAGGTGCCGTTGGCTAGGCAAAAGGGATTGCAATGGAGCAGGCTCCTTTTTGGAATCATTGTGAATATAATAGATGCAGGCTGAGGCAGTGGAGAAGCTGCAGGATTTTTGGGGAGCCAATTACAATGACTTTCAAAAGAATTGTCCAAAATCAGTAAGCTGTAATCCGCTTTAGAACCTCTCCCTTCAAGGGACCATAGAATCCCTACAGTACAGAAGGAGACCATTCAGCCCATTGAGACTGTACCAATTCTCCAAAAGAGCATCCCACTCAGGCCCAGCCGCCACTCTATCCCCATAACCCAATACATTTACCATGGCTAATCTATCCAACCTGCATACCTTTGGACACTAAGGGGCAATTTAACATGGCAAATCCACCTAACCTATAAATCTTTGGACACCAAGGGGCAATTTTTACATGGTTAACCCGCCTAATCTACAAACTGTTGGAGTGCTGTTTAATACACTCAGTGGCAGTTTCACAGAGACAGACCTCTTTCCAGAAGGAAAACCTGTAAAATGGGGAATTAAGAACATTGGTCTGAACTGTTTCTTCCTTTTGGGTTAGGGCTGTGGTTGCACAGTTAACACTGATTGAAATCAACCCAAGCTGGGGATTAGGATGGATGGCAGGGGCTGGGCAGAGGAACTACTCTTTATTATAGAGTTTGGTCGTTGATAAAGTTTACACTTATCATATTTCATGTCACACTATCTGTAACCCCTACAACTTGTCTGGACTTGCAAAATCTCACTAACTGTCCTGGCTGGAGACAATACACATCTCTTTAATTGTGCTTAATTCTTTCTCCACTCACACTGCCAGTACCTTTAAGACTTAATTACCTATAAAGACTTGCATTCCAACCATCATTTTGTATAATTAAGTTTGTGTCTTTATAAGCCCTGTTTGTGAATAGAACTCCCACTTAGCTGATGAAGGAGCAGTGCTCCGAAAGCTAGTGGCTTGTGCTACCAAATAAACCTATTGGACTTTAACCTGGTGTTGTGAGACTTCTTACTGTGTTGACCCCAGTCCAACGCCAGCATCTCCACATCATATTTCTAAGGCTCAGGGTAGAGTTATAGACAGGCCACATCCTAATTCTGTCTGAGAGTGGAACTGGAATTGCACTCAGGTTTTTGGCTGGTCTGGCTATAAATACTCAGCTGTTGCGTTTCTTTCAGTACAAGGCGTTGATAACATCCAACACACGATTATAGTTAATCCCAGCTCCTCTCCACCCTTGGGTGAGAGAAAAAAGTGAAGAAAACTTCTTTTAGACCGTGAAATCCCATTTGAAATGGATGGTAAAAAACCAAACACTGTCAAAGTACATATCACTGTGTATTCTGTCACTGTTGAATATCAGAGTTGGCAGATAAGGCTATTTGTAGGCATTAATTGCCTACTTAAGGGCCTATTCCCCTCCTCTCCCACCTCTAAACCTGTCTTGCAGCGTGCCCCAATTTTCTGTAAAGAGCTGGAACTTATAAACCTTCTAACAACTATAATTTGGATAATTTATGCCATTACAAATCTCACTTCCTGCACAATGTACTTCACGGCCCTGCTCATCGCAAAATCCTAAAATCATGCCTGAGGTCAACAGGCCTTTCCATGCCCACACCAGGCCCACATTCACGCTGATTCTCATGGCTGGTGGGATGGTAAAATTCCGGTCAATGTTATTCATGAACTCAGCTTACATTCCCCCACCCTAACATAGGAAATAATGTCTGGATATGCAGTGCTTGTAGTGGAGAGCAAATGTCTTAACCAAAGAAACATCGAAAATAGAAGCAGAAGGAGGCCATTGGCCCTTCGAACCCTGTCCAACATTCATCATGATCATAGCTGATCGCCCAACTCAACAGGCTAATCCTGCCTTTCCTCCACGTCCTTTGATCCCCTTTGCCTCAAGCGCTAAATCTAATTGCTTCTTGAAAATGTACAATGTTTTGTCTCAACCACTTTCTGTGGGAGCAAATTCCATAGGTTGACCACTCTCTCGGTGAAGTAATTTCTCATTTCTGTCCTGAATGGTCAACCCTGTATCCCTCCGACTGTGACCCCTGGTTCTAGATTCCCCCACCATCCTTCCTGCATATCTAGTCTTGTTAGAATTTTATAGGTTTCCATGAGATCCTCCCATATTTTTCTGAAGTCCAGTGAATAAAATCTTAAACGGCTCAATCTCTCCTCAATAGAAAATGTGGTTGACTCTCAACTGCTTTCTGAAATGGCCTAGCAAGCCATTCACATTCAAGAGCAACAAGGGATGGGCAATAAACGCTGGCCAGCCAGTGATGCCCATGTCCCATGAATGAATAAAAAAATAAAAATCTTGAAGAGTATTCTGCAAAATAACAATGAACAAGATATCTTCCTGCTTATAGGGTTTCGCTTTGAATCATTTCATTCCTTCAGACATTATATGTGAGCTTGGTACCCTATTACTAACTCACTGTTAGAACACAGAACATAGAAAACTACAGCATAAACAGGCCCTTCGGCCCACAAGTTGCGTTGATCATATCCCTACCTACTAGGCCTACCTATAACCCTCAATCCCATTAAATCCCATGTACTCATCCAGAAGTCTCTTAAAAAACCCCAACGAGTTCGCTTCCACCACCACTGACGGCAGCCAATTCCACTCACCCACCACTCTCTGAGTGAAAAACTTACCCCTGACATCTCCTCTGTACCTGCTCCCCAACACCTTAAACCTGTGTCCTCTCGTAGTGACCATTCCCGCCCTGGGAAATGGTGGCTACTTAGCTCCACACAACCATCATGCAAAGAGTGCTAGCCCCAGTGATAGGGTAAACACTTACAAAAAGAATCAAAAAGCTAAAAACAACAAATTGATAAAAAAATCATCATTCACATTGAAAAAATTGTATCCCAACATTTTGTTTTGGTTTGGATATTAAATAGCGCTTTGAGGATTAAACGGACTTAAAATATTTCTGAGCTCAAGTTCCCAGCAATGGCGCTCTACACCTTGAGAAACATGGGAGACGAATTAAATGTGCACGTGACATGGTTTGGGATCAGCTCACACTCTATGCAATATCATCTATCTCCATACCTGTCATAATCAGACAAAGGTGTCTCAGTAGATCGAAAGCCATTCTCCATTAACCGTATTAAAACACTTCTGTTCTTTACCCTGCAAAAAAAAAGGTTTCCACTGATATTAGCAGCAACAAAATGCAAATTGTCAAACAGGACAGAAAGCTTGGATTGTTTAGTTTTAAACTGAATTGGTGAGAATGGAAGATCAGCCATAGCAGATTATCTTTAAGGTAATAGTCAATAGATGGGTGGCAGTGAAGTCAAGAGAAATGCTCTTGCAGTGACTTTTTTAAAAATATTTTTCCAGCCTCTATGTAGCAATGCTGCTGTCCTCAATGAAGCAGAGAATCACCACAAGTGGGTAGCACCACAGGAAACAAAGAGTAGATGTCACCAGAGGAAGTCAGTTGGCAACATTCTGACCATAGCCTGGCTAAGTGCCTGTTATTTGTTTGATACCAACGCTTAGTGGGTTAGATTATGAGGCCAGGCTACAGAATTTTGTCTTGGATTTTGTCAAGTACAGGGTACTGAGTGGTGGTGCAACTGAGCTGTTTAAAATGTTAATATTATTTGACAGTGTGGATGCCTAGTTCCTCTGGAGGGAAAATCAAAGATGAGGAGATGTAATTTAAAATTGGAGCTTGGTCATTTTGGAGGAAAGCAGGAAGCAATTCTTCCCAAGAAAGCACATTAGAAATCTAAAATTCTCTCCCACAAAAGGTTGTACTGGAGCTTTCAATCTGAGATTGATATATTTTTAGTAGCTAAGAGTATTTTGAAGCGAAGGTGGATGAATGGAGTTGAGCTACAAATAAGGCATAATCTAACTGAATGGTGAAGTATGCTCGGGAGGGGATGAATGGTCTCCTCCTGTTCCTATAATCCCAGCCAAATTGGTCAGCAGTGCAGTTTCCTGATTGGTCAGCTGTCCAGAACCTCTGCAGTTACCGGGGAAGGCCTCCAGACAATAAAAAGACAAAATAAGTCAAGATTCACAATTTTTTACTAGCTGCGTTTACACAGAAATTTACAGCTGGTCGGCTGTTTGTGGTGAATTTGACACTTATAGTACATACAGATTCCACATCAAGACTACATTGTACATTGGCATCAGTTGAAAGAGGTTGCAGATAGTTTCCCTTTCCCCATGTCTTTAATCTTCAACTCCACAGGAAACCTCAAGTGCCACAGACACACACCACCAAACTATTTCCCAAATATTGCAATTCATCTATCATCCACCATCAGTTTAGGGGACAACATTCCTGAACCAGGCCCGCAATTGCCCCAGCAATTATCAATCACTCACATTCTCCTTCACTATTCCCTCAATATACAATGCAGATTTTGTGGAAAATCATAAAAAGAAAGCTAAATTAGGGAGGCCAAATGCAATTGTGATGTCATTGCAACTACCAGGTGCTCTGCTGTCAACCAAATGAGAATTGTTCTTTTTAAATGCAAGTACAAATCTGTCTTCCCTGTTCAATGAACCATTTAATTTCTGGGAATTAAACATTATTAGTGCTTTGACTGATGCAGGAGTGCTTTCTTTCCTAACCACATTTTTTAAAGATCTGGGTCTTGCAGAGCTTTTCACTGTTTCCAATTCAGAAAAGATCTTTTCACTTAATGGGACTTTGAGAAATATTGGGGATTATTTTGCCTCGAACAATTATAGAGAGAGGGGCACTATCTGATCAGCTGTGTTTTATAATGACTGGGATTTTCTGTTCCTGTTCATACTGGGTGGGAATGATGACAGGAGTGTAAAATCTCATGGGAGGCTCAAATTGCATTATACATCAGTCCTTCGCGACTGTCCCCGCCACCAGCCAACGACATAACGAGATTCCTGATGTCCAATGTCGGGAACCCCATTATAGTAAGTTTAATCAAATCATCAGGCCCCTACTCCTGATAATTGCCACTTTATATTATTCATGCATGTCAACACCAATGATGATTTGTCTCCCACAGTGCACCTGGTGTGCAGTACTGCCAGAAGAGTTCAAGTGAATTGCTCAGAGGGGAGAGAGTCATGCCCGGGCAGTACTAGAACAGTGCCCAGGCTCTGCCAGGAAGAAGTACGGGGGGATGGGGGTGGGGGTTGGTTGGTTGATGAGTTCTATTTTAACTTTTTTGCACCGGCCACCTTTTAAAAATGACCCATGTGTGACATTGTGGGATCTGCCCATGGATTTCTTTTTTCCAAAGTTTTCCACGATACAGTGGAGAAAGCCATCACTGGGGCCAGTAACTTCAATATTGCATTTACCACCCACTACCGATTCTCCTGATCTGCATGACTTTAATCAGAAGAGATATAAACTGGGCAAATGATGCAAATTTGCCAAAATCCAACATCATTCTTGCTGCATGGCAAATTTCTGATCCCCATACTCGCAGCAATTATGCAGGAATATATCTTTACACCCACCCCCTAAAAATCATTCAAACACATGGCTTGTAAAGCTGTTAACAAGCTGGATGCTATGGATTCAAAAACTTTCATAGACTCCCTACAGTGCAGAAAGAAGCCATTTGGCTCACCAAGCCTGCACTGACAACAATGCTATCCAGGCCCTATCCCCATATCTCCACATAATTACCCTGCTAATCCCCCTAACACTAAGGATCAATTTGCCATGGCCAATCAACCTAACCCCTACATCTTTGGAATGTGGGAGGAAACCGGAGCACTCAGAGGAAACTCATGCAGACATGGGGAGAACATGTAAACTCCACACAGTCAACCAAGGCCGGAATTGAACCCAGGTCCTTGATATTGACAGCAGCAGTTTCTAACCACTGTGTCATCATCCCACCATAAATTTACTGAAACGTTAAGCAATTCATGTTTTAACCAGTTTTTAGAATCACTTTTAAACTGAATTTTAAAAAATTCATTTATGGAGTACAGGCGTCGCTGGCTAGGCCAGAATTTATTGCCCAAGTCTCGTTGTCCTTCAGAAGATGGTGGTGAGCAATCGCTGAGATGTAGGTACACCCACAGTGCTATTAGGGAGGGAGTTCTAAGATTTTGACCCAGTGACAGTGAAGGAATGGTGATACATTTCCAAGTCAGGATCACAGTGACTTGGAGGAGAGCTTCCAGATAGAGGTGTTCCAGGTATCTGCCGCTCATGTCTTTCTAGATGGTGCTGACCAAGGAGTCTTGGTGAGTCCCCTGTAGTGCATCTTGTAGATGGTATACATGGCTACCACTGTTCATTGGTGGTGGAGGGAATGAGTGTTTGTGGAAGGGGTGCCAATCAAGTGGGCTGCTTTGTCCTAGATGGTGTCGAGCTTCTTGAGTGTTGTGGGAGCTGCACTCATCCAGGCAAATGGACAGTGTTCTATTATACTCCTGACTTGTGCCTTGTGGATAGTGGACAGACTTTGGAGACTCAAGAGATAAGTTAATTGCTGCAGAATTCCCACCTTTTGACCTGCTCTTGTAGCCACTGTATTTATATGGAGGTCAGTTTAGTTCAGTTGACTGGAGAGCTGATTTGTGATGTGCAGCGATGCCAACAGTGTGGGTTCAATCCCCATACTGGTTGAGGTTATTCATGAAGGTCTGCCTTCTCAACCTTATCCCCTCTGCTGAGGTGTGGTGATCCTCAAGTTAAATCACCACTAGTCAGCTCTTCCCCCTCTGGGATTATGGCAACTTTACCTATTTGTAACGCTTGTCCAGTTCAGTTTCTGGTCAATAGTAACCCACAGAATTTTGATAGCGGGGGATTCAGCAATGAGAATACTATTGAATGCCAAGGGAAGATGGTTAGGTTCTCTTTTGGTCTTGCGCCTTGTACATCAAAACAAGCAAGAAGTCTCACAACACCAGGTTAAATCTCCATATCATCAAAACAAGCAGCAGGCAGTCATGGAGGGGAAAGGGAAGCAGTTTATTGGATAAGTTCCCTGTACTGTCTGCTTTGGAAACTTGGTTCAATGTCTGGCACAATAAAAGTCTCCTTCCTATCTTCTTAGTTATAAGGCTCCTAAATTAAATGAGTTTGGAAAATCTTGTGCCAGGTTCCAGTGGGTACAGATCCACAGGAAAAAAAATACAGCCCTAGCCTGGCACTAACTGGCACTCAGTGAGGGTACAAGGAAAGCTGGTACAGAAATCGGAAATATCACATTGCACTTTCTGAGAGGCTTTTTTTGAGTTTGAAAATGGAGACACTTTGGAAAAGAGTTCTAGGAACTTCCCTCCACACATGAGAAAATTCTACCTCATTGGGTTTGTGAGAAGCTAACACAGTGAAAATGGAGTGTGTTCTTGTTGGATACGCACAACTTCTCTTTTTCTCATTTAAGGACACTGTTTCTTTCCCTCTCTCGGGAGATTGAATGGCTACAGGGAAGAAGGAAGTAACAAATCTTAATTCTCCAGGCATCACGAGTGTGTGGCGGGTTTGATGGATCCGGAAGTCTTTTCCTTTGTCATTTTCTTACTTACGGATGGATACCCATTTTACACTCAGCTGGACTTTAGGCTGAGTTAGACTTTAACTCACTCAAAACCCATTTCTTTACACAGTGTTAAAATCGGACTATGTGACCTCAATGGAACCAATCCAAAATTGGGCAGGGCATGGGCACCTAACATTTGCCCAACATGCGGACGGCATGGTAGCACAGGGGTTAGCACTGCTGCTTCACAGCTCCAGGGTCCTGGGTTCAATTCCTGGCTCGGGTCACTGTCTGTGTGGAGTTTGCATATTCTCCTCGTGTCTGTGTGGGTTTCCTCCGGGTAATCTGGTTTCCTCCCACAGTAAAAAGTCTGACAACACCAGGTTTTAGTCCAACCTATTTATTTGATAATATACTCACAAGCTTTCAGGGTTAGTCCCTTCGTCAGGTGAATGGAGAGTTCTGGCCTCAGACAGAGCATATAAAGCACAGACAGTTTACAGATTACTGATTAGAATGCGAATCCTTACACCTAACCTGCTGTTCAAGACCTGAAGTGGCTGATAATGTGAGTGGAAGGAGCCCACAGACAATCTCACAATGCTCCACTTCTCCAGTTTCCACCCTAAACATGTTAAAGAAGCCATTCCCTATGGACAAGCCCTCCGTATACACAGGATTTGCTCAGATGAGGAGGATCGTGACAGACACCTCCAGACCCTGAAAGATGCCCTCATAAGAACAGGATATGGTGCTCGACTCATAGATCGGCAGTTCCGATGTGCCACAGCGAAAAACCGCACCGATCTCCTCAGAAGGCAAACACAGGACACAGTGGACAGAGTACCCTTCGTCATCCAGTACTTCCCCGGAGCGGAGAAGCTACGACATCTTCTCCGGAGTCTTCAACATATCATTGATGAAGACGAACATCTCGCCAGGGCTATCCCCACACCCCCACTTCTTGCTTTCAGACAACCACACAACCTCAAACAGACCATTGTTCGCAGCAAACTACCCAGCCTTCAGGAGAACAGTGACCACAATACCACACAACCCTGCCACAGCAACCTCTGCAAGACATGCCGGATCATCGACATGGATACCATCATCACACGTGAGAATACCATCCACCAGGTACATGGTAAATACTCTTGCAACTCGGCCAACATTGTCTACCTGATACGTTGCAAGAAAGGATGTCCCGAAGCATGGTACATTGGGGAGACCATGCAGACGCTACGACAACGGATGAATGAACATCGCTCGACAGTCACCAGGCAAGACTGTTCCCTTCCTGTTGGCGAACACTTCAGTGGTCACGGGCATTCAGCCTCTGACCTTCGGGTAAGCATTCTCCAAGGCGGCCTTCACGACACACGACAGCGCAGAGTCTCTGAGCAGAGACTGATAGCCAAGTTCCACACACATGAGGACGGTCTCAACAGGGATCTTGGGTTCATGTCGCACTATCTGTAACCCCCGTGACTTGCCTGGGTTTGCAAAACCTCACTTACTGTACTGTCTGGAGACAATACACATCTCTTTAAACTGTGATCAGTGCTCCTTCCACTCACATTATCAGCCACTTCAGGTCTTGAACAGCAGGTTAGGTGTAAGGATTCGCATTCTAATCAGTAATCTCTAAACTGTCTGTGCTTTATATGCTCTGTCTGAGGCCAGAACTCTCCATTCACCTGACGAAGGGACTAACCCCGAAAGCTTGTGAGTATTATCAAATAAATAGGTTGGACTAAAACCTGGTGTTGTCAGACTTTTTACTGTGTTTACGCCAGTCCAACGCCGGCATACCCACATCATTCCTCCCACAGTCCAAAGATGTGTGGGTTAGGTTGATTGGCCATGCTAAGAAATTGCCCCTTAGTGTCTGAGGATGTGTAGGTTAGAGGGATTAGTGGTTATAATGTGTAGGGATATGGGGGTAGGGCCTGGGTAGGATTGTGTTCAGTGCAGACTCGATGGGCCGAAGGGCCTCTTTCTGCACTGTAGGGTTTGATGATTCTTGATGATGAACATCAGCCTGCAAAGATCGGTTCAGCTTTGGAGAATGTTTCAGTTTCCAGTTTTGCTCACCTCAACCCCAATGAGTAAAACTAAAAGATAAAGTTTTGAAATTGAACAGTCAAATATACAGCCCATTCATGACAGTACAACATGTCAATCAGATAGGTGATGGAGCAACCCAATCAGTTCCAGTTTCAATCAGTTCCTACTGACCTAATGTCTGCAATGTTCAAATGGGTGCAGACGCATTGCACAAGATCAGTCACATTTTCACCATATATCCACCGCTCTTCAAACCTGAAATACAAAACCAATATCAGCACTGCTGTCATCTGCATTTTAATTTAAACACTACAGATTCTCAGGTGACCAAAGAGGAGGATTTCTCACCTGCAAAAGGGTGGGAATAGAGGTGAGAAGGCACACAAAAATGCCAAGTGCTCAGATGCTGGTTCGCTGGCTCCTTGCACTCAGGCGACTGTCTCAGAGGAAGAATGGAGTGGGGATCGACAGCAGGGCTACATGACCAAGGTCATCAAAGGTCTAGTGAAAGAAGGTGAGTGGGATTTTCCACTCAGCCTCCAGGTCTCTGCAGATAGCAGGGGCCAGGGTTAGTTACCTGGAGGGAGCCTCCTGGCTGCCAATACAACTGCTAGGCAGGCTCAGAGGTCTACATGGAGTGACTGTTTCATATAAAATTGTTTCCCATTCGAATCTTAACAGTGAGTTCATGAATCTGCAGGGAAAATCCTGCCCAGAACTCAACTGGGGAACTTGAATTGAAATTCCTTCAATGCACTGGTATATGAAAGATAAAAAAGGACAAAATAATTCACATGTAGGAGCCTTGAAAAGAAAGTCAAAATACCACAAAACAGAGTCGTTAAGCAGTATTCAAAGCTAACAACAGCAAAGGCAGAGCCTTTAGGAAAAGGAGTTGGGAAGTGGAACAACTTAAAGGCAAGGAACACTGCATCATTCCTTTCAGTGAAGGTGCTTACCTGACCGTGAATGCTTTGGGGCAATTCTTTAATGCCACTAAGAGATCTTTCACAGCAGCAGGAGAAATTCCATTCTTTTCCAGGCTGGAAAATAAAACAACAGTAAGTTTAGGAGAGGCGGTGGCGTAGTGGTTATGTCACTGGACTAGTAATCTAGAGACCCATGGTAATGCTCTGGGGACCTGAGTTTGAATACCACCGTGGTGACATTTGAATCCAAATAAAAATTTGGAATTAAAAGTCTAATGATGACCATTGCTGATTGTCGTAAAAACCTATCTGGTTCACTAACACCCTTTAGGGAAGGAAATCTGCAGTCCTTACCTGGTCTGGCCTACATGTGACTCCAGAGCCACAGCAATGTGGTTGACTCTTAAATGCCCTCAAAAATGGCCTAGCAAGCCAATTAGGGATGGGCAATAAATGCCAGTGACACCCGTGCCCCATGAATGAATAAAAAAGCTAAATTCCATATTTCCCAGGTGTTGGAGGATTATCCCTTGTCCCAACAGCGATTAACCACATTTTTATCCCAAAAATGGTCATAATTTTGGCTTTGTTCTTTAATCTGGCTCTGCGATGAGCTCTTATCTGGTTGTATACAGCATCACATCTTGAAAGCACTGGCTCTTAAATTCCATGGAAGCCCCTCTGGTCTCCAGCTGTCCCACTGGAACTCAGCAGTTCAGCCAGCAGGGATATCTAATGATGGCCAGGCTATGCCATTTTCCTGAGGTTTCTGCCCATCTGTTGCTAAAGTTATAATGGGAAGATTGCTGCTTGCCCAGGAGAATGATATGGTCACTTTTTATTATACTGGGCAACTTCAACTGATTAATACTTAAAGATGGTGCTGAAAAATTGTTGTCAGTATAAATCTCTAAGCTCACCATGTTGTTACTGGGCACATAATCTATGTTCCAACATGCTTTATCTGTTGAATTATGGATTTTTGGAGGGGGTGGAGTTATGACTGAAAGCTTTAAATAAGTTTGTAACAGAGATATTGGAAGAATTTACTGTTTGGGGCAGGATTCACATCCACCGGCTAGACAACTGGTGAGAACCCCATGTTGAAGGAATTCAGAAGGCCCCATGCAATTTTGGAAGAATCAGACACTTGCCTGGGCAGCACTGGAGCTCCTGTTGAATCAGCCCCGAATAGGGCAGAAATCCCACCACCCCCCCGCCAAATACTGCTGGCCAATTAGAGGTCAGCAGCTCTACATAACCAACAGTGCCACTGGGAGCAGTGGGAACTGCCAGTACTACATGGCCCTATGCCAGGTAGTAAAGCTGAATTCCTGCAAGAGAGATAGGTAGGGTGGCCTTGACTACCAGGAGAGAGGCCCTGCCAAGAGGGGTGAGGGGGTGTTCAATAGAAAGGGCAGAATGATGCCATCAATTGTTCCGTTCCACCACCTTCTTGGTAACTAGTCCTGTGATCGTGTACAGAGTGCCTGACACAAGGGCATCCCTTCCCACTAGGAAGGTTGTGTGGTCTCCCCACATTGCGAATTGCCCACTGGCCATTGGTAAAGTCTTGACTGTGGTAGCCATTTAAGGGCCTCAATTGGCCTCCGAGTGAGAAGACTGCTCTCTATTCTTTCTGTCTGGAGTTTATTTGGGGCACTCGGGAAGGTCTCCACTCCATTCCCTCCCAGCCAGTCAAAAACACCCAGCCCATCGCCTCCACAATTGCCTCCGTGGGGTTGGAACGTGGGCATAAGATTGTGCCCATTTTTCTAGGATATTTCACCAGACATCTCTTTTAACATCACAGGTACATTCTTTTTAAAAGTATAATGTCTTCTCTGTCCACTGCAATCCCCCCCTCACCAAATGTTAACAGTTCAGAAAGCACTGTTCATAGAACAGCAATAGCACTGTTGAATTCTCCTCTGATTCAGAAGCACAGGGGAAAACAGAGCCTTCAAGGCTGAAATGGACAAATGTTTGTTAAGTAAGAATATCATAGGATATGGAGCAAAGGAAGGTAAATGAAATTAAGGTACAGGTAAATCATTATCTATCTGGCAGGATAGGTCCAAGGGGCAGGATGGCCTATTCCTGTTTTCCTAAGTGGCAGTTTCAAGTGCATTAACAGAATCAGTGCTTGCCAAATGAATAGGCAGGTCCCCTATCCCACTGATGAGACTTGGTCAGGTTTTCCGAGCTCCTTGCAGGGATTATACTGTACATTTGTTTGATTAGTGCTTGACTCACTTGAGCTCCTTCAAGCCTTTGAGTTTATCCATGACTTTGACCAGGTTTCGCAGGCCCTCATCCCCCATCATGTTGCCGGCCAGGCTACAATAAAACACGACAGTTCAGTTTGGCAGTGTTTCAAGCATTTCTAAGCATTTCCTAGTGATTAACAAACTGCATTTATAACTGCTCCTCCTGAGTTACAAGGTGACTTACAACCACATTCAAATAACATGACATAAGTCAAAGGAGATCATAGTTCACCACACAGACTCAGAACAGAATATGTGGAGTACTTTGGCCAGAAACACATTCAATTCTTAGGGATAGCGGGCCTGATTCTCCCCAAAAAATTTGAAGTGCTGAACTGGCAAGAAAAAATGGTGTAATTTATGATAGCTTTTTCAGTCGGTAGTTCGGATTGAATCTCCCACACTTTGTGCAAGGCAGAGGTCACAATCATGAATATCATTAAAAGCATGGGGTGGGGGGGGCGATGGGGCCTATTCACGTCAGAATCTGACAGTTCTGGAACTCTGCGCATCGCATGCTGGCCAGGAACACAGCAATCTCCAAACAACCACACCCCCCATCGCCCCGCCAACAAACACTGTCAATTTGCTCCCCCCCCCCCCCAAGCGGATCACCCCCTCCCCCCCAGGGAGGTAGACACCCCCCCATGGGAGGCAGACAGCAGAGGTAGACAACCCCCCCACCCCCCAGATCACTGGCCCCCCAGCTTTGACTGATCTTATCTGTAAAGTAGTAGCGGGCAGCCCAATTGTCCCCTACGCTCCACATACAATAGGCCCCGACCCCTTGGCACTGCCCAATGCGCAGTACTAATGTTCCTCCCCGCGCATTAGCACTTTGCCCATTGGGCAGTGCCAGGGTGCACAGGCTGGCACTGCCAGGGTGCCCATGCCTAGGAGGCACCCCCTGCTACCTGACACTCTGGGGGGGGCCCCTATTACCCCCCTTCACTCCAGCAGGGTCTCCCGCTAGTTCCCCGAATGTGGGGAGTTACTCTAAATCCCACCAAAGTGAAATACTCCTGGCAGGTTGGGAGATGCTAGTAGGCCCAGAGAATTCAGTCCTGGGCCCAATAGTGACATTTAAAATACATGAGAAACAAATTAAAATCACTTATCCCGTCTTCCCACCAGTTTCCATGTGGTCACGACTGCGCACCTCTCCGGCTGTGGGAGACGCGCGTATGTCGGAAACGTGTGCATGAATTCTGTGAAATGGACATGCACGTCTCCCAACCTGATACATCAAAAAACATGCACGTTGGGATGGGAGAATCGGGCCCAGCAATTCTTGGAAACGGTACAGATTACATCTGCAAGATCTGGTCACTGAGTTACAAAGACAAAAAGAATTGACTGAGGGACATACCTATGAAGTCTGCTCTGTCTATAGCTGTTACAACATAATCCCAGCACTATGTATTTTGTCCATTTTTCCAGGTTGTTCACCATCACAGAAATGTAATTTCGATCCCATTTGTCTGGTTCACAAACAAGCCCCAGAGCTAAAAGGATCTGCTGTTCTGAACAAACTCTGATTCATAGATTCCCTACAGTGCAGAATGAGGCTATTCAGCCCATTGAGTGTTCTAACAAATTACAGTGGCAGAATCCAACTAAATTGTGGCCTTTTCAATATGATTATGGAGTTTAGACAGCCTGATCTTCTCCATAAATAACACTCTGGTGAACCTGTAGCCCTTGGGTGGCATGGTGGCACAATGGTTAGCATTGCTGCCTCACAGCGCCAGGGACCTGAGCTCAATTCCAACCTCGGGTTATCGTCTGTGTGGAGTTTGCACACTCTCCCTGTGACTGCATGGGTTTTCTCTGGATGCTTCAGTTTCCTCCCACAATCCAAAGATGTGCAGGTTAGGTTGACTGGCTGTGCTAAATTGAACCTAGTGCTAGGGGAATTAACAGGGTAAATAAGTGGGGTTACAGAAATAGGGCCTGGATGGGATGGTGGAGGGTACAGAATTGATGGGCCGAATGGCCTCCGTCTACACTGTAGGACTCTATAATTCACCCATTTTTGTTACTCATCACTATAATATCACATAGAATATCACAAGCTCAATGGCACTGAATCACGTGTACCAGTTTGCTATGCAGATTTGCCTGCCCAATCATCAAACCACCCATTCCTATACTCCAGAAAGCCAGTGGCTGAAATGTAGAACTGGGACCAATCTTCTCACACTTTTCTATTTATTTACAGCCTTACACATTACTCGTATACACCTCCCAACTCAACGACCACCATTTCAATCTGTGTCTATTCACAAGAGCTCAGATGAATCCCATTAATTCCTATCACATGCATACAGTTAAATAGATTATTTTCTCTCATTTTAAATAAAAAAGAGTTCATGTGCATAACAAAAGTTTCTAAGTAAATTAAATCAAAGACCTCCATATTGTGTACAAAGCCTGACAAGATATCCCTTCAGTCAGACTCCTAACAATTGCTTTGTATTTGTGCTTTGTTTTGTAAAGCAATCAGACAACTGGTGACTTGTACCAACTAATTAATTTTAGCGATTCGTTTTCTCTTTCGCATTTGTCTCAAACCACCAAAACCATTGCTTTTTATAGAGTATTTTATCTCACAACTATCTACGTTACACTCAATGGATACACCTGCCAGAATTTTTCTGGCACGCCCTGATTCCGGCATTCTCCATTGGCCTCGGGCAGGCAAGGCAGTAAAATTCCTGCAACCACCTTCAATTTATCCTTTGCACAGAATCACACTTAAAATATTTGACAAACACAATTCCACAGCCTCTGTCTCCACAACCGCCACTGAGCATGCAGCTATTTTCTTGGCTTCCCAAGCTAGAAAGGACAATATTTCCCATTTTCACCCATGATCAATACCCATCAGGAAGTTTAGCATGTGAAGGATCACTAAAATTGATGAGTTTCATGTTCTTCGGGTTACCTAAGAATGGGAACTTAAGTACGCATTCCTCCAGATATAGGCCAGGAGGACAATTTTTAAAAATATTTTATTTGCCCTGAAAACAAGTTAAATTCAGGCATGGACCACTGTAATACTTACGATACATCAAAATTAGCATCTACCCTTATCTGAGTGTCCAATCAGTTCAATCAACCAATCAAGATCGGTATTTTTTTTAGATGTAACATCATCTTTTTGTAATGATTTGTATAGTTAACTGGAATTGGAGTAACACTCTCTGAACAGGAATGTTGATTTAAAGTTATTCTACACTACTTAGTATCTTATCCAATGTACTCAAGCAAACCTGACTCCAAATTTTAAATTCTACTCTAATGCATATCATGGAGCAGCCCATTAGAAATCATCAACATGCATCATGAAAATGTCTGGAAGTTTTCCTTTATGATACCAATAAAATGTTGCAGCATCTGAGTTGAACGGAACCTATTTCCAATAGAACAGATCTCAGCAAAACAAACTATATCCTGGAAGCAATATTTCAGGCTACAGACAATTTTTTTTGGTTTCCACAGTTTTCCTGATGCATCTGCCCATTTAGTCACCTTGCGGAAACATAGCTTCTATATCAATTGATCCACACTCCCCTGGATATGTAGCTAAAGGAGCTAAAAAATAATTTCAAGTTACTTTCCCAGCTATGGAAGAGTCCACTGTACTAATTGCATCACCCCATCACTTTTCAAAAGCAAATGGCCTTGCTTCAGCCTTACATAAACCACCTGCATAAACTTTTTCAGCATAAACCCACTTTGGGGCAAGTTGGTTGCCCTTATCTGAATTTCTGAATAATATGCTTTCATCTGCATTCTACCTGCCTTCAACTCTTCCATTGCAAAGATGGCAATATCCAGTATCTGGACAATTTTGAAATCTCGGAATCTTCTATTCTTTGTGTCACTTCTGAACGGCATATTTTTTCCACTAAAGCTGCAAGAAATGATGGTTTCTGCAGGAAAATGTTCAAGGAACAGGCATCTGATCCAACAGGTGTTCCCTCTCCAAAAGCCGTACACCAGATAGGACCAGGAACCATACCAGACACCTTCACACAATCCAGCAATTTAAATAGTGGTAGCAATCCAGTTGTACCAAAATTGAAGGCTTTATAAAATCTGTTAAATTCTTCCACGGAATAACCATCTGTTTGCCAAAATCTTACTAAATTCTGATCATGGGTCATAGATGTTTAACAGATCATCTTTCTTATAGACTTAATCCAAGGACTCTAATGGACGGTCCAAACCTTCATCACTAACTAACTGATGGGCAGCTAGCTCAATACGTTGTGATTTCAATTAGGTGATGAACAACCAAGACCGGACCCAGTTTCCTCTTTGGTAGGTCTTAATCCATGTCCACACATCCACTTGATTCTCCATTAGTCGTGTGGTTAATACTCAGAGGGCAATCGTCCCCCAACGACTTTCACTTGCTTTTTTGCCATTTTTCACAATAGCTACTAAGATCGCATCTTCCTGTCGATTTTTTTTCTTTGCTTCTAAACTTCACCTTTAGGTAATCATCCTCTGCCACTATGTTCTATTCCAGAATGCCAGATAGAACAGGAGCCAATCTTTACACATTTTTTTACTATTTATAGAGTTACACATTGCAAACATACACTTCCTAACCTAACAACTACAGTTTTAGCCTGTGTCTATTTATAGAAGGCTCAAATTAATTCACAGTTAATGCCACAACCATTCTACCATTAAACACAATTAATATACATTAATATCGGTAAACATTAATATATGAAATACCCATCTGCCATTGTTTTCAGAATGAAAGGTACAATATTGTAACAAGTCTAATCACAGTTTGTTGTAGTGCGACGTGAGCTGCAAGGGGTCATCTTCAAGGCCATTCTTGAGCACCACTCAAATAAAGAAACATTTTAAGGGGGAAATTTTACTTACTTCAGTTCTGTCAGATGGGTGCAGCATTCAATGATGGAGAAGAATTTCATCAGCTCTTTCTCTTTGAATTTACATTCCTTCACACTGTAAACAATCCACAAAGGAAATAATTCACAGCAATATTATCAAAAAGAATCCTGCATTCACTAATCCCTAGAACGTGTAAAACCTGACCACTCTTTGAAAGGTTACTGATTCTGCAGAATATTATTCTGCAATAAGTGCTGTAATGGCAGAGTATGTTATTTTTCATGGTCTGGATGTATGTGATGGGTACACCAATATATGGGGTATACATGACATATTCACTGTTTTTAAACTATTGACTGTATGATTATATGTTACACCGAAGGTGAAACCAAGGACAAATTTCCACTTATGCGTGGACAATAAAGTTCGAGTCTGGTCCATATTAACAAAACAGCAAGTGTCAAGTGTCAAATTAAGCAGGAAAGGTAGCAATCAAGAAATAACAGGAATCATAAAATAACGTGAATTGAAAGTTGGCAAGAGAGTAAAAATCTGATGTGAAAAACTAGGAATTCAGATAAAATGGACAAAATTAATATAAACAAAGGTAGGTGGAGACAGTGAAGTACGTCATTTCATTAACAGGATGCCAAATTATGAAATGTATTGATTATGAAATGTACAGTTAGAATGGACACAGAATTCAGATCCATTGTGCTCTTTTTTGAGCACTTAGAGGTTCAAAGTGGCATGCTTGACCCTTGCATACATTTGTGAACTGCCATTTTGGTGAGGGTGCTGGCGTTAGTGCAGTGAATTTCTGATGGAAACATGCAGAGCCAAACAGAACTATCTTGCCACAAGTGTGATCGCAGCGTAAACCTTTCACTTACTGTGGTAGGAAATATGGTAATCCGCTCACACAATTCAGATCAATGTGCATCATACTTTTACATTAGTTTACAACATTCATCGCCAGTTGGAAACCAAGGAAATAAAGTGTTCACGATGGCAAAGAAAACACAATATTCTGCTTATTTGTCTTACTATTTTACCACCAAGTGTGCAAAACACGAAAGGACATTTGAAAAAAAGAATGTGAGTATTGAGATCACGTTCCCAAAAAACAGTGGGGTGATTACCTGTCCCTTCCTGCCTGTGGGAACTCCTGGTCCCACCAATGTTAAACCCCCACCGTGGGTTTCCCAGCAGAGGGGTGGAATCAGTGAGAAAACCCAATGACAAAGCTCCTGCCACCAGCCAATTGAGAAATACACTATGGCAGGTGTGGAAAATCCACCCCACCCACACCCAGTGTCTATTACTCATTAGTTATTTACTAATCAGAAAAGCAATCAGTCATACTTGAAGTTCCAAGTAGCCACATAGTAGTTTGTGTCTTAGGCATATTGGGTGGGATTTTCTGTGCCCCCCTCATGGCATGTATTGAATTTGCCAAGTTGGTCCACCATTGGCTGATAGTGGGATCTTCTGGTCCCATCACTGCCAATGGGGCTTCTGGCTGTTCACACCCTCCTCTGCTGGGGTCAGATGTTGAGGGGGTGGGGGGGGGGGAGGTGTTAGCAGGATCGGAAGATTCCACCGGCAGGGACAGTCGAAAAATCCAATCGACTGAGTCTAAAGATCCAAATCCAGTTCAGCTCATTCTCATTTGGTGAGGCTCTGTACTGGGTGAAGATGTATGCCAGAATTTTACCACCTCTCCACCCAAGGCTGGTAAGATCCTGCCTGAGGCCAATGGAGAATGCCATTCTGCAAGCCTTACCCACCCTGCTGGTAAAATTCTGGCCATAACCACTTAGGATTTACAAATGTGAAGAAGAACACAGTTAAAGAACTCACTCACCTGCACACTTTGCTTTCACATCTCTTTGCAAACTTTATAAAGGATCGTCCATGTGAAGACAAGCTGTGCAAACAAATGAGAACATGTTAAAAAGGCTCTACTTCTAAATTGGATAAAAATAAATACTATAGCAGTGGACCTCAGACAGGTACTGCCAAAATCCTGGTAGAATTTGATCCATGTTTAGTACCTAATGATCCAACTGGTTGTCCATTTCTTTATTGTATAGAGTTCTGACAGACTGAATTACCTTGAAGGTATGAATTTTTAATGGACTGAGCAAACCTTTCCTGTCCTCTGGCCTTTCAGACAATTCTTGGTTCTCATAAATACCTTACCTAGTTATGTTGGGTGGGTTTTATGGCCTCGCTTGACCCGAGACTGGAAAATCCCTCCCGAAGTCAACAGATATTTCCAATACCCGCCTTTCGCCTGCTCTGATTCCGTGGCAGGCGCGCTGGTAGAATTTCAGCAGTAGTTTTTAAATCCTAGGCTGACTCACTCTCTGGTGAATCCACTACCATGTCTCAGTGAGATACAGAGCGGGATTTCCCCATCCCACCTGCCATGGGAATTGTAGCCGGTGGGACAGGACCATGCAAAGGCCTTAGGTAGGATTTTCTGCTACTGGGTCGAGCATAGCCGGAAAATCCGGTCCAGAGTTTACATGATATAAGCTCTGCTGAATACCCCAATATATCTATATTCATTGGAATTTCAGAACTAAATTTAATTGTAGTTCCAGTGCAATATTTCATGGCAAATTAACTTCTTGGAGATCAATCATCACTAATGCATGGGGACTATCAGTGAGTTTTGACCATATAGTGCCATGGTAGCACACTGGTTAGCACCATTGCCCCGCAGTGCCAGGGACCCGGGTTTGATTCTTGTAGATGGAGGAAGAATGTCTACAACAATGATTTAACAACAATATGGCAATAGTGACTTTAAAATGGATATTCTAGCTGAGAGTTAAGCATGCTGGGATTTTTGGTCAACTTATAATTAAAATCAGATGCAGATCGTCAAGTTGCTGAATCAGGTAGCTGGTCTGGGAACTGTGATCTGACATCTGAAGCTTCCTGTGTTGATTAAATAAGGGAAGTTGTTTACATTCGACATTGTGGCCTCAAATTTTACTGCTGTTATGTGTGGTACCTGTCATATGAAGTAAGTGCAATGGCATTGCCACAAGTAATTTCATTGGATGTTCGACCTTGTGATCGATTTCTGGTTACAGAGTTGGCTAGATGACATGGATTCGTCTGGATTTGTGGATAAAAGACACTGCAGTCCTTTGTCTGCCAATGATAGTTCTATAGAGATTAACCATCTTAAGGTATGTGCCCCAAAGGAATTTTCCTCTGAGAAGACAGATTCTACATTGGGGATATTTTTTGGCCAAGGTTTTCCTAACTTGGCCGTCTATATTTTCAGCTAAATAATTAAAGTTAATGTTCAGTTATTGTGCAGTTGAGAGTTAAAGTTCAGTAAAAAAGATAATGAGTTGCAACTGTTTAAGTTTGAATTGGTATCTGAAGTGTTAAATAAAGAAATAGTTAAATGAATTAAAGTTGATTCCTGTTCTTTTTTGTCTCATTAAACTGGAATGCTCACAAGGTGTTTAAATTAAAAGTCGAACAATGGTTTGGGTCACTGTCTGTATGGAGTTTGCACTTTCTCCCTGTGTCTACGTGGGTTTCCTCTGGGTGCTCCGGTTTCCTCCCACGATCCACAAAGATGTGCTGGGAGGTGCATTGGCCATGCTAAATTCTCCCTCAATGTACCCGAACGGGCGCCAGAGAACGGTGACGAGGGGATTATCACAGTAAGTTCATTGCGGTGTTAATGTACATCTATCTGTGACAATAATAAATAAACTTTAAAACATGGCCTTTTAAGAATAGCTCAGAAGAGCCAAGCAAAAGAACGGAAAATGCTAAGAGTGTACTGAGGGTTGATTAGTACCTCACAAAGAGAACATTTGTAGAGAAACCTATCCCAAAATTCAGTTATGAATGAAGAAACTCAGTGCTAAACTATAATTGCCCTTTCCTTTTCCACATACTGACTAATGTATTGGGTATTTCCAATGTTTTCCAACCTTGCCCTCAACTTATACATTTTCTAATTGTGTTCAGAGGGTTTGGAAATCTCTACCCCAGAGGGCTGTGAAAGCTGTCACTGAGAGTGTTTAAGGTTGAGATTGACAGATTTCTGATTAACAAGAATGGAAAGAGTTGTGGGGTTAATGTTTGATCGTATTAAATAGCAGAGCAGGCTTGATGGGCTGAAGGGCCCCTGCTGTTCCTGTGCTTTCTAGTGTTTGGCTCATTGTTTTATCCACACATTTCATGGTTTTGGTGATCTGTTTCAAGTCCCTCCTCATACTTTTCATGGAGGACACTGAGTTCAGTCACTTGCAGGTTTCTTCACGCCTTAAAGGGCAAGAGGCAAGACTGTTTCAGGGTCCTGAAGCTGTTCCCGGGGCAGGAACAGTCACTGGTTGGGATGTTGGCCAGGGATGGAGACAGGTTTCCTATCCAATTAAAGATGACAGGTGGGCTCTCGATTAAGCTAGAGGGCCAATCAGAAGGTCAATTCATTTGTACATGTTAATTTGCTCTCACTTGTAGAGTAATGCCCTGCAGATAGACTGCGATCTTTGCTCTGCACCAGTTTGATGCCGTTGGAGGATTAATGATCAATTCCTGCTCCTTCTTGCTCTTTACCAGTGGGCTCCTGAAAGGGAGCACTCAACTGTGTTCCTGTAGGATCAGGATGAAATAGGGCCATTTTATGTTGCCACTTTAATAGCATGTGCATCCCGTGGAGTTGAGTCTAACCAAAGTTTCTTTAGCCTAATTAAGTAGCGCCCTTTTATACTGGATCCCATTTATAGTCCTGTTCCTATGTACATCACCTGACCTTTCCTCAAACCTACCTGTCAGATTTCTGCAGATCTACATATTAATGCCTTTCTGCATTATGCATATTTAGAAACATATAAAAACAATTTTTTGCCTCTTGCTCATATTTCCCGCCCCGCTATGCTACTCCATTAGCGGGACGGAAAAATCCCACCATAAAGACAACAGGAAAGAATGCTAGCCCACCCAGACTGTCCCCTGTTCATGATGCCTGGACCATGAATTCTGACATCCCAGAAGCCATATTGTAATCAAGTATCAAGATATCCTGAGCAAACTGTGGCATATCTGAATTGTTCCAATAAAAGAAAGTGACCCTTTAATTCAGTAAGAAGTCTCACAACACCAGGTTAAAGTCCAACAAGTTTATTTGATAGTAAACACACAAGCTTTCGGAATGCTGTTCCGTCGTCAGGTGTGTGGAAAGTTCTGGTCAGGGAACTTTCCACTCTTCTGATGAAGGAACAGCGTTCCAAAAACTTGTGGGTTTACTATCAAATAAACTTGTTGTACTTAAACCTGGTGTTGTGAGACTTCTTACTGCATTTACCCCAGTCCAATGCCGGCATCTCCACATCATGACTACCATCGACACCTTTAATTCAGCCCAGCCCCCAGAGCACATTGAAAGAATGATAAGTGTGTTCTTACCTGACTTCAACCTCCACCACGTTGCTGCACTTATTGAGAGATTCCACCAGATACAGAGCGCCATCGGGTGAGATTCTGTTGTTGCTAATGCTATGGAACCGGATCAGACAAAGCACAGGGTTCAGCAAAATGATGCTGTTTTGCTCCATATAACTAACGAGGAAGAGGAGCTGATACACTACACAGCTAATCCAAATCCAAAACTGCAAAAATACAAAGTTAGTACTCTCTGCACTTTCCCTCTGGAAATCCTGCTTGTCGTGCTGGGAGTAATCATTTACAGCACTCACTAACGTTCGTTGCAACATTTGGTAAGTAGCTGAACCATTGGCTGGCCTTTCCCACAATGCTGGTTGGGATGATCAGGGAGCAAAAACATTTGCGTAGATTTTTACTTTCTCTCTGGTGTAAAAATGGCATTGCAGATGGCCCATCCTACTTTCATTTCCATCATCTACAGATTGTGTCCATAATAGATGGCAGTTACTGTGGGCAGGGCCTACACTGAGCTACATATACAGAGGGCTGGGCCTATGGAAGCAGAGGGCCACAGCAGGCAGCGCCTGGTGCTCACAGTGAGCAGGGCCTATGATAGCAGTATTTACCAATCACTTCATCTACAGAAGCACTGGGTTACAGGAAGATATGGCCTAAAGAGGGCAACTACAGGAAGGCAAGATCTAAAGGGGGGCAAGGAGGACATGGACTACTGGAGGTCAGGAGCTACAGGAGCACATGGCCCTACAGTATGGCTGGGCCCAGAGGAAGACATGGCCTAAAGGGGGAGTTGGGCCTACAGGAAGACATAGACTACAGAAGACAGGACCTACAGCGGAAGCAGGAGGATACGGTTTACAGGAGGGCTGGGTTTACAAAGGTCTGAGCCAACACTGGACTGGGTGGATGGTAAGCAGCATTTACTGTTGGCAGAACTGACAGGGCACAGCATTTACAGAGGAGGGGGGGAATCTACTAAACCAGTTTTATGTCTGAGAGACAAGCTGAGGATCTGCCTCAGTTTAATCAAAAACAGATTAATTAGAGTTCTACAGTTGACACTGGCTTTAAGGCAATGCTTGGGAAATAGAACTTCCTTGCCAGTAAAGCATTGAGCATCAATTCGAAAAGAACAAGAGATGTTAATACAGAATCTCAATTAAAGGCAGAATAATCAGCCTTTATAGAAATTCAGACTGTTGACCCAGAATTCTCCTTACATCTAAAACTAAGCAGAAAGACTATTTCAGTGATCTTTGTTCCATCATATTTCAATAGATGGAATCTGAATGAGAATCACTCAGACTTGCAGGAGGAAAGGAAAATGGTTTAAAGGGTTTAATCCTTTGTGAAAATATTCTTTATCTTTGGAATTATCTTCAGCATAATAAATGTAGATACTCACTCGATTAGTTTTAAAACATGCGGCTTTGGTAAGAAATCCCACAAACACTGCAGTTCTTCATCCCCAAGTAAGTTGCAGGACAGGCTGAAGAATGATGAATAAAACTGACTTTACTTCACATGGAAGGACTACATATTTCACATCAGCATTTAGTTAAGGTATTTTTAATACTTCCTTAAAGTCTGACTTCCCGGGGTTGGGGGGTGAGGAGAGGAGGGATTGAGGGCACACTTTTAGATTCAGTGCTGGCATTTTGCCTGGTCACACATGAGCACCAACTGACCATCTATTCTGCTCTCTACACCATTTCAATTGGACACACAACCTTTAGATATCGCAAAGAATGTTCATGGTTGCATTTGGTAAGCCAGCACAAAGACACTCCATATAATGACATTGTTGGGTCCATTCATTCATTTGAAGAGACAAGAGGACAGCACTAGTATGAGTTTTAAAATGGTTTTCTTTTATGGAAAATAATTTGAAGAATTAACATGGCAAAAACGAAAAAGCAAACTTGGAGACTGGCTTCTCGGTCAGGCGCTTTACAAAAAAGACATGTACTGTAATGAGGGGAATCTAAGAACAGAACTGAACAGAGCTGATCACACACATTCTAAAACCAAAATATATTTTAACCCATATTTTGTTATTAGAAGTGTTTTTCGCATGCTATCTCCAACTAAAAAAAATCCTCGCAGCTGCTGTTATGGGAAACTGTTGTTTGTCTGCATTGTTTACTCTTCAGGAATGCAGTTAATTTTCAACCAATCTATCATGCCTTCTGATTCCACCTGTAGTCAAGTCAGCTACAATTGTTCAGCTTAGCAGAGTTAGTTAACCCCTACAGTCTAGCATTGAAATGTAATTGCGCAGAGGGAGAAATATTTTAAAATGAAGTCTTTGCATAGACTGAAGCAAACAGGGAACGCATACGCAGGACCCCTCAGACAGACAAGCATTCAAATGGGTGCTAACGAGGATATGCTGGGCCAATCTAACATTGTGCTACGGGTATTCAGACAGAGTTCTGGTTAAGACTTTTTAAATTCATTCATAGGCTTCACTGGTTGGCCAGCACTTGTTGCTCATCCCGAGTTGACAGTCAACCCACATTGTTGTGGCTTTGGAGTCGCATGTAGGCCAGATCAGGTAAGGACAACAGATTTCCTCCCTTAAAGGACATTAATGAACCAGATGGGTTTTTCCGACATACGGCAATGGTTTCACGGTCATCAGTAGATTTTTAATTCCAGTATTTTTTACTGAATTCATTGTACTTACTCTAGCTCAGTCAGGTCTTTGCAGTGTTCGAGAATCTTGAACAGTTTTTCCATACTCCTTTTGGTCAGGTTACACTCCTTCAGTCTTTGAAAACAAGAGATAATGTTCATTTTTCTGCATTAAGAATTAAATCACAATCCCGAAAGGACAAAGCAAGGGATTACCTGAGAATCTGTGAGCGAGGAGGTTCTAGTTTCTTCCCATTTCCTTTGTGTCTGCAAAAGAAAGGGAGAGTGTTAACAGGAGAACAAAGGACCTCACACAAATAGTGTTTTTACCAATACTGTAACAGTGCAATCTCACCCTACAAAACACCAAGGGTAGAAATTCAGAACAGGTATCAGCAAGTCCTCCATCGCAAGCATACTTTTAATATCAGCTCCAGACCAGGGCTGTTGTGGACAAGCAACTGGTAAAATACTTGTACTGGTTGGGTCATCTTTTCCCTTGGTCTCTACTGTATTCTAACACCACACTGACCACAATGGAAATGTCGGCAAAGTGGAGGAGGCAGTGGGAGACCAGAGCTTTTAAAGACAAATGGCATTGCTGCCAAAGCTGGCTATTTAACCCTGCAATGGTATGGCCCCAGCCATCCTTAGATACCATGGAAAAACATGCTCATGTGTGAAGACACGGAATCGTTTCAGCTGACAGGCAACACGGAACAGGAATATGATACAACAACTTATATTCATAATGAAACATCGTTCATCACTCAAGAAACAAAGTATGACACCAAAAGGGCAGAATGAGACAATGGGTGGATTTTCCGGTTGTGCCGCCAACAGGATCTCAGTGGTGGAGGGTGTGAGAAATGGGAAACCCCATTGACAGTGGCGGGATCAGGAGGTCACTCCATTTCAGGGGTGGAGGATCCTGCCTATTGGATTAATGACCAAAAAGCTTGGTCAAAGAGGTAGGGTTTGAGAAGTGCCTTAAACCATGGAAACAAAATGGACACATGGAGAGCCGTAGGGAGGAAATTCCAGAGTTTGGGGCGAAGTGTAGAAACAGGAAAATATTGGAAAAGACATTCACCTGCAATCTTTCTTCATGAGGATTATTGAAGCTCGGCCACTTGCTCTGTAACAGAAAATAAGCGAACATGTTAAGGTCTGGTTTCGCTCTGTTGTATGCATAGGGAGTGCTCTGTCACTGTAGGGCTTGGTGAGGGGTGGGTGGAATATTAAGAAGGGGACTCATGTTTCACCACTGGGTGGCTGGCCCTGAAATCGCACAAGATTCAGACCCTCCCCACCCATACTGAGCTGTTTCTCCAGAATTTCTACTACCAGTCAGCTGCTGGAGTTACCATGGGAGATCACTGGGAGCACAGCGGAATTCCTGATCTTTTCTTTATAAGCCGGCCCCTTACACAATTGCAACGAAGAGTGATCAGAACAGTTCCTGTCACTGGCTTGTATTTAGTGGGGTGAGGAAAAAACCCTTTATTGAGCAATCTGGCTCATCACAAAAGATTTCTTCCTCCATTTCTGACTGCTTAATGAAGCAGAGAGCAATTAGGAGCTAATGCAAACTAATTGCTTTCCTTGCACTGGTTCAAGGTCAGGTTGTTTGCTCATTTGGGATGTGTGCCTGACTGAGGTTGACACTTGTGATCTTGCAAGAGGTCGTCATTATTGTAGAGAACATGGGGCAGAGGTTTAACTCAGCAAAGAGTCTGGCATCATCGTGCACGCCATAAAATCAGACACTAAAACATGAGGTCTGCCCTATTCTTATAGTCATGATGTGGGTATGCCGGCGTTGGACTGGCGTAAACACAGTAAAAAGTCTGACAACACCAGGTTTTAGTCCAACCTATTTATTTGATAATATTCTCACAAGCTTTCGAGGGGTTACCCTCTTCGTCAGGTGAATGGAGAGTTCTGGCCTCAGACAGAGCATATAAAGCACAGACAGTTTAGAGATTACTGATTAAATTGGGATAATACATTTAAATTAAATACATTTTAATCAGTAATCTCTAAACTGTCTGTGCTTTATATGCTCTGTCTGAGGCCAGAACTCTCCATTCACCTGACGAAGAGGGTAACCCCTCAAAAGCTTGCGAGTATATTATCAAATAAATAGGTTGGACTAAAACCTGGTGTTGTCAGACTTTTTACTATTCTTATAGCTCAGGGGAATTTTAGACATCCCATGGCACGTGACTAAAAGGAAAGGAGGGAGCTCCCAATTGTTTGGATGAATAATTATCCCTCAACTTCACCACTAAAGATAGAGCAATTGCCCATTTATCTCATTTCCTCTTTGTGATATTTTACAAGGCACATCATTCCTCAAGTTGCTAAGATAACAACGGTATCTCAAACAATCATGTTCCCACAAAATGACTCGAGAGGGTTCTGAGGACTGATAATCGATCAGAACTATATCAGGATTGGCATTCTCTCAGTGACCCTACTCTGACCTCTACAAGAGCCAGGCTGATGAAGATATTCACAGTTGTGCTGCTGAAGATTTTACTTTGAAAAATACGTTTTCACTCCCTTTAATTTCCAGGTGCAATTCTTCTTTTCTTTGCCTATTGGCACATGAGGCAGACAATGCAGGTGCTTATGTCTGTTTCCATAGTTTTTTCTGGAACAGGTTGCTAGTCAGAGATGATAATTTGAGGGGAGGGGGTGCCACTCCACATGGCTGACCAGGAGAGTCTCTCGCCCTTGTCATCTGCCGGAAAATTCGGGAACAGTCGGCAGGTAGTGGAAAGCTGGCAAATTATCTCCATGACTCAATTCCCACTCCTCTTCATGCTGAAGCACCCCCAATATTTCAATGCAAGATTTCTCTGCACTTACCTCACTTCTACTTCCAGAATATTTTCACACACATTCAGAGAATGGGCCAGCAAAAGGATAGCGTCTGGTGAGATTACATTATCTGTGATGCTAGGAAGCGGGAGGGATAGAAAAAGGCAAAATCAACAATTGAATTTTTCTAGGGTGAACATAAAGCAGCTTAGTTGGTAAAAGAGGCACACTTCTACGTGCTGCCCTACTGCCAATTGGCTAAGAACATCTCAAAACCTTTCAGTCGGAGTAAGGTCGTCTACTGCCAAGTATTTTGCTAACAGTGATGCCATGTTATAGTATATAGTTATGTCATACTGTAGATATCAAAGCAAAGAAAACAATTACAAATACCAACAATAAAATATCGTGGAACTAAATCAGACCAAAATCTGAAATTCCCCACTAATATACAGATAGAATGTTAAGGTATACATTCAAACTCTCCCTTCCTCTTCCCGCCTTTCCCAAGTTACACAGGGTTGCCGCAGTGCTGCTTGGTTATTCCTTCATATCAACCATATTTTTTTAAAGATTTTGGTAGGTGATTTAAATGCCATTTCCGCCGCTATCCTTCCCTGTTTAACCAGTCTGGAAATCAGCGCCAATACATGCTGGCTTGTCTGTATTAGTGGCTGGGCTTTCATATTGCCAATGTATCCTGGGTGTGGACTTGTACATTGGACCTTCTTGTAAAGAGGGAGGAAAGTTACCCACTAAAACACTCCAGTAAGTTGCAGATTCACGTAATGAAAATCCTAGCATAGTTTTATGGACAAGTGTGGTTCCTCAAGAGGGAAGTCTCCAACTGATTGAGTGTGGGTTCACCAATTACAGTATTTCTTGTTGAGAATAATAAATCACAGTTCTGAAGAGGTAGTGAATGAATTACTTCAAAATCTTCAAGTCATGTAGGCCTGGTAGATGATTCAGTAGTTCTGTAATAACTTCATCATTCAGTGCATTATTTGACAAGCTGTAAATGGAAAGAATACGTAAGAATATAAGAACATAAGAAGTAGGAGCAGGAGTAGGCCATCTAGCCCTTCGAGCCTGCCCCACCATTCAATAAGATCATGGCTGATCTGAAGTGGATCAGTTCCACTTTGCCGCTTTCTCCCCATAACCCTTAATTCCCCTGTCTATCAGAAACCTATCTACCCGTGACTCAAATATATTCAGTGAGGTAGCCTGCACCACTTCAATGGGCAGAGAATCCCAGAGATTCACCGCCCTTTGAGTGAAGAAGTTCCTCCTCAACTCCGATCTAAACTGCCCCCCCCCCCTTATCTTGAGGCTGTGCCCTCTAGTCCTGCTATCCTTTCTAAGAGGGAAGAATCTCTCTACCTCTACCCTATCCATCCCCTTCATTATCTTATATGTTTCTACAAGATCCCCCTTCAGCTTTCTAAACTCCAACGAATACAGACCCAGTCTATTCAGTCTCTCTTCATAGGCTAACCTGCTCATCTCCGGTATCAGCCTAGTGAACCTTCTCTGCACTCCCTCCAACACCAATATATCCTTGCGCAAGTGCGGCGACCAAAACTGCACACAGTACTCCAGCTGCGGCCTCACCAGTGCCCTGTACAGTTGCAGCAAGACCTCCCTGCTTTTATATTCTATCCCCCTCACTACAGGTCAATACAGGTCAAACCACAGCAGTAGTTCACCAAGACGTGTTCTTCAAAGAATTCTAAAAACGTACTTGCAAGTCTAAGTGCATCATAATACAGAAGTTTAACTGGAGCAAGTTAACTTTAGTGGAAACCAAAGAGAAATAGCATCATTGGTCACTTTTACCTGGCTACTCTCAGATTTTCTGCTAAAGCCCAATAGATATAGAGTTCTCCCATTGAAATTCCAGACTACTGACTCTAAGAATATAACAATGTAGGGAGCTGTCCCATATCCAGTAATTATTGTGTTTGTGGAATGCTGTTAGTCTGCTGTTATACTACATCTACCAGTTTTACAGCCAAAGTTTAGGATAGACACCAGAACACCAAAGGAATATTGGAAGCAGCATACTCCTCTGCCATATGAAACTCCTTGCATGGATATTTGCAGAGAGATTTATGCCTCAACCAATGTGTTTTTGACGTTTCAATAGACAGCTGGGAGCACCAACATACCCCAATTGTTGAAAAAGGTTGTGCAGTAAATCTACAAAATAATCAGGTTCTCAAAATGACTGCCTGAATATCTTAAATAATAATGTCTAGTGCAAAGCCAAGGAAGCAGTGCCACCCAGTAACTGGTGGAAATTTAATTCCATGACCAACATTGCACTCCAAAGATTACCAGTCTAATTCCAAAGTGATGTTTTAGGATGTGCACTGATGTTTTCTTCCATAAGAGAAAACATCATGTAACTGATGTTTTCTTTCCATAAGAGTCAGTCACATTGGTGGACTGTTATTATTGGGAAAAGGCAGGAGATTGTGGGAGGAGGTGATGCAACCCTTAGGTACTTCACTCAGGTGGCCTTTGACCTTTGCAGCACATTGTCCTTAAGGTTTTAAAACTGCGTTCCTTAACTAATCTGTTAGGCCAAGCTTTTTTCAAACTCATCTTCTGATACAAGTCACCAGCTAGCCTCAATATGCCTCTTCTCATATTGCTCATTCACTTTTCCCAAATACAACACTTCATCAATGAGCTAGAGTCACTGGCAAATTGTTTAAAAAATGTTCGACTTTGGGTCCCTTTATCCGACAGCTTTTCGCTAGCCCATCTTCATCCCCATATTGTACTCACTCAAGCTCTGTAAGTCCAGGACACTCTTCAAGTGTCAAGCAGAGGCTCCCCATGGTTTTAACATCCATTTCACACTCTTCAAGACTGTAACACAAAAGCACCATATTCCATTGGAGGATGAAGCATTAAAGACGCCACACGCAAAAAACTCAAACTTCTGGAACGATCTATAAGCATTGTTTGTAGACCTGATTTAAATTAGCCATTTCTAATTTACTTAAAATAACTCAAAAAGACTGTGCAACTAAATTCTATTTTTTTCTAACAATATTTTCGTACCGAATTTTCTTTGGCACACACAAATCCTCTGTCCCATACTTAGCTCCAAATGACAAGATTTCCAATGATTCTTTGAAGCCTTGCTCCTGTTGAAATCTGAAATTGAAACATAAAGTGATGTGAAGGAACAGGAAACATGTGGGGGGCAGGGGGGGTAATACCCAGGGGAGGGAGGAAAAAATAAGTGATTTGGGCCATTTGATGGTTGGCCATTCATTACAAATTCCCCATCTTATTAATAAACTCTTACTAATCATCCATCAGAATGAAGCTTGTGGGCATCTGAATGTTCTACTTTGGCCCAGTTATTTTATGATCATGAGGTAAATTTTCCAATCCACCGTGAGAATTGTAGTGGGGGGAACGGAAAGTTTGGCAGAACATTTAAAGGTCTGTTGATCTCAGGCAGGTATTTCTGGTTTTGGAGCAGGTGCGACTGGAAAATCCTGCCCCATATTTGGCCATGTTAAATCAAGTGAGTGGCCTAGCCACCACCTACCCACCCATCCCTGACTCCACCACAATTTAAGCAGCAGCGGCGGAGCACTCAGGCGGTCCACCTACTGGCGGGTCAATTGAGTCCCTTAATTGGGCAATTAATGCCCACTTTAGGGCTTCGTCCCTTATTCTCACTGAAACGACGGAGGTTGAGGTTGAGCGGCGACCTGAAGTCTACAAGATTATGAGGGGCATGGACAGAACAGATAGTCAGAAGTTTTTTCCCAGGGTGGAAGAGTCAATTACTAGGGGGCATAACTTTAAGGTGCAAAGAGCAAGGTTTAAAGGAGATGTACAAGGCAAGTTTTTTTTCACAGAGGATGGTGGGTGCCTGGGACTCGCTGCCAGGGAAGGTAGTGGAAGCAGATAGAATAGTGAGTTTTAAGGGGCGTCTAAACAAATATATGAATAGGATGGGAATGCAGGGATATGGTCACCAGAAGGGTAGGGGCTTTTAGTTCACACAGTCAGTATGGTTACTGCAGGCTTGGAGGGCTGAAGGGCCTGTTCCTGTCCTGTAATTTTCTTTGTTCTTTGTTCAATCGCTTGTACACGGTAGAAAACCCTGTAAGAACCTCCCCAAAGGGTAGAAATCATCCTCCCAGGACATGAAATGGCTGTGGAGCAGCCATTCCTACCCTGAGTGAGCTCCACCCCTGACCTTTCAGTCAGGGCACAGGGACACAGTGCCCTGTATAGCTCAGCCCATGGTGACTAGGGAGCTAACTGTAAGATTGGATTTCATGTTTTTTCTGTAAATTAGTCCATAAGCCCAAGGTGTTTAATAGTTAAAGAAATAGCATCCAATTTATGGGAGGACTAGAAAACAGCAATAATAACCTGTATTTACATAAAGCAGCTTTAGTATAACAAAAAAGGCACTTCATGTGCGCATTATTGAGCAAAATTAAATACCAAGCTGCACGAGGAGACATTAGTGCAGATAATGGCATAGTGATTAACACTGTTGCCTCACAGTGCAGGTACCCAGGTTCAATACCAGCCTTGGGTCACTGTGTGTGTAGAGTTTGCACGTTCTCCCCATGTCTGCTCGGGTTTCTCCTGGGTGCTCAGGTTTCCTCCCAAGGTCCAAAGCTATGCGGTTTCAGTGGGTTGGCCATGGTAAATTGCCCATTCGTGTCAGGGGGACTAGCTAGGATAAATGCATGGGTTATGGGGACAGGGCCTGGATGGGATTGTGGTCGATGCAGACTCGATGGGCCAAATGGTCTCCTTCTGCACTGCAGAATTCTATGGTATAATCTATGATTGAACCTGAAATTTGATCAAAAAGAGGTAGACATTAAAGCGGTTCTTGAATGTGGAAAGAAAGGGCAGTGAGGCAGAGAGATCTGAAGGGGAATTCCAGAGCGTAGAGCCTTCATAACTGAAGGCATAGCTACCAATGGAGACACAATTCATTTCTCATAAGAGAAATATTGTATGGAGTTTTAAATTCCTTGTTAGAGTTGTGATGGGTGGGCAGCCTGGAGTGTTCATGACAAATGTTGAATGAACAAATCTTTATTAGCGTTTAAATCTTCCAGCAACTTGTGTTGTGGAAAATGTACCCCTCTGGCTGCTTGCTGGCCTTGCAAAATCAGCAGCATTATAAGAAATTGCAGCATTTGCACATTAATTCCAGATTAAGCTCGTTGCAGAGAGTTTGGCCTTGTATTTAACAGCATAAAGAACTTCCTGATGGTAAGGTTTATGTTTCCATAACACTACACAGCCTCTCCAACCCAAAAAGGAATCATTTTGAACTGTGGATCCTCCTTCCTATAGGTGGTAAATTATTCTTACAAGTATTTAAGTTTTTGTTGAAATATCTTTTTAACTTTCCTTTTCTTTCTCCTTCTTCTTTCAACCTTTCTTTCCCTCTCTTCAGTCAGAATTCTCTGGCCATTCACGCTGACAGGATTCTCTGGACCCACTGGTGGTGCACCTCATGATGTGGGTTTCCTGGCGACATGGGGTGGTTTCCGTGGGAATTCCAGGCACCAGAGGATTGAACTGCCAGTGAATGGCACACCACCTC
Organism: Carcharhinus amblyrhynchos; assembly: GCF_965287045.1. Taxonomy (NCBI): domain Eukaryota; kingdom Metazoa; phylum Chordata; class Chondrichthyes; order Carcharhiniformes; family Carcharhinidae; genus Carcharhinus; species Carcharhinus amblyrhynchos. Next base: position 48,771,897 of record NC_137327.1, read on the forward strand.
CCGATGCTGAGCAAATCGCTGAGGGGAGGCCAAAGAATCTCACCCTTTATTTCTTTCTGTCAATGATGCGACTGTAATTATTCAGAATTTGATCACTGCCAGTCCATTCCCAATCATTAAATCTCATTGGCTAAGGAGATACACTGTTGATTTAGTCATCAACCAAGGTCCTACCCACCCCATTCCAGAAAATTCCAGCCACTGACTTTATTCACAATACAACTGAAGAGCAAATTCCCTCCAAAATAGTGACCCTCATCTTTCTTGTTTACCATCTAAAATTTAAAACATCCACTGAATATTATTACTACCTCATTTTCCCTAACAGTGACCCAACTCTGGATGAGGTATGGGGACTGTACTTACAGTGCATCTGGGTCTGTAACATAACTAACAAATGGAGCAGAGGCTGCAGAGAGCGGAAGCTCCGTAAAGAGGAGAGGCATGGAACACTCGTCCTGACCCACCCCGGCTTATCCAAGGACACTTTACCAATCTACACCTAAACTAGCAGCAGAGTGTGAGGTCACTCTGACTCAACAAGGAGCTGCTTACAGAGTTGCATCATCGCCTTCAACACAGCCTGGAGTCTCTCACCAGGGAGGTCAGTGGCTGATAAGGTCAGTTTCATTGAGCTTCCTAGAAAAAAATCCAGACAGAAACGGGTGACATATTCCCAGGAAACTGTGCAGCGATGTACCCATTCAACAACTGAGAGCCTGTAAGCTGGGTGAGGTGAATAGACGATTTTCTCCCTCAGCAGGGAAAAGCAGGATGAGAGATCCCATGATGTTCCTAGGAGAGCGGGATTCCCGATAGTCTACACTGTCCGCATCTCAATGGGGAGAGGTCCAGGAACTAAATGAGCTCTCAATCTACCAATGCACAGTTACTGTATGGCATGGTGGCACAGTGGTTAGCACTGCTGCTTTACAGTGCCAGGGGCTCAGGTTCAATTCCAGTCTTGGGTCACTGAGTGTGTGGAACTTGTACTTCTCCCTGCATCTGCGTGCATTTCCTCCAGGTGCTCTGGTCTCCTCCACATTCCAAAGCTGTGCAGGTTAGGTGGATTAGTTGTGCTAAATTGACCCTTAATGTCAAAGGGATTAGCAGGGTAAATAAGTGTGGTTACAGGCAGGGCCTGGGTGGGATTGTTGTCTATGTGGTCTCAATGGGCTGAATGGCCTCCTTCCGCACTGTACAGATTCTATGATTCATGTACAATACATTCATGTTGGTGAATGCCCACTATCCTGGCAGAAGTCTTGATACCTTCATTCTGGTGCAGTCAGCTATTGCCACTGTTTTCAGACCTCCAGGGAGAACCAGAGGACGGCTTCTAAGAGATGAATGGTGCTCCCTCGATACAGGCTCAAACCGCCACTTTCTCACCACTGCCCACTGCCAATCAATCAGGTGAAAATAACAATGTGTGTATCGAGAGCAAAAGCGCCACCAGGAATATTGTGGAACAGATCATTGGTGAAGCAATGCTTCTAGTTCCCGAACCGCTAGTACACTCTAGTACACATTGGAGCAGGTGCTCAAGTTCATGGTGTCCTGTTGCAAGCTTCATATCATCACTGTCACAAGACACAGACAATTGGCACCAGGAAACCTGAGGATACCTCAGGAAGAGGAGGACATTTCCTGAATGGTGTCCACTCAGAGTTTGGTTCTCATAGGACAACCTCTCTTTTTCAACATGGACCCCGCATTCTCTACATAGAGATGCCTCATCACAGCTTCTAATTGGCTACCATACTTTAACAGTAAAAAAATCTTTCATTAACACTTTAATCGAACAACACATCCAATTATAATTTATTATAACACTAGAAATTGATATTCAAAAAGATAGATGTTTGATGGCTGGGGCAGACACAATGGGTCAAAGGCCTCTTTTTGTGATGTATAACCTTGGCCTTAATGTTATTTATAAAGTGCTGTTTGCTGGATCTTGCAGAATAGCTGTTGTATTCACACACAACAGTTAATGCACTTTATTGTGAAGTGGCACATTACAGTTTGGAGACAGATGTGACAAGATATTATAAAAAATCTCTTTAAAACACTGGCAATTTGAAGAATAGTAGAATTACCTGTATTTCCCACAGAACTTGATTAGTCCTTTTCTGTTCTTCCCCAAACTAAAACAGAATTGAAAAGAGGGATGAAACTTCTCAAACACCAAAATGAAAGCAATTATAAAGTTAATTATTTCAAATCTTTCCTCCTCCAAGTTACAGCCTTCCTGACATGGACATGTCACCACTGTCTCATTGTCATTGAGCCAAAATTCCTAGAACCCTCTGTCTTCTGGGACTTTCTACCTAACGGCACTGCAAATTGCAAAAGTACCAAACTACAAAAGGTTGCGAACGAAGCCCAGTCCATCACACATACCAACCTCCAATCCACTGATTCCATCTACACTTCCCATTATCTCGGAAAAGCAGCCAGCATAATCAAGGACTCTATTGCACCCCGGACATACTCTTTTTCATCTTCTTTCATAGGGAAAAAGATACAAAAGTCTGAGAACACATACCAACCGACTCAGGAACAGCTTCTTCCCTGCTGCCATCAGACATCTGAATGGACCTATCACCTGATCTTTCTCTTCTCCCTATCTGTAACTGCAACTGTACATTCTGCGCTCTCCTTTCTTTCTCTCCTGTGTACTCTATGACGGTATATTTTTGTCTGTCTAGCACGCAAGAAACAATACTTTTCACTGTACCCCAATATATGGGGCATAGATAAGGTAGATAGCCAACATCTTTTCCCAAAGGTAGGGGAATCTAAAACTAGAGGACATAGGTTTAAGGTGAGAGGAGAGAGATATAGAAGGGTCTAGTGGGGTAATTTTTTCACTCAGAGGGTGGTGTCTGGAACAAGCTGCTAGAGGTAGTAGTAGAGGCAGGTATAATTTTATCTTTTAGGAAACATTTAGATAGTTACATGGGTAGGATGGGTATAAAGGGATATGGGCCAAATGCAGGCAGTTAGGACTAGCTTAGCGATAAAAACTGGGCGGCATGGACAAGTTGGGCTGAAGGGCCTGTTTCGATGCTGTAAACCTCTATGACTATATGACAATAATGTATCAAATCAAATCACCCCACACACTGTAGGCATGTAAGACTTGCTATCCACCTTCTCCAGAACAACTAGGAATTACCAATAAATAAATTTAGAAGAAAATGGCTGATTATGACAGTAACAAAAATAGAAAATGCTGGAAAATCTCAACATTGTGGAGAGAGAACAGAGCCAACGTTTCAAGTCTAGAAGACCCTTTGTCAGAGTGTGAGAGCTGAGTGTGACTGTACATTGCTTGTGGTCCAGGCATTCTGTGCTTTGAAGAGGCAGTGTTGTCAGTACTCCAACAGCACCATTTGGGCAAGGAGGTGATGAAATCTTTAATGAGCAAAGAGATTTTATTTGTGCCCAGAAGTGCTTCCGCTGATTTAGGCATGCAACTAACTTGGGGACTTCACTGCAGCTGCTCAGAGGCATAAACTGGCCCAGTATTAACATAATCATTCACCTTTCTCTAAATCTCTGAAATAGCACCATGCTCCCTGTGTGTACAGTAGCAAACTGTGTTTCATCATCTAGGTATTAAAGGTTGAAACCTGCTTTTGAGTTGCTTCCCCATCCCCTGCTCTTTATGTGAAAATGATCCCCTGCGACCTCTGTGTATTGTGTGGACATGATGGTAAATGCCACCTGGTCTGATGACAAAACAAAGGGAGTGTTCTGTATATTAAACAGCATCTGAAGCTGCCCAAAAATGAAATTACATTTAACTTAGCAAAAAAAAAAGACCTTTGATTCAAATGCTGAGAATACTGTTTAGTGTTTTCCCCAGCGTAACTTTGACAGGAAATCAACAGAAAGTTAAGTGCATCTGTCTGCTTACCTTCCACCAGCATTCCAGTTGTCAATCAGGAGAAACCCTTCCCAACCCCGACACTTTCCCCTCTTACTGCCACTGCCCTCCCCAGGAAATTTTTGGCCTTAACATTAACAAAACACTTATTTACAACTTCAGCGATCCTGAAGGAAAATCACACGGTTATATTTCACACAGGTAAAAAAACCTATTGAGACAATTCATTTGACACTTTGATTTCCCATCATGCTTTGAGAGTTGATGGTGCACATCATGGCGGGGCAGGGAGCACTCTGATGATGTCATTCATAAAATCAAAAAGTGCATACTTGTAAACGGGAGCAGGGATTCTATGTGAGGAAGAAGACTGCAATTTGTATTGAACATCAGGTAACAACTTTTTACTTCTCATTTTGGGGGCGATCTTACCATTGCACCCCACCAGTTGACGGGCAGAGCAAGCCAGTAAGATCGCGCGAGAGCTGAGAAATCAGGTTCGTGCCCGATTTCTCGTCTCCTGCAATTTTACCGGCACCGGATATCTGACGAAGTCAGCCTCGCACCCATCTCTGACATGAGGCTGAATAAATTATTTAAATCAGATTTAAATATGTTTTGCATGAGTTAAGTGAGCCTGGGATAGGTCGTCCGAAGAGTGTCTGGCAAGAATCACAGTCGGTCCCAAGCAATGTGAACTAGACATGGTTGCCTCGCCGTCGGAGGTCAACTGGAGGCCATTGAGGCCCCCCAGAGATTGGAGCCAAGGGGGATGTTGCCCCTTGGGCAGTGCCAAGGGTTCAGGACCAGACCAGTGACGGCCTTTTTGTGGGGGGGGAGGAGGACCGCTGCGCACTCTGCACAGTAATCAGTGGGGGAGAAAGAGGGTGCAATTGGAGCTGGCCATAGGGGGAGGGGGGGCATAATGGCCATTGGTGAAGGGAGAGAGGGAGGCCTGCACCGTTCTGCATTGCAATTGGTAGGGGGAGGGAGGGGAATCGATTGGGGCAGGATGGGGTGGTGAGGGTAGATCGGTCTGGGCAGGTGGGGCGGAGTCATGGAGCTGGATCAGTTCGGGCAGGTGGGAAGGCACATGGGGGTAGATTGGTTTGGGTGGGTGGAGGGGGTGGGGTCATGGGAGTAGATCAGTCTGGGTAGGTGAAGTGTTGCAATAGGCCACACCTTCCTGCAGGAACTGGTTGGGGCTGCCTGCTTGAGGCCATGGAGACTGGCTGAGAGCAGTAGAGGCTGAGTGAAAGGTCCCTCTGTTCTCACTGCAGCAGGACCCGCGCATGCGCAATTGCAACCTCTGCTGCTCTCAGCCAGTGTTTGGGTGATTTAAGTCCTGCCCACTCCCCCTACAGACGAGAGGCAGTTTTGGAGGTTTTTCTTTGGTGTAAGTGCATAAGATCGCAGATTTGGACTTGCCCAAAGAAAAAGGATCAAAAACTGTTCTGTTTTCACACTTATCCTAGATTTTGAATTTTTTTCCTCTTGGTCCTGGACTGCTGGCATGCTCTGATTGAGAATGGAATTAAATGGTTAAGTACAGAGTAAAGGTTGTGCAAAACAAAAGGTTTCGATATCCTTGATCATGGAATGAGCATCGGAAAAATGGTGATGGTTTCCTCAGTGGGTTAAATGGGTGAAGTGGAGTCCACGGTAGAGCAGATTATACATGGGCTATGGAAGGACTGGGGCAAATGGCTTTCACTCTACTAGTGTATTTTTTAATTTTCTTAATGGCTTTAGGCTTTCTTGGGAGTTCCCTTTTGTGATCTTACTCCTATAGGCAATTTTAGCTTAATGATTGGAAAATGGGATCAGCATCCTATCTCAGCAAAAGCTTTAAAGTTGGAAAACACAGATTTATTTTTCTTGTGTGAACTGTAATTAGATGAGTAACTCTCTCAACCTCCTGAACATTTCCAGCTTACCTTACTGCCACCTCAGTTATTTCTCGGACCCTTTTCAGACATCCAGCCAAACAGAGGACTCCAGCCAATGAGATGAGATTATTGCTGACACTGTGGTGAAGATAGAAAGTTACTTTGAACGTCTGTGTGCATGGCTTGTTGTGGAGACAGTTGCCAAGGTTATCGTTTTAACCCAGCTACACTACTAAAAAATCTCTCCAGACACATTTTAATAGTGTTTTAAAAACTGACATTCAATTCCCCCCAAGTAAGTCAAAATCTTGAATTTTTGCCAAATTATAGTTGCCAAGTGGCAACACCATCTTTTTCCATTCTCCTCCCTTCATTTAATCGCAGGCCTCACTGTGGTCTGCAATGGTTGCTGCCATTTGTTTCACAGCCACTATCTGGTGGTAATAACAGCTTCCCTTGGGCATCAATCATTCGTAGGCCTTGCAATGCAGGTTCGAAGCTTCTCTCAGAGAGTGTGCTCTCTAATTAAAGATTTAATCTCACAACATTCAGGGATTATAGGGAAGATCATTGGAGCCATGCAACACTTGATTGGCACAGGCGGTACGGTGGCACCGTGATTAGCACTGCTGCTCATAGCACTAGGGACCCGGGTTCAATTCCAACCTTGGGTCACTGTCTGTGTGGAGTTTGCATGTTTTCGTTGTGTCTGTGTGGGTTTCCTGCGGGTGCTCCAGTTTCCTCCCACAATCCAAAGACGTGTGGGTTAGGTTGATTGGCCATGGTAAATTGCCCCTTAGTGTCAGGGGGTTAGCAGGGTAAATATGTGCGGTTACAGGAATAGGTTCTGGATGGGATTGCGGTCGGTGCAGACTCAATGGGACAAATGGCCTCCTTCTGCACTATAGAGTTTCTATGAACAGTCAGACATTATGCTTATTTGGCCATTGTCATTCTTCTTCTTGCTACTCAGCTCAAAAGGCAAGCTGGCTGAAGGGAAATCATCAAATGAGTACGGCAAGGGTGAATCATTCTCATATCCTGGGTTCAATCTACCACTCAGCATTACATGCTGGGCTTCCAAGTTACCTCAATTTGCGATCATAGTAAATGAAGATAATGGGTGGGATTCTCCGGGCCACCCACCATGGAGAGAGGCAGCCTGCTATTGGCCGGTGGCAAAATCTTCTAGCCCTGCCGTTATCAATGGGATTTCCCATTGATTCCACCCCCTGCTGCTGGAAAATCTGCAGCACTAGTGCGCCGATGGTGGAACTGGAAGATCCTGCCGACGGGAAGGGCAGGGAAATCCAGTCCTTCGTCTGTGCTACAAAATAATATGCAGATAGATTTTAACCTTGATAAACCACTGCTAACAGGAGGAGTTTAGTTCAAAAGCCTCATCATTGCAGCAGTTTAGCAACCTACAAACTGATTTGTAGTATCCTTGATATCTCCCCTCCAGAGCTCTGATGGGATAGGAAGGGATCCTTAAGGTGTCACAGGAAATGGTTCTCAAAACACATGGAACATACAATGCAACTCAGCAGCACTACAGCAAAACTACCCTTAACAGTTACATCTGTGCCCGCAAATTCATAATACGTCGGATTTTAACTGCAGTTTGCTCCACTTAAATTATAACATGTCACCCAGAAAGCTGAATAAAATGTCAGAGTGTAAGTAGACTTTGTCCTACATGGACATTAATTGGGTTTTCACATGAACTTACTTTATTAGTTTGGAAACACGCAGCTTTGCTAGGAGCTCAACTAACTTTTCAATTCCGCTATCTCCAAGGGAGTTATTCGATAAACTGTGAAGAGAAAGGAGTTGTCAGTGCAGAATTATAGAATCTTAGAATTGAACTGCACGGAAGGAGGTCATTTGACCAGAATCTGGGCTGGCTCTCCCGAACAGAAATCCAATTAATCTCTTTCCCAAGTTTTTTCCACTTAACTGTAGTGTAGCGTGGTAAAGTTCTAACTCCAGCTAGTGAACTAGTAAATGTTTATTAACAGAATAACTATACACGTTACACAGCAAGGGGAAAGGTTTTTAACGTTACAGGCCCAAAGTTCTGACAGCTGGAACAGCAAGTCTGAGTGAATCCCGATTGGATGAGCAGGTCACATGACCATTTCAGGGCCATGTCCCTTAAAGGGTTACAACACCACACTATCCATGCAAAATATCTTCCCAAGTATTTATCCAATTCCCTTTTTCAAAGTTATTATGGAATCTCTATCCATAAGACTAACAGCCAAAGCATTCCAAATACTCAGTCTAAAACTATTTTCATCATCTCATCTCCACTGCTTTCGCCCATCAAATTAAATCAACATCCTCTTGTTATCAACTCTTTAGCCATCGTAAGTGGTTTCTCTTTACTTATTTTATCTAGATGCTTCATGATTGTAAACGCATCTGTCAAATATCATCTTAACCATCTCTGCCCTAAGAAAAACAAACCAGCTTCCCGAATTTATCCCTGTAACTGGAATTCCTCACACCTGAGACTTACTCTAGTGAGTGTAGTAAGCCTAGTAATCATTGGAGCCATTCAATACTTGATTGGCACAGGTGGTGCAGTGGCACAGTGGTTAGCACTGCTGCCTCACAGCACCAGGGACCTGGGTTCAATTCCAGCCTCGGGTCACTGTCCGCTTGGAATTTACACATTCTCCTTGTGTCTGCATGTGTTTTCTCCAGGTGCACCAGTTCCCTCCCACAATCCAAAGATGTGTGGGTTAGGTTGATTGGCCATGCTAATTTGCCCCCATACATATATGGGGTTACAGGAATAGGGCCAGGGTGGGATTGTGGTCTGTGCAGACCTGATGGGACAAATGGCCTCTTCTGCACTGTAGGGATTCTATGAAAAGTCAGAGTACTAAGAGTGAGAGACTTATTCTAGTAAGTCTAGTAAGGTTTACTCTAGTAAGTCTCTCCTCTACTCTCTCCAAAACATGTGCATCCTTCCATCAGCGTGCTGCCTAGAATTAGAGCCATTTCTCCAGCAGGGGCTAAAACAATTGTTTTATATAGGTTTAGATAACTTCCTGGCTATTGGATTGAATTCTTCTGTTTATATAGGGTCTTTTAAGATAAGTTTGGATAAGTACATGGGACTTAGTAAGATAGAGGGCTATAGGTAAGCCTAGTAGGTAGGGACATGTTTGGCGCAACTTGTGGGCTGAAGGGCCTGTTCGTGCTGTAGTTTTTCTATGTTTTATAAAGCTCAGGATTCCATATGCTTAATTACCTGTGCTTTGGATATCTGCCCTTTCACCTTCAAGGTTTTGTGCACCACGTCCCCAGCTCTCTCTGTTCTTGCATCCCCTTTAAAACTGCACCATTTAGCATGTATTGACGCTCATTATTCCTACCAATATATAACTCCGCTATATACACCATTCCAGCTGAAAAACAGCCATTCAGCCCCTTGGGGAAATAGTGGTGGTAATGTCACTGGACCAGAAGTCCAGGCTAATGCTCGACAGGACATGGGTTCAAGTCTGACCACAGCAGCTGGTGGAATTTAAAATCAACGAATAAATCTGGAATTGGAAATTAAGTAAATTAATGTTATGAAAAACCCATCTGGCTCACTAATACCCCTTTGGAGAAGGAAATCTGCCACCCTTACACAGCAATGTGGTTCACTCTTAACTGTTCTCTGAAGTAGCCACTTAGTTTAAGGGCAATCATGTCAACATTTCAAGAGATGGTGCGCATCTTGTGAAGGGAGACAGGAAGAGTTTATTTGGTGTCTCTGGCTGATGACCACCACCGTGGAAGGATTGGCCAAAACTTCATGAAGAATCAAATGTGGCAGGGCACCAAATGTACGCTGATCCTGACCAATGGCCTGCAGACAATCTGCTTGGAGCAAAGCCTCACCTTAGTGGCTCAATGTCTCATTGACATGTGGCCAAGGGCCCACCAAGGTTGAGGAGCGAAGGTGAGTCCTGAGAGCGAAATAGAGAAAGGGTACATATAGATGCTCTTACTGTGGCAAAGCTTCACCAAGATTATGGGTTCCATTTTAACCCAGAGCAAACTCAGAGTTCATAAAAACACTAAACAGCAGCCTCTTTGGTCAGCATCTTAAACTAACAATTTTTTAAAAATTGTAATTTCTAAACTTGGAAGACATCTGATGAGTTGCTGTGATATCAAAGCTTTTACTGCAACTTAAAGCAATAGGAGCAATATTACTAAATAGTTTCTAACACTGTATCTGCACATGGAGCAGTAAAGACAAAAGAAGTGAGCTTTCTCTGAGGACAGAAACATTGCCTGGGTGGATAAAACTCTTTGCCATCACTTACTTAAGTTCTGCAAGATCACTGCAGTTTTCCAGGGTAGAGGCCAGCTCTTCCAAATGCTTCACTTGAAAATAGCAGTTAGTCAGGCTGCAATGAGTTTGTAAAAAAAGATTATTTCAGTCGTTCTCCAGAGGAAGTACAATCATCAACCAATAAACATACCGTACGCCTGAGAATCTCACTCCCAGATCTCTTACACAGGAACATTTCCCCAGGGCTCAGACACTGGTGAGAGGAACTACAAACGATGCACAATTGTTTGGGTTTGTGATGGGAATGCTGTCAATATACAGATCTGTTCTTATTCACGAGATTGAGTTACCTCATGTTATCTTTAAATCTACACTGGGCCGTCCAGGTTTCATTGATGGAAAGTTCTATGAACCTAGTTTAAGTTTTGACAGTGCAGTTGAGATTTTCTGGCCTCACTTGCCCCAAGGCTGGAAAATCCCTCCCTTGGTCAATGGACCTTTGCATGATCCATGTTTCGCATTATATGATTCCCATGGTGAGTGGGATGGGTAAATTCCACCCCATGTCTACTAAAAAGTCCATTGGGAATGTGCAACCAAAAAGGTACATTTTGTTTGTAATGGTACCTGGACTGTATATTTTATGTATATTCATGATAAAACATGAAGGGCCCGCCAGCCCCACCCACGGTGTTTACCAGCAGCATAGGTGGTTAATCACTGGCCACTGAGCCTTCCAGTCCCGCCAATGTTTACGGTATTTTGTGTGGCTCGCCTTTCCTGCTGCCAGGGAACACACCATGGGGGTGGGGAAGGTTTGTCTTTGACTGGAAGATCCCGCCTGTAGGAAGAGTCAGAAGGTTAAGTCCAAAGGTTTCCTGTGTCATTCTCGTGCTTTTAGGGGTGATGGCACTGGCTTTGGACCCACTCACAGGAAGCCCTGAGTGTAATGCTTCTTTGTCCATATTAAAACAGTAATTATCACATTTCAATGTCATCAAATCAAGTGTTTTGGAGGAACCCTGAAGATACAAGAAAGGTTCTTCCTTCGGACACTTATCAAGACAGTGCAGTAGATACTTTTGCTGGTTCTTTAAGCGGTTTTACCTTAGTTTTTTCAAAGGTGCAGGTACGATCCTTGAATCCCCAGTGCTACTCAATCTAAAATCCACCGGTGGGGTCTTCCGTTCATCTCTGTTAGAACAAAGTGAATTGTCGGGTCATTGAAATGTCAGTCTTTTATCATACTGGGAGGAAGTTAGAATACAACTGGCTCCTCTCAAAAATAATATATCCTAATGCACAGAGTCAGTGCAGACTCAATGGGCTGAATGGCCTCTGCTGCACTGTCAGGATATTACGAAATGTGGGACAAGCCAATGTCTGGAATTGGTATGGATTCAATTTAGAGCTGAAATCTTTGCCTGTACTTGGGACTCCTGTCTGACAGCTGAAAATGGAAAGATGTTTAACTTACAAACACACCATATTTTCAGCAGAGCTGAAACATTCCGTTCAGTATTTGGGCAAATACAATGCTGAGAATTTCTGGAGGGGTTCTCCCCAGTCAGCCACATTCTCCTGGTGCAAATGGCATGTATCTTCACATGGTATATGCAGGATTTTGGGATTGATAGGCCCACATCTCTCTCCCAGTGATTTTTTTTCCAACACAGGGAAGATAGACAACAAGAAAGCTCATTAGCTTCCAGGTCCCTGCAGTGTGATTATTCCTCCATCCATAATCCTAACCAACTAGCTCACTATTTATAACAAATACATGTGTTCTTTTCTTATGCAAAGCTCAGGTTTTATATTGATTGTTTAAATATAATCTTAATCTTTGTGATCATCTTTATAAGATGATCAGAGGGTTAGATAGGGTGGACAGTGAGAGCCTTTTTCCTCGGATGGTTATGACTAACACGAGGGGACATAGCTTTAAATTAAGGGGTGGTAATTATAGGACGGATGTCAGAGGTAGGTTCTTTACTCAGAGGGTAGTAAGGGCGTGGAATGCCCTGCCTGCCACAGTTGTGGACTCGCCAACTTTAAGAGCGTTCAAATGGTCAATGGATAGGCATATGGATAACATTGGAATAGTTTAGGTTAGAGGGTCATTAGATTGGTTCCACTGGTCGGCGCAACATCAAGGGCTGAAGGGCCTGTACTGCACAGTAGTGTTCCATGTTCTATGAATTCAAATGTTGTGTTGGCTGAGTGACATCCAGCATATTTGAAGAAGGTCCAGTTTAATGGACTGGACTGAAATTAAGCCAAGTGACAAGAAACCGTTGCACTAAAATTGTGTAAAAATTAAACAGCAATATATATTTATTTGGAACAAATGCTTGAATCAGCCAATCTTGAGCTTTTCATGGACAGATGGAAAGAATCATGGGATTTGAACCCCAAATATCCGAAAATGCCAAGGAAACTCCATCCGCTAAAAACAAAACATGATTCAATCACACCAGTCCCAATTTTAAACAGTCACAACGTGAATCCCAAACAACCAGCAACAGTCTCCGAATCCCATACGATCAAATCGATATTTACATCAACAATCTTGATCATTGTGGCTAAGGAAAAAGATTGGAAATTGAAATTCTGGAATTATATCAAAGTGTATAAAGAAGTTGTAGTTAAAATGACTGTTTTCTGTGTCGAGTTTCTCACCTCACTTCAATGTCTTCTTGCTGTTCTGCAAATTTAAGTAGCACGGTCTGGTGATGTTTCAGGCTGTAGAAAGAAAATTGCAAACACAGAGTTGAGCTTAAATGCAGGTATGCAAATAGGTCATCTTCTGTCAGCAAGGTATATGGAACTAGTTACTGCCTTTAGAACCCATTAATGATCTGTTTACCAAACTAATTCTTGGTGCAACCCCCTATGTAATGCATCAGATTCCATTTGACCCTGGGGCAAAGATTTGGAGGTACAAGGGTTATTGAGTTGGGGGAGACAGTTGTGGAGGCTTCAATTCTTGAATGTGCCTCATCTCCTCCTCCTTTACCTCCATCTCCCCTTTTTCACCTTCCCATCCCTCCCTCCTTCACTCCCCAACTCCCTCATGGGGTGAGTTGATGAAAAGGCAGGGCTTCATTAAAGAAAAATGAACATCTACCTATATTCACAATTTTTTGGACTGGCTGCAATTAGGCCTCAGAGGGCAGTCCATTAGGCCATACCCATCAACAAAAAAAAACGCAAGTTTTTACAGTGAGGTTAGCACTGCTGCCTCACATAGCCAGGAATCTGGGTTCAATTCTGGCCTTGGGTCACAGTCTGTGTGGAGTTTGCACATTCTTCCCATGTCTGCATGGGTTTTCTCCGGGTGCTCCAATTTTCTCCCACAGTCCAAACCTGCGCAGATTATGTGGATTAGCCATGCCAAATTGCCTCTTAGCATCAGGGGGATTAGCAGGGTAAATGCATGAAGTTACAGGGGGAGGGCTTGGGTGGGATTGTTGTTGATGCAGGCTCGATGGGTCAAATGGCCTCCTTCTGCATTATAGGGATTCTATGATTCCATAAAAGGGTCTCTCAGCTCTCAGATATCAGTCCAAGCTTCATGGCAACTATCGCTGCCTTGAAGCTTGTGACCCCCAGATCTCATCTCACCCACAGTTTGGAAACACTGCATTCATTTATTCTGGTGAATGTTACTACTCATTTAATCAGAATTTTTGAGTCAGAATCTCTTACATATAGCCTCAATCCTAATACCTTTGATAAAGTAAATTTGTGACAATGTAATATACATTTGGATGAGTATCATGAATCATATTGTAGGTCAAAGCAAAGTTTAGTGCATTGTGAGTTGTAGGAAGAAAGTTAGGCCATATCATAAGTCCAACCTATGAGTAATCTGTCTTTAACACCTAATAAGTCTAAGAATCAATGACAAGTGGATAAGTGCACTAAATGTGGCATGGTGGCACACTGGTTAGCACTGCTGCCTCAAGCGCCAGGGACTTGGGTTCAATTCCATCCTTGGATGACTACCTGTATGGAGTTTGTACATTCTCCCTGTGTCTGCATGGGTTTCCTTTGGGTGCTCCGGTTTCCTCCCAGAGTCCAAAGATGTGCAGGTTGGGTGGATTGGCCACGATAAATTGCCCCTTTGTATCCCAAGATGGCGAGGTGCATTAGCCATGGGAAATAAGTGGGGTAATGGGGATAGGGCAGGGGAGAAGGCCTGGGTAAGATACTCTGTCAGAGAGTTGCTGCACATTCAATGGACCAAATGACATATCTTCTGCACTGTAGGGATTCTATGATTCTACATTCAGATACACAGGCCAAAGATTATTGAGATCCATTGGGTAATTTAGAAACATAGATATAACAGGCAAAAAAAAACAAAGCTCATCTAGTTTTCTTTTCCAATCCTGGTGGTACCATGTTCCAGTGGTAATGGAGCAGCTAGCTACTCAAAGCTATCAATCTCTATCAATTAGTCTACAACAGGCCCAGGCATGAGATGAGGTAAAACCAGGGAGTAGAAAGCCACAGGATTCATAGGTCCAAAGTCACCTCCTCTTCCCAAGCCATTGTACGCCATCTCATAAATTACTCATTTATTGTTTGTATAGTATTTTCTGAAAGAAATCTACCCAATTTGCATTGAAACAAATGCTTTCGACATCTCACCAGGAGCCTGTCCCACAAACTGACCATTTGCTCCCTAAATTGTCACTGAGATTACTTTTAAATTTGCTCCCCTTTCAAGCGTAGATCAATTCCTACTGTGCTGATTAAAACAGTCTGTCACGATCTGGTTGGAATTCCAGAAGTAGCAATTCATGTGACACATCTGTGCTGCAATTGACCTGGCAGCTGGTGCAGTGTGGGGACAGGAGGAAAGAGGGAGACTGACAGCAAAGTCAGCTGCCTGATTGTTGCAGGAAATGTATATCTTTAACTGTGGGTGGTGATGTGATTGAGTTCGGCTTCATGAGAAGATCATTGCCAACACTCAATAATGCAACGCTTGCTACCTATAACATTGGCGCATTGAGTGCTGACTTGCCAAATTAGAGGGTGCAATCGGAGGAGGGCAGGGTGGGAGGGGGCTCTCTCTAGCTCCATTGGGAGGTCTTCCCTTTAGCGATGGTGGGGGGGGTTCTCCTGGTGTATGGGCAGGGGAGGTTTCCCCTTATGCAGTCACGGGGGAGATCTCTCTATTTCCTTGAGGAGTGGAGGTTCCGGTTTTATCTATCGGAAATCGGGCGCTCTTTTTAAAGGGCACCCCAATCTTGGGATTCCACGTTCCTGGCCTTTTCCGGTCTTGCCTGGTCCCGCTAGTGGGAGTCACGCTGCAGATTTGTTGCGCACAAGGTGCTGGATTATCTCCTGTGGGTGCCACTCTAGGTACATTTTTAAAATAATTAATGGAAATTAATGAAAATAATTAATGGGGGTGACAGTGGTTAGCACTGCTGCTTCCCAGCACCAGGGACCTGGGTTTGATTTCTGGTTTGGGCCACTGTCTGTGTGGAGTTTGCATGTTCTCCCCATGTCTGTGTGGGTTTTCTCTGGGTGCTCCAGTTTCCTCCCACCATCTGAAAGATGTGCTGGTCAGGTGCATTGACCCAGACAGGTGCCGGATATGGTGACTAGGGGAATTTCATAGTAACTTCATTGCAGTGTTAATGTAAGCCTTACTTGGGACTAATAAATAAAACTTCAAACCTTAAGAATGTGGAAATCACCAATCCTAATTGCCCTGATATGGTGGGCCACTTATTTGATCTTACACTGCAGTGGGTTAATACAACTGAGTGGTTTGCTGAGACACTTCAGAGGGAACTTGAGGATTCTTAAGAGAAGAGTCAATACAACTGTGTGGACTGCAGCGTTTCAAGAAGGCAGCTCACCACCACCTTCTCAAGGGCAGACCCCCGCACTAATCCAGGTTGATTCTGGAGATGAGGGTGTTAGCTTATGAGGAGAGATTGAGTAGACTGGGCCTGTACTCGTTGGAGTTTAGAAGGCTGAGGGGAGATCTTATAGAGACATATAAGATAATGAAGGGGCTAGACAGGATAGAAGCAGCGAGATTATTTCCACTTAGAGTGAAAACAAGAACTAGGGGGCACAACCTCAAAATACGGGGGAGTCAATTTAGAATAGAGTTGAGGAGGAACTTCTTCTCCCAGAGAGTAGTGAATCTTTGGAATTCTCTGCCCAGTGAAGCAGTAGAGGCTACCTCGTTAAATGTGTTTAAGTCACAGATAGATAGACTTTTAACCAATAAGGGAATTAAGGGTTATGGGGAGCAGGCGGGTAAGTGGAACTGAACCACTATCAGATCAGCATGATCTTATTGAATGGCGGGGCAGGCTCGAGGGGCTAGATGGCCTACTCCTGTTCCTATTTCTTATGTTCTTATGTTCTAATATGATTCCCGTGGTGGGTGGGATAGGAAAACTCCCCCATGTTCTCTGAATTATTAATCCAGGCCTCTGGATTAGCACTCTAGTAACATGAGCACTACACTATGATACCCTTCTTCCCCATCCTTTTCATTTGCAAAAACTAACTCCTCTGTTGGTTTTAATGACCAATTTGCAGCCTCATCTAAATGGACGGAGAGTTGAGATTTTTCTGGAGATGTAGGTAGTTAATGTTTAAATGTAAAAAAAAGCAAATTCTTTTCCAAAATTACATAACAAGATTTTGAAAATAGCTTCAAAAATAGTATTAATAAGTAAAAAAGTTTTAACAACCTCTGCGTTTTCACTTGTAGATACATCAATGCAAGGGGATTGGCAGGGTAAATAGATGGAGTTGTGGGGATAGGACCTGAGTGGGATTGTGGATGGTGCAGACTCGACGGGCCGAATGGCCTCCTTCTGCACTGTAGGGATTCTTTGATCTCTGCAGTACAAATCCACTAATTGGAACCAGAACGTGAAGTTTTCTCCAGATGGAGGGTACATGCTGGACCCAATATTTTATACCTCAATGTTCTGTAATGCGCTTTTGGCTGAATTCGCTATTTTGTTTCTAATTGTCAGACTAAAAAGCTGCACTGTCTCTGGGCCTCACTTTGTGCTTGACACCCTGTACCTAACTCACTCCATTAACAAAGGCCTTGTTCTTCTTTACCTCACTTCAACCTCAAACATCCTGGGACATTTCTTCAGGGCCGATGCCAAGCAGAGAACCCCATCTTCTGAGGTGCCATTGTTGCTGAGGCTAGGAGAGAAAGGATTAAAAAGAAGCTTGCATGAATACGAACAATGATGTATAAACACAACTGGGCGGGTTTTTCCAGCCCTGCCTGTTGCAGACATTGTCGCAGGTGGGACCCGAAAATCCTACACATTGTGCTTCTCAAGATATATCAGTAAGTGCACCAATACTAGTCAACTCAAATAAATCACGGGCCACTATTCCACTGCACTAATTTGTACACCCTTGATGAATGCAAAAGATCTTACTCTCTTTCCTCACATCCCAATTTTGCTGCAGTTAATTCTTAACTGCGTTTACACCAGTAACATTAGTCACTCATTGTCATACTGTCTGACTGCATCCTCCCCTCGGTGCAATGTGGCACCAGTGATCGTTCATGAATAAAAGAATGAAATGTTAGTGAGCTAATGCATTCAAATAATGTTTAGAGCATTATTTCAGATGGTTAAGGTGTCTCTCACTGGTCTTTGTATTATGTACTTGCATTCTTCCTGAATAGAAACTGCGCCCAGCATCTCTAAAATTAAACCCAAATCCAAGATTTAATGCATAATAAGTGTGCTTACTGTTACAGGTTAATATACCAGGAGCTGCACTTAAGTCTTTTTATGAATAATCAATGATCTATAGACTTACTTGATCAGTTTGGAAATGTCAAAATCTGGCAGGATCTCAACAAGTCTTCTTAAACCTTCATCTTTCAGTTCATTATCAGACAAGCTAAAAAAAAAACAAAGATACTCTTGCTAGCAAAAGGCATTCTAATTAAGATTCAGAGCCTGCAATGATATAACCAGAGACATGGGGTGATATGGGGTAGATTATTCCACAAGGGGTTATTACACAAATAGAAGTGGTTCAGACTGGGCTTCTGCGTATCAGTCAACAGTGCCATGACCTTGACCCCTTTTCCTTGGTGAGGGTCAATATGAAGTGGGCTTCTAGAGGTATCTCCAATTGTCAGAGAGGCTTATTGCTGCCAGAGAGGAAAGGATCATGTTTTTGCTGCAGTGCGTGAGATAGGGAGGGCCCAATATTCCCTCTAAACTGAGAGGCCAAGCAGTAAGTTCCCATGCAGACCAGGCATGAATTGTCCTATAAATTAAATTTAAAGGGCACACATTCTTAAATGGTACAGTGGCATCGTGGTTAGCACTGCTGCCTGATGGTACCAGGGACCCAGGTTCGATTCCCAGCTTGGGTCACTGCCTGTGTGGAGTCTGCATGTTCTCCCTGTGTCTGCGTGGGTTTCCTCGGTTGCTCCAGTTTCCTCTCACAGTCCGAAAGGTGTGCTGGTTAGCTGCATTGGCCACGCTAAATTCTCCCTCAACGTACCAAAATAGTGCCGGAGTGTGGCAACTAGGGGATTTTACAGCAAGTTCACTGCAGTATTAATGTAACCCTATTGTGACGCTAATAAATAAACTTTAAACTAGCTACATGTTACAAAAGTAGAGAGTGTTTTGTTGGGTCTGTTTAAAAGGAAGCAGAAGTCTTTTAGATATTCCTACACTGAATTTTGGATGGGTTTTGAACAAGGTTACATGCAGCAGAGAACTAGTGGAAGGTGGGTCCAAAGGAGTTCTGCAACAGGGTAGATAGTCACATATCAATAACTAGAAAGAAAACATCAAAATCAAGCTGGAAGTGGGTGAGAGGGGCACATTCTTACAAGGTTTCTCACCTTTACTCCATTGTTCCTGAGTTTCAGTGGCTCTTCCCCTGAAATCATTGGGATTGAGTGGGCGAATCCCTAGGGAAAATTCATCCCGCAAGATTTCTAGAAATCTCATTAAGCTAGACACTGCGATCCTCAAATTCAAAGCCAGTGTCATGTAACATGATTCCAGTCATGTTCTTGAATTTAAATTATTCTTCGTCTAGCATCAGCTCTTGGAGGCAGCTTGCACTTAAAGTCACTTCTTCAGTCCTCCTTGGAAACCATTAACGTGTATAAACTGACATATGCACATACAAAATAAGAGCAGAAGTAGGCCATTCGGCCCCTCAAGCTTACTCCGCCATTTGATTAGATCAAGGCTGATCTGATTGTTTTTCATGTTCCACACCTCCATCTACCCCCGATAGTTCTCAATGGAATTAACACGCCAGCCAAAAGTGATGGGGACGGAAAGACAAAATAAAAGACTGAGAAGGAAGACAGAGGCGTTGGTTGCTGGGAACCATTGAAAGAAGAACATGAACCAAGATATAACTTCTGGCTGTCTTTACACTGTTGGGCCACACAGGGCAGGGAAGTTTGAAGATATCACAGAGAAACAATTGGACTTACTCGAGAGATGCCAACTGTGGACAGTGCTGTAGTATTCTGCTGAGAACTGGAACATGCTGTGCGTCTAATTTGCAGTTCACAAGACTGTAAAAGAAGAATATCCAATAGGCATCAGTGTTACTAATTAATGATCCAACAAAACGCTTTAATACAATTACTCTATCCTTTCGTCACTCAATACCCAATATTGCCAGGTGTAAGCCAAGGTTTAGTTGGTAGCACTCACATCTAAGCCACAATGTCATG
This sequence comes from Carcharhinus amblyrhynchos, assembly GCF_965287045.1. Classification (NCBI taxonomy): domain Eukaryota; kingdom Metazoa; phylum Chordata; class Chondrichthyes; order Carcharhiniformes; family Carcharhinidae; genus Carcharhinus; species Carcharhinus amblyrhynchos. The sequence goes on from NC_137327.1 coordinate 48,791,732, forward strand.
AGTTTAAGTGTCCAGAAAACAGAAATAGTTTTAAGGAATCTATATTTGCATTGTTAAATATTAGAAATAAGGTATCATTTTAAATGGGTTTAATTTAGTTTTGCTGTGTAAGGAAGGGTAAAATTAGAGTTAGATTCATGCTAGACAAATGTTTTGTATGTGTGGGGGCCTGTGGTTTCAATTAAAACTGTGATTCTACTGTACTTAGAGAGAAAACGGTGTGAAAACAAGCTGGCAGAAGTATAAAGTTGTTGCTTTGAAACCAGGGCACCTTTAGGGTTGGAATGCTTCTTGAGTGGAATTTGAACTGAATTCATCAGCAGTTGCTCTTAGAAGAGAACATCTCTCTGGTTTGCCATACCGTATAGTAATGGTAATGGTCTTCGCAGGAGTGAGGCTAGGAGGCAACCGAGGTTCAACGAACGAAGGAACTTTATTAAGATAATGTGTTCAGTGCAGCTCACAAACCTAGACTGCACAGTTCTGGTAAGAAATCACTACACATACACAACAAAAACAAGTGCAGGAAACTTAAAAAACAGCTGGTTATGAAAACTAGAGAAATGAAGAAAAATTTCTAAGAAGTCTCAAGTTAAAAGAACAAAGAGGTACATGATGGTGGCACAGTAGTCAGCCTCACAGAGCCACAGACCAGGATTGATTCCGGCCTTGGGTAACTGTGTAGAGTTTGTACATTCACCAAATGTCTGTGTGGGTTTCCTTTGGTTTTCTCCCACAGTCAAAGATGTGCAGATTAGCTGAATTGGCCATGCTAAGTTGCTCCTGAGTATCCAAAGACATGTGAGTTAGGTGGATTAATCATGGTAAATGTACAGGGTTGTGGGGATTGGCAGGGTAAGATGCTCCTTTCAAGAGTCAACACAGACTTGATGGGCTGAATGGCTTCCTTCTGCACTGTAGGGACTCTACAGTTCTTTGGTAACAGGGCACTGTTTGTAAAAGTCAAAGTCAGTCTTGGGAAGAGATCAGCTGATGAGGTTTGCTGCAGATGAGCCACATATCTGAAGCAGTCCTAAGGTTTGGAAAACTGATTTCTAATGTTTAACTCAATATTATGTTGGGACTGAGTACCTGAGTTTGTGTATAAACGTTGAAGACAAATGAAACCTGAAAGGGAAGGTGGAAAACCTGACGCTGGATTCATTGGTAAAATGGAGTGGAATCTTTGAGAGGATAGTTGGAAAATCTGGAGTGAATTTTAATGGTAACAGTTAATGGAAAGCATTGCTTGAAAGAAGATTTTAAAGTGTGTCTTTTTAGGGATTGAGTGCGGAAACCCTCATGTGACAATCATCTTGGCAGGGATTGTGAGAGAAATCCATGGGAGGTTGTTTGAGTGGAATCAGCCATTTGTTTGGGAATAGAGTGATATTTTTGAAAACTGTATGCATTTATGAAGCAAAGGGGGAGTACAGGAGTATTGTATCATAATCAAATAAACGTTACGATCTTTTGAGCCAAGGTTCGTTTCTGGAATCTTCCCGACCAATAGTATCATCAACTGGGATTGTAACACAAGTCCCACTCCAGAGCTCTGCTTCCTGTGACTAAGCAGTCCCCTATCCATGCTAACATGTTACCTAAACAACATGAGCTCTTATTTTCATAGAATCATAGAATCACTTGGCTCATCAATTCTGCACCGACTCTCTGACAGAGTAACTTATCCAGGCCCTATCCCTGTAGCCCCACACATTTACAACGGCTGATCCAGCTAACCTACACATGTTGGGACACAAAAGGCAATTTAGCATGACCAATCCACCTAACGTGCACATCTTTCGACTTTTTAACGAAGTAATTTTTATGTGGCCCCTTATCAAATACTTTTTGAAAATGAAACTACATCAGATCGACTGCTTCCCAATTATTCAATCAACCTGCTTGTTACTTCCTCAAAGAACTCTAATAAATTAATCAGACATGATTTCCCTTTCACAAAACCATGTTGATTCTGTCTGATTGGGATTATAATTTTTTAAATGTCCTATTTTTACATCGTTATCCATTAAGTTGATCTTTCTCTACACCATGATAATGGAGTCAAGCATTTTCCTAATGACAGATGCTAGGTGGACTGGATTAAAGTTTCCTGCTTTCTGTCTTTCCTGGTAAGGATTGCACATTATATTGTTTAACACATCTGGCTGCCAAATAGCCTCATACTGGTGAAGATGCAATAGGGACAGTATTGGGGGAGTTTCAAATGCAAACAGAGTGGATTTTTTTTTGGGGGGGGTTGCTGGTGCAGGGCAGAGTAGCACCACTCTCATATCAGGAATTGAAGCCTGGACTATTTTAAGCTTCAGCTGTCCATCCATAGCAGGTGTTAAGGGGCAGCCAGACAAATGTTGGGAAGAGAAGGTTATGAAGTCTGAACATCTCTTTTGCTGGCATATAGATGAGTCATGAAATCATCGGAAAAGCAACCAGCATAAACGAGGACCCCACGTACCCCGGACATGCTCTCTTCCACCTCCTTCCGTTGGGAAAAAGGTACAAAAGTCTGAGGTCATGTACCAACCGACTCAAAATCAGCTGTTTCTCTTCTACCACAGACATTGGGGTGGACCTACCTTGCATTAAGTTGATCTTTCTCTACACCCTAGCTTTGACTGTAATGCTACATTCTGCACTCTCTCCTTTCCTTCCCTATGTACGGTATGCTTTGTCTGTATAACGCGCCAGAAACATTACCTTTCACTGTACACTAATACATGTGATAATGATAAATCAAATCAAATCAAATCGAAAAGGTGGGAAACTTGAAGCAATTGAAGCCCAAAGGTTCCTTGTGGTGGAGTTCTTATTCCTCTGTGTCCCACACAGACCAATTTAACATTACCTTTCAGCACATCTCCTTCTTTCCCTGAGTTGAATGGCCGCAGTTGGTGCGTTGATCACTCAACAGTTAAAAGACCATCTAGGTTCTAATGGCATCACAGAACGTTAATTACTGTAATGCCCACCCTCGTTATCAACGGGGTGCAAGGGCCACCAAATTTTGTTCTGATATTATTAACTGTAGGACAGGTCCAGCTCTGCTGTTTTTTGCCTTTACACTGTCCGGAACCTTATGTACCACTTCCCACTGGGTTAGTCTTTCTTTCTAACATATACCTGGTGCTGCCCCTGCTTCCCACACTCTTTATTGAAGCAGGATTGGTTTCCCAGCTGGCATGGTGAGGGATGTGATGTGTCACCACGCTTTGTGGTGGGACAGACTCTGCTTCTGGAGCCACTCCAGGCCTCATGGCCGTCTGGGGCTGTGCCACACAGCGCAGTGATATGGTCACACCTGACAATGGATGTTGAAACTACAAAATAAGTCTTTACTTCCACAGGGACTGTGCAGTGATCACACCTGCCAAAATTCTTGGGTCAGACATGTCTGCAACAGGTAAATGGGTGAGGACAAGGTTACTTGATTCACTATCTGACACAGGCCCATTCCTACAGCTGTAACTCAGCCAGCTTGGTCAGTGATGGCACTACAGAGTCACTATTGGTGCTGACTTTGGCTTCCACACTTGGAGAATATTTTATGAGCCACTCCCCACCCCCTCCAATAATGCTCAACACAAGAGTATTGTTTTGTCAACTGAATGGGAGCAATAAGTAATCTCTTGTTTTCCATTAACAGCCACAAAGCTTCACACTGAAGATCCCCAATATTACCCCAATGGAAGTATCTGAACTCATGATCTCCACTTACCCAACTCACACTACATGGCACGTATCTTATGATCAGTAGTAGGATCTTTCTCAAGGCACGTTGCCATGGTAACTGTCTCAACAGCTCATGTGACACTCCTAGAAACCACAGACTCCAGCTGCCTAACTTATGTTGTGCATTTTAGCAGCAGTTTGTGTATATTCTGGACTCTCTGAGTGAAAAGTTCTGTATAAATACTCCCTAACCTAAAGATAAAGTTAAATTTCAGATTATTCAGAGGGCTATCTTCCCCGGGCAACATGGCCAACTTCCAGTGAAAAACAGCCTTCTTCCTAACTTTAACCTTCCTCTCCTGAAGGTGTTTCCCTCCACTAAGATTAGGTCCATAGATGGCAGCACTCTCATCAGAATATCTGTCCTTAACTGTTAACTACCCTTGGTCCTGGCAGAGGTCAGAGTTTGGGGTTTCTGCTCTATCACCCGTTTGTTTACTTCCTTGTTCAATATTAAAAACAAGAAGAAAGGGGAAGGGCAGTGTCTGTGGTTTCTGGTGTGGTTCAGTTTAGATTCACATGCGCTGCTGAATAGCACCACATTCGATTAGACAAAAAACACTGCCCATTGCTGGAAAGTCCCCTCATCGCAATTAAAGAGCACATGTTTGTTTCCATTTTCAGTTCAAAGCTCCCTGTCCACTGGAACTGTACCAAAATGCTCAGGCAGGCAGTCAGAACTGAACTGAACTGAACTGCAATATTGACTTCACAAAAAGCATAGTTAGCGGCTAGCTGCTTCAGAACGAGACAACAAAACCATCACAGTATTCACTCGTACCACTTAATAATAATGCTGAATAACACTTAACTACTTCCAGGCAAACTTTCACTTCCCCTTGTAAAGTCACTAGAGTCATCTTCCTACCTATTTGCGGATTTACATTGAGGAACACTTTGGAAAGCAGGTCGGCAATATTGCCTCAGACTGCTGGTACTGGGACCCTGTGCCAACAGTATTACTGATTGGATTACACTGGGGTAAAAGGCTGCTCCTACATAGGATCACCCACATGCAGGCACACAAATATGCATGTATGTATGCACACACGTACACACACACACATGTGCACACACACACACACATATGTACACATATGCATGCAGGCACACACACAGGCACATAGACACACACATACATGCATGCACAAGCACAATAGAAGATTAATCTCCAGGGGCAATACTGTTCATTCCCCGTTTCTGAAGGGTTTTCAGGCAGGTGGTGGCTATAAAATTCTTTGGATCTCCTGCTCACTGGGTTGTCACCCACACGAACATCTCTGCAACTTTACAGAGGGATGGGCAAGGCCTAAGCTGGCCCACCCACCCCCTTGCTCCAATTGAGGTCCTTAAGTGGACGTTACCCACCCAGCCTTAATTTTCAGGCTAGTGAGAGGAGTTCCAGGAGTAGGAGGGGACTCTTGGTTGGGAAGGAGGGAGCCTCCATCAATAGCATCTTTCTAGTAGTGTGCACCTTCCACAATCCTCTCCCCCAAACCAAAAGGTTCTGTCTGCTCTTAATGTCTCATCTCCCACTGGCCTCTCCACCACTCCACGCTCCCCACCTTACCTCTCCTCCCTGCCCTGAGACACCCCTTAAATTTAGCTAGTTCTGAAATCCAGGGACTTAGGCCCTGCTTACTGCAGCTGCAGGAACTAGAGCTACTGGCCAATCAGACTGGCTGACAGCTCTCTGTGAGCTGGGACACCCTCCTGACTGCGGGGCAGAGGTCCTGCCTCCAGCCAATTCACACCTATGGGAGTGGAGTCTGAAATGAGTTTGGGGCAGGCAATATCAGTGGGGATAGAATTACAGAATCATAGAATCCCTCCAGAGTAGAAGAGCCATTCAGCCTATTGGGCCTACACCGACAACAATCCCACCCAGGCATGTAACCCACATATTTACCAAGTTAGTCCCCCTGCCACTAAGGGGCAATTTAGCATGGCCAATCCACTGAACCCGCACATCTTTGGACAGTGGGAGGAAACCGCAGCACCCGGAGGAAACCAATGCAGGCACGGGGAGAATGCGCAGATTCCATACAGACAGTGACCCAAGGCCAGCAGTGGATCCGGGACCCTGGCACTGTGAGGCAGCAGTGTTGACCACTGTGCCGCCTGGATCTATTCCCCACCAGGATGTATACGCTGCTGACTCCATAGGGACAGAAATATAACCCCGCCATTCGAAAAATCCTGGCCCAGCAAACTGCTGTGAACAAACCTTGTGGAAAATCATGGAGGCCTTAACAGGGAATTACACATTTTGTAAAAAAAAGATCGGAGATGTGGAGGTGCTGTTTGATTGGGCTGGATGGTCAGCGGTAGGAGGTCATGTGATGAGATCTCCAGGCAGAGTTGATAAGCAGAGCAGAGCTGGGCTGCTCTGTCTCGGGAAGTTAGAAAAGATTGCTGACAAGGCTGGGATTGGCTGCCAAAGGTGGAGGTCACTGGACAAACTCAACCCCTTGCTCTGGTCCAAAATCTCTAGCAGCAATTGCTTGTTTGTTTTAAAATGAAGAAGCAAGCTTCACAAGGTTAATCCAGCCTAAATAAACCATGGAAAAGTGAACACATCAGAGACTCGCCATTCCAATTACATTGATGTGATGTCTAAGCGAGGTGACTGACACATTTGCTGGCAGCCTTCCTGATGGGATTACTCACAAATATTTCAGGGGAAACAGCTTCACCCTGTTTACAGTAAACAGGTAGCAGCGTTCACCAATAGCAATCACCATGCCCTACAGGAACGACACATAAACACGAGTTAAGATAACACCCTCAGGATCCACGTCAAGCCGTGTACTTGAACAGAACACATCAGGTAAAAGATAATGGGAATACATTTTCACCTTGTCACCTGGGTATAAAACTGGCATCAGCCAACTGCTCATCATAGGAATGCCTCTTTCTCATCTCTATTGAAATCAATAGAGTTCAGACTGGGTGAATTCTGTTCTAGCCATCAACCAGGTCAAGTTGAACATCCACTTCAATAGCTTAGATTCTTCCCCCTTCCATTTATTTTCTGCCAATTCAGGTGCAATTGGCACCAGCAAATTCCCTTCTTCTCCAGCATCCTCCTCTCCCATTTTCTTTATTACACTTCTCAGAAATTATGCTCTCTGGATCTTGGGCGTAAGTTGGAAAGAAAAGAAAATACCTTGCAAAGAAAAAGATGCCATCTCCAAAACTCCCCGGCAAACCTGAGCTGTTTCCCATGACTGAAACTGCCAAATTCCACCCGTGGTTAGGTGTCAGCCACAGCTCTTAATAACAAGGTTGTGAGATCAAGTCACGCTCCAGGAATTTAAGAACCAGATAGAGAGAAATTTGTCAATGTAGCGCTGCTTCTGGCAGCTCAGTGCAAGTTTACTTTGATCCCCTGGGGGCAGCTGATATCAAGGGCTGCTACTATTCGATGTGTGTGGCTTTCCTCATTGATATAACTGATGAACAGGCTGCACAGATTGCATGTGGCCCTGGTCTGCCAGGGAAACAATATAATATCTACAACTTCACATGAAGCAGCATTCGCAGCTGTCACACCATTGCACTACTGAGGGAGTGCTGCACTGTTGGAGGTGTACTGTTTCGGTTCAGATGTAAAACTGAGACCTGACCTGGCCTGTAGAATAGATGTAAGAGATCCCAAGATACTATTCAAAGGAGAGCAAAGGAATCCTTCTCAATAAACTTCATCAACATTCGTCTCTCAACTGACAGCACCCAAAGGAGATCTCAGAATCATAAAGTGCAGAAGAGGCCCTTCAGCCCATCAAGTCTGCACCAACACACAGGAAATACTTGAGCTCACATCTAATCCCATTTATGAACACTTGATCCATAGCCTTCAATGTTATGATGTGCCAAGTGCTCATCCAGGTACTTTTTAACGGATGTGAGGCAACCTGCTTCTACCATCCTCCCAGGCAGCGCATTCCAGTCCGCCACCACCCTCTGGGTAAAAAGATTTTCTTCACATTCCCCCTAAATCTCCTGTCCCTCACCTTGAACCTATGTCCCCTCATGACTGACCCCTCAGTTGAGGGCAACAGCTGCTCCCTATCCACTCTGCCCATGCCCCTCAAATCGATTAATTCCAACTTGCCCTTGAATTGGGTCGCTCCAACAATAATAATGCAAGGCGATCCAACCACTCATCATTAAATGCTCTATCCCAGGCAGCACCCTGGTGAATCTCCTCTGCACCTCCTTCAGTGCTATCACATCCTCCTGGAATTCTCCAGTTTGTTCTTCCAGGTGACAGAGGACATTGGTTAGGAAGTGTTGTCAAAGGAGCTGTGGCGAGTTGCTATCTTGTGGATGGTACACATGCAGGCATTGTGTGCCAGTGGTCCAAAGGACACAGTAGGATACATTTTCCAGCTCTTCACACATGCCTTGCACACCTTGAGCACAGATAGAGGGACATGGGCCCTCCATCTTCTGATGTGTATCTGTAACATGCAAGAGGCCTCATCTAGAGCTGAAATTGGAAAAATCACTCAGAGCAAGGTAGGACTGATGCAATTTTTTATTACAATCTGACTAACTTCCACCGACATCCAGCTTGTTCTGGCCTCATCACTGGTTCTATGCTGTGGGCACATTTGGGCAGGTCTGCCCTGACTATTTTTTGGTAAGAAGTGGAAGGGGCTGAGGGGCAGAGTAGGGCAGAGCACGGGGCAGTCTTCATCTATCTGGTGCTAACAAAGAGCGCCTGAAATGAAACCTGATCCACTTGGCAGCAACAAAGCCATACAAAAAAATAAACAAAAAAAACTGGTTTATCACAGCTTCCAGCATTAACCTTGAGTCACACTAGAATGCCGCATGTTCTCTCCTTATCTCCACCATAGCACTAAAGTCATCTGGGAATGGTACCTCCCATCTCCCCTCAGCCCCCATATTCCTGCAATCGGTTTAGAATGTTCTCCGAGCAAGGTGGGACTAGGTTGTTTGAATTGATGCTGGACAGGGCGACACGATGGCGCAGTGGTTAGCACTGTTTCCTCACAGAGCCAGGGACCCGGGTTCGATTCCTGACTTGGATGACTGTCTGTGTGGGGTCTGCATGTTCTCCCCATGTCTGTGTGGGTTTCTTCTGAGTGCTCCAGTTTCCTCCCACAGTCCAAAGATGTGCAGGTTAGATGGATTGGCCCTGCTAATTTGCCTCTTAGTGCCTGAAATTGTGCAGGTTGGGTGGGATGAGCTATGGTAAATGTGCGGGGTTACAGGGATAGGGTGGGGGATGGGCCTGGGTAAGATGCTCTGTCAAAGAGTCAGCGCAGATTCGATGGGCTGAATGGCCTCTTCTGCATCGTAGAGATCCTATAAAAAACTGCGCACTGAGCAAAGCGAGATGCCAGGATGCGGTCTATCCAGTACCTGAGTTTCCTGAGTAGTGCCTCATGATTGCCTTCACATTCCGTCAAAGGTGACAAAGACCTGGAGGACCTGTGTAATGAAAGTCAAGTGAGTGAATTCTGAAAACCTATAGCAGCAGAGTCAATTCACTTTTACTTTAAACTGAAATACCTGTTCATTGTATTGGTCAGCGAGTCTGTGAAAAATCTAACTGTTGCAATGTTCCCACCATCACTGGAAGAAATTCAATGTATATATTAGTTCAGCTTCTTTGCCATTTTCCATCCATAATAATATCTCGAACTATGTACTTGAATTTTATAGAATCATAGAAGCGTAGAATCCCCACATTCGGCCATCTTGTCTGCACCGAGCACAATCCCACCCAAGCGCTATCCCCGTAACCCCACATATTTACCCTGCTGATCCCCCTGACAGTAAAGGCAATTTAATATGGCCAATCAACCTATCTCGCACATCTTTGGACTATGGGAGGAAACCGGAGCACCCAGAGGAAATCCACGATGTGACAACAGACAAAACTAATGCTATTGTGCACACAGGCAGTAGGAGGATGACCCAGCTTGCAGCAGCAATTTGAATTTGCTTATTCACATGAGGCATTTCCACCTCATTTCCCTGATGCAATTTCTCACTTTTGCACAGCCTCCCCAAACCAGGGTTACAGGGCTTGTGGTCCTGATTCAGCATTCCCACTTTCCACACGAGTCAAATCAGGCTATTAAACCTTACCCAGGCCCATCTGGAAAATGGAAGAGGACCTTATTAAGATCCTAAAACAGAAAATGCTGGAAAATCTCAGCAGCTGTGCAGAGAGAACAGAGCCATTGTTTTGAGTCTGGATGATCCTTCGTTCTGAGGAGAACCATTTGGATAAGCTCACATCCACAACCGATAAAAATTTAGGACAGAATTTTCCTGTCCCGTCCACCACGGGAATCGTAGCGGTCAGGACACGGACCATACAAAGGTCCATTGTCCTCAGGTAGGTTTTTCCAGCCTTGGGCAAGCGCGGCCAGATAATCCCATCCTGTTTTCCTTCCATCCTTCTGCATTAGTCAGAGCTAGTTCTGAGCCCAAGTCTGCAATGTACTGACTGCAGAGTTACATTGATTGACAGTTTGATCAGAAACCACATTCCAAATAGACCATGTGTATGAACATGCCATGTGTTTACCTGCTTCCTCTACTATTATGGCACAGATATTTGACCAATTTCAAATAAATCAGTAACCCCCCGCCACTAAATGGCATCAAGTGTTTACCCAGAAGAATCTCACGGTAGAATCTCAGGGTTTTCCATCAATAAATAGTTTGTCCCACCATGGGATGGTGTTCCATGGATACCAGTTACCTTTTACTTTACCCAAGTAGCTATTATCAGAGGGAGCAAATCTTAGCAGGATGTCTAGTAAGAGAGTGGAGGGGGCATCACAGCTAAAGTTAATTCTGTCTTCAGCTCACCCCTCACTCATAAACCTGCCAGCAGCAGGCACTGGCAAGCAGTTAGAAGTGTGATGATTTTTCTTTTCTCCTTAACCCGAAAGCAGGAGAGACAACTGTAATTTCTTTTTTATCGGAGGAAATATCAGTCAGTGGTTCTGGGTGTAATGGGTGAACAGGACTGGCTGCAGGTCAGGTATAGCAGCAAAAAGACTGAGGTTGCTGGAGAGTGAAAGATGGGACATCAGCCAGGAATCCGTGAGAACATTGTGGTCATTCCGTAGTTGGACCTTTCTGGGCTCTGCTCCACACTCAGCCGTGCTTTTAGCAATGGCCACGATGGAATATTAAATGGTAGAATTTTATACCCAATCATAACAACATGTTGTTCTTTTTCTCTCTAGTCCCTGGTAGATTGACCAACACCAGATTCCCACATTAGTTGATTGAGGCTGTGCTTGAAGGAAGCATGTTTCAGAGATGGAAGCACAACACTGTGTGCCAATTCCCCAACCCACTCCTCCACTGAACATAGCTCCTCCTCGCTTCCTCCCATTGCCAGGGGCACTGAATTTACCCTGTAAGCATGAAGCCCTTGTATCAGCATTAATAGGTATTGGAAACAACCAGATTGGTTCAAATCTGGTTATTGTTATCATTGTGTGATAACGTCATCAGCGAAACCATTCCTCGACATTCCAGGAATCTGACTCAGGCCCAGCTCTGAAGGTCAAGAACAAAACAAGCTGAAGAGATTTGCAGGAGGATTTTGGGTGGGTTTCTCCCTCACTCCAATGTGTTTACTGATGGCAGAGGCTGCACATCACTGGCCACTGGCAGGACCTCCTGGTCCCGCTGATGTCCATTCCGTTCAGTGTGGGTCACCCGTCCCATCGCTGGAGAACCCACCATGGGAGACTGCCTTCAGCAGAACTGGAAGATCCCACTGGCAGGACGACCTGGAAAATCTGGCCCATGGAGTTGGAAGGGTTTCTTACAAACAAGCTTTAAAACAACTCGATTGCTCCCATTGCAGGAGACAATCTGATGGATTTGATGGCACCTCTTCAGCTACTTGCTGCTGCCCACTGCAATGAAGCCTGGAAGTCACCAGAGGACTATGATCTGCTCATCCCTCTCTGAGCGAGTGAGAGAGAGTTGACTGGCGGTGATTTAACCTGAGGGTCACCACACTTCAGGCAAGGGGCACGATTGAGAAGGTGAGTCCAATGTAGATAACCTCAGCCGGTACAGGAATTGAATACACATTGTTAGCATCACTCCACATCACGAACCAGCTGTCCAGCCAACTGAGCTAACCAACCCTCTATGCCCACAGTCATCCCCAATTCAATATCCTGCCCAGCATAATGAAATTTCCTGAAGTCTCCCAGTCCTCCTGAATAACCTTACTTCTCAGCAACAATATCCCCCACCCCACCCCTTGTACCCCCCCTCCCCCTCAGCCCCTATACCTTATTTATGATGCCATATAGCTATATATAATCCTCAGTGTATGCATACAGACGGTTGATGTAATAGTCTATAGTACAGGATGTACAGGATTTTACTGCGTTAAATCACATCAGAATATTAGCAAATGTCTTGTACAAAATTTCTCCAAAGATCTCTCCTACCTGACAGAGATATCCAGGATATTCGGACAAGTGCTTATTGCATTTGCCATTATAAGAATACCATTTACAGTGATGTTATTGCCACCCAATCTGGAGTAAAAGAAAGAATTCATGTCATATTTACAGAATTCTTATTTCTTACAAATTTATAAATAAGCAAGGGCCAACTGCAATGACCACCAAACTTTTTAAAGTTTTTTTAAGTTTACTTATTATTGTCACAAGTAGACTTACATTAACACTGCAAAGAAATTATTCTGAAAATCCCCTAGTTTCCACACTCCTGGTGCCTGTTCGGGTACACTGAGGGAAAATTTAGCACCTAACCAGCACGCCTTTTGAACTGTGGGAGAAAACCAGAGCACCCGGAGGATATCAACGTAGACATAGGGAGAACATGCAGACTCTGCACAGACTGTGACCCAAGCCAGGAATCGAAACCAGGTCCCTGGCACTGTGAGGCAGCACTGCTGACCACTGTGCTACCATGTCTCTTTTAAATTAAGCTAAAACAGAATCCGCTGGTATGGAGGTTGATGTGGAGCTTTATGCAGCTCTGTCTGGTGAAAGACTTATGATTGGCTTGCCAGGAGGGACAACAGCCCAGATCAAACCCTACAGAAAGTCAGGTGTGAGTTTTAACACCTGGTCACAAATCAGGGGGCAGCTTTTCTTACTGTTTGGTGAATAAAGGTTGGTGAAGAAGACCCAGGGCGACATGGTAGCACAGTGGTTAGCATTGCTGCTTCACAGTTCCAGGGACCTGGGTTCGATTCCTGGCTCGGGTCACTGTCTGTGTGGAGTTTGCACATTGTCCTCGTGTCTGCGTGAGTTTCCTCCGGGTGATCCAGTTGGCCCAGGGCAGCCGGTCTTATGTATTTGTGGGCCTATAGCTGTGTGATCCTACAAATGTCTCCAGCCGAGTCCTGGAAGGAACCGCAGGGGTAACAGTTTCTGACTTTGACTTTGAGAAATGGTGTCACTGTTTAAAAATAAATGGTTGCCCATTTCAGACAGAGTTAAGGGGAATTTTCTTCTCTCAGAGGGTTGTCTTTGGTGCTCGCTTCCTCAAAAGGCAGTGGTAGCAGAGTCTTTGAACATTTTTAAGGCAGAGATAGATAGATTCTTGATGAACAAGTGGGTAGAAGGTAGTAGGCAGTAGGCTCTAACCAGAGCAGCCATGATTATTGAATGGTGGAGCAGGCTTGAGTGGTCACATGGCCTCCTCCTGCTCCTAATTTGTATGTTTGCATAAGGATCCCACTTACTCAATTCTTCTCAGACTTCCAACTTGAGGAAGCACGTCCACAAGCGCTGTGATCCCAGCATCCCCCAGTTCATTATCTTGCAAGCTGGAAAGAAATTGAAGCATCACATGATAAGAGATGTCAGGCATGAGTTAAACTAGAATCAGGCAGCTTGGTAGAATCGGTTATAATACTTGCTTTAGTTCTTCCAGGTGGTGACAGAGTTTCAGTGCAGAGAACAAGTGGGTAACACCCTTCACAGTAATACTGCAAGATGTGAGGCTGGAATCAAAAGTTTGGTTTCATTACTATCTCCAAATTAAAGCAATACCAATTTAGAAGAAAAATGATTAAAACTCCAGTAGTCCACAATAAACAGCAAGCACGACTTGCATTCATACAGTACCTTTAATGTAGTGAAACATCCCAAAATACCCTACAAGCACATTCCCTACCAAAAACGAACACTGAGGCAGGAAAGTAGTATTAGGACAGATGATTAACAGTTTGATCAGTGGAGTACATTTTAAAGGGCATCAGAAAGGTGGAGGGAGATGTGGACAGAGAGGTTTTGTCTGGCCTCAGACTGTCTGTGTGGAGTTTGCACATCCTCTGGATGCTCCGGTTTCCTCCCACAGTCCAAAAATGTGCGGGTTAGGTGGATTGGCCATGCTAAATTGCCCCTTAATATCAGGGGGATTAGCAGGGTAAATATGTGGAGTTATGGGGATAGGGTCTGGGTGGGATTGTTGTCAGTGCAAGCTCAAAGCGCCAAATGGTCTCCTTCTGCACTGTTCCCTCTATGCTATGAGAATGGAGAGAATTTCAGAGCTTAGAGATAAATGTCAAGAGGTCAGAATTGGAGTAATCCAGGGTTCTCAATGGGTCACTGGGTTGGTGGAGGGGACAGATTGGGAGCAGCAACACATTGAACCACGGCCAAGCCTCAAGCTCTCCTCATCCATTGTCCTAAACAGTAATTTTCCAGCAGCAGTCATGGATAGTGAGGAAGAATGGGAACACCGGTTGATTCAACCCTTCCTTATTTCAGAGTCGTTAAACAATTATACGGTCTATACAGGGTTCAGCTAACTCAGCACGTTCAAGGATAGCTCAGCATCACTGAGTAATGGGGGGAGCTGTAATCCCATGTACCTTCAACACCAGAAGGAGGTTTTAGGAACTTCATTCATGAGTTTAAATACAGTATGTAGAACTGAATAGTAAGCAGATGAATACCCAATAAGCAGAGTAGCAAGTTGTTCTATAAAGTGATATTCAGTTAGGATCACGTTTTTATTACAGGACTGGAACTCATTTCTTTGTTCTTTGTTCAAATCCTTCCTTATATTATTTATTGCAATTACGTTACATAAGAAACTATAATTATTATAATAGCGTTAATAAATATCTTACATAAGCTTCTTTAGACTCTTGATTCTTGGAATGATTTCAGATAATGTTCCAGCAAATTTATCCTCGTATTTTCTGCTTTTGAAACTACAATTGGAAAAGGGAGAATTAAAACACACACCTTTCGTGATATATAATAAACAAAACAAAATTAAAGCATTCTTTGTCAGACAGTGCTAAACTTCAGAGTTCTGACATCAATTAATTTGCTTTTAATCATCAGAGTCATATCCTTGGTGGCACAGTGGGTAACACTTCTGCCTCACAGTGCCAGGGACCCAGGTTCAATTCTGGCCTTGGGTCACTGTCTGTGCAGAGTTTGCATTTTCTCCCCATGTCTGCGTGGGTTTCCTCCCACTGTTGAAAGCTGTGCAGGTTAGATTGATTGGCCATGGTAAATTGACCCGAGTGTCAGATAAATGTGTGGGGTTACGGGGATAGGGCCTGAGTGGAATTGTGGTTGGTACAGACTTGACACCGTCAAGTAGGGATTCTATGATTCGATATCCCCTGGAATCTTAAAGGGCTGGATTAATCACAAATTTGTTACGTGCCAGTTATTTCTGTTTGCTCATGGGCACAGCCACTGAGGAAAGGGGGGGTAAAGGATACAATCCATCTTTTCTCCTCCTCCAGATTTTGTGAGATCCACTTAAAAATGGGATCCCCACGATGCTATGAGGATATTTTAAATCAAAGATTCCATGATCCTGCCAAGGGGATAGCGTTGCTGCATGTCCTGCTACTTTCAATTGCAATCACCTTGTTTTACAACAGCCCAATTCTTCCCCTCCCATACTTAAGGATTGATTTAAAAAGTGGTGAGAGCTGTTTCTGGCTTGTTATCGGACAACAAATTTTATGAAATTGGGCACACAATATGGAAGCAGACTAAAATTACGCTCAGAGCCTCTCCACTAAAAATCACAAAGTAACAGACACAGATTAGCAGGCGAGAGCATGCTTTTAGAATGCAAATGAGGGCTAGCACACAAGGGAAGCTGGGCAGGATGGCACCTGCAGGAACTAAATTAAAAAACACATCCCCACCCCATCAAATCAGCACTTCTAAACCAGTCAAACAACCTATGGAGACACCCAAAAATTAGCATAGCTAAAGAAACGTACCTGGCCCCTCAAACTCTTTGAGATCAATCACACACCCATTGTTCAAACCCCAGAGGTTCTAGACCATTAATAACCAATCAGACAAAAACAATTAACACACTCTTAAAACAATCGTTCTAACACTCAAAAACTTTGAGACAGGACGGCTAAAGTCGAATACTGTAAATAAAGTATCAGCATTTGAATCGCATACTACACCGATGTTCAGGTATAACTATAGCCCGTTGCGGCGGACCTTTAGAGTGCTTTCGGGACAGTTCGATTGTATGTCCTGACTGCACCTCCGTCGATGTAAAAGAAAATAAAGCTGTGCCGTTATTGAACTACACCCTGGGTCTGCAGTGGTCGTTTCGCTCACTCACGCTAACAGGCTCCTTTCACCTTGGGAACTGTGTGTGAATCCCACTTTTACATCCCCTTTTTCACAGATCATGCTTTGAAATTAAATAATATCAGTCCATTTCTACCCACTTCCTAATGAGAAGAGCTCACGGGGAACAACATCACTCGCTACTTGCCGCCGAATGCTATTTATTTACCATCTGGCTTGGGGAAGGCTAAGGGCAGCGGGTGTGAGAAATGGGAAAGAAAGCATCAATGGAGGGTATCTTACTGGCACTGGAGTTGGGGAACATCATTGGGAGAGGACAGGAGGAGGCTGACCATACAGCTGAACTGCACATGTCATCTGTGAGGGCTGGAGATGATGCAGCAGACACCTGTTCTTAGGTCACATCATTTCAACTCTCAGCAGGCCAATGGGACATGTGAAAGAAATGCCCAGAGTTCATGTCTTCATCCTTCATTCCCCCCCGCAACCCCACATTCTTGTTTCCTTTCTCTGTCCAGGGATCTTGCTGGTCTCAGTGCCTCCCTCTGCCATGTGGCTGAGGGAGGCATGGTGGCACAGTGGTTGGCACTGCTGCCTCACAGCACCAGAGACCACAGTTCAACCTCAGCCTTGGATGACTGTGGAGTGTGCAGATTCTCCCTGTGTCTGCGTGGATGTCCTTCGGATGCTCTGGTTTCCTCCCACAGTCCAAAGATGTGCAGGTTAGGTGGACTGGCCACTTAATGTATCAAGATGTGTAGGTTAGGGGGATTAGTGGGGTAATTACGTGGGGATAGGGCCTGGGTGGGATATTCTGTCGGACAGTCAATGTAAGCTTGATGGGTCAAATAATCTCTTTCTGCACTGTCGGGAATCTATGAAATAGCATTATGTTGTTTGGGTACAGTTCTTCCG
This sequence comes from Carcharhinus amblyrhynchos, assembly GCF_965287045.1. Lineage (NCBI taxonomy): Eukaryota > Metazoa > Chordata > Chondrichthyes > Carcharhiniformes > Carcharhinidae > Carcharhinus > Carcharhinus amblyrhynchos. Next base: position 48,808,993 of record NC_137327.1, read on the forward strand.
CAGTGGTTAGGCAGCAGGAATAGAAAGGATAAAGAATGCAAAGCAGTCAGTGTACCAGCAGCTGACTATTACTCTGATCAACAGTGAGAGGGAGAACCTCATCACCAACCTAACGCAAGTATAAAATTTAACAGAAAATACTGTAAAAACTCTACACATCTCGCTGCATCTGTGGGGAGAGAAACTAAGCCCGATATCTCTCTGGAACATTTTATAAGGATTCAAAATGTTAATACTGTTTCTCTCTCCACTGATACTCTGAGACATACTGGGCCTATTTTACCATTTTGATTCTAAGTGCTGGGTGGACTTGAAACTGGGAGTGTTTCAGATCCAACTTTTAGACCCGTTCTTAGTTGCCCCCATGTGCACTCTGCCTGCAAAAATATCAGCTATTCTGAATTGTGCTTACAAGCCTGTGCACGGGGCTTATCATGTCCAAAACCTCCGATTGGTGCCTCCAACTGTGCATGTGCAGAAGAAAATGATAGAATGTGACTCCTCTGCCATATCCCTCCTGGGCAGATAATGGCTTCCCTGGGCCCCCACAGACATTGCACCACCCCCCCTTATCCCCCCACCCCATCCTCCACCCAGACTGATTGCAGGCGCCTCCCCCCACCAATCTCAGGTAGAGTGATCTACCCTTCCCCCCCCTCCACTGATCTCAGGCAGAGTGGCAGCAGATCCCCCTTCCCCTCCACTGATCTCAGGCAGAGTGGCAGCAGATCCCCCTTCCCCTCCACTGATCGCAGGCAGAATGGCAGCAGGCCCTCTTCCTTCCACCTCCACCACCCCCCCGCAGTCTCAAGCAGAGTGGCAGTGGACCCCCTCCCCCCCACCGATGTCAAGCAGAGAGCCATTGGACATTTGGCACTTACTTCCTCACTCATCCCCACTGACAGAGTGCCTGAATCGGACTTATATGGAGCATGTCTGCTTTGCACTGGCTCTGAATGGGCGAACATGGTGCTAACGGGGAACGTGCCGGTAAAGTTGGGCGTGCAGCCATTATGTTAATTTAAATGCATGCAAATGCATTTAAATGGCCATTGCGCCCGTTTCCGAATAGTCCCAATTGCGAGCATTTTCGGGGTTTGGTAAAGGGGGAACCAATGTGGAGGCAGGCGCAGATCGAACTATTTGCCTCATGCCCAACTTTACCAAGTTTTCGTGCCCGAAAACAGGCACAACATGATGGTAGAATCCTGCCCGCTGTGTTTTTCCAGAATTTTCTGTTTTTGGTTTCAATTTCCAGCATCCACAGTATTTTACATAAGGACATAACATAAGAACATAAGAAATAGGAGCAGGAGTAGGCCTTCTAGCCCTTCGAGCCTGCCCCGCCATTCAATAAGATCATGGCTGATCTGTCGTGGCTCAGTTCCACATTCCCGCCCTCTCCCCATAACCCTTAATCCCCTCTCTTATCAAAAACCCATCAACCCGCTTCTTAAAAATATTTAGCGAGGCAGCCTCCACCACTTCAACGGGCAGAGAATTCCAGAGATTCACCACCCTTTGAGTGAAGAAGTTCCTCCTCAACTCCGTTCTAAACTGCCCCCCCCCTTTATCTTGAGGCTGTGCCCCCTAGTCCTACTGTCCTTTCTGAGCGGGAAGAGTCTCTCCACCTCTATCCTATCCATCCCATTCATCATCTTATACGTCTCAATGAGATCTCCCCTCATTCTTCTAAACTCTAACGAGTACAAGCCTAGTTTATTCAGCCTCTCCTCATAGCTCAACCCCCTCAACTCCGGCATCAGCCTAGTAAACCTCCTCTGCACTCCCTCCAAGGCCAAAATATCCTTACGTATGTACGGCGCCCAAAACTGCACACAGTACTCCAGCTGCGGCCTCACCAATGCCCTATACAGCTGCAGCAAGACCTCCCTACTTTTATATTCAATCCCCCTCACTATGAAGGCCAGCATCCCATTCGCCTTCCTGACCACCTGCTGCACCTGCAAGCTGGGTTTTTGCGACTCGTGCACAAGGACCCCGAGGTCCCTCTGCACAGTCGCCTGCTGCAGTTTTTCGCCACGTAAGTAATAATCCTTCCTACCATTATTCCTACCAAAGTGGACCACCTCCATTTTGCTTTTATTGAAGGCTGGATTAGCAGATTTTGATCTCGCAGGGAATCAAAGGATGTGGAGAGTGGCTGAGAAAGTGGAGTTGAAGCCAAAGGCCAGTCACGATTGTGGTGAATGACAGAGCAGACTCGATGGGCTGAATGGTCTACTCTGGCTTCTGCTTCTTCTGTTCTGATATGTAGGTGCCAAGAATGAAAAACTCAGAACAACGCAGCAAGGGAAGGAGGGCAAAGGTTAATTGTCTTTCTATCCTAACTGAAAGAGAATCAGCCATGATCGAATGGCAGGTTGGACGGGATGGGCCAAATGGCCTAATTCTGCTCCTATGTCTTATGAACTTAAGAAAAATAAGAAAAGGGGAGATTCTAGTTCCAAATAAACTCCAGTAAATGATATGAATTTTATGCACGAGATTTGCATTGAATAAATATTATGTTACACAATGAGTGACATGGTTGTGTAAAGGAATATATTCAAGTACGATCATTCTGACTGGACTAAATAAAAAGAACAAAAAGTGCTGGTGAGGCAACAACTGTGGAGACAGAGTGAGAGTTTACATGTCAGTTTGATGGTGGCACAGTGGTTAGCACTGCTGCCTCACAGCTTCAGTGACCCGGGTACGATTCCTGGCTTGGGTCACTGTGTGGAGTTTGTACATTCTCCCTGAGTCTGCATGGATTTCTTCTGGATGCTCTGGTTTCCTCCCACAGTCCAAAGATGTGCAGGTTAGTTTGATTGGCCGTGCTAGATTGTTCATAATGTCCCAGTATGTGTAGGTTACAGGGATTAGCAAGGCAAATATGTAATGTGAATGTGTGGGGTTATGGGGATGGGGTGGGATTGTTGTTGGTACAAACTTGATGGGCTGAAATGGCCTCCTTCTGCACTGTAGAATTATTTTGTATGTCAGAACTGGATTAAATTATGCTTTAATAATGTGCGAACAAGTACAGGGACAGAGTAAATGGGTGCACAGTTGAACAAAAGGGAAGACTGATGAAAGAATGGAAGGCAGGAGTGAATTTAAATAACAAAAATCAAAAGAGGGTGATAATGGAACAAGTAAAGAAACAAAAGATGAATCTTGTAACAATTGCAAGCTTTATTCTTGTCAGGATGGTGTGGCCTGAAGTTGCTGAACTCAATGTTGAGGACAGAGGCTGTACTCAAATGCATTGCTGCTTCCCCATTCCCTTGGTTCTGTTGTTCCTTAGAAATTGTTAAACTTCAAACATTATCCAGATACTGACCTGCTCATCTGCTATTTACAGCATTCTCTGTTTTATTTCAGATTTCCAGCAGCTGCAGTACTTTATTTAAAGAAAATAATCATTAATTTGGATTATTTCAATGGTATGATTATCCAGCAACGTCAGAAATTAGGATACAATTTCAGCTTTAACTCTGCCTAAAAACATCACCAGAGTGGTGTGGAAGGAACATCAGGGAGAAGGGCGCAGCAGAGAGGGGGCCCAGCGGGGAGATGGGCGCCCAGCAGGGAGGGGGCGCCCGGGGGAGATGGGGGTCCAGTGGGGATGGGGTGTTTGCTGGGGAGGAAAGTCTGCTGGGGAGGGAAGTCTGGCAAGAGGTGAAGCATTGGGCTGAGTGGGGTGTCTGGCAGAAAGGGAAGATAGGCAGGGAGGGGTGCCTGGCAGAAGAGGTGTCTGGCAGGGAGGAAGAGGTGCCTGGCAGGCCAGATATACTGGGCAGGAAGGGATGCCTGGCAGAGAGGGGTGACTGGCAGGGAGGGGTGACAGCAGGGAGGGGTAACAGGCAGAGAGAGGAGACTGGCAGAGAGTGGAAACAGTAAAAAGTCTGACAACACTCTGTTTGGACCTTCCTGTCTACTGAAAATGTTGCAGACCATCGACCCACACCTTGAGTGAATCACACCCAACCAATTTGGCTCGAGGTTTAAGCGGAATTCACAATCTACTTAATAGTTTTCCAAGCATGAACTAAAGAGCATTCACACATGGGAAGATGAGCTTCACTGATGTACAGCTTGCCGTGTGAAACATTTCATTGTCCTGGCCAGCTGATTTCTGCATCCTCTGGTCTGCAAACATTGCTTTTCTTAAAGAATGTACACTTCGAGACCACAATAACTCCCAGCCAGCACTGTCGGCATTTCACTTAATCCCTTGTTATCCATTTTTTCCACCTCTTGGAAATCTACACATGCTATACCTAACCATATTCATAAAGAATGCTCTTGCTGGTTCAGTGAACAGAGGAAATCATTTCCTTGCTCTATGGTTTTCCATTCAATTCTTGATTCAGCTGTCCAAAACTAATGTATTTGTTTAAAATGTGGAATGCAAAACTTGAACTCACAGCAACATTTGCATCAGCAAATGAGGCAAAAATAAGTCACAAATAAGCAGACATTATCTCTGGAGTGGACTAGCATTTTGTTTCTAACCCTGAACATCAAATATTTCCTTGGGTGAGGAAGAAAATCCAGCTGATCATTGGACAGCCCATCTGCCTCTCTGTTTTTGAGAGGCTCCACTATGGGTTTTCACCCCTGCCTGTCAAGCACCCCTCTCTGTCTGGTAGCCCTCCCTGCCAGTTCCCCCTCTTTGCCACTTTCCCCTCCCTGTCAGTCTCCTCTCTCTGCCAATCTCCCCTCCCTGCCAATCTCCACTCTCTGCCACTCTCCCCTCCCTGCAGCATTCTTTATGAATATGGTTAGGTATAGCATGTGTAGATTTCCAAGAGGTGGAAAAAATGGATAACAAGGGATTAAGTGAAATGCCGACAGTGCTGGCTGGGAGTTATTGTGGTCTCGAAGTGTACATTCTTTAAGAAAAGCAATGTTTGCAGACCAGAGGATGCAGAAATCAGCTGGCCAGGACAATGAAATGTTTCACACGGCAAGCTGTACATCAGTGAAGCTCATCTTCCCATGTGTGAATGCTCTTTAGTTCATGCTTGGAAAACTATTAAGTAGATTGTGAATTCCACTTAAACCTCGAGCCAAATTGGTTGGGTGTGATTCACTCAAGGTGTGGGTCAATGGTCTGCAACATTTTCAGTAGACAGGAGGGTCCAAACAGACCACAGGCCAAGGAACCAGTCCACAATAATAATAAGAGGAAGGAGCAGAGTAGGCCATTTGGCCCATCCAATTAATGCTAACTCTGGCCTGGGCAGATACCTACAAGGTATCCACCCAAAACTAGCATCAAACTCATGACCAGCAGAACAAAGAACAAAGAACAAAGAATTTGGTACACCAATCAGCCTAAGAGCACATCTTTGGGGTGTGGGAGGAAACCGGAGCACCCGGAGGAAACCCATGCAAGAAGAGAGAGGGGAGACTTTACTGACAACATTGATATCAAGGCTTTGGAATAGATTTGACAAAACTCCATTTTTGGTGAGGAGTTGAATGGAAGCCAAGATGGGAGAAATCAGTCAGTGACCACCCCGCACCCCCCCCCCCCAACCACCTCCTCCAAGCTCAAGTTTCCAGTAATTAAAATGAACGGCAAACACCAGAACTCAGCATCACCTGCATGTGTGACTCTCAAATCTGTGCTGCTCCCATCAAGTGAGACACCTCACAGAGAATAACAAGTTCCTCTCAAAAATAAGGGGTGAATTTTCCTTTTCTGCTTCCCCTCCCCTCCAGGGAATCATAGAGGGCGAGGGGTGGTGTACGGACAGGTCCACTGACCTCAGGCGAGATTTTCCAGTTTCGGAAAATCCCGCCTAAACCCTTCAGGATTGGGCAGGTACAAAGTCCACAGTGTCTGAGAGATGCTGTGGATTGAATTGAGAAGCCAAATTCCAGGCAGCGCCAGGCCCTGAGACCCCATGATAAATTTAAAGAGCACATGCATTTACTCACACCAAAACCTCAATGTTCTTGCAAGTAGCCAAAATGGTGACACATTCTAGGTCCATGGCACAACCTCCGAAATCCAGGCAGATACAGCTGGCTCCACTGTTTATAACGAAAATCAAAACAATCATATCCACCGGAGTAAGCCGAAAGTTTCGAAGCTCAAATTTGGACTTTAAATGTGCCGCAACCTCCCGGGCGAGCTCACGATCTTGTGTCTCGTATACACAGTGGCACAACTCGATTATTTTCGGCCCGGTTAGATTGGTGGCAGCCAACTTCCGCAGGTTCTGTAAAATGGCCTTCTGCTTCTTTTGCACCCACACCTCATTCTTGCTGGACAAGGTGCTAAGGAACTGCTTACATCTCTTCGAAGCCAATCCTGATAAAAATATGTGGACGGCGTCGGTGAACACGTTTTTCATGTCATTCTTCGATGTCCATTTGGATTTGAGGTAAAACCTGTGTTTTAGCATTTGGTCAGTAATGGAACTGTCAATCATCTGATGCAGTGCAGCCAGGAATTCTTGGAAGGTCAAGTGAATGAAGGCGTGTCCATTCTCCTGGTTCTGGTCAATTGTCTTCACTTCAAAGGTGGTGACAAACCCATACGAGGAAGCAAAGTTTGTAACCTTTTCAGAGAAAAGGTCTCTCGAATAAAAGACGGACTTACTCTCCTGGAGTCCCTTTCTTGCAAGATAGCAAAGTCCCTGAATCTCTTCTCGGTGTTTATTTAGCAGCCAGTTTCCAGTGTTAGCGTTGGTCTCTTTGCTACTGGTACCTTTCTTTAAAAACACAGTAAGCATCTCGATGTAAAATTGTGTCATTGTGTGAGGTAGCTTAGGTTCTAAATGACTTTGAGATAACAAGTGCTCTAAACAAAGAAAGACTATCCAGCACATGGCTGGAATGTAGCACACATTTAATATCTTTCTATTCTTCTGCAAGTGGCAGGTTGCCTGATGTTTGTGCTTGTTATTCTTGAAGAAACGACTGGCATATTCTTCAATTTTGCACTGGTTGAATCCCGAGACTTCCCCCACCTGGCCCACAACGTCCAAAGGCAAGCAGAGTAAGTCCTTGGGCCGAGACGTTATTAGAATCATACATCCCGGGAGCAGTTTCCCATTATACAGGCTGGAAAATAACTGTGCCACTGATAGCGGCGCGATGGGATTATCAGAAACAACAGAGGTGCAGACGGAAGCTTTCCCTGCAAACTCGTCAAAGCCATCAAACAGGATCAGAATCTTCTTGGGGTTTCCTATTATGAATCGAAATACGGAGTGGGAGCTCCTTTCTGGCTGAAGAAACAAGTCAAATAACATACTCTTCAGATCTATGCTTCCTTTGATCAGATTCAGTTGGCGGAACTCAAACAGAAACACGTACTGGAACTGACAGAGAGCACCTCGCGCCCACTCATAGCAGATCTTGTGCATTAACTTGGTCTTTCCAGTTCCTGCCTTGCCCAGCAGGATGTGCACTCTGCAATTGGTGGTGTGCTTTCCGTTGAGGAACTCTGCTAGGTTTGCAACTGAATCCTGATTTTCTTCCAGCCCAGGCGCACTGAGCACATCATCCCGGCTGGCATCTATCCGCTCCTTCAGTTTGGCCACGCTTCCATCTTTCATGGTCAGACTTCTGAATGTCTGGTCGAGGGTCACTTGTTTCAGCTGGTCTTCTTTTGCCAGGTTGGCTTCATATTTCTGACAGATGTTCTGTACCATTAACGATCTATAATCCTCGGCAAAATCTGTTGACACAAAATGTAAAATTCATCAGAGTCCAAAACAAAGGAGGAAAAAAAAGACGTGTTTGAAAAATATCTGCGGCATTAAAAATCTTGTACACATCTACTGTAGGGGAGTTCTCCACAATGCCTTGACCAATATTCATCCCTTTACAAATATCACTTTAAAAACAAAATCTGGTTATCATAATATTGCTGCTTGTCAGGGTTTGCTGTATGAAAACTAATTGCCGTGTTTACAACAGTGACCTCAGGAGTACTTCATTGACTATAAAGCACTTTCGACCATCCTACGGTCATAAAAGGATTTAAATGCAAGTCTTTCTTTCATGGCATTGCAGCTTACAAAAATACAAAACTGAAATAAATCACCCAAACATACCCCACCTCAGTGACACACTTATTCAATAAGTTGATGGTGACCACCATATGGCTGGATCTATTAAATTGCCATCAACTAGCCAATCAAAGGAAGTTTGGCTGACTCTGTCAGTATGACTGAGGAATTAGTAAAGGCCGCAGACCACTGAGCAACCAAGTTGCACAGTTCTTTTGTTGCAAGCTAGCAATCTTAAACTAGCCTATGACAGGAATCATAATCTTAAAGCACCCCAAAAATACCCCGACTTGGTTAATTGAATTGGAACATTTTCCTCAGCTGAAAATGCATTAAAAGTAACTATTATTATGTTAATTAAATGTTTTTTTCTAACTCCTAATGTTCCATCACTGAGAAGTTGCATCTCTAAATGACTTAAAAATAACAGATGGAGAACTGAGTTTATGTCATAGGCAGGAATTCTCCCGTACCGCCTGCCACAGGAATCGTAGCGGTCAGGAAAAACCCTGCAAAGGTCCATTGCCATCAGGTAAGATTTTATGGACTTGGGGCGAGCGCAGCCAGAAATTCCCACCCAACATGTAAGTTCATGGAGAAACAATTGAACACTCTATACCCTAACTATGAGTGTAACACTACATTACACACTCCCTCCTTTCCTTCTCTATGAAAGATATGCTTTGTCTGTACAGTGTGCAAGAAACAATACTTTTCACTGTATGCTAATACATGTGACAATAATAAATCAAATCATTGAATACTTGGGTTAGGTGGGGCAAGGTTTTGTAGGGTTTTTTTTTAGTGCCTGGGTTTATCCAGAGTAGCTGGAACCCAGTGGCCATTATGGAGAGCCCTTGCCAACTGCAGTAATGCTCTAGAATGTTAGTTAGAGCTCTGTCCCTGCTGAGTCTGGTGAACACCACTGCAATACATGTGACATGACTGACAGCAAGGCCTGTCTTTCAGCCAGCATGTGAAGACTTGCTTCTTATAAACGTTGCCCGCTCACTGTATTTCCTAATGTTGGAAAGTGCAGAAGCGTGTTTGTCATAGTGAATGATCCTCCTGCTACATAATACATTACATGTCAAATGGTGCAGCACTCCTGTCAGTATAAAATTATACCAGTTCAAAGGTCTCGCTAATGTAGATGATTTGTGTCTACTGCAAATATATTAACATTTTGGATCGTGTACTTTGAAGCTTCGAAAGCACAAAAGAAACTCAGTGGGAGAAATTTAGGAACAGAAGTATGCCATTCAGCCCATCAGGCCAGGCCAGCCATTCAAAACAATCACAGCTGATTGGACAATTCAATTCCTTTTACCCACACTATCCCCATAACCCTTTATGTTACTGTTAATCAGAAATCTGTCAATTTTTACATTAAACACAATCAATGACTCAATTTCCACAACCCTCTGGGGTAGAGAATTTCAACGATTCACTTCCCTCTGTGTCGAGAAATCCTTCCTCATCTCGATCCTAAGTGACATCCCTTTTATTTTAAAATTGTGTCCCCAGTTCTAGACTCCCTCAACCAAGGGAAGCGTCTTACCTCCATCTGCCCCATCTATTCCTTTAATTATTTTGTAGGGTTTCAATAAGATCGCCTCAAATTTTCCAAAACTGGGGAGAATATAGGCCCAGTTTCCCCAATCCCTTTTCATAAGACAGTCCCACCATCCCAAGAAAAATTCATTGCACTCCCTCTATTGCAATAATATCCTTTGAGGTATGAGGACCAAAACTGCACACAGCGCTCCAGGGGCAGTCTAACCTGGCTCCTACACAATTGAAGCAAGACTTTGTTTCTCTCTGTGCTCCAGAGGGCCCACTTCTGGCACTGCCACCGTGACAGAACTGGGATGCCACTGCCAGATTGGCAGTGCCAATGTAAGTGTCATGGGGCAGTCATTCCTCACCACCCGGGGATTATATTTACGTATGTGCACCCCCCTCCCCCACCCACCCTGCATGGTGATCATGACTGGTTTGTGGTTTTGAAAACCAGTAGTGATTCATGCTGATGTCACGTCGTGCCTGCTGGGTGGGAAGATACGGTCAGAGCAGAAGCAGTGGCATCAAGTCTGCTGATGAGATTCTAATGTATGTAAATGTATGTTAATCAGGCTCGTGCCCTTGCTGGGTGTATATCTGATCGCATCAGAGCAGGGGCTTGGGGAGGATCCTGAGCTTAAATCTTGCCTGCACAAATCACGTTTCGGCCTCTTGTGAGATTCAGCAGTCATTTCAGGAATTGTGCCTCTCACTAGCCTGGCTCTAAATCATGGCCAATGTACCAGCAAATGACTTTCTTCCTCTCTTCTTCCTTTCTTTCTGCTCCTTTTCTGACTTTCCTTCAGTGCAAGAACAAGCATTCACAAAGAGTTGACAATTTGCACAACATCCTCTTAAACGTCCTCAAAATCTAACTTTTATTCGACCAATTCTCCCCAGCAAATATCTAAGCAATGAGTTTAAAATGACAGGCTCGATATCACAATGTGCGCCACATCTAACACTAGCCCTGGGCATTGTAAACACGTGCTAACTGGGTAGCACAGCATCAAAAGACTGCAGCGCATCCGAGAATCGACAAACAAATTACAAACAGAATTTATACACTCCAGCTCACACCAGTCGAGGAACTCAAAGGGGTGTGCCAGGTCCCACAACAGTCCAGCGATCAGTGAAGCAGCAAGTTATCAGTGTCACCGAGGTACTGCCCCAGGGGTGTGGCAGTGGCTGCCTGGCACCGAAACTCACTGCCCTCTCTCAGGATGGCAGCATATGTGGTGCCACAACAGCCACCCCCTAATGGCCTTACAGATGTTGATCAGACATCCAACTCAGTCCTCCTCGGGCCAGGGCAGTGTTAAGTTGACCTATAGACTCCTCATCTGAAAGTCAGGAGCCTTGCAGCAGCCATGCTGCAATGGTAGCACTGTGTGGGAGCAGCAGGATAGGCAGATATACATGGAATAAAGGCACCAAGGGAATGTTTAAAAGTGACTAGCTGAGCTTTGTATGGAATGTTGGTCTGTTTGATAGCGTTTTATGGAACGATGTTTTATGGTGCCTTTTGTTTCAGCATTGTGGGGTGTGCACTGGAGCACTGAGGTTTGTAACTGAAACCTCTACAGTCATTCAATATTACACCCTGACGGCATCACCATCTGCCTAATTTGCATATTTACATACCCAACATGGCATCCACCACTCCATGTTGCTCTGCTGGGCTCAGAATGACAAAATGTGAGTACTACGCATCCAAATTTTATAGCATAGAATTTAATAGCACAGAAAAGGGTAATTGTGCCTTTACCAATCCTTGGAAAGAGTCCAATCTCCTGCCCTTTCCTCAGGACCCCACTAAATTCTTCCTTTTCTCATAGACATTTTCTTCCCTTCTGAAAGCTACTACTGAATCTGCTTCCACAGTGAATATTAAATCGGGACAAGTTGTCCTAAAGCAAAGTTCTTCACCTCCTACTGATATTTTCACCTATTATCGCAGTTCTGGATCTTCTGATATTGGATCCGTTGACACAGGAGACAGATTGTTCTTATCTTCTCAATCAAAAGGAACCCAGCCCCCCCAACCATCAGTTACAGCACCACTTTTAAATCTCTCCTTCACCTTCTCTGCTGTACGCTAATTCCCCTCCTCTCGCCAGTCCTTGATATGCCTTGACCCTTGTCCCTCTAATAAGTCCCTCCTGCACCAACTGAAAGGACTCGAGATCCTTCCTAAAGTGCGGTACCCTGAACGAGAATCCAAACACCAGCCGAGCAGTGAGTCCTAAAGGTTCAGCAAAATGTACATGCTTTGCTTCCACTGGTAAAGAGAAAGAACAAGTGACTTTAAAATTGGATGTTAAGAATGACCTGAAATTGCTGGTAAATTCAAATACTCTTCTCCTGTTTGAGAAGGTGTGATGTCCATTTCTCCAGGGTCTGGATTCCACATTGTGCAAGTGAAACTGTCCATGGAAGTGGATGTAACTGCTGCTGTTTTGCTATGATTGCCTGAAGAAGAATAGGAAATAGCTTTCAGACTTATGCACAAACATCCATCAAAATATACAGAAATATGTCTTGAGTTTCATGATTGAACATTTTGTAACAATCTGTAGCTGTGTCACCTCCACAGAGATGCAAAAAAGGAAATTAAAACGGGGACAACACTCAGAAAATTCCCCTCTGACTCACCCAGGCGATCGAAACTAATCCAAGGGATTGTTTATTGACAGTGAGGTCAGCAGGTGCATGTACAAACCAAACCACTAACCTCACCATTGCAAAGCAATCTGGGCTCAATCTGAGTCCAATTATTCAGCCAAACGAGTGCCAATTCCTTGTTGCTGGGTCAAAGTCCTGTCTATTGTCAATTGGATGTATCATCACTGAAAGCCTTCAGTGGGGAGAGGCTGGTAATAAAATTGGGCCTTGTTTCCGGGGCAGATCAAACAGCCGAGTTGTTTAAAGCACTAATGGGCAATATGGGATCCTGATCACATCACAGGCGGGGTGGGGGACCTCAATTTTCCAAGCCCTGGGGTGACAGGGTCAGAGGTGAGTGGGTGCCCAGGAAAATAACAGTGGGTGCCTCATCAGGGCTGCTCCCCAATGCATTCCCAGAGTGTGCACCATGTTGGATGTGCGCAGCTAATTGAAATAATTCAGGCTCTAATTGGCGATTTTTTTCTTCTAATGCACATCCCCTGATAGCAGAGCAGCCTCCCTTCCACCTCACTCTGTTGTGTTCTGAGGCCCCCAGCTTAATGGGGGTGACCTCCTTGCAGCAGTGCAGAGAGCATCCCCAAAAGAGGGTCCACGGACATCAAAGGACCCTCTGCATACCCCAATGATCCAAGCAGAGAGGTTTCTCCTCTGATCTGAGAAGTCCCTCCACTCCCTTTAAATTACACGCTTTTGTTTTCAGCTCCGAGGCTGTTCCCGTTTTGAAGTGAGCACACATTCTCTGAGTTGCCTCAGCAGCACCATCTCTCTCGATGAGGCTCCTGTCCTCTGACTGGGCCTTCAGCACTGCAAAGTCACCCTCTCTTCATTATTAGACAACCAGCTTGGAGGTAGCCAATTAGAAGGCCACCTCTGGGAATACCTGTGCCAGTTGTGCTGCCGGTAACTGTGAGCTTGGGAATCCTTTCGTCATCCCAAAGCCCACAGAGAAACAAAATTCAAACTGGAGTGAGCAAAGTAGGCCAAGGGTCAAATAGGCTAGCTTTTGCTGCCGTTGACAGTTATTGCTATCTTGTACTTCTAATTACCTTTTCTGGACCGTTTTACTTCAGTAGGTTTAGGGTTTGCCACTTGTCCTGCTTTTCGTCTTCTTCCAATATCTAAAGAAGTTGTCAAAATATTAATGACATACTACTGAACAGATGAAGTGGGAATGTTTATTCATGGCGACAAGTACAACCTGGGATTAGTCAGATTACTGGCAACTCGGCCAGGGAACACATATCAACTTCATGCTAAAGTGTAAATTATTTTATAAGCAGTTGTCCACACACACATATAAAGATATACATAACATTTTTATATATATGAGGAGGGTGTTCATTTAAATTCTATCTTTTGTACGCTAAACAGGTTCCTGACGACCTTCAGTGAGAATGGTGGCCTGCCATTAACCCACCATGACAAACAAGACTAAGTTCCTGCTGATTATAACTTCCACCCCATATTTCTCCAAACCCCCTATAATCTTTCACCCCTTGGTTAAACAAGAATCTATCCAGCTCTGCCTAACTCTGCTCCCACCACCTATTCTGAAAGAGAGTTCCAGAAACCCATGACTCTCTAAGAGAAAACATTTCTCCTCTTCAATGAGTGACCTCTTATTTTTAAACAGTGACCCCTATTCTAGATCCTCCAACAAGGTGAAACATCCCCTCCACATCCACCTTGTCAATACCATTCAAGATCTTAAGGGCCCAATTTTGCCAACAATTTGCGTCCGCTTTCGGGCGCAAAATCGTGGTAAAGTTCAGTGTGAGGCCTTTATCGCAATCTGCACCCGAGTCTGTGCAGATCGCCACTTTACCGAGACCCGTGAATGGCGGGGATTTGTTTCACACCCAAATCAGGCGCAATGACAATTTAACTGTATTTGCATGCATTTAAATTGAAAGTCTAAGCTTGCCAGAAAGCCAGCAGCTCACAGTAGAGGGTGCAATCGCACATGCACAGACCTCTCTGTTCTGTGCAATATTGCCCTGGATATCTCTCCCCCCCCCCTCCCCCCCGCGCGATTGCTGACCTCCCTGGCCTATCACCACCAATATCGCTCACCCATCTCACCCGTGCCCCCCCCCCGCCCCCCCCCCCCCCCCCCCGCCCCGCCCCCCCCCCCCCCCCCCCCAACTCACCAGCCCAGCCTGGCCAATCGCACCCCCAACCCCAAGTCCAGTCAGGTTGATTACCCCCCTTCACCCACCCTAGTTGATCACCAGTTGTCGAATGTGCAGCTCCTTCCCCCACGCCCCCCATCCCAATTGCAGAGTGCGCAGCTTCCCTCTCACCTGCCTCCCCTTAGGCCCTGCCCCATCCGAGCCCTGCCTGCCTTCCCCTAGGCCCACACCCATCCAGAATCCACCCTTCCCCTTAAATGCTGCCACAGGCCCTGCCCCCTTGGCACTGCCCTATGCCCAGTGAGTAGTCACAGTAAGAAGTCTCACAACACCAGGTTAAAGTCCAACCAGTTTATTTGATAGTAATCCCACAAGCTTTTGAAAACACTGGTGTTGTGAGACTTCTTACTGTGTTTACCCCAGTCCAATGCTGGCATCTCTACATCATGACCCAGTGAGTACTGCCAGTGCTTGACACTGCCAAACGGGCACTGCCATCCCTGCTCCCAACCAGTTGGAAGGTATCAATGGCCTCTGGTCCTATCAGCCAGGGCATCACGACTTCCCCATTGATGGGAACTGTGGCCAAACGGGTCATCTAAAATGGCGTTTTGTAAAGCACTCTGGGACAATTGGGCAAGAACTAAACCGATAGGCTGCAGTTTAAAGACAAACAGGCTGCAACCCTGAAAAGTGAATAAACAGGATATGGGTCACCTCCAGGATGAAAGAGACTTTCTGGTCATGTTGGGTTGTGTACCAGACGTAAGGGCACTGTGACCCCTTATTTAGGAGGGAGGTACGTGACCTATGTGCCTCCAGCACCTACAGACATGGCTGTTGGGGACACACCCAGAGATCGGTGTGGTAGCACCTGACTGGACTCTTATTGATCGGGGGATCAACTCCTGATCAATTGATTGGCAATGACAAAAGGGGCGTGAAATCCAACGAGGTATAAGGGGTGCTGCGCAACCAGGAATCTCTCTCTCTCTGACCCCACAAACAAATTCCAACAATGGTGACCATTACCAGCGACGGCCAGGACAAGGAGAGCCACCACACCTGAGAAGGAAGGAAAGAAGATCAGATCCAGAGTGCCAGACCAGACCAAAGAACCAAACTACGCAGATGACTACCGAGACCAGCGCACAGATAAAGGCCAATATCTGCTTGGGTATTTGCCAGTCACACAAAGTTAAGTCAAGGTCTTGTATTGGACTTGAATTCTAGTATTTTCTGTAAGATAACTTACTGTCGGCCGGGTGGGTGATTATTGATTTTGTGGGTTTAAATAAACATTGGTTGTACTAAGAAGACGTCTACTTGAAGTTACTTGTCCACCGTATAAGAGTTAAAGCAGACTGTGCGGCAGGCAACAGAACTATACGTGACCCTTGCCAGTGAGGACCTTCACCGGCAAGGCCGCTAAGGCAAGTGAGTCTGGATGGTTGCGCCCGGGCTCACTAATAATATTTAAATCTACATTTAAATGGATTTATATATTGAGATCAGCCTTGTGCCTTTTCACTCCTCGGCATGAGGCTGATTTTGCTGGAAATCTGGGCCTAGTAAGATTGTGAGAGGGAAGAAACTGGGCGACCTTACCGGCTCATCCCACCCATTAACCAGCAGGACAAGAAGGTAAGGTCACCCCCAGAGAGTGAAAGAGAGAGCAAGTCACAAGCATATATTGTCCAAACACTATAATGCTTTGCAAGTTAGATCTCTTGCCTCCAGGTCAGAAGGTGATGGTTTACAAGTGCCACCCTATAGATTTGAGCACCAAGGCACAGCCTCCTGGCCAACTTTTATCCTTCAACTAACATCAGTGAAAAATCAAATCCAGTCATGCATCTCATTGGTATTTCATCTGTGGGACTTTGCTGTGAATTAATGGCCATGTTTCCTATAAGAAAGATCACAGGCCTTCTTTTCTCTTGCTTGCGTCTGCCTAATGCCAAGTCTCTGCCTCTGCCAGGGCTGCGGAAGTAACATAAGGTCAGAATGGGGAAATTCACTGTTCGGATTGTGTGTCTTATTTTAATAAAGGGCCTGCTGCCTCTGTCACATCTCTGGCACATCAGCAAACACATTATTGACTCAATTCATCCAGAGGCCAGAAGAAAAATATTAAATACATCTCCATTTACAAATGAATAGAGCAGGATGTTGCTTTGTGTTTCAAAGACGGATCTATTACATGTCTTAGTTTTTGCACCATCACAGAGTAACTGATCCATGGATTTTATTTGGATTGTTCATTTTGAGTGTTCATATCACTACACAAACAAACATCAGGCTTGGGTTATATTATGAGTGACAAGATCCTATTCCAAGTGTTCCAACTTCATACTTTCAGGTATAAATTGAAGCAGTTCAGGGTTAGGAACTGACACAAACATTTACAGGAAAACTATAGTCTTAACTTAGTAAAGATATTCCCAAAGAATGCCTCAGCCTGTTATTTAGCAAGGGGCAGGTCGATGGTGGGGAGGGAAGGGTGACTGTATGAGGTGCAGAAAGAAAGTTTACTAAAATAGCCAATCCAGCTAAAATCTTCACTGCAACTCCAGTTCAAATTCTAGGTTAGATGGGTTGAATGTCTGTTTCGCCCCATAACTTCTCTCAATTAAGAACATCAAAGCATCGAATTACATGACATTTTATTTGAATTCAATAAAATTATCTGGAATTAAGAATGTACTGATAACCATGAAACAATTGTTGATTGTTGGAAAACTCATCTGGTTCACTAATGTCCCTTAGGGAAGGAAATCCGCTGTCCTTGGTCTGGCATAAATTTGACTCCAGATCCATGGCAATGCGGTTGACTCTCAACTGCCCTCTGAAATGACCTCGCAAGTCACTCAGCACAAAGGCAACTAAGGATGAGCACTGAATGCTGGCCAGTCAGCGATGCCCATGTCCCATGAATGAATAAAAAAAAGTCCTTTAAGCATTTTCTATTCAATTTTGCCCAATACCTTGTATAATACACTAGTTAGGACTAATCTGGAGCACTGCATCCAGCTCTGGGCATTATACTTGAGGAAGGGTGTGAAGGCATTGGAGAAAATACAGGGGAGATTCACAAAAATTATTCCAGGGATACAGACCCGTAACTATTAGGATAGATTAGAGAGATTGGGATTGTTTTCCTTGGAGAAAAGAAGATTGAGAAGGGACTCGATAGAGGTATTCAAGATCTTGAGGGATATAAGAACATAAGAAATAGGAGCAGGAGTAGGCCATCTAGCCCTTCGAGCCTACCCCACCATTCAATAAGATCATGGCTGATCTGTCGTGGCTCAGTTCCACATTCCCGCCCTCTCCCCATAACCCTTAATCCCCTCGCTTATCAAAAACCCATCAACCCGCGTCTTAAAAATATTTAGCGAGGTAGCCTCCACCACCTCAACGGGCAGAGAATTCCAGAGATTCACCACCCTTTGAGTGAAGAAGTTCCTCCTCAACTCCGTTCTAAACCGCCCCCCCTTTACCTTGAGGCTGTGCCCCCTAGTCCTACTGTCCTTTCTGAGCGGGAAGAGTCTCTCCACCTCTATCCTATCCATCCCATTCATCATCTTAT
The DNA here is from genome assembly GCF_965287045.1 of Carcharhinus amblyrhynchos. Lineage (NCBI taxonomy): Eukaryota > Metazoa > Chordata > Chondrichthyes > Carcharhiniformes > Carcharhinidae > Carcharhinus > Carcharhinus amblyrhynchos. The sequence continues at coordinate 48,827,010 of NC_137327.1, forward strand.
ATGTCTCAAATCTCCCCTCATTCTTCTAAACTCTAACAAGTACAAGCCTAATTTATTCAGCCTCTCCTCATAGCTCAACCCCCTCAACTCCAGTATCAGCCTAGTAAACCTCCTCTGCACTCCCTCCAAGGCCAAAATATCCTTGCGTAAGTATGGCGACCAAAACTGCACACAGTACTCCAGCTGCGGCCTCACCAATGCCCTACACAGCTGCAGCAAGACCTCCCTACTTTTATATTCAATCCCCCTCGCTATGAAGGCCAGCATCCCATTCGCCTTCCTGACCACCTGCTGCACCTGCAGGCTGGGTTTTTGCGACTCATGCACAAGGACCCCGAGGTCCCTCTGCACCGTCGCCTGCTGCAGTTTTTCACCACGTAAGTAATAGTCCTTCCTACCATTATTCCTACCAAAGTGGACCACCTCACACTTGCCAACATTAAATTCCATTTGCCATTTCCTGGCCCATTCGCCCAGCCTATCTAGATCCTTCTGCAGACTCTCCACACCCTCCACGCAATTTGCCGTTCCACCAATCTTGGTGTCATCAGCAAATTTCGACACCATACACTCGGTTCCCTCCTCCAGATCATCTATATAAATGGTAAATAGCTGAGGCCCCAGCACCGACCCCTGGGGCACTCCACTAGTCACCAACCGCCAATCCGAATAGCACCCATTCACCCCCACTCTCTGCCTCCTATTTGACAACCAATCCTCTATCCACGCTAACACCCTACCCCCAACTCCATGCCCCCTGACCTTCTGCAATAACCTTTTGTGAGGTACCTTGTCAAACGCCTTCTGAAAATCAAGAAAGACCACATCCACCGGCTCTCCTCTATCCACCGCCCTAGACACATCCTCATAGAACTCCAGTAAATTTGTCAGACACGACTTCCCCTTAACGAAACTGTGCTGCGTCTGCTATATCAAGCAATTCCCCTCAAGATGCCTCGCTATTTCCTCCTTGATGACGGATTCTAACATTTTACCTACAACAGATGTTAAACTAACCGGCCTATAATTCCCTGCCTTTTGCCTGGCACCCTTCTTAAACATGGACAAGTAAATAGTGAAAAACTATTCCCACTCAAGACAGCACGGATTCAAAACAATGGGAAAAGGAGGATATGTAGTGTGAGAGAAAAGATTTTCATCCAGAGGATGGTTGGCATCTGGAACAAATTTCCTGTGGAGGTAGATTCAATTGAGGTATTCAAAAGGGCAATTGGATTGCTATCTGAAAGGAAAGAATGTGCAAAGTTTTGGAGATAAGGCAGGGGAGTGGGACCAGGTAGAATACTTTTTCAGAGAGCCAGTGCAGAGTCGCTCTTTTTGCGCCTCTTTATGCACTGTAAAAATTCTGTGACACCCCTGAATACCTTCAGTTAACAAAAATCTATCAACCACAGCTTTAAAGTTAACAACTGATTCAGCATCATTTGCCATTTGTGGTAGACAGTTCCAAACTTCTACCATCCTTCGTATGTAGAAGTGTTTCCTCATTTCACTCCTGAAAGATTTGGCCATCATTTTTAGACTGTCCCTAATTGTAGACTCCTCAATCAGTGGAAATGTAGTAAAATATGGAGAAGTGTCAGATTCTTCACTCCGGTAGGAAGGATAGAGAAGCAGAATTTATTTTCAAATGGACTGCAACTTCCAAATGTTGATGTACAGGGACACTTGGGAATACGTGTACAAGGAACATACAGCTTTAGAATTAAAAAGGTGATGTTGCCATTGTCCCCAATAACCATAGACTGCTCTCCCCTTTGAGTTAGTGTGCGGAGGTGGGGGGTGCAGGAGAGAGCTGACTGGTGGTGATATAACCTGAGGATCACCATCCCTCAGGCAAGGTCAGGGTTATGATGACAAGCCTTCATGAATGACCTCAGCTAATACAGGAATTGAACCCTGTATGGACAGCATGGTGGCACAGTGGTTAGCACTGCTGCCTCATAGCACCAGGGACCAGGGTTCAATTCCAGCCTCAGGTCACTGTCTGTGTGGAGTTTGCACTTTCTCCCTGTGTCTGCATGGGTTTCCTCCAGGTACTCTGGTTTCTTCCCACAGTCTAAAGATGCGCCGGTTAGGTTGATTGGCCATGATAAGTTGACCCTAGTGTCAGGACGATTAGCTGGGTAAATACGAGGGACTATGGCGGTGGTGCCTGGGTGGGATTGTGCTAAGTGCAGACTCGATGGGCTGGATGGCCTCCTTCAGCACTGTTGGGATTCTATGATTCTGTGAACCCACACTGTTGGTGTTACTGTTCATCAACTAACCAGCTAACTGACTCCCCAGTGTTGAAAGAATGTTGTTACATTTGCTAACTTCCAATCTACCATTGTGAACTCTATGGAATTTTGGAAAATTAATTCATTCACTATCTTTGCAACTATCTTTTTCAGGACTTTGCTGATATGGCTCACTTTAAGCTCCTTACTCTTATTAGTCCCTTGATTACCCTCTATTTCTGGTATGCAGTTTGTCTCTTCTACTGTGAAGTCAGATGTGAAATCTTGCCAGTTCTGCTGAGGTAGCTTTGATGGCAGACTGGAAGGAAGATAGGACAAGAGGGAGTCTGGTCAATGGAAGAATTGTAAACAATGTGGATGGAAGTGTAATATTACAGTCAATGGGCCAACAGGTTCCAGCATCTGTTCTTGGCAGAGACAGGGTTGAAACAGCAAGGAGTAACTGGCTGGCAGTGCCCACTTCTTCTTGGCAGCAAACAGACCCTCCACAGAGGCCAACATCCAGCAGATACCTGAAGGTGGCTTGCTGATGACTAGCAGTGAGAACCATGAGTCATTCCCTGTGATAATTTCTCCTGCCTTTGCATCTAAGAGACCAACATTTACTTTAGCTGTTCTTTTCCTTTCTCTATATCTGTCAAAGTTCTAACATACCATTTCAATGTCTCTGACTAGTTTACTCTTATTCTACTTTTCACCTTTATAAATGAACTTCTGGCCACTCTTTTGTTGTTTCTAGAACTCACCAAATCCTTAGTCTTATTACTTCTCTTTGTAGCATTATAAGCCTCTTCTTTTAAGTGGATCTTTGTGTTCCATTCTTCTTGATTTAACATCCAGCGTTCTATTCAAGTTTTGATTATTTTGTGTTGCTGTACCTGGACCTCCTAAGATTCTTTGGACCTCTATAGTAATAGGTGGCATGGTGGCACAGTGGTTAGCACTGCTGCCTCACAACACTAGGGACCAGGATTCGAATCACAGCTTGGATCACTGTCTGTGCAGTTTGCACATTTTCCCTGTGTCTGTGTGGGTTTCATCCGGTTGCTCTGGTTTCCTCCCACATTCTGAAAGACGTGCTGGTTAGGTGCATTGGCCATGCTAAATTCTCCCTCGGTGTACCTGAACAGGCGCTGGAGTGTGGCAACTAGGGGATTTTCACAGCAACTTCATTACAGTGTTAGTGTAAGCCTATTTGTGATACTAATAATTCAACTTTAAACTTACCTAACTTAGAAAGTACACTTCTCTATCCTTTCCTTTCCAAAGTGGATGGCCTCGCTTTTGCCTACATTGAAACTGATTTGTAGATTCCCTTAACCTATCTTTATTTCTGTAATATTACACTTCCATCCACATTGTTTACAATTCTTCCAATCTTTGTATCATCAGCTGATCTGGATACGTGGCTTTCTAACCTATCAGCTAAGTTATTAACAAATATGGTGCGTAGTTAAGGCCCTATCACAGGTCGCTGTGGGACAGCACTAGACACATCCTGACAATTAGAATACCTGTCCTTTACTCCTATACTGTGCCTCCTGCTGTGCAGCCAGTTTCCCAGCCAGGTCAATAATGTGACTTCAATTCTATGAATCTTCAACTCTACCTAATGATCTATCATGTAGGATCAGGGTCGGAATTCTCCAACCTCGCCCGAAACTGGGATTCTCCAGTTCCACTGCTGTGAATGGAAATTTGCATCTCCAATTTCTCTGTTCTGAGTGGCAGTGGTGGCAGAGAGTGCAAGACTGGAGAATTCTGTCCCATCTCTGCTGGAAGTCCATATAAGTCACATCCACAGACATTGACATGGCCCACCACATTACATTTTCACAAAGAATGATCAATTGGGCATAGAATCCCTACAGTGCAGAAGGAGGCCACTCGGCCCATCAAGTCTGCTCCGACCACAATCCCACTCAGACCCTATCTCTGAAACCCACGTATTTAACCTGCTAAGCCTTCTGATACTAGGGACAATTTCGCATGGTCAATCAACCTAACCCACACGTCTTTGGACTTTAGGAGGAAACCGCAGTACCTGGAGGAAACCACGCAGACACGGGGAGAATGTGCAAACTCCACACAGACAGTGATCCTAGGCCAGAATTGAACCCAGTTCCCTGGTGCTGTGAGGCAGCAGTGCTAACCACAGTACCACCGTGCCACATGACTCTATACCTATCCACACTGTCTCTCTCTGGATAGCTGAAAACTTTCAAGATTTTTTGTCAGCCCATCCTTAATTATAGACTCCAGCAACTTCCCAACAACAGCTAAAAGCTAGCTTGTATAGTTCCCCGGCTTCCCTCTGTCAACTTTCTTAGATATTCTTTTGTTCCCTTCTTAAAAAGTAAACTATCCCACAATTTCCACCCTTACCTGTTACCCTTGATTCTACGTCCGAGAATGCCCCAATGTCAGAATTAGATTCATTCGATCGCTGGCATAACAGACCTGGAAAGAAAAGGTTTTTTAGTCTACCAGTCACGTTTTTCATACACCAGAGCTTACTTGACTAACTGATTATCAGACACAGCTAATTATAATAGAAGGCCTTTACTCTTTTTCGGTGAAGCTGGACAGAATAATGACCTGTGCCTTTCAAATTGTCTGCAGCATAAAAGTATCTGAACTTACTGGGTCTTAGGACAATTATTGCAGATAACATCAGAGACCACTTTTACTGTATTCAAACCACAACTGTTTGCAGTGGTTTAAAACACAATTACAGTGTAAATGCAGCTCAAGCCCTGAGTTGTGGCATGACACAAGTTAAGGGAGAAGCCACAGGATAGAGAATTTTTAAAAGTCTTTCCTTTATGGTTAAGTCAGTTCTTAACTCCACAAGTACTGTTAATATACTTTTTGGCAAACCTAGAATCCACATGCAAAATGCATGCAATTTCAATGTAAAGTTATCTCAAATGAAAATATAGATAAGCCAAATTAGTTTATTCTTTATATTATTTTTGGTTCCATTTTGCTCATTGATGTGGATAAATTACTTGTTGCATTAATTTGGAATTAGCATTTTTAAACACTGATTCTGAAATTTAATGGAATGGAATAAATCAAACTGAACAAAAACAGCATAGCAAAGATTAAATATTCAACACTGGATTCAGGAATGAACATTTTGGGCATATATTACATGAGTAATTTGAGACATGACATGTGGAAAGAATTGATGGCTTTAGACCTACGATCCCAAAGTTTTCCTTCACTAGGGTTTTCTTAGTATCATTTCCAGATCTACTAATTGACAGAGATTAATTGTGATTAATACTCAATGACTCCATTATTGTTGTCTCATGTAGCTACTGGGCAGAAGGAGAATGGTTGTTTTTGTTGAGCAATCCTTACGTTGGACAAAGTGAGCCAACTTCAATTAGATTGAACAAAGAGAACAAAGAACAAAGAAAAAGTACAGCACAGTAACAAGCCCTTCAGTCCTCCAAGGCTCTGCCAATCATGATGCCCTAACTAAACTAAAAAAAATCTTCTGCCCTTGCTCGGTGCATATTCCTCCACTCCCTCCCTATTCATGTACCTATCTGGATGCCTCTCAAATGTTGCTAACGTGACTGTGTCAAAACTGAACAGCGACAACATCGTTTCACTTCATTGTGCTCTTTCATGGACTCTATGGGTTCCCAACTTTTTATGTTTTATCGATCTTAAGCACCACACATTACCTTCTGTGTCATTGTCTCCAGCTGTCATAAGCATGTTTTCCAGACACATGGGCAATGAGTTACAGGGCATAACGATAATGACAGTTTCAATAAATTTCTTGCAAGTGTCATTATCTTTGGTCATCAACGTCCTTAGCAGCATTGAAACCTTGTCCTTGTTGGTTCTTTGGCTCATGACCAAATTAAGCTCCATCTCATCGAGAATACCCTTGGCCTTTTCAAGTACATGGTTTGCTTCCAGACTGAGACATTCCGCCAGCTGACCATGGTTACTCTCCAGCACTTCCTTAATTCCGCTGGTGCTCATCCTGCCAAAGAAAGCACATTGATAAGTTGGGAATGACAATACCATTGGATATATAAATATTCAGCTAATGTTTGTGGTCAAAACAAGTTTAGCAAGGTTCTTTCCGCCTGAAGTGGACATATAGAACAACAGCTTGCATTTATATAGCACCTTTACTGTAGTAAAGGTCAGAATTTTCCAGCCACTTCATAGTGGGACCTGTTGCAGGAGAATCAGCAGCTCATCCAAATGTCCATTGGCTTTCGACAGGACTGGATGGTCTTGGTGCCAGCCAGAGCTGGAAAATCCCAACCAAAGAGCAGGTTTTACCAATTCCTTCCACCAGAGAGAACTTCCTGTTCCGTTGAAGGTGACCCCCTCCCTGGTCAATGGTGGGTTCCCTGGTGGAGGGATGGGCCAGCCACACAAAACATCATAGACATCAGCAGGATCAGAAGACCCGGCTGGCAGTCAATGGAGACTTGTCTCTGCTGCTGGAAAACACACTTTGGGGGGTGGGGTGCTGGAAAATCTCACCCAAGATGTTTAACAGGCCAAATTTAAAATCACAAACCCAGTGAATTTGTTGAGGGTTTTCAGAGAACATGCAATTATACCAGCAGCATGGTAGCACAGTGGTCAGCACTGCTGCCTCACAGTTCCAGGGACTTGGGTTCAATTCTGGCCTTGGGTGGCTCTCTGTTTGCATGTTCTCCTCGTGTCCTTGTGGAGTTCCTTCGGGTGCTCTGGTTTCCTCCCACAGTCCAAAGATGTGTGGGTTAGGTTGATGGCAATGCTGAATTGCCCCTTAGTATCAGTGGGATTAGCAGGGCAAATACATAGGGTTATGGTGGTAGGGCCTGGGTGGGACTTGTAGGTGTAGACTCGATGGGCAGAATGGCCCTCTTCTGCACTGTAGGGATTCGATGATCTATGATCACTTAAACACATCTGTGAGGTTCATGCTAGGAAGCTCAATTTAATACCAGTACTAATTGCCTCACAGCCAATTTATAAGAAACTTGTTATCATTGCATTAAATTTTCAGTATAGCATATTATTTGCCTTTCCCTGTTTGCTAATGTAGTTTTATAGCAAAGTAAGAACAGTTGGTGTCTACTGTATACTTCAAGCTCATCCAAACTACAACTTCATGGACCTGACTGGATTCACATTGTACGTAAAGTTAGTGCAGACTGAAACATCTATATGACAGATGTTGTTCTGCAGCAAGAAATTTCTATTTCATAACATTGGCACATGTGGAATTTGATACCAATGTGAACTGTACTAAGAAGGAAAAAGAGAGGTACTCGCAGTAGAAACACAGAAGGGTTAACTTTCCATCCTCTGTCCCTGGTCAATCATGATGTGGAGATGCCGGAGTTGGACTGGGGTAAAAACAGTAAGAAGTCTCACAACAGCAGGTTAAAGTCCAACAGGTTTATTTGGTAGCAAAAGCTACTAGCTTTCGGAGTGCTGCCCCTTCGTCAGGTAAGTGTGAGTTCTAATCACAAACAGGGCATATAAAGACACAAACTCAGTTTACAAAATAATGATTGCAATCAAGTCTAAAAGGCACAGACAATGTGAGTGGAGACAGCATTAAGCACAGGTTAAAGAGATGTGTTTTGTCTCCAGACAGGACAATTACTGAGAGTTTGCAAGTCCAGGCAAGTCACGTGGGTTACAGATAATGTGACATGAACCCAAGATCCCGGTTGAGGCCGTCCTCTTGCGTGTGGAACTTGGCTATCAGTCTTTGCTCAGCGATTCTGCGCTGTCGTGTGTTGTGAAGGCCACCTTGGAGAACGTTTACCCAAAGATCAGAGGTCAAATGCCTGTGACCGCTGAAATGTCCCCCAACAGGAAGAGAACAGTCTTGCCTGGTGATTGACAAGCAGCGTTCATTCATCTGTTGTCGTAATGTCTGCATGGTCTCCCCAATGTACCATGCCTCAGGACATCTTTTCCTGCAGCGTATCAGGTAGACAATGTTGGCCGAGTGTACCTGGTGGATGGTATTCTCAAGTGAGACGATGGCATCCGTGTTGATGATCTGGCAAGTCTTGCAGAGATTGCTGTGGCAGGGTTGTGTGATGTTGTCGTCACTGTTCTCCTGAAGACTGGGTAGTTTGCTGCGGACAATGGTCTGTTTGAGGTTGTGCGGTTGTTTGAAGGCAGAAAGTGGGAGTGTGGGGATGGTGTTGGTGAGATGTTTGTCTTCATCAATGCCATGTTGAAGGCGCCGGAGAAGATGTCGTAACTTTTCCACTCTGGGGAAGTACTGGACAACGAAGGGTACTCTGTCCACAGGAGAACAGTGACCACAACACCACACAACCCTGCCACAGCAACCTCTGCAAGACATGCCGGATCATCGACACGGATGCCATCATCTCACATGAGAACACCATCCACCAGGTACACAGTACATACTCTTGCAACTTGGCCAATGTTGTCTACCTGATACGCTGCAGGAAAGGATGTCCCGAAGCATGGTACATTGGGGAGACCATGAAGACGCTACGACAATGGATGAATGAACACCGCTCGACAATCACCAGGCAAGACTGTTCTCTTCCTGTTGGGGGACATTTCAGCGGTCACAGGCATTCGACCTCTGATCTTTGGGTAAACGTTCTCCAAGGTGGCCTTCACAACACACGACAGCGCAGAATCGCTGAGCAAAGACTGATAGCCAAGTTCCACACGCAAGAGGACGGCCTCAACCGGGATCTTGGGTTCATGTCACATTATCTGTAACCCACGTGACTTGCCTGGACTTGCAAACTCTCAGTAATTGTCCTGTCTGGAGACAAAACACATCTCTTTAACCTGTGCTTAATGCTGTCTCCACTCACATTGTCTGTACCTTTTAGACTTGATTGCAATCATTATTTTGTAAACTGAGTTTGTGTCTTTATATGCCCTGTTTGTGATTAGAACTCACACTTACCTGACGAAGGGGCAGCACTCCGAAAGCTAGTAGCTTTTGCTACCAAATAAACCTGTTGGACTTTAACCTGCTGTTGTGAGACTTCTTACTGTTTTTACCCCAGTCCAACTCCGGCATCTCCACATCATGATTGACCAGGGGCAGAGGATGGAAAGTTAACCCTTCTGTGTTTCTACTGCGAGTACCTCTCTTTTTCCTTCTTAGTACAGTTCACATTGGTATCAAATTCCACATGTGCCAATGTTATGAAATAGAAATTTCTTGCTGCAGAACAACATCTGTCATATAGATGTTTCAGTCTGCACTAACTTTACGTACAATGTGAATCCAGTCAGGTCCATGAAGTTGTAGTTTGGATGAGCTTGAAGTATACAGTAGACATCAACTGTTCTTACTTTGCTATAAAACTACATTAGCAAACAGGGAAAGGCAAATAATATGCTATACTGAAAATTTAATGCAATGATAACAAGTTTCTTATAAATTGGCTGTGAGGCAATTAGTACTGGTATTAAATTGAGCTTCCTAGCATGAACCTCACAGAGGTGTTTAAGTGATCATAGATCATCGAATCCTGTTGGCGAACACTTCAGTGGTCACGGGCATGCGACCTCTGATCTTCGGGTAAGCATTCTCCAAGACGGCCTTCATGACACACAAAAGTGCAGAATCGCTGAGCAGAGACTGATAGCCAAGTTCCGCACACGAGGACAGCCTCAACCGGGATCCTTGGGTTCATGTCGCACTATCTGTAACCCCCACGAATTGCCTGGATTTGCAAAATCTCACTAACTGTCTTATCGGGAGACAATACACATCTCTTTGACCTGTGCTTAATGTTCTTTCCACTCACATTGTCTGTACCTTTAAGATTTGATTCTCTGTAAAGACTCGCATTCCAATCATTATTTTGTAAATTGAGTTTGTGTCTTTATATACCCTGTTTGTGAACTGAACTCCCGCTTACCTGACGAAGGGACAGCACTCCGAAAGCTAGTGGCTTTTGCTACCAAATAAACCTGTTGGACTTTAACCTGGTCAAGAAGTCAGGGGTGAAATCAGAGTGCCCAGAGGAAACCCACACAGAACATATGCAGGCTCTGCACAGACAGTGACCCAAGCCAGGAATCAAACCCAGGTCCCCGAGGCAGCAGTGCTAACTATCATGTCACCGTGCTGCCCAAATGCAGCATCAAAGAGCCCAGCAAAATTGTAGTCAGTGGGAATAAGAGGGAACATTGAAAACTCTCTCACTAAAACAAGACACTAATGAAGTTCTGCTGTCCTTCTACTAGAAACCCTTTCTTTGACTTTCAATTTCATCACCACTGCTCATTCCTCCACTATCAACATCAGAAACTGAACTGGACCAGCCTTATAAACACTGTGGCTACAAGAACAGATCAGATCTGTGGCGAGTAACTCACCTCCCGATTCCATGAGTCCACCATCTACAAAGCACAAGTCAGGAGTGTGATGGAAGACTCCATACCTGTCTGTTTGAGTGAAGTTTGAACAACATTCAAGAACCTGGACACTTTCTGTTATGAACCCAGACCAGACCCCCAAATTTTGGCACGGCCCCTGAAGGTCCATTACAATCTGGTTAAGGATCAGTAACTGTGTTTGTTAAAGTAGACAAGATTTGAAATCCCAGTTACTTAATAGGGAAATAATGATTCCACAATTTTAAACAGACAGAAGAAATTTTACTACACAAAAACCAACAAAGCAAACAGCCAGTCCTATATTTATATTCTAACATACAGAATTAACATGCAGTAAACAATAATTAACAGGCAAACTATGGTTGAACACACTGCAAATTGCACATTAAGTGGCAGACATCACCAAGACAGGTCACCCAAATTTCTCAACAACTCACCTACATAACAATCATCACTTTGAATCACAAAATCCTTCAAAAACTCGGTCTTCCTCATGACAGATTTCAGTTCCTCTTCTTAAAAGAGCTAATCTTATGTCCAGCTGACACAGCTCTAATCCAAGTGAGTTCCATGGCTATGGCATCACCCGAGAGATGCACCATTCTAAATCTCTCTTAAATCCACACCCAGGTCCCACCTTCTTGATTTCTTTTCCAGCTGAGTTGACCTTCTACCTAGACAGTGACCTCCTGTCAGGGCCATACTATTCTCCAGCATCCAAACTGAGCCACAGTCCTAGCTTCTCAGGAACACTGCTGCCAATAACTCCTTTTCAGCAGCTCTGGGAGATCCCTGCACCTGGGCTTCCCTAAATCCCAACTGATGGCAGGGTGGAGATAACTATTCCTGAGGCTTCACTGAGCCTCTACAGCACTGAACTGTAGCAGTGCTTCAGCCAACCTTCCCTTTCATCTGCTCCCTATGCACTGCTGTTCACTCTGTCCTCTGAATTCACCTCTGTCACCTATTAACATCTCTCCACAAGGTTCCAGCCTCTGCCCTGAGGCAGGACCAAAAGTATCAGTCCATGATATTTTCCTCTGGGCGCTCCAGTTTCCTCCCACAGTCCAAAGATGTGAGGGCTAGGTTGATTGGCCATGCTAAATTAACCCTAGTGTCAGGTGGGTTAGCAAGGTAAATATGAGGGGTTATGGGAATAGGGTCTGGGTGGGATTGTGTTCAGTGCAGACTCGATAAGTCGATTGGCCTCCTTCCGCACTGTAGCAATTATATTATTCTTGCTTCAAAATTACCATGGTGCCACACATAAATCACATACAGACAAAACAAATCCAAAAAATACAGATTTCATCACACATCTAAAACAAAGCAGCCACTTGATCAGTACCCCATTCACTAATTTAAACATCAGCTTTGTGTACCACCAGTGCACAGTGGCAGCAGTGTGTACCACCTACAGGGTGCACTGCAGTAACTCAGCAGGCCTCCTTCAACAGCACCTTCCAACGCATGATCTCTATCACTGAGAAGGAGCAGGGCAATAGACACAGGGAAACACCACCACTTGCTAGTTCCCCTCTAATCCAGTCACCAATTTGCAAATATATTGTATATACCTCCTTTGTAACTGGGCCAAAATCCTGGAATTCCCTCCCTATGCAGTGCAGACTGCAATGGTTCAAGAAGGTGCCTCAAGGACAAGTGGTGATGGGCAATAATGTTGACCTTGCCAGCAACACTCACATGTCGGGAATGAATAACAATTGTTTTTTATTTTTAAATCACGCAATCAACTTGCCATATCATACTGAAGGATTTGTGTAAATGAACACCAATGTCTCTGCTCATCCCCATTTTTCATAGCCTCGTCATTTATAATTTATTGTCTTTCCATATTCATCCTCCCAAAGTGCATTGCTTAAGAACATAAGAACATAAGAAATAGGAGCAGGAGTAGGCCATCTGGCCCTTCGAGCCTGCCCCGCCATTCAATAAGATCATGGCTGATCTGTCGTGGCTCAGTTCCACTTTCCCGCCCTCTCCCCATAACCCTTAATCCCCTCTCTTATCAAAAACCCATCAACCCGCTTCTTAAAAATATTTAGCGAGGCAGCCTCCACCACTTCAACGGGCAGAGAATTCCAGAGATTCACCACCCTTTGAGTGAAGAAGTTCCTCCTCAACTCCGTTCTAAACCGCCCCCCCTTTATCTTGAGGCTGTGCCCCCTAGTCCTACTGTCTTTTTTGAGCGGGAAGAGTCTCTCCACCTCTATCCTATCCATCCCATTCATCATCTTATACGTCTCAATGAGATCTCCCCTCATTCTTCTAAACTCTAACGAGTACAAGCCTAGTTTATTCAGCCTCTCCTCATAGCTCAACCCCCTCAACTCCGGTATCAGCCTAGTAAACCTCCTCTGCACTCCCTCCAAGGCCAAAATATCCTTGCGCAGGTGCGGCGCCCAAAACTGCACACAGTACTCCAGCTGTGGCCTCACCAATGCCCTATACAGCTGCAGCAAGACCTCCCTACTTTTATATTCAATCCCCCTCGCTATGAAGGCCAGCATCCCATTCGCCTTCCTGACCACCTGCTGCACCTGCAAGCTGGGTTTTTGCGACTCATGCACAAGGACCCCGAGGTCCCTCTGCACCGTCGCCTGCTGCAGTTTTTCGCCACGTAAGTAATAGTCCTTCCTACCATTCTTCCTACCAAAGTGGACCACCTCACACTTGCCAACATTAAATTCCATTTGCCATTTCCTGGCCCATTCGCCCAGCCTATCCAGATCCTTCTGCAGACTCTCCACACCCTCCGCACAATTTGCCTTTCCCCCAATCTTGGTGTCATCAGCAAATTTCGACACCCTACACTCGGTTCCCTCCTCCAGATCATCTATATAAATGGTAAATAGCTGAGACCCCAGCACCGACCCCTGGGGCACCCCACTAGTCACCAACCGCCAATCCGAATAGCACCCATTGACCCCCACTCTCTGCCTCCTATTTGACAACCAATCCTCTACCCACGCTAACACCCTACCCCCAACTCCATGTCCTCTGACCTTCTGCAGTAACCTCTTGTGAGGTACCTTATCAAACGCCTTCTGAAAATCCAGAAAGACCACATCCACCGGCTCTCCTCTATCCACCACCCTAGACACATCCTCATAGAACTCCAGTAAATTTGTCAGACACGACTTCCCTTTAATGAAATCGTGTTGCGTCTGCCCTATCAAGCAATTCCCTTCAAGATGCCTCGCAATTTCCTCCTTAATGACGGATTCTAACATTTTACCTACCACAGACGTTAAACTAACCGGCCTATAATTCCCCGCCTTTTGCCTGGCACCCTTCTTAAACAACGGCGTAACATTAGCCGTTTTCCAATCTTCCGGCACTTCCCCGGAATCCAGCGACGTCTGGAAAATAACCACCAAGGCATCCACTATCACCTCCGCCATTTCTTTCAGAACCCTCGGATGCATTCCATCCGGTCCTGGGGACTTGTCCACAATCAGCCCCTCCAGTCTGTCGCGCACCACCTCTCTAGTAACAGTAATGTCATTAAGACCCTCCAGTCCTACCACCTTTCCATCGCTAACACCCGGCAAATTATTCACGTCCTCCTCCGTGAAGACAGAAACAAAAAAGTTATTCAAGACCTTAGCCATATCCCCATCCCCTACCACTAGGTCCCCTTTCTCATCCTCTAAGGGACCAACGTTCACCCTAGCCAGCCTCTTCCTTTTTATATATTTATAAAAACTCTTGCTATCCTTTTTTATATTAAGCGCTAGCCCAGCTTCATAGCTTCTTCTACCCTCCTTTATCAACTTTTTTGTCAATCTTTGTTGACATTTAAACCTTTCCCAATCCTCTTCTCGCCCACTGCTCTTAGCTACTCTAAATTCCTCCGCTTTTAATTTAACACTTTCCTTCACCTCCTTCGTTATCCACGGCTTATTACCTCTCTTCCTACTGTCCTTTTTGACCATCGGAATAAATTTCTGCTGAGCACCAAGAAAGATCTCCTTAAAGATCCTCCACTGCTCCTCAGCAGACCTACCTTCCAACGCGCTCCCCCAGTCCACATTCGCCAATTCTTCTCTCATCCTACCATACTCCCCTCTATTCAAACAAAGGACGCGTGTCCGGGAACCCACTTTCTCCTCCTCCATCTGCAACAGAAACTCCACCATACAATGATCACTCTCTCCAAGAGGATCCTTCACCGCAAGGTACCTAATTCTACCCGCCTCATTACATAGCACCAGATCCAAGATAGCTCGCTCCCTCGTCGGCTCCAACACACACTGTTCAAGGAAATTATCCCGGCAGCATTCCAAGAACTCCTCCTCGAGCCCACCTCGTCCAACATGGGTCGACCAATCAATATGCAGATTGAAATCTCCCATAACTACTGCCGTCCCATTCCTGCATGCCGCACTTATTTGCGCGTTAACAGCCCGCCCCACCTCCAGATCATTATTCGGGGGCCTATAGACGACACCCACCAGCGTCTTCCTCCCTTTGCTGTTCCTAATCTCCACCCACAACGATTCCACGTTCTGCTCTTTGGCTCCGATATCATCCCTTGCTACCACCTTGATGCTGTCCTTAATCAGCAGAGCTACGCCACCCCCTCTTTCCTCCTGCCTATCCTTCCTAAACACTTGATGGCCCTGTACATTCAGCTCCCAGTCCCTGTCACCTTGCAGCCACGTCTCTGTAATGGCCACCAGATCGTATCCATTTGTGTCGATCTGCGCCACCAGCTCATCCACTTTATTCCGAATGCTTCGTGCATTCAGATAAAGCGCTTTCATCCCAGCCTTCTTCTGGACCCTATTTGCCGTAACGCCACCACTTGGGACATCCTCAGCCTCTTCCCTTACCTGTACCCTATCCTTAACTGTAGACCTCCTAACATCACCTACCCTCGCACCCTCCCCCCCCTAATTAGTTTAAAGCCCTGTCTACAGTCCTCTTTACTCGATTCGCCAGCACTCTGGTCCCAGCACGATTCAGACCAACCCCATCCCGCCCGAACAAGTCCCACCTACCCCAATACTGGTGCCAATGCCCCATAAATTCGATCCCATTCCTCCCACACCAATCTCTGAGCCACCCATTCACTTCCTTTATCCTGTCAACCCTACGCCCGTCTGCACTCGGTTCAGGCAGTATTAAACTCCATCTGCCCTGATTCTGCCCATTTCACCACCCTATCTCTGTCATCCTGGACCCTATTACCATCTCTTCACTATCTTTACTTTTCCAAGTTTCATATCATTTGAAAATATAATAACACTGCTCCCTGCATTTGAGGAAGTCATTTACAGAAAGTTCAAAATGGTAACAAGCTCAAAACTGATCCTTGTGCAGCATGACTGAAAACAGTCCCGTTTCAAAAACATCCAGCACCATATTTTATGTCCTGTCACTGAGACAAATTTTTATTCATACTGTCACTTTTCTCTTAAATCCATGCTCTTCCACCTTCATAATGTCTCCAGTGTACCACTTCATCAAAAGCTTTCCAAAATCCTGTACATGCTCTTCCACTTTCATAATATGTCTCCAGTCTTGCACTTCGTCAAATGCCTTCCAAAATCCTGTACATACACCTATTGCACTAAATTCATCAACTTTCCCCACAAAAAAAATTCAATCAAGTTTGACACAACTTTAACAAATCCTTGATTAGCCCATGCCTTTCTAACTGGAAGTTCACATTGTCCCATCATCAATGTTAGAATGGCGTGCCCCTTGTTTCCTGGTTTATCCTTTTTCCCATTCTTCCATAGCGGTAAAACAATAGCAACCCTCCGGTCCACTGCCATCATCCTGAATTCAATGAGGATTGAGTGATTGAGCTCAGTACCTCTGTTGTTTCTATCTTTGCTTTTTCAGTAACCTCAGATGTATTCCATTTGCGCTCCAGGTGACTTATAGGGGCAAATTTTAAGTCCCACAGGAATTGGAGCAGGCAAGGGGCAGGCCACGGAAAAATCTGTTGATCTCGGGCAGGATTTTCCAGTTTTGGGTCAAGCGAGTCTGGAAAGTCCTGATCTATAAGCCTCAGTAATACCAACCTCCTTAGTACATCTTCTCCAACCTTTTACCATCCTGTTCATAAATTTCCCCTCCCAGTAATATAACAGCTCATGTCCTGAGTCCAAGCCAAATAACTTTAGTCACAGAACCATTTTAAATCTTTCTATTTAGCATTGAAACATCGTTCTTCATCAGAATTGTTGCCACCACATCTGTCCCTAATCCCCATCTTCTTTTTCCTTCTCTATCACTCCTGAATATGTGGTGACCAGAGATTATGAATCCATTCTTAGTCTTGGTTGAGGCATGTTTCTGTTAAAGAAATGCACTGAAATAAAGAATAAGAAGGAATCAATCAACTGATAAATGAGCAAATGTGGAATGTGTAAAAGAATGGCCCATAAGAGGAAACATTTGGTCTATGTTTACTCTATTAATCCCTTTTAAAATTTTATATACCTCAATTAAATTCCTTCTCATTCTTCTAAACTCCAGTGAGTATAAGCCCAAACTGTTTAATCTTTCTCTCCATATGACAACCATTTCATTCCCAGAGTCAATCTGGTGAACCTCTTCTGAACTGCCTCCAATGCCACCATACCTTTCCTCAAATAAGGAGACCAATTTACCAATTTACTCATTTACGCCAACTCTTTGCTAACCAGCTTTTGATCCATCTCAAGACACAACTCGCAATCCCATGCATTTTAACTTTACATAGTAGTTTTCTATGTGAGACCTTGTCAAAAGCCTTCTGAAAGTTTAAATAAACCACATCCACCAGTTCTCCTTGGTCAGCTCTACTAGTTACCTCCTGTACTGTCTAAACTGAGTTAATGCTCTCTCCTGTACTGTCTATATTGAGTTAATCCTCTTTCCTATACTGAATTAATGCTTTCTCTCTTGTAATGAATGAATGAATGTTCGCTCTTGTACTCTCTGTATTGAGTTAATGCTCTCTCTGGACATAATACTCCAGATGTGGTCTCACTAGCGCCCTATACAATTGCAACAACACTTCTCTACTTTTATACTCAAGTTCCTTTGCAATAAATGCCAACATTCCATTATGTGCTGTACCTGCATACCAACTCTGCGATTCATGAATATAAGACACCCAGGTCCCTTTGCCTGGATGCATTTTGGATCTGCTTTCCACCTAGGTAATAATTTGCCTTTTTATTTTTTCTGTCAAAATGGACAATCTCACACTATTCCACATTAAACTCCATCTGTCAAATTTTTGCTCATTCTCCGAGCCTATCTATATCCATCTCTAAAATCTTTATATCCACTTCACTGCCTGTTTTCCCACTTATTTCAGTATCATCCGTGAGTATCATTCAACGAGATTGGTTGATTCACAGTGTTTAGAGTCTGGATGGGTTGCTGAAAAATTCATGAAATCTGTCACGCTCAAATCTGCCATTTATTGCACAGTGCAATGCAAAGCAACAGGAATTTCCCTTAAACACATCAGAATGTTTAGGGAATTTCAGATCACTGTGACCTGCTCGCTGGTATCTCTCTGATACATCATATGGATAGGGAAAAATGAAAGACCAACTGGTCCATAGGATAGAGTAGCTTTTAATAAAAATGCTTATCACACGCCAGTGAATAAAATATAAGAACATAAGAACATAAGAAATAGGAGCAGGAGTGGGCCATCTAGCCCTTCGAGCCTGCCCCGCCATTCAACAAGATCATGGCTGATCTGTCGTGGCTCAGTTCCACATTCCCGCCCTCTCCCCATAACCCTTAATCCCCTCTCTTATCAAAAACCCATCAACCCGCGTCTTACAAATATTTAGCAAGGCAGCCTCCACCACTTCAACGGGCAGAGAATTCCAGAGATTCACCACCCTTTGAGTGAAGAAGTTCCTCCTCAACTCCGTTCTAAACCGCCCCCCCTTTATCTTGAGGCTGTGCCCCCTAGTCCTACTGTCTTTTTTGAGCGGGAAGAGTCTCTCCACCTCTATCCTATCCATCCCATTCATCATCTTATACGTCTCAATGAGATCTCCCCTCATTCTTCTAAACTCCAACGAGTACAAGCCTAGTTTATTCAGCCTCTCCTCATAGCTCAACCCCCTCAACTCCGGTATCAGCCTAGTAAACCTCCTCTGCACTCCCTCCAAGGCCAAAATATCTTTGCGCAGGTGCGGCACCCAAAACTGCACACAGTACTCCAGCTGTGGCCTCAGCAATGCCCTATACAGCTGCAGCAAGACCTCCCTACTTTTATATTCAATCCCCCTCGCTATGAAGGCCAGCATCCCATTCGCCTTCCTGACCACCTGCTGCACCTGCAAGCTGGGTTTTTGCGACTCATGCACAAGGGCCCCCAGGTCCCTCTGCACCGTCGCCTGCTGCAGTTTTTCGCCACGTAAATAATAGTCCTTCCTACCATTATTCCTACCAAAGTGGACCACCTCACACTTGCCAACATTAAATTCCATTTGCCAGTTCCTGGCCCATTCGCCCAGCCTATCTAGATCCTTCTGCAGACTCTCCACACCCTCCGCACAATTTGCCTTTCCCCCAATCTTGGTGTCATCAGCAAATTTCGGCACCCTACACTCGGTTCCCTCCTCCAGATCATCTATATAAATGGTAAATAGCTGAGGCCCCAGCACCGACCCCTGGGGCACTCCACTAGTCACCATCCGCCAATCCGAATAGCACCCGTTGACCCCCACTCTCTGCCTCCTATTTGACAACCAATCCTCTATCCACGCTAACACCCTACCCCCAACTCCATGTCCCTCGACCTTCTGCAATAACCTCTTGTGAGGCACTTTGTCAAACGTCTTCTGAAAATCCAGAAAGACCACATCCACCGGCTCTCCTCTATCCACCGCCCTAGACACATCCTCATAGAACTCCAGTAAATTTGTCAGACACGACTTCCCTTTAATGAAACCATGCTGCGTCCGCTCTATCAAGCAATTGCCTTCAAGATGCCTCGCAATTTCCTCCTTAATGATGGATTCTAACATTTTACCCACCACAGACGTTAAACTAACCGGCCTATAATTCCCCGCCTTTTGCCTGGCACCCTTCTTAAACAACGGCGTAACATTAGCTGTTTTCCAATCTTCCGGCACTTCCCCGGAATCCAGCGACGTCTGGAAAATAACCACCAAGGCATCCACTATCACCTCCGCCATTTCTTTCAGAACCCTCGGGTGCATTCCATCCGGTCCTGGGGACTTGTCCACAATCAGCCCCTCCAGTCTGTCGAGCACCGCCTCTCTAGTAACAGTAATGTCATTAAGACCCTCCAGTCTTACCACCTTTCCATCACTAACACCCGGCAAATTATTCACGTCCTCCTCCGTGAAGACAGAAACAAAAAAGTTATTCAATACCTGAGCCATATCCCCATCCCCTACCACTAGGTCCCCTTTCTCATCCTCTAAAGGACCAATGTTCACCCCAGCCAGCCTCTTCCTTTTTATATATTTATAAAAACTCTTGCTATCCTTTTTTATATTAAGTGCTAGCCCAGCTTCATAGCTTCTCCTACCCTTCTTTATCAACTTCTTTGTCAATCTTTGTTGACATTTAATGAAAATACATTTTCATTATAAATAGTGATTGTCAAATAACAGCAAATGAGTGGGCAATGTGCAGATTCAAACAAAAAACTACTCAATCACTGAATTTAAGAAGTGAGGACATTCATCTACAAGAGATTTCTAAATCTAAGATATCAGGCTTAGTAGTGGAATGTATTACACTGTGCTTTGTGACGGGTATATATGTTTCAATTGTATGGGTTGTGAAACTAAATGAAACCTCAAAACTAACATTTCTATGCTGGTTGGGATGACTTGACTGCTGTAATTAATAAGTGACACCAGTTTGACCACCTGGGTTTACCATAAAAGGAACGAAGGTTGTCAATGTAGCTCGGTCCATCACACAAACCAACCTCCCATCCGTTGACTCTGCCTACACTTCCTGCTGCCTCAGAAAAGCAGCCAGCATAATAAAGGACCCCACGCACCCTAGTCATTCTCTCTTTCATCTTCCTCTGTCGGGGAAAAAGCTACAAAAGTCTGAGAACACGTATCAACTGACTCGAGAACAGCTTCTTCCCTGCTGCCACCAGACTTTTGAATGGACCTCCCAAATATTAAGTTGATCTTTCTCTACATCCTAGCTATAACTGTCACATTGTTGTTAAGAAGGCGTACGGTGTCTTGGCGTTTATTGGTAGGGGGATTGAATTTAGGAGTCGCAGTGTAATGTTGCAACTGTACACTACTCTAGTGCGGCCGCACTTGGAGTACTGTGTGCAGTTCTGGTCCCCGCATTACAAGAAGGATGTGGAGGCGTTGGAGAGGGTGCAGAGGAGGTTTACTAGGATGTTGCCTGGTATGGTGGGGAGGTCCTATGAGGAGAGACTGAGGGATTTAGGGTTGTTTTCGTTGGAAAGAAGGCGGCTAAGAGGGGATCTTATTGAAACATATAAGATGATTAGAGGTTTAGATAGGGTGGATAGTGATAGCCTTTTTCCTCGGATGGAGAAAGCTAGCACGAGGGGGCATGGCTTTAAATTAAGGGGGGGTAGCTACAGGACGGATGTCAGGGGTAGGTTCTTTACCCAGCGGGTGGTGAGGGATTGGAATGCCCTGCCTGCTGCAGTTGTAAATGCGTCTAGTTTGGGGGCGTTTAAGAGATCTCTGGATAGGTTTATGGACGAAAAGGGATTGGTATAGGCTAGTGGGTCATTGTTTTTGTAACTGGTCGGCGCAACATCGTGGGCCGAAGGGCCTGTTCTGCGCTGTAATGTTCTATGTTCTATGTTCTATTATATTTCGCACTCTCTCCTTTCCATCTCCTCTATGTACTCTATAACTGTATGTTTTGTCTGTATAGCGTGCAAGAAACAATACTTTTCACTGTAGCTCAATACATGTGACAATAATATATCAAATCAAAATGCAGTTTAATTTATAATTTCCTGTATTCATCACATGCATCACATTTAATGCCAAATTCTTGGGCAGTTCTGTACTGGGAGTTCATATCCACTTGAATGATATTCTCGAAACTCATTTCAGTATGGCCTCTACCTCCCCCACCTCCCTGAAAAGCAGAGTTAATGGGAAGAACACAAGTTCTCTGTGTACACTCAGCAACATTCTCCATATCCAACAATGTGTGCAGTCAGTTTTCTATACACACGCAACAAATTCTTCATTTCTGAGCAAATGGGGTGGATTTTAACTCTAACCCTAATCCCAGCATGCTGGTCACAATCCAAAACACATCCTGCAGCTTCCAAACTTTGCTGAAGCTGCTTCAAATATTCTGTAAAAAGTCTGACAACACCAGGTTTCAGTCCAACCGATTTATTTGATAGTAAACGTTTACTATCAAATAAATCGGTTGGACTGAAACCTGGTGTTGTCAGACTTTTTACTGTGTTTACCCCAGTCCAACGCCGGCACATCCACATCAAATATTCTGATCAGGGCTTAATAAAGTTAATGTGATCCGGCCAACTGCAATTTTAACTGCAGCCTGAGCAATAGACTTTCTGCAACTTTCCTACAGGCTGAAGCTGGCCCTGGGGCATCAAGATGTGAAAAGCCCTTTTGAAAGATGAGTATTTCACCTTTCCTGGAGTCAGAGTGTTTCTCCTGGCCCCACAAGTAATGTTTAGGCCTCGACCTTGCCCAAGAGCACCCAGAACCCCTCTCTGCAAACCAGTGGGTATCATATAGGCTGGACAATTTTCCACCAGCCATTCTGTGCAAGAGGTGGGATAGCTGTGGGGCACCACGGTTTCAATCACAAGGGACTTGTACTGTGCCAGGTTGGTGAAAAACTGATCCCATAGTTTCTTGTCAGGAATTTAAAAAAGAATCAACCCATGCATCGGTGTTGTGCTTGGTAATCGGTGAAAGTTGCTTGAATTTGGTGATCTAATAGATAATAATGTAGGGCAGTGGGTTAATGAAAGAACGCCATTTTGTGACATGGATTGCTAAATTGATTGGAAGATAAGAGATAGTAAGTTGGGATAAAGGGGAAAGTCTTTGACTGGTAAAGGTAAAATTTATATTTATTTATTAGTCACAACTAAGCTTACATTAACACTGCAGTGACGTTACTGCAAAAATTCCCTAGTCGCCACGCTCTGCTGCCTGTTCGGTACACTGAGGGAGAATTTAGCATGGCCAGCGTTAACCAGCATATCATTCAGACTGTGGGAGGAAACCAGAGCAAACCCATGCAGACATGGGGAGAATGTGCAGACTCCACACAGGCAGTCACCCAACCTGAGAATCAAACCCAAGTCCCTGGTGCTGTGAGGCAACAGTGCTAACCACTGTGCCACCCCCAAAACAAATAACGGTGTCCAACAAGAAGTGATCCATATAGACCTAGCTATTTGAGCCTTAGCGTCTCACCATCTTTACCAATGTCCTGGATGAAGGAATAGAGAGTGGTAAATTCATTTCTGATGACACCAAGTTAAGAGGAACAACAAGTTTAGTAGATGGAAGCAGGTAGTTATAAATGGTCATAAAAAGCAGATTATGTGAGGAGGCAAAGAGTGGCAAACAGAATTTCATGTAGACAAGTAAGGGATCATCCTGAAAAAGATAGCAGCAGAATATGTTCTTCATGGGGAGAAACAGAGGAGATTTGGGTGCCCAAATCAGTCCAAACCAGCAGATGGGTGCAGAAAGCAAAAGGCTGGAGCACAAAGGGGAAGAAGTGATGAGTATATTGTACAGAGCCTTGGTCAGACTTCAATTGGGGCATTGAGTTCTGCCCTGTGCTTCACAACTCCAGAAGAATATGTTAAACTTCTAAGGAGTACAGTGCAAATTCACTGCAAGATAGCTGGGTTCAAAGGATTACATTATGAGGGGAGATTGTGTGAACTTGGCTTGTACTCTGGGTATAGAAGTCTGAGGTACGATCTAATTGAGGGGTTTAAAATGATAAGGTGAATCATTACAGTAGATACAGATGAATCATTTCCTCTGCTCGATGCAACAAGGTAAAAAGTCTGACAACACCAGGTTTTAGTGTAAAAACTTGATGTCTGTGTCGATATGCGCAATCTTCTTGGAGATCCTCTCCACTTGGATCCGGCAGTTTGCGGTGTCGATAGTAGTCATGATGTGGGTATGCCGGCGTTGGACTGGCGTAAACACAGTAAAAAGTCTGACAACACCAGGTTTTAAAACCTGAGGATCTCCAAGAAGATTGCGCATATCGACACAGACATCAAGTTTTTACACTAAAACCTGGTGTTGTCAGACTTTTTACTGTGTTTACGCCAGTCCAACGCCGGCATACCCACATCGATGCAACAAGAACAAGGAGGTAATCTGAAAATTAGATGAAGGCCATTCAGGAGTGAAATGAGGAATGACATTTTCACACAAAGGAATGTTGAAAAACTCTCCCTGGATATGCAGACAAACAGAGCTTTTAAGATAAATAGACATTTGTTGGGTCATGGTACCGGGATGGCACGGTGGCACAGTGATTAGCAGTGCTGCCTCACAGTTCCAGGGACCCAGGTTCGACTCTGGCCTTAGGTGACTGTCTGTGTGGATTTCCCCATGTTTGTGGGGGTGTCCTCCAGGTGCTCCAGTGTCCTCCCATAGTCCAAAGATCTGCGGGTTAGGTTGATGGCTATGCTAAATTGCCCCTTGGTGTCAGGGGGATCAACAGGGTAAATATGTGAGGTTATGGGGATAGGGTCTGGTTGGGATGGTTATCGGTGCAGACTCGATGGGTTGATGGCCTCCTTCTGTAACCATAGAACCCATAGAAAGAGGCCCTTTGGCCCATCGAGTCTGTCCCAAACATAATCCCACCCAGGTCCTACCCCCATATCCCTACATATTATACCCACTAATCCCTCAAACCTATGCATCCCTGGACACTAAGGGGCAATTTCTTAGCACGGCCAATCAACCTAACCCGCATATCTTTGGACTGTGGGAGGAAACTGGAGTACCCGGAGGAAACCCATGCAGAAACAAGGAGAATGTGCAAACTACACACAGACAGTGACCCGAGCCGGGAATCGAACCCAGGACCCTGGAGCTGTGAAGCAGCTGTACTAACCACTGTGCTACCATGCCTCTGTACTGCATCATAGAAATATAGAACAAATGCAGTTAAATGGAATGGAGATATATATCCACTACAATGTGGGTAAATAGTAGAATGGGGTTGCAGGGATGAATAGTTTACTCCTATTCTTATAGCTCCAGTCATCAGGGATGCCAATGAATTAATTGGAGGAGGGAAGGAGCACTGTGCACTATTCACTTTTTTGTTATAAAACCACCAAAATAGTGACAATTCTCTATTTTTGGCCTCTAGGAAGGGAGGAGAAACAGAGATAGGAAGATAAAATATATTAGGCCATCAGGTTATTTAGCAGGACGGAAAGCATCTGCTATTGGTTCTATTCTTCACATACTTGGCTTCTGCAAGGTCACAGTTAATTTGTTTCCTGAGAAGTGGTGCCAGTCACATTCCGCCACTCTACATGACTTCCTTATTTCAGTCACCATAGCAAAGGAACTCGATTAACTAGTTGGGATGGGAATACTGTGAACAATGTATGGTGCACTTCGTTTAACCTTTTCGTTTCAAAAGGAAAAAGAATAATAGATTCCCCTTCAATCCATTTTAAACTTCATTCCCAATGAACTTGGTGTGGGGTTACGCAATCTGTCATACCAGCCATTTCCCCAGGGTGCTCAACCTATGATTCACTGTAGTGTCTGTAAGGGCTGTGGAATGGTTGGCACATTCTTCTAATGTGCCAGGACAGAAATGCACAAGAACCGACCCAAATTCATTCTCAAGCCTCACTGGAATCTATCTGACACCTATCAGAAATTTCAACATAGTTTGTCAATCCAGACCATTTGAATTTCAGCTAGACAGCTGCTGGTAAATTTGAGGGCAATGGGAGCAGGAGGTGGGCATGAAATGGGAGGTATCAAAGTGTGTGCCCTGGCAGCACCCTGCAGTGTTAACATAGGATCAGAAGGACCATCATTGCTTCACCTGACTCCACAGTGATACAACTGAAAGGAGATGTAGCTGCCTGGTCCTTTGTGATCTCTTTAAGGACCCTTGGGTAGGCTGCTGTAGAGCCTGAGAAAATAAGTCAGTGCTTGCATAGTGCAAACTCCTACTGATTTAAATGAATTTTCTGCACTAAAATCAGCTTCCATTCTAGGTGAATGCCAATGACAAAATTAACAGCAGCACAAATACATCGACACAGATCATCAACGTGGTAAATTTATCATTGTGGGATCGCTTCACACTCACAAATCACATGCATTGATGGTATTTTTCAGCCTACGAGGTTTCTTCCAAAGTTCAGAAAAATATATATTTCCACAGGAAGTGCAATTGAGTAACTCTGATGTCTCAATAAATGCAGCTACTTAATCATAAAAACTTTAACTTCCAACTCTTTTGTTGAGAAACTGCACTCATCACAGCCAGTGAAATAATGAACAGCAATAATCTGCAGTAAAGTCATTGATTAATAATATCAGTTGTCTTCCTTAGATGGCTGCACAATTAAATTAGTTATTAGTTTAAGGAGTCTTCTCATGCACATGGAGTTCAAAGCAGATTTTACAGGTGAGACCATGAGGGTAGCACAGTGGCATGGTGCTTAGCACTTCCGTCTCACAGCGCCAGGGACACAGGTTTGATTCCCGGCTTGGGTCACTGTCTGTGTGGAGTTTGCACATCCTCCCAGTATTTGCATGGGTTTCCTCCAGGTGGTCCAGTTTCCACCCACACTCCAAGGATGTGCAGATTAGGTGGCTTGGCCATGCTAAATTGCTCCTTAGTGATCGGGGATCCAGCAAGGTAAATCTATGAGATTATGGGGATAGGGCCTGGGTGCGATTGTGGTCGATGCACACTTGATAGGCCAAATGGCCTCCCTCTACATTGTGGGATTTTATGATCCAAATCTGAGACCAGAGGTTGGTGTTAATGGGTGAATGGTTCTGTGAATTGTGGCCAGAGGACAGCCATTTTGGTACGTTAAACATACACATGCTCAAATTGTAAAACAATGATTTCTTGGCAAGAAACTAAAATACTGCAAGGTTCCAAAAGTGCAAAATAGGACCAGAAAAATGCTGAAAACAAGCTACAGAGAGAGAATAATTAACACCTCAGACCAGCACTTGTAAAGGATTATACCTGAAGCTTTACACTTTTCTTTCCTTGCAGCTGTTTCCTGTGTTAACATACAGATCAGAAACCCCAAAGCACGTTATTAAGCCTGGCTAGAACCCAACCGCTTTTTGGCATTAATATGAAGATAAGGTATTTCATTCCAGATGTGATTCTATTGACAGACTAGGAAGCTTTTATCAAAACAAACTTTATTTAACAATACTGTTTAACTACAATGCATGAATAAGCTTAACCTTTAACAGTTGAAACACTTAAACATGACAAGATACAATTCTTAATTGCTAACTATCTCTATCAGTTCCAATTCAAGCAATATTCCTCTTACAGACTTAAACACCTCTTCAAAATAAATTAGAAATACATAGGCTTATGTGCTTGGGCTCCAGAACACCTCTGGAAAGGAAGAAAGAGAGATCTATTTCTCCTAACAGATCCCAAAAATCAGCCTCCCGAGACAGAGACAGACACCTCTTGCTTCTTTCAGAACCTGGCAGTAACTACCTGTTTTTCCTTGTAAGCTTAGCTCCTCCTCTTAATAAATGACTGTCAACCAATTTAATCAAAACCCTAATCTGCAACTCCAGTGGAAAAGCCAAATAAACAAAAATGCATTTACACAAACACGCCTTTAGCTATAATCAATCACTAGCCTATATTCTCAGCATGTGAGCTGCCTGGTTTGCAGACAAATCGGCACCATGTAATACAGAGCTGAATTTTAAACATACCCCTCACAGGAAATGTGATGAATACATTTCTTAAAGGCACAGTATCATCACACCTAAAAATGTTTAAGTGCTTCCAGCAAATTTGACTTTTGCTTAATGTATGGACTGTGATTTAAAACTTTGTCCTCATTTCTTTCAAAATATAGGCCTGAATTTTCCATCTGTCAGGCACGCGCATTCGGTCAGTCCAGAAATGGTTGAGAGACATACCACCAGCCATAATTGGCACCAGAAGGTGATTTCACACTGGCTGGCCAATTAACAGATGGACAGTGTGAAATGCATTTTGAGAAAGGCTCAAGGTCACCAAAGAAATTGGGGGGAGGAGTTGGGGGGGGGGTAGTGCAGTCACTGAGCAAAGGGAGGGAGCAGTCTTGGCACTTCTAATGTGCTCCCCCAGAAGACAGGTACTATGGGTCTCAGACTGCAGTGGACCTGCAAAGAATAAACTGTAATGCAAAACGCTGCAATGAGTGTCTATGCAGCACATTCAAACACAGACCTCGGCCCTTTTCAATTTCATTTGAGCCCAGACATTTCATCCTGCCTTGGATCGAGGTTACAGTAAGAACGTAAAGGCTGCCTGGCCAATCAGCCTACCTGACAACTTCATAAGCAGACAGACCATATATGATTGTTCAATTGGCCTCTTAATTGTCCATTACAGTGGCAAAGTGGTTAGCACTGCTGCCTCACAGCATCAGGGACCCAGGTTCGATTCCTGACTTGGGTCACTGACTGTGTGGAGTTTGCACATTCTTCCCATGTCTGTGTAGGTTTCCTCCAGATATTCCCGTTCCCTTCCACAGTCCAAAGATGTGTGAGTTAGGTGAATTAGTCATGCTTAATTGTTCCAAGATGTATAGGTAGGTGGATTTGCCATGGTAAATGTGTGGG
The DNA here is from genome assembly GCF_965287045.1 of Carcharhinus amblyrhynchos. Classification (NCBI taxonomy): domain Eukaryota; kingdom Metazoa; phylum Chordata; class Chondrichthyes; order Carcharhiniformes; family Carcharhinidae; genus Carcharhinus; species Carcharhinus amblyrhynchos. The sequence continues at coordinate 48,855,547 of NC_137327.1, forward strand.
ATTATGGAGATTGGGATGGTGGAGGCGAGCCTGAGTAAGATGCTCTGTCAGAGAGTCAGTGCAAGCTTGATGGGCCAAATAGCTTCCTTCTGCACTGTAGAGATTCCATTTAAAAAACTGCCTGCTTGATTGATGATGGACGCGCTTCCGACTCTTGCACAAGCTGACCGAAATATGGCGCAAGTACAAGAGGATGTCAGGTTACACAGCTGACATTTTCTCAGCCGGTTTCACACTCTGCTGCATGGGACATGCGCTCGAGCAATGTGACATTCTGGCCACAAGATCTGAATAAAAACTCAACTACATTGCAAGAGCATAAATCAAAGGTAATGAAAAGAAAATCCTAATCAGAAAACCGTCATTCCTTTTCAAACACAGCTGATGGTTCTTTTTCAGGAAGGTTGCTGGGTTACATTTCTCATATCTGTGTTGATTGGCAATACCCAGCCTTACTTAGATAGTTCCACTTGAAAAAAAACCCCCAATGTCCATGGTTGCACAGTGACTGGTTTGCAGCATTTAAATCAGGTTGTGAAAGTGCAAGAAATTGAAAACAACAATGACTTTGCAATCAAGAGCTTTTAAGGTCTCTTTCACTTGCATCGAAACTAGATTCAGTTTGGACTAATCCCAATGTGTTTATACTATAAGACTGGAGAGAATTGGCACTTCTACAAGTGATCACCATTGAACTGAAGCTTCTCTATAAAAAGGGTGAGAGAATTGGAGGGACTTCACAACTGTTCAGTCAAATATTAACAATTAATAATATAACCACAAACCTGTTTTATGGCAATTATTTTGCAGTGGTAGTTATATGACAATACTGGTGTACCCAATTAAGGCAGAGACAATTTATTGCCCAACCATTAAACTAAAAGGATAAGCCACCAATGTTGTACTCCTGCATGCAGATAAATCTTCGTGGAGCCTCGCATAGCACACAGTCACTTGGGGAAAAGCCTACAACATTACACTGAGATTGCCCACTGGGGCTGAAATTAGATCAAATCTGTCCCTAACCTACAGTTAGTGCCTGGTTCAGTCTCCCTACATCATTGTTCTAATGCTACACATAGTGGCCACACTTCACCCAAATGAGTAAAACTTTTAGGGGGAACTGGAGCATCAGAAGTGACATATACACTGGATCCACCCTCATTCCTGGCACTTCTGTAAGAACATAATGCTGATAGTGGATTTTAATAGGAGTCAAAACATCACCAGACATCGAAGGACAGCTTGAGGACACAGATTCATGGTCTGTCCAAAATTGATGCATGCTAAAGATCAGTTTTGTCACGAGTCCAGAGTTTTAGTACCAATTCGTTCACAGTTTCTACAGCTCCAATGGTGATCAGGTGAGCTGTTGGACCAAAGAAGCCAGCACACTTCTCTAAACTCTGTGAATCATGCCCCTAGCAAAACAATGTTTGGTAGTATTGATGGAAGGAATTCTCTTGGCAAGGGTAGAAATGTGGAATGTTTCCCATTGCAAAGGCCAACAAGAAGCCATGCCATATCTTCCAACCCCAACCTCATTAATTATACACCTGGGAGCTTAGCGCCATATTTTGTGGCTGGGCTGCACGGTGACACAGTGGCCACCACACATGTTTAATTGCCTCACAGTGCTAGGGACCCAGGTTCGATTCCGGCCTCGGGTGACTGTCTGTGTGGAGTTTGCACATTCTCCCCATGTCTGCATGTGTTTCCTCCAGGTGCACAGGTTTCCTCCCACGTCCAAGGATGTGAAGGTTAGGTGGATTGGCCATGGTAAATTGCCCCTTAGTGTCTCAAGATGTGTGGGTTAGGTGGAATAGACACGGTAAATGCATGGGGGTATGGAGATAGGACAGAGAGGAGGGCCTGGGTAAAGTGCTCTTTTGAAGAGCTGGTGCAGGCTGAATGGCCACTTTCTGCACTGCAGAAATTCTATGATTCTATAAATCCAATGGATATCTGGGTGCCATCTTGAAAATGCGCCCAACATCACTGACCCATCTTTGAAGAAAGATAGAGCTCCCCCAAAAAAAAACTGTCTCCAGGAACACTCAGATTGGAAGATGAACATTATCATGACACTGAACCTGGAAGATCCACCTGCAGATGTTTTCCCCGCCCACTGTTTTGGAGTTCTGGGGTCCAGGGCTTCAGGCAGCCTCCATCCCAAATTCCAGAGGCAGCCCAGGCATTGTTCAGCTGAATCTCAACATCTGCATACCATGTTGTTCCAAATGAACTCTGGACCTACATGTTTTCCCACTGACATCATGGAGAATTGGGAGTGGGGAGGTGATTCTGGTCGGTCTATCATCTGCAATCCAATAGCAGGATGCAAATCAGCTCCATGCTGGCCTAGAGCAAGCTTCCTGATCTGCGATGGTGGGCACCAGTGGAAGATCCCATGGGTGGCAAGGTGGCATAGCGGTTAGCACTGCTGCCTCACAGCACCAGGGAACCACATTCAATTCCAGCCTTGGGTGACTGTGTGGAGTTTGCACATTCTCCTTGCATCTGCATGGGTTTCCTCTGGGTGCTCCAGTTTCCTCCCACAGCTCAATGATTTGCAGGTTAGGTGGATTGGCTATGCTAAATTGCCCCTTGGTGTCAGGGGATTGGAAGGGTAAATACGTGGGGTTACAGGGATAGGGCCTGGATCGGATTGTGGTTGGTGCAGACTCAATGGGTCAAATGGCTTTCTTCTGCATCGCAGAGATTCCATGATTCTATGAAATTCACACCAGTGTGGAATGGAGTTTTGGACTCCTGCCAAATCCACCACCGCTGCCCCCCCCCCCCCCCCCCCAGCTTGCCATTGAACCCATAGATGGGGGAATTCCAGCCTGTGAAACAGTTGTCAGCACAACCCAAACATTCCACAGCTTGACTTGGTTAAGATTTGAAACTACTGTCAACTACAGGGGCTGAACTAACAGTGCATTCATCAGATCAAATTCTATCATAAAAACAGCTTCAAATCTTTTTAAATCTAGAAATAAAAATCTGGCACCAGTGATCATGAGGTTTGGAGAGTACAATCTCTCACTGTTGGTCCGAAAAGTCAAATTAGATTATCTGTTTAAACTTTAAAATGAAACAGAAACATCAAGAGCTGGGGGTGCATGGACACAAATGTCTGAAGGTGGCAAGACAAATTGAGAAGGCATTTAAGAAAACATTCTGGATCCTTGGCTTTGCAAACAGAGTAGCATTTCCAACCCTCCAGGATTAGCCTGGAGTCTCCAAGAATTGAAAATCAATCTCTGGGACACTGCAGTGTGCAATCCTGGAAAATAATCATCAGGATTTGAAAAAAGATTGTTTTTTTTGTCATTGTACTTGGAGATTTTCTCTTTATCAGATACAAAGATATTGAAATGTGGATGGAGAGGCTGTTTGGCTGACAGTGAAGCATCATCCAATTGGATAATGAGTCTTTTTGCTTTCCCATTGGTGTAGGAAGGATGAAATCACAAGGATGGATGTGTTGGCCGATTAATGGCTGGAGTGTGGGGGCAAGTCATGTGATGGAACCTCCAGGAATATATTTAATCACAGTTAGCAACCACAAAGCACACTCTACCTAAGCAAGGGAGTGGAGCTGAATCTTTATAAAATACTAGCTGGACCCCCATCTTAAGGATTGCATCCAATTCTTGGCACCAGACTCGAGAAATTATGTCGAGGTCTAAAAATTGAGATTTACTAGAGCATTAGCAGAATGTAAGACTTCAGGGAACTGGGATTGTTCTCCTCCATGTAGAAATGGTTAAAAGGACATCTAATTGAGATGTTCAAAAGGCTTTTGATAGAGTTAGTAAGGAGATAAAGGTCAGAAACCAAAGGACACAACATATGGTTTTAAACAAAAGGCCAAGACTCAAGATAAAGAGCAATTTGCTTCCACACTGCTCTGGAATGCACGGCTTTAAAGGGCGGTAGAAGCAAATTCAATATTACTTTCAAAAGAATATTGGATATATACTTGAAGAAGAATTAATGTGCAGGTCAATGGGGAAAGGGCTCTACCTACTGTGCTGCACCTCATTCACTATCACATTCTGCTTCTTACACACTATCATTCAACTTCCTGGCAGACATAAGACGATGTTTCCTCGAGTAATTGGACAATCTCACAAACTCCTGTTAGCAGTTGCTTTGGCCTTGCCTCTATTTAACAGGAGCTACCTCAGGTGATGTGGGGAGCTGCAACACCTCAGCATGGTACTCAGCCATAAACTCAGATTGCTACTCCACATTATCTTGGTTACCAGGACGCCTTTATTTCCTCTCTCCACAAGGGTGGCCATCTCTGCCGCTACCTTTGTACTACAAATCAAAACTTATAGTTCCTGCCTTCTCCCCTGGCAGGTGAGTCGAAAGCCAGGGAACACAGTCTCAGAATAATGGGTAGGCCATTTAAGAACAAAATGAGGAGGAATTTCTTCACTCAGAAGATGGTGAATCTTTGAAATTCTCTACCCCAGAGGGCTGTGGAAGCTCAATCATTGACCATGTTCAAGATAGAAATTGATAGATTTGTGAAGACTAATAACTTCAAGGAATATGGAGAAAGTGGGAAAGTGTCTCAGAGGTAGATGACTAGCCATGATTTAATTGAATGGTGGAGCAGGCTTGATGGGCCCAATGGCCTACTTCTGTTCCTACGTTATCATCTCTTGCCTCACCTTCAGGGCAGCAAACCTGAAGTTGTAACTCATTGAGAATGCCACAATTAGAGTCATCAACCACATGAAATCCTGCATTTACACCACCTTCTTCCTTCTCAAGTTCTACTACCTTCCTGTACTTCAAGATTCACTCTTAAAACTCATCCACATCCTCCAACAACTTAGGGGTCTCTCCCCTTCATGTATGAGCTCACAGAGGCATCCTCTACTTTGCTGTTCCTGGGAAATCTTTTCCAGCTATTTTCAAATTTATTTTCTAGCTCCCTGACCACCCCATTCTCCTCCTTGTTTCCAAAAAAACCTCCTCAACACCTTCCCTTTAGCTGCGGCTTTGAGTCCCATTTTAAATTTGCCTTTTTTTTGCTACATATCCACGACTTCTTTTTCTTCAATGCAACGTCGTCTTTCTGTACATGAGCAAGAATTACCTAGAATTGTTAACACTTACTGTGTGTTATGTATTGCACATTATGAAAATATGAATGTGATAAACTTCATGCTATATCATAGAATCATAGAAAAACTACATCACAAACAGGCCCTTTGGCCCACAAGTTGCGCCAATCTTATCTCTACCTACTAGGCTTACCTATACCCCTCAATCCTATTAAGTCCCATGTACTCATCCAGAAGTCTTTAAAAAGACCCTATTGAATTTGCCTCCACCACCACTGATGGCAGCCGATTCCACTCACCCACCACCCTCTGAGTGAAAAACTTACCCCTGACATCTCCTCTGTCCCTATATAAGAACATAAGAAATAGGAGCAGGAGTAGGCCATCTAGCCCCTCGAGCCTGCCCCGCCATTCAATAAGATCATGGCTGATCTGTCGTGTGTCAGTTCCACATTCCCACCCTCTCCCCATAACCCTTAATCCCCTTGTCTATCAAAAACCTATCAACTCGCGTCTTAAATATATTTAGCGAGGCAGCCTCCACCACTTCAACGGGCAGAGAATTCCAGAGATTCACCACCCTTTGAGTGAAGAAGTTCCTCCTCAACTCCGTTCTAAACCGCCCCCCCTTTATCTTGAGGCTGTGCCCTCTAGTCCTAATATATATATTGTGAGTTCTGAATATAGTGACTACAGAGGAAATTTTGGGATATAGAACATCAATATTCAAAATATATAAATTAGAATATATAAAAATCAATATTTTGCAAGTGAGCTAATTACTACATTAACATATCTTGATATGAGAGCTGGTTAGCTCAATTGGCTGGATGGCTGGTTTGCAATGCTGAGCTATGTCAACTTTACAGGTTCAATTCCTGTACCAGCTAAGGTTATTCATGAAGGCCCATCTTCTTAACCTTTTCCTTGTTTGTGGTGAGGTGATCCTCAAGTTAAATCATTATCAGTCTGTTCTCCCGATAGAATCATAGGATCCCTACAATGCAGAAAGAGGCTATTTGGCCACCAAGTCTGCACTGACTTGCTAATTGAGCATCCCACCCAAGACAACTACAGCCCCAGACACTGATGAGGGCAGTAGTCAAATGGCTACGCAGCCCAAAAGCAAGCCTGGACCTTCCAGGTGCTGGGCCCCCAGGGGACAGAGAGAGAGGTACTGCAGGTAGCCTCAAACAGCTGCCCCCCCCCCCCCCTCAACTGTAGGGGCCTACAGACTGAGATGCAGCCCACTGAACCCCCCTGCCACCCAAACCGATTGAGATCCACCTCCCCCACCAATCATGGCCCCTCTCCCCCACTGATTGCAGCCCAGCCGCTCTGTCCCACCAACCACATGCAGAGTGGCAGCACACCACCCTCCCCCACAGGCCATGCCCCTGACCATCCTGCCCCACTGACCCGCCCCGCCACAGGCCTCTGCCCCCACTGACCCCTCCTCCTGGCACTGTGCTCCATTAGCCCCACCCCAGCACTGCCCCCGACTGGCCCCTTTCCCCATTGGCCCCAACTCCTGGCACCACCTCCTCCACCTCCCCGGGACCTCAGTGCCGAGCCTGGACAATTGAGCACAGGGCTCGCCAAACACATTAAAATGAACTTTCAAATAAATTTAAATACATTAACCAACCTCTCGCCCATTTCCGGCAAGAACTGACCACACCGGAAATCCGGCTGCCATAAAATTCCACCAGTTGCGAAAACGAGTGTCATTCACGCTAGCCGCTTTACGCCTGATTTTACAGCATTTCCTGCTGCAAAATGGATGTAAAGCGGTGATGAAAGCCCGCCTTAACAATCAATTTAGCATGGCCAATCCACTTAACCTGTACATCCTTGGAATGTGGGAGGAAACTCATGCAGACATGGGGAGAATGTGCAAACTCCACACAGTCACCCAAGGCCGGAATCAAACCTGGGTCCCTGGGAGGCAGCAATGCTCATCATTGTGCCACCCTCAAAGGGGAGAGCAGCCGTGGTCAACTAGGACTATGGAATTTCCCTTATCTCTGAACATTATAGTGATCACCACAAATCGATGTGCAGTTCAATGCAAACATACATAAGTTCAAACATGTTTATAAGGTGAAAATCATGTTACAACCTATTTAGGACAGTCTCACTTGAAGTGTTAAACTTGAAAAATTGTTGCATGTAATTGGTTGAACAATCTTACAGGCCTTGTTTTAAATTAAAATGAATGGTTTTCAGTGAATCTGCGTTACTGTTCGCTCACAGAGGAAAAAGGTACATTTAAGGACCTCAGCAGCTTTGTCAATAATGCTTTTGATATTTTGATATCCAAAATAAAACTCAGGTAAGTGGTCCCAAGTGAAAGAGAATGATTTCCTAAACCTTACACACACAGCAGAATATTTAACACAGTTACCAGTGAAAGTCACACAAAATGCAGCAATTAGTCAATATAATTCTTAAAAAGGTCAGAGCCGTTAATTTCAGATTTTCAATTCAAACCTATAAGTTGCCTAGAAAGTTCTAATCCTCCTCTGTTAATTTATATATCATACTTAGCTACCCAACTCTTGGCAGCAATTAGTGCTCCCACCCTGATCCCACTTCTGGGAAAATGGCCTGGAGATGGGATTGTACCAGCAAACCGGCATGATGGCCAACAGTACAAACTTTTGTACCCACCCACTTCATAATCACCCTCCTCGGGGCAGGTAAAAATTCTGCCCATTAGGTCTGGTGATCAAAAGCATCAAAAAAGCAGATTTTTAGGCATGTCTTAAAAGAGGGTGAGATGGAACAGATTGGAAAGGGAATTCCTTGCCTTATTTCCAACTAAAGGTATGGCCACCAACGATGGGGGTAAGGAAGTGGAAATGGCCACCAACGGTGGGGGTAAGGAAGTGAAAATGCATAAGAGGCCAGAGTTGGAAGAACACAGAGATAGGGAGGAATGAGGATGATCATTTTAAGATCAATCCATTGGTGGTGTGATTGAGATCTTGGCCCCTTACGACACTCAATGCAGAGCAACTAAACAACTATTGACAATGACGAAGGGTTATCCAGGCTTAAACGTTAGCCCTGTTCCCTTTCCATGGATACTGCCAGAACTTTCCACGGATGCTGTCAGGGCTTTCCAACATTTTGTGTTCTTATATTTTAAAAGGAGATGTTTTGGGGATAAATACTTTCTACAGGAGACACGTCAGCAGAAAATATTTGCAATAGGATGCATTCTAGAGAAATACATTTTCTATAGGTGATTACCTGAGTTTTTCACTTCCTTACCCCCACCGTTGGTGGCCGTACCTTTAGTTGGAAATAAGGCAAGGAATTCCCTTTCCAATCTGTTCCATCTCACCCTCTTTTAAGACATGCCTAAAAATCTGCTTTTTTGATGCTTTTGATCACTAGACCTAATGGGCAGAATTTTTACCTGCCCCGAGGAGGGTGATTATGAAGTGGGTGGGTACAAAAGTTTGTACTGTTGGCCATCATGCCGGTTTGCTGGTACAATCCCATCTCCAGGCCATTTTCCCAGAAGTGGGATCAGGGTGGGAGCACTAATTGCTGCCAAGAGTTGGGTAGCTAATTATGATATATAAATTAACATAGGAGGATTAGAACTTTCTAGGCAACTTATAGGTTTGAATTCAAAATCTGAAATTAATGGCTCTGACCTTTTTAAGAATTATATTGACTAATTGCTGCATTTTGTGTGACTTTCACTGGTAGCTGTGTTAAATATTCTGCTGTGTGTGTAAGGTTTAGGAAATCATTCACTTGGGACCACTTATCTGAGTTTTTTTTATCCCTGATGTACATATTTTTATAGATTATGGTTGAGGTAATATACTTTTTAGCGGAGACATCATCATCTATAGATATATGGCATTTTTCACGGAATATCACTAAATTGTTCTCTTATTCTTGAAATAACCTTGAAAGAGGAAATAGCTGCATTTGTACAGAACTGCTCACCACCTCCGCATATTCCAAGACTTATTTTTAAACGAATGAAGTTCCTTAAAAGTGCTGTTACTGAATGATTAAGAGGCGCAACAAAGGGAAGCACATGCTCCTTGTGTTGATATTATTACAGCACACCGCCACGCGAGAGCATTTCACTTCACTGGATGTAGTGGCTCACCGGACCTCTGGAGGTGGTGAAAGCCACATACACAAATTCTTCTTTACATCCCCCCACCCCACCTCCTCCGAAAAGTGATGCATTTGGACCCCAGTCCATCGATCTGAGCAAGAGAGCCGGAGAACTCTCTTGAGGTTGAGCGCATTATAACAATCATACAGAACCCTCGCCAGTACAAGATTCCCGCAGGCCGGACTTCAAAATCCCCAGCCTGAAATCAGCATCATCCAGTTCCCAGTTCCAGGAATAAACGTAACTCAGAATACATAACCGGCACCCAACAAAACCACTTACAAACATTCAGAAACGTCAACCCTCCAATACCTGCTAGCAAATCCACCACAAGGTGCTGCCATCCACTGATGTAAAAGTTGTATATATCACAGTTACAATGTCCTTTCATCTCACTCTGATTCTGTCAGTCTCTCTCTCCTTGAGACATGGCTCTTACCCTTATCATTTTGAACAACTCCTTCCTATGCCCCCTTTGCTATTCATCCCTCTCCACTCTATAAGAGACCGATTCAAACTCCCCACCCAAGATTAAGGATGGATTTGCAGCGCTCCAACGTCAGAAGTAATTGAAGAGTTTCAGCTTCCAGCTCCCTGGCTCGGAATTTTAACTCATCCGAGCTCCTTTAATATTGGCTCCCTTTCCCCTTTCACCCCTCCCGTTCAGGTGGTCCCTGAAAGCAGCAAGAGGTTGGGGTAGCCGGCTGCCCACCCACCCAGTTACCAGTAAGTGCCCACCTACCCAGTCACCAGCGGCCACACAGAAGAAGCACTGGCTCCATTCGGCAGCCTGAGCAACAACTCGTGTGAGACCGAAACTGAAAGGCGGCTCGCTGTTTCCGAGAATATCCCTGCAGAGTTTCTAGGAAATCACGTGGCTCAGCGCGGCAAGATTTGAATTAAGGAATAGAAGCAGATTTCAAATCACCCCCCCCCCACCACCCCCCAGTATGGCACAAATCACCCCCCCCACCCTCCAGTATGGCACAAATCACCCCCCCCCACCACCCCCCAGTGTGGCACAAATCACCCCCCCCCACCACCCCCCAGTATGGCACAAATCACCCCCCCCACCCTCCAGTATGGCACAAATCACCCCCCCCCCACCCTCCAGTATGGCACAAATCACCCCCCCACCACCAGTGTGGCACAAATCAACCCCCACCCCACCCTCCAGTATGGCACAAATCACCCCCCCCCACCCTCCAGTATGGCACAAATCACCCCCCCCACCCCCAGTATGGCACAAATCAACCCCCACCCCCAGTATGGCACAAATCACCCCCCCCCACCCCCCAGTGTGGCACAAATCAACCCCCACCCCCAGTATGGCACAAATCACCCCCCCCACCCCCCAGTGTGGCACAAATCAATCCCTCTCTGTGTGGCACAAATCACCCCCCCCTCAGTGTGACACAAACCAACCACCCCCCCACCCCCTCCCCCCACCCCCGGTGTGGCACAAATCAATCCCCCTCTCAGTGTGGCACAGATCACCCCCCCCCCCAGTGTGGCACAAATCAACCCCCCCCCCGCCCAGTGTGACACAAATCATCCCCCCCCCCCCAACCAGTGTAACACAAATCATCCCTCCTCCCCAGTGTGACACAAATCAATCTCCCCACCCCACCCACCCTCACCCATTGCAAACACTGCTACCCATAAGCACACTATGATTCACAGGCATTGTAGTTTGAGCAGGAGGGAAACTCCAGCTTACCTTCTGCCGTCCTGATTATTTGTATGAACCCACGCTGCCAGCTCTCTCAACTTCACAAGCCATCTCCTCTCTCTATCTGCCCTGAAGAATGTGTTTGGGGTTAAGCAGGGGAATCCTAGAGGGAATAGAATCGCATCACCTCTCTTTAGTTTTCATCATCCATCACTTAACAATGTGTTTACAGATATGTTAACTGGCATACATCCCATGTGTTACTTATTTGCTTGTTCTATTAGTTCCCATCTCTGACAGGCTGAAATATAAACACAGAAAAGGTGGAATATACTCAGCAGCCAGGCAGTAGTTTTGGGAGCAGGGACAGGGTTAATGTTTCAAGGCTGTGACTTTTCTTCAGGACCAATGTCCTGGTTGAGTAACTGGAAGAATAGAATCACAGCTCAGAGAGGGCTAGCCAATTAGTCCCACTCTCCCGCTCCTTCTCGCTTTACCTGTTCATTTTCCCTCTTCAACTATTATGAAGTGCTTTGAAAGGTTAGTCATGGCACAAATCAATTCCAGCTCCCCAGACTACCTGGATCCACTACAGTTTGCCTACTGCCGCAACAGATCCACAGCAGAGGCCAGTTCCCTGGCCCTGCACTCAACCCTGATAACAAGGACACCTATGTCAGACTCCTATCTATTGACTAAAGCTCAGCCTTCCCATAAAACTCATCTCCAAATTCCATGGCCTGGGCCTTGGCACCTCCCTCTGCGACTGGAACTTGAACTTCCTAACACACAGACCACAATCAGTAAGGATAGGCAACAACACCTCCTTCACAATCATTCTCAACATCAGTGCCCCACAAGGCTGTGTTCTCAGCCCCCTACTATACTCCTGATACACTTGTGACTGTATGGACAAATTCCCCTCCAATTCGATTTTCAAGTTTGCTGACAACACCACCGTAGAGAGTCTGATCTCAAACAGTGACGAGACAGAGTACAGGAATGATTTAGAGAATCTACTGAACTGGTGCGGTGACAATAATCTCTCCCTCAATGTCAACAAAATGAAGGAGATTGTTGTCAACTTCAAGAAGCATATAGGAGAACATGCCTCTGTCTACATCAATGGGGACAAAGTTGAAAGGATCGAGAGTTTCAAGTTTTTAGGTGTCCAGATCACCAACAATCTGTCCTGGTTCCTCCCCCCCATGCCAACACAATAGTTAAGACAGCCCATCAACGCCTCTACTTTTTCAGAAGACTAGGGAAATTTGGCATGTCAGCTACAACTCTCACCAATTTTTACAGATGCAGCATAGAAAGCATTCCTTCTGGTTATATCACAGCTTGGTATGGCCCCTACTCTGCCCAAGACCACAAGGTCTACAAAAGGTCATGAATGTAGCCCAATCCATCACACAAAGCAGCCTCCCTTCCATTGACTTTGTCTACACTTCCCGCTACCTTGTCAAAGCAGCCAGCATAATTAAGGACCCCATGCACCCCAGACATTCTCTTTTCCACCATTTTCATTCGGGAAAAAGATTCAAAAGTCTGTGGTCATACCAACCAACTCGAGGACAGTTTCTTCCCTGCTGCTGTCAGGTTTTTGAATGGACTTACCTTGCATTAAGTTGATCTTTCTCTATACCTTAGCAATGTCTATGAACGGTATGTTTTGCTTCTCTATGAATGGTATGTTTTGTCTGTATAGCACCCAAGAAACAATACTTCTTACTGTATGCTGATACATGTGACAATAATAAATCAATTCAAATCAAATTATTTATCCAATTCCCTTCTGAAAGTTATTACTGAATCTGTTTGGAACATCATTTCAGGAAGCATATTCCAGTTGAGAAGGTCTCACCCTTTATTTTATTGCCCCATGTTACCTCTTGTTATTTTGCCAATTACCTTAAACCCATGTGCTTTGGTTACATTTATGCAACAAGAAACCTCCCCCTCATCCAATTACAATATCAAAACTTTTCCCAATTTTGAGCAATTGCATTAAATCTTAAAAGTGCATTAAACCAAACGCCTCTGCTCCAAGGAGAACAAATTCTCTTGTCTCTCTCTATGTAACTGAAGCCCTCCATCGCTTGTACCATTCTACCTCTGCATCTCCTCTGAAACTTTGGCATTCTTCAAGTACAGAATTGGCACAAGATTCCAACTGGGTTTACTCAATTTTTTTGCCTTTGCACTCTATGGGCGAGGTTTTACAGCCTCACTCGTCCCAAAATTATAAAATCCCGCCCAAGATCAACAGATCTTTCCATTGTCCACCCCTTGCCCGCTCCAACTCCCGTGGTGGGCAAGGAGGTAAAACTCCAGCTTTTGCATCTATGTATGAAAGAAAGGATCCAGATGCCTTATAACAGCCTTCTCAATTTGCTGTTTTTAAAGGCTGATGGTCTCTCAGCTCCTGCACCCATTTTAAAACATTACCACTTAGTTCATATCATTAGCCCTCAATTTTCAGAATTAAATGAATCACTCCTGCTCTCTGATTAATCTCTATCTGCCATATGTCATCCCATTTTGCCAGTCTACCTCTTGTCATCCTGAAGCGTGTTACAATCTTCCTTAATGTTTACTTACCAAGTTTCGTATCATTGACAAACTGAAATTGTGCCCTTTATACCCAAGTCCAGGTCATTTGTATAAATTTTAAAAAGAGCACTGATCCCCAGCAATGGCACTCGGGCTACCATTACACATTTCTCTCCGGTGTGAAAAGCACCCTTTCACTGCTATTCTCAGCTCTCTGTTCCTTAGCCAATTTCTTATCCGAGCAGTCTCTTAAGTCCCTTGGGCATCATTCCCTCTAAGATGCCCAATTGCAGAACTTATCGTACTGGGATCAAACAGGCTAATTTCCTCCGTTGTATGGGGATCAAAGATTGACTGATCGAAGAGCAAATAGTTTGCGTACAGACTGCACAAGTCTGAAAAAGTGAAACCAACTGACATTTGCTTTACATTACTGCAGATGCTGGAATCTGAAACAAAACCAGAAAATGCTAGAAAATTGCAGCAGATCTGACAGCATCAGTGCAGAGAGAACAAAGTGAGCGTTTCAAGTCTGAATGGAGAGTCTGACAATGGGTCACCCAGACTAGAAACTGTTCTGTTCTCTCTCCACAGATGCTGTCTGATCTGCTGATATATCCCGGCATTTTCTGGTTTTGTTCACTTTATATAGATGGTCTCTTAAAGGGACCATATACTGCAACAAACAGGCTATTTGCAGTGAAAATAAATTATAGGGAACATTACCTTGGGCTTCAACTTTGGCAACACGTCTTTAAAGTGGTACTTTACTAAGCACCTTAAAATAATTTATATACACAACAGCAACTGCACCACTCTATCAATTATCTCTATTACGTTAAAGAACTCATTCAAGTTAATCAAATAGTATTTTTCTTTTACAATTCTGTGCTGGTTATCAATTTATTAACTCATATTTTTCTCAATGTCAATTAATTGTGGCCTGGATTTGTGTCTCTGATTTTCCCACCACTGATTTAGGCTGACAGGCCTATACTTACAGTCTTTAACCTCTTTTTTTGAGCAGAGATTTAACACTCACAACCCTTCATTCATCTTTACCCTTTTTCTAAAAAGAGTGGAATGTTCAGATCTTCCTCAATTTCCGCCCTTATATCCAGCAACAATTTAGGATGCAACCCACTCAAGCCATCTAACCTTTCTACTTTGAATAATACAAAGCACCTCCTTTACTTGTATACTTTCCAATTTCTCTGCTGCCTCGCACCCGCCCCCCCGTCCCCCCGCCCCCCCTCGTCCCCCTCTCCTCCTGCCACAACTGTAAAATGGTATCTGCCTCTGTTCACAGTGAAAATGTTACCAAATCACTCATTTAGTACCTTAGCCATGTCCTCTGTCTGCACAGTAAGATCTGCCTTTTTGCTTTGTGTTCAACCTCATTCTCCCTGGTTTATCTTTTTATTACTTATGTATTTACAAAGATAAACTTTTGTTCTTTTATATGTTACCCCTTATTCTATTCCCTCTGCCTCTTTTTTTCCCATTTTTACTTTTCTCTCTGTGCTTTCTGTACCCTGTTTGGTTTGAATTGCAAAACTCTTTACGCGGTTTCATTTTAACCTCCATGTCTTTGGTTATCCAGGATGCTCTAACTTTGGATGCTGTTTCTTTTTGGCTTTGTGGAGTCTGTATCCAAACTGTCTGTTCTTTGACCTGTCAATCTTTTAACTTTATAACTCAAGGAAATTAGCCCTTCTTTAGCTGACTGTTGAATGTTTCTTGATTTTTCCCAAAACTACACAAAAGCCTACTGATATGAGCATGGGCTCAAATCCCACTGTGGCACTTTCAGAAAATTTTAAAATTTGGATATAGAAAGCTAATGTCAGTAAAAATGACACAAAGCTGTCTATTCTTAAACCCAACCATTTCACTGAAGTCCCTCAGCAATCAACTGTGTTTAGCCAGTCTGATTTACATATACTTTCTGCACCATACCATCAGAACTGACTCTTACCTGCCTTCTGAAGGAGGTCCAGTGAATTATTCAGTTATATCAAATGGGGGAAGGCCACCACTAGCTTCCCAGGCTAATTAGGGATGGCCAATAAAAGGCTGATCTTGCCAGCATTGTCCACATCCTCAGGATGAAATTTTAATAAGCCATCCACTATTTCAGGCTGCCAGCTCTAAGCTGATCCCTGCTGATAGAATCATAGAATCCGTACAGTGCAGAAGAAGGTCATTGGGCCCACTGAGTTTGCACTGACAACAATCCCACATAGGCCCTATCCCTGGAACTGCACGTATCTACCCTGATAATCAATACATCCTGGGACACTAAGGGGCAATTTAGTCTGGCCAATGCACCTAACCCACACATCTTTGGACTGTGGGAGGAAACTGGAGCACCTTGAGGAAACCCATGCAGACACAGGGAGAACTTGCACACTCCACACAGACATCGACATAGCGGGAATCAAACCCAGACCCAGTTATCTGTGAGGCAGTGGTGCTAACCACTGTGCTACTGTGTCACCCTTTTTATAAACCCAGTTATCGAAAAGTGCATTGAAGGGCTCCCATGTGCATTCATCATCTAGCTTTTAACTCCTTGTTTTGTCCTTCTTTGCTATATCTCTTTATCACATGACCCTTTATAATACAAGGAACTCCTGATGAATGCACTCACAGGGTATAACTTAAATCCTGCCTTCCCAAAAAATACCGAGATATAAATTCTGGACATTCATCATTGATGGGTACAAAAATGATCTAACTTACAGGGTAAATCCCATGACATACCAATTCAAACCATACCAGACTGGGAGAAGGAAATCACATCCTACCAATTTATTGGAGTTCCTTGAAGAAGCAACATCTGCTGTGAATAAAGGGGAACCAGTGGATGTACTGTACCTAGATTTCCAGGAAACATTTGATGAAGTGCCATATCAAAGGTTATTGCAGAAAATAAAAGCTTATGGTGTGAGGGTAACATATTGGCATGGATAGAAGATTAGCTAACAGGAAAAAGAAAGTAGGCATAAATGGGTCTTTTGCTGGTTGGCAGGAGCAGACGAGTGGTGTGCCACAGAGATCAGTGGTGGGGTCTCAACGTTTTACAATTTATATAAATGACTTTGAACAAGGGACTGAAGGTGTTGCTGCTATATTTGCCAAAGATGTAAGGAGGTTACAAAGGACATAATTAGATTAAGTCAGTGGGCAAAGATCTAGCAAATGGAGCATAAGGTGAGAAAACGTGAAATTGTCCATTTTGACAGGAAAAATAAAAAAGCATATTATCTAAATAGTGAGAGATTGCCAAACTCTGGGATACAAAGGGATCTGGGTATCCTAGTGCATGAATTGCAAAAGATTAGTATACAGGTGCAGCAAATAATTAGGAAAGAGAATAGAACATTATTATTTATTGCAAGGGGAATTGAATACAACATAGCGCCATTATGCTTTAGTTACACTGGGCATTAGTGAGACCACATCTGGACTACTATGTGTAGTACTGGCCCACTTATTTAAGGAAGGATGTAAATGCATTGGAAGCAGTTCAGAGAAGATTTACTAGACTAATATCTGGGATGGGAGAGTTGTCTTATGAGGAAAGATTGGATGGGGTGAGGCTTGTATATGCTAGAAGTGTCCCAGCTGCACCTCCTGGAAGCCCAGGTTTTTGAACTGGAGCAACAGTTGGGGACACTGCAGAGCATCCATGAGGTGGAGAGTACCTTGGATAGCAATTACAGACAGGTGGTCACACCGCAGGCTAAGACTCCATGAGCAGGAAGAAAATGGGTGACCACCAGGCAGCATAAGTGGACTAGACAGGCAGTGCAGGCCATTCCCCTGCAGAACAGATCCGATGGGGGGAATGGCCTCTCAGGAGAAAGCAGCCAAATTTATTGCACCACGATTGGCTCTGCTGCACAGAAGAGGAGTAGAACAAGTGTAAATGCAATAGTTATAAGGGATTCATCATAAGGGTAATAGATAGACGTTTCTGAGATGCAAGGGAGATTCCAGGATAATACGTTGCCTCCTTGGTGCTAAGGTCAAGGCTGTTTCAGAGCAGTTGCAGGATATTCTGCCAGGGAGGGTGAACAGCCAGTGGTCATGTACACGTTGGTGCAAACGACATAGGTTACAAAAGGGATGAGACCCTAAAAGCAGAATAGAAGAAATAAGAAAGTAAGTTCAAAAATAAGACCTCAAAGGCACTGATCTCAGTATTACTACTAGTTCCATGTGCTAATCAGAACAGAAGTAGCATTTACACATGTTATCTGTGAGGCAGTGGTGCTAACCACTGTGCTACTGGGTCACCCTTTTTATAAACCCAGTTATCCACTCCAGTTTGTATTGGTCCCACTTCCCTCAGAGTCAATCACAATGTCCCAAGGATCTGAAACCCTCCCACTCACACCATCTATTCAGGCACATATTCATCTGGTATATCCTGCTACTTCTGTTCTGATTAGCACATGGAACTAGTAGTAATCCTGAGATCACTGCCTTTGAGATCTTACTTTTGAACTTATTTCCTAACTTCTTCTATTCTGCTCTTAGGGGCAAGGCAGTGAATTTGCACTGCCGATTAAAGAGGAAATGAATGCAATAGTGAGGAAGCATGTTGTTGTTCGTCCATCGTCATTGATGAGGACCTCGACACCATTAGTCATTTTGAAGCTGGTTGCGGTGTGTCCGAAGATGGCTGATCAAACCAATTCAGGCACGGAATGTCCTGGCACATATTGGACAGACTTGTGTAGACACTGTGGTTGTTGCGCTGGTGGCTCTGGACTTGTACAGCTTGCGCTTAAGTTGTGCCTCAGCAATACACCTTGCTTCGTGAGCTTTGTGCGTGAGGCAGCACCAGGTAGGGCAGTTTTGTGCCAGCGTTTCCCAGGTGGTCGTGTCAATGTCAGGTGACTTTAGGGAGGCTTTGAGTGTGTCTTTGAAACGTTTCTTCTGCCCTCCATGTGAGCGTTTTCCAGCAGAGAGTTCCCCAAAAAGGAGCTGCTTGGATATGCGCTCGTCTGACATACGGATGACATGACCTGCCCACCGGGTCTGCGCTCTCATCATGGACTGATGGTAGACTTGCTGCTTGTGGGTGGAGGGCTCAAGCATCTTCAGTGCAGATGTATGGATAGCATCCCTGAAGCGTTCCCAGTCGTCCTCAGCGCTGCCTGCGAGGTGTCGGTCAGCAAGCTTGATTCCTAAGTCTTCAGCCAGTGCTGAAGCTATGCTGGGGTTCTTTAGCTTGGCCGCATTGATTCTTTTCATAACGTTGCTTCCTTGTGGTCACCTCTTGGGTCTGATGCGGAGCCTCATTTTGGAGACGATGAGCCTGTGATCTGTCCAGCAGTCAGCACCACACATGGCCTTGGTCACTCTGACATCCTGCCTGTCTTTTCTCCTAACAATGATATAGTCGATAAAATGCCAATGATTAGATCGGGGGTGCATCCAGGAGGTCGTCTTACGGGTTGGCAGACGGAAGGTTGTGTTGGTGACGAGGAGGTGTTACACAGGTCTTCATTAAGTGTAGGCCGTAACTGTTACACTTGCCCACTCCATGCCTCCCAATGACTCCCTGCCAGAGTCACACCCTACTCTTGCATTGAAATCACCAAGCAAGATCAGCGTGTCGGTACTGCTCACTGCTGATAGTAGGGCGTCTAGTTCTTCGTAGCACTGCTCTTTCATCTTGTCCAGGTTGTTCATTGTGGGGGGATAGGCGCTGATCAGGGTGGCTTGACCTCTGTTCTGTAGCGGAAGCTGTAATGCCATAAGCCGGTCGTTCACACCCATGGGTAGACTATCAAGTTTCCGAACAAGGTGATTCCTGACGGCGAATCCGACTCCAGCATCATGACGCTCATTGCTGCCGCGACCGCTCCAGAAAAAAGTGCATCCACCTCCAGTTTGAGTCAACTGATCTACGTTAGCAAGCTGAGTTTCACTTGGGGCTGCAATGTCAATGTTGTATCTTGCAAGATCTCTGGCAACTAAGGCTGTTCTTCTCTCTGGTCTGTCTGCTGTAGGGTTGTCCAAAATCGTGCGTACGTTCCAAGTGCCAATGGTGAGTGGTGTCACCTTGTGTTTTATTTTGTGTCCGACCGCAGGATGGGATCCCCGCTAGCCGCGGTAAACTGGTCAGGGTGTAGCAAAGCAGGCAATGTTTAGGGCACCTTTTCTCTCCCTTCGTCATTCTACGGAGGTGAGCAGCGTGTTCCTGAAGAGGACTGCTCAGTGGCCCAGGTAGACGCCGAGTTCCACTGCTGCTTCGGTCAGTGGAAAACGACGATCAGACCTGAGCCGCCTGCGTGCAGCTCCGTGACTGCAGTTCCCAGTGTATCCACACCTGCTGCTTCGTCGCTCGCCCATCACCACAGGGCTTCAAGGGTTAAACAGGACACATGATGATGATGGTGTTGAAACTAGCACTTGATTTGGATTAAAGTGAGGGAGAGTTGTGCAGTGTCAGCCTCACTCTCTTCCCAATTCCCACCTATATCCAGTGACAAGTCAAGATTGCTGGAGGTGGGAGTAGACACAGTGGATGACCAGGATGTCTTCTGTGTCTTGTCCTGCTCTTTGCATTCCACGATGCTTGCAGAGACCGCCTTCTTGACCGTCGGACCTTCCATTGGTCTCTTCCGCTCAATCCACCGGACTCTGTCTTGACATGCTGAGGTAGACATCTCCCTATCTCACCCAGGGTTGAGACCTGTCGGCTACCCTCACCTGGTTTAGCCGGGTTGTCGAGGCTGTTGCCCGGGGTGTGGCCACTGTCGCATGCAAACAGCTATGGGGAGCCACAGGTGAGAGCTGAGCGCCAGGTGGGAACAAAGGGTGGACAAACTGCCCTGAAAAGGATGCGACATGTTCCCCCACCAGAGGTACTACCCCTCCCTGAGGAAGGATATTAGCTCTGACAATGTGAAATCTGTGTAGGTAAAGCTGAGAAACACCAAGAGCCAAAATAAAAAATTAGTGAGAGTTGTCTCAAATTGGTAACGTTACCATAAGGGCAGAATTCCTGGAATGTATACGGGGTGGATTTTCTGGACCAATATGCTCAGGGATCAATTAGGGAGCAGGCCACCCTAGACAGAGTATTGTGTTGTGAGAAAGGAACAATTGGCAATCCAGTTGTCTGAGGCTCCTTGGGGATAAGCAACCACAATATAATAGAATTTTTCATTAAGATGGAGAATGATGTAATCCATTCTGAATCGAAATAGAGGAAAGTACAATGCTGTGAGGCACAAGTTGGCTATGATAGATGAGGGAAGTTTCTTAAAGGGATGACAAACATTTAAAAAGCATATGGGTGAACTGCAACAATTGCTCATTCCTGTGGCTTACAAGGGATAGATTAGACATTGTGTTAGATCTAAGGAAGCAACATACAAATTGCTAGAAAAAAAACAGATGTGAGGATTGGGAGCAGGTTAGAATCAGCAAAGGAGGATCAAAGGACTGATTAAGAAGAAGAAAATAGAGTATGAGGGTAAGCTTGTGGGGATTATGAACACTGTCTGTAAAAGTTTCTATAGGCATGTGAGGAGAAAAAGATTGGTGAAGATAAATGTAGGTCCCTTATTGTCCGAAAGAGGGGAATTTATAATGGTGAACAAATAAATGGCTGACCAACTAAACACATACTTTGGTTCGGATTTCACAAAGAAGGACCTGAATGTACCTGAAATGTTGGTGAAAACAAGGTTTAGTGAGAGCGAGGAACTGAAGGAAATCAGTATTAGCAGGGAAATGGTGTTGGGGAAATGAATGCAATTGAAGGCCAATAAATTCCCAGGACCTAATAATCTACATCCCAGAGTTCTTAAGGAAAGGCCTCCAGAAATAATGAATGCATTGGTGGTCATATTCATGATTCTATAAACTCTGGAATGGTTCCTACAGATTGGAGGCTGGCTAATGTAACCCCACTATTTAAAAAGAGAGTTAGAGGGAAAACAGGAACTTATAGGCCAGTCAGCCTGACATCAGTAGTGGAGAAAATGCTTAGAGTCCATGGTAAAAGATTTAATAGCTGAGCACTTGGTAAACAGTGGCAGCAACGGACAGAGTCAGCACAGATTTAGGAAAGGGAAATCATACTTGACAAATCAACTGGAATTCTTTGCAGATGTAACTAGTAATGTTGATGAAGGGGAGTCTGTGAATGTCATTTATTTGGATGGTCAGAAGACTTTTGACAAGGTCCCACATAAGAGATGATCATGTAAAATTAAAGGGCATGGGATTGGGGCTAGTCTATTGAAATGGATAGAAAACATGGTTGACAGACAGGAAACAAAGAATAGAAATAAACAGTCTTTTTTCCAAGTGGCAGGTAGTGATTAGTGGAGTACCACAGGGATGAGTGATAGGGCCCCAGCCAGTCTTAATGTACATTAATCATTTAGATGAGGGAACTAAATACCTCCAAATCTGCAGATGACACAAAGCTGAATGTGAGGGTGAGCTGTGAGAAGAACGCAGAGATGCTTCAGTGTGATTTGGACAAGTTGAGTGAGTTTGCACATTCTCCCCGTGTCTGTGTGGGTTTTCTCCAGGTGCTCCGGTTTCCTCCCACACTCCAAAGATGTGCAGGTTAGGTGAATTGGCCATGCTAAATTATCCCTCGAAGTACCCAAACAGGTGCCAGAGTGTGGCGACTCAGGGCTTTTCACAGTAACTTCATTGCAGTGTAAATGTAAGCCTACTTGTGACGAATAAATAAACTTTAAACCTATAACATTCTAACAGGACTAGGCAGGGTAGATGGAGGAAGGATGTTCCCGATGGTCGGTGGAGTCCAGAACCAGGGAACCAGTCTGAGAATACTGGGCAAACCATTTAGGACGGAGATGAGGAGTTTGTTCACCCAGAGTGGTAAACCTATGCAATTCTCTCCCACAGAAGATAATTGAGGCCAGAATATTGCATGTTTTCAAGAAGGAGCTACTTACAGTTCTTTGGGCCAAAGGATAAGGGGAGAAAGCAAGAACAGGTTACTGAGTTAGATGATCAGTCATGGTTATAATGAACAGCAGAAAGACTCGAAGGGCTGAATGGCCTACTCCTGCTCCTATTTTCTATGAGCTGGATTCTCCAACCTCATCCCCAGCTGGGATTCTCCAGTTCCGTTGCAGTGAAGGGAAATTTGGCTGAGCACCAAATTCTCTGTTCTGGCTGGCAGCTGGGTTGTGAATGGCTGGAGAATTCTGGTCAATGTTTCTAGGCACAATCCTGGAAATGATACTGCAGCAGTGTGCCAGAGCCTTAGTCCCAAGACTTCAGGTAAGTACCAGGGATCCCAAAAGCAGGAGGGTATGGGATGCCATAGGGGTTCGGTAGTGAGGAGGGGGGAGTTGGATCTCTGTGTCGGGGGATTGGGAAGCTGGAGTTCCCAGGTCTCTGAGAGGAAGGCACCCTAAATAGAAAGGGGCCTTCCAGCTGAGGTGCACTCCCCCAACTTCCTGCCCGAGATGGGGGCGGGGGGGGGCAGGGCGGTACCCTGGTACAACCAATGTCCACCAGCCTACAAATTGAGGCTGGGGAGGGAAAAGAAGCTTACATGGCTATTAAGTGGTCACTTATAGGTCTTAATAGGGTCGAGGGTTGGCTTCCCATCTGGGGCCCTATCTGCCCCAACATAAAATTGCATCTGAGTCAGATGGGCAAGATTCCCAAGGGAATCCCATCCATGTAATTTTACACTCTCTCCTAGCCTCAGAACCTGCTGGCATTGCGGGCAATAGCCAGAGAAGAGAGGGGCGTAACATTCTGGCCATCGAACTTCTCATAATAGAGAAATTTGACATTTCACAAATATAAAACTAGTTTTTCAGGGCCAGAGGAGTTTTTCAACAGTAATTAAAATCTCAGTGTGCCAATAAAATTTCAACTACAAATTGGAACATCAACAAGTTGTAGCTTCCCAATGGTTTTTACAGAAAGACTAATAGCTTAAAAATGAAAGTTCTCTTCAGTTCACTGATTTCTATTTGCTTAAAAACTTCTAGATTTCTGCATTCAATTGTGCATTTGCAGTCACCAGAGTTTGCTTTCAGCTTCAGAGGAGTAATGATTGTGGAAGAAAACAGTTTTGCCATCATTTCTACCACTAAATCCAGGCCACCATCTCTCAGACCTCTTATCATCCTACTTGCTCCTTTTGCAATCTCTTTATCTTTTTTATAAAATGGAGATCACTACTGTTCAAAGTATTGCAAGTGTGATCCAGCCAAGGTTAAACTGAGGTCCTACCTGCCCAGTCAGGTGGATGTAAAAGGTGCCATCACATTCTTTGAAGAAAAGTTCCTCCAGTGTCCTTGTCAATATTTATCCCTTAACCAACATCGCTGAAACAGCTGTAATAAATCTCCTTTTAAAAGTATTTCACTGACTTAGGGGGGCACAGTAGCACAGTGGTTAGCACTGCTGCCTCAGAGTGTTAGGGACCCGGGTTTGATTGGGTGACTGTGTGGAGTTTGCACATTCTCCCCACGTCTGTGTGAGTTTCCTCCGGATTTCCTCCCACATTCCAAAGATATGCAGGTTAAGTGGATTAGCCATGTTAAATTCTCCTTTAGTGTCAGGGGGATTTGCAGGGTAAATACATGGGGTTACAGGGATAGGCTCTGGGTAGGATTGTTTTTGCTGCAGGCTTGATGGGTTGAATGGCCTCCTTCTGCAGTGTAGGGATTTGATGATTCTATGACTGCAAAAAGCTTTGGCACATCCTGTACTTCTGAGAGGCACTACATAAATGTAAACTAGTTCTGTTGTAAATTGTTATGCATGTAATAAAACAATTGCAATCTGTGACTACAGTATGGGTGTGAAGGGAAACACTTTACATCTGGATGCTATCGTATCCTAAGTAGCATATTTATCTGAACCCATAGTGATGGAATATACAGTTTCCACGTTCTATTGGCTTATAAAAAGCTCCTCCACCATACAAAATATTTGTCTTGTGGTCATTTAAGAATAAAACACCAGATTTTGTGGTAAAAAGATTGCTGGACTCACCATTACTAATTTGTAACTGGGAAGCAACTTCCAGTGACTGCACAAGGTGTAGTTAAATGCAGAAATCAGGAACCTGCTACTCCAATTGTGCTGTTCGGCCAGACACTTCACTGCACCAGTACCTCACTGAAAGAATAGCTTTAAATGCCTCGAGGGGCCTGATAGGGAATACTTACTTACATCATAGATACCCACTAAACATGTCAGGAAAAGGTTAAGGCTTGTTATTTAGTTATAGTTAGATAGAACAATAATTTAGGTATAACAATTTAGTTATTGTTGGAGACTCCAAGGAATTTAGAAAAGAGCTTTTGAAAACTATAGGGGAGATTCTACCAGCCTGCTCTAGCTACGCAATGAACTGGGAGATATCAGCGAGGGCCATTTAACAGGCTTCCTGCTGAGTTCCACAGCCTCCGCACGTTTCCAGTCTTTTGGAATCATAAGCTCCACACCAGAAATTGGCTTGGAGCTGATTTAAATATTGAGATTTAATTTCCATTCCTTTAGTGGGCCTGGGATTGAAGTCTCTGGACCCGCTAGTGGGTGGAATCTCAAACAATGACTTGACGGAGTACAGGAATGAGATAGAGAATCTGATGAACTGGTGCGGCAATGACAATCTCTCCCTCAATGTCAACAAAACAAAGGAGATTGTCATCGACTTCAAGAAGCGTGGTGGGAGAACATGCCCCTGCCTACATCAATGGGGATGAAGTAGAAAGGATCAAAAGCTTCAAGTTTGTAAGTGTCCAGATCACAAACAATCTGTCCTGGTCCCTCCATGCCAATGCTATAGTTAAAAAAGCCCACCAACACCTCCACTTCCTCAGGAGACTCAGGAAGTTTGGCATGTTAGCTACGACTCTCGCAAAGCTTTACAGATCCACCATGGAAAGCATTCTTTCTGGTTGTATCACAGCTTGGTATGGCTTTTGCTCTGCCGCAAGAAACCACAAAGAGTTGTGGATGAAGCCCAGTCCATAATGTAAACCAGCCTCCCATTCACTCACTCCGTCTACATTTCCCGCTGCCTTGGAAATGCAGCCAGCATAATTAAGGATGCCACACACCCTGAACATTCTCTTTCCACCTCCTTCCATCGGGAAAAGAATACAAAAGTCACGTACCAATTGATTCAAGAACAGCTTCTTCCCTGCTGCCATCAGACTCTTGAATGGGCCTACCTTGCATTAAGTTGATCTTTCTCTACACCCTAGCTATAACTGTAACATTACATTCTGCAATTTCTTCTTTTCTTCTCTATGAACAATACACTTTATCTGTATCGCATGCAAGAAACAATACTTTTCACTGTAAAGTAATACATGTGACATTAATAAATCAAATCAAAATTCCCCTCCCATCCCTGCCAGGAGTGGCTCACTCTCCAGCAGGGTTTACAAATACTCCCAACTAATGGGGAACAGGCAACTGACACCACTGGAGGAAACAGAGGACATCGGGGCCCCCCCCAGGGAGGTTGGGGGTAAAGAGGGTGCCCCAGACAGTGCCAGCCTGGCAATGCCAGCCTGGCCCCACTGGGCTGCCCTAGGGGCACCTTGGCACCACCTACTGGGCAGCTGGCAGTGCCAAGGAGGCAGGGCCATAGGGGAAGGGGCTGGTTGGGGCAGGGCCTATGGGGCGCAATCACTGGGGTTGGGAGGAACCTGCCACTCTGCATAGGGATCAGTGTGACCAGTGGCAATAGGAGGGAAGGAGATGATCGGGGCTGGCCATCAGATCCGAAGGCCAGCAATGCAGGGTCACAGGCCTGGCCAGCAATCTAAGGCTGGCAATGTGGGGCCATTGCGCATATGTGATCTCACTGGCGACAGATCGTCACATGCACAGCAGCCCGCTCAGCATTATGCTGCCGGCCTCTCGGACAGGAAAAGGCCCTGCCCCTGGAGTTCCAGTGTGAATCTTGCTGGGGCACTCTGCAGTGCTCAGAGTGTGGGAGATTCAGTCTGAAAATCATGCTAAAAACATCGATGGGAGTTACTCCAGTTTTCATGCGAATTCGGTACTTAGAATGTTTCAGGCAGCAATGCCCCCTATTTCTCTCTCTTCATCCCTTTTTTATTTAGTTGCCTTAGTGAGATTTAAACTGAAATCTCTAGGTCTGTATCTGGATTGCTACTCCAGTAAGAATATTCTACTGTGCTACGGTAACGAGCATAGAGCTCCAGTATTCAGACAGTGCTTATGTGTACACTCACTCCGAAACTGAGCACCAGGTCATTGTCAGCTCCTTCCCTGATGCATATGAGAAAATAGATCTTTCATTAACAAAAGGTCCTCTTCCAAGCAGTACTCACAGCACAACATCCCTCTCCCCACGTTGCGGACCATTTCCCATACCTTGGGAGCCTCCCCTTGTGAAGGCAAAGATAACAAAGTTCAGCCAGGATTTTCTGACTACCAAGATCTTGCTGTCCCACTGGAGGACAGCCTCCATGATGGATCCCACAATGGCAGGGTTGGAAAATTCCCACTTTCATCATTGCCTTCAATGTGTCAGTACAGCCTTCAGCCGTCTCAGGAAAAGAGCATTTGAGAACTAAGGTAATGGTTTAGGAGGGATCTTCACACTCCAAATGCTTCAGAGGCTTGGATAACCTGTAGCAATCACTGGAGAATCACCACCAGTTGTGCCTTCACAAGATCGTCCAAATCCCGTGGCATAGGGGAGATGATGGCTTAATGGTACTATCACTAGTCTATTAATCCAGAAACTCAGTTACTGTTCTGGGGACTCGAGTTTAAATCCCGCCACAGCAGATGGTGGAATTTGAATTCAATAAAAGAAATCTCGAATTAAGAATCTACTCATGGCCATGAAACCATTATTGATGGTCAGGAAAACCCATCTAGTTCATTAATATCATTTAGAGAAGGAAATCCACTGCTCTTACCTGGTCTGGGCTACATGTGACTCCAGAGCCACAGCAATGTGGTTGACCTTCAACTGCCTTCTGAATTGGCCGAGTAACCACTCAGCTGAAGGGTGACTATGGATGGGTGATAAATGCTACCCAGCCAGTGACACCCATGTCTCACAAATGAATAAAAAAAGAAAGAGGGTCCATCAGCAGCATCCTCCCCCAAACCAACTTGCCCAGCATTGAGGTGCTAATCACTCAAAACCAGCTCCCTAGGGCAGGACATACTGTCTTTGT
Organism: Carcharhinus amblyrhynchos; assembly: GCF_965287045.1. Taxonomy (NCBI): domain Eukaryota; kingdom Metazoa; phylum Chordata; class Chondrichthyes; order Carcharhiniformes; family Carcharhinidae; genus Carcharhinus; species Carcharhinus amblyrhynchos. Next base: position 48,883,240 of record NC_137327.1, read on the forward strand.
GCCTGAGACCTGTTTACTGAGGCAACTGCTTTGCTCACAACTCAGTTGCAGCAGGAGACTCTCAGGAGGACAGTGGAAATGCTGCAGAGATGTCCTCAGAGCGTCCCTGAAGAGATCAAACATCCCCACCAACTCATGGATGTCTCTGGGTTGTCACTGACCAAAATGGAGTAGGTTTATTGAGGAAGGCACCAAAAGCATGGAGAGACTTTTTCTGTATTTTCAATTTTTTTTGCTCCATCCTTAAAGTTACAAAGCCAATGCTCAGAATGGACTGGGTAACCCATTCCTTTCTTCCTTCCAAAACCAAATTCAAATTCCAATTGAATCCAATTGATAATTCCCACAAACATGATCCAAACTGACACAACAAGGCACTGCGCCCCATCTTGGGCTTGTTCTGGCGCTTGGTCTTAGTCAAAAGGTCAGGAAACGCATGGAGAGGCTTCATCAGGAATGTGCAAAGACAAAGTGGTGGTGACAGAGGGAATACACAAACCCCAAACCAAGTCAATCAGGTTGGCTGAGGAGTCTAAGGAACTATGTTCAGGTTGTACTCTCTTCTGGAGGTGTGGGTTTGAATCCTACTCTCGACAATTTTATGGGTGCCACGGTGGCACTTTGGGCAGCATTGCTGCCTCACAGCGCCAGGAATCTGGGTTCAGTTCCGGCCTCAGGTCACTGTCTGTGTGGAGTTTGCACATTCTCTCCATGTCTGCGCAGGTTTCCCCTGGGTGCTCCAATTTCCTCCCTCAGTCCAAAGATGTGCGGGTTAAGCTGATTGGCTATGCTAAATTGACACAAGCATCAGGGGATTATCAGGGTAGATTATCAAGGGTTACAGGAGTAGAGCCTGGGTGGGATTGTAGTCGCTGCAGACTCGATGGGCCGAATGGCCTCCTTCCGCACTGTAAGGATTCTATGATCCTATCCAACCCTTTAAGCATCACCCTGCCTGTCCTGTGGCAGAGACTGGAGATTGCACTTCAGATTATCAGCCATTTCAGAACCCATCCAACTGGACTGGAAATAAGTCATTCTCCACCCAGAAGGACTGTCTAATAAGAAAGGGACCTTAATAAATATTCGAATGTTCACTTCCTGCTTCAGACAGCATGACCCAGTACAGATTCTTCAATCTGATAAATTGAGGAGTTGTACAGTTGTTTGCCCTTTGGCCCTAGATTCACTGCAGAGCGCTGTTCTCAATGGGATTCCCAATTACCTTGGAGTTATGTCACAAGTCGGCGATTCTGAAAGGCCTGACAGGAGTTCGATCCCGCGGGTCACCTTACACCACTGAGATAATGTGATAATCAGTCACAATGGTCCCTCATGGGGGGATTAGACTTCCAGATGGAGTCTCGCCTTTAAAACAAAGTAATAAAACTAACAAGGAATCAAAAACCTGTACATTAAACGACTAACTGAAAACTTCAGAACTACACTTCGGGCGTAGCGAAACTGAAACCGAATGTCTTACATTATAAGACATTGTCGCTGATTCTAAAAGGTTCAAAAACGATCAAATCCGCGAGAATGATACTTTTTCTTGTTATAGTCTTGCATTACACACATTGCAGTAAGGTTAGAATCTCCAATAACACCACTAACTGTTAAATCCGTTAAAGGAATCAGATAAATCCATGGAAGTTACACATTTCCGAAATCCCATACAAGTTTCCCGGGTGTTACAGACTTCTCAACATCATTGCCCCAGGTAGGCGCCGCTCTCCCAGTACCCCAGCTTACATACCTTCCCATTGTAACTGTCCTGTGTCTGCCTACCTCCCGCTGCTCCGTGTTAGCTTTCGTTTAAATAGTGAAGTCTAAAACGGATGCATTTGCTTCAAACCCTTTGCTACCGACTGGGGATGGGTGAATTACCGCGAAGTGATAATAAACTCGATTTCTCTCCTAATTTAACCATGCCAAAGGCGTGGTCCAAACTCAGGGCAATCCCCGTGCAGTGAATAGATTCGCTTTCACTTGTTCGATTTGCAATGTTTTCCGTCTCCTTTACTGTCTTTCGCCGTGATCACCTCGACTTTTGAACTATAAATGTCAGCGATTCTTTGGACATGAGCACGTTTGAGTCGGATGTTCAATTCAAACCAAAGAATGAGCTTTTACAGATCGCTTTAAAACTAAAAATTCAATTAACTTTCAGCTTCTATTGTCTTCTAACTCTCGTTCTCTCTATTACTCACTCTATCTGCTGTCCCCACCGCGCCTAAATTCTACCTCCAATTTTTAGCCTCCAATTTTAATCCATCTTCTTCAACGTTAAGTCTTTCACTTCCCCATGTTGTTATTTCTCCCTTGCATTAATCGGTTCTTTGTTCAGAGGTGTAACTTCGGCGCTGCGTTTGATGTTTCTTCTTATTAATCACTGTTTATCACCACGTGAAGTTAGAAGCTTTACCAACCTCCCCGCGCCCCCACACATTGGTGCCGTTTCTCGTATTTTTAAAGTTAGATTGTTATTGAAAGGGTGGAAATGTGACTGTTTTGAATACAAATAATTTAAAATATAAATATGAACATTCATCTGGGAAGTATTTCTATTTGTAAGCATCTTAGTAAGCTCCCACGGCAGGATTTCTGTCTCTTCACACGGTTGTAAGTTTGAGGGGGGCCTATTTCCACATTGCATCAGGGCTGTTGTTTTTCCTGTACAAATCGGTGGGTTATTTTTATAAACATATCTGTTCTGGGAGACCGGGAAAACTATGTCAAGACTACATTACAGATCGGAACACACACACGCAAAAATATATCCATCAATACTTAAACCACCTTTGGAACATCAATAACAATGCTTACACCATTTCTATTCCGTCCCTGAATTAAATAAATCTAAATAAATAAACTGACTTATAAAACATCAAATAATTGAACTGAATACAGTGAGAGTGAGAGAGGGTTAGGCTGCAGAAGATGACAATCACGTTAAAGCAATTACATCCTGACAAGAGTGACTGACTACACTTCCAAAATATTTGATTAGCTGTAAAACACTTTGGCGCAGCCTTGGATAGCGAAAGGCGCTATACAAATGCAAGCTGGTTCTTTTTTTTCTTTCAAGATTGAGTATTCTCAACCTTGGATTTCTTCTTAAGTAAATTCTTAATGTGGACATTAAGAAAGAGGATGTGTTGGAGCTTTTGAATAGCATCAAGAGAGATAAGTCGCCCGAACTGGATGGGATGTACCCCAGGTTACTGTGGGAGGTGAGGGAAGAGATTGCAGAGCCTCTGGTGATGATCTTTGCATCATCAATGGAGATGGGAGAGGTTCCGGTGGATAGGAGGATTACACATGTGGTTCCTATATTCAAGAAAGGGAATAGAGATAGCCCAGGAAATTACTGACTGATGAATCTAACCTCAGTGGTTGGTAAGTTGATGGAAAAGATCCTGAGAGACAGGATTTATGAACATTTAGAGAAGTATAGTATGATCAAAAGTGGTCAGCATGGCTTTGTCAAAGGCAGATCGTGCCTTACGAGCCTGGTTGAGTTTTTTGAAAATATTACTAAACACATTGACGAAGGAAGAGCGGTAGATGTGGTTTATATGGACTTCAGCAAGGCATTCGATAAGGTCCTCCATGCAAGACTTGTTAAGAAAGTTAGGGGGCATGGGATCCAAGGGGATGTTGCTTTGTGGATCCAGAACTGGCTTGCCCACAGAAGGCAGAGAGTGGTTGTGGATGGGTCTTTTTCTGCATGGAGGTTGGCCACCAGTGGAGTGCCTCAGGGATCTGTTCTGGGACCCTTGCTGTTTGTAATTTTCATAAATGACCTGGTTGAGGAAGTGGAGGGATGGGTTGGTAAGTTTGCTGAAGACACAAAAGTTGGAGGTGTTGTGGATAGTTTGGAGGGATGTCAGAAGTTGCAGCGTGACATAGATAGGATGCAAGACTGGTGGAGAAGTGGCAGATGGACTTCGACCCGGATAAATGTGTAGTGGTACATTTTGGCAGGTCGAATGGGATGAAGAAATATAATATTAAGGGTAAGACTCTTAGCAGTGTGGAAAATCAGAAGAATCTTGGGGTCTGGGTTCATAGGGCTCTCAAATCAGCTTCGCAGGTAGAGGATGTGGTTAAGAAGGTGTATGGTGTACTGGCCTTCATCAATTGAGGAATTGAGTTTAGGAGTCGAGAGATAATGTTGCAGCTATACAGGACCCTGGTCAGACCCCACTTGGAGTACTGTGCTCAACTCTGGTCGCCTCATTACAGGAAGGACGTGGAAGCCATTGAAAGGGTGCAGAGGAGATTTACAAGGATGTTGCCTGGATTGGGTGGCATGCCTTATGAGGATAGCTTGGTCTTTTGAGAGAGCTCGGTCTTTTCTCCTTGGAGAGACAAAGGATGGGAGGTGATCTGATAGAGGTGTATAAGATGTTGAGACGTATTGATCGGGTGGATTCTCAGAGGCTTTTTTCCAGGGCTGAATTGGCTGCCACAAGAGGACACAGGTTTAAGGTGCTGGGGAGTAGTTACAGAGGAGATGTCAGGGGTAAGTTTTTCACTCAGAGGGTGGTGGGTGAGTGGAATCGGCTGCCATCAGTGGTGGTGGAGGGAATTTCGAAAGGGTCTTTTAAGAGACTTCTGGATGAGTACACGGGACTTAATAGGATTGAGAGTTATAGGTAAGCCTAGTAGGTAGAGATACGATCAGTGCAACTTGTGGGCCGAAGGGTCTGTTTGTGTTGTAGTTTTTTCTGTGTTCTGTGTTCTATGTTTGTTGGAGGATTGGAGCTAAATGAATATAGGAGCCATCACTTCTTCAAAGTAATGTTTGTGAATGATAAAGATGTGTTCATATATTCTACTATGGCAATAGAAAGATAGAAGATAGAAACCAGAAGCAGGAGTAGGCCATTCGGCCCTTCAATCATGCTCCGTCATTCATTATGATCAGGCTGATCATCAAATTCAATATCCTGATCCCACTTTCCCCCATCCCTATAGAAACATGGAAACTAGAAGCAGGTCACCTGATGCCTCAATAGTTCTTTGGTTTTCTTTGCTGTCCTCTCTACGGGTGAACGTTCCCATTTTCGTTGCACAGATTCAGAAATCTGACATTCCCTCGTCCTTCCCATAGCTGACAGTGAACTGTTGAACCTGATTTCTTCAGCAACTTGGGGCCATCCACTTATCCAACGCATCGCCCCTTCAAATCAGAATGCCAACATAGCACTGAGCCCCAGACTCCACAGCTTTAACTCCGATACAAACACTATGCTATAGGACCCTAACTAACAGCTAACACATTAACCCCAACCAACACATCAACAGGTCTCACTAACTGAGCTAGCATGAACCTTCACCAGCAAATGGTCAGGAACCCTCACCGCAAACCGGTTAATGGTTTGAACACACTAATATCAAATATTCTCCACTGATACTCAGAAATCTGACAGAACCGCATTTATACTGAAAACATCTTAATTTTTATGAGAATGTTCATGCATTTTGCTTGACAAGTATTTGTATCAAACGGACTTTGGATACTAAAGTTTTGCTGCAGCTGAAACTAAAATACATAAAATGAACAGAGCGACATTGTAACAAGAACAAGAAGTGATTTTGAAAATAGCTTTAAACACGGCGAGAGATGGTCCATATAGTTACAGCTAAAAACTACAACACAAAGTGAATCCAAGCAACCGTAAATTAAACGGAGTATTCAAAACAGCGGAAAACATGATAACCAATGTTTGGAGCGAGAAAGATAATGTAAATTAAACTTTTAACGGGGAGTTACTCTGAGTCCGAGAGGAGAGACAACACGAAGTGAAATATTTCTGGGGTATTTAACATAAAGCCATTTGTATAAGGGATATTACTAACTAGTCAAGCACAAATACTCGCCACATTATCCCGAACACACTAACCTTAGCGTTAGTTCAAATCTTAGCTCCAACTCTTCAAACCACGACATGCGAGTTATCCGGATTCTTCAATATGATTCTACCCGCTGCATTGCCCACAGCCGAACATGAGGCGAGCGAGTGGCTTTTCATCAGCTGAAAGGGTCAACAAGATACATGATATTTTGAAAATGTCAGTGAACATCAATTTTCATTTTTCGCAAGTAAAAATGTCCTCATGAAAGCTTGTCGAAGAGGCCTCTTCATACATCCAGTAGGCCAGAGAGCCAATGCAGTCCATTGAGTTCAGGTAAAGGCCAGCCTGCTTCGCGAGGGTTTGGATATATGGGTTGTTGAGACTTGCATAAGCTTTTTAAAAATCAATTTACGGAATGCGGGTGTCACTAGCCAGGCCAGCATTTATTGTTCATCCCTAATTATCCTTCAGAAGGTGGTGGTGCGCTGCCTTCTTGAACCTGCAGTTCCTGAGGTGTAGGGAAACCCACAGTGCTGTCAGGGAAGGTGTTCCAGGATTTTGACCCAGCCATGGTGAAGGAACAATGATATATTTCCTAGTCAGGATGGTGAGTGACTTGGAGGGAAACCTCCAGGTGTGGTGTTTCCAGATAGTTGCTGCCCTTGTGCTTCTAAATGATAGTGGTTGTGGATATTTGATCCATTTGGGCCACTGGTTTGCCAGAACCAGGTCTAACAGTACCTGCCCTCTCAATGGACCGGGAACATACTTCTGCAGAAAATGATCTTGAACAGATTGCAGGAACTTTCGCCCCTCTTGTCCCTTTGCATTATTCCTACCCCAGACTATATTTGGATAACTGAAGTGCCCCATTATAATTATTCTACAATTCTTGCACCTCTCAGCAATTTCTTTGCAAATCTGTTTCTCTGCATCCCTTCCACTAGTTGGTGGTCTATATACTATCCCGATTAATGTTACTGCACCATTTCCATTCTTTACCTTTAGCTAAAGAGATTAACTCCTTGGTCTCGCTTGAACATCCTCTCTCTAATATTGTAATGTCATCTTTTATTAATACTGCCATGCTGTAATCCTTCTCCCCCACCCCTTGTCTTCCTTTCTTATCTCTCTTAAACACCTGGAAATATTTGATGCCCAGTCCTGTCTTTCCTTGAACCAGATCTCTTTAGTAGCAGTAATATCAGAATTCCATTTGTCAACCTGTGCCAGTAGTACACCAATCGTACTAATCACACTCTGTGCATTCATATAAATACACAACAATCCTATTTAGGCTTTTTTTTACTTCTCCCCTTACACTGTCTCCTTCTAATAACATACAAAAGCTTACTCGAGTTCTATCAAACTCTCCAAGTATTCTAATCACCTTGATACTACTTTTTGATATATCCTCCTTATCAGTTAATACTTCTCTACTTCCCACTTCCAGTTTTTCTCCTGTCCACTCTGAATTTCCCCTCAACTTCCCACTCTCCCTGCCAATCTGCGACGTTGGTATCTTAACCATATCTACCTACCCAGTTCTATAAACTCTAATGCCGCTACCTAACAAAACTCCACAAATCCCAACTCTAAAATTTTCAATTGACCGAGCCCCATTCTTTCTATTTCGCAAGGCTGGGGAGGGGTAGGTGAGTTACAAATGTTCACGATAACAACTCCTTCCATTTTTCTAACACTTCAAACACAATCTGACACTAAGGACCCGATTTTACCATCAAGTTGCAATCATTTTTGGGTGCAAAAACTTGAAAAATTCAGGCATGAGATGAGTAGCGTGATTGGTGCCTGCCTCCATGCTGGTTCCCCCTTTACCAAGGCTCAAAAATAGCCACGATTGGGACCGCTCTCAAAACAGGCGCGATAGCCATTTAAATGCATTTGCATACATTTAAATTGACTTAATGGGCTGCATGCCCAACCTTACTGGCACTTCCCCCTTTATGTTCATCCATCCAGAATTGGCATGAAACAGACATGCTCCACAAAAGTCCAGTTCAGGTGCTTGAGCTAGTGAGGAGATATGCCTCACATCCTTTAAAAAGTATTTGGATGAGTACTTGGTTTGCCATAAAATTCACAGCTGTGGGTCAAGTGCTGGCAAGCGGGATTAGGTGGGTAGGTCAGAGCATTTCATGCGTTAGTGCAGACGCAACGGGCCGAATGTCCTCTTCTGCACCTTGGTAATAATCTATGATGTTACAAACATGGGAATAGATAGTCTTAGTGATAGGATGTGGTCAGAAACATATCTCAGAGTCAAATGTGACACTGTGATTGTGAAAGGACAGTTTCAGCCTCAGACAATTAACAGGAGGGGGATGAAGTTGGTGTCTAGGAAATGGAGGTTGTGATTAGGTCCTAAAGAGAAGCTTCAATCCTTCTTGCAAATTTCTGCTCATCCCATATTGGATGTTGGAGACACACTGAAGAGGTTGAGAGAGTTGGGGGTGAGGTGGAACCTGGTGTCACCAGCACACACGTGGAAGCCAATGTTGTGTTTTCAAATGATGTCACTGAGGAGCAACACACTTTTGGCAAGTAGGAAGGGGCTATGGATAGATGACTGGGGGGACACCAGACGTAATGGTGCAGGAATGGAACAGAAGCCACAGGAAGTGACTCAGATAGAACTGGATAAGCAAGAATGGAAGTAAGCCCTCCCTTTTCCCCTCATGAGGAAATCTAGAATTTGGGGCACAGTTTAAAAATAGCAACCCCCCCCCTCCCCATTTAAGACAGCGGTGAGGGGGAATTACTTCTCTCAAAGGATCATTATTGTTGTTTGGAATTCTTTTCCCTATTCAGCAGCGGAGGCTAGGTCATTGAATATATTGAAGGTTGAGTTAGACAGATTTTTTAATGACAAGAAAGTCAGAGGTAATGAGGGGGCAGACAGGAATTTAGAGTTAAGGCCACAATCAAATCAGCCATGGTCTTATTGAATGGTGGAGCGGATTCAAAGGGCCAAATGGCCCTGCACAACGAAATACAATCTGAGAAATGCAACCTGTCCAAATAATCTAACCCTTTTAATCCTGGTAATATTCTGAAAAATGTGTGTGGCACCCACTCTACAGTCTAACCCTTTTAATCCTGAGGTGGGATGGCCAGAACTGTATGCAGTGCTCCAGATGCAGTCTAACCAGAGGTCTGTTCAGATTTAACACAACTTGCATCCCTGCATCTTCCAGCCCTGTTGACATAAAGACCATCATTCCACCTGACTTATCAATTATTTTATTATACCTGTAGCTTTTAGCTATTATCGTACTTGGAGCCCTAGCTTTCTCTGTTCATTCATGGTTTCTAGCCTCTTGCCATTTAGAAAGATTCTAAATCATCACTCTTTGGTTCAGTGTGGATGGTTACATATATTCACATTGACTTCCATTCATAATCGGTTCATGTTCCTTTAGAACTTTCTTATCTGATCTATAATATTTCTTATCCCACCTTATTTGGTGTGATCAGTAAACTTGGATATATGTCCCCCGGTTACTCCATCCAAGTAAATTGTAAATATATTTTGATTTGATTTATTATTCTCACATGTATTAGTATATTGTGAAAAGTATTGTTTCTTGTGCACTACACAACACATACCATACATAGAGAAGGAAAGGACAGAGGACAGAATGTAGTGTTTCAGTCATAGCTACGGTGTAGAGAAAGATCAACTTAATGTAAGATAGATCCATTCAAAAGTCTGATGGCAGCAGGGAAGATGCTGTTCTTGAGTCAGTTGGTATGTGTCCTCAGATTTCTGTATCTTTTTCCCAATGGAAGAAGATGGAAGAGAGAATGTCCGGGGTGCATGGCTGCTGTTTTTCTGAGGCAGCAGGAAGTGTAGATAGTGTCAATGGATGGGAGGCTGGGTTGAGTGATGGACTGGACTTCATTCACAACCCTTTGGTCAGAGCAGGAGCTGTGCCAAGCTGTGATACAACCAGAAAAAATGCTTTCTATGGTGCATCTGTAAAAATTGGTGAGAGTTGTAGGTGACATGCCAAATTTCCTCAGTCTTCTGAGAAAGTAAAAGTTGGTGGGCTTCTTTAACTTTAGTGTTGCCATTGGGAGGGGGGCCAAGACAGATTGCTGGTGATCTGGACACCGAAAAACGTGACGCTTTTAACCATTTCTACTTAATCCCCATTGATGTAGACAGGGATATGCCCCCCACTACACTTCCTGAATTCTATGACTAAGTCCTTTGTTTTGTTGTCTTTGAAGGAGAGATTATTGTTGTCGCACCAGTTCACCAGATTCTCTATCTCTTTCCCATACTCTGTCTCATCAATGTTTGAGATCCGACCCACTATGGTGGTGTCATCAGCAAACTTGAAAATCAATTTGGAGGGGAATTTGGCCACAAAGTCATAGGAGCATAGTATGTGGCTGAGAACATAGCCTTGTGGGGCACCGGTGTTGAGGATGATTGTGGAGGAGGTGTTGTTGCCTATCCTTACTGATTGTGGTCTGTGAGTTAGGAAGTTCAGGATCTAGTCACAGAGGAAGGAGCCGAGACCCAGACCATGTAGTTTGAAGATGAGTTTCGTAGGAATAATGGTGTTGAAGGCTGACCTATAGTCGATAAACAGGAGCTTGACATAGATGTTCCAGGGTTGAGTGCAGGACCAGGGAAACAGCATCTGTTGTGGACCTGTTGCGGCAATAGGTGAACTGTAGCGGACAGTTTGGAAGGCCGGAATAGATTTGTGCCTTGACTAACCTTTTGAAGCACTTCATAATGTTGGATGTCATAGCCACCAGATGAAAGCCATTAAGGCACACTGCTTGGCTGCTTGGTATCAGGATGATGGTTGTCTTCTTGAGGCAGATAGGGACCTCAGATTGTTGTAAAGAGAGGTTGAAGATATCCTTGAATATTCCTGCCAGCTGGTCATATAGTGTAGAGCTGCCATCCATCATAGGCACTTGGAGACTACCACAAATCACAATCTACCAATTTGAATCTGTACATTATCCGTAATCTCTGTCTCCAACCTCCTGGCTAATTTCCTCCAAGCCATTAAGTTGCCTACAATTTCATGCACCCTCATTTTACTTAATAATCTCTCACGTGAAATCTCGTGAATCTCTCACATGAAACCATACTGAATGATTTCTAGAAGTGCATATAAATAACATCCATGGAAAGTCTCCAATCTACTACCTCAATTACCTCCTCAAAAAATTCACTCAGAAATTGGCTTTGTCACCCATTAACAGAAAGAGCTAACTTTCATTTCATCCCTATGTTATATATCCAGGGCATAGCCCCTTTAAGAGGATGAGTCAGATGACCCAGGGCGAGGGGGTAACCTGCCTGGGAACCTGCTCCTGCAGACAGTTGAGGGCTAAAATGTGAAGTGAACAGTTCATCAATAAACCCCTATTTGTGCCTGTGATTTGCCTCTCTGTGCGTTCTTTAGAGCTAGCAACACCCTACCCTCAGATAGTCACAGACTTAACACCTTAGTGTGGGGTTGGAGTGGGTGGAAGGGGCTGGCCTTGGTAACAGTGGCCCGGATTATTTTTGTGCTGCCTGTATTACTAAACTGATTCCCACTTTACTGTTACTGGACCTCATCTTTCCATTACCCATGAAATTAATCAGAACTATAGAGCAAATACTCCATCCAGTTTCTGCCTAAAATGGCCATCGAGGTCCTAATTTCATCACAGGATCTTTAAAAAAACGTCTACTGCATAAAACAGGCAGATGCTTTGGTCGCCCTGCAATATAGGCCTCTTTCAGAATGGAGTCAGCCACGTTATCAGGGTTAATGGAATGATAAGAGGCAATAGTAGAGGCAGGTACAATTTTTTCTTTTAAGAAGCATTTAGACAGTTTCACAGGTAAGATGAGTATAGAGAGATACGGGCCAAATACAGGCAATTGGGACTAAGCTTTGTTGTTAAAAACTGGGTGACATGGACAAGTTGTTTCAATGCTGTAAACCCCTAAGGCTAATAACCACATTTTTAGGTCACAAAGGAAGCATCTAAAAACTAACTCCATCCAACCACTCGCTAGTTGTGAATGTAACAGCAATTCACATCGACTTCTCGGCCACCAATATGCATACAGTTTAGGGAAACTTTTAAAAAACAAACTGTAAGGAGACTGTTAATTATCATGAAACTAAACCAATCTTCCAGGATCTGGAACTGGACCTGCAATTGAAATTCGGCTGTTACTCACAAAGAAGCGCAACTGAAAATGGTCCTCTTGATCCATCACCATTCTTTGATTACCCTCCATGATATTATTAAATAATGAATCTTAATTTACAAACTTACATACCACTTATCATGAACTTTTCTACTACCCTATATTGAATATTTTAAGTTACGTTTCTCTACTGCTTTGACTGACAAATTTTTCTACACATTGATCACCCCTTGGTAACTGTTCAATTCAATGTTTCAATCATATAAATTGATCTCTGATTCTAGAGTCTGGCTTACAATGAAGTAATACAATGGGTGTGCCTTATCTGTATGCAATGGAACTGTCGTCTCACCCCCACCACCATTTTATTGTAAAGCACGCTTTTTTACGCCTATCTTAACTCCTTTGTTCTTGGGATCAGTCCTGCTTGAGTCCTTTTTTATGGTACAATTGCTCGACCCAAGCACAGGATGCTGAAGTACATTCTGAGCACCCCATTGCAAAGTCAGAATGTGGCTTCATGCACTCATCACGCAGAATGTTTAATGTATCAGCAATTGGTTAAGTGGTTCCTCCTCACCAATATCGATTGTGAATATGGGGAGGAGGGGCGGGGAGTTGGGGGGGGGCGCAAATGGTGGGGGAGTTCTGGCCGAGTTTTCATTTAATAGTTTAAAAAATAATAGTTTAAGTACAACTTACCGAACAATGTATATCCACAGCAACTGACTAGCTTGTGCAATACATGAAAATGAAACCTAAAGTATTGGGAACATTTTGGCCCTATGTCAAACCACTGATTTGACTTGACGCAAAATAATACGCATGCTGATTTTTTTTTTACAATAAATTATTTTGCTCACAAATGCACTTTAAGACTAGAGAGCAAATTAATCTGGCAAAATAATGTTTTCATGTAAAGTTGCGGATCCAATATCTGAACTTAGTTTCACTTTAGAACTCTCTCCTCTCACCTAGTGGTAGGTCTGAGAATAATATTTCCTATGATTCAGCAATGACATATTTGTCTTCTCACAATATGGACACATGAAATAGGAGTAGAATTAGTCCATTCAGCCCCTTGAACCTGTTCTGCCATTTAATAAGATCATGGCTGATATGTTTGTGTTTTGAGTCCAACGTTTCCAACTCCCCCGAAAACCTTTGATTCCTTTGCCTAACAAGAACCTATCTCCCTCCACCTTAAAAATATTCAATGGCTCCTCCACCTCCACCACCTTCTGAATTCCAAAGTCGCACTACCCTTTGAGAGAAAAAAATTCTCCTCATCTCCATCTTAACAGGGCGACTCCTAATCCTTTAACAGTACTCTCTTGTTCTGTACTCACCCACAAGAGGAAACATCCTTTCCACATCCATCTTGTCAAGACTAACAGGATCAGATTGGGAGAAACCTTTTTCGTTATATTGGAAACAAACTTGTCAATGAGATAATATCAATGACAGGAAGTTACTGCACCCAAACCTGAAAGATGTGGGGAATGATGGAGGGGAAGGAGAAAAACATTTCAAACTGAACGCAGCTCAAGTAAGACAAGAATGTCTTACACCAAATATAGGTGTGTAGAAAAGCTACCAAACAGCTCAATGGATTAGTAACAGGAAATCAGACAGGCAAGAGGACAACAAAAACTTATGTAGCATCTTTAACCTGAAAAGATGTGTTAAGAGTATTATAAAATAAAGAGACACTGAGTCACATAAGGCACTAATGGGGCAACCATTAGAAAAGTTTGGTCAAAGAGGTCAGCTTTAAGGAGTGTCTTAAAGAAGGAAAGCAATATTGACAAAGTGATTTAGGGTTGACACTCTAAAGCCTAGGGCCTTGGCATCTGAAGATACAATTACCAATTGTACAGTGTTTAAAATTCGTAGAACCATAGAATCCCTATAGTGCAGGAGAAGGATATTTGGCCTATCAAGTCTGAACCGACCACAATCCCACTCAGGCCCTATTCCCGTAACCTGACACATTTGCCCTGCTAATCCCTCTGATACTAGGGTAATTTGGCATGACCAATCAACCTAATCCTCACACCTTTGAACGGTGGGAGGAAACCCATGCAAAAACCAGGAGAAAGTGCAAGTCTCACACAGTGACCTGAGGCCAGAATTGAACCCAGGTCCCTGGCACCGTGAAGCAGCAGTGCTAACCACTATGCCACAGTGGGGGTGCGCCGAAGCCAGAATTAGAGTGCAGGAAGATTGTGGGACTGAGGTTGATTCGGAGGGGCAAGGTTACAGGAGGATTTGAAAACAAGAAGAAGGATTTCCAAATCAAGGTATTGCTTAACTGGGAGCTAGTGTCAGACACTGAGTCCAGGTTTGAGGGCCAGGGTTATGAGGCTGTGGAGCTGACAGAGACACAACAGACGGTAAGGAATATCTCAAGTACAGTGTGACCCCTTTATTTTATGGTTCAAGCCTTTCTTGTACAAAAATGGTGGTGGAACGGTTATATTACTGAACTAATAATCCAGAGAATGAAAGTTGAAATCTCACCATGTCTGTTTGCAAATGCAATTTTAAAAAAATGTAATCACAAAGTTATTGGATTGGTGTTAAAAACTCAACTGGTCTATTTATTTCCTGAAGGGATCGAAAGTCAGACGGCTCCACATTTGATTGCAGTAGCACAGCAAAATGATTGACTTACATGCCCTCTGAGATGATCCAGCAAGCCACTCAATTGTTTGAAACTGCAGCGTGCCGAGAGATGGGTAATTATGAACTGGCAATAAATGCCAGTCTTAACAGCAATGTCCAAATCCCCGAATGAATGAAGACCAGACAGACTCCATAATGGGTGAGTAATCCACTCCAACAGATCAGCCTCCAAGCAGTAAAGATGAAAATCCATTCCACAGTAAACAAATGTTCATAAGGCACTATATACCCCATCATAAATAAACATATAGGGCAGACCCCACACTACCTCCCCTGAATGACACCCCCCTGCGTGACTCTCCCCGCCACTGTGCATGGCTCCCACCATTGTAAATAGCCCTATGCCCACTCAGGCCTCACCCCACTTGGACCTTGCTCCCTTGGCATTGTCCCTGGCACTCTTAGAGTGCCCAGCTAGGCACTGTCAGTGTGCCAGGTGGTCACTGCCCAATGAGCACTGCCCAGCTATGCCTGCAACCACCTGGGGACTTCAATGCCCCGATCCTCTCAATATGGCCATGGTGGTTGGTCTCCATTACTGCAGAGCAGTAGTGATTTGTGCCAGCGTGAACTCTCGCCAGCGAAGTGGGAAGCATCTAAGAGGGAGCAAGCAGCCTTGCTGGACTGGATAATTATATGAAGATGCAGGCAATCTGGTGGTAATGAGCTTCATGCCCTTTCTGGGTACAAAGCAATTCTTGCTGGTAAACGGAACGTGAAGATAGGAATCCAATCCCTGCTGGGCATGAATCGGATTTTTGGCCTCTCATGCTATCTTTCCGTCTTGTCATGCTAATAGGTCGCACCCATTTTCTCTGGCTTCTCACGACTAAACAAAAGGATCAGGTATCAATGCTATTCAGATGGCTGGGGCTGAGATCCATTCTCCTCTGCCAGCTCAGTGGATCACTAAGGATTTAATACATTGCTCCCATTAGCCCACATGATGAAATAAAGCAGCAGAAACAATGAAGGTAAGCAAACAAGCAGTTTTGAACAATAAAATCAGAAAAATAGCAGTTTCACAGTCACCTACTGTCAGTCTAACAGAGAGGGAGATGGGCAAGCTGTGGCCAAGGGGTCACATGTGGCCCACCTGGGTTCTAAGTGCAGACCGTAAGACATTTTGTTGATCTTTGCCCGTGCACAGGGTTGTCAGATTCCACTTGTTTCTGTCCACACAGTTTCTTTCCTATTGGTACCACATAAAGGAAGGCCACATGCTCATTCTGCACAACACTGGCCGACCAAACCGTGCATTCCTTCTGTGAACAATCAAAGTGTAAATATTTCTTTTGCTTTTACCATTTGAAATAACAGTGTTATTAAGATATGAATTATTAAGCAATTTCTATGACTCATTATGAAATATTCCGTGTGCATTCAATGTATTTAACCTTGTTTATGGGATCATGGTGAATCTTGCGGCCCACTGAGATAAATTAGAGCCACTCTAAGAGCCCACTCACTAGGTTGGCCTAGTTTGCTGATTCAGCCAGAGAGAGATGGCATTATCCCTGCACAAGAGCACAAGCCCAGTTTGTTAAAGGACTTGTCTCTTCCAACACTAGCTGGGAATTCAGAGCTAGCATTGTGGAATCTTACAACACTGGAGGCCATTTGGCCTGACAAATTTGTGCTGGCTATTTGAAAAAGCTGTACAATTTAATTTGACATACCAGCTTCATCTCCGTAGCTCTACAATAAGGCCTCTTGAAGTAAAAGGCCAAATGTATTTTAAAGGCTCCTATGGAATCTTAAGTCACCTCAAATGTTGTAATTTGTGTAAAACAAGCAATGCATTGATCCTAATACTGACCTCTGGATGGCCATACTTCTCTCCCGTCTCAAAAAATCATCTGTTCAACATTGCTCACTGCCTACTTTCCCTTAAACAATTTCAAACTCAAGTTTTCACTGTCCCTATAATATCCAGTGCTTTGATTTTCCGAATATTTACATTACGAATTACCTTTTGAAAGTCCATGTATACACCTTCTTTATTTTCTTCATTAACCCGCTGTTACTTTATCAAAGGTTAGTCAGACATGTTAATAATTCTATGCTGGCTGCCCCCTATCCAGCCGAGCCTCTCCAAGTTGTCTTTGAAGTTTTCCCACCGCAGATGGTACACTGATCGGCCTATTGTAAGCAGCTTTGTCGCTCTCCCTCTTTTTTGAGCAGAATTGTAACACAGGCAATCCTCTGACACCTCTCCGATAAGGAATATTGAAAGATTGTGATTAGAACTTCTGATATCTCGACTCCCCTCAGCAACCCAGGATGAGGAGCGATTGGAGAAACTTGGTTTGTTCTCACTGAAATGATGGAGGTTGAGGGGTGACCTGATAGAAGTCTACAAGATTATGAGAGGCATGGACAAAGTGGATAGTCAGAAGTTTTTTCTCAGGGGGGAAGAGTCAATTACTAGGGGGCACAGGTTTAAGGTGCGAGGAGCAAGGTTTAAAGGAGGCAGATTCTTTACACAGAGAGTAGTGGGTGCCAGGAACTCATTGCCGGGGGAGATAGTGGAAGCGCATACAGTAGTGACTTTTAAGGAGCGTCTTGACAAATACATGAATAGGATGGGAATAGAGGGATTTGGTCCCCGGAAGGGTAGGGGATTTTAGTTAAGTCGGGCAGTAAGGTCGGTGCTGGCTTGGAGAGCTGAAGGGCCTTTTCCTGTGTTGTAATTTTCTTTGTTCTTGGTCAACCCAGGATGCATCCCATTTCCAAAGAGGACTCACTGACCTTGAACGATGGCAACCCTTGTGTCTATTTCTATCCTATCCAGTATCTCTACTGCCAGAATCCACCCTCTGACATCGATGTCAACCTCTCTTCTTGTGAAGAAAGTGCAAAGTGCTTCTTTAGTTCTTCAGTCTTACCCACTGCCTCCTCAAGAAGGTTTCCTCATAGCTGCTTAATCAGCCCATACCATCAGCTATCTTTACACATGGTTAAAAGCATTTCCCCTGTCCTGCTTTCACTGAAACTTCAGTGCAATATGAGACATGTGCCAAAATTATATGAGTCTGAGGCAGTAATCATGCAAATGTTGAAGGAGAGACAGTATCGTGCACCGTGCCCAATCTCCCACATGCTGACCTTTATCTTATCATGCCAGCTCATTTACTTCTGACACAGCACTATTTAGAGGAAACATTTTTAGCCCGTTATTTTATAATAATATTTAACACATAGAGGGTAAGCCTAAGACTGTATAATCTCTTGCTATTTATGAATAATGCTGGTACTTTTCAACTTTCAGAAGTTGAGTTCCTTAACCTATATCAGAACATAGAACATATGGCTCACTGATAACAAGGTGAAACAAAAATAGAAAATGCTGGAAAATCTCAGCAGGTTGACAGCATCTGTGGAGAGAGAATAGAGCCAATGTTTCAAGTCTAGATGACCCTTTTTCAGAGCCTATTCAGGGGCTGTTGACTTGGAGATGCCTTTTATTTCATCCTGCTCTCCTGTTAAAACAGTTTCATTGGTCCACATTTTATGGTAAGAATAAAATGGGACTATCAGCGCTCATCATTATTTTGGATTGGACAGTGACTTCTGCCATCTGCAGATGTGAAATTAAATATGGGAATCAGAAAATTGCTATCTGTTTTGTTCAACTGCTTTGCTACAGCGCTATCTCACCAAGACATGCTGTATTAAAATTCAGGAAGGACGTGAAGTTGTGACAGTGTCCAACAGATTCTCACTGAACAAACTCAGAATAGTTAGGACTTGATGGGCAGCATTGTTAGCACTGCTGTCTCATAGTGCCAGGGACCCGGGTTCAATTCCCAACTTGTGTCACTGTCTGTGTGGCAATTGCACATTCTCCCTGTGTTTGCATGGGTTTCCTCTGGGTGCTCCAGTTTCCTCCCACTGTGTGAAAGACTGGCTGGTTAGGTGTATTGACCTGAACAAGTGCCAGAGTGTAGCAACTAGGGGAATTTCACAGTAACTTCATTGCAGTGTTAATCAAAGCCTTACTTGTGACTAATAAATAAACTTTAATTCCTGCCAAAATACCCTCTCTGGCACTGAAAGTGAAAGTGACAGCTAGAATATGATATGAATATGAAATATACAACCTTCCTCTTGATTTGAAATATTACAGAACTTTTCAACTATTGCAACAGGAGTTAAGGTAGTTCAGATGGTTCTATGAACCAGAACATGCTTGTTAATTGTCACCCAAAGACTTCCAAAAATTATAGCATATTTCCTTTATACCCCAAAGATATGCAGATTAGGTTGATTGGCCATGCTAAATTGCCCCTTAGTGTCAGGGAGATCAGCAGGGTAAATACATGGTGTTACAGGGATAGGGTTTGGGTGGGATTGTTGTTGGTGCAGACTTGATGGTCTAACTGGCCTCTTTCTGCACTGTAGAGATTCTATGATTGTATTTATATATTAAATCATTAATACCATGCTGTGGAAGGGGGCAGAGAAGCTTAAGCCTAGAGTCAGTGACAGCATTCTTGTTTCTGTGTTAGAACGTAACACAAGAAAAAGGCCATGGCTCTTTGACACTTTATCACCATTCAATAAGGTCATGCTGATCTCCCTCAACATCGCCTTCCCTTCGTTCCCTCAGTATCCAAAAATTCAAAAAACCTTGTCTTAAAAATTGTGAGCTCAAACCCAAGTCCAAAAACTTGAGCACATTATCGAGGCAGATACTAGTACAATATGGAGCGTGTGTTGCAGTGTCAGAGGGGCTATCTAGTGGCGGAGATGTTAAACTGAGGCCCCAACTGCCTGCTCCATTGGATGTAAAGGTCCCCTGACACTAAATAAAGAAAGGCAAAGGAGTTCCCCTGTGGCCTGGTCAGTATTTACTCCTGAACTGAGGTCACCAGGACAGACTATCTGGCCATTGCTGTTCATAGGACTTTCGTGTATGCAATTTGATTGTCACATTACACTGAGAATACATTCAGCAAGTATTTGGTTGAGTGTAAGACACTTTGGGGCATCCTGTTGTTGTGTAAGATGCTATGAGTGCACATTCCTTCTTCATGTAGAGTAACACTACTCAAATAATTTTCCCTGCATGGCAAACCCTCCAGAAACACTCTTTTCACACTATAATTGAGAGTTTGCTCATGCATAGAACTTGCTCAGGTGTTGTGAAATACAACACTGACACCTACATGTGATGGCAACATCTAGTGGTCTGTGGTGTTTTTGCTGGTTCCGTTTCAGATAAGACCATACATTTCGAAAGTTATGTGATCATTTACAGTACAGCAACACACCAACAGGGTTATAGGAAATACTGATTGAGGTAGTTCATCAGTTCACCCTAGCCCATTCAACAACAACTTGCATTTATATCATGCCAAAATCCCTGTTTGACCTGAATCAACCTCCATTCCTATAGAGCCTGCTGAAACTCTGGTAATAGAATAGCTGAAATCAGCACCTTCAAAAGATGGAACTCGTGGGCAGTTTGCTCCAGACAGCATGGGTGATGCCAACATCCAAAGGGCCAGGTTCCTCCGGGTCCAGCTGTGGAGTTGGGGCTGGCGAAGCTGGTGTTAGAGGTGAAAACTGACCAAAGAGAATTCAGGTGATATTCCAGATGGAAGTGATGAAGGGAAGCAATCCTTCCAAAAGTGTTGAATCGGCGATAAAACTGGTTTCGATCATGACTGTTTTTTCAGTGCAACTTCAAACCCGAATCTCCCACACTCTGTGCAATGCAGAGGTCACAATCATGAATATAATTAAAAGTTCAGGGGGCTGGATCTATTTGCGCCAAAGAAATTGATGGAATGAGTGGGAACCCGTGTATGGGCACATAACTGGGAGAGCGCTGGAAAGACCTCCTAGCATCCAGATCACTGCCCTCAAACCCCCACATACATCACTAACCTCATTGCTGGCACCCACAATTCCCCCACAGATATACTGGCCTCATCGCTGACCTGCACAACCCCCCCACGGACATCTCTGGCCCCCCTCCTCCATACAGACATCGCTGGCCCCTCTCCTCCATACAGACATCTCTGGCCCCTCTCCTCCATACAGACATCTCTGGCCCCTCTCCTCCATACAGACATCGCTGGCCCCTCTCCTCCATACAGACATCGCTGGCCCCTCTCCCCCATACAGACATCTCTGGCCCCTCTCCCCCATACAGACATCGCTGGCCCCCCTCCTCCATACAGACATCGCTGGCCCCTCTCCCCCATACAGACATCACTGGCCCCTCTCCTCCATACAGACATCTCTGGCCCCTCTCCTCCATACAGACATCGCTGGCCCCTCTCCTCCATACAGACATCGCTGGCCCCTCTCCTCCATACAGACATCGCTGGCCCCTCTCCCCCATACAGACATCTCTGGCCCCTCTCCCCCATACAGACATCGCTGGCCCCCCTCCTCCATACAGACATCTCTGGCCCCTCTCCTCCATACAGACATCGCTGGCCCCTCTCCTCCATACAGACATCTCTGGCCCCTCTCCCCCATACAGACATCTCTGGCCCCTCTCCCCCATACAGACATCTCTGGCCCCTCTCCCCCATACAGACATCGCTGGCCCCTCTCCCCCATACAGACATCGCTGGCCCCTCTCCTCCATACAGACATCGCTGGCCCCTCTCCCCCATACAGACATCTCTGGCCCCTCTCCTCCGCACCGATCTCCTCAGAAGGCAAACACAGGACACAGTGGACAGAGTACCCTTCGTCGTCCAGTACTTCCCCGGAGCGGAGAAGCTACGACATCTTCTCCGGAGTCTTCAACATATCATTGATGAAGACGAACATCTCGCCAGGGTTATCCCCACACCCCCACTTCTTGCTTTCAGACAACCACACAACCTCAAACAGACCATTGTTCGCAGCAAACTACCCAGCCTTCAGGAGAACAGTGACCACAATACCACACAACCCTGTCACAGCAACCTCTGCAAGACATGCCGGATCATCGACATTGATACCATCATCACACGTGAGAATACCGTCCACCAGGTACATGGTAAATACTCTTGCAACTCGGCCAACATTGTCTACCTGATACGTTGCAAGAAAGGATGTCCCGAAGCAAGGTACATTGGGGAGACCATGCAGACGCTACGACAACGGATGAATGAACATCGCTCGACAATCACCAGGCAAGACTGTTCCCTTCCTGTTGGCGAACACTTCAGTGGTCACGGGCATTCAGCCTCTGACCTTCGGGTAAGCATTCTCCAAGGCGGCCTTCACGACACACGACAGTGCAGAGTCGCTGAGCAGAGACTGATAGCCAAGTTCCGCACACATGAGGACGGTCTCAACAGGGATCTTGGGTTCATGTCGCACTATCTGTAACCCCCGTGACTTGCCTGGGTTTGCAAAACCTCACTTACTGTACTGTCTGGAGACAATACACATCTCTTTAACCTGTGATCAGTGCTCCTTCCACTCACATTATCAGCCACTTCAGGTCTTGAACAGCAGGATAGGTGTAAGGATTCGCATTCTAATCAGTAATCTCTAAACTGTCTGTGCTTTATATGCTCTGTCTGAGGCCAGAACTCTCCATTCACCTGACGAAGGGGCTAACCCCGAAAGCTTGTGAGTATATTATCAAATAAATAGGTTGGACTAAAACCTGGTGTTGTCAGACTTTTTACTGTGCCCTCTCCTCCATACAGACATCGCTGGCCCTTCTCTCCATACAGACATCGCTGGCCCTTCTCTCCATACAAACATCGCTGGCCCCTCTCCTCCATACAAACATCTCTGGTCCCTCTCCCCCATACAGACATCGCTGGCCCCTCTCCTCCATACAGACATCGCTGGCCCCTCTCCTCCATACAAACATCTCTGGCCCCCCTCCTCCATACAGACATCGCTGGCCCCCCTCCTCCATACAGACATCGCTGGCCCCCCTCCTCCATACAGACATCGCTGGCCCCTCTCCCCCATACAGACATCTCTGGCCCCTCTCCTCCATACAGACATCGCTGGCCCCTCTCCCCCATACAGACATCGCTGGCCCCTCTCCCCCATACAGACATCGCTGGCCCCTCTCCTCCATACAGACATCTCTGGCCCCCCTCCTCCATACAGACATCGCTGGCCCCTCTCCCCCATACAGACATCGCTGGCCCCTCTCCTCCATACAGACATCGCTGGCCCCTCTCCCCCATACAGACATCGCTGGCCCCTCTCCCCGATACTGGCATCGCTGCCACCCCTGTCTCCACCCACACATAGACAGCCCGTTCACCTCATGCCCCCATGGATACGGATAATGTGGGTACCCATTCCCTCCATCCCTTGAAAATACTGTCCTCACTGCTGCCCTGCAGAGAACTAGCATCATGCTGACATGCACAACCCCAGCTTGTGATTATTCCCTGTCTTGATTGGGAGCTCTGAGTATTGCACCCTCCCATTGAATGGCAGCCAATCAGCATCCCAAGGGATGAATGACACTCAACTGAGTGTAGCCTTCAAAATCTTTCTCAAGTATTTGTTCCCAATGGGCCCTTGACTGGCCACACTCTCTGCACCTGCACTCCTCTAATAAGCCAGAACTGTATATAAGCTGCAGGAATGGACTCATAGCCAGTCATGCCACAAAGATGGCTGCTCGTAAACCGGCTCCCAGATTTACAGAGGACAGCCAGGAGCACCTACTAGATGCCATCTGTTCCCCGGCCAGGGTCCTAACACAAGGGGTGCATCCGCCATGGCATTGTGGGAGGAGGTGGCAGAAGCGGTGAATGCCAGGAGCCTGATACCACGCTCTGACAGGCAGTGCTGCAAAACAATGTACGACCTTCTTCGAGCGGCAAGGGTGAGAGCGTCCCACTTGGAACACCACACATGCTTGGCATGGATCTCCAACCCTGCTTAGACACCTGAAAGGCATGTAACAAGTGACCCTTCCCCCGGGAACAGAATCTAACCCCATCCCCTCCCTCCTCAGCGAGCATCCTTCAGTGGTGACCATTTTCCCTGAAACTGAGACACGGGCATGCATTGCACACCAGGCACTGCAATATATTAGTGCTTGCTATCCACTTTATATTCCCACAATGTACAGGAGGTGACACAGGCTGGTAATGGTGTGCCTGATCTGCGGCAGCTGAGTTGCATTGAGGAGCGTGCCATGGAGCCAGCAGGAGGTGATGGGCCATCCCCAATGGTCACTGACAGTCACATCGGTGTACAGCATGCAAGTGAGCAGAAGTGTACCCTCAACCTAGGTCATCCTCGAATTAAGTGCAACGCTGTACAGAATGGTTTGCCTCTCTTCCCCTAATGCGTGTTCTTTATTGCAGCTCTGGACCCAGAGGAACCTGGCCCTGGTGCACAGGTGGCGACCGCAGTGGAAAGTCTGGCTCAGGGATCTGTCCTCATAGGTGACAGGGTCCAGGCCACCCTGGAGACACTACGGGCCATGGTCGAGTGTGCTTCCAGCATCCAGGAGGCATAGCGTTTGATGGCCAAGGCTGGGACTCTTGTGGCATTCTGGAGACACAGCAAGCCATGGCTGTGAGCCTCGACAACTTTGCCCAGGCTCGGAGGGCTACTGCTGAGGGACTCCAGAGTCTGGCTCGCTGACAGAATGCTGTGTGGGCTCCACAGCTTGGCTGAGTCTCAGAGGGCCAGGGCTGAGGGATCACAGATCATGGGGTGGACGCATCTAGACCTCCAGGACGAGCAGAGCCAGGTGACACCAGAGCTTCTGGAGCTCAATCCAGCTACCGTGGCATCCCATGGAGTGCCCCCAGGACCTCTGAACACCCCAAGGGAGGGGGAAGGCCTTGAGCCCATGCTGGGACATTCTATCCAGGAGATTCCGGACGTCCAGGGTCTTTCCGGTTCCCCCCTTTCTCACTCTGGGGCATCTCAGGGCCAGCGAGATGAATAGGGTAGCACTCAAGCAGTGCTATCTGCAAGTCAGCCCAGGCCCTCCAGGTCCTGGCTACCCAGGGGAGGTTCGTCAAGGGCATCACAGGCAATGGGGCATGCACCATAGCTGGACACTTCCACCACCTCTGATATGAATCCTGGGGTGGCACCAAAAGAAAGCAGTAGACTGCACAAGGTTAGAAAGTTGCAGTTCACTAAGAGGACACAGTGAAGGTCACCAATAGTCAGGGTTTATTAATCAATAATGTTAATTGCCCCTCACAGCTGTGGCTAATGTGCCTCTGATTCCCCTACCCCCCCTACGCACCCTGCCCCCGCACTGCCCCCCCCCAAACCCGACCACCACCCACAGGGCAGAGTGGTCCCCATTCCTATGCATAGATGTTCTGTCTGTTGTGCCTTACGAGACTCAGCCTCATGTTACAGAGTGCCTGCCCTAACTTCACCAACATCTGCCAGACCCTTGGTTCAAGAGAAGCTCCCCCCCCACCCCCCACTGCCCTCCCCCACCCAACCATTGGCCAAAAACACGTGTCCCCAACCCTTACAGCTACGTGGGGCAGGGTGGCAGTGTGCATTCAGAGTACAGATAGGAGTCAGACTTGAGTGGCAACAGGGACAGGATCCCAGTGCACAACAGTGAGTCATTATCATCCTCCAGCCTTCAACCAAGACTCGCAACCATTGCCAGCCCGGGCACATTAACAGGTTTGGATGTTTCTGGGGGATAGGATGGTGGGATGACAGGAGCAGGGGAAGGGTGATGTGGTGGTTTGAGGGCCCAGGTCGGTTTGGAGGGGGAATAGTGGAGCAGTTGCTTCTGGGGTGTGGGGGATGTGTGGTGGTCGCACCCCCGTCACTGCACAGCACCAGCTGGGTGAAGCTCCCTCGCTGCCCTTCCCTCTTGTACACCTGCCATCACTACCCCACCCTCTTTCCTCCAGCTCTTCATATGATGGGACATCCACCTCACCCCCTTGCCGCTCCTCCTCCTGCTCCAGCTGGTCTCCCCGCTGCTGGACAATGTTGTGCAGAGTGCAGCAAATGATGATGATGTGTGAATTACACACAGGGTCATACTGAAGGGTCTCCGAGAGCAGTCCAAACAGCAGAACCGCATCTTCAGGAGGCCAATGCACCGCTCTACAATGGACCGGGTAGCTGCATGGGTCTCGTTGTAGTGGGTCTCCGCCTTGGTCTTGGGCCTCATCAGCCGTGACCTTAATGGGTAACCTTTGTCACCCTTTAACCATCCCGGGAGATTGGACTAGACTTCAAAGAGCCCAGAGATGTCTGACTGCCTGAGCACAAAGCTGACATGGACACTCCTTGGATGGCGTGCATTGACCTGCATGATCTTGAGCTGATGGTCGCAGACAATTTGGACGTTCAGGGAGTGGAACCCCTTCCTGTTCATAAATTGCTGCGGTCCTACATATGGGGCTTGCAAGGTGGTGTGTCCCCCATCCATTGCGCCCTGCACATTCGGGATCCCAGCGATGGATGCAAAACTGAGAGCCCAGGCCTCCCATTGTGTTAGGTCACCACAGGGAGCCTGGAATGAACCAGAGGCATAGAAGTTTCAGGCAACCATAACCTTCATGCCCTCAGGGAGTGGGTGGCCACCCCCTCCCCTGAGGTGCGAGCACCTCACAAATGTGATGCACTGTGGTCTTGGAGAGACGCAGCACATCTCCTTCGAGAGGGCCTCGAATGAATTGCGAGGCCTGCACCTCTTTGCCCTTGGCACCCTCTGCATTCTCTGCACCCTCTCGGGTGCCTGCTCACCCACCTCCTGGCCCTCAGCGGCAGCCCTCTGCCCTCCATCCTGAGGGACCGATAGTGGCTGCTCCTGCGGTGGTCTTGTCACGTCCGCCACCTCCTGAGCCATTGCCACCTCCTCCTCTGCCCCTGCTGCCACCAACAGCTCCAGATTGAGCAAATCTAGGTCCATCTGCACAGTGCGGTTTGGAAAAAGCATAGAATAACGGATTATTATCATTGGCTGCGTAGACCCAGCACCACCTCAATCCCTCACTTGGGCCTGAATCCCCACTTGTGGGAGCTGGCAACACAACACAATCCATAGTGCCATGCCTGACCCGATGAGGGTTGTCTGAGATTCCCATCATGCTGGCACAGATTATGCAGGTCAGTGTGCAGACGTGGGCAATGAGCACCCTTGAGCCATTGCTATGTGTACAACTGCTGCATCGATTAGAAGTATGTGTTGCTGGATAGGGACAGACTGCAAAGCAACACCAGATGTGTGCCCAGTGACAACAGATTCCGTTCAGTCCATGTCTGAACCTCTGCACCCCAGCCTGGAGCAGCAGCTGCTTCATCTGTTAGGCTTCAGTCAGCACATGGTACACTCCTCTCCCTCCCTGGAACACCAGCACTTTAATAGAGTCCCTGACCACACCCCGCAGCAAGACAATGCAACGTGCCGTGGAGGGGGAGGTGGAGCGGGAGCTACAGCACTGCCCTGGAGGAGCGCTGAGCGGGACTCCTGAGGGTGTCTCCCACACTGCCCTGGAGAGGAGGGTTGAGCAGGACTCTTTCACGGAAACTCATCCAGAGAACTCTGAAAATAGAAGCCCCTCCCAGCTCCCTACCCCAGATATCACTGGTCCATGGGCCAGCACCTGAAGGCAGCAGGAAGAAGCCCACCAGGTATCTCCAGGGCCTGCTTGCAACATCCCCCACACTCTGCTAGCAGCACTTACCTCCTCATACCAGCTCAAGACTTCCACGCCAGGCTGAGACTTTTATATATCTCCTCTGATTCGCGCCAGAGGTAGGAGGCGCAAACGTGGGCGGAGATTGTCGTGTTGATTCTGATAATGGCATAAAAGTAATGCAAATCAGCGGCACACTGGTTCTCTGTGCGGTCCTGGCGGTGCCAGAGTGGGAGATGCGCGCAGATCATAAACGCTCATGGGGAACCCGTGAAATGGCTCGCATCTCCCGCCCCAACCTGCCAGAAAACGTGCGGGTCACGATGGGAGAATTGCCCCGGAAGTTTCTTAATCACCAAATTTCCTCCTCCCAAACTCTTCCCAGGAGATTAGCCTCTCACTCCCTCCTCCAACCACAGCCACTGCCAACCCCGCCACAAGTAAATGTTCTTCAGCTTGAACAGAAAACTGAACCAGTTGAAAATGGATCATCTCACGAGTGTAAGGAACGATCGGGAGAGACTGAATGAAGTAGCACAGGAGAGCATTGACAAGATATCATGGATCACAACTGAAGGGATAAACGTAATATAAAAGATTGCACACATTGTAGTATGATATGGAGCAATTAAATGCCTTTAGTATAATATTTGATTAAATGCCATTTACAATGATGGGTCAATACAACTTGTCAGAGTGATAACAGCAAATCATTGATTTGAAAAATTCGGTTAAACACGTCTTCAGTACAAAGGTCAAATATTTTTCGAGCTAATGCAAACACTCGTTTCATTGGCTCCGCATCCAACCAATCCTCACCATTTATTCTGGATTTAGGATCTTGCCGTTGCCGTGAGGTTCTGGAGGAAATTCTCGAGTAGTTGCCGTGGAAAACCAAAGTCTGTCGCAATGGTCACGTAACCCTGCAAAAAGAGACAAGACTGGAGAGTTCCATCAGACTGTTGGCTGCCCGCCATCAAAATGCTTCTCAAAAGATGACTGTAGTCATTCTCTACCTCATCTGTCTCCATCAGAGAGTTGGTAATATTAAAATTGTGCAGTCCCTTTTTGTCAAGCAGAGCTGTTATGTAAAATTCCACATCTAGTTAAAGAAGAAAACATCTGTTACATTCATTTAAATTCACAGGACTTTCCCCCTGTTTTACCCCCGCTTCCTTACCTTTTCTTCCCCTTCTCCTTTTTTTCATTTTATCTCTCTCTCCCACCCATTCCTCCCCCCCCACATTTTCATCTGCCACAATTTACCCTCCAATTTCAGTTTCTCGACCATTTGGCCATTCACACCCTTTATTCTCCCTATGGGCTGCCATTAGCAGCCTTTCCCCTTGTTTCTGTGGCTATGATTCATCTTTCATTCCCTCCCCCTGCAGTATAAATATCTCCCACTTTCTATGCCTTTTAGCTTTGACAAAGGGTCACCTGAACTCGAAACGTCAGCTCTTTTCTCTCCTTACAGATGCTGCCAGACCTGCTGAGATTTTCCAGTATTTTCTCTTTTGGTTTCATTAAAATTCAGTCTGATGTGGGGCAAGATTAACAGATAATCAATACTCAGTGCATGCAGGTACTTAATATTGTGTATTCAGACACAGCTGAAGCTGAAGACAGATTAAAATTATAAATGCACTTATTTTCTATTCAAAAACTAACTTTGGTGACAAACCTGTCACCAGTGAACAATAAAAGGGAGGTGGCAACATGCCTCATCATAGCAAAATATACTGCTGCCACATTCCTGCATGTTGCCATGTACGAGCAGGCAGGATTTCAGGAAAGGCTGGATATCTGAGTGGTGAAACCCACAGCAACAATTCACAGCATAGTTTTCACATTTGATGTCAGAATGATTTCCGTCTGCGCCATTTTAAAAAATTCAGCAATATAGACATCGCTGGCTGGTCCAGCATCTATTGCCTATCCCTAATTGCCCTTGAACTGAGTGGTTCACTAGGCCATAGGTTAGGTGGACTGGCCATGATAAATTGCCCTTAAGTGTCCCAAAATGCGTAGATTAGGAGAATTAGCAGGATAAATATTTGGGGTTACAGGGACGGTGGGGAAGAGAGTTGGTGCAGGCTCAATGGCCTCCTTTTGCACTGTAGGGATTCAATGAATTTAGAGTCAACCACATTATAATGGGTCTGGAGACACACATAAGCCAGACCGGGTAAGGATGGGAGATTTCTTTCCCTAAAGGGCATTTGTGAACCATATGGGTTTTTATGACAATTGACAATGGCTTCATAATTGTCATTAGACTTTTAATTCCAGATTCTTATTGACTTCAAATTTCACCATCAGCCATGGTGGGTTTCGAACCTGTTTCCCTACAGCATTACCCTGCGTCTCAGGGGTGCTAGTCCAGTGATAATACCACAACGCCACCATCTCCCTGCACAGAGCTGCTTATATGCCAGTGACAAAGGAAAATGTAGCAAGGCTCTTCATGGTACTGTTCTGGTTAATTTGTCATTCTATACAATAAACTTAAAAATCAAAATAAAAGTGTACTTGGAGGATGGATGGGAGAGTGGGGACAATTCACTCCCCAATTAGAAGTTGTTAGCAATACTAATAAGGAATATTCCTGGATCTCTGCCTAGTCTCTGCTGGGTTAATAATTCTCAATTAAGGCAGCAAAAGGACTGTTCTTGTTAACTTCAGAACTATGGTTCCAGAGAGGTTAATTGTTATTGGTACCAATGTGCAGATGCACACATGAAAACTGGTACCTGTGGAACCAGCTGCTAAATTCCGAGGAAATAAGACAAAAATGTGAAGATGAAGTACCATGACCTTGATTCAAATCGGAGTTAAAGGGGGCGATCTTACCAGCTCATCATGATGTTTGATCAGAGTGGGGAGCCTGTAGGATCACAAGAGAGGCCTTGTCTCGCCTCTCGCGATATTACTGGCACTGTGAAGCCAGAGTGATCAGCTTTGCGCCTGGGAAAGTCACAAGGCTGATTACGATATTTAAATCTCAATTTAAAGATTATTAGTGAGCCCGGGATAGAATCATCTGGGCTCATTTGCCTTAGTGGCCTCACTAGCGAGGACCTACACCGGTGAGGATCACGTATGGTTCCCCACCAACGAAGACCAGATGTGATAGCCTTGCTGGTGGGACAAGAGGCTATTGAGGCCGCCCGGGTGGTCGTGGATGGGGAGGAGACAGTACCCATTGGGTCTGGGACCCAGGCAGTGCCAGACCAACACCCTGGCAGTGCTCACTGGGCACCTCAGCACCAACCACGAGGTACTCGGCAATGCCAAGGGGTGGGTCCTGAAGGGAGTGGGAGGGGCCTGAAGGGGCAGGGCCTATGAGGAGGTGGGGTGTTTGTGCACTCTGCAACTGGGGATTGGCCATGGCAGTAATTGGCCGATAGGGGTGTACTGTAGCGGCAGTTGATTGGCGGGGGCGGTATTGGAGGGTGATTGGCCAGTGATTGCAGGGAAGGGGGCAACGTCCAGAGGGTCAATATTCGGAAGCTGTGTGGAGATCTCTCAGTCTTCTGTATATAAGTGTACACAGAACACTGAGAGATCAAGGCATATGTGCATCAGTACCCCTTACAGTCAGCAGCCGGCTTCCTGGTGAGAACAGACTCTGTCCACTCCCCCTACTGGTGTGAATCACACTTTGCCTCTTTTTTTGCAATAAGTGCTGTATGATTGCATCTGAGACCTTGTCCAGATATGGGTGTGATTCTCTCCTGTTTTCACGCGCTCTCAGCACTTAGAAATCTTTTTGTTAAGATCACCCCTAAAGCCTCTTTAATCTGGTCTTTGCCTACACAGCACAAAACCTCATTACACTGAAGAAATTGCATTCCATATGGAATGATGAATTTGAGCTGAAATGTTACTACTTTCTCCCCATTTGGAAGCTGGCTGGTTTGTGTTCGGCCCTAGGCATCATTAAACAACAATATGTGTCCCATTGAAAGTGAGGAGAAATGTAAAAGACAGCGCCAACTCACTATCACCTGCTTTACATCATAATCGCAGAAAATACAGATCCACCCCACAGTTTATGTTCATCTGCTCAATCCCTGTTCCCCCACAAATATACTCACAGGAGATTATCTTTTCCAGTCCTCCTGCTGAGAAAAATGCCTCCAAATAACTTTTAACTTTACTCTCATCCTGAAATGACAATTTTCCACAGTCTGAAATACTCCCCAATACCGCAGCTCATTCCTCAAAGCAACACAAACAATCACAAGAGTTAACAACATGGGGGAATCTTTTATTTGAACTTTGGACAAGCTAAAATGAGCACGGGGCATGCTGAGGGATTGGTTTATTCTCCGTGTCTGGGGACACAGCAAGATGGGACACAGGTTGTGGAATCAAAGGGGCCATGGGAGGAACAAGCTTCCTACTCTTACCCTTTGTGAAACCAGTTGGTTCTATCGTACAGGGAACTTGTTTAAGATCCATATTCTTATGGGTCAACAATTGGTTCCCTGAACTTGCAGCCTGTTGTGCTATGGACTGTATTCAGCAGTCTTGGGTATCTCCTCCTAATTGCAATCCTAATACACTAGTGGGAAAGTTTTGACAGTTCAGACAGCTGGTCTGATTCAATGGAGCAAATAAAATTCATAATGCTATGAATTATAACCACAAAACATTGCTATCCAAAGGGAGGCCATTCTGGCCATTGCACCAGGGCAGAGGAAGAGAAGGGGGGTTGCTAACTAGAGTCAGGCCTGCCAACTCTAGAAACAGTTCAGAGGCAGCCACACGGGCTCTGAGTGCCATAACAGGCTGGTTTATAGACCCTCCTCTTTGTCCCAATTGTTTTATTTAATACTAGGCCCTCAACTCCTCACCCATCAGTTCCCTCTATCTCACATCATGATCCTCTACTTATTCCCATGGCCCCTCAAATCTTCCATTTCATCCTATGCCTCTCCACCCACCCGGAATGGCTGCCCATTCCCTCCATGCCAACCTTTGCCCTTCCACCCACCTGGAATGCTCCCCCCATGTCAGTCAATGCACATCCATGCCCAGTCACCCTGTATACACACTATATAGAAGCAATGAAACTTATAGTAATGCATTTGTGACAAAGCTTTAAAACTCATTCATTCATTCATAACTTTTGTAAAAAAACAACACTGCCTTTACTGTAGCTTTATAAAAGTCTCAATCACCCAGACCATCCAATGGATATCTAGGCTCTCAGCACTCTTGGTCGATAGCCCATATATCCATTAGTCTATTGAAACAGCTGCACCCAAGGGAAAACAATGCTTGATCAACAACTTTTTCTCTTAAACCCATTTTGTCACTTGCACAATGTTTATTTACACAAGATAAAGAGATGAATATTGTTTCATTTTGATGGCATCTCTTGCAAGCTACCATTAATTTACGAAGCGTGCTGAACTTGCTGAACCCATGCTTTCCGAAAAGATTTTGTGTGTACTAACCAAAGCGATCACAGGATTACTCCTCACAACCTTGACAGCCCAGCTGTGGAGTGACACAGTTTGAAAGGTTAATAAGTCTCAGTAATAACATGCACCATATTCCAAATAATTGTAGAGTAGCAAATTAGGAACTTACAGATTGGAAGAGGGCCGCAGGCAGATTTTCCTCTCTGCATAAGACGCATGGATAATAGTTTCAGAATCCTAAACATAAGGGGAGGAAAACACTGATTAATCAGTTATGCCTTTAACTTGGAATCACACAAGTAGTTACATTTACAATGCCCTGCATGGAACGTATAATAGCAGAGCAAAGTGCAGCAGATGCCGGTAATCTGAAATATATTGCTGCTTCACAGCACCAGGGACCTGGATTCGATTCCCGGCTTGGGTCACTCTTTGTGTGGAGTTTGCATGCT
Organism: Carcharhinus amblyrhynchos; assembly: GCF_965287045.1. Lineage (NCBI taxonomy): Eukaryota > Metazoa > Chordata > Chondrichthyes > Carcharhiniformes > Carcharhinidae > Carcharhinus > Carcharhinus amblyrhynchos. Next base: position 48,916,463 of record NC_137327.1, read on the forward strand.
CTCCCTTTGTCTGCATGGGTTTCTTCTGGGTGTTCCGGTTTCCTCCCGCTGTCTGAAAGACATGCTGATTAGGTGCACTGGCCATGCTAAATTCTCCCTCAGTGTACCCAAACAGGCGCCAGTGTGTGCCGACTGGGGAATTTTCATCGTAACTTCATTGCAGTGTGAATGTAAGCCTACTTGTGACTAATAGATGAATAAATAAATAAATAAACTTTGCTTGATGAAGGTATCTCTCTGCACAGATGCTTCCACATGCCCTGAGCATTTCCAGCACTTCACGTTTCCGTTTGAGCAAAAACAGCGCCTTTTTCCAGCCCTCTGAAAAGCAATCAGGTTTCGCCCTCCTACAAAAACAAGCCCAACAGCAGCTGCCTGAGGTTTATTCTGACATAACGTTAAACATGAATTTCAGAGAAAACGTTGAGGCATGAAGAAAAAATAAACAAATTGGTAAGCAAAGAAAAAAACAAGCCAGATTTTCCAGCTATTTCCACCAGCAGGATCTTCCAGTCCCGCCAACAGCGACACCTGGCCAAGGAGTCCCCAGCAACAAAACACCATTGACAGTGGGGTCTCGAAAATCCCACCCAATGTTAAAGCAATAAAGTGATCATTTTAAAAAATGAGTAATTAATAAAAATGACTACTATAAAGTGCCAAGCTAACCTCTCAGCTAGGCCTTCTCTTTTCCACAAGGCCTAGCTGAGAGGAGCAGCCCGTGAGACCCAAATCAGCACCTGGGAGGCAGAGACTGAAGGCGGTAAGTGTATAAATAGAGTTCGAGGTGGCCTCACAGCCTAGTCTTTTCCAGGAGGCCTAGCTGAGAGAAGCAGCCTGCAGGACCCAAATCAGCACACTCCATTTTCAGCAGCACCGGGAGAACCTTCTGGATTACTTCCTGTTGATGTCAGATTTTCAAAAGCGAGAGAGGCTCCTAACTTGTTCTTTATAAATCAGGGGACCCATGTCCTTAACGCGTTCATTCACAAGTTCACAGGACCTGGGCTACATTTTGTAAGGTAAGAGATTTTTTTCACATTTACTAGAGGGTAGCAAGCTGGACTTAATATTTATGCCAATCTGTACTAATCAGGAGACACACTCATTTTAGGGGGCCCATTCGTGATAACAGCAGCAGTAATTTTTAATTGCCTAACTAGTATTTAGTTTTTATTCTAACAACCAATAGAGGAAGAGCAATGTCAATTGGTGAGGTTGTGTGCTACTCCTGCGAGACGTGGGATAGCATGGACACTTCAAGTGTCTCTGTGGGAAGTGCATCCAGTTGCAGATGCTCAGATCTTTAAAAGTGGCAGCAGACAGATCAAAAAGATGGCGAAGAAAGCATATGGCATGCTTGCCTTCATCAGCCTGGGCATCGAATATAAAAGTTGGCAAATTATGTTACAGTTATATAAACATTGGTTAGGCCACATTTAGAAGGGCCTGTTCCTGTGCTGTACTGTTCTTTGTTCTAACCAATCGCACCTTTCTGCCTTTTTGTCCAATTCTGGACACCACATGACCAAAAGGATGTGTAAGTTTTGGAGGGAATACAGAAAAGGTTTACCTGGATGTTGTCTGGTATGGAGGATATTAGCAATGAGGAGAGATTGAAAACACTGGGATTGTTTTCCATGGAAAGATGGAGGATGGGGGGAGGGGGTGACCTTTTCTTAAAGTTTTAAAGTTTATTTATTAGTCACAGTAAGGTTTACATTGACACTGCAATGAAGTTAAGTGAAATTCACCTAGCTGCCACACTCCAATGCCTGTTTGAGTCAATGCACCTAACCAGCACGTCTTTCAGAATGTGGGAGAAAGCTGGAGCACCTGGAGGAAACCCACACAGACACGGGGAGAATGTGCAAACTCCACACTGACAGTTACCCAAGCCGGGAATCAGACCTGGGTCCCTGGCACTGTGAGGCAGCAGCGCCAACCACTGTGCTGCCCATGCTTACCTGACACCATGCTACTGTGCTGACCTAATAGAATTTTATAAAATTATGAGGGGCAAAGAACATATGGAAACTTTCTCCCCAGGGCAGAAATACAAGGGGGCATAAGCTCCAGGTAAGGGGGAAAGGATCAGTAGAGGTGTGCAGAGGAAGTTTTTTTACACAGAGGGTGGTGGAGGCTTGGAATGCACTGCCAAGTGAGGTGGTTGAGGCAGACACATTAGTGATGTTTAAGACTTATCTGTATAGACACATGAACAGATGGGGAATAGAGGGGTACAGGTGGTTGGTCCAGGTAGGATAATGTGACTGACGCAGGCTTGGTGGGCCGAAGGGCCTGTTCCTGTGCTGTACTGTTCTTTGTTCTAAAAAATAACACCTTTCTGCCTTTTTGTTTCAGAAGCAGAGCAGGAGAGAGACAGACTATGGCCCATGGCCTGGTCGCCAAGGAAGGGGGAGAGGGATTGGAGCCAAGATAAGGACTGGGTTTAACTAACACTAATCTTAAAATTTGCCTCTGGGAGCACAGGCAAGTTGGCTTCAGCAGAATCCATACACAAGGGAGGGTGGAGAAAGCCTGGGTTTTTCTCCTCTCCCAACCTGCTGTGGGGAGGGAGGAGGTGTGTGTGTGTGTGTGTGTGTGTGTGCTTCAGAGTTTCCTCTCTTTCTCACCCTTAAACTCATTCACACACATACACACTCCTCCCCCCTCCACCTCGTCTAACACTCCAGCTGCCCTGGGTTTCACTGTAGCTGCAGCTGCCACGGGTTTCACTGTAGCTGCAGCTGCCACTCCTCCTACCCTCCTCATCCCACTCCGCCATCGTGATTCCTGTAGTTCTTTAGTGGGCTGGCTCCTGAAATGAAGGGGGAAACAAGACCAAAGGTAGACAACATCACCCAGAATGCACCCTGACTGTCAAAACAATTGGCTGCACGGACCCAGGCTCTTACTCCAGGGCATTACCCGGCCCTAGAGCAAAGCCCTCACCACAGACACAGAGAGAGAGAGGCAATGCTGGCATTACTGGCAAAGGCAGAAGCTGAAGGCACGGATGTTTTGCATTTTGTTTAAAGTTTATTTCTTAGTGTCACAAGTAGGCTTACATTAACACTGCAATGAAGTTACTGTGAAAATCCCCTAGTCGTCACGCTCTGGTGAGAATTTAGCACGGCCAATCCACTTAAACCAGCATGTCTTTCGGACTGTTGGAGGAAACAGGAGCACCCAGACGAAACCCACGCAGACACAGGGAGAACATGTAGACTCTGCACAAGCAGTGACTCCCCAACCTTACCACTGAGAAGCAGATGGGACAGCACTGCCACACATCTTCCCCACTCAGAGGAAAATCCACGTCATAACGTTAAACAGCAGAATCATATATTGGATGATTCACCAACTCAGAATCAGCCACTGAAGACAGTTTAGTCAGATAGGTATAGATTAGTGTGTCATTTGTTGTTGTAACACAGCGTGAGAACATAGAAAACTGTACTACTGATCTTGATCACCACAACGGAATAAGGTTAGTCAAACGTTGGCTCATTTAAAACTTGTGTAAATATCTAATGCAAAAATTAACTAGAAACGGAAATGTAAAATAGAGATGCAAACACTAAATCCACCATCCTTTCCCTCATGAATTTTGCTCAGTAGTATCTCTAGTCTTTGCTTTATGTAAATGTCCCACAGTATTTGAATGTTGTGGGCAGGAGTGTGAAGTAAAACAATATTGCATTAATGAAAATAAGAGCTCATGGGACAAGGGAACTCACCCACACATTCTCAGAGATGCAAACTTTCCAAAAAGGCATCAAATGTTGTGTGGGAGAGAGAACTTTTTTCACTGTAAAATGTACCTTGATACAATTAGGCTGAAAATAAATAGTGGCAGTAATTTCACATTATGCTGGTGAGGGTTGGCGATTTTCTTAGTCCCAGTCATTGATATTAAGGCAAGAGGAATGCAAATTCTCAATGATAGGAATAACCGCACGGTTACTGTCCCTGGCTTGGTATCTAGGCTGCAGCACACTGATGCCACCAACGAGAGTTCGCTGCCCTCCAACTTTGACACGGATGCTGCTGGAGTCAGAGGGCCACATTTAAAATTTACTTTGGAAATAAACACAATAGGATGTCCATTTTCTGACAGTGGCAAGGAGATAAGAAGTAAATGGTTAATCATGAGCAACATATAAACAAGAGTTTAACTTCTCTGAGAAAAGGACAGAGAATGTAAGAGGTCAGGAGACACCAGTGAATAGTATCATGGACAGGGCTGCGGCCTGCTGATACTGGGTGTGTGGACACTTGGTAATTTCCTCCTTTCGGTGACTTATAATTCATGCACCGACTGTATGGTAGTTCCAATTTCAGTAGCTCAATGGAATTAAAGTGCACTCAATTTGCATTTGTGTCTAAAATGTAAACTAAATTTCTCAATCACGTTCAGAGTCTTTGAAGTGCCGGGACAGTCATAGATTATTTTAGCACAGAAATGAGATATTCATCCCATCCAATTTCTATCATCAGTTTGCCTCCACTTGATATATTGAATGTAATCCCACCATCCTGGTCATTCCCTATAACATCAAATATTCCTCTGTTAAAGAAACTATTTGAAAAAATAATCTCAGGACTCAGCTTCAATGACATTTTGTCATAGAAAATTACACATTTTTATCTGTGTAAAGGTCTCATTAACACCTCACTGACCAACGGAAACCATTTATCACCACATGTCTTATTCCAATTTTGAAGGTCTTTATTAGGTCAGCCCTTAGTCAATGTTTTGGGTTTCCCCTTCTCTGAAATATTATATCCCACTCCTTTCACTTTCATATCTCACCTGCTTATTTCTCAGTTACCAACAGCTGCTTGGCCTCTCCTTCCTCCTTCATAGGCACTCATACATCTTAACCTTCTCTGATCGTATAAAAAGGCTTGAACTTTATCTGACTGCTAGACTTTATAAGATGGTTGTGTTTTAAACTGTCTCTTTTGAACTAAGTAAACAGAGTAGTGGAGGGTTCAAAACTGCACAAAATATTCCATCTGAGACATAATTACGAGCTTGTACACTGACACCCCTCCCCCCTTGCTTTTGCATTAAATAGACCTCATTTTCTCTAGATTTAATTTCCTGATTTATTTTCCAAGCTACAGTTATTAGACAAAGAAGGAATTGTGTCTATACCTTTCACAACCTCAGGACTTCCCAAACCATTCTCCAGCCAACAAAGTACTTTTGAATTGTCGCCATTATTGTAATGTAGGAATGGCTGTTATACTTACACATTGAAAATCTCCCTATTTTCCTTCTCTATTTAAACCATACCATTTCAAGCAGATTTCTTATCTCCGGTCTTAGTTCCACACTCTATTCATTCACACTTTTCCAGAGTGAACTATTTCAATCAACAAGGAAGTATTCAATGAATGGCATGACACTAGGAAGTTCTGACGAAGAAAGGGAACTTGTTGTGCTTATCCGTTGATCTATAAAGGTGGAAGGGCATGTTAGTGGGGTAATGCAAATAATATATGGCACACTTACCTTTACCAATCATGGCACAGATTACAAAAGCAGTACAGAACTTTGGTGGGACCACAGCTGGAGTACTATGTGCCATTCTGGTTGCTGCTTTGTAGAAAGGGATGTGTTTGCACTGGAGCAGATGCAGAGGAGATTCACTAGTATGCTGCCTGGAATGGAACATTTAAGTTATGAAGAGAGATTGGATAGATTTGCGTTGTTTTCATTGGAGCAGAGAAGACTGAGGGGCGACCTGATTGAGGTGTACAAGATTATGAGGGGCATAAACAGGGTGGATAAGGAGTGTCAGTCACAAGAGGACCTAGGTTCAAATTAAAGGGCAGGAGGTTTAGGGGGAATGAGAGGAAAAGCTATTTTATCCAGAGGGTGGGCACAGTCTGGAATGTGCTGTCTGGGATGGTGGAAGAGGTGGGTTGCCTCGCATCCTTTAAAAAGTATCTGGATAAGCAGATGGCATGTTATAATATTCAAGGTTATGAGCCAATTGCTGGTAAATGGAATTAGATGGGAGGTCAGATGTTTCTCATGTGTCGGTCTAGACTTGACTGGCTGAAGTGCCTCTTCTACACTGGATGATTCTACCACTTGTCCACCCTATCTTTGTTTTCCTGCAGAGCTCCATAATCTTCATCACAGTTTGTGATCCCTTCCAGTTTGTTGCATTGTTTCTAGGATATCATCAGTGCTACTAACCATTTCCAAATACAGTGCTGTGTGTGAGTCATTGCTGCTGGACAGCACATCAACCTCTACTGATACAGATGCCTGCATAATGGTGCCTACAGGCTTGAAGAGAATGACAGGTGGTCGAAGAGGCCCAAGTTTGATCATCAGATCATGCATTGGAACGTCAGGGATCATCTGTAAAATAGCACGGAAAACATATTGAGAGCAGTCACAGTCTCAATCCTCTTACTCATTGGGCAAATCAATTGCATTCATGCAGGCTATGCTAAAAAATTGATATCTGCAACACTGTATGACACAGGATGGGTGGCACAGCGGTTAGTCCTGCTGCCTCACAGTGCCAGGGACCCAAGTTCAATTCCTGGCTTGGGTCACCCTCTGTGTGGGTTTCCTCCAGGTGCTCCGGTTTCCTCCCACAGTCCAAAGAGGTGCTGTTTAGGAGCACTGGCCATGCTAAATTCCCCCTCAGTGTAGCCAAACAGGTGCCAGAGTGTGGCGGCTAGGGGATTTTCATGGTAAGTTCATTGCAGTGTGAATGTAAGCCTACTTGTGAAACTAATAAATAAACTTTACTTTATAGATGCATATTTTCATAAGAACTTGCACATACAAACAAAAATTGGACTGTGCCTGCGAGTAATCAAGCAAAGCAAATTGTCAGATGTTCACTCTATTCAACAAAATAGGCTGAAGGTCAGGCTGTGACCCTAACCCCCAGATGGTAAATGTGAAAAAGACCCTTTGTCGGAACACTCGTACCATTGATATCAAAGATGGTAAAGATGTCTGTATCCAGACTCCAGGTCAAGCTGACCAACTGAAACAAGGTTCAGTGAGTTTAGCAATAAATTAACATCGACAATGTCTTTTCATGCTTATTAAAACTGTGTGCAATTTTCTTTCCTGTTTTCTTCAGAAATGTCCAGTGTCAAGATGTTAATTAATTAAATGGCGACACATCAGTCTGTCAGAGACATAAGATGGCCAAGTGGGAAAGAACAGATGGCCCCTAAGACTCTTCTTCCAAAGTGTTTACTCAATGTTTTGTCTGCAAAGGTGTGTAGGTTAGATGGATTAGCCATGGTAAATGTGTGAGGTTACGGAGGGTAGGTCATGGAGACGGCCTGAGTAGGTACTCTTTTAGAGAGTCAGTGCAGACTCGATGGGCCAAATGGTCTCCCCTGCACTGTAGGGATTCTATGATACTATGAGGAGGCTAGCCCATTATTAATGAATGAAATGGAATCATACCTGCTGTAAAATGTTTGGCTTGTTATTAGATTCTCCATCTTCAAAAAGTTTCTGTAACGGTAAAGAAACCAGCCATCATAAAGATTGCTTTACACTTTCACGTACTTTAGACACTCCCTTAATTCTCCTATCCCAGAGAAAGCACCTTGTCCTTAGGCAGTTTAATGGGCATCTTTCCAAATTTCACCCAAGTGACCACTCTACACCTTCATAGCGAGAGCCACAATGCCATTTGACCATGAGGCCAAGACAGTGGAAGCCAATACCGCCATCACCCAGGGCAGCAGTCAGGCTCTGGGACCTAGCAGATCTGTCTTCCTATTAATTAGGATGACAAAGAACAAAGAAAAATACAGCACAGGAAGGGGCCCTTCAGCCCACCAAGCCTGTGCCAATCATGATGCTTTAACTAAAGAAAAACCTTGTGCCCTTACTCGGTCCGAATCCCTCTACTCCCTCCCCATTCATGTACTCTTCCAAATGCCTCATAAATTCAGTGATACTAAAGCCAATTTGTAGCCTGCTGCCACAACTCTGACTGAAAGTAGAACTTGACAATTTTGGGGTGATATCAGGAGATACTTTTCTTCGGGGGGAAGGGGTGGAAATGAATTGAAAATTTGAAAACTGACAGATTTATGTTAGGTGAGGGTTATCGATCCAAGGATGGGAAATTAAATTGAAATACTGTGCAGTCAAAATCTAATTGAATAGCAGAACATATTATGGTTACAGAATGACATGCTCTTGTCCCATAGTTCTTATGATTGTGCCAGCTCTTTGAAAAGAGCTATAAGATTAGCTCCACTCCACTGTTCTTTTCCTGATTGCCTCAAGAAGTTTTATATTTCCATTATATATCCAATTACTTTTTAAATCTATTTTCACTATGCTTAAGGCAGTCTAACTCAGTACAGAGAAGAAATTCTGACACATTCATTAGAATGGACAATGCTATTTTAAAGATGATTTGAAGTAATAGATTGGGGATCTGAAATGGGATTCCCTTCCCTGCCCAATATGGAGTACCATTCACAACGGTCTGTTTATATCAAGGGAGCTGATGTTTGATGCTTTAAAATGAAGACTAGAAGCAGAAGCACTTGATATGATTCTGTACAAGTCTGTAACTCACCAGCAAATCACCGTCTGTGAGTTTCAGAGTCAAACGGTCATCTTGATATGCTGTAAAAAGGAGGGAGTTGATCACTGGCTCCGAGACCCAGAGATTGAACATTCTGCTCTCCACTCTCTCAACTGGGATGGCACTGGGTTTCTGTGCAACTGGAGAGTTCTTGTAGGAAACACTACCCTGTGAGACACAACGGTAAGCAGCAGATATCCAAGGCTCATAAACACCAATGCAAAGTGCAATTCGAAAGACAGATATTTTGGAAAAGAGCTTATGATTAATTTTAGACATGTGGTGAATATTGGACTAAAAAAGTGACTTTGGATCCATGATTCCCAAATATTCTCCAGCACTGGGAATTTCATTTCTGGAACTGCTGTAGGCTAAATAATCGAGATTGATGGATTTAATTAGTCAACAACTACCAGGGTGGCAGAAGGCAACTTAGATAGGCCATGGTCCTTTTTCATGGAGTAATCACTATGAAGTGATTCAGGGGAATGGGCCTGCATATTCACATGATTCCAGTTGTTTTGATGAGAGTATCAATCATTGCACTGACTAGTAGCAGAGGGGAGGGGAATGAGATAAGAAACAATAGCACAGTCAGACAATAGAGAGAAAGACAAATTCTCTACCTTGTTGTGCAACTTGGTACAATAAATAATATGAATAAGATTAATGACCATTGCTTTACCTCTAAAGTTAACTCAGTCTCTGCTCAACAACAGGTTTAGTATCTCAAAGGTGAGTAAGAGGTTAGTCCTTAGGATGAGAAGTTCATCTCAAATGGAGGTGTTAAAAGTACTTATATGCTATGGAAATAGGCATTCACTCAGAGAGGTAGAACTTTATGTGCGTGCCATTTATTGCTATTTAAACATTGCAGCAGTTTCTTCCAATTATCAGGCTTTAAATATCCAAGGCGGGACCCCTTTCAGCCTAGACTCCAGCCCCATCCTACCCAGGCCCTATCCCCATAACCCCACGTTATTTATCCCACTTCCCGAGGCTAGCTCAGCCCAGCCCCATCCATCCAGGGATTACCTGAGGCCAGCTCCCTTTCAGCCCAGCCCCATCCATCCAGGGATGACCCGAGGCCAACTTCCTTTCAACCCAGACTCCAGCCCCATCCATCCAAGGATTACCGAAGGCCAGAGTCTTTCAGCCCAGACTCCAGCCCTATCTGTCCAGAGACTACTCAAGGTTGGACCCCTTTCAGACCAGGCTGCAGCTCCATTCAGCACTTGCTGCTGAAAGATGGGATCACGTTCAGATCTGGTTTAATTAGCTCTCCAATACCTTAGCAGATACTTTAAAGGAAGAAGAATAAAGGTGTGTGAATTTTCAGAGCTGATGAAAAAGAACGTGCTGCCTGTGGGGAAGGTCCAGCAGAACACTTTAAAGCAATGGTGCTGAAAAGACTCAGTGATGTAACAGACTGCACTCATTCCATTACACTATTAATAGAAACAGTTCCACTGTAAATAAATTAATTCAGCTCAGAGTCAGACTGAAATATTCCACGTCTCAGAAAAAAAACTGAAGTCCAATTTTGATTGTGATTCTAACCTATTGGATCCTGTCAGTCATATTCTGTCACTGCAGCAGGTGGTCAGGAAGGCGAATGAGATGCTGGCCTTCATAGCGAAGGGGGATTGAATATAAAAGTAGGGAGGTCTTGCTGCAGCTGTATAGGGTATTGGTGAGGCCGCAACTGGAGTACTGTGTGCAGTTTTGGGCGCCGCACCTGCGCAAAGATATTTTGGCCTTGGAGGGAGTGCAGAGGAGGTTTACTAGGCTGATACCGGAGTTGAGGGGGTTGAGCTATGAGGAGAGGCTGAATAAACTGGGCTTGTACTCGTTAGAGTTTAGAAGAATGAGAGGAGATCTCATTGAGACGTATAAGATGATGAATGGGATGGATAGGATAGAGGTGGAGAGACTCTTCCCGCTCAAAAAAGACAATAGGACTAGGGGGCACAGCCTCAAGATAAAGGGGGGGCGGTTTAGAACGGAGTTGAGGAGGAACTTCTTCACTCAAAGGGTGGTGAATCTCTGGAATTCTCTGCCCGTTGAAGTGGTGGATGCTGCCTCGCTAAATATTTTTAAGACGCGGGTTGATGGGTTTTTGATAAGAGAGGGGATTAAGGGTTATGGGGAGAGGGCGGGAAAGTGGAACTGAGCAGCGACAGATCAGCCATGATCTTATTGAATGGCGGGGCAGGCTCGAAGGGCTGGATGGCCTACTCCTGCTCCTATTTCTTATATTATCTATTTATTTATTTAAGTGCCTCCTTCCTGCCATTACTCAACTGCCAATTTGGCCTCTGACTACTCCAGCCTGGTTTATTAACTGATCACAGCACCAGCTGCAGGATAGTCCCTGCTCGCTCTCTCTCCGTTCAGAGTACTTCCTCCTCTAATTGCCCCTCCCTCATAATGGCTCCCAATCTCCATTCAGTGCCTGCCTCTGTTGTGTGATCCAAGCTGGGTAACTCCTCCTGTTTCCCTATGCTGTAATATATAAATCCATACTCCTATGGTGCACAGAAATCTTTAAATCTTGTCAGGTTCGTCTTATGAATAACAGTCAAAGAAATCATTGAATCCCTAGAGTATAGAAGGAGGCCAGTCAATCCATCAAGTCTGCATCGACTCTTCGACAGAGTATCCTCCCAGGTCCTATCCCCTTAATCCCACGTATTTATCCCACTAATCCCCCTTACCCTACACATCTTGGAACACTAAGGAGCAATTTACTATGGCCAGTCAACCTAACCTGCATATCTTTAGAAACGGAGTATCAGAGAAAACCCACGCACACACGGGGAGAACGTGCAAACTCCACACAGACAGTTACCCAAGGTTGGAATTGAATCCAGGTCCCTGGCACTGTGAGGCAGCAGTGCTAACCACTGTGCCATCCATAGATCACAGATAAAAGTTTTACAATGGGGCTTAGTGCAGGTTAACTCAAAATATGAGGTGCCGAATTTTCACGACGTTATCCAAAGGCCGCAGTGGATTTTCCTGTTTGTGCTTTGCACACTTACCTTGTGCCATGATTCAATGTATCCTGAGGTATGTACTGGATCAGCAGTTAATTCAACACTTGTTGCAATCTCCCCATCCTGTATGAACAATGCTGTATGAAGAGAGAAGGTGCTGGTTATAAAAAGGCTACATTGCTAAAAGTACGCTCAGCACAGCTTTCAAATAGGTGGCCTAGCAATTAATGCTGCAGGATTGGAAGACCCAAGTTCAATCCCGACTGGTGTTTCCACTAGGACTTCCCCTCAAGGAGAAATGAATTGTTAATCTTCCAACACAAGATCTATAGTAGGGGCCTCAGAGTCAGCAGGTCATAGCCTCAAATCCCACAATGGATTTGAGCAAAGTAATCTAGATTGGTGCTTCAGCGCTGTATTAAGGGTGCTCTGTATTGTCAGAAGCAGTTATTTAGATGGGATGTTCAGCCACAGCCCTGTCCTGATTATTTACATCAACCTGGCACGATTCAGAAAGCTACAGGACGTTCTCTGCCGGCCAGCATTTCTCCCTCAAACAACACTGGCACTGGCAAATTGGACTTGGGCCTAGATAACAAGAGTAACTGTTCTTCAGAAAGTAATCCTTTGAGGTGTCCTTTGGAGGTACCTTTCTTAGGCCCAAACCTTCCTTTCATTGTGGCCAGTGCATTTCCTTCCTTTATTAGAGATCAGCAATGATGGTACTGAATGGTGGAGCAGGCTCGATGGGCTGAATGGCCAACTCCTGCTCCTAGTTCTTATGTTCGGTTGTACACAATCCCTCTCTTCTGTAGTGCTGCCAACAGGCTGGGATTGTAAATATCTGTGGACATATGGAAAGCCTGGTTATCTAATCATCTGATCACAGAATTCCTACAGTGCAGAAGGAGGCCATTTGGCCCATCAAGCTTGCACTAATAACAATCCCAGCCAGGCCCTATCCCTGTAACCCCACATATTTACCTGGCTAATCCCCCTGACACTAAGGGACAACTTACAATGGCCAATCAACTTAACCCGCACGTCTCTGGACTGTGGGAGGAAACTGGAGCACCATGAGAAAACCCACGCTGACACGGGGAGAACATGCAAACGCCACACACATAGTGACCCAAGGGTGGAATTGAACCTGGTGCTGTGAGACAGCAATGCTAACCACTTTGCTGCCATGCCACTCATCGTGGTAAAGGATGGGAAAATATGAAGTGATAACAATCTCACTATTGTTTATGAAAGGTTATCTCTTACCTGCCTGACGTAGAGTGAAGTCTGCCAGTAGATTTGCCATCTTATAAATTTCTGTACAGATCTTAAAACATACAATTCCAGATTAGAGAGAATGTTGGGAACATGCTGTTACAAGTTTGTTTTCATGAATGGAACAATCCTGGCAGAAACACAAAATCAAACTAATCAAAGTAATTAAATATAAAGAGCATGGATTAGACAAAATTAAATTTCTTCAGAATAAAAAGAATATGCCATTTCTGCAAGGAGTTACAACTCTACCATATGTCAATTATGCTCTAAAAATAGGTCTGTTATCTTTGTCTGAGGCAGAAGTAACTCCTTGAATCAGGCCTGGTGTTTACAGATACAGGGTGACCCTTAAATACAGGTTGGACCCTTAGAGGATGAGAGGGGGGACTTAGTGGTAGGGGATGGGGATATGGCTGAGGTCTTGAATAACTTTTTTGTTTCGGTCTTCACGGAGGAGGACGTGAATAATTTGCCGGGTGTTAGAGATGGAAAGGTGGTAGGACTGGAGGGTCTCAATGACATTATTGTTACTAGAGAGGCGGTGCTCGACAGACTGGAGGGACTGATTGTGGACAAGTCCCCAGGACCGGATGGAATGCATCCGAGGGTTCTGAAAGAAATGGCGGAGGTGATGGTGGATGCCTTGGTGGTTATTTTCCAAACGTTGCTGGATTCCGGGGAAGTGCCGGAAGATTGGAAAATGGCTAATGTTATGCCGTTGTTTGAGAAGGGTGGCAGGCAAAAGGCAGGGAATTATAGGCTGGTTAGTTTAACGTCTGTTGTAGGTAAAATGTTAGAATCCGTCATCAAGGAGGAAATAGCGAGGCATCTTGAGGGGAATTGCTTGATAGAGCAGACGCAGCACGGTTTCGTTAAGGGGAGGTCGTGTCTGACAAATTTACTGGAGTTCTATGAGGATGTGTCTAGGGCGGTGGATAGAGGGGAGCCGGTGGATGTGGTCTTTCTTGATTTTCAGAAGGCGTTTGACAAGGTACCTCACAAGAGGTTATTGCAGAAGGTCGAGGGACATGGAGTTGGGGGTAGGGTGTTAGCGTGGATAGAGGATTGGTTGTCAAATAGGAGGCAGAGAGTGGGGGTCAATGGGTGCTATTCGGATTGGCGGTTGGTGACTAGTGGAGTGCCCCAGGGGTCGGTGCTGGGGCCTCAGCTATTTACCATTTATATAGATGATCTGGAGGAGGGAACCGAGTGTATGGTGTCAAAATTTGCTGATGACACCAAGATTGGTGGAACGGCAAATTGCGCGGAGGGTGTGGAGAGTCTGCAGAAGGATCTAGATAGGCTGGGCGAATGGGCCAGGAACTGGCAAATGGAATTTAATGTTGGCAAGTGCGCGGTGGTCCACTTTGGTAGGAATAATGGTAGGAAGGATTATTACTTACGTGGCGAAAAACTGCAGCAGGCGACGGTGCAGAGGGACCTCGGGGTCCTTGTGCATGAGTCGCAAAAACCCAGCTTGCAGGTGCAGCAGGTGGTCAGGAAGGCTAATGGGATGCTGGCCTTCATAGCGAGGGGGATTGAATATAAAAGTAGGGAGGTCTTGCTGCAGCTGTATAGGGCATTGGTGAGGCCGCAGCTGGAGTACTGTGTGCAGTTTTGGGCGCCGCACTTGCGCAAGGATATTTTGGCCTTGGAGGGAGTGCAGAGGAGGTTTACTAGGCTGATACCGGAGTTGAGGGGGTTGAGCTATGAGGAGAGGCTGAATAAACTAGGCTTGTACTCGTTAGAGTTTAGAAGAATGAGGGGCGATCTCATTGAGACGTATAAGATGATGAATGGGATGGATAGGATAGAGGTGGAGAGACTCTTCCCGCTCAGAAAGGATAGTAGGACTAGGGGGCACAGCCTCAAGATAAAGGAGGGGCGGTTTAGAACGGAGTTGAGGAAGAACTTCTTCACTCAAAGGGTGGTGAATCTCTGGAATTCTCTGCCCGTTGAAGTGGTGGAGGCTGCCTCGCTAAATATTTTTAAGACGCGGGTTGATGGGTTTTTGATAAGAGAGGGGATTAAAGGTTATGGGGAGAGGGCGGGAATGTGGAACTGAGCCACGGAAGATCAGCCATGATCTTATTGAATGACGGGGCAGGCTCGAAGGGCTAGATGGCCTACTCCTGCTCCTATTTCTTATGTTCTTATGTGACTTCTTCAGTCATGAAGGCAGACTAAATGCCTGTTGTACTTCACAAGTTTTGGAAAGAATTCTGGCACACAGAAACAAGACAAAATCTCTCTCTTGAGAATTATTGAAGAAAAGGAGAGAAGCAATGTCAACCTGCACACATAAAATGAAGAAGGATTACCTGTCCTTTGACAGTATGTCTCAAAGTGAATGAGACAAAATCGGTGAACAGTCGTTGAATCCAGCCGGCCCTGTTTAGACAGCAGGAAGAACACAAGGCTAAAACAATCAAATATCCTCATTGGTTTCATACACTAGCCAGCGACAATATTTAGCAAAATGAAGAAACAAGGCAAGCAGATGAAAATAATAACATATTAAAAATTCTCTCCTGGGATTTGGCCATCACTGGCATCGTCCCTCTGTAGTTACTGTGAGAAGGTAGTGTTGTCATGCCCGAGGAGATTATTCTTTGCCATGGCTTAATATGACCCAGTGGTTTCTTAGGTCACTTCACAGTGCAAGAAAGAGGTATTCACATTGCGTGTGCTCCACCATAGTCCAGATGACCATGGGCCACTAGTCCTTTTAAGGGGGAATGCTGACTGGTGGTGATTTAACTTGAGGGTCGCCACACAAGGGGCAAGGTTGAGAAGGTGGGGCCTTCATGAAGAATGTACAGGAATTGAAACCACACTGTTGGCATCGCTCCACATCACTAACTAACTGTCCAGCCAACTTAGCTAACTGACACACCACATTGGTGAAAAACTGGAGTCACATACAGGCTGAGTGGACAAGACAGGCAGGTTTCTTTCCTTAAATATTCTAATAGTTTCATGACCACTTCTACTTAGACCATCTTATTTCCAGATTTAATTTTTGTTTCAAAGCTGAATTCAAACTCTCAAACTGCTGTGAAGAATTTGAATCCTATTTGTCTGGATTATTAACCACTACACTTTCATACCCAGCATACATTTTCAAAACTGAGAAGGATTAGGAGAAACTGAAAGAATTAAAGATTCTGGATGATAGTATAAAGATTTGCATTGGAATTAGTCCGGCACCCAGCATTTCAAACATACCGGTAGAAAGTTGGCATTTCTGAATCCCTGCTGTCGAGTGGGAAAATAAACAGACAAAATAACTAGTGTGCATCCCCACAGAAACATGTTTTCCCTTCCAGAACACCCAGTTAAATCTGTTCATGTAGCCCTTCCCCCTTGAGTAAATGTCATTGAGCCCAAAATTGCACCAAATTTCAGCCCAACCACCAAGTTTAAGTTTTTAAGTTTACTTATTAGTGTCACAAGTAGGCTTACATTAACACCATAATGAAGTTACTGTGAAAATCCCCTAGTTGTCACACTCCGGCAGCTGTTTGGTTATGCTGAGGGGGAATTTAGCATGGCCAACGCACCTAGCCAGCACGTCTTTCGAACCGTGGGACGAAGCCGGAGCACCCAGAGGAAACCCATGCAGACATGGGGAGAATGTGCAGACTCCACACAGTCACCAAAACCGGGAATTGAACAAGTTATGCAGTATACCTCAATTAACTACCCACCAATACTGCTGCGTGTGTATTGATGATGTATTTTAATACAGGCATGCAATATCATTCTGTTTGCTGCCCCATTAGCAAATCATCAGTCCTGGGTAATCAGTCGCAGTGCATAACAGTGCTTTGATTGATAACAAAACTGGAGGTAGGTTATAAGCAAGCCAGAACATGTTGTAATACAAACAGAATGAGCTATCTGTTGGTAATGACAGGGCACAAATTTAAAGTTATTGGCAAAAGAGCCAGACTCGACACAAGGAAAACATTTTTTTTACTGACCAAGGTTGCTATGAACTGGAATGAATTCTGGAAGCAGATTCTCCAATAACTTTCAATGGGAAATTGGATCAATACTTGATAAGCAAGGCTATGGGGAAGAGCAAGGGAGTGGAATTAATTGGATAATTATTTTGAAGAGTTGGAACAGGCACAATGGTTCTGAAGCAAAATTTTAGGACCACCTGCCAGCGACCTTTACCATCTGGAAGGACAAAGATGGCAGATACCTCACAACACCACCACCTGGCGGTTTCTCTCCAAGCCACACACCATCCAGATTTGGAAATATATCGCCTGTCTTTCTGTCACTGGGTCAAAATGCTGGAATTCCCTCCTTAACAGCAGTGTGAGTGTACCTACATCCCAGTGACTGCATACGTTCAAGAAGTCAGCTCACTGCCACCTTCTCAAGGGCAGTTAGGGATGGGCAATAAATGCTGGTCTAGTCCGCGATGTCCACAAGCAAATAAAAAGAAAATGAAGGTTCCACTTTAGTTGCAACTGTGAATTTGCACCCAAGTGCGCTGGCAATCACTCTTATTCAGATGCAAGTCATGTTGCCACTCAGATTCATTTGCATAAATCACAAACAAAAACATTGTCAAAAACAGTGCGATCAGCAAAAATAACGCAACCAGGATGCTGTCTGGTATGGAAGGACTGAGCTATGAGGAGAGATTGGGCAAATTGGGGCTGTTCTCCTTAGAAAGGCGGAGAATGAGGGGAGATCTAATAGAGGTGTATAAAATTATGAAGGGTATAGGTAGAGTGAACAGTGGTAAGCTTTTTCCTAGGTTGGATACAAAAATTACGAGGGGCCACGGGCTTAGGGTCAGGGGGGTGAGGTATAATTCGGATGTTAGAGGGAGGTTTTTCACACAGAGGGTGGTGGGGACCTGCAATGCACTGCTTAAGAGTGCTAACCTGGTGTAGTTTTATTATTACAGCTGAACAGGGGATTATCACCAAAAATTAGCCTATTTATACAATACATTGCAATGTATCATTGGTGCTTCCAAGGTGGTTGATGATTGGGGAAGCATTCTTTGGTGTATGCCCAAGTGCGGCATGAAAATCCTTGGCGGTTTAACCACCATTTTCCCTGTGCTAATATCCTGTATTTTCTCTGGTCGAATAAGCAATGGCAGTAGCCACTTTAAAGACACAAGTTCTATAGCTCTGTCATTGTTATCCTTAGCTGTGCAACACTGGGCCAAATATGGCCACATCTGTTATTCTGATATCCATCCCCATCTTTCAATATATCCTTTCATTACTTGTATGATGGGAGGCGCTGGATACAATGAATAATCTGAACCAACTGTATTGGTAATTTCATATCCTGTCTCTTCCTACATGTACCTGTTTGAAAACAATCTTGCTGTACTCTCCCAGTCTTTCAGAGTTTGTTGAGTTATTTGTAAAAACTGAAAAACTTCCAGTAAAAATATATTTTTTAGAAACTCTAATAGGTTTGTCAAACATGATTTCCCGGAACAGGGTGACAGAATTGAAACTAAACCCTCACCACGTAGGGTATTGTATGTCGCAGATGCCAAAAGTGATACTTGAGACAATTTTTTCGATTCATTTTTGAGAGATTGTCAAATAACCACAGATTTTCCACTGCAACAGAAACTCAGACTTACTCCTTGTGCCTTTGTATTTGCAGCATTAACTTGTCAAAGTTCAGCAGGCAATCAGTGACAGTTACGGCAATTCGTCCATTGTCACAGGCTGTAAGAAATCAAAGTTTGTGTATAATGTCATGTCAGGAATTACACAGGATCTTTGCAGGATACAGCTTTATTGGCCGTAAATCCAGACTGATGCAGTCCTTGACAAAAATAGGACCTCATTTCTTTCCCATCAGGTGAAAACAAAACCTTTTCTTGATCAAGCTTTAAATGCAATATAGAATCCATAGAATCCCCACAGTGCAGAAGGAGGCATTCAGCCCTTTGAGTCTGCACTGACAACAAATCCACCTCGGCCCTATCCCCATAACCCCAAATATTTTCCCTGTTACACAAGTCCTTGAAGGTGGCAGTGCAGGTGGAGAAGGTGGCAAAGAAGGCCTATGGTATGCTTGCCTTTATAGGGAGGGGTAGAGAGTATAAAAGCTGGCGTCTAATGTTGCAGTTGGACAGAACGTTGGTTTGCCCGCCTTTGGAGTACTGCGTCCAGTTCTGGTCGCCTTACTACTGGAAGGACGTGGAGACCCTGGAGAGAGTGCAGAGGAGGTTTACCAGGATGCTGCCTGGTATGGAAGGACTGGGTTATGAGGAGAGATTGGGCAAATTGGGGCTGTTCTCCTTAGAAAGACGGAGAAGGAGGGGAGATCTAATAGAGGTGTATAAAATTATGAAGGGTATAGATAGAGCGAACAGTGGTAAGCTTTTTCCTAGGTTGGATACAAAAATTACGAGGGGCCACGGGCTTAGGGTCAGGGGGTGAAGTATAATTCGGATGTTAGAGGGAGGTTTTTCACACAGAGGGTGGTGGGGACCTGGAATGCACTGCCAAGTAGGGTGGTGGAGGCAGGCACGCTAGAGTTGTTTAAGGTTTACTTAGATAGGCATATGAGCGGACTAGAGATGGAGGGATACAGGAGACTGTTCTAAATAAAGATCAAGAGCCTTGGGACATCCCTGGGAAACAACTGATTCCTATGGACCTTCCAACATATTTCATGGCTCACTTGTCTTACTTCTGAGCTTCTGGGGATTCTGTAAATGTCTGTCTGAATTGTGCATGTTTATTGATGTATTTTCTTTTACTTCACAGGTGATTGGGTCCGCCTTGTTGCCCAACAAGGGGCATACACGCGGTGGGTCGTGCAAGGGCTGATCTTGGATGTTGCTTCGAGAGTTGCCTAGTGCTTCACGTCGTTAGTGTACGCTTAAATTGGACCATCTGACTGGCAACACGACAGCTCAGTGACTATCACTGTTTGCTGTGCAGATACATGGATTTGGGCCTGTGTCTGCGGGAGTTTGCACATACTCCCCGTGGTTGCGTGGGTTTTCTCCAGGTGCTCCGGTTTACTCCCACACCCCAAAAACGTGCTCTTAGGCTGATTGGTGTAACAAATTGTCCCTAAATTAGTCTTCCCTCAATCTTCCCCAATAGGCGAAGACAAAGGTCATAGGTAGAGGAGGGCATTCATAATGTTAAAATGGCGGCGCGGGCTCGTTGGGCCGAAGGGCCTGTTTCCCGTGCTGTGTTGTTCTTTGTTTGTTTAATCCCTCTAACCTATACATCCTGGGATACCAAAGGACAATTTAGCGTGGCCAATGTACCTAATCCGCACATCTTTGGACTGTGGGAGGAAACTGGAGCACCCGGAGAAAACCCCACGCAGACATGGGGAGAACATGCAAACTCCACACAAACAGTGACCCGAGTCGGGAATCGAACCCAGGTCCCTGAAGGTCTGAGGCAGCAATGCTAACCACTGTGCCACCATGCTGCCTCTTATGCTGACCATAGACACAAAAAAAAGTCTCCACATTATTCATTACCACAATGTTTGCATACAAATGACCTACTAATAGTGTGACTCATGACCAGCCATGGTACAAAGATTATCAGAAGAACAAATCATTGTTGCGGGGGGGGGAAATTGGTGCATTTTCTGTATGAAGTAGTTCCACCCTGACCCACAAACAGCTGCACACTCACTATTTGACCTCTAACAATGTCACAGTTGTATTTTTCCAAATAGTTCATGTTCGCTCCTTTCATATTTTCTTCATTGGTTTCCTCATTGCCAATTGTTACAAACCTTATCTATTTCAAAACTCAAATGACCAATGTCCTGTTGACTTCCATGACTTTGCCTCCTCCAGCCCATTTCCAAGCTCCTCACACCCTGCTCCCACCTGGAGCCTCTACATGCAAGCTTTGTTTCTGTGCTTCTGCATCACAGCCTCCAACCCAGTGTCTCCCTTCCAACATCAGAGGTTAATCATTTAACCCTTGAAATTGAATTATACCTCTATCTTTATCCTTCTTGTCTAATATCAGGAACTTCTCATCTCAAGAACTTCTTTCTTCAATCATGCCTTCAATTTCTTCTTCTCAAATCCCCATGCTTGCTTCACTGTGCCCAACCCTGCCTGCCCACCACCACCCCCCCCCACCACTCCTCAGAACACCCTCACATGCTGCAATGTGCCTCATCCCATCCGCTCTAATGCCTCAGGCCTTGTGATGGCTAGACTTAGACTCCATCTCTCAGAAAGTCCATGGCAAGTTCTAACATTACAACAAAGCCTCACCTAATTTCGAATCCACTATTTTTTTAAAATGTATTCTTTCACAGCATCTGGGCATCACTGGCAAGACCGGGATCTGTTGCTGATCCCTAATTGCCTTTGAACTGAGTGCCTTGCCACACCATTTTAGAGGGATGCTCAGAATCAACCATATTGCTGTGTGTCTGGAGTTACATGTAGGCCAGACCAGGTAAGGACAGCAGATTTCCTTCCCTGAAAGACATTAGTGAATCACATGGGCTTCTGCAACAATCAACCATTGTTTCACAGTCACCATTGCTAAGGCTAGCTTTACAATTCCAGCCTATTACTTGAATTTCAATTCCATCAGCTGCCCAGATGGATTTGAACCCTTGTCTACAGAACATTAGTCTGGGCCTCTGGATTATTAGTCCAGTGACAATGCCACCAGTATTATGGGAATATATTGAAAAGGCTGAGGAATATTGTAGCCCAGGTGAATGAGGGTGCATGGAAATGAAACAGAAGTAATAAAAAGTGCATTCCTTTAAAAAAAAAGTTGAAATTGTACATCAATAAAGGGAAAGGGTTAGACAGAAATCACGACCCACACATACCAAATTTTAAAGAGTTAGATTGACATTTTCAATGAATTATATAACAGAGTGAGTCTGACTTGCTATTTCATAGAATATTAATTATCACACTCACCTAAAGTTAGAGCAAGATTAAGATCAGTCTGGGACTCAATTTCAAAATCCAATGAGTGATTTAGATTTAACCTAAGAAAAAAATAATTGAAGGACACTGAGGAATATCCAACCACACTCCAATACAGTCACATGTATATAAACACTTCTCTGATGAATGTAATTCCACCGCTCAAACAGTGCCATGAAACTTATCCCCAGCTCACCCCAACATTCAACATTTGGATGTATCAGACTCAATTTCATCAACATTTCTCCAAGGATGTGCAAGTTACCTCCTCCAACATTATGAACCTACAAGTTTTTAAAAGCCAAACTTTGTATTGTCTAACGACTACTTTCTCATTTTACCTCAACTTTTTTTCCCCAATCTCCTTCACAGTGCAAACAAGCTCCAATCAATTTTATAAGCTGCTCATTGCAATTAAGAATAAAGAAGGAAAGAGTACTTACTAACGATATGCGTTTAAAGATTGAGGGGTAGAAGTTTGTTGAAGGCTGCGTTTAGAGCCCATAGTAAAAAGTCTGACAACACCAGGTTTTAGTCCAACCTATTTATTTGATAATATACTCACAAGCTTTCGAGGGACACCCTCTTCGTCAGGTGAATGTCTAAAACCTGGTGTTGTCAGACTTTTTACCGTGTTTACGCCAGTCCAACGCCGGCATACCCACATTTAGAGCCCATACCCAGTGATAAGTTCAGCATTCGCCAATAGGAAAGTAAAGTGTGCATTACGCAAGTAGGGGGTGGCTAATATCTATTAGCAGTGGCCACCTGAATAACAGCTCTGACAGGGGTAGCAGTGGCCTGAATGCTTGTCCAGATTGGGTACAAGCCATCCATTGCTATTCACCACGATGCCTATTCTACACCTGAAAAGCGGACACATATGGTACTGCCATCATGGTGCCTATTCTAGACCTGAAAAGCGGACACACCTTGTATTGCCATTGTTAAATGTTTAGAATAAGAATGCCAGAAAACAGTGGAATAGTAGCAGCTTTAAGAAGCTCTCTTTTCACAAGTTTTCATGTAATGGGAACTATTCACACTTTTAGACCATCACTGAGGCTCTGTTGCTGCACCTGCAGCAAGGCTAATGACAACATTCATCCAAAAATATGTGGGTTAGATTGATTGGCCATGCTCAATTGCCCACAGTGTCAGGGTGATTAGCAGGGTAAATATGTGGAGTTACAGGGATATGGCCTGGGTGGGATTGTTATTGGTGCAGGCCTGATGGGCTAAATGGCCTCCTTCTGCACTGTAAGCATTCTATAATGCTATGATTTTAATTATGTACAAATTCAACATCCTTATTTTGTTGCACTTGAGAACCATACCAGAACCTTCAATATTAACAACAGGTTCACTAATATCCTTTAGGGAAGGAAATCTGCCATCCTTACAAGGTCTGGCCTTCATGTGGCTCCAGAGCCACAGCAATGTGGTGGACTCTCATCTGCCCCCAAGCAACTAGGGATGGACAATAAATACTGGCCAGCCAGTGACATCCATGTCCCTACAACGAACAAAGAAAAGGTCAAATAACATACAGAAAATGTTGGAAAATCTCAGCAGGTGTGACAGCATCTTTCAGATGTAGAATAGGCATCGTGATGAATAGCAATGGATGGCTTGTACCCAATCTGGACAAGCATTCAGGCCAACGTTTCGAGTGTAGATGGCCCTTCATCAGAGCTCAACGTTGGGTCTTTTCTCTCCCCACAGAAGCTGTCAAATCTGCTGAGATTTTCCAGCATTTTCTGTTTTGTTTCAGATTCCAGCATCTGCAATATTTTGCTTTTATCTTAAATAACACATATTCTATAAGCAGGATTTATATTAACCAGGCTTCCTTATAATTCTCTGACATTTATGAAGGGATTGGATGATACAGTACCTGCTCAAAACAAGGATTTATTTTTCTTTATTCTTTCATGGGGTGTGGGCAATGTCGGTAAGGCCAGCATTTATTGCCCATCCCTAACTGCCCTTAAACTGAGTGGCTTGTTAGGCTATTTCAGAGGGGAGTTGAGAGTCGAGCACATTGCTGTGGGTCTGGAATCAATATAGGCCAGAGTGGATAAGGATGCCAGATTTCCTTCTCTAACAGGTATCAGTGGACCAAGTGGGTTTTTATAACACCCAGTGATAGACTGAGAATTGTGCTTTACATTCCAGATTTATTAACTGAATTTAAATTCCACCAGCTGCCATGGTGGGATTTGAACACCAATCCCCAGAGCATTAGCCTGGGCCCTTGGATTACCAGTTCAGTGACAGTACCATTGTACCACCATCTCCCCATGAGTTTAATGATTTATAGTCTTCATCATCTTCAAAGATTAATACTAGCAACTGTCAAATTCCAATTCCAATTATCTTCCCATACCTACTGGTGCACTAAGGTAGACTTTTGCCTATCTCCACAGCTAGTAATTCCCTGAACAGGTCACTAGTCAGCCATCAGGGGATTATAGCTGAAGGAGCACCACTTCACGTTAAGCATGGCGGACCAGGAGTCTCTCCCGCTCTTACTGCCAGTTGTTGGGATGTTGGAGGAATTTGCAGGTTGACTCTCAAGCTGTTTGACCGTATTATGAACGCTCCTTCCTGGAGTGGGACTTGAACCCGGAGCTGCTGTTCAGAGGCAGGAACACAATCCACGTTGCCACACTACCTCCAGTCAGCAGCCCTAAAGACAGCTAATTCACAGTTAACATAGTAGTTGTCGTTGATACTTTAACACCTTAACGTCCGCTTATTCACACAATTCTGAATCTATCAGAATTTCTGAATCCACTAGGATATTCATTATGCTGCATATAGTACACTGAACAACCTAATATAATGCCAGATGAAAGTCTAGTTAGTTTCTAGTCTATTTTATAGGGAGTTTTCTCTGTGTTTACCCACTCCCTTTCAGAAAGATGTCTACCCATTTGAAGGATGTTATCCTCAGTAAAAGTGCGGAACAAATTAATCTTTCATTAATCCATGTACATATAATATAAAAACATAAGCTGTGATTCACACATTGTTCATCAGCAAGAAAGCCAGAGTAATCCCAGCCGTGGCCATTCTTAATGTGATACATTGGCCATCAGGCAGTTAACTGACAGGCATCAGGGTTTCCATCTCTTTAATGGTGGAGATCCTGCCTCCAAGAGCTGTTGACCCATCAGATGGCTGGCGTCAAGTCCCAGCAGCTCCCCCAGGAGTGACGGCCACTGCTGGTACTGTAACCAGTTCCAAACAGTGATGATAGAGAGGACTTTAGAATTAAGGTAGGTGCATGGGGCTCACCTCAGCCTGATTCTGGCAAGAGAATTGGGAGATGGGGTGGGGGGTTGTCACTATGGAGGGGGGAGGTCAGTCTGAGATTTTGGGGCCCTTCATGGGCCACAGCGTGCCTAATGTGGCCATTGATTGAGCATTTAATGGGAAGTCCGTCTTCAATCTCCTCCACCCCTGACTTTATCAGGACAAGTCAGAGCAATGGCAGACAATCCATGCCTTTCTCCCACTTCCCCCGGCAGGAACTTTAACCCCATTATTTTATGCTATTTTCTAACATTTAAGTTATTCCTTTCCCGTGGCCTTGGCTACCTTTATTAAAGCTCATTTACAGATGTGGGCATCGCTGGCTAGGCCAGCATTTATTGCCCATCCTGATCAAGAGGGAAGACGTATTCTCGGATCGCTCACATGGGGAAACCTCTCTTATTTCCTTCTGTAACTGGTGATGACAGTGAGTTTGTGAGTGCAGAATGACTCGTCTGCTCATCTCTGGGCCTCATCACTGGGGGGGTGGGGGGGGGCAGGGGTCACGGAAGGGGCAAAGTGGAAATGATTCACATCAACAAAACCCAATTATTCTGCACCAATCTGTATATCCGTTTTTGTCCAAATCCAAACACAAAGGTTGTTTAGTTAAAATTGAATACTTGCAGCCAGTTGGAGTAAGCATAGTTCATGGTTCCCTGGAAGGCAGCAGCTACATTCTCGATAGAGATTAGAATTCCTTTCTCATCACTGAGGTCAGCATCGCTTTTTTCCACAGACATATTGTTTATCTGCAAACTCATAAAACAGAGAAATATGCTTTAGTAAACTGCTTTGGTTGAACTGATTTAACTAGTTTATATATAAGCTCCTGGGGCCTTTTTTAGAGAACAGGCAGAGATTCATTTCCACTTTAGCAATTTGCATCCACACACAATTCATCCTTCAGCTTCACGTGGCCCTTTCAGAACAAATGCAATCTCCAATGATGGTCACTCCAATGCAATCAAAGCTTGGCGCACAATGAAGTGTTTAGAAAACCAACTTCTTTTATTATTCATTTGTGGAACATGGGCATCGCTGGCTGGCCAGCATTTATTGTCCATCCTTAGTTGTCCCTAAGAAATGGTGGTGAGCTGCCTTCTTAAATTGCTGCGGTCCACATGCTGTGGGTTGACCCACAATGCCATTAGGGAGGAAATTCCAGGATTTTGACCCAGTGACTGTGAAGGAACTGCAATATATTTCCAAGTCAGGATGGCGAGTGTCGTGGAGGGGAACTTGCAGGTGATGGTGTTCCCATGTATCTGCTATCCTTGTCCTTCTTGATGGAAGTGGTTGTGGGTTTGAAAAGTGCCGCCTAAGGATTTTTGTGCTGTCTATGGATCTAAGGAGCCAACTGTATAATTCAGCTAGGTCAAACTATTCTCATGTTTGAGTCAGCAAGTTGTATTCGAGCCACACACTAGAATATTGGCGCATAATCAAAACCGGCACATCTCTATGTCATTGAGGGAGTGCAATGCCTCCCACTCATTACAAGTGATCTGCCTAACATGCAGGTTGTATGGCCTCTCCAGTAATGGTGATCTGAGAAGAACTGAAAAAGATTTAATGCTATACAATTCAGTTTAAATGAAATAATTGATCAAAATTCAATTATTGCTTTGGAGAAGTATGTATTGATTTAGAGTCATAGAATCATAGTTGTAAAGATTTACAGCATCAAAGCAGGCCCTTTGGCCCAACTTGTCCATGTCACTCTTTTTTGTAACCACTAAGCTAGTCCCAATTGCCCACATTTTGGCCTGTATCAATTTATACCCATCTTACCCATGTAACTGTCCAAATGCTTTTGAAAAGACAAAATTGTACCAACCTCTACTACTACCTTTGGCAGCTTATTCCAGACATTCACCATCCTCTATGTGAAAAAATTGCCCCTCTGGACCCTTGTGAGTCCCTCCCCTCTCACTGCCCTCTAACTTTAGACTCCCCTACCTTTGTAAAATGATGTTGACTATCTAGCTGACCTATGCCCCTCATTATTTTATGGACCTCTTTAACTCAAACCATCAAGTTCCGGGTAGCATCCTGGTAAATCTTTTCTGCACTCTTTCTAGTTTAATAATATACTTTCTAAAATAGAGTGACCCGAACTGTGCACAGTATTTCAGTGTGGCCTTACCAATATCTTGTACAACTTCAACAAGACATCCCAACACCTGCATTCAATGTTCTGACCAATGAAACCAAGCATATTGAATGCCTTCTTCACCACTCTTTCCACCTGTGACTCCACTTTCAAGCAGCTAGGAACCTGTGCCCCTCGATCTCTTTGTTCTGTAACTCTTCACATCATCCTACCATTAACTGAGTAAGTCCTGCCCTGGTTTGATCTACCAAAATGCATCACCTCACATTTATCTAAATTAAACTCTGTCATTCATCAGCCCACTGGTCCAATTAATCAAGGTCCCATTGCAATCCTAGACAACCATCTTCATTATCCACTATGCCACCAATCTTGGTGTCATCTGCAAACTTACTAACTATGCCTCCTAAATTCTCATCCAAATCATTAATATAAATGACAAATAACTGAGGACTCGACACTGATTTCTGAGGCACACCGCTGGTCAGTTTGAAAAACAAATCTCTACAACCACTCTCTGTCTTCTGTCATCAAGCCAATTTGGTATCCATTTAAGAACATAAGAACATAAGAAATAGGAGCAGGAGTAGGCCATCTAGCCCTTCGAGCCTGCCCCGCCATTCAATAAGATCATGGCTGATCTGTTGTAGCTCAGTTCCACTTTCCCGCCCTCTCCCCATAACCCTTAATCCCCTCTCTTATCAAGAACCCATCAACCCGCTTCTTAAAAATATTTAGCGAGGCAGCCTCCACCACTTCAACGGGCAGAGAATTTCAGAGATTCACCACCCTTTGAGTGAAGAAGTTCCTCCTCAACTCCGTTCTAAACCGCCTCCCCTTTATCTTGAGGCTGTGCCCCCTAGTCCTACTGTCTTTTTTGAGCGGGAAGAGTCTCTCCACCTCTATCCTATCCATCCCATTCATCATCTTATATGTCTCAATGAGATCTCCCCTCATTCTTCTAAACTCTAACGAGTACAAGCCTAGTTTATTCAGCCTCTCCTCATAGCTCAATCCCCTCAACTCCGGTATCAGCCTAGTAAACCTCCTCTGCACTCCCTCCAGGGCCACCCATGAGATTTAACCTTATGCAACAGCCTATTATGCGATACCTTGTCAAAGGCCTTGCTAAAGTACATGTAGACAACATCAATTGCAACATCTATCTTCTTGGTTACCCCTTCAAAAAACTCAATTAAATTTCCACTCACAAAGTCATGCTGACTATCCCTAATCAGTCCTTGCCTCTCTAAGTGCCTATAGGTCTTATCTTTCAGAATACTTTAGAATGTTTCGTGGATATGTACATTCAGAACAGAGAAATATGATTGAGTAAAGTTCAGGTATAAGGATATGGTGCTCATGCTTCTAATGTAATTAGGCGATATTTTTAATTACTGTAGATAATGCTCAGCAATGCAAGTAGTGACCTAACAACAGCTAAAGGCTATTACTTTTATGAGATAATGGCACCTTGATAAGGTGCAAACTAATGAGTGTACACCTACTTCTGTTCAAAGTACCTGGTATTTAACATGTTTTCAGTGGCTAGAATGAAAATGGAAAGTGCTTTGTGCATTCTGACTGATTTAAACAAGGGTACATAGTGAAGACACACCGTCTGCCTGCTCAGATGGATTAGAAAAGTTTCAGGGGACTATCCAAAGAGCAGTGGTATTCATCTACCCAACAAAAATCAGATGAATTGGTCATTCGTCTCATTGTTGTATGTTGGACCTTGCTGTGCACAAATCAGCTACAAAACAACTACATCCGTACAATGGTGCTTTAGAGCATCCTGAGGACATGAATGGGTCTGAAAGTGGCTTGCAAATATGATAAAGAATTTTAAAATCAATGTATGGATAATAGAATATTTTGTTCCAAGCTTTTCTCTTCCTGCACCTGTAATGTTTATCTGCTGATGTCTTTTGCTTCTCTTTCAATGGATGTTTTCTTTATTCTTTCATTGGGTGTGGCCATCACTGGCTAGACCCACATTTATTCTCCATTCCTAGTTGCCTTTGAGAAAGTGATGGTGAGCTGCCGTCTTGAACTGTGGCAGTCCATGTGGTGTAGGTACACCAACTGTGCTGTTAAGCTGAGAGTTCCAGGATTTTGACCCAATGACAGAGAAGTAACGGTAATATATTTCCAAATCAGGATGGTATGTGGCTTGGAGGGGAACTTTCAGGCAGTGGTGTTCTCATGTGTCTGCTGCCCTTGCCTTCTCAGTGCTAGAGATTGTGCGTTTGGAAGGTGCTGTTGAAGGAGGTTTGGCACACTGTTACAATGCATTTTATAGATAGTACACACTGCTGCCACAGTGCATTGGTAGTGGAGGGAATGCATATTTAGGGTGATGGACGAGATGCCGATCAAACAGGCCATTTTGTCCTAGATGTTGACAAGCCTCTTGAGGTTGTTGATGCTGCACTCAGTCAGACAAGTGGAGAGTATTCCATCACATTCTTGGTTTGTGCCTTGTAGATGGTGGACAGGCTTAGGGGAGTCAGAAGCTGAGTTGCTCGTTGTACACTTCCTAGCCTCTGACCTGCTCTTGTAGCCACAGTATTTTTATGGTTGACCCAGTTAAGATTCTGGTCAATGGTAATGCCCCAGAATTTTGTCGGTGGGAGATTCAGGGATGGTAATGCCATTGAGTGTCAAGGACATTGCTAATAAAAAATGATTTTACTTTGGTCTTTAATAGTTGATATCACAACATGGTATTTGTCCACCTACTGGAGAAGTGAGGATTGTTCAGCCAGTGTCCTAAACTACTTCCAGTCTGAGTGGGATTGTTATTGGTGCAGGCTCTGTGAGCCAAATGGCCTCTTTCTGCACTGTAGGTATCCTATGATTCAAATAAGAAAAAACAAATTAAAAATGGTGACACGGAGGCACAGTGGTTAGCACTGCTGCCTCACAGCACCAGGGACTTGGGTTCAATTCCTGGGTTTGGGTCACTGTCTGTGTGGAGTTTGCACGCTCATCCCATGTCTTCATGGGTTTCCTCCGAGTGCTCCGGTTTTCTCCCACTGTCCAAAGATGTGCAGGTTAGATGAATTGGCCATGCTAAATTCCCCATTAGTGTCAGGGGGACTAGCTAGGGTAAATGCATGGGATTATGGGGAGAGGGCCTGGGTGGGATTGTGGTCGGATGGGCTGAATGGCCTCCTTCTGCACTGTAGGATTCTATGGCTCCATATCCCTATTCAAAGTCTCAGTCACTTTACACATTCATTGTGATATCTGTTCTGAGGAGAAGCAGCTCAAACTGATGGTTGCTGGGCAGTTTCTCTTTACAGTGAGTACAAAAGAGTGCAGAGAGAAATCCAAACGTAGGAGGAGAAATTAACAATCCCGAGAGCTGAAGTGAACGGACGCCTTTAAAAGAGAGATGAATATTTAAGGAGGGTGAATGAGGTGAGAGAGATGTAAAACGACACAGTGTAATTTCCCCAACTCTTCATTCACCCTCAGGAAGGACTGTAAAGTCTTCCCTAGCCTGAAGGTAGGGGTCACCGGATGGTGCAGTGATCCGTATGGATAAAAGTTGCACAGGTTGGCATGAAAACAGAAAATACTGGAAACACTCAGCAGCATCTGTGGAGAGAAGAGGTTGGACTTGGATTCGTCAAATGGGTTACTCTGCATTTTTGCTCCTCTGAAAGTAGAAGAACATCTCGATTCACTGGATACTCTGATGGATTTCAACATATTGTGGTGTTTAGAGTTGTTGAATTTTGTGCATACGAACATACAATTCAGGAGCAGGAGTGAGCCAGTGTGTGGTCTAGGAGGCTCTGACTGGGGTAAAACGTGAAACAATTCATCAAAATGTGCAGCTGCCAAATTCAGTCCACACTTCAGATACATACAGAGTTTAAAAGCACTTCTAGCAGCTTACTTTTTGAAAATATATGATACAGTGCCGAGAAACAGAATGGATTGCTCCCCTTCAATATTCGGGAATGAAGCATGACGAAATGCCGCCTGGATAACATCGCTGGTTTCCTGGTTGACTGGAAGATAAGGAATTTGAAAACTTAATTATAATTGCTCTGAATATTACCCTGTTCACACAGTACACTCACCAATCAACATCTTGCCGACCCAACCTCAGGGGGCAGTCAAACTGAACCCACTCAGTTATTATGGCTGTTTACAATAGTTATCTCAGATAGCTGTGACAACGTCACAAGGAGGGCTGGTGGCATATCAGAAGTGCCCCTACCTCTGGACCAGAAGCTCTGGGTTTGAGTCCAACACAATAAGAAGTCTCACAACACTAGGTTAAAATCCAACAAGTTTATTGGGTAGCAAAAGCCACTAGCTCTGGGAGCGCTGCCCCTTCGTCAGGTGAGTGGGAGTTCTAATCACAAACAGGGCATATAAAGACGCAAACTCAATTTACAGAATAGATTAGAATGCAATTCTTTACAGCTAATCAGTCTTAAAGGTACAGACAGTGTGAGTGGAGAGAACATTAAGCACAGGCTAAAGAGATGTGGATTGTCTCCAGACAGGACAGTTAGTGAGATTTTGCAAGTCCAGGCAAGTCATGGGGGTTACAGATAGCCTGGACTTGCAATACAGATTGCAATACAGATTGCCTGGACTTGCAAAATCTCACTAACTGTCCTGTCTGGAGACAATACACATCTCTTTAACCTGTGCTTAACATTCTCTCCACTCACACTGTCTGTACCTTTAAGACTTGATTAACTGTAAAGAATCACATTCCAATCATTATTCTATAAATTGAGTTTGTGTCTTTATATGCCCTGTTTGTGAATAGAACTCCCACTCACCTGATGAAGGGGCAGTGCTCCGAAAGTTAGTGGCTTTTGCTACCAAATAAACGTGTTGGACTTTAACCTGGTGTTATGAGACTTCTGACTCTGTTTACCCCAGTCCAACGCCAGCATCTCCACATCATGACTACCTTTGAGTCCAACACCAGTACTTGTCTTGCCCACAGAAGGAGAGTTCAATGTAGTTCAATGGGCTGATAATCAGCTTGGAAATCCTTCCACCACTTTCCCCCAACGGGTTAAAGTAACAGTTGGTGTGAAGATACAAGGGAAACACTTCTTACAGCAAAACCTCCACTACAAAGGAGGTGGTAAGTAAAAGCTGGTGTTCCTCTGAATATTATACTGTACATTTAAAAGCTGTGTGGGGGAGTCCAGAACTAGGGGTCAAAACTTGGAGATGAGGGATAAATCTTTTAGAACTGAGGTGAGGAGAAATTTCTTCGCCCAGTGGGTGGCGAATGTGTGGAATCCAATACCACAGAAAGTCCTTGAGGCCAAAACATTGTCTGATTTCAAGAAGAAATTAGGTAGTGGAGCTAAAGGGAGCAAGAGATTTGGGAGGGAAGGGTAAGTTGGGATATTGAATTTGATGATCAGCTATGATCAAGATGCATAGCAGAGCAGGTTCAAAGAGCCAAATGGTCTACTGCTGCTTCTAGTTTCTATGTTTACAAAATGCATGTTGTGTACTGAAAAGCAAATTAGCTGGCATTTAAGTCGTTAAAAAATCCTTTGTGCACATTCTAGGTACAGGAGGATATAAGTTTTCATGCACCGACTGGGAGAAAGTAAGCAGACTCCAGTCACATTCAAAACAAGGCACTGAGTTCCGCACTAACTTGCACACAACTGGTTCTCATTGATAGAAAACACCGCAATCTTAATCCGCAAAACTGTCAGACTTTTTGAAACGCCTGAGCACCCGTGACACACAGTTCCACTGGAAACATTCGTGTGGTGTCATATCGCGGGGAGTGGAGGGTCGTTGTTCTTTCCCGAAGGAACTTACAGACTAAACCCGCTTCCTTGGTGAATCTGCAGACAATCCCCGTGCGGTGTGTGGCTGGAGCTGAGGACTCAGGGTCGCAGGAGAGTGAGGCTGCAGCCAGGAATACAAACAGTGTGGTCAGCTGTCTCAGGAACATGTTGCCACCTGAATCTGGCAGTGTTAGATCTTTGGGTCGCTTGCGGAGTGCTGCTGTCCTGGGTGTTATCAGCCTCCGTTACGTGTGGCACAGAGCTGAGCTGTACTCAGAATACTCACTCACACTGCAGCCCCCCCTCCTGCAAGGACAATGAGGCATTTCCTGCAATGCATACAGTGTAAATATCCTCAACGTTTTTTTTTAAGAAAATAACCTTTTGACCTTTCACTCAATAAACTTTCGCAACAGTACGCGTGAGATTAACGGTGAGGTGATCAGAGACAGGCTCAAAGTTGTAAATACATTTTAAAACAATGTTGTAAGATCAGGTTACATATCCCACATGAGATGATCTGTTTAGGAATCCCATGTAACCCCCAGAAGGATCAAGGTAGATAACTCCTGTCGCGCGGAGACTGGGTATTTTTAATCCCCTGTTTAAACTGGTTGAGACAAATTCCTCTCACCATCCTGCTCTTAAAGCTGACTCCATTGGTCGGGAGCATGGCTCCTGCTGATATGTAGTGGATCTGCTTGCCCCTTTAAATGTCTGTTTGCTGCTGCACGAGGCAAAGACCACTGCAGTTTTCACCAAAGCAACATGAGTCCAGAGCAGAGAGTGTGTTAGAGTGTACAATACAGCTTCCATCCGGATCCCAATGGAAGCAGCCATCAGCATCATTCACACTGATTCCTTGGCTTGTTTGCCATGTCTGTGCTGTCATACTCTGGCTGATTACAAAACAGGACAAAAGGTTCCAAGGATGCCTTCAGACTTTGTCTAAACAATAGCTGGTGTCGTTAAATATTCCTGGAAAATTTTTCTTCTTCTGGTTCGATGAAGGGAAAGATTTCAATTTCCTCACATTAGGTTCACTGATGTCCTTCAGGGAAGGAAATCTGTCAACCTTACCTGGTGAGGCCTACATGTGACTCCAGATCCCCAGGAATGTGGTTGTCTCTGAACTGCCCTCTGAAATGCAAGCCATTCCGTTGTAACAATTGCTCCAAAGTCGCAACAAAGAAATGAAACTGGAAAGGCCACCTGATATCGACCTGGGCACCAGAAAAAACAAAAGCAAAACAAACAGCCCTGTCGACCCTGCAAAGTCCTTCTTATCAACATCGGGGGCTGGGCGGGGGGAGGGGGTGGTGGTGAGTGCCAAAGTTGGGAGCACTGTCTCACAGACTAGTCAAGTAACTGCCTGACATAGTCATTCTCATGGAATCATACCTTACAGATAACACCCCAAGCACCACCATTACCATCCCTGGGTTATGTCCTGTTCCCCCGGCAGGACTGACCAAGCAGAGGTGGCGGCACAGTGGTATACAGTCGGGAGAGAGCTGCCCTGGGAGTCCTTAACATTCACTCCGGAACCCATGAAGTTTCATGGCTTCAGATTAAACATGGGCAAGGAAACCTCTTATTGATTACCATGCACCGTCCTCCTTCAGGTGATGAATCAGTATTCCTCCACGTTGAACAACATTTGGAGGAAGCACTGAGGGTGGCAAGGGCGCAAAATATACTCTGGGTGGAGGATTTCAATATCCACCACCAAAAGTGGCTCGGCAGCAGCACTACTGATTGAACTGGTCACGTCTGAAAGGATATAACTGCTAGACTGGGTCTGCAGCACGTGATGAAGGAACCAACAGGAGGAAATAACCTATTTGTCCTCATCCTTACCAATTTGCCAGCTACAGATGCAGCTGTCCGTGATAGTATCGATAAGAGTGACCACCATACAGTCCTTGTGGAGATGAAGTCCTGCCTTCATGTTGAGGATAGCCTCCATCATGTTGTGTGGCACTATCACCAAGCTAAATGGGATAGACTTCAAACAGAACTAGCAACTCAAGACTGGGCGTCCATAAGGCTGTGTGGGCCATCAACAGCAGCAGAACTGAACTCCAGCACAATATGCAGCTGCATGGCCTGGCATATCCTCCACTCAACCATTACCATCTAGCCCAGGGATCAACTCTGGTTCAATGGAGAGTGCAGGAGGATATGCCAGGAGCAGCACCAGGCATACCTAAAAATGAGATGTCAATCTGGTGAAGCTACCAAACAGGACTACTTGCATGTCAAACAGCATAAACAGCAAATGATAGACAGAGCTAAGCGACCCCACAACCAACAGATCAGATCTAAGCTTTGCAGTCCTGCCACATCCAATCGTGAATGGTGGTGGACAATTAAACACCTCACTGGAAGAGGAGGCTCCACAAATATCTCCATCCTCAATGTGGAGGAGCTCAGCACATCAGTGCGAAAGATAAGGTTGAAACATTCGCAGCAATCTTCAACCAGAAGTGCTGAGTGGATGATCCATCTTGGCCTCCTCCAGTGGTCCCCAGCATCTCAGAAGCCACCCTCCAGCCAACTCGATTCACTCCATGTGATATCAAGAAATGGTTGGAGGTACTGGATACTGCAAAGACTATGGGTCCTGATAACATTCCAGCAATAATATTGAAGACTTGTGCTTCAGAACTTGCCACTCCCCTACTCAAGCTCTTCCAGTTAGGTTACAACACAGGCATCTACCCAACAATGTGGAAAATTGTCCCGGTATGTCCTGTACACAAAAAGCAGGACAAGTCCAACCCAGCCAATTACTGCTCAATCAGTCT
The DNA here is from genome assembly GCF_965287045.1 of Carcharhinus amblyrhynchos. Lineage (NCBI taxonomy): Eukaryota > Metazoa > Chordata > Chondrichthyes > Carcharhiniformes > Carcharhinidae > Carcharhinus > Carcharhinus amblyrhynchos. Next base: position 48,952,347 of record NC_137327.1, read on the forward strand.
ACTCTCGATCATCAGTAAAGTGATGGAAAGGGTCATTAACAGTGCTACCAAGCAGCTGCTCTGCAATAACCTGCTCAGTGACGCCCGGTTTGGGTTTTGCAATAGTCACTCAGCTCCTGACCTCATTACAGCCTTGTGAGAGTGACAGTCCTTGACATCAAGGCTGCATTCAACCGAGTGTGGCATCAAGGAGCCCTACAGAAACTGGAATCAATGGGTATCAGGGGGCAAATTCTCCTCTGGCTGGAGTCATACCTGGTACACAGGAAGATGGTTGTGGTTGTGGAAGGTCAGTCATCTCAGCTCCAGGACATCTCTGCAGGAGTCCCTCAGGGTAGTGTCCATAGGCCCTATAATCTCCAGTCCTTCATCAATGATCTTCCCTCCATCATAAGTTCAGAAGTGGGGATGTTTGTCGATGATTGCATAATGTTCAGAACCATTCGTGACCCCTCAGATAATGAAGCAGTCCATATCCAGGACAATATCCAGGTTTGGATAGACAAGTGGCAAGTAATATTCATGCCACACAAATGCTAGGCAATGACCATCACCAATAAGAGACACTCAAAGCACCGCTCGTTAGAGTTTAGAAGGATGAGGGGTGATCTCATTGAGACGTATAAAATGATGAAAGGGATGGATAGGGTAGAGGTGGAGAGACTCTTCCCGCTCAGAAAGGACAGCAGGGCTAGAGGGCACAGCCTCAAGATAAAGGGAGGGCAGTTTAGAACAGAATTGAGGAGGAACTTCTTCACTCAAAGGGTGGTGAATCTCTGGAATTCTCTGCCCGTTGAAGTGGTGGAGGCTACCTCGCTAAATATATTTAAGACGCGGGTAGATAGGTTTTTGGTAGGCAAGGGGATTAAGGGTTATGGGGAGAGGGCGGGAATGTGGAACTGAGACACGACAGATCAGCCATGATCTTATTGAATGGCGGGGCAGGCTCGAAGGGCTAGATGGCCTACTCCTGCTCCTATTCCTTATGTTCTTATGTTCTTAACATTTAATGGTGTAACCATCACTGAATCCCCCACTGTCAAGATCCTTTGGGTTACCAATTACCTGAAACTCAACTGGACTCACCACCTTGGCTGCAAGAGCCGGTCAGAGGCTAGGAATACTGTGGCAAGTAACTCACCTCCTGACTTCCCAGAGCCTATCCACCATCTACAACGCACAAGTCAGGAGTGTGATGGAATACTTCCCACTTGCCTGAATGGGTGCAGCTCCAACAACACACAAGAAGCTTGACATCATCCAGGACAAAGCAGCCTGCTTGATTGGCACCACATCTACAAACATTCAATCCCTCCACCACCGGTGCTCCATATCAGCAGTGTATACTATCTACAAGATGCACTGCAGCAATTCACCAAAGGTCCTTAGACAGCACCTTCCAAACCCACAACTTCTTTCACCTAGAAGGACAAGGGTAGTAGATAAATGTGATCACCACAACCTGCAATTCCCCACCAAGCCATCACCATCCTGACTTGGAAATATAGCACCATTCCCTTGCAGTCGCTGGGTCAAAATCCTGGAAATCCCTCCCTAATGGCATTGTGGGTCAACGCATAGCACACAGAATGCAGCGATTCAAGAAGGCAGCTCACCACCACCTTCTCAAGGGCAATAAATGCTGGCCAGCCAGCGACACCCATGTCCCACGAATGAATAAAAAAAACCTCACCCCACAGAACAAAAAGGTTCTCAACCATTCCCCATTGGCAGGGGATATGGAAATCACAATTATATATATCCTGGTACGCTGTGGCAGCTGTACAACACAATATGTACTTCCTTTAAACACACATGTTGCAAACATGAACAACAGAGACCTCTAACTAACTACATTGATGGAATCATTTCATAGAATCCCGACCATGCAAAAGGAGGCCATTCGGCCCATCGAGTCTGCACCAACATTCTGACAGAGTATTTTACCCAGGCTGTCTACCCTGCCCTATCCCTGTAACTCCACACATTTACCATGGCTCGTCTGTGTGGAGTTTGCACTTCAGTGTCTGAGTGGGTTTCCTCCGGGTGCTCCGGTTTCTTCCCACAATTCAAAGATGTGCAGGTTAGGTTGATTGGCCATGCTAAATTGACCCTAGTGTCAGGGGGATTGGAGGGTAAATGTGTGGGGTTACGGGAACAGAACCTGGGTGGGATTGTTGTCGGCACAGATTTGATGGGCCGGATGACCTTTTGTACTGTAGGGATTCTATGATAATCCCCAACCTACACACCTTGGGACATAGAACATAGAACAGTACAGCACAGTACAGGCCCTTCGGCCCTCAATGTTGTGCCGAGCTATGTCCAATTCCAAGATCAAGCTATCCCACTCCCTATCATTCTGGTGTGCTCCATGTGCCTATCCAATAACCGTTTGTAAGTTCATAAAGTGTCTGACTCCACTATCACAGCAGGCAGTGCATTCCACACCCCAACCACTCTCTGAGTAAAGAATCTACCTCGGACATCCCCCCTATATCTCCCACCATGAATAGTTATAGTTATGCCCCCTAGTAGCAGCTCCATCCACCCGAGGAAATAGTCTCTGCATGTCCATTCTATCTATCCCCTCTCATCATCTTATAAACTTCTATTAAGTCGCCTCTCATCCTCCTCCACTCCAAAGAGAAAAGCCCCAGCTCTCTCAACCTTTCCTCATAAGACCTACCCTCCAAACCAGGCAGCATCCTGGTAAATCTCCTCTGCACTCTCTCCAATGCTTCCACATCCTTCTTATAGTGAGGTGACCAGAACTGAACACAATATTCCAAATGTGGTCTCACCAACGTCTGGTACAGTTGCAGCATAACCCCACAACTCTTAAACTCAAACCCCCTGTTAATAAACACTAACACACTATAAGCCTTCTTCACAGCTCTATCTACTTGAGTGGCAACCTTCAGAGATCTGTGGGTATGAACCCCAAGATCTCTCTGTTCCTTAGAACCCTGCCGTTGAACCTGTAATCTGCATTCAAGTTTGTCTGACCATAATGAATCACCTCACATTTATCAGGGTTAAACTCCATCTGCCACTTTTCAGCCCAGCTCTGCATCCTATCAATGTCTCTTTGCAGCCTGCAAGAGCCCTCCACCTCATCCAGTACTCCACCAATCTTGGTGTTGTCAGCACAAAGGAGAAATTCAGCATGGCCAATCCATCTAACCTGCATATCTTTGGAATGTGAGAGGAAACTGGGGCACCCAGAGGAAACCCCTGCAGACACAGGGAGAACATGCAAACTCCACATAGACAGTCACCCAAGGCTGGAATTGAACCCAGGTCCCTGTCACTGTGAGACTGCAGTGCTAAGCACCATGCCACCGTGCTGCCCAATTGGAAGGCACAATGTGCATCTGGATAATTGTGTTTACCTGATTCTTTGACTCTATGTGCTCAACCTTTTTGGACTCAAAAACCTTTCCCACCACACAGCATGTCACATAAGTCACGGGTAGATAGGTTTTTGATAGACAAGGGAATTAAGGGTTATGGGGAGAAAGCGGGAAAGTGGAACTGATCCACTTCAGCTCAGCCATGATCTTATTGAATGGCGGGGCAGGCTCGAAGGGCTAGATGGCCTACTCCTGCTCCTATTTCTTATGTTCTTATGTTCATGGTAACTTCTGGCAACTGGGGTTTCAGTGACATCTGGGGTTTCAGTTCCCATATCCTGAAGCAAAAACAGTAAACACATTTGACCAGCTTGACTAAGAGAGCTCACTCAATATTGGGATGTACCAAGTGAACATGTCTATTTGCCAGAGTGTGCAAATGACCTGAGGCTAACCAATAGGAAGAGCCAATGAATTTAGCCACCCACCCTGTGTGATGAGATAATTGAGATTGGCCAATCGTCATCCTACCACCCACTCCACTGTTTAGCTCTCAAACTGAAACTTGTTATCTAATATCAACGTTTTAGTGCAAAAGTTCATTCAGGGAAATGTGATAACTGGCCTTGAATTAGAACTGTAGTGAATGAAGTTCATTTGAAGTCACGTTCTATCTCTGGAAATAATATTTGCCCAAAACTATTCGGTTTTGAGTTTCTAGTTCACAAAGTTGCTTTGAATGCTTTAAAAATTGAAGCCAGTTCTAGCAGAGTGCCTCATCATAAATATTCTGAAGTTGGTGCCAAGGTTGTGCCCAGACCTTCATGTTATTGACATGGTTTGACATTCCAAAATCACAGGCTTGGAAGAGCTTTTATTATTCTTGGTTTTTGATGTTGGAAAACGTAAAAATTGAGAAATAATTCAAACCCACACAACTCAGCATCAGTACCTTAATTTAAAAATAATATTATAGATTTGGGACGCAGGAAGAGAAAGAGATTTGCCATCTCATCGTTTTCAACATAGATTTCACACGCTCTCACCAGCAAGTTTAAAGGCAAGTGGCACATGAAATCCAGCCGTGGCATACCCACCCATTCCTACCCTCCCTGCAGTTATTCATGGGGCAAGGAGCCATCAGACAGTCGGCTTGTCTAACCTTGGGCCAATTGAGGCCAATTAATGGCAAGGTAATCCTGGCACCACTATATTTTACCTGCAGCAAGGGAAGGCCATACCATCTGTGAAGCCTGCCAACTTTCCCTTACAGACTGGTAGCGAGCAAGAAATTGGGGATCTCTATAACATGCTCCTTGAGCCCATTGGAGGATGCCTAAGGTCATTCTTTCCCCTTTACTGCCTACCAATCTCAGGTCACCCCCCCTCCCCCCCCCCCAATATCTGGAGCTCCCTCTCCCTTACCCACTTCATAAGGGCTGTAAGCCTCGTGATTCCATTCAATTCTCCCCACCCAATAGTTACTTTGCGTATGGTCCCAGGCTCCACAATTTTCGGAACTGGATGGACCCAGCAATAGATTTGGCTCAGCTGTTTTATAAGTCTGTTCCCAACCTTCTTCATCTAACATCTATCAGCACATCCTTGTCTGCCTTACCATCTTTATCCAGTCTCCCCTTAAATACTTCAACCAGCCCATTCCCAAGTGTAAGCAATCTCTGGATAAAGGATCTTCTCCTGAATTTCCTTTTGGGTTTATTAGTGCCCAACATATATTTATGGCTCTGAGTTTTGGTTTCCCCCGCTTGAGTGCAAACATCTTTTGCATGACCACCTTAGATAATGCTTTCACAATTTTAGATTTCTCTATCAGGTCACCTCACAGATAAAAGAGACCCAGACTGTTCAACCTTTCCTGATAAGTGTTCGGAAATTTGGGAAAGATTGTTAATTTTGACATTCATTCTTATTATTTGGTTTAATCAAATCCCAAAGCGGGCAAAGAGAGGTTTCCTGTGGAAATGTCAATCAGTTCATGATAATGTGTTGTTGGTATCTGTGTCTGATCCCTTTCAGCGTAAAGTCATTATTGCACCTGAACCCATTACCTGAAACATTTGTGTTCCTAGCTGACCAAAGGATGTTGGAGATTTGTGCTTCGGACATCTATCTCAGACTTGTGTTGGAATTGAGGTTGCAAAATCCGCACCTTTCTAAGTTCCAAAACAGAAACTAAAGGCAAAGCTTTTCCCCAGCCTTCTGTGGCCAGTTACCCCAATCAAAACAGTGCGTCCATAGTACCACTGCTACTTTGCCTGGTGTTGTCAGACTTTTTACTGTGTTTACCCCAGTCCAACGCCGGCACATCCACATCATGACTTTGCCAACAAAACAGGGATTTAGTACTAGTCCTAAACATTAAACAACACTGACTAGTTTGACTCGATATTGGGACCAGGACAAATGAAGATGTTCGCTGAGCAGATGTCGTGCTGGTCTCCATTATCAGACCAGCTAATGGGAAGTCCATAGGAAAGGGATGGGTTCACTCATCCTGCAATTGATCCTCTCTCCTTGTGGTGACATGTTTGATACTAACCAATGACCATCCTATTGCTCCACCACTGGAAACGGAAACTTGTTGCCCAAGGCCACCTTTTGAATCAATTCAAACATTCAGTGAATGGAGTTAACTGCTGCAGGGAAACATAATAACGACCCTTGAATTGGAACACAGTGAGACCATTCGCTGGCAGATGCAGTGTAGCTGTTATTTACACAACATGTACCATTTCAACTTGATTGGAAATGTTTCTAGCATAATTCAAAAACTACTTGTGCATCCTAACACAAGGATGAATAATAACGGCCAAACTGTTGCATGTAATTGCATGACTGTAAGCTCACAAATCTGAATAGATTGAAGTGATATGTTAATGGTTAAAATACATAAGGAAATAAAGCAATGGAGTGTAAAATAATCAAATACAGCTTTCGACAAACAACAGTCATTTTGTGTTGGGCTTTGCCACATACAAATGAATAGGAAAAGATCCTGAATTTATATAGCACCTTTCACAAAGTCAGGACATCACCAAGTGCTTTATAGTCAATTTATAGTATAGTCAATAATGTAGTAATGTAATGTAGAAAATGCAGCAGACAATTTCTGCACAGCAAGCTCCCACAAACAGCAGTGGGCGGCACGGTAGCACAGTGGTTAGCACTGCTGCTTCACAGCTCCAGGGACCTGGGTTCAATTCCCGGCTTGGGTCACTGTCTGTGTGCAGTTTGCACATTCTCCCCGTATCTGTGTGGGTTTTCTCCGGGTGCTCTGGTTTCCTCCCACAGTCCAAAGATGTGCGGGTTGGGTTGGTTGGCCATGCTAAAAATTGCCCCTTAGTGTTCTGAGATGTGTAGGTTAGAGGGGTTAGAGGGTAAATATATGGGGGTAGGGCCTGGGTCGGATTGTGGTTGGTGTGGACTTGATGGGCCAAATGGCCTCCTTTTGCACTGTAGGGTTTCTATGATTTCTATGAGATTAATGACTTGATAATCTGTTGGTTGAGGGATCATAGCCATCCAGGACACTGGGAAAAATGTTCCTGCTTCTCTTTCAAAGCTCCAAAGAAAAATTGGGCATTGGTCTAAATATCATTCTAAAAGACATTGGGTGGGATTTTATGGCCTGGCTTGTCCTGAAATCAGGAAATGCTGCCAAATTCAATGGACTTCCCATGCTCCGCCACTCACCCGCTCCAATTCCTGTGGCGGTGAGCCGGTAAAATATTGGTCAGTGTCTCCAAGATTGCAGCGCTCCCTCAGCACTATACTGAAACATCAAGCTGGATTATATACACAAATCACTGGAGCTGGACACAACCCCGCAACCTCCTGATGCAGATCCTGATGTAGGATTGCTAGGTATTGAACCAAAATCAACACTGGTGAGGTATAGTAACTAATGTTACAGCCTGTGTCATTTATAGAAAATATACTTGTGTATTCTTACGTCTGAAAAATCCTATGTGTGTACCAAATTGTTATTTATTTGAGAAACATAGAAACTAGAAGCAGGGTTAGGCCATTCACCCCTTTAAGCCTGCTCCACCATTCATTTTGATCATGGCCGATCATCAAATTCATTATCCTGACCCCCCCTTCCCCCATATCCCTTGATCCCGGGATAGGTAAATCGAGGGTTCTTAGGTGTGATGTCTCTCCAAGATGGCACGAATGGCAAAGGAAGATTAGAATCAAGAATTTTTAATACTGATACTAGGACCAGGTATATCAGCAAGACACAGCTGGCCTGTGGTTAGTGGGAAATAGAGGGATAGACCTGTCTCTGGGATCTGAGATTTTTCTCAGAGCTACCATTGTTCCCTGTTGTCCCTGCAACTGTTAGCCTAATGTGCTGGATAAATTATGATGACACAGATATTGTATCAGTTATCGTTTCCAGAACTGAGATTGATAGATTTTTTTCATCAGGAAATGGTTAAAGATTACAAAAATCAAGGCAGGTAGATTAAGTTAAGGAACAGATATTCCATGATCTAATTGAATGGTAGAAAAACCTTGAAAAATGGAATGGCTGCTTCTATTTCTTTATTGCACATGAGTATCACTGAATTTAATTGTTCCACCACTGGTGGCCTTCAATTGCCTGGGCCCTAATTTCCAGAATTCTCTTCATCTCTCTGCTCCTCCATTTCTTTCCTCCTATAAGATGCTCCTTAACACCTTTCTGCCATTGTATCTCCTTAAATGACTTGGTGACTTAGCTTCATAAGACTCTTGTGAAATGCGCAGAGATGTTTAGTTACATTAAAGGCAGCATAAGAAATACAAGTTGTTGTTGTGTCAATATTTCTAAGCCATGCCCAGAATGTGCCAAGGTTTGCAAGGGGTTTGTAAGCATGTTCCCATTTTTGCCGTCAATGTGTCGATATTTGTACTGGGACCCTGGGAGTTGTCAATGTTAACAGGGAGTCTGTCACACATTGAGGATTGGAAACCTGACATTACTGCAGAAAATAAATTGTTTGCAAACTCACACCCACCCAGAATGTTGTACTGTACAGATTTTAGCACAGGTTGAGCATGACAGAGTGATCTTTCAGTGCTGAATGAATTACTGTACGCAATGTCATAATAAATTGCAGTGAAACATTGACTGGGGTCAAAGATTGACAGCTGGGTGTTCACAGAATTATAGGCTTGGAGGGCTGAAGGGCCTGTTCCTGTACCGTACTTTTCTTTGTTTTAAGAAATATTGAAGTACCTGTGTTTTGTTAAAAGATTGCACACACAGAAACCAACAGTGTTTCCATCATTGCATCCATGCACCAGGGCTTATCGATAACAACATAGGCTGCTTTGCCTGACTGCTGGCCCAAGGTGCATGAAGGTTATTGCCCTGTATGGAATGTGCACTCTATGTACTGCATTAGAAAAGGTGCACAATCTTGAGGAGTGATGCATGCAGAACAAACATTGGTGACTGCACTGGACAGGAATGTGTGATGAGAATGGAAACATGCTTGGAAAACAATGCCAAAGAACGTCATCCTGCAACTTTTGGTGAAGAGGATTTTATCCTTGAGGTGCAAACAGCTTCAGAATTCCAGAGTGCAGTGGTTGTTTCTAGATCTATAAGAAAGAGGGAATTATATTGAAGTCAAAATTCCCAGAGAATCTTGCTGAAAGCAGTGACTGTTTCCCTTATTTTGGGACTTACACTGGATACTTTGAAGAGGAGTCATCAGAATGGAATAGGCTAGGTGTTGCTCTCAAAATAGCATGCTGGGCAAGCTATAGCTTTGTTGCTGGCATGGTGGTACAGTGGTTACATCACAGTGTCAGGGATTGGCCTTGGGTGACTGTCTGTGTGGATTTCCTCTAGGTGCTCTGGGTTTCCTCCGAAGTCCAAAGGTAGAATCAAAGAATCCCTGCAGTGCAGAAGGTTCTGCTCAGATGAGGAGGATCACAACAGACATCTTCAGACACTGAAAGATGCCCTCATAAGAACAGGATATGGCGCTCGACTCATCGATCGACAGTTCCGACGTGCCACAGCGAAAAACCGCACCGACCTCCTCAGAAGACAAACACAGGACACAGTGGACAGAGTACCCTTCGTCGTCCAGTACTTCCTCGGAATGGAGAAGCTACGATATCTTCTCTGGAGTCTTCAACATATCATTGATGAAGACGAACATCTCGTCAAGACCATCTCCACACCCCCACTTCTTGTCTTCAAATAACTGCACAACCTCAAACAGACTATTGTCCGCAGCAAACTACCCACCCTTCAAAACAGTGACCACAACACCACACAACCCTGCCACAGCAACCTCTGCAAGATGTGCCGGATCATCGACACGGATGCCATCATCTCACGTGAGAACACCACCCACGAGGTACACGGCACATACTCTTGCAACTCGGCCAATGTTGTCTACCTAATACGCTGCAGGAAAGGATGTCCCGAGGCAGGTACATTGGGGAGATCATGCAGACGCTACGACAATAGATGAATGAACACTGCTCGACATTCACCAGGCAAGACTGTTCCCTTCCTGTTGGTGAATACTTCAGCGGTCACGGGCATTCGGCCTTTGATCTTCGGGTAGATGTTCTCCAAGGCTGCCTTCATGACATACAACAGCGCAGGGTCGTTGAGCAGAAACTGATAGCCAAATTCTGCACATGAGGATGGCCTCAACCGGGACCTTGGGTTCATATCACACTATCTGTAACCCCCATGACTTGCCTGAACTTGCAACATCTCACTTACTGTCCTGTCTGGAGACAATTCACATCTCTTTAACCTGTGCTTAACCCTCTCTCCACTCTCATTGTCTATTCCTTTAAGATTTGATTAGCTGTAAAGACTCGCATTCTGATCAGTATTCTGTAAACTGTGTGTGCCTTTATATGCCCTGTTTGTGATCAGAACGCCCCACTTACCTGATGAAGGAGCAGTGCTCCGAAAGCTAGTGGTGTTTGCTACCAAATAAACCTGTTGGACTTTAACCTGGTGTTGTGAGACGTCCTACTGTGTTTACCCCAGTCCAACGCTGGCGTCGCCACATCATAAGCTACTGGTCAGGGTTCTCACATGAAGAATGGGTGATGTGTCTGCTCCTGAGATGTCACATGTCAGTGAGAGTCAACATGTTCATGAGAGATAGTGGTTGGGTGGGGTGGGTGGGGTGGGGGGATGTGGTAAACATGAGGAAATTGTATCATGTCTTTCAGTGTGATTGGCTGTTTGTTTCACTTGTACTTTAAGAGATTGGCCAGCAGGTGGTGCAGTATTACCGCATCCACAGTCTTCACTATTACACAGTATTATTTGGTGTTTCATTTGAGAGTTTCACAACCTCACAGGATGTGGGTCAAATTTCTCTTAAAGCCACAACCATCTGCACAGCAGCCAAATTATATGTAAACAGTCTCGAGCATTCTCTCTGCTCTGGTTAGTCCACGCAGCAGGAAATTCTCCTTTGCTTTTTAAATGTTAACATGTTGACTCTGACTGACACATGGCATCACAGCTACAGGCACATCACCCTTTGTGTGCTGATGAAGTGTTGTATGACCTGCTACTGTTACAACAACAACATGTAACAATGCCCTTAACATCACGAAATATCCCAAAGCACTTCACAGAAGCAAAATGTGACACCAAGTCACACAAGTATGGGCTAGATGGGCCAAATGGCTTTCATTTGTGTGGTAAATTTTCTATGATTATATGATAAAGAGATAATAGGTTAGTTGGCCACAAGGTTGAGCAAAGAGGAAGGTTTTACAGTGTGTCCTAAAGGAGTAAAAGTGAGGTGTGGGGAGGGAACTCTAGAGCTCAGGACCTAGGCAGCTGAGGGCATGACCACCAATGGTGGAGTGATTAAAATCCACAATGCTCAAAAGGCCAGAACTCAATGAGATATTAAAGAACAAGAACAAAGGACAGCACAGCAAACTGGCCCTTTGGCCCTACAAGCCCATGCTGCCCATTTTAACACTCAGTGAGTGCCTCATTCAAGTCTTTCGTCGACCGACGACGCGTTTGTCTCCCTCTACTAGACTCCACAATAAAGGGGTGCAAATTTAGGGAATTATATGTGTGCCATATTGCAGAGAGTTGTGGGGCTGGAGGAGATTATAGTGATAGGAAGGCAAGGCCAAGAAGAGACAAGGACGAGAATTTCAATGTCAAGATGTTGTTATACTGGAACCCAGTGTAGGTCAGCACACATTCAGGGCATGTTAGTGGACTTGATCTGAGTTAGGCCACAAGCAGCAGAAGTTTGGGTGGCCTCAAATTTAGGGAGGGTATAATGTGGGTGACCCGCCAAGTGGCCACCGGAATTATTGAGTCAAGAGGGAACAAAGATTTGGTTGGGGTTTTCAGCAGTAGCTGAGCTGAGAGGGCCAGAAAGTCAGGCAATGCATCAGCAGCAGAAACAGATAGTGTTAGTGATGGGGTGAACATGTGGCTGGAAGTTCACCTCAGTGGGCTCTGAACTTGTGAACATCCAGCCAATCTCAAAGCAAGTCAGTGTGTCAGTTCAAACCATGGCAGGCCCAGCAGTGTTTCATATCCTGCCTGGTTAAGTTTTAAAATACAGCCTGGAGTTTTCTCCTTCTTTGGAAGTAAATAATTCACATAATGTTGGGGCAAGCAAATTTGGGGCCTTTAAAGGTCACAGAGTTTTAGGCATCTATGAATTTCCTGCTGACAATAATATGCCGGTCTCAACGATCTTTTATATTGGTCCATTAAACTGTCCATCTGAATGAATCTACACCCACCTGACTACAGGACCCCTGACTCAAATGTGAGAATTTTCCAATCACGTTTGATTGGAATTCTGGGATGGGTTCGCTCTCAACGTTGCAGTCAGGATTTTAAGTGCGGTTGGAACAGTCATTTTTTGGGTCTTTTATTGCAATATTTTTAGCATTTTCTGGTAAGATTTATACTTACTGAGACCAACCCTGTACTTTTTCTTTCATTTAATGTGTTATTATGGCATTAGCATAAGTCACATTATAAGTTGAAAAGTGCCACTGATTTGCAGATTCTTAAACATGTCTCCAGTATACATAAATAATGGTTAAACGAGTTCAAACTTCTTTGAGCCTTAAAATTCAGGGTTTCTACTCATTCAGCCATCATTCATGCGCAGAAATATGGTGTTGTGTCAGGCTTGTAGTGTAGCTCCCTCAGGCATGCTGGAAGCCACATGTACTCATATACAGAGCTCTGTCCTTTGCAGGCAGAAGAAGCACGACTTGTGCCTTTTTCAAATAAACAAAAGCTTGGGTGGGGGTGGGAGGAATACAGCCATTCCCTGGTTCATTCATCATGGTAATGCTTTGAGCAATCAGAGTTGACTTGCTTTATTTGAATTTAAACACAAGCTTGGCAGTTGACTATTCCCTGGTGCATTATCCATGGTAGTGCCTCTACCAATCAGCATCTGCTTGTCTACCAATCAGCACTTTCTTTCTCATGCACTATTGATTGTTATTCCCTCTACAATTGGTAATCTTGTATATCTGCCTTAATGACTGCAAGATGAAAAGTTTCGACAGCAGGTCTCTGTTTTCATGCGTGTGTTCACTGTTTCCTTGAGCCCCGACTGTTTATACTAATTGAAGTCCATTTACATTTTGGGCTTATTGCAATGAGATTGGGTGGAGAATCAGGTTTTTGCTTACATTGAATACCATTATTATTTTACCAGTCAAGAAACATATCTTGATCTATCACAGGTGGCACAGTAGCACAGTGGTTAGCACTGCTGCTTCACAGCTCCAGGTACCTGGGTTCAATTCCTGGCTTGGGTCACTGTCTGTGTGGAGTTTGCACATTCTCCTCATGTCTGCATGGGTTTCCTCCAGGTGCTTCGGTTTCCTCCCACAGTCCAAAGATATGTGGGTGAGGTTGATTGGCTGTGCTAAAATTGCTCCTTAGTGTCTTGAGATGTGTATGTTCGAGGGATTAACGGGTAAATATGTAGGGATATGTGGGTAGGGCCTGGGTGGGATTGTGGTTGGTGCAGACTCGATGGCCCGAATGGCCTCTTTCTGCACTGTGGGGTTCTATGATTCTATGATCTGCAGCCCAAAGACTGAATTGCAGTGTGACTTACATGGAAGAATTCACAGAGAGCACAGATCAGGCTAAAAGTGTGCATAACAAGCAGGCAGTAACAAAAATAGATGAACACATTCAAGGGAGGTAAGTGGTGGATGTGATATTAAAATGATAAAATTGAATTTAAAATTCCATTGAAATGACAACCCAATATGCTTTTCCTACATTGCAGGCAATTAAATACGTATAGATTTCATTATTTCAGTACTTCACTATGAAGAACCAAACCAGCTAAGGAGTAGGGCTACATTGGTATCTTCCTGTTCTACCTCTTACTGCTGTTGAATTGGGTCATCTTTCTGAGTTGCTCTGGGTGCAATGGGGACGATTCTGAAACTTGAGTAGATTGCACAGGGGATTTTCTGAACTTCGTGCGAATGTGAGATCTTTGCACCTACAGAGTTTTGAGCTGTGCAACATGAAGGCCGTTGCCAAGCAACCGCTGCTGAGGCCTAGCGCGTGGTTTGTATTTGTTCATTTTGAGAAGCTGTGTGTGGGGAGAGGCGGGATGGGGTAGGATGTCACACAGGGACAACAAATTGGACCAAGGGATGGATGTGGATGAACAATAGGTCACAGAGGTGCTCATGGCCAGAACTTTACCACCCTGCCTGCTCCGGAATCGAGGCTCACATCATGGAATTCTCCGTTGGCCTTGGACAGCATTTTACGAGTCTCAGCCGAGTGGGGTCATAAAATCCTGCCCGAGTCTGAAATAGGACGAATTTTCTGAGAACGAGCATCCATATTGATTTATTTCTAAGCATACTGTCCACTTGGCCATTGCACTTCAACTCAGTTTGAATATGTACTCAGGCTTTCACCTCTGTTCGGGTGGCATTGCCTAACTTTATGTCAAGAGGCACATACTCATGTCTACTGAAGTCTCCTTGCACAGTTTTGGGTACAATTCCCAGTTACACCATGTTGGGAACTCCAGGTCTATATTTGCTCTTTGAGCATTGTGAAAAATCCCACCCTCGCTTTGTGTAAATGGCATATAGGATTACTGAAAGAGTTATTACATCAAACATGTACAAAAAGAACTTACGTCAGGTTTACACTGAAATCCAACAATTTCTGTGGAGAGGGTTAACATCAAGTCTCGATGACCCTTCATTAGAGCGGCCCAGGTAATGCTCTGGGTACACAGGTTCAAATCCCACCTGGTGGGATTTAAATTCAATTAATGAATCTGGAATATAAAAATAGTAATCATGAAACTAAGATTGTTTTTAAAAAAAAACACTTCATCAGGTTCACTAATGCTGTTTTAAGGAAGGAAATCTGCCATCCTTACCTGGTCTGGTCTACACGTGACCCCGGACCCACAGCAATGTGGCTGATTCTTCTAAAATGGCTGCCTTCCAAAATAGTCCAAGAAGCCACTCACTTCAAGGGCAATTAGGGATGGGTAATGAAAACTGGCCTTGTCAGCCACACCCACATCCCGTGAAAGGATATAAAATTGGTGTGCATCCAGGAAATCTGCCCATCTTCCCAGGCCCACGCACCACATCAAAAGTCACTTCTACATCTCTGTTTGCTGCTTTCTTACTGGTGCAAACTGCCCTCAGCTGCCCCCCTTCTCCTCTCTCAATAGACAATGCACTTGCCCCAAAACCGGAAAATCCCACCCAAGGTTAGCGGACCTTTGTGTGGTCTGTGTCTGGCCCGCTCCAATTCCCATGGCAGACGGATTCCACAAGCTGAATCAATATAAATGGGAAAGATTTCTGAGAATGTCAGCCTGCTTGATGTAAGTAACAGGTACAAGAATTCTCCATTGTAAAGATATGATTGGGCAGGACAATATTGGATGGAGTGGGGTAGAGTCAGAGAGCGAGAAAAGCTTTGTCAGAAACAGTTTACACAGTTACATTCACCAGATATTGGCAAAAACTGCATTTGTAACTCTTGGGAAAAGGAGAATGAGCCAAGTCTAAGCTAACATGGCAACTGTCCTGAAATTGAACTTTCTATTGTGTCATTTAAGTGTCAGTATATTATTATACAATTTGGTGTCTCTCTGTGTCACCTCAGGAAGCCTTCACCTCTCCTTTCAGAGTCTGGCAGTACAGAGACAAACCACGTTCCAGAGTCTATAAATAAATATTTTCTTACAGTGTGCATTCTGAGTGCTGCAACCTTTAAGCAGCATTTAAAATCACAACAGTTGGCAGCAATAAAAAAAAACTGGTTTGTTTGGATCACATAAGGGGAAACTGCTGACATATTTTCTGCTATGGTTACAGATGAATAAACGGACTGGCTGTGTGGGATTAACTGTCGCCCAGCTCCCACAGTAGTTGTTTATGAAAAATCTCCAGAATGTAAAGCAGGAACCAAAATGTAAAGGTTTAATTTTTTTTCCACCCTTTCTTTTCCTGAAAGTTTTGACTCCGCATTACTCATTTTCATTGCTTACTGGTGTCTCATGCAAGCGGCCAGTATTCAGAGTAGGCCTTTCAGCCTTCTAAGCGTGTTCCACCTTTCAGTGGACAATGGCTGCTCTTTTTCACCCACTTTGTTTACCTGTCACTCTGTTACCAAACTTGTGGGAGCTCTTGGCTGAATAAATTGGTGACTGGAGGAAGTGACTCAGACAGCAGTTCAGTCTTTATTAGTGTCATCAGTTCCTCTAACCTAGCCTGTGATAGAATTTAGGAACTTTGGGATGAAGTGAGGCCTTCCCCTGATCTGCAAGCGAGTGGTCAAAAATTGGCAAAGTGAGGAACAGATTGAGAGGTTTCTGGCAGTTGCATTTGTGGGTAGAGGCTGCTTTTCCATGTTTAAATTGCACAAAGGACAGAAGGTGGGAGTGAGAGGGGGGCCACACGAGGGGTGGTGCTAGAGGCGCAATAGAGGGATGGGGGTGATAGAGATTGGGGAGGGTGATGGGGGTGTGTGAGAAGAGTTTAATTGAATTATTCTGTAAGACAAGCATCAGACCCTAGCACCCCCCTCCTGAACATCTTTCCACGTATCCATCTACAGTTGACTTTGCACTATTATGTATCCCTGCCATCGCCACCTCAAATGTCCTTCCAACACCCAGCAAGTCTGGCTTCAAGATTAAAATATCTGATCCTTATAATTAATGGTTGGAAGAAACAGGGCGAGCCAAAGAGGGAGAAATTGGCTAGTTCTCTCCTGTACACTTGGTGAGTTGGTCAACTTATAGTCATTAATAAAAGCTCATTTCAATAAGCAAAGATGACCGAATAAAAAGCTGAGAAGTCCACCTTTCATTAAGACTTTAATAACAGACTTTACAGTAACATGGCGGTTACACTAATAGATTAGCAATCCAGGACTAACAGATCAATTCTCACCACAGCAGTTTCCGTGAAGGAAATCTGCCAAGCTTCCCTGGTCTGGTCTACACATGACTCCAGACCCACCGAGAGTCAAATGTGGTTGACTCTTAATTGCCAAACAAGTCACTCAGTTATGTCAAACCACTTTAAAAAACAATAGTAAAGTCAAAAAGATCACCTAACCATTGTAGCTTCTGGCACCTATGTCAAAGGGGCGCGCGGTGCCCTAGCAAAGCCCTCGCCGGGGTGCGCGCTGCCCCAGTGAAGCCCCCGCTGGGGCGCGCGGTGAACCCTGCAAAGATGCACAGTGCCCAGTGAACCCTGCAAAGTCCCTGGCACAAATCCCTGGAAACTTGTACCAAAATTGGGACAGCTGTCCCTTAATAGGTGGGAAATCTCCTGGCATTGGCTGCAAGATATGATCTGGTACATATAACAACAATAACTCCGTCACCATCCCTGGGTGTGTCCTTTCCCATTGATAGGACAGGCCCAGCAGATAGTGGCACAGTGGTATACTGTCGAGAGGGTGTTTCCCTGGGATCCTTCAACATCGACTCTACATCCCATCATGACCAATGTACACAATTGTCTTTGAGTGGACGTGATTTGTTTAACTGTGCAGCCCATTAATACCCTATGGTATTAGAAGACTAAGGAAATTTGGCATGTCTGCTATGGCTCTCATCCACTTTTACAGATGCACATAGATTCTGGTTGTATCACAGCTTGGTATGGCTCCTGCTTTGTCGAAGACTGCAAGAAAATACAAAGAGTCATGAATGAAGCCCAGTCCATCAAGCAAACCAGCCTCCCATCCGTTGACTTTGTCTACACTTCTGCTGCCTCGGTAAAGCAGCCAGCATAATTAAGGACCTGATGCACCCTGGATATTCTCCCTTCCACCCTCCTCTGTCAGGAAAAAGATACAGAAGTCTGAGGTCAGGTACCAAATACTCAGGAACAGCTTCTTCCCTGCTGCCATCAGACTTTTGAATGGAACTACCTCGTATTAAGTTGATCTCTCGCTACACCTTAGCTACGACTAACACTACATTCTGCACTCTCTTATTTCCTTCTTTATGGTTTGCTTTGTCTGTATAGCGTGCAAGAAACAATACTTTCACTGTATACTAATACATGTGACAATAATAAATCAAATCAAACATCCAGTCGTGAATGGTGATGGACAATTAATTCACTGAAGATGAAGGTTCCACAAATATTCCCATCCTCGATGATGGGAGCTCATCGGTGCAAAAGATGAGGCTGAACCAGTTATAACCATCTTCAGCAAGAAGTGCCAAGTGGCTGATCCATGTTGGCCTCCTTTGGGGGTCCCCAGCATTACAGCAGCCAGTCTCCAGCCAATTCAGTTCACTCCCAAGTGATGTCAAGAAACGGCTAAAGGCACTGCATACTGCAGAGGTGATGGGCCCTGGCACCATTCCGGCAACAGTACTGGAAACTTTGAACAAGTTAAAACACTAAATTCAGAACAAATGATGAGGAAGACACTCCATTTACTCTGACATCCAGGTTTAAAATGTGAAAAGACATTAAAAATTGAAGAGTTAATAGAAAATAAATGGAACAGAAATCTACAGCGCGGTTTTGGAAGCCACATGCATGACTGACGTGACTCACATTCAGCATTATTTAATGGAAGCCCAGAGTCCCAGCAGAGCAGCGCAAACACTCTGCTTCTGTCACAGGAGCTCTCAACAGGAACTAAAAGTGGGTCAAAGAAAATGGATCACAGTCCACACTTCCTTTTATTGTGCTTTTGGTTGAGCAAGGTTAAAACTAGATTTATACCTTTGCAAACAAAAAGAATCAACAATGCTCATGTTGCCAATAAATGTTGATTGTTAAACTAACACAGGAGAGAGTAAGCATCTTTAACAGTGTTAAGTCATATTTGACAGATAAGAGTGTTGCTGGCCACAGCTGTTGGAGAAATCAGAAAGCCGCTGTAAACTGTCACACGTTATGGAGTCATTCCAATTTACAGCTTCACACACTAGAAGAGTCTACATTACACATTTTATAATAGCTCGATATCTTTCCACTAATAATTTACAAAATTTACACTTTCATATGAGATACTATCCTGTGCTTCACTTTGAATCACTTAGAGACCCAGGCACAGCAGAAACAGTCTGATTTCATTTTGCACAAAGCCCAGAAAATACTGAAACTAGGATTGCACTTTTTTTTTGAAGAGAATAAAGAATATATTGCAGTCCCATGCAGAGTTGGAATTAGTTCGCCACAACCTGGGGACCTTCAGGAATCAAAGAGGCAAAGAAGGTTTTGAAGAAGACCCAGGCTTTATTTGCAAGTGTCGTCCGAACCACCACAGCCTCTGGAGCCAGTGGGACGTCAGCAGTCTCGTCGCTTCCGGAGTCACTTCTTCCTTCAACGTCTTGATCTGGTGTACCACTCTGAAACCAAACAGATCAGGTTACTATTTCACACAAGTAAACCCTCAGAGCTGTAATTTAACTTGGGTCAGGGGTAGAGTTCTCTTTAATAAGTAGCCTTTCCCCACCTAACAAGATGTTCCCCTGGAAGATTATCATATAAAACCTGACACATTAGAGAGAATCAGGTTGCAGAAATGTCTTTCAAAAGGAGCAAGAGACAGAGAGAGAGAAGGGAGAGGTTTAGCAAGAGAATGGTTAGGGTCATGGCTGTCAATAGTGATACAAAAGAGATCAGATTGGAAGATCATTGAGTTCTTATAGGGCTATAAGGAGTTACACAAATAGCAAAAGCAAGATACAGAAGAACTTTAAGGAGGTGCAGTGACCACATTTGAAGCAGGGAGCATCTTAACCTGGGCATTAGCTAGATTTATTGATATGGGTTCACTAACAGCAAAGGGAATCGGAAGTCTTCCTTGTGCCATAGATATTACAATAGTACAACAGTGGGGGTGCCACAGACGTAGTAAGGCTGTAGACAAAATACTGCAAGTTTCAATCTCTCGTTCTGCTCCACTCTTTGCATAAAGAGATTGAGTACGCTGGTCTGTTAGGTACAGTAGGAACATAGGGAAAATGGAGAAGGAATAGGCCATTTGGCCCATCGAGTCTGCTCGGCCGTTTAAACAGATCATGGCTGATCATCTACCTCTTGTGTCATTATTCCCCCACTGTTAATCATTTGGTTGACAAATTTTTAAAGGACAAATTTGGTTTGTCAAAAGTCCTCCTGCTGTCATTGACCTATTCCTGCTGGATGGATGGCCTGGAGATTTGCTGTAAGCCCTCCGTGAATGTGACTCCTCAACAGGGCACTAGGGTGATCTCATTCACTGCCTGGAATGACTGGCACCCAGACTCCCTCCTTCCCTCCAGTGGATGCATCCTGTATTTCCCCGACAGCTGAACAAGGCGGGAGCGGGGGGGGGGGGGGAGAAGAGAGAGAGAGAGAGAGAGAGAGAAAAACTCAGCCCCTGCCCAATTATTGGGAGGTCTGCATCCAACTTTACGCACATCAAACTTCAAACGTTAATCTCAATAACCAGTAACTTCAAAAGATGCTATCCAAAATATGCTTACAACAGTTCAAACAAATTGCAAAGCTTTTTCTTCATGATGATTACTGGTTTTGTAGTAACTATCCTTAACCCTATTTTGGGTTATAATGATTAACCGATTAAAATAAATGAAACAAATTAAAGGGACTCTGCCTTAAAAAACCAAATCACAAATGAAACTTAAAACATGAAATCAAAGTATGATTAAGAGGGTCTATGACACACTCTGGTCCCCACAGTGCACACTGGATACAGAAGGTCCCAATGGTGGCAGTACATTCCCCATGCCCCCTCTCCAGGGACACCCAGTCACAAATGTAGCCGTAGTAGAAGGGTGAACAGTTGGGCTGGACGACCTCCTTGGTCAACCGCTGTCTGGACTTGACAGGTTTAGCCAGGCCCAGGAGCAGGTTCACGAGGAGGTCCACAGCCCTCCCCGCACCCCTCCACACCGGGTGCCTGTAGATCAGGAGCTGAAGTGCAAACAAAACTGTAATAAAAATTTTTTTTTAAGCAACTAAATATCGAGTGCAGTCTAAAACAGACTACATACACATGGTCCACAGACTCGATAAGGCCTCAAAAAGGGCTTCTTGGCAGTCTGTGAACCAGTGCAACCTATGGTTGTTTGGGATTGCTGCATGCAACACCCTCCACCCTAGGTCCCCGATGTTAAGGGGATGGACACCTCCATAGAGGGACCTCCACCACATAGCAACAAGGTGCACCAAGACATGTCCAGGACAGGTGAGGACACAGTAATGGAAAGTGCGCAGCAGCAGCCCAAACATCTCCGTGTAGTGGCAAAGGGCACAGAGAGCATTTCTGTGAGGCGGCTCAGGCTGTGGAGCGCTGGGTCCCAAGGAAGAGTTTGGGGGTTAGGGCTGATGTAAAATTCAGTCTGAGCAGGGGTACACTCAAACAAGATTCCACCGCACAGTTGCGCCTCTTCGAGACCACATGTGACGTTGGATCTGAGTACGACTGTTTTGAGGTCACGGATGGCACTGGTCGCAAGCTGGACATCCACCACTGTGCAACACACTAACTTGTGGGATGTCATCCAGCCACCCAGCACGTCCCTGATCCTGGTCACCTTGGCATCCACAGCACATCTCTCTGCCAGTCACCTGAAACAGAGTTGACGGGGAACAAATTCCTGAGCAGTGGCTCCCACAGCCCCTACGCCAGACAGGGGAGAGCTGCAGCACCAGGCAATCGTACAGGTCCTGGTAAAAAGATGGACAATGCCTGCAAGGAATTATGAAGACCTCCTGAACAGAAGCTGCACGTCACAATTCAGGCCATGACCCTGGTGGAAGAAATGTGTTGCCAGGGCACACCATCTAGGAGGGGGCTCCACGGAAAGGTATCTGAAGGTAGAAGGTCGCTACCTGGGCGTGAAGGCACACCAGCGCCTGACAGCGCAGCCCCCCCAACAAAGCGGGAGAACCTCAGCAGTGGCCCAGTGAGGTCTATTGCTTCCAGAGTAACTGCCTTAGCCAAACCACTGCATAGACTCAATTTGAACTCATAGTGTCTACCCACATAAACCACGTGCCAATTTGACTGACCTCTTCCTGCACAATATCCTGGCTATCCTGATTCTCTTGGTGCTCTTGGTTTACCCGATTCGGATCAGCCGCCTCTGCTGGTACATCCGCGTTTTGTACTGGTTCAACCGGAGCTGGATATCTGAATGGGAACCACCCAGCACGATGCCTGCAGGGGAAAGCACAGGACACACATTCAACTATCAAGCAAAGAGTAAGCACATAGCCCAGTGATCAACATCCTAGGCCAGTGAGCGGGCCCACATCCTTCATCTCAGTGAGTCACAGGTTCAAAAGTCAGGTTTGTTCACCAACCATAGCCCCATGAATGAGATTCAATGCATTTAACACATGCCGAATATTTCATAACCAGTTATAGAAAATGCTGAATCATTTGTGTATTAATAGAACTGTCAGAAATTCAAATGTTAAAAACAAAAGGAATATTTACTTTTTGGTTGTAGAGGGAGCACACGACTCTTGGTTAACACTATTGCCTCACTGCACCAAGGACCCGGGTTCAATTCCTGGCTTGGGTCACTGACTGTGTGGAGTTTCCCCGTGTCTGCATGGGTTTCCTCCCACAGTCTGAAAGACATGCTGGTTAGGTGCATTAGCCTTGCTAAATTCTCCCTCAGTGTACCTGAACAGGCGCTGGAGTGTGGCAACTAGGGGATTTTCACAGTAACTTCATTGCAATGTTAATGTAAGCCTACCAGGGAGTAACAAATAAACTTTGCTTTCACAGTCAATGTTGTGAGCAATCAACACCTACCACACTTTATCCTTTGCTTTATTTGGGTACATCTTCAGTCATAGCAGTAGGAAAAGAACTATGTAGCCAGAAATCAGCAGAATGTGCCAATCCTGAACGTGGGCAACCGTCAGTAAAATGTCTCGCAGGCTGCACTCAGAACGCAGATGGGCTGCATGTGGCCTACAGGCTGCAGTTTGCCAACCACTGACACAGCCCCTTAGGAAGAAGGGCTGTTCAACAGCACGGCATTTGGTTGGCACCAAGTTACCACACGAGGGCAACAAAACTGAATACAGACTGGTGGAATAATCTGCTGGACGGTGTATGGATCTGACCATCTGTTTTCAGCACAAGTTGGAGGATTCAATAATGAGATGCATCACTTAGTGTGTTAGGAGCTAGACAGATCAGCACAGTGCTATTCAATGCTGATTTACCTAAACACCAACAGGGACAGCACACAATGGCTTCTGTGGCTCTAGCCAAGGCTGTGGTAGGTTAATAACTAACAGGTGTCTTCCTCCCTAATATTATTTCCCCCACTGGGAACTTCATGAGGGGAATTTTAAACTTTTATCAGCAGGCATGAGTGAATCAGCTGTTAGCTCAAGAATACTATTAGACAAGACAAATCAGGTGGGGTGTAAAAAGGACCACTACCCACCCTAAAATAGCCAGGCCCACATACCAGCACGTGCTGCTAAGCCAGCTGTGGCTAAGATTGGGCTTCGTTCATCCTCCCAAAGTTGAACAACTTGCCAACACACAGATCAAATTAACTATGCCACTCCTCACTCCCTGTGTGGAGAATTAGCAAATATGGCACGGAGGTAAAAAAGTCATTAAAGTCAGTTCAAAATGATATATCTTTGTGACTCTTTTCCATACAGATAAGGTGGAGCAGAACTAGTGATTAAAACGCTAAATAGCATAGTCAAGATGGATGGAAGCCAAGCCATTTTACTTCAGCTGTTAGTAACACAGAAATAGAGAGCTCAACATGGAAACATAGGAATTAAGAGCAGAAGTTAGGCAAATTCAGCCCTTCGAGCCTGCTCTGCTATTCAATCAGATCATGGCTGATCTCTCCCTGATCTCAAATCCACTTGCTCCACCAGTTCCCCATAATCGCTTTTCCTTTTTTAAAAATTAGAAATATGTCCACCTCCCTCTTAAAACCATCCAACAATTCAGATTCCACTGCACAACATGGCAATGAGTTCCACAAATTCACCACCCTCTGCGAGTTCCTCCTCATCTCAGTTTTAGATCTACCACCTCTCAGCCTATATCTGTGACCTCTTGTTCTAGATTGCCTCATACAGGGAGCATTTGGTCTACATTTATTTTATCAATCCCTGCTCAAAAGCAGCATTGAACCCAGTAAGCCTTAAATGAGATTAAAGACTAGAAGAAACACAACAGAACAGAGGCAGTCATTTGAGTCCTCTGAATGTAGCATTTAGCACTGACCTCAGTAGTTGAGGTGAATTCTGTTCAGTGATACATTGGACTTTGTAGCATTAAGTTTATTGAACCCTGACCTATGCACAGCTACTGAGATACGTCAAAGAGAATATAAAGTAAACTGCACAAACGTGCCAATTTAAACAAGGCACTTCAAGGAAAATTCCCTGCATTCCAATTCTCCGAACTCCTGGTGACCTTTTTCCAGTTATTCCTGACATTCTAGAGGAACTTGTTCCTGAGAGAGTTCCCTCTTGGCTCTGTACAACCCGCACCAGATTTTACCATGTTAAGAGTATTTCACAGGATATCACCGCTTCATTTGGAAGGTGAGTGGGTGCTGCGAGCACACATAATTGATACACTTAAACAATGCAGGCTGCTCCACGTCCTTCCCATCAGTTTACTGTAGACAAGGGCTTTGAACCGTGTGGGTGTAAAGGGTGACAGGAAACAGGGAGGCCCGTCTCTAGAGCAGCCCTGATCTTACAGAATGGTGGAGTAGGTTCAAGGGCTGAATGGACAACTCCAGCTCCTGTTTTTTATGTTGTAAACAGTATTGACAGAGTGTTGGTTGCCTGGTTCCTCAAGGAACTGACTGAGGGGCTGGGCATGCTGGGAGTGGCAGGAGCAAATTACTGAAACAGAACTAAAAGCTATTGCTAACAGAGGACAGCGGTGAGCTCTATGCCTCACAACACCAAAGATCTGGCTTCAATTCCAGCCTCGGATGACCATCTGCGTGGAGCTCTCCCCATATCTGTCTGGGTTTCCTCTGGGTGCTCCGGTTTCCTCCCACATTCTAAAGATGTGCAGGTTAGGTGGACTGGCCATGCTAAACTGCCCCTTAGTATTAGAGGGACTAGCAGGGTAAATACGGGCTTGATGGGCCAAATGGCCTCCTTCTGCACTGCAGGGATTCTATAATTAGTGCTATCCAAACATTATGTTGTGAATCTGCAAGAAGCTCTGGAAATATTTGTGTTTAAAGATGGCGTAATTTAGAGAGTCACTGTTACCTGGCTCAATGCCTTCCAAGTTAATTGTCTAAGTTAGTAAGAGGTGAAAGATGTAAACAATGCAGTCAGCGGTGCAAAAGCATCAAACATAAAGTTGCCAACTCTACTGGACACATTCCTGGAGCAGTTATCATAAGATTTCCTGACCAGTTAGACAGCTAGCCCCCAAGCCCCAGTATTATAATAACTGATAAATTCAAGAGTTCAGAGAAAATGTCCCAGTGATTTTTATTTTCTCTGCAGCATTGTCCAGAAGATGTAATTATAATTTTTGGAGACTCCAGCTCTAGAGAGATGGCAACCCGGTGAAGATAGGGTGTGCAAGTGAGACCAAATTCTTCTCCTGGCCCTGTGGAATACTTACAGGTATATCAGCAAGATGGCGCTCACCACCAACACCACACGGCTCAGGGAAGAGTAGAAATACACAATGCTGAGGAAGAAGCAGGCCCGGGCAGCCAGGTAAAGCCAATCCAGCCAGTCGCGGTTCAGCTCGTCGTCATCATCCATCACTGGGCCTCCTTGGGCGTTCATCCGGAGGTTCTGGTTGGCTGGTGGGTTGTTGAGTTGAGGGAGGGGGGCGTTCCGATCGGCTGGAAGGTTGACCAGAGGGGGCTGGTTGGGTAGCACTGGAGGTGTCCCCGGCGCGACGACTGGATGTTGCTGGGAGTTGGTGGCAGCGGCAGCAGCAGCAGCAACTGCAGCATGGCTGTAAAAGAAAAGGACATATATAAATCTGACTTGCTTTGTTATTGGGTGGATATTGGCTGTACTGCATAGAGTTAACCATGTGGCCCAAAGCTTTCAGAGAAAACTGATGTGTTCTATTCACTACTAATCAACTAAAGAGCTGATTGTTATTGATATTTACTTTATAAAGGGACTAACAGATCTCTTTGACAATGGTATCAGAGACTCAAGACATGCTAGCCTAAGTAGCATGATTAAATGGTTACAGAATAAGAGGCCATTCAACCAGTTGTGTCCATTCTGGCTCTCCGTGAAGTCAGTAAAAAGTCTGACAACACCAGGTTTTAGTCCAACCTATTTATTTGATAATATTCTCACAAGCTTTCGAGGGGACAGCCTCTTCGTCAGGTGAATGGAGAGTTCTGGCCTCAGACAGAGCATATAAAGCACAGACAGTTTAGAGATTACTGATTAAAATGCGAATCCTTACACCTAACCTGCTGTTCAAGACCTGTAATCTCTAAACTGTCTGTGCTTTATATGCTCTGTCTGAGGCCAGAACTCTCCATTCACCTGACGAAGAGGCTGTCCCCTCGAAAGCTAGTGAGAATATTATCAAATAAATAGGTTGGACTAAAACCTGGTGTTGTCAGACTTTTTACTGTGTTTACGCCAGTCCAACGCCGGCATACCCACATCATGACTACTATCTCCGTGAAGTCCCAGCCCCTCCCCTATAAGCCTAGAAATTCACACTGAGTGCTTATTTTTAGTTGTGTTGTGGAAGTCCTGATTGTCTCTGCCCCTACCACACTCCAGGTCCTAACCATTGCAGAAAAAGGTTTTCCCCTTGCGTTGCTGTTGTCCTTTTGCAAATCATCTTTAAGTTACATCCTCTGGATCTTAACCCTTCCACCAATGGATCAGTTTCTCCTGATTGACTCTGGCCAGACTGACCCCCCCACCTCCTTCCCACCTTATGATTTTGAGCATCTCTATCTAATCTCCTTTCAACTCTCTCTTTTCCAGGGGAAACCAGCTTCAGCTTCTCCAAACTAACCACATCACTCAGAGAGGGTACTGTCTCCCGCTGCCTCAGAAAAGCAGTGAGCATAATTAAGGACCCCATGCATTCTCTACTCCACCTCCTTCCTTCGGGAAAAAGATACAAAAATCTGAGGTCATGTACCAACCAACTCAAGAACAGCTTCTCTGCTGCTGTCAGACTTTTGAATGGACCTACCTTGCATTAAGTTGATCTTTCTCTACAGCCTAGCTATGACTGTAACACTACATTCTGCACTCTCTTGTTTCCTTCTTTATGAATGGTATGCCTTGTCAGTATAGCGGGCAAAAAACAATACTTTTCACTGTATATTAATACGTGACAATAATAAATCAGAAATCGGTGGGTAGAATTAGGTGGTGGATTGACTCCAATGAAACGTTATTGTTCCCGCCCAGTTTTCCCGATACCTGCTCAGTGTGGCTTCAAGCACGTGGAAACAGAAGTTGGCTATTCAGCCCTTTCAGCCTGTGCTATGAGTATTACAATTCTATTTGACCACATTTGCTCTAAACTCCTACCTAATAAAAGCTCTCAACTGGCTGATAATTCCCAGACTTTTGGGGAAAAGAATTCCAGATTGCTTTCACCGATTATTGCGTGCAAGTGTTTAAAGGCCCAGCTTAGATTATTGCCCTTAGCTTTGGAGGAGTCCAGACAGCACAGCAGCAATGGGTGTGGAAACGTTTGCTATGTTTACCACATGTCATGGCATAGAAGTCACCCTGGTGTATAAGTCAGCCCCTTTTTTTCTTCCAGGCCGGAAAAATCAAGGTTTTGCATATACTCAATGTCTAAGGTGACCCCATCTTTTCAGCATGACATACTGCCATGCATTGTTAATCATCCCCAATTTTTCAACAGATATTTTACTTCCTAGTACCTTAGAACCACGTACAAGGGATTGGGGGGCGGGAGCTAGTATGCTGATAACTACTGTAAAGGGAAGTGGAAAACTACAGTGACAAAAATTCTGAATGCTGATGGCAAGGTGTTCAGAATCCAGTAGATGCAAATAGTTCAGCTCTACATCTGACTCCGTTAGCCCAAAATCAAAGTAATATCCACAATCATCACCAAGGAGGGTGCATCGTTGGCATCCCTGGAAAAATAGCAGTTGTATCAGGAGCCAATCAAGTTATGCCAATTGCTGGTCACCTGGGCAATGCCTACTTTCATCCAGATATTAAAAGCAAGCACATAGTGGGCAGGAGCGTTGAACATTCAGATATCTTAAAGAAAGCCACCGTGTTCCTGTCTCTTTGGGAGTAGGAGCCTCCGTCTGCACTAATCACTGACCATTGGTTAGCACTCTTGCCTCACAGCACCGGAGACCAAAGTACAGTTCCGGCCTTGGGTGACTGTCTGTGTGGTGTTTGCACTTTCTCTGTATGTCAGCTTAGGCTTCCTCCTGGTGCTCCGGTTCCCTCCCACATATGTGCAGATTAGGTGGATTGGCCATGGGAAATTGCCCCTTCGGAGTGGGGTTACAGGGTTAGGGCCTGAGCATGATACTTTGCCAGAGAATTGGTGCAGACTCAATGGGCCAAATGACCTCCTTCTGCACTGAAGGGATTCTAGGATTCAAAGGCAGGGAGAGGACCTTACCCGGGGCAGGGCTAAGGGTAGGCGTTTTCTCCTATTGTTGCTGCAGCATTCCCCTCAGTATAATCAAGGGGAGCATTTGTAGGAAGTGAGGCATTTCAATGCAGTGACATAATAGTCCTAGAATATAAACTTTTCAAATATTAATAACGCTAAAATAACCTTCACTTAGTTTCAAACTGAGACATTTAAAAATACAATAACAGAGTAACAGGCATATTGGCCAAGAGTGTACGTGGCTACCTTTACCCCGGGGCAATCACTCCATTAATGAATGGCAGTATGTACAAGAATAGAGAGCGCACCAAGTTTTACTCATTAACAACATCAATCGATGGTCATAATATGGTCGCAGAATTAGAAACTGAAGAGGAGCAGTGTGAAGCAGGATTTACCCCCGCACTCCCCAAAACCCCTTCAAATTCATTTAAAAAGACAATCCGCAGGACAAACTCAATACTTACTACTGCATGTAATACTGCCTTGCGTACATCTGCTGGAGCCAAACGATTTGCTGAGAGCTGTACAGATTGTATGCAGCTAACCCAGACATTCCTCCTGGTCTCTGCTGCTCTTCTCCTGCAGGCCTTTCAATGACAAATTGGGAGAACAGTTGAAGTACAGATCCAACGAAGAAAAGCATCAAGTCAGTGACAAAGGAGTCTCCCTTCATGCTTACCAGATGCCATATGCCCAAGGGAAGGAGGCAGGTCCTCTGTGACGGAGGCCATCTGCAGCTGCCGACGTGGGGACAGTGAGGGTGTCTTGGCCAGAGGCTGTAGGTGCAGCTGTCTCCTGCTAACAGGAACAATAGAGACAAAAAAAAGAGGTCAACTTGTGACTTGGACCCAGTAGTGAATGGAGTTGAAATGTGGACAGTGAACAAAGCAATAATCAAATTTACTGTCTGCCATTTTGTTTACCACTCCCTTTAAATGTGCTCAGGAAAAATTAGTTTTGACTTATTCCCAACTGAGAATAACTCACAGCTACAGCTCCATGATAATTTTCCCACTTTGCCCATCTTTTCCCTCTCTTCAGTCATTCATGGTTAATGATTTCCAGAGCAGACATGCTAGTTATGTTGCATTTTTTTAACCAACCCAAAACTCCATTTGATCCCAAAACGGAAGCAGTTCACATCCCTGGTCTAAACATTGGTTTTAGACTGGACACTCAGTAGAGGTTTTGGTTCCGTCCCCAGTCACAAGCCTCAAGGGGGCAAAAAAATTCATCTCAACTCCAGCAACCTGTTTTACATTTGGACTGATTTCTACTCCATTGAAGTCAGTCTGCAGACTGCCGTGTAACGTTGTCTGTTTACTATCTTTACCCACAGTGAATTTTTACTCCAGTAACTCTGACTAAATTCATTTTCAAAAAACAAAATAGATTTATTAAATTCCAATGCAAAAAGGTATAGATTCAATGGAATCCAGAATGGCAACAACATCCTCTATAGGGTTTCTGCAGAAGACTAAAACCAATTAGGGTATAAATAACTTGCTCTCAACACATGACACAGCTGGGAACTTTGCTTTACCACAAGTATGCAAATCTTCAGAGCAGGGGACAACATATGTTGAAAATAAGTTTGTGTGTGTGCTTAACACTGCACCTGTTCTCATTCTGAGAATGGCTTTCATGAGTGTTTCAAAACTGATAGTGAGAAGCTTCACGCCCCTCTGACTGCATTCCTCTATGATGTATCTCAATAGCTGGGCTGTTTCTTTCACCCTCTCCCCCCACAGCACAGCAATATGCCCCCCGATTCATCATCCTTTAGAAATACCTTTTGTACGTCAGTGCTGCACTGTTCAACCCCAGTCAGAATTGGGCATTTTCATCCTTAGTACACTTAAAAAAAACTGCCACATAGAAACAATGAATGTGGTTCTTCCTATTCTGTGTGCCAATCTACCAAGTGTTGATGTAAACAAACACTAAGATAAAGGCAAAATACTGCAGGTGCTGGAATCTGAAACGAAAACAGAAAATGCTGAAAAATCTCTGCAGGTCTGACAGCATCTGTGGAGAGAGAATTCGGAAGGGTCATCCACACTTGAAACTTTGGCTCTCTTCTCTCGCCGCAGATGCTGTCAGACCTGCTGAGATTTCCAGCATTTTCTGTTTTTGGTTAACATTTATGTGGTCACTTTAAAAATATCAAAAAAAATGATCCAAGCACTTCAAGAAGGACGAAAGTAATTCCTGTCAAACTTTGTGCAAGTTCAAAGAGGATGTGTTCAAAGAGGTGGGTTTTCATCTGGCTTCTAAAAGCAAGGCGAGAAGCAGAGCAGCTCACGAGAGGCAGTGCAGTGTGCAAGACCCGAGCACCTGAACACTCTGCCACCAATAGCCTAGAGGAGACCAACTCCCATGTATGTAGTGTCTCTTATCTCACAGCAGCTCAAAGGGCATTACAGCCAAAGTACATCTGAAGTGAGTCACTACCTATTAGGAAGGTACACGTGGCAGTCAATTTGCATACAGCAACTGCCCATAAACACCAATCAGACGATAGATAATGGGAATTAGTGCTGTTAGTTGAAGGATAAGTGTAGACCAGACATGCCCTCTCCTGCAAATACTGTCAGGGGAACTTTAACATCTACCTGAAAGGACAGATAGGGCCTCGGTTGAATGTCTGATCCAAATCATTGAAATAGTACAGTTCTGTACTGAAACATATGCTCAAGTCACTGGAGCTGGTTTTGAACTCACTATCAGAGTCAGAACCTAGAGGTGAAGAAAGGAAATTCACATTGAAGGACAGCCACAGGATTAGAGTCCTACCGTCACCAAAATAAATGGCTTAGAGGAGTTACTAAGGCTATATAGTCCAAGGGTAATGACACACCACCAATTCAACTCAGTCTCTATCTCAGATAATCATTCATTAATTTGGCATCCATAGCTTACTAACGCAGCAGTATCCTCTACTCACAATCTGATCATATAAATCGTGGACTGGGAGGGACTATTCAAGAGGCCTCAGCGGGGCCATTCCTGCTTTTTGATCATCTATCAAAGGTTAGCAGAAGAGTTAACAAGAAAGCCCAGTAACAACATCTGGCTCAGAGCATAGGGACATGAGCCCAGCACCAACTCAAATGGCGGGTTCAGCATGGTAACGAGTGACAGAGGAGATGGAATGGATGGCCATCTTCCTCGATGCCCAACTTCCCAAAGAAGAATGAGCAACCTGCAGTTCCATGCTCCATTTCCAGTTTGCAGATACTGGGGCAGTCAGATTGATTTTTACAACAGCATGAGACTTCCAGGGACCCTCAACTGAATATCAAACTAAACAAAAGGCCACAATCCTCTTGGTCCTGAGTTCAGCAGATTTTGGTCATGTTCCCAGAGTGACGTAGGCTTATAAAGTTTCCCATTCTATATAGCTGTGCTCACAGTATGCATGTATGTATGTGTGTGTGTGTGTGTGTGTGTGTGTGTGTACTCCCCCCCTCCTTTACCCCTTTTACCTTCACATTCGCCGCCTGTGTTGATTCTGCTTCACTTCTCGAGTTACAGACCAGGTGAAGGGTGTGGTACTGATCATTCTGCGGGAGACAAGCAAGCAGTGAGGCAAAGCAATTAGCTCAAGATCCATTCCAGGTAACACTGGAGGCCGTGAGGCAGCAACTGGCTGACAAGACCTCCGAAAGGAATGTCATTTTTAAACTGTGTATTTTGATTTATATTTTCCCAACTCGATCAAATAGGGAAATATTTATTCTAAGCCAAGGCCCTTTAGTTCTATTTTTGCAAAGAAACAATTTTGCTGAGGGAAGGATTTTGTAAATAACTAATATTGGAATAGTACCATTGCAAAGGGAGGCATCAAATTATCTGCTTGATGTCTTTAGATGACTTCAGCTGGTGGCACTGTTGTAACCCATTCCTGTGATAAGTGTCAATGAATTCAATCATAAAGGACGTATACCTGATTAAAAAGCAGCATTTCTTTTCCACTTTGAATTTGGTCTCAGCACACAGCTGCTCTTAGCCTGGGTAACCTGTGTGACCAGCTTAACCAAGGGCCTGATAACCAGCAGTTGCTTGTTCAGCATTACAGCTCACAAGCCTTTCACTTCGGCTCCTGAGATCAAATCCAGCCCAGAGAGGAAAATCTCCTCTAATCAGATATGAGCTCAGGATCAATCCAAGCAACATTCTTAGCAGCCTCGAGACCTTAACAGAATTCACTGCCAATTGGCAACCCCAATTAGAAAGGTCACAGGGCTGTTTGCAAGGCTCATTAGTGCTGCTGGAGACTGTAGCTAGAATTAAAGCTCTCCGCTGGAGAACTTTTTACTCTGCCTAATCTGTGCTCTGACTGGCCCGTGAGTACTGTCAAATGTGTCAATTGGAGAAAGTGCCGCACTGTCATCACCCTGATAAGCAACAGATATTGAACCAAATCACATTATGTAATGACAGCATCTCAATGAAACAGCCTAGTCCTTACTGCCATTACTAGCTTCACACTGCTGGGTTAATGCTCACATAAGGATAGAGGGAAGAACCAACTTGCATTTTTATAGCGCCCTCTCATGAATTTCAAAGTACTTTCCAGCCAATGAAGTGTAATCAATGTCTTAACGCAGAAAATGCTACCATCAACTTTCTTATTCATTCTTGGGGCGTGGGTACCACACAGGCCAGCATTTATTGCCCATCCTTAATTGCTCTCGAGAAGTTGGTGGTGAGCTGCCATCTTAAACTGCTGCAGTCCATGTGGTGTAAGGGAGAAAGTTCCAGGTTTTCGGCCTAGCCACATGAAGGAAAGGTGATCTATTTCCAAGCCAGGATGTGAGTAACTCAGAGGAGAACCTCTAGGTGATGTTCCCATGAGTTTGCTGCCCTTGTTTTTCTAGGCAATAGAGGTGGTGGATATGGAAGTGCAGTTGAAGAAGCCTTGGTGAGTTGCTGCAGTGCATCTTGTAACTGGCACACACTGCTGCTACTATACATGGTGATGGAGGAAGTGAATGTTTCAAATTGGTATCAGTTAAGCAGATTGCTTTGCCCTGGATGGTGTTGGGAGTGCACCCATCCAGGCAAGTGGACAGTACCCCCTCATTCTCCTGTTGAAAGGCCATTTAGCCTCATAACATTAATTCTGTTTGTCTCTCCACAGAGACCTGCTGAATTTATCCAGCATTTTCTGTTTTCATTCCACCATTCTCCTAACCTGTGCCCTGTGGATGATGGACATCCTTTGGCGAGTCAGGGGTTGAGTTTCACGTTCATCTATATTGGCTGTGGGCCGAATGGAAATTTTAACAATTGTCCGAGTGTTTAACAAATCTCAAGTGAAAGATGGCACCACTGATAGTGCAGCACTTCCTTAACACTGCACTGGAGTGTGACTCTAATTTACAGATAGATGCTCAGGTTCCTGGAATGAGACTTGGATCTGCAACCTGAGTAGGAGTAGGTCATGTGGCCCCTTAAGTCAGCTTTGCCATTCAACATGATCACAACCGAATTGATCTTAACATTGACTCCACTTTCCTGCCCGTTCTCCATCACCTTCAACTCTCTGATAGGTCAAGCACTGATATTAAATATATTCGATTACCTAATCCCTGCAGCTACCTGGGGTAAAGAATTCCAAAGATTCACAACCCTCAGGCAGAAATTCCTTTTCATCTGTTTTAAATGGGTGACTTCTTTTTCTGAAATCATGCCCCCTGGTTCTAGATATCCCCCTTGAGGAGAAACACCCTCACTGCATCTGTCAATCCCCCTCATTTCAACAAGTTCACCTTCAGGATATTTTCAGGGAGAAAGGAAATTCCACACCCGCAGTATAATGTGCAGTTTTGTGTCCTTATTTGAGGAAGGATGTCCTTGCTATAGAGGGTGCACAGCAAAAGTTTACCAAGCTAATAGCTGGGATGGCAGGTCTGACAATATGAGGAGAGACCAAGTTGGTTAGGATTATATTCTTTGGAGTTTAGAAGAGTGAGGGGGGAATCTCATAGAAACTTATAAAATTCTAACAGGGTTAGACAAGGCATATTCAGGAAAAATGTTCCCCATGGTGGGGAAGTCCAGAACTATGGGTCATAGTTTGAGGATAAGGGGTAACCCTTTTAGAACTAAGGTGAAGAGCAATTTCTTCACCCAGAGGGAGGTGAATGCGCGGAATTCACGACCACAGAGTTTAGTTGAGGCCAAAACGTTGTCTGATTTCAAGAAGAAATTAGATATAGTTCTTGGAGCTAAAGGGATCAAGGGATATAGAGGGAAGTGAATCAGGATATTGAATTCAATGCTCATTCATGAACAAAATGAATACGGAGCAGACTCAGTGGGCCAAGTGACCTACTCCTGCTTCTAGTTTCTACGTTTCTCTTTCATCCCCATTGATTGTTTCCTCTGGTTTCCTCCCACAGTCCAAAGATGTGCGGGTTAGGTTACTGGCTATGATAAATTGACCCTTTGTATCAGAGGATCAGCAGGGTAAATATATGGGGTTACGGGAATAGGGCCTGGTGGGATTGTGGTTGGTGCAGACTCAATGGGCCAAATGGCCTCCTTCTGTGCTGTATGGATTCTATGATTGCACACATTTAATTAATACAGAAGCAAAAGTTCATTCCAAAAAGCATAAGCAGGACAACTGGGAACTCAACAATCATAGTGTTAAACTGACAAATGCCAATATGAAATTCCTCTGAGCCACGCAACCTGCTTACAGTGGGAGAAATATTTTCCAGTACTTGCCTCTCACAGGAACAGGCAATACTGACCTTGCGTAGTACGTCCCTCAGTGAAAGGTGGTCAGGCAGCAGTTTTCCGGAATAGATCAGCCGTTGCTCGGATTCAGCCTGGAAAAGCAAACACGCAGGTGAAAAATCGGTCACAGACACAACTGGCACCGGATAACGTGGAGCTGTTTTCAATTCTCCCGAAATTTCAATGGTGCTCCTGTTATTCAACTTACCCAATGCAAAGTGGTCTTGGATTCACTCCTGTTCTTTGATGGACCAGGTATACTGTACCATGGTATCATAAATAACATAACAGTCACTTGTACAGCAAATATCATCGTGCTTCAAAGTTAATTGTTTTTAAACAGAGACACTCCTGCATTGGCGCTACATAAATGTAACTTTTACTCTTTAGGACAAATCGGTCTGAAAGCTCTAAGTTCACTCAGTGATTCTGAGGAATCCAAATCAACGAGTGGTAACACAGCTAGTGCTACCTTAGCCTATTTTTATACTGTGCCTCAAACAGACTGTCTTGCATCTATAATTGTACCTCGGCAGTGTCAGGCAAATGTAAAAATTCTTCACACTGATTATTTTTTGAATAGCAGTGACAGACATTAGGCAAACAGAGCAGCTATATCTGGTCATTTGTCTCCTTTCTGTTTGCCAGTCCTTGATGTGCAGTCCACGTTTGATTGTGTACTCTGAGGGGGGGACATTAGTTGGGGCACTGGGAAAATGCTCGCTCTACCATTGACTCAAAGTGGTAATCTGAAGCATCAGTTTGATGTTTCACAAATGAGAAGCAGCCACATTGCCAGCATCAGCGTAGGTGAGCATGTCTGCATCTCAATGTATTCTCTTTTTTAGTGGCAGGCTGTTTTCAATTCCTACTGTTACTCTTTCCAATAGGTAAGGCCTGGATGGTAACTAATGCTGGTGAAAAGCACGAGAGAGTACTCTGTGGAATTCTGCCTACCTTCCTCGTCCAAGTGATACAAACAAACAAGGAAACAGCGGCACAAAGCCTGCTAATGTAGCAGAAGCAGGGCTGGTACTGTGCCACATTGCGCAAGGTAGCAACAGCATTGCATTCTGTTCCAGCTGTCCAGAACCTCTATCCCAAAATATTTGCATCTAAAGAACATCTGCCTTGGACTGTTCTTGCAGACAGTCAAGTGCACTGAAAGCAGTTGACAGACCATATTGGTTATGACTGGGGGAATTAAAAAAAAGTGGTTGAACCTTATGCAGCATGTTACAAAGAAGCATCTGAACTGACCCAGAATATTACAGAGCAAAAACTGAGCAAACTGGCACAGTCTATATCTGCGAGTCAGCTAATCTAATTCCATCCCTAGCTCACTCACTTTCCATACTAAAATCCCAGAATGATTTGGTTCTTTTTTTTAAATTAAGATCTACAGAGTGTATTTTAACAATGGCTTGTAGTGAAAAATGCTACATTCCAAGCAGCAGATCACTCATCATTAAATGTGCTGTTTATACCTCAGCTATTCATTAATATCCACAGTTTTTAATCAGCACACAGTGGGGACTACTCAATATTTGTATGCCTGGGAGAAAAAGAGTTTTAAAAGCCTATCTAGCACTGATTCAATTTAACCACGTTTTGCTGACGAGGGCACTAATAATGTGGAACATTGGATTATTACACAGGGAATAATGACTGTTGTCATTGCCAAATGTAATGGTGAACATCGGGTCCACTTGCCTGGAATAATAAAATGCACAATTACAGATTTTGTCCTCCCACAGCCTGGGCTGTTTCTGGACAAAGCATCTACATAATATCACACACGATAGATCATGCTGATCTATTCAACCCACCCCAGGTAAACTCCCATCAAGACTAAACTGGAAAAACCCTTCCACACAGGACTTCAAGGCAAGTTCCACCTTGCGTGGGCAGCATAGTGGCACAGTGGTTGGCACTGCTGCCTCACAACACCAGAATCCCAGGTTCAATTTCCAGCTTGGATCACTGTCTGTATGGAGTTTGCACGTTTTTGCCGTTTCTGCATGGGTTTCCTCTGGGTGCTCCAGATTCCTCCCACAGTCTGAAAGATATGCAGTTAGGTACATTGACGCAAACAGGTGCTGCAGTGTGACAACAAGGGGCATTTCACAGTAACTTCATTGCAGTGTTCATGTAAGCCTTATTTGTGACTAATAAATAAACTAACTTTATGAATAGATTTCTACTTTTCAACTTATCATTCGGTCCCATTTAAAGAAAGAGAGTTTTAAACACAGTGGCTGGGATTTTATGACCCTGCTTGGCGAGGCTTGTAAAATCCTGCCTGAGGCCAACAGAGAATTCCACTCAGTGAGCTTCGCCTGCCTGCTCTGGAATTGGGACGGGCATGCCGGTAAAATTCTGGTCAGTGATGCATGCAGCAGTGTATAAAACATGTAGCTGCTTCTTCACATCACTGGGTTTGAAAACAAACTAAACCACTTTAAAGTCATCTAAACTATTATTTTAATACACTACGTGGGAAAGTGTAGAAAATTCTCCCCATTCATAATTTTAAAGGAAAAATCAGTGAGAGCAAAACTGGAAAATTTAGTTTTATATTCTTGCTGCAAATTTAGGTACAAGTATCATTGATTAGAGATAACATTCCCTTTGATTCCAGGATAGGAAACACATGTCAAAAATTCTCAAGTTACTATCAACTGGCCTGATTCCATTTACTAACATCCGCAATGGGATAAATGCAGGAAAGTGGAATTAGTGTGCCGTTAGTGGCAGTTTTTTTTTCCAAAAATATATTTTATTCATAAAAATCTCAAGTAATCTATTACAATGTACAGGGCTTCGAGTAGCAAAACAATGTGGAATCAAAACATTTTTGCAGATCTGTCCAAACTACAGTGACTACATTTCAGTACTTAAAAAACTATGTCCATGTCTCAATATTTACATATTTGTACTAATTACAATGATTACATTTCAATACTTAAAAACTATATACATGCCTCAATAGATTACTGTGTGCCATTATTTCTCAGATTGGCACACAGTTGCGCAGGCCGAGGGTATTCTGCAGTTCCCGGGCCCTCGGTCTGCCTCCGTTAAAAGGCCTTACAGTGTGGCCTTTCCCCATTGTGCCTTTGCAGCGGCTGCCCCAAGCTTCAGCGCGTCCCTCAGCACGTAGTCCTGGACCTTGGAATGTGCCAGTCTGCAACACTCGGTCGAGGACAGTTCTTTCAGCTGGAAGATCAGCAAGTTTCGGGCGGACCAAAGTGCGTCCTTCACCGAGTTGATGACCTTCCAGCAGCAGTTGATATTTGTCTCGGTGTGCGTCCCCGGAAACAGCCCGTAGAGCACAGAGTCCTGCGTCACCGAGCTGCTCGAGACGAACCTCGACAAATACCACTGCATCTCGCTCCAGGCCTTCTTTGCAAAGGCACATTCCACAAGGATGTGTGCGACCGTCTCGTCAGCCCCGCAGCCGCTTCGAGGGCAGCGTGCGGTGATGTTGAGACCTCGAGCGTGCATAAAGGATCTGACGGGGAGTGCCCTTCTCCCCATCGGCCAAGCCAGATCTTGGTGCTTGTTTGTGAGTTCTGGTGATGAGGCGTTATTGTTGGTGCAAACTCAAAGGGCCTTTTTCATGCTGTGTGACTCTCTGACTGTGTTTGTCTTACAGTAACAGCATCTTTTCTTGAAAAGGATATCATTTGCCAGTTTTAAGTCAGTGTTTTTTTTAAACTTTGTTCCAATCCAATCAAGTCAAATTAAACCCAATTCAGAGTCCCAACAAGTTGGGACATTCCCGATCCAAGCTGACAAGACAGGGCTCTCACCTCCTGTCTTGGGCTTGATCTACATGATCCAAGCTGACTGGAGTAGGTGTAGCTCCTCCTCCAGGGCTTGATCTTATTTGCATCTTAGCCAAATGGCCGAGATGCCGCTTTAAAAAATTGCTTCAAATGAAGCTGAAATGTAACCTAATGACTTCAACCAAGTGCAGCATGTCGATACTGCACTTGATCTTAGCCAAAAGGCCGAGAAGCGAGAGTCAGTGTTGCTGATTGTAATCAGAGCAGGGACAATGTAATAGATTGACAATGTTCTGGAAACAGTCTCCAACCTGATCCCCATCTTAAGCACTTTAACCTACTACTTGCTATCCCTCAGCAACTGGAAAAGGACAAACTGTTTCAGATCAAGCACTTGCAACACTAACTTGTAATCGTGCTTAAAACCTGTACCACTGTTGCAGCTTTCTGAAATTTGCAATGAGTTTTCCATTCACCCCCCCTTCTCTGTTTGGTCAACTCCCAGAGTTTCCTGCTACATCCAAATATGTCATGCGTACTTGTTTTCACAGCCACTCTTGTCATCACTCGAAGACTGGACACTTCCACTTTCAGAAGGAGGAGCTACACTGACCGGAACGCAAGCTGACACGTCATCCTTCACTAAGAGCACGGAAACCAAACAAACATCAACTAGTGTCAAAACAAAAAAAAGGCTGGAAAATCTCAAACAAGTCTGACAGCACCTGTGGAGGGAGATCAGAGCTAACATTTCAAGGCTGGCTGACTCTTCGTCAGAGCTCTGTTCTCTCAACACGAATGCTGTCAGACCTGCTGAGATTTTCCAATATTGTCTGTTTTTGTTTCAGATTCCAGCATCGGCAGTATTTTGTCTTTCCCCACTAGTATCACTTTGCTGGCACACATCAGAGTTTGGGATTTAAGCCTGGGATCTTACAGTGTGCTTCATCTGCTCATTGCTTTGACAGAGCTATCATTGAAACATACACAAATAAAGGTAAATCATTTGCATAAAGTTATGAATATTTCATGTTTAATGGAACAGATGCCAAGTTAAGGATAATAGACTCCTATCGCACATTAACATTCCCAAGGTTCAGCGAACTGGCTATTGGGAAGTATAAAAATAGGTAGCCAGTGCAGGCCACAGTGGGCCCAATGATTAGCACTGCTGCCTCACAGCGCCAGGGAACCTAATTTGATCCCAGCTTGGGTCACTGTCTGTGCGTAGTCTGCACATTCTCCCTGTGTCTGCGTGAGTTTCTTCTGGGTGCTCCGGTTTCCTCCCACAGTTCGAAAGACATGCTGGTTAGGTGCATTGGCCATGCTAAATTGATGAGTTGGTGGTGGGTGAGTGGAATCGGCTGCCGTCGGTGGTGGTGGAGGAGAACTCGTTGGGGTCTTTTAAGAGACTTCTGGATGAGTACATAGGATTTAATGGGATTGAGGGTTATAGGTAGGGATATGATCGGCGCAACTTGAGGGCCGAAGGGCCTGTTTGTGCTGTAGTTTTCTATGTTCTAAATTCTCCCTCAATGTGCCAAACAGGTGCTGGAATGTGGCGACTAGGGTATTTTCAGAGTAACTTCACTGCAGCGTCCATGTAAGCCTACTTGTGACTAATAAATAAACTTTAAAAAGACTGAGGTATCCTGTGATTCTAGGGAGCGTACGAACAGTTAACTATCACTTCCTTACATCATACCAGATTGCATCCAGTTCCGCACCCATATGAGTCAAACTTCTGAAATACAAACTAATCTGACAGTAAAGTAGGCTCTTAACTTCCCCTACAGTTCTCATTCTAG
The DNA here is from genome assembly GCF_965287045.1 of Carcharhinus amblyrhynchos. Lineage (NCBI taxonomy): Eukaryota > Metazoa > Chordata > Chondrichthyes > Carcharhiniformes > Carcharhinidae > Carcharhinus > Carcharhinus amblyrhynchos. The sequence continues at coordinate 48,993,217 of NC_137327.1, forward strand.
TTAGGATTCCAGATATCTAGTGCCCAGTTAGCTACAGCAATGAGGTTGTTGTTAAAAGTTGTACATTTCCTGGAATCAAGAAATAATTTTATCCTCTATAGTCAATCGGAAGAAAAGCGAATAGCATGATTTCTGGCTACAAACACTTCAATATTTAGCAGCCGTGAAGTGCATTTGACAGTTACTCTGAAGTTAATACTGTTCCACCCCACCCTTCCGAACCTGTATCATTGTGAATGGGGGCTATGAGACCAGAATAAGTCAGTCTTCTCTCACTCTCCTCCTGCTCTACAGCTGGCAGCTCGCAAATCTACTGTGGCAATGCTGACTGCAGGATTTCCTAAAGGGTACGGAGCTCACTCAGCCCCTGCTGAATCTCCGCTTAAAGATTTCTCCCAGGCTGTTATGAATATCTGAGGCCTCAAAGTTTGGCAAGAGCGGCTGTTGCAGCCTTCGTTGCCAAGTCAGATACTCAATCTAGCTGACAGTTTCCACTAGCAGCCGAGAATTGACAGGAGTATTGATCAGAAATCCCCCACCCTCTCGGATTTCCACAGAAGCAGTAAACAGGGTGTGTGGTGTAGGAGGCAGCCAGACCCACTTCCCAAAACTTCTCCGAACTTTACTTACTGGGTGACTGGGGTAGTTCTCACTCAGGTAGCTTTTCAGTCTCTTTATTGTCCAGGCCAGCTCTGCCTGCACTCTGTGGTCCTCCTGTCTCTGGCTCGGTGCTTTAATCAGCAAGGTCACCAATTCTTCACTCGTCCCCATTCTCTCCCCCGGTCTCAAACTCAACAACCTTTCCAGTAAGGGAATTCCTTCTCAGGGAGGGACAGGCTCACCAAACTCTGTTTAAAACGGGATAAACAAAGGCACCGAACTCAGCAAGTTCCCCCAGCAAAGTCCTGGATTCTCCGGCCGCTCCGCACACTGAAGTCCTGGATTCTCCGGCCGCTCCGCACACTGAACTCCTGGAATCTCCGGCGCGGCGTAAGTTGTCTCTGTTACCGAAGCGCAGTGTGGCTGCCGGCGATTGGTGCACACCAGGAGCGACGTGGAGCTCGGAAACAATAATATGCAAAAGAGGGAGAAACTCCGCCTCTCGCCGAATGGGGGCGGGATCTCCGCTTCTCGCCGAATGGGGGCGGGACCCCTGCCTACCGCGGAATAGGGGCGGCATCCCTGCCTTTCCTTGAGTGGGGGCGAGATCTCCGCTTCTACCGGAATGGGGCGGGATCTCCGCCTCTCCCGGAATGGGGCGGGATCCCCGCTTCTCCCGGAATGGGGCGGGATCCCCGCTTCTCCCGGAATGGGGGCGGGATCTCCGCCTGTCGCGGAATGGGGGCGGGATCTCAGCCTTTCTTACTGGGAATGATGTGGATTCCAGTGCTGGAGTGGCGTGGGCACAGTAGGAAATCTCAGAAGCCCAGGTTAAAGTCCAACAGGTTTATTTGGAATCACAAACTTTCAGAGTGCTGCTCCTTCATGTGAAATGAGCTACCTGGTGAAGGGACAGTGCTCTAAAAGCTGGTGATTCTAAATAAACCTGTTGGTCTTTAACCTTATGTCGTGGGACCTCTCGATGGGACACAGTAACCAAAGTAGCTGATGCAATACCTACTCAGTTTCAGGTGATTTACAGGCAGGCTGCGAGGATCACAACTCTCCACATTCACAGTGGAGGCCATTCAAATCATTCCTGTTTCATAGAAACGCAGTAAAAAGTCTGACAACACCAGGTTTTAGTCCAACGGATTTATTTGATAGTAAACTCACAAACTATCATTACTATCAAATAAATCGGTTGGACTAAAACCTGGTGTTGTCAGACTTTTTACTGTGTTTACCCCAGTCCAACGCTGGCACATCCACATCATAGAAACTCCACAGTGCAGAAGGAGGCCATTTGGTCCATCAAGTCTACACCAACTCCAGCCAGGCCCTATACCTGTAACCCAAGGTATTTACACTGCAAATCCCCTAATGGGCAATTTATCATGGTCAATTAACTTAACCCGCACATCATTGGATTGTGGGAGGAAACCGGAGCACCCGGAGGAAACCCACACAGACACAGGGAGAAAGTGTAAACTCTACCCAGACAGTGACCCAAAACCGGAATCGAACCCGTGTTCCTGCTGCTGTGAGGCAGCAGTGCTGTCATTCTCAAAAAGAACAATCCAATTAACTCTTTTGAATCGACCAACTAAACTAAATTAAATAAACTGAGGGATAAAGCAAGAAGTGCAGTCCCTTAAAGGTGAACTGCCCAAAACAAATCACAAATAAAACTTAAAACATTTGTGTGGCTCTGGAGTCACATGCAGGCCAGATCAGGTAAAGATGACAGATTTCCTTTCATAAAGGAACCAGACAGCTTTTTAAATGACAATCAGCAATGGTCTCATGATCACCATGTGGAGATGCTGGCGTTGGCCTGGGGTAAACACAGTAAGAAGTCTCAGAACACCAGGTTAAAGTCTAAAACGTTTATTTGATAGTATCAAATAAACTGGCTGGACTTTAACCTGGTCTTATGATCACCATCAGACTTTAATTCCAGGTTTTTCTATGGTGAGATTCAATCCCTGGATTACTAGTCCAGTGACAATACCATCATGCTACTGCCACTTCAGAAGTTATATTAAATCTGCTTCTACCTCCTTTTCAGGCAGTACATAGAATCCCTACAGTGCAGGAGGTGGCCCATCTGCACTGAGTCTCTGACAGAGGATCTTACCCCAGCCCATGTGACCCCACACATTTACCATGGCTAATCCATCTAACCTACACATCTTTGAACACTAAGGGGCAATTCAGCATGACCAATCCACTTAACCTGCATATCTTTGGAGTGTGAAAGGAAACTGGAGTACCTGGAAGAAACCCACACAAACACTGGGAGGTTGGAATCGAACCCGGGTCCCTGGCGCTGTGAGGCAGCAGTGCTAACCACTGTAGCATGTGCTACTCAGAATAACACCCTATTTACAAATTTCTCTACAGCTGCCCTCTGGTTCTGTAAAGGAATAATAATTTTGGAGCACATTTTAGCTTCTCCCTTTCGATCTTTCAGCTTCTGATAAAACATTGTAGTCACGAGAGAGAAGAATCCAGTTTTCAATCTCAATGGACAGCATGGACCTCCTCCTGGTGACCATGCGTCTGTTAACTGATTCTGCGGGTAGAATTGATTCAGTGGTGCACCAGTTCTTACTGTGGACCTGGAGGGAGTGGCACCCGTGCCATTCATATGAAAATGCAATGAGCAGCATATGCAAATGAATGGCGGGGACATGTTTCCATTGGAGGATCCCACTGTCAGGTGACAATTAGGTAGGTGTAAACGGTTATTAGAAGAACCACCTGGATAAGCAGGGAGGACACAGATTCAACATTCACCCTCATTCATTTTGCAGTTTGGCAACTCTTCATAACTCTCAACCTGCCCCTCTCCCGAAACCTATCCCCCTGTCACTGCTCTCATTAAAATCCATTGCCCTGGAAAATGTATCCCACTCCCTCACCTTCAAGCGTGCTATAAGTGTGACTGAGGTGTTTTAACAAAGACATAGACTGGCCCCAAAGTTCAGCGAAGCCTCCCTGAAGATCCACATCCCCTCACCACCACTCCTCCCCCCCACCCCAAGCTGCCAGAGAATGGCAGGCAATTGTAACAGGAGGCGCTCCTGCTTTCCCAGGTGACCTGGATGGAAGTTAACTAAGTCCTGCCCTGGTTCAACCTACCAAAATGCATCACTTTGCATTTATCTAAATTAAACTCCATCTGCCATTCATCAGCCCACTGGCCCAGTTGATCAAGATCCTGTTACAATCGGAGATAACTTTCTTCACTGTCCACTATGCCACCAATCTTGGTGTCATTTGCAAACTTACTAATCATGCTTGACAGTCTGCCAACATGAAAATAGCCCATGTATCCCTACTCTCTTCCTGTTAGCTAACCAATCCTTTATCTTTGCTAATACGTTATTCTCTTTGCACCATGAGTTCTTATTTTGATTCAGCACCTCATCAAACGCCTTTCAGAAATCTAAGTGTACCACATCTACAGGTTCCCCTCTAACCACATTGCTTGTTACATCCTCAAAATATCCAATGGATTAGTTGAGCATGATTTTCCTTTCACAAAACTATGTTGACTGCATAATTTTGTTATAATTTCCTAAGTATCCTGTTATGATCTCCTTAATAATAGATTCTAGCATTTTCCATGTGACAGATGTTAGACTAACTGGCCTGCAGTTTCCTGTTTCCCTCCTTTCTTGAATAGAGGAGTACCATTCACTTTTTTCTAACCTTTCCAGAATCTAGGGAATTTTAAAAAGTTACAACTTACTGTTCCTGTAGCCACCTCTTTAGGAATGCAGACTATCAGGCCCTGGAGACCTGTCAGCCTTTAGTTCAGTTAGTTTTCTCAGTGACCTTTCACTGATACCTGTTTCCCTCCTTTTCACTTCTTGATTTATAAGTATTTTGGGGATGGTATTTGTGACTTCTACAGTGAGGACAGACACAGAATACAAAATATCTATTCAACACATTTTTATTTATCTTTACAAGTGCCCATAATCCAGACCCTAGGCCTCAGCCACTGGAGATGGAAGGTTCCACCTCTGAGCACATTGATATCAATGATATGAGAATGAGCCGCCTCTCTCGCTTTCTCCACCAGCTCAGCTACATCCAACCAGGTCATAGAGGGATTGGATTTTGAATCAGCGCCACATTCTGCTGGGCATAGCAGATATGACCCAGCAGCTGAGGGAAGCTGTGATAGCCGAAGTCCCTGACCTTTGGAGGCCTACTGGGATCAGCCCCTCTGCTGATTACACAATCATAGAATCCCTACAGTGCAGAAGGAGGCCACACAGCCCATCGAGTCTGCACCAACAACAATCCTACCCAGGCCCTATCCCAGTAACCCAACATATTGACACTGCTAATTCCTCTGATACTAGGGGGCAATTTAGCATGGACAATCCAACTAACCCACTCACCTTTGGACTGGGAGAGGAAACCACAGCACCCGGAGGAAACCCACGCAGACACGGGCAGAATGTGCAAACTCCACACCGACAGGGACCCAAGGCTGGAATTGAACCCTGGTCCTTGGCATTGTGAGGCAGCAGTGCTAACCACTGTGCCACCCTGATGATCGGCCACTGGTTAGGGACACAAGAAGCCCCTTCATCCACATCTGAGGAAGAACGTTACTCCTCTCTATCAGCTTGATACAAGGATTCACTGCTGTGCATGGACATGTTGTGCAACACACCATGACTATCCATGAAACACTGCAGAGTCTTTGGACCTGTACTCGTATCAGAAGCTCATTTCCAACATGCCAATGGTCTGATTGAAGATGGCTCTGATGGAGGTGTGGGTTTTGTTGTCACACTCTTTCACTGCACTGTATGGTGCATAGATGGGATCTCCTCCTGGAGTATTGTCTGCAGCTTTGGTCCCCTTACTTTACTGCCATAGAGGGAATGCAACAAACATTCAACAGAGTTGTTCCAGGTTTAGTGGGATTGTCTTATGAAGAGTGCTTGGGCAATTTGGGCCTGTATTCTCCAGAGTTTCGAAGAACGAGAGGTGATCTCAATGAGACTGACAAAGTTCTTAAAGGAATAGGCAAGTTGGTGGAGTCAAGGTGGTTTCCTTGGTTGTGGAGTCTAGAACTAAAGGATACAATTTCAAAATAAGGGAGATGTAATTTAAGACCGAGATGAAAAAGTTTCTTTATGCAGAAGGTTGTGAATCTTTGAAATTCTCTACTCAGAGGGCTGTGGAAGCTCAGTCATTTTGTGTTCAGTATGTTTAAGGTAGAGATTATTGGTCTCTAATTAACAATAATGAAAAGGTTTATGGGTAGAGTGTATGTAAAAGGCATTGAGTTGTTTGATCAGTCATGATCATATTGAATGGCGAGCAGACTCGATGGGCTGAATGGCCTACTGCTGTTCCTATGCTCCTATCAACCAAGTGTAGAGGTGATAGTCCTTTTTTATCTAGGATCCAGCTGACAATCTGGGCAGAGCCCTTGTAATAGAGGCCAATATTCCATTCATTTGCAGTACCTGCATGATGATATTTTGTGATTCATGTACAAGGGCACCCAGATACTTTTTCAAAATTCATTTATGGGATGTGGGTTTCACTGGCTAGGCCTGCATTTATTGCCCATCCCTACTTGTTCTTGATAAGGTGGTGGTGAGCTGCCTTCTTAAACTGCTGCAGTCCATGTGGTGTAGGTAGACACTCAGTGCTATTAGGAAGGGAGTTCCAGGATTTTGACTCAAAGGAGTGACTTGGAGGGAAACCTCCAAATGGTGATTTTCCCAGGTATTTACTTCTCTTGTCCTTCTAGATGGAAGTGGTCATGGGTTTGAAAGACGTTCTCTAAAGAACCTTGCTGAGTTCCTGCAGTGCATCTTGTAGATAATACAGACGGCTGCCACTGTTCATCAGTGGTAGAGGGATTGAATGTTTTTGGATGGGATGCCAGTCAAGTGGCCTACTTTGTCCTAGATGGTGTCGAGTGTCTTGAGTGTTGTTGGAGCTGCAGCCATCCAGGCAGGTGGAATATTCAGTCACACTCCTGGATACTACAGCATTCTGTAATCTTTCTCTCTCCACTTAAGTAATATACTGCTTTTCTATTCTTATGGATAAAGTGGACAAGTTCATATTTTCTCACATTTTACTTCATCTGCGAAATCTTTGCCTACCCACTTAGCCTATCTAGTGCTTTCTATCCTTGTATCATCCTCGCAACTTGCTTTCCTAGTGTATTAAGGCGATGGCTTAGTGGTATTATCGCTACACTATTAATCCAGACACTCAGCGGATGTTCTGGGGACCTGATCTTGAATCCTGCCACAACAGATGGTAGAATTTGAATCTGATAAAAAAAAAGTCTGAAATTAAGAATCTACTGATGACCATGAAATCATTTTCAATTATTGGAAAAACCCATTTGGTTCACTAATGACCTTTAGGGAAGGAAATCTGCCATCCTTACCTGGTCTGGCCTACATGTGACTCCAGAGCCACAGTAATGTGGTTGACTCTCAACTGGCCTCAAGTAGGGATGGACAACAAATGCTGGCCAGCCAGCTATGCCCATATGTCACAAATTAATTTTAAAATATGGCAAATTTAGCTGTAATACAGGTGCTCCCTCCATCCAAGTCACTGGTATAGACTGTAAATAGCTAAGGCCCCAGCACTGATCACTGTGGCATTCCACAAGTTTGCCAACCTGAAAGTAACACTCTTGCCCCTCTTAGTTAGCCAGTCATCTATTCAGGTTAATACATCACCCCAACACCCTTAGTTCGTTTCTTGTGCCACATAAAAATCATCTTTTATGTGGCACCTTATCATAAGTTTTTTGGAATTCCAAATACACAGTACTCCCTGTCCAATCTCCAATTTTCCAAGGGTTCTGATATTTAACAGAGCACTTTTCGTTAATCTTGTTGATGGAAGGTGAATACAATTGCCTACCTCCCTGTCAGGGTTTCATTCTTCAGTCAGATTTCAAGCGAGTAGAGAGAAATTGACATTTGAATGAAAGAAATGACTTGGATTTACATAGTGACTTTCATGACCTCAGGCCATCACAATTTGCTCTGCAGCCAATCGAGTAATTTTTAAAAATGTAGTTCAGTAAAGCTACTTATTGGTATGAATTTGGTTTGAATAATGTCCAACCAGTTTTATTGGTTATTGGATGGAGTTTTGTTAGCATCCCAACAACAACTTGCATATATATAGCGCCTTTAAGGTAGAAAAAAATAAGGTGCTTCATTCAGAATCTGAAAAAAAAGGTGACACGATGGGCAGGATTTTACAGCCTTGCTCATCCCGAAACCATAAAATCCCACCCAAGGTCAATGGCCTTTCCATTGTCTGCCCTTTGCCTGCCCCAATTCCATTGGCGGCGGGACAGTAAAATTCCAGCCTGTACCTATTGAGATGATTGTATGAGGCTGTAATGCTGTTATATTCAGCTAACAATTTTTGCTGGTGTTCTCTAGTGGGTTTGAAGTGAAACAGGGCTTAACAATTGCTCAAAATTGATTGGATCATTTAACCCAGATAAAATATTTTGAGTTCAACTGATTGGGACCATTTCCCTTACACATTTGGAGAATTCCAAATCAATGTGTTTGATTGCTAGAGACTGCGCAGTTTCGTGAGCAAATTCCCAAAATAAATGTTCAGCACTTAAGAAAAAAAACACATGACAGAAAAAAAAACTAAAATCACCCTGGTTTCTGGGAACTTTCTGCTGATTAACAAGGCTCATAATGTTTCTCCAATCACAACGCAAAGTCAGCCTCACTAGTAAAATATAACTTAAAAAGCTATCCATTTTGTCAGGGAAACAATCTGACATGGTATAATTTACATTACTCTGACAGAAGAAACACTATCACCTTACTTGCTGCTGCATAATGTCCCCAAGTATTGTTTCCTTTATACCTGTCGCATTTTCTTTTCCTCAGCAAAGAATGGTGAACTAAAGGCATAATACTGTGGATACTGGAATCTGAAACAAAAACAGCAAATGCTGGAAAATTTCAGCCAGTCTGACAGCATCTGTGGAGAGAGAGAATAGAAGCAACATTTCAAATCAGGTGCTTTGTCAGAGAATAGTGAACACCTCTTTTAAACATCAGCCGCCATTGGTTGTATTTTAATACTGGCTTTGCTGCAAAGTAGTGTGCGACACAGTAGCACAGTGGTTAGCACTGCTGCCTCACAGCACCAGAGACCCAGGTTTGATTCCTGGTTTGGGTCACTGTCTGTGCAGTGTCTGTACCTTCTCCCCATATCTGCGTGGGTTTCCTCCAGGTGCTCCTGTTTCATCCCATAGTCTGAAAGATGTGCTGGTTAGGTGCATTGACTCAAATAGGTGTCGGAGAGTGGCAACTAGGTGAATTTCACAGTAACTTCATTGCAGTGTTAATGTAAGCCTACTTGTGACAAATAAATAAACTTTAGAACTATGAAATAATGCGTTATTTGTAAATCGTAAAAACAAGTGCGGCTACATCGCAGGTCACTGAATTAATGGAAAACAAGTGGTCCTCTGTATTTAGATTCTAGACTTCTGAGGGATAGTTTTCTTTCTGGAGCCCAGGGGAAAATATTTTGTTTTTGTTTCTGTCTTCACGGAGGAGGACGTGAATAATTTGCCGGGTGTTAGCGATGGAAAGGTGGTAGGACTGGAGGGTCTCGATGACATTACTGTTACTAGAGAGGCGGTGCTCGACAGGCTGGAGGGGCTGATTGTGGACAAGTCCCCAGGACCGGATGGAATGCATCCGAGGGTTCTGAAAGAAATGGCGGGGGTTATAGTGGATGCCTTGGTGGTTATTTTCCAGACGTCGCTGGATTCCGGGGAAGTGCCGGAAGATTGGAAAACGGCTAATGTTACGCCGTTGTTTAAGAAGGGTGCCAGGCAAAAGGCAGGGAATTATAGGCCTGTTAGTTTAACGTCTGTGGTAGGTAAAATGTTAGAATCCGTCATTAAGGAGGAAATTGCAAGGCATCTTGAAGGGAATTGCTTGATAGAGCAGACGCAGCACGGTTTCATTAAAGCGAAGTCGTGTCTGACAAATTTACTGGAGTTCTATGAGGATGTGTCTAGGGCAGTCGATAGAGGAGAGCCGGTGGATGTGGTCTTTCTGGATTTTCAGAAGGCGTTTGACAAAGTACCTCACAAGAGGTTATTGCAGAAGGTCAGGGGACTTGGAGTTGGGGGTAGGGTGTTAGCGTGGATAGAGGATTGGTTGTCAAATAGGAGGCAGAGAGTGGGGGTCAACGGGTGCTATTCGGATTGGCAGATGGTGACTTGTGGAGTGCCCCAGGGGTCGGTGCTGGGGCCTCAGCTTTTTACCATTTATATAGATGATCTGGAGGAGGGAACCGAGTGTAGGGTGTCGAAATTTGCGGATGACACCAAGATTGGGGGAACGGCAAATTGTGCGGAGGGTGTGGAGAGTCTGCAGAAGGATCTAGATAGGCTGGGCGAATGGGCCAGGAAATGGCAAATGGAATTTAATGTTGGCAAGTGTGAGGTGGTCCACTTTGGTAGGAAGAATGGTAGGAAGGACTATTACTTACGGGGCGAAAAACTGCAGCAGGCGACGGTGCAGAGGGACCTCGGGGTCCTTGTGCATGAGTCGCAAAAACCCAGCTTGCAGGTGCAGCAGGTGGTCAGGAAGGCGAATGGGATGCTGGCCTTCATAGCGAGGGGGATTGAATATAAAAGTAGGGAGGTCTTGCTGCAGCTGTATAGGGCATTGGTGAGGCCGCAGCTGGAGTACTGTGTGCAGTTTTGGGCGCCGCACCTTTGCAAAGATATTTTGGCCTTGGAGGGAGTGCAGAGGAGGTTTACTAGGCTGATACCGGAGTTGAGGGGGTTGAGCTATGAGGAGAGGCTGAATAAACTAGGCTTGTACTCGTTGGAGTTTAGAAGAATGAGGGGAGATCTCATTGAGACGTATAAGATGATGAATGGGATGGATAGGATAGAGGTGGAGAGACTCTTCCCGCTCAAAAAAGACAGTAGGACTAGGGGGCACAGCCTCAAGATAAAGAGGGGGCGTTTTAGAACGGAGTTGAGGAGGAACTTCTTCACTCAAAGGGTGGTGAATCTCTGGAATTCTCTGCCTGTTGAAGTGGTGGAGGCTGCCTCGCTAAATATTTTCAAGAAGCGGGTTGATGGGTTTTTGATGAGAGGGGATTAAGGGTTATGGGGAGAAGGCGGGAATGTGGAACTGAGCCACGACAGATCAGCCATGATCTTATTGAATGGCGGGGCAGGCTCGAAGGGCCAGATGGCCTACTCCTGCTCCTATTTCTTATGTTCTTATATTTTGCTGGGCAGAGCGTGGAAGTATATCACTGGAAGATCTTTCCTGCTCAGGGTTTCTCCTGAGGCACTAACCATTTATACCCACATGACAAAGAAGAATATTTCCCACATTCTATCTGGGTGAAATGTGAAGAAATTGCCAAAAGCCCCAGTAAGAGTCCCCAGTTTATTCGCTCTGCCTGCCTGTAGATCAGCAGACCAGTGGGTTCACACCAGCAGGTGAGCATGAGCAGCTGAGGGGGACTCAATCACAGCATTGATTCCTCCCTCAGAGGCTGGAATCAGACCTCCGGCCCACACACACACATACCCCCACACATATATCCAGAAATACACACACAAACACCCAACCACACACAAAAATACCCAGCAATACATTCACAAATCCACACAAACACGCACCTCAACACACACAGAAACACCCAGAAATGTACATACTAAACAACCCCCCAACACACACATTCTCCATATACTAAAGCCACACCCATTTTTCCCCTCACTCAAACCCACATACAACCACATCCTGACACACAAACCCACACACAATCACCCCCACCACAGGCAACCACTCTGTGCACACACGCACCTCACACTGCAGCACTCCCAATGCACACAACCAATCCCCACACACAAACACGCCCAGACACAAACTCATACGCACATACACAGACCCATCCACATATACACACAAACGCATACATCCACAAACACATAAATACACACTGACAGACACAACGCAAGCACACACTGACACACACACGCACAGACACAACACAGCACACTGATGCACACATACAGATCCATATGCGTACACAATCCCATACACACACACAGAATCACATGCATACACAAACAGACCGCCCTGCCACCCCCCAACACACACACACATACATACAGGCCATACAGACATATACCCACAAACCATTCATATACAAGCCCACATACATACCCACACACAAGGCCATCATGCACACAAACTCACAAACACAAACAAAACCCCTCCACACACACACACACAAACCTATAGGCACAAAGACATCCACACAGACACCTATACAAATCTATGCACACACACCCATAGAGGCACAAACAAACCTACAGTCACAAAGACACACATACCCAGACACAAATCCCCACACAAATCCATACAAACATTGAACACCCACTCAAGCCTCCCCCACACCAACCCACAGACACATACATCTCCACCCTCCCACAAACAACTCCCTCCACACACACACCCCCACACATACACAGACACGCCCCCACACAAGCTTCTGCATCCCCAAAAACACACTGACCAATACACTGCACAAACATACATACATACACCCACCCACACAGACATATACACCAGAATTCTACCACCCTGCCCCCATAGAATTGGAGTGGGTGAGGGGCAGACAATGGGTAGGTCCATTAACGTCGGGTGGGATTTTCCGATCTCAGGTTGAACGAGGCTGTAAAATCCCATCCATTGTTCCACTGTGTCACTGCCTTAAACCCTTTCACATTTATGAAGGACGTACAAGGTAGTTCCCAACTAACATTCTTGAAAAATCTCCAGCAAACAGAATATTCCATGACACAGGCTGGACGTAATGGAAATGATAGCAATAGTGCAATAATAAAAGATGTTTTGCAAACAAATTGGTCTATATTCCTGATAGTATCGATTCAAACACCTCACTCTCTCCCCAGTAGTGACCAGGCTGCATTGACTACTCATTTGGTCTGGCAGATGCTTAGGGCCCTCCTCTCTATATCCCTGTCATCAGTTCTCACAATCATTGACAGCTAGCCAGGATCTAACTTTGACTGAAAACATCAATTAAAAAACGTTGATTCTGTTTTCACATTGGGTTGTCCTGCCGACGAGTGGTGTCCGGTTGCATAGCAATATATTTTTCCCAACTATAGACATGTAAAGGGGGATCTGGTTAGCACTGTTGGCTAGACAGTGAGCATGTGGTTTATAATGATATTGGCATCCTTCAGGGAAAAAGGGACACTGAATTGAATTCACCTTTGCACTGTATCCCAATACATGTGACAATAATAAATCAATTCAAAAGGGGATACAGGCTGGGGAAAGTATATGAGAAAGAGAGATGTCACAAAAAAAAGTACCTATCACAGGACTGATTAGCACTGCTGCCTCACAGCGCCAGGAACCTGTGTTGAATTTCAGCCTCAGGTCACTGTCTGTGTAGAGTTTGCACATTCTCCCCATGTCTGTGTGTATTGCCTCTGGGCGCTCCAGTTTCCTCCCACAGTCCAAGTGTGGGTTAGGTGGCCATGCTAATAATTGCCCCTTAATGTCAGGGGGACTAGCAGGGTAAATATGTGGGGTTGCAAAGCTGGGGCCTGGGTGGGATTGTTGTTGGTGTAGGCTCGATGAGCTGAATGGCTTCCTTCTACACTGTAAGGATTCTATGATTCTGAGAACTGGGGTCAAAGAAAACAAAGGGTCAAGGGAGGTTAAAGAAACAAAAAGGACTTGATGAAACAAAAGAGGTACACAATATAACAGGGTTGTAATGATACAGGGGGAAAAAGGACTGGTATTTATCAAAGGAACAAAATTGAAATAAAAACAAGAAAAAGGGACAAATAATGTCTGTGAGGGAAGAATGTAATGGATGGAAGGGCGAAACCGCCTCAAAAATGCAAGTAGAATGCTAACAGAAAGTTGCTGCTTGACTTTATAATGATGCAATAGGGGCTGGAAGGACCACATCATGTGATCCTTCTCAATGGCTGGTAAACATGTATGTAAAGATTGGTGTCACAGTGCTACCTAGTGGGAGAGCAAGCTCCGAGAATTAAATCAGCAGCATTGAATTAAACGCATGAGAAAATGGTAACTTACAAAATAAGGATGACAAACAGGAAAAGTATCAAAAGACGGGACTTTTTAAATATGTCAGAAATGACTCCGATTTGCCCAGATTGACTAATAAACGAGGAAAGTAAGTCACCTTTCAGATGAAATCTCATTTTGCAATCAGACATTCCAAGTAGAATAATACTAAACAATATGTCACCTCCTAACTCCTGGGAATTGGGGGGATATTGCATAACAGAATGTTCAGCCTTATTCCGAGAAGAAAGACCGACATTTGTCAGTTCAGGATGAGATCCCAACATGTTTCACAGTCAGTGAGGTATTTTGAAGTATAATCCCTATTTGTAATGTGTGGAAACCCACACAGCAAAGTCCCACAAACAGCAATGAAGTAAATGAGCTGATAATCTGTTTTGGCGGATTTGTTGACAAATGTTGCTCAGGACACCGGTATAAAGGTACTGCTCTTTGTAAAGTCCCTTGAGATCTTTATGTTCACTTAAAAGGGCAGATTCAGCATCTTATCCAGGAGTCGACAACTCCTACAGTGCCACACTCCCTCAGTGCTGCAATGATGAGTCAGCCTGTACCATGTGTTCAAGTCTCTGGAGTGACCTTCAGTACTTGTGAGCCAAGACTGATACCTGAGAGAAGTTATCAGTATGTAATCAAACTGAATCCTGGCAAAAACAAACGTAATAGCAAGCAGATATCAGATTTTGTTTTGTAATAAGAATGGTTGGAAAGATCAGCAATAATGGGAATTTGATAATGTAAATGGTACAAATGGAGCAGTCTAGGCAATGGTAACTTAAAAGAATCACAGTTACAGCACCAGAAAATAACAGGAACTAACAGAAAGAATCATCAGCCTGAATGAAACTCACCACTGCAAACCTAACCCTGTTACCATCAACATCTCAAACAACAAATCTCAAACAAGAAAGAAAATAAGGAGCCCAATAACTCTGATCTTATGTCCCAGTGATTTTATGAGCCATCAAATTGTTCATAGAGACATGTAGAAATTGAATTCTGATCTAGGAAGGCCATGCATGTTGTCTGCAACTAATGAGAATTGTGGCAGTACCACAGTGATTTAGCTGACCAGCATCACTAGGATTGTACCAGTCAGCAGTGGGCAGCCCAGTCTCAGAGCTGGTTATGGGGAGGTGGCGGAGAGGTGACTTGTTTCAGTGGCCTTTGCTTCTAACATTGAACAAGTAGGAGCACGAAGATCAGTAAACACACTGTCCTGGGGGCCGGCAGCTTTCTCTGCTTCCATCAAGGTTCACTGGATTAGTTGCCATGTGCTTGAAAATCTGATTTTGGCAGCTGATTCAAGCAGTTGGCCAGTAACCAATTTCACAAAGATGTCTGGAACAGGGTATAAAACAAATAGTAAACCTGGTGGAGCAGGAGAGGCATTATTTGCATCCAAGCTTAGATACCTTGGTAGTGAAAACATACCCATGCTCCTTGGCAGAGTGTTGGTGATTTACTTTTATCGCACCATATTTTACTTCTGAAAGCAGAAAGGCAGGGGAGAGTTCACCTCAGAACTGTCTTTGTGTGCCTAAGAATAGGATACCACAGAGTTACCCTTTAATTACAGTATATTTTAGCACCAAGCTGAGAGGCTTTACATTTCTGGCTAAAATTCACTGAGAGATTTATTTACAAGTAAGATAATACATAAAAAAGTAGAATGACATGGCCAGATATTCAACGCACTAACAATGGGGATTGATTTAGTTCAGTTGGTTGGATGGTTGGTTGGTTTATGAGGCAGAGCAATACCAACAGCATAGGTTCAATTCCTGTATCAGCTGAGGTTATTCATGAAGGCCTACCTTCACAACCTTGCCACTTGCCTGAGGTGTGATGACCCTCAGGTTAAATCACCATCGGGGAGAACAGTCACCGAGGTCTATGGTGACTTTACCTTGCCTTACTGAAAAACAATTAATTGATAAAGAAAGGATAATGTATCCTTTTCCAGGCAAGCAGTTCTAACTGATACTTCTCACCATTACATGGGAATGTTTTCCTATGGAATGCAGAAGAGCAACTGTTAAGCAACTTTACTCAGCCAACCACGCTGTCAGCTGTGAGCTTCCCAGGAAACTCAAGGTCTCATTGTATCGGAATTGACCATGATTAAAAAGAAACGAGATGGATAAAAATAAAACAGTCAACTGATTAATTTTGTAAATGCTCATCCATCTGGTAAAGTTTCACCAATGGTTTATGAATTGGTCAGAGGGAACTATCGATATTTTCTGAATTGCAAGCCAGAATCTCCAAATCTAAAGACAACATCCACTTGGCAAAATGCAGAAATTAAATCACTGATTTTATTTCAATAGCTATACTTGTAAAAAGGTTTAACTCTCTGATTATCACATATAAGCTTCCAATGGGAAGGCCACAGGATTTGAACTTGAAGATGTAACATTAGGAAATCTCCCACTTTGATCATTGGTGGCTGCATAGTGTTTGAGTGGATCTTTTATTGGACTCTTAACTTTTCCTTTTATTCATTTATGGGATGTCAGCATCACTGGCTGAGCCAGCATTTATTGCCCATCCCTAGTTACTTTTGAGAAAGTGGTGATGATCTGCCTTCTTGAACTGCTGCAGTCCTTGTGGTGCAGCTACACCCACAGTGCTGTTAGGGAGAGAGTTCCAGGATTTGGACCCAGCGATGGTGAAGGAACAGTGATGTATTTACAAGTCAGGATGGGTGAATGGCTTGGAGGGGAATCTACTGGGGGGGGGGGGGGAAGGTGTCCCAGGTATCTGCTGCTCTTGTCCTGTAGATGTTTTGTTGTCAGAGTCTATATTGGCTATCCCTTACTGTCATTCTCCATTATAGGAGACATCGCACACAGCATTGCGGTGAATCTATGAGTATTTGTTGTTATTGAACATAAGAACATAAGAAATAGGAGCAGGAGTAGGCCATCTAGCCCTTCGAGCCTGCCCCGCCATTCAATAAGATCATGGCTGATCTGTTGTGGCTCAGTTCCACTTTCCCGCCCTCTCCCCATAACCCTTAATCCCCTCTCTTATCAAGAACCCATCAACCCGCTTCTTAAAAATATTTAGCGAGGCAGCCTCCACCACTTGGGTATTTATATGTTTAAAGGACTCTTATTCTTTTGAAAAGCCTCAGGAGAACTCATGCCAAGTTAGGCCAGATGTAAGTCCTAATGAAGCATTGTGAACATCTGCCAACCTTCACTTGTGTAGATTAATTCATCCTGAAAAAGATCAATCTTCTTCTCTAGTTGGGAGTGGCTCCTGTGGGTAATGAAAATCTTTATTCAAAATGATTTTTTCTTTTACTCATTTGGGCCTTCAGATATCTCTGTTGTCCTTCTAATGGAGAGATTGATCATCTGGTTCCAATGGCCCTGCCCAGCTGGAGGACTGTCACCGACCTTCACACTTTGGCATAAAGGAGGGGATTTGGTATGGGACATGCTATTTCAGGTGAGGTTACAGCTCTGCTGCACTTACCCCAATAGCCAGCAGCCCCTGAGAGCTCCAGAGCTTATTGTCCATCTAATTAAATGACTGTCTCCAACTCCTTTATCCCTATTTTTTAGATCCTGTGTCTAAAAATAATCTGGATATAGACAGTAGAATATGCAGACATAAAAAAAAGGATCAAACAGCAGAAAGATCTATTTCATCTTGCAATGGTTAATCGTATTCACACATGAGAATAACTTTCATTTGCTTGCATTACACAGTTTACCTGCCACCTTCAAATGTTAATCTCCACAAGGATGCAAGCTGCTGAATCCATTTTTCATTCCAAGGTTGAACGTGGCCAAGTTCTTTCAATTCTGAGCTTTTAACTGACCTTTCCAGATGGTTTGGGGAAGTACAGTGCCAATGAGTACTCAGATCATGCACTCCCAGGGGCTGAACAAACCCTATCCATTAACGTGTTCTGATTGTATGACCTTTTAGCACAGTAATGATTTAAACTGTCTCTTAATTCAAGGTAAAGCAGGATGTCCTGGAATGGGGGACAGTGATCATTTTGAGATCTGCCCAGAGACAGGCCCATGTGATTTTGTCACATGTCGAGATTCATAGAAACTTCACACTTTGGCATAAAGGAGGGGCAGCTGGTTTTGGTGGATAAGGATACTCAGACAGACTGGTGAAGACAACTCAGAATAGCTGCTGCCCTGCCAAGAAGAAAGAAAGACCATTTTGTGTGTTAGCCACCAAGCAGAATGTTAGTGAGAATGGATTCCCTGATGAAAATTCAAGACTTGGACAGATTCAAAGACCAAAAAGTCAACAGGGGATCCCTGGCTGCCAGTTGTCCTTTGGACTTTGAGTGAAGTGACTGGAAGACTGGCCTCGGTGTGGCAAGGAGAAGGCAAGGAAAAGCAAGAAAAAGTTTAGGACTTTCTCTACAAGGCTATTTTTACACTGCGAGTGTGGTGCAACATATAAATGTGCTGTGGGATTTTAAGCTTGTGAATTAGTTAATGGGGAAAGTACCTTCTTTGCAGTTTAGTTAATTAGTTGCGTACTAAGTAATGTTATTCTATATTGATTTTAGGTTGTTTGTTACAGTAAAGGTCCTAACACATGATATCTTGTCAGATGATTATTTTTGTCTTTCATTGGGAAATTCATATCTCTCTTCAAAAGTTATTGGGCTCTACAGGGATTGTAACAATAAATGGGATTGTAACAGTAAATGGAACAATAGTTTGGAGCTTAGGCGATGTTTGGACTTTTCAGCTCAGTTGGAGCAATGATAAAACAGGCGAGTCTCATAGCTGACAGAATTATGATGGAGTAAACATTGATATAGAAATAAAATACTGCAGATGCTGGAAATCTGAAATAGAAGTAGAAAATGCTGGGAATGTTCAGCAGGCCAGTTGGCATTTGTGGAGAGAGAAACAGAGTCAATGAGTGAGATTTTCCAGCCCCTTCTGCTGGCAGGATCTTCAGATCCACCAAAGCCAATGGAGATTTGAAATCTTTGCCACAAGGCTGGAAAATCCAGGCCAATGTTTTAGCTTAATGATGAAAGGTCACCTACCCAAAACATTAACCCTGTTTCTCCCTCCACACACATGCTGTCTGATATGCTGGATATTTCCAACAGCATGGTGGCACAGTGGTTCGCAATGCTGCCTCTCGAGCCAGGTACCCAGGTTCGATTCCTGGCTTGGATCACTGTCTGTGTGGAATTTGCA
Source organism: Carcharhinus amblyrhynchos (assembly GCF_965287045.1). NCBI lineage: Eukaryota > Metazoa > Chordata > Chondrichthyes > Carcharhiniformes > Carcharhinidae > Carcharhinus > Carcharhinus amblyrhynchos. Next base: position 49,012,223 of record NC_137327.1, read on the forward strand.
TATTCTCCCTGTGTCTGCACGGGTTTCCTCCAGGTGTCCGGTTTCCTCTGACAGTCTGAAAGACGCGCTGGTTAGGTGGCTTGGCCATTCTAAATCCTCCCTTCGTGTACAGGCGCCAGAATGTCATAGCAGTGTGAATGTAAGTCTACTTGTGGCACTAATAATTTTTTTTATAAATTCTTATTTATTTTATGGCTGATAAACACTGTATTCACTGAAATGACGGAACAGGCAGTTAATTTTGCTACATTGGATTTTTGGTTATCAGGGAACCAATTCTACCTAAAGAAGCTGTCTCTCTACTGTGTCTGCACTTGCCTGTACAGTTCATTTTGGGGTTAAAATAGTAGAAATATCTGTAACAATGATATCAAATAACAAGACGATGTGTTTTGCACATGGTGTCTGTGAATATATACCAATGAACTGTTTACTGAAAAGAAATCCAAGTAAATACACTAAGTAATGTAGAAAACATTAACTGGAATTCTCTAACATAGACTGCGGCTGGGATTTTCTAGTCCCCCTACAGTGATTGGCGCCAAATTCTCTGGCAGTGGCAGCAGAACGTGCGAGACTGGGGAATGCTGGCCATTCTGTGGTGTTTTGGATGATTGAATGAGGGTGAAAAGAAAATGTTGATACGAAGTTTGAACAACATTTTGAGGTAATACTTGAGCAAACTAAACCTCATCAGCAGATACAAAGCAAAGGCAAAATAATTAATACATTTATCATTTCACTCATTCATGGATAGCAGTCTCATCTCTAAGGTGGATTCAAGTCCCACTCCAGAGACATGAACACAGAAACGTAAGCTAACATTGCCATGCAGCACTGAGGGAAAGCTGCACTACTGGAGGTGCTACCTTTCAGATGGGAAGTTAAACCAAGTCTTACCTGCTCAGTGAGGAGATATGTTTCAAAGGAGACCTAATGTCCTGGAAAATATTTATCCCCCAATCAAGATCACCAAAACAGATAATTTGCCTATCTTAGAATTATTATTGCACCAAAGAGTAGTGCCATCGCATCTTTACCAGCTCCCCAAACAGCTTAGTGACTTTCCCCTGCCTTTTCCCTGTACCCCTGCACATCATTTCTATTCAAATAATCATCTACTGCCTTCTTGCATGTCTCAATTAAACCTGCCTCCATCACACTTTTAGGCAGTGCATTCCAGACCCAAACAACTCTGTGTGTGTAACACTTTTTCTCAAATCATATTTACATCTTTTGCAAATCACTTCAAATCTGTGCCCTCTTGTTCTCAATGCTTTTACAAGCAGGAACAGTTTCTCCCCATCAACTCTGTTCAGTCACCTCATGATTTTGAGCATCTCCATCAAATCTCCTCTTAGCTGCCTTCTCTCGAAGGAGAATAGTTCCAACTTCTCCGATCTATCCTCATAACTGAAATTTCTCATCCCTGGAACCATTCTTTTAAACCTCTTTTGCATTCTCTCCAAAGCGTTCATTTCCTTCCTATAGTGTGGTGCCCAAAATGGTACACCATATTCCAGCTGAGGTCTAACTAGCGTCTTGTATAAGTTTAGCCTAACCCCCTTGCTCTTGTATTCGGTGTTCCTATTAATAAAGCCCAGAATCCTATATGCTTTATTAGCTGCTCCCTCCATCTGTCCTGCCACCTTCAATGATCTCTGCATATATGCACCCATGTCCCTCTGCTCCTGCAGTTCTTAAGAATTTTACCCCTTGTTTTACATTGTCTCTCCATATTCTTCCTACCAAAATGCATCACCTCTTACTTCTCCACTTTGTACTTCATCTGCCATCCATCTGCCCACTCCACCAACTTGCCTCAGTCCTTCTGAAGTTCTACACTATTATCACATTGCTGTTTGTGGGAGTTTGCTGTGCACAAATAAGCTGTGGTATTTCCCATATTAACAACAGTGACCACATTCCAGAAGTATTTCATTGACTGTAAAAAACTTTGGGACATCCTGTGGTCAAGAGAGGTGCTATGTAAATACAAGTTGCCCTCTTTTTAATTAATTGTACTGCCTTTCGGAACCTGTGATTGTCTAGATGCAGGCCTGCAAGACGCAAAACATTGCAAGATCCCAATTGGACAGTGGGATCTCTCTGGAGAATACTATTAATCAGATGTGGCAAAGAGCAAAATAATTGCATTGGCATGCACTTCACAGAATCTAATCAGATAGCTGTTCTCAAAGTACAACTCTGACTAATGTAAGATTCAATATAATATAGGGTTCTTTATAATTATGCACATACCAGCAGCATTAATTATCAGAGGAGACAACACAGAGCTAATTAAAGCACATGATGACTATTTATTCTTTTAAAAAATCTGTGTTTAATCTTTTGATCCAAATACAACCACTACAGATCACTGTTCTTTCAGTTAAATATTCTTGATCAATTAAATTCTTTCATTTGACAGTTCAAAATTTCCAAATTTCTTTATCATTCTGCACTTTGCCAACCTTTTTAGGTTTAGTGTCACAAGTAGGCTTACATTAATACTGCAATGAAGTTACAATGAAAGTCCCCTGGTTGCCACACTCCAGCGCCTGTTCGGGTACACTGAGGGAAAATTTAGTATGGCCAATGCACCTAACTCGCACAGCTTTCAGACTATGAGGGGAGACTGGAGCAGCCAGAGGAAATCCACACAGACGCAGGAAAAACATAAAGACTATGCACAGACAATGATCCAAGCCCAGAATCAAACCCGGGTCCTGGCACTGTGAGATATAGTGCTAACCACTATGCTGCCATAATCTGAGTTCACACTTTATTGCATGGACTTGATTTTTGCAAGTATACAGAATTCCTCAGAAATCGTATTTGCTGATCGGAGGGAGGTTCAGTGAATTTTCTACTATGCCATGCACTGAGGCTTTGCCTTGTGAGACAATTGTTGAGGAACAAACGTTTTCAATCCTGACCTAACCAAAGAACAGAACTAGTCTAATGGGCTGAATGGCTGACGCTTCTTCCTATATTTCATGCAGTTCTAATCTGGTAATTGGTCAAAATCCTTGAACCTCTGCCATTGGCAATTGAGCATAGTTTAGGCTGAAATCACAGATAATGTGTACAAAGCAAATATTTAACAAGAATACAAGCAATAAAAGAATAAAGGAGAATATAAAATAGCAGTAGACTGAAAATCATTTAAGGGATAGGTAGGATGAAACTTGTTAAATAAACATGTGATGTCGTAGACCTTTTCTTTCTTGGTCATTTTTGTGTTACATTTTTGTAAGAACAAGAGTGGACCACTTGGTCCTTTGAGTCTGTTCTACCAATCAGTTAGATTAGGGTTGATCTGTACCTCAACTCCACATTATGCATCTTTGTTTCATATTATTTCATATGCTTAGCCAACAATAGTCTGTCAATCTCGGGCTTGAGATAACTGCTTAAAATGAGGGGCTCCCCATTTAAAACAGAGATGAGGTGAATAAAAGCAAATTATTGTGAGTGCTCGAATCTGAAATCAAAAGCGAAAACATTGGAAAATCTCAGCAGATCCAGCAGCATCTGTGAGGAGAGAAAACAGCTGACGTTTCGAGTACAAATGACTTTTTGTCAAAGCTAAAAGGCATAGAAAGTGGGAGATATTTATACTGCAGGAGGGAATGAAAGATGAATCATAGCCATAGAAACCAGGGGAAAAGACTGCTAACAGTTGTTACAGAGAGAATAAAGGGTGTGAATAGCTAAATGGCAGAGAAACTGTAAGTTGGTACAGATGAAGATGTTGGAGGAGAGGGGGGTGGGGAAGCGGGACAGAGGTAGAATGTAGAAAAGGGGAAGTGGGAGGAAAAGGGAAGGGAAGGAGGATGAAGTGGGGCAAAAGATTGGAAGGGAAAGAAAAATGAAGAAAGACAATAAAGAAATAAAAGGTAGAAAAAGTAAAAAATAAAATAGAATGAAAACAAAGGTGAGGTAGATCAAATAATCTGAAGTTGTTGAATTCGATGTTGAGAGCGGAAGGCTGTACAGTGCCTAGCTGGAAAATGAGATGCTTTTCCTCCAGTTTGCATTGAGCTTCACTGGAACATCGCAGCAAGCCAAGGACAGATATGTGGGCATTGGAGCAGGATGGTGTGTTAAAATGGCAAGCAACAGGGCACAGACCGAAGGTGCTCAGCAAAGTGATCACCCAGTCTATGTTTGGTCTTTCCAACAAAGAGGAGACCACATTGGGAGCAGCAAATGCAATACACCAAATTGAAAGAGGTGCAAGTGAAATGCTGCTTACCCTGGAATGAATGTTTTGGACTTTGGGTGGTAAGTATAGAAGAGGCAAAGAAGTGTAACACCTTCTGCGATTGAATGGGAAGGTGCCAAGACTGATGGAAAAGGTGTTGAGTATAGTAGAGGAGTGGACTAGGTTATGCCAGAGGGAATGACCTCTGCAGAATGCTGAGGGAGTGAAGGGAAGATGTATTTGGTGGTGGCATCATGCTGGAGTTGGTGGAGGATTGTGCTTTGCATGCAGAGGCTGGTGGGGTGAAATGTGAGAACAAGGGGGACTCTATCCTTGTTCTGGGAGGGAGAGGTGGTGGTGAGGGTTGTGGTGTGGGAAATGGACTGCATGCTTTGAGGGTCCTGACAACAACTGTAAATTGGAATCCATGGTTGAGGAGAAAGGAGCACATATTTGAAGCACCACTTTGGTAAGTGGCATCATCGGAGCAAATGCAACGGAGGTGAAGAGATAAGGTGAATTTTTTTCACTCTGAGAGTTGTTTTTTGGAACTCTTCCTGGAAGGATGGTGGCAGTAGAGTCTTTGAATATTTTTCAGGCAGAGGTGGCTGGATTCTTGGCAAGCAAATGGATGATAGGTTATTTGGGATAGGTGGGGTGCAGATTTGAGGCTTCTATCAGACCATCCAGGATCTTATTAAATGGTGGAGCAGACTCGAGGGGCCGAATGGCCTATTCCTTATTTGTCTTGAGAGCTTCAATGGAGCCAGCATCTTTCAGGGGTAGAGATCCAGATTCCCAACTTTTGACTGAAGAAGTGTTTCCTGATTTCACTCCTGGGTGGCCGATTTCTATGTCTAGTCAAGTAACAGTGTTAAAGGGAATATATCCCAGCAGGTGGTGCTATTGACTCTATGCTGTTACTTAAAGATGGATTGAGTAACAAGGACATCAGAGCAGGAAGCTGATATTAATAGCAACCTATTTCAAAGTTTCAGGCCTGGGAATAAACGTATCTGTAGAAATCTGGGAATAAATGTATTTCTAGAAATTATTAAAGATTGACATCAAAGCTTATCATTCCAAAGTCCAAAGATGTGCAGGCTGGGTTGATTGACGATGATAAATTGACCCCAGTGTCAGGGGGATTAGCAGGGTAAATATTTGAGGTTACGGGAATAGGGCCTGGGATTGTGGTCAGTGCAGACTTGATGGGGAAAATAGCCTCCTTCTGCACTGTAGGGATACTACGATTTAATCACTAGGTGCGACACCAATATTTGCCATACAATAATTGGACAGGCTCAATCAAAACCATTTGTGGACCATGACAACTGATGGATAAGTTAGAATTGAACTGTGTTCCCAAGGGTCAAAAGACATCATATTAACGCATTATTCCAAACAGGACCCCAAATACCCAACTCTCAATTTACAACTGAAGGTCATGTCCACTAACCCATCCATCACAAACAAGCTTCCTGCTCGCCTCATTTTTCCAGTGTTGACAATGAGGTAGAAGACAAAATGGCAGCCCCATTAAGCAGGCATATTTGACACGTCATGATTCTAGACAGGGTCATCCAGGAATACACACAATTCACTGAGACCAATGAAACAAAAAGCAGATCAGTCAGAATGTATTAGGACAGAAGCAGTACCAAACTTATCGCAATGGCGAGGATGCGGGGTGCTGGGGGGGCTGGTAACAAATGAATGGAGAATTTATTTTCTAATGAATGACCCAAATGGGACTTGGGAATAAGCTTTAGTTTCCCAGAGCATCAACCTTTCTTTACTTCTAGTCTCAGCAAAAGCTGCCGATGGATTGAAATGCTGTGAGTCTTTCCAAAGGCAGTTCCAATTTTTAACCCTCATCTTTCCTTTAATGTTCAGCTAAGTGCTCATTTTTTGATAGGAACATTCACCTGATTCTCAAACTATGAATGATTACGAGAGATGGCTGCCTCTGGGGAAATCACATGCTAAGTAAGAAGTCTCACACCACCAGGTTAAAGTCCAACAAGTTTATTTGATAGTAAACCCACAAGCTTTCGGAACGCTGTTCCTTCATCAGGTGAGTGGAAAGTTCACATCATGAGTTGCATGCTACCAGCACACTGCCCTGCTGGCGAGAATGGGACTTCTCTTAAGCCATTTAGAAGTAAACTCCACTCACCTTCCAAGCAGAAAATATACTCCAGTATCTCCTATTGGGTAAGCCTCAGTGAGCAAATGTATAAAAGTGAACCAACAACAGTCCTCTGTGAAGTAATCCTATCATTTTAAATAAGGTGATTAAGTCATGCATGTGAAGCAGGCATAACAGAGGTAGAGGAGTCAGCCATCAGTCCTCTTGCATCCTGCAATTAGACAATGACTGATCTGTATGCTAACTCCATCTATCTACTTTGGATTTGGAACTCTGAATACCTGCATCTAACAAAAATCTACAGGAACAGGAATATCCCCTACACAATGAAACCGACACTATATTATGGCGTGTGCCCTCCGTTTAATCCCTCCCATCAGGAAAATGGTAACATTACACTCTACATAAACCAGCAGAGGCCAGAACCTCTTCCAATTCATATTACTTTGTGTTAATGTCAATGCTCACATCACTCTGGAATTGACTCAGAATTTCCAAAGGATGGCCATTTCAAATATGACACAGTTGTTAATTTTCCTATAGTGAGGAACACCCAGCAACTCTTAGGAAAAAGAAAGTGATTGAATTAATAAATAGATATAGTGAATGAAATAAAGATTGCTGTGAGGCATGTTTTTATTACCCAAGAGACACAAATCATCAGACAAGGGCTCTTATTGCATGGTACTCCTGTTAAGGAATGGATTTGAATACAGTAAAGGTGCTAAACATTTCAAGAATTTTTAATGGAAACTCCCAGCCTTGCTTCACTTCCATTGGCTGATCTGGCTCTTTATCTCTTCTCTGATCCTGATGGATCCTTTCATCTGGACACTTGAGTCTCTTTTTTAAAGTGAAGCTGTGCTGATCATGCTTATGCTATTCTGGATAAATAGAGGTGTTTATTTTGAGTGATGATCAGATGTAAAAGTCCCAACACTGAAATTTCACTATTACAAGACTTGTTTAAAAGTCCCATTTGAGAACTCATTAATACAGTAAACTCCCAACTGATTTCAACTGAACTGATGTCAAGAGTTTGGAGCAAGGATGCCAGTGCTCAAATTCTTGCAGTTGTGCTGGCTAAATTCAAGACTTTGCTTTAATTAGTCATTAGACAATCTCACTGACCAATCGGGGGAGACTGTCTGGTAATTTGTAAAGAATAACCATTGCACTACGCAAAAGAAAAGCAGCAGAGCTGCAACAGCACTTTGAATCATAGAATAAGATTTAGTGATCAGGACTTGGAGCTCCTTGTTTAGGCTGAGGTTGGAAAGTGTGACAGCCTGTATCCAGCTAGGAGGAAACTATCCCCATAAAGAGAGGATGGCTGGAAATTGAGTATCATGAGAAGCTCAGGAGACCAGAGGTATACTTGGATTCAGTTCCATAAATGTTTCGGCAAAGTGAGTCCTTCACTAAACCAGAGATGCCCATTTGCTGGCATTGCATATCAGCAAGTATCCAACAGGATTGATACTTCCCTATTACATAGGGCTGTGTGCTCAAGACAGTCTCGCAGTGCCTACTGCTTGGGGCAGCATGGTGGTGCAGTGGTTAGCACTACTGCCTCATAGCTCCATCGATCTGGATTCAATTCCTGGTTTGGGTCACTGTGCGTGTGGAGTTTGCACGTTCGCCCCATACCTGCGTGGGTTTCCTCCAGGTGCTCCGGTTTCCCCTCAGTCTAAAGATGTGCAGGTTAGGTTGATTGGCTATGCTAAATTGCTCCTTAGTGTTCGGGGCTGTGTACGTTAGATGGATTACCAGGGTAAACAGGGTTTCAGGGATAGGGCCTGGGTGGGAGTGTTGTTCGTGCAGACTCATCAGGCTGATTGGCCTCCTTCTGCACTGTCAAGATTCTATAATTCTTTGATCCTTATTGTTTTTTATATGAAAGACAACTATGGCCACAAGGACAGGTGGCCTTTCTTCTTGCAGTGCCTTATATTCCTCTGTATCTTGTCCTTGAAGGAGAAAAGGACACATACTGTCAGGGATGGGACACACTCATTGAAGGCAGTCAGGACCACAGAGAGAGTTAGTTTAGTTCAGTTGGTTGGACAGTTGATTTGTGATGCAGAGAGACGGCAACAATGTGGGTTCAATTCCTGTACTGGCTGAGGTTATTCATGAAGGTCCATCTATTCAACCTAGCCCCTTGCTTGAGACGTGGTGATCCTCAGGTTAAATCATCACCAGTCATCTCTCCCCCTCAAAGGGGAGAGCAGCCTATAGTCATCTGGCCCTAGCCTATAGTCACCTTCGAGGAGAGGGCAATGGAGATTGAGGGTACCCTACCGGCATAGCACCAGATCTAGCTGGTCATCCATTCCAGGTGCACATGACCATGGATAAGGCACATGCCAACATGGCTTAGTGGACAATATTAGTGATATGTGTGAGGGAGTTGCTGGGGATGGTAGTACCTAGGGGAGGCAGTAGGATGGGTAGCAGGGGAAGGTATATATTGTTTGCAGGCATTGGTCTTGCTCTATGTGTAGTCTCACTGAATGCTGAGCACTGGGTAGTAATGGATGGATCCATTATCGCACAGCCCTCAGGGGGTAAGTTTCATCCCCTCATGTCTCACAGATATCCACTCACATGAACTGTGTCACCCCTTGGTCAAAGGGAGGAGGAAGAAATATCTGAGAATGCAACTAGCACTTCACCCACCAGCGCAGATATGCACCCTCTGCATGTTTAGAGTCTGTGTCACTGGGTGAGAAACACAATTACCAGAGTGCAGGAGCTGGTGTCTGAGACTAAGATGTCCATGCAGTGAGCAAGCATCATCCCTCTGTTGCTGACCTTGGAAAACAGGCCATGGACATTTTCACTCCACAGATGCTGCCTGGCCTGTGTGTTTTCAGGATTTTCTGTCTTTATGTCAACAGTAACCAATAATTGGCTCAAAACTCAAGGCACGTAAGCTGCCTTCTACCAATGGCTAGGACAAGCTCAATGCTTCATGAAATGTGAGCAATACTCTTGCCCTTTTGTGTGTTTTTGGCGGTTAGTGGATGTCCACCACTGGTAGTTCTGACAGTTGGACAGAGATTCCTCCAAAAGAACTGATCCTGTCAAAAACAGCTTCAAATCAAACTGGTCTCCTTCCAAAGTCCCAGTGCAGCTCACATTAACTGGGTCAACAGCAGAACAAGCAAGATAAAAATCCCTTAATTTAAGTTCTTAAAAAAAACAATCTATTCTCAGATTTAAAAAATTGGAATCATTGATAAAGTGCATCAGTAAAACAATTATTTATTCAATGTACATGATTTTAAGCTGCTTATTAATGCTCAATAATGAATAATTTCAAACTTTTGAGCAATTATTCCAATGCGGGGATAGATCAGCTCCATCTGGGAGACAGTGTGATTTCTCAGTTGCTATGGATTCCAGTTTTGTTGGATTAACAAGTTATTTGTGTCTTATTAACACGTTGAATTATTATTCTTGGTGCACATGTTAAATTCTACCAATTGCTCTTCCTGCTTTTATTCACTGTTAAGCGATGGGCCACAAACATGATAAATATTCTTGTCAGTATAATATATTCAAAATGGATTGGCCATGCTAAATTGCCCCTCAGCGTCAGTGAGACTAGCTAGGGTAAATGCATGGGGTTATGGGGATAGGTACTGCATGGGATTGTGGTCATTGCAGACTCGATAGGCCCAATGGCCTCATTGTACACTTTGGATTCTATGATTCCATGAAATTATCCAGTGCTATACAGCTGCCACTGGAACTAGTAATGCTATTGATTTGGTTGGGCGATGCATCATGTAATGTCTGTGTGTGCATGTTAAAATTACTTCTCCAAAATGAAGGGATGTTACAACAACAACTTATATAACTTTTTTTAGGCAGTCCCTCAGGGTCAAGGATGGCTTGCTTCCACACTAAATTTGAGTTCTCAGGGGACTGAGGAGTCCAATGCACGACCTACATTCTCTATCACGGATGGGACAGGTGGTGGTTGGAGGTGCAGGTAGGTGGAGTGCCTGGTTGGCACATCACTCTCAGCAATAAATCTCAATGTTCAGCTCCTTCCCAGGTGCTTTCTCTTCATTTCAGGCAGTCTAGGGCCATAGTTCGATGCTGGCCTGAATGGGAATACTGATATTGGTGCACCCATCCTGCCAATGGATTTGCAGGATCTTGCGGAGGCAGTGCTGGTGGTACTTCCTAGTGTTTTGAGGTGCCTGCTTTACAAAAAGCATGTTTCCGAGCTGTGTAAAAGTGAATATCACTGTTGATTTGTAGATCATGATCTTGGTGCTAGATCTGAGGGGCTGGTCTTCATACACCCCTTCCTCAGGAAGCCAAAGGCTGGACCAGCACACTGAAGATGACTGCTCTTAATGTGGTAGGCTTCCAAGTTTATAAAGCACTTTTAATGTAATAGAACATTCCAAGGCCCTTCATAAGCAATATAAGGAGATAGTAGGCCTGATGACTAAAAGCTTAGCTAACAAGATAGGTTTTAGGGAGTGTCTCAAAGGAAAAAAGTGAAGCAGAGAGGCGGAGGGGTGGATGGAGATAATCCCAGAGCTTGGGCCTAGGCAACTGAAGGTACACCCACCAACCTTGGAACAATTAGAAGTGGAGATGTTCAGAGGCCAGAATTATCCAAGCACAGATATCGCAAAGGGCTGTATGGCTGGAGGAGATTACAGAGATAGAGAATGGCAAAGTCAGGAATGAATTTAAAAACAAGGATGTGAATTTTAAAATCAATGTGTTGCTTGACCAGGAATGAGCACAGTGTGATAGGGGAACAGGATTTGCTGCAAGAAAGCAGCAGAGTTTTCAATGACCTCAGGATAGAACTTGGGAGACCAATAAGGAGGAGTGTGTTGGAATAGGCAAATCGAGAGGAACAATGGGGTGAATGATGGTGTCAATGGATCTGAGATGGGGTGAAGTCTATTGATATTACAGGCGTGGAAATAGGAATTATTTGTGATGGCATAAGAGGCCAGAAGCTCATCTCAGGGTCAAATATCATACATAGAACATAACAGTGCAGTACAGGCCCTTCGGCCTGATGTTGCACCAATCTGTGAAACCAATCTAAAGCCCATCTAACCTACACTATTTTAATTTCATTCATATGTTTATCCAATGACCATTTAAATGCCCAAGGAAGATTGTGATCTCAGAGATTTGCCAGTGAATGGGATGGAATTGATATAATTAGTGAATGGAGTTTGTGTCAGGAACTGAAAAGAATGGTTTCATTCTTCCCAATATTTAATTGGAGGAAACCTCTCCTTATCCAGTCCTGAATTGCAGATAGAAAGTTTGATAATTTAGCAATAATGGAGGAGTTGACAGAGTGGATGGGGAGGTGGATCTGTGTATCGATATACGTGATACTTGTTGGTGTACTTTCAGATGATGTTGCTGGGGTCAGTGTGTAGATGAGAAATAGGAGGGAGCATTAAATTGAACTTTCTCTACACCCTAGCTATGACTGTAACACTACATTCTGCACTCTCTCATTTCCTTCTCTTTGAACAGTATGTTTTGCACGCAAGAAACATTACTTTTCACTGTCTGTTAATACATATGACAATAATAAATCAAATCAAATCAAAAAGCCTTGCGGCACTAGAGCAAATGACATAGGAGAAGAGAAGCGAAGCCGTTTCAATTGATACTCTGACAAAGTTCAAATAGATAAGAATAAAACCAGATGAGAGCAGTCCTACCCAGCTGGGTGACAATAGAGAGATATTGCAGGAGGATGGTGTGGGCAACCATGTTGAAGGCTGCAGACAGGACAAGAAGGATGTCTTGTCACAGTCACATTGTTATCTAAAAAGCATAAAATCACATCCTGACAGCTTTAAGTTGTTTCTCTTTCACTGGTCTTATATTCTCAAATCACCCATCCTACGCTTTCAAATTTCGAACTCTGATTTACAAAACTTGATGCAGCTTTACAGATTGATGCTATCAATTTTGTGGTGTTAATTGTTTGTGCAAAGATTCAGTTCAAGAGTGTGTTAAAGTAAATAAATGAACAGTCCTTGAGCCAGTGTCATTGACAGTAGAAGGTCAGGACATTTTGCTGGTTTCCCCTGATTAAGAGGACAGGAGGGCGCAAATCCTGAGAGAGTGTCTCCAGCCACGCCAGGTACAGTGTGCTTGGGCATCTATCCTTCCTTGCAACAGGCATAGTACTGAAAAAAAAACAATCTCACAACATCACATTTCATTCAACAGAAACCAAACAATGTGAAATAACAGGCTCATTTTGAGAATTTTAGGATCTCAAACACAGACAGCACTGACTTGGTTAATGTAGCTTAAATATGGAATCTCACTACTGTCATTCATTTTTTTTTAAATTAATTATGAAACATTAGCAATAGCAGCAGCAGCCAGAGCAGCGGCACCATGACTGGCTCTGTTGTTAGGCAGGGAGGGTCAAAGAGCACCAGAGCTCAAGCAATAGTTAAAGGGGACTGTTTAGTTAGCTGTACAGATAGGCGCTTCTGTGGACGTGAAAGAGGCTCCAGGATGGTACACAGAGTCCAGGATATCTCTGAACAGACAGAAAACATTCTGAAGGGAGAGGGTGAACAGCCAGAGGTCGTAGTACATACTGGTATCAACAACATAGTAGGAAGACTGACGAGGTCCTGCAGCAGCAGTTTAGGGAGTTAGGTAGAGAGTTAAAAAGCAGGACCTCTAGAATTGTAATCTCAGGATTACTCCCTGTGCCACGTGCTAGTAAGGCTAGAAATAGGAAGATAGTACAGCTCAATGCATGGCTAAACAGTTGGTGTAGGAGGAAGGGCTTCAGATATCTGGACCATTAGGATCTCTTCCGGTGCAGGTGGGACCTGTACAAGGACTAACCGGAAGGGGCATAAATATTCTGGCAGGGAAGTTTGCTAGTTAAATGTGGGAAGATTTAAACTAGTTTGGCAGGATAATGGGAATCAAAGCAAAGATGAATTAACTGAAGGGGAACTAGACAGTACAGCCAGTAAGATTCAGACGAAGAGCGGACTGGGTGTGGCTGCTGAGGCCTTGAAAGACATCTTTGTATTCTCATTGGCTACAGGGAAGGTCCCAGCGGATTGGAGAATAGCCAATGTTGTTCCTTTGTTTAAAAAGGGTAGCAGGGATAATCTCCAAGTAATTATAGGCTGGAGAGCCATATATCAGTAATAGGGAAATTATTGGAGAGGATTCTTCGAGACAGGATTTACTCCCACTTGGAAATAAGTGGGCATATTAGTGAGAGGCAACATGGTTTTGTGAAGGGGACGTTGTGTCTCACTAACTTGATCAAGTTTTTCGAAAAAGTGACAAAGATGATTGATGATGGTAAAGCAGTGGATATTGTCTACATGGACTTCAGTTAGACCTTTGACAAGGTCCCTCATGGCAGACTGGTACAGAAGGTGAGGTTGCATGGGATCAGAGATACGAACTGGCTCTGTCATAGGGTAGAGGGTAGACAGTGGAAGAGTGCATTTCTGACTGAAGGGCTGAGACTAGTGGCATTCATGACAGATCAATGCTGGGACCTTTGCTGTTTGTGATATATAGGGAAATGTAACTGGTTTGATTAGTAAGTTTGCAGACAACACAAAGGTTGATAGAATTGCAGAAAGCGATGAGGATCATCGGAAGATACAGCAAGATATCAATCATTGAAGACTTGGGCGGAGATGTGGCAGATGACAACAGTTACCAGTTTGATCCGGACAAATGTGAAGTACTGCATTTTGAAAAGTCTAATACAAATGGGAGATATATAGTAAATAGCAAGACCCTTAAGAGTATTAATAGGCAGAGGGATCTGGGTGTACATGTTCACAGGTCACTGAAAGTGGCAACGCAGGTGGAGAAGGTAGTCAAGAAGGCATACGGCATGCTTGCCTTCATTGGTCAAGGCATTGAGTTTAAAAATTAGCAAGTCCTCTGGCAGCTTTAAAGAACATTAGGTAGGCCACACTTGGAATATAGTGTTCAATTCTGGTTGCCGCACTACCAGAGGATATGGAGACTTTGGAGAGGGTACAGAAAAGATTTCCCAGGATGTTGCCTGGTATGGAGGGCATAAGCTACAAGGAGAGGTCGGAGAAACTTGGTTTGTTCTCACTGGAATGATGGAGGTTGAGGGGCTAAGCTAATATAGTCTAGAAGATTATGAGGGGCATGGACAGAATAGACAATCAGAAGCTGTCAGAAGCAGGGTGGAGGAGTCAATTACTAGGGGACATAAGTTAAGGTGCGAGAGGCAATGTTTAAAGGAAATGTATGAGGCAAGTTTTTTTTTTACCTGGGGACTTGCTGCCAGAAGGAAGCAGGTACAATAGTGACTTTTAAGGAGCGTCTGGACAAATACATGATTAGGATGGGAATAGAGGTATATGATCCCTGGAAGAATAGGGGGTTTTAGTTCATACAGGCAGAATGGTTGGTGCAGGCTTGGAGGGCTGAAGGGACCATTCCTGTGTTGTAATTTTCTACGTTCTTTGTTCATTATTTTAACTTAAATATATCTGAAAATTATCAGATCTATGAGAAGAATTTTAAGGATCCAAAAACACATGGAAGGGAGACATAGACAATTTTCTGAAATAGTGAAGATGTACTGTCTATCACAGAACCCCGACAGCGCACAAGAGGACATTTGGCCCATTGAGTGTGTACTGACTCTCTGACAGAGTATTTTATTCAGGCTCTCTCCCCACCCTATTGTGTAACCTCACACATTTCCCACAGCTCATCCATCTCACCTACACAACTTGGAACATTGAGGGCCAATTTACCTTGGCCAGTCCGCCTAACCTGTACATCTTTGAACTGTGGAAAGAAAACCGGAGCACCTGGAGGAAACCCACACAGAAATGGGAAAAATGTGCAGACTCCACACAACAGTCACCCAAGGCTGGAGCTGAACCTGGGTCCCTGGAGCTATGAGGCAGCAATGCTAACCACTGTGCTGCCATGCTACTCAATGGTATCAATGATACTTCCACAGCAAATACTGGGTATGATTGGTAGACATCCCTTAAATAAGCTTTGATTAGGGAAGACATCCTGACATATGTAGTGCAAAATTTGAAGAAAAATTGAAAGAATCAAAATCTCAAGTCAGGGAAAATGCTAAGAGAAGCACGGATAGAAAAAGATGGTGGCACTTCATCACTGTTCTATTGGACCAGCTAAAAACTCAATCAAGCTCTAGGTAAATTATTTTATATTTCAAATCTAATTTCCAAACAGAGATTTTTACACTTACATGTTTAATAACTTAATTTAATCTATTTAAATGCATGTGTGTATATTAGCTCCATGTGAAATACATGTATAATCGTACTCATATAGCTTCATAATTTATGAAACTTGTTTTTCATATTTGTGTATCATTGCTTCATAGAATTTGAATGTACTTTGAGAAGTCAGCATTTTTTTTAAAACGGTCTAGTGAAATGGGTTAATATCAGACGGAGCTGATTTGGAAAAAATGGCTGTGATTGATAACAGTGATATCAGGAGATAATTATTAACTGCTCAATAATCATGTCAGTTCAATCTTGTGTATTATAATTTTGCTCGTTAATGCACTGCATTCAGTAATACTGCACTAAAACAAAAGTGATACTGAAATAACTAACTGACACAAAAAGCAAAATTAGTGTCAAAGTTGATCAGAATTCCTCATTGGTTTCCTCCCAGGAAGGAGCCCTGAATCCAAGATGATCCTTAACTGGGCACATGTTTTCTGTTTGTCTATATGGTTTATTTCAAATATCCTCATGTTTCTAGAAGCTTTGATCTAAAATATACAAATGTAGATGTAGATTGCATTATAGATATGGCAGTGTTCAGAACCAGTTAGACAGTGACGCGGTGGTATAGTGGTTAGCACTGTGCAAAGGACCTGGGTACAATTCTGGCCTCAGGTGACAGTGTGGAATCTATATGTTCTCCCCATGGCTGCATGGGTTTCCTCCCACACTCCAAAGATGTGCAGATTAGGTTGCTAAGTTGCCCCTTTGTGTCAGGAGGGCTATCAGGGTAAATCTGTGGATTTACAGAAATAGGGTGGGATTGCTTTTGGTGCAGGTTTGATGGTTCAAATGGCCTCCGGTTGGACTATAGGGGTTCTGTGATTCAATGGTTTCTAGAATTAGAGCAACTGAGTAGCGATATTACTGTATCAGTCACAAGGTAAGACCAGAAATAGCAGATATCCATTGAGACTATTAATTTGATGCTTTTCAATAAATATTCCATTCAAACAGAAATTAGAGGAGAATTCTGAAATAAAATTCACTCCTTTCATTAAGTAACCAGCTGCACATGAAAATATTGTAATTAATGTTTTAGTACACGAATCTGAATGACTGGACGCACAGAGGAAGGGATAAAACTAGATCAAGTTGGAGATCACAGAGAACAGGTTTCATACTTACACAACGATAAGTGCAGCATCACAGGAATAATCCAGTAAGATCTCGTTCAGTCTGATCTGCCGGAGCGACTGCAGAGAAAACAAGAAGAGTATGAACCTCTCCTTGAGCAATCACTTTCGCGCTTCCAGTTTGGCAGAAGTATAACGTCGATCCACGCATGTGATGGATACATCAATAAATCAATGGAAAAATGTTGGTGGTAAATTCATTTATTAGTGTCACAAGTAGGCTTACATTAACACTGCAATGAAGTTACTTGCGAAAACCCCCCACTTGCCACACTCTGGTGCCTGTTTGGGTACACTGGGGGAGAATTTAGCATGGCCAATGCACCTAACCTGCACATGTTTCGGACTGTGGGAGGAAACTGGAGCACCCAGAGGAAACCCACGCAGACACGGGGCGAACACGCAAACTCCACACAGACAGTGACCCAGGCCGGGATTCAAACCTAGATCCCTGGCGCTGTGAGGTAGTACTGCTAACCACTGTGCCACCATGCCATCCTTGACACACCAGCACTCTAAGCCCTATGCTGAGCTTATTCAATTTTGTTAAGTTTCATCATCAACTTGCTTTTCTGAGAGGAAACCAATCTATGTTTCTGCATCAATATTGTCTACCTGCTATCAGGCTGATTGATCCTTTAGCATTACTATCCACAGTACAGGTAACATGGACACAGCTCCAGCATATCATGTCACCATGAATTAAGTGCCAGTAATTGAACAGAAATGCCAACATGATTGTTACATACTTTTGCCTTGCTGCTCTTAATCTCTTCATCGGAGATCTTCCATGGACAATCTTTCCTTAGCTCCTTAACAATAGCTTCATCCTTGAAACCATCGTTCAGTCTGTAAGGGGCAATCAGATCCTCGAACCTCTTTAAACTACAATATGGGGAAGGGGTGCGGAGGAGGGGGTGGAAATGAGAAGACGGCTTATAAAGTCAGAGGGCTGTAACTAGGATCACGAGCACATTTTACACGGCGGAGCATTATAAAATCTGCAGGAATTGTGTTGAAATACGCCTTACTGTTCAGGCTGAGGTTTCTCGTTGATGTCTGGCAGAACATGGACTTCATGAAAACCAAGGCGGAATTTGCTCAAAAGAGTAATCATCCTAAGACACAGGGAGAATTATTACTCCAGTATTAACTGTGGATGGAAAAATTGTACAACTTCCCTTTTAACATTGGCAACGAGAGCTACTCTAGTAGTGACTGACCAAAATTAGTCTAAAGTAGGGACCACTCTGTTTACCAGCACAAGTCTCCCTCAGTCATTTCAAGAGATATAAAATAAATCAAAATTACATAGTTTGAAAACTCGGCAAAGTTTGTGGATCCTGGTCCCATTTGATTTTTGATGACTGTTATTAACTAGCTAAGCATCTTGTGACAAACAGCTCGAATTTTCCTTCTGAAAACACTGAACAAGGTTACAGGCTAGTGAGAATTAACTCAATACAATTACAGCAAATGTATGTTTAGAAATACATGGAGCTAAAACCATCAATATTTGCATAATGATGTGTGCCAAATTAAAGCAATGAGGACATGGTGAGACATCATTTCATTTTGGATTGTATTTTATAACATACCTGCTGGTGTAATTGTACTTATGATCATTTTGTTTTTTTGTAATTTATTAAGTGGATAGGCCATTAAGTCATAGTTTCATTCACAGAGACAGTAAAGGCACAAATGTTGTCAACTAATTTTTGGGCATGCAAAGTTAAATGGGTACACCTTGGATACACAGTACTAGTAACTGAATGGCATAGAACACATGGACACACTGGAGAATCCTCACCAGTGTCTTCACTATAAGACACAATACACCATGTCGAGAGATTAAAAAAAGACAATACACCATGTAGAGAGACACTCCTACCACCATGCTAACTAGACAGAAGTAGCAGCCTAAAAACTGGGTATCCAGGAGGCAAATTCAACACAGACAGAACTATGTACCATCACAATCTGTAATGTCATGAACACGTACAACATGGGACTGCTCACACTCTGGTTAATAATAATAATCTAGAGCTCAGATTCCACAACTGCAACTGGGGAATTTAAATTCAATCAATTAAATAAATCTGTGATAAATGACTATTGTCAGCAAAGATGACTCGAGTCTTCTAACAACCCATCTGGTTCACTATTGTCTTTGAGGGATGAATATCAATTAGGGATGGGAAACAAATGTTGGTCTTGCCAACAACACTGAGATCATAGAATTATAGAATCCCTATTGTTCAGAAAGAGACCATTTGGCACATCGGGTCTGCACTGACTCTCTGACAGAGTATCATACCCAGATCCTCTACCCCATCCTACCTCCATAACTCTGTGCATTTACCATGGCTAACCCACCTAGCCTACACATCATGGGACACTAAAGGACAATTTATCATAGCCAATCTACCTAACTCATATCCATGATTTGATAAGCTCACTCATCCATTCCCCTGGGACACTGACCTTGTGAAGGGGAGAATTTGTCATCACGAGGTCTGCATCACTCAAATCAACGTCATCATAGCCAGACAAGAGGCACAAAAGAATCCAGATTCAGGTGTACTTACGCCTTTCTTTCCTCGTCCATACGATTGATCTGACCTCCCACAAACACACGGACCTTGCAATTGCGCCACTTCTTCTTGCGAGTGAGCAAATATGGGATTAAGAGGGTGAGGCCTATAAGAGTGAAGAACAAAGATTAGTACAACAAAAGTGTGACAATGGAACATGCTGGATTTACACTTTGAGATCCTGGAATACTCAGTTGCAGCTCCATTCAATTCACTGGGTTGTTTAAATGCCAATCGTGGTTTTGCTATACTTCCACAGGATGGGGAAAGATCAAACTGAGATTTCTCATATGCTCCTGATGGGCCAGGGCAGAACACTACCGACAATAACCTTAAAACAAGTTATCACTCTACCTTAGGAATATGCCATTCATTTCCCTCCAGGCCATGGTCAGTGCATGACACAGACCTGGAGGGATCAAAGAGGACAGGATAAAAACATAAATTTAGAGTAATAATCCAGGTCAGAAACTTCAAAGTGTTTTATGAAGTCTGCCTGGATCATATGCTTTGCAATTTGAATTTGGCTAGGGTAAGCATGACATGTTTCATTTCATGTAGAATTCAAATGACCCACTAGGGAGCTTTTATCAAATAAATTGTATTTAAGAATACAGTTAACAGATAAGGAAAATCATCAATAACTTCTACCAATTACTAACCAAAAAAATGTTATTGTATGAACCTTAACAGCTAATTACTGTTTCAACCAAACAATTCCCATGAACAAACACCCAACATAGGTTTAGTACAGAAAATAAGAATGCTCTTGTGATGCTGGAACTTAGTCCTTTGGTTGGACTCTGCAACTTTCTTGACACACACACACAGAAAAACGTGCAGTCAGAACTGCTTCCCAAAATACCAGAGAGACAGAACATTGTTTCCAGCCTGAAATAAAACACCTTCCTGACCCAAAACTGAAAGTGAATCCTTGGATTCCTCTGTGGAGGAACCATCTGACTTTGCCTTGTCAATCAATCTTCCCACATCACTTCAAAAGGTCATATAATGGGTGGCATGGTGACACAGTGGTTAGCACTGCTGCTTCACAGTGCCAGGAACTCGGGTTCAATTCCTGGCTTGGGTCAGTATCTGTGTGGATTCTGCACATTCTCCCCAGGTCTTCCTCTGGGTGTTCTAGTTTCCTCCCACAGTCCAAAAGATGTGCTGGTTAGTTACACTGGCCATGCTAAATTCTCCCTCAGTGTACCTGAACAGGCGCTGGAATGTGGCGACCAGGAGATTTTTACAGTAACTTCATTGCAGTGACAACATAAGCCTACTTATGAAACTAATAAAAGAAGGAAGAAATAAATGCCAGAAAGTGCATTAGATCAAGAGTAAAAATAATCAAAAACTCATTTAAATTATCTTCAGCAGAAATAAAAGGACTTCTAAGCAGGAAGCTGATGCCACAGCGAAAACAAAAGGCTGGCTTACAAAGTGCAGACAGCATGATTTTTAGAAAATACATTTCTTAAAGGTGCAGTAGAACATCACTATCCAATGCTCACAAATAATTAGACAAAGCAGATTAATACAGGCAGATGAAAAGAAGGCAAGGAAAACAAAAAGAAGAATCACGCAATCAAACTCAGCCCAACCAGAAATGTTATAACCATATAAAACAGTCAAGCACAGGGTGGGCAACCAACAGCCTAGGGCCACATGTGACCCATCTGGTTTATGACTTTTGACCACGAGACATTTCGTTGACTGTTGCCCACGTGCAGGGTTGCCACATTTCACTGATTTCTGTTTGCATAATTTTTTTCCGAGAGTCTGAAGCGATGCACACATAAAACAAGGGTAAGCGTAGTGAGGCGTGTGCTGATTACACACAACACTGACTATGAGAGCCGTGCACTCCCTCTGTGTCCAAAGTGTAAATATTTATTTTGTTTTTATCATTTGAGGTTGATAGTTCTATTAATATACAAATGATTAAGCATTTTCTCTAATTCGTTATGAAATATTCGGTGTGTATTAAATGTATTAAATCTTATTCATGGGATCATGGTTAGTGAACTAGCCCAATTTCACTCCTGCTACCCACTGAGATGAAGGAGAGCTACTCATGCGGCCCACTCACTAGTGTAAATTACCCATCACTGGTCAACCACCTCCCTTCACTGTCTCAATAGCAGGGATAAAACACAGTGCGGGAAAAAAATGACAAGGCGGATTTAGGAATAACTCTGAAAAGTCTCACTAATTCACCAGGATAACCAAGCAAAGCTCCAGGGGAGCACAGTAGCCACCTACATGAAAGAAAGACGAATTTATATTGCATCTTTGATGATCTCAGGATGTCCCAGAGCACATTACAGTCAGTGAAGCATTCTCTCCCACAAGTGTAGTCAATGTTGTAATGTAGGAAACATTGTAGCCAATTTGTGCACAGCAAGCTCCCACAAAAAGGAACACGATAATGGCCAAATGATGATTCTGTGATATTGACTGAGGGGTAAATAAATATTGGCCTAGACAATTGGATAACTCTTCTGCTCTTCTTCTAAGTAGCGCTGGGGGATCTTTTATGGCTACCCTAGAAAGTAAACAGAGCCTTAGTTTAACACCTCAACGGCAAGGCAGCATCTCTGACAGTGCTGTATCCCAATGGCACTACACTAGAGGGTCAGCTGAAATACTATGCTCAAATCTCTGGGTTGGGACTTGGATCCATGACCTTGTGACTCAGAGGTGGTAATATCAGCAACTGAGCCATGGCTACCTTGGAATCAGCAACAGCGGCAGCAAGCAACAAAGAAAGCTGCATCAGCTGGATATCAATAATATTGTTGATCTACCTTTTCCCCCGTTGCTGAATGAATGAATCCTCTTCCCCAAGTTCTAGGGCTAATTCAATGATGAACTGAAGAACAGATGACAGTGGGTGAAAATTTGAAACTATTTAAAATGAAGAAAATTGACTATAAATAGGTGGAAATTTGCTCCCAATAGGAAAGAACAGTTTGGACCACTATTCTCATTTCCACATTGTTACTGCTTGCTCCTTCGGGATTGTAATGTTGTTCCTGACTAAAGCTACTAGAACATTTAAGATAGCAGTAAAAGGGATAAGTCAATCTTGCTTCCATAGCCCATGGCAAGTCCTATCCTCTGCCATTCCTGCCGGTCTAACATTCTGGGCCTTTTGATGTGTCTATATCTTAGTCCCACTCAATCCCTACCTCAACTGATGTATCTGTGTTCTCAGTCCGAATCCACTTCCACTAATGCTGGCTGCACTCTAACTACACATAACGGTAAAGGCTGGGCCTGCTGCATGATGAAGACTGCAACAGCTAATAGAATGGGCTAACCCATTGAAAACAGACTCACAAAGAAGATAGGGAATAATGGGCAAGTGACACCTTAACTTTAGAAAATTCCAGAGTAGATGTTTAACCACCTCCAAGATAGAGTTTAATATAGGATTTGTACTTCCAGATAACATAAAAGAGATTATCTCATTATGCTCTAAACATTTGTAGTTCAAAGATCTACAAAATAGAAGATAATCAAATATGCAGCTTCCCCTTCTAACTGTTATTTATGAACCACTTTGAGTGTTACCTCCATCATCAAAGAGCCAGTAGATGTCAATGGTCTTTTTCCCTTGCTCCAGTTGGAAGATGGTACTGACCTGTGGTGCAACAACAGCACTGGAGTCCACTGATTAAAAAAAAATAGCAATGAACAAGAGGTAGGAATACCATTCAGTTCAAAACACACAATGCCAGTCAGCTGCCATAATACGAACAGAAAATGTTGGGGAAAAAAATCAGCATCTGTGGAGCGAGAAAGAGAATCAACGTTTCAAGTCTATACAACTCTTCTTCAGAACTTTGGCTGAGAAACCTTACAATGATCGGAATATTCAACAAAGAATTGGGATCTGAGCTAAAAAAGGATTGGGATTAGGACTGATACAACAGAGGGAGGGAGGGATTAGGACTGATACAACAGAGGAAGGGAGGGATCATGTCTGAAGCAGTAGGTCAGGGTCTAGAGGATGTGTGACAGTTAACCATCAGAGACAGTCAGTCAGAGAAAGGATAGAGAGAATGAAAAGGGTATAATAGAGGAAAAGGAGCACCGGAGAGAGAAAAATGCAATGGGGAGGGTGAGAGACAGGAGCAGAGGATGGAGAGAATAACAAGGGAAAATGTGTGGGCTGATAAAAGAGACAGAGGTATCAAAAAAGAGAATCGAAGATAGATTATGTTGTGTAGGGGCTTTGATGACACCATGAGGAGCATTATGATCTCCATATCTGAGGAAAACTTTAGAGGGGGTGCAATGAAGCTTCACTGGATTGATTTCTGGGTTGAAAGGGTTGCCTTTCAGAAGGTGATCTCATTGAAAATGAGGAGAGAGCTAGAGAGGTTGAATATTGAGAGGTTGTTTCTCCTGGCTTAATAACCTAGAACGAGGAGGTTTAGCATCAGGTTAAGGAGTTAGTCATTTAGTACATAGATAAGCAGGAGCTTGTGAATATTTGGGATTCTCTACCCCTGCAGAGTTGTGCGGGCCCTGTTAGAGTAGATTTAAGGTTGAGATTAATAGATTTTTGGACCTACAAGGAATTGAGACATATGGGACTCTGACAGGAGGGTGGAATTGAGATTGAGGATAGCCATGATCTTTTGAAGGGTGAAGCAGGCTCAAGGGGCCATGTGGTTCCCTCCTGTTCCTAATTCTTACGTTTTATCACACAGTCTTCATATTGTACTTACTGTTCAGAGATTAATGAAATTCATTGTATCAGGACGTACAGGCCCAGGGCTCTGAGCTCTAACTATATATTATCTGTGTTGAAATGTCTGTCACATACTCACCATGCGCCTGCATCATCCTTGAAATGTTAAGGCCCTGCTTCATTCTCATCATGCATACACCATAATTAAAGTCGAAAGAGTCACTATAATTCAAAGACAGATTTTAAACATAGCAGCAGGCAATGTCAAATAAATACAAGAGGTAGCATTAGGGTCAGAGAAGTCACCTGAGCTCTTTTGATCTCTGAGGCAAAGAGGAATCTTCCAGATTATTTTTTTGACAAACTGACTAGGGGTTTTATCTGTTTTTTCCACCTCTCCCAAAGGGGTTACATGGCTGTGTGTGGATTGGCAGGTGGCAAATAATGTGATGTACAAGGTATCACAGTAGTGTGCATCAGGCTGGATGGACCAGTCGGTCTTGACCTGCATGTCATTGATTTGATGTATTGTTGTCACGTGAATTGGGTTACAATGAAAAGTATTGGCAGCGATTCTCCCAAAAAAACATTCTAAGTCCCCAATTTGCGTTAAAATGGGAGTAACTCCCGCTGATGTTTTTAAGTGTGATCTTCAAAAACAATCTCTCACACACTGCATGACAGAGTGCCCTCGTGTGATTCCCTCTGAAAATCAGGGAGTGAAGTCTATTCCCTCAGCAGATTGCTGAATGGGCCACTGCGCATGCACCGATCTGTCAGAGCAGAGATTGGCACATGCGCGGAGGCAACACTTTGCTGGCCTCCCAAACCTCTACCCCTGATTGATGGCTTCATGGACCTCCCAGGGCCAATGCCTACGTCCCCACTCCATAGCCAGCCCCGATCTCCCTGACTCCCCACCTCGTCAGTCGCAATTTCTCGATCCCATCACCCCCCGGAAGTCTCCACCCTCCACCCAAATGGCCAGCCCCGATCACCATCCACCCTCCATCTGCCTGCGATCCCAGTGCAGAATGGCAATAGGACCTCCCCTCACTCCCACTGATTGCCTGCCCCCCCCCCCCCCCCCCCCCAAAAACAGGCCCAGTGGCAGTGCCAAGGTGCCCCTTGGACATTGTTGGGGGCCAGGCTGGCACTGCCCAAGGGACACTACCACCCCCTTACCCCCTGGGAGGGCCTCAATGGCCTCTCTGCCATTGAGAGAGAGATGTTGTGGCCTGGACACTTCAATCCTGGGTCCACTAATGATGTTTAAATCTGGATTAGCATATTGAAATTATCTCCGCGCTGATTTCCGGCATGGAGCTGTTTATCTAAAAAAAATCTTCTGGCGGGAGGTGCCACGGAGGCCGTGGCAGCTGGCGGGAGGCTGGAGGATGTGCCGCTCAGCGGGAAGCCGGAGGCCGTGGTGCTCTGTGGGAAGCCGGAGGCCCCGTCACTTGGCAGGAGGCCAGAGGCTGTGGCACTCAGCGGGAAGTCGGAGGCCTCCGTTGGTGTCTCCCAGCCTGCTGCGCTAGAATTGCCCCTATTGTTTCTTGGGTACTGTTCAGATGCAACATACCATTCATAGAATACATAGGGGAGAAGGAAAGGAGAGGATGCAGAATATAGTGTTGCAATTACAGCTAGGGTGAGGAGAAAGATCAGCTTAATGTATAATAGGACCATTCAAAAATCTGGTGGCAGCAGTGAAGAGAAGCTGTTCTTGAGTCGGTTGATGCGTGTTTTCAGAGTTTTGTATCTTCTTACCGACAGAAGATGGTGGAAGGGAGTATGTCCAGGATGCATGGGGTCCTTAATTATACTGGCTGCTTTTCTGAGGCAGTGGGATGTGTAGAAGGAGTCCATGTCATTTCTGTATTTGTTTTTATGCCTGTTGGGTTAGGCTCATTAACCCCACACCATTTTTTAATCAGAGTCATCATCCATCTCATGTAAAAGTTGATCCCCAACTTTAGGACAAAAATCCTTAATTTTGCATATACCTCGAGTAAAGGTCAACCACTCCTTCCCCCCTGACCTTCCAAGGATTCAGCTCACTGCCTTGCTCTCTGTTCAGAATAAAACAGCACAGGATGTGATATAAAGGATTTTTCTGATCTTTCTGCAGTGGTGCTAGATCGCAGTGTGCAGTTTGCCCACCAGTATATCAAGGAATCTTATTAAACTTTAATTCCGCATTGAAATAATGGGGGAAAGCTTGGGACAAACTGCAGGGTCAGTGTGCACCAGCCCAAGAGATATCCAAGTAGAATATGGAGTGAGTATCGTGCTGTGAGATTGACAGAGTGGATTCTGGAGCATGTTTCCTCTTGTGGGGGAGAGTAAAACTAGGGAACATAGTTGAAGAATAAGAAGTCTCCCTTTTAAAACAGATGAAGGGATTGTTCTTCCCTCTCAGAGGGTTATTAAACTGTGGAATTATCTTCTGCAGAACGGAATGAGGCTGGGTAATTAAATTTATTCAAGGCTGAATTTGATAGGTGTTTGATAAAGAAGGGAGTTGAGGGTTATAAAGGAGAGACAGGGAACGGGAGCTAAGACCGCAAGGAGGTCAGCCATGATGGTACTGAATGGCGGAGCAGATGCAAATAACCAAAAGGCCTACTTCTAAGTCCTATCTAACCTGCTGACTGTCTGAGCTGTGAGCATCAGCAGTTAAAGGTAAGCCCCTGGAAATTTGAACAGGAACTGAAAACCCAGCAAGGCTCTCTGCTGGCAGTGTGAGCCCCGAGCATTGGTAGTAGAAAGTAAGTCTCTTGAAAACATTATGTGTGTAAAAGTCGACCCCTTTACTCTTTACCTAAAAAATGGGTTTCAAGAATTTGACTTTCACATAAGTATATATGGTAATGCCACTTACTAACTACAAAACAGAATTCTTTCACATTGTTCATTATTAGTGGTGTTGCCCCTTTAAGGAGAGGTACTTGGTGATGGCACCATGGGGCTAAAGTTAGTTGATCTTACATTCCATTTGGCCTATCTTAATATAAAACATTTTCACATTGTCTGAAATAACATCTTTACGTAAGCACTGCTTATAAGAACAGAAACTTTAAAGCACGATGGTAGTGTCGATCAAACAAGCTGACAGAAAATTGATTGTGTGAAGTCTCCCTCTTTCAGGTATTAATTGTTGTTGCAGATTTTTAAAATGGCAATTTAAAAAAAGTCTTTATCCCATTATCTGACAAATGTGGCACAAATGTTACCTGCCACTGGCCCCTTCAGCCTTCTCTTTCAATCCAACCTTTCTTTCCCTCTCCTTATTTCTCAAATTAAGTGTCCTTCTTAGTCCTCCTGCTCATCAATCTGATTGTTAAAGGAGACACACATATTTGCTCACCTTTCAAACCTAAAAATCCAAGAAGAAGTTTAAATAAGGAATGGCAGGGGAACATATGGTGATGATTATAACCCAGAAGCCCAGACCAATGCTCTGGAGGTATGGGTTCAAATTTCACCATGGCAATTGGCAGAATGTAAATTCACCTGTTAAATCTAGAATTGAAAACTAGTCTCAGTAATCTTGAAACTGTTGGCAATTTTTGTAAAAATCCATCTGGTTTGTTAATGTTTTTTGAGGAGGAAATCTGCCATCTTTACCTGGTCTGGCCTACATGTGACTCCAGACCTGCTCAGTTCAAGGCCACTGAGAGATAGGCAACAAATGCTGACTTTGCCAGTGATGCCTACATTCCAAGAAACAACAAAGAGAAAACAAATGTTACACCACATTATGGCTCATTGTCTGTTTTGGTCATCTTGGGACTGACTTAATATATACTACTTCATATTTCTGTTCCTGTTGTAAACAAAGAGCTCAATGGTAGTTATGTCTGAAAACAGTTGACTCTTTTGACATCTTTTTTTAGTGACAGGAGACCATAGTGGGCATATTGTACTCTCCATTGTGCATTTTTTAAGGCAAGGGTAGATAAATTTTTGAACAGTAAAGGAATTAAGGGTTATGGTGAGTGGGCAGGTAAGTGGAGATGAGTCATGATAGCCATGATCTTCCAGAATGGTGTAGCAGTCTCGAGGGGCCAGATGGCCTTCTCCTGCTCCTACTTCTTACGTTCTTAGGTTTTTACCACAATTCAGAGTTAGTTGTTAGACCTGTGCCCACCCATAACCAGTGGATACTTAAGGTTTAGATTTTAGTTCACTATACAGTCTGTAGTCTAGCTTTAAATATATTGGCAAAGGCCCAAATATAAAAACGTGCAAATCAGGATATGATAAAACTTATTAAATTTATAAACACTTTGAAATAAATTCTCATCAACAGTATTTAATGTCAAAGTTCTTTTAAAATTACTTGCTTTTGCACACTAAAGTAGCATAGCTTTGTTGGATACTCACTAGATTACGCCAATGTAATTTTCCACATTCTGTAGATGATCAGATTGCCAATTCCTTTTAAATCCCATCACAAGTACGTTGGGCTTCATCCTCCCAAGACCTACAGCCTATTAAACAGGTAATATGATTAATTTTAATATGTATGAACATTCTTACAAGGCAGGGAAAAGATTAGTTATTTAACAAGGAATTTTTTTTTGTAGTAAAAATAAGCTGTCAACCTTACCTTGAGGACGGAGAAACCTAGCATTTCTTTTTGACATTTCTGTAGCAATTTGATACAATGAGTGGCTTGCTGGGGCATTTAAGAGAGCAGTTAAGCGCCAACTGCATTGCTGGGGATTTGGAGTCACATGTAGGCCACATTAGGGAAAGATGGCAGATCTATTTCTTTGAAGGGTATCAGTGAGCTAGGTGAGTTTTAGGGCAATCCAATAGTCATAACATTGGAACAGGATTAGGCCATTCAACTCCTCAAACACGTTCTGCCATTCAATGACATCATGGCTGATCTTTGGCCTAACTCCCTATGGTGGCTTTTGGCTCATTTCCCTTAATATCTTTGCTTAACAAAAGGTTATCTATCTCAGTTTTAAAATTGGCAACTGATCTAGCATCAACTACCATTTGTGGAAGAGTTCCAAACCTCTAAACTTTACGCTTAGAAGTGTTTCCTAACATTGCTTCTGAATGGTCTAGCCCTAAGTTTTAGACTATGTCCCTAGTCTTGAATCTCCAATCAATGGTAAGTTTATCTTTAAATGACCTGTGTTTTCCCGTTAGTATCTTGAAGACCTTGATGAGATCACCACTTAACCTTCAGAATTCTAGACCAGACAGGCCTAATTTGTATAATCTCTCCTCATAACTTAATTCCTGCGGTCCAGGTATCATTCATTAATCTCCCTCCAAGGCCAATTATCCTTCCTAAGGTGCGGTGCCCAGATTTGCTCACAGTACTCCAAGTTGGGCTTAACCAGGGTTTTGGAGAGCTGCAGCATAACTTCAGCATCCATATACTCCAGTCCTCTAGATATAAAGGCCAGCATTCCATTAGCATCTTGAGAATTTTCTGCACCTGTTCATGGCATTTAAAGACATATGCACCTGAGCCCTCAGCTTTTTTGGATATGTACTGTATTTAGCTTCATACCATCTAGAAAGTATCTTGGTCTATCCTCCTTCCGTAGCCTCACACTTGCTTGCATTGAAATCCATCTGCCACAGCTTTGCCAGTTCACCTAATCTATCAATATCCCTTTGTAATTGTAAGTTATCATCCATACCATCTACAATACAGCCTAACTATGTCATCAGAAAATTAATTTCTATGCCATTATCCAAATTGTTAATAATGTGAACATTGAGGCACTAACAAAGATCGTGTGGGACACCACTAGTCACAATCTACCAATTTATGGCATTACCGATTATCCTACTTTCTGTCCCCTGCCACGCAATCGACTTCCCAATGATATCAGTAATTTTCCCTCAATTCTATGGGCTTCTACCTTAGTTAACAGTCTTTTATGTGGGACTTTATCAAATGCCTTCTGGAAGCCCATATAAACAGCATCTACCAGTCATGAACCCATGCTGGCTCTCTTTGATTAACTGGAAATTTGAGGTGTTCAGTTATCCTATCCTTTAGAGAATCCAATAATTTCCCCACCACAGATGTTAAGCTAATTGGTCTGTAATTCCCTGGTTTACCTCTTTCACCCTTCTTAAAAAGCAGAGTGACATAAGCAATTTTCCAGTCCAGACGGACAACGCCTGAATCTAGGGAACTTGGAAAGATTATAGTTAGGGCATCTATAATGTGTTCCCCTATTCCTTTAACACTCTTGGATGATAACTGTCAAGTCCTGGGGATTTGTCACTCTAGATCCATTAACCTCCTCATTATCAATGTTTTGCTAATGATTTTATTTAGACCATGTCCCCAATCTGCTGTTAACTTCCTCGGGACTTCTGGCAAGCTATTCTCCTTTTCTGCCAATAAATACTGAGGCAAATTAATTATTCAATGTGCCTGCCACTTCCCCATAGTCATTAATAATATCCCCACTCTTAGTCTTTAGTGGACCAACAATGCTCCTGACCACCTGCTTTCCCTCTATATAACTATAAAATTTCTCTTATTGATCTTGACGTCCTTTGCAAGTTTCCTTTCATAATCCCTTCTAGTTGCTCTTATGAGCCACTTTGTGGTCTTTTGCTGGTCTTTGTATCTTTCCCATTTAGCAGGGTATGTGCTGTCTTTTGCAGTTTTGTAAGCTGTCTTTTAGTTCTATGCTGTTTCTTATCTCTTTAGATATCTATAGTTATTTTTTTCTGTGAGGTAGTGCTTTACCTTTTCAGGGGTATAAACTGGTTCTGCAATGTATCAGATGTTTCTTTAAACATTCTCCACTGTTCTTCAGTGATTTTACCCATTAGCAGATTCTCCCCATTTATTGTGGACAGTCTCTTTTTCATTTCATTCAAGTCAACCTGATCTAAGTCTGAAATTCTAGCAGCTGATTCAAGCTTTTTGCTCGAATCATTCCATTGAACTCGATCATGTTATCATTGCTGTTTAATAAATGTTCACAGACAATCATGTTACAAATTAAATCTGGCCCATTACTCATTACTAACTCCAATATTGCTTGTCTCCTTGTTGCATCCAGGACATATTACTGTCGGAAACTGTCCCAGACACGCCCCAGAAATTCACTACCTTTCTGACAGGTGCTTGCCTATCCCAATCTGCGTTAAAGTTAAAGTCCCCAGTTAATACTGCCCTACTTTGCTACATATTTGCCTAATTCCTGCATTTATACAATCTACCATTTCAGAGCTGCTATCAAGGTGTCCACAAATATTACACCTATTACAGTTTTAGATCCTTTACTGTTTCTCAGTTCCACCCATAAGGTTGCCACTGGATGCTTTCCCCTCATTATACCCTCCTTCACCATTGAAATGATTTTGTTTCTAATCAGTAAGACTACTTCACCCCCTCTGCCATTATCCGTATCCGTCCTGTGAATCTTTAACCTGGTATCCTGCAGCCATGTCTCAGTAATGGCTACTATATCATAATCTCCAATTTTGAGTTGGTACTTGCAGCTCATTTCATTTATTCCTTACACTCCATGCATTTGTACACAGAACTATTATTTGGGCCATACATTCTAACCTGTCCCTCAGCACCGATGCTTTATTCACCGGTTTATTATTTCTCTCTTCTAGTTTAATTAACATACTTGTAATAGCTTTGTCATTATCTGCCGTATCTGAAGTAGGATTCCTGGCTGTCCTTCTTTACTCTCTGTCCCGTTACTTGGTTTTTGAAACCGGCCTTCCCCCCCTTCCATTTACTAGTTTAAAGTCCTTGTGATCACCCTATTTAACCTTGCTGCTGGGACACTAATCCCAGATTGGTTCAGGTGAAGCCCATCCCAGTTCCTTCCTGTCCCACTGATGCCAGTGCCCCACAAAATATTACCCCCCTTTCCTGAACCACGCCTTCAGCCACGTGTTTACTTCCCTCTTTTTTTTATGGCTATGTCAATTTACACATGGCTCAGATAATAATCCAGAGATCATAAAGCTTGAGGTCCTGTTCTTTCAGTTTGTTCCTAATGTTCCCCAAACGGGACTTCTTGCCTGCTTTGTTGGACCCAACGTGGACCACAACTGGATCCTCCCCCTCCAGGTACCATGGTAGGATTTGAGCTCATGCTGCCACATCATTAGCCTAAGCCTCTGGATTACTTGTCCACTAAAAACACCATGAAGCCACTATCCAAATGCTGAGCTATCCAGCAATATTCATGTACAATAAAATTTTTTTAAAAAAGTTTTGTGGGAGGATACTTCCAGAGACGGTACCGTAGCGACCTTTGTAGATTGAATCAAAGCACAAATTATTCATCTACTAATCTTGCAATAAGGATCAACAAAAAAGTTAAGTCTTAGTTATCAGACTTAACAAAACTTTTAACATTGTACCAGTCATGATTACTTTTGAACAATCTTTCTGGCCCTGAAACGTGAATCGTACAAGTGTGAAGTCTCATTCCATCAGAACAGCATCGAACAAATATAGATTTTAAAAAGTTTTCTTTGTTTGAAAGTTTAATTTTTCACATCGGAGATTCATCTTAACTCTCATGTATATTTCCCAGTCTTCTACTTTCTGTACAAGGATGCAAATGTGATGTAGACCCTCGCTTTCCTATTTCAAACATCTCGCTCTGTGAGAGTTCTTGTCCTGTCCTGTCCTGGACATCACAAACCCTCGGTAGGAAGTGCCAAATTCAAAATGATGCCCTAATAGGGGAAGCCTGCAACCTACAGCCTGCTAAATCTCTGTGAGTAGATTTTTTCAACGTCACTGAAGGAAACATCTTCACCATTTGGGCCAATACATTTGAGGATAATAAGTTTTTTAATCATTCTGCAGTTGAAGAAATATTTATCATCTTATACTAGCATCACACAATAGTGTTTCTGAAAACACAAAATTTTTAAAATGTCAGCAACTATGCACAAATGGAAGTCGAAGAAAGAAGGTTTAAACAGTGGCACAGTTGGATCACTTTGCATTTTGTAATCAGGCAAACTGTGAAGAGTGAAGGATATGTCCTTTTCTACCTATCGCTCAGTCCTTGCTCACTTGTTGACATTCTTCAACTGAAGAACGTGCAAGTGGATGACTCAAGACCTTTATCAAAAGTTCTATATAATTAGCTTGGGATTTTAGCCAAGTATTAAGAAAGGCATCACCCAAGCAGCATGTGAAATATCTGCTTTGAATCTTTTATTTTCCTTTCTTCATCTTTATTTTCTTGGGTGGGATTTTTCACGTGGCAGTGTTTCTCAACCTGGCACGTAAACAGTCAAGGGACTCACCCCTGCTTCTGATGCCTGTCCTGTGGCCAGGTGATGGTCTTTGGAGCATTGAGTGGCTGGATCCAGGCAGGATTTCTGCCCCATGTTGGGAGAGAGCCCATTGGTCACCTGCTGGGACTTCATCTGGCCCCAGTGAAGTGAAGGTAGAGCTGGATAGAAGGTATTTTGGGGGTAGGGCAGGGGGGGAATCTCTTGGCAGCAAAGATCCAAGGGGTTGGAAGTGGGGTCGGAGTTATTTTTTGCCTCATTTCTGCTCTTTGCCCTGACCTCAACTCATTTCTCCTCTTCACCCCACTGTGCCTCAGTTCTCCTCTATGCCTCCATCTCATCTCTGATTTGTACCATTTACACTTCATGCATTTACCTGCATTAACGTTTGTGTTCCACTTCGCAAATTATCCGCAGCCACACTTGTATAAAAGGATTTGATCTTCCTCTTAGACAACCACTTGATGTGTCCACTAGAGCATATCTCAGATGCCCTTTCCTTCTGAGGACCCTTGGGTTAAACACAGGACATAATTAGATATGAAACTTATTGCTCCTCAGTGCATTTAACTGTTAATAGTTTCAATGATTCAGTTGACTGAATTATTAAATTTGGTTGCTAAGTGAGTATCAGATCCCCAAAGTTACACAAAACATACTAAACCAGGCAGTTTGTGATAGAAAAGCAAAAAAGAGTCCCCCTTGTTCAATTCCAGAGGGGGTGGTGGCGGTGCGGGGGGAGGGGCAGTGCCAGAGAGCAATTCCTCCATCTTGCTGTCAGCCTAAACCCTGACAGAAAAATCAAACACAACCTGCCCCAACAACTGACTGCTCACTGTCTCCCCTGCTGACCATCCATCCCAGCAAAACTCTAATCTCCAATCATTTGGTAAACAGCAACAGCAGAGCTCTCGAGGTGAATGTAAATGAACAAAAAGTCCAGCTGCATTGGTCTCATTATCAGTATAGCATTCTGGTTTTATTTTTTAAGTTGTTAAAGGTGTAGGTTTTAGGAACTGTGCTCCCAAATTGGACAATTCTGTGCAGGGGCAGAGCAGCACAAGAATTGGCCAAAAATCCTTCTCAATGTAGAAAATCCTAAATGTGTCAGAAGATAATACAACCTGAGGTAAGGTCAGCTGTTTTTTTCCCAGTTCTGCTCAAGAATATCTTAAAAAGGAACAACTAGAGAGAGTGTGCAGCAGACTGTTTAGAAATTAGAATCATAGAATTGCTTCAGTACAGGTCATTGTCATTTGGCCCATCAATTGTGTACTGACCACGATCCCACCCAGACCCTATTCCTGTAACCCTCATTTGCCCTGCTAATGCCCCTCACATTAGGGTCAATTTAGCAAGGCCATTCAACCTAACCCACATATCTTTCGCCTGCGGAAGAAAACGGGAGTACCCAGAGGGAGCCCATGCAGACACGAGGAGAACTGCACATACAATGACCGAGGCCAGAATTGAACTCTGGTCCCTGGCGCTGTGAGGCAACGGTGCTAATCACTGTGCCACCATGTCACCCTCTATGTATGGATTACATATGGGCTCTTAGTAAAATCTCCCCAGTAGTTTTTCTTCCCCACAAGGAAAGGTCACGGCTGCATATTATTCGAGAAAATGAAGTTTAAACTCCAAAGTTTCCATCATACTCACAATTAGCACATTACCGCACACCATCAAACTGTGTTTTTTGGTGACAGTTCCCACAAAATCGACCAGCACTGGACGGACGTTAGGCGGACCAGTAAGAACCAAGCACTGAGGCCTGAAAAACAAAGTATATAAAAGCTTTACATTATGGAAAAGTATCATAGCTTTACAGGGACACTCTGAAAATGGAGGAGGCCAGAAATTAACACAGCATGTACTCATTCTGTAAGTAGCAGAGTACAAATACTCCAAAATAAATAGACATGAACTTGTCAATAAATACACAACTTACAATTCTATCATACTCAGCAGAAGTATGTGAGATATTCAGATATGACAGAGATTCAACAGCTTTGAACAGAACGAGGTAGTTAAAATATACTTTCTAATGATTATATACAGTAGGTCAAGCAGACACCTTGCTTGAACTCTTGGCTGTCGGTCAAACAACCATTTTGCCCCCACTACAATAATTTTTTTAAAAAAAACAAACAAATGAAGCAAACACCTTTTAATGACCCTGTGATTGTTCTTGAAGGTAATTTTGAGCAGTGTCTGAGAGATTAATCTTTAATTCATGCTCACTCCAGGCTCATGCTGGAGATTGGCAATCCTAATATCTGCCAATTACCCCAATGATTTTCACTTTCTACATGAATGCTGCCAGTGGGATGTGTGAGAATGCTTCTGTCTGTGTTTAGAGTAACAGAAATTAATAGATACCAACACCTGAATCAGTGGGAAGGGAGGTTGGAAGCTGAGACAGCCTTCTAAGTTTGGTGGCCAATTCCTGCTTAACTGAGTTTTAACAGTCAAACTGGCAGAGGCAGTAGTCTCCATGCAGCATTAATCCAATTTTGTTGTATAAAAATCAATTGGCTACTCTTTTGTTTAATTTAATGCAGAATCATTCTTCTGCCTGTTGTGAAATGGTTTGTGATTCATGGATGAGGGAAATAAGTGATGCCCTGTGGCTACAAATTGCGCTGTTATTTGTGCATTACCTGTAATTTTTAATGTGATCATCCACTTCATTCAGCCTCACACAATAGGACAAGGCCATGTTATAGGAACCAGCTTGAACTGATGATCCCCAATTTACAGCTGGAAGGGGAAAAGTGAGATGTACACAGTCATTACTTATCAAACTATTTGTTCTGCAATCCCATTATGGGCTGGATTTTTTTTGGGGTTTAAATGCAAAAAAATTATAACTCTAACAATTGAAGCTATTGCAGATAAAACTTGAATGGGGCTATATGTCTTCAGTGAATGAAACACTAATATAAATACAGAAATAGAATTCACCACTGGCTCGGCAACCAAGGCCGTCATTCAGGGAGAAAGAAATAAACAAGGCTTGTACTTATATCATGCTTTATTACATGTCTCAAAGATTTCTCACAATGCTTGACATGCAGGGCTTTGAAATGAGCTGTTGTTATGCAGCCAACCCACAGAATCATTACAGTGCAGGAGGCTGCCATTCAGCCCATGGAATCTGCACCGACTCTCTGAAAGAGCACTTTATCTAGGCCCACTCCCCTGCCCCATGCCTGTAACCCAATGCATTGATCATGGCCAATCCACCTAACCCACATATCTTTGCACTGTGGGAGGAAACCAGAGGACACAGAGGAAATTCATGCAGAAATGGGGAGAATGTGCAAACTCCACACAGTCACCCAAGGCCAGAATTAAACCCAGGTCCCTGGCACTGTGAGCCAGCAGTGCTAACCATTGTGCCATCATGTCACCCATGGCAACTAATTGGTGCACTTTCACACGCTCTGAGCCATAATAATTGAGAACATTGTCGGTTCGTTCTTAGCATGTGCTATGTAAACTGACCTCATTCATGGCAATACTTGAGGCTATAACTGACCATGGTATCCCTGAAACAAGAGGTGGTGGTTCTTGCTTCTGAGTGCTAGTTAGTGATCTAAGCTGAAATGTGCACGTTGATGACAGAATCATATTTGACTCTTATCTGTCACATTTGAATAACCTGATCACCCTTACTATCTAGGTTCATACTTTAATAGTGACCACTTAGATATGGTAACAGGGTTATTACTGGTGACTGTGAGATTCCTGTACACGTTAAAACTTCCAGAAAGAAGCCATTTATTTACGCATGTCCCTGTAAGCACTAAGAGTACTATCAGTATAATAACTGATAAGCTGAAAGTCGCTGCAGAGATGTACCCAAATAGGTGAACACCTGATCACTTACCAGGCTTTTTGTATAATGTATAAGCCAGAAGGAAGCCAACAATTCCAATAGTGATGAGAGCTGCCCACCACATCAACAAGAACATGATAACCACCGAAATGACAGCACAAAACAGGGAGGCCCACTTGCTGTAACATGTGAATGAGGGTCTCCAACCTTTTGGAAACATAAAGCAAAATCTATAGTTTAAAAATGGTGCAAGTCACTTATACTCAATGAAGCACTGGGCTAGGCTGGGTTGTTTTCCTTTGAGCAGAGAAGGTTGAGGGGTGACCTCGTATAGGAGTACAAAATTATGAGGGATTATAGATTGGGTAGACAGGAAGGAATGCTTCTCTTTAGTTGTGAGGCGGGGGGAGGGGGGGGGGGCGTCAATAACCAGGGGCATAGACTTAAGTTAAGGGGCAGGAAATTTAGAGGGGATTTAAGGAAAAACGTTTTCATCCAGAGGATGGTGGGAAGCTGGAACTCACTGCCTGAAAGAGTGGTAGAGGTGGGGACCCTCACAACATTTACAAAGCATTTGGAAGGGCACTTGAAATACTGCAGTATATAAGGCTATGGACCAAGTGCTGGAAAATGGAGTTAGAGTTGATAAGTGCTTGATGGCCAATATTGACACATTGCGCGAAGGGCTGTAAAACTCTATGACTGTAATGCATATATGGCTAACCTGTATGGCCAGATATTTACTGACCATACACAATGTTGTTTCTCCTCTAACTGGGGAGATGGTGGCTTAATGGTAATGTTAGTTTAGTGGTAATGCCATAGGGTAGTAATTCCGAGAGCCAGGCAGATAGTCTCTTGATTAGCTTCTGAAATGGCCTAGCAAGCCACCCAGTTCAAGGGAAACTAGGGATGGGCAACAAATGCTGGCCTGGTCAGCAGTGCCCACATCCATGAAAGAATAAATAAACTGAACAGTACAGGAACATTTCCAACATACTTTTTTTTTCATTCTTTCATGGGATGTGAGCATCGCTAGCAAGGCCCATTCCTAATTAGCTTTGAATTGAAGGTCATGCTCGAAGGCAATTAAGAGTCAACCACATTGATGTGGGTCTGGAGTCACGCAGGTAAGGAAGGCAGATTTCCTTCCCTAAAGGGCATCAGGGAACCAGATAGATTTTACTGGCAATCGATGATAGTTTCATGGTCACCATTACTGAAACCACCTTTCAATTTCAGTTTTCATTAATCGGGTTTAAATCCCGACTGTGGTGGGATTTGAATCCATGTCTCCAGAACATTAGCCCAGGCCTCCAAACTACATTACCCCCACCCCACCATCTCTCACTGATTTATAGTAGCTAGGACATGATTAATAAAATTCTGAAAGGTGATATTCTCCTACAACAATATGCACATAGTGCAGTAAAACACTACTGGGAATGTACATAGATTACATGCAGAGAGAATTATTGATAAAAATATAATTTTCAGAGGACAGAGGGAAAAGTTCACCCTCAGGATCAATTATAAATAATCCACTGACAGAAAATTCATATAGTTGGATGAATACAGTGCTTCTGGAGATCTCTCTTGCCATTTGAATGGATATTTTTGTGATATGTTAGTTTTTTTAAAAATAGCTTTCATTTCTTCCCGCAAATGTTTTTACAATACGCACTGAAAGCTTACATTTTCCCTTCAGAACCCAGAAAAATTATGGTTTTTGAACCATAAATGTTTTTTTGGTTAGGTCACACAGTGAATGAGCAACCTCAGGAAGGAAAAGGAAAGCTGCGATGCTCATTGTGCCTGAGAAGCAGAATGGTAAATAAGAAACCACAAACTGGTGAAGAAGGGAAAGGATCATATAATCGTGCAGGTTTTATCATTTCTAACATTTATTTGCTCTTGATACCCATTTTGATGTCAGGAACAATAACCAAATGTACAACAAAAATTTCTTGAGAAATAAAGGAAATGAAAACCTGCCTGGAGAGTTGGTCACTGAAGCATGGAAGCAGCTAAAATTGATGAGAGCGTACGAGCACAGGAAGAAGTTGGAGATGATGGGAGCAATCAGATTCAGTTCCGCTGCATGTAAGAGAACACAACATTGGTTACATGTGCTTTAGGACTTGTTGATACAGGACTTTTAGAATCCATTGCCTGTTGTATAAAGCATAATATAATTTCCTCGAATCACAGTTGTATTGTTCTTGTGTCACGATTTTTGATCGTAACTGTGGTGTGTCTATTCTGGGAACTTCTCTCTCCAAATTATTGTCATGTCAGACATTTCCATAGCAACAGTCTCTCTGTAGAATTTTTATAGTGCTGGAGACATTTGCAGCAAGAATCAACTTTAAAAAAGGATGTAATATGTAAGCTTCAGCTATTATATACAGTAATCGATCTTCTAGAATGTTTGCTTTGTTAAAATTGATTGATTTCCAGAACAGCTTAAAATACATAGGGGGGTATGGTGGCTAGCACTGCTGCCT
This sequence comes from Carcharhinus amblyrhynchos, assembly GCF_965287045.1. Lineage (NCBI taxonomy): Eukaryota > Metazoa > Chordata > Chondrichthyes > Carcharhiniformes > Carcharhinidae > Carcharhinus > Carcharhinus amblyrhynchos. Next base: position 49,051,991 of record NC_137327.1, read on the forward strand.
CATCACTAGGGACTCGAGTCCAATTCCGGACGGGTCACTGTCTATGTGGAGTTTACACATTCTCCTCATGTCTGCGTGGGTTTCCTCCTTCACACCAAAGATGTGTGGGTTAGGTGGATTGGCCATGATAAATTGCCCCTTAATGTCGGGGGGTTAGCAAGGTAAATACATGAGGTTACGGGAATAGGGCCTGGGTGGGATTATTGTTGGTGCAGGCTCAACAGCTGAATGGCTTCCTTCTGTACTGTAGGGATTCTAGGAACTTCTATGAAAGTGCACTCCAACTACTACTTCATATCTGAGTAAAGAGTACACAATTTTTTTTATACAGTATGTTATTAGATATTTTTGTTCAAAGTTAATATTTTGGAATTCCATTTTTACATTTCACTTTTGAATTGAACAAATCTCGCCACACCTTGCCTATGTTGCCCGATGCAGGTATAACTTAGACTCACCACTCTAACGTCAGGAAAGGCAATATGAGTTACTTACCCATGAGAATGAAACAAACAGCAATGGCATAGGTGAGAAGGTAACTGTAAATAGGCTCACTGTTCTTCCCATAGCCCTTTCCAAAAAAACTAATACCAGGATAAAGATTGTCCTTGCACAGGCACTGTCATGAGACAAAAGTGAAAAATATTGGTTTACTTGAATCACCAACTTTCACGCAACGAATAGCTGGGAATATTTGTACTGTTGATGGATATTTTAGCACAAAAACCTTCGCTCCATCACAAAAACAGGAAATGCTGGAAAATCTCAGATCTGAAAGCATCTGTGAAGTAAGACTAGAGCTAATGTTTCAAGTCTAGATTACCCTTCGTCAGAGCTACAACAGTACGTCATAGCTTTTCTCTGATTTCTGTCCACAGTGGTTTTCGTTTCAGGTGGGTTAATGTAGTACCCACCTACTAATTTCCCACAGGGTTTTAGGACAAACCAGATCAAACTATTAACCCTCCCAATTACAGAAAGTTTAGACATTGTCATTGTCTAAATTACACTAAAACGCATTCATATTAAACCAGTGAGCAATGTTTCACATTATCTCCACAGGATCATATTCGGAGAGGAGATAGTTACTTATAGAAAGTGTTTGTGACAAAACTAACTTTCATCAATGACTTCCACAATTCTAATTGAACAACAGTGCTCAGGTATACCACATTAAAATTAACAATAGCAATTGAGTAGTTTAAAAAATACGTTATACCTGGAAGACTTTGGGTGCAGACACAAGGCAGGCAAGAGCTGAGGAAAGGGTAGCTCCAAAGATCCCAGCTGTAATCAGAGGGGCAAATCCAGAAACTAGACTCATGGTCTTTAAAAAAAGAGGGGAAAATGTTATTGTTATTTCATCAAATACTGGAATTACATTACTGTCGTGCAAATTGGAAAATAACCATGGTGCATTGCTGTCTGACAGTATAGAATTGCAAGTGTGCTTGCTTTAAGTCTGAGAAACTGACCACAATACAACACCCACTGCAGCTGTGAAATTGTAGATGCGGTCCAGATTTGACGGCAAAATTGTCTGCTAATAGTTTCTCGACTGTAAGATACAGGCAACTGTATGATAGGGGGTGGCACTGTGGTTAGCACAGATGCCTCACAGCACCAGGGACACGGATTCAATTCTGGCCTTGGGTCACTGTCTGTGTGGAGTTTGCACATTCTCCCAGTGTCTGAGTGGGTTTCCTCCGAGTACTCCGATCACCTCCCACACTCCTAAGATGTAGGAGGCGACAGCCTAGTAGTACTATCAATAGAGTTAATATTAATTTCTATTAATCCAGAAACTCAGTTAACGTTCTGGGAATACAAGTTTGAATCCTGCCACAGCAGATGGTGGAATTTGAATTCGATGAAAAATATCTGGAATTAAGAATTTACTGATGATCACAAAACCATTGTCGATTGTCGGAAAAACCTATCTAGTTCATTAAGTTCTTTTAGGGAATGAAATTTGCCATCCTTACCTGGTTGGTCTACATGTGACTCATAGCAATGTGGTTGACTCTCAACTGCCCTCCAAGGGCGAGAAGGGATGGGATGTGCAGGGTACAACTTCTAAAGTAGCAGACACTACAAAACTTGGAAATACTATAAACTGTGAGCAGGATATTGGAAGATTTCAAGTGGACATAGACAGACCAGTGAAATAGGAGGACATGTGTGGCAGATGAAATTTAAGAAAGAAGTCTCACAATACCAGGTTAAAGTCCAACCAGTATATTTGATAGTAAACCCACAAACTTTTGGAAACACTGTTCCTTTGTCAGGTGTGTGGAAGGTTCTGATGAGAGAATGGCATATAAAGGCACATGCAGTTTACAGAATACTGATTAGAATGCAAGTCTTTATAGCTAACCTGCTATTCAAGTCTTAAAGATGCAGACAATGTGAGTGGAGATAGCATTAGGCATAGGTTAAAGAGATGTGTATTGTCTCCAGATAGGACAGTAGGTGAGATTTTGCAAGCCCAGGCAAGTCATGGGGGTTACAGATAGTGGGACATGAACCCAAGATCCTGGTTGAGGCCATTCTCATGTGTGTGGAACTTGGCTATCCGTCTCTGCTCAGCGACTCTGTGCTGTCATGTGTTGTGAAGGCTGCCTTGAAGAACGCTTACCCAAAGGTCAGAGGCCGAATGCCCGTAACTGCTGAAGTGTTCGCCAACAGGAAGGAAACAGTCTTGCCTGGTGATTGTCAAGCAATGTTCATTCATCCGTTCTCGTAGCGTCTGCATGGTCTCCCTAACGTACCATGCTTTGGGACATCCTTTCCTGCAGCGTATTAGGTAGACAACGTTGGCCGAGTTGCAAGAATATGTGCCGTGTACCTGGTGGATGGTGTTCTCACCTGAGATGGTGTCATCCATGTCGATGATCCGACACATCTTGCAGAGGTTGCTGTGGCAGGGTTATGTGGTATTGTGGTCACTGTTCTCCTGAAGGCTGGGTAGTTTGCTGCGAACAATGGTCTGTTTGAGGTTGTGCGGTTGTTTGAAGGCAAGAAGTGGGGATGTGGGGATGGCCCTGGCGAGATGTTTGTCTTCATCACTGATATGTTGAAGACTCCGGAGAAGATGTTGTAGCTTCTCTGCTCCGGGGAAGTACTGGACGATGAAGGGTACTCTGTCCACCGTGTCCCATGTTTGTCTTCTGAGGAGGTCGGTGTGGTCTTTCGCTGTGGCGCGTCGGAACTGTCGATCGATGAGTTGAACGCCATATCCTGTTCTTGTGAGGGCATCTTTCAGCGTCTGGAGGTGTCTGTCGCGATCCTCCTCATCTGAGCAGATCCTGTGTATACGGAGGGCTTGTCCATAGGGGATGGCTTCTTTAACATGTTTAGGGTGGAAGCTGGAGAAGTGGAACATCGTGAGGTTATCTGTGGGCTTGCAGTACAGTGAGAGGCTGGAGGTGACCGTCCTTGATGGAGCTGCGTGTCCAAGAATGCCACCAATTCCAGAGAATAGTCCATGGTGAGTCTGATGGTGGGATGGAACTTGTTGACGTCATCATATAATTGTTTCAGTGATTGTTCACCATGAATCCAAAGGAAGAAAACGTCATTGATGTATCTATTGTATAGTATGGGTCCTGTGCGGTGAAGAAATCTTGTTCGAGCCTGTGCATGTAGATGCTGGCATATTGAGGCATATTGTCCCTATGACTGTTCCGTGTGTCTGGATGAAGAACTGGTTGTTGGAGGTGAAGACATTGTGGTCCAGGATGAAGCGGATGAGTTGGATAATTGCATCTGGAAACTGGCATTTGTCGGCATTGAGTACTGAGGCAGTTGCAGTTGCAGCAATGCCACTGTCAGGGGGGATGTTGGTGTAGAGCGCCGAGACATCCATTGTGACGAGGAGTGTCCCTGGTTCATTTGCTCCACGTGCGTGTGCATAAATAAAATTTAATACCGAGGAAGGTGAAATGATAGATTTTGGAAGGAAGGAAGGAAGAATGAAGAGATACAAAATAAAACATTGGAGACAGCGCAGAAAAGATTCACAAGAATTGTTCAGGGATGAGGAACTTCAGTTACAGGGATAGATTGGAGAGGATGGGTTGGTCTCTTTAAAGGAGAGAAGGTTGCAGAGAAGATTAAAAGAAGAGTTGATAAAGGTGTCCAAAATCATGAAAAGTTTGAACAGAGTAGGGAGAACCTCCTCCCATTGGTGGAAGAGTCAAAAGCCAAAAAGAACAGATTTAAAGTGATTGGCAAAAGAACCAAAGACAACAAGAGGAAAACCTTCTTCTTCATGCAAGTGTTTATGATCTGGAATGCAATAACTGATGGGGTGTTGGAGGCAGATTAAATTGCGGCTTACAAAAGGGAATTAAATAGGCACCTGTGGCTTTGAGGAAAGGGCAGGGGATTGGGACTTCCAAAGCTGGCATTGACTTAATGGACTGTATGACATCCTTATATATACTTCTGTTTGCATATCATTGCACCCACACCCTTTTGGGAATAGTTTGGGGGGCGGTGGGGAGCAGTAGAAGATTTCCCAGGCTGATCATCAGCATGTTGAACTGTGTTGAACGCTGTTTCCATGACCAACAGGTCCTGGCAATGGACTTGAACCCAAGGCTTCCAGTCTAGTGGTAGGGATGCTATCACTATGCCACAAGGCTTCCTTCTTAGGTACGGTAACCATTCCATGATTAACTGAACTACAGAAATGGAAACCTGATAATGTTTAGAGCACAGAATTTCAACAGGACAAACTATTTCCCTCTCACTGCCACATATAGAATTCTAAAATCCCAGTATACTTCCCAGACATTTCATCAGTTCAGAGATCCAATGCATCAATCTTTATTCCCCTTCACAGCTACTGTATATAATTCCAACATGTTAAAATCATTGGAACTTGTGCAAAGGCAATGTACCACACCAACGCCCATTTACTCCTGTTGCAGAGAACTTGAACTGATCCCTTTGCATTCTTAATTCCCCATTCTAGAGCTTTTAAAACAAAAATATAATTTTTAAAAATTGTTGATCCATGTATGAACATACAATCATTGCCATGCTGTTTTTACCTGATAGTAGTTAATAAGTCCATATTTACAAGTGCCAGCCTGTGTGCACGCAGTGAAGTTCCATCCATAACCACAAGCAAGTCCCTCACAATCCATTGATCCAATTGGAATGCTATCATTCACACTTCCAGATGCATCCCGTATCACACAGGATCCTAAAATGGAGAGTGGAAGGAGCTACATTAAAACTTCATTTAATGAGGAGTTTCTAAGAGGTGCCATACCCTGGCCAAAGATCTAGTTTTTAAGCATGGTGCAGGAGAAGCAGTTATCTCTTATGTTGGAGCGGCAGAGCTCCCCCAGGAAGTATTTTTAGTGCTTTAGACAGTATAAGCAAATGCCAAGTACACTTTCATGCAGGACCAAGATTATAGGACAGGTTCAGAAAGTGTCAGCTCTGTGCACAGGTTTGAAAGGTCTGTCATCTAAACAGTTATACACTACCGTCACAATCTGTCATCTATACACAGTTATAAACAATGTTTCATCCTTCTCTTCACCAAAGATGGGGTTCTGGAGGATACAAACAATTTAACTGGATGAAGATTTTTGTATTGCTGCCAATGTCACATTTCTATGTCACTGATCATTTGTACAAATACCAGGCATATGTTTGTGCTGTTTTACAGATCCACACCTGCATTTAGTTAAAAAAAACTCACAGCAAAGAACAGGCACAAATATAATCATCCTGAAACAAAACAATCCACTAAAAAATTGGCATGAGGTTGCCTGATGTGTAACCACTCCATAACAGCGTTTACAAACATAATGGCCAGAATCTTCCATTGGAGGTCGGAACCCTTATTCAGACAAAGAAATAATATCTGACAAAGAAATAAAACACACACTTACCATTTGCTGATTTTTCAGAGCAATCTTCCAACGGAGGACCCTAAAGAACTCAAATCAATGCAGGAAGCCTCGGAAGGAGCAGTGAGAGAATCTGCTCGGCAACCTTACTCCCTTTTTAACGTACTAGCTGCCTTATTCTGTAAGTAAAGGATTTAAATTTCCCAAAGCTTCTCTGAAAAATTATTGAGAGAATTAAGTGGCTAAGGGGGTAGGAATAGGACTGGAAAGTTGGGTGGACAAGGTAAGTGGGTAAGGAGCTAAAGTGGCAAGGGGCTGAGTGGGTCGAGGGGTAGCCTGTTGGATTTGGAAGAGTGATCAGGTCAGGGTCTAGTCAGATCAGATCTGGTGGGGAGAGGTTGGGGTGAAGTTGATGGTGCTGGTGTGGCGGGGGGGTGGTTAGAGAGAGGGGGTGGTTTTGTTGGGTGGTGAGTGAGAATGATTGGGCATCCCAGTTGCACTGTTACTCAGGAGTTAGACTCCTTGTTTCTGTCTAACATTTCTGAAGTAATTATCCAGATAAGTAAATCAGAACTGTTCAAAGTCTCCGACTCTGATTCAGAGTTGATGGCTTTTTTTTAGAAGATCCCACGGAACAGAGATATTGCCCACTGGAAGTTTAAACTTCTCGGGTAACTCCTTGGAATCCTTATGTTGAGACATCCAAGGGGGTCCTGTAGACATCTTCCAGGTCTTTGACCATCCGGGGATTGGAAGATCTGGGCCATTGCTATGTTTTACTGCTCTTCTTTCTTATAACAGATATTACACTGACTTTAAATCATTTGTTTAGCTTTAAATGAGAATATGATGTACTGCATGGTGAGAGACTGGGAATATTCCATTTTCAGAAACAAAATGTTTCAAATTGTTTTCTTTGCGCATCAGCCTTGAATGCATTTGAGTAGCTTTCTTTTACCCATTATATTAAAGGATGTGTTAGTTCATTCATTTCAATAGGTTAAAACGTGCTATAACTTGAGACAAAAAATGTACAAATCACTCTAATGTTAAGTGTTCGTCTACTTGTATGGGCTGGTCTTTTCTGGGTGTGTGCCAGTTTAGCTTAATTGATAGCACTCTTATCTCTGCATTAGTAGATCATGGGTTCAGGTCCCACTCCAGAGACTGGAGCACATGACTTAATCTGATATCTCCGTGCCATACAAAGTGTACTACATCATTGGAGATGTTAATTTTGGATTGAAATGTTGAATGGAAGCCTTGTCTACACAGTCAGGTGGATGCAAACGTTCCTTTTGCACTATAAGTAGTGAGGTTTCCCAGCAACTTGGCCAAAATACTGCCTCAACCCACAGAACAAAAACCAATAAACTGATCATTGATTCAATTGCTGTGCGAGAGATTTAGGGGCAAAATGGCTGTTTGCCCACACAACAGAAATCCAAAATGTAAATACAATCTGTTGTCTGTGACATGTTGAGATATTTATGAGACCCAAAAAAAACAACTTTTTTCTTGTAACGATGACAATTATTTGCTGATAGAGATAGGTACTTGATAAATGGCAAAGATGTTTAATTTATACCAAATAATTCAAAATTATTTTTACACTAAAAAGCTGAATTACCCATAATTTTAATTAAGCAATGTGAACAACACAGCAACCTGGAATTAATTATTTGTAATAAGCAACTATGAATCCAAGAGAGTGGATTATATATATTTCCATAAGCTGGGAGAGACTTGTAGAGCTGCATAGCAATGTGGTCATAATAAATAATGCTCTGTATAACTTACCAATGGTAGCAGAGATCACAAGGTAGGAAAAGGCTGTCCAAAGAATGGCTGACAAGGTTCCCTTTGGGATGGATAGAGCAGGATCCTACGATGCAATGCAACAGGAATGAAACCGTGCAATATACAAGAACATTACTAACATTAGGAAGAACAGGATATTCACTTGATGAGTCAATACTCACAGGTATTTAATTTCCCATTTCTTCTGGTTTTCATTCATGGGTTGTGGGCCAGCATTTATTATCTGCGAGGTGGTGGGGGTGATAATATCACCTTATTGAGCTGCTTTAGTCTCTGTGGTGAAGTTATTCCCACAGTGCTCTTAGATGGGAAGTTCCAGAACTTTGACCCAGCAGCAATGAAGAAATGGAGATATGTTTCCCAAGTTAGCTTGGTATGCAACTTGGAGGGGATTGAAGTGGTGTTTCGATGCCCTTTTCCTTCATGGTAGAGGTCATAGGTTTGGGAGGTGTCAAAGAAGCATTGCTGGAATGCATCTTCCATATGGTGCCCACTGCAGCTGCAGTTGATGGAGTAAACCCATTATTTGTTCTGTTCACCTAATTAACTTCAGTATACACTTAAGCAAAATGAATTCAGAACATAGATCATGTATCCTGTTAAGTTTGTGATATTGATCATAAACTCATATTCAACTTTAGCAGAGATTTTCCTAACCATCTTTTGACAGCAATACAAAGAGTACAGATTCAATCTTTCACTGTAGCTTCGAACTTAGGTTTATGGAGCTGAAAGTAGATTTTGGACCTACCACAAACAGGCCAATTGAAGAAATAACTAGAGTTGTTTCTGGAGAAAGAACAAGTGATATCTTTGAAAGATAGGCAATGATGTCGATATTAAACAAAAAGGAACATGCTTCTTTGACCAAACTGTTTTTACCGGCTCCTATCCCTATCATCCCACGCAATCCACCTAACCTGCACACCTTTGGACTGTGGGAGGAAACTGGCGCAGCCGGAGGAAGCCTACACAAGCACAGGGAGAATGTGCAAACTCCACACTGTCACCAAAAGCCTGAATCAAATACTGATCCCTTGCGCTGTGAGGCAGCAGTGCTAACCACTGTGCCACCCATTTTACATCCCATCTAATTTTAAACATAGTCTCAAATTCAAAAAACAAATGTTGCTTTTAATATTCAGAGGGACGAAGAAAGTTTCATTTTCCACATTAGCGTTCACCATGATGAAATGAAACAAATAAACTTGCTCTACAGTAATACTAGCAAGTTGCATTCTCCAGTTTATAACAGGCCCCAATCATGCTGTCTTGTTGCATGATGTAGAGGAGAGACTGTATGAAAATGTATATGTTGTATGTTCATGGCTGCTTCTGAATCAAAAATGTGAATTATAAAACAAGTAACAGGAAAAAACACTACTAAAATGCAGTTCTCTCCCTTCATTACACTTAGGGACATTGGGTCATCAGAATTATTACAGCTCCGTTTAAAATTGAAATCCTGAAATACACTCCTTCATTTAGCCGTCGGTTAACATCACTATTCCCCATTAAACACATTGCCCAGTCATTGGGAATGTAGGTGAAGACATTGCTGCAAGCACAGGTGGGATTTCCCTGTTTTATATCTGCATTGACGTCACAGCATGGAGCCTAGAGGAAAACCCACCCATTTATTCAGAGTGTTTGGAATTACCTTCAAGTCTCCAGAGATGTTTGCACCTGCCAGGATGCCAGTTGCAGAGGGAAAGAAAATGGAAAACATGCCAAAGAACGATGCATCATCTCCTCGCCAGTTAGGCAAAAGGTTTTGGGCAAATATATTGGCTGCAAAGCAAAATCAGCACCATAGTGAACAGCGGAGGTGGGCATCATTGTCTCAACAAAACCAGTAACCTTATATGCATACCACACTATATGACCATATCATGGGCACTGCAAACAATTGCAAAACAATCTCAGCAAACTCGGTTTGAAGTAGCCAACATGACAACAATCCATAACAGGCTGTCAGTTCATAGAATCACTACTACGGAAGGAGGCCATTCGGCCCATCTAGTCTGCACCAACTCAGCATCTTACCCAGGCTCTGGTGGTTTGGTGTTATGAAAATGTAGCTGGAAAATAAGATCCCTCCACAGATGAGGAACATTAGTACACACCTCTATAACCGAAGACACCTTTGGCTTGCTTTTCTTGAGAGGCTGGAATAATGGTTCCCACAATGTAGTTTGCAAAGGAAACCATGATGACAAAGAAGAAGCCAACTTGTGCCTATCAAAAAGAAGAGAAGGGTATTCTTTGCAGCAGAAAAACACTGGAAAAATCACAATGTAGTTCCTTTCTGCCCCCATTCATTTCTGTTATTTCTGTTGCAAACTTCTTGCTGCTAAGTGGATAAATTGGGTGTGACTTCTTTACAACCACCATTGATACGATTGCTAATACCTCAGGTGGAGGAAAAATTAAGTGGAGGAATCAAATAGTGTTAAGTTATCGCTTCCTTGCCCTCCTTGAATAAAATTGATTTCTTCAGCTCCATCTAGTAGGTCTGATAAAAATGAGTTGCAGACAGTTACAGAAATCTTTTCATGTTCTTGTGTTGAATCTTATTTGAGGAAAAAAGTATAGAATCTGAAAATAATTCATGAATAACCATGTTTACTATGATGTCCGACCACTGAATGTAATATAACTATTGAGGCCTTCAAATATTCTAACATCTTGGATACACTCTGTAGAATTCTTTCCCTAAAAACTCACACTTTTTTCCTCAACCACATGAGAAACCATCATCCCCCTTATCGTCCTCCTGTGTGAACAGCTTTGGATTTTCTTTAAACATTAAACATACTAAAGTAAACTCATTTTAATGTTCTGTCAGGATCCAGAGTAAAATCCTGCTGTGTTTGGTTCAGTGATGTCCTTTGACCTATCACTAAAAACTCCAGAAAGCCTTCTATCCTACCCCCCAGGTCAGCAATAACTTCTGGATTTAAGTCAAACTGAGCTTACAAAGGATAGGGGTGCACATTGATGGAAGGGCAGACATCCCCCTGATTCTAAGAGTAAATGCTGCTGACCATATTCCTATTGCTCATCTATACCAGTACAACTAATGCTGTTATCCCTAAAATTCAGTAGAAGTAACACTACACATATTTTTAGTTTCAAACTAGTAATGCTGATAATCTCCAAGCTTCCAGTGGGGGACTTGAACGTTAGTAGTACTTGATAGCAATTGGTATTTAAACCAACACTGGCCATCTTCGTGATTTGGCAATTTGCACTGGTTGCTGGCTCCAATGGCCATACTGTTGTTGGACATGGGTTTGCAACTGTGATCCTGAATTCTGCCGGGGAAAGTGCCAATCATCACTCAGGTAATTTTTTGTTTGGGGATGGGGCGGGCTGGGGATGTGTCACAACAGGAGCCTCTCGTCCACCTCATCTCAGCCAACTAGGAAGCAGCGAGGAGTGAGAAGATATGACCTACCTCCCAAGACTATGGTGCACGGTTGTGGGTGACATAAATAGGGAAACATTACATTAAAATCAAGCACAGATAAGAAAGCATTAGAGAATCAGCAAAATTAAAGTAAAATTAAGATGGATCATCAACACTTCTTGATTTGAATATAGAGACTCAAAGCTTGTGTAAATTTTTGAGATGGCATGATGGCACAGTGGTTAGCACTGCTGCCTCACAGCCTCAGGGACCTGGGGTGATTCCTGGCTTGGGTCACTGTGTGGAGTCTGTGTGTTCTCCCTGCGTCTGCGTGGATTTCCTCCGGGTGCTTCAGTTTCCTCCCACAGTCTGAAAGACCGCTGGTTCAGTGTATTGGCCATGCTAAGTTCTCCCTCGGTGAATCCGAACTGGCGCTGGAGTGCAACTACTAGTGAATTTTCACAGTAACTTCATTGCAGTTTTAATGTAAGCCTACTTGTGACACTAATAAATAAATTAGTAAAACTAAAAACTAAGACTGTTTTTATGCAAAAGCTGGTATTGGCAGCTTCAGAAAAGCTAGTCTTGGGGCTTCATTTTATAGTTTATTTGGTCTTACCTTTGCTTCCCATTCCATTCCAGCTAGTGAAATCCCAAGCAGCACAGTCACGGTTATGACTCCAATAATTCGTATATCATTTGTTGGATCCACTATTGTTGCATTGTATTCCTGAAAATGTTAATGTGTTTAGATTTACAGGAATTTTGCATGAAGCTCATTAAACCACAGCAAAAACAAGAATACACATTCTGGATCTTGATGCCTACTGGAATTACACATCTCCAATGAACATATTGTCATTAGCCAAACACTTAACCTACCTCATCAGAAGAGCTATTCTTGGGTCTACTAACAACAGCGGCACCAGTGTCCAGCTACCCAGGGACAGCACAGTACTACAAAATGCTTTTTGGCAATAGTTAAGCTCAACATTGTATTTGTATAACCCAGCTGACCAAATTCAGATAGGTGGGGTAGATTGATTTGTTTATCATCAGCCTGTCATGTTCAGGTGTAATGTTGTGCTGACAAACTCTTTGAATGTTTCTGTGATTCTAACGGTAAACTCTATTAGAAAAATAATGTAGAAACAGACCATTTAAAAATCACACTTTGAGATTATAGTCAACATTTGTCATCTCACTCTGTAGAGGGCAGCATGGTGGCTAGCATTTCTGCCTTATGGCACCAGGGACCCAGGTTCAATTCACAGCTTGGGTGACTGTGTGGAGGCTGTGTGGGTTTCCTCCAAGTGCTCCAGTTTCCTCCTGCAGTCCAAAAGACATGCTGGTGAGATGCATTGGCCACGCTAAATTCTCCCTCAGCATACCTGATCAGGCGCTGGAATGTGGTGACTAGGCGATTTTCACAGTAACTTCATTGCGGTGTTAATGTAAGCCAGCTTGTGAGACTAATAAATAAACTAAAAACTAAGACTGTTGTTATGCAAAGGCTGGTACTGACAGCTTCAGAAAACTGGTGATTAAGCTAATCAGTGGGGCTTGTCTGAAGAACACATTATGCTGCAGGGTTTTGGAACAATCATTGTCACCAGATAATGGTGAACTTTCAAATTAGTCAGTATTCTGTGATTTATTTAGCAAACTGATAAGTTGACAATAAAGCAATTTAAACAGGCTAGGCAACTGTTTCATGATTTTGTAAATTAGATTCAATAAAGTTCATAAAAATAACACCAAGTCATTTATTACGTTTCATGTTGGGTTAGATTTTCCATCTGTTCATAGTCAAGGGATTGAAATTTTACATGTATCTCACTTTGTTGTTGAGTATACAGAGATGTGTCGCTCTTGTTGGCATCAGCCTTTTAACTGTGGATAATCTTTGCAAGTTAAGGAATGTGCTGCAATGTTGCTGGTTTTCAAGTTAATACCGGTGCACTCATGATAGAACCTTGAGACTGCTTGCAGCTGACCTGCCCCTTCTGCTCAATGTAACTCGAAGATTTCATTCATAACCCAGTTAGCTCTGAAATGTAGACAAAAGGTGCAATTCACCATTATTCTGTCTCCTCATGTTAGTCTCTGGCAAAAGAAAGCCAAAAAATGCTAAAAGGCAGCACCCACAATGAACAAAAGGACTCTTAAGAAATAAGATATGTCATTTTTATACAGCATTTGGTCCAATGACATTTCCTATCCCCTGTCCGGTCTTCACTGAGTAGCCCTTTGTGGAAATCATGAATGCTAATCGCTTCTCACCTTTTTGGCTAAGATCAAGTGTAGTATCGACATGCAATGCTTAGTTGAAGTCATTAGGTTACATTTTAGCTTCATTTGAAGCAATTTTTAAAAGCAGCACCTTGGCCTTTTGGCTAAAATGTAAATGAGATCAAGCTTTGGAGGAGGAGCTATGCCTACTCCAATCAGCTTGGGTCATGTAGATCAAGCCCAAGACAGGAGGTGAGAGCCCTGTCTTGTCAGCTTGGATCGGGAATGTCTCAGCTTGTTGAGACTCTGAATTGATCTTGATTTGATTGAACTGGAATAAAAACAAACAAAAAAAAAGCTGCATCCATATTGCACTGTGCTCGAGTATTCTTGAGAATGAACCTTTACCAGATGTTGATTGATATTCACAATTCTTGCAAAAAAGTACCGTGACAATAGTTTGAAATGGATTGAACTTACAATGAGGAGATCTCTCACAGTCTCAGCGAAACCAACAGTGTGCATAGAAACTGCCACCGCATTTGCAAAAGCAAAGATGAGACCAATGGAACCTCCAAGCTCTGGTCCGAGGCTGCGAGAGATGAGGAAATATGTACCTCCTGAGCAACAACAACAAAGAACACAGGAATGAAAGTCAGTTTACAGTAAGCACAGGCCATGAAACTGTTCAGTACAAAACACGGACCTATCATCTTCAACATGGACTTGAATCAAAAGAGAGAAAATATAAGCACAGGCCCTCTGTGATTTGTACTAGCTATACAGAATCTGTGTATAATTTGACCAGAACCTGTAATCTGTTTGACTTCTGATGACCCTGTCCACAATGCATTGCTTTCTTATATTTCAGTTCGAAGACAGAGAAACACTGCCAAAGGCAATAGGAACAAGAAAAATCTGGCTAGGCCTCAAACTTGTTATAAAACACGATATGCTGTTTGGACCTTTCATAAAACCTGTTTCTGTGAAGCCAGACCTAATCCCCACCCATCCTCGTCTGTTCCCCCTGCCATCTCTCATTGTTCTGAACGCTTGGCCTTCTAGGCTCGCCCCCACACCTGGTGCTCAATCCTCTCCTCAGATGCTGCCCAATCCACTTTCATAACTATCACCACTGTCCCCATCCCTCAATAAAACCACCCTCAACCCCTCTGTCTTTCCAAACAGATAAAGGACCCATCCCCAACTTCACTTTCCTCTTCAAAATCTTTGCAAGTGCTGCTACTTCCCAAGTCTGTGCCCATTTGTCCTGAAAATCCTTGTTTTAATCCCTCCAATACCAATTTTCCATCCCAAGAAAACACAAAAACCTAACCAGAGCCAAAAATGTCATGCCAAGTATTATCATAGTATCTTATTCCATCTCATTCTTCTCAACTTCTCTGCAGCTTTTGACATGGTCATTGATACAACCCTGGATAAAAGAATTAAATTATGAGGACAGGCTGCAATGGCTAGGCTTGCATTACTGAATATAAAAGATTAAGGGGTGATCAAATTAGGTCTCTAAAAGGGTAGATGAAGATAAATTGTTCTCTTTAGTGGGACAGTCTAGTAGCAGAGATAAAATTGGAGGTAGGCCATTCGGGAGTATTGTCAGATAGTCCCTTATCATGAGGTGGAAATGTGGAAAACTTTCTCTTAAAATACTGTTGAGAGGTTGGGGTTAATTGTAAATTTCAAAACTGAAATTGATAGACTATTGTTTTGGCAAGGCTGACAAAGATCAGGGAAACAATGGTGGTAGATGGAGTTAAGAGCAGATCTGCAATGTACTGATTGAGTGGTAGAAGAACAGGCTCATGAGCCTGAATGGTCTGCTCCTTGCACCGCAGCACCTGTCCTTCGTGGAGAAACTTTTCTGCAAACACACCCTGACCACATGGCGATTAAGCAGTGGTCAGCATGTAACGTCCTTGAGGTCCTGAGAGAAAAGGAGATGGTGGATCCTATCGGATGGTTCCCTGAATGGACTGTTAGTGTCATCTGGCAGAACATCTCATCACCAGAACTCACAAACAAGCACCAAGATCTGGCTTGGCCGATGGGGAGAAGGGTACTCCCCATCAGATCCTTTATGCATGCTCGAGGTCTCAACATCACCGCACGCTGCCCTTGAAGCGGCTGCGGGGCTGACGAGATGGTCGCACACATCCTTGTGGAATGTGCCTTTGCAAAGAAGGTCTGGAGTGAGATGCAGTGGTAACTGTCGAGGTTCGTCTCGAGCAGCTTGGTGACGCAGGACTCTGTGCTCTACGGGCTGTTTCCGGGGACGCACACCGAGACAAATATCAACTGCTGCTGGAAGGTTATCAACTCGGTGAAGGATGCTCTTTGGTCTGCCCGAAAGTTGCTGATCTTCCAGTTGAAAGAACTGTCCTCGACCGAGTGTTGCAGACTGGCACATTCCAAGGTCCAGGACTATGTGCTGAGGGACGCGCTTAAGCTTGGGGCAGCCGCTGCAAAGGCACAATGGGGAAAGGCCACACTGTAAGGCCTTTTAACGGAGGCAGACCGAGGGCCCGGGAACTGCAGAATACCCTCGGCCTGCATAACTGTGTGCCAATCTGAGAAATAATGGCACACAGTAAAATCTGAGGCATGTATATAGTTTTTAAGTTTTGAAATGTAATGACTGTAATTTTGTCTAGGACTGTAAAAATGTTTTTTTCTGCACTATTTGCAATTTTTAGACATGTAGTTTGCAATGTTTTAATTGAGTTTTTTTATGACTAAAGTATATTTTTGAAATAAAAGATGGTCTGCTCCTTGCTCCTATCCTTTACCAATGCCACCACTCCGCCCCAGAGCATGTTGGATTGGCCTCCCTTCGTTCCATGCTCACCCATCCGATCATAGGAGGGCATATCGAGCAACAGCTGAAACTCCAGCCACTGAAAACTATTTACAGAATTATCCATGAGTATCTCCTTCACCCAGCCTTCAGTCTCATGGCAGACATGGAGTCAGTTTCTACACATAGGGTGATGACATCTAACTCTACCTGTCACTGACTAAATGCCATGACTCTACCTTTGCCTCTGTGTTATGATTCTTGTCCAACATCTTCCTTAAATGAACTCCACTTTCCCCCAGTTAAATACTGGTAGACTTTGATTTGATTTATTATTGCCACATGCATTAACATACAGTGAAAAGTACACCAGCCATCATCTTGGGACTCTCAGAAACTTAGAACTTTTGCCGATGGCTGCACCCCATTCTCCTCCCACAGCCTTTGGTCTAAGCAGATTATTTCCAGCTACTGCATCCTATATAACCCAGAGTTGAGTTTCTATCTTTACCCCATTGCTATCACAAAGATTCCCTCTTTCCACCCCTGGAATATCAACCCTTTCTGCATTTTCACATTGCTTTTTAAGACCACCGGATGTTTCAATGTGGTTTGTAGCCAATTAAATAGTTTTGAAGTGTGGTCACTGTTACAATGTAGGAAACACAGCAGCCAATTTATGCAAAGCAAACTCCCACAAACAGCAATGTGACCGTGATAATCTAATTTGTAACGTTGACTGAGGAATAAATATGGGCCAGGAACAGGGAGGATGGGAGGTGGAGGTGCCAATCGATCCTTAACATCCACCTCGACAGACAGATGCGGCCTCTTTTTCACCCTGACACTGCAACACTCCCTCAGTACTGCACGGGAGTGTCAGGCTTCGTTTTTGTGCTCAGACCTGGAGTGGGATTTGAATCCAGAACTTTGAGGCTTAGAGGCGAGAATGCCATCAATTGAGCATCACTGACACAACTGCCTGTGATATCCTCATCCATACCTTTAATATGACAATGATCTCCTGACTGACCTCCCATCATATATCTTCCATAAGCTTCAGCTCAATACAAACTCTTCTGTCCATATCCTGGCCCTTAATAAATATTATCGCCTGTCAACTCCTTTCCTTGCTGGTCTATGTTAACTGGCATGGATAAAGTAAGGCTAAGGTGAGTGAAACAATAGGAAGTAATGTGAGGAAGCGAGCACAAACAATACCTGATTTGACTTTCCCATTGGTGGATATTGCTGATATGGACAGACCTGTAATGCTGGTTACAATTACAGACATAATGATGATTAACCATGTTAGAGCTGTAATGGAAGTAAACAAAACCAAAATTATTAGTGTTTTCACACCATTGAAAAATACCTGGTACTTCATACTTAAATATTTGTGTGACTATTTATCTAAAACAAGAAAAGGCCACCAGGCCCATAATTGCTAGCGCATGTTTTGACCGATGCCCCAATTACGTGTGAGGAATTGGACCCATCATAAATTGTTTGGAAAGAGAGATCACTCCACACTACAATTATATCTTTATTTTATGCCAAGATTAATATATTAAGTTCTGCATATGTAAATTTCACCTTTTACTGAGTAACAGCTACAGAACACTCTGATAAGGTGAAATGTAGCAGGATGGTTGGAGTCTTAGCACTGAGCAGCTGGGCAGAATGGCCTGTTTGTGCTGTAAATTCTGTGCAAGATTTACATCTTACAAAAAATATTTATGTCCACGGATTTCTACCAGTATTAATCAGAAAATAAAAATTCTTATCTATCTTCACATAAAGAAACTGCGATGAGACCACGTGCACTTTAAACCAATGGCAGAACATGAAGGAGTAAAAACCCTTTCTATCTGATGCAAGCTGAAATTATTCATTCAAACTAAACAGCGAGTAATACTTTAGGAAAAAAGCTGTGCAGTATGCATCAAAAACAGCATCATAAATTGTGACAACGCGGGGCTATTCACTTGACTTAAATAGCAATTAATACTTTAAATTGAAGAATGAATGTGAAGCGAACAGGGGTCCCTGCAGCCAATATAACAACTAAAACAGATGAAGGCTGCCGCTTGAATGATCAGTTTCTTGCTGTCTCGGGCACAGCATGGAAGCAGGATGTGAGAAGTAGCCAGGAGATTGTTTTTGACAAAATAACTGACGTTAACCGTCTTGTCTAAAATGCAACAACATGGGTTGTCTTGGAGATGGCCATGACCCTGTGTCTCCCAGCTTGTGCTGTCTTTTTTAAAAACTTGTTCTCAGCGTGTGAACAGCCCTAGCAAAAGTTGTTCTTTGTGGTTTGTTGCCCTGAATAGGTAATGCTGGGACTCCTGCTTGAAGTGAAGTTCTTAAGCTCTGACAAAAATGCACTGGCTTTGGTAGGCATGGATAGTTCAGCCTCACTTGTCAAAAAAGCCACCAAGACAGAGTAGCAGACAATCACTATACCCCAGTTAACTGCATTCAAGACGCTACCTTAACATAAGGCAAATCCTTACAAACCCAGCATCAATTGAGAGCTGTCTGTATAAGTCTAGGAGACCAGAGAACCAGATGCAGCAGCTGCGCAGCAAGGCAACTTGAAACGAGGTTCCAATTCCTAATATTGCTGCAATTTTTACCCATGAGAAAGATGCCATGGCGTATCACAGAGGATAACCCTCTTAAGCTACAGCTTCCTGCAGCGTGAGCTTGCATTTCGCAGCCCTCAATCAGCAAGTGCCATGTCATGTGCCTGCACACTTGATTTCTTTCCTCTTCATTTTTGCCAATCACTCCCTAAACTTTTCTCTCAGCCCTGACAAAAGTTACTAACGGAATCAGACTTTTATCATCAACCAATTATGATACACCTCTTAATTGTCCCTTTAAACCTTATTGAATTGAAATTTCACACTTGCATTATTATTGCATTCCCAGCAAATCTCAAACTTGAAGCTAAATACACAATAGTATAAGCTGGGTAAAAAAGCACACATCCATTTTTGCCATTGCAAACTCCATTTAAAATCAGTGTATGCAGGGGCGTAACAGCAGAGCTCAGTCTTGCATACATGTTTTCTCTGTGCAGATTGTGAACGACAATCAGTAGGGGGAATCCTAACTGATTTTTCCTTCCTAGATGCAGGATAATCAAGGACAAAATCAGCTAACACAAAGAATCATTATCCAGCTCAGTAGCACATCACCAAATTTATTTATCCACTGGCTTTTCACTGGGACATTGGTTCACTCTTTTCTTTACGATGTCTATGTGCACATACTCACGATGTCTATGTGTACATCACAGTACTTACCCTTTCTTTTCTCTTTAATTCTACTAAAACATTGCACCAAGTTGTTTTAATCTTTTTCTTCATTAGTATAATAAATTCAGATTTTCATTAAGTGCTTTTTAATGAACACTGAAATCTAACATTTTGAAGTTTACAAATTTATCTTTACCTATTCCAGCCTGTGCAGTAATCCATGACAATCGCAAATACAAAATAACACCCCAGATATTTAACATGCATCGAATCTAAGTAAATGAAAAAACAAGCAATAATTACTGTACATGCATTAAGGAAGGCATTTAGTATTACCTATTTAAGGAGAAGCATCCTTCAGTGGATAATCAATTTCATTGTAAAGCTCTTAGAATGATAGAATCTTATAATGGCCTTTTCCATGCAAGTCTCTAGAAGGGCCACCTAACTGGTCCCACTTCCCTGCCTTTTCCCCTAGTCCTGTAGATTTCTCTTCAGATAATTATCTTGTTCCCTTTTAAAAGCTATATTTGAATCTGCCTCCACTAAACTCTCAGGCAATGCATTCCAGATCCTACATCTTTGCTGCATGAGAAGATTTGCATCTTGATATTTATTTTACCAATCAGCTTAAATTAGTGTCATCTGGCTCTCAAATAAAAACAAAATGGTGAAAATACTCAGCAGATCTGTGGAGAGAGGAACAGGGTTAACACTGAATCCAATATGACGCTTTTTCTGAACTTGGTTTGAGAACTTGGGTTCTCAACCTTTCTAACCAGAGTTTCTCTCTATCTACTCTGTTCAGACGTCTCGGGATTTTGAACACCTCTATCAAATCACCTCTTAAACTTATTTCACTAAAGAGCTGAACTCTGGAGGTGAGAGGAGAGTGATTACCCTTGACATTGAGGTAGGCTGAGTGTGGCATCAGGAGCCCTAACAAAACTGGAGTCAATGAGAGTCAGGGGGAAAGGTCTACCAGTTGGGGTCATACTTAATGGAGAGAACCATGATGACACTAGGCTCTTCAGCATAGGGAGGAGGCAACTGACAGGAAAATATCCTAAACTATCTTCAGACATCCCCACAAGTACATTTACAAGTGGAACTGATGAATGACAAGTCATTTTTGTTTTATTCATTCATGGGATGGTAGTGTTGCTACTAAAGCCAACATTTATTGCCCTTGAGAAGTTGGTGATAAGTCACCTTCTTGAACTACTGCAGTCCATGTGGTGTAGGGAGGGAGTTCCAAGATTTTGACCTTACAACACCAAAGGAATGGTGATACAACTCCAAGTCAGGATGGTATGTGGCTTTGAGCGGAACATGCCGGTGATGTCCTTCTATTTGGCAGAGGTCACTGGTTTGGAAGGTGCTATCAAAGGAACTTAGTGCACCTTGTAGATGGTGAAAATGCTGCCACTGTGTGGAGTGAATGAAAGTTCAAAGTGGTTGATGGGCTGCTTCACCCGGGATGGTGCTGAGCTGGAACGCTGCTACAGCTTTACTCATTCAGGTAAATGGAGAGCATTCCATCACATTCCTGACTTATGCCTCAAAGGTGGTGGAAAGTTTTGTAGCATCAGGGGATAAACTGCTTGTTGCAAAGCTCCCAGACTCTGACTTGCTCTTGTCTCTGCAGTATTTGTATTGCTACTTCAGGTAAGTTTCTGGTTAATAATAACTTCCAGGATGTGGATGGTGGAGGCTTCAGCAATGCCTTTGAATTTCAAGGGAGGTGGCTAATTCTCCGTTGTTAGATATAGTTATTGCTGGTCACATGTGTGGTGCAGATGTTACTTGCTACTTATCAGCCCAAGCCTAAATGTAGTCCAGGCCCTGCTGCAATGAGGTACCACACAAGATGAAAGCACATGCTTCTTTTGCGGAAATGTATGAGCATGGATAGAAGACTGGCTAACTAATAGGAAAGGGAAAGTCGTGATAATTGGGTCATTTTCAGGTTGGCAAACTGTAACTACTGGTGTGTCGCAGGGGGCAGTGCTGGGGCCTCAACTATTTATATCATCTCATTTATATTATCATATTAATGACTTGGTTGAAGGCATTGAATGAAGCCAAAATTATTGACAATACAAAGATAGTTAGGGAAGCAAATTACGTGAAGGACACAGAATCTACAAAGGGAAACATTTGGCAGATTAAATATAATGTGGGAAAATGAGAGGTTGTCCACTTGGCAGGAGGAACAGCAAAGCAAAATAGTATTTAAATGGAAAGACTTCAGAATTTTGTGGCTTCAGGGGAATTGGGTATCCTTATACATTATTCACAAAATGTTGGCATGTAGATACAGCATGTAATCAGGGAGGTAATGTTGGCTTTTATTGCAAGCAGGGTAGAATAGAAAAGTGGCAAAGTCCTCTTATAAGTCTACGTACAGATCCTTGATAAAACCACATCTAGGGTACTTTGCACAATTTTGATTTCTTTATTTAAGGGGAGATATGCTTATATTGGAAGCAGGTCATAGGAGGTTCACTAGGGCAATTCCTTAGATGAGGGGGTTGTCTTATGAGGAAAGGTTGAGCAGGTTGGCTGTATACTCACTGGAGTTTAGCAGAACAAGAGGTGATCTTACTGAAACACACATAATTCTCAGGAGATGTGACCGGGTGGATGCTGAGAGAATCTAGGGGCACAGTTTCAAAATAAGGGGTCTCCCATTTAAGACGTCAGGAATCTCATCTCAGACAGTTGTTAATCTTTGGCATTCTCTTCCCAGAGAGCAGTGAAGGCTGGATCATTGAATTTATCCAAGGTGTGTTAGACAGATATTTGATCTACAAGGGAGTCCAGGTTAATAGAGGGCAGACAAGGGAAGTAGAGTTCAGGTCACAATCAGATCAGACACAATCTTATTGAATGGCTGAGGAAGCCCAAAGGGTCAAATGGCCTACCATTGCTGCCATTCTTATATTCCTATGCTCTTGTGGGCACAGACTACTTCCGTTTCTGTGGAGTTGTAAATTATAATGAATGCTTTGCAAATCATCCCCTCTTTTGACCTAATGATGGTGGGAAGGTCATTGTTGAAGCAGCTGAAGATGGTTGGGCTTAGAAACCATACCAAGAAATTCGTGAAGCAAGGGCCAAGATGATTGGCCTGCAAGAGCCACAACTATCTTCCATTTGTGCTAGGTATGATTCTAAAGCAGCAGAGAGCCTTCTCCACATTCCTATTCACTTCAATTTTTCTATGGCTCCTTGGTGCCACACTTGGTCAATTGCTGCCTGTGTCAAGGGCAGATATGACTTGCCACTTATCAGCCCATGGCTGAATGTTATCCAGGTGTTGCTGTCTGCAGGTATGGACTGCTTCAGTATTTCTGAAACAAGGAGTTGAAACAAATTATTCTTCAAAAAAATTGTGTATTCTTTTACAGTTTACTGGATATAACTTTGTGGATTTCTCCTATAACTGGACACTGGATACATGATGTGATAGCTGATCATTCCACCGTAACATTTAGTAACTATATTAAATATGCTCTGATGCCATCAGGATAGCCAAATTCATTGCTATGGAATATTGGTGACCAGAAACTAATTGACAGTCAAGAATAATTGTTCTAGAGCAGAAAATCCCTGAATGCACTTTTCATCTATTTGTCTTATTTCCAGCTGTGCAGGAAATAAGACAAAATTAAACATACCATTACACCTTTTATCCAGCCAAATCGGACAGGTTCCTCAGCAAGCTTACTGCCGTTCGATTGCATCTCCCTTTCTTCTTTGCCAAGTTCATCATCAGGTCTATTTTCATACAATGCAAGTGGACGCTGTCCCATATCCTGAAAGATTGTACAGTAACTTCAATAATATGGGTTAACCAGTTTTCATTCAGTGCACATCTGGTAGAGGAATGAGTGACGCGCAAAAATACTGCTGAAAGAAATAATCCTGTGTCCACTCTATATAAAAACAAAAAAAAAAGCTGCAAACAAAGGCTGAAAAATCAGGAACTTGACCAGAAACTGCTGTTCTGATAGGGTTACAAAGCAAAATATTACCCTGCTGTTTCTTTTCACATCGTTCCTGAACACTGTATTTCCAGCATTGTGTTTTTATTCCATTCTCATTCATATAATCTGTTGGTGTCAAATTAGTCCCCATTCATATGTCAGTAACTTATTTAGAAACTCACATTGACTATTTTGAATAGTGATTATAGGCAGCCACCTGCCAAGCTCACATTCACGGCTCTCCTCATGAGCACCTGAAACACCATAGCATACAAGGCTACGGACCAAGTGCTGGAAAACGGGATTAGAATGGATAGGTGCTTACTGGCCAGCACAGACATGATGGGCTGAAGGGCCTTTTTGAGCTGTAAAACTCTGGCTCATTCCATGAATAGCCATTTGAATGGCTGCTTTCCAGCCATTCATGCCTCATCTAGACACATCACATATTTCTTCACCTTGCCTATTACCATTCCTTCTGAACCCATTTGTCATTTAAACTCTCCTGTTCTTCATCCTTATCACAAATCTTCCTCTTTCTTTTGTCCAAGCTCTCTTGCCTCAGTTCTGTTGGCAGGGTCATCAACCTAAAATACTAACTCTGTTTCTCTCCACAGATGTTGCCTGATCTACTGGATATTTCAGGCATTTTTGTTTGTATTGCAGTAGACATGTTGGCCAAAATTCCGTTAAGTTAAGACGAAGCGCAATAAAATGTGAATAGATCACTGGAGATTTCCCGTAATTGGTTTTTACCAACCTAAACATGGTTTACAAACAAACCATTATGATGGCTACAGTTAAAAAAGCTTAAAATGTTTCCAGCCAGATAGAACCATGTTTACATTATAATAAAAGCAAATTACTGTGGATGCTGGAATCTGAAGCTAAAAAAGAAAATGGTGGAAATCTCAGCAGGTCTGGTAGTATCTGTAAAGAGAGAAAAGAGCTGACATTTGACAAAGGGTCACCTGGATTTGAGATGTCAGCTCTTTTCTCTCCTTACAGATGCTGCCAGACCTGCTGAGACTGCCCAGCATTTTCTTTTTTGGCCATGTATACATTATGACCTTTCCAGGAACAAGAGCACAAAGCTACCTCCTTACAGGCAGACATTTAAGTATTAATCTTTCTTCTTTTTCTGGCAAGTTCTGTTCTGTTATTTCATGTTTCAACTCTCCCAAAAGTTATGCCTTTATTAGAATTGGGAATTACATCTTTAAATGAATTGGATAAACACCTAACAGCAAGTTAGGCAGTAAGAAGAGAGAAAGTTTGGGTGGGTTTGTGACAATCTCAGAAGTTGGCAAAAGAGAACAGAATAGAACTAGAATTAGGATTATAGATTTTTAAAACCATTTCTGCTTTGAAGAAAACCATTCTAAACCATACTTCAAGCAATAGCTATCACTGGATAACAATCTGATAGTGATCATGCACCTAAACATGACAGAAAAGAGTAGACAACTTGCCCAGTGGGCAATGCAGCAGCACAGTGGTTAGCACTATTGTCTCAAGCGCCTGGGGCACAGATTCGATTCCGGCCTTAGGTGACTGCCTGTGTGGAGACTGTGGGGCAACACAATGGTTAGCACTGCTGCCTCACAGTGCCAGGAGACATTGAACATAGAAATACTACAGCACAAGCAGGGCCTTCGGCCCACAAGTTGCGCTGATGATATCCATACCTACTAGGCTTACCTATAACCCTCAATTCTATTAAATCCCATGTACTCATCCAGAAGTCTCTTGAAAGACCCTATCAAATTTACCTCCACCACCACCACCGATGGCAGCCGATTCCACTCACCAACGACACTCTGAGTGAAAAACTTACCCCCGATATCTCCTCTGTACCTACTCCCCAGCACCTTAAACATGTGTCCGCTCGTAGCAACCATTCCAGCCCTTAGAAAAAGCCTCTGAGAATCCACTCAATCTATACCTCCCAACATCTTATACACTTCTATCAGGTCACCTCTCATCTTTCGTCTCTAAGGAGAAAAGACCTAGCTCCCTCAACCTATCCTCATAAGGCATGCCACCCAATCCAGGCAACATCCTTGTAAATCTCCTCTGCATCCTTTCAATAGCTTCCACATCCTTCCTGTAATGAGGTGACCAGAACTGAGCACAGTATTCCATGAGAGGTCTGACTAGGGTCTTATAAAACTGCAACATCATCTCCCAACTCCTAAACTCAATCCCTCGATTGATGAAGGCCAGTACACCATATGCCTTCTTAACCACATCCTCTACCTGCAAGGCCAATTTAAGAATCCTATGGACCTGGACCCCAAGGTCCTTCTGATCCTCTACACTGCTAAGAGTCTTATCCTTGATGTTATACTCCTTCATCCCATTTGACCTGCCAAAACGGACCACTACACATTTAGATTAGAATTGGCTAGCATTAAAAGGCTAGCATTTGATTAGAATTGTCACAATTTGCTCAACAATTAGAAATTTAAGAGGGGGTGGGAGAGCGTTAAAGTCAGGGTAGGGTTAGAAAAGCTTGAAATCAAACTTAATTTAAAGGTGATTTCTAAGTGGACAAAATAAGCTTGAATCTTGTGAATTAAAGAGGAACTGAAAATTAGAGACAAGGGTTCAATTCCTG
Source organism: Carcharhinus amblyrhynchos (assembly GCF_965287045.1). Classification (NCBI taxonomy): domain Eukaryota; kingdom Metazoa; phylum Chordata; class Chondrichthyes; order Carcharhiniformes; family Carcharhinidae; genus Carcharhinus; species Carcharhinus amblyrhynchos. Next base: position 49,078,025 of record NC_137327.1, read on the forward strand.
CCTTGGGTCACTGTCTGCACATTCTCCCTGCTGGTTTTCTCTGAGTGCTCCGGTTTCCTCCCAAGGTCCAAAGATGCATGGGTTAGGTGGGTTGGCTATGCTAAATTGCCCCTTAATGTCAAGGGGACTAGCTAGAGTATATACAGGGGGTTATGGGTGGAGGGCCTGGATGGGAATGTGGTCATTGCAGACTCAATGGGCCAAATGACCTCCTTCTGCACTGTAGGATTCTATGAGTTTGCACATTTTCCACATGCCTGCATGGGTTTCCTCCGGGTGCCCCAGTTTTCACCCATAGCCCAAAGAAGTGTAGCTTAGGTGCTAAATGCCAGGGTAATAGGGATAGGGCAGAGGGGAGAGCCTGGGTGGGATGCACTTTTGGAGGGGCGGTGCAGACTCGATGGGCCAAATGGCCTCTTCCTGCATTGCAGAGATTCCATGGTTCTGTGAAAGTCACTACATTAGAAATAAAACTTTTCAACGAACTGGGAATCTAAATAACTGGCGCTTGGAAGGCTAGCATTTGATTAGAATTGTCACAATTTGCGCTACAATTAGAAATTTAAAAGGGGTTGGGAGAGTCGGGGGGGTGGTAGAAAAGCTTGAAATCAAACTTAATTTAAAGGTGATTTTTAAGTGGACAAAATAAGCTTGAAGCTCGTGAATTAAAGAGGAACTGAAAATAAGAAAACTATACTGAAGGATGCAATTTAAAATGTTAAGGTAGGGGGGACGGTTTGAATGAACTAGAGTTTGACAGTCTTATAGCTGTGGAATGGATAATCCATTCTGACTGGAGCTGAGATCAGATCCAAATGTGGAGGAGATGAAAAGCTGGCCAGGTTTGCTTACCCTGATGTAGCAGCGGAGATCTGCCAGGGTGGGTCTGCTTTTCCTCTCCTCCCCCGGTGCCCGGGTATTGGCATAGTGTTGATAGCTGGGCACGGCATCCAGGGTGTTGTAGCCGAAGGTTCGGAGATGGAAGCTGCTGCTTTGGGTCAGGTTGCTGACACTCAGGCTGTCGTAGGTGGGCTCGGGTGGGCAGTAGATGCTCTTGGTGTCCTCGGCATTGCCTGTGATGGTGAAGCGGCCCAGGGAAATGCCTCTGCTGGCCGAGCTGGGGAGCTCCAGCGAGCTCTGGGAGATGGTGGGAACTGCCATGGAGAAGAGCCCCGCTCACAGCTGTGTGGGGAACGGGGTAAAAGGAGGAATTGAACGGATTCTGAACCACAAGGCTTTTTATATAGGAGAGGAACCGGCAACGGACGGAAATTAAAGCGGCCCCACAGGACAGGGGCAGTGGGGACTGGAGAAAGCCAGCGGGAAGAAAGTTTATGACAAAAGTCAGCTACAATCTTCGAGCATTATTCAGATAAACATCTCCTACATTAAACCATTAATGGGCTGTTAGTGTTTAAACTTGTTTTTGCTCAAACTACTTCGGGAAGAAGGGGGATAATTACTTCCACCGCCCAAGGATATTGAAGCAGTTTTGGAAGAAATCCATTAGCCGCCCCCCCCCCCTCCCCGTATGAAAGCACTTCCGATACAAATGCTTCAAAAAGAGAGGCTCAAATAGCCTCTGGGAACGGAGGTGTGGAGAACAGGTGCACATACAACTTTTGTGAGGTAGGGGAAAATTGATTTTAAATAAGTTCCCTCAAAGAAATAAACTGCATTTAAACAGCACCCAGAACGCCCCCAATGCACCTTTGCAGCCACTGAAGTGCCTGCCGCAGTTGGTAAACATACTGCCCAGTTGAGGAATTCTTTTTGCTAGGACATGCAGCAAAACCCACCATACCCCGAGTCTGCAATCTGAAGGCGAAGGATATCCAGACATATATTGTCCGGTTCTCCTAACGTTAAGGGTGGGAACAGCTTTCCCCTTTAAGGCCAAATTCCCCATATACAATATATACAAATTCCCCTGAGAGCTTAGCTGCAGGGTGATGAGTTTAGTAAGAGTCAAGAGTTTTCCAAACATATGGAAATGTTTACAGGTTTACTTTATGGATGGTATTTCTTGTGCTGATTTGGTTGGAACTACAGCATCGAAGAAGAAAGCATCACAATTCACTATAAAGGACACCGTGTTGTACCCAACAGCAGCTATTGACTGGAGGTGAAAGCCTGGCTCTGGCTGCTAACTTCTCCATAATCCAAACGATGGTGAATGTGCAAAGATGCGCGGGTTAGGTGGATTGGCCATGCTAAATTGACCCTCAGCGTCAGGGGAATTAACAGGGTAAATACGTGGGATAGGATTTGGATGGGATAGTTATCAGTGCAGGATCGATGGGCCAAATGGCCTCCTTCTGCACTGTAGGATTTATAGGATTACTAAAGCCCAGAGATTAGTAAAAGCCGTAGTCAGCCTCAGGTCCTACCTTCATATATTTAAAGAAATAAAATTATTCCAACTCTTAATCAACCCTATCATTTAGAAGTTATTTCCAGATCATACTAAATGTATTTCAGAACAACTGACACAGCTGGTAAGAAATCAAAATATGAGGGGGAAAGCAATAAAATCTAAAAGTTTGGGGATTGGGTTCACATTTCCTATTTTCAGGGAGTTGGGTGGAATTTTCCGGTATTTTTTTCAGTGTCAGTCCGGCGAGAAAACTGGAGTGAATCGCGCCAGTGTCAATGATCGGAAAAAATGTCACATATTCAGCCTTAACAAATGCATTTTCCTTTACGTGAGTCACACCATGCTCGTGGCTGCTTGTCACTGATTCGCTCGCCCAGGGAAAACTAAATCTTAATCACCGAGGCATTCCTTTAAACCATCCAACAACGCCCACCGCCCCCCACCGCACTGGTTCCAAGTCCAGTCAGGGGGATGGCTGCCAGGGAGGCAGCACCATGTTTCACAGGGGGAGCCCTCACCAAACTTCTGGACGATATCAAGTAAAGTAAAGGCGTGACATCCTCTGCCCACGATTGAGCAGACATCTAGCAAATAAGGTCATCAGCCCTCGCCTGGGAAGCTGTGGTGATAGTGAGTGACAGTTTGTTCCTTAAGAAGATGGGGCTATACTGCCAAAAGATAATGAATGACTTTCTTCATGCAGCCATTAAGTCTGCCTTCTCATTACCCATTGCATCCCTTAACACATCCCTTACACCTCCAGGATGATCTCATTTGCAGTCACCTTATGGGGTCCCAACGCTGGTCATGCTGTCCTCCTCCACGCCCTCTCCCCACCAGTAGATAATTTGCTCCTTATATCCCTGTTCCTACGTACATAAGAACATAAGAAATAGGAGCAGGAGTAGGCCAACTAGCCCTTCGAGCCTGCCCCGCCATTCAATCAGATCATGGCTGATCTGTCGTGGCTCAGTTCCACATTCCCGCCCTCTCCCCATAACCCTTAATCCCCTCTCTCATCAAAAACCCATCAACCCGCGTCTTAAAAATATTTAGCGAGGCAGCCTCCACCACTTCAACGGGCAGAGAATTCCAGAGATTCACCACCCTTTGAGTGAAGAAGTTCCTCCTCAACTCTGTTCTAAACCGCCCCCCCTTTACTTGAGGCTATGCCCCCTAGTCCTACTATCCTTTCTGAGCGGGAAGAGTCTCTCCACTTCTATCCTATCCATCCCATTCATCATCTTATACGTCTCAATGAGATCTCCCCTCATTCTTCTAAACTCTAACAAGTACAAGCCTAATCTATTCAGCCTCTCCTCATAGCTCAACCCCCTCAACTCCGGCATCAGCCTAGTAAACCTCCTCTGCACTCCCTCCAAGGCCAAAATATCCTTGCGTAAGTACGGCGCCCAAAACTGCACACAGTACTCCAGCTGCGGCCTCACCAATGCCCTATACAGCCGCAGCAAGACCTCCCTACTTTTATATTCAATCCCCCTCGCAATGAAGGCCAGCATCCCATTCGCCTTCCTGACCACCTGCTAGCTGGGTTTTTGCGACTCATGCACAAGGACCCCGAGGTCCCTCTGCACCGTCGCCTGCTGCAGTTTTTCTCCACGTAAGTAATAATCCTTCCTACCATTATTCCTACCAAAGTGGACCACCTCGCACTTGCCAACATTAAATTCCATTTGCCATTTCCTGGCCCATTCGCCCAGCCTATCTAGATCCTTCTGTAGACTCTCCACACCCTCCGCACAATTTGCCTTTCCACCAATTTTGGTGTCATCAGCAAATTTCGACACCATACACTCGGTTCCCTCCTCCAGATCATCTATATAAATGGTAAATAGCTGAGGCCCCAGCACCGACCCCTGGGGCACTCCACTAGTCACCATCCGCCAATCCGAATAGCACCCATTGACCCCCACTCTCTGCCTCCTATTTGACAACCAGTCCTCTATCCACGCTAACACCCTACACCCAACTCCATGCCCCCTGACCTTCTGCAATAACCTCTTGTGAGGTACCTTGTCAAACGCCTTCTGAAAATCCAGAAAGACCACATCCACCGGCTCTCCTCTATCCACCGCCCTAGACACATCCTCATAGAACTCCAGTAAATTTGTCAGACACGACTTCCCTTTAAGGAAACCGTGCTGCGTCTGCTCTATCAAGCAGTTCCCCTCAAGATGCCTCGCTATTTCCTCCTGGTAACCAGGCATAGCAGACTTTGTTCCCATTTGATCAATTGTCCAGTGGGCTGATGAATGGCAAATGGAGTTTAATTTGCAAGGTGATGCATTTCGGTAGACTGAATCAGGCAGGAATGTTCAGCTAATGGTACAGCATTGGGGAGAGTTCTAGAACAAAGATCTAGGAGTACAGGTTCATACCTCCTCGAAAGTGGAGTCACAGGTGGAGAGTGGTGAAGGCAGCATTTGACATTGCTTGGTTTCATTGGTCAGGCTATTGAATACAGGAGTTGGGACATCTTGTTGAAGTTGTACAAGATATTAGTATAGTAAGAAGTCTCACAACACCAGGTTAAAGTCCAACAGGTTTATTTGACAGCACTAGCTTTTGGAGTCTCAGGCTCCTTCATCAAGTGATGAAGGAGCCTGAGACTCCGATCTTACTGTGCTTACGCCAGTCCAATGCCAGCATCTCCACATCAAGATATTAGTATGGCCACACTTGAAATACTGTGTACAGTTCTGGTCACTCTATCATAGAAAGGATATTATTAAACTAGAAACAGTGCTGACAAGATTTACTAGGATGCCACCAGAACTTGATGGTTTGAGTTATAAGGAGAGGCTGGATAGACTGGGACTTTTTTTTCCTGGAGCTTAGAAGGCTTAGGGGTGATCTTAGAGGTCTATAAAATAATGAGGAGCGTAGATCAGCTAGATAGTCAATATCTTTTCCCAAAGATAGGGGAGTCTAGAACTAGAGGGCATAGTTTAAGGTGAAAGGGGAGATACACAAAAGGGTGCGGTGGGGCAATTTTTTCACACAGAGGGTGGTGAGTGTCTGGAACGTGCTGCCAGAAGTAGTAGTAGAGGCAGGTATAATTTTGTCTTTTAAAAAGTGCTTAGTTACATGGGTAAGATGGGTATGGCGGGATATGGGCCAAAATGTGGACAATTGGGACTAGCTTAGTGGTAAAAACTGGGTGACATGGACAAGTTGGGCCGAAGGACCTGTTTCCATGCTGTAATCTTCTATGACTCTATTAACCGGCAGGAAACCCACCTACATTCTCCCTGTCTAATTGCAGGACAAACTTGAGCACAACTAGCAGGAGCAGACACAGCCTGTCGGAGACATGCCTGAGCTATAAACCCTAACACCCTTGAGCTGGCTAGTGAGGAGCAAGACCGCACTTTTGCAGAGTGTAAGACAGGGGCGCCAGACAGAAGTGACAACCCTCAATACACAAAACCAGTGTAGACTTACGTGAGTTAACTTTCTCCCACCAGTCTGCCCCATGATGCATTAATGTCATCTCACTCCCCTTGAAGGTCGGTTGACCAGCCAGGACCATCCTCACGCACTCTGGAGACCACAGACCTGAGTAGGGAGATTTCTCAGATGAGTATCCATGAGGTGTAACAGCTGTCACCCGCACCCTCCACTAGCACAGATACTCACACCATGATGGGAATAACTAATAGGCAAACATCTGGGTCACTCACTGGTGAGCACCTCTCAGCTGAAGATCCACAACAGGTGGAGGAAAGTACATTCCATGGATCCGGCACTTGGAGAAATGTAAAAGCCCAGGACTGCTCTGCTGAGTCCCAGGTCAATGAGATGCCTCTAGGCCCCCTCATCCCAAAGCTGCTGGAGCTACAAAGGCAGAGTTGCAAGTACCAGGAAGAGATGACAGCATCCCTCCTCAGAATGCAAGGTTGACTGGAGGAGTTCTATTGCCTTCTGTCTGAGGAGATAGTGCTGTCACTTCAGCACAATGAATGAGCCTAACACTGTAAAGGTGGGTGCCTGCAATGGAGCCTTTGGAGACCAACACCTCTACTTTTTCAGTAGGCTAAGGAAATTCAGCATGTCCGCTATGACTCAGCACTTTTTACAGATGCACCATAGAAAACATCCTTTCCGGATGTGTCACAGGTTGATATGGTTCCTGCTCTGACCAAGATTGCAAGAAAGCATTCTGACTGCAGCCCAGACTAGCACACAAGCCAGCCTCTCATCCATTGACTCCGCCTGCAATTCCCATTGCCTCGGAAAGGAAGCCATGCACCCTGGATATACACTCTTCCGTCTTCTTCTGTCTGGAAAAAAGTTACAAAAATCTGAGATCACGTACTAATTGACTCCCTGCTGCCATCAGAAATTTGAATAGATGTACAATACATTAAGCTGATCTTTCTCTTCCCCTTAGCACCATATTTTGCACCCTCTCCCCTATGTACTCTTACGAATGTGGAGTTTTGTCTGTGATGTGGGGATGCCATCACTGGACTGGGGTAGGCACAGTAAGAAGTCTCACAATACCAGGTTAAAGTCCAACTGGTTGAACCCACCTTCCCACTCACCTGATGAAAGCGCAGTGCTCCAAAAGCTTGTGCTATCAAATCAACCTATTTGACATTAACCTGATGTTGTGAGATTTCTTACTGTTGTATCTGTAAAGTGCACAAGAAACAAAACTTTTTATTATCTCAATACATGTGAATAATACATCAAATCAAAAGAACATGTACTCCATGGCAGGAGATGCCCATTCCATGGTTCAGCTCAAGACCTCGATGTTTGAGGGCATGAGCTGCATGGTGCAGGGCTTTGATTGCACGGTGCAGGCACTGGTGGGAATCCATGAGTGTCAGCAGCTTTTCCCGGATTCACTCCAGCTGCTCCTCCATCCCATGAAGGAACAAAGGACCTCTAGATTTCCAAAGGGAAGAGGATCAACAGAACTGCAACCTGGGCCTTCTACTTGGAAAATCTAGAGGGGGTCCAGCCCATCTGACATTTCCCTTCCTATTAGCAATGCACCTCCAGCTCTGCGCACCAAGGATGGCAGCACTGCAAACCTTTGCTGCTCAAAGGTAGACCCACACTCAAGGCCCAGGCCCCCAGGGGGAGCCTGGCAAGGTCATCTCAGGCAACAGATCATGGAAGTCAGCAGACCACCTCAACCTTAGCTTTGGATCCAGGGGTACACCTAGATGTAGTGAGAAGGTGAGAAAGTAGAAAATGCAATATTCACCTTGTGGGCATGGATGAGCCTAGACACTAGTAGAGATAAGTTGTCAATGTAATAATACACTTGTGTTAAAAAAAAAATCACTGTCACCGCACAATGTCATGTCACTAGTTATGAGGATGTCAAGGGCTGAAAACATGTTCAGAGTCTGTCCACCTCGTCAATAAGTGGAGAAACACACAGGGACCCCTGACCACATAAGAGAGAGTAGCAGCTCAGATGTGTCATTCAGCCTCTGCACCCCCTGGTCATCCTCTTCAGTAGCAGATCACATTCAACCTATCAGTCAGGAGTCAGACATCGTGCAGAGGATGAGGAGCATCGCACTGTCCTCACTGCAAGTCATTATCATTCTCCTGCAGTGTCCCATCAATCGCATTTGTGCACAGTCCATGAGTATAACCACCATCTCAATGACTTTCTGCAGACACCACAGTAATGAGTGGATGTCAGATCCCCTGGTGGGAGAGGTTGTTATAAGTCCTGGTCATCCCCACACCAAGAGCTATGAGGGCATCCCTAGCCCTGCATTCCATGCAGGCCCTGGCCATAGCCTGAGATCCTTCCTTCATCTCCTCAGCAGGCTGTTCCTCACTTTGCTTGATAACCTCCTCCTCATCCAGGAAGATATGGTGCTCCTCCATCTTTTCCTGCCCAGCTGCTCACCCTGCTGCAGTGCCAGGTTGTGCAGAGCTCAGATGACCACAATGATGTGGACACCCCCTCTGGGGGCTGTAATGGAAGACTCCTCTCCCCCGCCCCCGCTTATCTGATCCAGGCACCAGAATTGCATTTTGAGCAGCCCAATTGCCTGTTCCATCATTACATGCATTGACATGAGCTATGTTGTAATGAGTCCCAGCAAGTTGTGCGGTGTTTTGCACTGGGGTCATCAGCCACCTGAATGGGTACACTTTGTCCCTGAGGAGCCATCACTCCGGCCACTGCTCTTCCTCAAAAATGGCTACAATCTGCAAAGGTTTCAGGAAATGGCTACCATGGATGTTCCCCGGGAAATAGGCACACACCTGCATAATGCATATCGCATGGTCACAGCTGATCTGGATACTGAGGGGGTGGTATCCCATGGGCTTTACAAATGAGTGTTGTTCTGGCGGGGGGGTGGCTTGGTAATGATATGCTGAGGTATTAAAATGAGATTCCTGACCTTCTGTGGCGGGATTCTCATTACAACACTGTCAAGGGGCCTGGAAAAATCGAGCAATGTGGCCTCACAGTATCATGCTTCCCGATTCTTGTCATCATTTTCGCTGACAGCTAACACGGACTGAAAACCTCACCTATGTATTTGGATGGATTGCTTTATTGAAATAATTCCAGAGTATAGCTTTTCTAAAGGCTGACCTTTATTTCTTTATGGCTAGTTTGAGTACTTCTCCTTACTCAGGAAGGCCAGTTAGAAGAGATAAGCCAGTAATCTATCATGTTGTACAAGTACGGAACCGGAGCTAATTTGCATGGGAACAATATAGAAACAAACCTTACAACCTTGTGAAAATGGCCTTTAGGAAGTCGGGGTTAACTAATTTTGTGTATTCAATGCTGCAGGGCATTTGAACTACAATTTCTAGGGTTGCAGCAATTAAGAAATAAAGCAGTGGTAATGTTTCTTGTGAGCTGATTAAATAAGCATCTATTTTCTTCAAATTCTGCATCAGTGTGTTGTTAATAATAATGGCATTTCAAAGTAAAAGTATAGGACAGCACAGTGGTACAGTTGTTAGCACTGCTGCCTCACAGTGCCAGGGACCTCAGTTCGATTCCTGGCTTGGGTGACTGTGGAGTTTGCATATTCTCTGTGTCTATGTGGGTTTCTTCCCAGTGCTCTGGTTTCCTCCCACAGTCCAAAGATGTGCAGGTTAGGTGGACTGGCCATGCCAAATTGAACCTTAGTGATAGGGGGACTAATTAAGGTAAATGCATGGAGTTATGGAGATAGAGTCTGGATGGGATTGTGATCAGTGCAGACTCGATAGGCTGAAGGGCCTCCTTCTGTACTGTAGGATTCTGATTCTACAGTACGAATAAAAAAAAACTTTAAGATACTTTTGAAACTCTGAAATTTAATTCTTGCAAACCTACCCCCAGCTCCAAATTGCTTTACAACTTTAGCTATCAAATAAAATTGAAAAAAATTAAGTGTTAATAATTTAACAAATTTACATGGAATAGTTCAAAATTCAATCTCTGGATATGAGCATCCCAATTCCCTTAGGGTGGCAGTGGTGAGCTGCTTTCTTGAACCAGAGTTTCTTCTGGTGTAGGTAGACCTATAGTGCTGTTAGAGTGCAAGTTCCAGAATTTTGACCTAGTGACAGTGAAGGAACAAGCAGCATTATACTTTCAGATCAAGATGGCGCATGGTTTGGAAGGGAACTTGAAGGCTGCAGTTTCCCATGCACCTGCTGCCCTGTTCTAGGTGGCAGAGGTCACAGGTTTGCAAAGCACTGTGAAAGAAAAGCAGTTTCATGTTACTATGAAATCAAAGAAAAAAACAAATCAGGTTCTCATGTTACACTGCAGTGCTGTTAGCATCTTGCCTAAAGATTCTAGACAGTAGCAAGAGATACTTCATCAAATACATTTTCAAATTGCTTACAATTCATATAACAAGCTTTTTGTTTTTGAATCTTTTTCATTTAACATATTTTTGGTACAGTTCTTTCTACCTGATAACATTTGGTATGGTTTGGGCATCTGCTACTTTCTGCTATATAAATATGTTTAAACAAAAAAAGGACTAGCAGCTTTCAAATGCAGGCCAGCGCAACCAGCTTTAAGCATATTTGAACTGACTACTACACCATTTCAACTTAAAACTTGAATATTCAGATACAAGTAAATCTAGAGATGAAGACAGATTTTTGCTACATTATGGGAGAAATAAGATACATGAATGGAGATTTTTAATCAGTAAGGGGATCAAGGGCATGGGATGAGGAGTCAAGGATTATCACATTAGATCAGTCATCATCTCATTTAATAGCAGAGCCTTGATGGGCTGAATAGCCTACTTCCATTCCTATGTCTTACAGTCACAGAGATTACAGTATAATGGAAACATTATTCTCACCACAAGGATATATTGCAGGGAGGCAGGGTGTTGCTGCGTGGAGTGGCAGAACTAGTGCAGGAAGGAACTAGAATATATGGGAATATCATCCCCTGGGAAGGAGGTTGGAAATTTTAATAATGCAAACACTACTGCCCACGAAAGGAGGGGAAAAACAATTTATTTCCAACAAGCTTACTAAAAGTAAACAAAATCCATACCAGCTTACTATTTTACATAAGATTGAATGAAATGGACTTTCATCTTTACAGGAGGGCCAGTCGAAGTAAAGATGATACAGGAAGAAATAAGCAACTGAAAGATTTTCAAATGAACAGCACAATTACTTGCAGACACACAAATTGCTCGAAACAGTCAAGATCATGCTACACACTTTCAAAGGCTGCTCCAAGTAATTTCATTTTATGGTTTCCATCCACACTCAGGTGATCAGCTGCTGCAGGCTTTTCCCCATCTTGTCCACTTCAGTTCAATGGTTTTCCATCGGACTTAAAAGAGAAGCAAGTCACTGCAACAATCTCCAATTTTTCCACCATGTGTAAGAAACCTGGCTTCTGCTTACTTTCCATTATAAAACTTAGATGGGTAATCCCAGCCTAGAAGTTGACACACTACTCTCTAAAAAGGAGATTCATCACATCACTTTACAATCCGAAAACACACATTTAATTTTTCTTCAGGAAAAATTGTCCAATGTAGAGATTTCCACTTACCCATCTGCCATGGTACATGGATGTTTTGAAAGCAGTAGATCTTGCACTGAAGACAGTGGTATGACGCAACCCTGGTGTTGTGAAATAGCCGGATCGTAGCAGTTGCTTTTTACCGGCCTGATTCACAACACCAGCTGCTGCACCGATACCTTGCTCTGGCCGACAACGGCACGTCAAGCAGCCAGCTTGGCATTTCTGCGAATCTTTCCATGGTAGCTATAAAACGGAGTTAGCTAAATGTATATTTTATGCAATCAAAACGTATCTGTTCATTTAACAAAAAGCAGCAAAGAACTTTGTCTAAACATCCAACATTACAATCACTTTTCTGTAAATATCTAAAATACAGCAGCAAAACTAAAGACAAAAGCAGTGCTCATTCAAAAATCTTTAGCTTATAGAAACCTAGTTCCCATTTTGACTTAATTGTCTCTTACACCAGGTCTGCTTTGTGTAAACTTTCCTTCAAAGCAAGTCATTTTTAATGATAATAAATAAAGACAACTTAATGCTTCCATAAACTTATACAAGTTTATGCAGTGAGCTGCTACATTGTACAAAGCAAGAAAATTCTGGATTTGATTTTTGGTTTGAATTAGTGGAACTTGGATGATACCCTGGTAGGTGCGAAATTGTTCTCGGCACCGCAGTGTGAGAATGGGGGTGAGATGGGATGGGCATGTTGTCTACTCCTACTGTCTATCTGGTGACTCCTGATACTGCAGCACACAGTGCATGAGGACTTAAAATGGCCTTCTCAGTGAGGCACCAGAGGCTGGGAGGCAGGGATTTAAAATTCCAGCTCTACAGAGATACACGTGTCAACAAGGAGTCAATGCCTTCAGGAAGGCAGGGAGAAAAATCTGGCAGTGAAGACTGACAAACAAAAAATTGAAATTCAGCACTTTGGAATTATTGGTTTACTCCTTATACCACAACAGATTACTTGCTGCAAGTCCTCATACAACGATCTCAACAATGGCACAGTTGATTGCTAAAGGAGCTGGAAAGGAATTAATGCCAAGCTCCTAATGGCTACTGTTCTGCATTTTATATCTAAATATAAAATTTAATAATGACATTAAGGCTGTTTCATCTCAACCAGAAAGGAAATTAGAAATCTTATTTAGGATTATGTTTTTGCATCGAGTTGACTCATAATGCACTGTGGAAAGGGTGGTTGGATGGAATTGGCTATGTATTTGAAAAATAAAATTGTTGGGTCACAGGGAATAAGCAGGGGATTGCGATAGTTAGATAACTTCCAAATTGCTGCACAGGCACAACAGACTGAATTGTTGCATGCCAAAAGATCTGTAAACAGGAATAATATTCAGAAAGAACAATTCCGTCACATTTCACATTAATAATCAAGTTGCGGTTTCTAAAAAAAAATCTGCTCCCAACATTAAGCATATTCACACATATGTGCAACCATTTCCCAAGGAGGCTAATGATTTCTTTTTTTAAACAGCCAGAACTGCAGTGATCATTTTCTATGAAAAATTTCTAGGGTAGATAATCCCATTTCTTTCAACAAAATGTATCACAGCTTCTTCATTTATATTACTGTGGTACCAAAGTTCACAAGAACAGATTTGCCATTTCTCTCTTATTTGATCGCTTAGGATTCAAATGAATGAAAACAAGATTTTTCAAAAACAAATGTTAAGCAGGAAAGATAATTTTATTTCCAATCTGAAAAATACAAAAAAGAATTCTGAGTATAAAAATCTATTACTACACCACTGGATTACTGCTCCAGTATGACAACTCCCCACAACTTTGTCAATTCATGAGGACCTCCATTTGCACCAGACGTGCATTCGTGTCGCCAGCCATTCTATATGGTATCATTCCAGCAAATGTTATCAGGGCACGTGCCTGGCTTCTGAGTTGCTGCAAAGAAAGAAACCAAACAAAAATAAACTGTTAGAGACACTATATCAGGGCATCTGTTGAAAGGGTTTCCAAATGAAACAAACTGCTGTTACAAGATGGACATAATTGTTTTGCAATTGCAGTATCTTAACAGTCTCAATTGAAAGGAAGTTTTACAATTCACAAAAATTATACCACCAGCACCACAGCAAGTGTTATTTAGAAACTGTTACTTCTCATATTCTCTTAAAATGACATTTAACCTGCTCTCTGTTTCCCTGTATTGGAATGCTGATACCAACATGGCTTCTGGCACATGCTTCCACACACACTGGTATCTTTCCCCAGCTCAGATTGGCAAACAGAGGTGTCTACCCCACACAAAAGGTCCAAATCAACATAGGCACTCCTTCACTTTTTCTGAAGAGTGATTAAAAGCCTGGAAAAGGTGATTGTTCCCTGCGCAATCAGGGAATGGCATGTGGTTTTGGAGAGCGAAAAAGAAATTAAACCTTTAATTCCTAAACATGACCTTAAGTTTGTTTTCTTTTATCAGGACAAATAATAAAGGCAACACCATAGGTGGGCGAAGCTCAAATGAATCCAACAACAAATTGCATACACGAAATAACAGCACCATTTGCAAATTTTATGCACCAAAATATATTGTTTAAAATTTATTTAAATTTGTAAATATTGTGAATCTCAAAATATGCAGACTAATGGAGATGGGTAATTCTTTCAGTTAATTCCTAATATCAACTTTATTCCTTGAATCTGCAAATTCTCTCCAAATTTTATTCTGTCCAATTTTTAATTTTGTCTCACCAAAAATTCAACCTTCCCCTAGGTCTTTTGAGAATCATTTAAGCTTACAGAAGTTAATGCTATGGTGCCTCTGAAAACCAAGTTTGACAGTTCACCAGTAGATCACTTGAGGTTTTCCAATTATTCGTTAAATCAGCTGGCCCAGTTTAGCATATTTCAATAGCTCAAATAGACAGTAAAATCGTCTACTGGCAACATGTTGCTGAATGTAATCTTACCGAGTCTCTGTCCTCCATCACACATTGAGATCTGGCTGGGGTGGCTGGACTTGTGCCCTTCAATCTCTTATACTGGGTGAATAGAATATTCATGGTGGCTAGCAGCACTTCAGACAGGTTGTGTCTAATCTGTATAGACCAGATTTAGTATTGCCATTAGTTGCTGTACAATCTCCTCTTACCTCATGTCTCATGGGTAGATAAGCTAAACAGATGGAAGTGGCAGACATTCCAAATTTTTCTGCAAACAAAAACTTTGCTTTCCATAATGGAAAAACACTGCATGTTAAAATGGTAAAAAAAAACAGTATCACCATCATAGGCTATCTTAATGGCCTGCCTTATGCAGTCAGAGTCATGAAAACAGGCCCTTCGGCCCAACTTGTCTGTGCTGCCCTTTTTTATTAAGTCTGAGTAACGTTTCCTTACTAAGTCTTGCCCTGGTTCAACCTACCAAAATGCATCAGCTCGCATTTATCTAAATTAAACTTCATCTGCCACTTGTCAGCCCACTGGCCCAACTGATCAAAATCCCATTGCAATCCGAGATAACCTTCTTCACTGTCCACTATGCTACCAATCTTGGTGTTATCTGCAAACTTACTGATCATGCCTCCTATGTCTTCATTCAGATCATTAATATACATGAGAAAACAGTGGACCCAGCACTGATCCCTGAGGCACACTGCTGGTCACAGGCCTCCAGTTTGAAAAACAACTCTCTACAATCACCTTCTGGCTTTGGTCATCAAGCCAATTTTGTATCCATTTAGCTACCTCCCCCTGGATCCCATGAGATTTAATCTTATGCAACAACCTACCATGTGGTACCTTCTCAAAGGCCTTGCTAAAGTCCATGAAGACAACATCAACTGCACTGCTCTCATCTATCTTCTTGGTTACCCCTTTAAAAAATTCAATCGAATTTGTGAGACATGATATTCCATTCACATGTTGACTGTCCCTAATCAGTCCTTGCATCCCTAAATGCCTGCAGATCCTGTCTCTCAAAATATGTTCCAACAACTTACCCACCACAGACGTGAGGCTCACTGGCCTGCAGTTCCCAGGCTTTTCCCTGCAGCCCATTTTAAACAAAGCACAATATTTGCCACTCTCCAATCTTCAGGCACCTCACCTATGACTATCGATGATTGAAATATCTCTGCTGGGGGACCTGCAATTTGCTCCCGAGCCTCCCACAATGTCCTGGGATACACTTCATCAGATCCCGATGATTTATCTACCTTGATGCGCTTTAAGACTACCAGCACTTCCTTCTCTGTAATATGTACACTCCTCAAGACATCGCCATTTAATTCCCCAAGTACCCTAACATCCAAGCTTTTCTAAATAAATAGAGAAATATTAATTTAGGATCTCATCCATCTCTTGTGGATCCGCACAAGGATGACTTTGTTGATCCTTGTGAGGCCGTACTCTCTTCCTAGTTACACTTTTGGCCTTTATGACCTTGTAGAAGCTCTTTGGATTCTCCTTTGCCTTATCTGCCAAAACAATCTTATGACCTCTTTTTGCCCACCTGATTTCTCTCTTAACTCTTCTCCTACATCCCCTATACTCTTCAAGGGATTCACCTGATCCCAGCTGCCTTTGCATGTCACGTGCCTCCTCCTTCTTGTTAACCAGGGCCTCAATGTCCCAACTCATCCAGGGTTCCCTCCTTTTACTAGCCTTGCCTTTCACTCTAAGAGGAACGTGCTTACCCTGAACGCTGGTTGACACACTTTTGAAAGCATGCCACTTACCAGACAACCGTTTGCCTTCCCACAGACTCCTCCTATCATCTTTTGAAAGTTTCTGCCTGATACCATCAAAATTGGCCTTGCCCTAATTTAGAATATTAACTTTTGGGACAGACCTATCATTCTCCATAGCTATCTTAAAACTAACAGAATTATGGTCACTGGTCCCAAAGTGATCCCTCACTAACACTTCTATCACCTGCCTTTCCTTACTTCCCAAGAGGTCAAGTTTTGCCCCCCTCTCTAGTCAGGCCATCCACATACTGAATGAGAAATTCCTTTTGAATACCCTCAACAAATTTCTCTCCATCCAACCCTCTAATACTATGGCTGTCCCAGTCAATATTGGGAAAGTTAAAATCCCCTGCTATTACCATCCTATTTTCTTGGAGAGAGCTTGATTGAGAACTCGTCGTAACACGAGGTACAATGGGCCAAAGGAATAGAAGGGAGAGCCATGAAACTCTTGACCATAGAGCACTATAATGCAGAAATATGTCATTCATCTCAAACTGTCTGTTTGACTCTGAAAGAACTATCCAATTAGGCTCCCCTCCAATGCTGTGCTCAAGTTATTAAATTTGGTTGACAGTAGGAGGAGAGGTAATAAGCCGTGGATAACGAAGGAGGTGAAGGAAAGTGTTAAATTAAAAGCGGAGGCGTTTAGAGTAGCTAAGAGTAGTGGGCGAGAAGAGGATTGGGAGAGGTTTAAATGTCAACAAGGATTGACAAAGAAGTTGATAAAGAAGGGTAGGAGAAACTATGAAGCTGGGCTAGTGCTTAATATAAAAAAGGATAGCAAGAGTTTTTATAAATATATAAAAAGGAAGAGGCTGGCTAGGGTGAGCGTTGGTCCCTTAGAGGATGAGAAGGGGGACTTAGTGGTAGGGGATGGGGATATGGCTGAGGTCTTGAATAACTTTTTGTTTCTGTCTTCACGGAGGAGGACGTGAATAATTTGCCGGGTGTTAGAGATGGAAAGGTGGTAGGTCTGGAGAGTCTTAATGACATTACTGTTACTAGACAGGCGGTGCTTGACAGACTGGAGGGGCTGATTGTGGACAAGTCGCCAGGACTGGATGGAATGCATCCGAGAGTTCTGAAAGAAATGGCGGAGGTGATAGTGGATGCCTTGGTGGTTATTTTCCAGACGTCGCTGGATTCTGGGGAAGTGCCGGAAGATTGGAAAACGGCTAATGTTACGCCGTTGTTTAAGAAGGGTGCCAGGCAAAAGGCAGGGAATTATAGGCTGGTTAGTTTAACGTCTGTTGTAGGTAAAATGTTAGAATCTGTCATCAAGGAGGAAATAGCAAGGCATCTTGAGGGGAACTGCTTGATAGAGCAGACGCAGCACAGTTTCGTTAAAGGGAAGTCGTCTCTGACAAACTTACTGGCGTTCTATGAGGATGTGTCTAGGGCGGTGGATAGAGGAGAGCCAGTGGATGTGGTCTTTCTTGATTTTCAGAAGGCGTTTGACAAGGTACCTCACAAGAGGTTATTGCAGAAGGTCAGGGGACATGGAGTTGGGGGTAGGGTGTTAGCGTGGACAGAGGATTGGTTGTCAAATAGGAGGCAGAGAGTGGGGGTCAATGGGTGCTATTCGGATTGGCGGATGGTGACTAGTGGAGTGCCCCAGGGGTCGGTGCTGGGGCCTCAGCTATTTACCATTTATATAGATGATCTGGAGGAGGGAACCGAGTGTATGGTGTCGAAATTTGCTGATGACACCAAGATTGGTGGAACGGCAAATTGTGCGGAGGGTGGGGAGAGTCTACAGAAGGATCTAGATAGGCTGGGCAAATGGGCCAGGAAATGGCAAATGGAGTTTAATGTTGGCAAGTGTGAGGTGGTCCACTTTGGTAGGAATAATGGTAGGAAGGATTATTACTTACGTGGCGAAAAACTGCAGCAGGCGACGGTGCAGAGGGACCTCGGGGTCCTTGTGCATGAGTCGCAAAAACCCAGCTTGCAGGTGCAGCAGGTGGTCAGGAAGGCGAATGGGATGCTGGCCTTCATAGCGAGGGGGATTGAATATAAAAGTAGGCAGGTCTTGCTGTGGCTGTATAGGGCATTGGTGAGGCCGCAGCTGGAGTACTGTGTGCAGTTTTGGGCGCCGTACTTACGCAAGGATATTTTGGCCTCGGAGGGAGTGCAGAGGAGGTTTACTAGGCTGATGCCGGAGTTGAGGGGGTTGAGCTATGAGGAGAGACTGAATAAATTAGGCTTGTACTCGTTAGAGTTTAGAAGAATGAGGGGAGATCTCATTGAGACGTATAAGATGATGAATGGGATGGATAGGATAGAGGTGGAGAGACTCTTCCCGCTCAGATAGGATAGTAGGACTAGGGGGCACAGCCTCAAGATAAAGGGGGGGCGGTTTAGAACGGAGTTGAGGAGGAACTTCTTCACTCAAAGGGTGGTGAATCTCTGGAATTCTCTGCCCGTTGAAGTGGTGGAGGCTAGTTCGCTAAATATTTTTAAGACGTGGGTTGATGGGTTTTTGATAAGAGAGGGGATTAAGGGTTATGGGGAGAGGGCGGGAATGTGGAACTGAGACACGACAGATCAGCCATGATCTTACTGAATGGCGGGGCAGGCTCGAAGGGCTAGATGGCCTACTCCTGCTCCTATTTCTTATGTTCTTATGTTTCCACCATCTTTTCAAGCACTCTGCCAGTTTTTTTTAAACAGCACTTAGTGTATATTTTGATTACATTAAATGTCTACTACTTAGTTCCAACCTCTACAGAGAAGCCTCTTCAGTAACAATTTAATTTTTTCCCCATTTCTCACATTTCCTTTTACATTATTTGAGCAGGAATGCCCAAATGGTCAATAAATGTGTGCTGTAAACCTGTGTCTGAGGGGAAAGCCTAAATTTACTTTGACAGGGCTCTTGTAGCTAGTACACTGGAGATTTTCACCCTGGATATGTTCCTCAGAACAGAATAGAAAGTGGTTAAGCTATGCAACCCTGTCACAATTATGGCAATTTTTTCATACTCTGGATATCAGAAATAAGGTGGAGTCATTCAGACAGAAAGGAATAAGTAAATTCTATGTTAAATTTTGCACCTTTTCAATGTGGCATCTATTTTTGAATTTACTGTACTAGGGACTGCTGCAATAACAAGCCAGGATTTTCACATCTTTTAAAGGATCATTGACAATTATATTAAAGCAAGCTATCCCCAGTTAAAAAGCTTCTTACCTCATCACTGAAATTTCTGAAAGCTGCAACTCTCTCTTCAACGCTCTCCTGACTAAGAGGAACGAGTTTCAGTCTTTCCATGACCTATTTGGGGGGGGGGGGTGAGGAGGAGGAGGAGGAGGCGGCGGCAGTACAGTTAGACAGACCACGTTAAAATCAAACACAAGAACATTGATGTTTAGTTGAGAAGCTTGGAGAAAGGCCCACAATGCTCAACATTTAAGGCTGGAAACAATGGGTGGGAAGATCAGATAATCAAGCAGTGGCTGTGTCACCAAATTTACGTTTTAAATGCTTGATAATAAGAGAAAAGGCCTTTCAATGTAATTTAAAAAAATGCCTATCAAAGTTATCCTGATCATAACTACAGAAAACACAACTTTAAACATGACAGTATGACAGTTTATTGAATTGATCAGTACTTAGAGAACAGCAGCAAGTCACTGCTGCTCTCCTTAGGCTGCTGTGGAAACTAATTCTTAACCAATGTTTCTGCCACTGTCTTGGGACAGAAAACAACTTCTCAAGATAAACCTTTATTCAGGATTGGAACATTATTGGTTTAGTGAAGAGGAATAGAAAAACCATTGCATTCCTACAGTGCAGAAAGAGGCCATTCAGTCCAAGGAGTCTGCACTTAATCTCTGAAACAGCATTCCACTCAGGCTCTCCCCCCTCATCCAAACATTGGACGAAACCAGAACACCTGGAGGAAAGCCACATAGACATGGGGAAAACACACTCCACAGGCAGTGCCTCAAGCTGGGAATCAAACCTGGGTCCCTGGCTCTGAGGCAGCAGTGCTAACCACTGTGCCGCTTGTATTTATAATTGCCTTTTTCACAACTACCATGCACCTCCAGTGCTTTATAGCTAATGAAGCACTTTTGAAGTCTACTCGCTGTTGTAACGTGGGAATGTTTACTATCATTTAATGAAATGAAAATATAAATAACTCACATCAATCGCTCTGTCAATATTGCCAGAATGGTACTCATCAAAAAAGGTAATTAGGTCCAGAAGAAGATAGAATGTGCAATCAATTGACTTTTCTGCAGCAACTCCACGATTCCGATATCTAGCAAAAACAGGGAAGTTATCTTAAGGAAACATTATCTGGATGTTAGTGACACTGATTTTGTTATTTTGTGACAAATTCAGCACAGTAGTGATTCAACTTATCTTTTTAAAATCTGTCAATAAATCACATTGTTTCCTTACCTCTAACAACTTTTATTTATATAGTACTTTTAATGTTGAGCCAGGACATTCACAGGCGTGTTCTAAAACATGAACACCACACCACATAAAGCGTTATTAGAGTTGATGCTTAGTCAAAGAGGCAGGTTTTAAGGAATGCCTGGAAGGAGGAAAAAGGCAGAGAGGTTTGGAGAGAGAATTCCAAAACTTGGGACCTTGGCAGCAGCTGAAGGCACAGCCATTAAGGGTTGAGTGGTTAAAATAAGGACACAAGATTCCAGAATTGGAGAAATATGGGTAGTTTGGAGGGGTTTGGGATTGGAAATTAGAGATAAGGAGGGGTAAGGCCACAGGAGGATTACGAGAATTTAAAAATCGAAGTGTTGCTTGACTGAGATCCAATGCAGATCCCGAAGCAGAGGGGTAATGGAGAAATGGGATTTGGTGCAAGTTAGGATGCCTGGAAGAGAGTTATGGATGAATTCAATTTTATAGGGAGTAAAATGTAGGAGGCTGGCCAGCAATGTGTTGCAATAGTCAAGTCTAGAGGTAGGAGAATGAGGATAAGAAAACTTCAGCCATGATTGAGTGGCGGAGCAGACTCGATGGGCCAGGTGGCCTAATTCTGCTCCTATGTCTTATGGTAACAAAAAGGTGGATGAGGGCTTTAGTAGCAGATAAGCAGAGGGATGGAATTGGACAATGCTACAGCGGTAGGAATGAGTGCTTTAGCGATGGTATGGAAACTTAGCCAAAAGCTTATCATGAGTCAAATGACACCAAGGTTGCAAAATGTGGTTCAGCTTCAGACAGTTGCTTGGGAGAGGGATGGAGTCAGTAGTTGGGACCAAATAAAATGTTGGTATAGTTGGAGAAAATCTTTGCACATTCAGTACTGTATGTCAGATAACCAGTTTGTCAATTTAGAGAGAGTAGAGAGGTCAATAGAAGGTGATGTGATAAAATTTGGAATGATCAGTATACACATACAAAAATTATATTCTGTTTTCAGATGCCACTGAAATGAAGGGGCCGAGAATAGATCTTTGCACACACCGGAGCCAACAACATGGTAGCTGGAAATCTTTGTAAATGATTCTCTGGTCTTTGGTTGAGTGCAGTCCCAGCCAAGAACATTGGAGCAGGCTGGTATAGTCAAATGTCAAAGGCTGAAGCCAGGTAAAGGAGGACAAGGAGGAATAGTTTATCTTTGACACTGTTACATAGGATGTCATTTGTGACTTTGATAAGAACCATCTTGGTGGTGTGATGAGGCAAAAAACCCGATTGGAGAGATTCAAACAGGGAAAATGTGCATGCAACTGGAAGCAGGTAACTACTCAAGGACTTTAGGGGAAAAGATGGGAGACTGGATAGAAGTTTACAAAGATAGGAGATTACCAAGCCTGGACCACTCTACAACCATCATATCTCTCTCAATCTTTTGGTTCCTCTGACCTCTTTAGCTGAGCAGTCACATTTTCAGGAACTCAGAACACTACTCCAGATTTTTCTCCATTAATTTTCTCTACCTCATGTTCCTTCTTTAAGGCCAACTCTAAACCCAGCTTTCTAAGCATGTCTTTGCTAGTTCTAACACCTCCTTCTTTTGTTCAAAGTCTTTTCCTCCCCTCTTGTTGCTCATAAGTGCCTCAAAGCTTTAGATATTTGCCTGTTGGCTCTGTCCACCCTCCAAAATCTAGATTGTTCAGGATGGCATAGCCTGCTTTTACTCCAGCATTGCCGCCAATCCAGGTAATAAAAAGAACAACATCTGGACATTTCAAAAGATTTTACAGCCAATTAAGCATTTTCTAATGCATAGTCACTATTGTAATGTAAGAAACAGAGTCAGTTGCACACAGCTAGTCCCCACATGCAGCAGTGTGAACAATATACTCCTGGTCTCTTGAATTTATCTCCCAAAACTATTTTATGCTCTGTGTAACACAGCTAAGACCACATTCTACATTTTTTTTAATGCAATATATATCTACCAATACCAAAACTTTAAAAAGTCATTGTCCAGTTTAACAATGACTGAATGGCTGTCAAATAGGAGGCAGAGAGTGGGGGTCAATGGGTGCTATTCGGATTGGCGGTTGGTGACTAGTGGAGTGCCCCAGGGGTCGGTGCTGGAGCCTCAGCTATTTACCGTTTATATAGATGATCTGGAGGAGGGAACCGAGTGTATGGTGTCGAAATTTGCTGATGACACCATGATTGGTGGAATGGCAAATTGTGCGGAGGGTGTGGAAAGGCTGCAGAAGGATCTAGATAGGCTGGGCGAATGGGCCAGGAATTGGCAAATGGAATTTAATGTTGGCAAGTGTGAAGTTGTCCAGTTTGGTAGGAATAATGGTAGGAAGGACTATTACTTACATGGCGAAAAACTGCAGCATGTGACGGTGCAGAGGGACCTCGGGGTCCTTGTGCACGAGTCGCAAAAACCCAGCCTGCAGGTGCAGCAGGTGGTCAGGAAGGCGAATGGGATGCTGGCCTTCATAGCGAGGGGGATTGAATATAAAAGTAGGGAGGTCTTGCTGCAACTGAACAGGGCACTGGTGAGGCCGCAGCTGGAGTACAGTGTGCAGTTTTGGTCGCCGCGCTTACGCAAGGATATTTTGGCCTTGGAGGGAGTGCAGAGGAGGTTTACGAGGCTGATGCCGGAGTTGAGGGGGTTGAACAATGAGGAGAGGCTGAATAAACTAGGCTTGTACTCGTTAGAGTTTAGAAGAATGAGGGGAGATCTCATTGAGACGTATAAGATGATGAATGGGATGGATAGGATAGAGGTGGAGAGGCTCTTCCCGCTCAGAAAGGACAGTAGGACTAGAGGGCACAGCCTCAAGATAAGGGGGGGGGGGGGGGGGGGGGGCGGTTTTAGAACGGAGTTGAGGAGGAGCTTCTTCACTCAAAAGGTGGTGAATCTCTGCCCGTTGAAGTAGTGGAGGCTGCCTCGCTAAATATATTTAAGACGCAGGTTGATAGGTTTTTGATAGACAAGGGGATTAAAGGTTATGGGGAGAGGTCGGGAATGTGGAACTGAGACACGACAGATCAGCCACGATCTTACTGAATGGCGGGGCAGGCTCGAAGGGCTAGATGGCCTACTCCTGCTCCTATTTCTTATGTTCTTATGAAGACATGTCTGGTTATGATCCTCGAACAATAGGAGCTAATCAGGAAGGATTGAAGAAATTTGTGCCTCACTATCTCTGAAGATATGTGAACAACCCTGTGAATTGCAAAGACTAAATTCAAAGGGAATTATACAAAAGTTATCTATATTTTATAAGCCAGGTCTGGCCACTGGATCCTATTAGTCTGCTGGGACAAACAGTCTTGCAACTCTCCCTTGCAATTATTAATAGTCAGAACATTGACCAGACCAGGAACCCAGGCAAAGAGATATACAATCTTTGACGCAGCCAAAGTGGCGAGGTGGGAGTTATGTGATATGGCCACTCCCCGCCCAATTCCCTCAGCTGAAGGAACTGGTAATATTGCCTTGTGCAACTGCAAAGTTCAGTCTGCTGTCTTTCCATCAACCAAGTAGCACCACAAGAGGGCAGCTATGGCCAATTTCAAACATCTGCACCCCTCCTCCCCCCCAACATCTACACTGCTTCTACTGGAACTCCTGAACTTCAACACAATTGTCTACAAGACGAATTAATCCCTTTTTGTCCACCTCACTGCGGAAGTCATCTCTACAGGAAGAGTGAATTATCCAGCAATATTTTTCAACCTGCTGACCTCTGTAAAAGTTGGGTAATTGGACTTGATTCTGGACTCACGTAAAACAATAATTCTTTGCTCCATGGTATTTGCTCTGTCAATCTTACTTCCCCCCCCCCCGCCCCTGTTGATTACATAAATGCACAGAGGCTACATAGTGACACCCCACTCCTGCATTTTTGAGTATGCAAATGAATTAACCCTGAGTTTATCCTTTCTTTGAGTTAGCCATAAGCTTAAAAATAAAAAGTTCACACCAAAGCTGAATTGGGAAATACACCACCAGTTATAAAAGGGGAACACCAAATCAAAATATCTTTCTATTTATGGAGAGGTGATGAGAGGATAAATCAGAGCTGTTTAAATTAAATCCCCTCCTGTCTGTAATACTCTGTCACAAATCTATTGGGGCTTTTTTTCCTTTATGCGATGAACGCTATGGAAATGCAAGTTATTTTTGGAAAAATGAATAGGTTACATTTTCTGTTTGAAATTTCTCAACGTCCCAACAGTCACCAGCATAAACTTCTTGAATATTAACAATTACTAATGTGCAATTTACCGGTATCTTTCAAAATTCTGAATTATTTGACAATTAGCTCCACCACCAAGCCAATATAGAGTATCTAAGTGGTATATCTTACTGACTGTTTCACTTGCTCTAAAGTTGTCTATATCGACAAGTTGTAAGAGCAATATAACATTTCCTGCTTTAAAAAATATTCATTCTTACCCATTTTAAATCAGATAAGTTTTAAAGGGCTGAAAACTCAGTTCAAATTATGTTTATGAGCTGCTTGAGATAATTAAATTTAACTGAAGCATACATGCAAAGCATTTCCAATTGAGAGCACGCTATGACGTATTGGTAAATAATTAACAGCCCAATTTTAAATAAGGCATTTTCCATTACCTTGATGCAAGAGTTAACATAAAAACTGTGGTGGGGAGGTGATTATGTAGTGGTGCGGGACGTAGTGATATTGTCACTGGACCAGAAACCCAGAAATCCAAGGTAATGATCTGGGGATGTAGGTTTGATTCCTACTATGGCAGATGGTGAAATTTAAATTCAATAAAAATCTGGAATTAGAAGTCTAACAATGAGTATGAAACCATTGCCGATTGTAGTAAAGACCTATGTGGTTCACTAATGCTCTTTAAGAAAGGAAAGCTGCCTGTATTACCTGGTCCAGTCTACAAGTGACTCAGATCCACATAAATGTGGTTCACTCTTAAAATGCCCTCTGAAATGCATTAAGTTCAAGGGCAAATAGGGATGGGCAATAAATGCTCGCCCAGCTAGTGATGCCCACATCCCATGTATGAATAAAATCCCTGCTGGTTGAACCTATGCTCTTACCTCTCAGCTACTGAAAGTGCCATGTTTTTCAATCGTTCTTTATTAGACTGGGGTGCACTGATTTGTGGAATCACAGGACTCAATAGTTTGTTCATCAGCTCCAGGACCTTGTCTGGATTCTGGAGATAGAATGTTTACAGTGCATTAATCTACTGGTTAAAATTTTCTACACATACAAAACCTGAAACAAGATTCTGCACCAGACTGGTTAGGTTTTCTGAGCTGTTTAGGTCAAAGATGATAAACTACCTGTACAGAAAATGACAGACAATGGATTATCAGCATTATTGTGAGGCTTCCAATTTTAAGATTAGAGCCACAGGCCTCAATGGCTTGTACAGCTGTGCCCCATGACTTTCACTGGGGCATATGTTCACTTCTACTGGCTAGTGGAAATGAGGGGAAGAAGTTTAGTTGTCCTCTTTCGCTTCTATTGCAATCAACGAGGATCAGTCAGTCCTTCACTATTGCTGGCTTTCTACTGGATGCAGGTGAAAATTCGTCCCCGTTGATCGCAGTTCATCAGGATAAAACAAAAGTCTACAGGGTTTACACTGACGTCTTTAAAATAGCAAGACTTTGGATGTAAATTTCTGTTTCTCTCACTCTAAAGCTGTCTATATTGACAAGCTTGATGGATAAAGTAACCCTAGGAACCGAGGCATTTTTTAACTGGCTGGGCAGAAAATCTGTTTCAGAAACACAATTTTTGATTTTATTTTACACTTCCTTTGTCATCTTGATCATTGCCATTGTTTGACATTTGTAAAATAGGAAGCAGGGAGCAAACTGGCTTTGTTTCTTGACATCAGTTGGAAAGAGGTGCAAGGATGATGTGCGATAATTCTCCGATCTTGTGGGAGTACCTGGCCTCTGCTCTACCATCCCACAACATTCCTCGGATGGAGAAAGCTAGCACGAGGGGGCATAACTTTAAATTAAGGGGTGGTAGTTATAGGACGGATGTCAGAGGTAGGTTCTTTACCCAGAGGGTGGTGAGGGATTGGAATGCCCTGCCTGCTGCAGTTGTAGATGCACCTAGTTTGGGGGCGTTTAAGAGATCCGTGAATAGGTTTATGGATGGAAAGGGATTGCTTTAGGTTAGAGGGTCATTGCTTTTTTAATTGGTCAGCGCAACATCGTGGGCCGAAGGGCCTGTTCTGCGCTGTAATGTTCTATGTTCTAACAGGCGTATGGAAGATTGAGAGCTGAGCATATGGACATAAGAAGGCATGAAACTACCTTCCACTATCCTTTGGCACAGTGCATAAGGGCGTGAACCGACTTTGCTGCTTGAGTAGGACTGTAGTATGTTTAACAACTTCACGGGTCCTACTGTTGAAATGTAAAGCAGGCTTTCACATCAAGTCACAAAGGATCAGTGTTCTGATTGAGTGTTCGAGATCCTTAAGGGGGAGGGGAACCAGCCCCAAGTTGTGGTTCATGTAGGCACCCATGACATAGGTAGGAAAAGGGACGGGGATATTAAGCAGAAATTCAGGGAGTTGGGGGGGAAGCTTAGGGCTAAAACAAAGAGTGGTTATCTCTGGTTTGTTACCTGTGCCGCGGGATAGCATGGAGAAGACTAGAGAGAGAGAACATTTGAACTCGTGTCTAAACGTATAAGATGATGAATGGGATGGATAGGATAGAGGTGGAGAGACTCTTCCCGCTCAGAAAGGATAGTAGGACTAGGGGGCATAGCCTCAAGATAAAGGGGGGGCGGTTTAGAACAGAGTTGAGGAGGGACTTCTTCACTCAAAGGGTGGTGAATCTCTGGAATTCTCTGCCCGTTGAAGTGGTGGAGGCTGCCTCGCTAAATATTTTTAAGACGCGGGTTGATGGGTTTTTGATGAGAGAGGGGATTAAGGGTTATGGGGAGATGGCGGGAATGTGGAACTGAGCCACGACAGATCAGCCATGATCTTATTGAATGGCGGGGCAGGCTCGAAGGGCTAGTTGGCCTACTCCTGCTCCTATTTCTTATGTTCTTATGTAAAGGGATGGTGCAGGAGGGAAGGGTTCAGATACTTGGACAATTGGGGCTCATTCTGGGGTAGGTGGGATCTCTACAAGAGGGATGGTCTGCACCTGGGGGTGGGGGGGGAGAATTTGCCAATGCTATTTGGGGGGGTTTAAACTGATTCAGAGGGGGGATGGGAACCTGAATTGTAGCTCCAATGTACAGGAGGATGAGAATAGGGAGGTCATGGATAAGATTTCTAGGTCACAGCAGTGTATTAGCAGGCGGGAGGGTAGTTTGAAGTGTGTATACTTTAATGCGAGGAGCATGTGCAATAAAGGTGGACGAACTTGCAGCCTGGATTGGTGCCTGGGACTTCGATGTTGTGGCCATTTCAGAGACATGGATAGAGCAGGGACAGGAATGGTTGTTGCAGGTTCCGGGGATCAGATGTTTCAGTCAGAGCAGAGAAGGTGGTAGCAGAGGGGGAGGCGTGGCATTGTTAGTCAAGGACAGTATTACGGTGGCAGAAAGGATGTTTGATGTGGACCTGTCTATTGAGGTAGTATGGGCTGAGATTAGAAACAGGGAAGGAGAGGTCACCTTGTTGGGAGTTTTTTTTTATATAGGCCTCCAAAAAGTTCCAGAGATGTAGAGGAAAGGATTGCAAAGATGATCCTGGATAGGTGCGAAAGTAACAGGGTAGTTGTTATGGGGGACTTTAACTTTACAAATATCGACTGGAAAAGCTATAGTTCAAGCACATTAGAGGGGTCAGTTTTTGTCCAACGTGTGCAGGAAGGTTTCATGATACAGTATGTAGATAGGCCAACAAGAGGTGAGGCTACATTGGATTTGGTACTGGGTAATGAACCAGACTAGGTGTTAGACTTGAAGGTAGGTGAGCACTTTGGTGATAGTGACCACAATTCGGTTACGTTTACCTTAGTGATGGAAAGGGATAGGCATATACCAAAGGGCAGAAATGATAGCTGGGGGAAAGGTAATTATGAGGCTATTAGGCGAGATTTAAGATACATAGGATGGAGTAGGAAATTGCAGGGGCTGGGAACATCTGAAATGTGGAGCTTATTCAAGGAGCAGCTACTGTGAGTCCTTGATAAAAATGTACCTGTCAGGCAGGGAGGAAGTGGTCGAGCGAGGGAACTGTGGTGTACTAAGGAAGTTGAATCTCTGGTGAAGAGGAAGGAGGCGGCTTATGTAAAGATGGGACGTGAAGGCTCAGTTAGGGCACTGGAGAGTTATAAATTAGCCAGGAAGGAGCTAAAGAGAGAGTTAAGAAGAGCTAGAGAGGACATGAGAAGACTTTGGCGGATAGGATCAAGGAGAACCCTAAAGCTTTCTGCAGGTATGTCAAGAATAAAAGATTGGTTAGGGCAAGATTAGGGCCAGTCAGAGACAGCAGTAGGAAGTTGTGCATGGAGCCTTAAGAGATAGGAGAGGCACTGAATGAGTATTTTTCGTCAGTATTCACGCAGGAAAAAGTCAGTGTAGTCGAGGAGAATACTGTCATATCAGGTTGTAGACTAGACGGGATTGAGGTACATAAGGAGGTGTTAGCAATTCTTGACAGTATGAAAATAGATAAGTCCCCTGGG
This sequence comes from Carcharhinus amblyrhynchos, assembly GCF_965287045.1. Classification (NCBI taxonomy): domain Eukaryota; kingdom Metazoa; phylum Chordata; class Chondrichthyes; order Carcharhiniformes; family Carcharhinidae; genus Carcharhinus; species Carcharhinus amblyrhynchos. The sequence continues at coordinate 49,107,238 of NC_137327.1, forward strand.
CCGGATGGGATTTACCCTAGGATTCTCTGGGAGGCTAGGGACAAGATTGCAGCGCCTTTGGCTTTGATCTTCATGTCGTCATTGGCTACAGGTATAGTGCCGGAAGAGTGGAGGACAGCAAATGTTGTCCCCTTGTTCAAGAAGGGGAGTAGAGACCATCCTGGGAATTATAGACCGGTGTGCCTTACTTCTGTTGTGGGCAAAGTTTTGGAAAGAATTATAAGGGATAGGATTTATAATCATCTAGAGAGAAATAAATTGATTAGGGATAGTCAACACGGTTTTGTGAAGGGTAGGTCGTGCCTCACAAACCTTATCGAGTTTTTTGAAAAGGTAACCAAAGAGGTGGATAAGGGTAAGGCAGTTGACGTGGTGTATATGGATTTTAGCAAAGCGTTTGATAAGGTTCCCCCATGGTAGGCTACTGCAGAAAACGCAGGTGCATGGGATTGAGAGTGATTTAGCAGTTTGGATCAGGAATTGGCTAGCTGATAGAAGACAGAGGGTGGTGGTTGATGGGAAATATTCAACCTGGAGTTCAGTTACAAGTGGTGTACCTCAAGGATCTGTTTTGGGGCCACTGCTGTTTGTCATTTTTATAAATGACCTAGATGAGGGTATAGAAGGATGGACTAGTAAATTTGCTGACAACACCAAAGTCGGAGGAGTTGTAGACAGTGAGGATGGATGTTACAGTTTGCAGAGGGACATAGATAAGCTGCAGAGCTGCGCTGAGAGGTGGCAAATGGAGTTTAATGTGGAAAAGTGTGAGGTGATTCACTTTGGTAAGAGTAACAGGAGTACAGAATACAGGGCTAATGGAAGGACTCTTAGTAGTGTTGACGAGCAGAGAGATCTCAGAGTACATGTGCATAGCTCCCTGAAAGTTGGCACCCAGGTTGATAAGGTTGTTAAGAAGGTGTACAGTGTGTTAGCTTTTATTGGTAGAGGGACCGAATTTCAGAGCTGTGAGGTCATGTTACAACTGTACAAAACTCTGGTGCGGCCGCACTTGGAGTATTGCGTACAGTTCTGGTCACTGCATTATAAGAAAGATGTGGAGGCATTAGAAAAGGTGCAGAGGAGGTTTACCAGGATGTTGGCTGGTATGGTGGGAAGGTCTTATGAGGAAAGGCTGAGGGACTTGAGGTTATTTTCATTAGAGAGAAGAAGGTTACGAAGTGACCTAATTGAGGCATACAAGATGATCAGAGGATTGGATAGGGTGGACAGTGAGAGCCTTTTTCCTCGGATGGTTACGACTAACACGAGGGGACATAGCTTTAAATTAAGGGGTGGTAGTTATAGGACGGATGTCAGAGGTAGGTTCTTTACTCAGAGGGTAGTAAGGGCGTGGAATGCCCTGCCTGCAGCAGTTGTGGACTCGCCAACTTTAAGGGCGTTCAAATGGTCAGTGGATAGGCATATGGATAACATTGGAATAGTTTAGGTTCGAGGGTCATTAGATTGGTTCCACTGGTTGGCGCAACATCGAGGGCCAAAGGGCCTGTACTGCGCTGTAATGTTCTATGTTCTACAGGCATCTAGAGCCAAGTGGAAAAGCCCTCATAATAATGTGATCCAATTCACTGAAATAGTGGACTCGTTGCTTTAATACTTTATTAAAGCTGCAGGTGTCTCCTGGTGAAAACCCTGTAATAAATAAATTACTAACTGAAGGTGATGAAAGGCTCTTTGAATACTATTACATTCAGCATCAAGGTTCAGGCAGACACAAGTAACATCACAATCAGCTCCTCCTAGAGGTTGTTACTGTTACTGATGGCCTGCCAAATTTGGGTTATTATGCATGGGAAAATTAAAGGCTGTGAAAATTGATGTCAGCAAACTTACAGACTCCACGACTGAAATGAATAGAACTGGGAAGTTACTAGTAAATAATGGCTGCCTTTCCATTTAAAAATTGTTCAAAAAAAATAATCAGTGATAATTGTTCTAGTGGGGCCAAGCACTCAAATTAATGCCAGGGAGTATGTGCATTTGGGTAGGGTAGTGCACTATCTTTCAATGAAAATTAAAAGATAAAGGCAGAGTTTCAAATAGGTCTGAATAATGAGTCAGTCATAATATGATGTATGTTCCAACTATTCACAGAATTGCTCATCTTGTATGAGACTGTTTTCAGTACATCCAACCATAGAATCATTGATTGTAATATACAGGATGGCTGACATCAGATGAACCATAAACTGGTAACATCCAATTCACTGTACCAGGGCATTATAAACTAGAATACTTCATGTTTTAAGAAGTGTTTTTGTTTAAAAATCCACAAGACACATTACAATACCTCAGTCGCTGGTTCTGAAATAAAGACATTTAAGTAATACTGGCACAGCCTTAGAGAATAAATAAATATTGCAAGGTGATGATGGAGTTCTAGAGCAGTGGGTACCTGCCCATGATTCCTCACTAAATCAGTTTCTGTTTTTAACTGAGATATTATAGGGCAGGGAAGCCCCAGGGAAAAAGCACAATTGAAGCAACTCGCTTTGCATCACTTAATGTAGGGTGATGTAGGCTGAGCCTTGGGAATGTTTTTCTTCACTTTTTCTTCACTAGTTGTGAAATATTAGTAGACACAAAGCACCTGAAAGATCAACATTTGTTTTTAAATTAAAATGTCCCTGGGATCCTGGACGGGAAAGGATGAGAAATCACCTTTTAGAAAACATAACAATGCAAAATAAAGCACTGTTCAAAATTCATGCAAATAGTTTTAAACATAAAAAGATCTGCTATAAAGCCGTAATTTCATTGCAGTTTTAGGAAATCCTGTCTTCTTAACAGTTAGAAAGTATATAACTCCTGCCTACCTTGGCCAGGTCGTAAAGCTTCACAGCCTCTTCAAATAGGCCCTTACTTTCAGCCACTGAAGCTACCTTATTGATAACAGCTCTTGTATCTCCAGCAAATTTGTCGATAACACCAGGCTGAGCAGTGAAAGAAAATGGTTACAGTAAAAGAAATGGCATTCTGCAATTGGTTTCAATTATTTGCATAATCCCACTAAAATTTTTCATGGTAACTAGGTGACAAAGCTTATTTAAAAAGACCATCAGAATGGCACACTGAAGGGTTGGTGCAGGAATTAGAAATTTCACCTACAGTGCAGCAGCACCGAGCAACTGAGACTGGGTTAAGGGATCTCATTCACTGAGGATAAAATGTCACACCTAAACCTTGCTAACCTTGCTCAGAGATTAGTTAACGTGATCATTGGGTGTTAAACATGTGATAATTAAATCAGAGTGCAAAAAACTGGATTTTTTTAACAAACAGAATACAAATTACATATCTAAAATATTAGTTGCAATTACTATTTACAGTATTGTTGGTTAAAAAAACATGTTTACCACCAACGCCTAGGTAAGCACTTAAGACTTGTAAAATATATAGAAGTCATAGACAGACAAATCTCGAAAATAAGCGTGTTGAGTAATTTGCTTTGGTCAACCAGTTAATTTATTAATCACAAGTAAGGCTTACATTAACACTGCAATGAAGTTACTGTGAAATTCTCCTAGTAGCCATAGCCCAGTGCCTGTAGGTCAACGCCAAATGAGCTGATTACTATGGATGTCAATGATAAAGCTACAATAGTCCTCAGTTTCCTTACACTTTTTTTGAAGTGACTCGATTTGCTTTATTATTGTCACATGTATTAACATACAGTGAAAAGTATTGTTTCTTGCGTGTGATACAAAGCATACCGTCCATTGAGAAGGAAACAAGAGGGTGCAGAATGTAGTGTTACAGTCATAGCTCTCGAAAGATCAACTTAATGCAAGGTAAGTCCATTCAAAAGTCTGACAGCAGCAGGGAAGAAGCTGTTTTTGGGTCGGTTGGTATGTGACCTCAGACTTTTGCATCTTTTTCCCAACGGAAGAAGTTGGAAGAGAGAGAATGTCCACGGTGCTTGAGGACATTCAATTAATTACGTTGGCTGCTTTGCCAAGGCCAGGCCCATGGTCCAGATCGGTACAGAATGACCGCCACTGCTTGTGAGAGTGTGGGGACCACAAGTAGACAGAACAAAGTTGGCAGCAATGTCCAGTGTAGCCAGGTAATTGGTACTCATTCACCATGCGGGCATGACTACTTGGGCATACAGTTGAAATGCTGTCAGCATCCATTGCTGTCTTCAGAATGAGAAAATGGGAAGAAAAAGAAACACAGCAAAATAAAGACAGGCCAGTTTGAAGCCTTGGTGGAACTACAGACACCTCTAAAATCATATTACACAGTTGGATGCAGCAAAACCAGTTGCCCTAACTTCAGCCTACAGATCATTAGAAGTAGTAACCTTTCAAAATGACATCTTTAAAGAGAACGGGGCAAAAATATCTAATGTCACCTTTACCTTTCGACTGCCATCTTTCTCTAATCGTCCAAGTAGCATGTCAAACTAGAAATAAAGAATAAAAAAGTTAATTTTAAAAATAAACAGAATATACCATAGTTTTTGTAGAAAGTCTGTTAGTACAATGCTTACCTCTCGGCTTTCAATGACAAGCTCACTGACACATCTCATGAACATGTTTTCTCCATGACTGTCTGTCTCATTTCTGCACGAAACAGCAGACAGAACAAAATAAGCCTCAATCCAATGTGACAGCTGAGTTACCAGAGCATATTGTGCAGGTTGAAAAGCCATTTTCTAGTTGGTCTCTCCATTTTTCCTTAGCACCTCTGATTTATTCTGATTGAAATTGTATCATTAACCATGGCAGGCAACCAGATGAACTTTATCAACTCCTTGTGCAATTGAACACGCGCTGTTCATTTACATGATAGTGGAGAAACTGCTTCTCAATTTATTCCATGGTCATATCATACACAAATGTCTGTGTGAACTATGACATGTTTGAAATATAGAAAGCTGATAATTGAAGAACTGTGTGCTGATTGATAAAATAATTTCATACCCATATTAAACACTATATAAATCATCTGCAGATGAAACATTAATGAGCAACAGAGGTCATTTTCCACTAAATTAATGAATTAATGATTACCCTTCTGTGATTATCATCCAAAATACATGGACAAGACGCTCAAAGAATTAATAGCTGCACCTTTATTTGTATCTGATCCCAAAATAAAACTGCCTCATAAAACTGAAGATATATTATAAATGGATAGAATTTAACACATTCAAGGCTATCTTGCCATCCTCGTAGTGATGATCTGCTATTTTAAAAGCCCCTCAGTTTGCCCCGCTGATTAAATTACTCCTTTCATATACATCTTTGGATTTCCACCACTTTCTGCAATAACCTCGTTTATCAACATACATTCACATTGTCCCATCAAAATAAAATTTGTATGACGATTCAGCTTGTAGTGCACTTGAAAACGTTTCACATGAATTAAAAAATTGCTTTGCTATTAAAATTATAATTTGCTAAAAGCAATAAAGCACTAAACAATGCACCTGAATGTTCCAAAATTGCAACTGGCAGATATTCGGAAATATTACCTGAGGAAATAGAAATATTGGAGTGCCTCTCTTGGATCAGTGTGCTCAAACTTTCTGGTGTACAGCATTAGCAGACGGATGAAATTAAGGCGTCGCATTGGACGGGGATCAGCACTGTTCTGACTCACTGTTGCAAGGTTATAAAACTGAATTATAAAAGGTTGAAAAGTATAGCAATGTAGAAACACAGTTTAAAAAAAATGAAACCAGATATTCCTTTAAAAAGAAAGCAATGCGACTGGCCAGGAAAATCTCAAGAGAATGTCAAAATCAGTCACAAAGAAATCAAGTTGAAGGTGCACGAGTGTAACTATTTTGAGAGATTTATGATGAGCAGAAGGCCCAAAATCAATTACATATTCAAGAGAACCAGCTCTTGCTACAAAAACATCATACTCTGAACTGGAGTCTTAAATGTGGCTACTGGATATGTCATTATAATAAAGATGGTTAAGTTTTGAAAGCACCTAGGGACAAATACATGGCATGACAATCATCTTGCCTCATGTTAATATTAATAATTTTGAAGATGCCTGCAAACAATGCTCATCTATTTACAACAAGGCAACAGGAGGAAAAGTCTTGAGCAGAGTACCAATAATGCGGAAAATTCCATGATCGGTCTCATGAACAAACTAAACATAGCCAATGACTTTGGAATAGCCTAGGTTAATTGTTAAAAGTAAAACTGACTCTCAATTTTAGTTACCAAGTCATTTTCCACCGTGTAGAATATCCATCCAAATCACTGGACTGGAAAACTAGGAAAATTTTTTATTAAGCAACCTGAAGATTGAGTTTAAACACCTCTCAATTTTATTGGTGCAAAGGATATTGAGGTTAAACCCTTTTGACTGTACTTAAGTATGATTTCTGGCAGATATAATTCATCTCCATGGTTGTAATGTAAATCATAGAATCACCACATCAAAGAATCTCTACAGTGCAGAAGGAGGCCATTCGGCCCATCGAGTCTGAACTGACAATAATCCCACCCAGGCCCTGTAACCCCACGTGTTTACCTTAAATCCCCCTGACACTAATGCCTACCAAGAACCCTCCCAATGATTCAAATGATTGAGACCATAAGGAGCTGAGCTAGACATGGCAAAAATAATCCACAGGTTATACCTTAATGCAGCCAATGCAATTAGACTCAGCACCCTAGGGATGGGATAAACTTGAAAGAGTTCCTGAAATTGAAGTTTGCACCCCAGCTAAACCATGTATCAGAAGGAGGAAATGGGAATTGGTTGTGATTAAATCCACTATTCAGTAACTAACAGCAGTCATCATTCAAACTCAAATGTCAACAACCACTTGAATAAGATGCATGAATGTGCTTGGCATACCAATTCCTAAGGGTGATAGGAAACGAATAACAAATTTGATTAGAACTGAGGCCTGCGTCCAAATGTTCTGAGCCAAAGCTTAGTTTGTACAGTAAATCCTCTGTGCTTGTTGCGCAAACCCAGTCAGTCCTGTTGTGGGAAAATCACCACTTCGGAGTCAGACTTGGAGGTTCAACAAACAGTTTTATTCGAACAAAGCTTTGGGAGAAGCGTTAGTACTCCACAGTACAGGCAGTCACCCTTTCAACTACACAATGGTAGTTGAGCATCTTTTATACATTGTTAGATAATAGACAGTACGGACATTAGTCATTAGCACATCGTTACACATTGAGTAGACAAGTACAGACATTGACAGCACATTGTTATACATAGACAAGTGCAGACATTGACAGTTATTACATCGTCGTACATAGAGTAGATACATTTATGCAGTTATGTCCCTATCAGTGGCTGATCATGTTATATACAATTATGTCCCCCTATTAGTGGTTGATCTTGTTATCAAACTCACTGTTTTGGGTCTGCTTTTATCTCAAGTTTAAGGTGCCTCAAGATCTGACCTGCTTCCTGCAGTAATTTAAACACTACAGGTTTTAACTCTTTGTGTACCGTCTGTGCCCAAAATCAGTGCCTCTTCATGTCTTTTCCCAGAGTCCATTCTGTGCCAGGTAACCATATTGTGTCCTTTAACAGTCCCACTTGGGTGATACGGGCAGTTCTGAATACAGAGTTAAAGTGATCTTGGCTGGAAGTTAATCAAATGCATCAGGTTTAAAGGATTAGAGGGACAGATTCTTTAGTATAGAAAGATAAAGGGTGATCTAACAAAGATCTTAAAAATGATGAAGGATGGATACTGAGGAACTATTTACTCTGATAAGGATTCTGGAACAAGGGAATAGAAGTAGGGAGAGGTCATTCAGAAGCAAGATCAGAAAGGATTTTTATCAAATGAAGCACAGTAGAAATTTGGAACTCTGTGCCCAAAAGACTTGTGGTTACTGGGTCAATTGGTGCTTTCAACTCAGATTCATATATTTCTGTTAGTTAAGAACAGCAAAAGCTGTGGATAAAGATGGAAAATGGAGTTTAAATTTAGCCCTGAGGATCTGATTAGCCTACACTGCTCCTATGTTCACCTATCACACCGCTGCCATCAAATCCATAAAATCAACTATTTGAAAGCATTGTGTTACAGATATAACGTCATTAAGTACAGGCCATGGAGAGATGCAGAGAAGCTTTACCAGAAAGGTGCCAGAGATGAAGGATTTCAGTTATATGGAAAGCCTAGAGAAGCTGTGTTTATCTTATTTTTAAAAGCCCAAGGGGTTCAGAAGAGATTTAACAGAGGTGTTTAAAATTATGAATTGTGTTGATGAGGTAAACAAGGAGAAACTGTTTCCACTGGCAGAAGGACAGATTTAATAATAATTGGCATCAGGCAAGGAAGATGAGAATTCATCTTCATGCAACAAGTTATAACCTAGAATGAATGGCCTGAAAAGGTAGTGGAAACAGGTTCAACAGCAACTTTCGAAAGGGAATTGGATGTATATTTGGAAACAATTGCTAGGCTCGGAAAATGGGACTACAGCACAGTTCTTACACAGACAGAGGGAACTCCTTCAGTGGTGCATGATTCTGTTTCCTCAACAGATTGTGGTATTTTGAGCAAAACCAAGATCTCACTTCAGCACTATTAAAAATATACTGGTCACATTAGTTCTTTTTGGGAAAGGAAAGTTGGCAGTGACTGAGATTATGCCAAATTCTTAAACTTCTTGTTGGAGACTTTAATTGAAGAATGCCAGCAGAATGCGAATTGAAAACCTATTTCAAACCATTTAAAAGGACCCACAGAGGACAGTTCCAACACTGTACTTACACAGCTGTGCACTTTGGGCAGATGATTTCAGAAGAAGTTTTAACTCATAAAGAACCAATGCCACATGCACGGCATGACACCGCAGTCGATCCATACGGAAAAGAAAGGCAATAGCTGCCTCAAATTGGGCTGTAAGGAAAAGGACTTGGAAATACAGGAAAGGATGTTGGTTTGCTGAAAAGTGAGATTCACCTGGAGGGAAGAAGGAAAGAACATATTCAGGTTCACAATGAAAGATTTGACTAACTGCAACTTTTTGGATCAACAACTTTGGGAACATTGAAAATTAATCAGCACAGAAGTTGTCTTTATTTCTATGATTCACTTATCGTAATTAACGTAATAATCAAATCGCCCTGAATAGAAACAGAGCAAAGCTGTAATTACGAGATGGCATGAATAAAAGCTTTCCACATATGAAAACTAGATGAATTGTTGATAGGCCAGAAATCCTTGCAATTACTAAGACTAACAAATACTGGTTTTCCAGTTATCAAAGCAATTGAGCTGCAAATGATGCACTCTACATCTTTTGTTGTACTTAAAGGGAATATACTAATTTACCAAAGTTAAAGGTACTTGTTAGTTTACAAAAGTTGTAGATAGATTCTCCAGAAGTGATTTGCCTGAAGTTCAAAGTAAAATGTAGTTTTATTAAAAATCATTAAGTTAACCCTAGTGCTCACCAATGCACTATTGAAACCTGTGACATTAAACCATACGCCCTTTCTTCAAAAACTGCACGCCATCTGAATGAACTAATGTGATGCACTTCACCTAGAGCATCTGGAGTACTAGCTAGCGTAGAGACTTCAATACACAGATTGCCAGGGTAAATGCTTGCAGACAGCTGGGTCTGTCAAATTAAAAAAGTGTTTAGCACAGGAAACTTACCATATTCCTCCAACAACTGGCTTTGCAGTTGTGGCAGGGTTTGCCTATCCTGAGGAGAGCTACTGCCATCATCTTCAAAACAGACTTGATTCAGCTGAAAATATTACATGAGAAAACACTTAGTGCAACATAGAATCCCGACAGTGCAGGGAACAGCCATTTGGCCCATCAAGTCTGCAACAACCATAATCCCACCTAAACCCTATCCCCATAACTCATCATATTTACTCTGTTAATTCCCCTGACATGAGGGTTAATTTAGCATGGCCAATCCACCTAACCCACACATCTTTTGCACTGTAGGAGGAAACCACAACACCCGGAGGAAACCCACAGGGAGAATGTGCAAACTCCACACAGACAGTGTCCCGAGGCAGAATCGAACCTGGATATCTAGTGCTGCGAAGCAGCAGTGCTAAATACTACAGCACCGTGGTTAGCACTGCTAACTCACAGAAAAGTATCAACAAAAATAGGGAATTTCATTCACTGGATATGACAAATAGGGTAACAGTGTCCCACATGATCCAACAATAATACCAAATCCCTCGACTGGTCTGATATTTCAATTTCACACGTTATTTATTCTTGTGTTCTGTGTTAAGTGACCAATTTAGTGTTAAATTGTGTAGCCTGTGCTTGTGAAGAACTAGATTAAACTGCACAAGCCAAAAGCACTTTGGATCTTTGCAGTCAACACAAAAGCATTTTTTAACTAGTTACCTACGCTGGAATTAATTTTAGGTTGGCGAATAATTCTGTTCTTGTACATTATATCTTCTAAATTCTGTATTTATGGAAAGCATCACTTTCCAAATGACTAAGAGATATATTTCAGGTATTCATTTTCACTAAGTAAATCAATGATTAACAGAGGAAAAAAAAACACTTGGGGAGATAAACTTGTAGTTCCAATGTAATTTCTTGATCAAAGTTATTAGTATTACAGATGTCAACATATTAATATTACTTGCCCCATTACACACTGATTGGCAGTGCCTAATGAAGCTTTCAACTGTTTGATGCTAAACTTGGTAATGAATTACTTCATATGGTCACTGGCAGAGAACTAGGACAAATAATTAAATTGAAACAAGCACAAATTGCATTTTATGATTGAATTCTGGATGACCTTGTATTTTCAACAGTCCAATGATACTTTACAATGCTGTACTGAAAATACAAACATGGTACACATCCAATTATTTTTAAACTGAGCAATAGTCACAAACCTTGGGAAGAAGGAGGACATAAATCAGGTCAACAGTCAGGTGAAAAGTATTACCGGGTTTGTCCACACTGCTACCCTTCCAGTCATACATGAAAGAAAGAAAGAGAATTAAGTAAGCACCAATACCTTCAGCCAGAGATAGTCATCTGTCTTATCGGCAATTTCACTGTGGTTGTCAGTAATATCGCATCGACCAATCAGGCAATAGACTGCTCTTTTATATGGGTCTGTGCTATTCCTCAGGGCACGGCGGTAATGTAGGCGAAGTTTGTTCTCTGTTGTGGGAGGCAGCCTAGGAAAGACCAAACAAGTTCAAAGAGAAAAAGAGAAGTCAAGAGCCAGAGAAATCATTTTGAATATGTGCAAGTAAACACACTAAATTTTCAATCTCTGTATTCTTACCCAAAATACACAATCATTTCAGTTGAGCTTTATAGTACTTTCCCATCATTATTTTTCTGTTGAAATGTTCACATCCAAGTCAATGCTGGTCTGCAAAGGACCACTCACCATCCTGACTTTTATCCTCTTTAGGTTCATACAAGATGCCTTTGAGGGATTGTCTACGTAGCATCCCCAATTTCCTTTTATTTAAAATAAAACAGTTCTAGGGTAAAGTAATTTTGACTGTTAACCTTTCTCTCTGCTTTCATTCTGAAAGAGCAAATACCGTTCCATTTACACAACTGTATCACACCATCAGAATATCTCCAAGAGCTTTGAAACCACTGGGTAATATTTGAAATTATACCCATTTGAAAGATGAGCACGCTACAAGTTGAAGACGTATTTTTAAAAATTATTCCTCTCATAATCTATTAAATTAGAGCAATTAAAGCAAGGCTCATTGATTTTATCTATTATCTGTCAAAAATCTCGAGTTTAATATAACTCTTACCTTCTGTCATCACCCTGAACATATTCCTGGAACCAATTGCTAAATTCCCCCAGCTGATGTTGCGCACGATTCACCACCTGCATCGCTGCCATTAAATCTCCACAACGCAAGCAATAGTAGATGAGGGCCCAAACTGGCTGACCTTCAACCTCACCGTCCTAGATGTTAAAACACCTTTCTTAGAACATTATCCAGTGTGATTTTTGATGAGTATTTATAATACAAACATGTTATCAATAAACAAGAAAACAACAAAAATAAGTAGCTCAGAGTTTGTATCAACAGATTCTGTGCAACAATCGATAATTTTTGGTTTTTAATTGAAGTGGCTCAGTATGTGTGATGTATTTCCATCTCTACAAATCCCTCTATCACTGACCATCACATAATGCAGTGTTCCTATATCCCATCAGTCATCCTTGAAAGAAAAACGTACAAACCCTCCAACCCTCTCTCTTCAGGTACCATGGAAGAGCGTTAGTGATCTTGGACTTGTGTGTGGGTCCATGGTTATGCAAGGAGTTCCATTGGTTTGTCATTGCCTTCTGCAGATGACTAGGAAACTCTCCTTCTCTTACTGCCTGCCGACGGCACATTGGAAGGGTTTAAAGTTGATAATCAACCTGTGTTATGAATGCACTTTTTGTGGCCATCAAGTCCTGGCGTGGGACCTGAATCAGGAACTTCTGGCTTAGAGGCAGGGATTCTACCCACTGTGCCACAAGCGCTGTCCTTCTTTAACTAATTAATTTAAATCCATTGCATCACTTCTGTTCAATTACTGGCACTATATCTGGAGGTGCAACTAGTAGATGATGATGATGCATTGAATGTGCAGACTGATGGGTGAAGCCGAGAATGAGGCGTCCCCTATGTGATTTTGGGGAAGTGGAAAAGGATAGAGCAAAATTGCAGGAAATTCACTGGACATGCTCAAGGGATTTCTCAACCACATTGGGGGAAAATCCTTGATGAAGGAAAAATGAAGGCATTAGAGGCATAGTTATGGATGGTGGAAATTTCAGAACAGATGCAACAGAGAAACTGGAAGAAAACAGATTCTTTACAAAAAGCACGGAAAGAGCAAATGTAGCCAAGGTCCTGAGGGAAGTCAGTAGACTTCATGGGAAAAACTATGTTTGACACAATAGATTAAAGTAGCATGCATGACGAGTCCATTTTTACACGCTGCCCAAATTGCCTTGATCATTTGTGCTGATGCAGGAGGACATTCATCGTTCATTAATGTAACTTTGTCTAATTTGCAAGGAAGCAGAGAACGTGAATTTCCTTCATTGATGTCAGTTCTGAAAGGACATATTGTGTACACCTAAAATTTTTGGTGTAACTGGGTGCAAAGTCATTATTTTAAAATACATTTCTCCACACATGGGACAAAGCACATTACAGATTGTTTAAGGGTGCCAAAATTATTTTCACATGTAAAAGGATTAAATTGTGAGCTCTAAGGTGCTCTGATTGTTATTCTGATTTTGGTTCATTTCACAACAATTTTGACATTTTGGCTGATCCAAAATCAAATTTCAGGATAGATTGCCTGTGATGTGATCTCTAAATTTTGTCCCGAATTGTTGGTTACTCCTTAACTGTTTCAGGAATTTCCAGGTGTGAACAGAACAAGTTGCAGATTGCAAAACCGGCTTCAGGTTCCATCTCGGTCCTCAAAGTTTCAAACAGGTCCAGACTTCAAATATCTCACACTGATGTTACATACTCCAGATTGAAAAGCCGACCACGATTCTCCTATTGGGGCCCACAACTTTCCTGGCGGGTCGTGGTGAGAGATGCGCATTTGCGGCCTTGAACAGGGATTTATGCATATGCCAGGAATGCATGTGTGTTTCCCAAAGCCAGTGAACAGTTGCCATCCAGACCATGCTGGAAACCGGCAGGAAGGCAGGTAAGAAATATCAATCTTTTCAGCATGTATTTTAAATATGCATATTTGCTCATTACTGGAATCTTTCAGGTCCTGATTGAATCTCCCACCCCACCAGGTGTACTTCATTTCGGCAGGGTTCAGACTAGCTCTCCACGTTTGGGCAACTAGTGGGAGGCCACATTGGAATGAGGGGGAGGGGTGGGGGGAGGCAATCTGGGCCCCCAGAGGGCTGGGCAATGGGAGGGGGGTGGTGCCCCTTAGGTATGGGCACCCTGGCAGTGCCAGCCTGTGGCCCCTGACTCTGCCCAAAGGGCAAAGTGTCCATGCCCAGGGCACCTTGACATTGCCCAGTGAGTATTGGGCAGTGCCAAGGGGACAGGGCCTACTGTGGGTGGGACCCAGGTGCGATTGGGGTCCTGTTGCCACTCTGCATTGGGATCTGGCTGGGATGGAGGGAGGGCATCAATTGGGGCAGGCTGGGGGTGGTCTGCCCAGGGAAGTGGGGGGAAAATCGCCATTGCACGGGCCTACCACCCCCCACAAGCATCAGGGCACTCCGGGCTGTGGGGAGTGGGGACTGGGGACTGGAGGGGCGGCACTGCAGGGGTCCCAGGCTGGCCAGCAAATGGGAGGTTGACAACTTGAGGCCACCGCACATGCGCAGAGTTCCAGAACTGTCAAACTCTGGTGCAAATAGGCCCCGTCCTCTGGGGTTTTTAATGAAATTTCCCTCTGGGACCTCTTCAATACACGAAGTGGAGATTCAAGTGAGAAGCTGAACCGAGAACAGGCTGGATTTAGAACGGAGTTCCTGTGAATTCAGCACTTTTGGAAGAATTGCCACCCCCATTTCAACCCAATCACTATTTTAGAGTTATCATAGATACTGTTTAAAAAAAAAAGCAGCACGACAAAAAAAGCTGCTTTTAAATATATGTAGCTAATAGTCTAGGCTTTTAAATAGTGATTTGAAATTCCTGAATTCCTTTACTGGTAACTGCCTTCAGATCCCTTTGGGAATACTGCAAACAAATTCAATGTGTCTACCACATTGTTTTCTGAATGATCCCCAAAACAATGATGCTGAAAGAGTTACAATTTCTAATGGATGAGAGTGCACAAGTCTAAAACATGCAGCAACTAGAAGTGAGAATAACCATCACTTTCACATGGTTCATACAGCTAGTCTTTAAACTTTCCGCCAACACTAGTGTTTTCCTTTGACCTTTAAGTCCAAGTCACAGTGGCTCCACCATGCTTAAGATTATTTCCAAAAAACCTTTATTGTATTTGAAGTTTTGCTTTGGTTGATAAAAAAAATTGATTAAAAACAGCAAAATGAGAGACTTGGGAGATTAAAAATCCTGAACCTTAAAATCAAATGGTTATTTTATTCATTTATGTTTTAATGTTGAACAAAATGCAGAAAACATTACCACTATTTTGATTACAATTACCTGAAGTCCTTGCAAAGGAGCAGGCAGCTTAATATTAAGAAAGCTACGAACTAGTTGGTAAGTTCCAGGTACACCACCTAGTTGAGCCTGGTGCAGGTTTCCATAGACTGTTGCCATTACATAGTTCTTGTAGCTATGAATGAAAGTAAAGAAAATGAGTCAGGCAATGGGTGGCACTGGAACTTAAGCTCCAACTCTATCATGGCCTTGAGCAAATGGTGTTCAAATTAACTCCATTTGCTCTGAATAACCAACAGCTATGAAACAGTTCTCAGACATTACTTTGTGTAGTTGAGAAATAATACAGAAGATACTTTAGTTAGCAATATTCCTCAATAAACCTCACCTCTGCTCCAGAAAATGTAAGGCTTGTCTTACAAATGCCATCTGCATCTCTAAACTGGTACGGCTCTTCAGTGCATCAGTGGCGGGTACCAACATGACATCAGTCATCTGCTTCACCATGGCCCACAGTTCAGAGACATTCTACAAACAAATTAGTCAAGTGAGTGCAACAGCCTTTTAAAATTCATTCATGTGATTTGGGCATTATTACCCATCCCTAATTGCCCTTGAATTGAGTGGCTTGCGAGTGCCAACCACATTGGATCTGGAGTCGCATGTCAGTCAGATGGCAAATTTCCTTCTCTAAAAGACACTGGTGAACCAGATGTATTTTTCTGACAATCAACAATGGTTTCATGGTCATCATTAGACTTTTAATTCCAGATTTTTATTGAATTCAAATTTCACCATCTGCCATGGTGGGGCTCGAATCCAAGTCCCTAAAACATTACCCTGAGTCTCTGGATTATTAGTCCAGTGACAGCACCACTACAACACTGCCTCCTGGAAAATAATGCTTACTTTTCTTCCTGGAAACTTTACATTATTAGAGCAGGTATTTGTACTGAATAATACATAATACATACCTTTCAAAGATTTTTTCCATTGCATTTCCAGATTTTTGCAAATGTTGCACAATTACAGTCTAAAGCAATCTTGTGAGCAGACAAGATATTCTTTTCCTCAGCCCTATGTTTTAAAATCTATTGTTATTCTTTTTAGTGCTCCATTCCACTGTATGAGATACTATTCTCAAGCCAAAAGGAAAGAGTATGGATCTTCCACTGGATATGTTTATGACACAACAGAGCTGAGTGCATTTCACAACAAAAGAACCCACTTCACAGTCAAGATGCTAAACCATCACCAGGATTCAATTCCAATGATAGCCAAAACACAAACTTGTGCCTCAATAATCTACAGCTCACTTCAGCAACCATAAGCGTTGAATAGAATAAATGTCACAAGACGCTAATGTGCCTTGCACTGAAGTTTTATGACCTGACCAGAATAATCGGGGCCAAATCGAGCACTCTCCAAACATGCAAGATTCTTAGGCTGTAATGAATGGCTGTTAGGTGGATGGGTCACTTCCACCCGGCAAATTCATCAGAAACGTTTCAATGTTCAGGGTGCTACAGGAGCAAGAGAGACATGCTAAAGAGACAAAGGTGAACCGTAAGCAAACAAAACAAGTATAGAAAAGGGGCAATTAACTCATTGCATTTCTTCAGCTTTCAGGCAAATTTAATATCACATTCCAACAACACACTGTCTCAGAGGCACACTGACCTTAAAAAGTTTTAAAAAATCTGGACTACAATAACAACGAAAAGCAAGCAAAGCACATTTTAAAACAATTCAACATTTTGGCCAATGTTTGACACTAAATGGCTAAATACCAATGA
This sequence comes from Carcharhinus amblyrhynchos, assembly GCF_965287045.1. NCBI lineage: Eukaryota > Metazoa > Chordata > Chondrichthyes > Carcharhiniformes > Carcharhinidae > Carcharhinus > Carcharhinus amblyrhynchos. The sequence continues at coordinate 49,124,121 of NC_137327.1, forward strand.
ATACGACAGTTGAAACTTTTAGATCTGGGTACCTTGTCATCCAAAGACTCAGCTACAGTGCTGCAAAGGTCTCCCAGGCTGGGCTGTAGATGTCCATTCACTACCTTCTCATTATATACATAGATCTACGATGAGCAGAAAGGAAAGGCAACATGGTAAACGTGGTTTTAAGACAGAGGGATCTTGCAAGAATATCAAGGGAAAAAAAACAGAAGTGAACAAGATATGTAACAGCATCAGAAAACTGCAGCAGGCGACGGTGCAGAGGGACCTCAGGGTCCTTGTGCATGAGTCGCAAAAACCCAGCCTGCACGTGCAGCAGGTGGTCAGGAAGGCTAATGGGATGCTGGCCTTCATAGCGAGGGGGATTGAATATAAAAGTGGGGAGGTCTTGCTGCGGCTGTATAGGGCATTGGTGAGGCCGCAGCTGGAGTAGTGTGCAGTTTTGGTCGCCGCACTTACGCAAGGATATTTTGGCCTTGGAGGGAGTGCAGAGGAGGTTTACTAGGCTGATGCCAGAGTTGAGGGGGTTGAGCTATGAGGAGAGGCTGAATAAACTAGGCTTGTACTCGTTAGAGTTTAGAAGAATGAGGGGAGATCTCATTGAGACGTATAAGATGATGAATGGGATGGATAGGATAGAGGTGGAGAGACTCTTCCCGCTCAGAAAGGACAGTAGGACTAGGGGGCACAGCCTCAAGATAAAGGGGGGGCGGTTTAGAACGGAGCTGAGGAGGAACTTCTTCACTCAAAGGGTGGTGAATCTCTGGAATTCTCTGCCCGTTGAGGTGGTGGAGGCTGCCTCGCTAAATATTTTTAAGACGCGGGTTGATGGGTTTTTGATAAGCGAGGGGATTAAGGGTTATGGGGAGAGAGCGGGAATGTGGAACTGAGCCACGACAGATCAGCCATGATCTTATTGAATGGCGGGGGCAGGCTCGAAGAGCTAGATGGCCTACTCTTGCTCCAATTTCTTATGTTCTTATTCCTATTGCCATGTATTTAACAGTTGTAAGAACAGTTGAACTGTCAGTGTTCACTGTCATTAGTCTGTGAAAATGACAGCAATTTCTGATGTCCACACAGTTAATAATTTCAGTCAGCATATCCTTGATCTTCCACAGGGTGCACTGTTGTAGTCAACATAAACAGAAATCAATTAGAAATCACTTATTTGCTTTTTACAATAATAGTTTCTCTGTAAAACAAAATCTGCACCTTGTCGAACAAGGTGTAACAGGCTTTTCAACTGTGTACTAAGTCATGATTCTTGCTGCACACTCCCTCTAACCCTAAGAAACAAATTTATATTTGTGGAATATCAAATCTCCATTCAATCATAAATTACATAGATCTTTAAAATGATCATTTTTCTTTAAAGTTTACAATGCTAAATCTTCCATTTTAATCCTATGGGTAGATCTCAACTTTCTTCCACTTTCTCTCAACATTTTGTTGGTCTTCCCCTTCAATGTATTTCTTCCAATTATTTTGTGGTTGCTCATCCTATTGGCCATTTTCTTTGTCAAAATGTTAATTGATCCCACAGCATGGAGTTGGACTGTACATACAGATGAACAGACAATAAAAAACACATGCTCTCTTTAAAGTTTAGTATGCATCTCGCCAGACCCACTGTATACAACAAAACTCAAAGGAAAAAAATCTGCAAATGTCTCTTGCGACAAATCCCACACTGAGTGGAAGTGACTAAATACCATTTCAGTAAAGCGATGGTGTGAACCTCCAGAACTGAAAACTTGTCTGACCTCCAAAAGGCTCAAACCAGCAGATACTTTGCATTTACTTACCTGCCGAGCGTATGCCACTTCCACACTGTCCATCACACTTCGTCCTGGTGGTCCCATTTCACTGACAAAACTTGGCTGTCCATAAAAATGAATAGCAGACATTAAGCATTACTATGAATAATGTTTTTACATCAATTTATGGACCTTCAAGCCAAGAACACCTGCTTGATTAAAAGATAAAAGTGTACAAAGAAAATTCCCATTTTGTACTTTCTCCTGAACTTGTGACTTATGTCTGACAGGAATCTATAAGGATGCAGTACTACACACTGCTAGTATATCAGAGTCTTAATCTCTCTGTTCCTGGAGTAAAGAATGCTTGAGATAAATTCCACAGAAATAGAATGGGTGTGGTGGAGGGGGGGGGGGAGGGCAGGTGCAAAGGAGGGAGAGAGCGAGCATAGGCTTGAGCTAGCAATGGGACTGTGCATGCCAACGAGTGAGCTTGGGAGAGTATGTTTGCTCAGTGTCAACCGTGTGTTTGAGTGAGGAAGCATATTGGAGTGCAGAATGACTGTGAGCAGTGAATGGGTTGCGGGGAAGGGGAGGGGGGTGCGGGAGAGGGCAGAAGAGGAGGGCAGAAGAGGAGGGCAGGAGGGAGGGCGGGAGGGAGAGCGGCAGCAAGCAATAGGGGAAGGTAGGTTGAGTAGGTGCAGCGCGGAGAAGGAGAGTGGAAGGGTAGAGTGTGAGGGGAGAGCGGAGGGAGGGTGAGCGGGGAGAGCTGGGGATGGCAGGGACTGACAAAAGGTGGTGAGGGACGAAGAGACTTTGCCCAGGAGTGAGTTGGATATACATAAGCACACTTCCTCTTTCACACTCGAATGAATGTATTTATTACCTTTCTAAAATTGTCATTTTATTGTTGTGACTTTTTTGTTCTGAAATCTGTTACTTTCATACATTAACTTTATAAAAAAATCATGTTTAGTGTTGTGTCAAATTTTACCTTTTTGAAATTTGCCCCACCACCATTATTTTAAATGAAACAGAATCGAAAGCTTCAGTATCGAAAATATTTTACTGCATGGTGATTTGTTTAACAAGTTTGTTTTACAAATTTTCAGAAATTTTAGGATGGTAGAGACAATTTCCCTACTGATATTTATTTTTGCTGAAACTGGATCGAAGTGTGGAATTAACAGCATCGCTTATTCTGTATCCTAACGTTCTTAAGCTGCTTTGCAACTTACCTCGGCTTCCTGTGTGAAGTCAAGAGCATCCTCCCCTGATGTCAGGAGGGTATGGAGGATCTTCTGCTTCTCGTGTTCCCATTCCACCAGCATGGATTCCCAGTGATATCTCTCTGCCATTGCAAATGTCTGTCAAAACAATACAGAGAACTAAGAAATGTTTTTGAACCACACTGAACACAAGAGAATGGAATGTTTAATACAAATACAGACCAGTAAAACTTTAGGTGTGGTCTTAAATTACATTTGAAATATAAATGCCAATCAGCAAACCATGCAACCTTGATTCATCTATTTTTGATGAACACTATCTGCGATTATAGGTCAAATAATGCTCTATAGTAGAAAAATGCCTTCATCTAAAACTTATATTGATATGAAATCTTGCAAATATATTGCAAGTCTGAATGATGGAGTTACTGCAAGTTGGAACGTTAGGACTGCGAGAGACAGCAACACGAAGACTTAGAGACGATGAATCATCTTGTTTTTCGATCCTTAACATGTATCAATAAGAGCAAACATTTAATCACATTCTTTGGAAGGTATTCAAAACAAGATTAGATTTTGCCATTACCAGATTATAACACCGTCGCAGTTGTATTACAGTTGCTGAGTTGGTGTTAGCTTTGGGGACTTTTCACATTGTCCCAATACAAGTGATTTGAACACTCCCTGTTGGAATCGAAGTTGAAGATTGGATAGCTTATTCTAGCAATTACAAAGCATTGGGCTCTAACTCTTCAGGAAATACATAACGGTTATAACTGTTGGAGGTGAGCATTAGACGAGCAGCTTGTGTCATCCATTTTTTTATTATCCATTCATGGGAGATGGGCGTCACTGTCTGGGCCAGCATTTATTGCTCATCCCTAGCTGCCCTTGAAACCGAGTGGCTTGCCAGACCATTTTAGAAGGTAGTTGAGAGTCAACCATATTGCTATGGCTCTGGAGTCACATGTAGGCCCGACCAGATAAGCTTGGCAGATTTACTTCTCTAAAGGATATTAGTGAACCCTGTTAAACATGGTGGCAGAAACTGTTTACAAATACACGACTTGTGAAGGCATTCAAGATGACAATCCCCTTGCATCATCTTGAAATTTCTAGCCAATGGTGTTGTTTTCTCTTGGATTCTCATGTGATTTCCATCTGGCATTTGGAATGTAACTTACAGCTGGAAACCTGAGTTCTGATAAATCTGAAATATTACCGATCTAAAATATTAACGCGGTTTTTCTCACCACAGATGCTGCAAAAGAGAAATTCAGATCTGGCAGCATTTTCTGTTTTTAACTGCTGAAACTATATTGATCAAAGTTTTATTTTATATCGTCCAGGATCAAGGTGAAAATGTATTCTTCCCTGCTCCTCCCCAGAACCACCCACCTCCAAACAGCCCCGTTATTTATTAAATATACAGCACTGTGGAACATTATCTTCTTATTGGATGATGTAATTCATAATAGGTTCCTTCTTCAGATCACGTCTGGAAGCTATTACTTCTAAACTGAGCATCATGGATCAACGCAGAAAGTATTTATTTTAACTTCACTAGGGAACAATGCAGCAACAAAGTCATTGGATGGTGCCTTGTTTTGCAGCAGCTGTTCTCAAATTTCATACAACCTAAATTTATACAAAGTTACAACAAAAATACATCAACTGAAACGTTAAGAAGTTTGGATTACAGATTGATGATATAGATTTACTACGTGAAAAGTGCAACGCGCACCCAGCAACTTAACATTAGCTTGGCTAGATTAATCTGACATTGTATTGCAGATCCATATACAAATTTTCACATGCCACTTAAATATAAAAATATCACAGGCTAACTGAAATAGGTCAAACTCTATTTCTCTATTGCATAGTCACCCTGAGCAGTTGCAATTTGTTGAGATAATACAAAATATCTCTTCTCTAGAGGATGATAACTATTCCTGAGATAGGATTCAATGGGTAGCTATTTGTCAGGTATTGGCTGTGACTGTCAGTGCTAATATTTATAAAGACTTGAAGAGACGGGAATTAGCTACTTCCATTTAATCCAAGTTCTTAAAAGGTGTCACTGCGCAGACACTTATATTAAAAATTCTTATGGGCTAACGCAAGAACCTTAGAAATAGAAGGGGTAGGCCACTAAGCCTATCAAGTCTCCTCCACCATTCAATAAGATCATGGTTGATTTGAACGTAGCCTTAACTCCACCTCTCTGTTCCCCATAACCTTCGGCTTCCTTGTCAAACAAGAAATTTGTCTAACACAGCTTGAATACATTCAATGACCCAACCTTGGTCAACTTTTGACCCAACTTTCTGTGAAAGGTAATTCAAAAGATTAACAACCCTCAGAAGAAAGTCCTCATCTCCACCTTAAATGGGGCACCCTTCATCTTGGAATTATGCCCCCCCCCCCCAACCCCTGCAGTTGTAAATATCTCCCACGAGGGAAACATCATCTCAGCATTTCTTGGTCAAGCCCTATTTCTCTATCGCAGAGTCACCCTCAGTAGTCACAATTTGTTGAGATAATACAAAATATCTCTTCTCCAGAAAAGATCTTTGAGGTTTCAGTAAGATCACCTCTTATTTTTCTAAACTCCCAGGATAGGTCAAACCTGCTCAACTCTTCTAATAAGTCAAACCCTTCATCCCAGGAATCGGCCAAGTGAAACTTCTCTGAACTACTTCCAATGCAAGTATATCCCTCCTTAAGTAAGGTGACCAAAACTGTTCACAGCATTCTAGGTGTATAATCTTGCTCCATCACTTATATTCCATCCCCTTTGCAATAAAGGCCAACACTCCATTTGCCTGTCTAATTACTTATTGTTCCTACATACTGTGATTCTACAGCAGAACACCCAAATCTCTCTACATTCAAATAACATTTTCTCCACATTATCTGTCAAACTTTTTGCCACTCACTTAACCTATCTCTCTTCCTTTGCAGACTGTTTGTACCCTCCTCACAACTTGCTTTCCCACCCATCTCTGTTGAGTCAGCAAATTTGGTTACAATGGGTCCTTCCTTATATAGATTGTAAATACTCGAGGCTGCAGTACTATCACTTTGGCACTCCATCAGTTAGTTTGCAATCTATTTATCCCCAATTACTGTCAAATACAATTTTCCTTTCACAAAACCAAGTTGACTCTGGCTGATATTACAATCTTCTAAATGTCTTTTTACTACCAAAACAGACATTAAGGGGAGGTGGTGATGTATTGGTATTGTCACTGGACAGAGACCCAGGGTTATGCTCTGGGTACCCAGGTTTGAATTCCACTATAGCAGATGGTGAAATCTGAATTCAAATAAAAATCTGGAATTAAAAGTCTCATGGTGACCATGAAACCACTGACTGTTATTGTAAAATCTGGTTCACTAATGTACTTTAGGGAAAGCAATCTGCCATCCTTACCTCACCTGGCCTACATATGATTCCAGACCCGCACTAATGTGGCTGTGACTCTCAGCTGTCTTCAGACATGTGCAATAAATGCCGACCCAGCCAGCGAATGTCCACATCCCATAAACAAATTTTTAAAAATGGCCTCCAGTATGCCACTGTCTTTTTCCCTCCTTTCTTGAACACATATTATGTTCTGGATGATAATGTGGTAAATTGGATCAGCAAATTTGCCGATGACACAAAGGTTGGAGTAGTGGACAGTGAGGAAGATTTTCAAAGCTTGCAGGGGGATTTGGACCAGCTAGAAAAATGGTCCGAAAAATGCAGATGTAGTTTAATGCAGACAAGTGTGAGGTATTGCCAAGGTAAAACATACAACATACTACACTGAAGAGTGTAGTAGAACAGAGGGATCTGGGAGTACAGATACATAATTCCCTAAAAGTAGCATCACAGGTAGATAGGGTCATAAAGAGTGCTTTTGGAACGTTGGCTTTTATAAATCAAAGTATTGACTATAAGAGTTGGAATGTTATGGTGAGGTTGTATAAGACATTGGTGAGGCTGAATTTAGAGAATTGTGTGCAGTTTTGGACACCTAATTACAGGAAGGATATTAATACGGTTGAAAGAGTGCAGAGAAGGTTTACAAAGGATGTTGCCAGGATTTGAGAAACTGAGCTACAGAGAAAGGTTGAATAGGTTAGGACTTTAATCCCTGGAGTGTAGAAGAATGAGATTTAATAGAGATGTATAAAATTATGATGGCTATAGATAGAGTGAATGCAAGCAGGCTTTTTCCACCGAGGCTAGGGGAGAAAAAAACTAGAGGACGTGGGTTAAGGGTGAAGGAGGAAAGGTTTAAAGGGAATATTGGGGGGGGGTGGGGGGTGGTTTCTTCACACGGAGTGGTGGGAGTGTGGAATGAGCTGCCAGATGAAATGGTAAATGCGGGCTCACTTTTAACATTTAAAACCTGTAAAGGTACATGGATGAGAGGGGTGTGGAGGGATATGGTCCAGGTGCAGGTCAGTGGGACTTGGCAGAAAAATGATTTGGCACAGCCAAGAAGGACCAAAAGGCCATTTTTGTACTGTAGTGTTCTATGGTTCTATGGTTCTATTCATGGTTTTCCAACCCACTGGGAATTTTTTAAAGGTTACAACCAATATATCTAGCATTGCTTTAGCCACTCCTATTTGAACCCTACGACACAGGCCATTAGATTTAGTGGACTTGTCACACTCAATTTCCAGTAGTTTTCCCATTACTTTTTCTCTAGTGATAGTGATTATTTTAAATGTGTCCCTTCCTTTTACCTCCTGATTTTCTACTATTCTTGGGATGCCTTGTGCATTCTGCTGTGAGGAACAGTGGAATGAGAACATAGCTATTTTAAATACAGTTAAATTTGATAACTCACTCAAGTAAAATTATTTGATTGGGTCTCTGCTAGGCTAGATCTATCAAATACACAAACCCATTTTAAAAAGTTTTTAAAAATATAGCTGAAATTCATCAAATAAAAAACTAATTCTTTGGAGGTATGGGACTGTGCGAACTTTATTTTGGAGAAAGGAGGAGTTGTCATATTAATGTAATGTCAAAATCAAGAATTGACATCCATTATCAAAACATCAATTCTGACAGCAAAAACTTCAAATAACAGGTGCTGCTGGTTGACTGAGCATTATTTCCAATTCTAGTTGTGCAGATTTATTTACCTGTTTGTGGCAAACTAGATTTGAATGGAAGAATTAGGCATTCTCAGGTTAACACACCACACACCCCACAGACTTACACATGTTGCAATTCAAAGACAAGGGGTTAAATTTTCAGTTTTGCAACAGTGAGCTAAGTGATATTGGTGCCAGGGGAAAAAAAAAATCGGTGCCCACTGGGGGCTGCTCCCCAATGCATTCTGGTCATTAGGGAACTTTGCTGGGGTGGTCAAAGCTACATTTATAAAAAGGTCTTGATAGTGGCTGATACCAGTCTAGCCATGGTGTTTTCTCTCCACTCCACTTTTCTTGCTGGTTTAGATCCCAGATTTTTATTGAATGTGGTGCAGCACAGCAAGAGGACCTCCATGTTGAGGCACCCTCGCTGTTCTCAATCTGCCTCAGCAGCACCCATCTCTCCTGGTGGGAGGCTGTACATCTTCTGGACGGGCTGACATCATCGAGAGATCACCCGCTATCTTTAGTAAGATGTCAAGTGCGGAGATGGTTAATCAGGAGTCGGCCTCTGGGAAGACTGTTCTGCCGATCTCACTACTGGCAGGTATGGACCTGGGATTCCCATTTGTCTTGATGACAAGGTCTCAATGCCCATGGCAAAATGCTGCCCAAAAAGTTGATAGGAAATTGATTTCAAATGATCAGTGACTGGGAATGAGGAAGGCCTTTAGTCTTGATACTTGCTTCTGAGGCTCTCTACTGAGTCCTGTTGGAAAGTGCACCAGCTAAGGACTCTGAGCTCAGCCATGATGCCACTCAACTGATCAACGTCTCCACTGCACACACATGAAGGACGGCAACTTGGGTGAGATTTCAAAGGGCTACAAGCACCAGTGTCAAAGTATATAATTAGCTGGAGCACCCCAGCTATGCGAGAGGAAAGAAAAAAATTAGAACCATTTTGTTTTTAATTTAGCCAGCACCAGGTAACAAAGGAAGCCATTATTTAGAGATTTCCAAACATATTTCCTGCAATCTTTATTCTTGAAAAGGAAAATACTGAAGAACAAAATTCAATTCTGCAATCTATACTTCAATTTTTTTGTGACTTCAGCTCTTTTCAATGCAATTAAATTTAGTCGATTTAAATGTTTAGAAATAAAAGTAGCTCATTACTTAGAACTATATCCCTAATATTCACTTTTCACAATTTTGTAAAATGGAGATTAAATTTAAGTTTCAACAGCTTTAGTAATATTCTCTTTCAACTACCCCATATCCCATTCTTCTGTCTATTCCAAGCGTCTGAATGTTTTCAAAGGTTTTCAGACTCAATTAATTAATTTATTGAAAGGAAATAGAATATATCCTCTGGGTGGAAATGACAAGCAAATTGGCCCCATGGACTTCAACAACATTGCAGTTGTGTTGAATTGACAATTGACAATGCAGCAAAGGGGCTCAATTGCTAGCTCTTCAATACAATATGGTGAGCCACCTCGAGACTTGGCACAGAATTGACAAAGCTGCTCCCAGATACAAGGCAGTGAGCTTGTGCGCCATCAACCGCAGGCACTCAAATCTTCAATTCTGCTGGCATAGGGTGTATCCATTATTGTTCCGCCAATACGCCACACTGTACAGTTTTAGATCTTCAAAATGGCTGCACTTTGCACAGCGCAAGAACATAGCTCAATCTGCAAAAAGGACCAAGCATCTTAATTCAAAAGTAAATCAAAACCAAGTTTCTTTTAACATTATTATAAAAGGGTATTCAAACTCTGTTATTCTAACATAAACCAAAATGTTTTGTTATTTTATCAAAAAATGAGAAAAATTGGAAATATGTATGTAGCATCATAAAACGTTTCATTTTGTCTGTGTTCGATCGATTCCAAACCAACACTGTGCAATCTGGTAAGATTTCAATGCTGTTTTTAATGCTATAGCCAATTTTCCACTTACCCTCTTCCTGGACTCTTCAATAGCTGACAGCAGTGCATTATCACGCTCATTCTTCAGAAAACCCTACAGGGTAAAGAAAGTCACATCAATGCTGGAAACACTGTCACAGAAGGCTTCACCACGGCATGAACTAACAGCCATCACTGCACAGTCTGCATAATTAGCAAATTCAGAGAAGATTCTATTAAAAACAATCCATAGCATATTATCAACCTGCTGAAAGCAGCTTTCTACAAATGCTTTTAACAATGTCTCAAATTCTGTACAACTATCAACATTTAAAATTATATCCTTCTAAAAAACCATTATTAGTTGACAGTGTAGCCGACTACCACACATTCTCAATAGGAATGGAGAATTATCTTCACCTATGCATTTAACCAGTGATGCTTACCAATAATTTACACCGTGGAGTTGAGAATTTAGTCTATCAGACAATACATTCCTACCTACTGCTTCATATTTCTGGCAAAGCCATTCTGACATGTACGAAAACCTATTATGGAAAATTATGAGGTGAAATGGCAGCTTCCCACCAGCTTCTCTCTCTCTCTCTGCAGGCATCTCCATTACTCCTTAACCTACATATAGAACACCACCAGCAATGATGAATGGAAAAAAGTGCTAATTAGCTTTATCTTTTTCAATGTCATTTCTCATCCCCAAATTGTAGAGTTGCCTTTATTTATCCCCTACTCTTTGCAGCATGGGCTCAATGGTGCAGCAATCATTCAAATGACCCCACCCCATCTCAGAAGTCTGATGGACAATGACTCATGGCTTGGCATAACAATTCGAAAGATCCTACTGCAAAGTTGTAAGTTTTTAATTTAGTGCAGGGAACGATGACAAAATTACTACTTTCCACACTTCAAAATATTAAGCATGTTAAAATAACTTTAGTGTGCAATTCCACATCTTTAGACATGTACAGTAGAATTTAAGAAAAATGCAATGTGGAAACTAAATATCAGAATTGGGTTAAGAGTGCAACTGCAATTTCTCCAGACGCTTATCCATTCAGTTCTTTCTTCATATATAGTAGATGTTCCTAACCTTCTTAATATAGTGGAAGCAAAAATGTAGAAATGGGTCCAAACTGCAAAGAGGCTGTGTATGACGCAGTTACTTGACACACCCATGCCTTCAGCATCAAATCCTTGGAAACAATGGATAATTAGAATATCTTTGAATGGATACCTTTTAAAATAAAAGGCAGTGCAGCTAAGATACTCAAAATAGTCACAATGCACCATCATATCTAGCAAATGAAAGATATTAATTTCAAGCTTTAATGACCATTCTTCAACCTTGTTCCAATATAGCAATTCACATTTACAATTGGTTAACCTTGAAGCTGGATCCATTTGATCTATTTAATCTATTTGATTATTTCTTGCAGGTGATTAAATGGCACTGAGATTAATCACCTTTAAGTGAATGTGCATTTGAATACAAGGAAAAAGCATTTTGCATTAATTTTTCAAAATTAAAATACTGAAAAATAGCTCAACCCTTCAATATTGCCACAATTTTGTGACCAAAGTAAAATTACGCATTTCACAAGGCTATATATCTTTACAAAGGGTCTTTTTAAAATTAGAAATTTCAGTGATGAACTTATAAAATTGCACAGGCAGACTTTGGCAACATCCTCCTGTTAGCTTTCCTCCGAATGTACTGGACCAGAGGAAATAGTTCAGTACTAAAAATAGGAAACAAAAGACCAGATAAATGGAGCAAAGATAGCCTTAGCAGTGTAAGCCATCAAAACAGTTTATGATATGCATCAAGGTAAAGATGATGAAAAGGAGGAAAGGAAAAGGGGTTAAGAAAAATCAGATGAAGTGGACGAAGGAGTAGGATTAATACTACTGGTCCAGCATCTATACAGCTGCCATTTCCAGTCATGAGAAAGCCTGGACAAAGAATTGCTTTTAAAGGACTTACTATATGCACGCAAATGAATACGTAGCATAGTCAAAGAATTTTTAAAAAATACACAATTTAGACTAAGACACAGTAGTTCATTATAGTTACTAAACTGTAAACTCCTTGAAACAGAACAATTGAAAATGGAAACTGATAAGCAGACACGACGCAATACGAAGCTTACGGATCTAAGGCGCAGCATGACCCCACCCTAAATTTAATCATATATTGGTTCTTACATAGCCACAGAATGATCAAATAAATTTAAAATTCAGTTTCCTTACCTGGAGAGCAAGCCTTTTGTTTATATAACATGTAAAGGAGGAACCAATTCGGGTTCAACAGACATACTTGATGGAGTTTGCTCCGTCACATATACAGCAATACTATACTTAATAAAAGATCTAATAGATTCAAGGCCTTTCTGGGGTATTTCACACTCCAAACCAATTTCTGATGCTGTCTAATATACACCTTGTTGTTGTAGCTCCCCTTGCACAGCAAAAAGAGCACAGAGGTTCTTAGAACTGTTGATACAGTCAACAGTCCGGGAGCATAATTAACAAGCAGCTCGGTGTCTAGGGAGCTGAAAATCAGCTTAATCTATTTCATGAGTGCATACACTGCAGTTCACCCAATCCACAGTACTGCAAAATGTGAATTCTATCACCGCCTCAGCAGTCCGATGTGCTGGCTGCTCTGATGTGTGCTACGGTTTTAGGGTTACACAGGGATTTTTTATTGTTAAAGGACTGTACCATATCAATTTGAAGGTGGGGGAGGAGAGAGAGAGAGAGAGAGAGAGAGAGAGAAAGATGGGTGGGCTGGGGGGGTGGTGGGGTGATGCTAGACGGAAAGATGATTCAACCTTTTTTCCTCCTTTGGCCCACTGCAATTTATGATAATGGGAATTTTTGATGACTTCCGACATCCTGCCTTGAAATCAGGCTAATAATCCTTTTAGCTGTCATGTTTTGTTAATGAGGTAAATGCGGCTGCAGAATGAAGTAACACTGGGAACTGCACAATTTAAATCACAGATGTGAAGCTATTTTCTTAAGATAGCAGCCTTTATTAGCATATGTCGTAAAGTATGGAGTAGAGATGTAGCATTTTCTCCCTTCCCTTATCCAGCAACAAAACTGATCAGCTTCCGCCATTTAAATAAGCAACAGTATCACAAAGTGTCTTTCCTAGATGCTGGCCAGGCGCAAATGAAAAATGCAGCAGAATTAATAGTTGCTACCCGTTTCAGTACAATACAGCACTGATATGTTGCTGAATATGAACTTGATCATACTCTCTGTTCAGAATATCAGCAGTGCACGCCACCTTAAATAATCTCATACATTCTTGTGTTTGGTCTACAATAACATTCTTTGTAATCGTGCAGATGTTGCAAAAATTAACCTTCAATACCATAGATGATAGATGACTCTGCATGACTATGCCAGTCGCCTCAGGATAAACAGTAAGAATATGATAAAAATTTAGGTAGGTTATAGATTAAACTGGAATACAAACTAAATTAATAGGGTTTTTCATTAACGAAGATGCACATTATTTCATGTAATGAAAGGACCTTATATTACAGTTAACATTGGCGCTGCAAACAGCATAAATAGCATCAGCCTGACTATTAAACTCTTCAATCAGAGAGATTTTCCAGCCAAAGGTGATATTATCCCAAACTAATTTGGGTTTGACCAATCAATGTCACTTTCCTAGCTGCTCATTATTGGGCTATTCTTAAATATTGATATTATGGCATGATAAAATAATAATGTCTTGCAGATCAGACTGGGCGGGGTGGAGGTTAACATCTGGACGTAAAGCTGCAGTGACAAGACCTAAAACGAGAACTAGTCTCAATGATCAGAATCAGGCTAGTTTATTCTACACAATCAGGCAATGGCGCTGTTATCAAATTGCAGAAAGCCACAGAAACTTCTAGAGACAGCAGCATTCATTCGATTCAGATTCTAGCGAAGCATTTTCTTTAACAAACGACTGCACAAAGCTGATGGTGCGAAGCCATTTTAAAAATTTTTAAATTTACCCTGTATTTATTTTAACCACTGAACTACTTCATGGGCAGATCAAATTAAAATAATTAATTGGGAAAAAAATTATACATTTATATGAACAAAACAGCAGTTCTATTAACCTATTTTACACAGAAACTAGACCAACTGATGCTACTTCAAAAGATGCAGTTCTACAAGGTTTTCATTTCCAATCAATTTACAACAATGGTAAAAATAATTTGATTTATTGAATTATACTGTGAATCTCACTGTGCAATTATTCTGCAGCAATGTCAACAGTTTTTCACCTTCTAAACCAACAGCACAGCCAGAATGATAGGTTTATATTTTTAAAGACAGGTTCAGCATATCGTGTGAAACACACAGCATTGGTTTTAGGGAGATACGACAGCAATTTAATTTCAGGGTTCAGACAGTAATGAACAGCACTTGCTGCTTTCAGAATTCATGGCATCATCTGAACCCTTGGTTTAAATTACAGCCTCATTATTCAATCCTTGCCAATCTATATGGTTGTCATTGTACATTGCTAAAGACATAAAATTCCTTTTAATCTAAATCAACAAATTTGAAGGGCAGAATTTCTGCAATCATAGCACCGACTGTTATAACTGACAATACATTTAACCTTTTAAAAAATGCATTATAAGTCAGGTTTTTTTTATTCCTGGGATAACATTTCTTAGGATACACAAAGATAGGTCAGTACCGTCAACCATCTTACATTTTGCAAATATCAAAGCTTTAGTTTAGTAAAGTCAAAATGGGACGAGCTTCAATTTGATTCAAAATCTTTTCCATTGAAATATTTTACATATCCGAGTTTCAGAGTAAATGTCATCCTGAGAACTCATGTAAACCTGTAAAGTCTATGATTTATAATGTTTGTTGGGAGGGACGGGATGGGGATAACAGCTAATATTCTGCTTCTTCATCTCTAAAGTCTGGTTTCAATCCAGTGGAAATCAATGAAATAAAGTTTTTTTTTATCTCAGTCAGTGAAGTGGACACAATATTGTTCATAGCATTCTCTTCATTTCTTCAGTATGTGATGCTACGTATGATATGTCACACTGGTATTCATAGATGGTCAACCACACCTCTGTCATGGCACATCAGGACTGCACTACTGGTCTCCAACCTATCAGTGTTTAATGCTGACACTGTATCCAAAAGACATTCCCCATAACCGGCGTCCCCCACACTGAGAATGGGAGGAAAAAGCCTTTTCTCATGAATATTTCCAATCAACTATCGATCAGATTTAGAAAGCAGTAATAGGGGTAAATCCTTTTGTGGTGGAACTGCATAATGATGATGGTTAAAATTAGTTTTAGTAATTCTACATATAAACATTTTGCCATTTATAGCAAAATTGCAGTTGTGACAAGTTCAGCAGTCTATTGGAAGTAACTTCAGAATGTAGTTCTCCATTCCATTCTAACAGCTAATGCTAGCAACCCTGATCTTAAGGGAGGTGGAGGTGTAGGGGAAGGAAGTGGGTGGTACAGATTTCTGTACTGTCCTTTCATCTCTAGAAGCATGAGAAAACAACTAGCTCACGTAGTTCCATACTGCTATGACATATTGACCAGTACAAGGCCAGACAGCTGTGAATGGGAATATGTAAAAAGGATTCAAAAAGATGCTCGATGGGTTACTTGAAGGTCATTCACAAAAATCTTATTTCAAGGAAGGTCAATCTTTTTTCTTTCCTTGACCTTTCCACAGCTAAAATAAGTTAGTACATGAAAGCTAAATAATACATTACAAAAACTGTTAAGGTTCCATTCAGTAGAATTTTTGAGGGCAAGACAAAAAGTACTAGAATGTGAAATGGTCAAAAATCACTGCACCCCCTTGAAATTAAGGAAGCTCGTTAGATTTAGGAAAATGCTCATAATGTATTATAGTCGACTCAATCAATTTCTGCCTCTGTTCCTATCCTCCATGCCAATGACACAGCAACTTTTGACATGCTGCAGCTGAGCAAGTTCATGTTCCAGTACAAAGCAAGCCTGTCTGAACATCCACGTCAGCAACTAATGAATCTGACCTGGCAGCAGCTCCAGGCTACCATTAAGTTATTAGCGTAAATTTAAATACATCCCCCCCAACCCCACCTCAATTTTCTCTACATATTGTGGGTAATACTATCCTTCCGGCTTTTTCCACCATCTCCGATGCATCGTCTGCCTCAATCCCTATTAGCAAGATTTTTTTCGTCCCTTGTGATTTATTAAAGGCTTGAGGGCAAGGTCGATGCAGCCACTCTTTGTGTGACCTGCTGATAGTGTCTTTTCACCATTGTAAATCCCACATAATCATATCACACTATCAAAGGCAGCTTATTTAAGCAATAGGAAAAAGGCCGACATCCCATTTGCAATCTACTCTGAAGCAGTAGCCCATGACAGACATCAGCAGATCACACCATTTCCAGTTATGGTGTGCCTCACTACTGCATTTTAATATGCAGTCCAGTTATGAAGAGATTGCCTCACATTGTGGATGCCATTAGAAGCTGTGGAAAATTCAAAACTCACGTCTGCACAAAAGCCTGCTGCTTATTGATCAGCAACACCAGAAAGATCCAAGTACCGTGAATGCAACAATACTGTAGAGATTCATCAATAGGCTTCCTTACTTTCAAAATGAATAACGAACATCATTGCAGATTTGCATCAAACCAGAGACAGATGCAGGTTTCCTGGCTGTATTTTTGAAAGACATCTATGCTAGACACTATCATAGAGATAGTTAAAACAAATACAGAGGATGACTGGAGGAGTGCTTGGTGATGCCAGAATCTGCTTATAAAATACATTCATTCCACTTTGGCCCAATAACCCGTCCCCTAAAGTTCCTGATAATTGGTATTCAGAAGAATTTGAGGACACTTAAGTAAATGGTGTGCTATATTCCTGTGGTGCAATCCTTCCATGAGGAATGATAGACATGCATCAAACAATCCATTTAGGTGGAGCTACCAAGTGACAGTGAGAGTTGTTATTTTTGGTATTGGCATCTGTTACCAACTGCTGTAGCCATTGGTCTTTGCACGCTAACTCACAGGAAGTACTGTAATTTCCCTCTTTTGGCCAGCTAGTGATCCCAGGTGTAATAATTGATGTTTAGGGCCTTCACGCTACACTTGCAAGTATCCTTGATGTGGAGGCCTACTGCTCTAGTTAGCTCACCTTATAAGTCGCCTTTGAGTATACAACCATCTTCCAATCTGCTGGCCAGCCCTATTCGCCAAAGCTTCCTCCATTTGATTAGTGCCAATGAACCTGGGAGCTCTGCATGAGAGAGAACTGATGTGGAGATGCCGGCGTTGGACTGGGGTAAACACAGTACGAAAACCTGGTGTTGTCAGACTTCGTACTGAGAGAAAACTGCCACCTTCCATGATATTTGTCCTTTTGGGATATACCCATAATCTACTGCAGACAGTGAAGGTGGAAATTATTGATTTCCTTTTCTTGGTAGTTGTAAGTTGCTAATGTCTCATAGCCATGCAGCAAGATACTGAGAACACAGACCCCATAAACCATTATCTTCAGGGTTAGCTTGGTGTTGTTCCACGTGTATTTTTGCGAGACAGTCAACGACAGTGGTTGCTTTCCTTATACAAACATCAAGCTCTGTATCAAGGGACAGATTGTCTGTCACTATCACAAATCCAGCTTATGTTATCTGAGGAGGCTTGAATGATGTACAATTTTGCTTATACGAGTGTGTGAAGAGTCATGTGCAAGATCCAATGAGAAAGTAATCAACTCAGTTGAAGCATAACACTTAAAGATTACTTATTACAATAAAGAAAAGGGTCATATGTATGAACATGACTATAGTGACCTAAGATGGTTATGTATAGGAACTAAACACCCACACAGTTTATATAGAAATTATCCTTTTTGATCCAAAGTATATTAATGAGTCCTGAACTCTTTCAGGACTTCCCTTTTCCCAAACAACATCCACTTCAACAGATCTATAGCTAAAGGCTAGCTTACAGTTACCACACTGAATATCATTGAGTACTTATTCTGGGGAATGTCACTTCTTGGTTCAGCAAAGATATGGGTTTAACTGCCTCCACAAAGGTTTTGCACTCTCATTTCTGATCTGCTAACAGGCTGTTGGGTGGAATGTGCCACCCTCCTTCCAAAAAGGTTGGCAATTGTATGATTTTCTCCCTTGACTGTTCTCTCTGTATATTTGTTGTGTTCCCCCAGCTTCTGTGGTTCTAAAACATTAACATACATGTGCCTCCCGTTAATGGTTCAGTCACCTAACTAAAGGGTTTCCTGTTAGCAGGGTGATGTATTCTTCTGGTTGGTCTAAAACCTGCTAATCTTGTTACTGGGGAACTCACATTACGTGAAAATTGCCTTTTGAAATGCTGGTGGCTTCTAAACTTGCTAGCTTTGTTATGTTCTTGCTTATTACTGGCACAATCGTGACAGCCACTATAGGCCAAGATATCATAATTTGCTAAGTACTTCCAGTGGGCTGTTATTTATTGCATTGAAGTGGAGATGCGACATCTTGTTCCATAACCACAGTTTTCCTGATGTTTATAGTCATGGAGAACACGTTACAGACATGGAAGAGGCAGACACGAGTCATTGTAACCAAATTTCTGTTTGGATAATAGATGCAACAGTGTCAGCAATCAGAAATTCCTGATCAGGATGCAATGGGTGTTTTGTCTTTGTCTTCAAACTTTAGAGACTGTAAAGCTTGCTGGCTGACCCAGGGTGCAAGTCAACCCCTTCATATTTGCTGGCCAAGAAAGAAAGATACTAAACAAATAGGGGACTCGGTCACAATTTTTTCACTTCACTCTTCATCCTGAAACTGCCAGAAGTGGACCCATCACATTGTATAATACAGTACATGTGTCATGGAAGGAGCAGATGAGACTTGAGAGTTTTCGTGGACAGCTAATTATTTCCAAAGCTCTGCTCTACTGACTATGCTGAATGCCTTCTACAAAAGTGAAGTAAAAGGGGAAACCATGTTCTCTACACGTCCCTTGTCGTTGGCACATGGAGAAAGTAACATCCACAGTAAATCTGCTGGCATAAAAACCACACTGTGCTTCCAGGTACACCTAGTCTACAAGCACTTGGGGTCTTTTAAATATGATCTTAGCAAAGGCCTTCCCCAGGACACTAAAGACGGAGACGCCCCTGTTGTTGTTGCAGTCCCATGTCATTTTTTTGTGTAGTGTGGTGATTTTGGCATTGCACGTCTCCTGTGGAATGGAGCCTATATTCCAATGGAGGAGTAAGTGTGCAACAGATGGGATTTCCTATGCTCGAGCAGTTTGGCTGGGATTCCATCCTTTCAAGGTGCCTTCTGTTTGCTGAGCAGTCTATGGCTTTCTTGAGCGCAAGGGATGACGGATTTTCATTGAACCTATGTCAGGAATATAAGAATTTAAGAACTACGGGCAGGAGTAGGCCACCTGACCCCTCAAGTCTGCTCTGCCATTCAATAAAAATAGGCTGATCTTTTGGTGGACTCATCTCCACTTGCTGGGCTGCTCACCATAACCTTTAATTCCTTTACTGTTCAAAAATGTATCTATCCTAGCCTTAAAAACATTCAATGAGGTAACCTCAACTACTTCACTGGGCAGGGAACTCCACAGATTCACAACCCTTTGTGTGAAGAAGTTCCTCCTCAACTCAGTCCTAAATCTGCTCCCCTTTATTTTGAAGGCCCCTAGTTCTAGTTTCACCTGCCAGTGGAAACAACTTCCCTGCTTTATCTATTCCCTTCATAATGTTATATGTTTCTATAAGATCTCCCCTCATTCTTCTGAACTTCAATGAGTATAGCTGCAGCCTATTTAGTCTCTCCTCATAAGCCAACCCTCTCAACTCCAGAATCAACCTAGTGAATCTCCTCTGCACCCGCTCCAGTGCCAGTATATCCTTTCTCAAATAAAGAGACCAAAACTGTACACAGTACTCCATGTGTGGCCTCACTAGTACCTTATACAGCTGCAACGTAACCTCGCTGTTTTTAAATGCCATCCCTCTAGCAATAAAGGACAAAATTCCATTTGCCTTCTTAATTACCTGCTACACCTGCAAACCAGCTCCTGGAGATTCCTGCTCAAGGACATCTAGGTCCCTCTGCACAGCAGCATGCTGCAATTTTTTTTTACCATATAAATAACAGTCCATTTTGCTATTATTCCTACCAAAATGGATGACCTGATATTTACCAACATTGTACTTCATCTGCCAGACCCTCACCCACTCACTCAGACTATCTATACCCCTTTGCAGACTTTTAGCGTCCTCTGCACACTTTGCTCTGCCACCCATTAGTGTCATCTGCAAATTTTGACACACCACACTTGGTCCCCAACTCCAAATCATCTATGTAAATTGTAAATAGGAATGTCAAGCATGGACGGAGGTCAAGTATAAAGAAATCTTACTGCAATTACATGGGTCTTGATGAAACCATACCTGTAGTAGCACTATATTGTTTTGATTACCTTGATTAAGAAAGGATATACTTGCTTTAGACAAAGGTTTGCTACAGATTTCTGGGATGAAGGGATTATCCTATGAAGAGGAACTTTGTATGTTAGGTTGACATTCCCTAGTTTAGAAGAATGACCGGTGATCTCATTGAAACAAAGTTCATAAAGGGTTTGACAGGACAAATGCTAGGGAGGATGCTTGCCAAGACTAGGATAGTCTAGAAATAAGAATCTAAATCTCAGAAGAAGGGATCCGTCATTTAGCTCATACGAGGGGAAATTTCTTCAGTCAAAGGGTTGTGGAACTCCAGAACTGTCTATGCCAGAGACCTGCTGATACTCAGAGTATGTTTAATGCAGAGATTAAAGATTTTTGATTACAAGGAGAATAAGGGATATAGGAATTGTGTGGGAAACTGCAGTTGATACAGAAGATCAGCCATGATTCTACTAAATGACAGGGCAGGCTTACATGGTCTATGCCCCTTCCTGTTCCTCATGTTAAGTTTCAGGATACATTTTTAAAAAGAAAATGGCTTATCCCTTATCTAGTCCATCAAGCAAACCTGTGTACCAACAATCCATAACTACTTAAACTAATAAATGCAATAAAGATAACATGACTATGATGGGGAAAGTTGAATTTAAATTGTACGGCCATAACTAATCCTATAGCCAGCAGAAAACTGGGGCATTAGTGCCAGCAATCACGAGTCTATTACCAGCTATGGTGTGAGCACTCAAACCAGAAGCCAATAGAAGTTGCTGCTTCATGGCTTCAGTCTGGATCTTTGATCCAAATCAGGTTGTCTGCAGTTGCGCCCATCCCACCACAATAATGAATGCAACAAAAGGACTTAAACTTGAAGCTGAAATGTTGTCTCACATCTTTAAATTGCACATCTAAGCATTATTTTCATGTAAGCTTTTATCTGTTTCCAACTTTTTCTCATCACAGTCTTCCATTTGTGGATGTGGTTCTTAAACTATCAGCAGTACAATGTAGCTCCCAGAATTCGAACATTGTAAAGCTGCTGAGTGCCTATTTCTGACCTTCTTGTGAAAATGGCAGCAGCGCAACACTGCTGTAATGCGCTACAATGACAACGTCAGCTTATAAACTAATAATGACAAGTACTGTCTCACATCTAACTTTACATCTATATCATGCCACATCTATTTGAACAGAAAGTGTCTGAAAGCTCCAGTTTTCTGACTGACAGTACATATGGTGAATGCCAAGGCCAGGCTAAGAAAGAATAAATACAATGCTAAAGATCAGAGGGACTGGTTTAAAAAAAATTGCATCAAATCATGAAAACGCCTTAAAGTAGAATGGAGTATTGTGAGACAGGCAAATTTGTGAGCAAGAGAAAGGCAGTGAGCAGAATTGATTACAGAATGTTTTTAAAGACAGCTCAGTTAGTGATTAGATAAGTTAACAAATGATCTTTATCAAAAGGGAAAATTATATATTTTTCTTCTTTGCTACCCACTGCCTTTACCAAATACCTTTGGCAGAAGGGAGGATTGACTGAATATTGGGTTCTAACACCACTCTACAGATAACCAAATAAATGTAAGTAGCCTGGACTGATCAGGTCTCTAACTTTCCCTTGTCAGGAGGTACATGATTATCAAATGCAAATAAAGTTGTAACAAGGATAGGACTAAATAAGTAATTACGAAGCCAGGCAAATTGAGATAGATAAAATGGTCAAATTGCAAGCCCCCAATACCCGGGCTGTAAAATTGTTTGATTCTAACTGTGTTTGAGAAATTTTGAGCACAAATCCCCAACATTGCTCAGATTCCAATAGGTCTGGAGTAGTACACAGATTTTCAGCATTAAAAATGTTCACATTCAGCCAAAATTGGGTTTGTGACGGTAATAGAGCCTTTTGAAAAAAGAAATTCAGGTCAGAAACCTGTTACAAAAGGTGCAGCTCAGCTGACAGCCTTCAGTAAGTAACCCTTTAGGATCCAGTGCGAGTGAGTATTCCATTTTAGAACTGGATCCTAATTATGAATATTGAATGCTGAATAAGTTCAAGTGCTACAGTTGGTTAATATTGAATTTTCCAGTCCTGGAAGCTTCCAAATTGATTTAAAAAAGCACAATTATTTTTGCTGTGAAGACAAATATGCTGCTTAATGGCAAGAATCCATAACAGATATCTTTTGACATCTGTAGTTATTTTCCCCAGAATTGGGCAAGAAGTCATAAAACATTTTTCTCTACAACCTTTACAATGATTTATTTTCAGGGGAGTGGGGAGGAGAGAATAATATTAGGCTGAAAATAATCCCTTGGATTAAAAAAAAATCAATTTAAATTATTTTTAACATTGGCACAGACAGCGGCTAATTAAGCAATCGCGTGATTAATTCATTATTTGGGCTAATTTGAAACAAGTTCAGATGGTTCAGCAATAGTGCAACTATTGAAATTTTTTTTCACTTGCTAATCTCAAAATAATGTGGTCACAGAGGTAGCTCTGAATACAGAATGGCTCGCATACTTATTTAGCATATTGTCTTCTAACCAATATGGATTTCAAGCTAGTCCAGACTGATGAGATGAAAATCCTGTCGATCTACTACAAGGGTTTCATGTGAAATCAGCTCCTGCAGGCTCAACCCACAGAACAAAACTAGTCTTATTTTGCACCATGTCAATCTCACTCAGACAGTTCACAGAATAGCTGTTGTCAAAAATGTAAAATGTCATACTGGTGCAGCAGGGAGTACCTTTTGAGGCTAAAAAAGCTGAAATAAAAACAGAATTTGCTGGAAATACACAGTAGGCCAGTTGGCATCTGCTTAAAAGAAAAATGGGTAAACATTTCAGGTGAAGATCTATCAGGGGAACTTAAGTTCATTTCTATAAAAAGGTCACTGAAAACAGATCCTAAATATTAGGTAAAAGCAGAAAATAGAAAAGGCTGGTCTGACAACAGGTCAATCGGCATCGATGGAGGGAAGAAGCTCCATTTCAGTTACAGACCCTTTTAAGAACAAAGCAGCAAAAAGTGAGAACAAGCAGAAAAAGAGATGGGAGGGCTGAATGCAAATTTAAGGTAACAGTTAACATATACTCAGAGGACAGAATGGAATTATATATCATTCAAATACAAAATCTCTTACGAAAAAAATATACATTAAAGTAACAAGTAGCAGCAAACATCTGAGAGAGTCTTGATATCCACCCCTTGCTCATTTGCATTAATACTTGCATACATGGCTTTAGCTTTTACTTATACCCTAGTCACACAGCTATGTATCCAATCGCTCTCTCTCAACCTCTCTAAGGTCTCTGTGCCAGCAGACTCTCCGTTCATCATTCAGTCTTGAATGAACCGTAATTTCCCCCAACGAACAAAAAAACGCGCAAAAACACAATCTCTTGATTTTGACCCCCAGCACAAATTATGCACTTGTGTTACCAGCTCCATCATTTCACAATCAATATCTTAGAGCGAAGCAGCCTGCTTGGGACACTGTTTGATCCTAAACTAAGCTTCCAGTGTTAACCCCTCAATCACAATGGAGATAACATTGCTACCTCCAACTCCCACCTCAGACCATCTGCCACTCAAATGCTCATTCACATCTTATGGTTTGATAACTTCAAAGTTTTCCTGGTAGGTTTCACAATCACCAATTACTGTAAACTTGAACTTATCCAGAACTGTTATCAGTTCTATCCTGCACCAAACACCAAATTCTACTTGTTTATCACCCTGCCCTTGCTGGGTTGCGGGTGGGATAGTGTGAGGGCTTGAAAAGTATAAAACATAGGAGCTACTGATGAAAGCAATGTAGGATGCTCTACCACAGAGAGTGATTGAAAAAGTGGTATAGACGCACTTAGGTTAACTTATGAGGGAGAAGAGACAGTTACAATGGCAGATTTAGATAAGAGATGGGAGGATGCTCGTGTAAAGCATACACCATTGTGTATGGCCTGGACTAGTTGGCTTAAAATGATCAGTCTGCATGTCAGATATCTGATTAAATTAAACAGGTTACAAATTTAGAATATAGCACAAGTCTGAGGCCACTGAATTCAATCATCAAAATTCTAAAGATTTGTGTAATACCAGCTCTTTGACTGGGGCAAGACACATGAAACCTCAAATGGTTTATTTCCTTGTTAATGCTCTTCATCATAAGCACAAAACATTAAAAGGTCACCATTTCCACTCCACCACAAACTAACAAACAAGCTTAATACTGGTTCACACAAGAATAGTTAATTAATACAATGCAGTAAGAAACCAGCTCTCCTCTCTCATTCACACTACCCCAGGAACTGAGAAAATATATTTCAGCCTACGAATGAATCGCAATGCAAAAATCTTCCAAGCTACAAAATCGGGGTGGCACGGAAGTACAGTGGTTAGCTTGGCTGCCTCATAGGGCCAGGGACCTGGGTTTGATTCCTGGCTTGGGTTACTGTCTGTGGAGTTTGTACATTCTCCTACGTTTGCATGGGTTTCCTCCGGGCGCTCTGGTTTCCTCCCACAGTTCAAAGGTGTGCAGGTTAGGTGAATTGGCCATGCTAAATTCTCCCTCAGTGTACCCAAACAAGACGACTAGGGAATTTTCACAGTAATTTCATTGCACTGTTAACGTATGCCTACTTGTGACTAATAAACTTTACTACTTTTCCAAACGTAGTGGAGAAGTCACACTGCAGTATGATTGGTATCTTTTGGGGTTAAAGCCACAGACATCTCTTATTACTTGGTTAGTTCCTAGTCACATAGATATATTAAAGCAACTGCTTTATCTGTAATGTTAAATGGTCACTGTGGGCCTACATAAGCACATTATTTTAAAGTCAGGTACCTATTGTCTAGTTCACAGAAATGTTCAACGATAAGCAATTTGAGAAGAGAAAAACAGGATTGCATTGTCATCTATACAATTTGCACATATTTCAAGTACAGTTACTGACCCATGCAAGACGTGGAGCATAAATTCAGATCAAATTCTGGATAAATTAATATTAGTTCTTCAGAAATTCTGTCAGCTCTCATTGACCTCGCAAGAGAATGCTGATAGTTGATCTCGCTTTTCCAGTAATATTGCAGGCTTTTTTTGAAAATAATTGCTCACTACAGCTTGTGCACTTCTAAAATGACCTTGCCAACACGCATATGGGAGACAGTCAAGTTGTGGTTGGGTGCAAATAAAGCCCAACCTAGCTAAACAATTGGATTAGAGAAATAGTGCTTTGGAGAATGAGTATATAATATCAAGGTGGACCAGCTATTTTGTGATCTCAGCAGTACCCTTGAACTCTTATCCCGAACCATAGTGTACTGCAATAAATTTCTAAGTAATACTGAGACCAGTAACTTGACAGGCTGCTGACGCTGCAGCTATGCAACAAGCCTTCATCTGTCCATTAGAACTGCAGATTTTCACAATGTAGCAGTCTATTAATAAATAATCAATTCAAGGCCTCAAATGAGTTATACTCAGCTTAAGTGCCACACCCCAATTATCAATCTAAACACTTCTGGAGTAGAGGATCATCAGGCAAATGAGACACAGAGCCAGGCTACATTTCAAAATAGCCTTGGATGAAATTACCAAAGTTACTTTATCTTCAGAGACACCTCTTCTATTTCCTGGTCTAGGTCATTATGCACCAGAATACTACATGATAGGATTTTCATTTTGGTCTCATTTAAGGAAGTAGAAGCTTATCTTTTTTGTGGAAGCAATCATTTCTTTTGTTCACACAAGGGTCAAGATCCTTTAAGCTGCATCACCGTACCTGGTATACGAAACCTAAATATTTCATTTTGATCGGTAATGGGCAAACTTTGAAAGTCTGTTACATAGGATGTATGTGTGGACATCTGAGGGCACTAGTAAATCAGGGACAGTCAGGAAGAATGTGGGCAGTAGCAGATCTTGCTTGACTAATTAAAAGCGAGGGAAGTGCAGTGAACTTCAGAAGACATGTGGAAACCATCACCCGGGAGCTGGCTGCAAAAATGAATATGAGTATTGAAAGAAATATAGTTATATGAAGAGGAGTGATTAAGGGACAAAAAGCAAGGAATCAAAATAAGTAGATGGTTTTGGTTTGCCTTAGAAACTTGCTGAGAACACAACTGTTTTTAAGACTAAAGAATTGAACATAGGTACATATCAAATTTTGGTGGCAGATGTGATTGAACAGAAAAATATCAAGTAGTACACTTTGGAGAAAGGACGAGAAACAACTAGTATCTCAAGGAACATCCTTAGCAATGGGTACCTGAGAATCTAAGATGCAGGTGGAAAGAACAGAGTCAAATTAAGAGGATAGTATAAAGATTCAAAAGGAGTACCAACAGCAAGTGGTTGTGTTCTTTGTAAAATATCAAAAAGCTAAGAAACTGAAATACCTAAACATAGAACATAGAACACTACAGCACAAACAGGCCCTTCGGTCCACGAGTTGCGCCGATCACATCAACATCTATCTATAACCCCCAATCCCATAAAACCCCATATACTCATCCAGAAGTCTTTTAAAAGACCCCAGCGAGTTCGCCTCCACCACCACTGATGGCAGCCGATTCCATTCACTCACCACCCTCTGAGTGAAAAACTTACCCCTAACATCACTTCTGTACTTTCCTCCCCGCACCTTAAACCTGTGTCCTCTCGTAGCGACCATTTCAACCCGGGGAAATAGCCTCTGAGAATCCACCCTATCTATTCCTCTCAACATTTTATAAACCTCTATCAGGTCGCCTCTCAACCTACGTCTCTCCAGGGAAAAGAGACCCAGTTCCCTCAACCTAACTTCATAAGGCATGCCTCCCAGTCCAGGCAACATCCTTGTAAATCTCCTCTGTACCCTGACTTACGCATGACTCTGCGTAAGTCATCATCTGAAATAAAAGGCTATATATTAGACTTGGTATTATGGGATCCTAAAGGAGAAGAAAACTTGGGAATCTTAATGTGTGGGTAATTCAAACCTACAGCTAGACAGAGATGTAACAGTACATCTAAGAAAGAGAATAGATTCATTTATGGTGTGGAGATGCCAGTGTTGGACTGGGGTAGGCACAGTAAGAAGTCTCACAACACCAAGTTAAAGTCCAAATTGTGCGGAGGGTGTGGAGAGTCTGCAGAAGGATCTAGATAGGCTGGGCGAATGGGCCAGGAAATGGCAAATGGAATTTAATGTTGGCAAGTGTGAGGTGGTCCACTTTGGTAGGAAGAATGGTAGGAAGGACTATTACTTACGTGGCGAAAAACTGCAGCAGGCGACGGTGCAGAGGGACCTCGGGGTCCTTGTGCATGAGTCGCAAAAACCCAGCCTGCAGGTGCAGCAGGTGGTCAGGAAGGCGAATGGGATGCTGGCCTTCATAGCGAGGGGGATTGAATATAAAAGTAGGGAGGTCTTGCTGCAGCTGTATAGGGCATTGGTGAGGCCGCAGCTGGAGTACTGTGTGCAGTTTTGGGCGCCGCACCTGCGCAAGGATATTTTGGCCTTGGAGGGAGTGCAGAGGAGGTTTACTAGGCTGATACCGGAGTTGAGGGGGTTGAGCTATGAGGAGAGGCTGAATAAACTAGGCTTGTACTCGTTAGAGTTTAGAAGAATGAGGGGAGATCTCATTGAGACGTATAAGATGATGAATGGGATGGATAGGATAGAGGTGGAAAGACTCTTCCCGCTCAAAAAAGACAGTAGGACTAGGGGGCACAGCCTCAAGATAAAGGGGGGGCGGTTCAGAACGGAGTTGAGGAGGAACTTCTTCACTCAAAGGGTGGTGAATCTCTGGAATTCTCTGCCCGTTGAAGTGGTGGAGGCTGCCTCGCTAAATATTTTTAAGAAGCGGGTTGATGGGTTTTTGATAAGAGAGGGGATTAAGGGTTATGGGGAGAGGGCGGGAAAGTGGAACTGAGCCACGACAGATCAGCCATGATCTTATTGAATGGCGGGGCAGGCTCGAAGGGCCAGATGGCCTACTCCTGCTCCTATTTCTTATGTTCTTATGTTCTTACAAGCTTTTGGAGCACTGCCTCTTCGTCAGGTGAGTGAAGAGTTGGGTTCACATACAGCGTATATATAGACACAAACTCAATTACAAGATAATGGTTGGAATGCGAGTCTTAACAGGTAATCATGTCTTTACAGCTGCAGACAACGCAAGTGGAGAGAGGGTTAAGCACAGGTTAAAGAGGTGTGAATGAGCCCAAGATCCTGGTTGAGGCTGTCCTCGTGTGCGGAACGTGGCCATCAGTTTCTGCGCTTGGCTTCATGTCACACTATCTGTAACCCTCACAACTTGCCTGGGCTTGCAAAATCTCGCTAACTCTCCTGGCTTGAGACAATTCACATCTCTTTAACCTGTGCTTAACCCTCTCTCCACTTGAATTTTCTGCACCTGTAAAGACATAGTTACCTGTTAAGACTCACCTTCAACCATTATCTTGTAATTGAGTTTATGTCTATATATGTGCTGTTTGTGAACCCAATTCTTCACTCATCTGATGAAGGGGCAGTGCTCCGAAAGCTCATACTACCAAATAAACCTGTTGGACTTTAACCTGGTGTTGTGAGACTTCATACTGTAGCTTCATTTAATACACAGCAAAAATAATTTCCTAAAGCAGCAGAGACACCAACCAGTAAGGAAGCAGGTGATTCTTGATTTAGCTAATGAACCAGAAATAGTCATCACTTTACCCTAGATTTTCAGTGTGGCCAGGGAGTAGCTCTGAATCTCCAGTCTTCCACTGGGATATTTGTCCATGTCAGTTGGCAAAATGTCTCATTGCTGGTGGCAGAACTACTCTGCGTATGTGTAACAGGACTCAAGGAATCCACACCCACTGCTACCTCAGGGTTTCTGAGACTTCACAGAAAATAAATATCAAAAAGCTTGATAAAAGGGAGAGGTATTGGCAAAAATATGAAATATGGATTAGTTAATGTTTGAACTATCAACAATTCTGTTCAGAAGATATCCTCTTGGAAAGTAACCTCAAAATATAAAGTACTGTAATTTATTAAATAATTCCTTTAAATCAATCAAGCCAAATTATGTCTCAAAATGTAGGCAACATTGGTCATATGGACTGCCTTTATCCCAGATGCCTTGAGGTGGACCTTTCTGTTAACCTACGCTATTAATCAATTTCTCATGCTTAAATTGTATTAATTACAGTTTTCAAAAGCATCATGCTTTCACTGCCCAAGGGAGATGGCCCAGTGATGATTTAGCCAGGTGTGCAACCATAAAATGCAGAATATATTCGATCAGAAGTTAGGTAAGAAGCCCATTCTGGTTACCTTCAAACATTAGGAATAAAAAGCTGGAAACTTCCAAAAGAAACCATATCTTGATATATCTTAATCATTCTTTGTGCTTGAACTTCTCCCGGGAATCCTTTTCTCCTCAGATTGCACAAGCTTTGGGATTTGTTGTTTGTTATCTGTTGTCTGTTGGATTGAGTGATATAGGTTTTGTACTGTGGGTGTAGATTTTGTACGCTATTAGAATCTCAGATGTTTGTTCATGTTCTATTGCTAAAAATAGTGATTTATGTGCTCAGGAGTTTTCAAATCAAAGAAAACTTAAAATATTTCACAGCTTCCAGAGTTAAACAAAATCAGATTTCTCCCTTTGCAACAGTAATAGTTTGCTTAATGAACTGAATTTTTTTTATAACATGTATAATAGTATATATCATTTTCACAGTGGCATGAACCACTGAGAACAAAATATTACTGATGAACTCATTATAGAGCCTTTGTTTTTCAAAACTCACGTCTACTTATGGTTAATTATGCCAGATTTAGATTTTCGGAAGGCCTTTTTATAAACACACTACAGAATAGCTAAAGCTTTAAAATGCAGAAATAACACAGGTTTAATAACTGGCACAGGCCACGTTATATATGGTTGTAATAAAGCTTCATAAATCTGTCACTAACATTCAACAAATATAGGGGAGGGCCAACAATGGGAAGGTTATCATTTAATTCTCTTATTGGTTCAGGGGAGAGTTTTACCTCAGACATTTCCAACTATTCAACTTAAGTTCTAAAAATATATGAACCATTCCAATGACATTCTATAATTTTCCAGGTATCAGGTTCTTAATCTTACGTCTGAGAGCATTCCGTTAGATGCAAGCTTGAAACAGGAAGGGACAGCACTAGCAAAGACTAGTGTCTAGAACAATTTAACATGGAACCGCAGTTTCTCAAAATCTTGCTTCACCCAATAGCTCTGCTGTCACCCACCTCTCTTCTCGCCCCAAGCCCACCTTCAATCCTGGGCTAGATTTTATTCCATTTAACTGGCCTGATGAGGAGTATAAAGGAAAATATTAGCCATTTTCTGAGAACTCCAAATGAAAGATGCAAAGCAAAGTGGTCACAGTTTTTTTCAAAAAGATTGCCTATACCAGGCATAAAGCTAAACATATACTCATGCTCAAAGGACTGAATTGGTGCATACATAGATGTTGTCCACTTCAATTTCATAATAATTTCTAAAGAATTTTTTATTGTAAAAGAAGTTAAAGATCACTGCCTCTGTATCAAATTCAATAATTTGGCTCTGACTCAATAAGTTAACAAAACAAGTGGCAGGTTTTCGTTTTTAATCAAGTGCAATGTTGCACCTTTCCTTTAACTTTTTTGCTTAAACACTAAAACCTCTGCCTTGCACACATAATTGTGAATAATTACCCACCACCAATGTAACGTTGCAACACTTTATTTCTCCCACCTTCTTGTGCTTAACTGTGCTTAACAGTGGGATATACTGCCCACGTTATCATTTGGTGAGAAGCTGTAATTTGTTTCTCAAAACAAAAATACAAGAACATGCCAGAACAGCATATCCCTCGATGTCAACATGCTTCACCAATCTTTGGTGTCTGTTGTCACCAAAAGTAAGCCAAATGAACCAACTCATGGAGATTGAAATACCAGAATTAAATTTGACATTGGTTAAACTGCAGAAATTCTAGTTATTTTATAGCCAAGCTACTGAAAGTTATTAAACAAGTGACAGACATACCAGATAAAACTGTGTAAAAATTTAATTGTGACCATTTTTTAATGCCAAATGTCTAGGGGCTGACTTTTACCAGGGTAATCTTCTAAGGAGTTAACATGCATTTATGATTGGAATGGAATAAAGTGATAAACTAGCACCAACTAATTCATATTAATTATCATACGAGATCATTTGTATAATGAGTAAAAAGAAAGTAAAACTTAAATATTTCAATAACATTCGTACATTTACCAGTAAATCGATTTATTAACACCTCCAGGAATATAATTTGGTTCAGAAATTTTGGGCTTTTTTTCTCTGAAAACTTTTTCCCTGAAGACTTTTACAAGAAGTATATGAAAAATTATGGTTGATTAAGCAAAGAACATGGGAGTCAACTTTTACGAGATCAACTTTTACATGAGTTATATGTGGTAAATAGTCAAAACACATGATGCATTTTGCCATTTATGGCACCTCTGAAGTTGGCAGCTAACTGCAAATGGCAATGACCTACACAATCGACAGAAATAGTGCAGGCCAATCAATACAAACCTCAAATGATGACAGATCTGGATTATCAGAATATTAAGCTGTCGCTCTCCCTGCCACCAGAGGGTTGCTACATTTCTTTTGCCTCTGTTGGCATAGGTAAACCTTTCACAACCACTGGACAAGGTAGCTGGGCCAAACAAAAGGCGTGCTGTTCATGTAAACAAGAGCAATTTTAACAATGCTGGCAGTGGGAGCCAAAAGTGTATTTACATCAGAAAGGCAGCAATGAATTCTGTCAGCACACATACTTAGCTGTACATGCTGGGACACAGTTACTGTTTAGAATCTTTTATTTATAAAGGTTTGATAACAGTAATCTATTTAAGAAATTCAAAGTCACTTGCAAGCTTCAACAGAGATCATCAAAATTAATCACTGAATCATTCTGACCTAGCACAATTGAAAACAATTTCTGAAATGCAGGTCAACAGCAGAGACACAGTCAGCAATTTGCAATGCTAACAAGTCTACAGGTCAGACCATCTCAGTAGCCAGATAAACAAGGAGATCAGCCATACAGCGACATCGTAGCACTCTGATGATTCATGTCCACTTTCCTGGAAATGCAATGATTCATCTGTCAAGAGTCATAAATTCAGCAAGCTACTCTGGATGTACAATGCAAGGAAATATCTTCCATGTTATGCAGCTTCTCTAAGTCTAAAGCCATTACTAGTCAAACATCCCTAATTCTTGAGTTTCCAACACACAATGTTATGCACTCCAGAATTATTATTTCTATACAGGTGCTCCACTGGTTTATACCTGTACAGAAAAATGTCAACCAAGTAGAAAAAAGTGCACTGAAACAAACCTATGTATCTCATTTTGATCTGAAATGTAGTGTCTTCTGCAGTTAAAAGGAAATGGAAAATTAATTTGAAATACGTGCTAGGCATTTCCCAGATTTTAAAAAACTAAATCAAGAAACACACTTTAGTCATATTCAGCCATTCTGAAAGCATGTTTTAAACAGCATGTTTTAAAACAGCAAAGCATCTCCCTGATTTGCAGCCTTGTTCTAAAAAAAACCAAGTCATTTCAAAACGTGCGCCCCAAAAAACACTGATTACTTTTAACCTCAACCAGAAACAGGAGGAAGTGCATATATTTTGTTTTACACTTATTATTAGCCCCCATGACTTTGGTTCCTGTAGTATCTTTAGCAAGATGATAAAGGAATAGAGAATTGTTTGGGTGAACCTGTCGTAGAAATGCTAGCTTTACTGCACTCCACCATTAAAATAGAAAAATCTATCAAGCACCACAGTGACCCATATCATTGTGCCATGATATGGCAAGACACAAGTTCATGCCCACTAACTCCCATGGGTTGCATTCTTGTGTCAGACAGCGTAAAAGGCAAGGGGGCCAAAAACAATAATCTAATTTTATTATTTTTGCCCCTTCTTACATTAGATCATTAACAGCATCAATCAGCGACAGAGCAGCAGATCCAACCTCACCCTCCTTCTGGTTGTGGAAAAACCAATGTAGGGAAGGGAAATTAAATTGCTTAATACGGCACAGAATCAATACTTGCCCAAATTCAGAAACTATGTGGTATTATCTATTTCCAATATTCTCTAGTTTGTTTCGATAGGTTCTATCCTCTAAATTAATTTATTTTTGAAGGAAGAAAAACAGGTTTTCCTGCCATTTTTTTCATCATTTCTTTCCTTGTCCTTATTCCTCATCCTGCTGCCTCTGTCAAGAGTTTAACTCCGCTGGACTAAAACAAGATAATGCTGGAAGCAATCAAGCAAGTCACCAACTGTGCGGAGAAATGACAAGTTAAAGGTTTGGGTGTAACCCTTTATCAGGAACTACAAAAACAATACAGCTGAGTGGCATTAAGAAAGGAATAGAAGAGACAAGATTTTTAAAAAAAACACAAGGTGTAAAAAATGACCTGCAAAATGCTTAAAAAGAAAATGAGTTAGTTATATGGTTAAAATAATGATATGAAATGAGAGGAAAAGCATAATGGAAATCATTTAAGAAGCATGGAAAAAAACAAATAGCTGAGTCAGTATTGCAGAGCTAGTGAGGGAGATAAAGCAGGTTTGAAATGAAAAGAAGGGCTAACAAGTGGAATAAAATCCAATGTCGTAGGATAAAGAAAGACAGGTAGGCACTCAAGGGTGCAGACTAGATGATCTACAGTCCCTACTCCAAGGGCTGTAGGTTCAGGTGAAGTGTTCCAGGAACTCATCTGCTCCCTCCATTGATGTTGACAGCTGCCGTCTATTCCCAGCATTTAAAACTTGCTATACTTATTTATCCCACTGCCTGTCAATAATTCAGTCAAGTGACCACTGCTCACCTCAGCTATTTGACCCTGAAAGATTACTACAGCAATTTTGACCCACATTTGATAACTGTACAGCACACATTTCTTTTAGGGACCACTCTATAGCTGTCGGGAAGGAAGACTCTGTTCAATTCTAACATCCCTGAAACACATAATGAGGCCAATTATACCAACATTGCCGTGCCAGAAATCTGCTAATTTAACACAGAGCAAGGAATCAGTCTGGGATCTACCAGATCTGCCACAGTTGAGGGCTGCAGGTGCAATTGCTGACCAGTCCTTTGAAAAACATCTCACTCTTTAAAACTCTCCCATGTTTCTTTCCCTTTAAGGGTGGGGAAAATTTTTGAAATACATAATAACGCTGAAAAAAAGATACGTTGCTGTTACCAGGACAAACACAAGAATACCAAATTTCAAACAGTCATAACTTATACCACCGGAAAAAGGATGCTGACTGGTTAGCAAGTCGACTCTGATTGCTTTTCTGCATGGCAAACCTCAGCCAAAGAGGAACAATGGGGCTCTCCAAGCTCTCAGGTAATTCATAAAAGGTGCAACACTTGAATATAATCCTGTTGTTTACAGTGAATGAGTCCCTGCATACGACTGCATGTCATTTCTAAGAAGCACAAGTGAGCTAAGTTATGA
Organism: Carcharhinus amblyrhynchos; assembly: GCF_965287045.1. Taxonomy (NCBI): domain Eukaryota; kingdom Metazoa; phylum Chordata; class Chondrichthyes; order Carcharhiniformes; family Carcharhinidae; genus Carcharhinus; species Carcharhinus amblyrhynchos. Next base: position 49,159,234 of record NC_137327.1, read on the forward strand.
GTTCAACTCACTATTTTAAAAATGGGTAAAAATATATTAGGAACAGTCTTCATTCCACAAGGAGGCCCACACTTGACAAATGCTTGAAACATTCATATTACACTTATAAAAAATCCAAGACATCACCAAACTGAAAGTCTATCCCTATGAAAACATCAATCATGACTTTATACCTTTATGATCGCACAGTGGTCATCAATAAATAACTTCAATGAACTTTGAAAGTACATGTCTACTTGCTGAGATCTATAAAATATATGTACTCCTTCCTGTTTCTGGAGGAGGTTAAAAGTAATCAGTGCTTTTTGGGGCACACATTTTGAAATGACTATTTCATCCCATCAATTTGGTTTTCTCCTTTCTGCAATAACTGGGAATCGCCAAGTATAGCCCGTCAAATAAATCTAACTGTGCGTTTCATGACTCATCTGCAACTTTGGTCGAATTAGATCTATAAAGCACCTTCCAAACGCACAACTTTTACCACCTAGAAGAACAACGGCAGCAGATGCAAGGGAACAGCACCACTTGCAAACTCCCCTCGAAGCCACACATCATCCTGACTTGGAAATATATCACCAGTCCTTTACTGTCGCAGTGTCAAAATCATGGAACTCCCTTTCTAACAGCACTGAGTTTATCTACACCATATGGACTGCATTGGTTCAAGAAGGCAACTCACCATGACCTTCCTGGGGGCAATAAACATTGCATTAGCCACTGACCCTGTATTCAGTGATTGAACTAGTAAAAGTTGTCATATAACCAACATATACACAGAATTAAGTAAAAATGGCTAACCACTTAAATGTGCCATTGCATCCAGAAGTTATGTTACAAATAAGTTTGGGTTGCTGGCCCTGGAGACATGGAAACCTACTTAAATAGCTAAGTTTCCAAAAGGCTTCCAGAGACAAAGGGAAATCACAGCCCCTTTTGTTGAACACCACTAATGTTTTTTTCTGTTTAAAAAAAACTCTTAGCTCCAATTTAAAATCTTAGATTATATTGTTAGGCTCTCACAAGGATGGGGAGGGGTGGACGGAGATGGAGGAGTGGGTGGGAGAGCAGGGCTGGAGGAAAGAGAAGGAATGATTTGGGATTGCAACCAGCAAAGAAATCCCAAATGCAACTTACCTGCTTTATGGCAGCTAGTGCTGTAAAAAGGGCTTTCTTACCCTCAACTCTGCTGCACTCAACTGAAGGCCTCAGGAACCGACTGCATTGCACTTTTCTCATCCATCCCAAGTTGAAACGTTGGGCAAGAAGTGCAACTGCACTTCAAAGTAATTAAATAGGAGTGGAGTGGCAACCCAACTGTGATTGTCACTTCTCAAAGCTCTGGCCCAATGATGCATGGCTGTCGCATCAAGCTGAGTTTAGGGTTGAGCACACTTTTGGTATTGGGAATTTTCCTGAATTGGAAATGTTCCATGCTGGCACCGAAAACTGCCTTTTATATGACTGCATACTTACAAATATCAATTTGTAAGTATGCACATGAAACATCCATTATCAGTGATTACATCAGTGGAATACCGTGCATGTACAAAGCTTATTCATTCCATGTTTATCAGCTCATTGCACATGTGCACAGGAAACCATTTGGCCCATTGCATCCAACCAACTGACAAGTAGTCATCCACCTGTATCCTGGTTTGTACCCTTGTAGGTTAGGCACTCCAAGTGATTATATATCCACTTTTTAACATGAAAGGTTTCTGTCTCTAGCACCCTTTTAAACAAAGGGTTCCAGATCTTTGCCACTTTTTGGATGGAAAAAAAGTCCCTGCTAGTCTCTCCAACTCCTACCCTAAATCTGTCCCCTCTGGTCATGAACCCTCTGCCCAAGGGGACCAAGTCCTTTCCATCCACTTTATCCAGATTCTACAATTTTGTATATTTCAGTTAGGTCTCTTCTCGGCCTCCTCTGTTCCAAAAAAAAACCCTATCCAATCTTTTCTCATAACTAAAATTTGACAACATCCTTGAAAATCTCCTCTCTACCCTCTCCAGTGCAATCACATTTTTCCTATTGATCAGAACTGTACTCAGTACTTTAGCTGTGACCAAATTAGCATTTTATAAGGACTTAGCATTATTTCCAAGTTCTTGCATTCTATGTCTCAGCTACTTAAGGCTAACATTCAGTATACCTTCTTAACCACATTAGCTACCTGTCCAGTCACCTTCAAGGATCTGAGGACTTGAACTCCACTCAGTATCCTACTATTTACTGTGTATTCCTTTGCTTGGTTATCTTTCTATAAATCCATTAGTTTGCACTTCTCCAAATTAAATTCCATTTGCCATTGGTCCACCTAACCAATTAGTCCAATGATACCTTTCTGCAACTTATAGCTTTCTTCTTCATTATCAATCACACTGTTAGCTTTGGCATCATCTGCAAACTTCTAAGTCATATCCCTACTTCAAGGCCAAATCATTGATATACACCATAAAAAGCAAGGGAGCTAGTACTGAGCCTTGCAGGACCCCATTAGAAGCAGCCTTCCAGACCAAAAAAAACCTAACACCTATAAACACTACCCTTTGCTGCCTGCTTGAGTCAATTTTGGATCCAATTCACCGCTTTGTCTTGGATCACATGGGCTTTCACTACAGTGACCAGCATACCATGTGGGACTGAATCAAAGGACTTGCTAAAATCCATTTAGACGACTTCAACTGTACTACTCTCAATCAACTCTTCTTACGACCTCCTCAAAAAATGTAATATCAGCCACGGCATTTTTTTAAAAAATAGATCCATGCTGACTGCTTTTAATTAGTCAGAGATTTACAGTATGGAAACAGGCCCTTCAGCTCAACCTGTCCATGCGCTTTATGTTTTAAACCGCAATTGCCTGCATTTGGCCCATATCCCTCTATATCCAACTTACCCATTTAACTATCTAAACACTTTTTAAATGACAAAATTGGACCTGCCTCTACTACTACCACTAGCAGCTTATTCCAGACACTCACCATCCTCTGTATGGAAAAATTGCCCCTCTGGATCTTTTTGTATCTCTCCCCTCTCATCTTAAACCTATGCCCTCCAGTTTCAGGCTCCCCTACCTTTGGGAAGAGATATTGACTATGTAGCTGATCTATGCCCCTTGTTATTTTGTGGACCTCGAGAAGATCATCTCCAAGCCTCCTACGCTCCAGAGAAAAGAGTCCCAGTCTATCCAGCCTCTCCTTATAACTCAAACTATCAAGTCCCGGTAGCATCCTAGTAAATCTTTTTTGCACTCTTTCTAGTTTAATAATATCCTTTCCATAATAGGGTGACCAGTACACAGTGTACAACTGAACAAAGTACACTAGTGCCTTCTAAAGGAAGAATTTTTTGTGATGAATTTTGCAATTCATTTGCAAATATTGAAATGATTCTCCTGATCAAACTGTTGACTCCTCCTGTGTCCAATTCATGTCCCATTTCCACCACCATTACTCCAATTACAAACACATTAGTTGACTAGTTTGCAACAGTACACAACCTAACCTGTCAAAAAGTTTCTTTTGCAACCATTGTAGTTACACAATTATCCTGATGTTGCTTTTTAAAATCTAATAAATACAGCTTTTTGTTACAACTCCCCAAAGTGTGCAATCCACATAATTCAGACCAGCTTACCTGTGGGGTAAGAACAGTGTTCTCTTCTTTGCCTCCTACTTGCATTACAATTAAAAGCCAGCAATGTAGGAGGCAAAAAGGTTCCAAATGTTTCATCAAAATAACCATAAAATCTATGCAGTGTACTTGAAGTTTAGAAATAATATTTTCACATTCTTTTAACTAAATTCCTACTTAACGTATGTGGTGTGCAAATTACACAAAAATAAAAGACCTTGAAAGAAGGGGAATATTTCACTTGACCATTGACCACAATTTAGTGTCAAATTTCTCTAGGGTCATCCCAGTAATATGATACAAATTATATCTCACAGATCTTCCCACTGCCTCTTCCATTTTTTTTTAAACATTTAGCGTGCAGGTTTCCTACATTGAGGATACATGGAGTCTTGTTTCTCACTTAATATATGCACTCACTAAGTAAGAAGAAGCCATTAATAGAGAAGCCATAAATAACACAAGAGTATAACCAGCAGTTAAATCTTTGCTTCATTTGCACTTTGCAGCATATCAATTAAATAGAATAAATAGACAAATAACTACCATTATTTAAAACAAAGAGAAAGGCCTCCTCTCAAAACTAGTTCTTTATTCTTAAAATAATTAATAAGTGGAATAGATTTCGTCCCCAGCACATTTTGCCTGACAAGGTCAATATCAAATACGGAATACAGAAATGCCACAAATGCATTCTATTAGAGGAAGGAATGGGAAATATTCAGAGTGTGACTAAGGTAGACAAGAGGAGATGTTCATTGTGCCATACTGGAACTCCTTGCAACACTGCAATCTTCAAAAGTGAGAAGGAAATTAATAGAAACAAGCATTCTACTATTAAATCTACATGCATTATAATTAGATGAATAGCTGAATAACTAAACAGAGACAAAAGCTATACCAGGATATGCAGTAAAAACTATCATGTCTTTAATCACCAATGAAGCCTCAGAGTACCATTGTGGTCATTATAACAGGAAGTGAGTGACTATTAGAGCACAGTTTTTTTGTTAAACAGCAGCTAGTGTAATAGTACAGATGTGTGAGCAGTGTGGACACTGCAATACCCATTAGCAATTGCTCGGACTTGCTTAAATTGAACTGATCACTCACTACATTTCCTCCTAAGTCAACCCTTGAGCACCATTCATTTAAAATAAAAAACCTAGCTATACTAGTTTTATGTCCTCTCATTTCTTAATGCGACTGAAGAATGGCTAAAAAGTCAAGGCTTTATTGCTGCTTGTCATTCATGCTTCATTAACAATGAGAGAACTGGAGGAACGGCTGATATTACATTAGGTTGGAAGTTACTAAGGCAGTTCCAAGCATTAGATAATTTGAGATCACCCAGAAAGGAGAATTTAGGACAATAAAAGACAACAAACCAGATTTAAAATTGGTCTGTAGCGAATCACATATCAAATGCAAGTATAAGCATTTCCAGATCTAAAAATCAATGAATTGATGGGAGAAAGAAACTGGTTAAGTTTAATTAACAAAAAGAAATATCAGAGCAAGGAGCAGACATGGAGGGACATGAAAGGACATGAAGAAGAAGGGGTGTTTTATATTGCTTATGTTATGCCACTATAGAACTTTGGCCTTAAATAATTTGGTGAATTAATTGTTGATGGTGATTCTACATTTAAGGGAAAAATATAAAATTACCTGTCAGAAACTAATACACCATAGGAATTCTGAAATTAATCCAAGAGAACTATGTGGATAAGAAATCAACTCTTCACAGAACCCACATCTACTGGAAGAGAGTGAGAACAACCACTAACCTACCTGCAAAGATTGAGCAAATTATTCCTAGCTCCACTAGACACTGCAAACCTACATGATGGAAAATTATTGATAGGATTTGTTAATTGATCTAAAAGAAAAGAAGCCCTGAGTGATCAGTTTAAATTGTCCTTGAGCCTTCAGCTTTCTACATGTGCTATCTTCAAAATATTGTTTGGACTCTGTCAATTTGCTATCTGTGCAACATAGTATACTAAATTAAAGAACCATTTTATAAGTTCAAAAGGAAACATCAGAAGAAGACATCGCTTAATAAGCCTTTAATAGCAGTAGTTACGTAGAGTTTACTGAAAAAGAACATGCATGCAACAGGCTTTTCTGGTATTTAAGAAAGCTTCCTATACAAAACAATCTTCAATAATCATGTTAGTTCTACTCCCAGACTGCAACGTGAACAGGATGAGCCATCTTGATTCCAAAAGTGAAAATACTGGAAAATCTCAGCAAGTCTGGCTGCAACTGTTAGGGGAGAAAAGAGCTGATGCTGAGTCCAAAGGACCCTTTGTCAAAGTCATCTTGATTGGTCAGACTGTGAATAGTAGGAAAATGGGTCTTAAATATAAAAGACACAGACTCAAAAGGATGTAGTGGACAACTGGATTAGCCATCCACAACCAGATCTGGCTAGACCACATAAATCACTACTGAGTTCTGCTCTCAGCCACTAAAAAGGTCCCCATTCAAAGAACATCCTGGAATACAAGGCTAATTCCTGATTTCATGTCTCTACTGCAAACCGTTCTGTTAAACTCCTCTGCTCTGGCACTCCAACCTCACCAATAATAAGTTTAAGGAGCTCATTGACTTTTGCCATTAAGATAGAGATCCTCTAATCCATTACTCCCCTCCACTAGTCCAGACATTCTCTGCATCCTTCCTCAATGCCCTTCTCAACTTTGATCTCACTAAAGCTTTGACTACTAACTTCCCCTCTTGGTCCCCACGTTAGCCGATATAGATAATGGTTTGCTCTCTTCAGGTGTTGGCGCCCTTTCATTTGATCAGTCATCACACCCCTCCTCAAAAATCAAATCTTTTACCCCACTATTGTTGGGAATTATTGCCCAATCTCCTTTTTTTGTTCAAAATCCTTGTTGCCACCTCAAATCCACGCACATTTTCCATAGAACTTCAGGTTTGGATTATTCCAATCAGGTTTCCACTCTTGCCATAGTAGTGAAACCGCGCTTAAAGTTACAAATGCTGTGACAAAACATAGAACACTACAGCACAAACAGGCCCTTCGGCCCACAAGGTGCACCAATCGCATCCATACCTACCAAGCCATAGAACTATCTGTAACCCCCAATCCCATTAGATCCCATATACTCATCCAGAAGTCTTTTTAAAGACCCCAGCGAGTTCGCCTCTACCACCACCGACAGCAGCTGATTCCACTCACCCACCAGCCTGAGTGAAAAACTTACCCCTCGCATCTCCTCTGTACTTGCTTCCCAGCACCTTAAACTGTGTCCTCTTGTAGCCACCATTTCAGCCCTGGAAATAGCCTCTGAGAATCCACCCTATCTATTCTTCTCAACATTTTATAGACCTCTATCAGGTCGTCTCTCAACCTTTGTCTCTCCCGGGAGAAGAGACCTAGCTCCCTCAACCTACCTTCGTAAGGCATGCTTCCCAATCCAGGCAACATCCTTGTAAATCTCCTCTGCACCCTCTCAATAGCTTCCATATCCTTCTTGTAGTGAGGCGACCAGAACTGCGCACAGGGGTCTGACAAGGGTTTTATAAAGTTGCAGCATTACCTCCTGCCTCCTAAACTCAATCTCTCGATTAATGCAGGCCAGTACACCATACACCTTCTTGACTACATCCTCCACCTGCAAGGCCGATTTAAGAATCCTATGGACCCAGACCCCAAGATCCTTCTGCTCTTCAACACTGCTAAGACTCCTCCCCTTGATATTGTAGATCATCAAGATCCACCCAGCCGTGATGTCAAGCCCTGTCCCAAATGGCATAATTGCCCTCCTGACCACACTCGCCCTCAGCTCAAACAATGCAAGGAACAAAATTACAGATCACTGCTTCAGTGCTTTGTAATTGATGAATCCATCAATTGTAGCCCCCCCCCCCCCCCGTATTGACTACTCCTGTTCCTATTTCTTATGTTTTTAAGATGTGAAATTCTTCTACATTGATTTAAATTACTAAGATAAACCTTCTCTCCTCATCCTTCTCAATCCATCTGCAGCCTTTGACATGGTTAACCACTCGATCCTCCAAATGCCTCTCCATCATCATCCATTCGGCTGGGTGGTACTATTCTCCCATTTCCATTCTTATCTAACCATTACTAGAATATTACCTGCAATGGGTTCTTTTCCTGCTCCCATACTCTACCTATCCCCCCCAACCCAGTCCCTAAGGATGTGTCCTTGGTCCTCCCCTATTCCTCATCTACTTATTGTTCCTTGGTAATATCATCCGAAAACACAGCTTCAGTTTTTGCCGTCGATTCCCAGTTCTTCCGCACTATCAATTCACTTGACTCTTCCATTGTTGCTAAATTATAGGTGGTTTGACCAACATCCACTACTGGATGAGTAGAGATTTTCTCCAATTAAATATGAGGAAAAATGAAGCCTTTGTTTTTGGTTCTCGCTCCAAATATATTTCTTAACGACTGACTCCATTTCTCTGCTTGGCAACAGTCTGAGATTGAACCAGTCTGTTTGGAACCTTGGTGTGATGTTTGACCCAGAGATGACATCAGTTCATTGGATGTTGAAACCCTCATTCATGATTTTATTATCTTCGGACTTGACTATTCTGATGCACTTTAGGCTGATCTACCTTCTATGAACTTGGTCATTTGAAGCTTCACTGCCCATGTCTCAACTTGCACCAAGTCCCATTCACCTATCATCCCTGCATTCATTGACATACACTGGCTCCAGACCATGCAATGCCTTAATTTTAAGTTCCATGGCTTCACTCTTCCCATTTCTAACTTCCCCCGGCCCCTTAACCCTCAAGATTTCTACGCCCCTCTAATTTTGGCATCAATTGTTTCACAGGTTTTAAATGCTATGCCATTAGAGGTTGCACCTTCAGTTGTGTGGGTCTATAAGCTCTGGACTATCCTCCCTACACCAGGCTGCCTGTCTATATCTTCCTCTTTTAAGGCACTCTTTTGAAACCTACGTCTAACCAAGTTTTTGGTCATCTGCCCTCATGTCCTTATGTAGCTCAGTGACATCTTTTGTTTATAATATTCTTATGTAGCATCTCAAGAGATTTTATGTTCAGGGCGCTATATAAATACAAGCTGCTGCATGCTTCATCTTCAACTCATGGAGAAGTGAAATCCGAACAAGACCATTTACCAAACAGAATTTAAAATGTTGTGCTCACCAGTGTGTTGGAATCCAAAGCAATTACAGCACTATACAAAATAGTGCAGTGTGCCAGTCATCAGATATGCTTCTAGACTGAGCATCAATTTAGCTCAAGTGATTTACAGTCTTTCCTCTGTTCCAACGTTGTAAATTCAAGCTCTACGGCAGAACTTGCAACACATAATTTGATACTTCAATGCAGTATTGAGAGAATGCTGCCTTGTTGGATGAACTGTCTAATGACTTGTCCAAAACTCAAAGCCTGTGACTGCTGCTGAAGTGAATGAAGAGTGGTGCACTGAACAATCATCTCACATCCAACATCATCAAAACAAATGATTAGCCATTTATCTGATTTGTTGCTCATGTGAGGTTCATCTGTGAAAACTGGTTGCCTCATCTGTCTACGTTACAGCAAATTACATTTTTATTCTAAAGTTCAGTAATTATCAGAGTTAAGGCTCCCCATAAATTTCTGAGCTGGTCATTCATCTTGTTTAGTTAGTAGGACCTTTGATGTGCAGACTGACTGCCACATTTGCCTGCGTAATAGCAGTGACTGCACCTCAAAAGTAATTCATTGGTTCTGAAGCACTGAGATATCCCAAGGATGTGATAAGAAGTTATATAAATGCTAATTTTTTCTTTCCAGCCAACTTGATAGGCACAAAATGACTTTTTCCACTGCAAGTCACAAGATTAGTGAGAGCTTCAGTTCAACTCCAATGCAGGCATCATGTCATATAATACCATGTCCCCTAATGAAGAAAAATGGTAAAGCAGATTGCAATGCTAGCTCTGAGATGACTGTGCACCAGCCTTCAGCTGCATGCATTACATGTTTGACCTTAGGAAATGCACAGTAAAATCCTTCCCATAGCTTTGTATGAAATATTGTTGACCATTTACGTGGATGGTCTTTAGATGCTAAATGGACAAACTCTCCCAATTAACTACACCATTAGTTGCAGATGAGCAGCCTGACTTACACAGGAAATTCTTTTGATGGCTTTATGCACATTTCAAACATGAACTCCAGATGCATATTTTACTGAGCAGATCAAAAATCATGACTTTATTGCTTCGACAGTTGCCTTTTTGAATTGTAATGATACTGTGCCTTTAATAAATATATGTACATCATATGCCTTGTAAGAGATTTGTTTAGAATTGAGATCTGTTTGCAAGGTGCTGATTTGTCTAGCAAAACTTTTAAATTGATAACCTGAAGAGCAGGATAAGTACTCATTTTAAAGCTGGAGTGTTTGTTTTAAGCAGAACTAATGCATTTGTATTTACTTGGATTTCGCCTGGGGGTTTCAGTGTAAAGTTACGATCAGTTGATTGACAGGGTCAGAATCATGTGTTTAACAGGAGGAGCTAAGCTTCCAGGGAACAAACACTGTTTCAGTTTCATTTTTAAAAATACAAGCAGTTGCTGCCTAGACTGCCAGAAGAAACAGGTGGCTCTATCTCTTTCTAGAGGTGTTCTAAAAACTCGAGGGCTGTGACAAGTATGCCTGTGTTTTTCTAACTAATTTTGAAGCGAGGGTTTAAGCCTATAAAAGGAATATTGCTTGAATTGGAACTCAGTGAAAAGTTAGCAGTTAAGAATTGCATCTTGTCTTAAGTATTGTTTAAAAGTTAAGCTCATTCGTTTATAATAATTAAACTGTGTTAAATAAAATTTAAAAGACAAAAGTCCCCCAGTGTCAGTAAAATCACACCCGGGGTGAACGTCACATCCTCACATTAATGCCAAAACAGCAAACTGTTGCGGACTAGTTGACTTGTTAATATACGCTGGGGTTTCTGATCTGATATCCTAACAGAATCTAAACACAGAGGAAGAGTTAATGCAATTGGACACAATTGCTAATGCTGTCTATGAGTTACTTGCCTTGCAACATGATAACTTGGTTTCACATTCAGAGGTAGGTTCTTTACTCAGAGAGTAGTAAGAGTGTGGAATGCCCTGCCTGCAACAATAGTGGATTCGCCAACATTAAAGGGCATTTAAATGGTCATTGGATAAACTTATGGATAATGTTGGAGTAGTGTAGGTTAGATGGGCTTTAGATTGGTTTCACAGGTCGGTGTAAAATCGAGGGCTGAAGGGCCTGTACTGCGCTGTAACGTTCTATGTTCTATTTTAACACATTAAATGTTATGCAAATATTTTAGTCACATCTGGATTTAGACATCAGCACATCAAATGGCACAACTAGTCTTTTCTTATCAATTCCAATGAAAGTACATTGTGTAATTTTAAGAATGGAAGACAGATAAACATGAATTAGGAGCAGGAGCCATTGAACATCACGCAAAAGATCACGGAAGATCTGCTTGTGGGTTCAACTCCATCTTCACCTACCCGAAAACCTTTCACTACCTTGTTAATCAAGGCTTCAGCCTAAAAACATTCAATGACCCTGCTTCCAGTGATCCTCTGGGAACAGTGTTCCAAAGGCTCACAACCCTCAAAGAAATCACAAATCCTCATCTCCTCCTTAAATGGGAGAAGCCTTATTTTTAAACTGTGTTGCTTTGTTCGTGTCTCAAAGAGGAACATCTTTTCAACACCCACCCTGTCAAGTCCCCTCAGGTTCTTATCGGTTTCAATAAGATCACCTCTCACTCTTCTAAACTCCACTGAATACAGGCTCAGCCTTTTTTCATAACTGGTAATCCCACTGTCCTAAGCATCCACTGAATGAACATTCTCTGTACTGCTTCTAATGCAATTAGATCTTTTCTTTAATCAGCAGATCAAAACTACAGTGTACCAGATGCGGTCTCACCAATGTCCTGTATAAGTGTCGTAAAACACTCCTATTTTAAATTCCATCTCCCTTGCAAAAAAAAGACAACATTCTATTTGTCTTCTTAATCACTTGTAAGTGCATGCTAACTTCTTGTGATTGCTGTACCAAGACACCCAGATCCCTCTGTACAAGAGAGTTCTGTAATCTCTTTCCATTTAAATGGTATACTGTTCTCTATTCTTCCTACCCAAGTGGACAATTTCACATTTTCGCACAGTGCTCCACATACTAATTTAATCTATCTATATTCCTTTGGAGATTATGTCCTCTTCACAGGTTACTTTCCCACCTATCTTTGGGTCTTGGCTAAATTAAGGCTATGAGATGGAATGTGCTTTTAAAAACGTTGCTATAAATAAAAAGCTAAACAGTGATCAAAACAAAGCATTGAGTACCTCACTACTACTAAACATTCCAAGATTTTACCAGCCACAAGATGCATCTCAGGTTTCAAGGTTACCATTCACTTGGCTCCATAATCAAGTCATTATTAATGGCTCTAAAAGTTCTACAATCAAAGTTGCTAAGTATAGAATCATGATTGTAGCTCAATAGTAAACATTAATTTTTAATTTTTTGGCAGCACATCAGATTCATCTTAACTATTTCCACTCGATGGGCAATGGCCCCAATAAGCCTGTAACTAAGGGTGATTGATTTTGACCTTGTTTCTTAATTTTATGAACGGATGCTGATCAAAGATATTTTCATTTGATTACTGAAAATAAAACTGCTGCAGTGGTGCAAAAGTCCGACTTCCTAATAGTACCACATCAAATGTGAGTTGAGTCATCCTGATCAGGAAAATGTCTGGTTTTACCAAGATAGCTAATCCCAGCAAGAATAATAGTAGCAATTTTACACTTACTTAAATGTCCCTGAAATATGCAGGTTACTCCTATCTGCCAGCCATGTACATGTGTAACTAGGAAACCTAAGATACAGAGTAGCTAGTAAAACCTTAGAATGTTTAATAGTTAGGAAGTAGCCTAAATATTGTGTTTTGGTCACTTTTTTCATTTTATTATAGATATTTTGTACTGTGAATAACAGGCAAAGACATCATCCAGTTCAGGCAATCATTTGTTAGTTTCATTCCATTCTGCTGCTGATATTCTATCTTGGCATCCCCCAAATGAAGAATGGCTGCTTGAGCAAAATATCTGAGGGCCATTGATGCCAGGAAAAATGCACTTCAGCATCAGGAGGGCTGAATTTACATTGGGTTTACAGTACCCATGCTCAGAAATGGGGAAAAACCCATCATGATACAAAACAAACCTGCATACAATCACTTTAATGTTTGCATAAAATATTCACAATGTTGTGAATGCAGTGTATACACATTCTATGTGTACATTTCTCCATACATTTTACCACACATTTGTGATTTATTGGGTTGGGGAGGCTTGTGCAAGGGGTGTGGAGAGAACTTGTATGCTCAGGTTGTCCAGAGCCTCAAAAATCCTTCAAGTATTTCTGATCACCAGTCGGTCAATTTAAAAGAGGCAGTCAAAAGATGTAAAACTTTACATAATGTACATGCTCAATTTTCCCCTAATGTAATACAGGTCTCTGATTCCCAGCAAAAATTAAAGTTAATTGATTCAATTAATTCAATTTTCAATGGTGCTTTCAAAAAAAAAGCAGCTGTACTATAAAATCAATGGTAGTTCAGCAACAAGTAATGACCATCAGTGGCTATTCAAACATACTCCTGTTACACCATGCAGCACAACTGTGGTAAGTTTATTTAACTTTGTTTTTCATCCCATTGGCTTTTCTTGATCAAAGCAGGCCAAAAGCAGCCCACTTGTTTGGTACTACATTAAATATCATTCCTTTCTTCAATTTGCAGGCAGAGTATACCAGCTACAAGATGCATTGCAGTAACTCACCAAACTTCTCTGGCAGCATTTTGTAAATCATTGACCGAAGACCTGGGTAACAGATGCAGAGAACACCACTGCCTGCACATTCCCTCCAGTCACACCATCTGACTTGGAAATATTTTGCTGTTCTTTCACTGTTGCCTGGTCAAAATCTTGGAATGTCGTCTTCAAAAGCACTGTGAGCTATGCCCACACCAGATTGCAGCGGTTCAAGGCAGTGCCTCACCACTTCCTTTGCAAGGGCAATCAGGAATGGATAATTAATGCTGGCCTCACCAGTTATGTCCACATTCCACAAACAAAAAAAAAACCAAAGTCATACACATGCAAAATGCAACTGATAATATCAAGGGCAAGGAACAAGGTTGAAAATCAATATTAGAATCAGACTGGACCGGAAAGTAACTGAGTATTATTTTTCTCATTGTTGCAAACTGAAGTGTAGCTCCCAACACATCAATTAAAATGGCACATGCTCTTGTAACAGGTAGCCTAATTTAATTTTTGGAATCCCAAATTAATTTCTGTTAATTCAACATTTGAAAAAACCCCAACTCAAAAGGCTAATGGTGTGGTTTAGGTAATAACATGCATACTGCAAATTCATCACTTACATCTTACTTCAGTATTAATTTTCCTCAGTAATCATGTATCCCTTGCTCTTATTTTACAATTTCAAAACTAGCTCAGCTCTTTGCAACTCCACAATCAGCCCAAATGCTTTTAACGCCCATGCCAGGCTTTTGGTGTTTCAATTTTATAGAATTAAACCCAGTAAGATCCCTAGTGTAAAAGAATATCAAGTTTGCATGGAAGATCTGAAAGATACAGTTTCAGTCAAACATAATCAAGGAGCACTGGAGAGCAATACAAGACAACACATTCTCCAATTGAATGTAATTTAGCTCTACACTTAGTTCAAACTTAACAGGTTAATGTGGCTAAATGGAGGGAAAAATGTAAAATAAAAGCTCTATTATAGCAAGGTGTTTAAAATACAACTTTTCAAATACAACATAGTTCAAAATTTGCTCTTAAAGATAAAGCAAAATGTTGATGTTTTGTTGAGAACAAAGAACAGCACAGTACAGTACAGGAACATAAGAAATAGGAGCAGGAGTAGGCCATCTAGCCCTTCGAGCCTGCCCCGCCATTCAATAAGATCATGGTTGATCTGTCGTGGCTCAGTTCCACATTCCCGCCCTCTCCCCATAACCCTTAATCCCCTTGCTTATCAAAAACCCATCAACCCGCGTCTTAAAAATATTTAGTGAGGCAGCCTCCACCACTTCAACGGGCAGAGAATTCCAGAGATTCACCACCCTTTGAGTGAAGAAGTTCCTCCTCAACTCCGTTCTAAACCGCCCCCCCTTTATCTTGAGGCTGTGCCCCCTAGTCCTACTGTCCTGAGTGGGAAGAGTCTCTCCACCTCTATCCTATCCATCCCATTCATCATCTTATATGTCTCAATGAGATCTCCCCTCATTCTTCTAAACTCTAACAAGTACAAGCCTAGTTTATTCAGCCTCTCCTTATAGCTCAACCCCCTCAACTCCGGTATCAGCCTAGTAAACCTCCTCTGCACTCCCTCCAAGGCCAAAATATCCTTGCGTAAGTACGGCGACCAAAACTGCACACAGTACTCCAGCTGCGGCCTCACCAATGCCCTATACAGCCGCAGCAAGACCTCCCTACTTTCATATTCAATCCCCCTCGCTATGAAGGCCAGCATCCCATTAGCCTTCCTGACCACCTGCTGCACCTGCAGGCTGGGTTTTTGCGACTCATGCACAAGGACCCCGAAGTCCCTCTGCACCGTCGCCTGCTGCAGTTTTTCGCCATGTAAGTAATAGTCCTTCCTACCAAAGTGGACTACCTCGCACTTGCCAACATTAAATTCCATTTGCCAGTTCCTGGCCCATTCACCCAGCCTATCTAGATCCTTCTGCAGACTCTCCACACCCTCCGCGCAATTTGCCGTTCCACCAATCTTGGTGTCATCAGCAAATTCCAGAGTCTGTGTCAACACAGTTGCCTTTCTAACCTAAAATTTTCTTGCCTCTATGTGGTCCATTTTACTTGATTCCCTGCCTGTTCATGTATCTATCCACTTGTCTCGAACATTGTTAATCTGCTTCCACCACCTCCTACAGCCGTACGTTCCAGGCATTCACCATCCTGTATGTGAAAAATTTGCCCCTTACATCCCTTTTAAGCTTTCTCCCTCTTTCTTAACATATGCTCCCGAGTAATTGACCCTATTTAGGAAAACACAGTAGTCTTTGAAAAAAGCACTTACACAGGTTTATTCCTGTTCTCTTGAGAAAGTACTGGCAGAGAATGCAAAAGCTATACATCATGAAGTCTTTCTAACACACTCATCTACAATCTGCAATGGTTAGCTGGCAGTCAAGTCATTGTTAATTTCTGAGTAACCTGATAGCACTGGCATACCAACCCAAAGAATCCATGCTTCATATCTGCTTTCAAGTGGATCAGCAGTACAAACATAATTATAAAGGAGAGAAACTTAGTGGACTTGTTGCTTTAAAAATGACAGTGCAGAGAATAGCCGAGCTTAAAACAGATAATTTGCCAGGACATAATTTAATATAAAGGTGAGGAAATTGAGGGGGTCAGTCACAGGTTTACAATGCTCTTTAGATTCCGGAATTGGAAAACTGCAAATGCCACTATTTAAACAGGAGAAAAGAAAGTAACCAGGTAATCATACTCCTGTCAATTTAATATCAGTTGGAGAAACTTACTTTAATCTATCAGGTGACAACGTATCTGTATCAGTTAATCAACAAATCAGCATGGATCTGTGAGGGGAAAGCCATTTCTGATTAATTCAGTTGTGTTTGAGGTCACCAGCATGGTAGATATAAGAATGTCTAATAACTTTGGACTTTTAGAAACCATAAGATTCAACACAACATATCAAAACTGAAAGTGCAGTATTGAACTGTAGGAGACACACACTAGGAATAAATAAATTACGATTGATGGAATGTGACAAGTGGAGTCCCCCAGGGATTTGTACTGTAGCCTTCGCTTTTCTCCTTATATATTAATGAGTTAGTAAAATGAATAGAATTATATATCCAAGTTAGAAGGCACCATGCTATTTGTGGATAGGAGCAGTAAGTTACAAAAGGAGACAGACAAGACTAGATGAGACAGCAAAACAATGCACTGATGGAGCTCCCAATAGGGGTAGATGTCAAGTCATCCACCTGGATCTGAAAAAGACTATTTGAAATGTTTCCTGGACATTGAGAGATTATACAGTACGAAGGGACCAAAGAAATTTAGACGGTCAGATAAACAAATCATTGAAAGCCAGTGCACAGGTGAAGAAAGCAATTAAAAAGGATAATGGACTAAATTGAGTGGGAATACAAAAGCGAAATGAGTTGTGCAGGACCTTGGTCAGACTTCATTTGGAGTATTGATTACATTTTAGGAACATCACCACAGCAAAATGCAATTCTTAAAACTTAATTCTCAGGGCTTAGCTACTGGGTTAACATTATCTCAGAACTGGGTGACTTGCAAGACCACTTCAGAGGGCAATTAAGAGTTAACCACATTGCTGTGAAACTGAAGTGGCACACAGGCCAAGCCACAGGAATTATGCTCCTTCCAATTTTAACACCAATCTGACAGTTTCATGGTACTTTTACTGATATTCACTTTTGCATACATATTTTCTAACTCAATTCAAATTGCCATGGTGGGATTTGAATTTGCATTCTTTGTATTATTAGTCCAGGCCTCTGGATTACTAAACCAGTCACATAACGACAACACTAACATAATGGCAGATTGCTCGCTCTTTCTGTGCAGGTCAAGATTGGGACAAGAAGGATGCCACACTCAAAAGAAAAGCATAAATGAGAACCCTCACTGGATGATAACATGTCCACAAAGAGTGTAAATTGCTCCTTAAAACATTGAAACCCAAGGAACAGATCTACATTTTTAATAGTTACAGAAATCTACAGCATAAAACTGAAATAAATGACTTAGTAAAGTCATCTGTCTGCAAATTTTCTCCCACAATTTCGTCAGCAACTGGTTATTAGCAGAAGGTGGATGCTGAGACAGCACTAACACCTCGGCAGGGAGCAAATGCATGATTGTGTTTTAAAATGCTTCATTTCAATAGAAGCAAAATATAATGCCACAGAAGAAAGATGCTGGGAGTTACTGCTTCTGGGACAGACAGCATTTAGCCTTATAATTTCAAACCACTGATAAGCCCACAGTAAAATACAACCTTCAGTTCAAATCACGGTTTCCCCACTTTTAAAAGGAGGCTGAATGGTACACAGTATTTGAGCTTAAATACAAACATTTTACATGAGCCTCATTGTTCTGATAAGTATCATCATTTTCAATGGGGGATTACAAGCTAATGGAATTGAGGTTTCTGTTTGACAATGCAGGGGAATTGCAGCGTGCGGGTTTGAGTCATCGATAGGCTCAATATTTGACAACAAATGAATGTGCAATGCTTCAGTCCAACTGCAGTATTTAAAATACGAAACAAGGCCGCATTCCTTTACAAATCTATTGCAGGGTATCCAGCTTTCTGAGCGTTCTCATTTTCTCTGTGTAATTCCATCTATAAATCGCTTAGATGAAAGCACAATGAAATTCCATTTAAAGTAACCTTCCTATTTCTCCCATCTATCTCCCACATAATAGCCCTTCAATTTGAACCTGTTTCACCTCACTCCAGCTTTCTAATGCCCAATTGACATGTTCTGCATATATTGTCCAGTACTTTTTCACATCTTCACATTTTTTGGAACGTGTTCACAGACCAGCAGAGAATCAAGTCTATTAAGCACTTCTTTGAGACAGAAGTTAGTAAACACTCATCTCTTGCATGTCATTTATTTTCATTATTTTCTTCAGTACTCATAAATCACTTCCAGCTCTGATGAAGGGTCTTCAATTGAAATGCCAATAACGTGTATTTCTCTAGCGCTCCCGAGTTTATGAAGGAAAGTACATTTGGAATGATATACTAGACTGGAAACCACATAGGTAAGGTGGAGCATGAACGTGAAGGGATTTGAAGGCCTGGATCAGAAACTTAAGAGTTGATTCTAAAAGCACATTATTGTGGATGCTGGAAATCTGAAACAAAAAACTAAAAGATGCTGGAACACTAAGTAGATTATGTGGCATCTGTGGTTAGAGAAATATTTAAAATTTCAAGACAGTGAGAATCGGAACAGGCTGAGAAGAAAGCAGCCTGGGTTCCAAATTTCTGAAAGCATGCGATGCCCTGTTGAAAATGCATGTATATGAGGTTAGGATTATTTTGACTATGATGCCTTCTACTGGTGAATGGCAATGGGGTGAGAAAATAGAAAGGAAAATACAATGGAAGTCTGATACATTTCAAGGCTGTTTGCCAGCAAGTTAAATGGTTTGGTTGAGTGAACACTACTAATTCTTAGCTAGGCCAAACAGGACAGCACATTGAACAAACTCTGATTTATTTTACTCAAACTTCAATAGTATTACATGAACCAACTCACATGTATGCAATGCCTTATTACACCCTCAGATATCCCAAAACACTTCAAGTAATGTGCTCATTGTAATGTAGTCAAAACTGACAGCCAATTTGCAAGCACCAAATTAAAATAAATGGCCAGTTAATCTACTTTTGATAGTATTAGTTTAGAGATAAACAAGGATTGCACACCAGTACGCCATCTGCAATTTCAAATACAGCCACAGAATCCAGGTCCACCGGAAAAAGGTCAACGGGACCTTGGCTTATCGTCTCACTTCAGAAATACCATTCTGCAAAAAAAAATGCAGTGCTAATATATCAATCCAGGCTACGTGTTCAAACTATTTAAACAGCATCTCAATTGTAATGAACAGGAATGGGAGGTGATCAGACTGCTCATGCTTTTTCTTAAACTGCCAGAGACAGCCTTTACTTAACCTATGTTTGTGAAGAGATTCTGAAATATAAAAAAATTTCACCAGCAGTGGTAGAAATCTCAAATACAAGTCAATGTTCTACAGGATAAAGACAGAATGAACAATGTTATCTAATAAGCAGGTCTGTGATCTCCAAATTTCCTAGCAGAAATGCACTGAGCTGTAGTCTTGCAAAGTGTAGGTAGTAAATATTTATTTGACAAGGACAGAAAGGGAGGATTGGGGGTTTGCAAAAGGAACACTGGAAATGCTTAGCAGACTTGGCAGCACCTGTAGATGAAGGAGCAGAATTAACATTTTCATTACTTCATTTTTCTTTATTTCAGGTAACTTTAGCATCCACAACATTTTGTTTTTTGATCAAGAATTCAGTCCTGGGAGTGATTTTTCCATTCCACAGGAAAGATTGATGCAGACAATACTGGGGAGTTATAACATCTTAAAGGGATACCATCCTTTACAAACATTATTTCCATGAACATCCAGATTGTGTGCCCACACTTCTACTACATATGCACAGAGAATTCAAACAGCGAATAATAAAACGTATGGGGAATATTTTGTACCCTCCCACCTACTTCAAGCATGTAGACATTAGCATCCTCTATTTCAAGCCATCTGCTACTCCCACGCTGCATCGTACAGCCACCAATTGAAATTACAGCAGTTCCGATTTCTCAACATTATGGGTTGCAAACTGGTCAGCTGACTTAAGGTGCATTTCTGCTTGGAGCTTCCTGCCGGCTCATCCATCCTCTGGAAAAATCATTCAGCTGCTTTTCACTGGCCAATCAAGAACAGATGATCTTCTAATAATAGTTATGCCAATCAACACAATCAAAAACTGCTTGCCCTCTGGTTGCAAGTAAAAGCCATATTTTCACCAGAATGATCAGGGTGTCATGCGAAAATTGGTATTCAGTGTCCTAAGTAAAATCAACAGTTACAATGCTCCAGTAAAATGTTGAATCAATTCAGATCACATCTAGCTAAAGAAAAAAATTAAACAAGCAATAGTAAGGATATTCAAAGGTTAAACATGCATAAACAGTACCCAGTTTAGAAATAGCAGAGAAATGCATCCCCAACCGTCTTAAATGGCAATAACATTTTAATAGATGATTGCTGCCAATTTTAATCAATGGAATTTGATTATAACTGGAAAGTGCCCATTTCAGAAGCAGTGGAGAACTGATTATAGAATGCAAAAGCTTGAAAGCTTTTCCAGAAAGGTCAAATGTCATCTTTATTTATTACTGTCTGACCATTGTCTACCAACTGTATGACTCTTCTCCATGCCTCAGCCCAACCACCCCCAAAACTGAACAACAGCTATTTGAATTACGAGATTAACCTGTCAATTTATGTGATGCAAGAAATGGTATGGAAGCACTGTACTATCTTTTTAAGCTATCTCACTCAAACTGTTTAATTTATTGAAGCTATGGAGATACATTTATATATAATTGGCCTTTGCATCATAATTGGCTAAGGAAGAGTCAGATTGTGGTAAGTTTTAGGTGTGATATTACATCAGTACGCTGTAATTCATTATGCCACAATGAAAGGAAATTACAATACCAAATTGGTCCAAATTTAATGATGTGTTGAACTGAGCATTTGTGTATAATTATGAAACACCAGTGGAAGAAAGATAGGGTGCCTTTTTAGAGTATGATGTCAGACATAGCATGATGTGGCCTTTCCCTGAATTACGGTCATCATCGCTGCAACAATAAGAGGAGCCATATTCTGCTCCACATTTTGCAGCATATTACTTTGCTGCTGCAGTAACAGGAATTAAAAAAAGGAAACAGAATATTGAACTGAATGTAGCTATCAATATACTGTTGTTTTCGAATCACAATTATGGTGCTTTTATGGGGATGCTAGCATAGGAGCTATGTTGCTAAGCAATCCTGCAGCATGGACTAAGGGATCTGAAGACATGAACTCAAGTCCCATCAGGGCAGCACTGGTGGTTAGCACAGCTGCCTTACAGCTCCAGCAACCCTGATTTGATTCCAGCCTTCGGTGACTGTGTGGAGTTTGCACATTCTCCCCACGTCTGTGTGGATTTCTTCCCTGTACTCCGGTTTCCTCTCACAGTCTAAAGATGTGTAGGTTAGGTGCATGGGCCATGCTAAATTACCTCAGTATCTAAAGACGTGTGGGTTAGGTGGATTAGCCACAGCAAATACGTGGGGTTACGGGGATAGGGCAGGCAGAGAGCCTGGTGAAGATACACTGTCGAAGTGCAGACTTGATGGGTCGAATGGCTTTAAATTGAGGGGAGATAGATACAGGACAGATGTCAGAGTAGGTTTTTTATTCAAGAGTAGTAAGGGCGTGGGATGCCTTGCCTGCAACAGTAGTGGACTCGTCAACATTAAGGACATTTAAACGGTCATTGAATAAACATACGGATGATATTAGAACAGTGTAGGTTAGATGGGCTTTAGATTGTTGCACTGACCCGCGAAACCATCGAGGGCCGAAGGGCATGTACTGCGCTGTAATGTTCTATGTTCTGCACTGTAGGGATTCTGAGATTCTATGAGGGCAACTGGAGAACATAAATTCAATTTAATGAAATAAACCTGAAAGTAAAATGCTAGGATCAGTAATAATGACCATGAAACTACCAGTGATTGTCATAAATGGCCTTCTGCTTTGCTAATGTGCTTTAAAAAAGAAAATCTGCCATCCTTATCCCTTCTAACCTAAAGATGACACCAGGCCCACAGCAACGTGAGTTGACTCCTTCCTGCTCTCTGACATGGCCTAGCAAGTCACTTAGTTAAGAGCAATTGGAGATGTGTAATAAAATGCTGGTGTTAACAGCAGCACCCACACCTCAATGAATAAAGTAAAATCAATCTTTTAGATAATGCAATGCCAATGTTCAAGATCATCCTCGTATTGAGGACAGCTTTTGCTCAATGATATTCATGAAGTATCAATGTAGATCTCTCCTAATTCACTGTTATCAGTGTGTTGTCATTTTAGGATATTTTATAAAGATGCTCACTTCTGTGGCCATTGACCATACCTTTCATAAGCCAAAAATCATTGTTGTCCATTGCGTCATATTTCTATCCAAGCCACTTCAAAAGGTTGCACTATTAGCACACCATGCTCATGCAGAGATGGCTCTAGATGAACCACATTTAAAAAAAATTAAACCAAAGGCACACTGAAAGCAATAAAAACTGTTCCTTAATGTTCCAGCAGCAGTCACAATCTCTTTACCATTAACACGCAACATTTCAGCACTCACTTTCACTTCCATTTTAACTGCACCACTGTGGGGTTTAGTCTTAATTTTCCTTATTTCTTATCAATCCTGTCTCTCACCCATTCATGAAAGGCTGCACCGTTTCAGGGAACTGCTATACAGTATTACAACAACCCATAAATATATCACAGATAATTGCAAGAAAGACCTCCACATGACGTAACTCACAGCACTTCCCAAAATGATCACTACTATTCCAGAAACCAGGGTCACCAAAGCCAGTAGTCACTTTAGACCCCTATTCAAACTGAATGTAATAAATGCATGCATACAGGAAAGTAATTCAACCTATAATCGACTATACCACAGGATCTGTCTCTGAGAAGGTGAATAGCCCTCAGAATGAGAAGACAGTGTGTATGAATAACTCATCACCACAGACTGGAAAAACACATCCTAACAAAAAACAGAATTAGAACAAGTGAAGATGGCAATGTAGATCTTCACCACCCTCTGTGAACTCAAATGTTGTTACAATTGCTTGGCTTTTCCATGAGGCTTGTCCCTGCCTCGATGCTCTGCAACTACAAGGCTGAAAAAAAATGTTTTATTCAGGTTTTCTGCTTCATTGAGGTTGCTTCACACCAATCCACATATGTGACAAATTAGCTGCCAAAAAAATTCACAATATTCTAAACCAAATACCAATATTCTAAACAAACAACATTTTTAAAAAACTGTCAATTTTCCCTATCTTCTAAAATATATTTAGAAATATAACTTGCTCATACACCTGCCCAAGAAACCTCTAGAAGTTATGTTGATAATCATGTAGCAACAAAGCTGCAATGTTATCCCCTATGCAACTGGCATCAACGCAAAGTCAACATTGAGTCAAAATCAAAAAAACTGCCCATCAAAAATAGAATACATTATGAAAATGGCAAATAAGGTTTAAAATTAACAACATCCTGTTGGTCCCCAAAAGCCTATCCACCATCCACAAAGCACAAGTCAGAAGTGTGGTAGAACACTCTCCATTTGCCTGGATGAATGTAGCTCCAACAACACACAAGAACCCAGCACCATCCAGGACAAAGCAGCCCTGCTTGATTGCTACTCCTTCCCCAAATATTCAACCCCTCCACCACCGACGAATAGTGGTAGCTGTGTATACCATCTACAAGAACTCACCAAGACTCCTCAGGCAGCACCTTCTAAACCACTTCCATCTAGAAGGAGCAGGACAGATGTCTGGGAACACCAGCTGGAGGTCCCCTCCAAGTCACTCACTATCCTGACTTGGAAATATATCATCGTTCCTCCACTGTAGCTGGGTCAAAATATTGGAATTCCATCCTTGACAACTCTGTTGATGTACCTACACCTCAGGGACTTCAGCGGTTCAAGGTGGCAGCTTACCATCACATTCTGAAGGGCAACTAGGGATGGGTTACAAATGTTCATCTAGCCAACACCACCCACACCCCATAAAATATAAAAAACGGAACTTATAGTTTTTGAGATAGTCTGAATCCTAACTTTAGATTACCATTTTGCAATCTCAATAAACCTTTTGCCTTAAAGCAAAAACTCCATCTCAGAGTTACACTTAAAAAAAATTAGTTGAAAAAATATACCAACTTTGTAATTGGTGAATTAATGAAATGTACTTAAAAAAAAAATCAAAAACAAAATGCCATAAAAAGGAGCCAAAGTTCAAACGACTGAACCTTTGGCTCCACAATCAAAAAAGGCAGGCATCGTAGTTCAAGGGCTGAACCTGAGCTTCTTTCTCATTTGATGTTTTATCAGTACTTCGCCTGATGAAATGGATAAAGTGGCAAACATTAGCGAGATTTGTCACCACAACGGGAGAGGTAGAGTGGATGATATTTGTCCAATGTTGACGATCAGTGCTGACTATAGCAGCTTACAAGTGACAAGATTTTATTAGTACATCTATTCCATGCATTTTCCTTGCCAATGTTTCATGAAATGAATTTATTTTGCAACTATTTTAAACTCTATTTTCAGTCACATACCCTTCATCTAACAAGGCCTGTAGAAGGGGGTGCAGAAACCCCTAGGATTTTGAAGACTATTAAAACAAAGTAGACTAGTTTAGAATAGGGATCACAGTGTGCCTTGTATGTACAATAAGGAATCACAAAGTGCCTCACACATTTTATATATATGTATATACATATACACATCATGCAAAGGCATTGTCTGTATACACACACATATATAATCATTGGTAAAGAATTTTGAATAAGTATTGTAGATTTAAAATGCATTTTCAAATGTCTTGTAAGACATTTGAACCACGCGCAAATTAGCGCAGGGTAAATAGGATTAAGGAGCTGAATGCGTGGCTCAAGGATCGGTGTGGAGGAATGGGTTCGAATTTATGGGGCATTGACACCAGTATTGGGGCAGATGGGACCTGTTCAGATGGGATGGTCTTCGTCTGAATTGTGCTGGGACCAGAGTCCTGGCGAATTGTATAACTAGGACTGTAGATAGGGCTTTAAACTAATTAGTGGGGGAAATTACAAAACCTAAAGTAAAGGAGAGGGTACGTGTGCAGTTTAACGTTGAGGATGTTCCACTAATTAAAGGAATAGGGGCACGAGAGGGGTTAGTAGCTTTTCTACAAATGAGGTCCAGATAAAGGCTGGTATAAAGACACTATCTGAATGCACGAGGCATTCAAAACAAAGTGAATGAGCTGATGGCACAAATCAGTACAAATGGGTATGATCTAGTAGCCATTACGGAAACATGGTTGCAGGGTGACTGGGACTGGGAACTGGATATCCGGGGTATCAGACATTTAGGAAGGATAGACAGGAGGGAAAAGGAGGCGGGGGTAGCTCTGTTAATAAATAATATCAGGGCGGTAGTAAGAGAAGATATAAGGTCCAAAGAGCAAAACGTGGAATCGTTGTGCGTGAAGATAAGAAATAGTAAGGGGAGAAAGTCACTGGTGGGTGTGGTTCATAGGCCCCCAAATAATTTTGAGGTGGGGCGGGCTACAAACAAGCAAATAATTGAAGCGTGCAGAAACAGATCGGCAATAACTATGGGGGATTTTAATCTGCGTACTGATTGGTTGACTCAAGTTGGACGTGGTTGGGCTTGAGGAAGAGTTCTCGGAATGCTGTAGGGATAGTTTCCTTGAACAATATGTAATGAAACCTACGAGGGAGTGAATTATCTTAGATCTGGTACTGTGCAACGAGGCACGTAGAATTAGGGATCTTCTTGTGAGGGATCCTCTTGGGATGAGTGATCATAGTATGGTTGAATTTCCGATGCAGATGGAGGGTGAGAAAGTAGGGTCCCAAACCAGTGTCCTCTGTTTGAACAGGGGGGAGTATGACAAGATGAGGGCAGAATTGGCTAATGTAGATTGGTTGGTAGACAGCTGAGGAACAGTGGAGATTTTTTTCGTACTCAGCAGAAATATATTCCGACGGTAAAGAAGGACTGTAAGAAAAAGGATAACCAGCCGTGGTTATCGAAGGAAATACAGGAGAGTATTAAATTAAAAGCCGATGCGTACACAGCGGCTAAAAATAGTGGGGAATTAGAAGATTGGGAAAGATTTAAAAAACAAAGAATGACTAAGAAAGCGATAAAGAAAGGAAAGATAGAGTATGAAGCTAAACTAGCTCTAAATATAAAAAATGATAGTAAAAGTTTTTACAAATTTATAAAGAGGACGCTGGTTAGAGTGAATGTTGGGCCCTTGGAGGACGAGAGGGGGATTTAGTGGTGGGTAACGAGGAAATGGCTGAGACTTTAAATAAGTTTTTTGTGTCGGTCTTCACAGAGGAGGACACAAATAGCTTACCAAATATTAAAGAAAGAGGGATGGTAGGAGAAGTGGTCCTTAATACAATTACTGTCACTAGAGAGGTAGTGCTTGATAGACTAATGGGACTGAAGGTAGACAAGTCCCCGGGACTGGATGGAATGTATCCCAGGGTTTTGAAAGAAATGGCAGAAGTAATAGCAGATGCCTTAGTAATTATTTATCAAAATTTGCTGGCCTCTGGGGAAGTGCTGGAGGATTGGAAAACAGCTGATGTTACGCTGCTGTTTAAAAAAGGTAGCAGACAAAAGGCAGGGAATTATAGGCCGGTTAGCTTAATGTCCGTACTTGGAAAAATGCTAGAATCCATCATCAAAGAAGAAATAGCAAGACACCTTGAAAAGAATGGTTTGATCAAGCAGACGCAGCACAGATTCGTGAAGGGGAAGTCATGTTTGATGAATTTATTGGATTTCTATGAAGACGTGACTAGTGCAGTAGACAGAGGGGAACCGGTGGTTGTGGTGTTTTTAGATTTCCAGAAGGCGTTCGATAAGGTGCCTCACAAAAGGTTGCTGCAGAAGGTTAGGGCGCACAGAGTTGGGGGTAAAGTGTTAGCGTGGATTGAGGATTGGTTATCTAACGGGAAGCAGAGAGTTGGAATCAATGGGTGCTTTTCTGGTTGGCAGTTGGTGACTAGTAGAGTGCCGCAGGGATTGGTGCTGGGGCCTCAACTGTTTACCATTTACATAGACGATCCGGAGGAGGGGGCTGAGTGTAGGGTAACAAAATTTGCTGATGTCACAAAGATGAGTGGAAAAGCAAATTGCGTGGAGGGTGCGGAAAGTCTGCAGAGAGATCTGGATAGGTTGAGTGAGTGGGCGAAGCAGATGGAGTATAACGTTAACAAATGTGAGGTTATCCACTTTGGTAGAAATAATAGTTGGAGGCATTATTATTTAGAGGGTGAAAAGCTGCAGCATGCTACAGCACAGAAGGACCTGGGGGTCCTTGTGCAGGAATCGCAAAAACTCAGTCTGCAGGTGCAGCAGGTGATCAAGAAGGTGAATGGAATGTTGGCCTTTATAGCGAGGGGGATAGAATATAAAAGTAGGGAGGTCTTGCTGCAACTGTACAGGGTACTGGTGAGGCCGCAACTGGAGTATTGTGTACAGTTTTGGTCCCCTTATTTGCGAAAGGATATATTGGCCTTGGAGGGAGTACAGAAAAGGTTCACCAGGCTGATACTGGAGATAAGGGGGTTAGCTTATGAAGGGAGATTAAATAGACTAGACCTATACTCATTAGAGTTTAGAAGGCTGAGGGGGGATCTTATAGAGACTTACAAGATAATGAAAAGGCTAGATAGGGTAGAGGGAGAGAGATTCTTTCCGCTTAGAAAGGAAAACAGAACTACCTCATTGAATATATTTAAGTCATGGGTAGATAGATTTCTGATAGACAAGGGAATTAAGGGTTATGGGGAGAAAGTGGAACTGATCCACTTCAGATCAGCCATGATCTTATTGAATGGTGGGGCAGGCTCGAAGGGCTAGATGGCTTACTCCTGCTCCTATTTCTTATGTTTTTGTGTAAGCTTTCGCCATGATGCAGCCTGCCCCAAAGCATAATGGGAAATGAGCAGAACCAGACAGGCCACACTCTTTGGAAACAATAAGATATAGAATACATTCACTATCTGTAAGGGACTCTGCAGCTACAAGCTACCAAGCTTATAAAATGGAGAGTCATTTAGCTTGTGGTAGCAGTGAATAGACGTACTCAGCTTTTATTGACAATGGTAGCTAGCAGGCACGGTGGAATTACTCCCTCGCTGTTCCCATGGTGTGAAGATGGTGAATGTGACCCTTGGACCTACTGGATTTGCATAGGTAAGGTTGCGAGGCAATGGGGGTGGTGGGTGGTTGGAAGAAACTCTGGGTTCGATTGACCAATGAATTTCCACATCTGCTAGAAGGTAGAATGCTACTGGCCAAAGTAAATAACGTGCATCAATGTAATTGGATCATCCACTTTGGATAACAGGCTGGTAGGGAGAAACAAACCTTCGAAAAGGTAATCTATTGTACACTGTAATGTCAAAAAGAAGTTGGAATCCTCCTGCTGTCTCTCTCTCAATGCATGTTGGTCAAATGAAGAATGTCATTAACTGCATACTGTCTTTCACAAGCCTTTGTATTAGCTGAGTTCAGCTGAATACATGGCACCAGAGGGAAGCCCCCCAGAAAATCCCCTAACAACCCATGAGCAGAATTCCATTTACCTGTATATCAGTGTCCTTCACTGGCTCGAGGGGCTCAAAAGTTGTAGCTGCACTCAGACTTTCCAATCGTTGAGAGATGTGGGATATGTCTAACCCTTTAGAACCTAGCAGAATGGACCTATTTAAAAGAACAAAATGGGAAAAAAAGAAACTCAGTATTCACAGCTTACAAATCAATAATTACTGTGCCCTCAGCTATTCAAATACAGGGCTAGTTTTAGACATTTACAGTTACACTGTATCAAGTTTAAGTTCCACTTGATACAAAATCCTTTTTAAGCAAACATATTAAGAGGAAATAAATGTTGTAAAAATAGCAATCCTGAGGCCTAGAATAGTTATCCTGAAGCCCAGGCTAATGCTCAGGGATTCAAATCTCACATGACACCTGTTGGAATTTAAATTCAATTCATAAAATCTGGAATTTAAAGCTAGTCTCTGTAATGATGACCATGTAACTATTGATTGTCATTAAAACCAATCTGGTTCACTAATGCCTTTTGGGGAGGAAATCTGCCACCCTTACCTTGTCTGGGCTTTGGCTCTCTGGCCTTAGGCGAGAGCAGGCTTAGAGAAGGTGAGTTGCAGTTTCTATCTTTCCCGGGTTGCGTTTCGGCACATACAAACTCAAGGGAGGTTGGGACATGGCAGGGGCTATGGGGAGGAACATAAGCTGTGTTAGGTGCCACATGTGGGAGTTCTTGGAGGCATCACGTCTCCCGAGGGTCCACATCTGTGTTAAGTGTTTGGAGTTGCAGCGGTTAAGGGCCCAGGTCAGGCAACTAGAGGTGTGTTTACTGGATACGTTTCTGGTCAGGGAAAATGAAAAGTTAATGGCTAGGAACCATGAGCAAGAGGAGGTCCCAGGGGCCGAGGAGCAGGATGAGTGGACAACTGTCAAGAGGAAGAAGAAGAATAGTCCTGGTCCTCAGACTTCCCCAGTGGCTCCCCAAGGTTCATCGACAGAGGCACAAAAGGATAGACAGGAGGGCCAGAATGACTTAGAGGGACAGAAGGGGGCTGGCAATGTGATAGTGGTAGGGGATGGGAAGGTCAAAGGAATCGACAGGAGGTTCTGTGGGCAGAGGCGTGACTCCAGGATGGTGGTCTGCCTCCCTGGAGCAGGGGTACAGGACATAACGGAAAGGATAGAGGGAATTTTGAAAGGGGAGAGGACCCAGGCAGAGGTAATAATACACGCAGGGGAGAGGGACGTAGGAAGGCAGAATAGGGCAGATGTACGTAGGCAATTTAGGGAGTTGGGGTGCAAACTGAAGAGCAGGACCTCCAGGGTGACATTCTCTGGGCTGCTGCCTAGTACCGGTAGGGCTAGGAATAACGAGATCATGCAGCTGAATGCATGGCTGAGGGATTGGTGCAAGGTAGAGGGCTTCACTTTTGTAGACCACTGGGGAGGTATTTGTGAGAAAAGGGCAACTGTATAGGAGGGATAGGGAAAATTTGAATGGGAGGGGGACAAATGTCTTAGCAGGGAGGTTAGCTGGAGTGTTTAGCCAGGGTTTAAACTAACAGGGAGGGGGGGGTGGGGATGTGACTAATAGCTCATTAGACACTGGGGTCAAGAGTGAGTTAGTGAGTTGGGTGATAGGGTAGGTTTGGGTGAAAGGAAAAATATCAGGGAGGAGGTGGTTCTGAGAGGCACTGGTGGGTTGGACTGCGTCTGTTTCAATGCGAGGAGTGTGACGGGTAAGACGGATGAGCTTAGGGCCTTGATATTTGTGAGGAAGTTAGATGTGGTGGCAGTAATGGAGACGTGGTTACGTGAAGGGCAGGATTGGCAGCTGAATGTTCCTGGGTATAAGTGTTTTAGGTGTGACAGAGGAGGGTTGAGGAGAGGTGGTGGGGTGGCGTTGTTAGTAAAGAAGCACATCACAGCAGTGCAGAGGGAGGACAATATGGAGGAGTTAGGGATTGAGTCGCTGTGAGTGGAGTTGAGGAATAAAAAGGGAGAGATTACGATGCTAGGGGTATACTATAGGCCACCCAACAGCCCGAGGTCAGTGGAGGAAGGTATTTGCAGAGGCATTTTAGATAGGTGCAGAAAGAATAAGGTGGTTGTAGTGGGTGACTTTAATCTTCCTGGAGTGGATTGGAAGGTGCCTAGAGCTGGGGTTACAGAGGGAGAGGAGTTTGTAAAGTGTGTGTTGGAAGGGTCCCTAGAGCAGTACGTAACTAGCCCGACCAGAGAGGGGGCTATACTGGATTTAGTGCTGGGAAATGAGCCGGGGCAGGTGGTTGAGGTAGGCGAACATGTGGCAAACAGTGACCACAAGTCTGTCTACTTTAGGATAAAAACGGAAAGGGATGAGTGCTGTCTGAAGGGGAGGGTTCTGAACTGGGGGAAGGCGAGCTATAGTCGGATTAGGAGGGAGCTGAAGGACACTGATTGGGAGAGGTTGTTAGCTGGCAAGTCCACGGTTGGTAAGTGGGAGGTTTTTATGGGCAAACTGAAAATGGTGCAGGAAAGGCATGTGCCGGTAAAGAGGAAGGATGGGAAAGGCAGGATTAGAGAGCCGTGGATTACAGGGGGGTATAGAAGACTTGGTCAGGAAGAAGACGGTAGTAGGGATAACCCTGGTAATTATAGACCAGTGAGTTTGACATCGGTGGTAGGAAAATTATTGGAAAAAATTCTTAGGGATAGGATGTATGAGCATTTGGAGCGTTGCAATCTGATTAGGGATACGCAACATGGCTTTGTTCGGGGAACGTCTTGCCTTACGAATCTGGTGGAATTCTTCAAGGAGGTGACAGAAACGGTTGACGATGGGCGAGCCGTTGATGTCATCTATATGGATTTCAGTAAGGTGTTTGACAAAGTCCCTCACGGTAGGCTGGTAGAAAAGGTTAAGGCATACGGGATACAAGGACAGGTAGCTAGGTGGATTGAAAACTGGCTGGGAAATAGGAGACAGAGAGTAGTTGTCGAGGGGATCTTTTCTGGCTGGAGGCCAGTCACCAGTGGTGTGCCACAGGGCTCCGTACAGGGACCTCTCCTCTTTGTAGTATATATAAACGACTTGGAAGAGGGCGTACGTGGTGTGATCAGCAAGTTTGCGGATGACACCAAGATGGTAGGATTGGCAGATACTGAGGAGGACTGTCAGGTGACACAGCAGGATATAGATAGGTTGGTATATTGGGCAGATGGAATTTAATCCTGACAAATGCGAGGTGATGCATTTTGGAAGGAATAATGCAGGGAGGAGTTATGTGATAAAAGGTAGACTGATTAAGAGTATAGAGATACAGAGGGACCTGGGAGTGCAGGTGCACAACTCTCTGAAGGTGTCGACACAGGTAGAGAAGGTTGTGAAGAAAGCTTATGGAATGCTAGCCTTTATAGGAAGGGGTATAGAGTATAAGAGCTGCCGTCTACTGCTTCAGTTGTACAGAACGTTGGTTACACCGCATTTGGAGTACTGCGTCCAGTTCTGGTCACCTTACTACCGGAAGGACGTGGAGACCCTGGAGAGGGTGCAGAGGAGGTTTACCAGGATGTTGCCTGACATGGAAGGACTGAGTTACGAGGAAAGGTTGGAGGAACTGGGGCTCTTCTCCTTAGAAAGACGGAGATTAAGGGGGGATATGATAGAGGTATATAAAATACTGAAGGGAATAGATAGAGTCAACAGTGGTAGGCTTTTCCCTAGATTGGGGACAATTACGAGAGGTCACGATGTAAGGGTGAGGGGGGAGAAGTATAATTTGGATACGAGAGGAATGTTTTTCACGCAGAGGGTCGTGGGGGTATGGAACGCGCTACCGAGTAGGGTGGTGGAGGCAGGCACATTGGACTTGTTTAAGGTTTACTTAGATAGACGCATGAGCGAAGCAAGGATGGAGGGTTATAGTAGAGGGTATTAAATCGGGACGACACCGGAAATGTAGTATTACATGTTAACGTAATGTCTTTTTATTCCACAGGGTCGGTCCACCTTGTTGTCAAACGAGGGGCATGCACACGGTGGGTCGTGCGTGGGCTGCTCTTGGAGGTTCCGGGAGTGGCCTAGTACTTCGTGTCGTTGTGTGTGCTTAATCCTGGACCAGCAGATGGGCACCACAACAGCTCAGTGACCATCACTGCTAGCTGTGCAGATACATGGATTTGGGCCTGTGTCTGTGGGAGTTTGCGCATTCTCCCTGTGGTTGCATGGGTTTCCTCCCACACCCCAAAGATGTGCTCTTAGGCTGATTGGTGTACCAAATTGACACTATTCTCCCCTGAATCTGGCTACATTAGGGGTTCCACTCACATACACACAGGGCAGGGTAGGTGTGGGAAGATGCGGTGGCGCGGGCTCGTTGGGCCGAAGGGCCTGTTTCCCGTGCTGGGATGTTCTTTGTTCTTTATACATGAGTCTCCAAACCTCACAGCAATGTGGTTGACTCTCAAATGCCTTCTGAAGTGGGTTTGCAAGCCACTCAGTTCAAGAGCAATTAGGGATGGGGCAGCAAGTGCTGGCCTTGTCAGAGCAGAGCCCCCATCCCATGAAAGAACAAAGAACAACACAATCCGAAGCACAGGATAGCTTGTCTGCCACCTCAGCAACAGGGTGTCACTTGACAGAGTCAACACAGGAGTGAAAAACAGGGTTTTTTTTAAGACAAAAAGTACATACAAAATAAACATAAGAACATTAGAAATAGGAGCAGGAGTAGGCCAACTAGCCCTTCGAGCCTGCCCCGCCATTCAATAAGATCATGGCTGATCTGTCGTGGCTCAGTTCCGCATTCCCGCCCTCTCCCCATAACCCTTAATCCCCTCTCTTATCAAAAACCCATCAACCCGCTTCTTAAAAATATTTAGCGAGGTAGCCTCCACCACTTCAA
The DNA here is from genome assembly GCF_965287045.1 of Carcharhinus amblyrhynchos. Classification (NCBI taxonomy): domain Eukaryota; kingdom Metazoa; phylum Chordata; class Chondrichthyes; order Carcharhiniformes; family Carcharhinidae; genus Carcharhinus; species Carcharhinus amblyrhynchos. The sequence goes on from NC_137327.1 coordinate 49,192,940, forward strand.
CTGGCAGAGAATTCCAGAGATTCACCACCCTTTGAGTGAAGAAGTTCCTCCTCAACACTGTCCTAAACTGCCCCCCCTTTATCTTGAGGCTGTGCCCCCTAGTCCTACTATCCTGAGCGGGAAGAGTCTCTCCACCTCTATCCTATCCATCCCATTCATCATCTTATACGTCTCAATGAGATCTCCCCTCATTCTTCTAAACTCTAACGAGTACAAGCCTAATTTATTCAGCCTCTCCTCATAGCTCAACCCCCTCAACTCCGGTATCAGCCTAGTAAACCTCCTCTGCACTCCCTCCAAGGCCAAAATATCCTTGCGTAAGTACGGCGCCCAAAACTGCACACAGTACTCCAGCCCAAGACACATATACACGTTGAAATTGAGCATCTAAATATTTAAGGTTGTACACTTGCAGTAAAATTAACCCAATGATTAACCTAAGATCTTACGTCAGTTACTTAAGTGAGCACTTTCTCTCAATTTAACCCAGTTAGCTAGACGGCTAGCTGTTGGTACTAATCTGACCCACACACATGGGCTTCCACCTCCTCCAGCCTATTCCGCCATAGTCATAATAAGGAAATCATGGCACTATGAATAAAATACTTTTTTGGAAAAAAGTTCTCAGCATTTTGCAGTAAATCAGCAAATAATTGTCAAGAGCCCACCTTCAAGCAGAGAAAAATCAAGAAGAATCCTTAAAAGCTCAGATTTCCACCTTAGCAGCAAAGTAATGAATTGTTCATTAAATGGTGTAACAATCTGTCCTCATAAAAGCAGCACATCATGCGAATTGACATGAGCACCACAGGACATCATGTCATATTTTATACAAATGGACATGTTAGTGAAGGCAAGTGGAGTCTTGCTTCAATTTGTATTAAGTAGATTTACACCAAAATGATGAAATGTCATTGTTACAACATTCTCAACGAAATATCCATTAAACTACACTTAGGATTCATGATAGTCGTCAGGAAACTCAGCCTTTAAACTCACGCTTTGACATCGGCTGTCTCCTGTGATGTGCGAGTCAAGGTCCTGGATCGTAAGACCTCCCCAGCCTGCTGAATCTCCTGCAGGTTTCTTTCTACATGTGGAAGCTCAGATACACCTTCAGTTTCTGCTGCAAGCTGCTCAGCCTGCTGCAGCAGTTCTCCAAAACCTTCCATATCCATAATAAATACTGAATGGGTTCTGCAGAAAGAAAAAAAATTAGAGATTCCAGTGCACCCCTGCATATGAGCAGCTTACACCTAAAAAAATGCATTTGCACAATTCATTTAACTTAGAGAAACATTCCATAGTGCTTCAGAAACATCAAAAAAACAGGCATTCAGCTGCAAGCATCGAAGAGATAAGTGAAGAGGCAAACAGCTCTAAGTATGCAGTAGTGTCTATGGTTAATCAAGGAACAAAAGATGAACACAAGACCAGAGTTAAGAAAGGAGGGTTTATTAGGGGCATGGTGAGGCTGCTGAAGCTGATTGGAGATGGAGAGACACAAATTCCTAAAATGACATGAGCATGAAAATTAGAAGCTTAAAATGATAAATTGGGGAACAGGACTATAAGTAGGTCAACAAGAGTAAGATTATGATGTGATTGAGATATTGAGACATGGGATAGCACGTGGGAGCTGAGCTTTTAATGAACTGAAGTCAGCAAAAGGCCAAGAATGAGAGCATCGCCAGGATATCATTGGAATAGTTCAGTTTGGAGGGGTCAAAGGCATGGATTAGTTTTATCAACACAGTGAGATAACAGCAGAGGCCATTTTATTGAAGCAAAGCCTGAGCTAAGCTCAGGATCCAATAGAAACCAGGTTTTAAACTATTCATTTTAGCCTAAGAAAGGTGGTTGGCAAAGGGGCTGGAATCAGTGGCAGGAATTAGGGATTGAGAGAAGAGTCAAAAGAACTGGTTCCCAACAATTGAATTTGGAAAAACACTGCGGTTCATCCAAAACAGAATGCTGGGCAAATGCTCTGGCAACACAAATGAGTTGTTACAGGATCATAGATTCCATACAGTACAGGAGGCCATTCAGCCCCAGTCTGTTCTGACAACAATCCCACTCAGGCCCTACGCCCATAAATCCATGTATTTACACTGCAAATCCCTCTGACACTGAGGGGCAATTTACCACGGTGAATCCACCTAACCTGCACATCTTTGGACTGTGGAAGAAAACCTGAACACCCAGAGGAAACCAATGCAGACACAAGGAGAATGTGCAGCCGAGAATTGAACTCGAGTCACTCTAATGCTGAGGCGCAGCAGTGTTAACTACTCTGCCACCCCACCACCATGTCGACAGACACAGAGCCAGATGTACATATCATTAAAAAATAACATTATATTTCCAGCTGAAAATTTAAATAAGGTCTGTTTGACATATAGAGGACTGTGAATGCTTTGATGCAGAACACTGCACGTCACATTGCAAGTATTGTTATGGGCAATAATATCACATAAGAAATGGAGTAGGCCATTTCTACTCCAGGATGTTTCACCATTCAATAAGATCAAGGCTGAACTTTTACATCAACTCCACTTTCATTGTCTTTTGAAATTTGGTGAAATTAAAACCAGTAGAATTTTTCAGTTATAATTTTGTGCCTAAACATGATACTTAGTATATGGGAGGAGAACATACAGGCGTGAAGGTAAAAAATAAAAATCAGGAAAGCTGAGAGGGGAAATGAAAAAATATGGATAGGTAAAAATCAAGGAAAACACTTTAGTACATTAAGAGCAAGAGGATAACCAAGGAAACACTAGAACCTATCAGGGATGTACAGATGTTTTGATACAAAAAAAAGGGCAAGGTTTTTAATGAGTACTTTGCCTCAGTTTTCACAAAAGGAGATGGATGTTGCAGAAGAGGAGTGTGAAATATCAAATACAATAAGCATAACAAGAGAAGCAGCACTGGAAGGGCTGACGTCCTTAAAGGTGGATATGTCATCAGGGCCAGAAAAATTATATCCCAGGCTATTAAATAAAGCTGGGGGGGGGGGGGGGGGGGGAAGAAACAGCAGATATCCTGAGGATCAATTTTCAATCCTAAATATAGGCAAGATACCAGAAAATTGGGGGCATGCAAATTCTGAAAAAAGGTGCGAGAGATAGATCAAATAATTATAGTCTGGTCAGTCTGACTTTGGTGATGGGCAAATTATTAGAATGAATGAGAGTCAGAATAAACTGTCACTTTGAAAAGCATAGATCAACATGGCAGCACGTCAGCATGATTTTACAGGAAAGTTGTGTCTTATTAACTTAATCGAGTTGAATAAGCAACAAGGAGGTTTAGTGAGGCCAGTACAGTGGAAGTTTCTACATGGATTTCAGTAAGGCATATGACAAGGTCCCACATGGCAGACTAGTTAGAAAAGTAAAAGCCCATGAGATATTGCATATTGTAGCAGATTGGATCCAAAATTGGCTATGTAACAGTAAACAACGGTTAATGACCAATGGATGTTTGTGACCAGAAAGCAGTTTTGGTCGTGTAACACACAGTTCAATGTTGGGTCCCCTGTTGTGGTATACATTGCTGATTTGGACTCAAGCATGGAAGGCATGAGTGGGAAATTTACAGATGATACAAGATGCCCACGTAGTTGATAGTGAAAAGGATATCTCCGGACTCCAGTATGATGTCAATGGTTTTGTTGAGTGGGTGGACAAGAGGCAAATGGAATTCAATCCGGAGAAGCGAGGAGTTATGCATTTTGGAAGGACAAACAAAGAGAAATACTCAATAGATGGCAGGATATCACGAGACACCTTTGGAGTGCATGTCCACAGATCCCTGAAGGTTACAAGTCAGATATGGTGGTTAAAAGGCATATGGAGGTATTGAATACAAAAGCAGAGGTGTAATGCTGCAACTGTATAAAACACGGGTTAAGCCATAGCTGGAGTTCTGCATACAGTCCTGATCAACAAGCTAAAAAGGACATAATTGCTCTGGAGAGATTTCAGAGGAGATTTACAAGAATGTTGCTGGAAAATTGCAGCTTGAAAGGTCAGGTAGGCTAGGGTGCTTTTCTTTGAACAGAGGAGGCTGACAGGTGACTCGATTGAAGTGTACAAAATTTTGAGGAGCCTAGATAGAGTAGACAGGGAAGAATGATTATCCCTTGCGGAGCAATCAATTACCAGGCAGCACACATTTAAGATGATTTGAAGGAGGATTACAGGAGATATTAGGAAAAAAACTTTCACCCAGAGTTTAATAGGTGACTGGAATTTACTGCCCGAATTGGTAGTTAAGGCAGAAACCCACAACTCATTTAAAAAGTATCTAGATCCACAACTGAAATGCTATGGACTGGGTACTGGAAGGTGGGATTAGAAGGGGTAACTAGATTTTTTTTGTTTTCTTTCAGTTGATGCAGACAAATGGGCTGAATAACCTCTTTCTATAGTCATAACTGAATTCCGCAGATAGGCTAACTACATCAAACCGTGCAGATTTTTTCTAGCATTCATGACTGAATAATCTATAATCGCTCGTCCTATGAATAAAGACCTCTTCAATTTAATTACCCTAATATGCTTTCTTTTGAGGCAAGCTACCATATTATGAAATCTTTAGAGTAAATATAAAATATAAAAACTCCCCTATTAAAACAGGATAGCATATATCCCACTCTGTAACTATGGTCCCACAAACTTACTAGCAATAATCATGGATTTAATTATATGCATTAAATTTAGAAAGGCAAGCACAGGATACAACCAGGTGTATTTGCTTTCATCTAATGTTAGTGAGAAAGTCCCCAGGTGTCTTTTGAACTGCAATCTTGAATTCAAGGTCATTTAAAATACATCATGGTAGCTACAATTTACTGGTGAACCATACACGCATTCAATCACACAAATGTAATGTTTCCATATTTTTCACGACTAATGAATATGTTGAAAACTGTAAAGGATCTATCCCTCCCCCAAATGCAGCTTGTAGGCTCTGTGTAAAATGAGGCGTGTGAAGCTTCTGTGCTAATGCAAGGACAGAGCATTTGTTGCAAATTTGCAGGCAACACCCTCAAATCTTTGAATGTGCTATTTTAAATTGCTACATTTCAGGCTGAATAAGCCACTCAATAATCATATCTGCCAAAATGTCTCCATAGAAAACTAAAAAGCTTTAATTGTCTGAAAGTACGCAAATGAAAAAGCTAGGTAAAAGGTAGAGCATCTGTATAAATTCTACCAGATTAAAAACATTCAAAATATTTACACACTAATCAAAAAATTGAAATTCCTAATTCTGAGTGCCTTGGTTAGTGCCCAAAACATGACATTTCAAACTTTTTATTCCTTATGCAGAATGTTGCCTGGGTTGGAAAATTCTAGCTACAAGGAAAGATTAGATAGGCTAGGGCTGTTTCCCTTCAAACTGAGGCTGAGAGATGACTTGATTGAGATGTATTATATTATGAGGGGCCTAACTAGAACAGACAAGGAGGACTTGTTTCCCCAAGCAGAGCAGTCAATTACCAGGTTGCACAGATTTGTGATTGGTAGATCCTGTGTGTGCAAACTCCCATGTCAGCAAGGATGCCATTGCTGTTTCTTTATGCAATACTTCAGTTATGTGCAGAGACTGAGAAAGCCGGAAGTGTTCACCAGAACAAAAAGGTTAAGGGGAGATTTGGTAGAGGTGTTCAAGGGCTTTGAGGAAGTAAATAAGGATAAACTGTTAGTTGTGGTCTGAAGATCAAGTAACCTGATGACAGAGATTTAAGGCGACTGGCAAAAGAACCAGAGGTAGTATGAGAAACATTTTTCAAAAAAAAGCAAATTGTTACAAAAAGCAAATTGTTACAATCTGGGATACACTGCCTGAAAGGATGGTGAAAATACAGCTAGGCACAAGACTAACTTTAAAAAAAGGACATTAGATAAATAATTGAAGGAGAAAAAAATTACAGGGCTGTGGGGAAAATGCTATGCAGTGAATTGTTTAGCTCTACCAAAGCACTAGCCCAGACACAGTAATGCAGCCATGAAGCCTCCTGCCAAAAGGCAATGTCAGATACACAACGTAACACAATGCCATTGATCCAGAAAATATTCCAATGCAGCAGAAACAGCATGCTTTTTAAGTGAAAAACACTTGAATTTGATGACACCTGGGATCCCTTTGAATTAGTTTCAAACTGATTCTGATTAAAAAACAAGTCATAAACTTCAGAACATTGTGGCCTGGGCAATTTCAAAATGTCAGGTTTGTTTGAACAACTTTGGAAATTCTACTCAAATCCTATGCTTGTAAACTGCTTAACTACTGGTTATTTCAGTTTTACAGTACAGTTAGAGTGTTTTATAGTACAAAAACAAGGCAATTACAATTACATGGACCTTTTGTAAAAACATGTAATCTCAAACACAGCAGCACTAGATCAGAACCCCTGTAGCACAGAAGTTTCTAAGTCGTTATAATGAAGATTTAAACCAATTTGGTTAGCGTACTCACACCTTAACAGATGTAGAATATAAGATGGCAACAAGAACTCCCAGTCTCATTTTCACAGATTGAATTCAAAGCTTATAGATTGACAGCTCCGTTGAGAAATGATCCTACATCACGTCCTCTAATCCGTTCAACTGTGTAGTACCACTCAACTTTATAGCTCAGGATGTCCAGTAAGCATAATATTAAACATAAAATGGATTTATGGCTACCTAAAGCTGAAAAGCTTTACTGAAACTACTTTTTAAAACATAAGGTAAAAACAATGCGCAGAAAACCAAAACAATTTCACTGAAAAAATTCAGTTCAATTACTAAACTGATCAAATAATACAACTGATTGGATACAGCTAGAGCTATGCGAAATGAAGGATAATTCAGAATGTTACATACATATATACTCAATAATCATTTCAATGATCTGACAGCATTTGCGCACGCAGTACAAGAATTTGGGTCATTTTTAGAAAAGTACTGCATTGAAAACAAGCTAGCTGTTTAACAACTTCGACAAAGAATCATCCTGACTCAAAATGCTTTTTTTCTCTCTCCACAGATGCTGTCAAACTTGCAGAGATTTTCCAACATTTTGTGTTTTTGTAGCTTTTCAACACCATAGGTGAAGTTTCAGAAATTAAATTTCAAGTGCAGGCACCCATGGAACTACAGCCCAATATGAATCAGATTTAATTTATTGTCACATGTATTAGTTTCCAGAAAGAAGTATTGTTTTGTGTGCACTATATAGACAAAGCATACTGTACATAAAGTAGGAAAGGAGAGGATGCAGCAAACCTGAGGCATAGAGAAAAGTGAGTGACGGGAGGAAGAAACTGAGTGGCATAAGCAAAATTTCAAAAGCAAAGTATAAGCTATTTACAATGTGCTACGTTTTTTAAGTAGACTCTTATTACTAGTGGTCTTTGTACAAGACAATATAATTGGGTCAATGCACCCTTGACTTGGCAAGTTCTGTTGCCAGAACTAGATGATGGCAGACAACAACTTCCACTAATTTGAACTGACGTGTCTTTGAACTAAAACTATGCATGCAACAAAGGAACAGTTGGTATATATTCTGCCTCCAATATAATACTGCCCTCTAATATAAAAAAGCTCCCAAGCACTTCTTAAATAGGAAGATTTAGAACCAAGTTACAGTAACAAAGATTAGATGAAGTGATGAAAATTTTTAGTCAAACAGGTGGACCGTGAGCAATTTTTTTAAAAGATGGAGGTTGCAGAAGGTTAGAGAGAGGGCTTTAAGGAGTAGGACTGAAGTGACTGAACATTGCCAATCATGAAAGTAAGATGTATATTTATACAGCATCTTTCATGATTGCCAAACACTTGAAAGCACTTTACAGCCAATAAGGTAATTCTGAAATATAGCCAATACTGTAATGGATGAACTAAGGCAGCTAATTTGCACACAGGAAACTCCCACAAATGGCAGATAATGATCAGATAATCTGTTTCTGTGATGTTGATCGAGGGATAAATATTGACCAAGACATGGGAATACTCCCCTACTCTGCTTCAAAATAGTGCCACAAATCTTTTACATCCACCTGAGACAGCAGGTCCTCAGTTTAACAACTCATCAAAAAAACAGCATCTCCCACAGTGGAGCACTCCCTCAAATGCTGCACTGGAGCATCATTGCTGACTTCTGTGCTCCCAAATAGTGGAGTGGGACTTGAACCCACAATCTTTTGACTCAGAGGTGAGAATGATATCAACGGAGTCATGGCTGACACACATGATGAACAGAACAGGTGGATAGAAATTAACAGTCAGGTGACTGAAAAACATTTAAGGACATCAAGGTTGGAGAAGATGAGTGTGATTGGGTACACCAAGACCTTGGAGGGACTAGAGATGAAACAGAGATTTTACATTTAATGCATGGAGACAAGGACCCAATGCAAGTTAGGAAAAAGAAGAATAAGTCAAGGTCTCAGTGGTGGTAATGCAGTTCTTCTACCAGGAGAAGAATGTAATTACAGCATGACAACTTAATATCGGGAGTTTGTCATAAACGTGGAAATAGGAATTCCTGCCAACTTTGTCACATTGCAAGGTGCAAACAAACAAGATTTCTTTTAAATATAAAGGGCTATTGCTGATAAGTTGGGAGAAAATGGTTCATCTCATTTACTTTTGTTTTTATACCATCTGCACCAGTATCGCTGTACTGTTTCTCTCGCCTTGATGCATGTTTGTACTTCCTTCTGTCAATTTCTTTTTTTTTACTTTCCTTTCAGATGTGAAATGAGAGGTAGCACAATGCGATGAGGTGAAGGCGGCAGCACATTAAGTTACAAGTTGACCTTGGGTGGGGGTTATGGAGAAAATTTGGTGTTCTGTCTCCTGTCCCCCATCTACTTTGCTGCCATACCCCTGCTCCTCTAGTTTTCAACCACCTATTCACTCCCAACACCATGCCTACATCTCCTCTGAACTACCCAATCAACTGCCATATCATTCCCTTCACTTGTCCTTTAACCCTACATTGACGATACTCTCTTTTACCATTGTCTCTTCCCAAATATGGGTGATGAAAGATAAGAGGCCAAGGGCCCCCTTCACTGCACTTTCTCCTGTTACATCACTTGCCTCTACAATTCTCTCTGAAACCAAATTTTCTTTTCAAAATTAATTCAAAATTCCTTTCTCCCTACTTTTAGTCTCATCTGTTTCTCTGATGCAAAGCTAGCAAAAAATATTATAAGACGAATTGATATTTCTAACTCTTTAATAAGCCATAAAACAGCATTGTCTGCAAGTTCTGGCTTGAGAATAAAGCTTGCTGTTCATAATTTGATCAAAATTAATAATATTAATCAAAATTGTATCATTGGAAGGTGTAATTAAAGAACCAATAGTTAACTAATAGTTTGACCTGACATGACGTCCAATGACAGGGATAAAAACAAAGTGCTTGGCTAGCCAGAAACTGGAAGTTATCTAAAGTGACAAGATTATTACAGGGTACCAAACAGGGTTACACTTCTGTTGCTTGATTGTCCATTGGAAGTTGTAAAAGTCTGTTCTGGATTTCGTAAATATATCTTTTTCCTTCTGTATTGATTGAATTATTTACAATCGAAATCAGGTCGGATTTGGAAAGGACGTAGTAAATTGATTATAATTTCAGACATGCACTGTATATATTCGATTAAGAGGGCTTACCCATATGAACCCCTCACACATTCCAATTTAAGTAATTCCATATTTTACCTCTGTATTAACAAGTATTCTTTTTTGAATAAACCATTTTAAATTTGCTGAGAGACATGTTCTACCTTCTGGGTTGAAAGTCTTGTTCAGACCTGATTGAGTTAAAACAAATCACTGGAGAATTGGATTTATCACAATTGGACTTAAAACATTTCTTTTAAATCTCAAATGCTTAGTGAGAAATTGTACTTCTATAATTAATATTAAGCACTTAGAAGCGTTAACAAGAATCTGCAATGCAGCACATCATGGCCAGTGCACACCCCAGTTACAGGAACCTGGGCCAACCCTGATATTAAATTCCATATTGATTTCTCTGTGCCACACACTCTCTATGCAGCACAATCACACTCGCCCACTAGGGTAAAATAAACTGTATGAAATGCAAATCCTGATCCAAAGCCAATCTTTGGTGGACAGCAACAAAAACTTAAACATGAATTACAAATTTACATCAGTTGTTCTGCACTCAGCAATCCTGTTTTAATCAAGTGGAAATAAGAAAAACATTCAAAAACTATCTGTAGCAGTCATATAGAGGAGTATGATTTTTGCACTGACATTACATCAACTTTTACTATTGAAAATTTATAGGAAAGGACAAAGGAAAGGAGGCTGCAGCCAGAGAGAGAGAGAGAGCCCTGATAATCTGTCAACTATGATATAATTCACTATGTAGCACTACTCAGGCAATGACACTAGTACCTTGTGTTAGCAGCAAAAGCTTCGGATAAATTGACATTAAGAACAATATTTTAACCTTTAATATGGCCTGCATTTAAGCAGACAAGAAGCTTAGAAAAGGCCAGGGGAGTTATTTCTGTATCTTGGCCAAATTTACCCCTTCATCAACATCATAAAAACAGGAAGATAAAAGCAAATTACTGCAGATGATGGAATCTGAAACAAAAACAGAAAATGCTGGAAAATCTCAGCAGGTCTCTCAGCATCTGTGGAGAGAGAATAGAGCCAACGTTACGAAGCGCTAGCTCTGTTCTCGCTCCACAGCGCTGCCAGGCCTGCTGAGACTTCACCGCATTTTCTGTTTATGTATCATTGACACAGGTTCTCTGGTCATTATTACATTGATGTTCAAGGAAGCTTAACTGGGCACAGATTGGTTACCATGTTTCTACACTAGAATAGTGATTACACTTCAAAAGTAGCTTTGAAATCTCAAGATCACGAAAGCGGTTATATTGGGTAGAAGAAGTAAGCACCTCATGCCAAGGAAGATATCCAGTGACCAAAAGTTTGAAATTGGTGTTTCTGATTGTTCCAGTGTACCATTAAGATTGTGGTGAGGTCAATGTAGGATTGGCAATCAGGGAGACCAGAAGAAAGTTATGATCACTATTACCAAACGAGCGTACAACTTTTATTGTAGGGGATTGGTTAAAATCTTGTCCAAAACTGCACTGTTTCTTGTAGCTTTATCTGTTATCACAGTGGCATAGTAGTTAGCATTGCTGCCTCTTAGCGCCAGGGACGCAGGTTCAATTCTCAGCTTGGGTCACTGTCTGTATAAAGTCTGGGTGAGTTTCCGCTGGGTGCTTTGGTTTCCTCGCACCGTTCAAAATGTGTGCTGGTTAGGCACGCTGGCCATGCTAAATTCTCCCTCAGTGTACCCAAACAAGTGCTGGAGTGTACCCACTAGTAGATTTTCACATGAACTTCATTGCAGTGTTAATATAAGCCTACCTGTGACACATAACAAATAAACTTAAACTTATATGCTGAAGTGCTGATCAAAGTTCACTGGTTTGAAAACCCCTAAGAAATCTCCTCTCAGGCAGCCAGATTGAATTTCACCGACTGCCTTGATTAATTCAGATTCCTTATTAGAATTATAAGGCATGGCAGCAATATAGATCAACGAAATATCTCTGGGCAAACAATGGGGATGCACTACTTCAGAAAGTTCTGGAACTGTAGAATTGTCAAGAGAAGCTGAATTGAGTTCCTGTTTAGTACATACCAACACCCTGCCAAACTGAATGGTGCTTTGAGAAATGAAGAAACACATCCTTGAAAATTCACTGAGGGTTGTGAATCTTTGGAATTATCTACCCCAGAGAAATGTGGATGTTCTGTTCTTGGCGTATATGCAAGAGAGATTGGAATATCTTTGGATATGATGCAGATCAAGGGATACGGAAATAATGGGGAAGGTGGAGTTGGGATAGAAGATCTGACAAAGCAGGTTCAAAAAGACAACTGGCCTAGTTCTTATAAAAAAAGTACTTAAAAACAGATATCTTAACTTGCTATAATTCGAATTCATTACACTTGTCTATTGCACCTGTTCATTTATACTGTTATTCACAATACAAGGTCACCTTGACAGTGCACAGCTGAAAAACATGAGCACTTGGCTCAGGGTGACTTTCCTATACTGAATCTCCTCTTCTGTCTCTACTTGCTACTGCCTTCCACTTTTACTAAGGCTACAATCAAACTACTCTCCTCCCTCCCCAGTAAAACCATCCCCCCACCCCGCCTTCCTTCGGAAAACATCTCCCTCACTCTAGTAACACAGGCAAGCCCAAACACTATTTGGCCACAGGTAGGAGCGGAGACCCTAGACCAAACGTGTCCACAGCAGGCCATAACTAAGGGTGGACCATCTCGAGGGCAACATGACAGCTCAGAGACTATCTCTGTTACTGTGCGGACACATGGATTTGGGCCTGTGTCTGTGGGAGTTTGCACGTTCTCCCCGTGGTTGCGTGGGTTTCCTCCGGGTGCTCCGGTTTCCTCCCACATCCCCAAAGATGTGCTTTTAGGCTGATTGATTGGGTACTAAATTGTCCCTAAATTGGACCTCCCTGATCCTCGCACATTAGGCGTAGACTAAAATCATGAATAGGTCACTGAGACAGTGGGATGGCGGCGCGGGCTCGTTGGGCTGAAGGGCCTGTTTCCCGTGCTGTGTTGTTCTTTGTTCTTTGAAACCATCGCCAATTTTCCCTTTCCTAACCAAGGAAGGCTGAGCCCAATCATTATAATGTATGTGAAGGTGAGCCAATTCAGCAATGCTTATAATTAAAACTGGAAGCTTTCTGGTTTGTTACACACTGAGGTGTTGGAGGAATTGCATTCTCAAGAAAGGATTTGTAAGCGACAGTGTTCTGTCTTTGGAAAAGGCAGAAGAGAGATGGAAGGGAAGTAACGGCACTACAGCTTGGGAGGCAGCAAGGATACATTGAAAGGGGGCAGTAGCTGAACAATTCTCCTCATACTTAGAGCCTCCATTGTACCAAACTTGAAAAGCGTAATACAAAAAGAGATGTGTGTCATCTTGGAGCTAGTCCCTTTGTGATCTGACTACAGCATCTATTCTCTCTCCTCCTGCCATAAAATTACAGACTGTGAAGTCAAGAAGAACCAGTTCTTTCTCCTTCGCTGCTGAAATCTGCTTTATTTTCAATGCATGCAAATTGCAGCATTCAAACACACAGTCTCCTGGTCCACAAAAACCAATGTCTTCAATTTCCATTTTAAAATGCCCAGCTTGAGAGAGAGGATCCAGACCAATTTGTTAATCCTCAAAACAAGAGGTTTAAAGCTAGAATTTTACTGAGAGCATGCATTAAAGGCCAGTAGGTTAGAAATATGTGCATTTCTACGTGGAATTTAATGTTCCACATGAATCAATCCAGCCCATTTAAAAGGCTTGAAAATTAACCCGTCAGATATTCACAAAGGGATCTGACAAAGTAAACAAAAGGAATGAGAGAAGAAGTCACAGAGTATGGTGGGCCAAATAAAGACGGCTTCTGCTAATAAAGTAGTGTCAGGGACTCAATCTTGCACTTTAAATAATGGAAATCAGGAACCAGAATTTAAAAATGGTACCAATGCAGTGATTTGCACCCCTAAACTTCTCACTATTAAAACTTGTCCAAGTACTTAGTCATTTGCTGCAGGTTATTCTGCTCCAAATGGAAGTGCTCCACAAACTGAGTTATTTAATGCTAATCTTACATCTTCATCCAAGTTTGTGTAAAATCTGGGTCAAGTGTTTCAAATCTATGCATATTCTTGGCTGCAAAAAGATTAGGCTAAACCAGATAACATAACCAATAAACAGATCATAGGGAGGTTAATCTGGCATTGGAGTGGATCTCGTGAAATGGGTGCAGAGATCTCACCCTGACTGTAAACATACTGTATGCATATATAATTAATGTGCTCATCTCCACAATGCAATAACTGCTGTGATTCCAACATCACAACTCAAGTGTTTAGAAATGTTTTCTACATTTGTGCCTTCACAAACCATCTGGTCTTATATAACTGGATTGCTGAAAACGTTCTCTGCAACTTCATTACTTCCATGCGTTTAAAAGTTGATGCTGGTTCAATTCTCACTTCAGAACTTTACAAAGAAGCACGAATGTAAATAGGTTGGAAAAATACTAAACTATTTCCATTGCTTGAAGGTTGGTCTGTTTTGAAACCTGCTCTTTATGTTTACTGCACACTTAGATGCACCAGCGTAATTTTCTAGTGACTTAATTCAGAGCTCAAGACTAGAAAATAGGATTACTGTGCAAATTTACAAACGTATTTCTGAGGCCAATTTCTGAAGTTGACTGAGCTGTTTGTCTCCCTATGGCTAACAGGTACACTGTGAAAGTGTAAATGATTGAGCGTATAAAAATAAACAGCTGGCTATGAATCACTTCCATTTCTACCAGAGAGGCTGAAGATTATTGTATCCACTGCTCAATCTGTATATATCATATATAGGAAATTCCTGAAAAATGTGCTTCATCAGTCAGGTTCCAAGGACTCATGAGAACCCTACACAAATCCTTGTGCCTATGAGCAACTTTTTAAATAATGGTATCAAACACGAGAACAGACGAAGTTAGTAAGAGACTTGTCAATTGAAAATCATGGTTACTACTACCAAATAGACTCAGATGTTTAACATAGTGATATAGATGCAAACGTGACCCACACCCTTCTCTTTCCTGTTTCATTCCCCGTGTGTGATTAGATTACATTACTTATAAATTTGCAGTGTAGCTAACCAAAATTGTACAAATGTCTTGTAACTAAATCAATGGCCATTGTTATAACTGCCCATTTTGTTCTGTAAATTAAGAAACCTTCAAAATGTATTGAATGGAGACTTATTCCTTCCTTGCATACATGCTCACATAGTGGCACAGTGGTTAGCACTGCTGCCTCACAGCGGCAGGGATCCAGATTTGATTGCCGGTTTAGATCATGGTCTGTGTGCAGACCAAATCTTGCACATTTTTCCTGTGTCTGCGTGGGTTTCCTCCGAAGCTCCGGTTTCCTTCCACAATCCAAAAAATGTGCTCATTAAGTGGACTGGCTATGCTAAATTCTCCCTCAGTGTACCTGAACAGGCGCTGGAGTGTGGCAACTAGGGGATTTTCACAGTAATTTTATTGTAATGTTAACGTAAGCCTACTTGTGACTAATAAATAAACTTTATCCTAAATGCTCTGAACATCATCTAGAAATATGGAATTTAGTTTTCATGTCAGTTGAGTTAGTTGTAAGTCTCCAATTCCTTCTCCCTTCTGTCACCAGATTGCTTTCCCAACGTTCAGTCTTAGATGAACTACTATTTCTTCCAGTTAAAAACCTGGAAGACAGAAAAGATTAACCTTGGCTCCTAACTGTGTGCCCGTCCTAGATTCTAATCTGATTATCTCAGGCTGAAATACAAACTCAGTACCCTACTCAATCCTGAGCCAAGCTTCTTAGCCATTTCAGTTTTGCAAAATTACACTTAATTCATCTAAAATCTGAAAGACAGTAAAATGCAACGAAATGTATATTTTCTCCAAAGATCAGGATGAACTCTGAGGTACTTCAGTTCAGTAATGAGAACATTACAAACATTTCAATATTTTCATTGTAGGGAGTATTATTCTTTTCAAACAATTGATAACAAATTCAATGAAGTTACAAGAAGTTACTGGCCTGGGAACTATAGGCCAGTGAGCCTCACATCTGTGGTGGGTAAGTTGTCAGAAGATATTTTGAAAGACAGGATCTACAGGCATTTAGAGATGCAAGGACTGATTAGGAACAGTCAGCATGATTTTGAGTGTGGAAAATCATGTCTTGCAAATTTGATTGAGTTTTTTGAAGGGGTAACTAAGAAGGTAGATGAGGGCAGTGCAGTTGATGTTGTCTACATGGACTTTAGCAAGGCATTTGACAAGGTACTGCATGGTAAGTTGTTGCATAAGGTTAAGCATTAGGATGCATAAGGGTGAGGTAGCTAGATGAACACAAAATTGGCTTGATGAAAGAAGACAGAGGGTTGTTTTAGAAGGTTGTTTTTCAAACTGGAGGCCTGTGACTAGCAGTGTGCCTCAGGGATCAGTGCTGGGTCCACTGTTATTTGTTATTTATATTAATGATTTGGATGAGCATATAGGAGGCATAAGTTTGCCGATGACAGCAAGATTGGTGGCAGGGTGGACAGTGACGAAGGTTATCTCGGATTGCAATGGGATCTTGATCAATTGGGCCAGTGAGCTGATGAATGGCAGATAGAGTTTAATTTAGATAAATGCAAGGTGATGTGTTTTGGTAGATTGAACCATGCAGGACTTACTCAGTTAATTGTAGGGTGTTGGGGAGGGTTACAGAACAAAGAGATCTAGGGGATATGTTCATAGCTCCTTGAAAGTGGAGTCACAAGTGGACAGAATGGTGAAGAAGGCATTCAGTGTGCTTCGTTTCATCGGTCAGAACACTGAATACAAGAGTTGGGATGTCTTGTTGAAGTTGTACAAGACATTGGTAAGGCCACGTTAGAATACTATATATAGTTCTGGTCACCCTATTATAGAAAGGATATTATTAAACTAGAAAGAATGCAAAAAAGATTTACTAGGATGCTACCGGGACTTGATGGTTTCAGTTATAAGGAGAGGATGGATAGACTGGGACTTTTTTCTCTGAAACGTAGGAGGCTGAGGGGTGACCTTATAGAGGTCTATAA
This sequence comes from Carcharhinus amblyrhynchos, assembly GCF_965287045.1. Lineage (NCBI taxonomy): Eukaryota > Metazoa > Chordata > Chondrichthyes > Carcharhiniformes > Carcharhinidae > Carcharhinus > Carcharhinus amblyrhynchos. Next base: position 49,209,674 of record NC_137327.1, read on the forward strand.
AATAATGAGGGGCATAGATCAGCTAGATAGTGAATATCTTTTCCCAATGGTAGGGGAGTCTAAAACTAGAGGACATAGGTTTAAGGTGAGAAATACAAAAGTATCCAGAGGGCAATTTTTTCCACACAGAGGGTGGTAAGTGTTTGGAATAAGCTGCCAGAGGTGGTAGTAGTAGAAGCAGGTACAATTTTGTCTTTTAAAAAGCATTTAAACAGTCACATAGATAAGATGGGTATGGGTGGACATGGGCCAAATGAGCAGCAATTGGGACTAGCTTTGGGGTTTAAAAAAAGGGTGGCATGGACAAGTTGGGCCAAAGGGCTTATTTCTATGCTGTAAATCCTTATGACTCAGTTAGAATTAAACAGAGCTGAAGGGGTTTTACCCAGTTACCTGCCTCTCAGGGTATATCAGTTAAAAGGCCTCATACAGTGGCCTTTCCTCATAGTTCTTTCACAGTGGCTGCCAAAGCTCAAGTGCCCCAACATGTAGCCCTGGACCCCATATGCTTTAAATCCAGCAACAGATCACCAGCTTCCTATTCTAACACCATACACCTCTGTTGCACCCCTTCTGTGTCTGAACCCTCCACTATGTTGCTCTAACCTCCAGATTTAATTAGTCCAATGCTCTTCTGGCTGGTTGTCATTCCCCACCCTGTATTAAATTCTTGTTCATCCAAATACTCTACTGCAGCTAGTAGCCCATCACATTATATTTTAAATCTTTTCATATCTTCCACCTTCTTCATCTCAGAATTGGTATCTATTCCTAAGTTATATGGAATTTTACAGCCTGGAACAGGCCATTCAGTCCAAAGTGTTGATGCTGCTATTTATGCTCCACACAAGCATCCTCGCTCCATGTGGATTATACCTTTAAGAAACACAGCAAGACATTTTCCTATTCGAAAATGTGCTACCTAAATAAAGTTGCTGTCATTTTGTTTTAAACAACACCCACGTATTTGCCCAAGGCAATCTTAATTCCACATTATACTTGCTCAGCAACCCATCTTTCCCCTACTGACTCAAGAATGCTCCCATAAAATACTCACTGAGCTTTCACCAATCCTGACACTTGGACAGCATGTTAGCACTGCTGCCTCACAACGCCAAGGGCCCGGGTTCGATTCCCAACCAAGATCACTGTCTGTGCAGAATCTGCAAGTTCTCCTCGTTACGTGGGTTTCCTCTAGGCGCTCCAGTTTCCTCCTACAATCTGATTAGGTGCATTGGCCATACTAAATTCTCCTTCAGTGTACCCAAGCAGGCACCAGAGTGTGGCAACTAGGGGATTTTCACAATAAATTAATACTGCAATGAAGTTAAACCTACTTGTGAGAAATAAATAAACTTTAAACTCAGTCGTGTGTTAATTTGCAAGCTGCCACCCCTGCCAAACATGAATCAAATTGGACCACACAAAAAAAGAACAAAAGCTTCAGCAGTCTGGAGCTCACAATCAAAAGCCAACTTTAAAGAGTGGTATTTGAAATGCCTCAATTTCTTAAAAATATTAACTTGCCCAAAATGAGGGCCAAAAATAAGATATTAACAAGACAGGCTTTGTTAAGTCTTTATTAACCATTCCCCAAGAACACAGACAAACCAGCTTCTCCAATATTCTAGAATCCAGAGGCTGGGATGCAGTCACTATCTAGCTTTTACCTACTGTGCCCACCCCACTCCCCAGCCTCACAAAAGCAAGCCAGTTTTTGAAACAATTTGGAAATTTTAAAAGGAAGAAACCGCTGCCACTGTGCAGCAGCTGGTGAAAAGTCCACAATTTTCCTACAATCCACGTCAAACAACATGGAGCATTCTTACAATCAGGATGATAGAGACAAAAATTTAATGCTTACATAAAATCAATTAGAAAAGTGATGGGTTGGCATATAGACAGCAATTCTATTACTGCTTAGAGCTTAAGTGCAAGTCACAAGGGAAATGTCTGTTCTTGTACAAAGTGAGAAATTTCACCATTTTCATTTGCTGAATTTTTCTTTCAAATGGAAAGGGATGCACATGTTCATGTTTAATATTTGCAAATATATATTCATTAAAAACCAAGTTTCAACGGAAAGCACATGATTGCGATATGCTGCCCATGTGCTGTCTAAGGTGCTGCCTGCATTTTATTCCAGACAAGAGCTATGTATGATAACTTGGACCATTCTTATACTGAGCAGCTAAAAGGATCCATAGTGACTTGCACCATAGGAAACATTTTAACTTTGAATTTTAAACACAGTTATTGTACATAAATGCATCATGTGATAGTAGCATCTCTTCAAAAGACTAAAGAATTCTTGTCTTGCATGAAACGGCTGAGAAAATACTACATTGAGCAAGTGTCATTTATATGGGAACTATTTAACAAACTCATCACTCAAGGGGGAAGTGTAGAAAATAAAAGCCTGTCAAAGTCTAGACACAAAACCTCCAGCTCGTCACTCCTTTGTTAAAGCAAATATGTTGCAGCTGAACATTTAACTAAAAGTAGATTGGAAATTTGCTGAGCAAATAGAGGATCGCCACCTTAAAAATTAACATGTCAGGATTACTGAGTATTAAAATATCTGGGAATACGTAGGTGATTTAATATCACTGTGGATAAAGACAATTTATGACAACTCACAACACATTCTACAAAACGTAACATATTACTTGAAAAATCAGTCACACGCAGAAAGCGACATCTTAATTGCAGTTACAATGTTCAGCGACTGGCATTAAAACCTTAACGTGCAACAGGACTGCTGAGTAAGACTCTCATGAATCAACAATAACTGGAAAAGCTCATGACTTTGGCTGAATGCACACTGCACAAACAGTTGCCTGTCACTTTTTAGATGCAAGGAAACATGCTCCCCAATTACATTCCTCAAAACAAATTGTGATGATCTGATTAATCAAAATCAAGCTGTTTGATGATACAAAGATGATTCTAGGCAAACTATAAATTTTGAACACTAATAATTCATTAGGGTATACAACAAAATGACCCGACATCCTAAACATTTTCATGATGCCTTAATAACCAAGACACAACCCTATATTACTTGGAATTGCTAGACAATTAAAAAACTTTGGTCCATCTCTATCATCTATGCAAAACTTCATATCAAAATTTAACGCATTCATGTATTTATGTAGCATCTTATTACATTTTCCAGACACTTCAGAGCAGTTTTACACTATGAAATGCTTTGGAGTACAGTAACTTACTGTGCAAACATGGAGCCACTCTGCATACTATCGCCAACAAATAATATCATGAATAAATTATTGACCTCTGCAGTATAAATGTTCAAAATATTTGGTGATATTCCTGAGAATCTGTTGCAAGGTTTCAGGTTACTGAACATTTTTGCCTATTAAAATCTGAGTAGAACTGATGTTCAAAATTATTACCAATCCCCAAGTCATACAGATATGAACATTCAACACAGGTTAGTCTGCATTGTTGACTTTGCTAGATAATACGTGTATTGTAGCAAAAAAATAATCTTCTACTCAGTCCTTACAGTTATTTGAGCCAAATCATGTGCTGACCTTAAAATAAGCAAGCACGATTATCTGCATCCCAAATGATCTTGCACATATTTTTGCAATGTACTGGGTGAACCACATATTCAGTGGCATTAACTTGATTGCAACCTAGAACTGTCTCAAGGTTTAACTTGATAAAACAATTCAATACATTCCTGTTTATTTTAAATCATCACACAGTATTAAATTAGCCTGAAACCATTCTCTCCTGTTCTAAAACCAGTCTATATCCCGCAAATGTAATTGTCCATGATTTAGTAATATAATGTATATAATAAAGTGGCAGAGAGTACATTGAATTGAGCTAGTTTAATTACACCTTTGACTTTCTCAACAGGTCAGATATGCGGCTATTTATTTTTCCCCTTTTATGCATTTTGGATGTTGCAAGCACAAAATCCTGTATTCTCATTTCAGATACAACTAATAATGGATGAAATAACATACATACAGCAGGCAAAGCTCAGGTAAGGAAGGCTGGTCATAAGCATGTCTCCAGATTATACTGCTATTCAAACATTTCAACAACGTGATTCTAGTTTATGCTGAGATTCCAGTCCGAATGCTGAATCTGAAGATCAATCTGCCATATTTGACCCTGATTTCAGGTCTGACAAAGTGATATTTCAATAACAAATATGTAAAATGAATATAAGCTAAATGAAATGGACACACTTTGCAGAATCCATCATAAGTAATATGGCACGGCCTGGTAATTTGGAAAGTATATGCAGATTTTGAAAGTTTACAAAACACATTTTGAAAGGTTGGTCTATAAACCACACAGTTAAACCATTCAAGTATTAATCAGTTTGGTTTTGAGTAATTATGGTAAAGCATTCAGCAAACAATGCAAGTAACTGCTCACTTTTTACTCACTGAAACCCACTCAATTTGAAATCTCCTACTCGATCCTTTTCCATTCCATGCATATAACCCTAACCATGTCTGCTCATTTCTGGTATCAACTTTGTAACACACAATGTTTTGCCATGTGTCTAAGATCCTTCTGTAAAAGAGATGCCAAAACGGCATGCAGTTGAGCCCTTAAAAGCACCATGCTCTGAATTCAATATCCCTCTATAATAAAAACAGACCTTCATTGTCCATTTATACTATTTAGTACACTGTACCATTTTCACCTTCCTAACAATCTGTGCGGCTGCATCCGCAGGTCTCGCAGTTCTACCAAAAATTTTACTATTTGTTACTTTTCCAAGCTCACTCATTTTGCCAGAAAGACACTTTCACATTGAACATAGAAACACATATTAGAAGCAGTAGGCCATTCGGCCATCTGAGTCTGCTCCGCCATTCATTTTGATCATGGTTGATGGTCAAATTCAATATTCTGATCCCCCTTTCCCCCCAATATCCTTTTTTCTCTTCAGAGCTATATCTAATTACGTCTTGAAATCAGACAATATTTTGGCCTCAATTACTTTCCGTGGTATGAATTCCATACATTTACATCTCTCTAGGTGAAGAAATTTCTCCTCACCTCAGTTCTAAAAGGATTACCCCATATCCTCAAACAATTCTTTCTGAATCCACCCTAACTCTTTTAGCGTTTTGTAAGTTTCTACGAGATCCTAAACGCCAGTGAATATAATCTTAACCGACTTATGACAGACTTGCCATTCCAGGAATCAGCCTGCTAAACCTTCACTCCTCTATAGCAAGGACATCCTTCCTCAGTTAAGGACACCAAAACTGCACATAATACTCCAGATGTGGCCTCACCAATGCCCTATGCAATTGCAGTAAAACATCCCTATCTCTATACTCAAATCTTCTCACTACAAATGCCTAAATACGATTTGCCCTCTTTACTGCCTGCTGTACCTGTATGGGCAGCACGGTGGCACAATGGTTAGCACTGCTGCATGACAGTGCCAAGACCCTGGTTCAATTCCGGCCTTGGGTCACTGTCTGTGTGGAGTCTGCACATTCTCCGTCTGCGTGGGTTTCCTCCGGATGCTCTGGTTTCCTCCCACTCTCCAAAGATGTACAGGTTAGCTGAAGTGGCCATGCTAAATTGCCCCTTAGTGTCAGGGGTACTAGCACAGTAAACACATGGGGTTACAGGGATAGGGTGTGGGTGGAATTGAGTCGGTAAGACATTATGGGCCAAATGGCTGCCTTCTGCACTATAGGGATTCTATGATACCGGCGTGTTCAGTGGTACACAAGGACACCAAGATCTCGTTGAATATCCACCCCTCTCATTCAAGTAATAATCTGTCTTCCTATTATTGCTACCAAAGTGGATAACCTCACATTTGTCCACATTATATTGCATTTGCCATGCATATGCCCATACACTCAGCCTGTCCAAGTCACGCTGTAGCATCCCTGCATCCTCCTCACAGCTCACCCTCTCATCTGAAAATTTGGAGATTATACATTTAGTTCCCTTTCCAAATTATTAATATATAATGTGAACAATTGGGGTCCTAGCACAGATCCCTGCAGTAAATTTCTTCATAATGGACTGCAATTGCAATTTATCTTTATAATTCTTAATACGTCAGCATCCTTCTCTGGTCTCTCAAATACATATAGGCCTTGGTGAGATGAGACTTGCAGGAAAGCGTACAATTTTGGTCACCTTACCCAGGAAGGATATTTTTGCCTGAGAGGGAATGAAATAAAATTGCACATACTGATTCCTGGAATGAGGATTATCCCACGAGGAGAAATTAAGTGTACTAGGCCTACATTCCCTGAAGTTTAAAAGAAAGGAATCTCATTAAAATTCTTAAAGGTCTGACAGATACGAGAAGGACTCTCCTAGTGGGGTAGTGCAGAACCAAGGATCAAAATCCAGAATAAGGGGTCAGTCATTTAGAACTGTGATTAGGAGAAATTTCTTCACGCCAAAGAGTTGTGGATCTCCAGAATTTCCTATGTCAGAGGGCACTGGATGTGTCTGCAGAGGTTCAAAAAAAAATGCAGCTCACCACCTCCCTCTGAAGGGCAACTAGTGCTGGGCAATAAATGCTGGCCTAGCTAGTGATGCCCACGTGCCACATATGAACTTTTAAAAATGCAATTGTTGAACAGTGTTTTGGGTACTTAACAGGATTAAAGAATATGGGGATACTGCAAGAAGCTGGAGTACTGAATGTTTCAATGTCCTACTCGTGTTTCCATTTCTTAAGTAATGATAATCCTGAGTCTATATCTCATTAATGATCTGTCATTCAATGGATATAATCCATCACTATAAACCTTCTGAAAACTTTTCTATTTTAAAATCGTCTATTAGCTTTCCCCCTTAAAGTTCTCTGTTCTAGCAAATAAAGATTATTTCACATTCTTTTTCCCCCAAGCATAATCTTTGTGCGTGATGCTGTTCTACTGAATCTTCAAAATATGCATTATAGTTCACATAGTTTGCATATTCTTTCTAAACTGGGGTGCCCAAATGTGCACATTATACCCTTTTTTCAGCAATTCATTATTCCCCCCTTCAGATTTTTACATTCTTTCAATACTCCTATCTGCAAAATTTCTGTTTCACCAAACTTAAGGATATCATTTAGGATATGGTTTCTTGTACCTATCTCCCCCCCAGAAAAATACAGCACTTCTTTCCATATTGAGTTGAGCCTGTTAAATGTTTGCCAGCAATCTCTCTCAATTGGCCATGTTCCTAATTTGACAGCAGCAATTTTACAACAACTAGTATTTATTTGTCATGCTTAACATAGAGAAGATCAATCCTGATTGCAGGATAAACATGGGCCATCGCACCAGGAGAGTGCCCCAGCATTTCTCTGAATGGTGTCATGAGATCAATTCTATCCATATGAATAAGTATGTGCACGTTGTGCAACATTCAACAGTACAGCACTCATTTAGTGTCGCGCTTCAGTGTTAACCAAGGCTATATGCTTAAGTCCCTGAAATGGTGCTAAAATCTTACATGTCCTTAATACTTGCTTTTTTCCAACCAGTCCGACATGCTTTTGAAAATACACTTTAATCTATTTTAACAGTGAACTCAGTTATATTTGGTGACTAGGGTCTAATTTACTTCCCTTTAGATTACTGTACTGTGCTGAACTAGCTAGATTTGCCCACGTATTGAATTCAAAAACACTATGCATTATTTAAATATATCCCAGTTTGATTAGTTCTGGATAGATTGTTTTGGTGGCTGGGGGATTGGAAGAGGAGAATGCACTTCACACTCAAACCCAATCGTGCTCTTATGTCAAAACTACAATTTCATCAAGGTGCATCCTAAATTCTCTATACAACTTGAAAAATGTTTGTCTTACATTGCACTTCAATTCTGCATTTTTCACTTTTTTATATTTTCTCGCCTTTCCACTGATTCACAAACTTGCTGCATTAATATGAAATGAAAGAAGACACTACTGTGATTCTTCCAAAATAAGGGACTTCAAAAAATGTTCCTGACATTCTGGACAAAATATTAGTTGCTCCCCAACTACTATCTTGGATGGTTCAGTTAACTCAACAGACCAGGAATAGAAGCTAGAACTTTTCATAAAATGCTGGAAAATCCCCACAGGTCTGACAGCATCTGTGGAGCGAAAATAGAGCCAACATTGAGTCTGGATGATTCCAAAACTTGAGCTACATTCGCACTCCACAGATGCTGTCAGACCTGCTAAGATTTTCCAGCATTTTCTGTTTTAGATGACAGCATTTTTTTAAAGTTTAAAAAACAGTTTAAGTTTTTATTAGTATCACATGTAGGCTTACTAACTGCAATGAAGTTACTGTGAAAGTCCTGAAGGTTCCACACTCCAACACCCGTTCGAGCACACTGAGGGAGAATTTAGTATGGCTAATACACCGAACAAGTACACTTTTCAGACTGTGGGAGGAAATCACTTGGAGGAAACCCATGCAGACACAGGAAGAATGTGCAGACTCTGTACAGCCAGTGACTCAAGCAGTGATTCAAACCCAGGTCCCTGGCACTGTCAGGCAGTAGTGCTAACCACTGTGCCACCCTGCAGTAATCTGCACTTACTTGGAACTTTTTAGATTTGTTTGACTGTGTGCCAAGGAACTTTCACTCAATGCCTGCCATGGGAAGCTAACAAGGTTTAATTTTAATGGACTACATCACTAAATACTGACTATTACCAACTATTTGCTGTGGCAAAAACACGCTTTCAAGAACGTGTGCATATTGCAACTGACAGACATGCCAATTCATGAAGAAAAGGCCCTTCCTGGAGCAAAAGGACCTCAGTTTAACATCTTACTCAAAAGGCAGAAACTCTTGTCAGCACAGTTTTTTCTGACATCTACCCCCCCCATACCAAACCAGCATAATACACCCCAGCCCTGCCAATCTGACTATACCCCTGGCACTGCCACTCTGCCAATGTGGCTCTCCACCAACACCAGTAACAGCTGTTGGTAGCAGCAGAGCACAACCACCAGAATATCATTTGCCACCCAAACATTACCATCCCACCAAACCAACACAATCCTGCCTCAGCTTCAGAGCATCCTTCCACCCCTCCTGGCACTCCCAATCCATCAGCACAGCGGTTTCCTATCACCAGCACCACTCCCCTCAGCACTGCCACCCATCCAGCATCTTGCTCCCTGGGTTGGAGTGTCAGCCCAGTGCTGGTGTCGCAGGACTGGGACTCGGGCCCAAACCCTTGGACTCAGCGGCGACACAGACAGCTGTCGGCCAACACACGACCCATTGGGGGCATGCGGACAATAGGAGTAGTTAAAACCGGCGGATTCCCCTGCAGTGGCGGTGAGGAGGCTGAGTGAAGTAGGCTGGAGATTTCGGACAGGTGGTGTAAGTGAGGCGGTGCTGCAGGCCCTACCTCTGTCCCCGGGCTGCCGTTACCTCTCAGTCCGCACCTAGCCACCCGCCGCCTGCACCGGCTGTCAGGCGCGCGCGCACAAGCCGCCCTCCCATTGGACAGGACTGACTCCCGGCAGGCCCCACGCGCAGTCCTCCCATTGGCTTTCCTCTATCTTCCTCTTCCATTGGCTATCCCTATCCTCAATTCCGATTGGCTTTCCTATCCCCCACTCGCTTTAGCTATCCCCATACTCCACTCCCATTGGCTCTCTCTATTCTCCTCTCCCATTGGCTATCCCTATATTCCACTCCCATTGGTCAATAACCAGGCTCTGGAAAATCCGCGCCACGTGCACCGACCCTCTTCCCTCAGGCAATTCTATTGGTCGAGAGGTTGGGTCAATGAAACAGCTGAAGCTTAGTGTGTTGGAGCTGGGTAACTGAGATCAACTCAGTGAGAAGTCTCACAACACCAGGTTAAAGTCCGAAAGTTTATGTGGTAGCAAAAGCCACTAGCTTTCGGAGCACTGCTCCTTCATCAGGCAAGTGGGAGTTGTGTTCTCCAACAGGGCATAAAAAGACAAGCTCAATTTACAACATAATGGTTGCAATGCAAGTCTTTACAGGTAATCAGGTCTTAAAGGTACAGACAATGGGAGTGGAGGGAGCACAAGCAGGTTAAAGAGGTTGGACTAGGCACAGTAAGAAGTCTCACAACACCAGGTTAATGTGTTCATGTGAGCGAAACTTGGCTATCAGTTTCCACTATGCGATTCTGCGCTGTGTGTCGTGAAGGCAGCCTTGGAGAATTCTCCAAGGTGGCCTTCATGGCACACGACAATGCAGAGTCACTGCTCAGAGACTGATAGCCAAGTTCCGCACACGTTAGGACGGCCTCAACCGGGATTTTGGGTTCATGTCACACTATCTGTAACCCCCACGACTTGCCTGGGCTTGCAAAATCTCACAAACTATCCCAGCTGGAGACCATATACATCTCTAACTTGTGCTTGGCCCTCTCTCCACTCACATTGTATCTTTACAAGACTTGATTACCTGTAAAGACTCGCATTCCAAACATTATTTTGTTAATTGTGTTTGTGTCTTTATTTGCCCTGTATGTGAACAGAACTCCCACTCACCTGATGAAGGGCAGCACCGAAAGCTAGTGGCTCGCGCTACCAAATAAACCTATTGGACTTTAACCTGGTGTTGTGAGACTTCTTACTGTGTTTAACCCAGTCCAATGCTGGCATCTCCACATCATAACTGGGATCAAGCAGCTGTCCTCTTGTAGGGAGCTGCCAGTTACAGCAACTGTTAGCTGGGGAGGGTGCCTGCAGTAGGAAGGGCTCTCAAACATTCTGAATACTGCTGCTTTCCCAGACAGCTTATATGTGGGCATGAGGTGTTTGCCCAACTACAGGAGCACCAGGCTTCTGGTATTTCTCTACTGGGCTTTAGTGAGACCTGTGTGTACAATTTTGGTCTCCTTATCTGAAAAAAGAGGCACAGTAGGCAGTCTGATAACACCAGGTTAAAGTCACCCAATGAAGGAGTAGAGGTCCAAAAGCTCATGATTCTAAATAAATCTGTTGGACTTTAACCTGGTGTTGTGAGACTTCTTACTGTGCCCACCCCAGTCCAACATTGGCATCTCCACATAATGAAAAAAAGAGGGCAATTGCATTAGAAGGAGTTCATCGAATCACATAAGTTACATTGCAGAAGGAAACCATTCAGCCCATTGTGTCTGTGCCAGATCGCTGAACGAGTAATATGAGTCAGTGCCATTTCCCGCTCTTTTCGCTGTATCCCTATGCAATGTTTCTATTCAAATAATCATCTAATATCCTCCTGAATCCTCTTGAAATTCCTCACCCAGAGAGTGGTGAATGTTTGGAATTCATCACCACAAAAAGTAGTTGAGGTCAAATGTGTGATTTCAAAAAGGAATTAGATATAACTCTTGGGGCTAAAGGGATCGAGAGATATGGGGAAAAGACAGGATCAGGATATTGAATTTGATGATCAGCTGCGATCATAATGAATGATGGAACAGGCTTGAAGGGCTGAATGGCCTACTCCTGCTTATAGTTTCTATGAATGTTTCTATGTACCTTAATAACTGCTCTCTCCATCTGTCCTGCCACTTTCAATGATCTATGCACCCAGTCTTTTTACTCCTTCACATCCTTTAGAATTGTATCCCATCTTTTATATTATATTTCCATGTTCCTCCTACCAAAATGCATCACCTCACACTTCTCTGAATGAAATTTCATCTGTCTGCCCACTCCACTAACTTGTCTACATTCTTTTGAAATTCTAACACGTCCTCTTCTGTGAAGGTTCACTTGGCTTATTTCTGGGATGAAGAGCTCATCTTATTAAGAAGGTTTGAAAATGTTCACCCCCCGTAACCATTGGAATCCAGAAGAATGAGAGGTGATCTTATTGAAACATTTCTGACCCTGAGGGGACTTGATGGGTAGACTCCAGCAGGATATTTCCACTTGTTTCTGACACTAGAACCACAGGACTCAATTTAAACGTAAGAGGAGAGTGTTTTCTATCCAAGGGTCATTAAACATTGGAATTCTCACCCCCAGAAAGTGGTGGAAAGATTAGGTCATTGAGGTTATTCAAACCACAGTTAGACAGATTTTTGATAAACAAGGAATTCTCAGATTGTGAGGTGCAGATGGGAAAATGGAGTTGACACCAGAATCTGCTCAGCCACTATCTTTTCTAAAGGCCGAGCAGACGCGAAGGACTGCAGGATATTATGAAATAGCGATGCTTTTAAGTAAGTGATATATGTATTAGTGTGTGTTAGGTAAAAGGTAAATCTTTAAGGTTATTTTATATTTCTGTAATTGTGCATTAAGAACTTCAGTTTTTTCATTTTTTAAATTACTTTCATTTTAATGAGGGTTTTACAAGCGCGGGGTATTAAAAAAAATGACTGTGTCCTAGCAACAAAGGGCCCACAGGTGCTGTAGAAACTTAGTTTAGCTGAGAGAAAGTCAGTTTAGTCAGAAGCAAGATTTCACAGAAATTGCCAGAACAGGCAAGACAATGCAAGGGGACAGAAAGGTTCTGTTCAGTGAAGTCAGAAGGAGCAGAGAGAGACTCCAAAAAGCCAAGCCTGTACAAAGCAGATGGAATGCAAAGTGGGCTTATGAAAAGCCAGAGATCCAAGGTGACCAGAAGGTTGGTGACTCCTTATTATGGCCTCTGAAGCTTTGGTGTTGTTTACACCATTGGTTTTCTGAGAGATTGCATGGATTTTCAAGTTTGCTGATGACAACACTGTATTGGGTGGAATCTCAAACAATGATGAGATGGAGTATAGGAAAGAGATAGAGAACCTAGTGAACTGGTGTGATGACACTAATCTCTCCCTCAATGTCAGCAAAATGAAGGAACTGGTCATCGACTTCAGGAAGCGTAGTGGAGGGTACGCCCATGTCTACATCAATAGGGATGAAGTGCAAATGGTCGAAAGCTTCAAGTTTCTAGGTGTGCAGATCACCAACGACTTATCCTGGTCCCTCCATGCTGACACTATAGTTGAGAAAGCACACCCACGTCTCTGCTTCCTCAGGAGCCTAAGGAAATTTGGCATGTCCACGATGACTTTCACCAACTTTTATAGATGCACCACAGAAAGCATTCTTTCTGGTTGTATCACAGCTTGGTATGGCTCCTGCTCTGATCAAGACCACAAGAAACTATGAAGGGTCATGCATGAAGTCCAGTCATTCACACAAACCAGTCTATCATCCACAGAATCTGTCTACACTTCCCATTGCCTTGGAAAAGCAGCCAGGATAATTCAGGACCCCATACATGTGGATATTCTCTCTTCCACCTTCGTCCATCAGGAAAAAAGTACAAAAGTCTGAGGTCGTATATCAATTGACTCAAGAACAGCTTGTTCCCTGCTACCATCAGACTTTTGAATAGATCTACCTCATATTTTTCTCTATATCTTAGCTATGACTGTAACACTGTATTCTGCTCCCTCTTCTTTCCATTCCTATATACAATATGCATTTCTGTGTAGCATGCAAAAGAAATACATTTCACTGTATGCTAATACATGTGACAATAATAAATCAAATCAAATTCATTTTCATTTTGGTAGGACAAACTTGAATGCGAATTGCAGGGTCAATGGCAGGGTTCTGAGGAATGTGGAGGAGCAGAGAAATCTTGGGGTTCATATCCACAGATCTCTGAAAGTTGTCACTCAACTGGATAGAGCTGTGAAGAAGATTTATAGTGCATTATTGATTATTAACAGGGGTTTGAGTTTAAGAGCTGTGGGGTTATGCTACAACTATACCGGACCTTGGTGAGACCACATTTGGAATATTGTGTGCAGTTCTGGTCACCTCACTATAAGAAGGATATGGAAGCATTGGAGAGAGTTCAGAAGAGATTTACCAGGATGCTGCCTGGTTTGGAGGGTAGGTCTTATGAGGAAAGGTTGAGGGAGTTGGGCTTTTCTCTTTAGAGCGGAGGAGGATGAGAGGCAACTTAATAGAGGGTTATAACATGATGAGCGGGATAGATAGAGTGGATGTGCAGAGACTATTTCCCCGAGTGGATGTAGCTGTTACTAGGGGGCATAACCATAAGGTTCTTGGTGGGAGATATAGGAGGAATGTCTGAGATAGATTCTTTACTCAGAGAGTGGTTGGTGTGTGGAATGCTCTGCCTGTTGTGATAGTGGAGTCGGACACTTTAGGAACTTTCAAGTGGTTATTGGATAGGCACATGGAGCACACCAGAATGATATGGAGTGGGATAGCTTGATCTTGGGTTTGGACATAGCTTGGCACAACATCGAGGGCTGAAGGACCTGTGCTGTGCTGTACTGTTCTATGTTCTATGTTCAAATTAAATCAAATCAAAGATGGCTCAAATGCATTTGGTGCTCCAGAGCAGAGGAATACCAGAAGGAGATGCTGAATCCCACAATGTGGATCCCTGGTGAAGACATCCAAGATAAAGAGCCATTTGGGGAAAGGTGCCAAGGGGTGTTCTTCAAAAGCTGATATTGTATGTAAGAGTTCCAGTGAGACCAGTTGGCTTATAGTGTGACAAGCATCTGGGGTGAGTTGATGAGAAATCCTCAGAAGTTGTTTTTGGTGGCATTTGCCACTGCTTTATGAGCCTGGTGTCTCTGAGCACTTTCACCTATTGATTTACGTGATTGTGTACTCACTGAGAACATTAAGATACAAGATAGACTTTGTAACTTGTGTTATCTTTATAATTCTGAATATATCTGTAACAATATAATGTGGTAAGGGAGGTGTATGTAACAGTTCATCTTATTTAATTAAAGTTTTATTATTTTAAATATTCATCAGCTGACCCCTGTGACTCTGTTCATTAACCGCCTTACGTATATGTATGCAAAAAATAAAAGTTAGGATCTATCAAGTGGGATTCCTCCTTAGGATCTGACTTGCCCAGCAGTAACATCAGCTGAGATCATAACAGTTCCAGCTCCTAGTCCTATGTTCTGGAGTAATTATGATGCAGTCATGGGCTGAGAGTCACATTCCTAGCACATTAACCACAGCTTAAGGGTGTGCGGGCTAAAAGGGAATAAGCAACCACTGGAGGAGGACTAGGAGTAATGGAGGACCAGGCAGATAGTGTAGGAGTCCTCTGAGTGCATCTTGCTCTCTAATGGAGCCTAAATTCTGAGTATTGGTGTGAGTGATAGTTCATCTCTGGAGTGCAGCAAGAGCCAAGTCCATGACAATATGGTTGGTTCAGCAATGCAGGTGGACAGGAGGAAGACAATCCAGAGGTCTGGGCTGATGTTCTGGGTATATAGGATTCAAATCCCACTGCCACGACAGTTCATTGAATTTGAATTCAGTTAATAAATCTGGAATGTAAAGCTAGTCTCAGTAATGGTGACCATGAAACTATCATTGATTGTCATAAAAACCCATCTGGTTCACTTCTTTGGGTTAGGAATCTACTTTCCTTACCTAGACTGGTCCACATGTAACTCCAGACCAACAGCAATGTGCTTGACACTTAACTGTTCTTTGATATCTTCTAACAGGCCACTCAGTTCAGGGGCAATTGGGAATGGGCAACAAATGCCTGGTTTTGGTGGCAATGCCTACATCCCATGAAATAATTAAAAAGGAAAGGTTAGGAAAGCAACAGTGTGCAGAGACTCAATAGTTCGGCAAACAGACACGTGTTCCTGCAGCCGCAGAAGTGAATCCTGTCTGCATATAGAGATATGAGGATAGCGTAGATGAATATGTGACTGGACAGATGGCACAGAAGGAAGAGCTTCAAACTGATAAGATATTCGGATTGGACCTGGGGGAGGTGAGCCAGGCTAGATGGGTTGCTCTTTGCTCAATGTTCTTACAGGCTAGATTGCTACTCTTACTGGGGCAGGTTTAAAATAATTTGGTAGGGGTTTGGGCACCAGGATGTAGCATTGGGAAGGAGAAACAAGGTGCACAAAGGATCAGGGGAGACAGACAGCACTTGAGTAAGAAGTAGCAAGACATTAGGTGGAGTCAGACTAACTGGACTGTAATAATGTCTAAAATAGACTCACTATGCATGTACATAAATAATCCCCTTTGCTAGGAAGGATAAGGAGGAGGGATGACAGTATCATTTAATATTACAGTACTGAAGAGAGCATACCCTGAACAAAATCTGTTTGGATAGAGTTAACAAACGATTGAGGTACCATTACACAGACTCGAAACATTAGCTCTGTTCTTTGTCCACAGATACTGTCAGACCTGCTGAGATTTTCTGCTGCTGCTGTTGTTGCCAATATAATGGGCTTTGTTTAAGCTTAAGATCCTTAACGTAGGAAGTTCTGATGAACCTTTATAAATCTTTGGTTCAGCCTCAGCTGGAGTATTGTGTCCAATTCTGATCTGTAATATCAAATAGAGCTTGGAAGAGCAACAACACCACCTAGTGCTGATAAGACTGAAAGTAAAGTGCGCAGGTAATTAATTACACCTTACAGTTGGAAATATGTCATACATGATGTTACTCTTCAGGTGTGATATAATCACGTCAGGAGTAAATGTACAAATAGAAAGTACATATTGGACACAAGATATTTAGTAAATAATGGATTTTTATAAACAATGACATTGGCTGCTCCATTTTTATTTACTTCTGGAAAAAGCTGACAGCCAGTATTGTTTATGTCTTCAACGTTTAAAATAAAGTTAAAATTTATTTATTAGTCACAAGTAAGGCTTACATTAACACTGCAATGAAGTTACTGTGAAATTCCCCTCCGCCACACTCTGGCGCCTGTTCGACTCAATGCACCTAACCAACACGTCTTTCAGACTGTGGGAGGAAACCGGAGCACCCGGGGGAAACCCACGCAGACACGGGGAGAACGTGCAAACTCCCCACAGACAGAGACCCAAGCCGGGAATCGAACCCAGGCCCCCACCGTGCCACCCACTATTAACTATTGTCACATGAAAGAATTAGCAGTTCTGCTGAAATCTCATCCCATTTACTGAGTGATAAACCAACAATTGTTGACTGGGGAATAGATTTCAAACATTTATTTGTCAGTTTTTTTCGAGGTGATGCCTCAAGATACATTAGTGTGTTATGCTCGATAAGCCTAAAGATAATATTATATCCATTCATCCCTTTAATTCTCCAGTCTGCTTTCCCTGGCCTTCCCCTGCTGAAGGTACGCTCACCACTCTTATGATGCACTGGATGCTGGATACACACTCACATCCTCATTAACTCACAGAGGTAGCGGCAGAGAATTTCCTGCTCATGGAGAAAGAATTCATCCAGACTGCTCAATCAGAATGAAGATGCGATACAAGCATGAACTCTTTCAATCATTTCTAAGGAAAATGGGCACGTGTTGACTGCAAGGCCAATAATACAACTGTGGGACTGGTTGACATAGCGATAATTCAGCATTCCGTTACCAGAGGTAATTCAGTAGATAAAATGTTCACCATTCACTGGGAGCTTTCTGAAATTCCAGACATGAATTTTAAAAAAACTAATACCGCGATGTGAGGAACAGTGAAGGAATTTTCAAGCACCTGTTTTTTCAAGTTTTTGATCATGTAATACAAATTTTCTACCAGCAGGTGACAGTGCCATACTTTGTTAATCACTGTGTGTGTGTGTGTGTGTATTTGTGGGGGGGGGGGGGGTGGTGAAGGGGTTTGCTGTATAACTGACCCACTCCTCAACGTTTCAAAGAGCTACAACAGCTAAAAACAATACCTGGTTGATGTCCCAATTCGCAAACCTCACAAGAAAATATTAACAAAATGTTTAATCTTTTTAAGGTGAGTGGGCAAATTAACATGTATTGGTGTTGGCTGAGGAAAGACCGTTGTGTAAAAAAATCCCCTGCTCTTTAAGTAGATCTTTAACATCCTACCCAGTCGCTAGATAGGACAGACATTTCAACTTTAATTCGAAAACTGTCTCCAAATTTGCACCAGTAATTACGCTGAAGTTGCAGCCTAGATTATGCATTCCTGTTAAGCAGAATAACAACAATATGTTATATTAATATAGCGCCTTTAGCAGAGTACAACATTCCAAGGTGCTTCAAATGACCATTGTCAAACTGAATTTGATACCGGGCCGCAGAAGGAGACGGCCTGGGAAGATGACTGAAGGTTCTGTCAAATAAATAGTTGTTAAGCAGTGTCTTCAAGGAGAAAAGATAGGTTTAGGAACTTGGCAGCCAAAGACACAGCCACCAATGTGATGCAGTTAAAATCAGGGATGCTCAGAGTAAAAATTCGAAGATGCAGATATTTTGGAGAGTTTTAGGACAGAGATAGGAAGGCGCAATTTGAAAATAATGTTGAGAATTTTAAAATCAGGGTAGTGCTTAGTTAGGAGCCAGTGTAGATAAGCAAGGACAAGGGTGAGGGATGGACAGGACTTGGTGCAAGTTAGGACATAAACAACTGAATTTGGAGAACCTCAATTTATGGAGTGTTGAACGTGGCAGGCCCTGCATTGGAATAATCAAATTTAGAAGTAGCAAAGACAGAGTTAAGGGTTTGGACAGCAGGTGAGCTGGAGTAGGTGATATTTTGCAGAGGAATAGGTGGTCTTAGAGATTGTGCAGATATATGATTGGAAGGTCATCTCTGGATAAAATGTGGCACTAGGCATAGTATGGTTCAGCCTCAGACGGTTGCCAAGCAGAGGGATGGAGGCAATGGCTCGGGAACCAACCCTTGTGTTGAAGATTAATTACAATGGTTTTGACCTTCTCACTTTTTAAGTGCTTTTATTGATTGCCATGAGTAGTATAATGCCTGTCACACTCTGCTGTCAGCTACCCTCACTAATTTCCTTGCATACTTCCGCACCACAAGCAGTTTTGTGTGGTTTATACTGCCTGTCTTAAACTGAGAACTGTGTATTACTGCCTCTAGTCGAAATAAAAAAAATCCCCTGCTTTCTTTTTCAAAGACAATACAGTCCATGAGAGATAGAACAGATCATAAATCCCCCAAACTTCTGCTTTTCACCATTTGCAGATGGGAGGTTGTGTAGAGGAGCCCCACTAGCAACATACATGGTATGTTGGAGGACAGTTTCACAATATTGCAGGTCACCAGTTAGCATTTGGCACTTTCAGATACATCTGTAAAAGAGGCCCCAAGAGGAGTCCATACATTATATGGCTGTTCAGACCATTACTATAGAGTCCTGGGATGCCAAACTACACAAAGTGGGAGATAGAATTGACACTGTCATCTGGAAATTAGACACTTCGACCAGTTTATACTAAACCCATTTAGCCAGATGCTCTTACTCATGTGATAAAGAACAAGAGGAATTCACGATATACTTAAATAAACTTTGTCTCTATAATAATTTTGGTACCAAACTTATTACAGCACTCTTTTAACTCAAATAAATGACTCTATCTTAATTTATCTGAGACCTAGACAACCCTCGAGAATGAACTGGCCAGGCTTACTCCACCAGGTACAAACCTTAGTTTTGGGACTTTGCTGAGTTCCGAACACAGGGTCTTTTACCTGGTGAAGTTTGGTCTTGGGTCTTTGCTTGCTCGCTGGATCCTCACTTCATCTCTGCTCCCAACACCAATTCTTCATTTGTGGTAGCTTCTAGATGTCTTCTCTTAGCCCCCTCCTCACATCCTTCTGGAAGATTCTCTACCTTCCAGCCAATGGTGTTATGGTGGGGGTTGGGGAAGGGGGAGTTGCAGCACTCAATGGGAAGAATTGGTGTTGGCAACAGAGATGCACTTGGGTAAATGGGTTTAATTTAAATTGTTCAATTCTGTATCTGGCTTAACTGTTCAGGCTGTTGGCCATTTGGCACAAAATATAGTGAAGTATAGTAAGCCTGTATCAAACCTTGGTTAGGCAGCATTTAGAGTACTGTGTATTGTTCAGTTGCCATATTATAAATAGAAATGGAGGCACTGTGGATGCAAAAAAAAAGATTTACAAGGATGATGCCAGAATTGCGTGGTCACAAATATCAGAGAAGAATTGGATTTCTTTCCTTTTGTAAAAAGAAAGCCGAGGGGTGACCTGATGGACATATTTAAAATGATTAAAGGTTTTGACATGTAGTGAATATAGAGGGAGTGTTTCCTGATGTGGGGAAGAGGATATCTAGAGGCCATCAATATAAGATAATCACCAAGAAATCCAAAAGCCAAGTCAGAGGAAACCTCTTTACCCAAAGAATGGTGAGGATGCGCTTAAAGTGAATCATATATATTATTTAATGGGAAGTTAGACAAGCTTATGAGGGAGAATAGAGGGTTCAGGTGGTAGATTTGGACGAGAAAAGATGGGAGGAGGCTGGAATAGAGCATAATCACTGGTGAGGACTGGTTGGCCAAATCACCTGTTCCTGTATTGCATGTCCAAGGTAATCCTCCTTAAAACCACTGCTTTCATATTTTTGGATGTAGTCTGGATGTATTTTTGGATGTAGTAGTTTCATAATTTTGGACAGCAGTTATGAGTAATGAATCTGTTTTTGTCACTTTCAGCTTCTCTACCTTTGTGTCATCATTCCTTTTATTGTTAATCAGTCCTTTCAATGCATTTGGGGACAGCATACAAAGCAAGGGAATACTCAATAAATGGGAAGATATTGAGCGGGCTTGAGGAAGTGAGAGACCTTGGAATGCTTGTCCATAAGTTCCTGTAGGACGCAGGGCAAGTGGACAACGTGGTCAAGAAAGCATATGGAATGCTTTTCTTTATTGGGCAAGGTATTGAATACAAAAGCAGGGATATTATGATGGAATTGTATAAAATGTTGGTTAGGTCACAGCTAGAAATTTGCGTACAGTTCTGGTCACTATATTACAGGAAGGACATAATTGCTCTGGAGTGTAGAGGTATACAAGAATGTTGCTAGGGCTTAAAAATTGCAACTATGAAGAGTAATTGGATTGGCTAGGGTTATTTTCCTTCAAGCAGAGGAGGCTAAGCGATGACCTAATTGAAGTGTACAAAATTTATGAGGAGTCTAAATGGAGGAGGCAGGGAAGACTTATTTCCCCTGGCTGAGGGATCAATTATCAGGAGGCATAGATTTAAGTTGATTGGTAGAAGGAGGAGAAATGAGGAAAGATTTTTTTCATACTGAAGGTGGTGGGTATCTGGAATTCACTGCCTAAATTGGTGGTTGAAGCCGAAATGTTCAACTTATTTAAAATGTTCTGCATCTAAAGTGCTGGAACCTGCAAGGCTACAGATCAGGTGCTGGAAAATGGGATTAAAATGAGCTGCTAGTTTATTTTTTCTCTTTTTTGGCCAGTGCAGATATGATGGGCAGAATGGCCTCTTTCCACACTGTAATTTTTCTATCGTTTAATCTATTACAGAACTTGCCTTCGGTTCTTCACCCCCTTCCCCTTTTCATTACCTTTGCACACAATTAAAATCTGTTAAATCTCTATCTTTTCCAGTTCTGATAAAACTTCTTCAACCTGAAACGTTAATTCTATTTCCACAGATGCTTCCTGACCTGCTGAGCATTTCTAGCACATACTGTTTTTATATCAGGTCTGCTTATTTTTGTACTTTGGTAATGACGGATGATAGACAATCATGAGGAAGGGCTTCATTGATGCCACGATGGTTTCTATCTCAAAGATCAGTGGCCATATTGAGTCAGTCCTCAGCGCTGCTGGTACAGTAAGACTGAGCGTAAATAATAATGTCTTTTGGGAAAGCAGCATGTGTGAGCTCTCCTAAGGGAAGAGTGTCATGTACAGTTGTGATCACCATACTTTAGGAAGAACATGAAGATCTTTGAGAGGGTGCTGAGGGGATTTACCAGAATGGTTCCAGAGATGAGGGGATTTTAGCTACAAAATTCTTGTTGGAGAAGCTGGGCTCATGTAAAGGAGTCTGAGGGGAGATCTGATGGTGATGTACAAGATTATGACAGGTTTAGGTAAGGTGGACAAAGAAGAGTTGCTGGTACAAAAAGTAACAAACACAAATTTAAGATTTTTGGCAAGAGATACAGAAGGAGATGTGAGAAAGAATGTTTTTATGCAGCAAATGTCTTTATGGAACTTGCTGCCATGAAGATGAAGATAGACATACTTAATGATTACACAAGAAAATTGGATAGGCACTTGAGGGAAATAAAATTGTAGGGCTATACTGATAGATCGTTGAATCAGGCTAACTCAATTGCTCTAAATGAGCTGAATGGCCTGCTTCTGTACCATCATGATTCTATGATTCACCTCAGCGTCTCTCCAATTCCTACTTACATAGCAGAAAGCAGACTAGGACATGCTGCCCATGTCGCAACATCAGAGTGAAGCTTGCGACCACTTTATCTCTGAAATAAGATGGAGTGTCAGTTCCTGGACATTCAGTTAGCACTTTGCAAAACCACAAGATTAGATTTAAGGGTGCATAATCAAGAGGAATAGTTTGCTACAGTCTCAGAGAATCATAGAATTCCTATAATGCAGAAGAAGGCCATTAGACCCATTGAGTCTGCACCCACCACAATCCCACCCAGGCTCTATTCCTGTAACCCCACATATTTAACCTGCTAATCCCCCTGACACTTGGGTCAATTTAACATGGCTAATCAACCTAACCTGCACATCTTTGGTCTGTAGGAGGAAACCCCTGCAGAGAGGAGGAGAATGTGCAACACACACACAGTCACCCAAGCCTGGAATTGAGCCTGGGCTCTTGGCACTGTGAGGCAGCAGTGTTAACCACTATGCCACCTTGTCTTCTTGGTGAAGAACCCTCTTCTAATACATAACTATTTACTAAGCTCCTTATAAACTCAGTGAAAACTGAGGAACCCCCACAGAAAAGACTGCAGTTGTTCAAGGAGAAAGGCCAATCAGAGAGTAAGAGGGATGGGTGATAAACACAACCAGCCAAATTCCCCTTCAATTCAATTTTCAAGTTTGCTGTTGACACCACCGTAGTGGGACAAATCTCAGACAATGACGAGACAGAGTACAGGAGTGTGATAGAGAATCTGGTGAACTGGTGCAACAACAGTAATCTCTCCCTAATGTCAACAAAATGAAGGAGATTGTCATCGACTTCAGGAAGCGTAGAGGAAAACATGCCACTGTGTACATCAATGGGGATGAAGTAGAAAGGGTCAAGAGCTTCAAGTTTTTAGGTGTCCAGATCACTAACAACATGTCCTGGTCCCCCCATGTCGACACTATAATTACAAAAGCACACCAACGCCTCTACTTTCTCAGATCACTAAGGAAATTTGGCATGTCAGCTACAACTCTCACCAACTTTTACAGATGCACCATAAAATGCATTCTTTCTGGTTGTATCACAGCTTGGTATGGTTCCTGCTCTGCCCAAGACTGCAAGAAACTACAAGAAGTTGTGAATGTAGCCTAATCCATCACGGAAACCAGCCTACCATCCATTGACTCTGTCTACATTTCCCACTGCCTCGGAAAAGTAGCCAGCATAGTTAAGGACGCCATGCACCCTGGACATTCTCTTTTCTCCTTCTTCCGTTGGGAAAAAGATACAGAAGTCTGAGGTCACCATCTCAAGAACACTTTCTTTCTTGCTGCTGTCAGACATTTGAATGGACCTACCTTGCATTAAATTGATCTTTTTCCACACCCTAGCTATGACTGTAACACTACATTCCGCACTTTCCCATTTCCTTCTCTATGAACAGTATGCTTTGTCTGTGTAGTGCGCATGAAACAATATTTTTCACTGTATGCTAATACATGTGACAATAATAAATCAAATCAAATAGTGCTGAAGATCTGCCTTCCCAGTCACTTGCTAAAAGCCTTTGTTTTGTTGTTGAGGTATGATAGGGTAAGATCTGTCAAAGGGAAAGATCAAATGTTTTTGATTCTTCATTATCTCTCTTCTGTAGGTATGCTGGGATACTGTCCCATCAGAACTGACTGCCATCTGGCACCTTTCCCAAGTGATGATTCTTTTTTTTTAATTTCAAAAATATACTTTATTCATTAAAAAAAACTCTCAAATAGACAATTGCAAAACAACAGATCGAAAAATTACAAACAGTGCAAAAAAGAATCATTTTTACAGCCCTACACAATACTTATTTACACAAAATTACAATAATCACATTTCAGATCTTAAAACTATATACATACGTCAGATTTTACTGTGTGCTATTATTTTTCAGATTAGCACACAGTTATGCAGGCCGAGGTTATTATGCAGTTACTGGGCCCTCGGTCTGCCTCGGTTGAAAAGCTTTACATTGTGGCCTTTCCCCAAGTGATCATTCTTATGTGTGAACCTAGAGCATGAACATGGATAACTAATTGGTAAAACTCCACAGATCCAGATAAGAGACAAAAGAACGTTTAATGTCTTGAGTCTCAAACAAGATAACTGAGTGCCAAGGACATCATTTCTTCTCGCTAATCCAGGCAATGGCATTGGTACATTAACAAACTGATAAAGGTCCAGGAATGGAAAGCAGATACTGTCAGGCTGTACTGTATAATGAAGTACAGTAAGAAGTCTCACAACACCAGGTTAAAGACCAACAGGTTTATTTGGTAGCAAAAGCCACTAGTTTTTGGAGTGCTCGCTGCTCCCTTGTCAGGTAATTGGGAATTCTGTTCGCAAAAGGGGCATATAAAGACACAAACTCAATTTATAAAATAATGGTTGGAATTCAAATCTTTGCAGGTTATCAAGTCTTAAAGATACAGACAATGTGCATGGATAGAGTGTTAAGCGCAGGTTAAAGAGATATGAGTTGTCTCCAGACAGAACATTTAGTGAGATTTTGCAAGCCCAGGCAAGTCGTGGGGGTTACAGATAGTGTGACATGAACCCAAGATCCCTGTTGAGGCCGTCCTCATGTGTGTGGAACTTGACTATCGGTCTCTGCTCAGCGACTCTGCGCTGTCGTGTGTCATGAAGGCCACCTTGGAGAACACTTACCTGAAGATCAGAGGCCGAATGCCCATGACCGCTGAAGTGTTCCCCAACAGGAAGAGAACAGTCTTGCCTGGTGATTGTCGAGTGCTGCTCATTCATCTGCTGTTGTAGAGTCTGCATGGTCTCCCCAATGTACCATGCTTCGGGACATCCTTTCCTGCAGTGTATCAGGTAGACAACGTTGGCCGAATTGCAAAAGTATGTACCATGTACGGCAGGCTCGAAGGGCTAGTTGGCCTACTCCTGCTCCTATTTCTTATGTTCTTATGTTCTTATAACGAAAGTATAGGAAGAGATTCCCCAAGGACAACTTTTAGTCAGGAGCTTGGGAACTTTCAACCTTGGGACTCAGAGAAGGACTCGGGTATCCCACAAGTGTCACGTCAACTGGGTGAATATACCTGGGGCACAGGTCAACAGGGGTAGACTCAAGGAGATCAGACCCTCTACCCAGGGTATAATGGGTAATATAACTTATGACTCGATCTTGCTATCGACTGCCCAACTACTGCAAGGATCAAATCTTGTTTATGTTGAATAAAAATATGTAATTACATCACAATAGTTGAATCATCTGTAAATTAGGTGCAAAAATGTCTAAAATGGCCAGAACACCAAGACTTTATCACAAAGGAGGCCATTGAATAGTGATCTGGAGTGGGAACGCTGGGCCATCCTGCTTTTCCCTATCTCTAGTGTACCTGCCCATTGCTTTGGCTGAGACTAGCATTTTTTACAGGTCAGGATTTAAAACTAGGATGTTTTTGATTTGTACAGCTGAGTTCCAGCTTAGACGGTGCCTTTGTCAATTAAGCTATCAGGTAGCCCTTAAAGAAATATCCTATACACTAGCACTTTCCTATCGTACTAATGTTTGTATAGTGCCTTGAAATATGTAACTATTTCAAGGAGCTTCTCAAAATTATTTTTATAGGGCAATGATTGATGTTTCATTGGCAAACTGTGTCAATCTTAATAAAATCTTGCATCTATGTGGATTTGGGTATATGAGTTGTCTTGGGGAATTCCTTCAAACAATTTCATTCCAAAAGCACAGACCACTCTCCTTGAACCAAGCCCCAGACCATAATGCTTCATCAGCAGAGCAGCTGCTGGGTTCTCCTGAAGTGAGTGTGACTAAAACTTGTGTTACTTCTTCCCTCACCTATGTTTCAAACTAACATCTCCCACAGTTCACTGGAAGAACTGTCTCTGATATATTTCCAGAATTTGATTTCCAGACATGGGTGAAAGCTTAGAGATAATGACTTTTTTTGCCACAATCACAATGGAAACTGCTTCATCCCAAACCTTTTGACATAGCTGTGAAGCACGGAAGTCATGTCATGCCTTCTACTCTTTCCGCTGTTTACTAAGATTTCCATTGGCATAGGTTGTCCCAGGATATCTTCTCAATAGCCACTGAAAGTAACTTTCTTCTTTATCAATCAATATTAGCAGATCGATTATTGAGAGATTCATTTTAGTTAAACCTTCCTTGAAATATTATGCATTTTACCTACTAGATTTCATTTTTGTTCTTTTTAACTTCCTCTTTATTTTTCTGTCTGTTTTCTGTCTTCCTCTCCATGCATTGACTGCAGGCAGCTTTGGGTTCTGGTTGCTCTCCTGTACCTTGTCCAAGAATCTGTTCTTCACATTTGAGCCTTGATGTTGATTTTCAACAGACTATTAAACAGTGGCAGGACACCACAGGCAAACTTAAGCCTGTGTTCATCTGACATTTAGAACTAGCCAGGTGGTTGTCTGAGTATGCAAAGGTTCATTGCCACATTTAACAGTTCCTAAATCCAAGCAAGTTTCCTTGTCCAATTTGTAGAGCTTGGCAAAAGCAAAGATTTGGGGATTGTAGAGAGTGAATGGGATACTCCTGGAATTTAACCAGTTTAGACCACACAGCCTAACAACATAAATAACTTTTTTAATATTAATTTACAGGATGTTAGGCTAACAATTATTGCCCATCCTTAATTGTCTTTCAGAAGCTGGTGGTGAGCTGCCATCTTGAACTGCAGTATATGCTGCTTGATACACCATCTACATGCACACCAAGAACAGGACCACTGTCCTGAGAAGACAAACATGGGACATGTGGACAGAGTACCCTTCATCGTCCAGCACTTCCCCAGAGCGGAGAATCTACAACATCTTCTCCGGAGCCTTCAACATGTCATTGATGAAGATGAATGTCACACCCCCACTTCTTGCCTTCAAACAGCCGCACAACCTCAAATAGACCATTGTCCGCAGCAAACTACCCAGCCTTCAGGTGGACAGTGACCATGACACCATACAACCCTGCCACAGCAACCTCTGCAACCCGGATCATCAAGCCAGAGCACCATCCACCAGGTACACAGTACGTTCACTTGCAACTCGGCCAACATTGTCTACCTGATACACTGCAGGAAAGGATGTCCCGAGGCATGGTACACTGGGGAGACCATACAGACGCTACAACAACAGATAAATGAACACGGCTCGACGATCACCAGGCAAAAGTGTTCTCTTCAGCGGTCATGGGCATTTGGCCCCTGATCTTCGAGTAAGCGTTCGCCAAGGTGGCCTTCACAACACATAACAACGCAGAGTGGCTGAGCAGAGACTGATAGCCAAGCTCTGCTTACAATGAAGACAGCCTCAACTGGGATCTTAGGTTAATGTCACACAATCTGTAACCCCCACGACTTGCCTGGGCTTGCAAAATCTCACTAACTGTCCTGCCTGGAGACAATACACATCTCTTTAACTGTGCTTAACCCTCTCTCCACTCATATAGCTTCCTTTAAGACTTGATTATCTGTAAAGACTTGCATTCCAACCATTATTTTGTAAATTGAGTTTGTACTCTGTTTGTGAATAGAACCTGATGAAGGGGTAGCACTCTGAAAGCTTTTGCTACAAACAAACCTGTTGGACTTTAACCTGGTGTTGTGAGACTTCTTGCTGTGTTTACCCCAGTCCAACGCTGGCATCTCCATATCATTGTGATATGCAACAGGGAGGGAGTTTCTACTCCTTATTCATGGCATCCCATTTCTTGCTCAGCCTGGACCATCCCATCCATCATGGCATTGCCTTGTAGGATTCTCTGAAGCCAAATGGGAAGAATCCCAATTCCAAGGAACTACCCATCCAAACTGCGTAATGAAACTGGATGACTGGTCAATCACTAACAATACTCCAGAGCATTGTGACCTTCACTGGTTCAGTGGATGCAATGGACCAAATGAGCTCCTTCTGAGCTGTACTGACCCTTTGAATTTCTAACACTGCCACGTAAAGTGGACTCTACTTTAATTTTCTATTGATAGACATATTGCCCTGCTATTAATGGAACAGGAAGGATGAGCCCAGTAGTCAGTGAAGATCCTGGCAAAGCTGAGCTATAGATCAGTAGGTATTCAGTTAAGTAAATAAATTCAGATTTCCAGCCAAAAAGATTGATTGCCAGGTGTCAAGGCAGGAGCAAAGACTTAGTGTCAGGAGGCCACAGCCTGGGGGACCTGTTGTGATTGTGAATCTACGGGAACAGTCTTTGGTAATCAATAGTGGGGAAGGCACTGCAGGGAGTGGTGGGAGACTATTACCTCCACCTGGAGCTGAGGGTATTCCACTTTATGCAGATGTGATGGGGAAGGGACATTGTCTCCCTCCTTTTAGCATGTGCTTCTGCAAAGGTCTGTTTGAGGCTTCTTGCTGACACCATGGTCTATGGGCTGTTCCCAGGGATGCACTTGAGATATACATCAACTGTTGCTGGGGAATCATTAACTCAGTGTCAGATACTCCCTGGCCTGCCTGCAACTTGTTGGTCTTTCAAAGCAAAAAGCTGTCCATGGCTGCGTTTTGCAGGCCAATACATTCCAAAGTGCAGGACTACGTACTGAGGGTCATACTAGAGCCTGAAGCAGCTGCTGCAAAGTCTCAATGAGGAAAGGCCACTTCCTACCAGAGGACTGGGAAGTATGTAAAAGCCCTGTGGCTGTCTGCTTGACATATTAACAATATTACAAATATTAACCATAGTTTGAAATGTAGAATTGAAAGAAACTGATTTGCACTTTATATAATGTCAACTTTGAACAGTCATGTAATAAACTTACGTTAATTTTATGAACGAGGTACACAATATCTTGGGATAAGAAGTCCTTGGCACTCAGTTACTATTTATTGTTTTGATAAAGGCAGCATTGGTCAAGCACAACATTGTAACTGTTCAATGTAATGCTATCATTAACACCCCCTTTGCCTTGTCTCCTCACCATGTTAATCTCTCCTTAGTTCCCACCCATCCCTGACCTGTTCCCCTCCCTCTCAACTCTATAATACATCACGTTCAGCTCCGAAGAGTCTAACTCGAAACACTGGGGAAATTCTCCAGCCATTCACACTGGTAGGATACTCTGGTCCCACTAGCAGTGTACACCTTCCTGTGGGTTTTATGGCAATGTAGGGTGACATCAATGGGAAATCCTACTGACTGTAGCAGCATCAGAGAAACCTGCTGCCAGCAAACAGCACACAACTTCCTGCTCTCTAGGAATACATGGCTCAGAGACTGGAAAATTTCACCCCCCCACCACATTAACTCTTTCTCTCATCTACTTGCTGCCCAAGTTTATCCAACATTTTCTGATTTCAGATTTCCAGTGTCTTACTTTTACTTTGTTTGTAAATCCTGTGTAACTATAAACTTTTGGTCTGGATTGCCTTTGTTCAAAAGGATCAAGGAGTCAGAATATAGAATCCCTACAGTGCAGAAGAAAGCCATTCAATTCAACAAGTCAGCCTTATCCCCATATATTGACCTTACCAGTCCCCCTGACACTAAGGGAGCTATTTAGCATGGCCAATCCACCTAACACACATTTTTGGACTACGGGAGGTAACTCGAGAACCCAGAGGAAACCTATGCAGACAGTAACCCAAGCTGGGAATTGAACCTGGCGCTGAGGTATTAGTGCCAACAACCGCTCTAGCACTATTTGAAAATACTAAAACATCCTAACGCCAATTAAAAGAAAAAATGCTTTAATTCTTCCCAAACTCATTACTAATCAGGTGAAACTAGATTTCGCCAAAGAATTCGATTTTTACTGAAATGATGCTGTTTATGTCAGAGTTAAATGAAAATATTTTCTTTAATTTCGAGTACCTTGTGTGTATTGTGACCCTGCTGTTCACGGCACTTACAAAACAACAGTCGAGTGTTGAATTTTAGAAATAGAATTTATTAATCAGATGCAATTTAATGTGTCCGAGAGTAAAAAACAATTAAAATATTAATTCTAAATTATACAAAAGGACTAAAAAAAGCAGTTCAAGTTTATAAAATAAAACAAAACAGTCTCCGGTTCACCATCTTCATGGACAGCAGTTACATTTATCACTGGCTCCGGTGCACACACATCCTTGAGCACATTTACTGCAGCTGGCGGGACAGCAAACGCAGCAGCCTGGATAGGGAAAAAAACAAACAAGA
The DNA here is from genome assembly GCF_965287045.1 of Carcharhinus amblyrhynchos. NCBI lineage: Eukaryota > Metazoa > Chordata > Chondrichthyes > Carcharhiniformes > Carcharhinidae > Carcharhinus > Carcharhinus amblyrhynchos. The sequence continues at coordinate 49,240,058 of NC_137327.1, forward strand.
TGTAGCCCAAAACACACTATTTCAAGGTTACACACAGAGACCGTCGCCAAACAGGGGCACTGGGTACCCAGTGAGATGTAGAAGTTATCTAGAAATAATTAAATAGCCCGTTACCCTCACACTAACTAATTAATAATCCTTAACTCATTCCCCTATACACGATAAACCAATTAATCCTTAATCTATCACTCCCCTCCAACACACACAATAACCTATTGATAATCCTCACTATGAGCCAACATTACAAGGATAAATTTATTTTTAAAATTTCCCAGTTGAGGCTCTGAACGGATAACTCATTCAGATCTGACACACTTACTCTTCTTGCACGATGTACACTTGCAGTCTTTACATTTGCAATTGTTTCCGCAGGTACAGGACCCTCCTGTTGATCAAACAAAGCATAATTACAAACATGCAGGTTTGTAAACTCGAAAACAGCTGCTAACTAACATGTGGTCACATCATTTACCCAGGTCACACGAGCAAGGTGCGTCAGACATGTTGTCAGCTTTCCTCTGGTTGTTTTCTGGCGAATTCAACTTTTTTCGATCCAGTCGAAGTTGTTGCGTTTTGCTCGCCGCTGTGCCGTATTTATAGGGTGGCCGGCGAGCCTCCAAGCCCCGAGTGCAAACTATAAACCCAGCGCAAAGCTGCGTGCTGTTGCACACGGTGTCAGCTTCGGCGCTGTGTGCAAAAAAACTGGGCCCGGCGCCAGCTGCGGGAAGCGCTGTTGACAACTGCACTGTTTACCCAAGGGGGCTACTGCAAGGGATAGTTAGGCTTGTACCGACTCGCACATACTTCAGTGCACTCCCTCTGCACCCGGTACTGTCTCCGGAACGTGTGCAGCCAGGAAAACTAACCGCATTAGCGATTTACAATGCGCCCCACAACATTGCTTGCGTGCCGGGTATATAAAAACCCTTACACTCACCATCAGAAGGGGGGAAGGGGAGGTGGCTAACCAGTTTTTTTTTTGGGGGGGGCCAGGAGGAAGAGATTTATTTGCTCCTATCTGAAAATTCAGGTTCTCTCTCCACTCAACTCTTTACACGTGCCCCCTCTTTTCAAGACTATGCCGTTTTATTAGTTACAACTTTCTGAAGTAATCGATTACAAATTGAAATGTAAACAGAAAATGCTGAATAAACTCAGGTCTAGCATGAAACAAGGGTTTCGGATCTAAATGATATTTCTACAGAACTTGTAAAATACTTATATGTTATAAATTGGTCTGTTTTGGGTCATTGAGGTGGGTCTCGAGTCGAGTGAGTGTTATCTGAAAGTTAAGACAGCCTCCCCTCCCCAGATGTCTCTAGTAATTAAAGTGTATGAGTTAAGCGACGCTTTGTCCGCTGTTGTAATGTATGACTGAAGGGTTGCACACGACCCAGGGTTGCAGAGACGGGAACCAGACATCATCGACATTTGAGCCCGAGTGCAGCGCCAACGTTTTCCACACGGGTTCTGCTGTAACAGGAGGTGTGGAAAAATGTTAAGACATGACGGGAATACAGTTACGAATCATTGAAGCAACACAAAACGGGGATGTTTGGGAACAGTTTGGTGGTTGAGTGCTGCTGACCTTGGACTGTTGTGAAAGACTGCAGCTCTTCTGAGTTTGTTTTGGATTTTTAAACGTGTCAGCACTTCACAACTCAGGCACAGGATGTACCGAATTCTCAGTGAAACATGGCAGGGAGCAGCAAAACGATATTTATTCCAATCTGTCTCGAAAAAAACATTGCCCGCCAACCTCGTGATCCGCAGGCGCAAACCTCAAATGAATGATTAACTAAATTAAACATTTTGAAAAACTACTCCCCCCCCCCCCCCGCCAGTCCAGATTTACTGACATACAACCTGGGGAGTTTCCAGAATATACTCTCCAGAAGATATAATGTTGAAAAGCATTGCATTCTGGCTAACTTTCAAATACTCTTATTTCAAAGAACAACCCAGCACGGGAAACAGGCCCTTCAGCCCAATGAGCCCGTGCCGCCATTTTAACATTGTGAGTCGCCTCTTCCATCCATGACCCTTGTCTACGCTTATGGCACTCCACATTGGAAACCAGATTGAGGGGAGACTAATGTAGGGACAATTTGTTTCACCAATCAGCCTAAGAGCACATCTTTGGGGTGTGGGAGGAAACCGGAGCACCCGGAGAAAACCCATGCAAGCACAGGGAGAATGCGCAAACTCCCACAGACACTGGCCCAAATCCATGTATCTGCACAGCAAACAGTAATAGTCACTGAGCTGTCGTGTTGCCCATCAGATGGTCTAGTTTAAGCGTACAGTAATGACGTGAAGCACTAGGCTACTCTCAAAACATCCAAGAGCAGCCCTCGCATGACCCACCGCGTGTATGCCCCTTGTTGGACAACAAGGTGGACCGAAACACCTGTGGATTAAAAGAGAAAAACATCAGTATCATCCACATCCTTATACACACATTCAAGGGAATCCCCAAGTGAAATAGTGAGCCAGAAAATATGTTGGAAAGTCCATAGGAATCAATTGATTCCCAGGGGCGTCCCAAGGCTCTTGATCCTTATTTAAAACAGTCTCCTATATCCCTCCATCTCTATCCGCTCATGTGCCTATCTAAGTATCCCTTAAACAACTCCAGCGTGCCTGCCTCCACCATCTTACTTGGCAGTGCATTCCATACCCCCACAACCCTCTGTGTGAAAAACCTCCCTCTAACATCCAAATTATACCTCGCCCCCCCCCCTCACCCTAAGCCCATGGCCCCTCATAATATTTGTTTTCAATCTAGGAAAAAGCTTACCACTGTTTATCTATACCCTTCATAATCTTATACACCTCCATTCTCTGTCTTTCTAAGGAAAACCGCCCCAATTTGCCCAATCTTTCCTCATAACCCAGTCCTTCCATACCAGGCAGCATCCTGGTAAACCTCCTCTGCACTCTCTCCAGAGTCTCCATGTCCTTCTGGTAATAACGCGACCAGAACTGGACGTAGTACTCCAAATGCGGTCTAACCAACGTTCTATACAACTGCAACATTAGACGCCAGCTCTTGTACTCTATATCCCTTCCTATAAAGGCTAGCATACCATAAGCTTTCTTTGCAACCTTCTCCACCTGTACTGCCACCTTCAAAGACTTGTACACTTGCACCCCCAGGTCCCTCTGCGTTTCTATACTCTTAATAGGTCTACCCTTTGTCATATAACTCCCCCCTACACTATTTCTTCCAAAATGCATCACCTCTCATTTATCAGGATTAAATTCCATCTGCCATTTATCTGCCCAATACTCCAGCCTATCTATATCCTGTTGCATTGCCTGACACTGCTCCTCACTGTCTGCTAGTCCAGCCATCTTCGTGTCATCTGCAAACTTGCTGATCACACCACGTACTCCCTCTTCCAAGTCATTTATGTATATTACAAATAGAAGAGGTCTCAGTACTGAGCCCTGAGGGACACCACTAGTGACAGACCTCCAGCTAGAAAAAGACCCTTCCACTACTACTCTCTGTCTCCTATTACCAAGCCAGTTATCAATCCATCTAGATACCTGTCCTTGTATTCCATGAGCCTTAACCTTTTCAACCAACCTACCATGAGGGACTTTGTCAAACACCTGATTGAAATCCATATAGACGACATCAACAGCTCGTCCTTTGTCGAACATTTTTGTCACCTCCTCAAAAAATTCTACCAGATTCGCAAGGCATGACTTCCCCTTAACAAAGCCATGCTGCGTATCCCTAATCAGATCGCAACCCTTAAATGCGTATACATCCTATCTCCAAGAATCCTCTCCAACAACTTCCCTACCACTGACGTCAAACTCACCAGCCTATAATTACCAGGGTTATCCCGACAACCCTTTTTAAACAACGGTACCACGTTCGCTATCCTCCAGTCCTCTGGGACCTCATCTGTGTCCAATGAAGAGACAAAGATTTGCGTCAGAGGCCCAGCAATTTCATCTCTCGCCTCCCTAAGCAGCCTAGGATAAATGCCATCAGGCCCCAGAGATTTATCAGTTTTAATGCTACCTAAAAACCCTAACACTTCCTCCCTCGTAATGGATATTTCCTTCAACTGGTCTACAGCTCCCTCCAAGACAGTACTGGACATCAAGCCCTTCTCCTTCGTGAATACTGACGCAAAGTATTCATTCAGAATCTCCCCCATTCCCTCGGACTCTAAGCACAGTTCCCCTCCTCTGCCCCTAAGAGGACCGATTTTCCCTCTAACCACCCTTTTGTTCCTAACATAGGAGTAAAATGCTTTTGGATTCTCCTTAATCCTGTCTGCCAAAGCCATTTCATGCCCCCTTTTTGCCCTTCTAACTCCCGTTTGAGCTCCCTCCTGATATATTTGGGATCCCAAAACAGGAAGGACTGTGAAGTGGGTTGTGTTTATTCATACAATCAGTAAAGTGACATTTATTTATTAGTGTCACAAGTAGGCTTACATTAACACTGTAATGAAGTTACTGTGAAAATCCCCTAGGCGCCACACTCTGGCACCTGCTCAGATACACTGAGATAGAATTTAGCATGACCAATGCATTAACCGGCACATCTTTTGGACTGTGGGAGAAAACTGGGGCACCCAGTGGAAACCCACACAGACACAGGAAGAACGTGTAGACTCTGCACAGATAGTAACCCAAGCCAGGGATTGAACACATGTCCCTGGCACTGTGAGGCTGCAGTGCTAACCACTGTGCCACCATGCCACACTGTTTCAATTGAGCCTACAAAATAAACCTGAAAGATACATTCTCCCCTTCAAAGATACTCCCAAAGAACATTAACCCCTTCTAACCTGTACAAGTTTACTGAAACAGTCGCCCCTAATTCCCGAGTCCACATGCAGGACCCTTCACCCTTTGAATCGAGACACTCCCACACAGCTCCTCTCCAGTTTAAAGGCTTGGTCTACACATGCTTATTTTCAGAAGGATGTCAGGTGAACAACTGGGAGAGACAGGAGCCAGTGCCTCTTCAGAATTAATATGCCTCTAAGATAATAGTGCAGATTGTAATTCTCCCGACACAGTGGGATTAAAGAATGGTTTAAAATGCTATTTTGGGCCAACAAGGATCAGTGCTGGGTCCCTAGCTCTTTGTAGTGTACATTAATGATCTAGACATAAATGTGGGGTATGATCAGTAAGTTTACGGGTGACAAGAAAATTGCAGGTGTGGTAAATAGCAAGGAGGAGCAAAGCTTTAGATTACAGGATGATATAGACAGGCAGAACAGTGGTAAATTGAATTTAATCCTGAAATGTCTGAGATGATGCATTTTGGCAGGACTAACAATGCAAGGGATTGCACAGCGAATGATAAGATATTAGGAAGTACACAGCACCATAGGGAACTTAGGGGTGTATGTCCAAAGATCCCTGAAGGCAACAGGAGAGGTAGATAAAGTGGCTAAGGAGATACATGGCATACTTACCTTCATTAGCAGAGTCAGAGTCAGAGGTTTACAGCATGGAAACAGCCATTGGCCCAATTTGTCCATGCCGCCGTTTCTCTTCAAACCCCTAAGCTAATTCCAATTGCCCACATTTGGCCCATATCTCTCTATACCCATCGTACCCATGTAGGATGGATGCCAAGAGGGTGTTTCCTCTTATAAGGAATCTAGAACTAGGTGGCACAGTTCAAAAATAAGGGGCCTCCCATTTAAGACCATGGGGAAGAGAAATTTCTTCTTTCACGACTGTTAGGCAGTGAAATTCTCTTCCACAGAAAGCATGGATGGAGGCTGGGCCACTGAACTTATTTAAGTCTGAATTAGACAGGCTTTTGACTGACAAGGGAGTTGAGGGTTGTGGGGACAAGACAATATAGTGGTGTTAAGGCCACAATCTGATCAGCCATGATTTTGATGTGTTGAATGGCCTATGTTACTACTGGCAGCTTGTTCAGGGGCTAAAAGATTAAAAAAACATAGAATATAAGAGCAGGGAGGTTATAATGGAACTATATAAAACTCTGGTTTGGTCACAGGTAGAGTACTGTGTGCAGTTCTGGCCACCACACTATAGGAAGGATGTGATTGCAGTAGGGTGCAAAGGAGGTTCACCAGGATGTTGCCTGGGCTGGACCATTTCAGCTGTGAAGAAAGACTAGATAGGTTGGGGTTGTTTTCCTTAGTGCAGAGAAGGCTGATGGGGGAGCTGATCAAGGTAGACACAATTATGAAGGATTATAGACAGTGTAGATAAGAAGAATATTTTCCCCTTAGTAGTGGGGTCAATAACCAGGGGGCATAGATTTAAGGCAAGGGGAGGAGATTTAGAGGAGATTTGAACGTGGTGGGAATCTGGAACACACTGTCTGAAAGGGCGTTACAGGCACGAACTCTCACAACATTGAAGAAACATGTAGATGAGCACTTGAAGCACCATAGCCTACAAGATTAGAGACTGGAAAATGGGATTAGAATTGATTGGTGCTTGATGGCTGGCGTAGACATGTTAGGCCAAAGGGCCGCTTTCTGTGCTGTAAAATTTTAACCAACTTGACCCCATTCCCAGCTGCAAGAATTGAGTCTTTGAAGTAGACTCCATCTGAAAGAAGGAAGGCTACTTAACGTGCAAAAATTGTGGCTTCATAATGATTTTGACACACTGATTTATTTTTAATCCCACAACAGAGAGAGTCTTGCATTGCCTAACACTTGAGGCTCAATTTTCGTTTTGTGGGTGAGGAACAGGAGCTGGGAATGTTTCCAGGTTCCAAATCAGGCCCTGGCTAGTTGGAAACATTCACTTTTTGGGATTTTATGTGGGGCACTACGCCCACTACGTGGCATGGAGATAGATTCCGTGTTCAATTAAAGGCAATTGAGTGGGCATCTGAAGCTGGAGGATCAACTATTAGGCCTTTCACAACCTTCAGTGGATGGTAAACAGTTGAGAGGGTGTTTTGCCCAGGCAGGCAGAGAACGTCTCTAGGTTGCCAGGAGAACTGGCACTACAGCTGGTCCCACCTCCAGGCAGTTGAACTGTTGCCCCCTTGTCATGTTAGGACACAGGAGGTCAGTTGAAAAATACCAGTTGGTCTCCATTACCTGTTATTAATGCCCTGAACAAGTCTAATTGCCTGCCTATCTGATGGGGATGGGCAATCTTGCCAGGTTGTGAACTTGCCTCCCTCAAAATCACCTATGGAATGGTGCCAGGAAATTAGCATGCTGGCTGGCATCTGTATTTTGGGGCTCTGTTTACTTCTGCTCCCAAGCTGCATGGGGCCCAAAAATCCTGCCCTTGGTAGGTGTACTGACTGGCCAAAAGAGGCCCAAGTATGATTTTGAAACTTACCTGGTTTTAAGCCTACCTTGTAGGCCGCGAGGAGGACGTGTCCTTCCCAAAGATGGCACACCAGTTGTGCAGAAAGGTTCTGACAGAGTGGGGGCCCTTTTACACCACCAGCCAACTTAGACTTGGGAAGGTGATTCTCCCAAAAGTGCTGAATTGGTGACAAAACTGATTTAAATCATGACTGTTTTTTCAGTGCAACTTCAGACCTGAATCTCTGCACCCTGTGCAATGCAAAGGTCACAACTGTGAATATCATTAAAAACCCAGGGGGTGAGGCCTATTCAGTTCCAGAACTCTGCGCACGCTCAGTGGCCCCGATCTGTCAGTCTCCCCAGTGACTGGTCAGCTCGATTGCTGGCCAGCCCAGAACTCCCAAAGTGCTGCCCTCCAGCCCTCCCCCATGGCCCAATCGTGGCCCCTACAAAAATTACAGGGTCAGCCCTGACCACCTCCCCCTATCCTGGAGTCCCTCAATATCCAGCCTCCCACACCCAGCAGTGGCGATCCCTCCACCCCCTCCCCCCAGCAGACCACCCCCCTCTCCACTGACACCCATACCCCCAGAGGCAGACCACCTCCCCGGCAGACCATCTCCCTCCCCCGATCGCTGGCCTCCCTCCAGCCCAGATCAATCCTCATGCAGAGTGGCAGTGGGACCCCACACCCCCACCGATAGCCCGCACCCCCACCCCAGTCTCCACCCACAGTAGGCCCCAATCCCTTGGCATTGCCCGATGCTACTTGGACAGTGCCAAGGTGCCCCCTGTGCATGGGCACTTTGCCCCTTGGGCAGTGCAAGGGACACAGGTTGCTATTGCGCCCTTTGACAATGTGGCCTGACTCATACTTCACAACACTGGGGATGAGTCAAATCTCAGCACCTTGTGACACTTAGTGCTTGTATACCAAGGGTCTGTGCCCAGCTTGATGCAGTTGTACACAAAGGTGACCATTAAGATGAGGGTGATGTTGGGTACATTCCTCCTCCACCCCACCTTTTGCTAAAAGATTTAAACATTGTATCCATGTGGACATGGCCCATTTTCAATCTCCAAATGAAGTGCAAGGTATCTTGGATGACCTCTGCAGTACAGGAGTCAGTATAGGCCAGACCTGGGCCACACATTTCAGCTACTCAGCTTCAGAACATTTCCGCTACTGAGGAAGCACATAGACTGACCTCTCTAAACCATAACTCAGCATCTTCAGGTAGTCTGACCTGAGGGAGATGGGGACAAAGGATCAACAACAGGCTCTGGACTGGAAGTTGCTCTTGGAGGGATCTGCAGCAGAGAGTGAGGCCTGCTGCTTCTTCACCTATAGAGACCTGCCTTAATATTGACCTCTATCAACCGCAGGAAGAGTATATACTAAATGTTTTTTCTGGGATTAAGGTATTTTCTTCATCTCACTCTGCTTTCTGAAATACTTTAAGGATAAAGAAGCTCTTGATGTTTGCCTTGAGCTCAGCAGAGACACAAAGAGGGGTTTCACAGATTCTTAACCTTTTGAATTCCCCAATGTTTTCTGGGATCAACAGTTTCACATTCAACTTCTATTTCCGTTTGCCAAAGGTCTGGTCTTCCTGTAGATGACATTTGGTTAGTAGGACGGAGTACTTAAGAAAGGAACAGCGGCTTGATGTTGGTGAACATGACCATGAACATATATCCTGCAATGGATGGACAAGTCTGGCCTTGACCAAGTGTGTCTGTGCAGTCATTCATTTGCAGAGTTTCTGAAGACATCGCACAGCTTGGCATCTTTTACCGTTCCTCTTTGGAGTCTGGACAAAGTGTCCAGTTTGCTGTTGGCCCTGCTGATTGTCCAGCTGCACTGATGATGCAGTTGAAGTTATCACCTAGAATGACCAGCCTAGGTGTGGCCAGAGGTAGTGGGAGTTGCTGAAGGACAGCCAGCCACTTGCTGTTTTGAGCCAGGGTGTACATGTTGATGAATTGGAGCAGAGCATTTCTGTACATTCCAGCTGCCACGAGGAGGTGACTGCATGCCACCTCCTTAACTTTGGCAATACCTGAAGACGCTAGCTGAATATTTAGGCCGGAGAAATGGAAATCATTTCCTCCTGACCAGGTTGATGGCCAATGGGACGATCATCGTGACCATTTATTGTAGGAGCTAAAATGTGGTATTCCACATTCACACTGAGACAGCAAGTCAGCTCTGACCTCAGAGTGACAGCACTCCCATTCATAGAGTTATAACATTGAACACAATGGCTTTCTCCCAGTAATACAATGTTTCCCATTCTAACTCAGTTGTGAATATTTGGCAGCTGAGCACACTGTACGAATCTGCGGTCAGAGGAAAAAATATAGATAAAATAATGAAGAACCGCAAGAGGCTGACCTAGTCTTGGAGCTTGATCCTGAACTTTCTTCTGAGAGTTCAATTATTTAATTATCTTAATTATAACTTCCAAACCATCTATCACTTAACTCACATAAAGCCCACAATGTAAGACTACTTGGCAGCCTTCTCCTCATTCTGGTAAGGAAACAATTTGTTTCCAAATCTGTGAGTTCTTCGGAGGAGTGGGGGCAGTGGGGTTGGTTGTCCTCAAAATTTTCTATGCAAAGATGCAGTGTTGAGAATTCGAAATTACTGGCACAAAGTCTTTAGTGTAGGCAGCACTGAGTACTCTTGTGTAACACACAATGGGGAGCAGAATATCAGTCATGAGTCTGATCATGTGCTGTAATTAATCAGTGTTGAAATAGAAGTACACTCCTTAAGTACAGGTTAGGAGATGCTTTTGAAACGTTGGCATCAAATTTAAAGCAATTTATTAATAAAGATTCTCTTATATTTATAAAGTGCCTTTCAGGATATTCCAGAGTACTTTGCAGGCAATTAAGTGCTTGTTGAAATGTAGTCATTATTGTCATGTAAGCAATGCAGCAACCAGTTTGTACACACGGCAAAGTGATTGCAGCTTTGTGGAGTCCTTTGACCAAGTATATGTCCGTTGTCCTTGGTTGCACCTCCTTATTAGTTTTCTGAGAAATCTTTTTGGTTGCAATTTAGCCCCATGCTCCTGATCTTGGGGTGCCTGATTACATTTTGTTTTAATATTTCTGTTTACACTGATGCCTTTAAGGAATTGCATTTTTACTTTATCCCACAGTTTGCTGATTCAGTTTATTTGGTTAAATCAAATAAGCACAGCAAAGTGATAGCGACCAGATAATGTGTCATTAGTTGTTGGTTGAAGGATAAATATTGGCCAAGACACCAGGGAGTCTTCTCCTACTTTTTTTCGAAATATTGCCCTGTGATCTTTCACATGCACCTAAGAGAAGGATTTTCTTATTTGTTCTTGGAATGTGTCAGTGGCAAGGCCAACATTTATAGCGCATTTCTAACTATCTTTGAGAAGGTGGTGGAGGGCCAACTTCTCAAGCTGTTGCAGTTCATGTTTATCTTTTTGTTTGTTGATTAGTGTCATAAGTAGGTTTACATTCACACTGCAGTGAAGCTGCTGTGAAAATCCTTTAGTCACCATGCTCCAGCGCTTGTTTGGGTACACTGCGGGAGAATTTAGCATGGCCAATGCACCTAACCGACATCTCTTTTGCACTGTGGGAGGAAATCGGAGCACCTGGAGGAAACCCATACAGACGCGGGGAGAATGTGCAGACTCCATACAGACAGTCATCCAAGCCGGGAATCGAACCCTGACACTGTGACCCTAATGCAGCAGTGCTAACTACTGTGTCACTGTATGGCATGGATATACCCACAAAGCTGGTACACAGTTCCAAGTTTTTGACTCAGTGACAGTGAAAGAAAGGCAATATATTTCCAAAGTGGGATTGTGTGTGGCTTTTACTTATTATTTTAGGAGGTAGATGCCAGAAAGGTGAGATTGAAGAGGGTTGGTTTGAATTATAGAATCATAGAGTCCCTACAGTGCAGAAGGAGACCATTCGACCCATTGAGCTGCACTGACAACAGTCCCACCCACACCCTATCCCCACAACCCCACAAATTTACCCTGTTAATTTCTCTAACCTATGTATCCTGGGATATTAAGGGGCAGTTTAGCATAGCCAATGCACCTAACTCACACATCTTTGGTACTGCAGTGCATCCTGTAGATAATTCACACTGCTGTCACTGTGTGTTGACGGCAGGAGTGACTGAGATACTGCATGGGATGGTGATCAAATGGGTTGCTTCGTTATCTATGTTGTCGAGCTTCTTGAGTGTTGTTCAGGCCAAAGATGGTCATTGCCAGGCAATTATGTAGCATGAATGTCATTTGCCATTTATCAGCTCAAGCCTGAATGTTGATCAGGTCTTGCTGCAAGCAGGCATGGACTGTCTGAGGAGCTGAGAATGGCACTGAACATTGTGCTGGGAAGAAATCTAGAAGTTGGTGACAGATTTAACATTACAAATGATTTGAGTGAGTGGAAGATAGAAATGTGCAATCAGAAAGAGAATTTAAACAAGTAGATCTCGATCAAGTGCATGTTTTAACAGCTCAATATTTAGTAAATATTATTGTATTTATACTGAATACAGAAACAGGTCTGATTAGTCCATGCTGGTGTTTATGATCTGCATTAGAAACCCAAAGAATCCCTACAGTGCAGAAAGAGGCCAATCGGCCTATCAACTCTGCACCAACAACAATCCCACCCAGGCCCTATCCCCGTAACCCCACACATTTACCCTGCTAATCCCTCTAACCTATACATCCCGGGACACTAAGGGGCACTTTAGCATGGCCAATCAACTCGTCCCACGCATATGTGGACTGTGGGAAGAAACCGGAGCACACGGAGGAAACCCACACAGACACGGGGAGAACGTGCAAACTCCACACAGACAATGACCCAAGCTGGGATTTGAATCCAGCTCCACTGTACCACCATGCTGCTTCCTCCCACACTCCTTCATCTCACCCTAACAACGTAACATTCCTTCTATTTCTTTTGTTCCTCGAATGTTTATCCAGCTTCTCCTCAATGCTGTTTACTCCTGTTATTTCTGTCTTGCACAATTGGTAGTATTCTTGTTTTTGAGCTGAAGCTTTGTGATTTCAAGCCCCATTCAGGAATTGACCATATAGGCTGCCATTGAGACATTGCAAGCCTAAAACCTAGGCCCCATTTGCTTGTTGAGGATGCTCTTAAAGAGCCCATGACCTTTTTTAAAACAAGTGCGGGGAGATGTCTCGGCTGACATTCTCATGGAAACAAAGGGATATTGACTGGTTATTTATTTCACTTGCTGCAGCTGGAATCTTGCTGTGTACAGATTTGCTGCTGTGGTTCCCTATGTAACAAGAATACTTCAAATGAACTTGTTGAATATGAAGCACTTAAGGAGCATCCTGAAAAGAAAATAAGTGAATCTTATTTTATTAAAGTAAATGAAGGAGGTTGCCATCAACATCAGGAAGCATAGAGGAGAACATGCCCCTGTCTACATCAACAAGGACGAATTAAAAAGGGTCGAGAGCAAAACCTACATGAAGGTCATGAATGTAGCCCAATCCATCACGCAAACTAGTCTCCCATCCATTGACTCTGTCTACTTCCCTCTGCCTCGGCAAAGCAGCCAGCATAATTAAGGACCCCACGCACCCTAGACATTCTCTTTTCCACCTGGCTAATGAACTGGGAAGAAGATACAAAAATCTGAGGTCATGTAACAACCGACTCAAGAACAGCTTCTCCCCTACTGCCATCAGATTTTTGCATGGACCTACCTTGCGTTAAGTTGATCTTTCTCTACAATAATCAAATCAAATCAAAAATTATAAATGCTACTTTGTTATTCTGTCACAAGTTTGACTCAGGGAGTGAAACATTCATATATGTTGCCTGTATCCCTGAATATCTTAAAGAGCTAGAAATCTATCAACTTGAACACTTAACCTCCTCTGAAGCAGCTCAGAGAGGAGTGTCATCGTGCATTAATCATTTTTCTAATATTATCACTGGCTGTCATTTCAAAGCTATATAGACTTGCTGGAGTTTATCAATATTCCTATATTCCAATGTGGTACTGCTACTCAGAGGCTGCCCATAGTGTGTACAGATATTTTGAAAGAAAGTTCTGTAACTGAACAGATAAGGCTGAAGCTGTCCTACCCCAATTATATATTCACCGCCCCCCCACCCCGCTCCATGCAAAATTTAACTATTCTTATAAATTCTCATTTCCCATTCCAACATCTGCACCATTGGCAGCTTTGAGAAGCTATCACTCAATGCTCTTTTGCTAAATCCCTCCACATCTGCACCATTTTTCCTACCCGCATAAAAAGTAGAGAACAAGCATTTTTAAAGTACCTTAATTTCTTCCCAGAACATCACCAGACTAAATTTTCCAGCTGTTTTTCCCTCACAGAATGTACGCTGAGATGGAGCCACTCATGCAATCCATGCGATGGACAATGTATTTTCTTTGCTTGAAGTGGGAGCCTAACTGACTATCTCCTGTATCTCTCTCAATTCAGCGAGGTGCAGCCTACACTGAAGCAAAGCTGCAACTGCCCTGGCCTATTCCCAAACTAAACTGATTGCTCCTGTCAGCAAACACACGTAGGTAAATTAAACCTTCTTATCAAGGGTCCATCCTGAAGCATTATCTCTATGACAATGAGGCAGGCTTTGGAATGGTTCAAACAGAACTGCAAATTAATTATTTTACCTTCAACACAACTCTTTGATTTATAACCCATATGAACAATTTAAGCTTCTAATGGATTTCATCATGCTTACTCCAGAATTTCTGTCCCTACCCAGGAACTCTCTTGTTGATTAACTGTCTCCAACCTTTCTTCCCCTTGAAACTACATACATAATTTAAATATTTGATTGCAGTAACTGGAGATACTCCAGCTCTAACACTAGCCTAGCAATGGGTCATCCATTATTCAAGTGTTCCCATTGTCAGTTGCTACCTTATTGAATACATGCGATGTAACAAGCCCAGGCTTGTTTGAGTTGCATTTACCTCAAGGTATCTTCCATTTCTCTGCAATTAAAACTTGAATTCCAAAAAATAAACGTTATATTCTAATACACATGAACGCTGAACTGGAGTTTTGCAACACTATCCACTGTGTCCAGACCCCTTGTGATTTAAATATCAAATATCAGTAGTTTCAAATATCAGTAGTTTCAAATATCAGTAGTTTCTCTTCTTGAAGGAGAACACCGCCGCTCCAATCTATCTGCATGCCTGAGGTTCCTCATTCCTGGAACCATTCTCATAACTCTTTCTTGCAACCCCTCTAAAGTCTACACACCTTCATGTTTATCATCAAACTCCTCACAGTTGACAAGTTTTGTATCATCTGTAAATTTACAAAACCTAGGCTGACACTCTCAACATTGCACTAGAGCCTTAGCTTAATATCTCTGATGGGAACGCTGACATTGCAGCATTCCATTTAGCGTTGCATTAAAATGTCAATTTGGTGTATGAGCTCACGCACTGGAGCAGTTTGCAACCCACAACCGCCCGGATCTGAGCCAAGACCACTATCACATAAACCAAACATACACTGAAAGCTGGAATGTCAGTCTGTTCTGTTGTGCTGTTAACCAACTTGTACTCTTCTTTTATATTAAGAGGTGCTCAGTGTCCATCTTTTGCATTCTCTTGCACTCTAAGTATTGTATGCTGCATAGGAACAGTTCAAAGTTGGTAGTCTGCAATCTCTATACACCAAAATGAAAGCAAAGAACTACATTCATGCAGCACCTTTCCTGACCTCAGTAGTAGAGCCACTGTTCTATTGTAGAGAAACAGAGCAGCCAATTTGTACAGTTAAATCTCACAAACCCCAAAGGCAGAATGACCTTGGGTGATGATGAATGAGGTAAATGATGGCCAGGCCATCAGGAGAATTCCCTGCCCTTCAAATAGTAACTTGTATTCTTTAGCATTGAGCTGGGAGGGTATACATACCAACTATAAGATGGCACCTTCATCAGGGCGACATCCTGATTTTCTTTTGACCAACAATTGATGACAAGGACTCTATGGCAGATGAGGACGTAGAAACAATCATATCACTAAGGAGGCAAGCTAATGGGGCTAAAGATAGACAAGTCTCCTGGACCTGATGGAATGCATCCCAGGGTACTAAAAGAGGTGGCGGGGAAATAGTAATTGCACTCATGCTAATTTCTCAAAATTCACTGGAGTCTGGGGTGATTCCAGTGGATTGGAAAACAGCACATAAAATACCATTGTTTTAAAAAAAGAGATAGACAAAAGGCAGATAACTGTAGGCCAATTAGCTTAACCACTGTAGTGGGGGAAATGCTTGAATCTATCATCAAGGTGAGACATCTGGATAGAAATTATCCCATTGAGCAGACACAGCATGGGTTCATGGAAGGCAGGTCATGTTTAACTAATTCACTGGAATTCTTTTAGGACATTACAAGTGCAGTGGACAATGGGGAATCGGTGGATGCGGTTTATCTGGATTTCCAGAAGGCATTCGACAAGGTGTCACACAAGGGGTGCTGCATAAAATAAAGGTGCATGGTATTTTGGATAATGTATTAGCATGGATAGAGGATTGGTTAGCTAACAGAAAGCAATGAGTGAGGATAAATGGGTGTTTTTCTGGTTAGTGATCAGTGCCTCAGGGATCAGTGTTGCAATTGTTTACAAGTTACATTGAAGGTTTGGAATTGGGAACCAAGTACAGTGTGTCAATGTTCACAGATGACACTAAGGTGAATGGTAGAGCAAAATGTGCATTGGACACCGAAAGTCTGCAGAAGGGTTTGGATAGTTTAAGTGAGTGGGCAAGGGCCTGGCAGATGGAGTACAATGTTGGTAAATGTGAGATCATCCATTTCGGCAGGAATAACAGCAAAATGGATTACTATTTAAATGGTAAAAAATTGCAGCATGCTGCTGTGCAGAGGGACCTGGGTGTCTTTGTGCATGAATTGCAAAATGTTGGTTTTGCAGGTGCAGTAGTTAAGAAGGCAGATGGAATTTTGTCCTTCATTGCTAGAGGGATGGAGTTTTAAAACAGCGAGGTTATGTTGCAGCTGTATAAGGTGCTGGTGAGGCCATACCTGAAGTACTGTGGAAAGTTTTGGTCTCCTTACTTGAGAAAGGATATACTGGGCTGGAAAGGGTGCAGAGGAGATTCACTAGATTGATTCCCAAGTTGAGAGTGTTGGCTTATGAAGAGAGACTGAGTAGACTGAGATTATACTCATGGGAATTGAGAAGAATGAAGGGAGATCTTACAGAAAAATATAAAATTATGAAGGGAATAGATAAAATAGAAGCAGGGAGGTTGTTTCCACTGGCAGGTGAAACTAGAACTCGGGGGCATGGCCCCAAAATAAGGAGAAGCAGATTTAGGACTGAGTTGAGGGGGAACTTCTTCATGCAAAGGGTTGTAAATCTGTGGAATTCTATGCTCAGTGAAACAATTGAGGCGACCTCATTGAATGTTTTTAAGGCAAGGATAGATAAATTTTTAAACAGTAAAGGAATGAATGATTACGCTGAGCAGGCAGGTAAGTGGAACTGAGTCCACAAAAAGATCAGCCATGATCTTATTGAACTGCAGAGAGCATACTCAAGGGATCGCATGGCCTACTCCTGCCCCTTATGTTCCTGGAGATTACGTTTCCAAGTCACTGGAGTGAAATTTGAATACAGAAATATCTGATTCAGAGGCAAGTGTTTTACCCTGAGTTAAGATTGTTATCTTCCAACTGTCACAGCAGAACAAAGGAATTTGGTTCAGTCAGGGTGTCTTGATTAGCTTATTGTAACTTATTTTAAATGTATTCCTGAGAATCATACCTAAAACCAAGCATCATAAAAATCATTTTTTTATATACATCATCATGTCTCCGCTTCAGAAATGTTTAATGGACTGCGATGTGCTTTAGGAAATGCTGAAGTTGTGAAAGGTGCTATAGAAATGCAAATTTTGTTTTCTGGGTAACCTCTGGGAATCACTTTATAAGTTTGTTCATATTGATAGAGTGTAAACAGGCATTCAGAACTCCCACTGATGGTCACCATGGAGATTTACTGGCGTTTACAATAACTTGAATTTGAATGTAATAAATATAAAACAATATTTTATTTTTGACCACCCCCATGTGCTGCAGGTATTGAACAGGAAACATGTTCTGTATCCTGTTTATTGTGCCCAATGAGCTCCTTTCTTATATTCCTCTTTTATGAAGCAAAGGAATTAGATATGTGTGTATTACTATTCACATAGCATCATTTCAAAGCACAAGTGTTCAATTGTTTCCATTGCCCAGTGATGAATACATTGTGAATTCCAGTCAAAGGGAAAGCATCCTCTTACAAAAGACTATTTTGTTATGTTCCCTTTTAGTTTTGCTTCCTAATAAGATGCATCATTCCCTGACTGAAAGGATGCCCTGGGAACGGAGCCTTTGCCAGTCCCAGTCTTTATGCCGATGCTGTGTTGCTGTTAACAGCAAATTGTCACAGTCTGTGACGTAAACAAAACGATGCTGGGACCCATCTCAGGATGTAAATATAAACATTGGCACCATGAGAAAATTACTATTCAATTTGAGCTATGAATGGGACAAACAGACATTTAAATAGGAAGATCATACAATTTCACACATGCTGGCCAATAAAGTGTTCAGTACCATTCACAACTCTTCAGAAACTGAAGCAGATTGTTCCTGCACACAGCAAGACCTGGACAACATTCAGGCCAAGGCTGGCAATTGGCAAATAATATTTATACCACACAAGTACCAGGCAACATGAAAAGAATCCATCCTGCTTCCCTCAATGTTCAATGGCCTTACCATTGCTGAATTCTCCACCATCAATATCCTGGGGGTTACCATTGAGCAATCACTGAACTGGACCAGCCAGATACTTTAGACTGTGGGGTATAAGTCAATCTTTGAAACTTTGGGAAATCTTTCCAAAAACAGGGCTAATTTATGCTCTGATTATAAAAAATGAACTGTTGGGGTAAGTGGTTGCCAGTTTAAAATATGCTAAAGAGTATAAAACTGGTAATTTAAATTAAATTAACTTGACAGGTTTCATTGAATAAATTAATTCTACAAAGATATCTTCAACCACAATCAAAACATTTTACTGTCAAATTCATTGCCTTTGGCATCCAACAGAGTTAATCAAATTCATTCTGAATCACTTTGGTTGTGATATTACCATTTGGATTTCTGGAACAATTTGGTACTTGCGATTTCAGAATCATCCCTTCACGACAAATCGCCTTCCTTTCCATTCACTGAATTGGATTTTCTGCATTTTTGAATGAATTGATGACAGCTTGAGCATTAATAGCATCCCATGATTTGATAATAAAAGATATCATAGAAGGTATCAAGAGGTACAGCACTATGTTTCCACCCTTGGTGAATGATTTATTTTCTGTCAACTATAATATCTCTATTCCATTCAGCTTCAACATCATCCTTCAATGGTTTGTGGCGTCACACACACCCAAAGGTTGGGTGGTATGGTGGCACAATGTTTAGCGCTGCTGTCTCACAGCACCAGGGACCCAGATTCCATTCTGACCTCAGGTCACTGTCTGTGTGGAATTTGCACATTCTCTCCATGTCTGCGTGGGTTTCCTCTGGGTGCTCTGGTTTCCTTCCACAGTCCAAAGATGAGTGGG
This sequence comes from Carcharhinus amblyrhynchos, assembly GCF_965287045.1. Classification (NCBI taxonomy): domain Eukaryota; kingdom Metazoa; phylum Chordata; class Chondrichthyes; order Carcharhiniformes; family Carcharhinidae; genus Carcharhinus; species Carcharhinus amblyrhynchos. The sequence goes on from NC_137327.1 coordinate 49,259,073, forward strand.
TTAGGTAGATTGGCCATGCTAAATTAACCCTGGTTTCAGGGGGACTAGCAGGGTAAATATGAGGGGCTATGGGAATAGAACCTGAGTGGGATTGTGGTCAGTGCAGACTCAATGGAATGAATGGCCTCCTGCACTGCAGGGATTCTATGACTAACATTGAACCCTGAGTATAACTGCAATTTGTGTGTTATTTATTTGCGGCACCTCTTGATCTGATAGGTTATGTAGGATTTGAATATGTCCCACAAGAATCAAAGGCCACTGGAATGCCTGTTCTACATATCATCAATCTGCCACTTCACTCCATCCTCATCCATCTAATCACTGTCATGAAATGCACAAAAACTCCTGCAGGGCACTTGATTTTTGGTGTGGTTTTGCTTGTGAAAATTATCAGATGCTTTAATAGTCCGTTTTTGGAACACAGCACAGTTATTTGACGAGTTAGCAAATGTTATGACCTTTAACTTGAAACCAGATTTTTACTTCATTCTTTTTGCTGGAGGACACATTTTTTGGTGTGTCTTAAGCTCCCACTCACCTTCTTGACAATGTGGCCCACAGTAACTGCTTTACCAAATGTGCTGATATATGAGGTGAGTACAAGAAGCATTTCTGAGGTGAAAAATTGAGGTCAATTCCTTGCACATTTCTTCGCAGGAAAGTCAGGATAATGTGATCAACTTACACACAAATATAAACCTAAACATAATTTTTGTTGTCTTATAGGCTGGGTTGATGTTATACATTGTGATCTATGGTACATTCTTTGGCTACAAGAGCTGATAGCAGCTGGGAATTCTGTCTTAAGTATTTCACCTCCTATATAGAAAGTATAGAGTGAATATGTTCACTAGCCAATTTAGCAATGCCATGGGAATCTAAGCATGGATATAGTTGTGTTTTGCAACGTATTGTAGGATCACTGTAATCACAGGTCAAGTTGACCTGCTACAGTTCCAAGCTTGTCTTGATTGGCAACTTGGAAGAATGGCAACCAATGTTGGCAAGCAACTGCATATAATCCATACACTCAAAGATGGTAGTCAGTATGCTGAGTTACGAGCTATAACTTTGACACTGGAAGAGGAACTAGAAGAAGTTGTGTGCAGCATGGCAGTGCAGTGGTTAGCATTGCTATCTCACAATGCCAGGGACCTAGGTTCAATTCCTGGTTTGGGTCACTGTCCGTGTGGAACTTGCACGTTCTCCCCATGTCTGCGTGGGTTTCCTCCGGATGCTTGGGTTTCCTCCCTCAATCTGAAAAATGAGCTGGTTAGGTGTATTGGCCATGCTAAATTCTCCCTCAGTGTACCCAAACAGGTATGGAGTGTGGCGACCAGGGAATTTTCACACTAACTTCAGTCAATCTACTTGTGGTTAATAAATAAACTTTACTTTAAGTCCATATTTATTCTGATTCCTGGGCAGTAGCTAATGGAATGTCCATTTGGATGACAAGGTGGAAAATGAATGAATGAATGATTTTGGGAATGCCCCTGTGGGGAAAACCCTTATGGCAACAGATCTGGCAGAATGTTGGGAGAAAGTACAGGGACTGGAACATCTTGTTGAAATTGTACAACACACTGATAAGGCCACACTTGGAATACTGTGTACCCTTACTGTGGTCACCCTATTGTAGAAAGGATATTATTAAACTAGAAAGAGTGCAGAAAAAAATTACTAGGATGCTACCAGGACTTGAGTTATAAGGAGGTGCTGGATAGACTGAGATTCATTTCCCTGGAGCATAAGAGGCTTAGGGGGTGATCTTATTGATCTCGATAACCTTTCAAGCCATCACCAATTAAAAGTCTGTCTAACTCCTCCTTAAACTTACTCACTGTCCCAGCATCCACCGTACTTTGGGGTAATGAATTCCACAGATTCACAACCCTTTGGGAGGAGTGGTTTCTCCTCAACCCTGTTTTAAATTATATACTTCAATTTGATATCCCCTCATTCTTCTGAATTCCAGAGAGTATAGGCCTAAGCTGTTCAATCTCTCTTCATACGACAAGCCCCTCATCTCTGGAATCAATCTAGTGAACCTCCTCTGAACTGCCTCCAATGCCTCTACATCTTTCCTCAAATAAGGGGACCAAAACTGTGCACAATACACCAGTGTGGTCTCACCCAAACTGTATCCCAAACCAGACCTCACATAAAGGAAAATAATTGCTGCAGAACAAAATGATATATTTTGTATTATACTTCAGTGACAGGATGTACCTATCTGCATAAACTGCAGGAAATGGACTTGACGCGAATAACCAATCTTTATGCTGCAGATGATGAGGCTACTTGTGTTCCACCTGTTTGCTGCTGGATATGCTTGGCCTATACCTCCTAAACTGCTAATCACCCTGCCTGGGGGATAGAAGCCATCTGGTAAAATACACACTCAAAACAATTATACTGTTGCAGAACGACGGAAATGTTATTTGTATAATGTGACTATATGTTGTAATCATTGTATGGGTATAATTGGGCCAGGTCATATCACCCAACATGCTAATGCAACCTTAAATATTGCCACTTTTGACAATGGCACAATATTGTTCAATATAGGCACGCCCCGTGGCATTGCGCATCTGCTTACAACAATTGAATTTCCAAATTAGCCAAGTGTATTGAATAAAACTCGCAGATTTTGGTACACCTAAATCTAGAGAGGTGGTATCTTAGACACAGTGCGCTAATGACCTATGAACAGAAATCTGATTAATTTAATTCCTTCACTGTTCCCCACTGGTGGGATTTTTTAAATGAATGGTCACCTAAAGCATCTGCTGTTTTTATTTTAATGTTACATCCTGTTATTACACTCCTACTTTGTACCCTTCTTTTGTTCATTCTTTTACTTTTTTGTGGTGCAGTGTGCGTGCATTGTTAACACAAATCACTGTTGTGAAGGAAGTTATACAGGTACAGACAGGAATGCTGTATTGAATGTTGAATGTAAAGACAGAATGTACCAAAAGTAAAGAGTTAATATATTCACCAGACAACATAGCAATACTCATATAAAGGCAAGATGTTGCGGATGCTGGAATCTGCAACAAAAACAGTAAATGCTGGAAAATCTCAGCAGGTCTGACAGCATCTGTGGAGAGAGAATAGCACCAATGTTTGTGTCAAGATGATTCTTTTTCAGAGTGCACCCAGCTCTGATGAAGGGTCATCCTAACTCGAAACATTACCGCTACTCTCTCTCTCCAAATTCTGTCAGACCTGCTGAGATTCTCCACCATTTTCTGTTTTTATTAGCAAACCCATGCAATTTAAGCATGGGATGCAGCTGTGTTTTAGCGCTATTTGATAGTATCTCTGTAATCACCGGTCAAGTTGACCTATGACTGTTCCAAACCTGTATGTTTATTCCAAGTTTCACTCACAAGTTGTTTGTCTCACGCTATGAAAGAGGGAGCTTCATTCTGAGTAAGTTGGACTTCACCTTGGACCGGAATTGCAAAGGGTGCCAGGATCACTCGAGGTCCAGACCAGCCGTCATTACTGGGGTCTCTGATGGGCAGAAGGCCGTGAGACCTGTAGCTTGTTTTCATTTCTTTTATATTAATTACTCTTCTTCAATAAACGATTATAATAGTTTAAAGTTTGCTTATTAGTCACAAGTAAGGCTTACATTAACACTACAATGAAGTTACTGTGAAATTCCCCCAGTTGCTACACTCCTGTTTGAGTCAATAACCAGCATGTATTTCAGATTGTGGGAGGAAACCGGAGCACCCTAAGGGAACCCACGCAGACACGGGGAGAACGTGCAAACTCCACACAGACAGTGACTCAAGCTGGGAATCGAAACCAGGTCCCTGTGAGGCAGCAGTGCTAAGCACTGTGCCACTGTGCTGCCCCAAGCATTTAGAGGTATGCAAGTTTAGAGAATATAATCCTAGCCTGTCTCTGATTAAACATTCTCCCAAATTGTGAAATGAATAAAGCGGAACACTGCCTGACTTCCCAAATTCTGTCCACCATCTGCCAAGCACAAGTCACGGGTATGATGGAATTGTGCACTTGCCAGGATGAGTGCCAATCCTGCAGCACTCAAGAAATCTTACACCCAGTAGGACAAAATAGCCCACTTGAGCAGCATCCTGTCCACCATCTAAATACATTCAATCCCTGTGTACCCATCTACAGGATGCACTGCGGCAACTCATCAAGCCCATTTGGGCAGCATCTTCTAAACCAGTGGCCTCTACCAAGCATCAGGACAAAAGCAGCAGATGCATGGGAGCTCCACCACCTGCAAGTTCCCCTCCAAGTCACACACCATGGTGACTTGGAAATATATCACCATTCCTTCATTGTTAATTGGGTCAAAATGCTGGAATTCCCTCCCCAACAGCACTGGTAGCACCTATACTACATGGACTGCAAGGGAAAATGGGGATGGGCAATAAATGCTGGCCTTGCCAGTGACATCCACACCTCCTAATGAATAGAGGAAGATTAGGAGGTGCAGTGCAACCTTTGTGGAATGTGTATTGTTATTAAAAAACCTCAGTCATGACTTGCAAGCTGCATGTGCATTAGAGTATGTAATTTTTGTCAGTGATCCAGCCTTATAAACATAAAATGAAATTCTGTGGTTGTTACTTGCAGCCGGGGGGCTTTATTGCAGCAATAGTCCTTAACATAATAGCTAATAGTTGTTTTTTTCAGGAGGTGTGCAAAGACACAGCAAGCCGACTCAGTAATTGATGTTCGCTCTTCCTGGAGAAGCACAATGCTCTTTGTATTGAAATAAAAAAGCACAGCATCCATACAAAGGAACAAAGTGGCTGGCATTTTGTGTGAAACTTTCTTCAGACTAATGGATGTTGAAAAGATTCAAAGGGGGAAAAAAGCAGTCAAGGTTAAGGGTATGGATGAAAATCTATCAGCCTGCAGTGATAGTTTCAATAAATTATTGTTCTTTTTTCATATTTTTAGCTTTGTTTTGTTTCCACTGAAACTGTAGTCTTTTCAATGTGTTGACACGGCTGTGTATTTTCTGGTATTATTCAATTGATATTTCATTTTTTTCAAGGTCTGTAGGACTCCCACAGAATCAGGATGAATCTAAGGGTCAGCACATGTGTGCTCAGGAAGAACAAGCTTTAGATTAAGAGGTTCTTACTTCCCAGGATGTTTTCTTTGATTGCCTCCAAAATGTACAAACGTTTCCCCATGAGTAACCTCACCAAAGCTTATTGCAAAGGGAACTGAGAAAGAAGCTGACAGCCGTGAGCCTTCACTCATGTCAACACTCCTGACCTTTGACCTTTCCCATGAAGTGGTTCTCTGTTCGACTGATCAGAGTTGTCTCTCCAGAGTGTATTACTCAGATACTCCAAAACCTACCACAGTGATAATGGAAACAGGCGTGTTCACGGCTGCTATGGGTCAAGCATCACAAATATGATGATTCTGTCCTCAATTCTGTCACCCACTGCGTGGCATAAAGGGATTAAATTTGTGTTTTAATCCTCTCCTCTCAGTTTGCTGCACTTGCTGTCCTGCAGGATGCACCAACTGTGCCAGTGGCTGTGTGTGTAAGGATGAATCCTCCGACTAATGTAGCTGCTGTTCCTGAACAACAGACCCTTCAGATATGAAATATTATCCATCTGTATTGTATTCCACAAGCTGCATCTTCCCAGTTTATATGTATCCGCCCCAAGATTTGAAACAAGCCAACTCAGATCTAAAGCAAATTCTGATGAAAGGTCATCTACCTGAAGCACCAACTCTCCTTCTCTCCACAGATGCTGCCTGACCTGCTGAGTAGCTCCAAGACTTTTTGTTTCTATTGAGTAGATCACATTCGTTTCTTTTTTCCTAGCGTATAAAATAATCATCAGGAACCAGAGGCAAAAGTATTGATGGCTGTGATGACTGACAGTCACTGCTAAGGGTAGTGATAAAGGGTGACAGACAGAGGCTCAAATTCTTTGTCCTGTACTTTAAGATAAATGTTATTTTTTCCTCTCTTCGGGGACTGATTCCTCAAGCAAGAACGCAAAAATGTTTTCCCCCTTTTCAGATATTGAATTTTCAATAGGAGGGTGGAGCATTTACTGCTGGGTTTCTGTTGCGATTACCAGGAAAGCTTGGAAACAATCACTGAAGTGTTATTGACGGCTGAGATTGTCACATCAGATGGTGATGGTGATATCTGCAAGCTCCTAGTGAAAGTTTGGTGGCCAGGCATTACCATTATCAATGGCTGGCAAAGTCACCACACACTGAGTGCTTTTTTCCAGGATTCTACCACGGAGTATGGGCATGATCTTACCTGCCGTTTATGCCACACTCCCGCTGTAGTGGGCAGCCAAATCTCCACTCACTGCCATGAACGGTGATAAGATTCTGACCAGGGGGTCTTGCAAGTCCGCTCCACACAAAAATGTAAGGCAAGTGGCATGTGGATTATTTGTCAGAGCATGTAAACTGCCCCCAGAGATAGCAAATAGCAGAACGGTCAAACATTTAGAAACATAGAGAATGGAAGCAGGTATAGGCCATTCGGCCCTTTGAGCCTGCTCTGCCAAGCATTTTGATCATGGCTGATCATCAAATTCAATATACTGAGCTGCCTTCTTAGAAACTTTGAATTTAGATTCATACTTCTGGCTTCTCGCAGGTACAGGGCATCACTGACTCTACATGTGACAATCTGAGCAGCTCGAGCACAAGCAGCAGCATTACATTAATTCAACACCACAAATTTGTTCATACCCTCGACTCATCTTAAACCTGGAACACCAGACCCGTTCACCCACCTCCAGCATTCTCTTTCCAGCTGGACCCCACCATCTGGCCTCTTACCTGCTCTTGATCTTTTCACCGAGAACTGTTGACGTGACATCGGCCATCTCAATTTCTCGACTCCTCTCAACCACTCTAACTTGTCTTCTTCCAAACTTCCTGCACTTCGCTCTCTCAGCGCCAATCCTTGACCTTGTCATCAAACCCGCTGACAACAGTGGTGCTGCTGTTGTTTGGCGTACAGACCTGTACCTCACAGAGGCTGAGTGCCAACTCTCAGATGCTTCATCCTACCTCTCTCTGGACCATGCCCCCACCACCGAACATCAAGCCACTGTTTCCAGGAATGTCAATGACTTCATCTCCTCCAGAAATCTTCCCTCCAGCTCTGACAAATGGTTATCCAGACTCGAAACATTGGCCCTATTCACTCTCCACAGATGCCATCAGACCTGCTGAGAATTTCCGTTTTTGTGTTAAAAAGCGGCTTGATGGGTTGTCTAAGGATCATAATGGCCTGTGACATCAATTCACAAACAATTGTGTGGGATTTTTCATCCTCTCTGACTTGGTAGAAAGTGCTTCCGACTGATCAATAGACACAGTTGCTGCTAAACTTCCATCATTCTGTTCTTCAGTGAAGGCCCACAGCTCCAGTAACTAGGTGTTACTGAGCAAAATCTGGATAGGTCTGCACCCTGACTCTCCACACCAGCACCCTCTGCACATGCCTACTTGTGATTAACAAGGTAAGTCCCACCTAATTCTCACAGAACCTTCCAAAGTGTAGTATCTGTGCTGTGCCTAGTTTGTATTTGTCCAGTGGTGCTGCATCCTGAGAAGGAATTACCTCCTCCATGGAAGTGTTGCCCATGAGAGGCAAGAGCTGTTGTCCTTTATATGATAGCTGTGAAAGAGACAGATATGAATTAGCCATTGGAATATGAAAATGCTGAAATGTATATGACCAAAGTAATCAGCTTTCATTCCATGCTGAATTCAAATCAAGTGTACTTAATCTTGTATCAGGGCCAGAGGTCCTTAATGCTGTCACCATGCAGCAGTGAAGCCTAAGTCTCCCTATCGCTCATACTCAGGGCATTTTTCTTCATGACCTCCTGCTTGGCAGATGTCAACTGGAGAATCTTGATCATCCACCTTCAGTCCTCTACGTTCTATTTTGTGCTTTTTCAGCTGCAAGGTCTCAGGTCAAACCTTTAAGTGTTGGTAGGGGATATGGGTACCCTAAGGACACAGCGTATTCTGTGACTACAAGGTATATACATTATGGGGGGCACTGGCATTGATTGGAGGATGTGTGCTGGGAATCAAGTGACCTAACTGAGGCATTTTCAAGAATGGGGGTAAGTGGTAGATGTAGGAAGGAAGATGAGAGGGAGTCTATTGAAAAAGAATTTGAAATGTAAGCGGGTGTGAAGAATGATATGACAGAGTATCTTTGACAATAACTGTTGTGGGAGGCAAAGGAGGAAATTGCAGGGACTCTGACGCAAATTTTTATTTCCTCCCTGGCCACTGGGAAAGTCATGATGCCAGCGTTGGTAAACACAGTAAGAAGTCTGACAACACCAGGTTTAAGTCCAACCAAATCGGTTGGACTTAAACCTGGTGTTGTCAGACTTTTCACTGGGAAAGTGCCAGAGGACTGGAGAACAGCTAATGTGGTCCCACTATTTATGAAAGAGGCAAGCCAGGGAACTACAGACCAATGAGTCTCGCATTAGGAAACTACTGGAAAAGATTCTGAAGGAGAGAATCTATCTCCATTTGGAGAGGCAGGTTTTGATCAGGGATAGTCAGCATGGTTTTGTCAGAGGGAGGTCACGCCTAACAAATTTGATTTAATTTTTTGAGCATGAAACCAAGTGTGTGGATAAGGGTAGTGTAGTTGATGTAGTTTACATGGATTTCAGCAAAGCTTTTGACAAAGTTCCACATGGGGGACTTATTAAGAAGGCTAATGCACACGGGATACAGGGTGATCTGACAAGGTGGATTCATAATTGGCTTAGCGGTAGGATACAATGGGTAGTGACAGACAGTTTCTTTAGTGAATGGAGGCCAGTGACCAGTGGCGTACCACAGGGGTCCATGCTGGGCCCCCTATTGTTTGTCATTTATATAAATGACATAGATGACTATGTGGGGAGTAAGATCAGTACGTTTGCTGATAACACAAAAACTGGTTAGGTGGTTAATGGTGAGGTTGAGTATCTTGAGTTACAGGAAGATATAGACGAGATGGTCAAATGGATGAACAAATGGCAGATGGAATTTAATCCTGAAAAGTGTGAGGTGATGCACTTTGAAAGGAGTAATTTGACAAGGAAGGATACTATGAATGACCTGACACTAGGAAGTTGCAAGGAACAAAGGGACCTTGGCGTATTTGTCCATAGATCTCTGAAGGCGGAAAGGCAGATTAATAGGGTGGTGAAAAAGGCATATGGCACACTCGCCTTTATCAATCGGGGTACAGATTACAAAAACAGAGAGGTCATAATAGAGTTGTGTAGAACTTTGGTGAGGCCACAGCTGGAGCACTGTGAGCAGTTCTGGTCACCATGTTATAGTGAACGCACTAGAGGGGGTACAGAGGAGATTCACTAAGATGCTGCCTGGGATGTAACTTTAAGTTATGAAGGGAGGTTGGATAGGCTTGTGTTGTTTTCGTTGGAGCAGAGAAAACTGAGGGGTCACTTGATTGAAGTGTTCAAGATTATGGGCGGCACGGTAGCACAATGGTTAGCACTGCTGCTTCACAGTTCCAGGGACCTGGTTTTGATTCCTGGCTTGGGTCACTGTCTGTGTGGAGTTTGTACATTCTCCTCGTGTCTGCGTGGGTTTCCTCCGGGTGCTCCAGTTTCCTCCCATGGTCCAAAGATGTGCGGGTTAGGTTGATTGGCCACGCTAAAATTGCCCTTTAGTGTCCTGAGATGTGTAGGTTAGAGGGATTAGTGGGTAAAATATGTAAGGTCATGGGGGTAGGGCCTGGGTGGGATTGTGGTCAGTGCAGACTCGATGGGCCGAATGGCCTCTTTCTGTACTGTAGGGTTTCTATGATTATGAGGGGCATGGACAGGGTGGATAGGGAGCAGCTGCTCCCCTTAGTTGAAAGGCCAATTACGAGGAGACACAAGTTAAAAGTGAGGGCTGGCAGGTTTAGAGGGAGTATGAGGAAAACCTTTTTACTCAGGATGTGGTGATGGTCTGGAATGCACTGCCTTGGAGGGTGATGGAGGCAGGATGCCTCACATCCTTTAAAAAGTACTTGGCACACCATAACATTCAAGGCTATGGGCCAAGTGCTGGCAAGTGGGATTAGGTGGGCAGGTTAGGGCATTTCATGCATCATTGCAAACTCGACAAGTTGAAGGGCCTTTTATATACTGTAGTATTCTGTGATCTGTGATTCTGTGAATAGTGACGGGGAAGGGGGAATTGCATGAAAACATGTAGGTGAATCAGCGGCTGTATTTGACCTGTTATTTAACTACTTTCAATCCTTTACTCCCAAGATCATTAAAGCATTCCCTACTCTGGCTTTATTCAGAGCTGTGCTCTCCTCCTGCTCATCACCTCCATCACACCAGTAGGTGTCCTCATGCCATTGCTGGGGATTAAAAACTCTATGGTTCTCGACCCCGTGCCTCATTAAACCAGGTCTGTCTCTGTACCTCTGTTTTAAAGTTTTTTTATTAGTGTCACAAGTAGGCTTACATTCACACTGCAATGAAGTTATTGTGAAAATCTCCTAGTTGCCACACTCCAGCACCTGTTTGGATACACTGGGGGAGAATTTAGCATGGCCAGTGCACCTAACCAGCATGTCTATTGACTGTGGGGGGGAAACCGAAGCACTTGGAGGGAACCCACACAGCCACAGGGAGAACATGCAGCCTCCGCACAGACAGTGACCCAAGCTGGGAATCAAACTCAGGTCCCTAGCTCTGTGAGGCCGCAGTGCTCACCACAGTGCCTCCGACTGCATCTCTAAATATTTTTCTCCATTGAAATGTTCCTAACTTCTTCAAGTTCCAGCTACACATTGGTACATTAATACTTAAAGTGATATCGTGTCACACAGGGTGGGTCAGGAATAACCAGGCTGACAAAGCTGTGGTCGAGGGACAGTTGCAGTAAAAAGCCTCGACTATATTTTACAAGAATCCTGGCCAGATCCAGGGGCACACCCGTGAGGTGGTCCTCTCACTTGGTTATTCCACTCACCACTGAGCGGCCAACGATCGGGAGCATGTGATTGAAGAGCAGCCAGAACCAGGGGAGTGGTCCCTACAAATAATGGAAGAGAGGCTGGAACCTCTCAAACACATGCAAAATGGTCTCATCCAGGTCACAAAAGTTATAGGAGGCTGGGAATCCGGGAACGGTTAAAAAAACATCATTGGATGAGACTGCAGTACTTGACACTCTCCACATCAGATCTCCAATGGTGTGGGAAACCATTCCTGCAAAGAGAACCCTCCACTCAGTACACCTGGTTCTGCTGCAGGGTTGGATAAAAAGTCAGCATGTAACTGGGTGGGAGTTGAGAGCAAGACCTTGCTGGTCTACATACGTCTCTGTTCAGATTCACACCCAGACTAGACCCATCCTGTTGTATTATCAGGACTTCAGTGTGGCAATGTATGTTATTCTTCATTCAACATGCAATATCCATTGAGCACAAATGCATGAAAGTTGCAAAACTAAATAGCAATGGTTTGCTTAAAAATCAAATAATAGATCAGTATATTGAACATGGAATGATATCTCAGCACAGCTCAACAGTTCTTTTATGCCCTAAATTGCATTCAGCCAACCACAGGGATGCTTTAAAGCAGCTGAATCTAAGAAAACTATAAGCAGATTCAATCAATTGTACCTAATGGTAAAGAGTCCAAAATAAGATTATCCTTGGATGGTATCACTCCCTGCACAAGATGACTCAAGAAATGTGGTTTTTGCTTGAGACATTACTGTGGAAGGAGGAAAATAAAAACATGCATTTATACAGAATGCCCACAGTGTTTAATAACCAATGAAGTTCTTTTGAAATGCAATCACTATTATAACACTTTGAATTGAACCCTTAAGGACACATTGCATTGCCCCATCATTACCAGTCTAAATAAAATAAATCTAACAGAAATTTCCCCTTTTTAAGTTCCCCTTTTTAGAGGGACACAAATAATAAACAGCCAAATTTTAACAAAGAAATCTTATTAAATTAAACCACAAAATATTATTTGTTTCAACTATGCACTCCAGTACATATGGTGACCACTGGTCCTGGAAAACCTCAAGCATAGTTGTAGACACGATTGTAATGTCAGAAATGTAGCTGTTAATTTGCATGCAGCGACAGACTCCAACCTGATAATGACCAGATATTCTGTTGTAGTGAAACTGATTGAAGGATAAATATTAGCCAGGGTATTGGGAAGAACTCCCCTGACCTTCTTCAAATAGTTATAAGAAATGGCTGTGTAATGATTTTATAAAATCTTAAGGATTGAATTGAATATTGTTGAACTACCTTTCTTTTTTACTTCCTTAATAAGCAAACACATTCAGACACAGAATAAGCAGTCAGGAATAATTTATGTTTTCATTAGTAAGCCTTAGCGAGGACACATTGTCTAGACACTGTTTCTTTTGGAAGGTGAAACCTCATGACCAATTAACCATGATGAAACTTGCAGGATACTCTTAAAAGAACTAAGCCAAGAAGTGGTGTCATTGGCCCGGCGACTGAAATAGGAGTGATTTATCTTGATTAATTGTCCTTGTTGATTGAACAGTTGGATAAGGAGATGTAATTAAACAAACTGTTGGCCAGAGACAGCCACCAAAACCCTTAAGGTATAAAATGGCAGTTATGAAGGTAAAAGCACGGTGAACAAAATCTCCTTAGGGTTTGCTAGCTTTGGCTTAATATTCTGACCAGCGTAAAGGTAGTTCTTGCAGGTGGAAGAGGCCATTCTGTCCAATCTGGCACTAGCAAACATTTTTACCTATCACAAGTTGACTGTCAATTTATCTTCTTTTAACTGTCACTTCTCAAATAAACCAGTTAAACTTAAAACTAAATAACTTTTGACTTCTCAGCTCTTTTACATAATCCCTCACAGCAGAGTGAATCTTACAAATGCCATGGTATCTTCTGTTCGTCTCAGAAGGTTTCACATCATAACTCGGGGAGTGCAGCACTCCTTCATGACCGCAATGAAGTAGTAGCCCACAGTATATGTTCAGTCTAGATCTCAATATGTTTATCAAATGGGAAAATCCCAAAACTGAGTTTGAATGGTGTGGAAATCTAAATTCTGATCTTTTGGTTTAAGTCTGCTTTCCTTAATGAGACTGCTCTGTCTCTCAGGGAGTGTGAGAGCAAATGTTGGACTCCAGTTCCAACCACCCAAAGATGCTGCTGCTGACAATGTATACACTCTTTCCTCAGACTACAAGATGCCCAACAGATAAATATTTTCAATAAAATCCACAGCCACCTCCCAGTCCACAATTTCAGGCATTGGTTGGATTTATTCCCATCTTCCTTATCCTAAATCATAAGATAAATAGAGAAAAAGGAATAGATTCATTCCATTATTTCTCATACATCCCAAATAAAGAAATTTGAATTTAACGTCTCACATTATTTGACTCTTAAAAGGGTTCAAGATTTTTACCCTCCGACCCTACTTAAGAAAGAATGTTGATTACTTTTTGTTCAGTAATTCTCTTGTGAAATGCGCTGGGATATTTTGTTATGTTTTGAGGTTAAACTATCTTTGATCTGTCATTTTCCTTTCAGTCTCTGTAAGAAAAGTTAAAAGTGTCTAATATGGTGTTATGTCAGTATAACTGTGTGCAGTAAGATGTGAGAGGTTTGACTTAAGGAATGTTATGAACTGCTGATTTCAGTTAACTTTATCTGTGTTAGGGGAAAAAAAGGAAAAAAGATACCTTTAGTATACATAGCTACATATTGCAAATTTAGCAAATACACTCTGTACATAGAGGGGGTAGAACTTAGAATGCATTCTAATCCAAATTCTGCATCTTGAACATCAGTGTCCTATATCCTGACCACGAACTGCTTCCTCCCATCATTTAGAAATGTGATTGCCTCTCATTTCCCTGCAAGGCATTGAGTTCTAGCTGGTAGTGATTTCTTAACACCTCCAAAACCTCCAGGACCCTTACAAGTTGCATTGAGATATGTTAGAACTGCATCATATGTCTTACTGTCAATGACTTGGCAGATTTGATATCCTTCACTGTGTTGTACAAGTGCCTTCACTGTTGATTATAACACTTGTGAATATTTTTCAATTCACAAGAAGTAGCACAAGCCACTCTCTTAAGCAGCTATTGAATATTTTGTGCATTTTTCTTTTATTCTGTCATGGGACATTAGCATCACTGGCTAGACCAGCTTTCGATGCCCATTCCTAACTCCCCTTGAGAAGGTGGGAGTGAGCCATCTTCCTCAACTGCTGCAATCCAATTAGCATAAGTACACCACAGTGCAGTTAGGGAGGAGTTCAAGAACTTTGGCCCAGCCACAGTGAAGGAATGGTGATAAAATTCCAAGTCTGGATGGTATGTGGACAATACCTTGTCTGACTAGGTGGCAGAGCTCGTGTGTTTGAAAGGTGCTGTTGAAGGAGAATTGTGAGTTGCTGCTTTGTCCTGAATAACATTAAGCTTCTTGGGAGATGTTGAACTCACCCAGCTAAGTGAGGAGTGTTGTATAACACTCCCAACTGTGCGTGTCATTAATACCTGATTATCCTGAAGTTAATTTTTGTGCCAGAGCAGTTCCGCAGAGTCACTAAAGAAAAATAAAGGGCAAGATGGATGTGCCCCCTGTGTGCGATTCTGCCTATACTGAAGAAACTCCTAAGTACCTTGCAGCCTGGAGAGTCTTGCCAAAAACCTTCATTGGAATCTGAGTACGTACTTGGCAAATGATTGACAAGTCTTCCCATAATCGTGTCACCTAACAGCCAGCTGACTTGCTGCTGGGGCAGATCCTATATTTGATCCTGACTTTGGGATACGGACTCTCAGAAGGAAGTTTCTACCGGAAGACAGTATTTCCCAACCCCCATTTTTTGCTGGTTTGAGGGTGAATCTTTAAGAGTTTCTTAGCCCCGGTGAGAAACAGCAAAAATGCAACAACATTGAATCATTGATTGCACCATTCCCCACACCACTACAAACTCCACCACTCCTCAGACTGCAAGCAGCATTCTAGAAATCATTTATACAATGTAGCCTTTTCAGGTTCAAACTCATACCATGTTCGTTTTGCTGTGGTTGGAAGATACACATACTTGAAGAAGATAATTGCACAAACCACAGCAACTGAGTTTATCATTTTAATTATGAAACTATTCATTATTTTTTCATTACTTTAGTTAACCGTTTAGGCACAAAGCCATCCCTGACATGCTGCACAGTCATTAGAAATGTCATTTCATAATGAAGAGAATGATTCTGATCACAGGATTTGAAGTATTTTATTTATTCATCAATAACAAAAATGATCATTTCAAAAGGAAATCATTCATTTTCATTATCTTATACAAACACAGAACTGATCAGGATACAGATACTGGGAACATGCAGTTTGTGGAACACAGTACATATGGACAATATTTCATATCTTGTGTCTGAAGGGCCTGTTGCTCAGGAACAGCAGCTACATTTGTCAGAGGATTTGTCTTTACACACACAGTTGGTGCATTCCGCAGCACAGCAAAAGCAACAAGCTGAGGGGAGAGGAGAAAGACACAAATCAGTAACAATCAATGACTTCACTGAAACACCCCTAGAATTTCTCATTCCAACACTCAGCTTCTCCCACACAAAGTCACCTATCAGTAGAGGATCAGCATCACAACGCTATGTGAGAGTAATTGCCTGAAGATGTCCCACTCACTATCTATACACTATTTCCAGTGATCAGTCTAGAATATCAGTACATTCCCATGTTAAACTGAGACATTTCTTTAACTAGCAGGGTCTCTGCCTCCACATTCTTTCGACTGGACACTGACTCAATCTGATGGCAATGAAATCAGGTGAAATGCTGGACCTTGTACTTTTCTATCGGGTTCCTCTCTGAGTTGTGCCCAGAACTATCTGTCACATCAATACAATGTGAGGACTTGGAAACTCTCCCACACTGACTCACTTTTCTGGCAGCGTCCAGCTTTGCTGGTGGGACATCGGCAGTCGGAGCATCTGCAGGTGTTTTCACAGGAGCAGGATCCTGAAAAAGAGCAGAAAGACAGACATTGAGTTATGTTCAAAGCTGAGAAATGCCCCCCTCCCGTGTGGAGCGGGACCGCCTCTTTGTCACATTCTCTTCTCCAGTCAGTTGAATAAACAGCTTCCCCGACAATGCTGCAGTCCCTCAGTGAGACTGAGCCGGCACACTGTGCTGAAAGGACTGACACCAGTCACCACTCACCATCCAGGCACACACAGGGCTTCGAGTCAGACATTTCACTAACTTCTTCTTCTTCAGCTTCCAGTCCTCCCCAATCAGCGCTTCTCACTCTTGTGCCTTTTGCTGAATCGGAGCCGAGTTTTATGGGCTTGTGATCGGTGGAGAAACGGCTGCAAAACCGGGGAAGGGGCGGTTCCCTCCGGCCTGAATGCAGCCGGCACTCCGAACTGACTCAGCGGCTGAAAGTTTGATTTTCTCCCGGCTCCTTCACTCACAACACGGCCCAGAAAGATTTCACAATGACAGCAATTTGTCAACATTTGGTGTGGAATCAGCGTGTGTGTGAGCGTCTGCAACACGTTTCACCCCCACAGTCTGGGGACAGCCCAGGACTGCACTTTCTCTTTGAAGTTTCATTTAGTGTTTTCACTCGGGATATTTGCTACTTTCTCATTGCTCTCCCAGATCCTGTCTCCACACAGTTTCTCACCTGTTTTGATATCCACAGGAGTTGACATTGATGTTGGGATTTCAATGGGCAGCACGTTTATAATGTCCAGTGTTTGGAGAGGTGAGAATTGATCAGTTTAGTCTGATCAGAGTGAGGAAGCAGGAATACAGGTGACCTTTAAACCGTGTGTACATTCCTGCCTGTGTAAAAACTGAACAACCCACCAACAACCTGTATTTATATAGGGCCTGGAAAGGCATAAATATGTCTAGATATTTTTACATCATAGGATGTGATTTTTAAATGATGTGAATTGACAGTGAGGACAGGGGTCTAATTGAGAAATATTTTAGTCTGTTGGGCTAGTGGAACGGGTGGAACCGCTGATGAGACTGTTCAGAAAGTTACAGGGAATCCATTCGGCTCATTCATTCTTTGAGAAAGAAACCTGTGAGCTGCTGAGCCTTATTGTTGGAGATGAACGTGGAGCAAATTGGCGGAGGAATTTAGAAATGTGGTTTGCAATAGAGAGCAGGTGGCAGGGACTGTTTTTACATTTCAGGATGTCCCTGCAACAATGAAAAGATTTAACAGAGCGATTATTGTGTAACTTGGTGCAGCAATATTAGGAGTGAATGGGGAAAGCAGTTATCCCCCTGTCCACTCAGCTCCCTGTGACTTGAACATGAGGGAACAAAGGTGAGGATTTACCATGTGGAATGGCCGGGGGTGAGGGAGAGTTAGGGTTTCATTGGGAATATGTTATCAATGATGTTGGTGAGAGAGCAAGTGAGCAAATCAGTCACTGAGAATTAGTATGAAGGAGTAACAAGTGCAGATAATCATGGATGACCAGAGATATTCAGGATATGGTGAGTAGGAAAATGAAGGCTTTTCGCGAGTACAAGGGGAGCAAATCTGCAGAGCTGTTAGTGAAGTACAGAAAGTGCAGGGTGAAACTTAACAGTACAATTAGTAAAGCAAAGAGGAGATATGAACAAACTATGGCTGGCAAAGGTAGGGAAATTCCTGTGGTGTTCTATCAACAGGTACATCAACAGCAAAAGGGTATCCAGGGTGTGTAGGGTTCATTAAGGGGACAATCTGTGGGAGGAGCCAGAGAACATTGTTAGAGTGTTGAGTTAATACTACAATCATGGAATATTTTACAGTGCAGAAAGAGGCTATTCAACCCACTGAGCCTGCACCAACAATAATACCCACCCCCGCCCTGTTCCCATAACCCCAAGTATTTACCCTGCTAATCCCCAGACATTAAGGGCAATTTACCATTGCCAATTCCACCTAACCTACACATCTTTGGAGTGTGAGAAGAAACCAGAGTACTGAAAGGAAACCCATGTAGATACAGGGAGAAAGTGCAAACTCCACACAAACAGATGCATGAGATCGGAACTGAACCCAGGTCCCTGAAGCTGTAAGGCAGCAGTGCTAACCACTGTGCCACCACTTCACACATCTTCAGTAAAGAGCATGAAAATGAAGGTATGGAATTCAGGGAGAGAGACTGCTGAGAGAGAGAGAGCTAAGATTTTACCTGTTAAAAACCTGTTTAAAATAAGTTTAAAGCACTTTACTCTTTGTAGAACTGTTTAAAGCATTTATTTATTGTATTTACTGCTTTAAGAATTCTGAGGGTGTGGTGAAAAGGCATTTGTGGACCAGCCTGCTTTAAATCAGCGCCAGGTTTAAAAGGAGGCCTGGTGTAGACAGTGGGCAGCGTCTGAGCGGGCAGCGGAGTGAGTGGGAAGCAGAGTGAGTTAATAGGGCTTAATATCAAAAAGGGCTGGAAGGAAAAAGGCCAGGTGAGTTTGTTTGAAAAAAAAACAAGGAAAAAAAATTTTTTCAAAACTACTACAGCAAGAAACAAGGAAAAAAATTTTTCCCCATAAAAAATTACAGTGAATAATGGAGGGGCATGTGATGTGTGGTTTCTGTATGATGTGGGAACTGGCGGACCCCAGGGTCCTTCCCAGTGACCATGTCTGCAGTAAGTGCAGGTTGCTGGAGGAGCTCCAGCTCAAGGTGGATGAGCTGGCCTCTGAGCTACAGACACTGAGGCTCATCAGGGGGAGAGAGGGTGCCCCTAGACTGGCTAAATCTAAGGGTCAGGGACAAAAGGGGACTGCTGGGAGGAGGAGGAAGGGGGGTGAGGAGCGGAGGCCTCAGCCTCTTAATCTGCATAACAGGTTTGAGGTTCTTGCTTCCAGTCTGGAAGAGGACGAGGCAGGTGAGGTTGGTGAGCAAACTGCACACGGTACAGTGATGCAGCAGGACATAGGCAAAGAGAAGGGGAAAAGGAACGTAGTAGTGATTGGAGATAGTGGGGTGAAGGGTATTGACACTGTCCTTTGTCACAATGACAAAGTGCACAGAAGGGTGTGTTGTCTGCCTGGTGCTCGGGTACAGGATGTCGCAGCTGGGCTGCAGAGGAACCTGGAGTGGGAGGGTGAGAACCCGGTCGTTGTAGTACATGTGGCTGCCGGCGACGTAGGCAAAGTGCGGACTGAGGATCTGGGGAGGGAGTATGAGAAGCTGGGAATGGAATTAAAAAGTAGAACCGACAAGGTGGTCGTCTCTGGGCTACTGCCTGAACTGAGTGCAGACGGGCGTAGGGTTGACAGGATAAAGGAAGTGAATGGGTGGCTCAGGGATTGGTGTGGGAGGAATGGGTTTGAATTTATGGGGCATTGGCACCAGTATTGGGGTAGGTGGGACTTGTTCGGGCGGGATGGGGTTGGTCTGAATCGTGCTGGGACCAGAGTGTTGGCGAATCGAGTAAAGAGGACTGTAGACAGGGCTTTAAACTAATTAGGGGGGGGGAGGGTGCGAGGGTAGGTGACGCTACGAGGTCTAAAGTTAAGGATAGGGTACAGGTAAGGGAAGAGGCCGAGGATGTCCCAATTGGTGGCGTTACGGCAAATAGGGTCCAGGTGAAGGCTGGGATGAAAGCGCTTTATCTGAATGCACGAAGCATTCGGAATAAAGTGGATGAGCTGGTGGCGCAGATCGACACAAATGGATACGATCTGGTGGCCATTACAGAGACGTGGCTGCAAGGTGACAGGGACTGGGAGATGAATGTACAGGGCTATCAAGTGTTTAGGAAGGATAGGCAGGAGGAAAGAGGGGGTGGCGTAGCTCTGCTGATTAAGGATAGTATCAAGGTGGTAGCAAGGGATGATATCGGAGCCAAAGAGCAGAACGTGGAATCGTTGTGGGTGGAGATTAGGAACAGCAAAGGGAGGAAGACGCTGGTGGGTGTCGTCTATAGGCCCCTGAATAATGATCTGGAGGTGGGGCGGGCTGTTAACACGCAAATAAGTGCGGCGTGCAGGAATGGGACGGCAGTAGTTATGGGAGATTTCAATCTGCATATTGATTGGTCGACCCATGTTGGACGAGGTGGGCTTGAGGAGGAGTTCTTGGAATGCTGCCGGGATAATTTCCTTGAACAGTGTGTGTTGGAGCCGACGAGGGAGCGAGCTATCTTGGATCTGGTGCTATGTAATGAGGCGGGTAGAATTAGGGACCTTGCGGTGAAGGATCCTCTTGGAGAGAGTGATCATTGTATGGTGGAGTTTCTGGTGCAGATGGAGGAGGAGAAAGTGGGTTCCCGGACACGCGTCCTTTGTTTGAATAGAGGGGAGTATGGTAGGATGAGAGAAGAATTGGCAAATGTGGACTGGGGGAGTGCGTTGGAAGGTAGGTCTGCTGAGGAGCAGTGGAGGATCTTTAAGGAGATCTTTCTTGGTGCTCAGCAGAAATTTATTCCGATGGTTAAAAAGGACAGTAGGAAGAGAGGTAATAAGCCGTGGATAACGAAGGAGGTGAAGGAAAGTGTTAAATTAAAAGCGGAGGAATTTAGAGTAGCTAAGAGCAGTGGGCGAGAAGAGGATTGGGAAAGGTTTAAATGTCAACAAAGATTGACAAAGAAATTGATAAAGGAGGGTAGGAGAAGCTATGAGGCTGGGCTAGCACTTAATATAAAAAAGGATAGCAAGAGTTTTTATAAATATATAAAAAGGAAGAGGCTGGCTAGGGTGAACGTTGGTCCTTTAGAGGATGAGAAAGGGGAGCTAGTGGTAGGGGATGGGGATATGGCTAAGGTCTTGAATAACTTTTTTGTTTCTGTCTTCACGGAGGAGGACGTGAATAATTTGCCGGGTGTTTGAGATGGAAAGGTGGTAGGAATGGAGGGTCTAAATGACATTACTGTTACTAGAGAGGTGGTGCTCGACAGACTGGAGGGTCTGATTGTGGACAAGTCCCCAGGACCGGATGGAATGCATCCGAGGGTTCTGAAAGAAATGGCGGAGGTTATAGTGGATGCCTGGGTGGTTATTTTCCAGACGTCGCTGGATTCCGGGGAAGTGCCGGAAGATTGGAAAACGGCTAATGTTACGCCGTTGTTTAAGAAGGGTGCCAGAAAAAAGGCGGGGAATTATAGGCCGGTTAGTTTAACGTCTGTGGTAGGTAAAATGTTAGAATCCGTCATTAAGGAGGAAATTGCGAGGCATCTTGAAGGGAATTGCTTGATAGGGCGGACGCAACACGGTTTCATTAAAGGGAAGTCGTGTCTGACAAATTTACTGGAGTTCTATGAGGATGTGTCTAGGGCGGTGGATAGAGGAGAGCCGGTGGATGTGGTCTTTCTGAATTTTCAGAAGGCGTTTGACAAGGTACCTCACAAGAGGTTATTGCAGAAGGTCAGGGGACATGGAGTTGGGGGTAGGGTGTTAGCGTGGATAGAGGATTGGTTGTCAAATAGGAGGCAGAGAGTGGGGGTCAACGGGTGCTATTCGGATTGGCGGTTGGTGACTAGTGGGGTGCCCCAGGGGTCGGTGCTGGGGCCTCAGCTATTTACCATTTATATAGATGATCTGGAGGAGGGAACCGAGTGCAGGGTGTCGAAATTTGCTGATGACACCAAGATTGGGGGAAAGGCAAATTGTGCGGAGGGTGTGGAGAGTCTGCAGAAGGATCTAGATAGGCTGGGCGAATGGGCCAGGAAATGGCAAATGGAATTTAATGTTGGCAAGTGTGAGGTGGTCCACTTTGGTAGGAAGAATGGTAGGAAGGACTATTACTTACGTGGCGAAAAACTGCAGCAGGCGACGGTGTAGAGGGACCTCGGGGTCCTTGTGCATGAGTCGCAAAAACCCAGCTTGCAGGTGCAGCAGGTGGTCAGGAAGGCGAATGGGATGCTGGCCTTCATAGCGAGGGGGATTGAATATAAAAGTAGGGAGGTCTTGCTGCAGCTGTATAGGGCATTGGTGAGGCCGCAGCTGGAGTACTGTGTGCAGTTTTGGGCGCCGCACCTGCGCAAGGATATTTTGGCCCTGGAGGGAGTGCAGAGGAGGTTTACTAGGCTGATACCGGAGTTGAGGGGATTGAGCTATGAGGAGAGGCTGAATAAACTAGGCTTGTACTCGTTAGAGTTTAGAAGAATGAGGGGAGATCTCATTGAGACGTATAAGATGATGAATGGGATGGATAGGATAGAGGTGGAGAGACTCTTCCCGCTCAAAAAAGACAGTAGGACTAGGGGGCACAGCCTCAAGATAAAGGGGAGGCGGTTTAGAACGGAGTTGAGGACGAGGAAGGAGCATCAGAGAGAAAGCTAAGACTTTACCTGTTAAAAACCTGTTTAAAATAAGTTTAAAGCACTTTGTTCTTTGTAGAACTGTTTAAAGCATTTACTTATTGTATTTACTGCTTTAAGAATTGTGAGGGAGTGATTATCAGGCAGTTGTGGCCCATCAGCTTTAAATCAGCGCCAAGTTTAAAAGGAGGCCTGGTGTAGATAGCGGGCAGCGTCGGAGCGGGCAGCGGAGTGAGAGGGCAGCAGAGTGAGCTATTAGGGCTTAATATCAAAAAGGGCTTGAAGGTAAAAAGGCCAGGTGGAAAGAACAAGGAAAAAAAAAATTTTTTTTTCAAAACTGCTACAGCAAGAAACAAGGAAAAAATTTTTTCCCACAACAAATTATATTGAATAATGGAGGGGCATGTGATGTGCGGTTCCTGTATGATGTGGGAACTGGTGGACCCCAGGGTCCTTCCCAGTGACCATGTCTGCAGTAAGTGCAGGTTGCTGGAGGAGCTCCAGCTCAAGGTGGATGAGCTGGCCTCTGAGCTACAGACACTGAGGCTCATCAGGGGGAGAGAGGGTGCCATTGTCAATGGGGTGCAAGTGACATCCACCCCCTCTAGACTGTCTAAATCTAAGGGTCAGGAACAAAAGGGGGCTGCTGGGAGGAGGAAGGGGGGTGAGGAGCGGAGGCCTCAGCCTCTTAATCTGCATAACAGGTTTGAGGTTCTTGCTTCCACTCTGGAAGAGGACAAGGCAGGTGAGGTTGGTGAGCAAACTGCACACGGTACAGTGATGCAGCAGGACATAGGCAAAGAGAAGGGGAAAAGGAACGTAGTAGTGATTGGGGATAGTGGGGTGAAGGGTATTGACACTGTCCTTTGTCACAATGACAAAGTGCACAGAAGGGTGTGTTGTCTGCCTGGTGCTCGGGTACAGGATGTCGCAGCTGGGCTGCAGAGGAATCTGGAGTGGGAGGGTGAGAACCCAGTTGTTGTGGTACATGTGGGTGCCAGCGACGTAGGCAAAGTGCGGACTGAGGATCTGGGGAGGGAGTATGAGAAGCTGGGAATGGAATTAAAAAGTAGAACCGACAAGGTGGTCTTCTCTGGGCTACTGCCTGAACCGAGTGCAGACGGGCGTAGGGTTGACAGGATAAAGGAAGTGAATGGGTGGCTCAGAGATTGGTGTGGGAGGAATGGGATCGAATTTATGGGGCATTGGCACCAGTATTGGGGTAGGTGGGACTTGTTTGGGCGGGATGGGGTTGGTCTGAATCGTGCTGGGACCAGAGTGCTGGCGAATCGAGTAAAGAGGACTGTAGACAGGGCTTTAAACTAATTAGGGGGGGGGAGGGTGCGAGGGTAGGTGATGTTAGGAGGTCTACAGTTAAGGATAGGGTACAGGTAAGGGAAGAGGCTGAGGATGTCCCAAGTGGTGGCGTTACGGCAAATAGGGTCCAGAAGAAGGCTGGGATGAAAGCGCTTTATCTGAATGCACGAAGCATTCGGAATAAAGTGGATGAGCTGGTGGCGCAGATCGACACAAATGGATACGATCTGGTGGCCATTACAGAGACGTGGCTGCAAGGTGACAGGGACTGGGAGATGAATGTAGGAAGGATAGGCAGGAGGAAAGACGGGGTGGCGTAGCTCTGCTGATTAAGGACAGCATCAAGGTGGTAGCAAGGGATGATATCGGAGCCAAAGAGCAGAACGTGGAATCGTTGTGGGTGGAGATTAGGAACAGCAAAGGGAGGAAGACGCTGGTGGGTGTCATCTATAGGCCCCCGAATAATGATCTGGAGGTGGGGCGGGCTGTTAACGCGCAAATAAGTGCGGCGTGCAGGAATGGGACGGCAGTAGTTATGGGGGATTTCAATCTGCATGTTGATTGGTCGACCCATGTTGGACGAGGTGGGCTCGAGGAGGAGTTCTTGGAATGCTGCCGGGATAGTTTCCTGGAACAGTGTGTGTTGGAGCCGACGAGGGAGCGAGCTATCTTGGATCTGGTGCTATGTAATGAGGCGGGTAGAATTAGGGACCTTGAGGTGAAGGATCCTCTTGGAGAGAGTGATCATTGTATGGTGGAGTTTCTGTTGCAGATGGAGGAGGAGAAAGTGGGTTCCCGGACACGTGTCCTTTGTTTGAATAGAGGGGAGTATGGTAGGATGAGAGAAGAATTGGCGAATGTGGACTGGGGGAGCGCGTTGGAAGGTAGGTCTGCTGAGGAGCAGTGGAGGATCTTTAAGGAGATCTTTCTTGGTGCTCAGCAGAAATTTATTCCGATGGTTAAAAAGGACAGTAGGAAGAGAGGTAATAAGCCGTGGATAACGAAGGAGGTGAAGGAAAGTGTTAAATTAAAAGCGGAGGAATTTAGAGTAGCTAAGAGCAGTGGGCGAGAAGAGGATTGGGAAAGGTTTAAATGTCAACAAAGATTGACAAAAAAGTTGATAAAGGAGGGTAGAAGAAGCTATGAAGCTGGGCTAGCGCTTAATATAAAAAAGGATAGCAAGAGTTTTTATAAATATATAAAAAGGAAGAGGCTGGCTAGGGTGAACGTTGGTCCCTTAGCGGATGAGAAAGGGGACCTAGTGGTAGGGGATGGGGATATGGCTAAGGTCTTGAATAACTTTTTTGTTTCTGTCTTCACGGAGGAGGACGTGAATAATTTGCCGGGTGTTAGCGATGGAAAGGTGGTAGGACTGGAGGGTCTTAATGACATTACTGTTACTCGAGAGGTGGTGCGCGACAGACTGGAGGGGCTGATTGTGGACAAATCCCCAGGACCGGATGGAATGCATCCGAGGGTTCTGAAAGAAATGGCGGAGGTGATAGTGGATGCCTTGGTGGTTATTTTCCAGACGTCGCTGGATTCCGGGGAAGTGCCGGAGGATTGGAAAACGGCTAATGTTACGCCGTTGTTTAAGAAGGGTGCCAGGCAAAAGGCGGGGAATTACAGGCCGGTTAGTTTAACGTCTGTGGTAGGTAAAATGTTAGAATCCGTCATTAAGGAGGAAATTGCGAGGCATCTTGAAGGGAATTGCTTGATAGGGCAGACGCAACACGGTTTCATTAAAGGGAAGTCGTGTCTGACAAATTTACTGGAGTTCTATGAGGATGTGTCTAGGGCGGTGGATAGAGGAGAGCCGGTGGATGTGGTCTTTCTGGATTTTCAGAAGGCGTTTGATAAGGTACCTCACAAGAGGTTACTGCAGAAGGTCAGAGGACATGGAGTTGGGGGTAGGGTGTTAGCGTGGATAGAGGATTGGTTGTCAAATAGGAGGCAGAGAGTGGGGGTCAATGGGTGCTATTCGGATTGGCGGTTGGTGACTAGTGGGGTGCCCCAGGGGTCGGTGCTGGGGCCTCAGCTATTTACCATTTATATAGATGATCTGGAGGAGGGAACCGAGTGTAGGGTGTCGAAATTTGCTGATGACACCAAGATTGGGGGAAAGGCAAATTGTGCGGAGGGTGTGGAGAGTCTGCAGAAGGATCTAGATAGGCTGGGTGAATGGGCCAGGAAATGGCAAATGGAATTTAATGTTGGCAAGTGTGAGGTGGTCCACTTTGGTAGGAAGAATGGTAGGAAGGACTATTACTTACGTGGCGAAAAACTGCAGCAGGCGACGGTGCAGAGGGACCTCGGGGTCCTTGTGCATGAGTCGCAAAAACCCAGCCTGCAAGTGCAGCAGGTGGTCAGGAAGGCGAATGGGATGCTGGCCTTCATAGCGAGGGGGATTGAATATAAAAGTAGGGAGGTCTTGCTGCAGCTGTATAGGGCATTGGTGAGGCCGCAGCTGGAGTACTGTGTGCAGTTTTGGGCGCCGCACCTGCGCAAGGATATTTTGGCCCTGGAGGGAGTGCAGAGGAGGTTTACTAGGCTGATACCGGAGTTGAGGGGGTTGAGCTAAGAGGAGAGGCTGAATAAACTAGGCTTGTACTCGTTAGAGTTTAGAAGAATGAGGGGAGATCTCATTGAGACGTATAAGATGATGAATGGGATGGATAGGATAGAGGTGGAAAGACTCTTCCCGCTCAAAAAAGACAGTAGGACTAGGGGGCACAGCCTCAAGATAAAGGGGGGGCGGTTCAGAACGGAGTTGAGGAGGAACTTCTTCACTCAAAGGGTGGTGAATCTCTGGAATTCTCTGCCCGTTGAAGTGGTGGAGGCTGCCTCGCTAAATATTTTTAAGAAGCGGGTTGATGGGTTTTTGATAAGAGAGGGGATTAAGGGTTATGGGGAGAGGGCGGGAAAGTGGAACTGAGCCACGACAGATCAGCCATGATCTTATTGAATGGCGGGGCAGGCTCGAAGGGCCAGATGGCCTACTCCTGCTCCTATTTCTTATGTTCTTATGTTCTTATGAACTTCTTCACTCAAAGGGTGGTGAATCTCTGGAATTCTCTGCCCGTTGAAGTGATGGAGGCTGCCTCGCTAAATATTTTTAAGAAGCGGGTTGATGGGTTCTTGATAAGAGAGGGGATTAAGGGTTATGGGGAGAGGGCGGGAAAGTGGAACTGAGCCATAACAGATCAGCCATGATCTTATTGAATGGCGGGGCAGGCTCGAAGGGCTAGATGGCCTACTCCTGCTCCTATTTCTTATGTTCTTATGTTCTTATGTTCTTGAGCAAATTGGCATAGGGAGGGATAAGGTATTGGAGGTATTGGAAGGCTTGGAAGTGGATAAATCGCCACGTCTGTATGAATTGTGTCCTAGTCTGCTGTGAGAGGGAAGGGACGTGTTTAAGGGCCTCTGACCCAAATGTTTAAATTCTTCCTGGCATGGGACATTTGGGTCAGAGGCACATCTAACTTTCATAATTCTGAAGTCAATAAAACTCTGCATCTCAGGACTTAACTTGTAGACAGATGTACATTAAATTTCTGTTATAGTTAACAGTAGGTTGCTGTCACACTAGCACACAAGAGAATCAGCCAATTTTGCATTGGATATTTCACACCATAATTTCCTACAATGGTTGATCATCATACAGTTAACCTCATTGGCCAGACTGAAGCAGATGTTACTGGGACTTGAATACATCTTATTTTGCAATGTGGCTGGATGGCACATTCACATCTCAGCTAATTTCCCAGACATGGTATTGTCAATAGGAATATCACATCTAGTAAGAAAATGGGACTAATGACTGGACATTAAATAGTGGAATTTTATTCAATTCTTGACACAAAAGTGATAACTTCAGCAACATTCATTCACTTTTCAGTAATTCATTTAAATACACAACTGATCAAGATACAGACACTGGAAACATGCAGCTCGTGGAATACAGTACAAATGGACAATATTTCATATCTTGTGTCTGAAAGGTCTATTGTTCAGGAACAGCAACTACATTTGTCAGAGGATTTGCCTTTACACACACAGCCATTGGCACAGTTGGTGCATCTTGTTTGTTGCATCTTTCTGTACACTGGGAATTTCACACGTTACAATAATCCCACATTTCACCACACTGATCCATTACAACATGATTTACCTCCTTCCACCACAATGAACAAAAAAACAATATTGCCTCAAGGCATCATTTTCTTTACCGCGTCCTTTTAGACACAAACCCATCCCTAACATGCTACACTGTCATTAGAACTGTCATTTCATAATGAAGAGAATGATTTTGATCACAGGATTTGAAGTTTTATTTTTTCACCAATAACAAAAATGATCATTTCAAAAATAATTCATCCATCATCACTATTTTATACAAACACACAACTCATCAGGATACAGACACTGGGAACATGCAGCTTGTGGAACACAGTACATATGGACAATATTTCATATCTTGCGTCTGAAGGGCCTGTTGCTCAGGAACAGCAGCTACATTTGGCAGATGATTTGCCTTTACACACACAGCCACTGGCACAGTTGGTGCATCCTGCAGGACAGCAAGAGCAGCAACCTGAAAGGAGAGACAAGACACAAATAAGTAACAATCAATGAGTTCACTGAACGTCCCCACCCGCCCCCCTCCCGCCAGTCTCCCATTCCAGCTCTCAGATCCTCCTTCAAATTCATCTGTCTCATATCCCCAAGTAACCCATCTGTAGATGATCAGCATCACTACACTTTCAGAGAAATTGCCTGTAGATGTCCCACTCACTATCTATACAACACTATTTCTAGTGATCAGTCTAGACTATCAATACTTTCCCATGTTAAACTGAGACATTTCTTTAACTAGCAGGGTCTCTGCCTCCACATTCTTTCGGCTGGACATTGACATCAGATTGAGTCAATGAAATCAGGTGAAATGCTGGACCTTGTACTTTTCTACTGGGTTCCTCTCTGAGTTGTGCCCAGAACTATCTGTCACATCAATACAATGTGAGGACTTGGAAACTCTCCCACACTGACTCACTTTTCTGGCAGCGTCCAGCTTTGCTGGTGGGACATCGGCAGTCGGAGCATCTGCAGGTGTTTTCACAGGAGCAGGATCCTGAAAAGAGCAGAAAGACAGACATTGAGTTATGTTCAAAGCTGAGAAATGCCCCCCTCCCGTGTGGAGCGGAGCCGCCTCTTTGTCACATTCTCTTCTCCAGTCAGTTGAATAAACAGCTTCCCCGACAATGCTGCGGTCCCTCAGTGAGACTGAGCCGGCACACTGTGCTGAAAGGACTGACACCAGTCACCACTCACCATCCAGGCACACACAGGGCTTCGAGTCAGACATTTCACTAACTTCTTCTTCAGCTTCCAGTCCTCCCCAGTCAGCGCTTCTCACTCTTGTGCCTTTTGCTGAATCGGAGCCGAGTTTTATGGGCTTGTGATCGGTGGAGAAACGGCTGCAAAACCGGGGAAGGGGCGGCTCCCTCCGGCCGGAATGCAGCCGGCACTCCGAACTGACTCAGCGGCGGAAAGTTTGATTTTCTCCCGGCTCCTTCACTCACAACACGGCCCAGAAAGATTTCACAATAACAGCAATTTGTCAACATTTGGTGTGGAATCAGCGTGTGTGACAGCGTCTGCAACACGTTTCACCCCCACAGTCTGGGGACAGCCCAGGACTGCACTTTCTCTTTGAAGTTTCATTCAGTGTTTTCACTCGGGATATTTGCTACTTTCTCATTGCTCTCCCAGATTCTGTGCCCACACAATTTCTCACCTGTTTTAATATCCACGGGAGTTGACATTGATATTGGGATTTCAATGGGCAGCAAGTTTGAAATGTCCAGTGTTTGGAGAGGTGAGAATTGATCAGCTTAGTCTGATCAGAGTGAGGAAGCAGGAATACAGGTGACCTGTGAACCGTGTGTACATTCCTGTCTGTGGTCCTGTCTGTGGTCCACTTTGGTAGGAGTAATGGTAGGAAGGACTATTACTTACGGGGCGAAAAGCTGCAGGAGGCGACGGTGCAGAGGGACCTCGGGGTCCTTGTGCATGAGTCGCAAAAACCCAGCCTGCAGGTGGAGCAGGTGGTCAGGAAGGCGAATGGGATGTTGTCCTTCATAGCAAGGGGGGTTGAATATAAAAGTAGGGAGGTCTTGCTGCGGCTGTATAGGGCATTGGTGAGGCCGCAGCTGGAGTACTGTGTGCAGTTTTGGTCGCCGTACTTACGCAAGGATATTTTGGCCTTGGAGGGAGTGCAGAGGAGGTTTACTAGGCTGATACCGGAGTTGAGGGGGTTGAGCTATGAGGAGAGGCTGAATAAACTGGGCTTGTGCTCGTTGGAGTTTAGAAGAATGAGGGGAGATCTCATTGAGACGTATAAGATGATGAATGGGATGGATAGGATAGAGGTGGAGAGACTCTTCCCTCTCAGAAAGGACAGTAGGACTAGGGGGCACAGCCTCAAGATAAAGGGGGGGCGGTTTAAAACGGAGTTGAGGAGGAACTTCTTCACTCAAAGGGTGGTGAATCTCTGGATTCTCTGCCCGTTGAGGTGGTGGAGGCTGCCTCGCTAAATATTTTTAAGACGCGGGTTGATGGGTTTTTGATAAGCGAGGGGATTAAGGGTTATGTGGAGAGGGCGGGAATGTGGAACTGAGCCACGACAGATCAGCCATGATCTTATTGAATGGCGGGGCAGGCTCGAAGGGCTAGATGGCCTACTCCAGCTCCTATTTCTTATGTTCTTATGTTCTTAAAAACTGAAGTTATTCGCTCTGGAAATATCTAGAATCAGAAAGAATCCTGTTGGCAATCTTTAATTTCAAATCTGAAATCACACTCATATCCCGGCACTGGTTTCTGTCCAAATCCCCTACGCAGCTCTGTGCAGCTTCCAGATAATTGAGCTGCTGACTGCAGTGAAAAGTTGTGTGTTTGAAATAATGCTGAGCTGGTTCATTATTCACTGGTGCACACGGCTGGCTCTAATCTCTGTGTCCTTTGCTTTTTCTCCAGCACCAATTCAGTTAATGAAACCCACAGAACTCCAATTACTGGCGGAGGAGAGAGAGGATGTGGCATTTGTTGTAAATGACCAAGTTTCCAAAATTAAAAGTAGTACCTTGGAGTTTACCCACTGTCCCAGTGGACATGCAGATCTCCATTAAAATCGCATGACTTGGCTTTTCACTTATTGCTTTTCCAGGAACCTTCCTGTGTGTAAGTATCCTGTGATGTTTCCCTGCATGACCATAATGATTATTCTTTGACAGCATTTTACCGCTTCCTGACTGCAGTCTCATTGTTGCGTTGTGACTAACAGAATTCTCAGCGCAGGGTTGCAGTGTGACCTGCCCAGCTGTATGTGTCAGAGACATGGACAATGTACAGGGGCCACTTGTTAGCACTGCTGGGCTCACAGAGCCAGGACCTGCGTTCGATTCGCAGCTTGATTCATTGTCTGTGCGGAGTATGCACGTTCTCTCTGTGTCTGCGTGGGTTTCGTCTGTGTTCCGGTTTCCGCTCACAGTCCGAAAGGCGTTCTGGTATTGGTCACTCATAATTCTCCCTCAGTGTAACTGAACTGGTGCACTGGCGACAAGGGAATGTGTGCCGACTAGGGGATTTCACAATAATTTTATTGCAGTGTAAGCCTACTTACGACACTAATAAATAAACTTATACTTTATAGATCATAGAAGCCTACAGTGCAGAAAGAGGCCATTCGGCCCATCGAGTCTGCACCAAACACAATCCCACCCAGGCCCTACCCCCATATCCCACCTACTAGTCCCTCTAACCTACACATCCCTGGACACTAAGGAGCAATTTCTTAGCACGGCCAATCAACCTAACCCGCACATCTTTGGACTGCGGGAGGAAACCGGAGTACCCGGAGGAAACCCGCGCAGACACGAGGAGAATGTGCAAACTCCACACAGACAGTGACCCGAGCCGGGAATCGAACCCAGGATCCTGGAGCTATGAAGCAGCAGTGCTAACCACTGTGCTACCGTGCCACCCAAAACTTATACTTTACAGCTTTAATGTCTGGAGAATTATCACCAGGACTCATAGAATACTTACAGTGCAGGAAGCCATTCAATCCATTGAGTCTGCACCAGCAACTATCCCATCCAGGTGCTCTCCCGGTCACCAAATGTATTTACACTGCTAGTCCACCCGACACAAAGGTCAATTTAGCATAGCCAATAAACCTCTGCACATCTTTGGACTGTGGGAAGAAACTGGACCACCCAGAGGAAACCCACACAGACACAAGGAGAATGTGCAAACTCTATACAGACAGTGACCTGAGGCCGGAATTGAACCCTGGTCCCTGGCGCCATGAGGCAGCAGTGCTAACCACTGCTGATCCCCTAAAAAATCCTGCAAATTCAATAGCAGAATAGGTGCTGCAACATCAGTGCTGTCTCAGACCAACATTCCCAGTTTGGAGGCTTTGGCTATGGGTAATCAGGCACATTAGGTGGACCACATAGTTCACATGCCTGATTGAAGACTCCCAAAACAAGCTCACTATTCTGACCTACATCATGACGAGCAGTTACCAAAAATGCAGAGGAAATGTTTGAGACAATATGCTGAAAGTCACGGACGTAAACACCCCACCAATTGACAGGAAGCCCTTACTTGAGGCCATCCAAACTGGAGATAAGTACCTGTGAAGGTGCCAGACATTTTGAGTTTCTTCTGTAGGTTCAGGTGTAGACCAAGCACAAACAGCAGAAGGAGGGTTCCAAAACCTGAGGTTGCCATTCACCCAATCAAACACTACCACCCGATTCTGTGGCACAGGGTATGGACCCAGCATTTTGCTTTTTATTCATCTCAGGTCCCACAACCATGAAGTGGAGGAAAGTCGTCCTCGGTCCTGACGGAATGATTGACAGTTGTGTACAGGCCCAGTTAGGAACTTTGCAAATGTACTGAATTCCTCTTGAAATTTCATTTTCAGCTTGCTCTCTGTCTTTCAGAACTACTGTCTCATCAACAACCAGCCCCTAACATTCCTAATTCCTTGAAATTGTTGTCATTTTATGGGTTCACACACATCTTTCCCAGAATTTCCTATTTGATCCTCTCTAATCAGGATTCTCCCCATTACACCACTGTGAGGACTCTACCCAAAGTCACAATGACATCCTCTGTGATTATAATCAAAGCCCATTATCACTGCTCAATCACCCTGCAGCCTTTAACATGGCCAATGATACATCTCCCTTCTCCTTCAATACCTTGCTCAGTGCTATTGCCCTCACATGGTTCCACTCAGATCAATTTGTCTGTAGACTGAAATACGGGTCTCATGTTTCTGTGCGGATAAGACATCGAATTACTCCTCATGTGATTCTTTAAATTTGCTCTCCTTCCTGGGTAAGTGTTTGAGTGTGTACTTGCCAGGTTCCATTCTTGACTTTCCAGTCTTTGACTCAAAACCATCTGCAATGTATTCTCTTCCTGTTGCTGCACCATTGTTTCTGGAGGTGTCCACCAAAGATCTATCCTCAGCCCACTCCCATTTCTCATCCACATGTTGCCCCTTGGTGACATCATCCCCAAACACAATGTCAATGGGCACATTTATACTGATGGAACCCAGTTTTCCCCCATCTCCACCCCTCCACTCTTTTTAACAACAGCAGACTCCAGTATTGGAAAATCAGAAATTTCCTTGCATTAAATATTTGGAGTCCAAAGCCATTGTCTGTTATAGTTGCCCCAGCCTTGTCACTGGACACTGACTGCATCCATCTGGCTGGCAACTCCCTGAGGCTAAAGCAGTCATTTGCAGTTCCGAGCTCATATTTGACCCTGAGGCAAGCTTCTGATCACATTTGTATGCCATCATTAAGGCTGCCAATCCCACCTCTTTAATATTACTGGACTCAACTATGGCATCAAAACATCTGTAGCTGAAATTTTTAATTATCTCTACACCCCTGATGCCAGCATGTTCTTGACTGATCTCTCCACATCCCAATTTTCATAAATCTGAGGTCAACAAAACTCTGTTTCTCGGGACCTAAATTGTAGACAGATGGGACAGGCTTACATCTAAATTCTGTTAAAGTTAATAATAGGATGCTGCCATTTTAGTGTACAAGAGAGTCAGCAATTTGTCATTGAATGTTTCACTCCATCATTTCCTACAATGGTTCGGCCTCATATGGTTTAACCTCAATGACCAGATGGAAACAAATGTTACTGTAGTTTGATGACTCAGATTACTGAGGGAGACAAGAGATGAAATTGCTGGGCCGCCAACAGAAATCTTTGTTTCTTTTTTGGTAACTTGTGAGGTACCAGAGGATTGGAGAATAGCCAATGTTGTCTCATTATTTAAGAACGGTACCAAGGATAACCCAGGTAATTATAGGCCAGTGAGCTTGATGTCAGTGATAGGGAAACTGTTGAAGAAGATTCTTAGGAATAGGATCTATACACATTTGGGACTGAATGGTCTTGTTAACACTAGACAGCATGGTTTTCTAATCTCACTAATTTAATTGAGTTTTTTGAGGAGGTGACCAAAATGATTGATGAGGGAAGGGCTGTGGATGTCGTGTACATGGACTTCAGTAAGGCATTTGACAAGATACCTCATGGCAGGCTGGTGCAAAAGATTAAATCTCACAGGATCAGGAGTGAACTAGCTAGATAGATTCAGAACTGGCTTGGCCATAGAAGGCAGAGGGTACAGTGGAAGAGTGTTCTTCTGAATGGAGGTCTGTAACTAATGGTGTCCCACAGGGATCAATGCTGGGACCTCTGCTGTTTGTAATATATATAAATGATTTAGAAGAAATCATTCAGCTGGTAGCTGGTCTGATTAGCAAGTTTATGGATGATACTAAGATTGGTGGAGTTATGGGTAGCGATGAAGATTGTCAGAGAATACAGCAGGATATAGATAGACTAGAAAATGGTTGGAGAAATGGCAGATGGAATTTAATCTGGACAAATGCAAGGTGATGCATCTTGCTAGATCCAGTTCAGGTGGGAGCTATAAAATAAATGCCAGAATAATCAGAAGCATAGACACACAGAGAGATCTGGAAGAACAGGTCCACAGAACCTTATAAGTGGCAGCATAAGTGGAAAAGGTGGTGAAGGAAGCACATGGTATACTTTCCTTCATCGGATGAGGCATTGAGTATAAAAGTTGGCAAATTATGTTAGTTATATAAAAGATTGGTTTGGCCAATTTGGGATACTGTCCATTTCTGGTCACCACACTACCAGAAGATTTATCAGGATGTTGCCTGGTATGGAGAGTATTAGCTATGAGGAGAGATTGAATAAACTGGGACTGTTCTCCCTGGAAAAACGATGGCTGAGTGGCGGCCTGATAGAAGTGTATAAAATTGTGTGAGTATAGATAGGGTGAAGAGCTGGAAACTTTTTCCCAGGGCAGAAATAACAATTACAAGGGGGCACAAGTTCAAGATAAGGGGGGCAATGTTCAGTGGAGATGTGCAGGGGAAGTTTTTTTACACAGAAGGTGGCAGGGGCCTGGAATGCACAGCCAAGTGAGGTGGTTGAGGCAGTTACATTAGCCACATTGAGACTTATCTTGATAGATGTATGAACAAATGAGGAAAAGAGAGATATAGGCCATTGGTTTAGATAGGTAAATGTGATCAACGCAGGTTTGGAGGGTTGAAGGGCCTGTTCATTATTCTTGTTCTTTGAATACATCTTATTTTGCAATGGCACATTCAGATCTCAGTTAATGTCTTAGACAATGTATTGTCATTAGGGGTGTCATATCTAGTAAGAAAATGGGACTAATGACTGGACATTAAATAGTGCAATTTTATTCAGTTCTTGAGACAAAAATGATCATTTCAATAATATTAATTCACTTTTCATTACTTCATTTAAAAACACAGCTCATCAGGATACAGATACTGCAAACATGCAGCTTGAGGAATACAGTACATGTGGATATATCATATGGATATTTCACATCTTGTGGCTGAAGGGCCTGTTGTTCAGGAACAGCACCTATATTTGACAGAGGATTTGCCTCTACACACACAGCCATTGGCACAATTGCTGCATCATCTTGTGCACATATTGGCTGGGCATCCAACATCTCAAGATAAAAGTCTTTCATTTGGTTATAAAGTGCTGAGGAAAATCCAGTCATCATCAAAATCCCGCAGTAAATGCAAATCTTTATTTTCCATTCCTTATATTGTCACACTCTGTGGGGCCAATGTGACAGAGCAGCATCCATGTCAAAACAACATTCTCCTGACTTACCATCATTTGCAGGTTGATGTTGAAACTGTAAACAGTAAAC
This sequence comes from Carcharhinus amblyrhynchos, assembly GCF_965287045.1. Taxonomy (NCBI): domain Eukaryota; kingdom Metazoa; phylum Chordata; class Chondrichthyes; order Carcharhiniformes; family Carcharhinidae; genus Carcharhinus; species Carcharhinus amblyrhynchos. The sequence continues at coordinate 49,295,092 of NC_137327.1, forward strand.
TAACCGACATGAATCCTAATGCTGAAATAACAACACCATCAAACAACCAACTCCACCTTTCACTACACTGATCCATCACAACATGATTTACCTCCTTCCACCACATTACGAGCCAGGGACGAGTGTGTTTCTGGCATCCAGGAGGCACAGTGTTTGATGGCACACAAAAAAAGCAATATGCCTCAAGGCATCGTTTTCTTCAATTCGTCCTAATTAGACACAAACCCATCCCCAATACACTGCACTTCACAATGAAGAGAAATGATTCTGATCACAGGATTTGAATTTTTATCTATTCATCAATAACCAAAATGATCATTTCAAAAATAATTCATCCATCATCACTATTTCATACAAACACACAACTCATCAGGAAACAGACGCTGAGAACACACAGCTTGTGGAACACAGTACATATGGACAATATTTCATATCTTGTGTCTGAAGGGCCTGTTGCTCAGGAACAGCAGCTACATTTGGCAGATGATTTGCCTTTACACACACAGCCACTGGCACAGTTGGTGCATCCTGCAGGACAGCAAAAGCAGCATCCTGAAAGGAGAGACAAAGACACAAATCAGTAACAATCAATTAGCTCTATGAAACCGACCCCAGAGCCTCCCATACCAGCACTCAGCTTCTCCCTCACATTCATCTGTCTCATATCCCCAAGTAATCTATCTGTCGAGGATCAGCATTGCAACACGGCAGTTGTGGCCCATCAGCTTTAATTATCAAGTGTCCACACGGTGAAGCCTTACATTGTTTGCTGGAGCAGACGAGAAAGGAGCATCAGAGAGAAAGCTAAGACTTTACCTGTTAAAAACCTGTTTAAAATAAGTTTAAAGCACTTTGTTCTTTGTAGAACTGTTTAAAGCATTTACTTATTGTATTTACTGCTTTAAGAATTGTGAGGGAGTGATTATCAGGCAGTTGTGGCCCATCAGCTTTAAATCAGCGCCAAGTTTAAAAGGAGGCCTGGTGTAGATAGCGGGCAGCGTCGGAGCGGGCAGCGGAGTGAGAGGGAAGCAGAGTGAGCTATTAGGGCTTAATATCAAAAAGGGCTGGAAGGTAAAAAGGCCAGGTGGAAAGAACAAGGAAAAAAAAAATTTTTTTTTTTTCAAAACTACTACAGCAAAAAACAAGGAAAAAATTTTTCCCACAACAAATTATATTGAATAATGGAGGGACATGTGATGTGCGGTTCCTGTATGATGTGGGAACTGGTGGACCCCAGGGTCCTTCCCAGAGACCATGTCTGCAGTAAGTGCAGGTTGCTGGAGGAGCTCCAGCTCAAGGTGGATGAGCTGGCCTCTGAGCTACAGACACTGAGGCTCATCAGGGGGAGAGAGGGTGTCATTGTCAATGGGGTGCAAGTGACATCCACCCCCTCTAGACTGTCTAAATCTAAGGGTCAGGAACAAAAGGGGGCTGCAGGGAGGAGGAAGGGGGGTGAGGAGCAGAGGCCTCAGCCTCTTAATCTGCATAACAGGTTTGAGGTTCTTGCTTCCACTCTGGAAGAGGACGAGGCAGGTGAGGTTGGTGAGCAAACTGCACACGGTACAGTGATGCAGCAGGACATAGGCAAAGAGAAGGGGAAAAGGAACGTAGTAGTGATTGGGGATAGTGGGGTGAAGGGTATTGACACTGTCCTTTGTCACAATGACAAAGTGCACAGAAGGGTGTGTTGTCTGCCTGGTGCTCGGGTACAGGATGTCGCAGCTGGGCTGCAGAGGAATCTGGAGTGGGAGGGTGAGAACCCAGTTGTGGTGGTACATGTGGGTGCCAGCGACGTAGGCAAAGTGCGGACTGAGGATCTGGGGAGGGAGTATGAGAAGCTGGGAATGGAATTAAAAAGTAGAACCGACAAGGTGGTCTTCTCTGGGCTACTGCCTGAACCGAGTGCAGATGGGCGTAGGGTTGACAGGATTAAGGAAGTGAATGGGTGGCTCAGAGATTGGTGTGGGAGGAATGGGTTCGAATTTATGGGGCATTGGCACCAGTATTGGGGTAGGTGGGACTTGTTCGGGCGGGATGGGGTTGGTCTGAATCGTGCTGGGACCAGAGTGCTGGCGAATCGAGTAAAGAGGACTGTAGACAGGGCTTTAAACTAATTAGGGGGGGGGAGGGTGCGAGGGTAGGTGATGTTAGGAGGTCTACAGTTAAGGATAGGGTACAGGTAAGGGAAGAGGCTGAGGATGTCCCAAGTGGTGGCGTTACGGCAAATAGGGTCCAGAAGAAGGCTGGGATGAAAGCGCTTTATCTGAATGCACGAAGCATTCGGAATAAAGTGGATGAGCTGGTGGCGCAGATCGACACAAATGGATACGATCTGGTGGCCATTACAGAGACGTGGCTGCAAGGTGACAGGGACTGGGAGATGAATGTACAGGGGTATCAAGTGTTTAGGAAGGATAGGCAGGAGGAAAGAGGGGGTGGCGTAGCTCTGCTGATTAAGGACAGCATCAAGGTGGTAGCAAGGGATGATATCGGAGCCAAAGAGCAGAAAGTGGAATCGTTGTGGGTGGAGATTAGGAACAGCAAAGGGAGGAAGACGCTGGTGGGTGTCGTCTATAGGCCCCCGAATAATGATCTGGAGGTGGGGCGGGCTGTTAACGCGCAAATAAGTGCGGCGTGCAGGAATGGGACGGCAGTAGTTATGGGGGATTTCAATCTGCATATTGATTGGTCGACCCATGTTGGACGAGGTGGGCTCGAGGAGGAGTTCTTGGAATGCTGCCGGGATAGTTTCCTGGAACAGTGTGTGTTGGAGCCGACGAGGGAGCGAGCTATCTTGGATCTGGTGCTATGTAATGAGGCGGGTAGAATTAGGGACCTTGAGGTGAAGGATCCTCTTGGAGAGAGTGATCATTGTATGGTGGAGTTTCTGTTGCAGATGGAGGAGGAGAAAGTGGGTTCCCGGACACGTGTCCTTTGTTTGAATAGAGGGGAGTATGGTAGGATGAGAGAAGAATTGGCGAATGTGGACTGGGGGAGCGCGTTGGAAGGTAGGTCTGCTGAGGAGCAGTGGAGGATCTTTAAGGAGATCTTTCTTGGTGCTCAGCAGAAATTTATTCCGATGGTTAAAAAGGACAGTAGGAAGAGAGGTAATAAGCCGTGGATAACGAAGGAGGTGAAGGAAAGTGTTAAATTAAAAGCGGAGGAATTTAGAGTAGCTAAGAGCAGTGGGCGAGAAGAGGATTGGGAAAGGTTTAAATGTCAACAAAGATTGACAAAAAAGTTGATAAAGGAGGGTAGGAGAAGCTATGAAGCTGGGCTAGCGCTTAATATAAAAAAGGATAGCAAGAGTTTTTATAAATATATAAAAAGGAAGAGGCTGGCTAGGGTGAACGTTGGTCCCTTAGCGGATGAGAAAGGGGACCTAGTGGTAGGGGATGGGGATATGGCTAAGGTCTTGAATAACTTTTTTGTTTCTGTCTTCACGGAGGAGGACGTGAATAATTTGCCGGGTGTTAGCGATGGAAAGGTGGTAGGACTGGAGGGTCTTAATGACATTACTGTTACTAGAGAGGTGGTGCGCGACAGACTGGAGGGGCTGATTGTGGACAAGTCCCCAGGACCGGATGGAATGCATCCGAGGGTTCTGAAAGAAATGGCGGAGGTGATAGTGGATGCCTTGGTGGTTATTTTCCAGACGTCGCTGGATTCCGGGGAAGTGCCGGAGGATTGGAAAACGGCTAATGTTACACCGTTGTTTAAGAAGGGTGCCAGGCAAAAGGCGGGGAATTACAGGCCGGTTAGTTTAACGTCTGTGGTAGGTAAAATGTTAGAATCCGTCATTAAGGAGGAAATTGCGAGGCATCTTGAAGGGAATTGCTTGATAGGGCAGACGCAACACGGTTTCATTAAAGGGAAGTCGTGTCTGACAAATTTACTGGAGTTCTATGAGGATGTGTCTAGGGCGGTGGATAGAGGAGAGCCGGTGGATGTGGTCTTTCTGGATTTTCAGAAGGCGTTTGATAAGGTACCTCACAAGAGGTTACTGCAGAAGGTCAGAGGACATGGAGTTGGGGGTAGGGTGTTAGCGTGGATAGAGGATTGGTTGTCAAATAGGAGGCAGAGAGTGGGGGTCAATGGGTGCTATTCGGATTGGCGGTTGGTGACTAGTGGGGTGCCCCAGGGGTCGGTGCTGGGGCCTCAGCTATTTACCATTTATATAGATGATCTGGAGGAGGGAACCGAGTGTAGGGTGTCGAAATTTGCTGATGACACCAAGATTGGGGGAAAGGCAAATTGTGCGGAGGGTGTGGAGAGTCTGCAGAAGGATCTAGATAGGCTGGGCGAATGGGCCAGGAAATGGCAAATGGAATTTAATGTTGGCAAGTGTGAGGTGGTCCACTTTGGTAGGAAGAATGGTAGGAAGGACTATTACTTACGTGGCGAAAAACTGCAGCAGGCGACGGTGCAGAGGGACCTCGGGGTCCTTGTGCATGAGTCGCAAAAACCCAGCCTGCAGGTGCAGCAGGTGGTCAGGAAGGCGAATGGGATGCTGGCCTTCATAGCGAGGGGGATTGAATATAAAAGTAGGGAGGTCTTGCTGTGGCTGTATAGGGCATTGGTGAGGCCGCAGCTGGAGTACTGTGTGCAGTTTTGGGCGCCGCACCTGCGCAAGGATATTTTGGCCTTGGAGGGAGTGCAGAGGAGGTTTACTAGGCTGATACCGGAGTTGAGGGGGTTGAGCTATGAGGAGAGGCTGAATAAACTAGGCTTGTACTCGTTAGAGTTTAGAAGAATGAGGGGAGATCTCATTGAGACGTATAAGATGATGAATGGGATGGATAGGATAGAGGTGGAAAGACTCTTCCCGCTCAAAAAAGACAGTAGGACTAGGGGGCACAGCCTCAAGATAAAGGGGGGGCGGTTCAGAACGGAGTTGAGGAGGAACTTCTTCACTCAAAGGGTGGTGAATCTCTGGAATTCTCTGCCCGTTGAAGTGGTGGAGGCTGCCTCGCTAAATATTTTTAAGAAGCGGGTTGATGGGTTTTTGATAAGAGAGGGGATTAAGGGTTATGGGGAGAGGGCGGGAAAGTGGAACTGAGCCACGACAGATCAGCCATGATCTTATTGAATGGCGGGGCAGGCTCGAAGGGCCAGATGGCCTACTCCTGCTCCTATTTCTTATGTTCTTATGTTCTTAACACTGTGTGAGTGTAATTTCCTGAAGATGTCCCACTCACTATCTGTACAACACGATTTCTAGTGATCAGTCTAGAATAGCAACACTTTCCCATGTTAAATGAAGACATGTCTTTAACTGGCAGAGTCCCAGTCTCCACATTCCATAGGCTGAACAGTGACTCAATCTGATGGCAATGAAATCAGGTGAAATGCTGGATCTTGTACTTTTCTATCGGGTTCCTCTCTGAGTTGTGCCCAGAACTATCTGTCACATCAATACAATGTGAGGACTTGGAAACTCTCCCACACTGACTCACTTTTCTGGCAGCGTCCAGCTTTGCTGGTGGGACATCGGCAGTCGGAGCATCTGCAGGTGTTTTCACAGGAGCAGGATCCTGAAAAGAGCAGAAAGACAGACATTGAGTTATGTTCAAAGCTGAGAAATGCCCCCCTCCCGTGTGGAGCGGGACCGCCTCTTTGTCACGTTCTCTTCTCCAGTCAGTTGAATAAACAGCTTCCCCGACAATGCTGCAGTCCCTCAGTGAGACTGAGCCGGCACACTGTGCTGAAAGGACTGACACCAGTCACCACTCACCATCCAGGCACACACAGGGCTTCGAGTCAGACATTTCACTAACTTCTTTTTCAGCTTCCAGTCCTCCCCAATCAGCGCTTCTCACTCTTGTGCCTTTTCCTGAATTGGAGCCGAGTTTTATGGGCTTGTGATCGGTGGAGAAACGGCTGCAAAACCGGGGAAGGGGCGGCTCCCTCCGGCCTGAATGCAGCCGGCACTCCGAACTGACTCAGCGGCTGAAAGTTTGATTTGCTCCCGGCTCCTTCACTCACAACACGGCCTAGAAAGATTTCTCAATAACAGCAATTTGTCAACATTTGGTGTGGAATCAGCGTGTGTGACAGCGTCTGCAACACGTTTCACCCCCACAGTCTGGGGACAGCCCAGGACTGCATTTCTCTTTGAAGTTTCATTCAGTGTTTTCACTCGGGATATTTGCTACTTTCTCATTGTTCTCCCAGATCCTGTCTCCACACAATTTCTCACCTCTTTTCAAATCCACAGGAGTTGACATTGATGTTGGGATTTCAATGGGCAGCACGTTTAAAATGTCCAGTGTTTGGAGAGGTGAGAATTGATCAGTTTAGTCTGATCAGAGTGAGGAAGCAGGAATACAGGTGACCTTTAAACCGTGTGTACATTCCTGCCTGTGTAAAGACTGAACAACCCACCAACTAACAACCAACAACCTGTATTTATATAGGGCCTGGAAAGGCATAAATATGACTAGATATTTTTACATCATAGGATATCATTTTTAAATGATGTGAGTTGACAGTGAGGACAGGGGTCTAATTGAGAAATATTTTAGTCTGTTGGGCTAGTGGAACGGGTGGAACCGCTGATGAGACTGTTCAGAAAGTTATAGGGAATCCATTCGGCTCATTCATTCTTTGAGAAAGAAACCTGTGAGCTGCTGACCCTTATTGTTGGAGATGAGCGTGGAGCAAATTGGCGGAGGGATTTAGAAATGTGGTTTGCAATAGAGAGCAGGTGGCAGGGACTGTTTTTACATGTCAGGATGCCCCTGCAACAGTGAAAAGATTTAACAGAGCGATTATTGTGTAACTTGGTGCAGCAATATTAGGAGTGAATGGGGAAAGCAGTTATCCCCCTGTCCACTCAGCTCCCTGTGACTTGAACATGAGGGAACAAAGGTGAGGATTTCCCATGTGGAATGGCCGGGGGTGAGGGAGAGTTAGGGTTTCATTGGGAATATGTTATCAATGATGTTGGTGAGAGAGCAAGTGAGCAAATCAGTCACTGAGAATTACTATGAAGGAGTAACAAGTGCAGATAATCATGGATGACCAGAGATATTCAGGATATGGTGAGTAGGAAAATGAAGGCTTTTCGCGAGTACAAGGGGAGCAAATCTGCAGAGCTGTTAGTGAAGTACAGAAAGTGCGGGGTGAAACTTAACAGTACAATTAGTAAAGCAAAGAGGAGATATGAACAAACTATGGCTGGCAAAGGTAGGGAAATTCCTGTGGTGTTCTATCAACAGGTACATCAACAGCAAAAGGGTATCCAGGGTGTGTAGGGTTCATTAAGGGGACAATCTGTGGGAGGAGCCAGAGAACATTGTTAGAGTGTTGAGTTAATACTACAATCATGGAATCATCATATTTTACAGTGCAGAAAGAGGCTATTCAACCCACTGAGCCTGCACCAACAATAATACCCACCCCCGCCCTGTTCCCATAACCCCAAGTATTTACCCTGCTAATCCCCAGACATTAAGGGCAATTTACCATTGCCAATTCCACCTAACCTACACATCTTTGGAGTGTGAGAAGAAACCAGAGTACTGAAAGGAAACCCATGTAGATACAGGGAGAAAGTGCAAACTCCACACAAACAGATGCATGAGATCGGAACTGAACCCAGGTCCCTGAAGCTGTAAGGCAGCAGTGCTAACCACTGTGCCACCACTTCACACATCTTCAGTAAAGAGCATGAAAATGAAGGTATGGAATTCAGGGAGAGAGACTGCTAGGTTCTTGAGCAAATTGGCATAGGGAGGGATAAGGTATTGGAGGTATTGGAAGGCTTGGAAGTGGATAAATCGCCACGTCTGTATGAATTGTGTCCTAGTCTGCTGTGAGAGGGAAGGGACGTGTTTAAGGGCCTCTGACCCAAATGTTTAAATTCTTCCTGGCATGGGACATTTGGGTCAGAGGCACATCTAACTTTCATAATTCTGAAGTCAATAAAACTCTGCATCTCAGGACTTAACTTGTAGACAGATGTACATTAAATTTCTGTTATAGTTAACAGTAGGTTGCTGTCACACTAGCACACAAGAGAATCAGCCAATTTTGCATTGGATATTTCACACTATAATTTCCTACAATGGTTGATCATCATACAGTTAACCTCATTGGCCAGACTGAAGCAGATGTTACTGGGACTTGAATACATCTTATTTTGCAATGTGGCTGGATGGCACATTCACATCTCAGCTAATTTCCCAGACATGGTATTGTCAATAGGAATATCACATCTAGTAAGAAAATGGGACTAATGACTGGACATTAAATAGTGGAATTTTATTCAATTCTTGACACAAAAGTGATAACTTCAGCAACATTCATTCACTTTTCAGTAATTCATTTAAATACACAACTGATCAAGATACAGACACTGGAAACATGCAGCTCGTGGAATACAGTACAAATGGACAATATTTCATATCTTGTGTCTGAAAGGTCTATTGTTCAGGAACAGCAACTACATTTGTCAGAGGATTTGCCTTTACACATACAACCATTGGCACAGTTGGTGCATCTTGTTTGTTGCATCTTTCTATGCTCTGGGAATTTCACACGTTACAATAATCCCACCTTTCACCACACTGATCCATTACAACATGATTTACCTCCTTCCACCACAATGAACAAAACAGCAATATTGCCTCAAGGCATCATTTTCTTTAACGCGTCCTTTTAGACACAAACCCATCCCTAACATGCTACACTGTCATTAGAAATGTCATTTCATAATGAAGAGAATGATTTTGATCACAGGATTTGAAGTTTTATTTTTTCACCAATAACAAAAATGATCATTTCAAAAATAATTCATCCATCATCACTATTTTATACAAACACACAACTCATCAGGATACAGACACTGGGAACATGCAGCTTGTGGAACACAGTACATATGGACAATATTTCATATCTTGCGTCTGAAGGGCCTGTTGCTCAGGAACAGCAGCTACATTTGGCAGATGATTTGCCTTTACACACACAGCCACTGGCACAGTTGGTGCATCCTGCAGGACAGCAAGAGCAGCAACCTGAAAGGAGAGACAAGACACAAATAAGTAACAATCAATGAGTTCACTGAACGTCCCCACCACCCCCCCTCCCGCCAGTCTCCCATTCCAGCTCTCAGATCCTCCTTCAAATTCATCTGTCTCATATCCCCAAGTAACCCATCTGTAGATGATCAGCATCACTACACTTTCAGAGAAATTGCCTGTAGATGTCCCACTCACTATCTATACAACACTATTTCTAGTGATCAGTCTAGACTATCAATACTTTCCCATGTTAAACTGAGACATTTCTTTAACTAGCAGGGTCTCTGCCTCCACATTCTGTCGGCTGGACATTGACTCAATCTGATGGCAATGAAATCAGGTGAAATGCTGGATCTTGTACTTTTCTACTGGGTTCCTCTCTGACTTGTGCCCAGAACTATCTGTCACATCAATACAATGTGAGGACTTGGAAACTCTCCCACACTGACTCACTTTTCTGGCAGCGTCCAGCTTTGCTGGTGGGACATCGGCAGTCGGAGCATCTGCAGGTGTTTTCACAGGAGCAGGATCCTGAAACGAGCAGAAAGACAGACATTGAGTTATGTTCAAAGCTGAGAAATGCCCCCCTCCCGTGTGGAGCGGGACCGCCTCTTTGTCACGTTCTCTTCTCCAGTCAGTTGAATAAACAGCTTCCCCGACAATGCTGCAGTCCCTCAGTGAGACTGAGCCGGCACACTGTGCTGAAAGGACTGACACCAGTCACCACTCACCATCCAGGCACACACAGGGCTTCGAGTCAGACATTTCACTAACTTCTTCTTTTTCAGCTTCCAGTCCTCCCCAATCAGCGCTTCTCACTCTTGTGCCTTTTGCTGAATCGGAGCCGAGCTTTATGGGCTTGTGATCGGTGGAGAAACGTCTGCAAAACCGGGGAAGGGGCGGCTCCCTCCGGCCTGAATGCAGCCGGCACTCCGAACTGACTCAGCGGCTGAAAGTTTGATTTGCTCCCGGCTCCTTCACTCACAACACGGCCCAGAAAGATTTCTCAATAACAGCAATTTGTCAACATTTGGTGTGGAATCAGCGTGTGTGACAGCGTCTGCAACACGTTTCACCCCCACAGTCTGGGGACAACCCAGGACTGCACTTTCTCTTTGAAGTTTCATTCAGTGTTTTCACTCGGGATATTTGCTACTTTCTCATTGCTCTCCCAGATCCTGTCTCCACACAGTTTCTCACCTGTTTTGATATCCACAGGAGTTGACATTGATGTTGGGATTTCAATGGGCAGCACGTTTAAAATGTCCAGTGTTTGGAGAGGTGAGAATTGATCAGTTTAGTCTGATCAGAGTGAGGAAGCAGGAATACAGGTGACCTTTAAACCGTGTGTATATTCCTGCCTGTGTAAAAACTGAACAACCCACTAACAAACTGAACAACCAACCAACAAACTGTATTTATATAGGGCCTGGAAAGGCATAAATATGTCTAGATATTTTTACATCATAGGATGTGATTTTTAAATGATGTGAATTGACAGTGAGGACAGGGGTCTAATTGAGAAATATTTTAGTCTGTTGGGCTAGTGGAACGGGTGGAACCGCTGATGAGACTGTTCAGAAAGTTACAGGGAATCCATTCGGCTCATTCATTCTTTGAGAAAGAAACCTGTGAGCTGCTGAGCCTTATTGTTGGAGATGAGCGTGGAGCAAATTGGCGGAGGAATTTAGAAATGTGGTTTGCAATAGAGAGCAGGTGGCAGGGACTGTTTTTACATTTCAGGATGTCCCTGCAACAATGAAAAGATTTAACAGAGCGATTATTGTGTAACTTGGTGCAGCGATATTAGGAGTGAATGGGGAAAGCAGTTATCCCCCTGTCCACTCAGCTCCCTGTGACTTGAACATGAGGGAACAAAGGTGAGGATTTACCATGTGGAATGGCTGGGGGTGAGGGAGAGTTAGGGTTTCATTGGGAATATGTTATCAATGATGTTGGTGAGAGAGCAAGTGAGCAAATCAGTCACTGAGAATTAGTATGAAGGAGTAACAAGTGCAGATAATCATGGATGACCAGAGATATTCAGGATATGGTGAGTAGGAAAATGAAGGCTTTTCGCGAGTACAAGGGGAGCAAATCTGCAGAGCTGTTAGTGAAGTACAGAAAGTGCAGGGTGAAACTTAACAGTACAATTAGTAAAGCAAAGAGGAGATATGAACAAACTATGGCTGGCAAAGGTAGGGAAATTCCTGTGGTGTTCTATCAACAGGTACATCAACAGCAAAAGGGTATCCAGGGTGTGTAGGGTTCATTAAGGGGACAATCTGTGGGAGGAGCCAGAGAACATTGTTAGAGTGTTGAGTTAATACTACAATCATGGAATATTTTACAGTGCAGAAAGAGGCTATTCAACCCACTGAGCCTGCACCAACAATAATACCCACCCCCGCCCTGTTCCCATAACCCCAAGTATTTACCCTGCTAATCCCCAGACATTAAGGGCAATTTACCATTGCCAATTCCACCTAACCTACACATCTTTGGAGTGTGAGAAGAAACCAGAGTACTGAAAGGAAACCCATGTAGATACAGGGAGAAAGTGCAAACTCCACACAAACAGATGCATGAGATCGGAACTGAACCCAGGTCCCTGAAGCTGTAAGGCAGCAGTGCTAACCACTGTGCCACCACTTCACACATCTTCAGTAAAGAGCATGAAAATGAAGGTATGGAATTCAGGGAGAGAGACTGCTAGGTTCTTGAGCAAATTGGCATAGGGAGGGATAAGGTATTGGAGGTATTGGAAGGCTTGGAAGTGGATAAATCGCCACGTCTGTATGAATTGTGTCCTAGTCTGCTGTGAGAGGGAAGGGACGTGTTTAAGGGCCTCTGACCCAAATGTTTAAATTCTTCCTGGCATGGGACATTTGGGTCAGAGGCACATCTAACTTTCATAATTCTGAAGTCAATAAAACTCTGCATCTCAGGACTTAACTTGTAGACAGATGTACATTAAATTTCTGTTATAGTTAACAGTAGGTTGCTGTCACATTAGCACACAAGAGAATCAGCCAATTTTGCATTGGATATTTCACACCATAATTTCCTACAATGGTTGATCATCATACAGTTAACCTCATTGGCCAGACTGAAGCAGATGTTACTGGGACTTGAATACATCTTATTTTGCAATGTGGCTGGATGGCACATTCACATCTCAGCTAATTTCCCAGACATGGTATTGTCAATAGGAATATCACATCTAGTAAGAAAATGGGACTAATGACTGGACATTAAATAGTGGAATTTTATTCAATTCTTGACACAAAAGTGATAACTTCAGCAACATTCATTCACTTTTCAGTAATTCATTTAAATACACAACTGATCAAGATACAGACACTGGAAACATGCAGCTCGTGGAATACAGTGCAAATGGACAATATTTCATATCTTGTGTCTGAAAGGTCTATTGTTCAGGAACAGCAACTACATTTGTCAGAGGATTTGCCTTTACACACACAGCCATTGGCACAGTTGGTGCATCTTGTTTGTTGCATCTTTCTGTGCACTGGGAATTTCACACGTTACAATAATCCCACATTTCACCACACTGATCCATTACAACATGATTTACCTCCTTCCACCACAATGAACAAAAAAACAATATTGCCTCAAGGCATCATTTTCTTTAACGCGTCCTTTTAGACACAAACCCATCCCTAACATGCTACACTGTCATTAGAACTGTCATTTCATAATGAAGAAAATGATTTTGATCACAGGATTTGAAGTTTTATTTTTTCACCAATAACAAAAATGATCATTTCAAAAATAATTCATCCATCATCACTATTTTATACAAACACACAGCTCATCAGGATACAGACACTGGGAACATGCAGCTTGTGGAACACAGTACATATGGACAATATTTCATATCTTGCGTCTGAAGGGCCTGTTGCTCAGGAACAGCAGCTACATTTGGCAGATGATTTGCCTTTACACACACAGCCACTGGCACAGTTGGTGCATCCTGCAGGACAGCAAGAGCAGCAACCTGAAAGGAGAGACAAAGACACAAATCAGTAACAATCAATGAGTTCATTGATAATCCCCTGCAGAGTCTCCCATTCCAGCACTCAGCTCCCCCCTCAAAAACTCATCCGTCTCTTATCCCCAAGTAACCCATCTGTGGATGATCAACATCACTACACGCGTAAGTGAGATTGTCTGCAGATGTCCCACCCAATATCTCTATAACACTACTACTAGTGATCAGTCTAGAATATCAATACTTTCCCATGTTAAACGAAAACATTTCTTTAACTAGCAGGGTCCCTATCTCCACATTTTTTTGGGCGGGAGCGGACATTGACTCAATCTGATGGCAATGGAATCAGGTGAAATGCTGGACCTTGTACTTTTCTACTGGGTTCCTCTCTGAGTTGTGCCCAGAACTATCTGTCACATCAATACAATGTGAGGACTTGGAAACTCTCCCACACTGACTCACTTTTCTGGCAGCGTCCAGCTTTGCTGGTGGGACATCGGCAGTCGGAGCATCTGCAGGTGTTTTCACAGGAGCAGGATCCTGAAAAGAGCAGAAAGACAGACATTGAGTTATGTTCAAAGCTGAGAAATGCCCCCCTCCCGTGTGGAGCGGAGCCGCCTCTTTGTCACGTTCTCTTCTCCAGTCAGTTGAATAAACAGCTTCCCCGACAATGCTGCAGTCCCTCAGTGAGACTGAGCCGGCACACTGTGCTGAAAGGACTGACACCAGTCACCACTCACCATCCAGGCACACACAGGGTTTCGAGTCAGACATTTCACTAACTTCTTCTTCAGCTTCCAGTCCTCCCCAATCAGCGCTTCTTACTCTTGTGTCTTTTGCTGAATCGGAGCCGAGTTTTATGGGCTTGTGATCGGTGGAGAAACGGCTGCAAAACCGGGGAAGGGGCGGTTCCCTCCGGCCTGAATGCAGCCGGCACTCCGAACTGACTCAGCGGCTGAAAGTTTGATTTGCTCCCGGCTCCTTCACTCACAACACGGCCCAGAAAGATTTCACAATGACAGCAATTTGTCAACATTTGGTGTGGAATCAGCGTGTGTGACAGCGTCTGCAACATGTTTCACCCCCACAGTCTGGGGACAGCCCAGGACTGCACTTTCTCTTTGAAGTTTCATTCAGTGTTTTCACTCGGGATATTTGCTACTTTCTCATTGTTTTCCCAGATCCTGTGTCCACACAGTTTAGTTTCTCACTTATCTACAGGAGTTGACATTGATATTGGGATTTCAATGGGCAGCACGTTTATAATGTCCAGTGTTTGGCGAGGTGAGAATTGATCAGTTTAGTCTGATCAGAGTGAGGAAGCAGGAATACAGGTGACCTGTGAACCGTGTGCACATTCCTGCCTGTGGTCCTGTCTGTGGTCCACTTTGGTAGGAATAATGGTAGGAAGGACTATTACTTACGGGCGAAAAACTGCAGCAGGCGACGGTGCAGAGGGACCTCAGGGTCCTTGTGCATGAGTCGCAAAAACCCAGCTTGCAGGTGCAGCAGGTGGTCTGGATGGCAAATGGGATGCTGGCCTTCATAGCGAGGGGGGTTGAATATAAAAGTAGGGAGGTCTTGCTGTGGCTGTATAGGGCATTGGTGAGGCCGCAGCTGGAGTACTGTGTGCAGTTTTGGTCGCCGTACTTACGCAAGGATATTTTGGCCTTGGAGGGAGTGCAGAGGAGGTTTACTAGGCTGATACCGGAGTTGAGGGGGTTGAGCTATGAGGAGAGGCTGAATAAACTGGGCTTGTACTCGTTGGAGTTTAGAAGAATGAGGGGAGATCTCATTGAGACGTATAAGATGATGAATGGGATGGATAGGATAGAGGTGGAGAGACTCTTCCCTCTCAGAAAGGACAGTAGGACTAGGGGGCACAGCCTCAAGATAAAGGGGGGGCGGTTTAAAACGGAGTTGAGGAGGAACTTCTTCACTCAAAGGGTGGTGAATCTCTGGAGTCTCTGCCCGTTGAGGTGGTGGAGGCTGCCTCGCTAAATATTTTTAAGACGCGGGTTGATGGGTTTTTGATAAGCGAGGGGATTAAGGGTTATGTGGAGAGGGCGGGAATGTGGAACTGAGCCACGACAGATCAGCCATGATCTTATTGAATGGCGGGGCAGGCTCGAAGGGCTAGATGGCCTACTCCAGCTCCTATTTCTTATGTTCTTATGTTCTTAAAAACTGAAGTTATTCGCTCTGGAAATATCTAGAATCAGAAAGAATCCTGTTGGCAATCTTTAATTTCAAATCTGAAATCACACTCATATCCCGGCACTGGTTTCTGTCCAAATCCCCTACGCAGCTCTGTGCAGCTTCCAGATAATTGAGCTGCTGACTGCAGTGAAAAGTTGTGTGTTTGAAATAATGCTGAGCTGGTTCATTATTCACTGGTGCACACGGCTGGCTCTAATCTCTGTGTCCTTTGCTTTTTCTCCAGCACCAATTCAGTTAATGAAACCCACAGAACTCCAATTACTGGCGGAGGAGAGAGAGGATGTGGCATTTGTTGTAAATGACCAAGTTTCCAAAATTAAAAGTAGTACCTTGGAGTTTACCCACTGTCCCAGTGGACATGCAGATCTCCATTAAAATCGCGTGACTTGGCTTTTTACTTATTGCTTTTCCAGGAATCTTCCTGTGTGTAAGTATCCTGTGATGTTTCCCTGCATGACCATAATGATTATTCTTTGACAGCATTTTACCGCTTCCTGACTGCAGTCTCATTGTTGCGTTGTGACTAACAGAATTCTCAGCGCGGGGTTGCAGTGTGACCTGCCCAGCTGTATGTGTCAGAGACATGGACAATGTACAGGGGCCACTTGTTAGCACTACTGGGCTCACAGAGCCAGGACCTGCGTTCGATTCGCAGCTTGATTCATTGTCTGTGCGGAGTATGCACGTTCTCTCTGTGTCTGCGTGGGTTTCGTCTGTGTTCCGGTTTCCGCTCACAGTCCAAAAGGCGTTCCGGTATTGGTCACGCATAATTCTCCCTCAGTGTAACTGAACTGGTGCACTGGCGACAAGGGAATGTGTGCCGACTAGGGGATTTCACAATAATTTTATTGCAGTGTAAGCCTACTTACGACACTAATAAATAAACTTATACTTTATAGATCATAGAAGCCTACAGTGCAGAAAGAGGCCATTCGGCCCATCGAGTCTGCACCAAACACAATCCCACCCAGGCCCTACCCCCATATCCCACCTACTAATCCCTCTAACCTACACATCCCTGGACACTAAGGAGCAATTTCTTAGCACGGCCAATCAACCTAACCCGCACATCTTTGGACTGCGGGAGGAAACCGGAGTACCCGGAGGAAACCCGCGCAGACACGAGGAGAATGTGCAAACTCCACACAGACAGTGACCCGAGCCGGGAATCGAACCCAGGATCCTGGAGCTGTGAAGCAGCAGTGTAACCACTGTGCTACCGTGCCGCCCAAAACTTATACTTTACAGCTTTAATGTCTGGAGAATTATCACCAGGACTCATAGAATACTTACAGTGCAGGAAGCCATTCAATCCATTGAGTCTGCACCAGCAACTATCCCATCCAGGTGCTCTCCCGGTCACCAAATGTATTTACACTGCTAGTCCACCCGACACAAAGGTCAATTTAGCATAGCCAATAAACCTCTGCACATCTTTGGACTGTGGGAAGAAACTGGACCACCCAGAGGAAACCCACACAGACACAAGGAGAATGTGCAAACTCTATACAGACAGTGACCTGAGGCCGGAATTGAACCCTGGTCCCTGGTGCCATGAGGCAGCAGTGCTAACCACTGCTGATCCCCTAAAAAATCCTGCAAATTCAATAGCAGAATAGGTGCTGCAACATCAGTGCTGTCTCAGACCAACATTCCCAGTTTGGAGGCTTTGGCTATGGGTAATCAGGCACATTAGGTGGACCACATAGTTCACATGCCTGATTGAAGACTCCCAAAACAAGCTCACTATTCTGACCTACATCATGACGAGCAGTTACCAAAAATGCAGAGGAAATGTTTGAGACAATATGCTGAAAGTCACGGACGTAAACACCCCACCAATTGACAGGAAGCCCTTACTTGAGGCCATCCAAACTGGAGATAAGTACCTGTGAAGGTGCCAGACATTTTGAGTTTCTTCTGTAGGTTCAGGTGTAGACCAAGCACAAACAGCAGAAGGAGGGTTCCAAAACCTGAGGTTGCCATTCACCCAATCAAACACTACCACCCGATTCTGTGGCACAGGGTATGGACCCAGCATTTTGCTTTTTATTCATCTCAGGTCCCACAGCCATGAAGTGGAGGAAAGTCGTCCTCGGTCCTGACGGAATGATTGACAGTTGTGTACAGGCCCAGTTAGGAACTTTGCAAATGTACTGAATTCCTCTTGAAATTTCATTTTCAGCTTGCTCTCTGTCTTTCAGAACTACTGTCTCATCAACAACCAGCCCCTAACATTCCTAATTCCTTGAAATTGTTGTCATTTTATGGGTTCACACACATCTTTCCCAGAATTTCCTATTTGATCCTCTCTAATCAGGATTCTCCCCATTACACCGCTGTGAGGACTCTACCCAAACTCACAATGACATCCTCTGTGATTATAATCAAAGCCCATTATCACTGCTCAATCACCCTGCAGCCTTTAACATAGCCAATGATACATCTCCCTTCTCCTTCAATACCTTGCTCAGTGCTATTGCCCTCACATGGTTCCACTCAGACCAATTTGTCTGTAGACTGAAATACGGGTCTCATGTTTCTGTGCGGATAAGACATCGAATTACTCCTCATGTGATTCTTTAAATTTGCTCTCCCTCCTGGGTAAGTGTTTGAGTGTGTACTTGCCAGGTTCCATTCTTGACTTTCCAGTCTTTGACTCAAAACCATCTGCAATGTATTCTCTTCCTGTTGCTGCACCATTGTTTCTGGAGGTGTCCACCAAAGATCTATCCTCAGCCCACTCTCATTTCTCATCCACATGTTGCCCCTTGGTGACATCATCCCCAAACACAATGTCAATGGGCACATTTATACTGATGGAACCCAGTTTTCCCCCATCTCCACCCCTCCACTCTTTTTAACAACAGCAGACTCCAGTATTGGAAAATCAGAAATTTCCTTGCAGTAAATATTTGGAGTCCAAAGCCATTGTCTGTTATAGCTGCCCCAGCCTTGTCACTGGACACTGACTGCATCCATCTGGCTGGCAACTCCCTGAGGCTAAAGCAGTCATTTGCAGTTCCGAGCTCATATTTGACCCTGAGGCCAGCTTCTGATCACATTTGTATGCCATCATTAAGGCTGCCAATCCCACCTCTTTAATATTACTGGACTCAACTATGGCATCAAAACATCTGTAGCTGAAATTTTTAATTATCTCTACACTCCTGATGCCAGCATGTTCTTGACTGATCTCTCCACATCCCAATTTTCATAAATCTGAGGTCAACAAAACTCTGTTTCTCGGGACCTAAATTGTAGACAGATGGGACAGGCTTACATCTAAATTCTGTTAAAGTTAATAATAGGATGCTGCCATTTTAGTGTACAAGAGAGTCAGCAATTTGTCATTGAATGTTTCACTCCATCATTTCCTACAATGGTTCGGCCTCATATGGTTTAACCTCAATGACCAGACGGAAACAAATGTTACTGTAGTTTGATGACGCAGATTACTGAGGGAGACAAGAGATGAAATTGCTGGGCCGCCAACAGAAATCTTTGTTTCTTTTTTGGTAACTTGTGAGGTACCAGAGGATTGGAGAATAGCCAATGTTGTCTCATTATTTAAGAACGGTACCAAGGATAACCCAGGTAATTATAGGCCAGTGAGCTTGATGTCAGTGATAGGGAAACTGTTGAAGAAGATTCTTAGGAATAGGATCTATACACATTTGGGACTGAATGGTCTTGTTAACACTAGACAGCATGGTTTTCTAATCTCACTAATTTAATTGAGTTTTTTGAGGAGGTGACCAAAATGATTGATGAGGGAAGGGCTGTGGATGTCGTGTACATGGACTTCAGTAAGGCATTTGACAAGATACCTCATGGCAGGCTGGTGCAAAAGATTAAATCTCACAGGATCAGGAGTGAACTAGCTAGATAGATTCAGAACTGGCTTGGCCATAGAAGGCAGAGGGTACAGTGGAAGAGTGTTCTTCTGAATGGAGGTCTGTAACTAATGGTGTCCCACAGGGATCAATGCTGGGACCTCTGCTGTTTGTAATATATATAAATGATTTAGAAGAAATCATTCAGCTGGTAGCTGGTCTGATTAGCAAGTTTATGGATGATACTAAGATTGGTGGAGTTATGGATAGCGATGAAGATTGTCAGAGAATACAGCAGGATATAGATAGACTAGAAAATGGTTGGAGAAATGGCAGATGGAATTTAATCTGGACAAATGCAAGGTGATGCATCTTGCTAGATCCAGTTCAGGTGGGAGCTATAAAATAAATGACAGAATAATCAGAAGCATAGACACACAGAGAGATCTGGAAGAACAGGTCCACAGAACCTTATAAGTGGCAGCATAAGTGGAAAAGGTGGTGAAGGAAGCACATGGTATACTTTCCTTCATCGGATGAGGCATTGAGTATAAAAGTTGGCAAATTATGTTAGTTATATAAAAGATTGGTTTGGCCAATTTGGGATACTGTCCATTTCTGGTCACCACACTACCAGAAGATTTATCAGGATGTTGCCTGGTATGGAGAGTATTAGCTATGAGGAGAGATTGAATAAACTGGGACTGTTCTCCCTGGAAAAACGATGGCTGAGTGGCGGCCTGATAGAAGTGTATAAAATTGTGTGAGTATAGATAGGGTGAAGAGCTGGAAACTTTTTCCCAGGGCAGAAATAACAATTACAAGGGGGCACAAGTTCAAGATAAGGGGGGCAATGTTCAGTGGAGATGTGCAGGGGAAGTTTTTTTACACAGAAGGTGGCAGGGGCCTGGAATGCACAGCCAAGTGAGGTGGTTGAGGCAGTTACATTAGCCACATTGAGACTTATCTTGATAGATGTATGAACAAATGAGGAAAAGAGAGATATAGGCCATTGGTTTAGATAGGTAAATGTGATCAACGCAGGTTTGGAGGGTTGAAGGGCCTGTTCATTATTCTTGTTCTTTGAATACATCTTATTTTGCAATGGCACATTCAGATCTCAGTTAATGTCTTAGACAATGTATTGTCATTAGGGGTGTCATATCTAGTAAGAAAATGGGACTAATGACTGGACATTAAATAGTGCAATTTTATTCAGTTCTTGAGACAAAAATGATCATTTCAATAATATTAATTCACTTTTCATTACTTCATTTAAAAACACAGCTCATCAGGATACAGATACTGCAAACATGCAGCTTGAGGAATACAGTACATGTGGATATATCATATGGATATTTCACATCTTGTGGCTGAAGGGCCTGTTGTTCAGGAACAGCACCTATATTTGACAGAGGATTTGCCTCTACACACACAGCCATTGGCACAATTGCTGCATCATCTTGTGCACATATTGGCTGGGCATCCAACATCTCAAGATAAAAGTCTTTCATTTGGTTATAAAGTGCTGAGGAAAATCCAGTCATCATCAAAATCCCGCAGTAAATGCAAATCTTTATTTTCCATTCCTTATATTGTCACACTCTGTGGGGCCAATGTGACAGAGCAGCATCCATGTCAAAACAACATTCTCCTGACTTACCATCATTTGCAGGTTGATGTTGAAACTGTAAACAGTAAACTAACTGACATGAATCCTAATGCTGAAATAACAACACCATCAAACAACCAACTCCACCTTTCACTACACTGATCCATCACAACATGATTTACCTCCTTCCACCACATTACGAGCCAGGGACGAGTGTGTTTCTGGCATCCAGGAGGCACAGTGTTTGATGGCACACAAAAAAAGCAATATGCCTCAAGGCATCGTTTTCTTCAATTCGTCCTAATTAGACACAAACCCATCCCCAATACACTGCACTTCACAATGAAGAGAAATGATTCTGATCACAGGATTTGAAGTTTTATCTATTCATCAATAACCAAAATGATCATTTCAAAAATAATTCATCCATCATCACTATTTCATACAAACACACAACTCATCAGGAAACAGACGCTGAGAACACACAGCTTGTGGAACACAGTACATATGGACAATATTTCATATCTTGTGTCTGAAGGGCCTGTTGCTCAGGAACAGCAGCTACATTTGGCAGATGATTTGCCTTTACACACACAGCCACTGGCACAGTTGGTGCATCCTGCAGGACAGCAAAAGCAGCAACCTGAAAGGAGAGACAAAGACACAAATCAGTAACAATCAATTAGCTCTATGAAACCGACCCCAGAGCCTCCCATACCAGCACTCAGCTTCTCCCTCACATTCATCTGTCTCATATCCCCAAGTAATCTATCTGTCGAGGATCAGCATTGCAACACTGTGTGAGTGTAATTTCCTGAAGATGTCCCACTCACTATCTCTACAACACGATTTCTAGTGATCAGTCTAGAATAGCAACACTTTCCCATGTTAAATGAAGACATGTCTTTAACTGGCAGAGTCCCAGTCTCCACATTCCATAGGCTGAACAGTGACTCAATCTGATGGCAATGAAATCAGGTGAAATGCTGGACCTTGTACTTTTCTATCGGGTTCCTCTCTGAGTTGTGCCCAGAACTATCTGTCACATCAATACAATGTGAGGACTTGGAAACTCTCCCACACTGACTCACTTTTCTGGCAGCGTCCAGCTTTGCTGGTGAGACATCGGCAGTCGGAGCATCTGCAGGTGTTTTCACAGGAGCAGGATCCTGAAAAGAGCAGAAAGACAGACATTGAGTTATGTTCAAAGCTGAGAAATGCCCCCCTCCCGTGTGGAGCGGGACCGCCTCTTTGTCACGTTCTCTTCTCCAGTCAGTTGAATAAACAGCTTCCCCGACAATGCTGCAGTCCCTCAGTGAGACTGAGCCGGCACACTGTGCTGAAAGGACTGACACCAGTCACCACTCACCATCCAGGCACACACAGGGCTTCGAGTCAGACATTTCACTAACTTCTTCTTCAGCTTCCAGTCCTCCCCAGTCAGCGCTTCTCACTCTTGTGCCTTTTGCTGAACCGGAGCCGAGTTTTATGGGCTTGTGATCGGTGGAGAAACGGCTGCAAAACCGGGGAAGGGGCGGTTCCCTCCGGCCTGAATGCAGCCGGCACTCCGAACTGACTCAGCGGCTGAAAGTTTGATTTGCTCCCGGCTCCTTCACTCACAACACGGCCCAGAAAGATTTCTCAATGACAGCAATTTGCCGACATTTGGTGTGGAATCAGCGTGTGTGAGAGCGTCTGCAACATGTTTCACCCCCACAGTCTGGGGGCAGCCCAGGACTGCACTTTCTCTTTGAAGTTTCATTCAGTGTTTTCACTCGGGATATTTGCTACTTTCTCATTGTTCTCCCAGATCCTGTCTCCACACAATTTCTCACCTCTTTTCAAATCCACAGGAGTTGACATTGATGTTGGGATTTCAATGGGCAGCACGTTTAAAATGTCCAGTGTTTGGAGAGGTGAGAATTGATCAGTTTAGTCTGATCAGAGTGAGGAAGCAGGAATACAGGTGACCTTTAAACCGTGTGTACATTCCTGCCTGTGTAAAAACTGAACAACCCACCAACTAACAACCAACAACCTGTATTTATATAGGGCCTGGAAAGGCATAAATATGACTAGATATTTTTACATCATAGGATGTGATTTTTAAATGATGTGAGTTGACAGTGAGGACAGGGGTCTAATTGAGAAATATTTTAGTCTGTTGGGCTAGTGGAACGGGTGGAACCGCTGATGAGACTGTTCAGAAAGTTACAGGGAATCCATTCGGCTCATTCATTCTTTGAGAAAGAAACCTGTGAGCTGCTGACCCTTATTGTTGGAGATGAGCGTGGAGCAAATTGGCGGAGGAATTTAGAAATGTGGTTTGCAATAGAGAGCAGGTGGCAGGGACTGTTTTTACATTTTAGCATGTTCCTGGAACAATGAAAAGATTTAACAGAGCGATTATTGTGTAACTTGGTGCAGCAATATTAGGAGTGAATGGGGAAAGCAGTTATCCCCCTGTCCACTCAGCTCCCTGTGACTTGAACATGAGGGAACAAAGGTGAGGATTTACCATGTGGAATGGCCGGGGGTGAGGGAGAGTTAGGGTTTCATTGGGAATATGTTACCAATGATGTTGGTGAGAGAGCAAGTGAGCAAATCAGTCACTGAGAATTACTATGAAGGAGTAACAAGTGCAGATAATCATGGATGACCAGAGATATTCAGGATATGGTGAGTAGGAAAATGAAGGCTTTTCGCGAGTACAAGGGGAGCAAATCTGCAGAGCTGTTAGTGAAGTACAGAAAGTGCAGGGTGAAACTTAACAGTACAATTAGTAAAGCAAAGAGGAGATATGAACAAACTATGGCTGGCAAAGGTAGGGAAATTCCTGTGGTGTTCTATCAACAGGTACATCAACAGCAAAAGGGTATCCAGGGTGTGTAGGGTTCATTAAGGGGACAATCTGTGGGAGGAGCCAGAGAACATTGTTAGAGTGTTGAGTTAATACTACAATCATGGAATCATTATATTTTACAGTGCAGAAAGAGGCTATTCAACCCACTGAGCCTGCACCAACAATAATACCCACCCCCGCCCTGTTCCCATAACCCCAAGTATTTACCCTGCTAATCCCCAGACATTAAGGGCAATTTACCATTGCCAATTCCACCTAACCTACACATCTTTGGAGTGTGAGAAGAAACCAGAGTACTGAAAGGAAACCCATGTAGATACAGGGAGAAAGTGCAAACTCCACACAAACAGATGCATGAGATCGGAACTGAACCCAGGTCCCTGAAGCTGTAAGGCAGCAGTGCTAACCACTGTGCCACCACTTCACACATCTTCAGTAAAGAGCATGAAAATGAAGGTATGGAATTCAGGGAGAGAGACTGCTAGGTTCTTGAGCAAATTGGCATAGGGAGGGATAAGGTATTGGAGGTATTGGAAGGCTTGGAAGTGGATAAATCGCCACGTCTGTATGAATTGTGTCCTAGTCTGCTGTGAGAAGGAAGGGACGTGTTTAAGGGCCTCTGACCCAAATGTTTAAATTCTTCCTGGCATGGGACATTTGGGTCAGAGGCACATCTAACTTTCATAATTCTGAAGTCAATAAAACTCTGCATCTCAGGACTTAACTTGTAGACAGATGTACATTAAATTTCTGTTATAGTTAATAGTAGGTTGCTGTCACACTAGCACACAAGAGAATCAGCCAATTTTGCATTGGATATTTCACACCATAATTTCCTACAATGGTTGATCATCATACAGTTAACCTCATTGGCCAGACTGAAGCAGATGTTACTGGGACTTGAATACATCTTATTTTGCAATGTGGCTGGATGGCACATTCACATCTCAGCTAATTTCCCAGACATGGTATTGTCAATAGGAATATCACATCTAGTAAGAAAATGGGACTAATGACTGGACATTAAATAGTGGAATTTTATTCAATTCTTGACACAAAAGTGATAACTTTAGCAACATTCATTCACTTTTCAGTAATTCATTTAAATACACAACTGATCAAGATACAGACACTGGAAACATGCAGCTCGTGGAATACAGTACAAATGGACAATATTTCATATCTTGTGTATGAAAGGTCTATTGTTCAGGAACAGCAACTACATTTGTCAGAGGATTTGCCTTTACACATACAGCCATTGGCACAGTTGGTGCATCTTGTTTGTTGCATCTTTCTATGCTCTGGGAATTTCACACGTTACAATAATCCCACCTTTCACCACACTGATCCATTACAACATGATTTACCTCCTTCCACCACAATGAACAAAACAGCAATATTGCCTCAAGGCATCATTTTCTTTAACGCATCCTTTTAGACACAAACCCATCCCTAACATGCTACACTGTCATTAGAAATGTCATTTCATAATGAAGAGAATGATTTTGATCACAGGATTTGAAGTTTTATTTTTTCACCAATAACAAAAATGATCATTTCAAAAATAATTCATCCATCATCACTATTTTATACAAACACACAACTCATCAGGATACAGACACTGGGAACATGCAGCTTGTGGAACACAGTACATATGAACAATATTTCATATCTTGTGTCTGAAGGGCCTGTTGCTCAGGAACAGCAGCTACATTTGGCAGATGATTTGCCTTTACACACACAGCCACTGGCACAGTTGGTGCATCCTGCAGGACAGCAAGTGCAGCAACCTGAAAGGAGAGACAAGACACAAATAAGTAACAATCAATGAGTTCACTGAACGTCCCCAACCCCCCTCCCGCCAGTCTCCCATTCCAGCAGTCAGAGCCTCCTTCAAATTCATCTGTCTCATATTCCCAAGTTACCCATCTGTAGATGATCAGCATCACTACACTTTCAGAGAAATTGCCTGCAGATGTCCCACTCGCTATCTATACAACACTATTTCTAGTGATCAGTCTAGACTATCAATACTTTCCCATGTTATACTGAGACATTTCTTTAACTAGCAGGGTCTCTGCCTCCACATTCTTTCGACTGGACACTGACTCAATCTGATGGCAATGAAATCAGGTGAAATGCTGGACCTTGTACTTTTCTATCGGGTTCCTCTGAGTTGTGCCCAGAACTATCTGTCACATCAATACAATGTGAGGACTTGGAAACTCTCCCACACTGACTCACTTTTCTGGCAGCGTCCAGCTTTGCTGGTGGGACATCGGCAGTCGGAGCATCTGCAGGTGTTTTCACAGGAGCAGGATCCTGAAAAGAGCAGAAAGACAGACATTGAGTTATGTTCAAAGCTGAGAAATGCCCCCCTCCCGTGTGGAGCGGGACCGCCTCTTTGTCACATTCTCTTCTCCAGTCAGTTGAATAAACAGCTTCCCCGACAATGCTGCAGTCCCTCAGTGAGACTGAGCCGGCACACTGTGCTGAAAGGACTGACACCAGTCACCACTCACCATCCAGGCACACACAGGGCTTCGAGTCAGACATTTCACTAACTTCTTTTTCAGCTTCCAGTCCTCCCCAATCAGCGCTTCTCACTCTTGTGCCTTTTCCTGAATTGGAGCCGAGTTTTATGGGCTTGTGATCGGTGGAGAAACGGCTGCAAAACCGGGGAAGGGGCGGCTCCCTCCGGCCGGAATGCAGCCGGCACTCCGAACTGACTCAGCGGCTGAAAGTTTGATTTGCTCCCGGCTCCTTCACTCACAACACGGCCCAGAAAGATTTCACAATGACAGCAATTTGTCAACATTTGGTGTGGAATCAGCGTGTGTGAGAGCGTCTGCAACACGTTTCACCCCCACAGTCTGGGGACAGCCCAGGACTGCACTTTCTCTTTGAAGTTTCATTTAGTGTTTTCACTCGGGATATTTGCTACTTTCTCATTGCTCTCCCAGATCCTGTGTCCGCACAGTTTCTCACCTCTTTTCAAATCCACAGGAGTTGACATTGATATTGGGATTTCAATGGGCAGCACGTTTAAAATGTCCAGTGTTTGGAGAGGTGAGAATTGATCAGTTTAGTCTGATCAGAGTGAGGAAGCAGGAATACAGGTGACCTTTAAACCGTGTGTACATTCCTGCCTGTGTAAAAACTGAACAACCCACCAACTAACAACCAACAACCTGTATTTATATAGGGCCTGGAAAGGCATAAATATGACTAGATATTTTTACATCATAGGATGTGATTTTTAAATGATGTGAATTGACAGTGAGGACAGGGGTCTAATTGAGAAATATTTTAGTCTGTTGGGCTAGTGGAACGGGTGGAACCGCTGATGAGACTGTTCAGAAAGTTACAGGGAATCCATTCGGCTCATTCATTCTTTGAGAAAGAAACCTGTGAGCTGCTGACCCTTATTGTTGGAGATGAACGTGGAGCAAATTGGCGGAGGGATTTAGAAATGTGGTTTGCAATAGAGAGCAGGTGGCAGGGACTGTTTTTACATTTCAGGATGTTCCTGGAACAATGAAAAGATTTAACAGAGCGATTATTGTGTAACTTGGTGCAGCAATATTAGGAGTGAATGGGGAAAGCAGTTATCCCCCTGTCCACTCAGCTCCCTGTGACTTGAACATAAGAACATAAGAAATAGGAGCAGGAGTAGGCCATCTAGCCCTTCGAGCCTGCCCCGCCATTCAATAAGATCATGGCTGATCTGTCGTGGCTCAGTTCCACATTCCCGCCCTCTCCCCGTAACCCTTAATCCCCTCTCTTATGAAGAACCCATCAACCCGCTTCTTAAAAATATTTAGCGAGGCAGCCTCCACCACTTCAACGGGCAGAGAATTCCAGAGATTCACCACCCTTTGAGTGAAGAAGTTCGTCCTCAACTCTGTTCTAAACCGCCTCCCCTTTATCTTGAGGCTGTACCCCCTAGTCCTACTGTCTTTTTTGAGCGGGAAGAGTCTCTCCACCTCTATCCTATCCATCCCATTCATCATCTTATACATCTCAATGAGATCTCCCCTCATTCTTCTAAACTCTAACGAGTACAAGCCTAGTTTATTCAGCCTCTCCTCATAGCTCAACCCTCTCAACTCTGGTATCAGCCTAGTAAACCTCCTCTGCACTCCCTCCAAGGCCAAAATATCCTTGCGCAGGTGCGGCGCCCAAAACTGCACACAGTACTCCAGCTGCGGCCTCACCAATGCCCTATACAGCTGCAGCAAGACCTCCCTACTTTTATATTCAATCCCCCTCGCTATGAAGGCCAGCATCCCATTCGCCTTCCTGACCACCTGCTGCACCTGCAAGCTGGGTTTTTGCGACTCATGCACAAGGACCCCGAGGTCCCTCTGCACCGTCGCCTGCTGCAGTTTTTCGCCACGTAAGTAATAGTCCTTCCTACCATTCTTCCTACCAAAGTGGACCACCTCACACTTGCCAACATTAAATTCCATTTGCCATTTCCTGGCCCATTCGCCCAGCCTATCTAGATCCTTCTGCAGACTCTCCACACCCTCCGCACAATTTGCCTTTCCCCCAATCTTGGTGTCATCAGCAAATTTCGACACCCTACACTCGGTTCCCTCCTCCAGATCATCTATATAAATGGTAAATAGCTGAGGCCCCAGCACCGACCCCTGGGGCACCCCACTAGTCACCAACTGCCAATCCGAATAGCACCCATTGACCCCCACTCTCTGCCTCCTATTTGACAACCAGTCCTCTATCCACGCTAACACCCTACCCCCAACTCCATGCCCCCTGACCTTCTGCAATAACCTCTTGTGAGGTACCTTATCAAACGCCTTCTGAAAATCCAGAAAGACCACATCCACCGGCTCTCCTCTATCCACTGCCCTAGACACATCCTCATAGAACTCCAGTAAATTTGTCAGACACGACTTCCCTTTAATGAAACCGTGTTGCGTCTGCCCTATCAAGCAATTCCCTTCAAGATGCCTCGCAATTTCCTCCTTAATGACGGATTCTAACATTTTACCTACCACAGACGTTAAACTAACCGGCCTATAATTCCCCGCCTTTTGCCTGGCACCCTTCTTAAACAACAGCGTAACATTAGCCGTTTTCCAATCTTCCGGCACTTCCCCGGAATCCAGCGACGTCTGGAAAATAACCACCAAGGCATCCACTATCACCTCCGCCATTTCTTTCAGAACCCTCGGATGCATTCCATCCGGTCCTGGGGACTTGTCCACAATCAGCCCCTCCAGTCTGTCGAGCACCACCTCTCTAGTAACAGTAATGTCATTAAGACCCTCCAGTCCTACCACCTTTCCATCGCTAACACCTGGCAAATTATTCACGTCCTCCTCCGTGAAGACAGAAACAAAAAGTTATTCAAGACCTTAGCCATATCCCCATCCCCTACCACTAGGTCCCCTTTCTCATCCTCTAAAGGACCAATGTTCACCCCAGGCAGCCTCTTCCTTTTTATATATTTATAAAAACTCTTGCTATCCTTTTTTATATTAAGTGCTAGCCCAGCTTCATAGCTTCTCCTACCCTCCTTTATCAACTTCTTTGTCAATCTTTGTTGACATTTAAACCTTTCCCAATCCTCTTCTCGCCCACTGCTCTTAGCTACTCTAAATTCCTCCGCTTTTAATTTAACACTTTCCTTCACCTCCTTCGTTATCCACGGCTGATTACCTCTCCTCCTACGGTCCTTTTTGACCATCGGAATAAATTTCTGCTGAGCACCAAGAAAGATCTCCTTAAAGATCCTCCACTGCTCCTCAGCAGACCTACCTTCCAACGCGCTCCCCCAGTCCACATTCGCCAATTTTTCTCTCATCCTACCATACTCCCCTCTATTCAAACAAAGGACGCGTGTCCGGGAACCCACTTTCTCCTCCTCCATCTGCAACAGAAACTCCACCATACAATGATCACTCTCTCCAAGAGGATCCTTCACCGCAAGGTCCCTAATTCTACCCGTCTCATTACATAGCACCAGATCCAAGATAGCTCGCTCCCTCGTCGGCTCCAACACACACTGTTCAAGGAAATTATCCCGGCAGCATTCCAAGAACTCCTCCTCGAGCCCACCTCGTCCAACATGGATCGACCAATCAATATGCAGATTGAAATCCCCCATAACTACTGCCGTCCCATTCCTGCACGCCGCACTTATTTGCGCGTTAACAGCCCGCCCCACCTCCAGATCATTATTCGGGGGCCTATAGATGACACCCACCAGCGTCTTCCTCCCTTTGCTGTTCCTAATCTCCACCCACAACGATTCCACTTTCTGCTCTTTGGCTCCGATATCATCCCTTGCTACCACCTTGATACTATCCTTAATCAGCAGAGCTCCGCCACTCCCTCTTTCCTCCTGCCTATCCTTCCTAAACACTTGATGGCCCTGTACATTCATCTCCCAGTCCCTGTCACCTTGCAGCCACGTCTCTGTAATGGCCACCAGATCGTATCCATTTGTGTCGATCTGCGCCACCAGCTCATCCACTTTATTCCGAATGCTTCGTGCATTCAGATAAAGCGCTTTCATCCCAGCCTTCACCTGGACCCTATTTGCCGTAACGCCACCAATTGGGACATCCTCGGCCTCTTCCCTTACCTGTACCCTATCCTTAACTTTAGACCTCGTAACGTCACCTACCCTCGCACCCTCCCCCCTCCAATTAGTTTAAAGCCCTGTCTACAGTCCTCTTTACTCGATTCGCCAGCACTCTGGTCCCAGCACGGTTCAGACCAACCCCATCCCGCCCGAACAAGTCCCACCTACCCCAATACTGGTGCCAATGCCCCATAAATTCGAACCCATTCCTCCCACACCAATCCCTGAGCCACCCATTCACTTCCTTTATCCTGTCAACCCTACGCCCGTCTGCACACGGTTCAGGCAGTAGCCCAGAGATAACCACCTTGTCGGTTCTACTTTTTAATTCCATTCGCAGCTTCTCATACTCCCTCCCCAGATCCTCAGTCCGCACTTTGCCTACGTCGCTGGCACCCACATGTACTACAACAACCGGGTTCTCACCCTCCCACTCCAGATTCCTCTGCAGCCCAGCTGCGACATCCTGTGCCCGAGCACCAGGCAGACAACACACCCTTCTGTGCACTTTGTCATTGTGACAAAGGACAGTGTCAATACCCTTCACCCCACTATCCCCAATCACTACTACGTTCCTTTTCCCCTTCTCTTTGCCTATGTCCTGCTGCATCACTGTACCGTGTGCAGTTTGCTCACCAACCTCACCTGCCTCGTCCTCTTCCAGAGTGGAAGCAAGAACCTCAAACCTGTTATGCAGATTAAGAAGCTGAGGCCTCCGCTCCTCACCCCCCTTCCTCCTCCCAGCAGCCCCCTTTTGTCCCTGACCCTTAGATTTAGCCAGTCTAGGAGGGGTGGATGTCACTTGCACCCCATTGACAATGGCACCCTCTCTCCCCCTGATGAGCCTCAGTGTCTGTAGCTCAGAGGCCAGCTCATCCACCTTGAGCTGGAGCTCCTCCAGCAACCTGCACTTACTACAGACATGGTCACTGGGAAGGACCCTGGGGTCCACCAGTTCCCACATCATACAGAAACCACACATCACATGCCCCTCCATTATTCACTGTAATTTTTTATGGGGAAAAATTTTTTTCCTTGTTTCTTGCTGTAGTAGTGTTGAAAAAATTTTTTTTTCCTTTTTTTTCAAACAAACTCACCTGGCCTTTTTTCCTTCCAGCCCTTTTTGATATTAAGCCCTATTAGCTCACTCTGCTTCCCACTCACTCCGCTGCCCGCTGTCTACACCAGGCCTCCTTTTAAACCTGGTGCTGATTTAAAGCAGGCTGGTCCACAAATGCCTTTTAACCACTCCCTCAGAATTCTTAAAGCAGTAAATACAATAAATAAATGCTTTAAACAGTTCTACAAAGAGTAAAGTGCTTTAAACTTATTTTAAACAGGTTTTTAACAGGTAAAATCTTAGCTCTCTCTCTGCTCCAGCAAACAACATGAGGGAACAAAGGTGAGGATTTACCATGTGGAATGGCCGGGGGTGAGGGAGAGTTAGGGTTTCATTGGGAATATGTTATCAATGATGTTGGTGAGAGAGCAAGTGAGCAAATCAGTCACTGAGAATTACTATGAAGGAGTAACAAGTGCAGGCAATCATGGATGACCAGAGATATTCAGGATATGGTGAGTAGGAAAATGAAGGCTTTTCGCGAGTACAAGGGGAGCAAATCTGCAGAGCTGTTAGTGAAGTACAGAAAGTGCAGGGTGAAACTTAACAGTACAATTAGTAAAGCAAAGAGGAGATATGAACAAACTATGGCTGGCAAAGGTAGGGAAATTCCTGTGGTGTTCTATCAACAGGTACATCAACAGCAAAAGGGTATCCAGGGTGTGTAGGGTTCATTAAGGGGACAATCTGTGGGAGGAGCCAGAGAACATTGTTAGAGTGTTGAGTTAATACTACAATCATGGAATCATCATATTTTACAGTGCAGAAAGAGGCTATTCAACCCACTGAGCCTGCACCAACAATAATACCCACCCCCGCCCTGTTCCCATAACCCCAAGTATTTACCCTGCTAATCCCCAGACATTAAGGGCAATTTACCATTGCCAATTCCACCTAACCTACACATCTTTGGAGTGTGAGAAGAAACCAGAGTACTGAAAGTAAACCCATGTAGATACAGGGAGAAAGTGCAAACTCCACACAAACAGATGCATGAGATCGGAACTGAACCCAGGTCCCTGAAGCTGTAAGGCAGCAGTGCTAACCACTGTGCCACCACTTCACACATCTTCAGTAAAGAGCATGAAAATGAAGGTATGGAATTCAGGGAGAGAGACTGCTAGGTTCTTGAGCAAATTGGCATAGGGAGGGATAAGGTATTGGAGGTATTGGAAGGCTTGGAAGTGGATAAATCGCCACGTCTGTATGAATTGTGTCCTAGTCTGCTGTGAGAGGGAAGGGACGTGTTTAAGGGCCTCTGACCCAAATGTTTAAATTCTTCCTGGCATGGGACATTTGGGTCAGAGGCACATCTAACTTTCATAATTCTGAAGTCAATAAAACTCTGCATCTCAGGACTTAACTTGTAGACAGATGTACATTAAATTTCTGTTATAGTTAACAGTAGGTTGCTGTCACACTAGCACACAAGAGAATCAGCCAATTTTGCATTGGATATTTCACACCATAATTTCCTACAATGGTTGATCATCATACAGTTAACCTCATTGGCCAGACTGAAGCAGATGTTACTGGGACTTGAATACATCTTATTTTGCAATGTGGCTGGATGGCACATTCACATCTCAGCTAATTTCCCAGACATGGTATTGTCAATAGGAATATCACATCTAGTAAGAAAATGGGACTAATGACTGGACATTAAATAGTGGAATTTTATTCAATTCTTGACACAAAAGTGATAACTTCAGCAATATTCATTCACTTTTCAGTAATTCATTTAAATACACAACTGATCAAGATACAGACACTGGAAACATGCAGCTCGTGGAATACAGTACAAATGGACAATATTTCATATCTTGTGTCTGAAAGGTCTATTGTTCAGGAACAGCAACTACATTTGTCAGAGGATTTGCCTTTACACACACAGCCATTGGCACAGTTGGTGCATCTTGTTTGTTGCATCTTTCTGTGCACTGGGAATTTCACACGTTACAATAATCCCACATTTCACCACACTGATCCATTACAACATGATTTACCTCCTTCCACCACAATGAACAAAAAAACAATATTGCCTCAAGGCATCATTTTCTTTAACGCGTCCTTTTAGACACAAACCCATCCCTAACATGCTACACTGTCATTAGAACTGTCATTTCATAATGAAGAGAATGATTTTGATCACAGGATTTGAAGTTTTATTTTTTCACCAATAACAAAAATGATCATTTCAAAAATAATTCATCCATCATCACTATTTTATACAAACACACAACTCATCAGGATACAGACACTGGGAACATGCAGCTTGTGGAACACAGTACATATGGACAATATTTCATATCTTGCGTCTGAAAGGCCTGTTGCTCAGGAACAGCAGCTACATTTGGCAGATGATTTGCCTTTACACACACAGCCACTGGCACAGTTGGTGCATCCTGCAGGACAGCAAGAGCAGCAACCTGAAAGGAGAGACAAGACACAAATAAGTAACAATCAATGAGTTCACTGAACGTCCCCACGCCCCCCCCTCCCGCCAGTCTCCCATTCCAGCTCTCAGATCCTCCTTCAAATTCATCTGTCTCATATCCCCAAGTAACCCATCTGTAGATTATCAGCATCACTACACTTTCAGAGAAATTGCCTGTAGATGTCCCACTCACTATCTATACAACACTATTTCTAGTGATCAGTCTAGACTATCAATACTTTCCCATGTTAAACTGAGACATTTCTTTAACTAGCAGGGTCTCTGTCTCCACATTCTTTCGGCTGGACATTGACTCAATCTGATGGCAATGAAATCAGGTGAAATGCTGGACCTTGTACTTTTCTACTGGGTTCCTCTCTGACTTGTGCCCAGAACTATCTGTCACATCAATACAATGTGAGGACTTGGAAACTCTCCCACACTGACTCACTTTTCTGGCAGCGTCCAGCTTTGCTGGTGGGACATCGGCAGTCGGAGCATCTGCAGGTGTTTTCACAGGAGCAGGATCCTGAAAAGAGCAGAAAGACAGACATTGAGTTATGTTCAAAGCTGAGAAATGCCCCCCTCCCGTGTGGAGCGTGACCGCCTCTTTGTCACGTTCTCTTCTCCAGTCAGTTGAATAAACAGCTTCCCCGACAATGCTGCAGTCCCTCAGTGAGACTGAGCCGGCACACTGTGCTGAAAGGACTGACACCAGTCACCACTCACCATCCAGGCACACACAGGGCTTCGAGTCAGACATTTCACTAACTTCTTCTTCAGCTTCCAGTCCTCCCCAATCAGCGCTTCTCACTCTTGTGCCTTTTGCTGAATCGGAGCCGAGTTTTATGGGCTTGTGATCGGTGGAGAAACGGCTGCAAAACCGGGGAAGGGGCGGCTCCCTCCGGCCTGAATGCAGCCGGCACTCCGAACTGACTCAGCGGCTGAAAGTTTGATTTGCTCCCGGCTCCTTCACTCACAACACGGCCCAGAAAGATTTCACAATGATAGCAATTTGTCAACATTTGGTGTGGAATCAGCGTGTGTGAGAGCGTCTGCAACACGTTTCACCCCCACAGTCTGGGGACAGCCCAGGACTGCACTTTCTCTTTGAAGTTTCATTCAGTGTTTTCACTCGGGATATTTGCTACTTTCTCATTGCTCTCCCAGATCCTGTCTCCACACAATTTCTCACCTCTTTTCAAATCCACAGGAGTTGACATTGATGTTGGGATTTCAATGGGCAGCACGTTTAAAATGTCCAGTGTTTGGAGAGGTGAGAATTGATCAGTTTAGTCTGATCAGAGTGAGGAAGCAGGAACACAGGTGACCTTTAAACCGTGTGTACATTCCTGCCTGTGTAAAGACTGAACAACCCACCAACTAACAACCAACAACCTGTATTTATATAGGGCCTGGAAAGGCATAAATATGACTAGATATTTTTACATCATAGGATGTGATTTTTAAATGATGTGAGTTGACAGTGAGGACAGGGGTCTAATTGAGAAATATTTTAGTCTGTTGGGCTAGTGGAACGGGTGGAACCGCTGATGAGACTGTTCAGAAAGGTACAGGGAATCCATTCGGCTCATTCATTCTTTGAGAAAGAAACCTGTGAGCTGCTGACCCTTATTGTTGGAGATGAGCGTGGAGCAAATTGGCGGAGGGATTTAGAAATGTGGTTTGCAATAGAGAGCAGGTGGCAGGGATTGTTTTTACATTTCAGGATGTCCCTGCAACAATGAAAAGATTTAACAGAGCGATTATTGTGTAACTTGGTGCAGCAATATTAGGAGTGAATGGGGAAAGCAGTTATCCCCCTGTCCACTCAGCTCCCTGTGACTTGAACATGAGGGAACAAAGGTGAGGATTTACCATGTGGAATGGCCGGGGGTGAGGGAGAGTTAGGGTTTCATTGGGAATATGTTATCAATGATGTTGGTGAGAGAGCAAGTGAGCAAATCAGTCACTGAGAATTACTATGAAGGAGTAACAAGTGCAGGCAATCATGGATAACCAGAGATATTCAGGATATGGTGAGTAGGAAAGTGAAGGCTTTTCGCGAGTACAAGGGGAGCAAATCTGCAGAGCTGTTAGTGAAGTACAGAAAGTGCAGGGTGAAACTTAACAGTACAATTAGTAAAGCAAAGAGGAGATATGAACAAACTATGGCTGGCAAAGGTAGGGAAATTCCTGTGGTGTTCTATCAACAGGTACATCAACAGCAAAAGGGTATCCAGGGTGTGTAGGGTTCATTAAGGGGACAATCTGTGGGAGGAGCCAGAGAACATTGTTAGAGTGTTGAGTTAATACTACAATCATGGAATCATCATATTTTACAGTGCAGAAAGAGGCTATTCAACCCACTGAGCCTGCACCAACAATAATACCCACCCCCGCCCTGTTCCCATAACCCCAAGTATTTACCCTGCTAATCCCCAGACATTAAGGGCAATTTACCATTGCCAATTCCACCTAACCTACACATCTTTGGAGTGTGAGAAGAAACCAGAGTACTGAAAGGAAACCCATGTAGATACAGGGAGAAAGTGCAAACTCCACACAAACAGATGCATGAGATCGGAACTGAACCCAGGTTCCTGAAGCTGTAAGGCAGCAGTGCTAACCACTGTGCCACCACTTCACACATCTTCAGTAAAGAGCATGAAAATGAAGGTATGGAATTCAGGGAGAGAGACTGCTAGGTTCTTGAGCAAATTGGCATAGGGAGGGATAAGGTATTGGAGGTATTGGAAGGCTTGGAAGTGGATAAATCGCCACGTCTGTATGAATTGTGTCCTAGTCTGCTGTGAGAGGGAAGGGACGTGTTTAAGGGCCTCTGACCCAAATGTTTAAATTCTTCCTGGCATGGGACATTTGGGTCAGAGGCACATCTAACTTTCATAATTCTGAAGTCAATAAAACTCTGCATCTCAGGACTTAACTTGTAGACAGATGTACATTAAATTTCTGTTATAGTTAACAGTAGGTTGCTGTCACACTAGCACACAAGAGAATCAGCCAATTTTGCATTGGATATTTCACACCATAATTTCCTACAATGGTTGATCATCATACAGTTAACCTCATTGGCCAGACTGAAGCAGATGTTACTGGGACTTGAATACATCTTATTTTGCAATGTGGCTGGATGGCACATTCACATCTCAGCTAATTTCCCAGACATGGTATTGTCAATAGGAATATCACATCTAGTAAGAAAATGGGACTAATGACTGGACATTAAATAGTGGAATTTTATTCAATTCTTGACACAAAAGTGATAACTTCAGCAACATTCATTCACTTTTCAGTAATTCATTTAAATACACAACTGATCAAGATACAGACACTGGAAACATGCAGCTCGTGGAATACAGTACAAATGGACAATATTTCATATCTTGTGTCTGAAAGGTCTATTGTTCAGGAACAGCAACTACATTTGTCAGAGGATTTGCCTTTACACACACAGCCATTGGCACAGTTGGTGCATCTTGTTTGTTGCATCTTTCTGTGCACTGGGAATTTCACACGTTACAATAATCCCACATTTCACCACACTGATCCATTACAACATGATTTACCTCCTTCCACCACAATGAACAAAAAAACAATATTGCCTCAAGGCATCATTTTCTTTAACGCGTCCTTTTAGACACAAACCCATCCCTAACATGCTACACTGTCATTAGAACTGTCATTTCATAATGAAGAGAATGATTTTGATCACAGGATTTGAAGTTTTATTTTTTCACCAATAACAAAAATGATCATTTCAAAAATAATTCATCCATCATCACTATTTTATACAAACACACAACTCATCAGGATACAGACACTGGGAACATGCAGCTTGTGGAACACAGTACATATGGACAATATTTCATATCTTGCGTCTGAAAGGCTTGTTGCTCAGGAACAGCAGGTACATTTCGCAGATGATTTGCCTTTACACACACAGCCACTGGCACAGTTGGTGCATCCTGCAGGACAGCAAGAGCAGCAACCTGAAAGGAGAGACAAGACACAAATAAGTAACAATCAATGAGTTCACTGAACGTCCCCACCACCCCCTCCCGCCAGTCTCCCATTCCAGCTCTCAGATCCTCCTTCAAATTCATCTGTCTCATATCCCCAAGTAACCCATCTGTAGATGATCAGCATCACTACACTTTCAGAGAAATTGCCTGTAGATGTCCCACTCACTATCTAAACAACACTATTTCTAGAGATCAGTCTAGACTATCAATACTTTCCCATGTTAAACTGAGACATTTCTTTAACTAGCAGGGTCTCTGTCTCCACATTCTTTCGGCTGGACATTGACTCAATCTGATGGCAATGAAATCAGGTGAAATGCTGGACCTTGTACTTTTCTACTGGGTTCCTCTCTGACTTGTGCCCAGAACTATCTGTCACATCAATACAATGTGAGGACTTGGAAACTCTCCCACACTGACTCACTTTTCTGGCAGCGTCCAGCTTTGCTGGTGGGACATCGGCAGTCGGAGCATCTGCAGGTGTTTTCACAGGAGCAGGATCCTGAAAAAGAGCAGAAAGACAGACATTGAGTTATGTTCAAAGCTGAGAAATGCCTCCCTCCCGTGTGGAGCGTGACCGCCTCTTTGTCACGTTCTCTTCTCCAGTCAGTTGAATAAACAGCTTCCCCGACAATGCTGCAGTCCCTCAGTGAGACTGAGCCGGCACACTGTGCTGAAAGGACTGACACCAGTCACCACTCACCATCCAGGCACACACAGGGCTTCGAGTCAGACATTTCACTAACTTCTTCTTCAGCTTCCAGTCCTCCCCAATCAGCGCTTCTCACTCTTGTGTCTTTTGCTGAATCGGAGCCGAGTTTTATGGGCTTGTGATCGGTGGAGAAACGGCTGCAAAACCGGGGAAGGGGCGGTTCCCTCCGGCCTGAATGCAGCCGGCACTCCGAACTGACTCAGCGGCTGAAAGTTTGATTTGCTCCCGGCTCCTTCACTCACAACACGGCCCAGAAAGATTTCACAATGACAGCAATTTGTCAACATTTGGTGTGGAATCAGCGTGTGTGAGAGCGTCTGCAACACGTTTCACCCCCACAGTCTGGGGACAGCCCAGGACTGCACTTTCTCTTTGAAGTTTCATTCAGTGTTTTCACTCGGGATATTTGCTACTTTCTCATTGTTCTCCCAGATCCTGTCTCCACACAATTTCTCACCTGTTTTGATATCCACAGGAGTTGACATTGATGTTGGGATTTCAATGGGCAGCACGTTTAAAATGTCCAGTGTTTGGAGAGGTGAGAATTGATCAGTTTAGTCTGATCAGAGTGAGGAAGCAGGAATACAGGTGACCTTTAAACCGTGTGTACATTCCTGCCTGTGTAAAAACTGAACAACCCACCAACTAACAACCAACAACCTGTATTTATATAGGGCCTGGAAAGGCATAAATATGACTAGATATTTTTACATCATAGGATGTGATTTTTAAATGATGTGAATTGACAGTGAGGACAGGGGTCTAATTGAGAAATATTTTAGTCTGTTGGGCTAGTGGAACGGGTGGAACCGCTAATGAGACTGTTCAGAAAGGTACCGGGAATCCATTCGGCTCATTCATTCTTTGAGAAAGAAACCTGTGAGCTGCTGACCCTTATTGTTGGAGATGAACGTGGAGCAAATTGGCGGAGGGATTTAGAAATGTGGTTTGCAATAGAGAGCAGGTGGCAGGGACTGTTTTTACATTTCAGGATGTTCCTGGAACAATGAAAAGATTTAACAGAGCGATTATTGTGTAACTGGGTGCAGCAATATTAGGAGTGAATGGGGAAAGCAGTTATCCCCCTGTCCACTCAGCTCCCTGTGACGTGAACATAAGAACATAAGAAATAGGAGCAGGAGTAGGCCATCTAGCCCTTCGAGCCTGCCCCGCCATTCAATAAGATCATGGCTGATCTGTCGTGGCTCAGTTCCACTTTCCGCCCTCTCCCCGTAACCCTTAATCGCCTCTTTTATCAAGAACCCATCAACCCGCGTCTTAAAAATATTTAGCGAGGCAGCCTCCACCACCTCAACGGGCAGAGAATTCCAGAGATTCACCACCCTTTGAGTGAAGAAGTTCCTCCTCAACTCTGTTCTAAACCGCCTCCGCTTTATCTTGAGGCTGTACCCCCTAGTCCTACTGTCTTTTTTGAGCGGGAAGAGTCTCTCCACCTCTATCCTATCCATCCCATTCATCATCTTATACATCTCAATGAGATCTCCCCTCATTCTTCTAAACTCTAACGAGTACAAGCCTAGTTTATTCAGCCTCTCCTCATAGCTCAACCCCCTCAACTCTGGTATCAGCTTAGTAAACCTCCTCTGCACTCCCTCCAAGGCCAAAATATCCTTGCGCAGGTGCGGCACCCAAAACTGCACACAGTACTCCAGCTGCGGCCTCACCAATGCCCTATACAGCTGCAGCAAGACCTCCCTACTTTTATATTCAATCCCCCTCGCTATGAAGGCCAGCATCCCATTCGCCTTCCTGACCACCTGCTGCACCTGCAAGCTGGGTTTTTGCGACTCATGCACAAGGACCCCGAGGTCCCTCTGCACCGTCGCCTGCTGCAGTTTTTCGCCACGTAAGTAATAGTCCTTCCTACCATTCTTCCTACCAAAGTGGACCACCTCACACTTGCCAACATTAAATTCCATTTGCCATTTCCTGGCCCATTCGCCCAGCCTATCTAGATCCTTCTGCAGACTCTCCACACCCTCCGCACAATTTGCCTTTCCCCCATTCTTGGTGTCATCAGCAAATTTCGACACCCTACACTCGGTTCCCTCCTCCAGATCATCTATATAAATGGTAAATAGCTGAGGCCCCAGCACCGACCCCTGGGGCACCCCACTAGTCACCAACTGCCAATCCGAATAGCACCCATTGACCCCCACTCTCTGCCTCCTATTTGACAACCAGTCCTCTATCCACGCTAACACCCTACCCCCAACTCCATGCCCCCTGACCTTCTGCAATAACCTCTTGTGAGGTACCTTGTCAAACGCCTTCTGAAAATCCAGAAAGACCACATCCACCGGCTCTCCTCTATCCACTGCCCTAGACACATCCTCATAGAACTCCAGTAAATTTGTCAGACACGACTTCCCTTTAATGAAACCGTGTTGCGTCTGCCCTATCAAGCAATTCCCTTCAAGATGCCTCGCAATTTCCTCCTTAATGACGGATTCTAACATTTTACCTACCACAGACGTTAAACTAACCGGCCTATAATTCCCCGCCTTTTGCCTGGCACCCTTCTTAAACAACAGCGTAACATTAGCCGTTTTCCAATCTTCCGGCACTTCCCCGGAATCCAGCGACGTCTGGAAAATAACCACCAAGGCATCCACTATCACCTCCGCCATTTCTTTCAGAACCCTCGGATGCATTCCATCCGGTCCTGGGGACTTGTCCACAATCAGCCCCTCCAGTCTGTCGAGCACCACCTCTCTAGTAACAGTAATGTCATTAAGACCCTCCAGTCCTACCACCTTTCCATTGCTAACACCTGGCAAATTATTCACGTCCTCCTCCGTGAAGACAGAAACAAAAAAGTTATTCAAGACCTTAGCCATATCCCCATCCCCTACCACTAGGTCCCCTTTCTCATCCTCTAAAGGACCAATGTTCACCCCAGGCAGCCTCTTCCTTTTTATATATTTATAAAAACTCTTGCTATCCTTTTTTATATTAAGTGCTAGCCCAGCTTCATAGCTTCTCCTACCCTCCTTTATCAACTTCTTTGTCAATCTTTGTTGACATTTAAACCTTTCCCAATCCTCTTCTCGCCCACTGCTCTTAGCTACTCTAAATTCCTCCGCTTTTAATTTAACACTTTCCTTCACCTCCTTCGTTATCCACGGCTGATTACCTCTCCTCCTACGGTCCTTTTTGACCATCGGAATAAATTTCTGCTGAGCACCAAGAAAGATCTCCTTAAAGATCCTCCACTGCTTCTCAGCAGACCTACCTTCCAACGTGCTCCCCCAGTCCACATTCGCCAATTCTTCTCTCATCCTACCATACTCCCCTCTATTCAAACAAAGGACGCGTATCC
The DNA here is from genome assembly GCF_965287045.1 of Carcharhinus amblyrhynchos. Taxonomy (NCBI): domain Eukaryota; kingdom Metazoa; phylum Chordata; class Chondrichthyes; order Carcharhiniformes; family Carcharhinidae; genus Carcharhinus; species Carcharhinus amblyrhynchos. The sequence continues at coordinate 49,336,935 of NC_137327.1, forward strand.
GGGAACCCACTTTCTCCTCCTCCATCTGCAACAGAAACTCCACCATACAATGATCACTCTCTCCAAGAGGATCCTTCACCGCAAGGTCCCTAATTCTACCCGCCTCATTACATAGCACCAGATCCAAGATAGCTCGCTCCCTCGTCGGCTCCAACACACACTGTTCAAGGAAATTATCCCGGCAGCATTCCAAGAACTCCTCCTCGAGCCCACCTCGTCCAACATGGATCGACCAATCAATATGCAGATTGAAATCCCCCATAACTACTGCCGTCCCATTCCTGCACGCCGCACTTATTTGCGCGTTAACAGCCCGCCCCACCTCCAGATCATTATTCGGGGGCCTATAGATGACACCCACCAGCGTCTTCCTCCCTTTGCTGTTCCTAATCTCCACCCACAACGATTCCACTTTCTGCTCTTTGGCTCCGATATCATCCCTTGCTACCACCTTGATACTATCCTTAATCAGCAGAGCTCCGCCACTCCCTCTTTCCTCCTGCCTATCCTTCCTAAACACTTGATGGCCCTGTACATTCATCTCCCAGTCCCTGTCACCTTGCAGCCACGTCTCTGTAATGGCCACCAGATCGTATCCATTTGTGTCGATCTGCGCCACCAGCTCATCCACTTTATTCCGAATGCTTCGTGCATTCAGATAAAGCGCTTTCATCCCAGCCTTCTTCTGGACCCTATTTGCCGTAACACCACCAATTGGGACATCCTCGGCCTCTTCCCTTACCTGTACCCTATCCTTAACTTTAGACCTCGTAACGTCACCTACCCTCGCACCCTCCCCCCTCCAATTAGTTTAAAGCCCTGTCTACAGTCCTCTTTACTCGATTCGCCAGCACTCTGGTCCCAGCACGGTTCAGACCAACCCCATCCCGCCCGAACAAGTCCCACCTAACCCAATACTGGTGCCAATGCCCCATAAATTCGAACCCATTCCTCCCACACCAATCCCTGAGCCACCCATTCACTTCCTTTATCCTGTCAACCCTACGCCCGTCTGCACACGGTTCAGGCAGTAGCCCAGAGATAACCACCTTGTCGGTTCTACTTTTTAATTCCATTCGCAGCTTTTCATACTCCCTCCCCAGATCCTCAGTCCGCACTTTGCCTACGTCGCTGGCACCCACATGTACTACAACAACCGGGTTCTCACCCTCCCACTCCAGATTCCTCTGCAGCCCAGCTGCGACATCCTGTGCCCGAGCACCAGGCAGACAACACACCCTTCTGTGCACTTTGTCATTGTGACAAAGGACAGTGTCAATACCCTTCACCCCACTATCCCCAATCACTACTACGTTCCTTTTCCCCTTCTCTTTGCCTATGTCCTGCTGCATCACTGTACCGTGTGCAGTTTGCTCACCAACCTCACCTGCCTCGTCCTCTTCCAGAGTGGAAGCAAGAACCTCAAACGTGTTATGCAGATTAAGAAGCTGAGGCCTCCGCTCCTCACCCCCCTTCCTCCTCCCAGCAGCCCCCTTTTGTCCCTGACCCTTAGATTTAGCCAGTCTAGGAGGGGTGGATGTCACTTGCACCCCATTGACAATGGCACCCTCTCTCCCCCTGATGAGCCTCAGTGTCTGTAGCTCAGAGGCCAGCTCATCCACCTTGAGCTGGAGCTCTTCCAGCAACCTGCACTTACTGCGGACATGGTCACTGGGAAGGACCCTGGGGTCCACCAGTTCCCACATCATACAGAAACCACACATCACATGCCCCTCCATTATTCACTGTAATTTTTTATGGGGAAAAATTTTTTTCCTTGTTTCTTGCTGTAGTAGTTTTGAAAAAATTTTTTTTTCCTTTTTTTTCAAACAAACTCACCTGGCCTTTTTTCCTTCCAGCCCTTTTTGATATTAAGCCCTATTAGCTCACTCTGCTTCCCACTCACTCCGCTGCCCGCTCAGACGCTGCCCACTGTCTACACCAGGCCTCCTTTTAAATCTGGCGCTGATTTAAAGCAGGCTGGTCCACAAATGCCTTTTAACCACTCCCTCAGAATTCTTAAAGCAGTAAATACAATAAATAAATGCTTTAAACAGTTCTACAAAGAGTAAAGTGCTTTAAACTTTTTTTAAACAGGTTTTTAACAGGTAAAATCTTAGCTCTCTCTCTGCTCCAGCAAACAACATGAGGGAACAAAGGTGAGGATTTACCATGTGGAATGGCCGGGGGTGAGGGAGAGTTAGGGTTTCATTGGGAATATGTTATCAATGATGTTGGTGAGAGAGCAAGTGAGCAAATCAGTCACTGAGAATTACTATGAAGGAGTAACAAGTGCAGACAATCATGGATGACCAGAGATATTCAGGATATGGTGAGTAGGAAAATGAAGGCTTTTCGCGAGTACAAGGGGAGCAAATCTGCAGAGCTGTTAGTGAAGTACAGAAAGTGCAGGGCGAAACTTAACAGTACAATTAGTAAAGCAAAGAGGAGATATGAACAAACTATGGCTGGCAAAGGTAGGGAAATTCCTGTGGTGTTCTATCAACAGGTACATCAACAGCAAAAGGGTATCCAGGGTGTGTAGGGTTCATTAAGGGGACAATCTGTGGGAGGAGCCAGAGAACATTGTTAGAGTGTTGAGTTAATACTACAATCATGGAATCATCATATTTTACAGTGCAGAAAGAGGCTATTCAACCCACTGAGCCTGCACCAACAATAATACCCACCCCCGCCCTGTTCCCATAACCCCAAGTATTTACCCTGCTAATCCCCAGACATTAAGGGCAATTTACCATTGCCAATTCCACCTAACCTACACATCTTTGGAGTGTGAGAAGAAACCAGAGTACTGAAAGGAAACCCATGTAGATACAGGGAGAAAGTGCAAACTCCACACAGACAGATGCATGAGATCGGAACTGAACCCAGGTCCCTGAAGCTGTAAGGCAGCAGTGCTAACCACTGTGCCACCACTTCACACATCTTCAGTAAAGAGCATGAAAATGAAGGTATGGAATTCAGGGAGAGAGACTGCTAGGTTCTTGAGCAAATTGGCATAGGGAGGGTTAAGGTATTGGAGGTATTGGAAGGCTTGGAAGTGGATAAATCGCCACGTCTGTATGAATTGTGTCCTAGTCTGCTGTGAGAGGGAAGGGACGTGTTTAAGGGCCTCTGACCCAAATGTTTAAATTCTTCCTGGCATGGGACATTTGGGTCAGAGGCACATCTAACTTTCATAATTCTGAAGTCAATAAAACTCTGCATCTCAGGACTTAACTTGTAGACAGATGTACATTAAATTTCTGTTATAGTTAACAGTAGGTTGCTGTCACACTAGCACACAAGAGAATCAGCCAATTTTGCATTGGATATTTCACACCATAATTTCCTACAATGGTTGATCATCATATAGTTAACCTCATTGGCCAGACTGAAGCAGATGTTACTGGGACTTGAATACATCTTATTTTGCAATGTGGCTGGATGGCACATTCACATCTCAGCTAATTTCCCAGACATGGTATTGTCAATAGGAATATCACATCTAGTAAGAAAATGGGACTAATGACTGGACATTAAATAGTGGAATTTTATTCAATTCTTGACACAAAAGTGATAACTTTAGCAACATTCATTCACTTTTCAGTAATTCATTTAAATACACAACTGATCAAGATACAGACACTGGAAACATGCAGCTCGTGGAATACAGTACAAATGGACAATATTTCATATCTTGTGTATGAAAGGTCTATTGTTCAGGAACAGCAACTACATTTGTCAGAGGATTTGCCTTTACACATACAGCCATTGGCACAGTTGGTGCATCTTGTTTGTTGCATCTTTCTATGCTCTGGGAATTTCACACGTTACAATAATCCCACCTTTCACCACACTGATCCATTACAACATGATTTACCTCCTTCCACCACAATGAACAAAACAGCAATATTGCCTCAAGGCATCGTTTTCTTTAACGTGTCCTTTTAGACACAAACCCATCCCTAACATGCTACACTGTCATTAGAAATGTCATTTCATAATGAAGAGAATGATTTTGATCACAGGATTTGAAGTTTTATTTTTTCACCAATAACAAAAATGATCATTTCAAAAATAATTCATCCATCATCACTATTTTATACAAACACACAACTCATCAGGATACAGACACTGGGAACATGCAGCTTGTGGAACACAGTACATATGGACAATATTTCATATCTTGTGTCTGAAGGGCCTGTTGCTCAGGAACAGCAGCTACATTTGGCAGATGATTTGCCTTTACACACACAGCCACTGGCACAGTTGGTGCATCCTGCAGGACAGCAAGAGCAGCAACCTGAAAGGAGAGACAAGACACAAATAAGTAACAATCAATGAGTTCACTGAACGTCCCCAGCCCCCCTCCCGCCAGTCTCCCATTCCAGCTCTCAGATCCTCCTTCAAATTCATCTGTCTCATATCCCCAAGTAACCCATCTGTAGATGATCAGCATCACTACACTTTCAGAGAAATTGCCTGTAGATGTCCCACTCACTATCTATACAACACTATTTCTAGTGATCAGTCTAGAATATCAATACTTTCCCATGTTAAACTGAGACATTTCTTTAACTAGCAGAGTGTCTGCCTCCACATTCTTTCGACTGGACACTGACTCAATCTGATGGCAATGAAATCAGGTGAAATGCTGGACCTTGTACTTTTCTATCGGGTTCCTCTCTCAGTTGTGCCCAGAACTATCTGTCACATCAATACAATGTGAGGACTTGGAAACTCTCCCACACTGACTCACTTTTCTGGCAGCGTCCAGCTTTGCTGGTGGGACATCGGCAGTCGGAGCATCTGCAGGTGTTTTCACAGGAGCAGGATCCTGAAACGAGCAGAAAGACAGACATTGAGTTATGTTCAAAGCTGAGAAATGCCCCCCTCCCGTGTGGAGCGGGACCGCCTCTTTGTCACGTTCTCTTCTCCAGTCAGTTGAATAAACAGCTTCCCCGACAATGCTGCAGTCCCTCAGTGAGACTGAGCCGGCACACTGTGCTGAAAGGACTGACACCAGTCACCACTCACCATCCAGGCACACACAGGGCTTCGAGTCAGACATTTCACTAACTTCTTCTTCAGCTTCCAGTCCTCCCCAATCAGCGCTTCTCACTCTTGTGCCTTTTGCTGAATCGGAGCCGAGTTTTATGGGCTTGTGATCGGTGGAGAAACGGCTGCAAAACCGGGGAAGGGGCGGCTCCCTCCGGCCTGAATGCAGCCGGCACTCCGAACTGACTCAGCGGCTGAAAGTTTGATTTTCTCCCGGCTCCTTCACTCACAACACGGCCCAGAAAGATTTCACAATAACAGCAATTTGTCAACATTTGGTGTGGAATCAGCGTGTGTGAGAGCGTCTGCAACATGTTTCACCCCCACAGTCTGGGGGCAGCCCAGGACTGCACTTTCTCTTTGAAGTTTCATTCAGTGTTTTCACTCGGGATATTTGCTACTTTCTCATTGCTCTCCCAGATCCTGTCTCCACACAATTTCTCACCTGTTTTGATATCTCCAGGAGTTGATATAGCGTCATAAATTCAGAGATTTATAGTATGGAAACGGGTCCTTCGGCCCAACTTGTCCATGCCGCCCTTTTTTAAAGCCCCCAAACTAATCCCAGTTGCCTGCATTTGGCCCATATCTCTCTATAGGCATCATAGCCATGTAACTATCTGAATGCTTTTTAAAAGACAATATTGTATCCGCCTCTACTACTACCTCTGGCAGCTGTTCCAGATACTCACCACCCTCTGTGTGAAAAAATTGCCACTCTGGACACTATATCTGTGCCCTTAAACCTTTGCCCTCTAGTTTTAGACTCTCCTATCTTTGGGAAAAGATATTGACTCTCTAATTGAGCTGTGCCCCTCATTATTTTATAGACCTCTATAAGATCATCCCTCAGCCTCCTATGCTCCAGAGAAAAAAGTCCCAGTCTATCCAGCCTCTCCTTATAACTCAATTCATCAAGTCCCGGTAGCAACCTGGTAAATCTTATCTGCACTCTTTCTAGTTTAATAATATCCTTTCTATAATAGGGTGACCAGGATTGTACATAGTATTCCAAGTGTGGCCTTACCAGTGTCTTGTACAACTTCATAAAAAGTCTGACAACACCAGGTTTAAGTGTGCTTTTACTGTGTTTACCCCAGTCCAACGCTGGCATATCCACATCATCACTTGTACAACTTCAACAAGACATTCCAACTCCTGCATTCAGTGTTCTGATGTGGGTATGCCAGCGTTGGACTGGCGTAAACACAGTAAAAAGTCTGACAACACCAGGTTTTAGTCCAACCGATTTATTTGATAATAGACTCACAAGCTTTCGGGGTTAGTCCCTTCGTCAGGTGAATGGAGAGTTCTGGCCTCAGACAGAGCATATAAAGCACAGACAGATGCTAAACTGTCTGTGCTTTATATGCTCTGTCTGAGGCCAGAACTCTCCATTCACCTGACGAAGGGACTAACCCCGAAAGCTTGTGAGTCTATTATCAAATAAATCGGTTGGACTAAAACCTGGTGTTGTCAGACTTCAGTGTTCTGACCAGTGAAACCAAGCATGCCAAATGCCTCTTCACCACTCTGTCCACCTGTGACTTCACTTTCAAGGAGCTATGAACTTGTACCCCTAGATCTCTTTGTTCTGTAACTCTCCCCAGTGCCCTGCCATTCACTGAGTAAGTCCTGCCCTGATTCAATCTACCAAAATGCATCACCCTGAAAATGTGGATAAGATAGATTGAGAAGAAGAAAGGGTTAAAATTGGGATGCGTAACTAGAAATCAGTTGAGGGATAAACTGCTTATGGAAAGGGCCTGAGGCGAGGGTGACAAGGCTCACCGAAACTATTGATCACGTTAAAGAAACTGTAATTAAAGTAATTGTGGTTCTGGCTTCGGAGGGCAGGGCCTTATCAATTGGCCTTTTGTTCTTGAAAGTAATGTAGTCAGAAACTTTAATAGCCATGTCCTTACGAGGCTATCGCCTTTTGTTCTTGGAAGTAACCTAATCAAAATGTAACAATAAAGCTATGCCCTTATTGGCTAACAGAAGTATGTGGATGTATCTCCATCGTGTATAACTGAAACTGTTTTGTAATCCAGACAGAAACTCATGAACCCATGCTTGATGCGCATGGTCTAGCGATCTCTCCTCTGACGCAATAAAGGTTTGTGGAGAAACCTGTGTCTCATCAGTTTTTGATCCGACTTCCGAAAGTGAATTACACAACCTCGTATTTGTCTAAATTAAACTCCATCTGACATTCGTCAGCTCACTGGCCCAATTGATCAAGATCGCATTGCAATTGGAGATAACTTTCTTCACTGTCCAGTATGCCACCAATCTTAGTGTCATCTGCAAACTTACTGACAATGCCTCCTATATTTTCATCCAAATCATTAATATAAATGACAGGTAACAGTGGATCCAGAACTGACCCCTGAGGCACACCAATGGTCACAGGTCTCCATCTCCCTCTGGCTTCTGTCAAGAAGACATTGATATTGGGATTTCAATGGACAGTGCATTTGAAATGCCAAGTGTTTGGAGAGGTGAGAATTGACCAGTTTAGAAAAGTGGTTTGCAGTGTAATGGGAAAAAAGCCATAAAGATGGATACCTGGCATAAAAATAGCTGCCTGGCACATGAAGGGTTAAAAGGCGTTAAGCAGGCACTGACTTTCAACGCAGATAACTCCTTGAAATTTAAACCACAGGACAGACAGCTACTTGAATTAAACATACAGGGAACAAATACTGCAGGAAGCCAAGCACCTTAAAAGATAAAGATAGTCCTGGGACAATGGGGTCTGATAGATTAGCCACAAGTAGGAACAGGAATGCATAAATGCAGGAAAACCAATTACTATATGAATAGACTGAAACTAAGTCATTGATAAAGAGGAAATGTATCCATTCATGTGATATTGAAATGATCATGCCTGTACCTGCCCATAACGATGTGTTAAACGATGTTCACCCATTTGATTACAATGATGTGTTAATGATGTCCAGTCCACCTATTGTGTAAAGGGTGTAAAGATGGACCGCTCCTATTGCATCACTGAGAGAAGGTAGCTGCCCAGTACTGCAGAGTGCCAGTGCCTTTTCTGCACGAAGCTTTGTTAAATAAAACTGTATTGTTGCACCTCCAGTTTGACTCCAAAGTGGTAATTTTCCCACAGCAGCAGTAGAGAATAGGTGGCAGGGATTATTATTACATTTCAGGATGATCCTGGAATAAGGAACAGTTTTAACAGAAACATTATTGTGTAGTTTGATGCAGCAATATTAGGAGTGAATGGGGAAAGCAGTTATCCCCTCTGCCCACTCAGCTCTCTGTGACTTGAACATAAAGGAACAGAGATGAGGATTTACCAAATGGAGTGGCCTGGTGAGAGACAGTTACGGTTTCATTGAGGTATGTCATCAATGGTGTTGATGAGAGAGCAAGTGAGGAAATCAGTCACTGAAAGATTATCACGGTGAGGGGAGAGCCACAGGCTGGAGAGTTGGAATTTTAACATTGCAGCTGTAACTAAATTGGGGGATTGTATTTTCAGGGGCAAATACAGAAGAAAGTAAAATGCTAAACATGGAATGAGGATATGGGTGGAAAGTGAGACCATTAAATGATGAAAGATATCATGGATTGTCTTGGTATAAGTAGTAAGGCCATGCAAGGTAGTAAAGTTAAGGGTGTGGTTGTCAACATGGATTGGGGATTTATGTGAAGAGAGAGGCTATGGGAGGATAAAAGGCAGTGAATTGAGTTGGGAGGGAACATTGTGAAGCAAGATGGTGGTTGCAGTCATTCAGGGCCCTCAGTGAAGTGGCTGAGGAAGATGATTAGAGAATGCTATTGACAGTGAAATGATCTCAGATGCAAAGTAGCAGATACAAGTTCTACCATCCAGCCACACCCAATAGTTACTGGTGAGGGATGAAGTAACAACTAACAGGAGGAGAAATCTCCAAAAGTATCCCCAACCTCAAAGATCAGGCAGCAAAGAACATGAGTGCAATAGACAAGACAGAAGCATTTCCACCTGTCTCCAGCCAGATTGTTGACTGGATAATACATCTGGCCTCCTGCTGTGGTCTCCAGTGTCACAGACACCAATTTTAAACACAATTTGATTTTCTCCAGTGCATATCAAGAAACATCTAAAGAGACTGAACACAGCAAAATCTCCAGGACCTGAAATCATCTTGCCAATATTCCTGAAAATTGTATAGTTAAAACAGCGTACAGCTACAACAGTGTACAGCTACGACAATGTACAGCTATGACAGTGTACAGCTACGGCAGTGTACAGCTGTAACAGTGTACAGCTACAACTTTATACAACTATAACAGTGTACAGCTACAACGGTGTATAGCTACAACAGTGTACAGCTACAGCAGTGCACAGGTCCAGCAGTGTACAGCTACAATGGTGTACAACTACAACTATGTGCTGCTACAGCAGCATACAACTACAACAGTGTACAGCTACAACTGTGTGCAGTTACAGCACTGTACAGCTACAACAGTATACAGCTACATGCAGTGTACAGCTACAACAGTATACAGCTACAGTATTGCACAGCTCCAGCTGGACATTGTGGAAAATTCCTTAGCTGTGCCTTATCCACCAAAAACAGGACAAGTTCAATGTGGGAAAAAACTTTCTCACAAGCTTCGTCTTAATGATCAGCAAAGTGATGGAAGGCGTTCTCTTCTGTGCTATTAAGCAGCACTTACTGCCCAATAATCTGCTTACCAATGGTCACTATGGGGTCCATTAGGGCTACAAAGCACATTACAGCCGTGGTCCAAACTTGGGCAATAGAGCTGAATTTCAAGTGAGATGAGTGTAATTGTACCTGAGGTCAAGGTATCATTGGATTGAGTGAGGCATCAGGAAGCTCTAACAAAACTGAAGTCAATGGGAATCAGTGGGAATCTTTTCCACAGGTTGGAGTCTTACTTAACAGGAAGGAATTGGCTTTTGGAATTCAATAATCTCAGTTCCAGGATATCACTCAGAAGTTCCTCAGGGAAGGTCCTAGTCCCAACCATTCTCAGTTGCTTCACAAATGATCTGCCTTCCATCATTAGGTCAGAAGTGGGGATGTTTGTTGATATCTAGGAAAAGAGCATTCAGAGCAGAAGCAGTCAATTCAGCTCATCGAGCCTGCTCCACCTTTAAATCAGATCTTAGCTAATCTCTCCCTGCTCTCAAATTCACCTCTCTACCTGTTCCACATATCTCTTTAACCCATTTTCTAATCAAAAATATTTCAATCTCTTTCTTGAAATCATTCAATGATTCAGACACCACTGCACTACGGCAAGTTACACAGATACAGCATCTTCTGTGAAAAGCAGTTCCTCCTCATCTCAGTTTTAACTCTACTAGCTCTTGTTCTATTTTGCCCCACAAGGAGAAACATTTGGCCAATATTCACCTGATCAATCCCTTTGAAAATTTTATATACTTTGGTCAGATCCCTCTCATCGTTCTAAACTCCAGTGAGTATAAATCCCAATTGTTTCATCTCTACACTTTCTACACTTGTCTACACTTTCATCCCTGGAATCAATCTGGTGAACCTCCTCTGAACTGCATCCAATGCCGCCATGTTTTCCCTCAAAAAAGGAGACCAAAACTAGTCACAATATTCTAGATATGGTCTCACCAATGCCCTATACAATTGCAATAACTGGAGTATGAAAGTAGAGAGATGTTCTTTTGCAATAACATTCCATTTAAGAACATAAGAACATAAGAACATAAGAAATAGGAGCAGGAGTAGGCCATCTGGCCCTTCGAGCCTGCCCCGCCATTCAATAAGATCATGGCTGATCTGTCGTGGCTCAGTTCCACTTTCCCGCCCTCTCCCCATAACCCTTAATCCCCTCTCTTATCAAAAACCCATCAACCCGCTTCTTAAAAATATTTAGCGAGGCAGCCTCCACCACTTCAATGGGCAGAGAATTCCAGAGGTTCACCACCCTTTGAGTGAAGAAGTTCCTCCTCAACTCCGTTCTAAACAGCCCCCCCTTTATCTTGAGGCTGTGCCCCCTAGTCCTACTGTCTTTTTTGAGCGGGAAGAGTCTCTCCACCTCTATCCTATCCATCCCATTCATCATCTTATACGTCTCAATGAGATCTCCCCTCATTCTTCTAAACTCTAACGAGTACAAGCCTAGTTTATTCAGCCTCTCCTCATAGCTCAACCCCCTCAACTCCGGTATCAGCCTAGTAAACCTCCTCTGCACTCCCTCCAAGGCCAAAATATCCTTGCGCAGGTGCGGCGCCCAAAACTGCACACAGTACTCCAGCTGCGGCCTCACCAATGCCCTATACAGCTGCAGCAAGACCTCCCTACTTTTATATTCAATCCCCCTCGCTATGAAGGCCAGCATCCCATTCGCCTTCCTGACCACCTGCTGCACCTGCAGGCTGGGTTTTTGCGACTCATGCACAAGGACCCCGAGGTCCCTCTGCACCGTCGCCTGCTGCAGTTTTTCGCCATGTAAGTAATAGTCCTTCCTACCATTCTTCCTACCAAAGTGGACCACCTCACACTTGCCAACATTAAATTCCATTTGCCATTTCCTGGCCCATTCGCCCAGCCTATCCAGATCCTTCTGCAGACTCTCCACACCCTCCGCACAATTTGCCTTTCCCCCAATCTTGGTGTCATCAGCAAATTTCGACACCCTACACTCGGTTCCCTCCTCCAGATCATAAATTTACCTTTTTTATTACATGCTATACCTGCGTAGTGACTTTTTGCAATTCAAGAGCATAGACCCCAGATCCCTCTGCCCAAATGCATTTTGAATCTGCTTTCCATTCTGACTATCATTTACTTTTCTATTTTTTTCAGCCAAAATGGATAACCTCTCGCTTATTCACATTAAACTCCATCTGCCAAATTTTGACCAATTCTCCGAGCCTATCAATATTCATCTGTAGAATCTTTATGTCCTCTTCACTGCCTGCTTTCCCATATATTTTAGTATCATCTGCAATCTTTGCTTTGTTACACTCTGTCCCTGCTTGTAGATGATTTATATAGATTGTGAACAGTTGAGGTCCAAGGACTGACCACTGCAGCACCCCACTAGTTATATTTCGCCTTCCCAAGAAGGACCTCTGGTTTCCATCAGTCAGCCAATTTTCAATCCAATCAAGTAATCTATCCCCAATCCCTTGCAAACTAACCTTGAAGTCTTTCATTGTAATGTGTGAAAAAGGCAGCCAATATGTGCACAAGAGGATCCCACAAACAGGCTGCACCAACTATGCTAATGGCTGTATGTGTAAAGGCAAATCCTCTGACAAATGTAGCTGCTGTTCCTGAACAATAGGTCATTCAGACACAAGTTATAAAATATTGTCCATATGTACTGTACTCCACAAGCTGCATGTTCCCAGTGTCTGTGACTTGAAGAATCGTGTGTTTAAATAAAGTCATGAAAAGTGATTGAATTCAATAGAATTTATCAGTTGTGTCAAAATTGAATAAGATTCCATTATGTAATGTCTAGTTATTAGTCCCATTTTGTTACTTAAAGATGTGAAATTCCTTATGACAGCACAACATCTTAGGAAATTAAGTGAGATCTAACTGCACTATCCAGCTACACTGCAAAATAATATGTATTCAAACTACAATAGCATCTTTTTCAGTCTGGTCAATGAGGTTAAGCTATAAGATGATGAATCATTGAGGAGTGAATGATTCAATGGCAATACTGCTGACTCACTGATGCACAGTGTAGCTGCACCCTATTATTAACTATAACAAAATTAGATGTAGGCCTGACTCATCTATCTATAAGTTAGGTCCTGAGGAGCAGAGTTTTGTTGACCTCAGGTTTTTGAAGGTTAGATGTGGGGCAAAGGGTCAAGAATGTGCTGGAATCAGAAATCTGAAGAAGACAAAGGAATGAATGAGAATTTGAAGTGCAAATGGTCTGATGTAATGGTTGAGTCGAGCAATGTTAAAGAGATGGAAATAAGCAGCCAAATGACAGCACCCAAATGTGGTGAAAAGCTGGCCACAGGATCGAATATGACCCCAACATTGCAAACTGACAGGATAAGTGGAGTAAGAAAAGACTGTAGTATAAGAGCCTGATGAAGAAAGGGTCAACATAGTAAGAAGTCTCACAACACCAGGTTAAAGTCCAATAGGTTTATTTGGTAGGAAAGCCACTAGCTTTCAGAGTGCTGCCCCTTCATCAGGTGAGTGGGAGTTGTGTTCACAAACAGGGCATATAGAGACACAAACTCAAATTACAGAATAATGGTTGGAATGCGAGTCTTTATGGGTAATCAAGTCTTAAAGGTATAGACAATGTGAGTGGAAAAAGTGTTAAGCACAGGTTAAAGAGATGTGTATTGTCTCCAGCCAGCACAGTTAGGGAGATTTTGCAAGCCCAGGCAAGTCATGGGGGTTACAGATAGTGTGACATAAACCTAAGATCCCGGTTGAGGCTGTCCTTGTGTGTGAGAAACTTGGCTATCAGTCTCTGCTTAGCGAATCTGCGTTGTGTGTCGTGAAGGCCGCCTTGGAGAACGCTTACCCAAAGATCAGAGGCCGAAGCCTGTGATCGCTGAAGTGTTCACCAACAGAAAAAGAACAATCTTGCCTGGTGATTGTAGAGCAGTGTTCATTCATCCGTTGTTGTAGTGTCTGCATGTTCTCCCCAATGTACCATGCCTCGGGACATCCTTTCCTGCAGCGTATCAGGTAGACAACATTGGCCGAGTTGCAAGAGTATGTACTGGTTGGTGCTCTCATTTGAGATGATGGCATCCATGGTGATGATCCGGCACATCTTGCAGATGTTTCTGTGGCAGGGTTGTGTGGTGTCATGGTCATTGTTCTCCTGAAGGCTGGTAGTTTGCTGCGGACAATGGTCTGTTTGAGGTTTGCAGTTGTTTGAAGACAAGAAATCAGGTGTGGGGATGGCCTTGGCGAGATGTTCATCTTCATCAATGACACGTTGAAGGCTCTGGAGAAGATGTCATAGCTTCTCCACTCTGGGGAAGTATTGGACAACAAAGGGTACTCTGTCCACCATGTTCCGTTTTTGTCTTCTGAGGAGGTCAGTGTGGTTTTTTGTTGTGGCGCATCAGAACTGTCGATCAATGAGTCAAGCACCATACCCTGTTCTTATGAGGGCATCTTTCCCCATCTGGAGGTGTCTGTTGTGATCCTCCTCATTTCAGCAGAACCTGTGTATATGGAGGGCTTGTCCAAGGAGCAGCGCAGCAAGTGTTCTGAATGCTAGTGGCTTTTGCTACCAAATAAGCCTGTTGTACTTTAACCTGCTGTTGTGAGACTTCTTACTGTGTTTACCCCATCCAATGCCAGCATCTCCACATTTAGACAGGAAAGACAGGAACAGAACCCGGTGAGAACACACAAAAATACCCAGGAGGGAGAAGAAATCTAAAGAATCACACGAGGAGAAATTGGATAGTTTGTCCTCACAGAAACAAGTGACCAATATTTCAGTTTACAGACGGATTGGTCTGAGTGGAACCATATGAAGGAAATGGCACTGAGCAAGGTACTGAAGGAGATGGGGTACGTGTCATTGACCATATCAAAGGTTGCAGGGTGAGCAGCAATAATGGGCTCAGATTATAATCACAGAGGATGTCATTGTGACTTTGGGTAGAGTCCTCACAGTGGTGTAATGGGGAGAATCCTGATTAGAGAGAATCTATCAGGAAATTCTGGGAAAGTTGTGTGTAAGCCTGTATGATGACAACAATTTCAAGGGCTTAGCAGGGTAAGGGGCTCGTTGTTGATGAGACAGTAGTTCTGAAAGACAGAGAGCAAGGGAAATTTCGAAATGGAATTTTTTGCATTTGTAAAGTGCCTAATCAAGTTTGTACATGACAGTCAATCATTCTGTCAGTTTTTCTCTCTCTCTCTCCCTCTCTTAAGTAGCCCCTCGGGACTGAGGATGACTTTCTTCCACTCAAGGGTTGTGGGCACTGAGGTGAATATAAAGCTTAATGCTGGGTCCACAAACTGTGCCACAGAATGGGTAGGCAGTGTTTGATGGAGTGGGTGGCAAGCTTGAACATAACATAAGAACATAAGAAATAGGAGCAGGAGTAGGCCATCTAGCCCTTCGAGTCTGCCCCACCATTCAATAAGATCATGGCTGATCTGTCGTGGCTCAGTTCCACTTTCCTGCCCTCTCCCCATAACCCTTAATCCCCTCTCTCATCAAAAACCCATCAACCCGCGTCTTAAAAATATTTAGCGAGGCAGCCTCCACCACTTCAACGGGCAGAGAATTCCAGAGATTCACCACCCTTTGAGTGAAGAAGTTCCTCCTCAACTCCGTTCTAAACCACCCCCCTTTTATCTTGAGGCTGTGCCCCCTAGTCCTACTGTCTTTTTTGAGCGGGAAGAGTCTCTCCACCTCTATCCTATCCATCCCATTCATCATCTTATACGTCTCAATGAGATCTCCCCTCATTCTTCTAAACTCTAACGAGTACAAGCCTAGTTTATTCAGCCTCTCCTCATAGCTCAACCCCCTCAACTCCGGTATCAGCCTAGTAAACCTCCTCTGCACTCCCTCCAAGGCCAAAATATCTTTGTGCAGGTGCGGCGCCCAAAACTGCACACAGTACTCCAGCTGCGGCCTCACCAATGCCCTATACAGCTGCAGCAAGACCTCCCTACTTTTATATTCAATCCCCCTCGCTATGAGTTCTGGAATGCTCCTCCCACTGTCTGTGCTTGGCTTCCACAGACTGAAGACACTCAACCTGGCACCTTCACTGTCTTACTCGAGACAGTGCAAACGTTATCTCTAGTTTGGACTGTGTCAAACATGAGGTCCCTGCAAATTGGTGGGACTGTTACGTTTTTCCAGGGAGGTTTCAAGGACATTCCCTGAAACATTTCCGCTGCCTTCCTGGTAACTGCTTGCAGTGATGTAGGTCAGAATAGGGAGCTTGTTTTGGAAGTTTTGAATCAGGCATGTGGACCATGTGGTCCACCCAATGTACCTGATAGACCAGCACCAGGATCTTCACAATGGGAATGTTGACCTGAGAGAGGACGCTGACATTGGAGCATCAATTCTGCCATGGAATTTGTAGGACTTTGTAGTGGAGTCCGATGGTATTTGTCCAGGGATTGAAGGTGGTTGCTGTACATTGTCAGCTGGGACAGTGGATAAACTCGACTGTAGCATTTTTAATTTTGGAAACTTTACCATTTATAACAGCTGCCACACTCTATCTCTCCTCTCGGCCAATAACTGGAGTTTTGTGGGTTTTGCATTCACTGAATTGGTGCTGGAGAAAAAGCAAAGGACACAGAGATTAGAGCCAGCCGCGTGGACCAGTGGACAATGAACCAGCTCAGCACTATTTCAAACACACAACTTTTCATTGCGCTCAGCAGCTCAATTGTCTGGAAGCTGCGCAGAGCTGTGTAGGAGTTTTGGACAGAAACCAGTGCCGGGATTTGAGTGTGATTTCAGATTTGAAATTAAAGATTGCCAACAGGATTCTTTCTGGTTCTAGATATTTCCAGAGCGAATAACAATCTTCAGTGCAGTTCAGTCTTTACACAGACAGGAATGTGTATTCCTGCTTCCTCACTCTGATCAGACTAAACTGATCAATTCCCACCTCTCCAAACACTGGACATTTCAAACTTGCTGCCCATTGAAATCCCAATATCAATGTCAACTCCTGTAGATATTAAAAATATGTGGGGAAAACAATGAGAAAGTAGCAAATATCCCGAGTGAAAACACTGAATGAAACTTCAAAGAGAAAGTGCAGTCCTGGGCTGTCCCCAGACTGTGGGGGTGAAACGTGTTGCAGACGCTCACACACACGCTGATTCCACACCAAATGTTGACAAATTGCTGTCATTGTGAAATCTTTCTGGGCCGTGTTGTGAGTGAAGGAGCCGGGAGAAAATCAAACTTTCAGCCGCTGAGTCAGTTCGGAGTGCCGGCTGCATTCAGGCCGGAGGGAACCGCCCCTTCCCCGGTTTTGCAGCCGTTTCTCCACCGATCACAAGCCCATAAAACTCGGCTCCGATTCAGGAAAAGGCACAAGAGTGAGAAGCGCTGATTGGGGAGGACTGGAAGCTGAAGAAGAAGTTAGTGAAATGTCTGACTCGAAGCCCTGTGTGTGCCTGGATGGTGAGTGGTGACTGGTGTCAGTCCTTTCAGCACAGTGTGCCGGCTCAGTCTCACTGAGGGACTGCAGCATTGTCGGGGAAGCTGTTTATTCAACTGACTGGAGAAGAGAATGTGACAAAGAGGCGGTCCCGCTCCACACGGGAGGGGGGCATTTCTCAGCTTTGAACATAACTCAATGTCTGTCTTTCTGCTCTTTTCAGGATCCTGCTCCTGTGAAAACACCTGCAGATGCTCCGACTGCCGATGTCCCACCAGCAAAGCTGGACGCTGCCAGAAAAGTGAGTCAGTGTGGGAGAGTTTCCAAGTCCTCACATTGTATTGATGTGACAGATAGTTCTGGGCACAACTCAGAGAGGAACCCGGTAGAAAAGTATAAGATCCAGCATTTCACCTGATTCCATTGCCATCAGATTGAGTCAATGTCCGCTCCCGCCCAAAAAAATGTGGAGATAGGGACCCTGCTAGTTAAAGAAATGTTTTCGTTTAACATGGGAAAGTATTGATATTCTAGACTGATCACTAGTAGTAGTGTTATAGAGATATTGGGTGGGACATCTTCAGACAATCTCACTTACACGTGTAGTGATGTTGATCATCTACAGATGGGTTACTTGGGGATATGAGACGGATGAGTTTTTGAGGGGTGAGCTGAGTGCTGGAATGGGAGACTCTGCAGGGGATTATCAATGAACTCATTGATTGTTACTGATTTGTGTCTTTGTCTCTCCTTTCAGGTTGCTGCTCTTGCTGTCCTGCAGGATGCACCAACTGTGCCAGTGGCTGTGTGTGTAAAGACAAATCCCCTGCCAAATGTAGCTGCTGTTCCTGAACAACGGGCCCTTCAGACACAAGACATGAAACATTGTCCATATGTACTGTGTTCCACAAGCTGCATGTTCTCAGTGTCTGTATCCTGATGATTTGTGTGTTTGTATAAAATAATGAAAATGAATGAGTTATTTTTGAAATTATCATTTTTGTTATTGATGAATAAATAAAACTATTTCAAATCCTGTGATCAGAATCATTCTCTTCATTATGAAATGACATTTCTAATGACAGTGCAGCATGTCGGGAACGGGTTTGCGCCTAAATCGGACACATTGAAGAAAATGATGCCTTGAGGTAATACTACCTTTTTGTGCATTGTGGTAGAAGGAGGTAAATCATGTTGTGGTGAAATGTGGAGTCAGTGGTTTGACGGTGTTGTTTCAGCATTAGGATTCATGTTGGTTAGTTTGCTGTTTCCAATTTCAACATCAACATGCAAATGATGGTAAATCAGGAGAATCTTGTTTTGACATGAGTGCTATTCTGTCGCATTAACCCCCCAGAGTATGACAATGTAAAGAAAGGAAAATAAAGATTAGCATTTACACGATCAGTGGCTGTTTACACGCAGGTTATAACTAATGAAAGGAGCATAATGAAAAGAGAGAATGTGGTACAGTGGTTAGCACTGCTGCCTTGCAGCACCAGGACCCCGGGTTCATATCCAGCCTCAGGTGATTGTATGTGTGGAGTTTGCACATTCTCCCCATGTCTCTGTGGGTTTCCACCGGGTGCTCCGGTTTCCTCTCACAATCCAAAGATATGTGGGTTAGGTTGATTGGCCATGCTAAATAGTGTTGGAGAATAATGTGTGGGATTCTGGGGCTAGGACCTGGGTGGGATTGTTGTCTTTGCAGGTTGAATTGGACAAATGGCCTCCTTCTGCACTGTATATTTTATGAAATAATGTTATTGTAATGTGTGTAATAGGTAGTCAACATGTGCACAGGAGGATCCCACAAACAGGATGCACCAATTGTGCCACTGACTGTGTATGTAAAGGCAAATCCTCTGACAAATTTAGTTGTTGTTCCTGAACAACAGGCCCTTCAGACACAAGATATGAAATATTGTCCATATATACTATATTCCACAAGCTGCATGTTCCCAGTATCTGTAAATTGATGAATTGTGTGTCTAAATGAAGTCACGAAAAGTGAATGAATATTATTAAAATTATCCTTTTTGTGTTAAGAGTTGAATAAGATTCCATTATTTGCTGACCTGTGATCAATCCAATTTTCATACTTAATGATCTGTTATTCCCAATGACAGCACCTTGTCTGGCCAATTAGCTGATATCCAACAGTACCATCCAGCCACATTGCAAAATAATATGTATTCAAGCTACAGTAACATGTGTTTCAATCTGGTCAATGAGGTTAAGCTATATGATGATGAACCATTGAGGAGTGAATGATCAATGGCAATACTGTTGACTCTCTCTCATTCACTAATGTAGCTGCATCCTGCTGTTAACTATACAGAAAATTAGATGTCAGCCTGTCCCATTTGCCTACATGTTAGGTCCTGAGAAGCAGAGTTTTGTTGACCACAGGTATACAAAGGATAGAATGTGGGGTCCAGGATCAAGAATGTGTTGAAATTAGAAATCAGGAGAAGACAAAGGAATGGACGAGAATTTCAAACGCAGATGATCCGATGCAATGGTTGAGTCGAGCAATGTTAAAGAGATGGAATTAGGCAGCCAAATGACAGCACCCAAATGTAGTGAGAAGCTGGCCTCAGGATCAAATATGACCCCAACATTGAAACGTCTTCAGTCTCAGGGTGTTGCAAGGCAAAAGGATGGGGTCAGTGTCCAGAGACAAGGCTGGGGCGGCTAAAGCAGCAACAGCTTTGTACTTCCAAATATGTAATGCAAGGAAATTTCTTATTTTCCAGTACTGAAATCTGCTGTTGTTAAGAAAGTGTGGAGGGCAGCGAGAGGCAGTGGTGAGTGAGACCTGGGTTCCATTAGTGTAAATGTGGACACTGAGGTTTTGGCGTGATGTCACCAAGGGAGATGAGAAATGGGAGAGGGCCAAGGTTAGATTTTTGGTGGACACCTCCAGAAATAGAGTGCACGAACAGGAAGAGTATACATAGCAGGCTGTTTTAGGTCCACACACTGTGCAACAGAGTGGGTAGGTAGTGTTTGATGGGGTTGATGGCAAGTTCGGGTTCTTGAATGCTCCTTCCACTGTCTGTGCTTGGCCTCCACCTGCACCTGCAGAAGACACTTGAAATGTCTGGCACCTATGCCGATACTTTATCTCCAGTTTGGAGGGTCTCGAACAATCAGTTTCTGCAAATTGGTCAAGTTGTTACATTTCTTTCTCACGGACATTTTGAGGACATTCCCTGAAACATTTCCATTGAATTACTGGTAACCGCTCACTGTGATGCAGGTCAGAGTAAGGAGCTTGTTTTGGGAGTCTTGAATCAGGCATGTGACCAATCCAATGTACCTGATTAACCAGAACCAGGGTCTTCGCAATGAGAATGTTGGCCTGAAGAGAGTACACTGATATTGGAGCATCAGTTTTCCTATTGAAGTTGCAGAATTTTGTAGGGAAATCCTGGTGATATTTTTCTCCAGGGATTGAAGTGTTTGCTATCCATTGTCCATGTGTCTGACACATACAAGAAGGCAGGTAGCACTTCAACACTGTGCTCAGAATTCTGTCAGTCACACAACAATAAGAGGGCAGTCAGGAAGAGGCGAAATACTTTCAAAGAATAATCACTATTGTAATGTAGAGAAACACCACAGGATCTTTACTCACAGGAAGATCCCAGCAATTTCAAGAAGTAAAATGACCAGGTCATTCATTTTAATGATGTTAATAGAGATCTGCGTGTCCACTGGAACAGTGCGTAAACTGAAATGTAGAATTTTAGTTTTGTAAACTTGATCATTTACAACAGATGCCACACTCTCTCTCTCCTCAGTAATTGGAGCTTTGTGGGTTTCATTAACTGAATTGATGCTGGAGAAAAAGCAAAGGACACAGAGATTAGAGCCAGCCGTGTGCACCAGTGAACAATGAACCAGCTCAGCACTATTTCAAACACACAACTTTTCACTGCAGTCAGCAGCTCAATTGTCTGGAAGCTGCACAGAGCTGTGTAGGAGTTTTGGACAGAAACCAGTGCCGGGATTTGAGTGTGATTTCAGATTTGAAATTAAAGATTGCCAACAGGATTCTTTCCGATTCTAGATATTTCCAGAGCGAATAACAATCTTCAGTGCAGTTCAGTCTTTACACAGACAGGAATGTGTATTCCTGCTTCCTCACTCTGATCAGACTAAACTGATCAATTCCCACCTCTCCAAACACTGGACATTATAAACGCGCTGCCCATTGAAATCCCAATATCAATGTCAACTCCTGTCGATAAGTGAGAAACTGTGTGGAGACAGGATCTGGGAGAGCAATGAGAAAGCAGCAAATATCCCGAGTGAAAACACTGAATGAAACTTCAAAGAGAAAGTGCAGTCCTGGGCTGTCCCCAGACTGTGGGGGTGAAACATGTTGCAGACGCTCTCACACACGCTGATTCCACACCAAATGTTGGCAAATTGCTGTCATTGCGAAATCTTTCTGGGCCGTGTTGTGAGTGAAGGAGCCGGGAGCAAATCAAACTTCCGGCTCACCCGGGACACGGAAATGACTCAGCGGCTGAAAGTTTAATGGTGGTATTTCCATGCATTTGCTGCTGTTGCCCTTGTCGGTGGTTTTGGTACCGGGTTTGGTACCAGGTGGTATCTTTGTGGCACAGTGGCACAGTGGTTAGCACTTCTTCCTCATAGTCCCAGGGACCTGGCTTCCATGCTTCTGTCACTGTCTGTATGGGGCTTGCACATTTTCCCCATGTCTGCATGGGTTTCTTTCATGTGCTCCGGTTTCCTCCCATAGTCCAAAGATGTATGGTTTCTGTGTATTGACCATGTTCATTGCCCCCTTAGTGTCCCAGGGTGCATAGGTTGGCGGTATTAATCTGATAAATATCAGGTTACAGGGATAGGGCATGGGTGGGATTGTTATCAATGCAGACTTAATGGATGAATGGATTTCTTTTGCACTGTATGATTTCTATAGTTTCTGTGGAAGGCACTGTTGACAGTGATTTGATGAGTTGCTGCAGTGCATGGTTTACGCTACTGCAAGTGTGCACGGGTGTTGGAGGGAGGGAATGTTTAGGGCCAATCATGGAGTGCTATGTGTAAGGACAGCTTTGTCCTGGGTGGTGTGAAGCGTTGTTGGAGACACGTTCATCCAGGTAAGAGGAGAGTGTTCCATCACACCTCTACCTTGTGTTTTGTAGATAGTAGACAGGTTTTGGAGACTCAGGAGGTGAGTTTTTCACCACAATATTTCTCGGCATTTAACCAACTTCTGCCACCACTGTATTTATCCGGCCTGTGCATTTCAGTTTCTACTCAGTGGTCACACCCCAAGATCTTGCCAGAGTGTCTTCAGTGATGGCAATGCTGTTGAATATAAACGGAGATGGTTGGAGTCTCACTTGTTGGAAATGTTCATTGTCTGACACCTGTCTGTTACAGAATGTTACTTGCCATGTTTTATTTGCCATCCACATTATGTTTTATATAGACATGGACTGCTGCACAGCCTGAGGAGTTGTGAATGGTGCTGAACTTTTTACAATTATTAGCAAACATCCCCATTTCTGACTGATGACCAAAAGAAGCTCATTCATGAAGCAACAAAGAATGGTTCATCTTAAGACACTGTGCTGAGGAATTCCTGCATGATGTCTTGGAGCTGAAATGACTGAGCTCCAATCCCCTCTTCCTTCCTGCTCAAGAAGACTCCAAGCCGTGGAGAAGATTGCCCTTGAATGCCATTGACTCCAGATTAGTTAGAGCTTCCTGAAGTCTCACTCAATCAAATGATATCTTGACATCGAGTGCAACTGCATTCACCTCACTTCTGAAATTCAATTCTATTGCACAGATTGAGGCCAAGGCTAATGTGCTAATTTGCCCTAATGGACCTCCCACTGAGCATTGGTGAGCAGATTATTTAACAGTAAGTGGTGTTTGAAAGCACAATAGAGAACACCTTCCATCTCTTTGCTGATCATTTTGACTCGGCTCATGGGGAAGATCTGGACCACACTGGACTTGTCCTAATTTTAGTGGTTAAGACATAGCTGAGGAGTTTGCCATGTTGCCTGGCTGTATACTGTTGCAGCGGTACACTGTTGTTGTTGTACACTGTTGTAGATGCACACTGTTATAGCGGTACACTGTTGTATGTCTACACTGTTGTAGTGTCTATTGCTGTAGTAATACATTGTTATGTCTGTACATTGATGTAACTGTACACTGCTTTTTCTATAACTTGGTGTAACTCTACACTATTGCAGCTTTACATGTTGTAGGTGTACATTGTTGTCATTGTACACTGTTGTAGCTGCACACTGTTATGGCTGTACATTGTTGTACCTGTACACTGTTGTAGCTGCACACTGCTATTGCTGCGTGCTTTTGTGGCTATACATTGATGCAGCTGTCCAGCGTTCTAGCTGTACACTGCTATAACTATACACTGTTGTGATTGTACATTGAAGTTGGTGTACACTGTTGTAGATGTATGCTGTTGTCATTGTACAGTTTTGTAGCATACACTGATTTGATTTATTATTGTCACATGTATTAGCATACAATAAAAATCATTGCTTTTGCATGCTATACAGACAAAGCACACCATTCATAGAGAAGGAAAGGAGAGAGTGATGACTGTAGTGTTACAGTCATAGCTAGAGTGTAAGAAGAGATCAATTTAATGCAATGTATGTCCATTCAAAAGTCTTTTGGCAGGAGGGAAGAAGCTGTTCTTCTGCCATTCTAGCTGCACACTATTGTAGCCATTGTGGCTGTACAATGTTGTGGCTATACTCTTCTGTTTTTGCACATAAAAACCAATCCCCAATTTAGTTACAGCTGCAATGTTAAAGTTCCAACTCTCCAGCCATGGCACACGAACTACCACCCCCCTCCCCCCACCCATCACCAACCCCTCCGCCCCTCCCCCACCATCCCCACGGTAATAGTTCTTAAGTGACTGGCTCACTTGCTCTTTCACCAACACCATTGATGATATAATCCCAATGAGCCCCTAATTCTCCCTCACCCTGACCACAGATGGTAAATCCTCATCTCTGTTCCCTTCTGTTCAATTCACAGGGAGCTGAATGGACGCAGGTGGGGATAACTGCTTTCCCCATTCACTCCTAAAATTGCAGCGCCAAATTACAGAATAATCATTCTGTTGAAACTGTGTATTATTCCAGGATCTTCCTGAAATGTAAAAACAATCCCTACCACCTGTTCTCTACTGCAAACCACATTTCTAAAGCCCTCCGCCAGTCTGCTCCATCCTCACCTCCAACAATAAGGGTCAGGAGCTCATAAATCCATTTGTCAAAGGCCGAATGGATTCCCTCTAACTTTCTGAACTGTCTCATCAGCGGCTTTCACCCGTTCCGCTCGGCCACCAGACAAAAATATTTCTCAATTAGATCCCTGTCCTCACTCTCAACTCACATCATTTAAAAATCACATCCTTGTTTTAACAAAAATATCTGTAAAGTATCTTTGGACATATTTGTTCAATGCCAGGCGCTATATAAATACAGATTATTGTTATTATTATATCATCAATGTACTGTACAGTAGTTCAGTCTTTACACAGACAGGAATGTGCACACGGTTAACATAAGAACATAAGAAATAGGAGCAGGAGTAGGCCATCTAGCCCTTCGAGCCTGCCCCGCCATTCAATACGATCATGGCTGATCTGTCGTGGCTCAGTTCCACATTCCCGCCCTCTCCCCATAACCCTTAATCCCCTCGCTTATCAAAAACCCATCAACCCGCGTCTTAAAAATATTTAGCGAGGCAGTCTCCACCACTTCAACAGGCAGAGAATTCCAGAGATTCACCACCCTTTGAGTGAAGAAGTTCCTCCTCAACTCCATTCTAAACCGCCCCCCCCCTTTATCTTGAGGCTGTGCCCCCTAGTCCTACTGTCCTTTCTGAGCGGGAAGAGTCTCTCCACCTCTGTCCTATCCATCCCATTCATCATCTTATACGTCTCAATGAGATCTCCCCTCATTCTTCTAAACTCTAACGAGTACAAGCCTAGTTTATTCAGCCTCTCCTTATAGCTCAACCCCCTCAACTCCGGTATCAGCCTAGCAAACCTCCTCTGCACTCCCTCCAAGGCCAAAATATCCTTGCGTAAGTTCCTGCTTCCTCACTCTGATCAGACTAAACTGATCAATTCTCACCTCGCCAAACACTGGACATTATAAACGTGCTGCCCATTGAAATCCCAATATCAATGTCAACTCCTGTAGATAAGTGAGAAACTGTGTGGAGACAGGATCTGGGAGAGCAATGAGAAAGTAGCAAATATCCCGAGTGAAAACACTGAATGAAACTTCAAAGAGAAAGTGCAGTCCTGGGCTGTCCCCAGACTGTGGGGGTGAAACGTGTTGCAGACGCTCTCACACACGCTGATTCCACACCAAATGTTGGCAAATTGCTGTCATTGTGAAATCTTTCTGGGCCGTGTTGTGAGTGAAGGAGCCGGGAGAAAATCAAACTTTCAGCCGCTGACTCAGTTCGGAGTGCCGGCTGCATTCAGGCCGGAGGGAGCCGCCCCTTCCCCGGTTTTGCAGCCGTTTCTCCACCGATCACAAGCCCATAAAACTCGGCTCCGATTCAGGAAAAGGCACAAGAGTGAGAAGCGCTGATTGGGGAGGACTGGAAGCTGAAGAAGAAGTTAGTGAAATGTCTGACTCGAAGCCCTGTGTGTGCCTGGATGGTGAGTGGTGACTGGTGTCAGTCCTTTCAGCACAGTGTGCCGGCTCAGTCTCACTGAGGGACTGCAGCATTGTCGGGGAAGCTGTTTATTCAACTGACTGGAGAAGAGAATGTGACAAAGAGGCGGTCCCGCTCCACACGGGAGGGAGGCATTTCTCAGCTTTGAACATAACTCAATGTCTGTCTTTCTGCTCTTTTCAGGATCCTGCTCCTGTGAAAACACCTGCAGATGCTCCGACTGCCGATGTCCCACCAGCAAAGCTGGACGCTGCCAGAAAAGTGAGTCAGTGTGGGAGAGTTTCCAAGTCCTCACATTGTATTGATGTGACAGATAGTTCTGGGCACAACTCAGAGAGGAACCCGATAGAAAAGTACAAGATCCAGCATTTCACCTGATTTCATTGCTATCAAATTGAATGTATGTCCAGACTAAAGAATGTGGAGGCAGGAATCCTTCTGGTGAAAGAAATGTCTTCCTTTAACACTAGATCACTAGAAATAGTGTTATAGAGAAAGTGAGTGGGACATAAGAACATAAGAAATAGGAGCAGGAGTAGGCCATCTAGCCCTTCAAGCCTGCCCTGCCATTCAATAAGATCATGGCTGATCTGTCGCTGCTCAGTTCCACTTTCCCGCCCTCTCCCCATAACCCTTAATCCCCTCTCTTATCAAAAACCCATCAACCCGCGTCTTAAAAATATTTAGCGAGGTAGCCTTCACCACTTCAACGGGCAGAGAATTCCAGAGATTCACCACCCTTTGAGTGAAGAAGTTCCTCCTCAACTCCGTTCTAAACCGCCCCCCCTTTATCTTGAGGCTGTGTCCCCTAGTCCTACTGTCTTTTTTGAGCGGGAAGAGTCTCTCCACCTCTATCCTATCCATCCCATTCATCATCTTATATGTCTCAATGAGATCTCCCCTCATTCTTCTAAACTCTAACGAGTACAAGCCCAGTTTATTCAGCCTCTCATAGCTCAACCCCCTCAACTCCGGTATCAGCCTAGTAAACCTCCTCTGCACTCCCTCCAAGGCCAAAATATCTTTGCGCAGGTGCGGCGCCCAAAACTGCACACAGTACTCCAGCTGCGGCCTCACCAATGCCCTATACAGCCGCAGCAAGACCTCCCTACTTTTATATTCAATCCCCCTCGCTATGAAGGCCAGCATCCCATTCGCCTTCCTGACCACCTGCTGCACCTGCAAGCTGGGTTTTTGCGACTCATGCACAAGGACCCCGAGGTCCCTCTGCACCGTCGCCTGCTGCAGTTTTTCACCACATAAGTAATAGTCCTTCCTACCATTCTTCCTACCAAAGTGGACCACCTCACACTTGCCAACATTAAATTCCATTTGCCATTTCCTGGCCCATTCGCCCAGCCTATCTAGATCCTTCTGCAGACTCTCCACACCCTCCGCACAATTTGCCGTTCTCCCAATCTTGGTGTCATCAGCAAATTTCGACACTCTACACTCGATTCCCTCCTTCAGATCATCTATATAAATGGTAAAAAGCTGAAGCCCCAGCACCGACCCCTGGGGCACTCCACTAGTCACCATCCGCCAATCCGAATAGCACCCGTTGACCCCCACTCTCTGCCTCCTATTTGACAACCAATCCTCTATCCATGCTAACACCCTACCCCCAACTCCATGTCCCTCGACCTTCTGCAATAACCTCTTGTGAGGTACTTTGTCAAACGCCTTCTGAAAATCCAGAAAGACCACATCCACCGGCTCTCCTCTATCCACTGCCCTAGACACATCCTCATAGAACTCCAGTAAATTTGTCAGACACGACTTCCCTTTAATGAAACCGTGCTGCGTCTGCTCTATCAAGCAAAATCAAGCATCTTCAGGCAATCTCTTTCACATCGTGTTGTGATCCTCTACAAATGAGTTACTTGGGGATATGAGACAGATGAATTTGTGCGGGAGGAATTGAGTGCTAGAATGGCAGGCTGTGAGGCGGGGGGTGAATGATGGGGACGGTTTCAGTGAACTCATTGATTGTTACTGACTTGTATTTTTTTCTCTTCTTTCAGCTTGCTGCTCTTGCTGTCCTGCAGGATGCACCAATTGTGCCAATAGCTGTGTGTGTAAAGAGAAATCCTCTGCCAAATGTAACTGCTGCTCCTGAACAAGTCTTTCCGACACAAGATGTGAAATATTGTTCATATGTACTGTATTCCACAAGCTGCATGTTCTCAGTGTCTGTATCCTAATCAGTTGTGTGTTTGTATCAAATAATGATGATTAGTGAATTATTTTTGAAATGATCAGTTTTGTTATTGGTGAATAAATAAAACTACTTCAAATCCTGTGATCAGAATCATTCTCTTCATTATAAAATGATATTTCTAATGACAGTGCAACATGTTGGGGACGAGTTTGTGACTAAACAGGACTCATTGAAGAAAATTGAGGCAATATTGCCCTTTTGTGCATTGTGGTGGAAGGAGGTAAATCATGTTGTGATGAATCAGTGCGGTGAAAGGTGGAGTCGGTGGTTTGATGCTGGTGTTGCTTAAGCATTAGGATTCATCTTGATTAGTTTGCTGGTTACAGTTTCAACAGGAACCTGCAAATGATGGTAAGTTTGGAGAATATTGTTTTGAATGGTTGCTGCTCTGTCACATTAACCCCACAGAGTGTAACAATATAAAAAAAAGAAAATAAAGATTTGCAATTGTGCTGGGACTTTGATAATCACTGAATGTTTCAAAGCACTTTATCACCAATGAAAGGAGCATAATGAAGGGAGAAAACATGGCACAGTGGTTAGAACTGCTGCGTCACAGTGCCAGAGACCTGGGTTCAAATCTGGCCTCGGGTATCTGCCTGTGTGGAGCTTAACAATTCTCCCCTTGTCTCTGTGAGTTTCCATGGGTGCTCCGATGTCCTCCCACAGTCCAAAAATCTGTTGGTTAGGTTGATTGGCCATTCTAAATAGTATTGGGGGATTTGGAGGGTGAAGAATGGGGTTATGGGGATACAACCTGGACACAATTGTTGTCATTTCAAGCTAGATGAGACAAATGGCTCTTTCTGCGCTGTAGATTCCATGATATTATTGTAATGTATGAAATTACCAGCCAATATATGTACAGGAGGATCCCAACAGGGTGCATCAACTATACGATTGACTGTATGTGTAAAGGCAAATCCTCTGAAAAATTTAGTGTTGTTCCTGAACAACAGGCCCCTCAGGCACAAGATATGAAATATTGTCCATATGTACTGTATTCCATAAGCTGTGTTTTCCCAGTATCTGTAACTTGATGAATTGTGTGTTTACATAAAGTCATGAAAAGTGAATGAGTATTATTGAAATTATCCTTTTTGTGTCGGGAATTGAATAAAATTCTGTTATTTGATGTCCTGTGATCAATAGCATTTTTGTACTTAAGGATCTGATATTCCTAATAACAGCCCAATGCCTGACAAATTAATTGAGATCTGAATGTACTATCCAACCACTTTGCAAAATAATATGTATTCAAGCTGCAGCAACATCCGTTTCAATCTGATCAGTGAGGGTAAGCTATATGATGATGAACCATTCAGGTATGAATAATTTAATGGCAATACTGCTGAGTCTCTCATGCAGTGTAGCTGCATTCTTTTGTTGACTATACAAGAAATTAGACGTAAGCCTGTCCCATCCATCTATAAGTTAGTCCGGAGAAGCAGAATTTTGTTGTCCTCAGGTTTATGAAGGTTAGAATGTGGGGCAAGGGGTCAAGAATGTGTTGAAATCAGAATTCAGGAGAAGACAAAGGAATAGATGAGAATTTCAAATGCAGATGGCCTGATGCAGTGGTTGAGTTGAGCAATGTTAAAGAGGTGGAAATAGGCAGCCAAATGATGGCACATAAATGTGTTCAGAAGCTGACCTCAGGATCAAATATGACACCAGCATTGCAAACTCTCTGCTTCAGAGAATTGCTAGGCAGAGAAATGGGGTCGCTGTCCAGAAACAAGGCAGGTTTCGCAGGTAACAGCATTGTACTTCCAAATGTGTAATGCAAGGAAATTTCTGATTTTTCAGCACTGGAGTCTGCTGTAGCTAAGAAAGAGTGGAGGTATGGAGAGAGGTGGTGGTGAGGTAGACCTGGGTTCCATCAGTGTAAATGTGAACACTGAGGTTTTGGTATGATGTCACCAAGGGGTATCGTGTAGATGAGAAATAGGAGAGGGCCAAGTATAGATCTTTGGTGGACACCTCCAGAAATAATGGTGCAGCAACAGGAATAGATTACATTGCAGGTTGTTTTGGGTCTAAGACTGGAAAGACAAGAATGGAACCCGGTGAGAACACACTCAAATGTACACCCAGGATGGAGAAGAAATCCAAAGAATCACATGTGGAGGGATCAGATGTCTTGTCCACACAAAAACATGTGACCCGTATTTCAATCTATAGATGGATTGGTCTGAGTGGAACCGTGTGACGGCAATGGCACTGAGCAAGGTATTGAAGGAGATGGGAAGAACACACTCAAATAAACACAACAATAAGAGGGCACTCAGGAAGAGGTAAAATGCTTTCAAAGAATAATCACTATTGTAATGCAGGGAAACACCACAGGAGCTTTACTCACAGGAAGAATCACATGAGGAGTAATCAGATGGCCTGTCCACACGGAAACATGTGACCTGTATTTCAGTCCACAGACGAATTGGTCTGAGTGGAACCATGTGAGGGCAACGGCACTGAGCAAGGTATTGAAGGAGATGGGAGACGTATCATTGGCCATGTTAAAGGCTGCAGGGTGATTGAGCAGCAATAATGGGCTCTGATTATAATCATAGAGGATGTCCTTCTGACTATGGGTAGAATCCTCACGGTGGTATAATGGGGTGAATCCTGATTGGAGAGGATCTATCAGGAATTTCTGGGGAAGATTTGTGTAAACCTGGAAGATGACAAAAAGATCCTGGAATTAGGAGAGGATGGGGCTCGTTGTTGAGGAGACATTTGCTCCGAAGGACAGACAGCAAACTCAACAGGAAATTTCGGAGACGAATATATTAAATTTGCAAAGTGCCTAACTGGGCCTGTACAGAACTGTCAATCATTCTGTTAGTATTTCCTCTCTCTCTCTTACGTAGCCCCTCCAGACTGAGGATGACTTTGTTCCACTCCAGCGCTGTGAGTTCTAAGGTGACTAAAATATGCCATGTTGGGTCCGCACACTGTGTCACAGAGTGGGGTTGGTAGTGTTTGATGGAGCGGGTGGCAAGCTCAGGTTCTGCAATGCTCCTTTTGCTGTCTGTTCTTGGCCTCCACCTGCTGAAGGCACTCCAAATGTCTGGCACCTTCGCAGATACTTTATCTCCATTTTGGAGAGTCCTGAACTATCAGCTCCTGCAAATCGGTGAGGTTGTTATATTTCTTTCAGGGATGTTTTGAGAACATTCCCTGAAACATTTCCGCTGCCATCCTGATAACTGCTTGCTGTGATGAAGGTCAGAGCAAGGAGCTTCTTTTGGGAGTCTTCAATCAGGCATGGCGACCACATGGCCCACCTAATGTACCTGATTAACCATAACCAGGGCCTCCACACTGGGAATGTTGGCCTGAGAGAGGACACTGATATTGGAGCATTGATTCTATTATTGAACGTGCAGGATTTTGTAGGTGTGTCCTGGAGATATTTTTCCACGGATTGGAAGTGTTTGTGCATTACCCATGTCTCTAACACATACAGGAGGGCAGGGAGAACTGCAGCCTGTGCTCAGATTTCTGTCAGTCACGTATCAATAAGAGGACATTTCAAACGTGCTGCCCATTGAAATCCCAATACAATGTCAACTCCTGCAGTTATCAAAACAGGTGAGAAACTGTGTGGACACAGGATTTGGGAAGAACAATGAGAAAGTAGCAAATATCCCCCAGAGAAAACATTGAATGAAACTTCAAAGAGAAAGTGCAGTCCTGGACTGCCTCCAGACTGCGGGGGTGGAACATGTTGCAGACGCTCACATACACGCTGATTCCACAAAAAATGTTGACAAATTGCTGTCATCTTTCTGGGCTGTGTTGTGAGTGAAGGAGCCGGGAGCAAATCAAACTTCCGGCTCATCCCCGCCCTGAATTCACCCTGACTCAGCGGCTGAAAGTTTGATTTGCTCCCGGCTCCTTTACTCACCACACAGCCCAGAAAGATTTCTCAATGACAGAATTTGGATCGGCTCCTTTGTGATTGGAAACATTGACAGAGTGACTCCAATCAAACTCCAGTCTCCAAGGGGTACACAGGTTCCTCTCCATTCCCCCGCTTACATCCTCGTTCAGCCATGGGTGTGACTGGGAACTGCTTTCCCCCTTCCCCGCCAGATCTGGCCACTCCAGATTACACACTATCCCCTTCTCCTCTACGAGCTTAAAATCCTCCTGGAATACAAAAAATCTCTGTCCCGCCAAACTTTATCTTTGAAAGCTTGCCCCAAGAAATATGTTTTATCCTTTCCAGAAATGTGGGCGTCAGTGACAAGGAAAAGGTTTATTCGCAATCCCTAATTTTCCTTGCAGGGTGCTGTTCATCCAGCTTCGTGACCTGCTGTAGGACATGTGGTGTAGGTGCAGACACAGTGCGGTTAGCTCCAGTGAATGAACAATGATATAATTCAGAATCAGGATGGTGAGTGGCTTGGAGGGGAACTTGCAAATGGAGGTATTTCCATGTATTTATGTCCTTATCCTTCGAGGTGGTTGTGATAGCAGGTTTGGCAGGTGCTTTCGAAGGAGACTCGATAAGTTCCTGCAGTGCATGGTTTACACTGCTGCCAGTGTACACAGACGATGGAGCGGTGAATGTTTAGCGCCAATCATGGGGTGCCAGTTATCAGGACAGCTTTGTCCTGGACGGTGTGAAGAGTTGTTGGAGTCACATTAATCCAGGCAAGGGGAGAGTGTCCTATCGTAATTCTGACTTATGCTTTTTAGATGGTGGAGAGGTTTTGGCGAGTCAGGAGGTAAGTTGGTCACTGCAATAATTCCCAACCTCTAACCAGCTCTTGCCACCACAGTATTGATCTGACTGGTGCAGTTCATTTTCTGATCAATGGTGAACACCCCACCCCCGGCCCCCGCACCCTCCTCCCCCTCCTCCAGGATCTTGCCAGAGGGGATTCAGTGATGGTAACGCCATTGAATATAAATGGAGATGGTAGGAGTCTCTCTTGTTGGAGATGGTCTTTGCCTGGCAATTGTGTGTTGCAAAATGTTGCTTGCCACTTTATATCCCACACCTCTATGCTGTCCACGTTGTGCTTTATACAGATATGGACTGCTGCAGTCAGAGGAATCGTGACTGGTGTTGAACATTGTGAAATTATCAGGAAATATCCCCATTTCTGACCCTATGACTGAAGAAAACTCATTGGTGAAGCAACCGAGAATAGTTCAACTTGGCACACTGCCCTGAGAAACTCCTGCATGATATCCTGGAGCTGAAGTGATTGAGCTCCAACCCCGACTTCCTTCCTGCTCAAGAAAACTCCAACCCGTGGAAAAGATTCCCCTTATTTACCATTGACTTCAGATTTGTTAGAGCTTCCTGAAGCCTCACTTGGTCAAATGATACCTTGACATTGAGTGCAACTGCATTCACCTCAGTTCTGAAACTCAGCTCTATTGTCCAGCTTTGACCATGGCTGCAATGTGCTAAATGGCCCTAATGGATCCCACACTGAACATTGGTGAATAGATTATTGAACTGTAAGAGTTGTTTGATAGCACAGTTAATAACACCTTCCAACTCTTTGTGGGCCATTAAGATTAGGTTCATGGGGAAGGTCTGGACCACACTGTACTTGTTCTGATTTTAGTGGATAGGACACAGCTGAGGAATTTTCCATGTTGCCTGGCTGTAGCTGCAACTGTTGTAGCTGTACACTTCCATCTGTACATTGATGTAGCTGCACACTTCTGTAACTGTACACTGTTGGAGCCGCACACAGTTGTAGATGTACACTGTTGTATCTGAACACTGTTGGAGTTGTACACTGGTGTAGCTATATATTGGTTTAGCTGTACACTCTTGTAGCTGTACTTTGGAGCAGCTGTATAGTGTTGTAGTTGTACACTGTTGGAGTTGCACACTGTTGTATCTGTACATTGGTTAGCTGTGTACTGTTGTAGGTGTACCCTGTTGTTTTACACTGTTGTACACTGTTGCAGCTGTACATTGCTGCAGCTGTACACTGCTGTGGCTGTACTCTGCTATAGCTGCGCATTTTTGTAGCAGTGCACTGTTGCAGTTGTACACTGTTATAGCTGTACCGTATTGTAGCTGTAGAAAGAAGTCTCACAACACCAGGTTAAAGTCCAACGGGTTTATTTGGTAGCACGAGCTTTCAGAGCGCTGCTTCTTTATTAGGTGAGTGTACTAATAAACCAAATAAACCTGTTGGTCTTTAACCTGGTGTTGTGAGACCTCTTACTCTGCCCACTCCAGTCCAACGCCTGCATCTCCACATCAATGTAGCTGTATATTGTTGTGTCTGTATATTGGTGTAGCTGTACACTATTGTAGCTGTACACTGTGGTAGCGTACACTGTTTGTTTTGGTTTATTATTGTCATGTGTATTAGAATACAGTGAAAACTATTGTTTCTTGCCCTCTAAACAAAACATACTGTCCTTAGAGAAAGAAAGGAGAGGGTGCAGAATGTACTGTTACAGTCATAGCTAGGATGTAGGGAAAGATCAACTTAATGCAAGGTAGGTCCATTCAAACGTCTGATGAAAAGAAAGCAAATCTAGTGAAAACACTGAATGAAACTTCAAAGAGGAAACGCAGTCCTGGGCTGCCCCCAGACTGTTGGGGTGGAACGTGTTACAGACGCTCACACACACGCTGATTCCACAAAAACTGTTGACAAATTGAGAAATCTTTCTGGGCCGTGCTGCGAGTGAAGGAGCCGGGAGCAAATCAAACTTTCAGCCGCTGAGTCACTTCGGGGTGCCGTGTGCATTCAGGCCGGAGGGAGCCGCCCCTTCCCGATTTTGCACCCGTTTCTCCACCGATCACAAGCCCATAAAACTCGGCTCCGATTCCGCAAAAGGCACAAGAGTGAGAAGCGCTGATTGGGGACGACTGGAAGCTGAAGAAGAAGTTGGTGAAATGTCTGACTCGAAGTCCTGTGTGTGCCTGGATGGTGAGTGGTGACTGGTGTCAGTCCTTTCAGCACAGTGTGCCGGCTCAGTCTCACTGAGGGACTGCAGCATTGTCGGGGAAGCTGTTTATTCAACTGACTGGAGAAGAGAATGTGACAAGGAGGCGGTCCCGCTCCACACGGGAGGGGGGCATTTCTCAGCTTTGAACATAACTCAATGTCTGTCTTTCTGCTCTTTTCAGGATCCTGCTCCTGTGAAAACACCTGCAGATGCTCCGACTGCCGATGTCCCACCAGCAAAGCTGGACGCTGCCAGAAAAGTGAGTCAGTGTGGGAGAGTTTCCAAGTCCTCACATTGTATTGATGTGACAGATAGTTCTGGGCACAACTGAGAGAGGAACCCGATAGAAAAGTACAAGATCCAGCATTTCACCTGATTTCATTGCTATCAGATTGAGTCAACGTCCGCCCAAAAATGTGGAGATAGGGACCCTGCTAGTTAAAGAAATGTCTTTTAACATGGGGAAAGTGATTTTATTCTAGACTGATCACTAGTAGTAGTGTTATAGAGATAGTGAGTGGAACATCTTCACGCAATCTTCTGACAGTGTAGTGATGCTGATCATTTACAGATGGGTTACTTGGGGAAATGAGATGAGTTTGTGAGGTGGGGGGGGGAGATGCTGAGTGCTGGAATGGGAGGCGCTTGGTGGGGGGGGGAGGTTTATCAGTGAACTCATTGATTGTTACTTATTTGAGTCTTGTCTCCTTTCAGGTTGCTGCTCTTGCTGTCCTGCAGGATGCACCAACTGTGCCAGTGGCTGTGTGTGTAAAGACAAATCCTCTGCCAAATGTAGCTGCTGTTCCTAAACAACAGGCCCTTCAGACACAAATGAAATATTGTCCATATGTACTATGTTCCACAAGCTGTGTGTTCCCAGTATCTGTATCTTGATGAGTTGTGTGTTTGTATAAAATAATGAAAATGAATGAGTTATTTTTGAAATTATCATTTTTGTTATTGATGAATAAATAAAACTACTTCAAATCCTGTGATCAGAATCCATTCTTTTCATTATGAAATGATATTTCTAATGACAGTGCAGAGTGTGGGGGATGGGTTTGCGCCTAAACTGGTTCCATTGAGGAAAATGATGCCTTGAGGTAATACTGCCTTTTTGTGCATTGTGGTGGAAGGAGGTAAATCATGTTGTGATGGATCAGTGTGGTGAAAGGTGGAATCAGTGGCTTGATGGTGTTGCTTCAGCATTAAGATTCATCGGAGGTTAGTTTGCTGTCTACAATTTCAACAGCAACCTGCAAATGATGGTAAGTCAGGAGAATATGGGTGCTATTCTGTCACATTAACTCCACAGAGTGTGACAATAGAAAGAAAGGAAAATAAAGATTAGCATTTACACCAGGATTTTCATGATCACTGGCTGTTTAAAGCAGGTTATAACCAATGAAAGGAGCATAATGAAAAGAGAAAATGTGGTTTAGTGGTTAACACTGCTACCTCACAGCACTAGAGTCCCAGGCTCATGTGCAGCCTCAGGGGTTGTCTGTGTGGAGTTTACACATTCTTCCCTATGTCTCTGTGGGTTTCCACCTGGTGCTGCAGTTTCCTCGCTCAATCCAAAGGTTTGTGGGTTAAGTTGATTGGCCATGCTAAATAGTGTTGGAGGATAATGAGTGGGATTCTGGGGCTAGGACCTGGGTGCGATTGTTGTCTTTGCAGGTTGAATTGGACAAATGGTCTCCTTCTGCACTGTATATTTTATGAAAGAATGTTATTGTAAAGTGTGAAATAGCTAGTCAATATGTGCACAGGAGGATCCCACAAACAGGATGCACCAATTGTGCCACTGACTGTGGGTTAATAAAGGCAAATCCTCTGACAAATTTGACAAATTCCTGAACAACAGGTCCTTCAGACACACACTATGAAATACTGTCCATGTGTATTGTATTCCACAAGCTGTATTTTCCCAGTGTCTGTAAATTGATGAATTGTGTGTTTAAATGAAGTCATGAAAAGTGAATGAATGTTATTGAATATCCTTTTTGTGATAAGAATTGAATAAGATTCTGTTATTTGATGTCCTGTGATCAATCCTATTTTCATACATAAGGATCTGTTATTCCAAATGACAGCATCTTTTCTGACCAATTAGCTGATATCCAACAGTACCATCCAGCCACATTGTGAAATAATCTGTATTCAAGCTACACTAACATCTGTTTCAATCTGGTCAATGAGGGTAAACTGAATAATGATGAACCATTGAGGAGTGAATGATTCAATGGCAATACTGCTGACTGTCTCTCATGCACTAGTGTAGCTGCATCCTGCTGTTAACTATCCAGGAAATTAGATGTGAGCCTGTCCATTTGACTACACGTTAGGCCCTGAGAAGCAGAGTTTTGTTGACCTCAGGTATACGAAGGATAGAATGTGGGGTGAAGGATCAAGACTGTGTTGAAATTAGAAATCAGAGGAAGACAAAGGAATGGATGAGAATTTCAAGCTCAGATGATCTAATGCAGTGGTTGAGTCGAGCAACATTAAAGAAATGGAAATAGGCAGCCAACTGACAGCACCCAAATGTGGTGAGAAGCTGGCCTCAGGATCAAATACGACCCCAACATTGAAAACTGACGTCTTCAGCCTCAGGGAGTTGCAAGACAGAAGGATGGGGTCAGTGCCCAGAGACAAGTCTGGGGCGGCTAAAGCAGCAACAGCTTTGTACTCCCAGATATGTAGTGTAAAGAAATTTCTTATTTTCCAGTACTGAAGTCTACTGTTGTTAAGAAAGTGTGGAGGGGCAGAGAGAGGTGGTGGTGAGTGAGACCTGGGTTCCATCAGTGTAAATGTGGACATTGAGGTTTTGGTATGATGTCACCAAAGCACGGCATGTTGATGAGGGCCGAGGATAGATTTTTGGTGGACACCTCCAGAAATAATAGTGCAGGAGCAGGAAGAGTACACATAGCAGGCTGTTTTGGATCTAAGACTGGAAAGGCAAGAACACACTCAAATAAACACAACAATAAGAGGGCACTCAGGAAGAGGTGAAATGCTTTCAAAGAATAATCACTATTGTAATGCAGGGAAACACCACAGGCTCTTTACTCACAGGAAGAATCACATGAGGAGTAATCAGATGGCCTGTCCACGCAGAAACATGTGACCTGTGTTTCAGCCTACAGATGAATTGGTCTGAGTGGAACCATGTGAGGGCAATGGTACTGAGCAAGGTATTGAAGGAGATGGGAGATGTATGATTGGCCATGTTAAAGGCTGCAGGGTGATTGAGCAGTGATAATCAGCTCTGATTATAATCATAGAGGATGTCATTGTGACTTTGGGTAGAATCCTCACAGTGATGTAATGGGGAGAATCCTGATTAGAGACGATCAATCAGGAAATTCTGGGAAAGATGCGTGTGAACCTGTAAGATGACAAAAAGATCCTGCAATTAGGAGAGGATGGGGCTGATTGTTAAGGAGACACATTCTTTGAAAGACTGACAGCAAACTCAACAGGAGATTTGAAAGGGGAATTTATTGAATTTGCAAAGTTCCTAACCATGTGTGTAAAGAACTGTCAATCATTCTGTCATTCTCTCTCTCTCTTAGGTAGCCCCTCAGGATTAAGGATGACTTTCTTCCACTCCGGCGTTGTGGGCCCTGAAGTGACTTAAAAGCTCAATGCTGTGTCCACACACTGTGCCACAGAGTGGGGTAGGTAATGTTTGATGGGGTTGGTGC
Source organism: Carcharhinus amblyrhynchos (assembly GCF_965287045.1). Lineage (NCBI taxonomy): Eukaryota > Metazoa > Chordata > Chondrichthyes > Carcharhiniformes > Carcharhinidae > Carcharhinus > Carcharhinus amblyrhynchos. The sequence continues at coordinate 49,375,738 of NC_137327.1, forward strand.
CAAGCTCGGGTTCTTGAATGCTCCTTCCGCTGTCCGTGCTTGGCCTCCACCTGCACCTGCTGAAGGCATTCAAAATGTGGCACCTTCGCGGATACTTTACCTTCAGTTTGGAGGGTCTGGAACAATCAGTTTCTGCAAACTGGGGAGGCTGTTACATTTCTTTTTCAGGGACATTTTGAGAACATTCCCTGAAACATTTCGATTGAATTACTGCTCACTGTGATGCAGGTCAGAGTAAGGAGCTTGTTTTGGGAGTCCTGAATCAGGCATGTGGACCATGTGGCCCACCCAATGTACCTGATTAACCAGAACCAGGGTCTTTGCAATGGGAATATTGGCCTCAGAGAGGACATTGATATTGGAACATCAGTTTTCCCATGGATTTTGTAGGGAAGTCCTGGTGATATTTCTCCAGGGATTGAAGTGTTTGCTATCCATTGTCCATGTATCTGACACATACAGGAAGGCAGGTAGCACTTCAACACTGTGCTCAGAATTCTGTCAGTCACACAACAATAAGAGGGCACTCAGGAAGAGGTGAAATATTTTCAAAGAATAATCACTATTGTAATGCAGGGAAACACCACAGGATCTTTACTCACAGGAAGATCCCAGCAACATCAATAAGTAAAACGACCAGGTCATTGATTTTAGCGATGTTAATGGAGATCTACGTGTCCACTGGGACAGTGAGTAAACTCAAATGTAGATTTTTAATTTTGTAAACTTGATCATTTACAACAGATGCCACACTCTCTCTCTCCTCCACCAGCAACTGGAGTTTTGTGGGTTTCATTAACTGAATTGGTGCTGGAGAAAAAACAAAGGGCACAGAGATTAGAGCCAGCCGTGTGCACCAGTGGACAATGAACCAGCTCAGCACTATTTCAAACACAAAACTTTTCATTGCAGTCAGCAGCTCAATTGTCTGGAAGCTGCGCAGAGCTGTGTAGGAGTTTTGGGCAGAAACCAGTGCCGGGATTTGAGTGTGATTTCAGATTTGAAATTAAAGATTGCCAACAGGATTCTTTCTGATTCTAGATATTTCCAGAGCGAATAACAATCTTCAGTGCAGTTCAGTTTTTACACAGACAGGAATGTGCACACGGTTCACAGGTCACCCGTATTCCTGCTTCCTCACTCTGATCAGACTAAAGTGATCAATTCTCACCTCTCCAAACACTGGACATTATAAACGTGCTGCCCATTGAAATCCCAATATCAATGTCAACTCCTATAGATATCAAAACAGGGTGAGAAACTGTGTGGGCACAGGATTGGGGAGAGCAATGAGAAAGTAGCAAATATCCCGAGTGAAACACTGAATGAAACTTCAAAGAGAAAGTGCAGTCCTGGGCTGTCCCCAGACTGTGGGGGTGAAACATGTTGCAGACACTCACACACACGCTGATTCCACACCAAATGTTGGCAAATTGCTGTCATTGCGAAATCTTTCTGGGCCGTGTTGTGAGTGAAGGAGCCGGGAGCAAATCAAACTTCCGGCTCACCCCCGCCTGAATGCACCCGGGACACCGAAATGACTCAGCGGCTGAAAGTTTGATGGTGGTATTCCCATGCATTTGCTGCTGTTGCCCTTGTCGGTGGTTTTGGTACCAGGTTTGGTACCAGGTGTTATCTTTGCGACACAGTGGCACAGTGGTTAGCACTTCTTCCTCATAGTCCCAGGGACCTGGCTTCCATGCTTCTGTCACTGTCTGTATGGGGCTTGCACATTTTCCCCATGTCTGCATGGGTTTCTTTCATGTGCTCCGGTTTCCTCCCACAGTCCAAAGATGTATGGTTTCTGTGTATTGACCATGTTCATTGCCCCCTTAGTGTCCCAGGGTGCATAGGTTGGCAGTATTAATCTGATAAATATCAGGTTACAGGGATAGGGCATGGGTGGGATTGTTATCAATGCAGACTTAATGGATGAATGGATTTCTTTTGCACTGTATGATTTCTATAGTTTCTGTGGAAGGCACTGTTGACAGTGATTTGATGAGTTGCTGCAGTGCATGGTTTACACTACTACAAGTGTGCACGGGTGTTGGAGGGAGGGAATGTTTAGGGCCAATCATGGAGTGCTATGTGTAAGGACAGCTTTGTCCTGGGTGGTGTGAAGCGTTGTTGGAGACACGTTCATCCAGGTAAGAGGAGAGTGTTCCATCACACCTCTACCTTGTGTTTTGTAGATAGTAGACAGGTTTTGGAGACTCAGGAGGTGAGTTTTTCATCACAATATTTCTCGGCATTTAACCAACTTCTGCCACCACTGTATTTATCCGGCCAGTACATTTCAGTTTCTACTCAGTGGTCACACCCCAAGATCTTGCCAGAGTGTCTTCAGTGATGGCAATGCTGTTGAATATAAACGGAGATGGTTGGAGTCTCACTTGTTGGAACTGTTCATTGTCTGACACCTGTCTGTTACAGAATGTTACTTGCCATGTTTTATTTGGTATCCACATTATGTTTTATACAGACATGGACTGCTGCACAGTCTGAGGAGCTGTAAATGGTGCTGAACTTTTTACAACTATTAGCAAACATCCCCATTTCTGACTGATGACCAAAAGAAGCTCATTCATGAAGCAACAAAGAATGGTTCATCTTAAGACACTGCCCTGAGGAATTCCTGCATGATGTCCTGGAGCTGAAATGATTGAGCTCCAATCCCCTCTTCCTTCCTGCTCAAGAAGACTCCAAGCCATGGAGAAGATTCCCCTTGATTGCCATTGACTCCAGATTAGTTAGAGCTTTCTGAAGCCTCACTCAATCAAATGATATCTTGACATCAAATGCAACTGCATTCACCTCACCTCTGAAATTCAATTCTATTGCACAGATTGAGGCCAAGGCTATAATGTGCTAAGTTGCCCTAATGGTCGTCCCACTGAGCACTGGTGAACAGTAAGTGGTGTTTGAAAGCACAGTAGACCTTCCATCTCTTTACTGATCATTTTGACCAGGCTCATGGGGAAGGTCTGGACCACACTGCACTCATCCTAATATTAGTGGATAAGACATAGCTGAGGAGTTTGCCACATTGTCTAGCTGTACAGTGTTGTAGCTGTACACTGTTGCAACTGTACACTGTTGCAGTGGCACACTTGTCATTGTACACTGCTGTAGGTCTACATTGTTGTAGCGTACATTGATGTAATAGTACACTGTTATATCTGTAGATTGATGTAGCTGTACACTGTTGTAACTATACACTGCTTTTTCTATAAATTTGTGTAACTCTACAATGTTGCAGGTGTACGCTGTTGTAGGTGTACATTGTCATCATGGTACACTGTTGTAGCTGCACATTGTTGTACCTGTACAGGGTTGTAGCTGCTAACTGCTATCGCTGTATACTGTTGTGGCTATACATTGATGTAGCTGTCCAGTGTTCTAGCGGTACACTGCTAAAGCTATACACTGTTGTGATTGTACATTGAAGTAGCTGTACACTGTTCTAGCTGTACAGTGTTGTCACTGTACAGTTTTGTAGCATACACTGTTTGATTTGATTTATTATTGTCACATGTATTAGCATACAATAAAAAGCATTGCTTTTGCATGCTATACAGACAAAGCATACCATTCATAGAGAAGGAAAGGAGAGAGTGATGATTGTAGTGTTACAGTCATAGCTAGGGTGTAAAGAAAGATCAATTTAATGCAAGGTACGTCCATTCAAAAGTCTTTTGGCAGGAGGAAAGAAGCTATTCTTGAGTCATTCTAGCCGTACACTTTTGTAGCCATTGTGGCTGGACAATGTTGTGGCTATACTCTTCTGTTTCTGCACATAAAAACCTATCCCCAATTTAGTTATAGTTGCAATGTTAAAGTTCCAAGGAAGGAGCCGGGAGCAAATCAAACTTTCAGCCGCTGAGTCACTTCGCAGTGCCGGCTGCATTCAGGCCGGAGGGAGCCGCCCCTTCCCCGGTTTTGCAGCCGTTTCTCCACCGATCACAAGCCCATAAAACTCGGCTCCGATTCAGCAAAAGGCACAAGAGTGAGAAGCGCTGATTGGGGAGGACTGGAAGCTGAAGAAGAAGTTAGTGAAATGTCTGACTCGAAGCCCTGTGTGTGCCTGGATGGTGAGTGGTGACTGGTGTCAGTCCTTTCAGCACAGTGTGCCGGCTCAGTCTCACTGAGGGACTGCAGCATTGTCGGGGAAGCTGTTTATTCAACTGACTGGAGAAGAGAATATGACAAAGAGGCGGTCCCGCTCCACACGGGAGGGAGGCATTTCTCAGCTTTGAACATAACTCAATGTCTGTCTTTCTGCTCTTTTTCAGGATCCTGCTCCTGTGAAAACACCTGCAGATGCTCCGACTGCCGATGTCCCACCAGCAAAGCTGGACGCTGCCAGAAAAGTGAGTCAGTGTGGGAGAGTTTCCAAGTCCTCACATTGTATTGATGTGACAGATAGTTCTGGGCACAACTCAGAGAGGAACCCGATAGAAAAGTACAAGTTCCAGCATGTCACCTGATTTCATTGCCATCAGATTGAGTCAGTGTGGAGAGAGAAACCCTGCTGGTTAAAGAAATGTCTCAGTTTAACCTGGGAAGGTGTTCATTTTCTCGACTGATCATTAGAAACAGTATTGTAGAGAAAGTGGGCCTGATTTTACCATCAAGTTGCACCTGTTTTTTGGGTGCGAAAACTTGGTAAAGTGGGACATGAGGCAAGTAACGTGATCAGCACCCACCTCTATGCAGGTTCCCCCTTTACCAAGACCTGAAAATAGCCACGATCAGGACTGTATCCAAAACGGGTGTGACGGTGACTTAAATGTACTGGTGTGAAACAGACATGCTCCATTAAAATTTGATTTGGGTGCTTCAGTTAGTGAGGAGATGGGTGCCGAGCACTCAACAGCGCGCTGCTTTGGATCCGTTGGCGCGGGTGGTTTCTGTTGCCACTTTGCTTGAGATCAGTGGGAGGGGGAAGGGAAGGGGAGTCCACTGCCACTCTGCCTCAGATTGGTGGGGGGAGGGGGGGCGGAAACTGGGGTCTGCTGCCACTCTGCCTGAGATCAGTAGGAGGAAAAGAGGGAGAGGCCTGCTTTCAGTCTGGGTGATGGAGAGTGTGGGGGATAAGGGCGTCAGTTATGTCGTGGGGGGAGGGTGTCTGTGGGTGCCAGGGGGAGGCAATATCCAGACCAGGAGAGATGCGACAGGGGAGCAGCATTCTTTCATTTTTTTTTCTGCGCATGCACAGTTGGAGGCTCTGATTGGAGCTGCAGGATTTTGGGTGCATTAAGCCCCGCCTACAGGCTTCTGCAGCGCGATTCAGAATCGCTGATATTTTTGTAGGCAGAGTGCTTATGGGGGCACCTCAGAACAGGCCTAAAAGTCAGATCTGAAACACTCCCAGTTTCAAGTCCACCCAGTACTTACAATCAAAATGGTAACATAGGTCCAATGAGTGGGACATCTTCAGGCAATCCCTCTCTCACAGTGTTGTGATGCTGATCATCTACAGTTGGGTTACTTGGAGATATGAGTTTGTAAGGGAGGAGCTGAGTGCTGGAATGGGAGGCTCTAGGGGGTTTTCAGTGAACTCATTGATTGTTACTGATTCGTGTCTTTGTCTCTCCTTTCAGTTTGCTGCACTTGCTGTCCTGCAGGATGCACCAACTGTGCCAGTGGCTGTGTGTGTAAAGACAAATCCTCTGCCAAATGTAGCTGCTGTTCCTGAGCAACAGACCCTTCAGACACAAGACATGAAATATTGTCCATATGTACTGTGTTCCACAAGCTGCATGTTCTCAGTGTCTGTATCCTGATGAGATGTGTGTTTGTGTAAAATAATGAAACTGAATGAATTATTTTTGAAATGATCATTTTTGTTAATGATGAATAAATAAAACTTCAAATCCTGTGATCAGAATCATTCTCTTCATTATGAAATGACTTTTCTAATGACAATGCAGCATGTCAGGGACGGGTTTGTGCCTAAACAGGACACATTGAAGAAAATGATGCCTTGAGGCAATATTGCCTTTTTGTGCATTGTGGTGGAAGGAGGTAAATCATTGTGATGGATCAGTGTGGTGAAAGGTGGAGCAGTGGTTTGAGGATGTGGTTGCTTTAGCATTAGGATTCATGTAGCTTAGTTTGCTGTTTTCAGTTTGAACATCAACCTGCAAATGATGGTAAGTTAGAAGAATATTGTTTTGACATGGATGTTGCTCTGTCACATTAACCCCCACAGAGTGTGACAATTATAAAGAAAGGAAAATAAAGATTTGCACTTACACTGGGCGTTTACTGATTACTGCATGTTTCAAAGCACTTTATAACAATGAATGACTTTTATTGTAATGTGTGAGATGCCCCAGCTAATTTTTAAGTTTAATTTTATTTATTAGGGTCACAAATAGGCTTATATTAACACTGCAATGAAGTTACTGTGACACTGCCCGAGTCGCCACACTCTGGCACCTATTTGGGTACACTGAGGAAGAATTAAGTGTGGCCAATGCATCAAACAGCACATCTTTTGAACTAATTTCAATTTGATTTTGATTTGATTTATTATTGTCACATGCATTAACATGCAGTGAAAAGTATTGTTTCTTGCACGCTATACAGCCAAAACATACCGTTCATAGAGAAGGAACTGAGAGAGTGCAGAATGTAGCATTGCAGTCATAGCTACTGTGTAGAGAAAGATCAACTTAATGCAAGGTAAGTCCATTCAAAAGTCTAACAGCAGGGAAGAAGCTGTTCTTGAGTTAGTTGGTACATGACATCAGACTTTTGTATCTTTTTCCCGAGGGAAGACGGTGGAAGAGAGAATGTCCTGGGTGCGTTAGGTCCATAATTATACTGGCTGCTTTGCCGAAGCAGCGGGAAGTGTAGGCAGAGTCGAAGAACGGGAAGCTAGTTTGTGTGATGAATTGGGCAGTATTAACAACCTTTTGTAGTTCCTTGTGGTCTTGGGCAGAGCCATACCAAGCTGTGATACAACCAGAAAGAATGCATTTTATTGTGCATCGATAAATGTTGGCGAGTCATAGCTGACATGCCAAATTTCCTTATTCTTCTGAGAAAGTAGAAGTGTTGGTGTACTTTCTTAAATACAGTGTTGGTACAGGGGGACCAGGACAGGTTATTGGTGATCTGGACACCGAAAAATTTGACGCTTTCTACTTTATCCCCATTGATATAGACAGGGGCACGTTCTCCTTTACGCTTCCTGAAATCGATGACAATCCCTTTCATTTTGTTGACACTGAGGGAGAGATTATTGTTGTTGCACTAGTTTCCCAGATTCTCTATCTCATTCCTGCACTCTGTCTCATCATTGTTTGAGATCAGACTCACTATGGTGGTGTCATCAGCAAACTTGAAAATGGAATTGGAGGGGAATTTGGCCACACATTCATAGGTGTATAAGTAATATCATAGGGGGCTGAGAACACAGCCTTGTGGGGCACCGGTGTTGAGGATGATCATGGAGGAGGTGTTGTTGCCTATCCTTACGGGAGGAAACCAGAGTTCCTGGAGTTCCATGCAGACATGGGGAGAACATGCAGAGTCCGCACAGACAGTGACCCAAACCAGAATCAACCCTCCCCGGGTCACTGGCACTGTGAGGCAGCAATGCTAACCACTGTGCTACTGTGTCCCTAGCTCTTTGCACTGGGAGACCAATGAGTTTTGGCAGATTCCAGCGTGCCTTTCATTGAGTTAATGGATCTCCAGCCACTGTTGATGTGATTCTCAGTGTGTGCCCACAGGGTAAGTCCATAGAGTATGAATTTATTTTGTAATGATCACCTTAGTATCTGAAAATAAACTATTTGCTATTGATGACTTCCATTCAACATAGTTTTATTGAGAACTGACATGTCGTGAATTAATTCCAGCCTAAGGGACACTTTACATCAAACAATGCTTAAAACCTGATAACCTGTGCAGTTTGATGGGAGAGGTGCTTTGTGGTGTTTGATCAGTGTGGAGAATGGTGAAGCGAATGATTTGACAGTACCATTACTTCAATGTAAGGATTCATATGGGTTAGGATGACAGAGCTTCAACATCTAACAAGAAAATGATGGGTAAGTTGGGTTCTTGTGTCTATTTTGTGATTCAGTGAAAGCTGCTCTGCCACCACATAGAGGGAGCCCCATTCTGGAGGATATATTCAATTTCTGAAATGTTATAAAGCTCAACAAATGCTGTAACTGATTTAAACTGGAGTAAGGTGTGCAGTAAGGATCTGAATTACCAATGTCTGTAGAACTGGCAAGCCGAACCTATTTCTCTGTGGATTGCTTTCCTGTGGACCACATATTGACAAGTACAACAACAAACATCAAAGTTAAACCAATCATCCCTATCTCACCTTTTCTTTAAATGCGTTGATTGTAGTCAACTTGCATGTAATGAAAAATCTTTGTATGTTACATAGTGGGGGGTGGTTTTGTACTGGACTGGTAATCCAGAGACCGAGGATACCACCGCAGGAGCAATCCAAGCTCCAATCCCACCATGGCAGATAGTGAAATTTGAATTCAATAAAAATCTGGAGCTAAAATTTGATGAATAACCATTAAACCATTGTTATCGTTGTAAAGACCCATCTTATTCACTGATGTCCTTCACGGAAGGAAATCTACTACACTTACTTTAACTGGTCTGGCCTACACGTAACTCCAAGTCCACAGCTATGGTTGACTCTTAAATGCTCCCTGAAATGGCCTCTGTTCAAGGGAAGTTAGGAATGGGCAATAAATGCTGGCGCAGCAAGCGATGCCCACATCCCATGAATGAATTTTTTAAAAGTTCCCATATAGCATGCTTATTCAACCACAGAGAATAATGCCAAATCTGCAAAGAAATTGCCCTCAAATAGGACATAGATAGACATAACATAGAAATGATCTATAAGTTTTGTGTGTGTGTCAGTCGGAGTGTCAAGATAATCACTACTAGCTATTGCAGTTTATATTCAACACAACACCAATAAATATTGGGTTTTGAATACTCTGGGCGGGGTGGGGGGGACACAGCCTCATAATCCTGAGGTTAGTAATTACTTAATATTTGATGGAATAGATGTTTATACTTTCTCCAGGATACTCAGCTTCACCTGTGGATATAGCTGGAGTGTGTTGCTTGTCATTGCTTTCCTTTGGTAGTGGTCTCCTTATCCAATATTAACTAAAACTTCATGTTAGTCATTCTCTAGATTATGATTTTTAAAAAATATGCCCACACTTAAAGACATCAGCAGTTAAATAAGATCTGTGGTCCATTCCATAAGTTTATTTCTGTCATGTTAAGAATTTCACTTTCTATATTTCAGTCTTGACACTTTCTCTGCTTTACAAACTTTCTTTCAGATTGATTTAGTCTGATACTAATTCTCAAACCCTCCCAATTTTGGGCAAGTCAAACATTACCTCTCATGTGGTTCACGAGAATAATCCTGGGAATGAAAAGCTTGACATTTGAGGAGTGTTTGAGGACTCTGAGTGTGTACTCGATGGAGTTTAGAAGTATGAGGGGGGATCTCACTGAAACTTACAGAATACTGAAAGGCCTGGATAGAATGGCCATGGAGAAGATGTTTCCATGAGTAGGAGAGACTAGAATCTGAGGGCACAGCCTCAGAATAAAGGGGCAAGTGACCCTTTAGAACTGAGGTGAGGAGGAATTTCTTTAGCCAGTGGGTGGTGAATCTATGGAACTCATGACACAGAAGGCTGTAGGGGCCAGGTCATAGAGTGTATTCAAGACCGGTTAAACTTGGTCATACTTAACTATTATGGACGAGCCTGAGGTCTCAGCATGTTGATGTGGTCACTGGCACCTCTCTACATCACAGCAAAATAATTGAGTTCATGTTAAGCATCAAGATTAAAGGTAAAGTTTAAAGTTTATTTATCAACATCACCAATAAGCTTACATTAGCCCTGCAATGAAGTTACTGTGAAAATCCCCTAAGCGTCACTCTCCATCGTCTGTTCGGTTACACTGAGGGAGAATTTAGCATGGCCAATGCACCTAACCAGCACATCTTTCGGATTGTGGGAGGAAATGGGAGCATGTAGAGGAAATCCACACAGATAGTGGGGAGAGCATGCAGACTCTGCATAGACAGTGACCCCAGCTGGCATTGGTTCTGGCATTGTGAGGCAGCAGTGCTAACCACTGTAGGTCTGTAACCACTGGGACCTAAGATAAAGTACCCCTCCCCTCAGTTTATTTCATGTAAAACTTTCCATTTGCCAGCACTGTTATACACAGTGTATAACAGATGATGCAGCAAAGCAGGTGTCCGGATAGGAAAATAATCACAGCATAGCACACGTTTCGGATTCTGATTGTTTTCTGAGAAGTTTGTGATATTAATCCACCGATTTCAGCAATGCCAACAACTTTCATTAATATAAAACCTTTAATAGGGAGGAACATTTCCCCTGAGTAGAGGGGTCAAGGACCAGGGGATATAGATTTAAGATAGGGGCAGAAGGTTTAGAGGGGATTTGAGGAAAAGCATTTTCTCCTAGTGGGTGGTTGGAATCTGGAACTCACTGCCTAAAAAGGTATCAGAGGTGGGAACTGTCATAACATTTAAGGAGTATTTAGATGAGCACTTGAAGTGCCAAGGCATACAAGGCGACGGACCAAGTGCTGGAAAATGCGATTAGAATAGATAGGTGCTTGATGGCCAATGCAAGCATGATAGGGTGAAGGGACATTTTTTGTGTCCCTCTATGACACTATGCTTAAAATATTAAAATATTCTGAGGTGCTTCACAGGAGTGTCATCAAATAAAATCTAACACCAAGCCACATAAGGAGATGTAGGACAAGGAAAAGAGGTAGATTGTAAGAAGTGTAAAGTTTATTTATTAGTCACAAGTAGGTTTAATTCACACTGCAGTGAAGTTACTGTGAAAATTCCCTAGTTGCCACAGCCCAGTGCTTCTTCGGGTACACTGAGGGAGAATTTATTATGATTGATTCACCTAACTTGCACATCTTTGGACAGTGGGAGGAAACCAGAGCACCTGGAGAAAATCCATGCAGACACAGGGAGAGTGTGCAAACTCCACACAGACAGTGACCCAAGCCAGGAATTGAACCTGGGTCCCTGGTGCTGTGAGGCAGCAGTGTTAATCACTGTGCCAGCATGCCACCTTAAGTGTCTTAAAGAAAGTGAAAGAGAGAGAGAATCATGAAGAGGGTTGGGGAGGGAATGCCAGAGTTTAGAATAGTGGAGAGATATCTGACCAATATCCAATTTGAGAAGTGTGGGGATCTCAGAGGGACGTTGAGAGGTTCTTAGGATAGTGAGGGTCAATGTTAGAGAAGAATTTGAAAACAAAAATGAAAATTTGGAATTTTAGCAGCCCATGTATGGTATCAAAGTATCTAAAGAAATAATTATGTTCAGGGTGTAACTTAAATATAGCAGTTAGTATTGAAAGTGGATATTTTCAGGGTGGTGCCTCATCATTATGAGGACAGAAATTGTGGTTTAACTATAGGGCTGGGCTTTGGATTGGCACAGTAATCCTTTTCCAGGTAATTATCCTGTCAAGTTACATTTTCCTGCTGCAGGTTAATAGGAGCATACATGCTAATTAAATAAAAGGGAACAAGAGCCATGTACAGCCAGTAACCCTGCTTGTTGCAGTGCTGAACAGAAGTAGTATTACTCTTCTACTAATCTAGACTCTTTCTAAGCAACCCAGTTTAATGTGACAAACAAGGACAGGAGTCAACTCTTAATTCTCTTAACAATCTTTCTTTAATACATTAGGTATCAACTCAAACTTAAACAGTTGCAACACTTTAATTCTTTTACCGAACTTCAACTCTTAACTGAACATTAACTCTAATTCTTTAACTGAAACTAGATAATACCTGGTTAGACTGAAGTGGCCAAGTCTGTTCATGTTCTAACAAAGTAGCAATCACGATAGTCTTACTCAATTTTCAAAGCAAGTTTTCATTAATCCATGTTTCTCTCATTACAACATCTCTGACCTTCGGATCCCATACTCGGTAACAACTTATTGCAGAGTGCCACCCACTTTATAGAATAGAATCATAGAGTCCCGACAGTGCAGAAGGAGGCCATTTGGTCCATCGGGCCTGTACTGACAACAAATCCACCCAGGTCCTATCTTCTTAACCCCATGTATTTATTCTGCTAGCCCCCCAACACTAAGAGTCAATTTAGCATTGCTAATCCACCTAACCCGCACATCTTTGGAGTGTGGGAGGAAATCGGAGCACCTAGAGGAAACCCACGCAGATACAGGGAGAACGTGCAAAACACAGACAGTGACCTGAGGCTAGAATTGAACCCAGGTCCCTGGCGGTGAGAGGCAGCAGTGCTAACCGCTGTACCACCATGCTGCCTTGGGCCATTTGTTATTCAGATAATTTCTTAGTATCTGTTCCCACTCTTGGTATTCTCCCATTTCTGCACATTCAGTCCCGGGGGTACGAGAAGTAACTCATGGCCTATGCAGGTCTGGGCAAGGGGAATAATACTTTAAAAATCAGTCAGGATTGAAATCCTGTTTTGCTCCAGAGACCCTCATGGGAAAGTTTTATGTGTGTAGCTGTGGAAGAACAGACTGGAGTTTGCCTGTGATATTTCACAAGGTAGCTATTGATGAGGAAGGCCATTTGACTCATTGAACTTTATTAATCCAGGACAATTCTACCATTCCCTCATTGCCAGATCCAATTGCCTCTTCAGATCAAAAGCAGATTCCAAACCATTGAAAAACCAATGTTGATTTTCAGTGATGATTGTTCAATATCACATTTTCTTTCTTTTCAAAGAAGTGAGCGTGAAAAGTCAATTGAGAACAAGTGAAAAGAGGAGAAGCTGATGATGAAGAAAGAGACCATATGCATCAACCAATAGCTAAACTGCATTGAAGGAGCGAAATCTTTTGAAACACTTTCAGCTTCAGTTATGAAGCGTTTCACATTTGGGTGAGCAGAACCACTATATGAGATTATAGCTTGAAAGCCACATTTCTGAAAGATAAGCACTTCCACCCTTTCTCTATGCCAAGTACATTAAAAATACTCCATGGGTGTGATCTACTGCTTCTCAAGCTAATGTGGGCAAATTGTGAAACATTATTCCCTGCTTGGACAGGTTTATTGCACATAATTTGGGTGCACCCATAAGGCTATGAATATCCTGCAGCATGTTGAATATTTTCCTGACCTACACAGTCAAGATTTGCACAAGGAGAATAGCCTTTTGGCATGAGAACTGCAATTTGCTCTTTGTGGGACCTTGTTGGACACAAATTGGCTGCAGCATTTTCCTACAGCAATAGCTTAAAATGGATGTCATTACCTGTGAAGTCATTTGTGATGTCCTGAAGTTGTGTAAGACAGTAACTAAATGTAAGCTCTTTGTTATCTTTGCATCAAGCTCTACATTCCTAACACGCATCAGTATTGAAACAAGTCAACATAAACCTAAGGAGTGACTAGTTAGTGAGTATAGATAGCAACTATCTTCTTTGGGATGACAGAAGGAGAGACACTGACCTGAATCATAACCCTATCATGACAGATGAAAGAGGGCTAGGATCATAGAATTTTACAGCACAGAAGGAGGCCATTCAGCCCATCATGTCTGCATTGACTCCTGAAAGAGCTACCTGGCTAGTCCCATTCTCCAGCTCTATCTCCATAGTTCTCTAAATTCATCACTTTCAAATATGTATCCAGCTCTCTTTTGAAACTCCTATAGGACCCGTCACGACTATTCTCCCCAGCAGCCCATTCCAACAACTCTCTGAGTAAAGGAGTTCCGCCTCATCTGACTCCCAGCTTTCTTGCTGATACTCTTGAACTTGTGACCTCTAGTCACTGACATACAAACTACAGGAAACAGAATATCCTTCTCTATCCGGTCAAAGTTGTTCATAGTTCTGAACACCTCAATAATGTTACCACTTAATCTTCTCTGTTCCAAAGAGAATAGCCCAATTTCTTTAATCTTTCTTTGTATCTAAAATTCCTCATTCCTGCTTTCATTCTAGTAAATCTCCTCTGAATTCTCTCTAGAGCTTTAACATCCTTCCTTAAATAAGGTGCCCAGAACTGAACACAACACTCCAAATGTGGTCTGACTAATGATTTGTAGAAGTGTTGCATCACTTCTTTGTTTTTATACTCTATGCCTCTATTTGTAAACCCAAGGATCCTAGAAGCTTTCTTAACAACTGCTTCAACTTGCCTGGCCACTTTCAGAGAATTATCCACTTGAACTCCAAGGTCCCTCTGATCCTGTACTCCCCTCAAAGTTGTACCACTGAGCCTGTATTATCTCCCCATGTTTCTTCTATCATAATGCATTTCCTCACATTTTGCCAGATTGAAATTCAACAGCCAGGCGTCTGCCCACTTAAAGTTAAAGTTTATTTAGTAGTCACAAGTAGGTTTACATTAACACTGCAATGAAGTTACTGTGAAAATCCCATCTTTCAGACTGTGGGAGAAAACTGGAGCACCCGGATGAAACACATGCGGACACGGGGAGAATGTGCAAACTCTGCATAGACAGTGACTCAAGCCGGGAATTGAACCTGGGTGCCTGACACTGTGAGGCAGCAATGTTAACTACTGTGCTACCATGCTGCCCCTTGGCCAACTTGTCAATGTCTCTCTGAAGTCGCTAAGCGCATCCTCGCAATTCACTATTCTCCTTGTATCATTGCAAATTAAGAGATTTTGCCCTCATCCACCTCTAAATTGTTCATTTAAAACAGAAAAAGCAAGAGTCCTTGGGAACACCATTTCCAACTTGTCTTCCGTATGAGAAATGCCCATCTATACCCACTCTCTGTTGCCTATCTCTTAGTCAACTTTTAATTATTGTTGGGGTTAAAGAGTTAAATACCTGGAATGTACCCACTGTGTTGTGCACTGTTTTAACAATGGCTTTGTGCCCAAGCCACCTGCTGTGGCGAGATGGGATACTTCACTGAAATATTTAATTAGGCTGCCATATTGCAATAAATTCACAGCTGCTGCATAGATTTCCCAGGAATCATGACACCTGGCATTGAAAGTAAGGTAGGGGCTGATGACTCCACAATGTAAATGCCTTGCTCAGCACTCCCTGTGGGCCAGGAAAAGCAGCGAGGCCTTCAGCCTCACAAAGAAGCATTTGGTCACCCAAAGCCTGAACACCAGCCTTAAGTTTGTTAATATCAGGAAATTACCCTGTAGGGTCTATGTGGGAATCAGTTTCCTCCTGAGTGAGGCAGCTGCCAGTGAAAGGATAGAACAAAGTCACCCCCTTGTGGCAGACTAGGTAATGTGTGGGCTAATCATAGTAAGAAGTCTCACAACACCAGGTTAAAGTCCAATGGGTTCATTTGGTAGCAAAAGCCACACAAGCTTTTTGAACATCACCATCATGTCACCATATGAGTGGGAGTTGTGTTCACAAACGGGGCATATAAAGACACAAACTCAATTTACAAAATAATGATTGGAATGTGAATCTTTACAGGTAATCAAGTCTTAAAGGTACAGACAATGTGAGTGGAGAGAGGTTAAGCACAGGTTAAAGAGATGTGTATTGTCTCCAGTCAGGAGTTAGTGAGATTTTGCAAGCCCAGGCAAGTCGTGGGGGTTATAAATAGTGTGACATGAACCCAAGATCCCAATTGAGGCCGTCCTCATGTGTGTGGAACTTGGCTATCAGTCTCTGCTCAGTGATTCTGCGTTGTCATATGTCATGAAAGCCATCTTGGAAAATGCTTACCCAAAGAGCAGAGGCTGAATGCCCGTGACCGCTGAAGTGTTCCCCAACAGGAAGAGAACACTCTTGCCTGGTGATTGTCGCGCGGTGTTCATTCAACCATTGTCATAGTGTCTGCATGGTCTCCCCAATGTACCATGCCTCAGGATATCCTTTCCTGCAGCATATCAGATAGACAATATTGGCCGAGTTGCAAGAGTATGTACCTTGTACCTGGTGGATGGTGTTCTCACATGAGATGATGGTATCCATGGTGATGATCCGGCACGTCTTGCAGAGGTTGCTGTGGCAGGGTAATGTGGTGTCGTGGTCACTGTTCTCCTGAAGGTGTCGTGGTTCCCCGAGACGACAACTGATTTCAGCCGATTGAAACAGAGAGTCTGAGTCGTAATCCTCCAAGCAGTAGACTTTATTCTCCAACACAAGACAATAAAGCCAGGATGTCCGGAACAATCCAATGAACCATCTGCTTACAGTCTTTTTATGCACATTACAGCTCCATACCTCAAGATTCTTGTCTTACTTTTAAGATTCGACCTTGTTTAGCCACCATTGTTTCTGGGTCGACCCTTTATCTACCTTGTTTGAGATTGGTCACTCATTGGTGCATCTCTTTGCTTCTTGAAACCATGGTAGTTACGACCTTTGCCCTTATCTAGACAATTTTGCTTATACAATAATTGTGGTTTAGCTAACTCAGGCCGAATAGTGAAGAAAAACACGCTTACTTTATTCTCTCCTTTTTGCTACAGTCACATATTAAGTTGGACGACTGGACAGTGTCCATTGTTCTCCCGAGTGGCTACTGTTTACATTCATTAATGAATGATTACTATACTAACTACGTTGGGTAACATGCATTGATTATATTGGTTACATTTCATCTAGTCATGCTGGTCTGACTACTATACTAATTACATTAGGTAACCTACATTGAGTTGATTAATCATGCTGGTCTCATCACATCTCACATTTTGAACCCGCTTCATCATACACATTTTAATTACGAGTTTCAGAGCAAATTCTCTTACAAAGGCTGGGTAGTTTGCTGCGGACAATAGTCTGTTTGAGGTTGTGCGGTTGTTTGAAGGCAAGAAGTGGGGGTGTAGGGATGGCCTTGGCAAGATGTTCATCTTCATCAATGATATGTTGAAGACTTCGGAGAAGATGTTGTAGCTTCTCCGCTTTGGGGAGGTACTGGACGACAAAAGATACTCTATCCACCGTGTCCTGTGTTTGTCTTCTGAGGAGATTGGTGGGGTTTCTCGTTGTGGTGTGTCTGAACTGTCGATCGATGAGTCGAGCGCCATATCCTGTTCTTGTGAGGGCATCTTTCAGCGTCTGGAGGTGTCTGTTGCAATCCTCTTCATCTGAGCAGCTCCTGTGTATACGGAGGGCTTGTCCATAGGGGATGGCTTCTTTAACGTGTTTAGGGTGGAAGCTGGAGAAGTGGAACATCGTGAGGTTATCTGTGGGCTTGTGGTACAATGAAGTGCTAAGGTGACCGTCCTTGATGGAGATGCGTGTGTCCAGGAATGCAACCGATCCTGGAAGAGTCGTCCATGGTGAGCCTGATGGTGGGATGGAACTTGTTGATGTCATCATATAGTTGTTTCAGTGATTGTTCATCATGAGTCCAAAGGAAGAAAATGTCATCGATGTATCTAGTGTACAACATTGGTTGAAAGTTCTGTGCGGTGAAGAGGTCTTATTTGAACCTGTGCGTGAAGATGTTGGCAATACTGAGGTGCAAATTTATCCCCATGGCTATTCATATGCCTGGATGAAGAATTGGTTGTTGAAAGTGAAAACATTGTGATCCAGGATGAAGTGGATGAGTTGTAAAATTGCATCTGGAGATTGGCAGTTGTTGGTGTTGAGTATTGAGGCAGTTGCAGCAATGCCATCATCGTGGGGGATGCTGGTGTAGAGTGCCAAGACGTCCATTGTGACGAGAAGTGCTCCTGATTTAACTCTCCATGTGTGCTGAGTTTCTATTGGAAGTCTGTAGTGTGACAACAAAAGCTGGGGGTTCTTTGTACAATGGGTTTCAGGATGCCCTCGATGCAGCCAGAGAGGTTCTCACAGAAAGTCCCATTGCCTGATACAATGGTACGGCCGGGTGTGTTGGCCTTGTGTATCTTCGGGAGGCAGTAGAGATCTCCAGCACAGGGAATACATGGGGTGGGAGCACAGAGGGTGCTGTGAGGGCTAATCATGGCAGAGCTGCAGGCAGTGCTGCCCAGCCTGCTTCATTCATTTATGTAGCCCCATTAACATACTCAAACAGCACACAGGACTTCACATGATTGTCATCAAACTGAATTGGACACCGAGTCAAAAAATCCTGATCAAAATAGTAGGTCTTAAGGTGCGCATCAAAACAGGAAAGGCAGATAAAGATACGTAGAGGTTTAGGAAAGGAATTTGAGAGCTTAAGGTCTCTGCAAATGAAGGCATGGCGGCCAATGGTAGAAGATAAAAATTGGGTTGTCAAAGGGAGCACAGATATCTTGAAGGGTTTTGGGGCAGGAAGCCCTTATAAAGTTAGGGAGGGACCCAAGTTCAATTCCAGCCTTGGGTTACTGTCTGCGTGGAGTTTGCACGTTCTCCCTGTGTCTGCGTGGGTTCCCTTCACGTGCTCCGGTCTCCTCCCACAGTCCAAAGATGTGCGGGTTAGGTGCATTGGCCAAGCTAAATAGGCCCTTAGTATCCCAAGATGTGCAGATTAGGTGGATTAGACATAGTAAATATACAGGGTTACGGGAATAGGGCAGAATGGCGGGGAGGGGTTTGGGTAAGATACTCTCTTTGAGAGTCAGGATAAACTCAGTGGGCCAAATGGCCTCTTCCTGCTTTGCAGGGATTCTATGAAAAGCCATAAAAGGCTTTTGAAACAAGAATGAGAACTTTAAGATTGATGCGTTGCCTGAATAGGAGCCATTGCAGGTCATTAAGTACAGGAGGAGAGATAGGTATTTGCTGTGAGTTATAATAAGATGTGGGGATGCTAGCATTGGACTGGGGTAAGCACAGTACCAAGTCTCACAACATCAGGTTAAAGTCCAACAGGTTTATTTGGTAGCACAAGCCATAAACTTACAGAGTGCTGCCCCTTCATCAGGTGAGTCACTAGCGTGGGACTAAGGCTGGGTATGCTTTAGTTAAGCTTTGGCCATTGAACTTGCCACCAGAATGCTGTGAGTATCTGAGGAATAAATGGTATTACGGTAACTGGCGGTAAAGTACATAGGATTGCTGTCTGTTCAGTTTTGGGTTTTGAATAAACTGTTTGGAAATATCACTCACCTAATCTGGACATTAAAAATCATATGGTTGCCAGTCTGCATCAGAGTGGAAATAAGAAGCAAAATTCTGTGGGTGCAAAAAAAGTTGTCAGTTGTCTTTCTGATGCACTCCAGCATCACTGGGCATACATTTGGACAAAATTAGAAAACTTACACCCAACAATCTTTGGGTTTTAGGGGGTTGTAACTTGTTTAAAATATAAAAGTTGTTTTAAACAATTACTTCTTTGGTTAAGGTCATGAATTATTGATATTGATCAAACTTTCAAGAACATTTAAGTAACAAAGCAAGAAATGGAAGAATTTAAGCTTTGCCTTCACCTTGTCCCCCTCCCTGTCTCTAATCCACACTGGATTGGATCTTTGGAGGATAAAATGGAACAAAGCACAGCCAAACAAGCAGCCAAACCTCCGCCACTTACACTGATCCTGTTTGGAAAAAGTCTTAAAGATTTTTATTCAGGTTTACAACATTGCTAGGTTACCAATTATTAGGAACTACAGTAGGATGCTCTGGCACTCTTTCTGATGACTCGATAAGCCAACAGTGGCAATGGTTCAGGAATGTTCTGTCCCTGTCTCTTGGCCTGGGAATGCTTTTTTCCCTTAACAAACCAGTGTGCTTCAGTTGGTAACATTCCCACTTCTAAATAAAAAGGCAAAATTGTATTGCACAACTTAAGCCCTTGATCTAGTTTGAAATTCCAGTCCAGTATTGAGGATGTGCTGCCTGGGAAGAACATAGGAACACAAAAGCAGGAATAGGCCGTTCAGTCCCTCGAACTCTCTCTGCCGCTCAATCAGATCATGGCTGATCTTCGAGCTCATTGCACTTCCTGCACTATCCTCGTATCCCTTAATGTCAGTGGTACCTAAAAATCTATTGCCCTCTGCTTTCAACTGGAGCTCCACCGCACTGTTGGGTAGAGAATTACAAAGATTCACCATTCTCTGAAATTTCTCCTCATCTTGGTCCTAAATGGCCTACCTCCTATTCTGGCACTGAGTCCCCTAGTTCTAGATCCCTTAACCAGGGAAAAATATGCTTTTATACATCTACCCTGTCAAGCCCTGTAAGGATTTTGTACACTTGAATGAGATCACCACAGTTTTCTAGAGTGCAGGCCCAGTCTCTTCAATCTTTCTTCATAGTACAATTCTGCCATCCTAGGGATTAGTCTGTGGTGCATGTTGTACTCCCTCTATGGTCTAAGGTGCCACCCTGCAATAAGATGTTAAACGTCGGTTTACTCATGATAAAGATTTAAAGAAAGAAAGATCTACACTTATATAGCATATTTTGCAACCAATGAGATCGCTGTTGTAATGTGGGAAACACAGCAGCCAATTTTCCCAAGCAAACTTCCACAAACAGTAGTGAGATAATAATCAGAAAATCTGCTTTGGTAATGCTGAGATATAAATATTAACCAAGACACTGGGGACAACCCCCCCTGCTCTTCTTCAAAGTGATACAATATAGGGTTGTTTACATCTACCTGTGAGAATAGGTAGAATTTTGTTTTAACTTTGCATCTTAAAGGGAGTGCACTCTGTGTACTGCACAGATTTTCATACTCAAGTGTTGGAATGGGATGTGGATTCACTACTGTGTGAGTAAGAAAAACTAAGCCACACTGATCTCACCACAAGTACTTCTCCCCAGTCCTGGGTCAATGTACTTCTGTAAATCATTCAGTCGGTCCATACAAGCTTGCAATTTGATTCTTTGATCACTTCCAAAGGCCTTCATTGCAAGGAAGGTCTAGAGGACAAATTTAAATTACAAATTGGTTTGAAATTCTCCCAATAGCTTGAATTAACAAGGCCAGAACATAGTGTCATTTCACGAAGGAGTTAAATCTAGCTCCTGGGGCTAAAAGGATCAAGGGATGTGACCGGGGCTGGGTGGGGGGTTGGTCGGGGGGCGGGCGGTGGTAGCGGAATCAGGGTATTGAATTCGATGATCAGCCATGACCATAATGAATGGTGGAGCAGGCTTGAAGGGCTAAGTTACCTACTCCTGTTCCTGTTTTGTAAGCATGTTTCTATGTAATTCCAGTGACTGCCATATAATTTGGCAACACTAGAGATCAGATTAGAATCCTTACTGTGCAGAAGGAGGTCATTCTGCCCACCAAGTCTATACCCACTCTCCAAAAGAACATCTTACTCAGGCCCATTCCCCCTTCCTATTCCCGAAACCTTACGGATTTACCATGGCTAATCTATCTGACCTACACATCTTCGGACACAAAGGGGAAATTTAGCATGGCCAATCCACCTAAGCTACATATATTGGTGTATGCTAAGTTTTAATTGGAAGCAGTCCTGTTGTCAGCACAGGTCAGTTGGTTCTGAGTTTGTGGGTTCAAGTCCCCCTCTACAACACTATGGAACATCATTGATAGCGTCAGCACATTGATTGTGGAGAGATTAAACAAAGCCTGTTTGCCTGATATAAAAGATCCATGTCATTATTCAAAGGGCAGCCAACCCTCCTGATGTCCTGTCCACTACAATCCTCCCTCAGCCAATATCAGTAGATTAGACGATCTGGTTAGTTAAATTGCTGCTGTGAAAATTGTCTGTCACAACAATAATGGTTTACATATCAAAATTGGCATTGCAGCACCAGAGAAATCCTGGCGAAAATTGTTTTAAACAGTGCTAAATTAAATGCAATTTATGTATTCAGAATCCCACGTCTTTATGACAAGTGGCCTTGGGAAGTATCTAGAATCAGGTTGAGTTGCTCAGGGGAGGCTGCTGGGACTGTTTGGTGTTTGAGGCGCCCGGAATCCAGTTGTGTGGTGCGCGGCTCCGCCCGGAACATATAAGACTGTAGCACCTGGATCCAAAATGTCAGTGGCATTGTAACCGGTGTGAGAGCGCCGGGAGTTGGCATGTTTCTGGTTAATTATAGCAGCAGTTCGGAGGAGGAGGAGGGCCCGGCTGGAGCGGAGCCGCGGCTCCGAGCAGAGGGAGCAGCTGGTGGGGCTGAGTGAGTAATCGAGATCGGAATTAGCGGAGGGAGAGCCGATGTGTGCGCCGTCAGGAAATTTCCCCCGAGCCAAAGCTGAATCAATGTCACACACAGTATACAACCACACACAGTGGCCAGTGCCTGCCAGTGTTTACCCTGCACCCCATCCTTGTCTCATCCTTTTGCATCCAGTCTGATCGTCAAGTACAAAGAGTTGACGGTCCAGGTAGAGTCTCAGGCGGGGCAAAAGTTGGACAATCATAGCTAGAGCTTCCTAGATGATAAAAGGGAGAATTGCTTAGCAAAGTGACAGATACCAAGTGGATAATAAAAGTGAGAATCTGACCAAACATAGAAAGCTCAAAGGTGAGGTGAAAAAGCAAATAAGAACAGCAAAGTGAGACTATAAAAAAAATGGGAATCCAAAAGTCGTCTTAGGCGTTTACATAATAAAGAGATGGTGAAAGAGGCTGATCAGAGATCAAGAAGAGGATTAATGCATGGAAGCAGAGGGACATGGTCAAGGTACTAAATGAGTAACTTATTAAGAAAGAAAGTGCTGTCAAAAAGCTGAGACACTGGATGGGCTAAAAGTTGATAGAGCTTTAGAAAAGGTTGTTGTTCTTAAAGTTGATAATTCACAAGTCTAGAACTAGAGGGCATAAGTTTAAGGTGAGAGGGGAGAGATACGTTAGTGTCCAGAGGGGCAATGTTTTCACAACCAGGGTGGTCAGTGTCTGGAACAAGCTGCTAGAGGTAGTAGTAGAGGCAGGTACAGTTTTGTCTTTAAAAAAGCATTTAGACAGTTACATGGGCAAGATGGGTATAGAGGGATATGGGCCAAATGCTTACAATTGGGATTAGTTTAGAGGTTTTTAAAAAAAAAAAGGGTGGCATGGACAAGTTGGGCCAAAGGGCCTGTTTCCATGCCGTAAACCTATATGACAAGGACTGAAAGGAATGCATCTGCAAATGTTGAGGAAATAAGGGTGGACGTTGAAGAGGTATAATCCTCTTTAGAGATGGGGATTGTCTCAGAGGACTGGAAAATTCCAAATGTGACACCCATGTTCAAAAACAGGTATAAGGATAAACACAGCATCTACATGCCATTCAATTCAACCTCCGTGGTAGGAAACAATAATCCAGGGGAAAAAAAAGTCATTTATTCATGCATTAATCAAGGAAAGCCAGCAACCATTGTTTGAAAGTAAATTAAGTATAACTAATTTGATTGAGCTTTTTGATGAGTTGACAAGAGAGTATTGATGCAGGTAATGTAGTTGATATGGTGTACTTATATTTGCTAAAAGCATTTGATAAAATGCCACTTAATGCCTTTTAGTACTCGTTAGCAAAGTTGAGCTCCATGGAATAAAATAAACAGTGGCATGGTTACAAAGTTGGCTGAGTGGTGACAAAGTAGTTAAAAAGGATTTTATACATAGAGATAGAGAGTACAAAAGCAAGGAAGTTATGATGAACTTTAAGTAAATACTAATTCAGCCTTAGCTGGAGTTTTCTGGATCAATCCTGGGCACCACACTTTAGGAAGGATGTGAAGGCTTTAGTGAGAGTGCAGGAGAGAATCAGAATGTTTTCAGGGATCATGGATTTCAGTTGCTTGGATCACTTGGAAAAGCTAGGATTCTCCTTTTTACAGAAGGAGCAAGGAGATTTGACAGAGGTATTCAAAATCATGAATGATTGAGACAGGGTAGCTAGGGAGAAACTGTTCTATTGGTAGAGAGTTGAGAACCAGAGGATACAAATTTGTGATTGGCAAAAGGAGCTTTGGTAACAAGAGGAAAACAATTTTCATAGAATCCTACAGTACAGAAGGAGGCCATTCGATCCATTGAGTTTGTACTGACCACTGTCCCACCAAGGCCGTTTTCTCATAACCCTGCACATTTACCTGCTAATCTCCCTGACACTAGGGTCAAATTAGCATGACCAATCAACCTAACCCACACATGTTTGCACTGTGGGAGGAAACTGGAGCACCCGAAGGAAATCCACACAGACATGGGAAGAACATGCAGACTCCACACAGACTGTGACCCAAGGTTGGAATTGAACCTGGGTCCCCTGGTGCTGTGATGCAGCAGTGCTAACCACTGTGCCGCCTGGTACAAAGTGAGTGGTTAGAAATCTGGAATGTACTGCCTGAGAATGTCATGGAGGCAAATTCAATCAAAGTTTTTAAAAGAAAATTTGGATAAGCCCACCTCTGATAGTTAAAAATCAAAAGGTAATGGAGAAAGGCAGACGGGCTGAGTTGCTCTTGCAGAGAACCGGCATGGACTCAATGGGCTGAATGGCTCCCTTCTGTAACCATGCCATGATAACACACTATTTCTCTCTTCCTGTATACTTATCCAGCTTCCTGTTAAATGCATCTATACTATTCACCTCAGCCTTTTGTAGTAGTGAATTTCACATTCTCAAGTACACAAAGTTTTGGGCAGCACAGTAGGACAGTGGTTAGCACTGCTGCTTCACAACTCCAGAAACCTGGGTTCGATTCCTGGCGTGAGTCACTGTCTTTGTGGAGTCTGCATGTTCTCCCAGTGTCTGCGTGGGTTTCCTTTGGGTGCTCCAATTTCCTCCCACAGTCCAAAGATATGCAGGTTAGGTTGATTGGCCATGCTAAAATTGCCCCTTAGTGTCCTGAGATGTGTAGGTTAGAGGGATTAATGGGTAAATATGTAGAGATGTGGCGGTAAGGCCTGGGTGGGATTGTGGTCAATGCAGACTCGACAGGCCAAATGGCCTCTTTCTGCACTGTAGGGTTTCTATGATTGAAATTCTCATAAACAAGTTTCCTCTGAAGTCCCTATTTAATTTCTTGGTGACTATTTTATATTGATGGCCTCTTGCCCTTTCCCACAAGTGAAAATTCTCTCCCTGTATCCACTCTATCAAACCTTTATATCATTTTAAATTCCTTCATTAGGTCACTCCTTAGCTTTATCTTTTTAAGAGAAAAGAGAACTAATCTGTTTATCTTTTCCTGATAGTTTTTTGCAGGTTTGGTATCATCTTTATGAATCTTCTTCAGTGCCTCTATATTCTTTTAACAATATGGTCACAGAGTTATAGAGGTTTATAGCCTGGAAATAGGCCTTTTGGCCCAACTTGTTCATGCCACCCCTTTTACTTTTAAACCTTTATGGGTTTACCCATATCAGTTCCCATGTAACTGTCTAAATGCTTTTTAAAAGATAAAATTGGACCTGCCTCTACTAATACCTCTGGCAGCTTGTTCCAGATGCTCACCACCCTCTGTATGAAAAAAATTGCCCCTCTGGATCCTTTTGTATCTCTTCCCTCTAACCTATGCCCTCTAGTTATAGACTCCCCTACCTTTGGGAAAATATATTGACTATCTAGCTGATCTACACCCCTCATTATTTTATAGACCTCTATAAGATCACCCCATCAGCCTCTTACGCTCCAAAGAAAAAAGTGCCAGTCTATCCAGCCTCTCCTTATGACTCAAACCATCAAGTTCCTGCAGCATTCGATTAAAACTCTTATGCACTCTTTCTAGTTTAACATCCTTTCTATAATAAGAGTGACCAGAACTGTACACAGTATTCCAAGTGTGGCCTTACCAATGTCCCAACTCCTCTAGTCGATGTTCTAATCAATGAAACCAAGCATGTTGAATGCCGCCTTCACCACTTTGTCCACCTGTGACTCCATTTTCAAGGAGCTATGAACCTGTACCCGTAGATCTTTGTTTTGTAACTCTCCCCAACACCCTACCATTAACTAAGTCCTACCATGGTTCAATCTACCAAGATGCATCACGTTGCATTTATCTAAATTAATGCGAGGTAATCAGAACTGTACACAGTACACTGTGCATAGGTATGACCTAACCAAGGTTTGGTGCAAGTTCAGCATAATTTCAATTCTGTTTATGTTTTAAATTTTAATTTTTTTATTCCATCCTTAAGTTACAAAGCCAATGCACAGAATAGACCAGGCAAACCCAAATTAATTCCTTGCTTGCTCCAAAAACCAAATTTAAATTGAATTCAATTCATTGTCTGCACAAGGAAGGCAAACAAGATCCAAGCTGACAAGATAAGGCATTGAATCCCATCTTAGGCTTGATCCAAGGCTTTAATTTAGCCAAGAAGCCATTTTAAACGTTTTACTCCATCCTTAAAGTTACAAAGCCAATGTCCAGAATGGACTGGGCAAACCTAAGTCCATTCCTTGCTTGCTGCAGAAACCAAATTCAAAATCTAATTGAATCCAATTCAAACTCCTAATAAGCGAAACAAGCAAGATCCAAGCTGACAAGGTGAGGCATTGCACTGCATCTTGGGCTTGATTTGTTGCTTGATCTGAACTATTAACCTGTGTTGTTACATTTAGTGATCTGTGTATTTATACTCCTGGATCCCTTTGTTTCTGTACCCCGTTTTGATTCTTTTTTCCTAAGCAATGTAGAAATTTTATCCTCAGTATATTGAGCTCTTTAATATTCTGACTCTCTAGCAATAATAAATATGCCTTGTTATATTTTAATACATCAGGTTGTATCTTTGCATTTTGTTTTAAAAAATCAACACACGAATGTGAGGGAATCTATATCTTTGGATTTTTGCCTGTATGTTTTTGCAAATTAGGATCTGTGATGTTGACTTTTGGTTGTCTGGGGCTTGCAACATTTGAATCACACAATGTACCAAGAGTTGATACTTTTGATCCTGCCTCAGAGCAGGGATGGAACCCTATTGGGAGATTTTAGCGGGTCATGCAGATCAATTCAAGGCACAGAAGGAACATCAGCCTGCGGTGAGGAGTGGTCACTCAGGTGAATCTGGGGGTGGAGAAGGCAGATAGTTTTGTGCTGCTGGGGGAAATTGGATGAAGAGAATCGCAGGACAGTTATCAGTACAGTGAAACACACAGTAACTGTTGGCTCCATGAAGCTGGCAGTGGGGTTCTGCTCGGAGTAGCTAGTGAGCTGAAATTGTGCTGGTTACTAGATTCCGGGTTACCGCCTTATGAATCTAGTGGGACCCAGTCTCGAGAGACGAGCTGAACAACTAAGCTTTGATTGGGACAATCTGAGTTGGAGTGGCTGTTGAGGAAATCAGAAGCTGTATCCTTCGAAGAGAGGAACTGAAATCCTCGGGAGGAAGACCGACTTTTAAATATTTTTTGTGACAACCTGACATCTGGGTGAGTTGCTGAGAAAATTCAGAGCACCTGTCTTGGCTTTGTCTGCCATTTAATATGCAGTTGGTGGTTGTGCTCAACAATAATTTTCCTGTTACTTCATGTTTATCTCGGGTTAATTCTAGATGTTGGAGTATTAGATGGATAGCGTTGACTGTTGAATAGTAAAATTTCTTCTGTTTTAAAGTTGTGGAATATTGTGGCTTTATTCTCTGTAATTGGGCTTTCAAATTTTGTCTACTTTACGTCAACAGTTACTAGTCCATAACTGGATCATAATAAAATTTGTGGGTCTGCTCTAGGACAAGAATTCTCTGCATTTCCCAGCTGAAACTGGAGAGGGAGAGATGGAGAGCACAATGAGGGAAGCAGATGTATGAGAAAGGAAAAAAAGATTACAAATGAGAGAGAAACAAAGATGCACAATGAAAACAAAAACCAATGTTAAATGAAGCAGTCAATTTTTATTTGAATCCTCTGTCTGGATTTTGCTTAGCACAATGCTATACTAGTTGAAACTGTTACATGGGGATTCCCAGTGATGATCTGTTTTTAAACTGGTGATAGATTGCAGTCCCAACACTTGCCTGTCCCAGAGAGTGTAATGGAGATGTTCAAAGATTTGGAAGAGCATCTGGATGACAGTGTTCAACATGATGGCCGCATACGTAGCTTCCCGCATCAACGAGGCAACTGGTCGACGCTTGTGTATGTGGAATGTGAGTTATTGATCTTAAACTTCAGCAAATTTGGACACTGAAAACTGTTAACAAATGTGGGGGGATATTCTGCTCTTGGTTTTGGCAGGCAGGATCAGGTGTGGGAGTGGAAAATCCAACGAGAGAACCAAAAGTTGTTGGCGCTGGCCACTTTAATGCTGTTTTTCCTGTCCACTGTGCCACTCCGTGAAAAATTGGAAAATTCTGCCCAAAAAGTATTGTGAAGCCATTACAAAGTCTGAAAGAAAAGGAGGAATTCTGGTTTACGTACAGTATTATCACATCTTCAGTGCTTCAGGGCAAACAAATTGCTTTTGAAGTACTATCAGTGTTGTGTTAGCAACCCACCATAGTCAATTTGAGCAGAGCAGGATCATACGTACAGCAGTGAAGTGGATCACTAAGATCTTATATCTTTTGTTGGTATTGAATGACAAAGAAATGTTGGCCACTCATGGAAAGTTGAGGATTTGTGTATCCTAATGTTTGTGGACTGTGGACTCTTGCACTATAGAACTCCTGCAACGCAGCAAGGGGCCTTTATTTTCTCTGAAAGAGCATTATACCCAGGCCGTCTTCTCTCTCCTATCCCCATAACCCTGTGCATTTACCATGGCCAATTCACTTAACCTACAATATTTGGACTGTGGAAGGGAACCAGAGTGCCTGGAGGAAATCCATGCAGATATGGGGAGAATGTGCAAACTCTACACAGTCACCCAAGGCCAGAATCGAACCTGGGTCACTGGCACTGTGAGACAGCAGTGCTAACCACTGTGCCACTATGCAAATTGGGCAGCAGTATGTTTCTCAAAGACAGTTTGTGGTGCAAATGGAATCATGGTTATTTGTCATCACTCAAGGTAAATAGCCTACACTATGAGAGTTCATTGTTATGCATGTTGCTGGAGTATTGATGCACTGTGTGAGTACTTCCACAATATTGATATATAATAGTGATAAAGAAGGTCAAAGTTCAAATTCATTAAAACAGGAAGAGCTTTCTTTAATTTGGCAAGAGCCTCATAATGGGAAACATCAAAAAGAGTTTTTCAATGGCAAGCTTACAAAACTGCATTCTAACACACACCCTGCATTACATAATAATCATCACTGAAACACTATGAACACCATTCAAAAATAGCAAATGGACGAAAAGATAATCATATCCCATAGTAATCATTTGAACGAAAAGGCTATCAAAAGGATGACCAGACGCTCCAAAAGGGAAATAAACAAGCGTTTAGAATTCACTTTCATTTCTAGCCAATACTGATCGCAGTTGTTATGCGTTAGCATACTGCCGTGGTTTTGCTAGTTTTGTATGTTACCATTCCCCTCTATGACAGATCCATATATGTTTTTGGGGTTATTGGCTATAATCTAATCACATTGTTTTCCTATCAAATTGTTTCAGCTGCCTACTAGTGAATGATCTTAATTGTATTAAAGTTCATTTAAAAATCACATATTGGTGTCCATCTTTGATAAAGTTCAAATGTAATTGAATCATCACAGAGAATATTGCTTTGATGTGCATCATGTTTATCTCAGTTATATTTATCATACATATTCTATCAAATGATTCTAATATCCATTACTGTGATATTCGTATCAGGTCAATTTTAAAATTAACCACTCATATCTCTCCAGTATCGAAAAAGCATTTGTATTAATATGCAGATTAGATAGAGGTAGCCCCAGAAGTGATGCCACAAAGTTACAATTATTGAATCATTTTAATGTCCAGTTTAGGGTTCTTGGTTAAGTATTACATTTTGAGCAGCTAATTTGACTTGCAGAGTTTACAGTTTCTCGGAAATTATTTTCTGCTGGAAGATGAGGCTTTCAAAGAATCTGAGTTTTGAAAGAATTGACAGATTTTAATGAATGATAGGGTGATATACTTGTTGTACAAGTGTGGTAACACTAACTGCCTGTAATCATGTTTAACTGAATCAAACAAAGTAGAAATACATTAATTATTTTTGAATGAAATGTTGTGACTCTTGCTTGAAACATCCTGCGTTGAAAGACTCCTGCATTTCTTTTGTATGATCTTAACTATGTATGGTAAAATTGTTCCTGAAATAGTCCAGGTAAAAACTTTCTTTCCAGGAAAGGTGATTTTTTTTTACACTGAAGTTCCAGGACATAATTCTCATTTAGCAGGATTTTCTCTTTATTGCCCTTTGTTGCTGTATCTTATTTTAACCACTGGTAGGTGCTCTAGCCAATTTTATAAACTTGATGCTGAATCTTTAAAGGAAAAGCAAATGACTTTTGTGGAGAACAACACAGCTGTGTTTTCAAAACTTTCATAAAGTGACAATTTTACCGCTGCTGAGGCCCTTGAAGAAGATTTTCTTCCCTGTTATGTCTCTGGCATGATCTCAGTCATTGAAAACCCCCCCCTTGTGCCTCCATTAGAAACAGTGGCATGTCCAACTTCAGAATTGGTTAGAAATGGCCCACTGGTGGCCCATTTTATAGTTTGTTCCCCAATTGCCTTGAGAGAAAGAGAATTTATTGGATGGGCTCCATTGGCAGCGATCAAACAGGTTGTTTAAATAAGTTGAAGAAAATATTGGTACGACAATCATTTTTATTTTAAACCAAAATTGTAACACCTAGCCTTCACTCTCTCCAACAAATGGATGAAATCTCATGCTGTTTAGTGCGGCATGGTTACCTAAATATCTTTTCAAGTCCACTGTGATTATTGCCATAAGAAGAGAATTATGTATTTGTTGTAATAATATTTGATTGTTTTCAACTAGGGAAAATATACCAAGTTAAAGTTAAAACTGCCGTGTGTTGTAATATATTTTGGGATTGGTACAGGTATGTAGTAACATTGAGTAAGGAAGTTGATTACAAGAAATTATAGCTGCCACCCCCTTTTGTAAGTAAAAGACTAACAGTATCAGTATTCCAAGCATTCTAATAGATGTTTGCCTCTAACTACTTTTCCTATTGTTATGATTCTCATAGACACCAATAACTTTTAAAAGGATTTGAATTGCCCAGTGTCCAATGCAAATAATTGCACCAAAGATTTCATGTTTTCATAAAATTGCTCACAATATTCAAAATGTGGTCTGACCAAAGCCTCAGCAGCACATTGCTGCTTTTGTATTTTAGTCCTCTTGAAATTAATGCTAACATTCTATTTTATTTTCCTAACTTGCAGGTTAAGTTGGTAGTTAACTTTAAGGGAATCCTGAACTAGGACTTACAAATCCCTTTGCATTTCCGATTTTTGAATTCTCTCCTCATTCAGAAAATAATCTGTGCCTCTATTCTTCTTATCAAAGTGCATAACCTCACACTTTCCCACATTGTATTCCAACTGCCACTTCTTTGTCCACTCTCTTAACCTATCCATACCCTTCTGCAGCATCCCCACCTTCTCAATATTATCTGTCCCTCCACCTATCTTTGTATCATCTGCAAACCTAGCCACAATGCCCTCAGTTCCTTCATCTGGATCATTTATTTATAGAGGGAAAAGTTGTGGTCCCAACATTGACCTCTGCAGAGCTCCACTAGTCACTGGCTGCCATCGTGAGGAAGACCCTTTTATTCCCACTCTTTGCCTTCTGCCAATCAGCCAATTTTCTAACCATGCTAGTACCTTACCTCTAACACGTGGACCCTTAATCTTACTCAGCAGTCTCCTGTGTGGCACCTTATCAAAGGCCTGCTAGAAATCCAAGTAGATAACATCCACTGGCTCCCCTTTGTCTAACCTGTTCATTACTTACATAAGAACATAAGAAATAGGAGCAGGAGTAGGCCATCTAGCCCTTCGAGCCTGCCCCGCCATTCAACAAGATCATGGCTGATCTGAAGTGGATCAGTTCCACTTTCCCGCTTTCTCTCCATAACTCTTAATTCCCTTGTCTGTCAGAAACCTACCTAACCGTGACTTAAATATATTCAGCGAGGTAGCCTCCACTACTTCAATGGGTAGAGAATTCCAGAGACTCACCACCCTTTGAGTGAAGAAGTTCCTGCTTAACTCTGATCTAAACTGCCCCCGTTATTTTGAGGCTGTGCCCTCTAGTTTTGCTATCCTTTCTAAGCAGGAAGAATCTCTCTACCTCTACCCTATCTAGCCCCTTCGTTATCTTATATGTCTCTATAAGATCCCCTCTTTACTTCCTCAAAGAATTCTAACAGATTTGTCAGGCATGACGTCCCCTTGATGAAACCATGAAGACTTCTCCCTATTTTACCATGCACTTCCTAGTATTATGAAATCTCATCGTTAATAATGGACTCTCAAATCTTACCAACGTCTGAAGTCAGACTAACTGGCCTGCAATTTCCTGTCTTTTGCCGGAGGATGCTTAAATGGATTTCTAATAGCATTGCTCTCATTAATGACTGATGGTCTTTAACTCTTTACAAGCTTTGATTGATCCTTGGTATCATTCATCCTCAATCACCTACTTAAAGATTATCCCAAAAAGTTATTTTTCCTCTGCTTGACATAGTAACACTTGTGGATCTTCTACAAATCTCTCTGACTCAGAGAGTTTGTATGAAGCAAGGAAAGTTGTCTCTTTTATGTCCAGGGTTGAACTTGCACTTTGCTTTCAATAAGTTTTGACCTGGGCCACTGTACCTGCAACCTGGTCACATTATTATATCTTGGGCAGGTTTTGTAGAAGGCCATATCCCCTCCCTCCAAATACTCCGTTTTACCTTGAATTAAAGGAGACAGTTTTAAACATCTCCATCTTATAAATTCAGCATTTGTTACTCTATACACTGGCTTTCTAATGTTATTGTTGACAAGGGACCAGATACTGCCCAAAGATAGAAAGAAATTTTCTTGCACACAGTACCAATTGCAAATTGCTTTTGGTACAAAAGACACTATGAGAAGACTGTAAAATAAAAAAAAGTCTCAAACTGAGTGAAGCAGGCAGAAGGAAATGATTCCAATACAAATGAGAATCTGTACTTTAATTGTCCGATTTAATGGCAGAACCAATTGCCCATGAGTAATTTTGAATTCGTTGTTCTAATTATTTTGTGTCAGACCAACTTGCGTGTTAGGTTATGTGACTACTGCAAGTTAACCGCAAGGCAACAGAGAAGTTAGTACTTGTAACATATAATTTTTTTAGAAGTTGCATGACTCTGTTTTTCAAATCTATATTACCCTTGTTTCTTTCAGATTACCCTTGTTTCTTTCAGATTACCCTGAAGAGGAGTTTATGGAACTTATTGATCTGCTGCTGACCCATTTGCAAACACACAAGCTGCCAATGGTTCGGTTAGCAGAGTTTCATATCAGTCTGTCACAGACTGTGGTGCTGCGCTATCATTGGATAAACATCTTTGTGGCGTCCTTAAAGGAAAAAATGACCTCTCTTGACAGGTAGGATTTAGTTACTGTGCTATTGTTGTATAAACCAGCCTGAGGCAATGACTGAAATATATTTGTCCTTTAGTAGTTATAACAGATTAGCTATTATCCATATGTTTGTTGTATTACTAACATGGTTAAAAAAATGTTTTTGATATTTTTAGTACCTATTTTTGTTTTCTGCTGTGGTTTGTGTCATGGTCAGGATGTGCTGCTCTCACTGCTGCAGTTCAGGTCGTGGTAGCAAATTGCTTTCAAAACCATATGAAATTTAGAAATGTAGTAAACAGTGAGGCGGATTGTAATAAACTTCAAATCAACATGGACTGGTGAAATGGGCACAAAAACAGAAAATGCTGGAAAATCTCACCACGTCCAAAGGTATCTGTGGAGAGAGAATAGAGCCAATATTTCAAGCCTGGATGACTCTTTGTCAATGAAATGGGTGAAAAGGTGACAGATAAAATTTAACACGGAAAATTGTGAAGTAATTCATTTTAGTAGAAAGAATGAGGAGAGATTATGTTGTACAAAAGGGTGGGGGTGGGGAGATGCTCAGGAGCAGAGCAAAGGTAGTGTATGTGTACACACCTTTGACGATGACAGGACAGAGGCATAGAGTAGACAATGAGGAACTCACAATTGCAAGAGTAGCTGAAGTGAACAGCATAGATGTATTCAGCGGAAGCTAGATAAACAAGAGGGAGGAAAGAAGAGAAGGATCTATTAGTAGGGTTAGGTGTGGATGGTGAGAGTTGTTATAGAGCCTAAACATCGTTATGGATGTGTTGGGCCAAACGGAGTTTGGTGTATGTTCTTCTGCCTGAGCTGTATAGCTGCTCTGTAATTCAGGATCTTGTTTCATTCTCCTGGTGAGATACTTAAGGTACTTAAAATCATGAAGGACTTTGAACAGTAATTAAGTAGCAATTGTTTCCAGTTGCTTTGCTAACCAGAGAACAGAGTTAAGGTATTTAGCAAAAACACCAGTGGCAATATGAAGAAAATAAATCTCATGCAAAGTGTTGATATGATTTGGAATGCATTATTTCCTGAGAGAGTGATGGAAGCGGATTCAATAATAACTCTCAAAAGGAAATGGGTAAATAAAAGGAAAAATTGCTGAGCTGAAGGAAAGAGCTGGGGAATGGGACTAATTGAATAGCTCCACCAAAGGGCTAGCACAGGCACAATAGGTTGAATGGCAGCCTCTTGTACTATATAATTTTATGAATCCCTTGTGTTTTCCATTCTCCATCTTTAGGAATGTAGGAGAGATGATCTCTATATGAATAGAATTTGTGTGCAGTCCAAAGATGTGCAGGTTAGTTCGATTGGCCATGCTAAATTGCCCCGTAATGTCCCAAGATGTGTAGGTAAGGGGGATAAACAGGAGTTACAGAGATAAGGCCTGCGTGGGATGCTTTGTCGAAGAGTCAGTGCAGTCTCGATGGACGGAATGATCATCTTCTGCACTGCATGGATTCTCTATGATTCTATAATGTATGAATCTCTAAGGCTAGGCTAAATTATCCAAATGCGAAACTGCTGCAAGAACTTTCATTTATAGAGTGTTTTTCAAGACCTTGTATCCCAGAAAACTTCAGAGCCAATGAAATACTTTAATTATGTAGTCATTGTTATAGCTTAATAACATTCATGCATGAAATTCCCCCATTATACTGCAGGTTCTACTGTGTTTCAGATAAAGTGAAGATCTACATTAATCAAGAGAAGACCAGGTACAATGGCCTATTTTTAACTGCTATTATGACTGCAAACCACGCTACCAGGAGTGTTTTTAAAACTCTAAATCACAGCAGTCTTTGAGAATTGTTAAAATACCAAAGTCCCTTTCCAGTGATTGCACCAGATCCTTTGGAGTCTTTTATTCTGAAGAATTGTCCTTCTGATAAACAGTTCCTGATGAGAATTACAGAATTCCAATCGAGAAATGTATCATAACTGGATAACAATGTATAGAACACTTCTAAGGCTAGCTCTATCTTCCTCTCTCAAAAATTCAGCACAATTGTTCTGTTATCAGGTGATTTGTAAGAACTCTGGTATAAAATTGCAAAGGACTGCCTGTGACCTGTTAAAAAGGGCAGGAACTTTTGTCATGCGATTGAAATTTATATACAGTAAAAATAACTACCCCCCCCCCCCCCCCCCCCCCACTCCTTGCTTGTTAGTCAACTTATTTTTCAGACACTGATAATTCTGATTCCTCATTGTTCTCATTTTCACAATACATCTATGTTTTAAACTTTTAAACTTGGTTGAAAAATACTCTTAATATTTAACAGTATGTATCAATTTTGTGCTTAGACTCTGTTAATGGGAATACTAAGATCTAATATGGTTGCCCTTACTATAGTGCTGAT
Source organism: Carcharhinus amblyrhynchos (assembly GCF_965287045.1). Classification (NCBI taxonomy): domain Eukaryota; kingdom Metazoa; phylum Chordata; class Chondrichthyes; order Carcharhiniformes; family Carcharhinidae; genus Carcharhinus; species Carcharhinus amblyrhynchos. The sequence continues at coordinate 49,411,504 of NC_137327.1, forward strand.
GCACTGTAATCTTTAAAATCACCATTTGGGATGTTCTCAATAATAGGCTAACCCACCTCTCGGTGGTCTTGCTTCTAGTTCAGCATTCCAAAGTGATTTTAAAAATTATTGGGCATTACTAACTAGGCCAGCATTTTTATTGCCCTTGAAAAGGTGATGAAGAGCTACCGCCTTGAACCACTGCATTTCTTGTGGTATAGATACATCCACAGCACTGTAATACATCAAGTTTTCATGGTTAAAAGATATTGAATTGAGCCAGCTAATTTTGTTTGTGTCCATGCACAGTGCAGAATGAGAAATTCCTCTGTGGGTAGGGTGTTAGCGTGGATAGAGGATTGGTTGTCAAATAGGAGGCAGAGAGTGGGGGTCAATGGGTGCTATTCGGATTGGCGGTTGGTGACTAGTGGGGTGCCCCAGGGGTCGGTGCTGGGGCCTCAGCTATTTACCATTTATATAGATGATCTGGAGGAGGGAACCGAGTGCAGGGTGTCGAAATTTGCTGATGACACCAAGATTGGGGGAAAGGCAAATTGTGCGGAGGGTGTGGAGAGTCTGCAGAAGGATCTAGATAGGCTGGGCGAATGGGCCAGGAAATGGCAAATGGAATTTAATGTTGGCAAGTGTGAGGTGGTCCACTTTGGTAGGAAGAATGGTAGGAAGGACTATTACTTACGTGGCGAAAAACTGCAGCAGGCGACGGTGCAGAGGGACCTCGGGGTCCTTGTGCATGAGTCGCAAAAACCCAGCTTGCAGGTGCAGCAGGTGGTCAGGAAGGTGAATGGGATGCTGGCCTTCATAGCGAGGGGGATTGAATATAAAAGTAGGGAGGTCTTGCTGCAGCTGTATAGGGCATTGGTGAGGCCGCAGCTGGAGTACTGTGTGCAGTTTTGGGCGCCGCACCTGCGCAAGGATATTTTGGCCCTGGAGGGAGTGCAGAGGAGGTTTACTAGGCTGATACCGGAGTTGAGGGGATTGAGCTATGAGGAGAGGCTGAATAAACTAGGCTTGTACTCGTTAGAGTTTAGAAGAATGAGGGGAGATCTCATTGAGACGTATAAGATGATGAATGGGATGGATAGGATAGAGGTGGAGAGACTCTTCCCGCTCAAAAAAGACACTAGGACTAGGGGGCACAGCCTCAAGATAAAGGGGACGGAGTTGAGGAGGAACTTCTTCACTCAAAGGGTGGTGAATCTCTGGAATTCTCTGCCTGTTGAAGTGGTGGAGGCTGCCTCGTTAAATATTTTTAAGAAGCGGGTTGATGGGTTCTTGATAAGAGAGGGGATTAAGGGTTATGGGGAGAGGGCGGGAAAGTGGAACTGAGCCACAACAGATCAGCCATGATCTTATTGAATGGCGGGGCAGGCTCGAAGGGCTAGATGGCCTACTCCTGCTCCTATTTCTTATGTTCTTATGTTCTTATGTGTCATCATCCAAAGTGAGACAGACGTCCTATGAAGTACTGAATAATAGTCTGTGCTGGCTGCTGATTCTGAACAATTTTAGTTAGCAGACATGATTACAATCTGAGTTTACTGAAATAGGGCTTTCACTGATATGATGGCCAGGTATTCATATTACAAGCTTCTGTTAGAGTTCCAATGATACAGCAGATCACAAGAGCTAAACTCACTTTAAACTAGGTTGCTCAGAGAAGTTTGTTGGAAGCATTGCTGAGATATGACCTCAAGTAATGGGGGATCAGTAGCAGCTGTGGACGTTTTGTATCCTACCACACAACAGCAAGGGCCAGTAATAAAAGACTTTTCATTTTGATCCTTCAATAGGCTCCACCAATATTGTCTCATGAAGTTACAGATGTTTTTCTAAATCTTACACAGGACCTTCCTTGGTTTAGAGGTTTCAGCTGGCAGCAACTATTTACTGGAAGTTGTCAACGAGGTGGATAAATCTATGAAGGAGTTCGATCTAAAAACTTATTATAAGGTTTGACCCCTTTACAATCCACGCTGTGTCTCAGAGTACATCACCAATAAACTATTGTACAACACATTAACTACTTTGCAAAATTTCTGGCATTTTAGAACTACATTTCATAAGCTTTATTATTTTAAAGTTTATACAGCTTACACAATCATTTTTCCTAAGATTGATTTTTTCCTAAGATCTAGCCAGTAGGGACTTAATAGTATAAATGGCCTCCTTCTGTACCATAATGACTCCATGATTATACCCTCCTACTTAATAAAATAGTGCCTTAGAATAAATAAATAAGTAAAAATCATCACAATCTTGGTATGAATCAGATGCAAATGTAAAATGGAGTTTCAGTGTGCAGCTTTTTTTTTATTCATTCGTGGGATGTGGGTATCCCCGGATCAGCATTTGTTGTCCTTGAACTGAATGGCTTGCTGGGCCATTTCAAAAGACATTTAAGAGTCAACCAAATTGTTGAGAGTCTGGAGTCACATATAGGCCAGACCAAGTAAGAAAGGCAGATTTCCTTCCCTGAAGGACAATAGTGAACCAGATGGATTTTTACAACAATCAACAATGGTTTCTTGGTCATCATTAGAGTTTTAATTCCAGGTAATTGTATTGAATTCAGATTTCACTATCTGTCATGGTGGGATTCGAATCCCGGTCCCCAGAACATTATCCTGAGTCTCTTGATTACTAGTCCAGTGATAATGCCACTACGCCATTGCCTCCTCTAATTCAGTTACATCAACAAGACGAGTGGATGCAGTATATTAGCACAGTGTCCTTTTATTTTTGCAATCCTGAGTTCACAAAATTGCACAATGATCACAGATGAGGAATGTTATTCAGCCTACATTCTTTCAGTCATACAGAAAGGTATGTCCTTTGTCCCATTGTAGCACTTTATTATTTCTTAAGTTATTCCAGGGTTCTTTTTCTCGATTTCTCTACATGGAAGTAAATCACAACAACTTGCATTTTAATTGTGCCCTAAACAAAGGGAAAGGTCCCAAGCTATTTCACAGGAATGTAATCAAACAAAGAGCTGATATTAGAGATGACAAAAAGCTTGATCAAAAAGGTAAGTTTATGTGTACAGTACATTTTGTGTTCACGTGACATGTTTTCTGTACCTCTATAAGATCACTCTCGGATGCCTTTTTAGACTGAACTGCCCATTTTTCTAGTTTTTCATCACAGCTGAGACATTTTTCAATGGAGTCAACCTCATGATTCTTTTCTGCATCATTCTCCAGCACATGATACCTTATGCTGTGTTTCAGCGCCAGAACAGAACTTGACATCCAAGTGTTAGCTGACCAGAGCACCGCACACGTTGATCTCAATTTCCTCTGACCATGTAGTTGATTTACTTGGACTTGAAACTTGATTGCTGGGATAAAGTTGTGGATTAAACTTTCTGGATTAAACTAGGCCAGTCTCATCTACTTGGCACAGATTGTCAATCTCTGAGGCATGTGGAAAGAAAATCCACACTGTTGCATTTGGCAGTGTTCCTCCTAGTTTGGAGTTGAGGCATGTTTAAGTAGTGTGAAGAAACCTATACAAGCGTCTGACTATATTTGTGATGTCTGGTGCTCATAATGGTAAAAGGTTCTTTCCTGATGCTGATATCTTCATTGTTATAAGCACAATATATTCAGTAAGAATGCAAAACGAAAAGCCCAGTTGGTAGCCTAAATTCGCAGTGTAGTTATTGTGTGATTGTTTTCTTCAAGTCCCTTCCTTGCAAAGCGCAGTATTCTCACCTGAAGTATCCCACGTGTGCCAAATTCCTACCATGTGATAATCATTAATTTGCGAAGGGCAATGGTTGCTTTGCATTATAGGACTAATGTTGCACATATTTTTGCTCGATTACCCTGCTCAGTAAAGAACACAACAGATCCGATATAGAACAGTTGTGATTTAATTGAACAACAGAACAGACTTGAGGGCCTAACAAGCATCTATAGAATCCATCAGTGAAAAACACTTAAGTTTTGCAAATGTCTCAAGCACTTCAAATTCAGGTTTTGTAAATAATGTAAAGTAAGGTTTTCACATAGTAGTGCTGTATACTCTCATCCGTATAACAACTATCTCTTGAATTTTGACAGAAACCTTCCTTTCACATTAGTGTGGCCTGGTGCTTGGGGGATGCTACTGCTGAACTTGAAAAACACCAACTGGAGCTGCAGGTGGGTGCTGAAGTATGAGAACACAAAGCCATATCAGATGTTAAAATTAAATTGTTGACTGATCTTACTGAGGACCAGCAAGTGATTTAAAGTCACCATCAGAATGCAACTCAGATTTACCACATTATCACAGCCAACCAGTGCATTATTTTCATTGAATTCAATTTTAACATTTATTTTCAAGGTTAGTTGTTTATGTCTTGATGTTTTGGATTGTCAGCAAATTCAGGAAAATTGGGCAGGGAGCAGAAGATAGCATCTGATCTGTCTACTTAAGTTAACAAATAGGTGATCAGTAAGACTTAGCTAGGTCCCAGGATCCTCCCTGAAATGATTTCCATGTATTTGCTGGGTCCTGGTGTTTTAGTAGCTTTGGGAGTAGGACTAGGCAAAACTAGCAAAAAAAATTTGAACTTAATTTTGAAGGCATTGTGGCATAACCATGAAGCGGGTGACTGATCTGTTCATATTGCCACTGACGACTGCCTCTGTGATTCTTTGAAATAATTCTAAATTTGACCTGTAGAACCATGGGATCTGCTGTGATGGTTGTGTGATTTTTTTTTTTATCCTTGTGTTAATACCACTGATACTTCTTCGGATGGGGATAACTAAAAAGAAATAACAGAAATCATACCTGACCTTTACACACTGAAATTACATTAAACCGGGTAAAAGCAACTTACTATGGATACTGGAATCTGAAACCAAAAGAGAAAACGCTAGAAAATCTCAGCAGGTCTGCCAGCATCTGTAAGGAGAGAAAAGGGCTGACATTTCAAATCCAAATGACTCTTTGTCGAAGCTAAAAGGTATAGAAAGTGGGAGATATTTATACTGCAGGGTGAGGGAATGAAAGGTTAATCATACCCACAAAAACCAGGGGAAAGGCTGCTAACAGCAACCCATAGAAAGAAAAGGTGTGAATGGCCAAATGGCAGAGATGCTGAAATCAGAGGGTAAACTGCGACAGATGAAGATTTGTGGCGGGAGAGGGGGGAGTGTAAATGGGTGGGGGAGAGATAAATTGGAGAAAAGAGGGGAAAGGGGTAGCAAAGTGGGAGAAAAGGTAAGGAAAGGGGGGATAAAATAATGGAAAAGAATGGGGGGAATAAATAAAGACAATAAAGAAATAAAAGGTAGAGAAGAGTAAAAATAAAATGAAAACAAAGGGGTTGAGATGGGGTGGAGTTAATCATGTAAAGTTTTTGAATTTAATGTTGAGACCAGAGGGCTGTAATGTGCCTACGGAAGATGAGATGCTGTTCCTCCAGTTTGTGTTGAGCTTCACTGGGACATTGCAGCAGGCCGAGGACAAACATATGGACGTGGGAGCAGGATCGTGTGTTAAAATGGCGAGCAACTGGAAGATAAGGGTCCTGACTGCGCACAGACTGAAGGTGCTCAGCAAAGCGATCACCCAGTCTTCGCTTGGTCTCTGATATAGAGGAGGCCACATTGAGAGCAGTGAATGTAATCGACCAAATTGAAAGGGGTGCAAGTGAAACACTGCTTAACTTGGAATGAATGTTTTGGACCTTTGGATGGTAAGCATGGAAGAGGTAAAAGTGCAGGTGTTAGACCTGTGATTACATGGGAAGGTACCATGGATGATGGGAGAAGTATTGGATATAGTGGAGGAGTGGACTAGGTTATACCAGAGGGAACGGTCTGTGGAATGCTGACAGAGGGAGTGAAGGGAAGATGTGTTTGGTGGTGGCATCATGCTGTAGTTAGTGAAAATGGCAGAAGATTATGCTTTGCATGCAGAGGCTGGTGGGGTGAAAAGTGAGAGCAAGGGGCATTCTATCCTTGGTATGGGAGGTGGACCACATGCTGAGAACCCTGTCAACAACTGTAGTTGGGAAACCATGGTTGAGGGGGAAACACCCCCCCGCCCAATCTTTATCTATCACAGTTTACCCCTGATTTCAGCTTCTCTGCCATTTGGCCATTCACGTCTTTTATTCTTTGTATGGGCTGTCATTAGCAGCCTTTCCCCTTGTTTCTATGGCTATAACTCATCTTTCATTCCCTCACCCTACAGTATAAATATTGCCTACTTTCTAAGTCGTTCAGCTTTGACGAAGGGTTATCTGGACTTGAAACATCAGCTGTTGTAGATGCTGCCAGACCTGCTGAGATTTTCCAGCATTTTCTCTTTTGATTATACTAACTGGGAATGGATATGAATGTGCACAAAGGAGTCATGTAATCTACAACTGGTGAATTCTTGATAGTTTGAAGTTATTTTTATGCAAAAGGAAATGTATGGGGTTTATTCTTGTCTACACTCTGTGTTGTAACTTTACTGAATTAAAATCTTCACCTTTGCAAAAGCAGAGCCTCATGTGCATTCTGTGCTACATCGGAACTTAAGAAATGGGAGCAAGAGAAGATGAGCAAGCCCCTCAAACCTGTGCTGCCACTTTGTAACATATCGGCTGATCTTAGACTTCAATTCCAGTTTCCCACTCAAATCTCATAGCTCTTAATTCCTCTAAAGCCAGAAAAGACTACCTATCTCAGCCTTGAATATACTCAACAACTGTACAGAGTTCGAGTGAGTTTAGTCAGAACGCATTATTGATACTGGTCAAGTTTATGTTACATTTTTTGATAGTTTTTCAGCATGGAAATTGGTGTAAATAACAGTGCTTAAGTTGGAAATGTTTATTAGTTTACAAAGTTTGAGATGTTGAATTAAGAGAGCGTCAGTAATGTATTGTACTGTCACAATGCCTAGTCCTCCCATAAGGTGGCGTTGATTAGTTTGCATTACATTGTGACAAGAATTTTGTGCAAGAGTAGATATAACTTATGAACTGGATTGATAGTTTATGTCGTTAGTAGTTCAGGTATGAAAGCCATGGTCAAACAGGGTTCTCATATCTTGGCTCATTGAGATTATGTTTAAGAACATTGAACATAGAACACTACAGCACAAACAGGCCCTTCGGCCCACAAGTTGCACCAATCATATCCCTACCTACCAGGCTTATCTATAACCCTCAATCCCATTAAATCCCATGTAATCATCCAGAAGTCTCTTAAAAGACCCCAATGAGTTCGCCTCCACCATCACCAACAGCAGCCTATTCCACTCACCACCCTCTGAGTGAAAAACTTACCCCTGACATCTCCTCTGTACCTACTCCATTTTTCTTTTCCAGAGAGTCTTTGAATTGCAGGAATGAGATAATTAATTATCATTAGATTTTGTTTAAGCTCTGATTGCTGATAATTGGCTTGGAACACTAGCTTCTAGAAAACTGAGAGAATGTAAGAAACCTGTAAGAAATTCACTGATTTGGGAGAATATTTCAGCTTCAGCTACAGCAGTCCATCGAAGTGTCAGACTTAGTAACTCCAGCAAACCTTTGTCAGCAGTTCCAATAAAAATTAAATGTATGAACGAAAGCATGTTAAGTTAATTGTTTTGTAACAATTTCTTCTGCTATTTGGGTATTGATGCTGATAGCTCTTTTAATTTTGTGTGGCAAGAGGTGACAGTAGGACTAGGGGGCACAGCCTCAAGATAAAGGGGGGGCGGTTCAGAACGGAGTTGAGGAGGAACTTCTTCACTCAAAGGGTGGTGAATCTCTGGAATTCTCTGCCCGTTGAAGTGGTGGAGGCTACCTCGCTAAATATTTTAAGAAGCGGGTTGATGGGTTTTTGATAAGAGAGGGGATTAAGGGTTATGGGGAGAGGGCGGGAAAGTGGAACTGAGCCACGACAGATCAGCCATGATCTTATTGAATGGCGGGGCAGGCTCGAAGGGCCAGATGGCCTACTCCTGCTCCTATTTCTTATGTTCTTATGTTCTTATGAATGGCAGCAAACAGCAGACCAAATAATATACTATTTTAACAGACTGCTATTCCCAAAAGAGAGAGGATCTTTTGGTGTTGCATTTCCTTTGTCATTAAACATTTTCCTCTGAAAGTAAAGTAAAAATTTATTTATTAGTCACAGGTAAGCTAACATTCACACTGAAGTGAAGTTACTGTGAAAATTCCCTAATCACCACACTGAGGCGCCTGTTCTGGTATACTGAGGGAGAATTTAGCATGGCCTAACCTGCACATCTTTGGACTGTGGGAGAAACCAGAGCACCCAAAAGAAACACACGCAGACATGGGGAGAATTTGCAAACTCCACACAGACAATGACCCAAGGTGGGAATCCAACCTAGGTCCCTGGTGCTGTGAGGCAGCAGTGCTAGCCACTGTGCCACCCCTTCTTTGAAGTCATTCATAGTTGTCTGGGCTGATGTTCCACAGGCAGCAGTTGCCACCTCATACTTTGCTCAAATGGCCAGTCTTCATACCTGAGGCTTGATGGCAAGATGTTTGACTGCAGGAGTGCATCACACTTGAGGTTGATGCTATCCTCACCTAACATCTAGCTACTACTTACACAACAAGTGTTGTTAGACAGTGTTGAGTAATGGCTCATTTTCCCTGTCCTATGCCAGAACACAATTATTTCAACCTTACTAAGACTAAGCACAAATTTGGGATTGAAACCAGGTCTGGGTGAATCACGTGGCACTTTCTATGGAATCAAAGCAGAAATGATGGAAATTCTCAGCAGGTCTGGCAGCATCTGTGGAAAGAGAAACCGAGTTAATGTTTTAGGTTTAAGATCTTTCATTGAAACTTTCACCAGGTTGTGAAAATATGTTTTTTAAAAAAATGCATATTTCTCTTACCCTTGATCTGTTGCATTGAGAAGTTAAATAATCTTTTCTTGTCATGCATGTTGATGCAGTTTTATGGACAGCACAAATCATGTTGTTGTTTTGGGTATGGAGTTGGTGCCAGTAGATATCCCACCCTATAGCTTAAGCTCAAGAGTATAGTATGTTCCTTCCATGAGTAAACTACCATATCATGGAATTCACTTCATCCGTTGAATCCGCTGAAAGAAATGTTTCTATATCTGCACTGTCATTGTTATCAAAGGCTGTTGTGAAATCTTCATAACTCACTGGTTACTGGAATATTGGAAATAATGCTATGGACCACACCTCAAAAGGTGTAAAAGCCTTTTAAGAGGAAATTTGCCGAACTTCAGCTGAGGGGGGCCTGGAGAAGTTAGGACTATTCTCCTTGGAATAGTTCAAATGAAGAAGTGACATGCTGGAGGTTTTTGTGATAGGTAGCTAGAGAAAAATTGTTCTCTCTGGCAAGTTTGTCACTAACAAAAGACCATACAAAAGATTTAGAGGGGAGTTGAAGAAAAATTTTTTCACTCCGTGTTTCAGGATTTGGATGTTCGACCCAAAAAAGTGTAGAAACTGATTACATAAATAATTTAAAAAGGGAACTTTAGGATGAGGATTTTACAGGGTTATGGACAGAGGTGAGGATGTGGGATTGAGGAGGCCTGTACAGATACAATAAGCTAACTGGTGGCTTCCTGTGCTGTAAGTCCCTATGATTATATAAAGACTACAAATGTTCTCCTATCATCAGGTCCTGGTCCTTTCATCTATTCCATGTGTCAAAATATTTAACATTAGTTGGAACTACAACACGAGCAATTGCTTCTCAAATTTCTTCGCCATTATGAAAAATTGAAATGTTTTATCAACTTTGTTAAATTAAAAAAAACCTATTTATGTTAGTGCATCAGACCTGGTGTGTCTCTAAATTTTATACTGTATGTCGATGTTCTTTGCAGGCTATCGTGGATAGATTTGAAAACAGTGCCAGAATCCTCCGAATGTTTGCAGATCAAGTGCGCTGCAAAACTGGAAACAAGATTTTCTCCTTTCCGCTGCGATAGCTGCAGCTACTCTTTTCTGAGGACTCAACTACAACTCAAGCCAGGGGTATGACTGAGCAACCTTGGGAAGAGGTCCATTCTTTCCCAACTATATGCTCCAGTTATGGAGAGGCAGCACAACCTCTTGCCTGTAATGAATTGTGCATTAAGGCTAATTCATCATTGCAGTGAACAATTTACTTTTCAGAATAAAGACATTGTACTTTTTAAATGGAAAAGGATCTAAAATATGAAAATAAGAATTTTGCATTAAATCCACACCCAAAGAGAGCAACTTTTAAAATCCTAATTCTACATATGGGTATACAACAGAATTTTGCTGTGTCAGTTGGGCAACTTGAGCCTATTCCATCACAGTACCTTTACCTCATGGACTAAGAAGGAGGCTCCCCACAACCTTCGCAGAGGAAGCTCGAAGTGGCCACTAAATCCTGGCATTGCTAGCAATGCCCCAATCACGAAGAAGGATCAAAAGATCCATCAAGATAGTAGAACTTTACAATTGTTTTGATTTGTTTTCCATTTTTGTTTATTTCTGGCTTTTGTTTCACAACTTTTATTTAGATTTTAATATTGAACTAAAACCAGAAACTATTAAGAGCTTGGAGTTTGTCTTTTCAGTGTTGTTCTTGTGAATGTAAAAAGCTTTATAGAGCTTGAACTTGAAACTATTTATAAAATTCCTGCTTTTATAATATGAATATATAGCATTTTCTATTTTCCCTCTGATTATTTCTTTAAAAATGATATGAATTTGGTTTGAAGTAATTACATATGTGAAAGTGTCATATAATTTCAATCAGGGAGTCATCTAAAAATGTACTTCAGTCAAGGCTGTATTTACAAATTTAGTAAAAAGTCTGACAACACCAGGTTTTAGTCCAACCTATTTATTTGATAATATACTCACAAGCTTTCGAGGGGACTGCCTCTTCGTCTCCATTCACCTGACGAAGAGGCAGTCCCCTCGAAAGCTTGTGAGTATATTATCAAATAAATAGGTTGGACTAAAACCTGGTGTTGTCAGACTTTTTACTGTGTTTATGCCAGTCCAACGCCGGCATACCCACATCATGTTTACAAATTTAAACAGGGAACATGACAGTATTGATAATCTTTAAATTGTTTTGGATTGAAAGCCTGATAAAGTCAAGGTTTGATAATTATAATGCTTCTGCACCTATTTGTGGATATATTGTGAAGAACTGTATGCTATTTTATTTGTTTCTTTATCAGTTGGGTGACATCACTGCAAGGACAGCACAGTGACACAGTGGTTATCACGGCTGTCTCACAGCGCCAGGGACCTAGGTTCAATTCCAGGCTCAGGTTACTGTCTGTATGTAATTTGCATGTTCTCCCTGTGTCTGCATGGGTTTTCTCTGGGTCCTCCAGTTTCCTTCCACAGTCCAAAGATGTGTGGGTTAGGTTATTTGGCCATACTAAATTGCCCCTTTAGTGACAAGGGGATTAGCAGAGTAAATGTGTGGGGTTACGGGAATGGGGCCTAGGTGGGATTGTGGTTGGTGCAGACTCGATGGGTGGAATGCCCTTCTGTACTGTAGAGGTTCTACTATACCAGCCCTGAATTTATGGTGAAGTAATAGCAAGTTTAATGTTTCAATTTGTTTTTAAAAGAAGCAGCGATTTGTATCGAATGTTCAGAACCGCTGCCGATATTAGCCTTGTGAAAATGGGATCTCTCCATCAATCTGTCTGAATTTAAAGAGGTTGTTGGATTTGCTGTGCAAACACCAATGGAACATATCACAGAAAATTAGGGCCGGTATTTCAGTGTTAAGACATTTTTACCGAGGAGATTTTTGTTTCTGTAATGCTATGCAACTTCAGAACACCCAGAAAAGCAAGTTTAATAACAGTGAGGTTTCACACCTGTCAGCAGTAAATAAACCATTTAAAGAGTCATAGAGGTTTACAGCATGGAAGCAGGCCCTTCAGTCCAACTTGTTCATGCTGCCCTTTTTTTCTTAAACCCCTAAGCTTGTACCAATTGTTTGGCCCCTATCCATCTATACCCATCATACCCATGTAGCTATCTAAATGCTTTTTAAAAGACAAAATCTTACCCACCTCTACTATTACCTCTGGCAGCTTGTTCCAGACACTCATCACCCTCTGTGTGATAAAATTGCCCCTCTGGACACTTTTGTATCTCTCCCCTCTGACCTTAAACTATGCCCTCTGATTTTAGACTCCCCTACCTTTGGAAAAAGATATTGACTATCTATCTGATCTGTACCCCTCATTATTTTATAGACCTTTATAAGATCACCCCTCAGCCTCCTTTGCTCCAGAGAGAAAAGTCCCAGTCTATTCAGCCTCTCCTTATAACTCAATCCATCACATCCTGATAGCATCCTAGTAAATCTTTTCTGCACTCTTTCTAGTTTAATAATATCCTTCATATAATAGGGTGACCAGAATTGCACGCAGTATTCCAAGTGTGGCCTCAACTGCTGAGCATTAATGGGGTTGTGAAGTGCCCCCCACCCCCCGCTCCATCTCAATCGTCCCCTTTACACTTTGCATTCAACTTTCACAATTAAATAAATTCCATGTTTGAGGGTGGTGACATAAAAGGGAAATAGCACCTCAAATGAGTTGTCCGGCTGACACTCACACTATATATATCTTCAAATCATCAAACATCTCACTACGTATTGATATCACATAGCTTCCCCTCCAGAAAAAGAATAGATATTTTAACTCATCAACTCCCTCTCAAGCTAGCAAACTACTAGATGGAACATATTAATAGGTGGGAACAGAAGTGACTTGCTCCATTTTCCCACCAAATTATATACTCCCAAGTAAAGAGAAATTGTGTTATCAAAACTCAAGGTGTCTTAATAATCACCCCCTGGCAGCACGTATCATCAAAAATCAAAACCGCTCCACATGTTCTCCTTTTGGGTGGGCCCCACCTATTGTAAGTTAACGTGAGTTGATGGGATGAGTTATTATTGTCACGTATTGGGACACAGCAAAAAGCATTGCCTCCCAGGTGCTGCACAAAGCATACTGTTCATAGAGAAAGAAAGGATAGAGTGCAGAATGCAGAGCGACAACTATAGCTAGGGTGCAGAGAAAGACCAGCCCAATGTCTGATTTGATTTATTACTGTCAAATGTATTGGGACATAGCATAGTTTCTTGTGCCGTGTACAGGCAAAACATACTGTTCATAGGCTACGTAGAGCGAGAAGGAAAAGAGAGAGTACAGAATATAGTGTTACAGTTACAGATTTGTTTTTTCCTGCTTGTCCTTTATTATTGTCCTCTCTCAATTAAATCTTTCTCTCCCTGTCTCTTACTCTCTGTCATTACCTTATTTGTCTATGAATCACTACATTTCTCTACTTAAGTAGGTTAAGTAGACAAACTGCTGTGGGGTCAGACTTTGCCATGTTGTTGCCAATCTGTGGCACAGAAGCTTCCAGGATGAAGAAAAAGAAATCTAACTCACTGGGCACTCCAACAAATCCTGGCCCATTGTCTCTGTCTCTATTTTTAAATAATTGTATTTGGACAGAAATAAAACATCTGTAACAGAAATGGGACCAAGGAACTGTATCTTTCCAGAAAATGTGTTTCACTTGCTGATAGTTTGTGCAATCAGACAAATGGGCCATGCATCGTCTGACATGATTAGTCTTGTATGGTTTGCAGTACAGTGGATTTGTTGCTTCATCACCTGATTTGAAGTCACCTGGTTGCATTGTGTGCAAAAAGATGAGTAATTTGGCATGGTAGATTGTAACTAGAAAAGAGGTTTTGGTTGCCTCATCGCTTTACTGCTAGAAATTCTAGTCTGTTGAATGGAACAGCTTTAGTGTAATGCTATATTAGATACACTTTTAAAATTTTGAGAAAGGGAGGACATTTAATAGAAAACTGTTGACTTGTCTCCAAGTTCTACTAAATATCAGAAGGAAATGGAGCCATTCTTGAATTTGTAACTGATACAAAAATGATGATGGAGATTAGGTTGCAAGTGCATTTAGATAAATTACCCACAAGTGGCAGGTATTTGACATGGGCAAGTGTATTGTCCTCTCTTGTGGTGTTAGGAAGCAATGGGTGTGCTTTTAACATGTAGTGGTATGCATTAAAGGTGATGGATCAATTAGGAAATGGAGATTGACCACTCATAAGCATGCAAGCAACATGAGGCAGTTATAGGAAGAGCACTGTCAGTTTCAGATTGTGTTGCTGGAGTCATAGGGGCCAATGGGATGGGACAATGATGAAAGTGAGCATGACTATTTCAGGCTGTTGCTTAATAATCTGCTCTCCCAATTTTGTCACAAGATTCCAGTTTTCAGTGAGAAGGACTTTGCAGCGTTGACTTGTACTGATCTGTGAAAGTTCAATATGACTGAGTGGCTTGGTCAGGCAGATAAGAATCAACCATATTCTTGAGTCTGGTGTCACATGTAGGCCAGATTAGGGCAGGATAGCAGGTTGTGGTGAACCAGTGTATTTTTATGACAATCCAATTCTTTCATTTATGGTTGTCATTACTGATGTTTGCTTCTGATTCTTATTCAGTTGATTGAGTTCCCATTTACACTGTCATGGTGGAATTTGAACTTGTGGCTGACTTTGTTATTAGTTTAATCCTTTTGACTCAGTGACATTACCACTGTATCCAGGATGATCAAAACTGAATGATTTCAAATAAGTACATTTCAACAATATTTTAATCAGATTTATAAAGAAGTTTTTCTGTGCTTTGTTTGATAGTGATAGATTTGAATAGCAGCATTGAGTGGAGCTGTGATCACAAGGCAGCAGCTGAGTTTACTTATCTGGTCATGGGGGTGGGGAGGAGGGTTCTCCACAGGATCTTCCTGTTTCAATGTAGGAAAATATGTGAAAGCGTAAAATGTTTGTACCATAAGTACGTCCATCTTTTGCATTCAACTGACCAAACAGTTTAAGTCTTTGGTTTGCATTTTAGCTAATTAGCTGATCTCGCTTTGCAGTTACTGCCACCGTAAATGGTTGGCTTATGCCTCAAGGTTATAGTTGGAACTCTTGTGTCAGTAGATTGTGGATTTGAGTGCCACGCCAGAGATTAAGTCTAGGTTGATTGTCACGTGCCATATTGAAGGAATGCAAGAGAGTACACTCTTTCAAATGAGCTGTTAAACTCTTTCTACCCTGTTGTTTGGCTTTAAGGGATCACATCATACTTTTCCAAGAAGAGAAACTAGTTCTTCAAGGTGTCCTGGCCAATATTTATCCTTCAATTTATGTCTCAAAATAAATTATCTTCTCTATCACATGGCTGTATGTGAGAGCCTGCAGTGTGCAAATTGGCTGCTGTGCTTCCTACGTTAAAACATTTTGTGGCTGCTACTTCATTATCTTTAAAGGGCTGTGAGTGTCCTGGGGCCATCAGAAGGAACTAGACAAATGCGGGTCTTTTTAGTAGAAGCATACCAAGTAAAATACTTTAAATGGATAGAATAGGAAATGATTGAAATTAAAGATGTATGAAAAGAGTGACAAGATTGTGTTTTAGGCATCTGTTTTATGTTGTTTGATGTTTTTAAATTCAAGCATAATATCGAAACTTACTTTTCTGGCTATTTAATTAGTTTTATTATAGCAACAGTCTATTTCATTGTTATAAACCTACGATGTGAAATCTGTGAGTAAACAGAGAACACAATTGGTCCTGGAACTGTTGGCACTCTTGGACATTTGGCACTTCAAGTTACAGCAGAGCGAAGTCTATGTATTACATAGACTTTCATGGGACATATTCTTATACCAGGATAACACAGCCAGATTTAGTAATGTAAATGTGGTTAATTGGCACACTACTTTTAGTCCCTGACAATCTGAACTATTAAAAACTCAACTATAGAAGTGCCTCAAATGCTATTAAGTTATTGGGAAATGGGTATTTCATAAGTTTCTACTGGTTTTATTGTGACTAGCTTCTGTGAGGTGAAGTGAAACAGAGAAGTAGAAATGAAATGTGGCTGAGATTAAAGAAAAAGATAAACTGACTGCAATATAACAGGAACAATCTCAACCACAACAACGTTGATTCAATGACCATTCATAAACTTCCTAAAACTGTTTATCTTTCTATTCACTGGTTGCTAAAACTTGCTTTTTTAAAATGCATCTTTCACAGGACCGTAATGAGAGAACAAATTTAACACTCAACTAAAGATGATTTTGGCTAGTAAGACATGTGGCTAGAATGATACCATAGAGTTACACTTTAAAGGGTAAGGGGGTTCATTAATATTCCCACCTTTCTCTGCTCCTTTTGCGGATAAATGTCAGAGCATTGGTAGCTGAAGACGTAGCCAATAATCATAGGCTATGGGTGAATCACCAAAGTCTTAAGTTGGAGTAGGTTGCAGTGGTGGGGACAAGGCAACAAAGGGATTTTAACTTTTGAACAAACATCTCAATGGATCAACAAGCACAGGATGATGGGGGAGCAGATCCTGATGCGTGTCAAGGTTCAGGAAAGCATTAGGGTTTTGGTTGAGGTCATATTTACGGCGGGTACAAGATGGGAGGCCAGAGATTAAAGGACTGGGGTGGCCAAAAAAGGTGAAATTTCAACAGTAGATGGGCCGAGGCAAAGGCAGGTAATATTAGAGAGATAGTATCAGGCAGGATATAGGGGCCTGAAATTATACTTGTGGTCAACCTGAAGTTGTGAAGAGTCTGGTTTGGCTTGAGACAACAATGACCAGCGAGGGGCTGAATAAAAGTATAGATTGACAACACCAATAATGGCAGAAGTTAGCTTGATATAATGTCCTTAATTATTCTGGGCTAAGGAGGAGAAATATTAGTAGAAGTACCTGATGGATATACCATGAGCCTGTGTACACATACACGTGAACTTAAGGCCATATAGCCTGTTGAACTATCTCCACTATTCACATAATCACGGTTGAACCTTTGCATCAACAGTTTTACCACTAATACCCAAATTCCTTGATTTCTGATCTCCTACACTAAAAGCAAAATACTGTGGATGCTGGAAATCTAAAATAAAAACAAAAAAATTGCTGGCAGAACTCAGCAGGTCTCACATCATCAAGAAGGGGAAACAGTTAACATGGAGCTTCTGAATTTGTCAGGTTAACTAACCTATCGATCTGTCTTCACAGCGCTCAAGAAATTTCTTCTCTCAATCCTAAATGGATGACTTCTTATCCTGAGACTATGCCTGTGCCCCCACCCCCCTCCTAATTCAAGCATCCCATTTGGCAGTGAGAACATCCATTATCAGAAAGCCTTTCACTTATTAAGCTCACCCATCCCTATTGGGATATAGTACAGAAAATGTGTTTTGACGAGTCAATGCCTTAAATGGAAGAGTGAGAGAAGCAAAAACAAAACTGTCCATGGTTGAGTTAAACTTAACGGCAGGAGATGGCTGAGCTCCTTTGCAGTTTGGTGTGGGATACTTGATAAAAACTATTATCGTAAATACTTTAATACCACCTACTGAGTAACCAAAGAGATGTTTCTGCTATGTGGTGCAATATTTCAGTTCCTGTGGTTCCACAAGCTCTTGTACCAAGCTAGTTCTAAGCAAGGAACAAGTTGGAAACCACCTCTTTAGTTTTCTGAACAATTCTCTGTCTCCAAAAAAGTTTACAGGCCTTTTAATTCTAGCAGAAGGATGTTGAACTAATTTTAAACTCAAAACAAATTTATGTTTCTGAGCAGAGAAATAAAAACTATCCTGTCTCTCTCTCTCTTCCCCATCAGTCCCCCATCAAACTTCACAAAAAACCTAAATGGTGATTGTGATGCAATTTATATCTTAGTTCTAGGCAGAGATGTCACTGGTTTTCAAATGTGCAAGAATTTTACAGTTTTATACTTTGCTTTAAATTATCAAACTTTGCTTTAAATCTTACCTTCTGGCAGTTAGCCACTTGATTTACTTATCTCTGAGTCAATACCCAGGCCTAACCAATCAAGCAATGAGCATAGATTAGCTTCCAGACTCCCAAAAGAAAACACAGAAAAAGTAAACACTAGAGTGACCCTTGGATAAGTACAAACCAGCCACTCCCATGTCAAGAAGCTGGGGCAGAAATGTCACCATTTCATTGGCTGTACCAATGAAAATCAGTATGAAGGATACTGCCATAGCCTGCTGCACAAACCAGTCACTTTCAATACAATAAGATCTATGAGAGCATCAATTAATGATGTGGAGATGCAGCATTGGACTGGGGTAAACACAGTAAGAAGTCTCACAACACCAGGTTAAAGTCCAACCAGTTTAGAAAATTGGTTGGACTTTAACCTGGTGTCATGAGATTTCTTACAGCACCAGTTAGGTACAGGTACATTGGTATCAATGGATGCTATTGTGGTTGGCGGTTGGTGACTAGTGGGGTACTGCAGGGATCGGTGCTGGGGCCTCAACTGTTTACCATTTATGTAGATGATCTGGAGGAGGGGGCTGAGTGTAGGGTGACGAAATTTGCTGATGACACGAAGATGAGTGGAAAAGCAAATTGTGCGGAGGGTGCGGGAAGTCTGCAGAGAGATCTGGATAGGCTGAGTGAGTGGACGAGGACCTGGCAGATGTTAGCAAGTGCGAGGTTTTCCACTTTGGCAGAAATAGTAGTAGGAGGGATTATTACTTAAAAGGCGAAAAGCTGCAGCGTGCTACGGTGCAGAGGGACCTGGGGGTCCTTGTGCACAAATCGCAAAAACCCAGTCTGCAGGTGCAGCAGGTGATCAAGAAGGCAAATGGAATTTGGGCCTTTATAGCGAGGGGGATAGAATATAAAAGAAGGGAGGTCTTGCTGCAACTGTACAGGGTACTGGTGAGGCCGTAGTTGGAGTACTGTGTGCAGTTTTGGTCACCGCACTTGCGGAAGGATATATTGGCCTTGGAGGGAGTGCAAAGGAGGTTCACTCGGCTGATACCGGAGATGAGGGGTTTGGACTATGAAGAGAGACTAAATAGACTGGGTCTGTACTCGTTGGAGTTTAGAAGGATAAGGGGGGGATCTTATAGAGACGTATAAGGTAATGAAGGGGATGGATAGGGTAGAGGTGGAGAGATTCTTCCCGCTTAGAAAGGGTAGCAGGACTAGAGGGCACAGCCTCCAGATTAAGGGGGGGGGGGGGGCGCAGTTTAGATCAGAGTTGAGGAGGAACTTCTTCACTCAAAGGGTGGTGAATCTCTGGAATTCTCTGCCCGTTGAAGTGGTGGAGGCTACCTCGCTAAATATATTTAAGTCACAGGTAGATAGGTTTTTGATAGACAGGGGAATTAAGGGTTATGGGGAAAAAGCAGCAAAGTGGAACTGATCCACTTCAGATCAGCCATGATCTTGTTGAATGGCGGGGCAGGCTCGAAGGGCTAGCTGGCCTACTCCTGCTCCTATTTCGTATGATCTTAGAGTGCTGTGAGAATGTGAAAATACAGAAATCTACTATAGTCCTTATAGAGTATGGTAGGGATCATGCTGGCCCAGCATTCTCTGTATCTAGAGTGAGCACTCTCACCTATCAGGGCTTATTGGTGTGATATTTAACTCAAAATATATTTCCTTGAATTAAAAAGTAATCAGAGAAAATATTTTTAAAAATTACATATTTAGGCTTTGGGAGACACAAACCTTTCAAATATTTCATAGACAGACCATCACTGGGAGGGAACAGGGGAGGGAAGACAGGAGATATTGCAGAGCAGAGGCCATTCTAAATGTCTTGATCTGTGAATATCAAACAATTGGAGTTGAGTCAGTTAGGTAGAAAATTTATATAAATCAGGAGCAGGCCACTTGGCCTCTCCAGCCTGATCCACACTCACCAGTCAATAAGACCATGGCTGATGTCACAAATGGTAGGATCCTATTAAGAGGAATGTATTTTTTGCACAAGTAAAATCAAACTGCCATGTATTTTGTGAACAATGTCTAAGCAGCAACATTAAAAAAGGAGAGAAAAGGAAAGAATAGGGAACAGGATGTTCTTTCCAGTTGATACAATTAGTCAAAGTGCTGTGAGCCAGTAAGAGGACATAAGAGCTAAGACCAGGAGTAAGCAGTTCAGCCTCTCAGGCCTATGCTGCTGTTAAATACAATCATGGCTAATCTTGCCTCAGTCTCAACTCCACTTTCCTATCCATTGTCCATAACTCTTCAACCCTTTAATAATTAAAAATCTGTCTGTCTCCTTCTTAAATTTATTCAATGTCCCGGCATCTCCTGCATTCTTGAGGTTGTGAATTCCACAGATGCACAACAATTTGAGAGTAGTAATTTCTCCCCATCTTGGGTTTAAATTGGCTATCTCTTATCTTAAAACCATGATCTCTCCTTCTAGATCCCCTTTATCTACCCTGTCAATCCCCTTTAGCATCCTATATACCTCAATTAGATCTCCCCCCATTCTTCTAAACACCAGCAAGTCTCGGTTTTGATTGCTGAATATCTCTTCACAAGATAAACCCCTCTTCTTTGGAATCAATCTATTGAACTTACTCTAAACGGCCTCCAAAGCAACTGCATTCCCTCTCAAGTAAGAGGACCAAAACTGTACACAGTACTCCAGGTGCGATCTCACCAATGCCTTATATAGTTGCAGTAACACCTCCCTACATTTAGACTCTATTCCCCAAAATTCCATTTGCCTTCCTTATTACCTGCTGTAACGGCATACTAGTTTTCTGCAATTCATCCACCCAGATCCTCTGCACCAAAGCACTCTGAAGTTTCTCTCCATTTAGATAATAAGTTGCTTTCCTATATTCCAAACAAAATTGATAACCTCATACTTATTCATGTTAATCTTCATCTGCCAAATTTTGGCCCACTCACCTAACCTATCTTTATCCATTTGTAAATTGCTTATTTCTTGATTGCAACTTACTATTCCAACTATTCTGATGTAAATTTAGCTTTAGTATCTCTTATCCCTGCATACAACTCATTAATATAGATTTAAATGGTTTGGACCCGAGGACCGAACCTGTGGCATCCCAGCAGTTCCGGTGAAGTCCATCCCAACGGAGCAGCTTCTTCCTTCCCCAGTACTGGTGCCAATGACCCAAGGATTCAAACCCATTTCTCCCACACCAATTTTTCAGCCAGCTCTTTAATCTTATTAACCCTGTGCCAATTAGCAGATGGCTCAGGTAGTAATCCAGAGGTTATAACCTTATTGGTTCTGCTTTTAATTTAGCCCCTAGCTACTCATATTCTTTCCATCCTTACTGTACCTGTATCTTTGGTACCTAAGTGGACCATGAAAACTGGATCTTTTCCGTCCCACTCCAAGTTTCTCTGCACAGACGAGGTGATTATCAAGCAACAGCAAGAGAAAAAGTGGTAGTCATACCCAGGAACTAGTTCAGCCAGAAATTGGGGGCCAAAGGCAGCAAAAGATCAGGGGAGGGGGGGCAGCCATCCTCAGGTGACAGCTCAGCTGGAGATGAAGTGCTGAAGGCAAAATGCAAAATGCAGTTTGTGCAAAAGATAATTTTCTTCGTTGAGCCAAAGACCATGCCCAAGTCCATGGGCTAGATTTGACAACAGATTGATATTGTTGTTTGGGATGATGTGGAGATGCCGGTGTTGGACTGGGGTAAACACAGTAAGAAGTCTCACAACACAAGGTTAAAGTCCGACAGACTTTAACCTGCTGTTGAGAGACTTCTTACTGTGTTGTTTGGGAAACAGGGGTCACAGCAGAGTTTAGGATAAAGGGAGAAACAGATATTTTTGGGTTTTGAGAAGGACTAAGTGCTTACTGTTAATTTGGCAAAGCACAAGATTTTCTTTATAGTGTTTCATTTTCTTTCTTCTACTTTAATAAATACTTCCTATTTGTTGTTTAACAAGAGAGAATTCCGAATTCTCAACGTTTCTGCAAACATTTCTCGCTATTTTCCAAAAGAAACGACAGGAGGCCAGTCTTTCAAGTGGGAACACTCTTACACATAACAGCAGCGTTTGGTAACATCAATCTAATTGTAATTTCAACCCTAAATTTCTGCCTACCTCTGATAACCTTTAACTCCCTTGGTAATCAAGTATCTATCTTGCTCTGCCTTAAAATTATTCACTCATCCTTCTATAGAACAGAAATAGAATCCTACATTTGCGTACATGGAGCAGAGAAGAATGAGGGGAGATTTGATAGAGGTGTATAAGATTTTGATGGGTATAGATAAAGTGAATGCAAGCAGGCTTTTTCCACTGAGGCTAGGGGAGAAAAAAGCCAGAGGGCATGGGTTAAGGGTGAAAGGAGAAAAGTTTAAAGGGAATATTAGGGACGGGGCTTCTTCATGCAGAGAGTGGTGGAAATGTGGAGTGAGCTGCCAGATAAAGTGATAAATGTTAAAAGTGACCCCGCATTTAAGAAAAACTTGGGCAGGTGCATGGATGAGAGGGGTGTGGAGGGATATGGTTCCAGTGCAGGTCAGTGGGACTAGGCAAAAAATGGTTCAGCACAGACAAGAAGGGCCAAAAGGCCTGTTTCTGAGCTGTAATTTTCTATGGTTCTATGGTACATTGCAGAAGGAGGCCATTTGGCCCATCAAGTTTGTACCGACCACAATCCCACCCAGGCCCTAACCCTATAACCCCATGCATTTATCCTAGCTAGTCCCCCTGACACTAAAGGACAATTTAGCATAGCCAATCCACCAAACTTGCAAATCTTTGGACTGTGCGAGGAAACCCATGCAGACATGTAAAGAATGTGCAAACTCCACACAGACAGTGACCCAAGCTGGAATTCAACCCCAGGTCCCTGGTACTGTGAGCAGTAATGCTAACCACTGTGCCATCCTGTCACCCCTTTGGAGAGAGAAAGTTTCTCCTTGTCTCTGTCTTAAATGAGCGACCCTTTGGGTCTGATTTTGCCATTTTGATTTTAAGTGCTGAATATGGGTGCAATTCAGATCCGATTTGGAAATCTGTTTTCAGGTGCCCCTATTAGCACATTGCCTGAAAAAAAATTGCGGGTCTGAGTTGTGCTTTGGGTGGAGCTTAGCGTGGCTGAAATGATTGGAGCTCTAAACTGTACACGTGCAGTTAGAAAAGAGTTTGTAAAAGTGCACCCATGTCAGATCGCTCCTGGGCTGCAGAAAGCGGAGAAAGTGGCCTGGGGGCAAAAAGCTGGAGTGATGGCTCCCATAGACAACCATCCCCATATCTACCTTCCCCACTACCAAGACTGATCGACTGATTGCGATGCCCTGGCCTTCTCCCCGCCAATCGGCCGCAGAGTAGCAGTGGACCCCCTCCTGTGCAGCAACTGCCCCCCCCCTCTAAAAAAAACACCAGAAATCCATCTGGCCTCCCCCTC
Organism: Carcharhinus amblyrhynchos; assembly: GCF_965287045.1. Classification (NCBI taxonomy): domain Eukaryota; kingdom Metazoa; phylum Chordata; class Chondrichthyes; order Carcharhiniformes; family Carcharhinidae; genus Carcharhinus; species Carcharhinus amblyrhynchos. The sequence goes on from NC_137327.1 coordinate 49,434,800, forward strand.
CCAGAGAATGATCTGGGCTCACTCCCTTCCCCTTACCCCACTCACCTCTCCACCAGATAACGATCTGGCCTCGCTCAGCCCTCCCCCCTGCCCCACCACCCCAGAGGTATATCTGACCTGCCTCCCCATCCCCGATCTGAGTCAGAGAGCCATTGGAAATTCCCTCTTCAGCAGCTGGAGCACCCGAAACAGACTTTCAATTAGCATGTCCATTTTGGTGCAATTCCAGATTGGTGAACGCGGTAATAAAGGGGGAAATGCTAATAAAGTCGGGCAGGCAATTCAATAGTTCAATTTTAATGCATGCAAATGCATTTAAATCACCATTGCGCCTTTTTGGGCGTGAATTGGATCGCGGCCATTCCCGGGCTTCGGTAAAGTGGGCATCTGCGCAGATCGTGTTAATGGCCTCAAGCCCAACATTACCGCAGTTTTACGCCTGTTTGCAATGGTAAAATTGGGCCCTTTATTTTCAAACAGTGACCTCCAGCTTTGGATTTTCCCACAAGAAGAAACATCCCTCCCCATCCATCCTGTCAGTACTCCTCACGACCTTAAAGGGTTCAATCAAGTTGTCTTTTATTCTTCTAAACTTTAATGGATACAAAACTAATCTCTCTGACTCTGCCTCAAAAGACAACCTGCTCATTCCTAGTATTAGTCTGTTAAGTCTTCTCTGAACTGCTTCGGTCTCAGTCATAGATATAAACCCTGAGACGGGCAGCTCGGGTTGGAGATAATGGTCCCAAGATGGCAAAGATTGAAATACTACCAGTTATTGCAGGATTGTTCCAGCTGGTACCTTCCAGGGCTGACTGTGCCAGAGAAAGCAGGGTCACCCCAAGGAGATTACATATTCATTGGCCAGATGCATCTTGGAACGTGCCAGGGGATATGGGGGGTTAGAGTGCCATCTGATTTTTCCTACTCCTCCACAGCATTTCCCCCCCCAACCCCTGCAAAAAAAAATTTTGGCACCCTTTCAAAGGTTAATTTAGAAAGGTTCTTTGGAATTCAGGCCATCCCACTGCTGTGGCTCCTCACTGCATTGGGAGGGTTGTGGGGGGTGGGGGTGGTGGTCACTTGCATCATTCTAGAAGCTGTTGTGTCTCCTCTCACTAGGTGTTCTGGCTCCCAACAGCAGGCCAGATCCAGTATAGGTTAGGGAAGCAGGCACCCGCAGGTTAGCGAATACTCATTGCTTCTGGTGATCATGTGTAATAGGCAGAGGGGGTTTCCGTTGCAGACAAGGCCTCCCAACTTCCGATGAACACCCAGAACCTTCCAACACCAGTACACATCAGATCCCTGTCCATTTCTGCAGTCTTCCACTTTAATCCCTCCAGAATGGATTGGAAAACCTATACAATTTTGGAATAATTTAGCTTGAAGTCGAGATCACTAAGACACCAATTGCCTCTTGTGCTCAACCAAATATACTGAGATTTTGCTTTGCTGTGAAAATAAGTGCACCAAAAAATGAGCAATGTGAGTGAGATTGGTGGAAAGAAAACACCAAAGCAGGATGTCCTGTACCGATCCACGAGTATCATTGTCAGTCTCAGCTTGGTATTGTGTGCCTGGCTACTTACAAGCCTCTCTGTTTGATTAGTCACGTAACATGTAGCAACATCATCAGAGACATTCATCAGGTTCTGTCTCTCCTCCATCGTGGCCTATAAGCAAGCAACACCTATCTAATAAAAGCAAATTACTGCAGATGCTGGAGTCTGAAACCAGAAGGGAAAATGCTGTAAAATCTCAGCAGGTCTGGCAGCATCAGTAAGGAGAGAAAAGAGAGAGAATCTGGACATTTCGAATCCAGATGACTCTTTGTCAAAGCTATCTAATAAAGCTCAATTAACTGGTTAGGTAACTTACTATGTGGCAATCTTTTTCCTCCTTTTATCTTGCTGTACAAGTTAGCTGACTACAATAGTAAAAGATAAAACTGACAACAAAGTGAATTTTCCAGCAAGATCAACAACAAAGAACAGTTTTAGACAAAAGAGTTTTCCAGCAATATGGTAAAAAAGAAAATCAGCTCTGATCTGGAACTGGGCATTAAGGAACGGTTCTCAGAAGACCACACCACTGTCGATTGCATTACAGTAAAGCTGTCTGTGGGGATAGGGTATTAGCAAAGGCTAGGAGTAGTGATCACTTTTTAAAATTAAAAGGAAGTACTCCGGATTGACCCTAACTTTGTTTTCGCTTGGCTGTGACCCTGGAGTGTCAGAGGTAGGAAACCAGAAAAAGTCAGTGAATTAACTGCAAAGTCAGTCAAAGTAAACCAGCAGATGCAATAAAAATGATTTTAAAAATCCTGCCAGAAATCGAGGGAAGTAATAGAATTAGTGAGTAGGCCGTTTTCAAAAAAAAGTTTACTTACTGGTAAACCCAGAGAGACTTTTCTGAATTGTGAGCCCTCACAAGTGGTGCATTGCAGCATTAGGAACCTTGCACTCAAACAGGGGTAGATAGAGACTGCATTCTTTTAAAAAGGGAAAGCTACTGCTCCAGAAATAAAGTTATAGTAACAGAACCAAGCAAGAATTAATGCTTAAATCTTTTTGTTTTGGATTGGATTGGATTGGTGATTGCATATTTGAAAAAAGCTAAATTCCAAAAAAAAACCAAATTTAAACAGAAGAATTCAAACTGAAAAGGATGGGAAAAGAAATGAGGGGAGAAAGAGAAAGAAGTACTATGATCCAAGAACTGGTAATTGCAATGGTGAGCAAAAGCGACTCCATGGAAACATTCAATGAAAACGTGGAATGTTTACAAAGATAGATTTCAATATTATCTTGCAGTAAACAGGATAACAGATAAACATAAAATCATTACTTTCCTGTGCGAAGTGGGTCATAAAACCTATACACCAATACAGAGCTCATCCAACCCAAGAAGCCTGGTGGAAAAACCCATGAGAAACTGAACAAAATTCTCCAAAATCACTTTTCCCCTAAACCACTACTACCTCGTTGAGTATGTTTAAGTCACAGGTAGATAGATTTCTGATAGACAGGGGAATTAAAGGTTATGGGGAAAAAGCAGGAAAGTGGAACTGATCCACTTCAGATCAGCCATGATCTTATTGAACGGCGGGACAGGCTCGAGGGACTAGGTGGCCTACTCCTGCTCCTATTTCTTATGTTCTTAATTGGTTGATGACAAGAACACACTACAAGATCTTCTAGAGAAGTATAGGAAGGTGTTTGAGAATACTTTCGGGTCCCTGACTGGAATAGAAGCAAATCTCAAGATTAAACATGATTAGCATCCCTAGATGTTTAAATAACTACTCCATTCACAATTAAACTAAAAATAGAAGTGGAACTAGAGAAACGAGGAAGGAGTGACTGAACCACAAGCGATTGGGCAACTCCAATTATCCCTGTCATTAAATCAAAGAGATCTATAATAATTTGCGATGACCTCAAGACAATGATAAATCCAGTTCTGTGTATTGACCAGTACCCCTTACCTTTAATTAAGGACCTATTTGCTGTATTGTCTAGGGGCCAGCAGTTCAGTAATATAGACTTGGAGCACACCTTGAAATGAAGGTGGCAACTGAGTTGCAACTACTGTTAATGATTGTTACCCACAAAGGGTTGTTCTGGTATAAACGCCTACTGTTCAGAACAACATTAACACTGGCCTTATTCCAAAAATCCATGGATCAAATCCCAACTGGCCTCAACGAAGTCTGATGTTATCTAGACGACATTCTAATCATGGACAAAAATGCACAGAACATTTACAAAACTTAGAAGAAACATTAGAGCATTTTGAAAAGCACAATCTTTGTGCAAAGAAAGATGATTGAGAAATTTTGAAATTGTCACCTGGTAAAAGCAGCCTCCACATAGTACCCAAAAAATGACAGCAATTCAAGAATCCAGAATGTTAAAGAGTCATCTGGACTGGAAGCGGCAGCTCTTTTCTCTCCTTACAGATGCTGCCAAGCCTGCTGAGATTTTCCAGCATTTTCTCTTTTGGTTCCAGAATGTCATATCTTCCCAAAACAACATCCACCAAAAAGACTCCTATTAATTGCACATATGCACATAATACTTACTGTAATCCATGCTCATAACGGGCAAGTATTAATGTTTAAAATTTATGGCTGTACTGTTGAAATAAAGGGGGAGGGATGTGATTTGTAAACCAATGCATCTCTATTTGATCAGTCAGTGACTGTAATGCTATCAGCAGAGACATTCACAGATTTTTCCTTCTCTTCCATCGAGGACTGTTAACAAGCAACACCCATCTAATAAGGTTCCACTAACTAGTTAAACAAGCCACCGTATGGCAACCTTTTCATTCTGTTATCTTGCTGCACAAGTGAGTCACGACATTAAATATGTAACACCTTGAAAGCAGGTACCATGCTTTGCTGCCAATTGTACCTTCAGCTTATCGCCCTGACCGCTTTCAGCTGTTACCACAGAAAATCAGAAACTGGGTACACAGATCCATTGTGTGTTAAATCAAGTTTATTATGCAGTGAAAAATATAACACTCTAGTAGAAACAGACAGCGCTTTTAGTGAAGCAATATTGGCATTTGTCAATGAGGCATTGGATATTATCCAGCACATTGTCAGCAACAAAAAAACTGGGTTTGTAACAGTAGAGGTATAGGCAACAGCATTAACACACAACAGTACTAGGCCTCTCAGGCTGAGATATCAAGCTAACCATCAACTCTTACCATCTCAAAGTAATAAATATTTGATTTTCTATTCCCACCTCAAACCACACACCACTTGCTTGCAGGGGGGAGTGGGGAAGGGGCAAGGCGAGTGCCAATCTGCTCCCAAGTCTCTGCCCTTTCACGGAGCACTTAATGGTTCTGCTCACTGACTTGCCTCTGGCATTGCCCACATTTCTTGCAGTACAACCTCCACGGGGAACAGCCAGCCAAGGGGAATGGAGTGCTGCTGGGCTGGCCGGCAATAGAAAAACCACCCCCGAAAACAGACTGTGACGGCTACAGCCAGTCTCTCCAATGGTTAACGGGATAATTGCCGTGCAGCCTTGAAGAATCACACCATCAGAACGGAGGACAAAGAACCAGCGATTATGGAAATAGTTTATCTGTAGCAGCTCGCATTATGCTGCATCCAGACTCGGCAATGTAAATGTGCCACATATCAAAAATATAACCACATTAAGAAAATATTCATATCCATAAATAATCACTGGTCAAATCCACCGACCAAATATCTGGAATATGCTGCATTTACAATCATTGTACTATATATTAAAATATACCGTTCAAATATTAGACTTAGACTTATGAAACTGTCAACACTCAACATTTATAACAAACTTTCAGAGTCAACGTCAATCTAGGATTTTTAAATCGTCAGAAACGTTTTGAAATGTAAACTAGACACTAAAGGCTATTTCTAAAAATCTCTCTCTCCGTAAGCCCAGCCTGATTTCACCTCTCTAGTTTCAGGAACACTGCTGCTGATTTTCAATTAATTGTCATTTGGAAGCCAAGGACCCATCAAAGTTGAAGACTGGATCTTGATCCATCCTATCTTGGTCTCAACAAATATTGCCAACTCTCTGGCCACACGGCCCCACCCATCACTTGGCCACACTGCCCCACCCACCACCCAGACACCCTGCCCCATCTCCGAGATGGAGGATGTACCATATGTGTAATGCTAATCCCATTTTAAGTACAAATATGTGCGTGAGTCAATTTTCTTTCTAAATCCAGATGCCATTTCACTGCTGTCAGACTGTTAAGTGTGGCCCTTCCTCTGAATGCCACACCCCCTGTACTAACGAGTTTAAGCCCACCCAGCTTTCAAGCATCTAGACTGTTGTCACAAACCATGGAGGATTACAAGTTTGTTTGGTATCTGAGCCAGAAGGGAGAAGGTGTCAGCAGTTTCATGACTGGAATATGAAGGAAAAAGAACGTGAGTCATGGGACAGGATGAGATTGGGTAGGACATGATACAGAATAGGAGAGAAAGTGGATGAAGGATTTGGATTGGGGAGAGCTGGGAGACAGATGATTTCATAGGGGGCGGGGGGCAGGGTGGGAGAAAGAGAAGGGAAATAGAGCAATCTAAACAAGTGGTGACAAAATCCACAAGTGAAAAAGGCACAGAGATAGATAGACAAATTATTTATCAACATCTATTGCACTAACAGGAACAAAATATTAAACAACCATACTCTAATATTCCTGGCTGGAAGTCATAAAAAATTTAAACAACTTTAAATTTAGAAAAGGTGATAAGAGTCATAGAATCCTATAGTGGAAAAGAAGGCCATCTGGCCCATTGAGCCTGCACCGACCACAATGCCACCCAGGCCCTATCCCTGTAACCCCATGTGTTTACCCTCCTAGTCTCCCTTATCAAATAGCAACTATTGGTAATGAAAATTAAATCTTGTCAAAAGGACAAGATTTGATTTTCATGACCAATAGTGGATTTGCCCTCAGAAAAGACGAGTATCAGTTCGGGGGAATACAAGGCACTATTTTTCCTCTATTTTGAATAGCGATAACTGTAAAAAAGTCCCAAGGAGGAGGATTCAAATTATGGAGAGCAAATCCAAAATTAGAAAGCTATAAAATACCCATGCTGATTGATCAACAGTATAATCTGTCAAATAGTCTAATGGAAATTAAGTATAGGGATAAATAACAAAAATTCCAAATACAGTTTAGATGCCTAGATGAGAGGGGTTAGAGTATGAGAGGAACGACTTTAATGAGCTGAATGTCATTCTTAGTTTTGCTTTTCTACTAGCTCAGCACGTTCACCATGGTCAGTACTGCTCCCTAGATTTCCCTTGCTAATATTTCCTAATTCTACTTTACAAATAGCACACTAATGTATTTAATCACAATAGTTCACATGTGATTGGCACCAAATTGGGCCAGGCAGTGTGGAGTGAACTCACACTCTTTAACAATGGTCTCAAAGCAAGGTCTACCAACAGACTTTTTAAAATAACATGGAGGTGCCTGCTGAACATAGCCGGCTTTATGAGTGGTGACCACCAGGGGTGCCATGGTCCGGTGGGGGGTGGCATTTTGGTCAAGGAGTGAGCGCATGAGTGATGGGTTTGGTGTGTGCCAGGAGGTAGAGGCAGACTAGGACAAACACCACACTGGATAGACAGACTCCGCAGACTGAACAGGCACACCAATCTCACGGACATCCGTAATACTTATTTTTTTTAAAAAGCATATTGAAACATTCCTTACATGCAGCATGATGGGACAAGAGTGTGTGTATGTGCCCCATCTAAATAACAATTTGAGAACAACTGTCCTTGCGGAAGCAGAGATTGCTAATGTTCGTCTTGCTTCAGTATCCATTGGTTAAAGGATTTAGCAGCAATCTATTTCCCAGGAAGTGATAGATGTGGTCTGATTGTAATCATTAAATGGTTGTGAAGAATAAATAGGGTTACTTCGGTTTAACTTCTCAAACTGTATTCATCATGAATTATTGCCACAAATCCCTTCACTTTCCTCCACAACCTCATTTTAACCAGAGGCTCAGTCATGGTTGAAGAAGTCTTGTTACTCTATATGCTGACTACCATACTGTCATTCCTATGTTCCTGCCTAATGCCAGGTCAAAACGGGAAAGACCCAAATCAAACAGCATTAACCCCATAAAATGTGGAACACAGCTTACTTAGCACCTGTTTGGATTATACATGCACTATTCAGAGTCGCAGGAGTGAGGGTTTCGCTACTAGGAGCTCCTCGATTAGAGAAAGGAAATTAGTTGGATTGTTACACACTCACGCTCCAAAAAAGCCAGATGTCAACCACTGTGAAGAATAGATTCATGACACAAAATTCAATCACCAATATTCTACCACAGGTCACCATCAAAACATGGCGAGACTCTAAAGGGTTTTTAGGATAACCAAGGTGAATTCATAATAGAGGTAAATCGAAGAGGACCTTCCGGATGTAGGATATCGTGGTCAAGTTGGACAACATATTGATATGTTCATTTGAAGGAAGCTCCTTCATGTATACTTTGCCTTTCTGCTTCCCTGCCCAGTTTTGGCACTGAAGGGCACTCACTAGGTTAACCGTCCCATCGCCTTCTCCATTTTGGACTTTGGGTTCTTGGTCAGGGAAAACAGTGTAATAAAAGGACTCGGGTGTTGGCACTCCTGTTCCATACAGGCAGTGTATTGTCACCCCAGGGGCAGTTAAGTTGTACACCAGCGATTCAGTGTTTTGCCTCATAAGCCACCCATCTTTAAAGTTGATATCCTGGTAGAATTTCTGGTAGTCCTTCATGGTATAATTGTATGTTGGTGTGGTGATGAATATTTTGTCCATGGACCAGGTGTTGTTGTAAGGAAGGAGCCAGTTTGTGGAGACAGCAGTACGCTGCTGCTCACGGATCTTCAGTGGACTGATGACAGGAACTCGATCATTGTCTCCTATGGAGGTTAAGCAGAGATTAAACCCAGTCTTTAGTGCTCATTGAATAATACAGCACGGAAACAGGCCATTTGGCCCAAATGCTTCAATGGCAACATCCTCCTATATTTCAATCCCTCCCAGCCAACCAGCACATCCTTTGATTTCTTTCTCCCTTTTCGCCATTTGCCTCAACATTTTCGATGGAACATGCTGTTATACATTCTAACCACTCGCACAAAACGCCAGCCTGAAGTTACACGCATTCCTCTTAACATAAAATGGAACTACAGAAGTTTATAATGCAGAATTATGTTATTTGACCCATTCTGTCTCTACCAGCTATTTGTTAGATTAGAACAATTCTAAACTAATCCCACTGCTCTTCCCTCTCCATTAATTTGCAGGAATCAATGGGCTCTGTCTCAACTCTTCCCTACCACTTAGTGCCATCATTCAGCCCGCATTAAGTTTTAGTATAAGCACAAATGATAGCAAGATAACTACATGCAAGTATCATTTATACTGTTGTCAGCGAACATAACCCTCGAGAGCTTTTACTCTCTTGTGCTTAATGTGCCCCCATGACCTACCTGTAGCCAACACTCGCAGAGTCTTTGACACGCCTCCCCAAGGAGCCCCCAGCGCAATGTAGCATTTAATATACTTGTCTTTCCACTCCTGGGGCTGATGGTTGAGGAAGTAGAGTGTGTAGAGATTACCCATACTGTGTGCTATCAGGACAACAGGGCCGCCATACTTATTGTACATGAACTCAATCATCTTCTGTAGATCTTTAAAAAATTGCCCACTTTCATCTGGAGATAAAAACATTGGAACAACACTGTGAGTTTTCTCCTAAGCAAAATGAGATTGACTGACATATTCCTGACATAACCGAGGATCCCACATACTCCGGACACATTCTCTTCCACCTTCTTCAGTCGGGAGAAAGATACAAAAGTCTAAGGACACATACCAACTGACTCAAGAACAGGTTCTTTCCTGCTGCCATCAGATTTTTGAATGGATTGACCTTGTATTAATTTGATCTTTCTCTACACTCTAGCTATGACTGTAACACTATATTCTGCATCCTCTCCCTCTTTATGTACAGTATGCTTTGTCTGTATAGCGTGCAAGAAACAGTACTTAAAGTACAGGAGGAGCCAAAAGATATAAGCAAAGTCTATTGATGACAGAATTAAGGACCTGGATTTCAACAGGGCAAGAATGAAATCGAAGAGAAACCATTGCCGGAAATGTCATTTGTCACTGTACAAACAGGGACCTTGGTACAAGTTTTCTTGAAGAAATTAATGTTTCCATGAGGATCAGGGTCCTGGTTTTGACCAATAGGCTAGGGTGCAGTGAATATGCTGTCAGGCCTGTCACTGAGTGAGCAACAAGCAGGGAAAGTGTGTGAGAGAGCGAGCGTGAGAGCAAGCGCGAGACAGCGGGGGGGAGTGGGAGAGAAAGAGAAAGAAAGAGGTGGTTGACAGGGCTGAAATGAAGTGTTGAGCCTGAACCCATTTTTCTTTGCAAAATACAGTAAAGTTACATTATGAAGCAAAAGCAACCTCCCCCTCTGTATAAAATTATTCTGCTCCATGTATAACCCAACATGATGTGGGTATGCCGGCGTTGGACTGGCGTAAACACAGTAAAAAGTCTGACAACACCAGGTTTTAGTCCAACCTATTTATTTGATAATATACTCGCAAGCTTTCGAGGGGTTACCCTCTTCGTCAGGTGAATGGAGAGTTCTGGCCTCAGACAGAGCATATAAAGCACAGACAGTTTAGAGATTACTGATTAAAATGCGAATCCTTACACCTAACATTTTAATCAGTAATCTCTAAACTGTCTGTGCTTTATATGCTCTGTCTGAGGCCAGAACTCTCCATTCACCTGACGAAGAGGGTAACCCCTCGAAAGCTTGCGAGTATATTATCAAATAAATAGGTTAACCCAACATGTACAGGAATAACATTGTTAAAGACTCTGGTCATTCCATAGGTACTTTGGACAGAAACCTGTCCATGAACCATGCCAGAATCATGGAGAACTCTTCACTATTACAACCCTTAAAACATTTGTAACTAATGAGAGGTATGCACAATAAAACATTTTTCTCCTAAACACAGGAATGGTTACCTCCAACCTCATAGCCAAACTCTATTATAGAATAATTACCAGCTGCAAATGTTACTCATAAGGAATTGGAAAAGCATTCTAAACATGGCGACCTTGCTGTTTTTAGTATGGGTCAGAGGTCAACTAATGATAGAGGTCCTCAGGAGCTGCTGTGCATGCTGAGGTCTTGCTGCAACAGGGAGGTATAGGGGGAGAGGCTAACTTACAGAAACAGAAGCTGAACAATTTAAGAGCTTGCTCTGCCATGAATTATATCACAATCTTTCTTCTCTCTGTACCAAATGCCATCAGCTAAGACCGGCTCCCAGGTCTTCCCACTACACATTAAATGTCACCCAGGCTGTTTCACTGTCTGTCCGTACCTGTATCACCCAGGATGTCTCACTGTCTGTCCCTATCTGTAGATATGTGCCTGTTTTTGTTCAACACCTTTATTAATGATACAGTCAAGGTTCAACGGATCTGATTTGGACAAATCACCAGTGGTAACCTGGGCTAAATCACCAACCTGCAGCATATCCACTTGGCCATTAAAGGACTTGCTCTTCCTTTCACAAAAATCAATAAACCCAAGACCCGCCACACTTCAGAACTTAGGCTTCACTTACTGGGTGCCCGGCGCCAATCATATGGAGCACCACGAACATCTTCATCTCTCGCATAGCCCCAGTCCACCATAGACTGCACCAGAGTATTGAAGTAAATCCCTGCAGAAACCAGGCAAAAAACAATGAGCAAAGTGGCAGCCAGTTACTGCAAAAGAGCAAAGTATCTCCTCAGTCTGTAGTGATTCCAATGCACTTCTCCCTCTCAACTCTGACCCTTCATTATGCCCATCTTCAACACAAAAGAGAAACTCAGGGAAGACGTGAGGTTAATTGTGGGATACTCTGGGCATGGAATGCACTGCCTGGGAGGGATGTAGAGGCAGTTGTCGCACATCCTTTAAAAAGTATCTGGATGAGCACTTGGCACAGCATAACATTCAGGGCTTTGGGCCAAGTGCTGGCAGATGGGATTAGGTGGGGGTTCAGGTGTTTCTAACGTGTCGGTGCAGATTCGATGGGCCGAAGAGCCTCTTCCATGCTGTATGATTCTGTGATATGACGGGGTGGTCAGGATTCTCAGAGTTAGGGAAAGCTCCTCATTGGGGAGACCTTGATGGAGATCAGTTTCTGGCTTTGTGCAGGAATCCAGGATCAAGTACTCAACCCATTCTTTATCTATTGAAGCAGAGCACCCTTAACAGTCAATTCTGAGCCAAAAGGTTACACTTGGCACTGATAGTGATCTGGTACAAAATGCATCCACTTTGCAAAGAAAATTCCTAAGCTTATGTTACTGCTTAAAATGATTTGCATACTTTTGAATGTAAAATCTGCCATGAACCAACACAATTGGGCAGTGTTTTAGAATGCAGTTGAAGAAAGGTTTTGCATTTAAAAAATGTAGGTAGTAACTTGGTAAGGTTTGATTAATGCGGGGCTTATTACAAAAACATTTTAAAATCAGAGTCCAGCTAACATACAAATAACCCAATTTTAAAGGAAATCTATACAGCAACATTCACTCTTTATTTGTATTTGTATATAGCTGTCAGTATCTTTCAGCGTAATTCAAGTTTCCCACTGGGCTGGGTGCATTTAGAGCTGAAATTCCTCCCTCTTTTGCATCAGTTCAGCCAATTTGACCAGCACCATGTAGCAGTAATGCAGGCCTTGTACTTGCTTCAAGGACACCCACTCATTAGCATATGGGTACAAGGTCCATTGCATTTAGCAGCTTATAATCAGATTGTTTGTTGATTGTTCAAAGTACATACATGTCTTGAACTCTCCATCACAAATAATTTTTCTGGACCTCAAAGTAATAATTCACTCTGTAAACCAACATCCTGACCAGTATCAAGCACCAGTACAGTGGAGCAAAGCCATCAACATGAAACATTAACTCTGTTACTCTTCCAACAGATGTTTCCACACCCACTGAGTGTTTTGAACATTTCGGGTTTTCTTCTCCTCCCGATACAATGAGGTTTGCTGCTGATAAAGCAGAGAAATAAAACAATGTCCCACGATTTGATGTAATGGTGATGCCTACAGTGCTCACTTATTATGGAGTCACCGGGGCAATAAGCTTTGCGCACGTACCCAGATTCATCCAGTTTCATCATAAGCATCACCACACCGGTAACTGACAGATTAGACACAGAATTCAATAGACTTGAAGGCTGTGACTTCACAATGCCTGCCCTCTCAACACGGGTCTATTCAAGTGAATTTTTAACAGCACAAGTCTTAATTTTGGCCAAACAATCTCTCTAATGCTGAACATTTACATTTACAAATGAAGCATCTCATGCCTTCAGATTTTAATCATTGGATGATGATGCCTGGCAGCTAGGTGACGGATTTAAATGCAAATTAACAGGCAGAGAGGTAGAGGGTTGAGATATTACACATTACTTTATTCAGTATTTTCCCATTGGGTTCAAAGTAAAATTAAAGTTTATTTATTTGTCACAAGTAGGCTTACATTAACACTGCAATGAATTTACTGTGAAAGTCACTACACTCCGCTTCTGTTTGGATACACTGAGGGAGAATTTAGTGTGGCAAAAGCATTTAATCAGCACGTCTTTCTGTGAGAGGAAACCGGAATACCTGGAGGAAATCCATGCAGACACGGGAAGAACGTGACCCAAGCCGGGAATCGAACCTGGGTTCCCGATGCTGTGAGGCAGCAGTGCTAACTGCTGTGCCACCATGTCTCAGCACCATATGGACTGTATGTGGTGGGCAAAATCACACTAAACCTGGATATGGGGGCAAGGGGGCAATTGTTTGGACAGTTCATAGTTTCCCATTCTGGTGAGTGCAAGAGTGTGGGTATATATTTATAACTTGATCGTGGGGCACTAGTTTCTTATATTTTAACTCAAAGAATCTCTTAAGTGAAAGTTCCAAAGTTGAATTTGGGTTCTTTATGAATGGCTCATCAAAATCAATCCACCAGAAACAGCAATAGTTAATGTGTTAGTGGTTAATAGGAAATCAGTAGCTACACTGTTAAAGTTACCAGTGCCTCTTGTATGTAATGAATATTACACAACTTTGCACTTTCACTTTCACTGAAAAGATTTTACTGTTCACAATTATTTCGGAGTTTTGCTTGGGCAATAGGAAAAGATATTTCCACTGGTAGGTTCATCGACAAGCCAGGGGACACAAACTTAAAATAAACTGACAAAAAAGCCAAGAGGGAACGGAGGAGAAATTATTTTGAATCAGCAAGTTCTTGTGGTCTGGAATGTAGTTGCAAAGGGTAGAGGAAGCAGATCAATAGGGAATAAATCTTCAACTGAAAAAGGAACAAAAGAAATTGCACAGCTATGGGATTAAGTGGACAACTATTTCAAAAAGCCAGTATTAGCACAATGGGCTGAGTGGCCTCTTCCTCATAGTATGCTTCAATGATTTAGGGCTGCAGATGTGCTTGTGAGCTCCTCTAGCTCAGACCCATTCAACTGCAAACCAAGCCCGTAACGCACTTTGACAAGAATTCTCTCCAGGTCCTGCTGTCTTCCTGATGTTAATCTGGGATTTGATGGAACTCTGGGATAGAGCCACAAAAAACTTCATTCATCACAGGCTGATGACTTCTTCCACACCAACACATTAGACATAGTGGAAAGGAATTTATTTAAACAAGAGAACAACTGCTCTGGAAAAATATTGGATTGATTCGCAAATAATCCCGTCCTACAAGATTAGTTAATAAACTTTTAAATAAAATCACACATTGACAGAGCAGTTTTAACATAGCAAAAGATCCCATGACACATCACTACAGTGTAATCAGACGATCAGATACAGGAGCAGAATTAGGCCATTCAGCCCATCGAGTCTGCTCTTCAATCAAGGCTGATATGATTCTCATCCCCATTTTCTTCCTTTCTCCCGATAACTATTGATCCCCTTATTGATCAAGAACCTATTGATTTGACACTGAGCACTGCAAGGATCAATTAGAACATGTGACCAAAGGTTTGGTTAGAAAGATTGATTCAAGGTTGGTTTTGAAGGAGGGAATGAAGGTAGAGAACGGGAGAGGTTTTGGGAGAGAATTGCCAGGGCTGTCAAGCTCAAGGTATGTCTGCCAGTGGTGTAGTGATTAAAATTGGGCATGAACAAGAGGTGGAATCAGAGGAGCACAGATCATCTCAAAGAAGTGTAAGACTGGAAGAATTACAGAGATGAGAGGAGGGAGGCCACAAAGTGTTTTGAAAACAAAGAAATATGTTAAAATCAAAATAATCTCAGATCAAAAATGGTGATGAGTGAGCAAGAGCAAATTCCAATAACAGGGCCCCATGGCTTTGCTGCCTAAGAGGGAAGGAGTATGAAGCTGGGTTTAAGTGACATGCTGGGGTATTGCCTCCCTATTACAGAATCGGCAGCAGCTTGCAGCAATCTAAAGACTAACTGACCTGGGTCAGTTTGCTTTAAACCAGGTCCACTAGACAGTTGACCTTGGTGAATCTGGTTATGGGCCCATCGCCATCGTACAAGCATCCAAACACCAGGCTTCAGCATAACTGAGTGCAACATCAAAACTAAAACCATTGCCATTCTTAGAAGGACATGACATCGTCCGGCTGGGTAACTAAGACACCCCATGTGAAAGGAGCTGAATTAGAGTCAGTGCTGTGTTAGAGCTTCTCAGTTGGGGTGGTGGGGCAGGGGAAGGAAGGGGTGCTGCAAATGGCCTCATTGCCTCTGGGCTAGGTATGTGTATGTCAAATGTAGAGGGGCCCAGCTGTGACACTCACTGCAGTTTGATAACTTGCTAAACTCCACTGTATGAAAGCTTACACCTGTTTAGGTCACAGGGAAGAGCTGCAAGAAAGTTTGGTGCCACAGCAATTGCACCACAACAAAGGCAATGTCTTCAGTAAAGGGATCTGGTGAGGGCGGTAAACAATAAGACTAGCTACCGAACGGCGAGAGACTGGGAGTTATGGAGGAGGAGAGAGATTTGAGTGTCTGTGTACACACAGTAAATCACTAAAACTTATTGGGCTGATGCAAAAAATTGGTCAACAAGAAATGTTGGTCTTTATCTTCAAATGGGAAGCAGGAAGGAATACTTTGGTCTTGGAGGGGGACTGATGCAAATTTACAAAAATGTTTCCCAAGTTTCAAGGGCTAAGTTATGAAAAATAAGGAGGCTGCGTAACCTTGATCAGTATTCCCCATGGTTTAGATGGTTTGAGTGATCAAATTAAGGTATAAAATGGCAAAATGGTTTGATGGGGGAAAGATATGAAATTTGAACACTGCTGAAAAAAAGACAGGTGTTGTTGAAGCTTTTCATGTTGCACTCATCAGGACAATTCACAAGAATACCAAATGTAAAGAGAACGACAATTTATACTGCATTTATATTGCTCTGTTTCCACAGAGAAACTATTTCCTCTGAATGAAGAATATCAAAATCAAGGGAGCACAATTATTGGATTGGAATTAGGCCTAGGGTTCAACTTGGGAATACTTTCATAGGTAGAGGAAATCTGGAACATTTCTCCAAAAGGTTGTGGGCGCTGGGTTAATTGTAATTTCTAAGACTGTGATAGTGCCTTTTTTTTAATTGAGTAAGGATATTGAGGGATTCAGATGAAAGGAATGTAGATGGAGTTAGGATATAGATCAACCATGATCAAAATCAAATGGCAAAACAGCCTGGAGGGGCAGAATGGCCTACCGTTCCTATCCTCCTCCATAATGTGAAGATAAATTTCTCTCAGAATGCAGCAGAGGTGGCGTTTCGAGCCTAGAGTTAAGGTACATTGTTGGGGCACAGTTACTCCATATCTAGTCTGTGTTCCTTAGATTTGGTAGTGATTGATCACAAAATCCCTACAGTGCAGCAGGAGACCATTCAGTCCATCAAGTCTGCACCAACTCTCTGACAGAGCATCTTATCCAGGCCCATCACCCTGCCTTAGCCCATGTCCAATCCACCTAACTTGCACAACTTTGGACTGTGGGAAGAAACTGGAGCATCCAGAGGAAACCCTTGCAGACACAGGGAGAAAGTGCAAACTCCACACAGATAGTCACCCAAGGCTGGGATCGAACCCGGTGCTGTGAGGCAGCAGTGCTAACCACTGTGCGATCGTGCCGCCCCAGAAATGAAAGCTCTTCCATTTTTTGCACCATTACGTTTGTGACCACAAAAACCACCCAGCAGGGGGGAGGAAGAGAGATAACAAGCAGATAAAGTGACCCCTCAGACAACAACGGAAGAATCAGAATGGAGGATCAAAGTCTGATCCTCCATTCTGAGAAGTGAGAGAATCCTACTCAAATGCACAGAGGGTTGGTTACACTCCGAATGTTGTTAAAAGCTTGACTAAAAAAAAAGGGGAATTAAACTGACAACCATGTTTCAAAGTGAAACAATAACCTCATTCCCATAAACAGCTGCTATTTTCGAGATGTGAGAACAGATGTGCTCAATTCTAATAGAGCAAGGAGCACTATGACAGCAATGGCACTTGTTTTTATAATAAAACACAGAACTATAACTGGCTGGGGGAAACAGGTTTAAAATGTTTTGAGGCACGTGCAGAAAATGAATCTGAAATACAAATGCATGATGTGGGTAAACAACGGCACCGTTTGTATCTCGACAAGTAATGAGGTCAATCAATGCAGTGCATGACACTGGCAATCTACAGTTACAGCACAAAGCTCTGACATTAGTGGGTGCAATGGTCTTTTTAATACGTGTCTTCTTTCTAATTGCCAATGTACCTCTCAACATGATCGCTCTTGATTCCTTCCTCACCTGTCCCTCTAAGTTGGTCACTATTAACTCATCTTCTTTCTTTCCCACATTGCTGCATTGAGGCGTTCTGGCTGCCTGTGTCCTGTTTCCCTCAGCTTGGCTCTGCTGGCAGCCTTAGCCAGCAGTCACCTCTCAGTCAGAAGTTCGCAGGTTCAAGACTCACCCTTAGATACTCCAGCTAAACAAAAAATCTTCACTTGCGTGTGCCGTACTGTGCGTGTGCTACACTGATGGAGATACTGAGTGGGATTTTCTGCGCAACCCGCCATGTGTTCCGTGGTGGCGGGGGCCGCTGGCTGGCAGTGGGATCTTCTGGTCCCTTTCTTGTCCCATCCTTGTCCACGTGGTTTCCTTATGAATGCACCCCTCTCCACTGGTAAACTCAATGTGGAGTTGTGCCATCGGCAGGACCACAAGACCCACCTTCGTGAACAGCCAAAAAGTTCCTGCCATTCTCTTCCAAATGAGACATTAAACCAAGGCTCCACCTGCATTCTCAGATAGGCACAAATGTTCCATCAGCACCATTCAAATGCCAACATCCTAGCCAATATTAACCCCACAACCAACTCTGGTTATTCTCTGCAATACAGGCCTTTAGTTCAAAAGCATTTCAGTGGCTGCAAAGTACTTGGTGATGTCACAAAATGTCTTTGTAAGTTCAAGCTCCTTGCTCTCACCTCCTCTTTTGTTCTTCTCTGTAACCCTTTGCTCTCAGCTCTCTTGGTGAATATCCCTTAGTCTCTGAACTCTGCCTCCACTCATCCTCCATGCTATACAAGATAAACCTGGCTTGATTCCTGGCTTGGGTCACTGTCGATGTGGAGTTTGCACATTCTCCTTGTGTCTATGTGGGTTTCCTCCAGGTGTTCCAGTTTCCTTCCACTGTCCAAAGATGTGCAGGTTAGGTGCATTGTGCATGCTAAATTGCCCCTTAGTACCACAGGATGCATAGATTGGAGGGATTAGCAGGGTAAATAAGTGGTATTACACCGATGGGGCCTGGGTGGGATTGTTGTCAGTGCAGACGTGATGGGCTGAATGGCCTCCTTCTGTGCTGTAGGGATTCTATGAAAAACAAAGCTAAATCAGAGCTACATGCAGCCACCTCAGGGACCCCTATGCACAACACAAATACTGAGGGTGTCGCACTCCTTTCTAGAGCAGCGCGAGTTAAACACAAGTTGAAAAATCAGTGCAAGGTTTCAAAGTTACAGGCCCCTTTCCAAAACAAAAAGTCTTGCCCCATTTTAGGATTTTGCGACTACGCGATACTTTTGACAAAAACTTACCAACAGCCCTTTTGCTGGGATCCAGGAATTCCAGTGGGTAGGTTTTGCCAAATCCAGGGACTCTCACATCAACACCAGGTGGCGTTTCTGTTGTTTTAGTTGTTGTATTGTAGATCAGCCTTCGAAGCAAAAGAAAACAAATATATAACCAAATTCTAACAGTCACTGGGCCCTGCTAACGTTTCTCTTCATTCATTCACTGAGTGAAAACTCACTGGTACATTCAGCATTCACTGGCCTTGAGAAAGCAATAGTGAGCCACCATCTTGAATATAACTGAATGGCTTGTTCGGCCAGTTCAGTCAAACTCATTGCTGTGGGTCTGGGGTCACACGTAGGCCAGACTGCCTAAGTATGGCAGATTTCCATCCCTAAAAAGACATTAGGAAACCAGGTGGGTTTTTAATAACAATCAATAATAGTTCCATGGTCACCACTATTATTATCAACTTCTTATTCCCAATTCATTTGATGAAGGGAATTGAAATACCCCAGATGTCATTTTGGGATTTGGACTCATCTCCAGATCATTAGTCCAAGCCTCGGGATTACTAATCCTGTCACATTACCACTATTGGTAGTTATTGTATGCCAGTGGGGTCATGAACTGTGAGGCAGCAATGGCTGCCTTGGAGTTTGGACTGAACTCAACAGCTACAAGGCTGCTTTAAATCCTCCCGTTTTCCCCTAATTCTGGGTGTGGCCTAAAATAAATCTTTGTGGCCTGCTGCAAAACAAAAAAAATCTGTGAAAAGGTAGTTGTTTGTCATTTATAAAACCCTTGTCATTTAAACAATTCTCACATCATTGAACTTCTTCCTCCTCCCTGACTCGGAAGCTGAAGTCTCCCCCCCGCCCTTCTCCTCCACTGAACCACCAACTGAGCACCAAACCCACCCCACCAGCCCCACAAACCCACCAACCTGGGAGCTAAATATTCCCCACCCCCACTTCGTCTGAGCCACCCACTCAGGACCTAACCAACCCCCGCCATTTCCCATCAACCCTAAGCAACTAATTCAAGAGCTAACTCCTTCCTCCACTTCCCAAATCTTTCACTCACGAGCTAACCCTTTGCCCGAGCCACCAACTAAGGAGCTAGACTACTCCCCCCACTTTGGGGGTCAGACAAAATCTGAGGAATCAAAATAGGGTCACACCAGGAAAGCGTCTGGGGAGTACTGTCCAAGCATGTTCTCCTACTCGCTCCTTTTCAAGTTCATGCCTCTTGCATATATCTTTAGCCCTGGGTGGGATCATCAGTTTGTCACAGCAGATTTGAACCTCTGCCCAACATAAAAATGAAAAACCTGTCAACACTATGTTGCAAGTTTCATGAGAGCGTCTGTTTCTTATTTTAGAGGGAAGCTGCATTCTCATACTTAACCAACTTGTCTAACAGTGGGCGGCGCAGTGGTGCAGTGCTGAGCACTGCTGTCTCACAATGCCAGGGACCGGTGTTCGATTCCCAGCTTGGCTCACTGTGTGGAGTTTGCATGTTCTTCCCTCGTCAGTATTGGTTTCCTCCCATAGTCTGGAAGATGTGCTGGTTAGGTGCACTGACCCAAACAGGTGCCGTCGTGTGGCATCTAGGGGCTTTTCACAGTAACTTCATTGCAATGTTAATGTAAGCCTTATAATAATAAACTTTACTTTAAACTATAAACAGGGTATGGCAACCATTAAATAGGTCTGCCTGTTCCACCAATCACTACCTCCCACTTAAGTCTGGAGTGGCATGGTGGCACAGTGGTTAGTACTGCTGCCTCACAGCACCAGGGGCCTGGGTTCGATTCTGGCTTCCAGTCACTGTTTGTGTGGAGTTTGCGCATTCTCCCTGTGTCTCCGTCAGTTTCCTCCGGGTGCTCCGGTTTCCTCCCACAGTTCATAGATGTGCGGGTTTGATGGATTTCCCATCAAGTTGCCCCTTAGTGTTAGGGGACTAGCGGGATAAACACATGGAATTAAAGGGCCTGGGTGGGATTGTGGCCAGTGCAGACTTGATGAGCCGAATGGCCTTCTTCTACACAGTAGAGATTCTATGAAAAGTCACATTCAGTCTCGGTCTCATTTGGCACAAAGAGCTTTAAGAGAACACGTCGATAGGAATTGGGTCATCTGCTCATTCTTGGAAATGTTCTGAATTGCTCCATAGCCCAAAAATGTTACTGTATAATTGAAAGAGTTATATCTGGAGAGAGGGACCTTGTCTAAAATGCAATGATGAGGGCAGCAAGTTGCAATTATTCAGCTGCGATATACAGTAACATTTCTCAATACGTAAAAAAGGGGGAACAATGGGGGTGAGCAAGTAGGACATCAGGAAGCACTTTGTTAATGCCGTTACATTTTGGACAGTTTTCTCAATTAGTGACATTACTCAAGAGGAAATCTACATTGCAAGGTACAAAGCTTCCGACAGAAAATGCTCCTCTTTGTCAACTCTCCATTATAATGGTGAGTATTCAATTTCGAAATAGTGGTACACAGCAGCAGGGCGGAAGGAAAGAAACTTATTTATTAGGAACAAACCTCCGCTGATCAAAAATTCCAAAGCTGATAGTGGGGCGAGTATCCTCTTGCTAATAACACATCCAATATATTTACCAGAAAGTGCATCTTTACAGAAAAAATTCCTGAGGGGGGCCAACACCTGACGGATTTGAGTTTACAGGATCATTTAACACTCAAAGTGCAGCAATTTGGTACACAAAGACAACTTTCTGTGAAAAGAACTTAATCAGACAACCTCGAAATCTAAAAGTTCATAGAGTAAAATGAGTAAAAGTCTTTTCCAGGATTGCTAGGTCACACTGTCACAAAAAGCCCCTGGGTAGGCCACAAGGAAGGCAGACTCCAACAACGCAATGAGCCAGCTGCCATTTTCTTAGGAAACTCTACCACGGTTGTACCCTCAGGTAGTTGTCCAGCCAAAGGAGAAGCCGACAGCATAGGGAAACAGGCCAAAATGGGGAAATCCTTTAGCTCAATTTCTAAGTCTCTCAGTGTATCTTTTCAGTGCTAAATGCAGCACTCAATGATCACAAAGATTGCTTCCTCCTCCCTCCAGTCATTTGCCAGCATCCTCATTGGTTTGCTCTGGATCCTAACTAGTGGTGTGTACTCAACCTTCCAATTTTCTGAATTGTCAGACTGCTAGCTTAACCTCACATTATAGGTTTCTATAATGCTTACAGCATAGAAGGAGACAATGTGGCCCACTCATTGTGCCAGCTTTTGCAAGTCAAGTCTAAAAGTAACCCAATGGTTTGCTCTCACCCCACATCATCTGCTGCTTCAAGTATCTCTTGATCTTTCCCTGAAAAAGTACAATCTGCCCCAAACACACACTTCGCGCACATGCGCACACAATGGTTAAAACATTTCATCTGGATCCCTTCAATGAAGCAACAAAAGCTTAGCTTCACCAAGTCTTTGTAGACACCAGCTTCTTCATATCTCTTACAAATCCAGTGACTCCAGTCTTTGTTCTTCCTTTATTGACATTTTTGCCTTCATCCTTTCCTCTCGTCTCAAATGCAGCTCCTTTTTTGCTCAATTTCTGTTGCTGCTTAGAGCGTTGCTCTGTGTTCAAGTGCATTCTCTTCCAAATCAGCAAGGCTCAACTCTGTATAAAACCTCAGCATGTTCAAGACTGGATTGTTGCTATTGGTTCCACAAACACTTTAAGGTGCTCTGCTTTTTTGAGCAGTGATCATTATTTATGTAGCATATATCAGCAGGTTATCCACTTATTCCAGTCAAATCTAGTAATGTCCGAGTTACCATCTGTATTAAATTCTGTCCATCCATTTCTGATCAACATTAGCACTTAAACTTTGATTTGATTTATTATTCACGTGTATTAGCAAACAGTGAAAAGCATTTTTTTGTGCACTATACAAAGTATACAGTTCATAGAGAAGGAAAGGAGGAAATGCAGAATGCAATGTTGCAAGTTACAGTTAGGGTGTAGAGAAAGATCAACTTAATGCAAGGTAGATCCATTCAAAAGTCTGATGACGCAGGGAAAAAGGTGTTCTTGAGTCGATTGGTACATGCCCTCAGACTTTTTCCCAACAGAATAAGGTGGAAAAGTTTATGTCCGGGTTTTGTGGAGTCCTTAATTATACTGGTAGCTTTCTGAGGCAGCAGGAAGTGTAGACAATGGGTGGGAGGTTGGTTTGAGTAACGGACTGGGCTTCATTCATGACCTTTTGTAGTTTCCGCAGTGCTGGGCAAAGCAGAAGCCATACCAAGCTGTGATACAACCAGAAAGAATGCTTTCTATGGTGTATCCATAGCAAAGTCTTCTGAAAAAGTAGAGCTGTTGGTGGGCTTTCCTAACTATAGTGTCGGGGGACCAGGACAGGTTATTGGTGATCTTGAAGCTCTCAACCATTTCTACTTTTGTCCCCATTGATATAGACAGGAGCATGTTCCCCACTATGCTTCCTGAAGTTGATGACAATCTCCTTTGTTTTGTTGACATTGAGGGAGAGATTATTGTCGTTGTCCATCATGCAAACCAGCCTCCCATCCATTGACTCTGTCTATACTTATCGCTGCCCTGGAAAAGCAGCCAGCATAATCTAGCGCCCCACACATTCTTTCTTCCACCTTGTTCTGTGAAGAAAAAGATACAAAAGTCTGAGGTCACGTATCAACCAACTCAAGAACAGCTTCTTCCCTGCTGCTGTCAGACTTTTGAATGGACCTACCTTGCGTTAAGTTGATCTTTCTCTACACCCTAGCTATGACTGTAACACTACATTCTGCACAATCTCCTTTCTCCCTTCACCAGATTCTCTCTCTCTTTCCTGTACTCCGTCTCATATTAACATCACGTTAACCTCATCATATTAATCCCCAATGTACCAACACTTAAAAATTCTCATCCTTGTGTTTAAATAGCTTCCTAGTACCATCTTACCACAACATCCTCCCCATTTCACTCAAATCTCCTTCACCAATGTAGCCGCCTCAAAACTCTGCATTTCCAACTCTGGCCCCATTTTCTTTACGTTTTTTGATATTCCCGAAATTCCACATTCTCAAATCTCCCCACAACACTCCCCCATCTCTCCAGTCAAGTATTTGGTCGCCTCTCCCAATATCATCTAGGATTAATTCATTCATTCACAATGCGTGTCACTGGCAAGGCCAGCATTGATTAGCCAGCTCTAATTTCCCTTAGGGTTTTGATAGTGAGCAGCCTTCTTCAACCGTTGAAATCTGTTTGCAGGAAGTTCTCCCACAGTGCAGTTAGGGAGGGAGTTCCAGTCTGTTAACCAGTGGTAACATGTCATTCAAGTCAGGATAGTGGGTGACTTGGAGATGGTTCACAAGCGCCTACTATCCTTGGCCTTCTACTTTGTGGCAGTCACAGGTTTGGAAGGTGCTATCAAAGGAGCCTCGGTGAGTTGCTGTAGTGCATCTTGTAGATGGTACACACCTGTGCCACTGTGAGGCGGTGGAGGAAGTGAATGGGGTGCCATTTAAGCAAGCTGCTATGTCCTGGATGATGTTGAGCTTCTTCAGTGTTTTTGGAGCTGTATGCACTCAGGCGAGTTAGGAGTATTCCATCACACTCCTGATCTGTGCCTTGCAGATGATGGACAGGCTTTGGCGACTCAGATGGTGAGTTGGTGACTGTAGAATCCCCAGTCTCTTTTCTGCTCTTGTAGTCACAGCTTTTATGCAGTTGGTCCACTTAAGTTTCTGCTTAATATGATGTCAATGGTAGGGGTTTTGATGATAGCACTGTAGTGAATGTGGAGAATTTGTCATACCTTCTCATGTTCATGCCACTTAGCAGCCTAAACCTGGATGTTGTCCCAGTCTTGCTACAGGCAGGCACAGATTGCTTATTTATTTAAGGAATTGCAAATGGAACACAATGTAATTAACAGTAAACAACTCACTGCTAACCTTGGGGCTCTATACACCATTATGGAAAACAAATGAGATAGCTTTCATTAAAAATGAAAACCCCTGTTTGTGGACTAGCAATGGGATATTATAGTCACCCCGGCCCACAAAAACATATAAATAAAGGCAAAATGCCGTGGATGCTGGAATATACAGAAAATACTAGAAAATCTCAGCAGGTCTATCAGCATCTGTGGTGAGAGAATATAGCCCACGTTTCAAGTCAGGGTGACCCTTTGTCACTGGACAACACAGTGGTTAGCACAGCTGCCTCACAGTGCCAAGGATCCAGGTTTAAACCCGGTCTCGGATCACTGTCCATATGGAGTCTGCACGTTCTCCCCGTGTCTGTATGGGCTTCCTCTGGTGCTCCAGGTTGCTCCCACAGTCCAAAGATGTGTGGGTTAGGTGGATTGGCCATGTTAAAATTGCCCCTTAGTGTCAGGGGGTACTAGCTAGGGTAAATATATGGGGTTATGGGAAGAGGGCCTGGGTGGGATTGTAATCAGTGCAGACTCAATGGGCCAAATGGCCTCCTCCTATGGAAGAATCTATGATTCTATGAACTGATCTATTAGGAAAGCCTGTTAATATTCCTACCATTTCAATGCCGTGCTTTTCATTTTACTGCACAATTAATGATTATTTGCCAATAGAAGCTCCAATTTGCTCTGTTCCCAGAGGTGGTTAATAGTGAACCACAAGAGCAACCGTGAGTTTTATAAAGCGCAAGCTCATGATCGATAAACAGTCTCTTTAATATCCTCCCATTGGCCTAATCTGTAAAAATACATCATCCTGCCTAGCACAGTTACCATACTGGCTTTGGCTAAAAGCTTTGGTCTATCTGAAGAGACATTAACAAGTCAAACATTCAGACAGTGACAGGGGAAGGACCTCTCAGGGGAATCAGTGTTGTGAGGCAGCTCCCCAGTGAGCCCAATTCAGAGAGCAAAATAAAAATATCAGGGAGCTGTTCCACCTCCAGCCTCTTTTCTCCACAGGATAGTCCTCTATTCCAGTTTTTGTGGCGACAGAATGTGTATGTGCCAAAGAGAGCTATTTTATTGAAATTTCATTCATTGGTGATTTATCAGGAAACAGGTTTTGATAAGGACAGAAAACTGGCTGGACTTCCAGAGTATTATTACGTACAAAATGTTTTAGTTGCTTTTCTGTTGAGCGGTTTTTATACTGTGTATTAAAGATGCATTTGAGACATTGTTACACTCAGCGCCTGTATCTGTCATTCAGGCTTAGATCTCTAGAAACCCACCTCGAGCGTGGAATCAACAACATTTGAATAGCGAAGGTGCGTTCTAAAAAAAACAGCGATAACAAGTGTTCTTTGTTAGTGAGGAATTCCCAGCTTTCAGCTCTTGCCAACCTGTGGTGACTGGGCAGTGAGCAATCAGCCCATATTACAGGGTCTTGGTCTATTAATCTCTCACCCCACATCAGTCCAACAGATTATTTGGTCACTGTCATATTACTGTTTCTGGTAGTTCACTGGGTCAAGTTTCCTACATTAAAACAATGACAACAGTTCAGAAATATGTCACTGACAACACTCCAGGACATCCTGAGGTCCTGAAAGGTGCTACCTGAATGCAAATGGGTGTTTTTTTTGTTCCCTCTCATTTCTCCCACTAGCTAGCTGAAGAGGAAACACTCTCACCTCACCTTTTGTCCATGTTTGAACAAAGGTTGGAATGAGATCTGTCTCTGGAACAGAGACAGAGAGAGTAGGAGGGATCTCAAAAGGGGAGTTAGGAGGGCAAAAAGGGGGCATGAAATGGCTTTGGCAGGTAGGATTAAGGAAAATCCAAAGGCGTTTTACTCCTATGTTAGGAACAAAAGGGTGGCTAGGGGAAAAAATTGGTCCCCTCAGGGATAGAGGAGGGGAATTGTGCTTGGAGTCCGAGGGAATGGGGGAGATCCTGAATGAATACTTTGCGTCGGTATTCACGAAGGAGAGGGGCTTGATGTCTGGTACAGTCTTCGGGGGAGCTTTAGGTCAATTGAAGGAACTATCGATTACGAGGGAAGAAGTGTTAGGGCTTTTAGGTAGCATTAAAACTGATAAATCTCTGGGGCCTGATAGCATTTATCCTAGGCTGCTTAGGGAGGCAAGACATGAAATTGCTGGGCCTCTGACGCAAATCTTTGTCTCTTCATTGGACACAGATGAGGTCCCAGAGGACTGGAGGGTAGCGAACGTGGTACCGCTGTTTAAAAAGGGTAGGAGGGATAACCTGGGTAACTATAGGCCAGTGAGTTTGACATCAGTGGTAGGCAAGTTGATGGAGAGGATTCTTAGGGATAGGATGTATGAGCACTTAGAGCGTTGCGATCTGATTAAGGATACGCAGCATGGCTTTGTAAAGGGGAAGTCTTGCCTTACGATTTTGGTAGAAATTTTTGAGGAGGTGACAAAAACGGTCGACAAAGGATGAGCCATTGACGTCATCTATATGGATTTCAGTAAGGCGTTTGACAAAGTCCCTCATGGTAGGTTGGTAGAAAAGATTAAGGCTCATGGGATACAAGGCCGGGTATCTAGATGGGTTGAGAGCTGGCTTGCTAAGAGGAGACAGAGAGCAGTAGTGGAGGGGTCCTTTTCCAGCTGGAGGTCTGTCACTAGTGGTGTGCCGCAGGGTTCAGTACTGGGACCTCTTCTCTTTGTAGTGTATATAAATGACTTGGAAGAGGGAGTAAGTGGTGTGATCAGCAAATTTGCAGATGACACTAAGATGGCTGGATTGGCGGGCAGTGGGGAGCAGTGTCTGGCAATACAACGGGATATTGATAGGCTGGTATATTGGGCAGATCCATGGCAAATGGAGTTTAATCCGGACAAATGTGAGGTGATGCATTTTGGCCAGAACAATGTAGGGGGGAGTTATATGATAAAGGGTAAGCCTATAAAGAGTATAGAAACACAGCGGGACGTGGGGTGCAACTGCACAAGTCTTTGAAGGTGGCAGTACAAGTGGAGAAGGTTGTGAAGAAAGTCTATGGTATGTTAGCCTTTATAGGAAGGGGTATAGAGTATAAGAGCTGGAGTCTAATGTTGCAGTTGTATAGAACGTTGGTTAGGCTGCATTTAGAGTACTGCGTCCAGTTCTGGTCGCCTTACTACCGGAAGGACGCAGAGACTCTGGAGAGAGTGCAGAAGAGGTTTACCAGGATGTTGCCTGGTATGGAAGAACTGGGTTATGAGGAAAGATTGAACAAATTGGGGCTGTTTTCCCTTGAAAGACTGTGATTGAGGGGGGATCTAATAGAGGTATATAAGATTATGAAGGGTATAGATAGAATAAACAGAGGTAAGCTATTTCCTATGTTAGAGACACACAGTACGAGGGGCCACAGGCTTAGGGTGAGAGGGGAGAGGTATAACACAGATATTAGAGGGAGGTTTTTCACACAGAGGGTAGTGGGGGTATGGAATGCTCTGCCAAGTAAGGTGGTGGAGGCAGGCACGCTGGAGTTGTTTAAGAGTAATTTAGACAGGGACATGAGTGGGTTGGAGATGGGAGGATATAGGAGATGGTTTTAAATAAGGTTCATTAGGATTGGGACGTCCCTGGTAATGTAAAAGGATGTGGTATGATACTAATGTTTTTCTCTTTTAATTCACAGGTTTTAAATCGGTCCACCTTGATGTCCAATGAGGGACATACACGTGATGGGTCGTACTGGGACTGTTGTTGGATGTTCGGCAGTAGCCTATTGCTTCAAGTCGTTAGTGTGTGCTTAAGCTGGACCAGATGCTGGGCAACACGACAGCTCAGTGACCATCAGTGTTTGCTGTGCAGACACATGGATTTGGGCCAGCGTCTGTGGGAGTTTGTGCATTCTCCCCGTGCTTGCGTGGGTTTTCTCTGGGTGCTCTGGTTTCCTCCCACACCCCAAAGATGTGCTATTTAGGCTGATTGGAGGTAATAAATTGTCCCTAAATTAGTTTCCCTCAATATGGAATGCCATAAACAATAGATAAGGGTCATGGGTGGAGGGGGGACTGGTAATGTTAAAGTGGCGGCGCGGGCTCGTTGGGCCGAAGGGTCTGTTTCCCGGGCTGTTTTTGTTCTTTGAGATCAGGAGTTGAGTGACTCTGGTGAAACCCAACTGGATATCACTGAGCAGGCTATTGCTGAGTGAATGTGCTTGATAGTACTGTTGATGACACGTTCCATTGCTTTACTGATGATCAAGAGTAGGCTAATGGAGCAGTAATTAGCCTAGTTGGGTTTGTCCTGTTTCTTATGTACAGGACAGGCCTGCGCAATTTTCCACATTGCTGGGTAGATGCCAATGTTCTAACTGTAGTGGAAGAGCTTGGCTAGGGGAGCGACAAGTTCTGGAGCACAACTCTTCAGTACTATTGCCGGAATGTTATCGGGATCCATAGTCTTTGCAGAATCCAGGGCCTCCAACTGTTTTTTGATACCAAGTGGAGTGAATCAAATTGGCTGAACATGACATCTATGATGTTGGGGACCACTGGAGGCCGGGATGGATCATCCACTTGGCACTTCTAAATGAAGATTATTGAGAACGATTCAGCTTTATCTTTTGCACTGATGTGCTGGGCTCCTCCATCATTGAGAGTAGGAATATTTGAGAGCCTCCTTCTCCAGCGAGCTGTTTAATTGTCCATCACCATTCACGATTGAATGTGGCAGAACTGCAGAGCTTGGATCTGCACTGTTGCTTGTGGAATTACTTAGCTCCATCTATTATTTGCTGTTGATGCTGTTGGCATGCAAGTAGTTCTGTGTTGAAGCTTCACCAGGTTGATCATTTTTAGGTGTGCCTAGTGTTGCTCCTGGCATGCCCTCCTGCACTCTTCATTGAACCAGGGTTGATCCCGTGGCTTGATGGTAATGATAAGAGTGGGGGATGTGCTGGGCCATGAAGTTACAGATTACAATTCTGCTGCTGCTGATAGTCCACAGCGTCTCATGGGTGCCCAGTCTTGAGTTGAACAAAGTACGAAGAAAATTACAGCACTGGAACAGGGCCTTCAGTCCTCCAAGTCTGTGTCGATCATAATGCCCTAACTAAATTAAAAAAACCTTCTGCCCTTACTCGTCCATATCCCTCTATTCCCTCCCTATTCATGTACCCATCCAGATAAACGTTTTAAATGTTGCTAATGTGTCTGCTTCCACCACCCCCCTCCGGCAGCACGTTCAAGGCACCCATCACTCTCCGCGTGAAGCCTTTCCCTCACATCTCCCTTAAACTTTTCCTCTCTCACTTTGAACTTGTGTCCCCTTGTAATTGAAACTTCCACCCTGGGAAAAAGCCTCTGACTATCCACCCTGTCCATGCCTCTCATAATTCTGTGGACCTCTATCAGGTCTTTCCTCAGCCTCTGTCTTTCCAGTGAAAACAATCCTAGCTTATTCAACCTCTCCTCATAGTCAACACCCTCAAGACCAGGCAACACCCTGGTGAACCTTCTTTGCACTCTGTCCAAAACTTCCACTTCCTTCTGGTAGTGTGGTGACCAGAACTGCACGCAATACTCCAAATGCAGCCTAACCAAGGTTTTATATAGCTGCAACATGATTTCCCAACTCTTGTACTCAATATCCTGGCTAACGAAAGCAAGCACGTCAAGTGCCTTCTTAATCACCTTGGCCACTTGTGTTGCCACTTTTAGGGAACTGTGGACCTGCACACCCAGATCCCTTTGTATGTTAATGTTACTAAGGGTTCTGCCATTTACAGTATGATTTACACCTAAATTTGATTGTCCAAAATGCATCATCTCACATTTGTCTGGATTAAATTCCATCTGCCTTTCTGTGCCCAAGTCTCCAATCTATCTATATCCTGTTGTATCCTCTGACATTCCCCAGCACTATCAGCAACTCCACCAATCCTCGAGTCATCCACAAACTTAATAGACCACACACTACAAACAACATATGTCCCAGCACTGATCCCTGTAGAACACTACTAGTTACAGATCTCCATTCTGAAAAACACCCTTCCTCCGCTATTCTATCTTTTATAACCAAGCTAGTTCTATATCCATCTAGTCAGCCCACACTGAATCCCATGTGATTTTAGTTTTTGTACCAGTCTGCCACATGGGACCTTGTCAAATGCCTTACTAAAGTCCATATAAGCTACATCCACAGCCCTTCCTCATCAAGTATCTTTGTCACCTCTTCAAAAAATTCAATCAAATTGATGAGACATGACCTTCCCTGTCCAAAACCATGCTGCTTGTCACTAACAAGCCATTTTCTTCCAAATGTGCATATATTCTGTCCCTCAGTATCTTCTCCAAAACCTTCCCCGCTACTGACGCAGGCTCACTGATCTATAATTTCCTGGATTATCCCTGCTTCGTTTCTTAAAAAAGGGAACAACATTGACTATTGTCTAGTCCTCTGGAACTTCACCCATGGTCAAAGAGGATGTGAAGATATCTGTTAAGGCCCCAGCTATTTCTTCCCTTGCCTCCCACAATAACTTGGGATAGATCATATCTGGCCTGGGGACTTGTCTACCCTAATCCAATTTAGGATACCCACCACTTCCTCTTTCAATAAATTGACATTCTCTCGAGGTTCACACATCTATTCCTGAACTCAACATCCATCATGTCCTTCTCCTTGGTAAATACTAATGTAAGGTACTCATTAAGGATCTCACCTACTCCCTGTGTCTCTACACATAATTTTCCTCCGTTGTCCTTGAGTGGGCCTACTCTTTCTCTTGCTACTCTCTTGCGCCTAGTATATATATAAAACCTTGGGATTCTCTTTGTCTGCTGAAGGCATTTCATGGCCCTTATTAGCCCCCCTTGCTAGATCTATTCGAAGTTTGCCCTGTTTAGCATGGTGGTAGTGCCACATAACATGACAGAGGCTATTCTCAATGTGAAGATGGGACTTTTGTCTCAAGGACTGTCTGGTAGCCAGTCCTACCAATACTGTCATGGACAGATGCATCTGTGGCAGGCAGGTTGGTTGGTGAGGATAAGGTCAAGTATGTTTTTCCCTCTTACTGGTTCCCTGCCACAGTCCCAGCCTAGCAGCAGTGTCCTCTAGGACTGGCCAGCTCAGTCTGTGGTGGGTGGTGCTACCGAGCCACTCCTGGTGATGAACATTGAAGTTCCCCCACCCAAAGTACATTTTGTGCTCTTGCCACCCTTAGTGCTTCCTCCAAATGGGGTTCAACATGGAGGAATACTGATTCATCACTGGGGCGGGGCAGGGGGAACAATAATCAGCAGGAGGTTTCCATGCCCATGTTTGACCTGGTGCCATAAGACTTCATGGGATTCAAAGTTGATGTTGAGGACTCCCAGTCAACCCACATTTGACTGTGCTGCTGCCACCTTTCATCTGCTCTGTCATTTTATCACACGCAAAGATTGGTGGTTCAAGACCTGGCAGAAACATTTGCCACCCACCCTACCCCAGACTATGTCCCCCCACCAACCCCCTCTCTCTTTGCTTGTTTAAACATTGTTACATCTCTAACCTTTGACCAAAGGTCATCGTGCTGAAAGGGTAACTTTGTTTCTCTTCCCACCTGACTTGCTGAGTACTTCCGGCATTTTCTGTTCTTAGTCACATCAGACCTGGCAGATGTTGTTCGTACTGTACCTGATGTTGTCAATCCAGCAGTCAATGACCAGAGGCAGGAGCAGCTCCAGATTCAGCCACAGAGTGAAATAATCCACCGTTTTTTTGGCGCACAGGTAGTGCACAACTTGAGGTTTGTTCAGCTTAGCTTCCAACTGGTTCCCCAGATCGCCTGGAACTGTCAATTCCAAAGAGAAAGTACAAAGTTACAAATAGGAAGCAAGTTGCCATCTGCTCATCATGTCCACACAAACAAAATGAGTCAAAAACTCACAGGAAGAAGGGGGAAAAAAACCTCATAGCATCCCCCCCCCCACCCCGATCATTCAATTCCAGCATAGATATAGCAACCCAGTCACTAATATATCAACTCAGCAAAGTGGCAGGGATTGTACAGGGCTCCCTCTGTACAGCTCAGCCGTATGATCCAGCTAACTCCCCAGATAAACAGATGCACTGGCCAGGTTGCAGGTATCCCAGTGTTCCTGGTTTCTTTTATTCGCTTGCGGGATGTGGGCATCGCATTTATTGCCCATCTGTCAGGAGAAATTAAGAGTCAACGTCAAGAGTCTCATGTAGGCCAGACCGGGTAAGGGTGGCAGATTTCCTTCTCTACAGGACATTAAACCAGGTGGGTGTTTACAACAATCAACAATGGTTCCATGATAAGCAGACTTTTCTAATTCCAAATTTTTACTGAATTCAAATTTCACCATCTGTCATTGTGAGATTCAAACACTGGTCCCCAGAGCATTATCCTGGGTCTCTGGATTA
Source organism: Carcharhinus amblyrhynchos (assembly GCF_965287045.1). Classification (NCBI taxonomy): domain Eukaryota; kingdom Metazoa; phylum Chordata; class Chondrichthyes; order Carcharhiniformes; family Carcharhinidae; genus Carcharhinus; species Carcharhinus amblyrhynchos. Next base: position 49,467,867 of record NC_137327.1, read on the forward strand.
CTAGTCCAGCAATAATACCACCAATCCACTGCCTCCCTCTTAGGTCAGAGAAAGAGTATGAAATGAGGCTGATATGATTCAACTCATTTTATAGTTAACACGATGTAGGCTCTGGTTTCTTACAGACAGTAAAACATAGTCACACAGTTCTGTATTAAGAGCAAATAATGCTCAGTAATATGACTGTGATCACCCACTATCTGAGGTAATCAGTTGCTATAGCACAATACAGCAGCAGTAGATTCTGGTCAGTATTGTGGATCGTGGGAACAACTCTTCAGCACGTAACCCAAGGGTGGCAATGCATAGGGGAGGGTAGCTAGCCCTCAGAGGGGTCCTCATCACTTGGTGCTTCTCCAGCACCATGTATATCCTGTACATTACTCTCTTTGACTAATAGGTGTTCCGTTATGTTTGGACTATGTTTTATCATAGAAGATTTTGGATTTTGCAAGAGGATTAGTTTTGCTGTCGTGAGAAGCGAGATGTGCGTGAACGAATCATAGGAGCGCCTTGTCGCACTGGTAGTGGGTCAAGTATGTGTGAGGCTGTATTGGGGGGTGGGAGGGGGTCATCACTCCAGCCACAAGCACATCCAGAAGGGCTGATGGGTAGGAATTGGATTGAGAATTTGAATTCCATTTTCTTTGTAAATCTAGAAATTTAGAGCTGGCCTGAGTGAAAGTGACCATGAAGCCTTTCTGGATTATTGTCAAAACCCAACTGGCTCACTAATGTCCTTCTGGAAAGGAAGGCTGCCCTTCATTCACAATCTGGTCTGGATGTGATCCTAACACTACACCAACAGGACTATGTGCCAGCCTGGTTGGTGGCACCCTCATCCCGAAAACACATCTCAAATGTACTCACGGTGCTCATGACATACATCAAGAGTATTAAAGGTGCGCTCTAGATGCAAGACTTTTTATATATAGATAACAATCAATGATAAAGTATCTGTCAGAAACCAATCCAGCATAGAAGTGGTGCATCCAATTTGGTTATGGCAGTGTTACCATGTCAGCAGACAAAAAGCACATGAACATCTCATGAGGACTTGCAGTCCACCCTTGTTCCAACAACCAGCTATGAATCAAAAGGGCATTTCACCTGTGAACTGGCAACTTAACCCATTCATTGTCTGTGTCAAGAGCGCGACACAGGATAAAAAGATCGAAAAAACAAAAACGCAATTACAAAAGCTCATTGATAAATCTATATTCCCCTAGTCACCACCTCCACCCCTAGCTAATCAACACACATCATCCACTCAACCAGAATGCACACAAAAGCACTTTCTGGGAGATGGAAAGCGGACTGCCAAGCTGTCGGTGGATTGACTAATATGATGACTGCGGAACACAGTACGTTCCTAATGAGGTGTTCAGTCACTTTCAGCACCACATCCATAATGTTTCCATCGTCACTACTGGCTCAGACCTCATGTGGCATTCCCACAGTACCCAAGAATATTGGAATTGCTGATGGAATGTAGAAAGCAGTCAGATTGAGAAAGATTGACTCCTGGTCACACTGGGGGCTGTGTAAAGACCATTCTTGTAAGAACATAAGAAATAGGGGCAGGAGTAGGCCATCTGGCCCTTCGAGCCTGCCCCGCCATTCAATAAGATCATGGCTGATCTTTCGTGGCTCAGTTCCACATTCCCGCCCTCTCCCCATAACCCTTAATCCCCTCTCTTATCAAAAACCCATCAACCCGCGTCTTAAAAATATTTAGCGACGTAGCCTTCACCACTTCAATGGGCAGAGAATTCCAGAGATTCACCACCCTTTGAGTGAAGAAGTTCCTCCTCAACTCCGTTCTAAACCACCCCCCCCTTTATTTTGAGGCTGTGCCTCCTAGTCCTACTGTCTTTTTTGAGCGGGAAGAGTCTCTCCACCTCTATCCTATCCATCCCATTCATCATCTTATACGTCTCAATGAGATCTCCCCTCATTCTTCTAAACTCTAACGAGTACAAGCCTAGTTTATTCAGCCTCTCCTCATAGCTCAACCCCCTCAACTCCGGCATCAGCCTAGTAAACCTCCTCTGCACTCCCTCCAAGGCCAAAATATCCTTGCGTAAGTACGGCGCCCAAAACTGCACACAGTACTCCAGCTGCGGCCTCACCAATGCCCTATATAGCCGCAGCAAGACCTCCCTACTTTTATATTCAATCCCCCTCGCTATGAAGGCCAGCATCCCATTCGCCTTCCTGACCACCTGCTGCACCTGCAAGCTGGGTTTTTGCAACTCATGCACAAGGACCCCGAGGTCCCTCTGCACCGTCGCCTGCTGCAGTTTTTCTCCACGTAAGTAATAATCCTTCCTACCATTATTCCTACCAAAGTGGACCACCTCACACTTGCCAACATTAAATTCCATTTGCCAGTTCCTGGCCCATTCGCCCAGCCTATCTAGATCCTTCTGCAGACTCTCCACACCCTGCGCACAATTTGCCTTTCCACCAATCTTGGTGTCATCAGCAAATTTCAACACCCTACACTCGGTTCCCTCCTCCAGATCATCTATATAAATGGTAAATAGCTGAGGCCCCAGCACCGACCCCTGAGGCACTCCACTAGTCACCAACCGCCAATCTGAATAGCACCCACCAACCCCCACTCTCTGCCTCCTATTTGACAACCAGTCCTCTATCCATGCTAACACCCTACCCCCAACTCCATGTCCCCTGACCTTCTGCAATAACCTCTTGTGAGGTACCTTGTCAAACGCCTTCTGGAAATCAAGAAAGACCACATCCACCGGCTCTCCTCTATCCACTGCCCTAGACACGTCCTCATAGAACTCAAGTAAATTTGTCAGACACGACTTCCCCTTAACGAAACCGTGCTGCGTCTGCTCTATCAAGCAATTCCCCTCAAGATGCCTCGCTATTTCCTCCTTGATGACGGATTCTAACATTTTACCTACAACAGACGTTAAACTAACCGGCCTATAATTCCCCGCCTTTTGCCTGGCACCCTTCTTAAACAATGGCGTAACATTAGCCGCTTTCCAATCTTCCGGCACTTCCCCGGAATCCAGCGACGTCTGGAAAATAACCACCAAGGCATCCACTATCACCTCCGCCATTTCTTTCAGAACCCTCGGATGCATTCCATCCGGTCCTGGGGACTTGTCCACAATCAGTCCCTCCAGTCTGTCGAGCACCATCTCTCTAGTAACAGTAATGTCATCGAGACCCTCCAGTCCTACCACCTTTCCATCGCTAACACCCGGCAAATTATTCACATCCTCCTCCGTGAAGACAGAAACAAAAAAGTTATTCAAGACCTCAGACATTTCCCCATCCCCTACCACTAAGTCCCCCTTCTCATCCTCTAAGGGTCCAACGTTCACCCTAGCCAGCCTCTTCCTTTTTATATACTTATAAAAACTCTTGCTATCCTTTTTTATATTAAGCGCTAGCCCAGCTTCATAGTTTCTCCTACCCTTCTTTATCAATTTCTTTGTCAATCTTTGTTGACATTTAAACCTCTCCCAATCCTCTTCTCGCCCACTACTCCTAGCTACTCTAAACGCCTCCACTTTTAATTTAACACTTTCCTTCACCTCCTTCGTTATCCACGGCTTATTACCTCTCCTCCTACAGTCCTTTTTGACCATCGGAATAAATTTCTGCTGAGCACCAAGAAAGATCTCCTTAAAGATCCTCCACTGCTCCTCAGCAGACCTACCTTCCAACGCGCTCCCCCAGTCCACATTCGCCAATTCCTCTCTCATCCTACCGTACTCCCCTCTGTTCAAACAAAGGACGCGTGTCTGGGAACCCACTTTGTCGTCCTCCATCTGCACCAGAAACTCCACCATACAATGATCACTCTCTCCAAGAGGATCCTTCACCGCAAGGTCCCTGATTCTACCCGCCTCATTACACAGCACCAGATCCAAGATAGCTCGCTCCCTCGTCGGCTCCAACACACACTGTTCAAGGAAACTATCCCGGCAGCATTCCAAGAACTCCTCCTCGAGCCCACCGCATCCAACATGGGTCGACCAATCAATATGCAGATTGAAATCCCCCATAATTACGGCCGTCCCATTCCTGCACGCCGCACTTATTTGCGCGTTAACAGCCCGCCCCACCTCCAGATCATTATTCGGGGGCCTATAGACAACACCCACCAGCGTCTTCCTCCCTTTGCTGTTCCTAATCTCTACCCACAACGATTCCACTTTCTGCTCTTTGGTTCCAATATCATCCCTTGCTACCACCCTGATGCTATCCTTAATCAGCAGAGCTACGCCCCCCTCTTTTCCCTCCCACCTATCCTTCCTAAACACTTGATACCCCTGGACATTCAGCTCCCAGTCCCTGTCACCTTGCAGCCACGTCTCTGTAATGGCCACCAGATCATATCCATTTGTGTCGATATGCGCCACCAGCTCATCCACTTTTTCTGCCTCTTGTATTATTCTCCATTACTACACCAGCACAAACACTCACGGCCTTTTCAACAACTCCAATTATTCTGTTTTAAAATACTCTGGACTCTGGCCAGACTCTGGCCTGATGTAGACAATAGCATCCAGCAGTTACAGAATGCTTTACATTGCCAAAAGTTGAACATTTTAGCAACTCCTTTCAACTTCCTTAGTATGAAACCACAAAACCACCAGAAACATTCCAAGTTTGGATGACTAAGAATGGAAATAATGACAGCCGTAAATTCTTCAATTAACTGCCCCTCTTTGGCCCTCTCCCATTTTTCGCCTGCATGCTGCCCCTTGACAATATCACCTGTAAACACATCTGATTCCACATGTACCACCCCAAGATCAGTTGCTGATCACATCCCCATATTACCAAGAACACAATATCTCTGTTGCCATAACACTCCCAACATGCTCCAGTCTGAACTTGACTGTTTTTTTTAAACTTTATTCCAATCCAATCAAATCCAATCCAATCCATAGACCACAACTCTCATCTGTGCTTTGTGTTATCTCCAGAGTGAACGATTCCAACACACTCCTGGTCAGCCTCCCTTCCACCCTCCAACCTCAAGCTCATCTAAAGCTCTACTGCATCTGTCCTAACTGGCACCAAATTCCATTCAGTCATCAGCCTGGTGCTCACTGACCGACACTGATACTTGGCTAAACAACAACTCAATTCTAAAATTCTTCCTCTTGTTCTCAAATACCTCTAACCGTCTCCAGGGTATCTGTGTTCCTCCTTTGCTGACCTCTCGCATAGCCCCAATTTTAACCGCTTCGCCAGAGAACCTAACATCTGGAATTCCTTTGCTAAGCTTCTCTGCCTCGCTTTCCTTTTTCAAGATGCTGTTTAATATTTACATTTAATGATCGAGCTTTTGGCCATCTGCTCAAACATTTCCTTACGTGACTAAATGTCACATTTTGGTTGATAGTGATCATGTGAAGCAGGTTGGGGCCTTTAATGGAGGAAAATGTTCCATGCAAATGTAAACAATAATGTTTATTTAGTAGTCACAAATAGGCTTACATTCACACTGCAATGAAGTTACTGTGAAAATCCCCTAGTCGCCACACTCCAGTACCTGTTTGGGTACATTGAAGGGAGAATTTTGCATGGCCAATGCACCTAAACTGCATATCTTTGGACAGTGGGTGGAAACCAGAGTACCTGGAGGAAACCTATACAGACAGGGGGAGAACATGCAAACTCCACACAGGCAGTGACCCAAGCCGGGAATTGAACTCGGGTCCCTAGCGCTGTGAGGCAGCAGTGCTTACCACTGTGCCACCGTGCCGTCCCTATCTCCAGTATCTGGAGACAAGTGTAAGGTGTGCAATCTCTCCAAATTTTTTTTTCAGAAATTAATGGCACATTTCCTGCAGGAAACCTTACCATAGTTTCCCAAATGCATCTATAAATTTTCCACATTGCGTTTAAGTTTATCGATCCATCTCATCTTCTCCATCATAAAGCCACTCTGACATTATTTTGCATCGTTTAACTCTAAGTTTCTAACCCCGTTATAAATGGAGTCCTATGGCTAAGCCTTATACCGATTCTCTGAATTCCTTCACATTATAATCTGAGTTTTATAACACATTAGATGTTGTTTTTACATGCCAAGTACCATGTGTGGGGATAATTATACTAAAGATCACTATCCAGCTCCATTGTTTGCAGTACAGGGCTCCAAGACCATGGGACATTTTTCCTCTCTCAGCTTATCCCTCGTGTGACTGACTTGGCATCACTTGGCCATCAATTCTACATTCACATCTAATCCATTGTTTTCTAAATTGCTGCTGTGTTGTATTCACAGTTTGCCAGCAGTGCTGAAGGAGGTTTTTCAGCCCATCAAATCTGCACCAACTCTCTCTGACAGGACATCTTACCTGAGGCATTCACTCCACTAATCCACCTAACCTACGCATCTTAGGACATAAAGGGGCAATTTAGCATGACCAATTCACCTAACCTGCACATCTTTGGACACATTTAGAGTCTTTCAGATTTCTCAGCAAGAGTTGCAGCAGTCACATGCTCTGGAGAGTTGGGCAACCTCCCAAGGTTAATAGCCCCTTAAAACATTTTATTCAACAGGACAATACAATAGAGGGTGTGGTAGGAATGTTTAGTTTTGTGAGAATGCAAACTGAGAATCCATCCCTTAGTTTGCTACATGGGAGTGATGCAGGGAAAGTATATGAGACAAAGTTCCACTGGGGATTTAAAATAACAAGAGCTGTAGGAAGTTGAGATCTCTTACTAACTGTGCTTTCAGTGTGGGTCAGCATGTGGAACCAGTCATGCAATCATTGCGGGTATTCCCAAAACTGGGCATTAATATTACGACTGCAATCAGACTGATCCCAAAGGTCACTTAGAAAAGTTGGCCTCAAAACATAAAGTCTGTTTTTCTCTCTCAACAGATACTGCCAGACCTGCTGGATTTTTCCAGCATTTTTTGGTTTTTATTTCAGATTTCCAGTGTCCACACCGTTTTGTTTTTATTTTAAAGTCACTGGCCCTTTTATCAAAACGAAACATGATTGCCAACTGAAATATAATAAGTTTCTGGAATAATTCCATCTTCTACGTTTAGGCAAAATAGCTTTTGGATTTGATCCACTAAAAAATATGTAATCTTAAGAACATGGTAATTTCTTGCAATAAACCTGCATCTTAAGATAATGCTGCCTCAATCCACCAATATTATGAAATCCTGCTGTAACAAAGATAAGTTAACTAACAGCAGCAATGCTATCAAACTTTTGCAATATGTTGAATATGTTACACCACATTGTAGCATATTACCAACAAATGCAGGAAAACTGCAGGATGGTGTCCTATGTCTTTTTACTGACAGCAAGTGCACCATAATAAACAGTAAATAGAAAGAAATCCACTCCTACAGGCTAAATATTTAACTCTGGAATCAGAATCTTTATTAAAAAGGACTCAAGCAAGAACTTACTCACATAAACCTGTGCCTAATGGACACTAGGAGATTTTCACAGTAACTTCATTGCAGTGTTAACATAAGCCTACTTGTGACATTATCTTAAAAAAAATTACACTTAAAAATCAGTATTCAAATTCCCATTCCAAACGTGTGATGTCACATGTTCTCAACTATTTCTACAAGTTTTATTTTAACAACTCCCTTGAAGGCTCGGCTCAGCCAGTTTGGAAATGCCTGATGGCTGTTTTTTTTTGGTCTGTGCAGAATCAACTGACCTCAAAATGCTGCCCAGGGCCATACTCAGCCTGGCCTCGGGCAGGGCCAGTGGAAATTGGTCAGCCAATGTATCCGATCCACATCATTACCAGTGACCCTGGCTGCAAATTGCACATCTGCGTTTACTAGCTGATGGGAGGATCAGGTTTGTCTGCAAAGACCCGTGGCTGAATTGATAGCAAAGTAGCAGCCCAGCATAATGCAATAATGATTAGTATTTGAATTAATGCATTTACATGTTTGAGCATCAGTAAATTGGTGTTGCATAGGGATCAATAAACACACTGCTCTTGTTTTTCATTATTATAGGCATATGAGTACAGCAATGCGATTCTCCAGATAGTGCATAAAAGCAAATCACTGCGGATGCTGGAATCTGAAACCAAAAGAGAAAATGCTGGAAAAAAGGTAATCTGGACTTGAAATGTCAGCTCTCATCTCTCCTTACAGCTGCTGCCAGATCTGCTGAAATTTTCCAGCATTTTCTCTTCTGGCTCCAGACAATACTGTTTTGAGGCTATTTTAAAAATAATTCTTCCTGGTCTTAAAGGTTGCTAACCTTGCATTAGGCATTGTCACATAGGGTGTAATTGAAAGGAACATCATTTTGATATTAACACTTGCAAAGCAGCACAATAGCACAGTGGCTGGCACTGCTGCCTCACAAAGCCAGGGACCCGGGTTCAATGCCAGCCTTGGGTGACTGTGTGCGGCGTTTGCACATTCTTCCAGTGTCTGCGTGGGTTTCCTCCAGGTGCTCCGGTTTCCCCCCATAGTCCGAAGATGTGCCAGTTAGGTTGATTGGCCATGCTAAATAGCCCCTTAGTGTCCCAAGATGTGTAGGTTAGGTGGATTGGTGGGTTAAATATGTGGGGTTATGGGGATAGAGTCTAGCTGGGATTGTTGTTGGACAGTTGGTGCAGGCTTCATGGGTTGAATCGCCTCTTTCTGCACTATAGGGATTCGATGATTCTAAAAAAAGGCTCCTTCAGAAGAAAGGCAAGACTGTTTCAACTTCAGTTTATTCCACCCAACTCGTTACACATGGATCGTTGGATCAAGTTTGAAGTTGCATCTCCCATGTGCAAATTACACAGCAGGAAGACAGCACAAGACCTTTAGAAATCTGGCTAATTTTCAGACAAAGGTATTTTAATTCCTCTGGTATTCTTTTTTGATTCGTTTTCTAACAACAAATTTATCATGAAGAATGCATGTGCATTTCTGCTGCTGGTGAAACTACCTTACTTATAAATAAACTGGACAGTAAGGATCAGACAGGATGGCATTCATTGGCTTTTTAAAATATACACAAGATTGAACTGGGGAGCCCATATTGTTTCCAGAGGCAGGGGCACCCCTTAGGCCTATGTAAGGATTCTGATTCATCATAAATCTATGACTCACTCCCTCATTATTCAAGATAAATATGCAGGAGGAAAGCTTAAACATTGTAACCAGTAGATATTCATCACACTATTAATCTCTCATCCATCACAGTAATTGACTGGGGTTAAAATCAGTCCAAAAGCTCCATTTATTCCACATATGATGTGACCTAAAATCTGAGGGATTTCCATCAAGGAACCTGACCTGAATTCCTTGTCAATTTAATTTCCCCTTTGTGATGTGCAATTATGAAATGCTCATCTTAATGTAACAGTCAGTCGTCTGACTGAAGTGTGTGGCCCTCCTTGCAGGAAGACCCCAGGTTCACCTCCTTCAACACAAAATGAAGCACTGACTTATAAACACATGCAAGGAAAAAAACGGCAAAAGGAATTGCTCTTCTCCGGCTGCAAGTGTTTTTGAAAGTCCAGTGAGCACAGATTAAATAGCACCACTCACCCCATTTATCACCCTCCCAGGACACCATTCTGACTCTGAAAGGAAAGTGTTTCTCCACTGTTGTTATATCGAGCTTCTGACCTAACAGCACTGTGAGTGTAAGGTTCACTCTGTCAACTGGAACAAGGGATTGTTTGTAATTAGAAGCTGAAGGTTTATGGGGCAGTCAGAAAATTGGAGTTAGGGTCTCAATCAGATAGCCACAACATTTGTGAACGTAGAACAGATTTGATGGGCTGAATGGCCCATTCCTACTCCTATCCCAAAAGATCTCATTATTTTCACCAGATGGGCTACAGCTGTTCAAGGCACATGCTCACCCCCTCTTTGCTAACATCAATCTGCTGGTCTCCGTTTCCAACTATTTCTAGCACTGCCATTCCAACATTCACACAGTTGAATAATTGTAATTAATGCAAAAACTTAAGAACTTTGTCTCCAATGAGCCATTAATTCAGACAGTATTTGTGTGTTTTTTATGCATGTTGATGTGAGAGGTTTCTTTAAGATGAGGAGGATGGGGAAGAATTGAAGAGAAAACATTTTCTGAACTGCTGATCTTTAGCAGTTTTGAACACCTGAATGGAAATACGCAGTCATGAGAAAATGGAAATATTATACACATTTACAAATTCTTGCATTTTGGCAAGTTTGCAGTTTAACACCACAAGATATATTTGAGGACAATGGTCACTTTAACCAAGCAACTCCATCAGCACCAATTGGAAAGTTCAAATCTCTGACCTGCTTTTATAACAATGCTTTGTCTGGACGTTGGTATCACATCTAAATGTGTTTTTTTTTGCTAGGACTAGGAAGAGGTGTGTGTGCATACCTAGTCAGACTTGATTCCCGTTAATTGATGCCAGGAGCTTGCAGGCAGTGACAAATCCTCAGATTTGCTTATTCAGATCAATTTCCCCAACAGCAGCCTTAAAGGGGTAGGCCTCATTAAACATGGCTTCAAAGTAAAATCATAGTCAGCTAAAATCATAGATAATCTATAAGCCAACAACATTACAGGAGATCTCCCATACATAAGGTAGTATGCCCTGATGAGATCAATCTAATCCCATGATGTTGAAAGATTATTTATTTAGTCATGAGGTGCCAAGCTGTACACCGCTGTTGAAACATCTGTCTTCTCTGCTGATCCTAAATTGACCTCGTCAGCTCTGGAACATCACCAGTTCTGCTCTGTCCTAACCCCACTCTCTCCCCTTGCTGCTCCACATTTGAGAAAGACAGACTTGCATTCATATAGCATCGTTCACAACCGTGGGAAGTCCCAAAGCACTCAAGCCAATGAAAGATACTTTTGGAGCGTAGTCACTGCTGCACTGTAGGAATTCTCCAGAGGTAGGAATATCCCAGAGCTTGCTTCCTTTCTGGGAAACTGAGGTTCTGCCCACAAAGTGGCTCTTTTGGCTGGGCACCTTGTGAAACAGCGAGGAGTGAGACACAGCCTATTTACTACACATTGCTGTGGTACAGAGAGCAACAGGAAACAACCTTACCCCACCTCCCAACCAAGAACTTCAGCTGCACTCAGTATTCCAGACTGGCTTGCACCTGATATCAACGGGATGAAGCTGTGTGCATGTTTTATTTAAGGATATGAAGAGAGGCGGATTTGAGGAAGTACTTGTGAATTAAACAGATATACTCAGCTTCTTTCTCTAAATAATTGATTATCTAACTGTAATCATAAGTTCCTTAGTTATCAGTGGCAGACTGAGGGAATTTTTTTATTCATTCATCGCTGCTGTACCAGTGTTTACTGCCCATCCTTAATTACCCTTAAGTGGGTGGCTTGCTAGGCCATTTCAGAGTCAACATCCAGACCAGGTTTCCCTTCCCTAAAAGGACATGAATGAACCAGATGGGTTCAACAATGGTCATCATTAGATTTTTACTGAATTCAAATTTCACAATCTGCCGTGGTCAGATTCGAACCTGGGTCCCGGGGACATTCCCTGGGTCTCTGGATTACTGATCCAGTGACAATACCTTTATGCCGCTGCCTCAAAGCGGGGAGGCAGATGGAGGAGTGAAAGAAAGGCAGAGGTAGACACAGAACAGAGAAATGTATGCATGAGCAAGAAAGACAAATGGGAAAACAGATAGAGAAAGCAGGAAGATGTCATGAAAGATAAACAGAGACATGCTTCCGGGAACAGAGACTTCAGTGAGTGACGCCAAAGGCAGATAAACCCGTAGATGAAAAACACAGTATGGTGTGGTTAGTTTCAAGAACCCAGCCTCTTGCAGTTACTGTTTCAGCAAGGACAGCTTTAAAGAGTAACCATCCCTCTCATCTTGGAACCACCTATTTTTGTTTCTGAAAACCCATCCGGTTAATTAATGACTCAGCTACCAAACTTTGTAAAGATGGAGGACCCATTATCATCGGTCTCTCTTGGATTTAGAGCATAGGGCCGGTTGTAGCACTTTGACCACATCTGATTGAGATCAGATAGTTCTATACTGATTAAAGATCAAATCACAGGATTTTTCTGATCAGGGTGGCTGAGAGAGTTGTGAAAAAAAAATTACAGATAAAAACTGATGCTAGATATAGCTGCGAATGTGTCATCAGTTTCCAGATCATAACAAAAAGTTGTACTCATAGCATTTACTTGCATTGTTCAAATCTATTAGGTTCAATAAGTCTCTCTCTGCTTTTGTTAGAACTATCCCACCTACTGCAATTCAATCCTTTACATACCCACTCAATTGTCTCAATCTACTTCAATGGCTTGCACTCACAAACTTACTTCAATTTTTTCACCTATTGGATAAAAAGGTTTTTTTCACCAAGTTATGTTCTTACTCCTAAATTCTTCATCGTGGCTTGAGGCTCCTGATAGCTTACAGCAGTCCTAACTGCATTCCTAGTGAACAGTCAACAGCACAGAATTGGGCATACCATAACACTGATTCCCAATCTCATCCAGCAAGGCATAGTGGCACAGTGGTTAGCACTGTTGCCTCACAGCGCCAGGGACCTGGGTTTGATTCCCGGCTTGGGTCATTGTCTGTGTGGAGTTTGCACATTTTCTATGAGCCTGCATTGGTTTCCTCTGGGTGCTCTGATTGCCCCGCCCCCCCAGTCCAAAGATGTGCGGGCTAGGTTGATTGGCCATGCTAAATTGACCTTAGTGTCAGGGGGATTAGCAGGATAAATATGTGATGTTACAGGAATGGGGCCTGGGTGGGATTGTGGTCAGTGCAGACTCGATGGGCTGAATGGCCCCCTTCTGCAATGTAGGGATTCTATGAATATTATGAAAAGAACACAAATGGCTGGGAAAAATTGATTGACACAATGGAAGGGTCCTGCGAAAGTACAAGCCCCTCAAGCTGGTTCCACCACTTAATTAGATCATAGCTGATCAGTGACCTAACTCTATCCACCCTCACTGGTTCTATAATCCCAAATACCGTTTCTCATAAAATTCTGTCATAGTTTTCTAACTGACCCTGCCCACTTTGGAGCAGAGATGTGTAAATTTCCACTATCTTTTGAGTGAAGAAATGCAGAATGAGTTTTGAGTATACAAAGCAGAACAGATTGATACTGGTAACAGTGTACAAAAATATTTTAACCACAAACACTGACATTCCTTTCCCTGCTGGCTGCAGAATTAAGCAAAGCAAAAAATTTGCAAACAATAGCAAATATCAGTAAGAGAGAAAGGTACATCAAGCTGGCTAATGATAGAATCAACGATAACAATAAACAGCTTTTCCCACTCTGTCCTGCCACTTAAATATAGCACATGGCAATCAAAGTTAAAAGCACATGACATGAACTGTGGTCACAAGCTCTCAACTTCAATTTAAATAGGCGTTGGAAGCAGTTCAGTTCCCAACCAAGGCACTGCTGACAGACTGAATATTTTTCCACTTTGCCCTTTATTTGGGGCCAAAAAGAATGAGTTAACTGTTCAACACAAACTGCCCTTCCCCAACTACCTCCGTTAAATCGACACAAAGAACTTCAATTTATTTAATTGTCAGATGCTTAGGACATCATCAAGTCTTGTACAACTTAATGAATTACATCTCATGTGCAGTGACTCCTGCAATGTAGGCAGTCAATAAGTGTGCCAGGTTCTCCTTTCTCTATGGTGTGAACTAAAGGAGAAATTTTGCCCTCAGCACCAGAAGAACTCATTGCTGTCACCTGAAAAGTGTCAACATTTACCAGAACAAGTCATTAAAAAGGCAGAAGGAACACCTTTACTACAGCAACTGTACAGAGCATTCATTAGATTATAGCTGGAGTACAGTGCACAGTTTTGGTCTCCTTATTTAAAGAATGACATGGTTACATTGATAGCAATTCAGAGCAGCTTCACTAAGTTTATTCCTGGGATGAGGGGATTTGTTTGATGGGGAAAGATTGAGCAGGTTGAACCTATATTCTTTGTAGTTAGAAGAATGAGAGGTGATCTTACTGAAATAGACAAGATTCTGATGGGGGCTTGAGAATGAATGCTGAGAGGATGTTGCCCCTCATGAGAAATTAGAACCAATAGGCACAATTAAAAACAAGGCATCTCCTATTGATCACAAAATCCCTGCAGTACAGAAGGAAGCCATTCAGCACATCAAGTCTGCACTGACTCTCTGACAGGGCATCTTACCCAGGCCCATCCCCCACCCTATCCCCACACCCCCTACGCATTACCCCACTAATCCCCCTAACCTTGGGACATTAAGGGGCCACCTAACCTGCACATCTCTGAACTGTGGGAGGCAACTGGAGCATCCAGAGGAAACCCACGCAGATGGGGAAGAGCACGCAAACTCCACACAGAATCTCAAGGCTGAGATTGATCCCAGGTCTTTGAGGAAATGTCCCTCTTGGAGGGATATTAAGCTTTGGAATTCTCTTCCCCAGGCAGCAGTGCAGGCTGGGTCATTGAATATATCGATGACCGAGTCAGACAGATTTGTGATCAGCCAAGGCGTCCACGTTATGGTAGCAGACAGTAGTGTGGAAGTGACGCCACAATCAGATCAGCACATGATTGTATTGAATGGTGAAGCAGGCACGATGGGCTAAATAGCCTTCCTTTATTCCTTATGATCTAATGAACCACCAGGACAGACAATTGAACATCTTGTCTGAAAGAGGGCACATGTGGCAATGCAGCACTGCTTCAGTCTTGTACTGAAGTGCCAATGCTTAATTACACACACCAGTCCAGAGAGGTCATTTTGACATTGCAGAAAAAGTGTAAAGTGCATAATATCAGATCTACTGCCTTTAATAAATCTCTGCAGATTAGCACTTACATTCAAGTCTGGTAATAAAAATGTTGTGGGGTGAGGTGAGGGCAGGGCAGGGGAGAGTGTTTAATGGACAGTTGAATCAAAATTTTGCATTGGACTGCAATTTTAACCCAACATCACCTGAATCAAGAGGTGAGAGGTAGGCCTGACCAGTTACACTAACACTAGTTAAGGCTCACTCTCTCCATTTGTCAAAAATGTTACTAATGTACCTGCTTCCACCACCTTCCCTGAAAGCATATTCCAGGTATCCGCCATTCTGTGCGTGAAAAACTTCCCCCACACATCTCCCTTAAACTTTCCCACTCTCACTTTGAACCTGTATCCTCTTGTCATTGAAACTTCCACCCTCTGGGAAAGCCTCTGACTATCCATCCCATCTCTGCCCCTCATAATTTTATAGATCTCTATCAGGTCTCCCCTCAGCCTGTCTTTCCAGTGAACCTCTCCTCATAGCCAACATCCTTGAGACCAGGCAACATCCTGGTGAACCTTCTTTGCACTCTCTCCAAAGCTTCCATGTCCTTCTGGTAGTGTGATGACCAGAACTGCACGCAATACTCCAAATGCAGCCTAACCAACATTTTAAATTGCTGCAGTATGATTTCTCAACTCCTATACTCAATGCCCTGGCTGATGAAAGCAAGTACGTCAAATGCCTTCTTAAACACCTTGGCCACCTGTTTACAAACTGGAGCAAAATGCAATATAAACAGAATTGTAGGAGTAGATGCATACATTAGGCTCCCTCATTGTGCTGGCCTCACCCTGCACGAAGGCATCTTTCTAAGCTCTGAAACCAAGCTCCCTGTGGCTCAGCCAGATCCACTTCAACTTTTTAATAATTGCAAAAAGCAAATGAGCAACAGGCTTTATTGTTCCCAACAACTTAGATAATCTTTTGAGCTTCGCCTAGATGTTTAAATAGAGAATTATATTGTAGACAGTACAAGTCAGTGACTTGAGCACAAAACCTAGGCTAACTCTCCAGTGCAATAATAAAGAAAGTGTTCTCCTGGAGGGTGAGACAATAAACAGAGGCCATCTTAGAGAAATAAGAATAAAATTCACCTGCTGTCCTGGTCCACATCTGTCCCTCGCCAACATCACTGAAACAGGTTATTTGGCACTTTAGTAACAGTGCAGGAGGAAGCCATTCTGCCAATCGTGTGTAGAAGGCTCTCTGCAAGGGTAAGGCAACTAATGATTTATGGCTAGTCAGCCATGATCGAATAGTAGAGCAGACTCGATGGGCCGGACGGCCTATAATTCTGCTCCTATATCTTTTGGTCTTTTCCCCTGTATCCTCTTTAAATCATCATGCAATTCTCTTTTGAGAGCCCATGGTTGAATTTGCCATGCTTGCAGGCGCTGCATTCCCACTCTAACCACTTAACTGCGTAAAATAAACTTTTGCTCATGCGGCTGTTACTTCCTTTGCTAATTATCGTAGTCTTCTGACTGCTGTGTGTTCCTATATTTCAACAGGGAACTAGACTTCAAGCATCTCGATGTGCTTTGCGATAATACCAAAGTCGTGAGAGGCCACAACAAATTCTTAACGCCAGCTCCAAGCGACTGTAAGACAGTTATTATGGTGTTAAACTGCCACTATGATGTCTCAACATGTGTTCCCTAGTTCCAGAGCATTCTAAATGTATAGAGAAGCTGACAGACACCTGTACCTATCTTTGGAAGCATAATCTCAAAAGGACTGCCTATTCTCATCGGTTTGAGGCTCCTCTTAGTCACGACACATTCCTGATCATAAGGAAAACTCTCGAACACAGTCTGGCGAGCTACCAAAACAAAAACCAGCTTATTCTTAGCTGTTTACTTAAACAGTTCGGTGTTTTCAACTGAATGAGAAAAATGTTTGGCCAACATTAAGATTGTGTTAAGACCACAGCAGCATTCTCTGCACATTATTAGCCCAATCTATGGGGATGTTAAAAGAAAGTGTCCAGGCAAAGAACATTTCACAATTGAATGTCAGGCGGAGGCTGTGAGAAGTCAACATAATTAAATCAGTCCCAAAACAATCTGTTTTCACACTGTTAAAAGGAAACCATACCTAAAAGGAGAAAGATACCTTCAACAGCAGGTCCCCCACTCCAAATAAACTGATCACAGTAACTAGCGATGGATTTATTGCCAAAAAAAGAGAAAATGTATCCCCCCACACCTTAAACCAATGATTAAAATACCCGACTCACATACAGATAGACTCACCCAGCACGACAGGAGGTCTGCTCACATTGGAGCAACCCGGCGGCGGTGGCTTGTCCGTGCAGCCGGAGGAGAGAGCTCCAGGGCAGGGAACGGCGAGGAGAGAGAGGAGGAGAAAGAGGCCAGTCCTGGAAATCATTTCCCAGCTCTCATAACTCGGGAAGAGAGAGCCAGGGAGGTGGAGAGGGATCAGACCGGGGAAGGGGATCCGGCCGGGGAGAGACAGACCGGGGAGGGGGATCCGGCCGGGGAGAGACAGACCGGGGAGGGGGATCCGGCCGGGGAGATTCAGACCAGCGAGCGGGATCGGGCCGGGGAGAGACAGACCGGGGAGAGGGATCCGGCCGGGGAGATTCAGACCAGCGAGCGGGATCGGGCCGGGGAGAGACAGACCGGGGAGAGGGATCCGGCCGGGGAGAGACAGACCGGGGAGAGGGATCCGGCCGGGGAGATTCAGACCAGCGAGCGGGATCGGGCCGGGGAGATTCAGACCAGCGAGCGGGATCGGGCCGGGGAGATTCAGACCAGCGAGCGGGATCGGGCCGGGGAGGGAGTCAGTGGAACGTGGCGGATACAATGTAACTAAGGCTGAGTTCCAAAGGGAAATTGACGTGAAACACGCACGCCGCCACTCAGCCCGTCCATGGCGAGCACAGCAGCCACAACAAGACACACCAGCCTATACCAATCGAGCCTAGAGAGACACAGAAACAACACCCTCTCGGAATTCCATTGGTACGCCTTTGACAAATAAACCAATAAGCCGAGGATTGGTCGTCAGATCAGGGGAAAAACAAAGCAGTAAGGGCTGACTGTATACCAGAGGAAACTAATAAAGTGAAATCATATTTTTTACTGATCGCTACCTGCTTCTCCAATCCCTTTCCCAAAAAAAAACACAGTAAAACTTGGAAATTATGGTTGCTTGTCCACCTTAAATGGTACTCCAGTATTACTGGTGACTATTTATTTACTACCATTTGACAGTTTTGAACTAGTTTTTCCCAGCAGGATGATATTCTGTTGGTTAAAAAAAGGGTTTTTGTTGATTGCATTGAAGCATCTCCAGCTTCAACAGGATCTATGCAGAAAAGTTAAACATGATTGCACTGTGATAGTCTTGTTGAAATCATAAAATCCCTGCAGTACAGAAGGAGGCCATTCGGCCCATTGAGCTTGCACTGACAACAATCCCATTCAGGCTCTATCCGCATAATCCCACATATTTATCCTACTAATTCCCCTGACACTCGGGGCAATTTAGCATGGCCAATCAACCTAACCTGCACATCTTTCGGATTATGGGAGGAAACCCATGCAGACACGGGGAGAACGTGCAAACTCCACACAGGTCGTCACCCACGACAGGAACTGAATCCATGACCCTGGTGCAGTGAGGCAGCGCTGCTAACCACTGTGCCACCGTGCTGCCCATGTTGTGTCATCATCTTTCAGATAGATGTTTTATGAATGAAGTGCACTTTTGCAAAACAAAATATGTTCTGTTGGCAGGGAACCAAAACAGGCTGAGTTATGACTGGTTTCACTGTAAATGATTTGCCCCTCTTTATTCTCCAAATTTTTTTTCACTCTCAAACCTGTTTTTGAAATAGTGATTTTACAGTTTTTAGTGGGGTGGAGGAAGTGGAATGGAAAATGAGTTGTCTGCTCAATCCTGCCCCCACTATCTCAGCATGAAGAATTAAGTTATTGGGCAATAGAAAGCTGGCTGGCACAGTGGTTAGCACTGCTGCCTCAGAGCGCCAGGGACCAGGGTTCGATTCCCAGGTTGGGTCACTGTCTGTGTGGAGTTTGCACATTCTCCCTGTGTCATAGAAATCATAGAAACCCTACAGTGCAGAAAGAGGCCATCTGGCCCATCGAGTCAGCACTGACCACAATCTCACCCAGGCCCTACCCCCATATCCCTACACATTTACCTGCTAATCCCTCTGACCTATGCATCTCAGGACACTAAGAGGCAATTTTAGCCAATCAACCTAACCTGCACATCTTTGGACCGTGGGAGGAAACCAAAGCACGC
Organism: Carcharhinus amblyrhynchos; assembly: GCF_965287045.1. NCBI lineage: Eukaryota > Metazoa > Chordata > Chondrichthyes > Carcharhiniformes > Carcharhinidae > Carcharhinus > Carcharhinus amblyrhynchos. The sequence continues at coordinate 49,487,000 of NC_137327.1, forward strand.
AGAGGAAACCATGCAGACACAAGGAGAATGTGCAAACTCCACACAGACAGTGAACCCTAGTCCCTGGTGCTGTGAAGAGACTGCTAACCACTGTGCTACTGTGCCGTGTCTGTGTGGGTTTCCTCTGGATGCTCCAGTTTCCGCTCACAGTCCGAAAGACATACTGGTTAGGTGCATTGGCCATGCTAAATTCTCCCTCAGCGTACTCGGAGTATGGCAACTGGGGGATTTTTCACAGTAACTTCATTGCAGTGTTAATGTAAACTTACTTGTGATACTAATAAATACCTTTGAAAACCTATTAGCAGTGGTGATGGTGGAGGGGCCCATGCCCAATCAGCTGGAGTCTAGACCATGTCGTAGAGGGTTATGCCATGAACAGGAAATTGGTTGTGATTACAAATTTACAGGCTCCTTGCTCACCTCAACCTCTCCTTATGTCTAATGCCAGACTCAAAACCTAGTGACAGGCCTTTTCCACTGCCCTTTTCTATCTCCCCATACCTGCTCTGAGACACTTCCAAATTTTTGTTCCCCATCCAATGACCAACAAATGCAGTGAAGAACTGCAGACTATTGGCTATGTAACAATTGTTTGTTAATTGGTTGTTTTGAAATGGGTGATGGGTTTCTGAATTCTGCATCTGCTCACTTTCCGTACTGAGACTGGCATGGTGATGTTATGTTGCCAACTGGGCATCATTGTAATGGAGTATTTAATATTCTGGCTTGGGGGATGTTGGGGGGGGGGGGTGCGGGGAATGTCAAATTTGAATCCATGAAATCCAGTCCAATTAGTGGTCACTTAAGGTGCCATAATAGAATGCAGACTTCACAATTGGGAGGAGCGAAATGGTGGAGATCCTGGTCCTTTTCAACATTGAATTCAACAGCATTAAACTGCAATTTTTCTCCTCCACAGAAACCCTGCAGTACAGAAGGAAGCCATTTGGCCCATTGAGTCTGCACAGACAACAATTCCACCCAGTCCCTGTCCCCAAAACCCCACATATTTACCCTGCTAACATGCAGATCCATCTTAAGCCCTTTTTTATGTGCCATACATTTATTGTCTCAATATAAAATCATCCCTCCCTTCAACCCCCTCTCACAACACCAAGCCACCTGTCTCTTGTTCTTAATATTGCTGCATCTTGTTGCAATCTGTCCCAGCCACAATTTAATACCCAACACATTTCTCCCTCTCTTTAGTTCTGCTGAGACTTTCCAACATTTTCTGTTTTTTGTTTCTGGCCCTTTTCTAGTTTGATCTGTGAGCCATTTAACTGGGGAGACTGCGGTTCTGAGCTCCCCTGCACGTCTCCTACAGACCCTGAACTCCATATCAGGCCAAAGAGATTTGGGAGCCATCAAGTCATTACAAGAAGACTGCACGTAAAAGTTGACAAGTTATTCAAAGATGAAGATTTTGCTAATAATTACCACACAATCCAAGAGTCACACTTAATACTTTTTACTTCACTTCAGTGGTGTCTGTTGATGAAGAACATAATCCTTCCAATTGCTATGTATTGTAAAATAGACCAAATGAAATACCAAAACTAAAATTATTCTGGGGTAAGCCCCCAGAATACCTCCCCTCACTCCTTCTCCTACTGTATAACCGCTGTTAAAATTGTTGCATCAGCTCTTTTCATTGTCCAGGTAATTCATTTGCAGCTGACTTGTCTCTACCAACCTTGCAAATACTGCAAGAGCATCACTATAAAAATCACAAGATCTACATCAGCAACAAACCTTCCTGAAATTCTGAAAAGCACGGATTTAATTTCACAACCAGCTATATGTTTCCAGCTGCTTCGCAATTTCAAGTCAAAATCAGCAAAAATAGATGCAAAACCTGCTGAATTGAAATATTTTATATGGATCCAGAATCACATACGTGCCCAGCTGTGTTGTGTAAGATTCAAATCTTTCATTTGGTTCCTATTGATTTGCTATAATCAGTCAACGTGCACTGATAGAATCCTCTTTATCTCCTTCAGTTGACAACATTGCAGAATTTGTGCAATTTTAGAAAGGTGAAAATGTCTTTTATTTTGTACTTGTAATCCTGAGAATGAGAGTGACCTATTCTTTGCTGATCACTTAGTTGAATACCCTGTTTATGTATCTTCATTTTAACCTGATTACTCTTGTGCAGGAAGGGTTTGAGATTGGGGAGGTGAATGGTCTACTGGTAATAATACTGGATTAGTAATCCAGCTAGACCCAGGATAATACTCTGTTGTCCTGGGTTTGAATCTCACCATAGCAGTTGGTGAAATTTAAATTCAATAAAAATCTAGAAGTGATAATCTAATGATGACAATGAAAAGATTGTTAACTGGGTGGCACAGTGGTTAGCACTGCTGCCTTGTAGTGCCAGGGTTGCAGGTTCAATTCTGACCTCAGGTCACTGTCTGTGTGGAGTTTGCAGATTCTCTCTGTATCTGTGTGGATTTCCTCTGGGAAATCTGGTTTCTTCCCACATTCCAAAGATGTGCAGGTTAAGTTGATTGGCCACGCTAAATTGACACTTGGTGTCAGGGGTTAGCAAGGTGAATAATTGGGATTACAGTGATAGGGCGTGGATGGGATTGTGGTAAGTACAAACTTGATGGGCCAAATGGTTTCCTTCTGTATTATTGGGATTCTATGGTTTTAAAAACTCATCTGAAGAAAATTTGCCACCTTTTCCTGCCCTGGTCTATATGTGACTCCAGAGCCACAGCAATGTGATTAACACTTAAATGGCCTTGCAAACTACTCAGTTGAAGGGTCAGTAGGGATGAGCAATAGATACTGGCCAATAGTAGATATCAGCATTCCATGAATGAATAAAAAGAAGATGGGTATTGAGCAGGCTAATCACAGGGATAGAGTGAGAATCCCACCTACATTTCAGGTGCTGAGCATTTTCACCACTGCACCACACAAATAATACACTTTAAAAATTATATCGTATCGTTTCCATATAATCAGCAGAACACGGAGCATGACTAAACGAGAGTCAAAAGTAATTGTCATACTTCCTATCATCACTGTTCAATATTATACTATATATGTACAATTCTTGTTGACTGCCTCATTAAGCAGAAACAAATCTTCACTGAGCAGGAGGAATCATTCTAACAACAACTGAAACCCATCATGCTAAAATTAAACTGGGAGAGCTCACAAAACAAAAAGGGAAATCAGAACCAGCTACCACTAATTAAAACTGCCTATTGATGTTAGGTGGAACTGCCATCGCCATCTTGAATTTTTCCCAGTTGAACAGATGGAGAGTTTGGAATATAAGAAAGCAATAGAACAACATAAACCTGTATCTGCTGGCATCACCGTACATTGCTTTAATTCATTGGAATAGTTTCAGAGAAGGGCCCATACACATCATTAGATTTTTATTGAATTTAAATTTCACCATCTGGTGGGATTTGAACCCAGAGTATTATTTTGGGTCTGGATTACCAGTCCAGTGACACCATCACTATGCCATTTACCTCCCCAATCTCAAACCTTTCCTGGACACAAGCAATCAGGTAAAATGAAGATAAGTAAAGAAGGTATTCAACTAAGTGATCAGCAAAGAATAGGTCACCAGTTCTACATTACAGCCCTTGATGAGCTTGTTGCCTGTCTGTGTTTGGTTTCTGGTTTATGAAAAATCTCACTTTCATTCTCAGGATTACAAGTATCTATTGCTCATCCCTACTGACCCTTCAACTGAGTAGTTTGCAAATTAAAAGACGTTTTCACCTTTCTAAAATTGCACAAATTCTGCAATGCCTCAGCCTCAAATTTCAGTATGTAGCTGAAGCATGTATTAGTGAGTTGGGCTTGGTTGATCGATTATGTCCCTCCTGCAAGTTCTTTGCTTCATCCCACATATCTGTTTTCAATGTCAAGCACCATCCTTCTTAATTTTGGCTCCAGGCTGCAGCTAAATATTCTTCCCATCTGAGCCCAATGAGCATTCAGAGAAAAAGCCAAGACTAGTCATCTGTAAGTCCCATGCCTCCCAGTCCAATAGAAAAGCTCTGAAGCCTGTGAAATTATCTTGTTTTGTATAAATATTGACAAAAATACAAATCATTTTGTACTTTCTTAAAGTTAATAAAGTGTAACTCTACTCAAGAATGTGTTGTGTATGCATTTTATGTGAAGCATGGAATCCAATATTTTCCAAAGTAATTGCCTTGAAATAGATTATAGATCCCCTACAGGACAGAAGGAGGCCATTCTGCTTATTGAGCCTGCACTGACTATAATATCACCCAGCTCCTAGCTCTGTAACCCCACATACTTACCCTGCTCATTGTCCTGACACGAAGGGGCAATTTACCATGGCCAATCAACCTAACCAGCACATCTTTTGGACTGTGGGAAGAAACTGGAGTGCCCAGAGTGCAGATACGGGGAGTACATGCAAACTCCATACAGAGTGACTCAAAGTCAAAACTGAACCTGGGTCCCTGGCACTGTGAGGCAGCAGTGCTGACAACTGGGCCACTGTGGGGCCTATAGTACAATGGCTGTAGAGGTGGAAAACTTTAAAAAGAGAAACTAATTTCTCAAACATCCAACAGAAATAAAACAGTGGACAAGGTTTCACTTTTCAAGGCATTTACTATAACAAGCAAACTAAAATCAACAGAGAACAGGAATAAAAACAGAAAATGTTCAATATATGCAACAGGTCTGGCAGCATCTGTGGAGAACAGAAGTTTTGCATTCACTGACTAAAACAATAAAAATGTATCACCAAAACACTTTGCCACAGTAGCATGCTTCTGGCCGAGGTGTAGCATTCCAGGAGCAGTCACTTACAGCTGTCCAGTGGAGGTTTAATTCTCCTCACCACACCAGGTTAAACATTCCAGAATCCTTCAATCATTGTTCCACTCAACTTAAGTTTTTCCAGGTACAATTACTACCACTGAGGCATATCTGGTTGATTCTCCATCCCTTAAATCTTGAAGAGCTATGTCTTTGTTGTCTTTCTTTTGAACAGAAACTGAACACTCCCCAGCATCCTGTTGGGAAACAAACAAAAGCATCTCCACCAGCTTCTCCTACGCAGTATCTTCTTTGACTGCGCCTCAAACAGCAGTTGTCCCTTTTCAGTGAGATACTATGAAAGGTGTGAAAGCTGAAGTCCTCCCTCCCCACCTCAATGGGTTTCTGTTTGAACTGCTCTCCCTGTGGTAACTGGATCAGATGGACATGTCTCCAATATGAGGTCTTTATCCAGAATTCTCAGTTTCACTTTGAGTTAAAGGTATGTTTCAAAACATAACTGTCTTGTAAAGCTCAGTGTCCATGACCAGTTTTGTACTGAAAAGATCTATTGGGAATAGTGTTCTGGTAGGGTTTGACGTAGTTGGGGCAGGTGGCTGGGTGGCCAGGGCATTGGTTGGGAGGGTCAGAGGGTTAGTTAGGTTAGGGGTGTAGTTGGGTTGGGGGTAATCAGGTGGCCAAGGTGGCATTCAGGTTGGGTCTGGGGTTGGGAAGGGTTGTCGAGTTGTCAGGGGTGTAGTCAGATTGGTGGGGTAGGGGGGTGTGGTAGGGAGGGTTATCAGGTTGGGGGAGGGGAAGGAATAGTCGGGTTATTGGAGGGGTAATGCGGGGTAGTTCAGTTGTGCAGTTACTCGGGCATTAGTTTAGGCGTTAAACTATCTAATATTTTCTGGAGCTGGACTACTGTGTTCAATTCTGGGCACTGCACTTTAGGAAGGATGTGAAGAAAAGATTCATGAGAATGTTTCCAGGGTATGAAGATAGATTGGAGGTTAGGTTTGTTTTTCTTGGCGTAGAGAAGGTGAGAAGAGATTTGATAGAGGTAATCAAAGTCATGATGGGTCTAGATAGAGTGGGAAGGGAGATACTGTTCCCACTCAAGAAAGGATCAAAAAGATCAGGTACAGATTGAAAGTAATTGGCAAAAGAGAAAAAAACAACTTGAGAATAAACTTTTTTACACAGCGAGTAGTTAAGGTGTGGAATGCACTGCTTGAGGGTGTGGTGAAGGAAGGTTCAGGAACAGGACTATTATCTGCATAGGAAGAATGTGCAGGGTTACAGGGAGGAGGTGGGAAAATTACATTAAATGAATTGCTCATTTAGAGAACTGGTGCAGACACAATGGCTTCCTTCTGTGCTGTAGCAGTTCTGTGATAACCAGCCAGGTAAGCACTGTGCAACTCTCCAAAGCATCTGTCTATAACTCAGAGTCATTCATGGAGGGTCCCAGGAAGCAGGCAAATTGCCCATTGGAAGTTCAAACTCTAGGCTTACCCATCTCATCAATCCAGCAATACCCTTCCCCATCCCCCCATTACTTGAATTGTCCTGAAAACAAGTGGCTTATACAGTGCAATCATCAATCCAGTCCTAAGAATATCCATAATATTCATAGGGTCCCGTGGGATCCATAAGAACAGCACCCATTTTAGTAAGCTAGTTAATGTGGCTTGCTGGCAAGCTTTATTTACTACCTTTGGCAGTGGACGTTTCAAAATTCAATAAAGTTGGACTTGGTAAAATTCCTAACCGCTGAAGTATTGTTTTGTTCTTGTCAACATCAAGTACTTCCATATGTCGGGCATAGCACAGGACCAGATAGCAAAATGGTGCCATGCACTGTCCCAAAAGCTCAACTCAGAAAATGGTCCCTGCTGCACCAATGTGACCTTTTCCACACCATCCAACCTGTGACCTCTCCAAGTGAGAATGTCCCTCTGTGCTGAACAAAGGATAGTTCTGCACAGTTGGCAATAAAGAATGAAGGACCCCACACACCCTGGACATTCTCTGTTCCACCTTCTTCCATTGGGATAAAGATACAAAAGTCTGAGGTCATGTACCCACTGACTCGAGAGCAGTTTCTTCCCTGCTGCCATCAGACCTTTGAATGGACCTACCTTATATTAAGTAGATCTTTCGCTACGACTGTAACACAACATTCTGCACCGTCTCCTTTCCTTCTCTATGAAAGGTATGCTTTGTCTGTATAGCACGCAAGAAACAGTACTTTTCACTGTATACATGTAACAATAATAAATCAAATCAGATCAAATTGTGCAAACTCCTTTCACAGGGGGACCTGTGTAGCCAACAAAATGCATGAAATTAAGCCAGATCTGAACCCAAGTGCCAGAGACCAGGGGCTAATATCTAACCCACTGCATGCTTTCCTTTTAACTTTAACTGTGGTTGACACCTCTGGAAGTTATGATTTGATGTACATTACTTATCATTTAATGGATGATTTAACATTGATATAACATGTGTTTTTGTTTCCAGTGTGGACCCATGATAAAGGATGTCTGCTCACATCTTCGCTTTTGGAATGGGGATAGCCCCTTCACCTGAGCAGCTTCAATTTTTACAGATTAAATCTTTCATAAAATATAACATTTGAAATGTTTTCTTTAAAAATGGTTTAATCTGCAGGGTTAAACATTTAAAAACATTTTAATGTTGCACGTTTAAACATTTCAAATTCCTTGTCCACACACAACTGACATTACTTCCCCTTTCAGATTTTTTTTACAAGGTAACCCTCTGGTGGTTTCTCTAAGAATTGGCAACATTTACCCAGTTTGGCCAAATCAAAAGCTTGCATGTACAAAAGCAATTTGCAGTTTGTAAATTCTGAACTCCATGATATAAACAATAATAGATGGCAGTAAATCTCACAATAGACATTGTTATTACAATAAAAATGCTCTGTACATATCTGTGAACCCTTTCGGAGAAGATCATGCCAGCTTACAAGCATAAATTGGAAATCTAAGGTTACCTGTGCTGAAACAGGGCCACTCTAATCACTCAGAAATCGCATCTAGTTTCTGGAATTGACTTGGTGATTGGAATAATTGCCTATCAAAATATCTTGGATGATCTCTAAGGCTTGAATGTCATAAATCTTGTCAAAATGATGTTTGCCTGGAAGTTCCACCAAATGAACTTTCTGCTGTTGCTGGTCCTGCCATTCTCTGCACAGGGACAAGCTTTTCAGATTAATGGTGTTATCACCATTACCGTAAATGATCTTTACTGGCTGGCTGGAAGGAAAACCTTCATCATAAATATAAGTCATTGGTGTTGGGGCTTCTGTGCCATACATGCAGTACACATCCACCCCTGGTGGAGGCAAGTCTGTCAGAAAACCCTTGCTGCGTTGCCACTTGAACCAGCCATCTTCATATCCTATATCAGTGAAGTACTTCCTATAGTCATTATATGTGTAGTTGTAGCTTGGTGTGGAGATAAAGACATGGTCTGCTGGCCAGGCCCGTGTGGTGGGCAGTAACCAAGGATTGGTTGTTGTCATTCGCTGTTGCTCACGTATCTTCAGGAGGTCAAGTGCAAGGCCATAGTTGTCCCCTGGAAAGAAGAGTTAAAGGAAGAAAAACATAAACGTGAGATCTCCATTTTCTGTTATGATACAAAAAACTTGTATAATGGTGTATGGGGAGAGAAAAGAATCCTTTACAATAGAAAGTATTGTCCATTTGTTTTCCCTTCCCCATTAGGTTGTTAGAATTATGAAATCCACTTCTTAGGAAGCTTATAAGTTGATGATTGCCCAGTGCATGTACATGCTGTAAATGCCCTCATGCAGAAAGAACTGGAGGTCTTGAATGCTTGAGGGGTTGGAACTCTTCTGTGAGTAACTCACCTCTTCACTTCCCAAAATTTGTCCACAAGTCAGAATACTCTCTGCTTGTTTGGATGAGTGCAGGTTCCAACAGTACACAAGAAGCTCAGCATTATCCAGAACAAGGCAGGTCTCTTGATCGGTCCTCCATCCAACCACCTTATACACTCTCTTCAACACTGAAGCATAGTGTGTGCTATATACAAGATGCACCGCAGCAACTTGCCAAGCCTCCTCCTACAGAAACTTTCTAATCCCAACATCTTTCACCTAGAAGGACAAGGGCAGCAGACACGTGGGAACACTATTGCCTACAAGTTCTCCTCCAAGCCACTTACCTACCTGACTTTGAAACATTTCACCATTCCTTCACTGTCAATGAGCCAAAGTCCTGGAACTCCTTCCCTAACAGCAGAATATTAAGGCAATGAGTCACCACCACCTTCTCAAGGGCAATTGGAGATGGAAAATAAATGCTGGCCTAGCCAAATATACTCATGTCTCATAAACAAATAATAAAATAAAACACAAACCCACTTGCATGTACAATATGTACAAAGTGCTGGGTGCCCTTGTCAGCAAAATGAGCTGATAAGTTTAGGCCAATGTTCAGGTGGATGGAGAAGATTTGAATACACCATTCACAGGACAGCAGGGTCTGCACCCAATCAGCATTCACTGTTGACCAGATTAACTACTTACTCACCTAACTTCCTGTTTATTAGAGCCTTGCTATAAGGAAATTGGTATGGGCAGAAATCTCCCATGCCCTCACTGGCACATTCAATGGCAGGCAGAAGGGATAAACACAGTAAGAAGTCTGACAACACCAGGTTTAAGTCCAACCGATTTATTTGATAGTAAACTCACAAGCTTTTGAGGTTTCCTTCTTCGTCAGGTGGATGGAGAGTTCTGGCCTCAGACAGAGCATATAACAGCACAGACAGTTTACAGATTACTGATTAGAACGCAAAGCAATGTTTCGAAGCATGGTACATTGGGGAGACCATGCAGACGCTACAATGGATGAATGAACATCGCTCGACAATCACCAGGCAAGACTGTTCCCTTCCTGTTGGCGAACACTTCAGTGGTCATGCGCATTTGGCTTCTGACCTTCGGGTAAGCATTCTCCAAGGTGGCCTTCACAACACATGACAGTGCAGAGTCGCTGAGCAGAGACTGATAGCCAAGTTCCGCACACATGAGGACGGTCTCAATAGGGATCTTGGGTTCATGTCACATTATCTATAACCCCCATGACTTGCCTGGGTTTGCAAAACCTCACTTACTGTACTGTCTGGAGACAATACATATCTCTTTAACCTGTGATCAGTGCTCCTTCCACTCACATTGTTAGCCACTTTAGAACTTGAACAGCAGGTTAGGTATAAAGATTTGCATTCTAATCAGTAATCTGTAAACTGTCTGTGCTTTATATGCATTGTCTCCATCCACCTGACAAAGAGGGAAACCTCGAAAGCTTGTGAGTTTACTATCAAATAAATCAGTTGGACTTAAACCTGGTGTTGTCAGACTTCTTACTGTGTTTACCCCAGTCCAACGCTGGCATCTCCACATCACAGGCAGAAGGGATGGCAGGAGGCCTAAAAATGGTATTTAGGCTGGTGTGAATTTCCCACTGGATCTTCCACTAGTGCCATAGTGGATCGGGAAGCCTGCTGGAGCTTGGCGTGGAACTCTGCTAAGGGGATACAGATTAAAACTCAAACACCCAATTCTCCATAATCCAGCGGACAAACACATTGGTCCAAACACATCTGAAACAAGGTGGTGTGCAGGAGTCAGAACTCAGGCATCTGGATATAATGTGTGGTCAAGCCTGCCCCACTTTGGAATACAGTGCAAAAATCACAGTTACTTCAGTAATGAGGCTGGGGCCAAAAGATTTCCCGCCACCCTCTGTGGTGGGAAACAATCCACATTCCCATCCCAGCTTAGACCTAGATGGGAATATTCCAACCTGCCTCCTACTTTTACCATTATTATTGTTCAGCTGGAAAACTGCTCTGAATTTATCTTTTCCACTTCACTTCAGATCTTATATCCATACACTATCCCTTCTCATTTGTTTCCTTTCAGTTCTGAATGAGCTCAGATTTTTCAAGCTGTCTGTGTAATGTTTATTTATTAATGTCACAGGTAGATTTCATTAACGCTGCAATGGAGTTACTGTGAAAATCCCTTAGTTGCCATTCTCGAGCACCTGTTTGGGTACACTGGGGGAGAATTTAGCATGGCCAATGCATATAACCAACACATCTTTTGGACTGTGGGGGGAAACTGGAGCACCCGGAGGAAACCCATGCAGACATAGGGAGAATATACAGATTCCATATAGACAGTGACCCAAGCCAGGAATTGAACTTGGGTCCCTTGTGAGGCAGCGGTGCTAAACACTGTGCCACCGTGCCACCTGTACTGTACTGTGCTGCTGGTGGAGATCAGCCTCATTGTTCATATGTTCCGGTGTTTCCTGTGTGTCTTGATGGTGACAACTGAACACAGTCTTGTGGATTAGCCCGACTACAGAATGCTACATTTTTATCATGTCAACCTTAGATTTATACTGTAATGATCTGGCATTAAAGCAAGCTTCATTCAATACTGATCCATAGTGAATGGACAGATTAGCTGACACCCATACTTCCATATCCTTTAACCTCCCACTTACACAGGGCATCTCCTTTCTTCATCCAAGTCCCTTCCACTCATCTGTCCTGGATTTCAAATTCCACAGTCTGCCCATTTCTAGAAACTGTGCACCCCGGCGGGTTCTTATCAGCAACTTCATGTTTCCAACTACCTTTCACACACTGTGATAACAACACAACTAGGAACTCGTCCCTTAGTAGCCTTTGATTCCCATCAACAGATGAACAGGTAAATTATTCCAAATATCAATGACCAACTGCAGAAAGAAAAACCACCTAACATCAAACTGAGGTCTGTGTTTACATAACTTACACAAATGTCCTCTCCATCTTCTGAAACTGCTTAGTTCAAATATTCGATTTCCATGTTCAGAGTTGCATTGTTTTAAATACCTCAATCAAGTTCATTTTGTTGTATTGATGTTATACTTGTAGCAGGGAGAGAACAGACTTCATTCTGGAGAGGGTAAAGATTACCAGAGGGAAGGGATAGAGGAGGTTGATGATGACAAGTACTTGGCTATACGATGCTCACTATTAACCACTCTTAGATACATCTTCTCCCTTCTAAACTTGACCCACAGTGCAATAGTGATATGGGATTCGATAGTCAGGGGATCAGACAGGCATTTCTGCTGCTGTAGACATGACTCCAATCTGGTGTGTTACTTCCCTGGTAAGAAGTCTCACAACACCAATTCACGTCACTTACCTCATGAAGGAGCAGCGCTCCGAAAGCTAGTGGCTTTTGTTACCAAATAAACCTGTTGGACTTTAACCTGGTGTTGTGAGACTTCTTACTGTGTTTACCCCAGTCCAATGCTGCATCTCCACATTGTACTTCCCTGGTGCCAGGGTCAAGGTACCCTTCCCCCAAACACCCCTCCCCCATCTCCTCCCCCCCCCTCCCCCCAACCCCTTCCTTGGATCTATCCAAAGGAAGCCATCCGGGCACTGCTCCAGGCAGTGGGGTGCCCCTCCATGATAACTCTTCACTGAGGGGGCATTGCCAGAGGCATTGCCGGTGTACTGCTGGGGCATGTCCCTCTCCCCCCAAGGGATGTACTTAACTGTGCACCCATGGTGCTTTCTTGTTAGCAACTTCATGTTGGTCTAGACCTGCTGTAAACCTCGCTAACAAGAGGCCAGGTTGGTGGTGTGGGGATGGAATGTGAAGGGATGATAACATGGGGAAGCCAGCGAATAATATTCAAATGTATTTAAATCAGGTTCTTGCCATGCAATGACAGGAGCCTGGGAGCACCATTACATCACTTGTGGGGGCAGGGGGTGGGAGCGGCTGCTAGTGGATGTAGTATACTCGAATTTTCAGGAAACCTATGATAAAGTCCCCCACAGGAGGTTGGTTAGTAAAATTAAAGCACATGGAAGGGGAAATATATATTGGCATGGAATAAGGAACAGGCAGAAAACAGAGAGTAGAGTAAACTGTGTGTGACAATGGGGTATGACAATGATTAGTACTTGGGCTTCAGCTATTCACAATAAATAGCAATGATTCGGATATGGGGACCAAATCTAACATTTCCAAGTGCACAGATGACATAAAGCCCATGTGTTGTGAAGAAGATGCAAAGCGGCTTCAAGAGGATTTGGACAGATTTAGTGAGTGAGCATGAACATGGCAGATGGAATATAGTATGGAAAAATGTGAGGTTAAAGTAAAATAAAGTAACGTAAAGTAAAGTAAAATAAAGTGGTCCTTTAACATTAGAAAGGATATTATTGCCATAGAGGGATTGCAAGAAAGGTTCAACAGACTGATCCCTGGGATGGCAGGACTGCCCTCTGAAGAAAGATTTGGGCAACTGGGCCTGTAAACTCTAGAGTTTTGAAGAATGAGATGCGATCTCACTGAAACCTAAAAAATACAGAAGTTTATTTATTAGTGCCACAAGTTGGCTTACATTAACACTGCAATGAAAATCCCCTAGTTGCCACACTGTGACGCCTGTTTGGGTACACTGAAAGAGAATTTAGCATGGCCAGTGCACCTAACCAGCACGTTTTTCAGGCAGGGGGAGGAAACCAGAACACCTAGAGGAAATCCATGCAAATATGGTGAGGACATGCAAACTCCACACAGACAATGACCCAAACCAAGAATTGAACCCAGGTCCCTAGCACTGTGCAGCAGCGATGTTAACCACTGTGCCACCATGCTGCCCCAAGGTAATACAGGCTAATGTGCCACCATGCTACCCCAAGGTAATAATGGATGCCAATGGGAACTTCCAGTTCTGCTGATGGTGCACCCCTACCATGGGAAAGAATCAGAAGATCCTGACCCCTCCCTGGCCAAAGGCAGGCTGCCTCCGCCCCTGTGAATGGACGGAACACCTGCTCAAGACTTTTCTCCTGGTTGGGGAGTCGAGAATCAGGGAACAAATTTCAGAATAATAGGAATTCTCATAGGACAAAGATGAGGAGAAATCCTTTTACTCAGAATGTTGTAAATTCCTTGGAATTCTCTATTCCAGAGGGCTGTGGCACTCAACCATTGAGTATTTCTAAAGCAGAGATTGATTGATTTCTAAATACAAATAGCAAAGGGATATGGGGATAGTGAAGGAAAAAAGCATTGAAATGAATGACCAGCCATAATTGTGTCCAATGACGAAGCAGACTTGATGGGCTGAATGGCCTGCTCCTATGAACCTGTGACCTATTCTTATGTCCCTATTAATCACTCTGACACACAGTTCCCCCACAACGGGCCATAGACCACCCCCTTGCCAGATGTTGTGAACTCTCTCCTCAGAGAAAATTCTGGAAGATGAGCGACTCTCCTGCTTCTGCCAGTGTTATGGAGTTATCAGATGCTTTATGTGCATGCACCATGACCGGTTTGCTAATCTTCCAACTCTCTTTGTGCTATTGAAGGTCCCCTCTTGTTTTGGGCTGAGCGTCAAATAGTTGAACTGGTATCACGTACTTCTCAAATGGAAAATTACAGTCTGAATTCAACATATCAGACTGTGTGCACATATCACAAACACTTCAAAATGTTTGAAATGGTACTCTTCAGAGTGGAAGCCAACTTAACAAATATTAGGCTATTATTCCACAATCATTGAACATAGAACACTTCATTTCTTACAACACTACATTTCTTACATTTCATACAGCACAAACAGGCCCTTCGGCCCACAAGTTGCGCCGATCATATCCCTACCTACCAAGCCTATCTATAAACCTCAATCCCATTAAATCCCATGTACTCATCCAGAAGTCTCTTAAAAGACCCCAATGAGTTCGCCTCCACCACCACCGACGGCAGCCGATTCCAGTCACTCATCACCCTCTGAGTGAAAAACTTACCGCTGACATACCTGTACCTACTCCCCAGCACCTTAAACCTGTGCCGTCTCATAGCGACCATTTCAGCCCTGGGAAATAACCTCCGAGAATCAACCCTGTCTATGCCTCTCAACATCTTATAAACCTCTATCAGGTCGCCTCTCATCCTTCATCTCTCCAGGGAGAAAAGACCTAGCTCCCTCAACCTATCCTCATAAGGCATGCCTCCCAATCCAGGCAACATCCTTGTAAATCTCCTCTGCACCCTTTCAATAGCTTCCACATCCTTCTTGTAGCGAGGTGACCAGAACTGCGCACAGTACTCCAAGTGGGGTCTGACAAAGGTCTTATAAAGTTGCAGCATTACCTCCCGACTCCTAAACTCAATCCCTCGATTAATGAAGGCTAGTACACCATATGCCTTCTTGACCACATCCTCCACCTGCGAGGCCGATTTAAGAGTCCTATGGACCTGGACCCCAAGGTCCTTCTGATCCTCTACACTGACACGACAAGTGCCTAGTTTACCTCAAATTACACTGGAAACGCAAAGTATTTTTAAAAACTCAATGGCAGTTTAAGAAAGTTATTTTACGCTGTTATTATCCAGTGGCTTTGTGAATGATATTTTCCATTAACAGGTTGCTGTCATCAGTTCGCAGTCCAAAAGACATTCTGCCTACTACACAATTGAGCAATATCGTATATGAATTTCATTGCTGATGCAGTGCCAGGTGTATAGGCCAAACATCCCAACAATTGGGATGTTTCAGGTATTTGTAACAAGCAGAGTATAGATCATTCTCAACTAACCCACAGTTTCAAAATCCAAAACATAACTTCAATTATTAGGTATGATCCCATGATTGGGTAGCACCTGCTGAACAATCTTGAGTGTGATAATAGCTACACTAATGAACAGGTTCAGATAATCAGTTAATGTAATGTGGCTCATTTACACTTGTTACAAGTGATATACACTTCATACACAAGGACCCATTCTATGCAAGCTAAACAAATATGTTCAAGCTTGGGATTTCTTTTGAATTACCCGGGAGCTTGGGGAGCCTATCTTCGCTTGTTGCTTTCTCTATGGCAATGCCTTGGTCAGAGCTGACTTACCAACCAATCAGCATCCTTTGCTCCTGTAGTATAATTGTTGCAATTGTTTGAAATTTGGCATTCTTGTGTTTGCCCTGATGAGTGCAAGCTGGAAAGATGGTTTCATTGATCAGAACATTGAATACAAGAGTTGGGATGTCTTGTTGAAGTTGTAATAAGACATTGGTAAGGCGACACTTGGAATACTGTGTACAGTTCTGGTTATCCTATTATAGAGAGGATGTCATTAAACTGGAAAGAATGCAGAAATGATTAGTTTGCTACTGGGACTTGATGCCTTGAGGAGAGGCAGGATAGACTGGGACTTTTTTCCCTGGAGTGTAGAGGCTCAGGGGTGATCATATAGAGGTCTATAAAATAATGAGGGGCATAGATCAGATAGATCTTTTCCCAAAGGTAGGGGTGTCTAATACTAGAGGGCATGGGTTTAAGGTAAGAGGGGAGAGATACAAAAGGGTCCAGAGGGGCAATGTTTTCACACAGAGGGTGTCTGGAACAAGTTGCCAGAGATAGTAGTAGAGGCGGGTACAATCTTGTCTTTTAAGAAGAATTTTGGACAGTTACATGGGATATGGGCCAAATGCGGGCATTTGGGACTAGCTTAATTATAAAAACTGGGTGGCATGAACAAGTTGGAGTGAAGGGCCTGTTTCCATGCTGGAAACCTCTACGACTCTATATCTCTGAAAGCTTCAGCAACATGTCTCTTTTCAACAATGCTTGTAATTTCACGAAGCATGGCACAAACAATGTGTTTCTCCAGTAAGAGTAATGCTAAACAAGAGTTTGTTTCAAACCAATACTATTCATTAACGTGATACCCCTCTCTTGAACGATAAAAGGATTTAAACTCACTTCGAGACATGAAAGTTGGAAGTTTCTACTGTGTTGGAGCATTTTATTTTTGTTCTATTCTCAGCTCAAGTAAAGAACATTGAGGTGAATGTTCTGAATGTCAGGGAACAGACCAAGTTCAAAGTTAGTTCAACTTGAAAAAAGCTCTAGATTTCAACAGAGTCTGTGGGAGTGATACAGAAAAAAATAAACAATTTTGTAAACAGTTGCTTTGAACAGGAATGAAAATCAAGTGGAATCTCTGATGTTAGTTGTACTCCTGGGCACTAAATTGAAAATCTGATTCCTCCTATCTGTTTGTTTCCCTTTCCCCCAATTCTCCTCCCAAAATATAAGTATTGTTTAATATTTGCTGCATTCTGAAGGACCTACAATCAAATTTATGGACAGCACAAGAGTTTCCCATCCAAGAGAAATGAATAACACAAGCTACCAAGAGGCAGTATTAGACTAGACTATGAGCATTTACTGCACTAGCCCACAACACTCTCTCTCATTACACAAATCTCTTCTAACTGATGGAGAAAGATGGAGGTGAGAGAAGTAGTGAACTGTATGTATTTAAATCCTGGTTGTCTCTATTTTGTTATTCTCTATTTTCTATCTGATTTTATATAAATTTGATTTGTGAGTTTAGCCTGTCAAATTTCTGGTGTACGTAGATGTAGTTCCTGCCTATCTGAAGCAATGCAGTGAGAGCCTATGCCATCATCAGCAACATGAAGAAAACTGGGATAATTGTTAGTCCCCATGTGCACACATTCTATTTAGATGGGAACTATCACAAGGGATATTGGGGTAGCAGCATAAGCTAAGCTTGAATCAATTGCCTAATTATAATTTCAGACTGATGTTTATCAAACTGGAACAATTTCAGCCCAAGCCAGAACAGACACCAGGGACAGATCTTCAATTTGTTGCCAGGCATGGGGGCGGGTCAGGTGACAAAACTGGCATAAACTTGGTGTGCGTCACTGAATCTGTACAATATTATTGATGTCAAAGGTAATGAGATTCAGGCAGTTTTCAGAACCGTAAAGTAATGGCCTTATGATCCTCAAAATCAATTTAACATCTGGGTGGTAAGTTGAATGTCTATCCAAACATCAGTCATTATCACATCATTGGGTCTTGCTGTGTACACATTGACTACTAAATTTCCTACATTGTAATACACTTCTGAAGTATGTCATTAGCTGTAAAGCTACAAGAGCAGTTGGCTATGAAAACAGGTCAGAGGCTGGGAATTCTGCAGAGAGTAATTCACCTCCTAACTCCCCAAATTCTGTCCACCATCTACAAGACACAAGTCAGGAATGTGGTGGAATATTCTCCCTTGCCTTGGATGAGTGCAGCTCCAACCACACTATTGAGGACAAAGCAGTCTGCTTGATTGCTACCCCATCTACCATCTTAAATGTCTACTTCCTCCACTACTAATGGATAGTGGAAGCAGTGTACTAACTGGATGTATTGCAGCAACTCAACAAGGATCCTTCAACAGCACCTTCCAAACACATGACCTCCACCATCTTGAAGGACAAGGGCAGCAACACATGGGAACATCTCTGCCTGTAAGTTCCCCTCCAAACCGTACACTGGGCCTGATTTTATCATTTTGATTGTAAGTGCTGAAACTGGGAGTGTTTCAGATCTGACTTTTAGACCCGCTCTCAGGGACCCCCATATGCACTCTGCCTGAAAAAAAAGCAACAATTCTGAATCACGCTGCAGAAGCCTGTGAGGCTTATTACACCCAAAATTCTGCAGCTCCAATCGGAGCCTTCAACTGTGCACGTACAGCAAAGCAAATTAAAAAATGCTTCCCTGCCACATCATTCCTGGGCCGGATAATGCCCCCCCCGGCCCACAGACATTGTCCCACCCCCACAGGATAACTGTCCCCTTCATACCCCCCACACCCCTGCTACCCAGACCGATTGTGGCCCCCTGTCTGCCTTATCCCCCAATGATTACGTGCAAAGAGGTAGCAGAACCCCCCCCTCCCCACCAGAGAGCCATCTGTCCCACTTCCCTCCCACCCCCTGACTAGAGAGCTATCTGACCTACCTCCCACCACCCCCAACCAGAGAGCCATCTGACCCACCTCCCACTGTCTCTCCCCTCCCCCCATTGCTGATCTGAGTTAGAGAGCCACCAGAAGCTTGGAACTTACCTCCTTAGAAGCTGGAGTGCCAAATTGGACCTTTGCAGACCATGCCTTGTCATGTCAATTCTGGATGGGCGAGCGCAGTGGCAAAGGGGGAAATGCTGGTAAGTTTGGGTGTCCAGCCCACTAAATTATTTTAAGTGCGTGCAATTGCATGTACATTGCCATCGCGTCTGTTTCAGGCAAGGTCCCGGTCACGGCCATTTTAGACTCCTTTTAGACCCCTTTAGTAAAGGGCGAACAGGTGCGGAGGTGGTTGCAAATTGCATTACTGGCCTCATGTCTGACTTTACCAAGTTTTCGCGCCTGAAAACAAGCACAACTTGATGGTAAAATCAGGCCCACCATCCTGACTTGGAAATATATCACTGTTCCTTCGCCATCACTGGGTCAAAATCCTGGAACTCCCTCTCTAATAAAACAATAGGCGTACCTACACCACATGGACAGCAGCAGTTAAAGAAAACAGCTCACTATCACCTTCTCAAAGGTAATCAGGGATAGGCAATAAATGAGTCAGCAGTGCCCACATCCCTCAAACAAATAAAAATCAAGCACTTTCTCAGACATTGTATGGTTGTGAAAATGTGACCTAATTGCACATCTTACTTTTAAAAATGGCATCAGATATTCAGAATTTTGCGATATGCTTTCCAAATGCACCATGACAGAGGACAAGTTGTCAATTTTTATAACATCATTTACAGCCCCTGAAGTTACAATGGACAATAATAGGAGAATGAACATACATTCATAAATCATTGGTACCTGAAGCAAGCACAGCAAGGGATTTAACTGTACCCCCCCATGGAGCTCCGAGAGATATGAATCCATGAATGAATTTGTCTTTCCATTCCTGGGACTGTTCTTTCAGGAAGTACAGGATGTATAGATTCCCCATGCTGTGGCCCAACAGATAAACTGGCTTGTTGTAGGCTCTGTGCATTTCCTCAATTAGTTTCTTCAATTTATCAAAATATTCTTCTTGCTCATCTGTCAAACACAAAGGAGCCAAGTGTTACAATCGTCAACAATTTTGCACACAAGTGTTACGTGTACTTTGAAGAGGTAAAATACATGAAATGTACACTTTTCACTCTTCACCGTTATGTGTTCCTACTCATTGGTTAGGCCACAGCTGGAGTACTGTGTGTAGTTCTGGTTACATAGAAACATAGAAGATAGGAGCAGGAGGAGGCCATTCAGCCCTTCGACCCTGCTCTGCTATTCATCACAATCATTGCTGATCATCCAACTCAATAGCTTAATCCTGATTTCTCCCCATAACCTTTGTGCCCATTCACCCCAAGTGCTATATCCAGCTGCCTCTTGAATGCATTCAATAGTTTGGCATCAACTACTTCCTGTGGTAATGAATTCCACAGGTTCAACACTCTTTGGGTGAAGAAATGTCTCCTTATCTCCATCCTAAATGCTCTACTCTGAATCCTCAAACTGTGACCTCTGGTTCTGGGCTCCCCCAACATCAGGAACATCCTCCCTGCATCAGCCCTGTCTAGAATTTTTTAAGTCTCTATGAGATTCCACCCTCCCCTTGTTTGTCTCACTATAGGATGGATGTGATAGCATCAGAAGGACACAGAGAAGGTTCATCAGGATGTTACCTGGGATGGAGCATTTGAACTATAAGGAGAGAATAGATAGGGTTGGAGTGTTTTCTTTAGATCAGTGAAGGCGCGGGGGGGGGGGACATGATTGAGGTGAAAATGATTATGAGGGGGCTGGACAGGGCATGTTGGGAGCAGCTGTTTTTCCTTGGTTGAGGGGTCAATCACGAGGGGGCATAGTTTTAGGGTAAGGAGCAAGAGATTCAGGGGGGATTTGAGGAAATGCTTTTTCACTCAGAGGGTGATGGGAATCTGGGATTCATTACCTGGGGAGATTGTTGAGATTGGAAACCTTACAACTTTCACAAAATATATGGAAAAGCACTTGAAATATCATAATATTTGAGGATATGGGACAAGTGCAGGAAAATGGAATTAGCATGCCTTTAGTGGTAGATATTGTCAGTGCAGGCTTGATGGGCCAAAGGGCTTTTTCTATGACTTTATGAGTTTGTGACAGCCATACTGCTATGCACAGACCCAGGGCTACATTAGTCCCATTACTGACTTGAGCAAGTCAGACTCTAAACAAGTTTCCCTTTTTGCACTTGGGTTGAATCTTTTTCAGTAAAGTTAATTGACTGAAGCACTGTAATAAGTCTTCAGAGGCAGAAGTCCCTTCACCAAAATCCCTTAATTTACAATTCCAACAGCAGTACACAGAGTGTTATCAGTCAGCATTCTACCTTCAGGTGTGCCAGAGGAACTGAAACTCCAATGTTGGGAGCGCTGGTAGCCAGAGGACACTGTTTAAAACAGATCATAGAACCCTACAGTGCAGAAAGAGACCCTTTGGCCCATCAAGTCTGCACCGAACACATCCCACCCAGGCCCTGCCCCCATATCCCTACATATTATACCCACTAATCCCTCTAACCTACACATCCCTGGACACTAAGGGGCAATTTCTTAGCATGGCCAATCAACCTAACCTGCACATCTTTGGACTGTAAAAAATAGTTGACAGAGAGATGAGAAGAACTTTTTTTTCATGCAGTAATGATCTGGAATGAATTGCCTGAAAGGTTGGTGGAAGCAGATTCAAGTGTAGCTTTCAACAAAGGAAACTGGATAAATATTTGAACAGGAAATGATTGCATGTCTTTGGGCAAAGTATGGGGTGGGCAAGACTTATTGGATAACTGATTCAAAGAGTTAGCAAACACGTAATGGGTTGAATGGTCTCCTTCTGTGCTGCCGATAATGTGCTAAGATGCAGAAGTCTACATTCAGAATTTGGTGTAATATTTTACACCTGGGTAACATTTTTGTCAGAATATGGATAGCTTGATGAGGTGCCCATTATCTGTACTCACATGCTGCCACTCGCCAGTCATATGGGGCTGCCCGCACAGTCTCATCACGAACATAGCCCATGTTCACCAAGAACTGCACCAATGTGTGCAAGTACCCTGTCAAAACAAGAGAGCACTTTTTACACACGGTCAGCTGTTCAACATGATTGACCCAGTTACCAAATGGCTTGAAGTTGGGCCCCACCCACTGAGCCATAATATGGGTTACAATGAAAACAATGTAGGCAGTGTCAATTGTAAATTTCAAACCTGAGATTGATAGATTTTTGTTACGGAAGGGTAGAGAACCAAAATAGAAAAATGGATTTAAGAGAAAAATCATAATGATCTAATGCAATGGCAGAATCAGCTTTAGGGGTTGAATGGCAGGTTCTTATCGCTACCTTTCAAAGAGATCAGGATACAATAGGGGCCTGATCAGTGGGGAGTTTGCTGAAGGATGTATATCTATAGTGTATTTGCTTCAGATATACTATGGTGGGGAGATCATTATACTGTAGCTGCAGTCTTATCTATTCCAATGAGGATGAGTGTAGAATATCAAAGGTGCAACTCTCCCAAAAAAATTCAAAGTGTCCAATTCGCATGAAAACTGGAGTAAATCATGCTGTTTCTTTCAGTGGATTTCAGAGAAGAATCTCCCATACTCTGCGCACTGCTGAGTGCACTAGTGTGATTCAGTCCAGAATTCAGGGGGCAGGGCCTACTCCCGCCCGGGAAGCCGGCAGCACAGCGTTGAGTGGGCCACTGTGCATGTACCAATCTGTCAGTGCCCAGATACGCACATGCGCCGTGGCCCTTGTCTGCCTGTCATCCAATAGCTGGCCAGCTCCATCGTTGGCCAGTCTCGCGATCCCACAACGCCAGGCCTCTCACCCCTGCCACGGCCTGATCGCTGGTCCCTCCAACATTCCCAGGCCCAGCCCCGATCCCCATCCCCCCTTCCACCAAGGACTTCAGTCCCGGGGGCCCACTAGTTATATTTAAAATATATGTTAAAGCCTATTTAAATAATGTATGCACCCCCGCGGATTTCCAGTGCGGAGCTGATACCGCTGACAATCTATAATTCAGCACGCCTCGTCAGACTCGGTTCGACAAACATCGATTCAACTCCAGATGTGCATCCACAGCATTTATTGATCAAATATTACGACGTCGGGTCAGTCTTCCTTTTACAATGAAGCAGGCAAACAGAGCCCACAGCACCAAGGAGAGCCTGACACTAACTCGTGGTTTTAGCACAGTACTTATAGGTTCTGCTAATGCATGCACGCAATCTTATTAGCTACAGCTTAGATATCATCAATCAGAGTAGTATTCGTATAGCAGGAGGTATTGTTTTCCAGGCACTATATCATATCACTGCAAGCGTCTAATACAATCAACTTCTGCAAATTCAATCATTGCTACGTGCACACATCCTCACCGCTGGAAATCCAGACTGGGAGATGCTATCGGGGTGGGATGCCCAGTGTGGAGCCCACGGATGGGGCTCTACTTAAATCTCCCTGCCCACAACGCTGGGTTTTTAGCGCAGCGATATGGGAGAATCTCAGCCCAAATGTCAGAGGGGCGGAGAAGAGTTGACCAATGAAGAAAGGATTAGAATAAAACTAACCTGAGTAAACACTAACCCAGTGCAAGAAGCAGAAATCAGCCTCTGGACTGAAATGAGAAATAGATTTACCAAAGAATCAAGAATTAATAAGTGCTTGTAGGTTATGGTCATCATCACACAATTGTTGGTGGGAGTTTGCTATGTGCAAGATGACTGCTGTGTTTCCTGCAAGTTTTTAATAAAGGCTTCATTGCTTGTACATTGGGATATGCTGCGCTTGTGAAAGGTACTATGTAAATCCGAAGCTTGCTGTTGGACAACGGATCTGTTAATTTGCGTCACATTACAAGGTGCACTAGTACAAGAAGAAGGCTTTCCACTTTCAAACAAACCTGCTAGTTTCAATGGATCCAGGTATTCCACAGTGTAGGTCTTCCCAAAACCAGGAATCCGGGTCACCACTCCAGGTGAATTAGAGCTTCTATTTGTTGTTCGGTTGTAAACAAGCCTAAGAAAGATTCAATTGTGTCAAATGTCAATAAGATAAAATGTTAAGCAAACAGTACATGATGCTCAAGGGAATTGACTGTTCTCATCTCCATGTGCATTGGGTTTACACTGGGCTAGATTTCCAAGTTGCCAGCTAATTTTAAAACTGGCATTGATGGGAATGAAAATTGGGCAGTTTCTATAATGGGCATCCAATCCTTAAACAACAGCTCTAATAGTGGTTAGCACTGCTGCCTCACATTGGCAGGGACTTGGGTTTGATTCCAGCCTTAGATCACTGTCTGTGTGGAGTTTGAATGTTCTCCCTGTGTCTGTGTTGGTTTCCTCCCAGTGCTCTGATTTCCTCCCACACTCCAAAGATGTGTGGGTTAGGTTGATTGGCTATGCTAAATTGACCCTAGCATCAGGGAAATTAGCAGGTCAATGAGGGTTATGGGCATGGTGTGGAGATGCCGGTGTTGGACTGGGATGGGCACAGTAAGAAGTCTCACAACACCAGGTTAAAGTCCAACAGATTTATTTGATAGCATGAACTTTTGGAGTGCTGCCCCTTCATCAGATGAGTCATCAGGGTTATGGGGATAGGGCCTGGGTGGATTGTGATTGGTACAGACTCAATGGGCCAAATGGCCTCCTTCTGTACTGTACGATTTCTATTCTAAGTTCTGGCCTCAGATGCCTGAGTGGAATTTGCACATTCTCCCCATGTCCACGTGGGTTTCCTCC
The DNA here is from genome assembly GCF_965287045.1 of Carcharhinus amblyrhynchos. Taxonomy (NCBI): domain Eukaryota; kingdom Metazoa; phylum Chordata; class Chondrichthyes; order Carcharhiniformes; family Carcharhinidae; genus Carcharhinus; species Carcharhinus amblyrhynchos. Next base: position 49,511,552 of record NC_137327.1, read on the forward strand.
AGATGCTCCAGTTTCCTCTGCAGTCCAAAGATGTGCAAGTTAGGTGCATTGGCTCTGCTAAATTGCCTCTTAGTGTAAGGGGGATTAGCAGGGTAAATACATGGGGTTATGAGGATAGGCTCTGGGTAGGATTGTTGTCAATGCGGGATCGATGGGCTGAATGGCCTCCTTCGGGCACTGTATGGATTCTATAGGCTCTAATTTACCATTTTGATTCTAAGTGCTGGGCTGACTTGAAACTGGGAGTGTTTCAGATCTGACTTTTAGACCTGTTCTCAGGCTGCCTGAAAAAATATCAACGATTCTGAATCTCGCTGCAGAAGCCTGTGGGTGGGGCTTAATCCTGCAGCTCTGATCAGTGCCTCCAACTGCGCAAGCGCAAACAAAAAAAAGATAGAATAACGCTCACCTGCCACATCCCTTCTGGGCTGAATAATGCCTCCACTCCCCCCCAGCCCCCATAGACATTGCCCCACCCCCACAACACTACTGATCCCCTTATCCCCGCAACCCCTCCACTACCAGACCGATCACGGGCTCCTCTCCCTTCCTTCCCCCACCGATCTCAGGCAAAATGGCAGTGGATCCCCCCTTCCCACTCACTGATCTCAGGCAGAGTAGCAGTGGACCCCTCCTTTTCCTCCACTGGTCACAGACAGAGTAGCAACGAACCCCCCCCTGACCAAAATCTCAAGCAGAGAGCTATCCGACACTCGACACTTACCACCTCACTAACTGGAGTGCCTGAATCGGACTGTTGTGGAGCATGGCTGTCTTGTGCCGATTCTGGATGGGTGAATGCAGTGGTAAAGGGGGAAGTGCCAGTAAGGTTGGGTGTGAAGCCCACTAAATCAATTTAAATGCATTTTGGGTGCAGTTCCAGTGTGGCCATTTTCGGGTCTTGGTAAAGGGGGAACCAGCGCAGAGGCGCATGTGGATCGCACTAGTCACCTCATGCCTGACTTTACCAAGTTTTCGTGCCCAAAAATGGGCACAACTTGATGGTAAAATTGGGCCCTATCTTTCTAATCCTGGGAAGTAAACTGAGAAGCCACTTTTCAATGTCGAAGGTTTTCACGGTTCTGTTCTCGTCTCTATTCCAATTTAGTTCTGACTAACATGAGGGACTTTGCATGGGAGATGGAACTTCTGTTTCAGTCCCCTTTGGGGTAATTCCAATCTCAGCTGTGCCAATGCGCGGACAAGCCAAGCAGAATTTAAGTGATTGCCTGCTGGGAGGAAGGGGACAGTTACTAGCCCACGCTGGCAGCAGCTGGCATTGGCATAACTAAGAAGTCATGATGTGGATGTGCCGGCGTTGGACTGGGGTAAACACAGTAAAAAGTCTGACAACACCAGGTTTTAGTCCAACCGATTTATTTGATAGTAAACTCACAAGCTTTCGAGGGGACTCCCTCTTCGTCAGATGAATGGAGAGTACTGGCCTCTCCATTACCCTCCATTCACCTGACGAAGAGGGAGTCCCCTCGAAAGCTTGTGAGTTTACTATCAAATAAATCGGTTGGACTAAAACCTGGTGTTGTCAGACTTTTTACCATAACTAAGAAGGCCAACAAATCAGCTGAGGGAGGTAAGAAGATGAGGGAGATGAGGGAAATGCCACCAAGAAAATAAATGAAAAGCAGCATTCAATACACTTCTTCACAAGAAATGTGAAGGCTCAGCATTTTTGTTAAGGCTGCATTTTAACTTTATTATAGCATTCATATTTTCTTTTAATACCTGCAGAGAAAACCTCTAAAAATTAGATCTTAAATAGAAGAGGGCTTTTTTTAACAGCTATCTTGATACTTCATGTGCAGCCGTGGGTAGGGTGAGCGTGGGAGGGATCACGTAATATAGGATGGGTGGCTCGCCCACCGCCTATCAGTTCACTCCAGATCTCTCCCCATAATATGGTGGATGGGTAAGGCATCAGTCCCTTCAGATGGTACACTCCCTCCTTTGTACCTCCATCCCTGGCCTCCAGAATGCAACACCCATGCAACTCAACAACCCACCCCAATCCCTAGGGTCCCGATCTCTCCACAACCAGAAACCCCAGACTCAGCTATGTCCGATATCCATTCTCCAAGAGCAGCCATTACTGAGTTCTGGCACTGCTTCAACTACTCAATTAGCTTGGCTTGCTGCTTTGAAGGGCAGGAGGGTGCAATTATTTCATGACGGCCACCACTAATGTATTGCCATTGCATGACAGCCTTTTTTTAAACTCGATTGGCTCAGGGCTGACTTTTGGTTGTGAGCAATACATGCTTCCACCCTCGGTAAAATTCAGACTGATGTCTCAGTGGTTGGGAGATGGTCATTGAAGCAAATGGAATACATAGAGTGTCGGGAACTCCGGGGGCATTGGAGTTTGAGACAAATGCCAAGGATTTCCTTGGCGTTCTTCCAATGGCCACCCTAACATAGCCTCAGGACTGGTTGGAAGCCCTGTTTACTTATTTATCTCAGGTTCCTGCCTACATTACACCAGTGAGGAGATGACCCCAGCCAAGAATGAAGGAGTGGCACAGTGGTTAGCACTGCTGCCTCACAGTGCCATGGATCCGGGTCAATTCTGGCCTTGTGTCACTGTCAGCACGGAGTCTGCACGTTCTCTTTGTGTCTACATGTGTTTCCTCCAGGTGCTCCAGTTTCCTTCTAAGGATTTGTGGGTTAGGTTGATTGGCCATATTAAATTGACCCTAGTGTCAGGGGGTTAGCAGGGTAAGTATATGGGGTTACGGGAATATGGCCTGGGTGGGATTATGGTTGGTGCAGAGTCAATGAGCTGAATGGCCTCCTGCACTGTAGGGATTTTATGAATGAATCCCTGATGCACCCTAAAACCCATGTGGAAATCTGTGCACAGGAACATTCCCAATTCACAGATTTTATAATCAAATTCTGGTGTAAAAGTCCATACAATGAGAAAACAGATGAATGAATTCCAGATTGGAGGGATTGCACTACCTGATATTGTCCAGCCAGCAGTCAGTTCCAATGGGCAGGAACATGTTCAGATCAAGCCACAATGTGAAGTATTGAAAGCTCTTCCTCATGCACAGCCAATGGACGACAGAAGGTTTGTTCAGCTTTGCTTCCAGACGATTTCCAACATGTCCAGGCACTTTTCAAAACAAAAGGAAACACACAGAATAATTAATATCATTTGGTAGATATTAGATTTCTGCCCAGATGTAAACTGGCAATAACCATTTTCAGGAACCTTTTGTCATCTGGGTGAAGTCAGGAGCGTGTTAGAAAATTCTCCACTTGCCTGAATGAGTTCAGCTTCAACAATACTCAAGAAGCTTGACACCAGCCAGGAAAAAGAAACCCATGTGAACAGCATCCCATCCACCATCGTAAACATTAACTCCCTCCATCTCCAGTGCACAGCCATTGCAGTGTGTCCCATGTAAACTCACCAAGTCTCCATTGATAATATCTTCCAAACCTGTAACACCTCAAACACCAAGGGCACCAGACACACACGGGAACATCAGCACAGGTAAACTCCCCTCCAAGTCCTGACTCGGAACTGTAATTCCTTCAGTGTCACTGGGTCAAAATCCTGTAACTCCCTCCATAACAGCACAGGACTGCAGCAGCTCAAGATGGCAGCTTTCCACTACCTTCCAAGGGAAATGAGGAACTGATAACAAATTCTAGCTCTGCCAGAAACACTCATACACCATGAAAGAAGAAAGAAAGAACATCAGGTAGTTTCTATGATGTACAGCTAAGCTCCCACACCACTTTTACTCTTAGGAAGCAGGATGATAATCTGAGATGAAAAGAGGAAATAGAGGAACTACTGAGCAGGAGAGGCAGACTTCATGTGGGGAGAAACAGAGTTAGTAATTCAGCATGATCATTGGATCATAAAATCACTTCAATGCAGAAGAAGCCATTTGGCCCATCGGGTCTGCACCAACTGTCTGTCAGAGTGTCTTGCCCAGCCCTCTCCTTCGCCCTACCTCTGTAACCCCATACATCTCCCATGGCTAATCCACTTAACCTACACATCTTCATAGAAACGTAGAATTCCTACCATGCTGAAGAAGGCCATTCGGCCCATTGAGCTGGCACCCACAACGATCCCACCCAGGTCCTTTCCCCATAACCCAAGACATTTACCTTGCAATCCCCCGACACTAAGGGGCAATTTATCATGGCCAATCCAGCTAATACACACATCTTTGGAGCATGGGAGGAAACCGAAGCACCTGCAGGAAGCCAACGCAGATATAGGGAGAATGTGCAAACTCAACACAGAAAGTCACTGGAATTGAACCCGGGTCCTTGGCACTGTGAGGCACCTGTGCTAACCACAATGCCACCATGCCATCTTAAGTCACTAAGAGACAACTTATCATGGTCAATCCACCGAATTTGCACCTAACCGGACTCCAATGGCCGACACCAATGATCAGGACTGTCCATGATGGTAACTCTTCAATTTGGTTTGATTTATTATTGTCACATATATTGGGATGCAGTGAAAAGTATTGTTTCTTGCGTGCTTTACAAACAAAGCATACCATTTATAGAGTACATAGGGGAGAAGGAAAGGAGAATGTGCAGAATATAATGTTACAGTCATAGCTAGGGTGAAGAAAAAGATCAATTTAATAAAAGGTAGGTCCATTCAAAAATCTGATGGCAGCAGGGAAGAAGCCATTCTTGAATCGGTCAGTGTGTGACCTCAGACTTTAGAAACTTTTCCCTGACCGAAGAAGGTGGAAGAAAGTATGTTTGGGGTTGTGGCGTCCTTGGTAATGTGTCTGCTTTTGCGAGGCTGCGGGAAGTGTAAACGGAATCAATAGATGGGAGGCTGGTTTGTGTGATGGACTGGGCTATGTTCACAGCCCTTTGTAGTTTCTTGCAGTCGTTGGCAGAGCAGGAGCCGTACCAAGCTGTGATAGGTCCAGATTTCTATGGTGCACCTGTAAAAAGTGGTGAGAATCATAGTGGACATGCCAGATTTCCTTGGCCTCCTGAGAAAATAGAGTTGTTGGTGAGTTTTCTTAACTATAGCGTTGATATGGAGGGACCAGCATAAGTTGTTTGTGATCTGAACACCCAGAAACCTGAAGCTTTTGACCATTTCCACTTTATCACCGGGGCAAGTCCTCCACTACACTTTCTGAAGTTGATGACTATCTCCTGCATCTCCTTGTATGAGAACATAGGCTTGTGTCTAACCTAGAGTAATTACGTATCATAATGCTAGGCTGTGTTACAATGATTTGAGATGTAAGTTGATGATTACGTGTCCTGTAGCTGTGTGCACGTGCATGGTAAGCAATGCAATAGCAATAAGAACATAAGAACATAAGAAATAGGAGCAGGAGTAGGCCATCTAGCCCTTCGAGCCTGCCCCGCCATTCAATAAGATCACGGCTGATCTGTCGTGGCTCAGTTCCACATTCCCGCCCTCTCCCCATAACCCTTAATCCCCTCTCTTATCAAAAACCCATCAACCCGCGTCTTAAAAATATTTAGCGAGGCAGCCTCCACCACTTCAACGGGCAGAGAATTCCAGAGATTCACCACCCTTTGAGTGAAGAAGTTCCTCCTCAACTCCGTTCTAAACCGCCCCCCCTTTATCTTGAGGCTGTGCCCCCTAGTCCTACTATCCTTTCTGAGCGGGAAGAGTCTCTCCATCTCTATCCTATCCATCCCATTCATCATCTTATACGTCTCAATGAGATCTCCCCTCATTCTTCTAAACTCTAATGAGTACAAGCCTAATTTATTCAGCCTCTCCTCATAGCTCAACCCCCTCAACTCCGGCATCAGCCTAGTAAACCTCCTCTGCACTCCCTCCAAGGCCAAAATATCCTTGCGTAAGTACGGCGCCCAAAACTGCACACAGTACTCCAGCTGCGGCCTCACCAATGCCCTATACAGCCGCAGCAAGACCTCCCTACTTTTATATTCAATCCCCCTCGCTATGAAGGCCAGCATCCCATTCGCCTTCCTGACCACCTGCTGCACCTGCAAGCTGGGTTTTTGCGACTCATACACAAGGACGCTGAGGTCCCTCTGCACCATTGCCTGCTGCAGTTTTTCGCCACTTAAGTAATAACCCTTCCTACCATTATTCCTACCAAAGTGGACCACCTCGCACTTGCCAACATTAAATTCCATTTGCCATTTCCTGGCCCATTTGCCCAGCCTATCTAGATCCTTCTGCAGACTCTCCACACCCTCCGCACAATTTGCCATTCCCCCAATCTTGGTGTCATCAGCAAATTTCGACACCCTACACTCGGTTCCCTCCTCCAGATCATCTATATAAATGGTGAATAGCTGAGGCCCCAGCACCGACCCCTGGGGCACTCCACTAGTCACCAACCGCCAATCCGAATAGCACCCATTAACCCCCACTCTCTGCCTCCTATTTGACAACCAATCCTCTATCCACGCTAACACCCTACCCCCAACTCCATGTCCCCTGACCTTCTGCAATAACCTCTTGTGAGGTACTTTGTCAAATGCCTTCTGAAAATCTAGAAAGACCACATCCACCGGCTCTCCTCTATCCACCGCCCTAGACACATCCTCATAGAACTCCAGTAAATTTGTCAGACACGACTTCCCTTTAACGAAACCGTGGGATAAGGTTGTCTTAAAGCTTGACATTGGCCTGTGTTAACTGAAATGTAACAAATTGTGGCAGGCACACTAATGCCATCCACCTGGAATGGTTGGGCAGTTCTAATCTGCCAGTAACTGAAATATTTATCAATTTTTTCTGTATTTAAATATCTGTACTTAAACTAATTTGCCAGCAAGAGAGAAATGAATAAATAGCAGAGAGGAGCAGGAATGAGATTAGAGCAGGAATGAGATTAGAGGCCAGAGAGATATAAACAGTAAAAATAATTCAAAAATTGCAGGGATCACATTGAGAAAAACAGCAAAAGAAATATTAAATTTTGCACATGTCGCTATCCAAGTGTAACTAATAATGTTGCTGAGCTGCAGGCATGAATTTATCACATGGGATTATGAACTGGTTGCATTAACAGAGATATGGCTCAAACAAGGCCAGAAACCAATGTTTAATATTCCACTTGTGAAGCATTCCGGAATGATAAAGAGAGAAATAAACGGGGTGGATGTGACAATATTGTTTCAGGATAATGTTACAAATCTAAACAGAATCTAGGACTGAGAATATTTGGTTTGTTGTTTTTTTAAATAGAGCTCCAAACAATATTGAAGAGGAGGCAGATGAGAAAGCTTGTGGCAAACTTCAATGGAATAGCAGCGATTGAACTTAGAAGCCGTTAACAAAGAGTAAGAAAAACAAAATGTTGAGGGTAGGAATGAGAGGAATTTCTGATTTGCATACAGGAGAACTTTCTTGATTTGATTTGATTTATTATTGTCACTTGTATAGGTATGCCATCAAAAGTATTGTTTCTTGCACTATGCGGACAAAGCATACCGTTCATAGGGTGCATAGGGAGAAGGAAAAGAATGCAGAATATAATGTTACAGATCTATCTGTCTCTGATTCCTACCTTGTTAGACTAGTGTTGTTTCAGTTTCTGGGATATGAAGGAGGGTAAATGAAGTGTATTACAGTAGGGGATTACACAGCTAACAGTGGTCACAACATATAAGAATAAATATGGAAAGAAATCAGAAAACATCTAAGGAAGATTGCTCAATTGGAGTAGAGCTAATTTCAGTGATAAGGGTACATATAGATAGGAAAAGGCAATTGCAGGATATCGTAGGAACAGGGCAACGGGGGGCTTTCAGAAAAGAGATGGTATTGTTACGTACTACAGTGATTAGCACGGCTGTCTCACAGCGCCAGTGACCCAGGTTCGATTCCTGGCTCGGGGCACTGTCTGTGTGGAATTGCACCTTCTCCCTGTGTCTGCATGGGTTTCCTTTGGGTGTTCCGATTTTCTCCCACATTCTGAAAGGCATGCTGGTTAGGTGCATTGACTCGAACAGGCACTGGACTGTGTCGACTGGGGGAATTTCATAGTAACTTCATTGCAATGCTAATGTAATCCATTTTTGTGACTAATAAATAAAACTTAAACTTTAAACATACTTTTTTTTGTAGAAACAAATACAGCATCCAAAGCTAATGCCTTCTGGATGACAAAAGAAAATAAATGTTAAAATAAAATAGAAAAAGGAGGCTTGAAACAAAATGTCAGGAGTAAGTTTTAGTTAATAACTAAGGAAATGATGGCACGGGACCTAAAAGGAAATCTTCAGAGAGGTGGAGAACTTTCATTGCTGAATCCCCTAGTATCAACATCCTGGGAGTTGCCACAGACCAGATTTGAACTGGACCACCCATATAAATGTTACAACTACAGGAACAGGTCAGAAGTTGGGAATTCTGCAGTGAGTAATTCACCTTTTGAATCACTAATACCTGTCCATCTCTACAAGACACAAGTCAGGAGTCTGAAGGAATACTCTCCGCTTACCTGAATGGGTGCAGCTCCAGCAACACTCAAGAAGCTTGACACCATCCAGGACAAAGCAATCCACTTGATTGGAATACCATCAACTATTTTACATTTTCATTCCCTCCACCATCTGCACACTGTTGCAGCAGTTTGCAGCATCTACAAGTTCACTGCAGCAACTTGCTAAGCCTGCTATGACAGCAAGCTCTACCACCTGGAAGGATGGGACCAGCAGTTGCACGGGAACACCACCAGCAAGTTCCCCTCCAGACCACACACCATCCTGACCTGAAACTATGGGTGGGATTTTACAGCCTCACTTGTCCCAAAACTGTAAAATCTCACCTGAAGTCAACAGACTTTCCCATTGTCCTCCCCTCGCATGCTCCAATTCCCATGGTGAGCTGAGCGGTAAAATTCCAGCCTATATCACCGTTTCTTTCCTGCTGCTGGGACAAAATCTTGGAACTCCCTTCCTTAGAGCAATGTGGAGTGTAGAGATGACTCACCAGCTTCTCCTCACATACAATTGGGGATGGGCAACAAATATTGGCCTGACTAGCATCACCCACATAGCAGGAAAATGATCTTAAAAAAATCAAACTTGATATAAGCAGTGGATGATGTGAAGATCAAACTAAAAAGGCAGAGAAAAGTTACACTATTTATAGTGCAGTAATAGATAGTGAAGCAGGAATTCTTATGATGCAGTGGTAGTACCCATACCTCTGGGCCAGAAGCTCTAGGTTCAAGTCCCACTCCAGGACCTAGTGGCCATAGAAGGTGCCTTTGTAACAGGACAAATAGTTTGATTATCAGCTTTAAATCTTTCCAATATGACTGATGGCAGAGAGAGTTTCCTGATCAACACTAATGCCGAAAGCAATGGCAAACCAATGGAGTACCTTGCCAAGCATAATCATGGACTAATTCAATGGAAATATGTGGTCACCACAGCCCTCTTTGGGAATGGTGCCTGAAAGAATAGAGAAGGTGGATTGGAATCTATAATCTTTGGTTATTGACCCACTTATTGGAGGAAATAATACTTCTCTATCTATTCTATCAAAACCCTTCATCATCTTGGAAACCCCTCACAGTTCACCTCTTAATCTTCTCTGACCCAATGAAAACAGTCACTGAAAACAATGAAAAAGATTAGCGTCACTGAAAGTTGGTCAGTCAGATGGAATGCATCTTCAGTTACTGAAAAAAACAAAAGTAGAAATCACAGAGGCATTGGTCGTAATCTTGCAATCCCCATTGAGTACGTGTGTAATGCAAGAGGGATGAAGGGTTGTTAATAATCATTATTTAAGGAATGAAATAAAACTGTAAATTATAGGTTAGTTGGTATAACGTTGATTTTGGGGAAATTATTGAATCCATTCCCAGGGACAAAATAAACTTTCCCTAGGAAAGGCATGAGTTTATCAAGGTCAGCCCATATAGAATTGTGCCTGACTAGCCTAACTGAACTCTTTGAAATAACAGAGAAGGCTAATTAAGATAATGTGCTAGCTATGTACTTACAGAATGTATTTGACAAAGTCCTACACAGGAGATTTATTAAGAGGGTGGAATTAAGAGGAAAATGACAGATACAAAATTAGTTCAGTGACAGGAAAGAAAGTGAGTGGATTTTATTTCAAATTGGAACTGCTTTCCAGCCATGTCAGTTTTAAATCCATTACCTTTAGCCATTTTAATAGTTGCTCTAGACTGGAGTGCAGAAGCAGCATTTTAGAGTTAGTGGATAATTTGAGACTTGGCAAAGTACTGTAGTGGACCATGATAAGAATAGATATAACTTTCAGGATTACAGAGGTAAAATGGCGAGAGGTGTAGGGGCAGAGCAGATAGAATTCAGTGCAAACAGGTGTGAAGTGATGATCTTTGCAAGGAACAATACTAAAAGACTGTATACCAGAAATGACCTGATTTTGAAAAGTACAGATGAACAGAGACACTTTATTGTCCGTATACAGAAATCCTTAGAAGTGATAGAACAAACTGATCAGAGGGTTTAAAAAGTCCTGGATTACTTGGAGTATTTAAATAGAATAGAATAAAAAAAGCAAAGCGATCATGCTCAAACTTTAAAAATTCACAGGTACACAGCCAGAGTAATGTGGACAAATCTGGTTCACCATACTCCAGGAAAGATGCACAGATCTTAAAAAAGATATGGAGGAGGAGGTAGACCCAGATCTTCCCAGAGTTGAGAGACTTTCATTCTGAGAACAGGGAAAAGTTAGGACTGTTTTCATTGAATCTAAGAGGATTAAGATTCCAAGATGAGATGTTTTGACAGTGAAAAACCTATCCTTCCGGTGAGTGGGTCAAGAACCAGAGATTGTAGATTCATTGAAACACAGAGTCAGGAGTAGGCTATTCACCCTTTCGAGCCTGTTCTTCTATTCACTTTTATCACAACTAATCATCAAATCTAATGTCCTGATCCCGCCTTCCCTCCATTTCCCTGACCCCTTTAACAGAAAATTCTAAATGGTTGGAAATAAATCTAGAGAGATGAGGAGAAATGTTTTCACTCAAAGGATTGCTGGGATCTGGTATGCCCTGCCTGAGAATATTGTGGTAGCCAATTCCATAAATAATTTTAAAAAAGGAGATGAACAGGAACTTCAAGATGAGGAGTTTACAGGGTTATAGATGAAAAGCAAGGATGTGGGATTAAGCACAACTTCACTTTCCAATAGCCAGGACGGGAATGAGGGGGTGAAATGACCTCTTTTTTCTAGCTTTCTATGAATCTATCTGTCCACTGGATGGTGTGTAGGGCTCTTGGTATCAATGACACTAATCCAGGTCACTACCTGGGTCTACGCTGCATACACTGCCCCCAATACAGATGCAGTGAAATTTGGAGAACTGTGTGGAGTTTGCACTTTCTCCCTACATCTGCATTGGTTACCTCTAGGTGCTCCTGTTTCCTCCCACAGTCCAAAGATGTACAGGTTAGGTGGATTAGCCATACCAAATTGCCCATTAACATCCCAAGATATGCAAGTTAGGTGCATTAGTCATGGTAAATGCGCAGGGTTACAGGGATAGGGTTGGGGTAGTAAAGTTGGGCAAGATACTCTGTCAGAGAGTCGGTGCAGATTTGATGGGCTGAATAGCCTCCTTCTGTAGGGATTCAATGAGCAGCCCTAGGAGGTTTCCAAGCTAATTTACTAAACTGCTGTCCAGTGTGAAAGGTATGCTGGAATACCAAAGACAGCAACCATCATCACTATCAATTCATCCTGCAATGCATCCATTTTGCAATTATGTTCAGTTCTTGCACTGTTCCATCGATTTATCAACATTCCTTTTCCTCTTTCTGCCAATCGCTGGTCACTCTAAAAGTTGCATCAGCCAGTTTTTGCTTTTGGCATTATTTTGTGTAATATTTTGCCTTCCACAGTAGCCAATTCTGACTTAGTGGCCACTTTGCCCTCTATAGATTTACTACAGTGCAGAAGGAGGCCATTCAGCCCATCGCGCCTGCACCGACTACAATCCCACCCAGGCCCTAATTTGCGCTTTCTCCTATTCCCATCACTCCACATATTTACCCTGTTAATCCCCCTGACTAAGGGGCAACTTAGCAAGGCCAATGAACCTAACCTGAAAATCTTTGGACTGTGGGAGGAAACCATAGCCCAGAATTGAACCTGTGTCCCTGGCGCTGTGAGGCAGAAGTGCTAACCACTGTGCCCTTGTGTCACCCTACTCAGTGGCCACCTTGCCCTCTATAGAGCAGCAGGAGTTGAGAACAAGTCCCGTCTACTGGAATAACCAACAGGACATGAACTTTGATCTTGCATTTCTTTTAAAAACAACATTCAAATTCGCTGAAAACATGGTGTGGTGTTGGTACAAAGGTAACAAAAATGACCATGATCTTTGAAGCTCTAACACCACACGATGATGTTCTTGAAACACTAGTGGAATACTGAGAGGCAGACTGTGCAAGATAATAATCAGGTCGTTTGCTCATTGCCTACACAAGTCAAAGAAAAACAACTGATACTGATCAACTCGAGGCGTAATATGGGTTCTAGTATCAGACAAGCGAAAAATAAACTGTGCACAGGATAAAAAAACACTCGAACCAAGTCCAAACTGTCCAAGATTGAAACACATTGTATATCCCAACTCCAAAACTACACAAGCTGCCTGTTAGTGAAAACTATTTCTTGTTCTAAAAAAGAGCCATGCTTTCCTTCTAACACATTGTTAAATATTGCACAGCTGAACATTTGACAAGCAGGACAAACAACCTGAGATTGCCTTACAATGGGGCTGCTGCAGTCCAACTCAATAATCCAACAGGCCAAATCTCACTGATCAATTCCAGAAAGACAACGTGCTTTATCAAACAGGAGGATGGGGAAAAGTCTCAGTTATCAGTGGTAGGTGCCCCATGTGCCTGCCTCACCCACCCAGTCTTACTCAGGGGCAGGAGGAACTGGAGGCTTCCTGTCTCAGAGTGATTGGTTGCCTCGTGGCACAGTATGTAGGTATGAGTGCTATGGTCTGGACCACCATCTCAATCATTCAGATAAATCTGTCCCCACAATTTGAGATGGGAACTTGGGAATGTTAAAATGCAGAGTTGGAATCCTGCTCTGCTCAGGTGGATTTTGCAGGATTTCTCTGTTCTAATAGCTGGCGTCCATCCATCCTGGGAGAGGATGGACTGCATCAAGGGTATGTGCCACTACTACATTGGCCATCGTCTGTTGTGGCTGTACAGGCATGAGTGACAACCCCTTCCACAGCTGACAGGGATAAATAACATTGGCACACAGTGATGTCTTTTCCTTCTGGCAGGGTCTCGTTTGCACTGTCCGCTGCTTTTTCCACACTCTTTCTCTCAGCAATTCTACTTCCAATTAATTTAGTTTAATCCTATTGCCGTCCAAATAAACTCTAGCCTTGCAAAAGGATTAAATTCCATTTATATTAGACGGTGGTACGTGCCTTCTATAAACGGGAGGTGGTGGGGTGCGGGGGAGGGGTGATTTTCAACCTATCCCTGGCCATAAAACTGGCATTGCAGGTCAGCTGCACATTCTAGACATGGCCCAGCGATTTCAACTGCAATGAGAAGCATGCAGTTTCTACAACGAGTGACCAACCGATCCAGTAACAAGTTGGCAATCAAAGCCAAGGTCACTGCTTTTGACATTTTCTTTCTCATCACACTCCAAGTGCAGTGTTATATTTCATTTTGGCCTAATTGGCAAAAGTATCATTCAGGATAGACCACTTTTGAAATTCTCGTTGTAGTTTTCCTTCTGTAAGCCCGCTTCCCTATACCTTTCGAAACTCCAGCAGTTGTGTTGGTGCTGACGTTCTCTTCCTGGGCACGGAGTAAATGGATTCTTTATGGATTTGCTGTTTTCACCTTCTGAACATCAGGATGTGCCTATACAATCTTTCTGCCCCCTCCCTACCCGCAAAATAATCAGCACAATTGACCGCCACCACTTGCCCCTAGCATTGCCACCCTTGCAGCCCTCCCATCCTGCCACACTGTGACTCTCACTAGCTTTGCTTACCAATGACCAGGGGTGGGAGTTCACTGTGCTTTAAGGTGACATCTTCAGGGCTTATCGGTGGGAACAAAACATTGAGAAGCCAAATTGTCGTCGATGATTCAGCTGCTGACGGCTGGACAAAGAGAGCCACCAAGACCAGAGAGAGGGCAAGACTCAGCAGAGGGAGATCTCTCATTTTTCACTGCTCCCTCTCAGTCTGAGATGATCTCACTGCGAACTAGCAAAAGCTTTCAAGGTCCTAATTCCAGCAAATCAGATAGTACAGGCTGAGTAAATACTCAATGGGCTGATACCCAGTCTTCTGCCAACAATGGATTTCAACTCTAATGTCGGACAGAGCAGTTCTGCAATGGGGAAGGACAACAAAAAAAAAGCAAGAACTTCCTGATTAAGAGTGCAAAAATTCTGGAAGAAAAAGGTAATTTACCTGCTTGTCCACTGCAGTGATTTCTTTTTTGACTTGAAAGTTAAGTGAGCACTTTCACAAACACAGGGGCTGGAATTCTCTGACCTTGCCTACAGCTGGGATTCCCCAGCCTTGCTGTTGTGGACGGCGTTTTGGCTGAGCGCCAAATTCCCTGTTCTCGCCAGCAGTGGTAACATTGAGTGAGAGACTGGAGAATCCCGGCCCTGTCTCAACCTGCTGATCTTTTAAAGTTTAAAGTTTTAAAGTTTAAAGTTTTAAAGTTTATTTATTAGTATCACAAGTAGGCTTACATTAACACTACATTGATGTTACTGTGGAAAGCCCCTAGTCACCACACTCCGGCACCTGTTCGGGTACATTGAGGGAGAATTTAGCATGGCCAATGCACCTCGGTAGCGCGTCTTTTGGGATGTGGGAGAAAACCGGAGCGTCCAGAGGAAACCCACGCAGACACGGGGAGAACATGCAGACTCCGCACAGACAGAAACCCTAGCCAGGAATCGAACCCAGGTCCCTGGTGCTGTGAGGCAACAGTGCTAACGACTGTGCCACCCTCCACCTTCCAGGAGAAGTACTCCTGGAAGTGTAAATACTGTTGTAATATAGGAAGTTTTTATTTAAGTTAGACTTGCACCACACAGTCCATTCTGAGCTGCTTCCAGTCGGTGCATTCTGTGCTCTCTTTCTGAGCTGCAATATGCCATCCACTATATTGCCATAGATGACAAAATAGTTATCAATAGACAAATGTGAACCCTGCTGTATATGCAAATTAAGGGCCTACTGTCTATTTGAAGAGCCTCTGCCTGTGCCAGTTGTACTGAGTAAAATCACACTGTCAGGCAACCGAATAAGCTGACCTTAGTGGGTTACCAACAAAAAAAAAGTTTGTCAGAAAGTACTTGCCTGAATGTGGAGCCAGGAGGATCATAGGAACATAAGAAAGAGGAGCAGAAATAGGCCATACAACCCCTCAAATCTGCTTCACTATTTAATAAAATAATTGCTGATCTTAACTCCGCTTTTCTGCCTTTTCCCCATGCCTGTGATTCCCCTTATTGTTCAAGAATCTGTGTATTTCAGCCTGGAGTTTTTACGATGGGCTGGATTTTACATTCCCCTACCTGCCACTTACTCACCTGGTCCAATCTGTCTGAAATAAACCGGGGGCAGCAGAAGCACCCTTGGGGTGACTGAGGCCTTGAAGTGACCAATTAATGGCATTATCCTGCCCTTTTTTTTGCCAATGTGGGAAGTCCTGTAACTTTAGTTATCTCCTGTGCCCATCAGAGACAGAGGCCCCAGATCACACTTCTGCCTTTATCCTCTCCCCTAGCTTCTCAAACTCAGCCCCTCCCGACATCCACTTCACCCCTCTTCACTGGCCCCAGTAATGCCCTAGACTTAGCTGTGAGTCTGGTTACCCTTGCGTCAGCAGTGCCTGTAGTCCCAGCAGTGGTTGCTGTTCAAACTTGGCCATTGTTGGGATTGCAGAGCTGCTGGTCATTCACTTAGCCGGCAGTTGTCGAAGGTGGCGCTTTCTCCTGAGGTATAGTTGGAAGCCTCACCTTAAAGCAGTTAAGGCAGTTCCTAGTGTTAAATCACTGAGGAGAAGCCATCAGACTGGTAGGTGTACTCACTACTGATGCTTAAGCTTTAGAGTGGGGAGGAGCAGCACCCAGTGAAATCCACCCTAGTGACTTAGTCCCACAGTTCTTTGGAGTAGAACATTTCGAAGATTCACAACATTCAAGGAAAGAAATTCCTTCATATTTCCATCTTAAATAAGTGACTCCTTATGCTCAAACTATGCCCCATGGTCCTAGATTCCCAATTACTGCTGTACCTACAGCGCAGTGTTTTGTGCTTGACATTCAGCTCCCTCTGCACCATATCATTTGTAGCCTCTCCAGATAAATAATATTTTGAATTTTGATCCTTCCTGCCACATTTTCCCATATTATACTCCATCTGCCAAAACCTTGGCCACTTGCTCAATCTGTCCGTGTCCTTTCGCAGATTCTGGAGCTGAATTTTTGTTCTGGGATATAATCCCATCATAAGGATGAAATGTTGATTGGGAAGCATTAAATCCCAGGAGCGGTACACCAAGGGAGATTTTTCAGGATGCCTCCAGGCAACCTGTCCAATATAAAGGCATCAGGCTGACTCCACTGGCAGGAGAACCAATTGGAGCAGCCGACACTGGAATGTTGACCAGATGAGGCAGGAACTATCAATTTAAGGAATGAGAGGATCCTCAAGACGGAGGCGCCTCCTGAAGACTCTATGCAAAGTTTAAAAACAAAATGTGACCACAAATGCCAGGCCTTCAGCGTGGCAAGGAAACCCTAGCATCTGTGGTTCCCTGACACCTGCAGTGTTGGAAAGGGTGGGGGGTGGGGATGGGGGTGGCAGCGGGGAGTGGGGGATAATTAAATAACTCATTGCTGACTATCTTTTCCTGATTTGCCACAGGGGAACACCCTCAATGTATCCATAAGTCTTCAGTCTCAGTGAAGACGCTTGTCTGCCATCTTGAAAATGGCAGATGGTGTGTGATGAGTGTCCGCAATAGGCACTTTATTTGACCTAATGGCTGACTGCCATTGGTGGGCAAGTATCCCATCAAACCTCACTGTCCCCTCCACCCCAACATCTGCACCCCCCCGCCCCCCACACCCTCCCCCTGCCTCCTACCTCACTTCAGAAACCAGCCTTAGTAAAGCTAAACTGGCGGCAGGGACAATCTGGCAAGCCAGAACACTGGTTGTAACACCACATTGCATGCATGCCTATCTCCAAACCTACACCCTTCGCTTTCCTACTTATCATCAGAAGATGTGGTTACAATACACATCATCCAAATCACTAATGTAGATCGTAAATAGTTGAGGTTCTAGTACTGTGACATGCCAATAGTTACTGTTTGCCAACCTGGAATGACCTATTTATACTTACTCTCTGCTTCCTGTTAGCTAATGTAAAAAGTCTGACAACACCAGGTTTAAGTCCAACCGATTTATTTGATAGTAAACTCACAAGCTTTTGAGGTTAATCTCTTCTTCAGGTGAACCTCGAAAGCTTGTGAGTTTACTATCAAATAAATTGGTTGGACTTAAACCTGGTGTTGTCAGACTTTTTACTGTGTTTACCCCAGTCCAACGTCAGCATATCCACATCCTGTTAGCTAGCCAATCCTGTGTCCATATTACCTCCAGTACCAGGAGCTCTTACCTTGCATATTGACCTTTTTTTTGACAACTTATTGAATGCCCTTTGGAGATACGGGAAGAATCATAGCATTTTCTTTTCATTTCCCCTTTCTTTCTCTCTGAGGAAAGTGGAAAAGTCAACAAACACATTTCTCTACATTCACCAAGACTGGCTCTATAATTATCTGATTAGCTTGGTGCTGTGCCACCGTGAATTAACCCCCCAGTGTTGACAGCATAGAATCATAGAATCCCCACAGTGCAGAAGGAGGCCATTTGGCCCATTGAGTCTGCCCCGACAACAATTTTGCCCAGGCCCTATTCCCATAACCTCGCGTATTTACCCTGCTAAATCCTCTAACCTACCCATCCCGAGAGATGTCCTTCCTTGGACAGTAAGCACACTCCCTGACTATTAATTCGCCAATCCACCCAAAGTCCTGTTGGCTGACAGCATGGTAGCTCAGTGGTTAGCACTGCTGCCTCATGGTGCCAGGGACCCAGTTTCAATTCTGGTTTTGGGTCACTGCCTGTGTGAAACTTGCCCATTCTCACTGTGTCTGTATGGGATTCCTCCGGGTGCTCTGGTTTCCTCCCACACTCCAAAGATGTGCAGGTTAGGTTGATTGACCACACTAAATTGCCCCTTAGTGTCATGGGGATTAGCAGAGTAAATATATGGGGTTACGGGGAAAGGGACTTGGTGAGATTGTTGTTGGTGCAGTCTTGATGGGCCGAATGGCCTCCTTCTGCACTGAAAAGATGCTTTTCTATTTTAACAAAGATTTGATCTCAATATTGGAGACATGATCATTGAAGGAAATTCCTGGCATTTAATATCATTCAATTTCTCATAAGAACATCAGAACATAAGAAATAGGAGCAGGAGTAGGCCATCCAGCCCCTCGAGCCTGCCCCGCCATTCGATAAGATCATGGCTGATCCGTCGCTGCTCAGTTCCACTTTCCCGCCCTCTCCCCATAACCCTTAATCCCCTCTCCTATCAAAAACCCATCAACCCGCGTCTTAAAAATATTTAGCGAGGCAGCCTCCACCACTTCAACTCTTTTCCCACCACTTTCCCATTAATGTATGCTCTATAAAACAGTAGGTATCCTGCTTCTTACACTTTCCCCTAGATTACTGGAAGGTTAATGCTCCATTGACTACTGTCCATTCTGCTGGCACTATTGCAGAGACACTTGGAGCTTTCAGGGCTGAAATCGATAGATGCTTGGTAGATAAACGTAAAAGGAGTGCAAAGGTGATAGAAGTGAGGTACAGAGTACTCTGAAAAAGGCACCTCTGCTACTGCAGCACTCACTCAGTAGTGCACCAGAATGTCAGCATGTTGACAGCGCCATAGACCCAGGTTCAGTTGGGTGACTGTGTGTAATTTACACATTCTCCCTGTGTCTGCATGGGTTTCCATTGGTTGCTCCAGTTTTCTCCTACGGTCCAAAAATATGTAGATTCAATGTATTGGCCACAATCAATGCGCAGGGTTATGGGGATAAGCTGGGTGAGTGGGCCTAGGTGAGTGTTCTTTCAGAGAGTCAGTGTAGATCCTATGGGCCGAATTGCCTACTTTTATGCTGTAGGGATTCTATAGAGTTCATATCTCTGGACTGGCACATGAACCTACAACATGAGACTCAGAGATGGGATTGGTATCCATTGGGCCATGATTGACAATGCAAAAATATTTGATTCTTTCTGACATTGCTGCACACCAAATATTAAAGCTATGTCATCTTTAATGAAGTTAACACTTTGGTCACTTTGCCACTGCTCTGAGGAACATCAAAGAGTGCTTGAGAGGAAAAGACTTTGAAGTGTGATCAACGTGATTCTGTGGGCAAATTCCTCAGGTAATCTAATGTCCACTATAACAGTGAGATAAGAGTGACTGACCAGTTAATGGGTGGGATCCTCTGATCTCATTTATTCCTGTCCCACTGCTGGCAAGACTGGAAAAATTGGCATTCAGCCACAACTCCATTCACTGCACTGGAGACTCCCAGCCACCGGCCAGGTCAGAGGGTTTCAGTGAATATCTGTTTTTCACTGGTGGTATTATTTGGTGATGGGAGAGAGTGACTTGGGGGCCATTCTCCATTCTCGCTGGGAGCGGTGACAGGGCAAATGAGATCAGAGAATTCCAGCCTACAACTGTGATGGGAGACTGGCAGAAACTCATCTGTCCAGGATTTCTGGCAATCCTGTCAAATTAAATGGGCCAAAGAGGAAGATCACCAGAGGAACATGTAGGTAAACACTTCTGGCAAAGCAGCCCTCCTTCAGTATTATGTCGGAGCTTCAGCCCAGAGCCACCTTCTGGCTCAGAGAGTGGAACATGATCATTGGGCCAAGACCTGACAGCACTGAGTCCTATTTCAGTTATTATGCACTGGAACTTCCCTTGCTTGAAGTTGTGGAAGCATTGCAGGATAATTAAGCCGTAAGCTTCATGTAAACAACCCCATAATGTTTGACTAATTCAGTTGCAAAGATCAATTTAGTTTACCGTTTGCAGACAATGTCAAACGCACATGAGTGTAAACAAGTAGTCTTCGTTATTACCATCAGCCATTGATTATTTTTCCAGTACACAGAGATACGGCTCTATCACCAATGAACTGTCAATGCTTATTACAGTAATGGAGAGAATGGCAGAGAAGTCAAGGTTCCCTCAGACTGAGTTCACATTGCTAAACAAAAGTGATTGAAAGTGCACTGACAGTAATGATGGCAGTAGGCCATTCAGCCCCTCAAAACTGCTTCACTATTCATAGAGTCATAGAGGTTTACAGCATGGAAACAGGCCCTTTGGCCCAACTTGTCCATGCCACCCTTTTTATTAAATCCCTAAGCTAATTCCAATTGCCCACATTTGGCCCACATCCCTCTATAATCTATATAATTGTACCCACCTCTACTACTACCTCTGGCACCTGTTCCAGACACTCACCACCCTCTGTGTGAAAAAATTGTCCCTCTGGACACTTTTAGATCTCTCCCCCTCACCTTAAACCTATGCCCTCTAGCTTTAGACTCCCCTACTTTTGGGAAAAGATATTGACTATCTACCTTGTCTATGCCCCTCATTATTTTATAGACCTCTATAAGGTCACCCCTCAGCCTCCTACGCTCCAGAGAAAAAAATCCCAGTCTATTCCGCCTCTCCTTATAACTCAATCCATTAAGTCCCAGTAGCATCCTAGTAAATCATTTCTGCACTCTTTCTAGTTTAATAGCATCCTTTCTATAATAGGGTGACCAGAATTGCACACAGTATTCCAAGTGTGGCCTTACCAAAGTCTCGTACAACTTCAACAAGACATCCCAACTCCTGATGAAACCAAGTATGCCAAATACCTTCTTCACCACTCTGTCCAACTGTGACTCCACTTTCAAGAGAACATGTACCCCTAGGTCTTTGTTCTGTAATTCTCCCCAGTGCCCTACCATTAACTGAAAAAGTCCTGCCCTGGTTCAATCTACCAAAATGCATTACGTCGCATTTGTCTAAATTAAACTCCATCTGCCATTTGTTAGCCCATTGGCCCAATTGATCAAGATCCCACTGCAATTGGAGATAACCTTCCTCACTGTCTACCATGCCACCAATCTTGGTGTCATCTGCAAACTTACCAACCGTGCCCCCTATATTCTCATCCAAATCATTAATATAAATGACAAATAACAGTGGGCCCTGCACTGATCCCTGAGGCACATCACTGGACACAGGCCTCCAGTTTGAAAAATAACTCCCTACAACCACTCTCTGGCTTCTGTCAAGAAGCCAATTTTGTATCCATTTAGATACCTCACCCTGGATCCCATGAGATTTAACTTTATGCAACAAGCTGTTGTGCGGTACTTTGTCAAAGGCCTTGCGAAAGTCCATGTAAACAACATCAATTAAATTCAATTAGATCGTGATTAATCTGCACTCCATTTACCCATTTGTACTCCAAATCTTTTGATAACTTTAACCAAAAAGGCATTTGTGTCCTGATGGAAATTTCCAGGTCCTTCCTAACTTGTTAACATTGGTGATCAGAAAACCTTTATTGAGTTATTGTGCACATTTGTGCATTTTTTGGGGGTAAATGAATAAGGAATGTGATAAATTAGATTATTTTAAAATTTTTAAATTATTGCTCAGGATTCATTTTTAATTCATTCTTGTAGGCATTTGATGCCCATCCCTCAATGCCCTGAAAAGATCTTGTCGCTGTGTCATTCAACGGAGCGGTTTCATGGGCAATGACACAGGATATTTAAGACCAATCACATGAGGTGTGAGACTGGAGTCACATGTAAGCCAGACTGGATAAGGACTTCACTGTCAAATATTAATGAACCATCTAGGATTTCACTGACAATCAAACGGCTTCATGGTCACTATTATTGATATTAAGAACACAAGAAATAGAAGCTTGAGTAGGCCACCAGGCCCTTCAAGCCTGCCTCGCCATTCAATATGATCATGGCGGATCGATGCCGGCCTTAATTCCTTTTCTGTGCCATTTCTCCATAGTCCTCGATCTTTCAAATATTTATCTATCTTCACACGAAATACTACTAATGGTCCAGTCTCCACTAAACCTTGGGGCAGAGAATGCCAGAGATTCACCACTCTCTATGAAAATAAATTTCTACGCACCTCAGTTTTAAATGGCAGGCTTTTTACCTTGTTGCTATATCCCTTGTTCGAGACTCTCTCACAGGTGAAAACATTTCACCATCTACCCTGTCAAGCGCCCTCAGGGCATTATATGTTTGAATAAGATCACCTATTAATCTTCTCAGCTCCAAGGAATAAGACCCAGACTATTTAGTCTCTCTTGATTGGACAACCCTCTCATCCCAGGACTCAGTCTGGTGAATCTCCTTTGGACTCCCTCCAATGTCACTATATCCTTTTCAAGATAAGGGGGGGCCAAAATTGTACATGGTATTCCAGGTGAGATCTCACCAACACCCTGTACAATTGCAATAAAACCTCCCTATTTTTAAACACTAATCCCTTTGAAATAAAGTCCAAAACGCTTTTTGCCTATTTAACTACCTATTGGACTAGCTTACTAGCTTTTTGTGATTCATACACTAAAACACCTAGATCCCTCTGTACTTCATTCACCTGCAGTCTTTCTCCATTTAAATAATAGTCTACTATTTGATTCCTCCTGCCAAAGTGCATGACTTCACACTTCTGGCCTCTAGATCACTCATCTGTATATATATGGTTATTGGTTATGACCACTGTACCAACAAACTTCCTAGTTTGATACCAGGATGTCAACAAATATGTTCATGTTCTGGATATCATAATGGTTGCCCCAGAAAAACCCAGTGTAGGGAGAAGGGTTCATGTTAAACCATTACCCAGAAACAGTTTTTCTACTGAAGGGCTGATGCCTGTACAGTTGGGTACACTTACACAAGTTAAAAGTATCAGAACCAGCAAACTGAACACTGGAATTTCCAGGCTCAATTAATGCCAAGATTATTTTCTTTAAGTGGAGAGATCATGATGATTTGCCAATGCCCATTGTGAAAGTAGTAAGGATGATTAAAAAAATAATGCTCCTGAGGAAGTAGTGGTTAGGCCCAAGCCAACTTTGCATTTGAAATTCTGAAGACTTTTAGGAGTAACATCAAACAGCACATAAAGGAATAAGGAAGACACTGAGTTAATGCCTTCATTCTTATAAATTATAAAATGCTCTGTTACGATCAAGGAATAGGAAAGAAAGGGCAAGCTATGACATGTGTACTCACCAGCAAAATATTCCAACATCTGTCCACCTTGCCTTGTTTGTCTGAAATTTCATGCTACAATATTTGAATCATCGAATCATAGGATTGTGTCGCTCTGGCTCACAAGGAGCATCAATTTGACTCCCATTTTCCAGCTCTTGGTCCATAGCTTTGTAAATTGTGGCACTTCAAGGGCATGTCCAAGGGTTTCTGTCTCTACCATCCTTTCAGGCAGAGTTCCAGATCTCTGTTGAAAATATTTCCCCTCAGATCCCTAAAAAGCTTCTTCCTACCCTAAATCTTCTTACCCTAAAACTTCTTACCCTAAATCTATGTTCCTTGGCTATAGACCCTCAATCAAAAAGAAATGGGGTCTTCCTATCCACTTTAGAATCCTCACAACAGTAGGCACCAGTTAGATAGCCTCTCAGCCTCTTGTATTTTAAAGAAAAAAACAGCTAGCCCTTCCAATCTTCCATCATAATCGCGAATCTCCAATCCAGGTAACATCCTTATTAATACAGGTTGGATTCTTTGGCTGTTCACGCAGATAAGCCTCTCTAGCCACACTGGCACGCTTGCCAGAGAGTTTCCCAGTGGTGTGGGAAATCCCAATGATAACTGTCTTCTGCTGCCGAGAAACACACAGCTGAGAGGCTGGAGCATCTCATTCCATATCTTTCTATAGTGGAGTGAACAAAACTGCATGACAACTCCAGGCAGTCTCGAACTATTATTTTATACACTTCCAGCATAACCTCACAGGCTGAAATCTTACCATCACTTACACTGTTGGGATTTTCCCGTCCTGCTGCAATGAATGGATGATTTGGCTGACAACTAATTTCTCCAACCTCACAGCAATGGGACTGTAGTGTGAACAGCAGGTAAGATCACACCCACAGTCTTATATTCCATGCCTTGGCTGATAAAAGCAGGTATCCTGTACGCCTTCTTGGTGACCTTATCTAACAGTCCAGCTGCCTTCAGAGATCCGTGGATGTGCATGGATGACACTACACATCTCTGTGTCTGACCATTCATCGGCAGAGACTCAAGAGCTGTAAGCGGAGCTCACCAACTCTGACTCTGTAAGTGGGCTGTTTGGATTGACTGTGTCATCTTTGTTCTACATTTGAGGCATGTGTTCATGTCACTTCTGCACAAAATAAGGTATCATGCAATGATTTTTCTGGGGAATACAGTGGGGAGATCAGGGATCAGGTTAAACCAATTATATACTGGACATATGTAAACAGTAACACCAAATGTACATGCAGTCTATTTTTCTCAATACTTCTTCTCTACATGCTCTGCAACACTGAGGACCAGTTAACAAGCTTTGCAGCCTTAATTCATAATTATCCCCTGCATATAGCCCATTGTATACATTCCCCTGTCTACACACTTCACCAATGACCTTCTATGACCAGATATAGGCAGTGGGATCACAGAAAATTACAGCATAGGAATAGTCCAGCTTTCCCATCATGTCCATATTGATATTCTATCCCACATGAACCATAATTCCACTGTTCTACTTTCTCTCCATACTCTTCAATATTAATATTTTTCAAGCAGCTATTAAAATTTCATTTCAAAA
Source organism: Carcharhinus amblyrhynchos (assembly GCF_965287045.1). Taxonomy (NCBI): domain Eukaryota; kingdom Metazoa; phylum Chordata; class Chondrichthyes; order Carcharhiniformes; family Carcharhinidae; genus Carcharhinus; species Carcharhinus amblyrhynchos. The sequence continues at coordinate 49,536,604 of NC_137327.1, forward strand.
AATTTATGAACTATGCGTTCACAATAGTCTGTGGTCAGAATTCCGCATGGAATAAAATTCTACAATCTCTGCATATATAATTTTCTTCTGACCCTTTCTTTCGATGTAAAATCCTGCATCCATTGTGCCCGTGCTGCCCTTTTGAAAGAGATACTCAATTAGTGCCATTCTTTTGTTTTTTTCTCCATAGCCCTGCAATTTTCTCCTTTTCAAGTATTTATCCAAGCCTTTTTGGCAGTTACTATTGAATCTATTTCCATCTTTTCAGGCAGCACATTCCAGATCCCAATAACACCATAAAGGATGTCTCTTCATCTTGTGGAAATTAAGTTGTAATTCCAGCTATGGCCAAATATTTAATTCACTTTGTTCTGCAAGATTAAAGATGCTCACTTCAAATAAAACACCATGGAGATGCTGGAACTTGTGAAACTGTAGTTAAAAGCAGTTAAAAACTGCAGATACTGGTAGGGAAAAATTAAGTTACAATGATTGTGGAAATTAAGTCATGACAAACAACTCTGTCAAGTAATGGAAATGTTTATTAGCAAACAAGGCCTTCTGTGAGGCTAGCGCTTGAGGATAAGGGACTAATCTAACCTTGCATCAGTTTCATAAATATTGCATTCCAGAGCTAGGACACAGGATGAAAACAAAGGTAAGCTACCATGACAAATGTCAAAAAGCAAGATATATCTTGACTTATTACGTTCATGAAGGAGATGGTTTTCTATTGGATAAGAAAGGCCAAAAAGCTACGTTGTGATTGGTGGACTATGGAAAGGATGAAGGGTTAGAAAGTTGCTCATTTCTCATTTGCTGTAATTAGTTATAACTACTCAGTAAAAACAAATTACTGCTGGTGCTGGAATCTGAAACCAAAACAGAGAATGATGGAAAGTCTCAGCAGGTTTAGCAGCATCTATAAGGAGAGAAAAGAGCTGATGTTTTGAGTCCAAAAGACACTTTGTCAAAGCTAAAAGGCATAGAAAGTGGGAGATATTTATACTGCAGGATAAAGGAATGAAAGATGAATCATAGCCACGGAAACCAGGGGAAAAGGCTGCTAATGGCAGTCCATGATGTGGCGATGCTGACGTTGGACTGGGTTGGGCACAATAAGAAGTCTCACAACACCAGATTAAAGTCCAACAGGTTTATTTGGTAGCACAAGTTTTCAGAGCACTGCTCCTTCATCAGATGAATGAAGAGTTGGGTACATAAACAGGGCATATACTGACACAGACTCAATTGCAAGATAATAGTTGGAGAGCGAGTCTTGACAGATGATCGAGTCTTTACAGGTACAGGCAATGCAAGTGGAGAAAGAGTTAAGCACACATTAAAGAGGTGTGAATTGTCTCAAGCCAGGTTAATAAGATTTTGCAAGTCCAGGCAAGTCGTGGGGGTCACAGTTAATGTCATATGAACCCAGGATCCTGGTTGAGACCATCCTCATGTGTGTGGAACTTGGCTATCAGTTCTGCTCAGCGATTCTGTGTTGTCATGTTTCTTGAAAGCCACCTTGGAAAGCGCTTACCCATTGTCGTAGCATCTGCATGGTCTCACTGATGTACCATGCCACAGGACATCCTTTCCTGCAGTATATCAGGTAGACAATGATGGCCGAGTTGCAAGAGCATATACATAGTGCGTGGTGTTCTCATGTGAGATGATGGCATCTGTGTCGATGATCCGGCATGTCTTGCAGATGTTGCTGTGGCAGGGTTGTGTGGTGTCATCGTCACTCTTCTCCTGAAGGCTGGGTAGTTTGCTGCGAACAATGGTCTGCTTGAGGTTGTGTGGTTGTTTGAAGGCAAGTAGTGGGGGGTGTGAGAATGGCCTTGGTGAGATGTTCGAATTCATTGATGACATGTTGAAGGCTCCGGAGAAGATGTCGTAGCTTCTCTGCTCTGGCGAAGTACTGGACGATGAAGAGTACACTGTTGGTCATGTCCTGTGTTTGTCTTCTGAGGAGGTCGATGTGGTTTTACGCTATGGCATGTCGGAACTGTCGATCAATGAATCGAACGCCATATCCCATACTTCTGAGAGCACCTTTCACCATCTGTAGTTGTCTGATGCGTTCGTCCTCATCTGAGCAGATCCTATGCATACGGAGGGCTTGTCCGTAGGGGATGGCTTCTTTAATGTGTTTAGAGTGGAAGCTGGAGAAGTGGAGCATTGAGAGGTTAGCCGTGAGCTTGCGGCACAGTGAAGTGCTGAGGTGACCGTCCTTGATGGAGGTGCATGTGTCCAAGAATGCAAATGATTCTGGAGAGTAGTCCATGGTGAGTCTGATGGTGGGATGGAACTTGTTGATGTCATCAAGTAATTGTTCGCTGTGAGTGCAAAGGAAGAAAATGTCATCGGTGTATGTAGTGTACAGCATCGATTGAAGGTCCTGAGCAGTGAAGAAATCTTGTTCGAGCTTGTGCATGAACTTGTTGGCATAGTGAGCTGCGAATTTAGTCCCCATGGCTGTTCCATGTGTCTGGATGAAGAACTGGTTGTTGAAAGTCAAGACTTTGTGGTCCAGGATGAAGCAGATGAGTTGTAGAATTGCATCTGGAGATCAGCAGTTGTTGGCATTGAGTACTGAGACAGTTGCAGCAATGCCGTCATCATGAGGGATACTGGTATAGAGCGCCGAGACGTCCATTGTGACGAGGAGTGTTCCTGGTTCAACTGCTCCATGGGTGCTGAGTTTCTGTAGGAAGTCCGTAGTGTCGTTATAGAAGCTGGGGGTTCCTTGCACAATGGGTTTCAGGATGCTCTCTATGTAACCGGAGAGCTTATCACACAGGGTTCCATTGCCTGATATGATGGGACGGCCAGGTGTGTTGGCCTTGTGTATCTTTGGGAGGTAGTAGAGATCTACAAAGCAAGGAATATGTGGGATGAGAGCATGGAGGGTACTCTGAAGGTCCGGATCAAAGGTTTTAATCAATCTGTTGAGTTGGTGGGTGTGTTCTTTGGTCAGATCTATGGGCAACTGTCTGCAGTGTTCTTCGTTGTTCAGTTGTCAGTACACTTCTTTGCAGGAATCCATTTTGTTCAGCATGATGGTGGCCCTTCCTTTGTCTGCTGGTTTGATGACAAAGTTGCGGTTGGTCTTGAGAGCGCGGATGGCGTTGTGTTGTGCTTGGGTGACATTAGGGGCTGTCTTGTGAGTGCAGCTAATGAATCTGGCATTGATGTACCTCCTGCTTGGGCCTACTTGTCAAGTCAAGGGTAACGGCCTTCCAGAGGGGTCCAATTTGACTCTTTCCTCTTTGGTTGCTGTACCGCGGATTTGTCTGTCAGCTGTTCCGATTCATTTGCTGTCTCATTGGTTCTGCTGTTGGCCTCTTGGGGTTTGTGGAAGAACTCCCGGAGCCTCGTTCGCCTGATGAATTCATCTGTGTCCGCTACGAGACTGAAGGGGTCCACTTTGGTGGTGGGGCAGAAATTGTGCTCTCGGCTGAGAACTTCGTCTTGTTGAAGGGTGTAGTCCAACAAGTTGACAATGGACTTCCCTGCAGTGGTATTGTTTTCTATTGAGGTACCAAGTACTGTCTCCCATGCCCGCATCTCTGTCCTTCAATGTTTCAATGAAGCTCTTTCCCCCCTATTTTATCCTCCCTTTCCTTACCTTTTCTCCTCCTTTGCTTCCCATTTCCCCCTTTTGTACATTTTATCTCTCTCCTACTCATCCCCCCCCCGCCCCCTTCCCCACATCTTTATCTGTCACAGTTTCCCTTCTGATTTCAGCTTCCCTGCTATTTGGCCATTCATACCTTTTATTCTCTCTGAGGGCTGCCGTTAGCAGTCTTTCTCCTTGTTTCTAAGGCTATGACTCATCTTTCATCCCCTCACCCTGCAGTATAAATATCTCCCACTTTCTATGCCTTTTAGCTTTGACAAAGAGTTATCTGAACTCAAAATGTCAGCTCTTTTCTCTCCTTACAGATGCTGCCAGACCTGCTGAGATTTTCCAGCATTTTCTCTTATAGCTGCTAAGTATCTGTATGAATTGACAGAACACCATAGTGAATTTCACTATTCACTGAGTCTATTCTCCTTGCTAGCAGGTAATAAAAAAACTTATTTGAGTTTTTGAGTACTCAGCGTGCATTGTCTGTTTAATCCTTGACAATCTCTCCCTCTGACTGTTTTGCCAATTATCTTCACTCTGTGGTTGTTGAACCTTCTCCCACCCCATTTCTACCATCACCAGGTATAATTTCTTGCTATTTATATATCCACTCACAATTTTAAACCCAACCACAATATTCACACTTAGCCTTCCTGCTCCAAGAATCCCAACAATTTTTCCTCTCCCCACACAACTGAAATCCCTCATTCCTGACTCCATTCTGGTAAATCTTCTCTGCACCCTTTCCAAGACCTTGACACAGAAGACCATCAAATCTTGCAAGGTATCCTTTTACAGACTCCAAAACTAGATGAGGTTAGGTTATTCCTCTGGAGCTGTGAACTGTGCAAATTGGGTGCATAATTGAAGATCTGTGCCTACATAACGCAGGTCACAGCAAATCAAAGGTATTCACTTCAGGTGAAACATCTTAAACTGATGATGAGAGACATGTTAAGGCACTACAATAAGCACAAGCTTTACATCCTTTCCCATGTTCTAACGTTGCATTTAATTCACATTTTCTTCATCCAAAGTAGTTGTGAGTCCACACAGGAAATGGAAAAACTGAAATAGATTTTGTTTGAAATGGTTAAATACCTCACAAGGGTGAGAGGATTGGCAACCGGTTTGCCCAGAAGAATGGGCGTAGTCATTTCATTTTTACATCAGTTTGTTCGACATTTGCATGAAATGGCTGAAGGCATGTCACTTGGAGATATGTATTTGTCTTTGCTATGGTCTGTCTTACTCATGTAACTTTTGAATATTCCTGTGTCTGGGTCTCATAGCCTTACAGTCCTCCGATTAAGTATGGCTCATGACTGAGTAAAACAAGAACAGTTTTTCAGCACACAGGAATTCAGTACAGCTGGTTACTTGCCAGAATCACATTTGACAAAGAATGTATCAGGCTCCCTGTTTAACAAGCTCCACTCTGTGTACAGCAGAACAAGCTGGCTAAAAGCAACACCAAATATATTTCATGCACAGTGTTTGCAGATGACTTATCTCACGGCTAAGGAAAGAGAGAGAGTGAGAGTGTGATGGGGGGCATGTGCAGAGAGAGGAGTGAAAATGAGTGAGGTGCTGAGTACATTTGATTCCCACCTCAAGATATGCTGCAGACTGTCAATTCAGATTTTTCAGCCTAGGGAAATTTGTTGTCATTAGCTTGACACAGAGTGGAAAATGTCAAAAGCATATAATTTACCCAAATGTACCTGGGAATGAGGGAAGGCCACAAGCCCAAATCCTTGTGGAAATCCCAAACTTCAGATTCATCCTATTTGATACAATATGCACAAGAAGTTAAATAGGAAGGCAACATTAGATATACTTTAAAAAACGAAAGATTGTTCAAGTTGAGAGTGACATTAGCGAGCCTGTACGGACTTCTCTGAGCTTTTTATTCTTATGGCAGTCCATTTTTCTTTTTCTTTCTACCTTTCAACCTAAAGCTGTTTTTCTCTCATGCTAACTCCAAGTCCATCTCCAGTGTGTCACATCAGATCCCTTCAAAGTGTGATACCAGTATTCTGACAGCCAATGATAAGATCCAAAAATACAAGCAATTCTAATCTGGCAAGTGTCGGATAATACCACAGACATAGGAAACCCACCCCCCCCCCCCCCCCAACATTTAATCTTCCAATGGAGGCCCACTCTTGGAGTGCCCGAGCACAGCTATGGAAAATCCAAGGAGAAGTCCTGGGGGCAGAGCCAAGGCATGATCTTCTCTACCTTGGGGGCAGTTCTTACCTGGATGCCCCCAACAGGTTCTCTTCACTAGGTTCCTGCTTGCCCAGACCTGCTGTAAAATTTGCCGATGTGACTTCCTTATGTGGGGGTTGATACAGGGTGAAGGCCTGCTAATGATATTTAGATGCATGGTAATGGCTTCCTGACCTCGCATTGCAGGAACTCCAGTGACAGCAACGGGGACTAATTCAACAGGAAATTCCACCGACATTCAGTGCCATTTTTGGACTCATGTTGGTTTCTCCATGACATGTTTTCCAGTGCCAGAGGTGGGCTGCCATTAGCTGCTGGCAGGATCTTCTGGTCCTGCTACTGGGGAATCAACTGTGAAAGGTGGGCTTCAGTGGGACTGGAAGATCCCACTGGCGAGCAAGGGCCGGAAAATCTGGCTCTGCAGCTTGAGGGGTCCCACTCCACATCATGCACGGCTAACCAAGAGACTGACATTATGAAAAGAAAAGCAGTGGCTTGCATTTATATAGCGCCTTTAACAATCCTGAAGAGCTTTACAGCCAGCGATGTACTTTTGAAGTGTAGTGACTGTTGTAATGTAGGAAACACAACAGCCAACCTACACATAGCGACATGTGGCAGGATTTTCCAGCCGTGCTCGCCCCAATGCTGGAAAATCCCACCCGAGGTCAATGGCCTTTGTATGGTCCATGTCCCGCCAGCTACAATTCCTGTGGCAGGCGGGACAGGAAAATTCTTCTCATGATCATGACTGGATAATCTGTTTTAATAATGTTGTTTCAAGAATAAATATTGCCCAGGACATTAGGGAGAACTCACCAGCATTTTTTCAAATAGTGCCATGGTATTGTTTACAACAACCCAAGAGGATTAATATCCCAGGTGAAGAAACACATAAAATCCTACACTGCAGAAGAAGGTCATGCAGCCCATCGAGTCTGCACCGAGCACAATCCCACCCAGCCCTATTCCTATAACCCCATGCACTTACCGCAACTAGTCCCCCTGACACTAAGGGGTAGTTTAGCATGGCCAATGGACCAAAACATCTTTGGACTGTGGGAGGAAATCAGAACACCCAGAGGAAATCTGTGCAGACACAGGGAGAACATGCAAACTCCACACAGACAGCGACTCAAGCTGGGAATCGAACCCAGGTCCCTAGAGCTGTGAGGCAGTAGTGCTTAACCACCATCATGCCATCCCAGATGCTCCAAATACCTTTGCCACCTTTGACAATTCCTTTCATACAGAGGTTTGAATTTTGCAATCTGACCTTTCTGACAGACTTCCAGTCAACAGAAGTCTTGGCATCCTTTCTGTTAATCCTCTTCCCCCCCTTCCTGCTCTGTAGATCTTATCAGGATGTATTTACATTGCAGCACCAATTTCGATTTGCCTGTGATCTGGTCACTGAGACCTCTGCAACCTGTCCCAGATTCAATGTCAGAGGCAATGGGGAAATGGTTGTGAACTTTTAACCCTCGACTTATGCAGTTGTTAAAAACTTGCAGTTGGAGCTTTTGTTTTCTGGGCACAGGTTTCTCATAAGAGCTAGAAGAGCATTTGTCCTACAGTTGCCCTGTATCAACAGGTTGCCCCTTCCTATTTGCCATCTGTGGTCCTGCTCTTCCAGGTGTGCAAGGACAGGTCACATCTGCATATCACCAAAAGCATGGCACTACTCGATTCCTTGTGAGTCCCCTGAGACAGGGCTGCCTCTGCTGACAGAACTCTAATGAGAAGAAGGTTTTACTGTTATACTGAGTGCTGGCCACATTCCAGCATTAACACTGTGAACTATATCCCCAAGGTAAAATGAACTCAGCCTTATTCTTTCTACAATGACATCCTCCCACATATTGATAGGCATCCAATACTGTGAGCTGACTTGTTGCTGTAAAGTCTCAATCGTTACTTACAGAGCTTGGCACAAAAGATGTTACTGAGAAGAGATTAAAGTGAATGTGACCCTTCCAACACCTCACGATTTATGAACTCAATCACTGACATGATTTTAGAAAGGACACTCAGCAAATTCAAATGATCGAGAATCATGGAATCCCTACAGTGCAGAAAGATGCCATTCGGCCCATTAAGTCTGCACCAACCACGATGCTACCCAGGCCCTATCCCCATAACCCTATGCATTTACTCTAGCTAGTCCCCCGACATTAAGGGGCAGTTTAGCATGGCCAATCCACCCAACCCACACATCTTTGGACTGTGGGAGGAAGCTTGAGCACCTGGAGGAAACCCATGCAGACATGGGGAGAACGTGCACACTCCACACAGACAGTGACCCAAGCTGGGAATTGAACCCGGGTCCCTGCCTCTGTGAGGCAGCAGTGCTGACCATTGTGCCACCGTGCTGTCTCATAAAGAACATACAGCAAATTAAAATGAACTATGCGCATTATTAACATTTATGTTGAATTTTAGCCCCAATAGTTCTTGTTGAAAATGGGGTTGAATTATTTTATTGAGATAACCAAAGGAAAGCATAACATTTCTAATTAAACCAAAAACAATTTTAATTGAATTCCTGACCTGAATTGAATCAGGATATGTAGGATTAATCCTCAGCATGTTTGCATTTGATTTGCTTACTTCAGCTGAAACAGTGCATGCCTGAGGCTGTTTTTCATATCCTGTTGCCACACCTGCTAGTTATTGTGTTGCATATGGAGCAATGGGGAGGAGGAAGGAGTGGTGGAGATGGTGGGGGTGTCCGATTCTATCTAAATCCCCAGTAAACTGTGACAAAGGAGAGGTGTGACCTTATGGTGGGATGTGGCCCATTCAGTTACCATAGAATCCCTACAAAACAGAAAGAGGCAATTTGGCCCATCTAGGCTGCACTGACTCCCTGAAAGATCGTCGGATCCAGATATACCCTTCCACCACCCACGTCCCCAACCCCATCTCCATAATCTCATGCATTTACCAGGGCTAATCCACTTAATCTACACATCCTGGAGTACTAAGTGCCAATTTACCATGGCCAATCCATCTAACCTTGCACATCTTTGGAGTGTGGGAGGAGACTGGAGCACCCGGAGGAAACCCACACGGACACAGGGAGAATATGCAAACTCCACACAGTGACCCAAGGCCGGAATTGAACTTGGTTCCCTGGCACTGTGAGGCAGCAGTACTAACCACTGTGCCACCATGTGCTCAGAGGAAATGGTGGAGAATAATAATAATTTTAACTCAAGTTATTAAAGTTTGTCCTCTGCTTTGAAGGGCTTGGTTGAGTTAAATAATAACTTAAATTATTTGATAGCTGATTTAGTGTTAGGATGATAAACAAAGTTATTTATTTATTTCTAACCCTCCTGGGCCACTGAGCAGAATTCTTCCTTTTCCACTGTAGGCGAGGCTGCTTACCTCACAGGTATTCATTTCATTTGTCTCCCTATTGGTTGGCAAACAAAAGACCCAAAGATAAGACAGCAAATAGTTATTTAATTCCTTTGCTTCCACACCCTGCTCATCAGCAGCTGCTGAGCTCCCAAACAGCAAGAGCTGTGCAGTTTAGACAAGTCAGCTTCATGAATGGCAGGAAGACTTTTCCTGACAACAGACATTTTAAATTAAGCCAATAACCAGGTGTTATTGGATGAAGCTATTGGTTGAATTCAGGTGCCAGTTGTCCCTGTATTGAGTGTGTAAAACAATCAGCCCCAGCAGAAGACAAGAGGGTGTTTAAAAAGTACTCAGTGACGCTGAGGACATTTGCTGTAATCAATATTCAATTAAACCTTCTGACTTTTTTCGACTATTTGTTTAGTTTCTGTTCAGATCCTGGAGTCTGATAGAAAGGTGGGAGGTTCTTAGTGTGGAAACATTCTAAGAATCCTGTCAAACTCGTTGGTGTTGGTTTTAGTGACTTTTCATCTCTCTGATATAAGGAAAGAAGCTACTTCAGCAGGGATGGCTCACAAACTACAGTCTGGGCACCATGGCTCTAACCTGCAGCGCTGAGATTAGGATTTGGCTTTAAATGTGTACGGGTAAGTCTCAGTTGTTTAGAGGCAGCAGGGGTATAATGCAAATATTCAACTTCCTGCTTAATATTTATTTATCTTTTCAATTAAAAGGGATTTATAGCAAATGAAGGTTGTATTCTACCACAGATTGGCAAGCAAACTAACACCAATTTGATATTTGTAACAGCCAGATAGGGCTGAATTCTCCGTCCTCCCAGCCGTGTGTTTCCAGCTGGCAGGAGGTAGTGCATTGTTTGTTAGCAGAGGGGTTCTCTGGTCCTGCCGGAGTCAATCATCCCACGCCATCGGGAAACCCGTGGACAAGGGTGCACTGCCGGTGGACATGGGGAATCCTGCCGACATGAACGGCTGGAAAATTCTGGCCATAGTGTGTGATGTATTGCACTTGACAATGACTGGAGGATCCTGTTTCTTCATCTTGTCAATGGGCTATTGTGGTGATGTCACTTTAAGACTGATGCAGACCATGTGACCCTTACTCTGCTGTGTTGCCCTCAAAGGGACAATCACCACAGCTACACTAATTTCTATGTACCAGATGTATTTCCATTTTTTGCAGTCCGATTAGCATTCCCCATTCAATTCCAGATACCAGGAGGTCAGTGTTCAGGGTTCTGGCTACTAATGACATATTATCCTATCAAGTTTCGGATGAAGACGCTGTTCTTTCCCCATCCCTCTCCTCATCAGGATTTCTTCCTCATTAAATTAAGATCAAACTGAACTAATGATGGGGGCAGAGAGGAAAAGCTAACGAGCAAGTCAAAGTCTACAGTATCCTGCATTCTCCTGTGCACTCTGCAATAGTATAAATACAAAGGCTAAGGCATGAAGGGGTAAATGATCTGCCCACCCATTTTGTGCTCCCATCTGATGGTGAGCTTGGAGGTGGGAAGGATATTCAATTTGGTGGGGCGAATACCTACCAGGGTAGGTAATCATGCCACCCTCCCATCTCTGCCAGAATTAGGTTCTAGGCAGGAAGATCCAGGATCTATCTTCCCACACCCACTGCCAATTGAGGTTCTTGAATGGCCAATTAAGGAGGCCAAGGGCCTCATTCTGCCTCGTTGGTATTAATCCATCTGCACAACAGTGATAACTGTGCAGCCAACTACTTAGCCCCGAGGTACCATCGAATCCCTAGAGTGCTGAAGAAGGCCATTTGGCCCATCGAGTCCCACCCAGTCCTTATCCCCATAATCCCACAAATTTACCCTTGCTAGCCCATCTGACACTAAGGGGCAATTTAGCACGGCCAATCCACCTAACCCTGCACATCTTTGGACTATGGGAGGAAACCGGAGCACCTGGAGAAAACCCAGGCAGATATGGGGAGAATGTGCAAACGCCACATGGACAGTGACCCAAGGCTGGAATTGAACCCGGGTCCCTGGCGGTGTGGGGCAGCAGTGCTAACCATTGTGCCATCCTTGATAAAGACCTCACTGCCCGATTGGCTTGATCCTCCTGAAAAGAAGAAACGTGGGTCTCCTGCTGTCTCTTCAGCCAGGAGATAAGACCCCCAACACCACAACAAGATTCCACCCATCCTGTCAGCAGGGCAGGGTGATCTTGCCAGAGTAATGTATCTTCCCCACACCAAATGCTAACTGAGTACTTGATCTATCTGCAACTGACACTCAGGCAGCTGTGGTAAATGATTTAGACTTTTAACTATAATTCATCACTTTGTTATGAGAAATGACAGCTCCCCTGAGACTACTTTATTACCATAGTGACAGCTGCATCGGTAGTCTTTAATTCAATTTATCATCAGGTTCAAGGAGGCAGACAGATTAGATCAATTCTTTAAAGATGTTGGGGGGAAAAGGCAATGTTACATCAATAGACAACACCAAAGACAAATTGTATTAGAGCAAACTCTTTCCGCCTGCCTCTTGCAACTATTCATTGGGTGAGTCTTCGGGTCAAATTTTACATGAGTAATGTTAGTCTCACTTAGCAAATACAGCCAAAAAAGCAGAAGCCTATCTATCATTAAAACAACATCTAATGGTAACTCATAGGGAGGCAATAGTCACTAGACTATTAATCCAGAATCTCAGGTAATGTTCTGGGGACCTGGATTCAAATCCTGCCATGGCAGGTGGTGGAGTTTGAATTCAATAGGGAAAAAATCTGGAATTAAGAATTTACTGATGACTATTAAACCATTGCCAATTGTTGGAAAAACCAATTGGTTCAATAATGTCCTTTAGGGAAGGAAATCTTCCCTATCTGGTCTGGTCTACATCTGACTCCAGAGTCACAGCAATGTGGTTGACTCTCAAACGCCCTCAGGAAACAAAGGATGGGCAATAAATGCTGGCCAGCCAGTGACACCCATGTCCCATGAATGAACAAAAAAAGTATGAACCATGTCGATAATTAATTTTAGGGTTATAAATTCTTGTTGGTGAGTACTCTATGTTCTTTTTTAGGTACCCCAGTAGTCATGGGGTCTTGGACCAGGCCTACGTGTAAGTGTTGTATTTCCAGGGCAGTTCAGCCTCTTGTCGCTTTGGAGCTGACTGAGGACATCAACATGGAAACCAAACAATGGCTAATGGACCGAATCCAGGCAGAGAAGATAATGGGTGGTATGTCAATTAAGATTTAGAGAAACATTAATCCTAAAATTAAACTGGGGATTGGGCTCATTCCCTACAGCGCTTAGCCCCATCTGAATTTGTTGGACCAATAGAAGGGAATCTGCATGGGTCTCCATGGTTGGCAGTCCCCTGCTCCACGGACCCCGATATTGCCCTAATTGGCCTGCTCCAGGATCAACCTTTAAATTATCCTTACCAACAGTCCAGGCAGAGATTTTGAGACTGGTCTTTACTGGTAGGCCTAACTCAGTCTTTGTGGATTTTGGTGCACCTCACCTCACTCGGCACACTGCTCATCACTGCTACACTGGGTTCCCTACCATAATCAGGCATGGAATTTCAGAAGTGTTCACCTGCCATTCACTTTGTCAGGAGATACTCTGTCCCTTGCAAAGACTTGTTGGTAAATCCTAGGAACAGCAGAAACCCAATATAAATGGAGCTCCCCCTAAATATGAGAGTTTTGTCCAGTACAAAGAATCCTACAGTGCAGAAGAGGCCCCTTGGTCCATCAAGTCAACACCAACAGGCAAGAAACATCTGAACTCCCACCAAATCCCATTTACCAGCACTTTGCCCACGGCCTTGAATGTTACAATGTGCTCATCCAGGTACTTACTACAGGACGTGAGACAACTCACCACTATCACCCTCCTAGGCAACACATTCCAAACCGTCATCACCCTCTGGGTAAAAAGGCTTTTCCTCACATCCCCAAACCTCCTGCCTCTCACCTTGAACCTGTGTTCCCTTCAGCCAAGGGGAATAGCTAGTCCCTGTCCACTCTGACCATTGTCTCTCACAATCTTGTGCATTTCAATCAGGTCACCTGGATTTTCCCTTCTACCAGCCAGGGCTTTCTTGTATCCCCTCTTTGCTTTACTAATTGTTTTCTTAAGCTCCACCCTGCATACATCACTATTGCCTCTGCTGATTTTTTTTCCACTGTACTTGTGGGATATGAGGAAAATGTTTAGGAAATCAGAAACACAAAGGGACTTGGGAATCATTGCTCAAGATTCTCTTCAGGTTAACATGCAGGTTCAGTCAGCAGTTAGGAAGGCAAATGCAATGTTAGCATTCATGTCGAGATGACTAAAATACAAGAGCAGGGATGTACTTCTGAGGCTGTATAAGACTCTGGTCAGACTCCATTTGGAGTATTGTGAGCAGTTTTGGGCCCCATATCTAAGGAAGGATGTGCTGGCTTTGGAAAGGTCTGGAGGAGGTACACAAGAATGATCCCTGGAATGAAGAACTTGTCATATGAGGAACGGTTGAGGACTCTGAGTCTGTACTCGTTGGAGTTTAGAAGGATGAGGGGGGATCTTTTTGAAACTTATAGGATACTGCAAAGCCTGGATAGAGTGGATGTGGAGAGGATGTTTCCACTAGTAGGAAAAACTAGAACAAGAGGGCACAACCTCAGGCTAAAGGGATGAACCTTTAAAATGGAGATGAGGAAAAGTTACTTCAGGCAGAGAATGGTAAATCTGTGGAACTCTTTGCTGCAGAAGGCTGTGGAGACCTGGTTATTGAGTGTCTTTAAGACAGAGATAGGTAGTTTCTTGACTGATAAGGGGATCAGGGGGAATGGGGATGAGAAAAAAAATCAGCTATGATTGATTGGTGGAGCAGTCTTGATGGGCTGAGTGGCCTAATTCTGCTCCTATGTTTTATTAAAAGCCTTTCTTTTCCATCTCATTGTATCCTGAATATCTCTGGTCATCCCGGTTCTCTTGACCTGTGTCTCCTTCCTTTCACCACAGAGGGAACGTGCTGGGCTTGTACCCTCCCCATTTCCTTTTTGAATGCCTCCCACTGCTCTTCTGTACCTGTTAGTAGCTGTTCCTTGGCCAGATCCTGTCTTACTTTACTGAACTCCACTCTCCCCAATCCAAAACTTTGTTTTTGCAACTTATCTATTTCCTTGTCCATCATGAGTACAGTAAGAGACTATGGATCCCCAGTGCCTTGGTATTTTTGAATTATGCTATTACATTTTCTTCATTTCATTTCCATGCCAATTTTCTCTTTGTCCTCTTCGTCAACCTTCTCTTGTGGTCTTTTACTTTGTGCTTGTGGTTACTCTACTTTTCATCCTTATCTAATGGTTCCACTCTGATCATATCATTTACACATTGTACCTTTTGCTTTGTCACATTCAGCTGTGACTCTGGGGCTCTCTGAATTTTCCTTGCCTTTGTAAATCTTTATTTTCCCCTTCTGGACACCTTCTTTATTTTGTTCTCTCTTCTTTTTCTGTATTTTGTTCTCTAACGCACATCTCTTTCAAATGTTTCTCACAAGATCTGTCCAGTCACCTTGCACTTTTTAAATTATCACACTTTTTATTTGTTTTTCAGTTGTTACCCTTCTCTTTCCTCTCTTTTTGCAGCTATATCTTTCTTTCATCCTTTAGTTCTCAATCTCTGTTAACTCTGTTCCTTTCTCACTGTTTTCCCTGTCAGTACCCCAATCATTAATTTTTTTTCTTCTTTTATCAAAGAGTTTATGGAGACGTGTATCATATATATAGGTTTCCTTGTGTCACTCTACTTTGTCTCTCTCTAATTCCCTTCATTTCTCACTGTCAATTTGCTCTCTGCTTGCCCAGATGCTACATGGGTAACTTGTAGGCTTGGTATTCCAGAGGAATGAAATCAACTGGACCAAGGCTTTTCTTCATTTGACCCAATCTATGATTTTGAATAGCCAATTCCTTCCTCTTCATGCAGGTGCTGAACTCATGGTCCATCCCGGTGAAGATGATGAAGGCAACATGCTTCTTGTTTCTGCATCTCGACATGTTCTCCTCAGGGCAGCTGAGCTTCTGGGATTTTATAAGCTGTACAAAGATGGGTCCATGATCTCATTTTCTTATAGGGATAGGAAAAATTTTCAAAACTCAGGTATGGAACGCAATCAAAAAAAACCCCTCAAATTTCCTTGTTTTGCTAACATGTCTAACTGGTCTAATCCTTGTGTTTTCTTTCCAGATAACATAAATGAATTCTTGACACTCGCTGAACGGCAGTTCATCATTCTGCGCACACTGGAGAATATAAAGGTGGTAGATGAGAAATATATTCCAGGATATCCCTCTCAAACCCTCTATCCAGGAGAAGCAGTTTGTAAGTTCCTATCAGTAGATTGTGAAAGAGTGGCAAACCAACACTAGTCCTTTTACACCTTAAAATATGAGAAATATCAAGATTATTTCCTTTTTATGCAAATTAGACAGGCAAGACAAGTATTGGAAACATAGCAGTGATCCATGCAATGCAATTTTCATTTGCACAGTGGTGTAATCACACAATGTAACCCACCAGTGAAACAACCAGCAGGGCAGTGCCCATACAACAAAATAACATGTGCTTTGTGTCACTCTCAATTCGAGACAAGACAGCTAAAGTATTCCCTACTGCCTGTGGGACCAGAAACCAGGAGGCTGACTGGAAAACCCTGGCAATTGGCCTTAAGTAGCCATACGCTTGGTTAATTCTTTTTACTAGTTTATACCTGAGATTCCATGATCAATTGTGATTTAATTCAGACGTATGTTCAGTGAAAAGACCAGCAGGGTTGTACAGTGGTTAGCACAGTTGCCTCACAGCACCACGACCCAGGTTCAGTTCCAGGCTCGAGTAACTGTCGGTGTAGAGTTTTCACTTTCTCCCCTTGTTTTGTGTGGGTTTCCTCTGGGTGCTCCGGTTTCCTCCCGTAATCCAAAGATGTGTGGGTTAGGTCGATCGGCCATGCTAAATTGACTCTAGTGTCATGGGGATTAGCAGGGAAATGAGGATTATGGGAATAAGGCCTGGATGGGATTGTGGTCAGTACAGATTCAATGGGCCGAATGGCCTCCTTCTGTATTGTAGGGATTCTATGAATTGGTTGCATCACCCTCCCCACTTGTGAGCAGGTAGTGCTGCTGACCACCTCTCACATCTGCCCCAGGGAACATGACCCAGTGCTGGGATAGAGACGGGAAAACACCAGGCAGGCCATCGGTGTGCAACTTGATACGTACCCATCTGTCCGTCTCCATTCCTGCCCTTGACGGAGGCTAAAACCTAGCCCCTAGAGGTCTTAGAGGACTGCAGAAATACTGGAGCAACTTCAGCTTTTCAGCCTCTCCAGGAGGCATGTGAAAGACATTCCTATTGTGGTTGTAAATAGTATTGAAAACATATGTCTGAATTAAATCCCAACTGATGGAGGAATCTCAGGCACCAACTAATAAAAAGAAACTTTAATATTGAGAGCAGGAAGTTTTTCTTTACAGGAAGAATGATCTGCAGTGGAATGCACATCTATAATAGCGCTGGGTACTGTTAGAGACCAGAACAGAAACTGCATGGGTATATTATGAAGTTAGCCTGGACTCCAACTGGTTTTGATTTTGACATTAGTGTGAGCATGAGATGTTTCACCCCAGGTCTCATTTTATTGACCCACTAACGGGTCAATAAAATGACTTACTAATGGGTATGATTGCCCACCTAAGAAACTCTGTGTTATTAGTCATGTGTTCTGTGGGTCATTACCTGTCTGATCCTTAAGTCGCATCTTTGATTGTATCCTTGAGATGTTTCCAGGAGATGAGTTAGTTCCTGGACTTGAGATTGTTGGTATTCCTTTCTCAGGCTCCTTTTCTGGGCCTCCTCTTACATCAGGTGTCCACGAAGAATTGTGTCCTTTAACCAAGAGGTTCCTCCAAGTAGGTCTCTTCTGAGGATCTCCAGCATTCAGTTGGTTCCAGGATTCTGGTCCTGTTATGATACTGTGCCTTTAAGAAATGTATTTGTGCCTTCTTTTTTGTAATTAAACCCTCCTCTGACCCCCCAGGAGACAAGCCTAAAAAAAACTGCATTAACTCAGATTAAGAAAACACCCCCATAATTAGGAGCAATTGCTTTTCTGCATGCCAGTTGCAGATAAATCAGCACAGTTTAAACAGAATTGAATCTTGAGATCTTCTTCACAAAAAAAGTGGCCAAATACATTTCTTGAAAGCACAGTATCATAACAGGATCAGAACCCTGGAACCAACTGAATGCTGGAGACCCTTGCTCAGACGAGACCTATTTGGAGGAACTTCTTGATTAAAGGACACAATTCTTCGAGGCACCCAATGGCAACAGAAAAGGAGCTTGAGAAAGGAATACCAACAATCTCAAATCCAAGGACTCAACTCATCTCCTGGAAACACCTGTCAAGGGTATGGTCAAAAATGCAACTTAAGGATCAGACCTACCAGCTAGACAATGACCCACAGAAGCCATGACCAATAACACAGAGTCTCTTAGGTGGGCAATCATACCTGTTAGTAAAGTATTGCTGAAGAAGAAAAGGAATAAAAGGGGCAAGTGTAGGATCATTCTACATGGGTGAATTGTGATGCACAAAAGACTTTCTGCATCAGCAATTATTATGTGATCTTGCAAATGCTCCCACTTTCAGACTCCCAATGTTAAGAATGACACTTTTGGTAGGAGTACACATGCATCCAAACACGCAAGTTCAGTCCTCTTCTATCACTAGCCTTCATTTCAAACAGCAGTAAGGAGCACTGGTAGCATCACTTCAACCTATCTTAGCAAAAGTGCACTTCGTAGATTCCAGCCTGAGATGGTAAATGCATTATAACTATTGGTTGTAGGTCCGACTTGCCTGCCTTGGTTCTATTGCTTTTGGTAAAATTCAGCTTTATAGTACAGGCAGTCAGTATGTCTGGTGGGAATACAACTCAGATTTTGTGAGAGCAGGATAATTATTATTTCAACTTTACAAGTGATCATGTTAAATAGAGTTAATGGACTTTTGTTTATTTATGTTTCTCAGATTGGAGTGATTGACAGAGTCATGTGATATGGTTCATGTGCAGTCCTGAGTTCACAGCAGAATGCAGTTTTTGCAATTTGAGGCTGAAACCTACTTGAGGTTAGGAGTGTTTTGCAAGCTTCTGAAACTCATTTCCTTTATGAAAGCTCCAAGGCTGTCCACACTTATTATTAGCAAGTATATTTGTGATTGCTAATTATGTTTAAAGAGTCCTTTAAATCTGTAAGAGGACTGTTGCTTATCTGGAACTGAAAAAGTGATAAGTTAGAAATTAACATTGTTTCTGGCACACTGGTTAGCACTGCTGCCTCACAGCGCCAGGGACCCAGGTTTGATTCCCAGCTTGGGTCACTGTCCGTGTGGAGTTTGCACATTCTCTCCGTGTCTGCATGGATATCCCCCGGTGCTTCGGTTTCCTCTCACAGACCAAGGATGTGCAGGTTAAGTGGATTGGTCATGCTACATTGCTCCTTAGTGTTAGGAGGAACTAACTAGGGTATATGCATGGGAATATGGGGATAGGGTCCGGATGGAATTGTGGTTGGTGCAGACTCGATGGACTAAATGACCTCCTTCTGCACTGTAGGATTCTATGATTCTATAAATACACTTTCAAATATTGTTAAGCTGTTAATAGTTAAGTTGTTTCATTTGTTAGATTTAAACTGTATTATTAAATAAAGTTTATTTCACTAAAAAAGATCCCTAATTTGTCAGTGGAAACATTCCTGGAAGGAAGTATCCTTCCCTCACATTTATGCCAAGTGGAAAAGTTGTTGGGGTCTGGTCTGGCTTCATAATGTAATCTGGGTTTTTGGTCCAGGACCTAAACACAGTAGCAGCAGTAGGATTGGTGGGAAAGTAACGAGACAGTAAGTGTGATCACAGAGTCAGCATCCTTTACAGAAAGAATCATAGATTAAAGTAAATAGGAGTTGATGCAAACCAATTCCTTTTCCCCACCAACTTTGATCAAACTATTTGAGAAGAATAATGTCCTGTGAAGGACGATACTGAATAATGTGCTGGAAAGAAATGACAAAACTTGGACTGTTAGCCTTGAAAATGAAACTGGTCATGGTTGGAACACTAAAGATTGTCTTAAAAGTTTAGAAATATCGGCTGATTCTCTGACCTTGTCTGCAGCTGGGATTCTCTGCTCCTGCAGCAGGAATGGAATACCTGGAGGAAACCCATGAAGACATGGGGAGAATGTGCAAACTCCATATAGACAGTGACCAAGCCAGGAATCGAGCTCAGCTGAGTGCCAAATTCTGCATCCTCGCTGATAGTGGTGGTGGGAAGTGTGAGACCAGAGAATCCTGTCCATCCAATGCAACCAAGTGTTACAATTAAGAGTGTTGAACTTTCAGTACTCCAGAAATGGGTACAGTCATCTTTTGATATTGTACTGGACTACCAACACATTACATTGAGTTCAAATCCCACTGTGACAAGATATGCCAATAGACTTCATTTTCTAGTTCCATCTGCCATGGGAATGGCCATGGACGGGATAGAAAATTTGACAGACTGTTAAAAGGTCCTTTGACGTCAGGTGGAAATTTCCAGTCTCTGGGTGGACAGCACTGGAAAATCCCACCCTGGATAATGATGATGATTACTGAATTTTTGTAAAAAAAAACCCATATGTTTTACTATGTTTCTCAGGGAAGAAACGATATCAGCCTGGTCTATGTGTATCTCATGTCCCACATAATATGATTAAAAAATGTTTAATTCCCCCTGGATTGGTAATAAGCTTTATCCATTTCCTTAGATTGATTTTAAATGTGGAGTCTGACAATTTATCCCATAGTAACTCCATTTTTAATGTTGAGTAACAGATAATCTGTCTCTTAGTCCAATGCTTTTTAAAGAAGGCCTTAAGAGGCT
Organism: Carcharhinus amblyrhynchos; assembly: GCF_965287045.1. NCBI lineage: Eukaryota > Metazoa > Chordata > Chondrichthyes > Carcharhiniformes > Carcharhinidae > Carcharhinus > Carcharhinus amblyrhynchos. Next base: position 49,556,850 of record NC_137327.1, read on the forward strand.
AAATCTGTAACTTTGACAGAACGGTGATAAGGCAACTGTGTTTAGTGTCCACAGCCTCAACTCTCATGTGTCTTGACTTCAGTTAACAGGCTACAGAAAAGCAAGATCCTACATACCTTCTACCCATTGCACGATGAGGAAATGTTGACAGAGTTGGGAAATCGCTGGCATGCTCACAGGAGCCTGAGCTTACAACCTATTGGTGAGCAGGTCAAACCTTGAGGGTCACTTGTCTGGTTTTCATGTTGTCTGAACCATTTTACCAGGGAGGTGATTTCCCAAACATTGATCACTATATCCATTCCTTTCCTGTGTGATGGTCACTTGTCAGACCCAAATAGTGTTCTTTCCTTCAAAAATTGGTTAACCCTGTCCAGAATCTTTCAAAATACAAAGTCTGTGACATACTGTGGTGGTCCCAACTATCTCTTATCAGTGTCAAACCTGGAAGGCTCTTATGGTTGTGCTTGGCTTAGTGTTGTAAGATCCTACGAGTTAAAGGTCCTCCACATTAACACTTACTTTAACACTGCAATGAAGTTACGGGGAAACTCCCCTAGTCACCACAACTCCAGCGCCTGTTCGGGTCAATACACCTAACTAGCATGTCTTTCAGACTGTAGGAGGAAACCGGAGCACCCAGAGAAAACCCACGCAGACACAGGGAAGAACATGCAAACTCCACACAGATAGTGACCCAAGCCTGGAATTGAACCCAGGTCCCTGGTGCTGTGAGGCAACAGTGTTAACCACTGTGCCACAGCGCCAGCTCTGACACCCTACACATGGTTAAATGAGATATGATAGTGAGCATATACACTAAATCATGCGATGAAACTGGACTCCTTCATGTAATGTATGGAGAGTGTTGTGTCTTTATTACGATGGGAGTTTCATATATCAAATGGGGTTTGACACAATTAGTAGACTCTCACCTCAGAGTCAAAACACTCTGGGTTTAAGTCCTACTCCAGTGTTTGAGCACAAGAACCAGGCTGATGCTCCAGTACTGCACCGTTGGATATGTCGTTTTTTTTTTGGATGAGTTGTTAGTCCTGCCCTCTCAGGTGGAAGATCCCAGTGACACTATTTTGAAGAAGAGCAGATGAGTTCTCCCCAGCGTCTTGGCCAATATTTATCCCAAAATTAACATTGCAAGTGCAAATTATCTGGCTATTATCACATTGCTGTTTGTGGGAGTTTGCTACGCACAGATTAAGCTGTCTTTCCAACATTATAATAGTGACTATTTTTAGAAGTATTTCATTGGCTTGAAAGCGCTTTGAGACATCAAGTGAAAATTGTCATAGAAATGCAAGTCTTTTTTTTACAATGGAATACAAAGGCTAGTGTGGCATGCAGCATTACAAGGCTTAAATTTGCCATGTTTTTCGACCATGCCTCCCCATTCATTAAGTCTAGTTCTTGATTTTCTCTGAGTAGGCCCCATGCTCAGTAGGGCCTGAGTAGGCCCCAGACCTACTCATAGGAAATCAGGGAGACTAAATGAAGACAAAAACATAAGTAGAGGGGAGAAGGGGCTGCCAAGAGTTGGGTGAAGAAAATTGCCTCATTTTCCTAATGGTGAGGCGGTTTTCCAGGATCTAAGCAGCTAGTCAACAGTATTGTCTTCATATGGCACCCATGATGTGGAGATGCTGCCATTGGACTGGGGTAAGTACAGTAAGAAGTCCCACAACACCAGGTTAAAGTCCAACAGGTTTATTGGAATCACAAGCTTTCGGAGCACTGTTCCTTCATCAGTTGAGTGAAGGAGCAGTGCTCCGAAAGCTCGCGATGCCAGATCAACCTGTTGGTCTTTAGGTTAAAGACTTCACTCACCTGATGAAGGAACAGTGCTCCAAAAGCTCGTGATTCCAATAAACCTGTTGGACTTTAACCTAGTGTTGTGAGACTTCTTACTGTCCATATAGCACAGTAATGCAGCTTGATAATTTTATTTTCATGCTTTTGTTTTACAGATTCAATTTATAGGTATTTTGGTGGTTCTGTTGCCATGTACTTCAGTTTTCTAGAATACTTCACCTGTTCTCTGATGCCAGTGGCAGCCTTTGGTACCATAGTGGTTTCTCTATCAATGGACACGATAGACAAATGCATCCTCTTTTCCTTCCTGAATATGATCTGGTCGACTGTGGTCATGGAGTTATGGAAGCGCCGCAGTTTTGTTCTGTCCTACACTTGGGGCACCATGCAGATGAATAGTCAATTTGAGGAGCCCCGTGTGGATTACAAAGGCCCAATGGGAACAAATCCTATCACCGGTCGCTACCAGCCTTATTACCCTGCATGGAAACGCAAGGTGAAGATCTGGCTCGTTTCTGTGCCAGTACTGTGTTTGTTCCTGGGCTTTTCTCTCTTTGGGATGTTTGTTTTCTTCAGAGCAGAAGCGTGGGTCAAGACCTATCACAGTGAAAACGATGGCTGCTGGGCCTGTGTATTATATTTACCAAGTGTTCTTCACACTCTCTATGTTACTGGCATGAACGCCTTATACAAAGTGATTGCTCAAGTTCTCACTGAATGGGGTAAGTACATGCTGTGAACAGTCAACAGCAAATAATAATCCAGATGCACACTGCCTGTAGAAATATCGGCCAGCATTCCCACATTTCCAGGAAACATTTGGTTACTGATAGTAACATTATGGTTACTTGTGTCCTATTACCACTGATTATGCTAACCTTTCAGAAGTGGGTTGGGATCTTGAGGAAATAAAGTTCACTCTCCTGGTCCCTGCTGAGAGAACAAAAATCATAGGATCACTAAAGAAATTTGTGCTCTATTACTGCACTGTCTGTTAGCTATAACAGTATTGAAGATGGAGAAACTGAAGAATCATGTCATACAATATGCAGAGTTTTTTATGTCAAATCAGTCGCTAGGCAATGCACAGTCTGCTGGCCAGTTCTGTCTGCTTCAATCATAATGACTTTATGCATTTTCTTCTAAGTTTCAGCACTCCTATTCCAACTCAAATCCCTCCAGTTAGAAAGTAGCAGAATGGGGTGCTGTTACAACTGTATTATGTATGTGTCAGCTATGCAGTAGTGCTGTCTCTGTCTCTGTCTGCAGTTTGTGGATTCAAGCACCATTTGAGACTTTGAGGTTTAAACTTCAGTGCAGCACTGAAGGAGAGCTGCAGTGTCTGAGGTATCACCATAGAATAATAAAATCCCTACAGTGCAGAAGGAGGTCACTTGGCCCATTGAGTCTGCACCAACCACAATCCCACCCAGGCCTTTTTCCCCATAACCCCACTTATTTACCCTACTAATCCCCCTGTTACTAAGGAGCAATTTACTGTGGCAAATAACCCATACATCTCAAAGATGATTCACATTCATCCAAATGTTACTTGGTTAATCTAATTGGTGGGGATGTTTGTCTTATCAAGGCTATTCTCTGCATATAGATGTAGGGAACATTAACTGGATCTGAAATACAGGCCCAACCTATATTTATATATATTGCTGCATTTTCTAAAGGAAAATAGTGGCAACACTTTAAAATCTGCTTCATTGGCTATAAAATGCTTGAGGTCATGAATGGCACAATGTAAATGCTAAGCCGTCTTTCTCTTGTACTGGGGCAATGGTTAGGAGACTCCAGTTTGAATTTGAGGTTTGACTACTTGGCACATTCTCCTAAGGAGAACTTAACAAACAGGCCTTTCTGGTTGGAGCAGTCATTGGCAAGAATTTTCCAACAGTTCATGCCAGTGGGATTTTCCCACCCTGCTGCAGTGAACAGAGATTTAGCCTGTCGCCAAATTCTCCAACTTTGCCGCATTGGGAGCGTGGCATGACTGGACGGTAAGATTGCATTCAAATAACCTTCAGAATGTCAGCATTAACAACGTGACAAAGAAATTCACAGTGGCGGAAAGGGTGAGTGTGAAACACCTCTATTTTTCTACATTAGAGGTGCGAGATAAATGAGAATATTTAAGGTAAAAACATTTGATTTATTACTGACACATATTAGCATACAGTGAAAAGTGTTCTTTCTTGCGCGCTATACAGATAAAGCATATCTTTCATAGAGAAGGAAAGGAGAGAGTGCAGAATGTAGTGTTACAGTCTTGGCTAGGGTGTACAGAAAGATCAACTTAATGCAAGGTAGGTCCATTCAAAAGTCTGACAGCAGCAGGGAAGGATCTGTTCTTGAATCGATTGGTACGTGAACTCAGACTTTTGTATCTTTTTCCAGACAGAAGAAGGTGGAAGGGAGAATGTTCAGGGTGCATCAGGTCCTTAATTAAGCTGGCAACTTTACCAAGGCAGCAGGAAGTGTAGGCAGAGTCAATGGATGGAAGTTTTGTGTGGTGGACTGGGTTTCATTCACAACCTTTTGTAGTTTTTGCAGTCTTGGGCAGAGCCATACCAAGCTGTGATACAACCAGAAAGAATGCTTTTTATGGGTGCATCTGTAAAGCCGATGTCATAGCCGATATGCCAAGTTTCCTTAGTCATCTGAGAAAGTAAAGGGGTTGGTGGGCTTTCGTAACTTTACTGTCGGCATGGGGGGGACCAGGACAGATTGGTGATCTGGACACCTAGAAGCTCTCGACCATTTCTACTTCATCCACATTGATGTAGACAGGGGCATGTTCTCCATTATGTTTCCTGAAGTCATTGACCATCTTCTTCATTTTGTTTACATTGAGGGAGAGATTACTATCATTGCACCAGTTCACTAGATTCTCTATCTCATTCCTGTACTCTGTCTCATCATTGTTTGAGATCTGACCCACTACAGTGGTGTCATCAGCAAACTTGAAAATTGAGTTGGAGGGGAGTTTGCCCACACAGTCATAGGTGTGTAAGGAATATAGTAGAAGGCTGAGAACACAGCCTTGTGAGGCACCGATGTTGAGGATGATTGTAGGGGAGGTGCTGTTGCCTATCCTTACTGATTATGGTCTGTGGGTTAGAAAGTTCAGGATCCATTTGCAGAGGAATGAGTTGTGCCCCAGGCCACAGAGTTTGGAGATGAGTTTCACAGAAACTTGTATGGAATAGCTGTACTACTGTTTCACCTCTTGGTGCAGACTAAGGATAACAATGAAGATATAGGGGAGGGCCCAGGAGGATGGGGATGGGGGACAATGAAAGAGGAAGTTGGAGAAATAATAATAAGGTACAATAGGATGACAGATGCAGCTGCAAAAATTTCTTAATTTTTTTTGTATTGCAGAAAATCATCGATTAGAAACTTCTTTCCAAAACCATTTGACAATAAAAGTGTTGGTGGTAAGTACTTTAAATGATTACTCTCTCAGCTTTGAATGACCATGTAGCCTTCTGACAAAGGAAGTTGATTCCCCACCATCCTCCACTAGGAGAAGCACTAAAGTTTTGTGAGGCAGAAGAACGTCTTCTTCAACTTGCACACCAAAGTAAATTCCTGCCCTTAGACCACTTTGGCCGTTTCCTGTAAGGGGATCATGTTAGTACCCCGATGTAATGTGCCTGAATGAACGCAGTGAATGCTATGGCTTAGAATTTGATTGTGTCACACCCATTTTCATTCTTTACAATGGGCCACTCACTATCCAATATGGTTGGTGGGTGCATGTGATTACTCCACTCTGGAAGCATCCAACTTGATATCGCTGAGGGAGTCCGGTAGTTGTTCGGAGTACCTGCCTGAAACTGGACTTTGAACCACAGCATGTGTAATTCAGTGCCCCTGTTCAAGCCCCTTTGCAAAATAGGTTGCAACTTAAGGAGGCATATAGTATACTTGCCTTAATTAGTTGAGGCATAGAGTTTAAGAGCAGGGAGATTGTGCTGGAGCTATATAAAATGATGGTTAGGCCACAGCTAGAATAGTATGCAATTCTGCAATACACATTATAGAGGGATGTAATCGCACTGTAAAGGGTACAGAGGGGATTTAACAGGATGTTGCCGGGAATGGAGAATTTTAGTTGGAGAAATTGAATAGAATGGGCTTGTTTTCCTTGGAACAGAGGAGATTGGGAGGGGGGCGGGTGGCATTATTGAGATGTATAAGATTTGAGGAGCATGGATAGAGTAGACAAGAAAAAATATTCCCCTTTGGTGAAAGGATCAATGACCAGAGGCGTAGATTTACATGAGGGGCAGGAGGTTTAGTGGGAATGTGAGGAAGTTTTTTTTCACCCAGAGGTGGTGGGAAGCTGGAACTCACAGCTTGAAAGGATGTGGAGGCAGAGACCCTCATGATATTAAAGAAGTATTTAGATGTGCACTTGCAATGCCAAGGCTTAAAAGGCTATGGGCCTTGTGCTGGAAGATGGAATTAGGATAATTAGGTGGTTGTCTTTGGCTCAGATGCAGTGGGCCGAGGGGCCTTTTTTTATGCTGTGGATTCCTATGCTGTATGAATCACCAAAGCATGTACACCTTCATTAACACTTTGGAGTAATCTCATCCTCTCAATGTCACGTTGAGAGTTATTGAGAGTATTCAACTCTGTCACTGACACTTTGGGGTAATTTCACTCTCTCTCTCTCTCTGACACTTTGGGGTAATTTCACCTTCTCATTGACACTGCAGGTATTTCATCCACCTGGACTGCCTGATAAAACAATCAGATCGGATTATATTTGCAGTATAATTTCTAAAAGGTTTCACATGATGATACTGCCTTACTAATTTTGCAGTTGCAAAACAATATTTTAAATGTAAGGACACTTATTAATTTTGCTTTTCATTTTCAGTTTCGCTTTGTCAATTGTTTTGCTGCCCTGTTTTATATTTCATTCTACCTCCAGGATCTTGAGCTTCTCAGAAAGGTAAGCATTTTTAAACGTGTCCAGGTACAAAGCACTTTCGCATTTAATTTTAATAAATACAGCAAGCTACCTGGCTTGTAATGATGGTCAGTTGTGATCTACTAGGATCACCTTAATGCTGCCATCAATATACACTTCAGAAAATTGATATTTTTATTCAGGTTGATACAGTCTTTATAAAAATTCATGTAAACTGAAGTCCAGTCACATATTGAGACTAACAATAAGCAGGAGTAAGTTTATTTAGGGCAGTAGATAACAGCAATGGTCTTTCTCTGCCACTATTTTGAATGTCAAGTGGAAATTGATCAAATTACAATCAGTAATTTGTGTAATCAGTAATTTGTGTATTTCATGTCTTTGAATTGATGTGGCCTGTGAAGCCACACACGCCGTGAAAATAAAATAAATTTAATTTAAGAAAGGAAGGCGAAGGAGAATGAAAACATTGAAAAGACATCTTTTGCCATGTGTACCAGATGAAATAATTCCTCAGAGGTCAATGTCCCTTCAGCAGATTCCCTTTATTTACAAACTTATTTCCATTCCTAAGAGTGCTTCAGTAGACCCGACACACCTTGTTATGTACACAGGTGAGACTTCCTGATTGGGTAGGCAATCATTACCTCAATCAGGGAGCTCATATTCCAAGAGGCCAACCTCATGGGCCTAGTTGAGGTCATTACATCAGGCATACTTTCAATAGACTTGTATACTTCACCGTGGAGGAGAAGTATTCTGCTTGCAAACATTGTACAACTCTGAAGTCTGGATTGCCTGGAGCCTGGTGAGGCCATATAGATAATGAGGCTGTTTCCCATTTAAAGAACCCCTACACTCCACCACTACCACCTATTGTTAATTATAGAAAATGATGCTGAAATGGTTTCTGTGATTTTCTAACTGTCCATGGGTTTTAACGCCATTCATTGAAACAAGCTATCTTTAGTAACCTTCAGATTTCTAATTTAAGAGAGAGCTTTCGATTTTTCAGCCTCACCCTTGTTCCTTGTGCCCTAGAATCTTGCATCACTGCTCATTCTTACTCAGATCATCAATCAGCTCATAGAATCCCTAATGCCGTACCTCCACAAGACATTTATTGGAAAAGGGGCAAGTTTGGAGAAAACCTCAATGGAAAATGCACCAGAAATCGACAAAATAAAATCACAGGAACAGTTGTTGCCATTTCCTGTAAGTAGTGTCAGAATCATTATAATCCAACAATAGCAGCCTGCTTCTCTTCCAATATTCAGGCCAGTCTCCTCTCAGGATAAATACTTCTTGAAGAATATATGTGATATGTTTACATTTTCAGCTGCTACTGAATTCAGTCTCCCCCATGACTGGGATTCTGTTGTGGTACATAAAGCAGTGGGAGACAATTTTTTAAAATATTTTTTAATTGAGTGTTCTCGGCAATTACCTGGTAAGCAATTTGTGAATGAAACATACTCATGATGCTTCATTGTGTATTCCGTTGTGTTTTATTTAGTAAATATCTTAAAGTTGTATAATTAAAGAAAGATGTTTACCTTATATTCAAGCTATGTTACTTGGTGGATTGGTCACATTGGGACATCACTGGCTGTCGCTCTGTGTGGTCCTTATTTCAATGACAATTAAGCCAAAATCTTTGAATTGTTGGCCCAGGATTAACTGCTCTTGATTGCATTGGTGGGTTCAGCGATGGGAGCAGAGAATCTTGTAAGTACAGTCAAACACATCTCGTTGACACGATTGTCCCCCCTGTTGTCAGTGATGGGATCTGTTTCCCTGTATTCAATATTGGAAATATAATTTGAATTAATTAGCATATCATTATCAGGCTTCTCCACCTGAATCATCACCCCACCCATCCCCTTAAAAAATCCATCCACATCGGCTTCAGAACAAAGTAAAACCTAACTGGTCTCTCAAGACATACAACTGGTGAGATGACCTCCCATGGGAGCTCAATGTGTGCGCAATGCTCAGGGGTGTCATGCCTGGGTATGGCCCCTGGGCACTTTTACCTGAGAGGGCAGTGCTGTGGGATGCAGGGAGAATGGTTCCATGGTGAACACCTTAGTGCTGGAGTGGCCTTTAAAAATGGCGCATTAACCCTAGAAGATCCAAGTTGCTGTGGCCCCCTCCACCCTTCCCCATCTTGCTGTTTCGTTTTCTAACTGTGAGACTATACGGCGGAGAAAGCTGCCTGCGTCTTTGAGGTTTCAACACCATTTTTTTCACCCAGTATCCACCTTTGCCGATTTCTGGGAAAAGTCAGCCCAAAGATATTATTATTGCAATCCAGTGCAATTCAATATATGCTCCCGTCTCTTCATTTTCCTTAGAGTAGTTTTTGATTCTTTCCAGATGTAGCTACTTTAGCTGACAATTTTCTCCACAGGAGGGCAATATTGCTTCATGGCAGCACTGGGCTCTGTCATTCTCTCGAATCTGTATTTGATTTTCTCTTTTATTTCTGCCCTCATTGTAATAAGTCTTCAGTGGCAGAAGTCCCTCACTAAAATCCCTTTTATTTACAATTCCAACAGCAGTACACAGAGTGCTCTCAGTCAGCAGTCTACCTTTGGGAGTCCCGGAGGAACTGACACAGGAACAATGAGTAAATTTAAGGAGGAGTTAGGCAGAGTTTTAATTGGTAATGGGTTGAAGGGATATGGGGAGAAGGCAGGAAAATGGGGATGAAGAGCATATCAGCCATGATCAAATGACAAAGCAGACTCGATGGGCTGAATGGCCTAATTCTGCTCCTATATCTTATGAAATTATGAACTTATGACACTCCTGGTTAAATACAAGGAAAAGACCCCCTGATTTGGCCTATCAGTTGACTCCTTAATCAGGGAGTTCATATTCCAATAGACCAACTTCAATGGCCTGGTTGAAGTCATTACATTCATTTTCCTCCATACCATTTCAAATGAGGCACTAGCATGGCATTTCTGATAGTGAATTGGAAGTTTTGTAAGAGGTTTTTGTGTGATATTAGCAGAGATACTGGTGGCCACATTGGAATATGGGAGCACCAGAAAGGAGGCTTCCCCATCTGGCATCTTGGGAAAGGTGTGTTGATTGGATACATGGGTTTGGGGGCTCCCAGGTTTTAGGATCATTAAATGGGGAGGTTTAGGGAATGCTGGAGCAGACACTTGGAACAGGGATCACTAGTAGAGGGTGGCATTGGTGTGAGAGGTCCCAGGGTTTAGCAGCAAAGTGTAGCTCTGGACTCAGAGGGAATATGGTCCCAGGTTCTGTAAGACACAGAGAATTTCCTGGGATCTGGAAGTGTGATTGGTGCTCTGAAAGGAAGGAGGCCACAGCGCTGGGATTCAGCTAAGACGGTGCTCTGAGGAAAGGGCAGAATATGGCAGTGTTGGATTTGTTGGGTTATGGCATGTTTGAAGAAGCAGGAACCAGCATCCTGGTTTTATATTGTCGCGCAAGGCGACGATATCTCCATTAATTGTAAAAACTCAAAAAAATGAGTACTGATGAGTTGTAACTTTATTCGCTGCTGGGACAGTTCAAAGTAACATTTTCCCAATCTTTCTTCTCGGAAACTAAAATTGTAATGAAGTCAGTTAGTGTTATTGGGTATCTTAGGAAACACATGGGGAGGGATTTTCCAGGTACGCTGGTCCTAAGACCAGAACTTCCCACCCAAGTTCAACAGAATTTTAAATGGTCCACCTAATTTTCTGTCTCGCCCGCTATGATTCCCATGGCAGGCAGCACAGGGAATTTCCAGCCAGGATCTATGGGTCCCTAATCTTCCTTTTACAAGAAGGGCTTCACAATCATTGGCATTGATAAAAGTTGCAAAAATAACTGAATTTCTCATTTTTGATGAGAGTTCGGAGCTGGCATGAGATGGTTCAAGTCGTAGAGTTACCTGCCAGTCAAACTCAGTCAGATCTATACTGAGTTTTAGCAGCTCTCAATCAGGCTGGGGAAAGGAGCCACTTCATCTCATGGGGATCTTTCCAACTGTTCACGCTACAACACTTCTGTGCTCAGCCAAATCTCTGTTCGCTGCAGCGGGACTGGAGAATCCCATCCGCATGAATGGCTGGAGAATTCTGGCCAGGAAAGCAATGCTTTTTTTAAATATGCTGTGTATCTCATTTGTTTTTGAAGTGGTTCCCTGTTGGTGATTCCTGTTTTCTCTAATTGACCCCTTGATTTGACAGGCACTGTCCTTAGTGTCTTTCACCCAAATATCAAAGGGGAGATGTTGGTGTAGTGGTAATGTTACAGGTCTAATAACAGAGGCTCAGCTAATACTCTGGGGACACATGTTCAAATGCCACCGTGGCAGCTGGCGGAATGTAAATTCAATTAATAAATTTGGAATTGAAAGCTTATCTCAGTAATGATGCGCATGAAATTATCATTAATTGTCATAAAAACTTATCTGGTTCACGAATGCCCTTTAGGGAAGGAAATCTGCCATCTTGCCTGGTCTGGCTTGTATGTAACTCCAGACCCACAGCAGTGCGGTTGACTCTTAACTGCTCTCTGAAATGGCCCAGCAAGCCACACAGTTCAAGGGTACAGAGATTAACACTGCTACCTCACAGTGTCAGGGACCCGGATTCGATTCCTGTCTTAGGTCACTGCCTGTGTAGACTCTGCATGTTCTCCCCATGTCGGCGTGGGTTTCCTCCAGGTTCTCCAATTCCCTCCCTTAGTCCGAAAGACGGCTGGATAGGTGCATTGACCATGCTAAATTCTCCCTCTGTGTAGCAGAACAGGTGCCGGAGTGTGGCGACTAGGGGATTTTTGCAGTACATTCATTGCAGTGTTAATGTAAGCCTACTTGTTACACTAACAAATAACAAAAAAAAGGGATGGGCAACAGATGCTGACCTTGCAATGATGCCCACATCCCATGAATGAATAAATTAAAAATTGATAATATATTCTGGAAGCCGGTGGCTGGAGAAACATCTTAGTGAAAGCACACAAAAACAGAAAACGCTGGAAAATCTCAGCAGGTCTGACAGCATCTGTGGGAGAGAGAATAGAGCCAATGTTTCAAGTCTAGGTGACCCTTCATTAGAGCTAACAGCAAAGAGAATCAGCAGAGATTTATTGGACGAAGGGAATGTAAAGGGAATTTGTCCAATGAACCTCTGCTGACTCTCTTTGCTCTTAGTTTTAGTGAAGGGTCATCTAGACTCAACGTTGGCTCTATTCTCTCAGCACAGAAGCTGTCCGACCTGCTGAGATTTTCCAGCAGTTTCTGTTTTTGTTTCAGATTCCAGCATCCACAGTGTTTTGCTTTTACCTCAGTGAAAGCATGTTCTTTAGTTGAATGATTCCAACAACCTTAAAAGGAATAACTGGGGGACGCTGAATTCTACCACTTGTATCATTGTGTTAATGATATGACTCCGCATCAACAAAGGACTCCCTTTAATTGACTTGACAATATTGTAAAAAATCATTTGAGAGAAGAGTAAATAGTTCCTTCTTCAAAGGGGCCAGAATCCTCTGAAACTGCCCTTCACAAGCAGAGACCTCTAAATCCAATGGGTGGTGGCTGCATTTTCTTCCCCTTTCTTGAGGCAGCCCAATGTCCATCTCAGAGCCCAACAAGATTTGGTATAGTTCATCAAACCTGTGTGGAGTGGGTGTCTTGTCATTGAATGCCCCAGTCAGCAAACTAATACCATAATATCTATGCATAAGATCAGAGCAGAATTAGGCCATTCAGCCCATCGAACTCGCTCCACCATTCGATCATGGCTGATTTGCTCCTCACTTCCATTTTCCTGCCTTCTTCCCATAACCCTTTAACCCATTATCAATTAAAACTCTGTCTAACTCCTCCTTAAATTTACTCACTGTCCCAGCATCCACCGTACTTTGGGGTAGCGAATTCCACAAATTCACAACCCTTTGGGAGAAGTAGTTTCTTCTCAACTCTGTTTTAATTTGGTACCCCTTATCCTAAGACTATGACTCTCATCCTAGAATGCCACATAACAGGAAGCATCCGCTCCATGTCTACTTTATCCATATCTTTCATCGCCTTTATATATCTCAATTTGATCCCCCTTCATTCTTCTAAACTTCAGAAGCATAGGCCAAAACTGTTCAGTCTCTCTTCAATTGTACTAGATGTTTACTGACAAATCCTCCTGCAATCACTGATTTTTTTTTTTGTTTGTCTGTCTAGGGAATGTTCGATGAGTACATGGAGCTGTTTGTTCAGTTTGGTTACATCAGTCTTTTCTCTTGCATTTATCCTCTGACGGCGATCCTGGTCATCGTAAACAACATTGCAGAAATACGAATGGATGCTCTGAAGTTCCGTCATCTCTTTAGAAAACCTTTCATCTCTCCAGCAGCAAATATCGGAGTGTGGCAGGTGAGAAGGGGCACTGCTCAGACTACACCTATACAAATGATGTGTATGTTTTTAACTGAGCAGCCGTTTCTTTCCTTATAGAAGCTATCATCATCAGATGAGTCAAAAAAAATTGCAATTTTGTGCAAAAGTCCATGAAGAAGAACTTGCATATAGCAGTGAGATAACGATCAGATAATCTATATTTTAGTGAGGCTCGCTCAAGGATAAATATTGACCTAGGACACCAAGGAGGACAAACTGCTTTTTATTGAGTAGAGCCTTGAGATCTTTTCTGTTCACCTGAGAGGACAGAAGGTTTCATGTCTCATGTGAAATACAGTAGCTGGAATTCTCCAACCTTGCCTGTGGCTGGGATTCTCCAGTCCCGCTGCAGTGAATGGAGTTTTTGCTGAACGCCAGATTCTCCATTCTCGCTGGCAGCGGTAATGGGGTGAACAAAATCGGTGAGGTTCACTCTTGAATGGTAACTCAGTGCTTAGGTATCAGCCTGGGGAAACCTGCAGTCGTAGCGAAGCTGAATATTCTTGCTTGTCTCTGCAGTTATGATCATGAGAGGAGGGGTAAAAAAATGCCTCCAGGCCTGACAGAGATTTTTTGTGAATTTAGTTCTGTTGAAGCTATTTATTCGATATCAATGCTTAACTATTTCCAAGTGGGTTGCAAAGTAACAAGTCTAGCCTATTTTCTTGAGTGTAAAACAAAAGGGATCAATTTTATTGCCTTAAAAACCACCCAGATAAAGATTTAAAAATGTAAATTCATGTCAGACCTATGACACACAGACGCAGAATTAAACACACACATGCACAAACACGCACATGCACATACAGATGCACACAGACAAGCATGCACACACATACGTGCACATACACACACGCATTGGCAGAATTACAAGATTTACAGTAGGAAATTGCTTTCTGTGTCAAATTAATGCTAACAGCTAAAAACGGGCCCCCTGTTTATGATACTTTTGCTGTTATCTATGGTTACAGCAGAATTTTCTCACAGTAATCTTGAAATTCCAGATTCTAAGTACATGTCAAATTGCAATTGCAGCAGGTGAATTCTTTTTAAAAACATACTCAATCTTGATCAGAAGTTGATGATTTTAGTACCTGAGGTTCCTTTCGATGGAAATTCTCATTGCTGTACCTTTAAACTGTAACAAAAATAGGGTCTTAACAAGGGAGAGAAGGGGAGAGAGAGAGAGTATTACTGCCTCATTGTCTGGTTCTTACAGCCTGCATGTTGTATTAAAAGAGATTTCAAAAATGGTTCTCCAGTCATGTGACTCTCTCCCCATAATGATTTCAGAAGATATTTGCTTAGCTGATAAATGAACCAATGGTGGCTAATGCCCCGTGGCCCATAATTTTTCAACCATTAGCTTCTGAATGATTTACTATCCATCTTGATGAGATAGAAAACACATTTCAATGGGGCTATTGCCCCGATAGATGTTCTGTCTCTGCTTGAGAGACAGGCTTATAGAATTGCAAATGTGAGGTCAGTACAGTTTTTTTAATAAATCTTTTTGAAATAGTTCTTGATATCAGGTGACTGCTGGAAGCCATCTTAAGAAGGTGTTATGGCTTGCTTTTAAAACAATATGTTTGATTAGTCAATGAATTAAAGACAAATGTCATTCATACACAAGTCACATTATCATGATACTGGCAGAGAGATTGAAATCTATTTGTCCTCATTGAATAGAGAGCCTAGGTGACCTCCCTCTCAAAACAATGGATATCAATTGTGAGATGATAGAAATAGCAAGAAACATCAAATTTGATGACTATGGTCATTCTCATGGCCAGTGGCAGGCACTGCCCAAGGGCACTGTCTCCCCCCACGCCCCACCCTTCCCTGACCACCTACGGTACATCAATGGCCTCTGGTCCCACCAGCGAGGCCATTACATCTGATTCCCATTGCTGGGGACCATATGTGATCCTTGCCGGTGAGGATCTCCAAGAGCAAGGCTGTTAAGGCAAGTGAGAGTTAAATCTCAATTTCAGTATTATTAGTGAGCCTGGGTGATTCCAGCCTGGGCTCACTAATAATATTTAAATTCAGATTTAAATATTATAATCAGTTTCGTGACCTTCCTGGGCGTGGGACTGATCATGCTGGCTTTATAGGGCTGATAGTAATCGCGAGAGGTGAGAAACCAGGCGCAAAGAGGTTCTTTGCCTCTATTGCGACCTTACTGGCTTGCCTCGCCGGTTCTCCATGGGATGAGACCTATTTGTTTTTGCATCTAAAGACCAGTGAGCAGGTACCTGCGGCTTAATTTGTGGCTGGCATATCAAAGGTTTGCGACAAAGTTCTTTTAACAAATGCATGCATCTCTCATTATATGTTTTTCCTCCACAGACGGCATTTGAGATGATAGGATACTTGTCAGTTATCACCAACTGTTTTCTAATTAGTATTTCCCCTCAAGTAGAAGAGTATTGTGCAGAAAATAACATAAGCTCGAAGAATATGTTGATCTGGACTGTTGGAGTGGAAGTAAGTTAACGTTCTTAATGTTCACTCTATCTCGCAAGGCCCAATGACAAATCTCAGCAGATAGATGCGCAGCACAACTTCAGCTATGGCAGGGAGAGGAATACAAAGGTTCTGCATGTAATAGTGCTACATATTGGAATGTATCTTTCAAAATTTCATTCTGCTTTGCTCGTTAGTTCTACTATTGACATTCAAAGGGCACAAACAGTCCCTATTGCTCATGGTGAGTTTGTTGGTACCAGCATGATTTTCCCATTAATGCAGTTGTTGATGTAACCAAAACCTTAAAAAAAAATTTGCAGATGTAAGGCAAAAAATGTGATCAAAATTACCAATTCTTTAATCACAGAATTGTACAGTGCAGAAGGAGGCCATTCGGCCCATCGAGTCTGCACCAACCACAATCCCAACCACGCCCTATTTCCATAACCCCATGCATTTACCCTACTTAGTCCCCTTGACACGAATGGGCAATTTACCATGGCCAATCCACTTAATGCGCACATCTTTGGACTGTGGGAAGAAACTGGAACACCCAGAGGAAACCCATGGGTTGTGAAGGACCGTCCTCCAAATCGTAGTGAAACATGACCTTTCGCTCCATCTTTGGGTACCTGAGTGGTGAAATTCTGAAGCTGGTAAGCCACGTGAAACATGAAGTAGGGAGAAAGAGAAGTCACATAGCTTACCATTAATGCCTTTGATCCTCTAGGCCCCAAGCCTGAAAGTGGCAATGGCACAAGACGTGGAGGGAAGCGGGTGACTAAAGGTAGCAGGTGGATCGCTTAAGGGTGCGAAGAGCTGCTTGAACGGCCTGAAATATTCAGCTCACATAATGCATCATAAAGAATGCCTCATTAATTCATAGCAATGGAAATGATAAATAGTGCTATTTTCCCAATCTAGGAAGCTGTCCAGGATAAGTGCAGCTCGCGTAAGAGATGGGAACTATATTCAACTATTCTTCATATATTTCTTTCACTTTGCATATGTCTGTCTCAGCCCAGACAACACTAGATGTAACAATACAGCCAACACTTGGGGAGATTTTGTCTTCACCAGTGTTCAGAGCAGATCACCAGCCCCTTTCTAGAACCCACCTGATTTATCTTTCATTACAATAGACAGAATGAAAAGCAAACCACTTCTATAGTGGTGGCTGCTTGATTTGATCTGATTACCCTCCAGATGATGAATTCAAAAGTTTCAGCCCCAACTTTGCCACATGTGCAATAGAATGCAGGCCAGATTTTCAAATTCCTCGAAGAATCCTCACCGTCAATAAATGTGAGCACAATCTTGCACACCTCTAGGGGATTTTATTAGAGCATTGAATGATACGCATCCAGTGATATTGGTAAAGTTGAAGCTAAGGATCCAGTCTTCCTTTAATTCTGCAAGTTAAGTATGAACTTGCGAAGACTATGTTCCTCTCCTTAGTGTGCTGACAGGTAATGAGGGTGCACTCTTCAATCAGCAGTGAGATCAAATGGTACCAAACACTAGACCTGGCTAAGGAACATAAGATAGTCTTCATCTTGTCTTCCATTCTGACTGATTAGACTGTCAACACTGTAAGGAGCAGCCTGAATTGAATGACCAACAAACATGGAGTTAACATGAGGGGTTGTGAGGATGTCTTTTCCTCACTGTACAATTGAGTCTAAGATTGAGTGCAGTGTTTGGGAGTGTTTGTCTGTCACTTGTCATCATGCAAGAAACTTGTTATAATGCCTATCCCCCACATCTGTTCCTACCCTGCTAAACCATATGTTTTTATCATTGTCGTCTCCGTCCCTTTTCCTTTTGTTTACATCAGTGTGAGAGACACCAGTGCTGGCAAATGGAATGTATTTCTATACTGGGACACTCATTGCTGAGGTCAGGCATGCTCCATGTGATCATAGTGCAATAAGACACCAAGTGAAACTTCCCCTACACTGTCCCCAACGAGGTGCCTTATGGCAGTCTCTCATTGTCATGTCACGTGCACTTAAAGTCACTGTGTTAGGCTGCTAACTAACTCTCAGCACATATTTTTAAAAAATAAAATTTACATAATTGCTGGCTAAGCCAGCGTTTATTGCCCATCCCTAAATGCCCTGAGAAAGTAGTGGTGAGCTGCCTTCTTGAACTGTTGCAACTCTTGGGGTGTAGGTGCACCAACAGTGGTGTTAGAGAGGGAGTTCTAGAATTTTGACCCAGTGACAGCAAAGGAATAATGTGTCAGTATGGTGTGTGACTATGTAACTGATGCCCTCACTCTTCTAGTGGTAGAGGTAGCAGGACTGAAAGATGCAATCAAAGATGCCTTGGTGAGTTCCTGCAGTTCATCTTGTTGATGGTACACACAGCTGCCACTGGTCATTGATGGTGGAAGAAGTGAATGTTTAAGGTAGTGGATGGGGTGCTGATCAAGCAGGCTGCTTTGTCCTGGTTGGTGTTGAGCATTCTGTGTTGTTGGGTCTGCACTCATCCATGCCAATGGAAAGTATTCCATCACACTCCTGACTTGTGTCTTGTTGATGGTAGACAGATATTGGGAAGTCAGGAGGTGAGTTACTCCCTGCAAAATTCCTAACCTCTGACCTGTTCCTGTAGCCACAGGGCGCAATCTTACCTGTCTTTCATCCATGTTCCTCTTGTAGCAAAGTTGGAGAATTTGGCGGCCAGCCAAATCTCTGTTCACTGTGGTGGGATGGGAAAAGCCCGCTGGCACGAACAGTGGTAAGATTCTGGCCAGAGTATTTATACGACTAGTCCAGTTCAGTTTCTCACCAGTGGTAACCTCCAGGATGTTGATAGTAATTCTAAATGCCAAATCATAGAATCAGAGAATCCCTACAGTACAGAAGGAGGCCATTTGTCCCATTGGGTTTGCACTGACCACAATCCCACCCAGGCCCTATTCCCATAACCCCACACATTTACCCTGCTAATCCCCCTGACGCTAGAGTCAATTTAACATGGCCAATCAACCTAACCAGCGCATTTTTTAGGCATTTGTGGTAGGAAACTGGAGCACCCGGAGGAAACCCATGCAGACACGGGGAGAAAGTGCAAACTCCACACACAGTGATCTGAGGCTGGAATTGAACCAGGTCCCTGGCGTTGTGAGGCAGCAGTGCTAACCACTGTGCCGCCTAGGAATCTAGGAAGCTGTCCAGGGTAAGCGCAGCTCACATAAGAGATCTTAAGCAACGTTAAGAAATGTTAGCAATTCTGGGCTAAGTGTTGTTCTTATAATGAGCAAGGTGGAAACTGCTCAGGCTTTTTCCACAAAGGACCCCTACATCTGGGCAAAGAGGAAACCTATTCCCCATTATATGGGATGTATTGAAACTTGGATCCTTGAAGAGAAATGGCAATATTCCCATTGCTTTTCTCTATTAGCCGCTCCACAGCATCCTTGGTCATCCTATTTTCTCCATGGACTTCCCTGCCATCTCCAAGAACACATAGCGCTGAAAGAAAACTGCTGTACCTATAATTAAACAAGCCAGGATCCTCTTTCTGAAACTGTCATTAGTAAAAGATAAAAATCAATATAATTGAAAAGATGACTGACTCTCCAGTACCTGAAGATAGACATATACCCTTAGGATGGACCAGAATCTTGGCAAACAAACTCAGTTCTCTTGTGATCACAGAAGAATAGTCTGCCTATCAGACTCACATGGATCAGACAATGCCCTGTCATTTGAGCTATTTTTGCAGTTCAGCTCCTTTAATGAACATAAAGATTGTCCACTCCTCACTCAATAAACTCTTTCATTAACGGAGAAGTGAAAATAGAAATAGTTTGAAATTCACAGCAGGACCATTGGTGCCTAAAATGAGAGCAGCCAGGTTGGGGATGGCATGGTGCCTCATAGTGCCAGGGACCAGGTTCAATTCCCAGCTTGGATCACTGTCTATGTGGAGACTGTACTTTTTCCCCGAGTCTGTGTGGGTTTCCTCTGAGTGCTCTGGTTTCCTCCCAGAGTCCAAAAGATGTGCTGTTTAGATGCATTCGCCATGCTAAATTCTCCTTCAGTGTACCCGAACAGGCACCAGAGTGTGGTGACTAGAGGATTTTCACAGCATTAATTGCAGTGTTAGTGTA
The DNA here is from genome assembly GCF_965287045.1 of Carcharhinus amblyrhynchos. Lineage (NCBI taxonomy): Eukaryota > Metazoa > Chordata > Chondrichthyes > Carcharhiniformes > Carcharhinidae > Carcharhinus > Carcharhinus amblyrhynchos. Next base: position 49,576,662 of record NC_137327.1, read on the forward strand.
AGACTACATGTGACACAAATAAATAAACTTAAAACTTTGATGTTTCTGAACAGAAGCACTCCTCCTTTCAGATGCCAACTGATCAGCTCATGTACATAGCTTTCATTCTGGAATTTAGACTATTTGAACTATTTATTGTTCTTGCCCCATTCAACCTGACTGTTGCAAAACATCTTTGAGTGATGTTATATTGATATCCCTTAATGGGAAATGTGTCACCTGATCCAGTTTCACTTGTGCTTTGAGCCGAGGACACACACGCAGCTCTGATGTTTAATAGTTCCCTGGAGTGGGTAGTCGATGGTATCGCCTGTTCTGACTCTTCTGCAGCTATGCTCACTGCTGGGTGTCACTGGAAAAGGAGCACGCTGTGGCCATTAGCACAATCGAGGCCTTCTGTGCCCAGTGGGCACCTCAGGGGTTGTGGTGTTTTACCGACCCTTTTTTAATCACATTTTATTTTGATGTTTTAAGTTTCCTTTGAGATTCTGTTTACTTTGATGCAGTGCCCTTTTAAGGGGCTGCCTTTTAATTTATCCCTCGATTTGTTGATTTACTTTATTTGGTTACCCAGAAGAAACACTTAGCTCTAATGTCTTCAAACTTTATACCAATGTAAAACAGTTCTCATGTTCCTGGTGTTAATAACTGAACACACAACACGATTTCCCAACCTATTATGTGTGATTGGTGCCTTGTGTCTTGCACAGTAATTATAGCACTATAATAACACAACATTGTCTCGAGTTCTTCAGTTGACAGGTTTACTCTGTTCCATTGTTTCTATGTTTCAGCATGCCTTGCTGGCTATAAAGGTTCTTTTAGCATTTGGTATTCCTGACATTCCACAGTGGGTGCAGCTGAGGATTGACAGAGTGGAATATCAGTCCCTTCAAGCCCTCAAGCACAAGGTAAATCATTAATTAACTTTGAAGGGGAAAAGAACCAAAGAATTCCTTTCAACAATTTGCAGCGATAGAGGAACACAATGGGGTGACACGATGGTACAGCGGTTAGCACTGCTGCCTCACAGCGACAGGGACCCAGGTTCAATTCCCAGCTTGGGTCATTGTCTGTGCGGAGTCTGCACATTCTCCCTACGTCTGTGTGGGTTTCCTCCCTCAGTGTACCGAACAGGCACGGAGTGTGGCAATTAGGGGATTTTCAAAGTGACTTCATTGCAGTGTTAATGTAAGCCTACTTGTGACATTGATAAATAAACTTAAAACCAGTGGAGAAGAATGCCCCAAGATGCTCAACGGGCTTGGGGGTGGATTGGGGGATCTTGGGCCTAAAGTTAGTAGTATATTTTGATAAGGTTCAATGAAGTAAGGTGGGACAATGCTCACTTGGAACACAAAGACTGGTCTGGTTCAATGGGCTGAGTGATCTGTGCCTGTGTTGTACAGGCTGTATGATTCTAAGGAAACATTTGAATCATGGAAAATCCAGGATCAAATCAGAAGCACAGTAATCAGCAGCTCTGCAAGTGTTAGAGATTCAGTTGGTTCTGCTACAGGGTGCCTAGAGTCTGATCATTAATGTTTCAGACCGGGTAATATTCTATACTCAGCAGGTGGATATACATGTCTCCCCAGGACAATTGCAACTCCTATTTACTAAACAGTTTTCTCATAATACAAAACAACAACTTGCATTTATGTGAGAGCGCAAGAAATCGAACCTGAACTCCACAATTTGGTCCTTCCAGCCTGTTCTGCCATTCACTATGGTCATGTCTGACCCTCTACCTCAGCCTCACCTTCCTGCACTATCCCCATAATGCCTTAATTCCCTTAGTAACCCAAAGATCTCTCAACCCATTTTAAATGCATAATGCTCCCTTTTCAAAAAAAATCAGCCATGACTTTATTGAATGATGGAGCAGGCTCGATGGGCCGAATGGCCTACCTTTCCTGTGCCTGAAGATCTTCTGAATATGCTCAAGAATTGAGCATCCACTGCCCCCCCTCCCCCTGCACCACGGTAAAGAAATTCAAAGAATCAGAACCCTTTTAGTGAAGAAATTTCTCCTAATTTCTTCTCTATCTTAAATAGCTGACCCCTTATTCCTGTTTATTGATTTTTAACATGGTAAAACTTCCCAGTTCACTTCACAGGAGTGTAGTCAGCCAAAAAATGACACCAAGCCCAAAAATGGGGAATAAAGATGGGTTTGGTTAAAGAGGTAACTTCTGAAGCACATCTTAAAGGAAGAGAGAGAATTGGAGGCAGAGGGGTTCCAGAGTTTGGAGTCTGAACGACTGAAGGCACAACTGCCAATGCTGGAAGAAAGACTGGACAAAAGAGGCTCATTTCTAAATGACCATCCAAATTTAAATGCTCCTTATTTTCCTCCCTGTTTTAGTTGGCTGAGGTGGATAAAGGACAGGTCAGAGTAACCAAGGAAAAACAAATATGTTCTGATGGAATCGCAATGTCTGCTTCAACTGAGAACTCGCTGCACACCAGCAACAGGCAGCTGAATTTACTATAACCACCCTGTTACTGTGCAAATATACAGCCAGAGAAATGATCACTTCTATCAACATACAATATTTACTATAACCACCCTGTAACTGTGCAAATACACAGCCAGAGAAACGATCACTTCTATCAACATACAATATTTACTATAACCACCCTGTAACGGTGCAAATACACAGCCAGAGAAACGATCACTTCTATCAACATACAATATTTTTGCCTCAGAATCTACCTCTGCCCCTCCACCATTTATTATCACAGAGCTGATGTTGCTTTTGTATAATACAGCAACTCCTTTGTTATTGTACAGTTTCTGACGATTTGCACAAATATATATCTAAACGAGCTACTGATAAATGACACTCCCCGCAGCAAGAGCTCTGGATTCAACTTTTATTTCTTGCTTTGTATTTTGATTAAAGCAATAACTTGCCACAACTGTAAATCATCACAGGCGTGGGCAACACACAAGAGCCTCCATAGAGGAAGGGTGGCAGCGTAATCAGTTTCCCTTTCACGAATCTGTTGATTGAGAGGATCAGTCTGAAATCCTCTTTATTTCTGAATAGCTACTAAAAATGCCATCCCATTCAACAAAATCCTTTTTCCAGCTGATTTTCTAATATTGAGTGTTTCTTTGTGCCTGCTATAAGATGAAATACCAAAAACATAAGTTTTCAAAGAAAAATATCCTTGGACATACTTCTTATGTAAATACAGCATTCCACATATTGAATGATCTGATCAATGGTAGTTTATCTTACTGTCTGGTCCTCTCAGGGTGGCATGGTGGCACAGTGGTTAGCACTGCTGCCTCATAGTGCCAGGGACGCGGGTTCGATTCTGACCTCGGTACATGTCTGCGTGGGTTTCCTCCGGGTGCTCTGATTTCCTCCCACAGTCCAAAGATGTGAGGGTTAGGTTGACTGGCCATGCTAAATTGACCCTAGTGTCAGGAGATTAGCAGGGTAAATATGTGGAGTTATGGAAATAGGACCTGTCTAGATTGTGGTCAGTGCAGACTCGATTGGTCGAATGGCCTTCTCCTGCACTGTAGGAATTCTATGATTCTCTCGTCTGCAGTTGGTGACAGTTCTTGCCCTGTGGCCCTGACTGATGGTTATGTCCTTACTCAGTGACCCTCTGATTGATGCTTCTGTTATTTACCCTATGGGACTAACAATCCTTATGGTGTGACATTCTTTACTTTGTGGCAATCTGACTTGGGGCTTCAGTTCCTTATCCTTTGGTCCTCTGAACAATGGCAGTGTTTATCATGCTGTGGTAAATTAGCATTGTTTCAATGGTAACACTGATAAACATCCTGTCCGTAATCATAAAAGCAGAATCACTGCAACATCCTTGTCATTTCATTTCTCCAGACCCCACCCTATCCTTAACATTCGATTGGAGCTTCCCCTGTTCCATCCCCCTCCCCCTTTACAACAGCATAAAATTCATCACAGCTCTGAACTCGAAACATTAACTCTGTTTCTCTCTCCCCAAATGCTAGCAGACCTGCTGAGCTTTTTCAGCATTTTCTTTTCATTTCTTTGGAATAGAAGCGCAGAAGAGGCCATTTGGACCCTCAAGTCTGCACCGATGTTTGACAGAGTATCTTACTTAGGCCCTCTGCCCCACCCTATCCCTGTTATCCCACACAGTTACCACGTATAACCTATTTAACCTACACATCTTTGGACACTACGAGACACTAAGAGCTTCTGTCAGTAATGATTGTTGCCGTTGGCCACAAAGTCTTTTTGGCTTTAAAACCTTTACAAACACCCACCATGTGTGACTTTGAGAAAATGTAAAATATTCCCATTCAGTGATTTGTGACTCATTATGGATCTGTTGTAACACCTCCTCTGTGTACCATTGGAAGTGTGTAGGAACTTTACGAAATTGCTTACATCTGAGAGGAAATGATATTCCAAGGGATTCTGCGTTGAAAGACTGAAAGAAATAAGAAGGTTGATGCTCCTTCTATAATTTTGAGTGCAGTATAAACGTAGTCCAAGTAATGTATTAGTTGTTTATTTATTATTTTTCCAATACTACTGTAGTGTATCTTGGGAGAGAACATAAGAACATAAGAAATAGGAGCAGGAGTAGGCCATCTAGCCCTTCAAGCCTGCCCCGCCATTCAATAAGATCATGGCTGATCTGTCGTGTCTCAGTTCCACATTCCCGCCCTCTCCCCATAACCCTTAATTCCCTCTCTAATCAAAAACCCATCAACCCACGTCTTAAAAATATTTAGCGAGGCAGCCTCCACCACTTCAACGGGCAGAGAATTCCAGAGATTCACCACCCTTTGAATGAAGAAGTTCCTCCTCAACTCTGTTCTAAACCGCCCCCCACTTTATCTTGAGGCTGTGCCCCCTAGTCCTGCTATCCTTTCTGAGCAGGAAGAGTCACTCCACCTCTATCCTATCCATCCCATTCATCATCTTATACGTCTCAATGAGATCTCCCCTCATTCTTCTAAACTCTAACGAGTACAAGCCTAATTTATTCAGCCTCTCCTCATAGCTCAACCCCCTCAACTCCGGCATCAGCCTAGTAAACCTCCTCTGCACTCCCTCCAAGGCCAAAATATCCTTGCGTAAGTACGAGAGTATGATGATGAATGGGATGGATAGGATAGAGGTGGAGACACTCTTCCTGCTCAGAAAGGACAGTAGGACTAGGGGGCACAGCCTCAAGATAAAGGGGGAGCGGTTTAGAACGGAGTTGAGGAGGAACTTCTTCACTCAAAGGGTGGTGAATCTCTGGAATTCTCTGCCCGTTGAAGTGGTGGAGGCTGCCTCGCTAAATATTTTTAAGACGCGGGTTGATGGGTTTTTGATAAGTGAGGGATTAAGGGTTATGGGGCGAGGGTGGGAATGTGGAACTGAGCCACGACAGACCAGCCATGATCTTATTGAATGGCGGGGCAGGCTCGAAGGGCTAGATGGCCTACTCCTGCTCCTATTTCTTATGTTCTTATGTTCTTATATTATGTTCTTATGTGCTGGATTTTCTCATGTACTGTATATCATGACAAATAAAGCACAAAGTAATAAGGTCCCTTGTTATTTCAGTGATTTCAAGTGAATCCAAGATTGGATGTTGACTCTTTGACTGTTGTTATCCTACACTTACAGCTCTTTGACCAGCTCATGAGAGCTTATTTTTAAATTTATTGGTCAGGACGCAATGCGCAGAATATGTCCAAGTTTCCCACTGGGAAAACCTTCTGCCAGGAGGCATTATATCCATGGGATGTAATGTGACACAAAGGGGGCCTGAGTTATACTGTGAGTTGCTTTTTTCCAAACTCTTCCCCAGGAACACACTGGATCCAGTATGTAAACAAGGAGGTGTGCTCCCTTAGTGGGATCCATCTCAGGTGGTAGGTAAAATGTTAGAATCCGTCATTAAGGAGGAAATTGCGAGGCATCTTGAAGGGAATTGCTTGATAGGGCAGACGCAACACGGTTTCATTAAAGGGAAGTCGTGTCTGACAAATTTACTGGAGTTCTATGAGGATGTGTCTAGGGCGGTGGATAGAGGAGAGCCGGTGGATGTGGTCTTTCTGGATTTTCAGAAGGCGTTTGATAAGGTACCTCACAAGAGGTTACTGCAGAAGGTCAGAGGACATGGAGTTGGGGGTAGGGTGTTAGCGTGGATAGAGGATTGGTTGTCAAATAGGAGGCAGAGAGTGGGGGTCAATGGGTGCTATTCAGATTGGCGGTTGGTGACTAGTGGGGTGCCCCAGGGGTCGGTGCTGGGGCCTCAGCTATTTACCATTTATATAGATGATCTGGAGGAGGGAACCGAGTGTAGGGTGTCGAAATTTACTGATGACACCAAGATTGGGGGAAAGGCAAATTGTGCGGAGGGTGTGGAGAGTCTGCAGAAGGATCTAGATAGGCTGGGCGAATGGGCCAGGAAATGGCAAATGGAATTTAATGTTGGCAAGTGTGAGGTGGTCCACTTTGGTAGGAATAATGGTAGGAAGGACTATTACTTACGTGGCGAAAAACTGCAGCAGGCGACGGTGCAGAGGGACCTCGGGGTCCTTGTGCATGAGTCGCAAAAACCCAGCCTGCAGGTGCAGCAGGTGGTCAGGAAGGCGAATGGGATGCTGGCCTTCATAGCGAGGGGGATTGAATATAAAAGTAGGGAGGTCTTGCTGCAGCTGTATAGGGCATTGGTGAGGCCGCAGCTGGAGTACTGTGTGCAGTTTTGGGCGCCGCACCTGCGCAAGGATATTTTGGCCTTGGAGGGAGTGCAGAGGAGGTTTACTGGGCTGATACTGGAGTTGAGGGGGTTGAGCTATGAGGAGAGGCTGAATAAACTAGGCTTGTACTCGTTAGAGTTTAGAAGAATGAGGGGAGATCTCATTGAGACGTATAAGATGATGAATGGGATGGATAGGATAGAGGTGGAAAGACTCTTCCCGCTCAAAAAAGACAGTAGGACTAGGGGGCACAGCCTCAAGATAAAGGGGGGGCGGTTTAGAACGGAGTTGAGGAGGAACTTCTTCACTCAAAGGGTGGTGAATATCTGGAATTCTCTGCCCGTTGAAGTGGTGGAGGCTGCCTCGCTAAATATTTTTAAGACGCGGGTTGATGGGTTTTTGATAAGAGAGGGGATGAAGGGTTATGGGGAGAGGGCGGCAAAGTGGAACTGAGCCACGACAGATCAGCCATGATCTTATTGAATGGCGGGGCAGGCTCGAAGGGCCAGATGGCCTACTCCTGCTCCTATTTCTTATGTTCTTATGTTCTTATGAAATGGAAGATGAGTGAATAGTAAACTGTTAACATTGTAGATATTAATCTTCATACAAAATCCAATCACTTGTGCAGTTGTGAGCTGAATCACTCACTTGACTTCCATTTTAGCACCAATTACTGGGAAATGACTGAGGAAAAAAAGATGTAAAGCATGAACTCTCAAATTTATCCTGAGGGAATTTTCCTAAGAAAAAGCAACTTAAATATTATTTCAATGCTCAAAAGCAACCCTATAAACAGCTTAAGAGCAAGGACCGATTTCCCCCATATTGCATACAGTACATCAAGAAAGCATTTATTATTTATTTTCTACGACCCAATCACAAAATACTTGCTTCACCTTTAAGCAAGTTTTTTTTATACAGAGGGTGGTAAGTGCCTAGAATGCGCTGATGTGGAGATGCCAGCGTTGGACTGGGGTGGGCATAGTAAGAAGTCTCAACAGCAGATTAAAGTTCAACAGGTTTATTTGGTAGCAGAAGCTTTCAGACTCTTGCTTCTTCTTCAGGTGAGTGAGGAGTTGTGTTCACAAACAGGGCACATATAGACACAAACTCAATTTACAAGATAATGGTTGGAATGCGAGTCTTTACAGGTAATCAAGTCTTAAAGGTACAGACAATGTGAGTGGACAGAGTGTTAAGCACAGGTTAAAGAGATGTGTATTGTCTCCAGCCAGGACAGTTACTGAGATTTTGCAAGCCTAGGCATGTCGTAGAGGTTACAGATAGTGTGACATGAACCTAAGATCCCAGTTAAGGCTGTCCTCATGTGTGCAGAACTTGGCTATCAGTTTCTGCTCAGCAACTCTGCGTTGTCATGTGTCATGAAGGCCACCTTGGAGAACGCTTACCTGAAGATCAGAGGCTAAATGCCCGTGATTGCTGAAGTGTTCCCCAACCGGAAGAGAACGCTTCTGCCTGGTGATTGTCAAGCAGTGTTCATTCATCCGTTGCCGTAGTATCTGCATGATCTCCCCCATGTACCATGCCTCGGGACATCTTTTCCTGCAGCATATCAGGTAGATAATGTTGACCGAGTTGCAAGAGTATGTATTGTGTACCTGATGGATGGTGTTCTCACGTGGGATGGCACCCATGTCGATGATCTGGCACATCTTTCAGAGATTGCTGTGGCAGGGTTGTGTGGTATTGTGGTCACTGTTCTCCTGAAGGCTGGGTAGTTTGCTGCGGACAATGGTCTGTTTGTGGTCGTGCGGTTGTTTGAAGGTAAGAAGTGGGGGTGTGGGGATGACCTTGGCGAGATGTTCATCTTCATCGATGACACGTTGAAGAGTCCGGAGAAGATGTCATAGCTTCTCCACCCCGGGAAAGTACTGAACGATGAAAGGTACTCTGTCCACCATGTCCCATGTTTGTCTTCTGAGGAGGTCAGTGTGGTTTTTTGCTGTGGTGCATCGGAACTGTCGATCTATGAGTTGAATGCCATATCCTGTTCTTGTGAGGGCATCTTTCAGCGTCTGTAGGTGCCTGTTGTGATCCTCCTCATCTGAGCAGATCCAGTGTATATGGAATGTGCTGCCAGAGGAAGTGGTAGAAGCAAATACAATGGCAACGTTTGAGAGACACCTTGACAGATACCTGAGCAGGTAGGGAATCGAGCGATACGGACCTCTCCATGGCAGTCATTAACCATTCCATGGAGGAAGCCATTCACTTGCATGCTAAAACCACAACTGAACTCATGGCTTGTGTTATGGACATGGGAGGAGAGATAAACTGAGCCCTTCAATTGTCTTCTCTTATTAGTTATAAACAGTGTGGGTCTTTTTTTGGAAATGTGTGTTTAACCCCATTTTAGCTTGATGTCAATTTAAGAACCCAGCACCAGACTATCATGGGTTTAGCAATAAAGAAAATGAATTATTCCCACTCACCTCCAGCCTAATTGCTCCATCATTCACTCAGCACTCACACATACACAACTGAAAAAATATAGTTAACGAGAGTGGAGAACTTTTACAAACTGCAAACAAAAGAATAGTTTTAGTTTTCATGTCTAGCTTCTTGTAAGAAAACTATCTATGCTGTAGGAAAGCTATCTTTGCTGTTCCGGTAAAGAAATAAGTCTTTTCCACTCCTTGTAGTTTAGATGATTCAAGATAGCTGGAGTCAGATATCAAGATCATTGTAGAATCTCCTCTGAGAGATGAATGTTCAGCAGGTTATGAAGTTAGGCCCTTGTGGCTTTTGTTACTGGAAGTCCAATCTGTTTGCAGCTGGCATCATTTGTAGCCAGTTTTGTAATCAGACCTGGAGGTTGATCCAAGTTCTTAAAAGACAAAGATGGCACACCCTTTTACTGTAGCTGCTGTCTTTTTTGGTGTCTTTGGCAAGCTTTCTAGGTCTTTTTCCAGGTCCTGTTATATTAAATATTTCAGTATCAGAGGACAGTTTTAATCACATGATCAACGGCTGCTGTCCATACAGAATGGTTCAAAGCTAAAAGGCCATTATATCCAATAATACTAGATAAATGGTGATCTTTCACACTAACTTACTCATCAGATTTCTTTTGTGAAGCATTGATCCTAGAAATGAAAAGTCTAAATGTTGATTGACTTTAGATTTTGGGTAATCACCGCCAACTGCACTCTCCTGCAAATCTGTACAACTTTCACAATAGAAAGTAGCCCCATACATAGTGTGGCACAGTGGCACTGTGGTTAGCACTGCTGTCTGAAAGCTCCAGAGACCTGGGTTCGATTTCCAGCTTGGGTTATTGCCTGTGTAGAGTTTGCATGTTTTCCCGTGTCTGTGTGGTTTCCTCCGGATGCTCCACTTTCCTCCCACAGTCCAAAAATGTGCGAGTTCAGGGCATTGGCCATGCTAAATTGCTCCTTAGTGTCCTGGGATGCGTAGGTTAGAGGGATTAGTGGGGTAAATATGTCGGGTTATGGAGATAGGGCCTACATGAGATTATTGTCAGTGCAGATTTGATGGGCCAAATGGCCTCCTTCCGCACTGCAGAATTTCTATGTTTTTTCAGACCATATATCCCATTTGGTGCTGATGCCTGGAACCTTGAACATTTACATGGCTTGACGCCATCATGACTGCCACTTTGCAGCAACTTAATCTTACGGAGAATGGAAGGTCTTTGTCCATTTTGTGGCATTGGTCCCAATTTCACTTGTGGACCCCACAGCTGCTAACCTTCATTTCAATCTCCATCCACGCCGCCTCAGTCAGTTGGGATGGCCTCCTCCTGTCATTGCTGGGAAACAGGATATCTTACCATTCCCGTACAATCAGAGAAGAATCTGCAAGAAGCATTGAACAACCCTGGGGCCACTCAGCCTCTTGTGCTGAGATATCAGGCAGAAGTAGCAGATGGCTGCAGCTTTCTGGGGTAGAGGGTGTTCAGAACAGCAGTTTGCAGCAAAAGTTGGACTTTCAAAAGATCCACTTACATTCAGACTGCTGCTGCCAGGTTGCAGGGAGTGTATGCCTGGTGCCTTTGAAATATGGTGCCTGGACCTCTGACATCACAACCTAATGGTGGGCTACTTGACCTCCTGCCATGGTTATTCATTCAGTCTCTGAGGTCACTTCCAGTTCAGTCATCAGCACACTTGGCGTGACTGTTTGATTCCGCCCAGTATTAGCATTAAGTCTTCCAACATTAACAGCTACATAAAAAAGCACAGCAAAATAATTAGGCTGATTTGACATTTGAAATTCCCCTGACAATCTCTCTTTGAAATCTACTCCTCTTTCAGGCACCTGAATCTTCAGCTGTAGCCTCTCAAAGCTGAATGAAGGGACTATAAATAAGCTAGGCTGCGTTTCGCCAAACAAGGCATGGGATTATTGATGTGCAATTTGATCAGCAAGTTGTGGTATGGAAGAGATACCATGTGAATGGCAAAGTGAACACTGGTCGTTTGCCTTATTGCGTTGTTAGCCTCGTCTAAACAAACATCTCACCTTCAGCATTCCAGTGAGTTTGAAGAAGCCTTTCCAGGTTAATTTCCCATTAAAGTTGGCGCGAAAGGTTAAGCTACATAATTAATAGCATAAAATTTCTTTTCACGATATAATAGTTGTTAATGATTGCCAATTAACTGCAACGTTCCATTCACAGCATTTCATTCCTTCAGGTAGCAGATTGTTGTCGAAGATTTTAAAGGTCAGATATAATTTTTTCTTAATTTTTCTCTCTGGATCTCTCTCTGAATTCACAGATTTTCCTATTTTCTTCCTGTTTCCGAATTCACCCACTCCAATTCATCTTTCTCCCAATTCCTTACTCTGTAATTTCTCCATTTTTAAATGTCAAATCTTAAGTTTCCTTTGTTAACCAAGATGCCTGAATCAACCCTATTATCAACTCACAATTCCAAGAAGCAATGGAGCATAACAACTTGGGGCTGAAGGTTGCTGGAAAAAGTATTAGGTGTCACTACTCCAGGCAACCTATTGCAGCAACGGTATTTATTACAGAGAGAGGACACAGCTGCTCACACTGGGTCAAGTTCCAGATGTAACACTATTATTAAAAGAGCTATTATGTCAGACCCATGAACTTCTGCATTCAGTATCTCAGAATCAGGAGCATCTACACTCATTGTTGCTGCAATAGGTTGAACATCTGCACTCATTGTCTCAGACCTAGGAATATCTACACTCACTGTCACAGCCCCATGAACATCTGCACTCACTGTCTCAGATTCAGGGACATCTACATTCATCGTCACAGCCCCATGAACATCTGCACCCACTGTCTCAGACTTAGGAACATCTGTACTCACTGTCTCAGATTCAGGAACATCTGCACTCACAGTCACAGACTCAGGAAAATCTGTACTCACTGTCTCAGACCCAGGAATGCCTGCACTCCAGTAGGCTGTTATTTCTACAAAATGAAAACCACTTTCTCAGGTAAGTGCAGTGGGCAGAAATTGTAGATTTGCCCACTCCATCATAGCAAATTTTGTTTGAAAAAGACAGACTGAGGAAAATGCAAGTAACAGGCAACAAAATGCTCAACTTAAAGCTACTTATAGGTCAGAGAGATGTATTGTCTCAGATCCTAACACAAAGGCCAATTCATTTCTTTCAGAATGCTTCTAACCCAGTTTCATTTAAAATTCACTATCTAATAGCCTATACGAAGCTTCATTAGATGAGATATAATTGAGGGATTTATTTAATCTGACCATTTTCTTATAAAATCATGATGTCATGGCTCTTTCTGAGTTGTGAAGCAGATGTGGCTGTGATGCTAATTTATCATTGTCTGTTGATGAGCACATTCTGTAATTGCTTTGTCCCGATTTGCAATTAATATTTTGTACTGTTGGCCGAAAGTGGCTGACTGTGTTTGTATGACCAGATGTTGACATTTCATTCCGACAGTCTATGCAATGTAATCCTTCCCCGGTTCCATGCTAATTTCCTCTAGCTTCACGCCAGCTGAATAACTGCAGCTTTTACTTGCTATCCAAAAAGTCAAAGTAGCTTCACAGTAACTGTTCTCTTTTCATTCAACAATTCTCAGGAAATTGCTGAATGAGAATGTTGTTGCCACCTTTTTGGAATTTGCCATTCAGGAAGTTCTCCAACTTGGAACAGTCCCAGACAAGCTGAATTGTCAAATCTGGTCGGAAACTGTGAAACACTCAGATGTTGAGCCATATGTCAGCATTACTATCAAAGGAAATACAGTGATCAAAGCAACATTACAACTAAACAATCATCCCCAACAATAACACAGCAAGTGAAAAGATTGTAATGGAGAGCATGAGAATAGCACGGTGACACACTGGTTAGCACTGGTGCCTCACAGCTCCAGGGAACCGGGTTTAATTCTGGCCTCGGGTGACTGTCTGTTCCAAGTTTGCACATTCTTCCTGTATCTGTGTCGGTTTCCTCCCACAGTCCAAAGATTATGCAGGTTAGGTAAATTGGCCTTGTTAAATTGCTCGTTGGTGTCCAAAGATGTGTAGGTTAGGGGAATTAGTGGGGTAAATGCGTGGGGTTACAGCAATAGGGCAAGAGGTGAGCCTGGCTAAGATGCTGTATTGGAGAGCCAGCGCAGACTCAGTGGGCTGAATGGCCTCTTCTGCATTAGAGGGATTCTATGATTCTATGAAATGAAACACTGCTTTCTTTCAGTAAAAGGGTGCAAACCTCAACCTGGGAGCTGTACATGCTAAGGACAATTCAATACCTTCAATTGCATTTGTCAATCAATAGATTAACAGCCAGATCCCAAGCATACAGTTACACTGGATAAAGTTAATTTTCATTGAACTAGTTTTAAGATTCACAATAGCTAACGGAAGACCATTATTGTCTTCCAAACAATCAATAATTGCACTCATCAAAGAAACAAGCTGAATTATGGCATCTGTTGAATTCCATTTTGCTCCAGCAGTTCTGAAGTCATTCAGATAATCAGAAGGCATGGGAGATGGGTATTTGTTGAGTGTTCAACTGGCATTAGTTGGTTATAGCTGGGGATTGAAGTGGAAAATCTCAATTTCAAGTTTCAGCTTTTTTTAATTCTTTCATGGGATGTGGGTATCACTGGTTGGGCCAGATTGCCAATCCCTAATTTCTCTTGGACTGAGTGGCTTTTAGGCCAGGTCACAGGGCAGTTACGAGTCAACTACTTGCTGTGGGTCAGACCAAGTAATGATGACAGATTTCCTTCCCTAAAGGATATTAATGAACTAGGTAGGTTTTTACAGTAGTTGATGATTCCATGGTCACCATTACTGAAACTAGATGATATTCCAGACTTATTAACTGAATTCAAACTCCACAGTTACTGGGGTGGGATTTGAACCATGTCCCCAGAGCACTAGCCTTGGTCTCCTGATCACTAATCAACCAACATTACCAAAATGCCACTATCTCTGAAAATTAATGGCACAGGACATCTAATAGCATCTGTCATGCTTAGATTTGTCCTTGACCAGTTAGATTTTCAAATATTTTGGGGATAGGTTTCTGTAAGTGTGCAAAGGCTAACATTGCAGTGAGGGAAGTCAAACATGAACGGGACGAGCAACTGTGTGTCTCTGTAACCAATCAGATTTAAGGATTGTGAAATTAACAGTGCATGGACTGAAGAGATGGCGTGAATTAAAGTGGATGAATTCAATACCATTGAGGTAGAGAAAGAAATAAAGGGCAATGTTCCAACTCACTCAGAGCACATTCACTTACATGGAGTTAAAATTGAACCCAAAGAGAGGGAAAAAAGATTGCATTATGAGAAAGAAGAAAGGAAGTTAAAAAGTAAATAGTTTCAATTTTAAAATTACCAGCAATTAAACCTTAGGTTTGAGATTCTACACTTTAGATAATTTTCCATGCCAGAGAGGTTGACTGATAGTAATTAACACCTATCACATCATCAAATGGATACTTAGAATTAACATGATTTAACTTAACTTTCTGCAATGTGCTTAGTTCACATCTACTGGGCAAACATTGCAACCTTATGCCATTCAATGCATTTTGATGGTAAGGCAGATAGCAAGACAATGGATAGGGTTTTCCAGCTGAACTTGCTCTGAAGATGGAAAATCCCACCCGAGGTCAGCAGATCTTCACATGGTCCTGTCCTGCCTGCTATGGCTCCTATGGTGGGTGGAACAAGAAAATTTCACCCACTGTGTTGATGATGCCAATATCAGAGCAGCTCATCACAGTTAAACTGTGCAACTTCTACTCGACATAATTTATTACATTTTTTGCACATCAACAGTGCCAAACTCCATTAGCCTCACTGTGATTTTGACTGGAAATCTGGACTAGTTTCAGTAGTGAAGTATCACTGGCATTTGACATATGGAGAACTCATCAGCTGTCGACTGTTTCATCCCATTTAGAGGAGCGACAGAAAGAGGGAGAAGAATCGTTGAATAGAATCCCTACAGTGTGGGAGGCCATTTGGCCTATCATGTCTTCATTGACAACAATCTAATCCTAGGCCTATCCCCGTAACCCCACATAGTTACCCTACTAATCCCCCTAAATATCAGTCTAACCAGCAGATCTTTGGACTGTGGGAGGAAAACACACACCCAGAGGAAACCCATGCAAACACGGGGAGAACGTGCTGTTTCCACACAGACAGTGACCCAAGCCGCGACTCAAACCTGAAAGATCTGGAAAATTCTCAATTTGTTAAATCATATCAGGAAGGACAGCATGGAGAAAGGATGGCAGCAATCTTAAAATTGAATAGCACAAGAAGGATAAGTTTATCAGGATTAATTTTTGTAAAAGAGAAGCTTTGTCTATAAACATATAGTAATAGCTTTGTTTTGTTAAGTCAGCGATTAGGCAAAGATCATAGTCCTTATATTGAGGATATGGTGCGGCTAATGGGTATAGCTTAATTACAACTGTCTCAGTGACATTTATTCAATTAATGCACTGCAAGCCACTTCCAAATGAGACACTATTAATTATTTAAACTCTGAAATGATTAATGTGTCGGAAATAAATCATTTTTATGAAGCTATCACAAGGAAGCTGTTATACTTTTTATCTACACTTGAAAGGAATTGGTAAAGTATTAACACACGTGGTCAGAGCCAGTATGAACTCTCCCCACATTCCTGCAGAGTTTTATAAATGGAACTTGGTTATAAGAACATAAGAACATAAGAAATAGGAGCAGGAGTAGGCCATCTAGCCCTTCAAGCCTGCCCCGCCATTCAATAAGATCATGGCTGATCTGTCGCTGCTCAGTTCCACTTTCCCGCCCTCTCCCCATAACCCTTAATCCCCTCTCTTATCAAAAACCCATCAACCCGCATCTTAAAAATATTTAGCGAGGCAGCCTCCACCACTTCAACGGGCAGAGAATTCCAGAGATTCACCACCCTTTGAGTGAAGAAGTTCCTCCTCAACTCTGTTCTAAACCGCACCCCCCTTTATCTTGAGGCTGTGCCCCCTAGTCCTACTGTCTTTTTTGAGCGGGAAGAGTCTCTCCACCTCTATCCTACCCATCCCATTCATCATCTTATACGTCTCAATGAGATCTCCCCTCATTCTTCTAAACTCTAACGAGTACAAGCCTAGTTTATTCAGCCTCTCCTCATAGCTCAACCCCCTCAACTCCGGTATCAGCCTAGTAAACCTCCTCTGCACTCCCTCCAAGGCCAAAATATCTTTGCGCAGGTGCGGCGCCCAAAACTGCACACAGTACTCCAGCTGCGGCCTCACCAATGCCCTATACAGCTGCAGCAAGACCTCCCTACTTTTATATTCAATCCCCCTCGCTATGAAGGCCAGCATCCCATTCACCTTCCTGACCACCTGCTGCACTTGCAAGCTGGGTTTTTGCGACTCATGCACAAGGACCCCGAGGTCCCTCTGCACCGTCGCCTGCTGCAGTTTTTCGCCACGTAAGTAATAGTCCTTCCTACCATTATTCCTACCAAAGTGGACCACCTCACACTTGCCAACATTAAATTCCATTTGCCATTTTCTGGCCCATTCGCCCAGCCTATCTAGATCCTTCTGCAGACTCTCCACACCCTCCGCACAATTTGCCATTCCCCCAATCTTGGTGTCATCAGCAAATTTCGACACCCTACACTCGGTTCCCTCCTTCAGATCATCTATATAAATGGTAAAAAGCTGAGGCCCCAGCACCGACTCCTGGGGCACTCCACTAGTCACCATCCACCAATCCGAATAGCACCCGTTGACCCCCACTCTCTGCCTCCTATTTGACAACCAATCCTCAATCCACGCTAACACCCTACCCCCAACTCCATGTCCCTCGACCTTCTGCAATAACCTCTTGTGAGGTACTTTGTCAAACGCCTTCTGAAAATCTAGAAAGACCACATCCACCGGCTCTCCTCTATCCACTGCCCTAGACACATCCTCATAGAACTCCAGTAAATTTGTCAGACACGACTTCCCTTTAATGAAACCGTGTTGCGTCTGCTCTATCAAGCAATTCCCTTCAAGATGCCTTGCAATTTCCTCCTTAATGACAGATTCTAACATTTTACCTACCACAGACGTTAAACTAACCGGCCTATAATTCCCCGCCTTTTGCCTAGCACCCTTCTTAAACAACGGCGTAACATTAGCCGTTTTCCAATCATCCGGCACTTCCCCGGAATCCAGCGACATCTGGAAAATAACCACCAAGGCATCCACTATCACCTCCGCCATTTTTTTCAGAACCCTCGGATGCATTCCATCCGGTCCTGGGGACTTGTCCACAATCAGCCCCTCCAGTCTGTTGAGCACCACCTCTCTAGTAACAGTAATGTCATTAAGACCCTCCAGTCCTACCACCTTTCCATCACTAACACCCGGCAAATTATTCACGTCCTCCTCCGTGAAGACAGAAACAAAAAAGTTATTCAATACCTTAGCCATATCCCCATCCCCTACCACTAGGTCCCCTTTCTCATCCTCTAAAGGACCAACGTTCACCCTAGCCAGCCTCTTCCTTTTTATATATTTATAAAAACTCTTGCTATCCTTTTTTATATTAAGCGATAGCCCAGCTTCATAGTTTCTCCTACCCTTCTTTATCAACTTCTTTGTCAATCTTTGTTGACATTTAAACCTCTCCCAATCCTCTTCTCGCCCACTACTCTTAGCTACTCTAAATTCCTCCGCTTTTAGTTTAACACTTTCCTTCACCTCCTTCGTTATCCACGGCTGATTACCTCTCCTCCTACGGTCCTTTTTGACCATCGGAATAAATTTCTGCTGAGCACCAAGAAAGAGCTCCTTAAAGATCCTCCACTGCTCCTCAGCAGACCCTCCCTCCAACGCGCTCCCCCAGTCCACAATCGCCAATTCTTCTCTCATCCTACCGTACTCCCCTCTATTCAAACAAAGTACGCGTGTCCGGGAACCCACTTTCTCCTCCTCCATCTGCACCAGAAACTCCACCATACAATGATCACTCTCTCCAAGAGGATCCTTCACCGCAAGGTCCCTAATTCTACCCGCCTCATTACATAACACCAGATCCAAGATAGCTCGCTCCCTCGTCAGCTCCAACACATACTATTCGAGGAAACTATCCCGGCAGCATTCCAAGAACTCCTCCTCGAGCCCTCCGCGTCCAACATGGGTCGACCAATCAATATGCAGATTGAAATCCCCCATAACTACTGCCGTCCCATTCCTGCATGCCGCATTTATTTGCGCGTTAACAGTCCGCCCCACCTCCAGATCATTATTCGGGGGCCTATAGACGACACCCACCAGCGTCTTCCTCCCTTTGCTGTTCCTAATCTCCACCCACAACGATTCCACCCTCTGCTCCTTGGCTCCAATATCATCCCTTGCTACCACCGTGATGCTATCCTTAATCAGCAGAGGTACGCACCCCCCTTTTCCCTCCTGCCTATCTTTCCTAAACACTTGATAGCCCTGTACATTCAGCTCCCAGTCCCTGACACCCTGCAGCCACGTCTCTGTAATGGCCACCAGATCATATCCATTTGTGTCGATCTGCGCCACCAGCTCATCCACTTTATTCCTAATGCTTCGTGCATTCAGATAAAGTGCCTTCATCCCAGCCTTCACCTGGACCCTATTTGCCGTAACGCCACCAACCATACTCACGCCCCCTACTCCCTCTATTATTGGGACATCCTTGGCCTCTTCCCTTACCTGTACCCTCTCCTTAACTTTAGACCTCGTAACATCACCTACCCTCGCACCCTCCCCCCCCAATTAGTTTAAAGCCCTGCCTACAGTCCTCTTTACTCGATTCGCCAGCACTCTGGTCCCAGCACGGTTCAGACCAACCCCATCCCGCCCGAACAGGTCCCACCTACCCCAATACTGGTGCCAATGCCCCATAACTTCAAACCCATTCCTCCCACACCAATCCCTGAGCCACCCATTCACTTCCTTTATCCTGTCAACCCTACGCCCATCTGCACTCGGTTCAGGCAGTAGCCCAGAGATAACCACCTTGTCGGTTCTACTTTTTAATTCCATTCCCAGCTTTTCATACTCCCTCCCCAGATCCTCAGTCTGCATTTTGCTTACGTCGCCGGCACCCACATGAACCACAACGACCGGATTCTCACCCTCCCACTCCAGGTTCCTCTGCTGCCCAGCTGCGACATCCCGGACCCGAGCACCAGGCAGACAACACACCCTTCTGTGCACTTTGTCATTGTGACAAAGGACAGTGTCAATACCCTTCACCCCACTATCCCCAATCACTACTACGTTCCTTTTCCCCCTCTCTTTGCCTATGTCCTGCTGCAGCACTGTACTGTGTGCAGTTTGCTCACCAACCTCACCTGCCTCGTTCTCGTCCAGCCTGGAAGCAAGAACCTCAAACCTGTTATGCAGATTAAGAGGCTGAGGCCTCCGCTCCTCACCCCCCTTCCTCCTCCCAGCAGCCCCCTCTTGTCCCTGACCCCTAGAGTTAGCCAGTCTAGGGGGGGTGGATGTCACTTGCACCCCATTGACAATGGCACCCTCTCTCCCCTTGATGAGCCTCAGTGACTGTAGCTCAGAGGCCAGCTCATCCACCTTGAGCTGGAGCTCCTCCAGCAACCTGCACTTACTACAGACATGGTCACTGGGATGGACCCTGGGGTCCACCAGTTCCCACATCATACAGAAACCACACATCACATGCCCCTCCATTATTCACTGTAGTAGTATTGAAAAAAATTTTTTTTTTTCCTTGTTTTTCAAACGAACTCACCTGGCCTTTTTTCCCTCCAGCCCTTTTTGATCTTAAGCCCTATTAACTCACTCTGCTTCCCCCTCACTCCGCTGCCCGCTCCGACGCTGCCCGCTGTCTACACCAGGCCTCCTTTTAAACCTGGCGCTGATTTAAAGCTGTTGGCCCACAAATCCCTTCTAACCACTCCCTCAGAATTCTTAAAGCAGTAAATACAATAAATAAATGCTTTAAACAGTTCTACAAAGAACAAAGTGCTTTAAACTTATTTTAAACAGGTTTTTAACAGGTAAAATCTTAGCTCTCTCTCTGCTCCTTCACTCGTCTTCTCCAGCAAACAATAGGCTGGAGGATTTATTTTGTAAGGGTTTTCAGCCGTAGCCTTACCTGAGCCCATTCTACCCCATGGGATCTGTGACACAGGACAATACCCTTACTTACCACACTGAGGTGTGGATTTTCCCAGAGTCGTGGAGAATTGGCAGGCGGATCCAGGTTCTGAACCTCAGCCCCTATTTCCGACAAATTCTACTTTTGACCAAGGTGTTGGTGGGTTAACAGAGGCAGGACATAACTTACACATGATGGAAACCTGAACTCAGCATGGCCATTTGGACTAAGTGCTGAGTTCAAATAGACCCCATTTTCACAGGAACAATGGCTTCTCCTGTAATCTGTGAGTGACATCTTTTTAATGTTGACATAAATGCTCATGAATGGTGATTAAGGTATACAGAACCACCAAGTTGTGAATTTTCCTAAATAGCCAGACCTTAAAAATGGAAAAAGTACTGCCTTCCTGCATCTGTGAGTTGAAAGAAACTGTGTTTGGAGTTTCAATAGCTTATTGCTAACATAGCCCTGAGTGCTATCATTGTACTATTATTACTGCTTAACTTTAACATAACCTATCATTCTCACTGTGGAGTGTGGAAGTTCACAATTTGAATGGCAGCTCAAAGAGATTGTTAAAGGATTAGCTGTATTTGATGTGGGGTTATGAATATAAATGTTTGTTTTTATAATGGATTAAGTACTTGTTGGTGTTCCAATGCACTGAATGGACTTTTGGGAATAATGTTGTGAAGCCTGTAACAGATATTTAGAACTTTGTTTTATTTCATCTCAGCATGGCTTCTGGGATCTGCCTATAATGGATATTGGTGGCATGGAGGGTGGAAGGACAAAGGATGGGAGGTGCAGTTCATGAATTGGCACTAAGCTGGCATAGCAGCTGGGAAGGGCTGCTAGGGTAATTGGGAGGCATAGGCTGGCCTGATTTGGCATCAAGCTAATGGGCTACAAGGTGTCATAATGGGCCATGGAAATGAGTGGAATCTCATGAATTGGCACTAGGTGGCATTAAGTTGGCATAGGGCCAACAAGGGAATGAGGGTGGATGGAGGTCATGGGTTGACATGAGTTAGTCTGTATGGGCATTGGGTATGGGTGGTGGGGGGGTTTAGGGGATGGATGACGGGTGACAACTAGAAGGCCGAATATTTAAGAAAACAACTCTGATGGAGCCCCCGAGGACCAAGGTGGACCTTATAACCAGCCCACCTTGGCACTCAGCAGCCTCCTTGGTGGCCTCTGCTTTGCACTTGTGGGTGAGGTTTTGCAAACCCAGGCAAGTCACGGGGGTTACAGATAGTGCGACATGAACCCAAGATCCTTGCTGAGACCGTCCTCATGTGTGTGGAACTTGGCTATCTTCTCCGGAGTCTTCAACATATCATTGATGAAGACGAACATCTTGCCAGGGCTATCCCCACACCCCTACTTCTTGCCTTCAGACAACCACACAACCTCAAACAGACCATTGTTCGCAGCAAACTACCCAGCCTTCAGGAGAACAGTGACCACAACACCACACAACCCTGCCACAGCAACCTCTGCAAGACATGCCGGATCATCGACATGGATACCATCATCACACGTGAGAATACCATCCACCAGGTACACGGTAAATACTCTTGCAACTCGGCCAACATTGTCTACCTGATACGTTGCAAGAAAGGATGTCCCGAAGCATGGTATATTGGGGAGACCATGCAGATGCTACGACAACGGATGAATGAACATCGCTCGACAATCACCAGGCAAGACTTTTCCCTTCCTGTGGGCGAACACTTCACTGGTCACGGGCATTCAGCCTCTGACCTTTGGGTAAGCGTTCTCCAAGGCGGCCTTCACGACACACGACAGCGCAGAGTCGCTGAACAGAGACTGATAGCCAAGTTCCACACACATGAGGACGGTCTCAACAGGGATCTTGGGTTCATGTCGCACTATCTGTAACCCCCGTGACTTGCCTGGGTTTGCAAAACCTCACTCACTGTGCTGTCTGGAGACAATACATATCTCTTTAACCTGTGATCAGTGCTCCTTCCACTCACATTATCAGTCACTTTAGGACTTGAACAGCAGGTTAGGTGTAAAGATTTGCATTCTAATCAGTAATCTCTAAACTGTCTTTGCTTTATATGCTCTGTCCGAGGCCAGAACTCTCCATTCACCTAACGAAGAGGGAAATCTCGAAAGCTTGTACGTTTACTATCAAATAAATCGGTTGGACTAAAACCTGGTGTTGTCAGACTTTTTACTGTGTTTACCCCAGTCCAACGCCGGCACATCCACATCATTGCACTTGTGGGGGCAGGGCTGTAGAACAAAGATCCTGTCGCTCGGGGCACTTTTTTCCAAGGCAGGTGTAGCAAGCCAGGCGATTTCTCAACTCTGCCTACCTGCTTCAGGAGTGAAAAATTGGGCCTCAGTGAGTTCCTGGATTCAATCTTATCCCTGTAAGCTACTAAGCAAAGCAAGGCACTCTGCACAATGAGAGAAACAAATAAAGGACGGTCACCCAGCGCACACCAATGCCTGTACCTTCTGCAGGCGTATTGTAGACATATGGGAACACAACCACACAGGTTAACTCTTCAGCCTGATGCCCTTGGGATGCAAAGCAGGTTGAAAAACAAATGAGCAGGAAAAGGCACCTGTTCCTATCTGTGTGCTTCATATAATTGCCAGCCTGTTGTTCCATTCTCTCTTGGTGATTTTCTCCTCTCTCTGTCTCTGTCCATTTGAACTGCAGTATATTATCACAGGCTGAGTTCAGGGACTGCGTTGCTTAGATCTCCTGAGAGTTACACAAATGCTGCCAGGAGACAGACCTCTTCCAGGAGCAATAGCCTAAGGGGAGGGAATATTTTTAGGCCACAGCACACAGATGTTTGAGGTTAGTTCCCACAAAGATTTCAGAGGAAGTGCACAAGTTTAATATTGTTCGAAAAGAGCAAAACAAAAAACGTTACTGCCTTACTGAGAGCCATGCTAAGTACTCCCTCAGTGTACTTGAACAGTGTGGTGACTAGGGGATTTTCACAATGACTTCATTGCAGTGTTAATGTAAGCCGACTTGTGACACCAGAAAATAAACTTTGGATGGAGGAAAAATATGGGATTTCTTTTAACTGTGACAGTTTAAAGATATGAATGAAAATACTGACCTGTCTAATTAACCTAAACAATAAAGTACATTTATGAGCTTGGTCTTTGTGTAGTCCAGGTTGCTGTATGGTACATACATTGCTGGTATTCCAAAGTCCAACTCCTCATCCTTGCTGAAGAACCTGGGCAATGAGTAAGAAAAGTATGATCAAATAAGATGGAGTATGGTGGGACTCCATCGCCGGAATTCTACTGCATGCGAGGGGTGGACAATGGAAATGTCCATTGACCTTGGGCGGGATTTTCTGGTCTCACTCCAGCAAGGCCATAAAATCCCACCCCTTATGTTTTGGGAAGTTTTTATTTCCAGTGGAAGCCAGTTAGGAACTCTGGAAATACCCAGCAAATGAGGTTCTGGCAAACAAGTCCTTAGAACCAGAACAGGAGGAGAAAGATATGCCATCTGGAATATCTCAAAGGCGGTTCTGGCAGTTGAAAGAAATCCCCCAATCTTCTTGGTTTCCTTGCCATTGGATCAAGGTTTCGTTCAAGCCACGTAAGGATTCTGATGGGCAACGTACAGGTTTCTTTCTTTCTGAGCACGTCTCCCAGTGACTAGCAAAGGGCGATGGGAGCAGGATTGTATTATCCGGAAGCTTCCAGTCATGATCTGACACAGAAGTCTCAGTTACAAGATGGATACCGAGCCCTTGGAGCCGTATCAGTGACTGAGCCATCTTTAGGATCCACTTGGAGATGGGAGGGGGTGGGAAATTGTGCCCTAAACATAGTCTGCTTCAATTCTCGTAACCAGATAACTACATCCAAAGGGATTACCTTCTGTGCTAGAAACACAGAGGGAGTACAGGGAAGGTGTATCAGACTGATTCCTGGGATGGCAGGTCTTTCATATGAGGAGAGACTAAATCATTGAAGTTTAGAAGAGTGAGAGGGCATCTCATAGAAACTTATAAAATTCTAACAGTATTAGACAGGGTCGATTCAGAAAGGATGTTCTCAGTGGTGGGGAAGTCCAGAACTAGGGGTCATAGTTTGATTATAAGGGGTAAACTATTTAGGACTGAGATGAGAAGAAATTTCTTCACCCAGAGGGTGGTGAATGTGTGGAATTCACTATTGTTGAAGCCAAAATGTTGTCTAATTTCAAAAAGAGATGAGATATAGTTGTTGGGCCATAGGGATCAAGGCATAGGGAGGGAAGGGGGGATCAGGATATTGAATTGGACGATCAGCCATGATCAGTATGAATGGTGGAGCAGGCTTGAAGGGCCAAACAGCCTACTCCTGCTTCTAGTTTCTATGTAACACACAAAAGACGCAAATAGGAAAGTTTGGGGTGTGGAACATCAGGACCCTCCTGGACACACCTGCGAGTGTCTCACTGTCTTTATTAACAAGAACTCAGCTGTGATGTCATTGACATCACCACTCTGAGTGACACCCACTGGGCTGGAGAGAGGCAGCTCAAGAAATTCCAAGGCAGCAATACTCTCCCTGGAAAGGGAAATCAGAGGAAACACAGAGACCACATAAATTATGAACTATGCTTTTGTTTACGTATTGTAAAAATGCACTATTCTCTTTAACTATGTTTTTTCTTGAGTGAGTGCATGTGTGTGCGCCAAGTAAGTGATGTAGTGTTAGACTATTGAGGCGAATGTGTGAATAAGTGATCCTGTGTACTTAAATCCACGAATGCTTTCTGTTATTTGTTCAAATTGACGACACACTCAGGAGCTCAGCCCCCTTTTTCAAAAGCGCATTGATTACGGATAGTAAGGGAAGGGGGTGTCCATTCTCTTTTATCACCATCTGCAGCAAATAATGAAATAAAAAGGTAGCAGTACCTTTTAATTAATGCAAGCACAGGAGATTATTTGATTATTTAGAGTGTGATCAAAGAATAATGAACTAATTGCAAGTACAAGATGAAACATTTATATCACCATGGATGATGAAGCTGTGAAAAGAAGCATATGGGTAATTAACTTTATAAATAGAGGCAGGGAATATAAGCACCCCTGGGATTAAAGGCAGCATGGGTACAAAAATGGTTAAAGGAGACAGTAGTGATGATCAGCTGCATTTCAGTCCAGAGGGAAGTGTACATTAGGGGCCCCTTGGATGCAGTATTAGAACAACTGTTCCTTTTGATAAATATTAATGATATGGACTGGATGGACGGTGGGTGGAGGGTGGAGGGGTGCGGCAAGGGGATTTGTGTAGGTGGATATAATGTCTAAGTTTGCAAATGATACAAAACCCAGAAATGTAATAGAATTCAGGAATACATAGACTGGTGGAACAAGCAGACACTGAGCAATGTGAAGTATAAAAGTTGGAGTGTTATGGTAAGGTTATATAAGTCATTGGTGAGGCCAAATTTAGAATATTGTGTACAGTTTTGGTCATCTAGTTACAGGAAGGATGTAAATAAGATTGAAAGAGTGCAGAGAAGGTTCACAAAGATGTTGCCGGGACTTGAGAAGCTGAGTCACAGAGAGAGATTGAATAGGTTAGGACTTTAGTCCCTGGAGCGTAGAAGAATGAGGGGAGATTTGATAAAAGTGTATAAGATTTTGATGGGCATAGATAGGGTGAATGCAGGCAGGCTTTTTCCACTGAGGCTAGGGGAGAAAAAAACCAGAGGGCATGGGTTAAGGGTGAAAGGAGTAAAGTTCAAAGGGAATATTGGGGAGGCTTCTTCACGCAGAGAGTGGTGGGAGTGTGGAATGAGCTGCTGGATAAAGTGGTAAATGCGGGGTCACTTTTAACATTTAAGAGAAACTTGGACGGGTACATGGATGAGAGGGGTGTGGAGGGATATGGTCCAAGTGCAGGTCAGTGGGACTAGGCAAAAAATGGTTCAGCACAGGCAAGAAGGGCCAAAAGGCCTGTTTCAGAGCTGTATTTTTTTTAGTTTCTATGGTTTTCTATGGAAGTGATACATTGTGGTAGGAAGAATGAGGAGAAATCCAAAGATGTGCAGGTTAAGTGGATTGACCATGTTAAATTGCCCCTTCGTTTCCCCAGAGGTGTGTGTTAGTGGAATTAGCAGAGTAAATACATGAGGTGACAGGGTAAGGGCCTTTGTAACAAGCTCTGTTGGAGTCAGTGCACACTCAATGGACCGAATGGCCTCCTTCTGTACTGTGGGGATTCTATGGTTCTAAGACATAAGTGGTTCAAGAAGGCAGTTCACCACTATCTTCTTAAAGGCAGGTAGAGAGGGGCAGCAAATGCTGGCCTTATCAGTGGCACACACATCCCATGAAAGTAATAAAAAAAAGGATAATTTACAAAAAAACGGGGGAGAAATGAGGATAAGTATGTTTACATTGAGAGGTGTTGTGATCTGGAAAGATGCTGGAAATAGATTCAGGATTAACTTTCAAAAGACATTTGGATCTCTACTTAAAAGGAGAGGATTGCAGAGGTATGGGGAAAGATCAGAACGAAACATAGAAAACACAGAAACATAGAAACTGGGAGAAGAAGTAGACCATTTGGCCCTTTGAGCCTGCTCCACCGTTCAATATGAGAATGGCCGATCCTCTATCTCAAACCATATTCCTGCTTTTTCACTTTCTCCCCATACCCCTTGATGTCATTAAAATCTAAAGATTATTTAGCTCTTTCTTGAAGACATTCAATGACTTGGCCTTCATAGCCTTTCGTGGTAGAGAATTCCATGGGTTCATTACCCTTTGAGTGAAGAAATCTTTCCTCATCTCAGTCCTAAATAGTCTAACCCATGTCCTGAGACTGTGAACCCTTGTTCACCAATCAGGAAAAACATCACTGGATACCTCTTTCAAAGAGCGAGCACAGACAGGATGGGCCGAATGGCCTGCACTTGCACTGCATGATTCTGCGAAATAATTCTCAACTGTTCCTTACAATCTTATAATTTTACCGAACAAGAGTCAGTAAGAGCAAGGCGCAGAAAGCTATTTTTTAATGATGGGACCAAGTTCACAGATTGAAAACTGCAAAGACATTCCGCAGTCAGATTTTAATAATAGATAATTCCAGATAATAGGAGTTTGCACCATGCACCTGACCTAATTCATCAGCACAGCACTACACGAGGCTCCTCAATCAATCAGCTGTCAATCAAAATAAACTAATGAATGCAAACAGCATGAAGAGAATATTACATTACACTATCAGCAAGTTCCCAAGCAAGGAACAATCATCCATGGTGATTTCTGGGAATAATGCTAATGATATTATATGACACAAATTATAATCTTCCTTCCTGTGTGTAAGAGATCTGGAATGAGTCAAGATAACCATGCATTAATCAGTCCTAAATATGCAGCATAACTGATGCATGGCAATACATCAAATTATTGAGAGATGAGCACAGAAGGTACTAATTTGGTCTATGGTTCTAACTCCGCGATGAGGCTATCTGTTCTCATCTCATTTTCCTGCTTTTCTCCAGGCTCTGGAATATTTCTGTTCTTCAAATATCCGTCTATTTCCCCTCTTAAATATTGTGCTTGACTTGGCTTCAGCAGCTAATGAATTCTGTACCCCAATAACCCTTCAGCTATAAAAAGCTCCTTTGTGTTTATGCTTTTAAATCTTAAGTTTGTTAGCAATTTATTGGCATGTGGAAATAACATTTTACCACTTTCTCTCTCAAATTCCTTCAGCATTTGTATTGGGATTGCCCCCTTAACCTTCTCTTCACTGAATAGGTCTCAAGGTTCAAAAGACTGTAATCTCTCGATTGTAAGTCTGAATTGTCCCACTGAATCTACACTACCTGCTGGCTCCAAAATTCCTTTTATAATAAGATGCCCATAATTTCTCCCAGTTCTCCAGCTCTGGCAGGTATCTGGCTTGACATATTACCATTATGAATTCCCACGTTTGGGGCAAATACCTTGCTCTGCATATTATCATTGTTAGTTGGTAATTGGAACTTGATTTTACACGTTACCATTGCTAATTGCCAACTTTGAGGGTAATTATTTGACGCGCTGAGACATCACATTGGCGTCGTTAGCTCCCAGGTGTACTTTGAAACTTGTCCCGGCCTTTACTACAGACTAATCACCACAGTAGCATGGTGGCACAGTGGTTAGCACTGCTGCCTCACAACACCAGGGATCTGGGTTCGATTCGGGCCTTGGGTGATTGTCTGTGTGGAGTTTGCACGTTCTCTCTACGTCTGCATGGGATTCCTCTGGGTGCTCTAGATCCCCCCCAGAGTTGTACGTGTTACGGTGATTGGCCACACTAAATTGCCACTTAGTGTCAGCAGGGTAAATACATGGGTTTACAGGGATGGAGCCTGGGTGAGATTGTTGCCAGCACAAGCTCAATGGGCTGAATGGCTTCTTTCTGCATTATAGGGATTCTATAAACAATGAACTTGAGCCTGGGATATTCAAAGGAATCTAGGATCAGGATAGAGTTTGTATAATAGTCTGTCAGTACAAAAGGCTCAAGTTGCAAGCGCATGGTTTTATTCTATAGACTTCCATATAAAATCAGCTGTGCTGCCAAAGTGTCAATGCCCTTAATGTCAGTTTGATAGCAATGAGTATTGAACACTCTCTTGTATAAATTGAAGTCCTCTCCATTAGAATGGGAGAATTTCTGCAGAGAATACAACAATTGAGACCCCATCTTAGGCAGGAAATTGACAGGCCATGTTCTATTTCCTCTGGCTGTGTAGACTGGTGTGTGACATTGGCAGAGACCATGGAACATTATGGGAAGGTCAATGCAAGGATCAGCACATCCATATTACTGATGGCCCGAAGCCAGCTTTGTAGCAGCAACACTGTAAACTCCTCACATCTTTGGGTATCTAATTGTCATGAGACTAATCCAATTTTATTTGTATGCACATAGTGCTCAAAACCCGTGACATAGGCAAACTGTATTTTGAGTGGGTTAAGCAAGCTGCAAGTCAATCAGAAAATCCTTGCTGCCTTCTGCAGCATAAAGGCATTATTATTGAGACAGCCCTGCACACTTTGGTCCTTCTACGCAGGAAATGTCAGGATTGTTCTATGTACATAAAAGTTATGAATTTTAGTTCCCTTGAAACAATAAAATAGTTGTCCAAAAAGTAACTGGAGGATTCAAAGATGCAAGAGTGACCGTCACAAGAGTTGTCAAGATCGTCATCAAATAATACATACTGTGGGCAGAATAATATGGTGGTGGTGAGAGGGGGTGCAGAGGGCATGCCATCCCACCCTGGAGGTCAGTGTGGAGCTAACAAGCTAACATGCTCCATGCCAACTCAGTGCTCCGTTATAAAGTGCGGCAGGGCTCATTAATGAGGGCCAAATGGGACTTCCAACACTCCTTGGGGCAGATGGAGCCAAGCTCCATCAGTCCCAGCAGTGCTAGGAAGGCATCAGTGGCAACAGCTGGGACTGAAACTGAAGACAGGAGCTCAACACATAGGATCCCAGAGCAGCTTTTTCACATTCTGTTGTCCAGTCCCGTGATATTTCTGGGCATTCTCTTCAAACAACACAGCAGAGCATTCCCTCGTTCCAGATATTCTAGATATTGCCTGAAATCCCACCTTTCTCTGATTAAAAAAAATACTCTTTTTAAAAACTGCACGGAGAGCTTCCGCCCTTTTTCAGTGTGGTGAGTCTCCTGCATTGCTGCCACACACTGCAACACTTGTATAGACCTTGCAACTTAGAGGAGCATACCAGATTTTGTTTTCCAGTAAGAAACACAATTAGATTTCCTCTTTTGTTCTTACTTGACCTTCTTGCACTGGCACTTCAATCTATATTCCTGTTGTTGCTCTTTCCCAGCCTTCCAACATTTGAAGAGGGAGGGCCCACAAGGCCTTTTTTTTTGACTAAGGATCCTTTCTTGATGCTCACAATGAAACAAAAGCCCAAACTTGTCGCCAATTTTCTTTTTGTAAAGTTGTAACTATGTTAGGGATTATAGGTTTTAAACAAAAGGTTGTCATTTGCACAGGAAGGTTCAAAATAACAAGATCAGTTTATCACAGGAGATGCTGCCTGTGCAGAATAAAAAATGAAACGAAACAGGAGCCTGTGAAAACCTCAACGACATCACCATCAAATCATGTGATTGGCTCTAAAAGCAATCATGCAACCACATAAACATATAACAATCACAACTCACAAGTGTGTGTAGCAGTACTGTAGAGGTTTGATCTGATCCATTGGTTGTGGGATTGCTTAGCTCCGTCTATCACATGAGACTTCCACTGTATAGCACGCTTCATCATGTTAACGTATTTTTATGTAAGCCTCGTGCTGCTCCTGCCGTGCCCTCCTGCACTCTTCACTGAACCAGGGTCGATCCCTTGGCTAGAGGATGGGGCCATGAAGGAACAGATGGTTGTTGAGTATGATTGTGCTGAGGGCCCAGCTTTGAGCTGCTGATGTGTTCAGTGTCTATCCCATTTGGCACGCTGGTACTACCACACAACATGAAGGAGGGTATCCTCAATTGAAGCAGGACTTTTTCACCACAAGGACTGTGCAGTGGTCTCTCCTTCTGATACTGTTATGGACCAATGCATCTGTGACAGTGCAGTAATTGTGGTGTCAGTCTCTTTAAAACAGGGTAGCAGAAGAGGGTCACCTGACTTGAGGGACCAATGGGAACTGAGAGTTCACCCCTGAGGTCATGGTCCTCTCCTGGGCAGAATCCCTCTGGAAACAATACAGAAAGCTTGGGAAGACTGGAGCTGCTTCTGCAAGGGAACCTAGAGCTGAAAATCCCTGAACTATGTTTCTTTTCGTCAATAAATATCTTCCCATTCCTAACAAAGTCTGAAGTTTCTTGAAGATGACAGAAGTTACACTGCATAACATATTGGCAACAAGGTGGATCAATTGGATGACACAACCGACATGTCAGTATCCAGTTTAATTGAAGTTTGTAGAAGAGGGATATTCACCAGGAGTTACACTACGTAACAGACAGGTGGATTAGTGAGGACAAGGTCAAGTAGGTCCTCTTGTTGATCCCCTCACCTCCTGCTGCAGACCCAGTTTAGCAATTGTATCCTTGAGGACTCAGCGAGCTCAGTCTGTGGTGGTGCTACTGAGCTGCTCTTGGTGATGGACATTGAAGTTCTCCATCCAGAGTACATTCTATGCCCTAGCTACCTTTAGTGCTTCCTCGAGCGGTGTCCAATATGTGAATTACTGATTTATCAGTTAAGGGTTAGTTGTAGGTAGTAATCAGCAGTAAGTTTCCTTCCCCATGTTTGATTTGATGCCAGGCTTCCTGGGATCTGGAGACAATGTTGTCCAAGGGCATCTCCCTGGTGACTGTATACCATTGTGCCACCCGCCACACCAGCTGGATCTGTCCTGCCAGTGGGACAGGACATACTCAGCAATGGTGATGGTGGTGCCTGGGACATTGGCTATAAGGTTTGATTTGGCGAGTATGACTATGCAAGCCTGCTGCTTGACTGGTCTACGAGACACCTCTCTTAATTTTAGCACAAGCCGTGAATGTTATTAAGAAGGATATAGTGGGACCGACATGGGTGAGTTGCTGTTTTCTGTGTCTAGATCAATGCTAGGTGGTCTGCCCACTTTTATTTCTTTTTGACATTGTAGTGGTTTGGTACAACTGAGTGACTTGATAGGTCATTCCAGAGGACAGTTAATAGATTGTGAGAGTCTGGGGCCACATGCAGGCACAAGGACATTAGTCAACCAGATGCCTATAGTGACAATCCAATTGTTTAATGGTCGCCATTACTGAGATTGCTTTTTAATTTGGTTGATTTATTAATTAAATTTAAATTGTATCAGATGTCACGGTACAATTTGAACCTGTGTATTTCTACCAAGGCAGAATGTTTACAATAGCTTAGGGATGAGTATTAAGAGCAAACCGTATTTACCATGCATGTTTACAATCCTATACAGGACTGTGTGCAGACATCAAAGAGTAAAGCATTGTCGTTAGCTCTGTCCTGCTTACTGTGATCATAACAATAGGAAGCATTTTATTGACAATAAAATCTGCAAGTACTGGAAATCTGCAACAAAAGCAGAACATTCCTGGAAATAAGCAAACCCATCAACATTTGCAAAATGAAAGGAAGGGTTAACATTTCAGTAACTCTTAATCAAAAGGGAAAACCCTGACCAGTTCCCATCAAAAACATCGACTGTCCTTTTGTTACTCTCCCTTTGCGGGAACTGGAAACCAAAATAATTCACCTAATGACCCCAAATGAAGAAATTACCATGCTTATTTTTGCTGCACTCTTCCTTTTTACATACTTGTAGACACTGTTCCAACCTGTTCTAATATTTCTTGTCGGTTTACTCTCCTGTTCTATTGTTTTCCTCTATTAGTTTTTGGTTAACATTTGCTGGTTTCCAAATCTCTCCCAATCTTCTTAGTCTTATTGGCAAATTATAAACCTTCTTAAGAAAAGTCCAATACTATCTTCAACCTCTTTGAGACAAAAAGGAATCACTTTTTCCATGGAATTCTTATTTGGAATAGAAAGTCATTGAGAATTATTAATTTAAAAAAATGTTCACTATCGCTTTTCACCATTATATCTTTTAACCAAATTTCCTAATTTAACTGACCCTATTCATATCTATGTGTAAGCTGCTCTAGAAGTCAATGTGAAATTTTATCAAATTATGATCACTCTTTCCTCAAGAATCCTTTACTATGATATTACTAATTTACCCTTTGCAATCACACAATACAAAAATCAAAAATGATTGATTTCACAATATCTTGTTCTAGGAAACGTATTGTTTTTGAATGCTTCCCATAAACCCATCCTCCAAATGACTTTTGTCAGTTTGAATAGTCTCAACTTTATGAAGTTCAATGTTCCCCAATATTATTGCAATGTCTTTGTTACAAGCTTCTGCTGTTTGTTTTTGTTTTTGTTTTTGTTTTTGTTTCTGTCTTCACGGAGGAGGATGTGAATAATTTGCCGGGTGTTAGCGATGGAAAGGTGGTAGGACTGGAGGGTCTTAATGGCATTACTGTTACTAGAAAGGCGGTGCTCGACAGACTGGAGGGGCTGATTGTGGACAAGTCCCCAGGACCGGATGGAATGCATCCGAGGGTTCTGAAAGAAATGGCGGAGGTGATAGTGGATGCCTTGGTGGTTATTTTCCAATTGTCGCTGGATTCCGGGGAAGTGCCGGATGATTGGAAAACGGCTAATGTTACGCCGTTGTTTAAGAAGGGTGCCAAGCAAAAGGCGGGGAATTATAGGCCGGTTAGTTTAACGTCTGTGGTAGGTAAAATGTTAGAATCTGTCATTAAGGAGGAAATTGCGAGGCATCTTGAAGGGAATTGCTTGATAGAGCAGACGCAGCACGGTTTCATTAAAGGGAAGTCGTGTCTGACAAATTTACTGGAGTTCTATGAGGATGTGTCTAGGGCGGTGGATAGAGGACAGCCGGTGGATGTGGTCTTTCTAGATTTTCAGAAGGCGTTTGACAAAGTGCCTCACAAGAGGTTATTGCAGAAGGTCGAGGGACATGGAGTTGGGGGTAGGGTGTTAGCGTGGATAGAGGATTGGTTGTCAAATAGGAGGCAGAGAGTGGGGGTCAACGGGTGCTATTCGGATTGGCAGATGGTGACTAGTGGAGTGCCCCAGGGGTCGGTGCTGGGGCCTCAGCTTTTTACCATTTATATAGATGATCTGGAGGAGGGAACCGAGTGTAGGGTGTCGAAATTTGCTGATGACACCAAGATTGGGGGAACGGCAAATTGTGCGGAGGGTGTGGAGAGTCTGCAGAAGGATCTAGATAGGCTGGGCGAATGGGCCAGGAAATGGCAAATGGAATTTAATGTTGACAAGTGTGAGGTGGTCCACTTTGGTAGGAATAATGGTAGGAAGGACTATTGCTTACGGGGTGAAAAACTGCAGCAGGCGACGGTGCAGAGGGACCTCGGGGTCCTTGTGCATGAGTCGCAAAAACCCAGCTTGCAGGTGCAGCAGGTGGTCAGGAAGGCGAATGGGATGCTGGCCTTCATAGCGAAGGGGATTGAATATAAAAGTAGGGAGGTCTTGCTGCAGCTGTATAGGGCATTGGTGAGGCCGCAACTGGAGTACTGTGTGCATTTTTGGGCGCCGCACCTGCGCAAAGATATTTTGGCCTTGGAGGGAGTGCAGAGGAGGTTTACTAGGCTGATACCGGAGTTGAGGGGGTTGAGCTATGAGGAGAGGCTGAATAAACTGGGCTTGTACTCGTTAGAGTTTAGAAGAATGAGAGGAGATCTCATTGAGACGTATAAGATGATGAATGGGATGGATAGGATAGAGGTGGAAAGACTCTTCCCGCTCAAAAAAGACAATAGGACTAGGGGGCACAGCCTCAAGATAAAAGGGGGGCGGTTTAGAACGGAGTTGAGGAGGAACTTCTTCACTCAAAGGGTGGTGAATCTCTGGAATTCTCTGCCCGTTGAAGTGGTGGAGGCTGCCTCGCTAAATATTTTTAAGATGTGGGTTGATGGGTTTTTGACAGGAGAGGGGATTAAGGGTTATGGGGAGAGGGCGGGAAAGTGGAACTGAGCAGCGACAGATCAGCCATGATCTTATTGAATGGCGGGGCAGGCTCGAAGGGCTGGATGGCCTACTCCTGCTCCTATTTCTTATGTTCTTATGTTCTTATGCTATTTCTTGAGAAATGATATAGCTTTAGTTAAGGAGCCTCTGAACTACTTGTGCCAATATTTTCTGGCCCTTTTCATTTTTTATCCCCACCCAGACTACTTCTACTTGCTGAGCTTCCAAACCAAGATCCTTCCCTATGTCATCCTTTCTCATCAGGACAACCGCCATTCCGTCTCTTTTTCCATTTTGTCTGTCTTTCCCTCATGTCAAGAACTCTGGAATATTTAAATCCTAACTTTAGTCACCAATCAATCACGTCTCTGTAATAACCATGATCTCAAATCCACCTATCTCCATTTCTGCTAGCAATTCATTTAACTTTTACAAATGCTTTGTGAATTCAAAAAAAAATTAACTTTTGACTGTTTTTGCCTGGTTTCACCTAACGCACTATTAACTTTTGAAATCTGTGTTCCTTTCTGTCACACTCTACTCATCTTTATCCAATCGCTACACAGTGATATTGGCTTGAGCTTTCACTTAATATTAATACATTTCCCCCACCTGAGCCTCTGCTCTCTTTCCACCTTCTCCAACCCATTTTTAGTTTAAGTGATATCTGCAGCTGGAGCTATTCGATTCACCAGGGCACTGGTCCCAGACCATTTTAAGTAAAGTCCATCCCATGGAAATAGTTTCCCCTTCCTCTAATATTGAGAGTGCTGGGAATAAAAGATACAGGAAGACAGAGAAATAAAGTGAGAGAGAGAAAGGGAGAGAACACAGGACAAAAACAAAATCAAGGTCTGGAGTAATAGAGAAGCACATAAGTGATTGATTTCTGAGTATTACTGTTTTCCCCTCTTTATGCTGGTGAGATGGTTAAAAGTAAGAACTGGGAGACTATATTAGTTTATTGCATCAATAACTTAAACTAAATCAAACAGTTAGTGAATAAAACAAAAAATTTTGAATGCATAAATTTGTTAATCGACATCAATGAGATATATAAAACAAGTTTAAAGTTAAAGTTTATTTATTAGTATCACAAGCAGGCTTACATTAGCACTGCAAGGAAGTTACTGCAAAAATCACCTAGTTGCCACACAACAGCCCCTGTTTGGGTACACTGAGGGAAAATTTAGCATGGCCAATGCATCTATCTAGCACATTTTTCGGACTATGGGAGGAAACCAGAGCACCCGGAGGAAGCCCATGCAGACACAGGGAGAATGTATAGATTCTGCACAGTGACCCAAGCCGGAAATCGAACCTGGTCCCTGGCACTCTGAGGCAGCAGTGCTAACCACTGTGTCACTATGCTGCCCCATTAGATAGGAATGGCAGGAATGCTATAACTCGTGGGTATTGGTAGTGTCCCATGCAAACACACCAACTGTGTTTCTATGACTGAAGGAGCTTCAGTTCTGAGTTGTTGAGCTGGAGCCCGAGCTGTGGACATTGTGATGAACATTCTAGACTGAAGGGTACTTTGACCAAGTTGAAGTGTGTTCAAATGGCAGCAACAGTGATGGAAGAACTATGATTAAAAATGTTGTATTGCCTACTGTTATCTTATCTAAAACCATACTGTGAACTGCTGACTAGCAAAAGTGATACTTTTGCTAGTATCACGTATCTTTAACTGCCAAAATTAATCATACATTCAGGTTTGTCTGCTGTGTTGCATCCAGAATATAGATTTCAGTTGTTTTCGGGGATGACATATGGTATTAAGTGGCTATAGTATTGAGCAGGTTTATAGAATGTTTTTATCCATTTGTGGGACATGGACATCACTGACTGGGACAGCATTTATTGCCCATCCCTAATTGTCGATGTACTGAGTGGCTTGCGAGGACATTTCAGAGAGTAGTTGAGAGTCAGCTACATTGTTGTGACTCTGGAGTCACATGTAGACCAGACCAGATAAGTATGGCAGATTTCCTTCCCTAAAGGACATTAGTGAACCAAATGAGTTTTTCTGACAATCAGTAATGGTTTCATGTTCATCAGTAAATTCTTAATTCCAGATTTTTTTTGTTGAATTCAAATTCCATCAGCTGTTATGGTGGGATTTGAACTTGGATCTCCAGAACATTAGTCAAGTTTCTGGATTAATAGTCTAGCGATAAAACCATTAGGCCATTGCCTCCCCATCTTCTGAGTACTCAGAAGATGACAAATAGCTTCAACATTTCTCATAGTATACATTCTGATATATTGAATGCATTCTAACCTGATTATCATTAACCTCTCTGTACCACAATGTCTGCTTGCTCCATCACGATGGTCTCTGGGATTTTCCAACCAGTTTCTCCCATTATCTCACTTTCCTCACTGCTTTATTAACCCTGATCCTCCCCCTTCAGACCCCTGTTAAACAACACTGTTCATTCCTCTCCCTTTCTCCTTACTGTAAAGTACTCTGACACGCGTCTGCACCTGAAGGACAATATATAAATGCACATTGAATAAACATTATTTCATCTTAACAAGCATTAGAAGGATCTTCAACACCTCTGATAATGCTTGTAATTAAGTTCAAGATTGATTCCAGCCATAAGCTAACAAAAATACAGTTGGATAGGATGCTTCTTGTATTATCCAGGATTGAATCCTATCATGGCAGATGGTGGAATTTGAATTCAATAAAAAAAATCTGGAATTAAGAATCTACTGATGATCGCGAAACCATTGTTGAATGTCAGAAAAATCCATCTGGTTTGCTAATGTCCTTTAGGGAAGAAAATCTGCCGAGCTTACTTGGTCTGGCCTACGTGTGACTCTAGGACCACAGCAATGTGGTTGACTGTTAACTGCCCTCCGACGGCAACTAGGATAGGCAATAAACGCTGGCCAGCCAGCGCCACCCATGTCCCATGAATGAATAAGAAAATACAGTGAAAATTGCAAGGTACATGGTTAGTGTTGGTTGTACATATTTATTGTCGAAAATAATTTAATATTGTTCAGATTTCCAAATGTGTCCTCTCTCAACTGGTCTAACCTGCCTATTTTCTCTAGGATATTATTAAACGTTGTATAAGGAAGAAGCTGAGGAAGAGGCTTGGAAACACAGATAGTTATTTCAAGAAAATGTTCTAACATTTCCAAATGTTAATATTTTGAACAGATTCAAAGACTTGTTCTGGATTATGAGAACCTTTGTTCCTGTTATTCTACTGCTTTCTGATTCCTAATCCTCACCATCTTTCTCCAGCCTTTCAGAATGACTGACGTTTGCTGGCATTTGGGTCAATAGCATTGTCATATCTGAGACGATGGAGCCAAGAGGAAGAAGACAAGGTCAAAGTCCCCAGCAAACTCAATCCTGTCCTTACCTGACACCTATACGTACCTTCCATTAGAATCACTGTACAGCCCTCAGCAGTGAACCAAGTTGGATAGCTTCCTCCCTAGCCCAGGGATAATGTTGACAACTGCGGCAATCAGACTGACTTGAAGAAAAATGGCACTTAATATGGACAGAATCAGAGGAATTTCTACACTCAGTATTGGCTTTACCCGGGAGGATTCCGACTGATTTGTCTTTATGTCAACGTCTGGAGGTTTCAGCACTCCCTTTGCTGAGTCAAAGATAGAAACTCAAGTCGCACCCCAGACACTTAAAGCGTAATATCTAGTCTGGTACTGTAGTGTAGTACTGAAGGAAGGCCACTCTGTCTAGATATCATCTATCTGATGAAACATTAAATTGAATCTCTACTGCTTCTCAGATGGACATAAAAGATCATAAAACACTATTCCGAAAGACCTTTTCTCCTGACTATCAATTAACCCCCAAGCCACATTACTGAAAGAGACAATTTAGTTATTATTACATTGCTGATTGTGGGTGTACGCTGTGCGCACAGATTAATTGCTACTTCACAATAATGACTGTACTTCAAGGATACGTAATTTGCTACAAAGTACTTTGGGACATCTTATGTTTGTGAACCGATCTATTCAAATTTGAGCTTTTGGCCAAGGGCTGGTCCTATCCATATCGTCACAATTCTCACCATGGGTACAGCAAGGAAGCTATCCCGAATCCACTCCAGTCAGGACTGGGATTGAACGCTGTGATGTTGGCACCCATCTAATCCACATTTTCAGCCAACAAAGCCTATGGGCCCCCTACCGGTGCGCACTGAGTCAGAGTTGGAGCCTGGAGATACGTAGAGTCTCAATTTTGTTCCATCTCATGGTTGACTGCCCTTGCTCTTATCCCCTGTCACTGGCAGATGTGGAAGAATTTACAAGTTGGTACTCGATCAGTTTGCAAATGTTCTGAAATAACCTTTCTGCTTCTGGTTCAAAGGCAGGAACTCTACCCACTGTGTCACAAGAACTCCTCACTATACAAATATAAATGCAAATCCATCCTTTTTTGCCTTTGGATTTGGTCATGAGTTCAAGCCCCATTCTAGACACTTAAGCATATAATCTAGACTGACACACTATTGCAGTACTGAAGGAGTGCTGTATTGTCTGAGATACTGTTTTACTATTGAGATGTTAAAAAAGACCCATGTACGTTCACAGGTGGATGTAAAAAAAACAGTACTACTTGAAGGCAACCTGCTCAAGTTGCCTTAGCCAATATTTATTTAGTTACCATTAACTTGCTGTGTAAATGTTTAAAATTCATTCAAGGGATGTGGACATCGCTGACTAAGCCAGCATTTATTGCTCATCCTTAATTGCCCTTAAGAAGGTGGTGGTGAGCTGCCTTCCTGAACCGCTGCAGTCCATGTGATATAGGTACACCCTCAGTGCTGTTAGGGAGGGAGTTCTAGGTTTTTGACCCTGCGACAGTGAAGGAACGATGAGATATTTCCAAGTCAGGATGGTGAGTGAGTTGGAGGGGAATTTCCAAGTCAAATTGGTTGCTGCTTTCTAAATTACAATAATCAATTTAGTTTGTAAGGAATTCATTGGCTGTAAAACATTTAGGGAGATCCTGAGATCATGAAACATGCTTTGTAAATGACCAATTTGTTCACTTTTCTACAGAAAGAATTGGGAATATCAACAATGGTAGCAACCTGACTGACATGAGGAAAAACAGCACTGAATGTGGGCACAATCGGCAACAGGGTGGCACATTGGCTAGCACTGCTGTCCCACAGCGCCAGGGACCTGGTTCGATTCCAGCCACGAGTCACTGACTGTGTGGAGTTTGCACATTCTCCCTGTGTCTGCAGGGTGCTCCGGCAGCACCTCTGGGTGCTCCAGTTTCCTCCCACAGTCCAAAAATGTTTAGGTTATGGATTGGCCATGCTAGCTAGGGTAAATGCATAGCGCTATGTAGTAAGGGCCTCGGTGGGATCATGGTCGGTGCAGACTCGATGGGTCAAATGGCCTCCTTTTACACTCTATGATTTCATGATAATTGCAGCACAAGGTGCTGGCTTTACCTGGAAAGACCTTCCCACCTTTCTCTCCTCCCTCCTCCCTCCTCTCTCCTCCCCCCTCCCCCAGACCCCGGTGATGTCCTTGGTTAGAGACAGCAGGAGATAAAGCAGTCAGCTTTCTGCCCCTGATCACTTGTTGGTAATCAAAAGCACACACTGCGCCAGCTCTTGGCTCTCTAAAGATCCTTTTGAGGGTCATGGATAAGACATTTAAGATTAAAATCCAGAATTAGTTGGGAGAAATTGAATCAAAACAATGGATTTAATGCGTTGGATGAACAATCAGAATTCTATCAATTGGAATAATCAGAGGTTAGAGGAGATACAGGGAGGGCAAGAACAACATTAAAAATAACAAATATTTCCATTTTAATAAAAAACAGGTCAGGCAGCATCTGCAGAGTTATTCTTTTGTGTTTAATGTGACACTTCAGAACTGCCTGGCTCGGCCACCATTTATTGCCCATTCCGTATTGCCCTTGAGAAGGAAGTGATGTGTTGCCTTCATGAACTGCTGCCCTCCTTGTGTTCCTGGTACGCTCGCAAAGCTGTTAGGAAAGGAGTTCCAGGATTTGGATCTCATGCAGCTGCTGCCCTTGTCATTCTAGGTGGTGGAGGTCATGGGTTTGGAAGGTTCTATCAAGAAGCCTCCAAGGAAATTTCCTGGCCCTTTTTTGACCTGATGCCATTACACTTCACGGGGACAAGACTCAATGTTGAGGACTCCAAGCATAACTCCCTCCTGGCTGTATACCACTATGCCACCAGCTCTGCCCTGTCGATGGGACTGTACTTACCCAGGGATGGTGATGCCTGAGTCACTGCCTGTAAGATAATGATTCTGTGAGTATATCTGTGGCAGACTGTTGCTTGACTAGTCTGTGAGACAGCTCTCCCAGTTTTGGCACAAACCCCCAGATGTAAGGACTATACTGGGTCGACAAGGCTGGTTTTGCCATTGTTGTTTCTGGTGCCTGTTCATGATTGTAACAGTTTGATACAACTCGCTAAACCATCTCAGCTGGCATTTAATAGGCTACAAGGCCAGGTTAGAATGGCAGATTTTGTCCCACAAAGGACATTAGTGAACCAGATGGCTCTTGATGCCAATCGACAATGGTTTTGTGGTCACCATTAGACTAGATTTTTAATTTTAGAGTTATTAATTGAATTTAGATTCTACCAGCTGCCATGGTGGGACTTGAACCAGTGTCCCCGTGGCAATAGCCTGGGCTTCTGGAGGACAAGTCCAGTGATGTTAACACTGCGCCACTGCCTCCTCCGCAATAGTCCTTACAGGAAACAAGCTGTGAGTAAGTATAGTCAAACCAGCTGTGGGAACTGGTAGCATTATAATGAATATTAGTAGACAGTCTTATCACTAGAAATGGAGACAGAGTTGAGGAAGGGAAATTTTGGAGATGGACAACGTGAGGGTGGAAATCGGAAGCAAAGCTGGCGATGTTTTCCAGTTCTGGGTCACAGGATAAAAGAACATTGACACGGTCATCGATGTACTGGAAAAAGAAGCCCCTTCTCCCCAATTAGGACTGGAACAAGGAATATTCCATATAGCCCACAAAAAGGCAGGCATTACTTGGACCCATGCAGGTACCCATAGCAACAGCTTCTATTTGGAGGAAGAGAGGCAAGCAAAGGAGAAATCCTTCAATGGAAGACCAAGTTCAGCCAGGAGGAAGAAGGTTGTGCTGGATGAACTATTTCCATTCCAATACTTTGCGTCAGCTCTGCACCCTTTCCATTCCAGTACTGGCCGACAGTCTGTTAGCAATCGTCACTGGGGAGACACTCTAGCTGAAACCCTCTTACAGCAGCCAGGCAGCAATTAGTGTTAACAAAGATGATGGAACTAAATGTATCAAGACCATCTTGTCATTCCGGGAAGAATTGTTGGAAATAAGAGAACATTATTCTTTATTAGTTTAAAATTAATAACTGGGGAACGCATCCAGTTTGTCGTAATTGGGTGGAGGGTGGGGAGAGGGTTACCAAAGGTATTGAAATCACATTTTAGTCAGACCATTTGGGAACTTTATCACTCTCTCAATGTACAGGTATGTGCTGGTGCAGTTAACAAGCACTGAATGTGCACAGGTCTAATTTAGGGCAGTAGACACCCAATAAGCAGATACCTAAGCCCCCACAAAACTTTTTGTGCTTACCTGGAAAATAAACTGGAGACAAGGATGTGCAAATGACTTTATAAAACAGTGTTAAAAAGATGCACTGTTCTCTGAAAAAAAGCCATTCATTTTTACCGGTTAGCGTGGGGCAGCTTCCAGAGCCATTGACAATACAAGGAAGAGGGACACACAGTAAAAATACACTTATAATGCAAATAATAAAACAGACCCATGAAAATTAATCTGCGAACACTCTAGATTTTTTTAATATAAAGGTGATGATGAAAGAGGTACATTTAATATGTACACATCTTAGTTAACTGCATCAAAGCAGTAGATGGCTACAGTATGCTGTCATAGAATGTACACAAGTAAATTCCCCAAATATTCTTCATCAACTAATGGGTTCTCAAGATAACAGTGAACTAATCCGGAAGTTTAAGGTGGAATACCGGGTCTGTGCCTAAAAGGGTACAAACACCACATGACACCCACTTATGTTCCAAAATGGCAGAACAGTGAAGGTTTTTCTAAGTTAGATGTTCTAAAATATATTATAAAATATGGAGAATCTCTTTGAACCTTCTTACAATCCAGACAGAAGCACCAAATTGTATTTAGCTTATACCCGTTATTCAGTTTAAGGACCATTTTCCCAACTT
Organism: Carcharhinus amblyrhynchos; assembly: GCF_965287045.1. Lineage (NCBI taxonomy): Eukaryota > Metazoa > Chordata > Chondrichthyes > Carcharhiniformes > Carcharhinidae > Carcharhinus > Carcharhinus amblyrhynchos. The sequence continues at coordinate 49,619,919 of NC_137327.1, forward strand.
TGCACTTCAGATGGGCAGCCTGGTCTCTGCATCGTGAATCATGTGTGTCCCACCAGTTAAATGAGTGGTCAGACAGTACACGCCCTGCTTTCTAATATGCAGTCATGATAGACAAGGCTCCCCCTCTCCCAGGGGTGCAAAGTCAAAAAGTGACTTCAAGTGTCCTTTCCTTTCTAATGCCGTACCCCTTGTCTGTAAAAGATGATACATATTTACAACAAGTGTGCGTAAGCACACACAAAGTATATAATTCTCTTTTTTTAAAAAAAAGCTAAATTACATGACAACAGTTGAACTGTCCAAAGGAGAGGAGATTTTCCTTAGAGTTTGGTTTGATCTTGAAGGAAAGAGCTTTCTCACAGAGTGGGATCTGCAGAATCCTGTCCCTGATATTTACATTTTTCGATCGGGCAGGGTCAAATTTACTGATCGGATCGGCACTGCTGTCAAAGCATGCACTGTCATTTGCTAAACTACTATTCTCAGCCATTCGGTCAATCAAGTGCTTTGGACTTTCCACACTTGGCCCCTCACACTTCTTGAGCATCTGCAGTTTTTCCATTGTTAAGTCTGTGTTTGGCTGTGGGGACATGCTGGGCTCCATAGCCCTGGGCTCTAGACTGGCCAGACACTGGTGAGCGTGCAGGCAAGGGGGTGGCTTCTCGACGCTGATGTCGCTAATGTCTATCGGAGCTCGGAGGACCCCCTTGCTGGTGCTGTTGTTGTTGCTCTCGTTCATCAGGTTGATCGGTCGGTTGCCAAAGTAACTTGAAAGCGGCTCACTTTTCTCTGCCCACCTACTGCAACAGAGCGGTCCCACTGTACCCTGGACTTCAACAGGGGAACTCATTGCCCCGTTTTCACGCTGACAGCTCCACATCTCACGAAACAGTTTTGTGCCATCACCTTTATTGGTGTCTTTATTGGGGCAGCTCACTGTGGTCGCACAGTCGGCCTGCTGGCCAGCGCCACTGCACGGAGATGGTGGCACCTTTGGCAAAGGTGTGGCTTTAACCTCCATTTCAGCAACATCTTCCTCCTCCTCCTCCTCTTCTTCCTCCTCTTCACATATCTGCTGCAGGACGGGCACGTTCTTTGGCATGACAGATGTTTCCAGGGAAGATCGAAGTAGAATTCTCATTGGCGATGGACTGGCCAGACTGTCCTGGGCATTATTCACGATTTTCACAATATCTTTTATATTCCTGGTTTCCTTCTTCTCCGTGTCTTTCTGCAAAGCCTCCGGTTGTTTTATTGGGCCTTTCGTGCCAGTAGAGTGCTTTATTGAGAAGCCATTGTGCATTTCAGGCAAGGAGCTGTTATCAGTGGCATCCACAAAGCTGTTTTCTGGGGCTGACAGAGACGGCCTGAGAGAGAGCATAAATTGAGATGCTTTATTGAACTAGTAATAAACCCCAGGTCAGAGAATCATAAAAACAATGTGACACAGAAAGAGGATAATTTTCCCATCCTGCCCTCCACGGGAATTGTAAAAGTCAAGGGGCAGACCATGTAAAGGTCCATTGACCTCGGGTGGGATTTTCCAGTTTTGGGGTGAGCACGGCTGGAAAATCCCACCCAAAGAGGGAGACACGGTGGCACAATGGTTAGCACTGCGGCCTCACAACGCCCGGGACCCCAGGTTCAAATCCAGCCTCGGGTCACCATCTATGTGGAGTTTGCACGTTCTCCCTGTGTCTGTCTGGGTTTCCTCCCATTGTCCTGAGATGTACAGGGTTAGGTTGACTGGCCATGCTAAATTGACCCTAGTGTCGGAGAGATTAGCAGGATAAATGAACAATATGGGAATAGAGCCTGGGTGGGATTGTGGTCAGTACAGACTCAATGGGCCAAATCGTCTCCTCCTGTACTGTCGGGATTCAATGATTCTATTCTACGAAAAAGTCCATTCAGCCCATTTAGTGTGCACCAGAGTCATACAACCTCTGAAATGTGCAGTGCTGGAAATCCCTCCATTTCACCTACAGTTGGTGATAAGGTTCATTTTGCTGCCCAGTGAGAATTAGCACTCATCCATTTTGGGCACGATCAGTGTGAGATACATTCAGGTCATTTTCATTCTTGCCTGCTGCACAGTGAGGCTCGCTCTTGTTCATTAGACCTTACAGAGTGCCCCTCACAGCACTGATAAAAACTGTCTCACTGTCTGTGCCAACCAGCCACATGATCATTTGCAGCCTATAGTGGGGATATTTTTTTAAAAATTCATTTGTGGGACATGGCCATCACTGGCTGGCCAGCATTTATTGCCCATCCCTAGTCGCTCTTGAGAAGGTGGTGGTGAGCTGCCTTCTTGAACCGCTGCAGTCCATGTTCTGTGGGTTGAGCCCCAATGCATTAGGGAAGGAATTCCAGGATGTTGACCCAGCAACTGCGAAGGAATGGCAATATGGGTGACGTTGTCTTGTGGAACTTAGCTGAGATTGCCAAACTTGTTCCACGTAAGGTCTACACTGGCACAGAGAGAGGAGCCTTTCAAAATGTTGCTTTGACCTAGTTTCAAACCTGAGACACTGGGTGAAAGGTCAGTATATCAACAACCTCTGAGTGCCCAGTCATCCCTGCTGAATGGGTTACAGAGCAAAACAGGCTGTGGATCTTTCTTCTAGGATAATGGACCATAATTTCCTCTGAGTGGTACATAGCAGCAGATTGCCACTCTATACTGACTTATATGCACTAAAATTCTTCAGCCTCTGTCTCGCTCAGCTTTCCTGTCTCAGGCCAGGCGAGGTTCAGACAGTGGGTCCCTGCACTCCCAAGTGCGAGTATGAAGAAGGCAGAGCAAAGGAGAACCCCCTTTTTGTTTTTACAGCACTAACTGCCATAAAGCGGCCGAGTTTAAATATCCCATTGAAAATATCAAGGCCAGGGAGAAGCTAAGTGTCTAAGGTGAGTGAATGCGATGTGAGGGTTTGGATATCAAAGTTTTGGGGTCAGTCGGGGGTGGGGGGGGGTTGAGGGCGTTAGATCTTTGGACTGTGGGAGGAAAATAGATACTCAAAAGTAAACCTACGCAGACACAAGGAGAACGTGCAAACACGGACAGTGACCCGAGGCTGGGATTGAAGCCGGGTCCCTTGCAACTGTGCTAACCCATTGTGCCATCCTGACTATATTAGAATGCCTGTAAGTTATAGGCAAATCAAAGCAAAAGTGGATGTGAATTTTATAAATGGCTATTGGGCTGGCAGAAATCAAGATATGCTGCAATACCTACCCACATAAATGTGGGCATTGTTACCCTATGGGGTGAGCTTGCCATGCCTGCTAATAGGATGATAGCATTGGTCAAATGCCCACCAACCATCTCACCCTGCAGACTAATAAGAAATGCTACATATACTCCATCCGTGAATGAACTTTGATCATGTTGTAAACTCCATCTGTTACCTGCACTGTACGTGGGTGGTCCAGTTGTAGTCCAGATTAAGGTTGCGACTCTGGGTCTGCTTCTCCTGCTTCTCCCTCAGTATCCTCTCTGCCAGCAGGAAATAGCTGGCTGTGATGTGATTGTACTTGTCCGCTTCCAGAGCCCTGCGTCAACAGAAAATCACAAGGCATGCTAAGTGAGATGGTCGACTCAAACAATAACATAACCTCATTCCTTCCAACAAGACTCAAGGTCAAAAAATTACTTTAATAAAATGAAGAGAGGAGCCATTCGGGCTATTGCAAGGCTCTCTGAGATTAAAATCTACCACAGTAAGTTATCATATCAAATTAATAAATGTGTATAAAATTATGATGGAAATCTGAAATAAAAGCAGAAAATGTTGAAAAATCTCAGCAGGCCTGACAACATCTGTGGAGAAAGAAACAGTTTTAAAGTTTATTTATTAGTGTCACAAGTAGACTTATTAACACTACAATAAAGTTACTATGAAAATCCCCTAGTTGCCACACTCCAGCACCTGTTCGGGTACACTGAGGGAAAATTTAGTGTGGCCAATGCACCTAACCAGCACATCTTTTAGACTATGGGAGGAAACCGAAACACCCGGAGGAAACCCATGCAGTCACAGGAAGAATGTGCAGAAAGATAGTGAATCAAGCTAGGAATTAAACCCAGGTCCCTGGCGCTGTGAGGCAGCAGTGTTAACCATCATGCTGCCAGAATTAATGTTTCAAATCCTTATGACTCTGAAGAAGAATCATCCAGACTCGAAACATTAATTCTGCTTCTCTCTACACAAATGCTGCCGGACCTGCTGAGTCTTTCCAGCATCTTCTGCTTTTATTTTCAATCCATTTTAAACTGGCACCAGGAAGATTCTGACAAAAAGTTGTCAAATTATCACAAAAATCTAATTGGTTCATGATGAGACTTTAGTCTCGCAGTAGGTGATGGATTTCACACTGTATTTGAAATATATGGCCCCTAGTACCTCATCAGGCAACTAGGATTGACAACAAACCTGGGGTCTAACCAATGCCACCAAAAACCCGAGAACAAATTTTCAAAAATACACTGGGGGTAAACGAGCTTGTAAAGATACCTTTTAATTGCAACTTTATCTTCCAGCACAAAATGTGATCACATCACAAACTACCTCCAAATTCTCCTCATCTCCATTTTAATATGTCTGCTTCTCTTCAGGTACTATTAGACAAAACTTTCCTCTCCCTCTCTCCGAGACTTCAGGCTCATCCTGCTCCCAGTGTTAAAGTTAAAACTGGGTATAACATTTCCTTAACCGTTGATCAGCCATGATCTTATTGAATGGCAGGGCAGGCTTGAAGGGCTAGATGGCCTACTCCTGCTCCTATTTCTTATGTTCTTACGTGAAAGCTCTTCAAAACTGGATGATTAGGAGAGAAGCTGAAGTTAAGATCAAACCCTGATATCATCTGCCACTTGATTTGCCTCCACTGAATTCTGTTGTTTTCTTGACTTATGATGAAAAGCCTTTTTGTCTTTTCACTTAAGAAAATGCTGATTCCAGTCCTAGATGGAGATCGTATATTACATGCCAAGGGGACTAAGGGTGTGATTGAGACTGGGGAGATGGCGGAGCAGTGGTAACGTCACTGTAATCCAGAGGTCCAAGCTAATGCTCGGGTGACATGGGTTAATCATAGAATGCAGAAGAAAGCCATTCGGCCCATCGGATCTGCACCAACCACAATCCCACAACTCCACATATTTACCCTGTTAATCCCTTGATACCAAATGTCAATTTAGCATAGCCAATTGATCTAACCAGCGCATCTTTGGACTGTGGGAGGAAACTGGAGCACCCAGAAGAAACCAACGCAGACATGGGGAGAACATGCAAACTTCAGTGACCCATGGCCGGAACTGAACCTGGGCCTCTGGCGCTGTGAGGCAGTAGTGTTAACCACTGTGTCGCCAGGTTCAAATCCCATCATGGCAGCTGGTGGAATTTAAATTAAATTGCCGGAACCTCCTGACCTCTCCAGTGCTGCTGCAGCAAATGAATTTTTGGCTGAGTGCCAAATTCTCCATTCTCGCTGACAGTGATGGTGGGGCAAATAAGATCAGAGAATCCCACCCAATTAATCAATAATCTGGAAATGAAATCTAGCATTGATTGTTGCAAAAACTCATCTGATTCACTAATGCCCGTTTAGGGAAGGAAATCTGCTATCCTTACCTGGTCTGGCCCACCTGTGACTCCAGACCAGACCCAAACAACGTGGTTGACTCTCAACTGCTCTCACGGGGCAATTAGGGATGGGAATGCTGGCCTTATTTGCAATGTTTGCATCCCATGAAAGAATAAACAAACTCTTCACTTGTGATTCCAACCCAATAAGAACACAGGGAGGAGTGAAGGCACAAGAGAGCTTGGATGAAGAAGGGACCATAAAAAGGGAAATCACCCACACACTCCCAGCCTGTGAATCAAGCTGCCTGTTTGCAGAACAGAACCAGCTCCACTTTCTGGTGGAGAACTGAAATAATCTACTGCTACTAAAAATAACAAGAAGAAAAAGAATGCAAAATAATTCTTAGTCATGCTCATTTTTGCAAAGTAAGTAATGTACAAATTAAATTAGGAATTTCCTCCTCTTTGGAACCGGGTGGCAAAATATCATAGGATTTAGTGTGAGATCGTTTGGAAGGTTTTGCATGTAGTATTGGTGAGGAAACCATTGGAATGGTTGAATCTGGGGGTAGCAAAAGCAGGGATAGTGAAGATGGAGGTGAGGCAAGGCTGCGGTGGGCAGTGATAAATTGCTGCTACACTGGCATCACCCATTAACCTAACAACAAATGCTGATAAATATGGAAATTAGTCGTATTTACATCCGGTTAAATTGTTACAGAACGCAATATGGGAAGCATGTTGAAAGTTGTTTTAACTGGGTATATATGAACTTTTCAATGCAAATTCCAGCCTTCAGGCTGCAAACCTGTTTCTCGAAGAAAATACCATGACTATCTTTGAACAAGAGAAGCATTGGGAAGTTGTTCAAATGTAACCCTGCAGTACTCTCTGAAAACACCAGGCGGCATCATGAGCTAAAATTAGCTTATGATATCATCTTCACTGATGGTGCAATAACCAGGAAAGATTAAGTGACAAGGTCATGATTTCTGGGGAAGAAGCCTAATGAATTATATAAAACTGAAATAAATCTTGTCTTTCTCCTTCCCAAAAGGAATGATGTCATCCTGAGAAGCTATCAAGCGGCCTTGGTTACAGATCCGTAAAGTGCGACTAATGTTACACACACACATAATAAGGCCCAGGAGATGGGTCAACATTATCAGTCCCTTATTGTTTCTAATCAGGAGGTCTAATGGCTGATGCAATTCGCAGCCATCTGCTAGATCATCACAATCCAAGCAGCAGCGAGCACTCTCACCTCTCCTGTAGCAGGCTGAAGAGAGGTAGGTGACAATGAGATATACACTCTGCCCAGGATCCATCTAAATACACCCAACTTCAAGACCACCTGAAGCATTGCAACGACCCTTAACGTCCACACATCCAACCATTTCATTCCACCAAGTCTCAATTGAAACAGATCATGGAATTCCTACAGTGCAGGAGGTGGTCATTTGGCCCATCGAAACTACACCAACTCTCTGACAGAGTATCCTTCCCAGGCCTTATCCCATTTATAACCAACTCATTTAAATGATTAGGTTTATTTATATTGGTTTTACAGGAGGATCATACAGACTCAGAACATTGGCTGGAATTTTACTGGGGTGGGCAAGGCTCGCAGAATGGAATTATCCCTTGACCTCAGGTGGGGCCAACGGATAATTTATGAGCCTCACCCGAGCGAGGTCGTAAAATCCCAACAATTAACTCTGCTTCTTTGTTCCCAGATGCTGCCAGACCTGCTGATTTTATCCTGCATTTTCTGTTTTGAATCATATTCAGCCACTTTTGTGGCCTCCTCCAAACCCCCCTCCCATTTCCTGAAAACTTGGACAGCAACAAGAGTTACTTCCACCCAGAAACTTGAGGAATGCCCGCTCTACTTTGCCAAGAGACCTGCTGAACATTTAGCTTAACTGCCCATCAACCCGAGGCTTTGTTAATGCCAGATTGAACTATTTTGCTTAGGAGTTACTTCAGGAAGATATTGATAGTGATCAATAATAACGGGTCAACTCAATTATCAAGCTCTCGGTTTGAATGCCTGGGACCCTGGTTCCCAACCGTGTCACAGTAAATCTCGTGCTGCATGGGAGTGAATCAGTCAGCCACCCCACTCACTATCACACACAATACATCAGTTACACTGGGAGGGAGCTGAGTGGATGAGGATGACTCAGGGGCTCTGAGCCCCAACACAATCCAAGGCTTTGACTTGCTGCTCCGACCTTCCCAACCTCATCCCATGTAGGCTGGTCTGTCTCCAAAAGGTACGGTTGCATGGAGCTCAACTGGGCTGCTGAATTCAGCAGGAACCTGCCAGAACATGCAAGCTAATACAAAACCTAACCACTGGTAAGGTTCCCAGCTTGAGGGTCTGCTCACTTGGCTTTTCGATGAAGATATGCAACTGGAAAGATATCATAGTCGAGCATGTGAACATAAAGGAAAGTCTCCTGTGAATTTAAACTGTAACAACTGAGACAACAGGGTGGGGAAGTGGTTATTTGTAAACCCAGCTCCAGGTTTTGTTAAATCAGAGATATCCAGATATTCAGATGGGATGGGGGTAAGATATGATAGAAATGGTTTTACCTCAAATTTCAATACTGATATTGAAACATAGAAAAGAGAAGCTGGGGTAGGCCATTCGGCCCTTTGAGTATGCTGCACCATTCATTTTGAGCATAAAATTCAATTTGGCCTCTTCAATCAGAGGCCCCCAAGGAAAACAAAGGGCCTGACATACTCACTCTTGAATCAGCTCCCTCTGTGCGATGTTGCCGCACTCCATCGCCTGGATGATGATTTCATGCTCTTCCTCAGAGAGGCTCTTGTAAGATGTGAGGGGCAGGCTCAGCTTCTTGGCTGGGGAAGGGTCAACACCTTGGAGCCACGGGTGGCCCTCGATCTCTTCCAGAGACGCCCGCTTCTTCGGGTCCCTCTGCAACATCCTGGAGATCAGACTGCAACAATACAAAGAACAAACAAAGGCGTTACCAGCAGAAAGAGATTCCCCAGCAAAAGATAACAGTGACTTTATTTCTGCTCAATTTGTCATGGGTTATTGCTAATCTCTTCAGGGGCAGCCGCCTCCACCTGAAACTTCAGCCCAACAAAGATCAACTGGAGAAAACGTTGTTGGAGTTGAATCTTATTGTAAAAGAGATCTTAGACCTTTCAGGGAGGATCCTAGGCCTGACAGCAGCAGCAGGGTCAGTGCTTCTATCTTTAACAGCTGAACCCAGCTTTCTTCAGCTGATCTATCACTGCTGCTAAAAATGATTTGAGTTTATGATTCAAGCCAGCAAAGCAGGTGATGACTTCAAGAGGCTTGCCATAAAGAAAAATACCTGAACAGAATGACTGCACTTCTAAACCATTGGAGATGTGTAGCCAAAGGCAGGGACTGGTGCCAGATTACACTTTCACTCTTTATAATTTCACCCTTTCCAGTTCTATCACCAAATGAACTCCCCCACCACAATGCAGAGTAAATTGGAGACATTATACCCCAGGGTCCAGACAAAGGTCAGAAATTTGGATTTATAATTGTGTTTTGGTGTTGACCTGTCATTTATGCAGCTTTACTCGTGCACCAAAAACCCCTGCCGATGCCCCACAGAACACAGCAATCCTATGACATATCATTCTTTGGTTATATTGGGGAACGATCTTCTGGAATTATACACCCTGGTGGTTGAGTATTGGGGGGGGTGGGGGGTGCACCTGTGGGTACACCGGAAGCCTGGTCTCCCACAGTTACTGGGTCTGAGGGATAAATCGTAAATGAATCCTCCTACCCTACCAAGGGAGTATTTCACAGGCTTCTCTTTCACTAGAGTGAAGTTCCCCAGAAACACTCCTGTGGGGAGAATTCCACATGAATGTAAGAGCTCTTAATTAAAGACCAATCCAAAATCATAAAGCAATAAAATAAATAAAAGCATTAAACACCTGCCATCCATTCCAGCAGCATTTAAGGGCTGAACTTAAACCTTTGTATTCTTGCCTGGTTCTGGGGCACACTCCACACAACACCACCCCATACCCCAGGATCATCCCTGACATATCCTCACCATTAATAAACCCACCAGTTCACACCCTGTCAAACCACCAGAATGTCACACCTACAAGGTTACAAGTTTATTATCAAGAGTCAACTAGCAAGTGAAATTTAATCCCACTGCCCTTGCATTATACAATATAGCAAAGTGCTGCACAATATAGGAATGTGTTATTTGAGATAAGAATCAGCTGTAGACTGTGACAAGAATGTGAGGGACTGTTACAGAAATGTACCGCACACAGTAATGCATTGTACACAGCAATGGGAATGTCCCACTAATCTCACAAAATAATGCATTTTACAAGGCAACAAAAACGTCCCAGAATCGCACACAGTAATGCATTGTACACAGCAATGGGAATGTCCCATAATAACAAAGATCAAAGAAAATTACAGCACAGGAACAGGCCCTTCAGCCCTCCAAGCCTGCACCTATCAAGCTGCCTGGCTGAACTAAAACTCCCTACTCTTCTGGGGACCATACCCTCTATTCGCATCCTATTCATGTATTTGTCAAGACACCCCTTAAAAGTCACTATCGTATCTGCTTCCACTACCTCCCCCAGCAGCGAGTTCCAGGCACCCACCAAACTCTAAACTTGTAACAGGAATGGTTAAGTAAGAAATCTTCAGGGAGTGCTACCCCTTCATCAGGTGAGTGGAGGACTGGGTTCACAAACAGGGCATATGTAGATGCAGACTCAATTTACAAGATAATGGTTGGAATGTGAGTCTTAACGGGTAACCAAGTCTTTACAGATGGAGACAATGCGAGTGGAGAGAGGATTAAGTACAGGTTAAAGAGGTATGAATTGTCTCAAGTCTTAAGTTAGTGAGACTTTGCAAGCCCAGGCAAGTCATGGGAGTTAGACAGTGTGACATGAACCCAAGATCCCGGTTGAGTCCTCATGCGTGTGAAAGTTGGCTATCAGTTTCTGCTCGGCGATTCTGCATTGTCATGTGTCTTGAAGACCGCCTTGGAGAATACTTACCTGAAGATTGGAGGCTGAATGCCCTTGACTGCTGAAGTGTTCCCCTGCCTGGTGATTGTCGAGTGATGTTCATTCATCCGTTGTTGTAGCATCTGCATTTTGTCGCCAATGTACCATGTCTCAGGACATCCTTTACTGCAGCGTATCAGGTAGACAATGTTAGCCAAGTCGCAAGAGTATGTACCGTGTATCTGGTGGATAGTGTTCCCACATGACATGATGGCATCCGTGTCAATGATCCGGCACATCTAGCAGGGTTGTGTGGTGTCGTGGTCACTGTTCTTCTGAAGGCTGGGTAGTCTGTGCAGATAATGGTCTGTTTAAGGTTGCACGGTTGTTTGAAGGAAGTAGTGGGGTTGCGGGAATGGCATTGACGAGATGTTCGTCTTCATTGATGATATGTTGAAGTCTCCGGAGAAGATGTCGTAGCTTCATCGCTCTGGGGAAGTAGTGGACGACGAAGGATATTCTGTCCACCGTGTCCCGTGTTTGTCTTCTGAGGAGGTCAGTGCGGTTTTTTGCTGTGGCGCATTGGAACTGTTAATGAGTTGAGTACCATATGCTGTTCTTAAGAGGGCCTCTTTCAGTGTCTGTCACGATCCTCTTCATCTGAGCAGATCCTGTATATACAGGGGGCTTGTCTGTAGGGAATGGCTTCTTTAACATATTTAGGGTGGAAGCTGAAGTAGTGGAGCATTGTGAGGTTATCTGTGGGCTTGTGCTAGAGTGAAGTGCTGAGGTGACCGTCCTTAATGGAGATGCATGTGTCCAAGAATGTGGTCCGGAGAGTAGTCCATGGTGAGTCTGATGATGGGATGGAACTTGTTGACGTCATCATATAGTTGTTTCAGTGATTGTTCACCACGAGACCAAAGGAAGAAAATATCATCGATGTATCTAGTGTATAGCATCAGTTGAAGGTCCTGTGCAGTGAAGAGGTCTTGTTCGAACCTGTGCATGAAGATGTTGGCATATTGAGGTGTGAATTTGGTCCCCATGGCTGTTCCATGTGTCTGGATGAAGAGCTGGTTATTGACGGTGAAGACATTGCGGTCCAGGATAAAGCAGATGTGTTGTAGAATTGCATCTAGAGATTGGCAGTTGTCGGCGTTGAGTATTGAGGCAGTTGCAGCAACGTCGTAGGGGATGCTGGTATAGAGTGCTGAGACATCCATTGTGACGAGGACTGTTCCTGGTTCAACTGCTCCATGTGTGCTGAGTTTCTGTAAGAAGTCTGTAGTGTCGTGATTGAAGCTGGGGGTTCTTTGTACAATGGGTTTCAGAATGCCCTTGACGTAACCAGAGAGGTTCTCACACAGAGTTCCACTGCCTGATACAATAATGGATAATGCATCATACTAGAAGAATTTACTATCATGCTCCAGACAGAATCATGTTCCAGCTATTCCCTGTAGATCTCCACAACAATGGAAGGGTTTGCCACCAGCCACTTGCAAACTATAGACTTTCAAGAGCTTTCTCAAATGTCACTCATTTGTCAGTGCAATATGTATTTAGAGCAAGGACTGGAAATTGCTCAACGTATCTCTCGGGGTTAATAAATCAGCCATTGAATTAGTGAAGTTGTAAGTCTCTGATCATTAAATATTGACCTTCTGCCTGCAGTTTCCATTTTCTGATGTGCAGTGCCAGCAGCTGGACTTGCTTAAGTAAATCCACAAACAACATCATTCAAATACATGTCCCCACGTGACACAGACAGCTCTAAGCACACAGTTATTTTTGGTTTAGTGTGGGAACATTCTCCTTTCTGAAGGAGCAGCAAGTTAAACAGTACATTAGGTAATTTAGTCCCCACCCCACCCCCTTCCAATATTTTAGCATCGGTTCAGGAAACCCATGAGAATAAGGACATTCCAGCGATACAACATCTATCTTCATTCTGTTGGGGTGACTCACAGCTGCACTCTCATCTCAGTCAAAATGTACGAGTGCATGTCCCACTTCAGATACCAGAACATCCGATCCAGGCTGATACTCCAGTGTTGACTTTCAGTTGAAGTGTTAAATTGTGGTTCCATCTGCTCTCTCAGGTAGATATAAAAGACTCCACTGCACTATTTCAAGGTAAGCTAGGTACTTCACTCTGGTTGTTCTGGATAGCATTTATCCCTTAGCCAACAATGCAATGAAAGCAAGTTATCGCGGATGCTGGAACCTGCTCTGAGAGTCATCCAGACTCAAAATGTTGGCTCTATTCTCTCTCCACAGATGCTGTCAGACCTGCTGAGATTTCCTAGCACACACTGCTTTTGTGCCAGACTATTTATCGGGTCATTATCACATTGTTTGTGGTTGCTGGATACAAGTTGGTTCTATATTTCTTACGTTACTTCACTGAATACACTGCAAAAATCACTTAATTTGCCAAACAAAAACATTTTTGAATGTCCTGAGGTTGGTGCTGATGTTATAGGAATGGAAGTCCTTTCTTCTATAGGATCTGTGAAAATGATAAAAGTTGGAAGAGTAGAAATTTTCCCATCCACAGAGATCGGAAACAGGATTATCCAAGCTTTGAGACTTTGTTGGCTGCATATGTGGAAGACAGGGAATCACGGAACTCTATAGTGCAGGGGGATGCCATTTGGCACTGATCACAATCTCACCCAGACCCTATTCGTATAACCCCATTATTTATCCAGCTGGTCCCCCTGACACTAAAGGACTATTTGGCATGGCCAATCAATCTAACTCATACTCCTTTGGACTGTGGGAGGAAACCAGGGCACCCGGAGGAAACCTATGCAGACATGGGAAGAACACGCAAAGTCCACACAGGCAGTCACCCAAGCTCGGAATTGAACATTGTTCCCTGGTGCTGTGAGGCAATAGTACTAACCACTGTGCCATCCACAGGGAATCTGTGATGATTCTGTGTTATTTGATATATTTTATCTCTGAGGGGTGACTGCTTTAAGGTGCAGTGCTTTGTTACAAGAAGTCAGTTTGTCTGGTAGGAATATAGCAGATGCTGGAAAGCAGGATAATTACTAATTTCAGCCATGTTTGTGCAGGAGGCTAAATGAGCTTTTGTTTACCAAAGAAAAGGACCTTGGGGTGTTTCCTTGATTAAAGTATTGGAAAGAGGAGTTAAATATGTATAGTCATATGATACTAGAAATGGGAGGATCTAGGTGTGCAGCTTTAAAAAACAGTTTTCTAAGTTCGATTGTTGAAGAGGGCTGGTTAAAGATAGCAGCTCCATCGCTCTCTGTAAGAACACTCTGGGGCTCCAAAGCTGTTAACAAAACTACCAAGGTCGCCTGGATAAAATGCTCTTTCAGAGAGTCAGTGCAGATTTGATGGGCCAAATGGCCTCCTTCTGCACTGTTGGGATTCTATGATTCTATAGATGCTGAAAATGTTCTATACAATTAAAAAAGAGACGTTCTGAAATATTTGTAAAGAAGGATCACAGGTTCAGTCTGAGGAAAGGAAGACCAAATGAAAGGTGTATTTATTTAGCACCTTTCACAGCCTCAGAATGTGCCAAGATGCTGCCCAGCCAATAAAGTCCAATTAGTGTTGTAGTATAGGTAAATGACATCCACTCTACACACAGGACGGTCCCGCTAACAGCACTGAGATAAAAATGAACGCCTACAAAGAACAAAGAAAATTATGGCACAAGAGCAAGCCTTTGGCCCTCTAAGCCTGCACCAACTGTTCTGCCCGACTGAACTAAAACCTCTTACCCTTCCGGGGATCATATCCCTCTGTTCCCATCCTATTCAGGTATTTGTCCAGACACCCCTTAAAAGTCGCAATAATCTCTGCTTCCACTACTTTCCCCAGCAGCAAGTTCCAGGCACCCACCACCCTGTGTAAAAATCTTGCCTCGTACATCTCCTTTAAACCTTGCCCCTATACCCCCTAGTAGTTGATTCATCCACCCTGGGAAAAAGCTTCTGACTATCCACTCTATCCATGCCCTTCATAATCTTCTCTCAGGCTGCCCCTCAACCTCCGTTGTTCCAGTGAGAACAAACCAAGTTTCTCCAACCTCTCCGCATAGTTAATGCTCTCCATACCAGTGACATCCTGGTAAATATTTTCTGTACCCGCTCCAAAGCTTCCACATCCTTCTGATAGTGTGGCGACCAGAATTGAACACTACATTCCAAGTGTGGCCTAACTAAGGTGCTATAAAGCTGCAACATGACTTGTCAATTTTTAAATCCAATGCCCTGGCCGATGAAGGCAAGTATGCTGTATGCTTTCTTGACTACCTTTTCCAGCTGTGTTGCCACTTTCAGTGACCTGCGTACCTGTACACCCCAGATCCCTATGCCTATCAATACTCTTAAGCATTCTGCCATTTACTGTATATTTCCCATTTGTATTAGACCTTCCAAAATGCATTCCCTCACATTTGTCTAGCTCTTAGTGGTGTCGATTGAGGGATTAGTATTGATCAGGAGACCAGAACTCCCCCTTCTCCACTTCAAATAATACCTCAGGATCTTTTATGTCTACCTGACACAGCTTCAAATGAACGTCAAAATGTCATCAACACTTACCAACAGTGCAAGCCAGGATTATCCTGTCAGATCTCTACATCAGGAGATGAACTCACAGCCCTCTGACTCACAGGCTAGAGAGCCAGCACTGCTTCAAGGCTGATAACTAGCTCTGCCATTTAGATAATTTCAGTCGTAGAATCATGGAATCCCGACACTGCAGAAAGAGGCCATTCGGCCTATCAAGTCTGCGCCACCCACAATCCCACTTAGGCCCTAATCCCCATAACCCCATGCATTTACCCTAACTAGTCCCCCGGACACAAAGGGGCAATTTTTTAGCGCGGCCAATCCACCTAACCCGCACATCATTGGACTGTGGAAGGAAACCGAAGCACCCAGAGAAAACCCACCCAGATACAGGGAGAACATGCAAACTCTGCACCAACAGTGACCCAAGCTGAGAATTGGACTGGGTCCCTGGCACTATGAGGTAGCAATGCTAATCAATATGCCACCCTGCCACCCACTGCCCAATGGGGAGTTGGCATGAACCCAATACAGGTGCTTCTTTCCCACTAGTTTATACTAGCTTCTACAGCATGTCCAGTGAGGACATGAGTCCAACATTCTTCCAGAATATTCCAGCCAATGGGAATAGCTAATCTCCGGGTGACCAAAGCCTCTGGTTGGAAGCTTCTTTTCTGTTTTAAATGGGGAGTATTTCAACAGAATTTTTTAAAATCATTCTCAAACATTCCTCTTGTAAGAGGAATGGGATGTTCCTCAGAATGGGGTCTAAATCTTCATTTTCTCACCAGTGGCCACATCAAGGGTTATTGTTACCTCCACGTTTTGAAAACAGGAACAGTTTAGAATTTGTTTTTTTTCAGTTTGCAGTTTTCGAAAACAAAAGAATTCCCTCCCACTTTGAGATCTGTTTCTCATCCCTCACTCTCGAGACAGGCAAAGAGGCAGGGAGGCTGCTTTGAGGGCCTAAGCTAGACTTAGCCAGTTGCTTGTACAATGAAGTCAGGGACCCAGGGTTGTTATTTTCTCTCTTTGTCTGGGCAGAATACCCAATGACGGACACAGGAACAGGAAGGCCTCAAGCCTGTTCTGTCATTCAATTAAAAATTTGGCTGATCTGTAACTCGCTTCAAAGTTTTTTTAAAGTTTATTTATTAGTCACAAGCAAAGCTTACATTTACACTGCAATGAAGTTACTGTGAATTTCCCGAGCCGCCACACTCCGGCACCTGTTCGGATCAATACACCTAACCAGCACATCTTTCAGACTGTGGGAGGAAACCCACGCAGACATGGGGAGAACGTGCAGACTCCACACAGACAGTGACCCAAGTCGGAAATTGAACCCGGGTCCCTGGCACTGTGAGGCAGCAGTGTTAACCACTGTGCTAACTAATTAACCTGACTTGCTGCTATAATCTTAAATACACTTATCAAAGAAAAATCAATCAATCGATAAGCAGAATGAATACTAGATTTAACCCGACGCTCCTCAAGTTGCCTTTGCAGCCTTTTTAACATTCAAAACAGGCACTGTTTGCGTACAAGTGGAACAGGATTTGAAGCTGCAACCTGTAGATTGTTGAATGTGAGACACCTGCCCCAGAGACCGTTCCATCCCGCTCTATCACATCTTCACTGCTTCTCTCATCGGACTCCCCTCTGTCTCTATTCCCCCCAGTACTTCATACTGACAGGAACTAAGTAAGATGCACATCAATAACCACCATTAGTGATACAATGCCAGTAGAATACTTTTACCGCATTCCCACATTTCACTGTAGCTGTCAGTGGCACCTGTCAAGCAGCAATCATAAAATTAGGAACTAAGACTGCACAATAGCTCTCTAAAATACTGACTGAAACAAATGTTATCCAACAGCCCTTCAAATACAATACTCCTTGTGGTTCAGGCCCTCTGGCAACACATGCTACTGACAGCTCCAGAAGACAGAATTTACCTTCAAAGGTGATTTTATTTACACCATGGAACATTTACTTTTCCTCCTGCGCCCTTAGATCTCAGCCACAAGTCCTCTGATCTGGGCTTTTTGGTCTCCCCTTTGTTTGGAGCTGAATGGGGAGCTCACACTGCGAACACACAGACCGGGACTGAAGGTCAACTGTCCCGTGTATCTGGGCTGCTGCAGGGTGAACACTGTGAAAGATCAGTGCTCTATACATTTCCAGCTTGAATCATTGATGCGTCATCCTCTTATACAGTTTATATGCAGCACAGCCTCTAGTTAAATTACAACCCGACAAACAGTACTGCAACAACAAACACGCACCTCTTTTTTTTATTCATTTGTGGGATATGGGCATCGCTTACTGGCCAGCATTTATTGCCCATCCCTAATTGCCCTTGTTCAGATATCAGCTGAGAGTCAGCCACATTGCTGTGGCTCTGAAGTTACATGTAGGCCAGGACAGGTAAGGACAGCAAATTTCTTTCCCAAACAGACATTTGTGAATCAGATGGGTTTTTCCAACAATTGACAATGGTTTCATGGTCATCAATAGATTTTTTTTTTAATTGAATTCAAATTCCACCCTCTGCCGTGGCAGGATTCGAACCCGGGTCCCCAGAACATTATCTGAGTTTCTGGGTGAATAGTCTAGCGATAATACCACTTTACCATCTAGTAAAACCAAATACGTTCAAACATGTTTACATCAATTGTAAATATTTGCATCAGCTGAGAATCCACCTACAAGCTATGACCATGTCTCATCGATCATTCTCCAAAAGCATTGTGTAAACTTGCAATGCTGAATGTTCGAACAAAGATGAGAAATGTTTTGAACCTTATTCATATTGTTGAGGTACATTTTTGCTTCACTAGGTAGCTTCAGTAGTTTTAACTTCAATTCTTCAAGACCTTCCTGGTGACGTTAATGAATTCTCCAGGTTTGTGGTTCTCCTACACTCTCTTCATCAAGGTTCTAGTACACGGCATGATTTACACAGACAGAGACAGCAAGCAAGCCTCCCTGGTTTGGTCTGTGTTTCGTTAACTGGTTTCAGCAGTGCTGGTGGAAAAAGGTAATGCAACTCGTCTCGAGCTCCCTGGAGTTGAGTTGTGAGAAATAAGTCAGGACTTCCACCCACCTCCCCCCACCCTCCCCCAAATCGCCCGTGAAGAACAGCTGTGGCCTGACTGAAATGTTAGCAGGGTAAATACATGGGGTTATGGGGGCAGAGGGGGGCTATCGGGCCTGGAGAATCAGTGCAGACTCAATGGGCCAAATGGCCTCCTGCAGTGTAGCAAATTCTATGATTCAGTCCATTGATAAAGATTAGCCACTTTGCTGAGTTATGACAAGACCCCTGCAAGACTCAGAGGATTTTTAAAAATTCACGACAAACCAGGTGAATAAAAAGGCAAAAATTCTAATGTTCATATATTATATAAAATATCAATCATTTTGATAGTTATCCAGGTCTTGTATCACAAACCCGTTCTTTACGAGAACAGTTTTTTTCTTGACTATTGATATTCCATGGGGAGGGATGTGCTGCTTTTATGGCATCCGAACACAGATGAGTACGTTCCTGCCCAGAAGTCTCCAGCTGGCAACCTTCTGCTCTCCATGCCACTCAATGTTGCCCTGCTAGGCTTCAGTGGAAAAGAACAGTTGGCACATGACAGGCAAGGCTGACAGATTCAAACCCTCCCCCACCCTGTCACATGGATGACAAATGGCTCAAAAATAAGGAGACGCAAGAAAGCTGCAAAGTAAGAAAGCAATGCCCAGCTTATACTGTCGGTCAAAGCAATTCAGTGCACACCAGCCGCCCGTAACACCTAGCAAAAACTGGCATTCCTGGAATAACTGCTGTGGCATTATGAAATGCTTTTTAATAGCCAGTGCACTAACTATTCTAAGAATGACTTCAAACTGCTTTGAGCTGCTAATGACTCAGTGTTAGTGTCTCAGGAGGATTTAAGCAATTAACTATGGCACCCCCTCAAAATATGTTGAGAGCGGCCATCAATGAACATAAGCATTAAAAGTTGCGGGGAAATAAATTGAATCCAGTCCTACAATATGTTCTTAACTGTATGAAATATTGCTGCAGTCCTAAAAAAAAGACTCATTATGTCTGCCAGATGCTGAGCAGAGATTGTCAATCTGCTGTGTCGGTGGCTGAGATAGGGCTATGTTCCACAAAGAGGACTTAGCTTGTGGTTATAATAATCTGCTAACTTTCCTGTGCAGGCTCATGGGACTAACTGGTCCCATTGTTGCTACACTAACTTTGAGGGCTGACTTTACCAGCCCTCCGCACCCCATGTACCAATCCATCATGCCATTCCATTATGCCAATCCATCATGCCAATCTATGGACTTCAGGTAGCCTCTGGGGCAAACCCGGATCGCCAGTGTTAGGGAGGTCAGGCAACACCGTAGAGTGTTGATCCAAATGCTATCTTTATCCCAACGTTCCAGGAGGAGAAACAAAATGGTGAAGGATGAATGGAAAGACTTGCATTTATATAGCACCTTTCAGAACTAGAGCTTTACTGCCAATGAGGCACTTTTTTTGTGCATTCACTGTTGTAACGTGGGAAATTCAGAGGTCAATTTGTGCACAGCAAGCTCCCACAAACAGCAATGAGTTGGATGACCAGACTATCTGTTTGACCAATGATGATAGTGGGATAAATGTTGACTAGGACATAAGGGCAAACACCCCTGTTGATCTTCAAAATAATCTTGTGGAGTCTTTAGCATCATTTGGATCACTGGGATAGATGGATCAATGCTCAATGTAGCATCACAATTGAGACGTTAATTTATAATGTAACATTCCCTCCATGCCACACTGAAATTTGACTTTGATTATGTGCTAAAGATGCTCAGTTGAAAACAAAATGACTAAATATTGAATTCTTAAGAAAATTAGAGGCAGTCAACATGGATTTCAGAAAGAAAGAGTTCTTGGAGGTGGTAACAGATATAAAGGTAAAGTTGTTATAGTCCCAGATGACCATGCTCTTCCCTTTGAAGGGAACTGACTGGTGGTGATTTTAACCTGAGGTTCACCAGACCTCAAGCTAGGGGCAAGGTTGAGTAACTTGAGTAGCCTCAGTTGGTACAGGAATTGAACCAGAGTCCCTGGCATTGTGAGGCAGCAGTGCTAACCCATGTCACCATGCTGCCCAAATCTGCGGATCACCACACTTCAGGCTAGGGGCAAAGCTGAATAACCTCAGCTGGTATGGGAATTGAACCCATGCTGTCACATTGCTCTGCAACCAAGCTAGCCGATTCCCTGAGGAATAACAGACATGGTGGGTGGGTTATGGATTTTCAAAAAGTTGCCTACAAGGCAACACACAAGGCTACTGGAGAAACACAAGGGGCACTCAACGAAGGGGAACATACCAAACGGAAATGAAAATCTAGCTAGAAAACAGAAAGAGAGTAGGAGCAAAGGACAGTTTCCTAGAGTAAAAGGAAGTAAAGCATCCCACTGTATTGTGTACAGTGCTGTGGTCACACTATAGGATATGGACACATTGGAGAGAATACAGAAGAGGTTTACAAGAATACTCCCAGGGATGGGAAGCTTCAGTTATGAGGAGAGATTCGAGAGGTTGGGACTGTTTTCCTTGGACAGAAGATTTGGTAGGGCTTTTCAAAATCACGAGGGGGTTGGGCAGAGTAGATGGGGAGAAACTGTTTCCACTCATAAAAGGATCAAGAGGACACAATTTAAGATGATTTACGAAAGAAGCAAACGTGATGTGAGAAAACATGTTTTCACACAGTGAGTGATTTGGGTCTGGAATGCAGTGTCTGGCAGGATCAATGGAGGAATTCAAGAGAACACAATGATTATTTAAATAGAAACAACGTGCATGGGTACTGGGAAAAGGCAGGGGAATGGCACCACGTTATAATGCTTGTTTGGACTGCCAGTGCAGACATGACGGGCCAAATGGCCTCCTTTGGCACCATAACAATTTTGTCATCTTTCTATTTTCATTGGCTTCTGTCCCAAAGAGGTCATATAGCACTTAACAATGAGTGTCTTGCGTTTCCAAAGTGAGAACAGTGGCCCTCCGAACTGCTGCTTTACTGCAGTGATCTGCTCCAAGACTGGTATTCTGCCCAAAACTGGCATCTCACCTCTTTTACTGCTAAGCCACCGATGGGCAGCACATCACAACAGAAAGATCCCTGAGGTGGCCATAAACTCTGGTGCGATTGATTGAGCAACACACAGTGCCAGGGATTAGCAGGTCAGCCTGAAGGACGACTCACACAGAGTTGCTTAGTTTGATTCTTTTCCATTCCCTAATCATTATTGCTGTTCAGTCACAGTGCCTGTTAGATTTTAAGCTGCGGCAGGGTTTTATCTAGACCCTCTGCATTTTTGGAATTTCAGTATACCTCCAAGATCCCAATCAGTTGTTTTTTACTGAATGTGTCTCAGGGTTATTCCGATCATATGATAGACCTGCACTGTTAATACTGTATCAGATCCCCTGAATGCTGAAGCCATAATTGCACAGGATGTCTTTGTCATCAAGTGAGTAAGAATGAATCAGTGAACCCTTTGATGTTTTTATCCCATCTCCATAACACTCAGACAAAAATAGGCTTTTCTCCCCAGGAGATTTATTTTATTCACATCTAGGCGAGCTACCTTTTCAGACTGCACACATTAGTGACACGACTGCCCACTAAAGTCCCTGAAAGGACTGAGCATCTTTAAATAGCCCCATAATCTGGATCAATGAACGCGGAGTGTGAGGACTTCAAATCAAAGCATGAATTTGTATTAGCAGTTCACTTCTCTGCATTATTAAAATAAGGCACAAACCTTCTTATTAAATCACCAGGAAAGCACTAACAAAGAAACTTATCAAAACCGACATTGAGTGATGGAATTAATAAACATTGGATTCCACTGAAGCTTGTACCATGAAAGCAGCGCAAGTATGGGGCAATGCCAATTTTAAACAAAAACAATCAACACCATCCTGGCATGGTATAAAGTGGGTGCAACTTATGACAGTTATTATTACACTCGTTTTAATGCCACTCCCAGCTTACTGGGAGGATGTTCCTGATGGTGAGACTGTCCAGAACCAGGGATCACAGTTTGAGGGTAGACCATTTAGGACAGAGATGAGAAGACGCTTCGTCAAGAGAGGTGAGTCTGTGGAATTCATTACCACAGGAAGTAGTTGATGCTGTAACATTAATGTATTCAAGAGGCTGCTGGATATCACACTTGGGGCGATTGAATTGGATAATCAGCCATGATCGTGATGAATGGTGGGGCAGGCTCAAATGGCCTCCTCGCTGCTCCTACCTTCTATATTTTTATGTATGTTTTCTCAAACCTACAGTGCTGATTTTATCAAACCTCTGCTAAAATCATTATTAACATTGCTCCACCCTTACGCACACGGCAGCTCATGAAATTTTCCAGCATTTACCTCAGTTAGGAATGGGCTGCAAAATTTCACTGAAGCATAACAGGACATGAAGAAATGATAGCATGGCAAGGTGTCCTTCCAACTCCAGATAATGGGTAACCGGTGGAGGGAAGGGTGACACAGGGCATGCTGTGGATAGAGGGTCTCAGCCAAGCCTGTAGCCAATGACCTGGGAGAGGGAGGCAACCCTGTTAGGGCCAAAGGTAAATAACATGTATTTGAAGAATAGGCTAAGAGCAGAAAAACAACATGAGTCAGCTGACACAATGTAGTTTTGTGCATAATACCCCCAAGGTGCAAATCTGGAGCTTGTCAATCAGACAGAGAGAGGGAAAGAGAGCTACAGAAAGAGAGGAGAGAGAGAGGACTAAAGAAAGAGCGAGGAGAAAAAAAAACAAAGAAACTGAACTCAATGTCTCAAAGTGCTTTACAGCCAATTAAAAACAACTGAAGAATAATCATATGATTTTGGAAACCATGACAGCTCACTTACAGCAAGATCCCGTCAACAGAATGAGATAATGGCCCTGATTTTACTGGCAAATGAGGCTCACAGAATGACACTCTCTGTTGGCCTTGGCTTGGTCTTATGAGCCACGGGCGGGCGAGCGAGGTGGTAAAATTATAGCCAGTGACTCGGATCAGCAATCTCTTTTTGATGTTGGTTGCGGGATAAATATTGGCCAGGACAGGAAGGCTTATGCAATTTTTATATACAAGGATACTTCACTGTTGTTACTGCCAGGATTAAACCTTACAGATAACAATTTTTGCCTTCCATACACTATTACTCTGGCCCATATTCCACCCTCTGCCATTGATGCACCTTCCACAGATTTCTAGTATAAGGACACCCTGCTTGTCACAGACCCTTCAGATGCTAATAGATTGTAATGTTTCCCCTGTGCTTCAGTTGCACTTTGACAACATAAGACTTAGGGAATAGTAAGCTCTGTGACCATTGACACCAGCACAATAGGTGCTATCTATTGCTTCACAGACACTGATTGATTGGTTAAATCAAGTCGGAAAGACCTAAACACTGCCCACCCTTTGCTGGAGCGCTGAGGATTATAAATCCATTCCTTATCTTGATGCCTGGGGTTGCTTACTCAATCTCAATATCTCTTTCCCAATGTCTCGGTGCTTCTGTCACTGTTGAAAATAGCCTCGCTCCCCTGCTTCACACAACTCCATCACTGGCACAGTCACAGTTATGATTCAGGTCCTCACACATGACAATGCTCATGATCTGAATACCGAGAGGCAGTCTGTGACCGACTTGCAGGGCAGAAGATCAGATCTGGCAATTTAATCAGCCCATCATGTGATTTACTTCAAATTCATGTTCAGTGGGCTATCGGAAGGCACAGGGGCAGTTTGTGGTGAGCTCTAGGTCCCTTTCAAAGTGCTTTAAGCCCCGGAGACAGCAGCCTGTCAGATTAGTGAGAGTCAATTGCAGATTCAATCTGATGATCCAGGCTTTTGGCTTGGCCTCTGCGCTGTCTGTTCGTGGCAGTGGTGAAGGGACACGTCTTCATGCTGAAATGATTCGAGTTAGCTGTCACTACGATTCATATGGATTATTGTCCATCAGGTGAGGCAGGAAACCCTGGCTGCTCTCAGGTGAACATAATCGATTGGATAGCAATATTATGAAAGGGGGGGATGGGGTGGTGGGGGTTAAGAGTTATCCATGTCACTTTAGCCAACATCTATCCCTCAAAAAAGATCACCAGAGTGAACAGATGATCTGGTCTGTTTGTGGGAGCTTGCTGTGCACAAATTGGTCTCTGTGTACCCTACACTTATTTGATTTGTCACATATATTAGTATACAGTGAAAAGTGCACACTGTACAGAGAGAAGGAAAGGAGAGGGTGCAGAATGTAGCTTACAACAGTGCTCACTCTTACTAAGTACTTCATTGGCTGTAAAGCACTTTGGGACATGTGTAAGTTGTGGCAGGTGCGATATAAATGCAGTTCTTTTCTTTCTTTACCACCAGCTTTTCTTCTGCCACAGGATCCAAGTTAACGTCACTGAAGCCAACAACTCACAACATGAATCCCACCAATTTACTGCTCCAGTGACCATTTCTTCTCAACTCCACAGTGCACTGCAGTGAAACACTTCCATCTAATCTGCGACTAGCAACACAGGAGGCCGTTAAACAGTAGGTTCCATCAATAGCAACAGATAGCCCTACTCCAAGTGTCTACCCAATTCCTAATTGGCTTCTACCCAAAGCCATTTGCTTTCTTGATCATGTTTATGAGAACCCCACTACCAACTGGTTCAGTGGGGAGAGACACTCCTTAGTGTACTGCTCAGTAAGAAGTCTCAGAACACCAGGTTAAAGTCCAACAGGTTTACTTGGGGTAGCAAACACCACTAGCTTTCGGGGCTCTGCCCCCGCGTCAGGTGAGTGGGCAGCATACTACTTAACAGATAGAGAAGAAAGGTCCCAGTTTTGAGGTCCAGTTGATAATTAGATTAGCTGGACATCATTACGACAGCAGCCATTCCCCAGGTGAGAAATAGGAGTGGACAATGGGATGGGATGGGATGGGGGGGCAGTGAAATAGGAATGACCTATGGTACAAGGATCCCTGAGGGAAAGCACTCATAGATTAACAGAGTGAGGAGACAGTGGTAAATTCAGGTGCGATCCACAGTCGAGGAATGTTCCAGCTCTTGCTGCTGAGGCTTGGGCACAATGAATAGGCAATTGGATGAATAGCAGAGGGTGACGGACACACTTGGAGTCGTACTCCAGGAAGAATCAATGTTTAAGGTAAACAACTACCTGTCAGTGACCCCCACGGATACCAGAAGAAATTTCAGCAGTGTTGCAGGAATTCAATGTGGGGAATTGATACGTGTCCACAACGGAAAGACAGCTATTCTCCACATTTACTAGCCATTAAACAGATCAGGTCTATCCAAAAATACTTTGCAGCAGGTTTTTCTATTCTCCTCCTTTCTATTAGAACTGGGTGACTCACAATTGTTTTTCTGATGTTTACTTCCCACAGTGGCCAGAAAAGGAGTTATAAACACAGCAGGTCATCCTTTCATTCTCTCTGAGATTGAAGCCTCTCTCACAGTCAATTCCAGTCCCAACCCTCAAAGAATATTCCGAAACTCCTGTGATATGTGAATGGAGATCAGTCTTTTACGGTAAATTGCTGAGAGTTTCAATTCCCACAGGTAGTGCTGCCAACTCCTGCCAGGAAAGCTGCTGTGTGAGCAATCAGACATTTATTGTCATCTGGGACTTTTGATCAGGTGACTCCAGATGTTGGATTGGGATTTTTTTTTGCCGGAATTGTTTAGAGCTGACAGAATGATTTGCATTTCAAGAGAAATTACAGACTCGCCATTTTATTAGTCAATAACAAAAGAAACACACATCTTCCTCCACTTATTTCCATCTCATGTTCCAGGTAAACAAGAGAGGAGGCTAATGTGACGGAAGAGGTTTCACTCCCACATCCTGCATCCAACCACTAGGGTGCACAGTCGAGCCAGTGGTGCTTTGCTTTCCATCTTCATCAGATAATTCTATTCAGCTACAACCAGTTGAGATTAGAGATGGGATTTTACAGCCCTGTTGCGGAGGGGGGTGCGGGGGCGCAGAAAATGCAGTGAAACATTCAAAACCATTGACTATGATGGGACTGGAAAATGCTGCTGGCAGGAGGGGCTGTAAACCCCGGTCCTCGGAAGTCATTATCTGGGGACATCATTTAAAATGGATTCCCCTTCACTCCACCCCCACCATCCCCTTGAGCCCTAATCTTTCTCATTACATTATGCTGAAGGCATTTTTGATTATGCGCTCGGAGAGATTGGGCAATGGTGTATTTTTAGTACAAGACATAACACACATGGAAGTAGCGATGCAGAAGTAAAGTCCATGTCATTTTTATAAACTCATTAATTATTAAAGCTTCAAAGAACACTGTTAAACATCTATCACTTTCTCAGGGCTCAGAGTCAACTACTCACTTGATGGTAGGCCATGCAGTGGTTACCTTACTCCGAGTTTGGCATGGTATTAGCTGGGATGTTACTATGGCAGCCAAAACCTGGTTCCCACCCCAGCATGGTGTGGACTGTCAGCAAAACCACTTGCTCAACACACACCACTGGTTGGCCCTCACACAACCAATTTCTCCCAGTGTAGGAAGCAGAATACAAACAGGAAGATAACCAACTTGAACAACACTGGAGCAGTCACTGCTAACTTGTGTGGTCAGCATTACTGCCTCACACTAGGGACCCAGCTTGGGAATCATGCGGGAGTCTGCACTGTCTCCTTGTGCTGCATGGATTTCCTTCCAGTGCTCCAGTTTCCTCCCAAATACTAAAGATGTGCAAGTTAGGTTGCCTGGCCATGTTAAATTGCCCCTTTGTGTCATTGGGCCCATGAGCTTGCACCGACAACAATCCCATCTAGACCCTATCCTTGGAAACTGCTATAGTAGGGTGAATGTGTGTGGTTACATGGATAGGGTCTAAATGGGGTTGTTGTCAGTGCAGGCTCCTGGGCCCAATGGCCTCCTTCTGCACTGTAGGGATTTTATGATTGCTCAGGTTTCTGTCCTCAGCCCCTCTTCCATCACCTGTTCAAAGTGAAGGTCAAGAGGAATAGTCGATCTGGGCACCATGTCTCACAGCAGGAATCAAAGGGCCGGCCAGGTTTGCACAGTTGCAACTGGTGACAGGACAAACATCAAAAGGTAAGGGCAGGAAAAGGATCCACAGACCTCACAGGCACAGTGCAACACTCGAGAAGCTTACTTCATGCTCCAATTCCATGATGACTTTCCATTCTACTGCAAGTCACCTTTAACCCACACTATACTCACAAAATTAAGCAGACCTCAAGTCACATTAGCTCAGCTCCAGTGCAGCCAGACATGTACACAGAGCCAGACTATCATCTGGCACCTACGGGCAGTGAACTGAAGAACCATTCTCAGTTGCCCCCAATTGCAGCAACTTGATTGAATTTCCAGATTCTGCTGCGCATACACAGGGGGGGAAGGTGGGTGTTTAAAACAGTTACAGTGCCAGTAACCAGCCACAATTATCACCAGCTGATTCAACTTTCAAAAACACACTCAAACAACTCAACCACCGTGCATTGTAGTGCAGGTAACTAAGCAACCCAGATACACTGCACTTTTCTATGAAATGTGAAAAGTCTGTGGCTTCTGTTCACAGTCTATCAGCGATATTCTGTTTCCTGTTGCTGATAAGAAGCAGCGTAACAATTAGAGAGAGAGAGAGGGGGGGGACGATGGGGGTGGGGGGGAAGAATTTACCAGTGAGAGGTCAGAAGCCAGACATTACAGCCTGGTCAACTAAGAGCTTTGCAATAATTCAGCACAAGTCTACCAAGACCCTAAAATATTGGCGGGCCTGTTGAAGTTTAATCTTTTGCGAACGTACACACATCAGGTAAACATTGCAGCATGGCTGTGGACCATGTTTATTTGACAAGAGATGCACGATTGACACCAGGAGACGCTGTTAAACCACTTGAGCTTGGCACTCAGTCTGGTATCACCGCAGACAGTGCAAAATAAGTTTATAGAGGACCACCTGTTCACTTTCATTTTTGCAGTGGGCGCACAGCCAATGATCTGCCGTCCTAATCTGAGCATAGTAAGACGTCTCACAACACCAGGTTAAAGTCCAACAGGTTTATTTTGGAATCACGAGCTTTCAGAGTGCTGCTCCTTCATCAGGTGAATCTGTTGGACTTCAATCTGGTATTGTGGGACTTCTTACTGTGCCCACCCCAGTCCAACATCTCCACCTCACTGCTAATATGAAACATTAACCAGTGCCATTCAAAACAGTGCCATCAGTGGGCGACGAGACTGGAGCCAACAATATTACTCTTCTATGGCCAGCTGGTAGCTGTCACGTCATTCGACCTTTAATTCCAGATTTTTAAAATTGCATTCTACGCTAACGTAACTATACCGCTCGCTACCATTGAACTACAGCAAGAATCATTCAGCTTTGAACAGGCAGTCTGAAATTCTCCACCTCACAGTCAACTGAGAAATAGGTATAGAATCTTCTGATAAGCAGCCATAAACCTAAACAAAAACATTTACATAACACCTTTCTCTCAATCCCCAAACACTTCATAACCAATTAATTAATTTGGAATGTAATCGCTGTTGTAATTAAGGCATGATGCTCATTTGCAGAGCTACTGCAGACACGATGGTCCAAATGGCCTCCCTTTGTGCGGCTACAATTCTGTGACTCTGTAATGCAGGCGGCCCATTTGTGCACAGCAAGCTCCCACAAGCAGCAATATGGGCTGGAATTCTCCAGTTCCACTGCAGTGAATGTAGTTTTGGCCGAACTCCAAATTCTCCATTTTCCCTGGCAGCGGTGACAGGGAAAACGAGACCGGAGAATCCCGCCCATGTGATCGGATAATCTGGGGTGTTTTGGCGATGTTGGTTGAGGGACAAATATTGGCAGGTTCCTTGGGAGAACTTGCCTGCTCTTCAAGCATCGTGGTGGGATCCAGCATGTCCACATGAGGGTGCAGATGGAATATCGGAAATATGGCACCTCTGACAGCACAGCACTCCCCAGTACTGCACTGGAATATCAGTTTTAATTGTGTATTTAAACCTCTGGAATGGCACCCAAATATACAACCTTCTGAATTGGAGACAAGAGTGATGTCACTGAACTTTAGCTGACACTTCAGGAACATAAAGAAAGCAAACCACAGCACCACAGGTTCTATATTTCTAGACAGATGAGGTTTGGTAACGGGGTAGGAGGGAATGGGGCAGAAGTGGAGATGCGTGGAGGACTGAAGAAGCTGAGTATCATCAACCTGTGGGCTACAGGTAAGTAGAGTCATAGAATCCCTATAGTGCAGAAGGAGGCCATTTGGCCCATCAGGTCTATACTAACCACAATCCCACCCAGTCCCTTACATTTATCCTAGCTAGTTCCCGACGCTAGGGTGAATTTAGCATGGCCGATGAACCTAACCTGCACATGTTTGGACTGTGGGGGGAAATCGGAGCACCTGGAAGAAACCCACACAGACATGGGGAGAATGTGCAAACTCCACACAGACAACCCGTGGCAGGAATTGAACTTGGGTCCCTGGCGCTGTGAGGCAGTGCCATCCTGACGCCCTGTAATAATTATCTCCTTATTTCAAAGCAGACCTCGGCATGTGTAAAGTGGAAATAGAAAGGTAGGCAGGCAATCACTGGATTCGCTGAGCTCCAGGAATCTCACATACTGTAGCCTAGGAAGGAACGACAATGAAAATGTTCGTGTATGACTGCACTTTGGATTTGCCTCTCCTTTTAGCGGGTCAAGGGGCGGCTCTCACAGCCCACACATTATTCTAATCAAATGCTGTGTTAAGTTATTTGAACTAACCTGTTAAAATTAGCAAGGATGAACGCACTCAGTGAAACAGCGAGTCACGGTTGCCATGGGAACAGTGGAGCAATGTTTCTGGACATGTACCGACCGTTTCTGAACACTTCAAACATGCTGGGAGCCAGTCCGTGGAATAATATGGGCTTTGCAGCATCCCTAATAACCTCTCTTTAAAAAGTCTTCAGCTAGACATAATTGACAATATCAGAACCTAATGTGGTTTAATGAGCTTGCACCATGTCAATGCCAAGTGTATTATAGGCAGAGTTACATTTGTTTCTCCCCAACCCCCACCTTTTATTCAGTTAATCTAACAATTTGACTGGACAGCTGGTTTCCATTATGCTATTTAAGGACTTTTGACTCAGTCACGCACACACAGAAGGGCACGTGGAATAGGGTAGTGGGTCTGCCAATCTTAAAGGGGCACTCTCATCAATTCCTGCTCTGGTGGGATGTGTCTTGGACCTGGTTTGTACACAATCTAACCTTCAGAACACTAATGGTGAATGTCTCAATAGTTTGTGTCACATCATTACACCTGACTTCTTTTATGAGTCTTGAAGGCACAAACATCTGAGTTAATGCAGCAAGCAGTGAAAAAGCCATCAAGAAAAACCAGCCTTGCAAAGGATCATTTTAGAAAAATAAAAACAAATGAAAAGAAAACAAACGTCTCCACTAATGGCAGGTGTCAATTGGATTTTATACAAAATTTGGTTCGTCTTGGCCTAGTGAATTTTGGGTCTGTGCACAGTAAAAAAAACAAAAAGGCAGAAGCTCCAACTGTCTGTTGATGTTTCGAACAGGTCACTGGCCTGACATTACAATGGTACAAAATGGCTTTGAATAATTTGACTCGGCATGGCCAATTCAGAAGAGGCCTCATCGATTCAAAATGAGACTGAAACAGCCAGTAGGAAGGACGCAGCGAGGGTCAAATGGACCAAGCCAGCAAGCCAGGTTACCAAACTGGTCAGATGTATTCCTGGAACTTTCATTACGAGTCCCCAACTCCAACAGTCCAGGCAAGCAAACTTTTCCTCCATCTCCAATCGTTTCATTACTAATTAACAAAACAAAGTGAAAAAGAAACAGTTTTCCCAATGTTCATTTTGTTTTCCCTCTGAGTGACTCACAGCACTGTCCCGGAGATTAATCATTATTCCCAGAGATTCCAGAACAATTTTGAGAATTCAGTAACCCCATCTTCGCTACTTTAGTCAGTAAATATAACAAGTCTCTTGTAGATTAGCACACATCTTAATTACTCACTTTTTTTTAATTTTATAACTGTGTTTCATTTATAAGGAATTAAGGAAATATTTTTCCAATTGAAAATCAATATGCAATGGTGGGGTGAGCATAAGTCATCTTCAAACGCTCATCAATGACTTTCAAAAGTTCAGAATTGAGGAAGTTCTCTGATTACTATAGCATTCATTTCCATTTGCAATTCCTCAGATACTGAAGCAGTCCACAAGCAGCAAAACCTGGACAGCACTCAGGCTTGCAACGAATAGTGGCAAGTAACATTTGCACTATACAAATGTCAAATAATGACCATCTCAAACAAGAGACAATCTTACCATCTCCCCTTGACATTTGATGGCATTAACCATCCTGAGTCCCCCCTCATTCAATATCCTCTGGGATACAATTGACCAGAAATTTAATTAGTCCACCTCTATAAACACTAAAAGAGCAGGTCAGAGACTGGGAATTCTGTAGTGAGTAACCTCCTGACTCCCCAAGCCTGTCCACCATCTACAAAGCAAAGTGCGACAGAATACTCTCCACTTGCCTGGATGAGTGCAGTTCCAACTACGCTCAAGAAACTCAACACCATCCAGGACAAAGCAGCCCATTTGATTGGCACTTCATTCATCACCTTGAGCATTCACTCCTTCTACCACCAGTGGCAGCAGTGTATCTATAGGATGAACTACAACAAATTGACTAGGTTCCTTCAACGCACCTTCCAAACTTGTGACCTCTACCACCTAGAAGACAAGGATGGCACACACATTGGAACACCACCACCTGCAGTCAAAAACCATTCTTACTTGGAAATATCATCACTGGCACTGCTTCATAATGGTGAAACTCTTTACCCAACAACGCTGCAGGGGTATTTTCACCACATGGACTGCTGCAGTTCATGAACTGCTGAACTTGGCTCACCATCAGCTTGCCAAGGGTAATTAGAGAAGGTCTAACCAGTGACAGCCACATTAGTATGCAAATAAATACTTCCGGAATTTAGACAATTTTAATATAAATACTATATAAACAATGTTGGTCTAGTGCAACGTGGCATCAAATGAAATAGTTTCTAATAAAAACATGTTTTGTTCTCGCATAAGTGTACATACAGCAACTTGGGTAGGGGTAAGATTAGGTCCACATGGACAAGAGAGAAAGTGTATTCATTTATTAGCCAACAACCAATTTTATGCAGCAGATATCGAATTTTTAAATATTGGATTGATGCAAATATGAAGTAGTTCTGATGAAGTGTAGGATCTACCATTTACGAAGGCCTCCAACCATGACTGGCCACATGGCATGTAACCACAACCTTTGGAAACCAGATCCTGTGGAGTGGGAGGCACAAATCAAAGGATGAAGCACTATGGGTCAGAGAGTGCCTCCAATGGAAGCCAAGAAGTAGGTAAGTCTCTGTCACATGAACGTATACTAAAACAGTACTCTGAGATAGACCAGCGCATCGCATTCCTCCAGAATTTACTCCCATCAGGGGAGGTAGTAAATGACATGCAGTAAAGACACGAGACAAAGGCAGTGCAACTTCCAGTCATGGTAATTTGAATGGTTATTTGGTGCCACTCTGGGAAATTAGCCATTTTACAGCACACGAGAGAGCTTAGTGAAGTAGCAGTAAACATGAACTGCACAGTCCCAGAGGAGCGTAGTACTTACTTCCTGCAGTCAGCAGAGATGTTCTGTGGAACTGTATAGCGACAGTCCATGATCATGGTGAGAGTCTCACTGTCATTCACCTCGTGGAATGGTGGATATCCACACACCAGCATATAGAGGATTACTCCCAGGCTCCAGATATCTAGGGCACAGAAAAGGTGACAGACACAGTTAGAGTTCCGTTTTGTTCAAATTGCCTCAATTCCAAAAATTTTTCTGTGGGTATTTTGATTTTATTAAATGAATGGCTATGTTTAAATAAGCGGTTGTCTAGGTTCTAACTGACCAATGACCCTCTGTCAGGCCATACATGCCTGCTAGTGCTTTGTTGTTATGACACACTTTGTGAACTCTCAGTTTTGCAGTGATTTTATGGAGGTGTTGGTATTCACAACAGATAATGCCAATGGATGAGTTTTTTTTTCCTGAATCCAGCTTGTCCTGCATTTCCAAAAGAGGAGCTTACAGTACTAGTCAAAGTTGAGTAATTTATTAGGAGCCTGACACAGCTCGACGAAGCATGTTCTTGCTAGGTGAGGCACCCAGTCTGAGCTAGCACCTGATTCAGATCCACTGGAGTTACAGTTAGGCTTAGGCTTTTAACATGAGGGTGTGGCAGGCCAGAATGTAGGTAGATAATAAAAATTAGGAGCATTCTCTAAAAAAAAACGCTTCAGGGGAGTAGTTGTTCAGTTGATAAATTGCCAATTAGTAAGGAGGGGCCAACCAAAACTAAATGCCAAGGAATGCTCTGTAGTAAATAATCCTGCAATCTACTACAAGAGTGACCTTCTGGAATTCTCAGTGGATGTATTAGGAAAGGTGGTCGTTATGCTTTCTGAGTGAGGTGATCTGGCTGTCCCACAGTGGTGCAGTTCGGTAAAGGATATCCACACACCAGCACATTAATTTTAATTTTAACTCAAGTCAGCAAAATGATTACAATTAATAACAAGATAGCCAGAGCAGAATAAAGATAGCAACACTACCAGGGTTACGGAATATTTACAAACTAACAAAAAGTCCCAAGTTCCTTGCCTGCAGATTATCTCAATGCATGAAATCTGGTGTTTCACAAGTTATAAAGTTAGAATTATTTGGATACTGAGCACAGGGGCAAGAGCTGAGTCCGTGACTTCATGCTCACCTTCCCTTAGACTTTGGAGTGTTAAAATCAGCCACCTTAGGGGATTCAGTGAGTGGAAGCCAGACATTGCCCCATGAAGCTAGATATTCCCCCATGTGGATTCATTAAAATACATTTGAATCTGAGATGACTTAACAGGGTAGATGCAGAGGTCGTATCTTCTGACTCGAGAAATCTAGAATACAGGAGCACAGTCTTTTAATAAGGAGCCAATCATTTAGGACTGAGATGCAGAGAGATTTCTTTGCTCAAAAGGCTGTGAATCTACCACACAGAGTTGTGGATGCTCTGTCATTGAATACATTCAAGGCTGAGATGGATGGATTATTCAACCCCAAGAAATTCAAAAATAACGCTCCCAATAATGGGGTGTCCAGAACTAGTGGTCAGAGTTTGATGATAAGAGGTAAACCTTTTAAACTTGAGGTGAGGAGAAACTCCTTCGCTTAGAGAGTGGTGAATGCACGGAATTCACTATCACAGAAAGTGGTTGAGACCAAAACATTGTGTGATTTCAAGAAAGAATTAGACATAACTCATGAGGGATCAATGCATATTGGGAAAGGTGGGATCAAGGGATTGAATTTGATGATCAAACTCCGTGGCCTGGGGTTTGGCTCCTCCCTGTGCGACTGGATCCTAGACTTCCTAACCCACAGACCGCAATCAGTAAGAATAGGCATCAACACCTCCTTCACTATCATTCTCAACACTGATGCCCCACAAGGCTGTGTCCTCAGTCTCTTACTATATTCCTTATACATCTATGACTGTGTGGCCAAATTCCCCTCCAACTCAATTTTCAAGTTTGCTAATGACACCACCGCAGTGGGTCAGATCTCAAACAATGACGAGACAGAGAATCTGGTGAACTGATGTAACGACAATAATCTCTCCCGCAATGTCAACAAAATGAAGGAGATTGTCATCAACTTCCAAAAGCGAAGCAACATGTTCCTGTCTACATCAATGGGGACAAGTGGAAACGGTCTTGAAGTTTCTAGGTGTCCAGGTCCCTCCATGCTGAAATGATAGTTAAAGGAAGCCCACCAATGCTTCTACTTTCTCAGGAGGCGAAGGAAATTTGGCATGTCTGCTACAACTTTCACCAACTTTTACAGATGCACCATAGAAAGCATTTTTTCTGGTTGTATCACAGTTTGGTATGGCTCCTGCTCTGTATAAGACCACAAGAAATGACAAAGAATTGTGAATGAAGCCCAGTCCATTACACAAACCAACCTCCCATCCATTGACTCTGTCTACACTTCCTGCTGCCTCAGAAAAGCAACTACGATAATTAAGGACCCCAATCAGCTTGGTCATACTCTCTTCCATCTTCCTCCATCCTCTTCCATTGGAAAAAAATACAAAAGTCTGAGGTCATGTACCAACCAACTCAAAAACAGCTTCTTCCCTGTTATAATCAGACTTTTGAATGGACCCTGCCTCGTATTAAATTGGTCTTTCTCTATACCCTAGCTATGACTGCAATGCTATATTCTGCACCCTCTCCTTTCTTTCTCTATGCACGGTATGCTTTGCCTGTATAGCATGCAAAAAACAATATTTTTCACTACATATTAATACGTGACAATAATAAATCAAATCTATTCGAATGGCCTACTCCTGATTCTAGTTTCTATGTTTTTATCGAACCAAGGGATTTGGGGTTCAGACAGGGAACTGGAGGTGGAGGATTAACCATGATCTTATTGAATGACGGGGCAGGTGACTCCTGAGATTTCCAAATGACGGACAAAGAGAAGAGCCATTTTAAGAACATAAGAACATAAGAAATAGGAGCAGGAGTAGGCCATCTGGCCCTTCGAGCCTGCCCCGCCATTCAATAAGATCATGGCTGATCTGTCGTGGCTCAGTTCCACTTTCCCGCCCTCTCCCCATAACCCTTAATCCCTTCTCTTATCAAAAACCCATCAACCCGCTTCTTAAAAATATTTAGCGAGGCAGCCTCCACCACTTCAACGGGCAGAGAATTCCAGAGATTCACCACCCTTTGAGTGAAGAAGTTCCTCCTCAACTCCGTTCTGAACCGCCCCCCCTTTATCTTGAGGCTGTGCCCCCTAGTCCTACTGTCCTTTCTGAGCGGGAAGAGTCTCTCCACCTCTATCCTATCCATCCCATTCATCATCTTATACGTCTCAATGAGATCTCCCCTCATTCTTCTAAACTCTAACGAGTACAAGCCTAGTTTATTCAGCCTCTCCTCAGGAAGTTAATGAATGACCATAATGGAGTCAGATTTCAATCTCTTTGCATTGTTTTGACCATGAGAGAGATACAAAGGATATGTATCCACCACCAGGTATCTACGTAAATGGAACATTCTGGAAATACACAGCAGGCCCATCAGCAACTATAAAGAGAGAAGATAAGTTTCAGGAATGGAGTCCCGCTTGTTCTGACACAGCTCACATTTCAAACTTTTCTCTATAAATTTGCGACAGCTGCTTTTAAATTCCAGTCTTACAGCCTTGCTTCCCTGATATCTACCACTTCATTCTGCTTTGCAAGCCTAGGAATAGCAACATCTATTTCAAAACATCTGTCAGTAACTGCCAAAGTGAGGAGATACCAAATGATGTATTCATTCAACCTGAACCAACAATACCTCTAGATTCAATAAAAATACAGACATCCCAGCATACTATAAACTAATGTAATTGCAAGGAGATAACTTAGGAAATGAACTTTTGCTGCTGCGGCCTATTGCTGCTCTGTTGCTAAGCAACACCTGGTGGGTTCCTTTGCTGCATATCCTGTCTATTGTTGGTGCAGTGACAGGAAAGATAGTTCTGGAGCCAGAAGACAAACACAGGCACACAGACAGACAGCAGCACATGTACAAGGGCACACACATTCATGCTCACACGTGTACGTGACTGGGCAATGTGAAGTTAGACTGCAAAGTTAACTGTAAGCATTTTATCGAGCACAGTCTCATGATTAAGTTAACCCATTCCTAAAGCTTTATGCTTCCGCTTTAATATGCAACATGTTGCTCATCAAAACGAGAAGCCTATCAGATCTTCAATGTTCCTTACACCGTTCTCTGTACGCCTGCATCTTACACCGTTCTCTGTACGCCTGCATCTTACACCGTTCTCTGTACGCCTGCATCTTACACCGTTCTCTGTACGCCTGCATCTTACACCGTTCTCTGTACGCCTGCATCTTACACCGTTCTCTGTACGCCTGCATCTTACACCGTTCTCTGTACGCCTGCATCTTACACCGTTCTCTGTACGCCTGCATCTTACACCGTTCTCTGTACGCCTGCATCTTACACCGTTCTCTGTACGCCTGCATCTTACACCGTTCTCTGTACGCCTGCATCTTACACCGTTCTCTGTACGCCTGCATCTTACACCGTTCTCTGTACGCCTGCATCTTACACCGTTCTCTGTACGCCTGCATCTTACACCGTTCTCTGTACGCCTGCATCTTACACCGTTCTCTGTACGCCTGCATCTTACACCGTTCTCTGTACGCCTGCATCTTACACCGTTCTCTGTACGCCTGCATCTTACACCGTTCTCTGTACGCCTGCATCTTACACCGTTCTCTGTACGCCTGCATCTTACACCGTTCTCTGTACGCCTGCATCTTACACCGTTCTCTGTACGCCTGCATCTTACACCGTTCTCTGTACGCCTGCATCTTACACCGTTCTCTGTACGCCTGCATCTTACACCGTTCTCTGTACGCCTGCATCTTACACCGTTCTCTGTACGCCTGCATCTTACACCGTTCTCTGTACGCCTGCATCTTACACCGTTCTCTGTACGCCTGCATCTTACACCGTTCTCTGTACGCCTGCATCTTACACCGTTCTCTGTACGCCTGCATCTTACACCGTTCTCTGTACGCCTGCATCTTACACCGTTCTCTGTACGCCTGCATCTTACACCGTTCTCTGTACGCCTGCATCTTACACCGTTCTCTGTACGCCTGCATCTTACACCGTTCTCTGTACGCCTGCATCTTACACCGTTCTCTGTACGCCTGCATCTTACACCGTTCTCTGTACGCCTGCATCTTACACCGTTCTCTGTACGCCTGCATCTTACACCGTTCTCTGTACGCCTGCATCTTACACCGTTCTCTGTACGCCTGCATCTTACACCGTTCTCTGTACGCCTGCATCTTACACCGTTCTCTGTACGCCTGCATCTTACACCGTTCTCTGTACGCCTGCATCTTACACCGTTCTCTGTACGCCTGCATCTTACACCGTTCTCTGTACGCCTGCATCTTACACCGTTCTCTGTACGCCTGCATCTTACACCGTTCTCTGTACGCCTGCATCTTACACCGTTCTCTGTACGCCTGCATCTTACACCGTTCTCTGTACGCCTGCATCTTACACCGTTCTCTGTACGCCTGCATCTTACACCGTTCTCTGTACGCCTGCATCTTACACCGTTCTCTGTACGCCTGCATCTTACACCGTTCTCTGTACGCCTGCATCTTACACCGTTCTCTGTACGCCTGCATCTTACACCGTTCTCTGTACGCCTGCATCTTACACCGTTCTCTGTACGCCTGCATCTTACACCGTTCTCTGTACGCCTGCATCTTACACCGTTCTCTGTACGCCTGCATCTTACACCGTTCTCTGTACGCCTGCATCTTACACCGTTCTCTGTACGCCTGCATCTTACACCGTTCTCTGTACGCCTGCATCTTACACCGTTCTCTGTACGCCTGCATCTTACACCGTTCTCTGTACGCCTGCATCTTACACCGTTCTCTGTACGCCTGCATCTTACACCGTTCTCTGTACGCCTGCATCTTACACCGTTCTCTGTACGCCTGCATCTTACACCGTTCTCTGTACGCCTGCATCTTACACCGTTCTCTGTACGCCTGCATCTTACACCGTTCTCTGTACGCCTGCATCTTACACCGTTCTCTGTACGCCTGCATCTTACACCGTTCTCTGTACGCCTGCATCTTACACCGTTCTCTGTACGCCTGCATCTTACACCGTTCTCTGTACGCCTGCATCTTACACCGTTCTCTGTACGCCTGCATCTTACACCGTTCTCTGTACGCCTGCATCTTACACCGTTCTCTGTACGCCTGCATCTTACACCGTTCTCTGTACGCCTGCATCTTACACCGTTCTCTGTACGCCTGCATCTTACACCGTTCTCTGTACGCCTGCATCTTACACCGTTCTCTGTACGCCTGCATCTTACACCGTTCTCTGTACGCCTGCATCTTACACCGTTCTCTGTACGCCTGCATCTTACACCGTTCTCTGTACGCCTGCATCTTACACCGTTCTCTGTACGCCTGCATCTTACACCGTTCTCTGTACGCCTGCATCTTACACTATTATTTAAGGGTTGTAAATAGTAATGATGGGATGAGAGAGATGCATTTTTGTTGTCCTAGGAATCTTCTTTTCAGACTAAATGCCCCTTACATCTTAAAAGAGATTTTGCTTTTTTGCAAAATGATAGAAAGCAAATAATTGCTCCTTCTTAATTCTCTGAACAAAAGCATAGAGCAATTGCAATTCTGAAATTCTAAAATTCAGATGATGATGCAATTGGAATTGGCTATACATAGATGTACACAGGATTAGGTATATGCAGGTGCATAGAGGATTGGTATACGTGGATGTACAGGGGATTAGGTACATGCAGGTGTACGGAGGATTGGAAATATGTAGATATACGGAGGATTCACTGTGTGGGGATGTACGGAGGATTGGGTATATGTGAATGTAGAGGATTGGCTATATGTGGATGATGTGGGTATGCCGGCGTTGGACTGGCATAAACACAGTAAAAAGTCTGACAACACCAGGTTTTAGTCCAACCTATTTATTTGATAATATTCTCACAAGCTTTCGAGGGGACAGCCTCTTCGTCAGGTGAATGGAGAGTTCTGGCCTCAGCTTTATATGCTCTGTCTGAGGCCAGAACTCTCCATTCACCTGACGAAGAGGCTGTCCCCTCGAAAGCTTGTGAGAATATTATCAAATAAATAGGTTGGACTAAAATCTGGTGTTGTCAGACTTTTTACTATATGTGGATGTACAGAAGATTGGGTATATTTGGATGTACAGAAGATTAGGTACATCCAGATGTACAGAGGATTAGGTATATGTGGATATACAGAGAATTGGGTATATGCAAGCGTTCAGAAGATTGGGTATACGTGAATGCAGTAAGAAGTCTCACAACATCAGGTTCAAGTCCAACAGGTTTATTTGGTAGCAAAAGCCACTAGCTTTTGGAGCGCTGCTCCTTCATCAGGTGAGTGGGATTTCAGTTCACAAACAGGGCATATAAAGACACAAACTCAATTTACAAAATAATTTTTGGAATGTGAGTCTTTACAGGCAATCAAGACTTAAAGATACAGGTAATCAAGTCTTGAAGGTACAGACAATGTGAGTGGAGAGAGGGTTAAGCACAGGTTAAAGGGACGAGTATTGTCTCCAGCCAGGGCAGTTAGTGAGATTTTGCAAACGCAGACAAGTCGTGGGGGTTACAGATAGTGTGACATGAACCCAAGATCCTGGTTAAAGCTGACCTTGTGTGCGGAACTTCACTATCAATTTCTGCTCAGCGACTCTGCGTTGTCATGTGTTGTAGAGGCATATATGTGAATGTACAGAAATTTGAGTATATGTGGATATATAATGAGAATTCAGTATAGCTGGATGCATGGAGAAGGTTGGATGCATGTATTTATATGCACAGAGTGGCTGTTGCCATGTGGAAGGTTTGTGGGTGTGTTTAAGGAAAGGAGGCACAAACTCAAGGATGAAGTGATGACAAACCCCACTGTTATCAGACACCACTGAGAGACAGCCTCAATATAGAGGCAGCTCCAACACCTCGATGTTGTTACTGAAACCTCAATTCAGAAACCGTGTTCAAAGT
The DNA here is from genome assembly GCF_965287045.1 of Carcharhinus amblyrhynchos. Classification (NCBI taxonomy): domain Eukaryota; kingdom Metazoa; phylum Chordata; class Chondrichthyes; order Carcharhiniformes; family Carcharhinidae; genus Carcharhinus; species Carcharhinus amblyrhynchos. The sequence continues at coordinate 49,661,024 of NC_137327.1, forward strand.
AGAACTGACTGGAGCTGTGATCTTTGGGAGGTTATTGATTGGTAATGTTGAGTAGTGGCACAGAGAGAAAAAAGGATTTCAGCTCTCAGCCAATTTCAAGTTCTTTACATTGATAATACTTTATGGAAGAAATGAAAACGGCTGACCCTGTTGTTCATCAATTATTAAAAGCGTATCAAATATTTAGATATTGTGCAGTTATGTTCTGCTGAAATGATAGGGTTGTTATTGATTTGTTACATGCCAATTTTAGTCAACGATAAAAGCCCTTATGATTCATGTAATACTGGTGGTGGTCCAGGCTATCAAATTACATTGCAGTTGTTCTCCACTGCTCAGGCTGTTTTGCAAAGGCTCCATTAGGGAATCCTCGAAAGGCTGGTGTAGCACACAGAGCTTCTGAAGGCTCTGCCAGCAGTGTCTGACTAACCCAAAACTGGAACCCTCTAGAGATTCCACTCCATTTGAGAACAGCTCTGTCTGGCGAAGTGTACCACACATGTTCAAAACAAAATTCTTCAAAACCGACAGCCTCTTAATATCTGCCCACTTGCCCCCCGGGTGCCAGGAAAGTGAGTCGGATTACAAGTCCTGGTGCTGGCTCTGCAGCTTTCAAAACAAGACGTCGTCCAAGAGGAAATCTGTGTCAGAAAATGTGAAGGCGGCCCCCCCATTTTGGTATCACATTCAAAGCAGAGAACAGAGCTCATTTGGTTATTCCTTTTTTTTTGCTGCCTTGTCTACTTTCTCATCCAGGGGTGTCCCAACGGTAGCCCCAATCTGGCCTCAGATTAATGGGAGTGGCACAGTGGTTAGCACTACTGCCTCACAGTGCCAAGGATCCGGGTTCGATTCCCAGCTTGGGCACTGTCTGTGTGGAGTCTGCACACTCTCCCTGTGTCTGCATGGGTTTCCTCTGGGTGCTCCGGTTTCCTTCCACAGTCTGAAAGACGTGCTGGTTAGATGCATTCGCCGTGATAAATTCTCCCTTAGTGTACCTGAATGGATGCTGGAGTGTGGCAACTAGAGGAGTTTCACAGAAACTTCATTGCAGTATTGATGTAAGCCTACTTGTGACACTAATAAACTTTAAACATTTAAAACATATGGGCACACAAGCTGGGCGGAGTGGGCCATTTTCCCCACTCTGGTATTCAAATAGGACCATGGCTGCCTACAACCCCAGCCCCACTATTCTGATCACCTCCTTCCTTGATACCCTTTGATATTCAGAATAAATCGACCTCTCCTTCAATGCCCCTTCCCTATTTCCTCTTTGCATAGGAAAGCGAGTCCAGCAGGTTCATTTATTACTGGTTGCTTCAGCTGGATTGAATTTACTGGACCTGGAGATTCAGAATGGCTCATCACACTGCACTAATCTGAATGGCCCATTTCAGAGCAACAGCAAGAAAAGTTCCCAGGAAAGGTTGACTGCAAAGGTTACAGGAAACATCTGACTAATGATCTCAAAGCACTGAAGCTAGAATCGTGATTGTGGTGGTTTTAAAAGATCAGCTGCCGGCCTCAAAGGTTCAAACACACTAAGAGCTTTAGTGAAAGGATGTTAACAGTACAGGCTGTTCAGGTAGATGGCCTGTTTGCCCATGCAAACGATCAATGGTGTCATCACTGATTGTCTCTTAATACACTCCTGTTCCACTGCAAAGCTGCTGGTGAGCAAACATTAGAAATACCATGAATACACAAGGTTTACCATGTTGGGACTAAAGTTTTGGCTGGGTGAGGAATATTTTACTGTTTCAAGCTTTACTTACTCTGTTTACACTTGTAGGTCTTATGAGGAAACGTTGAAGGAGCTGGGGCTTTTCTCTTTGGAGCGGAAGAGGATGAGAGGCAACAGAATAGAAGTTTATAAGATGCTGAGGGGGATTGATAGGGTGGACGTGCAGAGACTATTTCCTTGGGGGCATAACTGGAAGGTTTATGGTGGGAGATAGAGGAGGGATGTCCAAGGTAGATTCTTTACGCAGAGAGTGGTTGGGGTGTGGAATGCTCTGCCTGCTGTGATAGTGGAGTCGGACACTTTAGGAACTTTCAAACAGTTACTGGATAGGCACATGGAGCACACCAGTGTGACGGAGCGGAACAGTTTGATCTTGGGTTCGGACATAGCTCGGCAGAACATCAAGGGCCGAAGGGCCTGTACCGTTCTATGTAAATCAGTAACCCAGCCACCGCAATAAGGGCAATGTAGATATACAGAACGACTCTCCGCTTCCTCCTGTTACCACAACATGTGCATGATTATTATCTTATCTTCTGACTCAGCCCTCCCCCTATAGACAATGTCTCTCTTTTCCTTTCATTGTAATGTAATCCTTTTTCTCCCTAAATGGCATACTCCCCTTTCCCACTCCCTGTTGCATATTTCTTGCTCCTTCCCTTGTTCTCTGTCCCTTTCTTGTGATTTAATGATTAACAATTAGATTAAAACACATGGCAGGTCTGGTCTAAGGTGTGCATGATGACACACGAGCTTAGAGAGACACCTGTCATATCAGGTAATAGATACTGAGGATAGCAGGAGGACCAGAACTCTGGCTCCCAGGAAGATCAGAAAACAAATAGATGGAGTCAGTTTAACAAGTGACTCCATCATTTAGTGATTCCTAATTGTGCTAGTGGCATCTAGTGGTGACACATCAATGTTCCACCAAAGAGATTTAGGCAGGTTGGGTGAGTGGCAAGAACGTAGCAAATGGTATAAAAGGCGGATGGCTATGTGGCACAACAGTTAGCACTGCTGCCTCTCAGCATCAGGGATCCTGGTTCAATTCTTGGCCTGGCTCACTGTCTGTGTGGAGTCTGCATGTTCTCCCCATGTCTGCGCGAGTTTCCTCCAGGTGCTCCAGTTTCCTCCCACAGTCCAAAAAGCATGCATCGGCCATGCTCAATTCTCCCTCCGTGTGCCCCAAACAGATGCTGGAATGTGGCGACGGGGGGGGGGGGGGGATTTTCACTGTAACTTCATTGCAGTGTTAATGTAAGCCTACTCGTGGCACTAATAAATAAAGTATGATGCTATTCATCATGGGAAGAAAAATAAAAAAGCAGAATCCTTTTGATTGGCGAGAGACTGAAAGTGGTTCGAGGGGCCTGATTGTTCTAGCACATGATACACAAAAAAGTTAATATGAAGGCAAATGATTTATCAGCCTGTATTGCAAAGGAATTGGAATACAAGAGAAAGTTTGACTGCAATTATATCGGGCATTGTGAGGCCATGCCTGGAGTACTATGTTCAGTTTCCTTACCTAAGGAAGGACAATATTTCCCCTAGAGGGAATGCAATGAAATTTCTCAGAATTGGGATGAGGGGTTTGTTCTACGAGGAGGGATCAAGCATACTAGTTCCATTGTCCTGGAGTTTAGAAGGATGAACAGTGATCTAATGAATGAAAAGCGACTCATTCTTAGTGATTAAAAAAGAGCAGCATGGGCAAGTTGGGCTGAAAGGTATGTTTCCATGCTGTAATCCTCGATGACTCTAGGACACTCCCTTTGTGAAAGCAATTAGGGATGGGCAACGAAACGCTGGCTGCCAGCGACGCCCACATGCCGTGAAAGAATATTAAAAATAAAGTGACGGTGAAATAGCAAAACAGAGTAGGATACGCTGACACAACAGCTTATGATGGTAAATGATGACACAAACGCCCAACATGTTTTGGGAAAGAGAAATCAAGATATGTGGACAGGAAATGCTTGCCCCAAGCAAGGTTAAATTTATTAACATGAAGGTTATATTGATGAGGTAGAAAGTCCAATCTCCTAAATGCTTTCCAAAACCATCCACTGGCAGAAGTGGGGAGTTTCAACTTACTCCTGGTAACTCATGAACAAGATTTCTCTCTTTTCCCTCATCTCAAGTAACAACTAGTCTCTATATGACAAATTAAACTGTGGATCAGGATCAGCAATCTGTAGTGGTACCAAATGATGATCCACTAGTCCCCTTTCTTTTGAACTCCATGTACATATTTTTCTTTTATAGCTCAAAAGCTCTGATTACATTAAACATTAAAATTAAATTCCCAAGCCAGTACTACAGCAACTTCCTCTCGAAGACTGCAGGAAGTTCCCTTCCCTGCATTTTTCACTTTGAACCGACCGCCCTACATAGCTGGGAAACTTATCCACTGGTTCTGTGTAGGGTATAGCTGTACAAGCAAAAAAAGATTTGTCCCTCTGGGAAATCTCACTAACTAAATCATCCGAAACAAAGCAATGAAAGGGATTGACTTTTTCTGAACTTGCAATAATCTCAAATGGCAAACAAAATGCATTGTCCCACGGTGCTATTTTAGTGTTGATTTGCCACTGTTATCTAAAGATTCAAAGAACTGTGTTATTCCATAGTTTCTTAACATGTTACCATTCCTGGCTGTTGAGTAGCTGAGTGAAGGTTCACATCCATTATTCCCATAATCTGACTTAATTAAAATTAACCTCCATGGAATTTTAATCCAAGGAATACGAGTTCAAGTCCCACAACAACAACTGCTGAATTTAAATTCAATTTATTCAACACCATTATTCCTACAAAACTCATCTCCAAACTCCATGGTCTGGTGCTCAGCTCCTCCCTCTGCTACTGGATCCTAGACTTCCTAATTCACAGACTACAATCAATAAGGATAGCAATAACACCTCCTCAATGATCATTCTCAACACCAGTGCTCCTCAGCCTCTTACTATACTCCTTAAACACCTATGACTGTGGCCAAATTCCCCTCCAACTCGATTCTCAAGTTTGCTGATGACACCACCATTGTGGATCGGATCGCAAACAATGACGAGACAGGGTACAGGAAAGAGATAGAGAATCTGTGAATTGGTGCGATGACAATAACCTCTCCCTCAATGTCAACAAAATGAAGGAGACAGTCATCAACTTCAGGAAATGTAGTGGAAGACATGTCCCATCTTCATCAATGGGGATGAAGTAGAAATGATTGAGAGCTTCAAGTCTTTAGGTATCTAGGTCACCAACAACCTGTCCTGGCCTCCCATTCCGATACTATATTTAAGAAAGCCCATCATGGCTCTACTTTCTCAGAAGACTAAGAAAATTTGGCATTTCAGCTACGACTCTCACCAAGTTTTACAGATGCACCATAGAAACCATTCTTTCTGGTTGTTTCACAGCTTGGTATAGCTCCTGTTCCACCCAAGACCACAAGAAACTACAAAGGGTCGTGAACAAAGCCCAGTCCATCATGCAAACCAGCCTTCCATCCATTGACTCTGTCTACACTTCCTACTGCCTTGGAAAAGCAGCCAGCAAAATTAAGGGCACCATGTACCTTGGACATACTCCCTTCCACCTTCTTCTGTCAGGAAAAGATACAAAGGTCTGAGGTCACGTACCAACCGACTCAAAAACTGCTTCATCCCTGCTGCTGTCAGACTTTTGAATGGACCTACCTCGCATTAAAGTTGATCTTTCTCTACACCTTAGATATGACTGTAACACTACATTCTGCACTCTCTCCTTTCCTTCTTTATGAATGGTACACTTTGTCTGTATAGCACGCCAGGAACAATACTTTCAATGTATACCAATACATGTGATAATAATAAATCAAATCAAATTAAATGAATAAAATCAGAAATAAGCTAGTCTCACAAATGAGGGTCACGGTCAGGGCCCTGATATTTACTCAAAGCCAGATTGAACATGACGGTGGGAGTGAGCAGCAATCTTGGCCAAATGGGTATCCCCTGAATGTCTTACAGAAATCAGCTCAATCGCAGGGCATCTTTTAAATGTTTTCAGTAGGATATCTACCTGAAAGTCTAATGAGCCAACTGCCTGACAGGCAGTTAGGTTACCGGGGAGCAGATGTCGGGCTGGTCTGACAGCTATGCGGTGTGGAGTGTGCGGGTGGGATGGTTGCAGCGACATTTGCCAGGGTGGGTTAGACAGACAGCACTGGTGGGTAGAGATTAGCCAATTTCAGGGCTCCAATCCTGTGGCGGTGAGCTTATTGGGGCTGGATTAATCACTCCAGCTTCTCTTGGCCCACAAAGAATGCTGGCAAAGACATTCAACTTCTTCTTTTTTCCTGCTGGAATCTGCAGCATCCACGCATTGGAAATAAAAATTCAGATAAAATGGAGGTGTGATTTCAGAGACTCCCAGGAGTGGATTTGGTGCTTATCTCTGTCCATCTCTGGTTAAACCAGAAATGTAGACTGGAGGCAGTTGGAGAGTTTGAAATTTTTCACCATCCCATCCATTCCCAAGCCATCTACTGGGGTTAAAGCCCCTCCACAGCACCCCCAAAGGTCACAGCCAAACACACGTCAGTAAGAGCAAGTGTTGAGATTCAGCTTCACTGGCTTCCTTTAGCTCTTTCTATTGCAGTACTTTAAAGCTATAGAAGTCCTCCTCAAAAGCCAAGACCACTTCTCATTTTCTATGAATGGGTAACTGATCTTCAAGTGCAGCTTCACATCTAGGTGACCAGTTCAAAATCCATTCCAATATCTCCATAACATTCAGTCCCATTTCATAATAAACATCAATCCAACTCCTTCTAAAAAGGACCATCTCCTTTGTAAATAAACCCTGAATCAAAGACTTTATGCCCCAGTTCTGTTTGTGGTTGAGGGTGTGTTTGGTAAGACTAAGTTCAAACACTCATCTCCGATGGAGAAGATTGTGGGTTCAATGCTGTATTAAACGGGTGCTGCACAGTTGGAGATGCCATTTTGAGACACTAAACCACAGCCTCATCTACCTTCTCTGGCAGACGTAAAGATCACATGGGAATATTTTGAAATGTAGGAAAATTATCCCCAATATCTATCCTTCAAGCAGCATCACTGAAACACATTATCTGGTCATTATCACATTGCTATTAAGTGGTTCAAATTAAAATGCAATAGTCTTGGCCAGCACAATCGGGTAGTATGTTGGTAATGAGGACCTCACTAGTATTATTTTTATTCATTCGAGGGACATGGGTGTAGCTGGCTGGCCAGCATTTATTGCTCATCCTGAGAGGGAAGTTGAGAGTCAACCACATTTCTGTGGCTCTGGAATCACATGCAGACTAGAGCAGGTATGGATGGCAGATTGCCTTCCCCAAAGGATATTAGTGAACCGGATGGGTTTTTCCGACAATCAACAGCGGTTTTATGGTCAGCAGTAGATTCTTAATTCTAGACATTTTTATTGTATTCAAATTCCACCATCTGCTGTGGCGGGATTCGAAACATGGTCCCCAGAACATTTGCTGAGTTTCTGGATTAATGAGTCTAGTGATAATGCCACTAGGCCATCGCCTCCCCATATTAATAACCTTTTCACTGAGAAGATGGGTTGTCTGGTCAAGTACAGAACATTCAAACTTTCTAGTTTCATAGAATCAATGCAGAAGGTGGCTATTCGGCCCATTGAATCTGCACTGACTCTCCAACAGAGCATTTACTGGGATCTTGCTGTGTGCAAATTAGCTGCTGCATTTCCTACAATGGTGACTACACTTCAACAAACATTTTTCATTGATTGCAAAGCGCTCTAGGATGCTTGAGGTTTATTAATCGCACTGCAGAAATCCAAGTTATTTCTTTCTTTACAATATCCAGCAATTTCGAACCACACTCAGCCACAGGGGTTAAGTTGATTTTTAAATAAAAGCTCAATTCCATGAGGTAAAGTCATTAATTGCAATTTCTAAGAAGCAAAACAGGCAAGATGCTCTGTGTGTTAATGTGTGCAACACACATCATGTCAAACCTAGTTACAAAACGCACTTTCGCTATTAGAATGAAGTGGAAACCATCCACTCAAGGTTTCAATAAATGGAAAAGTCAATTCCCATAACCAAACGGTGTCAAGGTTGTTAGCACTGCTGCCTCACAGCGCCCGGGACCCGGGTTCAATTCCAGCCTTGGTTGACAGTCTGTATAGAGTTTGCACATGCTCCCTATGTCTGCATAGGTTTCCTCTGGATTCCTCACCCAGTCCAAAGATGTGCAGGTTGGATGTATTGACCATACTAAATTGCCCCATAGTGTCCCAAGATGTCTAGGTTAGGGGGAGTAGCAGGGTAAATACATGGGGTTACAGGGGTAGGCCTTGGTAAGATGCTCAGTCAGAGAGCTCAGTGGACACGATGGGCCGAATGGCCTCCTTCAACACTGCAGGGATTCAATGATTCTACGAAACTAGAAAGGTTGAAAGCTCTGTACGTGGCCATACAGACCATCTTCCCAATGAAAAGTTTGGTACAAACAAGATCCCCAGTGACAACACACTGCCAGATTATTCTGACCAAGACTGAGGACCCTGTTGCATTTTAACCAGAACCATTTAAGAGGTCTTGCTTCGTGTTTCTCTCTGCCATAGATCTATCATCCTGCCTTGTGGTGCCAAGACATCTGCCAGCGATTCACTTATCTCACGGAGGCTTGCGTGCGACTGGGCCATCTAACCCCCGGCTCACCTCTCTGGAATGAGAGCGTGGAGCAGCTAGATAAATATCACGAAGAAAGCTTTGGTTTCCATTCACATAATCCACTCTGCTCTCCAGCATTCAAGAGCCTAAAGGGCTGTTTAAATAGGAAACAGATGGTGCATAGACACACACACACACACACACATACACAGACACACACACACAGAATAGCCACTATGGAGGTAAATGTCAGAGTGTAGCATTGAAACAAGGGAAAAGCGCAATACTTTAAGTTAATCGGCACAACCTGGAGGGATATCAGGTGCAAGAAGTGATGTTATATCATACCCTTCATTAATTTTTCCCTTTTTTGTTGATTTCCTTTTATGCGTTTCACTCAAATCTCATTCTCCAGCTGAAGGAATTCATGGACATGTTCCAAAGTTTTGGCCCTTGGCACAATTCTTCCCTGTTCACTGCATTCCTCTTAACTACGTTGTAACCAATTCTCAGCACTTTCCTTAGACGTTCATCTGCACTGCACATTTTGAGTGGGTTAAGAAACTCACTCTAACAACACTCAGTTTTAAAGGGAGAACGTGCCTTCTTAAGAACGGCCCTCGGATTTGTACAAGGAGCTTAAGTATTATATTCCACCCCCCTCCCCAACTAAAGCACCTCACTGGAGAACCTGGAATATAGTTACTGCCAGGGATCACATACATACTCGGGCGGGGTGGGGGGAGAGAGGGGTTTGGTGAGGGAGATTTGGGGGGTGGGGGGGGGGGGGGGGGGGCGGGGGCGTCAGGGTTGGAGCTCAAATATTAATTCTTTTCACTTCCTATACTGGCGATAGATTTGCAAGAATCAGACATCTCCTCGCACATCCAAAACGTTTCTGAGCACCTGCTGCTTTAACCCTTCTCTAAAACACCAAGTGAATGGGGTGCATATCTCCTAGCCCTTGACATGATCCTTGGATATCAGCTACATAACCAACATGTCAATGGAAATGGATATTATCTGCCAATTAAACACATTCAGTAATATAGCAATTTAGTTGTAAGCACATCTCCATTTCAGCAGCTATGCTATTAGGTAGGTGCATCAGATTTATTTGTTACTCTCATGCTGGGCTAGAAACACAAGGTGTCCATGCCTCTGGAAGGGCTGAGATTGCCAATTCCACCCCCACCACCACTACTACGCAACCCTCCCCCCACCCCCATGAATTGTGGAGGATAGCTTCTCCCCAGGGATTCCTGAAGTCATTCAATGTCAATGCTAATCTGTTCCAGTCCCAGGCAGTCTGAGGAATCAGCCCTTCTGCACATACCAGCAATGCAAACATTCCATCACTCAGTGACCCCCATAGGCTCTCCTCAGCCAGTAGGTAAGGTCTGATGAAGAGCCACATTCATGTCTGCAAACAACCACACACAAATAAAAACGTGCAGGTACAGCATACAACCAAGAACACTAATGGAATGCTATTCTTTATCACAAGAGGAATTGTATATAAAAGCAAAGATGCTATGCTTCCATTGTACAATGCATTGGTGAGACCACATCTTGAATATTGTGCGCAGTTTTGATTTATTTTTTAAGAGGAAGGGCATAAAGGAGGCAGTTCAGAGAAGGTTTATTAGACGGATACCTGGAGTGAGTGAGTTGTGTTAGGAGGTAAGGTCGGGCAGGCTGGGCTTGTTTCCACTCGAGTTCAGAAAAGTAAGGGGTGACTTGATTGATTGAATATATAAAATCCTGAATGGTCTTGACAAGGTGAACAAGAAAAGGATCTTTCCTCTTGTGGGTGAGTCCAGAAATAGGGAGCATTGTTTTAAAATTAGTAGTTACCCTTTTAGGAGAGCGACGAGGTGAAATGTTTTCTCTCGGAAGGTTGTGCTACTTTGGAACTCTGTCACAGAACGTGGTGAAAGCGGGGTCAGTGAATATTTTTAAGGCAGAGGTATATAATTGCCTTGATAACAAGAATCTAAAGGTTATCAGGGAGTAGATGGGAATGTGGAACTCAAAACACAAACAGGTCAGCTATGATCTTATTGAATGGGAATGGCAGAGCAGGCTCAAGGGGCACGCCTCCTCTTATTTGGTATGTTTGTAAACTTGCACATGCACTGAGGAGTACAATTATATGGGATGGGGCTGGCAGACCAGTAGGTCTTTCCCTGCCCATCTTTCTTCATCTGGTGGTACATACAGTTGTTTGTCTATTGATGCTAGTACTGTGAATTCTACAACATAAGCTACTTCGACATGAAGCAGCTCCTTAACACACAAGCAGCAATAGACAGGAAGATTTGCCCTACTTTTCTACAAATAGTAAAACTTATACATAAGATTCAGAGTCAATCTTCAAAGTACCCTCCTCCCAGCTCTTGGACTAAGTGGCACTTTTGTGCAACATCATGGTGGCCAGAATAGCTTGTGCGTCAATGTTGTCATTTATTAATGGATGTTATTAATAGTCCTTTGGCAGTACTGATATAGCATTGCTGAAGAAAAGAGCCATCTGTCAAAGCTTTTGGCCTTGCACTCATCAGAACATTCATAAGAATACAATGTAAATATATGCTGATTTCCCTCACATTAGGGGCACAAGATGAAAACCTTTGACACAAATTGGTTCTTTTTGCAGAAATGCGTCACATAAATGCAGGCTGCTTCAAACAGGGTCAAACAGAGAGCACAGTGAAAATATTTCAATCCAATCAGTCCCTTGCATCAGTCAGTAAACACAACAAACGCAATTCCAATGTGTTTCGTTGTCACGAAGAAGAGCAGAAGACTTCCTGTGTCAGAGCAGGAATCTCTATCTGCACCAACGAGTCAGACCCTGGGTGTGCATGAGAAATGTAAAGCTGGCACCAAGCCCAGGATCAGCAGCATCCGTTCTCCATGGGTTTGCCAATTTAGCTTCAACATTCAACTTTAAATAATGCAGTGAGATAAAGATGATTTTTTACTGGCATTGCCTGTGGAATTATTTTTTAAAAATGAACCTTTGCCCCATTTCTGTAAAAATGCTGTCAAGTGATTTTTTTTTCAAAACCTCAGGAGTTGGGAAAACTTTGGGAAGTGAGACTGATAATAAAGAGTCAAACTTTTTGAGGTACTTAGGCTTATTGTACTGCTCAAATCTGGGCAGGCCAAGGATTAAGGAGTGGAACTTTACTTCATAAAGAAACTTGTTGACCATTTTGTGCTTTTGATGCATAATGCATGTATTGAAACCATTTGGGGAAGTTCCGCACAGTATTTATCCCCCAACCAACATTCAGTAAAATGGTTTATTTAGCTATTATCACAATTATGCTTGTTGGGAGAGTCATAAGAACATAAGAACATAAGAAATAGGAGCAGGAGTAGGCCATCTAGCCCTTCAAGCCTGCCCCGCCATTCAATAAGATCATGGCTGATCTGTCGCGGCTCAGTTCCACCTTCCCGCCCTCTCCCCATAACCCTTAATCCCCTCTCTTATCAAAAACCCATCAACCCGCGTCTTAAAAATATTTAGCGAGGCAGCCTCCACCACTTCAACGGACAGAGAATTCCAGAGATTCACCACCCTTTGAGTGAAGAAGTTCCTCCTCAACTCCGTTCTTATCCGCCCCCCCTTTATCTTGAGGCTGTGCCCCCTAGTCCTACTGTCTTTTTTGAGCGGGAAGAGTCTCTCCACCTCTATCCTATCCATCCCATTCATCATCTTATACGTCTCAATGAGATCTCCCCTCATTCTTCTAAACTCTAACGAGTACAAGCCTAGTTTCTTCAGCCTCTCCTCATAGCTCAACCCCCTCAACTCCGGTATCAGCCTAGTAAACCTCCTCTGCACTCCCTCCAAGGCCAAAATATCTTTGCGCAGATGCGGCACCCAAAACTGCACACAGTACTCCAGCTGCAGCCTCACCAATGCGCTATACAGCTGCAGCAAGACCTCCCTACTTTTATATTCAATCCCCCTCGCTATGAAGGCCAGCATCCCATTCACCTTCCTGACCACCTGCTGCACCTGCAAGCTGGGTTTTTGCGACTCATGCACAAGGACCCCGAGGTCCCTCTGCACCGCCGCCTGCTGCAGTTTTTCGCCCCGTAAGTAATAGTCCTTCCTACCATTATTCCTACCAAAGTGGACCACCTCACACTTGTCAACATTAAATTCCATTTGCCATTTCCTGGCCCATTCGCCCAGCCTATCTAGATCCTTCTGCAGACTCTCCACACCCTCCGCACAATTTGCCGTTCCCCCAACCTTGGTGTCATCAGCAAATTTCGACACCCTACACTCGGTTCCCTCCTCCAGATCATCTATATAAATGGTAAAAAGCTGAGGCCCCAGCACCGACCCCTGGGGCACTCCACTAGTCACCATCCGCCAATCCGAATAGCACCCGTTGACCCCCACTCTCTGCCTCCTATTTGACAACCAATCCTCTATCCACGCTAACACCCTACCCCCAACTCCATGTCCCTCGACCTTCTGCAATAACCTCTTGTGAGGTACTTTGTCAAACGCCTTCTGAAAATCTAGAAAGACCACATCCACCGGCTCTCCTCTATCCACCGCCCTAGACACATCCTCATAGAACTCCAGTAAATTTGTCAGACACGACTTCCCTTTAATGAAACCGTGCTGCGTCTGCTCTATCAAGCAATTCCCTTCAAGATGCCTTGCAATTTCCTCCTTAATGACAGATTCTAACATTTTACCTACAACAGATGTTAAACTAACCGGCCTATAATTCCCCGCCTTTTGCCTGGCACCCTTCTTAAACAACGGCGTAACATTAGCCGTTTTACTTCACGGTTTGTCAGGCACTTTGAAACATCCTGCAGTCGTGGAAGGGGCTAAGCAAATGCAAGCTTTTCCCCTGATGTTATAACATTAATGCAAACATGATGCACCTCGAGATGAAATTGGGATAATTATTCAGTGGAGCGCAGGATAACTTTATTACAAAAGAGTTCATCAGCGTCACATTTGCAATGTTAAAGCAGTTGCTTATTTCTGAATTAGCCACTTGGTACCAGTGCACTGTAAGCTTTAAGAAGCTGAGACTACCACACCTTTCTTCCTGCTTATTCACTGCACTTAAGTCCATTTTCACAGACTAAGTTTGTAAGGTACAAGGAGTGTCCATCTGGATCTACTCCGAATTGGCATCCAAATACAACATTAGCATTCATTTCGAAAGGACTACAATATAAAAGCAAGGATACACTGCTGAGGCTGTATACGGCTCTGGTCAGACCACATCTGGAATATCGTGAGCAGTTTTGGGCTCCATATCTAAGGAAGGATGTGCTGGCCTCGGAGACGATCCAGAGGAGGTTCACAAGAACGAGCCCAGGAATGAAAAGTTTGACTTTTGAGGGCTCTGGATCTGTACCTGATGGCGTTTAAAAGGATTAGGGAGGGGTCTCATTGAAGGTTACAGAATAGTGAAAGGCCTGGATAAAGTGGACATGGAGAAGATGTTCGCATTAGTGGAAGAGACTAGGATCCAAGGGCACAGCCTCAGAGAACAACCTTTTAAAACCAAGATGAGGATGAACTTCTTCAGCCAGAGACTGATGAGTCTATGGGATTCACAAGACTGTGGAGACCAGGTCATTGAGTGTATTTAAGACAGGGATAGATAGATTCTTTATTGATAAGGGGATCAAAGGTTACAGGAAAAAGGTGGAAGAATTGGATTGAGCAACAAATCAGCCATGACTGAATGGTGGAAAGGACTCGATGGGCTGAATGGCCTAATTCTGCTCCTATATCGTACGTTCTGAAATTTCCTGTTCTGCCGTGACAGCTCCACTGATTCACATTAGCAATGGCAAACCCCAAAGTGTTTGTGCCCTTTGGAGGAAGATTCCCAGCTGAGGAAATGGTTTCCCTCTGATCCTCTCTGGGTTCTCTTCTCAACATTTAAGCTTTTATTTACTTCTGAAACAATGTCATTTTTTTGGGGGGGGGGGGGGTGCCACAAAATGGGAAACCTAAGAGCTGAACCAATCTGAGCCCTCATCCTTGATACTCAGCACAGCGTAAAGATCTTTGCTGGTAGCCTTCACAGCAAGATGCAGCAGCTGTGATTGCTTTGATACTGCAAATAATAATATCAAGACACAGAAGAATAAATCCAAGGTTTGGGAGACCAGGAGATTATTCCCGCTGTTACCAGCTGAAAAACTTAGGTTCCAATTCACCCAACTGGAATCCAAAATAATGATGGAAGCCAATGCCAAGTTTAGTTCAAACTCCAATTCCCAGTCCCAGTGGGTCATTTCCATTCATCTCATTTCCAATGCTGCGTATTAGCATTTCGAGAAAAAACACAAATTTGAATGCAGTAATCTCTAATGATTTTGCTGATGAATGCACAAATGGCCATTTACTTGTACAAGCCTGCATATCCTTCAATCAACACCGTTTTCACATTATCTCCTAATGATAATTACTCTTCACCCATCGGGGGTCGAAAGCTTTTGACTGTTTGCTGCCAACACCATCTGGAGAAAAGACGCTCATCAAATTCCAAAAAAATAGCTGTCTTTATTGTTATGATTACATCCTTATCTGCATACGCTGAATGACCATATAAAAAAAGTCTGAATCTTATTGATTTGGGATCAGAGTTATATATGAGTAGAATTTACAGATGCCAGTCTGGATTCCATAGATCCACAGAAAAGTTACAGCACAAAAGGAGGCCATTCGGCTCATCTTGTCCATACCAGCCCGAGGACACCCAGGAGTCCTCAATTCCCCTAGGATTTAAGCAAGGCAGCCGTATCACTGCCAAATTCCCTCCAACCCATCATCAATTTCCATCTAAGCCCTTTGGTGTTTGGGTTATTGGTACCCTCTAGCTACCGCTGCCATCCTCTCGCCTATAAACTGGACCAAACCCAATTTCTGAAATACCATCCTCCAACACTCAGGAGAGATGCTGTCAGTCTATTCCAGTCTGGTATATTTTTGTCTCTGTGGATTACTGCATGTGCCACATTTTAAGAGCAGATGGAATTTTTTGTCAATGTTTTATTGTAGGGTGAGGAATCCTTTCATTTACTGGGGAATCATGGAATCCCTATAGTGCAGAAGGAGGCCATTGAGTCTGCACTCACCACAATCCCACCCAGGCCCCACTCCCGTAACCCAACGTATTTACTCTCCTAACCTCCTGACACTAGGGTCAATTTAGCATGGCCAATTAACCTAACCCAAATATCTTTGGACTGTGAGAGGAAATCCCTGCAGACATGGGGAGAGCGTGCAAACTCCACATTCCTCCCGAAGCCAGAATTGAACCCGGGACCCTAGCATTGCGAGGTAGCAGTGCTAACCATTATGCCACGATGCCATGAGGGATGAGGCTGGAGTATTGGAAAGCAAAAAGATCCAGCAGAGGAAAGACAAATTAAATCAGAAAGAAATGGTTAGGTGACACCAAGTTGGACATTCACCAGTCTGTAGAATGGAAATGGAAGGGAAAATCAAGAAGGGAAAGGTTGAAGAATCACTGGCTAGAGGAATAAACACTGTGGAATATTGAGATTCCAACACAGCAAGGATGCAGGAAGGTGGAAGAGTGTGCAGAACCCTTCTTTGAAGATGAAAATCATAGACTGCCAAAGAGAAGAAAAAATACACCAAGCAATGATTTTTAAAGGCAGCATCAAGGAACACAGAAGTTTTTCTTAAAATCTTAAGTTTCAAACTCATTCCATTGAATAGTTATTCCTTATAGAGTTGGGTTTAATTTTCAGCAGCCAGGAAGGGAAACTAAGAAATGAAACCACTGAGAAATCAAAGTCATTCAGCTAACATCTGTAAGAGGAGTCAAATGGTAGTTTGTGGTTTTATTATTTCTGTTCTCTACTAATTCCTGCTTTCACATTTAACTTAAGACAAGCAAAACAAGTTCCCCGACAATTAGTAGCATTATTAGGAAATGGTTTCCCTTATTATTCTAGTTCAGGTACACAGCAATTTGACAACTCATTTTGGCAGCTTATGGTTAAATTGTAATTTTTAAAGTTTTCTTCAAGTTAAGAAGCAACTACTTGGCAACAAAAACTTGCATTTAAACAGCCACTTTGAGGTAGTAATACATCCCAAGGCTCTTCATAGGAATGTAATCAAACTGAACTTGACCCCAAACCAGTGAAGTAGATAGTAGTTCATTACCACAAAGATAGGCAGAATCTTTGAATACTTTTACAGCAGTGCTAGATGGATTATTGATTAACACTGGGGGTGAAAGGTTATAGGGGGGTAAGCAGGAATGTGGGGTTGAGATTACAAACAGATCAGCCATGATGTAATTGAATAGCAGAGCAGGCTCAAGGGGCTGAGTGACCTACTTCTGAACCTAATTCATAAGTTTTTATGTAACTTAGTATTTACCTTTTTTTATTCGTGTCACAAGTAGGCTTACATTAACACTGCAATGAAGTTACTGTGAAAATCCCCTAGTCGCCATACTCTGGTGCCTGTTCAGGTACGCTGAAGGAGAACTTAGCGTGGCCTTTGCACCAAACCAGCATGTCTTTCAGACTGTCGGAGGAAACTGGAGCACCTGGAGGAAACCCACGCAGACATGGGGAGAACGTGCAGATTCTGCACAGACAGTGGCCCAAGCTGGGAATCAAACCCAGGTCTCTGGTGCTGTGAAGCAGCAGTATTTACCACTGTGCCACCGTGCCACCCAGCTTGGTCAAAGAGGTAGGTTTTAAGGAGTATCTTAAAGAAGGACAGATGTGAAGCGGTTTCAAGAAGTAATTCCAAACTGTGACATACAGATCACAAGCCAGCTTATATCCGCAGGTCGAGCTAGCATCATCTCTGATTAAAGCAAGAAATTGCATTAACTTAGCAGTTTCTAGGAGCTTAGCATGTCCAAAGTGCTTTACGGCCAATGAAGATCTGTCAAATGTAATCAACGTGTCATGTCAGAAACAGCTGCCTATTTGTACAAAATCCCACAAGCAGCAATAAAACAAAAAGGACTCCATCATATTGTTTTACGTTTTGGTCGGGGGTAAATATTGCCTAGGACACAAAAGAACCTCCCTGCTCTTTGGTTCGTGCCATGGAATCTTTTATTTCCAACCACGATGCCAGATGGGGCCCTAGTTTCACGTCTGATCTGTAAGACAGCATCTCCAGTGTAGAACTGTTCAATGCCAACCTAGACTGTGTGTCAAGTTTCTAAAGTGGGCTTAGAGCCACAACCTTCAATTCAGAGGCAGGAGCATTATACTGAGCTGAGGCAGAGATCTTGGCGATCAGTGTTGAGATAGTTTTAGTCTTAGCGAGACTCCACCACCAGCCCACTCCAATCCAGGTGGCATCCCACTTTTGAAATGCCTCCTTAAATGTATTTCAATGGGTCTTCCTTGGCTGGCCCTGTTTTCTTGGGCATTCTCTGGCCAGTCCTCTGATAGCACTTCCTCGCCAATGATACTGTTGCTCCAGGTGATGCCTAGGATCATACGTAGGCAGCGCTGATGTCCAACTTAAATGATGTCTCTTCTGTTCTGTTCTCTTCTTTCCTGTCTCACTGGTATAGATTGCAGTCAGTTCTACTCTGTAGATGTAGAGTTGAGGCTTTGTGTTCACTTTGACGTTGGAGCTGCCCAGATTGTGTGAGCTGCTGTTGATTTTTGTGTGCACGTCAATCTCTACATCACCCCTCCCTGGAGCTGTTGCTCCCTAGGTAGGAGAAGTGGTTGATGTCCTCATTTTTCTGTTGCCCAATGGTGATGGGAGGGCCTTGCTGCTGTCACTGTCTTATCCAGAAGATTCCACCACTAGCCAGTGAAACACGCAGCGATTTGCATGGAAAATCCTGCCCAACCTCACTGTAAATTCTGGAAACTTCCACTTGACCCTGGAGAGTGTATTATTTTGTGATGGTGCAGTGATGCAGTTAAAATGGAGCATTTAAAAGCCCATCATTTCACCCTGCCAGCTGCTTTTGATGTGGAAAGGATGACGATATTGCAGAGAGAAGGGAATATAAATTGATAACTGTAAGACAAAGATTGGCCAGGACACTGAAGTGGGCAGTTGGAGATAACACATTCTGGGATATACACATCTCAATGGAGTGGTGCAAGCCTGCAAGACGGAATAAAGCAAATGCATCAGAAATCAATTCGTGATCGCTTTGAACTGCCTCTAGAAATGCAGCCTGCAGGAACACAACTAAAAATAGTCTGGCACAGACACTCTGTGTGTTAGCAGTCACAGGAAAGATTCGACAGTGTGATGGAAAATCTCCCTCCAAAAGAATAACAATCAGACTGTTCTGCTCTGCTCAAACCCCATCACCCAACACAAAAAACACCCACCCCCAGAAATAACTGGTCACTAGTTTGGAGAATTAATCAATACAAAACAAGAAGGTTACTGAGTGCTTGCAGAATTGAAGGTCAGAACCATTCAGGTAGTGCTATGTGAAAGGTGTGTGATATTGCAGGTAGCTGATGTTATATAAGGGTGCCCACTAACAATGCTCCTGTCAATTCCTCTTTCAGAAATTCACTTATCAACCATGTGCTGATTTGATTTAAATGCGGCATGAAATAAGAGGCAGAAATTACTGGGGTGAGGGTAATTTGGAAAGAGGTCAGCAGTTTCTCATCAGGCAGATTCAGTTAAAACCTAACTCTTTGTATCTCCTATGGTGAGTTCATTCCCGGAGCTTGTTGTCTCTATTTCATATCTGACAAAGATATAGCCTGCCCACTGATTCAACTCAACCTCTCTAACGCCCTCCACCCCAAAGGACATATTGAATAACCTCTCCTCATGTCTCTCAAACCCATATCAAAGAATTGCATAACAATCTATCAATACCAACACAGTGACTGCTGTTCTGTAAGGCAGAGCACCAGGTCCCACTGACAATACTGGCTTGTCTGCTTATATCAACAGTGTTGGTCAAGGGAGACATGTTGGCAATACATGACAGAACTCAGCCCTTCCATGAGTGGTACAATCGATCCTTCATGTCCATCTGACCCAGTGGAACAAATAGCCTGGGGTCTCAGATCAACATCTCACCCAAAAGGTTATATTACCCACAATATAGCACTAATAGGAATGTCTGAACAGATGTAGGTCATCCAGCCCTTCAGGCTGTTCCTGCATTCTATTACTGCAGCTACAAGAGGACATCAGGGATTGGGTATTCTGTTGCGAGTGGCTCACCTCCTGACTCCCTAAAGCCTGTCCACCAAACGCAAGTGTGATGGAGTACTCGCCACTTGCCTGGATGAGTGCAGCATTAACAACATTCAAAAGCTTAATGTCATCCAACACAAAATGCTTGATCAGCAATCCGTCCATCTCCTTAGGCATATACAATCTCAGCTATTGAAGCATGTTGGCTGCCATCTACAAGATGGACCAGCCAAGGCTTCTTCAACAACACCTCCAAACCCATGACCTGGAATGATAAGGCTACAGACACATGGGAATACCACCACCTCCAGGTCACACATTATCACATCTTGGAAATGCCTCACTGCTGCTTCAATATCATTATCAAAATCTCAGAACTCTCCAACAATACTGTGCGAATATATCCAACTCACAGGCTCAAGTAGGCAGCTAATGGAGCATACTGGATACAATAAAGGCTATGGGCCCCAACTTCATCCTGACTATAATGCTGAAATCCACGACTAGCTGCATCCTTTGCCAAGCTGTTCCAGTGCTGTTACAACATCTCTACATACGGGATAATATGGAAAATTTCCAGGTGTATCCTGTCCAGAAAAGCGGGACAAATCCTAACCAGCCAATTGCCACCCCATTAGGATTCTCCCAAACATCAGCAAAGCGGCGGAGAAGCAAAGGGATAAACTTTGGTGGGGACACAGGAGGAGGCCGAGATGAACCACCCAGGCAGCACTCTGGCTGGAGCTGAGTGAAGCTTTGGCTTCAACTCTGTCTTTACCGTTTGGGTATTGGCCTCTATCACCCTTGCAGGGGCATTTCAAAATGGACAATAAATACTGGGCCCTGCCGACAACAGCCAAAACCCATGAAGAAATAATTTTTAAAAATCCCTTCATACCTTTGCCTAACAAAAAAAAACCCCATCATTCTCAGTTTTGAAATGTTCAACTGATCCAGCCTCAGCAGCTTTTTTTTGGGGGCAGGTAGGAGGGAAAGGAGGTATTCACCAGCAGCCCCCCCACTCCTCCACACACAATTTGCCTGAAGCAATACTTCCTCGCCATCTCCAAATAGCCTAGCTCTGATTTTAAAGTTATACCTCTTGGTCCTAGACTCAGCTGCCAGAGGAAATTGTTTCTTTCTTATCCACCATATCAAATCTTTTAATCATCTTAAGCATCTCAATTAAATCACTCCTTAATCTTCTATGCAAAAAGAAAGATAAGCCTAGTCTATGAAAGCTGTCCTTGGAATTTAACCCTGTTAGCTCCTGTACTATGTGTTGCTCTAGTTTAAGTGCAAGTGTTGCTGCAGAATTAGGGGAGGCTTTTACCAATCCAGCCAAGCTGAAGCGTGCGATAGTCACATTTTGAACTTCTAAGAAGTGTCTTTCCTCATGTCAGAGATTTGAAGAGATAATTTGAAGTCTTGGGTTTTTTTTTCATTCATTCATGGGATATGAGTGTAGCTGGTTGGGCCAGCATTTATTGCCTATTCCTAATTACCCTTGAACTGAGTGACTTGTTCTGCCATTTCTGAGGGCATTTAAGTGTCGACCTAATTGCTGTGGATCTAGAGTCACATATAGGCCAGACCAGGTAAGGACATATTTTATTACAACAATCAAAAAGGGTTTCATTAGACATATAGCACTAGAAATGGATTGAATTTCAATATCACTATCTGACATAGTGGGATTTGAACCTGGATCCCTCCATTACTCTGGGTCTCTGGATTACTAGTTCACTGACAATACCACTACAACACTACCTCCCCTGAGTAGGAGTAGGAGATGATTCCAGTTTCATGCACTTTGGAACTTTTTTCCAATTCAGAGATGCAGAATCAGCATACCCTTCCCCAAGCAGTAACACAGGAGGCTAAGGCACCTTCCGCTCTTGCACACCAATCTACTTTGGTCCTAACATTGCAAAAACATGCTGCTCCACTGAACTGTGTAATACCTCCAACCCACTCTCAAGCCCGATTACCAAGCTGGTATAGGACTCGTGCCAAAACGATGGCCGGTTTACTGCTATGGACCTTTAACCTCAATAAACATGTTTGAAAGTGTAGAAATTCAGGCCATGTAGAGCTCTGAGTTAGCAGAGAGAGGAGGGTTCTATTTCATCCCCGGGGGCTGCATTTCATGAGGCTCTCCGGCTAACGAAGAAACTAAATGCTCCATCTACAGTTTTTTTTTGGCAGGGATGCTATGTTCCATCCCTACAGGTGGTCCAAAGTCCCCACTTCCACTGGACAAGCAGAGCTGTAGTGACGTGGTGTGTTGAATTTTAAAAGCATCAATGCAATAGAACTAATTAATGTTTGCCGGCACTAAGCCATCCATCACAGCGTGTCACATTCACAAGGTAGAGTGAGTGCGCTGCAGCACTCTTGAGCTAATGTATTCTCTCATCAATTTTTTGTAGATCAAACATGAGTAACAGTTAAAAGACCTATAAATAGCCAACCATTATTCCTCAGCATTAATTGCCCAGTCTTGCTTAGTCTGGCTCTCTAAGCCGAGAAAGGAAACAAACTGATGGCAGCTTCAGCCAGTTTTAGCTCATGTTACTAAGCCAGCAAGACAGAAGATGAAACCAGGGAAGGTTATTGTTACGTCAGACCAACCCCCTCCATGGTTTCATTTAGTGGCTCGTAAAAATTACTTTTATAAGCGTCCAGAGATAGTACCAACAATCTCAGGCAGGTTTTTTTTTTCTTAAATCAATCTAAAAAGTAATCTCTTGCCTGATGTGAAGTGTGTGGATGGGCTGTCCTTCAAAATAATAGTATAAATTCCAAATACAGCATGAAAAATCTCCCCAAGGACCGATTCCAATTGAGATGAAAGCTAACCCTTAAGCAGGATTAGATCCGGGCAGATTTCCCTTGGCTTTTTGATAGGATAACTGTGCAAATATTTTCTACCGCTTGCTGTGAATATGTGTAATTGTTTGACAATAAGGAAAAAGGATTTCGGAGGTGCTATGCCGTGGGTCGCTTAAACAAAGCAGTGCAGCTTTATTTGCAACGTGTTGCCTGATTGAAGTCCAACATGGAAGAGGGATTAAAAACCCACAAATGCCTCTGGTGGTGTCACAGCACATCATATGACTAATCACACAGCAATACATTGCTTTACAATTCATAACCGTGCCGGTTTCTACAAGGAATGCTTCATGGTTGACAACTTTTTGATATGTGCTGGAGACATTTAGTGGTATCATCTGGCAGACACATTGTGAGGTTGGGAGGGGCAGTAGGCAAGGGGTGGTGGCATAGTAGACATGGCACTGGGCTAGTAATCCAGAGGCCCAGACAACGCTCTGAGGACATGGGTTCAAATCCCAACACAAAAGCTAGTGGAGTTTAAATTCAATGAGTATATCAGGGGCGGGATTTCCTAGCCACTTTCATCCGAAAGCTGGAAAATCCCACCTGAGGTCAACGTATTCCGCCTGCTACAATTCCCGTGGCAGGCGGGACAGGAAAATTCCGCCCCTGGAATGTAAAGCTAGTTTCATTAATGGTGATCATGAAGCCATTGCTGGTGGTCACTAAAGCTGGTTCACCAATGTCCTTTGGGGAAGGAATTCTGCCGCCCTTCACCAATTTGCCCTACACCTGACCTGGACCCACAGCATTGTGGTTGATTCTTAGTTGCCCCAGAAAATGGCCCAGCAAGCCACTCAGTTCAAGAGCAACTAAGGATGGAGTGACAAATGTTGGCCAGTGATGCCCACATCCCATGAAAGAATAAGAAAGAAAACAAGTGGTCCAAGTAAATTTTTTAGTTGAATCATTTGTTAAGAACACTTGAATTAGAGGTGACTTCCTGTGGGACTTGAAGGAGCGTCATTTGAAACAGTCATACGATGTGTACATCTTTCTAAGCTTTGGCTAGAATCACTAGTTGACTCTTGCACTTGAAGACAAGAAAGGATTGAGGAGCTGCAGGTCCTAGTGTAGAAGAAAGCAGAGTTTAAAATTAGTCTTCAACATTAAATTTCCTCAGCCAACTTTCTCATCCATCGACCTCAAACAGATGTGCTCTCTAATTGCCAAGGAAAGCATAATCCAGGAGGACTGAATAAAGAATGTTTCTGTTCCATTATTTCAAAACCTTCTCTCAAAATTGTTATTTTTTCTCCTGCTGGGAGTTCATTCATCTAAGGGATTGTCCTAAGTGCAGTCTAGGTGAAGTCACTCAGCTTCGAACACCAATACCTTGAAGTAGTTTTTCGTTTCAATCAGCTAACTGCCAAGGAGGCTGTAGCCCAAGAATAATATCTGAATAAATCAGAACCATACTATTACCCTCACGAGTTCAGAAGGACAACTGCGCTAAAATAGAAGCTAGTTATAATCAACACAGATCTGAGAGATGGGGAGAAATTCTATCACTTGGAGTGTATAGAATGTTTTTTCTTTTATAAACAGAAATTACAGGGGACCATTTAGAGCACAGTATGATGGGTAAATTTGGATAGCCATCTCAAAAGCTGCAAAATCCACAGGCAAAATGCTAGTCACAAAACGGTCTTTACCTCACCTGCACAGCATTCCCACAACCAATTTTTAAAATTTTATTTATTAGTGTAACAAGTAGGCTTACATTAACACTGCAATGAAGCTACTGTGAAAATCCTCGAGTTGCCACACTCCAGCGCCTGTTCGGATACACTGAGGGAGACTTTAACATGGCCAACATACCTTTCAGGCTGTGGGAGGGAAGCAGAGCACCTAGACAAAACCCACACAGACACGATGGTGGGATTTTCCACCATGGTCACCCCAAGGCTGGAAAATCCTGCCCAAGGTCAATAGGCCTTTTCATGGTGTGTTCCGCCCACTATGATTCCTGCGGCAGGGCAGGAAAATTCCACCAGGGAAGAATGTGCAGACTCCGCACGATCAGTGACCCAAGCCAGGATTTGAACACTGGCGCTGCAAGGCAGCAGTGTTAACCACTGTGCCATTGTGCCACCCTTGGTGATTATGCAGCTTGTAGGTGCCATTCAGTCTAAGGGTCATTGCACAGTGTGCTGCCCAGGTGAGGTGTCCAGAGTGGTGACTACGTTTTAAAAGCTTCAAGATTGGAAAAAGAACAGAGGATGAGGAGGGAGGTGAAAGGCACTGAAACTTCAGATCTTTTGGGAATGAGTTAGCGTGGGAGATGGTCTAAGGGGTCAAACATATTGAAGATTCGGAAAGCAAAAAGATCACAGAATGCTTGGCACGAGACAGACAGATAGTCAAGGCT
This sequence comes from Carcharhinus amblyrhynchos, assembly GCF_965287045.1. Lineage (NCBI taxonomy): Eukaryota > Metazoa > Chordata > Chondrichthyes > Carcharhiniformes > Carcharhinidae > Carcharhinus > Carcharhinus amblyrhynchos. The sequence continues at coordinate 49,685,937 of NC_137327.1, forward strand.
GATCCATTTGCAAGCACAAATCCACATGGAACAGTTTACATTCCGCAGTATTCCCATGCCTCAGCTTTGCCAGGGCTTAACAGGAATATTTTGTTCCTTACAATTTTATTTTGCTACAAAACAGTAGGTTATTTTGTTTTTCTTTTGGAATGCAGAGAGAATGATTCAGTGCTTGGAAACGGTTCCTTTTAGAAGGATGCTCCAATTAACTTCTGCGTCTATTAACTGATGCCTCCTGCAGTCTGCTAATCCCAAAAGCCTTTTGTCTGCACATTACAATTGGGTCACGTCCTTCTAAGGAATGGCTCTACCCAGAGCATGCACATTCTATAAATAGTACTTTAAATGAGAACTGCTTACTTTTCCCTCTCACAGGCTTTCATTCCTACAATATTTAAGATGATCAGTTTTTATAAACATTCCAGTACATTTTGAAATCTGGCTTCCCACTCTGGTTTATGTTTTATATTGGGAAGACTTTGACAAGAGTTTAAGCCTGCACATTCTCAGAAAGGAAATAAAGCAAACACAAAAGCAGGCTGCCATTCCTTATCGCTAAAAAATATTTGGACAGCATCAGTGGATAACATTAATATTTATCTAGCTTTATATAGAACATGAAATATTACAGTTTGTGGTTTCAAGGCCCAATTCACCCAGATCAAAGCCTATTTCAGATACTGTTCTATTCATAATAAAGATCATTCAGGCAGATAGGGTAAAAATTTTATTGGGCACTGTTACGAAACAAAATAGAACCAAACCATTGCTAACAGGCGCCTCTTAAAAAAGTGACCAACCACAATAAAATGCAGTTCTGTTTCCACTCTTCAGGCAGAAAATGTATTTTCTGCTTTTTGTTAGCATATGCCTTAATGAGCTTCAGAAATAACTTCTCTGAACATCTCAGTGCGAGTATTCTTAAAAGTACCATTCTGATAAAATACTATTAAAACTAAAGGCTGCTATTTCTCCAACGGCACAATTAGGTCTATTGTCCGATGCAGAGCAGAATCACATAAGCACGGCATGGCGGCACAGTGGTTAGTACTGCTGCCTCACAGCACCAGGGATCTGGGTTCGCTTCCCAGCTTGGGTCATTGTCTGTGTGGAGTTTGCACATTCTCCCTGTGCCTGCTGGGGTTTCCTCCAGGTGCTCCGTTTACCTCCCACAGTCCAAAGATGTGCGGGTTTGTTGCATTAGCCATCCTAAATGTGCGGGTTGGGTGCATTGGCCATTCTAAATTTCCTCTGTGTCCCAGGATGCGTAGGTTAGTGGGGGCCTAGGTGGCATTGTTGTCAGTGCAGACTCGATGGGCCAAATGGCCTCCTTCTACACTGTAGAGATTCTGTGGTTTCTAAAGTCCTGGCTTTGACTGTTGACTCTACCAAGTTAGTTGCTAGCAGCTGGTATGAGTAAGGGTGCATCGAAACAGGAGTGGGCATTTAGTCCTTCCAGCCTGCTCTACTATTCAGTTAAATCATGATTGATCTTCATTTCATCACTGTTTTCCCCAGCTCTGCTCCAAATTCCTCTAGGGTCTTACTTCAGTCTTGAGAGAGCTCCACTCTTCTAGCCTTTTGGGAAACAGAATTCCAGATTTCTACCAATCCTCACATGCAAGTGAGCTAGTTAGTTAGTGACCTTAACTGCAAAGTGCATGCACATAGATATCAAATGAGTGCAGGATGAGTAAGAATGTTTAAACTGAGCTGTGAGACCTACTTCTAACTTACACCTGCAACATCCACTCAAGGAGACTTTGTGAAACACTATCTCAGAAAGAATTGTTCTCAAAGACGTAAAAATGATTGTTAAGTCAGCAAGTTGTATATTTTTATCCCAGAATATGTATGTTTTATGCTGCCTGACACCAAGTTGTAGAATGAAAACAAAGGTGAAGAATCATTTTTTTTAATTCATTAACGGGATGTTTTCTCCACTGACAAGGCCAACATTGATTACCCATTCCTTGAGAAGGTGGTGGCGAGCTGCCACCTTGAACCTCTGCAGCCCATGTGGCATAGGTACACCCACTATGCTGTTAGGGAGGGAATTCCAGAATTCCGAACCAGCAACAGTGAAGAAACAGCGTTACATTTCCAAATCAAGGTGGTGAGTAACTTGGAGGGAAACCTTCAGAAGGTGGTGTTCCCATGTGTCTGCTGCCCTTGTCCTTCTAGGAGGTAGTGGTGCTGCCTGAAGAGCCTTGATGAGTTTCTGCAGTGCATCTTGCACTGCAGGAATGGTACACACTGCTGCCACCGTGACTCGGTAGTGGAAGGGGTAGCAGTCAAGTAAGCAGCTTTGTCCTGGCTGGTGCCAAGCCTCTGGAGTGTTGGTGGGGCTACTCTCATCCAGTGGTGAGCATTCCTTCATTTTATCTCATCTAACAGCTGTTAGAGTCAGGAATTCAGCTCACCCAATAACCAAAGTATTGATATTAGCACTGCCTTTCAAAACATCCTGACCAATCAAGAGTTTCCAGCAAGTTGTGCAGCTGCACGTTGCCCAGAGAAGTGACAAGCCACATGAGAACTGTTACTCCCACATGCTTCTCTCGTATTCCCTGCATGTTGCTCTGGATGAAGGGCCAGCGTGGTGGCACAATGGTTAGCACTGCTGCTTCACAACGCCAGGGACCAGAGTTCGATTCCAGCCTCACGTCACTGTTTGTGTGGAGTTTGCACGTTCTCCCCATGTCTGCATGGGTTTCCTCCGCGTGCTCTGGTTTCCCCCCACAGTCCAAAGATGTGCAGGTTAGGTTGATTGGCCGTGCTTAACTGACCCTATTGTCAGAGGATTAACAAGGTAAATATGTGGGCTTGTGGGAATAGGGCCTGGATGGAATTGTGTTGGTGCAGGTTCGATGGCCGAATGGTCTCCTTCTGCACTGTCGGGATTCCATGAGCTGGGTAATTATACATTCCATAATTACTTGGACCCCATCATTATGGATTAAGGGCACTTCACTACAATATATACATACACAGTGCTATAATGGAAAATAAACTAAATTGAGCTACCTGTTTACAGTACTGCAAATAAATGCATCCCCACCCTTCTAGGCACTCAACACAGAGTTATTCACTGGTCTATTCTTGCTTTGATCCCTCAACATCACCACTACACAATCCATCCCTGAAGCTCTTGATCAGGACTACACATCAGGACGTCGCAAGTAACTACGAAAGGTCGTGAATGTAGCCCAATCCATCTCGCAAACCAGCCTCCCATCCATTGGCTCTGTCTTCACTTACCGTGGCCTCAGCAAAGCTTAATTAAGCACCCCAGACGTTCTCTCTCCACCTTCTTCCGTCGGGAAAAAGATACAAAAGTCTGTGGTCACATACCAACCGACTCAAGAACAGCTTCTTCCCTGCTGCCATCAGGCTTTTGACTGGACCACTCTTTATCATTCTCTACACCCTGGCTATGATTGTAACACTACATTCAGCACTCTCTCGTTTCCTTCTCTTTGAATGGTATGCTGTGTCTGCAAAGCATGCAAGAAACAATACTTTTCACTGTGTGCTAATACATTGACAATAATAAATCAAATCAAATCACATGGGGTCATGGCATGGCCTTTCCACACATAATGGTCAAATAAATCTCATGTTCAAATTTTAGCTAAATTGGCCTAATATCTGCTCATCGCATAGTCTTAGCCTAGGGATATTTCATTCATGTGCATTTTGAACCAATGATTTCAGAATAGGCTCCAAACATTTTGATTCTTACCACCTCTTGTTCCTCAAATCACACTTTCCTGCAACTCTCATTTCAAGATTCTCTCCATCAGAGTCTGCTCGAGCTCAATATATTATTGAGATGTATTCTCAAAGCAACACATCTCCATCCCTTCACTGTTCTCATCACAAGTCGAGAAGGAGCAGAGCAGCTTATGTGTTTTGTATTTTAATTTGGATATTGTAAATATGAGATTAGTAAATGCACATCTGTCAGTGGCTTGTCCTCTACATTAATCTTCAATTGTATAACAACAACTAGGATAATCCCTTTGAAAGGATCTAAAGGAGTCACTAATTAGTTTTCGTCTCTGCCGTTACCAGGAAGATTCAAACAGCTAAGGATGGAGTTCTTCCATCTGGGATGAATCCCGTGATGGAGTGGGAACAGGCAGTGTTTCCCACTGCGGTGATCAACAAGAAACCATGCCACATCTTTGGCCCCGACCTCATTAATCATGCACCCGGGGATTTAGCACTGTATTCCGTGGTGACGCAGCATATCTGGGTGCCATATAGAAAATGCAGCCAACATCATTGACCCTACCATTGAAGAAGGTGGACTCCCTGGAAAAGAAGTTGCATCTCCAGGAACATGCTGAGGCTGAAAGATTGACCTCCCTGATGACACTGAAGCTGGGAGATCCACTGGTATATGCTCCCCCTACCCACTGCTGTGATATTCTGGGGCCCAGGTTTGTTGGCAGTCTCCATCTTGAACTCCAGAGGTAGTCCCAGACATTCTCCAACTGAGTCTGGACTTCTGCATATGGTTCCAAAGATGTTTTTGCACAGGCGTGTTTTCCTCTGGCATCGTGGAGAATTGGGCATGTGCAAAATTCTATCAGGACTAGACAGGGTAGATGCAGAGAGGATGATCCTGATGGTGGAGTGTCTAGAACCAGAGGTCACAGTCTGAGGATTCAGGGTAGACTATTTAGGACGGAGGTGAGGAGACATTCCTTCACCCAAAGAGCGGTTAGCTTGTGGAATTCATTACCACAGGATGATACCAAAATATTGAATGGATTCAAGAGATAGCTAGATATAGCACTTGGGGCAAATAGGATTAAAAATTATGGGGAGAAAACAGGATTAGGCTATTGAGTTGGATGATTAGCTATGGTCATGATGAATGGTGGAGAACGCTCGAAGGACCAAAAGGCCTCCTCTTGCTCCTATGTTTCTATGTGTGTGAGGTAAGGGGAAGATTCTTGTCGGGCTTTCATCTGCATCATATTAGCGGGATGTGAATCAGTTTCACGCCAGTCTCCAGCGTGTTTTCCGATCTGCCATGGCAGACATTAGTGGAGAATCCTGCAGAAAATTCACGCTGACGTAAAACTGATTTCAAGATTCCCACCTAATCCTCCCACTCCAATGAACCCACCAGTGAGGCCATGGGATAATTCTACCCAAATATTGTCCTTTGTGAGCCTAACCCACAGAAATTCACAGGCAGAAGGTGGGAATTGGGATCACAGCTGTCAAAATGACAAACTGACTCCAAGGATTTTCTCAAACGCAGTGAAGCTCCTCTTTCAGCCACTGAACCACACATAAAACTCTGAACCTTCTTCCTGCTTCAACTTGATGTTTGCTTTTTTTATTATTGTATGGCAGAGCTACAGGTCCACTTTAACAAAGAACAAACTCATAGACTCTTCAAACATCTGTGGCTGCAACATGACCCAAAGGAGAGGAAATCCAGATGGAATCTTCTGGATGCTTCAACGGTTTAATAATTTTATGCACTACAAAAATAAAGACCTACAAAAAAAGCTTTTGAAAATGGACAAATTTTTTTTTTGTCCTGGAAATGTTTTTTAAAAATCCCAGTGCTCTGCAAACTCTCTCTCAGAGCTAAATGAGCCAAATTAGTACAGCAAAGAGCTGCCCAGGACGAAACGCAAAGATAATTAATCATATTGGAAAACAAATAGAAACCAATTAACTACTTCATTATTTACACAAACACCCTTCCTGTAGCTCACCCCAGATAGTGCAGAACTTTAAAATAGTAGAACACTGTTGCTTCAGGAGCATTTCATCTATTTACATGGTTGCTTACACCAGAAACAAATTGCTGGAATAAACTGCCTAAATGTTTGATGCAACACAGGATATTTCCCCCAGAGATAATTCACTAGATGGAGTTCCACATAAACTTCAAACGTAGGCAACTGTAGCATGGAAGTTTATTTCCTTTTCAAAGCGTTCAGGGACGAACTTCACAAAACAGGTTTTGGACCCAATTTCTGCCCGGAAATATAAATATTTATGCTTTATCTCATTTAAGAGGAAAGAGACTCATCTTAAAAAAAAGTATCCTTTCAAGTTATTTGTGGATGACACAAGAATAACTCATTGGTGTCCAAGATAGTGGGAGTATGCACCTTCTTTCATATAATGAATACATTTTTCTGCAGTTTTTAAAAGCAATAAGCTGTCTCCGGCCAACCAATCTCACAAAGGTCCTTTAGGTACTGGTTTATAAGAGACTCCAGTCCCATACTAATGTGACTGATTCCTAACTGCTCTCGGAAATGGTTGCCACACAAGCTGTATCAAAATGTGACTCAGAGTAACTAAGGATGGTCAATAAACATCAGCCTTGCCAGCAATGTCCAGATCCCAATAATAAATTTTAAAAAGAGACACACAGAGAGAAGGCTTGAGAGAAAACAGTAGATTAAGAAAGAGATAGAGAGGAAGCAAGTGAGGAACCGAGAGATGAGAGTGAGAGAGAGAGGGAAAGAGGCAGAGCGAGTGAGAGAGAGAGAGAGAGAGAGAGGCAGTGAGAGAGAGAGAGAGAGAGAGAGAGAGAGGCAGTGAGAGAGAGAGAGAGGCAGAGTGAGAGTGAGAGAGAGAGAGAGAGTGAGAGAGAGGCAGAGAGATTGAGAGTGAGAGACAGACAGAGAGAGTGAGTGAGAGTGAAACAATTAATTTGAATTAGAAGATCATTGTTACTTTAGTAAAAAGGAATGGCCAGAATTTCCTGGCCCCGCTGCGGTGAGATCTCGGGCTGCAGACGCGGCAAGCGCTTAAAACCACCACTGACTTCGGCAGGTCTGGAAAATCCCACCAGAGGGAGAGACCATAATATTCCACCCTAAAAGTCAATAGGAAGGCCTGTTTTAAAAGTCAGACAGAGACTACTCAATGTTCATAATGGGGAGGGGAACAAGTGTCTAAGAAAATATTCAACCCATTGGAACTACACAAAATCAGTCCCCAAGGTGGATTGGAATGGTCAAGATTTGGTCAACTTAGGAAGATTATTGGCTCAGATGCAACATATTGGCCTTGACAAAAAATAAATCACTGTTATGTAACCTCTACATCGCCCATCATTGAGACATTGTCCCATCTCAGGCAATGGGGAACTGCACATCCGACATGACCAACTTAACAGTGAGAGATGGTCAGTGCAGGGAGTTGATCCACTTTCTAGCACTCCAACGTGTCAGAGCTCTGACATGACGACTGCCTCGGGCAATACATTTGTGTTTAACGGAGCCTTCTTCAGATAATGGGAAATTAGCTAATCGGTGTGTGCTCTCATCCAGTTGTACAGGTCTACCCGAACCAGAATTTCCTGGCAAACTGTGAAGACTTGGAGCACGTCATTTAATTGTGGGGTTATAATCGTGTACACAATATTTGAATGGAGTCTGAATAACCAATAAAATAGAAGGTCTGGCCATTACTCACTGCTACCGGTGGGTGCTTGCCATCTTTCCTACATTATAACAAGTGAGTACACTTCAGAAAAATGCTTCCTTGGCAGCGAGGCACTTGGGGATGTTCTGGGCATTGAAGGGAGTTATAAAAGTGCAAGACTTGCATTCTTCCACTGTCCAATTCATCCAACAGTGAATATAAACACTGACAAAAGCCTTTGCTTAGATCTATCTTTGTTGCTTAGAGCAACAAACATTCTTTATGCTTAGTTTGGACTGTTTCTGGAGAACTATGCACTACACAAACTAACTTTGGAAAACAGCATTTTCCCTTTTTTGTTTCTCTTTTATTCTGAGTGAATTACAATGTTAATAAATAATCAAGCATAGGAAAGATGGTGGGAATTGCTGTCAGCACTCTCGTGTCCACTGACAATGAAGTATTAATGCCCAGTTTTATTCCCATTACCCTACTTCCTTTCTTCACTGAGGATCATGGTTGGAAATGTGGATACCATTAATCACAGCACTTGTTCACAACTCAAATACCTTCCATCTTATATAATCAGTGTAACATCATAGAACAGCTAAAGCGCATAATAAGTGGCAAGAAAATAACACTCAGCAGGAAAGGAAAGAATTTACACTACGGGGACTGAAGGTACAGTCAACGAGATAAACTGTAAGAGGGAGAAAAAGAGAAAGGAAAATAGGAAGAGAGAGGGCTGCAAGTAAGAAAGGAGAGGAAGCAACTTGTGTTTTTCCCAATAACAGGGCACCCAAAGCATTTTACATTCAACGAGGTATACAGTTACCATTGCAATATGGAAAATGCACAAGTTAAGTTGTAGACCAGAAACCTCCCATTAAAAGAAATCAGATTTTCTGTTTTTTTCAGTGACGTAGATTGAGAGATAAAAATTTGCAGTATACAGAAGAACTCTTGCTTTCCTTCAAGTAGTTGATGGATTTTTCACATTCACCTAATGGCCTAACAGGCCTTTGCTGAACATCTGGCCTAAAAGATGGGCTGCTCAAAGGTGTGGCACTCCCACTGTACCCCATAAATGTGTCAGGTGTAGGTGCTCACACCCTCCTGGGCTTGGACTCGAACCTTCAACCTTTCAATTCAGAGGCGAGTGCTACCAACCGAGCCATAGCTGTGCCCAAGGTTTTGTTCAAGCATGGTGGAGCCAAGCCTATTCTCATTACTCTTAATTAGCTCAGATTAGGGAGAAAAAGAAAAACTAAACCTTCTTACAGAAAGCATCAGTCAAAATGATTTCATTTTTCTGACAATTCACCCTCCATCACCCAATGCTCCAACGTCATGGTTTTCAGGTCACTGGCTTGAATCCAGGAACAGCCTGAAACAGATCTGCTGCCAACATTAATGTTTTATTCTGACACCAACCTGTACTTTAAAAATGAATGGCACTCACAGGCAGTACATGGATGACACAAGAGTTTCATTGTCCTTGTATTTATTGCTCTTCTAATCATATTACTAAACAGTGCTTCTTCTGGTTATGCTTGATTGTCGGTGCTCAAACAAAATCATAATCAAGGTCATTAGTGAGCAATTGCATTAATCATGGGCTTGTGATGTGCAGCCGGGTTCTTTTACAGCTAACCTGCGCACAAATATACAGTCATACTACATTAGGAAATTTGATATCTCCACCACAGACATGCAGCTTAAGAAATGAGGAAACTGAGTCATTACGTTTTCAACATTCAGTCAAAGACTTGGATGGCATGGTGGCACAGTGGTTAGCATTGTTGCCTCACAATGCCAAGGACCCGCATTCGACTCCTGGCTAGGGTGACTGTACAGAGACTGCACATTTTCCCCTTGTCTTCATGGGTTTTCTCCAGGTGCTCCAGTTTCCTCCCACAGTCTAAAAGATGTGCTGGTTAGGTGTACTGGCCATCCTAAATTCTCCGAGAGCGTACCCAAATAGGTGCCAGAGTGTGGCAACTAGGGGATTTTCACAGTAACCTCATTGCAGTGTTAAAGTAAACCTTTTTGTGACTAATAAATAAACTTTAAAACAACAAAAAAAAACAGCTGCATCCTGGAATTCCACAGCTCATCATCCCAATTTACTTTGACTGAGCACTCTGCGGAAAGAACTGTAATGGGACACTGACAGCTTCCTGCAGCTGAACTGGAATGAATGATTTTGGAGGATATAATTAAGAGAATCACTTTAGTATGCAGAGATGAGGCTCCAACTTCCACTCATCAACGAAATGCAGTGCATAATTTCTACTGAATGTTGCACTATATGGAGATAACAATTTCACTGCCTCATCAGGGGCATTATTAACAAATTAATTAATTAAAGCACTTCTTTAAATTGATAGATATTGTGTCAGTAAAAGCAAGCTCTGCACTGGTAAGTGATATGAAGCTTCATGCAGTAATCAGCAGTTCACTCATTTATGATGCTTGGATATCACAATTCTTTTTGATACAAATACATCATTGTGAATTAAGAAGTATAAAGCTTTATTTCTGTGTGACATTCACAAAGCCTGCAGTAACTTATCATGGCTGACTCTGAGGTTTGATTCCAAACTTCCACTGAAGCTCTAATGAAGAAAATCACTTCCCATTCATTCTGGCTGGGTAACATTCCAATGGACTGAATCTCTTCCCACTCACTCTAATTGGATAACATTCCAATGGACCAAACTGCTTCCCATTGTGCAGGCCCTGTGATCCAGGAATATGGTCTTCATCTATCTACTGCATTAAACTAAACTGAGTTAAATCCAGTTAATAGCCTGTCCCAACATGCTCCAGAGAAAAACAAAATAGTTTGCGTTAAATATCAAATAATTGTTGTGCAAACTATATATTTTTATCAGTAACACATGCTTTTTACTATTTCAAAGGGTGACTTGTCATGCGATGATTTTTGTTTTATTTGTGTCTCAGCCTTTGGAACTGCTAATTCCCAATGCAAGATACTGCTAAACTGGTCATGTAATTACCATAGAATCATAGATTCCATACAGTACAGAAGGAGGCCATTTGACCCATCTCGCCTCCACCCAAGCCCCATCTCCATAATCCCATGTATTTACCCTGCTAGTCCCCCCTGACACTAAGGGATGATTCATCATGGCCAATCAACTTAATCTGCACATCTTTGATTGTGGGAGGAATCTGGAAGACCTGGAGGAAACCCATGCAGACACAGGGAGAAGGTGCAAACTCCACACAGACAGTGACACGAGACCGGAATTGAACCAGGGTCCCTGACACTGAGAAGCAGCAGTGCTCACCAGTGTGCCGCCATGCCGTTTCATGGGACTATTTAAATAGAATTATAGTGTCACTGATACTTCAGTTTTGACTCAGTCAGGGGCATTTGAATTTATTTCAGTCTTCCTTCTGAGTTTCATAACCTTGTCTCAAATGAGAGACACTCGACCATCGTTCTCATTCAGTGCCAGTCCTCACCAGCTCTAGTTTCATTCCATCGCACAGTATGAAATTGACTGCTGCTGTGAATTTAGAACACGGCCTCTGAAAGGCAAAGGCAGACCCTGATAGGAGTGTTGGAGTTAAATGAACTTGGCTTCCATGCAGTCGCTCAGTTTGTCTCAGACGGCACATCTGCTTTTGATATAAATAGTGACAATGTTTATCTGATTAGAGGTCAGCAGTAAACGTATGTGTTAGAGAGACAAAAGAAACCACATTCTCAGGAAATCCTCGATTCTGCTGCACCTGGCAATATGTTAAAAAAACGTCCAATTTGCTTCACGAGTACAGTGAAAGTATGGTTCAACTACAGGATCAGATTCTTGTTTTCCTAACCATGTGAAGAGTATTCAGTTTAACTTCAGCTGAAATGTTTGTGTGGTTCAAATGGGGCCAGGTTAAAATCTAAATAAACTGGACTCTGATGGGAAGCCACACAGCATTGCGATTTGCAAACTAATTCACACAAAGGTAGCACTGACTCCAGCTTCCTTTCCGAAACCCCAACAGCACTCCTCCCTTGTGCCATACAGAACAGAGCAACACCTGCGAGTTGCTGTACAATGGACTTAAAAGACACACTCTCTATATACAAAAAAACCAATAGAAACGCACTGAGTTTTAAGAACAAAGAAAATTACAGCACATAAACAGGCCCTTCGGCCCTCCAAGCCCACATTGACCACGCTGCCCAACTGGGGATCATATCCCTCTATTCCCATCCTATTCATGTATTTGTCCAGACACCCCTTAAAACTCACTATCGTATCTGCTTCCACTGCCTCCCCCGGCAGCGAGTTCCAGGCACCCACCGCCCTCTGTATAAAATTCTTGCCTCATACATCTCCTTTAAACCTTGCCCCTCGCACCTTAAACCTGTGCCCCCTAATAATTGATGCTTCTGGGAAAAAGCTTCTGACTATTCACTCTGTCCATGCCCCTCATAATCTTGTACTCTTCTATCAGGTCGCCCCTGAACCTCTGTTGTTCCAGTGAGAACAAACCAATTCTCTTCAACCTCTCATTATAGTTAATGCCCTTCATATCAGGCAATATCCTGGTAAATCTTTTCTGTACCCTCTCCAAAGTCTCCACATTCTTCTGAGAGTGTGGCGACCAGAATTGAACACTATATTCCAAGTGTGGCCTAACTAATGTTCTATAAAGCTGCAACATGACTTGTCAATTTTTAAACTCAATACCCCAGCCGATAAAGGCAAGCATGCCTTATGCCTACTTGACTACCTTTTTCACCAACGTTACCACTTTCAGTGACCTGTGTACCTGTACATTCAGATCCCTTTGCCTATCAGTACTCTTAATCGTTCTTCCATTTACTGTATATTTCCTATCATTATTAGACCTTCCAAAATGCATTACCTCACATTTGTCTGAATTAAACTCCTTTTCTTTCTGCCCAAGCCTTCAACCTGTCTATATCCTGCTGTATCCTCTGATGGTCCTCATCGCTATCCGTAAATCCACCAACCTTTGTGTTGTCCACAAATTTACTAATCAAACCAATTATATTTTCCTCCAAATCATTTATATATATTACAAACACAAGTCATCACTCACCTGAAGGAGGAGTTTGAGGCTCCAAAAGCTAGTGCTGCCAAATAAACCTATTGGACTTTAACCTGGTATTGTGAGACTTACCTTACTGTGCTTACTCCAGTCCAACACCAGCATCTCCACATCATACCTCCCCTATAACCAGTGAGGATACAAAGATTTCTCTCAAGGCCCCAGCAACTTCCTCCCTTGTCTCTCTCTCAATATTCTGGGTATACCCCATTAGGCCCTGGGGACTTGTCTACCTTAATGACAAGTCATTATTTGCAATTTTATTTAAATATCATTCCTTTTAAATGGGTGTTGCTCCACTGCTGCTTACTAACGTTAAGGTTCAGGGAAAGCCAACAAAACGAGACAAAGTTATGCGCTATGACTGAATCCCCACACTGTAAACTCCTGTGGGCAGCTACAAACTAGAGTGGTGTCATTTATTCTCCACCACTGCTGCGCTTGCTGAGTTACATTTGGCGCCAAATAACCCAAATTTAAAATTCTCATCTTCCTTTTCAAATCCCTGCCATGCTCGTACCCACTCCCATGGTGGAATTTTTCACTCCGCCAGCAGTGGAAGGAGTGAAAGGATGAGGCAGCAGAATTTGGCAGAGGCCAAAAATTAAATTCCCAAATCAGTTTGGAATCTTGTTCTCCCGATGGGTTAAAGGTGGGTTGTCCACCCTGCTCCTCGTGGCCGCATCATTAATAATCTGAAAAGCTCAGCTGCCCCATCCTCCAGCCAAAGTCACTCTGAATTTCCTCCATCAGGCTTAGTCTCCAGAATAGAAAATTCTGGCCCATATCTCTGTGACTACCTACATGCAACTTACCAGCAACTGTGCATTCCTTCAGTCCTGACCACTAGTATATTCCCCAGTATATCCATCCCACTTTTAGCTGCATGCCTTCAGCTGCCTAGTTCCAAAGCTCCTCAATTTCCTCCCTAAACCTCTTTTACTTCCTTTGAGGATGCTCTGCAAGATCTATTTTTCCAACCAAGCATTTGGTCATCTGTCCTGCCATTTCCTTATATGACTTGATGCCAATGTAATTGTCCTGTGCAGTACCTGGGCACTATCTAAATACAAGTGGTTGTTCTTGGTCTTTGCACGCAAGGAATGTCAAGCATCTTATTAGGGATCAGTTTGCATTGCAGAAAAGGAAAGAGAACAGCCCTGATTTTCAGCTCTGGCAACTATCCAGAGTAAGATAGAGGCTGTGACTAAAGACAGAAAGACTTAAATAGAGGATAAAGACCAGGAATGCTACAAGTCATCACCAGCACATATTACTGGAAGGAACTTCCTCACACAAAGAATTGTGAATCTGTGGAATTGCTTGCCCAGTGAAGCAGTTGAGGCTATCTCATTGAGTGTTTTTAAGGCAAGGTTGGATAAATTTTTGAACAGTAAAGGAATTAAGGGTTATGGTGAGCGGGCGGGTAAGTGGAGCTGAGTCCACAAAAAGATCAGCCGTGATGGCGGAACAGGCTGGAGGGACCAGATGGCCTACTGCTCCTAGTTCTTATGTTACAAGAATTATGGCAGTAAAATAGTGAAACTAAAAAGAGAATTTGCATTTACATGGCGCCTTTCACAATGGTCCAAGGTCTTTTACATCCAATAAGTTACTTCTGAAGTGTAGTCAAGGCTGTAATGTCAGGGTGTTGACAATCAGTCAAAAATAATCACATCAGGGTACACAACACTGCGTTTAGAACAAAAGATTTAGAAATGTAAAAGACAAAAGAGGGTGCGTCAGTCTTAAGGAGTTCAGTTGAACTAATTGATCAAGTCAGATCTTCTGAGCAATTTTTAAATTGCAGCAGTTACACCCAATGTTCATGAAAACCATCTGAAGCAGTACACTCCCAAATTAGCATCAAAAATATAGACCATCTAACCATGAAGTACACTGAACAATCTTTAACATTCTAAACCCACAAGTTTACCTGTGTAACTGTTTTCCGCAGAGAGAAAGCTGCAATGTCTCCAGCAACTAAGACTGTTCTCTCACTCACTGGATATACAGTACAGGAGTGTAGCAGTGGCTGGAGGAATCCAATGGAGCCCCATGATGAACATGTGAATGTTTTGTGTCATCATGAACTATGAAAAACACCCAGCAGGATGATTATAAATCTATTCTCCAATTCTGATGAGTTTCACTGGATGGGTGCAACTCCATCAATACTCAAGAAGCTTGGACACCATCCAGGACAAAGCAGCCCGCTGGATTGGCACCACATTTACAAACATCCACTCCCTCCACCATCGATGCTCAGTAGCGGCAGTGTGTACTATCTACAACATGCACTGCAGCAATTCACCAAAGATCCTTAGAAAGCACCTTCCGAATCCATAACCACTTCCACCGACAAATAAAGGCACCAGATACATGGAAATACCACCACTTGCAAGTTCCCCTCCAAGCCACCCATCATCCTGACTTGGAAATGTTTCGCCATTCCTTCAAATCGCCAGGTCAAAATCCTGGAATTCCCTTCCTAACAGCATTGTGGATCAACTCACAGCACAGACTGCAGAGTTTCAAGAAGGCAGCTCACCACCACCTTGGGCAACTAGGGATGGGCAATAAATGCCAGCCAGTCAGCGATGTCCCACGAATGAGTAAAAAAATGCTTATAAGACCTCAAAGTAGGAAGACCTAGTATGTTTACAGAGATTTCCACGACCACAACACTTTGCAGTCAATGATTATTTTGAAATATGGTCACTATTGTAATGTTAGGGTAATGTGGCAATCACTTTTTGCACACCAAGAGTGCACAATTAACAAGGAAATCGTGTCCAAATAATTTGGTTTAGCGATATTAGTTATAGGATAAATATTGACCAAGAGGAGGTTTTTTTGGATGGGATTTTCTGGTCCTTCCTGCTGGTGGAATCATCCTGTCCTACCGTAGGCAATGCCCCACAGCGGGTTCCCTGGCAACACATCATAGACATTTGGTAGGCCCGGACAATCTCAGCGGCTGCCAATGGTGAACAGCCTCCGCTACTGGGAAACGCACAGTGGGGGGGTGGGGGAGGGGGGGAAGCAAAAAATCACGTCCATCATCAAACAATGCTATGTGCTCTTTTATGTCCTCTCCCACAAGAGAGCAGCATTTCTTCAGTGCTGCGTTGATGTGGCAGCCATGATTATGCGCTCACATTTCTGGAGTTGGACATGAGCCCGCAAACCTCTGAATCAGAGTGGGAGGGCTACCACTGAACCACAGCTGGCACCTAGGTGAGCTTTTCTTTTAGTCACTGACTTCACCATCTCATTCCGTCAGATGTGTGACAATGTGACGGTCATTACAAAAATATCTTTTTCTCCTTCCTTGTCCTCCACATGTCAGATGATCTTGCAGAAAGCTGCTAATGAGGAGAGGGTCTTGCATTTCAATGAGGCTCTCAACTGTCAGCATCTCAGCTTGGACTGTGCTGAACTTAAATGATTTGCCAGCGGGTGCAAGTGTCAGTCTCTTCCAAAGCTCACACTGTTAATTTGCTTTCTGCCATCCCAGTCATTGCATGACATAACAATAGTGCAGTTATTGAATAATCAGAGCAATCAATCAATTCAATCCAGACACGGAGCAAGGAAAATCCCAGTGCAGAGCTCGGGGAACCATAGGACCAAAGTGACCCATTCTTGCCAAGCAGGCTACACTTACATGTTATGCTTCACAGGGATATGAAGTGGGGCCTAAATCACGACCCTAAAAGGATAATCAACTTAGACAAACACGCACGCACATTGCCAGCGTACTAAAAAGTAATTCATTAATGACTGCACAGAATTCAGAATACGAATGTAAATTTGCTCCTCTATCAGAACAATGTCATTTTATAATGCGGGAATGACCCTGTTTGTGAGCAGATTGCTGCTTTGCACACAAGCGACCGCCAAACCAAACCCATCCAAATCAACAGCATACACTGAGTACACATAGCTTCAGCAGGCATGGGGCCTGGCTACAATGTGGCTGCATAAACAAATTGCCAAAAAGAAAAAAAATTATTCATTTGTGCAAAGACAAAGATCCTGTGTGACCATTTTCCAACTGGAATTAAATACAGAGTTGGATTCCCTCTGGAATTAAATACTGGATGGTATTCCTCCCCTGGAATTAAACGCTGGGTGGGATTCTCCCCCAGCCCCCCTGGAATTAAACACTGGGTGGGATTCCCCCCATCCCATGTGTTTTCTGGCTAGCAGAGGCGGTTTGCCATTGTCTGCCTGTGGGATCCTTCAGTCTCATCAGTGTCAAAGGCATTTTACTTGGCTCACCCGTCCTGCTGCAGGGTAACCCGCCATGGGTTGGGGTTGCCTTCAGCAGGACTGGAAGATCTCGCTGGCTAGGAAACCCCACCCACTGTTTCACATACTAAACATCAAGGCATATGGAAAATAGCCTTACCAATGCACAAGCTTGAGAACGAGCAGAGCTTTCTTGTTTGTCTCTTTCCACCCAATGTTGTTTTCTTTGGGTTACACTAAACCATTTAAACGAAAATTGCTGTAAGTAGGGAAGGGTAGGAAGAAATTGGAACTTTCATGGCCTTGATACATTTAATTATTTCTGAAATTCCCAAGTAGATGAGGGAGACTTTAATTCTCCCAAAGTCTTAACGACAGGGTCAAGGTTGACCAGTATTTACAGCAAGTGCTGGATCACTGGGACCTGTTACAATAACAAATTGTTACACACTGCCCCGTCTCTCTCTCTCTACAATTGGGCCCACTGGTTCAGTGGAAACTAAAAACTGCCACCACCTGATCTCTGGAACTTGCACTGATCAATACTACACTTGTTTTAGCATTGTCATGTCATTTTCATTACTATGAACTGCAGGCTCCAAGATTCTTAAAATAATTCTCTTCCACAAATTCCTGAGAGTTCATTTTCCTCCATCATGTCTGCTGTACAAAAGCAAAAAGAAACATAATCTATGCAAATGTTACAAAACTTATTTTTGTACAGACTTTCAGGCAATTTATCTGGTACAAATTCCTTTGGGATTTTTATGATTTAAATTACCAATGTAAACTTGTCATGCTACAGTGGGAGCAATGTAGCTGGAGGGTAAATACACTTTGATAAGTTTATATCGGTAGTTTCAGTTATACAATGTGGATATGGGAATTTTACAATAGAACTACAAAAATATAATGCCCAACGTTGAAATGGGAACTGAAATCCACGCTGACCCAATTCAACTGATGCACCATTTTATAACCTTCCTTAAAACTGGTCAGACAAGCGGGCATAACCTTAAAAATCAGAGCTAAGTCATTCAAGGGTGATGATTTTTGCTGTCTAAAAACAAAAGCGATATCCCTTTCTCAAAGCTGTTAAAATTCATGTTCAATTGAAAAGTTCAAACTCAGATATTTATGGTTTTGTTCGGTAGAAATATCAAGGGAAGTGGAGCCAAGGTGAAACTGAGGTACAGATCAGCCATGATCATTCTAATCGGATGGTGGCAGACTGAAGGGACTGAATGGCCCACTTCCATCCTAATGTTACTTCCCATGTGGATTACTATGGGAAATCCAACTAGTGCATTTTGATAATGAACTCATTGTCTGAATCCATGGGGAGGATCTTTTTGTTGTCATTTGTAAATAGCAAAACCAAATGTTAAAGTTGGGATTCTTTATTAGTCATGGTCAATGACATGGACTCTAGTGTTCATTGGACTTCCATGCAGCTACACTCTCGCTATATTTTCTTCCTTGGGTTAAGCAGTTTGGAATTAACAACTGGAGCGGTTTAATCCTTGGGAGTAAACACTAATTAATTCAAGCTGGTTAAGCCCCATTCATGATTCATTTGGCAAGTTCTGTCTTCTCAAGAATATCTTGGCTCCATTCCTCTCATATTGTCATGTGTAGCTGCGCACTGGTAGGAAGAACATAGACATTAAAACTTGGCTAAAGCCTGTGGATATACAACATCTTTTACCCTATTTACAACTATCAGGATTTACAAGACAGAAAAAGAATGTTGCAATAGAGGACAGTGTCCAAGAATGAAAAAAAGTTACAATCTTTTTTTAAACACATCCAGTTTGTGAATAGTATTGCATGTTATTAACTAGCTTGTTTTTAGTGACATTAGTCAACGGGTAGTCTGGTTTTAGGACAGAGAGAACTTGCATTTTACACATTGTCTTTCACAATCTCATAACACTGGAAAACAATTCGCCCAATGAAATTCTTTAGAAGTGTATTCACTGTTGTAATGTAAGAAATGCAGCAACTAATATGTGCTAGCAAGCTCCTCAAAACAGCAACATGAAAATGACCAGATAATCTGTTTGAGTGATTCTGTTTGAGGAATGAATAGTGATCGGGAAGAGAACTTCCCTTTCTTCTTCAGAAATAGTGCCACTGGATGTGACTGGATGTCCACCTGAAAGGGAGGGTGAGACCTCAGTTTAATGTCACATCTGAAAGATGGCACCTCCAGACTGGCAACACTCCCTCAGCGCTGCATCAGTCTACAAGGTGTGCTTGAAAGATTCTAGATTGGGGCTGGAACCCACAAGTCTCCTGACTCAGAAACCAGAGTGGTACCAATACAGGCATGGTTGTGGCACCTTAATCAATAATTAACTGCTGCGATTAAGAAATGTTCAAGTGGTCAGTGAGTGCCCTGTGTGGAGGTCATCCAAATAAGCACAAACTGAGCGCTCAATAACAAATAGTTAGGATGCGGAGATGCCAGCGTTGGATTGGGATAGGTACAGTAAGAAGTCTCACAACACCAGGTTAAAGTCCAACAGGTTTATTTGGGATAATGAACTTTCGGAGCACTGCCTCTTCACCAAGTGAGTGGAGAATTGGATTCACAAACACAGCATATATAGACACAGAATGAATTGCAAGATAATGGTTGGAATGTGAGTCTTTACAGGTACAGACAATACGAGTGGAGAGAGGGATAATGACAGGTTAAATAGGTGTGAATTGTCTCAAGTTAGGACAGTTAGTAGGGTTTTGCAAGCCTAGGCTGAATGGTGGGGGATTACACGTAGTGTGATCTCGGATGAGGCTGTCCTCATACATGGCAGAATTTGGCTAACAGTTTAAACAATTTCAACAAGAACCTAGGTTATTAAAGTCAGGTCAAGCAACAAGGAACAACTGGCTTTATTGCTCATTTTTTAAAATGTTCTTTCAGGAAATTAAAGTTTGATGGACATAGGCTGATCTCAGTATTTCCAACTATGTTGTAGCAGATATTCCCTGCATTTGCTAATGTGAATGAGACAGTACACTGTTCTATTTGGCTCACAGTCCTACACTTCTTGAAGCACAAATATTTTATCCTGTTGCTTAAGATGGTAATGTGTTTAAACTTCTCTATCCCATGAAACTTCCCTCCTTGGACACTCTCCACTTCTGTTTTAAAACCACATTTGCCACCTTCAAACCCAGACTCATGGTTAAATATCACTAAACTCCAACCTTTCTTCTCTGAATCCTCAAATGTGATGGCACCTCCCAGGTCTGTACCCATCATTCTCCATTTGAATCCCTCCAATCCTCACAGAATCTAATTGGCACTAACCAAAGTTGCAAACAATAGTGTCAATGAATGTCTCTTTTTAACTTCCTAGCCCCCTTTACAACCTTTAGCACAGTAGATAATGCCATCCTCCTGTGATGTCTCTGCTCTGTCGCCCAGCTTGAGGAGGGACGGGAGGGGGGAAACAGGAGCGGGGGGGGGTGTTGGGGGTGGGAGGGCAGGTGCGGTGGGAGAATTGGCCTGGTTTATTTTCCCCATCACCTATGTAATTATAGCTGGAACATTCAATCCCAATATCATTTTTTTAGGAGTTCCTCAAGGATCCATTCTCAGCCCTTTCCTCACGTCAACTGCTTGGTGAGCTGATGAAACATGGGGAACAGCATTGTGCCATCTCTTTTCGTCCATTCACTTCCTTTATATTGTTTGATTGTTTAGCCAACATTAAGTCTGGACAAGCTGCAATTTCCTCCAGCTGCACACTGGCAAGACCAATGACCTTGTCTTCAGTCCCCGCCACTGAATCTGTGGCCTGAAGTTAGGCTCCCCCTTAGCCCCAACGCACTCCTACAGGCTGAAGCAGTCTAATTCTGGCGTCCCACTCAAACCCTGAAGTCAGCTTCTGACCCCATAATCTGCCTTCTTCCACCTCGGTTATTTCGTCCCTACCTCAGCCTGTCTACCACTGAAGCCCATGTCCACAACATCGTCATCCTCTAATGCTGTCCTCCCATCCTCTGTAAATGTAAACTCCTCCTGACAAGTTCAGGCTGTGTTGTACAAACATAGTTTATGGTCACACACGGCCAAAGACACTAGGTAACCCCAGGCCGCACTGTGTAACTGTTCAGTTACCACTCAGCATGTTGGAGAAAGTGTAGTACATCTTTCCGATTAGCTTAAAGTTACAATATATGCACAAGTCAAAGTAAGCAAATTCCTTTAAACAGCAATAAAGATGCCAGTTCCCATAACTGATACTAATGGTACAATATTCATAGAAACATCGAAGATAGGAGCAGGAGGAGGTCATTTGGCCCTTCGAGCCTGCTCCACCATTCATTACGATCATGGCTGATCGTCCAATTTAATAGCCTAATCCTGCTTTCTCCCCATAACCTTTGATCCTGTGTGCCCCAAATGCTATACCTAGCTGCTTCTTGAATACATTCAATGTTTTGGCCTCAACTACTTCCTGTAGTAATGAATTCCACAGACTCACCATTATTTGCGTGAACAAATGTCTCCTCACCTCCGTCCTAAATGGTGCACCTCAAATCCTCAGACTGTGACCCCCCTGATTCTGGACGCACCCACCATCGGAAACATCCTCCCTGTAGCTACCATTCCCAATAACTCAGTGTGGTTGAAGTGTCACCAGACAATGATCTGTAAATTTTATCATCATTAAAAAGACATTAATAACAGGAACATGATTGTGGAAAAGTTTCATTTCCATCAATGCCCTTCAATTGTTACAGCCTCCACAGACTTTAAGTTAAACTGCTCATCTTGAGACTCATTCCTTTGTACTCATAATGAAAGGTCAAAATATACAAACTTCATGAGCTCAGGTCGTCAGGTGAACTCTCACCCATCACTCCTCATTATCTTTCCCAATCAATCTCCAGCTTGCTGCTATACCCTTATAGCAATGAATTCACTCCTTGTCCAATTGCTTCTGCTTTTTAGATACATAAAAGTTCATTTATTTTCATACTAATTACACTTGACTCAATCTACGGGGAGTTTCTCAACCAGTTACTTGCCTGGAATTCAGCCTGCGAGTTGATGTGAAGGAAAAAGGAGAAAAAAAAAGGGGTTTGGAAATAAGCTACAGAAATCAAATACCAGCTTTACCATTAGATTCAGGAGCTCTGCTGCCAAGGTTAAACCAACAGCCTCGCACCTGATAAAACAAAAGTTGACAGCACACTTCCTGGAAGGTGATTCTGTTTGAAATCCCTAATTGATGGTGAAAGCAAAGAGGGAGAGCAGCCAGGAGGTGCCAACCTTTCACAGAACAAGCAGGGAAAATGTGAAATGGCATCTGGGAGAAGCAGTGGAGAATACAATATAGTGTCAAGGTCATCAAACAGCGTATCTGATGTACATCGTGTGCTGCCCAGACATTCGCAAGGCAAGGTACTGTCACAATTCCTGTACTAATCAAAAATCTGATATCTTTGACAAGCAGTGAAATAGATGATTTCTCGCTCATTTAACATTGAGATTTGGGGTGGTGGTTGCTTACCATACAGTGTAGGGAGCTGCCATTTGGTCCATCAAGCCTGCACTGACAACAACCTCATCCAGGCCCTACCCCATAAACCCATGTATTTACCCTGCTACTGTCAGGGGGCCTAAGGGGCAAATAAGCATGACCAATCAACCTCATCTACACATCTTTGGGCTGTAGGAGGAAACCAGACCACCCGGAGGAAACCCATGCAGACAAGGGGAGAACATGGAGTTTGCATGTTCTCCCCTTGTCTGCGTGGGTTTCCACAGTGACCCAAGCTGGAAATCAAACCCGGGTCGCTGGTGCTGAGGCAGCAGTGCTGACCACTGTGGCACCATGCCACCCCCATTCTTCCCTAACAGTTTGAAATTGCTCTAACCAGAAGGGACATCCTGAAGCACTTTTCCACATATTCTGTCAGCTTATGGTACCCTTTAATTACTTTATTAAACAGACTCACCTCCAGAGCTGCCATTTTTGTTTGATGCTGTAATGGCGAGGCTGCACATTAACATGAAGAGTGTGGGAAGTTTCCCTGCTAATACCTTAAATTAGAACCAAAATGTCAACCTTTATAATGCAACTAATAGAGGAAGACAGCTGATAATCAGAATAAAAATGTCAGACAGAAAGTTTCACACTTGATTCTAAGCGACATCATCAAATCAAACAGTGTCACTATAGATCTGTCACCTGCCTACAAATTTGTATTTTCTTTTAATTAAAAAGGTAGCAATAGTGGTAAAATTGCTGAAAGGCACTGGCTTACAACAGTTTCCTTTCCTTTCAATTGTTAAACTCCCCAGAGGTCCTGAATTTACACTGCCTGTCCCATAAGTTCCCTCCATGGCCTCACCCCCAACCTATATCTCAGCTTTTCTCCAGTACTAAATCACCACATGGAGACACAGTGGGTGGTGTCCCTGCCTCTGAACTCGAGTCCCACCCCAGGACTGGAGGACCCAAGGAAGATGTGTGCATAACGCGGTCAAACAGATTGGGTGTCAACCTGCAAATCCTTCCAACATGCCAATTGCTGACGGTAAGAGCAGGAGAGACTCCTGGACAACCATGCTTGATGTGGAAGCCAGAAGTCAAGTCAGAAGTCCCTGACTAGACTAACGACCCTGTTTCAGGAATTACTAGCTATGGAAACAGACAAAAGTCTGACATGGTACAACACTAGGTGCGGGAAGAGAATTAGAATGGAATAGAAAGGAATACCAGTTAATTAGACCTCGGGTAGCTGAAGGCTGCACAATTGAGAATGAAAGGGGGAAACTGTTGCTGTTGTTTTTTTGCTGTCCCTCCCAGGAAATTTACTTGACTACCGGGGGAGAAGTGGGAGGAAGAGAGGATAGAGTTACAATTCTTCTGCCATTATAAGTGGGCCAGCTTGTCTTTTCCTGTAAATTAAGTTAAAGGCACAACACTTCCCAGTGCAAACTCTATTCCCGATTCCACTCTTTTGCATAGATCCCTCGTTTCATCCTCTATCGATAGTGCAGCCTTCAGCCATCTGACGCCTTATTCACGGAGGTTCACTTGCTAAATCACACTACCCCCCCCCCAACCCCACTCTCTCCGTCCTTCAAAAGTCTCTTTGAAGATCTCTTTGAAATCTTTCAGAAATCCTTTCTATTCTCTCCCTCATCTCCGTGTCTGTTTTCCATATGTCCACTTATGAGGCTCACAGGGAATTCTTCACTATAAAAGGCTCTGTATAAACATAAGCAGTTGTCCTCTACAGTGAACTTGGTAGATCTCCAGGATTGGTTAAGATTTCCCATGGGATCAGAGAGGAATTTCCCAGATTTATTTTTCCTTTATTGGTCTGTGGTTGCTTTTTTTTTGTCCCTCCCAGGAACTTTACACGGCTACGATGGAGAAGTGGGAGGGACCGAGTGTATTGTTACAGTGCTCCTGCCATTATAAGTTTGGGGCAGGCTTGGTGGACCAGCTTGTCTTTTCTGTACATGAAGGTAATAGGCACAATTCTCTGGCCCCCTGCGCTCATGCGCAAACTGTGCTGGGTCCACGCGAGGCTGGAGAATTGCAGGGCAGGGGCCATAGTGCATTTAGCATTGGGGAGAGTGCCCTTTGGGATTCTCCCTCCCCCCAGACCCCGATATAATCTGATTCATGCCCAGTACCTCATGCCTGTTTAGTGCAGGTGACCTGGACACTCAGTCCAGGTCATTGCCGCCGCAGGGTCATGGGTATGGGGTGTTCCCCATATTGGCGTGGGGAGGGGGGGGTCACGATGTTGGGGAGGGGTGGGATATCTTCAACTTAACTTTGAGATCGGGGCACCCCTGGGGGCAACACTTAAAAACATTTTAGCAGAATTCCGCCCTATATCTCCATCAAGTACCAGGAAGAAAATCTGTGTTCCCCTGTTTTGGAAGTGTCAGGTCAACAATAACATTCTCATAGTTCCTGACATGTAATATAATCTTCAGGCAGAGCAAGGGGAGATAAATACTCTCTTTCAAACCTAGGACTGGATTTTCACTTCTCACATGGGTAGTGTTGACTCATTTGAGCCACCTCAGTAAAACGTAGCCAATATTCAGGCTTTTTGTTCCAGGGAGGTTTTTCTGCAGATAGATGATAAAGTTGGTTTCCACCAACTCTGGAAGGCAGCTATAGGGATTGGTGGGTGCCAAGGTAGCTGATTAGAAGATCATCCTCAATTCTCAGAGCTTGTCCCAGTTGCTTCAGACACTTTAGTGTTCACCTCTCATGACCCTTCTCCCACCCTTTGTGGCCCCCTCACAATCTCTATGACCCTCATACCCTTCATTCCAACTCATGCCCTCTCATTCCCCCCTTTGCCACATCCACTCACCCAATATCCACCCTGGGCAAACTTTAGTGGCTACATGGAGATTTTTTTAAAAAACAACCTAAATAGCTCTCACTTGTATATACTAGTTAGTGAAAAATTCCCATTCATAGGACCCATTCAAAGCTTTTAAATCTCAGGTTGTTAATAATGAATCTCTTGTAAAACAAATTTTTATTCAGACCCAATATCAAAAATAGATAATCCTTTAATCCTGTCCTTAAGCTGTCAAACCATGAAGTCCTGTCGCCAACCCCCCTCTCCCCCCACCCCCACCCACTCTCCTCCCCGCAACGATCTGTCAGAAGTAAGGGTGGCATTTCGGTATCTGGGTCTAGCATGCCATTTTTAAAGAGTCTTCCCGACTAGGTGAAAATCCAACTCCATTGTCATTTACCTATTGTGTCTACTTGAGGATTGTGCTATTTGAAAAAAAGTTTAAAAATAGCATCACTGCAAACATTGCAACAGATTTGTTTAAAGTCAGGAACTTGCGGTTTCCAAGCCAGAAATCCATGACTGTAAATAATCAACCCAGAAAAATAACATGCCATTACAAAGAAATCACAGGCATATGTACTGTGAGATTGGTTGCAGGTGATTTACACAAATTGGACAATAGCAAATTCGAAAGTCCATTTTACACCCCATTTAATTAAGCCTTTGGAACAGGATGTGCGATAACCTGTCAGTGGCAATAGCAGGCAGTTGATCCCCGCTCCTTGAAGGATTTGAATCCTTTCAAAAGCTCAAGGCAACTCACAACTAGTAATAAAAACAGAAGCTGTTTGAAAATCTCTGCAGATCTGAAAGCATCTGTGGAGAGACAATACAGCCAACGTATCACGTCAGAATGGTCCACTTGAAAAATAGCACCTGTAAAGGGTCATCCTGATCAAAACATCGACTCCACTCTCTCCACAGATGCTGCTAGACCTGCTGAGGTTTTCCAACATTTTCTGTGTTTCAGATTCCAGTGTCTGCAATATTTTGTCTTCATCAAAACCAGTAAAGTACTCGTGTATTGGGAGAAGTTCCTGGGATAGCCTGGGGAGACCTCACCCCTGACTCCAGCCAGACATATCCATGTGATGTAAGAGAGTTTGCGTGGCAGATCCACCAATTACAAAGTGGCTGGAACAAAAAGAATAAAATGAGCTGGAACTTCACCAGAACCAAGTTCTGCCTCCAAAGCTCAGCTGCCAGTGGGTCACCTATTCCCTTCGCAAGAAATACTAATATGGATTTATTTTAATTGAAGCAAGTTCCTCGCTCTCATCCAACAGACCAAATTACTCTGGCAATATTTAAGGGTAGATTATTATCATTTTTACCATCTGAGCATTAAGCATTGCCTGGTTGGTGTTGCAAGGGGGAAAACTCAGTGGGAAAGACATAGTGGAAGGCTCTGAATGTTCCTCCCAGAACTGGGTGGGTCCTGTTCGAGGTACATTATTCAGCTCACCAAGCTTTCATCTGCAATGCAGATGATGATTTACCTCATGGTGTTTCTTTCTTACCAATGGCCAGAACCAGCAGATCAATAGGAGTTGAGGCAGATGTGTTTCGCTGGCAGAGGGAGGAATCAAACCTCTTGGAACTATCTCGACTCGCACTGTCAGATTACAATATCTCCATGCGCACACTGGAAATTATCCCAGAACCAAAATAAAAGCAGTCTTTGTTTTAACTGAGGCGCAAAGATTTTTCAAGATGAAAAGTAATATATTTTCCATGCCCATTCAACATGGACTCCTGAGAAGAATACTAAAAAATATTTGCAAGATTACTCAAGACCAATTCGTTAGGAATTACTCTCAATCACCACTTGCGTCAATTGTTGGACACCATTCATTAGGCTTGGATATAAAGCAATAGATCTAAAATATTTTTCACAAATCAATTCTCTAGCGATATAAAAGTCATGGGGCAAGGCTGGCATTAAATAGCCAAAACTTAACTCACCCT
Organism: Carcharhinus amblyrhynchos; assembly: GCF_965287045.1. Lineage (NCBI taxonomy): Eukaryota > Metazoa > Chordata > Chondrichthyes > Carcharhiniformes > Carcharhinidae > Carcharhinus > Carcharhinus amblyrhynchos. The sequence continues at coordinate 49,713,051 of NC_137327.1, forward strand.
CAAGGAGGTAGTGGTGGGTTTTCTGCATGAACCACTGCAGTGGCACATAACACTATTAGGTGGAGAATGGTAGGACTTTGACTCAGCAACAACAAAGGATATATGTCCAAGTCAGGATTGAGTGTGTCTTGGAGGCTCCTAAACACCTGCTGGCATTGCTTGTCCTTTGAAGTGGTAGCTGACCACAGCTTGTTAAAAGTCACTTCTGTAAGACGTGAATGCAAAGCTCAGGAATAGCTCTGGGAATACTTTGAAGGGTGGTCGATGCTTATTTTTCTGCTGGACAGCTTCTTTTCGTGCTACGTGCCCAGTAACCATTTCATAATTCCTACCCGCTAAATTAAATTGGTCAACTTACACAGCATTAAATGCAAATATCTGCGATATGGGCAGATCCTCCTCCACACCCCCTCCCCCCCACCTGCTTTCTTACTGTAAGTATTGTCAATGGATTAAAGTATAAAATCATTATCCTGGTAAGTACATCACATGGTTGCTTCTTATGCAGTTTCAAACAGCTCAAAGGGTAGGTTATGCACAGAGGACGTGAGCCAGAGCAGCTCCCTGATGCATTGATGATCTAATTCAATCATTCCAAAATAGAAAGAATGTGTCAATGTACTTATCAATCAATTCCACTTTAAGAACTTAATTTAGCCAGCTACAGTTCAAATTAGATCTGAATTTGGTCGAATCTCGCCAAGTTGAAAATTCCTGTTGAATTCAGGTATGAACAGCTGAACAAAGGGTGAAAAGATGGAAGTAACAGCAATATTATTTTTCTGGCAGCATTCTCTTTGCCAGGGTTTCTCCAATGAATCTCAAAATCTGCAATTCCATGTGAAACAAAGACTTCCCAGAGTCAAAGTCCACTCACTGTTTACCTCACAGCCCCAGTGTATGTCTGAATAATATTGCAGCTCACTAACTAGCAAGGCATAAACTAAATGAGAAAAAATAATGCTCCATGGTGTTGCACATGTAGCATGCTCACTCTGCACCAAACCCAGCAACTGTGGGCAGCACAGTGGCTAGCACTGCTGCTTCACAGCGCCAGGGACCAAGGTTCGATTCCCAACTTGGGTGACTGTCTATTTGTACATTCTCCCCTTGTCTGCGTGGGTTTCCTCCGGGTGCTCAAAGATGTGCGGAATAAGTTGATTGGCCATGCTAAATTGCCCCTCAGTGTCAGGGAGATTAACAGGGCAAATGTTCATGGTTACACGGGTAGGACCTGGGTGGGATTGTTGTCTGTGCAGGTTTGAAGGGCTAAATGGTCTCCTTCTGCACTGTAAGGATTCTATGATAACTGCTATGTGAATCCCTAAGTCTCAAGCAACTGTACAAACCATGGACTGCAAAGCAAATTATACTTTAAAACAATTTTTCTGCTCCCTTTTCCAGCAGTCCCAGGGTCCAATTTCCACACTCAATTACCATTTCATCAAAGCGACCATTTAACATCTGTGTATCTGGGCAGGATACTTGGGACAGGGCGCTCAATCCTGTTTTCACCTAATGCAGTAAGCAGCACTTTGAGAGTCAGTGAGTTGTGTGCCCAAGTCTCCCTCCAGAGACTTTCAATTTAACATTCCAGAGGGAATGCTGCATTGTCAAAGTGTCATCTTCTGGGCAAGAAGTTAAAACAAAGAGTTATAGTGAGAGGTAATTACAGCTTCCAATATGTCAAGTGGAGAGGAAAGCCATTTCAATGTTTCTAGTAATGCCCTGGTTCTTCTAATTGACACCACTACACTGAAATCAATGCTCCCCAGCTGAAAGTTTAAAACTAAATCACAACCGAAAACTCACTGAAGATCTAGAATTCCTCTGCTGCCTCAATTAAACAAATTATTTCAGAGTCAGTGGCTAATGGATGGTTCCAGATGATGGCCCTTTCAACCATATCTCTACAGCAAGCAAGACAACAAATAAAAAGTCACACTTAGCAACATAAACAGTAAATTGGAAGGTCTTAATTCAATGGGACATTTGTATGAAGAGTTTGGATGACAGGTGTCTTCCGTTGTTGCACATCACAAACTTATTGTACTTTCAACACTGGGCTCGGTGAGGATTGATGGCTTTGGAAAGAACAAATGAGACAAAGGGCAGCTGGGCTCTGTGCCACCAGGCCTTAGAGTTAACAGGAAAGATGCCAAGCTACACCACTGTGCGTTAGTTTTGTTCTTCCTACTGGGGGCCTAAATGAGCTCATTACCTGGAGTGTCAATTAGTATGGCACTGGGTAAATAATCATTACTTTTCTTCAATAAGCTTCAGACATTGTACATTATATAGACATGGTTGCAAAAGAAATTAAGTGTGTGCATTAAGTGTTTCAAACCTATTCTTCACAGAGCAGTTTGAGTGCTTGGTATACTAATAAAACCACGCCAATTCCAACTATCAATAGTAAAATGCAAAACAATTATTTTGGAAAAGAGGAAAGTTTGAATTTCCTGCTGGCTTTTCATAAGCTTGATAAAAGGCCCCTCCTTCCCTCCCCTACTCCAAATCAGGTGTTTGCAAGCAGCTTTCAACCAACAGAAACCTCCTGCACCAAATATACCTAAGCGTGGCCTTTAACCTCTTATCCCAGCCTGTCCTTTCACAGACCTTGCCTGTTAACAATTATTTTATTTATTTGTGTGACAAGTAGGCTTACACAGCACCAAGGCAGTCCGTGTAGGGACCAGAAGGCCCAGGACCCAAAGAATCAGGGAATATCACAAGATAGAAAGCTGCCATGCGATAGAATTTTGGAAGAGTCACTGCTTGTTTTCTCTTAGCCCTGCATTTGCTTAAAGCAAAAGTTTATTTATTAGTCACAAGTAAGCTTACATTAACACCGCAATAATGTTACTGTGAAAATCCCCTAATCGCCACACTCCAGCGCCTGTCTGGGTACACTGAGGGAGAATTTAGCATGGCCAATTCTCCTAACCAGCACATCTTTCGGACTGTGGGAGGAAACCAGAGCACCCAGAGGAAACTCACACAGACACGGGGAGAATGTGCGGACTCTACACAGATCGTGATCCAAGTCAGGAATCGAATGCGAGTCCCTGGTGCTGTGAGACAGCAATGCTAACAAGTTTTTAATCAAGTCTGTTTTCAGATTGTGCATTCCAGATCATAACAACTGGCTGTTTAAAAATAAATTCCCTTCATAGTTTACGTGAAAACTTTCTGGAGGAAACAGAACCGTGAATGAAAGCCGAGAGCGTTTCTCCAGAAAGACAGACAAGCCGGAAAATGAACATGGAAATACATTTTACAAGCACAGATAAGGTCCCAGTGTGCACAGTTAGTCCAAATTGTTTGAATGTGATCCAGTTGCCACCCTGCATTTCTGTTAGTTGCTCGGATGTACCGATAGCAGAATACAAATGAACATTATTTAAATTAGACACAATAAGTGAGTTTGAAAGAAGTTGTTCTTTTATACATAAGAGCTGCTAACTGCAATGTCCACATGCACATAGTTATAAAAAATGAAGTGTATGCATCGCTGCCTGTGTTTCAAACCTGTTCTTCACAAAGGGAAACTGTTTCAAAATAGTTTGAGCGCATTATGTACAAATAGTAATAAAAAAATGTCCAGCAGTAATTACTGGGATGTAAGTCGATCTGGACAGCTCCTTTCTGCTTGGACTGTCTGCGAGTGTGGGACGGGGGGACGGGGAAAGGGAAGTAAGATCTGAGCATAAGGAAACTGTTATCTTTAATAGTTTCAGGCCAGCCACTGGCTACAACTTCAACAATGGTCATTCCATTAGTGGCCAGCCAAGGGGATTAGGACATGCAGGTACAATTGTCCCCTCCACTCTTACTGCCTTTGCTCATGTGCCACCTTGGGCTGCAAGAGATAGGAGGAGGTATCAGGGAGTGTCTGTTTGACAATAAGTTATTGCCCATCATGGTCGAATAGTTGGGAGTATGTGCAACTTGAGATGTGGGTATGAGGTTCGCAGCAGTGCTAAATGTGTGAAGGTAGGGTGAAGCATATATGAATGTGAGGTCTGAGTCCTGACTGACAGAAGTAGTTGGTAAGTGAGTGATGGGCGTCTGGCCAGTTAAGCTCTGGCTGGGTTTAGTGCTATAGTTGGTAGGATACAGCATTTGAAGATACATTTGGTGACCGTGACAATTTGTGTGATGTTATGGAACTTATCGGGGTCTTGCGTCCATGCTTTGAGGGCCCTACCTTTTAACATTAACCTTCCTGGCTATGTGTTTGATCCTTTGTCTGGAGGTCCTCCAGCCTCCTCTGCTTATAGGCAGCACTCCTCCTTCCCAACTCCAACTGCACCAAGATCTATAGTGCAGCACGTGAAAAGCTCAGAGCCTGTTCTCTTCTCAGTTGTGCCATTCTTCACTCTTTCCCGAGTTAGATTCTCTTCGATCGCTTCAGCCAGCAGCTGCTCCAGCCACAATACATTGTCCCTTTAAGAATGATGGGCAGGTTTAAGAGATGCCAGCCACTGTTGGTATTGGTTCCAATGATGCATCCAGCCAATAAACAGGGTTCGATTCCCAACTTGGGTCACTGTGCGGAGTCTGCACATTCTCCCCGTGTCTGCATGGGTTTCCTCCAGGTGTCCTGGTTTCCTCTCAATCTGAAAGACGTGCTGGTTAGGTGCATTGGCCATGCTAAATTTTCCCTCAGTGATACCCAAACAGCACTGGAATGTGGCAACTACAGGATTTTCACAGTAACTTCATTGCAGTGTTAATGTAAGGCTACTTATAACATGAATAAATAAACTGAAACTGATTAAACGCAGTTAACTTTGGCTGGATGTAGGGATCACTGAATTGAAACAGGCACACGAAGTTGGCATGTTGTCTGCATTGCAATCAATGGGCAGAGGTTAATCAGACATCGTGACCCCTCACCCATTTGAATTTCCTAGTCATTATCTCTGTTCTTTTGTGAGATCTTGCAGTGCACAAACTGTTCGCCAAATTTCCTTGCATTAAATCAGTGACTCCACTGTGACAGTCCTTCATTTGCACTGGAGTGCTTTGGGATCTCCAAAGATTTCAAAAGGCACAAGATAAATTGAAGTTAAGCTGCTATTCCAGAGACCGTCCATCCTCTCCACACTCACAACCCTCTGACACATGTTGCCAAAGAGAAAAACAACAAAAGCAGAAAGTCCATGCAGTGCCTTATCACACCTGAGAAACATCTCAAAACATCTTGCATTGCAAAAAAATACTCTGAGTGTCGCTCAGAGACTGATCATTTCGTACACAGCAAGTTCCCACAAGGCAGCAAGGCGATGATTAATGAGTTAACCTTCTTTTTTGTTGCATTAGTTGTAGGGAAAATATTGATCAGGACAACAGAAGAGAGTAAGCAGTTATTCAGCAGCAAGAGAATCAGCCTGAAGGCAGCTTTTACCTTCTCATTGAACAAACGGACATTGCTGGCCAATAGCACAGGACAATGAAAGGGATGGGACAAAGTAACAATTTCAGAAAGCCGGATAACTTTGCAGAGAACACCTTGGCAACAATAGGCAACCTGTCACTTCAGCCAGGGAGAAGTACCAGCAAACCTGGTTTTCCAGATGCACCCCAACCAATGCGTCTAACCCATCACCACTTTATATCATCCGAGGACAATCATTGCACTGTCTGAGAGGAAAGATCTGGAGGCCAGAAGGTAAATTGATTGTCATGACTTTCAAAAGGCAACACTGTTATTCTTTTTATGTTGCGCAGCAGAATTCAATTCACGCACCAACAGAAACAGCGTCCGAAACAGAATGGGATACTGTAAACTCAATGTTACTTTGTCTTCTCAAAGCCTCACATATTCAAGCAAACTACTTAGATAATCTGTACAGTGCATAATTCTGCATAAAACATTTACCCAACCCAAGCCTACACTGCTGCAATACCATTCTATTAAAGGCCTCATGGGCCTTGTGTAACCTCAAGTATTGTATCACATTTATAAGTAATAGCAAAAAGCTACTCCCTAAAGTTACTAGTTCCTCAGCTCCAAAGACTTGAGCACAAATCGAAGCCAATACTCCAGCATTGTACTGAGAGAGGTGCCCTTTAGATATTAAACCAAGGCCCCTTCAGATGGGCATAAAGAATCCCATATGGTAGTATTTGAAGAGCAAGAGTTCTCCTGGTGTACAGGATCTATTCCTGAACTAACGCCATTTAGATTGATCACCAGGCCATTACCTCACTGCTACGAATAGGCCCAAGCTATCCGGAATGGGCTGTCATGTTTCTTGCATTACAATAGTGACTATACTTCAAAAATCACTACATTGTAAAGCATTTTGGACTGCCTTGCGATCATGAAAGGTGCACTTTAATTTCATGTTTTTTTCTCATCCTTTTAATGGTGGCCTTTGCTTCCTTCATATTTCCAAGGTTGAGGCTTTGCAACATATTTTTGTCACTTCGCCCTGCTTCAACCTTCAACCCATAACATTCACTGCTCTCAATAGAGCGGCCCAGGCGCCGGGAGGCGCACCAGCCGCGGGCCAGGCGCCGGGAGGCACACCGGGATTAACAAGCCTGTCACATCCAAAACCAGACAAGAAACACAACAGTTGGGCAGGGATAACATTAATAATATTGGAAAAATTCCTGATTTATGGGATGGCAGGTCTACGTTAGGAAGTTATGGCCAGACATTTCAATAGATAGACATCTGAAAGGAAGCATCGGACAAGTGATCGTTCCAATCTTGTTGGAAACATTTGTTTAAACAATTGATTCAACCAAATTACTTGGACATTGATTGGGGTTTAGTTACAATACGACAACTGATCCCACATAAGACTGCGTGGTGCCGACGGTATCATAGGATTATAGAATCCCAAAAATGCAGAAGGAAGCCATTCAGCCCATTGAATCTGTACTCACTCACTGACAGAGCATCTTACCCAGGCCCACACCCCTGCCTTATCTCCACAACCCTGCTAACAGCCCTGACCTACACACCTTGGGACACTAAGGGCAATTTACCAAGGCCAATCCACCTAACCTGCACATCTCTGGAATGTGGGCGGAAATCGAAGCACCTGGAAGAAACCCACACAAACATGGGGAAAATGTGCAGACTCCACACACACAGGCACCCAAGGCCAGAATTGAACCCGGGTCCAACCAGTGCTAACCATCGTGTCACTGTCTCATGTTCAGTAGTGCTTGATCCTCACGCCGGCTAGGTTAAACTCCGACAGGTTCACACATACAAACCTGGAGCAAACAGTCACACGTGAATGTTGTCGAAGCATTTCTGGTCCGATTGCAATGGCTCAGATTAAGACCGAGACTCCCACACATTTCAACAAAGGAGCAAAATGGAGACAGCTTGGGTTACCAAGCTAGGGATTACAGTCAGGCTGCTACAGTAAAATGATCCCAATCTCCTGTTCATTCTGGCCTCACCCAAAATTTACCTTTGCCAAGAGTTCACGTGCACAGTAACATTCAACTCCATTGCTAATGCTCACCGATTCCCCACATAGGCACAAATTCACTGTTCCTTACAGCTAGTATTGAAGCTGAACCTTAGAATTTTCGTCAGTATTACAGGGTCACGTGACACACAGTTATTAGGAGTATTACAAAGACAGGCTTTCCACTGCCAAAGATATAAATAATACAGAGATGGAACAAATTCAATACACTTGAGGTCACAGATAATGCATGTTAAAAACCACTAATCTTATAGTCATTTAAATGCACACTAAACTAAAAACAAAATTGTTATCCTTTGGGTACCAAGGATATAACTCGTATTATCTAATGATTCCTTGAGAGAAACATTTAAAAATAAAATGAAAAGTAAATGTCAAGATAGTGAAGGAGGCTGGAAACTTGAAAAGTAAGCTGCTTTCTGCAACATGGACCTTAATTGTTAAAAAAGATGGTGCATTACAGGCTAATAATAAAGGTCAAGGCGTTTGCTGTCATTCAGATGTTACAGACCTGAAAACGCTTGTGTTCATTTGCATAGGGGTACATGAATGTACATCTACGTACAGTTTGCCGTGTTTTCACTGCTCCATTTTAGATTCAAGATGGTCAGCCTGGATTCAGTAGTGGCAATCTAACCTGTAAGCCAGGCGGAAACATCAAGTCCCATCCCAAAGGCTTGAGCAGTTGATCGAAACAGCCATTGCAGTACCATACAGAAGTCGTGCTATTCTTTTGGAAATGCTGTCTTCCACAAGACCCTAAACCAAAGCCCTTTCCAATATCATAATTGGGTGCAAACAATCTCTTTGAACTTTGTGAAGAGGGGCAAAGGAGTTCTCGTCTGTGTTCTGGCCAGTATTTATTCCTCAAACACAAAACCAAAAATAGATTATCCAGTCATTTGTTCACTGCTGTCTGTGTATGTCGCTGTGCACAAATTGGTTGCCACGCTCCCTATGTTGTAACAACAGCTACATTTTTAAAGGTGTTTAATCAGCTGTAAACTGATCTGGAAGGTCCTGAGGCAGTGAACAACCGCCTCTCTACATTCAACATTGAATTCCCCCCACCATCGACATCCTGGGGGGTTACCAATGACCAGAGACTTAACCGGGAAAGCAACAGTGGATTGTGGTCACAAATGCAGGTCTGAAGCTGGGTATCCTGTGGCAAGTGACTTATCCCTTGACTTCCCAAAGCTCTTGTACCATCTACATGGCACAAGTCAATAGTATGACGGGGAACACTTGTCAGGACAACTGCAGGTTCATCAATACACAAGACTGACATCACCTAGGACATGCTATTCGCTCGATTAACATTCTATCCATGACTTTGCACTATGATTGCCTCTGTCATCAGTGCACAATGGAAGAAGTGTGTGTTATCTACAAGGTGCACTGAAGCAACCTGCCAAGGCTTCTTCAAAAGCACCTCTTAATCTCTGACCTCTACTGCCTAGAAGAAAAGGGCAGCAAATGTATGGGAACACCACCACCTCCAAGTTGCACACCATCCTGACTTGGAAATATATTACCATTCCTTCAACACTGCTCGGTCCAAATCTTGGAACTCCCTAAGCAACAACACTTTTAGAATACTTTAACAACACAGAGTGTAATGGTTCAAGGAGGTGGTTTGAATAAAAATAAATAAATACAAATTATAGATGTCTTTCGTTACAATCTAAACTTTCCACACATGGTGAGAAGGGGACATTTTATAACATGCTGTCACCACTGTAACTGGCCAGACTGGCAGAAGCAATCAGCTAACTGGCACACACACAGATATCAATTCTCTGTACACAGTGCTACAACTGTGTTCATTCACAAGGGGGGAAAACAGGAGTCCAACACCAATCGATACCCGTGGCCTTGATTTGACAAAGGAGTATTTACCCAACAATCAGCAGGACACCAAGATTGACCTATGTGAGAAAACAATGGTGGCCAGGTAATTTTACAAAGACCCCTCTGTCACAATCAGGGAAACATGACCCAATTGGTTAAAAGTACCACAGAGAAGCATGTCAGGGACAGCTGCAGTAAGGCTGGGAGGTACAATAAGGGCCTATGTCACGAGCAGATTGTTCATTATACAAGAAGAAGCTGGCAGTGACACAGATTATAAATAGACAGAGCTTTATTGGACTCCAGAGCTTTGTTATAGAGAATAAACAAGGGATTTTGGCAAAAGTTACCTGTCATATTTGTGAGCTGACATCCAATCACTATGAGCTTCTTGTATTAAACTGTAAGGCACCATTTATCTCTATTTGATGTGACTAAGATGAGATGATATAGGAACACATAGCCACCTGTGGAACTCAAACAGAATCATATCCAATGACAGTATAATATTCATAACAACATATCCACCAGGCAAAGCTTCAACCTACTCTCAGCTCAGCAACAACTAGAAAATTATGGCAGGGCTCAGAATCCCTGGCTTGTGAGGCGGACAACAAGTAGCTAAGCTTATTGTTAACCAACAATACCCACCTCATGGGGAAGCAATAGCCTAGTGTCATTATCGCTAAATCATTAATCTAGAAACTCAGCTACTGTTCTGGGGACCTGGGTTGATTCCCACCATGGCTGATAGTGGAATCTGAATTCAATAAAAGAATCTACTACTGACCAAGAAACCATTGTCAAAAATACCCACCTGGTTCGCTAATGTCCTTTAGGGAAGGAAATCTGCCGCCCTTACCTAGTCTGGCCTACATGTGATTCCTGAGCCACAGCAATGTGGTGAATTCTCAACTGCCCTCTGAACAAGGGCAAATAAATATTGGCCAGCCAGCAATGCCCACGTCCCACAAATGGATAAAAAAACATAGGTGTTCAGGTCTCTGGAGTGGGACTTGAGGTCACAATCTTCCGACTTAAGAGAATGTGCCATGGCTGCTACTAAATCTCATGTGCAATGAAGACCAACTGGGATAAGGTACTACACGTCTACCCTTGGAAATACATCCCACCAGGAATCACCACCTTCAGGAGACTGGGGTGGATGTGGGAGACTTGGAAACTGCAGTTGGTGGGTGGGGATTGCAATGGGAAGGCAGTGAGTCCTCACTAAATTATTCTTCTCCCAGTGGTCAATGCCAATGCACATTTAATGTCAAATCCCTGAACTCGCATGGTGTGACACAATGATCCTATTGTGTTTGGGGTCAGGAATATCATTGTGTGAGTCTTCTGGAGAGAATCCTCTTCAGCCTAAGCTTTGACCTAATTCACCAAGAGAAACACAGTATCACTTATTCTACTCCTATTGTGGCAATTCAAAGTTTGCTCTTGAAAAGAAAAGTTGTACTTAAAATATAAACTCCGACCTGTGTGTGTGAAACTGATTAGCAGAGCGGGCTGCACAGAGAGGAGGGCCTGGATTGCCAAGGTTCAATCCAAAGCAACAACTAAAGACAGCTGCATGCTATCTCATATCCAACTAAATTCACATCAGATACAGCTAAGTCTCTAACTGTCCAGTCCACAACCACTGGAGACTCATTTGAGGGATTTTCAGCGTCTGGGTGACAAGATGCAGTGCCCTAAGTAGCACAGTCCTTTGAACACCTGCTATGCTGTTCTTAACCTGTTCAGCAGGAAGTGTCCGTAATCAGATACACATCCGAGTGGCAGCCTGGTATTGCATATACATGCAGGGGGGGCAGAGAGAGGTCAGGAGGTCAGACATCCGGCACGGTTTAAGGTTATGGGACAACTGCCGCCAGCAGAATAAGTGATCTGAGTCACACTAACAGTTGGAATGTCTGACTGGATCAAAGCAACTATTGCAAGTTTTGTCAAACTGACTCACAGTTGTGAGATAGCTGCAAAATAAAATGGTGGCTTTTGAACAGCTGTTCAGGTCAACAGCACCCCCTGAACCACAACATAAGCTCAAAGATGTCATCAATGGATATCTAAGTCTGCATAGTACCTTGACTTGAAAACAATGCACCGTTCCCTCACTGTTGCTGGGTCAGAATCCTGGAACTCCCTTCCTAACAGCACCGTGGGTGCACCTATACCACATGGATAGCAGCAGTTCAACAGGTGGCTCACCATTACCTTCTCATAGAGGTTTACAGCATGGAAACAGGCCCTTCGGCCCAACTTGTCCATGCCACCCAAGGGTAATTGGGGATGAACAATAAAAATGCTGGCCTAGCCAATGATGCCCACATCCCATGAATGAATAAAACAAACAAAAATCACCACCTGAAACAAACGGCAATAGGGCACGCAGAAAAGTAAGAATTGGGGGTTTGAGATAGTTCCTATCAGAGACTAGTTATCAGCAACTGAACTAGGCCTCAAGTGGAGAAAAGCATCTTTTAGTCTCCTGGGCCACCCAAGTGACCAAGCAGGAGCTTTACACTGTCGCAATGTCAATCTTCTACTTCTTATAATAAAGAAAAACGTCTTCCATGCTTTTTATCATTTGTCAGCTTCTGACAGTTCACATTTCAGCAGAATGAAGTGGGACTTGGAGAATATCTCAAAATGGTCCAACAATCCTAGCTGTAGAACAAGGGACCCCAAATCCACAGAGAGAGATTAAATGGCACAGTGCTGCCAAAATCCCTCGTGCTTTAGGGAAGGAAATCTGCCATGCTTACCCGGTCTGGCCTACATGCGACTCCAGACCCACAGCAATGTGACTGACTCTCAATTGCCCTCCAAGAGCAAGTAGGGATGGCAATGAATGCTGGCCAGCCAGCGACACCCATGTCCCACGAATGAATTTAAAAAAAAATTCAATATTGGGCACTAGGCAATACCCTCAAAATGAAGGGTCCTGGTCCTGATTCAGGTCGAACAGTGGAACAAATACTGTAACAGTTCATTCAAATGCTGAAATTGAAAAGTCAGGATACTAAATGCAGTAGTTAGGGAGCTATACAAGATTCTTCAGGCAACCAGGGTTTGTGTAAATATCATCCAGCCTATAATATTACCTCACACTGAAGCCCCATGCTCAATAAATTTGACACTGGCTTCTCCTCCATTTGATTTTGGAATACCAGATAGAAGCCTGCCTGACTACAATCATTCTGCTATTGGACTGCTTCCAAATGTCAAGGGAAAGCGATTATTGCAGATAAGCCACAACGTCTTTCCAGATGCCGCTTCACCTTTTGCTGATTGTGACAGCAGTCGTGGCCTCAGCTGGGTTTGCCAAAACCATAGCAGGTAAAGCAAAAAAGCAAAGCTCATTGCTCAAACCCGCGATGTTTGCACATTATGCTGCAAATACTGGGCATCGTCGAGCCATGCTGGGCATAGGATCTGTGACCTCTTCCCAGAAGGTTAGTGCAATGATGCTCCCTGCAACCACCCCTCACTAATGAGTAAAGAAAGGGGATGCTGGTGGAGTAAAACAGTGATCTGAAAACTCTTCACTGTTAGGAATTCTTTGCACTTGTTTAGATCTCATGAGTGAGAGCGATATGATCCAGACATAACAAGGTTATTATTCATTACTGACAGTACTTATGTATTGTTTTGATTATTTGCTTGCAAAGCCACATTTCACACATTTGCCCAGCCCTTCCACAGTGCAATTAATGTTATGAAATGCCCAGCATATTATCCATCTCACATTTTGGAAACCCCTCGCCCACATTTGGTCATATTCCTACTCTACTGCACCAAACTCCTGCCTGCAATTGTGAATTGAACATTTCTAGATTTTGTGGGGATTGCTGTAAGTGGGAGGTTGTGTGTGGTGCTTTTGGAAACTCCTTGCCCAAATTTGGTCATATTCCCACTCTAGTGGCACTAAGTAACAAACTCCTTCCTGCTGCCAGATAATTGTTTTGAGTTGAACATTTTTTAGGTTTCATGGGGACTGCTGTTAAGTGGACAGTTGTCTGTGGTGCTCAAGATGTGAAACGCCACAGATATAGATAGTGTCAAATCCTATTTTAATACTTCATTGAGTTCAGAATTCTCTCCTATGCTGACTGAGGAAAAACACGCTCCTTAGGTGCATTGGCCATGCTAAATTCTCCCTCAGTGCACCGGAACAGGCTCCAGCATGTGGCGACTAGGAGATTTTCACAGTGACTTCATTGCAATGTTAATGTAGCCTAGTGACACTAATAAATAAGTTTTAAGGAGCTTTCTCACCCAGGATACTCCAAGGAGCTAAGTTTGAGAGTAAAATGCTGGTTGAAGGTTTGTCTAATCCTGGAGATTAATCAGTCGGGAAAGACAAGTTTCAACAGAGCAGCCCTCTGACTGAACTGGCCAACACTCCTTTTCAATAGAGCTGACCCGAGGAGGCGTAGGAAGAGGGAAGTCAAAAAAATGTATTCATCACAGATATACCTTTTCTTAAAAACAAGTTTGCCAGTCTCTTGCATACAAGCACATAACAACTGCTCAAGCCCTTTGATAGCGCGTACTGATAGATAGCAATCTTGTTGCTCCAAAATGCTGAACATTTTTTAATACAAATTTTAAAACAACGTTAAGTGTTTAAAGGAGCAATAGCCGGAAAACAATCCAGTCATGCCAGCCTGTGGGCTTTATCTCCAAAATATCTCGACAAATTCATCGCTCAGTCTCTGCTACTGGAGATCTGAAATGTCACAAATCATTTATAACTCCATTGGAGTAGCTGATAATTTCTGACAAGCCTAATGATGAATTATTGCACATAATTAGATGCACGCAACAATGAATGTCAACCATCCCAGCAATTGTGACATCTCGGTTTTACTGGTTCACCTAACCGAGTGCACAGCCTCCTCCCCACCTTTACATACCAACAGCAAGGGATCACTTTACGTTCTGTGGAGCACTGTGGTTTTAAACGGGCCAATGCTCTCAGGTAGCAAAACTGTGGAAATGCATCATGAACTAAAGGGGAAATTGTTAAAAATTAAAATGTGGTTAAACATAGATAAGAGAAGAAGCCAGCTGGATAGTGTCTTAGTTCCGCTGGTAGTTAAAAATGACATCTGTTTGAATATTTTTAGCTTTTTCTGCACAAACATTGTATCGTGGGTGGGGGGGGTCAACACAAACTCAACCAAAAGCTGAGCAGAGAAATCACTGCCTCCACATATCTGCAGGTCAATGAATTAAGATGCCCCCAACTGCCAAAACTATAGTCCGTTCCTTAGACAAGCGGAGAGATGCCTCAACCACTGTCCTAAACATTGTAAATGTTTAATAACCCTCTAGCCTCTCTATCAAAGCACTGTTTCATTAGTCAGGGTTCGAAGGACAACTCTCAGTGTCCATCAGCGTACAAGAGCAACAAGGGTCATTCAGCACAGTGGAATCATTGATTCATTTACAGCTCACAGAAACATCACAGTTTCCCTGAACAACGCAGTTGAGCAAAAAAAACTTTTGCCTCACCTCAGACTCATAATCTGACTTCTTGGTAACCCTGTAGCACCAATGAGGCAGTTTCAGTCCCCCACACCAACCATTCTCGTGAACCAGAAGGAATTTCCAATTTAGGGACGATTTGTTCCAAAGTGTGGATTTACATCCAGTGAAGAGTGATATGGAAACTTAGCAAAATGAGGTGCAATGAAATGGTGATTTTAAAAAAAACAGCTGATTATACAGAATACCAATGCCTACAGGCAGGGCGCAATTTTCATATAATTTACCTGAAGGGAAAAAGATATTGAGATTGTCAAATATTTGGGGGGAGGGAGAAGAGTACAAGTCAAAATATTGCAGTAGATTTGCAATCCTTCCCTGGTTCAATTAGGAATTGGCACAAAACGTCCTTTCCCTGAACCATCCTACCTCCCATGGAATCATACGTAGATTGGTCTGCTTCTGCGCTGTTAACCATTCAGCCCATCAATCCCATACTAACTCTACAACAAGTCACTCACTCCCCTTTCCCATCAGCCCTGTAAATGTTTACCCTACAGCTGCTTATCTAATTCCCATTGAAAAGCCAGGATAGGATCTGCCTGCACTGTCCTGTCACAAATGCGGTGATTGCCCCTGGTTTTCCATTATGTGCGGCCTTGCACTTTTGATTTGATTTATTATTGTCACGTGTATTAGCATACAATGAAAAGTATTGTTTCTTGCACACTATACGAAGCATACCATTCATAGAGAAGGAAACAAGAGACTGCGGAACATAGTGTTACCGTCATAGCTAGGTTGCAGAGAAAGATCAACTTAATACAAGGTAGGTCCATTCAAAAGTCTAATGGCAGCAGGGAAGAGGGTACTCTTGAGTCAGTTAGTACGTGACCTCAGACTTTTGTATCTTTTTCCTGATGGAAGAAGGTGGAAGGGAGAATGTCTAGGGTGCATGGGGTCCTTAATTATGCTGGCTGCTTTGCCGAGGCAGCAGGAAGTGTAGACGGAGCCAATGGATGGGAGGCTGGTTTGTGTGATTGATTGGGCTACATTCACGACCTTTTGTAGTTTTTGCGGTCTTGGGCAGAGCACTGAAATACCAAGCTGTGATGCAACCAGAAAGAGTGCTTTCTATGCTGCATCCGTAAAAGTTGGCGAGAGTCGGAGCTGACATGCCAAATTTCCTTAGTCATCATGTCAATTACTGCTCAACTATCAGCTTTTGGCAGCAGAGGCCAATTTGATTGATGTCCCATGTTAACTTTCTAGCAGGTGTCATTGGATAGTGATCGGGGCAGGAGCTCAGACTTATTCAGACCTAGTACAGAGATACTGGGGTCTAATTACATCAGCCCCTTTTGTCATTTTGGCTGATATCAGACTAATGCAGCACAGCACCATTACTTTGGTGCTTCTTCTGTGGCTCAGCACCACAAAGTTATCAACGGTGTTAACAAGCTACACTTACTCAGCAATAACCTGATCCCCTGCTTTCTCAAAATATATGCTGATGCAGTTCAGTCAGAAGACTTAAGCAGAAATTGCTCCAACATGGCAACACTGCCCTTTAAACCAATACCGTACATTAAATGTTTACACACTCAAGTAGACACAGGGGCTGCACATTATCTGTTGCATGTTTTACATGGAATGTATGGTACAGAAACAGACGAGTGGCCAACTGGCTTTTGTCACACGAGCTTCTTCTCACCCTACTTCATCTAATCAGAATATTCTTCTATTTCTTTCTCCTTCACATTGTTTCTTCTTAAATGCATAAATTTTAATTGGCAAATGCGTCCACGCCTCAAACGCTCCTCCAGGGAGCAAGTTCCATATTCTAACCACTGCCTGGTTGCAATAGCAAGGACACTTTAAAGAACTTCATTAGCTGTAAGAGCTCACGGGCATTCTGAAGTTGTGAAAGGCACTATATAAATGCAAGTCTTTCTAAAGAAGCTTACAACACTCTACTCTAGGGTGAGGCAGACAAGAATGTAGTTACTATTGTCAAACAATCACCTCTGAGAATTGCCACTGCTGATGGGCTAATTAAAGTGCATAGCATGGGTGGTATGAGTGACATGCGACCACACTACAGCTATTGTACACACATTCACCACTTAGTCATTTATTTCCTGCTTTCTGTTTTGAAGTGTCACTCACTCTGAAGCTCAGCTGGACGCTACACTATAGTAAGGCAGCTCCGCCTGCCTCTTGGACTATGACAGTAAGTAAAGTTGCCTGTATGTTGTTAAGAGTTAACTGCAACAGGAAAAAA
This sequence comes from Carcharhinus amblyrhynchos, assembly GCF_965287045.1. Lineage (NCBI taxonomy): Eukaryota > Metazoa > Chordata > Chondrichthyes > Carcharhiniformes > Carcharhinidae > Carcharhinus > Carcharhinus amblyrhynchos. The sequence continues at coordinate 49,730,163 of NC_137327.1, forward strand.
ACAAGATAACATTTGATCTTTTTAAGGGTTTCTTTCTTTCTTACCCAGTATTAGCTATCATAGAATCATAGAACCCTACAGTGCAGAAGGAGGCCCTTTGGCCCATCGAGTCTGCACCGACCACCATCCCACCCAGGCTCTACCCCCATATCCCTCCACATTATTACCCATTAATCCCTCTAACCTAAGCATCTTAGGGCACTAAGGGGTAATTTTAGCACAGCCAATCAACCTAACCCACGCATCTTTGGGCTGTGGAGGAAACCGGAGCACCCGTAGGAAACCCACACAGACATGAGGAGAATGTGCAAACTCCACACAGACAGTGACCCGAGCTGGGAATCAAACCCAAATCCCTGGAGCTGTGAAGCAGCAGCGCTAACCACAGTGCTACCGTGCCACCCACTTGTGTGCAAGAGAAAATGAAGACATCCAACTTAGACCCTCACTGAAACAAATACCTGGGAGGCTGTGCAACCACAGTTTTGGTGTATGATTATGTTTCTGACTTGAACTTCCCTCCTAACAGTTGAGGGAAGAGGAAATGGGAAGCAAACTGGTTTCTCCAAAGTGGGCTGGCTGGGATCAGGAAGAGAGCAGGGTCTGGGAGAAAACAAAGCTGACTTTTTTATTTGCTGGCATTTTTCTGTGGGTTGTATGTTTCATGGTCTCCTTTCAAATTCATATCAGAAATCATTTCAACAAAGCTAAAAGTCAAAGCTGACCTCCATATGCCCACAGGCGGCACAGTGGCTGAATGGTTAGCTCTGCAGCCTCACAGCGCCAAGGATCTGGGTTCAATTCTGGTCTTGGGTGACTGTCTGTGTGGGTTTCCTCTAGGTATTCTGGTTTCCTCCCACACTCCAAAGATGTGCAGGTTAGGTGGATTGGCTATGCTAAATTGCCCCTTAGTGGCCCTGGATATGTAGGTTAAATGAATTAGCCATGGTAAATGTGCGTGGTTATAGGGATAGGGCAGGGAAGAGGGATTGGATAAAAAACTGGGTCAGAGAGTCGGTGCGGACTTTGTGGGCTGAATGGTCTCTTCTGCACTGTGGGGATTCTACGATTCATCTAATCAATAGTAAGGAAAGTGAATTAGAGGAACTACAACATCGCACCTCATAGTGCTTCAAGACAAACCAAAAGCAAAGCTAGAAGATGAGAAACGTCAAAGCAAAGTGTAAAGAAACCAGATCGTATCCAAACTGGTTGACTAGGAAAAAGGCAATTCTTTTGCAAAAGAACTGATTTATAATTGAGCTGCCTTTGTTATATGGAACCGAGAACTGCATCTGATGATCGATAAGTTGGCTGTGCAAAGAAGAACAGAGCTGAGAAGCATTTCAGCATTAGCACAGAAAGATGGAGGTCACATTGAAGTAGCTTCAGGAAGTAATTGGATGGTTATCATTACTATGCATCCAGCACAAAGCAGGACAGAGACTTTCAGCTACTGCAAGTCAGGCTTTGCCACAATCTGGCTCCAGGCCAGCTTGCTCATTACATAACTGCCCGTTGTTTCCAGTAAGAAATGAGTCTACTGAATTTGGGCAGATCTGCTTCCATGCAAATGCAGCACAGCTTGTAAAACAATGTCGCTGTGTTTCTGATCGCAACACCAATAACCAGCATTTAAATAACTCCTTTAATATGGTAAAATGTCACAAGCTGCTTGACAGAAGCATAATCAGACAAAAATAGAATCTGATACCAATTCATAAAAGGAGGCATTAGGACTGGAGACCAAAAGCTTTGTCAAAGAGGTAGGTATCACAGAATTTCTTAAAGCAGGAGGGAGCGCTGGATAGGTTTGTGGAGAGGGCGTTACAACTTCGGACCTACACAGCTTAAGATCCAACTATCAACAGTGGAACAAAAGTAGTTGCAATGCACAAAAGAATTGGAAGGTTGTAAGAAGTTACAGAGAGCGAGAGAGGCACAGCCATGGACCAATTTGAACACAAGACTGAGAATTTCAAATTTGAGAGCCAATGCATGTCAGTGAGCACAGGAAGGATGGGTGAGTGAGTGGTACTCAGTGCAGGTTAGGATGTGGGTAGTGAAGTTTTGGATGAGCTCAAGGTTATGTTTATACATCCATAAACTGGAATTCTAAACTAAAAGGAGAGGAGAAAACCCATGCCAAATATATAGGCTGTACAGCTACAGCAGGAGGCGTAGTGAAATTCAACAGCTATGATTTGAGCTCACCAAGTCCTCAGTTCAACAACGGAGCATTTACTTAATTTGTCTCCATGAGACAGTGGGACAGTGTCAGCATATTGTTCTATTATGGGCCTGTGTTAAACTCCCCTTCCCTATGCTAAACCAACTCTGTTCAGTTAATGATAAATGCCTAAGGAACTATAACAACTCACAAACATTTCAACATAATTGATTTTGACTGCATGCAGAAAATGAATGGACCTTAAAGTCTAATTGCATGTTCACTTAAAAGGCTTGTAAAATCTAGCACATATTTAAGAAGACAAAAACAAAATACTGGAGATGCTGGAAACCTGAAATAAAGCCAAAGGAATCCTTAAAAGCCTGGGAGGCCCTTATGGACAGAGAGGCAGTGCTAATATTTCAGGTTGAAGACTAATGTTGCACCAAAAGGTTATTGAACCTCAAAGGTTAACTCCACGGATGCTGTCTAAACTGCTGAGTATTTCAATCATTTTCTGCTTGAGCAATTAAAACTTTATAATTTCTGTGTGTAAAGAGCAATTTCCATTAAGTATATTTTTATGTAAATAAGCTCACAAAGATTTTACTGTAATGTTATTAAGTTCAATGACTTTACTGTAATGTTATTAAATTCATAAATATTTAATGTAATGTTAACAAGTTCACAATTATTAATAAGTTCACAATGGTTTTATGTTATTAATAAGTTCACATTGATTTTAATGTAATGTTAATAAATTCACAACGATTTTATTGTAATGTTATTAATAAAGTTCACAATATTTTACTGCAATATTATTAATAAAATCCACAATGATTTTACTGCAATGTTATTAATAAGTTCACAATTATTTTATGTAATTTTATCAATACTGGTTCAAGCAAACTTGGACATCAAAACAGATTGTCCCTCTTCCTGGTAACTACTGCAATTCATGTCCAGAATCTGGGGGCAGGAACAAAATCTCCCTGGCTGACATCCTGCTGCTATTTAATATCCTTCCAGCTTATCAGAAATATAACCTTGTATTTACTCACATGCATGCCCATGTTTTAAGATGTTTGAATATAACAATCTGACAAACCTACAGAAAATCCTTATTAAGAACGATGCTCTTTTAGAGAAATGACTCAGCCACTCAGGGTCATTTAAACAGTTGGAGCCTGGCACATGGAATCATGGGATGGAGCTCATGCTGTGTTCCCAAGCAGGATGCCAAGAGCAAAGGCTGACAAGGCAGTTCGTCCATCTTGTTATGAATTTTGGCTTTTTGGTAGATTTTGTGTTCAAACTATGGAATGTTCAGGCTACGTGAGGTGTCTACTTTCCTAGTTCTGGCACTGCAGAGAACAAGAATTCAGTATTCCCAGTGGCAGATCTAGGATGGTGAAGTAAAGCTCCCTCCTCTACTTTTCTTCTCTCCTCCCCACCTTGTGTCTTAATCTCAACCTCAGATAGGCACACTTAACTTACCCCCGAATGTGATTGTTTCACACCATGGTCTTTCTGCATGCACATAGCCCATCAGTGTCAAGGCAGAGGTCATTTTGTTTGCACTTTATGAATGCACTGCATGAAAGCATATGTAATGCTGCTCAGTGTGAAAAGAAACCTGCAATCTCCAGCTGCAGACTGTCACTCCATATTATTTGTTTTGGACATTACGCTAAAGAAGAAATTTATCTTGCCGTTTATCAATTGTGCTATGATATTAAAGAAATGCATAATAATACAGCACCTTCCAAATCTAAGTGGGAAAAATCAGGTGATTATCCCTTACATATAGCACAGAAGTATACCTTTATCAATCTCTTTGAATAAGTTATCATAATCAGTGTCCTTGCATCAGTAGCCTATGTATTGCTACAGCTGGTCAATCCATTTACAATATTTTAAGTCTGGAGAGAGCAGAGAGTGGGACTAATTGGATCACCCTCTCTGGCACAGGAATGATGGGCCAAGTGACCTCCTTAAGCACTATGTGATTCTGTGCTGAGTCTCAGTAAAGGTCTGCAAATGAGCACCAGCACAACTCCTGACGGTCATCATTGAAAAGGTTTACTTATACATGAGAGGCAAGAGGAATCATCCAGGATTCTCTTCACTTATCCCTTAAAGTGCTGCTTGTGTACAAATCATGACTGGGTTACACTCATTGTCCATTTGTCAAAGGGCTCATCGTCCTTGGTGCAAATCTGTCAAAATAGCCACTGGCACTTTTTAAAAGAGCTTTGTGAAAAGTGGGCTATCTGGTGAAGGGTGAAGACGATAGAAATACTGATATTACTTTCGTGTCAATTATGTGTGTAAAATGGAGCAAAAAGCTTCATGAAGCACTCCCCCAAGAGAGTGTCCCTTTAAATGTGATGGACTGCAGCTTGGAGGTTTGCTGATCAAACACTGGATCAGGGGACAGGAACCCTATCCCCCCAATCTTCACTCCAATACTAACCAGCCCACCTTGTACCCACAAGCCCCCCCCATCTTCACTCCAATGCTAACCAGGCCACATTGAACGAATGCCCAGCAATTCAGAATTTTCATCCAACTTCCCATTTTACTACAAAGGATTGGCTCTTGATTGGCTGACGAAGATTGGCAGCAGGCTTCCCATTCATATTTCTACATTCCTGTGTGTGTGTCATTAAAGGAATGCTCACTGAACAAATCTGGGCTCTGCATTCTCCAGCTAGTGTCCTGCTTTAAGAGGTCCTATCACCCAGTGACTGCGGTGTACACAGCTTGTACACTGATGGTTAACTGGTTTTGGCAAGCTACTGTACCCTTTCCTGGGGGGGGGGGAATTTAAAAACATTTCCGGAATAAAATGCGGATTTCCAGGCTAAAGGGTGCATTTTGACATGGGGGCCAGTGACATTGCCAGGTGTGTTTGTGTCTGTGTGTGCATGTAGGACGGGAGGGGAGTGGTCTGCATGTACGGGGCGGGGGGGGGGGGGGGTGTATGTGTATGTTGCGGGGGGTGTGCGCGCACAGGGATATGTGTATGTGTGTGTGTGTAGGTGCGAGTGTACTCACCCACTGCAGGGGCATCATATTCATCTCCCAGTAAGATCTCCGGGGCGGAGTAAGCCAGCGAGCCACAGCTTGTGGTCAGCATCTTGCCGGGCTGGAAGCGGTTACTAAAGCCGAAGTCGGTCAGTTTGACTACCCCTTGCTCCTTGAAGAAGACCACGTTCTCCGGCTTCAGGTCCCGATGCACCACATGCAACTTGTGGCAGTAGGAGATGGCGTGCACGATCTGGGCAAAGTAGGTCTTGGCTTGGTCCTCGGAGAGACCCCTCTCGTGGTTCATGATGTAGTCGAACATGTCGCCGCCGTCCCCCAGCTCCAGGATCAGGTAGAGCTTGGTCTGGGTGTCGATCACCTCGTACAGCCTGACCACATTGGGGTGCTGCACCAGCTTCATGCAGCGCACCTCCTGCAGGAGGTGCCCGGTGGCGGACTTGTCCAGCTTGGTTTTGTCGATCACTTTGACGGCCACTTTCTCCCCGGTGAAGACGTGTCGGGCTAACTTCACCACGGCGTAGTGCCCCTTCCCCAGAGTCTTGTCCAGGTCGTACAGCCCGGCGATCTTGCCGTCGCAGCAGGATCTCTGCCCTGCCATGTTTCTCGATGCTGCTCCTTATTCCGCACAAGCCTTCCTGATCATCCGTGAAGATGGAGGGAAATAGGCAGGAGTGTGTGTGAGAGAGAGAGGCTGGAGACTCACTCCACTTCCCCAGGACCTAGAGAGAATGCAGCAAATGTCAAGATGTTTGTGCGGAGCCCTGTGACATGTTTAAAGCCCTCCTCTGCTGCACAACTCTCTGCCTTATCTCTACAATCTGTTTATACTCTTTCAGTTCAATGATTTAAATCCGCAAGCGGCTCCCTCAATAACCCACCCCTTTCTGCATTGAAGAGGCAACTAACTTTTCACAAAACATCTACTCAAAGCATTCCGGAAACCTGACCGGGGGGGTGGGGGTGGTGATATTTCCACACGGGGGTGGGCAGTTTCTGCTTCTTCATGCTGCTCTGCAACTTCATACAAACAAACTCCGGGCTGCCTGTGTGGAAGCAGCAACGACATGAGGACTCAACTCACCTGCAGTGCGGTGCTCAGCGCTGCTCCTTCCGCTCTCGGCAGCTCACCCTCTCTCTCCGCTTTTACATTCAGACCCAGGAGCTCCCGATAGTTGCGAAGGAGTCAACTTGGTACTCGCTTCAACCCGTACTCCTTCCAGACATGGCTGTGATTTGCTGAAACTATAGCGACCCTCTGGTTTGAGACCCCTCTCTCTCTCTGTAGAGCTGTCTATTTTGCTCTCCCTCTCCCTGTAGAGCTGTCTCTCTTTCTGCAGATCTCTCTCTCCCTATAGAGCTGGTCTGTTTTACTCTGCAAAGCTCTCTGTGTAAAGCTGTCTCTCCCTGTTTTGCTGTCTCTCTGTGTAGAGCTCTGTTTTGCTGTCTCTCTCTATAGCCCTGTGCCTGTGTCGTTCTCTCTCTCTGTAGCTGTGTCTCTGAGTAGATTCTCTTTCGCTGCTTTGCGGAAATCCGAGCCCCACATCTGCGTCTCCCTATTGACGTCAATGGTGCTGACCACTAGCGTTGGAGCAGTTCAGAGAGAGCTCCAAGCTCTCCCTCTCTGCATTCTCACAGCCTCGCCGAGACCACAGTACTGCCTGGCAGAGGGAAGCTAACACACTCTCCCCACACAGGTACATGATGTAAGGTGACACTTACACACACGCAGCGGCACATCCAGGCTGCTGCGTTACACACACACATTGTACTGGGAGGTGACAGACTGCAAACCCAAACAGCTGACTGTTATGTACATCTCAAACTCTGCTACCCCGAGCCAATCCCGAAGAAAGAACAGGGGTGTCGGATTAATTGGATAGCTCCTTCTAAAAGCTAGCAGACGATGGGCTCAATGGCCTCATTCTGTGCTGTATCAGTTTATGATTCTGAGTCCCACTCGCCCACCGTCACTGTATGCTCAGGATCGCTCTGACGAAGGGTCATCCAGACTCAAAACATTGGTTCTATTCTCTCTCCATAGATGCTGTCAGACCTGCTGAGATTTTCCAGCATTTTCTGTTTTTGTTTCAGATTCCAGCATCCACAGTAATTTGCTACATCCCGTTTAAAATCCCTTTCCAACAATCACTTCCTCCAACTAGGTAAGCTTTTCCAGTTTCCTTTACTTCATCATCCCTGGATGCTTGGGCCTTACACTCTGAAATTCCTCACGTTAGTTACTCTGGCACTTTCTTTTCCTTACTGAAGGTGACGTGTGTGTGTGTGTGTGTGTGTGTGTGTGTCTAGGTTCAGCTCTTGTCCATTCTACTCCAGCTCTTAGAGCCGGTATGTGGGCTGGTATGGCTATCCTCAAGGAGGGAAGGATGGATTGTCGGAGGCTTGGCTTTTTAACTTACTTTTTAATAGAACCTGTACAGTGCAGAAAGAGACCCATTGAGTCTGTACTGACCCTCCGACAGATTATTTTCCCCAAGACCTTTCCCCATGACCCCATGCATTTACCCTGCTAATCCCCCTAATCTACACATTTTGGGACACTAAAGTGCAATTTAGAATGGCCAATCTACCTAACCAACAAATCTTTGGGCTGTAGGAGGAAGGAAGCCCACACAGACAGGGGGAGAAGGTGCAACTTCATACAATCACCTAAGGCCGGAGTTAAATCTAGATCCCTGGTGTTGTGAACTGGCAGTGCCAACCACTGTGCCATCGTGCTCCATCCTTAGCTGCCTAGATTCTTCACTGGTGGAAGGTCCTCAAGATCCTCACTTAAGAGCTGCCTTAAAATCTTGTGATTGAGAAATTGGCCACCTTTTGCCACTTATCTTTCCACGTGTTTCCATGGGTAACACAGCTTCTGAATCAGAAGGCAGTGGTTTCAAAACCCACTCCAAACACTGGCAACAAAAGACAAAGCTCAGACATCAGCACACTCCTGTGGGAATGCTGCACTGACAGACATGTTGCCTTTGTGTTGAGATGTTAAGCCAAGGTTCTGTTGGTGGATGAAAAGGATCCCATGACACTATTTCCAAGGGGAGTTATCCCAGTGTGATATTTATCCCTCAATCAATATTGCAAAATCATTATGGGGGTAGGATTGTGGTCAGTGCAAACTTGATGGGCCAAATGGCCCCTCTATACTGTAGGATTTCAGTGATTATCTAGTTGATATCCACTTGATGTTTGTGTGAAAATTCCAGCTTCTGCCATTACAACAATTACATTTCAGCCTCCAATATAGCTCATTAACTGCAAAGCATCTTGGAAGAGTCGGTGGATCAAAAAGATGCTATATAAATGCAAACCTTTCTTTTTAACTGCCTTGCTTTTTTTGTCTATGGGCTACTTGTTCATGTAAAATGCATTAAGTCACTGATGTAAGTCATTGATTATTCTCAATATGCATAGGAAGGTGTTAACATGTTATTTTATTGGCAATGGTGCAAATTGAAGAATAAAACCAAAGAAATGGGTTTTCTGCCTTCCACTCTTCTCCTGTACATCATTCTTCCACTCATTGCCAGTTTAAAACAATGGGATTCACGCACCCATAGAAAGTTATTCCATTGGAGACTGCAGTGAATGTCCACTACATAACAACATTATTTATTTTCGTATTTGTCACCAACCACCCCAAAATGAACATGGATCTCTGTTCCTGCACAGCTGCCCATACATGGCAAAGGCATGTTTATTCCACATGGGTTAAAAGCCCAGAATTCAAACAGAAAGGGGAATGAATCAATGGTCAACATATCTTGATACAACCACTGAGAGGATGCTTCAGAAAAAGAGATAATTAAGCCAAATTTATTTATTAGTGTCACAAATAGGCTTACATTTAACACTGCAATGAAGTTACTGTGAAAATCCCCCAATGGCCAGACTCCGGCACCTGTTCGGGTACACTGAGGGAGAATTTAGCACGGCCAATGCACCAAACTAGCACGTCTTCCGGACTCCCGATAGAGAGGGGAGATGCCTCTTACTCCAAAATACAAACTATAAATTGCAAAATATGACATTTTGTGACAATGACTGTTTAACTTCATTTATTAAATGCTATGGTCCTCCACAGCACAACATTCCTTATGTACGAGTGAAAAATAAAAGCAGAATGGAAGGATCCTCCTGGGGACTTGGAATAATTTATTATTTTTGATTTGTGAAGGTTAGACCCAATCGGAATGACATTTAATTCAACACATAAACAGACGAGGTTCTGCTTGATTTGTAATCAGCTGATAGACGTGTTTTTGTTTACCCTCGCATGTTTAGTAAACCATCTGACAGGCTGGGTGAGCGCCTGGGATGTGTGTGTGTGTGTGTGTGCAAAATACATTTTGTACAGGAACGCGAGGGCCTCCTGTTACACTTGTAACTGTTATCGCCAAAATGAACAATGGGTCGGACAAGGTAAAGCAGTTCAGAGGATCACCAGTGAGTGGGCTCCCCTTTCTGTTATACATCAAGGTGTGTTTGGCTGGCATACCCAATTCATTCTTTGCCATTAAGACACATTGTTCTGCACGCTAATCTTGCGCTGCTGACCGTCGACGTTTCTTTGATGGACGTTTCCAATGTTATCGCCAAACAAGCTGGGACATGCTTCCCGGGAAATGAAATACCGCAGAAATTCACAAAGGTGACCGCGGGCAGCTCAGCACAATATTGGCCAAACGCACCCTCTGAGTAGAGTGATCACTTACCCAGGAACATAGATTTACTGTAAATGGCAGGAGATTGATGGGGAATTTGAGGAAACGCTTTTTCACTCACAGGGTGGTAATCTGGAAGTCACTGCCTGAAAGAGTGGCAGAGGCAGCAACCCTCCCAACAGTTAGAAACCATAGAAATGATACAGCTTGGAAGGGAGCCATTCGGCCCATCTTGTCCATGCTGAACCAAAGACATCCAGATGTCTTTCTAATCCTATCTTCCTGCACTGGGCCCATAGCCCTGCAACTGGCAGCACTTAAGGCACAGATCCAGGTACTTTTTCGATAAATTTAGGGTTTCTGCCTCCTTCACCAATTTAAGCAGTAAATTCCAGACATCCAGACCCCTTTGTGTAAAAGGGTTCTTCCCCATGTCCCCTCTAATCCTTCTGACATTTAGCTTGAATCTATGATCCCTAGTTTTTGAACTCTCTGCCCAAGGGAAACAGTTCCTCCTGGTTACTCTCTCCTTACCCTTCACAATATTGTGTACCTCAAATCATGTCACCCCTCAGTGCGCTCTGTTCCAAGAAAGTTAGGAAGCATTTAAATGAGCACTTGAAACACCACAGTGTACAAAACCATGGACCAAGTGCTGGAAAATAGGATTAGAATTGATAGGTGCTTGATGGCTGGCACAGACATGATGGGTTGAAGGGCCCCTTTCTGTGCTGTAAATCTCTATGACTATATCCTCACTTGAAATAAGATGGTATATGAACAAGGAGCAGGAATAGGCTATTTGGTCCCTTGAGCCTGTTCCACCATTCAATAAGATCATGACTGTCCTGATAGTAACCTCAAATCTATGTCCCATCTAATCTTGATAACCTATTACCCCTTCCTCACCAAGACTCTCTGCACTTTGCTTTAAAAGTATTGGAAGACTCTGCCACCTTTTTGGAAGAGAGTTCCATTGACTCTCAACCTTCATAGAAAAAACATCTCGCCATATCTCCATTTGAAGTGGGTGACCCCTTATTTTTAAGCAGTGACCTGTGGTTCTAAACTCTCTCACTGGAGGAACCACATGCTCTCCACATCCCCCCTGCCAAGGCCCTTCTTATGTTTCAATCAAATCACTCATTACCCTTCTAACCGCAAGCTCTTAAGAAAGCGGCAAGTATTATTTCAATCCACTTAGTGTTCCTTCTACATATTACCAAGATCCACATTTCAAAATCTTTCCACTAATAGAGCTCTCTTGTTTATGTGCAGTCAAAATGTACAGGATTCATCTGTTAAATATATCATTTCGAATTGGGTTGCAGGTTGAACCACAAATTACCTGTCCAGTGAGATTAATTTAAATTTTTCAAAGGACAGTTTTTAAACCATGAGATGAGACATTTTGTCTTTGGTGAGACCAGCTACCAGAAGCATCTGCAGCATTTTCTCTTGGCTCATCTTAAACCAGTCTCTGTTTGTGAGCTAGTAACCATTGCACTTCCCCACATCGTTCCCATATTTACACCTGTCTGCCATCTCCAATCTTCCTGTTATAATGTCCTGTATCTCCCACATTTCTCTCCACTCTAATGTCATGATAGCTCTTCCCACATTCTCTGAAATGGTTTTTTGACACCTCATAGAATCAATCACAGAATCCCTACAGTGCAGAAGGCAGCCATTCAGCTCATTGAGTCTGCACCAACTCTCTGAAAGAGCATCGCACCCAGGCCCACATACCTCCAAGCCCCTCCCCAAAACTGTGTGTTTACCCCACTACTTCCTCAACCTACACATTTTGGTACACTAAGGGGCAATTTAGCACAGCCAATCCACCTAACCTGCACACCTTTGGATTATGGGAGGAAACCGGAGCATCCAGAGGAAACCCACACAGACGTTTAGGTGGATTGGCTATTGCTAAAAAATTGTCACTTAGTGTCAGGGGAATTAACTGCGGGTTACAGGGATATGGTCTGGGTAGGATTGTTGTCAGTGTAGGCTTGATGGGCCAAATGGCTTCTTTCTATACTGTTGAGATTCAATGAGTCTATGACTTTAATCAACCAATTGAACCTGGACCCCTGGCGTTGTGAGGCAGCAATGCCAACCACTGTGCCACTGTTCTGCCACTTTTCAAATCTCTCTTATTTGTCTGCACTCTGATGTATCTTTGTCCCAATGTCACTTTTTCTCTTTCTTTTAAAGTGTTAGATTGACTCAGTTGATAACGTGTGTCAGATGATTGTGATACTATGCTCCACGCCCAAGATTTGAGCATATAATCTTGATTGGTATTTTAATGTAGTACTGAGGGAGTGCCACAGTGTTAGAGATACTGGCTTTTCATGGATCCATTAAACTAAGGCTCTACTTGTCAATTTTGGTGGAAGAGCAGAAAGTTGTTCTGGTACCTTGGCCAACACCATAACTAACAGCTTGTCTGGTCTGTTCACAGATCGGCCGAATACTGAATAACATATATTGACTATGAAGGATGCAACATTGATACAAATTCTGAGTTTTTTTTAAAATCAGAAAATAGGCGTGCAGTTATAACAAAAATAAGTCAAAGAGCGAAAACGTGAGTGGAAAGAAGGAAAGAGAAATAAGTCAGAAATGAAAACTTGCTTCCCACTAAAGAACAGTTTATTTCATTACAGAAAGCAAAACCAAAAGAGCAAATAATTGGGGATTTAAGTTTACAAACTGATCTTTTTGTTAATCAACTGCTTGACAATCCTGTGATTCCTTTTGCTCTAATCTCTCCTCTGCTGTAATATAATTTACCATTTATTACAAATCATTTAATTCAAAGATACAGTAACATTTCTATATTGCTACGTCTACAAAAGAGAATCAACCCTTTTCATTTGAAGTGGTGACTCAATTTGAAAGTGAACATTCTTAGATAAAGTTTGAATCCAGACAGTCTGGTCCCCGAGTTGGCCAATTAGATGAGATATATGAACATCAAAAGTCTACATTTCTTAAAGAAAAGTCATATTTACATGCACTACATGACTCGTGATTTGAAGAAGGAACCAACTTGCAGATAAGATGTTAAACTCTCAGGTTGATTGAAAAGATCACATAGCACTACATTAAAGAGCAAGAATACTTCCCAGTATTCTGACCAACATTTATTATCGTAGCTCTAGTTTAAGGATTTTGCAAGTATGACATAAAGGTGCTAAATATCAACTATCAACTGGAGGTCACTAGCTGGCAAAGTAGGAATTGGCAACACGTCCTGTGGGCTGGTGTGCGGTACCATAATGACCAGTGGCTACAGCAGTTGGGCAACAGGTGCCAACATCAAAAACAACAACCCACAATGTCAGTTTGCAGCTTCATGTATGGCATGTGTGGCAGATCCAGCCTCTTAAAGATGAACTTTCATGGCCATCAGCAAAGGTGTACCAAACAAAGACACTCCAATTAACTGATTTGTTTGCTGTGTGCCTATTATCTCTGGATGGAAAGGTGCCAACATTTATTCCCTCAACCAACATTGCATCTGCTTTTTGCGTCGTTGCTGTCAATTGAGCTTGATGTGTGTAAGTTTGCTGCCATATATTCCTACATTACAATAGTAACTATAATTCAAAAGTACTCCATTCACCATAAAGTATGTTAGGTTATCCTGTGGATGTAAAAGGTGTTAAATCAATGCAGGGTTTTCCTTTAACATGGACAATGTGCCCCATACTGAAAAACTTCATTTATTCTTCTGACAGTTACCACTTTTTACATCTCGTTTTCTCTCTGTTCTGCTGAAAATAGAGACTCATGCCCTAGTACCCTTCATAAGTTCCCACAAACTTCCAGTACCTCACCCATATTGTCAATCTTAGGAACATTGGAATAGAATTCAGCCGGTTTCTCATGCCTATATCGCTATTCAATAGTTTCTGGTTGACTGCACCCCAACTCTATTTTCCTGGTTGACACTCTTCCTTAACAACTCAGTTTTGAAAACCCCAATCTCCCCAGCATCTACAAGCTGTTGGCAAACAGTTTCAGATTTCCTGTCCCTTTGCATGAAAAGGTGCTTCCTATTTTCCCTCTTATAGGCCCTTGCTCTGATTTTGAGATGATGTCCATTTATGTTAATTGTACATTAATTGTGTTTAATTGTATGCAAATGGTAGACAGTAACTAGACATTCACTTGAATCTGAAAATAGGGACTGACTAAATCTGTACTTACTGGGTTAGGAGGCAATTCTTGTCATGTAAAACTCTGCAAATAATTTGAAAATGTATAAAGATTGACTCCAATTTTATCCTTCACCAACTGACTTTCTGGAATACAACATCTAATTCTAGGCTCCATCATCACTGGAAATAGTTTATCTTTATTCCTATCAAATTCTTTTAACATTTTAAATACCTCTATCAATTCGCCCCTCAATCTTCTACACTCGAAGGAATCTTCATCTGTGATCTTAGACATTGGGTAGTGACAGACCAATGAACCAAAGAAATGTCACAGCTGAACATTGTCCTGGCTGCCTCAGATATCCATAAACACATACACACTGCCTGAAAATAGTTGCTGGGTCCATATAAGAAGCAACAGCTCTAGCTGATCATTCCTCTCCCTAATTGAGGACACTAATACCAATTGTAGTGCGCCAGTTGTCCCATGGCTGAGATCAGCTTACATGACAGAAATCAAGTAGCGAACTTCAGTCCAGCATCTTGCTGTGCCTTTTCCCACTGAACTATGCAGGGGGCAGCACTGAGGCACAGTGGTAAACACTGCTGCCTCAGCAGCAGGAACCCAGGTTCAATTCTAATCTCAGGTCACTATCTGTGTGGAGGTTGCACCTTTCCCTTATATCTGCATGGGTTTCCTCCGGGTGCTCCGGTTTCCTCCCACAATCTAAAGATGTGCAGGTTAGGTGGATTGGCCATGCTAAATTGCCCCGTAGTATCCAAAGATGTGTAAGTTAGATGGATTAGCCATAGTAAATGCATGGGTTTACAGGCGGGGCGTTGGCCCTGGGTGAGAAGCTCTTTCAGAGAGTCGCTGCAGACTCAGTGGGCCAAATGGTCCCCTTCTGCACTATAGAGATTAAATGGATGCAATGTATTTGTTTTTCTTTCTAATTAATATTCACATTAATGTTTTAATGGCAGAGATGATATTACAATATCATCTGGAGTGTAATAGGGCACATTTAGTGGCAGTGACCCTTTAATCTTTGTTTAAATTGTTCTATCATTTTAAAATCTGTTTCGTATTGTACAATGGCAGATTTCCCCTCCGTCCACACCTTTAACTGCATTGCAGCAATCGACACATACCAAATGCTGTGACCACTGGGAGGGGTGTTTTTGAATGAGTCAATTAAACTGGCTGAGGTTATGACACACCTTGATGCAATTGGCCATACACCCATACATATATCTGGAGGCATTCACCTACAGGAAAATGTCTGAAGAATCTTGTTGCAGCAAAGTGGTGAGTTCCTCCCATAATCATCCCTGAGCCATGTTGCTGCTAAAGGGAGTGTACACCAGGGAATCCACAACAGTACCGTCAGCACTTAACATTTTCAAATACTTCAGTGTGTTCAGTTGGTCCTCGTGTCCCAGGAACATTCCTCAGAGGTTTAGCGATTCGGCTGAAGTTCAGTAAAAACTCAGATCAGCTAAGTTTACACTGATCTTCTGCTTAAGTCACAGCCTACGATCTGGAGAACCCAGTCTTTATGATTATAATGTGCAGCTCAGTAGAACATTGATCAGAAATTGGAAGGTTCTTCTGACAGAAGTATTCATTTCTATCATCATTATCTGCCCAACATACATTATGAGAAACAAAGGTCAAAAAACTATTCTTTAAATTCATCTCTATTTGTCTCACTGGATGTTTAATCTAGAGCCCAGGTTAATACTAAGGAGATCTGGGTTCAATTCCCACCAAAGCAGGGGGTGAAATATGAATTCAATTTTAAAAAAATCTGAAATTAAATTCTGGTGAAAACCATGAAACCATTGGCGATTGTTCATCAAAACCCATCTAGTTCACTAATGTCCTTACCTGGTCTGGCTGACATATTATTCCAGATCCACAACGACGTGATTGGTTTTAAATGCCCTCAGAAATGGCCTAACAAGCCATTCAGTTCAAGGGGCAAAAGGGATGGGCAATAAATGTTGGCCCAGCCAATTACACCCTTATCCCATGAATGAATAACAAATAACTTTTTTTAATAGAGCTTAAAGTATCGTTATACATCCTCTGTCTGGAGACTGGGCCTGCCTATTTGCAACCTCTCAGCATATTTCCCTCTTTTTTCACTGGTGGTGCCAACCACAGGCTGCCACGAACCCACAACTTCCACACCACCATTTATTTTGGCTGCTCAGTCACCAGTAACTCAGTGAGCCTGTCACACAAGTAGTCAAAAATCTTGAGATCAGACTGTGGGATATTTGCGTTAAGAACAAGGCACACTTGTGGAGAATTCCTCTCCAACATTTTGTAGAATTACACGGAATGGACAGCACAGATGTAGGTCATTTACGCCGTAGGGCCTGTATTGGTTTCCAGATTCAGATTTCCAGCATCTGCTGTACTTTGCTATTGTAGTAGTGGTCTGAGCTGGTAATTATATTCCACACATGTCACCTCCCACCCCTCTATCAGCAAAACCTGTTTAGAAAAATAAATGAACATAAGCCTGCATTGCACAGTATAAATTCAGACCAAAGAGAGAGTGACAATCAACTTCTTTAACTTGACAAATGACTGGCAGCGATGGGGTCATTGGAAATGAACCCACCTGGTGGGAAATGGATGGGATTGGATCAGCTGGCTGCTTTACACTCTGAACGATATTACTTTTTATTATAAAGCTCATTGATTGAATTACTGTTTTGCAGTTGGCTGCCAGCCTTTCATGATCCTTTCTATAGGCATTTCCACTTATCTCAGAGGGGGTTAAACAAGAACATGTGTTCCTACATTCAACGTCACTGTACTCGCCTAATAACTTAGTGCAATATTCTTTTAGGAGAACACTGATTTTAGTTAGCAGTGCCACAACGGCAATATAGACATTTTCTTGTAATACAAATGAAAGCTTTTAGCCAATGGACTATTAGACAGAGATATATTACTACAGCACAGAAGCTAAGTCATTCAGCCCAAGTAGATTATGCCAGCATTTAAGCTCCAAATGAGTCTCCTCATACTCCACTTCATCCAACCCTGTCATGTGTATCCTTCTGTTCTTTTGGCTCAGTGTTACTCCTTTTTCCATAATCACACATAATCTAGGCTGACACTCTAGTGCAGTGCTGCAGGACTGCTGCACTGTCACTGAGGGCATGTTACTCAGATGAAAAGTTAAATTGAGACCCTGTCTTAAAGCTTATTTAGTAGTATCATAAATAGGCTTACATTAACATTGCAGTGAAGTTATTGTAAAAATCCCCTAGTTGGCACACTCTGGTGCCTGTTTGGATACACCAAAGGGGAATTTAACATGGCCAATGAACCTAACCAGCACATCTTTCAGACTTTGGGAGAAAATTCGAGCACCCAGAGAAACCCCACGCAGACATTGCACAGACAGTGATCCAAGCTGGAAATCAAACCAGGATCCCTGGCTCTGTGAGGCAGCAGTGGCACCATGCCACCCTGTCCTTGCTGGTGGACATAAAAGCTTTCACATTGCTATTCAGACAAGAGCAGAGCATTCTAATTTGTCGGAGGAGGAAAATGGGGGGAAAAAAAATCGCAAGAAGTGGCAAAACATAGATCAAAGAGAGAGATATATAAACGGCAGTGAAATTAAAAATATACCAACAATCTCTGGAATCAAAGTGAGGAAAATCTCAAAAGTGAGAAAGGAGGTATTATGTTGCATGCAGATCCATCTCTGTAACACAATGTATAGGGTTGGTGAGCTGCAGGCAAAGTTTGCAATATGGGATTATGAAATAGTTGCACTAACAGAGCAATGACTCAAAATAAGGCCAGAAATGTGTGTTAAATGTTCCCGGTTATCAAGTATTCAGCGATGAGGCAGAAGGAAAGGAAGGCTGGAGCACAGTCACATTAATCAGGATGATGTTACAGTTGTAAACGGAAAGAATATATTGGTTGGTTCTAGAACCAAATCCATTTAGCTCGAGTCGATGAACAGAGGGAGACCGATGAAGATACTTTATAATGTATAAACCACGAGGAGGAGAGGAAGGCTGTAGCAAATTTCAAAGACATGTAACAAAAGTTGATTAGAAATTTAAGGAGATTTTGACAAGGAAAAATGAGGTGCTAAGGGCTCAGAAAGAGAGGAATTTCTGATTTGTATAGAGAACATCCTTGATCACTATGCCTCCAGTCCAACAAGGAAGGAAACAGTGTGGTTTTTGGGAAATGGAGATGGTCATCTAACTTAGTGATATCATCATCATAGAATAGAATCATAGAATCCTTACAGTGCAGAAGGAGGCCATTCGGCCCATCAAGTGTGCACCAATCACAATCTCACCCAGGTCCTATCTCCATAATCCTACTTATTTGTCCTACTAATCCCCTGACACTCAGGGGCAATTTAGCACGGCCAATCAACCTAACCTGCACATCTTTGGACTGTGGGAGGAAACCAGAGCGCATTGAAGAAACCCACACAGACACAGGGAGAATGTGCAAACTCCACACAGACAGTGAGCCAAGCCGAGAATTGAACCCAGGTCTCTCGTGCTGTGAAGCAGCAATGCTAACCACTGTGCCACCCTATTATGTTTAAAGTAATTATGAAAAGGCAGCAAAAACATATCAAAAATACTCTAGTGGGAGGAGCTAATTTCAGGGATTTAAAAAGCACAGGTAGATTAGAGCAGTGGAAAGGCATTCAGGGAAGAGATCATTCAGTTTGAAACTACGTATGTTAATTTCAAGGGAAAAGTTTAACTAATGCATCCTGGGTGACAAAAGAAATAAAAGTTAAAATAAAAGAGAAAATTCAGATAAAACACAGGAACGTTAGGACAAGTGCAGGAGTGAAATTTAAATGTTAACAAGGCAGCCAAAGAGAGATCATGAGTGAAGATTTGCAGACAACTTTAAATTGAACCCTAAAACATTTTAGAGACATATAAAATGCATGAGGTCATCTGGAAGAAACTTTGGGCTTGCTAAAGACTCAAGAGGAAATCTCTAAGTCAAGGCAGAGGATTTGGCTAAAATATTAAATGCATACTTTGCATGAGTCTTAATAAAGGAAGTGATGATGTGAAGTTGACAATGAAAAAGGAAAGAGAACGAGTGTAGATTATTAATAGACACATTTAAAAGTTTAGCAACACAAAGTTGGTATGTCACCTGATCTAAATGGTAAGCATTCTTAGGTTGCTGAGAGGAGCAAAGATAGAAATAATAGTGGCATTAGTCACAGTCTCTCAATCCTCATCAGATACAGGAGTAATAACATTGGCTGGAGAATTGCTAACGCCATATGCAACTCAAGAAAGGAGAAGGGGATAAAATGGAAAATTGCAGTTTAAGGTCAATGGTGGGGAAGGTATCTGGAACCATTGTGTGTCAGGGACAAACTAAACTTCTACTTGGAAAGGCACAGATTAATCAAGGAAAATAGCATAGATTCTTAAAGGCAATTTATTCCTGACTAAGTTGATTAAATTCTTTGAAGTCATGGCTGACCAAAATCGTGCAATGAACATTGCATCTTTGATATTTTGGAAGGCAGTTGACAAAGTGCCACTTAGGAAGGAAAAAAATGGAAGACAGTGGAATTAAGACAAAAGTGGTTTGTTAGAGTAGGTAGAGGTCACCCTAGCGAGTGGGACAATTACCATGGTTTTGAAGATCTAGAAGGGTTACACCAATATCTTTTCACTCAATGTTGTTGGAATGTGGAATACTATACCTGAAAAAAAATGGAAGATGGTTCCAGAAATAATTAAGTGAGGGAATCTGACAGAAACTTGAGAATGAGCAACTTAAAAGGGTTACAGACTACAGGTGGGAATGTGTGGCATTAAGCACAACTTGACTTTCAGAGCAAGCGCAGGCACAACAAAGTGAATGGCCTCCTTCTGGACTGTAAGTTTCTTTGATTTTCGAAAACTTGCCGGTTTGCTGGCCAATATCTATCTAATGTCATGAAATGATCAGATGCTGGGTTGCACAGTGGTTAGCACTGCTGCTTCAGTGCCAGGGACACAGGTTCTATTCCAGCCCTGGGTGACTGTTTCTGTGGAGTTTGCACACTCTCCCTGTGTCTGCATGAGTTTCCTCCAAGTGCTCTGGTTTCCTTCCATAACCCAAAATGTGCAAGTTAGTTGGATTGTCCATTAATACCCCTTAATAAAGGGACATTCATTGCCCCTTAATGTCCCAAGGTGTTAGGGGAATTAATGGAGCAAATGCATGCGGTTACAGGGTTAGGGCCTGGGCAAGATGTTCTGTTGGAGAATTGGTGCAGACGCGATGGGCTATATGTCCTCATCCTGCACTATAGGGATTCTATGATATATATAGTCAGTTATCACATTGTTGCTGGGATGGGATGGGATCACACAGATTGGTTGTCACGTTTCCTACATAACAGCTTAAGAAGTATTTAATTGGCTGCAAAGCACTTCAGAACATTGAGGTTATGAAAGGCGTGGGGTAAATGCCAGTTCTTCCTCTGAGCAATAGATTTGTTTGTCCTTGAAAACTCTTTATTTAGTTGCCATGGCCTGGTGAGAAATGGAACGCCAGTTCAGACGTTTGAGTAGCAGCACATGATGAAATAGCTGCAACTGTGGAATACTCACTGCCTCTTTACAGATTGTCACCCTCATTCACTAAGATTCAGGCCAACAGTTTGTTCTCATCAGTGCTGAGAGCCACTCTAGGCAAACTTGTAACACTGAAAATTGAAATGCTAATTGACTTGGAACCAGGAAAAAGATGGGTTATGCTGCTCCAGCTTTGTGATTTCCAATTTCCTCCAACCAATCATTGCTGCATGTTCATTGGGATGTCGAGGAAGAATGGTTATATCCAGGATTGAGAATTGATAAAGTTAGAAATGAAGGTCCCTTTTAAGAGTTTTTTTTCGTTGATTTATTAGTGTCAATAAATAGGCTTGCATTAACACTGCAATGAAGTTCCCGTGAAAATTCCCTAATAATCACTCCTGTTCGGGCACACTGAAGGAGAATTTAGCATGGCCAATGCTCCTAACCAACACCTCTTTTGGACTGTGGGAGAAAACTGGAGCACCCGGAGGAAACCCACACAGACACAGGGAGAACATGCAGATTCCACAGAGACAGTGACTCAAGCTGGGGATTGAACCCAGGTTCCTGGCACTGTGAGGCAGCAGTGCTAACCACTGTGCTGCCCAAAGTAAACCAGGTTAAAGCTCAACTCACTCTGAAATCAGGTGATGCTCACTGAAGCTTGTATATAAGCTGGGTTTTTCCCCAGTAGGTGGCTGGTTTCTGGACAGGATCCAGAAATGAAGAGTGGGAACTGGTATTGTACTGTGGTATATCAATCAAACCTGTGAGCAAGTAGAACGTCTCTGCTGCTTGTTTTAGGAAATGGATATCCATCTGTTAAACAAGAATTACCATGCCTTTTCACTGCAAACTCAAATAAAATGCCCAGTACGTGAACTGGCAAGTATCGTGTGGAATTCAATTAGTAAAAAGACAAAAAAGTGTTGAGGTCTCAATGCTTTGCTGCTGCTGAGGTGCCTGTCAGCTTTTGAGATATTTGATTATTTTATCTAGGTAGAATTTGGGGTAATTTATATTAAGCTGCTGCTGTTAAGTTGAATTTAGCTAATAAAGAGTAGGTTGTGTAAGTGCATGTGCACGATTTCTGTACCCAATACACAGAGCAACACAATTCATTATCAGGTCAGAGATTAGAATGTTGTGGGTTTAAATATTGAGTAATAAAGATAAATATCTTGATCGTAACAGACTGAGGCCCATTTAGAGGCAGACTCATGATTCTGAATCCAACAGAAGATAGCAGGACTGGCAGCGGTGCAGTGGTTAGCATTGCTGGCTCACAGCGCCAGGGACCTGGGTTTGATTCCAGCCTTGTGTGATTGTGTGGAGGTTGCACGTTCTCCCAGTGTCTGCGTGGGTTTTCTCTGGGAGCTCTGGTTTCCTCCCACAGTCCAAAGATGTGCGGCCATGCTAAATTGCCCCTTAGTGTCAGGGGCATTAGCAGGGTAAATGCTCAGAGTTATAGGGATAGGGCCTAGGTAGGATTATGGTCAGTGCAGACACAATGGGCCAAATGGCCTCCCACTGCACTGTAGCGATTCTGTGATTCTATAACCCAAATGTAGAGCTGTGCCATGACCTGCACCACTGGCTTGGGAGGGACACTGCCTAGCATTAAAGGAACTACAATCACTCTGACAGATCGGTACGGTAGCTTTCGCTCCATTTGGAAAGGCAGGATTTTCCACACCTGGCTGCCAGCGGGATCCTCTGGACATTCTCACCAGTGGGATCTTCCAGTCCCAATGTAGGCAACCTCCTGGTGGATTCCCCAGAGGCAGAGTGGACGAACCATGCAAAACGCAATATACATTGCCAGGTCCAGAAGATCCCGCTGGCGGCCAACAGCGAACCAGTTCCGCCATGGGGTGGGAGAAATCCCATCCAGTGGGTTAGAAAATTAGCCTGGTTGTATAGGGACCAGTTTCAAAATTTGCAGATGAGACAAATGGTGGAAATGTAGTAAACAATGAGGAAGAAAGTGAAAGACTTCAAAAAGACATGGACAGCCTGGGGGAATGTGGAAACAATTGGCAGCGAAAATCAATGCAGGAAAGTGGGAGATGACATATTTTGGTAGGAATTGTGAGAGAGGCACAATTTTAAAGTGGATGCAAGAGAGATATACCGGGGTGGTGGTGGTATTTCTGCAGAAATTCCTGAAGGTAGCAGATCAGATTTACAAAGCAGCTAATAAAGGATATAGAATCCCGAGCTTCATCAACAGAGGAGCAATGTACAAACGCCAGGAAGTTTACACATGCCAGGAAGTTTACTAAACCTATCTAAAATAATAGTTCAGTCCCTGCTGGAGAATTCTGGGCACCTCTGACACATGAAAAAGCTTTGGCAAGGGTACAGATGAGATTTACGAGAAAGATTATAGGGATGAGCAAATTGTAACATTGTGAATGGATGGGAGAAACTGGAATTGTTCTCCATAGGTCAGAGAAGAATTTGATAGAGATGTTTAAAATTCTGAATGGTGTAGAAAGAGTAAATAAAGAGGAACTGTTTCCATTGGCTGAAGGGTTGATAACTAGAAGGTACAGATTTAAGGGATTAGCAAAAGAGTCAGGGGGTGAATTTTATTGGGTGGTGTACTGTTTGAAATGCTGTCCACAGCCTTACAACACTCCAGGTGACCAGAAGGACTCTCAGTGGGAAGAAGTCCCACCCTCAAGACCTGCCAGCCAATCTGATTGACTGCTGCAAGTCCAATAGTGCCAGAACCCAGTAGTGGGCACTGCTGGGATTGCAAGCAGGTCAACGAAGAAGACAGCAATGGGTGCAGGAGGGACCTGAACTCACCAGTCCAAGCTTTTGGACAGGGAGCATCCGGGGAGCAAGGTGGACGGAGTGAGATGGCCTTGTGGGAAGTGACAAAGCAGGGGAGAAACATGTTAGGGAACATCAAAACTTTGTCAGCCCGTTCACGCCAACCATATTATGGTGTAAGCCATGTAAGGTTTGTGAATAAGCTCAATTGGCTTTTTTTTTAAAAAATGGTGGGTGAGTTGCTGATTTTGGCAGCTGCCCATCTACCATTTTATAGACACGCATTACACTGAGTGTGCCTCTTCCTTGCTGGCCCAGTGAGGTGGTGGTGGGAGGAGGGGGAAGGGGGAGTGAGTGTAAAATCCAGCCTAAAGTAAAATTTATGCAATGACTGAGTAGGATTTGGAATGCAGCTCTTACAGAGTGCTTGATAAAGTTCATTGGTGCCCTTCAAAGGCAACTGGGTAAGTACTGGAAGGAGAGAGAACTGTAGAGGTATAGGGAAAGTGTGGGGTTGTGGAACTAACTCTTGAGTAGCTTCAGTGGGGGAACTGACTCTGACACAATAAGTAGAAACAATCTCCTTTTCTCCTGAAATTTCCACATTTCCCATTGGAATCCTGCACCATGCAGTCCTTCACTGTGATCACAAAGAGTATTGCTCTGCAGACAATTCCTCAGAGCCGCAGGGCACTTCATATTTTACACTGCCAGCTACCTAAAATGAGCAGAACTCTGTATAGCTACTTCTTTCCCATAAAGATGATATTTCTCTTTAACAAAAATGCTGTGTCTCCTCCCTTAGTGATGGTAATCCTACAGTGACAAGTAGGATTAGCATCTGCTGCTTTGCTTGTGCACTCTCTGTATTGTGTAATACAGCGGTGCTTGGTACAAAAGCTATTTATTAACAGCGATGTGGGTGTATCAATCATGATGAGCTACTTATGGATTTATTTTTAAAGAAGTGGAATGATTCACTGGCAGATGTTTGTATTTTTTAAATCACTGACAGTCTCGGAATGATGCTGACACACCAGCCTCAGCAGACCAGATATATCATCACTTTTTATTTTTCCGATTATTCTCCATTATTTTGTCCCAACGCTAGAGTTTGGGGAAAACCATTCATTATGTTTAATGAGCTGATTGATCCCAAATCAGAAAACCAGGAATTAGCTGGCATCAGCAGCTTGGGATTGCGGGGAATTAACTGGATCGCTAATTCTATAGTTATGGAAAACGATAAAAGAAAAATCAAAAGGTGTGAACACCCACCCAAAAGGGAAGCAATTTCACTGATTTGACCAGGGACCTAGTACTGGTGGACTGTAAACACAGACTGGACAGGGGAACAGAAACAAAGCCTTCAAAGCAAAGGTAGTTCAGGGATATAGCAGATATGGTCCATTAAGAAGGAAAGATGCTCCTGAATCGGTGTCACAGGGGATGGATGGGTGAGGGGGAAAGCGGAGGGAAGTTCAGAGGTCACTGGTCCTTAAGGGACCGCCAATCTAAAAACTAGGTGGGCCAGGGTCAAGAGCAAGATTCCTGTCCAAAGCCCTGCCAACCCCAACATAAATCGCAACAATGTGGGTAGGAATCTGGAGGGAATTTTGTCCACACAATTTCATGTTCCCAGTCTGCCTCAGAAACTGCTCAGTCAGAGCGGGGTGGGGAAGCTTAAAGTTCTACCCATAGATTATCTAAAGCTTGCCAGTTGTTGTCAGGTACAGAATGAATCAGGCAGAATATAGAGTAGACAGGGAAGGGAGGAAACATTGAAGACAGAGTATGAGAAAAGGTCAGTAGTAATATAAAAGAGAACCCAAACATTCATAGAAAGATAGAAAGAAAAAGTAATTCAAGCAATGGTGAGGTTGATTAGTGACTAAAGAAATCTTTTTGGGGAGAGGAAGTTGACTGACGTACTCACTGGAGGAGTTTTTTTTAATTTTTATTCTTTCATGAGTGGTAGGTCTCACTGGCTAGGCCAGTATTTATTGCCAATCCTTAGTGGCCCTTGAGAAGGTTGTGGTGAGCTGCCTTTTGAACAGCTGCAGTCCCTGTGAGGTAGGTACATCCATGTTCTATTAGGGAGGGAGTTCTAGGACGTTGACTGAGCAATTAAATAACAGCAATATATTTCCAAGGATGACGCATGGCTTTGAGGGGAACTTGCAAGTGGTTGTGCGTATCACCTATGAATCTGCTGCCCTTGTCCTTCTTGACTGATTGAGGTCGTGGGTTTGGAAGGAACTGTCCATGCAGATTTGGTGAGTTTCTGTGGTGCATCTCATAGGTGATACACACAGCTGCCACCATTTATCGGTGGTGGAGAGAGTGAATGTTGTGGGTAGTGGATCGGATGCCAATCGAGTTGACTGTTTTATCTTGGATGGTGTCAAACTTCTTTGGAACTGCATTCATCCAGACAAATGGATCATTAGAAAGGAGGTTCCAAACAGGTTGATAAGGGTGTGTTTCCTCCCGAGGCAAGGATGTAAAATAATTAGCAAAAGAGGAAATCAGGAGGAATCTTTTCATGCAGAGACTTGATCAGAACTGGAACATATTACCTTAAAGAACAGTGTAAGCAGATTCCACAGGGAACTTACAAAAAGCAATTTGACACGCACTTGAATGAATTACAGGATCATGAAGCAACATGGGATGGAATTAGGCAGCACATTTAAAGAGCTAGCATAGACACAAAAGGCCAGATGGCCTCTTTCTGAGTTGTAAAATTTGATCATGGATTTACACAGAGAACTCAGAATATGGACATCCCTGCTTGAACTGTTTATCATTGTGTGTACAAAGCACAATGTATGAAATAAATGAAAAGGTAATAAATATTGTGACCAAGTTTATTTCTGTAGCCTCAGGAAAGGTACTTCATGTCAGACAGTTGCAGGTTGCCGGCATATCTGGAGGCTATTAACTGTAGTAATAATGGATTTCTCTGTCTACTAATACGAATTAGTTACTCAAATCTTATGTGGGTTTGTAGAGATAGTCTCAACAAGATCTGCTTATTCTTGTAGAGATGAGCTTGACTGTCTGTTGGCTCAGTCAGGACTGTCTGCTGATCAAGGGAGAGGCTCACACAGCTTTGCACTTCAGGGACAAATAAGCCTGGGTGAGTCAATTCCTACGGAAATGAGAAGCCTGGTAAAGCAGTCTGACCTCTCCCTCAGATTTATTCTACTGGGTGGTAGTGGCTGCTGGCCCTGTCAGTGAAAGCTCATGTATGGGGTCTGTGATCTTTACAACAGCCAAACAGTCAGATATCTGGCTTCACAGACCATCGGCTATTCCAGTTTCTGGAGGCATTATGAGCACCCTAGAATCCGGTGGTGGAGATTGTGCAGAGGTTTGTCAGCCTTTTCAAAAGTGTGTTACAACTCATTAAGACCAAAGGGGAAGACAGTTTGTCCATTTTAACTCACAAATTCAACACAGCAGATAGATTGCTTCTGAAAAAGAATACATTTGAAAGTTTGAGGGGGGGGGAAAGAGAAGGGCAGCACAGCGACACAGTGGCAGAATTGCTGCCTCATGGTGCCAGGGGCCCAGGTTTGTTTCCAGCCTCAGGTTACCGTCTGTGTGGAGTTTGCATATTCTCCCTGTGTCTGCTCCAGTTTCCTCCCACAGTCTGAAGATATGTGGGTTCGGTGGATCGGCTATGCTAAATTTGCCCTGTAAGTGTCCCAGCATGTGTAGGTTAGATGGATTAGCCATGGGAAATGTGTGGAGTTGTGGTGATAGGGTTGGGAGGGGGGCCTGGGTAAGATGCTCTGTCAGAGACTCAGTGCAGGCACGATAAGCCAAATGACCTCCTTCTGTACTGCAGGGATTGTATATTAGATGCAAAACCTACTTCTTGTAAGGTGGTCATTTCAGGCATATGGGCAGCAAGACCCAGAAGAAATTGTTACTTTATTATAATAACAGAAAGCCAACAAACACTAATAAGGGATTGGGCAAACATTTTGGGACTAACTTAGGCATATGGGAACATTTATACACCCTCAAGACATCAGCAGCAAAGGTGTGTGTGCTGTGTCCTGCTCACAGGGCCAAAGTGAAACTGAAACTGGATCATATGACATACTTCCTTTTTAGTGATATTATGCTGCTATCCCTTAAAGACATATTCCAACAGAAACAGCATGGCCAATGCACCCAATCAGCACGTCTTTTGCACTGTGGGAGAAAACCAGAGCATTCAGTGGAAACCCACACAGACACAGGGAGAATGTGCAGACTTCGCACAGATAGTGTTTCAAGTCAGGAATTGAACCTGGGTCCCTGGTGCTGTGAGGCAGTAGTGCTAACTACTGTGCCACCCCTTTTTCATTTTTCGTTTCTTGCAATGCTGGACACAGTTTTAATATGCAGTTACTGTTGGAATATGCCTTTAAGGGATAGCAGCATGGCATCACTAAAGAGGAAGTGTGCCACATGATCCAGTCTGGGTTTCACCTGTGATTAGAACATAGTACTGGATTGTGATCGCAGGTAGTTTTGAGCTTGCCCTGAATTGATTCCATTTTGCTACAACAATATGTGCAATAAAGCTCTTCACATTCTCTAAATCCACTAGTGCTTCCAGCAAAGGTCATTCTTTAGATGTCAAGTATCCCAAACGAGTATTACAATTGAACCCAACATCATCATCACATGATATCAACACTCTGAGGAACGTTTAGAGAATATATATTAAGGATGAAGTCCGGTATTGATCTCTTTCACAGAAATGTGTAGTGCAGAAGTGTAACTGTACTCTTTGTAATTTCCAAATGCATCAAACTTTCCATATCTGCCAGTTTAATGCTGTCCCTGTAATTGCTGCAGTGAATCCCTTTCAATTCTTGAAAGTGCAGATGGAATCCTTGTATTTTTAAGCTGTAATAGATCTGCAGCTCCCAACCTAATCTTGGCATTTACTAGGAAGCTGATAATGGGGGTATCACACTTTTCACAGCAATTACTGGGGAGATAGAAGATCCCTTCTTCTGCGACCATTCTAATGGCATCAGGGTCCTGAGCGTTAAGTCTAGATATCCACTTACACAAATCAGCAGGGAGTTGAAAGTACGGATAGCATGTGTTTTTGTGAATATTATAATAACATGATTGCCAGGCATTGTGAAATCTGATCTGCCAATCCTATGCTGTCTATCAATCTGCCCATATATTTGTCAGTAAGTGCATCTGTACCTGGTGTGCTGTTTCTCTATTGATTTTCATCTAAATCATTCCATCTTTCAGTCTGTACAAAATCGAATTATAAAACCAATCTGAAACATTTTGACTTCAATGTTGTGGTAGCCATCTCCCACCCCCACCCTCCCCATAAAACCCCTCTTAATTTTTTAGCGAAGGATTTAATACTGTTTACTGGATTGTACAGAAGGAAATGATCAGATGGCGACAAAGAGATTTCATCTCTGCACATTGCTGTGGGATTTTAGCCTGTTTGCCGATATTGTACAGTTACCCAGCTTCAGTCAAGGAAAGAGAGAAGAATATAAAACAGGAGAAGTGTCAGACAGGCAGTTGCAGTAAAAACCATGTCAGCTGTATTCATCTACCTTTTCAGCAGACAGTGCACTTTTTTGGTTGATATTACACATTTTATATTGATAAGCTGAGGGATAAATTCTGGGGAGGCATGTCATCAGACTGCTTGTTTTTTTCCTTTTTGAAGAGTGGCAGACCTTTCAAATATCCCTCAAACAGTGAAGCCTGCTTGGGGATTTCAATTCATGATAAGAATGGCTTTCCTGGCAGGCTTTCCTGTCTTGTTCACACTGCCAAGTGGCAAGCGAGACCTCCAGCTGCCAGTCCAAACTCTGCATTTTGAATCAAACTTGCCTCCACATAAACCCATCTTTCAGCTAAGTGGCTTGTTGAGTTCAGTTTGCAGACTGGCAATAGAAATAGTTACTGGACTGACAGTCAACTGGAACTTTACCGGCACACCCACCTCAGAATCAGGGTGGGCAAGGCTCGCAGAATGGAATTCTCCGTTGACCTCGGGCGGGATTTTTACAAGCCTTGTCCAAGCGACGCTGCAAAATACAGAGCAGTGGTCTCATACTACCCCACATTCTCCATTAAATTACAGTGTTATAAAAAGCTGTTGGTGCACACTCGCATGACTTTCTGATCCACACATGTAGTGTACAACACCTACAATCAATGCCTGATGTAAACATTCAGTATATTGCATTTGCACCCAGTTGCTGTAAATAGGCTCAGCAGAGCTCTAACTGTATTCAAGTCTAAGACGAGTGGAACCGACAGCCAGGAAGCACTGGACTGGTTAAGTCTGGCAGTAACATGAAATTTCATAAGACCATAAGAAATAGGATCTGCAGTAGGCCATTCAGCCCTTCGAGCCTGCTCCTCCATTGAACAAGACCATGGTTGATCTAATACCAAGTCCACTTTTCTGCCTTATCTCTGTAATCTTTAATCTTCCTATTGATTAAAAACCCCATTCCGGGTCTCAGCCTCCACAGCTTCCTAGAGTAAAGAATTCCACACATTCATCACTCTTTGGGAGAAGAAATCCTTCCTCAAATTCATTTTAAATGAGTAGCCCCTTATTCTGCAACTATACCCTCTGAACCTACACTCTCCCACAAGTGGAAACATCCCCCAACATTTACCCTGTCTAATCCCCCCTGAGAATTTTATATATTTCAATCATATCACCTCGCATTCTTCTGAACTAGCAGTACAGGCTGGGACGGGAGCCGAGACAGTGAGTCATTCTGAAGGTGGACATAGCTGGTCTTGGTGATAGTCCTGGAACAGAAGTTCAGCTCAGCGTCCACTTTTCCACCAAGATTATTAATCAGGCAGTTCGTTATCAGACACTGGGAGAGGGGTGGAATCGGTTGCTTGGAACTGATTTGTAACGGGGAATCAAAGGCAATGGCTTTGGTTTTCTGGTGTTTGAGAAGAAATTTTGGGTCAACTGGGACTGGACTTTGGACAAATTGTCTACCAAGGCAGTGAAGGAGTTGAGCGAGGAGGTAATGAGGTAGCGCCAGTCGTCATCAGGGTACATGTGGAACCTGACATTGTGCTTTCAGAGGGCGTCATTGAGGGGCAAATATAAATAAGAGGCAGGAGTGGATCCTACTCCTTGAGGGAGTCCAGAGGTATCTGCTTCAGCTCAGGAAGAGAAGATGGCAGGATTGGCAGATACTGAGGAGGACTGTCAGGTGACACATCAGGATATAGATAGGTTGGTATATTGGGCAGATAGGTGGCAGATGGAATTTAATCCTGACAAATGCGAGGTGATGCATTTTGGAAGGAATAATGCAGGGAGGACTTATGTGATAAAAGGTAGACCGATTAAGAGTATAGAGATACAGAGGGACCTGGGAGTGCAGGTGCACAACTCTCTGAAGGTGGCGACACAGGTAGAGAAGGTTGTGAAGAAAGCTTATGGAATGCTAGCCTTTATAGGAAGGGGTATAGAGCATAAGAGCTGCCGTCTAATGCTTCAGTTGTACAGAACGTTGGTTACACCGCATTTGGAGTACTGCGTCCAGTTCTGGTCACCTTACTACCGGAAGGACGTGGAGACCCTGGAGAGGGTGCAGAGGAGGTTTACCAGGATGTTGCCTGGCATGGAAGGACTGAGTTACGAGGAAAGGTTGGAGAAACTGGGGCTCTTCTCCTTAGAAAGATGGAGATTAAGGGGGGATATGATAGAGGTGTATAAAATACTGAAGGGAATAGATAGAGTCAACAGTGGTAGGCTTTTCCCTAGATTGGGGACAATTACGAGAGGTCACGATGTAAGGGTGAGGGGGGAGAAGTATAATTTGGATACGAGAGGAAGGTTTTTCCACGCAGAGGGTCGTGGGGGTATGGAACGCGCTACCGAGTAGGGTGGTGGAGGCAGGCACATTGGACTTGTTTAAGGTTTACTTAGATAGACGCATGAGCGAAGCAAGGATGGAGGGTTATAGTAGAGGGTATTAAATAGGGTCAAAGCCTCGGGATGACACCGGAAATGCAGTATTACATGTTAACGTAATGTCTTTTTATTCCACAGGTGTCGGTCCACCTTGTTGTCAAACGAGGGGCATGCACACGGTGGGTCGTGCGTGGGCTGCTCTTGGAGGTTCCGGTAGTGGCCTAGTACTTCGTGTCGTTGTGTGTGCTTGATCCTGGACCAGCAGATGGGCACCACAACAGCTCAGTGACTATCACTGCTAGCTGTGCAGATACATGGATTTGGGCCTGTGTCTGTGGGAGTTTGCGCATTCTCCCTGTGGTTGTGTAGGTTTCCTCCGGGTGCTCCGGTTTCCTCCCACACCCCAAAGATGTGCTCTTAGGCTGATTGGTGTACCAAATTGACACTATTCTCCCCTGAATCTGGCTACATTAGGGGTTCCACTCACATACACACAGGGCAGGGTAGAATAGGTGTAGGGTGATGCGGCGGCACGGGCTCGTTGGGCCGAAGGGCCTGTTTCCCGTGCTGGGTTGTTCTTTGTTCTAGAACAGACAGGAGCTGTTCTACTCGACTGGGCAACATAGAGGGCTTTAGAGGAGGATAAGTGGTCAAGTGTGACAGATCGAGAAAGATGCAGAGTCATTGGGCCTCATGGTCACAGACACCACTTGTGTCTTTAGCAAGAGTTGTATCAGTCCTGTCCGCAGGGGGTGTTGAAAGTTTAATTGGAATAGTTAAAACACTGCAATGGAAAGATGGGCACATATTTGGGAGGCAACAACAGGGGCTTGGGAGAAAAAGGAGTACTTTGCAAAGATAGAGGGTTAAGGGTGGATATTTCTGAGGAGGCCATAGGGATGGCTGATGTGAAAGAGAAGGAAATGGTACCCAATTTGTGAGTATCTGCGAGCATCTCAGAAGAAAACACCAGTAAAACTCGGAAATGGCAGGTAATGATCCAGAGTGGAGTTCCATTCCATGGTATCCTAGTCCAGCTTGTGACTAGGAAGGGAACGTTAGGGTTGAGAGCACAGGGGGGCCTCATCAAAATTAGTTTGGTGAGGGTGTAAGAGAAGTTATAGAGAAAATAGAATTCAGCCAGGTTATACTCCACATCATGCCTCACCTATGAGGCTACACAAGAATTCAGCTATAAAAGCATAACTATCGAGCTCAGTATTGTCCAGGCCTTTACACCTGCCACTGGGACTCACTGGATACTGATCAGAGCGTGGCTGTTTGTATCTGAGCCTTTGCCACAAGCCAACAATCGCACTGACTGAGATTAGCGACCTGAACAGCAACAAAACTCCAAGCTCAAAGATGTTCATATGAAATAAAAGCAGGAGTATCATAGATCACAGCATACAAGTCAACCTGGTGTACAAGACAACCCCATTTTCACCACCCCAAAAGTCTCACCTTTTCACACACTCAGTATACAAGTCACCCTCTTTTGCACCCGTGAAATGCTGCACCTGCATTAAATAGTCAGCCTCAAACTTTTTTTGAAAAAAACCCACAAATGGATGTCTTACCTGCTGGTATCCTGTAAGTGGACACAAAGAATCTAGCAGGTGAATGGGCTGGGTTACACAGGTGAGGAGTTTTAAACACCACCACACCTGCAGGGCAAAAGGAAGAGATGGCAACCACCCTTACCCACGTTGGCAGGGGTCAAACAATGTTTTTGAGGCTTGAAAAGTCAACTTGAACACTGACATCTATGGTAGACCTTATAGCCCGCCAAGCCTGCTCTGCCTTTCAATACAATCAAGGCTGATCTTTGGCTTCCAACTCCACTTTCCCTCTCACCATAGCCCTCAATTCCCTGACGGACCACATGTTGTCTAACCTAGCACTATGCACCGAATGGTCACGTGATGACACAGCTACAAAGAGATCATGTGATGGGAGCATCTGGGCATGCAGACGGAGCATAAGTGTTGAAATAGTTTCTGAGCTAGTGAATAAACAACTCTTCGGTATAGAATCATAGGTTATAGAGATCATAGAATCATACAATGCAGAAGGAGGCCATTCAGCCCATCGAGTTTACACTGACCACAATCCCACCCATGCCCTATCCCCATAACCTCATGCATTTACCCTAGCTAGTCCCCCGACACTAAGGAGCAATTTACCATTGCCAATCCACCTAACCCACACATCATTGGACTGTGGGATAAAACCGGATCACCCAGAGGAAACCCCACACAGACATCAGGAGAATATGCAAACTCCACATAGATGCTGATCCGAGGCCGGAATTGAACCTGGATCCCTGGCATTATAAGGCAGTATTACTAACCACTGTGCCACTTTTGTCCTGGCTGTCTGTGATTCAGGAACTTAAACACATTTACAAGCACCATATTCTATCAAAACAAACGGAGGAGGATTGGGTTACTTCTTGGTGAGCACATTAGCACGCTTATCCCTTCTAAACAACTCATCAATTCCCAACTCGCATGGAAAAGCCCTTCTGGGGCACAGTTCCATCATTATCCTCATCAAAAGCTTAAAAGATATCCGAAGCTTACCATCACTCGATTAAATTCCTGAAAGTATATAGTGCTCTTCCCATCAGGAGGACTGGCAACAATAGTGATCCTTGGAAAAAGCTTGGGAGAGAGTGGCACTTAGCACCATGTTTCAGGGTCATAGCAGTTTAAAATGATAAACTCCCACTGCATTGATTTCCATCACTCCTGATTGATTGAGAGTCTTCGAATTAACTTGGCGAATGATTATCAATCAGCAAGATGTTTCATTAGTTTTTTTAGTCATAGTTCTCTCTTTTTTAAAGGGATCGTTAAGTTTCTTTTGAAATCTGCCTTCAAAAGACACACTGTCAACCCTACCCTTCCAGTCCTAGCGTAACTTCATGTATTCAAATATGGTAGTTATTCTGAACTCAGTGAATTCCAACAGTTTTGTGTTAGTTCAAGTTCTGTAGAATTGTGCAACCAAAATGAAAATCTAGGAAATCAGCTATTTCATCCCAATTGGTTAGGTTGTAAAACTGACACTCTGATTGTTGGTTGGGATTAGTCTCTGCTTACAAGACTTTGTGA
The DNA here is from genome assembly GCF_965287045.1 of Carcharhinus amblyrhynchos. Taxonomy (NCBI): domain Eukaryota; kingdom Metazoa; phylum Chordata; class Chondrichthyes; order Carcharhiniformes; family Carcharhinidae; genus Carcharhinus; species Carcharhinus amblyrhynchos. The sequence goes on from NC_137327.1 coordinate 49,764,704, forward strand.
TCCCATTAATTAGAGGGACAGGTTAAAAAGTATCTGATAACTAATTCATCAAGTGAGATGCATTGGCTGAAACAAAAACTGGTCTTTGGGATTCGCTCTATAATTTGATTGGTGTGGAGAATATCACATTTACATGGTTAGAACACTTTGAATAATAAACCATTCCATTCTCCATAGCTTTGTTTATAGTACAACCTCTTCCTTATCTATCTCCACTAGGGTAGTATAACTTCTTTACTGTCTCTATCAGTGTTTCTCCCTCCAATTCTCCAGTTTAGCCTTTGCTTCTTTATCTTGCCCCTTTACATTTTGCTCCACTCTCAGATAATTTCATTCCTTTTCATTTGTAATTGGGATTTTACGTGTTATTCATTTATGGGATGCGAGGTCAGTGTTTATTGCCTGTTCCAAGCTGCCTTTCTGAACAACTGTGGTCCTCAATGGGTAGCCACAAATGGCTGTAATAAGGGATTGTGGGGAAAATATGACTCAGTATGTTCCTCATGATGAAAGGTTGTGGTGGAAGAGTCCCTTCACATTTGTCTTTGGGCTCAAGCTATTTTAATGTAAACCTCTACTTCAGAGCTATCAGCCCACAAGAAACTCAACCAACAACATATTGCAGCTGTTTGTATTTCTAACACAATCAATGTCACAGGTTTTACTGGCAATTCTCTTAATGAGATGATTGCCACTCTGATTAGCAATAGAGTCATAGAGGTTTACAGCATGGAAACAGGCCCTTTTGCCCAACTTGTCCATGCCGTCCTTTTTTTTAAAACCCCTAAGCTAATCCCAATTGCCCACATTTGGCCCATACCCCAATAAGCCCATCGTATCCATGTAACTAACTAAATGCTTTTTTAAAAGATAAAGTTATACCTACCTCTACTATGACCTCTGGCAGCTTGTTCCTGACACTCACCACCCTCTGTGTGAAAAAGTTGCCCCTCTGGACACTTTTGTATCTCCCCCCTCTCACCTTAAACCTATGCCCTCTAGTTTTAGACTCCCCTACCTTTGGGAAAAGATATTGACTAACTACCTTGTCTATGCCCCACATTATTTTATAGACCTCTATAAGGTCAGCCTTCTGCCTCCTATGCGCCAAAGAAAAAAGTCTCAGTCTATTCAGCCTCTCCTTATAATTCAATCCATCAAGTCCCAGTAGCATCCTAGTAAATCTTTTCTGAACTCTTTCTAGTTTAATAATATCCTTTCTATAATAGGATGACCAGAATTGCACACATTATTCTAAGTGTGGCCTTACCAATGTCTTGTATAACTTCAACAAAAAGTCCCAATCTGTGTTCAAAGTTTTGACCGATGAAACCAAGCATGCTGATTGCCACCTTCACCATTCTTTCCACCTGTGACTCCACTTTCAAAAGCTATGAACATGTACCCCTAGATCTCTTTGTTCTGTAATCTCTCCAACTCTCCCATTAACGGAGTAAGTCCTGCCCTAATTCAATCTACCAAAATGCATCACCTCACATTTATCGAAATTAAACTCCCATCTGTCATTCATCATCCCACTGGCCCAATTGATCAAGATCCCATTGCAATTGGAGATAATTTTCTTCACTGTCCACCATGCCACCAATCTTGGTTCATCTGCAAACTTACTAACCATGCCTCCTATATTCTCATCCAAATCATTAATATAAATGAAATGACAGTGGGCCCAGCACTGATCCCTGAGACACACCGCTGGTCACAGGCCTCCAGTTTGAAAAATACCTCTCTACAACCACCCTCAAGAAGCCAATTTTGTATCCTTTTAGATACCTCACCCTGGATCCCGTGCGATTTAATTTTATACAACAACCTACCATGTGGTACCTTGTCAAAGGCCTTGTTAAAGTCCATTTAGACAACATCAACTGCAATGCCCTCATCTACCTTCTTGGTTACCCCTTCAAAAAATTCAATTAAATTCGTGAGACATGATTTTCCACTCACAAAGCTATGCTGACTGTCCCTAATCAGTCCTTGCATCTCTAAATTCTTGTAGATCCTGTCTCTCAAAATACTTTCCAACAATTTATCCACTATTGATGTGAGGCTAACTGGCCTGTAGTTCCCACGCTTTTCCCTGCAGCCCTTTATAAATGAAGGCACAACATTTGCCACTCTCCAATCTTCTGGTACCTCACCTGTATACACAGATACAATATCCCCTTCCAATCTCCTGCCCTCATTGCCCTTTGCCACTCCATGAAGAGGTTTCCTGCATGGGCTGCTGCTGCAGACCTTCCATTACTGTGTCCTCACCTGTTGCCTGGACATGCCTTGGTGGGTTTTGTTGCCATCCGGCAACAGAAGTTTTCAGAGGGGATCTTCCCCCAGTATACTGGAGACTGGGGTGGAGACTAGTGCATGTAGCAGTGCCACACAACTGTAACCTGTACCGGTTCATGAGCTTTCAAGAAACCTGCCCTTTTGCAGTCTTATGGAATCAGTGGACCACATTAATGTTCAATGTTTTAGGCTGCACTTCCTTTTTTGTTACCTGAAAAACCTATTATTGATATTCTGTTTGTACTTCAGTCCCACGGTCCTGATTTACGGGCACCCGGTGCAGAGGGAGGGGGAAGGCAGAGCTCATGAACATGCTCCTGGATCTGGTCAGACTCACTGTAAACAGGTCTAAGCAGCGGGTGACCGAGGGAGTCGTCAGAGCTGACTGTCTGCCCCACACCACGACTACATTCATGGCCAGGTATCCCTGGAGAGGGAGAATGTGGAGTCCATTGAGGCATCATTGAGGCCTTCTTTGCCCATTGGGCCCTGCACGGACCGGGGTGTATTATCGACCCTTTTAATCATGTTTTGATTTGATGTTTTAAGTTTCCTTTCCACTTTGGTTTATTTTGTTTGGCATGGTTCCCCCTCTTTTTAAGAGGCTATCCTTTCCACTTTGCCCCTCAGTTTATTGATTTGGTTTATTCAATTTGCCAAAAGATGCCTTCTAATGTATTTCCTACCTCTTCATCTTTCCACACTCATTTCTCTCCTTACTGCACCATCATGAGGATATACTGGGCCATTTCAGGCAAATGAAAATGTAATGGAGCAGTAATAGTGTGAGCTTCAATTACCTTAGTATGGACTAGCAAAAAGAATAAAGAGAGTGAAGAATTCCTGAAATAGATACAGCAAAAGGTGCTTAGTCAGCATGTGTCCAACCCAATGAGGAAGGAAGGATCCAGGGAATTAAACTGGGCAAGTGAGTTGTCAGGGAAAGAATATCTAGCTAATAGTGATCGTGTTATAATTAGTTTTAACCAATTGCAAAAATTAGACAGAGATAAAGCAAAGTTGAAAATAACCTACAGGAAGATTGAGAGGTCATTTCAATGATTGGAGAAGGGATCCATCTTAGGTGAACTGGAAGCAAGTATCAAAAAGGTAAACTGTACACAAGTAATAGAATCATAGAATCTCTGCAGCACAGAAGGAGGTCATTCAGCCCGTCGAACCTGCACTGACAACAATTCTACCCACATCATATTCTTGCAATCCTACACATTTACCCGGCTAATTCCTGATATTAATGGGTAATTTTGGCCAATCCACCTAACCCGCACATCATTAGATGGTGGAAGGAAACTGGAGCACTCAGAAGAAATCCACGCAGACATAGGGAGAATGTTTAAACTTCAAACAGACAGTGACCCAAGGCCAGAATCAAATCCGGGTCTCTGGCGCTGTGAGGCAGCAGTGCTAACCACTGTGCCACCATGCCGCCCAAAGTTCCACCCAGGCCCTATCCCTGTAACACCACTTATTAAGCCTGCTAATCTCCCTGACACTAAGGGGCGATTTAGCATGGCCAATCAACCTAACCTACACATCTTTGGACTGTGGGAGGAAACCGGAGTACCCAGAGGAAACTCATGCAGACAGTCATGCACCCCTCACCCGCAAAAAGTTTCCTCCCTTTCCTCTTCTATTTCACCTTCATACCAGTTTGTTTTAAACAAGATTTGTCTAATCTCAAATTCAACTAGTTTGTGTTTTAAAAAATCTGTCCACCTTTTTCTCAGTTAATGTTTTTCTCTTTGTCTCATAGTTGTTGGAAATTAGAGGCTGTCTCAGAAATTTTGGTCATTTAGAAATGATCTGTTCTAATGGCATGGTGGCACAATGGTTAGCACTGCTGGCTATAGTGCTAGAGACCCAGGTTTAATTCCAGCCTTGGGTATCACTCCATGTGGAGTTCGCACATTCTCCCTGTGTCTGCATGGTTTTCCTCCAGGTACTTAGGTTTCCTCCCACAGTCCAAAAGACGTGCTGGTTAAGTGGACTGGAAATGCTAAGTTGCCCCTTAGTGTCAGGTGGACCAGCAGGGTAAACGTGTGGGGTTTTGGGGATAGGGCCTGGGTGAGATTGTTGTTAGTGTAAGCTTAATGGACCGAATGGCTTCCTTCTGCATTTAAGGATTCTATGAACTGGAAACTCTTGCAACTCCCTCCCTAACAGCAGTGGGTGTACCTACACCATCGCAGTAGGTCAAGAAGGCAGCTCACCACCACCTTCACAAGGGCAATAAATGCTGGTCTAGCCAGCAATGCCCACGTCCCTAAGGAGAACACAAGGAAGGTAAATAGTTGGTTTTAAAATTCAACTGGTTCTTTCCTTTTGAGAATTTAAAAGAACATTACAAGACATCCATTGTCTCATCCACCCAAGTAAATACCTCATACCTCAAAGTCAAGGGCCAAGGCTCCTCAGCAGATTCACTCTTTCTGCAACTTAGTCCTCTATCTTAATTCACACACTCCACATGAATTTCACCTCAGGAAGATGTTAGAAATTTATTGAGTAGCTTTGCTTCAAATACTTTACCTTTGACCTTTGAGCAGAAACCACCAAAGACTAACGAATAATGGTGCTCAGGGCAGCTGCTGAATAATGTAAGGCATCCTGGGAAATTAGCTAGACTGAGCCTGCTCAGTCTGCACACTCCAAATTCAGCTCAGAGTCCTGGGCAAAAATAACAAACCTTTGGGGAGAGATCGAGGCCGTTAAGTAAAATTTAAGGCACAAAGTACGATACAACGGAATAAATGTGATCATATAATGAAATACATAATTTTTTTAAAAAAAATTGGTTAACTCTAATGGAGCCAGAAAATCCCATTACTGAGGGATAATTGTGAGAATCCAGCCGAGAGATGAGCATGATGTGAATAGAGGGATTTACGATAAAAAGTTGACACAGGAAATGTAATAAAAGCATCAGAGCAGGAAGTGAAGTATTACTGACAGGAAATGCATATAGCTTAAATATATCTTTTTTTATCCCATTCATGGGAGATGGGTGTTGCTGGCTGGCCAGCATTTATTGCACATCCTTAATTGCCAAAGGGCAGTAGAAGGTCAGCCACATTGCTGTGGCTCTGGAGTCACATGTAGGCCACTCCAGGTAAGGACAGCAGATTTCCTTCCCTAAAGGACATTAGTGAACCATAGAACATAGAACATAGAACATTACAGCGCAGAACAGGCCCTTCGGCCCACGATGTTGCGCCGACCAGTTAAAAAAAAAACAATGATCCACTAATCTAAACCAATCCCTTTTCGTCCAGATGGGTTTTTCCGATAATGGTTCCATGCTCATCAGTAGATTCTCAATTTTTTAATGAATGAATTCAAATTTCACCATCTGCCACAGTGGGATTTGAACCCAGGTTCCCGGAACATTAGCTGAGTTTCTGGATGAATAGTCTAGCGATAATACCACTTGGCCATCGCCTCCCTATCTTTTAAAGATATTGAGAAGTGATGTTTAATCAATTTCGTAAGTATGATGCAAGAGGCTGCATGTTCCGTCCTTTAAAAAGTTTAAAGTTTATTTATTAGTCACAAGTAAGGCTGACATTAACACTGCAATGAAGTTACTGTGAAACTACCCTAGTTGCCACACTTCGGCACCTGTTTGGGTCAATGCACCTAACCAGCACGTCTTTCAGACTGAGAGGGGAAACCGGAGCATCCGGAGAAAACCCACACACAGAAATGGGGAGAACATGCAAGCTCCACACAGACAGTGACCCAAGCTGGGAATCGAACCTGGGTCCCTGGTGCTGTGAGGCAGCAGTGCTGACCACTGTGCCACCGTGCCATGAGAGAGTGAAAGAATACAATTCCCCTTACGGCCTCTGAGATCCTGGCTGAGAAACAGGGCTCATTCTTGCCCATTTTTCCCCTGCACAGCATTTCAAAATGGTGCCCACAGCTCCCCCAGTGCCTGCTGGACCCAGGTGCTGAATGTCATGTTGGTGCAGCCATAAGCACATCTGCAGTGAACATCTGTCAGAGCTGTTCCACGCAGAAAGATCATGACTCCAATCACTGTGACACAGGCTCAATGAATTTTCAGGTTCACACTCTAGCTGACGCCCTCACTTCACCACACACAGCTGAAATAGCACCACCAGCAGCAGGAAGGACCCACCCAAAACCATTTAAAGGGACCAGCAACAACGTCAAGATTCAATGCTGGCTCATTTCATCTGACTGGGTGGCACAGTGGTTGCCTCACAGCACTAGGGACCGTGGTTCAATTCCAGCTTTGAGTATCTGTTTGGAGTTTGCACATTCTCCCTGTGTCTGTGTGGGTTTCCTCTGGGTACTCCTGTTTTCCTCTCACGCTCCAAAGATGAGCAGGTTAGGGGTATTGGCCATGATCAACGCCTGGAGTTATGGGGACAGGGAAGGGGGTTGGGCCTAGGTAAGATGCTCTTTCAGAGGTAGAATCATAGAATTCTTACAGTGCAGAAGGAGGCCATTTGTCCCATTGAGTCTGCACTGACCACAATCTCACACAGGCCCTATTCCCGTAACCCCTCATAGAACATAGAACAGTACAGCACAGTACAGGCCCTTCAGCCCTCAATGTTGTGCCAAGCTATGTTCAAACCCAAGATCAAGCTATCCCACTCCCTATCATTCTGGAGTGCTCCATGTGTCTATCCAATAACCGTTTGAAAGTTCCTAAAGTGTCTGACTCCTCTATCACAGCAGGCAGTGCATTCCACACCCCAACCACTCTGAGTAAAGAATCTACCTTGGACATCCCTCCTATATCTCCCACCATGAACCTTATAGTTAGGCCTCCTAGTAACAGCTACATCCACCCGAGGAAATAGCCTCTGCACATCCACTCTATCTATCCCTTCCTCATCATCTTATAACCCTCTATTAAATCGCCTCTCATCCTCCTCCGCTCCAAAGAGAAAAGCCCCAGTGCCCTCAACCTTTCCTCATAAGACCTACTCTCCAAACCAGGCAGCATCCTGGTAAATCTCCTCTGCACTCTCTCTCTTCCACGTCCTTCTTATAGTGAGGTGACCAGAACTGCACACAATATTCCAAATGTGGTCTCACCAACATCCTGTATAGTTGCAGCATAACCCCACGGCTCTTAAACTCAAACCCCCTGTTAATAAACGCTAAAACACTATAAGCCTTCTTCATGACTCTATCCATGGCAACCTTCAGAGATCTGTGGATATGAACCCCAAGACCTCTCTGTTCCTTCACATTCCTCAGAACCCTGCCGTTGACCCTGTAATCCACATTCAAGTTTGTCCTAACAAAATGAATCACCTCGCACTTATCAGGGTTAAGCTCCATCTGCCACTTTTCGGCCTAGCTCTGCATCCTATCAATGTCTCTTTGCAGCCTGCAAGAGCCCGCCACCTCATCCATTACTCCACCAATCTTGGTGTCATCAGCAAATTACTAACCCACCCTTCAGCCCCCTCTTCCAAGTCATTGAAAAAAAAATCATAAATAGCAGAGGACCCAGCACTGACCCCTGTGGTACACCACTGGTGACTGGCCTCCAGCCTGAAAATGTTCCCTCCATCACCACCTCTGACTTCTATGATACAGCCAGTTACTTATCCAATTAGCTAAATTTCCTTCTATCCTACACCTCCTTATCTTCTTCATGAGCCTACCATGGGGAACTTTATCAAACGCCTTACTAAAATCCATGTATACGACATCAACTGTTCTACCTTCGTCTACACACTTAGTTACCTCCTCAAAGAATTCAATCAAATTTGAGAGTCAAGACTTACCCCTCACGAAATCATGCTGACTATCCCTGATTAAACTGCATCTTTCCAAATGGTCATAAATCCTATCCCTCAGGACCCTTTCCATTAACTTACTGACCACCGAAGTAAGACTAACTGGCCTAGAATTACCAGGGTCATTCCTATTTCCTTTCTTGAAGGGAGGAACAACATTCGCCACTCTCCAGTCCTCTGGCACAATCCCCGTGGACTGCGAGGACCCAAAGATCAAAGCTAAAGCCTCTGCAATCTCATCCCTTGCCTCCCAAAGTATCCTAGGATATGTCCCATGTGGCCCAGGCGACTTATCGACCCTCAGGTTTTTCAAAATTGCTAATACATCTTCCCTCAGAACATCTACCTCCTCCTATCAGCCTGTATCACGCACTCATCCTCAAAAACATGGCTCCTCTCCTTAGTGAACACTGAAGAAATGTATTCATTCAATGCCATACCTCTCTCTTCTGACACCAAGCACAAGTTCCCACTACTATCCTTGACTGGCCCTAACCTCACCCTGGTCATTCTTTTATTTCTCATCTAAGAGTAAAAAGCATTGGGGTTTTCTTTTATCCGACCTGCCAAGGATTTCTCATGGCCCCCTCCTAGCTCTCCTAAGCCCTTTGTTTAACTCATTCCTAGCTACCTTGTCACCCTCAAGTGACCCAACTGAACCTCGTTTTTTCATCCTTACATACGCTTCCTTTTTCCTTTTAACAAGACATTCAACCTCCTTTGTGAACCATGGCTCCCTCACTTGGCCATATCCTCCCTGCCTGCCAGGGACATACCTATCAAGGACACGCAGTATTTGTTCCTTGAGAAAGCTCCACTTTTCGTTTGTGCCCATACCTGACAGTTTCTGCTCCCATCTTATGCTCCCTAATTCTTGCTTAATCGCATCATAATTACCCCTGCCCCAATTATAAACCTTGCCCTGTCATGTGACCCTATCCCTCTCCATTGCAATAATGAAAGACACTGAATTGTGGTCACTATCTCCAAAGTGCTCTCCCACAAACAAATCTAACACTTGACCCTTTTCATTACCCAGTACCATGTCCAATGTGGCCCCATCTCTTGTCAGCTTATCCACATATTGTGTCAGGAAACCCTCCTGCACACACTGTGCAAAAAGTGTCCCATCCGAACTATTCAACCTATTAAGGTTCCAATCAATATTTGGAAAGTTAAAGTCTCCCATGATAACTACCCTGTGACATTCACACCTATCCATAATCTGCTTTGCCATTTCCTCCTCCACATCTCTATTACTATTTGGGGGCCTACAGAAAACTCCTAACAACATGACCGATCCTTTCCTATTTCTAACTTCTGCCCATATTACCTCAGTAGGCAGATCGCCCTTGAAATGCCTTTCAGCAGTTGTTAAACTGTCCTTGATTAACAATGCTACTCCTCCACCTCTTTTACTTCCTTCCCTACTCTTACTGAAACATCTATACCCCAGAACTGCCGACAACCATTCTTGTCTAACCATGTCTCCGTAATAGCCACAACGTCATAGTCCCAAGTACCAATCCACGCTCCAAGTTCACCTACCTTATTCCTGATGCTCCTTGCATTGAAGTATACACTTCAACCCACCATCCTGACTGCCTGTAAACTCCTGAGACCTTGATACCTTCCCCAGTACCTCGTGACCCTCAACACTGGCATTTGGACTACATCTCATTTTCCCATCCCCCTGACAAATTAGTTTAACCTCCCCGACCCCGAAGAGCAGATGCAAATTTCCCTCCCAGGATATTGGTGCCCCTCTGGTTCAGGTGCAAACCATCCTGTTTGTAGAGGTCTCACCTTCCCCAGAATGTGCTCCAATCATCCATGTAAATGAAACCCTCTCTCCTACACCATCCCTGCAGCCACATGTTTATCTGCACCCTCTGCCTGTTCCTCAACTCACTAGCACGTGGCACCGGCAACAAACCAGAGATGATAACATGCTATGTCCTGGCTCTCAGTTTCCATCCTAGCTCCCCAAATTCCTGTTTTAAATCCCCATCCCTTCTTCCACCTACGTCGTTGGTACCGACCTGCGACTGATCCCCCTCCCTCTTAAGGATGTTGAAAACATGGTCCGAAACACCACGGACTCTTGCACCCGAGAGGCAGCATGCCATCCGTGAATCTCTTTTGCTGTGGCAGAACCTCCTATCTGTCCCTCTAACAATCGTGTCCCCAATTACTATTGCTCTCCTGCTCTTCTCCCTTCCCTGCTGAGGCACAGGGACAGACTCAGTGCTAGAGGTCACTCTGGCTTACCACTGGTAGGTCATCCTTCTCAACAGTATCCAACGCGGAATACTTGTTGCTGAGGGGAACAACCACAGGGGATCCCTACACTGGCTTCTTCCTCCTCGCCCCTCTCACTGTCACCCAACTATTTTCATTTTTTGGAGTCTCCAAATCCCTGAAGCTTTTATCTATGATCACCTCTGCCTCCCGAATGATCCGAAGTTCATCCAGCTCCAGTTCCCCAACACGTATCAAGTTGGTGCAGACCTGATGGGCTGAATGGCCTCCTTCTTCACGGATGGGTTTCTATGGACTGTTGTTTCAATTCCACAAGCATTTTATGCTTTCATGCATATTTCAAGTTGCAAGGTAGAGAGAGTGGTACGGCAGACATGCACATGGAAGAACAAGCGAGACCAGATCCACCCAGTGTATTCAGGGAGCAATTATCTTCCCGGAACCTGAGAGAATAAGAGTGTGGGAGAGGTCAACACTTCAGTAGGGATGTCCTCAGTGATATCTGCCACGTTAAGTCAGGGTGAGGAGCAGATTGCCAATGCCTGTGAACATGCCTGTAGTGATGAACCTTTCTGCATCTGGCTTGTTCTGGGCTGGAACTGAAGATGTTTAACATGCACTGTTTCACAGGGCAAGTCACTGAGGCCCTCCAGTTACATTACACTGCCTCTTGCCAGAGAGAAGCAGGTTGAACGAGCCCACAGCATTGGGCTGATAGTGGAGATCCTCATGCTGCAGGTTACCATTGACAACATACACATCACTGTGGGAGCCACATGTCATCTCTGACCTATGCCAGAACTGAAAGGAATTCTAATCTCTCAACGCCCAGCTAGTGTGTGACCATAGGCAGCAAATGGGGCTGGTCAATGCCCGCCCTATATCCTGCCAGCAGCAAATGTGCTTTCACCTTGTGGCAATCTATTGTGCTATCTGAGCCATCGACACAAACTCAACCAACCAAGCAACTGGCTGACATGCGCCAGCCATGGGCAACATGACTCTGGTTTCCAAGTGCACAATAATAACCAAGCTGCCAGGCAAAACAGTGCTGAAGCAAACCATTTCCATGCTAAAACAATGCTCTGGTTGCTTGGGCCTCTGTGGAGGAGCCTTGTGGTATTTGGCAGAACCTTTTGTCAGGATTGATTCTGCTACCTTTCCCTTGCTACCAGCTAGATAGGAGCAGGGTCAAAAGGGACCAGAGGAGGAAGAGAGGGAACACGGTGACCTTAGACAACCTCATTCTGCCTGGGCCATCTGTGAAGAACTGTGTATGTGATAACCACAATTAAACTTTCTCTTTCACCAACATTCCTCACTGACCATCACAGTGACAGCAAAATTACAAACAAGCCACCACAATACCAACAGACCAAGTCACATGTACAAATAGAATCATGTCGTATTACTTACAAAACCCAACCACCCTTGCACATTCCTTTTGTTTCCATTGTGTAGGTATCTTTACCCATTCTGGTATTCATATTCAGTGCTACCTGCCTGTCTGCAACATAGCCAGTGGAAAGTGACTTTCAGTGGCGATGGTGCAGATAGTCTTGGAGGATGTCCTCAAACAGCTGTGGTCTAGAAGGCCCATATGAGAACTGCACCATCTCAGTAGCAGTCTGGGCTGTTTAGTTGACAGCAGATAGCAAGGTGTAATCATCCTGAGCTTTCACTGCAGCGAACACATAATGGACAGTGGCAGCTTGTACCTGCATTGGGAGCTGCAACAACAGCCTTCAGACATTGCATCACAAATGAGTCCATAAGTGTGCAGATGCAAACAGCCACAAGTTGGGGTGACACAGTGGTTAGCACTGCTGCCTCATGGCACTGGGGACCCGAGTTCAATTCTGGCTGTAGGTCACTGTGTATGGAGTTTGCATGTTCTCCCCTTGTCTGTGTGGATTACATCTGGATGCTTCAGTTTCCTCCCACAGTCCAAAGATGTGCAAGTTACATTGATTGGCCATGCTAAAATTCCCCAGTGTCCAGTCGACCGTTTGTCAGCTTTGACATGACATGCTGAGATTTTCCAGCATTTTCTCTTTGGGGTTCCAACTTTTCCCTTAGTATCCAAAGGTGTGTAGGTTAGGGGATTAGCAGGGTAAATCCATGAGGTTATGAGGATAGAGCCCGAGTGGGATGCTCTGTTGGAGGGTCAGTGCAGATCTGATGGGCCAAATGGCGTCCTTCTGCCTGTAAAGATTCTCTGAAGTTCCAGGCTGGAAAGGATGGACTCCTAGCTCTGTGCAAAACCTTGTGCCAAGCTGGTGCCAAGCATGGACTCGTCCATGCTCCTTGACACAGACCTGCCAATGCACCAAATGTTTGTTGTGCACACCCACCAATGTCCTTCTGTAATCTGCCGCACTGAAGTGCCCCAGTGTACTGGCTGATATCTATCCCTCAATCCACAGCACAAAAAACACATGATCTGTCCGTTATCCATATTCAAATAAAAATATGTTGGTGGAATATGGATATTTGTCAGTGAGTCTGCAATAACAGGAATGTGTGATGGTTCTGTGTCTTCATCACTATTTTCCTGACGTTTCTCTAAAACCTCATTGCAGCTTTTGTATATCTGAGAGGAGAAAGACTGGGCTTAGGTTGTGGTGCAGTAAGTTCTGCGCACTTACATCATCTGCAGCCTGTAATTTAGAGTTTGGGATGATGTGAGAGGAGGAACCAGGTACAAAGATACTGCCATCTTCAATGGTTTTAGGCCCATCACTCATAGGATGGCCAATTGTGACTAAAAATATTTAGCTAGTCAGGATGGCCCAGCAGTCTAAGGCGCTAAGTTCAGATCGCTGTCTCCTCTGGAGGCGTGGGTTCGAATCCCACTCCTGACAATTACTTTGGGCGGCACGGTGGCACTGCTGCCTCACAGCTCTAGGGATCTTGGTTCAATTCCCGGTTTGGGTCATTGTTCGCGTGGAGTTTGCACATTCTTTCCTTGTCTGCGTGTGTTTTCTCCGACTGCTCCAGTTTCCTCCCACAGTCCAAAGATGCACAGGTTAGGTGCACTGACTATGCAAAATTGTCCCTTCATGTTCTGAGAGGCATAGGTTAGAGAGATTAGTGGGATTAGGAGGATAAGGCCTGGGTGAGATTGTTATCGGCACAGGCTTGATGGGCCATTTGGCATCTTTCTGCACTGTAGGATTCTATGATATTTCTGGACGTTTCATCACATGACTTACCCCCACTGCTCCAGTCAACACATCTATCCTGTGACGCACTGCCGTCCTACACCAATTGGAAAACAAAAAGACTCAACACCCAATTCAATGTTCTCTGGCTGTCAGCCAAATAGCCACTTGTTCCTCAATTTTTGATATTTTTATATCTGGTAAAGAAAACAGTTCAAAGAAAATGTCAACTTTTTTTAATGCCCCAATGGTTTTTCTCCAGGGCTGCAAACTGCAGTGTCCTGGAAATTTATCTTCAATTCCTGGAAACTCCAGGCCAACCCTAGAGGGTTAGCAACCCTAGCCAGTCACCTTGGCATCAGCATTGGGCCATCAGGACACACAGGCCTCCTCTTGAATAGTACTTGCTGCCTCCAGTTGTGGGCTACCTTGACTTGCAAGAGAGAGGATTGTGTGCTGCTGAGTGTGGTGAAATCTGTTTGGCCGATGCAGCTGACACGGTCGAATAGCTGGCAGAATGCGCAAGCTGTAGATGTGAGGCTTGCAGTTGTTGAATGTGAGGTGAAACATATGAATGTAAAGTATAAGACTTGGTTGATTGAGATAGTTGGTAGGTGACTGATGGGGTGTGGTAAATTGAGCAGTGCCAGAGGCCACTGATGCAGTTGGTAGGATATAGTATTTGAAGAGGCATTCGCTGACCAAGGCCACTCATGAGGATCACTGAATGTCACATGGTGCTGTGTCCTGGCCCTCCGGGCTGGACTCCTGGCATTGAACTGCACAGCTATCGGCTCAGAGTCCCTTTTCAACAGATGTTCGGATGGGCAATCTCCTTTCTCTCTGCAGGTAAAGAGCATCCTCCATTCAGGTTTCCAGTGCAACCTCAGTAAACCTTGGAGTCAGTTCATCCTTTGCTGTTCCTTTCCTTACTCTCTCCTACTACAGCCAGCACTTGGTCCAGCCACGATGCCTCTCCCTTGTAAATGATGCAGGCTAGCTTTAAGAGGGGTGGGCTAGCTTTAAGAGATGTTGGCCTCACACAGCATTGACAAATCTGCTAATATACCCAGCCAATGAAGATCATGGAAATGAGCACGTTGCAATAACTGGATGCAATAACAGGTTAATCGTAGATCATAATCCCCACACCTATTTTCAGAGGCTGTTCAATGTAACCCCTCACCTCCTCTGCATTAGAAATGAGTTTATAGAGTGCTTGAGAAAAACTCCGTATGTTAATCACTCTTTCAAAATAACTGGATAAACTGCAGAATAATTCTCAAATATGCAGGGAATGAATTGGCAGAGTTACAGCAACAGGATTTGATTTTACTGAGAAAATTTGATAAGTAAAGGATTGTCCTTTTCAAAGAATCAATTGTTGCAAAAAAAATGCCTGTGTATCTTGTAAAGCAGTTTGCGATACAAGATCAGGAATGTTTCATTAAAATAATTGCAAAACCTACACTGCCCTCCTCAAACTGAATTTGGAACATCACTATCAGCACACTAGATAATCCATCCAAAATAACATAATTTCATTGGCAGAAATGAACAAGATAAAGCTTCTTCTTTCAAATTATTTGCACACCCATTTTCTTAGCAGTAGGTTATTATTTCTCTGTCTCATTTATTTTACTTAATTCAGATTACTATTTTGTTCACTTTTTTTAAGCACAAATATGATTCTCAACATTGTACACTCTTGAAACTTCAAATCAAATGGAACATGTTGCAATTAGGGATGGGAAATAAATGTTGACCTAACCAGCGATGCCCAGCACAGTGGTTAGCACTGCTGTGTCACAGCACCATGGACCTGGGTTCAAACCCCTCCTCGGGTGACTGTGTGGAGTTTGCACATTCTTCTCGTATCTGGTTTCCTCCAGGTGCTCTGGTTTCCTCCCACACTCCAAAGACGTGAGGGTTAGATTGATTGGCCATGCTAAATTGCTTCTTAGTTGTCAGGGAGATTAGAAAGATAATGGAAAATGGTCCTTGTTGTCCAGGATCTTGCCATTAATCTCAATCAATAGGGCGAGTGGGTGCTGTGGGAGCTGGTTAGAAAAAGACCTCAGTTTTCTGGGTGTTTGTGAAGGGCTTGTTCCCACACATGCTTCCGAGAAGGAGTTGACAATTAGCTGGAGCTCAGTTTCTGAGTGAGTGCACACACAAGCATCATCTTCACAATGAAACTCAATGACTGAGTTTGGAGGGAAAGCAGCATAGGCTGGAATGGTTTCCTCCCACACTCCAAAAGATGTGCAGCTTAGGTGGATTGGTCATGCTAAGTTGACTCTTAGTGTCAGGGGACCAGCAGGATAAATATATGAGGTTACAGGGAGAGGGCCTAGGTGGGATTGTGTTCAGTGCAGACTCGGTGGGCCAAATGGCCTCCTTCTGCACTGTAAGAATTCTACGATTCTATGAAATTATAGAGATAGGGCCTGGGTGGGATTGTTGTGGGTGCAGGCTGAATGGCCACTTTCTGCACTGTAAGTTATTTTATGATTCAATGAATATAAAATGTTTCCAGCCAGCCTAGTGTCTGAAAGAGACATATGGGTTGACTATTTAAATGTCAGACCAGATTTACCAACCCCGGCATCAGGGAAATAATTTAAACAGTTGCACGACTGAATTTTGTGTTTGCATGGGAAAAAAAGGGGTGTCCTTGAAGCTCATTCATTATCAGAGATGGTCAAAGCTTTGGCTGTTTGAAAGTGATCTATGCAGCAGACTGTCATACTGACTCCAACAGCTTCGCATTTAGGAGATAAACTGCAAACAGTTACATCCACCTTCTGCAGATGGAATGGGAATGTAACAGCAAGACTTTCCACAGAATGAACTGGGAACTTTTATCTTGAATCCTGTTTATTGGCCCCTCCCGAAGACAAAGTGATGATCTGGAATGTGCTGTCTGAAAGGGAGGTAGAGGCAAACTCAATAGTGAGTTTCCGGAGGAAATTGGATAAATGGTTGAAAAGGAGAGAGTTGCAAGCTACAAGGAAAGAGCTGAGGAGTGGGACTAATTAGATAGCATTGGCAGAGTGGACCGAATGGCCTTCTTTCCTCATGTAAGAATCTATTTATAAGCATTCAAACTCATTCATGTACTTGCAGAGTAGAAAAGATGACCTTCAGATGTAATGGTAGTCTCGATGGGTCGATGGGATGTGTGGCAATGGGTGAAAGAGGCAAATGAGCAGCCTTGCAGACAAGAAGCAATTTAAAGATAAAGGTTGAACAAAATAGGTCTTTTGTTCAAACCACAGAACGATACCCTCAAAAGCGTCTCTCCAAAGCAGCTTGTAACAAGAGGGAACTTTTCTCCTGGATGTGCTATCGCTGGCAAATACTTCACTCAGCATATCATTTAAGATAGAGAGAATCCATGCAATACATTAGGGAAAGGGAGATCTCCAGAGTTTTCCTGGCCTTTCCTTCATCCCAAGTCTCACGTTCTTTAAACTTGAAATGAAAGGTGTCAATGGTGATTCCTCATGGAGATCATTGAAAGTCAGGTAGCTGGGAATTTCATGACAACTGTTGTGAAGAAGCCATGAGGAAATCCAGGCTCTATTCCAATGTAAGATCTCAGCCCCTCTCTGAAGAAAACTAATAGGCTGTGTTGTTAAAATCCTATTACAGTGGGAGCTACATTACTAGTTATCAAATTAAACTGCAGTAAAATCAGTAATGGAGAGAACAGAAACTGCTGACTCTGAACACCACGAGTCAGCCTTCACATCCAATATAACATCAGTCTGCTGATACTTTCCAATCACGTTCCACTTAAAGAGTATAAACAGTGCAGTCAAACATACAGAATCTCAATGATTGTCAAACATTAACAGGCAGATGCATTTTGGAGGATAATATTTGGCCCACAAAGGATCATGTCAGCTGTGGTTGAGTGGAAGCACGCTCCTCTCTGAGTCAGAAGGTTGTGGATTCAGTTTATACTCCAGACAACTGAACACATCATCTGGGCTGACACTCCAGTGCAGTACTGAGGAAGTAGTGCAGTGTCAGAGAAGCATGTGCGGGAACAAGCCCTTCACAAACACCCAGAAAACTAAGGTCTTTTTCTAACCAGCTCCCACAGCACCCACTCCCCCTATCGATTGAGATTAATGGCAAGATCCTGGACAACAAGGACCATTTTCCATTATCTTTCTAATCTCCCTGACACTAAGAAGTAATTTAGCATGGCCAATCAATCTAACCCTCACGTCTTTGGTGTGTGGGAGGAAACCAGATGAGATGGTACACCAAAACTTAGCCTGCTCTGAGGGTAGCACAGTGGCACAGTGGTTAGCACTGCTGCCTCAAACTGCCAGGAAGCTGGATTTGATTCCTGACTCAGGTCGCTCTCTGTGTGGAGTTAGCATATTCACCCTATTTCTGCTTGGGTTTCCTTCATGTGCTCCGTTTTCCTCCCACAGTCCAAAGATGTGCTGGTTAGGTGCATTGGCCATGCTAAATTGTCTCTTAGTATACCCAAACAGGTGGTGACAAGAGGACTTTCACAGTAAATTCATGTAAGCCTACTTGTGACACTAATAAATAAACTTCAAATACTCAGGGAGACACAAAGTATCCCCGTGCCACTATTCAAAGAACAGCAGGTAATCCTACCTGCATTAATCCCCACCAATATTCATCCCTCATACTAAACACATCCAACACCAATAAAAACATGTTATTGGGTAACAACGCAATTTTGCTCTTTGTGGGATCTTGCTGTGTGTAACATTTTCCAACATTGCAACAGTGACAGAGTATCACTTAAAATGTTCTTAATCAGTTGTAAAGTTCTGGATGGTTCGTTATCAATGCATGATTTGTTTGGAGGAGCGTGTGAAAATGATCGCAATGAAAGTATTAATCAAAAGAGAGCAAGGCAACATCATCTGTTGTATACAGTCGCTTAAAGCCACAATTGTTCCCACACTTTCCGTTGCTACATATTTCTGTGGTAATAATTTGCCTTGAATAGCATTTAAGGCACTGTAGGAAGATTCAAGGTACATCTCACACATATATTTCTTCACGTCTGATCTTTGCTTGGTGCATATGGAAGCTCCCAATGGATGGGACAACAGTAATGCGAGCTTGAATTTATATACTGCATTTATCTAGCACCATTAAGAAATGGAATGTCCCAAGGTGCTTGGCAGGGCATTATAGAAAAGCAATTTGCACGCAACCACAGAGAAGACAAGAGGCCCAGAGACCAAAAGCTTATTCAGAGAGGTAGCTTTTAAGGAGTTTCTTGAAGGAAGAAGAGAAGGGGAAAGATATAGATTGGCAATTCTATAGCTTAGTCCCCTTGGCAGCTGAAGGCACCAAGAGATTAAAATCATGGATGTTCAATAGGTCAGCGTTTGTGGATCGTAAGGATCTGGGAGTGGGAGTGGAGAGGCTGAAGAAGATGACAGAGATAAGGTAGGGCGAGGCCATGGAGCGAGGGCGGGGCGAGGCCATGGAGTACATTGAAAGCAAGGGTGAGGATTTTAAAATGGAGGTGTTGCTTGACTGGGAATCAAAAGAACATCAGAACTCGATTGGGCTATTTAGCCTCACAAGGTTGATCTGCCGTTCACTGAGAGCATGGCTGATTTGCAGCCTAATTACGGATACTTTGTCCCATATCCTTTCCTATCTTTGGAAAATGGAAATCTGTCAACTCAGGTTCAAAATCAACAACTGATCTCACCTCTTTTGTTAAATGGAGAAGTGAATTTGAAACCATCTGTTCTTCACACCAGGAAAGGCCACTCAGGCCAAATCCATTCTACTAGCCCATGCACCTAGATGAATGGAGACTTACATTACCTTGAAGGCAGCCCACGAACAGTCAGCTCTCTCCTCTCTGACAGATAGAAACAAATCAATAGAGAGGCTGCCAGCAGACAAGCCAACTTCTTCACAAAAGCCAGGTCACCTGCTTTAGAAGTAGTTTACAAAACACATTAATACTCCAACGTATTTCTTACGTGCAGGTTGACCCATGAAGATAAGGAAATTGAAAATCAGAAGGAATGTTGCCCTTGAGCGATTCTAGTTTCCCCAGTTATTGCCTAGCCTGAGGCCAACAACTGTATAAACCAGACAACAGCAAAGATAACCTCTCACTCACAATCAGTGTTTAACATGGGCTAAACTGAAGCTGGATGTGCTGTCTGGTAGGGAAGGAAGGTCAGTCAAAAACTGGACAATGACTTCATGTAAATAGGGTCTTTGGGTTTATTGTCTTTACAACCCCTTAGAGAGTTATTGATTTATTCTAATCCTCCACAAGTAAGGATGAGTACAACAGAAAACACTTGTCCGGATGAGTGCAGCTGGCTACAACACTCAAGAAATTTGCTGTCATTGGGGAATGCAGCCCAAACACCACCTCAAGCATTCACTAACCCCCCCCCTCCCCCCACCCCAGCCTCCCTCACCACCTGTGCATTGTGGTTGCAGTGTTTACTAGCCACAGGACACACTGCACCAAATCACCAAGTCCTCATCTGGTGTACTTCTCAAACCCACAATTCCTGCCACCCAGAAGAACAAAGGCAGCAGGAGCCACGAAAACACTATTACCTCAGTGTTCTTTTAAGGACAACACAGAAGAAGTGGGTAACCTCTTTGAGGCACCAATTGGGACTGAGAGTGGGTAATCACCCCAAGGATTGGAGCTCTGTCTTAGGCAGAAGACATACTGAAGTCGTGTAGCAGATACATAGGGACTAGGGGAGGGGGCTGCTGGTCTCTGTACAGTTTTTCATTTTTACCTTTTGTATTCCTGACAACCTACAGATTCATTTTGAAGTCACACCCCTTGGCCCTGAACTTTTTTTTCAACTATTTACAGGATGTGGGTGTCGCTGGCTGGACCAGCATTTATTGCCCATCCCAAGTTGCCGTTGAGGAGGTAGTAGTGAACTGCCTTCTTGAACCATTGCAGTCCCTGATGTGCAGGTACATCCACAGTGCTGTTAGATTCAGCGACAGTGAAGGAACGGTGCTATATTTCCAAAATGAGTATGTTTTTCAAAATCTTACATCTTTTAACAGCATCTTTCCCCAGCTGACAGCGTAAGAACCTGAAGATAAGAAAACTGCTGGAGTATATTTCCTGAGCCCTCACCTTTTGTAGTCATGAGTGATAATGTTCATTTATAAGAAAGCGTATTAAAACTACCTTTAATGATTTGGTAGCAGTGCGATGTTCTATTTATGCCACAGATGATTAAATTTTAAATCCAATTTGAAATAGAAGCATTTAAATGACTATTCATCACAGTTTGTTCCATTTTTAAATGTTAATGTTGAATGATCTGAAAGCTGGCCACCCTCCCCCCCCAGTCTATTCAGACAACACAGAGGCTGGATTGTAATACGTGGACCAAGTGGATTTGGAAGAGAGTGGAGGTATTAAAACCTGAGAAATTGACAGCCCATCAGGAAACCAGCTCCAACCCTCTGATTTCCACATTTAACAACAGTCTTAGGCTGCATGCGAGCAACCCCCTTGGGAGAGGCAGGCTGTCACTTATTATATGTTAATCACTCAAATACGGTGATTGTTAAAATAACTTCTGCAATTTAACCATAGATTTCCTGGGAACTCAGCACTGAAACTAAGACAAGAACGCAGTGTTAACTGACAGGACTGAAAACTTGATGGGGAAATGTACTAATAAGAATTGAACCCGGCCTTCCTCGTCTGCTGGTGTGAAGGACTGTGTTCACAGGGCTTGTCCAAAGAAGTATTCTTGACAATGCTGAAGATTTGTAATGTTGGAGGTTTTTATGTCTGATTGACATGGTGAGCTCTGATCAATTGGATCAGCATGGGTGTCAATTAAGTTGGGAGACTTTAGATCTCAAATAAGGATCAAGACGGCCATCAGGAGGAGAAGGAGCAGCCAATGCATCAACAGCCTGTTACTCACAAAGCTGGACAGTCCCATAGGGGAGAGGGGATGAGCAGCATGTACAACTCACTGGAAGCCAAAGCCAGCACACAGATAATACAGAGGGTCAGCTTCTCCAACATGTCAGACACCAGACTGTCAGGAGACTCCTGGTCTAATATCAGGTGGTGGCAGAAATTTACAGCCTGTTGGAACGAGACCTGCCGCCAGGAGGAATTGGTGGTCACACTCTACCCAGTGGCTATGTCAAAGTTTCCATCAACCTCAATTTCTCTGTCCTGGATTCTTCCAGGTCTTTGACAGAGATATTTGCAGCATTTCACACTCAAGACGCCCACAAATACGCAAGCCAGGTGATTGATGGTTTATTTGCCAAGTCCAGCAATTATGCCAACATTGTTTATGGTGACACTGTCAGAGTAAGGGCACTGACCAGCTTCCTACAGGGCAGGGTGGCATTGACACACATATGAAACACTCATTGTTCACCGAGAGTATTTTTTTTAAAACATCAGACACAAGGGCTTCCACTCAATGTACAATTGGGAATGCAACCATAGAATCATAGAGGTTTACAGCATGGAAACAGGCCCTTTGGCCCAACTTGTCCACGCTGCCTGGTTTTTACCACTAAGCTAGCCCCAGTTGCCCGCATTTGGCCCGTATCCTCTTTACCCATTTTACCCACATAACTGTCTAAATGCTTTTTCCGGGTACGGAACTGGATTGTCAGGTGATACAACAGGATATAGATAGGTTGGTGCAGTGGGCAGATAGGTGGCAGATGGAATTTAATCCTGACAAATGCGAGGTGATGCATTTTGGATGGAATAATGCAGAGAGGAGCTATGTGATAAAAGGTAGGCCGATTAGGAGTATAGACATACAGAGGGACCTGGGAGTGCAGGTTCACAAATCCATGAAGGTTGCGTCACAAGTGGAGAAGGTTGTTAGGAAGGTTTATGGGATGTTAGCCTTTATAGGAAGGGGCATAGAGTATAAAAGCTGCCGTCTAATGCTTCAGTTGTACAGAACGTTGGTTAGACCGCATTTGGAGTACTGCGTCCAGTTCTGGTCACCTTACTACCGGAAGGACGTGGAGTCTCTGGAAAGGGTGCAGAGGAGGTTTACCAGGATGTTGCCTGGCATGGGGGGACTGGGTTACGAGGAGAGATTGAAGAAACTGGGACTATTCTCCTTGGAAAGACGGAGATTGAGAGGGGACATGATAGAAGTATATAAGATACTGAAGGGAATAGATAGAGTTAATAGTGAGAGACTGCTCCCTAGACTGGGTACGAACACGAGAGGTCATCATTTAAGGGTGAGGGGGGGGAGGTATAATTTGGAGGTGAGAAGAAGGTTCTTTACGCAGAGAGTTGTGGGGGTCTGGAACGCGCTACCGAGTAGGGTGGTGGAGGCAGGAACATTGGACTCGTTTAAGATGCAGTTAGTTAGGCACATGAGTGAAACGAGAATGGACGGATATGGTAGGGGCTATTAAATAGGGTTAAACCTCAGGAGACACCGGAAGGGCAGGCTGTATGATTAATATTTTTTATCTTTATTCCACAGGTGGAGGTCCACCTCGTGTCAAGCGAGGGGCATGCACACGGTGGGTCGTGCGTGGGCTGCTCTTGGAAGTCCAGGAGTGGCCTAGTATTTCATGTCGGTGTGTGTGCTTGATCCTGGACCGGTAGACGGGCGCCGCAACAGCTCAGTGACTATCACTGCTGGCTGTGCAGACACATGGATTTGGGCCTGTGTCTGTGGGAGTTTGCGCATTCTCCCTGTGGTTGCGTGGGTTTCCTCCGGGCGCTCCGGTTTCCTCCCACACCCCAAAGATGTGCTCTTAGGCTGATCGGTTTTACCAAATTGACACTATTCTCCCCTGAATCTGGCTAAGTTAGGGGTTCCACTCGTAGACATGCAGGGTAGAATAGGTGTAGGGTGATGCGGCGGCGCGGGCTCGTTGGGCCGAAGGGCCTGTTTCCCGTGCTGGATTGTCCTTTGTTCTTTGTTCTTTAAAATTGTACTTGCCTCTACTACTGTCTCTGGCAGCTCATTCCAGACAATCACCATCCTCTGGGTGAAAAAGCATCCCTCTGGACCCTTTTGTATCCCTTCCCTCCCACCTTAAATCTATGCCCTTTAGTTTTACACTCCCCTACCTTTGGGAAAAGATGTTGACTATCTACCCTATCTATGCCCCTCATTATTTTATACACCTCTATAAGATCATTCCCAAGCTTCCTACGCTCCAGGGAAAAAAAGTCCCATCTATCCAGCCTCTCCTTAAAGTCCCACCACTAAAAGATCTTTACATACACATGTACAAGATTCCAGCTGCTATGATGCTTTCGTCCAGTAGCAATTCCCTCCCAAAGCCCTGGACAGAGTTACTGGCTGGTTGCTCACAAGGAAAGGATAACACAGGATGGTTGCAGCACAGAAGGAAGCTGCTTGGCTCACTGTGCCTGAACTATACTACCCACTTAAATGTAACTGATGGCACCTCTGAGGTACCTGAGGAATGAGACCCAGGAGTACTGCAGTGCTTGCCACCACAATACACATTTTTAAACAAACTATTGAAATGCTGAAACTACATTTCAGGTATATAGACATGCATATACCTGCAAGGTAAGCTGAAGTGAGGAGTGATGTGCTGGACTATATATTGGCCTATTGTTGTGAGACTTCTTACTCTATGTATTGGAAGGCAGAGTGAGGGGTTTTGGGTGGTATACACATCAGGATGTTGATGAATGTACTCACCTTTTTTCATTGCTTAGGTTATTAAACCACTTTCGGCATTGGCTCGACACACTTCTGTTGCTAACCTCATGGACAACTCTAGCCATGCATTCTTTGTTTTACCTGCTTACAGTAAAGAACAGCATCTCCCTGTGGGGCCCTTTAGACCCCTGCAAAGAGGCACCTTCACTTCATGAATGAACACAAAAGATAATTATTAATGAGAATTGTACAACAGCTCATAGCTATAGCCAGCTCCCAAAATGTCTCTTTGCCAAAGAGGGCTCCACCCCCTGGAGTGATTCTTCTGAGTTCCGATTGGTCTCCCAAGCCAGGTGACCCTTACTCTGCTGTGTTGCCCTTAAAAGGACAATCACCACAAGCCCACAGTGCCAGATGCAGGGAGGCATCACTATAATGAGGCACAGCCTTTTAATATTTGGGCTCCATTTTGTTAATTCCTTCTGTGTGCTCTTGATCCAATCTCTATTGAATTGCATGTTTAAAAACAGGAGAAACAGGAGCAAGATTACCGATACATCCTGTCAAGCCTGCTTTGCCGATCAATACATCATGGCTTATCTGTTGAAACTCCACTTATCCATCCATTCCTCATATCTCTTGGTTCCCTTAGAGACCAGTAATCTGTCTTTTTCAGCTTTAAATATTTTCAATAATGGAGCACACACTGTCTTCTGGAATAGAAGATAGGGTGGCACAGTGGTTAGCACTGCTGCCTCACAGTGCCAGGGACCTGGGTTTGATTCCCGGCTTTGGTCACTGGCTGGGCAGAGTCTGCATGTTCTCCCCGTGTCTGCGTGGGTTTCCTCCGAGTGCTCCGGTTTCTCCCCACAATCCAAAAAATGCGCTGGTTAGGTGCATTGACCATGCTAAATTCTCCCTCAGTGTACCCGAACAGGTGTTACAGCATGGCGACTAGGGGATTTTCACATTAACTTCATTGCAGTGATTTTGCAAGACTATTTGTTCTCTAATAAACTAAAACAAAACTAAACTACAGATTTCCAAAGAGTTACAAACCTCCGAGTGAATATAAAATGATCATCCCCTTAACCTGAGACAGTGCCATGTTCTAGATTCTTCAGTCAGGAGAACCAAAAGTGTATACATCATCAAGCCCCTTCAGAATCTTGTATGTTTCAATGTTATAACCCCTCGTTCAGCAAAGCTCCGGAGAGCAAAGACCTAATTTACTCAGTCCCTCCTTGTAGGACAACCCTCACAACCCGGAGACTAATCTAGTAACCCATCACTGCACCATCTCCAATGTAATCATATCCTTCCTTAAATATGGAGACTAAAACTAAGCATGGCTGGCATGTCCCTCTAAATGCTGGAGATGAAATGCACTCATGCAGGTCAACATTGCATCTACTCATGCAAATTGGCCAGGAAGCCTGGAAGTGATATGATAGTAAAGTGTCTTAGTTAAAGTGCCACTGATAGACACAGTGCACTTTGCTGCACTTACCTACAGTTTCAGATACACTGCCAGACCCCATCACACTTCACTTGGCAATGTGTCTGAATCCTAAAATTCAGCTCTGCGATATCAGATCAGATACGTTCTGGTTAGCATTTATACTCCCAAGTCATGATGCTTCCATTAATAATCTTGCTACAGGCAAGTTATCATGAGGTCTGATGTCAAAGCGTGTGATTGCTTTTATCAATGTCCTCAATGTGCGCCTACTGAAAAGTATGTGTTTATTATAGAAACCCTACAGTGCAGAAGGAGGCCATTCAGCCCATCGAGTCAGCACCAACAACAATTCCACCCAGGCCCAATCCCTGTAATCCCACTTATCTACCATGCTAATCCCCCGACACTAGATTCAATTTAGCATGGCCAATCCACCTAACCTGCACATCATTGGACTGTGGGAGAAAACCGGAGCACCCGGAGGAAACCCACGCAGACACAGAGAGAAAGACAATGACCCGAGGCTGGAAATGAACCCGGATCCCTGGTGCTGTGAGGCAGCAGTACTAACCACTATGCCACCATTACATTTCAACAACAACAACTCATATTTCAAAGCATGTTTAACAGCGTAAAACACCTAATCTGTTTCATAAGAACACCATCAGGGAGAAGGTGGAACTAATACTAAGACGAGTAAGCATCATCTTCGTCAAAGTGGAAGGTTTTAAGGTATGTCTCAGAGGAGAGGGAGGTGGAGTGATTCAAGAAACAGATTCTGGAGTCAGTACAACAATGTACATCAGAGGTGGATAAGGGGCCAGTTTTGGAGTGTAGCTGAAGAACGTGAGTTTTGAAGTTCATTTATTAGTGTCACAAGTAGGTTTACATTAACAGTGCAATGAAGTTACTATGAAATCCGCTAGTCACCACACTCCGGCACCTGATTGGGTACATTGAGGAAGAAATTAGAATGACCAATGCATTTAACCAACATGTCATTCAGACTGTAGGAGGAAACTGGAGCACCCAGAGGAAACACACACAGACATGGGGAGAATGTGCAGATTCCACTCAGACAGTGACCCAAGCTGGGAATCAAAGCCAGTTACCTGGAGCTGTGAGGCAGCAGTGCAAACCACTGTGTCACCGTGCTGCCCTATGACAGAAATGGGAGACCATGGACAAAATAGAATACAAGCATGAGAAATTTATATATTCATATTTATGTGTGTAAATAGTCTATGAAACCAAGAGTTCAACCACAGAAGAATTCAGGCAGAAATAATGTCCCCGACAGCATTGATTTGCCTGTTGGTCAAGGCCTGTTGACTATTAAACCAAGGTTGAATCTGAAGGATTTCCTGCTGTATGTTAATAACCTCTGCATCCTCCTGATGAAGTTTCGTGACATAAAACAACAAGCCATTGCTTACAGTGCAACCTGCAGGAAAAAAATCAGACAGGAATATGTTTCAATCTAAAAATAAATATCAGTTCGTTCATTGAAAAGGTACAGCATTCAGAACACGGCAGCATTAATGTAAATGCAAGAAAATATAAACGGGTCACATAAAAGTTGTCCATTTTGAGTAACAATGAGCAAACTGGGCATTTTCTTTTTGCTAAATTGCCTTTCTTCTCTCTGAAACAGCGATGATTTGGCACACATTTTAAAAGAAAAATAGAAATAGATTTGGAAAGGAAAATTTTCAGGGCGATGGGGAAAAGGCAGGGGAGAGCGCAATGATTGGATGGTTCTTCCAGGACAGCATGATCAGCTTTTAAGCTGGAAAACATCCCAGCCTGCTGCACAGCACTGTACCAAGATAAAAATAATGTCTCCAAGCCACCTAAGGAGACATTAAAGAATGTGATTAGAACATTGGCCAGAGATGTAGGTGTGGTGAAAGAGGGAGAAGTGTACAGAAGGCCAGAGATAGAGAATAGAATTGGGCAAAGGCTGTAGGAGTACGGAGATTGGGAGCAATAAGGCCATGGAGGGATTGAACATAAGTCTAACTGTTGGCATTGGGGTGAGGGTCAGGAAACTGACTAGGTCCCATTCCTTGCCTCAACCTTTCTTTGGCATCACCTATATCGTCTCTCCAGGTTAGAATCACAGAATTGCCCCTCATGTTCCTCGCATCTCATATGTTTTAATCCATGAACTGTACCACATACATGCTCATCACATACCCAAACAGACAGCTGCCAACCTGTCAAATCTCATGCCTTTCCAATGAATTCCTTTTGGTTCAACATCATTCCGTTATTTACAATGGAGTCTGATCATGTTCACACCACAAGGAGAACCACTGAACAGGCTACACAGAGCATTTGGACATCACTGCTTAGACTCCTGACAAGCATTCACCAGTGCATCAATGCAGTGTTTCAGGAGTGTATTGAACTGAGAGTCACAGTTTAGCCTGGGTGTCAATTTAACTGGCACAGCACACAAGTGATGAAAGAAGCCCCCAAAAGGCTGCCATGAATGATGCTGAATTTGAACTGAATGCAGTCCATTGGGACGGTGCCTGATCAGTGATAGCTCATCAGAGACAGAAAGGCATGGGTTTGTACTCAAATGGCCCACTGAGACACAAGTTTGCTGATGACACTGCTGTAGGGGGTCAGATCTCAAACAACGATGAGATGATGTACAGAGAAGATGGAGAACCTGGTGAATTGGTATGATGACAATAATCTCTCCCTCAATGTCAATAAAACAAAGGAGATAGTCATTGATTTCAAGAAGCATAGTGGAGCTCATACCCCTGTCTACATCAACAGGGATGAAGTGGAAATGGCCAATCACTAGGTGTCCAGATCAACAATAACCTTCCTGATCTCTCCACACTGATGCTGTAGTTAAGAAAACCCACCAATATCTCTGCTTTCTCAATGGGCTAAGGAAATTCGGCACCATAGCCACTCTGACTCTCACTACTGTTTACTGGTGCACAATAGAAAGCATCCTTTCTGGATGTATCATAGCTTGGTATGACTCTTACTCTGACCAAGACCACAAGAAATTACAAAGGGTGGTGAATGTAGCCCAGTCCATCACACAAATCAGCCTCCCATCCATTGACTCCGTCAACACTTCCCACTGACTTGGAAAAGTAGCCAGCATACTCAAGGATCACATATACCTGACATTCTCTCTTCCACCTTCTTTCATCGGGAAAAAGATACAAAAGTCTGACATCATATACCAACTGATTCAAGAGCTTCTTCCCTGCTGCCATCAGACTTTTGAATGGACCTACCTTGCGCTAAGTTGATCTTTCTCTACATTCTAGCTATGACTGTAACACTACATTCTGCACCCTCTCCTTTTCTTCTCTCTTATGTACTCTGAATGGTATGTTTTAATAGTGTAGTGAGCAAGAAACTATATTTTTTCGCTGTATCCTTAAATGAGACAGTAATAAATCAAATCAAATCAAAACAATGCCCATCTGTCTCAGAGACTTTATGGTCTTGGGAGAGGGGCAGTAACAAAATCTGTCACTCAGTGGAGC
Organism: Carcharhinus amblyrhynchos; assembly: GCF_965287045.1. Classification (NCBI taxonomy): domain Eukaryota; kingdom Metazoa; phylum Chordata; class Chondrichthyes; order Carcharhiniformes; family Carcharhinidae; genus Carcharhinus; species Carcharhinus amblyrhynchos. Next base: position 49,793,915 of record NC_137327.1, read on the forward strand.
TCTCCGCAACCGAGAAATGGTCTCAACCTCAAATGATATCACAGTAGATGGTCTGTTCATTAAAACGAGCACGTGCTGCAGTCACTGATGAACTAAATACTGCACTGAGATGCTGCTCACAGTGCAGCTTTTAAACCCACCCAATTAAGCTGGCCCACGAGAAGCCAGATTCCTCATGTGTTGTGATTCTGACTCTGTGGGCGTATTATCACATTCAAAGTATATAGTGACATTCAGTTGTGTCGTTAATGACGTTGATCACTGCTTTAACTAAATGTTACATAGCACAGGTAGGTTTCTGACTTTTGACCTTGTCCGCATAGCGCATTATTCAAACGCCTGATGTTATGTTCCCCTGTGTGGAAATCATTCCTGTTTTGGGAGTGTATCCTTCAGCCCATCCTGTGTACAAAACCCATTGCCAATGCACAAAGTGAACTGTGTGAAGAAGGCAAATAAAGAAATGAACATGTTTGTTTATGTGATGATGCACGCTCACAGTCCATGTCAGAAGCTCTAAGGGTATTTATTAAAAATGAAAAACTGTACAGAGACCAGCAGCCCCCCAGCTGCCCTGGAGGTACATGCTTTCTACATGTCAACCACATGTGTTGTACAGGTCCTCTGTCTAAGAGAGGCCTCCACCCCTGGGGTGGTTGCCCACTCTCAGTCCCCATTGGTCGCTCAAGTTAGATAACCCTTTACTGCTGTGTTCCTTAAAGGGATAATCACCACAATTAACATCATCTTCATTCCTCAAGCAGATGCACTTTTTGATCAACAGGGAATTCATGACTCTTCCCATGGACCACGACAGACCTCTTCCAATCCCACAGTGGCTTCCTCCCACAACAACCTGGTCTCTTGCAAGCTCAAACTTTCTAAGCAGCCATGTCGATGACACATGCAGTGTGATCTGGCAGCTGCAGCTCATCCAGCTCCGCTCTCTGTCAGCCTCAAGCTTCCTGCCTCCTCCCTTTACCCTCCCAAAATCTTAATGCTCATTTCACCAATCATCCTGGAGCCTCCAACTAAACCTACCCTGCCTCCAGCTGGACCAGCTCTGCTTCAAGCTTAATATCCCTTCCCTGACGTATGTGGTCCAGCTGAATCACTTTAATATATAGGCCCAGACTCCTGTAATGATGGACCCAGTGTGACAGGCTGGAATCCGGATCCCTTCAGATACAGCCCCTCCAAAACCCCACCCCCATTGTCACTACCACACCACCCATACATGTCAATGCTTTGCTGTATTGCCATTGTCAACACTATCAACACCCTCTCACTGGCCCAACCATCATACCATTTGAGGAGCCAACTACCACCATCCTGCCCTCTCCTCCACCTTCCTCATGGACTACTCAACTTCTCCTGCACCGCGCCCCCCCCTGCCCGCCCCGCTTTTTGAGTAACCTATTAGATTTAACTGTGTATTGAGGTTACCCTTTGAGTGACCTATCAGATTTAACTGTGTATTGAGGTTACCCTTTGAGTGACCTATCAGATTTAACAGTGTATTGAGGTTACCCTTTGAGTGACCTATCAGATTTAACTGTGTATTGAGGTTACTCTTTGAGTGACCTATCAGATTTAACTGTGTATTGAGGTTACCCTTTGAGTGACCTATCAGATTTAACTGTGTATTGAGGTTACTCTTTGAGTGACCTATCAGATTTAACTGTGTATTGAGGTTACTCTTTGAGTGACCTATCAGATTTAACTGTGTATTGAGGTTACTCTTTGAGTGACCTATCAGATTTAACTGTGTATTGAGGTTACTCTTTGAGTGACCTATCAGATTTAACTGTGTATTGAGGTTACTCTTTGAGTGACCTATCAGATTTAACTGTGTATTGAGGGTATTCTTTGAGTGATCTATCAGATTTAACTGTGTATTGAGGTTACTCCTTGAGTGACCTATCAGATTTAACTGTGTATTGAGGTTACTCTTTGAGTGACCTATCAGATTTAACTGTGTATTGAGGTTATTCTTTGAGTGACCTATCAGATTTAACTGTGTATTGAGGTTACTCTTTGAGTGACCTATCAGATTTAACTGTGTATTGAGGTTACCCTTTGAGTGACCTATCAGATTTAACTGTGTATTGAGGTTACTCTTTGAGTGACCTATCAGATTTAACTGTGTATTGAGGTTACTCTTTGAGTGACCTATCAGATTTAACTGTGTATTGAGGTTACCATTTGAGTGACCTATCAGATTTAACTGTGTATTGAGGTTACTCTTTGAGTGACCTATCAGATTTAACTGTGTATTGAGGGTATTCTTTGAGTGATCTATCAGATTTAACTGTGTATTGAGGTTACTCTTTGAGTGACCTATCAGATTTAACTGTGTATTGAGGTTACTCCTTGAGTGACCTATCAGATTTAACTGTGTATTGAGGTTACTCTTTGAGTGACCTATCAGATTTAACTGTGTATTGAGGTTACCCTTTGAGTGACCTATCAGATTTAACTGTGTATTGAGGTTACCCTTTGAGTGACCTATCAGATTTAACTGTGTATTGAGGTTACCCTTTGAGTGACCTATCAGATTTAACTGTGTATTGAGGTTACCGTTTGAGTGACCTATCAGATTTAACTGTGTATTGAGGTTATTCTTTGAGTGACCTATCAGGTTTAACTGTGTATCGAGGTTACTCTTTGAGTGACCTATCAGATTTAACTGTGTATTGAGGTTACTCTTTGAGTGACCTATCAGATTTAACTGTGTATTGAGGTTACTCTTTGAGTGACCTATCAGATTTAACTGTGTATTGAGGTTACCGTTTGAGTGACCTATCAGATTTAACTGTGTATTGAGGTTATTCTTTGAGTGACCTATCAGGTTTAACTGTGTATCGAGGTTACTCTTTGAGTGACCTATCAGATTTAACTGTGTATTGAGGTTACTCTTTGAGTGACCTATCAGATTTAACTGTGTATTGAGGTTACCGTTTGAGTGACCTATCAGATTTAACTGTGTATTGAGGTTATTCTTTGAGTGACCTATCAGGTTTAACTGTGTATTGAGGTTACTCTTTGAGTGACCTATCAGATTTAACTGTGTATTGAGGTTACTCTTTGAGTGACCTATCAGATTTAACTGTGTATTGAGGTTACTCTTTGAGTGACCTATCAGATTTAACTGTGTATTGAGGTTACTCTTTGAGTGACCTATCAGATTTAACTGTGTATTGAGGTTACTCTTTGAGTGACCTATCAGATTTAACTGTGTATTGAGGTTACTCTTTGAGTGACCTATCAGATTTAACTGTGTATTGAGGTTACTCTTTGAGTGACCTATCAGATTTAACTGTGTATTGAGGTTACTCTTTGAGTGACCTATCAGATTTTACTGTCTGTACCTTTAGTCTTCCACAGTGTGATGGGTTTCCTTCGAAAAACCCCAAACATCTGACACTGTGTAAGTTAACAGAGATCCTTCTGTGCTAATTGTTGGTGACAACCATCATAGGATGGGGTGATTATTTTTCCTGTTTGCTGGTATAATGAACATATTCTGTAATTGGACCACAGTTTCTCTATACGTAGTGTGATGAAGGACTTTTTCACTCTATCTGCTATGCTGGAACAACTCAGGCACCACTGAACACTGACGATTGAAATATATCTGTGAACTTTCACTTCAAATGCTGATGCAAATGGGATATGATTTAACGGATTTCCCGTAAAAGTAAAGATTAATGGGCCTGGGTGTGGATTTGACATTGTGGGGAAACTTGTGCATGTCTAATGAGGTTTCAGTAAACTGGGTAGGTAGGTCAACTAAACAATAATCTGTACTTCCTGACATTGTGCATTCTGCTCAGTTCCTGTGGAACGTGGAACACAGCAGTCTCTTAATACAAGGGAGGTAGCATTCTGTGCCTTTCCTGTCTTTTCCAGAACTCTAAAATTATACAGCTTCATCCCAGCTCCAGCAGGGATACACATTTTCAGGCTGTGAAATACAGCTGTAAGTCTGTAGTTATTACCGAGGCTTCCACTATCGAGCCTGTACTCAGCAGTTACCCAGCGTCAGCATAGTCATAACACACTGCACATGCAGTCTGACTGGGAACCAGACACCAGATTTCCCAGAACTTCACTCTGTATATTGTTTGCTTTATTGCTAGGAACAGATGAGAGAAACATCTAACTTGTCCCATCATTTAAAGGACACCAGTGTGAAGTTTTAAAAATTTAAGAAAGAAAGACTTGTATTTTTATAGTGCTTTTTATGTTCTTTTAAAGTGCAGTATTTTTTTTTAATTCTTTCATGGGATGTGGACATCACTGGCTGGGCTAGCATTTATTTCCCATGCCTAATTATTCTTTAGAAAGTGGTGGTAAGCTGCCTTCTTAAACTGCTACAGTCTACGTGGTGTAGGTACATGCGCGATGCTTGTTAAAGAGGGAGTTCCAGGATTTTGACCTGGTGATAGCGATATATTTTCAATTCAGGATGGTGAGTGGCTTGATGGAGAACTTGCAGGTGGTGGTGTTTTCATGCTTCTGCCTTTGCCCTTCTAGGGGTGGAGGTCGTGGGTTTGAAAGGTACTGTCAAAGCAGCCTTGCTGAGTTGCTGCAGTGCATCTAATAGATAGTACACAGGGCAGCCACTGTGTGTCTATGTAGCAGGGGGAATGAATGTTGAAGATGGTGAATGAGGTGCCAATCAAGCGGGCTTCTTTGTCTTGGATGGTGTCAATCTGTGTTGTTGGAGCTGCACTCACCCAAGTAAGTAAAGAGTATTCCATCATATTCATGACTTGTGTCTTGTTGTTGGTGGACAGGCTTTTTGGCCTCAGGAAGTGTGTTTTAGTAGCCGCAGAATTCCCATCCTCAGTAGCCACAGTACTAAAATGGCTAATCCAGTTCAGTTTCTGGTCAATAGTAAGCCTCAGGATTTGTTGGCAAAGTGGTTAGCACTGCTGCCTCAGCTCCAGGGACCCGGGTTCAATTCCAACCTTGGGTGACTGTGTGGAGTTTGCATGTTCTCCCTGTGTCTGCGTGGGTTTCCTCCAGGTGCTCCGGTTTTCTCCCATAGTTTGAAGATGTGCAGGTTAGGTGGACTGGCCATGTTAAATTGCCTGTTAGTGTCCCAAGATGTAGATTAGGTGGAATAGCCATGACAAATGGGAATAGGGCGAAGTGGAGGGCCTGGGTGGGATGCTCTTTCGGAGAGTTTGTGCAGAATGATCTCTTTCTGCACTGTAGGGATTCCATGGTACAAATGGGATAAGGATGTTGATAGAGTTTCAATGATGATAATGTTGTTGAAAATCAAGGGGAGGTGGTTGGATTCTCACTTATTGGAGATTGTCATTGCCTGGCGCTTGTGTGTTGTGAATGTTATTTACCAGTTGTCAGCTCAAACCCAAATGTTGTTCAGGTCTTGCTACATATCAGCACAGACTGCTTCAGTATCTGAGGAGTTGTGAATAGTTCTGAACATTGTGCAGTCACCAGTGAACATCCCCATTTCTGACCTTAGGATGAAGGGAAGATCATTGGTGAAACAGTTAACAGGGGGCTGTGATGTCCTGGAACTGAGAATACTGACCTCCAACCACCACAACTATCTTTCTTGGTGCCAAGCATGACTCCAATCAGTGGAGAGTTTCCCTCTGATTCCTACTGACACCAGTTTTGCTAGGGCTCCTTGATGCCGCACTTGGTCAAATGCTACCAGGTTGTCAAGGGCAGTCAGTCACCTCTGGAATTCAGTTGTTTTTTTTTATCCATGTTTGAAATGGGCTGTAATGAGGTCAGGAGCTGAGTGATACTGGTGAAACCTAAACTGAGCATCAGTGAGCAGGTTATTGCTGAGTAAGTGTTGCTTGGTAACATTGTCGACGACACCTTCCATCACTTTGCTGTTGTGATAGATTAGACTGTTGGAGCAGGGTTGGATTTGTCCTGCTTTTTGTGGATGGGGCATACCTGTGCAATTTTCCACATTGCCAGCCAGGTGCCAGTGTTGGAGCTGTACTGGAACAACTTGGCTAGGGACGCTGGAAGTACTGGGGCACATCTTCAGTACTATTGCTGGAATGTTGTCAGGGCCCATTGTTTTTGCAGTATCCAGTGTCTCCAACCGTTTCTTGAAATCACATGGAATGAATTGAATTGGCTGAAGATTGGCATCTGTGATGCTGGGGATGACTAAAGGAGGCTGAGATGGGTCATCCACTTGGCACTTCTGGCTAAACAATGTGTAAGAATGCCTTCGCCATTGTGTGCTTAACCCCCGAGCAGCACGCTTATCCTTCCCAAGGTACCAATTTCTGTGATGGTGCTGAGGGATGATGTGATACTGCATCCTCTGTAACTTCTTCCTCCTCCTGGGAAGGGAGTGGTGGCACAGCTTCTGCCAGAGGGTCACCAGAAGAGGCTCCTCCTGTGACCAAGAGATAGAAGTCAGGGGGTTAATTGGCATCCAATGACCTTGACAGAACAATGCTACCACAAGACTGAACATATTGGCAGACATAATACATACTTGAACGATCACCTGAAGCTTCATATGATGCAGTGTGTCAGAATTCCAATGTTTGAAATATATTCACAGCCTAATTGTCCACCCTCCATGAAACCTCCACTTTACTATCTGACTGAGCCTTTGGCCTTTAGACTAAGGCCTTTCTCCAGTCTTATCTCAGCCTATGCTCTAGGAGGAATCAGCTTCCATGAGTCTCAGAATCTTCTCTTCAAAAGGACTCAGGATTTCCGGGTTTGGCAATTCCACATCTCTAAGGGCTCTCTCGTGGGCATTGTGGGCTCGCTTTTCCTGAAAAGACTTGTAAGTGTGCGTTCATTAACAATCTCAATTAACATGACACCAACCTATTCTAAGTGCAATATGTACCAACCTGGATGCCATGCTCATATGTCATATTCTCTTCCTATAAACTCCTAACTAGACCATTGGCTGACAATGTTTAAGACAGTGGTGTTGTTGTTGAATCATGCTTTCCTTGAGAAGCAGCCATACCCAATTCCCTCCTGCATTCACCAGTGCCAGTGCCCAAACTTGGTCTTACCGAGGCTATACTCACCCTGTCCAACCTCAAAAGGTCATTGATCTTTTCTGCACATTGGGAGCAAGTTCTTATGACCAAGCCAACACTCTGGACCACCTCAACCATCTTTTTGTGCCTGGTGCTGGCATCAACTGTTCACGCCAATCCAAGATTGCATGTAGGAGAGCTCTCAGGATCTATTGGCTGATTTGTCCCCTGTAATCTGCCTCTCCACCTCGCTCCAATGGTATTGACATTCTATATGGAAACATATAACAATTGTACTACTCCTACGTGCAACTATATGAGAAATTTTCTGAGGTTTAAGAATTATTCCAGCTGTGAAGTGTGCCAAGGTTAGAAGACAGAACTCCCAATTAGATTTTCTCACATTACAGGTCTGGAAGCCTCACAAAAGATTATTGGGGTTAGGTGAGAATGTTTACAAAAAGCTTAAGGATTAGTGTCACAAGTAGGTTTACATTAACACTGCAATGAAGTTACTGCGAAAATCCCCTAGTTGCCACATTCTGGTACCTGTTCAGGTACACTAAGGGAGAATTTAGCATGGTAAATGCACCTAACCAGCACATCTTTTAGATTATGGAAGGAAACCGGAGCACCCAGAAGAAAACACAAGCAGGTACAGGGAGAACGTGCAGACTCTGCACAGAGACCCAAACCAGGAATTGAACCTGGGTCCCCGACAATATGAGGCATCAGTGCTAACCACTGTGCCACAATGCCACCACCATGTGGAGTTGAGGTTGCAATCAGATCAGCCACGATCTGACTGAGCCCACTCAGCCATTCAAGGGGCCTATGCTGGCTCCTCATTCAATTGTTGGTTCATATGTTCATATATAGAAGTATGGAGCGCTAATAAAAAGTAGTAAATAAATAGCCTAATTAATCGGCTTTGTGAGCCAAAGTTTAATGGATATTGAGTCAGCATAGAACTGGCTTGAAGTGCTGAATAGCCTACTCGTATTCATGTGCCATAGTAAAAGTGTGTTTATATATTCACCACCATGCCGTGCCACCATATTATCTTTAGGTATGCAACAACCAAATCACATTAATTTCTGTGACATCACAACAATAACCTGTAACCTCTGATCTGAATGCAAGCTTAAGTCATGTGTGCTCCATACATATGCATCTGAACATGATGGAAGTTGGGATGTACCAGCGTACACGCTGAAAGTACTCTTTTTATTAACTTCTGATGCGGTCACCTCCAGTCATCATAGATCAGGTGTTGCAGTTTCACTGGAACAGGACATAGACATTTAGCTCTTTGAGCCCGTTCTGCCATTCAGCCAGATAATGACTGATCTGTATCTTGATGGCAGCTACCTGTCTTGGTTCACTTTCCCTCAATATATTTGATGAACAAAAATCTATCAATCTCGGCTTTGATATTTTCAGTTGACTGAGCTTTCAACAACTTTTCAGTGGAGAGAGTTTCAGATTTACACTGTCCTTTGTGAATATATTCAAGTTAGAGTTGGGCCGTTTAAGAGACAAGTTAGGAAATAAACGTTTCATACGAAAGGGGTAGAAATGTGGCACTCACAAAACAATGCTAGCAATTAATGATTTGAAATCTGAGGCTGATGGGTTTTTGCTAACCAGTGGTATTAAGGGATACGGAAGCAACACAAGTGGATGAAGCTGAGATATGGATCAGATATGACCTAATTAAATGATGCCTCACAGCACCAATGACCTGGGTTCAATTCTTGGCTTGGGTCACTGTCTGTGTGGAGTCTGCACATTCTTCCTGTGGGTTTCCGCTGTGTGCTCCAGATTCCCCCTGCAGTCCGAAAGATGTGCAGATTAGGTGCATTGGTTATGCTGAATTCTTCCTCAGTGTACCTGAGCAGGCACTGGAGTGTGGCAACTCAGGGATTTTCACAATAACTTCAAAGCAGTGTTAATGTAATCCTACTTATAACAATAATAAATAAATGTCAATCTAAGAATAGTGCCCATCCCAGTTAAGCAATCAGCATTACTTTTATTGATACTCTTCAGAGTAAAATAAAACAGGAGGGAATTACAGAAGCAGAGCTGTTATTGCTAAGATCTTTGCTTCGAATGCTCATTATCTGAAGGAATTTCTGCATTTATACTTGCCATGTTAAACTCTACAGATGAATAATTGCATATTTGAGCATGGATTACAATAATTCACGTTGGTTCACACTATGGATCCCTGTAGCTGTGATATTTTAATAAATGTGTTTCTGTTCTAAAGATCAGCAATGACTTGATGGATTACGATAGGAACAGAGACATCCGATCACATGAAGTGAGACTTAACATCTTGTATTTTGTGAAGACATGTGACTAACTAGAAGGTTAATATGCTCTAAGGGCTGCAACCTGATCAGCCACACAGGCATTTATGCAACAAAAACTACAATTCTACTTTTGTTTTTGGAAAACCACAAACTGTTTATTTGCTTATGTCTTTCCTCTGTTCTGAATAAGGAGCTGTAGTGCAACACAACATGTTTTGGATTAAATATGTGATCTAGGGCATGAGCACAATGTGGCTTTTGAAGTCCCACACTGGTACAAATGGGATAACATATGATTGATTGTTCAAAAATCTTCCTTGAGTTAACATTGTGTTTGGCCTTTGCGTTTTTTAAAAGATATCTAAGGCAGAACAGCTATATATAAAGAGAACACTTCTTTCACGTGTGGTTGGTTCTCCCTGAGCCATTTTTCAATCTGATACAGGGATCATCTTTCCAAACCTCTTTTAAATCACTGCTTCTCAACAAGACTGTAAGAAGATAAATGAGAGGTTTTTTTTATTCTTTCATGGGATGTAGGCATTGCTGGCTGGGCCCATCCCTAATTACCCTTGAAGGGGCATTTAAGAGTCAATTGCATTGCTATGGGTCTGGAGTCACATGTTGGCCAGATCAGGTAAGTAGGGCAAATTTCCTTCCCTAAAGGACATAAATGAACCAGATGGGTTTTTACAGCAATCGACAGTAGTTTCATAGCCTTTGTTAGATTTTTATTTTCAGATTTTTATACAATTCGAATCTCACCATCTGCTGTGGTGGAATTCGAACTTGGGTCCCCAGAGCATTATCCTGGGTCTCGAGATTACTCTTCCAGTGACAATTTTATTATGCCACTCTTTTACCTCCGTTTTGTCCAATGGAGAAGGGTTTGACATCACCAACTCTGTAATAAGAGTGCAGTCAACACCAAGAACTTATTGGTTAGCCCAGGACACTGAATCACCAATGCACCACCTTAAGACAGGTTATCTATCCATGTAGAATTGGTCCAATTTCTGGGCACTACTCTGTAGGAAGGCAACGAAAGCTTTGGTGAGAATACAGAAGAGATTCCCAAAAACAGTCACAGGGATGAGGGTTTTTTCTCAGAACAGAGGAGGCTAAAGAGATTTGACGGGGATGCATAAAGGGGTTTAGATCATGTAAATAAAGAGAAAATGGCACAGGTGGCATATGGCACAGTTGTTAGCATTGCTGCCTCACAGCGTCAGGGACCCGGATTCAAATCCAGCCTTGGATGACTGTCTGTGAGGAGTTTTCATGTTCTCCCTGTGTCTGTGTGAGTTTCCTCTGGGTGCTACAGTTTCCCCCCACAGTCCAAACATGTGCGGGTTAAGTTGATTGGCTATGATAAATTGTCCCTTAGTGTCAGGGGGATTAGCCAGGTAAATATGTGGGGTTACAGGGATAGGGCCTGGCTGGGATTGTTATTAGTGCAAGCTTGATGGGCCAAATGGCCTCCTTCTGTACTGTAGGAATTCTGTGATCAGATGATTGGATAACCAGACCTTCCATACATCCACAGATATTTACAATCCCAGCCTGTTGGCAGCACTACAGAAGAGAGGGATTGTGTACAACTGAACATAAGAACTAGGAGCAGGAGTTGGCCATTCAGCCCATCGAGCCTGCTCCACCATTCAGTACCATCATTGCTGATCTCTAATAAAGGAAGGAAATGCACTGGCCACAATGAAAGGAAGGTTTGGGCCTAAGAAAGGTACCTCCAAAGGACACCTCAAAGGATTACTTTCTGAAGAACAGTTACTCTTGTTATCTAGGCCCAAGTCCAATTTGCCAGTGCCAGTGTTGTTTGAGGGAGAAATGCTGGCCGGCAGAGAACGTCCTGTAGCTTTCTGAATCGTGCCAGGTTGATGTAAATAATCAGGACAGGGCTGTGGCTGAACATCCCATCTAAATAACTGCTTCTGACAATACAGAGCACCCTTAATACAGCGCTGAAGCACCAATCTAGATTACTTTGCACAAATCCATTGTGGGATTTGAGGCTATGACCTGCTGACTCTGAGGCCCCTACTATAGATCTTGTGTTGGAAGATTAACAATTCATTTCTCCTTGAGGGGAAGTCCTAGTGGAAACACCAGTCGGGATTGAACTTGGGTCTTCCAATCCTGCAGCATTAATTGCTAGGCCACCTATTTGAAAGCTGTGCTGAGCGTACTTTTAGCAATGTAGCCTTTTTATAACCAGCACCTTCTCTCTTCATACAGCATTGTTCATACAGGATGGGGAGATTGCAACAAGTGTTGAATTAACTGCTGATCCAGTACATACCTCAGGATACATTGAATCATGGCACAAGGTAAGTGTGCAAAGCACAAACAGGAAAATCCACTGCGGCCTTTGGATAACGTCGTGAAAATCCGGCACCTTGTATTTTGAGTTAACCTGCACCAACTCCTTTGAAAAACATTAATCCGTGACCTATGGGTGGCACAGTGGTTAGCACTGCTGCCTCACAGTGCCAGGGACCTGGATTCAATTCCAACCTTGAGTAACTGTCTGTGTGGAGTTTGCATTTTCTCCCTGTGACTGTGTGGGTTTCCTCTGGGCGCTCTGGTTTGCTCCCACAGATGTGCAGATTAGGTGGATTAGCCATGCTAAATTGTCCCCTAGTGTCCAAAGATGTGTAGGTTACGTGGTAGGTTAGCCAAGGTCAATGTGTGGGGATTATGGGAATAGGGTGGGGGAGTGGGCCTTGAATGCAATTTTGGAGGGTTGGTACAGATTCAATGGGCCAAATGGCCTCCTTCTGCATTGTAGAGACTCTATGGAAAAAAAATACGGAAGGGCCACAGATTTAAAGGAATTGGCAAAATAAAGATGCGACATGAGGAAAAACATTAGAACATAAGAACATAAGAAATAGGAGCAGGAGTAGGCCATCCAGCCCTTCGAGCCTGCCCCGCCATTCAATAAGATCATGGCTGATCTGTCGCTGCTCAGTTCCACTTTCCCGCTTTCTCCCCATAACCCTTAATCCCCTCTCTTATCAAAAACCCATCAACCCGCGTCTTAAAAATATTTAGCGAGGCAGCCTCCACCACTTCAACGGGCAGAGAATTCCAGAGATTCACCACCCTTTGAGTGAAGAAGTTCCTCCTCAACTCCGTTCTAAACCGCCCCCCTTTTATCTTGAGGCTGTGCCCCCTAGTCCTACTGTCTTTTTTGAGCGGGAAGAGTCTCTCCACCTCTATCCTATCCATCCCATTCATCATCTTATAAGTCTCAATGAGATCTCTCCTCATTCTTCTAAACTCTAACGAGTACAAGCCCAGTTTATTCAGCCTCTCCTCATAGCTCAACCCCCTCAACTCCGGTATCAGCCTAGTAAACCTCCTCTGCACTCCCTCCAAGGCCAAAATATCTTTGCGCAGGTGCGGCGCCCGAAACTGCACACAGTACTCCAGCTGCGGCCTCACCAATGCCCTATACAGCTGCAGCAAGACCTCCCTACTTTCATATTCAATCCCCCTCGCTATGAAGGCCAGCATCCCATTCGCCTTCCTGACCACCTGCTGCACCTGCAAGCTGGGTTTTTGCGACTCATGCACAAGGACCCCGAGGTCCCTCTGCACCGTCGCCTGCTGCAGTTTTTCGCCCCGTAAGTAATAGTCCTTCCTACCATTCTTCCTACCAAAGTGGACCACCTCACACTTGCCAACATTAAATTCCATTTGCCATTTCCTGGCCCATTTGCCCAGCCTATCTAGATCCTTCTGCAGACTCTCCACACCCTCCGCACAATTTGCCGTTCCCCCTATCTTGGTGTCATCAGCAAATTTCGACACCCTACACTCGGTTCCCTCCTCCAGATGGTTAAGATTTTGAATGCATTAGCTGATTGGGTGGTGGATACAGATTCAATTGCAACCTTGACAAAGCATTAGATAAATACATGAAAGAGAAAACAATTACTGGGATAAAGGGAAGGAGGAGAAGGGAACTAACTGGATTGCTCTTTAAAAGAGTTGGCACAGACTCAATGGGCCGAATAGCCACCTTCCATGCTGTACTATTCTATGATTTGAGAATGTTACCCATCTTATGGACTAAGTTGATTGATGACAAATGAATCTAATCAACAATTAGCGATGTTTTCCTTTGCAACAGCAAAAACTAGGCAACGGACATCAAGCATAATTTAAAATTCCAGTCTTTGCTTTAAAAAAAAAGACTGGTTCCAGAATAATCGGATCAGATGAATATGTTCAGAAAATAGATCAGCTGAGTCACCTTAAATAAAGGCAGCATTGAGTAGAGAAGTCTCTGGATGTCACAGAATAAGAAACAATCTTAGTGGAAATAGCTGAATCCGTGCAAACTGTAACACATGATCGTTCAAAGTGTTTCACAATGTGAGGATAGAGAGACAAAGATATATGTAGATAAAGATACACAGAAACAACTTGCTTTTATACAGCATCTGTCATGGTCTCATCCCTCACAGGAAATGCAGTACTTATTGCAGTGTAGTTACTGTTGGAATACAGCAGAGTGGCATTGTAAACTCCCACAGACAACAAGGAAATAAATGACCAGGTCATCTATCGTAGGTGCTGCTGGTGGGATGGATGTTGATCAGAATATAGTTATCCATCCTCTCAGAATTCCCTGGAGCCTCCTGGAATGGGGAACGAGGAGATCTTAGAGCTTCACAGTTTGAATCATAGCAGCGCCCTCCAGAACCCTGCTCCACAAAGTCACCAACCAAAGGTGGCACAGTGGTTAGCACTACTGCCTCACAGCACCAGGAACCTGGATTTGATTCCGGCCTTGTGTGACTGTCTGTGTGGAGTTTGCAAATTCTCCCCATGTCTGTGCGGGTTTCCTCCCGGTGCTCTGGTTTCCTCCCACAGTCCAAAGATATGTGGGTTAGGTAGGTTGACCATGCTAAATTGCCCCTTAATGTCAGGGCGATTAGCAGGGTAAATATGTGGGTTACAGGGACTGGCTAGATTGTGGTTGGTGCAGACTCAATTGGCTGCATGGCCTCCTTCTGCACTTAGGGATTCTGTGATTCTAATCACCATTGCAGAGAAAACTCCACCAGGGGGCGCACAACTCCAGGACCTCACAATATTCTCAACCCCACCCCTAGAGGAGCTGGGAAGAGTTGGAAGTCAGGAATTTGGGCTGGGAACTTTGCTGGAGAATTGTGAGGTCGTGGAAGTTGTCTAAGGCTGCAGAACAGGATTTGGAGGTCAGGAGGGAAAGGATGAGCCAGTGAATGGGACAGACTTATAACAACCTGCAGTTTGTACAGAGCCAAGACTAACAGCAGTGAGAAGAGTGGGAAATGGAGAGATTGAGGGGGATTAAGATTCAGGGGTCAGGTCGAGAGGAAGACTAGGAAATGGTGATCAGGGAGAAGGCAACTACGGAATGAAGTCAATAGCTTGGTAATTGGAGGGAGGACAGTAAAAATTCTGGTCTTGGTCAGGGAGTGGGAGACTGCTGGATAAGAATGGGAGAATGGGAGAGAGGGAGAGTGCAGAGTGAGGTTGGGAGAGAGGGAGGGTGGGGAATGAGGGTGGGAGAGTGGGGTTGTGGGGAATGAGGGTGGGAGAGATGAGGAATGAGGGTGGAAGAGAGGGAGTGCAGAATGAGGGTGGGAGTGAGGGGCAGTGGAGAATAACGTGCGTACCAGGATCAGCATTTTCTGCAAATCTTTGAGTAGCAACAATGTGATGATGACAGCAGTGCTGAGAGAGGAGAGGCCAGGAAAAGGAAGGGAAGCCTGGGGGTTATGGGAGAATAGTGAGTAACGGTCTCCACTGGGAAGCTAATGGAAAAGAAGGGGACAGAGTTTCAAAATTCTCACTGAAAGATCCATTGAGGAAGGGAAAAGGAAAGTTCTTTAATTGAGACTACTAAGTGATAGGATGTTTTATCACCAGTTGCTACTAAGGTGAAGAGAACCCCTTTGTTTTTAGCAGGGTATGGGATAAATGTTTAATAAGTGTCCATCATCATTCACGACTGGATGTATCACACTGTTGCTTGACAGCTTGAGATAGCTGTCCCAGTTTTGGGGCTAGCCTCCAGGTGTTAGTAAGGAGGGCTTTGCAGAACTGACAGGGCTGGGTTTGCCATTGTTTTTTCTAGTGCCAAGGTCCATACAGGTGGTCCATTCAGTTTCATTCCTTTTTGACTTTTCTGTGGTGGTCTGATACAACTGAGAGGCTTGCTGGGCTATTTCAGGGGGCAATTAAGTGTGAACCAAATTGCTATTGGTCTGGAGTCAATTGTAGGTCAGACAGAGTAAGGATGGCAGATTTCCTTGCATATTGGTATCATCGGACAATGATGGCTTTTTATGACAATCGATGCAGAATTCACGGTCAACATTACTAAAACTAGCTTTTAATTCCAAAAAATTTAAATGATTGAATTTAAATTCCACCATCTGCCATAGTGGGATTTGAACCTGTCTCCCCAGAGAGCAAAAGCTTCAGTCTCTGCATTACTCAGTAAGCTACATTATCTCTATGCAACCACCTTCCTTTAAATATCCAATGGTGCTAATGTAGATTATTTGTTTGTACCTCTGGATTGGGGTTTGAACCCACAGCCTTCTGACTTGATGAGATATTAAACTGAGGCCTCATAGTCCTGGGCAGCACAGACACCATGTCTCAGTTGTACTTGTCAGATCAGAGCTGTTGGTGATCTGAAGGGCTGATCACAGTGAACATGTTAATCTTGCACCATTTGCTCAGTCAGAAGTCAAGGTAATGAACAAAGTTAGCAGCAGAATTTCAATGGATCCATACAATCTATTGCTTTCTCCTTCATCTGTACATTGGATATTTCACCTGGGACTATTGTGATATAATGTGCATGCACCTTTAAGGATGTGAATCTTAAATTGTTGTATTTAACTACTCCCACTGACACAGGATATGAATCAGTAGATCCATAGGGTGGAGATTAGATGGACAATATTTAGGTGCATAATGATGCTATCTGTATATAATTTTACCTTCAAATAAAGAACCTATGTTAATGTGCCACCAATTCTTGTGTATGATTGGCTCATTTTGGAAAAAGTGAAGAATATATTAGGGGTCAATCTCTCAATTGGTATAAAAAAGAAAGACTTGTATTGATATAGCACCTACCATGGCCACACAACATTCCAAAGCCAATGACGTTCTGAAGCCAATGAGGGCGGCACAGTGATTAGCACTACTGCCTCATAGTGCCAGGGACCTGAGTTCAATTCTGGCCTTCAGTGACTGTCTGTGTGGAGTTTGCACATTCTCCCCGTGTCTGCGTGGGTTTCCTCTGGGTGCTCCGTTTTCTCCCACAGTCCAAAGATGTGCGGGTTAGGTGGATTGGCCATGCTAAATTGCACCTTAGAGTCCCAAGATGTGTAGGTAGGTGGATTAGCCATGGGAAATGTGTAGGTTTATGGGAGGGGGAAAAGGGCCTGGATAAGATACTTGGTCAGAAAGCCGGTGAAGACTCAACAGACCAAGTGGTCTCCTTACGCACTATAGGGATTCTATGATGCTTTTGACACGCAGTCACTGTTGTAGTGTAGGAAATAGTAGTCATGATGTGGAGTAGTGTAGGAAACACAGCAGCCAATTAGTGCAGAGCAAGGTCCCACAAACAGCAATGTCATAATGATTAGCTAATCTGTTTTTTGTGAATAATATTGATAACAGGATAGATATTGAGCTAGGCACCAGGGAATGCTATGGGATCAATTACATCCACCTGGGAGGCAAATGGCATCTTGGTTTAGCATCACATCTGAAAGGTGGCATCTCCAATAGTGTAACTCTCCCTCCGTACTATATTGGAGCGTCAGCCTAGATTTTTGTGCTCAAGTGCTGGAGTGGGACTTTATACAATGGTGCAGTACTGTTTGCAATAAGGCAGTCAGTAAACTGCTATATAAGGGCATGATCAATGAAGTAGAAATCAGTCTTGGGCAGTATCACGATGTGGGACAATGGTTCAAAGCTCCAGGTTCAAGTCCTACCCAGGACTTGATGGCCAAGAAAAGTGTGTGTATAACGCGGTCAAACAGGTTGAGTGTCAACCAGAAAATCTTTCCAAACATGCCAATGGCTGCTGGTAAGTGCGAGAGAGACTCCTGGTCAGCCATGTTTGATGTGAAGTGGAGTGGTGACAGGCAAGCGACCTGTTCTAGGGAAAAAAAATCTTTGGTACGGAAAGAGAAAACATGACTGTGGCATGGTTGATATGGTAAATCAGCCACCAGTTAAAATTTGGGCGATGTTTATTAGATCCTGTAACGGACAATATATTCACCCGATACTTAAATGTTTATGGTTTGCTTTAAGACATTCACATTCTTGAAGTCATTAGTCAAGGTCATGTACAGATCCGACTGATTTTCTCTCTTTTATCAAATATTAAAGAGCGCAACATCTAATTATTACATAACCAGGCCAAGATTATTCAAATAAAAACAGAAAATGCTGGAAAATTTCAGCATCTGTAGGGAGAGAATAGAGCCAATGTTTTGAGTCTAGATGACCCTCTGAAGGGGTTTCAGATTCCCAGCATCTGCAGTGTTTTCCTTTTATCTAAGATTATTCAAAATTGGGAGATTAATGGGAATGTATTCCCCTTTTTACTGAGATCCGAACAAAATAAGAAAACAAATGTTTTATAAACAAAATGGTATCTATCTCTAAATGATAGAGATGATTATGTTTAAATATTGGGAAAGCTGGAATTCTGTTGGGGGAAGACACTGAGTGACAGACCTTTACTCTGGTGAAATTCACATCATCTTTATTTTCAAACAAGGCTCAATGGCTATTATTAAATTGCGTTTTAAAGTTTAATAAACATTTTGTCATTTGAACATATAGATATTTTCCACCTTGTTCGAGTTTTGCGATGTGAGGTATTTCTCTGCTGGTAGCCCACTGAGGTCAGAAGACTTGCGTGTTCCCCTGCCCAGATATAGAGCAGGATATTTTATTAATAAAAACCTTCACATTACATTCTCTCCTCATATGATATCTTCCCCTTCAGCCCTGAGGGAATCCTTGATATCTCCGCCAGGTCAGGCTCTCCAGAATGATGGCAAAAACAACCTCTAGGTTTCAAACTCCAACTCAGTGCATGTAAACTTGTATCTCACCCCAGAACACTTTGTTCAGTTTTGTAAGCCTTGACTGCGATTTGCTTAGACCTGCGGCATTTACTGAGTGTTTGACATGAAGGTAAAATAAATCCTTTTTACCACCGAGATCACCACTTCAATGTGATGGGTTTCACTCCATGAAATCAACCAATTATTAATTAACCACAAGTTCAGGTGGAGTTTTCTTCTGTTAAATTTCACATCAATGTCTTTTTAGGTTTTGGTCGGTCTTCTCGGATGTACTTTAACAAAGCCTGAGCTCTTTTATTGACTTGCTCCACCAGTTTCAATATTGCACTCAGTCCCTTGCTTTGCCAGTATTCGTGGTCCTCATACAACGAACATAAGAGCATCTCGGGCAAACACTGTGAGGCAATGGTCTTCATTGTGCTGGGAGGTAACCTAAAGCCAACCAAAAGTACATTGCATGCCCATTAAAATACGTATGTCGATGTATAAAAGCCATTCTGATCACAACAACTTGCATTTAAATAACGCCTAAAATGTCCCACTGGAATCTCACAAAAAAGGACATGGGTGGAATTTCTGGCCACTCTCACCTCAACACCTAGATCTACAGACCTTTGAATGGTACACCCCCACCTGTGGCAGGCAGCAGAGAACATTCTGCCCATAGAGTCAAAGAGGGAGATCCCAGGACAGGTGACATAAAGCTGGCTCAGAGAGATAGGATTTAAGTTGCGCATTAAAGGAGGAGCGACAGGGAGGGTTGGAGAGGGATTTGCGGAGCTTGCAGCTCAGACGCTTAAGGCATGGCCATCATTGGTGGAGCAAGGGACGTGGAGGATTCACGAGGTCAGAGTTGGAGGAGTGTAGAGTTCTCAGAGGGATGTAGAACTGGAAGGGGGCTGCAGAAATAGGAAGGAGTGAGACCACGGTGGGCTTTGAGGATGAGGATTTTAATATGAAGGGTATAAATTAAAATTATTGATAGGAATGAACACCATCTATGTGGCGTTTACACATTCTCCATGTGTCTGCATGGGTTTCCTCCGGGTGCTCCGGTTTTCTCCCGCAGTCCAAAGATATGCGGGTTTGTTGGATTGGCCATGCTAAATTGACCACAGGATCAGGAGAATTAGCAGGGTCAATGTGTGGGGTTATGGGAATAGGGCCTGAGTGGGATTGTGGTTGGTACATACTCGATGGGCTGAATGGCCTCCTGTACTGTATTGATTCTATGAATGCAACTAACTTCTAAAAATCAAATTCGACCACAAAAGGGGAGAAATTCATTCAGGTTCAGAATGACTTTAATTCCCCAGGGACAGACAGTACCCTGGGTTTGTAGCTACACAGGCCAAGCAGCATTCTTCAAATGATATCGATGAAGAAGGTCGCGTGGGAATCACACAGCTAGTGGTCTGTAGTGCTACCTGTCTCCAGGCCATCCACAAATCTTAGCCCCATAGTTTTCAATTTCTTTCCATTAAGCATCAACCAATAAAAATGAATAGATATGAAACATGAGCATGATGAAGTATGGCTATAAAAATGTCATAACATAAAATTCCCTCTAATGTTCTCAACTATTCTGCCAGATATGTAGACCCTCTTTCCCCAGTTAGGTTCCCAAACTATCACAGGGAGTCTAATTATTTAATGTTATGTTAACCTGGATAGAATCATAGAATCCTACAGTGCAGAAGGAGGCCATTCAGCCCATCAAATCTGCACCAACCACAATCCCATCCAGGCCCTATCCCCATAACCAAAAATATTTACCCCAGCTAGTCCCTCCGACGCTAAGGGCAATTTAAAATGGTCAATCTACCTAACCCGTGTATTTTTGGACTGTGGGAGGACATCGGAGCACCCGGAGGAAACCCACGCAGACATGGGAAGAATGTGCAAACTCCACATTGACAATGACCCTGGGAATTGAACCTGGATCTCTGGTGCTGTGAGGCAGCAGTGCTAACCACTGTGCCACCGTGCCACTGGTGGATTCATATGGAAGATTAAGAGGGACATCTCAGCTCTGCCCAATCACTTTACTGTCTATGTCATTCATTAACCTCAAAATGCTGTGGTTTCCAATCTAACCCTTCTAATTTCAGCACAGCTGAAATATACAAGCTGGGAGCACGGGGTAAGATTTCCAATTCTCGGAAGATCAGAGTGGTGAAAAGTTCCACAATCTTTTCCAGCTCCATTTGTGAGCGTGTTTGATGACACAACTCTCATGAGCTCTCCCCCATATGAAGATCCCACTTCAGAGCAGCTGGATTCAGACACCATTCTAGTCAATAAGGGCAAAGTACTGCGGACACTGGAATCTAAAACAAAACCAGAAAATGCTGGAAAATCTCAGCAGGTCTGACAGCATCCGTGAAGAGAAAATAGAGCCAACGATTCGAGTCTGGATGGCCCTTCATCAGAGCTCACTTTAGTCGAGTTCCTCTAAGGCCCTCAGTACAAGTGATACTTTTAACCTGCCATTAAAAACAAAAAATGCTGGAAGCAATCAGCAGATTGCTGGTGAGGAAGCTAGTTTTATCGCTTCAGGTCAGTGATGTTCCAGAAGAAAATTTCTAATGAAAGATTATCAAGCTCCAAAGATTTCTACTATCTGCAGCATTTCACTTCTTATTGGTGTTCACCACCACCAGCCCTTATCCATCATAATCACATTGAGAGAGCAAGGTAACAAGGTATATATAAATATCAATAATATCATAAGAATATTTACTACATTTTTCTTTCAGCTGTCTCAAGGACAACTTATCCTCTGCCACATCAGGACAGAAAAGCCAGGTAAGCTTTTCTTGGTAGAGGTAAGCACTGCCTTCAGTTGAACATAGGGGAGTTGATCCTAGCCAGGGTTTTCTGCTTCTATTTGCATTGAGCGGGTTTGGCAATGGGAGTGGAAAACATTGTGAGAAGTGCAAAGAAAATATTGTGAGAATTAATGACACAACCCTCATGAGATCTCCTCCATATGAAGATCACACTTCAGAGCAGCATCATTGTCAGACTGGATTCAGACACCATTCTAGTCAATAAGAGCTTACCATGATTGTCCCCTCCCTTGTCAGTTGGCAGATAGCGCTTCTCACTGTTAAACACCAGAAACTCATCAGAATATATTAGCATCTCATTATCAAACTCAGAATTGGGTAAGACTTGAGGGAGACTGAGTAAGACTCGAGGGAGAACTGGGTAAGACTCGAGGGAGAACTGGGTAAAACTCGAGGGAGAACTGGGGTAAGACTCGAGGAAGAACAGGGTAAGGCTCGAGGGAGACCAGCGTAAGGTTTGAGGGAGAACTAGATAAAGATTGAGGGAGAACTGGGTAAGAAATGAGGGAAAACTAGGTAAGGCTTGAAGGAGAACTGGAGTAAGGCTTGAGGGAGACCAGGGTAAGGCTCGAGGGATAACTGGGGTAAGGCTCGAGGGAGAACTGGGGTAAGGCTGGATGGAGAACTGGGGTAAGGCTGGATAGAGAACTGGGGTAAGGCTGGATGGAGAACTGGGGTAAGGCTGGATAGAGAACTGGGGTAAGGCTGGATGGAGAACTGGGGTAAGGCTCGAGGGAGAACTGGGGTAAGGCTGGATGGAGAACTGGGGTAAGGCTCGAGGAAGAACTGGGGTAAGGCTGGATGGAGAACTGGGGTAAGGCTCGAGGAAGAACTGGGGTAAGGCTGGATGAAGAACTGGGGTAAGGCTCGAGGGAGAACTGGGGTAAGGCTGGATGAAGAACTGGGGTAAGGCTGGATGGAGAACTGGGGTAAGGCTGGATGGAGAACTGGGGTAGGGCTGGATGGAGAACTGGGGTAAGGCTGGATGGAGAACTGGGGTAAGACTCAAGGGAGAACTGGGGTAAGGCTGGATGGAGAACTGGGGTAGGGCTGGATGGAGAACTGGGGTAGGGCTGGATGGAGAACTGGGGTAAGGCTGGATGGAGAACTGAGGTAAGGCTGGATGGAGAACTGGGGTAAGGCTGGATGAAGAACTGGGGTAAGGCTGGATGGAGAACTGGGGTAAGGCTGGATAGAGAACTGGGGTAAGGCTGGATGGAGAACTGGGGTAAGGCTGGATGGAGAACTGGGGTAAGGCTGGATAGAGAACTGGGGTAAGGCTGGATGGAGAACTGGGGTAAGGCTGGATGGAGAACTGGGGTAAGGCTGGATGGAGAACTGGGGTAAGACTCAAGGGAGAACTGGGGTAAGGCTGGATGGAGAACTGGGGTAAGGCTGGATGGAGAACTGGGGTAAGGCTGGATGGAGAACTGGGGTAGGGCTAGATGGAGAACTGGGGTAAGGCTGGATGGAGAACTGGGGTAAGGCTCGAGGGAGAACTGGGGTAAGGCTGGATGGAGAACTGGGGTAAGACTCAAGGGAGAACTGGGGTAAGGCTGGATGGAGAACTGGGGTAAGGCTGGATGGAGAACTGGGGTAAGACTCAAGGGAGAACAGGGGTAAGGCTCGAGGGAGAACAGGGGTAAGGCTGGATGGAGAACTGGGGTAAGGCTGGATGGAGAACTGGGGTAAGGCTGGATGGAGAACTCGGGTAAGGCTCGAGGGAGAACTGGGGTAAGGCTGGATGGAGAACTGGGGTAAGACTCAAGGGAGAACTGGGGTAAGGCTGGATGGAGAACTGGGGTAAGGCTGGATGGAGAACTGGGGTAGGGCTAGATGGAGAACTGGGGTAAGGCTGGATGGAGAACTGGGGTAAGGCTGGATGGAGAACTGGGGTAAGGCTGGATGGAGAACTGGGGTAAGACTCAAGGGAGAACTGGGGTAAGGCTGGATGGAGAACTGGGGTAAGGCTGGATGGAGAACTGGGGTAAGACTCAAGGGAGAACAGGGGTAAGGCTCGAGGGAGAACAGGGGTAAGGCTGGATGGAGAACTGGGGTAAGGCTGGATGGAGAACTGGGGTAAGGCTGGATGGAGAACTCGGGTAAGGCTCGAGGGAGAACTGGGGTAAGGCTGGATGGAGAACTGGGGTAAGACTCAAGGGAGAACTGGGGTAAGGCTGGATGGAGAACTGGGGTAAGGCTGGATGGAGAACTGGGGTAAGACTGGATGGAGAACTCGGGTAAGGCTCGAGGGAGAACTGGGGTAAGGCTGGATGGAGAACTGGGGTAAGGCTCGAGGGAGAACTGGGGTAAGGCTGGATGGAGAACTGGGGTAAGGCTGGATGGAGAACTGGGGTAGGGCTAGTTGGAGAACTGGGGTAAGGCTGGATGGAGAACTGGGGTAAGGCTGGATGGAGAACTGGGGTAAGGCTGGATGGAGAACTGGGGTAAGACTGGATGGAGAACTCGGGTAAGGCTCGAGGGAGAACTGGGGTAAGGCTGGATGGAGAACTGGGGTAAGGCTGGATGGAGAACTGGGGTAGGGCTAGTTGGAGAACTGGGGTAAGGCTGGATGGAGAACTGGGGTAAGGCTGGATGGAGAACTGGGGTAAGGCTGGATGGAGAACTGGGGTAAGACTGGATGGAGAACTCGGGTAAGGCTCGAGGGAGAACTGGGGTAAGGCTGGATGGAGAACTGGGGTAAGGCTGGATGGAGAACTGGGGTAAGGCTGGATGGAGAACTGGGGTAAGGCTCGAGGGAGAACTGGGGTAAGGCTGGATGGAGAACTGGGGTAAGGCTCGAGGGAGAACTGGGGTAAGGCTGGATGAAGAACTGGGGTAAGGCTGGATAGAGAACTGGGGTAAGGCTGGATGAAGAACTGGGGTAAGGCTGGATGGAGAACTGGGGTAAGGCTGGATAGAGAACTGGGGTAAGGCTGGATGGAGAACTGGGGTAAGGTTGGATGGAGAACTGGGGTCAGGCTGGATGGAGAACAGGGGTAAGACTCAAAAGGACTGATGGTTTACGGACTGATGGTTCCACTCAAATCCTGGGGAGGCGCTGGGATGCAGGGATGAAGGGGGAGCGGCTTCTGGAGGCTGCATGTTGCCAAGGGAATGGCTAATGGAAAACCTGTCATTCATCAGTACCCCATTCCATCTGGGGTTGTTCATACCTGGAGTCAAAGTAGGCACATAATTATGCCCACTCAAGCACCACTTACGTGTGTGAGTGTCACTGGTTGCTGTTCAGCATGTAACTCTTGGTGGACTCACTTCCAAGATCGATGACTGCCCTGTTGTGCCTGTTCCATTGTCCGAGTAGGTAAGCAATGATATCCTCTTACAGAGTTGGCAATAGTACACTACCCAAGGACAGTGCTCCTAATCCTTGGCTGTGTGTTGATGTGCATATTGAAAAGTGTCCTCATGGAACAGGTTCAGTACAAGGCCTTGGACTGAAGCTTGGGACAATCCTGCACCGGCGATGAAAGCTCAGGATGCTGTAAAGCAGCTAAAGCTGTGACCACTCAATCATTTGGTGTGGGGCGAGGGTGGTGTGGGCTGTTGTCAAAGAAGTAATGGCTGAGCATCAAAATTATAGCCAGGCAGGAGTAAGTGGGCTTTGAGAGACAGCTTCCGATGGATGCTGCTTAGTAAACAAATGCTGACTGTCATGGTTTTTTATTTGATACTGCAGGACACTATCAGGACCTGACATATCCACAGATGTCCGGGAGCCAATGCCATCAAAGGTGGTGCATAACCTGTGAACTGGTTGGTCACACCTGCCACCTTCTGCAGGACTTGGCACCACAGGGACTTGGGAGGACAGCCACTGCCAGTGTCACTGAAAGTTACAGCGGCACTCCATTTTTATGCCAGTGGCTCTTTCCAGAGTTCCACAGGTGACCCCTGCAGCATTCTGCAAGCCTCTGCACACAAATACATTCAGGACGTGACAGACACAATCTTCACAAAAGCACATGACTTCATCCATTTCACCCAGGGTTAGTCAAACTAGGCTTTGCGCAGATCCCTGACTTTCCACAGGTGCAGGGTGCCATCGACTGCACTCACGTGGCACTCAGATCTCTGGGGCATTCAAGCTGTCCATTATGTGAACCACAAGGCCTTCCACTCACTGAATGTTCTGCTGCTCTTTGACCACACTAAATGCACCCGGCAGGTGTGTGATTGATTCCCAGTGAGTGTACACTCCTACATCCTGAGCCAATCTCAGATCCCTGACATGTTTCAGGGTTCACAGAGGCTGCAGGTTTGGCTTCTCTTGGACAGGGGATACCCACAAGGATGTGGCTGATGAAGTCTGTGTGGAGTCCACAGAGAGCAGCTTAGAGCAGATACAGTAAGGCTCCTGCTGCAACTTGCTCTATGGTGGAGCAGACCAAAGGGATGCTGAAGATGAGTTTCGAGGCCTGGACAATTCTGGCGGAGTCCTGCAGCATAGGGTATCACACATCGTGGTCGCCTTTTGCACCTTGCATAACCTGATGCTGCAACAGGAGGAGGAACTTCCTGAGGAGAAGATGGAAGAGTGGCATGTTTCCTCTGATGAGGAGCAGCACATTGAAGGAGCAAAGATTGAGAAGGTCCTTGACAGAGAGAGAGAGGATGAGGCAATGTCCAGACAGGGCAGACAAGTTTGGGATGTGCTCACTGCTGCTGGGTTCATGGAGAGTGATGAGGACATCCAGTGAGGCCATCCCATTATCTCCACATGGAATCTGTGAGCATTGCTCTCCATGGGACTGATGGGAGTGTACACCCTCGCTGACACAGCTCATGTCGTGCTAATGCAGTTACCCATAGTCCCTACATTGCAGGAGGATGATGATGACTAGCAGTGGGAACATTGCACTGATCCTCAATGTCTGAATGTCTGACTCCTATAACAAAAAAAAAGAAAATGCTTGTAAATCTCAGCAGATCTGACAGCATCTGTGGGGAGAGAATAGAGCTAACATTTCGAGTCTTGATGACCCTTGGTCAGCATTCACAGTATTTTACTTTTCCTTAATGACTGACTGATGGCAGCTCACTTACTCTCAATGACCAGATCACATTATGGCGATGCAACAGGGAAAGTTCCACTTCTCCTGATCTTTCTTCACCCTTTGCAAGTTGTACCTTTGAGGTTCAGTATCACTGGAGGCTGAGGGATAAAGGTTGGGGGGAGGGATCCAGAGCTCCAAGGTGCAGAGAGCACCCATTGACAATGACTGGAGTGAATCATGCTTACACTGTGGGAGACATCCTCATTCCCTATGAGAAACAGGCATGTTACCATGAGGGGACATTACTTATGAGCAAGCAAGCTTGCACAAATCCTGGACTAAGCACCCCGTCTTTACCATGTGCAGGAATCAACTTTTCAGATCTGAATTACAGGAACAGCTTGTCAGAACAAGAAACCGCAATAAGTGAGAATTTATTTACAGAGGTGGACACTATCTACTAGTGCCTAACTCCCATACCCATGCTATGCAGTTAAGACATTTTAACCTTTCTAACACTGCTGCTATGTCTTGGCGCAGCCCCAGCATTTACAGTGGAAGTGGAGGCAGTCTGCTTTCTGCCATGTCCTATTGTCTGTGATACTTACTGGGTGTCCTCTGGACGGCTGAAATCTGGAGAGCGTCAGCCTGCTTTCAGAGTCCTGTGGCAGTGCCACCTTCCTCAGTCTGGAGCTGGAGCTGAGGCAGTCACAATAAGAGAGGATTCAGATGGGCAGGACACTCCCAGAGTCACTCAGGTGAACTGATTCTCCTTCATATGTGTGCCTGAGGTCCCCTGGCCTTCTCACTGGGGGAACAAGAGTGCACTTGAGAAGCTCCTCATCCTCTGGCTTTGGCACTCATGGATCCCAACCAGTGCCTGCACCGTGGAGTGTGTGTCCTGCAGCAGTGCAGGACAAAGATCTTGTACCAAAGAATCCATGAAGCTGCCACCCTAGCTGTGTTGGCCTCTGCAAAGCAGTGTTGGCACAATCACCTCAGATATGAGGCAGACGGTATCCTCCACATGGCCTTTCATTCCGAAGAGTGTACCAAACATCCCTTCCTGGTTTTCCTGAGTTTACCTTTGGAGCTCCAGCAACTGAGACATTGACTACGTCCGGAGACATGTCATCTGACTGCGACTCATCAGGTTCCTGGACTCTGGCAATCTTCCAACTGCTGGCATCCCGGGATATCCCTGCTCTGTTTACTGTGGATCCGAAAATGTGATTGCTTGCCAGCTTGTGACCTGAAAGCTGTTCTAAAACTAGTGTTTATGTGTCTCTGCACTGGTGGAGGGTGTGGGTGAGCTGTGATGACTTTTCAATGTCAAGTCTTTGAATTCCTCCTCTGCACTGCGCTTGGGCTGGAGTCAAGGACCTGGCCGGTGTACTCACTGAGCTGCTTCCCAAATCACCATGGACCATAAAAACCCTACAGTGCAGAAGGAGGCCATTCAGTTCATCAAGTCTGCATCGACAACAATCCCACCTAGACTCTATCCCGGTAACCCTACATTTTCACCCCACTAATCCCTCTAACCTACGCATCCCAGGACACTAATGGGCAATTTACCATGGCCAATGCACCTCACCAGCACATCTTTGGACTGTGGGAGGAAACCGGAGCACCTGGAGGCAACCCATGCAGACATGGGGAGAACGTGCAAACTCCACATGACAAACTCACAGCGACCCAAGCCTCGGAATTGAACCCAGATCCCTGGAGCTGTAAGGCAGCAGTGCTAACCACTGTGCCGCCCATGTGACAGAAAGGAGAGGTCATTAGTGCATGGCAGGGGCCTTTAGAACCAGGAGACATGACTCACAGCATTGTTGTCTGATGGATGATACAACGCTGAATCCTCACTTGGTTTATCGCTGCCAACCGCACCATCAGCACAGGAGTGGTTAACACCCTCCTGGCCAGCTAGAGGGCTCTGTCCTCAAAGTCCATGGAAACTGTCGGTTCTGGAATCCCTCCTCCCACCTGTAATTTTTCCCTCTTGTGTGACAATTTGTCCTGGATGAAGAGAGATGGAGAGAATGTGAGCAGGATGTGTGTCAGGGCAGCTGTGGATGGTGAAGTGATGAGGCAGCGAGTGGGATCCCTGTGGATGTGTGGTGGGTGAGTGATGAGAAGGGTGACTTGCATGGCAGGACGTAATCATTCATTCCAGCACCGGATGGCTGCCCTCTCCTGCAAGGTGTTAGCGCTGATCTCCACCACCACTGCTCACACTGGGTTGGTGATCTTGCTGGCAGAGCACAGGTATAGCACACCGCTGGGCCTCCACTGCATCCAGCCGCTCTTCCAGGTAGATGTCAGTGAATTTCAGGCAGCTTTTTAACTTTCACGGCCATGACTTCCCAGCGGTAAGTGTGCCAGCTGTGTGCAGGAGTGGCATTTAAATGTGGCACCATTAAAGCACTGAGGTGATAGCAGGGTGAGTGAATCAGAGGCCACCCAGCAGCGATATGACATGCAACCCCTGACAGGAATTTTTTTCTTCCACGATAGAGTGGAAAAAGCCACTACTATCGTGTGTGCCGCATTTCTCACACAGTATTGGCTTTTCCCAATATCGGAGAAAGGCTTGCCTCTTGTCTTCACACACAGTGTAAAATGGGCGATAATGAATCAGCAACCTTTTTTACATTTCTTCCCACTGATCTGACTTGATTTGATTTATTATCATCACATGTATTAACATACAGTGAAAAGTATTGTTTCTTGCATGCTATACAGACAAAGCATATCATTCATAGAGAAAGAAACAAAAGAATATAGAATGTAGTGTTACAGTCATAGAGAAAGATCAACTTAATGCAAGCTAAGTCCACTTAAAAGTCTGACAGCAGTAGGGAAGAAGCTGTTTTTGGGTCGGTTGGTATGTGACCACAAACTTTTATATCTTTTTCCTGGTGGAAAAGAGAATGTCCATGCAGTGTGGGGTCCTTAATTGTACTGGCTATTTTCCCGAGGCAGCAGGAAGTGTAGACAGAGTCAATAGATGGGAGGCTGGTTTGAGTGATGGACTGGGCCACATTTACAACCTTTCACTGACTTCAATGGAAAGAGAGATTGGGATTGCTGAGTTACTGACACCCATTTTACACTGTTGGACAAGGTCAACTCCTTGCAGTTGTGTGGGAGAAGCTCAGGATTCCTTTCAAACTGATCTCTCCACCCCAATCCTCGACTGTGGTCATTTGGAAATGCCAAGCAGCAAATGACAGGCACAAACTCTGCCAATCTTCCTGTAGCAACAACAGACCCGTGCCAGTCAGTATTAACTGAGTATGAACTGGCTGGGCCAAATGTTTCTGTGCTGTACCTTCTATGTATTATTTAACATTTTAAATTAACACAGACATTCTGTGCACTCACCAATATAAATCTTTGAAATTAATTGCATGTCGATTCCTGTCTCTGGCGAAGCTATCCAAATTTAGCTTCACATCCACCTGGAAAAAGACAGAAGTTTTAAAGAGAATTCAATGAATATAAGCCAAATGCACCAAGACTTCTGCCAAACATGAGTCCAAAATGCACAAGCACAGTGTGATAAAGGATAAAAGCACTCTAAGCATCAGGGACCCGGGTTCGATTCCCGGCTGGAGTCACTATCTGTAGGAGTTTACACATTCTCCCTATATCTGTGTGAGTTTCCTCCAGGTGCTCTGGTTTCTTCCCACAGTCCAAAGATGTGCGGGTTGGGTGGATTGGCCATGCTAAATTGCCCCTTAGTGTCAGAGGGACTAGCTAGGATAAATGCATGGGGTTATAGGGATAGGGCCTAATTGGGATTGCGGTTGGTGAAGACTTGGTCCGAATGGCCTCCTTCTGCACTGTAGGATTCTATGATTCTTTAACAGGCGACATCTGTGGAGAGAAAGAGTTAATGCTTCAGCTTGAAAGCCTGAGCCACAAGTGCTGTTTAATCTTCCAGATGTTTTCAATGTTCAGTAAGAGATGCAGCATCCAGCTGTTGAAATGGGGCCATTATCTCTTCCATGTAGGTTAGTTCTCCCTAGGATTGCACTGATGGCACGGAAAGGCATTGCGGCCTCCACCCGTGATCCAGCTGCTGTTTGACACAGGTGGAAGCAATGTTCCAGATTTGCTATTCCGGGAAACAGATGGAGCATTACAGCTGTGTTCATTGTTAAATTGGTCTGTGGGATTCACCGCCTGTGATTTGGCTCCAAACCATTCTGCTGAGAACAGACGCGTTTCTGGAAGGGAGCTGTGCTGAGAAATAGTTCTCAGACGTATTCAGACTGGCTTTTATGACATTACTTCTAAGATAATAGCCCAGCAGGGAGTAGAAACCAGTTTAATGTCAACCATTGGGATTAACGCCAACACTTCTGTTAACCAAAAATTCTGTGAAGCCATTAAATTGTTGCATTTTTTTAAAATTGTCACTGTTCAACACGGAAGATCACACTGTGAGGTTTCTAAGCTTGAAATGCTGTACTATTTAAAATATACCATGTGGGCTCTTTGTGTGTAAACTCTGACATTGACAAATACTGAAATGTGCTTATCTCAATAATTATCCCATAGTCTCAGTGTCCTTCCCTCACAACCTCTGCACTGCCTACCTGCAGCAGGGTCGTGTGGGCTGTGGGCCTTCTGTGAGGGCATCAGCACTGCTCTCTCCTATCAGCTGACTGTTCCATACTGACTGATAATTCAAGATTTCATTGTGAGAACATGACTAATGTCTGCTGTGCATCAGCCTGAGGTTATCCATTCAGCATACCAAACTAAAATTGGTCATATCCCTCCTCGCTGTCAATCAAACAATATTTCAAGTAAACATCTTGATCTATTTTAAATGCAAAATAGTGTGTATTCTGTTCAAAAGAACAGAAATTGCTGGAGAAACTCAGCAGGTCTGACAGCATCTGTGGAGGGAGAGTAGAACAGGGGTTCTCCTCGCTCTGTGCAGATGCTGTCAGACCTGCTGAGATTTTCCATCATCTTTAACTCTTTCATTACTTCGGATTAATAAAGATGGCCTGAGTGAAACACAGTTTTTCCTCTGACTATGTCCATTGTTTTTATGCTTTGTGGCATTTTGATAGTTACGTGCACTGCCTGCACTGCCCCCCCACCACCGACCCCCCCCCCCCCCCCCCGGCCCCCACTTATTCCTTCTCCATCCCAGCCCCACGTCCTTAGATCAGTCCTTGGTCCTTTCCAGCAGGGTGTGTCTGCAACATAGGATGATTGCACACACTATTCAAACTAAATAGTGTACTAGAGTGACTGGAACGAAGTCTACAGAATTTACCAGCACGATGGCTCAGTGGTTAGCAGTGCTGCCTCACTGCGTCAGTGACCCGGGTTCAATTCTGGCTTCAGGTCACTGTCTGTGTGGAGTTTGTACTTTCTTGTGTGGGTTTCCTCCGGGTGCTCCAGTTTCCTCCCACAGTCCAAAGATGTGTGGGTTCGGTTGATTGGCCATACAAAATTGACCCTAGTGTCCAGATGATTAGCAGGGTAAATATTGTGGAGTTACGTGAATAGGGCCTGGGTGGGATTGTGGTCAGTGCACACCTGATGGGCCAAATGGCCTCCTTCTGCACTGTCGGGATTATATGTACAGGTGACCTATATTTTTGCCACAAGGCAGAGATGTTTTCCTCTTCTATCAGTTATTCTCCTGAGGAGAAATTTCTAAGAAAATCTCCTGAGGAGATGATGCTGTAGTGGTAATGTTGCTGGGTTAGTTACCCAGAGGCCCAAGTTAATATTCTGGATACATGGGTTCAAATCTCACCCTGGCAACTAGTGGAGTCTAAATTCTGCCCCATAAATCTGGAATATAGAGCTATCTCAGTAATAGTGACCACAAAGCTTGTTGTAAAAACTCATTTGATTCACTGATGTCCTTTAGGGAAGGAAATCTACTGCCCTTACCTATCAGGCCTACATGTGATTCCAGAGCCAGGGCAATGTGGTTGACTCCTAACTGCCTTCTGACGAAGGGTCATCTAGACTTGAAATGTTGGCTCTACTCTCTCTCTATGGATGCTGTCAGACCTGCTGAGATTTTCCAGCATTTTCTGTTTTTGTTCCCTCTAAACTGGCCTAGCAAGCCACTCAGTCCAAGGGATTAGGGATTAGGGATGCACAACAAATGCGTGCCCAGCCAGCAACGCTCACATCCCGTGAAAGAATTTTAAAAGACACTGAAATGTCAACAATCAACATTGGATTAGCCATGTTTAGGATAAAGATTTGAAACTGCCAGGCAAAGAATAACGTTTGTTTTTTTAAAAATAATTTTCATATTCTAGTTATATATGAGAGCCAGGCTTCCTTACATTACTATGTCTCTTTGTCAGTACCTACCCATTGGCTGATTTCATCCACTATGAAAAGCTACACTAAGGGAATGGAGATGGCCTCTGTTTAGTTACATTGTGATTTGGGAGCTGGTTTCTGCTGGGCCAGAATGTGTGTGGCAGACACAGGAATGACAGAAAAGTCCTCTTGGGAAAACATAGCCCCTGCTGTATTACAGCATGGAAGGATAATTGTCTCGCATCAGAGACTATTGGAGATGAGCCAGTTTCACATGATGTAAATGCCTGGTGCTTTTTCTTTCCCATAAATGTTGTCTCCATAAATATTTGTAAATCAGCATCAGGACCTTAGTGCATTTAAAGTCACAGTAGTCTGTACCTGTGTTTTCCATGTTTAATTTTGACATCAATCTTTGCCACAGTATTTCCCAATATTTTGTGGCCTTTACCAGGCAAAATGCAAAGCCTTTCTACCATGCGGTTCACCAGGCCCCATTTAATCTTACATAGCTGAGGATGCAGTCAGGTGCAGAGTGGATCCCAATACCATGCTTTAAAGGGGCCATCAAGCACTTTCAAGTTAGTTGCTGATCGATTTTTGTTAGGAATCAGGAGAGCTGCTGAAGGTTTGTGGTGGTATAGTTTGTGAAGTCTACAAGGCAGTAGTCTGGCACATGGTGAAAGCCTTGGTTCACACTTCAACGGCTCTGCGCCTGACACTTACGTAGAATCCATTGAATCCCTATAGTGCAGAAGGAGGCCAACCAGCCCATTGAGTCTATGCCAAACCTCTGACATATCACCCTACCCAGGCCCTAATCTGGTAGCCCTATGTATTTCCCACACCATTCCCCCTAATCTACATGTGGGGTGGCACTGTGGTTAGCAAAACTGCCTCACAACTCCGTGGACCCGGGTTCAATCTGGCCTCAGGTGAGTAACTGTGTGAAGTTTTTTCCTGTGTCTGCGTCAGTTTCCTCCAGGTGCTCCAGTTTCCTCCCAGACTCCAAAGGCGTGTGGGTTAGGCTGATTGGCCATGCTAAATTGTCCCTTAGTGTCCTGAGATGCATAGGTTAGAGGGGTAAGTAATGTGGGGTGACGGGGGATAGGGCCTGGGTGGGATTGTTGTCGGTACAGACTCAATGGGCCAAATGGCCTCCTTCTGCACTGTAGAATTTCTATGATTCTATGATCTCTGGATTCTAAGAGGCAATTTAGCAATGGCTAAGCCACGTATCATGCACATATTTACTGTGGGATGAAGCCAGAGCACCCGGAGGAAACCCACTCAGATACAGGGAGGACTTTCAAACTCCACACAGTCGTCCGAAGCTGGTATTGAACACAGGTTCCTGGCGCTGTGATGCAGCAGCGCTAACCACTTGCTCTCAGTCATGGATGCTGTAGTTACCATTCCCCTTGGCCTGCAGCCTGCGCCTGAGAATGAGCAGAGTCAGCACAGAGCAGGAAATGCTGCTTAAAGAGAGAGGAGGGTGAGAAAGGCTTATAGAGGGAGGCTATGTCTATCCAGAGACCAATTCACTTGCCTCAGTTTAAGCCAGGAAGCGTGTACAATGTCTCCATTTCACTGATGACGTTCTCCCACCTCTTGCAGGTGGGAGAACCTCTTGCAGACAGGCTTGCAACTCGGAACAGGGGGAAAGATGGCACAGCCAATTGTGGGAAACGTGAGCATGGATTTGAAAGTCCTCACATCGGGCTCCTTCAGGTTGGAGCAAGCAACATTTTCAACATCTCACAGTTCACTGTCCACTGTTGTACGAGGGTGCTGACTGACCAGTCTGTACGGAAATAAGAGGGAATGCCACTCACTCTCTCAATACACAGAGTAACAGACTGGGTGAATGTATAGCATCACTGAGAGAGCTGTTTTCCCCATGGTGCCCAGTCACATTAACTGCACACATGTGGCTTTGCACGCAGAAATGTACCACAATTATAAAATAATTCCACTCCCTCAACACCCAACTGGTATGCAACTTTCATCCACACACCATTCCGGTCAATAACCAGCTGCAGCATTGGTGCTGGAATTGTGTACCAGTCCAGTGTACCATCAACATTAATACCATTGACAGAGGGGGACATCTGGCAACCAGGGCTATCCGCTGCTCATCAGTTCATGGCAACCAATGTGCAACTCTCACCGACACCATGTACTTAATAACAGCCAAACTGCCATACAAAGAGCACAGGTGTTTAAGCAACACCCCCACTGTCCCAGAGCTGCTCTGGGAGGGCTCACTGTCTGGGCTGCTCTGGGAGGGCTCACTGTCTGGGCTGCTCTGGGAGAGCTCACTGTCTGGGCTGCTCTGGGAGAGCTCACTGTCTGGGCTGCTCTGGGAGGGCTCACTGTCTGGGCTGCTCTGGGAGAGCTCACTGTCTGGGCTGCTCTGGGAGGGCTCACTGTCTGGGCTGCTCTGGGAGGGCTCACTGGGCTGCTCTGGGACATCTCACTGTCTGGGCTGCTCTGGGAGGGCTCTGCAGAGCTTGG
Organism: Carcharhinus amblyrhynchos; assembly: GCF_965287045.1. NCBI lineage: Eukaryota > Metazoa > Chordata > Chondrichthyes > Carcharhiniformes > Carcharhinidae > Carcharhinus > Carcharhinus amblyrhynchos. The sequence goes on from NC_137327.1 coordinate 49,829,115, forward strand.
CATTGGGGTGTCATGATTGATTGTGTTCTATTCACAATCCCACCTTCACCTTGGTCACCAGTTATCTGATGAACAATTGACGAGGAGGAGGAAAGTCAGATACAACCAACAGATTCCTTACTCCAGCTGGACTGTCCATGACTGTCTATCTGACTCTGCTACAGTGAACACAACCCCAGTTTCCTATTCACCCACTTCACTATCCTCTGTGACTGATCATCCTGTTCCTTTGGCCATATTGCTGATAGAAATAAAACACTTCAAAACAACCACTGCTAACATCCTGTATTCGCTTCAAAACTCAAATAATCACTCTTGTTTATTCTCCTGGTGGATTTCCCTGTCTCCATGCTCCTATATCTTGCAACCTGAATTATAACTGGCTGACGTTCAGTGGGGAGACACTAGGTGGTCTTAGGGATGACATTTCGTAGCTATGTTCCTGGAAAGCTTGACATCAAACTGTACTAACACTGCAACACCAGCCTGGTGCCAGCTGGCTGATGGGCAGTGGCGAGAGGGTGAATATTATCATCCTGAGTGAGGATAGAGGGTTCATGCTCCCTGGAGCCTCTCCTGGAGCAGTGAGCGGAGGGGAGACAACATAACACATCAGCAATACTGGCAATGCATCAGACAGATTGCTGGAATGCTGTGACACTCTGCAAGTCCCTTTGATCCTTGTGTTAGTCTCATGGCAGCAAACTAAGCCTTTGTGACCTCAGTGAGAATGTCCGCGCGTTTATAATCCCCGTGTTTGAGAGTAAAACTTGACAATAGCAGGTGTGAAGTTGCACACAGACTGCTGCTTAGGTGTGTCCATCCGAGGGAGATTCCTGCCCAATTTGGCTCCAAATTTCAATTCAATTTGGAAGTTTCCAGAAAGCTGGGCCGCTGAAGTCATAGTATTTCAGTCCAGTATTTGTTGCCCATCCCTAATTGCCCCCTGAGTGTCTCACTCGGGCCATTTCGGGGGGTGTCATGTAACATGCCTCCCCCCCCACCCCCACTGGCAAAGCAGCCATCTTCCAGTTTACAAGGGTCCATTTTAAAAGGTATACAAATTTTCTTCTAATTGTAATGTCTTCACAGACTGGCATGGCTCTCTACTGTACAGAGACTGCCAGCATCTGAGTTGGGCTAAAATTCGAAGGTGTTTGGCAAAACAGGGCCATGAGGATTTCTGTGAGTGGAACAAAAGCAGAAAATGCTGGAAAATCTGAGTGGGTCTGACAGTCTGTGTGGAAGGAGAACAGAGCCAATATTTGTTTCCGATTCCAACCGCTGCAGTATTTTGCCTTTACTAATGTGAGTGGTTTGAGTGGGGAATTCACTGCCAGAGAATGTAATAGAGACAGATTCAAACGTGGCTTTCAAAAAAATTTGAACAATGATTTGAAGGGAACTGCATTTTCAGGGCAAAGCTTGGGAGTGGGATGAGGTGAGTGGCTCTTGCAGAGAGCCAGCATGAACATGACAGGACAAGTGGGCTCCTCATTTTCTCACTCTCTGATCAGTAACTGTGAGTGTGAGAACCAGTGTTTTTCCTTCATCGCTGTCTTCAGATCCCACCGTGGCAGCTGATGGAATTTAAAATTTAGTAAATAAATCTGGAATGAAAGACTGTGAGCATAAAAATATTGTTGATTGTCTTAAAAATCCATCTGGTTCATGAATGCCCTCGAGCAATGGGAATCAGGACTCCGAGCGGGCAAGAATATGGTCAACTTTTAAAAGGTGCCCTCTGCAATGGGCTAGCGAGACATGCTGTTGTATCAAGCCACTATCGAAAAGTCAAAAAGGGATTGAACTGAACTGATCACCTTCATTAAGTTAGGCACCAGAAGCAACATCAGCCAGCACCTTGTTGATACTGCAAAGTCCTCCTCACTAATATGTGGGGACTTGTACTAAAATTGGGAGAGCTGTCAAATAAACCAGTCAAGCAACAAAGCAAACCAGTCAAGCAATAAAGACACACTTGCTGAATCATACCTTACAGAGACCTCAGACACCACCATCAGATAGTATCATACCCATTGAGTCTGACACACCAGAAACACTTGAACTCCCACCTAATCCCATCTATCAGCACTTGGCCCAGAGCCCTGAATGTCTTTTTTTTAAGTTAAGTTTATTTATTAGACATAAGTAAGGTTACATTACACTGCAATGAAATTACTGTGAAATTCCCGTATGTGCCAGGTGCACGTTCAGATACTTTTTAAAGGATGTGAGGCAATCTGCCTGTACCATCCTCCCAGGCAGCACATTCCAGACCAGCACCACAAGAGCAAAGAAACTTCCAGCTGATCATCACTATCTGCACCCCTGCTCCCTCAGCTGATGAGTCAGTACTTCTCCATGTTGAACACCATTTGAAGGAAGCACTGAGGGTGAAAAGACATGAAATATATTTCAATGTCCATCATCACAAGAGTGGATCTAACAGCATTACTGACCAAGCTGGCCAAGTCCTAAAGAATATAGCTGCTAGTCTGTGGCAGGTGGTGAGGGAGCCATTAAGAGGGAAAAACCTACTTGACTTTGTCCTCACCAATCTACCTGCTACAGATGTATCTGTCAATTACAGTATTGGTAGGAGTAACCACTGCACAGTCCTTGTAGAGTTAAAGTCCTATCTTCACACTATCATCTTATGTGGCATTACCACTGTGCTACATAGGAGAGATTTTGAAGATATCTAGCAATTCAAAATTGAGCATTCTTGAGGTGATGTAGGCCATCAGCAGCAGCAGAATTGTATTCAAATACAGTCTGTAACCTCATGGCCTGGCATATCCCCCATTATCATCAAGCCAGGGATCAACCCTGATTCAAAAAGGTCAGGAGGGCATTGTCAAGAGCAGTACCAGGCAGATCTAAAAGTGAGGTGTCAACCTGGCAAAGCTACCAAACAAAACTACTTGCTTGCTAAATAGTATGAGATAAACAGAGCTAATTAATCCCACAACTAATGAATCAGATGCACAGTCTGCAGACCTGCTACATCCAGCCATGAATGGTGGTGGACAATTAAACAACTCACTGGAAGAGGAGGCTTCACAATGATAGAAGAGCCCAGTACATCAGTGCAAAAGATACAACAATCACAACAATCTTTAGCAAGAAGTGCTGAGTGGATGATCCATCTTGGCCTCCTTTGGAGGATCCCAGCATCGCAGATGTCAGTCTTCAGCCAATTCTATTCACTCCACATGATATTAAATGTTTGAAAGAATTGGATACTGTAAAGGCTATTGGCACTGAAAATATTCTGGCAATAGTACCAAAGACTTGTGCTGCAAAATTAACTGCACCCCTAGCCTGTTCCAGTAATGTGGAAACTTCTCCAGGTATGTCTTATCCATAAGAAGCAGGAAATATCCAGCCTGACCAATTACTGCCCATCGGTCTACTCTCAATCCTCGGTAAAGTGGAGGAAGGGGTCATCAACAGTGCCATTGAGTGGTACTTACAAAGCAATAGCCTGCTCAGGTCACTCAGCTCCTGATCTCATTACAGCCTTAGCCCAAACATGGACAAGTGAGCTGTATTCCAGAGATGAGATGAGAATGTCAGCCCTTGACATCAAGGCCACATTCAACCGAGTGTGGCTTCAAGGAGGCCTAGAAAAACTGGAGTTAAAGGGAATCAGGCTGAAAACACTCCGCTGGTTAAAGTCACACTTGGCATAAAGTAGGATGGTTGTGGTGATTGAAGATAATCAACTCAGCTCCAGGACATAACTCAGGAACTCCTCAGGATAGTGTCCTGGGCCCAACCACCCAGGTGTTTCATCAATGACCTTCCCTCCATTATAGGGTCAGAAGTGGGGTTGTTTGCTGATGACTGCACAGTGTTCAGCACCATTCATAACTACTGAAGCAATCCATGTCCAAATGCAGCAAGACCTGGACAGTATTCAGGTTTGTGTCGTTAAGTGGCAAGCAACATTCATGTTACAAGTGCCAGGCAATGACCATCTCCAACATGAGAGGATCCAACTATTGTCCCTTGGCATTCAATGGCATTACCACCGCTGAATCCCTCGGGATGTTTAACTTCACCAGAAGTTAAACTGGAATAACCGTATGAATACAGTGGCTGCAAGAGCAGGTCAGAGGCTGGGAATTATGTGGAAAGTAATTCATTTCCTGACTCCCAAAGCTGGTCCACCATCCACAAAGTACAAGTCAAAAGTGTGACGGAATACTCCCTGCTTCTCTGGGTGAGTGCAGCTCCAACATTGGAGAAACTCAATGTTATCCAAGACAACGCAGCCCGGTTGATTGGCACCCCATCCACTAACATTCACTCCCTCCACCACCAACACATGGGGACAGCCATGTGTACTACCATCTACAAGATACACTGCAGGAATCACCAAGGCTCCTTCAACAGCAAACCCACAATCTCTATCATCTAGGAGAACAAGGCTGACAGACACAGAGGAACACCACCACCTGCAAGTTCCCCACCAAGTCCCCTCCATGGATTAATAGGGACATTAGCAACATGGATACAAAATTGACCTATTAATAGGAAGCAGCAATTAACAGTCAAAGGATATTTTTCAAGTTGTAGAAAGGTTTATAATGGTATTGGAAACCTTCTTTTCAAGTAAAGTTTATTTATTAGTCACAAGTAGGCTTACGTTAATATTGCAATGAAGCTACTGTGAAAATTCCCTAGTTTGGGCACACTGAGGGAGAAATTAGCATGGCCAATGCACCTAACCAGTACGTCTTTCAGACTGTGGGAAGAAACTGGAGCATCTGGAGGAAACCCACACAGACACGGGGAGAATGTGCAAACTCCACACAGACAGTGATCCAAGCCGGGAATCGAACCCAGATCCCTGGCACTGTGAAGCAGCAGTGCTAACCACTGTACGAATATATTAATCATCTAAATTTTGGTGTGCAGGAGATGGTTTCAAACCTTGCAGATGACACAAAACTTGGATTTATTGTAAACTGTGAGGACAGCGAGGAACGTGGGGTGTGAACCCTGCCAGATTGAGCCAGCACTGGCACTGAGTGCAACACCCCTGGTTTCACTCTGTAATCTCCCCTCTCCTCTTTGAGGATGCAACACAGAGGAGGGGAATGTCTCCACAGGGAGCAGGGAAAGGAGAGGTGAGGACTGGGAAAAGGGAGAACAGGAAATCTCCACCTTACTCTGAAATGCAGAGAGGTAACAATAGAGAGAGCCAGAGGAGAACATTGTAGCAGGTCCAGCCCACACAGGAGGTCATTCACCCAGCGGAGACCATTTCATGAGTTTCTCATTGGGCGCCAGTCTTCTGCACATCTCCCTGCTGAAGATTTACAGAGTAATCAGTTCTGCAGCAGAAATCGACATGGAGCTGATTACAATATGGAAATCTCCATTTACATTTTGTTAGTAGGCCCACAGCTAAAATCTTTGGGCCTGCTAGTGTCCCCCACCACCGCCCCCTCCAACCCCTCAGGACTGGTTCACTCCAGCAGGGCTTACAACTGCTCTCCACTAACAGGAACCAGGCAGCCAAGCCTTCTGGGGTGAAGAGGGGTCATTGAGGCTTTCCCAGGAGGTCACTGATAAGAGGGGTTGCCCCTTGGACAGTGTCAGGCTGGCAGTGCCAGCCAGGGTGGGGAGGGGAAATTGGGCCACTAGGAGGAGGGGGGCAGCTGGTGGGGTGGTATTGGGAGATCGGGGCTGGCTGGGGCCGGGGACGGGGGTGGTAGGGGCGGCGGGGAGGACAGTGTGGGGGGATGGGACATGGGGCTTGCCCGGCAAGTTCCGGGAGGCCAGCGATCAGGAGGTGGAGGGCTCTGCAAGGCCAGCAATGGGATGTTGCGGGGCTGGCCAACGATCGGATTAGTCAGTGATCTGGAGGGGGGGCAATGTGGCACTGACAGATTGGCACATGCACAGTGGCCCACACAGCGCTATGCTGCCAGCCTCTCAGACAGGAACTAGGTCTCGCTCCCTGAATTTCAGAGGGAACCCCGCTAGCACATTCTGTGATGCATATTGTGTCGGAGATTCACTCTGGAAATTACACTGAAAAAATTGCCTGGATTACTCCCATTTTCAAGTGAATTGGGGACAGGGAATTATTTTGGGAGAATCCTGGCTATTGTATTTTGAGTGAGTGAGTTCTAAATATCTGTTACCCTTTGTGCGAAAAAGTGCTTCCTGATTTTGACCCTCCTGGGTCCAGCTCAGATTTAGGACACACATCTCACTGGCTCCTGATTTCCTGTTCCGAGGTCCCAGCTTCCCTCTATCTAAATCCAATCAAACCCTTTTAACACTTTAAACACCTCGATCACTTCACCTCTTCCTCCCTCATTACTCGAGAGATTACAAGCAGCCTATCCTTATAATTCAACCCTCAAAGGAAAATTTGACAAGTAACTCACGACAAATATGGCCAGCATTTATTTTCCATCCCGAATTCAGAAGGGGGTGGTGAGCCACCTTCTGAGATCCTGCACGGGATTTTACGGCCTCGCTCGTCCCAAAACGGTAAAATCCTGCCCAAGGATAACGGAACTTTCCACATTCTGCCCTTCAACACTCCGATTCCCGTGGCGGGTGGGGTGGTAAAATTCTGGCATCTGGGAATGTCACCCTGGGAAATCTGCGGTGTGCCCACCTCGAGTTCAGTATATCCTACCCAAGCTGCAGTGGCTAAAACCCAGCACAGTTCTCCTGATGTGATACAAACCGAATCTGTGGGCCCCAATTCTCCCATCCCACTGCGCTAATTTCGTGTTGGCCAATTCGTGGGGTTCGCGCCCTGCTAGCATCTCCAGGCACCAGATTTCTGCTGGTGTCAGATCCACGCTGGAAATCGGCAGGGAGGCACAAGGACTATTTAAATGATCATTTGTATATAACTTAAGTGTGATTAGTGGGCCTGGGGCTGAAGTCTCCAGGCCCACTTGCATCTTCCCACCACCACCCCCAGAGTGGTTCACTCCAGCAGGGTTTTGGGTACTTAAGAACATAAGAACATAAGAAATAGGAGCAGGAGTAGGCCATCTAGCCCTTCGAGCCTGCCCCGCCATTCAATAAGATCATGGCTCATCTGTCGTGGCTCAGTTCCACATTCCCGCCCTCTCCCCATAACCCTTAATCCCCTTGCCTATCAAAAACCTATCTACCCACGTCTTAAAAATATTTAGCGAGGCAGCCTCCACCACTTCAACGGGCAGAGAATTCCAGAGATTCACCACCCTTTGAGTGAAGAAGTTCCTCCTCAGCTCCATTCTAAACTGCCCCCCCCCCTTATCTTGAGGCTGTGCCCTCTAGTCCTACTGTCCTTTCTGAGCGGGAAGAGCCTCTCCACCTCTATCCTATCCATCCCATTCATCATCTTGTATGTCTCAATGAGATCTCCCCTCATTCTTCTAAACTCTAACGAGTACAAGCCCAGTTTATTCAGCCTCTCCCCATAGTTCAACCCCCTTAAACTCCGGTATCAGCCTAGTAAACCTCCTCTGCACTCCCTCCAAGGCCAAAATATCCTTGCGTAAGTGCGGCGACCAAAACTGCACACAGTACTCCAGCTGCAGCCTCACCCGTGCCCTGTACAGTTGCAGCAAGACCTCTCTACTTTTATATTCAATGGGTACCTCTCCAATAACGAGGAATTAGCAGCCTGAGTGAAGGGAGGAAATCGGGTCCCCTCAGAGGGTTGGCGGGGGGGTGCCCGTTGGGCATTGGCATCCTGACAGTGCCAACCTGGGCCCCCGGCACTGCCCAAGGGGCAAAATGCCGATGCCCAGGGGCAACTTAGGACTGCCCACTGGGCATATGGCAGTGCCAGGGTCCAGGACACACAGGGTGGGCTCTTGGAGCAGGCCCTGATGGGGCGGGTCCTGACGGTGATTGGTGGGGATGTGTGGTCCCTCTGCCAATGGAAGAAGGGAGGCCAGCGATTGGGGGCAGGCTGGGGTGGGGTGGGGTGGGGTGGGAGGGGGCTAGCCAGGGGAGGGGTGGCCAACCTGCTGTGGGGGGCTGGCCCGGGAGAGCCAGCGATCTGGCCGTGGCTGGGGGGGGGGGAGGGGCGTGCAGAGGGCCGGCGTTATGGGGGTTACAGAGCTGACCAGCAATTGGGAGGCCATCAGTGCGGGGCCAGTGCGCACAAACCGATCCCGGCATTGACAGTCAGCGTATGCGCAGTAGCCCTCTCAGGGCACTGGTTTCCAGTGGAAATACATCTCCCCCACTTGTTTTTAATAATATTCATGCTGGCAGCCTCTGGAGTGCAGAGCGTGGGAAATTCTTCTCTGAACTCCTGCTGAAAAAAAATGGTGAGTGAACTCCAGTGTTCCTGCGGATTGGAGACTTCGAATTTTCTTGGCAGAATTCCACCTGTGGAAATCTGAAGGTACCCGCTCCCGAAATTACCTGGAAGAAATAATCCAACAACTTCAGCTTTTCCAACTCTGGGCTGTTGTTCCGGAAACACACTTTGCCTTTCTCTTCCCCGCACTGTGTGAAGACGGATGGAAACTGTGCCAGGTGGAAGAGGTAGGTGTCAAGGTGCAGGCTGGCACCTGGGGGCAGAGAGATCTGCGGATCCCACCACACGACAGGCCGTGCCAATCCCCCCCTGTACCTGGATGGCAGCAGGGGGGACTGCAGTCGCCGAGCCACCACCGGCTGACTGACATGAAGGCCCAGAATCCTGTCCAGGTGGAAAGCAGCCACTTCCCGCAGCTCACCGAGATCTTTCACAACTCCACAAGCTCCTGCTCGGCACAGGTCTCTGCTGCCCTCTGCAGGAAGGGTACGGTTAATGCCCAGGACAACACGGGCCATCTGCTTCCCCCTGCTGAGATGGTCAACCTTCTGAACAAATCCTCCAGTGAGGAACTTTACCAGCTGCCAGTCTCTCTGACTGAACCAAGTGATGGGTTTGTTTGGAGGGGACCCCCCAAGTAAATCCAGCAAGTGGAACCTGCTAAATCGTGGGCATTGCAAGCTGGTTTTTGCTGATTTCTTTACTTCTTTCCTCTTCTTCACTTCTGATCTCATTGGGGAATCCACATTATTCTTCTTGGCAGATTTCTGAGTGGTGTCCTTATCCGTATCATCTTGTGGAGCACCCACTATTTCATTGTCCTCTCCCAACCACTTCGTACCATCTTTGTTTTTTGGCTTCCTGACTGACCTGGCTTTTTTGGACTTTTCATTTAGGTTTGACTCCAGTATCTGCACAGAATCCGAAACAGAAAACTCCTTCCATTTATATTTACTGTGTGGCTGGAATCCGCTCTGACGGACACCCCTGCCCTTGACTCCATTTGCTCTTGTATAAGGCTGCACAGCTGGCGGAATGTGGGATGTCCTGTCCACTGCCGGTGAGTTGACACCCAGTGTTTGCACTGTGCAAAGCAGAAGATACACAGATCCAAGGAAGCTGGCACATAAAAACATCTTCTTCTTGTTCAGCCTCATACTTGTCATTCTTGAGAAAACCTCAGGCACAAAGAAAATGGGGAACTTTAAAATTCCAGTACAGTTTCAAGAACCCTTCAGGACTCATTTCAGTCCATCGCACTCTTTATTGGTTCAACGTAACCCCTGGATCCAACATAGAGCATTGGATATTTGGGAATTCCTGAAAAGGCGGTGATGTATTGAAGGAGCTCAGATATTTTTATATATAGAATAATGAATGGTTGGGAGCTTCATACAGATGAAATGTCATCAAGGGGTTCAGAGGATGATGAAATCTATAAAGATAAAATTCACATGTTATATGATTCATGTTCCAAAAGTAGATTGCAGCCTTGATTTAACTGTGGGTAAATCTGTAACTATGGACAGAAATTCATATTTAGGCAAGAGTTTACTCTTTCATTAAAACATTTTACAGTATTTTAAACCAGTGAGATTCATTCCATTTCTTACAGTATTTTGCATCAGTGTGGAATATACACTGTTTTATGGTATTTTATATCAGTGTGGTGTTTACACTGTTTTATGGTATTGTATATCGGTATGGAATACACACTGTTTCATTGTATATATCAGTATGGTATATACACTGTTTTATGGTATTTTACACCAGTATGATGTATGGTATTGTATATCAGTGTGGTATATACACTGTTTTACAGTATTGTATATCAGTGTGGAGTATACACTATTTTATGGTATTTTATATCAATGTGGAGTATACACTGTTTTATGGTATTGTATATCGGTGTGGAATACACACTGTTTTATGGTATTGTATATCAGTGTGGAGTATACACTATTTTATGGTATTTTATGTCAATGTGGAGTATACACTGTTTTATGGTATTTTATATCAATGTGGAGTATACGCTGTTTTATGGTATTGTAAACCACTGGCAATGTTTGCAACTGTTTTATAAAGGTCAGGACATAGTATGGCAGCACTGAAGAGGAGGAAAGAGTTAAGTGTTATGGAGCTGCAGCCCCCGGAGTGCAGGGCTGGTGGAGACCAGCGATGTCCGGGTCACTGGGGGCTGGTGGAGGTCAAAGATGTCGGGTTTGGGGGGGGGGAGGGCGTGGCTGCAGGTGGATAAGAGGCCAGTGATGTCTGTGCTGTCAGAATGGGGCGGTAAGAGACTGGCAATGAGACCAGCGATGTCCCTAGGTGGTGAGTGGTGTGAGCCCAGTGATTTCAATGCTGGGAGGATGTGTGTACGATCTCCCAGAGATGGGCGCATGCGCAGTGTCCCGCTCAGTGCATTAATTCCAGCCCCTTCAGTGGGAATCGGCCCCATCCTCCATTTCTCAGAGTAATTCTCGCTCAGGCTCTCTGCAGTTCACAGACTGTCGGAGGTTCAAGGCGCAATTCTGCCACATACCACTTATCGACTCCCTGCCGGGCACCATAGCCTCACCCGATGTCCGGGAACAGGATTTCCAACATCAACAGCTCTGTGCTGAGAATCAGCACAGAGCTGATTTCAATATTGTAATCACCATTTAAATCCCATTAGCAGGCCCGCTACATCCCCCCGTGCTAGGGGTGGTTTACTCCAGTGGGGTTTAAAACACCTCCCCTCTAATGGGTAACTGGCAGCTGACCCTCCTGGAGGAAACGGAGTAAGAAGTCTCACAACACCAGGTTAAAGTCCAGGAGGTTTATTTGGCAGCACTAGCTTTCGGAGCACTCACTGCTCCTTCCTCAGGTGAGTGAGGACTTGTGTTCACAAACAGGGCATTTAAAGACACAAACTCAATTTACAAGATAACACTTGGAATGCCAGTCTTTACAGGTAATCAAGTCTTTAAGGTCCAGGCAATGTGAGTGGAGAGAGGGCCAAGCACAGGTTAAAGAGATGTGTATCATCTCCAGCCAGGACCCCAGGAGGGAACAGAGGCCATGGAGGTTGGTGGTAAGGGAGGTAAGATCAAGTGTAGTATTTTTTAAAGCGGCATCTCAGCCTTTTGGCTAAGACGCAAATGAGATCAAGCCTTGGAGGAGGAGCTATGCCTACTCCAATCAGATTGGGTCATGTAGATCAAGCCCAAGACAGGAGGTGAGAGCCCTGTCTTGTCAGCTTGGATCGGGAATGTTTCAAACTTGTTGAGACTCTGAATTGGACTTGATTTGATTGAATTGGAATAAAAACAAAAAAAAAATTCCTGGGCAGTTCCAGCCTGGCCCCTGACACTGCCCAAGGGGCAAGGTGGCCTCAGAGATATCTTGGCACTGCCCGGTGGGCATCAGGCAGTGCCAAGGGGAGGGAAATGTTGGGACAGGGCCAGAGGGTCAGGACCTATAGGGGGCGATCAGTGGGGTAGGGGTTCCCACTGCCACTCTGCAGTCAGAATTAGTAGCAAAGAGAGGGAAGGGGCTGACCAGGGCTGGCCATCAGGGTGGGGTGGGGCAGGGGCAGGTCTGCCTGGGGGGTAGCGCGTTGTCAGAGACATCGGGGCTGGCATGGAAACATCTGGGAGGCCAGCAATCGGGGGCTGGAGGGATTAGAGGGGCAAATCTGTGGGGTCACGGGACTGACCAGTATTCGGGAGGCCAGCAGTGTGGGGCTACTACATATACGCTGATCTCAGTGCTGACAGATCAGTGTGTGCTCAGTGGCCCACTCAGCGCTATGCTGCTGGCTTCTCCAGGGGAATAGGTCCTGCCTACAGATTTTCAGCGTGAATCTCTCTGAGGCACTCAGTGATGCACAGAGTGTGGGAGATTCATTTTAAAAATCCTGCTGAAAAAAAATCAGTGGCAGTCACTCCTGTTTTCACACAAATTGGGTACTTAGAACTTTTTGGGAGAATCCCGCCACTATCTTCTGTGGTAAATTGCTTTGATATATATGCTGTTTGCACAGTATGTGATATTGCTGTGATTATTATGCTGTTTAGTGGTTTTCATATGGGTGTAATATATACACTGCTTTATGAGTCTCTTAACTGCTCATTGCAATGAAATGGGAAATATAATGATGCTGTACAAAAACTAATCAAGCAGAAACTGGCTGCAATTTGCAATGCCAATTAATGTGTAGGCTGCCCATTCCTTTCTAACCACAATTGTCTCAATCCACTTGGTATCCGTAACGATAAAGCATCATTCCGATCCAGGGTGGGCTCCTTCATAGGTGTTCAAAATAAAAATTATCTCCTTCCAAAATAGCAAACAGCACTCATGAAACTGAAAGAACACAGAAGTCTCCTTGTGTTTATCCAGACTGCTTCAGCCTCACTGCCTCATACTTAGGACAGGCTCTTCTCTCTCTAACCAAATGTTTCCCTGGGTGGGGCAATCTAGAACAAGAGGTCACAGCAATAGGTTGGGATGCGATATATTTAAAACTGAGATGAGGAGGAACTACTCACAGAGGGTGGTGAATTTGTGGAACTCGCTGCCCATAGCGTGGTGGAGTCTGAATCATTGGCTGGAATTTTACCATCCCACTCACCACGGGAATTGGAACGGGTGAGGGGTGGACCATGGAAAGTTCCATTGACCTCGGGCAGGAGTTTCCAGTTTCGGGGTGAGCAAAGCCGGAAAATCCCATCCACTCAATGGTTTCAAGAAGGATATGGATATATTTCTGGTTAAAAACAAAATGGGTTAAAGGGATATGGGGAACAGGTAGGAGGTGGATTTGGGACCAGGAAAAGATTAGCCATGATCTGATTGAATGGCAAAGTTGCCTTGAAGGGCTGAATTGCCACACGGCACACTGGTTAGCACTGCTGCCTCACAGCACCAGGAACCTGAGTTCGATTCCCAGTTTGGGTCACTGTCTGTGTGGAGTTTGCACATTCTCCCCATGGTCTGCATGTGTTTCCTCCCACAGTCAAAAGACATGCTGGTTAGGTGCACTGACTCAAACAGGTGCCAGAGTGTGGCGACTAGGAGATTTTCACAGTAACTTCATTGCAGTGTTAATGTAAGCCTACTTGTGACTAATAAGTCAACTTTTCTGCTCCTAATTCTTATGTTCCTCTGTTTCATCTCACAATTACTCTGAGTAAAACCAATGGCAGGTGTGTAAGAAATCATCCAAAGTCCCTTTGGACTGTCTGTTCAATAGTTCGAAGCTAACTTTACATTTGTAACAGTCACTTTGTATAAGCTTAAGTGAGACTTGCTGCACTGTGTGGGCTTCAGAAAGCTTGCACAGAGACAAGGAGCCGAATGGCCTTCTCTGCTGTAAATTAGCCTCCCCGACAATCTCAGTAGGGCCGGTGAATACATTTCCTCTCACACCAAACATTGAAAACCAAACTGAGAGGGAGCTAGATCTCACCTGTGAAAAGATGAGTTACGTCGTCTTCAGGCTTATGAATTGAGAGCTCCATGTTCTTTCTGACACAGTGAGTTACACTCAGTCTGTTGACAGTAATGAGCTCTGGCTGTCATCTCCTGAGAGCTGAGCTTGAAGTGTTCAGTAGTCAACCGTGGGCAATCTTGTTCCTACCTTGTATCGTTCCATTGCATCTGACAGCGCAGTGCGTGAAAACTGCAACTGAAACAGTTCGCAGGATAACGGGGGGAGGGGCTCACTTTCTTTTTTATACACTTGAACCCCGTCCAAATGCAAGGATTCATTAGAAGTAACGCAACGTGTTCGAACTTGAGACAATAATGGAGAAACACTGGGAGGAATTAACAGTTCGTTAGATATTCCAAGGGTGCATTCGATTAAGAATGTTAAAAAGCAGCGCCACATCTTTTGAGAGAAAAGTGAAATTATTTATTGAGTCTGTAACCATTGATGACATGCTTCAGAGACTTGTGGAAAATGCAAGGGAAAAAAGATAGTATTATTGGATATCAACTCCGTGAATATTAACTGCGATCAGGTACAAACTCACTCAGGGGAACACAGCAGCCAATATGCAGCAAACCCAATAAGTGAAGAGGCAGCTCTGGACTTGGTTTTGAACCCGGACAGGTAGGAGTTTTATCACTGAGAAAGTGTTTTAGTGGCCGGGATCACCAATTCAGTTAGATTTAGCGTTGTTGTGGAAAAACATAAAGATAGACTTAAGGGTAAAGATTTTAAACGGAGGTTAGACTCATTTTACTAAACTAGGATGTAGTTTTGACATAAAGTGGACTGGAAGCAGCGATTGGGAAGTAAATGTGAGTCAGTGCAGTGGGAGGAACTAAAGAGGGTTCGGAACAAGTAAGTTCCCATAAAGGGAAAAGGGTGGTACTACCACAAAGTGACGCCCTCCTGGGTGTCAACATACGGATTAGATAAGGCAAAAACAAAGCTCTTGTCAAATATCTACTGTTCAATTCAACAGAAAGCCCAGAGGAGTGTAGAAAATGCTGGGGTGAAATTGTAAAGGAAATTAGGAAAGCAAAGAGAGAGATTAAAATAAAACTGACAGGTTAAAATCAAGGGAAACCAAACGACATCTTATAAATACGTAAAGAACAAGAGAAAAAGCAGGGCCAATTGGAGACCAAACAGGTAATTTGTGTGGAGGTGTGAAAGGCATGGCATGCTTCTTAATAAATACTTTGCATCTTTTTTTTACAAAAGAGAGGTATGGAGACATTGGGAGGGGAGGGTTCTCTGGTCTCCCTACAGTGTGTTTCTTGTAGCGAGGGGTTGGCACACCGTTGGCTGGCAGCAGGATCTTCTGGTCCCACTGCTGTCAATGGGATTCCCCAATGTATCCATCCCCGGCTGTGGGGAAACCTGCGGTGGGGATATGCCGTAAAAGTGGGACTAGAAGATTCCGCTGACATAAACAGCCAGAGAATTCCGGCCGATGTAATGCAGCAGAAGCTTGAAATATTGAAAGGGGAATATTATTACACTTGAAAGCGGCTAAATCAGTACGCCCAATTGAAATGTATTCCAACCAGCTATTGAAAGTAAGGGAAGAACTAGCAAAGATACAGACCACCTTTTCCCAATTCTCTGACTACAGGCATGGTAGTCATGATGTGGAGATGCCGGCGTTGGACTGGGGTAAACACAGTAAGAAGTCTCACAACATCAGGTTAAAGTCTAACAGGTTTATTTTGTAGCAAAATCCACTAGCTTTCAGAGCACTGCTTCTTCGTCAGGTGAGTGGGAGTTCTGTTCACAAACAGGACATATAAAGGCACAACTCAATTTACAAATTGTAAATTGTAGCAAAGGAGTAGCCAGCGCTCTGAAAGCTAGTGGCTTTTGCGACCAAATAAACCTGTTGGACTGTAGCCTGGTGTTGTGAGACTTCTTACAGGTATGGTGCCAGAGGACTGCAGGAAAATTGGATCAGCCATTAAAAAGAAAGGAAGGGATAGTCTGAGTATTAAAAGCAAATTACTGCGAATACTGGAATCTGAAACCAAGAGGCATTTTCCAGCATTTTCTCTTTTAGTCTGAGTAATTACAGGCCAGTCCTCCCAACCTTAGCGGTGGACAAATTATTGGAAACCATTCTGAAAGACTGCGTATATCACTGAGAGAGGCACAGATTAATCAAGTACAAATTTATGAAGGAATGGTCATGTCTGAATAATGATTGGGATTATTGAGGAGGTAACAAGGAGGGTCAATGAGGAGAGTGTGTTTGATATAAAATGCATGGATTTTAGCAAGGTTTTTAGAACATAGAACAGTACAGCACTGTACAGGCCCTTCAGCCCTCAATGTTGTGCCAAGCTATGTCGGAACCCAAGATCAAGCTATCCCACTCCCTATCATTCTGCTATGTTCCATGTGCCTATCCAATAACCACTTGAAAGATCCTACAGTGTCCCACTCCATTATCACAGCAGGCAGTGCATTCCACACCCCAACCACACTCAGAGTAAAGAATCTACCTTGGACATCCCTCCTATATCTCCCACCATGAACCTTATAGTTATGCCCCCTAGTAACAGCTACATCCACCTGAGGAAATAGTCTCTGCACATGCGCTCTATCTATTCCCCTCATCATCTGTAAACTTTTATTAAGTCGCCTCTCATCCTCCTCCGCTCCAATGAGAAAAGCCCCAGCTCCCTCAACCTTTCCTCACAAGACCGACACTCCAAACCAGGCAGCATCCTCGTAAATCTCCTCTGTACTCTCTCCAATGCTTCCACATCCTTCTTATAGCGAGGTGACCAGAACTGAACACGATATTCCAAATGTGGTCTCACCAAGATCCTGTATAGTTGCAGCATATCCCCACGGCTCTTAAACTCAAATCCCCTGTTAATAAACGCTAACACACTATAAGCCTTCTTCATGGCTCTATCCACTTGAGTGGCAGCCTTCAGAGATCTGTGTATATAAACCCCAAGATCTCTCTGTTCCTCCACATTCCTCAGAACCCTGCCATTGACCCTGCAATCCACATTCAAGTTTGTCCTACCAAAATGAATCACCTCGCACTTATCAGGGTTAAACTCCATCTGCCACTTTTCGGCCCAGCTCTGAATCCTATCAATATCTCTTTGCAGCCTACAAGAGCCTTCCACCTCATCCACTACTCCACCAGTCTTGGTGTCATCAGCAAATTTACTAACCCACCCTTCAGCCCTCTCTTCCAAGTCATTGATAAAAATCACAAATCCCCGTGGTACACCGCTGGTACCTGGCCTGCAGTCTGAAAATTTTCCCTCCACCACCACTCTCTGGTTTCTATGAGACAGCCAGTTACTTATCCAATCGGCCAAATTTCCTTCTATCCCACACCTCCTTACTTTCTTCATGAGCCTACCATGGGGAACCCTATCAAATGGTAAGGTTGATAGGGTTCAACATGGCAGACTGGTCAAGTAGGTAAAAGCTCAGAAAGTCCAAGGGAAGGTGGCAAGGTGGATCCAAACTTGATTCAGTGGCAGGAAGTAAAGGGTATATTTGTACTTCCAGTGGGGTTCTGCAGGGTCCTGACTCCAAGACTTTAGTGGTTTATAGCAATGATTTAGTCTTCAGTATAGGGGGCAT
The DNA here is from genome assembly GCF_965287045.1 of Carcharhinus amblyrhynchos. Classification (NCBI taxonomy): domain Eukaryota; kingdom Metazoa; phylum Chordata; class Chondrichthyes; order Carcharhiniformes; family Carcharhinidae; genus Carcharhinus; species Carcharhinus amblyrhynchos. The sequence continues at coordinate 49,846,511 of NC_137327.1, forward strand.
GATGAAGATGTTTTCAAATAGTACAAAAGCTGACTGTGTGTCTGACATTGAGGAAGAAAGGTATCAACTGCAGGAAGCTATCAAGGGACTGTTCAAGGCGAACATTGGTAGCAAATAGAATTCAATCCAGAGAAGTGTGGGGTAATCATAGAATCCTTACATTCCTGATGGAGACCATTCTGCCTATCAAGTCTGCACTGATTCTCCAACAGAATATCTTACCCAGCACCCCTTCCCCCCATATCCCCATGACACTGTGCTATGACCATGACCATGGCTAATTCCCCCTAATCTACATATTTTGAGACAGTAAGAGACAATTTAGCTTGGCCAATCCATCTAACCTGAACATTTTTGTACTGTGGAAGGAAACTGGAGCATCTGGAGGGAACCTATGCAGACTCTGGGAGAACATGCAAACTCCACACAGACAGTGACCCAAGGCTGGAATTGGACAGGGGTCCCTGTAAGAAAGCAGTGCTAACCACTGTGCCACCATGCTGCCCTATTCATTTGGGGAAGACAAAGGGGGCAAGGGGATAAATGGTAGGATTGTGAAAAATGTTAGACTGCAGCTAGTGTAGTGTGTAGCGTTCTGGTCATCTCACTGCAGGAAGAATGTTTTCACACTGGAGAAGATATTGGGCAGAATTCTCCCAAAACATTTCTATGTATCAAAAGATGAGAATACTGGAGTAACCACACTGGTCTCTCAGATGCTCTTCACTGCAATCCTCCCAAGCACAATCCCTTTTTTGGATGGTTGGGAGTTTTGTGCCGGTCGTTGGGGAGGTAATGGGGAGGGAAGGGGAGGACAAAGCCTAAACAGGCCGATGAGCTCAGCTTCAGAGCGCTCAGGCGCCATTTCACAATAACGCCCCAATCACACAGTGTACTGGGATCCCGTCCCTCCTCCCACAGACATCAGGACACCCCCCTCATCAACAGCATGTTCCCCCATCTCCTCCATGACACAGGTCGCCACATCGTGGCATCAGAGCCATCCCAATGGATCCCCTTGTCCAATATGCCCCCCATCAGGAACCCCGGCTTTCCCCCTTCAAGACCACCTTCATGATCCACCTCTGTAAAACTGCCCCTCATCCTCATCAGACCTCCCCTACATAGACCTCTCTTCATGCCCCATCTTAGGCCCAGCCCCTCGGCACTGTCCCTAATACACTGGCAGTACCCAACTGACACCATCAGGCTGTCCAGTGGCCATTGCCATGCCTAGGTGGGCATTGCCCAAAGGACACTGCCCCTCCATGATCCCTACTGCCCAGGGGCTTCACTGGCCAGCATGACCATTGGACCAGGTCTCCATTAGTGGAGATCAGTAGTGATTCTCATCTTTACCCTGCGCCCAACGGCCGGCAAGTTCCGTGTGCTAGGATATGAACGGGCTCTGCATATTTAAACACTATTTTAAATATGCTAATCAAACCCATGCCCTTAGGAAGGGGCCAGGAGACTTGGAAGCTGTTTGCCACCGGGTGCAAAACAGATTTTTAGATCCACACACTATTCTCCAGGACGACACAATCTACTAATGGCGCAATGAGGTCAGAAAACCGTCCCTGTACAGCAGAATGGGAAAGGTGAATTTTAGCCATGGATGGTCTGGGATTGTTTCCTCTGGAATAAGGGGATGGGGGTAGATTGAATTGGGATGAATAAACTTATGAGGGGGTCACACAGAGTGGATATTTCCCTTTGCAGACAGGTCCAGAACCAGGGGGGATGGTTCTCAAATGGACACATTCGCAGGAAGCTGAGGACTTTTGTCACCCAGCAGTTGGTGGGAGGTTTGGAGCTCACTGTCTGAAGGGATGTAAAGCCAGAAATCCTCAGCACATTTTAAAAAGCTAACGATACACCAAATGTGCCATAACTTACAGATTTACAGGAGCTGGAAGGTGAGGTTACACTCTCTAACTCTTTTGAAATGGACATGAACATAATGGGTCATAGAATTATAGAATCCCTACAGTGCAGAAAGAAGCCATTTGGCCCATCGAGACGGCACCGACAACAATCCCACCCAGGCTCTATCTCCCTTAACCCACATATTTACTCTGCAAATCTCCCTGACATTAAGGGGCATTTTAGCATGGCCAATCCACCTAACCCACATCTTTGAACTGTGGGAGGAAACCGGAGCACCCAGAGGAAACGCACACAGACACGGGGAGAACATGCAGACTCCGCACAGACTCTGCACAGACTGTGACCTGAGGCTGTAATCGAACCCAGATCCCTGGTGCTGTGAGACTGCAGTACCAACAATCATGCCACCGTGCTGCCCAGTCAAATGGGCTCTTTCTGTGTTTCTGTTATAAACCTCCCTTCCTGATCAGTGACCTGTAGGAGTGGATTATCTGTCCTTCAGAGAACCTCAGGGGTTCCAGAGGTCATGCTTGCACCTGCAATCCAAAACACCAGCTGTGACCTCAGGAGGCCAGTGCCAGTGTGAAAGATAAATGAGGCACCAAGTCTCTCTCTGCAAAGTATCTGCCTATCAGTGGCGAGAAGGGAGGTCCAGACATTCCTCACGCTGGTGGATGAGCTGCCTGAAATCCCTGTGGATCCCTCTCAGGGCACTCCAGAGGAGGCCACTAGCCCCTCTGCCCCTCTTCCAATGTTCACAGAATCTGACAATGCCATGACGACTCAGGAATGTGCAGCCATGGGGCTGGGCGCACCCTCCCAGACAGAGACTACTTCGGTTCCGGGGGCTAGAGAACGATTGGTGAGGTCACCAAGGTCAATGAGACAGCAGGGTCAGCGGGCTGCCTCCAGTGGCACTGTAAAAAGTCTGACAACACCAGGTTTTAGTCCAACCTATTTATTTGATAATATACTCGCAAGCTTTCGGGTTAGCCCCTTCGTCAGGTGACGAAGGGGCTAACCCGAAAGCTTGCGAGTATATTATCAAATAAATAGGTTGGACTAAAACCTGGTGTTGTCAGACTTTTTACTGTGTTTACGCCAGTCCAACGCCGGCATACCCACATCATGTCCAATGGCACTGCCAGCGAGGAGCGGCACCAAGACACAGCACCCACAGACATAGATTGCAGACATCCTGAACACAGCAGGGCCCCATCACAGATGATATTATTTGTGTTGATTATTTTGAAATTTGTGTACAGTTCAGCCACATTCTTTCTTTGCTGCATTGAAAATGACATAAACATTGACTTTGTATTAATGAGCTGAGTTGGATTGATGGTTGCAGTAAGTGTCAAGCAGAGGCTTGTAGCTGTATGGTATTGTGTGCAGCTGCACTTTGGGGTTGGTCTATTATAATTTTTTGTAAAGAGGAAAGTGCCATTGACAGGAGGAAGAAGCAATGTCTTGGAGAGCCAGCTGAAGGTTCACAAGATCAAGGAATCCCTGCTGTCCCTGTCTCCCTGCAGGTTCCTCTCATCTGCCTCCAGCCTCATCTCTGCCACCCCAGGCTTCTCACCAGTTCCATCACTGGAATCATCCTCCTGGGCCTGTGGAGCTGCCTCGCTCTCCTCACCGCCCCTGTTTCCCCCAGTGCCAGAGCCAGGTTATGTAGGATGCAGCATGCCAAGACTATAAGGGAGACATGCTCTGGGAGATACTGCAATGCTTCCCCAACCAGTCCAGATATCTGAAACACATTGTGAGTGGCCAAGGTCCCTCTCCATCACCGCCACCACTTCCTGTGGTTTTTCTCCTCTGCCTGTTTCTTGGTGTTGGAGTGGGGATATGAGCCACCTTTTCACGGAATAATCCTCGTCACCCCGTAGCCATCCATCCAATTGTGCAGGAGCCATGAACAGCCTCGGCACCTGTGAGTGCCACAAGACATAAGTATCATGTGAGCTGCCTGGGTAATGGGCACAAACGTGGAGAATCGGTGCCCTGTGGTCACAGACAATCTGAACATTCATTCAGTGGAAACCCTTTCAGTTCACAAAGGCTCCCAGCTCATCTGCTGGTGCCTTGATGGGTATGTGAGTGCAATCTATTCCAGCCTGTGTACAGGGGAACCCGGATATCACTGCAAAGCCTCTGGCTCTCTCTGGCTTGGTCTGTAAACATGGATAAATGTGAGGATGTGTCTGAAGAACGTATCAATGTCAGCTTGATGCAAGTGTGAGCAGCTGATTGGGACACATCACACAGATCTCCCACTGAGCCCTGGAACGAACCAGCAAAGTCAAAGTTGAGGTCACTATGACCTTCAAAGCCATTGAGATGGGGTGTTCACCCAGGCAGTTTGAGGCTATTTCCAGCCCTATCATCTAGTGTTTGCTGTCATTATGTCTCTAGAGAGGAGGAGCTTCCTGCCGTGCCAGAGTTTGAACACTTAAAGGTAGTTGGAGTGCTCTCTGTAGACTCTAGCCACTGGATAATGGATCTTTGTGGCGCCTAATGCCCTGACCTCCCTGCTGACCCTGCACCAACTGAGCCCTCTCCTCTCAAAGGTCTCTGTCTGGGAAATTAGCCTGCTCATCCAGCCTCCTCTCCCTCCTGTCCCTCTCTTTCTCTGCAGAGGAAGACCCTCGCTGACTACAACCCCCCTCCATTGGAACAGATGCACAAGGACTTGTGCTTTGTAACTAAGAGTGCACCATGCTGCAATCATCAGCAACAAACTCATAAATGAACTGACATTGCTTGAGCTCTGGGGAAGTTTTATCCTGCCCTTGGATGACAAGTAGATGAAAATGAGCCTGCGCAGTGAGTGAAAAATTTCTTGGGCAACACAAAATAAAGTGCAATAGACCTCTTAATGGCCTTAATTGGCCCTTTAATTGTTGATGAGCTTAGATCTGACTTCCATGCATGGCTGCCAATGTCAATATTGCATCTCTACACAATAACATCAGGACGCATGCCCAATGATATTTTATCGACTTCATATGCTTTCGGTCAAGGGAAAGTAAAATTCAAGCTGTTGTGTACTTATGGAGAGATTATCTTCGATACAGCACCAAGAGTCTTCATTAGAAATGTATAAGATTACTTTCTAGATTAGTAGTGGTTCAATAGTTAACATTCTCCCCTCTGAATCAAAAGATCATGGATTCAAATACCACTCCAAACTTGGAAACAAAGATTTGACGTTCCAGTGCTTGTAGCTGCTCTCGGAAATAACGCTTAGGCTAGACCCTGTCTGCTGGACACAAGTTCCCAGGGCACCAATTCAAAGGGAGTTTTCCTGCAAATATCTGTCCCTCAGCTTCAGTCTGTAAAACAGACATTGCTGTTTGTGGGATTTTGCTGTCTGTAAATTAGCTGCTGCATTTCCTACTTTATAACAGCAACAACACTTCAAAAATTGGCTATTAAATACTTTCTGGTCATAGAATAGAATCCTTATAGTGCAGAAAGAGATCATTCGGCCCATTGAGTCTGCGCTGACCACAATCCCATCCAGCCCCAATCCCAGTAGCCCCACGTATTTACCCTGCTATTTCCCCTGACACTGAGGGGCAATTTACAATGGCCAATCAACCTGATCAATTCATTTTTGGAGTGTGGGAGGAAACTGGAGCACCCAGAGGAAACCCATGCAGACACAGGGAGAATGTGCAAATTCCACACAGACAGTGACCCAAGCTGGGAATCGAATCCAAGTCCCTGGCACTGTGAGGCATCAGTGCCAACCACGCCCTAAGATTGTGAAAGGGGCTGTACATTAGTAAGTCTCCCTTTCCTTTATGCTAACTTTCCACATGACTAACATTGAGTGATAAAGACAAACTATAATGAACTATTGCACTAATGCTGCAGCAGTACCCAGGGCCAGCTAATCCTCAAACTGGCAAAACAACGCAAGCCGGATTCACTCTGTTATGTTTCACCTCCTGCCATGCTGCCTTGTGACTTGGTGATTGCGCCAACAAACTAATCAAAGGCAGATTCCCACCTGCACATTTTTGGCAGTTGCTCTGAATTAATTTCCCCACATCAATTTTCACAAAGAATGTGGATCACACACAATCAGGCAAGTTCAAACCAGTAAAACAGACCCATCCAAACAACCAGCATGATTTATTCCTCCACTAATGATATATCTTTACTCTGTAATACTCATTCTAACATTATCCATCACTGTATTATTGCTCAGTCACAGCTTTAAATGTGGGGTAAACATCATCTGAAGAAGAAACAGCCTCTGAACTGGTGCATAACCCTCAATTTTCTCAAAATGGAATGTACTCACCCACTTTCTGGAGCCTCAATCACACCCAGACCTCAAACTACCTACAGGACGGATTAAATTCTGTAGTCACTCACCATTTCAGAATCACAATTTTGAGGTGTTGAAAGTAGCTGTGTGCATATCTAAAGGGATGTTTTATATCACGCTGCAATGTTATATTGATGAGAGATTAATTAGTTCAAACTTGAAGGTATCACAATTTTGTTTAATGTCGGCATTTGCAACTCACGCCTACTAATTACTGCCATAAATGTTTAAAGTTTATTTGTGAATCACAAGTAGGCTCACATTAACACTACAATGAAGTTTCTATGGAAATCCCCTTGCCACCACACTCTGGCACCTGTTTGGGTACACGGAGGGAGATTTCAGCATGGCCAATGCACCTAATCCGCACATCTTCCAGACTGTGGGAGGAAACTGGAGCTTCTGGACGAGAATGTGTAAACTCCACATGGGCAACCACCCAAGCCAGAAATCAAACCCTGGTGCTGTGAGGTAACAGTGCTAACCACTGTGCCACCATGCCACCCCAAAAAATGGGCTGCTTCCTGGCAATTTCCCCCTCTTCCCAATGATATCTGTGATAGGTGCCATGCAGAGGTGAAGTGGGCAGCCTTGTCCATAGTACAAAAATCGATTAGAATGCTAACTTTGGCCCAGAAGGTGGCCGACTCAAGGCAATAATGACTAAATTCTGTTTTCCAAATTTAATAATGATTGTTGTTCCATCTTTAGGTCTGCTCACAACACCGAGCAGATGGGCAGTCTTCTTCCAGGTCTCTGTTGAGACAACAGATGGACGAACTGTTTCTATGGCTCTGCCCAGGCTCCGGCTGCCAGGAGACAACTTCTGGCACAGCAATGATTGGGATTTCCCTAATGGAAAGAGGACAGGCGGTCTCACACTTTGCCTCCTTAGTTGACTGATTAAAGCACTTTTAAAATATACAGGCACATACAAGCAGACAAATACACACATGTAAATACTTACACGTACACAAACCTACATACATATATATACACAAACGTACATAGATACGTACATACATACAAATACATATACACACAAATGTATATACATATGCACACACAAACATATATAGGTACATGCACACACAATTATATACATGCACAAATGTATATACATATACACACATAAACAAACAGACACACAAACATAAATGCTCATACATGTGCAAACGCACACATGCTGATAAGAATTAGTGGTTACCTTCTGGACTTCTTCAAAAATAGATTGTATTTAACTCAAAATATAAAGACAATTATTTCCTTTCATGTTTAAGAATGTGGAAGCTGTTGAGAGGGTGCAGAGGAGATTTACAAGGATGTTGCCTGGATTGGGAGGCATGCCTTATGAAGATAGGTTGAGGGAGCTAGGTCTCTTCTCCCTGGAGAGATGAAGGTTGAGAGGCGACCTGATAGAGGTTTGTAAGATGTTGAGAGGAACAGATAGGGTGGATTCTCGGAGGCTATTTCCCAGGGCTGAAATGGTCGTTACGAGAGGACACAGGGTTAAGGTGCTGGGAAGCAAGTACAGAGGAGATGTTAGGGATAAGTTTTTCACTCAGAGAGTGGTGGGTGAGTGGAATCGGCTGCCGTCAGTGGTGGTAGAGGCAAACTCGCTGGGGTCTTTTAAAAGACTTCTGGATGAGTACATGGGATCTAATGGGATTGGGAGTTACAGATAGTTCTATGGCTTGGTAGGTATGGATGAGATCGGCACAACTTGTGGGCCGAAGGGCCTGTTTGTGCTGTAGTGTTCTATGTTCTAAGTTCTATGTTTGTATGGATCCAAAAGAAATGGGGGAGATAGTAAGTGGGTTTTTTGTATGGAACCAAAAGAAATAGGGGAGATATTAAATGGTTTTTTTGTATACATATTTACTAACGAAACTGGCATGGAGTCTACGGAAATAAGGCAAACAAGTAGGGAGGTCATGGAACCTTTACAGATTAAAGGGGAGGAGGTGCTTGCTGTCTTGAGGCAAATCAGAGTAGATAAATCTCTAGGACCGGACAGGGTATTCCCTCGGACCTTGAAGGAGACTAATGTTGAAATTGCAGGGCCCTGGCAGATGTATTTAAAATGTCGGTATCCACGGGTGAGGTGCCGGATGATTGGAGGATTGCTCATGTTGTTCCGTTGTTTAAAAAAAGCTCAAAAAGTAATCTGGGAAATTATAGGCCGGTAAGCTTGACATCAGTAGTAGGTAAATTATTGGAAGGAGTTCTAAGAGACAGGAACTACAAATACTTGGATGGACAGGGACTTATTAGAGAGAGTCAATATGGCTTTGTGTGTGCTAGATCATGTTTAACCAATTTATTAGAGTTTTTCGAGCAGGTTACCAGGAAAGTGGATGAAGGGAAGACAGTGGATGTTGTCTACATGGATTTCAGTAAGGCCTTTAACAAGGTCCCGCAAGGGAGGTTAGTTAGGAAGGTTCAGTCACTAGTTATACATGGAGAGGTAGTAAATTAGATTAGACATTGGCTCAAGGAAAGAAGCCAGCGAGTGGTAGTGGAGGATTGCTTCTCTGAGTGGAGGCCTGTGACTAGTGGTGTGCCACAGGGATCAGTGTTGGGTCCATTGTTGTTTGTCATCTATATCAATGATCTGGATGATAATGTGGTAAATTGGATCAGCAAATTTGCTGATGATACAAAGATTAAAAGAATAGTGGACAGTGAGGAAGGTTTTCAAAGCTTGCAGAGGGATTTGGACCAGCTAGAAAAATGAGCTGAAAAATGGCAGATGGAGTTTAATGCCAACAAGTGTGAGGTATTGCACTTTGGAAGGACAAACCAAGGTAGAACACACAAGGTAAATGGTAGAACACTGAAGAGTGCAGTAGAACAGAGGGATCTGGGAATACAGATACATAATTCCCTAAAAGTGGTGTCACAGGTAGATAGGGTCATAAAGAGTGCTTTTGGAACATTGGCCTTTATAAATCAAAGTATTGAGTATAAGAGTTGGAATGTTATGGTGAGGTTGTATCAGACATTGGTGAGGTTGAATTTAGAGAATTGTGTGCAGTTTTGGTCACCTAATTACAGGAAGGATATTAATAAGGTTGAAAGAGGGCAAAGAAGGTTTACAAGGATGTTGCCGGGACTTGAGAAACTGAGTTACAGAGAAAGGTTGAATAGGTTAGGACTTTATTCCCTGGAGTATAGAAGAATAAGGGGAGATTTGATAGAGGTGAATAAAATTATGATGGCTATAGATAGAGTGAATGCAAGCAGGCTTTTTCCACTGAGGCTAGGGGAGAAAAAAAACTAAAGGACATGGGTTAAAGGTGAAGGGGGAAAAGTTTAAAGGGAATATTAGGTGGGGCTTCTTCACACAGAGAGTGGTGGGGGTGTGGAATGAGCTGCCAGATGAAGTGGTAAATGTGGGCTCACTTTTAACATTTAAGAAAAACTTGGACAGGTACATGGGTGAGAGGGGTGTGGAGGGATATGGTCCAGGTGCAGGTCAGTGGGATAGGCAGAAAAATGGTTTGGCACAGCCAAGAAGGGACAAAAGGCCTGTTTCTGTGCTGTAGTTTTCTATGGTTCTATTGTTCTATGTTCTAGGGTGGCTACTTCTAATCAACATGTACTTTGGCACAATCATGCTTTGAAGTTCCACAATAAAATCCTGATAGGTGGGCATGATTGGACTTCAATCCATAATTGGGATGAAACTCCAATTCAGCAACTTGGAACTGCTTATCTTACATTATACAATATGTGCAGTTACACCTATTTATATATAACCGGCATTGAATGCTACAGAGATGGAGTGGGGGACTATCACTGACTGGCAATGAGTGTTATGGAGATGGAGCAGGGGATTGGTACTGACTGGCACTGAATGTTAAAGAGATGGAGTGGGGGACTGGCACTGACTGGCACTGAATGTTAAAGAGATGGAGTGGGGGATTGGCACTGACTGGCACTGAATGTTAAAGAGATGGAGTGGGGGATTGGTACTGACTGGCACTGAATGTTAAAGAGATGGAGTGGGGGACTGGCACTGCCTGGCGCTGGATGTTAAAGAGATGGAGTGGGGGACTGGCACTGAATGTTAAAGAGATGGAGTGGGGAATTGGTACTGACTGGCACTGAATGTTAAAGAGATGGAGTGGGGGACTGGCACTGACTGGCACTGAATGTTAAAGAGATGGAGTGGGGGACTGGCACTGACTGGCGCTGGATGTTACGGTGATGAAGTGAAGGATTGACACTGACTGGTTTACTCCTTGGGGAGAAAGAGTAGTCTCGTTTTTAACATAAATAACTCTATGATTTGCTGAGCACTATGACTGCTCAACATGCAAAGCAAACTATTGTACCATTTAATAGCAAAAGATTATTTCAACAGAAAATGGAACATTCCTTCTTTCAACTCACCCCCCTTTCACTAATTGCTCTCTCAAAACCTCTGCTGGAACCTTTTCAACTGTGCGAAGAAAACAGTTTTCCTGCACTTTGCTACATAACTATGACCTCTTGTTCCTTGGGATTTATTGAATCGTTGCTGCCTGCCTCGATTAAGTCTCCACAGAACCACAGTTAATGTGGTGAATTTCTACATTACCCAGCAGGTTTGAAACAAGCAGTCGAGTACTGGTCACACATTATTGTACTGATCATTGCCCATTTCCCTTTTGTATTTCAGTCAGTGTGAAATAAGATGGAGTGGGTTGGGGAGTTGTTAAATGGGAGAGGGGTCAGATGCTGCCTAACGTAACAGCAAAGATTCACACCAATATTTCAACTCAAGCCTAACCAGTGTCTTGTGCAACTGTAATCTCCCCTGTTTGTTCATTATTCAGTGTTCCTGTGTAAACTCCAGAAAAGATTGATAAAGTTGCACAGGTGACATCCTTTTCCCCTATATTTCATTAAAGATCTTGTCTTCCAGCCATATTTCCTTCCACTACTCTTTTACAAAAAGATGTGCTACCATGTTTTGTTCTGCGATGATCTGAATCTGTCCATTCCAATAACTTCTCTGGCAATTCCCACAATTCCCTGAGATTTTGTTTGCGATTATCATGTCCCCATAATTGGCATTAGCAAGTTTTGATATCTCTTGTGTCTTCTTCTAGATGCTTTGTATAAATGGGAAACAAGGCAGCACAGTTCCCTGCCATTCACCATTGCTACTTCCTCTGTTACTTCCTCTGTTATGTCCTCTAATTTGTCTGCTGCTCTCCCTTCTGTTTTCTCTTCTGTTACCTCCTCTACTTTCTCCCGTGATACCTTCTCTAATTTCTCATCTGATAACTTGTCTACTGTCTCTTCAAATTCCTCTTCTACTACCTCCTCTGATGCCTCCTCTAGTTTGTCTTCTGTTACCTCCTCTGCTATCGCCTTCACTTATCCCCTCTGCTATCTCCTTCACTTATCCCCTCTGCTATCGCCTTCATTTATCCCCTCTGCTATCTCCTTCACTTATCCCCTCTGCTATCGCCTTCACTTATCCCCTCTGCTATCGCCTTCACCTATCCCCTCTGCTATCTCCTTCACGTATCCCCTCTGCTATCTCTTTCACGTATCCCCTCTGCTATCTCCTTCACTTATCCCCTCTGCTATCTCCTTCACCTATCCCCTCTGCTATCGCCTTCACCTATCCCCTCTGCTATCGCCTTCACTTATCCCCTCTGCTATCTCCTTCACTTATCCCCTCTGCTATCTCCTTCACGTATCCCCTCTGCTATCTCCTTCACTTATCCCCTCTGCTATCTCCTTCACCTATCCCCTCTGCTATCGCCTTCACCTATCCCCTCTGCTATTGCCTTCACTTATCCCCTCTGCTATCGCCTTCACTTATCCCCTCTGCTATCTCCTTCACTTATCCCCTCTGCTATCTCCTTCACTTATCCGCTCTGCTATCTCTTCTCCATCCTCTTATCATATTCCAGATAAATCCATTTGGGTTGAGGACTGTTTCCACTGTTCATTCCTTTATTCGTTGCAGTGTTCTTTTATTCTGGAAGGGATCTCCTTGTCGGTTTCTTCAGGCTGCTGATAAAATAGGTGAGCGTGCAGGGCAGTGAGAAAACACCAGATCTAAGCTGAGATCCAGGCACTGTAAGTTACAAGAGTAGCCAAGCATAAGTTCAGCAAGCTAATAAGAGGAAATTGAAATGATTAGCACTTAAATTAATGGCTCAAAACCCTATATAAATTCTGGTTATTATAACTTATGCATAATGACTCTTACAAATGGTAAGGATGTATTTATCATAATGATTAAATGCCAATAAGAATTCATTAACTGTGTCATACAAAAGCAGAAGATATTATGATGGCAATAAGGATAATTTTGGATATTCTACACTTACATGCAGACAAGTTCTAAAGATTCTGCTTTTTTAACATTAACACTTTGTGTGGGATTTTCTGCCTCCCCGCCCTTCCCCCCAACCCCCCGGCACATTTTCCAGTAGTGGATGTGACTTGCCGTTGTCCAGTGGTGGGATTTTCCAGTGCCACCAGTGTCTATGGGGTTTTGCATAGTTGTCCATCCTGCCACCATAACCCACTGCTTGGGGTCTACTTCGGTGGAACTGGATGGCCCGCCAGTAGGAAGGGCTGGAAAATCTCACCCTTAGTTTTAGTCCATTGCTGTTTGAATGGCATCTCGATCCTTTTCTTTTCTTTTTGTTGCCCATCTCAAGATGCTCTTGAGAAGCTGATGGTTAAATCACCTTCTTGAACCACTGCAGTCCATGTGGTGTAGGTACAGCCACAATGTCATTAGGGAAGGAGATGCAGGATTCTGACCTTGTGATGGTTAAGTAATGGCGATGTAAGTCAGGATGGTGTATGACTTGATGGGGAAATTGTTGGTGGTGGTGTTCCATGTGTCTGCTGCCTTTGTCCTCCTAGGTTGTTGAACTCATGAGATTGTGAGGTTCTGTCAAAGGAGGTTTGATGACTTGCTGCAGCATATCTTGTACATGGTACACATGGCTGCCACTGTGCCAGTGCTAGAGAGCTGAATATTTAAGATGGTAAATGGAGCCAATCAAGCAGATTGTTTTGTCCTGAATGGTGTTGAATCTCTTGAGTGTTGTTGGAGCTGCACTCAACCAGGCAACTGGAGAACATTCCATCACAAGAGCAGGGATATACTTCTGAAGCTGTATAAGGCTCTGGTCAGACCCCATTTGGAGTATTGTGAGCAGTTTAGGGCCCCGTATTTAAGGAAGGATGTGCTGCCCTTGGAAAGGGTCCAGAGGATGTTCACAAGAATGATCCCTGGAATGAAGAGCTTGTTGTATGAGAAACGTTTAAGGACTCTAGGTCTGAATATGTTGGAGTTTAGAAGGATGAGGGGGGATCTTACTGAAACTTACAGGATAATGCTAGGTCTGGATAGAGTGGACGTGGAGAGGATGTTTCCACTAGTAGGAAGAGCTAGAACCAGAGGGCACAACCTCAGGCTAAAGGGACGAATCTTTAAAACAGGAGGAATTTCTTCAGCCAGAGAGTGATGAATCTGTGATGCTCTGCCGCAGAAGGCTGTGGAAACCAGGTCATTGAGAGTTGCTAAGACATAGGTAGGTTCTTGATTAATAAGGGGATCAGGAGTAATGGCAAAAAGGTAGGAGAACGGGGATGAGAATCAGATCAGCAATGATTGAATGGCAGAGCAGACCGTATAACTTCCTGTCTCAATACGGTTAAACTAACTGCTTTGTATTTACCTGAATTAGCTCATCTCCAGTTTTAAAAATCGATACCTGTCAGTCATGCTGCAGTCCTCCTCAATCCACACTCAATTCTGCTCTGAAAATGCCAGATGGAAAATGGGGGATGGAGGGGATGGAGGGTGTGGTGTACCCCCTGTATCCCCAGTCCATGGAGGGGGGGTGTCTGCCATGTCTGTGTGGATGGGGGGTTTCCTTGGAATGGGCCTCTGTGTGTAGGGCGGATGTTCTTGTATTTGTCCCTTTAACACTCAATGGCACTACCATTGAAACCACATCATCAACATTCTGAGGCTTATCCTTGACCAGAAACATCAGGGGACCAGCTATATAAATACTATGGCTACTAGAGCTGGTCTGCAACTAGGATTCTTGCAATGAGTAACTCACTTCCTGATACCCTAAAGCCTGTTCACCATCTATAAAGTACAAGTCAGGAGTGTGATGGAATGTTCTCCTGTTGCCTGGTTGAGTGCAGCTCCAACAACACTCAAGAGATTCAACACCATTCAGGACAAAACAATCTGCTTGATTGGCTCCATTTACCATCTTAAATATTCAGCTCTCTAGCACTGGCACAGTGGCAGCCATGTGTACCATGTACAAGATATGCTGCAGCAAGTCATCAAACCTCCTTTGACAGAACCTCACAATCTCATGAGTTCAACAACCTAGGAGGACAAAGGCAGCAGACACATGGAACACCACCACCAACAATTTCCCCATCAAGTCATACACCATCCTGACTTACATCGCCATTACTTAACCATCACAAGGTCAGAATCCTGCATCTCCTTCCCTAATGACATTGTGGCTGTACCTACACCACATGGACTGCAGTGGTTCAAGAAGGTGATTTAACCATCAGCTTCTCAAGAGCATCTTGAGATGGGCAACAAAAAGAAAAGAAAAGGATCGAGATGCCATTCAAACAGCAATGGACTAAAACTAAGGGTGAGATTTTCCAGCCCTTCCTACTGGCGGGTCATCCAGTTCCACTGAAGTAGACCCCAAGCAGTGGGTTATGGTGGCAGGATGGACAACTATGCAAAACCCCATAGACACTGGTGGCACTGGAAAATCCCACCACTGGCCAACGGCAAGTCACATCCACTACTGGAAAATGTGCCGGGGGGTTGGGGGGAAGGGCGGTGGGGCAGGGGGGGCGGGGGCATGCCTTCTTGACATGAATGCTAACATTGCATTTGCCTTCCTAACTGCCGACTGAACCCGCATGTTAACCTGAAGAGAATCTTGAACAATGACTGCCAAGGCCCTTTGTGTTTCTAATTTCCTAAGTATTTTCCCATTTAGAAAATTGTTGATGCTTCCATTCCTCCTTCCAAAGTGTATAACCTCACACTTTTCCACATTGTATTACATCTGCTACCTCTTTGCCTACTCTCCTGAACTGTCCTGGTTCTTCTACAGTCCCCCTGTTTTGTGAAAGAACCAGTGGTAATTATACTCTAAATGATGTTGTCTATATGCACTTTAGCAAGGCATTTGACAAGGTACTGCATGGTAAATTGTTGCATAAAGTTAAATCTCACGGGATCCAGGTGAGGTATCTAAATGGACACAAAATTGGCTTCTTGACAGAAGCCAGAGGGTGGTTGTAGAGAGGAGGCCTGTGACCAGTGATGTGCCTCAGGGATCAGTGCTGGGCCCACTGTTATTTGTCATTTATATTAATGATTTGGATGAGAATATAGGGGGCATGGTTAGAAAGTTTGCAGATGACACCAAGATTGGTGGCATGGTGGACAGCGAGGAAGGTTATCTCCAATTGTAGTGGGTTCTTGATCAATTGGGCCAGTTGATGAATGGCAGATGGAGTTTAATTTAGACAAATGCGAGGTGATGCATTTTGGTAGATTGAACCAGGGCAGGACTTACTCAGTGAATGGTAGGGCACTGGGGAGAGTTGCAGAACAAAGAGATCTAGGGGAACATGTTCATAGTTCCTTGAAAGTGGTCATAGGTGGACAGAGTGGTGAAGAAGGCATTCGGCATGCTTGGCTTCATCGATCTGAATGTTGAATAGAGGAGTTGGGATGTCTTGTTGAAGTTGTACAAGACATTGGTAAAGCCACACTTGGAATACTGTGTGCAATTCTGGTCACCCTATTATAGGAAGGATATTATTAAACTAAAAAGAGTGCAGAAAAGATTTACTAGGATGCAACTGGGACTTGATGGTTTGAGTTATAAGGAGAGGCTGAATAGACTGGGACTTTTTTCTCTGGAGCGTAGGAGGCTGAGGGGTGACCTTATAGAGGTCTATAAAATAATGAGGGGCATAGACAAGGTAGATAGTCAATATCTTTTCCCAAAGGTAGGGGAGTCTAAAACTAGAGGACATAGGTTTAAGATGAGCGGGGAGAGATACAAAAGTGTCCGGAGGGGCAATTTTTTCACACAGAGGGTGGTGAGTGTCTGGAACAAGCTGCCAGAGGTAGTAATAGAGGTGGGTACAAGTTTATCTTTTAAAAAGCATTTAGATAGTTACATGGGTACAATGGGTATAGAGGGATATGGGCCAAATACATGCAATTGGGATTAGTTTAGGGGTTTAAAAAAAAGGGTGGCATGGACAAGTTGAACTGAAGGGCCTATTTCCATGCTGTAAAGCTCTTTGACTCTATGACTCTATAACTGGAAATCTGTTTGCTGTGTGGAAGAGCAAGGTAACATGGGGATATAGATTCACCACTCTCGAAAGGAATCACCTCAGGTTTTTACAAAAGCTAATGAAATATTTGGTTTCCTCATGAAATTTCAATTAGACCTCAGTTAGAATGGTTCCACAGTCTCTCACTCTTGTGTAGATTCACACCCACAATGCTTTTTTTGTGGGGATGGTGGAAGAATTTCCAAGCTGATTATCAGCCTATGAATGCTCCTTCCATTGCCAAAAGTTCTGGCATTGGACCCTCATCCAGAGCTTCTGGTCCAGAGGTAAAGACACTACCACTGCGCCACAAGGCCTCTGGTTCCACAGTATATGAAGGTCTTTGTTGAGACATTGACAGAGTAAGAGATTTGGAACAGTGAGTAGGAGAAACTTTTTCACGCAAAGTTGTGAGGCTGTGGAATTTACTTCCAGGGTTAGTAGTGGAAGCAGAGATATGACAACATTTGAGATTAGATAAGTGGATGTCAAAAATAAGGTACAGAAATGGGTAACTGTGATTTGGACTATTTTCTCATCTGAAGCAGGCTAGTTAGGCTGAATGGCCTGTTTTCATGTTCTAATGTCTTTGAGTGACAGTTTGGAAAGTTGGGGTGATACATTGGGCAATGAAGCAGTAGGCTTTGATTTTGTGGAATTTAAGATTGCAGGGAGTGCAAAGACCTTTTCACCCATTGAAGCCATTCAGAGCAACATTGCAGAGACCTGAGAACAGGTCATGTAACTCCCATTCTGGATGAAGAATGGCCTGTTGTACAAATGGGCCTATAAGAGGGAGAAGACCATTTAAAAAAATGATAGATTCAAAGAAATCCTGTTTATATCCATTTTTAATAAGAGCTGGCTTTTTTTTCCCCCTTTATTTTCTTTGTTGTATTCTAAGGCTATACCTAGCATCTAAGGCCCAAATATCAGCTGCTCATGCAATGAAATATTGGGTTTCTTGTTGTTTACTGCATCAATGTCCAGGATTAGATTTGTTCAAAAGATGAAGAAACTGCAGACAGAATAATTACCCAGTCCGCTCATAAACCTTCTTTGCAGCTAACTTGACAGAAATGTAGGACAGGGAACCATATACTAATCTCAGTGCCAGATGTGGTAAATAGTCAAGGGATATCAAGAAAGGAATGAAAACAGGATTAAACCTCCAAGGACAAAACTCCGAACATAATACAAGAATATTGCTGATGGAGTTTGATGATTATGCAATGTTCAGATTCACACCTGGGGTTTATATTGTCATTTGAACCTTTCTGTGAGATTACTGGTCTGTAATCAGTCCCAGACAAACATTGTTTGCTCTTTCATTAATGTTGTGATCATAACTTCAACATGAAATGCAAAACCAATTAGGAATGATAATACACTGCTCTGCATATCTTAGATGCTGCCACTTTGAAAATGAATTCCTAAAACCTGATTTAATGATCTTGCTACAATCAGTTAAGAACCGTTCACATTTATAAAGGAAATTCGAACATCTCATTTTAAGCACCTACATCACAAGATTTCTTTTTTTAAATTAATTGCACGTAGAAGAAATTAAACAAAACAAACTATTTATTTAACAATATTGTTTGAACTGCATAAGTTAGGTGCTTGGGTTTACTTCTTATATCCCCCTAAATTCTCTTACAAGAGACATCAATATTAAAATTATTTACTTCTATAGTATGCCACATTTCTCCAGGAACTATTTTTAATTCTCCTGAGCTCCATATATTCTCACAGGTAAAACTGTTATTTCCCACCTCTTGACTGGATCCCAGTCCCTATTCTGGTTATTTTTCAATACGTCCAAGCTAATTCCACTGATTACTTTTTTTTTGCAACAAGATACTATGAGGATCACTGTTGTTTCACCCACTAAGCAATTATTCAGCTTCTGCTGCTCACAAAGTCAAACTGAGATTAAGCCAAGCCTACTTTCCACCTGGCCAATGATCACATTAGTTCTTTATTCTGCTTACAGTGCAGGTCTATCTGTCATTGACTTTGGATAATTTTTCCCAGTGAGCTGCAACCTATACAGGTCTAAACTGCAAAAAATCTTTTTAGCAAGCACGCAAATAGATTGAAACTTGAGATGCTTCCTACGTTTTACCCACCTCCGTGATGATGTAGTCTGTTCTAAGCTGTCCTCAAACTGACTTTTAATTGTCACTCATTTCGGGGGAGGGGTGGCTCCTTCATAGTCAGGCATTTGGTGCTGATCAAGGGACCTGGCAATGGGGAGGGAGGAGTTGGGGAGGGGGGGATTGGACCATTCAAACCCTCCCTGGTCCTTACCTCAGAATCCATGAATCACCCACCTCTTCATGACCTCCACCCCATAAGCCACATCCCTCCTTCGCTCACCATTGATCTGCTGTTCCACAATGATCCTGGGCCTTTGGTGGGTGCACTGCCACCAGTTGCCAGTGCTTCCATTAGCACTGGCATCATGAGTAACTGATTGGTCGGTAGAGTGCAGGACTCCTGTTGTTGGGGGCCTCAGATTGAGGGTAAGGCCCAAAATTGGTCACTTAAGTGTGTGAAGGGCACTTGCTTCCATCGAGCTGCCACCATGCTATTGCCAGTTCTATGACTGGTGGGCGAGACCCCCCTCGGCCTGACAGAATCCCAGCCTACCATCCATAGTAAGTGGCGATTAAGCAGTTTGGGGTGTCAAGGTTCTGTATCATGCATGTTAAGTTGTGCTATTTCAAAAAGAAATATCATAGAACATAGAACATAGAACATAGAACATTACAGCGCAGAACAGGCCCTTCGGCCCACGATGTTGCGCCGACCAGTTACAAAAACAATGACCCACTAGCCTATACCAGTCCCTTTTCGTCCATAAACCTATCCAGAGATCTCTTAAACGCCCCCAAACTAGACGCATCTACAACTGCAGCAGGCAGGGCATTCCAATCCCTCACCACCCGCTGGGTAAAGAACCTACCCCTGACATCCGTCCTGTAGCTACCCCCCCTTAATTTAAAGTCATGCCCCCTCGTGCTAGCTTTCTCCATCCGAGGAAAAAGGCTATCACTATCCACCCTATCTAAACCCCTAATCATCTTATATGTTTCAATAAGATCCCCTCTTAGCCGCCTTCTTCCCAACGAAAACAACCCTAGATCCCTCAGTCTCTCCTCATAGGACCTCCCCACCATACCAGGCAACATCCTAGTAAACCTCCTCTGCACCCTCTCCAACGCCTCCACATCCTTCTTGTAATGCGGGGACCAGAACTGCACACAGTACTCCAAGTGCGGCCGCACTAGAGTAGTGTACAGTTGCAACATTACACTGCGACTCCTAAATTCAATCCCCCTACCAATAAACGCCAAGACACCGTACGCCTTCTTGACAACCTTATCTACTTGATTCCCAACTTTCAGGGATCTATGTACACACACACCTAGATCCCTCTGTTCATCCACACTATTCAAAGTCCTCCCGTTAGCCCTATACTCGACACATCTGTTGCTCCTACCAAAGTGAATTACCTCACACTTCTCCGCATTAAATTCCATCCGCCACCTCTCGGCCCAGCTCTGCAACCTATCTAAGTCTCCCTGCAGACTATGACACCCTTCCTCACAATCTACCACACCTCCAACTTTGGTGTCATCAGCAAATTTACTAATCCACCCAACTATACCCTCATCCAGATCATTAATAAAAATTACAAACAACAGTGGCCCCAAAACAGATCCCTGAGGCACACCACTCGTAACTGCACTCCATGATGAATATTTACCATCCACCACCACCCTCTGTCTCCTATCTGATAGCCAATTCCTGATCCAACTTCCTAGATTACCCACAATCCCATACATCTGCATTTTCTGCAGAAGCCTACCATGGTGAACCTTATCGAACGCCTTACTAAAATCCATGTATACCACGTCAACTGCCTTACCCCCATCCACCTCTTTGGTCACCTTCTCAAAAAACTCAATAAGGTTAGTAAGGCACGACCTACCTGCTACAAAACCATGCTGACTATTTCTAATCAATTCATTACACTCCAAATAACTATAAATCCTATCCCTAATAATTTTTTCTAAAACCTTGCCCACAACAGAAGTAAGACTCACCGGTCTATAATTCCCGGCAAAGTCTCTGTTCCCCTTCTTAAACAATGGGACAACATTCGCTATCCTCCAATCCTCCGGGACTACACCAGAGACCAATGACGACCTGAAGATCTGAGCCAGAGGCTCTGCAATCACCTCTCTAGCCTCCCAGAGAATCCTAGGGTAGATCCCATCCGGACCAGGGGACTTATCTATTTTCAGCCCCTCAAGAATTTCCAGCACATCCTCTTTATCAACCGTAATACTTTCTATTTTACACCCCTGCGACCCAATGTCCTCCTCAGCTATATTCATGTCCCCCTGCGTGAACACCGAAGAGAAATATTGGTTCAATACTTCTCCAATCTCCTCCGGTTCCACACACAACTTCCCCCTGCTGTCTGTAACTGGCCCTAATCTTGCCCTGACCAACCTTCTGTTCTTGACATACTTATAGAACGCCTTAGGATTCTCCTTAATCCTATCAGCCAAAGTCTTCTCATGTCCTCTTTTAGCCCTTCTCAACTCACTCTTCAACTCCCTCCTAGCCAATCTAAAGCTTTCTAGTGCACTATCTGAGCCCTCCAATCTCATCCGAACATAAGCCTCCTTTTTCTTTTTAACCATCGACTCAACTCTTTTAGTGCACCACGGTTCCCTAGATCTACCAAATCCACCATGCCTGACAGGGACATACCTATCAAGGACTCGCAGTAGCTGCTCCTTGAAAAAATTCCACATTTCAGATGTTCCCAGTCCCTGCAATCCCCTAATCCAATCCATGCTTCCTAATTCACTCCTGATAGCCTCATAATCGCCCTTACCCCAGCTAAAATTGCTGACCCGAGGTTCACGCCTATCTCTTCCCATCACTAAGGTGAACGTAACCGAATTGTGGTCACTATCACCAAAATGCACACCAACTTCCAAGTCTAGCACCTGGTCTGGCTCATTTCCCAGCACCAAATCCAATATAGCCTCACCTCTAGTTGGCCTGTCTACATACTGAGACAAAAAACCTTCCTGCACGCTTTGTACAAACACTGACCCCTCTAGCGAGCTAGAACTATAGCAACTCCAATCAATATTCGTAAAGTTAAAGTCCCCCATAACAATTACCCTATTACTTTCACTCCTAACCCGGATTGTCTCCGCAATCCTTTCCTCAACCTCTCTAGAACTTTTAGGAGGTCTATAAAAGACTCCCAACAGGGTGACCTCTCCTCTCCTATTTCTAATCTCCGCCCATACTACCTCAACTGACAAGTCCTCATCAAACTTTCTCTCCGACACTGTGATACAGTCCTTGACTAGCAATGCTACCCCACCCCCCCTTCTACCTTCTTCTCTACTCCGACTAAAGCATTTGTACAAAGTATTTGGACACTGGTGTTGCATGGGGTAATTAAAGCATCCAAAACACCAAAGGAATCCATGCATAATTTCTGTAAACTTAACCAAGAGTGAATATATTCATGAAGCAGTGCAAACTGACCACTGTCGCATACAAAAATCAATGGTCAGTGATTTGCTCTCTGTCTTTCAGAAGTACTCAATCAAGTTTGGTGACCCATAATGGAGCAGAACCATTGGTTAAGAATGAGTTTAACCCTCCTGTTCAATTTATCACTGTTAAGGTAAGACCAGAAGCTGACCTGGTTGAAATAAGTTAACAAGTTCATTGTACTACAAATGTCTAAACCCTGCCTTTTGCAAATTGAACTATTTTGCAAGGATCCAGAAGATATCCGCACTGATGTGCTGCAGAAGGGTCATTTTTAATTCCATGGGCAGTCTGTTCAGCTGAAGCAGAACTAATGCCTGTTCATATCTCTAATGTGGATCTAATTTATCTGAATTAATATATAAAATGGTGGTATTTGTACTCTGAGGTTATTTTTGGAGAAGAATCAATATTTCATCAACTTAGAGTGAAGGGATTGGAAAAGTGGAAAAGCATAAAATTGACTGACAAGGATTTTTTTCTTAATCTTGACTTCCATTATACTTTAATGGAAAACCCCATGATTTATTCATAATTTTCCTTTGAGTTTGAAAAGAATGGAATTAAAGCCACCTCAGCACACACAAAATGTGACGCAGGACAGAGGTAGCTGTGATTGCCCTGACATGGCAATGTGTCACATGTGATTCATCTTCAATTTCACTGACTGCAGGTATACATTGAACTTCTTTTAAGGACGTTTGCCAAGCTAAGACACTTGCCTCGATTTTGTGTCCGAGTTTGTTGTGAGCACAAATAGTGACATGTTACTAAATATCAAAACCCCACCCTCTCCCCTTACTGGTGATGTAGCAAGGTTCCTGCCCTTGGGAAACTCATTTCAATACATTTCCACATAATTAGCAGGTTTCCCCACCATATCGAATCCAACCCCATCCTCCCCTCGCCAGTGCGATGTCTAGGTACATGTGTGTCCCGCATCTCTGAGGTGGGAGAGGGGAGGAGGCAGGGAGGTGGGGATGGGGGAGGGAGGTGGGGTGGGAGGGGTGGGGGGGTGAGGGGGAGGGGGAGGGAGTGGGAGCTGGGGGAGGGAGAGGTAGGGGAGAGGGGGAGGGGAGGGGAAGGAAGCAGGGATGAGGGGGGAAGGAGGGGAGGTTGGGGGCGAGATAGAGAGAATGGGTAGGGGAAAGGTGAGTGGGGGATGTAGGAGAGGGGAATGGGATGGGATCCCCATGTCCACAAGGGGGGTGCCTGTGTGCATGTTTGGGGGTGGTGGTCACTGAGTCCCTATGTTTCCTATCAGGGTGCCCAGTCTCGGGGTTCCCTGTTGTGGATTTTTCAGCCCTGGGCCCTGCCAGTATGACTGTTTGGGCCATGCCTATAGACCATTTTCAGCACAATGCGCTGGATAATCTGACTGTTCAGCCTGCCAGCTACATACCGGTTTCCCCACCTCAGCCAGCATTCTGTGCAAAAAATGAACAATTCCACCCATTGACTTCAAAGAAGTCGCCCAATCTCAAACTTCACCAAGTCTGGAAACTCCTGAATGTGGATTTGCCCAGAGACACAGCAATAAGCAATTCCCTCAATGGATATCATAGCTGCTATTGTCTAAACTCTACCAAATGTAATGACATTGAACCATTAGAATTTCCAACTACAGAACCTACTCAGAACATTGAAGAGCCAACAGTGCTTATTCTGCATGGAGGATGTCAAGGACATCTTGATAGCTTTGACAATGTGAAATCGCGACTCATTCCATCAATGTGGATCACCTTCCATCGTGCACCAATAGCAGCTTTCACATGACTGAAGTCCCCTGATGTATCAGCTTATCTGTGGTTACTGTAACAGAAGAAGTTTGCAAATGGACCTGTAACACCATCTCTCTCTCCCTGCTATCTCAAACTCAGGGCTCCCTTGCTGTCACTTTTGGGATACATCATAGACTTAGAGAAATTCAATCGAAAGAACTCTGCCTGCTGGGATCAACCGACACAGAAGTTCTAAAGAAGACTCCAAAATTCCAAGGGGAAATGAAAGATCCAGAATTAACTGTCTCAACCAGAATGAACTGCCTCAACTACAAACACAGTTGGAACACGTTACCATTATGATGTTATATCTTTGCTTGGTTGGATTTTCTGCTCAATAAAAAAAGTAGTCCTTTGAATTTAAACTCTAGATAGCCTGGTGGACTGAGTTCTTTGCGATCAGCATGTAAACAGTTAAGTACAGACACTGAATTGACACCTTTATCCCTATAAATTTTTAAAAACCCTGTTAGGATTAATTGAGGAATGAGAAAGAAAGGGCAAGTCCTAGAATGTGTCCTCACTGGGCATAGGGTCATAATAGCCCAGTGAACCTATAAAATAAACATGAGCCTAAAGGTTGCCGATTCCATGATGTTTGTGTTACTCTTCCATCCGAGATGATTGCCTTCCTGATTCAATTTCCTTATGCAAACTTTTACTGTCTTTATTGAGAGTGATTGAACGTATAAATCAGAAAAATATCAATATATTGAGATTGAATAGCTTTAAACTCACTGCTTACTGGATTTAATACATTTATAAGGACTCAGGCAATTCGCACCTTCTCCATTATAAGAGCTAAATCAGTTGTTAGTTCAAACTTGTTGATTCGAAACAATGGTTCAATAATTGTCTCGGAGAGCCTGTTTCAGTTACATGGAGGTGGCAAACTTGACTGCCTGGCTGTATAACAGAAATGGCCATGTTAAGATGTGTCTCCCTGGGGAAGGCCAAGGTGAGAAAATGTTCTAGGTGCTATTTTGACTATTACCAGTATGCAGAAAGGGGCTTATCAAAACAAACATACAGAAAACAAGGTATCAGATCATTTGCACTCTCCAAAAACCTTGCTGAGCCACTGAAACTGGACTAGTACAAACTGTGACACAGGAAGAGAGCAACTTGTACCTATCAGTCACCAGCATATACTCCTCCATCAATGCGGTGGGCACAAGTGGCTTTGAAAACCCATGAAGAGGTTCCGGGAGCCTTGACTCAAACAGCCAGTTGAGCAGAGGTATCCTGCCTGCCAATTGATTCGATCCAGCCCACACTTAATCAGAATCCAAGGATCCCTTTGGGCTCGTGGGTACTTTGCAATGGCTCCATGAAAAACCTTGAGGAGTAAGATTCGGAGAATTTGGAGAAGATTTTTCAAAACAATTGGGCTGCATCAAGGAATTCCACTGTCTGGCTTTTGACCTTTAATGAATCACAAATTCCATACAGTACACAAGGAGGTCATTCAGTCCATCGAGCCTATGCCAACAACAATCTCACCCAGCCCAATCCACACATATCTGCAAACCTCCCTGACACTAAGGGCCTACTTAGCATGGCCAATCCACCTAACTTGCACATCTTTGGAGTGTGGAAAGGAAACTGGAGCGTCCGGAGGAAACACATGCAAGACTAAGTGAGAACCTGTAAATTCCACACAGACAGTGACCTGACCCGGAATTGAACCCAGGTCCCAGGCGCTGTGAGGCAGCAGTGCAATCGCACCGCCTTATGAGAACACAGTGGTCCAGAGAAAGGCAAAGAATGGTGATTTAGGTAGGCTTGGTGTGAGATGGGAGCAGGGGTGCAACAAACTCATGTGAGTGGGATTAGTATACATGGAGGACCGTTGATGAATTGCAATGAAGATAACCATCTGACTGTCCCTGAATTCTGCTGAGCATTGGAGCAGAATTCACTGAAACAGTTTAAAGTGTTAGTGATCACGATGCGTAGAATCATAGAACCCCTACATTGCAGAAAGAGACCATTCAGGTCTGATCCAACCACAATCCTACCCAGCTTCTATTCCCGCAACCCCACATATTTTCCCTGCTAATCCCCTGACACAAGAGTCAATTTAGGATGGACAATCAACCTAACCCACACATCTTTGGACTGTGGGAGGAAACCGGAGCATCCAGAGGAAACCCATGCAGACAGTGACCCAAGGCCAGAAGTTGGGTCTCTGGCACAGTGAGGCCACAGTGCTAACCACTGTGCTGCCCCTAGGTAAGTTATTAACTGTACCAGTTACTGGGTCTATCCCATGTTCCATTGCTCTGATAACAAACATGCAGGTTGTTTAATCATTTATTGAGCAATAATTATTTCATTGCAATCAGTAATACAAAAACATTATTGGGGGGGGGAGTGGTACATCTGATATCTGTAAGTTAACATCTGTTTTCATAAAAGCATTATTAAAACTCTTTAAATGATGCACTTTCACATAATGAGTATTCGTATAATTGTGCTTTTGATAGGGTGCTGTGGGGAAGGTTCGTGATTGTTAATCCATTTGAAAAAGTGTCCTTCAATCAATAAGGTTTGAGAACCATTGGTATAACAAAAGGGTGAAAATCATTTAGGGTGGAACATACATACAGCTGCGATTGGGCAGTAATATGGAGTGAACATTTACACTGCAAATTATCATGACGCTCTCAGAACTCTTCTCACTCACACACAGTCCATTCGGCAGGACCATAAAATCCCACCGGAATAGAATACAATGCAGTGAGCCAGATCCTCCAACCTCGCCCACGGCTGGGATTCTCCAATCCCGTTGCTGTGAATGGAGATTTGACTGAGCACCACATTCTCTGTTCTCGCTGGCAGCAGTGGCAGGACATGTGAGACTGGACAATTCCAGCCTAGATATTATTACCACTGTACAACTGAATAATCAGCCTCGGGTCCAGTTATCATGTGTGATTTGGGTGTTGCTGGGATTCACCGATTTTGTTGCCTGTAAGACCAGAGCAACAAGCTCCAATCCAATCCTAAATTGTGGCAAAAAACGCCTCAAAGAATAGAAAGACAGACGCTAACAAACACAGTTTTATTTATGTAGCGCCTTTAACATGAAACATAATCCAGCAAAATTTAACACTGAGCCACTTTGAGATGTTGGGGGGGGGATTCTCTGTCCTCCCCATGGTATTTTTCATGGCCCCGCCGCTGTCAATGGAATTTTCCAATTTCCCACTGACTACACCCCACACTGCCGGGAAACCCACGGCAGGGGTGCATTGTCACTGCGTAGGGCCAGAAAATCCCACCAACGTGAACAGCCGGAACATTCCACCCTTAGGTCTGATGACCAAACACTAGGTTAAAGAGTAGGTTTTAAGGAATGTCTTAAAGAAGGAAAGAGAGGGAGTTCCAGAGCTTGGAAGTTGGGATTCAACAAAGAATAGTCAGTAATCAGGAAAGCTTGCTTTATGCTTAATTTGCACAGGAACTGTGGCCGTGTTCAAAGAATGGAACTTGAATCATCGTTTTCAGAGTAAATATATGTCTAAATATTAAAACATGTCTGCTGGAGAGAGAGCAAGGAGAGCTGATGATGTGTTTGCTCACACGCAAAAGGAGCAACATTTCATCACCAAACTGTCACTGAAACAGAGTGGAATTTTTTTTATTCATTTGTGAGGTTGTGGGCATCACTGACTGGGCCAACATTTATTACCACATTGCTGTGACTCAGGGGTCACATATACGCCAGACCAGGTAAGGACAGCAGATTTCCTTCCCTATAGGATATTAGAGAACCAGGTGGGTTTTTTCCCGACAATCGACAATGGTTTTCCTTTCACTGAATTCAAGTGGGAGTGGGATAGCTTGATCTTTGGTTCGGACATAGCTCAGCACAACATTGAGGGCCCGTACTATGCTGTACTGTTCTATGTTCTATGTTCTAATTCAAATTTCACCATCTGCCAAGGTGGGATTTAAATCTGGGTCCCCAGAACATTATCCTGGGTCCTCTAGAATGCTAATCCAGTGACAATTGTCAGAATATGCCAGGCGCTTTGCATACAAAATTACAAACCATGCACCAGAGGAGTGTTTCTGAAGAAATGGATGAGTCATCTTGCTGAGGTTTTGTGTCCAGACAAGAAGAAGCAGTTTGAGAACCTTTATGTTATGATGCAACGTTATCCCTGACATTTCCGGACCTGGAGTTGAAAAGTGAACTATTTCTCCCGTTTTGTATGGGCACTTGATGAGATTTGTGATGTGAAAGACAAGAGTCCACTAGTTGATTTTTCATTCCAGATAGCAACACAAAAGTTGGGTTCGCAGCAAAACTGGAATCAGAGCAGTCAATGAAAGCTATGACAACAGGGATTAACTTACCAGGAGGTTGCAAACCAGCCCATGTCAAAATTAAGAGCAGAGTAGAAAGAAGTTGGTAAGTGTGACACTAATGGAAGTAAGAAAAATCTTTTAAGTTTATTTATTAATGTCACAAGTAGACATTAATAAATAACAAAGAAAATTACAGCACAGGAAGAGGCCCTTCAGCCCTCCAAGCCTGCACCAACTATGCTGCCCAACTGAACTAAAACCCCCTCCTACCCTTCTGGGGATCATATCCCTGTGTTCCCATCCTATTCATGTATTTGTCAAGATGACCTTTAAAAGTCACTAATGTATGCGCTTCCACTACCTCCCCCGGCAATGAGTTCCAGGCACCCACCACCCTCTGCGTAAAAATCTTGCCTCATACATCTCTTTAAACCTTGCCCCTTGCACCTTAAATGTATGCCCCTAGCAATTGACTCTTCCACCCTGGGAAAAAGCTTCTGACTATCCACTCTGTTCATGCCCAAACTTACATTAACATTGCAATGAAGTTACTGTGAAAATCCCGTAGTCGCCACACTTCGGTGCCTATTCGGATACACTGAGGGAGAATTTAGCATGGCCAATGCACCAAATCAGCAATCCTTTGGACTTTGGGAGAAAACCCATGCAGACATAGGGAGAACGTACAGACTCCACACAGTCAGTGACCCAAGCCGGGAATTGCACCCAGATCCCTGACGATGGGAGCCAGCAATGCTAACCACGCTGCCACTATAAATCTGGCAGACAAACATGTTGGGTAATTGAAAGGCGTTCAAGAGGGGACACAGAGACAAATCCAGAGCAGAAAGCTGTGATATATTTTGTGTCACCAATGTCTGGAATTATTAAGAGAGGCTTCAGACCTTGTTTGGAACAAGGGAGGTATTTAATGAATAGAGAAACTTACATACATGCAACTTAGGTTTATGCAGAACAAAGGCTGCCCTGGGGCAGTTCCACATGCTTATTCCATGCTTCTAGAAGATTCTCCTCAGAGAGGACTTGGACTCCACCCACTGATGTGAAAGCTCACTCAGTTTCCATGGGTTCCTCAAGTCAGGTGACCCTCTATGACAGTTCAGTCCCAAAGAGACAGACACTACATACATAAAAACAATGCTATTCTTCAGGAGGTCTGCATTAGAAATGCATAAACGTGGTCAACTGCATTCAAACAACAGGCAATTTGTAACTCTGCTCAGGAAATCTGAGCTCATGAATATTCCCCATTTCACTAACATGCATGGGATTAGTTTGGGGTAAGTTCTGAAAAGAGTTTGGGGACTCAGAGCCAGAATTGGCTTTTTGTTGAAAATGAAAGGATCAGCTGAACAGAAGAATTGATTCTCTAATTGTACCTTCACTATTGATATCATGGACCAGGTAATGAGCTGAGTTGGAGTTTGAAAAGGGCATTTTGCTAATGATTTGTGCCCCAGTGTCAAATCATTTTTGAAGAAGATTCAACTGAGGCATTATCTTGAACAATTGGGCCAGTAGGCTGATGAATAGCAGATAGAGTTTAATTTGGACAAATGTGAGGAGAGGCATTTTGGTAGATTGAATCAGGGCAGGACCTACTCAGTTAATGGTAGGGTATTTTGTGAGAGTTATAGAACAAAGACATCTAAGGGAACAGGTTCATAGCTCCTTGAAAGTGATGTGGGTGGTGAAGAAGGCACTTGACATGCCTGATTTCAATGGTCAGAATATTGAATACAGGAATCTTGTTGAAGTTGTACAAGACATTGGTTAGGCCACAATTGGAATACTGTGTACAGTTCTGGTCACCCTATTATAGAAAGGATATTATTAAACTAGAAAGAGTGCAGAAAAGATTTACTTGGATGGTACTGAGACTTGATGGTTTGAGTTATAAGGAGAGGCTGGATAGACTGGGACTTTTTTCCCTGGAGCATAGGAGATTTAGGGGTGATATTATAGATGTCTATAAAATAATGAGGGGCACAGATTATCAGCATCTTTTCTGAAAGGTAGGGGAGTCTAAAACTAGAGGGTATAAATTTAAGGCGAGAGGGGAGAGATACAAAATGGTCCAGAAGGGCAATTTTTTCACCCAGAGGATGGTGAGTGTCTGGAACAAGCTGCCAGAGGTAGTAGTAGAGGCGGGTACAATTTTGTCTTTTAAAAAGTATTTAGACAGTTGCGTGAGTAAGATTGGTATTGAGGGATAGAGGCCAAGTGCAATTGGGACTAGCTTAGTGATAAAATTTGGGCTGAAGGGCCTGTTTCCATGCTGTAAGCCTCTATGGGCCCAATTTTACCATTGCAGAAACTTGGTAAAGTTGGGTGTGGCACGATCTGCAATTTAAATGTATTTGCATGCATTTAAATTGACTTAATGGGCTGCACGCCCAACTTTACTGGCACTTCCCCCTTTACCACCGCGTTCACCTGTCCAGAATTGGCGCGAAACAGATATGCTCCATAGAAGTCCGATTTGGGCGCTCCAGTCAGTGAGGAGGTAGGTGCTCAGGCTTCCGACGACTCTCTGCTTGAAATCAGTAGGGGGAGGGAGGAGGGAAGGTGGGTCTGCTGCCACTCTGCTTGAGATCGGAGGGGAAGAGGGGAGCCACTGCCACTCTGTCTGAGATCAGAGGGCAGAAGGGGGGGTCCGCTGCCACTCTCCCTGAGATCAGTGAGGGGGAAGGGGGTCTGTAGCCACTCTCCCTGAGATCAGTGAGGGGGAAGGGGGTCTGTAGCCACTCTCCCTGAGATCAGTGAGGGGGAAGGGGGTCTGTAGCCACTCTCCCTGAGATCAATGAGGGGGAAGGGGGTCTGTAGCCACTCTCCCTGAGATCAGTGAGGGGGAAGGGGGTCTGTAGCCACTCTCCCTGAGATCAGTGAGGGGGAAGGGGGTCTGTAGCCACTCTCCCTGAGATCAGTGAGGGGGAAGGGGGTCTATAGCCACTCTGCCTGAGATCAGTGAGGGGGAAGGGGGTCTGTAGCCACTCTCCCTGAGATCAGTGAGGGGGAAGGGGGTCTGTAGCCACTCTCCCTGAGATCAGTGAGGGGGAAGGGGGTCTGTGGCCACTCTCCCTGAGATCAGTGAGGGGGAAGGGGGTCTGTAACCACTCTCCCTGAGATCAGTGAGGGGAAGGGGGGTGTCCGTTGCCACTCTGCCTGAGATCAGAGGGGGGAAAGGGGATCCACTACCATCCTGCCTGAGATCAGTGGGAGGAAGGGAGAAGAGCCTGCGATTGGTCTGGATGGCGGGGGGGTGGAGGGGGGGTATAAGGAGGTCAGTAATGTTGTGGGGTGGGGCAATGTCTTTCGGGGCCAGGGGGAGGCATTATCCAGCCTGGGAAGGAAGTGGCAGTGAAGCAGCATTCTATCAATTTTTTCTGCGCATGCGCAGTTGAAGACATTGATCAGAGTATACAAAGTTTCAGCTGCATTAAGACCTGCCCACAGGCTTGTGAAGGGCAATTTGGAATTGCTGATATTTCTTCAGGCAGAGTGTATATGTGGGCACCTCAGAGTGGGTCCAAAAGTCGGATCTGAAGCACTCCCAGTTTCAAGTCCACCCCGCACTTAGAATCAAAATAGTAAAATAAGGTTTTGTGACCCTATTGAAGAGGGAATTGGATTACTAACTAAAAAGGAAGAATAGGAAGGTTATGGGGAGAAAGTGGGGGAACAACACCAAGTGAATTGTTCTTTGGAAAGACTGAAACAAATATGACAGACTGAATGGCCTCCTTCTTCACTGTAATAATTCTGTGATTGTGTTACAATGGTATAGAATGACCTGTCTTTGATATCCTCACCATTAGCATTTGATGTTGACAATCCTCCATCGACCTTCACAAGGCTAACACGTAGCCCCCTTTCCTAACTGTCCGTGAGAAAGTGGTGCTGGACCATCTTCTTGAGCTGCCACAATACATTTTTTACAGTTCATGCATAGGATGTGGGCATTGCTGGTTCAGTCAGAATTTATTGCCCATTCCTAATTGCCCATGAGAAGCTGGTGGTGAGCTGCCTTCTTTAACTGCTGCAGTGCATGTGACGTAGGTACACCTAATGTGCTGTTAGGGAGGAAGTTCCAGGATTTTGAGTTGGAGTCAGTGAAGGAACAGTGATATATTTCCAAATTGGGATGGTGAATGACTCGGAGAAGAACTTCCAGGTAGTGATAGAACAAAGAACAATACAGCACAGGAACAGGCCCTTTATAGAACATAGAACATAGAACATTACAGCGCAGAACAGGCCCTTCGGCCCACGATGTTGCGCCGACCAGTTAAAAAGCAATGACCCTCTAACCTAAACCAAACCCTTTCCATCCATAAACCTATCCACGAATCTCTTAAACGCCCCCAAACTAGGCGCATTTACAACTGCAGCAGGCAGGGCATTCCAATCCCTCACCACCCTCTGGGTAAAGAACCTACCCCTTTGGCCCTCCAAACCTGCGCCAATCATGTTACCTATCTAGACCAACTGTTTATATACCTCTATTCCCCATTTGTTCCTATGTCTGTCAAGATGTCTTAAATGTAATGTAACTGCCTCAACCACCTCACTTGACAGTGCATTCCAGGCCCCCATTGCCCTCTGTGTAAAAAAACTTCCCCTGCACATCTGCTCTGAATCTTTACCCCCTTATCTTGAACTTGTGTCCCTTTGTAATTGTCATTTCTGTCCTGGGAAAAAGCTTCCAACTGTCCACCCATTCCATACCTCTCATAAACTTCTATCAGGTCACCCCTCAGCCTCCGTCTTTCCAGGGAGAACAATCCTAGTTTATTCAATCTCTCTTCAGGCTAATACCCTCCATACCAGACAACATCCTGGTAAATCTTTTCTGTATTTTCTCCAAAGCCTCCACATCCTTCTGGTAGTGTGGTGACCAGAATTGGACACAATATTCCAAATGTGGCCAAACCAATGTTTTATACATCTGTAACATAATTTGCCAACTTTTATACTTGATGTCCCGTCCAATGAAGGCAAGCATGCCATATGCTTTCTTTACCACCTTTTCCACCTGTGCTGCCACTTTTAAGGGTCTGTGGACTGGTACTCCCAGATCTGTGTGTGTGTCTACACTCCTGATCGTTCCGCCATTTATTTTCTAGCTCCCACCTGAATTGATCTACCAAAATGCATCACCTTGCATTTGTCCGGATTAAATTCCTTCTGCCATTTCTCCACCCAATTTTCCAGCCTATCTATATCTGCTGTATTCTCTGACAATCTTCATCACTATTTGCAACTCCACCAATCTTTGGTTTGCAGATGATATCTGCAAACTTGTTAATCAGACCAGCTACATTTTCTTCCAAGTCATTTATATATGTCACAAACAGCAGAGGTCCCAGCACTCATTCCTACGGAACAGCACAAGTTACAGACCTCCATTCAGAAAAATACCCTTCCATCGTTACCCTCTGTCTTCTATGGGCAAGCCAGTTCTGAATTTATCTAGCTTGTTCACCCCTGATCCCGTGAGATTTACTCTTTTGCACCAGCCTGCCATGAGGGACCTTGTCAAATGCCTTACTAAAGCCCATGTACACAATATCCACAGCCCTTCTCTCGTCAATCATTTTTGTCACCTCCTCAAAAAACACACTGAAATTAGTGAGACACGACTTCCCTCATACAAAACCGTGCCGTCAGTCGTTAATAGGACGATTCAGTTCTAAATGTATATAGATCCAATTCCTCAGAATCTTCTCCACCAATTTTACTATCACTAACGTCAAGCTCACTGGCCTATAATTATCCGGGTTATCCTTCTTAAATATCAGGACAACATTAGCTATCCTCCAATCTTCTGGGACTTCACCAGTGGCCAATGAAGAAACAAAGGTGCTCCGTTCCCAGGTATCTGCTGCCTCTGTTCTTCCTGGTGGTAGTGGTCACAGGTTTGGAATATGCTGCTGAAGAGGCTTTTGGTGACCTACAGCAGTGCATCTTGTAGATGGCACACACTAATGTGTCAGTGGTGCAGGGAGTGAATGTGTAAGGTGGTGGATGGGGGTGTTGTTCAAGTGGGCTCCTGTCTCCTGGACGGTTTGGGTTAATCTTTGTAAATTGTTTTTCTGATATGGTTCAGCCAGCTGTTGACAGTTATGCTATAATTACAGCACAAACTGAATTCTGCAGCAGACACGCCTTACTGTTTAAGTAATACCTACATCAGTTCCAGTAGCCAGTCTGTAAAGCTATGGGAGTCATGATGCCGAATTTGTGTGTTTAGGGTAAGGTGTAGGTGAAGTAATAATAGCAGTTAATGTAATTCAAGGTCTTGTAATGTAATTCATGTAAGTCTTCACATGAAGTATCTTGAGGCATTTTGCCATGATATTGTATCCAAACCTCAACCTCTGCAACCATGATAGATAGCAGGTGCACGGGAACAACACCACTTACAAGTTCCCCTCCAAATCACTCACCATCCTGATATGGAAATATATCACTGTTCCTTCACTGTCACTGTGTCAAAATCCTGGAATTGTCTTCCTAAGAGCACAATAGGTTTACCTACACCATATAGACTGCAGCGGTTCAAGGAGATATCTCACCTTCTTAGAAGGTAGATGAAGCAAAGACTTGTATTCTCTAGAGTTTGAAAGAATGAAATTTACTTTTCTCACTGAAACTTAAAATTCTTACAGGGCATGATAGGGTTGGTGTGGATAGATTGTTTTTCCCTGGCTGGTGACACTGTCTCAGAATAAGGGGCAGGTCATATAGAGTTCTTAAAGGGAGTTGACAGGGTAAATGCTGACAGGATGTTTCTCCTCACAGGGAAGTCTAGGCTCAGAATAAAGGAGTGCCAATTTAAGACTACAATGAAAAGGAATTTCTGTTCTCAGACAGTTGAGTGTCTTTGGAATTCCTTACCACGGAGAGCTGTGGGGTAGAGTCCTTGTATATATTTAAGGCTGAGATAGATAGATTTTTGATCAGGAAAGGAATCAAGGGTGACAGGAGAAGTGAACATGAGGAATATAGGATCAGCCATGATCCTACTTAATGGTGCAGCAGGCTTGTACTATTTGTTATGGTCTTATGATCGAATGAAATAATATGCCTTTAAATAAGGGGATGAAAACTGCGCACAGTACACTAGATTTGGTCTCACCAGTACCTTGTACAGTTACAGCAAGACTCTCCATGTATATAATTCATCACAATTCTGTCCCTTTTCAGTTCTGTAGAAGTCATATGGATTCAAAACATTAATTTTGTTTCTCTCTCCACAGATGCTGCCAGACCTTCTGAGTTTATCCAGCATTTGCTGTTCATATTTCAGATTGCCAGCATCTGCACTATTTTGCTTTTATTTGCTGCTATCTCCGTAATGCTAAGTTGCTGCTGTTCGCAACCTTGCTTAGCGAGTTACATTTTGGAAATTTCCAGACAATCTATTCATAAACTGGAGCATCCAATTGAAAGCTGGATGAATTCCAAACTTAGTTTAGGCTGGATTTCTGCCACTTCCCTTGTATTTCCACGCTTTCTGTTTGGTTGGTGGTTGAAGACGCATCACTTTAATGTTGACTGCTCGGTCACTTTCTATTCTGCCATTCTGTTCAACAGCAAACAAAGAGCACACAGTTAAAGTTGCGGTATTTGTAGCAATGCTCAAGCAGTGGTCAGGTTGGTTAGTTTATTCAAAGATTTTTCAGACCATATTCACCATATCCTTAAAAAGTACCGTCTATCACTGTGCAGCACAGTACATGCTTTGGTGGCTTTTTCCAAACAGGCTTCTCTTGTTGCCGATTCACTTTGCATTTTGAAGATTCCTGCTGTGCATCATGTGATTAATCTTTTCGTTTCAAGTTTCCAGTCAAACTTTGCGTGAATCCAATCAGTACGGAACCAATTATTCTAATGGCTTTGTCAGTAATTAAATGATGTGTTGCAGTAATGGCACACACCAATCAGAGAGGGGTCACAGATTTGATTTCCTGGTCTGGAAGGAATTAGTTATTTCAGGCTGGCTGCTAACGGCACTATAATTGCCACTCGAGATGGAGAAATATAAAAAGATTCTCCCCCATCCCTCCCTAGCCCCTTGACTGGTATAGACTGACTCCTGCTGGATATGACATGTATGTATGTCATGAGAGGGCAGACCGGACTAGTGATGTTTGGATAGAAAGTGTACAGCGTTATGTGACCCAGTGAACAGGGTCCAATGTGCAGAATTATCTAACTGTCTAGTTAGAAATTGCTGCTGCAATGTTAAAACTTTTTTTTTGAGTTTGTTTCTTTGAAAGGATTTTTACATTTAAACCTGGTGGGCTTATGTGCTGGTGAAGGACATGTAATCAGAGAACAATGTAGTGCAGAAACAAGTCCATTTTGTCAGTGGTGCCTGTTTGAAAGAGTTATCCAACTAGTCTCCCTCTGATGCCCTTTCCTGCTATAATTCTGAAAAATGTTCCTCTTCAAGTGCTTATCTAATTCCCTTTTCAGTGTTACTATTAAAAATATTTCCTCAACCCTTTCAGCACATTCCAGATGACAACAATGCACTGTGTAAAAGATATATTCTCCTCATCTCTCCCCGGTTCTTTGGCCCATTACCTTAAACCATGGGCCTCCTGATTGTTGACCTATGTGCCAAGTCCTGGTGAATATGTGAATGTGTTCTGGGTATGTTTTGGACACTTAACGCCAATGTAACTGTTAAAGCTGTTGGAGTCTTGCTGCAGATATTTTTCTCGGGTTCAGCATCACAGACCATTCGCACAGGTGGGCTTTTGCCTGCCAGCCAGGCACTGCCCACTAGGCACCCTGGCATTGCCCACTAGGCACCCTGGCATTGCCCACTAGGCACCAGACAATACCAAGGGCTGGGGCCTAAGTAGAGGGGCGGGGCCTGAAGGGTGGCCTTGAAGGGGGTGAGGGGAGTGACAGATTCCAGTGCAGTTTGTACACTGGTACAAAAAAGACAGAGAGGCTAAAGGCCACTGCTCGACCCTGCCCCTGATGACCCTGGAGCTTCAATGGCTTTCGGTCCCACTGTTGGCGGAGATGATACGTGATCCTCGCCAGTGAGGACCTACACCGGCAACGTCGGAAAGGCAAGTGAGTCCGGACAATTCCATCCTGAGCTCACTAAAAGTATTAAAATTAGGTAATGAATGTTAAAATCAGCCTCACATCCTTCCCTGGCACAAGATTCATTACGCCAGCAGGACAGGGCCAGTAATGTCACAAGAGGTAAAAAACCTGGCGTGAACCCAGTTTTTTGCCTCTCACGCAATTGACCGGTTTAACAAGTGTACAAGTGTACACAGTGCACTAGAATTTATCACCCCCTCACCCCCACCCCTTGGCATCATCCCGTGCCTAGTGGGCAGTGCCAGGGTGCAAGGTTGCCAGTGCCAGGGTGTGAGGCTAACACTGCCCAAGGCACACTGCCTGACCCTGCCCCTGACCACCCTGAGGGCTTCAATGGCCTCCGGTCCCACCGTTGGTGGGGACTAGATGTGTTTCCCATCAGCGAGGACCTCCAACGGCAAGGTCGGAAAGTCAAGTGAGCCTGGCCAATCAGGTAATTAGATGAAAATCAGCCTCACGTTCTTTCCAGGCATGAACACAGGCAGGACAGGGCCAGTAATATCACGTGAGGTGAGAAACCGGGCATGAACCCCCCAATTTTTCACCTCTCGCGTGAGCTGAGTGGCTTGCTACACTGATGGACTGGTGTGACGAGCCAATAAGATACCTCCAAAATGTTGATTGTCTGTTATTTTTACATATTTCAATTCATTTTGTATTAAAGCTATTGTGAATTCTTGTGCTAATCAAACGATATATACCAAAGTATCAGTTGTCAAGGTGCTCAGTGAATATTCAGCATCAGTCAGGTCCCAGACCTGGACTTGTCAAATTCAGTCTTCTCGGAAGGATGAATATAATTTTGCATCATTAAAAGCACACTGGACATTCCACACAGAACACATAACAGGAAATTAAATTGAGTGTTGGAAAGTTTTGATTCAATTTGGCATTAGTGCAACTACAAAGACATAGAAATGATCCACAACATCATCAACCTGTATGAAGAGAAGGGCTGCAAATATCCTCAGCTAGGCCTTCACTACAATCCATCCTTTCTAGAAACAGAATGACAGAAAAAGACCACGTTCCGTACATAACAGTAATCACAGGGGTTAATCTAAATGGAAAACTGTATCAATCTTCAACCTAATCTGAACTTCTTATACAGCCTTTGGCATTCCTGCCTCTGAATTTGCAGGCACAGAGCTCAAACTGTTCCTGACCATTTGGGAACTACAGACAGAAGCTTGGACTCTGAATTCTGTGCCAATCTTCTGGGGATGCTTGTATCTAATAGGTGCGGCCCATCCCCCTCATTATGGGTTAAGAGCCCATAAGACCCTCTCACCAAACAGGGCTAACCCCACCCACTCTGATCAGCTGGTACAAGGATGGCTCTGACTGTGGAAGGCGTGCCCAGTTCTGGCCAGCCAGCCTCATAATCCTTTCTTTTTCATATTAGCTTCCAAAGGATGAGACTGAAGATTTGAAACTGATAATTGTCAGGTAAAATGCAATCCATTTCAAGTTTGTTTTCAATTATAGCCACTCCACATTTAAAATTATTTTCCATTTTTAGCTTGTTCATCTTGTTAATGAAGACAGATGAAGATGAAGGTGAAGGTGAAGGCAGGCATGGTGGCCCAGTGGTTAGCATTACTGCCTCACTGCGCCAGGGACCCTCGTTTGATTCCCGGCTTGGGTCACTGTCTGGCACAGTGGTTAACACTGCTGCCTCACAATGCCAGGGACCTGGATTTGATTCCCGGCTTGGGTCACTGTCTGTGTGGAGTTTGCACATTCTCCCCTTGTCTGCATGGGTTTCCTCTGGGTGCTCCAGTTTTCTCCCGCAGTCCAAAAGATGTGCTGGTTAGGTGACAGATCAGCCATGATCTTATTGAATGGCGGGGCAGGCTCGAAGGGCTAGTTGGCCTACTCCTGCTCCTATTTCTTATGTTCTTATGTTCTCCCTCAGTGTACCCGAACAAGCACCGGAGTGTGGCGACGAGGGGATTTTCACAGTAACTTCATTACAGTGTTAATGTAAGCCTACTGGTGACACTAACAAATAAACTTCAAACTTCAAACTAATGGTCATGTTTAAATCACCTTTCATCCAGAAGCAATGGTAAACCCAGGTACCATCCAAACAGTGCACCCAAATACCCCTTGAAGTGTACAGGAGTACAGTTAAGAGAGAAATCAGGAGGGCCCAAGATTGTGAAGTCTGAAAGGGGACCCAAGATTGTTTTGGCAGGTAAGGCAAAGAGGAATCCAAAGAGCTTCTAGAGTAACTAGGGAGAGAGTAGGGCCTCTGAAGGATCAACAAGGTCATTTATGTATGGATCCACAAGAGATGGGTGAGATCCTAAATGAATATTTCTCATCAGTATTTACTGCTGAGAAAAACATGGGGGATGTTAGGGAACTTGGGGAAATAAATAATGAAGTCTTGAGGAGTGTACACATTACAGAGGAGGTGGTGCTGGAAGTCTTAAAGCACATCAAGGTCGCTAAATCCCCAGGACCTGATGAAGCGTATCCCAGGACATTGTGGGAGGCTAGGAAGAAAAATTGTGGGTCCCATAGCAGAGATATTTGAGTCACTGATAGTCACAGATGAGGTGTCTGAAGTTAGAGGGTGGCAAATCATATAATCCCTGCAGTGCAGAAGGAGGCCATTTCGTCCATTGAGTCTGCACCAATCACAGATCCCACCTAGGCCCTATTCCCATAATCCCACATATTTACCCCGCTAATCCCCCTGACACTAGAGTCAATTTAGCAAAGTCAATCAACCTAACCCACTCATCTTTGGAGTGTTGGAGGAAACCGGAGCACCCGGACGAAACCTACGCAGATACGGGGAGAACGTTCAAACTCCAGACAGACAGTGACCCGAGGCTGGAATCAAATCCAAGTCCCTGGTGCTGTGAAGCAACAGTGCAAACCACTGTGCCACCGTGCTGCCTCAAGTTTTGTTGTGCCTTTGTTTAAAAAGAACTGCAGGGAAAAGCCTGGAAACTACAGGCCAGTAAGCCTCACATCTATAGTGAGTAAATTGTTGGAAGGTATTTTGAGCGACAGGACCTACAGGTATTTAGAGATGCAAGGACCAATTAGGGACAGTCAGCATGGCTTTGTGAGTGGAAAATCATGTCTCACAAATTTGATTGAGTTTTTTGAAGGGGTAATCATAAAGAGGTCTATAAAATAGTGAGGGGCATAGATCAGCTGGATAGTCAATATATTTTCCCAAAGGTAGCGGAGTCTAAAACTAGAGGCATAGGTTTAAGGTGAGAGGGGGAGATACAGAAGTGTCCAGAGGGACAATTTTTTCATACAGAGGGTGGTGAGTGTCTGGAACAAGCTGCCAAGTGATGTAGGGATAACCAAGAATGTAGACGAGGGCAGTGCAGTTGATGTTATCTACATGGACTTTAACAAGGCCTTTGACAAGGTATTGCATGGTAGGTTGTTGCATAAGGTTAAATCTCAAAGGTTCCAGGGTGAGGTAGCTAAATGAATACAAAATTGGCTTGATGACAGAAGATGGATGTAGAGGGTTGTTTTTCAAACTGGAGGCGTGTGACCAGCGGTGTGCCTCAGGGATCGGTGCTGGGTCTGCTATTATTTGTCATTTATATTAAAATGATATCATAATTATTATAAATTTCTGGCCCCTTCATGCCTGCTCTGCCATTCAATAAGATCATGGCTGATCTTTTTGTGGACTCAGCTCCACTTACCCACCCACTCACCGTAACCCTTAATTCCTTTACTGTTCAAAAATTTATCCTTGCCTTAAAAACATCCAATGAGGTAGCCTTAACTGTTTCACTGGGTAGAGAATTCCACAGAGTCACAACCCTTTGAGTCCTTCTTATGGAACAACTTTTCCCTAACATGGGGGTGAGCCACAAAGGCCCCAAAGGGTTCTATAGTTCTGATGCATACTCAAAATCACTTTTCTGTAAATCAAATCTCATTATGAGGCTTTTCAGATTGCACTTTGAGTAGTTTCATAAATGCTATTTACAGACTGAACTAACATACTGACTTTATTTCATTCCGATGTATTATAAATTTATTACTGTACCTATTTATAAAATACATGTTGCTTTAAATAAGTCTGCAGTAGCACATCAACCATTTTGCGATTGCACAGTGAACAAAGCCAATTCTTTAAAGGTGCTTGTGTAAGGTATGGTAATCTGCATAAAGCTTGGAGTTGTAGCGATGTTATTTCATCCATTTCTGTTTTCTAATTCTACCATTTTTTTATTCTACTAATTGGTATAGGCAACCTCAGAGTCACAAAGGTTTACAACATGAAGGAGGACCTTGGAACCAACCTGTCCATGCCACCCTTTTTTTTAAACCCCTAAGCTAGCCCTAATTGCTCGCATTTGATCCATATCTCTCTATATCCATCTTACTCACGTAACTGTCTAAATGCTTTTAAAAAGACAAAATTGTACCCATCTCTACTATGACCTCTGGCAGCTTGTTCCAGACACTCACCACCCTCTGTATGAAAACATTGCCCCTCTGGACACTTTTGTATCTCCCCCTCTCACCTTAAACCTATGCCTCTAGTTTTAGACTCTGCTATCTTTAGGAAAATATATTGACTATCTAGCTGATCTATGCCCCTCATTATTTTATAGACCTCTTTATGATCACCTCCCAGCCGTCTACGCTGCAGAGAAAAAAGTCCCAATCTATCCAGCCTTTCCTTATAACTCAAACCATCAAGTCCCGATAGCATCCTAGTAAACTCTTTCTAGTTTAATAATATCCTTTCTATAACAGGGTGACCAGAATTGTACACAGTATTCCAAGTACGGCCTTACCAATGTCTTGTGCAACTTCAACAAGATGTCCCAAGTCCTGTATTCAATGTTCTGACCAATGAAACCAAGCATGCTGATTGCGTTCTTCACCACTCTGTTAACCTGTGACTCCACTTCCAAGGAGCAATGAACATGTACCCCTTGATCTCTTTATTATGTAACTCTCCCCAACGCCCTACCATTAACTGAATAAATCCTGTCCTGGTTCAATCTATCAAAATGCATCACCTCACATTTATCTAAATTAAACTCCACCTGCCACTCATCAACTGACTAGCCCAATTGATCAAGATCCCGTTGCAATCCGAGATAACCTTCTTCATTGTCCACTATGCCACTAATCTTGGTGTCATCTGCAAACTTAGTAACCATGCCTCCTATATTCTCATCCAAATTTAATATAAATAATTATAATAATGTAGTGACATTATCAGAATTTCATAATAAGAAAGACTTGCATTTATATAGTGCCTTTCACAAAATCCCATGGGTGGAATATAGTGCCACCACATAGTGGGTTTGGAGATGTAGGTGGGGGAGGGAACATAGAACATAGAACATTACAGCGCAGAACAGGCCTTTCGGCCCACGATGTTGCGCCGACCAGTTACAAAAACAATGACCCACTAGCCTATACCAATCCCTTTTCGTCCATAAACCTATCCAGAGATCTCTTAAACGCCCCCAAACTAGACGCATTTACAACTGCAGCAGGCAGGGCATTCCAATCCCTCACCACCCGCTGGGTAAAGAACCTACCCCTGACATCCGTCCTGTAGCTACCCCCCCTTAATTTAAAGCCATGCCCCCTCGTGCTAGCTTTCTCCATCCGAGGAAAAAGGCTATCACTATCCACCCTATCTAAACCTCTAATCATCTTATATGTTTCAATAAGATCCCCTCTTAGCCGCCTTCTTTCCAACGAAAACAACCCTAAATCCCTCAGTCTCTCCTCATAGGACCTCCCCACCATACCAGGCAACATCCTAGTAAACCTCCTCTGCACCCTCTCCAACGCCTCCACATCCTTCTTGTAATGCGGGGACCAGAACTGCACACAGTACTCCAAGTGCGGCCGCACTAGAGTAGTGTACAGTTGCAACATTACACTGCGACTCCTAAATTCAATCCCCCTACCAATAAACGCCAAGACACCGTACGCCTTCTTAACAACCTTATCTACTTGATTCCCAACTTTCAGGGATCTATGTACACACACACCTAGATCCCTCTGTTCATCCACACTATTCAAAGTCCTCCCGTTAGCCCTATACTCGACACATCTGTTGCTCCTACCAAAGTGAATTACCTCACACTTCTCCGCATTAAATTCCATCCGCCACCTCTCGGCCCAGCTCTGCAACCTATCTAAGTCTCCCTGCAGACTATGACACCCTTCCTCACAATCTACCACACCTCCAACTTTGGTGTCATCAGCAAATTTACTAATCCACCCAACTATACCCTCATCCAGATCATTAATAAAAATTACAAACAACAGTGGCCCCAAAACAGATCCCTGAGGCACACCACTCGTAACTGTACTCCATGATGAATATTTACCATCCACCACCACCCTCTGTCTCCTATCTGATAGCCAATTCCTGATCCAACTTCCTAGATTACCCACAATCCCATACATCTGCATTTTCTGCAGAAGCCTACCATGGTGAACCTTATTGAACGCCTTACTAAAATCCATGTATACCACGTCAACTGCCTTGCCCCCATCCACCTCTTTGGTCACCTTCTCAAAAAACTCAATAAGGTTAGTAAGGCACGACCTACCCGCTACAAAACCATGCTGACTATTTCTAATCAATTCATTACACTCCAAATAACTATAAATCCTATCCCTAATAATTTTTTCTAAAACCTTGCCCACAACAGAAGTAAGACTCACCGGTCTATAATTCCCGGCAAAGTCTCTGTTCCCCTTCTTAAACAATGGGACAACATTCGCTATCCTCCAATCCTCCGGGACTACACCAGAGACCAATGACGACCTGAAGATCTGAGCCAGAGGCTCTGCAATCACCTCTCTAGCCTCCCAGAGAATCCTAGGGTAGATCCCATCCGGACCAGGGGACTTATCTATTTTCAGCCCCTCAAGAATTTCCAGCACATCCCCTTTATCAACCGTAATACTGTCTATTTTACACCCCTGCAACCCAATGTCCTCCTCAGCTATATTCATGTCAGCTATATTCATGAAGAGGCATTTAAATGATTGGGAGCATACCAGGGGGTACTCTGCTACCCAATGCTGATTAAATCCAGGGTGGGAAGGCTTATGGATGGCTTTCCTGCCCTGAAGTCCTT
This sequence comes from Carcharhinus amblyrhynchos, assembly GCF_965287045.1. Classification (NCBI taxonomy): domain Eukaryota; kingdom Metazoa; phylum Chordata; class Chondrichthyes; order Carcharhiniformes; family Carcharhinidae; genus Carcharhinus; species Carcharhinus amblyrhynchos. Next base: position 49,891,105 of record NC_137327.1, read on the forward strand.
ACATGGGCAATTAATGCCTTTCTGGAAACCTGAAAAGCAGATACTTGTTGGATAAGTTTGCAGATTGCCAGGGGGTGTCCCTCAACAGAGCTGGCATTGGGAAGCAGGGCAGGGAACCCAGCCGGGCTTGCCTCTGAACCTCCTCTCCCATGACCCCAATACCAACCTCACTCAGCTTTGGCTGCAGGTCCTTCACTGGTCCGTGGGTCTCAGGTGGGTACATTCCCGGCACTGCATCACTCCCAGTGGTACTGCCTCTGGTTGACTGGAAACTCCTGGAATGGGGGTGGGGGCAGGCAGATTTCCTTTGCTAAAGGACATCAAAGAGAAAACTGGGTTTTTACAACAAGCTAGAAGTTCCATGGTCACCATTGCGAATCCGGATTTATTTAATTCACTGAATTTACATTCCCCAAGTGCTATGTTGGGATTTGAACTTGCATCTCTGGAATATTGATCTGTAGTAACATAACCACTACCAAACCCAACATCTTAAAGTCAGCACCTGCTGGCAGTGCAGCACTCCCACAGCACTGCAGTGAAACATCGGCCTCGAGTCTGTGGACTGGAACCTGACCTCAAAATCTCACCCAGAGGCAAAAATGTTACCCAGGGACAGCCTGGGTGATTATCCTGCAAGGAAAGACCAAAAAGAAAATCAATACCATGAAAAACAAACCTTAGAAAATACTGTATCCGGAACAGGAAATAGACCCATTTCCAAAATTGCAGTGAAAAGTCCTACTTAGCAGTTTTTTGTTATTCGATAGTGGGACATGGGAGCAGCTGGCCAGCCAGCATTTATTGCCCATCCCTAGTTGCTCTTGTTCAGAGGGCAGTTGAGAGTCAACAACATTGCTGTGGTTCTGGAGTTCACATGTAGCCCAGACCAGGTAAGGACAGCAGATTTCCTTCCCTGAAGGACATTAGTGAACCAGATGGGTTTTTCTGATAATCAACAATGGTTTCATGGTCATCAGTAGATTCTTAATTCCAGATTTTTTTAAAAAGCTGATCTCAAATTCCACCATTTGAGATCATGGCAGGATTCAAATCCGGATCTTCAAAACATTAGCTGAGTTTCTGGATTAATAGTCTGGCAATAATATCACGAGGCCATCACCTCCCCAGAATCACTGGAAGAGTCTTTGTGAATGTAGAGACATCAGGGGCATGAGACCCATTTGGGATTTCCCTAGTGTTTGACTCTGTGGGAAAACAGCATTTAAAACATTCATTTAACCTTTTACGGTTGGCAGGATTTTACTTACCAAATTCTTTAATTAGAAAAGAACAGCTTATTCCAGTTAGTTCCAGCTGGGCCAAGCTCTGCCACACCCAGTGTTATCTAAACTTCCCTTATTGGGAAAACGTTGTGCTCAGGGCTATAAATCCAATTCTGATGTTAAAGCAAAACACAGGAAATCTGAAATAGAATTAGGAAGGCACGTGGTATGTTAGCTATCATTGCAAGGGCATTTGAGTACCGGAGTGAGGAAGTCTTGCTGCAGTTATATAGAGCTTTGGTGAGATCACACCTGGGGTATTGTGTGCTGTTTGGGTCTCTTTACCCAAGGGATGATGTACTGGCCACAGAGGGAGTGTGGCAAAGATTCATCAGTCTAATCCCGGGAATGGCAGGAATGTTTTCTGAGGAGATCAGGCTTGTATTCTCTAGAGTTTATAAGAGTGAGAGGTGATCTCATTGAAGTGGATAGAATTCCAACAGGGCTCGACAGGATAGGTGTAGGAAGGGTGTTTCCCTGGCTAGGGGTATGGAACCAGGGGACACAGTCCCAGAACAGGAGGTAGGCCATTTAGGACCAAGATAAGGAGGAATTTCTTCACAGAATGGTGAATCTTTGGAATTCTCTACCCGAGAGGGCTGTGAAGGCCCAGTCATTGAGTATGTTCAAAGCAGAGGTCAATAGATTTCCAGATACCAATGACATTAAGGGATATGGGGATGGTGTGGATAGTATTGAGGTAGAAGGCCAGATCTGATTGAATAGCAAAGCATGCTGGGTGGGCTGAATGGTCTACTCCTGCTCTTACATTCCTAAAAATGAAGATACTGGAAATGAATGGTCAGTAGGCTGGCAGCATCTGTGGAGGGAGAAACGGCTAATGTTTCAGGGTCCCTATGAGGCACTGCTCTTCTTGGGGGACGGGGGACAGGGATGGGGGGGGTGACACTAATGGGGGAGAAGGAGTGGAGGGGGCGAGGAGGGGGGGTTCTCCACGGGGCACTATGGCTCAGGAGAGTGGTGATGGGGCATCAATGTGGATAGTGGGGGGAGGGGGGGGGGCGGCAGCAGGAGGAGCACCAGATCAGATGGGAATAATGGAAAGGCACCAGCTAGGAAGGAGGGTGGTACAGAGACAGGGCACCAGGTCAGACTGAGGTGGGGTGGGGTTGGGGGGTGGGGGATTGCAGAGATTAAAATAGGAATCTCCAGGTCCCAAGGGTATCCCTTCAGCCATTTGACTTATGTATCTATTCACTTCCTAGAATGTCACTAATAGAAATAAACCTTCTCTAATTGGTTTCCTTCTGTATAGCTGGTTAATATATCTCAGAAATATATCAGCCAATTCAGTACCTTTCACCATGATACAGGAAACAACTGAGCAACACTTGAGGGGGCAGGGACATCACAATGTCTACCAGTCCTGATGACATAGCTAAAAACTTGTGCTGGAGCTTCAGAAGAAACTGCACCCTTAGCCAAGCTGTTCCAGTACAGCTCCAACACTGGCATCTACCCAATAATGTGGAATAATACACAGATAGGTGTTGTCCACAAAGATCAGGACAAATCCAATCCATCCAATTACTGCCCAATTACTCTCAATCATCAATAAAATGAAGGAAGGGGGTCATCAACAGCACTGTCCAGTGGCACTTACTTAGCAATAACCTGCTCACAGACACTCAGTCTGGGTTTCATCAGGGTAACTCAGCTCCTGACCCAATTACAGCCTTGGTTCAAACATGGACAAAAGAGCTGAAGGCCAGGAGTGAGGTGAGAGTGACTGCTCTTGACATCAAGACAGCATTTGACCGAGTGTGGCATCCAGGAGCCCTGGCAAAACTGGAGTCAATGGAAATCGAGGGAAAACTCACATTCAAGAAGTGTGGTACCATTTAGATCAAAGCATCCACCACCTTAGCATTCACTCCCTCCACCACAGTGGCAGCAAGTGCACCATCTACAAGATGCACTGCAACAAGTCCCCAAAAACTCCTTCACTGAACCTTGCAAACCTGAGACTTCATTCCACCTCTTCAAAGGAGCATCACGGCCAAGTGGCCCTCCAAGTCATATTCAATCCTGACCTGATAATAGGGTGCCAGGGAGCCAGGTTCGATTCCTGGCTTGGGTCGTTGTGAAGTCTGCATGTTCTCCTCGTGTCTGCGTGGGTTTCCTCCAGGTGCTCCGGTTTCTCCCTGTGCTGGTTAGGTGCATAGGCTATGCTAAATTCGCCCTCAGTGCGCCCAAACAGGCACCAGAGAGTGGCGACTCAGAGATTTTCACAGTAAATTCATTGCAGTGTTAATGTAAGCCTACTTGTGACGCTAATAAATAAACTTAAAATGTGATACAGTTCCTTTGTAGTTCCTGGGGTAAAACCCTTCGCTCTGGATAGTTAAGGGACTGAGACTGGGTGAGGGTGATGATGAGACAGCTGCCATTCTTTGACTGTCGGCTGCTCCTCCAAGGGCGCTGCAGTCTGCCCAGTGGGTTGTAGTTTGTCACATAGTGTCTGGAGTCTTTCAATCTTGCTACATGGCTCTGCGCAGCGCTTTGCACTGGCGGCTACTGGCTCTCAAATACACCACAATATGCAGGAGAAAGCAGTGGCTTCAACCCCAGGTACAGGCTCCAGGCAGTGTTTGTCACTGCGCTTCTTTTCCCAGTGAAATTAACCACTCTTCCGGGTGTAGACATGAAACTCTCTAGAATCGCCCAGGCAAAAATTTCTAATCGGTTTAAGTCCAGAGCTACTGTTTCGTAATTCATTCAAGTTTAATCGTTTCATTTGACTTGCAATCCTTCATTTACAATTAAAATCACAATTGTTTCCATGCCGATTTGGTGAGCAGAGGTTAAAGTAATAGTACAATACTGCCAGGTTTACAAGGGATTGCAATCGACTTCCAAACAACCGCCCCCCACTCGGTCTCTGCAACTGGTTAATCGAGAGTAAATGCAGAATAGACCGGACCAGAGCTGAAATAAACATTTAGATAGAGTTAGACTAATTGCTTTTGCAGTCAATTCCGATGTTGACGTCCAAATTCCGCTGACTGCCAGTTTGAAAGTGAAACTACTTCGCATCGAATCTCACCTTAGGATGACATTGCAAATATATAGAGAACTGTGTTTGTTTATAAGAGGGATTCTAAAATTAGCAATGTATCCCTTTATTGCAACTCATAAATGCCCACCTCATGTAACCAGGCCTCTGCCTGCCCATTGCCTCTTGCCCTTTGGTTCACTTGAGGCGAGGACAATATTATAGTTAAATTGGTCAATATAGTCAACCACATGCTGTAATGCAACATTACAGCAGCAAAACCAAGTAGCTCACAATCACAATGAGATCGTTAGAAACCAGGAGCCGTTTCACAGTCTGGGATTCATCCAGCAGACACAAGGAGTAAATGAAAACAACACTTTCAACGTTTAACAGATCACACCCACTATACTCTCCTAAAATATCCTCATTCCTTGCTTTTCATCGCTCTAAGCATATCAGTGTCTGAATATATTTGTCAGGGTTTATTTCCAGTTTTTTTTGGTTAAACTGATATACAGTTCATCCTCCTCGCTGATTTAGTCTGTCGCTTTCTCATTGTTCTTTCTATGCTACATTTTCCTCGTTTGTTTTCTTCCATTCTTTCCAATCTATTATGTCTCCGTCTGTGTTGTTTACTAGTCTCTCTCAGTAATACCCACACACTGAGCTTCAATCAGTGTCTGGCAGCCCTTGGCACAGATTCACAGGTTCCCCATGGTTCTACAGCTCCATGGTTCTTTAATATTGTGATTAATTTTATTTAATTGGAACCCGTTAGCACACGTTTACAAGAACACTATTACGGAACACTGAGCATCTGCACCGTCCAGTGTGGCAATGAGGCCTGCAATTTCTTTACCATTTTGAAGTTATCCGGCAGGTCATCCTTAATACTTTGAGCTTCAGTGAAGATGACCACAGTCCTTCCTCATATCTGTGCCACCTTCAGGCCTGGGAGCATCCTAATGAATCTATGCTGCATAGTTCCTAATGATTTATACTGCCAGTCTTTCACTGGTCATTCAAATCTGCACTTCATACATCTTAAGAACATAAGAAATAGGAGCAGGAGTAGGCCATCTAGCCCTTTGAGCCTGCCCCGCCATTCAATAAGATCATGGCTGATCTGTCGTGGCTCAGTTCCACATTCTCGCCCTCTCCCCATAACCCTTAATCCCCTCGCTTATCAAAAACCCATCAACCCGTGTCTTAAAAATATTTAGCGAGGCAGCCTCCACTACTTCAACGGGCAGAGAATTCCAGAGGTTCACCACCCTTTGAGTGAAGAAGTTCCTCCTCAACTCCGTTCTAAACCGCGCCCCCCCCCCCTTTATCTTGAGGCTGTGCCCTCTTGTCCTACTGTCCTTTCTGAGCGGGAAGAGCCTCTCCACCTCCATCCTATCCATCCCATTCATCATCTTATACGTCTCAATGAGATCTCCCCTCATTCTTCTAAACTCTAGCGAGTACAAGCCTAGTTTATTCAGCCTCTCCTCATAGCTCAAGCCCCTCAACTCCAGTATCAGCCTAGTAAACCTCCTCTGCACTCCCTCCAAGGCCAAAATATCCTTGCGTAAGTACGGCGACCAAAACTGCACACAGTACTCCAGCTGCGGCCTCACCAATGCCCTATACAGCCGCAGCAAGACCTCCCTACTTTTATATTCAATCCCCTTCGCTATGAAGGCCAGCATCCCATTCGCCTTCCTGACCACCTGCTGCACCTGCAGGCTGGGTTTTTGCGACTCATGCACAAGGACCCCGAGGTCCCTCTGCACCGTCGCCTGCTGCAGTTTTTCGCCACGTAAGAAATAGTCCTTCCTACCATTCTTCCTACCAAAGTGGACCACCTCGCACTTGCCAACATTAAATTCCATTTGCCATTTCCTGGCCCATTCGCCCAGCCTATCTAGATCCTTCCGCAGACTCTCCACACCCTCCGCACAATTTGCCGTTCCCCCAATCTTGGTGTCATCAACAAATTTCGACACCATACACTCGGTTCCCTCCTCCAGATCATCTGTATAAATGGTGAATAGCTGAGGCCCCAGCACCGACCCCTGGAGCACTCCACTAGTCACCAACTGCCAATCCGAATAGCACCCATTAACCCCCACTCTCTGCCTCCTATTTGACAACCAATCCTCAATCCAAGCTAACACCCTACCCCCAACTCCATGCCCCCTTACCTTCTGCAATAACCTCTTGTGAGGTACCTTGTCAAACGCCTTCTGAAAATCAAGAAAGACCACATCCACCGGCTCCCCTCTATCCACCGCCCTAGACACATCCTCATAGAACTCCAATAAATTTGTCAGACACGACTTCCCCTTAACGAAACTGTGCTGCGTCTGCTCTATCAAGCAATTCCCCTCAAGATGCCTCGCTATTTCCTCCTTGATGACGGATTCTAACATTTTACCTACAACAGACATTAAACTAACCGGCCTATAATTCCCTGCCTTTTGCCTGGCACCCTTCTTAAACAACGGCGTAATATTAGCCGCTTTCCAATCTTCCGGCACTTCCCCGGAATCCAGCGACGTCTGGAAAATAAGGCATCCACTATCACCTCCGCCATTTCTTTCAGAACCCTCGGATGCATTCCATCCGGTCCTGGGGACTTGTCCACAATCAGTCCCTCCAGTCTGTTGAGCACCACCTCTCTAGTAACAACAATGTCATTGAGACCCTCCAGTCCTACCACCTTTCCATCGCTAACACCCGGCAAATTATTCACGTCTTCCTCTGTGAAGACCGAAACAAAAAAGTTATTCAAGACCTCAGCCATTTCCCCATCCCCTACCACTAAGTCCCCCCTCTCATCCTCTAAGGGTCCAACGTTCACCCTAGCCAGCCTCTTCCTTTTTATATGTTTATAAAAACTCTTGCTATCCTTTTTTATATTAAGCGCTAGCCCAGCTTCGTAGTTTCTCCTACCCTTCTTTATCAACTTCTTTGTCAATCTTTGTTGACATTTAAACCTCTCCCAATCCTCTCCTCGCCCACTACTCTTAGCTACTCTAAATGCCTCCGCTTTTAATTTAACACTTTCATTCACCTCCTTCGTTATCCACGGCTTATTACCTCTCCTCCTACGGTCCTTTTTAACCATCGGAATAAATTTCTGCTGAGCACCAAGAAAGATCTCCTTAAAGATCCTCCACTGCTCCTCAGCAGACCTACCTTCCAACGCGCTCCCCCAGTCAACATTCGCCAATTCTGCTGTCATCCTACCGTACTCCCCTCTGTTCAAACAAAGGACGCGTGTCCAGGAACCCACTTTCTCCTCCTCCATCTGCACCAGAAACTCCACCATACAATGATCACTCTCCCCAAGAGGATCCTTCACCGCAAGGTCCCTAATTCTACCTGCCTCATTACATAACACCAGATCCAAGATAGCTCACTCCCTCGTCAGCTCCAACACACACTGTTCGAGGAAACTATCCCGGCAGCATTCCAAGAACTCCTCCTCGAGCCCCCCACGTCCAACATGGGTCGACCAATCGATATGTAGATTGAAATCCCCCATAATTATGGCCGTCCCATTCCTGCACGCCACGCTTATTTGTGCGTTGACAGCCCGCCCCACCTCCAGATCATTATTCGGGGGCCTATAGACGACACCCACCAGCGTCTTCCTCCCTTTGCTGTTCCTAATCTCCACCCACAACGATTCCACGTTCTGGTCCTTGGTTCCAATATCATCCCTTGCTACCACCGTGATGCGATCCTTAATCAGCAGAGCTACGCCCCCCTCTTTTCCCTCCTGCCTATCCTTCCTAAACACTTGATACCCCTGGACGTTCAGCTCCCAGTCCCTGTCACCTTGCAGCCACGTCTCTGTAATGGCCACCAGATCATATCCATTTGTGCCGATCTGCGCCACCAGGTCATCCACTTTATTCCGAATGCTTCGTGCATTCAGATAAAGTGCCTTCATCCCAGCCTTCACCTGGACCCTATTTGCCAGAACGCCACCAACCATACTCATGCCCCCTACTCCCTCTATTATTGGGACATCCTCGGCCTCCTCCCTTACCTGTACCCTCTCCTTAACTTTAGACCCCGTAATGTCACCTACCCTTGCACCCTTCCCCCCCCAATTAGTTTAAAGCCCTGTCTACAGTCCTATTTACACGATTCGCCAGGACTGTGGTCCCAGCACGGTTCAGACCAACCCCATCCCGCCCGAACAGGTCCCACCTACCCCAATACTGATGCCAATGCCCCATAAATTCAAACCCATTCCTCCCACACCAATCCCTGAGCCACCCATTCACTTCCTTAATCTTACCAACCTTACGCCCGTCTGCACTCGGTTCAGGCAGTAGCCCAGAGATAATCACCTTGTCGGTTCTACTTTTTAATTCCATTCCCAGCTTTTCATACCCCTCCCCAGATCCTCAGTTTGCATTTTGCCTACGTCGTTGGCACCCACATGAACCACAACGACCGGATTCTCACCCTCCCACTCCAGGTTCCTCTGCAGCCCAGATGCGACATCCCGGACCCGAGCACCAGGCAGACAACACACCCTTCTGTGCACTTTGTCATTGTGACAAAGGACAGTGTCAATACTCTTCACCCCACTATCCCCAATCACTACTACGTTCCTTTTCCCCTTCTCTTTGCCTATGTCCTGCTGCATCACTGTACCGTGTGCAGTTTGCTCACCGACCTCACATCCCTCGTTCTCGTCCAGCCTGGAAGCAAGAACCTCAAACCTGTTATGCAGATTGAGAGGCTGAGGCCTCCGATCCCCACCCCCCTTCCTCCGGTCCCCACCCTCCTTCCTCCTCTCCCCACCCCCCTTCCTCCTCTCAGCAGCCCCCTCTTGTTCCTGACCCTTAGAGTTAGCCAGTCTAGGAGGGGTGGATGTCCCTTGCACCCCATTGACAATGGCACCCTCTCTCCCCCTGATGAGCCTCAGTGTCTGTAGCTCAGAGGCCAGCTCGTCTACCTTGAGCTGGAGCTCCTCCAGCAACCTGCACTTACTGCAGACATGGTCACTGGGAAGGACCCTGGGGTCCACCAGCTCCCACATCATACAGAAACAGCACATCACATGCCCCTCCATTATTCACTGTAGTAGTATTGAAAATTTCCACGCGAGCTCACCTGGCCCTTTTTCTCCCCAGCCCTTTGATCCTAAGCCCTAATATCTCACTCTGCTTCCCTCTCACTCCGCTGCCCGCTCCGACGCTGCCCGCTGTCTACACCAGGCCTCCTTTTAAACCTGGCGCTGTTTTAAAGCCTGCTCCCCCACAACTCCCTGTTATCCACTCCCTTAGAATTCATAAAGCGGTAAATACAAAAAGCCCGCAAAAATGCTTTAATGATTTAAACAGTTCTACAGGTAAGTTCTTACTACAAAAGTGCTTTAAACTTATTTAAACAGGTTTTTAACAGGTAATTTCTTATCTGTCTCTCTGCTCCTTCACTCGTCTGCTCCAGCAAACAGCATAATTCAGATCTTATATAAGTTCAACAGCCCCTTCTTGCTTTTGTATGCGACCTGTAGACAAACTAAGGATCCCATTTTTCTGTGGCTTTATCAGCTCCAGTTAAAACCATTTAAGGGTTTTCCCTTTCCATATTGCTACTCACCTAATCTGCCACATAGCCCACCCACCCTTTGAGCCTGTCTGACCCTCAGGCAGTCCTTGTTCCAATTTGCTCTACTTCACAAAGCCAGCACTGTTCCCTCTCTCCCCCTGACCCCACTCTTCCTCCTCACCCCCCACTATGCCCCTTCCCCCCATCCCCCCTTTCCCCCCCCCATCCCTCCACTCCCCCCTCTCCCCCCTCCTAGTGGAAGAAAAAGCTAATGATTTTTTCAAGTGATTTGTCCAAGTGTTTTGTTCTGACTCCACAGAGGGGAATACATGGTAATATTATTGAGGCTCTGCAAGCAACAGCTGGGACTGAAAATGTTTCCACGACCACCGCTATCAGGAAGCAGCATGGAAAAGACGAATCATATCACAGGTAAGAACTTCGGTTTCATGTTGAAGAATCCTGCCTCCACCCCACTAAAATCAAGCTCACGTGATTTGAATTTATAAAGGCTTCAATTGGAATCTTGCCTCATCCTCACTACCCTCTGTGAGGGCACTTTCTAGCACTCCGTGTCCCAGGGTGATTACCCTTTCCCTAACTCAGAGTAAGTATGGGTGGATTGATCCCATATGGGTGGCAGGATGGCACAATGGTTAGAACTGCTGCCTCTCAGAACCAGGGAGCCAGGTTCAATTCCTGGTTTGGCCCACTGTCTGTGCGGTGTCTGCCCGTGTCTGTGTGTGTTTCCTCTAGGTGCTGCAGTTTCCTTCCACAGTCCGAGAAACATGCTGGTTAGGTGCATTGGCCATGCTAAATTCTCCCTCAGTGTAACCAAACAGACGCCGGAGTGTGGCGACTAGGAAATTTTCACAGTAACTTCATTACAGTGTTAATGCAAGCCTACTTGTGACACTGATAAATAACTTTAAAGAAATAAACTTAAATATGGTGTTACCATATTTAATAACAACATATTGTAATAAATTTTAATTTTAAAACATACTCTATTTCTTAATCTGGCCTGCATTAGAGTGTAAGAAAGTTAATTATGCACATTGTTCATATAGTTTTTATTTTACTAAATTGAGAGGCTGTTTCTCACTTGTGTTCGGGGACTAGAGGCAAGATTAGGAGGTCTGTTTATGCATTGATTTGTTGAGATCACAGTCTGAAATGGTGGTGGAAAATTCAATCATAACTTCCAAAAGGAACTTGGATCAATATTTGATAGGCCATGGGGAATGGCAGGGAAATTGGACATTTTAAATATTTGTTCCACAGAACGTGGTCATTGCTGGCTAGGCCAGCATTTTTCTTACCCACCACTATCTGGATAACGCAACTCAAGAGCAGCACCAGCACAATAGGCTGAATGATCTGCTGTAATAATAGATTACCTCTGAAAGGGGCTTCTGCATTCATTATATCAATTTCATGTCATGTACACAGTAGGATAGGTCCTCTGATAGTCATAGGATTGAGTCATAGACTGAGTCTCTCAACTCTGTCATTAAAGCATGACATCCGGGGAATATACGTTTCCATTTATATCTCCCAATGACATAGCTTCATGGTGTGCATTGGTCAGTAAGTGGCCTTGATGAAGCCAAGCTTTAAGTGACAATTGTTTAACCCAGATGCTGCGGGTGTGTGATGATCAATAAGTGTGCACTATGAGATGGTTTCAGGAGATAGATCATCATCTGTCCAAATGCCAGCTCACGCTGACCAGGTAAAAGAAGCCGCTTTTATCTTACACCAGACCTGCACTATGGGTACCAGCTTCAAGTAACAATCCAAAAGGAAATTTGGTGCAGTTCATTCAGGTAGGTGACCAGAGTGGTTTCTTTAGGACATACTTATTCCTCAGATGAACAGCACTAAAGCAGATGATCTGGCTGTTTCTCTGTTTTGTTTGTGGGACCCTGCGGTAATACAAATTGGCTTTGGACATTCTAAGGTCATTAAGGACACTAACTAATTGTAAATCTCTCCTTCTGCCTGCATGCTTGTTTTAAGAGGCTGTCCTATTATTTGAAAAATGGCCCAAGCTGATTTTGTGGTCAGTATATTCCAGGCATTGCTGAGGTGTTGGGCATTAGTTCCTGAAATTGCATATCATTGCCTTTGTTTAACAGCTTCCAAATAGGCAATGAGGGCCAATTGTGCCTTTATCTTCATCTTTTTATGATTTAGTGCTTTTACAGCAACTTCTTGCCATTATAAAGTAGCTTTAATATGAGTAAAACACCTTAAGGACACTGAGCCAAAGGAGATATCGGAATAATCAAAGGATGCGTTAAAGTAGAGGAGGAGAATGAGGAAAGGATTGTCAGAATGTGAGGCTTAGCCAACTAATTCTGTGTTATCAATACCAGGAATAATCACAGATTAAGGGCATGTTATCTGCTTTGTTTCCCGAGGCAACATTATTTTAGTTCCTCTTGCAATGTAATACCTGTCAGTATGATAGGCTAGATAGCTTTGATTATTCTGCTCAGTATTGGGACATTGATCTGAAGAACCCACACATAATCCACAATGTTCTGTTCTATGTGAAGGTGCAAACCTCCTGACGTTGTTGTGTGGCCACAGAATGTGGAGCAGGTCAGCAGAATGGCTCGAATCTGTTTTGAGAACAATATTCCCATCATCCCTTTTGGTATGAGCACAGGGCTGGAAGGAGGAGTCCTCGCCATGAAGGTAGGTGCTATTATATTGTCCACAAAAATAAAAATCAATTTTCTTTCCTCTCTTTTTAGCACTGCTGCCTCATAGCGCCAGGGATCCAGGTTCAATTCCTGGTTTGGTCACTGTCTATGCAGAGTCTACATGTTCTGCCCATGTCTGCATGGGTTTCCTCAGGGTGCTCCGGTTTCCCAGCACAGTCCAAAGATGTGCAGGTTAGGTGGATTGACCATGCTAAACTCTCCCTCAGTGTACCCAAACAGATGCCAGAGTGTGGCAACTAGGAGGTTTTCACATTAACTTCATTGCAGTGTTAATGTAATCCTGCTAGTGACAGGAATATATAAACTTTAAATGGTAGCCCTACGTGGCATTATTTGATCAGTGAACATTAAGGCTTTGTTTTTTCCAGATAGTTCCAGTGCCAAGAGAGGTCAGGATGGGGTCTAAAGTTGCATTGCCAACTGGCCCGGGTTTTGTGGTGGATGCCATTTTAGTAAAGGAATTGAAACAAGTGCTGGTGACGGCTTCCCTAAGAGTTATTAATCTGATTGCCACTGAATTGCCAGTTAGCTTTCATTAAAGAACTTGCATTGTATTTTGGTAGATATTACATGAACTACAGCCCTCAATGACCAGCTAAATGGGAGTTTTGCTGAGGATCCTTGTGTCCTTACGTAACTTTCAATGTTCACTTGCTGCTGGAGATTTGAAGCAGACTTTTAAAACAGCTTCGGGAGAGCTTGATGAGCAGTTTACCTGGACCTCGCCAGCATTCTATCAATGTTTACCCCAGAATCTCTCTGAAAGTAGAAAGAGCGAGTGCTGTACAACTTCAACTTATTGGCCACCTTGTAGGAATCAGTAGGTGAGTGGGAGTGCTTGGGTCATGGCCATCTTGCTGGGATCACCTTAGGTCTGTAGGAGGAATGGTAGGAGGCCAGTCAGAACAGCAGTGGCTCCTGCAGGACAAGGGAGAGGAGGCAAGATTCTCCTCTAGGCCTCCTCCACCAAGACCTTCAGTGCCTCTGAGAACCTGTGCGTGTGCCTGCTTCCTGAAACATGCTGTTATGCACTCCTGATTTGGTTTGATATATTATTGTCACATGTATGAGTATACAGTGAAAAGTGTTGTTTCTTGCGCGCTATACAAAGCATACTGTCCATAGAGAAGGAAAGGAGAGAGTGCAGAATGTGGTGTTGCAGTCATAGCTATGGTGTAAATAGTTAGGGTGAAAATGGTGTGTGGAATCTGTGTACACTGAAGCATAGAAGTTGCTTCAAATCAGGGCTCAGTGCTAGCTGTTTGCTTTAGCACCTCCAAGTGAGTTCAGTCTAAGGTAAAAAGCAATTAGGCCCAAATTGTGTGTTAATACTTTCAGTCATGTCATATTGAGACAACCTCTATTTAACCCTTTCAACAAAATAAACCCCTAACTAAAAGTATAATTTCGTTATAAAATTCCACAGATTCATGCAAACTGAGCCCAGCATTCCTTCTAATTGTATATTTTACTCTCGTTCTATGCTTCTAATGCTTCATTCTAATTCTTTTAAACTCTCTCTACACCCTAGCTATGACTGTAACACTACATTCTGCACTCCTTTCCTTCTCTATGTACGGTATATTTTGTATAGCGCGCAAGAAACAATATTTTCCACTGTATACTAATACAATAATAAATCAAATCAAAGTTATTAGATTAGAATTGAATCCCCACAGAGCAGAAAGAGGCCATTCGGCCTACCAAGCCTGCTTGACAACAATCCCACCCAGGCCCTATCCCCATAAACCCATGTCAGGGCCAGCAGCTATGTCATGTGGTGTGGTGTCCAATACTGAAGCCAAGACTGCAGATGAGCTCTGACTAAGGATCACTTTTGTATTCCAACCTCCTTGAAATAAAAGCCCCTCGTCTGTTCGCAAGCTCCTCCAGGTCTGCCAGCAGTTCGAACTGGCCTCGGGAGCCAAAGTCAACCAGGGTAAGAGCGAGGCCATGTTCTTTGGGAACTGGGCCGACAAATCCTTTGTCCCCTTCACCGTCAGGGCAGAGTACCTGAAGGTGCTGGGGATATGGTTCGGAGCGGCAGGGGCATGCGCCAAAAACTGGGAGGAGCGCATCGCCAAAGCCAGGCAGAAACTCGGCTTATGGGAGCAACGCTCGCTCTCCATGACAGGGAAAAACCTGGTGATCCGGTGCGAGGTGCTGTCCGTGTTGTTGTACGTGGCGCAGGTGTGGCCTATCCCCAAATCCTGCACTGCAGCAGTGACGCAGGCCATCTTCAAGTTTATCTGGAGATCAAAGATGGATCGCGTCCGGAGGGAGGCGATGCACAAATCTCCAGAGAACGGAGGGAAAAATCGTTCCCGACGCCGCCCTCATCCTGATGGCCACCTTTGTGAGCAGCTGCATCAAGCTGTGCGTAGATCCTCGGTACACCAACAGCAAGTGCCACTATTTTTTGAGGTTCTACCTGTCCCGAGTGTTGCGGAGGATGGGTCTGGCCACACTGCCGCGGAACGCTCCGAGTAGTTGGACCGTACCGCAGCACCTGTCCTTCGTGGAGAAATTATTCCGCAAACACACCTTTGACCACAGGGCAATTAAGCAGTGGTCAGCGCGTAACGTCCTTGGGGCCCTGAGAGAAAAGGAGACGGCGGATCCTGTCGGATGGTTCCCTGAGCAGACTGTCAGTGTCATCTGGCAGAACGCCTCATCACCAGAACTGACAAACAAGCACCAAGATCTGGCTTGGCTGGTGGTGAGAAGGGCACTCCCCGTCAGATCCTTTATGCACGCTCGAGGTCTCAACATCACCGCACGCTGCCCTCGAAGCGGCTGCGGGGCTGACGAGACGGTCGCACATCTCCTTGTGGAATGTGCCTTTGCAAAGAAGGTCTGGAGTGAGATGCAGTGGTATTTGTCGAGGTTCGTCCTGAGCAGCTCGGTGACTCAGGACTCTGTGCTCTACGGGCTGTTTCCGGGGACGCACACCGAGACAAATATCCACTGCTGCTGGAAGGTCATCAACTCGGTGAAGGACGCACTTTGGTCCGCCCGAAACTTGCTGATCTTCCAGCTGAAAGAACTGTCCTTGACCGAGTGTTGCAGACTGGCACATTCCAAGGTCCAGGACTACGTGCTGAGGGACGGGCTGAAGCTTGGGGCAGCCGCTGCAAAGGCACAATGGGGAAAGGCCACACTGTAAGGCCTTTTAACGGAGGCAGACCGAGGGCCCGGGAACTGCAGAATACCCTCGACCTGCGTAACTGTGTGCCAATCTGAGCACTAACGGCACACAGTAATCTATTGAGGCGTGTATATAGTTTTTAAGCATTGAAATGTAATCATTGTAATTAGCACAAATCTGTAAATGTTGAGACATGGATATAGTTTTAAAGTATTGAAATGTAGTCACTGTAATTTGGACAGATCTGTAAAAATGTTTTGATTCCACATTGTTTGCTGCTCAAAGCCCTGTACATTTGTAATAGATTACTTGAGATTTTTATGAATAAAGTATATTTTTGGAAAAAAAAAAGCCAATGACATCCCATTGGCCTTTCTGATTACTTTAGGTACGTGTGAATTTGGTTTAGTGATTTGTGTATCAGAACACCTTTGCTCCATACAGTCAGATTATCAGCTTCCTTCCCAATAGTTACTGGGAACTGAAGGCAAAACAGTCAGCATTGGCCAACACTCTGTAACCATAGCAACACACTCCATCTAGGCTTCCACTCTTTGTAAAATTACTGCGTAAACAGATCCCTTTTGTCTTCAGATAAGCTCATTATATTCAATAAATAAGAAAAATCTCTCACTTTCCTTATTGTGCCACTATGAATAAAATATATTCTGTCCTTGATGTGGACTTCACTGAATTAAAATGAAATGGATTCCTACAGAATCCTTATCATAAAGTAACGGCTTCCAGAACTTTCTGGTGCCTGATGTATTCTATCCAGACAGCTTCCACCCCAATGAATGAGTGATCTAGTTGCTGCTATGGAACCTCAATTTTGTACAAGAACAGTTTCCCATGACACCAGGACAATAACGCTCCGCTGAATAAATTGCTTATTTCAACTTTTTAAGTAAATGGAATGAATTTGCAACATGTAAGTCTAGATGTTGTAATGGTGGATGGATTGGGTTACATTCATTACTCTCATGAATGACTATTTGCTTTCTCACCAGGGAGGTGTGTGCTTTGATCTCACCAAGATGGATAAAGTTGTGGAGCTGAATACGCTAGATTTTGATGTGACAGTTGAACCAGGTGTCACCAGGAAAGGCCTCAATGAATACCTTCGAGGCAGCGGCCTCTGGTTTCCAGTTGGTAAGGTTGTGGAATTGGGCCCAAGACACTGACCCTTAGGGTCAGCAGCTTGAGACACTTGACCTTGTGAGGTTGTTAGCAATCTGTAGAACGGAGAAACATTCCAATGAACTGTCCCCCCACCCTTCTTCAACCCCAATCCCCTTACCCGTCATAAGATTTATCTTGTGTACCCTAACTCACACCAAGTTCCATTCACCCCTCACTCCTTCCTCACTGACCTCGATTGGCTCCTGTTCACCAACACCTCAAATTTGAAATTTGCATTCTGGTGTTCATAGAATACCTACAGTGCAGAAGGAGGCCATTTGACACATTGAGCCTGCACCTACAACAATCTCACCCAGACCATATCCCTATAACCCCACATATTTATCCCGCTAATCCCTCTAACCTATGCATCCCGGAACACCAAGGGGCAATTTAACACGGCCAGTCAACCTAACCTGCACATCTTCGGGAGGAAAGCAGAGCACCCGGAGGAAACCCATGCAGACATGGGGAGAACGTGCAGACTCGGCACAGACAGTGACTGGGAATCAAAGCCAGATCCCTGGAGCTGTGAGGCAGCAGTGCTAACCACTGTGCCACCGTCTATCACCTTATTCATCTCTGTAATTTCCTCTGCCCCTGACAGCCCTCCTAGATAGCTGCATTCTTCCAAGCCTCATATCTTGTGCACTCCTGACTCCCATTGCCCCACCATTTGACAGCCCTACCTTCATTAGCTCAGCCTTAAGCACTGGGATTCCTGCCCTGAACCTGTCTCTCTCCCTCTCTCTCTCATTCCATAGACACTCATTAATACCTATTCCTTTGATAAAGCTACTGGTCAGCTTTCCTACTGTTTCCTTGAGCCTGGTGTCAGTTTTGTTCGGTCCTAGACCAGAATCTCAAGTTACATGAGGAGGCCAAACTGTGAGGAAAGGATACTTCCTTCTAGGAATGATTCCACTGACAAAGTAAAGTTCAAAGTATTTTTTTGTTATTATTTATTATTGTTACAAGTAGGCTTACACTAACACTGCAGTGAAGTTACTGTGAAAATCGTCTACTCGCCACACTTCTGCAGCTGTTCCGGTATGTTGAGGGAGAATTTAGCATGGCCTAAGCACCTAACCAGCACGTCTTTCAGACTGTTGGAAGAAACCGGAGCACCCGGAGAAAACCCACACTGACATAGGGAAAACGTACAGACTCCACACAGACAGCGACCCAAGCCGGGAATCAAACCCGGGTCCCTGGCACTGTGAGGCAGTAACTACTGTGCCACCATGCCACCCAAGTAGGGATCTTTTATAGTAAAACAAACTTTACTTAATAACACAGTTTAAATATAACTCTAACAAATGACACAGTTCAACTAACGTGATGACACTGTGCTTTGAGGAAATGTATATCATGTTTCTTGTGAGGGGTATGTTTAAAATTCAGCTCTGGTTTACCTGGAGCCGATCTGTCTGGAAACCAGGCAGCTCCATGCTGAGAACGCAGGGGAATAATTGATCCTATGTAAGAAGTTTTAGCTTTAATCTGAGCTAATGTATTCTTGTTTATTTTTGTTTTTTCCCCTGGAATTTAGAGTAGTATTTGATTAGCCTGATTGACAAGAGAGACAGTCTTGTGAATGGGAGGAGCTAAGCTTACAGGAATAAAACAGTTTAGTTTCTGCTTGATCCTGAAAGAAGCACGAGGTATCTCCCTCCCTCTGTCATCTCTCTCTCTCTCTCTCTCTCTGTCTCAGAGCTTTCAGAGAGATATGGTGAAGAAAGAGAGAGAGAGTTCTCAGGAGCTTCCTGCACATGTCTCTGTCTTCTGCAGAGCTGCATTCCAAAACTAGATGCAAAAACCCCATTCTGTCTGAGTTCTGCTCATTATCATATGACCCTGTCAATCAACTACCCAATGGATCTTTTGATATCAGCAAAAATCCATCCACTGTATGAAAGTGACAAATTCCTAGCTGAAATGTGTAATTAACTTGCCTTTACAGCCTGGGGCTAAATGTTTTCCAGACACACTGATTGCCTGCAGAAAATAAATCTGAAATTTTAAACATTCCACTTAAACAAGACAATCAATATTATATATATATATATAAGAATATATATCGATCACAATCTAATTGTCTGATTGTGTGAAATGCCTCAAGATGTTTTATTATATTACAGATCCTGCAAACAAGCCAGTTGCTGTTGCATGCACATGGAAATGCCAGTTTCTGAGTGATAACTAAGCTGTTGTGTTAGTCATGAGGGAGCGCTGTGCTTCCCAATTCAGCCAAGTTGAAAGCTAGAGAAAGAGAGGAACATCAGCAGACACCCCTAGGGCATGTGACATGGCCACACTCTCTGAAGAGTTCACGCCTTAGTGCAATGGGGCAACTGACCACAATGACTGGTGTCATTGATATAAATAGATGATGTAAATAGAATCGCCTGTGTTTAAGGTGACCTGGAGGTACAGTCAGTGTCGAGTTATTTGTTGTCTGGCTTTTATGTCCAGCGGGGAATTGAGTAGAGAAAGCCAAAAGTTATTTAAACAAGTGTGAGGAAAGGAATATAAATAGATTTAATCCTAGAAAAGCACATCTTCTAAAAAGCAGGCTGTTATTAGGATCAGACTAAGTGGTGGAAATCTTGACAGAGCAGCACATCTTTCATGTTGATATTTGCAGAGTCTGATGCCACCTACAGGAAGCTCCACTTTCCTCAAGCTCTTGATGTAAACTCGGTCTGAAAGTCATTGTAAGCAAACAGCCTAGCACCAGCAGCTGCAGCACCACCTGAATCAATGCTATGTCATGACTGAACTTGTCCTGGTTAACATGACTGAAGTTACCTTGGTTACCATGACTGAAGTTGCCCTGGTTACTGTGATTCAACTTGTCCTGTTTACAGTTACTGAAGTTGCCCTGGTTACTGTGACTGAAGTTGTCCTGGTTACCGTGACTGAAGTTGCCCTAGTTACAGTCTTGCCCTGGTTACCGTGACGGAAGTTGCCCTGGTTACCGTGACGGAAGTTGCCCTGGTTACCGTGACGGAAGTTGCCCTGGTTACCATGACGGAGGTTGCCCTGATTACTGTTACTGAAGTTGCCCTGGTTACTGTCTTGCTCTGGATACCATGATTGATTTTGCTCTGGGTACTGTTACTGCTGTTCTTAGTGTGTAAGTTGGACTTGTATAAGTGAGAAATTGTCTTTATAGCGAGAACTGAGCTACACTCACTGAAGAAGACTTTCTATCCTCCTGTACCTCCTGAGTTACTGCAATGTAAGAGGCTGGGAGGATTGGATACGGAGGCTGGGAGGGATTGGATACGGAGGCTGGGGGGATTGGATACGGAGGCTGGGAGGGATTGGATACGGAGGCTGGGAGGGATTGGATACGGAGGCTGGGAGGGATTGGATACGGAGGCTGGGAGGGATTGGATACGGAGGCTGGGAGGGATTGGATACGGAGGCTGGGAGGGATTGGATACGGAGGCTGGGAGGGATTGGATACGGAGGCTGGGGGGATTGGATACGGAGGCTGGGGGGATTGGATACGGAGGCTGGGAGGGATTGGATACGGAGGCTGGGGGGATTGGATACAGAGGCTGGGAGGGATTGGATACGGAGGCTGGGGGGATTGGATACGGAGGCTGGGAGGGATTGGATACGGAGGCTGGGAGGGATTGGATACGGAGGCTGGGAGGGATTGGATACGGAGGCTGGGAGGGATTGGATACGGAGGCTGGGAGGATTGGATACGGAGGCTGGGAGGGATTGGATACGGAGGCTGGGGGGATTGGATACGGAGGCTGGGAGGGATTGGATACGGAGGCTGGGAGGGATTGGATACGGAGGCTGGGAGGGATTGGATACGGAGGCTGGGAGGGATTGGATACGGAGGCTGGGAGGGATTGGATACGGAGGCTGGGAGGGATTGGATACGGAGGCTGGGAGGGATTGGATACGGAGGCTGGGAGGGATTGGATACGGAGGCTGGGAGGGATTGGATACGGAGGCTGGGAGGGATTGGATACGGAGGCTGGGAGGATTGGATACGGAGGCTGGGAGGGATTGGATACGGAGGCTGGGAGGATTGGATACGGAGGCTGGGGGGATTGGATACGGAGGCTGGGAGGGATTGGATACGGAGGCTGGGAGGGATTGGATACGGAGGCTGGGGGGATTGGATACGGAGGCTGGGAGGGATTGGATACGGAGGCTGGGAGGGATTGGATACGGAGGCTGGGAGGGATTGGATACGGAGGCTGGGAGGGATTGGATACGGAGGCTGGGGGGATTGGATACGGAGGCTGGAGGGATTGGATACGGAGGCTGGGGGGATTGGATACGGAGGCTGGGAGGGATTGGATACGGAGGCTGGGAGGGATTGGATACGGAGGCTGGGAGGGATTGGATACGGAGGCTGGGAGGGATTGGATACGGAGGCTGGGAGGGATTGGATACGGAGGCTGGGGGGATTGGATACGGAGGCTGGGAGGGATTGGATACGGAGGCTGGGAGGGATTGGATACGGAGGCTGGGGGGATTGGATACGGAGGCTGGGGGGATTGGATACAGAGGCTGGAGGGATTGGATACGGAGGCTGGGAGGATTGGATACGGAGGCTGGGGGGATTGGATACGGAGCTTCTACTGGTGCTTCTTTATAACAGTCCCTGTGGGAGATGTGAGAGATTGTTCATGGAAAGATTTCCTCTTTGTCCATTGTCAATCCACTTCCCTACCTAGCTTAGACTAAAACTGAGAATTGAGCACACGGAGAACAAAGTGCTTGAATGTTATCGTATATCGTGATTGGGTGGCACAGTGGTTAGCACTGCTGCCTTACAGCTCCGGGGACCTGGATTCGAATCCCGGAGTTTGCACATTCTCCCCTGTCTGTGTGGGTTTCCTCTGGGTGTTCCGGTTTCCTCCCACAGTCCAAAGATGTGGGGGTTATGTGCACTGGCCATACTAAATTGCCTCTTAGTGTCCCAGGATGCATAGGTTAGAGGGATTAGTGGGGTAAATATGTGGGGTTTCAGGGATCGGACCAAGGTGGGATTGTTGTCGGTGTAGACTCGATGGGCTGAATGGCCTGTTTCTGCATTGCAGAGTTTCTATGGTGAGGGATTGAATACGAAAGATGGGAGGTTATGATTCAGTTGTACAGGGACCGGTGAGACCACGTCTGGGGGATTGTGTACAGTATTGGTTACTATAAGTAAGGAAGGATGTAAGTGTGTTGGAAGCAATGCAGTGAAGATTTACTAGACTAATACCGGGAATTGGTGGGTTGTTTAATGAGGAAAGGTAGGACAGACTAGACTTGTCTCCACTGGAGTTTAGAAGAATAAGAGGTGACTTGACTGAAACGTATAAGATCCTGAGGGGTATTGACAGGATTGATGTGGAAAGGATGTTTCCACTTGTGGGAGAATCTCAAATTAGGGGTCACTGTTTAATAATAAGAGGGTCGCCCATATAAAATGGAGATAAGGTGAAATATTTTCACTCAGAGGGTTGAGAGTTTCTAGAACTCTCTGTCTGAAAAGGCGGTGAAAGCAGAGATGGATTGGTTCTTGGTAAGCAAGAGGGTGATTTGTTATCAGGTAAAGGCGGAATCCAGATTTGAGGTTACTATCAAATCAGCCAGGACCTTATTAAATGGTGGAGGAGGCTCGATGGGCCAAATGGCCTACTCCTGCTCCTAGTTTGTATGTTTGTATGCATGATCCTGCAGCCTGATGTGGCATTGTAGTGCATTGTAGTGTGACTTCAATCATCTAACACTTATTTGACATTATTCCATTGTTATGAGTACAAGTATAGCGTGTGTTTGGAACTGTGAATTCCTGCTTATGTAAAGCAAGTATTTTCCTTGGAACTTGATCCTGTGACATCATTTGTGACTGCGCCCATGAAAGGTGGTCGCTCTTGACCTCTCAGCCATGTTTGGCCATTCTGTCCTCCTCCTCCTCCTCCCTCAGGTCACGTCATGTCCCACCTCCACAGTCTTCACTTGGTTCACTCTGACTCTTCCAAAATTTCCATCAAACCTCCAGAAAAGGCTTCTTTTCCCACTCCGCAGTTATCTTGGCTGTCCTCCAAGCTCTCACTCTCGGCCCTATCTATTCCTTGTTGAAATGTTACATTGGTGACATGGTCAATAGGCCTAAGTTTGCTGGTCACACCCAGCTCCCATCCACTGGCCTTCACCATCAGAGCAGCCACTTCTGCCTGATGTCAGGGTGTGGATGAGTTAACTCTGTTGTTTGGTATCAGCAGGAGGAGGATACCCATACACTGACATCCTCACCAATGACTCCTGTTCTGCTGGACTTTAATATCTCCATCCTCCCCTGCTCTGTTATACATTGCTCTTATCCTCACCAATCTCTAATAGTTCACTGTTTTAACACTTTAAATTCAGAGTCCTTTAACAAATCCTACTGTGGTCTTTCCCAAGTATCTGCTTTCTTCCCCAGCTTCATATTCCTGTACAAACCTTCTACTCATCTACATCTTGCTCACGCTATCGGTTCTACCACTGGTGCCAGAGCCTCCAGCCATCTGGGGCCTATGCTATGTGCACCTTCCCATGGGTAGCAATCTTGTCTCTGAATCAAGAGGTTGTAAGTTTAAGCACAGTGGCACAGTGGTTAGCGCTGCTGCCTCACAACGCCAGGGACCTGGGTTCGATTCCTGGCTCAAGTCACTGTCTGTGCAGAATCTGCACCTACTCCTCATGACTGCGTGGGTTTCCTCCAGGTGCTCCAGTTTCCTCCCACAGTCTGAAAGACATGCTGGTTAGGTGCATTGGCCATGCTAAATTCTCCCTCAGTGTACCCGAATAGGCACTGGAGTGTGGCAACTAGGGGATTTTCGCAGTATCCTCATTACAATATTAATATAAGCCTAATTGTAACACTAATAAATAAACTTGAAAAAAAAACTAAACACTCACAGCAAGTGCAGGCTTGGCTGACAGTCATGCTTTGCTGATGGAATACCATACTGTTGGTGAGCAGCTACCTTTAGATTAGATGCTAAACATAATGTCTTTCCTCTCAAAGGATATCACAGATTCCACAACACTGCTTAAAGAAAACTGGAAGAGCGCTCCCGGTTCTGAGCAATAGTTATCCCACAGCCAGAAGAGGTTATTGCTATCTCATTTACAGAGCTATGGGAAAGAAGATGGAAGCTCCTTGAAGACTCAGTGTGGGCATAATGGGCTGAATGGCCTCCTTCTGTGCTATATGATCTCATTAATGTGTCAACTGCAATATTTTCCCACTTCATAATGGTGACTGCTGCTCAAAGAGCACTTCACCATCCAGGATTTGGGGCGTTATGAGATTGTAAAAGGCATGAATACAAGTTCTTCTTTAGAACTGACCATAGTACTATCTTTACACTGTGCAGTGATACAGGAGACTGACCAGGAATTAGACAGACATTTCAAAATACACCCGACAGTTTGTACAAAATTACCAACAAATCACAGGTTAACTATTTTAAACCAGGACCCAACAAGCCAGCCATCAGCTTTTCATGGACCTCAGGACATACCTGCTGATCTCAGAGGTTTAAAAGAGACAGAAAGTGGCATGGTGGCACAGTGGTTGGCACTGTTGCCTCACAGCGCCAGAGACCCGGGTCCAGTTCTAGCCTTGGGTCACTGTCTGTGTGGAATTTGCACATTCTCTCCCTGTCTGCATTGGTTTCCTCTATATGCTCCAGTTTCCTCCCACATTCCAGTGATCTGCAGGTTAGGTTGATTGGCCATGTTAAATTGCCCCCTAGTGTCAGGGGGATTAGCAGTGTAAATATGTGGGGATTCAGGGATAGAGTCTGGATGGGATTGTTGTTGGTGCAGGCTCAATGGGCTGAATAGCCTCTTTCTGCACCTTAGGGATTCTATGATTCTAAGATTTACACAGAGTGTTAGCCAGATAACAGAATAAGACAGCTGTGGGAATAAGACAAATTTACTGACTTGCAGAGTGGCACTCTCCGTTGGCTTTGGGTAGGATGTTACAAGCCTCAGGTGGATGAGGCGGTAAAATTCGGGCAGTTGTGTGTGAGAGATGGTGTAATTACAAAGAACAAAGAAAAACACAGCACAGGAGACAGGCCCTTCTGCCCTACAAGCCCATGCTGCCCATTTTAACACTCAGTGAGTGCCTCATTCCAATCCTCCTCCTACCTACGACTTTTGTCTATGCCTTTTGGACTCTGCAATACCAATCAGCCTAAAAGCATGTTTTTGGGGTGTGGGAGGAAACCGGAGTACCAGGAGAATACCCACGCAAGCACGGGGAGAATGTGCAAACTCCCACAGACACCAACCCAAGTCAGAGATCCGACCCAGGTCCATGTATCTGCACAGCAAACAGTGAGCTGTCATGTTGCCCGTCCATTGGTCCAGTTTAAGTGTACACTAACGATGTGAAACACTAGGCAACTCTCGAAGCAACATCCAAGAGCAGCCCTCGCACAACCCAACATGTGTATGCCCCTTGTTGGCCAACAAGGCAGACTGAATCACCTGTGGATGTAAAAGAAGACATCAATAAACATACACAGCCTATACAGACATTCACGGAAGATCCTCAGAAGCTCAAATGTAAGACAAGTGAGTCATAAAATATGCTGGACAGCCCACAGGAATCTACTGATTCCCAGGAACGTCCTGAGGCTCTTGATCCTTAATTAGAACAATATTTTGTATCCCTTCATGCCTAGTCTGCTCATGTGCCTATCTAGGTAATCCTTAAACAACTCTAGCATGCCTGCCTCCACCACCCTACTTGGCAGTGCATTCCAGGCTCCCACAATCCTCTGTGTGAAAAACCTCCCTCTAACATCTGAATTATATCTCGCCCCTCTCACCCTAAGCCCGTGGCCCCTCGTGATTTTCGTATCCAACCTGGGAAAAAGCTTCCCACTGTTCACATTATCTATACCCTTCATAATCTTATACACCTCTACTAGATCTCCCCTCGTTCTCCGTCTTTCTAGGGAGAACAGCCCCAATTTGCCCAATCTCTCCTCATAGCTAAGACCTTCCATACCAGGCAGCAGCCTGGTAAACCTCCTCTGCACTCTCTCCAGGGTCTCCATGTCCTTCCAGTAGTACGACGACCAGAACTGGACGCAGTACTCCAAATGCAGTCTCACCAACGTTCTATAAAACTGCAACATTAGACGCCAGCTTTTATACTCTATACCCCTTCCTATAAAGGCTAGCATACCATAAGCCTTCTTCGCCTCCTTCTCCACCTGTACTGCCACCTTCAAGGACTTGTGAACTTGCACACCTAGGTCCCTCTGTGTTTCTATACTCTTAATAGGTCTACCCTTATAACTCCCCCCTACATTATTTCTTCCAAAATACATTACCTCGCATTTATCAGGATTAAACTCCATCTGCCATTTATCTGCCCAATATACCAGCCTATCTAAATCCCACTGTATTGCCTGACACTGCTCCTCACTATCAGCAAGTCCAGCCGTCTTCGTATCATCTGCAAACTTGCTGATCACACCACGTACTCTGTCTTCCAAATCATTTATATATATTACAAATAGCAGAGGTCCCAGTACTGAGCCCTGCGGCACACCACTAGTCACAGACCTCCAGCTAGAAAAAGACTGTACCCTCTGTGTCCTGTTACCAAGCCAGTTCTCAATCCATCTAGCCACCTGTCCTTGTATCCCATGAGCCTTAACCTTTTTCACCAACCTACCATGAGGGACGTTGTCAAACGCCTTACTGAAATCCATATAGACGACATCCACAACTCGTCCTTCATCAACTGTTCTTGTCAGCTCCTCAAAAAATTCTACCAGATTCGTAAGGTACGACCTCCCCTTTACAAAGCCATGTTGCCTGTCACTAATCAGATTGCCATGTTCTAAATGCGTATACATCCTATCTCTAAGAATCCTCTCCAACAACTTCCCTACCACTGACGTCAAGCTCACCGGCCTGTAGTTACCCGGGTTATCCCTCCTACCCTTTTTAAACAACGGTTCCACGTTCGCTATCCTCCAGTTCTCTGGGACCTCACCTGTGTTCGGAGAAGAGACAAATATCCCAGTCCTGTCCCAGTGTCAGCGCTGGGTCAGTTAATAGACTCTCATCCTGAATCAGAAATAAGTCCCCCTTCAGAAAATAAAATCGAGGTTGATGTTTCAGGGTAGCTCTAAGAGTGTTGCACTGTTGGAAGTGCTGTTTTTCAGATGAGATGTGAAATGAGGACCCCGCTGCTCTCTCAGGTGGTCGTAAAAAGTCTCATGGCACGAGTTCAAAGAAGGAATTACCCTGCCCATGATCAGTGTTCTGCTTGTGGGAGCTTGCTGTGCACAAGTTGGCTGCTTTGTTTCCAATGTTCCAATAGTCACAAGACTTGGAGAAACATTTAATTGTCAAATCCTGAGGCGCTACATCAATGCAATTCTTTTATTAAAACAAACAATCATCCCACCTACAATGTGTTGAACTACAGGTCTATTAGCACAGTCAGAAAAAGCAAGTCTAATTGAACACAAACCAAAATAGATTGCTTGGCAAATGCAGCTCTCCCACGAACACTGGGAAAAACTGCTAAAAATTATCCAGTTCGTGAGAGATTATTTCAAACCCTGATTGGATAGTCTGCAATCGCTGGGTATTTACTTAAACAATACCAATGGCAACTAACCTTTAACCACAGAAATCACATCAAACAGACATTGGCACTGGTTCACTTACAGAGATATTAGAACAGGTGATCAAAGCTGGATCAAAGAAGTAGATTTTAAAGAGCATCTCAAAGCATGATAGTGAGAAGGATGGGTTTAGCCAGGGAACTCTGGAGCACCCAGCATGGACAGCTCAAGACACCCCCATCAGTGGGGGAGCGCTGGAAATTGGAGATGCACTGAGGCCATATTTGAAGGAACACTGAGATCTCAGAGGATTGTCAGGCTGGAGGAGATAGAGGTAATGAGGGGCGAGGCAACTGAGACATTTGAAAAGAATGCCACAAATTTTAAAATGAAGCATCACTTAGATGTCAACCTTGGCTCAGCTGCTGAGAATGCAGCCAGTGTAGGTCAATGGGCATGAGTCATTCTGGGTGAAAGGACTTGGTACACATCCTGATTGGGATGTTTCCCTGAATACTGGAACACCCCTCCCCCCCTGCAAAAAGAGGAGGGATGAAGTTAAAATGCTGAGATGATGAGAGCTGACTCCAAAGCAGATTGTTGTTTGTTTTGCAGATCCAGGTGCTGACGCCTCTCTGTGCGGAATGGCTGCCACCAGTGCTTCGGGTACAAATGCAGTGCAATATGGCACCATGAGGGAAAATGTCATAAACCTGGAGGTGGTGCTGGCAGACGGCAGGATAATGTACACAGCAGGACAGAAGCGAAGATCTAGGTCTCAAAACAGTACATCCCTCAAATAGTTCTTAATTTTACATTATATTTTTTAATATTATTAAATGATATTTCTGTGGCTGGTCTCGGAGAACGTTGGAAATTGCCAGTAAGAGAGATATGAGTGGGCTGTAGCAAAGGTTCATTTTTTTTGCCATTAAATCCCCTTATTCATCTGCTTGTCAACAAAAGTTAGAACATCTTGTTTCTAAGTATCACTTGGATATCAGCCTTGGCTAAATTGGTAGTTTAAGCCCTACTTCAGAGACTAGAGCATATAATCTAGGCTGACAGGCCAGTGCATCTTCTGGATGCAGCGCTACACCAAAACAACATCTACCGTCTCTGGAAAACATAAAATGATCCCAATTTGATGAACAGCAGGGCAGTTCCTTTCCATAATGTTCTCCCCATGAAGCAGCAACTAAAATCAGTTCATCCCAACAGTTCTTTCATTCTATTTAGTCTGTCTTTGTTATTTAACCCTGCCTTTCCCACATTACTCTTATACAATTATGTGGTTGTATGATTGCTTTAAGAGCCGACCACAACTTGATGGTGATGTCATTGGGGTATTTCACAGGCTGCTGTTTAGTTTTAGTTCCTACTCTGCAAAGGTCACAGCTCCTTCAATAAATCTGTTGTTGTTAGTCAAAATCAATGTGTGCAAATCATGTCTTTTCTTTTTGTTTAAAACCCACAACCCCTCTCATAGTTAGGACATTACAGTTATAACAGTGACTGCATTTTAAAAACTCCTAATTGATTGTGAAATGGTTTTGGATCTGCTGAAAGATGCTATATAAATACAGCTGTTTCCTCGTTTTAGTTCAGTCAGTGACTGACCTCAGAGTGGAGCAATCTCATGTAACTGAAACAAGTGAGTCTTCATGGTGAGTACTCACAGAATTCAAAGCTGTGACTTTCCCAGTGCAGGAGTGGTGTTCAATCTGTGGACCTGTTTAGCCAGCATGGAGAGACATGACATTGAGTTGATGCATGGATTCAACATGATACTCTCTGCTACAGGAAAACGTCTGCAGGTTACAACCTGACCAATCTCTTCATTGGCTCTGAAGGAACTCTAGGAATTATCACCAAGACTACGCTGCGTCTCTGTGGAATCCCAGAAGCCATGGTGTCTGCAGTCTGCTCCTTCCCAACAGTGCAAGCAGCGGTGGATTGCACTGTGCAGATATTACAGTTTGGCATCCCCATAGCAAGGATAGGTAAGCTTTACAATTTAAAGTGTAATGTTATACCTAAAGCACCAACGAGAGGGAATGAATGAGATTGCTATCGAATTGACATTGCAAAAAAGATAGGATGGATAAAGGCACAATGAGTTACCTTGTCTTTGCTCCTGGAATGGTTTGACCCATCCATGGTCTGTATGAGTTGAGGCATGACCTTTACACAGTGTGGTGTGGTTTATACGTGGGTGCAGTGTCACTTGTACACTGGCGAGGCATGATTTGTACACAAATGCTGTTTGATTTGTACATAGATAAGGTATGACTTGTACACAGGGTAAGGGATGACTTATACATAGATGTGTTGTGATTTGTATGTGGCTGTGGTTTGATTTGTGCATGGGTGAGGCATGACTTGTACATGGGTGAGGCATGACTTGTACATGGGTGAGGTATGACTTGTACATGGGTGAGGTATGACTTGTACATGGGTGAGGTATGACTTGTACACGGGTGTGCTGTGACCTGTATGTGGGTGCAGGATAAGTGACGATCTCAGGCATGTCTACAAAGTGCAATTTGAATGCTCCACCTGATGAAGAGATTAGATTTTGAGTTGGATGGGGCCAAATGTTTTAGCTTTTGAGCCCAAAATGTTAAATATCAACTTTCCATCCATTCTCCCCTTGTCGACATACCACCTTAGTTTCTTTGAATAAGAATCATAGAATCCCTACAGTGCAGAAAGGTCTTTTGGCCCATCAAGCCTGCATTGACAACCATCCAACTCAGG
The DNA here is from genome assembly GCF_965287045.1 of Carcharhinus amblyrhynchos. Lineage (NCBI taxonomy): Eukaryota > Metazoa > Chordata > Chondrichthyes > Carcharhiniformes > Carcharhinidae > Carcharhinus > Carcharhinus amblyrhynchos. The sequence goes on from NC_137327.1 coordinate 49,921,419, forward strand.
CCCTATCCCGTAACCCCATGTATTCACCCTGTAATCCCCAGACACTAAGGGGCAATTTATTATGGCCAATCAACCTAACCCACACACCTTTGGAGAGTGGGAGGAAACCAGAGCACCCGGAGGAAATCCACGCAGACACGAGGAAAATGCAGACTCCAAACTTAAAGTGACCTGAGGCCAGAATTGAACCCGGGTCCCTGACGCAGTGAAGCAGCAGTGTGACCACTGTGCCACCTCTTAGACAGCAGGCAATTGAAGCAGCTTCATTTCCAGTAACTAAGCTGCTTCATATTGGGTCTTCATTAACCTGAGAAGTCATCCTGAGCTTTGTCTTTTCAAACATGTCCCGGAACCACCTCCAGTGCCAGTTTCTCTCTATCTTCCCATTGACTCCTTTACCAACTTGTTTTGATACCAATTTACTTTTTAATCGAGGCATTATTTACAACACAGTCACCAAATCAACATCTTTTGTTTTGGTGATAAATTATCTTTATAAAAAAAGTAGCAGCATCATTTCACTCTATATAATAGAATGGGTGGCACGGTGGACCAGTGATTAGCACTGCTGCTTCACAGCACCAGGGTTTGATTCCTGGCTTGGATCACTGTCTGTGCGGGTTTCCTCTGGGTGCTGTGGTTTACTCCCACAGTCCAATGATGTATGGGTTAGGTGAGTTGGCCATGTTAAATTGTCTGTTAGTGTCAGGAGGACTAGCTAGGGTAAATGCATGGGGTTATGGGCATAGGGCCTGAGTGGGATTGTGGTCCATGTAGACATGATGGGCTGATTGGCCTCCTTCTGCATTGTAAGGATTCACTCATTCTGTGATTCTATAAAACTATTCCAGTGAAAAACAAATGAGCGTCACTGGATAGGATTTTGACTGGAAATGACTGCTGCTGTGTTGAACATTGTGGTTAAGTCTGGCATACAGAACAGTAACTGTCTTCAAACACTTAGATTATAGCAACTTACTTTAACGTACAAACATCTGTTCCCCAGAGTTCCTGGATGATGTGATGATGGCTGCCTGCGTCAAATACAGCAAACTGAGTTATACTGTCACTTCAACATTATTCCTGGAATTTCATGGTACTGAGAAAGGGGTGGAAGAACAGATTCAGACCACAGGTAAGCTCTCAGTCTCTCTCTCTCTCAGACTTCCCTCTCTCAATTCCTTACATTTGCAGAGGTTGGGTTTTGTTTTTGCAGCCCCTGACCCTGACATGGTCACTTTACCTCCAGTTATAGTCACAGTGACAAATCAGACAAGGTCAGAAAAATCTCAATGACTTTGAAGGAAGCCATGTTGTAAAATGAAGGGAAAATTACCATAAATGGCCTTTCTACACAATGCAGAGATGGCATCTGCTGTTTCAATGATAAGGATGGAGAGTGGAATCGGAAAAGGTTCAGAGTTTTACTTTCTACTGCACATCTCTCAGAATCTCCACCCTGTGTATTTCAATGAAGGAGCAGTGCTCCGAAAGCACATAAAGAACAAAATCAGCCCGGGAAACAGGCCCTTCGGCCCAACGAGCCCGCGCCGCCATCTCAACACCACCAGTCCGCCCCTCTACCCACGACCCTTGTCTAATGTTTTATGGCCATCCAGATTGAGGGAAACTGATTAGGGCCAACTTATTCCTGGCAATCAGCCTAACAGCACATCTTTGGGGTGTGGGAGGAAACCGGAGCACCCGGAGAAAACCCACGCAAGCACGGGGAGAATGCGCAAACTCCCACAGACACTGGCCCAAATCCATGTGTCTGCACAGCAAACAGTGATAGTCACTGAGCTGTCGTCTTGCCCAGTATCTGGTCCAGTTTAGGCACACACTAACGACATGAAGCACTAGGCCAATCTCGAACAACCAAGAGCAGCCCCAGTACGACCCATCGCGTGTATGCCCCTCATTGGACACGAGGTGGACCGACTCAAAACCAGCCACCAGTACATGATTCCACATAAACCCGTTGGACTTTAACCTGGTGTGAGACTTCTTACTGTGCCCACCCCAGTCCAACGCTGGCATCTCCACATCATTTTTACATTGCATACTTTCACACTGCTGTGAAGTGAGTTGCATTTAACAACAGTGCTAAAGTGCAGTGTAAATTCAGAGCCAGAACCCTTTGCAATGAGATCCCTGGAGACGTTAACCTTGTATCATTTTTTGCTGACACTCTGTGATGTGAAAATTAAGCGCAGCATGAAGACTGTTGAGGGTTTTGTGGCCACCTTTTGAAATCTTCTTTATCTTAGATTCAAAGGATAGAGAGTAGCCAGCTCTACGGATTTCAATTTCTAACGATTGGTGTGTGTAGCAAGGCAGGGATTTCTCATCAGCAAATATCAAATCTCCAGTAAAGCAAAGCTGTGTGAAGAGAGTACAGTCAGGACGGCACCTGGCTGACTGCACTCAAATTGATAGCTGCAATGGAAACACATTCCCCATCTCCCGATTGAAAGTATAACATGAATCATCCCTAATGTCCAAAAATCAAGCAAGGCTCTGGAATATTTATCAACCTCCTCCTGGATTTCATCCAGCGACAATATCCTCCCCCTCCCAACTCTGACCCCAGTGCCCTGCCCCTCAACCTATTTAATCACCTCAGTCGACAGCTGTGCCCATAATCTCAAATTTGATTTCTAACCAAATATTTATTCAGATTGCTTCCGAAGAAGTTAACAGGCAGGGAATCTGCTCTCGACAGAGTAAGCTAGCAAGAGAGCGAGAGATGAGATCAGAAGAATGTTCTAAATGCAGGGAGTTTTCAAGGGCAGTAGAACAAGTTCAACAATAATTTCCAAAAGGGAATTAAAACTTGAAGGTAAAACTTTGCAGGGCTATTGGGAAAGGGGAAGTGAGTGGCCCTAAATAGATGAATCTTCCCAAGATCCGGGAAGGTGTGTTAGGTTGAATGGTCTGCTTATGCACAACACCATTCTGTCATTCATTGGAACATTAAGAAACTGTTAACTGAACAGGAAATGGAAGTGGAAGCAACCTATTAGTTTGGATTGAGATACAGACAGGAAGGAGAAAGGGTGTGATCTCAAATTGGCAGGGTGGATCTAGCAGGTTTCTCCGAGGGTCTATAGTGGGGCTATAACATTTCACTGCATAAATGGTACAGGTGAATGAACAGAGAGCCATATATCAAATGCATTAGCGTCTTTACAGGGTTCAACATTCAACTTCAGACTGGCAATGGTTGACTGACTGAATCGCTGCTTCACAGCAGAGAATGAGGACACTATATCAAAGGTACAGGAAAATGAGGAGTGAATCAAGGGGCACAGTTATCTTGATTCAGTCTTTTATTAATGGCGATGGAGGAGCTGGTTTAAGGCCCTGAAAGTAGTAAGTCAGGAAATTGTCACTGGGTTAGTCATCAACTCTCAAAAGGTGCTTCCTCAGATGTCACTGTGTTGATGAAGAAGGGTAGAGGAGACAAATTAGGAAAACGTATGTGTATTATTCTAACAAAATTAGAATTCATATGAAGAGAGGACCAAGAATGGTCCATTCAGTCCTTCAACTTGTTCTAACATTCAATTAATCATATACCTCAACCTCATCTGTCTGCTTTGGTTCTGTAACCCTTAATATCTTTGCTTAACCCATCTGGCCCCTCAAGCCTGCTCACCATTCAATAAGATCGTGGCTGATGTTTTCCTGGATTCAGCTCCACTTACCCACCTGCTCACCATAACCCTTAATTCCTTTACTGTTCAAAAATTTAATCGTTGTTTTAAAATTTCAATTGTCCCAAATCCAAAAGGGAAAGAGAGAGTTCCAAATTTCCATTAGCCTTTGCATGTTCTCCCTCACACTAGCCTTGAGGTCTAGCTCTCATTTTGAGATTATGCCTCCTTGTCTGCATTTTTCCATCTGGAAGTTGTTTCTATTTATCTGATTAAATCATTTCATTTTCTTAAACACTTCAATTAAATCTTATATATTCAATTTATTTGTATTTGAAACCATTTTTAGTCCAGTTCCCGTAAATCTGCATCCCTTTCAAGGCCTTCTGGAGGTATGGTGTCAAGGTCTCAATGTAACTCCAACCTGGATCTAACCAGAGAGCTACACAGCTCAATCAGAATTTCCATCTCTTTATATTCCAGCCAACGTGCCATTCACCTTTTTAATGATTTCTTGTAAATACCATAGATTTCTTGTAAGTTCAGAAAGAGGCCATTGAACCTGCACTGACAACAATCCCAGCCAGGCCCTAACCCTGTAACTCCACACATTTACCTTGCAAATCCCCCTGACACTAAGATGCAAATTAGCATGGCAAATCTGTGTCCATTAGCTTTTAGTGATTTCTTCAGTTGGATCCCTAAATCACTGTTCATCCACAGGTCTTAGCTTCTCACTAATAAAAACATACTGTGTCTATCAATCTTAGATGCAAAGTGGGTTCCACCACACTTATCCACATTGAAATCCATCTGTCACAGTTCTGCCTCTTTTGCTTTATCAAAAGCCTTTTAAGACCTGCTGTTCCCATCTATATATGTACTGCAACTATGTGAAAGCACAATACTGCGGAGGCTGGAATAACCAGCAAGTCAGTCAGTGTGTGTGAACAAAGAACAAAGAAGTATGGAGAGAGAAACAGAGATTTCCCAGCCTCGCTTGCCCCGAAACCAAAAATCCTGCTCGAGGTCAACGGACATTTCCATGGTCCTCCCCTCACCTGCTCCAATTCCCATGTTGGACAGTAAAATTTGCCCTAACGGTTCGGGTTAATGATCTTTTGTCAGGGTTGGAAGAAATTAGAGATGTAACAGATTTTAAACAAGTACAGGAGCAGGAAGATCTAAAGGGAAGGTCTCTGATGGGCTGGAAGAGAAGAGAGATTAAGGGCCCCAAAGCCAGAAGAACCTGCCTGAGGTCAACAGACCTTTTCATGGTCTGCCCCTTGCCCGCTAAGATTCCCGTGGCTGGCCGGATAGGAAAATTCCACCCTAAGAGACAAAGGGGATGATGGTGCAAGGCAAAAGAATTGGACAAGGAAAGAAACAAGTGATGGGCCTAGAGAAAGTGTATGTGGGAAATAGCAGAATCCTCACTAATAGCTGCTGTCTGAAAAAAAGAGGTTATGATCTGAAATTGTTGAACTGAATGTTGAACCCTGTAAAGTAGCTAATGCATTTGATATATGGCTCTCTGTTCATTCATCTGTACCATTTATGCAGTGAAATGTCATAGCCCCACTACAGACCCCTGGAGAAACCCACTAGATCCACCCTGCCAATTTGAGATCACACTCTTTCTTCTTCCTGTCTATATCCCAATCCAAGCTAACAGGTTGCTGCCACTTCCAAGTACTGTTCAGTTCACAGTTTCTTAATGTGGAGCCTTGTTGAATGTCTTCTGGAAGTCCATGTAAATAACATCCATTGACATCCTGTTATGTACTGTGCTAGTTACCTGTTGAAAATATTCAACTCAGTTAATTAGACATGACCCAATGATTATAAAATCCATATTAATCAGCTCACAATTGTTCAAGTATTCAGTCACCCTATCCCAAATAAGATTCTAGTCATTTTGTTAGAATAATACACCTAAAGTTTCCTATTTGTCTCTTGTACCCTTCTTAATCAATGGAGTAACATCTGAGGAAGGTGATGACTAACCCAGTGACAATTTCCTGACTTACTTCTTTCAGGGCCTTTAACCAGCTCCTCCATCGCCATTAATAAAAGACTGAATCAAGATAGCTGTGCCCCTTGATTCACTCCTCATTTTCCTGTACCTTTGATATAGTGTCCTCATTCTCTGCTGTGAAGCAGCGATTCAGTCAGTCAACCATTGACACTCTTTTTCTTTATATTCATTTATGGGATATAAGCATTACTGGCTGTGCCAGCATTTATTGCCCATCCCTAATTACCCATTTCTGAGGGCATTTAACAGACAACCACATTGCTGTGGGATCTGAAGTCATATGAAAGCCAGACGAGGTAAGAACAGCAGATTTCCTTTCCTAAAACAAACACACATTAATGAACCAGATGGGTTTTTATGACAATTGGCAATGGTTTCATGGTGATCATTAGACTTTTTAAATTCCAAAATTCTACTGAATTCAAATTTCACCATCAGCCTTGTCCACAGCACGTTGCCCTGGGTCTCTGGATTACTGATCTAGTCACAATACCACTGCACTATCGCCTCCCCAAAGTGACAACCTGGGCTTCTCATTAACCTTAGCTAAACACTTTCACTTAATGCATTTGCAAAAACTTTTACAATTTCCCTTGCCGTCTCTCACAAGCTTTTTCATTGTTGTGGCTCTTACCATTTCTTTGTAGCTCTTTCCTGTTTTTCTAAATAATTCTCGTGGTCTGTGGGAGTAAGACTTCTGTGTAAATTCTTTCCATACCATCCAGTTGTTTAATTATACAAATAGAGTCTTGTCCTCTTGGGTTATGTATAGGTCTTGCATTCTAATCAATACTATTCTGAACACAGCCCATTGTTAACCTATGTTTTTATCTGTTAAAATTTCTGCCCAGTCTGTTGCAGTCAATCCCCGCTTCATCCCTCCAAACTAAGCCTTAACTAACTATAAAACCTTGGTTCATTATTCACCCTGCTCTAATATCAAAGCTAATATCATTACATTCAAATAAAGGCCACTTTTAGCTAGATGTTCCCTTAACATCAGATTATTGACAAATCCAGGCTCATTATCATTACTATACCTAAATTGGTTCAAGAACATTTTGGCATGGTGGCACTGCTGCTTCACAGTGCCAGGGACCCAGGTTCAATTCTGATCTCAGGTGACTGTCTGTGTGGAGTTTGCACATTCTCCCTGTGGTTCTCCGGTTTCCTCTCACAGTCCAATGATGTGTAGGTTAGGTGGATTCACCATGTTAAGTTTCCCCTTACTGTCCCATTATGTGTGGGGAAAATACGTGGGGTTACAAGGAGAGGGTCTTGGTAGGATGCTCTGTCAGAGAGTTGGTATAGACCCAGTGGGCCAAATGGCCTTCTGCACAGTAGGGATTGTATGATATTGGCTGGAATTATACAGAATGGAGTGGCAGGTGTTGAGGGAGGGAATGGAAATAGCACCATGCCAACCCACCCCCATTCTGATTTTCCCAACACTGAGGGAGATGCCAGGCAGCCTGCTCATCCATGGGACACATGAGGCTCCTATGTGACCAATCCTTCTTTTAATGTTTTAAAATTTAAAGTTTAGTTATTAGTGTCATAAGTAGGCTTATATTACACTGCAATGAAGTCACTGTGAAAATGCCCTAGTCTCCATACCCCGGCGCCTGTTCGATACACTGAGGGAGAATTTAGCATTGCCAACACACATAACCAATCTTTCAAATTTCTTTTTGAGTTGTTCACCCAAAGGTCCACAGTGCCACATCTTCCACCATTGGTAGGGCAAGGAGGCAGGTACTGGATCCACCCCAGCAGAAACAGCAATTGACCCCCATGTTGTTGGCACCAGTGTGATCCACATTGGCTGTCCTGCCAATTGAGCTAACCGCCCCACCCTCAGAAGTCCTGAGCTGCTGCGTGCTTTTACATACATGTCCTGGCCTGGAGCTTCAGATAGCAATGGTAGAGGCTCCAATTTCTTTCCAAGTATCTCTCCCACTCTTCTCACCTGCCATTGGCAGGATTTGCATGTTGCTATTCAATCCATTCAGCTGTATATGAACACATCTTCCTTGGCCATCAAGTCCTGGAATGGGATTTGAGCCCAGAACTTCTGGTTCCGAGACAGGAATGCTACCCAGCATGCATCAAGATCTCTCACTTAAGGGCTTCCTTCCACTGCCACTAGGTGAAACCTGGCAGACTGGTAGCCAGGCGGGGGTGGGGGGAGGGGGATTGACTCCTTTTCTGGCACCTTGTGCCCATCAGAGATTCCAAGGTCAATCTTCCTCCTGAGTTTCCCCTATTTCTCCCTCTGCTTTCGCCTGGACAATCATACTCCCTCATCCCTGCCACCCTTGCCAGTGCCTGCCAGCCTTCCTTTTAAGTCTTGCTCCATTGGTATCTTCTCTTCGGGAATGCATATAGTTCCACCAGTGGCCTCTGCTCCTAATGGCACTGTGGATCAACTGATCTGCTGGCTCTCTGGCCATCAGTTCTTGAAGGTGACACTTCCTCTCCTACAATGATGTGTACCTTTAAAGGAGGGAATCTTAAATTACTGTCAATCATTACACATTGAATTGCCCCTTTACATTCAATGCATTACCATCACTGAATGCCCCACTGTCAACATCCTGGAGGTTACCATTGACCAGAAATTGAACTGGACTAGCCATATAAATGCTGTGGCTACCAGCGCAAGTCAGAGGCTAGAAATCCTGCACATTCCCAAAAGCCTGCCCACCATCTACAAGGCACAAGTCAGGAGTGTGATGGATCAGCATCTTTCAATCCCATGATCACGACCATCTAGAATAACAAGAATAGCAGATGCTTGGAAACACCTCTACCTGGAGATTCCCCTCCAAGCCACTCATCCATTCTGCCTTGGAAATATATCACCATTCCTTCACTGTCACTGGGTCAAAATCCCGGAATTCCATCCCACAGCACTGTGGGTGAACCTACACCTCAGAGACAGCAACAGTTCAAGAAAGCACCTCAACACCAACTTATCAAGGGCCACTAGGGTTGGCCAATAAATGCTGGATTAGCTAGCCATGTCCGCATCACATTAATTAATTAAAAAACCCTCCCCCTCTAACAGCAACGTGAGTGTACCTACATCACATGGACAAAGCAGCTCAAGAGGCAGCTCACCACTATCTTCTCAAGGGCAATCATAGATGGGCAATAAACGCTGGCCTGGCTCACGTACCAAGAATGAATATGGGCTGCACTGTGGTTAGCACTGCTGCCTGACAGTGCCAGGTTCAATTCCAGCCTCAGGTCACTGTCAGTGTGGAGTTTGCATGTTTTCCCATGTTTGCATGGGTTTCCTCTGGGTACTCCAGTTTCCTCCCACAGTCCAAAGATGTACAGGTTAGATGGATTGGTCATGCTAAATTACCCCTTAGTGTCAGGGGGATTAGCAGCGTAGATGGTGAGTTTACAGAAATAGGGCCTGGGTGAGATTATTGTTGGTGCAAACTCGGGCCAAATGGTCTCCTCCTGCACTGTCAGGATTCTATGAATAAAGAAAAGTTACAGACTTTGATAAGATGTGATGTATTAGTTCATGACTTCTAGTCAATCTGCAAGCAGCAGTGTTGGAAACCAAATGTACAATGCCTAGTCAAACAAAGGACAAAGAAAATTACAGCACGGGAACAGGTCCTTTGCTCCTCCTAGCCTGCACTGACCAAGCTGCCTGACTGAACTAAAACCCCTTCCTTACTGGGGACTATATCCCTCTGTTCCCATCCTATTCATGTATTTATCCAGATGCCCCTTAAAACTCACTATCGCATCTGTTTCCACTAACTCCCAGCAGCGAGTTCTAGGCACCCACCACGCTCTGTGTAAAAATAATTTGCCTCGTACATCTCTTTTAAAGCTTGCCCCTCGCAGCTTAAACTTATGGCTCCTAGTAATTGACTCTTCCACCCTGGGAAAAAGCTTCTGACTATCCATTCTGTCCATGCCCCTCATAATCTTATAGACTTCTATCAGGTCGTCCCTCAACCACCATCGTTCCAGTGAGAACAAACCAAGTTTCTCCAACCTCTCCTCATAGCTAATGCCTTCCATGCCAAGCAACATCCTGGTAAATCTTTTCTGTACCCCCTCCAAAGCCTCCATATCCATCTGGTAGTGTGGCGACCAGAATTGAACACTATATTCCAAGTGGGGCCTAACTAAGGTTTCATAAGACTGCAACATGACTTGTCAATTTTTAAACATATTGCCCCAGCTGATGAACAGTGAACACTATCTATTTATGAAGAACCCATGTTATTGTTTCACTAAGCCTTTTGTATGATTGTTATGTTCACACTGAAGATAAGAATGTAACAGATAGTGTGAGGAAGGCCCCACCTCCACCCTGTTAGTGTCCTGACAGCTGCCACAGATGAGGTGACCAGTCAGAGGTGGGTTCACCACTTGCCTCCCAGTGTAAAATTCAGCCTATTCCAAAGAACTGACCTGAATTCTCTCCATTCTGTGCCTTTGTGACTTGAGCTGTTTTGCTTCTCCTGGCCTGTGTGAAAATGAAAGTCTCCCATTCTAACAACTCTGTTTTTCTGGAACAAGCTTCTCAGAATTCTGTGTTTATTTATCTCACTTTTTGATCCCAGATCTCTATAAACAACTCCAATCAAAATCCCGTTCTACTCATGGGGCCTCTGGGTTCTGTATTTATTAGCCTGTAAGAAAAAGGAATTCTGATGATCTTTAGTCTGGCTTGGGGCTTCTTGGCGTAAACATACTTTTTGTCTGTAAACTTGTACTGTCTTATGGGAGAACAATCAAAGGACTTAGAGGCTGATTCAGAGTTTTGACAAATATTGACATGAATTCTGCTTCCATGGTCTTAACCGTCTTCATGTCAGTCAATGGGGTTGTTAATCCTACTCAACAGCAGGGGTTTATAAACTCCTACAATCTGTATGATGAAGAGGTGCCATATCCACCCTCCAGATGCTGGTATCCCACAGGATGTCAATCAAATTCAGTGCCTTGAATTCTAGGTTGACCTTCCAGACATAACGTCAAAGAACAAAACAGCATGGGAAACAGGCCCTTCGGCCCAACGAGCCCACGCCTCCATTTCAACATTGTGAGTCCCCTCTTCCACCCACTTTAAGGTTTCTTTGTGTGCATATTTTCAGAGTGATCTGGGTTTCTTGAGATTCCATTAACGTCCACGCTCGATGGAAAGCCATTCACTTGCAGAGGAGCACAGAACCAGAACATGAAGGGTGGAGTTGAGAGTTGTATGGAGGATGAAAGGAGGCTTCAGGGTGATTTAGACAAGTTGAGTTGAGTGGCAAACACATGGCAGATGCAATACAACGTGGCTAAATGTGAAGTTATACATTTTGGTGTGAAGAGATAATTTTTTAGGTTTTAATGGTGTAAAGGTGTATGGGAAGAAGGTGGGAATATGGCATTGAGATCAAGGACCTGCCATGATCACGTTGAATGGCAGAGCAGGCTCGAAGGGTTGAGTGGCCTACTTCTGCTCCTAGTTTCTACATTTCATGACAATGGAATGCTACAAACTCTAAATAGGCCCATTCAACTTTCTGATCTAAATCTTGTAAGATAATTTTTGTCAGCCATTATAAGCATGGACAATCCTTTTATTGAAGATGCTATGGAGGAAACCCGGAATGTTTTGTTCTGACTTCCTCTATTTTTCATTAGAAAAGCTGCAGCTTTGTCCAAAGCTATAACTCTGTTACATTTGTTTGTCTTCAGTGTCAGAGATGCGACACTGGCCGTTCAAATGAGGTCATGATTTTTAAGCATGCACCATCACCCATTCCTACCAAATAACTGGAGAATGAATCACTGAAGATAATCACTAGGTTAATGCTAGTATTCCTGTCCCACCTTCCATGGGAATTGTAGCAGATGGGAGCTGGACCATGCAAATGTTTATTGACCTCACGCAGGACTTTCCATTTTGGAGCGAGCGCAGCTGGCAAATCCCGCCCACCGAGTCTAGTCTCTCCACAGATGCTGTCAGACCTGCTGAGATTTTCCAGCGTTTTCAATTTTTGAGCAAAATGAAATGTTGCTTTGGCATTAATCCTGTGTCCACATCCATTGTGCCAGTGGCTTTATTGTACAATACAACCACCCCCTCCGGGCTGAAAGAACAGACCGTTCAAACTGTCTGAGGCAGATTTATACTGGAAACCACTGACAACAACGTGCTTCCAGACCCATTAATGTGATTTTTACAGGTGTTTTTCCTTTTATTTCAAGCAGGGGTCTGGATGTATTTAATATTTTTGCTTTTTCTTCTGCTTCTATAAAGCTATGATGTAGAGATGCTGGCGTTGAACTGTGGTAAACACAGTAAGTAGTCTCACAATACCAGATTAAAGTCCAACAGGTTTATTTGGTAGCACAAGCTTTCAGAGTGTCGCTCCTTCTTCAGGTGAAGGCTCCTTCGTCAAACTCACCTGAAGAAGGAGCGACACTCCAAAAGTTTGTGCTACCAAATAAACCTGTTGGACTTTAGTCTGGTGTTGTGAGACTTCTTACTGTCTATAATGTTAACCAGGGCTGACAAACTAGTCTTCACGCAGTCTGTTATTTCTGATGGATTGCCACCCTGTCACTCTTGTCTTTGGTTCCCCACAGAGCAGATAGTGAAGGCAAACAGTGGTTCCGAATTTGCTTGGGCAAAAGATCAAGAAACCCGGAACAAGCTGTGGCAAGCACGGTACAATGCATGGTATGCTGCTAGGGCCCTGTGCCCAGACTGTGAGGTAAGGTGGCTCTGGCCTTCATTTCACCAACTTCAAACCACCTTTTCAAACTAGCTAAACTAAGAGACAAAATCTCCCTCATTCCAAAGGGTTATTCCACAGATGTGTGCGTCCCAATCTCTAAGCTACCTGAAATCATCGTGGCTACGAAAGAAGACTTGATGAGGTCAAACCTTACAGGTTAGCTGTCACTAATGCTAGGATTTACCGATACCAAACCATTGTGATTCCAGCATCTGCTGCCACACTTTTTTTTCCTGAGCTGAGAACAGTGAGCCACCGCTGGTGCTCAGTGTCACACTGGCTGCCATATGTTTTATTTCCTGGGTCGGTCTGCGACTATTCCAGGAGATAATCTGTTAAATAGACTGATTAAACACTGTGGGTGATCCCTGTCAACAGTGCAGAGTAAGGGAATACCCTGCTGTTTCTCAGCTTGTTGCTCAGTTCTAACAGACATTAGCATGCATCATGTTAGATACTCACAGAATGGCAATGGAACATGCGGTGCAGACCATATTACTGTCTCGGGTCTGGTTTGCAGCATAGCAGAAACATTACAATGGGAAATGATTGTTCAGGCACAATTGCCCATTACAATATGTGAAACCGTATTATCTGATCTATTTTTAAAAAGAAGTTTACATTGACCAACACTGTAATTAAAACAGGAGATAAAAAACGTAGACACTTAGCAACTTTGATCATTTTAATGATAAAAGATTGAAAGCTGATCAAATTGAGATCTTTAAAATGAGAAAGTGACATAGTGGTTAGGGAGGGCGGCACGGTGGCACAGCAGTTAGCACTACTGCCTCACAGCACCAGGGACCTGGGTTCAATTCCTGACTTGGCTCACTCTGTGGAGTTTGCACGTTCTCCCTGTGTCTGCGTGGGTTTCCTCCTGGTGCTCCAGTTTCCTCCCAGAAACCAAAGATGGGTGAGTTAGGTGGATTGGCCATGCTAAATTATCAAGGCATCTAGCTAAGGTAAATGCCTGGGATTGTGGTTGGTGCAGACTCGATGGCCCTAATGGTCACCTTCTGCACTGTAGGTTTCTGTGAAAGGATTTGCTGGAGTAGGTACAGAGAAAGTTTAGGAATCCAGAGCAGGAGGGCTTCATTCTAAAATTATGGCTGGCCTCTTTGGGAGGAGAATCAGGAACAGGTTTTCCACAAATAGAGCACTAGGAACCTGGAATTTTCTCTTTGAAAAGGGATGATTGAAATTTCCAAGGTACAGATGAGTAGATTTTTGTTAGTTAAGAATATTAATAGATTTGGAGCAAAAAAAGGGTAATTTTGATCTTCTAATAGAATGCTGGAGTGAACTTGTGGCTGAATTGATTAAATGTTCCTGTGTTTTAGAAGGAATATCCAAAGGAAGCAATGTGCTTAGCCATCTAACAAACATGGTTTGAACTGTGGCTGCTTTCAGGAACTTTTATTCTAAACTTACTGGATGTGATTGAATGTAGTCAGTTGTCCAAATGTTTTAAAATGCAGGAAGAATGCAGCAGGTCTGGCAGCATCTGTGGAGAGGGAAACAAAGTTAAGGTTTTGAGTCTAGATGACTCTCCATCAGAATTAGAGTCAGTCTAAGTCAAAATGTTAATTCTGTTTCTCTCTCCATAGACACTGCCGAATCTGCTGAGTTTTTCTGGCATTTTCTGTTTTTATTTCAGATTTTCAGCACCTGCAGTATTTTGCTGTTTATATCTAGATGCAATTCTTGTTTTCTAGAATCTTTTGATTCCATATGAAAGAGCTCACCATTTGTTTTGTTCAATTCAAGGACCTATTGTTGGCCACATAGGAGATGGCAACTTCCACTGCTTGTTGTTTATGAACATGGAGGATGAGGATGAAACCAGGAGAATAAGAGAGTTCGCGGATAGATTGGCCAGGTATAGTGACATTGTCTTGCCATTGTACAGGCAAGGTCACAGCTAAATTCAGGCAATTGATGTCATTAGCCTACTTTAACTCAATCATCGGAAGTAGTCTCACAACCCCAGGTTAAAGTCCAACAGGTTTATTTGGTAGCACGAGCTTTCAGAGCACCGCTCCTTCATCAGGTGAGTGCACCAGTTACTGTGCCTACCCCCGTCTAACAGCGGCATCTCCACATAATAACTCAATCATTTTTAGCAATAATAAAAAACTTGCAATTCCATCAGGTTATCCAGCCGGCCCTTAAATTAATCAAAGCCTTTTGCCTCCTTCCCCTATTGTGAGCCCATTTTAAAAATATTTTTGTGTAAGAAGCCATTTCTAAATTAGTCTTTCACATTCTTTGAGCTATCCATCCTGTCCAACTATCATAACTAATTCTCTGGTATTAAAGATTGATCTTTATCTGTACCATTTAGACATTTCCTTACAATAACAGCTTGCATTTACATAGCATCTTAAGAGGTAGTAAAATAACTCGAGGCAACTCACAAAAAGGTTGCCAAAGAGCCTAAAGCGATCTGCGGATCGGTGACCTAAAGCTTGATCAAAGATGTGTGTTAAAGGAGCTAAGGGAGATTTAGAGAGGGAATTCCAGAGCTTAGGGCTGAGATAGTAGGAGGCACAGCAAGGTACAGATGGGGGCAATAAAAATCCGAATGAATTAGAGGCCAGAGCTGGAAGAGTGTCGAGTTTTCCGAGTATTGTGACACTCAGCATCAGCATCCTGGTTCTCTATACTGTCCAAAACAGGGCACAGCAATGAAGGTGATTAGAGCATTGTTTATCACTCCATTCAATTAACAATATAAGTCACAGTAAGAAGCCACACAACACTAGAATCTCCTGATGAAGGAGCAGTGCTCCAAAAGCTTGTGATTCCAAATAAACCTGTTGTACTTTAACCTGGTGTTGTGAGACTTCTTACTGTGCCCGCCCAAGTCCAATGTCAGCATCTCCACATCAATATAAGTCAACACTCTATTCACTTTGTTTATTGATAATGTGAGTGAGTGAGTTCACAATTAGCACTGATTCAATCGACACTGCAGATCTAATAATTGGAGTATATAGAACACCCATTGGCCTTTCTTATTTTGCAACACCATTAATTTACTGATTAAATTTAATTTGCCACTGTTGGACCCATTTATGGATTGTATTCAACTTTTCACACTCAAGGTGCCCCCCCCTCAGGCTGTCAAGCACTTTGCTGACCGCATGCTTAATTGTTATGCCCGAAGGTGGATTCTGTACATTCCCAGAGATTTTGTGTTCATCACTTCAAGCCTTCTTAGAAATCTCTGTTTCACTGATGTCAAAATTAGCACGTCTGCTCAGATTAACTCTGTTCATGTAGAGATGTAACATGCCCCTCCATCAAAGGAGAAGATCCAGTCAGACTCTCTGAATGCTGAAAGAAGGTTGAGTGGGTACACAACGAGACACCCCTCCTTTGATGCTGCAATACCTGATTTCCCAGAAGAGAAGAAAGTTGCATTTTTCACAGTGTTTTCGGATGGGTTGAGCTGTGATCTTGTTGTTGAGGTGGATTACTCCAGTTCAGCAATGGATACAATGTGGAAAATTACAGTATACAAAAAGCAATCCCAAATGATCGAAGGTTGAACTTCACAGGATGATCTGTGCTTCAGTTGCTTAGAGCTGGGATTAAAATATTCACACGTTGCCAGTGATGCAAATTGTTGGGCTCTGCTACACGTATTTTCAGTGTAGATTTCCCCCAGAATGCCTACTGTATGAAATGTGCATTGTTGGCTGCAATGTGCCCAAGTTTACTTGTTCCCTAAAGCTGACAGTGTGTCACAGGGATATGTCCACATGTTGACATGTGAAAGGAGATTGTGGCCTAGTGATTAGCAGATGCTATTAGCCTGCAGCAGCCTCAGTATTGTCCATTCTGATACTTGCTCAGAGTAGCTGTTTGATGTCCCCACAATATGAGCTGCAACATGTTCGGAGGAGCAGATCTTTCTGTCTTCTCTCCCACTCCCAGCAATAAGGGAAGTGAGTGCAACCTCTGTATACATAGATAGGAATTTCAGTTCTTGAAAAAGTTCCCCTCCACAGAATGTAAACCTTCCAATCCCTATGAGTGGCATTGGGAGAATACAGCCACAATTCTGAGTCATTGGATGTGGGAGGAAATGCCGTTACAGCACTATCCTGGCTTTAGTCCACAAACACAGACACACTGACCAAGCCCCTAAAGCCACTACCAGTTGGCAAGGATGCAAATCCAAGGACACATTGGAAGGAAGGAAGAGGGGTGTTGAATATATTGAACCAACTTAGTGGGCAGAAACCAAGGGAAATCTGGGAATGATGATAATGAACATGTCCTGTCATTGCAGGATATTGCAGAATAACAATGCTGAACTAGATAGCCAAATCAAGCAAAGTATAACATTGAAACTGAAGCTGTAAAATGCATTAGTCACACTACGGCCGAATTCTCCAGCGGGTACTCCAGCAGTGCACCTCCGCCCCGGGTTTTCCGCTGGTATGGAATGATGTCAGTGGGAATTCCCCTTGATAGCAGCAGGACCAGAGAACCCCATCACTAGCAAACAATACGCTACCTTCCGTTGGCAGGAAACACGTGGCTGAGAGGCCGGAAAATCTCGCCCTACATCTTCAAGTTAGAGAGTCATAGAGTTTTACAACACAGAAAGAGTTGAGGAGTGACCAAAACATTGAATGGTACTTGGCTGTAAAGCAATTACCTATTACTGGATTCATTGGAGAGAGGTCCACACAGTGTGGTGTTTGGAGCACATTTCTATGAAGGGATGAGCTGGAGAGGTCAAATAGACTACCTCACTGGGAAGAAATTATCAGTGATTAGAAAATGGGTAGGAATATTTATAAAGGCTCTGTACATATATAGCACTGACACATTGCACCACAGAGATGAGTTCCCGAGGAGTAGTCAGAGAGCAGAGTTCCTCACGTTCTCCCTTAGCAGATACGAGCAGAGCTGCATTGTCGAGAACCGTGACTGCTTTTCCATTCACTGAACCAGTTACAGGTGAGTGTGGATGGAAGTTACAGAAAGTATTTGGGGAAAAACAGAATAAGTTTTGAATCGGTGTCTCCCCTTTGAAGACTGGAGTGGTACTTACATAAAAACTGAGATTGGCCGGAATTCTCCGGCTGGTCATGCCCCGCTGCCAGTGAGAACAGAGAATTTGCCACTTCGCCAAATGTCTGTTCACTGCAACAGGGCTGGAGAATCACAGTTGCTGGCAAGGTTGGAGAATCAGGCCCATTATTTTTAGGTCATTTAAAAAAACTAAAGTTGTCAATGTGTCCCTCCCCTAACCAGAGAGGCAGACAACAGCTCCAATATCAGATTTAAAGCTAGAGTGGCCAGAATTTTACCAGCCCGGAATCGGAGCAGGTGAGGGACAGAGTATGGATAGTTCCATTGACCTCGAGCGGGTTTCAGAAGAACATAAGAAATAGGAGCAGGAGTAGGCCATCTAGCCCGTCGAGCCTGCCCCGCCATTCAATAAGATCATGGCTGATCTGTCGTGGCTCAGTTCCACATTCCCGCCCTCTCCCCATAACCCTTAATCCCCTCACCTATCAAAAACCCATCAACCCGCGTCTTAAAAATATTTAGCGAGGCAGCCTCCACCACCTCAACGGGCAGAGAATTCCAGAGATTCACCACCCTTTGAGTGAAGAAGTTCCTCCTCAACTCCGTTCTAAACCACCCCCCCTTTATCTTGAGGCTGTGCCCCCTAGTCCTACTGTCCTTTCTGAGCGGGAAGAGTCTCTCCACCTCTATCCTATCCATCCCATTCATCATCTTATACGTCTCAATGAGATCTCCCCTCATTCTTCTAAAGTCTAACGAGTACAAGCCTAGTTTATTCAGCCTCTCCTCATAGCTCAACCCCCTCAACTCCAGTATCAGCCTAGTAAACCTCCTGTGCACTCCCTCCAAGGCCAAAATATCCTTGCGTAAGTACGGCGACCAAAACTGCACACAGTACTCCAGCTGCGGCCTCACCAATGCCCTATACAGCTGCAGCAAGACCTCCCTACTTTTATATTCAACCCCCCTCGCTATGAAGGACAGCATCCCATTCGCCTTCTTGACCACCTGCTGCACCTGCAGGCTGGGTTTTTGCGACTCATGCACAAGGACCCCAAGGTCCCTCTGCACCGTCGCCTGCTGCAGTTTTTCGCCACGTAAGTAATAGTCCTTCCTACCATTATTCATACCAAAGTGGACCACTTGCTAACATTAAATTCCATTTGCCATTTCCTGGCCCATTCGCCCAGCCTATCTAGATCCTTCTGCAGACTCTCCACACCCTCCGCGCAATTTGCCGTTCCACCAATCTTGGTGTCATCAGCAAATTTCGACACCATACACTCGGTTCCCTCCTCCAGATCATCTATATAAATGGTAAATAGCTGAGGC
The DNA here is from genome assembly GCF_965287045.1 of Carcharhinus amblyrhynchos. Classification (NCBI taxonomy): domain Eukaryota; kingdom Metazoa; phylum Chordata; class Chondrichthyes; order Carcharhiniformes; family Carcharhinidae; genus Carcharhinus; species Carcharhinus amblyrhynchos. The sequence goes on from NC_137327.1 coordinate 49,940,276, forward strand.
CCCAGCACCAACCCCTGGGGCACTCCACTAGTCACCAACCGCCAATCTGAATAACACCCATTAACCCCCACTCTCTGCCTCCTATTTGACAACCAATCCTCTATCCACGCTAACACCCTACCCCCAACTCCATGCCCCCTGACCTTCTGCAATAACCTCTTGTGAGGTACCTTGTCAAACGCCTTCTGAAAATCAAGAAAGACCACATCCACTGGCTCTCCTCTATCCACCGCCCTAGACACATCCTCATAGAACTCCAATAAATTTGTCAGTCACGACTTCCCCTTAACGAAACCGTGCTGCGTCTGCTCTACCAAACAATTCTCCTCAAGATGCCTCGTTATTTCCTCCTTGATGACGGATTCTAACATTTTACCTACAACAGATGTTAAACTAACCGGCCTATAATTCCCTGCCTTTTGCCTGGCACCCTTCTTAAACAACGGCGTAACATTAGCCGTTTTCCAATCTTCCGGCACTTCCCTGGAATCCAGCGACGTTTGGAAAATAACCACCAAGGCATCCACTATCACCTCCGCCATTTCTTTCAGAACCCTCGGATGCATTCCATCCGGTCCTGGGGACTTGTCCACAATCAGCCCCTCCAGTCTGTCGAGCACTGCCTCTCTAGTAACAATAATGTCATTGAGACCCTCCAGTCCTACCACCTTTCCATCGCTAACACCCGGCAAATTATTCACGTCCTCTTCCGTGAAGACCGAAACAAAAAAGTTATTCAAGACCTCAGCCATTTACCCATCCCCTACCACTAAGTCCCCCCTCTCATCCTCTAAGGGTCCAACGTTCACCCTAGCCAGCCTCTTCCTTTTTATATATTTATAAAAACTCTTGCTGTCCTTTTTTATATTAAGCACTAGCCCAGCTTCATAGTTTCTTCTACCCTTCTTTCTCAAAATCTTTGTTGACATTTAAACCTCTCCCAATCCTCTCTTCGCCCACTACTCTTAGCTACTCTAAATGCCTCCGCTTTTAATTTAACACTTCCCTTCACCTCCTTCATTATCCACGGCTTATTACCTCTCCTCCTACAGTCCTTTTTAACCATCGGAATAAATTTCTGCTGAGCACCAAGAAAGATCTCCTTAAAGATCTTCCACTGCTCCTCAGCAGACCTACCTTCCAACGCGCTAGGCTGTAGCAGTCCTTTGAGAAAGGACTGAACAAGTTCCTAAGGGATGATGTTTGCAGGAAGGTCTCTGGGTCACTTAACCTCATTCAAAGCTGTTTAAATTGCTTTCTTGGAAACAATTTTGCAGTTTTGCCTGAAATTAATTGTTTCAACATGGTGTTAACATTATCAGATGTTAGTGAAGGAAGCACAAGAGGCTGCAATATCTACAGAGGAGCAGCATTGGGGAACAAAACCATCTTTCTCCATCCTGGTATTTCATACATCCACATTTACAAGTGTAACATGGAGAGATTTACAGTCTTGGGAACATGCTTAACATCTGTGTGTACATTAGTCACACTGACGCTGAGACAACCAAGTGGAAATCCATGGAGCAGCCCTGGGGTTTTGTTGAAGTTGTTATCATTTATTGTGAGAATGCAGTGAGGTAATGTTTTATAAAGATCGCTGTTCTAAATGGAGATAGAGAATGAGGTTGCCTGTTGAAAAAAGGTTGTGTATTTTGATGCTGAGATGCCAGTGTTGGGCTGGGGCGGACAGAGTAAGAAGTCTCACAATACCAGGGTTAAAGGCCAACAGGTTTATTTGGAATCACGAGCTTTCAGAGCACTGTTCCTTCATCAGGTGAGTGTATTTTGAAGATGAGGACTTGCTCATTGCTGGGCATGGAAAATATTTTTAATAGCTTCATTGCAACTTGTTGTCAAGGCTTACCTGGTCCAGCTGTGAAAGGGAGACTGCATTGGAACAAAAATGGTAGGAAATATTTTTCACAATAAAACAACTAAACTAAAATAAGAGGTTCTGAGGTATTTTCAAAGATTTTGAAACAAAATGCTCCTGAGGGTTTTACCCACTGTTCCTATCCTTGCAACTGGCAAAGCAGTGTGTAGACTCTGTACAGTGCAGAACAAGGTCATTTGGCCCATCATATCTGCGCTGATTTACTGAAAGAGCATTTTACCCCCTGCCCTGCGGTATCCCCATGCATTTACCGTGACTAATTTCCCCTAACCTGCACATCTTTGGACTCTAAGGGGCAATTTAGCATGGCCAATCTGCACATTTCTGGACACTGGGAGGAAACCAGAGCACCCAGAGAAAACCGACACAGACACCGGGAGAACATGCACACTCCATGTGAACTGTGGATTTAAACCTGGGTCCCGGAGGCAGCTGTACTAACCACTGTGCCACTTGTGTACCCAGAACATAGTTTGGTACGGTTAGGTAGATTGGCCAAGCTAAATTGACCCTTAGTGTCCCAGAATGTGTAGGCCACAGGGATTAGTGGAGCAAATGCCGAGGTTACAGGGATGGTGGGGGGCTAGGAAGGATGCTTTTTTGGAGAATCGATGCAAACTCAATGGACTGAATGGCCTCCTGCACTGTAGGGATTCTCTAATTGTATGGAATGATGATTCAGTATTGATTCGTCCCATTCCTCAGTTCATGGGCCAGCTGGGAACTGACAAAAGTTGTCTGAGTAAAGGTTCAAACAGACCTGTGAGCAAGTTAGTACTTTGTCCAGTTAAGCTGCAGCATTGTACAGAATGGGGAAAATACTGTATTGTAACAGAGTAGCTTACCAATTGGGATTTTCCCCTTTCTTTCTCCCACAGGAGAGCTCTGGCCATGGGTGGGACCTGTACTGGGGAGCACGGCATAGGTCTGGGTAAGCGACATCTCCTGACTGAAGAAATTGGTGCTGTTGGTATGCAAGTGATGAGAGAAATTAAGGCAACGTTGGATCCAAAATCGATCATGAATCCTGGCAAAGTGGTGTAGAGCTCTGCAGAGAGGGGATGCTGCCTTTTCCCGTCCAAAGGTGTTATGAGGGTCATTGGAGAAGATGAACAGAAATTTAAAATCTCTTTAGAAAGAAAATACATGGGAAAGTTTTACAGGATAGCGTTTCACATCAGGAACGAGTATCTGATGTTAGCTGTGAAATAAAATATTTGTGGACAGGTAAACGTTACTCCAGTTTTAATGAGTAATTTCTCAGTTGATTTGTTGAAGATGATCTGATTCCTTGTAAATAGCAGACTTGTTGGATATAAAATTATTAATTGCACTTGAATCACAAAGCAGTGAGGAACACAGATAAATACAGAATCCGTTGAACATTTTACAAAAAAGATTAAATGAATCAAAAGCACAATTTTCTCAAGATGTTCCTAGTTAATTTTTTTAATTCAAAAACTCCTTCAAGAAGGAAGATCCATTATATGCATCACGTTATGATTATATTGCTATAAAAATGTTATCTCCAATGCAGCATTGTCTTTAATTCTTTGGTGAAAATCCAGCATCCAAATGCAAATAGGCTCCATCGTCAAATCGCCACAATACAGAAGGAGTCATTCGGCCTATCTATCCAGCACTGACAACAATCCCATCTAGGCCACATCCCTGTAACCTGACATATTTACCCTACTCACCCCCCCGACACCAAGGAATAATTTAGCATGGCCAATCAACCTAATCTGCATATCTTTGGCATGAGAGAGGAAACCGGAATATGTGGAGGAAACCCACACAAACACTGGGAGAACATGCAGACTCCACACAGACAGTGACTCAGTGCTGGAATTGAACTGGTGCCCTGGCACTGTGAGGCAGCAGTGCTAAGCACTGTACCACCGATGTTCTGCCATGGGGAGAAACATGAGTCGGGAAACACTCTCCCTTTAGAGAATATCTTGCCCAAGTAGAACTACATCCTTCTCCACTCCCAAAAAACATTTTGTTCTGAATTGCAATGATGAATTCTGAAGAAGTAATACATGGACAAACACAACACTGACAACAGCAGGTTCACGGTCAAGCACTAGCATGTCAGTTGGGCTTTGTAACTGGAGTTTGAACTACAATCAGTAATCAGTCCAACATCCTTCCTCATTTGCTGAACATTCACTCGCAATTGGAAATGTATAAAACTGCAGCAAATAATGGGGACTAGCAATTCCAAGGAGCGCCAACTTCAGGCTGCTTTGGAGCCTAACTGGTGCAATCTTCCGACTGTACATTTCAAGAAACCCAATATCCCACATGCATCTGTTTTGTGATGCCTACTTTCAATGTTAAAAATGACAAACTATTATCTTCAGCTCTATTGTTTACAAAGAAGAGTGTAGCTTAAGTTGCAAAAACACAGCCTGGAATGTCTCTCCAGTATGAGAAGCCAAGCTGGGGCATTTCTGTCTTTGAGATTTTCTTACTACAAAAAAGGAATGAATTTATTTGGCAGCCAACACCTTATCGGCAATTGGAATAGCAATAAGTGACTTTGGTCCAATTCAGAAACATCTTAAAAGCCATACAGGGTTACACAGTGGGTGGGATTCTCTGGCTGCACTTGCTCCAAAACCAGAGCATCCAGTCCAAGATCAATGGGCTTTTGTATGGGCTGCCCGCCCACCAGCTACGATTCCTGAGGCAGGCAGGACAGTATAATTCCCTCCAACATTTTGTTTAACAGAAGATGTTGACCAGTAGGAGCTGCAGTGATGAAGGATCTGTTTTTAAAAGGCTATAATAAATAGGAACAGGAGTAGGCCATTCAGCCCCTTGGGCTGCTTTACCATTCAATAGGATCGTGGCTGTTCCAACATTCCTTGCGTGCACTTTTCCTGCCCTTTCCCGTAACCGTCAATTTCCTTATTGGTCAAAAATTTATCTACTTCAGCCTTAAATATATCCTGCCCCATAGCTCTCTGTGGTAAGGAGTTCCAAAGAGTCGCAACCCTCAGAAGAATTCCGTCCTCCTTTTCAGTTTTAAATTGGTGCCTCTTTATGCTGAGACTATGCCCTAGACTCTCCCTTGAGAGGAAACATCCCCTCAGAACCACTTGCTATTGAAGCTGTCATTTAATTAATTTAGCTCCCATTGTGGTAGCTCTATTTTATTTTTCCTTAGCCTTTACTGGTTGTCTGCCAGACTGCTAAATCAAGGAAAACTACCCCAATAAAGACAAAATACTGCAGATGCTGGAATCTGAAACATAAACAGAAATGCTGGAAAATCTCAACAGGTCTGACAGCACCTGTGGAGAGAGAATAGAGCCTAGGTGACCTGTCATCAAAGCTGAAGATAAGGAAAATAGGAAGAGAATACTGAGAGGGTGGAGGTTGTAATTGATTGGGATGACATAGACAAAAAGACAAGAGGAATGTAAATGGTGATGACAAAGACTAGGAATGGTGCTAATAGTGTCCATTATTAAATCGGAACGTGTAAATGGCAGAGTGTAGGAATGTGGCAGGTGGCCCGAGTGGGGTGGAGTGGTGGTGGCGGTTGGGGGAGGGTGGTGGCGAGGAGGGAAACAAGATGGAAAGTGAGATTTTAGAGGTGGGCAAATAAAAATAAGGATATAAAGTAAGTCAATTGATTAGCCATGATCTTATTGAATGGCGGGGCAGGCTCGAAGGGCCAGATGGCCTACTCCTGCTCCTATTTCTTGTGTTCTTATGTTATTATGTTCTTAATAAGATGAAAAGAAATTTTTAAAAAATGGAAATAGAAAACAGCCCAGACACAGGGCTGCTTTGTTAACATGGCAATTCCTTCGGGTCTATTCCAGAACACCACTGACTGGCTGGTGAGAAAATGATTGCCTAACCCATGCCCTTGTGTGTAAACTGACTGTTCTTATCCCACATAAAGGCCGTGACCATATATTTAAAGAAATTGATAGGATGTAATATGCTTTTGGGACACTGTAAGGATTTAAAAACTTAGTAAATGCATGTTATTTTTCATTCGGGTTGCATACCTGTGATCACAGCACCTTTAATTCCCATTAATACCTCAAGGAGAAATTAAACACGGCTGTTGGGGCAAAAAGGATGAAGGGATATGGGGGAAGGAAGGATCAAGATATTGATTTTCATGATCAAAATGAATGGTGGAGCAGTCTCGAAGGGCCGAGTGGCCTACTCCTGCTTCTAGTTTCTATATTTCTATGTACCTCAATCTGATTGGTCAAAAATGCACAATTACAAAGTGGTAACAGAATGTTCATCCTCAAATCAACACCTTTCCCTTAGCAGCTACTAAGCTGTAACACTGCAAACTCACTCTAAATGCCATGGATATAGTTCTCCACTCAGGCTGCTCTGGAAGAAACATTAATTCATCAGCATTAAATTTATTAATTTCACAAGCAGGCTTACATTAACACTGCATTAAAGTTACTGTGAAAAATCACTTTTTTTTGGAATTTATCCCGAGTCTCAGTGACTGCAAAATATGCCCACTGCTGCAAAATCATGAAATATTCAATGGAGATCTACCCAGGGCGCAACTGAACTGGATGCTTAACAAACTGTTTGGTCTAATTATGCTTGTGCTGAATTCTACTACCTCAGTTTCCCACTTCAGCCACAGCTCAGCTAAGACCTTTTAACTTAAATTGAATCCACTACACAAGAACACAAGATCTGGGATCCTGACACAATGTTCTCTTGGCTCTATAGCTCACAGCAGAAATACAGCAACAAAATTAATACACTTCCACATATTTCATGGATTGAAAAACAGAAACAATATTGGAAATGCTTTGCAGGTTAGGCAGCAACTGTAGAGAGAGAGAGAGAGAGTTCACATTTGGAGAGAGCAGCTCCCCCCTCCACCTAGACTTTTGTGACACTTCAAATTTTGGAAGGAAAATTCCACAATGTACAAGTCTACACAGTTCATGGGAGATCTGTCAATACCACCACCCCACCATGGACATCAACCCCTACAGACTCCCCTCTGCATGGACTACCCCCCTTCCCCAGAAACCCCATTAACTCCCTCCTCCACAGACCTCCCCTGACCTCCCGCCTCCCCAATGGACCCCCACCCCTCCCTGACCGCTGGCCTTCCAATCACTGGCTCCACCAATATCCCCCACTCCCAGAAAGTGATTGCCTAACCCATGCCCTTGTGTGTAAACTGACTGTTCTTATCCCACATAAATACAGTGACCATATATATAAAGAAATTGGTAGGATGTAATATGCTTTCGGGGCACTGTAAGGATTTAAAAAATTAGTAAATGCATGTTATTTCTCATTTGGGTTGCATACCTGTGATCACAGCACCTATAATTCCCCCTTCCCTCCCCCTTTACCAAGCTCCCCTACCCTTCAGGTCCTGCCCCTTCTTGTCCGGGTAGTCACACTGCCATGCTCAATTCCTCCAAGAGTTTTTGAAACAATTTCTAGGAGAAGTGTCAGGGTGTGAGGCTCTGGTGATGGGGAACATAGAACATAGAACATAGAACATTACAGCGCGGAACAGGCCCTTCGGCCCACAATGTTGCGCCGACCAGTCTTATTTTTAAAAAAAAACATTGACCCACTAATCTAAACCAATCCCTTTTCGTCCATAAACCTATCCACCAATCTCTTAAACGCCCCCAAACTAGGCGCATTTACAACTGCAGCAGGCAGGGCATTCCAGTCCCTCACCACCCTCTGGGTAAAGAACCTGCCCCTGACATCCGTCCTATAACTACCCCCCCTTAATTTAAAGCCATGCCCCCTCGTGCTAGATTTTTCCATCAGAGGAAAAAGGCTATCACTATCCACCCTATCTAAACCTCTAATCATCTTATATGTTTCTATAAGATCCCCTCTTAGCCGCCTTCTTTCCAGTGAAAACAACCCCAAATCCCTCAGTCTCTCCTCATAGGACCTCCCCTGCATACCAGGCAACATCCTGGTAAACCTCCTCTGCACCCTCTCCAAAGCCTCCACATCCTTCCTGTAATGTGGGGACCAGAACTGCACACAGTACTCCAAGTGCGGCCGCACCAGAGTTGTGTACAGTTGCAACATGACGCTGCGACTCCTAAATTCAATCCCCCTACCAATAAACGCCAAGACACCGTACGCCTTCTTAACAACCTTATCTACTTGATTCCCAACTTTCAGGGATCTATGTACACATACACCTAGATCCCTCTGCTCCTCCACTCTATTCAAAGTCCTCCCGTTAGCCCTATACTCAACACATCTGTTATTCCTACCGAAATGGATTACCTCACACTTCTCCGCATTAAACTCCATCCGCCACCTCGCGGCCCAGCTCTGCAACCTGTCCAAGTCACCCTGCAAACTTCGACACCCTTCCTCACAATCTACCACACCTCCGACTTTGGTGTCATCAGCAAACTTACTAATCCACCCAACTATACCCTCATCCAGATCATTAATAAAGATTACAAACAGCAGTGGCCCCAAAACAGATCCCTGAGGCACACCACTCGTAACCGAACTCCATGATGAATAATTACCATCAACCACCACCCTCTGTCTCCTATCTGCTAACCAATTCCTGATCCAAGTACCTAAATTACCACCAATCCCATACATCTGCATTTTCTGCAGAAGCATACCATGGTGAACCTTATCAAACGCCTTACTAAAATCCATATATACCACGTCAACTGCCTTACCCCCATCCACCTCTTTGGTCACCTTCTCAAAGAACTCAATAAGGTTAGTAAGGCACGACCTTCCCGCTACAAAACCATGCTATCTCTAATCAATTCATTACTCTCCAAATAACTATAAATCCTATCCCTAATAATTCTTTCTAAAACCTTGCCCACTACAGAAGTAAGACTCACTGGTCTGTAATTCCCAGGGAAGTCTCTGCTCCCCTTCTTAAACAATGGGACAACATTCGCTGTCCTCCAATCTTCCGGTACTATACCAGAGACCAACGACGACCTGAAGATCAGAGCCAGTGGCTCTGCAATCACCTCTCTTGCCTCCCATAGAATCCTAGGGTAAATCCCGTCTGGACCAGGGGACTTATCTATTTTCAACCCATCTAGAATATCCAACACATCCTCTGTATCAACTACAATACTTTCTATTTTACACCCCTTCACCCCAGTGACCTCCTCAGCTACATTCATATCGTCCTGCGTGAACACCGAAGAGAAATAATGGTTCAATGCCTCTCCAATCTCTTCCGGTTCCACACACAACTTCCCCCTACTGTCTGTAACTGGCCCTAATCTTGCCCTAACCAACCTTCTGTTCTTGACATATCTATAGAACGCCTTAGGATTCTCCTTAATCCTATCAGCCAAAGTCATCTCATGCCCTCTTCTAGCCCTTCTTAACTCCCTCTTCAACTCCCTCCTAGCCAATCTAAAGCTTTCTACTGCACTACCCGAGCCCTCAAGCCTCATCCGAACATAAGCTTCCTTCTTCTTCCTAACCAACAAATCAACTTTTTTTGTGCACCACGGTTCCCTAGCCCTACCAATTCCTCCTTGCCTGACAGGGACATACCTATCACAGACCCACAGTAGCTGCTCCTTGAAAAAACTCCACATTTCAGACGTTCCTAGTCCCTGTAATCTCCTAGTCCAACCAATGCTTCCTAATTCTCTCCTAATGGCCTCATAATTACCCTTCCCCCAGCTAAAACTACTGACCCGAGGTTCATGCCTATCCCTTTCCATCACTAAGGTGAACGTAACCGAATTGTGGTCACTATCACCAAAAAGCACACCAACTTCCAAGTCTAGCACCTGGTCTGGCTCATTTCCCAGCACCAAGTCCAATATAGCCTCACCTCTAGTTGGCCTATCTACATATTGAGTCAAAAAACCTTCCTGCACACTTTGAACAAAAACTGACCCCTCTAACGAGCTAGAGCTATAGCAATTCCAATCAATATTAGTAAAGTTAAAATCCCCCATAACAATTACCCTATTACTTTCACTCCTAACCAGGATTGTCTCTGCAATCCTTTCCTCAACCTCTCTAGAACTTTTTGGAGGTCTATAAAAGACTCCCAACAGGGTGACCTCTCCTCTCCTATTTCTAATTTCTGCCCATACTACCTCAACAGACAAGTCCTCATTAAACTTCCTCTCTGACACTGTGATATAGTCCTTGACCAATAATGCTACTCCACCCCCCCTTCTACCTCCTTCTCTACTCCGACTAAAGCACTTGTACCCCGGCACCTGCAACAACCATTCCTGACCCTGCTCTATCCACGTCTCTGAAATGGCCACAACATCAAAGTCCCAGGTACTGGTCCACGCTGCAAGTTCATCCACTTTATTGCGAATACTCCTCGCGTTAAAGTATATACATTTCAAACCTCGCTCCGCCCCACCCCCACAATGCCGTGCATTGCAGTCCCCATCTATGCCCCCCTCACTTTCACCCCCTCTACCCAGGATCCCACCCCCCCTCTGAATCAGTTTAAACCACTCCGCATAACCTTCACAAATTTACCCCCCAGGATATTTGTTCCCCTCTGGTTCAGATGTATACCATCACTCTTATAGAGATCCCATCTTCCCCAGAATGAGCCCCAATTGCTCAAGTAATCAAACCCCTCCCTCCTGCACCATCCCCTCAGCCACAAGTTCAAACTTTCCCTCTCCCTATTCCTCTCTAAACTATCCCGTGGCACAGGCAAGAGTCCAGAGATAACCACTCTGTTTGACTTGGCCTTTAGTTTCCATCCCAACTCCATGAAACTCTGCTTAATATCCCCTTCCCTTAGCCTCCCTATGTCATGTGTCCCCACATGAATTATAACTTGGGGTTGATCACCCTCTCCCCTAAGAGTCTTGAATATCCTCTCTGACACATCCCGGACCCCAGCCCCTGGTAGGCAACACACCAGCCCTGAATCCCTACCCTTACTACCAACTCTCCTATCCGTCCCTTTAACTGTAGAGTCCCCAATCACGAGGCCCAATCTCTTGCATCCCCTAGACACCTGAGCTTTTACAATAGGCTCACCCCCAGAGTCCTGCTCCCTTTGGCTATCCCCAGTTGATGCTTCCTCAACTGTAGCCTCCAGGACCGAAAACCTACTTTGGAGGGGAACAGCCCCAGGGGATTCTCCTCCCACATGCTTCTTTCCCCTCCTCTTGACATTGACCCAAGACTGATTACTAGGAGTGACTATTTCCTTAAAACTCCTATCAATGTCTCTCTCTGCCTCACGAATTATGCGGAGCTCATCTAATACCACCTCCAGCTCCTTAACACGCTCCTCCAGAAGCTTCAATCTAAGACACTTCCTACAAGTAAAATCCCCTGAAACACTACTGGAGTCCCTCACCACATACATCCCACAGGAGATGCAGCACACTGCCTGAACTGCCATCCTTGAAACAGGTAACAGCAAAGAAAAAGTAAAAAATATAAAAAAAAAACTTCCCCACAGCCAACCTGTAATAAGCAGCCAACCTGTAATAACAATAATGGACAACCAATCTCAGCTGCTCTTTCAGCACAACAGTGACTTTGGGCTTGAAGGTATGGCTTCTGCTCTGCCAAAGACCACAAGAAACTACAAAAGGTCATGAATGTAGCCCAATCCATCTCGCAAACCAGCCTCCCATCCATTGACTCTGTCTACACTTCCTGCTGCCTCAGCAAAGCAACTAGCATAATTAAAGACCCCACACACGCCAGACGTTCTCGCTTCCATCTTCTTCCGTCAAAAAAAGATACAGAAGTCTGAGGTCATGTATCAACTGACTCAAGAACAGCCTCTTCCCTGCTGCTGTCAGACTTTTGAATGGACCTACCTTGCATTAAGTTGATCTTTCTCCGCATCCTAGCTATAATTGTAACACTACATTCTGCACTCTCTCGTTTCCTTCTCTATGAACAGTGTGCTCTGTAGCGCGTGCAAGAAAAAATACTTTTTACTGTATGTTAATACGTGACAATACATCAAATCAAACACGTTTAGATATTAGATGCCAGAGAAGCATTCTTTTTCCTTTTTTTTACACCCAATTCTTTTCCGATTTATTGTTACAACTGATGTAAAATTCTCACAATCCCTGCCTCTCAAAGACTCTTCAGATCCAATTATCCAGGATTGTCTGATATTTCAAAACATCTGCCTGACTTGCAGTTTGATGAATCTACTGGAATTTCCAGTTGAAGATGTTGGGCCTAAGATACTACCCTGAGGAACTCCGGTGTTGACCAGGTTAAGAATATCTTTCATCACTTTGTTGATGATCAGAGTAGACTGATGGGTGGTAATTGGCCAGGTTGGATTTATCCTGCTTTTTGTGTATGGGGCATACCTGTACAATTTTCCACCTTGTTGGGTGGATGCCAATATTGTAGCCATACTGAACAGCTTTGCTAGGGGCAGAACCAGTTCTGGCACACAAATTTTCAGTACTATTGCCAGAATGTTGTCAGGGCCCATTGCCTTTGCAGTAGCAGTGTTTTTTGTTGATATCATGTGGAGCAAATCAAATTGTGATGCTGGAGACCTCAGGAAGAGATTGAGACGGATCACCCACTTGGCTTCAACTTTGGCTATTAACATTCATGTGCTGGGCTCCTCCATCATTGAGGGTGGGGTATTTGTGGAGCATTTTTGTCCAATGACTTGTTAATTATCCAACACCATTCATGACTGGATGTGAGCAAGCTGCACAGCTTGAATCTGTTGGTTGTAGATCACTTAGTTCTATCACATGATTGTTCTGTATGGTAGCTTCACCAGGCTGATACATCATTTTTATATATACGTGGTGTTGCTCCTAACATGCCCTCCTGCACTCTCCATTGAAGCAGGGTTGATAGCACGTTGGTAACTGTACAGCACGGGATATGCTGGGCCATGAGGTTACAGATTGTAGTTGGCTACAGTTCTGATGCTGCTGAGAGCCCACAGTGCCCCATCGATGTTCAAAATCTGTCCCATTTAGCAGTACTGCACAGCACAATGAAGGACATCTCCATGTACAAGTCTCCACAAGGACTGTGTAGTGGTTACTCCTAATAACACTGTGATGGGCTGCTGTTCACCCCCATGTGCCCCACTAAAACTGGAAGCATTCAAGATGGATTAGGTTGAATGTTTGGAATTATAGCACTTTTACTTCATTTTTTTGCATTTAAAATTCCCCTCAATGAATTTTTCCACTGCGTCAAGCAGAATTATTTCAGTTAAAAAACTGACCATCTGAAGTGCAAAACTTTATTCAAGGGCCTTGCGTGAGTGCGGTAAGGGAGGGAACATAGTGCATTATCGCTAATCCACATACATTGCTAGCAAAGGCTAGGGATAAAAATCATCTTGTATAACAATTAACAAAACTAAAGGAGCTATAATATTTCTTGTTTTTCCTTGTTTTGGTTTTACAGTCAAATTGGGTACCATTCCAATCCATAATATATTCTCAGAAAATTAAACAAAGTAGACCTTAGTTATTTTCTAGCAGTTTTCATATGACTATGTTAACCTTGTGCTGATCTGCTTTTTCTATATCTGTGTAATATCTTTGACTTGTTTGACAGTTGCAAGCGTCTACACAGTTTCTTATTAAAATGCTGCACCATCGCAGCTACCCTTGAGAATTAGATCAAACTAGAAATAATTAAAATGCAAATACAAATTGTGACCATTTCAGTTAGAAATCAACCCTCAGCTACTTGCAGTGCTTCCATAACCTAAAAGGCCCCCCTCCACCTCATTCATAGGATGTGGGCACCACTGGCAAAGTCAGAATTAATATTTAATTATCTTTGAACGTTGCATTTTTATATAGTTTCTTCCCATTTAGACACCAGGAAGGTCAACCCTGATGCTGCCATTGCCCGCTTTTAGTGTGAGCATGCACAGCCCACAGAACTGCAGTGAAAACAAGCTGGCAGTGGGTTTTCTATATCCTCCAATTTTGTACTTATCAGGAAATGGTTTGGGGGAAAAATAAAAGGCAGATTTTTTTTAAATGTCACATTCCTGGGGATTCACAACTTATTCATGCAAATGGAGTATCAGTGCTCGAATTTTGAACATAGTTTTTGCACATATTAGCTAGTAATTTGATTGTAAAGCTGACCAACTCAAATATCTAAACCGCATACATGCAGATACTACACCAATTATTAGGGATGTTCTGTTCTGTTGACCAGGCCATTCTTTGGGCAGCCATACTTTTAGAGCCAAATTCCAAGGCTGATTCATCAATCTTCCATCTCTAGTGTTTTGAACTCTGGCAAGGAATGAAGTAACAATGTTTAACTCTCTGTGTCAATATTTTAAGCCTTTACTGTGTCAGGTTCAGGTATTCAAACCTCCAGACACTCCAGGACAAACTAGGGGAACAGCGTAAAGAATCGTAAAGTGTTGGAGTCCATAACAGAGACACCGCCCCCATGTTAGCGACTGTGATCTTCATATACATCCATCCACTTTCAAGGATGAAAATAAAACCTCAAAATAAAACTGGAAATAGAATTGTGGGAATGTTGTGTAGATTTTATTTTCCATAATTTTGAAATACATACTATACATCAACATACAGGATAGTCTGTTTAAAATGAGCTTTGTTTTTTTTGGTGTTAATCTCAGATCAACTTCTACTCAATAAATTTAATATAAAAAGCATAATGTGCCTGTAAACATTTAACATTTTTCAAGAAACTGCATTACAAACAAATTCCATCTGTTCTCATTGGAACCTGGTGAAAGCCTGCTTACAGTAGTGTAAAATACACTAGGACAGTTGAAAGATTATCCCCTTTAATTCAAGTCTTTAAAAAATTGACTTGTAAATTAATGACTCATCAACAATACAGTATTTCTTTCATCTTTGAAAAGTCTGTTTAGCTGTGCTGTTTTTCTTTTCAAATACTGCTTTGAAGTCCAAGGGTCCACGCCATAGTTTATTTATGCACTAGACTGAAAAAAAGCTAGGATTTACATTATAATCAGATGCAGACAATCACATTGGGTCATTCCCTCCAACCACCTATAGGAGTCCAAACCTTTTATGGCAATGTCAAGACAACTCATTTACATAAGGCAATATCCCAGTTACATGGGAATATTGAACAAAGAAAGTAATATACACACCATTTGTACTTTTTTGATTCTGCCAGATGTATGCCATCATACACACCCTCTCTCCATTCCCCTCCCCTACATGTGGCTCTGACCAAATAACTTGTGTCCCAACTGTGCCATCACAATGGAGGATTTGGATTTGCCTTACAAACTTGCATATGTACTTCCTGTAGCCATCAAGACAAGCTTTCTGGATGTACACAATGCCTATAAAAAGTTGATTAAATAATAGGCTTTCATTTTTTTAAATTGTGCACAGTAACTGAAAATATTTTCCATTTGGGGGTGGGATGGAGGAAGAGAGAAACAGAGGCTGAAGCTGTTCACAGCTGCATAATTCCACTGTTATATTTATGAAAGGAATTATTTATTACAGTATCAAAGCAACAGGATGAAGAAATTACAAGCTGCAAAAAATAAAACCTGCAACTAATATCAAAACTAATTTTAAAAGCTTTATTATTAATATTGAGAGCAAGAATGTCTAAGGGAAATAGAGACCCATTAAAGACAAAAACAGTTGGCACTGTAATAGGCGCTAAAGGGCAGATTTATTAAATGAGTACTTTGTATAGATTTTCACAATAGAGGAAGAGGATAAGATACCAATGATAGAAATGAAACAATAAATCAGAAGAATCTTATTGGATTCATATGCTTAAAAAACAAAAATAAATGGCAATGAAGAAAATAATGGGACTTAGGACAGATAAATGTTCAAATGTTTTCACTCCAGGGTGTTAAAAGAATTTTTGAGAGAATTGCGTAATATTATCTTTAAAAACTCAATTTGGTAATTGTGCAGTTGTATTGGAAATTTGCCAAATTCAGTCCATTATCTAAGCGGGAAACAGAAACCAGGTAAACACATGCCTGTCATTTTAATGTTAGTTGGAAATAAGTTACTGGGATCTGTCTTTAGGGATACAACGACAATGCAATTGAATACATATGAGCTTGAATCTCTGGAATTCTCTGCCCGTTGAAGTGGTGGAGGCTACCTCACTAAATATTTTTAAGATGTGGGTTGATGGGTTTTTGATAAGAGAGGGGATTAAGGGTTATGGGGAGAGGGCGGGAATTTGGAACTGAGCCACAACAGATCAGCCATGATCTTATTGAATGACGGGGCAGGCTCGAAGGGCTAGATGGCCTACTCCTGCTCCTATTTCTTATGTTCTTATGTACCAGAAAGCTAAAATTGCTCTCTTAAGGACAAGTTATTTCTGACTAAGCTATCTAATGTTTATGAGAATGTCACGAATAAGGTAGATCTATGGAGGTTACCCATGGATTTCCAGCAGGCATTTTGAGAAGATTCCACAAAAAAGATAGTAAAACTAGAGTACACAGAATTGGAATGAGTCTTTTAACTAGTGTTGGAAATTGGTAGGGAAATAGTAAACAGAGAGTGGAATAAAAGGTAGGTAACTGAGAGGATGTGACAAGTGATAACTCTCAGACTACTCAATCCATCCCAAATGATAGATTCAGCATCTGGGTTTAGTTCTGCAGATCCATATTTTCATCATATCTATTCATGACATGAAAGGATGGAGTTGTGTCTCAAGTTGAAAGATAATATTAAGTTAGGAGGGTCAGCAACACATGCAAATAGGAAGTTAAAAAGGGATATAACATGATTGAGTAGTCAAAACAATTTCAAATGGCGTTTGACATGGAAAAGTGCAAAATAATTCACTTTGGGCCCAAGAACCATAAATTGTGATATTTCAAATTCAAGGAAGGTCAAGAACACAAATCATTAAAAGTCAGTAGATGAATACAACAGGCAGTCAAAAGATCTAATGAAATGTTTTCCTTTATCACGAGGAGTTGGAGTTTAAGTAAAAGAGTTGTATACAGCCTTGATCAGACCTCATTGGAGTACTCCATTCATTTCTGAGTACTCCATTTCAGCAAGGTTAGCATGACTTGAGAGTTGCAATAAAAATTCCCAGAGTGATAGCAGGGGTTAAGAATGTCAAATTGTCTAAACTTGGTTTGTATATCCTTGAGTATAAAAAATAAGTGCTGATCCAATTGAGATGCTTCAAAAATTAAAAAGATTTGACAGTTTCTCTACATCTACTGTTTCCTCCAGTGGATGATATCAAAAGCAATCTTAAAATTAGAGCAAGGTCATTATGCAAGGATATGGAGCCAAGGCAAATACTTGGCACTGAAGCATTGATCAACCAAGCTCTTAATTGAATGGAAGAGAAGGCTTGAGGATCTGAATCATCTATTTTCTAATGGAATGAATATTCAACAAAGTAACTACAACAATCAGAAATGGAAAGTTGACAGTACTTGTACTTTAACAAAAAATGCTTTGAATAACATATTATTCTCCTGAGAGAAGGTTGTATGGTGCAGTGGGTGGCACTCTATCTCTGAAGCAGAAGCTCTGGGTTCATAATTCCACTCCAGGACTTGATGGCTACAGAAGGTGCATTCATAACATGGCCAAACAGGTTGAATATCAACCTGCAATTCCTTCCAATATGTCAGAAAGAGGGAGAGGATTTCCTGGTCAGTGAAAACAATGTTGTAGCTGTGGCGCAACAGCCTCCCCACGTTAAAAACCTCCATGCAGGTTCTCGCCAAGGCTGTAGTCCTAGGCTAGCATCCTCCTCATTGTGAGTGACTACCAGACAGGGAGAGCTCCTTGAGTGCAATGCACACAAGTAGCCTGGGCCATGGCTGTGATGTCAACTGTTGAAATGGAAAAGTGTTTAAGAGACACAGTTCCTTTAAATCACTGCCCTTGTACTCCCTGTGGAAAAGTGGTCTCTAAGTAGATACATGGCAAAATCAATTGGAGGATATGGCATTTTAAGACATACATGTCAACAAATGTGTATAAATTACATTGATAGGATATTGGCATAGGAAACTAATAATTGGGATCTTGCCCGACAGATCGACAATTAGAACATCTCCACGTTTAAACTAACATGAGGCATTGTAGAATTATTCTGAAACCTCCATAAGCAAAGAAATTATGGGGAAAAGAGAGTATTGCAAATTATTTTTTGAGTAAATGTTGGAGCAACAAAACATTTTAATTATTTAGGTAGAGATTTGCCTTTCCCAATTTAGCTGTTCTTTCCTCTCCAGATGCGACGTACCATTCATCACTCCAGGCTGACAAGGAAAGCAGTTGCTCCACTGAAGCAGCTGTCTAACTGAGCAAGTCTCTGTGGCCTGCAACGGCTCACCTGCTGAGCTATGCTTCCTGTCTGAGGGGAAACAACTAATTCCTGCCCCAGTGAAAACAACCACAGTCAACTGCATGAGAAACAACAGATGCTAATGCAAATCCTGCAGGACAACATTTGGTGACTACCCTGTCTGATAGTAATTTTAGTCCAAACAATGAAAAAAGATAGGCACAACTGTGGAATCATGCAGCTTTAGGATAACTTCCTTTTTTATTATTTGCACAGGATCAACAATTGCACTAATACCCTGAAATTCTTTATACTTTTGATAAGAATTTGAGTAGGTTTTTCATACCAAAATATTATGGTTAAAATGTTTTCAGATGTGGATGAAACAACTGAGTATTTTCAACATTTTGATGTCCATTTTTAAAAAAATGCAGTAAGTTTTATGCAAGAATGTTGATTCTAGTTTCAATTTTGCTTTCAATAATATCTGTTGAATTAGGCCGCTTAATACTGAACCACAAGGTGGCATCCATGCGTGACGCAAGCAGTTAAATACTGCACACAGCCGCAACTGGACTAGGTACAAACTGGCCAGTGCCATAAACCACAGTTGTACTGCTAAGAGGGGACAGCAGTCAAAACATTACTCTCAGCTCAGGTGCTCAGCTATTGAGTGGAAACGGGACAGAATTGTATGAGAATGGTGAACACAGAGTTCATATAGTTTTAATTTAGATACTTGGGCCAGAATTTTCTGGTCATTGTGGCCAGCGAGAACGGAGAAGTTGGCTAAATCTCCACTTGCTGCAGTGGAACTGAAGAATCCTAGCTGCAGGTGAGGTTGGAGAATGCGGCCCTTGGCTCCATTTTCCCTTCACATACATTTGAAGGAAAAAGTCTCTTTTGCAATATTTACTTGACATGGGATTTGTGAAGAAAGAAGAAAATATAGTTGCGCTGTTAATTCCCTCAGATTCATCAAAACTGCCAAAAAGAAAACCAGGCTAGAAACTATGCAGCTCAATGAAAGCACCAAAAATGGTTTAAACTCAAGGCACTATGACAAGTTAACTCAAGAGTAAGTAAAAATTACACAAGAGGCATTCAAAATTAAGTAAATAAGCTTAGACTTTGATATACTTCTACAACATTCACCTTGAAAATAGGACCGACCACCCAGGTGAGAATCTGTATCAGATTAAAGCAGTGCAAAAGCATTCAATAAACTAAAAAAAAATACATACATACACAGAAAACAAAAAGTGCATTACTTTAAGTCATTATGAATGTGCTGTGTATCGTGCAATATCTTTAAACCAAAAGTTTCTTTAAAAAAAAAGAGCAAATTCTTATTTCACTGGCTCTCTGTACTCAAAGTGTGAACATCTTTAAATTCTTAACAAATTACTTAATGAGGACCTTATCATTGACCTTTGGCCAAGTCATTTAAAGAATCAGAGCGCACAGTGAAACCATTACAAAAGTAGAAGGGAAATGTAAAGCTGAGACTAGAACCAAACGCACAGTAAAAACAGCAGCAACACAATCCTGCTATGTAAGTCAATCGCTGTACACATGGGAAAGCCCGTAACCCACTACATCAAGACATTAATTTCACAATGACTGTACACAGTTCCAGGAAGTGCCAGGTCTACTCACATTTCTGGGAAAAGCACAATTTTCTCGCAGCAATATATCTTGCGCTCAAACTCAATACCCGTCATGCAGTAACTTGAAGTACCCAAAACTGCTAGCAGCATGGTTTAAAATGTTTTTTTTGACTACTAGTGCAATGTCTCGATTCCGAAATCTGCTAGCAAACACCACTGTTAACATAAGTGGTGTGCGTGATCCTCCTTTACCTCCTGAACACACTGTTTCCAGATGTAACATTTATTTCCTTGTAAATCATCATCTCTGGTTTCTTTCTTACTTTTCTGACTGTCAACAGTAAAACACTAGATTTTGTTTGAAAAAAAAAACCACCATTTAATTTACTAATAAATGCTGCAGCAGGGAATTAACTCCCTGATACCCAGACTGCCTCTGCCTAGCAAGTTCAGGTTGCTCCCAGTATTTGCGGAGATCAGCATATTGGCTCTATTTTGGAGTTCTGGGTGACCAGACAGCACACGGCTACGGATCCTAGTTAAAGTTACCCCTGTCAACTTGCAGTTGCTGTAAACACATCACTGAATAGTAGCAACAGTCCATAGCTCTGGGCAAACATCGCAAAGCCCTTGCTGCTATAAACTGGCCTTCCAAAATAATTGCAGTCCCTAAAGAAAGTGGAAAACTACCCACATCTGGGTCACGTGCAGGTCCATTGCATTTCCTGAGACTTACTAGAAGCCTACTTCAACCAAAGTAGTAAAAAAATCTTTACACCATGCTGTAATTTTTTTGTGTGCGAAGATGTTTGTCAAAATAAAATTAGAAAACAGAAATCTTAACTCTTTCGGTTTATCTAGCACAAATTAATGTAAATGCTTATTCAATAGTTTATTGAACATCGTGATGGTACACCATATCAAAACACCTTGACAAACAAAAGGGAGCATCTTTCTCCAGCTGTTATAAATACAACAGCCTGAACATTCAGGCTACAGAACAAGCTGAAGTAAAATTGATACCTTTAACAGCAGGACAGATTCACTAGTCTCTAGAGGAAATTGCAGCCATAAAAATCCCACAAGGGCCTTGGGTGGAGGGCAAAGAGAGATTTTTAACTGTCTCTTTAGACTGCTTGTGTCATTTTGTAGCACTGAGCCTGAGAGCTCAAGAAGACAGAATTCCAGGTTTAAATGTTAGTGCAGAGAGAGCGCTTCTGGCAGAAAATTGTCGACAAGGAACAGATCCTTTCGATACAAGAGGGAGGTCTGTTTCTGTTAAATTTTTGGCAACATCTGTCACAAAGTGGGATGGAAAAAACCAGGAGTGTGCTCGTGTCTGTACACACATCAGCAAGAACACGCTGGCTACACTGAACACTGTGTAAACACATCATGGACACAACTACAAGCCCACGGACACTCAACGCTTTACATTCTGGCATTTTCAGAACTTGGTCAACATATGTGAAATTCCACTCTCCTTTGCTTTTATAACCTGTTGTGGTTGCCACCTTGAAATCACATCCCAGAGACGAGACTTTGCACAGCACTCTCAAACCCAAAAAGCAATCATGCTCTATTTGGCTAGTCCTTTTTTCCCCTTTTTTCTGTACAGTCTTTTCAAATAGAATCAGTCGTTCCATTATTCTGGGGCTGATCTGATCGATCTACCAGCTGGTGATCTTCCCATACTTCCTTCTTTATCCAAGTTTGGGATGCAGAAATATCATTTGGTGCTTTTTGTTTCTCTTGTTCCAAAACTGGTTGCTGGAATTCAGTCTAAAGGTAAACTTCCGAGAGTATCAGATTCTTAACCTCCACGTAAGGGTTTAGCCAAAGTGAGCAAGTGCCCTATAGGAGAAAAAAAACAAAGTCAAAGCTTGCTACATACTACTCAGAAACTGTGACCTACGTTAAACTAACATATTTCCTCTCAGAGACATTTTGCAGCTAGCTTTGTTTAAAATGGCTACAAAAATACAATTTAAAAAGCATCATATACTTTAAGAAATTACAATTTCTACCTGTTGCTCGATTCAAAAAATAGTTTGAGGATATTAGAACAGACTTTAAAGGCACAGTAACATAGGAGATAGTTGTACCTTTGATCTAGATTCTCCTGCAACTACAAGATCGATGATGTAGACGGCAAACTTGACCATTTAGCCAGCCAATCTCATTATAGATAGTGTATTCTTTGTGTTGATGCTTCAACTGGATAACATGAGCTCTTGTGATGCAATGGGTAGCATCCCTACCTCTGGGCCAGTGGACTTGGGTTCAAGTCCCACTTCAGGATTTGATGGTCATGAAAAAAGCATGTGTAGCATGGCCAAACAGGGCAATCATGAGCCTGCAAGTTCTTCCATGTTGCTCGACGATAGGCACTCTTTGCTGTCACTAAGTGTTCACATGAAACAAACAGCCAGTTAATGCATCAATGTAAAGAATACACTATCTACAATGAGATTGGCTGGCTAATTGGTCAAGTGTTCCGTCTACATCATTGATTCATGTGAATGCACTAAAATATAAATCCAGTTATCTCCAACTCAGAGAATAAGTAAAACAACCTAGATTTGTACCCATCTTGGAAAAAAAAATCGTTGTTTATTGTCACTTCTAAGTGGTACAAGCATCACCTTAAACACCACCGCAGTCTAGGCAGAACTTTCCAACACAAAATGTAATTTGGACAAAGTTAAATAATTACAAAACATTATAGCTAAAATAACAAAGTTAGGAATTTAAAGTATCAACTTAACATTTCTTTTATCCAGATTCTGAATTTATTCTACTAGAGATTAGACTGTTCATCAGCTTTTGCTGCAACCTCCTCACTGTTCCCTCAATAATGGAAAAAAAACCCATTGTTAAAAAAGCTTCTTATTTGACCCTCAACAAATACTGAATGTGTCTTTGAAAATCAAATCCTAGGATCATAGCGTGGTTATGCACAGCAGGAGGCCATTCAGCTATTGTGGTCATGCTGGCTCTCTCCAAGAGTAATTCAGCCCATCTCTCAATCCTACCCTTTTCCTGTAGCCCTGCAAACCTCCTCGCTTCAGGAGTTTATCAAAATTCCTTTGGAAATCTGCCTTCACCACACTCTCAGGCACTGTATTCTACAAGTCACTTCTTTTCACTCAGTTACCACTAACAGGTCAGTGTACCTTTAGATTTTATGTGGAGATTTTGGCAAATTTTTTTTTATTAGTTCCACCAAGCTAACAATGGAAAGCAAAGTAATAGATCACACCACATCCAGGCACTGGCCAGACTGGGCTGGTCTTATGATGAGCAACGGAGGAAGACTACCATTGCATTTACTATGGATTTTCTATGGGGTTTTCTCGAGCATGTTTTTTTCAAACAACGAAGTTAGAGACATTAACTTGTCTTTCTCCTTCACATGCTGTGTGACATTCTCTGCCTTTTGTGCATGACTAACTGCAAATGTGATGTTTTAAAATGTAAATTAAGTATGGATAATTAATAACTACTTACCAACCACTTGACAGACAGGATTTATTTAGGAAAAAAAAAATCACTGCAATGTTTCTCATTTTTCAACAATTTCATTTTGAGTGCACAGGAAACATATGTTCAGGGTCTTACATTTATACATCACTCCTCTTAGCAAAATGTGTCTTTATATAGAGGCAGACACTGAACAGAAAATGACTGAACATAATGGAGTAATATTTGAAGAGAAAGCACATTAGAAAAAATATCAAGCAGCTGAGAATCGCAATGGGCAGAGATACGGTGACTGAAAGATAGGACTTAAGAACATAAGAAATAGGAGCAGGAGTAGGCCATCTAGCCCTTCGAGCCTGCCCCGCCATTCAATAAGATCATGGCTGATCTGTCGTGGCTCAGTTCCACGTTCCCGCCCTCTCCCCATAACCCTTCATCCCCTCGCTTATCAAAAACCCATCAACCCACGCCTTAAACATATTTAGCGAGGCAGCCTCCACTACTTCAACGGGCAGAGAATTCCAGAGGTTCACCACCCTTTGAGTGAAGAAGTTCCTCCTCAACTCCGTTCTAAACCGCGCCCCCCCCCCCTTTATCTTGAGGCTGTGCCCTCTTGTCCTACTGTCCTTTCTGAGCGGGAAGAGCCTCTCCACCTCCATCCTATCCATCCCATTCATCATCTTATACGTCTCAATGAGATCTCCCCTCATTCTTCTAAACTCTAGCGAGTACAAGCCTAGTTTATTCAGCCTCTCCTCATAGCTCAAGCCCCTCAACTCCAGTATCAGCCTAGTAAACCTCCTCTGCACTCCCTCCAAGGCCAAAATATCCTTGCGTAAGTACGGCGACCAAAACTGCACACAGTACTCCAGCTGCGGCCTCACCAATGCCCTATACAGCCGCAGCAAGACCTCCCTACTTTTATATTCAATCCCCTTCGCTATGAAGGCCAGCATCCCATTCGCCTTCCTGACCACCTGCTGCACCTGCAGGCTGGGTTTTTGCGACTCATGTACAAGGACCCCGAGGTCCCTCTGCACCGTCGCCTGCTGCAGTCTTTCGCCACCTAAGTAATAGTCCTTCCTACCATTATTCCTACCAAAGTGGACCATCTCGCACTTGCCAACATTAAATTCCATTTGCCATTTCCTGGCCCATTCACCCAGCCTATCTAGATCCTTCTGCAGACTCTCCACACCCTCCGCGCAATTTGCCGTTCCACCAATCTTGGTGTCATCAGCAAATTTCAACACCATACGCTCGGTTCCCTCCTCCAGATCATCTATATAAATGGTAAATAGCTGAGGCCCCAGCACCAACCCCTGGGGCACTCCACTAGTCACCAACCGCCAATCCGAATAGCACCCATTAACCCCCACTCTCTGCCTCCTATTTGACAACCAATCCTCTATCCACGCTAACACCCTACCCCCAACTCCATGCCCCCTTACCTTCTGCAATAACCTCTTGTGAGGTACCTTGTCAAACGCCTTCTGAAAATCAAGACAGACCACATCCACCGGCTCTCCTCTATCCACCGCCCTAGACACATCCTCATAGAACTCCAATAAATTTGTCAGACACGACTTCCCCTTAACGAAACCGTGCTGCGTCTGCTCTATCAAGCAATTCCCCTCAAGATGCTTCGCTATTTCCTCCTTGATGACAGATTCTAACATTTTACCTACAACAGACATTAAACTAACCGGCCTATAATTCCCTGCCTTTTGCCTGGCACCCTTCTTAAACAACGGCGTTAACATTAGCCGCTTTCCAATCTTCTGGCACTTTCCCGGAATCCAGCGATGTTTGGAAAATAACCACCAAGGCACCCACTATCACCTCCGCCATTTCTTTCAGAACCCTCGGATGCATTCTATCCGGTCCTGGGGACTTGTCCACAATCAGTCCCTCCAGTCTGTCGAGCACCGCCTCTCTAGTAACAATAATGTCATTGAGACCCTCCAGTCCTACCACCTTTCCATCGCTAACACCCGGCAAATTATTCACATCCTCCTCCGTGAAGACCGAAACAAAAAAGTTATTCAAGACCTCAGCCATTTCCCCATCCCCTACCATTAAGTCCCCCCTCTCATCCTCTAAGGGTTCAACGTTCACCCTAGCCAGCCTCCTTTTTATATATTTATAAAAACTCTTGCTATCCTTTTTTATATTAAGTGCTAGCCCAGCTTCGTAGTTTCTCCTACCCTTCTTTATCAACTTCTTTGTCAATCTTTGACTTGACAGAGGAACAGAAATAATTGGGAAGCACCCACTAATTCAGGCCCCGAGAAATGGAGAGTATGGGTCAGCATGAGATTTGCCAGATAAATTGAACCATTGAAAGGATTTGAAAATGAGAGTCTAGATTTACTGGAGCCCAAAGTGCTTGAGGAGGAGTGAATAATGGGAGTGTAGGAGAATAAGTTAAAAGCTGTAGAGGATCGGAAAATATTTAATTCAAAGATTCAAATCACAATCTAGAGAAGTACAGAATTCGGCTCATTAATTGCCTTTAGTCAACTTATCCAAAGTGAACTGCATTGGAAATGAGCACGCATTTGAATGATGAGGTTTCTTTGAAAAATGAGATTTCTTCTAATTAAACCTTGTTTTCTCACCCTTTTCTCCACAAAGTTGACATAATAGGCTGCTGATTCACAGATCTCAAATGAAGTACGTGTGAGGACAAGAGTCACTATTCCAATGTTCATCTACCACCCATTCTCAAACTAGCTGCTCAGTGCCACCTCAAGGTGGCAGCATTTAAATTCAGATCTCAGTATGAGGATGGCAGAACATTCAAACCTGTAAGTGAGTCTGCCTTCACATTCAGTACGTTCAATCAGCACTGCCAGCTTAACATTCACTTTGATTTGATTTGGAAGAACAGTGGTGAAGAACTCTTTTAAAATCGCCATCAAGGAATAAATGGGGGTACAAAGACAATAGTGTGGAGGACATAACTCAAGGTGTATAGATGTGTGAAATACTGCAGTTCTGTAATCATCCATGTGTTCTTAATCAATCAATACTGGTTTCCTATTAGCAATTCACAAAGCGATCCATCCAGATACAATGTCGACAGCACTTAGACCAAGTAGATCATCTGCTTCTGCAGAATTCTAGCCAGATAGGAATACACTGAGCAAATATATTCTTCAATGCATAAATTGTAGCTAATTCACATTAGTCTGAATTAACAAAATAGAAAACGTTATTTCATACGACATGGACCATTGTTCCCTCACAAAGGTTCCCAAACTGGTTGCACACAAGTTTGCCTTTTAAAGTTAACTGTGCTCATCTAAACAAGTTAGCCAAGCACTACAAAAAAAATTAGAGGGTGCGTTACTGTGTGCATCTCTCTTGCGCCCTCATTATATCATTTGGTGCAAACTGACAGTGAGAGCTGTGCAAGGAATTAATAGTACCAAGCAATCAATAGAGCAAGCCATTAACTGACTGACCCAACTGAATGCAGCACATAGCCTATTAAGTTTCAAATGCTGCAGCAAACATTTTAGGGGTTTGATGATTCATTGCAATTTTCATCAAGTGTTACACTGATTTACAAAACTAATTTCTGCACTGATAAAAATGGTGAGAATTGATACTTAAGGCATTATGAATCACCAGAAAAGCCCAAAGCCAAGAGCCATTGCAAAAAAATTAATTTACAATCTGTTTAGATATACTTAAAAATCAGATATCCCCCCTTAAGTCCCCTCCAACCTGCTCCATCCCCAGATTTTGGTCATTTTAATTTAGTTTGACAAGATACAAATCTTGTTTGGTTTTGGAGTCATACTCAAGTTATTGGGCTATTTCTAACATATTGGCAGTAATTTTAACCACAGAATTGGGTGGGTTTGAGCTGG
Organism: Carcharhinus amblyrhynchos; assembly: GCF_965287045.1. Classification (NCBI taxonomy): domain Eukaryota; kingdom Metazoa; phylum Chordata; class Chondrichthyes; order Carcharhiniformes; family Carcharhinidae; genus Carcharhinus; species Carcharhinus amblyrhynchos. The sequence continues at coordinate 49,967,446 of NC_137327.1, forward strand.
ATGGGATGTTCAAAATCTGAAACATAACCCCAGCCTGTCTACCTTTGTTTTAATGGGGGTGGAACAGCAGCAGGAAGCGGGTTAGTTATTTAGATAAATAATGAGGATGCATGTCTCATATTAAACTTCCAAGTTTAATCTTGGCCATTTGTACTTCTCTGGCTTCAAGAAAACCCAGCAGTCAAAAGGAGGCGAGGACAGCCTTGTGGAAGTAGGGTGCAAAGTGGAAGTAGGGTGCAAAGTAGGAGTAGTACCATACCGGACTGCACAGTAGCAGAGTGGTTAGTGCTGCTGCTTCACAGCTCCAGGGAATTGAGTTTGATTCCCGGCTCGCTGTCTGTGTGGAGTTTGCACGTTCTCCTCATGTCTGCATGGGTTTCTTCTGGTACTCTGGTTTTCTCCCACAGTCCAAAGATGTGCGGGTTAGGTTGATTGGCCATGCTAAAAAATTGTCCCTTAGTGTCCTGAGGTGCTTAGGTTAGAGGGATCAGTGGGTAAAATATGTAGGGATATGGGGGTAGGGCCTGGGTGGGATTGTGTTCGGTGCAGACTCAATGGGCCAAAGGCCTCTTCCTGCATTGTAGGGTTCTGTGATTCTATGATTCAAAAAGTATTTACATGGATGTTACCAGGACTGGAAGTTTTGAATTATAAGGAGAAGCTGGATAGGCTGGGCCTCTTTTTTTACCTGAAGCATAGGAGGATGAGGAGTGATCTTATAGAGGATTATAAAATCATGGGGGGCATAAATAAGGTGAATAGTCAAGGTCTTTCCCCCAGGATAGGGCAATTCAAACCTAGAGGGTACAGGTTAAAGGTGAGAGGAGAAAGATTTAAAAGGGATTGAAGAGGCAACTTTTTCACACAGAGGGTGGTGTGTATATGGAATGAGCTGTGAAAGGAGGTGGTAGACATGGATGCAATAACAACATTCAAAAGACATTTGGACAGGTACATGGATAGGAAGAGTTTAGAGGAATATGGGCCAAACACAGGTAAATGGGACTAGTTCAGTTCAGGAAACCTGGTTGGCATGGATGAGTTGGGCTGAAAGGCCTGTTTTTGTGCTGTTTATTTCTAGACTCTAAACCCCTGTGCCAATACTGGCTATGGGGGAAAATCTATTTTTGACAAATTATCCTAGCAGCCCAGGCATTTTTATACTTTTCTTAAAGTCTTTACAAGCCCCGTGGTAACACTAATTCAGTATTAAAGAACCTTCTAGGTATTGACATGGTCATTTCCAAGTTAGGAGTCAAAAGCAGTGCTTACCCACAAGACGTTGTTTGAGGATTATTTGAGTAAAGCAAATAAATGTTCAGTTGTTGATATATTATACTGCTGGCAAGCATGAACTTTTTTTCTTCATGTTTTGTCAATTGTAACTAATCTCATGTCAGTCATAATCCAAACCAGCACTTCCCAAGCTTGCTCAAATGTCACCTTCAGGAAAGCATCCTTTCATTTTCACTGGGTCGTTTGGGAAAATATTGGTAAACTGAACAGTTTTTTTTGTCATGTCATGACAGTGCAAAGTTTAATTTACAAATCTGTCGTCATACCTTTAACAGAAGGCTATAAGCAGCTGCAGGCCAGGAGAGGTCAGTCTGAAGGGTGTTCTGGACATGATCTGTTCACTTCAAACCATGAATCTATACAGCTGAGGGGAAGAAAGAAAATTTGAATAATTTAAAATGTACAGATCTAACAAATAAATCATAGTCATAAATTTCTTCAGTAATGGACAGTGTGCAATATGCTGCAATAAATACTGGAACTGGCATTTAACACAACTCCAGATACAAACCAAACTGCAAATAGCATGAAAAAAGTCTGATTTGGTGCCACAAAGTATATTTAGCTACCACTATCCGATTATTTAAAATAAATTTCCATCATCCTTCAGCACGACTGAATGGATAACATGTTGGAAGTTGTCACGTAGCAGTTTTATGCATGTACACGTGCTGTGATTAAACATTTTCCTTGGGGATATATATATAAAAATCACAAAAACAGCTACTCTAAGGTGGAGGATGTCAGATGCTTGGTGGGAGTTGGTTGGTCAATGGGGGAGTGCTGGAGGGATGGTCAGTACTATAATTACCCAGAAGTTAAATGTGGGCTGGAATGCTACTTCTCCACCCGCTGGAGAATCAGAGTGAGTGAAGGGCAGAGCATGGGAAGGTCCGTTGACCTCAGGCAGGATTTTATAGCTTTGGAACAAGTGAGGCTGTAAAATCCGGCCCATGATTTTAATTCTTCTCTAACTTTTCTTTGGTAACAATCAAAGTTCATGGCTTAAATCATATCTTTGAATGGTTGCAATTGGTCAACTGAAGTCTGAACCCCCCAGGCAATTATTACAAAGAACGAAGAAAATTACAGCACAGGAACAGGCCCTTCGGCCCTCCAAGCTTGCACCGACCATGCTGCCTGACTTAACTAAAACCCCCTACCTTCCGGGGACCATATCCCTCTATTCCCATCCTGTTCACGTACTCGTCAAGACGCCTCTTAAAAGTCACTACCGTATCTGCTTCCACTACCTTCCCCAGCAACAAGTTCCAGACACCCACTACTCTGTAAAAAATATCTGCCTCATACATGTCCTTTAAGTCTTGTTAGCACCTTAAACCTATGCCCCCTAGTAATTGACTCTTACACCCTGGGAAAAAACTTCTGACTATTCACTCCGTCCATGCCTCTCAATTTTGTAGGCTATCAGGTCTCCCCTCAACCTCCATCGCTCAACTGAGAGCAAACCAAGTTTCTCCAACCTCTCCTCATAGTTAATACCCTCCATACCATGCAACATCCCGGTAAATCTTCTCTGTACCCTCTCCTTCTGGTATTGTGGTGACCAGAATTAAACATTATATTCAAATGCGGCCTAAGGTTCTATAAAGCTGCAACATGACGTTCCAATGCCCCGACCAATGAAGGCAAGCATGCTGTATGCCTTCTTGACTATCTTCTCCACCTGCAATGCCACTTTCAGTGACCTGCGTACCTGTACACCCCAGATCCCTTTGCCTATCAATACTCTTAAGGGTTCTGCCATTTACTGTATATTTACTATCTCTATTAGACCTTCCAAAATGCATTATCTCACATTTGTCCGGATTAAACTCCACCTGCAATCTCTCCGCAAAATCTCCAACTGGTCTATATCCTGCTGTATCCTCTGTTGGCCCTTATCGCTATCCACAAATCCACCCATCTTTGTGTCGTCCGCAAACTTACCAATCAATCCAGTTACATTTTCCTCCAAACCATTTCAACAAACAGCAAAAGTCCCAGCACTGATTACCCGGAGATGGGGCCCAGAAGGTATGGATCGCAATTCCAATACGCATCATTTATCTTTCTAGACAGGACAGTCAACTTTTACAAGATATGGAAACCAGGTAGGGGTGTGACGGAATTGGAAACATGGCTTTAGGGCTGAGATTTATTGTGCTGCCAATGAAAACCTTAATAAGTTGTCACCACACCATGCAAAATAACAACTCATCTGATTTTGAAAGCTTGTGTGTGTGTGGCTGAAATAACTAAACACTACAACTTGAATTATCTTTATATTTCTCATAAGGATTCAACAGCTGTAGGAAAACATGAAATGAAAAAAGGCCATTTGGTTCATTCAGACCAGTGTTTTCACAATCACGTATAATACGTAATCATGGATTTCACTTAATTTAATCTCAGAAATGTCTATACAAATATCATTGATGGTTGTCAAGTGACACTTCAGAATATTTGTTCATACCCAATGCTTCTAACATAGGGAAAATGTTTGTTCATGATGGCAGTTCTCTTTTAATGACAAAGCTGCAGCAATGCATTCCACATATTACAACTCAAACTTCATTTTGAAAACAGGAAACCAGGTGACAATGCTTAATTTTAAACTTTATTTTAGAAAGTGCTGGAAAAACTCAGCATCTGTGGAAAGAAACAGAGTTCGCATTTTGAGTCTAATACGGTTCTTCTTTGAAACAATGCAAATTTTCTGATTTTAAATCAAAAGATGCTTGGCGAGAAATATTCCTCTATTTTATGGACTGGACATCTGCAGTGCAGTATTACCTATATATATATTGCATCAGTGTAGGTTTACAGATTTAGCACACTATTACGCAGGAGAGTTGTACCAACAGAGTGGTGTATTATGTAATCAGCATATGGGCAAAACCACTGATCACAGCTACTTATTGACCTATATACGCAATCCTTCAAGATTAAACCTACAAAGTAGGCTAAAAGGCAGCAAATCACAATATCATATGGCATTTAGGTAGAACATTCACATAAACGCATTTCATTGAAACCTTATTCTAACAATGGTTTAGAAAAAAGATTTTTGATGCTACCCTGTAACGTATTAAACAATCTACCATGCATGGTTTCCACAAATCCCAAAATAACTAGCCAAGTCGAGAACTGGACATGGCAGGCATTTCACCCCCATGTCCCGTTTCCCATTAGTCACTGCATTTTATGGCAGGGTCACGGCCCATGCAAATATGGAAGGCTGAGTCCCTGATCTGTGCTGGATTGGCTCTTTTCAGACATATGATGCAGGTTTATAATAGACAACTATGTGCTATTTTTTAAAAAATGTTTTCCTACATATTAATGCTAACAAATCTTTGAAGATATCTGCAATAACAGATTGTTGTGGTCTATATAAACAATGTTCTTAGTGCACAGAAATACCAGGTCAGTACAGCCAGTGTTAATCATTGGGTCCTTACTCAAGTGATGACATATTTAATTGTGACTTTGCAATTTTATCTGCAGTGACAATGCTGGTTGTGTCTCTGAAGTCAAACTCGAGAGAAAACACATGACACAAAAAGACATACTCCTCAAAAACTCGTACTCCGGGATGAAGTGGAAATGGTCAAGAGCTTCAAGTTTCTAGATGTTCAAATCACCAACAGCCTGTCTAGGTCCTTCCACGCTGATGCTACAGTTAAGAAAGCCCACCATCGCCTATACTTTGAGGAGACTAAGGAAATTTGGCATGTCAGCTACGACTCTCACTAATTTTTACAGATACATCATAGAAAGGATCCTTTCTGGATGTATCACAGCATGGTATGGCTCCTGCTCTGTCCAAAACCCCAAGAAACTACTAAGTGTTGTGAACATAGCCCAGTCCATCACGCAAGCCAGCCTCCCATCCATTGATTCTGTTTACACTTCAGAAAAGCAGCCAGCATAATCAAGGACCCCCACTCAACCTGGACATACTCTCTTCCACCTTCTTCCATCAGGAAAAAGATACAAAAATCTGAGATCACTTATCAACCAACTCAAGAACAGCTTCTTTCCTGCTGCCATCAGGCTTTTGAATGAATCTATCTTATATTAAGTTGATCTTTCTCTACAACCGAGCTACAACTGTAACACTATATTATGCATCCTCTCCGTTCCTTCTCCCCTATGTACTCTATGAATAGTATGCGTTGTCTGTACAGCACAAGAAATAACATTTTTCACTGTATCCCAATATATGTGGCAATAATAAATCAAATGAATTCCCTCCTCCGCAGAAGTTTTACTTAATGCACAATGAAATCATGGCACTTTAGGACACTCTATACAGGGCTTGCTTTAAACTAACATAGTATCAAGTGAATCTAAGCTTTCAGACTTTTGGTCTGAGTCTTTAGCTATTTTACTGTCCTATATGCAACTGAAATCAGAGCATCTTTCTGCAACCTTACACAGAATTCAAGCAATCTGACCAACTCTTGCTTTGTTTTTGGCTTAAAAGTAAAATGCATCTGATATGGGAACTATTGTTCAAGGGACACTTCATTACCTTACAAAATTTTCTCTACCTGAGGCTAAATGAATCCAAAAATTCATTCTCCCACAGGCTCTGCCTTGCACGGAGCATCAGCACCCTCCACCCATCCCTCCATCACACCAGCTGAGGTATCAGTCATTAAACACAGTTGCAATCAGTGAACACCCACAGGACATATTTAAATATACTCAAATTGGTCGTATACAAAATTATCGCTGGGAATTCAGAAGATTATCATACTTGTTCTACTTATTATTGTAACTGGGAAAAAAAATGTCACAAATCTGTGAAGTGTTATGATCCCAGCTGCTGTTGATACTGGGAAAGACAGATCTCAGAGTGAAATCTGGTTTGATAGATCCTAACTTTTTGTTTAGAAATGCAGAGATAAGTTACTGAACAAATTCATAGGAGTATGCCGATGAACTTTTAATACAAAGAATAAAACATAGAATCTATGCCATCTTTTCATGGAATCCTACAGCAAGGGAGGCCATTCCACCCATCAAGTCTGCACCAACCACAATCCCACTCAGGCCCTATCCCCATAACCCTATGCATTTACCCTAGCTAGTCCTTCTGACACTAAGGGGCAACTTAGCATGGCCAATCCATCTAACCTGCACAGCTTTGGACTGTGGGAGGAAACCGAAGCATCCAGGGAAAATCCATGCAGACACGGGGAGAATGTGCAAACTCCACACAGACAATGACCCAAGGTGGAAATCGAATCCACGTCCCCTTGTGCAGTGAGGCAGCAGTGCTAACCACTGTGCCATTAAAATAACATTTATTGAAACCAGAAAAATGAGCTATATTATAGCAAGTAAACAATTCCCACTATTTCTTTAACCCAGCAATATATTTACAGAAACATACACCAGTGAGAAGTTACTACGAGCTCAATACAAACGTTTCTTGTTGGGGAGTGGCACAGTTGCAAATGGTTTTCTTCCAGTGAATTGCTGAGCATTCACTTGATGCTTATTACCAAGCTTTTGTTGGTCCCTGAGAATAGCACTATAAACTCAAATTCTTCAATTGCAGAACAAACAAACTCAGTCTTCCAGTAGCACTTCTACTAAACAGATCACCTTTACGAGTCCTCTAATTGATAATTCAGTTAAACGTTGTAGACGTATAAGATGATGAATGGAATGGATAGGATAGAGGTGGAGAGACTCTTCCCGCTCAGAAAGGATAGTAGGACTAGGGGACACAGCCTCAAGATAAAGGGGGGGCGGTTTAGAACGGAGTTGAGGAGGAACTTCTTCACTCAAAGGGTGGTGAATCTCTGGAATTCTCTGCCTATTGAAGTGGTGGAGGCTACCTCGCTAAATATTTTTAAGACGCGGGTTGATGGGTTTTTGATAAGAGAGGGGATTAAGGGTTATGGGGAGAGGGCGGGAATGTGGAACTGAGCCACGACAGATCAGCCATGATCTTATTGAATGGCGGGGCAGGCTCGAAGGGCTAGCTGGCCTACTCCTGCTCCTATTTCTTATGTTCTTATGTTTTTCTATTCAGAGGCCTTAAAAATCCCTGCCCAGCCTCTGTTTAGTCCCCATCCAGACTCTCAGGCACCAAGATTCACAAACAAAACATTAATGAAACAGTAACCATATTTTGCTTAAATTTATATATTCTTTAGATCAAAAGTGAAACATCAGCTAAACAATCTTTTATTTCTGTGGGGTTTTTTTTAGTAAGAGCATTACCAGCTGTTAGTTAAGCTAACAGATGATGCACTTTTGAGAACCTTGTTATGGGACAGATATAAACGCAACAGAAAAGCAGCAGTGTAGGTTCACCACGATCTTCTCAGGGTCAAAGAATTTATAATTCAGAAGAAAACCTAAAAAGGTAGTACTGACTTAGCAGAGTGAGATATTTAAAGAATGATCTGATAATGGTTTAAGATTGTGAAGAGTTAAGAAAGGGTACAGAGTGAAAAATCATTTCCATTGGCCAGTGGAAAGGTAAAGAGAAGTGACAAATTTAAAATAATCTCAAGAGAAAAGGAAATTCTTTCCATGGAGGCAAGTTAGAATGTAAAATTATCTGCCAGAAACTACTATTTAGAGTTTATTGATTTCAAAAGAAAATTAGCCATTTGATGAGGAAAAGTATTGAAGGGTACGAAGAGTAAAAAAGAGGAATTTGAGAAAATGGCTCAAATGGAATTTGAGAAAAAACACCTACATGTTCTTGGTGGACTAAATGGTCAGCAGTTCCTATACTCTAACATTCTGTGATTCTTTGAAACGATGTGGAGACGCCAGCGTTGGACTGGGGTAAACACAGTAAGAAGTCTCACAACACCAGGTTAAAGTCCAACAGGTTTATTTGGTAGCAAAAGCCACTAGCTTTCAGAGTGCTGGCTGCCCCTTCGTCATGTGAGGAAGAAATGAGTGGAAATGATTTTTCACTCTGTACCCTTTCTTAACTCTTCACAATCTTAAGCCATTATCAGGTCATTCTTTAAACCTCACAAAACTCTGAAAGCTAGTGGCTTTTGCCACCAAATAAACCTGTTGGACTTCAACCTGTGTTGTGAGACTTCTTACTGTATTCATTGAAACACCAGAAACTAACCTGCTCCCAACCATCTTCAGTGTGCTTGAGCCATTTAATTCATCTTATTCTTCGATTTCCTCATTCTATGCAGGTATACCTGTCTTGCTTGGATAATCCCAGGCCTGATATTGTGAAAATAGAGATATAATCCACAAGCCTGGATCCTGCACATCTCTACAAAGTGAAGTAACAGTGATTTCTTCCCACCAATCAGCAACCAACCAACTCCCATTCCCTATCCCTACCTCCCAACACACAAAAAGACAATGTTTTGCCGAAAAATAACGAGAATGATAAATATACACATTGTCTGATGTTTGTAATCACATTTACATATCCTAGTTATATAGTACAATCTTTCTCCAGTGGCACTGTCAAAAGGTAAAGTTACAGAATTATCTACAGAACTTCTCTCTGTATCTGATTCACCTGAATAGGGCAGCGGGAAAATTCATGCAATTCATGCATTTAAATACAAGAAAGTGTTAAAATGCTAGAACTGTGAAGCTCTTTTATATGTGCAACATAGCACGCAACTCTATGCCAAATCAACATTCAGAGCCCTTAAGTATCTACTCATTTTAAATATTTCATTCAGTTCAATCCTCTGAGGGGCACACAGAATTTCATATGGCAATGGAAACATACAAGGTTAAAATGACATTTTGATCTATTCCCATCTGCCATATTTTTGGATTGATATAATCAGTGACACATGTCTACATACTCAATTCTCTAGCATACTGTGCTTTAAAAAAATTCCAGAGGGATTTTCTTGAATAATGCAGTTACTTTGGCACCGGACTGGCACAACTCCCACGGAACAAGCCATTTTAAAATGAACATAAGTTCACGATTTTATTCATTATACATTTAACCTCTCCAGTCAGAAATCCATAAACACCAGTAATTTAACATTTTTTCAGCTGAAGAGTTGCAATAATAGCTTTTGGTGTTGCGAGTTCTCCCTCCCCCTGCAGCAACGCAACTGCAGAGAGGTCACTACCCAGTCCACAGGCTCTTGTCAGACAGCGTTGAACCCACTGGATCAATGACGCTGACAAACAGCAATGGGTGATGGATGAAAACAAACTGATCTAACTTCACAAACTACTACTTTGAGTAGGGGCCAAGCAAATGAGCCTGAGATGTTCATGCACTAACTTGATGCAGGTAGAAGAGGTAACTCAGTGGTTGGCTGGAGTGTTTGGAGTGCAGGAAAAACTGGAGGTCATGAGGCTGAGCTAGAAGCTTCAAACATTGCTGTGCCTCTGCCCCTGGCTGCTGTTTATTTTATATTCATTTGTGCGACATGGAAGTGTTAAAATTACAGAACTGCCAAGTTGCTTGGATAATCCCAGGCTTGGTACTGTGAAAATAGGCTGGCTTGTATTTATTGCCCATCCCTGGTTGCTCTTGAGAAGGTGATAGCGAGCTGTCTTCTTGAATTGCTGCAATCCATGTGTTCTGGGTTGACCCACAATGCCATTTCGGAGGAAAATCACAGGCTGCTTACCTCAGATTGAAGACGCCAAATCATAGGTACTTGCAACTAGGCCAAAGATTTTGGGTTGGTGGGAGCTGTAATGTTTAACACAACTTAGTTATTTTTAAGGAAAGTTTAATATTTGATCGTCTGGAGGAAAGATGTCAAACTGCACAGGAACAGAAAGGCAAAGGTGTCCAAGTCAGAAGCCTGTGGTTTAGAGCCCTATTCTAGAACTTGAATACAATGCTGACAGGGTGCTGCATTGTCACAGCTGACCTTCAGATGAGATGTTAAATTGAAACACCAACTGCCTGCACTAGTGGATTGGGTAAATATTAAAATATTCAAAGAGCAGGAAGCTTTTGTAATGTTATGAATAACATTCTTCCGTCAATCAACATCACCAAAGAATCTGGCTATTCATCTCATTACTGTTTGTGCGGCATCGGTGCGAACAGAATGGCTGCATATTCACATTTAACTCTTTCGTAAGAACATAAGAAATAGGAGCAGGAGTAGGCCATCTGGCCCTTCGAGCCTGCCCCGCCATTCAATAAGATCATGGCTGATCTGTCGTGGCTCAGTTCCACTTTCCGGCCCTCTCCCCATAACCCTTAATCCCCTCTCTTATCAAAAACCCATCAACCCGCTTCTTGAAAATATTTAGCGAGGCAGCCTCCACCACTTCAACGGGTAGAGAATTCCAGAGATTCACCACCCTTTGAGTGAAGAAGTTCCTCCTCAACTCCGTTCTAAAACGCCCCCCCTTTATCTTGAGGCTGTGCCCCCTAGTCCTACTGTCTTTTTTGAGCGGGAAGAGTCTCTCCACCTCTATCCTTTCCATCCCATTCATCATCTTATACGTCTCAATGAGATCTCCCCTCATTCTTCTAAACTCCAACGAGTACAAGCCTAGTTTATTCAGCCTCTCCTCATAGCTCAACCCCCTCAACTCCGGTATCAGCCTAGTAAACCTCCTCTGCACTCCCTCCAAGGCCAAAATATCTTTGCGCAGGTGCGGCGCCCAAAACTGCACACAGTACTCCAGCTGCAGCCTCACCAATGCCCTATACAGCTGCAGCAAGACCTCCCTACTTTTATATTCAAACCCCTTCGCTATGAAGGCCAGCATCCCATTCGCCTTCCTGACCACCTGCTGCACCTGCAAGCTGGGTTTTTGCGACTCATGCACAAGGACCCCGAGGTCCCTCTGCACCGCCGCCTGCTGCAGTTTTTCGCCCCGTAAGTAATAGTCCTTCCTACCATTCTTCCTACCAAAGTGGACCACCTCACACTTGCCAACATTAAATTCCATTTGCCATTTCCTGGCCCATTCGCCCAGCCTATCTAGATCCTTCTGCAGACTCTCCACACCCTCCGCACAATTTGCCGTTCCCCCAATCTTGGTGTCATCAGCAAATTTCGACACCCTACACTCGGTTCCCTCCTCCAGATCATCTATATAAATGGTAAAAAGCTGAGGCCCCAGCACCGACCCCTGGGGCACTCCACTAGTCACCATCCGCCAATCCGAATAGCACCCGTTGACCCCCACTCTCTGCCTCCTATTTGACAACCAATCCTCTATCCACGCTAACACCCTACCCCCAACTCCAAGTCCCCTGACCTTCTGCAATAACCTCTTATGAGGTACTTTGTCAAACGCCTTCTGAAAATCCAGAAAGACCACATCCACCGGCTCTCCTCTATCGACCGCCCTAGACACATCCTCATAGAACTCCAGTAAATTTGTCAGACACGACTTCCCTTTAATGAAACCGTGCTGCGTCTGCTCTATCAAGCAATTGCCTTCAAGATGCCTCGCAATTTCCTCCTTAATGACGGATTCTAACATTTTACCTACCACAGACGTTAAACTAACCGGCCTATAATTCCCTGCCTTTTGCCTGGCACCCTTCTTAAACAACGGCGTAACATTAGCCGTTTTCCAATCTTCCGGCACTTCCCCGGAATCCAGCGATGTCTGGAAAATAACCACCAATGCATCCACTTGCCATTTCTTTCAGAACCCTCGGATGCATTCCATCCGGTCCTGGGGACTTGTCCACAATCAGCCCCTCCAGTCTGTCGAGCACCGCCTCTCTAGTAACAGTAATGTCATTAAGACCCTCCAGTCCTACCACCTTTCCATCGCTAACACCCGGCAAATTATTCACGTCCTCCTCCGTGAAGACAGAAACAAAAAAGTTATTCAATACCTTAGCCATATCCCCATCCCCTACCACTAGGTCCCCTTTCTCATCCTCTAAAGGACCAACGTTCACCCTAGCCAGCCTCTTCCTTTTTGTATATTTATAAAAACTCTTGCTATCCTTTTTTATATTAAGCGCTAGCCCAGCTTCATAGTTTCTCCTACCCTCCTTTATCAACTTCTTTGTCAATCTTTGTTGACATTTAAACCTCTCCCAATCCTCTTCTCACCCACTACTCTTAGCTACTCTAAATTCCTCCGCTTTTAATTTAACACTTTCCTTCACCTCCTTCGTTATCCACGGCTTATTACCTCTCCTCCTGCAGTCCTTTTTGACCATCGGAATAAATTTCTGCTGAGCACCAAGAAAGATCTCCTTAAAGATCCTCCACTGCTCCTCAGCAGACCCTCCCTCCAATGCACTCCCCCAGTCCACATTCGCCAATTCTTCTCTCATCCTACCGTACTCCCCTCTATTCAAACAAAGGACGCGTGTCCGGGAACCCACTTTCTCCTCCTCCATCTGCACCAGATACTCCACCATACAATGATCACTCTCTCCAAGAGGATCCTTCACCGCAAGGTCCCTAATTCTACCCGCCTCATTACATAGCCCCAGATCCAAGACAGCTCGCTCCCTCGTCGGCTCCAACACACACTGTTCAAGGAAACTATCCCGGCAGCATTCCAAGAACTCCTCCTCGAGCCCACCGTGTCCAACATGGGTCAACCAATCAATACGCAGATTGAAATCCCCCATAACTACGGCCGTCCCATTCCTGCACGCCGCACTTATTTGCGCGTTAACAGCCCGCCCCATAAGTTTAAAGCACTTTGTTCTTTGTAGAACTGTTTAAAGCATTTATTTTATTGTATTTACTGCTTTAAGAATTCTGAGGGAGTGTTTAGAAGGAGTTGTGGACCAGCCTGCTTTAATTTAATTAATTATCAGGTGGCCACACGGTGAAGCCTTCCATTGTTTGCTGGAGCAGACGAGTGAAGGAGCAGAGAGAGAGCTAAGATTTTACCTGTTAAAAACCTGTTTAAAATAAGTTTAAAGCACTTTGCTCTTTGTAGAACTGTTTAAAGCATTTATTTTATTGTATTTACTGCTTTAAGAATTCTGAGGGAGTGTTTAGAAGGAGTTGTGGACCAGCCTGCTTTAATTTAATTAATTATCAGGTGGCCACACGGTGAAGCTTTCAAACTAACTATTGCTTCTACTGGGAAACTGGAAATATTCTGAGAACCACATGACTAAAGTGTTTTTCTTTTTAACTAATCAAACACTACCTTCCTGAGAATGACAGCAGATGGCAGTATATCACACATTTTCTGACAACTTCAACTGAGTGATCCACAGCCCTTAGATAACTATGGTGAAAGAAAGGGAATACAAGAGTATTGGGAGAGAAATCACTTATTCTCAATTGCCACTTCAATCTTTGATAGAAAGTAACTGAAGTGCCCACTATAAATCAGAGATTACTTTCCTCCACTTAATACCATTACCCAGATTTACTAAAGTGTCAGGGACCTCCCTGTCATACAGCCAGGCAACTAAGAAAGGAAAGTTGAAAACTTCTGAAAAATCTCTTACCAGTGGTGTTATCTACTTATCTATTTATCTTTTCTTCCTTCAGTTTCCCCATTTTATCTTAATACTTCCCATAATAGCTTCTTCCTCACTGTAAACTGGTTCTGTCCCACCATTCCCAATCCATTTATTATTTTTCATTCAATTTTCAACATCCTACTCTTTTTATTTATAATTCATATTGTCCAAGATTTTGGTCATTAGAGAATTCAAGCAGTTATCCCTAATTACAGATCATTACCACATTATTATGTAATTTAGCCGTCCTGTTTGGGAGCCAATTAGATCACTTGGCTCCAGACTCATTACATCTTTGGTCCAACCATGCACGTAAGTAAAATTCCGGAAGTGTTATGAATGATTGTGCTTGAATTAAGGTAATGGTATTAGGGTTAGGGTCAATCGAGTGTGGCACCAAGCAACTCAACTAAAACCAAAGTCAATGGGGATCAAGTGGAAAAACTCTCATGGCTGCAGTCATATACTTCACACAAAGAAAGATAGTTATGGTTGTTGGATGCCAATCATTTCAGCATTAGGACATGCTGCAGGAGTTTTTCAGGGAGGCATCCTCGGCACAGCCATCTTCAGTTGCTTCATCAACGGCCTTCCTTCCATTATTAAGTCAGCAGTGGGGATGTTCACTGATGGCTAGCTACACAATATCCAGCTACATTTGCAATTCCTCAGAGAATGAAGCAGTTGCTTGAAGCAAGACCTGGAGAAGTCAGGCTTGGTTTGCTAACTGGCAAGTGGCAGACAATGACCATCTTCAACAAGATATTTAACCACCTTTTCATGATATTCAATTGCACGCCCTTCACCAAGTTCCTCAGCAATATCGACACTTAGCCACATAGATGCAGTGGCCATCAGGGCAGGTTGCAGTGAGTGGCTCACCACCAGACTCCTTAACACTTCATCATCTAAGAGGCACAAATCATGAGTATGATGGGATACTCTCCACAGGCCTGGATGTGTGCAACTGTAACAACAGAAACTCAGGACAAAGCAGTCTACTTCATCCACATCCCATTCAGAAGCATAAATATTCACTTTTTCCACTTCTAGCCTAACATGTTTGCAGCATGTATTACCTACAGGAAGCACTGCAGCAAGTTGCAAGGCTTCATTGGTGATAGTTCATAAATCCATATCCTCCAGCATCTGAAAGGCCAAGAGCACAGGTGCCTGAGAGCACCACCATGTCCACGATTTCTTCCAAATTATACAGCATCTAGACTTGGAAATATATTGCTGTTCCTTCATTGTTGCTGAGTCAGTATCACAGAACGTTCCGACCTAACAGCATTATGGCAGCGCCTTCACCATATCGGCTGCTGTGGTTCAAAGAAGCCTATGCACCTTCTCAAGGGCAACATGGTCTTTTCAATTTAGGCTGAAATCATAATTCAAACTGAAGATGCATACCAGGATGGGGCTTGATGGCCACACTCAAATGAGTGCATGGTGTGGAACAACTGACCGTATGCAGTCTTGTTCTGTTCGGCTAATTAATATGCATTCACAAGTAGCCCTCCCTGCCATTGCCTCATGGTCAAAGTACCATATTTAAAAGGGCACCCTGACAGTCTGCAATAACCCTTCAACTTTTGCCTGGTTACTACTTCATCTTTCCTTCCTTGGCCATCCTTTACACACTGCCATCACCCATTCGCATGCATAGGCTGGCAATTACAGATGCTCCCAAAGAGGACAATGCAGGGACAACACATCGTTAATCAAGAAGTCTACCTCAGCACGTGCATGCCACTTAGCTGTAGTCATAAAAATCAACAATTATTTTGCTGTTTAAAAATCAATCATCCTTCAGGATCTGGGCATTGCTGGCAAAGCCAGCATTCACTGACTTTCCCTAATTTCCCCCAAGGAGATTTGATAGCGGTATTAAAAATCATAAGGACCACAGCTGGAAGGATTGAGAATGCGAGGGCACAGATTTAAGGTAATGGGCAAAAAAGCCTATGGAAACATGAGAAAGGTTTTCATGCAGTGAATGGTTAGGATCTGGAATGCGCTGCCTGAGGTGAAGACAGGTTCAATCAAGACATTTAAGAGGGAGTTGTATTATTACCTAAAAAAGAAGAATGTGCATGGTTATGGGGAGAAGGAGGGGGAATGACACTTGGTGAATTATTCATTTGGAGAGCTGATGAGATGAATGGCCTGAGCTAACAATTCTGTGACTATGAGCTTGACTGGGGAGATGCTCGGAGGATATTTCATCTGCTGGGTTGTCGAGAATTGCAGGTGATAGTAACAGAATAAAGGTTTTGCCATTATCTCACCTCAGTTGATTCACTTTGCACTGATGCCACTGGGCTGAATTATGAAGTAGTTTTTAAATGGAGTGAGTGGTTAGGATTTAGAATGCACTTCTGATAGGGCAATAGATACAAGTGCAAACATAGCCTTCAAAAGGGAACTGGATAAATACTCAGAAAAAATTGAAAGGAGATGGGCATAGTGAGTGGAACTAACTTGAAAGAGCCGGTCCAGGCTTGATGGGTCAAATGAATGTGTTCTTCCACTATTCTACTTCACTCTGTGTGGTTCTAAGTAATCCCATACAATTTTATATGATTTTTTATTTGAATAGAGGGTTTCTGCACCGAGAGGGTTGTAAATCTTTGGAACTATCCGCCCAAGTCATCTGTGGATATTACTCAGTTATTGAATATATTCATGTCAGACATCGATAGATTTTTGGGTACTAATGGAATCAAGGTTTATAGGTATAGCGGAGAGAGGTATAGCTGAGGCAGATCAACAATGATCTTTCTGAATGGTGGAGAAGGCTTGAGTGGTAGAAGGACCTACTTTTGCTCTGAATTGCTAAGTTTAACGTAAAATATGGGCGGCATAGTGGTACAGTGGTTAGCACTGCTGCCTCTTAGCGACAGGGACCCCGGTTTGATTCCTGGCTTAGGGCACTATTTATGTGGAGTTTCCACGTTCTCCCCAGGTCTGCGTGGGTTTTGCTCTGGTTTCCTCCCACTGTCCAAAAGACGCGCTGGTTCAGTGTATTGGCCATGCTAAATTCTCCCTCAGTGTACCCGAACAGGTGCTGGAGTGTGGCAACTAGGGGATTTTCACACTAATTTCATTGCAGCGTTAATGTAAGCCCACTTGTGACACTAATGAAGAACAAATTATAAAATATATTTCATACTTCCTTGGCTTGTGAATAGGGTAAGTAAACTGAAGTGAGTCCTTAAAAGCATGAAGTAGGCTATAATTGCACATCTGTTTCTATTTGTTTCAATTCTCCTCTACACACAGCATGAAGAATTGCCACCAATTTATACTGCAGCGCTAACAGCATATCCAAACCCAGCACCAGTTCACCTTGACCTTGAAGATTAATAATCAGAGCCGACGGAAAGATGATAATTAAAATTTTCATTTAGCTTTTGTTCCATTTTTGTGGTGTACTGGGCCTCTCATTCACCTCATTATTGCTATGCAGAAGCACCTGAAGAGTCTGCTGTGGGACAGTATAGCATGGGGTCACTGCACCGTCTGTACAGAGTGGAATGGCTACTTTAATAGTTTTCATGGTCTGTATATTTCTAATTGCTTTTCAAGGAAAGCTAAATTGCATCAATACACATGGCAAAGAATGGAAAGAATTTCTAGGGAACCACTTTAGGCACTTATTATATTTAATGTACATTTGTAATATAAATTTAAAGACTTCCATACATAAGACTCTTATTTCATGATTAATGTTGCCGTTGCTTGGAGAAAAGTCTTGAGAGGAAACACAGCAATGCAGGTGTCTGATCTCATCAATTCTTCATAAGTTATCTAACCTTATACAACTTGTCCGGCACCCTCAACGCAAAAGTGCCTATTCCTTTTCACAAGAGCATAGAAAATACTGCTTCTCAGGTTTACATTTTTTATAATTTCAGGAAGAAGTTGGCAGTTTACAATGGTTAAAAGAACAATTTCAGATGGTCCTTTGTTCTATTAATGCTTCCTCTGATTAAGGGGAAACAGTAATGGCTGTTCCACACTAGATAATTGCTATGCATTCCATTTATTAATAAGCTGGTAGTTAGCACTGCTGTATCACAGCACCAGGGTCCCAGGTTCAGTTCCAGCCTTGGGTCACTGTCTGTGTGGAGTCTGCACGTTGTCCCCTATGTCTGCATGGGTTTCCTCCAAGCGCTCCAGTTTCCTCCCACAGTCCAAAAATAGGCTGATTAGCCATGCTAAATTGACCCTTAGTATCAGGGGGATTAGTAGGGTAAACATAGGGTTAAGGGGAGAGGGCCTAGGTGGGATTGTCAGTGCAGGCTTGATGGGCCAAATTCTGCACTGTAGGGGTTCTATAATTCTAATCTTAATTGATATAGTAGAATATATGGCATTGAAACCAAAAGGCTAGGATTTAATTTAAACTCCACCTGTCTTTCTTCCTTTTAAGTCTCTCTAAACCTCTTTGACCAAGCTTTTGGTCACCTGGCCTAACAGCTCCTTCTTTGGCTTTGTGCCAATGTTTGGCTCACTATGTTCTTGCAAAGCATCTTGAGATATTTTTCTATATTAAATATGCTACAAATTTATCTGTAGGGCCCTTGTTAAATAAACCAAATTATACGGCTTGAATCGCTTTGTTATTTTCTGAAAAATATAGTCTTCCAAATCTAGATGGCGTGTCTCCTAACTAATGTTTCTTGGCAAATGTCACATTTAAATGAGGACTGGCTCACTATCCCAACCCATTCTACTTCCATCCAGTTAAGGGAGAACAATTTTTACTTCAAGCTGTGCGCTGTGTTTGCAACATCAATTGTTCCAATCATCAAAAAAAAGAAATGGCAATTGAAAGCCACCTCTGAAGCAAGTTAATTGGGTACTGCTAATATATACAGTTCTACTTCATTTTAAATCTGAGATTAATCTGATATATATAAAGAAGAGTTGTGTAGCAGTGATTAGAAGACAATAATCCAATCGGGGGATTTGAAGGACATGAACCCATGCTAGCAAACCTCGAGCAATTTTAACTATCTGAACACTGATTAAATTGCAAGTTTCAAATTATTCTCAGTTCCCATTGTTTATGACAGATCTCCAATTTTGTAATAAGATTTATCTGATTTTCTGTCCTGTTTTCATGCCAGCCGCAGCACCTTCTGAATGTAGGTGCTGTCAGTGAATTCAGTCTCCTTAATATATCATGACATTCACATGAGAGGATTAACTGATGTCACTGCATTGCTGAATGTTTAACTTGACAGGGACAGAGCAAGTGAGGAGGAGGAATGGAAAAAGAGGTAAAGCATTGGAAAATCAGGATGTAGAAATGCAAACAAAAAAAACACAATTAATCAATTCTACTTCAGTTTCTTTGAAATGTGCTACATTTAGTAAGTTAAAGTGGGAATAATTTGATTAGGACTGATACTGGGCAAGTTGACCTGATGTGGACCTGGTTATAGATAGACATTTGACCTGGTTATAGATAGTGCCAAAGAAAGTCTAATGACTTCGTACAAGTGATTAAAGTTAGTGAACGCATGTCTTATCTGCAAACCCTCCAATTTCTCATTGCTTACAGTGTCAGTGCCCATCAGTTACTCCACAGCAAAAAACAATTATGCCTAACATTCACATACTCCATCTCATTCTCACACTCTGAGCAATTTGGCTAACCTTATACCCAGCTTTTACAGTTTGTACATACTTCCAGCTATTCAGCTACAGCAGGCACATCACCCAAACATACTGCAATAAACTTGATGGCATTCTTCCCTGTCGATTGCATGACAAGGTCACAAAGAACCACAGGAAACATTATAAAACCCACATCACGGTCCCACTTGTGACTGAGACTGTTGCATCTGACTGCATCAAGAATATTCAGGATGATGATATGTTCCTGCCTTACGGCCCTTTTCAAATTATACTTACCCTCATTCTTATCTAGCATGAACTGCAGGTTGTAGACGGTGTGGCCAAGGATTTCTTGTGTTCCACCTCATTCCTCATTACACTGAATCCCTACAGTGCAGATTGAGGCCATTCAATCCATCGAGTCTGCACCAAGTCTTTAACAGTGCATCTGACTCAGACCCTATCCCTGTAACCCCATACCTGATCGCAACTTTCCCCTTCTGCATTTTTTGCTTTCAGAAAGCTAAGATTTTCTGCCTGGATAGACAGTGCAGCCTCACTATGAAGAGTGAGACTTCTAATGAAGATGAACAATCAGTTGACGTGACGCTGTCAACTATCAACTCAGTTACTGGCACTGCACGTACTTAATAAAGAATTGGGAAGAGGGTGTGGTGAGTCACTGGGCAATAGTTGTTGCCAGCACGGCCAAGGTGAAAGAATAGCACATGAGTCAGCTCCCCAGAGGGCAAGTTCACAAGTCAGCTCTGTTATAGAACACTCTGCTACTTCATTCATGCATTCTTTTACTGTACACACAGCATGCCAGTACTATTGTCCTTACAGTCAGGGCATGCTATAAATGGTAAGAAGCACTGCATTTTTGAAGTTTTAGGTTTCTATAATGCCTACATCAGTGGCACTATGGAGCCAAATTTTGCCAAAAACCGCTTAAAACTATACAGTAAATCGGTGCTCTTACGAAACCATGTGAGTAATCTTGACAGCATATTTCTTCTGCTGGAATTTGACACGTTAAACATGTTTTGAAACTCAAAACTCAAACTTTTCAAATATACTGGGTGCTATTTGGAAGTACATCTTGATCTCACTAATCCTAGACAAATGACAAGATTTAAGTACATTTGTAATTTGCTCTCACCCACTTAAAACCATAAGTCATAGGAGAAGGCCATTCAGCCCATTGACTCTGCTCTGCCATTCATTGAAATCATGGCTGATTATCCTCAACTCCATTTTCCCACCTTATCTCCATAAACTTTGTTCCCCTTACTGGTTAAACTCACCAAGGTTCCTAAGGCTGCACCTTCCAAACCCACAATCACCACCATCTAGGAGGACAAGAACAACAAATGGCTGGGAACACCATTATCTGGAAGTTCCCCTCGAAGTCACTCACCATTCTGACTTGGAAATATATCGCATTTCCTTCACTGTCGGTGGTTCAAAATACTGGCATTCCGACCCTAACAGCACTGTGGGTGTACCCTCACCTCAGGGGCTACAGCAGTTTGAGGAGGCAGCTCACCACCACGGTGTCACAGTGGTTGGCACAGCTGCCTGACAGCACTAGGGACCCAGATTCAATTCCAGCTCTGGATCACTGACTGCGTGGAGTTCGTAGCTGTATTAACCACTGTGGTGATGACCTGCCTCCTTGAACTGCTGCAGCCCCTGAGGTGTAGGTACACCCACAGTGCTGTTTGCACATTCTCCCTCTGTCTGCATGGGTTTCCTCCGGGACATCCAGTTTCCTTCTACAGTCCAAAGATGTGTAGGTTAGGTTGACTGGCCATGCTAAATTGACTCTAGTGTCAGAGGATTAGCAGGGTAAAGATGTGGGGTTACAGGAATAAAGTCTGGGTGTATTGTGGTCAATGTAGGCTTGATGGGCCGAATGGCCTCCTTCTGCACTGTGGTGATTCTATGATTCTGACGGACAACTAGGAATGGGCAATAAATGTTGGTATAGCTAGCAACATTCATAACGCGTAAAATGAAGAAAAAAAACTACAACCAGATTTAAGATGAAACCAAGTGAAAAGTTTAGTTACAAGAAGTTGAACATTCTGGAACAGCTTCAAATGTGACATCTGTAGGGAATAAGCAAGGTTCAATTTTGAGACATGTCTCAAAGAGATTTAGGAACATTAAATTGATCAATGCCTGGTACCTGTTATTGGCAGGTGTGAAAGTAACTTAAATTTCTTGCTGGTACTGTCATCTAAGGAATCCCAAATTTGAAGAATTATAATTTAATGCACGAAAGGTTGTTTCTTTGACCAGTAACTGCTGTTTTTTATAGTGAACTTGTAACTTCCATGTTCAAAGCACTTCGATTATCAATCCATTGCCCACAAGACTTCTTTGAACAAAATAAAGAATTTGCATCATGACTAGCATCAATGAATGACAGACTGATGCAGCCAATAATACACAAAAAGCAGAGGCGTATTCCTTAAACCTCTGACAACCAAAGTGGTTCACAACAAACCATCCATCATCAGATAAGACTAATGGGAAAACATCAGGATTCTTCACTATACTATAATGGGTCAGTTTTTAAAAGGGTGGCACTGTACTTTCAAAAATATCACTTATCAATCTTATGAACACAATAATCAGCCACCAATAGAAGTCTGTTATCAGGTAAATGTTGGTGATGGAAGTTGTCAGAATATTGCAATAATCTATAATGAATTTGATGCGTTTTCATATTTCAAACAATGAGATGAAAGCACACCAAAGAAATGTGCAACATCACAAATTTTGATTATGCAAGAAGCATGGAGAGAAATACCCATTATTTGTTCAAAGAATAGAAACATTTTGCCACATTCTGCCTGAACTAACCCTCACACTAGATCAATTAATTGATCTGTTTTAATAGCGGTCATTATGTTTAAAAGATGTGAAACATCAATACAGAAATCGAGAGAAACCACCATCCCCACACAACATAATTAACTACAACCAAGTGACTTCCATTCTATTTCCATTTTCCCCACACTTAGTCCTTTAATCACAATTTGATAGCTTAACCACTTGATTTCTTAACTTCAAATGGAGGATTACCTCTCTCCAGCTGCTGCTGATTAAGCTCCCTCCCTGCTGACAGAAAGTCACCAGCCTGAAACGTTAACTCTGCTGGTCTCTCCACAGAAGCTGCTGAGCATTTCCAGCATTTTCTGTTTTGTTTTTAGCATTTCCAGCATCCACAGCATTTGCTTTCTGTGCTACTTTAGGATGTTGACCGTAACAGGAGTTGGTTCACTAATGCCTACTGAAAAACCTCAGACCATTCAAACAAAACCAACTACCTCAGATTCATAGAATAGAATAGAATCCCTATGGGTACAAGAGGCTGTCATTTGGCCCATCGAGCCTACACCGACAACCAACTCACACAGGCCCTTTCCGTGTAACCCTACGTGTTTACCCTGCTAATTCTCCCTGACACTGAAGGACAATTTAGCATGGCCAATCAACTTAACCTGCACAGCTTTGGACTGGAGCACCTGGAGGAAACCCACACAGACAAACTGTTGTGCCATCATGCCGCCAGGAGTCTGATCTGGTAGGATTTGAGCTTGTACAAACTAAACTGACTTGAATTCACCAAAGTTCATTGCCATAGCATATATCACAAGATCAGTTCGGGATTTAAGGTAACCTTGAAATGGAGTGTGTCCTGGACAAACTACGTCAATAAAAGAGAGAATATCCCTCACATGAGTGATCTAATTCAACAGAAAAGGGAAGATCCTTGCTATAAAACCTTTTGTCTTTTCCTTTTAGACTTTTTGGTCAGAACGTGAATCCTCGGTCTTCAACTCATCTCTCTTCACACATTTTTTTCTTGTTTTCCTCAGGTTATTTCTAACTGTGGCTAATCTCTCATTGAGCATTTCCCCATTGTGGTGTGGCTGAAACTCATATCCTAATAGGGTGAGGAATCATAAGTGCAAATTTATCACTTTGCACTACAATGTTTTCACATTCCAAAGCATACATCACCTCTTAGATCAGTCGCAAGCACACATGAAAACAAGTTACCCTACAAAACAAAACTAAGCATGTGCCAATTACACCTTGCATAACTTGACAGCACATCTAAATGAATAACTTCAAAATTTTTCCCACATTTTTCCATGAGTTCCATTTTACAATTAAGACAAGATAATTCCATTAGTGAAAAAGTACAAAGGCCAGATGGAAGGGCAAAATTAGATGAAGGGTGGGATTTTCTCAGCCACACTAGCCCCAAAATCAGAAAATCCCACCCGAGGTCAACGGGCCTTTGCATGGTCTGTCCTCCCGCCCACTACGTTTCCCATGGTGGGCATGACAGGAAAATTCCCCCCAAAGTTTTGGATTATTCTGAAGTCTTTAATTCAACTTTGTCCCGCAATGCAAACAGAAGTCAATTTCTACTTTTTCAGTCATTCAGTTTCTGTCTGAAACCATAAACTCAAAACTCAAAAACCTCACCGAATGAGTATCAATTACAATTGGGATAGGGAGGAAAGTGACATAGGTCTGAACTGAGTCCAGATGCCTAGTAAAGACTCCATTCTCCATTGTCTAAGTTTGTAACTGAAGGAGTTTTGTTGTTTCATAACAAGTGTGAGAATATAGCCCAAAACTATACTGGAACACTTTGCCACATTTAGAATTTGGATTTTAGTAGGCAAAAGGATGGTTGATTGGCAAATAGAATGGATCACACTCGTAAGATGTTGTGCATCAGAAGACACTAATAGTCTTTATTATTTTATTGATACATATGCCGCAAGCAAGTTGACACAACACCAAGATTAAGCTATGAATTCCATCGCAGGATTATTTATGTACTCAAATTGAATTTTTTAAAAGAGGCGATGACAGTGTACATATTTTTTGTAAATTGTTTCATTGACATAAAAGAAATGAAAAGGCAAAGGACCTGCTGATTCCCCCGTATCAATTTTACCAAAATAAAAACACCCCCAGTGAATACTTGTGTGATGTGGATTTGGAATGCATGAATATACTGTTTGAGACAGAACATAAGAAATAGAAACAAGCATAAACTATTTAGCTCCGTGAACCTGCTCCGCCATTCAATAATATCATGCGGATCTTCAGACCTTCATTTTTAGATAATTCAATGAAATATAAATGAAAAATAATCACTATTCCAAAGAAATTAAATTACATCATTTATGATATCAATTGACCTTTAATCAGTGCCATATCTGACCCGAGAATGCTTCATACTAGCCAAGTGAAAGATTCCTCAGCACTGCCATACCTAATCTTGACAACAAGAAAGTAAAAGAATTAATCAATTGCATATTCATCTCCAGAAACAAGAACACAAGATTAAAAGCTTTGATCCCTGAGGTCACTTTCCTGTCCTATTTCAATCGGTGCCCATTAGTTGAGGTTTTTGAGCTTTCATGTCTTGTTTACAGTTTCAAACAGAAACTAAATTGCTGATAAAGTAGAAATGGACTCCAGTCTGCATCTCAGAAAAAAACATTGAATATGATATGATATATTATCATTACATTTCCTATTAGCCAGTTTATTAACAGCTCAGATGACTCTTCAACATTCCATATATAGGTTAGTGCTGAAGTCAATATACTGAATATCTCTATTTTTATTTGTGTTAGATAGCCATAGAGACAGCGTGCGGAATGCACATAGAATGCATCATAGAAACCCTATAGTGCAGAAGAGATCATTTAGCCCATCAGATCTGCATGGGCTCTCTGACAAGAGTATGTTATGAAGGCCTTCTTCCTTGCCCTATCCCTTTAACCCTACACATTCCCCATAGCTAATCCATCTAACTACACATTTTGAGATGCTAAGGAGCAATTTAGTATGGCCAATCCACTTAACTTGCTCATGTTTGGACTGTAGGAAACCAGACCACCCAGAGGAAACCCATTCAGGCACAGGGAGAACATGCAAACTCCACACAGTCACTCAAGCTGGAATTGAATCCGGATTTCTGATGCTGTGAGGCAGCATTGCTAACCATTGTGGAACCATGCCACCAGGACTCTGATCTGGTATAATTTGAGCTTACAAAAACTATTATTAGCTGACTCAAATTCACAAAGTCCACTGCTGTTGCATACAGCACAAGATCAGTTCAGGATTTAAGATAACCCTGAAATTACAAACATCCCGGACAAACCGCGTCAATAAAACAGAGATAATTCCTTACACAGGGTTCTCTCTGATGGCAGACGGGGACTGAATATTGCCCCGGCATCTTACACTGTGGTTGGTTGGGCTGGATAAATTCATAACATAATCATAATTAAATTCAGAGCTTAATCATGGCTTTGTTGCATCAACCATCCTCTGCCCAGATAAGGAGGAACCAGTGGCTGCACAAACAAATTCTGCTAAAGCCAAAAAACATTTTTACCCTGATTCACAACAGAAGTCTTTTGGCTGATCATTGTGTTTTTCCATGTTAACAGATAAAAATAACTCTGCTGGGTTTAATAGGATTTAGTTGGAAGTTCATCAAATTTTAACAGTGATCAATAATCAGAACCTATTTCTCAGACTCACCTGCCTTTCAGCCTGGTTTCTAATTCTGCGATTCACATTAATTAGAACCTCAATTCTGAAGCTCAACGTTGCAGTTATAAACAAAAGAATCAATTGCCTTTGCGGGACATCTTAAAAAAAAGTTCTTTGTGAGAATGCGTGAAGTGCTTTATCTTCATTTATCCATCCAACAGGGTTCAATTGTTTGGTAGTGCAAAGGTGTACAATAGAATGTAAAAAGAGAGAAATTTTTCAAAGCCGTACTTTGCATGCATATTGCTTTTGTGACTACTTACCTTTTATGGTAGATACAAAGACAAGGAAGTCGAGCTATTGTGTCCCCTTGCAGAAGTTCCTCCAAACAGATTACACATTCTCCAGCATCTTTACTGAGCACATCATCTGTAAAGCAAAATTTAGTTTCACAAATTTAAAAGGAATTCCACTTGTATAAGTTAGTTTCTCCACCCCACTGAATGGATCACACACACAGCTGCGGTAGAACGAAGCTGACACATACAACAGCAATTCATAAGAACATAAGAAATAGGAGCAGGAGTAGGCCAACTAGCCCTTCGTGCCTGCCCCGCCATTCAATAAGATCATGGCTGATCTGTCGTGGCTCAGTTCCACATTCCCGCCCTCTCCCCATAACCCTTAATCCCCTCTCTTATCAAAAACCCATCAACCCGCGTCTTAAAAATATTTAGCGAGGTAGCCTCCACCACTTCAACGGGCAGAGAATTCCAGAGATTCACCACCCTTTGAGTGAAGAAGTTCCTCCTCAACTCCGTTCTAAACCGCGCGCCGCCGCCGCCCCCCCCCCCCACCCTTTATCTTGAGGCTGTGCCCCCTAGTCCTACTTTCCTTTCTGAGCGGGAAGAGTCTCTCCACCTCTATCCTATCCATCCCATTCATCATCTTATACGTCTCAATGAGATCTCCCCTCATTCTTCTAAACTCTAACGAGTACAAGCCTAATTTATTCAGCCTCTCCTCATAGCTCAACCCCCTCAACTCCGGCATCAGCCTAGTAAACCTCCTCTGCACTCCCTCCAAGGCCAAAATATCCTTGCGTAAGTACGGCGCAAGTTGTTTTTGGAAAAATTAACAATCCAAAAGAAAAATAAAAGCTTACAGGGCTATGATGAAAAGGGTGGGGAGTAGTGGAGTGGGACCAGCTGAGATGCTCTTGAGAGCTAACACAGACAAGACAAGGCAAGGCAAATGGCTTCTTTCTGTGCTGTAACCATTCCAGAGACAAGGCAAATTGGTTCCTTAAACAACATTTTAAACTTGCAGATTAATTATGTGATTTTGCCATATCCAATTGTTCAATGTGTTATTGAGTAAGCAGCTGTAATACACAGCTAAGGAATCTTGCAGATTCAATTCTTGGTTTGTACCAAGTTAGCTGTCCACTATCCAATGGCTCCATTGGAAGCAAACATGTATGAATGCCCGTAGGATGCAACGCTATTCTGAATTAGTCAAACAGCCTTCTCCTCATTCCCACGGCACCAAAGAAGACTGGCCCCAAAGTGTCCTTGAGGTTCATCTATTTGACTGACTTGGCATGAGTCACATGACAATACCACTATGCCATCGCTTTCCCTTAGTAACCCCCAGGATGCTGAAGGTGGAAGATTCAGCAGTGGTGATGCCATTGAATGTCAGAAGGTGATGGCTAGATTTTCTCCTCTTGGGGATAGCCATGACCTGGCACTTGCATGGCCATTTACTTATTTGTCATTTACCAGACCAAACCAAAATGTTGTCCATGTCTTGGTATGACAGATTGTTTCAGTGCCTGAAGACTCATGAATGGTGCTATCAGTGAATGTCCCCATGTCTGACCTTATGATGGAAGGAAGGCTTGATGAAATGCTTGACAATGATTGGGTCCAGGGTTACTGGCTTCTTGCAACAACAACTATCTTCTTTGTGCTAGATATGATTGCAATTAGTGCAAAGATTCCCATCACCTCCCCACCCCCAATCCCCATTAAATTCAATTTTTCCAGGGCTTGTTGATGTCACACTCAAATGCTGTCTAAATGTCAAGGGCAGTCATTCTCACCTTCCCTTTTGATTTTAGCTCTTTTATCTGTGAAGTCAAGAGCTGAGTGGACCTGATGGAAGCATCAATGAGCAGGTTAGTGTTGTGTAAGTTCTGCTTGATAGTACTGTCGACATCGCTATCCATCACCTTGCTGATGACCAAGAGGAGGCTAAAGGGGAGTTAGCCGGATTGGATTTGTCCAGCTTTTTAGAAACAGGACATACCTAGGCATTTTTCACCTTTCTCCTCCTGTTCGTTGTTTAATTGTCGACCACCATTCACAACTGGATGTGGCAGGACAACAACGCTTTGGTCTGATCCACTGGACATGGGATCATCTTGTTTGATCATATGCTGCTTCCATTGTTCAACATCTCTCCTACATTTGTAGCTTCAGATTGACACTTCATTTTTAGGTGCTGCTGCTGGCATTTCCTCTTGCACTCTTAATTGAATCAGGGTTGATACCTTGGCTTGATGGTATTGGTAGAACAAGGCAGATGCCAGGCTAAGGTTACCAACTGTGGTTAAATATAATTCTATTACTGCTGATAGCAGTCCATAGGTGCCCAATTCTGAGCTGCTGTAGATTCTGAATCTACATCATTTAACAAATTGCTAATGCCACACAACACAATGGAGGATATGTTTAGTGCGAAAATGGGACTTTGCCTTCACAAGAATCGTGTAGTGATCACTCCTACCTATACTGTCATGGACCGGTGCACATGCTACAGATAGATTGATGAGGACAAGATCCAGGAGGTTTTTCCTGTGGACCAGTCTGACAAACGTGTACTGTAGTAGAACTTAACCAGTTCAGGCAGTCGCAGTACTATCAAAGACAATGAAGATCCCACTCAGAGTCTATTCTGTGCCCTTGTCACCATTAGTGCTTCCTCCATGTGTATTAAACATGGAGGAGTGTTGCGGGAGCATGGAAAATGATAATCAGTAGGAGGCTTCCTTCCCAAGTTTAACCTGATGCCAATGAGATTTCATTGGGTCCAGTGTCCATGATGAGAATTCCCAGGGCACCTCTCTCCTGCCTGGGGCAGGAAAAATTTAGGGATGGTGGTAAGGTGCCTGGGACATTGACTGTGAAGGATGATCTGCTGACTGTCAGGTTTTTGATTGACGAATCTGTGGCACAAGCTCTCTGATGTTAGTAAGGAGGACATTCCATGGTCAGCAGGGCTGAGCGTGCCACTGTAGTTTCTCAATGCTGGGTTTTATGACTTGCAGCAGTTTGGTGCAACTGAATGTCTTGCTCTGCCATTTCAGAGGGAAGTTGTTGTGGTATCACATGTAGGTCCGGTCAGGTAAAGATGGAAGATTTCCTTGCCTCGAGGGCATTTTATAACAATTGATGATAGTTTTATGGCAGCATTACAGAGAATAGCCTTCAGTTCCAGCTTTTGTTTTATTAATCAACAGAATTAATTAAAATCAAATTCCATCAGCTACCATGGTGAGAGTTGGACCCAAGTCTCAAGACATTAATTAGCCTGTGCCTCTGATTTATTAGTCCTACGCCGCTGTTTCCCCCAGCTGTGTGCAATAAGCACAAGGAGAAAGCTGAACTATAGCAGCATGATCTAGTGTTAAATTAGAGTCTTCAGGAGATAGAAAATAGAGTATTTTCAAACATTAGTACCTTCCACGTCCTCACGGTATCTAAAATGCTTCCCATGGCTTACTCTGGAAATGTAGTCACTGTGACATAGGCAAACTGCAACAATTTGTATACAAGGTTCGACACTCCACACGCAGTAATGAGCTGAATAGCCAGGCAACATTTTTTGGTGATGCTGGTTGTGGAACTAATGTATACAGGACCCCAAGAAATCTCCCTAATCATCTCGAGTGCCATGGGATTCCTTCCTTTTACCTGATAGGTGGCCTTGGTTTAACGCCTCAGACAGAAGAGAACACCATTAAGCACCACTTATCCAGCAGGTCGATTCAGCAGAGGCACACTCAAGTGGGAAAGCTTCTATGTATTCTTTTAGGAATTAAGCAACAGCTTGATAAGATAGTTTGCTTATTGGCCTCAAATGCCTGAAGTTTTGATTTAATATTTCAGCTTTGCAGCAATCTCGGCAACTATTTCACTGACAATTACAAGTAGTTCATTACTTATAATGTCACTGAATTGATGAGGAGTTTGACTTTTGATATTGTGTTTGGTGGCGCAATAGGAAGCAGAAAACAGACATTTAGAAATTTATCTTCTTTTTTAAATCAATGCTGTTTTGCACACAGAATAAAGGCCAACAATCCAAATCAAGGCTATTACTGTTTCTCACTTATCAGGGCCACTTACACCAAGCAAACAGATCACTGGGCAGAATTTAAGTCACATGAAGACAATGCCAAATTGACATGAGCATCGAACCAAGGATTAACATGGTATCACTAAATGGAAACAGCAGACAATATAACCTTGCTTGCAAAATTTGGTCAAAAAATGAAAATGTTGCTCATTTTGAACACTTGGCAGGTTAATGTTTATAGAATTTTCTTCTGTTTTTGGGAGATTGTATTGTTGTAATGAGGGCAGAAGCTCCAATGAACATGTTCTGCTGTGCCACTGATAAATTAACGTGTTTCGGAAGAGGATTGGAGTAAAAGGAAAATAAGACATTTCAAAACATAAAACATGCATAAACATGCAATCTAACCCCACTGTAGAATATTTCATCTACTTAAATCTTAAAAGGAAGTATGCCACACTACAATCAAATGGATACAGTTTACATTTGAATGGGAATTTAGTTCTGATCCCAGTATTCTGAGCCTGATTGTAACAGAATTATGCATGACTCTAGGTACGGGTGTGCGCGCGTTTAGGTGCAGCACTAGTAATGGCCGTCAACTGTATATCAACAGGGTACATTATATTCAAGTGATGGACCTATGCTCAAAGTCTACAAGTGCAGGCCGAAATGCTTCTTGTTAGACTCGAGGTGCACATTATGTACAATGTGTGTGCCTGTGCACAAAACTGATAAGCGTATAAAGACACGCCTCCAGTTTTCTATCCTTCACCTCTGGTTATTTGTGTTCTAACAATGACAGCAAAATAGTGTAGAGTATTACAATACTCGTGAAGTTCATTTTAGTCACAAGTAGGCTTACATTAACACTGCAATGCAGTTACTGTGAAGATCCCCTACGCCACATTCCGCCAATACCTGTTCGGGCACACTGAGGGAGAATTTAGCATGGTCGATGCACCTAACCAACACATCTTTCAAACTGCGGGAGGAAACCAGAGCATCCAGAGGAAACCCACGCAGACACAGGGGGAACATGCAGACTTCACACAGACAGTGTCCCAAGCTGGGAATCGAACCCGGGTCCCTGGTGCTCTGAGGCAGCAATGCTAGCCACTGTGCTGCCTCTGGAATGGCTCAAAATGCATCAATAATTAACAAGCAGAGTTTGCCATGCAGAAGAGGCAGGAGATTGATGGTCAAAAATGAAGACATAGGTGTGGGCTTTCACACATATAAAAGGCAATCTTACACCTGATTCCTTGCTTGTTGGGCTGTGAAGTCAGAGGTGAACGCAAGAGGTAGAAATTGGAAGAGGCCATATATCGCTTTGAGGTTGTTCTGGCATTCAATAAGATATTCTTCTATTTCAACCCCACATACTCTACCTGCCTATACCCATATCATTTACGTTTCATTCCTTCTATCCTTGGGAAAAGAGTCCAAAACAATGCTCAGTCCTCCAAGTGTGATCTCCCCAAGTCCCTACATAACTGCATGCTTATACGTCATCCTTTTGTAATAAAGGTTAACATATGATTTGATTTCCTATTTGCTTGCTGTATTTGCATACTAACCTTCTATACTTTGTGTACAGGATCACCTCCCAGGTTGCCCCAAATATTGGCATTTTCTTGTCTTCACGTTTAAAAAAATTGAAGTGGATAACTTCACATTGTTCCATATTGTATTCTATTTGCCACATCCTTGCCCAATCATTTAACCTACCAATGTAACATCTCATAGAAACTTACAGAATTCCAATAGGATTAGACAGAATAGATTCAGAAAGAATGTCCCCAGTGGTGGGCAGTCCAGAACTAGGGGTCATAGTTTGAGGTTTGAGGATAAGTGGTAAACCTTTTTGAATAAAGTGAAGAGAAATTTCTTCACCCAGAGGTGTGAATGTGTGGAACTCACTGCCACTGACTGTAGCTGAGGCCAAAACCTTGTCCGATTTCAAGAAATTAGAAAAAGCTCTCGGGGCTAAAGGGATCAAGAGGGGAAGGGGGGCGGGGGGGGATGGTCAGGATATTGAATTCGATGATCAACGATGACCAAAATGAATGGCAGAGCAGATTCGAAGCTTCGAATAGCCTGCTCCTGCTTCTAGTTTCTAATGTCCTTTGGCAGATTCTGTGTGTCCTCACAACTTAAATTTATTACCTAGATTCATAATTTCAGTAAACATGGATACCTTACACTCATTCTCACCTAAGTCATTGACATAAATTTAAATACATGAGGCCCAATAATTGATTCTTTGTACATTCTACTAGTTACAGCTTGCTAACCTGGAAAAAGTGGTACAATATGCAATCGTTAAGAAAAATGGTTCCCTTTGTGTCACTCTACAACACTATCTCCATAGGTTAGCTACCATTGTAGCATACTTGCAAAAAGATGAAGCCAAGCCTCAGGTTGTAGCTGACCATTACAAGCACTAAATATACCAGCTTCAATTACTTTTGCAGCAGATGGCACCATTTTGCATCCGACACACTGACAGCACAGGCTCTATTTATTCAGCTCCCCATGGTAACTGCCACAGTCTGTTATTGGTAGCATCCCAATGAGACAAGGCCAATCCGAGCCCACCAGCTGTTCCTGGCATGCCTGCTTTCATGTGGTGCCACTAAAATAAAACATACTGGGATTGGGCTGGTTCTCACAGTATGAACTGTCTGGTATTTACATATGAAAGTCTGCTGACTCAGATTTCTCTGGTAACAGATGCCAAGGTGTGTATAAATTGAATACGATAGTGAGATATTTTCATGTTTGTGGTAGACATGGACAAGCTGATGCCAGTGATTGGTCACAGTACTTCTCGCAGCCTGACTTATCAGGCATCCTTTGTCTTCTATCTCCTCCTCATCCAGAAAAGGAAGAAAAACAATGAATGCCCCAAACTGCCGTACAGCCAATCGAAGTATTTTTGTGAATGTAGGAAACACAGCAACTAACCTGCACACAACAAAATCCCACAAATAGCAACATGATAATGACCAAAAAAACTGTTTTTATGATGTTGAGGAATAAACATTGGCCAGAACTGGGGACAACCACCTTACTTCTCTTTAAAATAGTGCCAATAGGATCCTTTACAGAAGAGGAGCTCTCAGATTAACATTTCATCTGAAAGACGACACCCCCAACAGTGTAGGGCCACCTCAGTTTTGCACCGGAGTGTCAGCCTTGATTTCTGTGCTCAGGTCCTGGACTGGGGTTTCAACCCACAACCTGCTGACTCAGATGCAAGAATGCAATCAACTGAACCACGGTTGAAAAGCAACTATAGAAGGGACTGCCCAATTGGAAACTTGCTGTGTTCCTTTGAAACAGTTGGCGTGAGTGGGATAGGGAACGATGAGAAAATTGCCTGACAGCAACTTGTAAAAGCATATGAGTAAGCACTTGGCTTCAGAAAAATCCCTTCCAAAAAATCAAGTCAGAAATTACATGGAAGTTGCTACTACGAATATAACTGCTAGGTTAACATACTTTCACTTTCTACAACGTGCTTAGAAACTCTAAATGCCAGTTGTATATGCCAAGAATAGGAAATCGTGCAAATGAAATAGAAATGACAGAAAATGAAGCACATTGTCATTTTCATCTTACTTACTTGTAACCACTTAAAAAATGACTGGATACACATCATGCTGGCTTGAAATTATGCCACAGCACAAAGATAGCAGAGACCCAGTTGCACTAAATTTCTGCCTCATTTACAAATTTAATCACAAACGTGACAAACCCAACCAGACACTCAGGATTCATTGCTTCTGCCTTTTCAAAATAAATCACATATACTATTGCATAGTGTATTTATAATGAAATAAAAAGTGCAAAGCTTGGAATTATTTCTTGCCCATAAACGCTGAAGGATCCCAATTAGTTCTGAAATGCTCTCTCTACATCCTTGAAATACACACCAACCAGTTATTAAAACATAACATTAGTTGAGAAAATCAAAGATTGCTTTATTCTGGTTTGGTCCTTTGTCTAACTTTTGGCAGGCATGGATGCCAGAAGGCCATCATAGGCTTTATTTTCCAATGATGATATAAACTGCAGTACAATGATGCTGTGTTTTTGAAATGTAGTATGAGGTTTTATTTTTATTCCACAGTATTTTGAATGTGGAAATCGATGTTTAATAGAATCCAACATGGAGAGATAAGTGAATCCGAATAGATTTGCTTCCAGTCACTTAAGTTAAAGTTCAAGAATTCAGCAGTTCAGGTACCACAGCTTCATTTTGTGCTTAAAACACCATTAGCTCAGCATGAATTTCCATCTGCGTCATACTGCATGAAGGCAATTCTCCCAGTCCTCTGCGCTAATTTTGCAGTGCAACAGGCCAGGAGACTCAAACAGAGGCTGTTTCGGAGGCCACAAGTCTCTGGGTGCCAGATTTGCGGCACTATCAGCTCTGCGGAGCAGTATAATGTCTGCAAATACGCATTCAAATGTCATTAGCGGGCCTGGGACTGAAGTCTCCGGGTCCACTAGCTCTCTCCCAGTTCCCTCCAGGAGTACTTCACTCCAGCAGAATTTACAACAGCACCCCACATGCAGGGAGCTGGCTGCCCAATCTTGCTAGAGTAGGGGGCGGGGGCACTGAGCTCCCCAGGAGGTTGGGAGTGAAGGGGTACCCTCTGGGTATCGCCAGCTTGGAATGCAAGCCTGGTCCTGATGTGGAGATACCAGCATTGGCCTGGAGTTGCCCCAGACGCTGCCCAAGGAGCAAAGTGGCAATGCCCAAGGGGGCAGCTTAGCACTGCCCACCAGACATCAGGAGATCGAGGGTGGGAGGCCTGCAATCGGGGAGGGAGGGGACTGGTGGGACAGCAATGTGGGGTTGGCCTGCAATTGAGCTGTCCAGCGATCGTGAGGCCAACAATGCGGGGCTACTACACACGCGCCAATCTCAGCACTGACAGATTGGTGCGTGCGCGGTGGCCTGCTCAGTGCTATGCTGCTGGCCTCGCCAGAGGAAATAGGCCCCTGCCCACTGGTTTTTTTTGTAAGATTCCTGTTAGTGCACTCTGTGTATTGCAGAATGTGGGAGATTCATTTTGAAACACCCACTGAAGAGAAACCAACAGAATTTATTCCAGTTTTTTATGCAAATTTGACACTTAGAATTCTTTTGGGAGAATCGCCCCCTCTCTCGATGTTTGTGTGGTACTTAGAAATAACTGTCTTATGTCTGGGACAGTATCCATATGTTATGCTTTTTTTTAAAAGAATAATATTTTTGAAATCATCTGCACTTAATCCTGAAAGTGAATTGGGGCATGTGGATAAATCTTGAATAAGGTACACTTTGCCCCTCCAATGTGGACAGGGGCCCTGAAAAACATCATAAGATCACTGCACAACAAGTAAAACTCAGTTGGAAGTTTTAAAAAAATACAGAAAGCAAAAACAGCTTCATCCAAAATGCTAATAAGCCATAAAAATTAAATCTGTTGGCTTTCCATATATTTTAATTCAAATTCAATCAATTTTCTTAAATAAAAAATATTGAACTATCAGTAGCAATCGTTATCACGTGACCTGGCTAAACCTAGGCTTATTTATTACCGGAATATGCCCTCATTTGTTATCATAATGTCAATGTAAACAAATCAGGACATAGACTGTTCAATTGATTAATCAGTTCCACTTCAAAAATGCTCAGTGAATAATTTATTAACATTAA
Source organism: Carcharhinus amblyrhynchos (assembly GCF_965287045.1). Lineage (NCBI taxonomy): Eukaryota > Metazoa > Chordata > Chondrichthyes > Carcharhiniformes > Carcharhinidae > Carcharhinus > Carcharhinus amblyrhynchos. Next base: position 50,003,427 of record NC_137327.1, read on the forward strand.
TGTTTTGCCAGGAAAATCATGATTTAGTTTGAATTAAAATAAAGATTATCATGCATACCAGAGGATAAACACATAGTTTGTGAAAATTTAACATGTACAACTGAGTTAAACTGTCACTTCAACAATGGACCCACTAGTCCATGAAAGTTGCCTCCGAATACATCCAAAATACCTAACTCTAGAGACGCACAGCTGTCTAGCCATATCTTATTTTAGTCTGACCACTTGACAGATTCCATTCCCCCTTCACATAACTTGTTCCTAAAAGTCCCCAAGGCTAGACAGCCACCTTCCCACCCACCCTAGGAAGTAGTCAGGGACAGAAGCCTGTCAGTTCCCATCAGGATTGCTAATGGCTCAGTGCTAATTTGCTACATTATCCACTTGTGAAAGTGATTTGAAGTGATTAGTATTAGACATTACAACCAGATGTACGTCAATACCTCTGACTAGACTCTTCGTACTCCCAAGGACACTGCGCTGTCGGGCTGTAAACAGCTCTGCTTTCCTCTTGAAAGCTTACAGTGTGTTACAGCTTTTTTCACATAAGGTAAAGGTTACTGTTTACCAAAAGCCATCATGTTACCATTATGTTTTGAGTCTAATGGGCAGCCTAGCAACAGGGAGACCAACATACCACCAAATACCACAGCTGACACAGGAATTTTGTCCCACGTAACTTAATCACGTTATAATAATTAACATACAAATAAATCAGTACCATCATCAGAACAACCTAACCAGTTATTGTATCTTGACACATTTTCCTTAGAGAATTGTGTGAACTAGTGAAAAGTTTCACAAGTGGTTGAACAACCCGAAAGGCTCTTCCATGACAGAACATAATGGTGAAGTATCTTTATTAGAAATATTTGTATACCCATATTTTCCTCTACATTTTTACAAATGTACTGATTAAAAAGTTGAAAAATGGGCAAACAGTAAAGACTACATGGCATCCTTGTTCCTAAACAGTGACACTGCTGTCAGGGAAATGCAATTTTGCAAACAATATACATTATATCCACATGTTAGCAGAACAAAATACTTCTCGCACAAACGGCAACTGATGCTTGGTTAATTTTAATTTAAAATCTCAGATTGATAGATTTTGTTGGATCTATATTTAGATTTATAGGGCAACTGTAGTAGGTGGAATTAGCTCGCAGAGCAGCAATAATCTCATTGAAGACAGAACAGGCTTTAGCTTAAGGGGCTAAATGGCTATTCAAGTTCCTATGAAATTTATCTTTGTGAAAAAACATTGTAAGGTGCTTCACAAATAGAAGTAAATAAGGGAACGCACATTAAGTAGGATGACTCAAAATGTGGCCGGGAAACATTTGTTTTAAGAGTTTTTCTTTTAATGTAAAAGCAGAGTAGGTTTAGGCAAGGAGAATGCACAAAAGGCCAACAAAGAATAATTCAGTCTTGGAAAGGATCTTAGAAGCAGAAATGTTGAAAAAGAGGTGAAGGTTGGTAATATCGCAAGAACTGGAAATAAATTGTCTTGGTGATGTATAGAATGTGATGTTTGAAGTTTAGCTCTGGGTCTAACGGATAAAATGCTTTGCATAATTTTGTTAAGCCTGAATGATGATGGTGACAATCAATGGAGTTCACATTTATGACCATGAACCAAGGCTTTGATCTTATGTTTAGTTAGGTGAGATCGCAACTCATCTAGGACTTGAATGTTGCATGCAGAGAGCACAGCAATTCTATGATTAAGACCAATAGTTGAGAATTATAGTTGACATTAGCAGAAATATTGAAATTTCCCCATGCCTGCAGATGAAGTTACACGGGACAATATGCCAATGAGGAAGTGGAGGCGGCCAGGGATAGCTCCATAGCGACAATATGGAAATGAGAAAAAAGCCTCACCTGGAGATGTGTTCAGATAGACAGGAGTACAACCATGTGGGAGGCAGTCCCATAGAATTGGGCAATGGCAAAGGATGGTATGGTCAGCCACGTCAAACAGCCAAGAAATTGAGGAATGAGGAGAAATAATATACCACAGTCAGAGGATGTCATTCATGACTTTGACCAGGGTCAGTGCTACAAGGAGGGTAGAAGGTGGACTAGGGACAACCAGGCATGTATTTGGGAGGTAATGATAAAGGGATCACCCACTCCATTTAGGAATGGATTTGTAGTTATAGGGGTTGATTAGGTCAAGAATAGATATTCAATCCATTCCAGATTGAATTATTAAAATGTTAAGAAAGAGGAAATGATGCCAATTTTGTCAGGGAGAGAAATGGCCTCTGAGCGAGCCATTAGCTATATCATTTGATTTGATTTATTATCACTTGTATTAACATACAGTGAAAAGTATTGTTTCTTGCACACTATACAGACTAAATATACAATAGAGAAGGAAACAAGACAGTGCAGAATGTAGTGTTACAGTCATAGCTAGGGTGCAGAGAAAGATCAACTTAATGCAAGGCAGGTCCATTCAAATATCTGAGAGCAGCAGGGAAGAAGCTGTTGTTGAGTGGGTTGGTACTTGACCTCAGACTTCTGTATCTTTTGGAAGAGAGAATGTCTGGGATGCATGAGGTCCTTAATTATGCTGGCTGCTTTGCTGAGGCAGCTGGGAGTGTCGACAGAGTCAATGGTTGGGAGGCTGCATATCAGATAGCATGAAGGGAATGAGGTGGAGTGGGCTAGGAGTTGAATGGGAAAGCTATTAACGACACAGGAAATAACATATTTGGGAGACTTCTGAAAGACTAGAATGAGCTGAAATCCAAAAGGTTCCAAAAGATTGTGCTGGCTACTACAGGTCATATTTGGTCTCCATTGGGAATGGAAGCCCATATACAAGCTGCCAACTAGTTTCCGAGCTTCCCACAACTGCCCAGCAGCAGTGGCTTGGTGTCACAAGCTCACTAACCAATTGCTTCAAGCCTGTTGACACAGACTTCAATTGGTGGTACTTCACTTAGAGTCATAGAGGTTTACAGCAAGGAAACAGGCCCTTTGGCCCAACTTGTCCATGCCACCCTTTTTTTTAAACCCCTAAGCTAATCCCAATTGCCTGCATTTGGCCCACATCCCTCTATACCCATTGTACCCATGTAACTATCTAAATGCTTTTTAAAAGATAAAATTGTACCCGCCTCTACTACTACCTCTAGTAGTTTGTTCCAGACACTCACCACCCTGTGTGTGAAAAATCTGCCCTTCTGGACACTTTTGTATCTCTCCCCTCTCACCTTAAACCTATGCCCTCTAGTTTGAGACTCCCCTAACTTTGGGATAAGATAATGATTATCTACCTTGTCTATGCCCCTCATTATTTTATAGGCCTCTATAAGGTCACCCCTCTGCCTCCTACGCTCCAGAGAAACATAGACTTCACACTGAAGTCGAAAATCATGCAACATTTTTAAAGGGTAAGGAAGAAAATCGGCAAGACACAGAAATAAATAACTGATGTACTATAGTGCTGCAGTACAAGGTGAAGAATTGCAGCTTCCATCAGTGACTCATTTTTAAAAAGTATATTTTATTTGTGAATGAGATTTGAGATTCGCTGGCTGCGCCAGCATTTGTCATCCCTAATTACTCTTGAGAAGGTGCTGGTGATCTGCCTTCTTGAACCACTACAGTCCAAGTGGTAAAGGTATACTCACAGTGCTATTAGTGCAGGAGTTCTAGGATTTTGACCCAGCAACAATGAAGGAATGGTGAGCTACTTCCATTCAAGATGGTGTGCAACTTGAAAGGGAACTTCCAGGTGGTGGTGTTTCCATGTGTTTGCTTGTCCCTCTAGATGGTAGTGGTCGTGGTCGTGGAAACTAATCATCCTAGATTCCAAGAAATTACCCAAGAAGGATACTAGTTCCTACAGTGAATCTTGTAGATGGTACACACAGCTGCTACACGCATCATTGGTGGTGTGAGTGAATATTAGTGGATGGGGGTGGCAAATTAGCAGGCTGCTTTGTGCTGGATGATGGCAAACTTCTTGAGTATTGTTGGAGCTGCATTCAATCCAAACTAATGGAGAGCATGCCATCACACTCCTGACATGCAGCTAGTAGATGGCTGATTGGCTTTGGGGAGTCAGGAGATAAATTATCACGACGGGATTCCTAGCATCTGATCTGCTCTTGTAACCACAGTATTTATATGGCTAGTCCCAATCAGTTTCTGGTCCATGATAGTCCCCAGGATATTGATTGCGGGGCATTCAGCAATGGGAAGCCATTGAATGTCAAGAGGAGTTTGTTACATTCTCTCTTGTTGGAGATGGTCGTTGCCTGGCACTTAAGTGGAAGTAAAATTTGCAATACATATCAGTCCAAACCTGGATGCAGGTCTTGGTGCATTTGGACATGGATTGTTTCAGTATCTGAGGAGTCATCAATTGCTGAATGCGCAATCATCAGCCAACACCCCACTTCCGACCTTATGATCGATAGAAGGTCATTGATGAAGCAGCTGAAGATGGTTGTTCCTAGGACACTATCCTGAGGAACTCTTGCAGTGATGGTCTAGAGCTGAGTAGATGGGCCTCCAAATACCATAACCATCTTCCTCTGTGCTAGATATGACTCCAACCTGTGGAGAGTTTTCCCTCCGATTTCGACTGACATCAGTTTTGCTAGAGCTCCTTTGATGCCAAACTATGTCAGATGCAACCTTGAAGGCAAATGCATTCACTTTCACCGTGTTTTGATATGATCTTAATGTGAACATTATACCTGGTTATTGGAGAGTAGACTGCAGAGGGAATTAAGTCTCCATTAGAGGGCTCCTATGCACCTCCTAAAGGACGATGATGAGCAGTCTTTAAGACCACACATCTAAACCCTCTTGCATGCAGTTGGCTATCAGCTGAGGGAGCAGAGAGGTGAGAAGTGCAGCATGCCACAAAGAACAGGGAACTTGAAATTCTATGGCAGTATCATTACTGCTGTGTTGAAACCATCGTGCAGACTACTGTGCAAGTTGAGACCATTAGAGAATCTGCCTTTCTAAGTTTAATGACTCAGCTGTATTCCAGCTACATTTGCACCGCAAATATTCACTCATAAAAATAATTGACAAGATCACTGTAACAACATAGCTGTCAGCTTCACAGACTAGTCAAGGGAAACCTGGAAACATTTTGGCAAGATTAATAGAACATTATGGTTGTAACATAGAATTCCATCCCATTACCTATTCAAGTGGCCTAAATCAACAGAATGACTACCACCACTGACAGGTTAACTAGGGGAAATGTAACATGAGTGAGCTGTGGGATTGGGTACAGCGGGGGTTTACATGGGCAAAATCTGAGATTGTATCAGGAAACCAGCTCAACTCCATCCACTTTGAGCTTTACTAAAGTGGGAACAAGGAGGAGGAAGATTTGCATTTAAATGTCAATCAGGCTAACAGCTGCTGATTTATCCTATTTTTCAGATGTAACTGTGGCCAGCTTGGTTTCCCAGGCCAGGCATGCTCCGTCATCAAACCTTATTCCCAGCCCCAACCTGGGCGAGAGATCAGATAACATCTGCGATCAAACTGCAACCTCCGACCCCATCCCACCAGATCTGAATTGGGAACTTCCCACCAAGGTTGGGACAGGACCTATCTGGTCCTCTGGCCTCCTCCAAAGTGCCCCCAAACCAACTAGAAACGAAAACAATCAAGCTGTTTTATGGTTGGGTCCATGCTCCTAATCCAGATTGTTGGGCTTCCCGAACAAGTGCAACAGCAAGAACCACCTACAATGGTGCTGGTTGTAGTTGGCGATTTTTACCTGCTCTTTTCTATATGAACATAAGAACATCAACACGCCAGTTAGTCCCTTGAGCGTATTTCTCCATTCAATTTGATGATGATTTGTAAATCAACTCCATTTTCTCACAAATGCTTGATATCCCTTAATTCCCTCAGTAAATACAAAAACCTATTGATCTCAGCTTTGAAAATTTCAATTGACTCAGTATCCACAACATTTTAGGGACAGAGTTCCAAATCTACATTACCTTTTGAATTAAAAAGCACTCCCTTATTTCAGTTCTAAATGGCTCTACTTTAAAGATTATGTCCCATTGTTCTGGATTCCTCCATCAGAGAAAATTTCTTCATTAAATTCCTTTGTCATATTAATCATGATGATTAGATTACTCTTTAACATTCTAAATTCAATGGCATGAGAGGCAAGTTTTAGAAGAAAGACTTGCACTTACAAGTCCCTTTCACAACCTCACAATGTCCAAAAGTGCTTTGCAAAACATATTACCTACAAACACATGGATTAGAAGCAGGAATAGACCAATGTCGAGTCTGCTTCATCATTCGAAAAGATCATGGCTGATCTGACTGCAACTTCAACCCCACATTCCTGCCTACCCCCAATAACCTTCTCACCCTCTTGTTAATCAAGAATCTAAATCCGCCATAAAAATAATCAAAAAATCTGCTTCCACTGTCTTTTGTGAAAGAGAGTTCCAGAGACTCAATTCTCAGAGAAAAGATTTTTCCTCATTTCTGTCTTTAATGACCGCTTCTTATTTTTGCTTCTGGAGAGGCTTGCTTTGCACAAAATTTCCTGCCATGTTGCCAACATGACGACAATGGACAAAAAGCAAAAGCCATGTGATATGTTTTAGTGACAACAAAAGCAGATAATGCTGGAAAATCTCAGCAGGTCTGACAGCATCTGTGGGGAGAGAACAGAGCCAATGTGTTGAGTCTAGATGACCCTTCCAGCATTTTCTGTTTTTGTTTCAGATTCCGGCATCTGCAGTATTTTGCTTTTATCATTATGCTTCACTGATGCTGATTAAAGGATAGAAATTGGCCAGGACACTGGCTAAGACTCCTTGGCTCATTTTTGAAATAGAGCTCCAGTATCTATTTCTCACACCTTAAAGAGCAGATGGAACGCCAGTTGTTTCATCCAAAAGGTGGTATCTCAGATTGTGCAGTAATCCCTCAGTTCAAGTGGTGTATCAGTCTAGAGCAGTGGACAACCTGTGGCCTGAGGGTCACGTAGCTTATCTGCGTTTTGAGTGCCCATGTTCAGGGATGCCACATTCCACTGATTTCCATCTGCATAGGTTTTTTTTCCCTATCCAAATGGCTGAAGTGATGTGCATATAAAACAAGGGCAACTGAAGTGAGGTGCATGCTGACTGCACACAACATTGACTGAAAGAGACATGCACTCCCTCTGCTTCCGAAGTGTAAATATTTATTTTGTTTTCAGCATTTGAAGTTGATGACAGTTCGAATGTGTGAATAATTAAACATTTTCAATAACTTATGATATATTCAATATGTATTAAACATATTGAATCGTATTCATGGGGTCACAGTGAACCAGCTTGATTTCAATCTTGCGGCCCACTGAGATGAAGGATGGTTCTTCATGTGGCCCACTCTCTGGCCTAGATTTTATTCTCAAGTGTCTAGTGTGCAGCTTGAACCAAAATCCAAACTCGAGACAAAAATGCTACACTGAACCGCAGCAGACTGCTATCATTTTATACAACCCATCCTCAAATTTTAGCCCTTTAAGCTCTGTTTCTGATGAATCAGCATTGCGCCATTTCCAAAGCCAATAAGGCAAATCCTGTTTTTATGGTATGCGCCAAGTTGATTCCATGAAAAGATTTTCCTTAAAACTGGTATTATTCACCTTGAATGGATCAGCAGCTATCCAGAGAGCCGTACTGTGAAGAACCGTAGTCATGGCATCCCGTGGTTCTGGCCTCATCACTTTTCAAAAATGCACTGGAAGTAATGAACGGAAAATCCCACGCCAACGAGCAGATCCAGATGGACCAGGCTGAGTCGGGAGGGGGGGCACCGGCTACGGACAGGGCAAGAAGGCAGCAGATACAGTTTTTGGCAGTATGACACTCAGGGAGGCAGCAGCTATGGAGGACAGAGCTCCTCTAACCAATGACACTGAGTCATAGTCTTGTTCTGAAATCCAACCTCCTCCCTTTCAGTTACAGGTACTTTCTTTATTGTTTAGTCAAGAGATGGAAATCAGTTAATTTCTCAGCCTCTTGTTTCCCCAGCTAGACTAAAATTAGCCAATTTGTCCCTGTCTTTAATCAATCCCACCTCAGAAATCTGCCTGAACTTGAAGAAAACCTCCACCAGCAATTCACTCCTGCTAAACGCAAAGGTGCTCCTTAAAAGTCTGTTCTCTCTGCTTTCCTCCACGACTTACTGAACAGAGGACTGTGCGTTCAAGTGATTTCATGTGGTTGATGGGAACTGACAGCATCGATAATCAGCTTTCATTCCATAAAACCAGCATTTCTGGTATGCACAGTGGCACAATGGTTAGCACTGCTGCTTCTCAGTGCCAGGAACCTGGGTTCAATTCCCAGCTTGGGTCACTGTCTGTACACAGTCTGCACGGGTTTCCTCCAGGTGCTCCAGTTTCCTCCCAGAGTCTGGAAAATGCTAGTTAGATGCATTGGCCATTCTAAATTCTGCCTCAGTGAACCTGAACAGGCACCGCAGTGTGGTGAGTAGGGGATTTTCACAGTAACTTCTTTGCAGTGTTAATGTAAGCTGACTTGTGACTAATAAATAAACTTCAACTTCTAACTATGTTACAACGGGACTGTCTATAATATTTTGCGTAAGGTTTAATGTCCAAAGCTAAACTGGGATCTCATCAGGGTTTTGTACTGAATTGAAACATCCCTTTTTTTTATTCTCCAATACCTTTGAGATTAAAGCCAATATTCCATTAGCCTTTTTAAAATTTCTTCATGTACCTGTGCACTGGCTTTTATCGATGCATGAACACTGACATCCAAATTCCTCTCCTCATCCACTGATGATGCTTTCTCTCCATTAAGAAAATATTCCCTGTGGATACCAGTTTCAATCAATTGTCAGCCAACACTAATTGATAAACTCCTCAGATAGAAGCCGAGAAAGATTACAAAAGAGAAATTTTTAAAATGGTAATTCAAATCGATAGTAGATTGAAAGGAGCTAAAGGTACTTTCCATTGCTGGACTAATAGCAGAGAAAATTAGTTTGAAATTCCCAAGTGAAAATTAGCTTATTTTATTAATATTCAAGTCCTTTGTTTTGGTCATAATAAAAAATACAGAAGTGTAATTTAATCTGGATATTATTTATTTTCTACTAGACAAATAAGAACAGAACCAACAAGGGCATATAGATACCAAATACAAATCCGATCTATGTGAAAAAAAATCACGGTACATAAACTTAAATGTATCCATCACGTGAATATATTTTAAGGAATTAATAAACTTTACGTACATTCTGCCTCTTCTCCCCACTTCCTCAGTCTTCCCACCCAAAATTTCATGTGTTACGCAGTAAGTACACTGCTCTTTCACCCATGAGACACAGGTTTGAATCCAGGCTAGATCAACAGATCAAGTCTTCTGTTTCTACATATTTTAGCAGGCACTGTCCCCTAGTAAATAAATACTCAAATTTACAAAAATTTGCAACAATATGGATGGTGCAAGAGCTCTTGAATTAATTCTGGATGTCAAAAATAGTTTGTAGTTTTGACGCACAGAAAAAAATTGTATTTCTGGCAGCTATATTTTTCATTTTGTTTTACCCCACTGCCCTGTAAGCAAAAGGTGACTAATTTTGTTGTTGAATCTAGAATGTGCACATTAAGTAGCCACAGGCAACTCGACTGTGATTTCACTTTTCTCCTGAGACCTCAGCAAACATCAACTCAGAGGCTGGGGCTGCCCATGCACCTGCACCACTCCCCCACTCTGATTACTTGATCAGTTTAGCCCGAAGAGCCAAATCAAATTTCTCCCTGAAGTCGCATGTTTTGGCCTCAACTACTCTATGTGGTAGTGAATTCCACAGATTTATTACTCTTTGGGTGAAGAAATTTCTTCTCATCTCAGTCCTAAAAGGTTTGTCCCTTATCCTTAAACTGTGACCCTAGTGCTGGACTGTTCCACTTACTTTAGCAACTGCTGCATGAGGACACCAAGGTTTCGCTGAGTATCCACCTCTCTCAATTTACACACATTCAATTACTAATATGCCTTCCTATTGTTGTTTCTGAAGTGGGTAACCTCACATTTATCCACGTTACACTGCATCTGCCATGCATATGCCCACTCATTCAGCCTATTCAAATCATGCTGAAGCATCTCTGCATCCTCCTCAAAGCTCACCCTCCCACTCAACTTCGTATGGTCTCCAGGTTTGCAGATTATACAGAGCCTGAGTTAAGGTGGCGCAGGATTCACCGGCCTCTGTTTACTCTCAGTCCTCTTCTTGGCCAGCTTGCCTATTCCCATACTCTGTCATCAGCAACTGTCTCACAGTTATCAGTGTCAAGATCCACCATCTTCATATCTCGCTTGGTGTCCTTGCAACAAAGCTTTGGTTGCCCAGATGATCCTGATCCAGAAGCCAATTCACCACGTAGAAGACCTTTGGGTATGTGGCTATATCAAACCAAAGAAGTCATTGTTGGTTTTGCAATGAGTGTATGCTGATGGAATTGCTGATGGCGCAGATCGACACAAATGGATACGATCTGGTGGCCATTACAGAGACGTGGCTGCAGGGTGACAGGGACTGGGAGATGAATGTACAGGGCTATCAAGTGTTTAGGAAGGATAGACAGGAGGGAAAAGGGGGGGGCGTAGCTCTGCTGATTAAGGATAGCATCACGGTGGTAGCAAGGGATGATATTGAAGCCAAGGAGCAGAGGGTGGAATCGTTGTGGGTGGAGATTAGGAACAGCAAAGGGAGGAAGACGCTGGTGGGTGTCGTCTATAGGCCCCCGAATAATGATCTGGAGGTGGGGCGGGCTGTTAACGCGCAAATAAGTGCGGCGTGCAGGAATGGGACGGCCGTAGTTATGGGGGATTTCAATCTGCATATTGATTGGTCGACCCATGTTGGACGTGGGGGGCTCAAGGAAGAGTTCTTGGAATGCTGCCGGGATAGTTTCCTCGAACAGTGTGTGTTGGAGCCGACGAGGGAGCAAGCTATCTTGGATCTGGTGCTATGTAATGAAGCGGGTAGAATTAGGGACCTTGTGGTGAAGGATCCTCTTGGGGAGAGTGATCATTGTATGGTGGAGTTTCTGGTGCAGATGGAGGAGGAGAAAGTGGGTTCCCGGACACGCGTCCTTTGTTTGAATAGAGGGAAATACGGTAGGATGAGAGAAGAATTGGCGAATGTGGACTGGGAGAGCGCGTTGGAGGGAGGGTCTGTTAAGGAGCAGTGGAGGATCTTTAAGGAGATCTTTCTTGGTGCTCAACGGAAATTTATTCCAATGGTCAAAAAGGATAGTAAGAGGAGAGGTAATAAGCCGTGGATAACGAAGGAGGTGAAGGAAAGTGTTAAACTAAAAGCGGAAGAATTTAGAGTAGCTAAGAGTAGTGGGCGAGAAGAGGATTGGGAGAGGTTTAAATGTCAACAAAGATTGACAAAGAAGTTGATAAGGAAGGGTAGGAGAAACTATGAAGCTGGGCTAGCGCTTAATATAAAAAAGGATAGCAAGAGTTTTTATAAATATATAAAAAGGAAGAGGCTGGCTAGGGTGAATGTTGGTCCTTTAGAGGATGAGAAAGGGGACCTAGTGGTAGGGGATGGGGATATGGCTAAGGTATTGAATAACTTTTTTGTTTCTGTCTTCACGGAGGAGGACGTGAATAATTTGCCGGGTGTTAGCGATAGAAAGGTGGTAGGACTGGAGGGTCTTAATGACATTACTGTTACTAGAAAGGCGGTGCTCGACAGACTGGAGGGGCTGATTGTGGACAAGTCCCCAGGACCGGATGGAATGCATCCGAGGGTTCTGAAAGAAATGGCGGAGGTGATAGTGGATGCCTTGGTGGTTATTTTCCAAACGTCGCTGGATTCCGGGAAAGTGCCGGATGATTGGAAAACGGCTAATGTTACGCCGTTGTTTAAGAAGGGTGCCAGGCAAAAGGCGGGGAATTATAGGCCGGTTAGTTTAACGTCTGTGGTAGGTAAAATGTTAGAATCTGTCATTAAGGAAGAAATTGCGAGGCATCTTGAAGGGAATTGCTTGATAGAGCAGACGCAGCACGGTTTCATTAAAGGGAAGTCGTGTCTGACAAATTTACTGGAGTTCTATGAGGATGTGTCTAGGGCGGTGGATAGAGGAGAGCCGGTGGATGTGGTCTTTCTAGATTTTCAGAAAGCGTTTGACAAAGTGCCTCACAAGAGGTTATTGCAGAAGGTCGAGGAACATGGAGTTGGGGGTAGGGTGTTAGCGTGGATAGAGGACTGGTTGTCAAATAGGAGGCAGAGAGTGGGGGTCAACGGGTGCTATTCGGATTGGCGGATGGTGACTAGTGGAGTGCCCCAGGGGTCGGTGCTGGGACCTCAGCTTTTTACCATTTATATAGATGATCTGGAGGAGGGAACCGAGTGTAGAGTGTCGAAATTTGCTGATGACACCAAGATTGGGGGAACGGCAAATTGTGCGGAGGGTGTGGGGAGTCTGCAGAAGGATCTAGATAGGCTGGGCGAATGGGCCAGGAAATGGCAAATGGAATTTAATGTTGGCAAGTGTGAGGTGATCCACTTTGGTAGGAAAAATGGTAGGAAGGACTATTACTTACGAGGCGAAAAACTGCAGCAGGCGACGGTGCAGAGGGACCTCGGGGTCCTTGTGCATGAGTCGCAAAAACCCAGCTTGCAGGTGCAGCAGGTGGTCAGGAAGGCGAATGGGATGCTGGCCTTCATAGCGAAGGGGATTGAATATAAAAGTAGGGAGGTCTTGCTGCAGCTGTATAGGGCATTGGTGAGGCCGCAACTGGAGTACTGTGTGCATTTTTGGGCGCCGCACCTGCGCAAAGATATTTTGGCCTTGGAGGGAGTGCAGAGGAGGTTTACTAGGCTGATACCGGAGTTGAGGGGGTTGAGCTATGAGGAGAGGCTGAATAAACTGGGCTTGTACTCGTTAGAGTTTAGAAGAATGAGAGGAGATCTCATTGAGACGTATAAGATGATGAATGGGATGGATAGAATAGAGGTGGAAAGACTCTTCCCGCTCAAAAAAGACAATAGGACTAGGGGGCACAGCCTCAAGGTAAAAGGGGGGCGGTTTAGAACGGAGTTGAGGAGGAACTTCTTCACTCAAAGGGTGGTGAATCTCTGGAATTCTCTGTCCGTTGAAGTGGTGGAGGCTGCCTCGCTAAATATTTTTAAGACGCGGGTTGATGGGTTTTTGATAGGAGAGGGGATTAAGGGTTATGGGGAGAGGGCGGGAAAGTGGAACTGAGCAGCGACAGATCAGCCATGATCTTATTGAATGGCGGGGCAGGCTCGAAGGGCTGGATGGCCTACTCCTGCTCCTATTTCTTATGTTCTTATGTTCTTATGAATTAGCACACTCTAGGACCTCTTGATCTGGTGACCTTGTTCTGCCAGGAGATGCCAAGGATACATCTGAGACACTGAAGGTGGAAACTGTTCAGTCACAGCTGGCCAGTCAGCAATTTTCCACTCTTGCTTTCCATATAATGCGAATACAGTACAGATGGTGTCTTGAAGATGTTACCGTATGCTTTGGCACTCTGCATGAGAATGCCAGAGAGCATCTGTTCAATGGAATGGCTGTACCTCATGGGCAGTGCCCACTAGTGTCAAAATCCCCCAGTAGGTAAACTTGTTCTGATTTGGGGATTCTGTTAGCAATGTCAAGCTCTTCATGAAACTGGTCTTTAGCCTGTGATGGAGCACAGCATTGAAGCATAGATACTCATGAAGTTAACTGGCCCCATTTGGGGACTTGGATAGGTTAAGTGAATGGGCAATAAAATAGCTGATAGAAAAACAGTAAGTTAAAGTATTTCTTAAATGGAGAGGGGTTAGAAAGTGTTGATATCCAAAGGGGCCTGGTTGTCCTAGTCACTAAAAGTTAGCATGGAAATGCAACAAACAATTTGGAAAGCAAACAGTACATTGGCCTTTGTCACAAGGGTATTTGAGTGCAGGAGTAAAGATATCTTGCTGTATTTGTATAACATCTTAGTGAGACCATAACTGAGTACGGTGTACAGTTTTGATCTCCTCATCGAAGGAAGGATACATTTGTCATTCACAGAGATCACCAGACTAGTTCCTGGGATGGTGAGATTGTGAGGAGAGGAGAGGTTGAGGAAACTGGATCTGTGTTATTTAGAGTTTTGAAGCATGAGAAGGGATCTCACTGAAAATTACAATTTTGTTTTTACAGGGTGAAAGTAACATATGAATAGCGTGTTTCTCCTGGCCAAAAGTCTCAAACCAGGGCCCACAGTCTCAGGATAAGGGGCAGATCATTTAAGGAGATGAGGAGGAATTTCTACACCCAGGTGACAGTAAATCTTTGGCATTCTCTACCCCAGATGGCTATGGAAATTCAATTACTGAGAATGTTCAAGACAGAAATCGGTAAATTCCCAGACACCAATGACCTAAGGGGTACGGGATGGTTCAGGAAAATGACATCAGAAGTAGATGATCCGCACTGATTTGTCTGAATGAGAAGCCGGCTCTATGGACCTAATGACCTACTCTTATTGCCTATACTTAAGTTGAGAAGTGACTGGAAGGAACACATTCTGAACCATTATCTACAGGAGCAAGCTCCTTATAGCAATGGCAACACCTTGCTTCTGGTCACCCTATTATAGAAAGGAAATTAAACTAGAAAGAGTACAGAAAAGATTTATCAAGATGCTACCAGGGCTCGATGGTCTGAGTTACAAGGGGAGGCTGGATAGACTGGGACTTTTTCCCCTGGAGCATAGAAAGTTGAGGGGTGATCTTATAGAGGCCTACAAAATAAAGGGCATAGATCAGCGAGATAGTCAATATAATTTCCCAAAGGTAGGGGAGTCTAAAGTGAGGTTTAAGGTGAGAGGAGAGAGATCCAAAGTGTCCAGAGAGGAATTTTTTCACACAGAGTGGTGAGTGTCTGGAACAAACTGCCAGAGGTTGTAATGGAGGCGGGTTCAATTTTGTCTTTTAGAAGCGTTTAGACAGTTACATGGGTAAGATGGGCATAGAGGGATACGGGCAATTGGGACTAGCTTAGTCATTTAAAAAAAAAGGTGGTTTGGACAAGGTCAAAGGGCCTGCTTCCATGCTGTAAACCTCTATTAACTCTTTGACATGGTTCCTCTGAACTTTCCCTTGCCAGATGAACCTGTAATGCTTTTCTTTCAGCAATTTGCTCAGTGAGTTGTTAAGCAGAGACTCTAAACTCCATGTACACATTGAAGATGGATTGTGGTGGGTCAGCGCTTTACTGTCAAGAGCTGTCTGACTGGAGGTGAACAGTAACTGATCATTGGGACATGATGGTCCCTCACACCACTGGAGATAGCCTGTAGCACCCAGTCTCCAGACCAAACGAGTTGAGCTTATCAAATGTAACTGCTGTCTCCCATGTTGTGTTAGCACGCTGCAGTGAAACTGGAATGTTCTCTCCAGGGCACAAGTTTGGGCAAACTTTATGGCAGCCCGGGCTGTCCAAACATCAGGATCCCTCTCTCGATGTCAGTTCTGTGCAAAGGAATGCAAAGCACTATGTTTGGCACCGGTTTGATGTTATTGAAAGGTGACATGTTTAGACATTAGCCTCTGGATTCCACTCCAGATTATTTGCCAAAATTTACTCCCTTAGCTTTCACCTCTCCTAAGGCCCAAGGTATCCACAAAGCAATGGAGCTATTTGCCCATAGCAGGGAGTTTGGTCTATGAGTATCAGGGCATGTCCACATGCTGGTGGTTCTGCACACTGCAAGTCTGGGGGTCAACCTCCTCACATCCCTCTGAAGCTTTAGCAAGGGGCTGCGAGGAACCCAGTTTCCATATGTCGCCACAAGGAGGCACAGTTGAGGACTTGTTGATAGAGAGTTATGTACAACAAGGAGAGCCACACACATCTGCCACTTTTTTTTTCCTCATTGCTGAAAATGAGAAGCAAACTGACAAACAAAAGCAAACAACATGCTCCCTCTCTTCACCCACACACTAAGATGTATCACATCGACCTGTGGAACGCATGAATACCATTTTATAAAACTAAGGAATCAATACTTGAACTGCATGCTCTGATTTTAAATAAAAGATCGCTAAAGGATGGATACTGAAGATTTGAACAGATCAGTTCCTGGAAAGATAATGCAAGTAGAATTAATCTTATAGAAGAAAAGGCAATACGTGGCAGCCTTATTATTTCAGGCTCTATATCCACAGAGACACAATATAAGTTCTTTAAAAATAATTATCTCAATAACAAATGGACAAAATATGATGCTAATCAAACCAGACTGCGTGTGTAATACAATTTATTCCCTGATGTTAGATCTTTTATTCACATGGCTGATACACACAGAGTTGGGTACACTGAAATGTGCAACAACACGAACTTGAGAGAATTGTCATGAGCATAGAGGGGCAATGAGGGTGTTACCTTAAACAAAGATGCAGCATTAAATAAGTAAAGGATAGCAATGTTAAAAGGATCTGAATTGCATTAAATAAAAACATGCAGTACGTTTAATAATAAAAATAAGTCTCGTTTCACAGTTGTGGGCAACCTGTAGTCTAAGGAGGAGGGGGCTGAGTGTAGGGTAACAAAATTTACCTGTGACACGAAGATGAGTGGAAAAGCGAATTGTGTGGAAGGCTGAGTGAGTGGGCGAGGACCTGGCAGATGGAGTATAATGTTAGCATATGTGAGGTTATCCAGTTTGGTAGAAATAATAGTAGGAAAGAATATTATTTAAATGGTGAAAAGTTGCAGTATGCTACTGTGCAGAGGGACCTGGGGGTCCTTGTGTATGAATCGCAAAAACTCAGTCTGCAGGTGCAGCAGGTGATCAAGAAGGTGAATGGAATGTTGGCCTTTATAGCGAGAGGGATAGAATATAAAAGCAGGGAGGTCTTGTTGCATCTGTACAAGGCACTGGTGAGGCCGCAACTGGAGTACTGTGTGCAATTTTGGTCCCCTTATTTGCATTAGGATACATTGGCCTTGGAGGGAGTACAGAGAAGGTTCACCAGGCTGATACCGGAGATGAGGGGGTTAGCTTATGAGGGGAGATTCAATAGACTGGGCCTGTACACATTGGAGTTTAGAAGGCTGACGGGGGATCTTATAGAGACTCACAAGATAATGAAGGAGCTAGATAGGGTAGAGGTAGAGAGATTCTTTCTGCTTAGAAAGGAAACCAGAACTAGAGGGTACAGCCTCAAAATGGGGGGGGGCCAGTTTGGAATTAAGGGTTATGGGGAGAAGGCAGGAAAGTGGAACTGATCCACTTCTGATCAGCCATGATCTTATTGAATGGCGGAGCAGGCTCGAAGAGCTAGATGGCCCACTCCTGTAGACTTTATGTTCTTAAATCATTAGCAAACTCGCGACAGAGCATGTCATTGGGAATGTGGCCATCATCCATTAAGTTCAAGTGACCCAGTGAACTGAGTCACTATTGACTCAGGAGGGCAAATATGCCAGGGATCACTGCACGCTAGTGTACTTTCATGTTTGGGACTGTGTCTTAGCAGGAGATATTCAATACTCATCTGAGTTGGAAACTCTTCAGCTGCAGCTGTTTGCAGATCGGTTCATGTGGGCCTGCCAGAATTCAGACTGACAATCAGATCAGGAAACCAAAATTATGAGCAAGAACAGGAGACTTACCTTTCTATCAACATTGACAACCTCGTCCTGGAGGTCGTAGACAGTTTCCCGTACATTGAGTCATAAAGGTATATATACAGTCTCTTTGGCCCAACTTGTCCATGCCGCCCAGATTTTACCACAAAGCTAGTCCCAATTGCCTGCATTTGGTCCATATCCCTCTATACCCATCTTACCCATGTAAGTGTCTAAACATTTTTTAAAAGATTATACCCGCCTCTGGCAGCTTGTCCCAGATACTCACCACCTTCTGAGTGAAAAAAGTGCTCCTCTGGACCCTTTTGTATCTCTTCTCTCTCACCTTAAACCTATGACCTCTAGTTTTAGACTCACCTACGTTTGGGAAAAGATGTTGACTATCTACCTTATCTATGCCCCTCACTATTTTATAGACCTCTAAAAGTTCACCTCAAAGCCTCTGATGCTCCAGGGGAAAAAAGTCCCTGTCTATCCATCCTCACCTTATAACTCAAACCAACAAGTCCCAGTAGCAACCTAATAAATCTTTTCTGCACCCTTTCTAGTTTAATAGTATGCTTTCTATAATAGAGTGACAACAACTGTACACAGTATTCCAAGTGACCTTACCAATGTTTTGTACAACTTCAACAAGACATTGCAACTCCTATATTCAATGTTCTGACCAATGATACCAAATGTACCGAAACTTGGATCAGCAATTACCAGCAACTTGTCCTTTGATGCCAAAATCAGTACCAGGATTGCCACGGCCACAGATGTCATGTCAAATTTGAGAAGTCGAGTGTGGAAAACAACAAACTGACTGAAAATATGAAGTTCCACATGTACCAGGCTTGTGCACTCAGCACTCTTCTGTAGACTAGTAAGGCATGGGCAACTTAAGTACGCCAACAACAGATTTAAATAAACTGCAAAAGGGCCAGAGGCAACATAAGGATTTTTTAAAAACCCAGCATGTTATTGTGATATGGAATGCACAAACTGAAAGGATGGTGGAAGCAAATTCAATATTAACATTCATAAAGGAAATTGAATGAATACTTGAAGGTGAAAAGTTGCAGGGACTATGGGAAAAGAGTAGTAGCATGAGATCAGTTGGACTGGTCTGTGTTTGTTCTGGCTCTTCTGCAATGGACCAAATGGCCTCCTCCTGTGCTGTATCTTTGATAGCTTGGCTCAATTATGCTCTTGCACCTCTTTTCCTCAAATTGGTGTTATGCTTAAGTTTCACTTCTTTAAAAATATCGTCAAATGAAGCAGGCAAATGATGATAATAGGGAAAAAAGATAGGAATCAGTGACACACAACTGTAAGTGGTGACAGAACTGAAAGACATTTGCCCAACACCCACCCCACTCAATAAAGCAGACAGCCCTGGTCAACACCTCAAAGAACCTGCAGCTACTGTCTACTGCTGTTAATTAAAAAATTTGAAAAATATTTTGAATGATCGCATAGGTTAAATTAAGCAATTTAATTACAACTGTGCATACATTTTATTTTCCATACTTTGAAGGTCTTTCATTTGGAAGGAGTGCTTAGGGCTCATTATTGTGAGAAGGGAGAAAATAGAAGCGCAGGAGAGTCGGGGGCACAGGTAAATACAGTGGCAATCATTAAGGTGGTGGTTCTGGGGAAACTGAAAGGTCTGAAGGTGGATAAATCAACTGGACCGGATGGATTGCACCCCAAGGGTTCTAAAAGAGATAGCTGAGGAATTGTGGAGGCATTGGTGGTGATCTTTTAGCAATCACTGAAGGCAGGGAGGGTACCAGAGGGGTGGAAAGTAACTAATGTCACGCCACTGTTTAAGTAAGGAGAGGGGCAGCAGACAGGAAAGTATAGACCCATTAGCCTGACTTCAGTCATTGACAAGGTTTTAGAGTCCATTATTAAAGATGAGATCGCAGAGTACTTGGAAGTGCACGATAAAGTAGGACTGAATTAGCTTGGCTTTGTCAAGGAAAGGTCATGTCTGACAAATCTATTAAGAGTTCTTTGAGGAGGTAACAAGGAAGTTAGATAAAGGACAACCAGTGGATGTGATTTATTTAGATTTTCAGAAGGCCTTTGACAAGGTCCCACATAGGAGACCGCTAAATAAGTTAAGTGCCCATGGTGTTAAGGGTAAGATCCTGGCATTGATAGAGGATTGGCTGACTGGCAGAAGGCAGAGTGGTGGAAAAGGGATCTTCCTCAGGGTAGCAGCTGGTGACTAGTGGTGTACCTCAAGGGTCGGTGCTGGGACCAAAACTTTTCACACTATACATCAACAATTTGGAAGGAGGAACTGAAGGCACTGTTGCTAAGTTTGCAGATGATACAAACGATAGGTAATATTGAGGGAGCAGGGGGGCTGCAGAATAAGTTAGAGGATGGGCAAAAGAGTGGCAGATGGAATGCAATGTGGAAAAGTGTGAGGTTATGCATTTTAGAAGGAGGAATAGAGGCACACACTATTTTCTAAATGGGAAAATGCTTAGGAAATCAGAAAAACAAAGAGCCTTAGAAGTCCTTGATCAAGATTCTCTTAAGGTTAACGTGCAGGTTCAGTCGGCAGTTAGGAAGACAAATGCAATGTTAACATTCATGTCAAGAGGGCTAGAATACAAAATCAGGGATGTAATTCTGAGGCTGTGTAAAGCTCTGGTCAGGCACCATTTGGAGTACTGTAAACAGTTTTGGGCCCCATATCTAAGGAAGGACGTGCTGGCCTTGGAAAGGGCCAGCGGAGGTTCACAAGAATGATCCCTGGAATGAAGAGCTTGTCGTATGAGGAACGGTTGAGGACTCTGGGTCTGTACTTGTTGGAGTTTTAGAAGGATCTTATTGAAACTTATAGGATACTGTGAGGTTTAGATAGTGTGTATGCGGAGAGGATGTTTCCAATAGTATGAAGAACTAGAACTAGTGGGTACAACCTCAGGTTAAAGTGACAATCCTTTAAAATGGAGATGAAGAGGAATTTCTTCAGCCAGAAAGTGGTGAACCTGTGAAACTCTTTGTCGCAGAAGGCTGTGGAGGCCAGGTCACTGAGTGTCTTTAAGAGACAGGAAGGTTCTTGATTAATAAGGGGATCAGGAGTTATGGGGAAAAGGCAGCGGAATGGGGATGAGGAAAAATATCAGTCATGATTGAATGGCAGAGCAGACCCGATGGGCTGAGAGGCCCAATTCTGCTCCTACATTTTACGGTCTTAGGTTTTGCACCTTTAATACTTTGTCTCCTTCCTCCCTTCGAACCATCCTGGGCAACACAAGCAGTCCTTCGGAAGAAGCAGCAATTTACCTGTTCGTTCAATTTAATGTGCTGCATTTGCAGCTCACACTGTGGTTTCTTTGATAATAATATTAATGCAAATTACTGTGGATGTTGGAATCTGAAGTAAAATCAGAATATGCTGGAAAAGCTCAGCTGGCCTGACAGCATCTGTGGAGAGAAAATAGAGCCAGCATTGAGTCAGGATGACCCTTCCTCTGTTTTTGTGGTCTCTATGTTGGACAGATCAAATACTGATTGGTGACTACTATGGAAAACATTTCCAGCTGACCAGCATGTAGGGCTCCGGGCTTCTGGTTGCATGCTTAATTCATTGCCTAATTCTTAATTTGTGTTCAGTGCTCAGCCTCAAATCGTTCCAATGAAGCACAACATAGGTTCAATTTGGCACTTTCCAGGCTCCCAAACTCACCGAGTTCAACAACTTCAGATCATTGCCTCTGCCTCCATGGTAGCTACAGACAGCCATTGTCATTTGTATTTACATCTCCCTGAGATCCATCTTTTCTCAATTATTTGTCCCATTGCTATCTCCTTTGTCTTGCACTATCATCCCTTCATTATTTCTCTCCTGTCTTCTGCTGCATCACAGATCTTCCCTTTCATTCCATCACAGTCCCTCCTTTCATTGTCTCTGTACTTGCTCAAAGGCTATGTTTTCTCCAATACCCTGCACGCACAGTCCTATTGCTTTAACCTGTGATGTCATTGCGAGTGACAAAGTAGGCAGCGATCAGGGGCAGAGATACTATTTAAACAGTTTTTAAAGACAATAGTCCCAGATTACAACATCAAAATCCCTTGTTTGCAGATCCAAGGCTTCTTCCTGGTGACAGGTCGAGATTAAGGAAAAAGGGTTCTGAAGCAGGAGATTCAAAAACTGCCTGGAGGCTGCACGAACTGGGTGACCTGCTTCAGAATCCGTATAAGATTCAACCAGCACTGTCTCCTGCAGATAATGTCATTGGTTGTGTGCATGCCTGGACAAGTGCCAATATGCAGGCAGGTACTGGTGGCCATCTTGTGTTGGCAGGAGACCGTGTTGCTTAAAATATGCTAATCTCTTAAAGTTTTGGCAGAACTGGAAGAAGATATCTACTGAGACATTCTATAGACGAGATGGTCCCTGACCTGCTGAGTATTTCCAGCATTTCATGCAGGCTGGAAACGTCTACATACATGTCCATGTGATGGTCATTTCAGTGAAAGATTTTAGCTGCTCATTATTAAAAGCCAAATCTGAAAAGTATATTTGCAGAGTACATTTATAATTTTGAACAAGCAATGAAAATCTTGCTCCAGAAAAGAACAAAATTACACAGGGCAGCATAGGACATATGCCACAGAAACAGGCCATTCACCTTAACCAGTCCATGCTGAGGTTTATGCTCAATTCGAGCTTCTTCCCATCTTTTCTCATCTAATGACCTGGTTAACCTACGGTGTAACTTTTTGATGCATTTGTACTCCAAGATCCCCTTGCTCTAAAACCACCGAGACTTCCAACTTTTAAGTAGGCAAACTCCCTATTTTTTCTACCACTGCATACAATTGATCAGTACTGAACTTCACTTGGCAATTATTTGCCCTTTGTTTTAAGTTTATTTATTAGTCACAAGGATTACATTAACACTACAATAAAGTTGCCGTGAAATTCCCCTGCAGGTTTATCAAAATGCTCTTACAATTGATTGAAGAAACTTCTATTCCAATTCTCTGCTTTCTTTCTTGAAGCTAGCTAACAATCCATTCGACCACTTGCCCCAGACTCCATATTCTCTGACCTATTATGAGGCACCTTAAAGGCATTTTGAAAATCCAGATTAATTACATATACATCAACATCTACTTTTTTTTCATTAAATACAACTCCTTTTACTTTTTATATACAGTAAGCAGATTAAGAAGTCTCACAACACCAGGTTAAAATCCAACAGATTTATTTGGTAGCACCCCAGTCAAACGCCGGCATCTCCACATCAATAAGCAGATTAGGAAGTTCTCCTAGTTTGGGGGCCAGCTCCTCGGCCTTGGCTTTCTCCAGCTTCACACTGCAAGCCACAAACTTGGAGCCCAGAATCCCACCAGATCTCACCAAATTGTTCATTGTAGTTAGTCCCCGCAGCCTCAACTTGGCCATTGCTCCCTTATCCTCAAGGTTGATCTGTACCAGTGCAAGGCAGGTGGGTGATCTTTCCGTGCACCAGTCACCTAAGCCTGGCTTAGTCTTTGATGATGCAATAAGGAACTCCCATCTTCTGGCGCAGAGCAGACAGGAACACAACCAGCTCTAGAAGCAGAGGCTTCTTGTCCAGACCCAGCAAAAGGCAGCTCGGAAGGCTGATGCTCCAACAAAGAGACCAGCAATTCTCTGAGCAGGTGTAAACACTGTCACTACACTGGTGGAGAGTAAGAAAGCTCAACTGGTAATTGTCATACATGATGTTAACCCCATCATTGTCTACTTAGAAGGGTCATTATTCAGAGGGCATAGATTTAAGTTGATTAGCAAAAGAACCAGAGGATTTGAAATACAGTCAGTGCTTTGGTTGGACTTGCAACACAATTGGTTTCTGGAAGCCATGTTGTTAGCTGAAACATCACAACTCAGAACTAATCAACCTAACCAGTCCAAAAGATGTGCAGGTTAGGTTGATTGGCCATGCTAAATTAACCTTTGTATTAGGGTGATTAGCAGAGCAAATATGAGGGGTTACAGGAATAGGGTTTGGGTGGGATTGTGTTCGGTGCAGACTCAATGCGCTGAATGACCTCCTTTTGCACTGTAGGGATTCTATGATTCAATTTCCTCATAGGAACTATATTAAAAATGGGGGATTGGTTCCTTCAGTGGGGCGAGGCAGCATTTTTACCAGCCAACTATGACTACATTTTCCGTGGGTTTTAGAAGTTTGCCCTGATGCATTCAGACTGCTATCATCAGTGACTTTTCTCCATAGTTGGACAAGCAAATGGCTTCAGATCATAGCTGTGAAATATCCGATTGTAATAAATTGGAGAGTAGCTAATGAGGCGAGGAGGCATGGCAAGGCAAGATTTTTACCCTCAAACTGCTGCTCCATTTCCCGGTTTTCAAAAACAATTTTTTGGTTTTGACACGCTGCCTGGCCAAGCTGGAGCCAGAAACTGGTGACCCACGGTGACAATTCTCCCTTGCGACCTTCCAGGCTGGCGTTATGGCCTGGTGAGCGAAGGGTGCAGCGGCCTGGTATTTCAACAGGAGGTTTCACAACTTCCGTGGTCTTGTTCAAAATACTTCATTTTATAAATTATATTTATTAAAATATAAAAGATGAGCTAGGAAGGCATCGTTAACTCAGAACAGCTCCAAGGCAGAGTAACTTAAAAGTTGTAAAGTCGAGGACTGCCTGTACAATGATTGGGTGGTTGGTGGATACAGATTCTCTCTCAATTTATCCAATTGCTGCTACTGAAAGATTTACAGGGATATGGGAAAAGGTTAGGCAGTGGGGTTGCTCTTCTTAGGAGCCAGGGCAGACTCTGTTCTCTGAATCAGAATATGCAGTGATCAGGAGACTACTTGAACTGTAATACACTCTAAAATTAAAGCTATTAGCTGGATGCTAGGCTAGTTATCTCCTGGAAAGAAAAGTACAAAAACTCAACTTCCGTGGATTCTGAGAGAGCTACATGATCCATATTTTCTTTTCTGTAACAAAGCCTGAATGATCCCAATCATATTAACAGTAATGCAGGACTGTTTTATTTACAACACCACGTATGGGGAAAAAGGCAATGAATAATAATTATTCTGAAGTGTGATACAATGGTTGGACAGTTCTTGACAAGTAGAAGAAAATAAACTTAAGATACAATTCAGAATATGTTATCTCATGAGAAATGAGTCAAGCAAGAAATCATAACATGAAATCCTAAAAATCTTGATCACTTTTCCTTGATTGCAAGGTTTCTACTACTTGTATATGAAAGATTACAGAAATTCAATTTTTTTTTACTTTAAAAATCACTGCATGCGCAAACTATTGGATCAATGAAAGGAATAATACGCAAATGACTTCAGAAACATGGATTGATCATTTGCATAAACAGGCTTTATTGTCAGGAGTATAAAGTCACTGCAGTACTTTAAAATTTGACAATTCGCTGAGTGAATATTTCCAGTATGGAGATAGGTTGCTCGTTACTCCCCTATAAACTGAACAATATGCTCAATCATGGACAGCCCAGTCTTGTTGTGCCAGCTCAAATGTCCATACAGAAGAATTTGCTATCAATGTCCAGCATTTTCCAGGTCTGAACTCCATGTTGCAACTGCAATGCTTATATGGTGTTATCTTGAAATATAAATGCCAGAGTTGGGCCAACGAGAGCTTAGCACCAAATTAGTGGTGTTGAGCCTGACCAGGAGGTGAGAGCTGCCTGCAGACTGTGAGCAGCAAAGGCAGATGGCAACCATGATGGGGCTTGCTGCTGCTTTCAGAAGAAAGCAGAGAACACCTAAAACAGCCAGCAGATTCGTCAAGCATAAGAGTGGCCAAACAGCCAAAGAGAAAGTAAAGCACAGGATCCAGTGCAAGATCCTTCAGCTCCTGAAATTTTTCAGCATTAAAAAAAAGCTCATTTCTGTCCACTTTGAACTAGACAGCTGTGCACTAATATACACCAGACTACTCCAATTTGGTGACTTTCCTTCATGTCCTTCCCAGTTGGTTAACAATCATCTTCACGAGTTAAAAGGCCCTCCCCTTGAAAATTGCACTGTGTTGTGGAAGGGGTGGAATGTGACTTTCAAATTGTATGGGCGCCCCTTTCTTACCCTGCCAGCAATCAAAAATCTCAGCCACATCTTTTCCCGTGCCATTCCCAGGATTGAGTACTATTTGCCATTCATTTATGGCAATGACCTTGTTATGGTAATTGCTAGTTAAACATCTGACATTGATTGCCAAGACAGTTGGAACACTTTGAGGAGAGAGGGCTTCTTGTAAATTAGTAGCACTGAGGAAGTGGTTTACAATAAACAGAATCTAAACGATCAATCTGGATTGATTCTTCCACTACAGCCACTTGATGTAACACTACTGGGGCAAAGACATATGGGCTGCACTATTCATTGACTGGGCAAGCTTGATGATCTTTTTTCACATTTCTTTTCCTGTAATATGAAGAAATTAGTGTAAAAAAGTAAGAATAACCAACATGCAGATGAAATGCCAGAGAACCAGAGCAGATCTTTTAACCACTCTCCCTCTGCACTTGCCCGCCCCGTGGCTGCTTACGCTCTGTTTCCAGGGTCAGTAGGCCCGACTCCATCCCTCACCTCCCATCCTGGAGTGAAATCACGCCTTTCAGGATACGCTTTGCCAAGATGTGTCAGCAAGTCAGAAAATTTCCTCACTCAATCAATTACCTCAGTAATGAAAATCTGGCCCTTCGTTTAAAGCAATATCACAATATAATCATAGCAGGTAAATATTGTGACAGTGGACACACTGGTGCCATGAAAGTTGATAAACTATTTCTTCCTGTGAATAACTTGTTCTGCCATATCATGCATGAACTAACTTTACTATTTATAACTTGGCAGCTTTTAGATGCATCAAATATCACAGTCAGGCTTTTGTCAGAATTACTTTAGAGTAGTGAATGCCTGATTATCCTACAATAATCTGTATCTAGTAGAATGTTTCATGAAGCTATGATCACTAGTACAATATTGGTTATCATGATAAAGCTGGATTCAATAAACTCTAATAAATCATTATTTACGTCATTCCTTCGATTACTTCAGTGCTGAGTAGTAACTGAGTTTGTTGTCCCAATCACCTTCAGGCCTTTCCCTAACTAAACAGTTCCCTGATCACTCCTACTTTCCCAACCAAGTATGGACATTTGCATTGGAGTAAAGTTTTGTGGATTCTGGCTGTCCTCTGCTGCTTTGTCCATATGAATATTAGATATTTGTGAGCCTAATGGAGGGGCACAGGCAGGCTACTTAAAAGAACAGTATATTCCTTTCCCTGTATAATTATCAGATAGTAATCACAGCAGGAAAAAAAAGCTTTAATGACATTTCCTTGCTTGGTTTTGAAATACTTAAGTCAAAAACCCCACTGCCCAAAATCAGCAAACACTTACTGAACTTGAGATTTTACTCATCTGTGGGGTTCAGGAAAACGGCAGTTATTGCACTGATCTCGTCACATCAATAATTATACGTGTGATCCCATGGACAGTATACAGAGGCTTGTTTTTTAATATTTCACTGTCAGTGAATAATTCCTCATTGGCATAGAATGCTTACCAGTGGATGGCAATAGATGGAGGACAAGAGTTTTCCTATTTCTGATGCAAGGAAGACATAACAAATTTGAATCTTGCTAGCTCCTGGTTGCTCTATGTATGTGAATATATCAGGATGAGTAAAATTAATTACCAGTGGGAAAGCAATTCATTCTCTGTACAAGAGACCATTTTTAGATATTTAAACACATGCTGCTGTAATGAGGTCTTTTTTTTTAAGTTCTTAAATCAAAAAACTTCCACATTAATAAAGAGATCATAATAGGGGAAATGAACTAGAGGCCAACAGTATTCTCGTAGTGGCAATTTAAATGATGACATTATGTCCCACTGTGTTTTCCAGGTGCAGTTTAATTGGCCTGTGCTTCTATGGCAACCTGGGAGAGAGTTAGAAAGCATGAGGAGCAAAGAGACAGTCAAGTTCCTCATTTCAACTTCAAATAACAAAGAGCACAGACTTGTAAGTGCTACAACCTGGGGAGACTGTGAACGCAACTATCAATAGAAAGAGCTTGACAGCCGAGACCTTACAGAATTGAGATGGACAAGGGAAACATCAGAAAGAACTAAAGAGTCTTGATATCAACCATTGGAAGGAAACCAATGGAACCTTGGACACAGAGACTGTTTAGATCCGGATGGAGGCAAGGAACAAGAAACAAATAGAAACTCTACAGTCATCCAGGTGGACAACGTATCCAAAGAGACAAGAGTGTGCACTTCATCCTCAAACTGAAATCAAGACGAGGTCAGGAAGATTGGTCAAAGCATCACAGAAAGTCAGATTCTGAAGGAAGATATGTAGGTTTGACAAAGACTTGGGGGAGATGCAAAGAAGTATCAGGAGCACCCAATACTTATATAATCATGGATGTACCTGTGATACAATGTCACATGACTAAGACTTCAATCTGATGGGAAGCAGAAAAACCAGTGAGATATATATAGATCTCTAAATAAACAAGAATGGGTTTTCCAAATAAATTTATGGTAGCAGTCTTAACAGACAAATCCTAACAAGACCCCAAACCCATGCCAAAATAGTGTCATCTTATGACCTAGCAGAATGAGAAGAAGAATCAACATTACTGAGTTACAAAGAGCTAGCTGAGGAGTAGCAGCTGTTGTGAAACCATCCATGCTCCTCATGTTGATGTTTTTGTTCTTCAAAAAGCAATTTTGAGGACCAAAGAGAGTTTGTAAGGAAATATTGACTAGGTGCTAAAATGAATAAAAACAAGTGGAAGATGGAATTCAATGTCAGTAAATTTGAGTAAGTTAAAGTATTG
This sequence comes from Carcharhinus amblyrhynchos, assembly GCF_965287045.1. Lineage (NCBI taxonomy): Eukaryota > Metazoa > Chordata > Chondrichthyes > Carcharhiniformes > Carcharhinidae > Carcharhinus > Carcharhinus amblyrhynchos. The sequence continues at coordinate 50,031,972 of NC_137327.1, forward strand.
ATTACACTGAGAATAAGTTGACAGAGCAAAATCTTTTCACAAAATATTTCAATGACTTAGAAGAGAGTTATATATGCAGATGACACAAAGCACAATAAGTTACATGAATGGGAGGACCAAATTATAAACGGGAATGGCCAGACTAAGTGAGTAGGTAAGACTATGGCAGTGAGTAGGGAAGCAGGAAATCAACATGCTGGATCAGAGAAAGACAAATTGGAATATTTTCTTAATAGGCAACGACTGGGAGGTGTGAAGGGGCAAAGAGACTTGAATGTCTCTTTGCACTAAAGGTAATCAAAAAGCTAATGGAGCATTGGCTAAAGATTTTGAATTCAGGAGTAAGGAAGTGAGGCATCAGTTTCTACAGAGCCTTGCTGAAACAATGTGTTCAATTTTGGTCACCAAACCTCAGGAAGATAAAATGCCCTTGAAAGGGCTTCAGTCAGATTCACTGTGCAATGCAAGAGCTTCAAGTATTGTATTACAAGAGTCGGTTGCATAAATTTGGCCTGTGTTCCCCTGAGTTCAGAGAGTTGAAGGAGGATCTAATCGATGTATATTAAATGACAAAAGGATTCAATAGGATAAATTGTTTCCTACTGTGGAAAAATTCATAATCTTTAAACTAATGCTACAGTGGTTAGCACTGCTGTCTCACAATGCCAGGGACCCAGGTTCAATTCCCGGTTTGGGTCACTTAAAAATTGGGGCTTGTTTTGCAGAATAGAGGAGTTTACAGAGATAGCTGTGTTTAAAATCAGACAGAAATTCTTAAAAATCATAGAAACTTACAGCTCACAAGCCATTTGGCCCAGTGTGCCTGTGCTGACTCTATCGGAACAGATGTGCTCAGTCCCATAGCCCAACTTTTTGTCTGTACCCCTGCAAGTTCCTCATCCTAAAGTACCTGTCAAACTCCCTTTCAGAATTATTTATGAAATCAGCTTGCATTACATGTTTAAGCAGCACATTGCTCCTGATCCTAAAACCCAGATGAAAAAGATATCCCTGATCTCTTTGTTATATCTTTTGCTCATAATTCTAAACATATGATCTTGAGTTATTGACCCACTCACTGGAGGGAATGTTGAATTGAAAATCTCTATTAGGTCACCTCTTAATCTTCACTGTTTCAGTCCTAACTTTTCCAACTTCTACTTGTAACTGCAGTCCCTTATCCTGGTGACATCATAAATTCTTTGCATAGCTTTACTACAGCCTTTGTATCTTCCTTGAAAGATGATGCCTAGAATTATCTGTAACACTGCAGCTGAAGCTTGACCAGTTATTCATGAAAATTCTAGCATTGCTTCATTGTTATTATATTTCAAAATACAAATGCTTTTTGAACCACCCTATCAACTAGCTCTATTCATATATATGTTTGAAAATAGTGTTATTTATAAGAACATAAGAAATAGGAGCAGGAGTAGGCCATCTAGCCCTTCGAGCCTGCCCCGCCACTCAATAAGATCATGGCTGATCTGTCGTGGCTCAGTTCCACATTCCCGCCCTCTCCCCATAACCCTTAATCCCCTCTCTTATCAAAAACCCATCAACCCGCTTCTTAAAAATATTTAGCGAGGTAGCCTCCACTACTTCAACAGGCAGAGAATTCCAGAGATTCACCGCCCTTTGAGTGAAGAAATTCTTCCTCAACTCCGTTCTAAACCGCTACCCCCCCCCCCCTTATCTTGAGGCTGTGCCCCCTAGTCCTACTGTCCTTTCTGAGTGGGAAGAGTCTCTCCACCTCTATCCTATCCATCCCATTCATCATCTTATACGTCTCAATGAGATCTCCCCTCATTCTTCTAAACTCTAACGAGTACAAGCCTAGTTTATTCAGCCTCTCCTCAAAGCTCAAGCCCCTCAACTCCGGCATCAGCCTAGTAAACCTCCTCTGCACTCCCTCCAAGGCCAAAATATCCTTGCGTAAGTACGGCGACCAAAACTGCACACAGTACTCCAGCTGCGGCCTCACCAATGCCCTATACAGCCGCAGCAAGACCTCCCTACTTTTATATTCAATCCCCCTCGCTACGAAGGCCAGCATCCCATTCACCTTCCTGACCACCTGCTGCACCTGCAAGCTGGGTTTTTGCGACTCATGCACAAGGACCCCGAGGTCCCTCTGCACCGTCGCCTGCTGCAGTTTTTCGCCACGTAAGTAATAATCCTTCCTACCAAAGTGGACCACCTCGCACTTGCCAACATTAAATTCCATTTGCCATTTCCTGGCCCATTCGCCCAGCCTATCTAGATCCTTCTGTAGACTCTCCACACCCTCCGCACAATTTGCCGTTCCACCAATCTTGGTGTCATCAGCAAATTTCGACACTATACACTCGGTTCCCTCCTCCAGATCATCTATATAAATGGTAAATAGCTGAGGCCCCAGCACCGACCCCTGGGGCACTCCACTAGTCACCAACCGCCAATCCGAATAGCACCCGTTGACCCCCACTCTCTGCCTCCTATTTGACAACCAATCCTCTATCCACGCTAACACCCTACCCCCAACTCCATGTCCCCTGACCTTCTGCAATAACCTCTTGTGAGGTACCTTGTCAAACGCCTTCTGAAAATCAAGACAGACCACATCCACTGGCTCTCCTCTATCCACCGCCCTAGACACATCCTCATAGAACTCCAGTAAATTTGTCAGACACGACTTCCCTTTAACGAAACCATGCTGCATCTGCTCTATCAAGCAATTCCCCTCAAGATGCCTCGCTATTTCCTCCTTGATGACGGATTCTATTGTATATTGCCTTTCCATATTAGCCTTTTAAAATGCATCACGCTTTGCATCTTCCATGCTTCAGTACATAACGATGAAGATGGTGAAATGAGCAGTGTTGCCAAGATTCATATTACCTTTAAACTTCCCTACCACCGAGTCTAGGTCATTTATTCCAAAACAAATACTAAATCTAATGAACCCAAAACTGATCTTCAGGGAATACCACTGCAAGCTACTCAGCAGTCTGAAAAACAGCCACTCACCAAAAAACAGCTTTTGGTCACAGACAATTCTGTACCACCACATTCCCCTTAGTTGCACAGGCTTCCATCTTCTTAACAAGCCACTTGTGTGGCACATTGTTCAATGACTTCTGAAAGTCATCTATACAACAATTACTGCACTACCTTGCTTGGTTGGCTCAGTTACCACAAATAATTCAATCAAGTTGATCAGACATTATTTGTCTTTAAAAATCTATGGAAACTCTTCTTGCTTATCCTATGCCTCTCCAAAAGCAAGCTTCTTTAGTCCCTGATAACATTTTCAATAATTTCTCCATCAGCAATATTACACTGACTGGCCTGAAGTTTCCTGGTTTATCCAACTCCTATTTCCTGAACAGTGGCTTAACATTAGCAACTCTTTGTTTCTAGCTCTCTTCCTGTATCCACTGATGGCTGAAAGATTGTGATCTCGACTTTTACTATTTCAATCTCTGCTTCTTTCTGCAACCAAGGATGCATTGTATGAGGACCTAACTTACCAACTTCCTGTTTTTTTTGCCTTTTTAGCACCATTCTGTCAGTATCTTCCCTCTCCTTCTGTTACTATCACATCCTATGTACACCTTATATGATTCTCCTGTACATATATCAGAAACTATTTCCCTGACATAGCAACACATTTTCCCTTCACTACGTGCGGCATAGTAGCACAGTCATTAGCACTGCTGCTTCACAGCTCTGGGGACCTGGGTTCGATTCCCGGCTTGGATCACTGTCTGTGTAGAGTTTGCAGATTCTCCTTGTGTCTGCGTGGGTTTCCTCCAGGTGCTCCGGTTTCCTCCCACAGACCAAAGATGTGCGGGTTAGGTTGATTGGCCATGCTAAAAATTGCCCCTTAGACTCCTGAGATGCATAAGTTAGCGGGATTAGTGGGTAAATATGTTGGGATATGGGGGTAGGGCCTGGGTGGGCTTGTGATTGGTGCAGACTCGATGGGCCAAAATGGCTTCTTTTTGCACTGTAGGGTTTCTATGATTCTATGTATGAGTAATTAAAGTCTCCTAATAGTATTACTGTTTACAATTGAAATTTGTCACCCCTCTCCTCCTTTCTGTTTGCAGTTCTATAAACATAAACTCCCAGGAATGTAACATTTCCCCCTTTATTCCTTAATTCAAGTCAAACAAGTTTGATCTGAGAATAAACCATGCTTTCTATTCGGAACTGCATCATCATCTTTCCAGAATAGTTCATTTTATTGAAGTTTGTTTTATTAGTGTCACAAGTAGGCTTACATTAACACTGCAGTGAAGTTACTACAAAAATCCCCTAGTTGCCACACTCCGGCACCTTTGAGTACACACAGCCAATGCACTTAACTAGCCCATCTTTCGGACTGTGGGAAGAAACTGGAGCACCCAGAGGAAACCCATACAGACATGGGGAGAACATGAAGACAATGACCCAAGCTGGGAGTTGAACCTGGGCCCCTGGCACTACAAGGCAGCAGTGCTAGCCACTATGCCACCCTTATTCAATCACTCCTCTTATTATTCCTAGTTACCAGGTTTTCAAGAACAGGCAGAGAAGGAAATAAAGAACCCACTCCTGGCTCGTCTCTATTCAGACAACTGCATCATAATCTCATGTGGCAACGTATGCCTGCAGCTCTTCAACACTGTTAGTTACACTATAGACATTTGACGTACATACAACTGTACATACAATTGTAGTATTTGTAGCACTGAAAGAGGCCCTTCGGCCCTTCATACCTGTGCCAGTCATCAAACACCTATCTATTCTAATCCCATTTTCTAGCACTTGGTCCATAGCCTTGTATGCTATGGTGTTTCAAGTGCTTATCTAAATGCTTCTTAAATGTGTGAAGATTCCCACCTCTACCGCCCTTCTGACAGAGTTCCAGATTCCCACCTCCTTAAGTGAAGAAGTTTTTCCTCAAATCCCCTCTAAATCTCCAGCTCTTTACTTTAAATCTATACCCCTGGTTACTGAGTCTCTCTAAGGGGAAAATACTCTTCCTGTCTACCCTATCTACATCCCTCAAAATTATATACATCGCAATCAAGTCCCCCCCTTCAGCCTTCTCTGCTCTAAGAAAAACAACTCCAGCTTATCCAGTCTTTCGTTATAGGTGAAATGCTCCAGCCCAGACAACATCCTGCTGAATCTCCTTTGCACTCTCTCGTGAAATCGGATTGTTCCTATTATGTGGTGATCAGAACAGCACACAGTACTCTAGCTGTGACCTAACCAGAGTTTTATAGCTCCATTATAACCTCCCTGCTCTTATCATCTATGCTTTGGCTAATAAAAGCAAGTATTCCATATGCCTTCTTAACCACCTGTCCTGTTATCTTTATGCACCTCAAGGTCCCTCTGGTTCTCTGTACTTGCTAATTCCTTTTTAGTCTTCTCAAAATGCATCCCCTCAGACTTTTCAGAGTTAAATGCCATTTGCCACTGTTAAGTCTATGTGATCAAGCTGTCTATATCATCCTAAAATTTAAGAATTTCCTCCTCGTTATTTACCACACCACCAATTTTCATGTCATCTGCTAACTTACTGATCAATCCTGCATTCATATCTAGATCATTTGCGTACACCACAAACAGCACAGAACCCAGCACTGATCCTTGTGGTACACCACTGTACACAGGCTTCCAGTCGAAAAACAACGTTCAACTAATACCCTCTGCCTTGTGCCACTAAGCTGTTTTTGGATCCAATTTGTCAAATTGCCCTGGGTCTCAAAGGCTCTTGCCTTCTTGATCAGTCTCCCTTATGGGATCTTGTCAAGAGCCTTACTCAAGTGCATGTAGAGTACACCAACTGCACTACCTTCATCTACACACCTTGTCACCCCCCCCCCAAAAAAAACAAATTTGTTAGACATTTTCTCCCCCCGACAAAACCACGCTGACTATCCTTCATTAAACTTTGCCTCTCCAAGTGGAGACTAATCCAAGACAGTCAATAGGATTTTGATATAAAAATTACAGGTCAGGAACATAACCCACAGTTTTTATATATTTTCTTAAGGGAAACTGACTTTTATTTATCAGGTCATTTTGTAGGAACAAAATAAGAATTTTGAACAAGGGATAGCTGTGCAAACACGTAACCCATCAAAGCTGTCAACTAGATATAAATGTTATCAGTCTCTCGGATGGGCATGACGGAATAACTTCCAGGGAACTATTAAAGAACATCAGTCCAAAGTGAATGTCTATCTTGGTTAACAGGATTCATCCCTTGATGTGCTCATACAGTCAAAATTCTTAGATTTACTGCCCACTACCTCTTCAAACATTTTCACTATATTATTGGTCTTAGTCTAGAGTCTAATAAATTCTACCCAATAAATACCTATTTGAGTCAGGTCAAAGCTAGGTTTGGCCCTGTGTTCCAATGAAAAAGTTTGAATTCTGTTATGAACAAAGTATAATTTTTAAGTTGAATATATATAAGTTAGGAAAGATATGAAAATTTAAGTTTCATTTAGGTTATTTGAGGCTTGGTGCTTGAGAGTTTGAACAGACTCCTAACAGACTTCGGGCTTGTTTGTACATATACATTTTAATGAGATTTACAACATCTGAACTTAAAAGGATGAATTAAAAGTTTACCTTTGTGGGGAGAAAAAAACAAAAGAAAAAATGTCACTATTGCTGAGTGACAATAATCCGGGGACACAGACAGAGAGAAAAGACAGAAGAGAGTGTTTGGGGTGCCTCAGTAAAAGACAGGGATTTGCAGCAGTCTGAGAAGGAAGCACTACAAGGCTACTGGGACAGTAGTTGACCGAACAGTCAGTCATAGAAGTTGACAAAGTGATCAGTGTGGCAGAGGTGCTACTGAGTTTTAAGAGTGGGTTTTCAATGTTTTGGGAAGAAAGAGTTGGTTCAGGAATGTCTCAGTTAATGAGCCTCTGAATTGGACTTGATTGGACTGAATTGAATATATAAACCAAAAAAAAGCATTAAGTGAATGCTCAGGGATTCACCAAAAGAAGGCCAATTAGAACTGTGCCTGTCCCAAGCAAAAAGCCTTTGTCAAGTTGTTGGCAATTCTTCACTGATTTAGATGTCTGTAAAGACACTTATTGGTAGAGGAACAGTATGTACTTCAAGCAGCTTCTTGTGTTTGTATTGAGATCCTTCCATCCTTTTTGTCTGCTGTAATATGGTTCATTTTTCTTGTTTAATAAATATCTTCTTGTGTTAAACGCTCATCTGTTGTGTTAATTCCTCTGAATTTGTTCAGTAACTTTCCTCCACTGTTTCAAAACTAAAACTGTAAGGATGTATCAAACAAGGGTTCACTCTGGGACCTGACTTGTCCAATGCTATCAGCTGGGATCATAACAATAGGCAAAAATATTAGAGTTTTGACTGTATGTGGATGTTAAAGGGATTAGACGTTAATCAAAACTGACTCAGTTATTTGAAAACATATTCAGTAACTATCCATTTTGAGAACTGTGATAATACTGAGCCTTTAAGAAATACATTTTTTAAATCATGTTCCTTTGCAAGATTTTATTGTTGCCGTGAAGTCTGTAACCAGTGTCCTGTATTGTTGCTGAGGTAGTACTAATGATATAATGTTTATTTTTAATCTGGCCTAACACAGTGTTCTGGGGTCTTATGGTCCTTTGGGAGCTGTTGACACGTCAGGTGATATGCCTGGGGACAGGATTTTCATTGAAAAGTCCAGTTTTTAGATTTGGTTCCCAGTAGTAGCCTGAAGTCAAGAGAAGCAACAGTGCTTTTTCCACCCTCTCTGGAGTTGGAGTTTTAGTTTAATTTCTCAGTTACTGCTAGAAGCTGGTGTCTCTGTCTCTCTCTCCAAAGGCTTTTTGAAAAGTTCCAGAGCTGAGAAGCCTCAGAGATTTGATTCAACATTCAAAGGACCAATTCACATAGCTGTTAAAAGGTGAAAATCCAGCATCTTGTTTCTATGCCAAGACTGAAGAGGAGAGCTTGTCTGTGGGATGGTGTTTAACTTAGAACAACATAGATAGCTAGCCGTTAAGGTTTATACTGTGTCATGTTTAATTGTTATAAATGGTAAAGGTTATACTAATTATTTTTATTACATTTTAACTGTGTTCGTAAAGTTTGTTTGACAAAAGCTACCTAGTGGGTTATCATACTTGGAGTGAAACACCTTATGCTCAACTGTGCTAAAATCAAAATGCAAAACTTCACAGAAAAATTGAGTTTCTGGCCTGGGTCTTAACAGAGCGCACAGATTAGAAGACATTCACCTGGACCCTCAAAACAAATACATTTAAAGCCAAATTCTGGGATTAAAGTGATCATCTTAACACCAAACCTTTAATATCCTTTCCTAAAGTCCAACTATAAGAATTAAATTTTCCAATAAAACTAGTTTTGCAACCAAAATATTTTTTTTGATAAAATCTCCATCACCAATATGAAAAACAGAAGGAAAGTGTGACAGATTTCACGGATGATGTTCCAATTTCATTAATCCATCTGAAAGAAATGACCAATTAGCTCTCAACACCTTGTGATTTTTGCTATTGCAATTGTCCAGCAGCTAAAAATAAGTGAAGGCACAAAGATGCTTGATGATTATTTGTTGACTTTTGGTTTTATGATCTGGGAAGTACAGTTTCATGTTTCATCCATTCATCGAGTCACAGAATCATAGAAATCCTATAGTACAGAAGGAGGCCATCACTTCAGGAAGCTGTGTTTTCCTTCTGTGAGATATGTTCGAGGTGAAGAACTAATGTTCTCTATATATTGTCATAGATCCGCTACTGTCCTTTTGCTTAGTGCCTTTACTGCTTGGTGACAGATGCAGAATCAAATAGAATTTGAAAATTTTACATCTTTTGAGTCAATTGTTTTTGGGTTTAATCCAATGTTTAATCACGAATAATAAAACCAGCTGCTCAAAGATTACAAAATAAAATCAATCTGTAATCCTGGAAGGATTCTGACTATGTGGGCATTCAGCTGGCTAAAGTAAACATATGCATTGTAACCACAGGCTCTCAGATGCTTAACAGTTGCCAACACGCTGCACCTAATCAACAGTGTTCTAGAGCCCTGACAGATAGTCCTTAGACAACATGGTTTGTCTTACAACTCTTTTTCAGTTCTCCCTGCAGCCAAGCAATTGGATCTTCAAACCCGTAACATATCTGCATAGATACTATGAAGAGTTAATGTCAGCTGCTCTTCTATGACTAGGTGTTATACAGAAGTCGGAATATTGGAGAGTAAACAGGGAGCAAGTTATTTCTCAGTAGTTAATGGAAGCAAGCCTAAAACAATCAATTTTAATTGCTGGGGGCACATTGGAAGCGAAAGACAAATAAATTTTCAGAAGTGTAATTGCACCTCTGAAGAACCTTTGAGCTGCCACTGCTTTCTGATTGGAGATGAGCAGACAACATGTTAAAATCTTCAATTTGCAGAATAGGAAGTCAGCATTAATGAATTTTAAACTTTCAGAGTTAAAAATCCATTTATTGGTCATCACAAAAGTGGAGGACCCTAATGATATTACGCCATCCAAAAACATTTAGGAATGCTATTACACGACTATCACTTGAGGACCAGGAGGAGGAAATCACTGTGAATCAACAGCTCAGAGGGGAATTTGCTCCCACAGAGTGTCTAAATTGTTGTAATTGATTAAGGACCATTGGAATACCTGGTCAGTGTGCAATTCTCATTCAATGTATTAAAAGTATTTTGGTTAGAATAACAGTGCAGCACTATTACTGTAATGCTCCAAAATGTTCACATGGGAGAATTGTAAGCCAGGATTTTGTGCTTCTTGATAAATGAATAGTGCTAAATGTTCATTGTGCTTACATTTATCCAGAGGTTTTCTGTGGGCCTTTGCACTGTGACTTGCAATAACAATGGGTCAAAGCTAAGCAGCATACTTTACAGGAGGTTGGGAAAATTAATGGTCTGTCTCCTTAACCAATCAGATTGAGGCATCCATATTTAGCCACTAAGGATCTGAACCAGATGACAGTTAGGATATTTAATTCAATGTCAAAGTCCAAATGGTGATGAAATAGATGGGAGAAGATAGGATTGAGAGATTATTTAAAAATTTAAATCTACCAACAAGAATTAAAACCTGAGGAGCAAGACTCCACACTTGTGACATAATTTTCTGTGTTACAGGAGCTTTTAGCATCAAGACTTAAGGTACATTCAATATCTCATTTGCGCCTGTAAGGACAGGTCCTAAGTTTGTATAGCTAGTTTAGTATATCTCGTCAATATGTAGAGGAACCTCATGCCCTTCAGATGTTTCAATGCAGTGTCGCTCAGCCAGTACAGCGTAGCAAAGCATGAAAGAGCAGGATAAATCATATAACAATCTCCCAATTTCAACATTTAACTGAGCAAATGTGGAAGCTGAATTTACTACATAATTTACTCCTTAATAACAGAGAAAGCTGAGAGTCTCACCATCATTCTTGCCTCAAAATCTAGGCCATGTACTTTTGTATTGTGCTGCTTTGAAGAATGCTGTGATTTTTTTTTACAAAAGCACAGCAACACCCAGAGAAGGAAGAAAAAGAAATAAATTTAGGAACAATGTGTACTTTGCACACTATTAAACCTTACCACTTATAACTTTTGATGTTATTTATTTCCAGTACTCCAGCAGGGTATATACTTACTAATTCTTGGGATGTGGGTGTTGTTGGCAAGACCAGCTTTTCTTGCTCATACCCAACTACCTTAACAAAGTGGTAAAAGCCATCTTCTTGAAACACCATAATTCACAAGGTATAGATGCACCCACAATGTTAAAGAAAGGGAGTCCGGGATTTTGGCCCAAGGAAACAGTGACAGAACAGTGATACAATTCCAAGTTAACACGGTGTGAGACTTAGAGAGGAACTTGCAGCTCATGATGTTCCCATGCTGCCCATCTGTTGTGACAGAGGTGCTGTCAAAAGGAACTTTGGCAAGCTACTAAAGTTTCATCTTATAGATGTATATGCTGTAGCCTTGGTGCATCACTGGTGCAAGAAGTGAATGTTTAGGATGGTGGAAGGGGTGCCAATCAAGTTGGTTGTGTTTTCTAGATTATATTGAGCTTCTTGAATATTGCTGGAGCTGCAATAATCCAGGCAAGAGGCAAGTATTCCATCACTTTCCTGATTGCACCTTGCAGATAGATGGTGGTCAAGCTTTGAGGAGTCAGACGGTGAGATGTTAGCTGCAGAACTGCTCACCTCTAACCTCTCGAAGTCACAGCATTGATATGGTTGGTCCGGTTGATTTTCTGATCATGCTGAAATATTTTAAGCCTACAATGTCCACATGATAGACTTAAGTACCAAGTCTGCAATGTTGCATCCATTAAATAAGTCAATCACAATTTTTTCTTATGGAAAACAACCTTGTGGAGGATTACAATGCTATGTTTGAAGGATTCTCAAGATCAATTAGTTTGAAATAAGCACTAAATCATCATACTATTTCTTATTTTTTTAAAGTTAAATTTTTGGGGAACACAGATATCAACTCAAATTAGTTTAGATGTTTTGCTATTAATAATAGTGCTGATCTACTACATCCACATCTGCATTGCCAAGTATGGATTTTCTAAACAGACTGTCAAACTTGCACTAGCATTCTTTTGTGTTTCTGATTTGCATAAAACATCAAAATGCTAATTACTTGTGATACTAAAATAATATTTGGAAATAGCACAGACTCCATGACAAATGATTCATGTATTACATAAAAAAACAAACCTTCCAGTGAATTGAGTGAACGTCCATTTACTTCAGTTTAGATTCTACTGAAAAATATGATCCTCAGATTCCAACACAGCATTTATAGCTCTGCTTTCAAATAAATATGACACCTCCTTATTTTGTCCAATCCATTAAATGAGGAAATTATAACATAAAACAGGAAATGCAGTGTTTCCCAATCAGCATCAGGAAAGGGAAAACGCAGATTTTGGCTGCAGATCATTTAAAACTGAAAATAGAAGTCATGCCAACTGCTTACAGATCAAAATAGGAACTGAGGGAGAGAACAACAGGGTGACAAACAAGTGAAATTTGCATGCAAAGAATACTTTAATGTGTTTAACACAACAATTTGCAAGCCTTTATGATATTGTTAAGACTTCACATATCAATGAAAACGCTCAAGTCATCAAATTGTATTGTACATAAATTTAGTGATAGAAAGTCTTCATCTCTATGTCCCATTGGAACGTTAAGAAATGTTTAAGCTGGCATTTCTTTAAGCATCAAATATGTAATGTAGCTTTGAGGAGTCAAAAAAAAACACAGAAGCAAACTGAAGTTGTAGTTGGGGCATATGTTGCATTCAGGCTCCAGTGAATCCAACATTAACAATCAACAGAGGTCAAAACTGGGACACTGATTCCATAAGGATGGCCTTAGGATAGAATTGCAAGATAAGGGTAGAAGTCAAGGTTAGTTTATTGCAGGGAAGCCCCTAAGTACTTTCCTCAGTGGTGAAGAATTAGAAATATAGGGTGCGAGCTGAGATTAAGTTGCTGTAGGAAAGCCATGAGCTCACTTCCCATTGGTCAGGATTTACAAATATTTGGAAAAAGCTGTTTGCTCTACTTGCACAGGTGCTCAAACGTGGATTGAACACTGCAAAAGCTTTCCAAAAATGTGAACGTAAAGGACTCATTTGCCAGGAGGGCAGGTCCTGGTAGGAGGGAATTGGGAATCAGTCATGTGACAGTCAACATACAAGGTTTAGGGTTGACTGTAAAGAACCCAAAAACAAGTTTGGGGGTTGACTGTAAGAAACCCAGTAGTGACTAAGGCAATTGTCATATAAGCTTAAAGTTGACTGAAAGAAATCCAGAGGTAAATATACATTTTGTGTTTGCCACAAGAAATTCAAAATATCAGTGTTAGATCAGTACAGTATTAGAATTCAGTATTAGAACTAGAGGGAGTTTCTTGAGGAAGGAAGTGAAAACTGCCTTCAGCAATAAGCAGGAATTGTAGACTGGGGAATAGAGAGAAAAGGCATTAGCGAGTGCAGCTTTAAGATTTCAACTCTAATTTCCCAACGCATTGTTTACATGCAAATTAGAATTACATTCTGTAATGCAGAATCTTAAAGACTTCAATTCAAGGGTCTATGTCCTCGGGACTAAGTGAAGATCCCAGAAGACCTCAGATCCAGGAGAATAGGGTCTTCCTATTCATTCTTATCTGAAATTCTCATGATTTTATACACTTCAATGACATGGCCCCTCAGTTTCCTATATTCAAAATAACACAGCCCTGGCCTCTCCAATCTTTCCTCATAACTAATGTACTCCATACCATTCAGCATTGTTGTAGCCTCTCCAGTGCAATCACATCTTCCCCATAATGTGTGACCAGAATTACATGCAGTCCTCCATCTGTGACCAAACGAATACATTATATATTTCGATACAACCTCACTGTTCACGTAATCTGTGTGTTGGCTAATAAAGCCAAGTATCCCACATGTCCTCTTGACCAACACATCTACACATCTAGCTACTTCCAGAGATCTGTGGACATGTGTTCCAATGAGCCCTCTGTTCCTCTAAACTTCTCAGCACCTTTGCATTGATTGTATCTTACACAGGATATATGGTACAGAAACAGCCTTTTAACTCTGTTCATGCCAGTATTTATCTTCCAAACAAGCCTTCTCCCATTTTTTTCATCTAATTCTACCACTGTAACCTTCTATTTCCTTCTCTCTTAAATGGTTGTCTAGTTTCCCCTTAAATACATCAGTACTATTAATTTTAGCCTGTGGTAGAGAGTTCTACATTCTTACCACATTTTGGGGAAATAAACTACTCCTGAATTCTCTACTAGATTTCTTGGTGATTATCAAATATTGATAACAAGATGTTTTCTAGGTTTCATCCAATCAAAACCTTTTAAAATTACAAAGATGTCTATGAGGTCAACCCACAACCTCTTGCTTCAAGAGATCCAGCCTGTCAATGCCTTTCTGACTGTGCACTCATCTGATGATATTTCCAGTATCATCCTTGCAAATCTTATCTGTACCCTCTGCAGTGCTTTTTTAAGCTTTTTATAACATGGAGAGAAAACTACACGCAGTACTTTAGGGGCTGGGTATTCATGGAGTTGGGAAGAGTCTGCGAACCTTTAAAAACAGAGGTGGGACTTGGATGCCTAAGTCCCACCCCCATTGTCAATAGATTCCATTTTTGCCAGTAGGGGAAGGGGGCGGGACATGATTCACACTGGTAGAAAATCAAAAATCAGCAGAGCTACTTGAACTTCGTGCTGAGTTCAAGCAGGTCCCAACTTACTGTTTCAGGTGCCTTAACCTGCAGTGTGGGAGTTACAAAATGATGGAGTATATATAACCACGTTTGACAGATGAATAAGGTCTGTATAACTGTCATCATCTGAATTTTTTAAAATGCCCAGCTCATTTAACTTCACCCTGGAATACCTGGATAACAAAGACATTTATGTCAGACTCCTATTTATTGACTACAGCTCAGCCTTCAACACCATTACTCCTTCAAAACTCATTCAAGTTCACAGTCTGATTGCCAGATTAGAGTTTTTAAATTACAATCTGTCTTTGGTGTGGCAACTGAATAACTGTTTTTAAATAAGAGATTAACTATTTGAGAAGATTTAACACAATTTACAAATGCAAGATTTTCACTAATGAGTGTGTAAAAGGAATATATTCACTCATTAGTAGTTTATTCTTTTTTCATTTCCACGTGACTACTGAGATCTGCCCACAGTCTATACTGGGTGAGTGACTATGGAAGTGTCATGGAGGACAAATAAAGGAATGGCTTGGCATACAAAATGTGGGGGTGGGGGGAACAATGAATGGTGGGAGTAGTTATGAAGGGTGAAGACTCGAGGGCCTAACAACAAGTGGGACAAAATCTCAGAGAACCAAGGCTGGCCTTCTAACTAGCCCACCTTGGGATTTGTCCAATCCTGTGACAGTGTATGCTCTGCATCCAAGGTCAATGAGCCCCACTCAATCCTGAACACACCCTTACAGAGAAAATCACATCTTTCTGGGTATTTTTGGGGTGATCTAAATAAGAGTACATTCAGGTTTAGCATTACTTCCTTACTTTTCAATTCTATCCCACAAAGGATAAAGCCTAGTGCATGGTTTGATTTTTTTTAAATAGCCTTGCTGACCTGTGCTGTAACTTTTAATGATTAATGTATTTGCACTCCAAATATATAACATGATATTATGAACAAATTATTCTAAATAGATTTCATTGTATAAACCGAGAAAGAAACCTACATTACAGCAAAAAGGCAAAATATATAGTAAGGCCGCTCCAAATAGAAGAGGAAAGTAAAATTTGAATCAGAGAAGCTGTAGAGAAATGGTGAGGCAATGAATGTCAGAAATTGTGACAATGTCAATGCTCAGATCTGGAGATTACGTGTATGAAGCAGACAGATGAGTTATTGTTCGAGCATGCATTGAGCTGACTGGAACAAAAATGAAGTCAAATACAAAGGTTTGAATGGGAATGCCAGGAGATTTAGAATTAAAAATCTGAGTCAAGTCACATAGAATGAGGTAGTCATCCACAATTCCACCTGAGCGCCAAGTTAAAAGCACAGTGCTGTGGATGCAGGAGAACCAAATTAACAGCAGGAAGTGCTGAACAAACTCAGCAAGTCGATAGCATCTATAGACTCAGAAACAGAGTTAACACTTCAAGTCCTTTATGATTTATTCAGAACTAAACTAGTATGGGTTTGTGTAGTGATGGGTCTTATGCTGCTGAAATCGGGTGAGGGCCAAGTGGAACAAAAGTGAAGATCAGGGAGAGGTTAGAGAGCGGAATAGATTAAATTACAAAGATTTCATAGAACAAAAGGCAAAGAGAGTGGAATGGCAAGAGTAAAAGAACAAAGCATTGGTCTAGAGTAGGTGTTGATAGCAGAACAAGGGTCAGCACTGTCTGAGAGCAAAATAACATGAGAACAAGATACAAACTAGCACAGGAGGGGTAAAAAACAAAATGCAGGATAGATTTCATGAAGTTGTTTAACATTATGCTGAGTCCAGAAGGCTTTGAAGTGCCTAATCAGAAAATAAGATGTCATGCCTCAAGGTCACGTTGGACTTTATTGGAACACTGCAGCAGGCTGAGGACAGAAATGTGAGCTCTGAACTAGATGGCAAATTGAAATGTCAAATGAGTTTATAGTTGGAGTCACGCTTGTGAACTGAGTGAAGGTTTCCGCACAGCAGTCACCCAATCTGCATTTGGTCTTACCATTCTAGAAGAAAGTGCATTTCTGAACAGTGAATACTGATTTACTTGAAAGCAGTGTTTGGGGCCTTGGATAGAGAGGATAGAGAACATAAGGGTACAGATGTTACACCTCCTGTCATGCATGGGAAGGTGTCATGGGAAATGGATAAGTTGCGGAGATGATAAGATGAATGGACCAGGGAATTGTGGAGGGAGCAACCCCTTTGGAATGCTGACAGGAGAGGGGAGGATAAGATATGTTTGGTGGTCGAATCATGCTGGAGTTTATAAAAATGGCAGAGGATAATCCTTTGAACATGGAGGATGATGAGGTGCAAAGTGCAGATAAGGGAAACCCTTGTTGTGTCTGGAGGAAGGGGACAGGTGAGGACTGAAGTGCAAGAAATGTGTCAGATACAGTTGACAGCTCTGCCAACTGTAGTTTGGGGAGACAGGAGGGGACAGCAATAGTGGCTGGAAGAATGAAGAGAAGGAAGACATGTCAGAAGAGAAGGAAGACATGTCAGAAGAGCAGCTGTCACAGACAGCATCAGAGCAGATGCAAGAGACAGAGAAACAGAGAATAAAACGGAGACCTTAGAGGAAAGTGTGGTGAAGATAGCTGTAGGATTCGATAGGCTTATGATGAATATTAGTAGACAGTCTATCCCCAGAGATTGAGACTGAGAAGTCAAGGAAAGGAAGGGAGATTAACCACATGAAGGATGGAAATTGTAGGCAGAATTAATTAACTTTTCCAGCTCTGGATAACAGCACCAAGTGACACAAATACAGCCATTGATATCATAGCTGCCACTGAACCTTCACAGTCTCTGCTCCAGTCAGGAGTTGTCAGTCTGAATCTCTTAACTGACCCGTGCATCTTGACACCTCCTGTAACTCACTTTAGCCATATTTTTTACTCAAAGCACTGCTCTCTGTGTTTTCCGCTTCCTCAAAGAAAAATTGCCCTAACTCTGCTCCTTTCTATTTTAAGTTTTATTTCCTCTTTAAAAGTAAAGGAACAGCTATTGCTCCTTAGAGTTATTTTCTTATTTTTTCTAAACATTTGACTGTATCAGCCAATTTCGGTTTGTTCTGCATTGGTCTCTCAGCCTCTCCAATGCACCATGATCCTGGACCGTCTCGTTCCTAGTCTACAACGTGAATGGAGGTTCTGCATTTTGCACATTTTTCTTGTGGATTCTGACCCAGGGCTTGGCAGTGTGAAGTCCACTGGCCATGCAGCTTGGAGCTGTCTATCTTTTTTTTTATTAGTCAGGAGGTGGCTTACATTAACACTGCAATAAAGTTACTGTGAAAATCCCCCAGTTACCACACTCCAGCACCTATTTGGGTACACTGAGAAAAGTTTAGCATGACCATTATATCTAATCAGCACGTCATCCGGACTGTGGGAGGAAATCCATGCAAACACAGGGAGAACGTACAAACTTCACACAGACAGTGACTCAAGCCGAACCCAGATCCCTGGCACTGTGAGGCAGCAGTACTAACCCTTTTCTATTTCTACATTACTGAAGGTCTGGCAATATTTCAATATCTCAAACGGGTCCTCACAGGTGCCGTGTCAGAGGCAGTGTCATGATAATTTTATCCTCATCACCAAACTTGTGCAGCAAATGTATGATGCTTGCAAGGGGATGAAAACAAAGGCTTTTGGTCTTTCTAAAGTTTACCTCGTGGAAATTATGGACCATCCAGAAATGAACGTTGGACTAATACTCCATCAACACAGAGGCAGGGAAGTTCTGAGATGGGCACTTGAAACGCTAAAGCATACAATACTACAGACAAAGTGCTGGAAAACAGGATTAGAATAGACAGAAACCCATGGCCAGTGGGTGCAATGGATGGGAATCTGGTTTGAATGGATTGGGCTTTGACCACAGTCCTTTGTAGCTTCTTGCAGTCCTGGACAGCAGGAGTCACATCAAGCTGTGATACAACCAGAAAGAATGCTTTCTATGTTGCATCTGTAAAGTGAGTGAGAGTCATAGCTGACATGTCAAATTTCCTTAGTCTTCTGAGAAAGTAGAAGCATTGGGTAGGCTTTATAGCATCAGAATGGACGGAACAGGACTGGTTGTTGGTGATCTGGACACCTAAAAACTTGAAGCTTTCGACCATTTCTACTTCATCCCTATTGATGTGGACGGGGGCACGTCCTCCACTACGCTTCCTGAAATCAATGACTATCTCCTTCATTCTGTTGACATCGAGGGAGAGATTACTGTCGTCGTACAAGTTCACCAGATTCTCTATCTCTTTCCTGTGCTCCGTCTCATCATTGTTTGAGATCCGGCCTACTGCAGTGGTGTAATCAGCAAACTTGAAAATCGAGTTGGAGGGGAATTTGGCCACATAGTCAGCACTGATCATTTCTACCAGCAACAAAAAGCATTACGAGAAGGTATTGAAACACTTGGATAGCCAACTGGGTTAGGTAAGTCCAACTTAACGACTAAATTGCATCCACTTACATCAATTAGTAAAATGAATGCATGTAACAATTAAAATGCACCTATTCAGTCAGCTTTATATAGCCTACCCCTTCTCCATTTTAATTAATGACAATTACGGTTTCCAAATTTGTACACACAGTAAAGGCAACTGTGCTGCATAGTCACAAATTCACTACTCGATTCAGACCAATAAGCTTCAGATGATCATTGTGTGAAATGAGCTAAAGCTACTGAAGTCAAAACCACAAGTTCCAGTTCAGAAACATCTGCTGTGATTTGGTATAGGTATTAAGTTTCCAATATGTGAACATCAAAGACATGTCATAGGAAATTTCTATCCTTGACTCACATTGAAGAATTTTAGTCAGCAGTTCAAATAGCATCCAAAATGTGCTGTAAACACTTAAAAGATATGTAAATCTAGTCAAAGTTAAAGCAAAACATTTTCATTTGGAAGCCATAGTTTAAATGGGAAAACGTTAAACAGCTTAAAACAAGCATAATCCTGTATATTTGAATAGCAGTGCATTTGGAAAGTCATAATCTGATCAGGCAGAGTCAGCATGATTTCATGAAGGGAAAATCATCTCTGACAAATCTACTAGAATTCTTTGAGGATCTATCAGCAGCAGTAGATGAAGGAGAATCAGGTATCTGGTAACGTGCCACACAAGGGGGTACTCACTACACAAGATCGGACCTCATGATAGAGGTAATATTTTAGAATGGATAAAGGATTGGCTAACTAACAGGAAACAACGAGTAGCAATAAAGGAGTCTTTCTCAAGTTGGGGGGCAATGACCAATGATGTGCCAAAGGGATCAGTGCTGGGACCGTAACTCTTCACAATATATATTAATAATATGGAGGAAGAAACAAAGTGTACCTTGGTCAAATTTGCAGATAATACAAAGGTGGGAGGGAAGGCAGGATGTAAGGAGGATATAAATAGTTTACGAAGAGATGTTGATAGGTTAAATGAGTGGGCAGAAAACTGGCAAATGGAATTCAATGTAGGAAAATGTGAGATTGTTCAGTTTGGAAGGAAGAATGAGAAGGTGGATTTTTATTTAAATGGCGAGAGGCTGCAAAAAGTTCATAGAATCCTACAGTACAGGAGGAGGCCATTCAGCCCACAATCTCATCCAGGCCCTATCCCCATAACTCCATGCATTTACCTCAGCTAGTTCCCCTGACACTAAGGGGCACTTTAGCATGGCCAATCCACCTAACCAGCATACCTTTGGACTGTAGGAAGGGACTTGGGGTTCCTTGTTCATGAAACCCAGAAAGCTAACATACAGGCACAGAAGGTAATCGGGAATGGAAATGGAATGCTAGTTTTTATTTTGGGGGGCTTGTTGTTGCAACTGTACAAGGTAGTGAGGCCACATTTAGAATATTGTATACAATTGGGTTCTCTTGTTTATGGAAAGATATTAGAAGTTTTACAGAGAGGTTTACTAGGATAATCCCAGATATGGAAGAACTGCCATTTAAGGACATATTAAACAGGTTGGTTCTGTACTCCTTGGAGTTCAGGGGGATAGGATATGATTGAAACATAAGATTTTTAGGGGTTAGACAGGGTAAATATTGGGAGAATGTTTCCACTCGTGAAAGAGTGTAGGTTCAGAGGGTATAGTAGCAGAATAAGGGGCAAATCATTTAAAATAGATTTGAGGAAGAATTTTTTCTCTCAAAGAGTGGCGAACCTTTGGAATTCTTTATCCCAGAAAACTGTGGAGGCCAAGTTCCTGAACATTTTCAAGGTTGCAATCAATATGTTTTTAATCAGTAAAGGAATCAAGGGTACTGAGATAAGGCTGGAAAGTGGACTTAGTGAGAGATCAGCCATGATCTTATTAAATGGTGAAGCAAGCACAAGGGTTGAATGACCTAATTCTGTTCATATTTCTTACAGTCTTATTATGTTTATCTGGATGGAATATATTAACTATTCAATCTGATATAAGGTCAAAAGAAATTTGATGTTACCATAGTAGCAACAGCTGTCCCCACAGCTCAACAGTTGTACCAGCCGGCATTCTTACTGCATCAATGCATCCTGTTAGGTTTGAATAACCTCCAGTTCCTTCTACTTCATATAGACTAAATGGAAACAAAACCTCTACGCAGATTATCAAAGCCTTCAAAATAGAATACTGACTTCAGATTCTATTAAAAGGGAGCACTGCTGTGGTGGGAGAAGAAGTACTTTAAATTGAAAGACCTTGGATTAGTAAAAAAAGATCCATGCCGGCTTTAATGAAGCAGTCTGTGGATAAATCTCTTCACTGGTCTCATTAGTTCAAATGTTCTTTGCTTACTGCTAGGTCTCTAAAGACAAACTAAAATCAGACAGGAGATTTGAAGTGCTTTTAGTATATTAATTATTTTTTGAGAGTGGACAAGTAATATGTTGCATTGAAAATATTCCTGCTTGAACTAAAAGTCAAATAATTGATCACATATTTGCTTTAGGGGAAGAGGAGTCAAATCCAATAGACTAAGTTCAGCCTTGAGCTAACATCCAGACACTACTATCCTGACCAGATGAGCCTCATTGGTTTATGATGTCCCTGCACAGAACCAATGGAAAAGCACCTCCACAAGAGGTAGTCTGGTATTCTGAACCAGAATTAAAGCAGCACAACTCCTAGTGGCTCATCCTGTTACGGCACTGACGGAAGCCAGTGTCTGTGACCTACCTAGCTGCAGAGCTGGCCGAAGGGTTAAAATATGGTTTGGATATTAAGGAATAAGCATTAATAAAAATGAGCAACCTTCCAAAAAGATCACAGCCTCTTTTTGAGGGAGTTAACAGATTAACGAGCACACTTCCATGCCAGTTTGGTTAACTGAGGAAAGCTCCTCACTCAAAGTGTAACCCTTGCAGAATAAGAGCTATAAATTTGTAATGTACGTCTAGAGCAGTACATTTAAAATAACATAGGTAAAGATAAAGAAATGCACTATTTGAGAAATGACAAGTCAGCATGGCTTAAAAAGGCCACCTAGTTTTATTAAAAATTAAAAATACAAAGGAAAGGAGAAGCGCAATAGACACCATATACCTGGATTCTCAGACAGCCCTTATGATTTGGCACCAGCAATGAAATGGCTCATGAAAACCAAGCAGCCTGGCTGGTGAAGAGGTATCAGGCTGACTGATGAAAAGGTAATTTCTTAGGGGAAGCAGCCCATCCCTATTCTGTTCAGTGTCATGAGCTAATGTCTGCTACCAATTACCTACATGGCATAGTCCAGATTGGTTTTCCCTTGATCAGTCAGTGATGAAATAGTCTCCCATACATCCTAAAAAGAGACAAATGTGACACTGCCTGGATTTCTCCAGGAAATTCTTTGCTACTATGACACCTGGCCTTAGGTAGCCATATCTTTTGAGAGGACTATTAGCCATTTGGTGATTTCATGGTCTTCGCCCTTTATTATTATTTTTGTTGCTCAATTTAATTGTTTATTTCAACTAGTTTGTGTGGGAAGAGTTTTAACTACATAGTGTCATGACAGCTGATGTTATCTGCAAACATGTCTCAACTTGGAAACACTGGTTGGTGGTAGTGTATAGTTTTGCTTACAGGAGTTTTGCTGTAAGGAGCCATGTGCAAGAGAAAACAGTAACCAGCCCGGTCATAGTATAACACTTATTAAAGAGTATTACAACAATAAAGTAACATATACAACAACAGGTCTATAATGACCTAAGACATTTATGTACAAGGGACTACTAAACACTTCAGTAGGAATTACCCTTTTGATCCATAGTGCATTTACAAGATCTTAAGTCTCTCAGGACTTCCCTTTTTCCAAACAAAATCCAATCCAATAGATCTCTAAACAAAGGTCAGCTTATAGTGTCCATAGAAGTCCCCTGCTTCCACAAAAAGGTTATCAATTATATTATTGTTTCACTTTGAAAATTCTCTCTGTACATTTGGCTATTTGACCCCTCAGCTTTTGTCAGTTCTATAAAGTTAACATCTGTACATCTTCCCTGAATGGTGCCACATATATAGTTGGTAATAGGTGCTACTTTGTGACACTGAACAGAATGGGGATGGGCTGCTCCCTCTCTAAGAAATTACCTTTTCATCAGCCAGTCTGATGGCACAGACTTTGAGCAGCCCATGTCATTGGTGGTGCCAAATCATAAGGGCTGTCTGAAAATCCAAGTATAAAACGTCTATTGTGCTTCTCACTTTCTTTGTATATGTCATTTTGGGAAAACTAGGAGGCCTTTTTATTGTGAGAAGTTAATCTGGGGAATGTCTCTTTTTCGTTCAGTGAAGATATGGGTTTTAACTGCCTCCACAAAGGTTTCTTGCACTCTTGTTTCTGGTTTGCTAGCTAGAACTGGCTAATGGCTTCTAGATGGAATGTGCCTCTTGCCACCATGATAATTATTTTATTGTTTCGCTTTTGACGATTCTCTCTGTTTGGCTATCTGACCCCTCGGTTTCTGTCAGTTCTAAAAAGTTGACATTTTTACGTCTTCCCTGGATGGGGCAATCGGCCACCCAAAGCGATTCCTATTAGCAGGATGGTGTACTTATTTTGGTCTATCTACAAAGGCTAATCTTGTTATTGGGATTCACATCCTTTGAAATACCTTGCAAAATGCTGGTGGCTTTGGGACTGCTGGCATATTCATGGCAATAGGAGCATGATATTACATAGAACATAGAAAAACTACAGCACAAACAGGCCCTTTGGCCATCAAGTTGCACCAATCATATCTCTACCTACTAGGCTTATCTATAACCCTCAATCCTATTAAGTCCCATGTACTCATCTCGAAGTCTCTTAAAACACCCTATCAAATTTGCCTCCACCACCACCGACAGCAGCCGATTCCACTCACCCACTACCCTCAGTGAAAAACTTACCCCTGACATCTCCTCTGTACCTACTCCCCAGCACCTTAAACCTGTGTCCTCTCATGGCACCCACTTCAGCCCTGGGAAAAAGCCTCTGAGAACCCGCCCGATCAATACTTCTCAACATCTTATGCACCTCTATCAGGTCATCTCTCATCCTTCGTCTCTCCAAGGAGAAAAGACCGAGCTCTCTCAACCTATCCTCAGAAGGCACGCCACCCAATCCAGGCGACATCTTTGTAAATCTCCTCTGCACCCTTTCAATGGCTTCCACATCCCTCCTGTAATGAGGCGACCATAACTGAGCACAGTACTCCAAGTGAGGTCTGACCAGGGTCTTATATATTCTCTGTGTAGCAAATGGTTGGTGCCGTGCTGAGCTGTGCACTGTTTGCACATTCACTCCACAAGTTGTGCTTGAAGGCTTGTTTAGAAAATCAGTTCCGATCTTAATCTTCTAAGTTACGTTGGTGAAGTGGTCCTTGCAGCGAAGTGTGCAATTTGCAGTTACTTAGATGTAAGATATATATTGGCTATGTGCCCTGTTCCAATCGATCTTCATCTACAATATTGTTTAGCGCTGGTGACACACTTACATAATTATGAAAATATAAAGCAACTGCCTTCAACACACTGTGCTTTTAACTGACTCCACAATAGTCAGGGATGATTGCAATATCTTGATTAAATTTGTCCTCAACCTTTTGGAAGCCCATCTCTTGTCTGCTGAAAGCATGACAATTGTAAATATGTTGATCAGGAGTTGGATCAAGAATAGATTCCTGGTGCAGAGTATTCTTCTGGAATGGAAAATCATAGCTTCAAGATTGAATCAAGGCATGAAGAGAATCGAGCACATAATGCAAGGATTCTCAGACTACTGGCAGATAAAAATGTACAATTGTCTGCATACACTGTAGTCAAAAAAAGGTAAAGCAAAACAAGGCACAGCAAAGACCCTGATATAAGTCTAGACGATTATGAGAGGCATGGACAGAGGGGATAGTCAGAAGATTTTTCCCAGGGTGGAAGAGTCAATTACTAGAGGGCATAGGTTTAAAGTGTGAGGGACAAGGTTTAAAGGAGACGTACGAGACATTTTTTTTAAACACAGAGAGTAGTGGGTGCCTGGAACTCGTTGCCGGGGGACGTAGTGAAAGTGGATACGGTAGTGACTTTTAAGGGGCATCTTGACAAATACGTGAATAGGATAGGAAAAGAGGGATATGGTCCCTGGAAGGGTCGGGGATTTTAGTTCAGTCGGGCAGCAGGGTCGGTGCAGGCTTGGAGGACCGAAGGGCCTGTTCCTGTGCTGTAATTTTCTTTGTTCAATTATGAAGTTGCAATTGTAGGTGCATACAAATCTGAAAATATGATTACAAGGAAGGATCAAGGTCAGAAGATGGGTGGCTTCTCTTTGGAGTAAGAATATTTAGGTGACCTAAAGTTCAAGATTAAAGATGTTGGTCCAACTGATCCAAACAAACAACAACATGGTGGCACAGTGGTTAGCACTGCTGCCTCACAGTTCCGTGGATCTGGGTTTGATTCCCAGCTTGGGTCACTGTCTGTGTGGAGTTTGCACATTCTCCCTGCGAGGGTCTGTGTGCGTTTCCTCCGGTTTCCTCCTACAGTCCAAAGATGTACTGGTTAGGTGCATCGGCCATGCTAAATTCTCCCTCCGTGTACCTGAAAGGCACCAGTATGTGGCAACTAGGGGATTTTCACAGTAATTTTATTACTTGTGATTAATTAATAAACATTTTTATTTTACTTTAATTCATTGTTTTGTAGGATTCAAATACCAGGGAGAACACGTTAAAATGAAGATAGGAGGAGGGGAGAAATTTGGAAGAAGTTTATTATTTCCTCTGCAGTTTTAATTCTGTTTCTCTCCATGAATGCTGCCTGATCTGTTGACTATTTCCAGCATTTTTTTGTTTGCATTAATTAACACCAAGTCTCTCCATCATCCCCCTTCGTCCGGATTCTCTCAGCCTCACCCGCTATGCCTTCATTCCAGTTGAACTTATTTTCTGAAGCTGATAGAACATTAAACAAAAACTGTGTTATCAAAGCAGGTGGGGGAGAAAACAAGCTCAGCTGGAATTTTACCTCAATTAAGTTGCCGAACTTTGACTTCATCTTTCAGAATTATTCAAAGCTACTGAGTAGAAAGTGATAGAACCTAAGAAAATCATTCCATCAATTCAGTATGCTGATTGAATGGTACAAGTGCTTCCTGAGAAATTAGATGCATTGCACATGCTCACACTACACATTGAAATTCCACTTAGACAGCTTTGGAGGGGTATAAAGATACCAAGCATACATACAGACTTTTGAGAGAGTGGAGGTCTTCAAGTAAAACTCCAATGACTCTTCTGTAAAATATGCAATTTTATTTTTAAACTTTGCCTTCAAACTCTGAAATTGGGCACGGAAAACAAGACAGAGAAAAATCAGAAAGCATTTTTAGCCATTTGAAGAAACTCAGTGACCCAATTGTAGAATCAGGAAGATATGCTGCCTATAAAGTAGCAGGAATTGCTTTCTGTGCAGCATGCACCTTTAACACTGAAGCAGCTTATCACAATGAACCTACAAGAATAACAGGTACAACAGATACTTAGAATAGTATTTGAATGAAATATTGGCTCCAATGACAAATTCAATATTTGATCTTTTGGGTGGTATGTTAGCCAAAAGACTTTTAGCTTGTTGGGTTTAAGTTTGAACTTAACCCAAACAGTCACACAAGAATACCGTCCCAAATCAGCCATACATCATTCCATGTGAAATGATTTGAACACCCATACCTCAATTGCCAGCAAGTATTGGAGCACAACATAAAGCTACCCACAAATTAACACTAAATTACCTGATATATTGGTAATAATATTTCCTACTCATTCATGGGACATGGAATTTGCTGGCTAGACCAGCATTTATTGCCCTTCCTTAATTACCCTTTAACTGAGTAGATTTTAAAAAATCAATCACATTTCTGTGGATCTGGAGTCACATGTAGGCCAGACCAGGTGAGTATGGCAGAATTCCTTCCCGAAAGAACATTATTGAACCACGTGGATCGTTACAACAATCAGCAACAGTTTCACTGTCATCATTAGACCTCTAATTCCAGATTTTTTTTAGTGAATTTAAATTTCACCAGTTCTGTGGTGGGATTCAAGCCCCAGCCTCTAGAACACCATCCTGGGTCTGTGAAGTACTAGTCCAGCAACATTACCACTACACCACTGCCTTGCAATCATAATGCAAATTAAACTATTCTGCAGTAATATGTAAACTATTTATCAAGTTAATCAAAACCAACTATTTAGGGAGCATATTATGGTCTGAACATTTATTACTTCCTTCACGTTGAGAAATTAGACATTCTACTCATCTTAAGAAATCATGTTCACAGCATATTTTGATCTTAACCAAGTTGGACAGCAGTGTTCTACTGAAGGCATTAAAAGAGTTTTTATTGAACAAATCATACAATAGCTAAATAATAAATTACATTCAATTGATATTAATTATGAGCTGGACAAACTGCCATCCATACAGGCAATAAAAGTAGTAAGGAATTAATGGAACTCAACATATTATTGAGTCAGTTTTTGATTAAATTTAGTTCAATTAACTCAACCTTAATCTATTCTTTTCAAGTCAAGACAGTCAGATTTTTAAAAAAAGAATCGTGTTTATGTCAGAAAAAGTAATTAAAGTCAGAATTAACATTTCCTATTGGTACTGAGGCACAGTGGGGTGAAAGGAGGAGGACAAAGTTTATCAAGAGTGCTTTTATATTATGCTAAAATACACCAATGTGTAGCTAATAAATATTGGATAAACAAAAAAAAATTCAAGGGTATAATGGTCACAAGAAAACTGAAAAATGATGACACATTTAAGTTCAGTCAATTTTATAATGTCATGCATTGTTATTTACTTCTGAACACAACTTATCGAATAAAAGGCCGCTTGCAGTTTTCTGCGTGTCTTTCAAAAGTGAGACTGATATATGAAGCAGTACATAGTATTCAGACTGTAGAAGCCTGATAAAAAATTTCAAATGGATGTGCTTTACATCAAAAATTGTTTATGGTTCCAAGGTTTCCTTTTGTTATTTTAACATGGTTAGTTCTCAAGGAACATAATTACCATTGATGCCAAATATTATTGTGGCATTTTTGAAAAAAATATAATGTATTTAACAGTCTGTGCTGTAATTCCTCTCCTTCAATATTTAATTAATAGCAGAGAACAATATGTCCAATTGTGAGAGATTTATTAAGGTCATTATTTCTAGTGCAGTCAATAAATTTGGTTTCAAGTTTAAACTCCACATTTGGTTTAAATACTATGCTGGGGGGGGGAGGGAGGAATCATTTGTCTTAGCCTAAAACAAATTTTACTAGGCCAAAACAAATAGAAATTTACAGCACAGAACAGACATTGATATTTGGAAATATCTTCTGAAGGAAGATTGGTTCACACCAAGGGAACTTTTCAAGATTGCACGGTTGGTTATTGTATGTTTTTTGTCACCCATAAACAACAAGATCTGGTTTTAGCCAATAAAATCAATCTATAAACTGTACAATAGAATTATAATGATACTGTGCTTTTTTTGATAATTTTTCTGTTTACGGTGAGACTGCTTTAAGAGGCAATGCTTTGTTACGAGAGTCGATTTGTCTGGGAAAATATGTAGCTCAAATGCTGAGAATGCAGGATAAAAGTAAAGTTACTTATTAATCACAAGTAGGCTTACATTAACACTGCAATGAAGTTACTGTGAAAATTCCCTAGTCACCACACTCTGGCACCTGTTCAGGCAAATTGAGGGAGAATTTAGCATGGCCAATGCATCTAACCAGCACATCTTTCAGACTGAGGGGGGAAACAGGAGCACCTGAAGGAAATACATGCAGAAACAGGGAGAATGTGCAGCTTCCGCACAGTGACCCAAGCCGGGAATCAAACCTGGGTCCCTGGCAGTGTAAGACAGCAGTGCTAACCATTGTGCCACCATGCTGCTGATTTTAGCTAGGACTGTTTTACTTGGTAGAGTTAACGGATCTTTTGTTTATTTTGGTTCTCCTGCAATTTCAGACGAGGTATGTGGAGTCATGTGGTTAAAGGGAGGAGCAAAGCTTGCCGGAAAAAATATATTCATTTTAAGATGCAGGGCAGTTGCTGCCTGGATCTGGTGGAAGAAAAAATAAGAACATAAGAACATAAGAAATAGGAGCAGGAGTAGGCCATCTAGCCCTTCGAGCCTGCCCCGCCATTCAATAAGATCATGGCTGATCTGTCGCTGCTCAGTTCCACTTTCCCGCCCTCTCCCCATAACCCTTAATCCCCTCTCTTATCAAAAACCCATCAACCCGCATCTTAAAAATATTTAGCGAGGCAGCCTCCACCACTTCAACGGGCAGAAAATTCCAGAGATTCACCACCCTTTGAGTGAAGAAGTTCCTCCTCAACTCCGTTCTAAACCGCCCCCCTTTTATCTTGAGGCTGTGACCCCTAGTCCTACTGTCTTTTTTGAGCGGGAAGAGTCTTTCCACCTCTATCCTATCCATCCCATTCATCATCTTATACGTCTCAATGAGATCTCCTCTCATTCTTCTAAACTCTAACGAGTACAAGCCTAGTTTATTCAGCCTCTCCTCATAGCTCAACCCCCTCAACTCCGGTATCATCCTAGTAAACCTCCTCTGCACTCCCTCCAAGGCCAAAATATCTTTGCGCAGGTGCAGTGCCCAAAACTGCACACAGTACTCCAGCTGCGGCCTCACCAATGCCCTATATAGCTGCAGCAAGACCTCCCTACTTTTATATTCAATCCCCCTCGCTCTGAAGGCCAGCATCCCATTCGCCTTCCTGACCACCTGCTGCACCTGCAAGCTGGGTTTTTGCGACTCATGCACAAGGGCCCCGAGGTCCCTCTGCACCGTCGCCTGCTGCAGTTTTTCGCCCCGTAAGTAATAGTCCTTCCTACCATTCTTCCTACCAAAGTGGACCACCTCACACTTGCCAACATTAAATTCCATTTGCCATTTCCTGGCCCATTCGCCCAGCCTATCTAGATCCTTCTGCAGACTCTCCACACCCTCCGCACAATTTGCCGTTCCACCAATCTTGGTGTCATCAGCAAATTTCGACACCATACACTCGGTTCCCTCCTCCAGATCATCTATATAAATGGTAAAAAGCTGAGGCCCCAGCACCGACCCCTGGGGCACTCCACTAGTCACCATCCGCCAATCCGAATAGCACCCGTTGACCCCCACTCTCTGCCTCCTATTTGACAACCAATCCTCTATCCACGCTAACACCCTACCCCCAACTCCATGTCCCTCGACCTTCTGCAATAACCTCTTGTGAGGTACTTTGTCAAACGCCTTCTGAAAATCTAGAAAGACCACATCCACCAGCTCTCCTCTATCCACCGCCCTAGACACATCCTCATAGAACTCCAGTAAATTTGTCAGACACGACTTCCCTTTAATGAAACCGTGCTGCGTCTGCTCTATCAAGCAATTCCCTTCAAGATGCCTCGCAATTTCCTCCTTAATGACAGATTCTAACATTTTACCTACCACAGACGTTAAACTAAACGGCCTATAATTCCCCGCCTTTTGCCTGGCACCCTTCTTAAACAACGGCATAACATTAGCCGTTTTCCAATCATCCGGCACTTCCCCGGAATCCAGCGACGTCTGGAAAATAACCACCAAGGCATCCACTATCACCTCCGCCATTTCTTTCAGAACCCTCGGATGCATTCCATCCGGTCCTGGGGACTTGTCCACAATCAGCCCCTCCAGTCTGTTGAGCACTGCCTCTCTAGTAACAGTAATGTCATTAAGACCCTCCAGTCCTACCACCCTTCCATCGCTAACACCCGGCAAATTATTCACGTCCTCCTCCGTGAAGACAGAAACAAAAAAGTTATTCAATACCTTAGCCATATCCCCATCCCCTACCACTAGGTCCCCTTTCTCATCCTCTAAAGGACCAACATTCACCCTAGCCAGCCTCTTCCTTTTTATATATTTATAAAAACTCTTGCTATCCTTTTTTATATTAAGCGCTAGCCCAGCTTCACAGTTTCTCCTACCCTTCTTTATCAACTTCTTTGTCAATCTTTGTTGACATTTAAACCTCTCCCAATCCTCTTCTCGCCCACTACTCTTAGCTACTCTAAATTCCTCCGCTTTTAGTTTAACACTTTCCTTCACCTCCTTCGTTATCCACGGCTTATTACCTCTCCTCCTACTATCCTTTTTGACCATCGGAATAAATTTCTGCTGAGCACCAAGAAAGATCTCCTTAAAGATCCTCCACTGCTCCTCAACAGACCCTCCCTCCAACGCGCTCTCCCAGTCCACATTCGCCAATTCTTCTCTCATCCTACCGTACTCCCCTCTATTCAAACAAAGGACGCGTGTCCGGGAACCCACTTTCTCCTCCTTCATCTGCACCAGAAACTCCACCATACAATGATCACTCTCCCCAAGAGGATCCTTCACCACAAGGTCCCTAATTCTACCCACCTCATTACATAGCACCAGATCCAAGATAGCTCGCTCCCTCGTCGGCTTCAACACACACTGTTCGAGGAAACTATCCCGGCAGCATTCCAAGAACTCTTCCTCGAGCCCCCCGCGTCCAACGTGGGTCGACCAATCAATATGCAGATTGAAATCCCCCATAACTACGGCCGTCCCATTCCTGCACGCCGCACTTATTTGCGCATTAACAGCCCGCCCCACCTCCAGATCATTATTCGGGGGCCTATAGACGACACCCACCAGCGTCTTCCTCCCCTTGCTGTTCCTAATCTCCACCCACAACGATTCCACCCTCTGCTCCTTGGCTCCAATATCATCCCTTGCTACCACCGTGATGCTATCCTTAATCAGCAGAGCTACGCTCCCCCCTTTTCCCTCCTGCCTATCCTTCCTAAACACTTGATAGCCCTGTACATTCAGCTCCCAGTCCCTGTCACCCTGCAGCCACGTCTCTGTAATGGCCACCAGATCGTATCCATTTGTGTCGATCTGCGCCACCAGCTCATCCACTTTATTCCGAATGCTTCGTGCATTCAGATAAAGTGCTTTCATCCCAGCCTTCACCTGGACCCTATTTGCCGTAACGCCACCAACTATACTCACGCCCCCTACTCCCTCTATTATTGGGACATCCTCGGCCTCTTCCCTTACCTGTACCCTCTCCTTAACTTAGACCTCGTAACATCACCTACCCTCGCACCGTCCCCCCCCAATTAGAATTAATCCCCCCCCAATTAAAATTCTCTCTCTCTCTCTGCCCAGTGGCTTTTTGAAAGCTCTAAGACTGTTAGCTTAAGTCACAGGAACTATGCCTATGTTTTGAGAACTAACCATAAAGAGAGGTTCAAATCTATAAGAGAAATACTGCTTGATTGGAACTAATAGTTTAAAAGATTTTATTCATGTCACAAGTAGGCTTACATTAACACTGCAATGAAGTTACTGTGAAATATAATAGTGATATAACAGTGATAGGGTAGAAGTTAAGAGCTGTATTTTGCCATGTTTAAGTATTGTTCAGTTGTTCAAAGTTAAACTAATTCATTTGTTATAAACGGTTTAAAGTTTGTTTTGATAAAAGTTGCCTAGTTTGTCAGTAGAATTGCAACTAGAGTGAAACATCCCACCCTCACACAATATACCTTGGGGTTTCTGACCTGGTACCCTAATAAAATTCTAAATTAAGCAAATTAATGCTGTTTATTCAGTTACTGATCTGACTGTTAAAGGAGAAACCCTGCATTACAGCCAATAACCCTACCACATCTACATTCCAAGCTGGTAGCCAAGTGCTTTTACTTTGCAAATCAGAATGGACATGTATAACATCCATATATCAAAATGAATGTTAGACCATTAAGCCAGTTAAGCTTTTCTAATGTTATTACTGCAACTTATGCAGCTAAACTACCTTTGACTTACTCAAAATATATTGCATCGTTATTGCGATTGGTTTTTTTAAATTTAAGCTACTTCAACAACTACTCAATCACAAATCTGAGCTAATTGTATTGATGTGGAATGTGTTTATAATGCAGCAACTAAGGCCATTAATTGTTCCCAACTTACCTTTGGAAAGAAAGAGGACAAATGTGCTTCCTCAAGACTATCGTGATCAACTTTGGTTAGGAAATAAAATTTTAAAATTTTATTAAATTATATGTATTTTATGAAGAAGTAAGAATATTTTTTAAGGCTTTCCGAACTGGCTGAAGAAAATCAGACAGACTCTGATAAGCTGCAGAGTCACACACGTTACATGTAGTGGCAGAGCGGCAAACTTACTATGCAGTTCAAAAAGGGTGGAAGCTCTCTGTGTGGTTTCAAAAAGGGGCTTTTCTAATCAGAGGTGCTGATTAGGCATATATAAAAAAGGGATGTTTGGTGTAAGGCTAGGGTCATTTGGAAAAAAAAATCAAGTCAACGGTTCTGAGGGTTACACGTTCTTAGTCATAATTGATGCACATTGGCCAGAAGTTATGGGATCTACTGCATTTAACCAAACCATTGAAAAACTTGATGAAATTTTAGCAAGATTTGGTAAACCAGACTAGATTGATCTTCTATGGTGATGAGGGGGTAA
Organism: Carcharhinus amblyrhynchos; assembly: GCF_965287045.1. Classification (NCBI taxonomy): domain Eukaryota; kingdom Metazoa; phylum Chordata; class Chondrichthyes; order Carcharhiniformes; family Carcharhinidae; genus Carcharhinus; species Carcharhinus amblyrhynchos. Next base: position 50,065,332 of record NC_137327.1, read on the forward strand.
AGAAATGAATAAATAGAAGTCTTACAGGGTTACCTATTTGGGGGGGGGGGGGGGGGGGGGGGGGTGGTGCATGTGGAAACGAGGGCATATTTATGCAAAACTTTCTTGCAGGAGATAAAATAAATGCGAAGTAGTTCTTGTTGAGATAGGTTTTGCAGAATCGCTGGAAGCAGAATGCTTGACAGACAAAGTCACCTTTTCTCATTGTGTACTTACAATATAAAAATACAATGAGCTCTAAAAAACATTGGTGCAAAGATTCTCAAGTCACAAATACTTCATTAATCCTATTGGGGCTAACAATGTTTTTTAGCAATTTAAAATTACTTTAAGTTGCTGTGGAGCAGAAATGTTTCCTGCTTTAAAGTAGGCAGTCACAGTGTCATCATCATCAAGGATGATGAGTCCACAGGCCTTACTAGTGAATGACATATCAGAACCAAGGACATCAAAAGTATAAGAGAATTTTTAAAAAGAGCCTGTGAAAACAAGTCAAAAACAAATTTCTATGCAGAACATGAGTCGGCTAGGAGAAGAGTAATATGGACACTGTCACTACACATTGTTCGAAAAATAGGATTTGAACGTGCAAAGGAACATGATTTGAACTCAGGAATATCTGTGCAGGATCCAGCATTAAGCTTGATGTATTAAAAGCAACAACTCCACTGTTCAGCTATGCATAATTGCCAATTTTTTTTTTGAGTACAGAATTTGCTGGAGTGGGGTATCTTGCACTCTGCCCTGTTACTTACACGTCTCCCCTCAGCCTTCAGTTGCTGCAGGTGCAAATTGATAATGGGATGATGAGGGTCACAGGCAATCTGGGATTTTGGTGAACAACAGGATCAACAGTTTTCCTCTTTAAACAATGAAATCTAAATGTTGAAAATAAAATAAAGAAGTGCCAAGGTCAAGGGTGAGTTACAGCCAAACAAGGTACAGAAAGAGAAAGAGAGAAAAAAAAAGAGAGAAGGCCAGAATCTTCCACATGTGGGTGATGCTTAAAGTGTTGGAAAATGGGTTATTTGGAGGTTTGTAAACTCCCAATAACTTCACCTCTGCATGTTTGTGATGAAGTCTCACGATGTGTTTGGCACCCTCCCAAAGGCACGCTCTCCATTTTGGTCACTCACCTGCCAGAATCACCTAGGATTTTTGGAGAATATCCCTAAAGTGTTTCCCTTGTCTGCCTGAGAGCCTAGTACAGCAGTTGCTTTGATAGGCTGAAGTCTGACATGTCTCACTTAGCGGAGCTGGTTTGATTAATGCATCAATGTTGGGCAAGTTAGCTTGTGAGAAGATACTGGACCCTCTTTCTTACCACTGGATTTGGAGAATTTTGAGAAGATATCACTGGTGGTACTTTGAGGTGCCTACTCTAAGTCCTCCAAGTTAACAAAACATGCAAGACTGAGAGATCACTGCTATTTGCTGAACTCTGACCTGAGCCTCAGGTTTGAAACTGCCTGAGACTTCTCAAAAATACTTTTCCTCACTTGGGTGATAATTGAGCCAGCACATTGGAGATTATGATGACTTTTGTTGTCAATGCCTATCTTTGCTGTGAGGATATTCCAAAGAAACAGAAAACGGTCTCTATTTTCCAGAATCTTGCTGTTGACTTTAACAAACTGGGAGGCATTCTGCTGTGGGACCATAATTCAATAAGCAGTAAAACACAAATCGACTGGAACCTCTTCATAGTTGGTTCAGATTTTCATATGAAAACAAGTAAAAACTAAATTTTATTTAGTGCATGAGCTGTTGTGCTGGAAAAAAAAACCATGAAGAAAATTGGATTCTATTCAATCAATATGTAAATGGCATGGTGGGTCAACCAACAGCACGTGGAATGCAGCAATTCAAGAAGACAGCCCACCACCACCTTCTCAAGGGCAACTAGAGATGGACAATAAATGCTGGCCAGCCAGCAATGCCCACGTTCCACAAATGAATAAACAAAACACTAAGCATCAAATACTTGATGAAATTGAAACAAAAGACAGAGACTGGATTTTTAAAATTCATTTATGGGGTCTGGGCATCAATGGCTAGACCATAATTTATTGTCTATCCCAAGCTGCCCTTCAGAAGATGGTGATGAGTTGTCTTTTTGAACAGCTGCAGTTCCTGAGATATATCCACAGTGCTGTTATGTAGGCAGTTCCAAGATTTTGACCCAATAACACTGAAGCAATAGCAATATATTTCCAAGTCAAGATGGAGAATGGCTTGAAGGGGAACCTCCAGGCGTGGTGTTCCCAGGTATCCGCTCCTGTTGTTGTTCTAGATGGTAGTGGCTGTGAGCTTGGAAGGTGCTGATGATGTTGAGTTTTTGTGCACTTATCCATGCAAGTGGGGAGTATTCTATTACATTCCTGTCTTGTGCCTTGTTGATGGCAAACTGGTTCTGGGGAGCCAGGAGGTGAGTTATTCGTCACATCATTCCTAGACTTTGGCCTGCTCTGGTAGCCACAAGCATTTATTTGGCTAGTCAATGGTAACCCCTAGGATGTTGACAGTGGGGGATTCAGTGATGGTAATGCCATTGAATGTTATGAAGTAATAATTAGATCCTCTCTGGTTGGACATGATCATTACCTGGCAATTGTATAGCATGAATAATACTTGTCACCTGTCATCCCAAGTCTAGATATTGTGCAGGTCTTGGGATTGCTTAAATATCTGAGTCATCACAAATAGTACTCAACATTGTGCAGTCATCAGCAAACATCCCTACTTAAATTGGAAGGATGCTCACTACAGTAGCTCAAGATGCTTGGGCCTAGGATACTATCTTGAGGAACTTCTGCAGTGATGTCCTACAGCTGAGATGACTGACTTCCAACCACCACAACCATCTTACTTTGTGCCTGGTATGACTCCAAACAGCAGAGCTTTTCCCTCGATACCCACTGATTCCAGTTCTACTAGGGCTCCTCGAGGCCACACTCGGTCAAATGCTGCCTTTGTGTCAAAGGCAGTCACTTTCAATGAACTGAAAATTCCAGAATGTCAAGGAAAGGCAAACTGACTCACCTGTATAAGAATAATATATTAAAATTTAAGTTTGTGTAGACTATTTATTTGTGATACCTAGTTTGGTTTAAATCATCCCATGTTAATGAATTTAATTATACAGATTACACTTAACTCTGGGCTCCTTCCTAGCAGATCAAGTACTAAATCTGCATTTCTAATCATCTTGTATCTTGCTAGATTCCTGGTCTTCTTCCGGACAGAACTTCCCAACAGACTACCCTTACTCAACATGCCCCTTAAGCAGACCACCTGCTCATTTGTCATTCTCTTCTCAATTCTGACGATATGCACTGACATCATAACTCTATTCAGGTCTTCAACACTGTCATTATTGCTCCAATTCACAAAACAGAACATTTCCAATTTGGCCATTTCCTTCAAGGACAGTCAACCATCCCATTCCATGAAAAGTTACAGCACACATCAATGCCTCAATTACCTTCCCATCGCTTCTATCCTGTCTACCAAACTGATAATGCACTGACTACCTCAGTAATATAGAGCATGGCTCATTCTCCTATAGTCATCAATCTTTCTCAATGCATTTCATTCTGTTACCTAATCTACTAGCCTCCAACATTTCTTCTTGGCGGTCAGCCTTTTCTCCTGACTAATCATAGCGATCGCATTGTTAAGATTTTCCATTTCTTCCAAATCTTTCTCCCTCCCCTATCCATGTGGTCAGATCTAGTGCACATCTGGACTCCATTCTTTATCATCTTTTACTCGTTTATGTGTTACCACCTAGAAAATCATTTAAAACCATGGATTCAGCTTCCAATTGAACGTCAACTTTTTCCTCTGTAGCTCCATTACCAATCTGAGATTGTTCATATACTCCAGTGGTTTTCAAACATTAAAACATGTTTGTTCTACATTCACTAAAACCGGAACCAGATCTTTCAACTCAAAACACCTACACTGCTCTTGTATCCATTGCCTCTATTTATAAAGCCTACGATACTAAATAATTTATTAATCTATGCATGTGCTAAATATAGAACTTATACAAAATGTCAGAGCCAGTGCTCTCTCCGTACAAGTTCCATGTATCCCTCCAAATTGATCTGAAGGTTTTTGTTCCAGCTAACTGCATAATTGTTTCAAAACAATAGATTCCAATAGTCAAAGGGAAATGCTCAGTTCAATAATCACAAACAGAATATCTGATTTTAGAATCATGCCAACTGTATAATTCAGGTCAGAATTACAGTAATTAGTTATGTCATTTCGAGGATTACAGAAAATGCTTTGTAAAGTTTGCCCTTTTCAGTTTATATGGTGAAGACTACAGATAGTAAGAATGTTTTCCTGTGCATCTTGGATAGCATCAATATGCAAATTAGTATCTTTTTGTCAGGTAAGATGTCTTGGTAAAATGCTCTTTTGCAAAGTCGGTGCAGACTCATTGGGCCAAATGGCCCCCTTTTGCACCATACGGAATCTATGGTTAACAATTCTGTGACTCATGTGAAAATCTCACCAGGGCATTTATTACTGAAAAGAACCATTGCCTGATCAAAAGGATCTTTCTTTTGACAATCCAAGCCGTAAAGTAAATGGAATATGGTTTTCCTGTATCCAGAAATGCTGTATAGTATCTTGAACTGTCTATCAATATTCAGCAAAAGGATGACCACAAAATTTGTTTCTTTCCCAGTAAGCATTTACTAAAATGATTACTCTCTCCTTAGATTTTATAAATGTTGCTGGTGTTATGAAAGGAGGCTTGTGGAAAACATGAACAAAATTCCAAAAAATGAAAACATCTCCATGAGCTACAAAAAAAACTTGGCAAACTTATTCTCAAAACATTCCCATAATATCTATTTCTGGGTACTGTTAGAAAGCTGCACTGTCTTACAATTTCAGTCTCACTGCGTTCTTCATTTAACCAAGTGGTCTTGAGGTTTTCCCCACAATAATCACTACACTCCCACAGATTCAGACATTGATCAGGAATGAGCTCAGTTCTGTTCATTTATAGACTGTGCTCATGTGATGTGACCACACCACATTATTGCAAACCTAAACCTTTTCACATGCCAGCAGGCCAGCATCTGAATCTATGTTTGCATAGCTTTTATTGATGATGCCTCACTTTCCCTAAACCTATCTAATTCAAATAGTCTATCTACACTGATGCAGACTAAAGTCTTAACATCATTGTGAACATTTCAATTAAATACCATCAAAGCTTAAGATTTTTCAGATTAAAAAGATTCAACTTCCAGACCTATAATGATAACCAAGAGCTTTTAAACACCAAATGACTTTTCTTTGAACCTTTCCCTGTATCAATAACCAGCTGAGGGGACTAAAACTGAACACAGTGAGGAAAAATTAATGGAGGGGAAGAAAGGATTAAAATATGACTACTCTTTACAGAAAATTCTGTAAAAGGGATAAGCCTTAAATGATTCTGAGGGATTAAGCTGCATATCAGTGGAATTGTGAATCCACCCACTCCTGAATGATGGGAAGTTGGGCATAGGAAGCAAAAAGAAACTGGAAGGTTCTGTGAAAAGAGAGAGACAGCACTATGACAGTTCCAAAACTGTACCCTTATTACTAGTGCTGGCTAAATACTGGCATAGCCAAGTTAAGAATTTTAACTGGAAGAAGCTATGTTAATCCAGTGTATTTGTGGGTTTTCCAAATATAGAGCCAAAGTAGCAACTGTTGTTGATGGAAGATAAAGAACTAGGGAGTGCTGTTCAGAATGCCTCTCATATACAACATAGGGGTGGGAAGAAAACTTCTTTCCTCAGGTGATTATCGCATCAAGCCAAACATAAATACCTCAACGTGCTTTCTTTTTATGAAAATAAAGCTTACATAGCATCACAATGATGGTCTGCCATTGCAGCCTACCTAGCAGCTTCTGTGGCTGTTCCCTTGTGTTACACTTCCATTGCTGCCACAGGGATGAAGACTGATGTGCCGTAGTTTCCATTTGTTGAGGCCATGTCTCATGAAGCGGGACAAGTGTAAGCTGTTGGATTTGTGTCTGGGAAGGCAGCTTAAGAGCGTGTCAGCACTGTTGCAGTTCTTTTCAAAGCATCTCCACATTGGTACTCCTCAGATGTCATAACTGTACGTAAACAGGGCTTTGTCTTTTTACTAGTGCTATTCAACTTCCCCACCACCCAATATCCTAAAATTCTCCTGCACAGACATTTCAAACACATCCGCTTTCATTAGATTCCTAGCTCACAGCAACTGGAGGATGTATGTGAAGGTTCAATATTGTAATAACATTTCCTTTTCCACTTACTGGCTAATTAATATTACTGTTGAGCACCGTCATCTTAACTTACTGATCATCTTTTACAGTTAAAGCAGATTTTCTCGTTATGAAGTATCTGTTTCTGTACAGCAGAAATCAAGAACAAGTATTAATAAATTCCCATTAATCCAATAAAAAGTGTCTGTTTCAGATTCTCTGATTAATAAACATTTGCTGTAGTGATCCACTGACAAATTAGTCAAGTTCTGCACAAATAACTTGATCTTCCATCTGTCATTTTATTTGTTTGATCAAATCTTAGCAAGTGCTTTTGGACACTGGAAGCATTCTTTCACAACAGAAGTAATTGTTGTTTCCAAATACGGGACATGTTAAGATGCTCAGAATTGCTGCCTCACAAACAAGTGCAGACATTTGCTTCATCAATTTTTAAGAGTTGCCCATTCAAACACACTGCAGCACAGCTGTAATTGTTTGCAACATAAAACTATCATAATGATTGAAGATAGACTTCATCAGCATGCAAACACCAGCAGAAGTACAACTTCATTTATCAAAGAACAAGCCACAGTGAAAACCTACCTACAACAAGACTTTGACATATTAATGTTTAGGAACTCAGCCCAGTCCCATCTATTTGACAATCACGCTACGCTTACCTGCATGGTTCTTAAAACTGACACAACATGTACACTATAAATTGTGTTAATCCCACATTATCTGCTAGCACTAATGTGCTGATTTGCTCCCTTTATCTCCCTTGTCTAAGCTTAGTTTCCAAAGATCACATCAGTAATGCAATTCTCAACAGCAATTATCCAGGCTATATCTTCAACCACACTGAGTTGCTGTCACCCAAAACAAGGCAAAGATTGATAAAGCACAATTCAATATGCCATTGCTCTGTTAGGAACCAGAAATTGGGACTATTTCTAACTATGCCAGTTAGTCTGCTTCAACTTGGGGGAGAGGTGGGTAGGGAGACTGTACCCAGTGACAGAGGAAACATCAGTTCTGAGTGTTCTCTCATTGATGGGTTATTCCCCAGCAGAACAACATCAGCAACATAGACAGGAATAATGCTGACTGCCACTTTCAGTGACAGTTTACCTTGAATTAGACAGTGACAAAATGGAGTTTGAGAGTAATGCATGAAGTTACTACCAACATGTTAGACCAGTTTTACGCACAACATACAGACATGTGGACCAGCGACCTAGAGCAATGAGGTATAAACTGAGTTAAAGAGAAGCAGGGTCAGACCTGCAGCAAGTGGGTGGGGCCACAACATTACCTTGCTATTGAGCTTTTGCTTTGATGGGTTGGTGTGAAATCACTGAGAGGTTATTGTAGAGACATGTAACATGTCCAAACTTCGATAAATTAACATTCAAAATATCAAGACATCACTACACAGGAAACAATATCATGTGTACTGGAGCACTATTTCTTAAACATTTAAAAGGGGACCTACTGTAGGTTATAACAATAACTGTATTCCTCCAGAGAGATTTTTCCCTATTCTGCATACTTGCCAAGTTATGAAGTGACGTGCACACTGTAACTTCACCTATACCACTTTAAACCCAGTTCCAGGAGTTGCCTCTGAACCTCTGAATTAATAAGAGGTAGAGGAATTGCCTAGAAAAACCAACACCAAGGCTTGAAGCTTTTCTCAGATTTTTCCCTCTCCTCAAGAGCAATAAACACAATGCTTGCTCAGTATGACAAGGATCAGAAGCTCAACAAGTGAACGATCAGACTATCTCTCGATACATCATTCTCGCTCACTGTTTGCAAAGAGACATCTCAACACAATTCACAACATAATGCGCTGCACTTTCACTGTCAAAACTCTTAAAAAGAAACAGCAAGCACACACTGCAAGCATAGAAGTAATTGGTACAGTACCATTATAGGAGAGTCGTGGTTTGCTGAGACACATTATAAAGTGCATCTCCATCTCGTCGGAAGCTACAGATTTCGAACAAATTGGGCACTTGAAACCTGAAAGGAAAAATAACATTTATAAATGTTTAAATTAATGAGAGAGAAAAAAATAATTTTACTGCTTCTGCTTGAGGAGATGTTCTTTTAAATGTAGACAATGATTGAAATTTTAGTGTACCATCTCCCAATTTAAGCAAATGCAGCTTTCTTCACTAATAATCCAGATCAATTGTAGTTTCCTTATCTTCCTTTAAAGAGAACATTAATTAAATGATCACTCAATGCATTTATCTTTTAAAGGTAATTTCCTCTACCATTTATTTTAGGAAATTGCTTTAGGAAGATGCTGATTTAAATAATGGATAATTAGGATAACAGACTCTGGAGCTTAAATTAACCAGGGTAGTGAAAAGTTAACTAAACTATTTTTAGGAATCTTTTGGGGAGTGGGACAGAGGAAGGAGTGCCGTTCAAAAGCTACTTCACTCAGGAATGGTAATCTTTTTAAGGCTTAAATTTTTGCAAATCTTTTTAAAAAAGTAGTCATCTGATTTGTATTACTAAACCTAAAAGGGTATCCCAAGAGCATATCTATAATTTACATTTCTTCTTATATCTTCAGACTATTTGAAAGCACTCTAACTGCAGATAACTAAGGATGGCAAAGTAAACTGACAATCCCAGGACGCCCATTCCTCATTTTACAAAACAGTGCTATAAAATGTTTTCCGTTGAATTAATCACCATTTTGTTAGTCCTTAATCAAACAGCTAGTTCATCAAAATTGTGACTGTCAAACTTAGGGCGATGATTTAATGTTTCAGCATTTAGCAATGCAGTTTTGCATTGGTAATTATGCACACAGCAGTATAAATTAGGCTTTTTAGGACAAATCTGCGTTTATAACAAAGCAATTAGAAATACTTCAATTTAAAATAATGAGATTTAACAGAATTAATATTTCAGGTTTATGTTAAAATGATTTACATATAAAAATTATAATTAAACAATAGATTTCCCATATAATTAAAACCACACCTCATGCATTTATTCAATTTAAAATACCATTACAAATAAGACATTAATTAGCAGCTTTTAATAAATATAATTTATATTAATAATCCCAGAAGCTTTTGAAATACTGAGTGGGAGCAGAGTGGATAAGATTACCAAAAAATCCACACTAAAGAAGCATTCTTTCAAGTGTGTAGATTACTCCTCTAAAATGAAGTCAATATTCAAAGTTAAGATTTGAATTCTCCAGTAATTGAAAATAAACAATGCAAATTACATAATAAATGAAAATTCAAAGCTGAAAACATATGAATAATTTAAATCATGCATCTATTAAGAATAGGGACAAGTACACTTGCAGACTGCAATCCTGGACATGGGGAGCAGTTGATCACTTTCCTACTGCCACTATGATTCCATTACTAAGGTTACCAGCACAGTGCCCAAAGGCCAAGCTGAAACACAGTCCTGAGCACCGCCATTCATAATTACTGGAGTAGTACATGTGCATCTCGTGTTGCAGCCGCAGGTGTCCAGTTGGAGCCTGCATTCTGAAACAGGTTTCCTGTTAGCTATCAGTTGTTTTCCATCAGATGCTACTTGCCTGAAGGGGATTAGAAGATACAAAATCAAGGTGGGATGGGGCATGTGGAGGAGAAAGGAGATGGGGAATGGTGGAAGTAGAGAGTTTGGAGGCAGGGGAGGGATAAGAACTGAAGGGAAGCTGGAAAGAGTGGGGAGATTGGAGAGCAATGACCCTTCTGAACCCCACCAGTTGCAGTCTGCTATCCTGAAAATTACATATCCTGAATAATCTCACACTTCCCCTTTCAGAGGTCAGCCTAACTGGCCCACAGTTCTGTTTTCATGCTCCCTTCTTTCTTAAAAAGCAGGTCACCTTAGCTACTTTCCAATCCATGAAGACTGTTCTAGAATCCAGTAAGTTATGGCAAATCAAAACAAATGCTTCACTATCTCTGTAACAACCCTTTCTGAAATGCTGAGCATTTGCTGACCCATTAAATTCTCTAGTACTCATATTGAATTCTTTTAAGTTTTTCCACTTGGCTATGGATTCCCCACTGCTTCCACAATGTTTTGTTGTGACTTGCACAGTGAAGATAATGTCTCTACTATTTCCTTATTCACCATTATAATTTCTCCTGTCTTTGTGGTGGACGGTATGAATGTTGAAGTTTTGAACTGGATGTGTCCCTGAACTGAAAATAGTGCATGGGGCCCCCATGCACTATTTTCACTTGGGGGGGTGTGTGTGTGTGTGGGTGTGTGTGTGTGGATTGAGTCATGCCCACTGACTCCCAAAGCTTTTGGAGGTCACCATAATGATGAGTGAGTGCCGAGGTAGAAAGCATACCTTGGTTCCCTGGGACTTCCATCCTGTTGTAGCCTATGAGGCCATATGGCCTTCATTCTACCAGCCATTTCCCATAGCTCCTCCATGCGCACTCACCAATTATGCAACATGTACAGAACAAATGAGCTATATTACCACAATACAAATAGTGAAATGCTCATCAAAAAACAGCAAGAAAACTATTTTGAAAAAAAACTGCTGCTCTTACAAACATATAGAAGTATTAATCAGATACTCCAGAATTTCAATAACATAAGTTTTACCCCACTTTACTCCTCTTAATCTTGTCCAATCACCATACAGACATTGAGAAAACAGAACAAAGAATAACTTATTATAACCTTAAAACTGTGTCAATCCATCAAAGGTAAGACATTGCTTCAGCCTTTGTAGACAGATTCTAGGTGAGCTATCCATCAATGAGTCTTGAGGGCAGCTAAGCATTCATGAAGATGACATCTGACAACTGTATCAACAGAAACAGATGACCAGATGCTGGTTTCTCCAGATGCTAGAGTTTCTATCCACACCCTTATCCTCTGACATCAGGAACTGCTGATGCCAGGGATGGGGGTGGGAATTAGGGTCCCATCCACTATTTCTAACGGTCTCATGAGTTATCTCAACTCCACAAAAATCTGGGCCTAAATTTCCACTTGTTTTACTGAGTTAAAGTACTCTTATAGGTATTATAACATCCTACAGAATAAAGGAAATATAGCCAGTGTTGTTATTCTGAGTTAAAGTTACCCAGTGCATTTGCTGTACATTTTCAATCCTTTAAATGCTGATCACCTTCACACTGGTATCCAAGCAGGGATAACTAAGTTTTGCCAATTTTCAAGTCAGTTACTTAATTGGGATTCTCATAAAAGGATTGTGGACAGATTGCAACAACTTTTTATTCTATCTGAATATCAACAAACTTAAACTCTGAAGAAATCAGTAATTAGCACAAATACTGTTAGGCTGTACTGGAACTTGGTATCTGATAAAGAATGTAGAAAGAATTAAATGAGAGAATAGAGAATGAACAAAATTACTGTTCATGTGCATTGAAAATTCTGTAAGATTTGAGTGCTGCAGCTAGTAGCTTGTATTCTGAAAAAGGTCCTTTGAGAATCCACATACTTGATCACCCATCATTAAGAAGACATTCCATGCATTCAAACATTTGCTTCAGGTACCTATGTTTTGTAAGGTATTGTATAATACCTTTAAGATATAGGAAGATCTGATAGTCTTAATAACTGGAATGTCAGTACGACCGCAATTTAAACTAGGGTTGCAGTTACATGGTGACCAGGTAAATGATATATAGCTAAGGAAGGCAATGCAGAGAGATGATTGGCACTCTATTCAATTAGCAACCAGATAATTTAGCAAGCTTCATTAGGTTGCTGTTAAGGGCACTGTCAGAGGTGATCCATAATGTAACCTGGCAACACTATGTACATTTCAAATATCCTAGCAACAATTCATGCACTTAATTGAAGTAGGTCACCACCACGAGTAATCTCTGCTCAGCAGCGCACATTGCCTGCTTTAGTCAGCCTTACTTATTCTTTCATTTGCAATTAGATAACGCTGAGATCCAGACTACAAGCTCAGGCTCATATGAAACTCTGTTCAGCTAGGTGCAGAATTCTGCAATGTAAAGGTGCTACTAGCAGTTGGACGCAAGTGACTTGCATGATATTGTAAAACCTAGATTGTCAATATTCCAAAATTCTTGCTTTTTGTTCATAAACCATACCACATAGGCATTGAGGGAGGAGGAAGAGCAAGAGTCCTTTGCAAAATAAAACTAGTTTTACAAAGAGTTCTGGCAACCATGAAGTTATTACCTTTACCACCTGCTGATTCTCCATCTGCTTATCTTAAGAAAAATAATGCAGTCAAAAAACAACAGGACCGTAGCCATTTGGAAGCACCCTATAATCTGCTGAAAAGCCTCATGGAACTAGTGGAGATTTTTTATCTTCATAAATATTGCAAAAAGCATGAAACGTTCTATTTTGAATACAAATGTTTCTTCCCTCCAACTTGCCAAGAGAGATCAGATAACCAACCCCACATTGTTGAAACAAAACGCAGATTAGAAAAATGAGTCTCTAGAAATTAAGACAGGAAACCAGTACTATTATCTTTATTACAATATTATTTAATATTATAACTTTATGGATTGGATAAGGGCTGCACGGTGGCACAGTGGTTAGCACTGCTGCCTCACGGCACTAGAGACTGGGTTCGATTTCTGGCTTGGGTCACTGCGCAGAGTTTGCACGTTCTCCCTGTGCCTGTTTGGGTTTCCTCCGGGTGCTTCAGTTTCCTCCGACAGTCTGAAAGACGTGCTGGTTAATTAGGTGCATTGATCACACTAAACTTCTCCCTCAGTGTACCCAAGCAGGTGGAGTGTGGTGACTAGGGAATTTTCACAGTAACTTCATTGCAGTGTTAATGTAAGCCTATTTGTGACACTAATAAATAATTAAAAAAATCAACATTTCCAATGCAAATAAAGATTTGTTACACAACTGATAACAGATACAGCTTTGCAGCTTGGGACCTTCTTTTTGTCCCTTTCAATATTGAACTCACTTGTGGATTGGGAAACTATTGGGTAATACCCTCAAGTTCTATGACTCCTGAGGAAAAAAATCTTTTACAAATGAACTCTTTTTGTAAAAGTAATCTGAACATTCAAAATCCAGTCCAATTCATATTCAGCTATCTTGGCCTGACGTTCAAAGTTTCTCCTTAAACTCCTTCAACACTTTTATCTTCCTCTCTATTTTTTTTAAAACCCCTTTAAAAACCAACCTCTTAGACAAAGTTTTTGTTTATTCCACTTAATTTCTGCTGCTCTGACTCTATGCCTATTTGTTGTTCTGAATGCCTGTAATTTGCCTTGAACACAAACATTTATCTACATTATAGTTATATAAATGTACACAGTTGTCATTTTTTTAAAAATAAAACACCCTTCAGTTTGCAAATAGTTGCAGCACTGAATTTCAGCAGTTATGTATCTAAACCTGGTGGTGTCAGACTTTTTGCTGTCTTCACACTTCATCAGAGGAGAACACTTGATTACAAACATTCAGTTTAGGATCCCCAAGTTGATGGTCACAAGTCATCTGGGTGCACACAAGAACATGAAATATCTCCCAACTTTTCCAGTTCTGTCACCATGATAGATTCTCAGCTCCCCCTCAATTGGAGAGGGTGGACTGATGGAGCCACAAGTTTAGCAACCCAGAGTTAGATAGATTGACAAAGCAAAGTATACTGGTCCTATCAACGTTCAGCTTCCTCCCCCATCACCTCCCACAACCAGCTCCAAGATGTCCTGTTCTGTCTTGCAACCGGGATAGTGAGCTGAAATCCCTGCCAATTGATAACGAGGCCATGAATTTTGTCACAAAAGTTGTTTAACAGTCCAATATTAATTAACATAAAAGGATTAAAATTATTGAACTTAATTCAGGTTACACACACTTAAGGGGTTGTACCAATCTGAACATTTTTGGATGTGTCTACACAAAAAGACTTTTCTAAACAATTTGACCCTATTGGAATAACTGCCTGAAGCAATGTGCTTCACTCAAACATAATTTGTTACTTTTATTACATCTCAGCTGCCTATCTGAAAAGGATAGTAGGAGTTTTTATAAATATATAAAGAGGAGGAGGCTGGCTAGGGTGAATGTTGGACCCTTAAAGGATGAGAGGGGGGATTTAGTGGTGGGGGATGAGGAAATGGCGGAGGCCTTAAATAAGTTTTTTGCCTTGGTCTTCACGGAGGACGACACGAATAATTTGCCGGGTATTAAAGATAGAAGGATGGTAGGAGTTGAGGGCCTGAATGCGATCACTGTCACTACAGAGGTAGTGCTTGATCGACTAGCGGGACTGATGGTGGACAGGTCCCCAGGACCGGATGGAATGCATCCCAGGGTTCTGAAGGAAACGGCAGAGGTGATAGCAGATGCCTTAGTGATTATTTTCCAAACCTCGCTGGATTCCGGGGAAGTGCCAGAAGATTGGAAAACACCTAATGTTACGCCGCTGTTTAAAAAGGGTAGCAGGCAGAAAGCAGGTAATTACAGGCCGGTTAGTTTAATGTCTGTTGCGGGAAAAATGCTTGAATCCGTCAAAGAAGAAATAGCGAGGCACCTAGAGAAGAATTGTTTGATAGAGCAGACGCAGCACAGATTCGTTAAGGGGAAGTCATATCTGACGAATTTATTGGAATTCTATGAGGATGTGACTAGTGCGGTAGACGGAGGGGAACCGGTGGATGTGGCGTTTCTCGATTTTCAGAAGGCGTTTGATAAGGTGCCGCACAAAAGGTTGCTTCAGAAGGTTAGGGGGCATGGAGTTGGGGATAAGGTGTTAGCATGGATAGAGGGTTGGTTGTCTAATAGGAGGCAGAGAGTTGGTATCAATGGGTGCTATTCTGATTGGCGCTTGGTGACTAGTGGAGTGCCCCAGGGATCGGTGCTGGGGCCTCAACTATTTACCATTTATATACATGATCTGGAGGAGGGGGCTGAAATTTGCCGATGACACAAAGATAAGTGGAAAAGCAGATCGTGCGGAGGGTGTGCAAAGTCTGCAGAGGGATCTAGATAGGCTAAGCAATGGGCGAGGACCTGGCAGACGGAGTACAATGTTAGCAAGTGTGAGGTTATCCACTTTGGCAGGAATAATAGTAGGAGGGATTACTATTTAAAGGGCAAAAAGCTGCAGCATGCTATGGTGCAGAGGGACCTGGGGGTCCTTGTGCACGAGTCGCTAAAACCCAGCCTGCAGGTGATCAGGAAGGCAAATGGGATGCTGGCCTTTATAGCAAGGGGGATAGAATATAAAAGCAGGGAGGCCTTGCTGCAACTTTACAGGGCACTGGTGAGGCCGCAGCTGGAGTACTGTGTGCAGTTTTGGTCGCCGCACTTGCGCAAGGATATTTTGGCCTTGGAGGGAGAGCAGAGGAGGTTCACTAGGCTGATACCAGAGATGAGGGGGTTGGACTATGAAGAGCGGCTGAATAGACTGGGTTGTACTCGTTGGAGTTTAGAAGGATGAGGGGGGATCTCATTGAGATGTATAAGATAATGAAGGGGATGGATAGGGTAGAGGTAGAGAGATTCTTCCCGCTCAGAAAGGACAGCAGGACTAGAGGGCACCCGGGGGGGTTTTTTTAGAACGGAGTTGAGGAGGAACTTCTTCACTCAAAGGGTGGTGAATCTCTGGAATTCTCTGCCCATTGATGTGGTGGAGGCTACCTTGCTAAATATATTTAAGACGCGGGTAGATAGGTTTTTGGTAGGTAAGGGAATTAAGGGTTATGGGGAGAAAGTGGGAAAGTGGAACTGAGCCACTTCAGATCAGCCATGATCTTATTGAATGGTGGAGCAGGCTCAAAGGGCTAGATGGCCTACTCCTGCTCCTATTTCTTATGTTCTTATGTTCTTATGAACGATTCATACGAACTACTGAAGGATGCTATCAAAGGGAACTAAGCAAGAACTGTACTCTGCCAAAACAAAGAAAATCAAACACTGCTGGAAATGAGAGCTGCAATTAATTGATCATTTACTAGAACAAATGTACTATGCCAAATAACAGCGACATTTTGAAGGGTTTAGCGGGAGCTATTAAAATAATAAATCACTGGAGATTGAACCCAAGAGCAAATTTTGTATTTCAAGTCACTTAACATCATTGCCAATGCTGTTTATATATTCCAGATACGGGTTATTCCAAAATTCAGCAATAATCTTCACCTGACTGTACCAAGTCATACCAAATAAAGGAGAGCTTCTAAATCAATCAAACTCCCAAAAGTTGCTTAACTCTCTAATTAATATTAACAGAAAAATATTAAAATTATTCAAAGTAATTCAGGGTATGTTATTGTAAACTTGTAGAGAATTGCACCAATCTGAAATTTTTTGGATATGGCACAGTAGTTAGCACTGCTGTCTCACAGCGCCAGGGACCTGTGTTCAATTCCTGGTTTGCATCACTGTCTGCGTGGAGTTTGCACATTCTCCCCTTGTCCATGTGGGTTTCCTCCGGGCGCTCCGGTTTCCTCCCACAGTCTGAAAAACGTGCTGGTTAGGTGCATTGACCCAAACAGGTGCTGGACTATGGCGACTAGGGGAACTTTGTAAGCCTTCCTTGTGATTAATAAATAAACTTTACTTTTGGACAGTTCCAAGCAATTCAACCCTTTTGGAATAACTGCTTGAAGTAATGTGCTTTACACAAAGTTGATCTGTAATATTGTTTAATTAAATTATGACACTTTTTTAAAAAAGTGCCACCCATTTGGCACCAGAGATTTGTGACTCAGTTACTGAAATTTGAGATTTTTTTTGAAAACCTTTCCACATATATTATCTACATTATGCTTGGCATCACTGTTATTCTACATTCTCTTGTTGGCTGACACATCCCTTTGTAGTGTGGTGCTCCAAATAATATAAAGTACTCCAAGTGTAGTATGATCAGCAAACATTATTTGTTTTCTATTCCAGTTGTAGCTTTACATCTCAGCATTTTGTTTCAAGTGCCTCAACACAATGTCTAGACATCATTTGACTTCCTAAGATGTGTTCAACTGTATGAGGATTATGGAGCTCCAATTATTAACAAAATTCATACGGATGCTTCAAAGAGCAATTCTCAATTTCAAAGTGCGTTTATTTCCATACTCCAATCCAACTGGACCTCACAATCCCTTCAAAATATTTGTACCTTGCTGCAGAAGCTTGAAGCATATGACAAGTGTTTGTTCTGAACGTGTGGATGGCATTCCTTAGTGGATCAGATTATTGCCCGAAAGTTTGATTTTCTTTTGGGAAAACGTTCCAGCGGGAGTGTTTCCAAGTGCCATTTACTGAATTAATTCACACCAGTGATTTACTGCCACAATGCTAAAATTTATAATAAATGATCTAACACAGAATAAATTCTGGTTCCTTGTAAACACCTGTTAAGTCAATAACATACAGCAAACAAGCTGCATGTCATGGACATATAATTTTCCTGTCACTTCAATGCTTCGTCTGTGTTACACAAGCAAGATGTCCATGAGGTTTGGATTTTCAACACCCGGTACCACAATAATGTCAGCAAATAGGAATGGAGCTTTTATTGGAATGGTTTCCATTTAGTTACTCTGCAGAAGGTAGCTGTAAAAACCATTAATGAAAAAGCACATCTTCATTTAGCATACAATATTGCAACAGGGAGCTTCTTATGTTTAAAAAAAAACACTTATTCCCTCTTCTCTGCACCTGGTTCTGTGTCAATCATTGCTCCCACACTTCTGGAGTGAAGGCTGCCAGATCAGTTGCATAAACCTCAAATGAACTTGCACTGTATGTGAGAATCTTTGGTTTCAACAACAGATACACCTGATCTCCTCTGAAGTGTTTTTCAAAATGGTGTCGGTGCAAATACTGATACTCTCCCAGAGACCTATGGTAAATATTCACTGGGATGTCCTGAACAACAGCCACAGCTACCTGATGGGAAACAAAGTTGCTGACGCACTGGCTAGGATTTTGTTGGGGCGGTGATGACCCTGACTACACATCTGAAAATCAGGGGCAGCTCTCGTCTCGGCTGATTTAGGAACACGAGCGGATTCTACGTCACGGGGTGTGGGTGGGTTCCAGTCCCTTTAAGGGAAGAGGCAGAAGCAGTGCTGTAGTGGTAATATCATTGAACTAACAATCCAGAAGTCCAGATCTGGGACATGGTTTCAGTTCCCGCCACAACAGCTAGTGGAATTTAAATTCAATTAATAAATCTTGGATGTAAAGCTAATCTCAACAATGGCAACCATGAAATCCTTATTGATTGTCTTAATGACCCATCTGGTTTGCTAATGTCCTTTATGGGAGGAAATCTGCTGTCCTCCCTTGATCTGGTGTACACGTGACCCCAATCCCACAACGTGGTTGACTCTGAAATGCTCCCCAAATCAGCTCAGCAAGCCTGAAATTGAGACGTATAAGATGATGAAGGGAATGGATAGGGTAGAGGTAGAGAGGTTCTTCCCGCTCAGAAAGGACAGCAGGACTAGAGGGCACAGCCTCAAGATAAGGGGGGTGCAGTTTAGAACGGAATTGAGGAGGAACTTTTTCACTCAAAGGGTGGTGAATCTCTGGAATTCTCTGCCCGTTGAAGTGGTGGAGGCTACCTCGCTAAATATATTTAAGACGCAGGTAGATAGGTTTTTGGTAGGCAAGGGGATTAAGGGTTATGGGGAGAAAGCGGGAAAGTGGAAATGAGCCACTTCAGATCAGCCATGATCTTATTGAATGGCGGGGCAGGCTCGAGGGGCTAGATGGCCTACTCCTGCTCCTATTTCTTATGTTCTTAAATCCCAGGGAAGCTCCATTGGACCAAATCACAACAGAATAAGGAATGAAACTAGGCAGGCCAGCTGGCATCAACATAGGCACCGGAAACGACATCGACAAACCCAGCCCTATTGATCCTGTCCTCCTTACTAATATCCAGGGACTTATGGCAAAATTGGGAGCCCTGTCCCACAGAGTAATTTTCTTCCTGCTGGTTACCACCTACTGTACCCCCCCTCACCTGAAGAATCAGTACTTCTCCATGTTTAACACTGCTTGGATGCAGTACTGAGGGTGGCGGGGGCTTAGAATGTATTTTAGATGAAAGACTTAAATGTACATCAAGCTCGATAGCACCATTCCTCACCAAGCTGGTCAAATCCTGAAGGATATTGCTGCCAGACTGGTTCTGCAGCATGTAGTGAAGGATCCAAAAAGTAAAAACCTACTTGACCTCATCCTCATCAATCTACTTGTTGTAGATGCATTGATCCATGACAGCACTGACAGTCCAAAGGTGTGCAGGTTAGGTGTATTGGCTATGCCAAATTCTCCCTCAGTGAACCTGAACTGTTGCCACACTTGTGTGGCAACTAGGGGATTTTCACAGTAATTTCACTGCAGTGTTAATGTAAGACTACTTGTGACTAATAAATAAATGTTAACTTTATTGGTAGGAGTGACCACTGGACCGGTCTTACGGAGACAATGTTCCCCTTCACACTGGATGTCCTCCACTGTGTTGTGAGACACTATCATCGTGCTAAATAGGATAGATTTCAAACCAATTTAGCAATTCAAAACTGGGCATCCACGAGAAGTTATGGGCCACCAGCAACAGCAACCCCAATCTGGAAACTCATGACCTAGATACTGCCCACTCCATCATTACCATCAAGCCAAGGAATCAACACATTAAAGAGTACAAGAGGGCATGTCAGGGGCAGCATCAGGCATATCTCAAAAAGAAGTGTATTAACCTGGTTAAGGGTACAACAAAGGACTATTTTCATGTCAAACAGCATAAACAGCATGGGGTATACAGAGTTAGACAATTCCACAGCCAACAGATCAGATCTGCCTTTCACATCAAGGCAGCATTTGACCAAGTTCAGCATTAAAGAAGTCCTTACAAAACTACAGTCAATGGAAATCGGGGGGGAAACTGTCAACTGCTTGTAGTCATACTTAGCACAAGACAATGTTGGTTATCTTGTTGGAAGTTAATCATCTCAGTCATGAAATATCACTGCAGAAGTCCCTCAACATAGAGGGACCAATGAGATAGGTGGACAGTGTGGAGGAAAAGGCAAGAAGTGGATGGTCAACCAGGGAACTAGACGTTACTGAGGACAGGAGCGACCAAGATGGCATTGAACAGCCTGCTCCTGCTCCTATGTCCTAAAGTAATCTTGTAACTAAAATCTCCCATGGTTGGAACCATTCTGGTAAATCTTCTCTGCACCCGCTCAAGGACATTCACAAATGGGTGGTGACCAGAACTGGGTGTAACCTGAGCTTTATAAAGGTTTCAGCATAATTTCCCTGCTTTTACATTCAGTGCCTCTATTTATTAAGCCCAGGGTCCCAAATGCTTTGCTAACCACACTCTGAATATGTTCTGCCACCTTCAAAGAGTGGTGTACTTCTGTTCTTCTTAAAATTGTGCAAGTCTATATTCACTCTCCCCATTCCTTCTGTATGGTTTACTACTCCTCTAAATTTGGGGATACCAAAGATAGCTGAGAACATACAATAAGAAGTCTCACAACACCAGGTTAAAATCCAACAGGTTTATTTGGTAGCACAAGCACTAGCTTTCATCAGGTGAAAGGGCAGCACTCCGAGTGATTGCACATACCAATCACTCACCTGATGAAGGGGCAACACTCCGAAAGCTGGTGGTTTGTGCTACCAAATAAACCTGTTAGACCTAGTGTTTTGAGACTTCTTACTGAGTTTAACCTAGTCCAATGCCAACATCTCCACATCATGAGAGCAGACAAGTCAGCCACTGAGAGGAATTGCTTCAGGGTGTTTCTCTAAGAGACAACGGAACCCCTCAATGTTTCCAGACACGGCACTTCTAAAAGCATCCAGAAACTGAATACCGTCTCTGGCAATGACAAAGGGACAGAATGGCCACTTCATGTCAAAAGATTCTGCCAGTAATGGTAGACAGTCTAGTCGATTCTGTTTCCCCCTTGGAATATTCAAACAAAGGATTAAAAGTTATCTGAAAGAGCTGCCCCAATGTGTGCACTCTATAAGGATAAGCAGCTGTAAGTTTTTTCACACTGAAGGTGTGTGATACAGTAACAGGTGTAGAAGCTATATCCCTGCAAAATAGCCATATTTTTTGTAGGTACATCTGGAATCCCTCTGTCTGACTGTGGAAGTCAGCCCCAAGCAGCAAAAGAATTGCAGCTGAAAATTTAACTGGGAAATTTCTTTGTCCAAACAGAGCACTAGAATCGAAGAACCAATTATTTGCGTGAAGTCAACTTTACTAGAACTTCAAAACTTACTATCTACCTATTGAAGTCAAATTTATGGCAGTCAAATTTAATCACCCAAAAGGACAGTTATGGGTCAAGGACAGTTGCATAAACATTTTTATTTATATTTGTTTACATATGGATTCAATTTTCACTTCGAATCTGTGTAAATGTATGTATGTGCATGTGTTTAACTATTTTTCATCTTACCTTTTTAGTGGTTAATAAATTCACTGTCTTTAACTTAAGAAAGCCTGGTTAAAGTGGTTCATTTTTAAACCTAATTAGTGGGTCAAGAAAAGGTAAGGGAACCTTGTTATATTAAACCTCGTTGCTACCAGAGGGGGGTTGAATATGGACAGAGCTAGTCATCCCCCCTCATCCTGCTTTGTAATAATTCGTGGTATCCCAGCCAGTGACAAATTGAGGGGTCTCACCTAAATCAACAAAATAAGAGAAACAACCCACACTATCACCCGACTCAAGACGATGGCTCACACCAGATTGTGCATGCACTGTGAACACTCGCTGTGAACATATTTTGGAATCAAGATAAAACCTGAAACACTGAAAATACAGATGCTGGGCAACAGAAAAATGTCGGGTGACACAGATTAAAAGATGTTAAAAAAATGTCTTGTGCAGCAGACATCCCGATCATTATGTACAAAAGGTATCAACTGACAAAAAAAGGCTAATTAACTTCCCCCTCCTCCAAAATAGTCCAGTCAACAGTGACAAAGTGCAAGCAACAACAATTCTTGCTGCTTGTATGTAAAAATAAGGTTGAACGCTCACAATAACTAAATGTTTACCAGAATGCAATAGAATCTTAATTTTGACAGAAGCGTATTGATATTGGCTAGGCATGCTATCGTGATCAGAATGCTGAAAGGTTCTACTATCACATCAGGTCATTGCCCTGGCCATCACAAACAAATGTCAGTGGCTAGATTGTTACACAACCAAAGAAAACTATTAAAATTTCACCAGCATTTCAAAACAAAGAGAACGTGATGGACTATGCTCTGATACTGCAATGAATGCAACATGTCAAAAAATGTACTGCTTAGTTTTTAACTGGAAAAGGGGGTGTAGAAAATGCAGAAAAATTCATACACAGCTATCGGCCAATGCCATACAACTCTGATATCAAACTACAATAATTTTGCACCAAAAATTTCTACTTCTGCCATTCACGTACTGTACTCTGGTTATCTTCAATGAGCCGCGCACATCTATATAGTGAAACCAAATGTTTCTGGCTCAATGCCCAGTCTGGTGTGATTCATGCACATTCCTTTAACAAACTGAGCCAGAAAGAGCTTTATTCAGATTTGGAGAGTAATACAATAATACAAAGAGACATTTTATGAAAATAACATTTTCCAGCTTATTCCATTATATTATCACCTAATACCATGGGACTACAATGCATTTCAAATCATAGAAATTTAAAAAAAGAAAAAAATTAAGTGGTTAATGAATTTAAACATCTTAAGAATGTAACTTTTTTTTCTGAAAGGAATTCAACTTCATTAACCACCCAGTGTCATCTGATGACACTGTCAATTTGTTGCAGATTTGGTGGTACAACCCTCATGCTTTCACATAGGATTCTTACAGACAGCAAGAAAGATCTTCATCCAAGCTACTTGGGATGGATTGAATCCAAGATGGTGGCAATTCAATGACCAATCCCTTACATCACCTAATACAGCAGTGGGGTCTCCAATCAGCTTGCTGTAAAATCCACAGCTACATCTTTTGATTACACAGTAGGGATTGTGGAGTTCTCCCCCTGGGGACATATCCCATTAGTTAAATCCAGAAAGCATGGGCATCAGTTTGTAAAACTAAGGCTTGGGGACAGTGTTCCCTCTAAGCTGCAAAGTCACTCAACTGTTGGTCCATCATGGCTGAAGGTGGTGTACTGGTACTTTTGCCCACAAAGAAATGGTAGACAAGAAATTAACAGACAAAGGTCAAGCATGGCATGATTAATCGGGTGGAATTAGCAGCCAAAATTCATTCATGTCAGTTCCAGGAGCTCGAAGTCATATGAGCACTTGCCTTTCCTGTGGCCTGCTTGCCAACTCTCTCCTCCCTGACCCTCCACTCACCATTTTCCTCCCCGAGGAAAAGGTCAACAGAAAGCCACTAAAAAAGTTATAAGGAAAACTAAGATAGATTATGAGCATAAACTAGCTCAGAATGTAGAAATAAATACAAAAGTTTCTATAAATATATAAAATGAAAAATAGTGGCTAAAGTAAACATTGGAAATGCAAAAATGGCTGAAGCATTGAACAGGTATTTTGTGTCAGTCTTCAGAGTGGAATTCACAAATAACATGCCAAAAATTGATGACAGGAAGGCTGTTGGGCAAGCTAATGGGGCTAGACAAAGGTAGACAAGTCTCCCTGGCCCTAATGGAATGCATCCCAGGGCACTACAAGAGATGGCTGAGGAATTAGTAAATGTACTAGTGGTAATTTACCAAAATTCACTGGACTCCGGGGTGGTTCCTGCAAATTAGAAAGTAGCAAATGTGACACCACTGTTTAAAAAAGGAGATAGATAAAAGGCGGGTAACTATAGACCGGTTAGCTTAACTTCTGTAATTGGGAAAATGCTTGAATCTATCAAGGAAGAAATAGCGAGACATCTGGATATAAACTGTCCCATTGGTAAGATACAGCATGGGTTCATGAAGAGTAAATCATGTTTGACTAATTTGGTGGAATTCTTTGGGAATATTACATGCACTGTGGACAATGGGGAACCTGTGAATGCGATGTATCTGGATTTCCAGAAGGCATTTGACAATGTGCCGCATCAAAGACTGCTGCATAAGATAAAAGTGCACAGTGTTACGGTAATGTATTAGCATGGATAGAGGATTGGCTAAAGAACAGGAAAGAAAGAGTGGGAGCAAATGGGTGTTTTTTTGGTGGCGATCAGTGGCTGGTGGCGTGCCTCAGGGATCAGTGTTGGGACCTCAATTGTTTATGATTTACATAGATGATTTAGAGTTAGGGGCCAAGTGTAGGGTGTCAAAATTCTCAGACGACACTAAGTGAGTGACAGAGCAAAGTGTGCAGAGGACGCTGAAAGTCTGCAAAGGGGTATAGATGGTCTGAGTGAATGGACAAGGTCCTAGCTGATGGAGTACAATGTTGGTAAATGTGGTCATCCATTTTGGTAGGAATAGCAGCAAAATGGACTATTATTTAAATGGTAAAAAAATTGCAGTATGCTGCAGTGCAGAGGGACCTGGGTGTCCTTGTGCAAGAATCGCAAGGAGTTGGTTTGCAGGTGCAGCAGGCAATTAAGAAGGCAGATGGAATTTTGTCCTTCATTGCTAGAGGGATGGAGTTTAAAAACAAAAAGGTTATGTTGCAGCTGTATAAAGGTGCTGGTGAGGCCATACCTGGAGTACTATGTACAGTTTTGGTCTCCTTATTTGAGAAAGGATATACTGGCACTGGAGGAGGTGCAGAGGAGATTCAGTAGAGGAGGTTAGGGTGAGTAGGAGACATGCAACAAGTGGGACAGGCTGTCAGCCAGAGAATTGGGTAGGAAGGCAACAAGTCCGGAAAGTCAGAAAAGTATAGCTGGTAGGATCGGGCAGTGAGCTGGAAGTAGGAAGCAACAAGAGAAAATTAGATTGAAAGAGTTACAAGTTAAGGATTAGTAAATTATTCAGAACTATTGAGCTATGAAATGCTACTAAGAGGACTTCTGGGCTAGTTGCTAACACTGATCAAGGAATTGTGCTGCAGCTGGTTTTGTTGAATTACTAAAGCAACACTGATCCTAAAGAAATTTGACACATTAAAGAGCCATTTCTGAGGGGTTAGTAACAAGTTTTGAATTCCTGGCCCAGATCGTTAAATCATAATGTAAAGGTTATTGAGAGATTATTTCAGGGGGTATTTCAAACCATGTATACTTCTTTACGCTACCGCTTCCCAAATCACTTATGTGCATTGTGCGAGACAGTTTAAAAATCGTGAACAGCTTCATTACTTCTAATGCATTACCAGAAATAAAGCATCAATTTGCTTTATGTAGCCCTTTTAATGTAATAAAACATCCTGTTCTTCACAGTAGCATTATCAAATAAAATCTGACACAAAGCCAATTAAGGTTATATTATGGCAGATGACAAATAAATACATTTTAAGAAATTACTTAAGGGAGGAAAGAGGGGCAAAGAGGCAAGTTTGAGAGGAAAATTCCAGAGCTTTGGGAATGGGCAGATGAAGGCATGGACGCCACTGGCAGAGTGATTAAAAACAGAGATACGCAAGAGATCAAATTTGAAGGAGCACAGATACAAGAGCTGCATTACTGGAGGACTAAAAACATGCATGAGAATTTTTAAATTGGGGTGTTGCCAGAAGCCAATGTAGGTTGGTGATGGATGAGTGGGACTTGGTGCAGTTTGGGATAAGGATTATCAGGTTTTGGATGAGTAGTTTATGGACAGCCAGAAATACATTGAAATAATCAAGTCTAGAGGTAACAAAAGCACGGATGAAGCTTTCAGCAACAGATGAACTACGGTAGAGGCAAAATGTTACAAAGCGCAAATGGAGATAGAGCAGAAGCACAGCTCGGGTTCAAATACAATACCAGCATCCTGCTAACTACAACACAGGCACACTGATGCTAATGAAGGGAGTTCATTTTGCTTTACAACCTGGACACTGAATACTACACAGAGGAGCCTCTGCACTGTATTTTCAGCAGCTTTTCATTCCAATTCTCAAGAGCTTCCTCATCAGCTATGTGACAGAGCTGTGTCTTTAGCGTGGTGCAAGTACTTACGTCAATTTAGCATGGTTAATCAACCTAACTTGCACATCTTTGGACTGTGAGAGGAAACCCACGCAGAGAATGTGCAAACTCCACACATACAGTGACCTAAACCAAGAATCGAACCCAGGCCACTGGCACTGTGACACAGCAGTGCTAACCACGGTGCCACCTTGAAGTTCTAAAAGTACACATCCAGGCCTGCATGTCAGACTTATTCCACCAATTACATAATATAAGTTCTTAAATACAGTTCGTTATAGAAGTGCATCGGCATGCCAGTTCCTTCTCCAAGCTGCTCAGAGACATGATGTAGGTGAAGGCCATCCGTCCATCAACAGAACAAAAATTCAGCCTTGACACTATTTTGAACGGAATCAACATTACTCATTACATTACAGGAGGAGTTGATTCAACCCATCGAGAGTAGTTCTGTGGGCAGTTTTGGGCTATGGGCACTAATTATTCAGGGAAATGGCTGATACTGCTCCAATTCATTTCCCATACAATTCTTGGAGCCAACAGAAAAAACATCTATTTGCCTCAGCTGGATTCAAACTGGAGTCCCAGACTTGAAAAGACATCTTGTCAAGCCTGTGCAACATTCAATGCTACTGAATCATATGCATGAAACAAAAAATTGCTCATTACGGATTTAGAATTCTGCATTGAAGGATGTTTTCAAACGTTTATAGTATCAACCAAGAGTGACAACTCAAAAATTTATTCTGAAAAGAATACTCATTAAACAAATCTCCTTGAGTGAAGTGATGCAGGGAAAAATTTTGACAATCTCTTGTTGAAGTAACCACATCAAAAATTATTTGCAATTTTTCCGGTTTTTATAAAGAGGCTGTATCAATAACTGATTAAAATTCAGAAGTAGCCTAAAACGAATTATATTTGCTGCTGGCAGATAAAAGAACTCAGTACCATTAAAACAAAGGTGGGGGATTAATTCTAATAAGATTTGACAAAGGGTCATCTAGACTCAAAACGTCAGCTCTTTTCTCTCCTTACAGATGCTGCCAGACCTGCTGAGATTTTCCAGCATTTTCTCTTTTGGTTTCAGATTCTAGAATCCGCAGTAATTTGCTTTTATCCAGCGATCAATTATAACTCTGACTGAGGTATCTACAAATATTCGGCACTGCTTATCTGACATCACCCTGAGATTCACCATCATAATAAACCCTGGTTATTTCCCGTAAAACATGATCCTAAGCAGAACTGCAGTCATCATACAGGAATACGCTAGGTGGTGCACGTGGGGTGAAACATTAACATAAATTTAATGGATAAAATGGTCTATTCACATCTGCCAATTAGAAAACTAACAAAAGCTGAAGAGGTACAGGCTTTTATTGTGAACAGGAAAAAACTGAGTGGTGTTGTAATCATTAAACAATTGATTGAATGGACAGTCACTTTGTTGGAGAAGCGCTGTTTAACAAAGTTTCTTTCCCTAAAAGTTTCTGAAACTGTTTTGACTTGTCACACTTGGTCAGCATTGCATTGTAAAACATTCATCAATGCAGAGTTCAAAACCTTTGGAGTAGGTTGTTTTATGACATGTGATGCAGAATAAATGCAGCAAAATTACAACAGGACATTGGCAGCTAACCTTAAGCTGCAGGTTTAGCCCTCATTTGATCCTTCTTATTTCAGGTTTACAAACGCGTTCTCTTCATCAGTGGTGACTTTAGGAATTACCAAAAGATGGTCGAGTGCCGAAGTGATCTTTCCAGGGAGGTCTGATAGAATGCCTCTTACCCAAGGTTTAAATTGTTGACTCTTTTGCGCCCTCCAGTATTTTAGATCTGACTAATTCTGCACTTCAAAGCAAAAAGCAGGTTCACCTGGAATTATTTCTGAGACTTTAAATAGGAATATATAAACCACTGTGTAGTTTTCAAAATAACTTCACAAGATAAAATAAATAAAATAGAAACAGGTCACAAATTTCTTAAAATAAAATAGAAACAGGTCACAAATTTCTTAAAATAACACATACAGCATGAATCAACCAAGTATTCATCCTTTGTTACCATCAAGTAATTTCAAGTTTTTGAGCAGGACAAAATAATTGATTTTATACTGGCATTAAAACATTTTGCACACTTTGACCATTAAAAATAGTCTTTGCGATTAAATAAGTTCATCATCAATTGTATCATAGTCCTTAATTCCAAACCTGGCGATAGCCAACTAATTTACACTAGGGAACATCACCTTAATCTCAAAAAATCGTAACTGAGACTGATGTGGAATAAAATAAGCCTTCATATAGGACAACCATCAGATTTGCATCAGCAAGCTCCTTTGAGGAAGATAAAATCTTTTTAAAAACAGCATTTTAGCAGTAGATTTTAATACAACTTCTTTGAGAAGCAGAAAATAAGAACTCCTGCAGCTGTCTCTCTCGGGTACTATTTTCTGTCTAGATTTCTGTGCGAAGAAGAGTGGGAGGAAAACAAATAATTCAACAACTCTTGAGTCTCTCAGTGATGTGGTTGGTTTATACTGATCACTGCCAATCCAGTGGATAAAAGCCGTGACATGCACCGAAAAGCTGACTTGTCAGCTTGAATGACTGATGCTTTGCATGTTCACTTTTTTCTTTGTTGTACCATTCTATGACAGAGTACCAGTACATTTGAATATAGAGCAAAATAAGGGAGAGAGAAATGATCTAAACAGCTTCATTTTTATTCCTAATCTTTCTCAACGTTAGTTCTACACATTCTCCGACTGAACTATTGCTGTGGTGATTTCATATTTCCCTCAAATTTCCCCTTATATTCCTCCTCCGGTTTTCGTATCTGGATTCGTCTCATGTTTCCATTGAACTGGCGGCATATTAATAGGGGGGAGGTGAATGGTGAAATAAAAATGACAACCATGTGAAGGAAAGGGTAAGGAACACAGAGCACAGCTGTGCCTAAAGTAGGCTGAACTTGTAGTAGTAGTTATTTTAGAACTAAAAATAGTTTCCTGCAGCAGCACTAAGCTAATACATAAAATACATTAAGTCAACTACTCTCATCAAAAGCGTTTCTCACTTTGTAATAACCAAACATCAGCAAAATCCAGGGGCAACAAAAATCTGTTTGGCACTATATCCAAGAATGCATTGTTCAGCAATTTCTTGTGATATAGCTCACTGACAAAAAACTGCCACTCCATTTTCCTGTAATATTGTCATATCTCACTAATTATTTATGTCCTCCTGTTTTTAATCCCCAATGCACTCAATGTTAAACTAACAATCAATGCTTACTTTTTTTGATGCTACCAAGGCCAGTATTTATTGCCAGTCGCCCAATTTGTGCACTACATGCAGAATTATTCACATGCCATAGAGATACAACTCTCTCTCTATGATGCCCTGCACTGGTAGAAACCTCTGTATGGAGTTCTCAAATAAATCAGTTTTGCAACATCTTCATCAGCCATTCCCACATGACAATGTCGTTTGACAAAGTACCTCACAAGAGGTTATTGCAGAAGGTCGAGGGACATGGAGTTGGGGGTAGGGTGTTAGCGTGGATAGAGGATTGGTTGTCAAATAGGAGGCAGAGAGTGGGGGTCAACGGGTGCTATTCGGATTGGCGGATGGTGACTAGTGGAGTGCCCCAGGGGTCGGTGCTGGGGCCTCAGCTTTTTACCATTTATATAGATGATCTGGAGGAGGGAACCGAGTGTAGGGTGTCGAAATTTGCTGATGACACCAAGATTGGGGGAACGGCAAATTGCGCGGAGGGTGTGGAGAGTCTGCAGAAGAATCTAGATAGGCTGGGCGAATGGGCCAGGAAATGGCAAATGGAATTTAATGTTGGCAAGTGTGAGGTGGTCCACTTTGGTAGGAATAATGGTAGGAAGGACTATTACTTACGGGGCGAAAAACTGCAGCAGGCGACGGTGCAGAGGGACCTCGGGGTCCTTGTGCATGAGTCACAAAAACCCAGCTTGCAGGTGCAGCAGGTGGTCAGGAAGGCGAATGGGATGCTGGCCTTCATAGCGAAGGGGATTGAATATAAAAGTAGGGAGGTCTTGCTGCAGCTGTATAGGATATTGGTGAGGCCGCAACTGGAGTACTGTGTGCAGTTTTGGGCGCCGCACCTGCGCAAAGATATTTTGGCCTTGGAGGGAGTGCAGAGGAGGTTTACTAGGCTGATACCGGAGTTGAGGGGGTTCAGCTATGAGGAGAGGCTGAATAAACTAGGCTTGTACTCGTTAGAGTTTAGAAGAATGAGGGGAGATCTCATTGAGACGTATAAGATGATGAATGGGATGGATAGGATAGAGGTGGAGAGACTCTTTCCGCTCAAAAAAGACAGTAGGACTAGGGGGCACAGCCTCAAGATAAAGGGGGGGCGGTTTAGAACAGGGTTGAGGAGGAACGTCTTCACTCAAAGGGTGGTGAATCTCTGGAATTCTCTGCCCGTTGAAGTGGTGGAGGCTGCCTCGCTAAATATTTTTAAGACGCGGGTTGATGGGTTTTTGATAAGAGAGGGGATTAAGGGTTATGGGGAGAGGGCAGGAAGGTGGAACTGAGCCGCGACAGATCAGCCATGATCTTATTGAATGGTGGGGCAGGTTCGAAGGGCTAGATGGCCTACTCCTGCTCCTATTTCTTATGTTCTTATGTAATAGGTGGTAAAGTTTGTTGACCAAAATTGTCTATAATTTAATGACTATAGACTGAAGAGGAAAGCATCATCACCAATGGAGTAATTTTATTGTATAAAAAGTTAGGCTTCAAGTACAATTATAGTACATTAAAAATGCTCGAGTGATACAATACTTCAGCACAACCAATCACTGGTGCCAACTATGCATGACCTGTTCAGTACTCTCAGTGGTTTCTGTCTTTATTTCAGTGAGAAGTGGTCTTCATCAATTCAGTAGATAACTTGCATGTTACAGTGGGGCATGAGCACTATAATCAGAATGCTACTATTTATGATGTTTACGGTACAAAGTGCAGAAATGAGACACTGCATAATTGATTCCAAGACTTATCACATGTAATTTATAATGAATATTTCTGGTAAAACAATGCATCACTTTTCTATTTATTACAAACTCATCAAAGCTCCTTTGACAACACCTTCCAAGCCCACAGCCTCAACACCTGGAAGGAGGAGAGCATGGGAACACCACAACCTGCAAGTTGCCCTCCCAGCTGCTCAACATCCTGGCCTGGAAATATATTGCTGTTCCTTCACAATTGCTGGGTCAAAATCCTGAAGTCCTTCCCTAACAGCACTGCAGGTATTACTCCATCTCACTGACTGGAGCAGTTTAGTAAGGCTGCTCACCACCACATCTTCAAGAACAATTAGGAATGGACAATACACACCCATCTAGCCAGAGAAGCCTACATCCCATGAATGAATAAAAAAACTATACTACAAAAGGAAAATAGTACAGATGCCAGAAATTAAATCATTCTGTTTTAACCCCAAATAACCATTTCCCAAATAACTTAAAATGTTATGATATTTCATAGAAACTTCACAGCAAAGCAAGAGGAAGTCCGTATAATATTATACAGTGCATTACAAGTCTCCGCACAGCTGCCATTATTGGATAGCTTCAGAGATTATTTAAGCTAGTGCAGAATTTTCTAACCTATTCAGCATTGGTTCCTTAATTAACAACATGATATGCAGATATTTGACTTTACTTTGTCATTCATTAACAAGGCTGCTAAAGTTGAAGGAGGTGGTATTTTGGCACAGTGAGTAAAATTCTTGCCTTTGAGCCAGAAGCGTTGGATCCAAGTCCTAATCCAGGACTTGATGGGCACACAAGGGCATATATGGTGCACTGATGTGGTCAAACAGGTTGACTATCATCTGCAAATTCTTCAAACATACCTAGGGCTGGCAGTAAGAGTAGGAGTGTCTGCTGGCCAGCCATGCTTGGCATGGAGTGGTACCCAATCTGTATAGGCTCTGGTGATAGGACTGCAACTTGTTACAGAAAAAGCTAGCTACAGAAAGTGCACCTTGGAAAACATAGCATTGCTGGAAGGTTTCATTATTATAGATACCTTTCTGATTAAAAAAAACACTACATTTTACTAAATCTATAATAATGCTGCAAAATACTGTCTACTATGCAGGTTATCTTCTGCAGTTGGCTTTCAAAATATTTACCCGGGACACAAATCTAGTCAGCTGCAACCAATTTCATGATGAACTATATTATTGCTTTAAAAAAATGAATTTGGTAATTTAAATTCTGGAGACTTAGGTTGTTGTGATTTGCCAAATGCAGAATAATGTTATAATAGACAAAATCATAATGGATTTATTCCCTGCAGCGAAGGTCTTTTCCCAACCACCCAATACACAACCCACAATGTGTATCAATGTTCAAAAAAAATATTCTTGCCAACCCACTCAATGACTGGATAACATACGCAAGAAGTGGTGCAAATTATTCTCCTACAATTCTGAAAGGTAATGGACAATAAAGAAATCATAGAATTGTAATTGCAAAGTATAATCAAATTGAGATCTCAGTCCCAAGCCGTGCTACTTTGGGAGAGCACAAAAGGTTTAATTAGAATACTTTACGAAAAGTATCGGTAATGTTGCTTGCTCCTTTTAAGTAAAATTTCTTGTACCCTGAGCAGCTCTACTTATATAACATGAATATATATAGTGCCTTTAAGGAATAAAAACTCTCAAGGTGCCTCATGGGGGAATTATAAAAACAAGGACACATTATGAAACCAAGTCACAAAAGGGCAGAAGACTGAGAGCTTCAAAACAGGTACGTTTTGAAGAATGTCTGAAAATAGGAAAGCGAGGTAGAAAACTGGAGAAACTTAGAGAGGGAATGCAAGTGCCTAAGGCCCAGACAGCAGGAGCACAGCTACCAATCTGGGGAGTGGTTAAAATCAGGGATGTACAAGTAGCCAGATTTAGTTGAGCGTAGATGGCTTGGGGGGTTATGGGGCTGGAGGAGATCACAGAGATAGGGAGGGGAATGATCATGAAGGAAGTTAAAAGCAAGATTGAGAATTTTCAAATCAGAGGTGTTGATGTGAGCCGGTGAACATAGAGGTGGTGGTGGATGAACAGACTTGGTGTGTGTACAGACATGGGCAAGTGTTTTGGGTGACCTGAAGTTTAAAAGTGGGTATAATGTGGGAGGCTGGCCTGGAAAATACAGCAGTCAGACTAGAGGTAACGAAGACACAGGTGAAGATTTCAGCAGCAAATGAGCTGAGGTGAGAGTAGTGCCTGGCAATATTAGAGGTGGAAGCAGATGGCTTCAGTGATGACGTAGGTAATCCCAAGTAGAGTAGAAATCTAATGCAGTGTTACGGCTGCTTATTTGGCAGATAGTAGTGGATGAACAAAAATCTCCTCCAATTAAACATTGGAAAGACAATTACTTTAATCCCATCTCCAAATTCTGTTGTCTAACAACGGACTTCACACCTCTCCCTTACAACAGACACAGTTTGGTCAGTCTGCTCACAACTTGATCCTGAGACTTGATCCTGTCACATTTGATCCCGAGACGAGCTTCTGACAATTCATGAGGTCACGAAGACCACCTAATCCCTTCCTAACACCACCTGACTTCAACCATCTCAATCTACCTGCTACTGAAACCCTCGCCCATGCTTGTATTATTGCTAGACTGAAATGTACCCCTCATTGATCAAAAGTTATGGGGGAAGGTGGACTTATGGCCACAATCAGATCAGCAATTATCTTATTGAATAGTGTAGCAGCCTCAAGAAACCAGATGATCTATTACTGCACCTATTTCTCATGATATTCCACATCCTATCCTTTAAATTGATGTCATCCAAAACCGTGCAGTCCATGTCTTAATTTTAACAAGTCCCATCACCCTGTGTTCGCTAAGCCACGTTGACTGCCAGTCAAGCAACATCTGAACCTTGTTTTCAAATCCCTCCAGGGTCTTGCTGCTTCCCATTTCTGTAATCTTCTCCAACTCCACAACCCGCCAAGATTTTTGCACGTCTCTAATTCTAGCCCCTTGTGTATTCCCAATTACAATTCCTCTGTCATTAGTTGTGACAATGCCTTCAATTGTTTTGGCCCCAGCTCTGGAATTCTCTCCCTACACTTCTCCACCTCACTTTCCTCCTTAGGTCTTAAAACCTACCACTTTGATTGAGCTTTTGGTCATCTGCTGCTCAGTGGCATATATCGTTTTATAATTTTGGAATGTCCCATTATGTTAAAGTCAATATATAAATGTTTGTCATTGGCTTTATCAGTGGAGTTTTTAAAAATATTCGTAGACTTTGGGACACCTGCATTAATTACAACAAAATGGTTTCCTCTCACCCCTCATTTTTCTACATTTTTAAAGCAGCAACAGAGGTAGCTTAGCATGTAACAAACTGCTATTCTTTTGGTGTCTAGACACCACCATTGATGTTGGTTGCATCTAGACATCAATAGGATAGCAGGTAATTTAAATATGTGCTACAATAAAAGTGATAGATTTTGACTGCCAGCACATCTGTACTGATTGTTTATAATATGATGACAGAACTAACCCCAACCTAAAGGCAATCTGAGAGCTTGCAATCACCAAGTCAAACTGTAATGCTGTCATGATCCTTATTGGACTCACTTTGATTTGCAGTTGAAATTGTGCAAAAATATGTAAATTTCTCAGTTGTTGAAGGGACAAACTTAATAATGCGAACTCTGTCCAAAGACACTAACTTATTTAAGACAAAAATTATTTACATTTTTATTTCAGAAATTAGCATCTGTGACATGCATTGTAGCAAAGCAGTCAAGTAAATACAGCGTAAAACAGTCTCTGCTGCTATCTGCATGATAAAAATGCACACTTTGGAATACTCCCAACGTCACCAGCCCACCCACGTAGAAAACCAATAAGCAAACTTCTTCACAACCCACACGATTCAGGTTTAACGCCTACCTAAAAAAAATCCCAGGGAAAACCCACAATGCAGCAAGACTTGTGAGAAGTGTGTGACTAAATCTGCACTGTGTCAGAATGTGTTAATGAAATTTTGATTTTCATGAGTTTTCACACAAGCAACTTAATTCACCCCGTGAAATAAAAACAATGGTCTGAAGATAAAAACAGCAATGGAACTGAAAACAAGGTATAAATGCATACTAAAAATAGAAAATGCTGGAAATACTCAGCCAGTCTAGCAGCATCCGTGGAGAGAGAAATAGTTAGCATTTCAGGTCTGTGATCTTTCATCAGAACCCACAGTATTTTTGCTTTTGTGTAGATGCACAAGTACATTTCTGCTTGTTTCAACAAAAAGTTGTCACCACCTTCAAATATCAACTGCCAACACCATACCAATTAAAGCTACTTTTAAAGGAAAGGTTTATCTCAAATTTTATCTGGCAATTTAATCTTTGAACCAGTTGGAGCATTTGGCTTATACAAAACCTCTCAGAAAAATAAGCTAACTAGATGAAAAAGATACATTATGCCTACAACACTGAACTAGACATGTGCTTCATTCTAGTCACAGAGATAGGAAAACATTACAGGCTGGAACTTCATAGGATGAGTATAAACAACTAAAAAAAATGTTGGTCATGTATCAAGCAGCCAGCGGTTAAATACGTCAATTTTCATGTGACATAGAGAGGCAGTTGCATCTAATACTGACAGACGTTTGAGCTTGCTGCTTCTTTGACGTAAAATTTACCAATATTACAATGTGAAGGTTGGGCTAACCACTAAGAGTTCACAAAGGCAGTGGTAGCTTTAATAGTGCCTCACCCTCGTGAGATGGTCTTCTTGGTCAATGCCCCTGGCAATTCTCATGCAAGTAAATGACTGGGAGTAAAGAATAGAGTGCAGCAAAGGCAGAAGAAACCAGGGGAGGACAAAGAACAATGAAAAGTACTGCACAAGAACAGGCCCTTGGCCCTCTAAGCCCATGCCAATCATGATGCCCTAACTGAACTACAAAAAAACTTCAGCCCTTACTCAGTCCATATCCCTCTATTTCCTTCCTTTTCATGTACCCACCTGATGCCTCTTACATGTTGCTAATGTGCCTGCTTCCACCAACTCCTCTGGCAGCGCTTTTCAGGCACCCACCACTCTCTGCATGAAAAACTTCCCCATATATCCCCCTTACCTTGAACCTGTGCCCCCTTATAACTGACACGTTCACCCTGGGAAAAAGACTCTCACTATCCACTTTATCTGTGCCTCTCTCAATTTTGTAGACCTCTATCAGGCCTCCCCTAAGCCCCCATCTTTCCAGGGAAAACAACCCTAGCTCATTCAACCTCTTCTCACAGTCAACACCCTCGAGACCAGGCAACATCCTGGTGAACCTTCTTTGCACTTTCTCCAAAGCTTCCATGTCCTTCTGGTAGTGTGGCGACCAGAACGGCATGCAATTCTCCAAATGCAGCCTAACCAAGGTTTTATATAATTAATAAGAAAGTAAGCGTGGTTAAGTCTTCACATAATACCCAAACTTACCTAAGCTCAATACCAGGTTGGCATTCTCCTTACTGCTCCAGGAACAGCAAGACCAATTATAGTCCTTTTGACTATCCTATCAGATCAGTTAGCCCAGATCTGGAATCTTGCTAACCCATATGGATCAGTGCTGGAACAGAGATGGTGTTTGCACACTAAGCCACATCATCAGATATCTTGAATGATGCATTTATATAACAGCAAAAATAATCCTAGTTAACAGCAGATACAAAAATTTCATTGAAAATGTGTGGGAAAGAGAAAATGAGAAAGAAAAAGCATGCATTTCCTCTTAGCTTTTATCCTGAATGGAAACTACAGGTACAACAAAAACATGAAACTATGTGACATAGTTTTGGAAAAACAAATCATAACCGACTTTATATTGCTCACCCACATGGATCCCCCCCCACTCCTCCCACTCCGCCAGTAGCTTCATTTCTGCCACCGCTGCTTCACTTCTCCCTCATCAGACTGAAGCTTCGATTCTCTCCACAATTCTCCCCCACACTGCCTGGCTAACACAGCACACTTCCAAATGATAGAAGTAACACTGTTAATTATTTTTCCCCTTCCCAAACTGGAGACCAGCTCTGAGACAACAATTCACGCGGAATGTAATTCAAATAGTAGTCCATGCAAAAGTTTCAGTTCAGAATTCTATATTATATAGAGTCCATCATTCTACATCTGTCTAAATGCAATTTAAACTGCAGCATTTGCTTTTAGCAACCTAAATACAGTGGTATCCATTTCTATTTTTAATACTATAACCTTGATTCCAGTCCGGAAGCTTCTATTTTTGGCTGCACTGGCCTAGATTTCAATCCATCAGCGTTGACTAGTGTTGTAAGGCTAATCGTATATCTGACATGGTCACATGGTAGTTGGTTGCTCGTGATGGCTATACAACAGTCAAAACATCTAGCTCAATGTAGTATTTCTTTATGGACATTAACTATGCTGTTCTATCAAGAATAATTGAAACTTCAATCAAAGTCAAAAACAAAAGCAAATATCATTTTCATGAGCAGACTTCCTTCTCCAACCCCATAACTGTCATTAAAAGTAATGATGTTAGCCATGTCAGCCAGTAATTTGTTGGACAAACTATAATGTAAGCAGCTTAACATCAATAAACATCCAACATCATTGACTGGGGAAACTGACACAAAGGAGTTAAAATTCATCTCAGGTGACTGCATTTTAACATCAATATTGGACACTGTTTAGGTACTGTTTATAGTGGATAATCCAATACCACCCAGTTAGCAACACCATCCACAATGAATTCCCACCCCAAAGCCTCTTCGTTTCTCTAAGGCTGAATATGTAATGCCACTTAAAGTGCAGATTATCGTGTTCCAAGTATGACCTGAAAAAAATAGCAGCATCATGTTTCTGAAGCAGCAAGCAGCAATATGTTCAAAAAGGCCTGATGTTCTATGCAGGCAAAGGTGTAATCATATGAGTGTTCTATTGTTAAGATGATATGAATTACTATTAGAATTAAGTTTCTTGAAGTAATAGAGAACTGGTAGCTAAACTGCACAGAGTGTGGGAGCAGATGCTTAGTCTGCATGTAAAAATGATCAGATTTTTGAATGAGAAGGTGAACCCACATTTTATTTGCAGGCCTAGCTTTTCTGGTTGACTTAAAAACTCAATCTCTGAAAATAATCCATGATTACAGTTAATTTGAATGTATTTTTACTTTTGAAGCGAGTCAAAAAAAAGAGTCCTTTATTTGAATGTAGCCAAATATCCCAGGATTGGTAAGATTCCCTTCCATAATCATTCTCACCTCGGACCAATTCTGCAGCCAAATCAGCAGGATGAGAGTACAGATCTTCTTACGTTTTTGGGGTTTCTTAGTTCATTAACAACCTACAGTCGTTTTCATCTGAGAGATGCAGATCCTGGGATCTGATTTCTTGCAGCTTGCTCAGGGTGAGGCGGTTGCTCTGGGGCCAGAGTGCCTGGTGGATCCCAGGCAAATGGCTGGCGGGGGGGAATGGATTGAAGAACTGCAGATCCCAACCAGGACCTCCTCTTTCCACTTGTTGCAGCTGTTAATATATGAAATTCTGTGCAGTACCCTAGGTACTATTAGCAGTTCACCAGTAGCTAATGATCAGGTGGAGTGAATATGATTCTCCACTCATTGCTTTACTTTCTCCCACCCTCTCCAGTCACTTGCATGTTTTTAAATGCTTGGTATGTACATCACTCCGTTGCTGTCAGCTTGGGACTGGACTTCGTCTCTTCTCCATTGCTTTCACACTCTGCACTTATGTTCCTCTACTCTTGAACCTTTACAATAGAAATATACAGTGATGGATCCTATTGCCTTCAGTTTAAGAACATTATTCCTTCCTTACTCTGTGAGACTTTCAGTTTACTGACTGCTCCTCTCAGTGGTGCTACACCATGGCCAGTATTTATGGAGGATTCACTTGCCTGTTGGCGAGCCAGTGAAAGCTATGTGTTGCCTATTTTTTGGGAAGGCCCAGCACATTAAGTGCCAATTAGACACTTAATTTAGCAGTGATGGCCTTCTGGGGGCAGAGGTCCTGTCTGCCTATCAAAGCAAAAACAGAAAATGCTGGAAAATCTCAGCAGATCTGATAGCATCTGTGGAGAGAGAATAGAGCCAGTGTTTCCAGTCCAGTTGACTCTTCCTCAGAGCTGAAAACAAATAAAATCAGACAAGATTCATACTATGAGAACAAGCTGCCATGGATAGTAGAAGAAGCAGGTACAATTTTATCTTTTAAAAAGCACTTAGATAGTTACATGGATACGACGGGTATAGAGTAATATGGGCCAAATGTGGGCAACTGGGATTATCTTAGGGGTTTTAGAAAAAGGGTGGCGTGGACAAGTTGAGCTGAAGGACCTGTTTCCATGCTGTAAACCTCTATCACTCTATGAGGATGGAGGGCTGTAATTGGACAAAAGGAAATATAAGTGGTGATGATTAAGGCTGGGAAAGGTGCTAAAAGTGTCATTAAGTGATCAGAATGTGTGAATGGCAGAACAGGGATACAGATTGTTAAGGGCCTGAGGAATGGGGCAGTTGATCCTGAAGGGGGTGGGACAGGAGAACAGGTACAGTACATGGCTTTTGCAAAGTGGCCAGTGTTTTTAACCACACATATATAGTCACAAAGAAAAAGGGGCTCTTCTACCACTATGGATATTGGTATCAAAGGTTCATTGCACAAAAATGGTTTTACTTCTCAGCCACCTGTTGCTACGTCACAATTACCAGTGGGTATCTGTTTTCAGTTGTGAACAAACTCAGTCTTTTGAAGGTTATCCTAGTTTGTAATTTGAGAGTGCCCATGATTTCAAAACGGCAGGTCGTATCTATTATAATGCAACTTCTTGGAACCATCAATAAATGTTTGTTTTTTGGGGTGCCCCTTTATGCAGGTTTGAGTGTAGATTCAAATCAAGATTAGCTGGCCTCATATAGTCAATAAGAAGTCTCACAACACCAGGCTAAAGTCCACCAGGTTGGTGCCACAAGCTTTCAGAGCACTGCTCCTTCATCAGGTGAGTGGGAGTTGTGTTCAAAAACAGGGCATATAAAGACACAAACTCTACTTACAAGATAATGGTTAGAATGTGAAACTTAATTAAGTCTTAATGTGAGTGGAGAGAGGGTTAAGCACAGGTTAAAGAGATGTGTAATGTTACCAGCCAGAACAGTTAGTGAGATTTTGCAAGCTCAGACAAGTCGTGGGGGTAACAGATAGTGTGACATGAACCCAAGGTCCCGGTTGAGGCTGTCCTCATATGCACGGAACTTGGCTATCAGTTTCTGCTCAGCAATTCTGCATTACCCCAGTCCAAGCCGGCATCTCCACTTCATAGAGTCACCTTAGCTAGCTGTTTTCCACATCATTTGTGCAAGTTTAACATTATTGATGATTGAGCATCACAACTAATTGATCTTCGGATAGCTCTGTTCTCAAAGATCAGATGCAGCGTTAGACTTGGCTGATTTCCTATAAAGATAGGGTATGTTTACACTGCAAATTTAATGCTAGTATGAATAGTTTTGCTCTTTACAACAAAAAAAAACTTGCAAGGTAAATTCAGTCAGGACCAAATCTGAAGTGTAACAACACTCCGTAGAGACAGTACTTTGACTTTATTTAAGTTGGACACTGCACAAAGTGTAAATCCAGCTAATGGTTACAAAGTGCTCAGCTGGATCTCCTGGGAGTTTTATCAAGCCTTTTGACCGCAATTTAAACGTCAGGAGGCCGGGAAAATTGTTATCCGTGATCTCTCAGCATAGAGAGAACTTTGAGAGTGTGCATGTCACCAGGTTTGCACAGAACTCTACAACAAGATAGTTAAGAGTTTCAGTCAAACAAGGTGTATTTCCAGCTTCTGACCCAAATTAAAGACCAGTATCTGCAGTGTAAATACAAATGCAACTTAAAGAAGTTGAAATAGGTTCTATATGTCTTCTAAGATAAAAGCAAAATACCGCAGATGCTGAAATCTGAAACAAAAACATAAAATGTGGAAAATCTCAGCAGGTCTGACTTGAAGGGGCATCCAGAATCGAAACACTGGCTCTATTCTCACTCCACAGATGCCGTCAGACCTGCTGAGATTTTCCAGCATTTTCTGTTTTTGTTCTACATGAATTCACCGTTTCAGAGCACATTGAAACGCTTATCACTAGATACTGCAAAGGGTCATGAACAAAGCCCAGTCCATCACGCAAACCAGCCTCCCATCCATTGATTCTGTCTCCACTTCCTGCTGCTTTGGAAAAGCAGCCAGTATAATCAAGGACCCCATGCATTCTGGACGTACTCTCCTCCACCTTCTTCCATTGGGAACAAGATACAAAAGTCTGAGGTCACATACCAACTGACTCAAGAACAGCTTCTTCCCTACTGCCATCAGATTTTCGAATGGACCTACCTCATATTAAGCTGCTCTTTCCCTAACTATGACTGTAGCACGACATTCTGCACCCTCTCCTTTCCTTCTCTATGTACGATATACTTTGTCTGTACAATGTGCAAGAAATAATATTTTTCACTGCATTATGCACTAATACATGTGATAATAAATCAAATCAAAAACACAGGTAAGAATGGCCATTCATCTTATTTGAATATATCCACTCAAAAAGACCTACATTTCCCTCCACTGTAGTTCTACTTATTTCACAAATGGTGCAGAGGTTT
Source organism: Carcharhinus amblyrhynchos (assembly GCF_965287045.1). NCBI lineage: Eukaryota > Metazoa > Chordata > Chondrichthyes > Carcharhiniformes > Carcharhinidae > Carcharhinus > Carcharhinus amblyrhynchos. The sequence continues at coordinate 50,107,397 of NC_137327.1, forward strand.
GTTTTCCTCTGCAACACATCTGGAAGCTCATTCCATGCACTGATAGCTCCAGGTGAAGAACATCTTAATACCAATATTCAACTTTATTAAAGTAATAACCTAAATTTATCTTTCCCTTAGCTTCTAAAAGATCACCCCTTAGGCACTTGCTCCATAGGTTGAAAAGCCCAAGCTGATCCAGTCTTTGTTTCATTATATTAGGGATTATCCCTGGAGCTTTTCTCTGCAATGTTTTCAGCATTTGTTTTTGAAGGTCTATAACTGGATATAATATTCCGGGTAGAGGCTGACCAAAATACTGCCAAGTTTAATAATAATCTGCATTGAAAACAATTGGTATCACGCTTCACATAAAATACAATTTAGCACACTACTGACGAATTAAACAAGTTAGTTTAATTTAAGCAGGTTTAATGAGTGATGAGAGTGGTATTGTCTACAAGTATTCCTTTAATTCAGTGCAATTGCTTTATGTAGCTGTGAAAAATAGGAAAATCATCCTGTTTAATATAATCTTCTGCTATGCATACAAATTTATTATTAAGACTTGTGATCGTACTACTGAAATTGTTATTAAGAATCTGCTTCTCCATGTCCATGTTAGAAGGGAGTCGACATCCAAATACCCATAATTTAAAGGAGTTTCAGTCAGCTGTTGAGAGCTAGTTGGTCACGATGATACAAACAAGAAGTTCTGAAAGGTTTCAAACCCAAGTATCAACACAGGAGATCAAATACTTTAACATGTATTGACTCTAAACTAGAGAGTCTTGTTGAGTGGCAACTTCATCCATTGGCCCAGAATTCTATCTGGTAGTTTTTGTTCAGTAGTTCCTAGACACTGACAGTTAGAGGTAGGCACAAAGCCTCAGGGAGGAGTTGAAATTCACATATAAACTTTGTATTAAAGGCACTGATCTCAATTCTGTGTTATTGAGAGATGTGGAAGTGACACACCTTTTAATATATTGTGAATCAATGAATTGCAAATTAAGTGTTGTAATCCAGAGGAATCTGCTACATTATGCTAATGTCACCATCTACAATTTTATTTTCAATAAGCCAATTGGTAGATTAAGAAACCGGTCCAAGGCAATGATTATTCTTGCACTGCCTGAAGACTTGGAGAACATGAGGTCTTATTTCATTACTTACTGAGAAAATTAAACTAGTGTTCTGTTTGGCTTTGGACAATGTTATCTTACCAGACACTATGCACATACTGTCTCAGCAAGAAAAGATTTCCAAGTGCTCCTTCGCATTGAACATGCGAAACATATGCTGTACGGGCACGCATTGCAAAGGCAATAAGTGGGCTGCAAGCATTCAAAGACACAGCAACTTTAGGTAAAGTATCAAGTTGATAAAATCTTCTAAATTTTAATTGCAGAAATGGACAGCAGAAAATGTTAGTGTCTAGCTTTGCATCTACATAGTTCAAAATGTCAGTAAACTGATAAAGCTAAATGGACTCATTTGAAGCATATATAATCTCCTATTAATAGTCAGGAGCAGGAACAAATATCATTGGCACATTACTTCAGCTATATACACCAACAGCTGCTAGGTCAAATGAAGGATTATCCAAGCCATATTTTAAGCGAACCAAATGACAGCCTATGCAATTGCCAATGATGCCATCAACACCACCAGATCTTTGTGCATCATTCCAAAGTTTTGTAAATCTTTACCTGGTCATAAGAATTGTGCCATAGTGAGGCACATTGACTAGAATTATTCTGCTATTTGCATATAGTACTGGGTCACAAAGAACCAAAAGGAGATTTAAACTATGTGGTCTTAATCTGTCCAAAACCTCTCCATTTTTGGTAGACTAGACTAAAAATAAAATCAGTAAAAACGGATTAGAAATGATTGTAATATTTATCAAAGGTGCTAAAACCATATGGCAGGACTTTTAAAAAACAGACAATTGTATCTGTATGTAAGTACAACAAAAATCTAAATAAGGTGGGATTTCACATCCTGAAACCAATGACATAGGAGGAATAGTGGCTGTAGAATGTGAATTCATTGCATGTTGCCAAATGGCCTGTGCACCAGTAGTGACATGCAATGTGGGAAATGGTGCAGTAAATTACTCCCGTGTAGCTACAGGCACAGCATGCAAAAGCAGTCAAGGATCTATGTCATAAACTGTTGAAATTATCATTTGTGTCATCATTCCTGCACAACCACACAATATTACAGGGTCAATTATCATACATAAAAATGCAACTTACAACCATTACTCATTCAGGTACTGTATTCAAAAAAGGCAAAGCAGATAGACTAATATTTTTGTAACTAGTGCGATCACTTGCCACGTTTATTCTTGTCCTATCCCAGTTTCAACAAAAAATTTAGCACTTACAAAAACCCTTCCCGAGACAGAGTAAGAAATATTAATTTTGAAATCCTTGGTTCTTATCCTGAAATGTTGCTCCTTCTGTTTTGATACAATTTGCACCTCAAATTCCGTGGTCAAAAAATTCTCACTGGTGTCAGCTGCACTTGGGAAGGCAATCCCATCATGGCGCAGCACGGTGACACAATGGTTAGTATTGCTGCCTCACAGCATCAGAACCTGGGTTCAATTCTGGCCTTGGGTGACTGTGTGGAGTTTGCACATTACCCCCATGTCTGTGTGGGTTCACAGTTTGGTATGGCTCCTGCTCTGCCCAAGACCAAAGGTCATGAACGTAGCCCAATCCATCATGCAAACCAACCTCCCGTCCATTGACTTTGTGTACACTTCTCGCTGCCTCGGAAAAGCAGCCAGCATAATTGTATCTGTATGCAAATACAACAAAAATCCAAATAAATTGGGATTTCACATCCTGAAACCAATGACATGGTAGGAATAGAGACTGTAGAATGTGGATTCATCACATGTTGCCAAATGGCCTGTGTATCAGTAGTGAAATGCAATGTGACACACACCCTGGACATTCTTTCTTCCACCTTCTTCTATCGTGAAAAAGATACAAAAATCTGAGGTCACGTACCAACCGACTCAAGAACAACTTCTTCCCTGCTGCTGTCAGACTTTTGAATGGACTTACCTTGCATCAAGTTGATCTTTTGCTACACCCTAGCTATGACTGTAACACTACATTCTGCACTCTCTCGTTTCCTTCTCTAAGAGCGGCATGCTTTGTCTGTACAAAGCGCAAGAAACAATACTTTTCACTGTGTTAATACATGTGACAATAATAAATCAAATCAAATCAATGTGTGGGGTTATGGGTGTAGGGCCTGGGTGGGATGCCGTGTTGGAATGTCAGTGCACTTGATGGGCTGAATGGCCTCCTTCTGCAATGTATGGATTCTATGATCTTACCTCCATTTCAAAGTGGTCTGCATATTATTCCAAACACTAACCTGTACAGTTCAGAAACTCATGAACGATCTATTTTGAAACTACCTTATTGCATAGGTCGATGAAATGGAGACTGATAGTATTTGATGGTTAATGTTTTTTTGAAATATGATATATTCAGCGCAAATCAATCTGCTTTGGATCCAAGCACTGATCAAAATTCTAGCAGAATAATTATTACATTTTCAGTTTACATACATGTGCGATAATGGCTGCCTTCCAGATTTCCAAGTTAATCCACATAAAAAACTGCACATACGCATTGACTGTATATACAGATAGGTGTTTTTTTGTTTATATCCAATTCAATCCAATCCAAGTCCAATTCAAAGTGTCAGCAAAAGAGACATTCCAGGTCCAAGCTGACAAGACAGACTCACCACTTCCTGTCTTGGGCTTGATCTACATGATCATAGCTGATTGGAGCAGGATTGCACCCCCTCCAAGGCTTGATCTCATTTGCATCTTAGAAAACAAAATACCAAAAATCCTTTAATAAACCAGATACAAGGCAATAAACATTGTTATCATTCACCATCAGTCATTCATTTACAAGATAGCTTTAAGTTTTACTGTTTTCCTTTTATTCACAAATGTTAATTTCCTCAGCCAGTGTAAAACACACAACCCAATTCACACAGGAGAAAAGCATTTGGGACGTTTCAACAAAGATAACCATTATATCTAAACTATCAATGTTTCAAGTTGCCAGAATGAGTGTTATAGATTCACCTGGGGGTTCAATTAACACAGATAGTACTTACCTCATGAATATAGCATTATAAGCCATCTACAGCCATAAAGAAACAAGGATTAACAAAAAGTCAAGTACCAATTAATTCACTGGAATCAGAAACAATATTGCCTACCTGTGGACAGCTATTCACTCCTAACCCAAAGTATGACGAAACACAATAAAAACTTTGAATTTGCAATTCTCCAGGCAGATGAAATATCAAGAAAGAATTATTCATCAGTGATTACTCTTCTTTCCAAAAGTTCAATCATAGCACGCTGAAGTAGAAATTTTAGAATCAAAAGCCAAGAGGTACTGGTTTACAATTGGTACCAGCTGGCAGCAATATGACGCCAGTAGATCAGAGTTATATTCCTGAGTTCTCTTGGCTAGTCAGGGATATTAAAGCTCTGTATGAAAGTGACACAGCAATATTTACTGAGACCCAAAAAATTGTTTAACCACAGAACGGGTCATAAATCAGTCACAAAAGCAGGACAAATTCACCAGGACATTTACTGGCCCATCATCAGCAAAGGCATGGATGATGTCATTGGTAGCACTGTCAAGCACTACTTACTCACTTGCTCAATAATGCTCAGTTTGGTATCCACCAAGACCACTCAGATCCATTCCTCAGTACAGCCTTGCTCCAAGCACAGACGGAGACTTGGGGCGGAATTTTCTGGCAACGCTTGCCCTAAGATTGAGGTCAACAGACCTTTGCGTGGTCCACCTCCGCCCGCTATGATTCCTGTGGCAGGCGGGATGGGAAAATTCCATCCTTGAATTCCAAAAGAGGTGAGAATAGTAGCATTTGGTAGAGTGTAGCATGAAGAAGTTCTAATAAATTTGAAGTCAATGGGAATCTAGGGAAAATGCTCCAATGGCTGAAGTCTTATCTAGCACAGAGGAAGATCATTTCAACCCCAAGACATCACTGCAGGAATTCCTCATTAAGAAATCTCACAGCACCAGGTTAAAGTCCAACAGTTTTATTTGGTAGCAAAAGCCACTAGCTTTCAGAGCGCTCGCTGCTCCTTCATTTGATGAGTGGGATTTCAGTTCACAAACAGGGTTTGCAACAAATGCAATGGGGCATATAAATAGTTATAAAAGTGGTAGATGGCATTCACTTAGGCAAACGCTTTGTGAATTGAAATCCCACTCACCTGACGAAGAAGCAGCGAGCACTCCAAAAGCTAGTGGCTTTTGCTACCAAATAACCTGTTGAGACTTTAACCTGGTGTTATGACACTTCTTACTGTGTTTACCCCAGTCCAACGCTGGCATCTCCACATCAGGAATTCCTCATGGCAGTGCCCTCGGTCCAACCACGAAGAGCATGATGAAATACTACTTACCTTGTATAGTTTGTAATGCTATGGTTATCTATGTTGAAATGTCTCAAATGCTTTTCTCCTGCGCGAATTGGGATGTGTTTTATAGGCTGGTGTGTGCAGCTCCAACTTCACCCAAGCAGCTTGGCACTGTGGCAATGGTGTGTACCACAAAGAAGATGCATTGCAGCAACTCACCAATGCTCTCTTAACAGCAACTTTTAGGTTTGTGCACTTCACATTGCATATTATGGAGCTAGGAGACACTTGGTGTCAATCAACGTGTTCATTAACTTCAACACCTGTGACCACTACCACCTAGAAGGACAAGGGCATTTGGCGCCACCTGCAAGTTCTTCTCCAAACCACCAAAGCCATAAGATGCATGGGAATAGTGCCACCTATAAGTCCCCCTCCAAGTCATAAACTATCCTGACTTGGACACATATCCCTGCTCCTGGTCAATATGCTGGAATTCCCAACTTAAGGACACTGCGTGACTGCCTATGCCATATAGACCGCAGCGCTTCACACCTTTCCCTTAAAGTAAATCTGAGCAAGTTCATCCCTAGATTTGCGTTTGCGAAAAGCCAATCCTACTTTGCAACAAACGCAATGGGGCATATAAATAGTTATAAAAGTGGCAGATGGCATTCACTTAGGCAAAGTGAGAGATAATGAATTTGGGGACAGCAAACAAAGCAGGGAAATACTCAATAAATGACAGGATATTGAGGGGTATGGTGGAACCCTTGAATGCATGTCCCCAGGTCCTTTAAGGTGGCAAGGTAGGTGGAAAGGTGGCAAAGAAATCATACATTTTCCTTTATCGAATGGGGTATTGAATACCAGAGCTGGGATGTAAACCTGGAATTGTACAAAACACTATTTAAGGCCACAGTTGAAATTTTTGTACCATTCCGGTCACCATTTTACAGGGACAGCATAATTAACTCTGGAGAGAGCACAGAGAAGATTTACAAGAATGTTGCCAGGGCCTGAGAAATGCAACCATGAAGAAAGGTTGGGTAGGTTAACGCTATTTTCCTTGGAACATAGGAAGCTGAGGGGCGCCCCAGCTGAAATGTACAAAATTATGAGGGATCTAGATAAGGTAGACAGGAAAGACCCAATTCTCTCAACCAGAGGTCAATGACCAGGGACATAGATTTAAAGTGATTAGAAGAATTAGAGGAAGAACTGGGTGTCTGGAATTCACTGCCCAACCTGCTAGTTGAGGCTGAAACACACAATTCATTTAAAAGGCACTTGGATCTGCATCCAAGTGCTGTAACCGGCAAGGCTCAGAACCAGGTGCTGGAAAATGGAATTAAAATGAGCAGCTAGTTTCTTTTATCAATTTTTTAGCTAGCACAGACACAATGAGCTGAATGGTCTCTTTCTGCATCATAACTTTTCTACGCTTCTATTTGCGCCAGCAGAATGAAGCTTTTAAAGAATAATTAAATCCACAGATGTCAAGAGGACATTTCTTATGCCTCAAAAACAGGACATCCTACTTCCAATCATTGTAATTTACAAGATGGGCAGCACAGTGGCACAATGGTTAGCACTATTGCCTCACAGCATCAGGGACCTGGGTTCAACTCCCGGCTTGGGTGACTGTCTGTATGGAATTTGCACGTTCTCCCGGTATCTGCGTGGGTTTCCTCCAGGTGTTCCAATTTCTTCCCACAGTCCAAAGATGTACGGGTCAGGTGGATTGACCGTGCTAAATTGACCCGAGTTTCGGGGACAAATAGCAGGATAAATATGTGGGGTTACAGGAATAGGGTGGTGTTGTTGTCGGTGCAGGTTTGATGGGCTGAATTGAATCCTTCTGTACTGTTGGGATTCTAAGCTAAATAGCATCAGCTACTATGGTGTCTACTGGCATCTATGACTTTTAGTTTCATGCACTTCACATTGCATATTATGGAGCTAGGAGACATTGAGTGTAAATCCACATGTTCACTAACTTCAATATGCTAATACTAAAATATCTTGATATTATGATTTAGGATTCAACGACATATGGAGATTTTCAAAGCCAGTTCTCATGGGAACCGAGGAGCCAACTTTGCTAGGAACTGGTCTATTAATACTGTCAAATGTAGGAGATAATAACACAAGGGATTGCCCATGGGGCACAATACACAAGATTCCCACAAAAAACATCCTGGTGGAAACTTTATCAGATAGAAAGGGGAAGCTCTATTAAGCAAAGTTACTCAGCCATCATAGCTGTAGTGGTGAAATGAAATGGCAGACTGGGTGACCGCTTTGCTGAACACCTTCATTCAGTTTACAAGCATGACCTCAACATACCTGTTGCTTTTTAAATCGACATCTTGTTCTCATGCCCACATATCTGCTTTGGTCTCCTGAAATGCTCCAGTGAAACCCAATGTAAACTGCAGGAATGACACCTCATCTTACGATTAGGCATATTACAGCCTTCTGGACTCAACACTGAGTTCAAGAACTTTAAACTGCGAATTTTCCCCTCCATTTTGACCCCCTTTTGTTTTGTTGGTTTGACCCTATGCAAACCCCCAACCTGGCCTTCCCCCCAGATAGCCAGCTATCACTTGTTTTTCAGCTTTGCTTTCACTGAGCACCATCTGTTGTTCTCCTATCACATTCGGCTACCCTGCCTGTATGCAACTATTAGCATTTCTTTAGTCGTTATGTGTTATCATCAATATTCTCTTTGTCTGTGTCCAAGGCATCTTTGTCAATTTCTCCTCAGCTCCACTCTGTGACCTTTGATTCTGTCCCACTTCGCCCACCCCCTCTCCAATTATTTAATTCATTACATTTCTATCTTTTTTCAGTTCTTAAGAGTCATATGGATTTGAAACATTTTCCTCTCTCCACAGGTGATGTTAGCCCTTACCTGTTTTTATTTCAAAATGCAGAATGTTGCAAACTATAATCTGTTCTAATTATCTTTCACTGGATTCACAACTGCTCTTATTAAAAAAAAGAGATATCAAATTCATTGGCACTGCAAACCAGTATGGACTTAATTCTGTTCATTTGTCTGGAACCTGTTTCCTGTTTACATTCTCATAACAGATTAGGAGTTTCACTCATTGAACTATATTGACCATCCACCAAATGATTGTGCTAGGAGAACTCAAGCAGGGAGCTCCAATAAGCGAGTGCAGGTGAAGACATAAATGGAGGTGCTATGTGCTGAAATGTACAGTCACAAAAGTGAATAAATCATAGAATTGTAGAATCCCTACAGTGCAGAAGGAGGCCATTCGCTCATCAAGTCTGTATCAACCACATCCCACTCAGGCCCTACACCTGGAACCCCACACATTTATGCTGCTAATTCCCCAGATACTAGGGTCAATTTAGCATGGCCAAACAACCTAACCCATACATCTTTGGACTGTGGAAGGAAACCAGAGCACCTGGAGGAAACCCAAGCAGATACCAGGAGAACGTGCAAACTCCATGTAGACAGTGATCCGAGGCCACGATTGAACCTGGGTCCCTAGTGCTGTGAGACAGCAGTGCTAATTACTGTGCTACCGCGCTGTCCTTCATGAGCACCCTGACAATAAGAGGCCAAATGGACTTTTGCACTGATAGGTAAGCTTCTTGCTTCGGAACTTGCAAAGCATCCAGCAGTTTTTTCCTGGATGGAACCTGGATCCTGTCCTTCCAGACAATGTCATCATTTACCATCTGTAACACAATGCATCCAAGCATGAGAAACGGGAGACTTTGATCTTGACATTTGATAATAACAGTTCTGACATGCAGAAAACGATATTTAAAGTGTACTTATTAGTCACAAGTAAGGCTTACATTACCACTGCAATGAAGTTACTGTGAAATTCCTCTGTAATTTCACTGCAATGAAACCTGTATATTGGTACAGACAACGCGCTCCATATAATGTAAGGCTGAGACACTAGGAATGCTTGCAGTCTACTTCCATTTAACAACTTGCATTTATGTTACACCTTTAATGTAGTAAAATGCCCCGATGTGCTGCATAGAAATATTATCTGACAATATTTAACACCAAGATATTAAGGCAGGTGACCAAAACCTTAGCCAAAGAAATCAGTTTCAAGTAGAAGGTAGGGAGGGAATCACAGGATTTAGGTATAGACAGCTGAGGGCATAGCAGCTGACATAGGGCAAAGGAAATTGGAGACACACAGTTAGAGGAATGCAGAGTTCTCAGAGGGTTCAAGGATGAGAAGATATTATCCAGGCACAAGGGGTAAAAGCTTTGGAGAGATTTGAACACAAGGATGAGGTTTAAATATGAGGTACTGTTGATTGGGAGCTAATGACACAGCAAGCATGGGGACAACGGATGAGCAGGATGGTGGTGGGGGTCCGGGTGACATAAATTTGGATGATCTGAAGTATATGAGGTTCGAGGTTGTGGAAGCTGGCCAGGGGAACACTGAAATAATACACACACACACACACACACACACACACACACACACAAGAATTAGGAGGAGTAGGCCGCTCGGCCCCTTGAGCCCATTCTACCATTCAATAACATCATGGCTGATCTTAATAATTGAGTCTGAAGGTATGGCTGAGTGTTTTAGCAGCAGAAGAGCTGAATCAAGGTCAGTGATGGTGAATGTTACAAATGTAAATATGAGTGGCCTTGGTGATGACAAGCTTTTGAAGTCACAAGTTCAGCTAAGAGCAATGTAGCCAGTTCAATCTCAGACTACGACCAAGAAGGAAGATGGAGTTGGTGGTCAAGGAGCAAGCTTTATGCAACAAAAACAGAAAAATGCCGTAAAATCTCAGCACGTCTGACAGCATCTGCGGAGAGAGAGTAGAGTCAATGTTTCTAGTCTAGATGCCCTTCGTCATCTAGTGGGGGCCGGGGGAAGAAAAGGTGGCAATAACTTCAGGCTTTCTAATACTTAATCAAAGAAAATTACTGCTTATCCAATAATGGATGTTGGACAACCGCACAGAACATCTGATCTGACATTTTCAGTTCACATCGCTGGAATTCTAACTGTGTAATACTCTGTCAATGTTTTGAAGACACAGAATGAAGGGTTAGGAAAATTCCAAGTTAAACATATTTGTTTATTATTAAAGAGGGTTGTGAAGTTGTAGACAGCAAAACCAGAGTTAGTACCTGAAATCTTGCTGGAATATAAAAGATAGATAGTTGAAAGAAGCAATATTGAAATAAGACAGGAAATGGGATTAAACTACTCCATAACATATTGCAGCAATATTAACAAATGTTGTTAATGAAGAATTGGATCACAAAAGTTTTTTTTGAAGAGGATCCTGCCTATAGGGCTTCCAAGTGATGCAGATACAACCACCTACTGCATATAACCAGAGGTGCTGTAACAGGAAATAAGCAATATCTAAATTAACTTCAACAAGCAAGCGCCTTTTTACCAATTACTTTAAAATCACAGGGAATTAATGAAATAATTTGCAGTTACCACATTTCTGTCTATCCTCAAAATGAGGGAGACAACTAGAAGGTGCCATGCAGCATGTCTATTGATAATAGAAAAGGAGGTGCTGACATAACAATGGAAGAGAGTTTCAATTCTGTAGCTTTACATAACAATTAATTTCTAGAATGTTTTCACATTAGCAGAGGAGCAAAATGCAGCCAAACTAAACTACACGTTAGCGGTCGATCGAGTCAGCCAGCCTTCTTGTTTTCCTGGAGTTGGGAGGAGGTGGGTTATCAGAAAAGACAAAGCCATTGCTACAAGCTTGAAAACAACCTGAAACTCTACAGAGCTAAAACTGACAACTGCATTTTTTTTTAAAAAATGGATCATTAATGCATAAATAATTTTACACACACTCAACTGCAACTTCCTGTCTATTGGTACCTCCTCGTTGATAAATTATGAGAATATCAGTTCTAGTAACTAAATCTGATTCAGTTAGAGAACAGTGTAAGTATACTCATCCAAGACATGACCATTTCAGAACTTTCAAATGCCCTATCTTACAAAAATAAAGCCACACTCACTGTATTGCACTGCAGAGATTTCTGGCAATAATGCATCATTACAAATTGTTCAACAACCCCTGCAGGACTTTCATTATTTTCTGCAGAACCTGACAGCAAAAGAAATTGGGATTTGCACCATAACATGAATTGATTATGTTTGGTTATTGATTGATTATATGGTTAGTCTGCGCCAATGCCTGGAAAATACCCAGTTATTTGCCACAGAGGGCTTCATTTTGGCCTAGTTATGTCCAAAGATAAACAGCAACCATTGAGAAGGGAAAGCTCCACCTTTACCTTCTATCCAGATCAACAATCACTGTTCAATGGTGTAACAGGTGGCAATCAAAAGCTAGTTTCCTTGACATTCAAGACATCCTAGCAGGCAGGACAGATTGAGTCGTTTAGGATTGATCAAGATCACTTACGCTTATTTCACTCACCACACTCAATAACGTTGCATGGAAGGTCACATTCAATCTTCGCTCTCACATATTAAGATAGACTTCAAATTGACTTTGGGTGTAGAATTTAACACAGATGTAGTTATCTCCTGCTGTTAAACAATCCTAGAAAACCTCCCATTACTGAACAATAAATAACCCTTTGTCCCAACTAGCATTGATTTTCACACTTCTGAGGCCAGGAGGTGAAAGACTAGTAATAATGAAGAATTATTCTCCTAAAACTCTGCAATATATTTTTCAGTCACAGTTCATTAAAAGTTACTCCAAAAGAAGTTTCATCTAATGAAATCTGAAGGAAATTATTTTCTTAATTAATCTTTGGAATTGTAAACTGATTAATGCTAGATTATATACCTCCCTCACTCTTTACAAGTTCAAACCCCACAAACAACCAGGGCTTGCCAACATTCCAGGGAAAAGAGGAAACAAAAGAATACTGTATGTACTGTTTAAGAAATCTACACAGCACACTCATATTTTGGCAAGATAATCAACTGCCTCTTCATTATAGACGAGGCCTGAATTTGAACACTAACCATAACTCTCCAACAGAATTGGCAGGTATCACAACATGAACATTTACTCAATAGCACTGTAAGATCATACAGCTCATTGATAATTTAATTTATTTTGTCAGCTGAGGAGCGACAACCACATTTTCACACCCACCTGCCAGCTAAGTAGTGAATCTGGTCTGCTATTGGAAGGGACGCCAGGAATTTTTAATTAAATAAAGATCCTTTTGTTAAGAGCAGGGAGACTCCATTCTAGGTATATTGCCCATTGCTGGGCTTGTGCACACTATTGTGCGTACTGTTCTCCAAACCAAGCTACTGGGAAATCCAGGAGTGATTTCTGTTAGTCTAGTGAACACATTTGCCTCAAGTTTAAATATCAAGAAACAAAGCTCAGGGATTTCAAAGGCAACACAAAAACATATAATACCACACAAGGATCTGCAACTGTACAAGACACTGGTGCAGCCGCCAGTGTGTGCAGTTCTGGTCACCTTATTTGCGTAAGGGCATATTGGCCTTGGAGGGAATACAGAGAAGGTTCACCAGGCTGATACCGGATATGAGGGGGTTAGCTTATGAGAAGAAATTAAATAGACTGGGCCTGTACTCATTGGAGTTTAGAAGGCTGAGGGGGGGGGGGGATCTTAGAGACTTACAAGATAATGAAGGGGCTTGACAGGGTAGAAGTGGAAAGATTCTTTCTGCTTAGATTGGAAAACAGAACTAGAGGCACAGCCTCAAAATGGGGGGGGGGGGGGGTCAGTTTAGAATGGAGTTGAAGAGGAACTTCTTCACTCAAAGGATGGTGAATCTCTGGAATTCTCTGCCCATTGAAGTGGTGGAGGCTACCTCGTGGAGTGTATTTAAGTCACGGGTAGATAGATTTCTGAAAGACAAGGGAATTAAGGGTTATGGGGAGAAAGCGGGAAAGTGGAACTGATCCACTTCAGATCAGCCATGATCTTATTGAATGGCCAGGCAGACTCAAAGAGCTAGATGGCCTACTCCTGCTCCTATTTCTTATGTTATGTTCTTAAGGATCCTACAGCAACTGAGGGTAGTTTTGGGGATCTTGTGGGTGGGGATTGGAGAGGATAGAAGAAAAGTAGTCAGCACGGCTTTGCCTTACAAGCCTAGTTGAGTTCTTTGAAAATGTGACTGAACACATTGACAAAGGAAGAGCGGTGGATGTGGTTTACATGGACTTCAAGGCATTTGATAAGGTCCCCCATGCAAGACTTCTTGAAAAGGTGAGAGGGCATGAGATCCAAGGGGCTATTGCCTTATGGATCCAGAACTGGCTCGCCTGCAGAAGGCAGAGAGTGGTTGTGGATGGGTGTTTTTCGGCATGGAGGTCGGTCACCAGTGGAGTGCCCCAGGGATCTGTTCTAGGACCCCTGCTGTTTGTCATTTTCATAAATGACCTAGACGTGGAAGTGGAGGGATGGGTTAGTAAGTTTGCCAACGACACGAAGGTTGGTGAAATTGTGGATAGTCTGGAGGAATGTCAGAAGTTGCAGCAAGACATAGATAGGATGCAAGACTGGGCGGAGAAGTAGCAGATGGACTTCAACGCGGATAAATGTGTAGTGGTCCATTTCGGCAGGTCCGATGGGATGAAGGAGTACAATATCAAGAGTAGGGCTCTTAGCAGCGTTGAGGAGCAGAAGGACCTTGGGGTCCAGGTCCATAGGACTCTTAAATCGGCCTCGGAGTGGAGGATGTGGTCAAGAAGGCATATGGTGAACATAAGAAATAGGAGCAGGAGTAGGCCATCCAGCCCTTCGAGCCTGCCCCGCCATTCAATAAGATCATGGCTGATCTGTCGTGGCTCAGTTCCACATTCCCGCCCTCTCCCCATAACCCTTAATCCCCTCGCTTATCAAAAACCCATCAATCCGCGTCTTAAAAATATTTAGCGAGGCAGCCTCCACCACCTCAATGGGCAGAGAATTCCAGAGATTCACCACCCTTTGAGTGAAGAAGTTCCTCCTCAACTCTGTTCTAAACCGCCCCCCCTTATAGTGGACAATACCATATCTGTGCTTTTTAGATAATTATAATAAAAATTATAAACAAATATTCACAGAAACAGGAGTAGGCCGTTCAGCCCGCTCCATGGTAGCACAGTGGTTAGCATTGCTGCTTCACAGCTTCAGGGTCCTGGATTCGATTCCCGACTTGGGTCACTGTCTGTGTGGACTTTGCACATTCTCATCATGTCTGCGTGGGTTTCCTCCCATAGTCCAAAGATGTGCGGGTCATGTTGATTGGCCACGCTAAGAAATTGCCCCTTAGTGTCCAGGGATGTGTAGGTTAGAGGGATTAGTGGGTATAATATGTATGGATATGGGAGTAGGGCCAGAGTGGGATTGTGTTCAGTGCAGACTCAATGAGCTGAAGGGCCTCTTTCTGCACTGTAGGGTTCTATGATTTCTATGATCATTCATCTTGACCATGGTGGATCACTAAATTCAATATCTTGACCCCACCCCCCCTTAACCATGGGCGATATCTAATTTCTTCTTAAAAATCAGACAACATTTTGGCCTCAACCACTGTGGTAGTGGACTCCACACATTCACTGCCCTCTGGGTGAAGAAATTTCTTCTCACCTCAGTTCTAAAAGATTTACCCCTTATCCTCTAACTATAACCTCCAGTTTCAGACTCACCCACCTTTGGGGACATTCTTTTCGAATCTATCCTGTCTAAAAGAAAATTACAGCACAGGAACAAGCCTGTAGATCCTTCAAGCCTGCATCGACCACGCTGCCCAACTGAACTAAAACCCCCATCCTTCCAGGAACCATATCCTTCCATTCCCATCCTATTAGTGTATTTGTCAAGACGCCCTTTAAAAGTCACTATTTTATCTGCAGCTAGAATTTTATAAGTTTCCAAGAGATCCCTCTTCACTCTTCTAAACTCCAGTGAATATAATCTTAACTGGCCTGCCAACCCAGGAATCAGCCTGATAAATCTTCCCTGCACCCTCCCTATAGCACAGGCATCTTTGCGTTCCCTATACTCAAATCCTCTCGTTATGAAGGCCAATAAACCATTTGCCGCCTTTATTGTCTGTGGTACTCATGCACTTACTCTCAGTGATTGCTACACGAGGACATCAAAGTCTCACTGAGTATCCACCTTTCAATTTACACCCATTCAAGTACCTGACTATTATTGCTACCCAAGTGGACAACCTCGTTATCAACATTATATTGCATCTGTCATGCATTTTATGCCCTCCCATTCAGCCTCCCCAAATCACTTTGAAGCATCCTCCTCAACTCCCTTCCCATCCAACTTGTATCACTGCAAATTTAGCTATAATACATTCAGTTACCTCTTCCAAATCACTGTGAACACTTAGGGTCCTAGCATAGATAACTGCTGAATCCAACTAGTCACTGCCTGCCAATCAGGAAAAAGGACCATTTATGCCAACTCTTCGCTGTCTATCTGCTAACCAGTTTTCCATCTATCTCAAGACATTACCTGCAATCTCATGCACTTTAACATATACCAATATAAATACTAGTTCCAAGGGACACACAACAGGAGCTTTATATAACAGTTATAAAGAAACCACATGAGGTATTTACTCCAGGCTTTTGGTCATCTGAGCTAAGTCCTGAAGGAGGAAAGCAAAGTAGTAAGCAATAGAGGAATACAGCCCAGGGAACTAAGGCAGTCATCAATGGTGCAGCAAATATAACTGGTGAAGAGTCAGAATAAAAACTAGCCTTCATTAATCGAGGGACTGAGTTTAGGAGTTGGGAGATAATGCTGCAACTTTATAAGACCCTTGTCAGACCCCACTTGGAGTACTGTGCGCAGTTCTGGTTGCCTCACTACAAGAAGGATGTGGAAGCTATTGAGAGGGTGCAGAGGAGATCTACAAGGATGTTGCCTGGATTGGGAGGCATGCCTTATGAGGATAGGTTGAGGGAGCTAGGTCTCTTCTCCCTGGAGAGACGAAGAT
Source organism: Carcharhinus amblyrhynchos (assembly GCF_965287045.1). NCBI lineage: Eukaryota > Metazoa > Chordata > Chondrichthyes > Carcharhiniformes > Carcharhinidae > Carcharhinus > Carcharhinus amblyrhynchos. The sequence continues at coordinate 50,123,828 of NC_137327.1, forward strand.
TGAGAGGCGACCTGATAGAGGTTTATAAGATGTTGAGAGGTAGAGATAGGGTGGATTCTCGGAGGCTATTTCCCAGGGCTGAAATGGTCACTACGAGAGGATACAGGTTTAAGGTGCTGGGGAGCAGGTACAGAGGAGATGTCAGGGGTAAGTTTTTCACTCAGAGGGTGGTGAGTGAGTGGAATCGGCTGCCGTCGGTGGTGTTAGAGGCGAACTCGCTGGGGTCTTTTAAGAGACTTCTGGATGAGTACATGGGATTTAATGGGATTGAGAATTATAGATAGGCCTGGTAGGTATGGGTATGATCGGCACAACTTGTGGGCCGAAGGGCCTGTTTGTGCTGTAGTGTTCTATGTTCTAAAAGCAATCAAATAAAATTAACAAATTTTAAATATATATGTATACACACACACACATACACCATCACTGTGTCAGGTTTTTTTTCAATAAAAGAGAAACAGACCCCAATTGTCTCACAATAACAGCTACGGCTCAGTTAATAGCATTCTCACCTCTGAACCAAAAGATTCAAGGTTGAAGTGTCACTCCAGGGCTTGCGTGCATAAGAACTAAGGCTGATACACCAGTGTGGTACTGAGACAGCATTGCACTCTCCGAAGTACCATCTTTCAGATAAGATTGAACCAAGATCCATCTGCCGGTTCAGATGGATGTAAAATATTTCATGGCATTATCTCAAAGAACAGGGAAGTTACCCTGCTTCCCGGCTAATATCATTCCCTCAAATCATTGTCACAATACAAAATTACCTAGTCAGTATCACATTGTTAACCACATTCATAAATGTTGGTGAGACATGTGATGTTAACACAACCAAAGCAGAATATACAATCAGATCTAAACTGCCCATTACAAACTGCCAAAGGCAGAACATATATTTACATAAGTTATAAGTACCCATCATTCTCAAACTATTTTTCCATGAAAGTAGAGGCCTGCAGGAAAGTTAGGTCTAACACCTTTTGCATGGATCTGCCATCATGAATGAACATTCAGCTCATTTTAACCCAAAAAAGCCTCCAGGGATAATGGGAAGTAATAAGGCTAACATACCTTCCTGTAACATTGCAAAATGTTTTGGCCATATTCCCCCTACAGATAAAAAAGGGAAAATAGTTGCATTTGTGCTTGGCATTTAGGGGGAGAGCAAAAATGAAACAAAAACAGAAAATGCTGGAAAATTTTAGCACGTTTGATAGCAGCTGTGTAACAAGATTACAGCCAACATTTCAAGTCCAGGTGACCCTTTGTCAGGGCTGAAGACAAAGAAAAAAGGATGAGATTTGTACTGTAAGGGTGGTGGGGGGCAGGGTACTGTAATTGATAGAGATGCAGTGACTGGGAATGTAAACAGCAGACCAAAGGTACAGTGTATCAAAGGACAACAAGCATATGGCAAATGGCCCTAGTGAGGTGGAGGGGTGGAGGTTAAACAAGATAGAAAGCAAGATTTTTAAGTGGACAAATGACACGCTGGAAGAAATGGAAATTTAAAATAATATATTGTAATAAAAATGACTAAGTGTTAGAGAAATTTCAAATAATTGACGATTTAGGATACTGATAAAACTACTAGTACTAAGTGAAATGACTCCAGATCAGACTTGCAGGCTAACAGAACTGTCTGCATAAAAACACATATAATCACGGTAAAAAATGTGAACAAGCAAGAGATTTGAACAAATATTCCTGATTTAAACATGTATTTTGGATTTTAAAGAATATTTTTAAAGTAATCTGTACACTTTAGCCAAAATGTAGAGATGCACTGCCCCACTCCAATGCCAGCATCTCTACAATTTAGCTGAAGTGTACAGATTACTTTAAACATACCATTTAAAATCCAGAAAACATGTTTAAAAGGGTATTTTTAAAATAACCTGTACACTTTAGCCAAAATGTAGAGATGCCAGCATTGGACTGGGGTAGTGCATCTCTACATTTTGCTACAGTGTACAGATTACCCTTTAAAATCCAAAATACATGTTTAAATCAGGAATTTTTGTTCAAATCTCTTGCTTGTTTAATTTTTTTTTCCTGTGATTATGTGTGTTTTTATGCAGGTAGTTCTCCTGTTAGCCTGCAAGTCTGATTTGGAGTGATTTTACTTAGTGCTAGTAGTTTTATCAGTGTCCTAAATCCTCAATTATTTGAAATTTCTCTAACACTTAGTAATTTTTATTACAATATACTATTATTTTAAATTTCCATTTCTTCCAGCATGTCATTTGTCCACTTCTTAAAAATCTTGCTTTCCATCTTGTTTAACCTCCACCCCTCCACACACCTGATGAAGGAACCCCGTTTCCGAAAGCTTGTGGGATTACTATCAAATAATCTGGTTGGACTTTAACCTGGTGTTGTGAGACTTCTTATCCACTTTAGCCAAAGACAGACTGATCCAGAGCACGATGGGATGAAAACAGTGCGACAAACCACATTCTTTCAAACAACGAAACCACAGAATGTATATATTCTTATCAGCATAAGTTATGGACAGTACGGGTTCCCAAAGTCAATCTGTGCTGATAAGACAGTGCTTCTCAGACATGGAAACATCAACTGTCTAACTCAACCACTGACGTAATTGAAATTTGGTGAGAACAGTACTTTGAACTCTACAGCTAAGTGACAGGGGGGAGAAGCATCTGGATTCTACGGACCAATGAAATCTCATGCCAGAGGATAGAATGTAATTGGCTAATGCATATGACAACTGTGAACAATGATCTGTACCAGTGATGAGTGGTTCATAACTAAGGAGAAGGCGGGAAAAGCGAACTTGCAAATGCTCAATTGTTCTGACGGATGTATTTTAACTTCAGAGTGGTACTCGAATGCTTGGGCCTTCCCTTCAGAGAATTGTCAGATTGCCCAATGCTATCGCTCCTAGCGATTGTTGGTCAAATAAAGATGCATCTTTAACCTGGATACTGACTTCACAAGTCTTTGTATTAGCTGAGTTTTGGCAATACCCAGTATCTAAAAAAACCCCACAAAACTAAGATAAAAAGAAATAAAATAAATGGAAGTGAAGCAGAGACTTCATGCTCTAAAGTTGTTGAACTCAGTGTCAAGTCCGGAAGGCTGTAAAATGCCTGATCGGAAGATGAGGTACTGTTCTCTTGTTTGCATTGGGCTTCACTGGACATTGCAACAGGCCAAAGACGGACATGCAGAGTAGAATGGTGTCTTGAAGATGCTGAGATTTTGTTTGACATTCTAGCATCACAGTATTTTGCTTTGAACAAAAATAAAAGATGGTTAGCATGTTGTTGCAACTAGTTGAGGACAGGTCCTTCTCCTCAGTTGACTGTCACCTCTTTGTTTAAAAGAGGTTACACTTGCCAATTCAAAGTGTTTACGTGTAGTGATGATAAAGAACTAGTCAGATGAATTTTTGAGCTTAACAATGGAACAAGTTATTTTCTTGCTAAACACTGACCTGGGCAAAATATAAAAAATACACATGCATATACAGAAATTACACAGGTAAATACAGATTACAGAGTAGAGGGAATCGATGTGGCTATATTACGGTGCACACAAATTAAAGGTGTTTACAGTTTGTCTGACTGCAGGTAGAATTTGAGGGTTTTTTTTCCTGAGTTGAGGTGAATTAAAGTTGTAACTTTACATTCGTCTTCTTTAAAGATGTTGTGAAATCAAATTCTTGTTAAATGTCCTCTGCAATGAAGATACAATCAAATTTATTAAATAAGACAGTAGAATAAAGTGGGAATGTCAGCAACATTAGATACTGGTGTAACAACGATGCAATGCTACTTGTACCAGATCTGAAAGGAAACAGAAGGACCACTTGTGTAGAGGTACTGAGATATCAACAGATGTACACAAAGATAGAAATGGGTTTTACAAACTACAGTCTGAAGTAGCTTTAAGCTAATCCTAAAGAACCCCATCTAAACTCTGAACACAGGATGAAGCATAATGCAGTGCTAGGTCTTTAAATTGGTGAGGGGGGAGGCCAATCCGAGGACACCCAGGTGCCCTTTCTAATCCCACCTCTCTGCATCCAGCCCATAGCTTACAGCACTTAAGGTGGAGATTCAGATACTTTTTTTAAAAAAGGCTAGAGTTTCTGTCTCCATCACCAACTCAGGCAGTGAATTTCAGACACCCATTACTGTCTGCGGGTGCTGGTTCATTTTGCAGGAAAAGTAACTTCATAACTCATGTCTGGCCCAGCCTTGTCAGAAGTTTCTTTTGGAAAGGAACATCAATACCCGATTCAGTTTTGGAAGAGATGGATTATTGTTCCACTATTGTTTAATAGATACTGGGTTGCGAGTGTCTGCCCCAAGGGGCAGAAAGAAGATGCACCTACACGAGTGAGTGATACTAAACTCAAAGCCTCTGCAACAGACACAAATTAGTGTCTAAAAAGGGGTCTGTAATTTCTGTGAAGAGGGAAATAGTTAACCTATCAGGTTGATGATCTGAAGGGGGCAGAGTGGGGAGAGGGAAGAAAGATCTGTGAAAGAGTGGAAAGTAGGAAACACTGAATGACAAAAGCGTTGTTGCTGCCAAGCAAAATGGAGGGTCATGGAACAAAAAACAAAAGTGGCTGGAGGAAGTGTGAATTGTATAATCATGCAAAAAAAGTGAATTCTCTCCACAGCTTTCTAGTATTTTCTGTTTTTATCTGCAGCATCCACAACACTTTACACCTGAGTACATAATTGTACATTAAAAGAAATTTTTGGTTTGATTTGTCACATGTATAAGTATACAGTGAAAAATATTGTGTTGCATGCTATACAAACAACACATACCTTTCATAGAGAAGGAGGGAGTGGAGAATGTAGTGTTACAGTCGAAGCTAGGGTGTAGAGCAAGATCAACTTAATGCAAGATCAACTAGGTCCATTCAAAAGTCTAATGGCAGCAGGGTGGAAGCTGCTTTTGAGTCGGTTGGTATGTGTCCTCACACTTTTGTATCTTTTTCCGACGGAACAAGGTGGAAGAGAGTATGTCATGAGTGCATGGGGTCCTTAATTACATTGACTGCTTTCCCATGGCAACAGGAAGTATAGACAAAGTCAATGGATGGGAGGCTGGTTAGTGTGATGGGCTTGGCTTCATTCACAAGCCTTTGTAGTTTCTTGTGGTCTTGGGCAAAGCAGGAGCCACACCAGACTGTGATACAACCAGAAAGAATGCTTTCTATGGTGCATCTGTAGAGATGGACAGAGACATTGCGGACATGCCAAATTTCCTTAGTCTTCTGAGAAAGTAGAGGCATTGGTGGGCTTTCTTAACAATAGTGTCAGCATGGGGGGAGCAGGGCAGGTTGTTGACATAGCAGAACAACTGGATGTTAATTGCATAATTGTAGATTGTTGGTTCATATCATACCTTATATTAAAATGTTAAACACTAGGCAAAATTATCCTTCTGTGGGTAGGAAGGGACAAGAATGCTAAATCTCAGTTTTCTCAAATATAGCCAGAAAACAGTAGCACAACAGAGGTATGTACATGGATATGGACATTGGTAACATTTTTATATCTTTTATAGTCTTTTAAAGATCTGAGCTTAGCAAAAAGCCAAAATAAGTCATTGCGGTCATTTTAAAATATTTTGAGCAATTATTTTAATTGTTTCTGTGCCATTTCCTACCTTCTTATTTTTATGACTTAAGCAGTTGCTTACTGATAATTTAACTACTTCCTGTAGTTGTATTGAAGCTACTCAATGTTATTCAGATTGGTTGTTAAGAGGGTCTTAGGCTCATAGTATCTTTCAGCACAGGTGAAGGCTATTCAGCCCAACATGTCTAATCTGGCTCCTTGAAGAAGTTTTTCAATTTAAATCCCACTTTAATCTGCCTTTAATATTTGAGCTACAATTTATAACACTTTTTTCTCCTCACAGACTTCGCAAGATTGTCAAAGTCACAGGTGACTAGACAAGGGTCTGATGTGTAGGATGAACAAATACTCCAAACTGCTACATCATTCTGCACAGGCAATGTAATTGAAACATTGTTATCACCTTTGGAAATATTTCTGACAAAAAGCTGTTGACAAGTTCCTGTGGATAATTTTCTTCTTCAGGCTAGTTTGAGGATTTATAAACAATTCATGCTGTTTGATTTATTTCCCTTCTACAATGAACCAATAAGTCAGGATGCCTGCACCAATACTGACTTGACATTTAAGTGAGGTCACAGGGTTCTGATCGCCAATGCTGTTAACTGTGATATTTGCTCTTCTGAGAAGATTTACATACAATATAGATGTCTTTTCACAAGATGAAACTCTTGCTGCAAATTTCAAAAAAGCATACACATCCAGTAGCCTCTAATGAATGCATGCATCTTTCAAGATTTAGAACAAATACCCTCACTGGGCAATGTTTCTGCAAAATGCCTCCAGGTAATTCATTGAACATTTGGCCAATTTACGCAAAATATCTAAATTTATTCATGACATTTCAAGGCAGATACTTCTTCTGAATGTTCAAAACAGAGCTTGCGTATCCTAGTAAAATATAATCCTATGATTTTTCCTAAAAGATTTTCACTACTATAGACATGGCACTTTGGACATTGCCTTCTCCACCAAGTGCTTCTTCCTGCTCTGCTTTATTTTATTCACTGATTGACAGGCTATTTGGCGAATGACTGCTCTTGCAGCAAGTTACCAAAACAGCATTCAGCAGTACCAATGGACAGCATCAGATTGTACTGGATTTCAGATATGCAAAGCAAAGTTAAGGAATCCGGACAGGTGGATGTTAGGAAAACATTGGAATAGGTTGGAATGCCATCTAAAGTCAGAAATATCTCATCCCTATCTTTATAAAATTTTGTTACTTTTGAGTGCCTCTGGGCTTTTATCTAAAATTTCCATTTTCCACTTCTGAAAAAGTCATTTACAAATTCCATGACTTTTCTGGCGTTTTCATGATCCGCTGGAACTCTGTCAAAACAGCCCCATCATCAAATTTATAATAAGCTGAAAAACAGGACAGAAAACCAAGTACAAAAAAGCATTGTGCCAGTTAAAACATTTACTGTGCTATATGCACTAGTTTGCATTTCTGGCAATGAGAAGGACAGAATCACTACAGTGCAGACGAAGGCCATTCAGCCCAAAGAGTCTTCCCCAACTCAGCATCTTACCAAGGTCATCCCCTCTATCCTATCCCGCTAACCCTACATGTTTACCATGGCCAATCCACTGAATCTGCGCATCTTTGGACTGTGGGATGAAACTGAGCACCCTTAGGAAACCCATGCAGATACAGGGAAAGCATGCAAACTCCACACAAACAGTGACCCAAGGCCAGAACTGAACTCGGATCCGTGGGGCTGAGAGGCAGCAGTGCTAACCACTGCACCGCCATGCTCTGAAGCTACAATATTACCAAAAACAGACTTTCTGGCCTTAGTTGAATCTTCATAATCATATTCATTTTTCTGTAACATTTGTAAAGAATGTGTCTTAAATTTAAAGTTTATTTATTCATGTCATAAGTAGGCTTACATTAACACTGCAATGAAGTTAGTGTGAAAATTCGCTAGTCACCACACTCCGGCGCCTGTTCATATACGCAGAGAGAATTCAGCATAGCCAAAGTACTAACCAGCACGTCTTTCGGACTGTGGGAGAAAATCAGAGCACCCAGAGGAAACCCACGCAGACATGGGGAGAAGGTGCAGACTCCACACAGACAGTGACCCAAGCTGGGACTCGAACCGGGGGTCCTGGTGCTGTGAGGCAGCAGTCTAATCACCATGCTGCCCGATGTTTATTAGTTTTCATTTATTTTCAAAGAGGGGTGTTTTTAAAAGGAATTATTTTTCCATTATCAGCTCTGGCTCAGTTTGACTAATGCAATACTTCAATTTAAACAATCCATTTCCCTGACATTATACTTCAGTCTCCATCTGATAAGAGGGGAATTCTGCTCACTAATTCCAAGGCAAGTTTCTGAATTCATTCACGGACAGAATGACTGGAAAATTGATGTTACTTGATTACACAGAATGAATGTTAAGGACATGAATAACTATGGATGTAAGCAACCACAACATTTGGTACAGCCATCCTCATCTATAAAGATGAATGTATTCAAAAAGGACTTTTTAAAAAGACTGATACATACAGGAATTGTCTAACACACAATTACATTTCTAATTGAAGATCTAAAATTTGATTTTTTTTTTAAGCAGCACAAATGTGGAAAAAATTCTGTCTGGGGATGAAGACATCAAATGGGTAAAAAGGGCCAACCTCTGGAGGTTATAGATCAAGTGTAGTATCGACATGCTGCGCTTGCTTGAAGTCATTAGGTTACATTTTAGCTTCATTTGAAGTAATTTGTAAAAGCGGCATCTCGGCCTTTTGGCTAAAATGTAAATGAGATCAAGCCTCAGAGGAGGAGCTATGCCTACTCCAATCAGCTTGGATCATGTAGATCAAGTCCAAGACAGGAGGCGAGAGCCCTGTCTCATCAGCTTGGATCAGGAATGTCTCAACTTGTTGGGACTCTAAATTGGACTTGATTTGACTGGATTGGAATAAAAAACAAATACCTTACTGCAATAGAATAGCTAGACATAACAATGAAAGAATAATAATTAAGGGGGGGTAGCTACAGGACGGATGTCAGGGGTAGGTTCTTTACCCAGCGGGTGGTGAGGGATTGGAATGCCCTGCCTGCTGCAGTTGTAAATGCGTCTAGTTTGGGGGCGTTTAAGAGATCTCTGGATAGGTTTATGGACGAAAAGGGATTGGTATAGGCTAGTGGGTCATTGTGTTTGTAACTGGTCGGCGCAACATCGTGGGCCGAAGGGCCTGTTCTGCGCTGTAATGTTCTATGTTCTATGTTCTATGTAATAATTGTGATTAGGAAATGATTGTCTTCTCCTCAAAAGACAAAATAAAAATCTCACCAAAAATGGTATTGTGTAACATTACAAAGCACTGCCCCAATGCTCCCCAAATTACACAATCAATCCACAAGTGAATTAAATTTGCTGACACTGACAATTCAACACCTGAATAGAAGGGAACATAGGCAATAAAGTATGAACAAGAAAGTTCATTCGTCCTTTCATGTCCTTTCTTTCGACATACCATGTCCATTCAATCTTCAGAGAAGTGTCTCTAAATATTCCCAGTTCTCCAACCACCTCACTTCCAAACCCCTGTTTCTTCAGAATCATAGAATAGTTATAACACAGGGGGCCATTCAGTTCTTGAGCCCTAGCCTCCTCCTCTGCAAGAGCAACTTAGCAAGTCCCACTCCCCAGCCCTTTCTCCAGAGCACTGCATTTTTTTCTCCTCTGATCTTACCCTCTTGAAAATCAAGATTGAGACTGCCTCCATCATTCTTACAAAAGGATCAAAAGTTCTCTGTGCCGAGTACTATCAAAATGCTAGATAAAAAATTCAAAACCACAGTATTTTCTGAAGTATGGATGACTATTGGTGGATAAAAATCTTTCAGAATTTTAAGCTCTTGCAGTATTTTTAATCTACTCGTGTTTGCAACTGCAGGATGTCAATTTTGAGCTTGGTTAGAATCAAGTGAAGCCTGACATTCAAAGACCGTAACCTGGAGCTTTTGAACAGGATGGAAGCAATGTACAAATGCATGCAGAAATATGGAGCCATATTCAGTAACTGAGTTGTATTTCATCCTATTACTAAGACTTAAACTTGCTATGACTGCATCTCCCTGCTAGAAGCAATCATTTAGTTCCCAATTTAACAAATACCAAACTAAATGGCTAGTTTGAAGAACTGCCATGGTAAGTATGGCAATTTTAATGTGTGATGATAATTAAGTGTACATGTACAAAATGTTTATAGATAATTAATCAAAGTAGATGATTCTTTAGTATGCCAATTCTTCCCTCCCTCAACAAGTGCGCGCATGCCCTTGTGTAGGAGGGCTGAATGGCACCCTTAACATAATAAAATACCATAATCACAAGAGTGAAATGAAACAAAAGTTGGCACAGATACTTGAGATATTAAGAGAGGTTAGGCAAAGAAATACACACAAATCACTGAAAGCAGGAACAAATATTTCAGGTTAATAAGGCCACAAAAAAGCAAAATATTGAGGTCCAATTCTAGAGTGGCAGGGGGTTCTGTTAAACTTTTATAGCATTTTGTTTACTTGTCACACGGAATACTATGAATAATTTTGGTCCATATTATGAACAGTTATGGAGGTACTCAAAAAGGTTAAAAACAGGTTCATTAGAATTAGAGGTGACACATATCAGCAAAGGCTAAATAGACTGGGACTCTTCTCTAGAATAGTGATCTGAATAAGGCTTTTTAAGATTTTGAGTTAGATAGTGTAGATGTTTCTCATTGCAACATGACCAGAAATAAGGACCATAAATGTAGGATAGCCACTGATAAATCCACTTGGTAATTCAGGAGAAACCTACTCAGCAGAGTGGTTAGAATGTGGAACTCATTACTACAAAGAAAGAGTGGTTGATGGGACTAGTCTACAACCATTTAAATGCAGCCTGGATAGTCACACAAGGGAGAAAGAAGAATATTTTGATGGGGTTAGATAAGGGTAGCAAAAAGGCCTACCTGCAGCATAAACGCTGGCATGTACCTGCTGGACCAAATCGCTTGTTTCTGCGTTTCAATATGAGATACTTGTGCTTCTTAATTACCATGATGTGGAGATGCCAACACTGGACTAGGCTAAACATAATAAGAAATCTCACAACACCAGGTTAAAGTCCAACAGGTTTATTTGGTAGCAAAAACCACGAGCTTTGGAGCGCTGCTCCTTTGTCAGGTGAGTGAAAGGAAGTGCTCTGAAAGCTAGTGGCATTTGCCACCAAATAAACCTGTTGGACTTTAATCTGCTGTTGTGAGACTTCTTACTGTCTTCTTAACTACCCACAAACCTGACCATTACATTTTAATTAAACTTGAACATTCAGTTATCAGTGAAACAATGTCCACAAATTAACAGCATCACCATTCCCTATGAAATGACAAACTCCTTGTACAGAAAGTTTGGGTGGGTGGGGGACCACTTTTCAACAAACCTTGAGTCTTCTTCACACATTGATTCCTGTCATTCAAACAAAAGCACATATGTTTGCTCTTGCTTTTAATAAACTAGTTATCTTATTCTGAAGAACTCTATCTTTAGTTCAAAGAATATCTAGGATACTGTGTGTGAAAGTTGTTGGTTTGCCACATCATGTGATTTCTGACATTCAACATCCTGTCACAGTTTTATCATCACATACAGAACTAGGGCAGTATTATCTAAACAACTCTATTCTGAAAAGGAATTCAGCTCTGCACCAGAATATTTTACGTTGTTCTTTGGCATTTACATAGGCAGTGGGGGAGAAAAACACAGCTGTAACATTAAGTGCAATATTGGGCTGCGACAAGCTAGGGAACAACAGCTCAAAGCTGCCCAAGGCAAGCAGTCACTGTGTTGCAAACTTTAGAATTTAGGAAAAAGCAAAAAAAAACTGCTGGAAATATGAAATAAAAGCTGAAAATACCTAGCTGGTAAGACAATAAAGGTTCATGATTGTTCAAAGGTCTGGAATAAGGCAGACACAACTATTTTTACGTAAGTACAAAGTTGGGTGCAGGGGAGGGGAAAGCAAAGAACAAAAGAGAAGCATTCCAATAGGATGGAAGGCAGGAGTAATTAAATGTCAATAAATCATCTTGCAGAGAATCGTAGTTCTTAATGGGACTATCACCCCAATGTAAAACATCAATTTTCCCCCAAAAATACATCACAATGTAGCAGCACCTTTAATGCAATAAAACATTCTAATTCATTTTACAGAGGTATCATTTAAAAAGACATTAAACCACAAAAGGCACAATTAAATCAAATGAACCAAAAACTTGGGTCAGAAAATAATGTTTTAGAAGGAAAGCAAGGGAGAGGGATAGTGAGGTTCTTGGAGGGAATTTGGAGAATTAACACAGCAAACTACCAGAAGCTCAAGGCCACAACCAGTGGAAATATTCAGCAAAAATCGCTCAATCTATATTTGGTCTTCCCACTGTAGAGACTGCATCATGAGCAGTGAATACAGTATGCTGAATTGAAAAAAGTACAAACAGTTGTTTTATCTGGAAGAGGTGCTTGATGAGAAGGGAGGCAATGAAGATCAAGTGATACATCTTATTCGGTATGGTAGCACAGTGGTTAGCACTGCTGCTTCATAGCGCCAGGGATCCGGGTTCAATTCCCAGCTTGGGTTACTGTCTGTGCAGAGTCTGCACATTCTCCTCGCGTCTACGCGAGTTTCCACTGGGGTGCTCTGGTTTCCTCCCACAGTTTGAAAGACGCACTTGTTAAGTGCATTGGCCATGCTAAATTCTCCCTCAGTGTACCCAAACAGGCGCCAGAGTGTGGCGACTAGGAGATTTTCATTGCAGAGTTAATGTAAGCCTATGTGTGACACTAATAAAAGAAACTGCTAGAAGATGCAGCATGTGTTGGAACAATTGAGCAGGGCATCGCTGAGGGACTGGCCCCTTAGGAATGCTGAACCCATGCTTCACACTGGAGGTGGCAGAAATGGCAGAGGATGATTCAGTGAATATGCGTACTACTGGGACAGAAGGAGGGACGTATCTGAAAGGGGTGGGGGAAGGACAGCCAGAGTTTAAAAGTGATGGAAAGAAGATGGTTGCATCCTTTACAAAAATATATTTTGCATTGTTAAAGCATCATTGATGGAGGGAGAATTTCTATAGGGGGTTCTTCCAACTCTGGCTTGCTTTGGGGCAAGTCTCAAAGCAAACCCAGAAATACAATGAAACCCATTTACGACACCATCCAGGGGCTTACAGCCCTCTTCATTCAAAGTTAGGGCCCACGGTCTAGAGAACTCTACAGAAATTCAGCCATGGTTTGCACATTAAAACTGCACAAAATAGAATTGAGGATTGAAAGATAATCTCCAACTCTGCCCCAAAGTTGAATATTAAGGGGGAGAGAGTTACTCAATATGATTTGCAATGAAGTAAACATGATTTAAACAGTTAGGGTAAAGAAATATACATTTGTTTCAAGCCAAGGTCATTTTATGAAATAAAATAAATTAATAAATAATTCACCTCTAATGGTTGTACAAAGCACAGCTGCTCAGAGTTTGCTGCTAACTTACACTGTGACAAAGACACACATCAGTTGTTTACATATAATCTGTTTATCTTGCGCATGTTTGATGGATACCTTGTCACTTGAGGGACAAAAACTTAACTTGTGTATCCTTCTGGAAGGGATACACTGACAGAACAAGCTAAGAGTTCAGTATTCCACATGCTCATTCACGAAAAAAAGCATCACCTGAAAGTTGAATTGCAATAATTCACGATTGCACAGTGCTATACATGTATTCACAATTTTAATAATTCACTTGTTAAGCTACACTTTGTACTCACACTACACTCTGCATGACCTTAGTCAACGGTTTTGTTGCATTAAAAAGCACAAGGAAATAATGTTTGCGTGGGTGACAAACCACTTGAGCAACAGCATAGCAAGCAGGGCCTTTGCAAACAATTTTCACAGACTCTTCATCAAAATCACCTTGATCCATTCGCAACTTACCATTCATTCACACTTCCAATTCCTTTCTGATGCAACTGTTGACTGCTCTATGGATCAATGGTTGTATACGATAAGCGCAAAGGACAACTATTTTATGAAGTCAAAGTTGGACAATATTAACGGAATTGGATGCATACACAATAATTACAGAACCGGATTTGTATTCAAGTTAACCTTGCTATTGGTGATCATTGTTAGTGCTCAAGTATTGCTTAATTAGATTAAGTGTATCACTATTTTAAAATGAGCAAGTGATACAAATCTAGTATACGTAACACAATACTATATAAAATGCATGTCATTGCACAGAAACTAATCAGTGTACTATTATAAATAGCATCTATTCAGGAGTTAACATTGACCAGAAACTTAACTGGGCCAGCTTCAAGAACAGGTTAGAGGGGAGTCCTGCAGCGCATTACTCCCTACCTCCCCAAAGCCTTTTCACCATCTATAAGGCATTAGGCAGACATGTGTGATGGAATACTCCCTACATGTCTGACATGTGCAGCTTCAATAACACTCAAGAAGCTTGACACCATCCAAAAAAAAAAGCAACCTCCTTGGTTGACACCCAATCCATCACTGCAAACATTCATCTTCCCTCCATCATTGATGCAGTAGCAACTTCAGCACTACCATCTATTAGACATATTGCACCAAGGCTCCTTTTGACAGTAGTTTCCAAACCTGAAACCTCCATCACCTAGAACAAGGACTGCAGACACATAGAAACACCACCACTACCTGCATGTTTCCCTCCATGTTTTACATTATCTTGAATTTGAACTATATTGCCCTTCCTCCACTGTTACTGGGTCAAAATTTTGGAATTACTTCCTTAACCAGATCTATAACCACATGGATTGCAGGGGCTTAAAAAGGGAGTTCAGATCCCCTTGGGCAATTAGGGATGGACAATATAAAATGCAAATGTCTTCCTGCACTTAGTATTTAATACAGTATCTTAAGGACATTTAATATAGTATTCTAAACAACTTTGAAATACGGTAGGTATAGTATTATACAATATTTAACAGTGCTATACATTTATGCTTCATGTCATACTCTATAGATCTGCTTAGTTAGTATTGTGTTATACTATGGCAGAGACTAAATATGTGGTCATGTTCAACACACTATTGCTGCTGGTACAACACTCTAAATATACACTTGATATTGTTCAATATGAAACACAGTAGCGTATATGAAATCAGAGAATGCCTTAACAAATAACACTCCTTCCAAACATCCAGAACATTATCTTTCAATCTTTGTCCAGAGCCAGCAACATGACAAGTGCTTAAACGCAAGAAAATGGTGAATACCATTGCCAATGAGCTGCTGAATGTGCTATTACAATTATTTATACATGACCTTTAACATAATGAAACATCCAAAGGCCCTTCACAAGAGCATTATAAAACAAAGTATGACACCAAGCCATGTAAGGAAATGTTAGGTCACAAACAAAAACTTGGTCAAAGAGGATTGGCTTAAAGAAGGAAAGCAAGGTTGGGAGGAGAGAGATGGTAGGGGGCAATTCCACTGCTTGGGGCCTAAGCATCTGAAGGCATGCCGATCAATGCTGCACAATTATAATTGGGAATATACAAGAGCAAAGCACTAAAACAGAGTGTGCTCATACACAACACGATCTGAACAACATTCAGGGATTGGACTGATAAGTGACAAATAATGTCCACATTACACAAATGCCTGGCAATAACTATCTCCAACAAGAGACAATCCAATCATATCCCTGTGACATTTAATTCCAGAAAGGAGGACTGCATTGAAATAGTCAAGTCTAGAGATAACTTCATACATGAACGGAGGTTTCAGCAGCAGCAGCAAATGAGCATTTATTCGTCACAAGTGAGGTTTACATTAACACTGCAATGAAGTGATTGTGTAATTCCCCTAGTTGCCATGCCTGTTCAGAGAGACAGGAGATGAGTCAAGCGCTTTTACAAACATGGAAATTGACTGTCTTACTAATGGCATAAATCAGAGTTCAGCAGCTCAACTTGGGGTCAGTTGACTGGGAGGGGGAATGGAGCTGGTAGTTCGGGAAGAGAGTTTGGAATGGGGACCAAAAACAATGCCTTTAGTCTTGCCAATATTTATTTGGGGAAACTTACTGCTCATCCAGTATAGGACGTCTGATAATCAATCTGATAATTTAGTGACAGTAGAGGAGATGAGAGAGGTGGTGGTGAAGTGGAGCTGAATGTCATTAACATACATGTGAAAACTAACACTTTGATTTTGTCAAGGGACAGCATATAATCAAGCAATAAGAGGGAGCCTAGGATGGATCTTTGAGGGAGAGAGCTAACAGCTTGGTGTAGGAAGAAGAGCCATTGCAAGCAATTCCCTGGCTGCAATTAGACAGATAATAGAACCAGGAGAAAAAAGTCGGTCCCAGCTGGGCAACAGTGGAAAAGCACTGGAGTGTCTGACAGTGTCAAAAGCTGCAGACAGGTCGAGAAGCACAAGGAGGATGTTTACTTTTGTCACAGTCACAATGGTGCACATCCTCACTTAAATCTTCCAACATCTGGAACTGTGCTGGATGTTTAGGTTGTACACAAGACTAAATAATTGAACACACAGGAATAATGGTGTAAATAGCTACTAATTAAAATGATTATCTGAACCTCTTGTTTAATTTCAATGAAAAGTCTCAAGGCAGTGAGGACAGTGGAGGGAGTGCAGAGGAGGTTTACTAGGCTGATACCGGAGTTGAGGGGATTGAGCTATGAGGAGAGGCTGAATAAACTAGGCTTGTACTCGTTAGAGTTTAGAAGAATGAGGGGAGATCTCATTGAGACGTATAAGATGATGAATGGGATGGATAGGATAGAGGTGGAGAGACTCTTCCCGCTCAAAAAAGACAGTAGGACTAGGGGGCACAGCCTCAAGATAAAGGGGAGGCGGTTTAGAACGGAGTTGAGGAGGAACTTCTTCACTCAAAGGGTGGTGAATCTCTGGAATTCTCTGCCCGTTGAAGTGGTGGAGGCTGCCTCGCTAAATATTTTTAAGAAGCGGGTTGATGGGTTCTTGATAAGAGAGGGGATTAAGGGTTACGGGGAGAGGGCGGGAAAGTGGAACTGAGCCACGACAGATCAGCCATGATCTTATTGAATGGCGGGGCAGGCTCGAAGGGCTAGATGGCCTACTCCTGCTCCTATTTCTTATGTTCTTATGTTCTTACATGCTTGGCAAGGTCAATTCAAGAACAATAATTCATGCTCTGGATACAGCCATCTCTTATGAATGTTGATTGGCCCATCGTTTTCCGTCAAGTGCAAGTTCAGAATGCTTAACTGAACTGCTGAACCCGTTTTGGTTAACTTATCAACTTCCATTAACAGCCGTGTTCAGAATGTTCAGCTGAACCCTGACTTATCATTTCCATTTTCGAATTGCATTTGATTATGAATTTGACCAATATCAAATATTGTAAGACAAATATCTATTGGGTATGGTATTGAAGTTGCATGGGCCACAACAACAGAACGGTCACAGATTGGCGCAGTAACTGATATGTGGAAGAGATAAAGAGAAGCAATTGACTTACGCCAGGGCTGTGGTAAAGAGTAACAATGGGTTTCTGTCTGGGACATGGACAAAAAGCAGCAACTGATGTGTGTCTGAGCTGCAGTGGAGAGCAACAACTGATTTATGTCTGGGATGGTGGTAGAGGACAAGCAGCCAATAAAATCAACCTCAGGTTAATTCCTCACAATAAATGGCTCCTCCTGGGTGTGTATGTGTGAGTTCCATCAGGAACAACAGAAGGCTTAGAATTACACATTCTCATGTCCAAATTCAGTTACAGGATTGTCACTGGTATATTCTGAAACTGAATGGTGTATCTTTTATTGAAACATTTGTTTGCTTTCCTAAAAAAAATACTTGATCGATCAAATCACTTCAGAAAAAATTATGGAATCATATCAGCTTGAGAGAATTAACTCAAATGGTAGCGCACTTGCGTAGCATGCGACAGGTAGTGGGATCGATGCCCATATTCACCACTTTGATTAGAGGTGGCACAGTAGCAAGCACTGCTGTCTCAGAACTCTACAGACCTGGAGTTTGCACATTCTCCCAGTATCTGCATGTGTTTCCTCCAGGTGCTCCAGTTTCCTCCCACAGTCCAAAGGTGCAGGTCAGGTGCATTGGCCATGCTAAAATGCCCCTGTGATGCATAGTTAGAGGGATTAGCACGGTAATTATGTGGGATTACAGGGATAGGCCCCAGAAGGGATTGTTGTTGGAGCTGGATGGCATTGTAGGGATTCTATACCAAGTTCTGTCATTATATCCCCCCACTTTCCATCCTATCATAGGCACTTTATTCAGTTCATTCCCTGATCTGTACTTATTTAAAACCAGTTAAAGATCATCAACGTGATACATTGACTTAATTTCTCCCGTCACAAAATGTTGCTGGATCTACACAGCATTTTCTGCTTATTCTAGTTTTACTTAAGCTTGCCCTATTAAGTTCAAAGGCAGCATCTAAGTAAAATCATCAAAAACAGCAAGCAACCCAAAGGATACAGAATTTTACCTGGATAAAGTAAATCTACCGTAAAACAAATTAAACTGAGTGACAAACAGCATTCCACAATGATTGTATACAGAGAATGCAAAAAAGCTCTACTCTAATGTAATGTTCACATACATTCTATTGCACTTCCTTAAGAAACAAGTATAGCAGCAAAATGTCAGTTGTCACAATGTTAGTTCTACAATGCTCTCAACTGCAATGCAATGTTGTTCCATTAAATGTACTAGAAGCAGCACTGGAACAGTGGTCCAATGTGTTACAAAGTGAGATTTAAAAACATATTAGGTACAACAGGCATTTTACATTGCCCGAGAACAAATTGTATAGTACTATAAAGTGACATAAAACACGATATAGTATTGCACTACACTGTCAACAATCTGTAACTCTGGAAACTGCAGTCATTGATCGAGATCATTTCAACCATCAAGTCTTAAATTTGACTTTATTACAGGCCATTCAGCCCATCAAGTTAGGTCTGCTATTCAATGAGACCATGACTGATTTGATGTAATAATCCTCAACTTCACTTTTCCACCTTTTCCCCATAATTATCAATTCCCTTACTGATTAAAAATCTGTCCATCTCAGCTTTAAGCATACTTAACCCAGCCTCTACAACTCTCTGCAGTAAAGGGTAAGACAAGGTAATGCAGATCACATGGAGGAATAGAAAGGTTTAAAATTGAGTTGGGGTATGCAGAGGGGTATGTAGTGTAAGTCATTGTGAAGAAGGGTGATGGGAGTACAGCTAACTGCAGGATGGAATACATACAATGGAATCTTCAGCAAATTAGAGTTTAAGTTAGAGTGGAGGATATGAAGCTGGCAACGAGTGGGTTCAGCTGTTGAGAAAAAATTTCAGAGACAAGTGACTGATGTAGTGGTAAAGGAGCAAAATGTTTCAGAGTTGGAAATAAGCAATGTAAATGATAGAAATGACTCAGGGTTAAAACTTAGCTTGTTCAAAGAGGATGACTAGATAACAAGCACTTTGGTTCAGGTAGAAAGAGTGACCAGGGAGGGTAATAGCTTGAGTTGTAATGGAGATGTTTGTGACAATGATCAAAAGATGATGCTTCAGTCTTCCAAATATTGAGCTGAAGCAGGCCACAAGTTAAATAGGACTTGTTGCCAGATAAGCAGCCTGATGGCATTGGGGCAGTGGAGGATCAAGCGCTTGGTATGACCAGTATACAAACAAAAGTTGACCCCATGCTGGAATAACTAACATATTTACTGAACAACTTAGTGTACAATCTGGGCTTAAAAACAGCAAACGCTGGAAAAACTCAGTAGGTCATGCAGCATTAGTGGAGAGAGAAAAACAAAGTTAATGTCTCAGGACAACGATTTTTCATCAGAACTATTCTGACACCCATCCATTTTGCTTGTGCAAAATAATTTTAGGCCTTTTTTTAAATTAATTCATGGAGGATCTGAGCATCCCTCATGCAAAGCCAGCATTTGTAAACCATTCCTAATTGCCCTCAAGGTGGTGGTGCTGTGCACCTACTTGAACCACAGCAATCCTCATAGTAATGCTACACCCACAGTGCTACTGGGGAGTTCCAGTATTTTGACCCAGTATCAGTGAAGGAACAGCAATACAATTCCAAGTTAGGATGGTGTGGGGTTTGGAGGGGAACTTGCAAGTATTGGTGTTTCCATGGGTCTGCTATCCTTGTCCTTCTAGGTGGTGAAGATCATGTGTTTGGAGGGTGCTGTTAAAAGGAGCCTTAGGGAGTTGCTGCAGTACATTTGTATATGATAAGTAGTGCTGCCACTGTGCATCAGTGGCAGAACAGGGTGTATGTTTATGGTGGTGGATATGGTTCCAAACAAGCTTCTTTTTCTTGGATGGCGTTGCATTTGAGTGTTGTTAGAGCTGCACTCATCCAGGCAAGTGGGGAGTATTCCATCACAAGCCTGACTTGCGCCTTGTAGATGATAGCAACGCTTTGGGGAGTTGGAAGTTGTGTTGCTCATCACAGAATTCCCAGCTCTGATGTGCTCCTGTAGTCTCAGTAGTTACATGGCAGGTCCAGTTGAGATTCTAGTCCATGTAACCCCAGGATGTTGATGGTGGGGGATTCGATGATGATAATGCCAATCATTAGATTCGCACTTAAAGGACAATGGTCATTGCTTGGATACTTATGGTGCAAATATTACTTGTTGTTTATCAGCCCAAACCTGAATGGTGTCCAGAACTGCTTTATCATTAAATCGTTGAGAATTGTGCAGAACACCACGCAGTCATCAGTGCATATCTTCAAATCTGGCCTAACGACGGAGGGAAGATCATTTATGAAGGTGTTGAAGCAGTTAGGCCCAGGGCACTGTCCTGAGGAACACTAGCAGTGACATCTTGGCACTGAGATGACAATCATCTTCCCTTAAGCTAGTTGGATTCCAACAAGTGAAGGATTAGATATGAAAGTACAAAACCGGAGCAAAACTAGGTCATTCAGCTCATCAAGCCTGCTCCACCATTCAAAAAGATCAAGGCTAATCTGTTTGTGCTGAGTTTCACATCAACCCCTGACAATCTTAGATTCTCTTGCCCTTGATTTCCTGATTCCCACTGAATTGAATTCTCCTTCAGCTCCAAGATGCCACACTTTGTCAAATGCTGCCTTGATGTCAAAGGCAGTCACTTTCACCTCTACAGTTCAGCTCTTTTGGCCATGCTCGGACCAAGACTGTAATAAGATCTGGAGTCGAATGGTCCTGGCAGAACCTAAACTGAGCATCAATGAGATTATTACTACTTGACAACACTCATTCATCACTTGCTCGTGAATGTGAGTAGACTGGTAGGTAGTAATCATGGGGAGATGCCAGCATTGGACTGGGGTAAACACAGTAAGAGGTCTCATAACACCAGATTAAAGTCCAACAGGTTTATTTGGTAGCACAAGCTGTTGTGAGGCTTCTTATTGGGTAGTAATCAGCCAGATTGGACTTGTCCTACCTTTTGCAGATAGGACATATTTGGGTAATTTTCCTAATTTTGGGGTAAATGCTGGCTTTATAACTGTATTAAAATAGGTTGGCTTAGTGTGCATAGTTCTGAAGCACAAGTCTTCAGTATTACAGTTTGAAATTGTTAGGGCTATGTCTTTTGCTGTATCCTCTGCCTTTAGCCATTTCTTGGTATCATGTGGAGTAAATTGAATTGGCTGAAAATCAGGTTCTGCGATGCTTGGATCTCAGGAGGCCAAGGTGAATCATCCACTCAACACTTCTGGTTGGAGATGATTATCAATGATTTCCAAGAATGACAAACTTATAAATTAAAGATACAGCTTGTTTTTAAAAGTAAGATGTGTCAAGATAGTTCATTCAAACCAGAATGAGCAATTGCTTTTCATTCCTGATGTGTGACACTTAGCAGATCTGAAAAAGTATTAACTAAATTATTCAATATCTTGAAGAAAACACAAACTACTTGCTACATTATACAACTGAAGGTAGCCACTGAGGCAAACATGCTTGTGGTCCATGATACAACATGGAATCATAAAACAGTTGCAGCATAGGAGGCCATTCAGCCCATTATGTCTGTATCCCACTCCCTTTGCCTTTTCCCCTGTAGCCCTACAAATTTTTTCCAGACAATTATTCAATTATTTTATGGAAGCTATGATCGGGCCTGCATTTGCCATACATTCAAGCAGTGAATTCCAGATTCTATCCACTCACTGCACAAAAAATTCTTTCTCATGTCACTGCTGTTTCTGTCTTCACTCCCTTTGCATCTTCAATCTTCAGATTTTTGGTAACACCAGTATCAGCAGCAACTTCACTATCATTTCTCTTGTATCCAAGTAATTAATATAAACGCAAAGCAAAAAAGTCATATCACTACAGATCCCTGGAATAATTGTTACCAACAATCCGCCATCCCAAAAAAACAAATTTACTTCTGTTCTCTGCCCTCAAGTTACCTGTCCTCTGTTGGGTCCACATTTCCTTTCACAGCATGTGTCTCAATTTCTTTTGAATCGATTATGTGGCAATGTATGAAACACCTGCTAAAAATCTATATATACAGAACACTGCATTCCTTTTGGTTACATTTGAGTTCCTTGAAAAAAAATTCAATTCAGTTAGTCAAGCACAACTTGCCATTTACAATCTATATGTCTAAACCACATTAATCTGTCCATTTCAACAGGTTCACTAATTTCAACCTATATTCTGAGCTCCAGAAATTTAAAATAGGGCAAGACTAACTAACCTGATATTTGCTAGTTTATCCCTTTTCCATTTCTTCAAAAGGATGTAAAATAAAACATTCAATTAAGAAGTTGTCAAATTTAATAATTTTTTAAAATTTCTCTGCTCCAAATGTTTAGTTTTAAAAAATGATAACCAAACCTATATTATAATTTCTGCAATGTACACAAGTCATGTACATTCAATTAGCAATTTTATTGAATAATATGGTAAGCACAAGATCCAGCTTCTTTAATGAATGAAAATATAGAAAGACATAATAACTCTTCATTCTAACTTCTTCCTTTTTCCATTACAACAGCTTGGTAATTGAAAAACAAAAACCTCATTAGAGCTGCTTTGGGCTGGTACCAAATCAGTAATCCAAGTCTCTGGAAATCTACCAAAGGCTTGTGATAAAAGAATTTCCAATTTAGCAACTTGGGGGTGAAAATATAGCAATCTGTTTGGCATTCTGATAACAAAAGTGGTCAATCACTGCTCTTTAGACCCCATTCACATTCCTGTACCATCTGGCCAACAGTAATGAGGATGGCTACTTTCTAAAGCCCTGTGCAACAGCAGGCATGATTTTACTATGAAAGAAGCCAAATGCACATCAGTATGTTGCACAGCAGAGTTCAAAGCTCAAGCAAATGTCTCATGTTGTTACTGTTTGACAAAGATTTTTCAGAATTTCATTAACCTACAACAAAAGGGATCACTTCCACTTTCATCAAATCATAGAAATTCCAGAGTTCTCAGCTTACTGTGTTACAATCTGCTGCTATAATTGTAATCTACACACTCTTAACAATACAAGAGATCCTTTCCATTTTACACTTTCTGCCCAGTGTCAGATGCTACATGACTAACACTGCATGGCCTTTGCTCCCAATTTGTAAGCACCATTTCATCTAGTCACACTGATGCAAGAATCATTAATTAATAAAATACAAAAAAAATCTATTCATACAAATACTAATGAAGTATACATATGGGAAGTTTTATTGATTTTGTCCCTACCACAGTTGGACAGTGGTTAACACCATTGCCTCACAGTGCCAAGGACCCAGATTTGATTCCCAGCTTAGGTTACTGTCAGGGAGTCTGCACGTTCCCTAAGTCTACTGGGTTTCCTCCAAGTGCTCCAGTTTCCTCCCACAGTCCAAAAGACATGCTGGTTAGGTGCACTGGTCGTGCTAAATTCTCCCCCAGTGTACCCAAACAGGTGCTGGAATGTGGCGACTAGAAGATTTTTCACAGTAACTTCATTGCAGTGTTAATGTAAGCCTGCTTGTCATACTAATAAATGAACTTAAACCAATGCTTCATGGTTATTACCATTTTTCTACCACCATGAAAGTGCATAGCCTGAAATAAGACAACAGATCTTCATTCTGGAACTCCTTTTTTCACTAGAGAAACAAGAGCGGAGGTATTAAATTGTTATGAATGGGTTTGATTGGGTAGACATAGAGAAGCTGCTGCTGCTTTTGGGAGAGTCCTAAACTAGGGATCATAGTTATAAGAAAGTACTTGACTAGTACGCATCCAGCTCGCGAGGAAGGATCTGGTTTCAGAGAGTGAGGGCAGTTATAAGAAAGTCATCAATATATCCAATAAGAAATTTGAAAGAAACTAGTGTGCTTAGAATGTGGAACCTGCTTCCACACAGAGTAGTTGAGGCAAACAACATACATGCATCTAAGGCAAATACATAGGTACAAGGGAGAAGGGAATAGAAGGATATGTGGATAGAGTTAGAATCTGTAGGATGGGAGAAGACCCATGTGGAACACAAACACCAAATGGTCTATTTCTGTGCTATAAATCCTATTATAATATGTAATCTTATGTGCTGTGCAAAATAATTTAAATGTGTACAATAAAAGAAAAGGCATACAATTGGGATTGACAGTACAGTTACTTTTAACATTAAACACCCAAACTATATTTTCCAAAACATTCACAGAGAATCCATTCCAAATCTTTTCAAATTTCAAAATGAAAAACAAATGCTTTGAGCATTCTGTAACGAAGTATGGCATTCTAGATGGGCTGCAAAATTCAGATTTACTTATTTAGTTTTCAGTTTCCAGAACATTGCTTGCAGGCAGTCCAGGGTCAGTTTTGCAGTTCTGATGTTTACTGCAATATTTCCTTACATGCAAAAAGAGCTCACCCACCCAACAACATAATACCCAAATTGCAGAGCAATACTTTACAAGTCAAGGCAACAATATTAGACACCTAATGACACTGAAAGATATACACTACACACTTAAGATGCAAGTCATTGTTGTTTCCCACACAACTAAAACCCAATGCATTTCCAATTACTTAAGTAGGTAATTACATAGATTTTTTTTCTGTAGCTTCTATTGCAGATCTGCAGTCTTTGCTCTTCTCCATTCTAAAAACCTTCCTTCTTACACTTGGTTAATTAGAACATAGAACATAACAGCGCAGTACAGAACATTCGGCCCTCAATGTTGCACTGACCAGTGGAACGAATCTAATGACCCTCTAACCTAAACTATTCCAATGTTATCCATATGCCTATCCACTGACCATTTGAATGCCCTTAAAGTTGGCAAGTCCGCAACTGCTGCAGGCAGGGCATTCCACGCCCTTACTACCCTCTCAGTAAAAACTTACCTCTGGCATCCATCCTATAATTACCACCCCTCAATTTAAAGCTATGTCTCCTCGTGTTAGCCATCACCATCCATTGTATAAAAAGATCATTTATTTTCTTTCTACCATCACTGTGTACACATGTATTTGCAGTTGTTACAGTATCCATGAAGGTGTCCAATATCTAAACAAGTGGTTAACAGCAATTGGCCTATCTAACTTCTGCTGTGATATGCAAGGTCAGCATGCTAGTGCCACAAAAATTACCTCCAACATCAATATAAATAAGAGCCCTCCATAACAACATTGAAAAAAACCCAAAAATCTTTTTTCTTTTACTTAATAGCTTAAGCTTTCTATAAAGATGACTATTTCTTCCCTGCCACTCATAACACACAGTTGTTATTTTTACATTTAGTTTGCATTTAGCTGCCTAGTTTGTCACAATAGAATCCGGCTTCTGGATTTCTACAGAGGTTGTTCTTCAAAAGCAAAACTTGCATTTATATAGTGCTCCAAGACCACCAGCTGTCTCAGAGTGCTTTGTCATCAGTTAAGTACTTTTTGAACAACAGTCACTTATGTCAGAAATGCAAGAACCAATTTGAATACAAGCCCACCCCTTCTCTTCCCAACTGGAATCTGATAATGACGCAGATAATCAACATCAGATTTAGGGATTAATATTCTCCAGGCCATCAGGGATAACTCTTCTGCTCTTCTTCAGAATAGAGCCTTGAGATATTTTCTGTCTACCTGAGAAGGCACCTGACTCCCAGTTTAACACCTCTTTCAAAAGAACACACCTCCAACAGTGCAGTAGTCCTTCAGTCCTGCACAGCAGTGTTAACTTTGACCTCTTTTGTCAAGTTCTGGGGTGAGGTGTGAATTCAGAATGTGTAACTCAAGAATAGAGAACACTGTCAACTGAGCTGCCTTCATGCACTCCTTCCACACAATTCCCACAAGGAACCTGAACTCCTGGGCCTTTAACTGCCTGGTTGCCATGTATCATGGTGCAGTCTGTGCTTCATTGTAATTCTTACCCAGTTTTTGTGGAACAATGACTTACGTTGGAAGTTGTCAGCATCTGCTAGAAATTCCAGGGGCCAGCTGAAGTGAAATTTCCCAATCAGGCCCCAGGCTCCAGACAGAAGGGCAGGCATATGTAGGAAAACTTCTGACATGCATTTCTAACATTAAGCAACCAACAATTTGGATATGCTCAATAATTTCTTTATTTCACAATTGCAGAATATAAATTACATTTGTCTCCACAGAGACTAGAGAAACTGGGATTATTTAATCTAGAGCAGTGATGGGCAGCCTGCGGCCCACGTACCACAAGGCCCATCAAGGCTTCAAGTGCGGCCCACACGACATTGTTAACAGTTGCCCACGTGCAAAGTTGCCACATTCCACTGGTTTCCATCCGTGTGACTTTTTTCCCAGTGGTATGACAGAAATGACATGCACGTAAAGCAAAGTGAGGTGATTACACACAGTGTTGACAGTGAAAGCCATGCACTCCATCTGTGTCTATTCAAACATTAATACTTCTTTGCTTTTACCACTTGTTGACAGTTCTATTGCTATATGATTATGCATTTTCTACAACTTATGAAATGTTTGGTGTATATTGAAAGTATTCAATCTTACTCAAAAGTCAGAGTTGGTGAACAATCTTATGGCCCACTCACTAGTCTAGGTCACCTATCACTGCCCTAGAGCACAGGGAGTTATGGGAAGATTTGACAGAGTGTCCAAAATTATATGGCGTTTTGAACAGCAAACAGCATGAAACAGTTTTCATTGGCTGAACATTTGGCAACCAGAGGACACATGTTTAAAATAATTGGCAAAAAAGTCAGAGGCAAGATTAGAAGAATTTAATTTTAGTAAATTTAGTTTTACAAACACAGCCCTCTGGAATTCAGTGCTTGAAAGACAGGTGGAAGGAAATTCAATCATAAAATTTCAAAAGAGAATTAGAAGCACACTGGAAAAGGAAAAGTTTGCAGGGCTGTGAGGAAATAACAGGACAGCACATTTTTCATAGATGGATCGAATGATCTGCTTATATGCTGTAAGATTCTTTGATTCTGCGATAACTTAAGTATGGATTCAGTTTATTTCAGCTTTATATGTTTACCTGTGCAAAAGGAATTTTGCGATGTACATAAATGATTTGGAGGAAAATGTAACTGGTTTGATTAATAAGTTTGCGGACAACACAAAGGTTGATGGATTTGCAGATAGCAATGAGGACTATCAGAGGATACAGCAGGATATAGATCGGTTGAAAACTTGGGCGGAGAGATAGCAGAAGGAGTTTAATCTGGACAAATGTGAGGTAATGCATGTTTGAAGGCCTAATACAGATAAGAAATATACAGTAAACGGCAGAACCCTTAAAGAATATTGATAGACACAGGGAGCTGGGTGTACAGGTACACAGGTCACTGCAAGTGGCAATGTAGGTGGAGAAGGTAGTCAAGAAGGCATACAGCATGCTTGCCTTCATTGGCCAGGGCACTGAGTTTAAAAATTGGGAAGTCCTGTTGCAGCTTTATAGAATTTTAGTGAGGCCACACTTGGAATGTAGTGTTCAATTCTGGTCATCACACTACCAGAAGGATATGGAGGCTTTGGAAAGGGTACAGAAAAGATTTACCAGGATGTTGCCCGGTATGGAGCGCATTAGCTATGAGGGAAGGTTGGAGAAATTTGGTTTGTTCTCACTGGAATGATGGAGGTCGAGGGACGACCTTGTAGAAGTCTGCAAGATTATGAGGGGTGTAGACAGAATGGATGGTCAATGGACAAGGTGGAAGAGTCAAGTTTTAGGGGGCATAGGTTTAAGACGCGAGGGGCAAGATTTAAAAGAGATGTACAAGGCAATTTTCTTTACACAAAAGGTGATGGGTGCCTGGAACTCGCTGCTGGTGGAGGTAGTGGAAGCAGATACAAGTGACTTTTAAGGGGTGTCTTGACAAATACATGAATAGGATGGAAATGGAGGGATATGGTCTCCAGAAGAGTACGGGGCTTTAGTTCAGCCAGGCAGCATGGTCAGTGCAGGCTTGGAGGGCCGTAGGGCCCGTTCCTGTGCTGTAATTTTTTTTTGTTCTTTGTTAGAGTGCAGAAACATTTCATAACAATTACTGTTTAATTTGGGGGAAAAAAAGAAAGGATTTCACCCCTCATTTTTCTGCTGGCTGTCCATTTCTCATTGGCACTTGGATACTTTTTGCTCAAATAGGAACAAATCAATTATCTGGTTGGTTGAAATAACTACAGTCAGCTAAGTCACCAATCACTATTTTCTCGCTTATAAATGTGTCTTTGAAATATGAATTCTGAGAAAGCATCTTTAAGAGCAATGCAACATCTATCTATCAAATGCAAGCTACATAAACTATAGATAGATGTACTATTAAAATAGGTAGAGAGGAAGTGCTTAAGCAGGCAATTTTCAGTGAAATTATAATTGTCACACATCATGTACAGTCTAAGTGTTTGATCACATCATACAAAACAGACAAGAACGAATATCAAGAAATTATCAAGCACAGTAAAAATAGTAAACTGGAAAGAAGCCACAATTGAGTAACACAAAGGATTGATTTAAAAGGCCCATAATCAGGGTTTTAAGATTGGAAAAGGTGAATGAAGAGAAGGGAAGAAAATTTAAAACATTGAAGAGGATGAATGATTGAACTAACAGAATGCATTTGGTTGTCCAAGTGTTAAGACTGTACAGGACACTCTAGTGAATGAATCACAGTTTTGTAGAAAGGGCTGCAAATATCCACATGAAACAGCAACAGTAACAAATGCTAATTCTGCAATGCTGTACCCATGTTTGGTACACCACACATATTGTTTACCAGATGCCAGTACTGGTTTCCCATTCTACTTTTTTGAATATGATCATCCTCCAATCATTTACATGTCCAACTTGATTTTATTCCAAACTTAGTAATACCTGCTCGACCAGAAAAGCTAAAGAGGCATCCATAGAAGAAAAAGATAGACATGGAGATGACTGCTCTACTTGTGGGAGAGATTAAAACTAGTTCTGGGATGTACTTTACAGGAAGCGAAGACGTATTGCTCAACTTTTTAGGAAAATCAGTTGCAAACCAACAAACTTTTAAAAGGCTGCCCGACAGCAATATTCTGCCACAGGTGGCCTTAACAAGAGTGTCAGTTCTGCATCTCAGAATTAGGAAGTCCCACCCTCCAGAGCTGCCGGACAATCAGTGGAGAAAGCTGCTGGAACTGAAAATTGTTCCACAAAGAAATCAGGGCAACAACAAACAAGTCCTGGGTTTTTGGACGTGGGCAAGATCAGGCACCCTGGGGAGGAATGGTAAGGTAGAGAATGGGGGTTGTGTTTTGGAGGCCAGGTAGGGAAGCACAACGTTTTGGTGGGCGTGGGGATGGGTGGAGAGTTTAACAGTCTTAGGGAGTGCAGTTCTAATGCATAGAGCGCAGCGCAGCGCCCCCCCTCCCCCAAAAGGTAATAGAAGCAGACTGACATCCTTTAATTGGCCACTTAAGGCCTTAGTAGGTAGGAGGACAGGCAGGCTAGTGAGCTATCCATCTATTGTGTCTTATGTGTCACCACCCACACCCTGCCAAAAACATACCTGGTGGAGGCTGTAAAATCCAGCCCCATAAAAGATAAGAATCACTAAATCCAGTAAGAAATTCAGGAGAAACTTCTCTATTAGAATTCACTAGCACAATAAGTTATGTTGAATAGCATAGATACGCATAATGGGAAGCTGAATGAACACAGGCAGAAGGAGTAGAACAGAAGGGATGGACTTATGGGAGTAGATGAGGCTTATAAAAATTGGCTTGTACTTATTGGACCAAATGGCCCACTTTTGTGTTGTACATTCTCTGTAATGTTATCTAAATTTCTCAGTAAATCAATCACTAAAATATTCAATTATTGTAGACAGCACAGAACTAGAGTCATAGAAACACAGAAATCCCTACAGTGCAGAAAGAGGCCATTTGAATGAAGAGAAAGGACCACAATCCCACATTTCCCCCATCTCCCTACATATTTACCCGCTAACCCCTCTAACCTACATCTCAGGACACTAAGGGGCAATTTTAGCATGGCCAATCAAACTAACCTGCACATCTTTGGACTGTGGGAGGAAACCGGAGCACCCGGAGAAAACCCATGCTGACACAAGGAGAATGTGTAAACTCCACACAGACAGTGACCCAAGCTGGGTTCCTGGAGCTGTGAAGCAGCAGTGCCAACCACTGTGCTACCATGCCGCCCCTTTTTTCTTCCATCACTAAACTAGTCCCAATTGCCTGCGGAAAGGGATAGTGGCAGCATGACTATGAAGTAACCAATGGCATTGTTTTTATAAAAGCACAACAAAAAAGACAAGGTATTGGGAAATTACAGAGACATGCAAGAACTTTAGAATAGTGTTAATGGGGATAATTACATTGATATAGATCGGAACAACAATAATTTTAGAAGATGGAGAAAAGTTTCTCAAGGGTTTTTAGGAGAATTCTCTTGACTAGTATGCATCCAGCTCAGCAAGGAAGGATCTGGTTTCAGAGAGTGAGGGCAGTTAATCTAGAGTAAAGTTACTAAGTTGGAGGAGTGCCAACTTCAGTGGGGCGAACAGGAGCAGTGTACTGGTGGCTGGTGAGTTTTGAACTCGCGATTTACTTTTTTTCTTCTGTGTATTGCCAATTCGCGGGGTTTTTGTTTGTTTTCGCTTTCCGTAGCGGGAGCAGTCGGGAAGGGAGCGCGGGAGTACAAAAAGAAGGCCGCAATAGACAGCGGGCAGCAGAGTGAGGTGGGTGCAGAGTGAGTGCTGTAAGAGCTTTGGCTCACAGGGCTTAGGCAAGAGCAGGCTTAGGCACAGTGAGTAACTAGTCCAATTTTTCCTGTCTTCCATTTGTGTCCATAATTCTACGGGCGGTCAAATAAATGGCAGGGTCCCTGGGGAGACGCATCAGCTGCATTAGGTGCAATATGTGGGAGTTCCTGGAGACACCGCGTCTCCCAAAAGTCCACATCTGCACCAAATGTCTGGAGTTGCAGCGTTTGAGGGCCTGGGTTAAGCAATTAGAGATGCAACTGGAAGATTTATTTTTAGTCAGGGAGAAAGAGGTGATCATTTTGACCGGAATAATGTAGGGGGGAGTTATATGATAAAGTGTAAGCCTATAAAGAGTATAGAAACACAGCAGGACCTGGGGGTGCAAGTGCACAAGTCTTTGAAGGTGGCAGTACAAGTGGAGGAGGTTGTGAAGAAAGCCTATGGTAGGTTAGCCTTTATAGGAAGGGCTATAGAGTATAAGCGCTGGAGTCTAATGTTGCAATTGTGTAGAACGTTGGTTAGGCCACATTTGGAGTACTGCATCCAGTTCTGGTCGCCTTACTACCGGAAGGATGAGGAGACTCTGGACAGGGGACAGAGGAGGTTTACCAGGATGTTGCCTGGCATGGAAGGACTGGGGTATGAGGAAAGATTGAGCAAATTGGAGCTGTTTTCCCTTGAAAGACGGCAACTGAAGGGGGCTCTAATAGAGGTATATAAGATTATGAAGGGTATAGATAAGAGTAAACAGAGGTAAGCCATTTCCTATGTTAGAGACACACAGTACGAGGGGCCACGGGCTTAGGGTGAGGGGGGAGAGGTAAAACACAGATGTTAGAGGGAGGTTTTTCACACAGAGGGTAGTGGGGGTATGGAATGCTCTGCCAAGTAAGGTGGTGGAGGCAGGCACGCTGGAGTTGTTTAAGAGTAACTTAGGCACATGAGTGGGTTGGAGATGGGAGGATATAGGAGATTGTTTTAAATAAGGTTCATTAGCATTGGGACATCCCTGGTAATGTAAAAGGATGTGGTATGATACTAATGTTTTTCTCTTTTAATTCATAGGTTTTAAGTCGGTCCACCTTGTTGTCCAACGAGGGGCATACACGTGATGGGTCGTACTGGGGCTGCTCTTGGATGTTTGAGAGTAGCCTAGTGCTTCAAGTCGTTAGTGTGTGCTTAAACTGGACCAGATGCTGGACAACACGACAGCTCAGTGACTATCACTGTTTGCTGTGCAGACACATGGATTTGGGCCAGTGTCTGTGGGAGTTTGCGCATTCTCCCCGTGCT
The DNA here is from genome assembly GCF_965287045.1 of Carcharhinus amblyrhynchos. Taxonomy (NCBI): domain Eukaryota; kingdom Metazoa; phylum Chordata; class Chondrichthyes; order Carcharhiniformes; family Carcharhinidae; genus Carcharhinus; species Carcharhinus amblyrhynchos. The sequence continues at coordinate 50,156,084 of NC_137327.1, forward strand.
TGCATGGGTTTGCTCCAGTTTCCTCCCACACCCCAAAGATGTGCTATTTAGGCTGACTGGAGGTAATAAATTGTCCCTAAATTAGTTTCCCTCAATGTGGAATGCCATAAACAATAGATAAGAGTCATGGGTGGAGGGGGGGGACTGGTAATGTTAAAATGGCGGTGCGGGCTCGTTGGGCCGAAGGGCCTGTCTCCCGGGCTGTTTTTGTTCTTTTGTTCCTAGTTACTCGGAAAGACTGGCAAGTTGTAACAGAGTAGCAGGTTGTGAAGAGGAGGTGCTTTGGTGCATTCCCAAAGCCAGAGCGCTCTGGATGACAAAAAAAAGAGAGTAAAAAGTCTGACAACACCAGGTTTAAGTCCAACCGATATATTTGATAGTAAATTCACTCGCTTTCGAAGTTACCCTCTTCGTCAGGTGAATGGAGAGTTCTGGCCTCAGACAGAGCATATAAAGCACAGTTTACAGATTACTGATTAGAATGCGAATCTTTACACCTAACCTGCTGTTCAAGTCTTAAAGTGGCCGACAATGTGAGTGGAAGGAGCACTGATCACAGTTTAAAGAGATGTGTATTGTCTCCAGACAGTACAGTAAGTGAGGTTTTGAAAACCCAGGCAAGTCACGGGGGTTACAGATAGTGCAGCATGAACCCAAGATCCCTGTTGAGACCGTCCTCATGTGTGCCGAACTTGGCTATCAGCCTCTGCTCAGAGACTCTGCGCTGTCGTGTGTTGTGAAGGCCACCTTGGAGAATGCTTACCCGAAGGTCAGAGGCTGAATGCCCATGACCACTGGAAGGGAACAGTCTTGCCTGGTGATTGCCGAGCGATGTTCATTCATCCGTTGTCGTAGCGTCTGCATGGTCTCCCCAATGTACCATGCTTCGGGACATCCTTTCTTGCAACCTATCAGGTAGACAATGTTGGCCGAGTTGCAAGAGTATGTGCCGTGTACCTGGTGGATGGTATTCTCACGTGTGATGATGGTATCCGTGTCGATGATCCGGCATGTCTTGCAGAGGTTGCTGTGGCAGGGTTGTGTGGTATTGTGGTCACTGTTCTCCTGAAGGCTGGGTAGTTTGCTGCGAACAATGGTCTGTTTGAGGTTGCGTGGTTGTCTAAAGGCAAGAAGTGGGGGTGTGGGGATGGCCCTGGCGAGATGTTCGTCTTCATCAATGATATGTTGAAGACTCCGGAGAAGATGCCGTAGCTTCTCTGCTCCGGGGAAGTACTGGACGACGAAGGGTACTCTGTCCACCGTGTCCCGTGTTTGTCTTCTGAGGAGATTGGTGCGGTTTTTCGCTGTGGCGCATCGGAACTGTCGATCTATGAATCGAGCGCCATATCCTGCTCTTATGAGGGCATCTTTCAGCGTCTGGAGGTGTCTGTCACGATCCTCCTCATCTGAGCAAATCCTGTGTATATGGAGGGCTTGTCCATAGGGGATGGCTTCTTTAACATGTTTAGGGTGGAAGCTGGAGAAGTGGAGCATTGTGAGATTGTCTGTGGGCTTGCGGTACAGTGAGGTGCTGAGGTGACCATCCTTGATGGAGATGCATGTGTCCAAGAATGCAACTGATTCCGGAGAATAGTCCATGGTGAGTCTGATGGTGGGGTGGAACAAAGAACAAAGAACAACCCAGCACGGGAAACAGGCCCTTCGGCCCAACGAGCCCATGCCGCCGCATCACCCTACACCTATTCTACCCTGCATATCTACGAATGGAACCCCTAACTTAGCCAGATTCAGGGGAGAATAGTGCCAATTTGGTAAAACCAATCAGCCTAAGAGCACATCTTTGGGGTGTGGGAGGAAACCGGAGCGCCCGGAGGAAACCCATGCAACCACAGGGAGAATGCGCAAACTCCCACAGACACAGGCCCAAATCCATGTATCTGCACAGCTAGCAGTGCTAGTCACCGAGCTGTTGCGGCGCCCGTCTACCGGTCCAGGATCAAGCACACACACCGACACGAAGTACTAGGCCACTCCCGGAACTTCCAAGAGCAGCCCACGCACGACCCACCGTGTGCATGCCCCTCGTTTGACACGAGGTGGACCTCCACCTGCGGAATAAAAAGACAAAAACGTTAATCTTATAAGCCTGCTTTTCCGGTGTCTCCCGAGGTTCTAACCTTATTTAATAGCCCCTACCATAACCCTCCATCCTCGTTTCACTCATGTGTCTATCTAACTGAACCTTAAACGAGTCCAACGTTCCTGCCTCCACCACCCTACTCGGTAGCGCGTTTTACACCCCCACAACTCTCTGCGTAAAGAAGCTTCCTCTCACTTCCAAATTATATCTCTCCCCCCTCACCCTTAAATCATGACCTCTCGTGTTTCTGCCCAGTCTAGGGAGCAGTCTCTCACTATTAACTCTATCTATTCCCTTCAGTATCTTATATACCTCTATCATGTCCCCCCTCAATCTCCGTCTTTCCAAGGAGGAAAGTCCCAGTTTCTCTAACCTTTCCTCGTAACCCAGCCCCTCCATGCCAGGCAACATCCTGGTAAACCTCCTCTGCACCCTTTCCAGAGACTCCACGTCCTTCTGGTAGTCAGGTGACCAGAACTGGACGCAGTACTCCAAATGCGGTCTAACCAACGTTCTGTACAACTGAAGCATTAGACGGCAGCTTTTATACTTTTATACAGGTGGAGCTTGACGATATCATCATATTAGTTGTTGTCAGACTTTTTACCGTGTTTACCCCAGTCCAATGCTGGCATATCTACATCATGACAAAAAAGATAGAGGAAAATAAAGCAAAAAAGGATGTCTATGACAGATATCTGGTTGGTAATAAAAGTGAGAATGGGGCTGAAAGAAAGTTTAGAGGGAAATGAGAAGCAATGTTGGAATACAAAAGAATGACAGCTACCACAAAAGAGAATCCAAAGTGTTCTATAGGCATATAAATAGTAAAAGGAGTGTGTGTGTGCACGCGCGCACATGGTGGGGAGGGCTGGATGGAGTTGATGGGGGTAAAGTGGATGGCTGAGGTGTTAATTGAGTGATTTGCATCCAACTATACCAGAGAAAATGCTGATGCCAAGTCACAACAAATGAGAACCTGAATGGGCTAAAAAGGTGATAAAGAGGAGCCAATAGATAGGCTGGCTGCACTCACCATGACCAGACTGGATGCATCCAAAAGGCATGGAAGGGTAGAAATTGCACAAATACTAGCCATAATCTTCCCATCTTCCTTAGATACAAGAGATGGTGCCAGGGGACTTGTTCAAACGAAAGGTACAATGATAACACAGTAGTTTCACCTCAATGATGGGAAAGCTTTTGATAATAATCTGGGACAAAATTAACATTACTTGGACAAAGGTATAATAAGAAAAACCAGTACACTGTTTAAAAAGTTTTATTTAACTAACTTGATTGAATTTTTTAATAAAGTAAAAGATGGAAGATGAGGGGAAATGCAGTTGTTGTGGTTTACATGGACTTCCAAGGAGCACTTGATGAAGAAGTGCTTGCCAGGGAAGCTGAAGCCCATGAAATAAAAGGGATAATGGCAGCATGACTATGGAATAAACTGAGTGTCAGGAAACAGCAAGCAGCATTGGTGAATGGTCGTTTTTCAGACTAGAAGGAGGAATACATTGCGGTTTCCCAGTGGTTGGGTATCAGGCCATTGCCTTTCTTCGTACTGGTGACCTAGACTTAGATGCACAAGTTTGATAGTTGTCCTCTGGAAGTCCCCAACATTACAGCTGCCAGCCTTCAGCCAATTCAATTCACTCCACATGAATTTCCAGCAACCTGTGCTCCCCAGCTTGCTACATCCCGAGTCATACTGTTCCAGTGCAGCTACAACACTGGCATCTATCCAGCAATGTGGAAAATTGCATGGTCCTGCATGTTATCGCACGTCCTGTACAGAAAAGCTAGGATAAATCCAACCTGGCCAATCATCTCCCCGTCAGTAAAGTAATGGAAGGGGTTATCAACAATGATATCAAGCAGCACTTGTTTAGCAATAACTTGCTCACTTACACTCAGTCTGGGTTCTATCAGTGTCACTCAGCTCCTGGCCTCATTATAGCCTTGATTCAAGCATGGACAAAAGAGCTGAAATCCAGAAGTGAGATGAGATTGGCTGCCCTTGACATCAAGGCACCATTTGGCAAGGAGCTCCAGCAAAACTGAAAGTCAATGGGAATCAAAGGGAAATCTAGCACAAAGGAAGATGGTTGTGGTTGTTGGTGGTCATCTCAGTTCTAGGACATCACTGCAGGAGTTCCTTGTGTAATGTCCTAAGCCCAACCATCTCAGCTGCTTCATCAATGGCCATCATAATGTCAGTAGTGGAGATGTTTATTGATGAATGCACAATGTTCAGTACCATTTGCAAGTCCTCAGATACTGAAGCAGCCCATGCCTAAAAGCAACAAAACTTGGACAATATCCAGGTGTGAGCTGACAAGTGACAATTAACATTTACGCCACGCAAGTGCCGGGCAATAATCATCTCCAACAAGACAGAATCTAACCATGGCCTCTTGACATTCAATGGCCTTGTCATCGCTGAATCCCTCACTATCAACATCCTGGGGCTCACCACTGACCAGAAACTGAACTGGACTACCTATATAACTATTGTGGTTACAAGAGCAGTGAATAACTTCTCAAGTCTGTCTACCACCTACAAGGCACAAGTCAGGAGTGTGATGGAATATTCTCCATTTGCCTGGATGAGTTCAGCTGCAACAACACTCAAGAAACTGAACCCTAGGACAAAGCAGCCTGCTGGACTGGCACCCCTTCCAGAAACATTCACTTCCTCCACCACCAATGCACAGCAGCAGCTGTGTGTACCATCTACAAGATGCACTGCAGTAACTCACCAAGGCTCCTTAGACATCACCTTCCAAATCCATGACAACTAACATCTAGAAGGATAAGAGCAGCAGATACAGGAAACACCATCACCTGGACCTCTTGAAGTCACTCACCATTCTGACTTGGGAATATATCACTGTTTCTTCACTATCATTGGGTCAAAATAATTATAGGATGCATGTCAGAGGTAGGTTCTTTACTCAGAGGGTAGTAAGGGCATGAAATGCACTGCCTGCAGCAGTTGTGGACTCTCCAACTTTAAGGGCGTTCAAATGGTCAGTGGATAGGCATGCGGATAACACTGGGATAGTTTAGGTTAGATGGTCATTAAATTTGTTTCACTGGTCAGCGCAACATTGAGGGCCAAAGGGCCTGTACTGCACTGCAATGTTCTATGTTCTAAAATCCTGGGACTCCCTCCCAGCACTGTGGTGTACCCACACTACATGTATAGCACTGATTCAAGAAGGCAGCTCATCACCACCTCTCAAGGGTACTTAGGGATGAGAAATAAATGCTGGGCAAGCCTGCAAAGCCTACATCTCTTGAATTAATACATTTCTGATTGGCAACAAACTTGGAAGCATTCTAAACTGTGATGGGGACAATCACAGACTTCAAGAAGATGTAGATAGGTGGGGTAGATAGACAAAATCATAAAGGGCCTACACAGAGTGTGAGAGAGTTGTCATGTGCACCTATACAGCATATGACAACAGAAGGCTTGGAAAGAGGGGTACCGTAGAATATGAAGGAACATGTCAACGACTCAAGAATCTCATTGCACTTCAAGTAAATACAAAGTGCCCTAATTCATCATAAATCTTAGCATGCTGTACAATTTTAACTAAGTGGCTACTTGGCTGGAGATTCAACCAGCTGACTGAATGAACTGAGCTAACTTATGACATCAATTGTAATATCACTAAAAGAGGAGGAATAGATAGCCAGTAGAAGCTGCAGGTAAATAGAGTTGAAAGCCATTGCTATTAAAATCCACTTCTTCGCTGCTCCACGTCTCTCAGGCTGATTAATTGAAGCCAAATCACGACAAAAGCTGCTAACAAAATTTGCCTTTCTTGCTCTGTCATTCAACCAGCAGGGGTACATCAAGCCTTCATTTGTTTCAGTTCACTGCATATTAAAGAGTCAAATAATGTCAGTCAAGCATAAACCCTAAATTAAAAAGAACATGTCTGAGAACACCACAAGCGTTTGTATTATGCTCAGCGCCTGACATGAAAAGTGAGCGAGTGTCAGCCCCTAATTCACATTACAGTCATTTAACAGGGACCCCCAACACAGCTGCTAAAAACATATGGCATATATACCACAGGAAGCACAGCAAATATCCATTACACAACAGACAGGAAGGTGGTGTATAGTAGTAATTGATGATCATTTCCATGCCCCCTGTGCGGATTTTTCTTCCTAGGTATCAGTGTACAGTTAAAACTGCAAAACTTCAAACAGTATTATTTTCCGACTTTTTTGTATTGCTGGGCACTTTTATTGATCGAGATTATGTCATCATGTCTGTTTATATTCAGAGTAATTTAGCATTTAAGCAATCTTGCTGAATGAAATAATGTAGCCTCAATGTAGGGCTCAATGTAGAAATTTTAAAAGACTCAAAAACAAAATTACAATTGTCATTATCACCATTTTAGGTTACTTGCATAGTTTCTACTTGAAGGATGAATGCATCACCCAAAGTTCAACCTCAGTCAGTCTCAACTTATAGCAAACCTGATTTCTAAAGCTCAGCTATGTTACTCTTGAATCCCATCAGAAAAAACTAATAGCAAATGTATCACACTGGGCTGCCTTGACTGCATTAAGTGACAGTCTGTTTGAAGGATTTTTTTTGTCTTTACTACAATATGTACCTTAAACTAGTAACTGTTACATCAGTAAGCAAAGTCTTTTGCTCTTGCACATAATTCAATTCTTTTAGATTGAATTTGAAGATTAATTTATCAAACAACAGTTGCACTACACACACTTCCAGGAGAAGCTGAAAAATGTACAAAAAAAGTTGCCTACTTTTGAAACACAATATTGATTATTCATTTAACTGGCAGCAAATGCATCATACTGAATGACCTTTAACTGCATTAAGTAGCAGTCAGTTTGCAGTTTGATGGATGAAATGTTACTTATGATGCGAGTTCAAATCATAACATGACAATTTGCAAATTTGAATACAGTTTTAAGGACCTGTGAATAAAGAAAACTGGTGTCGTGGAAGTTAAAGTCTTAAAGTTCCAGCAGATTCACTACTGCCCTTTCCTGGTCATATTGCATTAGTTTTAAAACAAAAAAAAATTCTAGTGAGATTATCAGAATAGATCCTGCTGAAATACCATTTCAAAGTTGGCACAAACTCTTGGTGATACAAAAATAAGTAGAGTCTGGATGATAACCTATCATTATTTTTGCATATGCATTTATTATAGCTTCCCTTCATGTGACAAATATTAAGAAAGGTTTTTGAGCAAACTCATGGTTGCCAATCTCTAACTTCCCCACTCCTTCAGTCAGAAGATAAGGTAACAAATTGTAGAATGCCTCAAACTGATGCAAGTACGTATGTTGGTTATGGTAAATAGATGGGCTACATCATCCAATCCTCTCAGTTAAAAGGAGAAATAAATGGCAACAAGAAACTTCAGCAGCAGAAAAGGAACACTACAGGAAGGAGGAAAATAAATTGCACTTTTATATAAAAATACAAGCATTGCAAACAGAAATCCCACTAAGAACTCAGCAATGAGTGGCAAGAGCATTGCTTAAGAGATTTAGAACTGTCAGCTGAAGCGCAAGAAGATTAATTAGCAGTCAACTGCCAGGAAATAACAGGTAATTTTACAACAATTATAGTCTATTCATTAAAAATGTTAATTTTACTGCACCTCAACAGATAGAAGGTATATTTTGCCTCCCTTCATTGCTCTGCAAATTCAAGGAGGAATTACATCAATTTAATAGGTTTTCAGTAACGCCGGCATATTCATCAGACATCACCTTGAACAACACTTTCCCTTCTCTCAATACCTTCCCGGACAAACACAGGAGTTGCAACACCTGTCCCTTTGTTTCCTCCCTTCTTGCCATTTGGGACCGAAAACATTCTCCCTTGTAGAATGCAGCAATTTCCTTGTACTTGTTTCAATTTAGGATAATGTATTCAGTGCTCACAATCTTATTTACCTTGGGGAGGAAATGCAGATTAGTGATCACTTTTCAGAACACCTCCATTCTGCACAGAAGCTTGACCCTGAGTTTTTCGTTGCTTGGCATTTTAATTCCCTGCCCTACTCTGACATGGACATCTCTGTCTTCAGTCACAGAATCACAGAGTACAGGACAGGCCCTTCAGTCTATCAAGTGTGGAATGACACATGAGACATACCTGATCCTATTGACCAGCACTTGGCCCATGGTCTTGAATGTTACAACGTGCCAAGTGCTCATCGAGATACTTTTTAAAGTATGTGAGGCAACCTGCCTCCACCACTTTCCCAGGCAGCACATTCTGGACCATCACCACCCTCTGAATAAAATGCCATTTTTTTCCTCATACCCACCCTCAACCTCCTGGATCTCATCTTAAACTTGCATCTCCTCATGACTGACCCTTCAACTAAGGGGAACTGCTGCTCCCTATCATGCCCCTCATAATAGAGTATGCCTTGATCAGGTCACCCCTCAGTCCTCTCTACTCCAAGGAAAAGAACCAACCTCTTAAATGTTTAACGTAAGGTAACATCCTGGTGAATCTCCTCTGTATCCCCTCCAGTGAAATCACATCCTTCTTATAATGTGGCAACCAAAACTGCACACAGTACTCCAGCTGTGGCCTCACCAAAATTCTACACAATTCCAACATGACCTTCTTGCCTTGATTGATAAAGACAAGTGTCCATATGCTTTTTTCATCATCCCACTAACATGCCCTTTCGCTTTCAGAGATTTCTGGGCAAACACACCAAGGTCCCTTTGCTCTTCAGAACATCCTAGTATCCTGCCCTTCATTGAATACTTCCTTCTCAAATCATTCCTTCCAAAGTGCATCACGTCTCACTTTTCAGGGTTAAATTCCATCTGCCACTTTTTGCCATATTTGACCATCCCATATATATTTTCCTGTTGCCCAAGACACTCAACCTCACTGTTAACCCAGCCAATCTTTGCGCCATCCACAAACTCATTTGTGCCAAATAAATGGGGACCCAACACAGATCCCTGAGAGAGAAATCAGGAGGGCAAAAAGGGGACACCAAATTGTTTTGGCAAATAAGGCAAAGGAGAATCCAAAGAGCTTCTACAAATACATAAAGGGCAAAAGAGTAACAACAGAGAGACTAGGGCCTCTTAAGGATCAACAAGGTAATCTAGGTGCGGATCCACAAGAGATGGATGAGATCCTAAATAAATATTTCTCATCATATTTACTGTAGAGAAAAGCATGGATGTTAGGGAACTTGGGGGAATTAAATATTGATGTCTTGAGGAGCGTACATATTACAGACAAGGAGGTGCTGGAAGTCTTGAAGCGCATAAGGTACATAAATCTGCGGAACCTGATGAGGTATATCCCAGGACGTTGTGGGAGGCTAGGGAGGAAAATTGTGGGTCCTCTAGCCGAGATATTTGAATCATCGATAGTCACAGGTGAGGTGCCTGACATTTGGAGAGTGGCAAGTGTTGTGCCTTTGTTTAAAAAGGGCTGCAGGGAAAAGCCTGGGAACTACAGGCCAGAGAGCCTCACATCTGTTGTTGGTAAATTGTTGGAAAGTATTTCGAGACTCAGGATCTATAGGCATTTAAAGATGCAAGGACTGATTAGGTACAGTCAGCATGGCTTTGAGAGTGAAAAATCATGTTTCACAAAGTTTTTGAAGAGGTAACCAAGAAGGCAGATGAGAGCACTGCGGTTGATGTTGTCTACATGGACTTTAGCAAGGCCTTTGACAAGGTGCCGCATGGTAGGTTGTTCATAAAGTTAAATCTCACAGCATCCAGGGTGAGGTATCTAAATGGATACAAAATTGGTTTCTTGACAGAAGCCAGAGGGTGGTTATAGAGAGTTGTTTTTCAAACTGGAGGCCTGTGACCAGCGGTGTGCCTCAGGGATCAGTGCTGAGTCCACTGTTAAATGTCATTTATATTAATGATTTGGATGAGCATATAGGGGGCATGGATAGTAAGTTTGCAGATGACACCAAGATTGGTGGCATGGTGGGCAATGAGGAAGGTTATCTCCAATCGCAATGGGATCTTGATCAATTGGGCCAGTGCACTAACGAATGGCAGATGGAGTTTAATTTGGACAAACGTGAGGTACTGCATTTTGGTAAACTGAATCAGGGCAGGACTTACTCAGTTAACGGCAGGGCGTTGGGGAGAGTTACAGAAGAGATTTAAGGGTATATGTTCACAGTTCCTTGAAAGTGGAGTCACAGGTAGACAGAGTGGTAAAGAAGGCATTCAGCATGCTTGGTTTCATTGTCAGAAAGTTGAATTCAAAAGTTGGGATGTCTTGTTGAAGTTGTACGAGGCATTGGTGAGGCCACACTTGGAATCCTGTGTGCAATTCTGGTCACCCTATTATAGAAAGGATGTTATTAAACGAGACAGAGTGCAGAAAAGATTTACTAGGATGCTACTGGGACTTGATGGATTGAGTTATAAGGAGAGGCTGAATAGACTAGGACTTTTTTCTCTGGAACGTAGGAGACAGAGGGGTGACCTCATAGAGGTCTATAAAATAATGAAGGGCGTACACAAGGTAAACAGTCAATATCTTTTCCCAAAAGTAGGGGAATCTAAAACCAGAGGGCATAGATTTAAGGTGAAAGGGGAGAGATACAAAAGTGTCGAGAGTGGCAATTTTTTCCACACAGAGGGTGAACATCTGGAACAAGCTACCAGGGTAGTAGTAGAGGCGGGTACAATTTTGTCTTTTAAAAAGCATTTAGCTAGTTACATGGGTACAATGGGTACAGAGGGATATGGGCCAAATGCAGGCAATTAGGATTAGCTTAGGGGTTTTAAAAAAAATAAGGGCAGCATTGACAAGTTGGGCTGAAGGGCCTGTTTTCATGCTGTAAACCTCTATGCCTCTATACACCACTGGACATTGGCTTCTAGTCACTGAAGCAGCTTCTGTCATCACCTCTGTCTCCTACAGTTGAGCCAATTTTGATCCACCTGATCAGATTACCTTGTATCGCATGTGCATTTGCCTTCTTTATTCTTCCCATGTGGGACTTTGTCAGAAAGCTCTGCTAATGTCCATATAGACATCAGCTGAACTACCCTCATCTACACATCTGGTCACCTCCTCAAAAATATTAAATTTGTTAGGCACGACCTCCCTCATGCTGACTATCTCTGATCAAACTTTGCCTCTCCAAGCGGAGATAGATTCTCTCCTTCAGAATTTTCTCCAATGATTTCCTACTCACTGGTCTGTAGTTCTCTGGTTCATGTCTATAACCCATCTTAAATAACTGGACCACATTCAGTCCTCTGGCAGCTCCCCTGTGGCCAGAGAGAATTAAAAATTTGGATCAGTGCCCCTGTAATCTCTTCCCTATTGGAGCATGCATTTTTAGCTTGTAGAAAATCTGTTGATGTCTTAAAATTTCCTTGCATCTTCATTGGCCATGGTCGTTGCTAGGAATAATGTCTTGCAACAGCAAAGCAGCTTAATTGAAATAATCTGAAGGAAAATAAAGAAATACCAAATATCCAAACGTCTAGTTGTGGCATTTGTTGCTGGACTGACTTGTAGTTGCATGAAGAGGCTAAAAAAAGCAGGATCTGGCCAAGGTAGACTGGTAACAGCTACTTATGGGGAAGTCCACAGAAGAACAGTGACAGCGCATTCAAAATGAAAATGGGAAGCGTACAGGTCCAACATGTTCCCTCTAGCATGATAGGAAGGAGTAATAAGCCTAGAGAGGAGTAATAACCCTTGGCTCCCACAGCAGCTTGAGACACAGTTTATCCAGACCTGAAGATCTTCCACTTTTAAGCCCAACACCTCTAATACTTTGTCACTCCCTATGTTAATTTGCTCAAGAAACTCGGAGTCTCATTCTGAGTTCCATATCTTCACCCTCATTCTCTTGGATGAAGACGGATATGAAGTATTAATTCAAATACTCTACCCAATGTCCTCTGGCCCCACCCATATATTGCCCTCTTGATCCCTACTCTTTTCCTGGTTATCCTCTTCCCACTGACATACTTATCGATTATCTTGCAATTTTCCCTACTTTAACCAGACAGGTCTCTCTCATATCCCCTCTTTGGCTTGCTAATTGCTTTCTTAAGCTCCACCCTTGCGCACTGCCTTGGCTGATTTGCTTCCCTTGTTAAAAGTCTCTTTTCCTTCTCATTGCATCCTGAATATTTCTGGTCATCCATAGTTCTCTAGGCTTATTACTCCTTCCTATCATGCTAGAGGGAACATGTTGGACCTGTACGCTTCCCATTTTCATTTTGAATGCGCTGTCACTGTTCTTCTGTGGACTTCCCCATAAGTAGCTGTTACCAGTCTACCTTGGCCAGATCCTGCTTTTTTTAGCCTCTTCATGCAACTACAAGTCAGTCCAGCAACAAATGCCACAACTAGACGTTTGGATATTTGGTATTTCTTTATTTTCCTTCAGATTATTTCAATTAAGCTGCTTTGCTGTTGCAAGACATTATTCCTAGCAACGACCATGGCCAATGAAGATGCAAGGAAATTTTAAGACATCAACAGATTTTCTACAAGCTAAAAATGCATGCTCCAATAGGCATAATTCAACACATTAGATGCTGAAATCATTTTGCTGGCATCAGCACAACACTCAGAATTTATTACGTAGCAGTCACAATCAAATAATGCACGTCCATATATTGCTTCTCATATTTCACCATTGGTCTGGCAAGTACTAAGCCACGCAGATCAGAAGTTCCAAGTTCAATCCTTAGTCCATGTTGCATTAACAAAGTACAACCTGGGCAACACATATGGCTTCAGCACCTGTTGACCCAGCAGGAAATCAGCCAAGGGTCCCATTACTGACAGTTAACTAATGACAAGTACATGGACATCAGACTGAACTTTGTCACAGAAGTAGCAAAAGGGAAGGTATGTTTAGGGGTCAAAAACGCACTTTGGGTGAGAAACAGATTACAATTCAGATTGGAGGCAACCCCTCAAACTAATATGGAGATGGGGTTCCAGTCCAGACAGCCAGTGGAGGCAAGAATGGAGGCGACTCAGATCAAGTGTGGGACCCATTTAGACACCCCAGGGGAGCCATCACCAAGGCTGCTTGCTCTTCTGAGAGAGAAATCCTCAATTTATGCCAAAGTCTTTCACTGCAGCTGAAGGAAGTGTGATGTCAAATGGAAGCTAGATGCCAGTATCCAGGGCAGGACAACCTCTCACTTTCCAATGCTGATCTGGATCAAATGCTGGAGGCTGAGAGGTGGCAGGTCCTCCTCAGGGAGCCCCCAGATAGAGGCTCAAGAGCAAACGTGCAGTGTACTGGCACTTCAGTCATGCATACAATCTCAGAGAAGATGGGAGCACAAACATTTGCTGCAGGTCATTGTGTGGATATCTCCCTCACTATTCAGTCCCTGCAGGCCCCAACATCAGCCGTGCAAACTACTGATAAAAACAGGTTTATCACCTTAAGCAGGATAACAGATACATTGGCTGCAACCTTGGAAAACATCATTCATTTGCTCAGAACTGCTCTCTAGTAGACAGATAGGACTGACATGCTGCTCACCCATGTGAGGAACAATCGTGACAGAGGAGATCAAAGTAGGAACTTGTCACTTGTCTCATTTGTAGCTCTCCCCAAGCTTAACCAGCACCTGACCTGCTACCACCTCACCCACTGTATTATTTGGAGCAGTTTTTGACAAAGCTCTCACAGGATCCAGTACTCAGAGGTTGGCAATCACAAGCACCAATGACTGACCAGGAAACAGAGCAACTTGCCACTGACACTGCTGAAATCAGAGGTTGCACACAGGTAGGTATACTAAAGAAAGAAACCTAAAAGCTTGGTAGTTCATTGAGGGCATGAACAGGGGTGTTTTTTTTAAACCATCTTTATTAAATCAATAATTTGTACCATTCCCCAGTGGTCATCTTTCTTGCATGGCAATTCCAGTTCATTGCGATGAATGTGAAGACATGAAATAATGGAGACCAGTTGATACAGGTGCAACAATGCCATGGTACGATGTACATAGCACGTCATATTGAGCACTGAAGGTGGCTCCAGACCTGTCCAGGCACCTGAAGCACATCTTGAGCGTACCAATGGCTTCGTTGATGACTATTTGTCTTTCACTCACATGTGCGCTGGTGAGGTTCTCATCCTTGCTTACAAATCTATGGCTTTACTCAGCTTTATCTATGTAATTTTCATCAGCCCTACAAACTTCACATCCTTGCTCCTTCAATTCTGCCCTCTTGTGCACCCCCTATTTTAATCACTCTACATTGGCAGCTATTATTTCATCTGCCTTGACGTTAATCTCTGGAATTCCCTCTCCAAATTTCTCTGCACTTAACCACTCTCTCTTTGGTCAGATAACCAAAGGTTTGGTAAGAGTGTCTCTTTAAGACACTCTTACCAAACCTTTGGTTATCTGACAAGGTGAAGGAACTTGAATCTTTGCTGTAAACCCTATCAAGTATATAATTCCTCCTGCAACTTCGACTCCTGTGTGGCTTATTTCTCTTCTGGTAACTGGCAGCTATATTCGCAACATGCACTTGTTGCTACTACTATTTGTCTATGGCCAAGAAAGTTGATCAAAAGCAGCTGTGCTGTCACCAAAACTGATGTTCTCTATGAACTTTTCCAAATATGTCATTCACCAAGTACACCCAACAAATCACTTCCTAGAGGGAATTGAGAAAGCAGCCATGAACAGTGAGCTTTTATTCTCATCTGTATACCTGACTTTTAATCATCTTCATAAAGATGCTCAATTTTATCTCCATTTTATGGATGCGTTTCCTAAATTCTGGGAACTGGGCTAAGGAGGTGTTAATTCCAAATTGCTGCCAAAATCTCATGAAAGGAGCCTCATCTAAATATTCCTTCATCCTCTAAATGATTTCCTGTTACAATACCAAAGGAAGGATTTGGATTTATATATCACATTTCATAACCTTAGGACACCGCAGAGTGCTTTACAACCAATTAAGCAAATCTGGGGTTTAGTCACTGCACTCTTCTGAAAAACGTTGTGCTACTTTGTGCTGGGCAAGTTGATCCAGACACGGTCCTCAATAATACACCTGTGCTGCTATGCAAATCTTATAAAGCAAATCCCCTTGTAGAAGCAACAGCACATTTTAAATTAACAGAAAAAAGATCTTTGCCCATCTAACCAAGTACCTCCATCCAGCCTGCATTTGACCAGCAACACAGTTGTGTTCATGTTCAAATTTATTTCCTGTCTAAATTTACTGTTTGTTGTAAAACCGTCTAGATTTTAGGTGATGAATCAAGTCTTAAAGGTAAAACAATAATGGATAGCCTCGCCTGGTCAGTTTTCAATCAGAAGTTATTGCACAGACAATTAAGAACAGAGTAAAGGAATACATATCAAAATTAATGGTTTGGCATTAATTGAAAATGAAGATAATTTTAAATTCCATTCCCATGTAGAGGTCAGTGGTAGTCTGTAACTTGAAGTGAAGTGAATTATCCAATCTTCTTGCAAAGATCAGTTCCCATGTCGTAATGTCTATAAATTTCTATGCAAAACAGAAGTGAGGCAGAAATTTCACCATTGCTGCAAGTTCTCAACTATTACTGTGAATTAAAGGAAAGGAGGGGGCCATGGTACAGGATAAACCCAATGTAATATTTCATACACAAACTGTAATGTCATCACAATCAAAGATAGTTTCAAGATCATTTTGATCGACAACGGAAGGATATTCCCTCCAGATTAAGCAGCATATTCAGCAGCCAAACAGCAGTTCAAATATAATAGATACCTTGTACACTGACACACAATTAAAAGTGAAATGTAATCCTCACAATGAAATGGTCGAACAAAACCTGCTGCCAAAACAGTGAAAACAAACATGATAATGGCCCCTGTAGGTATCTACACAATAGGAATGTGCAAAATTACCATATCTGATTACATTCAGCGAAGCCTTACTGCAGGCTAGCTCAACAAGTTTCCACACAAACATCTTGGGCAAACTAGAAATAAGCAATTATCAAAATGTGAGGATTATATCCATTGGTAACCAAATCACAATGGTTCATCTATCCATTATTAAAATATTATGCTGAGACAACAGTCTTGTTGTCACCCACCAATAAGAAAACATCCAAGTGATATGACAGGTGGTGTACCCTAGGGATCTATAGTCGGTCCTCAGCATCTCATCTTATTTTTCAAAAACTCAGATGAGGGAATAGTTGTATATCCAAGTTTGCATATGACACTAAGTTGGATGTGACAGTAAATAGTGCAGAGGAGAACAGAAGTTACAAAGCAGATATAGGCAGAATAAGCGAGTGGTCAAATCTGTGGCAAATGGAGTTCACTGACCAGAAGTGAGGGGTCATTCACAATAGATTAAAGATAGGAGTATTTACAAATGGTGAGAAACAAGAATCTATGCAAGAACAAAAGTATTTGGGTGCCCATAAATCATTAAACATCAGAGGACAGATGCAAAAAAAAACAAAAAAGCTAAGGAAATATTATTCTTTATTGAAAGGTGAATGGAATAAAGCAATTATGGCATTCTGCTGCATTTGTATAAAGTCTTGGTCAAACTCTGTCTGGAATACTGCGTTCAGCCCTGGACAATATAATTATTATAAAATCTGAATGCCTGCCTTCACATAAATCTGAAACTCTCTTCCCAAAAAGTTATAGTGACTTGAAGCTTTCTAGATGGAGATTGATAAGACTATCATGAGGTAAGGGTGACAAGACTTACTGAGCAAAGGCAGGTTAAAAAGGTTGAGAGGCAGACCAGTCGTGATCTAACTTAGTGGAGGAATATGCCAGAGGGTCTAAATAGCTCATTTCTGTTATTAAGTCGCTATCTCTGCCACACCCTGCACTCTCCCTCATTCCCTCAAAAAAAAAGTCATTAACGACCACTTATTTTTCATTCATTCTCAGAATTTGGGCATTGCTGTTAAGCTGGTATTTACTGACCATTCGTAATTGCCCTCAAGGTGGTGGTGGGGTAAGCTGCCTTCTTGAACCACTGCAGTCCATGTGTGTAGGTACACCCACAGTGCTGTTAGAGAGGGAGTTATATTTTCAGCTTAGGATGATGGGTGATTTGAAGAGAAACTTTCAGATGATGATGTTCCCATGTGCCTGCTATCCTTGTCCTTCTAGATGACAGGGGTTGTAGTTTTGGAAGGTGCTGCCTAAGGAAGCTTGGTGATATTGTGTGTCACCTACTGCATTAAATAAGTTTTTAAAAAGCAATTTACAATAACAGAATGGACAACCAATTCTACTACTTGAAAACAAGCCTTGCAAACATGCCAAGGTATCAAATCAAGAAGCTTACCAAGAAACAAGCAGAACATTTGACTAGCAATAGAATCCATGAGGGTTTGATTATTCAGCCAAAGTTTCTTCAATCCAAAAGAAAATACTGTGGATGTTGGAAATCTGAAATCCAATATTAGCATTACCATTGGATATCACACACTGGTCATATAATCTGCTCCTGTGGAGGTCTGAAAATCAGCAGAGAAAACAGATACAGAAGTCAGGTGAGAACTCATAACCCATTTATAGCTCATCACAGAAACGATGAGAACATTATGCAACCCACAGGATTTATACAGCAGCTGCCTCTGGTCAGGGCATGCACAATAACAGATATAACATGACCTACCAGACCCATCTGCTGACATTTTACTAAGTAAAACTGGCAGGAGCTCGGCTTCAGGTATGGTTTTCACAGTACAAGTAATTCTGATTCCCCTACGTTAATTTTACAAATGTTTTAAATTATAATCTGTCATGTGGATTCGCGGTCACTGAATTAATAGGACACATGTCCATATTCTCCAATTTTACTGTACTCAGGGTCTTTTCAGACAAGGAACTATCCTTAAGATCAGCATATTCTACACTTGGCAGTGCTTGGTCATGTAGAAAATAAGCGAACTTTTTTTTCTCTTTCCCCCCGTCTCCCCAACCGTTTTACATGCCCACCATGGTCTTTCTGTTGCCACATAATCCTGTTTTGTCAGACAAGAGATGGGCAAGAAATTCTCCTTGACCTTAGCTTTTTTTTAAAACAAACAAAACAGCGTTGTCCAAGAGGATCTCTCAACAGTTGCCTTCTCTCTTTGTCATTGATTAATCATTAAGAAATGCAAATATTTATCAAGTAACAAACTAGGAAAAACTGGAACCACTCAAAGCAATTCACTTGCCCACAAAGCAGCAAAACATTTCTGTGATCCTTTTAACAGGAGCATCAGACAACAAAGCTGCAGCAGCACTACCAGCATGCGGATTTTACATTAATTTCAAGCTGCACAGCATTAATGTTATACTGGTTAGAACAACCTGCCTTCTCGGTCTAGTGGTTGAAATTCTGAACTTATTTTCTATCCCTTTCACACGCTGTTGATGTGAACATAGAACATAACAGCGTAGAACAGGCCCTTCGGCCCACGATGTTGCGCCGACCAATTCAGAGAAAAGCAATGACCCTCTAACCTAAACCAATCCCTTTCCATCCATAAACCTATCCACGGATCTCTTAAACACCCCAAAACTAAGTGCATCTACAACTGCAGCAGGCAGGGCATTCCATTCCCCCACCACCCTCTGGGTAAAGAACCTACCTCTGACATCCATCCTATAACTACCACCCCTTAATTTAAAGCTATGTCCCCTCGTGCTAGCTTTTTCCATCCGAGGAAAAAGGCTATCACTGTCCACCCTACCTAAACCTCTAATCATCTTGTATGTTTCAATAAGGACTCCTCTCAGCTGCCTTCTTTCCAACAAAAACAACCCCAAATCCCTCAGTCTCTCCTCATAGGACCTTCCCTCCATACCAGGCAACATCCTGGTAAACCTCCTCTGCACCCTCTCCAATACCTCCACATCCTTAAACTCCATCCGCCACCTCTCGGCCCAGCTCTGCAACTTATCCAAGTCTCTCTGTAAACTATGATACCCCTCTTCACTATGTACCACTCCTCCGACTTTGGTGTCATCAGCAAATTTACTAATCCATCCTTCTATACCCTCATCCAGATCATTTATAAAAATTACAAACAGCAGTGGCCCCAAAACAGATCCCTGAGGCACACCACTTGTAACCGAACTCCATGATGAATACTTTCCATCAACCACCACCCTCTGTCTTCTATCAGCTAGCCAATTCCTGGTCCAATTAACTAAATCACCCTCAATCCCATACATCTGCATTTTCTGTGAAGGTGACATATGCATCAACTCATTGCAGCAATGTCAACCATGCAAATATGAAGTCAGCCAAGAACTGAGATAAGACTGTCTCAGCAACATTAGCATAAACATTCTTTTACAGAATGATACTCCAAATTTTTATTCTGTCTCACAGCTGGAGGTTACAGCACAAGCTCTTAAAATGACATATAGGTTCTTGAAGGCCCAGTATGGACAGAGAAGGACAAGCCAACATTTTTCCAAATATGATTTTAGTTTTGTCAAAATAGGTTTCACTCCTCACCTCCAGGACTTTTCAGACATAGTTCCTCAAACCCATCAGCATGGCTTGAGAATGCTAACTTCAGAAGTGTAACTTCAAAGAATTTTTGTCATGTTCCTTTAAAAAAAGTGTCTGAAAGAATGCTTCTGAAGAGCAAGATGGACATCAATCAAGAATTGAGATGAGGAATCGAGGCAGCAAGGACCAAAGTGGCATCAAGGAACCCTAGCAATGTTGAAGTCAGTGGGGATCAGGGAGCTAGGACTCCAATCAGTGGAGAGTTATGAAGCAGAAAGGAAGATGGTTGCGATTGCTGAGGCCAATCACCTCACTCTAGGACATTGTTGCAGGAGTTCCTAGGAATCCTTGGCTCAACCCTGGGCTTCATCAATGACCTTCCCTCCATTATAAGGTCAGAAATAGGCATAATCACTGATGATTCAAATACTCAGCACAACTCATGACTTCTCAGGTAATGAAGAAGTCAATGCCCACAAGACCAGGACAATATTCAGGCTTGGATTGATGAGAGGCAAGCAACATTGACAACACATAAATAAAAGGCAATAACCATCTCTCTTTGACATTCAACACACTACCGTTGCCAAATCTCTCACCATCAACATCCTGAGGATTATCGGACCAGCCATATAAATACAATGCTACAAAAGAGGGTCAGAGACTGGGAATTCTATGGCTACTGAAATGCACTTTCTGAGGCCACAAACTCTCTGCACCATCAACAAGACACAATTCAGGAGTGTGGTGGAAAACTCTCCATTTGTCTGGATGACTGCAGCCCCAACAATACTAAAGAATCTCAACATCAGCACCCTACCAAAACATTCATATCTTCTACCACTGACAATGTGGCAGCAGAATGCACCATCTATAAGATGCACTGCCGCAACTCACCAAGGCTCCTTTGGCATCAGCTTCCAAATCTGCGACCTCTACCTGGGAGAATAAGGATGCAGATGCAAGAGAATATCACCATCGGCAAGCTCCCCTCCAAGCCACACACTATTCTGACTTAAAAATACATCATACCACCTTCACTGTGTTACTATCCTCCATCTCCCTCCCTCATAGCACTATGGGTGTACCTACACCAGATCAACTTTAATGTTTCAAGAAGACTACCACCATCAACTTCACCAGGACAATTATTTAGAGATGGGCAACAAAAGCTGGTATTGCCATCGACGTGCACATCCATGAAAAAATAAGATTGCAAGTATGGTTGGCGGGTTTAAATTTATTGGAGTCTTTTGAAGATAGCAAGGGACAAGCCAAGTGGTCCCAGAACAGAGTTTCAAAGACAAGCATCACAGAGAACTCAAGAAAAAGTATAGGTGAGGGAGTTAATTTGTTTCTTTCATTTACGGAAGTCTCACCCCATCACAGCATCCAAGTGCCCCAAAAATAACTCTGCTGCAAAGACTAGCCCAGGTATTACATCACCAAGAATGAAAAGATATCAGCATTAGTGTTGAGTATGGCTTTTACTAGTTAGTACCCATTTTCTGTTGCCCTGTAGTCATGGTTTAACTTAAAATAGGGTCTAAGGGCACAAAAAGCAGCCCCCAATGATACAGTGAAGTAGTTAGGAGCACCAGCATTAATTTGGAGTAGAAAGGAAACATAATGAGACTTGTCAGAAGAATAGATCACTCAAATACAATGGACAAAGTCACAGGAATGCAAAAACAAGAACAACAATCTTGAAGTTGAGGGACTTCAGCTTAAGACACAAAGAAAGAACAGGTGCTAGAGAATTTTTGCCATGATTAGCTGAAGCATGATTATGATTACAGGGAGGCCCGGAACGTGTTTCAGAAATTGATCCTCGAGTTGAAGGCATAAATGAGGGAGCATTTGAGGTGTTGAAGAGATTGGTCTTGGTAACAGAACATAAGAACATAAGAAATAGGAGCAGGAGTAGGCCATCCAGCCCTTCGAGCCTGCCCCGCCATTCAATAAGATCATGGCTGATCTGTCGCTGCTCAGTTCCACTTTCCCGCCCTCTCCCCATAACCCTTAATCCCCTCTCCTATCAAAAACCCATCAACCCGCGTCTTAAAAATATTTAGCGAGGCAGCCTCCACCACTTCAACGGGCAGAGAATTTCAGAGATTCACCACCCTTTGAGTGAAGAAGTTCCTCCTCAACTCCGTTCTAAACCGCCCCCCTTTTATCTTGAGGCTGTGCCCCCTAGTCCTATTGTCTTTTTTGAGCGGGAAGAGTCTTTCCACCTCTATCCTATCCATCCCATTCATCATCTTATACGTCTCAATGAGATCTCCTCTCATTCTTCTAAACTCTAACGAGTACAAGCCTAGTTTATTCAGCCTCTCCTCATAGCTCAACCCCCTCAACTCCGGTATCAGCCTAGTAAACCTCCTCTGCACTCCCTCCAAGGCCAAAATATCTTTGCGCAGGTGCGGCGCCCAAAAATGCACACAGTACTCCAGTTGCGGCCTCACCAATGCCCTATACAGCTGCAGCAAGACCTCCCTACTTTTATATTCAATCCCCTTCGCTATGAAGGCCAGCATCCCATTCGCCTTCCTGACCACCTGCTGCACCTGCAAGCTGGGTTTTTGCGACTCATGCACAAGGACCCCGAGGTCCCTCTGCACCGTCGCCTGCTGCAGTTTTTCGCCTCGTAAGTAATAGTCCTTCCTACCATTTTTCCTACCAAAGTGGACCACCTCACACTTGCCAACATTAAATTCCATTTGCCATTTCCTGGCCCATTCGCCCAGCCTATCTAGATCCTTCTGCAGACTCTCCACACCCTCCGCACAATTTGCCGTTCCCCCAATCTTGGTGTCATCAGCAAATTTCGACACTCTACACTCGGTTCCCTCCTCCAGATCATCTATATAAATGGTAAAAAGCTGAGGCCCCAGCACCGACCCCTGGGGCACTCCACTAGTCACCATCCGCCAATCCGAATAGCACCCGTTGACCCCCACTCTCTGCCTCCTATTTGACAACCAATCCTCTATCCACGCTAACACCCTACCCCCAAATCCATGTCCCTCGACCTTCTGCAATAACCTCTTGTGAGGCACTTTGTCAAACGCCTTCTGAAAATCTAGAAAGACCACATCCACCGGCTCTCCTCTATCCACCGCCCTAGACACATCCTCATAGAACTCCAGTAAATTTGTCAGACACGACTTCCCTTTAATGAAACCGTGCTGCGTCTGCTCTATCAAGCAATTCCCTTCAAGATGCCTCGCAATTTCCTCCTTAATGACAGATTCTAACATTTTACCTACCACAGACGTTAAACTAACCGGCCTATAATTCCCCGCCTTTTGCCTGGCACCCTTCTTAAACAACGGCGTAACATTAGCCGTTTTCCAATCATCCGGCACTTCCCCGGAATCCAGCGACGTTTGGAAAATAACCACCAAGGCATCCACTATCACCTCCGCCATTTCTTTCAGAACCCTCGGATGCATTCCATCCGGTCCTGGGGACTTGTCCACAATCAGCCCCTCCAGTCTGTCGAGCACCGCCTTTCTAGTAACAGTAATGTCATTAAGACCCTCCAGTCCTACCACCTTTCTATCGCTAACACCCGGCAAATTATTCACGTCCTCCTCCGTGAAGACAGAAACAAAAAAGTTATTCAATACCTTAGCCATATCCCCATCCCCTACCACTAGGTCCCCTTTCTCATCCTCTAAAGGACCAACATTCACCCTAGCCAGCCTCTTTCTTTTTATATATTTATAAAAACTCTTGCTATCCTTTTTTATATTAAGCGCTAGCCCAGCTTCATAGTTTCTCCTACCCTTCCTTATCAACTTCTTTGTCAATCTTTGTTGACATTTAAACCTCTCCCAATCCTCTTCTCGCCCACTACTCTTAGCTACTCTAAATTCCTCCGCTTTTAGTTTAACACTTTCCTTCACCTCCTTTGTTATCCACGGCTTATTACCTCTCCTCCTACTATCCTTTTTGACCATCGGAATAAATTTCCGTTGAGCACCAAGAAAGATCTCCTTAAAGATCCTCCACTGCTCCTTAACAGACCCTCCCTCCAACGCGCTCTCCCAGTCCACATTCGCCAATTCTTCTCTCATCCTACCGTATTTCCCTCTATTCAAACAAAGGACGCGTGTCCGGGAACCCACTTTCTCCTCCTCCATCTGCACCAGAAACTCCACCATACAATGATCACTCTCCCCAAGAGGATCCTTCACCACAAGGTCCCTAATTCTACCCGCTTCATTACATAGCACCAGATCCAAGATAGCTCGCTCCCTCGTCGGCTCCAACACACACTGTTCGAGGAAACTATCCCGGCAGCATTCCAAGAACTCTTCCTCGAGCCCCCCACGTCCAACATGGGTCGACCAATCAATATGCAGATTGAAATCCCCCATAACTACGGCCGTCCCATTCCTGCACGCCGCACTTATTTGCGCGTTAACAGCCCGCCCCATCTCCAGATCATTATTCGGGGGCCTATAGACGACACCCACCAGCGTCTTCCTCCCTTTGCTGTTCCTAATCTCCACCCACAACGATTCCACCCTCTGCTCCTTGGCTCCAATATCATCCCTTGCTACCACCGTGATGCTATCCTTAATCAGCAGAGCTACGCTCCCCCCTTTTCCCTCCTGTCTATCCTTCCTAAACACTTGATAGCCCTGTACATTTAGCTCCCAGTCCCTGTCACCCTGCAGCCACATCTCTGTAATGGCCACCAGATCGTATCCATTTGTGTCGATCTGCGCCATCAGCTCATCCACTTTATTCCGAATGCTTCGTGCATTCAGATAAAGTGCTTTCATCCCAGCCTTCACCTGGACCCTATTTGCCGCAACGCCACCAACTATACTCACGCCCCCTACTCCCTCTATTATTGGGACATCCTCGGCCTCTTCCCTTACATGTACACTCTCCTTAACTTTAGACCTCGTAAGGTCACCTACCCTCACACCCTCCCCCCCCATAATTAGTTTAAAGCCCTGTCTACAGTCCTCTTTACTCGATTCGCCAGCACTCTGGTCCCAGCACGGTTCAGACCAACCCCATCCCTCCCGAACAGGTCCCACCTACCCCAATACTGGTGCCAATGCCCCATAAATTCAAACCCATTCCTCCCACACCAATCCCTGAGCCACCCATTCACTTCCTTAATCCTGTCAACCCTACGCCCATCTGCACACGGTTCAGGCAGTAGCCCAGAGATAACCACCTTGTCGGTTCTACTTTTTAATTCCATTCCAAGCTTTTCATACTCCCTCCCCAGATCCTCAGTCTGCATTTTGCTTACGTCGCCGGCACCCACATGTACCACAATGACCGGATTCTCACCCTCCCACTCCAGGTTCCTCTGCAGCCCAGCTGCGACATCCCGTACCCTAGCACCAGGCAGACAACACACCCTTCTGTGCACTTTGTCATTGTGACAAAGGACAGTGTCAATACCCTTCACCCCACTATCCCCAATAACTACTACGTTCCTTTTCCTTTTCTCTTTGCCTATGTCCTGCTGCAGCACTGTACCCTGTGCAGCTTGCTCACCAACCTCACCTGCCTCGTTCTCGTCCAACTTGGAAGCAAGAACCTCAAACCTGTTATGCAGATTAAGAGGCTGAGGCCTCCGCTCCTCACCCCCCTTCCTCTTCCCAGTAGCCCCCTCTTGTCCCTGACCCTTAGAGTTAGCCAGTCTAGGGGGGGTGGATGTCACTTGCACCTCATTGACAATGGCACCCTCTCTCCCCTTGATGAGCCTCAGTGTCTGTAGCTCAGAGGCCAGCTCATTTACCCTGAGCTGGAGCTCCTCCAGCAACCTGCACTTACTGCAGACATGGTCACTGGGATGAACCCTAGGGTCCACCAGTTCCCACATCATACAGAAACCACACATCACATGCCCCTCCATTATTTACTGTAGTAGTTTTGAAAAAATTTTTTTGTTTTTTTTGTTTTTCAAACGAACTCACCTGGCCTTTTTTCCCTCCAGCCCTTTTTGATATTAAGCCCTAGTAGCTCACTCTGCTTCCCTCTCACTCCGCTGCCCGCTCAGACGCTGCCCGCTGTCTACGCCAGGCCTCCTTTTAAACCTGGCGCTGATTTAAATCTGATGGCCCACAACTGCCTGCTAACCACTCCCTCAGAATTCTTAAAGCAGTAAATACAATAAATAAATGCTTTAAACAGTTCTACAAAGAACAAAGTGCTTTAAACTTATTTTAAACTGGTTTTTAACAGGTAAAATCTTAGCTGTCTCTCTGCTCCTTCACTCGTCTGCTCCAGCAAACAATGGAAGGCTTCACCTTGTGGTCAGTTGATATTTAAATCTGATGAACCACAACTGCCTGCTAACCACTCCCTCAGAATTCTTAAAGCAGTAAATACAATAAATAAATGCTTTAAACAGTTCTACAAAGAACAAAGTGCTTTAAACTTATTTTAAACTGGTTTTTAACAGGTAAAATCTTAGCTGTCTCTCTGCTCCTTCACTCGTCTGCTCCAGCAAACAATGGAAACAACAAAACAAAGCAAACAACAGACTAGGACTGGCAAGCTCAGCTGAAGAACATCCAGAACTCCAATTTTGGATTCATCCTGAATAAACTCCCAAGGGCATTCATGGACTCCGTGGAAGAGTACCAGTCAAATAATGTGGATGCAGTTTTGATCTTTTAAGGCATTATGTAGGATGCTATCTTGACTGTTGGTTAAATATTACAAAATATTCTCTTGAGTTAATAGTTACAGGAGAGGATGAGTTTTGGGTATCATCAGCGCACACAGTGAGACATAATCCAGTGCTTGTAGATATCAAGCACTAACGTGAAGTATACCAAAGGCCCAGAATTGAACCCAATGATATATTTGGGGCAAGCTGTGGGGAGAGAGATCATTTGAAGAGTTGCAGACATCTCATCAACTGTCTTCTATAAGTAGAAAATTATTTTTAAAGTATGATGATCGGAGCCTCAAGGGATATTGGGGGGGGGGAGGGGAATCAAGATATTGAATTTGATGATCAGCCATGATCATCATGAATGGCTCAAAGGGCCAAATGGCCTACTCCAGCTTCCATGTTTTCCCAAAGACTCAATGTCTGTGACCTAAATTTTACTAATAGCTTGCAACAGATCAGTGTTATGATTAACTGACATTGTTAGTTTATTCACATTAAAACCTAGGAAAGCAGTGTTCACAATGTAATGCACGCACACAGTCTTACAACTACAGATAGCAACAGTACAAGAACCACAGAAATGAATATTAGTTCACGTGACTTTCAGAGTCCTGAGTCAGGAAGCCAAATGAGGAGTTCTTACATGTAGAAGCTCAAATTCAGCGGGCTGAAGACCAAAGTTGTACTGTCCTTACATTTGGGACTGATACCACAAGATGAAATTGATATACAAGACACTGGGTCAGATCTACAGGTGGTGGCCAGCAGGTACAGGCTTCGGGGTACAGGCTCTTACTTAGCCTGGACTTCTGTTTTTGATGGTTTACTGATTAGATGTTAAAAGCAGACCGAGGATTTCTCAGTTTTTAAAGGAATGGAGAGATTTCAAAATTGCCACTCAAGTCACATGAGCATCTTCCGCCACAATGATTTCAAAAGGGATGCTTATCCAGTGTCTGAATCTGCCTTTGATTTCAGGAATGTCCCAGCCATTGGCTTCTGAAAGTGTTACCAGCCATATTGAGAGAGTCTTGAGTCAGAAAGTCATTGTCTAGGCAGACCCCCGAGACTCCACTAGAAGGGTAAGTTTATCAAGATTCAAATTACTTCCATTGCCCCATCAATGGTCCTCTTTTGAAATGGAACTGGACAAGCTAGGTAAGTTTGTTAACAGCTCTGCAGGGTAATGAGTTTCAATCAGCATGTCCTCTGGTTTCGTGATTATAATGTTCTTACAGCCGGGTGTCAGATTTTACAATGCTGAGAGGAGAATTCTTTTATTCTTGTAATGCCTGTTGGTCATGTGACTTGCAACAGCCATCTTTTTTGGTTCAGCAGAAAGTTCAAATTAAAACTAGCAAACAGAATAAAAGTTTTGATAGGCTGTATTTTGGATTTATTTTCTTATCATACTGAATTAATAGAAGAGATACAGTGACTGGAATAGATCGTGGGAAGTGCACAAACGTGGGCAAATAAGAATAACTCAGTCCATAATATCAAATGTAGCACAGCTGAATAGAATCCACATGGTGTTGAGGTTGCATGGGATGACTTCAATGCTGTAGGCCTTTTGTAAACCTGGGAGTGGTGTACCAAGAGACAAACACTTAAATTCGGTGTCGGATTTAGATAAATCACTCCCATTAACAAAACAATATGCTTCCATGTTTCAGAAAGGTTACATCCCAGGTTTTAAAATTCAAAAACATTTATCCAATTTCACTTCTCTCCGCAGGCCATAAACAAGTCAGTAGCATCCTTGGCATTTTTTAAATCTATTTGTTCTTGGGATATTGGCACCAAGCACAGCCAGTCTTTATTGCTTGTCCCTAATTTCCCTTGAGAATGTGGTAGTGAACTCTCATCTTGAACAGTGCAGAACATGTGGTCTAAGTACACCAAAATGCTATTAGGAAAGAACACACTGCTATAAGAGTTGCATCCTTTAAATATTATTAAAGAATTTAAAATCAGCTAAACAATTGAATGCATTTAATTAAAAAAGTAAAACTTGGGTCCTCCCAGAATGGCTTAACTGGTTAAGATATTGAGCAACAGAGACATACAGTCACAAGATTGAATCTCTTAGCTAGTATATGTGGAAAGTCTTCAAGTGAACGAGGAGTTAATTGACTGGGCCAAATGCAGTAATGCAATTTAGAGTCTATTTTAAAGTCATACATCGTGCTATTATTTTAATACTGCCATCTTGCATAGAATGTACAACACAAAAAAGTTCATTTGGCCCAAACGGTCTGTGTTATTTTAAACAAGTAAAGGTCCACCACAGTAATTACATCCTCCCACCAATAGTGAGCAGGAGGCTACAATTACAGCATGACAAGTTTACAGTAGCAGCTCCCTTTATAAACGTGGATCCAAGAATTTATAAAGGCCAAGGTTTGACAAAGTGTGAACAAGCATTAAAAAACACAAATATTTATCTTTCTCGCAAATTGTTGTTGCCAATCTCTAGTTATCCGGTGTGTAACAATTTCAGGAGTCTGCTTCATTTGCAGACATGTTTCAGTGTCTTAATAATTTAAGATATCATCAAATCCAGCCCATCAATAAAGGGACTACAATTGGCCTAAAATCCCCAGTTCAGGAAGGAGAAATCTACTCGGGTTTTCACTCTTGCCACACAGCTACAAGTTCACATGCGGGGCTCTGCATTTCCCCTCATAAGACTGAATAGTCCAATAGGCTGTCATGGCAATACAGTAACAGCAACCAGGAAGCAACAGAGTCTCTCCTGCCCACGTCATGAAACTATACCCTATCAAGCAGTATCCACAAGAGAAAAGGCTAGCATTGAAAAAAAATCATGCAAAGAGGAAGAGAAGGGAATAGAAACATAAATGTAAATAGCTAAAGCTTAAATATAAATGAGAAAAGTTCAGTAAGTCTAATTATTGTTCCTTTTACTGATGTCAACTATCATCTAAATATCAGTTGCACAGAATTTCAGATAGTTCACTTCAGCCGAGGTTCGGTTTCATGTTTTATTTAAAAGATCTATAATAAAGGAAAAGGCATTTATCATTAAAGCAAAAACCAAAGAACGAGGTAGTGAAACAAAATCTTGTTTTAACTCAATTTAAATAGAGCAAAAACTGATTATATAAACATATTTCACTCAGAGGTCACCAGATAGATTTCCCAGCCAGGGAGGGGAGCCAACTGATGCATAATTTGGTCCATTGGCCATACACCCACAGGGAATGGAGCTTGGATTGCCCCAGCTCATTCCAATTATCTGACAGCTAAGAGAAAGGGTGAAAACTCCCACATCACACATGCCTGGGATTAAAACAAACTTCAAATCACGGTGTAAAAAAATTAATTATGTCACCCAATGCCCTTCACAGGGTCATGCCGAGGATAACTGGAGATTGGCAATAGAAATATATATTTTAAAAATTCACTGCCTTCAGAGCACAGGCAGTTTTGCAGTGGGCCAGCTTCCAAAGATTAAAGTTTGTTTTTGATAAACGTCTAATAAAAGTGTTCAACAATCTTACTGCACAAAAGATTGCATCTCAAGCGTTCCTTGGGTGCACAGTTCCATATGCCAACAGTCCTCAGAACACTTTTATCAGTAATCAGTTTGAGCAGAATCAAATTGTCGCATTAATGACAAAGCTAACATCTGCAGATGAAAACAGTGATAACTTTAGCCCAATGCAACTTTGAGTACTCCAGAAAAGTTAGGAAAAAGTGTAATATTTTAAATAACAAGTTGATATTCCGATGCATGTTATAATTACACAATCAAACACTTATTATTCTATGCTATTTCGAAAAGGACCTCTGATTAGATCAGAGAAAGCAATTTAAGTTGGTGAAAATCTGATAAAGTGGATTTAGCAACCTCATCTACTTTCACAAAGCATTATTACAGGAGACACACCATGGAGGGGCAGCCAAACATTCGCTCACTTGCAGACTCAAAATATATGTTTGTTCATAAAGATAATGGGAGAAGAGAACGGATTACCTTTGGTGCTTAAAAATGACCCACACAAAGCATTTTTGCACTCGATTTTCAGAATACTTTGAAAACAGCAGCTTCAAAATATGGAACATTGTCAGGGAAATGATGGAACGTTTATAAATGACATAAAGAAATGGGCTTCCATTTTCCCGGATTCTTCTCCTCATTATAGTTTCAAACGTTCTTCAGTTTAAATGGGAGGGGAAGAGGTCAATATGTAAATTAAACTTGACAAAATTGTCAGTATTAGGAAGGTAATTTACTCTGCCACAAAACTCATACATTTAATAACACTGAAACAAGTCTGAAGCCTCAAATAGAATCAGGAGATTTTCTAATGGTTATCCTCAGAGTTTAAACTGCCATTATTCACAATGCTATCAAACAATTTTAATATTTTAAAAGAGGTCTTTCTGCACTAAATTTAGCCCTTCAATTAATATTTAGTTTCTTCCCTAGCCTTCTAAAGATGCTGACTCCTGCTAAGGTAGTATTTCAAAGATTCCTGCAGCCTGTAGCACTGCCAAAACGGATAACCTTCATACATGACCCTAAACAGGGAGGGTCAGCAGGTTTATTTGAAAGAAGAAAACATTTTCATAGCCAAGCCCTAACTTGCCCTTACTCAACCAAATAAACACAGATGTACATTACTGTAGGTCTCACTAGATAGTAGTCATCTTGGCAGATTTCCTCACTGCCAAACCCATGGGAACTAAAGCCCAGTTAATGCCTCCTGGGATTTAACTGATGTAACCAGGATTAAGCTTGCAACCTTCTGCTCTGTAAGGTTTACTGACTTAATGGGCATTTCCCTATTGAGCCAGTAGCAGCACACAAGTATAATTTATTATTGCTTCTGGCAGCGCCATATCTAGGAGATTAGATCGCTGCAAGTTTATTTCCATGTAAATTAACAGGTGCAGTTATCACAAGTACTTTGTGGCCTCGCCAAAACTACAATCGCCTACTGGGCCTTTTAAAGTACACACTGCAATCTACATGTATAAAATAAACAAATGCTCTACTGGACAGAAATCCATTTCAGCTTAACTCTAAAAGGACAATCAGTAATTTTGCCACATTAAAAAAAACTAAATGCCATCTTCTATATTCTCAGAATTTTACAACTTGAGGCTATTCAGCCTATTGCATGCATGCGGACTCTGATGTTTAGTCTCATTCCCATGCTCCACACTATTTTAAATGCCTTTTTAATCTGCTTTTCAATCCATTTCTACCACTGATTCGAACAGGACATGCCTTATCCTAACAAACTTCTGCATATATTTAAAAAATAGTAATCCGTCCCTGAATTTTGTTCTTGAATTTATTTCCTCCAAGTTCCTAACAGATTAGTGGAGATACCTGTTTGCTTTTTCTCTCCATAGGATATTGTTTTATTCCCCTTCTTTCAACTGCAAATGCATTCTTAAAAAGGTTTCAAAAAAAAAC
Source organism: Carcharhinus amblyrhynchos (assembly GCF_965287045.1). Lineage (NCBI taxonomy): Eukaryota > Metazoa > Chordata > Chondrichthyes > Carcharhiniformes > Carcharhinidae > Carcharhinus > Carcharhinus amblyrhynchos. The sequence goes on from NC_137327.1 coordinate 50,187,837, forward strand.
TGGTGCTCATTGTCTGAATCTCTCCACTTAACCTTATACCAATGCGTTCACGCACACTGGAAACAGTCTGTTGTTATTAATTCTTCCCCTTACAAATTTAAACGCCTAAAATATCATATCCCCTCAATTTTACATCAAAACTCTTTTTTTTTTTAACTCTTTCATTGTATTTGCAAGACTGCATCCTTGTGAATCTATAACATACACACTCTGATGTGCCAACATCCTTTCTATGGAACACAAAACTGCATTCAGTAACCCAACCTTGGTCTTAGTTAAACGTCACAGCAGTTTACATTAAGTTCTGGCTCTTACAAAACTCAGGATTCCATGACTTTTCTCTATGGTCTTAGGAATGGGCTATTTGAGGAACTGAGTTAGAATTCCAGTTTGTTCTGCCATATACCACCTTATAAAAATGATTCACATTTTTAACAATTACTGGGGCTGACTGTTTATTGAAGAGCTGTACAAAGTAAATAACTGAAGGGTATGGATGCCTCTGTGTCCACATTATCTCCAACGATACTAACCTAGTCTCTCATCCTGTTAGCTTCAAAAACTCCAACCTCCATAAAACAAAACAGGAGTGTAGAAAATTGAGGTGTAATTTGATTGAAAGTTCTTAAATGTTAAGAAGGGTTCAATAGATTCTCCAATTCTACCCTATTTCCTCTAGTGGGGGTGAAACCACGAACAAGGGGCGATAAATTTGAAATCAGAGCTAAACAATTCAGGGGTACTTAAAAAAAAACGCAAGAACAGCAAAAGATTTGTAACTCTCCTGCATTTAAACCTGTAAATGCTGGGATAACAGAACGTTTCAAGTCTGGGATAGGCAGACATTTTTCAGGCAAGGTTATCAACAGGTATGGCACAAAGACAGGGAAAACAAAGAGTGGAGACCAGCGAAAACATAACTGAATGGCCTACTTCTGTTCCTGACAAAACAGTGTTTAAATAAAATAATTAGGAGCTTGAATGTTAAGGATCCAAATGTGAAATTAACATTCATCCTATCACGCACATCTATACATATGTTCTAATTCTCCCCATGATGCAATGATTACTGATTGTAATCAATGCTCAGGATCTCTTAAAAAAAAAATCAATGGTTCGATATAATGATCACCTTACGACAGAGGTTAGGGGTGATGTTGTCAACAGAAGTGCAACTTGACAATGATAAAGGAATCTTACAACTGATTTTCTTGGGTTTCAGACATCACTGTGGTCAGCTATGAAATGCACAAAATACAACGAGTGATGAACAATACCCATTGTGAATAGGTTTACAAAAATTATTCCATTCTTTACAAGTCAAGATTATTGAAATCTGTTTCTTTTTACCCCACAAACAGAAAAATATTGTACTAAACAAGCATTCCCTTAGAAACAACAGTACCAATCATGTACCAATTAAAACATCTGCAGCAGTCACAAGTACAACAACAATGACCAGTTATTTTCAATGTTGTGCTCTCAGTGTTTACAATCATAATCTATTACGCGGCTGTCTGACTTTGAACCAGATTTTCTGACTCCTCTTAATTTATATTAATTACTGCATTTATTTCCACATTGGAAATCATATGAATACAACACACAATGCACATAACATATACCCAATAATGCAGTCCAGGCACAACATACTTATAACATGGGTATTCTGGTATTACATACAACCCCTTCAGTCAAGTCCACCACTCAATAAGATCATGGTTAATCAAATTTGAATCTCAACTTCAGATTCCTGTCCCCCCACCCCCCAGGAGGTGAAAGTATATCTATTTCTGCCTTAAAGATTTCTAGAGATTCTGCCTCAACCATCTTTGAGGAAGAGGATTCCAAAATCTCTCAACGCTCAGAGAAATGTTCTTCCTCATCTGTCTTAAACAGGTGACTCTTATTTTTAAATAGTGATCAGATGTAGTGGGTAACCTGATTCACGTAAATCAACAAGTGTCCAATTTATAATATTTATACAGTAACTTACAAAGCTGGCCATAGCACTGTGGCTAATCTTATCACTCATGCTGTCTTGTCAGCCTCACAAATGGACACACACACATCTTGTCGCACACGGATGACAGAAGTTTTACCAAAAATGTTTGACCCAATGTTTTGAATGGAAAACTTCAGTGTGCAAAACTCTTATTTTATTGAGACAATTTCCTAAAACTAATCTGCAACATAGTTTCCACTTATTCCATGACAGTTTCACTACTGCCGAGCAATACATTTCTTAGAACTTCATTTCTCACTACATGCAACAAAAGCTTTGACTATTGGCAATGATTCCAAGGAACTGCAAAGCTTTGAAGCCGATGTGAAGCTGAGATCGAAACAAATATTAAAATCAGCAATCCCTTCCATTTAACTGTTGATATAATAGTAAATTGACAACCCGGCCAACATATAGTCATTAATGAAATTTGTTCAACAAATTATATGCAATTGGGGAAACAAATAGCACTTAATGTCAATGGCAAACTTCAAGCACATGTTATCTTAATATTAGTGCCCTTTAGGTACAGAAATATTCTGAGTTTACCTGGTCTGGATTATTTCTGACTCCAGACCAACAGCAACATGGTTGACTCTTAACTGCCCTCTGAAATGGCTTAGCAAACCATTCAAGTCATACTGAACTGCTACAAGTCTAAAAGAATGAATTCCCTTCCTAAACAGCACTGTGGGTGTGTCTACATCACATGGACTTCAGCAGTTCTAGGCAGCAAGCTCACCACCAACTTCCCTAGCCCAATTAGGGACTGGCAATGTACACTGGCCTAACTAGCAACATTCATATCACACAAACAAATAAGTTTAAAAATTGCAGTTAAGATACTGCTTTCCAGGAACTAATCTGGTTTTCAAGGGCAAGAGTTCTTACAAAAATGAATTGAGTGAACTATGTTAACAAAACGTATATATTTATATTCATGAAATAAATGATTCTTTTACTGAAAATAAGGCAGTAATTTAACTTCTTTCAGAAAAAAATGTAACTTTCATATGTTGAACTATTCCTAACTTAATTTAACAGCTTTCACTTGTTTCTATGCACAGTGGAGCTCCTACGATTTCTGCATAATTGCAAAATAAAAGATTATTTGCTTTGCAGACATATGGTTAAGTTCACTTTACTGGGTTCCATTTTTAGGATATAATCTAAAGTTCAACATTGTTCTGTCGTTCAACTACTAAATAATGTGCAATGGAAATTCAGTGAAAAGAACCATATACTGCAATCATCATGAAGTACTATATGCAGCATTCAAGGAACAGTACAATCATTTCCATACTGTCCAAACACTGCAATTGCTGAGGTATTGGTTTGCAATATTATGTAATGAAACATTTTGTTCAATGTTGCCAAAAACTATTCAGCATAATTTTTGGGGAAAAAAACAGCTGAGATAAGCACATACATAGTACATTCCCAGTAATGTGAAATTGCTTAATTCAAATTTGAGTATTGCTGAAAAGAAGCGACATGCTGTTGAAGCTTAGCATCTTTCATGATTCTGTTATGATGAGTCAAGATGAAAAACTTTGATGGCATATCTTTTTTTTCAGCACTAAAGATCTGTTCTAGCAAACGATTGGTTAGTTTGAATTCCAAGAGCTGAGCCATTTTCATACAAATTGCTTAATTCAAGTTAATTGAAAATAATAAATTATACCATATAGATGACTGAGTTATCATATCAGACCATAATGTATACTGGCAAGCAAAAACAGTGCAACTGCTCATTTCCTTAATCTTGTATTAAAGGAGCCAAATGACTAGTAATTTTATACCTTATCATCCTCTAGTACTATTTTTGATCTTAAATCCCAATAGCAAATGTCAACTATCCGCAACATCTTCCAATGCAAAAACTACTCACAGCAGAGCAGGTTTTGGTACTATTCAAACAAAATAACAATCTGATAGTACTACTATCCAAATGCACATTAACGGAAATCTGGAATAATGAGCAGCAGTTACTTTTTCTTTATTTCTAACATTTTTGTGCCATGGAAGTTTATAACTTAACTGTATACAGTACACACATTTTTACACTGGCATTCAAGAGATTGAACAGAATAAGGAAAACTGTCCAAATCAATGTCAATACATTGTTAATGCCACTATTTTCCCCGAGTATAAAGCTTACTTTTTTAAATAAAGCATTTCAATTTTAGTGCATGTAGTGACTATAATATTTAATACTGCTGAAACACTAGGTTGTTGCAAGTATTCTTCCATTCCCTGATTAATTTTTAAAAGGCAAAAGCAGAATGCTTTAATGCTAGCAATTACAATTATGGCAAATGATCAAGCTTTTCTTTAAATTGTTAAGTCATTTATAAATTTAACCTTTTCAATCTCAACACAATCAGTGGTTGTGCACTGTATTGACATCAATATTCCTGACTCGCGGAATGGACAGAATTAAGGAACGAGAAAGGAAAATCAGCAATGTTCCCATTGCTCTGGTGCTACCTGCTGAAAAACTGAAAAGGACATTCTGCAAAAATCAGGAAAGAGTTGGCAACCACGTTCCCTTGTTCAGGGAATATAGTTTACCCACTGGTGTGCCATTAGAACATAAGAACATAAGAAATAGGAACAGGAGTAGGCCATCTAACCCTTCGAGCCTGCTCCACCATTCAATAAGATCATGGCTGATCTGAAGTGGATCAGTTCCACTTTCCTGCTTTCTCCCCATAACCCTTAATTCCCTTGTCTGTCAAAAACCTATCTATCCGTGACTTAAATGTATTTAGCGAGGTAGCTTCCACCACTTCAACTGGCAGAGAATTCCAGAGGTTCACCACCCTTTGAGTGAAGAAGTTCCTCCTCAACTCCGTTCTAAAACGTCCCCCCCTTATCTTGAGGCTGTGCCCTCTAGTCCTGCTATCCTTTCTAAGCGGGAAGAATCTCTCTACCTCTGCCCTATGTATCCCTTTCATTATCTTATACGTCTCTGTAAGAACCCCCCCCATCCTTCTAAACTCCAACGAGTACAGACCCAGTCTATTCAGTCTCTCTTCATAGTCCAACTCCTCATCTCTGGTATCAGCCGAGTGAACCTCCTCTGCACTCCCTCCAAGGCCAAAATATCCTTGCGCAAGTGCAGCGACCAAAACTGCACACAGTACTCCAGCTGCAGCCTCACCAGGGCCCTGTACAGTTGCAGCAAGACCTCCCTGCTTTTATATTCTATCCCCCTTGCTATAAAGGCCAGCATTCCATTTGCCTTCTTGATCACCTGCTGCACCTCCAGACAGGGTTTTAGCGACTCGTGCACAAGGACCCCCAGGTCCCTCTGCACTGTTGCATGCTGCAGCTTTGCCCCCTTTAAATAGTAATCCCTCCTACTATTATTTCTGCCAAAGTGGATAACCTCACACTTGCTAACATTGTACTCCATCTGCCAGGTCCTCGCCCACTCGCTCAGCCTATCCAGATCCCTCTGCAGACATTCCACACCCTCCGCACAATTTGCTTTTTCACTCATCTTCATGTCATCAGCAAATTTCGTCACCCTATACTCAGCCCCCTCCTCCAGATCATCTATATAAATGGTAAATAGCTGAGGCCCCAGCACCAATCCCTGCGGCACTCCACTAGTCACCAACCGCCAATCAGAATAGCACCCATTGATACCAACTCTCTGCCTCCTATTAGACAACCAATCCTCTATCCACGCTAACACCTTATCCCCAACTCCATGCACCCTAACCTTCTGAAGCAACCTTTTGCGAGGCACCTTACCAAACGCCTTTTGAAAATCGAGAAACACCACATCCACCGGCTCCCCACTGTCTACCGCACTAGTCACATCCTCATAGAAATTCAATAAATTCGTCAAACACGACTTCCCCTTAACAAATCCGTGCTGCGTCTGCTTGATCAAACCATTCCTTTCCAGGTGCCTCGCTATTTCTTCTTTGATGACGGATTCAAGCAGTCTTCCAACTACAGACGTTAAACTAACCGGCCTATAATTCCCTGCCTTTTGTCTGCTACCTTTTTCAAACAGCAGTGTAACTTGGCCATTTTCCAATCTTCCGACACTTCCCCGGAATCCAGCGAATTTTGGTAAATAATCACTAAGGCATCCACTATCACCTCTGCCATTTCCTTCAGAACCCTGGGATGCATTCCATCCGGTCCTGGGGACTTGTCCACCATCAGTTCCGTTAGTCTATCAAGCACTACTTCTCTAGTGACAGTAATCGCATTCAGGCCCTCAACTCCTACCATTCTTCTATCTTTAATATCCGGCAAACTATTTGCGTTGTCCTCTGTGAAGACCGAGGCAAAAAACTTATTTAAGGCCTCCGCCATTTCCTCATCTCCCACCACTAAATCCCCTCTCTCATCCTCTAAGGGTCCAACATTCACTCTAGCCAGCCTTCTCTTCTTTACATATTTGTAAAAACTCTTACTGTCCTTTTTTATATTTAGTGCTAGTTTAGCTTCATAGTCTATCCTTCCTTTATCAACTTCTTAGTCATTCTTTGTTGATTTTCAAACCTTTCCCAATCTTCTAATCGCCCACTACTTCTGGTTACTCTGAACGCATCAGCTTTTAATTTAATACTGTCCTTTATTTCCTTTGATAACCACAGCTGGTTATCCCTTCTCCTACATTCCTTCTTTACCATCGGAATATATTTCTGCTGAGCACTGAAAAAGATCTCCTTAAAGATCCTCCACTGTTCCTCAGCTGTCCTACCAACCAATCTGCGCCCCCAATCTACATTTGCCAATTCATCTCTCATCCTATCGAACTCCCCTCTGTTCAAACAGAGGACACAGGTTCAGGACCCTATTTTCTCACCCTCCATCTGCATCAAAAACTCAACCATACAATGATCGCTCGTCCCAAGAGGATCCCTCATAATAAGATCTCTAATTCTTCCTGCCTCGTTACATAACACCAGATCTAAGATAGCTTGCTCCCTCGTCGGTTCCGTCACACACTGTTCAAGGAAACTATCCTGACAGTATTCCAAGAACTCTTCCTCAAGCCCACCGCATCCGACTTGGGTCAACCAATCAACATGCATATTGAAATCCCCCATAATTATCGCTGCTCCATTTCTGCACGCATCATTTATTTGCTTATTTATAGCCCGCCTTACCTCTAAGTTATTAATTGGGGGCCTATAGACCACACCCACCAGCGTCTTCCTCCCCTTACTGTTCCTAGAGCCAAAGAGGCCCCAGGAAAACAGCAGAAACACTACTTGGGATACAATGGAGTGTGGCAGATGCTATATTCTGACAGCAATCAATGCCCTTGAGGAAAAGCAGGATAATTGAAAAAAAAGGGTAAATCAGGAAAAATAATTGGTCACGTTCAATGCTATCATTGTCCAAATACCAATCCAAGTTGTAACAATTTATATGAACACGCATACTGTGCATACTTTAGAATAATGAATATGGTAGAGAAATGGGTTTAAAGCCTTTAGATGCACTGCAAAGATCTCGAGCCCAATTATTCTGCAGTTTCTACTTTGCAGATTATTCAGGTGAGAAGACTTTGGATTCATTTCCAACACTTCAGTCAAGCCCCAGGGGGACTTGAATCAATGCCCTAGAAACAGTGCACTTTAATAACTTCTTTCAGTGCGAGCCGAAATTTCTATTTGGATGACTCAATGGTACTGCCAATATAACAACTTTTTTCAAAAATGTCAGGAAGGAATTTCAGCTGGGAATTGGTGCATCACCAGAAAAACTTGATGCTAACCATGACAAAAATTTATATTTGTGTAAATTTCAGGAGCTAAGAAAAATAACAGAATTGGAAGCTGAAAACTACAACTAAGATGATGTATTGAAATATAGGGGGTACTGCAACCTATAAATTCTAATTTTAACCCACTTAGAGATTTTTAACATGATAAGTGAAACCCATTACACAAGGACACTGGAGATTTAAAACATCATTATTGTAACCTGATTTTTTTTTAATTAGATAGCAACTAAAAATTAACATTTGGCATTCCTCCTTTTGCAATCAAAACTCAGTTTAATGTAAAGAAATGGTAATTTGTGGCCAGCAATGAGATGTGACAAATATTTCCATACTAATGAGGCTAATTGACTCTTTATTAATTATTGGTAAGTATCACTTTTTAAGGAAATAATAATGTTATGAAATGGTATATTCTCTGATAACGTCACATCTTAAAATATATTTTGTTTTAGTAACACAAATATAGTACAAAACTAAATGAAAATCAAGAACCACAAAAATTAAAATCCAATGCTATAATTAAAACTCACAACAGTTCCAGTATTCTACAAAAATCCAGATGGAAGGCTCAAATTTATAAAGAGAAGCAGTTATAAGGCACAAAGATTTGATTTATTGCCATATGTATTGGTATACAATGAAAAATATTGTTTCTTGTGTGCTACACCGACAAAGCATACCATAATTTGGGAAAGAAAGGCGAGAATGCAGAATGTGTTACAATCATAGCTGGGTATATAGAGAAAACTCAACTTAATGCGAGGTCGGTCCATTCAAGTCTGATGGCAGCAGGGAAGAAGCTGTTCTCGAGTTGGCTGGTACATGTTCTCAGACATTTGTATCTTTTTCCCCAAAGGAAGAAAGTGGAAGAGAGGTGCATGGGGTCCTTGATTATGCTGGCTGCTTTTCCAAGCCAGCAGGAAGTGTAGACAGTGTCAATGGATAGGAGGCTGGTTTGAGTGGTGGACTGGGCTTCATTCACAACCCTTTGTAGTTTATCGCAGTCTTGGACAGAACAGGAGCTTTACCAAACTGTGGTACAACCAGAAAGAATGCTTTCTACAGTGCATCTGTAAAAGTTGGAGAGAGTTGCAGAGGACATGCCAAATTTCCTTAGTTTCCTAAGAAAGTAGTCATTGATGGGCTTTCTTAACTATAGCATCCGCATGGAGGGACCAGGAAGGTTGATAGTGATTTGGACACCTAAAAACTTAAAGCTCTTAGCCATTTCTACTTTGTCCCCATTAATGTAGTAAGAAGTCTCACAATACCAAGCTAAAGTCCAACAGGTTTATTTGTAGCAAACGCCACTAGCTTTGGGAACTGGCTGTTCCTTCAGGTAGGTGGGACTTCTGATCACAAACAGGGCATATAAAGACAAACTCAATTTACATGAATAATGATTGGAACGTGAGTCTTTACAGCTAATCAAGTCCTAAAGATACAGACAATGTGAGTGGAGAGAGTATTAAGCACAGGTTAAAAAGATGCTTATTGTTTCCAGACAGGAAAGTTAGTGAGATTTTGCAAGTCCAAGCAAGTTGTTACAGATAGTGTGACATGAACCCAAAATCCCAGTTGAGGCCGTCCTCATGTGTGCGGAACTTGGCTATCAGTCTCTGCTCAGCGACTCTGCGCTGTCGTGTGTCGTGAAGGCTGCTTTGGAAAACACTTACCCAAAGATCAGAAGCCAAATGCCCATGACCGCTGAAGTGTTCCCCAACAGGAAGAGAACACTCTTGCCTGGTAATTGTCAAGCGGTGTTCATTTAGCCACTGTCATAGCGTCTGCATGTTCTGCCCAATGTACCATGCCTCGGGACATCCTTTCCTGCAGCTTATCAGGTAGACAACGTTGGCCGAGTTGCAAGAGTATGTACCTGGTATATGGTGCTCTCATGTGAGATGAACGCATTCGTATCGATGATCCAGCATGTCTTGCAGAGGTTGCTGTGGTTTTGTTGGTCACTGTTCTCCTGAAGGGTGGGTAGTTTGCTGCGGACAATTGTCTGTTTGAGGTTGTGCGGTTGTTTGAAGGCAAGAAATGGGGGTGTGGGGATGGCCTTGGCGAGATGTTCCGTCTTCATCAATGACATGTTGAAGGCTCTGGAGAAGATGTTGTAGCCTCTCCGCTCTGGGGAAGTACTGGACAATGAAGGGTATTCTGCCCACTGTGTCCCATGTTTGTCTTCTGAGGAGGTCGGTGCGGTTTTTGGCGGTGGCGCATCAGAACTGTTGATCGATGAGTCGAGCGTCAGATCCTGTTCTTGAGGGCATCTTTCAGCGTCTGGAGGTGTCTGTTGCGATCCTCCTCATCTGAGCAGATCCTGTGTATGCAGAGGGCTTGTCCATAGGGGATGACTTCTTTAATGAGTTTCAAGTGGAAGCTGGATGCGCCACTTCTCACTTGGACTTTAACCTGGTGTTGAGAGACTTCTTACTGCGTCTACCCCTGTCCAACGCCGGCATCTCCACATCATGACTCGCATTGATGTATACAGGGGCATGTCCTCCATTATGTTTTGTAAAGTCAATGGCTATGTCTTTCATTTTGTTGACATTGAGGGAGAGTTTATTGTCATCACACCAGTTCACCAGATTCTCTATCTCTTTCCTGTAACCAATCTCATCATTGTTTATGATCCAATCCACTACAGTGGTGTCATCAGCAAACTTGAAAATCAAGTTGGAAGAAAATTTGACCACACAGTCATATGGCCACAGTTGTACACACACAAGGAATATTGTAAGGGGCTGAGGACACAGCCTTGTGGGTCACTGGTGTTGAGGATGATTGTGGAGGTGTTGTGGTGGCCTACCCTTACCGATTGCGGTCTGTGGGTTACAAAGTTCAGGATTCAGGGAGGAGCCCAGCTCCAGGCCACAAAGTTTTGAGATGACTTTCATAGGAATAATGGTGTTGAAGGCTGAGCTGTAGTCAATAAACAGGAATCTGACACCAGTGTCTTTGTTATCTAGGTGTTCCAGGGTTGACTGTAGAGCCAGGGAGATAGCATCTGCTGTGGACCTATTGCGGTGATAGGTGAACTATAGTGGATGCAGGCAATCTAGGGGGCCGGAATCGATCTGTGCTATGATTAACGTTTTGAAGCTCTTCATATTGATGGATGTCAGAGCCAGCGGACAATAGTTTTTAAGGCACATTGTCTTTCTTTTCTTTGGTACCAGGATGTTGGTCGTCTTCTTGAAGCACGTAGTGACCTCAGATTGTTGCAAAGAGATGAAGATATTTGCAAATACTCCAATCAACTGGTTTGCGCAGGATCTGAGCGTGCGTCCAGGTACCCCATCTGGGCCAGTCGCTTTCCGTGGCTGACTTTTGAGAAGGCTGCTCTGACATCTCCAATGGTGACCTCGGATACAAGTTGGTCCAAGGCTTCCAGGGTGGTCTTGCGGATCTCTTGCTCAAAATGGGCATAGAATGCATTGAGCTCATCGGGGAGGGCTGCACTGATGATGGCGATTTTACATGCCTACATCCTGCAGTTTATGTTGTGTAGACCTGGCCATAGTTTAGACCCTCTGCAGTTTTAAATTTACATTCCTCGCCAGTTGTTCAGGCATTGCTCTACAAAATTCAGCACCATTCTTCAAGGACTATTCTGCCATTTAAACATGATAAGCTGTTAAAAACTATGATGGTTTCTTCCTGTACTCCTTTACATTGAATTTCATGCTCAAGATTATAACTTGCATAATTTTTTAGTCACATAATGGTCATCTGTAACATGATTGGTCTAACAGTGCAGTGATGATGGGTTGTTTTTGCAGTGAGCTGCTTATTTTCCATGTCAAAATATTGACATCCAATGCATCCTGAAATGTCATATTAAGAATGACTATTAATAGTTCCACACAATTAATAAAGTATCAAGGTCATTTAGGTTCGATAAATTTTATTCTGCCTCAAATTGCTGTAACCTTGAATTAATTCAGACCAGACACAATTAAAACACACTTCAACCCATAGAGCACCCTTTTTATAATATTAAGGACTAATACTGACAAAACATTTGCTTAAAAGAAATGTTCTACTCGTCAGAGTGGTCATTTCCTGTAACTACAGGGTATTTCCAAATTTACAAATCTAAATGTAAAGCTAAGAACCATAAAGGTCGAAAAGAGTATCAAAGATGACAAAGTGAATCAGGAAGGAGTAATTAACAATTCATATTTACAGCGTTTTTAAAAATGGTTAAAGCATTGCACTTCAGTTTACAAAGGCATATTTCGGCAAGATGTGTTAAGTTTAAATTTCATAATTCAAACAACTCCAGATGGGAAAAAAAATGAGGTAGGTAATAAATTCAATAGTTTTGGGGTTCTGCAAACAAACGTGGTCATTTCAACACAAGGAGGAGGAGGAGGAATGTGTAAGACAGTTGTAGCAAACGCAAAACAGAAACTAAAAAAGGAACATTACAGTCCATCAGAGCATTCAAAAAGATGACAGAACATGCTTGCAAAAGAGGGAAAGATAGTGCATGAAAGGCCAAAGAAAAAGACTACAGTTGAGAGGGTCAATGTCTAGATATCAAGCCTTTCTCTGCTAGGATTAAGTGATATTAGAATAGCCTTCCCAGCTACGTCACTGCTCAGCTTGTGAACCAATTATAGGTTTCATCAAGAGTTTGGTTCTTGGTAAGACGACGAATGGGCTGTTGTGAAAGAGGGAACTGAGTTTCATGAACACAGCTTTGGTAAAAGAGGCCAGTAAATTTCCTTTGAGATCATAGGGACAGTACGTCCATGCATATCAATCATGGAATCAAAGCTATGAGGTGGGAGCTGTTGGTTCAACTGACAAATAGTGGAAAGTTTTTTCAAAAATAAAAGCTCAGTTAGTCTGCAGAGTGTCATATGGCTGAAGCTCTATTTGGCCTGAGACAAATTTTCCACTGTTCCCTATAATCCAAACAGTGCATGCTACATTGCTCAGACCATCATATATCAGCTGGTAGCAATTTACTTTTCACATCATGTTAACTAATTTGGCAAGTCAATTGGGGCAGTTATTTTTTTCATTAGAATGGAGCTTCGCTAGAGGCAAACTCCACTCTGCAACTTAAGTCGCATTTGCAATTATTATCCTTAAAAAAACTCCATTGCAGCTTTGTTCTTTCCAGGATTTCACCAGTGTCTTTAATAGTTCTGTCTGTACCCTTTCCAATAGTTTACAGCTCTAAAACCCTCCAACCAAATTAAAAACAGCATTCAATAATTGTCTCAAACTGTTCTTTTATTTAAAAATAACAAAGTATTTGGGATATTCACTACTCCATCACGGTTGTCGGAATGTTACTGCTACATTAAAGCATTTTTAATGTATTTCTAACACTTATTTGATTTTTCTCCAGATGAAGTACATGTGGCTAAAAGGTTTAAGAGCTAGAACAAGCAAACTTATCCCAATAACCCTGAACTAAGCAACCAGTCTAGTTTCCATTTAACTTCATACTGCTTTAATAAGTGACGGACACTTTGAGCTAACCATCAAGTTTGACACTGAACCTAATGAAGCTGATAGCTGCATTCCAATTACACTTCTACATTACCAACTACATTTCTACATTACAATTGGTGACTACATTTCAAAAGTACTTCATTGACTATAAAATGCTATGAGTGGACATGAAAAGCACAATCTAAAAGAAAGACTTCCTTTCTTTCAACTCCTTTGAAGCTGTATAAATACAATGGCAAATCAAATTAGTAACACTAACCTTCACAACTCTGCATAAATTATATCTTACCTGATTTATTTGTGTTACTATATTTCTTTCCAGTGTGCCAAGCCACACACTATTCTTTGATCGTGAGCAGACCTCACTTCAAGGCCATTACAAATAGTCAGAATATACTCATCAGTAACTTCCTGATTTTGCATTTCAGTTTAGCCTTCCTCAGAATGAGGTAATAACTAATGTCCACCTCCCACCAGACCCAGCAAGAGCATAGCTGACTTTGTGCAACACAATGATTTATCTGGTGCCCTATCATTCAATGCGCACCACTTGATCAGGCTCTACATTAACCACTGACAATATGCAGATCTCAACTCTGAATGCTAAATGCGAGTTAGCTTGCTTTGCTATAGATGACCAAGCTATGCAAAAACGTCACAAGTTTTGTTAGTTAACATACAACAATTCAGACAATGTTGCTTTACATACAAATGTAATAATTTTTAAAAAATGCTGTCCTCATTTTTTTCAAGATTATTTCCTGATCAATACCAATAGCACTGCCAGAAAAAAACAAATATTGGCTAACAATTATTCCAAAAGGGTGAGATAATTTCTCAATTACCTCCCCACAGGGCAAAACTATGAAATATTGCACTGATCCAAAGACCTATGAAACACTATCTAAATCACTTTTCCAACATCAAAGCCAACTTTTTCTCCAGCTTAATGTTGGAATAAATAAAGTCAATCTTTTCAGCTGCCTTTGTGCCTGATCTTGACTCATTCAGCATCCCTACATTCCACCTCAACTTCAGAAGGTGCAGAACCATGATATACTGTTTGACTCGGGCACAGCTTCCACACCCACGTGCATTCTATTGCCAAGACCACCTTCTTCCATCGTTGTCATATTACTCAACTCCATCCTTAATTGAAACAGAGAGCATCATCTCACAGTCCAATGTCACTAACATTCAGCACCCCATCTCAATTTTGTGCAAGTTACACCTCATCCAATCACAAGCACACACTCTTGTCACCAACAAGTCCACTAACACTATCACGCTCTACAAAGTTTCAATGGCATCCTATCCTCCAAGAAGTTATAATTACTCATTTTCAATTTCATCTGTAATTGACTTTTGTCAACCTGTTTTAAGTGATCTCATCCATGCTTCCATATCGCCTCAAAGCTTTGACCTGTCCTTTACATTAAACACCAATGCCTCCTCAAGCCATGAGGAGTTCTACAGAGATACACTGATGTTCCTAAGAGATGCTGCATATTGGAAGTCAAATGGCTTTTACTGACATACATGTCAAAATATGGTCCCAACGAAGCTGGATCATGCTGCAACATCATATGATATGCAGCAATGTTTATTATCACACAATGTATTACCCCTAAAGTCAAACGGAATTACCATTTTACTGGCAAGTGGAAGGTTTATTCTACAGCCTACTTCCTGTTAGAACACAACAATGGGGCCAATAAATATGGTGAAGGGAAAATGTTCCTTCTTACACAAAGACGAAGGGTTTTTTTTCAATGTTAATCCAATCAGTTTTTGGGGTACTTGCAACTTTTAGAATTTATCCTATTGTTTAAGAATGGTATTTGATGATTTTCCTGTGGATTTCAACCTACTGACAATGCTGATTATTCATTCAAGACTTTGAACATTCACAAGTTTTGCTGTTACAAGTGGCAAAAACCAAGGGGTAAAGAGATCCATACTGCAAGAAGACATACTCCTAAAACGCAACTCGAAAAAAAACTGATGGAATGAAGGACAGAAGTAGCCATTGTTACACCTATCCATGCATAAATAAAAATCATACTTTATTAAATCAAGATACTGTAGCTTTAATGAGCAACAAGTCTTCAACTGGAATTGGGGGGAAGAAGCTTAAAACAAAGGGAAATCAAAAATTCTTGTGGGGTCAAAGTAAAAGAGAATAAGCTCTTTTAAATGGAGCAAGTTGGTTCTTAAGTAACAGCAATAATGAATAACAATAGTGTTGTCAGAAACACAATAATTAAAAGATAGCATTGGTAGCCCTATCAATAAGAGTGATAATCAGTGCACGATGGTGATGAATGAAGATGAACGATGTTACCCAGTGAGGGGGGAGCACTGGTACAACCATACTGGCCTCCTCTGTTTCGAAGTTAATCATTCCATAGCGCCAACAATAACATTTACGATGACATTGGGAATTGTTAGCGCAACAGTATTATGATATACTTAGTGGTACAAATGTTGTAACCAATGCTATTCATAAGAGCAAGATGATGATCATTACAATTGCTGATTGTCTTAAATTCTTAAAATATTTATGGCATTTATGACAACTGATAATAAACCAATAAGTTTATGATTGCTACCATAAATTACTAATGAATTGGTAATCGATGCCAAAAGATTTTTGGTAAGCAAGTGGTAAAAGCAATTATGACACAGTTGAAATAGGCATTTTGTTTGCACACTTTGGTGGGAAATTTCTAATGATATTACTAATGACAATTAGACAAGAATGACTAGAAATTAATTAGCATTAGGGACATTAACATGATTAAGTGGGGCAGATTATTAATGCAAGGAATTTATTGATTATGCTAATTGACAGCCTGGATGGGCAGCGGCAGCCCAAGTGGGCAGTGTGGACAGGTGGGCAGCAGCAGGCCCGGGCGGGCGGCGGTGTGGACGGGCGGGCGGCGGCGGCCCGGGCGGGCGGCGGCGTGGACGGGCGGGCGGCGGCGTGGACGGGCGGGCGGCGGCGTGGACGGGCGGGCGGCGGCGTGGACGGGCGGGCGGCGGCGTGGACGGGCGGGCGGCGGCGTGGACGGGCGGGCGGCGGCGTGGACGGGCGGGCGGCGGCGTGGACGGGCGGGCGGCGGCGTGGACGGGCGGGCGGCGGCGGCCCGGGCGGGCGGCGGCGTGGGCGGGCGGGCGGCAGCCTGGGCGGGCAGCGGCGTGGACAGGCGGGCAGCGGCAGCCTGGGCGGGCAGCGGCGTGGACAGGTGGGCAGCGGCGTGGACAGGTGGGCAGCGGCGTGGACAGGTGGGCAGCGGCGTGGACAGGTGGGCAGCGGCGTGGACAGGTGGGCAGCGGCGTGGACAGGTGGGCAGCGGCGTGGACAGGTGGGCAGCGGCGTGGACAGGTGGGCAGCGGCGTGGACAGGTGGGCAGCGGCGTGGACAGGTGGGCAGCGCTGTTACTGGGTAGATTTGCACTCACCGCTGTGTGTGTTGAACCAGCGAGGCGCCAGGTGAAGCGGCAGAGAGTCGGACAGTGAAGCCGCCCTGGATCCCAGGTAGAGCTGCAGCTCCCGGGCGCCGGGCCCTCCTCCTCCCGTCTCCTGGTAACCGTTACCGGCCGAGTCAGGCCCCCCGCCGCCGCCGCCGGGACCTCCCGCGTTTCCCCCACCGCCGTGCTCAGCTCCATCGGCCGCCCTGCCGCCTCCTCCTCCCGCCGCAGGCCGACCTCCTGCTCCGTACAGCCCGAAAGGATGAGGCGGCTCCATGCCGGCCACACTGCTGACCGAGCGAGTCCTGAGCCCCATGGCCGGGCCTCCGCCGCCGCCGCCGGCTCGGTAATGGCCGTAATGAGCCGTGTGGACGGCGCTGTCGTCGCTGGAGACGCCGGGGAAAGCGGTCCTGGAGCGGCCCGCCGAGCTCTGCTTCCCTCCCATCGGCAGCGGAGAAAAGCCCGGGCCCGGCCGGGCGGAAGGGCCACTCGGGCCGAGGCCGCTTCAAGCGGAGACGGGGAGCTGGCTGGAGCCGCAGAGGAGCTCCGGGCGAGGCCGCCCCCCACCCGGGGTCCGGGTCTCTCTCTCTCTCTCTGCCTCCCCCTCAGTGGAGCGCTGCTGCTCCGGCCATTCACCCTCAGTATGAGCGGGAGGCCAGCGGCTCTCCTCTCTAACTAACCCAGGCACTGTCCCACTGCCATGGTGCCCGCCATCCTGGGGCTGCTGTGTCCCTCACTCACTCACTCACTCGCTCGCTGCCTCCTCACGATCGCACCCTCACTCACCCAGCTCCCGTTAGCCAGGTGCGCACAAAGCGCATGAGCAGCAGCTGCAAACAAAGCCCCAGCCCAGAGCCCTCCGTCACTGTCTCAACACCTCACTCAGTCTCTCAATATCTCACTCAGTGTCTCTCTTTCTCTCTCAATATCTCAATGTGTGTCTCCTTTCTCTCACTCAATATCTCAATGTGTGTCTCTCTCAATATCTCACTCAATGTGTGTCTCCTTTCTCTCACTCAATATCTCACTCAGTGTCTCTTTCTCTCTCAATATTTCAATGTGTGTCTCTCTCAATATCTCAATGTGTGTCTCTTTCAATATCTCACGCAATGTGTGTGTCTTTCCCAATATCTCACTCAGTGTCTGACTCTCTCAACACCTCAATCAGTCTCTCTCTCTATATCTATATCTCACTGTGTGTGTGTGTCTCTCTGAATAGCTCACTCAGTGTCTGTCTTTCTCTCAAATCTCACTCAGTGTGTCTTCTCTCAATACCTCACTCAGTGTCTCTCTCTCAACATCTCACTCAGTGTCAGTCTCTCTCTCTCAACATCTCACTGTTTCTCTCTCTCAACATCTCACTTAGTGTGTCTTTCTCTCTCAATACGTCACTTAGTGTCTGTCCCTCTCTCAACATCTCACTCAGTGTGTCTGTCCCTCTCTCAAACTTCACTGTGTGTCTCTCTCTGCTTCAAAAACTCACTCGTGTCTCCCTCTCTCAAAATCTCACTCAGTGTGTCTGTCTCTCTCTCTCTCAATATCTCACTGTGTCTGTCTCTCTCTCTCAATATCTCACTGTGTCTGTCTCTCTCTCTCAATATCTCACTGTCTGTCTCTCTCTCAATATCTCACTCAGTATGTCCCCTTCTCTCTCTCAATACCTTAATCAGTGTGTCTGTCTCTCTCAATATCTCACTCAGTGTGTCTGTCTCTCAACATCTATGTGTGTGTGTGTCTCTCTCTCTCTCAACACCTCACTTAGTGTGTCTGTCTCACTCAGTGATCTGCCTTTCTCTCTCAATACCTCACTCAGTGTGTGTGTCTCTCTCTTAACACCTCACTCAGTGTATCTCTCTGTGACTGTCTCTCACTCACTGTCTCAATATCTTACTGAGTGTGTCTGTCTCTCTCAATATCTCACTCTGTGTCTCTCTCACTGGCCGTCTCAATGACTCTCTCACTCACTCACTGTCTCAATGACTCACTCTGTCTCTGCTTGTCACTCACTCACTGCCTCAATTAGTGTCTCCCACTCTCACTCACTCAGTCTCAGTATCTCATTCAGTTGTCTCTCTTTCTCAATATCTCACTCACTGTCTCAATATCTCACTGTCTCAATGTCTCACCCTGTCTCTCAATGCCTCACTCACTCAGTGTCTGTCACTCCCACTCTGTCTCACTAACTCAATATCCGTCTCTTTCTTACTGTCTCACTCACTCACTGTCTGTCTGCCTCTGTCTCTCTCACTCTGTCTCACTAACTCAATATCTGTCTCTTTCTTACTGTCTCACTCATAGTCACTGTCTGTCAGCCTCATTGTCTCCCTCACTCACTGTCTCACTCATTCTCCATCTGTTTCCCTCCCTGACTTACTCACTGTCTCCCTCCGTCCTCACTTGCTGTCTGTCTCACTCCCTCTCTCTGTCTGTCTCCCTCACTCTGTCTGTCTGTCAGTCACTCTCTATTTTAATTAAAGCAGGATGCGTCATGAGGAAGCGACATTATTTTTCTCTCACTAGTTTCTCTTTTTGTGTAATTTTCCCGCCCCTTTTTTCTACTGTTCATAACTGGGTTTTCAGGTATTTCCCAACACCGGTTATAGAATATTTGAAACCAAGTTTTGTTTTAGTTTGGGTGTCAGTCTTTCTCTCTCTCTCTCAAATTGCTTCCTTATTGCAATCTCAAGGCTAGACAACAATGGATTGAGTTCTGTCTCACACACCAACAAAGTTCTGTTCTATCCAAAGTTAAAACATCTTTATTTCCAGAAGGGTTTTTTTTCTTAGTGTTTCTTGTGTATGTGACACTCTATTGTGCAAAGCAAAAATAGATAAAGCAAAGCAAAACATAAAAGCAAATTACAGCGGACGCTGGAATCTGAAACAAAAACACGTTTTGTCTTGTATATTTCACATATTGCTGGCTACTGGTTTCTTGATTCTCTTTTGTCCATTGCAGTCAGTTTCTTGTTTTCTTGACAGAACATGTTGAAACTGTACCAATCATTCAGGCTACACGGAACCACAGGATAACCGCTTCTTTTGGCTTTGGGGTGAATTAGGTGGTGAGCAATGCTGACGGATGGCTCATTCTTGGCTGTACTTCTGGCAGTCTGGAGTTATAATGCAGAATGTTTCCCCGAACTAAGGAAGGGTCCGTAATGAGGGCCGCTGTGGCAATACTCAGGACATATTCCTGGAAGCTTGATCCTGTTATTACTAACTTTGCAAATGCTATTGCATAAAGATTGTGTCTCTGTGGTTGAATGTCTCGACGAGCGCCTGTCACAAGAGATTGACTAAGCCAGGATACCGGCTGTGAATTCAGTCACAATACACAGGCTCGGTACTTCTCAACCGAATTGCTAACAGAAGTACCAGGATATTTATCTTGCATTCGAGGAGAGGGATAATGTGTAATCGGTAGGACTGTAATTCTAGATGGGCTTGGGGAACCTAAGAATTCTCAATCTAGCTCTGGTTAGCACAATTGGTTTCCATCAACTGCCCGCCACACCAACCCCACCGGCTGCACACAAAAGCCTCACTTGCTCCCAACAAGCCATCCTCCACAATCTGTGCAGGTAAGATTTGCCAAACAGGAGACTTGTCACCAGAACTACCGTAATCCTAAAAATGAGCTGAATTCGTAGAGAGAATTTAAACGCACGGGATACATCAATGTATGCCTCAAGCGGGAGTAAAGGGACAGTCCATTCCAAAGAAAAGAATCCTTCCCAGGCTGAATGCTAGACAATGGATTAAATGAGATCATTATATTGGATTGTTACAAAACAAATCTCAAAATACTGGATTCCCCACTGTACATAAATCAATCAAAAGACATCTCTCACATTCCCTTTCGCCTGGTTGACTTCAATGTTTACAATATACCCCTAAAGAGAGGAAGTCATTTACAGTAATCTGATTACGGGGAGCCCTCAATTATGGAAAATATCCTAATTAATTTACCATGAGACCAAGTTGGAGAAATTCCTGCCTACTTGTGAGAATCTACATGCTAATTTTCTCTTTGCTAAAGAAGCTAATTAGAAACTAATCACCCGGTGCAAAGCAAACCATTTCTGTTTCTTTTAAAATCTAATAACGCAACTAAATAAAGCAGGAGAAACAAAACCCAAAAAGTTGAAAATGTACAACAGACCAGTCAGCAAATGTGTGGAGCAAGAACTAGGCCATTGCTTTGGGCAGGGCCTTGCAGAACTCGAGAAGGGGGTCAGCCCCCGCTGCTCTCTGCACAAGCTGGCTGACCAGTATATTTCCAGGATTTATACGTGTCCCATTTTGACTCTTCTTGACGGGGAGGGGGTGGTGGCATTTGTGTTCAGCTGCAGGAAATCAAACTTTGGAATGTAACTTTTGATGGAAAAATGATAGCGTTGGCACTCAAACTGGTGATAGGATGGGAATTAGCTAAATGGAAAATACAACTTTTTTTTGCATTGAACAGGTTTTCAATCAATGAGTAAATTTGTTCCCAGTTCAGTCTCTGTACTTGAATTTGTTGCATTCTCCGTTTTATCACGTCACCAGCAACATTCAGTTAGCCGACCTCTGGATGTGGCAATGCCCCTGACAGAGTGAAATATTGTTCTGACAGATAAATGTGACTGGATACAGAATGCACCAGTCATCTTCACGTTAAACCTCTTCTAAAAAGATAAATGCAAACATTAATCAGCAGTTCGGCAATGTCAACCTTGCAATGATTTCTGACATCTGAATATGGCACGTAGAATAGCAGCACCGGTAAATAGGAATAATAGAGTGGATGGGTAGAGAATGACAATGGCAATTTTTACTATGCAAACATCAGAATGCAGATAATATGACAGATTAGGTCAAAATGAATAATTAACAGATTAAACGACAGGGTCACAGAGATACAAAACCTTTTGAGAAATCAAAAGTATGAGATAGGCAAGGATGGCCTGGGGAACATGGAAGTTAAAAAAGGGAACTTCAGACATGGAATAAGAGCCAAAAAGGGACACTGAATGCATGGGCAGAGGTGAGTCTGGAGACAGGAAACTGAGAACAGATCGCAATGACAGCATCATAATTATCCAGTACATACTTGAACAACAACTGGAACTTATCCTATCATTTCTATATGTTCAGTGACAGCACCCCCCCCCCACCCCCCGCTTAGTCCGAATTTACTGTTGTATTTTCATACAGGTTCTAGAAAGTGTTCTATCAGTTTATAAACTATTGTACTGTTAAGTATTATTTTATATTTACAGTTAATTATTGCCTTCATTGGCAATCAGAGACTCGTTGCCGTCTTAAGTAAAAAGAACCATAGCACACCTCCTCTATATTGTTCCTGAATTATCTAATTATGTAGGAATTCCCCCCACAAAAAAAACTGGCATCGTTTCTCACCTACTGAACCAATTTGAAAACAAGATAAAGACGGAAGATTATCTCAGGAGCAGGAGTTCTGAACTCTTCCAGGAAAAAATGCGATCAGCCCACCTAAAATCTCGTAATGCCTAATGGCTGGTGGCCAGCAACACACCTCAGGATTAATGGAGTTGGCGGCATTACCTAATGACTAGCGCCAAATAGGGTGCTGAAGTCACTCAGAGGGTGGAGAGGAAGGTAGCCACTGGCAGTTATTGCATCACACATCACAGAGAATTAATAAAAAGTTTAAAAAAAGACAAAATTAAACGTTATAATAGAATTTGAAAAATAAAAGATTGAAAATGCAAAGACATGCAGCAAAATGTTTCTAGTTACAGAAACAAGGACAGATACTGTTGGGAGAAAGACTGAAAGAGGATAGGGTTGCTGGCTTGTGCTGCCTGGTTACGTTAATACTGTTAATGTGACAAGTATCCATTTTCATGAATAAAAACTCGTATAACCGACAAAGTTAGAAGCTTTATTCAATTGAATCATTTTGTAGGTCAAAGCACTACAGTTGATTATCTGGGATGGAGGAGTAGCATGTTGCCCCGGTTTGAGTGAATGATTTGACTCACGGATTGTTTTAAAGTTTTGCCCTAAGGATTATCTTCCGTAGGGCGGGGTTCCAACAGAGCAGGGTTCTTGATAAGCAAGGAATGTACCAGTGGGTTTCCAAAGGGATGTGAGAGGTCCAATAGCAGTACCTCTCCACATCACTAGGGACAGCCTTGGGAAGTGGCAGTCATGCAGTGAGGTATCAGAGCCTAAGGACATAGGGATGAGGGGGCTCCAGGAACATTGGTAAGACACACACTGGAAGATCAATAGTCTGTAGTTACCAGTTGACAGTTGGCATTGGAGCCTTTTCATTTTAAAAATATCGATAAAAATTTATAATGGAATAAGTTGACACTCAATGTGACACAGAAAACAAGGTTTTGTAGACAGAAAATGCAGGTGTGAGATTACTAATACAAATAGATTAGTGAACCCCCTTTGCTGCTGCTTATAGAAGTTAGATAATGCACTGTTTTATAAAGACAGGAAAACTGTACCATGGAAAATATTGGCATGGTAGCACAGTGGTTAGTATTACTACCTCACAGTGTTAGGAACCTGAGTTCAATTCCCGTCTGTGTAGAGTTTGCATTGGTTTCCTCTGGGTGTTCTGTTTTCCTCTCACAGTCCAAAGATAAGCAGTTTAGGGGGATTGGCCATGGTAAATACGTGGGCTTATGGAGATAGGTGAGTCTTTGAAAGGTGCTCTTTCGGACAGTCAGCGCAGACTTGATGGACTGAATGGCCTTTTTCTGCACTGTAGGTATTCTATGGTTTAATTTAATTATTCTGCATGCTTGATATGAATGACAAGTTCACCTGGAGACCAGCTTGCAGATCAGAATGCTAGCTGTGTTTGATTGCAGGCCAATTAATATTATGAAGATAATATCCAACAGGTTAGTTTTCAGAGGGTGTGCTGAAATAAATGTTCAGATTTTTATCACCTGTAAGGAGAAAGACAAAGTTACACAAGGTGAAATGGAAATTATCCTAATTGTAAGAATCGTTGTTCTATCAATTACACCTTTCCTACATGTATAACTAAGCAGGAGATGTTCAGGGCTGCATAGCACAGCTGGATGGACAGCTAACATGTGGTTCAGAATAACACTAACACCATGGGATTTGATCCTTGTCCAGCTGCGATATACTTGGGGCTTGCCTCTTCATCCATTTCCATAGTAAAAATCACAGCATGAACTGTGATTTGGTGACCCTCTAAATAATCGAGGATGCTACCTGAAGAGAAAGGAGTTGCTCAGTGTGCTCAAGTCTGTTTTGAATGCATTCAAACTTGGTTGATTAGAGAAAAAAGACACATATTTTTCCCCCCATCAGTGCGTGGCAGCATTGTTTCAGGTGAGAGTACATATGTTCCTTTGCTTGTCAGATGACCACACAATGTGACCCTGAGATAGCTGAATATGAATTGCTATAGAGACTACCCTCCATGGAAAACTGGCAGTTTTCAGGGAATGCTGCAGTGAGCTTGGGCTCTCAATACCTCACTTTCACAAAAACAAAATGGGAAAGAACTGTAATCCTAATCCTATGTGTCTACCAAGTTCTTCTAATCCCTTTTTTTTAACCAATCCAACTTCAAACACATCTGTTTTTAACTGCCCTCTGTTTTAATCAATAGCTCTGGCGGTACAATCCACAGCCTTCGTCCCTTAATTAATACCTGTCTGCATTTGTAATATTAAGTCAATTACAATCTGATCAAGATTATGCCCAAAGACACCTGAAGGACAGCTCCTACTACAAAGAAAGAACAAACGTATAATTTAAACTGCACCTTTCACAGTCACAAGACATACTGAAGCCCTTTGTAGCCAATGATGTATGTTTGAAATGCTGTCCCTGCTGTAATAGAGTGTGAGATCTTGCTGTGCACTATCAGCAATGCAACAGTTTATCTTAACAATGCAAGTTGGGGGATAAATGTTGGCCAAGTCACCAGGAGAGTTGACTGGTATTCTTTGCCTAATGCCAAGTGTTGTTTTACATTGACAGAGCTTTGGTTTAATAACCTTAGACTATCCAGCGTACCCTCAGGGCTATAGCAAAGTTTTAGTGTTAGAGCACGTGTCTGATCTCTGACTCAGGTTGGAGGCTAACACAGAGCCCTGAGCAAATGTGCACATTTTAGACCTCATTGTCATTTTCTACCTTTTGCCTGGGGATAAGCCAGGAAATTAAATGCAGATTTAGATTAAAGGAGTTCCAGTAATCATCGCTCATATTGATAGATCTGGACACCTAATAGCATCAGAGGTCAACATTTCCATGGAATATAGACCATCAGCAGCTTGCAAATAGAACTCCCACTCACCTGACGAAGGAGCAGCACTCTGAAAACTAGTGGCTTCTGCTACCAAATAAACCTGTTGGACTTTAACCTGGCGTTGTGAGACTTCTTACTGTAGAATTTGAACCCAGGACCTTGTGAAGCAAGCATGCTATTAACTGAGCCATGGCTGATGTTCATCTGAAAGCATCAACAATAAAGCAAGACTCCCCCCCACCCCCCCCGCCACTCCAGTAAGCTTTGACAGGTAAGTCACCCACTCAGCAGGAGTCCACTGTGTGCTGATGGTCTCTAGTTGCATCCCTGCGGCAAAATGTTTTGAGCAGTGGTAACACCAGCACACATAATCAGCAAGAGCAACATAGGGAACTCTCCTGTAACTGTGCAACAAATGCAGTCACAGCAGAATGGTACTAGAACAGACCTTTAAATTCCTTGTATTGCTCTGGCTCTTGTGTAGACAAGAGTAATCCAACACCAATCTTTATTTCTTTAAAATGCAGTAAATTTATGATGGATTACTCTGGTCTACACAAGAAGGAAGATTGTTGAGAGTTGGTCCTGAACAATGAGATAATTTTACTGAATTGAATGGAGTGAAAAAGAGATCAGAGGATATTGAAGCTGTAGAAACCAATGGCCAGACTAGAAGCCCAGTGCAGCATTTAAATGATCCAGAGCATTGGTGTATGTATCTTTCCAACAATCAGCTTCTGGTATTTGGCAGCCTCAGTGTCTTCCTAATGTGTTGTGCTCCGCTGATTCATAAACCCATGCTGGTCTAGGGACATGGTGGCACAGCTTAGAATGAGACTAGTGCAATTTACTGTCAATCATGGAACCACTGCACCATCAGACACAGTGATCCCTCAATGTAGTTTGAAGATTATTGACTTTCTGCTGCATTTTAGCTCCTTGCACCTGCTCCATCATTCAGTTAGATTATGTACGATCTGCAACTTCACTTTATTTGAACACATTTATTTCATGTTAAATTCAGACAGTCACCCTTAATTTGAAGATAATTTTTTATTCCCCGAGTTTACATTGTGGCTAATTTTTCTCTCAATGTGTTGTTTTTACAAGAGAAAAAGTGGTAAGTTCCAGTAGGGAACAAAAAAGCATTTTGAAGATATTACATGTTTCCTCAGGCTAATAGCACTGTTAGCTGTACAGCACATGGAGCAGAAATTCACTGTTTGAGAACTGTTTCTGTCTCAGCACACAGTGGACTCCTGCTGAGTGGCTGACTTGCCTGTCAAGGCTAACTCAGGGAGGGGGGGTGGTGTCTTGCTTTACTTCTGATGCTTTCAGATGGGCATCAGCCATGGCTCAGTTAACAGCACACTTGCCTCACGAGGTCCTGGGTTCAAATTCTACAATAAGAAATCTCACAACACCAGGTTAAAGTCCAACAGGTTTATTTGGTAGCAAAAGTAACTAGCGTTTGGAGTGCTGCCCCTTCGTCAGGTGAGTGGGAGTTCTATTCACAAACAGGACATATAAAGACACAAACTCAATTTACAAAATAATGATTGGAATGCAAGTCTTTACAGGTAATCAAGTTTTAAAGGTACAGACAACATGAGTGGAGAGAATGTTAAGCACAGGTTAAAGAGATGTGTATTGTCTCCAGACAGGACAGTTAGTGAGATTTTGCAAGTCCAGGCAAGTCATGGGGGTTACAGAGAGTGTGAGTGAACTCAAGATCCCGGTTGAGGCCATCCTCATGTGTGTGGAACTTGGCTATCAGTCTCTGCTCAGCGACTCTGCACTGTCGTGTGTTGTGAAGGCCGCCTTGGAGAATGCTTACCCGAAGATCAGAGGCTGAATGCCCGTGACCACTGAAGTGTTCGCCAACAGGAAGGGAACAGTCTTGCCTGGTGATTATCCAGTGGTGTTCATTCATCCGTTGTTGCAGCGTCTGCATGGTCTCCCCAATGTTCCATGCCTTTGGGATATCCTTTCCTGCAGCTTATCAGGTAGACAACGTTGGCCGAGTTGCAAGAGTATTTACTGTGTACCTGGTGGATGGTGTTCTCACATGAGATGATGGCATCCGTATCGATGATCCGGCACGTCTTGCAGCAGTTGCTGTGGCAGGGTTGTGTGGTGTTGTGGTCACTGTTCTCCTGAAGGCTGGGTAGTTTGCTGCGGACAATGGTCTGTTTGAGATTGCGTGGTTGTTTGAAGCCAAGAAGTGGGGTTGTGGGGATGGCCTTGGCGAGATTTCGTCTTCATCAATGAGATGTTAAAGGCACTGGAGAAGATGTCGTAGCTTCTCTTCTCCAGGGAAATACTGGACGATCACCAGGCAAGAGTATGCTCTTCTTGTTGGCAAACACTTCAGCAGTCATGGGCATTGGCCTCTGATCTTCGGGTAAGCATTCTCCAAGATGGCCTTCACGACACACAACAGCGCAGCGTCACTGAGCAGAGACTGATAGCCAAGTTCCGCACACATGAGGGTGACCTCAACCGGGATCTTGGGTTCCTGTCACATTATCTGTAACCCCCACGACTTGCCTGGACTTGCAAAATCTCACTAACTGTCCTGTCTGGAGACAATGCACATCTCTTTAACCTGTGCTTAATGTTCTCTCTACTCACATTGTCTGTACCTTTAAGACTTGATTACCTGTAAAGACTCGCATTCCAATATTATTTTGTAAATTGAGTTTGTGTCTTTATATGCCCTGTTTGTGAACAGAACTCCCACTCACCTGACGAAGGGGCAGTACTCCGAAAACTAGTGGCTTTTGTTACCAAATAAACCTGTTGGACTTTAACCTGGTGTTGTGAGACTTCTTACTGTGTTTACCCCAGTCCAACGCCGGCATCTCCACATACAAATTCTACCCCAGACTTGGGCACAAAAATGAAGGCTGACACTTTTGTGTCATGCTGAGGGAATGGGGCACTGTTGGAGGTGTCATTGTTTGGATGAGATGTTACTTGCTTAAACAGATATAAAAAAATTTCCCATGGCACTATTTTGCAGGAGAACAGCTAAGTTATCCCATGTTTTGGCCAATATTTATCTCTCAGTCAACATCATGGAACACATTATCTAATCATTATCACATTGTTGTTTATGGGGGTTTGTTGAGCAGTGTAAGTTAGATGGATTAACCATGGTAAATGGATATGGTGGGTATCTGGGTCTGGGTGAGATACTCTGTCAGAGAGTGGGTGCAGGCTAAATGGGCCAAATGGCCCCCTTCTGCACTGTAGGGGTTCTGTGTCCCAACAATGACTACAGTAGAGGTGCATTTTTTTCATTTGATTTATTATTGTGACATGTATTGGGATACAGTGAAAAATATTGCTTCTTGCATGCTATAGAGACAAAACTGTGACGAGTCCCATGCTCTTGAAAAGTAATATATAAATGAAAGTTTTTCTTACTTTCGACATCCATGATAACGGGATAGAAAAGGCACATTTTAGTGCAAAAGAAATGCTATTTTGTTTGCATTGCCACATAGGACTATTAACTCTGATACATAATTAACCATCATTAAATTAGTTGAAACAATTAAAGGACTGACAACACTGTCCCAGTGTAAAATTAGTCTCTTCACAGACACTGCTGCCTCACATGACCAGGAACTCGAGTGTGATTGCCAATTTGATCACTGTCTGTGTGGACTTTGCACATTGTCTGCGTGGGTTTCCTCTGGCTGCTCCAGTTTCCTCCCACAGTCCAAAGATGTGTGGGTTAGGTGGGTTGGCCATGATAAATTGCCCTTATGTGTCAGCAGGACTAACTAGGGTAAATGTAAGGGGTTATAGGGATAGAGCCTGTGCAGGACTGTAATTTGTGCAGACTTGAGGGGCTGAATGGCCTCCTTTTGCACTTATAATCCTAACCAATAAAGCCCCTGCAATTAGCAGGGTCAGTGCCTGGGCAGCATATAACAAATCCTATAGACTTGAATGAATCAGCCAGGCAGCTGTTTGGTCAGTTGTATGTTTTGAATTCCTGGACGTGGACACTTTTATTTTCAAGACTTGAGAAGATTTTATTGTGTGGTTATCTCTGAGACATCTGTGTGCAGAAATGATTTAATGAAATGGTACTCCTTAAGGACACATTACAAGTCAACACTGCGCAGTGTGAGTGTTTCAACAATACTGTGGTGATAGCATTGAGTTGGCAAAATTTCCAAGATAGATTGTCAGATATCCCTGCAACCACTACTTTAACTCTCTGGTGCTGTCAGTCAAAAAAAAAACAGAAGTTGCACAGTCTAACTGGTACCATATAATTCTCCATTTTAGTCAGCAAAAATCTCAATGAAGAAGAGCCCTGGCAAACATTTCAATACCTGCCTCTATGGATTTCTGATGGATTTCAGGATCTGTTGTGCCTCTTGCTCCTACTGTCCTTGCTCAACCTGCGCCATCTGGTGGCCTTTCAGAGAGCTGTTAGCCCATCACAAAATTCAGCTGATCAGTTCAATTGCTTGTTTGCAAAATATTGCCATCACTGGAAATCAAATTGAAAGCACTGTAAAAGTGTAGTCAGGTCAGTAAGCATCCAGTAAGGAGAGACAGGTTAGCATTTGGGATGTAAGCTTCAACAGAAACATTAAAGCCAAAATATTAAACCTTCTCTCCCAGATGTTGATCAATTAGATGACCCGAAACTTTGATTCCCACCAATGATCCAAAAATGGATCAATTTTTCAGTCCTAGTACAGGACAAGGATGTGATAGTTCCAAATTGCTGTCCATCCATTCGCTGGTGCTGTTAGGGAGGGAAGGTGGGTAGAGTGGGGGGTGGTCACAGAAAATTTGAGGGCTTCACTGTGACTGTGTTTAGGAGACTCATTGTAAAATATTGTACTCAAATCACAACTTTCAGGAAGCAAGTGCCCTGATTTCCTGCCATGGATATCATATTTTTCATGCAAATCAGTTGTAACAGGTTACACCTACAGCAGTGGAGAAGATATGGTTTCAACATGCAGCACGGGACACAACACTGCAAGGCATTTATATAGCACCTGTAATGCTGTAAAATGTCCCAACGTGCTTCATAGGACCATAAATCAAGACTTAAAAAGGCCACATAGGGAGATATTAGGATAGATGACCAAAAGCTTGGTCAAAGAGGAAAGTTTTTGTGAGTATCTAAAAGGAGGAAGGTGAGGTAGAGAGGTTTAGGGAGAGAATTTAAAGTTAAAGTTTATTTATTAGTCACAAGTAGGCTTACATTAACACTGCAATGAAGTTACTGTGAAAATCCCCTAGTCGCCACAACCCAGTGCCTGTTCAGGTACACTGAGGGTGAATTTAGCATGGCCAATCACCGAACCAGCACTTCTTTTGGACTGTGGGAGGAAACTGGAGCACCCGGAGGAAACCCGCACAGACATGGGGAGAATGTGCAGACTCCGCACAGACAGTGACCCAAGCCAGGAATTGAACTTGGGTCCCTGCCATTGTGAAACAGCAGTTCTAACCACTGTGTCACCGTATGAATTCCAAACCTTAGGCCTTGGCAGCTACAAGCATGGCTGCCAGTGCCCAAGCAATTAAAATCAGGGATTCTCATCGACAGTTAGCTGAACACAGATGTCTTGGAGAAACATAGAAGCATAGAAAAACTACAGCACAATACAGGCCCTTCAGCCCACAAAGTTGTGCCGAACATGTCCCTACCTTAGAGATTACTAGGCTTAACCCTTAACCCTCTAGCTTACTAAATTCCATATACTTATCTAAAAGTCTCTTAAAAGACCTATCAAATCCGCCTCCACCACAGTTGCAGGCAGCCCATTCCATGCACCCACCACTCTCTGAGTGAAAAACTTACCCCTGACATCTCCTCTGTACCTACTCCCCAGCACCTTAAACCTGTGTCCTCTTGTGGCAACCATTTCAGCCTGGGGAAAAGCCTCTGACTATCCACTCGATCAATACCTCTCAACATCTTATACACCTCTATCAGGTAGCCCCTCATCCTTCATCTCTCCAAGGAGAAAAGGCTAAGCTCACTCAACCTATCCTCATAAGGCATGCTCCCCAATCCAGGCAACATCCTTGTAAATCTCCTCTGCACCCTTTCTATGGCTTCCACATCCCTCCTGTAATGAGGTGACTAGAACCGAGCACAGTGCTCCAAGTGGGGTCTGACCAGGGTCCTATATAGCTGCAACATTATCTCTCGACTCCTAAACTCAATCCTTCGATTGATGAAGGCCAGTACACCATACGCCTTCTTAACCACAGCTTCAACCTGCGCAGCTGCTTTGAGCGTCCTATGAATTTGGACCCCAAGATCCTTCTGATCTTCCACACTGCCAAGAGACCTACCATTAATAATATATTCTGCCATCCTATTTGACCTGCCAAAATGAACCACTTCACGCTTATCTGGCTTGAACTCCATCTGCCACTTCTCCGCCCAGTCTTGCATCCTGTCAATGTCTCGTTGCAACTTCTGACATCCCTTCACACCATCCACAACACCTCCAACATTTGTGTCATCAGCAAACTTACCAACCCATCCCTCCACTTCCTCATCCAGGTCATTTATAAAAATCACAAAGAGTCCCAGAACAGATCCCTGGGGCACTCCACTGGTGACCGATCTCCATGTAGAATATGACCCATCTATAACCACTCTTTGCCTTCTGTGGGCAAGCCAGATCTGGATCCACAAAGCAATGTCCCCTTGCATCCCATGGCCCCTCACTTTCTCAATAAGCCTTGCGTGGGGCACTTTATCAAATGCCTTCCTGAAGTCCATATATACTACATCTACTACTCTTCCTTCATCAATATGTTTAGTCACATGATCAAAAAATTCAATCAGGCTCATAAGGCACGATCTGCCTTTGACAAAGCCATGCTGACTACTCTTAATCATATTACACCTCTCCAAATGTTCATAAATCCTGCCTCTCAGGATCTTCTCCATCAACTTACCAGCCACTGAGGTTAGACTCGCTGATCTATAATTTCCAGGGCTATCTCTACTCCCTTTCTTGAATAAAGGAACAACATCCGCAATCCTCCAATCCTCTGGAACCTCTCCCATCTCTACTGATGATGCAAAGATCATTGCCAGAGGCTCAGCAATCTCCTCCCTCACCTCCCACAGTAGCCTGGGGTACATTCCATCCGGTCCCAGCGACTTGTCTAACTTGATGCTTTTCAAAAGCTCCAACACATCCTCTTTCTTAATATCTACATGCTCAAGCTTTTTTCCGCTGCAAGTCTGCATTACAACCACCAAGGTCCTTTTCCGTAGTGAATACTGAAATAAAGTATTCATTAAGCATCTCCGCTATTTCTTCCGGTTCCATAGAAACTTTCCCACCGTCACACTTGATGGGTCCTATCCTTTCACGTCTCATCCTCTTGCTCTTTACATATTTGTAGAATGCATTGGGATTTTCCTTAATCCTGCCTGCCAAGGCCTTCTCAAGGTCCCTTCTGGCACTGCTAATTTCCTTCTTAAGATCCTTCTTATTAGCTGTATACTCTTCTAGATCTCTAACATTACCTAGCTCTCCGAACCTTTTTGTAAGCTTTTCTTTTCTTCTTGACTAGATTAATTACAGCCTTTGTACACCACGGTTCCGGTAACCTACCATAACTTCCCTGTCTCATTGGAATGTTGCGATGCAGAACTCCAGACAAATATTCTGGGGTGGATACGGTATGGAATGTTACCACTGTTCACGTTGGTGGGAGTTTCCCATCCTGCTGCAGTGAACAGAGATTTGGCTGACTGCCAAATTCTCCGACCTTGCTGTAGTGGGACCATGACGTGAATGGACAGTAAGATTGTGCCCAGGGAGCGGCAAGGCCCTGGAGGACTTTGTAAATTAAAACTGAGGCCTTGCTTAACCAAGAGTCAATGTAGACCAGCGCACACTGAATGATGGGTGAATGAAACTCAGAGTATGTTAGGACATGGGGCCAGAGGGTAGCGTGTGAAAGACCAGCCACGGTTACATGGCATAGTTGGATAATTGTAAT
This sequence comes from Carcharhinus amblyrhynchos, assembly GCF_965287045.1. Taxonomy (NCBI): domain Eukaryota; kingdom Metazoa; phylum Chordata; class Chondrichthyes; order Carcharhiniformes; family Carcharhinidae; genus Carcharhinus; species Carcharhinus amblyrhynchos. Next base: position 50,220,872 of record NC_137327.1, read on the forward strand.
TCACTGAAGCAGGGGCAGAATTGGGTAATAGGTGATATTACCTATTCCAAATAGGTGATATTAGTGATGGTATCAATACAAGGTTGGAAGCTCAGTTTGGGGTTGTATGCGGCACCAAGGTTGCAAGCAGGCTGGTTTAGTCTCAGACCATTGCAAGGGAGAGAGCTGGAGTGGTGGCCAGGGAATGAGGTTTATGGCTGGATGTTGCCATGGCGAAGCTTGTGGGTGAGAAATGGGAGAGAGGCCAAGGAAACCAGGAGTAATGGTGCAGGAGCAGAAAGAGAAGCCATGGCAGGCAATTCTCTGGCTAGAATTGGATAGGTATGAATGGAAGCATTGCCACCTAGTTAGACAATGGTGGTGGGGCGTTTGGAGGATGGGGTGGTCAACTTTGTCAAAGAACATTAGAACTAGGAGCAGGAGTGGGCAATTCAGCCCCTCGAGCCTGCTCCACCATTCAATATTATCGTGGCTGATCTTATCTCAGGCTCATCTCAACCTTCCTGCCTGCTCCCTGTAACCCGTCATCCTGCTGTTAGTTTAAAACCTATCAATCACCTGCTTAAATTTGTTTAGTGTTCCAGCATCCACTACACTCTGTGGTAGAGAATTCCACAGATTTACCACCCTTTGGGTGAAGTGATTCCTCCACATTTCTATTTTAAATCCACCACCCCTTCCCCAAATCTATGGCCGAGAAGGGGAAACATCCACTCTAAGTCTACCCTGTCAACCACCCCCCTCCCCCCGCTTTAGCAGCTTATATACCTCAATTAGATCTCAGGCTGCAGCAGGGCAGGCCAGGAAACACCAGGAGGGAAAATTTACCTTTGTTACAGTCATATCCACTGCCATTTGTGACATTGATAAGAGCTATTTTGCTACTGACACAGGCAGAAACTCGGCTAAAAGGATTTAAAAGTGGAAATCCAGGGCAAAATGGGCCCAATTTGAAAGACAAAGTTGTGGAGAGGAAAGGGAGATTGGAGATGGAGCAATAGTTCACAAGGATAGAGGCATCATTTTTTGAGAAGGACAATGATGCCGGATTTGAAGAAAAGAGAGGAACAATATCTAAGGAAAGAGAACATTACCAATATCAGTGAACAGAAAGGTAATTCAATGGTCATAAATTTAATAATGATGTGGAGATGCCAGCATTGGACTAGGGTGGGCACAGATTCCAAATAAACTTGTTTGACTTTAACCTGGTGCTGTGACACTTCTTACTGTGCCCATAAATTTAGTGGGAATAGGGTTGAGGGAGCTAGATGTTTTGCAGTCCAGGATGACCCTGGAATGATGGATGGTACTAGCAGAGGAGAAGAGGACCCAAAAGTGCTTCATCTGGCAACTAGATCTGGCATGGAATTGTTAAACCAATTGTCAACCATGTCCATTTAAGTTTGTCTTCCACGGACCTAAGAGAATAGAGATGAGGCCGTACCCAGGAAAACAGGCAGGGTGAGGGAGAGTAATGGCCTTTAATGGAGACTAGGGCACCAAAGATGAAGGGGAGAGTGTTGTGGGCAGATCTGTTGCTATAGTCATGCCCTGGTGAATGGAAAATCAAAGGTTAGTGAGTCGGGGTTTTGCTGTGGTAAGTGACTCAGGGCAGACACAGGAAAGTAGCATTGGAATGTAGAGGGGAAATGTGGGAGGAGGCCTGGGTAAGAGTCTGTGCAGACTCAGTGGGCCAAATGGCTTCTTTCTGCACTGTAGGGATTCTATGATTCTATGATGTTGTCAGGCAAGGAGGCGTCATTTAGGGACAAGGTGTCACCCCACCTCAGGCAGGTTTCTGACAAGGCCAAGATGTCAATGGAACAGTCCACAATAAACTCAACATAAACCTTGTTTATGAGTGGACAAACATTCTGGAGGAAGATATGAAGGGGGCGGTGAGAGCTGACCCTTTGGCAGAGGCATACGGTCAGCACTTGGAGAGGTGAGTTGGACAGGATGAGATTGGCAGGGTTAGCAGCGAGAAGGTTGGTGAGGCAGTTTGGGATTGCTTGTCACGAGTGCTTTGATAAGCCATTGGGAGAATGTCAGGAGGCAAGCTGTAATCGATCTATGAGAATGTCAAGTCTGGGATGGTGCCAGGATGATAGCATCATGATAATGCTTGGACTAATAACTCAGAGAGCTAGACAAATGCAGTAACTGGAGGAATTTAAATTCAATTAATTAAGTTTTTAAAAACTGGACTGAAAGAGCTATCCTAATAATAACCTTGAAAAAATAGATTATTGTAAAAATGCATCCAGTTCATTAATGCCCTGTAGGGTGGAAAGCTGCAGTCCTGATCTGGTCTGGCCTACATGTGACCCTAGACCCATAGCAATGTGGCTGACTGTTAACTGCCCTCAGGTGGTCTAGTAAGCCACTCTGTTGTACCAAACTGCTACAGTAACGTTAAGTAAGAATAAAAATGACACACACCATCTGGCCTCACCTTAAGCACTGAAAAGACAAAGGCACCCCCAGCCCAATCAAATCTCAAAAGTCCTGCTCACTAACATTTAGGGACATGTGCCAAAAGTTTAGACTTGTTAAGCAACAAGCTGACTGACAGTCATACTCATTAAATCACACCTTACAGCAGTGTCTCCCAAACTATTTCCAATCTGACTCACTTGAAAATTTACATAACCCTCAATGTCAGTAAGACAAGTCAGCAATTAGGCAGCACAGTGCCATTTGGTACATAATTAAAGTTTATATATATCAGCATATAATGAATAATACATTATATTAATATGAAAATCTGTGTTTTTAAAGTACTGTGTAGAAATGTTGTTATTTTATGTACTTGTGTAGGTTTTAGCCAAGCCCTACCTGTTTAAAAATTGGCAAGTCATGTTGCAGCTTTATAAACCTTAGTTAGGCCGCACTTGGGACATAGTGTGGAGACCAGAATTGAACACTATCAGAAGGGCGTGGAGGCTTTGGAGAGAGTACAGAAAAGACTTACCAAGATGTTGTCTGGCATGGAGGGCATTAACTATGAGGAGAGGTTGGAGAAACTTGGTTTGTTCTTGGTTTGGAACGACGTGAGTTGAGGGGCAATCTGAGAAAAGTCTACAAGATTATGAGGGGCATGGACAGAGTGGATATTTAGAAGCTTTCTCCCAGAAGCGCCAATTACTAGGGGGCGTAGGTTTAAGGTGCGAGGGGCAAAGTTTAAAGGAGGTGTACGAAGCAAGTTTTTTATAGAGAGGGTGGTGGGGTGCCTGGAACTCGCTGCCTAGGAAAGTAGTGGAAGCAGATAAGATAATGACTTTTAAGGGGCGATTGACAAATACATGAATAGGATGGGAATAGAAAAATATGGTCCCTGGAAGGATAGGGAGCTTCAGTTCAGTTGGGTAACATGGTTGGTGCAGGCTTGGAGGGCTGAAGGGCCTGTTCCTGTTCTGTAATTTTCTTTGTTTTTTTTCCTTTGTCATCTGATTAGATGACAGTGCAACCCTTCTCAGCCCACTCCTGCACACACCTCGTACCAGCCCCTTTCTCCAACCAGCAGCCCTTAGGTCTAGCTGCCCTGGTGCCTGTGAAGCAGAGTGTTTAGCCTGGGGTAAGTAACCTGTACAACAGTCAGACATGAGCAGAAATGCAGTGAGGTTTAAAGTGGCTGTTCACCATCCCATGTGAGCTGTATGATCTCCAGGTTTCTCTCATACCGCGGACCACCATTCAATCACTGAGTTACACTTGCCTGTCACTGTCTGCACAAATTTAACACATAAACACCCTGAGGCACTCACCAATGAAAGGGTTTTCTGGAAATTAAAGAGCACTTTTGACTCTTTGGCTGCCCTGTGCTTTTGGACGCATTGATTCAATGGGTCCAGGCCTGTATTGCCAGAGCTTCCTCTCCACAGTTGCCATTGCCGTCTTGGATATAAGGGAGCCCACAACCCTAAACATGACCTCTGTGGTCCTTCGGGGTCATGACCCACAGTTTGGTGCCTTACAGCTAAAGACCCAGACTTCATGACAACCATCCCTGGGAATGAACTCTTCCAGCAGCAGGACAGACTCATTAGAGTTGGTGAGACATTGGTATACAGTCGGAAGGAAGAGTTCCTGGGAGTCCCGAACAGGTCAAACATGGGCAGGGAAACTAATTCTCACCTCCCCTTGAGTAAGTCCTGTCGTGATGTCCTGGAGCTGAGACGAATGGCCTTCATAGCTCACAGCTATCTTCCTTTCTGCTTAGTAATTCTAATCAATGGGAGGCAGATTACTACCTTACTGCCCTCCGTCAGCTGATGAATCATACTTCTTGATGGTGAATGGCACTCTGAAGAAGTACTGAAAGTAGCAAGAGCACACAGTGTACTCTGGTGAGACACTTTCATCAACATGAGTGGCTTGGCAGCAAAACAACATACTGAGTTGGCTGAGTCTGAAAGGTGGCACGGTGGCACAATGGTTAGCACTGCTGCCTCACAGTGCCAGGGAACCTGGGTTCGGTTCCCAGCTCAGGTCACTGTCTGTGCAGAGTCAGCAAGACTGATTCTCCCCAAAAATTCTGAGTGCTGAATTAACGGGGAAAGTGGTGAAATTCATGATTGATTTTTCAGTGGTAATTCAGACTTGAATCTCCCACACTCTGTGCAATGCAGAGGTCACAGACATGAATATTACTAAAAGCTCGAGGGGCAGGGCCTCTTCACACCAGAATCTGACCGTTCCAGAACTCTGCCCATGTGCATTGACTCCGATCTGCCAGACTCCTGTTTGCTAGCCAGCTTGATCACTGGCCAGTCCTGGACCCCTGCAATGCTATATCCCCCAACCATCCCTCAGCCTGATTGCAGCTGCCACGACCATTCCTGGGCCAGCCCCGACCTCCTCCTGCATCCAGGAGCACCCTGACCTCCAGTGCCCACGCCCTCCAGCAGTGATGACACAACCCCCCCACCCCAGCGGACCCCACACACAGGAGGCAGACCCTCCCACCAGACCACTCTCCTCTGCCCACTCCAATCATTGGCCTCGCTCCAACCCCAGTGCCAAGGTATCCCGGGGCATGGGATCTTTGGCCCGGGAGCACAGGGTGCCCATGCACAGGGGGGTACCACCCTCTGCAGCCCAACTCCCAGGGGCCCGGATTGCCCCAACTTCACTCCAGCAGGGGCTCCCAGTAGTTCCCTAAATGTGGGAGCTGCTCTAAACCCCGTCAGAGTGAAATACTTCCGGCAGGATGGGAGATGCTGTCAGGGAGAATTCAGTCCCGGGCTCGATAATGACATTTGAGTTACATTAAAAACAGATTAAAATCATTTACCTTGTCTTCCTGCCCGTTTTCAGTGTGGTCTCGACCCGCACCTGCTCTTCAGCAGTGGGAGACATGCAAGCGGCGGGAACGTATGCACAAATCCTGCGAAATGGCCAACACGCACATCCCCCAACTCGACACACCAAAAAACTAGCACCTCGCGATGGGAGAATCAGGCCATGCATGTTCCCCCCATGTCTGTGTGGGTTTCCTCTGGGTGCTCAAGTTTCCTCCCACAGTCCAAAAGAAGTGCTGGCTAAGTGCACTGGCCATTCCAAATTCCCCCTCAGTGTAGCCAAACAGGTGCCGGAGAGTTGCGACTGAGGGATTTTCACAGCAACTTCATTGCAGTGTTACTGTAAGCCTATTTGTGACTAATAAATAACTTCTAACTTGACACTTCTGCCAGACTGGGTGTGTGACAAGTGCTGACAAAACCAATAAGGGAAAGGCCGACTTAACCTCACCCTCACCAATTTACCTGTAACTGATACATTTGTCCATGAATTGGACAGTAGCATGCTACTGTGCAGAGGGACCTGGGGGTCCTTGTGCATGAATCGCAAAAACTCAGTCTGCAGGTGCAGCAGGTGATCAAGAAGGCGAATGGGATGTTGGCCTTTATAGCGAGAGGGATAGAATACAAAAGTAGGGAGGTCTTGCTGCAACTGTACAGGGCACTGGTGAGGCCGCAACTGGAGTACTGTGTGCAGTTTTGGTCCCCTTATTTGCGAAAGGATATATTGGCCTTGGAAGGAGTACAGAGAAAGTTCACCAGGCTGATACCGGAGATGAGGGTGTTAGCTTATGAGGGGAGATTGAGTAGATTGGGCCTGTACTCGCTGGAGATTAGAAGGCTGAGGGGGGATCTTATAGAGACTTACAAGATAATGAAGGAGCTAGATAGGGTAGAGGTAGAGAGATTCTTTCCACTTAGAAAGGAAACCAGAACTAGAGGGCACAGCCTCAAAATAAGTGGGGGGGGGAATTTAGAACAGAGTTGAGGAGGAACTTCTTCTCTCAGAGGGTAGTGAATCTCTGGAATTCTCTGCCCATTGAAGTGGCGGAGGCTACCTCGTTGAATATGTTTAAGTCACGGGTAGATAGATTTCTGATCGATAAGGGAATTAAGGGTTATGGGGAGCAGGCGGGTAAGTGGAACTGATCCACTTCAGATCAGCCATGATCTTATTGAATGGCGGGGCAGGCTCGGGGGGCTAGATAGCCTACTCCTGCTCCTATTTCTTATGTTCTTAAAGTATTAATTGGAGGGCACATCCCTCTGGAGACCAAGTCCCATCTTCACACTGAGTACATCTTCTGTTATGTTTTGTGAAACTATTACCATGTTAAATGGGATAGATTCAGAACAGATATAGCGACTACTCAAGATTGAGTATGCATGAGGCACTACGGGCCATCAGCAGCAGCAGAATGGTTTATAGCCACAGTCTGTAACCTCATGGTCTGGCATATCACCCCCGCTACCATAACCATCAAACTAGGGAACAGCCCTGGTTCAATGAAGCATGGCATGCAGGTAGGCATGCAGGAGCAGCACCATGGCATACCTAAAAATGAGGTGTCAACCTGGTGAAGCTACAGCACAGAGCTATTTGCACAGCAAATGGCAAATGATAAGCAGGGGTAACCAATCCACAACCAATGGGTCAAATCAAAGTTCCGCAGTCCTGCCACATCCAGCCAATTAAACAACTCACTGGAGGAAGAGGCTTCACAAATATCCCCACCCTCAGTGATGGAGGAGCCCAGCACATCAATGCAAAAGATTAAGCTGAAGTATTTGCAACAATTTGCAGCCAGAAGTGCAGAGTGGGTGATCCATCTTGGCCTCCTCCAGTAGTCTCCAGCATCACGGATGCCAGTCTTCAACCGATTCGATTCTCTCCACGTGATATCAAGAAATGGTTGCAGGCACTGGATGCTGCAAAGGCTCAGGGCTTTGACAATATTCTAGCAATAGTACTGAAAACTTATATTCCGGAACTAGCTGTGCCTTAAGACAAGCTGTTCCAGTACATCTATAACACAGGCATCTACCCGATAATGTGGAAAATCGCCCAGGTATGTCCTGTACACAAAAAGCACGACAAATCCAACCCTGCCAATTACCGCCCCATCAGTCTATTCTTGTTTATCAGCACAGTGATGGAAGGTGTAGCCGACCGTGCTATCGAGAGACACTAAACAATAAACTACTCACTGATGCTCAAAGCCACTTGGCTCCTACTCACTACCTTATCTTATCCAAGCATGGACAAAAAGAAATACAGAGGTGAGGTGAGTGTAATTTCAAAGCAGAATTTGATCAAGTGTGGTATCAAAAAATTCAAACAACATTGAAGTCAGTAAGAATTAAGAGAAAACTCTCCACTCATTAGAATTATTCCTAACAGAAAGGAAACTAGTTGGTATTTATGGAGACTTATCATCTCATCCTTAGGAATGTAGGAACTACTCTAAGCAGACATGTGTACCATCTGCAAGATGCACTCCAGGAGTTCACCAAGGCTCCTTCAGCAGAACCTTCCAAACCTATGACTGCTGCCATCCAGAAGGACAAGGGCAGAGATATCTGAGAACACCACCATCTGGAGGTTCCGCTCCAAGTCACTCACCACCCTGACTCGGAAATATATCATTGTTCCTTCACAGTCAAAATCCAGGAATTCCCTCCTGAACAGCTCCATGGATGTACCTACACTTCAGGGACTGCAGCAGTTCAAGAAGGCAGCTCACTACCACTTCTAAAGGATAGCTAGGGCACAGTAAGAAGTCTCACAACACCAGATTAAAGTCCAACAGGTTTATTTGGAATCATGAGCTTTCGAAGCACTGCTCCTGCCTCACTCACCTGATGAAGGTGCAACACTCCAAAAACACATGATTCCAAATAAGCCTGTTGGATTTTAACCCTGTGTAAATAGTTCATATAATATCTTCATTTTAGTTGACAGCATTTCATCCTCTTGGTTCATAAACAATGTATATAAAATCTTGGGGTTGGTAATATCATCACACCATTAGCCCATTGAAATCTGGGAGTGTAGTACAAAGCATTCCCCATTGATTACAATGGAAAATGGGCTGCAGTAACACTGACAATTACTAGTTTGATTTTCTCCAGACGGTGGCACTGTTATCTCCTTAATAAACACTATTAAAGGAAAATTAAAAGAAATTAAATGTGGGAAATATAGAGCAGAGTTTGCATGTCCCATTGTGGTATACATTTCCCTATGCAATGACTTCATCTGCTTGACATTTTTCAATGAATTTCTCATTTTTCTCTTTCATCTAACAGGACACTGCTTAACATTGCTTTCTTATTTCAAAGATGGTGCCAGACCTTCAAAAACCTGGCTCAGTTAACATAGCAAAACAATGGACTGACCATGTGCCAGAATTTCCTGTATATAATCAGAACCAGGCTTGGCGGCACAGTGGTTAGCATTGCTGTGTCACAGTGCCAAGGACCCAGGTTGAATTCCAGTCTTAGGTGACTGTTGGAGTTTGCTCGTTGTCCTCGTGCCTGTGTGGGTTTTCTCTGGGTGCTCCTCCCACAGTCCAAAGATGTGCAGGTTAGGTTGATTGGTCATAAAAAATTGCCCCAAAGCTGTGTAGGTTTAGGGGGATTGGCAAGGTAAATACATGGGGTTAACAGGGTGAGGGTGGGTAAGAGTTGGTACAGACTTGAGTCCAATGGCCTCCTTCTGCACTGTAGGGATTCTATGAATCTAAGCTCCATAGGAATTATTTATCCAGGGTAAGTTTTGTTGGTTCAGTGTATGTTGAGCTACACTACATACTGGCTGTGTAGCTGGGAATCATCTGCATTGTTATGCTTTGTGGATTTCTCCTACTGATTGAGATATCAAGACACAATTTTATATTTAGTGAGTGTCAAATGCTATTGCGCTGCCACAGTTTGAACATTACCCAGATGATGCACATTTCTTTGAATCTTGACTTTGGATTTGCCATGAGTGCATGTTCCAAGGATGAACTTGATAGAGTTTGATGTTTCATCAAGGGGATAAGATGCTTTTAAAACTCAGGGTATTCTCGGCTTGTCAGTTCCTTGTTTCAGTGAGAAGATAACAAAGGCGCCGTGAGGAATCAGGCCCCATTACACACAAACTACTGAAAGAAAATGTCAGGAATTTAATTTCTCTTCTTGTTTTGAAACTTCTTGTTTCTCAATGGTCTAGTTATTGTATTTTTAGCATCCTCCCACTCATTTCAGCAGGGATGGTTTGGATTTTGACATGTTAGAGTGCGTGGATTTGGGAGTGAGGGGCAGTGGCAAAAGGGTGAAAATCTGTGATTTCAATCAACTTAGATGATGAAGGAAGATCTAGCAAATCTCTGTAAGATGGTCAGGAAAAAGAAGAGATGATTTCCTACTGATATTTTGGGAAGATTGTCTATGTTCTGTAAGCAGTGCATGAGAGCCACATGTCTCTCTGTACAAGGTTACTCCACTCTGGGCAATGGGAAGAATTGTTGAAAAGCCAACAGAGACATCATAAGATGCATTCATCGATGAGAAAGACAAATCATTCTCTTGGACCTCAATCTACAAGAGATTATTTCAAGGATGAATCCTCATCACCCTCTAGAAAGAGCGGATTCAAGCCCAGTTGATCTTCATGAAGATGGTCACTATCTTGCTCCAGTGTCTTCTGTACCCTTCACCTGTTGAACAGAGAGATTCACATCATCCTTGTTTGTCCTGGCTCTAGTGGATGTTACCTCTGTGAAAGAAAGGACCTTGGTGTACAAACCTCCTCAGCTCCTAAAGGCTAAATTTCCACCGCATCGGAATAAAAGGTTGGAGATTGTTGCGTGATAGACATTGGGCATGGCCTTACCACATTGTTCCAACTGACGTTTGGTATGGTGAGATGGTAAGGCCAGGTGGGAGGTGAAAAACAATGTTTAGGACTGGTTTTTGGCCTCTCCCGATCGTACTGGTACTTTTGTGCTGGCAAAATCGGCTGTGCACCCAGAAATATTAATGGTTTGAATGGTGGGGTGGGGGGGGATGTCTGCTAGGGGGCTGATCAGGGAGGGATGGAACTCTGCAGGAGAGGGGCAATTGGCAATCATAGAGGGAGGGAACTCTGCAGGGAGGCTGATCGGCGGGGGTTCGGGGAATGACTGGTGAAGTCCATGAGTTTCCCGATATCCATGGAGGTGGGAGGGTCATGAGGAAATCGGGGCCTGTAGAGCTCAGCAGCGGCTACCAGATGAGCTGAGGGTCCCCCCCTCTCCCACCACCATTGGCGAGAATCATATCCTGGCACTTCTTTGCATTTTCAAACACACCCAAAGATAAGTGTGAAATTCTTTCCTTTTCCTGCTCATTCGGCGTTTAGAATTTTTTTTTGCAAAATTCCACCCAGTGAGTCACGCAAACCAGGAGCATCATGAGGTGTTTCCAAGATTCCTAGCAGTGTGCCACTTAATGAGAATGTACGGTGCTTGTCGTGAACATAAAGGATAAATGATCTGTTGTCTCTTGTAGCTTAGAGGAGCAATAATCCTGTCTTTACTCAGCTTGTCTGTGCTGCCTGAACCTTGTAATTTGACATCTGATGCACAAAGTGTCAATGGCTGAAGCCAGTCACTCCTTATCGATTTCTCCTGATGGCTTCTTCCTCCAGTTGCTGGAAAGTGTACAGCATCCCCTCCAGCAATGCCTCCTCACAGCTCCCAGTAGCTCTTCCAGCAAAGGAGCAGAGAAATGGGACTATTTCCTCGGCATTGCAGCAATGTTTTGCTCTCTCCTATCCGACTCCAACTGCTTCAACTTCCAGGCTGGAGCGTGTCTTTAAATACTGAAGTTGAGATCACATCATCACACTCGCCGACACCAACTTGATGGCAAATCCAGCAATCAGGTAGTAATGAAGCAACTGCTCTGATAGATGTGTTCCCCATGCACTACAGAGCACCCCCACCCATACAGCTCTCAGTGCCTCTCTGCATTAAAATCCAGCCTGTGTGTCAGGCATGACTCAGTGATTGGTGTTCTCACCTCTGAGGGAAAATGGTTGTGAGCTTGATACACACTCCAGACTCTCAAGCATTCAATCTCATACAGTATTGAGAGGAATTTACACCATTGGATGAAATGTTAAACCAAGGTCATCTCAACTGGATGTAAAGAAAGATCCTAAGGCACTATTTGAATATGAACATGGGATGTTCTCCCAAGTGTTTCGACCAATATTCATCCCTCAAACAACATCCCAAACAGATTATCCCATTGCTGTTTGTGGGAGCTTACTGGCTGCTGAGTTTCCTACATTAAACTTCACAATAAAGTATTTCATAGGCTGTAAAGAACTGCAGGAAGTTCAGAGGCCATGATAGGTGCCATTTTCCTAATTTATGTACAAAGGAGCTAAAATATTATTTAAATGGAAAAAGATTGCAGAAAGTGTAGCACAGAGGGATGTGGGGGTCCTTGTGCATAAATCATAACAAGAGAGCATATAATGTCAATAGGTAAAAGGGAAGGCAGGTGGAATGTTGGCCTTTATTTCAAAGGGAATGAAGTATAAAAATAGGGAAGTCTTGCTCAAACTATACAATGCACTAATTACACCACACCTGGAATTTGTGATCAGTTTTTGGACCCCTTGTCTAAGGAAAGATATATTGACATTGGAGGCATTCCGGTCAAAGTTCACTAGGCTAGTGCCGGGTATGTAGGGATTTTCTTATGAGGGGTGGTTGTATAGGCTGGAGTTTAGAAGAATGAGAGGCCACCTTATTCAGCCATATAGGATATGGGCTTGACAGGGCTGATGCTGAGGATGTTGTCTCTTGTGGGAGAGCCCAGGACTAGAGAGCATAATCTCAGAATAAGGGGTCACCCATTTAAGACAGAGATGAGGAGGAATTTCTTCTCTCAGAGAATAGTGAATCTGTGGGATTTTTACCACAGAGAGCTGTAGAGGCTGGGTTGTTAAGTATGTCCAAGGCTGAGGTAGACAGATTTTTAATTAGTAAGGGAGTCAGGGTTTATGGGAAAAGGGGAGAAAGTGGAGTTGAGGATTATATCTGAGCAGTCATGATCTCACTGAATGACAGAGCAGAATCAATGAGCTGAATGGCCTACTTCTGCTCCTCTGTCTTGTGGCTGCAAAGTTGAAATCAGGCTGGTTCACTAACCATGACCCTTCAATAAGGTTGAGTACATTTAATACACACCAAATATTTCATAGTGAGTCACAGAAAATGTTGAATCATTTATGCATTAATAGAACTGCCATCAGCTTCAAATGGTAAAACCAATAAAAATATTTATGTTTGCCTGGATACAGAGGGAGAGCATTTGACTCTCACAGTCAGTGTTGTGAACAATCAGTATGCACCTCACTTCACTTGCCCTTGTTTTGTGTGCATATATCCTCAGTCACACTGGTAGGAAAAGAAACACATGGGCAGAAATCAGCAAAATGTGGCACCTGAAATCAGCAGCATGTGGCAACCTGAAATCAGTAGCATGTGGCAACCTGAAATCAGTGAAATGTGCCAGCTGAAATCAGCGGAATGTGGCAAGCTGAAATCAGTAGCATGTGGCAACCTGAAATCAGTGAAATGTGCCACCTGAAATCAGCGGAATGTGGCAATCTGAAATCAGTGGAATGTGGCAACCTGAAATCAGTGGAATGTGGCAACCTGAAATCAGTGGAATGTGTCAACCTGAAATCAGTGGAATGTGGCAATGCTAAAATCAACTGAATGCTACATTCTGCTGCTTTCAATTTGCAACATTCAGCTGATTTTAGCATTGCCACATTCTACTGATTTCAGGTGCCACACTCCGCTGATTTCAGATTGCCACATTCTGCTGCTTTCAGGTTGCAACTATCTGAAATCAGTGGAATATGGCACCTGAAATCAGCAGAATGTAACAACCTGAAATCAGCAGAATGTGGCAAAGTTGAAATGAGAAGAATGTGGCAAACTGAAATTAGCAGAATGTAGCAATGCTAAAATCAGCTGAATGTTGGCAACCTGAAATCAGCAGAATGTGGCAACCTGAAATCAGCGGAGTGTGGCACCTGAAATCAGCAGAATGTAGTAACCTGAAATCAGCAGAATGTGGCAAAGCTGAAATCAGAAGAATGTGGCAACCCTACGCACAGGAAACAGTCAACAAAGTGTCTCATGGGCTGCACCAAGAGCCTTGATGTGCCACATGCGGCCCCGGGCACAGGTTGCCCACCATTGGCTTATGGTCTTATGTGTCTGTCTACCTGTAAACTAAAACTGACCAAATGGTTTTAGCCTGCTCTCATTAGATAATCATGATCTTCTTAAGCTGCTCAAAATGGATGTAGAAGGCCCTTGAAACTTTTCACAGTAAAGCATTCTCCTGGTGTCCTGGTTAAATTTATACTTAAACTAACAATACTCAAAACAGACTGTCTGGACAGTCATCTCATTGCTGTTTCTAAGAATAAATTTTCAATAACCTTGTAGCAGCTTCAAATGTATTGACTGGCTGTAAAATACTCCAGAACCTCTCATGGCCATAGCAAGGGTTGTATCAATGCAATTTCATTCCTGTTGTCAAAATAAGCTTGCTGCATGGCGTGTTGTAGTTGGTGCATGTTGTTGTCCTAATGCCCCAAAGCTGGAGGGGCTGGCTATTGAGTCTAGTCACAAGGGCACCAATCAAGAAGACTATTCTGTCCTGTCTGATGTTGGGTTTCTCGGAGATACACACATTCAGGCAAGTGGCGAGTATTCTATCATAATACAGACTTCTACCCACCAGAATTTCCTGGAACCTTTCAGCATAACTACAGTGTTGTGTACAATTACAGAAGCAGCATTACACTGTGATCCACCTTCAGGAATACTGCAAGTTACTGACTGACTCTTGTTCTATACTGAAACAATGATGTGTGCGAGCTTCCTTGATTTTTTATGTTGCATCAAAGATGGTTCCAGCCCAACTAGTGGTACTGAATTTATACTTTTGTAAAATATGCTGGTTGGAATCAGTACAAGGGAGGCAAATATGATCTTCTGAAGGTTCCTGTTGGCGAGGTCAACATAGAGATTCATCAAAGGTTAGATTGATTTGTAGGCGTAATCCAGGAATTTCCAGCCCGAGATCTCCATTGTTTAAAGTTTTTTTTATTAATGTCACAAGTAAGTTTACTTACACTGCAATGAAGTTACTGTGAAAATCCCTGAGTCACCACATTCTGGCATCTGTTTGGGTACACAGAGGGAGAATTCAGCATGGCCACTGCACCCAACCAGCACATCTTTCGACCATGGGAGGAAACTAGAGCACCTGGGGGAAACCCATGCAGAAAACGGGAGAATGTGCAGACTCTGCACGGACAGTGACCCAAGCTGGGAATCGAACCTGGGGCCCTGTGCTGTGAAGTAGCAGTGCCAACCAGCGTCCTGCCTCGGTGCACCATATTGAACCACTGAAACTCTAACGCCATCAGCAGTGCAACTTTAAAAAGTGTCCTTTTAAAAATTCATTCTCTGTGTTTGGGCCAAACTGGTAAGCATTTATTGCTCTTTCCCTGTTGCCCTAATATAAATGAGTAGCTTGCCAGGACTCAGGGGGCAGTTAAGATCGAGGTAATCACATTGCAGAAGAAAGACTTAGGTTTATATAATGGAAGTACAGGATGTCTGTAAGTGCTTTCAATGAAGTACTATTTTGAAAAGTAGTCAATGTTGTCATGTAGAAAACATAGTAGCCACTTTTCACACAGGACATTGCCACAACAGTAATGAGATAAAGACAATCTTGGTCAGGCTGGTTAAGAATGGAACATTGCCTTCTCTAAAGGACGTTAGCTGGGATTTCAATAATCTAACACACCTTGGTCACTTTTACTGAACCAAATATTTATTTTCAGATATTTTTAAATTGAATTTATAAGTGCCGGCCAGTTAGCATTGCGACAATTTATTACTGTGTCTAATTTCCATGATGTTGATTTTTTTTTATTTACATTAAATTTAGATACTTAAATTTAAGGATTATTAGTTGGGCCAAGAAGGTCAATGTATGATCAGTAATAATTCTATTTCTCTAACATGGTAGATCAAGGTGAATTTCAATCAAGGCACGTGTGTAAGTTCACTGGATTCTTATAGTGAGGCCATCTCCCAATTCTACTTTTCAAACTTAGGTTTGTCTAGTCAATAAGATATATCTCTAAATCCAGATCTTATCTGAGATTGAACCCCTGTATTTGAGTTTCCCTGAGAGAGAGGAGTTTTGTTGTGTGGACAGTGTACCACAAGCAGGGCAAAGAGACTAACTGGTGTTAGGTGACCTTACATGATTGTACTTTCTAGTGAATCCACAATACAGCAGCACCAATGGTAGGTTGTTCAATCAGAGGACGGAATGCAGTGAGGGAGGATTTGTGAATTCTTTTGGATAAACACACTTGACCAACTGAATCTATGGACAGGCTTAAAGCCAATTCTGTGTAATAATGTTATGAAAATGGCCCTAGGACAAATTGAAATCCATAATGTTGAGGCCACATTCTTCTGAAGCATTGTACAAATATTTTAATGGTCCTTGTCACTGCTGCATATTAAATAACAGATTTTCAGCATTGCAATAGCTGTGGTGAGGTACTGAATATTATAAATATTCCACATCTGCGCTAAGGATGCAATCTGGTACTCACAGTTTATCACCAGACACCAAGGATAGGATTTTACCACCGTGCCCTGCCTGTTGATAAGTGTAGCAAGCTGGGAAGGTAATGTGTGAGACTACAAATCCAAATTGGGCCCGGTGCCAAATGGATTCTATCTTCCCAGCCCCTTATTAATGGCGTGGTCTTACTAACGTCAGATTGACTGGATTTCCATATGATTAGGGAGTTTGACTCCCATTCTTCTGCCCCTCCTAGATGCTTTCTGCCTCTCTGGTGAGACATCATGCTGTTGCAAATCTCTACTGGTCTCCACTAGCAGAGACCAGGCGCCATGGTCATGTCGGGAAGATAAGAGGCCATTGAAGGCGCTAGGTATTGGAAGTGTGTCAAGGGCAGTGTCGAGGGAGTGGGGCCTGAGTGGGGTGGGGCTTGCATGGGGGTGTATGATGAAGCCAATGCTGAGGAGGGTGGGGGGGATGTTGGGGGGGTCATGCAGGGAGGATCATGCGGGTATGGATCGCACTGGAGGTCATGATGGTGGGAGTATGTTGGGGTCTGCATGGGGGTTGGGGATGCATGTCAGGGGGCCACCAGGGGATCCATCAGTTGGGAAACTGATGCCCCAGTGCTGGTGACCCATGTCGGTGTGGGGGAAGAGCATGTTGCCATTGAAGTTGTGGGGGGAGGGGGGGGGCGCAGGGGGGAGGAGGTCTCCCAGTTCACCGGCAGATCACGGTGCCCGAGCTCTCTGAATCTGGCTCCACCAACATGTTAGGTTCTGCCTCCCCCAGACCCGTAACCCTTACAGGAGCCAAGCCCAAAACCGCAAGGAACTACAAAAGGTCATGAATGTAGCCCAGTCCATCTCGCAAACCAGCCTCCCATCCATTGACTCTGTCTACACTTCCTTCTGCCTTGGCAAAGCAGCCAGCAAAATTAAGGACCCCATGCATCCAGGACATTCTCTTTTCCACCTTCTTCCTTCAGGAAAAAGATACAAAAGTCTGAGGTCACGTACCAGCTGACTCAAGAACAGCTACTTCCCTGCTGCCATCAGACTTTTGAATGGACGTACCTTGCATTAAGTTGATCTTTCTCTACACCCCAGCTGTGACAGTAACACGACATTCTGCACTCTCTCATTTCCTTCTCTATGAATGGTGTGTTTTGTCTGTATACCTGGCAAGAAACAATACTTTTCACTGCATGTTAATACATGTGACAACAATGAATCAAATCAAATCAAATAAATTTTTGCAATGCCTTCTTTGGGAGTGACTTGGAATTTGTTACAGGGTCACATGATACAGTGACCATTTTTATTCCCTGTTAAAAATATAGCCACAAGGAGACAGAACTCCATGATAGAACCTCATCTTGCTAGGCAGGAGAGGTCAACAAGCATTGTCATTTCACTGCAGTCATCAACCAGACTCAAAAATGGACCACAGCACAGTTCTTTGAATGAGAAATGAAGAACGTCCTCTCTTCCCCATTGCTCAATCCACCTTCAATCTTACCTGAAAAAAAACCAGACTCCTGCAGATTGATCTTGGGAGCCATCACAACTGCTGGGACTCTTCCACAATTTCAATTCCATCAGTTCAGACAACGTAACAATGTGACTACAAAATAGCAGGCCTCTATTGAAACATTGACTAAGATCAGGGGACGATTCTGTTTTTGCAGTCTTTTGTGCTGCTTTTCCATCGAGGCCCCCCAGAGGGTCAGGCAACTGGGGGGAGAGAGGGTGCGGGGAGGGAGTGCTGCTTGGGCATTGCTATCATGGCAGTGCCAGCCTGGGCCTCCTAGCAATGTCCAAGGGGCAAAATGCCAGTGCCCAGGGGGCATTTTGGCATTGCCCAATGGGTACAGAGCAATGCCAAGGGGGCAGGGCCTCTGGGGCAGTTAGTGAGGATGGAGGGGGTCCCGCTGCCACGGGATCAGTCAGCGATGACGGTGGGGCGGGGGAGAGAGACCAGTGATGGGGGCTGGCCATTGGGATGTGGTGGGGGAGCAGCTTGGTTGGGGGCGGGAGGGAATCTCAGGGATTCAGGAGAGGCATTAGGGGAGTGGATCGGGGGTGGGGGGGGGAAAATCAGGGCTATGGGGGAGGGTGCCGAGGCTGGCCTGGGCATGTTGGTGGGGCATGCGATCAGGTTGTGGGTGGGTTGTACAGTCTGCAACGCGGGGGTGAGAGGGCTGGCCAGTGAACCAATGGGAATAGGCTCCATCCACTGATTTTCAATGTGATTTCCACCAGCGCACTCTGAAGTGCACGGAGTGTGGGAGATTCATCTTGAAACGCTCGCTGATAAAAACCAATGTAATTTACTCCATTTCCTACACAAATTCGACAGAATTTTTTGGGGAGAATTGCCCCCTGTTCTGTTTTTTTTGTGTGTGTGAGTGAGACAGTGGGCAGAATTTTCCCTTCCCTCCCACCAGGGAAATTCTAGTGGGTGGGGGCAAACCATGCAAAAATCTGTTGACCTCGGGCAGGAATTTCCAGCCTGGGGGTGAGCGTGGCTGGAAAATCTCACCCAGTGATTGAGATCCAGGGGATGAAAAATAAACAAATTTCTTCCCCTCTATAACCACAAAAGAGTGGCTGCTGGTTTACGTAAAATGGACTCACTCACTTCAAGGGGTGTTGGCAAAATTCCTGCCATGGATGGAGTTTTCCTCAATGGCGAGACTGCTGGAGCAAACACCAGTCTCTCAGCTATTGCCTGGATCACAGTCACCCCACACTTGGTCAATTTTTGTGTGAGTGGTGAGTTGCATGTCAGTTCTAGGAGGGGTGAGGCCTAAACACTCCAGTGAGCCTGGCTGCAAAGCGATTGGGCACCATTTTGAAAGCGTGTCCTGATCTCCCAGGACACTGAGAGATGTTCTCCCTCTCACCATAGACATTGGGGAAACCCATCCCTCCCATTGGCGGCATGTTTCCCCAACCCCGCCCCATCATGGATTGCCAGCGTCAGGGCACTGGAACCTTTCCGATGAGTCCCCCTGCCTGACACTCAGTATGACCACACCCCCCCTGCCCTCCACCCTCCATCATGACCCCACTTCATGCTCCATCCCTGCACAACACCTCTTGCTGCATAACTGCCCCTTCATAGACCCCACTCAGGCCCTGCCACTATTCCATCCAGCACCAACTTGGATCTGCTCCTATCACACGGGCGCTCCCAGTTTGTGGAGGTGCCGGTGTTGGATTGGGATAAACACAGTAAGAAGTCTCACAACGCTAGGTTAAAGCCCAACAGGTTTATTTGGTAGCAAAAGCCATTAGCTTTTGGAGCACTGCCCCTTTGTCAGGTGAGTGCCAGTTTACCAGGTGGATACTGCTAGAACGCCCATGGGCATTGTCAGTGTGCCAGGTAGGCACTGCTAGGGTGCCAGGTGGGCATTGCTCAATAGGCACTGCCCGCCTATTTCCTGAACACCTTGGGGCTTCAATGGCCTCCAACCATCCTGGCGTGGCCATTGGGCCTTCACTGGTAGAGACCAGAAGGTCAAAAGATCGTGGAGTTGTGAGAATCCAGCATCGAATGGGCTAAGTATATTTAAGTACGACTTTAAATATGCTAATTGGCCTTGAGTCACTTCAGGGCACAATTTGGTTTGTGCCCTTAGAAAGGGACCAGGAGGATTGCAAACTCTTCGGCGCCTGGCGCCAAACCCATTTTTAGGTCCACACATTACTTTCCAGGATTGGTGAGATCTGCGGCAGTCGTGGGGAAGTTGGAAAATTGCACCCCCCCACCCCCTCCCACTCTAAACTTGCAACTGCATTTCAAAGTGATTCATTCTATAATGTGTTTTAAGACTTTCAACAGTTAAAATAAGCAAGTTATGAATGTTGGTATTTTGTGTGCTCTCTTGGGTTTCTGTTACCTCTCAGAAGGTTACCATCACCATCCACCAGCCTTATCGAGGACAACACAAGCCTGCCTCAGGCTGTTGATGTGGTCTTTGGGGCTAGATAGTGCTGCCTATATTCCTAAAGTTGCCTCACTGCTGTCTATCAGAATACCACAGTATCACGAACGGTGAACATCGGTGTGCCATTGCTGCTGCATCTCTACATGTTTCCTCCCTTTTTCATGTCGTACCCAGCCTCAGCCTTTCAAAAGGACATCCCCAATCTTTCACCAGAGCATGTCCACCTACTGATGTAGACACAATCAAGTATGCATTACGCACTGGCTATGTCTGGCCTTCAGAGCCCACTGCTACTGGCAATGAACTTAAAACTCTCTATAATCTTGCCTTTCTCTCCCTAAAGCTATTGAAAATTTCCCTGCTTGTCTCCACCAACCTCCATCCCCATTCAACATTTCCACAGGAGAGATGCTTCACTTTGCAGATATTTAAACCAACTAACTAGCACACTTCAGCACTGTGGGCTGGGGCTCTTTACAAAAAGTTTCCTTCCATCCTTTATCACATTGGAGAGGCTGGAAAGACATGTCCATGTGTTAATTGACTCATGTGGTATCAAATGTTCCCAAGTGAAAAGGTTCTGCAATCAGACCGCATTGCAAGATTTAGGAACATAACCTGGAGCTAACACTTCATGCGGTAGCACGGTGGCACAGCGGTTAGCAGGGACCCGGGTTCAATTCCCGGCTTGGGTCACTGCCTATGTGGAGTTTGCATGTTCTCCCCGTGTCTGCGTGAGTTTCCTCCAGGTGCTCCAGTTTCCTCCCACATTCTGAAAGATGTACTAGTTAAGTGCATTGACCAGGTGCCAGACTGTGGTGACTTGGGGAATTTCACAGCAATTTCATTGCAGTGTTAATGTAAGCCTTACTTGTGACTAATAAATAAACTTTAACTTTGTGTGGTGTGCTGCACTGTTACAAAATCCCTACCATGCTGATAAGGCTATTCGGTCTATCGAGTCTGCACTGACTCTTTAACTGAGTATCTTACTCAAGCCCTCTCCTCTGCACTCTCCCTGTAAACCCACACAATTTACCATAGTTAATCCATTTAATTGACACATCTTGAGACAAGAGGAGGCAATTTTAGCATGGTCAATCCACCTAATTCACACATCATTGGACTGTGGGAAGAAACTAGAGGACCCGGAGGAAACCCATGCAGATACAGGGAGGACTCCACACATACAGTCACCCAAGGTCAGAATTGAACCCAGATTCCTGGAACTGAGAGGCAGCAGTGATAACCACTGTGCCACTATGCTGCCATCAAGTCTTTCAAATCAGACCTCAAATCAAGGCCTCATCTGTTTTTCTTTGGTAGTGTTAAAAGATCCTAGCATATCATCCGTAGTAGAACACGGAGTTCCCCAATGTTCCGGACAACAGTCTACCCTTTAAGAAATCCACCATAAACAGAGGAGCTGGACATTTATTTCATTTTTATTTGGATTGTGTGTTATTCAAATTAATTTCCTGTTTGCCTACGTCATAACAACATGATACTGAAAAAGTAATTAATTGTCTGTGAAATGCTTTGGGACATCCCAAGTTGCTATAAAAATATAAATTCTTTCTCTGGCAAAGTCTAATTATTAAACTTTTCAAATGACTATAAACCCATTAACTATTTCCTGGAACATTGTTAGAAACTGATTTCATTTTAGTTGGGGGGGATGGGGGGGAGGGTTACATTTAACCCCAACTGAGAAAATTTAATTTGTATCGTGGATATCTTGTTCATTTTTGATTAAGTTTCACTTCCAATATAAAGCTTTAATTTTGATATGATTATGTTATGGACTTATGTTACTTCTGTCTCTTATATACTTATCTCTGTTCTGCTTTCGGCCGACTGCACTCCACTGTATGGAAACGTCGAGGAATCAGCCCAGCAACAAAACTGAAGGTCTATAGCATGTGGTACTCGCTACCCTCCTGTATGCCTGTGAAACGTGGACTGTGTATCGAAGGCATGCAAGACAGCTCAATCATTTCCACATGACTTGTCTTTGCAGAATATTACACATCCAATGGCAAGACAAAGTACCAGACACTGAAGTTCTCTCTAGAGCAAGTCTACCATCAGTCCACACACTACTGATGAGAGTGCAGACCCGGTGGGCAGGTCACGTCATCCGTATGTCAGACGAGCACATACCCAAGCAGCTCCTTTTTGGGGAACTCCCTGCTGGAAAACGCTCGCATGGAGGGCAGAGGAAACGTTTCAAAGACACACTCAAGGCCTCTCTGAAGTCGCTTGACATTGACATGATCATCTGGGAGACACTGGCACAAAACTGCCCTACCTGGCGCTGCCTCATCCACAAAGGCAGTCAAGCTCACGAAGCAAGGTGTATTGCTGAGGCACAACTTAAGCGCGAGCTGTACAAGTCCAGAGCCACCAGTGCAACAACCACAGTGTCTACACAAGTCTGTCCAATATGTGCCAGGACATTCTGTGCCTGAATTGGTTTGATCAGCCATCTTTGGACAAACCGCAACCAGCTTCAAAATGACTAATGGTGTCAAGGTCCTCATCAATGACGAAGGACAAACAACAACAACAATTTCTCCCTCTGTTTGTCTTTCAAATTTATTAAAATGCTTCATGCCATGATGATATAATAAAGTTTTAATTATGTTTCTAAAATACTACTAAAATCTTTCTGAAGCAGTGTAGGCATCTGAGTTAAGTCTTATGCAGAGTAAGAGTTTATGCAAATGTTCAGGAAAGGTTATCAAAATTCTAAACTTGAACCATAGAAAATAGGAGCAAGAGTAGGCCATTTGACACAACAATCCTGCTCCACCATTCAAAGGGGTCATGGGATCCCTATAGTGCAAAAGGAGGTGATTCGCCTCATCCAGCCTGCACCAACAACAATCCCACCCTGGCCCTATCCCCGTAACCTCACATATTTACCCCACTAATCTCCCTGACTTCCCCTTAACACTGAGGAGAAATTTAATCTAGCCAATCAACCTAACCCACACGTTTTTGGAATGTGGGAGGAAACCCATGCAGATACAGGGAGAATGTGCAAACTCCACACAGACGTGCACCCAAGCTGGGAACTGAACCTGGGCCCCTGGCACCGTGAAGGCAGCAGTGCTAACCAGTGAGCCACCATGTTGGCCCTTTTGCTAATTGCCTCTCTCAATATCATATTCCCATTTTCTCCCCTCACACCTGATGTCTTTAGAGTCTAGAAATCTATTTCCTTCTGAAATATATTCAATGACTTGGTTTCCACAGCCATCTGTGGTCAAGAATTCCACAGGTTCACCACCACTTGAGTGAAGACATTTCTCCTCATTTCAGTACTAAATGGCCCTCCCCCCCATATCCAGAGACTGCTCCTTTGTCCTACACCCCTCCGCCAGCCAGGGGAGCATCCTTTCCTGATATGCAATCAAAATTGCATCTGTTCTTCAGAAAAAAATGTAGTAGTTGTGATATCAGATAGGGTTACTCACATACTTTTTTAAAATGCATTCAGGAAGCATGGTGGCTCAGTGGTTGGCACTGCTGTCTCACAGTGCCAGGGACCTGGTATCAATTCCGGCCTTGAGTCAATGTCTGTGTGGGGTTTGCATGTTGCCCTTGTGTCTGTATGGGTTTCCTCTGGGTGCTCCAGTTTCCTCCCATAGCCCAAAGATGTGTATGTTAAGCTAAATTGCCCCTTAGTGCTCCAGATTAGCAGGATAAATACATGGGGTTACAGGGCTGGGGTGCGATGCTTTGTTAAGAAGAAAACATTTTTTTAAAGGGTGGCACAACAGTTAATACTGCTGCCTTGCAGCGCCAGGGACTGGGGTTCAATTCCAACTTTGGGTGACTGTCAATGTGGAGAAATCGCATTCTCCCCATGTCTGCGTGGGTTTCCTCTGAGTGCTCAAGTTTCTCCCATAGTCCAAAGATGTGTAGATTAGATGGATTGACCATGCCAAATTGCCCCTTACTGTCCCAAGATGTGTAAGTTAGGAGGATTAGCCATGTGTGGTATTATGGGGATAGGGCCTAGGTGAGATGATCTATCGGAGAGTCAGTGCAGACTTAATGGGCTGAATGGCCTCCTTCTGCACTGTAGGAATCCTATGACTGTACTCCTGTGTTAGCCCTCTAAGTCTGCCCTGTTACATTATGTCTGGCTGTGTTGCAATGCTTTCAGCACACTAGTAGTTCTCTTATTTATTTGGAGCTTGGACTATGTGTGTTTCTGATAAGTATGCTGTTGAGATATGGCCATGTCCTACATTACCATGGTCCAGCGGCCCACCCTGAACTTGCATGTGACATCCAAGCTGGGGCCTGGTCATCAGGAGGTTCCTGGGTGCTGGCTGACCTACACTAACTCCCAGTGCCACAATTATAAAATCCTCACCCTTGTTTTCAAATCTCTCCACAGCCTTGCTCCTTCTGATCTCCAGCTTGAAAGCCCTTTGAGGTCTACATTTTATCAAGTCCTGACTTTAATCGCTCCGCCATTGGTGGCCGTGTTTCCTGCTACGTTGGCCACAGACCCTAGGATTCCCTCACCAAACCTCTCTGCCTCTCTCTGACCTCATCTTGGTCACTCCTTATAACCCGTCTGTTTGATCAGTCTATTAGTAACCTATCCTAATATCTGTATATGGCCATGTGTCAAATGTTACCTCCTATATGAGGTATCTTAAATTGTTTTGCTGTTGTTGAAAGCTGAAAAAAATGCATGTTGGTGCTGAGTGTGGCAGCCTGGCCCATTCCTGGGCAGCTGAGTCAGGAGTGGGCAGAGTCTGTTGGTACACTGGGAGTTAGACACGAGGTTAGCAGTTGATTCAACAATTTATAGTTGGATATCAATTAAATCAGCAGTCAGGTGTCAGCTCATGACTCAGTTAGTCATAGTTATGGTTCTAATTCTGAAGATCATGGGAGCAAACTCCAACTCAGAGATTTAAGCCCATAAACCAAGCTGCCACTCCCAGGGGGGAGTGCCATGTTGTCAGAGGTGCTAGCTTTCAGATGGACATCGAATCAAAACCCTGACAGCCCTTCAGCCAATTGGATTCTAAAAAGCAGAGCTGCCTTGACAGACGTGTAAGTCCATCAACACGTGTAAATTTATATTTTAAACAATTAAACTTAATCTCATCCTTCTGAGTCCCAACACTATGTGCAATTCTCTCACAACAATAACATTCTGCCCTGCAGGCGTGAGAAATCATGGTGAGTTAATTAGCCCTCACAACTTCTCTGTAGAGTTACCAATTGTGAATGTTTTATCACATGGCTGTCCCTTGCTACGCCCCAGCCATTAGTCAGCCAACACATTAATGCTGTGATGTACTGCCTTCTTGTGCAAACTGGAAAGCATAATGTGGAAATAAAGTTAGTTTATTAGTCACAAGTTCTTTGTCCATCGTCGTCGATGAGGACCTCGACACGATTAGACATTCTGAGGCTGGTTGCGGTGTGTCTGAAGATGGCTGATCAGGCCAGTTCAGGCACGGAATGTTCTGGCATGTATTGGACAGACTTGTGTAGACACTGTGGTTGTTGCGCTGGTGGCTCTGGACTTGCGCAGCTGGCGCTTAAATTGTGCTTCAGCAATACACCTTGCTTTGTAAGCTTGACAGCCCTTGTGGGTGAGGCAACGCCAGGTAGAGCGGCTTTGTGCCAGTGTTTCCTAGGTGGTCATGTCTATGTCAAGGACTTCAGGGAGGCCTTGAGTGTGTCTTTGTAATGTTTCTTCTGCCCTCCATGCAAGCGTTTTCCAGCAGAGAGTTCCCCAAGAAGGAACTGCTTGGGTATGCGCTCGTCTGACATACGGATGACGTGACCTGCCCACCGGGTCTGCGCCCTCATCAGCAGTGTGTGGACTGATGGTAGACTTGCTCTAGAGAGAACTTCAGTGTCTGGTACTTTGTCTTGCCATTGGATGCGTAATGTTCTGTGAAGACAAGTCATGTGGAAATGATTGAGCTGTCTTGCATGCCTTCGATACACAGTCCACGTTTCACAGGCATACAGGAGGGTAGTGAGTACCTTGGCGCTATAGACCTTCAGTTTTGCTGCCGGGCTGATTCCTCGACGTTTCCATACAGTGGAACGCAGTCTACCGAAAGCAGAACTTGCCTTTGCTATTCTGCAGTTAACTTCTGCCCCAATAGTCATTGCTTGGGAGAGGGTGCTGCCAAGATAACTGAACTGTTCCACTGCCTGTAGTTTCTGCCCTTTGATTTTGTTTATGGGTTCTGTGTGCGGTGCACGAGGAGTAGGCTGGTGCATGCCTTTGGTCTTTTTAATGTTGAGGGTGAGTCCAAAGTTGTCACAAGCCGTGGAAAATTTGTCCATACTGACTTGCATCTCTGGCTCTGAGCCAGCATACAGGGCGCAGTCATTGGCAAAGAGGAAATCTCTCAAAACAGTCTCCTTCACTTTGGTAATAGCTTGAAGTCTCCTCAGGTTGAAGAGCTTCCCATCCACTCTGTATTTGAGGCTGATTCCAGCAACACTGTCCTGGAAGGCATCATGGCAGTAAACATCATGCTGAACAGTGTGGGTGCGAGAACATAGCCCTGTTTGGCACCAATGGTGACTGGGAATGCCTCAGAGGATTCTCTGCCATCCAGTACTCTGGCCATCATGCCATCGTGGAACTGGAAAGCATAATGTGGAGACAAAGTTAATTTATTTGTCACAAGTAAGGCTTATATTAACACTGCAATGAAGTTACTGTGAAAATGTCCAAGTCACCACACTCTGGCACCTATTTGGGTACACCGAGGGAGAGTTTAGCATGGCCAATGCATCTGACCAGCGTGTCTTTTGGATTGTGGGAGAAAACCAAAGCATCCGATGACATGGGGAGAAAATGCAAACTCCACACAGGCCGGGAATTGAACCTTGGTCTCTGGCGCTGTGACGCAGCAGTGCTAACCACTGCATCATCATGCCGTCCTGGTTGATTGTGATTCTCCGATTTCTGGTTTGTCACTTTAATTAAAACATCACAATCATTCAGGGATTTTCCAAGCCCTTGTATAATTCTCAAATTTATCGCTTTACACAAATATTTAACATATTGGGGAAAAACCCTTGTAAAAACATGTATGTAAATTGTGAAATGAAATCATAGATGGAACTTTTGAAAGGGGATAATTGTAACTGAAAAATATCTGAAATGAATGTGAAGCAATGGTGGTGAGAAGCAAATGAGCATTTGAGGTTTGGAATGATTCAGTTAGGCAACATCCTCCCTGTTTTGTTCTTTTGACATATGCAAATAGCAGGTTGCCTTTTCTTTCATCAAGAAAGTAGCTCCGCCTTTTCAAACAATTTGTTTTTGCGTTCTTGTTGCACAATTTTTTTTCCAAATTCCATATTGACAAACAGAAATGTTTCCATTGCTACACAGATTGCACATGGCTCATTTCTATAATCAAAAGCTGCATCGTTGCCTTGGTAATTACCTCTTTATCTTCAATCAATTCTCGATGAGTAATTTCACACAAACCTTTTCCTCATTTTTCACTCTTTGCCTGAATGTATCCTCCCATCATCATCTGGTTACCTAAGGGGAATGACGTCTGTTCCTCAACAAACCTCCTGTGGCCACAGGTTTAAATTCCCTCCGTACAAACACACACTGTCAGTAGATAGTAAAAGCCTGGTATAAAGCTTAGGGGCAGTACCAGTGTAGCGGAAAATCTAACAGAAAGTTTAGGAGATTTCCAAGATAGCACTGGAACGAGGTGAATTCTTGCAAGCTGTGCCCAGCATACCTTCTAATTCTATCTCTTACTCTCATTCTCTATGTGGGGATGTGCCCTGTTTGTGATCAGAACTCTCACTCACCTGACGAAGGGTCAGAGGCCCAAAAGCTAGTGGTTTTCATTACCAAATAAACCTGTTGGACTTTAACCTGGTGTTGTGAGACTTCTTACTGTGTCTACCCCAATCCAATGCCGGCACCTCCACATCATGAAGTGCAACTTGTCAGGGAAGGTATGCCTGGCTCCAGGCCTAGCTTACTTAGATGAGGCCTGAGGCCCAAATCTGGGTGCATGCAATTGGGCAGCTGCATCACTGCCTGAAACCGGATGTCAGTCTACAGAGTCTACAGAGATCTGGCATGAAAACCAAATGCAAATGTTTACTTTTAAAGGTAATTAGTTTGGACATTCAGTAAAGTCTATTTGCATTGTTATCAGGAATTGTGTGACATGCTTCATGTTTGATAGAATGTGTGGCAGATTCAATTTGTAGGCAAATGTTATTCAGTTATTTCACAGATCCCATATAAAATAAAACAGCTTGGTCTCTCCTCAGTTAGGGTGTTCTTCTGGAAGACGGAAGGATACATAGGTGTTGGCATGTGTTTGATTACAGCACTTAGCTCATGTAATGAGGTTTCATTGTTACAACCCTTGTGTGCACAGTGGAATGACTAAATATTGGAAAGATAAAATTCTGATTGTGATGGTCACAAGATTGTGTAATAGGACAAGCCAGTCATGCTAAAGCTAAATATCAGCCATACAAATCAGCCAATTGAAGAAATTGTTCCTCTTGCTGGAGGCTCTTCAGATGAGACCCAGTCATGGCAAGTATCAAACATAAGTATCAAAAATTAAAGCTTCTTGTACCCAACATCAGGTAATATTTTTAAGTGGCCTATTCTCTGAGTGTTTTTAACCAGTGACATAAGACAAGTGCCTTATTGGTTACCATCTCTGGCCGGACATGTTCTGGGAGATGTCAGCAGAAGTGACTTTTTAAAAAAAATCATTAATGGGTTGTGAGAATCGCTGGCGGGATCCCGCTTTTAATGGCCATCCCTGTTATCCATTTCAGAGGACATTTGAGAGTCCACCACATTGCTGTGGCTCTGAAGTCACGTGTAGGCCAGACCAGGTAAGGTTTCCCTCCCTGAAGGACATTATTGAACCAGATGGGTTTTTACATTAATGAACCAG
This sequence comes from Carcharhinus amblyrhynchos, assembly GCF_965287045.1. NCBI lineage: Eukaryota > Metazoa > Chordata > Chondrichthyes > Carcharhiniformes > Carcharhinidae > Carcharhinus > Carcharhinus amblyrhynchos. Next base: position 50,249,779 of record NC_137327.1, read on the forward strand.
ATGGGTTTTTACATTATTGAACCAGGTGGGTTTTTACATTATTGAACCAGATGGGTTTTTACATTACTGAACCAGATGGGTTTTTACATTATTGAACCAGATGGGTTTTTACATTATTGAACCAGATGGGTTTTTACATTAATGAACCAGATGGGTTTTTACATTATTGAACCAGATGGGTTTTTACATTAATGAACCAGATGGGTTTTTACATTATTGAACCAGGTGGGTTTTTACATTAATGAACCAGATGGGTTTTTACATTAATGAACCAGATGGGTTTTTACATTATTGAACCAGGTGGGTTTTTACATTAATGAACCAGGTGGGTTTTTACATTATTGAACCAGATGGGTTTTTACATTATTGAACCAGATGGGTTTTTACATTAATGAACCAGGTGGGTTTTTACATTATTGAACCAGATGGGTTTTTACATTAATGAACCAGGTGGGTTTTTACATTATTGAACCAGATGGGTTTTTACATTATTGAACCAGATGGGTTTTTACATTAATGAACCAGATGGGTTTTTACATTATTGAACCAGATGGGTTTTTACATTATTGAACCAGATGGGTTTTTACATTAATGAACCAGTTGGGTTTTTACATTATTGAACCAGGTGGGTTTTTACATTAATGAACCAGATGGGTTTTTACATTATTGAACCAGATGGGTTTTTACATTAATGAACCAGATGGGTTTTTACATTATTGAACCAGGTGGGTTTTTACATTAATGAACCAGGTGGGTTTTTACATTAATGAACCAGATGGGTTTTTACATTATTGAACCAGGTGGATTTTTACATTAATGAACCAGATGGGTTTTTACATTATTGAACCAGATGGGTTTTTACATTAATGAACCGGATGGGTTTTTACATTAATGAACCAGATGGGTTTTTACATTATTGAACCAGGTGGGTTTTTACATTAATGAACCAGGTGGGTTTTTACATTATTGAACCAGATGGGTTTTTACATTATTGAACCAGATGGGTTTTTACATTATTGAACCAGATGGGCTTTTACATTAATGAACCAGGTGGGTTTTTACATTATTGAACCAGATGGGTTTTTACATTAATGAACCAGATGGGTTTTTACATTATTGAACCAGATGGGTTTTTACATTAATGAACCAGGTGGGTTTTTACATTATTGAACCAGATGGGTTTTTACATTATTGAACCAGGTGGGTTTTTACATTATTGAACCAGATGGGTTTTTACATTAATGAACCAGGTGGGTTTTTACATTATTGAACCAGATGGGTTTTTACATTATTGAACCAGATGGGTTTTTACATTGATGAACCAGATGGGTTTTTACATTATTGAACCAGATGGGTTTTTACATTAATGAACTAGGTGGGTTTTTACATTATTGAACCAGATGGGTTTTTACATTAATGAACCAGGTGGGTTTGTATATTATTGAACCAGGTGGGTTTTTACATTATTGAACCAGTTGCGTTTTTACACTAATGAACCAGATGGGTGTTACATTATTGAACCAGATGGGTTTTTACATTAATGAACCAGATGGGTTTTTACATTAATGAACAAGATGGGTTTTTACATTATTGAACCAGATGGGTTTTTACATTAATGAACCAGGTGGGTTTTTACATTATTGAACCAGACGGGTTTTTACATTATTGAACCAGGTGGGTTTTTACATTATTGAACCAGATGGGTTTTTACATTATTGAACCAGATGGGTTTTTACATTGATGAACCAGATGGGTTTTTACATTATTAAACCAGATGGGTTTTTACATTAATGAACTAGGTGGGTTTTTACATTATTGAACCAGATGGGTTTTTACATTAATGAACCAGGTGGGTTTGTATATTATTGAACCAGGTGGGTTTTTACATTATTGAACCAGTTGCGTTTTTACACTAATGAACCAGATGGGTGTTACATTATTGAACCAGATGGGTTTTTACATTATTGAACCAGATGGGTTTTTACATTATTGAACCAGATGGGTTTTTTGAACAATGGTTGGATCACCATCATTAGATTGAATGCAGATTTTCTTTCTGCCACAGTAGGGTTCAAACCCAGGTCCACAGATCTTTCCCAGATCTTTGGTTTACTAGTCCAATACCACTGTGCCATTGCCATCCTCATGGAAAGATGGCAGTGTGGCAGGAGCAGGTTCTAACGAAGCATGAACAAGGAAAACACAGAAACTTCAGGGGGACCAATCTCCCAATCTCTACATTGTGGCAACTGCATTCACTGATCACATCTGATCCCTCAATGAAACTCACCCACTATTAATCCCATTGCAGCCCGCCAAAACCCCAGCCAATGAGAGTTCACCTGGTTTCCTGTTGAGTTTAAAGTTTGGATCTTATAGGGTAGCACAGTGCTGCAGGTCCAATGCCCCATGGGGCTGCAGATTCTTTCCGCTGATGACTGGCTATTCCAGATGTGGCTCAGTATTGGATTACCTTTATTTCAGCATGCTGCCAAATACACATTCAGATCACACGCTGCCAAATACACATTCACTGTTTTTCAATAAATGATCTGATTCTGTATGAATTGTGTGTATTATATTCATTTATTTGCTTAAAATACTGTTTTAAAATCTCCAGGATTGCTTCTGATAGCCACAAGGAAATAGATAATAAAAACAAAATAGTGCAGATGTTGGAACTGGAAACAAAAACAGAATGTTGGAAAAACTCAGCAGATCTGATAGCATCTGTGGAGAGAGAACAGAGCTATTGTTTCGAGTCTGGATGACATGTTAAAGACTGGGAGAAGTGTGTAGGATTATGGCTGAGAGGAGCTGGAACAGCTGGAACAGAGTAGAGGGGGTCAGTGATCGTGGGAGTGAGGAGAGATTGTAACAAAGATGTCAGAATGTGTTCATGAGAGAATAAAGGTCAGTGCGAGGTGAAAGTGAAATGTAAGAACAAGTGAGAGATGGCCCAGCGGGGGCGGGGGAGAGGGATTTTTGCACTGGAGCAAGAAATGTTTGGAATACGAAAGAAAAGGCGATAATTGCTGTTTCTGATATACTCCTGCCAAACTGTGAGTGTTGACAACCCTAGTGGCTTAACTATGGTGGAAAGAATTAACCCAGCCTGCAGGTGCAGCAGGTGGTCAGGAAGGCGAATGGGATGCTGGCCTTCATAGCGAGGGGGATTGAATATAAAAGTAGGGAGGTCTTGCTGCAGCTGTATAGGGCATTGGTGAGGCCGCAGCTGGAGTACTGTGTGCAGTTTTGGGCGCCGCACCTGCACAAAGATATTTTGGCCTTGGAGGGAGTGCAGAGGAGGTTTACTAGGCTGATACTGGAGTTGAGGGGGTTGAGCTATGAGGAGAGGCTGAATAAACTCGGCTTGTACTCGTTAGAGTTTAGAAGAATGAGGGGAGATCTCATTGAGACGTATAAGATGATGAATGGGATGGATAGGATAGAGGTGGAGAGACTCTTCCCGCTCAAAAAAGACAGTAGGACTAGGGGGCACAGCCTCAAGATAAAGGGGGGGCGGTTCAGAACGGAGTTGAGGAGGAACTTCTTCACTCAAAGGGTGGTGAATCTCTGGAATTCTCTGCCCGTTGAAGTGGTGGAGGCTGCCTCGCTAAATATTTTTAAGAAGCGGGTTGATGGGTTTTTGATAAGAGAGGGGATTAAGGGTTATGGGGAGAGGGCGGGAAAGTGGAACTGAGCCACGACAGATCAGCCATGATCTTATTGAATGGCGGGGCAGGCTCGAAGGGCCAGATGGCCTACTCCTGCTCCTATTTCTTATGTTCTTATGTTCTTATGAATTGCATTTTGAAGTCTGCTGTAAAGCATCTATATTGTTATTTTAAGTGTCCAAGTACAGTGCTGTACAACATACCTGCTCACCCTCACTTGTTAAATCCAGATCCTCATATATGGGAAATGCTGGAATACTCAGCAGGTCTCGCAGCATTTGTGCTGGTTGAGGGAAAGGGAATTAATGCTTTGAGGAAAGGTTAGGACCTGAAATGTGAACACGCTCCACAGATATTGCTGGGGCTGCTAAGCATTTTTAGCATTTCCTGTGTTCATTTTTGATTTCCAGAACCCGCAATATGTTGCTTTGACTTCATCTAAGGGACTTTGGCAAAGAGACAGATCAGCTAAAGTACAGTTGTGGATAGAAGAGTGGGTTAGTGCAGTCTTGGCACTAAACTTTGCTAACTTACAAAGCACGGGTGAAGTATACTGTCCAGGGGCAATGGAGAGCTCATCCTGCAACAACAATAACCAGAGTAAGATAATCTGGCCTACTTACAGACCATCTATAATTAAAGCTATAATTCTTCAACATTATTATGAAGCGGTTCTTGACCAGTGGGTACTTAAATATATTAACAGCTAATGTTCAAATAAATGGAGCTTAGTTACCATCAATAAAATGTGAACCATTCCCAACCTTCACCATAGTTGCAAGATACTGGGTATGTAATTCCCAGTTCTCACTTTGGAGATTGAATCCCTGGAAAGGCTAAACTGTCAGCAAAGCTTTCATATAATCAGCAGGAGTTACCTCTTAAAGACTTACTTCCATTCCAGCTCAAACACACAGAATGCTTGAAAATGGGTTCGCTTGTGTTTACTATGAGGAAAGCTTCACCAGGTCTTACCCATGGTATGTGCAATATATTGTCAATTCAAGATGAAAGCACAGTGCTGATGATGTATGTCACTTTACCTGCTCCTTGGGCAGAACATTTCCTTTTCTTCAACAAAGGGCTAGAAAACTGACAAACAAGTATGAGTCACGATCAATAACGCAATTCATAGGCCGAGTCGTGGCAAGTGTACATTTTGGGGCCCAATTATACAAAACGCTTCCTCCTTTAGCTGGGTCACTGCAGCACAATTGAATATATTCCATTCCGTGCTTTCCATTGGCCACATCCATTCAGTCAGTATTATGTATAGCAAATGCCTGATACCTCTTTAAAGCCAAACGCATCCTGTGTCTTTGGTTCATGTCACTCTAATTGTCACTGTGTACATTACTTTGTTCATGAGTCAATTTGAACATTCAAAAGTATGAAGTTATTTCCATTAGTGGTCACTGATTGGATACACAATTAAGCTGGAGGACACAAATAGTGAGTGATTCACCAATAGTCTATTATCAGGAGTTAAACCTTCACACTGGATATTTGTATAAATATTTGTATAAAATAAAAATGCATATGCATATATCCATGAAATATCTTTAGCAAACAGAGCCAAGGAGAATCCTAAGGCTTTTTACACATATATTAGGAACAAGGTGGTAGCAAGTGAAAGATTAGGCCCAATTAAGCACAATGGAGGGAAGTTATGCATGGGGCCATTGGGACTGGGGAGATCCTTAATGAGTACTTTGTATTGGTATTCACTAAGGAGAAGGACATGGCCAATGTTGAGGTCAGGGATAGGTGTTTGAACGCTCTAGCGAATGTCAATATATCGACTGAAGAAGTGTTGGGTATTCTAAATTGCATTAAGGTAGACAAGTTCCCAGGGCTGGATGGGATCTAACCCAGGTAACTGCATTAGGAAAGGGAAGAAATGGCTGGGGCCTTAACAGATGTCATCATATTCTCTTTGACCACAGGCAAGGTTCCAGAGAATAGCCTATGTTGTTCCCTTTTTTAAAAAAAGGAAGCAGGAATAATCCAGGATATTGCAGGCCAGTGAGCCTACTTTCACTGGTGGGAAAGCTTTTGGAGAAGTTACTGAGGGACAGGATGTATGCATATTTGGAGGAAAATGGACTAGTCAGTGATAGCATGGTTTTGTATAGGGAAGGTTATGTCCCACCAACTCGTTGAGTTTTTTTGAAGAGGTGACAAAGGGAGGGCTGATGAGAGAAGGGCTATGGATGTAGTTTATATGGACTTTAGTAAGGCTTTTGACAAGGTCCCATGTGGCAGATTGGTACAAAAACTAAAATCACATGGGATTCAGGTCGGCTGGCTAGATGGATACAGAACTGGCTTGGTTATAAAAGACAGACAGCAGCGGTGGAAAGATATTTATCAGAATGGAGGTCTGTAGTGGTATTCTGCAGAGTCACTGCTGGGACCTCTGTTGTTTGTAATATTTATAAATGATCTGGAGGAAAATGTGCATGGTTTGATTAGTAAATTTGTGGATGAGACAATGATTGATGGAGTTGCTGATAGTGCCAGGGAATGTCAGAGGATACAACAGGACATAGATAGATTGGAGACATGGGCACAGAAATGGCAGATGGAATTTAATCCTGACAACTGCAAGGTGATGCATTTTAGACAATCAAATTTAGGTATGAATCATACTGTAAATGGCAGAACCCTTAGGAACATTAACATACAGAGAGATCTGTGCATGTCCACAGTTCCCTAAAAGTGGCAACATAGGTGGCCAAGGTGATTAAGAAGAATTTGACATGCTTGTCTTCATCAGCCAGGGTATTGAGTACAAGAGTTGGGTAATCATGTTGCAGCTATATAAAACCTTGGTTAGGCTGCATTTGGAGTATTGCGTGCAGTTCTGGTCACCACACTACCAGAAGGAAGTGGAAGTTTTGGACACAGTGCAAAGAAGGTTCACCAGGGTGTTGCCTGGTCTCGAGGGTGTTGACTATGAGAAAAGGTCGAATAAATTGGATTATTTTCACTAGAAAGACAGAGGCTGAGGGAAGACCTGATAGAGGCCTACAAAATTATGAGAGGTGTAGACAGGGTGGATAGTCAGAGGCTTTTTCCCAGGGTGGAAGCTTCAATTACAAGGGGACACAAGTTCAAGGTAAGAGGGTGAAAGTTTAAGAAAGATATGTGGGAGAAGTTTTTCATGCAGAGTGGCAGGTGCCAGAAAAGGTGGTGAAAGCAGACACAGTAGCACCATTTAAGAGGCATCTGGATGGATACATGAAGAAGGAGGGAATAGAGGGATACGGGCTTAGTAAGGGCAAAAAGTTTCGTTTTAGTTTAGTTAGGGCATCATGATCAACACTGGCTTGGAGGGCCGAGGGGCCTGTTGCTAAGCTGTACTTTTCTTTGTTCTTTGTATATATCCTCATAGCTACTTTCTAAATTTAAAAAACATGGGCTGAAACTATTCCTGTTTGTGACCCCTGAACAAAAAGGAGCCACCATGGCAGTAGCACAGAAACTTGCAGCTCATTATCGCTGAATGCTGTGCACTTCAGAGACCAAATTTAAAGAGAACTATACAAACATAAGAACATAAGAAATAGGAGCAGGAGTAGGCCATCCAGCCCTTCGAGCCTGCCCCGCCGTTCAATAAGATCATGGCTGATCTGTCGTGGCTCAGTTCCACATTCCCGCCCTCTCCCCATAACCCTTAATCCCCTCTCTTATCAAAAACCCATCAACCCACTAAGATCATCTTCCTTTCATAAGGCAGGCCTGGCCAAGTGAAGCCGATCCATCTGCTAGGGCAACCTCCCTCTGACTGAAAAAGTGAATTATACAGCAATAGTTTTTAGTTTACCAACCTCTGTGAAGGAATATCTAAATGGTTTTCATTCTGGACTCTGGACACAGATGTACCAATTTGTGTGTCAACCCAGATAGTTAGTGTCGGCAGCTTATTCACACATAAAAGACATTACAGCCAATTCTGTTGGTTGGCATGATGGCACAGTAGGATGGCATAGTGGTTAGCACTGCTGCCTCACAGTGCCAGGGACACAAGTTCAATTTCAACCTTGGGTGACTCTGAGTTTGCATGTTCTCTATGTGTTTCAATTTTCTCCCATTTTCCAAAGATATCCAGATTAGGTGGATTGGCCATGGGAACTGCTTGGAATTGCAGGGATAGGCTTTTTTAAAGAGATGGTACAGACTCGATGAGGCAAATGGCCTCCCTCTGCACTATAGGGATTCATAATTTAACTGTTCTATTGGCATACACATACACAGGGCCTGAAAGTATGGCTGTGATTCTCCCAAAAGCGCTGAATTGGCGGGAAAACTGACTGTTAAGTCAGTTCAGCTTCTCACCTGAATCTCCGCACTCTGTGTACTGCAGAGGTTCCAGTCATGGATATCATTAAAAACCCGGCAAATCCCGGTACAAGGCTGGTGACACGCATCTCCCACCAGCCAGAAAAATTGCGGTCACGAAGGGAGAATTGTGGCCTGTATTTTTGTCAGTTGGACTTGCAGTGTGGCAAATGTGTGTGTACTGGAAGCTACATATATTACTATACATAGCTCTGTGTTTTGCAGACAGAATGAACTCATACGCACATTGCGTATGTTTCAGCTGAACAAAAGGAGTGGCAGCCATTCAATGATTCATTCCTCAGGGCAATGCCTTGACCAATCAGAGTCAAGCTGCTTGATTTAAAATTTCAAATAATGTTTAGCAGTTAACTGCCTGTCACCATCAACTGGTACTTTCTGCGTGGCAACACCACCAATCAGAATCTATTTGCCAACCTATCAGCACTCTCTTCTCATATACGCTCCCTTTGCATTTAACGTTCTTGTGAATTGTCCTGGTGAGTGCAAGACTATACTTGTAGACTATACTTCCAGCAATACTCAAGTTTCTTATGCCCGTTTCAGCACAAGTACTTTCTACTTCCACCTCGGTAACATCCCCTAGCGTCATTGCAGCCTCAGCTCCCCTGTGGTCGAAACTAATGTGGTTTTTAATGAAACTCTACAAAGAGAAATTGAAGGTGGAGATGGAGGGAATTCTAGAGCTTAAGTACCTGATGACACTGCCAGCAGTAATGGAGAAAATGTTGAGGTGCAGTTGGTGTGAGTAGAACAGACAGCTTGGCGACAGAAGGAAACACATGAACGAGCAGTTTAAAGCTGGGGTATCTGAGGACTGGGGGTCATTGTAGGCCAGTCATAACTGGGATTTGAAGCAGGCATTGATCAGGGCATTGAGCTGAAGATTACAGAGAGTGGAAGATATATGGTTGACCAGGAGAGCACTTGAGTAATCAAGGCTAAGTCAGAAAAGATATATAAGAGAATTTCAGAGCAGCGGAAGAAACAGAGTTCCTGGCAGAAACTATCAGCATTCCCAATCTTAAGCTGGAGGTGATTAAAGTTCATTCAAGACCTCAGACGGTGATGCCTGTCAAGGGAGTGGTGGAGCAATGTGTTGTCAGTGTGTATATGAAAACTTACACCAGTTCTCCAGATGGTGTCACCAGGGTACTCAATGTAGATAAGGGAGACTAAGGGGCCAAAGTTATTAAACACATAGATCAGAATATCTTTCACAACAGGTGCTTTCCATTGCTGCAGCTGAATTTTCAGGTGTTGCTAAGAGGAGGAATGACAACTATTTTTAACAGTGCTTCCTAAACTAGAACCAGTCGAATTTGGATGATTCAATGTGATGATCATGTTATTTCTTCACAAGTCTGAAAATTTCGCAATATTGTTGAGTTAGGTTAAGGAACAGATAGACATCTTCTTGAGCACTTCGAAGATACAATCATTTGTTATGGGATAACACCCAAAAAACAGGTTTCAGGGGTGATTTCAAAATTTATCCATCAAGACTTCATGCAAAGATCATTTCTAACAGCCAAAATCTAGCAATTCTTTATTGGGGAGGCATGAGAGATTGTTGACCTCTGATTAACACTGCAGCATTCTCTCAAAAATTGCCATTACTGATGTATGGTTTTCTCGAGGAAGGATAGAAATTGGTCCTAAAATTAAACTACTCATCGTACAGGAAGGAGGCGCTGTCTCGTTTCTTGACACATCCGACCAGTGAAACTGCCTATTACTGTTACAGGGCCAGGGTCCAATTGAATTTTCCACAAAAGGTGTGTGTTGCAGTTGTAAAGTGTGACAAATTAAGCAAAGAGTATGTGACGTGTCAGCAGTCATTTCTCAAGAATGAGTTATGAGAATGAGAGAACATAAAGCCTTAAATTGCCTGGTTACGATCATCGACTAGGTCATAGCTCACCTTGTGGCTAGATAAAGTGAAGAGAGACAAAAGCCAATGTTTGAACATTGACGATGATGTCAATCAAACTGGCATGCCGCACTCTGGCACCAATTTACAGATTCTCCTCCCTCTGGTCCTGCCTCTGAAATGAATTAGGAATTCTGCTCACTGTGTCAGCATTAAACTTTCCTGTAATCCTTAGGCAGCAGCTGTTGCCACCTTTATCTGGCACATTCTAATCATGTTTTAAAAATTGAGCTTGATTGGCTGTTCAATCCAAACATGTAAATAAACCTAACAACTGCTGCCAATAACTTCAGCTTTCATTTTTCTTGCTGTGTTTGTAGTTCAGTTGGAGACTTTTTAAGTTGTCTCCAACTCATTCCTTTCTTAGGATGGTCGCATCGCTGGCAAAGGCCAGTAATATAGGCCCTTCCTTAATGGCCTTTGAAAAGATGGTGGTGAGACACCTTGAACCATTGCAATCCATGTGCTGTGGGTACACCCACGGTGTTGTTAGATTATAAATTCCAGGATGTTGATAGAGCGTTGATGAAGGAATATGCTATATATATTCCAAAATCAGGACACTGGGACAGAAACTTGCAGATGTTAGTAGCTCTGCTGCCCTTATTCTGCCAAATGATTTGGAATATGCTGACAAAGGAGCCTTGGCAAGTTGCTGCATTACATCCTGTAGATGGTACACACTGCTACCGCTGTGCATCAGTGGAAGGGTGAATGTCTAATTTAGTGCAAAGCTATGCCTGCCACCTTGTCCTGGATGGTGTCAAGCCTCTTGAGTGTAGTTGGAGCAGTGGGGGAGGTGATGGCCTATTGGTTTTATCACTAAACTATTATTCCAGAAAGTCAGCTAATGTTCTGCAGACCCAGGTTCGAATCCCATCGTGGCAGATGGTGAAATTTGAAATCAATAAAAAATATTCGGAATTAAGAATCTACTAATGACCATGAAACAATTGTCAGAAAAACTCATCTGGTTCACTAATATATTTTAGGGAAGAAAGCCTGCTGTCCTTACCTGGTCCATCCTACATGTGACTCCAGAGCCACAGCAATGAGGTTGAACTCAACTGCACTCTGAATAAGAGCAACTAGAGAGGAGCAATAAATGCTGGCCAGCCAGCAATGCCTACACCCCACAAATGAATTTTTAAAAAGTTCATCCAGTTGAGTGGAGGATATGTCATCACATTCCTCACTTGTGCCTTGTGGATGGTGGAATAGCTTTGGAAGGTCAGAGATGAGTCACTCACTGTAGCATTCCCAGCCTTGTATCCATAGTGTTTATATGGCTGGTCAGGTTCAGTGTCCATCTATAGCAACATCAAGGTAGAGGAGCAAAGGGACTTTCATACCCAGATACACAGATCATAAAAGGAAACAGACATGGAGATGAAAAACAAAACAAACAATATCCATGGCTTTGCATCCAATGGCATCAGAAGACAAAGAAATAATCTTAAAATTGTACAAAAACATTAATGAAGCCACTGCATCAACTATACAAGAATAGAAGCAGACTATTGAGCCCCTCAAACCTGCACAGCTATTCAATTAGAACAAGACTGGTTTAACCTTAATTCTATTTACTCGCCTTTCTCCTTCTCCTTTGATTGTGTTATGTCTTGGAACGATGTCTGTAAGGTAGGACAAAGGAGTCATGTTAACTGTTCTGAAGGCTGCATAACAAGAGGCCTGGCTCACGGGCAGTTGAAGATTGACGTGAGGCCTGGGTTGTTTGCTAGAAAAGTGAAAGCCTGTTCACTCTCTGAGACAATGGCTACAGCACCTGTGTTTACAGTGGTTAGACTGCCAGTCTCAAAGTCCCAGAAAGGTATTGGGAATGTCAGATTACAAACAGCTATGCTTTAAATGGCTCACTTACTTCCAACTTAAAAGAAAGTTAGAGTCTTAAGGATAGCTAATTGTATTTCTACCATGTGATTCATATTGCCATGGAGATGGGCTTTGAGAGGGCAAGGATTTCTAAGATACCCCTGAAACTCAGATATAGGTAGTCTACCAGGATCATAGGAGGGTGTCAGCAAGATGCCCAAAGTTACTATGGTTCATTATTCAGAAATGTGGATGGGGACTCAAGCTCAGCTTGAAAAGACTAATTTGAAACAAGGCTGGAAGATTTACCTAGCTTGTACTAGGGAGAGAATTACAGGAAAAATTCTCAATGTAAAAGACAGTCTGGGTTAAAAGTTTTCAAGCTGGGGAAGGAAAGGAACAGAAGTAAACAGTGGAAAATGCTCGGGAGAATAGAATCATCTTAGACTGAGTTTGATAAAATTGAATAAATACTTAAGGGACAATGCAAAATATGCCAGTGTGGTGAGTGCCTGTAGTGAGTTTTTTTGTGTTAGAGGTAAAAGCAAAAAGTTCTGTTCTGTAGTTTAAAGTACAAGTTGCCTATTACAATCGCGCTTAGTCAATAGTGCTTTTAGTCTAATTGTTACAGTAAATGTCTCAAAATGTGAAACCTTGGGTGGAATTTTCCCCCAAAAAAGTGTCATAATGGCGAGAATACCAGAGCAATCTGTGTCAATCTATCAGGCATGCTCATTCCAAGTAGCAATCGTCCCACACTCAATCACTTTCTGGGACAGTAGTGTATTATGCGTTGGTATTGGGGATGTGAGGCCTAAACACGCTGATGTCCCAATCTCAAAGTGCACTTGGAGACACCCTCCCTCCTCCATGGACATTGGGATGCCCTCATCACTGGCAGCATGTTCCCCCAAACCACCACCCCCCCCACCCCTGGTATAGATCGCTGGAATCAGGGCACTGGGGCCCTCCTGATGGGTTCCCATGCCTGACCCCTGACATGTTCCTCCATCGTGACCCCTGACATGCCCCGATCCTGACCCCTACACAATGCCCCCCCCCACCCCTAACATAGCTGCCCACAGCCGTCCAAATCATAGTGCCCCCTGTCATAGCCCCTCGTCATAGTCTCCCTCAGGCCCCATCCTGCTTAGGCCCCACCCCTTTGGCACTACTCCTTGTAGACTGTCAGTGCCCAACTGAAGGTTTGAAAATATTTCTTTTCTAAACTGAGGTTAGAATATGTAGTGATTTTTCACATACTACAGTTGATGCCAAGCCCATGATTTTTTTGAAAGGACCCTGGGTGTTGGGAAATAGGCAATATTAAATGAGAGTCATTTACAGGATGGAAGGTGGGCATTTGGCCCAACAGGTCTGTGCTAGCTCCCTGCTGAACAATCCAGGTCAGTCCCATTCCCCTTGCTCAGCCCCTGTAGCCCCTACAAGCTTGTTTCCTTCAATTTCCTTTAGAAATCATCGATTGGCAAACGATATGGTGAGAACTGGAAACAAAGTACTGTAACCTAGAGCACGCACGCTGCCTTTTAATACATTAAAGTACACAGTAATGAAGCCAACAACCTGCAGAAGGCATGAAGGCTGGGGAAAATGCGGGTCTGGTAATCTGCCATCGGATCAGGTGGCACTCTACATAACACGTGGGAAATCAGTAAGTGAATTTGTGAGCCCCCTGAAGCTGGGACACGAGATGGAGGAGTGTGGGGGTGGGGGCGGGGGGGGAGGGGGTTGGTGGTGGTGGTGGAGGAAAGGTGTAGGGATAGTTGTCCTGAAATAACAACACAGGTCAGTGTTTCAGCACCGGACTCTGTTCCAGGCATTGACACGTTTGTGAAGGTAACAGGGCCTACCTGACACATAGAAACTCTGGTTAGTGCTAGCTTGTTAAAGTACAGCATTAACGAAAGGAGGAGAGCTTCAACTACCCTTCAGCTCCAGAGTGCTCTCACAATGTCTCTGTAAATCATGGAATATAGCCTGAAAGAAAAGTAAATTCAATTGGGAGGCTCAGAAATATAAAGAGAGTTGTGTAGACTCCATATAACTATCAGGCCTCATCGCAGCATCACGGTGATCATTACAAATGCTATCAATCTCTTAACATAAAAGATGTTTTTCTTTGTAAGTCAGCTCCAAGGGGAGTTACAGAGAGGAAAAATACAGAGTGTAAAAACACTCACCAAGGAAGCACGTCTATAATAGCCAAACTCTACTGGAAAACTAAAGGGAAACAATATGCTAAAATATCAGTAACTTATAAAAACCTTCAATTTGACCTTTTAAAAGGCAATTTAAACGTATGAAAGGCCTATCTAAAAGCAATCTCAGTCTGTAAAGCAGTGGTCTGGATCATCAAAATCCTTTAACAAGAACAGACAGCCTGGAAACCTAGCATCCCGAGAGATGTGTTTGAAACCAAACATGAACTTGAGTTGTTTTCTTTGTAGCAGAGGCCCCAGGGACTTCTATTAACAATAATAAGAACAAATGAAATGGCCTACCAATCAGGAACCAGTTTAATAAATTATTGCACATTCCTATTCCTAATGCTTTAACCCCTCAGCAATTCACACTAATTTAATGTGACAGCTTGGTTCATTTGTCATACTTCTGCATCCAAATCAAGCATTGGAGATTTAAGGCCTACTCCAGGATTTCCAGCACAAAGTCTAGACCATGACTGCACTGATTACTGTTCTGTCATTAAAAAGGTGCTTTAGCCAAGCTTAATGGAGATCCAGGCAAAATCCTGCGGACGCTGGCATCTGAAACAAAAACAGGAAATGCTGGAGAAACTCAGCAGGTCTGACAACATCTGTGTAGGGAAAATAAAGTAAGAAGCCTCACAACACCAGGTTAAAGTCCAACAGGTTTATTTGGTAGCATAAGCCACTAGCTTTCGGAGTGCTGCCCCTTCATCAGGTGAGTGGGAGTCTTGTTCACAAATAGGGCATATAAAGACACAAACTCAATTTACAAAATAATGGTTGGAATGCGAGTGTTTACAGGTAATCAAGTCTTAAAGGTACAGACAACGTGAGTGGAGAGAGGGTTAAGCACAGGTTAAAGAGATGTGTATTGTCTCCAGGCAGGACAGTTAGGGAGATTTTACAAGCCCAGGTTACAGACAGTGCGACACGAACCCAAGGTCCGGTTGAAGCCATCCTCATGTGTGCGGAACTTGGCTATCAATCCCTGCTCAGCGACTCTGTGCTGTTGTGACAGACATTCGGCCTCTGATCTTTGGGTAAGTGTTCTCCAAGGTGGCCTTCAAGACAGCGCAGAGTCGCTGAGCAGAGACTTACCTCCACATCAGCGAGAATAAAGCCAACGTTCCGAGCCAGGGTGACCAGGGTGAAAATCAGACAAGATTTATACTATAAAGGTGGGGGGAAGGAGGCTGTAATTGGACAAAGGGAGGTATAAATGGTGATGATAAAAGCTGAGAAAGGTGTGAAAAGTGTCCATTAAGTGATCAGAATGTGTGAATGGCAAAACAAAGGTAGAGATTGTTAAGGGACTATTTGAGGAATGTGGCAGCCAGCCCTGGATAGGGTGTGGGGGGGAGGCAGAGGGTGGGGGGAACGCCCCCCGCATCTTAATCAGCATTTTACTTCCCCCACATCACAATTATAAATAAATTAGTTTATTATTTCTCTATTTCTCTCACTGCTGTCTGTCCAATACTCCTTTGTATTTGCCGATCAAACAATAGTTGCTACTTGACAAATTTGTCACATTTTGTGTGACATTGTGTGGTACGTTACGTGTGCGATATATTGTGTCATATTTCAGAGAGATGCGATGAGTCGCTATACGAACTCCAGCCTTTCCTTCAATTCCCTCTAATGATGCATTGTTATTCAGTCAACGCAACAGCCTCAGCCCAGAGTGGCAGTCATCAATTCACAAATGTTAATGTCAAAAAATAGAAAATACTGATGAGTAACTTCAACTGAAGCCCTGTAAATATATCTGCAATAAATCAAGACAAGGAGTTAGGCCAGTGCGTTTAGTGGAATATGACCTTCATGTGATCTACTTTGCAAATTGCCCAATTTTCCATCACTTTTGTTGCAGTGTGCAGAAATATTTGCAGCTGCGATGTCTCAGAAGTTCCAGAAGGGGGGAATGTTGACAATGTGAGGATTAGTTTCCATGGCAACATACCATTTTCCCTCCCCCCAAAAAAAAGCACTTTGATTGTTAACACCTGACTAAAATGTATTTATTAGCACCTCTTTTAAATATCCCTTTAAATGAGGTAAATCACAAAATTCCTTCAACAATTCCTCCAACTGTCATAGTTAATTTGCCTCCATGCCTCAGAAATTCCTCAGCTATACTGGCAACAAGTGTCAAATTAAACAAGTTAATATAATCTCACCGTTATCTTGGAAACCCAGTTTCCAATGTTGAAGAAAATGTACCTTCACTTTGAAGCAATTAAGTAATATTGTAAAAACTTCCTTTGGGGAAAAGCATTGGATAATGCCATACATGGGACTCTCAGAAGCCAACATTTCCAGTGAACATTTCCTTCAACTGCTGCAGTTTTGATGGGCTGAATGCCAATCTCCCAAATGATCTGACTGGTTGATATTAATTCCAATGCTGATACAAAAATATGACGTTTCTGACAAAACATTCTGACAAATTGGAACACTGACTGCCAAGAACGATATGTTGATAGGGATTAGGAGGGGGAGAAGGTTTGTGTGGAGCTTAATCCTAAAATGGAACAGAATAAGTTTATTTATTAGTGTCAAAAGTAGGCTTGCATTAAAACTGCAATGACGTTACGGTGAAAATCCCTGAGTCACCACACTCCAGTGCCTTTTTGGATACAGTGAAGGAGAATTTAGCACCTAAGCCAGCACATCTTTTGGATTGTGTGAGGAAACCGGAGCATCCCCAAATAAACACGGGGAAAATGTGCAAACTCCAAGGCCGGAATTGAACTCTGATCCCTGGTGCTGTGAGGCAGCAGTGCTAACCGCTGTGCCACCAATGTCCTGTACTGTTGAGCCTAGTGTCCTGTTTCTATGTTTTGTGCCCTGGCTGGATAGGCTAGCACAATGGGCAAAGGAGTGGCATGTGAAATTCGACACAGGAAAGTCTGGCCATGAGATTGGATGAAGTGAATGGGAACATGGAGCACACATTACTCGAGATAATAGTAGGAAAGAGATTTAAGATTTGTGCTGAATAACTCATCAAAACCATTTCTTTCAGTGTTTGCACATAGTTGATGAAGCAAAGAATAATTTAGGTTGTTAGGGCCCAAATTTTCACCATGACAGAGTGCCTCTCCATTGTGATGAAAATGACAGAAGTAAATGTAAATGTAAAATCTCTCCTCCAAACACAGTACCTCCCATATTCACAGGGGCAGGAATGGGACAGTGTGTAGCTCACCAGTCTTTAAATCTTTCCTTACTCCCAGCAGTTTGAAACTCAGTTAGCTGGACAACTGGTTTGTGATGCAAAGCGAGGCCAACAGTATGGGTTCAATTCCCGTACCGGCTGAGGTTATTCATGAAGGCCCCATCTTCTTAACGATACCCCTCACCCTGAGGTGTGGTGATCCTCAGGTTAAATCACCCCTTGGGAGAACAGCCTGTGGTCATCTGGAACTATGGTGACTTTACCTTTCACACTTGAATGAAATAAATGCTTGTTATTGTAGGCTTTACGTTGTTAAAGGAATGTAAATAAAGTGATTAGGATTTTAGGAATTACCATTTTTTAAATACAGTGAAATCTGCAATAGTCACTTAGCACTTTATTTCATCTCTACATGGCTCCTGTGGTCTGCCCATGGTGGATAGTGGGTGAGTTATCATGGTGGCTGTGAGGGAAAAGGTTGGTAAGTGCTGAGGGAGGCTTAGATTCAAATGAGTTGGCACTAAGTTGACAGAGGAGCTATAAAGGGCCATACGGTTGGGTACAGGGGCATGGTTTGGCATAGAGGGTGTGAAGGTCCATGGGATGGAGTACATGGGCATCAGGGACTCTTTGAGAGACACCACTCCACATCAAGCATGGCTGACCAGGAGTCCCACCTGCTCTACAGGAGCCATGTAGAGATGAAATAAAGTGCTAAGTGACTATTGGCACGTTGGAAGGATTTGCCTGTTTGACTACCTTATGAAGGCTCCTTCCTTGGCCATCATGTTCTGAGGTGACTCGAACCCAGAGCTCCTGGCTCAGAGGCAGAAATGCTACCCATTATGCCACAAGACATCCTCTTTCTTTAACATAGGCAGCAGTATTTAAGAGGATAACAGAATTGGGGAACAGAAATTAATGGAGTGGCAGGTTTTAAAATAAAACCCGATAACCTCTGGTCAGTGAGGGAGGGAAGGAAGTTGTACTCATATTTCATCTTTCAGATCATCAGAAAATCCCCCTGCTTCACAGCCATTGCACTGTTGGTTTTAAAACTGGTTACTTGTTATAATGTGGGGAAATGTAACAAGCAGTCTGTGTATGCTTATCCCTCAGCAATGAAATCAATGACTGGCCATACTGAGTGGAATTGGTGCTCTCACACAAGTGTCCAGGCTTATATGGAGCTGGATTTCCTTCATTGAAAATTCTAAGAATTTTCAGGTATTGTGCAAACTTTTCCTGAATTCTGACTTTGGAGATATTCGGGCAGTCGTTAGGACGCCTTCACCAGTGTGGAGATTAGAGAAACTCGCCCGCCAGTGTAGAGGGCCAGAGGTGTTGGTGACCCGTGTGCCTACACCCTCATACCTACAACTAGAGGTGCACCCTCCTCATTATGCTTGATGATTAGCACTTGGTGGTTTCAATTGCCAGGAAACCCGTGACAGTGACTTTAATAGTGGAAAACCTAGTTACCCTTCATTCTCAGTGATTCTTCAGAAGCAACCCAATCCTGAGGCAAGATTTATTTCCTTTTACAAGGAAGCCTCCCACCACCAGTTTGAGAAATGTCAAAGGCCTGACCCTATTCCAGCGCAATTAGGCATTTAGCTGGCTAGCGCGGACTCCCATGGAATCAAGGCCCCAGCACGAGGCTGGCAGCTTTCCATTGTTGAAGGTGCTGCCTGCTATTGCTCCAGAGCCTGCACACAGGATATCACTGCAAACAGGTGAGTGAGGCAGGATGGGGGGGTCATGGGAAGGTCAAATATAAGGACAAAGAGGCTGCCCGCTTTCACTGCTCCAGATTCCTCAGTCAGATACAAAGTGTCTGTCTAGGAGGGATACCTTTGATAGGCCACTGGCAAAGCTAGGCAGCCTCCGTGAGAACAGGAAAACTGCACGAGTCCCATTAAATTCTTGAGCAATCATTAGGTTCCTGTGGGCTCAGGGATAATTGTCTTTCAGGGCCTCATTAATGAAGCTAATTGACATTTCATACCAGGCCCTTCCCACTAAATTAGGG
Source organism: Carcharhinus amblyrhynchos (assembly GCF_965287045.1). NCBI lineage: Eukaryota > Metazoa > Chordata > Chondrichthyes > Carcharhiniformes > Carcharhinidae > Carcharhinus > Carcharhinus amblyrhynchos. The sequence goes on from NC_137327.1 coordinate 50,269,028, forward strand.
ACAGTTTTCCCAACGCTGGGAATCGGGTACTTCCGACTGATTCTCCTTCCATGCCTCCTCTGCCCATGTTACTTCCAACCTCAAGTGTTTATGCGCTTGAGGTTGGAAGTAATGTGGGCAAAGGGGTAATCACCAGTCCGCTACCCTGCCACTAACCATAGTTGCAGACCCTGGCGCACTTACCTGGCAATGATCACATTGAATTGATTCACTGACATAGGGGCAGGAGGGAGTCAGATGAAGGCTATCTATCTGCTGCAGTTAACATACACCATACGGCCAGCACAGAGTGTGACCATAAGTGAATGCTGAAAATACTCAACAAGTTTGGCAGCCTCTGTGTAGAGAGAGAGAGAAATAAAGTAAAAAAGTAAAGTTTATTTATTAGTGTCACAAGTGGGCTTATTTTAACACTGCAATGAAGTTAATGTGAAAATCCCTTAGTCGCCACACTCCGGCATTGTTTGGGTGCACTGAGGGAGAATTTAGCATGGCCAATGCGCCTAACCAGCACCTCTTTCAGACTGTGGGAGGAAACTGGAGCATCCAGAGGAAATCCACACAGACATGGGGGCTGGGGGGGGGTGGTCTTTCGGGTCCACACAGACATGGGGAGAATGTAGAAACTGCACACAGACAGTGACCCAAGCCAGGAATCAAGCCACGTTACTGGCGCTGTGAGACAGCAGTGCTAAGTACTGTGCTGCCCTTAGTCAACGGGCAGGATTTTATGGCTTCACTCAGACGAGACTGGGAATTCTCGCCGAGGTCAACAGAGATATCTGTTGTCAGACCCTCACCCATGCTGGTGGTAGAGTTCCGGCCAATGTTTCAGATTAATGGCCTTTCACCCAAACTCCGGTTTCATTTCAGATTTGCATCATCTGCAGCACTTTATTTTTATCTAAGGGATGATGATGGACTGCTGGGATTTCAGATCTGCCTCTAGCGACCTGTCAAACTTCTGGACAGTGGGCATTCTCTCCCAGATATTCACACTCACCCCCAGGAGAGCAATCTTTCAGTTTTCTCCAATATAGCTCAGTGCCAAATCCACGCATGGGAGATATAGCTGGTTAAACAAGTGAATGGACTGAGAAAATTGCATTTAAACATCTCTTTTAGTCAACTTTGCACTCAGTTTGTAAATATTCAGGACCAAACTTCATCAAGGCTAGAACATCCTGCCTAACATTTTGACAAGGAAAAGGTCAATTTTAGTCAATGTTTAGTTTGTGTGATTATCATCATTTGTAACTATCCTGTTTGTAACTGTCCTGGTCCTCCCATGCCCACACTATAGTTAAGAAAGTCCACCAATGCCATTACTTTCTCAGGAGGCTAAGGAAATTTGGCATGTCTGCTACGACTTTTACAGATGCACCACAGAAAGCATCCTTTTTGGTTGTATCACAGCTTGGTATGACTCTTGTGCTAACTGAGATCGCAAGAAATCACAAAGAGTTGTGAACGAAGCCCAGTCCATCACGCAAACCAGCCTCCCATCCATGGACTCTGTCTACACTTCCCGCTACCTCAGGAAAGTTGTTAGCATAATCAAGGACCCCACACACCCAAGACATACTCTCTTCCACCCTCTTCTGTCGGGAAATAGATACAAAAGTCTGAAGGCACATACCAACTGACTCAAGAGCAGCTTCTTCCCTGCTACCATCAGACGTTTGAATGGACCTACCTTATATTAAGTTGATCTTTCAGTATACCCTAGCTATGACTATAACATTACCATCTCCTTTCCTTCTCTATGAATGGTGTGCTTTGTCTGTATAGCATGCAAGAAACAATACTTTTTACTGTATACTAATACATGTGACAGTAATAAATCAAATCAAAAGGAAAACAGTAGCACTGAGATACAATGGAGGCCTTTTAAAATCATCTCCAAACAAAATATTTGGTCTTAATTGTACTTTCTTAGTGCTTGTTTGAATGATGGGGCTGGGCAGTTCTATCATTATGGATTATTCATTGCTGGTTTTATTAGATGGATACTCCAATATTTGAAAACATAGAAAATAGGAGCAGGTGTAGGCCATTTCCCCTTCAGACCTGCTCCAACATTCAATATAATCATGGCTGATCCCCAATCTCAATGCTATATTCCCACTTTCTCCCCATACCACTGATTCATTAAAACGTAAAAAAAATCTCTTTTTTGTATACATTCAATAAAATGTCCTCCTCTGGTAGAAAATTTTACAGGTTCACTATCCTTTTGAGTAAAGAAATTGTTCATCTCATTCCTAAATAGTCTACCTCATATCCTGAGACTGTGCCCCATTGGTTTAGATTTCTCAACCAGAGAAAAGATCTCTCCACATAGGCCAGTCCCACCAACCCCAGTATCAGCCTTGTGAACCACTGCTGCACTCCCTTTATGGCAAATATATCCTTTCTTAGGGAGGGGACCAAAAGTCCACTCAGCACTCCTGATGTGGTCTTACCAAGTCACTGTATAACTGCACTCCTTAAGACATCCCTCCATTTGAATTCAAATCATTTTGCAATGAAAGCCAACATAACATCCATGAAGGAAGCTGATCAGGTTGACTATATGTTTGGTCAGTTAGATAGGATCCCTGTGGTACAGAATGCGGCCATTTGGCTCATCGAGTCTTTACCGACCACAATCCCACACAGGCCCAATTCCTGTAACCCCACGTATTTACCCTGCTACTGCCCCTGACACTAAGGTTAATTTAGCGTGGCCAATCCACCTAACCCGCACAGCTTTGGACTGTTGGAGGAAACCAGAGCACCCAGAGGAAACTCTCACAGGGAGAACGTGCAAACTCCATACAGATGGTGACCCAAGGCTGGAATTGAACTCTACTTCTTGGCACTGTGAGGTAGTAGTGCTAACCACTGTGCCACCCTCACTGTGCCATTTGCTCAATTAACTTGCCAGAGTGGATGGTAAAGCTTTGGGGATCCTCCCTAATTAATCCAAACATTAAATGGATTGGGTAATGGCCAACAACAGGGCACATGGATTTGATTTTGACAGGACAGACTATGGTCTCTTTTTGTATGTGAAGTTTTGAGGATCTGATATGCATCACATGGAATCTGACTTGGAAAAAATAGTATGGTTATTAAAATTTAAAATTAATGTATGCCTTTAATGATAAACTGAAAATGTTTGATTTTTAACTTGGCCTTTGCTTTTGGATCGCAGCAGCACTCATTAATAAGAAGGCAACAGTTTAATGTTTTTGATTCAAGGATTGATTGTTCCAAGCGCAGTCTCACACTTGCAGGTTGCCTTGGTTAGGAACTCGCAAGGCCAGAGAAGTTGGTTTTCGAATTGCAGACGTGCAGTGGTGCAAACTAGATGTGCTCTCTTAGCACCATACAAGCTTGCAGCACCAGGGCAAACTGCATCAAACAAAATAAAACTAAACCACAGCTTTAAAGCTTCGCAGGGCCCCTGGATTCCCAAGGAGGGCAAGTTGATATGCTACTTGGAGAATTCATGGTGACACAGCTGGTGGCAATACTGTCTCACAGCACCAGGTTCCCAGGTTCAACTCTGGCCTTGGGTCACTATGTTCTCCCTGTGTCTGCGTGCATTTTCTCCAGGTGCTCCAGTTTCCTCCCATACTCCAAAGATGTGCAGGTTAACTGAACTGATTATGCTAAATTTCCCATTGTGTCCCAAGGTGCATAAATTCAGGGGATTAGCAGGGTAACTACAAGGGGTTACCAGGACAGGGCTTGGGCAAGATGCCCTATCAGAGAATTGGTGCTAACTTGATGGGATTCAATGGTCCTTCAGGAGATTCCCTGCCTGTGACCAACTCTTTGTGGCAAGAAGCCTCCAACTCCAATAACTGTACCTCCCCCCCACACCCCGCCAATCCAGATGGTTGCAGGGAGGCTACCTTGACAAAGCTGGGAGCCTTCTCATATGCTGGGGGCATGCTCTGCTGGATAAAATGCCAGAAGACCTGCCACACTGCCCTTAACAGTGTCTTTAATAACTTCAGTTTGCCTGGCAGCTGGTGTCCTTTACTGGGCAACTTCACCACTGGCAGGACTGCAGCAGGGAAGTGCCCCAGTATGGGTTCCCACAATCTTCGCAGCTACCCTGTGCCCTGGAGCTGGGAAAATCCTGCCCATTGTGCTCACACACACACACTTTGTGCAACAATCTGTGGTGTGTCTTCGCACCAACTTCCTCTTTGAAATTTTGGGACAACAGTCAGAACAGAAATTCAGAAAAGAGAAACATCAGGCCTGTAGCCAGCCTTGTGCAAATCCTCAAGTGCTTGTCACAGCTTTTGTTGTGCTGAGATAGAAACCATCTTCGTTCAGTTGTTTTACAATTCAAGGCCTCTCATTTGTCTCAGGAGTAAATCTGCTTCTGAAATAATTCTGTAAAAAATTCCATGAGAGTATTTTGGACTAGGTTTATGTCTGATATAGGTGTGGTATCTTATGAAATTATTCTGTAAAATGAGTATCCTGGATTAGGTCTTAATCCAGTATGAATTCCAAAAAGAGCAACTTTATCTTCTGAAGTAACAAGGATATGAACAAGAACTCATTACAGTTGCTTCCTGTAGCACACTCCCTGGTTGAAGTATAATCCACCCAGTTCCTAATATATTTCACACTTTATTTCAGTGTGAGGGAGAGGGTGGTGAGCGAGTGAGAATGCTGGAAATCTAAACTTAAACCACAAATCTGCAGCAGGTCTGTCCGTATGCATGAGGGGTAACAATAGGATAAAATTTTAGGCTCAAGCTTGCTTCAGAATTGAGTGGAAAATGCCTTTATAGATTAAGCAGTCTATCGATAAAAGTCTGAAAACGATTGGAGTCAAATAGTCATTAATGTGGGGTCTCGAACCACAAGCAGCTTTTGTATAAGATATAATTACTCCACTCCAGTGTGGGGAGTTCTGCGCTGCTGGACTGGCTCTGTACCTATCCCCATAAACTACTGGATTCAGCAGAGCTGGGCCAGAATGCTCAAATATTTATTGTTCTGATACTTTTAACAGCTGGAGCTGTCAATTTAGCCAACATCTGTTGTTTCAGCCACTAACCCCCTTTAAGTTTGCACATTCTACCACCATGGATTCGTCGAATCATGTAGCACAGAAGGTGGCCATTCAGTCCACTATCTTTATGCCAGTGCTTTTAAACAGCTGTCTGTAACCTGACAAATTTCTCCTTTTCAAGTATCTAATTCACACTTGAGAATTATTATTAAATCTGCTTCCACCTCTCTTCCAGGCAGCCCATTCTCAGTGCCAAGGCTGAATTTGAACAGACATGTCATAGTGCACATATAGATTGCAGAAAGCTAGGTGAAGCTATGGCAGAGAAAGACAGCAAATGTTAGAGGTGAGGGAGCGGGGAGTTATACAATAAATGGCAGAACCATCAAGAGTATAGAAACACAGAGGGACCTAGGTGTGCAAGTTCACAAATGAAGGTGCCAGCACAGGTGGAGGTGAAGAAGGCGAAGAAGGCATATGGCATGCTTGCCTTTATAGGACAGGGTATAGAGTATAAAAACTGGAGTCTGACGTTGCAGCTGTATAGAATGTTAGTTAGGCCATATTTGGAATACTGTGTCCAGTTCTGGTCACCACACTACCAGAAGGATGTGGAAGCTTTGGAGAGTGCAGAGGAGGTTTACCAGGGTGTTGCCTGGTATGGAGGATCTTGGCTACGAGGAGAGATTGGGTAAACTGGGGTTGCTGTCCCTGGAAAGACAGAGAATGAGGGGAGACCTAATAGAGGTGTACAAAATCATGAAGGGTATAGATAGGGTGAACAGTGGGAAGCTTTTTCCCAGGTCGGAGGTGACGATCACGAGGGGTCACAGGCTCAAGGTGAGAGGGGTGAGGTATAACTCAGATATCAGAGGGACTTTTTTTTTGCACAGAGGGTGGTGGGGGCCTGGAATGCACTGCCAAGTAGGTGTGGTGGAGGTGGACATACTGGGATTGTTAAAGACTTACCTGGATAGTCACATGAGCAGACTGGGAATGGAGGGATACAAACGAATGTCTAGTTGGACCAATGAGCGGCACAGGCTTGGAGGGCCGAAGGGCCTGTTTCCTGTGCTGTACTGTTCTTTGTAATGTTGATGCTGCTGATGGTATATATCCTGCTGATAATTGGAAATTGAATCCTCGGCTGAACAATCACAGTAAAGGTTAATAAATTGAATAGGGAAACAGCTTGAATGGAAAACTGTTCTGGTGTTCCCAGTAAGAAAAAAAATAGGATATCGGAGACTTGCATTACTTTGGTAAACTGGATCAAAACTAAAATGTATCGTTATTTTGCCTAACCGATAATAGTAAAGCCCAAGATACTATGTTCTGGTGTTAGAGAGAGAAAACTAATTGAAACACAAAATATCTTGGAGCCTCTATAAAAACAGTGGCTAAGTTTCCATAGGGACATGGAAAAGTTCTCAAAGGGTGTGAAAAGATTGTATAAAATCGAATAGGGCTGCAGCAAACAAATGGACTCAAGTTTGAAATGTGGATATGCTTAGGTTATAGTGCTACAGAAATTTCAATTACACCTCAATGATTATGAAAGAAAACATGCAACTAGATTAGTATACTTCAAATCATCTATTTTGGTTAGTTAAACTGCACCCTTGAACAGTGAAATCAGGAACAATCAGCAGGTGCAAGTGTCGTGAGTTAAAAGGATAATTTGCCAATTTTATCAGAGTTGGTTACTTAGCGTTAAATACTCTATTTAGTTGCAGAACTATTTTAGCATTTACACCTGATCCTAAAGTCAATGGCTCCAATCATTTTCAGACTTTTATCGATAGACTGCTTAATCTATAAAGGCATTTTCCACTCATTCCTGAAGCAAGCTTGAGCCTAAAATTTTATCCTATTGTTTACCCCTCATGCATATGACAGACCTGCTGCAGATTTGTGGCTTAGGTTTAGATTTCCAGCATTCACTCTCTCACCACCCTCTCCCTCACATTGAAATAAAGTGAGAAATGTATTAGGAACTGGATCAATTTTACTTCAACCAGGACACCATATGCTACAGGGGGCAACTGTAATGAGCTCTTGTTCATATCCTTGTTACTTCAGAAGACAAAGTTGCTCTTTTTGTAATTCATACTGGCTTAAGGCCAAATCCAGGATACTCGTTTTACAGAATAATTTCAGAAGCAAGATACCACACCTATATCAGACATGGAAACGTAGAAAATAGGAGTAGGCCATTCAGCCCTTTGCATCTGCTCCACCATTCATTATGTTCATGACTAATCATCTAACTCAATAACCTCATCCCACCTTCCTCCCATATCCCTTGATCTGCTTTGCCTCAAATGTTTTATCTAACTCCTTGAAAGCATACAATGTTTCGGCCTCAATTGTTTTCCGTGATAGAGAATTCCACAGGCCTACCACTCTGACTAAAGAAATTTCTCCCCACCTCTGTCATAATGATCCATGGTTCTTGACACTCCAACCATCAGGAACATCCTTGCTGCATCTACCCTTTCCAGTCCTGTTAGAATTTTATATGTTTCTATGAGACGCTTTCCCCAGTCTCCATTCTTCTAAACTCCATTGAATATAATCCTAACTTCTCACGTGTCAGTCTCGCCGACCCAGGAATCAGTCTGGGTAAACCTTCTCTGCACTCCCTTTATAGCAAGAATTTTCTTTCTCAGATAAAGGAGACAATCAACTGCAACATATTACATAAACTCCAACAAGGTTAAAATAGGCAGATGGACAATTAGAAGAAAAGCTGAATGCTGCCAAGGACATCAAATCAAGAATGTTCCCATCTTTAACAAAAATCAGTCACAAATGCAACCTGTTATCCTTTGGTTTGATAAACAGACAAGTTCAATTATTTGCCCTTACAGCTAAATTTGACAGGAAAATCACAGGTCTCTAAACTTCAGAGCCCTCTGTTGTTGAGATTCCTCCTCCTTCAGTTACCCCAAGAGGGCACTGGCAATGGTGGACTTCAATTGGCTTGATCTGTGATTACATTTGGCAAAATACTACAATGGTTTGCTGTTGCTTTCTGCAGTTTGGCTGACCAGGAGACTCCTTCCTCTTACTGCCTGTCATCAGGCATATCAGAAAGATCTACAGCTTGATTATCAACACATTTGGCCATGTTATGAATAGAGTAGGGATGCTAGCACTGTGCCAAGACCTCCCTACTGCTGACATTACTGAATCCAGGTTACCGGCCAGCAGATAGATCCTCTGATTATAAAACAAGCTGTTTAAATTGCTCCATGAATGCCTTTTCAAAATGCTTATCATGACTTCTGAGATAATAGAGGGCGTAACTGTGCCAGGGAACCTGTGTCACCAATAAACTATATACCTTAAATACACCAAGGCTTGTTCAAAGGTGAAAGACAAACAGCAGCTTTAGCTGCGACTGATAAGAATTCATGCACACACCATCATTAAGTGTATTTATGACATTAGATATTTAGAAACACTTTTGCTAAAGGAAACTTTTCTGAAAGAGAATCTTTTTTAAAGGATGTTTGGACAAATAATTTTACACCTTTTCTGTTAGTTCCAAAACCTTACCAAACTGCTCATCTCAAAGGATTGAAAAATACATCCAATTAGCATTTCACAAATGCAAATTAAATCCTTCCGTATGCAGTCTTCTTTCAGAACAATTAGCTGGTAAAGGCGTTAAATGAAAAGCAAAGAATCATAGGAGGAAGACTGTTTCAATGGCCAATACATAAAATGAAAGGATGATTCCTCAGGTTGGGAGCAGCTAACTTTGGGGTTTCATACAATATGAAAGGCTGGAATCTACCTAAAGAGAGAACCATCTTGAACATCATGTCAGCGGCATATTAAAACAGCAACGGGGAGACACCAAGGTTTCCAGAAAGTTATCAGATGCTGAACTAAATCGAGCTACCAAACATCACCATCTAGAGTACTGCCAAAGTGAAAACAGGGGGCTTCACTTCCAGGACTTGTTCTGTGCTTGGAACCCAGCTTAAAAAAAAGGCAAACCCCAATTCCTCCATCACAGAAACGACTGTAACTGTTAAACTGAACCTCAAGTTTTAGCTATTTCACTTCAGAAAAACTCCAGTAGTATACCCACAATCACACAAAGAATTTAAATTTAAGCACTTTTATTTTTATCTGCATTTTTTTTGTATCTGTATTTCAGTTAATAGTCACCACTTTTATCTAAACAAGTGTCAGAGCAATGAAGTAACCTTTGTCTTAAGATTAAAAGTCATCTGAACACACACAGCTCTCAGACTATTGAGGAAATACTCATTACTTTGTTGTGACAACACACTATACTGCTGCTTGGGCCTGTCTCTCCCAATCCTCAAATTTGCGTACCATCAGTTCATATACTTGCAGCCACATATAAAGACTTGGCTTCAACGTTGGATGGCAGAACAATAAAACTTGACAGCAGAGAGATTTTTGATACAACTTATCCATAACCAGTTATAACATGTCTTTAATGTTTTTTCATTAGAGCAGCTGTGATGTTTAAATGTTTTATTCATATATTGTACATAGCTATCATGCTAGCAATATTTAATATAAAACCAAGCCATAATTCAGCTTTTTGGTTCAACTTTCCCACATACTCTGATGGCACCCTGCTCCACCTCTCCATTGTCAACCAATTGTCTGATATCTGATCAATAAGTCACAATCAAGAAGAATCCTTGCCTTTGGCCAAATGCCTAAATTTCTATATACTGGCCATCAACTCTGCTTTTCAATCCCCATCCTGACAAACGATTTTGACTTTGCTTCATTGCGGTTGTTGGGTCAAAAATCCTGGAACTTCCTCTCCAAAGGACTGTGGGTGTGCCTACACACATAAGCCACTGTCTTGAACCAGTGCAGCCTATCACCAACTTCACAAGAGCAAGTGTTGGCCGTGAACTTGACTCCCCAGCCAAGGGAAACAATCTCAGTGACCATCATGTCAAGCCCCTTTAGAAGCTTGCGTATCTACAATAATACTACCTCTCTATTCTTCTAAACTCCCAAGTATAGGTCCAATTTACTCAGCCTCCCACACTGTGGCATCTCTCCAATACAATTATATCTTTCCTTAAATATAGAGACCAAAATGCCAGATTGCATTCATTGGTGTATTCATTCAAAGTTCCTCTAAAACATCTATATACAGGTTTTACACCTTATTAAAGAAGTTTTTTTAAATTATTAAGGTGAATAGCCTCATGCTCCCCATGTTGTACTCCATCTGTCACTTGGTTTTCCACTCCTGTAACCCATCTCTATCTCTTGAACCTTTCAGAAGCTTGTTGTGACAATGATATTACTCCACACTATAGGCCCAATTAAATAATTAATTTGGATTGTACGGGCACTCCATGAGTCACAGCCTATTAGCTTCAAAATGCCTCATTATTCCCTACTTTGTTTCCTGTCTGCTAACCAATCCTTTTCCATGTCAATACACCACCACCCAACTTCACAAGTCCTTATTCTGTGTACTAACCCTTTGCGTGATACCTTTTGGAACTACGTGTAGCACGTCTCCTTTAGCTACCCTCCTAGTCAAATAAAGTTTCCCCTTTGTTAGGCCATGTTGACTTTGTGAGATTCATATTATGATTCAAGTGCATTAAAATTTCCTTAGTAATAGATTCCAGCAATTTCCCAACGTCAGGCTAATTGGCTTGTAGTTCCCCTTTTCTCTCTTCCTTCTTTCTCAATCAACATTTACTTTTGCTAACTGTCAAACCACTGGGTCAATTCTAAAAGTGGAATTTTGGAAAATCATCTTCAGTGCATCTACTTTCTCTACGGTTGCCTCTTTTTAAACCCTCAAGGTATTTTCAATGCATGGATAGATTGACAAAGTGAGCAACAGGTTCTAGAAGGATATAGAAATAAAATTAATGTAAAAGGTTTAAGACAGCAAACCTGAGGATCTTTTAAAACTCTGCTGGTGGTGAAGGAATTGAAGATATATTAGAACGGGGTGGACAAGTGAAATCAGGATTATTGAGATTTAAACTGCTTGAACCAACAAGGCCAGTTCCTATTGTAATTTCTGGGTGAAATATGGATTTTATGTTTCACCTGCCTACGCTTATCTCCTGACCTACATCTACACAATTACTGATCAGCCTTACATTGTTATACATACGCGTATACATTTCCACAATTCTCAATGCTTGCTCTTTCCATTCTTGGCTCAGTGTTTTCTGTATTCTTTTTGTCTATTTAAAAGATTAAGTTTCAATCTCTACTATAAAGTTCTGAAATACTAGACGAATCAAGGTAATTTGCTTTAATGGTGATTCTGTAGAAAGTATGTAACAAACATCACCACTACCTTACTACAGCAAGGGCAGCTAGTGTTTCGCAGTAGCATCTGCTCTCAAGCTCCCCTTCTGTGCCACTCAGCCTCCCCATTTGTGATATATCACCAACTTCTGAAGTCATCTGGAACTCTTCATCAAATAGCATTCGAGAGCATTTTCACCACAGTTGAAATTCTGCTTCACTCCTGACTGCAGAGACAGACAAGATTCATTTGTGGTGTAAATGGCCCAACACTAGCAAAACCTTGGAATATTTTATTGTATTGGTTTCAGACAGGTGGAGGAGAACGTGAGGAAACGTCTTGCATAATTTGTCATCTTTATGTTCACAACCAGAAGGTAGAATCACAATTAGCTCACTCAAAGCACATTTTAAAACAAGTTGCATCTTGATCCTCTCCATTCACAAACTACAGGAGCTGCTGAAATGTGGCAGAATTATAATGAAAATGTCCATTAAGCAAATCTAGGTGGAGAGTATAGTTTACATGTTGTTTTAGCAGAGAGGTAACAAGATTCCTTCGCTTTTCAGCAGTGAGATGAAACAATTAAAAATGCAAATGGAAGGGGTGACAAGGAGGGAAAAAGATTGACAGTGAAAATAGAACCCTTACAGTGTAGACGACAACCATTTGGCCCATTAAGCTTGCATTGATAACAATCCCACTCGGGCACTATCTTGTAACCCCACATATTTACCCAGCACTCCTCCGACACCAAGGGTCAATTGAGCATGGCCAATCCTCCTAACTCCCACATCTTTGGACTGTGGGAAGAAATGGGAGCACCCAGAAGAAACCCCTGTAGATATGGGGAGAATGTGCAAACTCCACACAGTGGCCTGAGGCCAGAATTGAAAGCTGGTCCCTGGCACTGAGGCAGCAGTGCTAACCACTGTGCCATATCTTAAAAATGACGTCCACTGGAGTGGTCCAAGGGGAGCATATTCTAATTTTTTGTTTGATTATGGAATTAATCAATCGGACCGGGAAGAAAGGTTGCTTGGAGTTGGTCATAACCAGAATATATAACCAGATTTATGATGCAAGTAGCCTTTATTCCTCAGTCTGCCAGTTCATCAAACCCAATAACTCTGCTTTTTATTTCAGATAGCAGCAAAGTGCTGGGAATACTCAGCAGGTCGGGCAGCATCAGTGGAGAGAGATAATCTTGAAGTAAATTGGACTCTTCCTCAGACTGCTGCAAACTCATCGTTTGCAGCAAACAACATTGCTGGAAGTCTTTCTGCAGTTCAAGAAGACTGCCAATAATATTGAGCTCATCTTTATATTTTACTATATTACATCAAGTCTAATGGAAAGACAAACAAACAGGAAATTCTGGAAATACTCAGGTCAGATGGTATATACAGAGAGAGAAACAGAGTCAGAGTCATGTTTCATATCAACGGACTTCCTTTAGAATTGACGCACCTGAGCGTCTCTAGGACAGTTCACTTTTCATCACCCAGTCTCTCTCTCTCTCTCTCTCTCTAGTAAGAAACGCACCTTTTAGCCCCATGGTCAGAGGCCAAATTTTAGGAGTAGTCTCCACCATTTAGTAGTCACTATTATACATCAGTTTCCTCTGTTCCTGGTCAGGATGTGACGGTGTCCCAGGGAGCACAAGCAAAGCTCAAACACATGAACAGGGCAGCAGTGTTGTAAATAAGTTTAAAAGTTTTCAAAAACCCATTTTAGTAAACAAACTACTTTTCAGGAGTTGTATAATAGCTAATAGCAGCATCAATTTGTTTTTTTTCATAGCTAAGATTTGTGGAAGTGGAAATGGAAAATTGGTCTTTTGCCAGATTTTATCATTGTTCACTCTCTGAGCATTCTATTCATTGCTTTCTCCTTTAAGAATTTTTCTCTTACCTACTCAAATACTCAATAGCCATCTCAGATGGTTTTCAGCATGATGCCCAACAAGTATCAAATCTGCTAACTGACACAGGGAAAAATACAACTCCCAGCTCTCCTCCCAGAGTATTGTGACATAAAGCAGAGTGCCTGAGGCCACATGATGATATTAAACTCCCATCATGCAATTAGCTTTCCACATACAATTTAAGCATAATTTTCACCAAATTTCCCCATTCCACTTTTTGTGGGAATGCTCCTGGAGAAGAGACATCATTCAAAACTCACCTGGAGATTAAAGCACAACAAATTTAATCTCCAGGAGTATAGTTTTGCCTTTCAAATTGGAAACTGAAAAAAATAGATCAAAACTGAAGTCAATAATAACTTTCTTATTGTTAATATTGTTCCAAAAGACAAATTTATTAAACAATTAATTGTAAATGAATTGCAGTCTGACAACTCAGTGCTTGGTAGATTAATTTTATAGTCACAAGTTAGCAATCTGCAACAAAACTCTTTATAGGCCTCAACTTAGCTCATTTTATAAACTAGAAATTTATTAACACTTAAGTCAATCATAAAAAGCAATTTGATACAATATTGCCAATATAAATTCATTAACATTACACAAGATTCTACATTTGGAATTACTGGAGCAATGCTGTACATGGGGTACAATCCACTCTGCAATTTCAACGTAGTTTCACAGAACCCCAAGTGAGATAGTTTTACCATATCACTCAGTTACTGAGTTCATAATTGTTTGTAAAAAAAATGCTCACATATGTCCACAACATACCAGGTCTAGTACACATTTCAGTAATGCCCAATTTCACCTCTACATTTTAGATTCTGTTTTACATGACATTTTACATGTGAGGAACAATTTTATTCCCAAGATCAGAATGGAGATAAGAAAGAGCATCATGTAAAAGGAAGAGAGGAATTGGATTTGTTAGTCCTTCAGTTTAGTTTTTCCCTTCAAGAAAACTGGCAATTGTGTTTCATTTTCCAGCTTTGTCAGTGGTGGTGATCAACCTATAGCAATGTTACAGCAAGCAATTAACAGCAGGCACTGGTCCACCATAGCTGACACCTATTTTGCAAAGGAAATTAGGTAACTGCCAGACCCAGGGGCCTGATTAGAGTTTGAACAGATCATTTAGTTTTTCTTATTTTATTATCTGTAGGTACTGATGGTTCTAAGAATTAGCACATGAATTTAGTTTCTAAACTAAAAGTCATTAGTGCACAAAAAAATCGACGTAAGACGCAGTATAAAAGTAATGCCTTATATACTTTAAAGCTTTGGCCTATATACATATGCAAAAACTCCTACTGCATTTTGATCGCCAGGCATATCCCAACAATTGTGATGACTGACCAAGGTTTATTCACAAGCTGGGTCAGGCTTGAAAATAGCTGCATCATTTCTGAATCTGGAATTAAGTCAAAAAACCTGTGACATTATTAGAATGCTAGTAAGAAATTAACAACATTGCTTGGGAAGAGAATTTGGACAAAAAAACTACTTTCAAAATATACATACTTTATTTACAATTACATTTCACCTTATATAGACTCAAGCATTCATAAATGCGTCAATATTTGCAGTAAAACAGTAAAAATGAAATTTCTTTAACTGCATAGTTAAGCCAGCATACTGTTCCAGAAAGTAGAGGAACTAGTCAGCCCAAGGTTACATTCATAATATAGTCAATGCCCAAAGCATACAAGATTCAAATGTTATGAGGATCAAGTTTGATTAAAGCCTGAGATTGGGGCAGGGGGAATGCTCAACAACATCCTACACCAAAAAAATATAAAATTCTTTTAGTGCACAATAGCAACAGGCTAAATATCAAACTAATTATGCTTCCAGCATCCACCATTTTCTCTCCAACTTCCATTTGTCAAAAACTTTCCTTATTTTCTTCTGCTGGTTACAAACATCCACCTGTGTATATTGGTCTATACTGTTCCACAAACAGACTGACAAAACCACCAACCTTATAAAGTGCAACACAAGCCCCTTAACCCAGAGATAAGTAGAGTCAAAAATCACAATGCCAGCTCTTCTAAAAAGTTTCTTTCCATTTTTGTTTTAAGGTTATGTTAACAGGGAAAATGTGTTTTTAATTCCCTTTGAAAGGTGGAGAAAGGGGCAAGTTTTCTTTACAGCCCATATTTATGTTAAATACTGGTGAATTTAAAGCAGCCTGCTCTTTCAACAAGCATGGCGGGGTGCACAAGTGTCTGACATTTAAAGATAAGGATTAAATGCACAGTAATGGGCAGACGTACGCAAAATGCTGGAGGAATTTGATGACCAACTGAAAGTTGGTACAGCAACATCACATTATAACCCAAACTCCAAAAATCTACAACAAATTTGGATATCACACTACTTGGAAAGGAATAGCATGACACCGACATTAACAAATCCCAAATGGTATCTAACATTAAGGAAAAGGTTTTTGTACTGATAAAGCTTTAATTGGAGATTGGTAAGTATAGATATTTGTCTGGTAAATTTAAGCAGTTAAAATATTAAGGAAAGAAAGTCAGAATTTTGGAATGAGAGTTTCATTGTTCCTCACAACTACAAACATGGAATTATAACAAAACAAGTAAAATCTGAATGATAAATTAAATTGTGCAGCTTGATTTCCCTTTTTTCCAAGTAACTAACCCATAAACTGCATGAAGTTCAAAAACCCAAACTTTAGTGTTAATACTTCCTACAATACATAACCACTTTGATAAGATTTATTATAGATATCAAGGTCCAAAAAAATATACATTTAACAATTAATAAATATTGATCAACAGGCAACAGCTCCCCGAGATCAGGCACTTTTGTTAGAAAACATTGGGATATTATATTTGGACAATTCAGATAACAGTGAAGCTTTTTTTTTGCCTTCTCATAGTACAGAAGAAATCCTACATGTAGCTGAAGATGATAAGACTTGGGCTTGGCCATACATAAGATGTATCCAGATAGAGATTCTCAAGTGGCTGGCTGATTGACAAGGCATTAATAGTGTGGATTTGGAGACCAATCATTAGACATCAGTGATGCTTCTCGAAAGTTTCTTCTGGAATTACTGTATCAAATGGGTAGTCCCAAAACCGACTCGTAATTCCAAATCCTAAATGGGGGAGGGGAAATAAATGCTGCAGGTTAGAAGTTGCATTATACTTGATGATACCAAAATAAACTTTAATGAAATTTGTGACTATGCAAAATGAAGAACTTCATTGAGTCTTACTGACTGCAATGTTCCAGGCTAATTTCCAGATCTATATTCATTTTAGCTGAGAACATCAATTAGACCATTTCTCTGGACTTTATGAGAAGGAAAAAGCTGAGATTCCTACCCTTGATTACATTTCCTATGACCACCATTCAAAACAAAAAGTACACATGCCTTTCATGACGTGATCATGTTTGGTCATGGTACACATCTCTTCCCTACTTCTGCCCTCAACTCAAATAACTTGCAACCATCCAATGTCCAGGTTGAGACATGGAGAGGGGCCACTTGTAGGCAGAAAGATTTGAAAAATCATAGCACCTGTTCTTAGCATCTTGGCAATGCTTCCCAGAATAAACCATTATTCTCTGGGGAAAACTATTTGTTTGAAAATGTACCATAAAATCCTGTAGTGCAGAAAGAGGCCATTTAGCCCATCAAGTCTGCATCGACCACAATCCCATCCAGATCTTATCCATGCAACCCCATGTATTTACCCTAGTGTCCCCTAGTATGGCCAATCCACCTAACCTGTACATCTTTGGACTGTCAGAGGAAACCGGAGCACCCAGAGGAAACCCACGCAGACACAGGGAGAATGTCGAACTCCACGCAGACAGTCACCCGAGGCCAAAATTGAACCTGGGTCCCTGGCTCTGTGAGGCAGCAGAGCTAACCACTGGGCCATCCTACTTAATACCATTCACTCCTCTCCTGCCGCAACTCACCCACTGTTGAAAGCCTTATTCATGCCTTTGTGAAAGCAAATGCACAAGATCACAACAGGGACACTTGCACTTCCTCTGGGGAAGAAAATCCTCAGTCTCCCTTTCTAATGGGAAATCTACTCAGTGGTTCATCTTTGGATATTTTCAGATTTATTGGACTCTGTACTAAGGACAAGCAGTTTGTATTTGTAACCTACTGGAGGATAAACAGTTTGAATCTTTTGCATACGTTTGGGCAGAGCCCCTCTTACTTCTAAATTTACTCCCACAAAAGGTCAAGCAAACATCATTTTCTTCTTGCACCCAATCCCCATAGTGTCAGCAAAGGTGAGAATTCAAATCGGCTACTCAGTTGAAAATAAAACCCTCGGAATTAACTTGAAACCTAAAGCAAGTCTGGAATGTCACGTTTATAAACAGGGGCAGCACGGTAGCACAGTGGTTAGCACTGCTGCTTCACAGTTCCAGGGACCTGGGTTCGATTCCTGGCTCAGGTCACCGTGTGGAGTTTGCACATTCTCGTGTCTGCATGGGTTTCCTCCCACACTCCAAAGATGTGCGGGTTAGGTTGATTGGCCATGCTAAAATTGCCCCTTAGTGTCCTGGGATGCATCGGTTTGAGGGACTGGTGGGTAAGTGTATAGGGATGTGGAGGTAGGGCTTGTGTGGGACTGTGGTTGGTGCAGACTTGATGGGCCGAATGGCCTCTTTCTGCACTGTAGGGTTCTATGATTGAGAATTTGATTGAGTGGAGCTGCCCACAAATGACACCCACCATAGGATTCTCAATGACAACATTGAATTCAAAGAAATCCACAAAAATACACTTCCAGGCTCACAAAGCTTGTTGAAAGAGTTATATTAACAAGCTGGATAGGACCAAAAAAAGTATGTGGATGTCTTGAGTATCCAAAATACATCTCTTTCACATTTGTGGTTAATGAACATCTAAAATTGGGAATAAGACACATTGCCACAACAGAGCACATACTCTGAAGCCTGCTTTCCTCTAATATCGGATATGAACTTTGGATTCCTAAAGTACAAACTGGCAGCATTTTCTAGGACTGACATCTGTCAGATATTAGCCTCACACTATATTTCACACAGTGGGCCCAGTACAGTCAACATTCACCGGTACTTCACTGAAACTGACATCAACCTTTGAGGGGTGCTGGATGGAGGATTATTGTCCAGAACATCCAGGATGAACTCCCAGCTCTTCACCTTATGCCGATCGTACCTTCAATGTCTATTTGAACAATCAGGAAAGGCCACTGTCTCTTCAGAATATAGCACTCCAAGTAAAACATGGAAACGTTAGCATAAATTCTGGGCTCAAATTCCAAAGGATAGCTTCCACCTAGCTGTGCACAGATAATAAATTTTGCACTTTTAAGGGTGAATAAGCTACTCAGCCTGGCTTTTCTCACACTCCTGCTAGCACAGGAAACACTTAATTAGTTGGGCACAGCTGGAAGGGAGAAAAAAGTGCAATAATTCACCAATTTCTTTATTAATTACGAACATGTTAAAAAGTAGTTGTATATACCTAATCTTTGGTGTTCAAAATGATGTTTAACATGATATGCTTTAAGTCCATAGAGGTAGCTGCCCTTCTTCGGAGATCCATAATGTAGATAATAATGTATCATATCATAGACAACATAGCCACATAGACCTCCAACAAAGATAGACATGCCGACAGCTCCTGGAGCAAACAAGTGGAAAGCAGCGAGAAATAATGCTACAACGAATGATGCTGGAACAGGCGGGAAGACCAAACGTGAACCATCAAATGGAGACTGCAGAGAGGAGAGAGAATACTTAATCTTAACATTACAGGTTTGCTTAGGTGCACAATATTCACCAAATACAGCCTTCTACATGCTTTTAATTTAGAAACATACAAATGAGTGCTGTAACAGATCTACTGCACAGCTAGTTCTCAGCATCGAGACCTAGCTGAACATGCAGGTTTCACATCTTTAAAAAGGGCAGGAGGAAGGATTTGTGTTCAAAGCTTGGGTTTTAATATTTACTTTCTGCTATAATTGGGGTTTTATTTTTGGGGACAGTGGGTGCACATGCAGGGGTGCGGAGTATAGAAAATAGAAAGAAATTTGCTAAATAGTGAAAGCCTTGACGGACAAAGGATTTTATTTTTCAAGAATGGTGCCTCACTCTCTAAACTAGCTGGGAGAGTGGAAATTTTTGATCATGTAAATAAAAGCTTATTTGCATTGCATAAAGAACATAGAGCATAACAGCACAGGAATAGGCCCTTTGACCCACAATGTTGTTCTGGACCTGATACCAAATTAAGCTAATCCCTCCTACCTGGCCTTGGTCCATATCTCTCTAATCCTTGTACATTCATGAGATATCTAAAAAGGTCCCCAAAACACCCCCATCATATCTGCCTGCACCACTACCCTGGCAGACACCTACTGCTCTTTGCACAAAAGACTTGCCTTCAAATCTCCTTTGCATTTTCCCCCTCTACCTTAAATGCAATCCCCCTACTATTAGACATTTCAAATCTGGGAAAAAGGTTCAACTGTCAACCCTATCTATGCCTCTCAATTTTATAGACCATCAGGTCTCCCCTCAAGTGCCCACAGTGAGAGATAACAACCCTAGTTTGTCCAGCCTCTCCTTATAGCTTATACTGGATAATTCAGATAGCATCCTGGTAAATCTCTTTGGCATCCTCTCCAAAGCCTCCACATCCTTCCTGTAACGTGGCAGAATTGAACATAATACTCTTAAAATGCAGCCTAACCGAAGTTTTATAAAGCTGCAAAATGACATCCTGACTCTAAACTCAATGCCCTGACCAATAAAGGTAAGAATGCCATAGATCTTCTTTACCATCTTATCTACTTACGTGGCCACTTTCAGGGAGCTATAGACTTGAACCCCAAGATCCTGCTGTACATCTGCTATTCAGGATCCGGCCATTATTTGTTTATTTACCCTGAACATATGGCGGGGAGGGGCGGTGGTGGTGGGGATGATTCTCCTAGCTCACTGCGCTGCTCAAGCAATAAAGCAGGCCGGGACACATCAGCAAAGACCATTTTGCTGGCTTCCCGCGGGGAGTGCCACAGTCTACATGGTCTCCCAGTCAAAGATTTCCAGTGTATCAGCTTTGCACTGAAAATTGGTGCAGAGCTGTTTAGTACCTGGAAATCTTAGCTTCCATTTCAATAGGTGGCACAGGACTGAAATCTCTGGGCCTGCTAGTGTTCCCCCCACCACTCCCTTGACACCCCCAGGTTTACTCCTGCTCCCCACTAACAGGGAATAGGCAGCCAACCCCACGGGAGTGAACAGAGGCAATTGGGACCCCCCCACCCCGGAGGTCAGGGATAAGCGGAGTGTCCTGTTGGGCACTGCCAGCCTGACACCACGGCACTTTCCAAGGCAGGGCCATGGGGAGTGCGAATAGTGCAAGTGGGGGAAGGGGTTTCCTGCTGCCACTCTGCGCAGGGATCGCAGGCAGAGCGAGGGAGCTGGGGCCGTCCAGCTATTGAGCTGGCCAGTGATCGGCAGGCCAGCAATGCGGGGCAGCAACACATGCACTAATCTGTGTTCTGAGAGATTGGTGCAAATGACCCGCTCTGCGCTATCTGCCAGCCTCTCAGACAAATATAGACCCCGCCCCCTGATTTTCAGAGTGAATCATGCTAGGGCACTCTAACGCACAGATTGTTAGAGATTCGTTCTGGAAATAACGCTAAAATAACTAGTAGGATTTATTCCCGTTTTCCCACAAATTGGGAACTTGGAGTTTAATCCACGCAAGTCTTCTGCACTTTGAGATCAAAGCTGGGATTCTCCAAAAAATTCTATTTGTCATTTCTCCGCCCATATCTGTTGCTGATCTATATCCTGTTGTATATTTTGGCAACCTACCTACCTTTCCACAACTCCACCTATGTGTGTGTCATCTGCAAACTGAATAACCCACCAATCTACTTTTTCATTTAAGTCATATATTGCAATAGGAAGTCTCATAACACCAGATTAAAGTTTAACAGGTTTATTTGGAATCACATGCTTTCAGAGCGCTGCTCCTTCATCAGGTGAGTCTTCATCACTCACCTGATGAGGGAACAGTGCTTTGAAAGCTCGAGATTCCAAATAAACCTGCTGGACTTTAACCTATATTCAGGCTTCTTAATGTGCCGACCCCAGTCCAACGGTGGCATTTCCACATCATACATAATCACAAACAGTAAAGGTCCCAGCACAGATCCCTGCAGAACACCACAAGTCATGGATCTCCAGCCAGAGGAACATCCTTCCAGTACTACTGAGTTCTATGGGCAAGTCAATTCTGTATTCAAGATGCCAAGTAACCATAGATCCCATGCATCTTAATCTTCTGAGCCTACCATGAGGGATCTTGCCAAAAGCTTTACTAAAATCCATGTAGACAACATCCACTGCTCTACCCTCATCGATCACCTTTGTCATGTCCTCGAAACAAAAAAGACATGATCTGTCCCATACAAAGCCACGCTGACTTTTCCCAAATGGGCCACGCTTTTCCAAATGTGCGTAAATCCTATCCCTAGCAGTCTCTCCAATAGCTTTGCAACCACCAATGAGAGACTGCAGAAAGAAGGTTATGAGAGAGAAAATCTATTGCACAAACGTACCCTCATTTTTTTTTAAGTTGCTACTCAATCTGGATATCAGCCATCTGAAATTTTGCAGGATCAGCATCGTAGCTGCAGAAGTGCTTTGTGATATATTGTACATAGTAATAACAGATCATGATTTAAGTGCAAGTCTAAGAGTGAATTGCTAATTTAGTGATTTCTGCTTCCAACTTCCAATGAATTTTTAAAAATATGTAATTGGTAGTGACACTAAAATTATCTACAGTTTTTACGCTACAATCTTTTAAACAGCGAGGAATTTCCCCTTTATTGAGTTCAGTATTGGATCAACTTAATTTGGTAGGGTAGAGATCACTGAGTAAAAGCCTATTTCAGCATCTTCCCACATTGCAGGTGCTTTGTTCACAGCTTGTGAACTGCACAAGTTCTGGTTAAACATCAAAGAAATAAGTTGTTACAATTTATGATAGCATTCTCAAAATAGTACAGACAGAATGAAGATCTAATTAAAAAACATCCTCCAGAGAGCTTTAGCACTATTTCAAAATATGATCAATACTATGAGCGGGTAGGGAAATTGCAGGTTAATTCTGATGATATGTGACCATCAACCTCAAGGTTTCATGTCACATAGCAACCATTCCAATGGAACATAAAGGAATCTACTCGAGTAGAATGAACGTGCACAATCTTGTGAAACTAGCTATTCTGGTGTACACGTAGCAACGCTTTGCCTATATGTTCACCTGAACTTTTATCAAATAAAGTAGATAGCTGCCATGCTTATTCTATTAAGGAGCATCACATCCATGCACCGAATTGCTGAGGAAATCTCAAATATGTTGCCATGGAAACTTCTTGTTATCACCCAATTTCACAAGCCCAGTTGTAACTCTCGCTAATGATGGTTCCACCATAAAAGGTGTTAAAAACTCACCAACATGATTGATAACTAAACCCAAGCAGAATGAATGCTATTTTCAAAGCACTATGGGGAGTGATGCACCACATGCAATAATGCTGGAATTGATTACGTGATATTAAGTATAACAAAATGCTTTAAATGACTATTGGAGATAAACAAAGAAAATAGGAGTAGGCCATTTGGCCCTTTGAGCCTACTCCACCTTTTATTATGATTATGGCTGATCAGCCAATTCAACAACCTGATTCATACACTCCCCTCCCTGTATATTCTTTGACACTGTAAACATTAACTCTGTGTCTCTCTCCACACGTGCTACCAGGCCTGCTGAGGTGTTTAATATCAATCTCTCTATTTCAGATCTCCAGCATTGCAGAAATTTTGCTTTCGTTACATTATGTCTGATGCAGTTTATAGCTTTTCACAATTGGAGTCAAAGTTTTTGTATCCATAGATTTCTATTGAAAGAGAAAATGGGATGAGTGTATAAATGGCCATCAGACCTGAAATCACAAATTGTATACAATCACCTAAAGATAAAACTGTTCTTGGACATGATAGCAAAACATGTGCCAAAAGACTTGGTGAGGAAGAATTCCTTATTAAAATATGAACCCAACACTCTGGAAAATGAACCAGAAATTTAATTAGTTGCAGAAGAAAATGCATCCTCAGAGTGAGATTACCTAGACTCTTAGGGTTTCAGAAATATGAACCAGACCCTTGGCTATTGTTTGTAGTCACAATGATCTGATAGCTTAAAAGTATGTGGGAGAATAAATGGCAACGGGAGGGTGGTGGACTAAAAGTAACAGATGACACTTTTGATCATGATCCTACTCCCAAAAATAGCATGATCAGTAAAATCCTATATGAAGGAAATGCCATTTATACAGATATCAAGGCCAGCAGAGAGTATGGAGCGGAGTAAGTCTGCCTGTGACAGCATTGAATTAAGCAGTCAAAGTTCAGAAGCGAACCATAAAGCTTTCAGTATCAGCTCAGAACGATATGAAGCTTTTAACGACTTGCTGATTTTGAGAAGTCAATATCCCTGCATGTCAGGTAGCCAGGAATACCTCTGACAGGAAAGCAGAAGTTGGAGAATGTTGTTCAAAATAATGTCCAAATACAATGGTAGAAACCAAAATGGCAATGCAAAGACATTTAAAAGGGAGTTACCTAGAATGTCAAATATAAATCGAAGTTTGCTTTTATTTGCTCAATATTCTTTTATCAGTTAAGAGTCAACCATTAGTCAAAACATTAAAAAGTTCCTACTTTACAAAAAAAACTTTCCACCACAAGTTTAATAAAGTGTGCAATACTACAATTAACCTTGCCACTGCAAGGTTGGCACTATATCACAAGGCTACAATTAAGCTTATAAGTAGGGCTGCACTCTCGAAATGCTTCACATTTCTTCAGATTTGGCAAACCTATTCCAGTGACTCTACATGGAATACTTTAAAGGCATGGAGATACAACTCAGAGCAGGAAGGGCAGAAGCATCTTGACGATTCTGTGTACCTCTATTTATGGGAATAATTTGGAAGTCTACTTAATTTGTGGCTTCATATAAAATGAAGATACTGTACATTTTAATTTGACACCATTTACAATAGAAAAGTTGGGATGCTGCTAGCAATGTGAAACATGCACTTTCCTGTGAACTTTCACAATGGTAATGCAATAAAATGGTTGCTTCCTCCCAAGTTCTGTATTTTGACAACCAGTTTATGCGGCTGTCAATGTCAGGGAATGCTAGGTGTAGAAGTTGCAGGGATGGACTCGTCATGTCCATCACTGAGTGATCTGAAAGACAAAACTAGTTACGGATTTGTGGTGTTTTAAGTTATTAAAAAAAACTGCACTGCTATGAAAAAGATGAATGAAGGGCCCTATAAAAATGCCTGATAACAGCAAAGTGAACAAATATCAGGTGTTTCAACAACGAAAGAAATGAAATTTATAAACCTGCTTATGCTAAAGATTCAAGATGCAACATCAAATTTAAAATTCAATAACAATTAGTTTTAAAAGAATTTGAAAAAGAATTTCATTACGAAAATCAAATTGTAGCATCCCCACTTATAATTTCAGATCACGTAGGAATCTATCCAATCACCTTGTGGTGTTGCCCATGAAGCATGAAGTGAAGCGTGATGAGGTAGTAATTGCTGGCCGGCGGTTTCATATGGAAAAGATACCGATGGATCAGATACTCAACCAGGGACCAGAGAAACATCCCGAGCAAGAATAAAAAGGGAAAGCAGTACTTGTGGACGGGGATGGAATATTCTACAGAAAGAGAGAAACCATTAATAAATCACTGACATCTGTAAGACAAGGAGCAATCACTTTGCACCTCTCCACATTCAGAATCACCCACATTAAAAAAGATTAGATTACTCAATAGTTGATGTTCCATTAAAGTTTTTGAATGTCATCAGATCCTGCTCTGTTTCCTTATATCCCTAAGCTGATAATGAAAAACTACATGAGAACATTTTTACTTTCCCCTTTTCCTCTTCATACCCCTGAAATGGCAATTCTTGGTCAATATGCTTGCCTGGCTGCTGCCAACATTGCCTTGTATTTTGATAATTGGATAAGACACACAAATAGATATGTATCAATTAATTCATTCTTTGGACTGTCCCCTGCTTGCCGAATCATCTACAGCACCAATCTCAGCTTCTAAACTATGCATCGCTATCTTTCCACCGGAGAGACTTCTAAATGCCCACAGCCTACCAGATATAATTTTAAAATCAAAATGCCACTTCATGAGTAACAGCCTTGGAGGGACAAAACGGTGAGAAGACATCAATAGTGGACCAAACGTCATTAAGAAAACTCTATTACGTAATTTTGGATACTTGCTGTTCCGAGATTGGTGAAATACCTGCTGCAAAAGATGTGAAAACTCGAGCGTTGCCTTGGGCCAGCTCAGTGTAGCTGTACCAACTAAGGAAGATTACAATAGGAGTCCAAACCAAAGGTACCACGTACCTGCAGAGAGAGCCAGAGAGAGAGTACAGAATGAGAACAATCTTTAGCAAGCAATTAGTTGAATATTAAATGCAGATGCAATCGTGTATGGAGCACGCGGGATTACCCATGACACATGTTCTTCATTTTATTGGGTGTATTTCAACATTCACACACAAATATCCGAGGACATATTTAACAGACTCTGGAGGAGTGGCTTTTGTCATTAATAATGTATGAAGGCCTTCGTGAGTCATATCATAATTCTTTGACCGAAGGCTGGAATGCAAGGCAGGGACACTGCAATGTACACAGATACTTCTCATGTTGCAACCTGAAACTTTCTGATAATCCAAAAACTTTGAATATTGTTCCATCTCCACAAAGAATAAACATGTGTCTTAAGTAATGGAACTTTTATTTCTTCATGCAACTACCATATGCAAGTGCAATTGGGTTTTTGGAATTTCAATGACAGTCGAAAGATACTTGATTCAATTGATTTAGAACATATTTCTTAAAGACCGCAAAGAGGTGGGAACTTTAAACAAAAAAGTGGCAGTGTGTTGTTTCTAGTGAGAAAGAGAAACAGGCCAGTTTTCTCTCCAAGCCTCATGACACACTGCCTAAAAAAAAATCAAGGGGCTGTATTTCATATTGCCATGCAGGTAGCAGTGCTGAGGGGCTCTCATTAGGCTGGAAAAACATGGCTGCAGTGAGATCAGGGTACCATCTTTAAAGGGCACCCCAATCGTAACAGGAACAATTCCCATTTCCCCCTCCACACCTCTTAGTCCATCACAGAGGTCTCAGGGGCTCCCCTCCCCAACCCTGATTGGAGTCAGCACTTCTCCCTCATCACCCACCTCTACCCGCACAACCGGAGCCGCTACGCTCATGAGATGTTAAAGTATTAAAACAAGCTTCCTGATCCACGGTGTATTTCACATTACCATGCCAGCAAAGGAGCTGGAAGATCAGAACTCAAACTCACTGGCACGAATTGCACTGAGTTTCTCCAGATTTTGAGCACACGCTGCCATTTCTACAGACAGAAAGCATGGGTTCAAAATTACCCTTAGGGATCTTTAGGTCTAGAAATTGTCCGTCCTTTGTAAGATTATATATCTGTACTACTATTAACTTGCAATCCTTTCTCCCTCTTCAGATCCAGCTGTCTTCAGAGCCTAAGGACGCCATTAAGTATTTACAACTGTCAGTTTATTTGGAAGTTTACGCCCAATTCACCACCTTGCTACTAACTTTCTAGCCCAACATTCACACTGGAATCAGTTTCTATAAAGTTCTGATCATTACCAGTCAATCCACATCATAACATTAATAGCTTTTTGAAATCTCTTAAAGAAAGTTAACTCAGCTTTTTTGACCTACTATCAGAGTTTACATACTGGATAACTAGAATCATGGTTGCTGCTCATCCTTGTGCCCACAAGGCAATAAATATTATTCTGTTTGTTATATTGCCGGAATTGTAGATATTGCTCCAAGTATCTGACCAATGTTTCATGTGGAAACATTACGACCTCATTTGTTTTGAGCTCAGCTCCCATTAATGCAGCCAGATACCTTCACTTCCACTTTATCAGTGTTCAGTATTATGTTAGCTGTTGATGATGCATGAGACACTGTAACATCATAAGCAGATCTCTTAAGTTCACTGAGATGCTATTGTTTTTTAATTAATGCTGGCAGTTTTCTGAAATACCTGTCCCTTGTCTGAAAAGACAGGACAGGAAATACCCTTAGGGATCTTTAGGTCTAGAAACAGGACAGGACAGGAAATACCTGTCCTGTCTCTTCAGACCAGGATTCTGTACAGTTCTTCACACCTCCATCCGATTCATTTCTCATGTTGAATTATGTCTGTATATATCTGTCTAATTGTATTTGAATTGGATGTTATTCCTACCATACAAGGCACTGAGTGAAACTAAATTCTAAACTGTATCATGTGATTGATTGAAGGGCATTTTTGAACCTTTATGTAATATAACTGAAGAGGCCAATAATTTGATAAATCCTAGATAAGAATGGTTTCACTTCTGTCATGAGTGCGTTCAAGAATTGGTAATTGAGAAAATAACTGCTCTTTCCAAATTCAGGCTGCCTAATATCACAAATTACCCTCAACTACTGCAGTACAGAAAGCACCGAGTCATACGTTCTCCATTTTGGGCACAAAAATCATTGGATTCAAAGGATAGTTTCTGGTAAAGTTGCCAAAGACCCTGTTGACCAGAGGCTGCTCTCCCCTTTAAAAGGGAAAAAAGTTGATTGGTGGTGATTTAACCCGAGGATCACTATATCTCAGGTAAGGGGCAAGGTTGAGAAGGCGGGGCCTTCATGAATAATCTCAACTGGTATGGGAATTGAACCCATGCTGTTGCATCCCAAACTAGCTGACCAGCCAACTGAGCAAATTAACCCTCCATAAACCAGCATCAAGCTAACAATTGCAATCTGTTTAGTCAAAAGCTTTCTTGCTTGCACAAATAAATGCATAACATTTTGTAAGTGCTAAAAGTTGTGTGCAGGAAGGGGACTGTTTTAGAAAACAGCTTATGGGAAACAAATTCTTGGCCAATTATTTATCTCAAATCAAAATGAATTCTGAAAAAAATTGAGACGTTATCTTATGGGCAAACGTAGGTCAAACCATGATGAAAATGAATATCTGTGAAACCAGGATAACATAAATGCCAGTATAGCCCTGTATGTGTGGGAAGGGAATTAAAAGGAAGATTGACAGTTTTTCTCCTAGGTGTCTTGAATAAACTGATAGGATTTTACCATTCTAATGATTGAAATCTCTTCAAACCTTGAGCTTCTGTGCATTATGACTTAGAACCACTTTTTAAAAAATATAACAATCTGAAATTGGCCCTAATTTTCCTGACCCAAATTTGGAGGCAAGTTTTTTAGGAACAGTACAAAGCCAATCCCATCTGGAGGCACCAAACCCACTGTAATGGTGTCCCATCAATGCAGATTGGGCCAAGCTTCTGAAAATCATAAAGGTGCAAATGAATGTTGGATGCTTCAGTAGGTTAACCAATACCAAATGTCACAAACTGGCAAGAACACTCAAATGGCCTTCTAGAATATATGGCTGATGGTTAGAAAACAAAAGTAAACCATTCCTCAACAAAGGCTGCAATAACAGCTTTGAAAAAAAAAAACAATTTATATTTTGGAAAAAAAGCCCTCAAATTATCCAACTGAAGTGTAAAATCTCCATCAGGGTGGGGGTTGTGGAAAGTGATTGCTCATACATGCAAGCAACAGGAATGTAAATGAACAAATATGTAACTCAAGATAACAATGACACCATCTGATCAAGATTGCAATATTCAAGGAGCAATGACTGTTGATACTTCTCATTTTTGGATGATAGAACTTCCATTCATTTCATTTATTGTACTCTTGCCTTACTCAAGTCAATTTCAATAGTGATTAATTGTTGTTACAAGTTTTTTAAAAAATGTTTATGGTGCCCTAACCACTGGGGAACAGCATTGCATAAAACACAGAGAAGCTCTTCTGACAACAATAAGTGTTGCTTTCCTTTGGATCCCAAACTGAATTCACTTCAGATGACAAGTAAATGTCATCAACTAATAATATTGATCATCTGTTTTATTCACATTTTGAGTTATTTTTCACGATAATTAAGTCCATTACCAGATTTATTACTCTGAGGATTCAGCAGATAAATTAGATCTGAAAATGGGAAGGATTGGGGTGGGAGGTAAGAACTACATTGTTGACATTCACAACATTAATATGAAGTGTTTTGGTCAGGAGAATTTGTTTTTTGGGTTAATGTGCCAATCTGAAAAAGACCCAATCTGATCACTAAATCAGTGCTGGTATCACAACTAATTACAATTTGTATCAATGATGTGGATGAAGGGATCGAATAGATGGTTGCTAAATTTGCTGGTGACACAAAGATAGATCATAAGGAATCTGCAAAGTGACATGGGTTGAGAGTGGACAAAATTTTGGCAGATGGAGTATAACATAGGAAAACGTGAACTTGTCCACTTTGGCAGGAAGAATAGAAAAGTAGCATATTATTTAAATGGAGAGAGAGTACTTGGAGGTACAGAGGGATCTGGGTGTGCTGGTACATGAATCAGGAAAAGATAGAGTGTAGGTGCAGCAAGTGATTAGGTGGGCAAATGGAATGGTGATGTTAATTGCAAGGGAATAGAATCTAAAAACGTTTTGCTACAGTTGTACAGGGGATTGGTGACACCACATCTGGAGTACTGTTTACATCAGTCTTATTCAAGAAATGATATAAATGCCTTAGAATTAATTCAAAGGAGGTTCACTTGAATGATACCTGGGATTGGGGGTTATCTTATAAGATTGGACATGCTATAGGCCTGTACCCATTGGAGTTCAGAAGATTGAAACACAAGATCATGAGGAGACTTGACTGGAGAGATGTTGAAAAGTTGCTTTCCTTCTTGGGAGGGACTAGAACTAGGGAACAGTTTAAAATAAGTGGTTTTCCATTTAAGATAGATGAGAGGAAATGTTTTCTCTGAGGAACGTGAATCTTTAAACTCTTCCCCAGAGAGCAGTGGAGGCAGAGTAAACTAATATTTTAAGACAGATGCAGAAATTGACAAGGGAGTCACTGTTTATTGGGTGAACGCGGAATGTGGCATTGAAGCCACATCAGATCAACTACGATCTTATTGAATTGCTGGGCAAGCCAATGGCCTACTCCTGCTCCTAACTCATGTGTATGTTCACAAGTTCCTGGGTTAAAAAAGACAATTAAGGACAGGAGTGTAAAAGGCCACTTACCCAACTTTAATGACACTGGACAATGAGGCCTACACTAAATAGAATAATGGTAGGAAGGACTATTTCTTACGTGGCGAAAAACTGCAGCAGGCGACGGTGCAGAGGGACCTTGGGGTCCTTGTGCATGGGTCGCAAAAACCCAGGTGCAGCAGGTGGTCAGGAAGGCGAATGGAATGCTGGCCTTCATAGCGAGGGGGGTTGAATATAAAAGTAGGGAGGTCTTGCTGCGGCTGTATAGGGCATTGGTGAGGCTGCAGCTGGAGTACTGTGTGCAGTTTTGGTCGCCGTACTTACGCAAGGATATTTTGGCCTTGGAAGGAGTGCAGAGGAGGTTTACTAGGCTGATACCGGAGTTGATAGTGATAGCCTTTTTCCTCGGATGGAGAATGCTAGCACGAGGGGGCATGGCTTTAAATTAAGGGGTGGTAGTTATAGGACGGATGTCAGGGGTAGGTTCTTTACCCAGAGGGTGGTGAGGGATTGGAATGCCCTGCCTGCTGCGGTTGTAAATGCACCTAGTTTGGGGGCATTTAAGAGATCTATGGATAGGTTTATGGACGAAAAGGGATTGGTTTAGATTTGTGGGTCAGTGTTTCTTTTTAAAAAAACTGGTCGGCGCAACATCGTGGGCCGAAGGGCCTGTTCTGCGCTGTAATGTTCTATGTTCTATGTTGAGGGGGTTGAGCTATGAGGAGAGGCTGAATAAACTAGGCTTGTACTTGTTAGAGTTTAGAAGAATGAGGGGAGATCTCATTGAGACATATAAGGTGATGAATGGGATGGATAGTCCCCTGGTCCGGATGGGATTTACCCTAGGATTCTCTGGGAGGCAAGAGAGGTGATTGCAGAGCCTCTGATCTTCAGGTCGTCATTGGTCACAGGTATAGTGCCAGGAGATTGGAGGATAGCGAATGTTGTCCCATTGTTTAGGAAGGGGAACAGAGACTTCCCCGGGAATTATAGACCGGTGAGTCTTATTTCTGTTGTGGGCAAGGTTTTAGAAAAAATTATTAGGGATAGGATTTATAGTTACTTGGAGAGTAATGAATTGATTGGAGATAGCATGGTTTTGTAGCGGGTAGGTCGTGCCTTACTAACCTTATTGAGTTTTTTGAGAAAGTGACCGAAGAGGTGGATGGGGGTAAGGCAGTTGATGTGGTATATATGGATTTTAGTAAGGCGTTTGATAAGGTTCACCATGGTAGGCTTCTGCAGAAAATGCAGATGTATGGGATTGAGGGTAGTCTAGGAAATTGGATCAGGAATTGGCTAGCAGATAGGAGACAGAGGGTGGTGGTTGATGGTAAATATTCGTCATGGAGTTCGGTTACGAGTGGTGTGCCTCAGGGATCTGTTTTGGGGCCACTGCTGTTTGTGATTTTTATTAATGATCTGGATGAGGGTATAGTCGGGTGGATTAGTAAATTTGCTGATGACAAAGTCGGAGGTGTGGTAGATTGTGAGGAAGGGTGTCATAGTTTGCAGGGAGACTTAGACAGGTTGCAGAGCTGGGCCGAGAGGTGGCGGATGGAGTTTAATGCGGAGAAGTGTGAGGTAATTCACTTTGGTAGGAATAACAGATGTGTTGAGTATAGGGCTAACGGGAGGACTTTGAATAGTGTGGATGAACAGAGGGATCTAGGTGTATGTGTACATAGATCCCTGAAAGTTGGGAATCAAGTAGATAAGGTTGTTAAGAAGGCATACGGTGTCTTGGCGTTTATTGGTAGGGGGATTGAATTTAGGAGTCGCAGCGTCATGTTGCAACTGTACATAACTCTGGTGCGGCCGCACTTGGAGTACTGTGTGCAGTTCTGGTCCCCACATTACAGGAAGGATGTGGAGGCTTTGGAGAGGGTGCAGAGGAGGTTTACCAGGATGTTGCCTGGTATGGAGGGGAGGTCCTATGAGGAGAGACTGAGGGATTTGGTGTTGTTTTCGCTAGAAAGGCGGCGGCTAAGAGGGGATCTTATTGAAACATATAAGATGATTAGAGGTTTAGATAGGGTGGATAGTGATAGCCTTTTTCCTCGGATGGAGAAAGCTAGCACGAGGGGGCATGGCTTTAAATTAAGGGGGGGGGGGGGGTAGTTATAGGACGGATGTCAGGGGTAGGTTCTTTACCCAGAGGGTGGTGAGGGATTGGAATGCCCTGCCTGCTGCAGTTGTAAATGCACCTAGTTTGGGGGCGTTTAAGAGATCCGTGGATAGGTTTATGGACGAAAAGGGATTGGTTTAGATTAGTGGGTCATTGTTTTTTAACTGGTCAGCGCAACATCGTGGACCGAAGGGCCTGTTCTGCGCTGTAATGTTCTATGATAGGATAGAGGTGGAGAGACTCCTCCCACTCAGAAAGGACAGTAGGACTAGGGGGCACAGCCTCAAGATAAAGTGGTGGGGGGGGTGGGTTTAGAACGGAGTTGAGGAGGAACTTCTTCACTCAAAGGGTGGTGAATCTCTGGAATTCCCTGCCCGTTGAGGTGGTGGAGGCTGCCTCGCTAAATATTTTTAAGACGCGGGTTGATGGGTTTTTGATAAGCGAGGGGATTAAGGGTTATGGGGAGAGGGCGGGAATGTGGAACTGAGCCACAACAGATCAGCCATGATCTTATTGAATGGTGGGGCAGGCTCGAAGGGCTAGATGGCCTACTCCTGCTCCTATTTCTTCTTATGTTCTTATGACTCATCTGCACAGTTTCTATGAGCTTTGCAATCAGACTTTATACTTTAATAACTTATCTATTAGTTACTAGATACTACCTTTCATCGCAGTGCACAGTAGCCCAAAATTGAAATTTTATTTTTTTTAAAGAACTGCAATTTTTAAAATGCCTGAGACCTTTAGTAAGGTGCCCACATACATATTACAATGCAAAAAAAAAGCAATGTGTTCAAAGATCAGCAGAAAATTAAGAGCATAATGCTTTAGAATGAACCACTACAGTGCAAAAGACGACCATTCAGTCCCTTGAGTCTGCACTGACCACAATTCCACACAGGCCCTATTCCTGTAACCGCCCATATTTACCCTGCTAATCCCCTGACACTAGGGTCAATTTAACATGGCCAATCAACCTAACCCCCACATCTTTGGATTGTGGGAGGAAACCCATGTAGACATGGGGGAGAATGTCCAAACTCCACACAGACAGTGATCCGAGGTCAGAATTGAACCCAAGTCCCTGGCACTATGAGGCCACTGTGCCACCCTTCTAGATTCTATTCTATGATGACTATTTCTGGGATTATCAATAGGTATAGCAACAGTAATGCAAACTTTTACAAGTCTTTCTACATGATGATCCAATAGATCTGGCTTTTGTGAGCTCATCCATAGCCTCCCATTATCCTGTTCAGACTGTGTGCTCAGGCACTTTCCATAATAGTTTCACAGTACTATTAACGTATGGCATTATATAATTGGAACTTGTGGATGTGTGAATAATAATTAGAGGAGAATTATTATGAAGAATCCCATAATCACTTCAGATGTAACAACAGGACGAGAAATTTTTCAATGACTTCACCATTCCTGATTTTGATTACAAATTACTTATACATCCATCATTGTTTAATTACCCATAGGCCAATCGACAGGACAACAGGTTATAAGAGAATAAGAGAAAATATTCGGTTGCTATAATACCTTCCATAACAATCTGATTTCTGTGTGAAAAGTCAATTTCAAAAATCTCAAATTCATTTCTTAGTACTCAGAGATGAGCCAGAAATGTCACCATTGAAGACTAATCATAAGAAAATTGTCGTTTAAGAGTTCACCACAAGTCAGGGCACTCAGTAATCAAAAGCTCACACTGTAACAATTTCCCATTTGGGTTTCTGCGGAACCACAACAGTCACAATGGCTCCAGCAGAGCTGACTACATCTTTAATGGGAAGATTACTGTATTAGGTATACATCTGATGTGGTGGGAGATACAGGGCTATCCAGAGAGATCAGAGTCAAGATGATCATTTTTGGATTGACCACAAATTAACACAGCAAAGACTGAATAGCTTCATAAAGAACTATAAACTTGTGTGATTTTACATATGGGGAATTAATGGAAACAGGGGGAATATTCTTTACTCAGAAGTGGATCATATGAGAAAATTATCAGTAAAGAGTCGCTTGGTAATATGTAGAGTCCCAATTATCTTCTGCTGTTTCATCAATGACTTTTTCTCCACAAGGTCAGGAGTGGGGGATGTTCGCTGACGAATCACAAGTGGTACGAGCACTGTGCATTCATCAGATGCTGAAGAAGTCCATGCCCATATATAGCAAGACCTAGACAACATTCAGGCTTGTGCTGATAAGTGGCAAGTAACATTCACATCACACAGGTGCCAGATAATGACCAATTCCAAGGAGAGATAATCTAACTATTTCCCCATAACATTCAATAGTATTACCATTACTGAATTATTCTTTAGCAACATCCTGGAAGTTGCCATTGATCAGAAACAGATCTGAACTAACCATACAAATACTGTGGCTATAACTGCAAGTCAGAGGCTGAGAATTATGCACCACCACCTCCCGACTCCTCCCAAAGCCTCTCCATCATTTATATTGGACAGGTCGGGAGTGTGATGGAATACTCACATGCCTGGATGAACAAAGAGCAAACACTCACGAAAAATGACACCATCCCGCCTCCTTGACCAGCAGGCCAACATTCACTTCCTCCACCACAAGCACACAATGGCAGCAACGAGCACCATGCACGAGACGCAGCTACTCACTAAACATCCTTTGGTAATACCTTCCAAACCTGTATCCTCTGCCACCCAGAAGGTCAAGGGCAGCAGACATATGGAACAGTACCACCTGTGGGCTCCCCTCCATCCCACACACACCATCCCGACTGTCCCTTCACCATCATGGGTCAAAATCTAGGAACTTTGTCAAATTTATGGGTTTAAAGGACATGGACAGCAATAACTTGAGGAGGCAGCTTACAACCACCTTCAAGGGCAATTAGAATGGACAATAAATGCCATTTGCCAGTGATGCCCAAATCCTAGAAAGCAGAACATGTAATTCCCAGTTTTCTAAGTTGATTGAGTTTCCTGGAATAAAATATTTCATCCAAAAATGATATCCAAAACTTTTTTTTCAGTTAAATTACATTGTATTTCATGAAATATAGGTATATCACTACTTCATTGCTTACCAGGCTGTTTTTGAGCAGGCCTCAACAAAATCGGAATAGAAGAGGCGGATAGGCCGATCTACTGGTTGATGTACCCATTCATCATACTTCTCACGTAAATGCCCAACTTGCCACAGCAATGGTTTTTTCCAGTCTACCAAGTCCTAGAGGATTAGAGTCAGAGAGATGAATTGTTTTAACACTCTGTTGAGCATTGTAAATGAAAAATTAGCAGCTGCATAAGTCAATTTTAAAGTCAATCCTGTTAAGCAATAAAAAACAATTTCTGCTTCCTATTTTTGACAAGAAAGTTTGTGCGATTGTCATGTGCCAGAGATTCATTGTCACAAATGAAGGTGAAGCTGATGATCTTAGATCACCTTTGTTTTAAGCGTGCCATCAATAGGTTAACCCATTGACAATTTCAGTTTCATCGAACCTTTTTGCCTTCACAAATACAGCTGCCGGCCAATATATATCTAGGAAACCCGCGACTAGGCATGTGGCAGACTTTGGGTCTGAGCATATATTGATAAAACATAAAATAGAATTAGAGGGTTTTATTCAAATTGCTGCGCAGAATGCCAGTATCGAATGTAGCTGGTGTTCTTGATTTTGGTATGCTGAATAAGGAGACCAGTACATCTATGTGCAAATATCAGTCATCAGACAATCTAATTGGGATACTCAGCAATAAGGAACCAAAACTGACTGAATGAACTCACTGAATCCTATTGGTTCCATCAATTTATAATTGGCTGAACAAATATAGCAGCCTTTCTGAACACTGGAGATAAGACTGGCACGTAATAAATTGCCTAAAATGGATTTATTCATTAAAATGTATTAATGAGACATCTCTAAAATTTCTGGTCAGTGAATCTGCGTTGAAATGAAGGATTGAGAGCATTCTAAAAAGCTAACATATACTGGAATGATAAAGCTCACTTGCCTTTACAAAGATTACACTTCTTACTGATGTTTAACTCTAGCCTTTTCTTATAAACATGGGTATCAAAATGAACACTTCCGGAAAGAGATCTGCTGAAGCAAAAAAAAATTCCAGGAGACATCTGGCTGAGTACAGCAAGTTACTCTGTGTGCACCACAAACCAAATGTATTTCTGCAAATTTGTTCTGTCAGTGAACTCAACACATCAGAAGGCGATCACAGGAGTTGCAGACCACAGTAGCAAAATCACACAACATGGCAAGTGAACAAGTGAAATTCTGAGTTACCATTAGCTGATTTAAAAGGGGCACAAGTAACACCTGACAGCTAACAATACAGGTTTACCTATCCAGAATAATCAAGATAATCCTGGAAAACACAGCTAGTGCATGGTTAGCACACTAAATAATTTGGCAAGTGTTAACATTCCAGAATGCAACACAAGACCTTAGTCCTGCCTTCAGGGAAAAGGTTGGAATTTTCACATTGAATGGCAAATTATCCCATGGCACACATTCCAACACTTCAGCAAAACCCACCCTGATGGCTACTGAGAAACCAGATGGTTTTCTCTCTCTCCCCCCAAGAGAAAAAGAAACACAAGGGTGTTAAGAAAGAAGAGACTGACATGGAGCTGCAAATTTTAAATTACTTAGAGACAGGTATAACACTAGTCCCAAGTAAAACACTAGGCAATGTCGAATTTTCAGCTATTTCGGTTTATTTTTCTATGTAAAAGATGTCAAAGACTGCAACAGAAATGTAGGTTATTTTAAAAAAAAAATCATATGTAGCATTTTAAAAATCAACTTTCCCCTCTTATTTAGTTTTAAAAACACATGTGCAATATCTGTATACTATTCTCTCTACTCCAATCTCAATTTTGCTCTTTTGGCTTTTGTTCTCCAGGAATTACAAAACTCCTTAACCAGCCTAACCATTATTCAGATGTAATGTATCTAAGCATCACAAGCAGGTTGGATTCTGTCCTGATCAGACATCCATACCATCAGGGCCACACTGATCAGGCATTACAAGCTCTGGCTAGCTTTCTCCTTCCTAAACCAGGAGCACCAAGATTTGGTCCTCTGGTAGCTGTGAAAAATCGGCAAACCCGAATGAATGGTTTAAACTCAAGAGTTTCAGCCTCACTATTACGTAGAAACACAAACAAAAGGTAGTATCGTGCAGGTGAACATTCAACACGAAGTTGAAAGGTGAAATATGTAGTGCAAATAAAAATACTTGGGCGCTACAAAAAAAGTGTCACCAATATTTCAATAGATCACTCTGAAATTGATCAGTAGTGCAATTAAACAAATATCCAAGATTAAAAACTTCATTCCTCGACCATAAGATCACATTTTTGCATGATGGCACCGGAGCATGGCGACTTCTTGCAAGCTGTGCCCAGCATACCTTCTAATTCTATCTTTTACTCTCATTCTATGCTTCTAAAACTTCATTCTCACCTTTTTAAAATCTCTAATAATGCTTTAATTCATTTTTTTCTCTACACCCTAGCTACGATTGTAACACTTTATTCTGCATTCTTCCCTTTCCTTCTCTATGTACAGTATGCTTTATCTGTATAACAAACACAAAAAATATTTTTCAATGTATACTAATACACGTGGCAATAGTAAATCAAATTTCTTCACTCAAGTTGAAAAAAGCTCAAGATTAAGGGTATTAGTAATTAA
The DNA here is from genome assembly GCF_965287045.1 of Carcharhinus amblyrhynchos. Lineage (NCBI taxonomy): Eukaryota > Metazoa > Chordata > Chondrichthyes > Carcharhiniformes > Carcharhinidae > Carcharhinus > Carcharhinus amblyrhynchos. The sequence continues at coordinate 50,307,454 of NC_137327.1, forward strand.
GGAAACTAATAAATTAGAAAGACTAAAAACATGCAGAAAGAGAGATAATTAAAAAACAGATCAAACTGCAACTAAAGTTACAAGACTGTGAAAACCATAAATATTTATTGCGAGCTTGGGACATTACATATAGATTTCCAGTCCTACAGAAAAATCTACCTGCATAAGAATACATCTTCATTAATCCTCAGCGGTAACATGGAACTTAGAGGTTAATGTAATATTCCAACCACAGGTGTAGAGGAATTCTAGTAGAATCCATAGAAACCCTTCAGTGCAAAAAAAGAGACCATTCAACCTGCACAGAATCCCTGAAAGAGCATCACACCCAGACCCTCCACTCCATGCCCACAGCCCTGCGCATTTACCATGGCCAATCCATCTAACCCACATCTATGGAGCGGGAGGAAACCAGAACATCCAGAGGAGAATGTGCAAACTCCATAGAGTCAACCAAGGCTGGAGTTGAATCCGGGTTCCTGGTGCTATGAGGGAGTAGTGCTAACCACTGGGCCACTAGGATTTCAATCACAGAGTTAGAGAAACTTCAAAAGTATAATTTATTTTGCAGAGATAATGAGATAGGCAGAATTCTCCAAATTTGGAAATTCTGCTTGTTAAGAAGATGCATTTTCCAATTATAGAAACTTTCAAATCTAGTCAAGAGAAAATGTGTCTTCTTCAAACATATGCAAATAACCACAAAAAAATCTTGATTTCCTTTTAGGATACGAATTCTAGAAGACAAGAGAGTGAAAGCACAGAGCAAAAGGTGTGGCGTGTCAGCAAGTGAGCTCCAGGAAAAAAAAGAGTCAAAGCATTATTTTCCCAGAATTAGTAATACTTTGGGGCTCAAGTCTTTTTTAAAATAGATGGAAAAAAATACATAACTGAGGTTAATATTGACCTGATCTTATATTTACCATTCCTCCTTAATATCATTCAAAAATTAATATGCAGTAAATGGGAAAAACCATCAGATCGGTTCCAAACAACATGCTATAATACACTGGGTTTTAAAGATTTCACATCTCCAATTACTCACCCATCCCCATTAAATTTAGATTCCTCCGTACACCTATCAGCTGAATGATTAGAAGTTTTAAAGTAAATCACTCCACAGAAGTGCAGAGTAACTTTGCTCAAAGAGTTGACTGACTCCAGCTTTAACAAGCTCCTTACATTATCTGGATCCACCGATTTGCATCTGGCATCCATCACCGAACTTGATCCCCGATTGGCTGTACTCCGATCCCGAACAGCCTGTGGAATTTAGAAAAAGCCAGTCAGTCATAATTCAGCATCAAAGCAGATTTTTAAAAAAAACCATGCAGTACAGTGAATCACACGTTTGTACAGTAATAAAAACTCAACCTCACTCATGTTTTGCAATTTAATTATTTTCATTCCAAGGTCAGCACAGGAGGGGGAAAATGAGAAGAAATGTTAGCCTAACAGAACCAATGGTCTATTAAGTTACTTTGACCTAAATGAATGAGTACTTGCATAAAGTGCTCAAATTGTACCTGAGCATTCTGAGACATTACATTTTTTCTCCAAATATACTTTATTCACAAAATTTGTAAAAGGTACATTGTGGCAATTTTAAATTTTAACTTGTATAAAGTAGAGAACAGATCAGTTTCTTTCAATACAGTATGTGGCACTCGGGGGTGGGTTAAGTGCGCACTACTTGGTTACATCAATAACATTCATTTTGTGCAAAACATACAGCCCCAAGGGTTTTGACGCAGTCCCCAGCCTCTTCATATACAATGGTGAGAGTGTATTAGATTGGCCCGTGGCCTTTCCCCAAAAGGCCTTTGCTGTGGTTGTTCCAAGCCTTAGTATGGCCTCTGCAGTGTGACACTTTGCAATACTCAGATCATAGAATCAGACAGGTGGCACAGTGGTTAGCACTGCTGCTTCATAGTGCCAGAGACCCAGACTCAATTCCGGACTGAATTGTGGAGTTTGCATGTTCTCCCTGTGACTCCATGGGTTTCCTCCGGGTGCTCCGTTCCCTCCCACAGTCCAAAGATGTACAGGTTAGTTTGATTGGCTATGATAAATTGCCCATTGTCAGGAGGGTTAGCAGGGCAAATAAACAGGGTTAAGGGGATAGGGCCTGGGTGGGATTGTTGTCAGTGCAGGGTCAATGGGATGAATGGCTTCCTTCTACACTGTAAGGATTCTATGATTCAGATCTTGGTCCTGGAAGACCAGCAAGGTTTGGAGAGACCAAAGCATGTCTTTTACTGGGTTTATCTTGGTGTTTTATTGTTATTCATTTGCGGGACATGGGCATTGCTGGCTGGCCAGCATTCATCACCAATCTCTTGTTGCCCTTGAATGGACAGTTGAAAGTCAACTACATTTGCTGGGGCTCTGGAGTCACATGTAGGCCAGAATGGGGAAGGACGGCAGATTTCCTTCCCTTAAAAGTACAATCCTGAACCAGATGGTTTTTTCTGACAATGGTTTCATGGTCATCAGTAGATTCTTACATTTTTTTTGTCAAATTCAAATTCCACCATCTGCTGTGGCGGGATTCAAACCCAAGACCCCAAAACATTAGCTGAGTTTCTGGATTAATAAGACTAGCGATAATGCCATTACACATCACCTCCCCTGGGAATGGCTAGCCCATAGAGCTCAGAGTCCTGCAACACATTGCAACTTGATGCTATTACTACTGAATGAAGCCTGGACAAAGTAATACTGTTTGAAGTGTTTTGATGGGATTGTTTCAAATGCCAGTGGAGAAAGACACCATTCAAGGTGAACCAGCATCTCTAAACATGAAACAAAAAGTGAAAACGCTGACCTTAATAATGAATGCATTTCCTTTAGTGAATCCAGTGAACACAAAATCTGCAACATCTAACATCCTTGAACTGGGAGCAGCCTGATTAAGTTGGAATAATGTTACACTTCCGGCATGCAATTTTCTCCCCTCCTTAAGACATTGATTTCATGGTGAGGTGCAGTTCTATTGGCACCAGTCACTTTCCAGAGGAGAGGCAGAAATATAAATTTATTCTATTCCTGTTGCATGCCTGCACCTCCTGCTAGAAGAATGTGCGGCCATCCTCAGATTCAAATGCCACAAAATCCCACGCCAGAGTCAATGCAGGATTACATAATTCCAGCACTCCAGCTCTCAGAGCAGCAAGTCAAATAAAAAGAACGCTTTGTGCAATAATCTGATTTCAAGAGTAGATAAATACAGAAATCAGTAAAACAGACAAACTGCCACAAATATGAAACAGGCCTCAACTTCCTTCAAAACAGAGATTAAATGCCATTTGGCAAACATAATTATAAATTTCAATACTTGAAGTCTAACTGCTGAGCAAGCTGTTAAGCTGTCTTAGTTATTAAATGCGGAACAAGAAACCAAAACAATTTTGTACTACAGTACATAAATGCCTTGGAAAAAAGGCACCATTCCTAACAAAGTGCTGAAATCAGCAACTAAGCAAGCTGAAGCTTCAGAAAATGAAACACAACTACACTCTCCAGCCTTTATGTACAGCTTCTGCCAAGCAGATTATAAAACACAGTAATCTGTTAAGAATCATTCCATTATTTATTTGGGGAGGTACGGAAAACCAAAGAAAAACTCTGCTCACGCACATGCAAAATATCACACTCTGTAAGGTCGGAACACCAGTGATAGAACCAAGTTTTATCTTCTAGAAAATTGGGAGATAAGGAATGCCACAGATCTTAGACAATTAGCTGGATACCAGATCCCATTCTGCTCAGGCTACAACAATATGCAATTGGGAACACTCCTTAGAATTAAAGAATGATATACCAGCCTCTTTCTACTTCAAAGGGACACACATTTTACAGGTCTAATTAGCAGTGAGAAGACCCCCTTCAGACCCAGAAACACAATCAAGTTACTTACAACAATGTACATTTGATTAGATGCAAGAGTGGAATCACATGACCATTGAAATACAGGACTGCCTCAGCTGCCAACTTCTAGGCTTCCTTGATCAAACTTGTCCGACTCAGATCCACTCCGATTCTCAGAAATCTCAAAGTAACTTTTTTCCTTTGCTTCTGATGTCGAGCAGCTCTGTTGATAGAGCCGGACTCTTAAAAAAACCCAGTGCAGATTTTTAGCATTCAAATTGGCATTCAAGTGATGTGGCGGGTAACTTGGTATCTACATGCTAGGTTTGGCAAGCTTTCGTCCAAGAGAGCATTAAAATCACCTATAGTCAATGGAGTTACATCAGGTGCATGTGTGTGTTATGTTACTTAACTGAGTATGTTCTATATCATAGATAGATGAGCTGCTTCCTTCATAGAATCAAACAGTGCAGGAGGTCATTCAGCCCCTTGAGTCTATACTGAGCACAACCTCCCACAGACCCTACCCCCAAAACCCCATACATTTACCTTAGCTAGCCCCCCAACACCAAGGGGCAATTTAGCATGGCCAATCCACCAAACCTGCTACTCTTTGGATTGTGGGAGGAAACGCACACAGATCTCCTGTATTATTCCACGGATCCCAACTGACCAGGTTGCAGAATAAGTATCGACAGGAATTAGTCTGCAGATAACATGGCTAGGAACAATACTTCACAGGCAAAATCCAAACTTCAGTCAAGATAGTAAAAGATTTTGTTGGCAAATGGCCATGACAATATAGGAATACTGCAGAAAGCTATTTCGAATGAAACCTGGCAGATCTACCAAATATAAAGCACAAGAGCTAGCAATGTTCTTCTGATTCACTGCAAGAGGTAACCAAACACCAAATATCTCTTCTTTGAGGGAGAATGCCATCTTTGAATGATAGCAGGGTTTAAGTTCAGGCATACATTTAAGTACAAGACTGGCTCTGTACCATAAAAATTTGAAAAGGTCATGCTAAAAGTTATGAGAAGCCAAAAGGAACAATCCTCAAAATGGATAAAAATTGATTTTTTACTGAATGAACAAAATAAAGAAGTTCTATCTGAAATTCAACTTGCTGTTCAATCAGAATATCCTACCCCAGCATTTTAATTAGAACCTTGGACAAGGACTCAACACCATGATTATAAAATTCTGTATTCAACACATTTACCAATTTTTTTCCCATTACCCTCTAATCTTCTCAACAGGAAGATAGCCTTTGCTCTGTATGAAAATAAATCAAAGCAACACCAATGTGTTTGTTTCAGTGAGTTCCACTGTCCAGCCCTGGCATTTGGAAAAACTGCCTCTATTGGGCAATGTATCAAATAATATTTTTAATTAGAAAAATATGGCAAGGGTTATAGGATTAAGCAGAGAAGATGGAGTTATAGAGCAAACATGACGCAACTGAACAGAACAGGCTCAAGGGGCTGAGTTGTCTTATCTTGGTACAGTACACAGACACTTTAACAAGTTTGTCCATAGACTCCAGCATGACTGCTCAGGGCCGAGAGTTTCTGCCAAGGGTCTTCACTTGACTGGGCAGGCTGCTTCTCAATCACAGGTCTTTGAGCAGCCACAGACAGGAAGTCCCATGAGGTAGTGGAATCCGGAATGCAGGATTTGCTTTCTTTCTTCTCTGCTGCTGTTCTGCCTCATCATTAACACATGGTGACTCATAGCAACTTAGACAAGTTGCTGCCACTTTGGATGGTTGGTGGTAAGCTCCTCCAAGTGATCAATGTTAATGCTGTTTCCCTGCCACTCTTCCAGAGGAGCTCAGCACATCTTTGTAATCATTTCTTCATCCCTCCCACTGGAGCACTGGCTACTTAAGAGCTGAGAAAACAGGAGTTAACAGGAGAGAAAGATGGGGAGTGCTCAACGTATTCCAGAGTCTCTCCTTCAACACGTCGGTGGAATATTTGGTTGGCCAGGGTTGACACCAGCTTTGTTTGGCAACATTCAAGGATAGGCCAAGTCACTTGTCTGCAGATTTGAAGAGATTGAGAGTGGCTTAAATCTGGTGCAGAATGGACAACCACATTGTGCAGAGTAATAAGACATGAACTTGCATCCATAGTTCCCAATCTCCTCATGGTACCACTGGGCCAGATAATTAGCAGCACTTGCAAAACCTTTGATATAGATCTTCCACCAGTTGAGTTGGCAACAAAAGATTAAGGATGAGAAATAAAAGCAAATACAAGAGCTTATTCATCTGGTCAAATGTAGTTTGTACAACAGGTCAGTTCTGAAACAAAATATGAAGTTATGTTTTGGCAACTCAACCTGTTGCTACAAATCAAGCTTTGTGACATTTGATATGATCCCGACTGTCACCAAGCACCAGTGTTTACCACACTGGAAACAGGCACAAGCTGATGCTTACTAGCTCACATTTGTAAGTCTAGAAAATAGAAATATCTCATTAACATACCAAGCTTGACAAAAGGCCTATGATATCAATTGATACTAAAGCTGCTCCCCATCTTAAAAATGGTGATTTAGTAAGTTCCATATTTCTACATTGCCCCTGCTAGAAATAGGTTTGGAGCATGAGTAAGCAGGCTTTACAAGTTCAATTATTACTTTAAAGATCCAGATAATGATGAGTATTCCATCACACTGTTAACCTGGGCCTTCACCAAACCCAAGCTCTCACTGTAAGGAAGCAATTTGCAATATTTTCTCTTCCCCACGCCCACCCAATAGGTGGTGTGTCATTTGGGGAGACTTCCTGTACTACTGCTTGGAGCCCGAGGATGTTCACTGATATGTGGGCTCATTGTTCAACATTTCTGAACCAACTACTGTACTGAGAATCAGTAAAGGAAGGTTCCAATACTGGGACAACTTCTAAATGATGCAACAGTTGTTTGGCATAGGGAGATGGAATAGGAGATGCACATGAAAGCTTAAAAGGGCGACGGCAATCAATTGGATTTGGGCTCAGTAATGGGAAAAATCATCTTGATTCAATTGTGAAAGTGTGCACATATTGCAATTCTACTACAATTTTAGTCCACACTTTTCAATAATTAAACTGATCAGGTTTAACTGAAAAATATATGGATTTAGGTTGGATAGCAATCACTTATCAGCTCAGTGAACCAAGAGCTGTAACCAGTAATGAAAATGCACGCAAGCATACTTTATAAAAAAGAAATTCAAAACTAAAGAAGCTCTTCACATTAAATAGTGTTCATTACATTTGAGTAGTGTTGAAACTGCTCATCAGGATATATGGCCACCTCAGGGCAAACTAGATAATGTCGGTTTAGAACGGAGTTGAGGAGGAACTTCTTCACTCAGAGGGTGGTGAATCTCTGGAATTCTCTGCCCGTTGAAGTGGTGGAGGCTGCCTCGCTAAATATTTTTAAGAAGCGGGTTGATGGGTTCTTGATAAGAGAGGGGATTAAGGGTTATGGGGAGAGGGCGGGAAAGTGGAACTGAGCCACAACAGATCAGCCATGATCTTATTGAATGGCGGGGCAGGCTCGAAGGGCTAGATGGCCTCCTCCTGCTCCTATTTCTTATGTTCTTATGTTCTTATAATGAATAGGGAAAGAATAGAGAGATACAGACTGAGTAAGGGCAGAAGGCTTTTTTAAGGTTGGGGCATCACGATCGGCATGTGCTTGGAGAGCCGAAGGGCCTGTTCCTGTGCTGTATTTTGCTTTGTTCTTTGTATGATCAGAAAATTATTTGACTTAAGAAACAAGCACTCAACTTGAATTGTCACATAAATGCTGTTATGTTTACAGGACAAAAAGTTGCAAATTCTGTGACAACTGCCCCACCTTCCTAAAACTTTCCACCTTGAACAAGGCCCAAGTCAGTGGTGTGACAGAATACTCGCCACTTACCTGGATATAGCTCCAATACAGAAAGCTCAACACCACCTAGAGCAAAGGAGTCTACTTGATGATTGACAGGCCATCCAATAGCTTAAAAATCTATTCCCTCCATCACTGGCTCATCACCACTGCAGTGTACCACTGACACTGCAATTGGCAAGACTTCTTGGACAACAACTCCTATGACTAACACCAAGGAATAAGAGCATAACACCAAGGAATAGGAGCATAGAGAGAATTGGGACACCATTAACTCCAGCTTTCTCCATCCTGACTTGGATATTTTTCATCATTCTTTCATTGTCAGTGGATCAAAATTCTGAAACTTTCTACCTAATAGCATTATAGAAAACTTCATAGGACAGACTGCAGGTATTCAAGGTGGTGCCCACCACCTTCAAATGGCAGGCAATAAAAGCAATTTAAATCAACAATCTCCAAAGAATGAATTCCTTTGCTCAGTTAGGGAACAGCGTCATGGAAGTAGCGATTCTTTTCTTTTATGAACTCTGAATATGCCAATCTTTCACTGTAATATTTTCAATGCTGTAAGACAACACCTGGTCTTAAACCGTTAACCTCTGCAAACAAGGAAGAATGGCGAAACTGCAATGTCAGAAGTCTGTACACCCTAGAACTGGGAACAGTGCATCATTGCTCTCACTTCAATAGTGATTTAAAACATGCATTCTGTGTATATGAAATTTTGAACATTCAGTATACTGTCATCATTATAATCTCTGCTAATATGCTTTGTGCAGAAAACCACACACGTCTTATTGCTAGGAGCTTGTCTTTTGAAAGGCTTGCATTTATTTAGTTTTAATAGCTTTCAGAGACACCTCTCCGAGCAATATTCAGAGCTTAGCTTTCAAGCATTTTTGCTCTCAGACAAACGCTGGTGAGAGACAGACTAAAGCTTGGGACAGTTGCCATAAATGCACAGTAGGCAAAGTCTCTTCAGCCATTGTGCATCCGGAGGCTGGAAACTGAAAACTCCTGGGCTGAATATTTTAATATGGGTAGGCTATATAACTATTATAAATGCATTGTATAACATGCAGTATTACAAAAAATTGATAAAAGCAAAATACTGTGGATGCTGGAATCTGAAACAAAAACAGAAAATGCTGGAAAATCTCAGCAGGTCTGACAGCATCTGTGGAGAGAGAACAGAGCCAATGTTTTGAGTCTGGATGCCCCTCGGTCAGAAGGGAAATGACCCTTCGTCAGCTCTATTCTCTCCCCACAGATGCTGTCAGAGTTGCTGAGACATTCCAGCATTTTCTGTTTTTGTTGCAAGAAACTGATTTGGTTCACCATCTATTTAACATCACCATTGAACAGCCACGTAACACACTCAATTTTTAGGAATGAGATATTGTTTTGGGAAGTGAGGTTGGTAGGTACTCTGATCCAAAAATGAGAATCAGAAAATCTAAACTACAAATGGAACACCTGGCAGGGGCATGAGTAAGATAAAGAATTGTTTACATTAGAGATATGAGATTACATATACAAACCATTACTGGATAACTCACATTGAAGTTGTTAGGAGTCGGCATACATTTCTCCTGTGAAATAGGGGCACCACGGAACACAAGTCTCTCCAATAATCCATTGTGTTCAGATTGAAATGATAACTTTCACTGAAGATTCTGAACATTCTGCATTTTTTTTTAATATCAAAAGCATGTAAAGAGGCAAGATAATATTGGCCATCCATGACAAAAGAGGTAAGCACTCGATAAAGATTTCAATTTTAAGGTAACTTTCAAAAATCAATTACTTTTTTATGTATCCATCTCATCAGTTCTGTACACAAAGCCAAGTCATCTTTGCCTGTATTCTACATCTGTAGAGGGTTCCGGTCTAAGAGAATCAATACTATTTTTGTAAATCTGACAAATTACACCACAAGACTTTAAATAAAAAGTGAACATCAAGGTTAATGTTAGGGTGTTGCCACTTCTAGAAGCTTACTTAAAATTGAATGGAGCAAAAAACATAATCCATGATTAAACAACATTAAATTCTAGCCAACTTTGATTAATCAAGTGTCAGATCAAATTGAAGAATTTGATTCATGTCAAAGATTATATATACACCAAGTTATTCTCAACTGGATTTCTCTTAGTAATAGTACCCCCCCAAAAATTCCAATGTCAAAGGTGGCTGACTTATTTCTTATGTCTTTTACAGTTGTGTGGAGGTCAACAAAACAGGATTCACTGGTAAATACAATTCTCCAGTCTTGTTCAACTCAGTCCCATATTCAGCCAGGTTGACAGGTTTGTAATTATAGGATTATATATTACAATATAGCAATACATTACAATCCCAGATTACTCATGTATCAAATCGCTGTACCAGAAAACTTATTCATTGATCCTGGGAGGAGGAAAATGCTCCAGTTTACAGGTGCGATCAACTTTCCATCTCACAAGCAGCTCTTGCTAGACTCAGATCAACATCACAACTTCCCAGAATAACACTTCTTAAAAGTAAAATAATTTCTTAAAATAAACCTTACTGGTGGTAAAAGCCATTTGGTTCGCCCAAATTCAGAAGGATAACGTTCTGCCTGGCCTGATTTAGATTCATTTCTTAGACGATCACAAGGTTTCTACCTACTCTTACGTTCCACGTACTGACCAATGAGATACTTCCTGATATTAACACTCAGCCACCATCTCACTCTAACAATTTCATTTAAAGCATTATTCCATGTTAGGAACTTTATGCATAAAAGATAATTCCTCAGAAACTTCCTTTCAAGGCTCCAATCTCTCCTAGATTGGTATCGGTCCAATGCCATGAGTTGGGTTAGTTATACTGTTCCCAGAACTTCACATTTTATTTTAGAAATTTAACCAATTGAACACAATTTTGGTGATTACAGAAGTAATTAATTTGCTGCCAACCCTAAAATAGGCAGAGGTCCTCAAAAGACACTGTGCAAATATCAAGGTTCCTAGATGCCTCAGGTTCTTTTGCTCTCTTCAAGTTAGTGCCCGTGGACATCCATGTGTTGGGTCATGGTTATGTTTGGCAAGGTACTGCAGTGATTTGCTATTGCCTTCTGCAGGTTCGAGCTGACCAGGACACTCGCCACTCTTACATCTTGCCACATCATCTTTGGAAAGATTTGCAGATTGTTAAATCAACCTGTATGGCCATGTCACGAATGTGCCTTCATTCAAGTCCAAGTGAGGTCAGCATGGTGTAGATTTGGTACTGGATTGTACCAGAGGTAGTGGGTGCTTGCAGCACAGTAGGTAACATCCTTATATCTGAAAGGCAGCACAGTGATACAGTGATCAGCACTGCTGCCTCACAGCCCCAAGGAGCTGGGTTTGATTCCAGCCTCGGGTGACTGTTCTGCGTGGAGTTTGCACTTTCTCCCCATGACCTCTGGTTGCTCTGGTTTCCTCCCACAGTGTAAAGACATGCAAGTTAGGTGGATTGGCCATGTTAAATTGCCCCTTAGTGGCCCAAGGTATGTAAATGAGGGTGATTAGCAAAGTAAGCACGTGGGTCACACAGATAGGTCCCCAAGTAAGATGCTCTGTTGGAGGCGATTTGATGCAGACGTGATGGGCCAATGGTCCCCTTCTGTGCTGTAGAGTTCCGTTAAATATTTCATTAATTTCCTCCTACCCTGGCATACAATTGCCAGGCTAACTTTCCAAATTTGGGTTACAGTTTATTTTAAATTAAGGGAATATTGCAATAAGTTTCATTTAGTACATCTAGGATATTTGCTTAATGCATCTTCCAATACCAAATCCACATGATGCCAATCTCTGGTGAAATTGGAGGCTGGGCTTTTTGATTCTTCAACTAAGGTGCCTATTTTTTTTAAACTTTACTTTTGTGTCAGGCATCATCTGTCAGTCACTTTCCACAGATGGTCTCTTCGGGTGATTCCGCATATTAAAAATGTTTTTCTTGGCTTCTCAGCCTTTTGGCTAAGATCAAGTGTAGTATCAACATGCTGTGCTTGGCTGAAGTTATTAGGTTACATTTCAGCTTCATTTGAAGTAATTTTTAAAAGCAGCTTGATGCAAATGAGATCAAGCCTTGGAGGAGGAGCAATACCTACTCCAATCAGCTTGAATCATGTAGATCAAGCCCAAGACAGGAGGTGGGAGCCCGGTCTTGTCAGCTTGGATCGGGAATGTCTCAACTTGTTGAGACTCTGAATTGGACTTGATTTGATTGAATTGGAATTTTAAAAAATGTTAAACACTTGCCTGTGCCTCCCTTAAATAATTGAAGTGCATAGATCTGACCAGTTGGTTTTTCTGGCTTTCTTATCGTGGGAGGAAGATAAACAAGACCTCTTAAATACTCGCTCGTTCTCTCTCCTCAACCTTGATTTGAAAGTTGGCCACAAAACTTCTAATAAACCAGAAAACTACATCCCACCCTGCAGAAAACCTTCTCAGTAACACAAATGCATCATCACTACAGTTCCCTACTATTTTCTTGTCCCTTCTCCTAGCCCACCACGCTGGGACCACAGAAGTCCTGCCCCTTGAAGTCAAAATCTGAGTCTATTTTGGCCCATGGTCTCCAACAACACAGAGTTGATCTTTGATTGTCCTTTTGTAAAAAGTGGATTTTGTTCCTTTTTAATTTGAACATTGCACACTATTACAATCAGACATGATCTTTGGTACCTGAAAAGCAATTCAATCTCAATTTAAAGGAATTAGTACTTATTATAGTTTAATAGTCTCAATTTTCCCCTTGCAACAAACATTTCACAGCATAATGTCTCTATTCAGCAAAACAGCTGCTTGAACCATATTATTGACTAATTCAACTGCAACTGAAGGTAGGAACCAGTTTACAATTTAGGAAATCACCAAATTAAAGCTTAATAGATACTAGTTAAATCAACACCTACCTCTTCTAACTGCAATGCATGAAATTTAAATTTCATTTGCAAACTCTGGCTCATTACTCTACACGAAAGGTACAGGGTATCGCACGGTAGGTTGCTGCATAAGGTTAAATCTCGGATCCAGGGTGAGGTAGCCAATTGGATACAAAATTGGCTTGACAACAGAAGACAGGGGGTGGTTGCAGGGGATTGCTTTTCAAATTTAGAGGTCTGTGAGCAACGGTATACCTCAGGGATCAGTGCTGGGTCCGTTGTTATTTGTCATTTATGCTAATAATTTGAATGAGAATTTAGGAGGCATGGTTAGTAAGTTTGCAGATGACACCAAGCTTGGTGACATAGTGGAGAGTGAAGATGATTATCTAGGATTGCAACAGGATCTTGACCAATTGGGCCAGTGGACAGATGAAGCTTAACTTAGATAAATGCAAGGAGATATATTTTGGTAGATCGAACCAAGGCAGGACTTACTCAGTTAAATGGTAGGGCACTGGGGAGAATTATGGAACAAAAGAGATAGGTTCATAGCTCCTTGAAAGTGGAGTCACAGATGGACAGAGTGGTTAAGGCAGCATTTTGGCATGCTTGGTTTCATTGGTCAGAACATGGAATACAGGTGTTGGGGACATCTTGTTGAAATTGTTCAAGACATTGGGAAGACCACACTTGAAAATACTGTGTACGTTATTTTTGAAAGAATATTATTAAATTAGAAAGACTGCCGAAAAGAGTTACTAGGATGCTATCAGGACTTGATGGTTCAAGTTATAAAGGAGAGGTGGAGTGAAGCCTTTTTCACTAGACCGTAGGAGGCTTAGGGGTGATCTTAGCAGTCTATAAAATAATGAGGGGCATAGATAAGGTAGATAGTCAACATCTTTTCCCAAAGGTAGGGGAATCTAAAACTAGAGGCCATTAAGTTGAGAGTGCAGAGATACAAAAGAGTCCAGAGGGGCAATTTTTTTCAAGACGGTGACGAGTGTACAGAAAGAGCTGCCAGAAGTAGTAATAGAAGCCAGTTCAATTTTGACTTTTAAAAAGGATTTCATGGGTAAAATGGGAATCGATGGACATGGATCAAACACGAGCAATTGGTAATAGCTTAGTGGTAAAAACTGGGTGGCACGGACAAGTTGGGCTAAAGGGCCTGTTTCCATGCTGTAAACCTCTATGACACTATAACAAAGATAATTTGCACATCTGTATGTACATGGTTAGATTAACCTGACCCTACTGAAATTAAAAACCATGATGGAAATAATTCAGATTGCAGTACTCTAAATGACGAAAAACAAAATTTCTATACAAGTTTCCAATGCTGAACAGCAGAATATCTCGACATTTTAAGTTAGTTTTAATTGAACAAAAATGGTTGAGGGATTAAATTAGGCCTGCCTCACCACGACCCAAAACACAAGTTCTGTCATCTTGTCTTACCTATCCTCGATTGCCATTCCCTCACTACTGACGGGAGTGTCTGAAGCTACCTCGGTGCTAAGCTCAGAAACTCTTTCACCCTCACCATCCCACTCTCACGAAACCTTCCATTCCGAGGCAATCTGAAAGCCTATATCTCCTACACCAAAATTTTGTGTGGTTTGGTGTCAAACTGTGTTTGAAGTACCTTGGCGTATTTAAAGACATTCTATGAATGCACATAACAGTTGCTGCAACTGGTAACTATGGTAATACACCATTCATCCAAGATGTGCTATATTAAAATTTAGAGCAAATTTCAAATCTCTCGAAAAACTGGTCAGGCAACTGACAACAACAGAATGAAGAAAATGTGGTCACACCTAGTTCACCATTCAATTTGACTGGGTTGACTTAATTAAATAGATGAGCTCATAGTTTCATTAACCCCAAAAAACTGAGTAACCTGCACATTGCAAGAGAGGAAAATAAAGTCAATTAAAACCTGCACCAAATACTGCAGATGCTGGAAGTCAGATATAAAAACAAAGTGCTGAAAACACAGCAGTTCAGGTAGCAACTATAGAGAGAGAAACAGATTTAATGGCTGAACAAAGCAGGGGGCGGGGAGAGGAGGAGCTGGTGTGAGTCCTCCCCAACCCCCCAAATAAAAAGCTGACACCAAGTTAACCCATGGCAGCCCATCCTGAAGCCATAATGCGCTGTGGGCAGGCTCAACAAGGGCCAAGTGGGACTTGTGCCCTTCACTGGCTCTAGAAGGCAGGGTTGTGTCCCCGATCTAATTGACAATGCCAGTCTCAGTAGTATTATGACTGCATTAATTGCTGCTGGAGGCCTCAACCGAGATCTTGGGTTCATGTCACATTATCTGTAACCCCCACAACTTGCCTGGGCTTGCAAAATCTCACTAACAGTCCTGGCTGAAGACAATACACATCTCTTTAACCTGTGCTTAACGCTCTCTCCACTCACATTGCCTGTACCTTGAGACTTGATTACCTGTAAAGACTCGCATTCCAACCATTATCTTGTAAATTCAGTTTGTGTCTACATATGCCCTGTTTGTGAACATCAGTCCTCACGCAGCTGATGAAGGGGCAGTGCTCCGAAAGCTAGTGGCTCGTGCTACCAAATAAATCTGTTGGACTTTAACCTGTTGTGAGACTTCTTACTGTGCTTACCACAGTCCAACGCCAGCATCTCCACATCATTAATAACTGCTGCCAGCATTGCACTGAGGAAGGCTGTCTATGGAAGCCATCAGTAGTGTCCTGAGCAGGGAGGATTTCAGTTGGTTGGGAGAGGGTAGGAAAATAAAGGGGGGGGGGGGGGGGGGTCCTTAGATTTAAGCCTCAAGCTTTAGAAAGGCAACAGTTCAGTGACACTGAAGCAAACAAAGCTTTAATTCTGAACTATTATAAAATGCTAATAAACATCTTTAATGGCCCCAGAATGGAAGGGCAGGTAAGCAAAATATATCAAATAAAAAATGTTACATATAAAATATATAAAAATACACACACTAGTGGGGGTGATGGCCTAGTGGTATTAATCACCAGACTATTAATCCAGAAACTCAACTAATGTTCTGGGGATCTAGGTTTGAATCCTGCCATGGCAGATGGTGACGTTGGAATTCAAAATAAAAAAAATTTGGAACTAAGGATCTACTGGTGACTGTGAAACCATTGTCGATTGTTGGAAAAACCCATTTGGTTCACCAATGTCCTTTAGGGAAGGAAATCTGCTGTCCTTACCCATTGAAGCCTACATATGACTCCAGAACCACAGCAATGTGGTTGACTCTTAACTGCCCTTGGGTAACTAGAGATGGGCAATAAATGCTGGCTCAGCCAGCGACGCCCATGTCCCACGAATGAATAAAACACATAATTACTCTTGCCTCAGAAATCAAAAAGTTCCCACTTCTTGGACCTGAGCACAAACCTAGGTTGTTAATGCTTCATTGGAGTTGAGGGAATGTCACAATGTCAAGGCGCCTGGGGCGTCGGTTGAGTCATTAAATGGAGACCCATTCAAAGTGCATACAAAATATTGGTGAACACTTAATATTTATCCCTCACACATTAAAAACACATGACACAATCGTTGTCAAATTGCTGATTGTCAAGTATTGCTAGATGGCAACCAACTTGCACATTTACTCAACACGACACTTCACTGGCTGCTAAAGTGCTTTGGGATCTACTAAAAGGCAATTTGGAAATGCACATGTTTCTTCTGAGCAGTTTTGGCTAATGAGAGCAGAACCCAACAAACAGCAGTTATATCCATTCGGGTTTCTTCTTTATTCTTTCATGGGATGTGGACATTGCTGTCATGGCCAGCATCTGTTGCCCATCACAACAGAAACAGAAAATGCTGGAAAATTTCAGCAGATCTGACAGCATCTGTGGAGAGAGAATAGAGCCAACGACAGAGATTGGATAATCCTTTCTGAAAGGTGGGTCATCCAGACTTGAAACCTTAGCTGTTGTCTCTCCATAGATCCTGTCAGACCTGCTGAGGTCTTCCAGTATTTTCTGTTTTAGATTCCAGCAGTATTTTGCTTTTATATTATTATTTGTCTAATGGGATGCTGGCCTTCATAGCGAGGGGGATTGAATATAAAAGTAGGGAGGTCTTGCTGCAGCTGTACAGGGCATTGGTGAGGCCGCAGCTGGAGTACTGTGAGCAGTTTTGGTCGCCGCACTTACACAAGGATATTTTGGCCTTGGAGGGAGTGCAGAGGAGGTTTACTAGGCTGATACCGGAGTTGAGGGGGTTGGGCTATGAGGAGAGGCTGAATAAACTAGGCTTGTACTCGTTAGAGTTTAGAAGAATGAGAGGAGATCTCATTGAGACATATAAGATGATGAATGGGAGGGATAGGGTAGAGGTGGAGAGACTCTTCCCGCTCAGAAAGGACAGTAGGACTAGGGGGCACAGCCTCAAGATAAAGGGGGGGGGTTTAGAACGGAGTTGAGGAGGAGCTTCTTCACTCAAAGGGTGGAGAATCTCTGGAATTCTCTGCCCGTTGAAGTGGTGGAGGCTGCCTCGCTAAATATTTTTAAGACGCGGGTTGATGGGTTTTTGATAAGCGAGGGGATTAAGGGTTATGGGGAGAGGGCGGGAATGTAGAACTGAGCCACGACAGATCAGCCATGATCTTATTGAATAGTGGGGCAGGCTCAAAGGGCTAGATGGCCTACTCCTGCTCCTATTTCTTATGTTCTTATGTTATGTTCTTATCCCTAGTTAGTAGGCCATTTCAAAGGGTAGTTAAGAGTCAACCACATTGCAGTGATCTGGTCTTGCAGACCTAATGTCCCATTAACCAGAAGGGCTTTGATTGTTTTTGGTTCTGGTACTGAAACTAGTTTTTAAATTCCAGATTTTATTAATTGAATTTAAATTCTATCAACCATGGTGGGATTTGATGCTATGTCCTCAGAGCAATGACCCAGATCTTTGGATTACTAGTTTAGTGACATTACTATAATACCACAGTCTCCCAGACCTTGTAGGAATAGCTAAGCCAGTTAGCTATGCCCACACAAAAGGAGCAAGTACATAACTAATCATAGAGACTTCAATACTTAATTTCTGGCTGCTGACACTCGGTATAATTGAACTACAGTTGTGTAATCCAACGACATTTTTAAACAATTCACAATCCTTGTATGCAACAAATACTGGTGAGGATTGTGAAATATGGAATTAATCTTCTGCTTAAATGATGGGGTGTTTGAATGATAAAATTTCACGTACTTCATAAAGGAATGGAGAGAGTGCTTAAATTTCTCTTAGGTGGGGCACGTCACTGAATGTGGAAAAGATAAACAGTGTTTTAATGTAATTCTTCAGCAGAACTCCTGAATTATGAACCTGACTGCTCTTTCCACAAGTGGAATAACCTGCAGTTTTTCTCCAATATTTTCAGCTCCAGATTTCCATGTTTTCTTCAAATTAGGAAGGTCACAAAACAAGATCCTGGACCTATCTTCCAATCAGCATCACTGAATTGAGGGTGGTAACCAGGTTACAGAATCACAAAATTGTTCCAGCATAAGAAGTGGCCATTCAGCCCACCCTGTCTGTGCCAGCTCTCCAAACAACTTGATGCTGTTCCCCTACCCTCTCCCTGCAACCTTGCTTTTTGGAAAATAATCTGCAACTCATCTTAAATGCCTCCACGGATCCTCATGAAACATATTTCAAGTCCAAGGAAAGCAGTCCTAACTTCTCCAATTTATCTCCATAACTGAAGTTCGTCATTCCTGGAACTATTCGTGTGAATCTTTCCTGCACGCCCTCTTCTGCCTTCACAACCTTCCTAATTAGTGATGCCCAGAATTGGACATAATACTCCAGTTGAGGTAGAACTAGTGTCCCATGCAAGTTCAACATAACCTTCTTGCTCTTGTACTCCATGCCTCTTCTCTCAACCTGTCCCACCACCTTCAATGATTTATGCACATATATGCCCAGGTAGCTCTGCTCCCGCACCCCCTCAAGTTGTACCCTTTATGGTCTCTCCATGTTCTTCCTACTAAATTTAATCCCTTGACATTTCTTGTCAAACTTATCTGCTATCTGCCTGTCCATGTCCCCCTGAAGTTCAACACCATCATTACCTTTCTTACAGTTCAGTGCTTCTGCCAATTTTGAAATTATGCCCTGTATATCAAGGTACATATTAACATGAGGAAAATCAAGGTTTCACTATGCACTCTCTTCCAGCCCAAAAAAATACCCATTAGCCATTATTCTGTTTCATGTCACTCAGCCAATTTGTATCCATGTCGATGCTCTCCTATTCCTGAGCTAGAACTTTGTTCATAAGTCCATCATGGGCACTATATCAAATGTCTTCTCTAAGTCATCAAACCTCTGTTGCCTCTCAAAAAATTCAAAGTTAAAATACAATGACCCACAACAAATCCATGTTGGCTAGACATGAAGCCAACACAGACTGGAAAATCTGAATTCTGGCCTCAGCTGAATTTAGGGTTTGTGCACTTGTATATTAACTATTCTCTTGTCAGGTAGCCTCCTGCTCTCCTTCAAATTTGTTGCCATCACCATGCCGTCTCCACCCCCCGGCCCCACACCAAACTTAAAACAAAACCAATCCTTGACCCTCCCCCCACCTCTGCATGCTATCATCCCACCTCCAATCTTCCTTTCCTCACCAAGGCCTTGAATGTGTTGTCTCCAAAATTCATTATCTTTGAATCTCCCCACACAGATTTTTGCCAGTCACCCTACTGAAATAAATCTCAAAGTCATGATGACCCCTGTGACTTTGACAAAGGTAAGCTTTCCCCCCCTCCTCCTGCCTACAGTCTTTGACATGGTTGACTACACCATCCTCCTCCAATATCACCAACTGGGAGAAAAGTGCGTTCACCTGTAACTATTCTTTATCTAACTGTATTCAGAGAATCACTCCCAGTGGCTTCTCCTTCTGTTCCCGCATGGATTCTAGGGGGAAATCTATCCTCAGACCCTTCCCATTTCTCACCTGCATGCTGCCTCTCGGTGATGTCATCTAAAAGATGAGTTTATGTCCATGCGTAAACCAAAGATGTTCAGTTCTACATCACACCACTTCAAATGATTGCCAAATCATCAAAATTGCTTTTCTCACATCCAGCACTGGGTGAGCAGAAACTTCCTCAGACTAAATACTGGGCAGACGGAAGAGACTGTTTTAAACCCTGCTCCAAACTCTGTTCCCCAACTACAGGCTCTAGCCCTTTCTCTAACAGCAATTAACCCAGGCAAACTTGGGGACATTTTTGATCCCAAGGTGAGTTTCCAATCACAGATTTTCTCAGACATCTATTTCAACCTCCATAACATTGCCCAACATTCCTCCATATCTAAAGACTCCGTGTTACGTATAGATTTGCCTACAATCATGTTAGTATTCCACATTCTATTCTCTTAAAAAGGGAGGTCATTCAAAGTTCTATGTCCTAACTCTCATTCCTCCATTACCACTTGCTGATCTACAACAGCTCCCAGTCAAGCAATATCTTGACTTTAAAATACTCAGGTTTGTTTTCAAATCCCTCATGGCCTCACCCCTTCCCATTTTTGCAACTTCATAGAACTCCTACAGTACAGAAGGCGGCCATTCAACTCATTGATCTGCATCAACGACAATCACATCTAGGCCTATTCATGTAACACCACACATTTACCCTGCTAATCCTCCCAACACTAGGGTCAATTTAGCACGGTCAATCAACCTAGCCCGCACATCTTTGGACTGTGGAAGGAAAGCGGAGCACCCGGAGAAAATCCAAGCAGACAGAGAGACTATGCAAATTTTGAAGACAGTGACTCAAACTGGGAATTGAGCCTGGGTCTCTGGCACCGTGAGGCAGCAGTGTTAACCGCTGTGTTACTGTACTGCCCCACCTCAGCTATTTGCAGCCACTGAATTTCAGCTTCAAACATCCCAATTGTAATTATTCCACCATCTTCCCCAACACCCAATCTCATTTTAACCAAAAGAGAAAATGCTGGAAAATCTCAGCAAGTCTGGCAGCATCTGCAAGGAGAAAAAAAAAGAGCTGACATTTTGAGTCCAGATGATCCTTTGTCAAAGCTAAAAGGCATAGAAAGTGGGAAATATTTATACTATAGGGTGAGGGAATGAAAGATGAGTCATAGCCACAGAAACAAGGGGAAAAGTTGCTAATGACAGTCCATAGACAGGATAATGTGAATGGCCAAATGACCGAGAAACTGAAATCAGAGGATAAACTGACAGATAATGATGTGGGGGGGAGGGGCGAATGGATGGGAGAGGGGGTAAAATGGGGAGAGGGAAAGGGGGAGAAAAGGTAAAGAGAGGGGGGATAAAATAGGGGGGATAAAATAGGGGGAAAAAATAAAGACAAACAATAGAGAACAGTTCAAAACCAAATAAAATGAAAACAAGGAGGTTGAAGTGGGGTAGAGTTAATTATCTGAAGTTGTTGAATTCGATGTTGAGTTCGGAAGGCTGTAAAAAGTGCCTCGCCGGAAGATGAGATGCTGTTCTTCCAGTTTGTGTTGAGCTTCACAGGAACATTGCAGCAGGCCAAGGACAGACATGTGGGCAGGGGAGCAGGATCGTATACAAGCAATAGGAATGCCAGGGTCCTGACTGCACACAGGCCGGAAGTGCTCAGCAAAGTAAATCACCCAGTCTATGCTTGGTCTTTCCTATATACAGAAGACCACATTGGGAGCAGCAAATGCAATAGACTAAATTGAAAGAGGTGCAAATGAAACACTGCTTAATCTGGAATGAATGTTTTGGATCTTGGACAGTAAGCATGGAAAAGGTAAGGGACAGGTATTACACCTTCTGCGATTGCATGGGAAGGTGACTTGAGTGATGGGAGAGGTGTTGGGTATAGTGGAGGAATGAACTAGGTTATCCCGGAGGGAACAGTCTCTGCAGAATGCTGCTAGAGGGAGTGAAGGGAAGATGTATTTGGTGGTGGCATCAGGCTGGAGTTGATGCAGAGGATTATGCTTTGCATGTGGAAGCTGGTGGGGTGAAATGTGAGAACAAGGGGCATTCTATCCTTGTTCTGGGAGGAAGGAGAGGGGTAAGGGTCATGGCACAGGAGATGGGCAGCACGCTATTGAGGGCCCTGTTGATAACTGTAGACGGGAAACTACGGTTGAGGAAAAAAAAGAGCACATATTAGAAGCATCACTTTGGAAAGTGGCATCAGCAGTATCTTTTCAGGCATTCCTGGGAGAGAAGTGGCAGCAAGTTGAACATTGGATAAGACCAAATTACTGCAGATCTGGAGTCTGGAGCCAAAAGAGAAAATGCTGAAAAGTCTCAGCAGGTCTGGCAACAAATTGTCTATGCCTTTTAGCTTTGGCAAAGGGTCCCCTGGACTCGAAACGTCAGCTCTTTTCTTCCCTTACAGATGCTGCCATGCCTGCTGAAACTTCCCAACATTTTCTCTTTTGGTTTCAGATTTCAGCATCTGCACTAATTTACTTTTATCCTCCATTTCACTTTCCTACTTTAAGGCACCCAATTAAACGTATTACTTTAACCAGTTTTTGATCTTCTGATCTAATACTTGCATATATGCCTCAGTGGCCATTTGAAAAAAAAGCCTGAGGAGCACCTGGGGATATTACATTTATATGGTGCCTTTAGCCTAATAAAAGTTGTGGTAGCTCCAAGTCAAATTGTAGCTGGATTGCTGCCTTATTAAAATTGCTTGTTTGGTGTGCTAATTCTTTTCGCATCTTTTGGTACTTTATTCCTAATCAAAAAAGCCAATCAAGTCCAAAGTTCTTACATAAGGGACAAACTTGATCCAATTGTTACATCCATTGTGGTGGTAACTCAGCAAACCATTCAGGAAATAAACAGAGCACCTTAAATATCTGAGAGCACCTACACATTAAAGAAGCAGTGAGTGAGCCAACAAAAAGCTAATTGAAGCTATGAAAATATGTTGGCAATTCAGAAGGACAATATTGCACTGGTAACTTCTTTTCTCTCTTCCAGGTAAACAAAATTGTATCTGGAGGTATATTCATACACTGAGCAATTTACAAAAAGTCTTTAGGACTTTGCGCCACAGCTGCTATGCTGAACTACCTACATCCAAGTTAAAAAGTCACATTTTATGAATAATTTACGCTTGTATAATGAGCACCCCAAGGCACTTCAGATAGACACATGGAAAACTGCCACAAGACTAGGTAGAGAGGTTATAAGCTAGTTCGGGTGGGTGAAAGCTTGGGATTCTATAGCATAGGGCCAAAGTAACAGATAGCTTTGGTATCTATGTTGGCAGTGTAAAAGGAAGAGAGGTGGGATCCACAATAAAAAAAGGCAAATCAGGAGATTTGGAAGAGAACTGACTGGAAGGAATTTCAGAGATAAGATACGGCAAAGCCAGAAGTGGGTTTTAAGAGATTTAAATTTGAAGTGTTCAAAAAATTGTGTGCGCACGCATGGTGGGAATAACCAATGCAAACAAGCAAAGATGTGCCTGAGCCACGATTTGGAACGGGTATATTGTAATCACAATGCAGTAACAACTTGAAAATCATCACTTGCAAAAAAAAAGGTCAACAGGGTTCTTCTCCAGTTTTAACACATGCAAGAGAGTAGTGACTTTTACATGTTTGCTTTGCACGAACCTCCTCACAGTCAAGGAACACAAACAAGGAATAAAATTGCCTTTGTGTAGTACTATTCACAGCCAATAAATCATTTAATAGGAAAACACAATTGCTGTTTTACACAAACCCAAGGTCCCATAAAGAAGCATAAACTGTTAATGTTTTTGGTGGTATTGGTGACATTGATATTCACCCGACCTGGCAGATAGCGTTAATCAGTTGATTGAATTAATAAATCACGAGATTAGTATCACATTTTTGATAGGTGGCAATGAAAAGTGTTAATGTCATTTTGTTAAATTATGCACTCAACGTCAAAGCACATCAACCTCTTCATGGTAAAAGCAAAATACTGCAGATGCTGTAATCTGAAACAAAAACAGAAAATGCTGGAAATCTCAACAGATGTGACAGCATCTGTGGGCAGACAATAAAGCCAATTTTGCAAGTCTAGATGACCCTCCGTCAGACTTGATGAAGGGTCATCCAGATTCAAAACACTAGCTCCATTCTCTCCCCACAGTTGCTGTCATGTCTGCTGAGGTTTTCCAGCATTTTCTGTTTTTGTTCCACCTCGTCATGCACACTCAGATAATGACGGACTTAGTAACTCTTGCCCAAATACTAAGAGAAGACTGCTAATGGAATACTGGAGATAAAAAAGGGGGAGATTCTCTCAGTGCTGGAATATAGATGTCACTCAAAGTAAAGGCTCCCAGTGTCAGAGCTATCCCTCAGGAATTTGAATCTGCAACAATGAGGACAGTGAGTTACCTTAAAGAAACTGTCGAGTAAAGGCAATAACAAAAACATGTTTGTCCAATCTTAGTTAATTAATTTGGCATCACAACATTTAATTAATTGGTGGCATTGCAACCACTCTCTCAAACTGCCATGATATACATTGACAACGGCAAGTTGATGATGCTTTGAGGTAACATATAAAAGCAATGAAGTTATGCAAACTTTTTAGAACTCCTGCCATCACATTTAGGATGTTGAAACTTTGGAGAGGATAGAGTGGAGCTAACTAACAGCTCTTTTAAAGCGCCAGCACTGACGCGATAAAGCACAGAGATGGTCAAGTTGTATAGGTTCAGTAACATTACCCAGACTATTGAAACCTAATATTGCAGCTTCCAGTAAGTGCACCTCCAGCAGAGTTCCTTCACACTATGCCACTTCAAACAATAGCTAAAGCTTTCAAAATTGCAGCTTGGAGATAAACCATTCGCAGAGCAGCGTATACTTGCAATTCCTATGGCTCACTTAATCCTGGGGACATTCCAAATTAACTGCATATGGTACAGTGAATGAAAAAAAAGACAGAACAGGTTGGACTGGTCTTCTCTTGTGGAATTTCCTTGTTTGAACACAACATTCTGTAGCAACGAGTGTCAATTTAGACAGGATCATTTGTTTAGCAGCCACTGACTGGTCTGCTCTGAACAATTCAAAATGTTTCACCTAAAAATTTCAATTCTTATAATTCAAATTCAGAAATAAAAGGACAAAAGTGGGAACAAGCTGCTAAAGAAGAAGTGAGTAACCTGAATTGAGTAAACTTTAAATTGGAAGTTCAGGAAAGGACTAATCTGCACCATACCTCAGCTCCTTAGGAGTTGATGCTATTAACACAAACCTATTAATCTCAGCCATAAAAATATCAGTTGATCCAGGAGCACAGCCATTAGATTTGTCAGGAAGAGTTTCGGAATGTCACCATTTTTGTGAAAAACTGCTCTTTGGTTTGGCCTATGTCCCCTTTAAGGTAGGGATCAATATTTTCAATGATCGTATCAAATTTCTATCATTTTAAACACAAAAAAAAGACTGAGGTTACGTACCAACTGACTCGAGAACAGCTTCTTCCCTGCTGCCATCACTTTTGAATGGATCTACCTTGCACTAAGTTGATCTTTCTCTACGTCCTAGCTATGACTATAACACTACATTCTGCACTCGCTCCTTTCCTTATCTATGAACAGTATGCTATGTCTGTATAATGTGCAAGAAACAATGCTTTTCACTTTACACTAATACATGTGACAATAATAAATCAAGTTAATTCAATTAGATAACCTCTCAAATTTCTAAACTCAAGGGAAAGAAGTCATGTTTTTTCAATTTATCCTCATGTTTAATCCTTTATACGTCACATCTTCTTCAAAGTCAATACATCTCCTGTCATTCAGTGTACAAAACTGAACAAAATATTCCAGTCAGGTTCTGAGCGGGGCTCTGTACAAGTGGAACAAAAACTTGCTCAGATTTTGCACTCCAATCTGGGGCCATAAAGGTCAGAATTGTATTAATGTTTTGTATCTGTAAACAGTTTTTTTAGTTGAGTAACAGAGGCAAGTAGGGAATACATGTCCAATATGAAAGCAAAAACTTCTGTTGGTTAATCACCAAATGCATTATTTTAGTCTCTACAGGATATTATTACAATGATGTAGCCACTAATTCTGCAATCTCTATTTGACAGGAAACATTGTGTCACCACCCATCATCCCCTCCCATCCATCCAGCTGAATCTGTTCTTGCATTAAATTACCTTTACCTCTACCATATAAAAGGTGTTGCTATGGGAACCCATTTGGGCCTTAGCTTGCCTGAATGCGTATGGAATATTCCTTGTTTCAAGTCCTAAGCTAAAGAAGAAGTGAGTAACCTGAATTGAGTAAACTGAATTGAGTAACCTCCCTCACCAAGTCTGTATCTGTAATTTCCTCAATCTTGAGCTGGATCATACCAATTGCAACCCTCTGTCCTCTTTACATACTCTGTCTCTTCCCTTCCTCAATTTCACTTCTGGGGATAAACTATCTGAATTATATAGATTATTTCACTTGCTTCCTGGGAGGATTCCATTCCATTCTCTGGTTTCTCAGTTGCATTTCAACCAATACCCTTTCCCATTCCACCAGGACCATAAATGGGCTTTCCCTTGTCCTCACCTGCTATCAACTTTCACAGATCATCACCTGAAATATCCAACGTGGCATAATCATCAAACGACCAGCCTGTGCTTTACTCGCAGCTCAAAATACGGTTTTCTCCCCTTGAGGGAAAGGAACACAAACTGGATAATTGCTTTACGGAACATCTACATTCAGTCTGCAAGCATACACCAATTTCTGGCTGCTTGCAATTTTCATTCTCCTCCCCAGTCCCTCTTGGTCTTTGATTTCCTATACTGAAGTTTAAGGAGCAACACTTCGCATGGAATTTTCCAATCCAGTCCGTCACAGGAATTTTAGTGAGTAGGATAGACCACTCAAAGGTCTGTTGACTTTGGTGGGATTTTCCAGTCTTGGGGGAGTGCAGTCAGAAAATGCCGCCCTTCATCTTCTGATTTAGGCCTTTTAGGGCCATCCGGAAACAATATTGAGTGTAACCATTTTAGATCTTAACCTCGTCACCATTTTGTCAATGATGATTTTGCTTTTGCCTATATACACCTTCTCTTGACCTATTTCTTTTGTTTCTTTTCATCTTATTGCTACCTCCTTTTAGTTTGTAGGATCAATCCTACCTTCCACCCCATTGCAGACCTTCCCTTTTGTTCCATGCTCATTTTCTTTGTATTGCTTAAAACTTGTTATATCTTGAACTTCCATTCCTGAAGAATGATCCACTATTAGGTGCTGCCAGACCTGCACAATTCTTAGCATTTTCTGTTTTTATTTCCATTTTCCAGCATTTTCAGTACTTTTAAAATATATTGTGAGCCATTACCTGAGCCCCTTATTACTCTGTGTGCTAGATTAGAAATTTACTATTTTTTGGCAAACATTTGAACATATTCTATATAACGTAATACCTACCATTTTTACAAAGACACAATGCCATTATATGTACTGAATCAAGAGTTAAAGGGGCAACCAATTTTACAATAGAATTAAATTGTTGCGTGTAACACTGCAGCATATAAAACTATTCAGGAATCTCAGACCCAGAAAAATCAGTGACATGAACAGATAGGGCAAAGGTAAATCACTGTTGCATGTATTCTATAATTGCTTCATACAGGGTGGGGAGCTGCACCCTCAGGATTGCACCACCCCAACGCCAAACAACATTGATAAAGAAAACAATGCAATTTCCATTTTGCAGAAGGTGACACGTGTTGGCAGCAGAGTTTCATGACATAGCTCAGGCTTGGGTAAACAACAGTGGGAGTAAAAGTATGACAACTTAGCGGGTGGTTGCATAAACTGGAAATAGCCAAGCAACAAAGAATGGTTCTATTTATGTGCCATCACTTACTGATTTCGCTGTAAATGTGCTGCATTTGTAGGCAAGGTTGGCTGCAATCTTTAGGAACAGATGGGCAGATCGTGCAGAAGGTGCTAACAACATTTGTAAGACCACTGTAAAAAGTGTCTGAAATGTTTTCTTTACCGTATTGAAGCATCTCAGAAGAGCCTGAGCATTACTGCCTTTTATGTGATGGTCGTTTTGGATTTTTTGTAATGTTCTCAGATTTATGAGTAAAGTATATTTTGGGGGAAAAAGCTGTTAAAAACAGTTGAGAAGTGGCACCCAAACTCTGTGGGGAAAATTCCAGGTTTAAGTCCAACTGATTTATTTGATAGTAACTATCAAATTTCGACAGGCGAAGGGGCAAACCCCGAAAGCTTGCGAGTTTACTATCAAATAAAATCGGTTGGACTTAAACCTGGTGTTGTCAGACTTCTTACTGTGTTTACCCCAGTCCAATGGCGGCATCTCCACTTCGGGAAAATTAGAGTCATGGCTCCAATCCCAGACTTTGTGAACACCATTTCCTCTGACCCTTTACAATGTGACAAATTTTGGCATAGCTTCCTTTGACTGATTGCTGCATGGTGCATTGAAATCATACAAATCTATTATTTAGGAATACATTTTGAAAAGTATCCCGTTTTCTTCCCAAAATCCCCAAACCCAAGAAGTGGGTGATCTTGCTGCCCCAAGCAGCACACAGACATTGGAACCTACAATGACCCAGGTGAAGCTTGAATTCAGAGTGAAGAAGCGGCTGGGATAGAAGCGAAGGCCAGAAAGATGTTTTGATTTATTATTGTCACATCTATCAGTGAAAAGTAATGTTTCTTGTGCACTATACAGACAAAACATACCGTTCATAGAGAAGGAAACGAGAGAATACAGAATGTAGTGTTACAGTCATAGCTAGGGTGTAGAGAAAGATCAACTTAATGCAAGGTAAGTCAATTCAAAAGTCTGTCAAGCAGGAGGGAAGCTGTTCGAGTCAGCTGGTACGTGACCTCAGACTTTAGTATCTTTTCCCTGACAGAAGGTGAGAGAGAAAATGTCCAGACGCGTGGGGTTCTTAATTGTGCTAGCTGCTTTGCCAAGGCAGCAGGAAGCGTAGACAGGGTCAAAGGTGTGTGAGATAATTGGGCGACATTCACGGCCTTTTGTAGTTTCTTGTGGTCTTGGGTAAAGTGGTGACAGTTGTAGCCGACATGCCAAATTTCCTTAGCCTTCTGAGGAAGTAGAGATGTTGGTGGGCTTTCTTAACTATAGTGTCAGCATGGGAGGACCAGGATAGGTTGTTGGCGATTGGGACACCTAAAAACTTGAAGCTCTCGACTCTTTCTAATCTCTTTTGTTTCGTCAATATTGAGGGAGAGATTGTTGTCACTGCACCAGTTCACCAGATTCTCTATCTCATTCCTGTACTCTGTGCTTTTGGCAAATTGGATGAACTGTCTTGCTGAGCATACAATTTGAATCCTACAGTTTGTTGATTTCACTTGTGGCAAGGTTGCAAATGCTGGCATGAGGTAGAGAGGGTAGGCAGTGTCAACTGATTAGTACACATCACATTCCTGGGGGCTACAATGGGGCTGCTGCTATAACAACCACAGAGGACAGTAGCTGAAAGATGTCATTAATGAAACGGCATTTGGCTCCATTCCACCTGCCTACCAGCTCCCTCTGTGTACCTCTTCCTTTTGGACTGGGTTTTTTTTTGGGGGGGGGGGGGGGGGGAGGGGGAGTAATAAAAGGATTGATGCTTGCACACATTTCTTCCCCCCGCAGCACTCCCATCCACGATTGGCAAAGTTGTCACCCCACTCCTGATGGCCAAGTGCATGCTACATTGAAGATTTCATGCATTTTGACTGGAATTCAATACATTGCTGCAATTAACTTGGACAGTTCATGCAAAAAAATGCTATTAAAGACTGTGCATGGAATCACCTGTACCACAATACTGGCATTCGCAGTTATGTGGGTTCTTGATGGGAGCATTTAGCTGGATAAGCCTGGCATCCTAATGACCGTCCATTTATTCAATGGGCTTTTCAAGTAGTAACCACATGGCAAGATGTTGTGCACCAAATCATTGCTGCTTCTAAAGAGAGCTATGAACTGAACAACTATGAACTGAACAGCATGACAATGTTTACATGGCCATTACTTACTTGCACACTAAATTCTTCCTTTGAATACAAGTATGGGGTTTACACACAGATTCTTACATTCATGATTTGGACAAAGGAATTAAATGCAATATCTCCAAATTTGTAGATGACATAAGGTGGAAAGCAGTGTATGCTGTGAGGAGGATATCAAGAGGTTGCAGGGTGACTTGGACAGGCTGGCTGAATGGGCAAATGCAATATAATGTGGATAAATGAGAGGTTATTCACTTTTATGGCAAAAGCAGGAAGGAAGATTAATAGTAGAAGTTTAGGAAAAGGTGAAGTGTAACATCACCTGGGTGTCATGGCAGAACATCTGCAAAGCTAAGGACAGTAAACTGCAATCTTACAACTGAGCACAGGCAAAAAACTCAGACTTCGCTCCGCAGCACGGCTTTTCAAATCCTGTAAATTCTGCTTTATTAAATGATGTTCAGTATCTGCAAACCTATTCAAGTGCAGGAGACGTGATAGCCATTAAGCTTGCTAGTATCTTAGCTACAAAAAAAAGTCTACACAAGCTCTTGGTGACAGGACGAAGCTGGCTTTGCCCAATTCTCAAACCACAATGAAAGTTAAACTTGCGAAGCATAGTTCCTCTGATAGCAGTCAGTATCCCATTATCAGATGGCACCATCTAAATCAGTTACACTTGCAATTCAGTCTTTCTCCTTGGAAGAGCGCAATTGTTGCAGGCTGCCATCCTGTCTTTGACAATAATTTACAGGTTCTCTTTGCTCCATCAATTTCACTCCAATCCCGAGGTTTAGATTTTTACCAAGGATATAACTGTGCAAGTGTTCTCCAGCATCTCAACCAGGTGGATATTATTCCTGAGTTTGCCTCAGCAGACTATTTTACCTTCAAGGGCTAGGGTGGACAGACACACACCATTCCCTTGCCTAGTCTCTTGCTCAAACACTTTTACTCAATCACCAGGTAAGTGATCAAATGCCATTGACCAATTCTTTCCACTCAATGTCTCAGTGATACAAAACTCGCTACTGCCATCTGAACCAAGGCAGGCCATCATGGCACAGATCAGAGATTGAAACTCTGATCTCTCTGGAGCACTTAACTGGACAGCTGACTAAGTCAACAGGAAACCTACACTTTAATATGGCAGGTGGACGTTTGTGGTACTGGGTCGAACTGACCGTGGTCTCAGAAACTGCAGACTTTGCTAAGTTTGGTGACAATACAGTTTTTATAGCTGACTTCAAATCCCAAAGCTTGGAGCCACACACTCAACTCAGATTCCTGTTGTCAGCCATTATTTAGTGATTCTCTCTTTGGTAGTGTACACTTGGCAGCGAAAAAGGACAGGATTGGTCTTGATAAAGGGTGTACCTTAATTACATGGCCCACTTTCACTTGTTCCTCCAACTTCAACCAAGTAGCCATTTCTCACATCAGCCTGAACAGAAATGTATGCATATTGAAGAAGATAGCATGATAAAAATATGGCACTGTCAACTTAGCGTAGCTACATAAGTGAAATGTACCAGTGCATGGACAAAGGATATATGGACTTAGGACAAAGAATGTATTGGACTCAACTTATGCCATCTACCCTCAAGGCATGTTAACTTCAATACAATAACTTGCAAGTTTTTTTAAAAAATAAAGTCAACGATTCTGATAATCTCTCAAAAAACAAGTATAGTGGGAAGGGATAGGAAGCAAACTGGTATAAAATGTGAAAATAGCTTCAAGATGTTGTCACCAACACACTTAGTTCAAAGCAAAAAATCCACAAGTGCTGTGCACAATCTGCAATTAGATTTAATTAGTCAGCTTAAGATGTGCTCAGTTGAACATGGCTCTAAATATTTGCTAGGGTAACTAAACACTTTTCCAATGCATACAGGCTAGGCAATTCTAACACCCCAGGCCAACACTACATCCAAAACAGTTCATGGCTGGTTCAATGGGTCAATTCCTAGATATGGGAATGCTGTGCACTGGGGATTTTTTTAAACTATTACTCCATTCTTAAAGTTACAAAGCCAATGTGCATAGCGGACAGGACAAGCCCTTAATCCAAAAGCCAAATTCAAATTGAATTCAATTCATGGTCCCCTCGAAAGAGGCATACAAGATCCAAGCTGACAAGAAATGGCACTGTGCCTGGTCTTGGACTTAGCCTGAAAGTGGAGAATATGAAATTCAAATCTGGATTTAAATCAATATTGCTTTATTATTCTAAAGTCATTCAAGGCAGCATTCTCCAAACACCAGATGGGAACAGTGACTGGGATAGCCCCAGTTGACAAAATTGCTTTCACAAAATTGTGATGCAAGGGAGTTGGCATGATCATATTTTCATTATATGTCCATATACCAGTTTTAAACTCTGGTTCATCTGATTAAATTATATTGATTAGCACATGCCGGTTCCCAATTTCAATTGTGCTAATCAGTCGGATGCAGAAACATTAAAGAGAGGACAATTTCCCTGTGCTAGGAGGAAAATCACAGCAGTTATTGGGAACAGAGCAAGTTTGGGCTGCAGTACCCTCCTTCATACCAAACTAATCTGCTGATGCTTAACAGTTATCTTTGCTGAAGAGGGGCTAGTTAGATGAGCTGAGCACGCTAGATTCTGGTCAGGCAAGAGATCATATTGTGTGCCAGTAGTTTGCAAATTTGAATAAAGGCATTGCATATTTACTTTTTTAAAAAAAATTGTATGCGCAATAATCCCTTCTATGGGCCCAAAAACCACATCCCAAAAGTAGTTACAATTTGTGTTTAGTTTGAGGAGGCCAACTACAATGAGTCAAATCACTAGAACAGCCATTGCCATGTCACAGGGCCTTTGGGTGATTGATAAAAATTGCATCAAATGAGCGGAGTGTTGTATTAACAACGTAAAGCTGCTTTACACTAATTTTCTGCTATGGGTGCCCCCTGCCTTCCAGTGCATGGATCTTACCCAGCTGGTACCAATTCAGTGAATCATGGCAGCATAAGCCGCAGCATCATGTCAATCTGCGCTCTCTGCAAGAGCACATCGGCTAGTTCTATGCCTCTATATCCTTCAGGTGCTTCAGCAAGCTCCCTTTTGAAATCACAACAGGATTTAAAAAAGCAGAAGGGTGAATACAACATATTTACAATGGGATGTAGTTCAGCAAACAAGGTCCACAAAGCCAACCTTGGCAAACCTGGCTATTCTATTATACAGAAAGTTGTTGATTCTACAAGACCTGCAGGGAGAACCAACAGCAGTAACACAACTGAAGTGACTTACAAAGCAATCATTCCAGACAGGGTTTGTCCCATTCTACAATGGCAATCAGTTTCAGAGTAAGAGTTTGCAGTGTTGGTGGGGTTGCATTGCCAAATCGTCACAATGATACTGAAATCAAGGGTTTGAAAATAAGGGCAGATATTTAAATGGCAGGTTCAGTTCAGTTTTTGATCAGTGGTAACCCTCCAGAATGTTGGTTGTGGAGGATTTAATAATGATGGCCATTGAATGTCAAGGAGAGCCTATGACTGCCTGCCTGCCTGGCAATGTCTTTCTCATACATTAAATCCTGTGTAGTAAAACTCATAGGATTGGCACCTTATTTTTTAGGTATGACACATTAAGGCGTGAAGTCTCAATACCAACAAACCCCACAAAGTGACAGCCTAAATATGTGCCAAAAGATTTAGAGGGGGATTTGAATCCACAATTTTCTCAAATGCTCCTTTTATTCCCTCATCACTGATTCAAGGTTGCCACATCTCCATGCATCTTTACTATAAAAGATTTGCAATCTTTCAAAACAATCACAACACTGAGATTTTATGCTTTTCATAATGTCGACCATGATTGAACAATATCACTGACTTTCGGTCATAACATCAAATACTTCAAAATCAAATGCGTGAGCAACCAGGTAAACTGCACTGACTAAAGTTTGTTCAGTTGATGCAGCACTGAAGTGGGCAAGGGGACCGAATGTACTATAGGTGGGCGACTTCAAGGCCCATCACCTAGAGTGACTCAGTAGCAGCACTGCTGATCAAGTCCAGAAGGAATGTCTATTAGGCTAGACCTACAGCAGATGGTAAGAGAACCACTGAGGCAAAAACTGACTTGGCCTAGCCTTCCATTCACCAACATACTTGTCTTGCATTTTTCAATGGCAGTATTGATCACCACAGTATCCTTGCAAAGATGAAGCCCAGTCCTTCACAGTGTCACGCATTATGACAGAAGGTGTTGTCAGTATCACTGTGTTAAATGAGATTCAAAAACAGTCTACTAGCTCAAAACTGGACATCCATGTGGCTCTGT
This sequence comes from Carcharhinus amblyrhynchos, assembly GCF_965287045.1. Classification (NCBI taxonomy): domain Eukaryota; kingdom Metazoa; phylum Chordata; class Chondrichthyes; order Carcharhiniformes; family Carcharhinidae; genus Carcharhinus; species Carcharhinus amblyrhynchos. Next base: position 50,341,492 of record NC_137327.1, read on the forward strand.
CACAATCTGGAAATATATTTTTCTATATAGCAAACTCCCTTCTGATATGAAAAGGGACCACGACCTAAAACATAGCTAGACCTTTCCACCCAAAACTTCTTCACAAGCCAAGTGGCCCATGCAAATGTCACAATGCTTAGCTCCTTATCCAATCTTTATTGCTCACTTTCCCACACAAATTGTAATTCTTAATAAGCAGTCCACAAATGTACAATCGTCATATCAGGACAAATTTGAAAGCATAAGATAAGAAATATGTTCCTGCATGGCATGAATCACCATCTTCACAATGACACTCCCAAAACCTGGTAGAAGACAATGTAAACAAAATAAATTGCTTAGATGTGACTCAAAAATGAGTTATGCTGTCACGAAATCATGTGCCCCATTCATCTACAGCAAAAAGCGTCCCACTCGAGGGATTCAGTTTCGCCCTTCTTCAGATGAGTAACAAGGAAGTAATGATTTCACAATCTAACATAAGTGAGAGAAATGCATTGCTTCATTAAGAGGCAAAGAACATTTCATGCAGCTTGACACAAAAGTAGTTAAACAGGTTCTTAACAACTTGGCAACTGACAGGAAGTGGCTTATCCTGACTAACAAAACATCCATTTTAAGTTAGTGACACCCAAGTGAGAAAAGACAGATATATGGGCAACTTCATAATGTTCATATTTCTTCCTTTAATCTTGGGAAACAAATCAATACTCTTCAGCTCCCACCAATTTCACTCAATCATCTTCCCTGGCTATCACCTGGGGTTGAACCAATGGACGACCTCGGCATCTCATTTAACCTCATACCTACTCCATTGAAATGAATGCCTACTTCCAGCTCTATAGCTTCAGCTTCCTATGTGTTCACATTACCAAACCATGATCTGTTGTGAATGAAATTGACTAGATTTCGTCTTCAGTTGTCTGTGCTGTTATAACGGGAGCCAAAATTGTTAAGTGAATCCAGATCCTTGTTTTTAAAAAGGATTTGATTTGTCACGTGTTAACAGTGAAAAGTATTGTTTCTTGCACGCTATACAGACAAAACATACTGTTCATAGAGAAGGAAATGAGAGTGTGCAGAATGTAGTATTACAGTCATAGCTGGGGTGTAGAGAAAGATCAACTTAATGCAAGGCAAGTCCATTCAAAAGTCTGACAGCAGCAGGGAAGAAAACAGGAAACAAACAAAAAAAGTGTCATAGTAAAGAATCAGCTATGCTCTAACAGAAATCAGGGACAATTTCTGTATCCACTTTCATTTTGTTTCGTCCATTTTCCCCTCCCTGAAGGTGTTGATTCCTTGCTGGGATCAGACTTTACACATGAAGTAGTGAAAGACAACTTGCCCCAGTCTCCAATATTAATCTGTTCATCTGACTTTCCCAGCAGGGGCATTATAATCAAGATTCTTCCAGTCCCAAGTGTCCACACAGAGGGTATTTTCCTTGAAGGTTTGATGGACAGCAAACAGAAATTTTGCCAAGTTTTCCCCTTCCAATCTCAACATATTGCCATACTTTGATAGCAGCCACAAATGCATAAGGCAACTTAGCACAGGTCAGAATGATACATAATGAGTGAGCAACATAAACTAACCACACAAGATTTGGATCAGTAGCACCAGTAACATCACTTTCAAGCTGATCAAATTTAGTTTTGAAAACCAGTGCAACAAGAAAGCTATCAAAAACGTTAATGGTTGGTCTTAAATCCACATAAGAAATGAACCAAACGGAAAATAAAAAGGTTTAGTCTTCAACAGAGAGAAAGCTTTGCCCAGGGAACTTAAACATGAATCTGAAAGTTTGCCTAGTCAATTGAATGAGTGAAAAGAAAAGAAGTGAATGGACAATTAGAATTTCTCATAATGTTTGTTAGGGGCATGTCATTTATAAACAGATATAAGAACAAAAAGTGTTGATATACTCAACAGATCAGAAATCATCTGTGAAGAGAATGAAACTCTAACTTGGAAGAGTAACCCTGATTTTCTCCAAGGACGCTGCCTTACCTGCTGAGTATTTCAAACATCATTAGCAGTTTGCATTTCATTAACCCTTTGTAAAGCTCTTCTTGCATTCCACTTTAAAAAAAGTCTGTACTAAACTGTAGAAGGCATTTAGCATATACCAGACCTCAGCAGTGAGAGCAATTAAAGATTACAATTTATGTAGCATATTTCACTTTGAGATATCCTAAAATGTTTTAGAGCCAATGAAGTATTTAAGTACATGAATTATCGCAATACAGAAAGCACAGCAGTCAATCTGCATGCCGTAAAGTCACACAAACAGCAATGAGACACATAAGCACATGATCTGTTTTAGGGATGTTGGCTTGAGGAATAAACATTGGCCAGGATAGCAGAGAATTTGCCAGCTCTTTTGTATCATGGGATGTCCGGACAGATGGAACCTTGATTTAGCACTTCATCTGAAATAGAACAAAGAACAAAGAACAACCCAGCACGGGAAACAGGCCCTTCGGCCCAACGAGCCCGCACCGCCGCATCACCCTACACCTATTCTACCCTGCATGTCTACGAATGGAACCCCTAACTTAGCCAGATTCAGGGGAGAATAGTGTCAATTTGGTAAAACCAATCAGCCTAAGAGCACATCTTTGGAGTGTGGGAGGAAACCGGAGCGCCCAGAGGAAACCCACGCAACCACAGGGAGAATGCACAAACTCCCACAGACACAGACCCAAATCCATGTATCTGCACAGCTAGCAGTGCTAGTCACCGAGCTGTTGCGGCGCCCGTCTACAGGTCCAGGATCAAGCACACACACCGACACGAAGTACTAGGCCACTCCCGGAACTTCCAAGAGCAGCCCACGCACGACCCACCGTGTGCATGCCCCTCGTTTGACACGAGGTGGACCTCCACCTGCGGAATAAAAAGACAAAAATGTTAAATCTTACAAGCCTGCCTTTCCGGTGTCTCCCGAGGTTCTAACCTTATTTAATAGCCCCTACCATAACCCTCCATCCTCGTTTCACTCATGTGTCTATCTAACTGAACTTTAAACGAGTCCAACATTCCTACCTCCACCACCCTACTCGGTAGCGCGTTCCATACCCCCACAACTCTCTGCTTAAAGAACCTTCCTCTCACTTCCAAATTATACCTCTCCCCCCTCACCCTTAAATATATCACTTCCCTAACAGTGCATCACACCTTCCACACTGAGGCTGAGATTTCAATACAAATCAATTGCTCAGCTCTCTCTCAGCTGTGTGCACTACCATTCAACTACAACTGACATTGGGAAACAATTGCCAACTTTCACATATCTTCTTAACACATTTTTGCGACTGTAGCATCTGTATGAAGTAGTTTGATCGCAAGGGAGCTACAAAATATATACATAGCGTGAAGAGTCAACTTTGATCAAGACTCTTGAGTGAAATTGAATGGTATTTAAGGAGATAGTGTCACTTCAGAATTTGGTTCATGGAAGCCAGACAAGCCTCAATCCAGTTTAAATTTGGGAACAAAGTCTCATGGAAGTCTTACAAATCAATTTGACCCAAAAGTCAAAATTAATCGAACAGGTCATTACAATAAAGAAAGCTTTGTACAGGGAAGGACTGAAGATTTAGAATCATAAAATCCCTACAGTGCAGAAAGAGACCACTTGGCCCATCAGGTCAATACCAATCGCAATCCCACCCAGGCTCCAGCCCCATAAACAACTGCATTTATCCTAGCTAGTCCCCTGACACCAAGGGACAATTTAGTATGGCCAAAGCACCTAACCTGCACATCTTTGGACTGTGGGAGGGAACCAGAGCACCCAAAGAAAACCCACGCAGACATGGGGAGAATGTGCAAACGCTAAACAGTCACCCAAGCCAGGAATTGAACCCAGGTTTCTGGCACTGTCAGACAGCACTGCTCACCACTGTGCCATCCATAAAGTTGAAGTATGTGAAATGCATGGATCCCAAAAGCCCATGGATGGAACAACGAAGCCATTTTTAAGAAAAGGATACTTTGGGAACCAAGAGTATTGAGAGCTCCAAGCCCAGGGTGTGGCAAGGAAAGAGCACATGCAAGGAAGAGTGAGGAGAATTAGGAACTAAACGGATATGTACATGGCTAGAAGAATGATGGGATAAATCTCAAATAAAGACAATAATACAAAGGCCAATTCAGAATAAAATCAATGTCAGATAAAAGAATAAGACAAAAATGAGTTACAACAGCAAAAAAATACTGTAGATGTTGAAAACAGGAATGAAAACTAAAATGCTGGAAGTACTCAGCAGGTTAAACAGCAATTTTGGGGAAGAGAAAAAGAGTTACCTTTTCCAGTGTGCTACTTTCCATCAGAATTACTGCTGAAAAGGTCATTGACCTGAGCTATTAACACGGTTTTCCTGTTCCAGTATTTCAGTTTATATCCCATTATAAATTTACTAGATTTGGACTTCAGCAACTTTATGGACATTGCAAAGGGCATCCTTACTTTCAAAGATAACAAGCAAGAACTGCAGGAATTTGTGAAATGGAATAAAAAGTTACTACTTCACTTTGGAATGTAACTCTCCTTCAAGCTAACTTGGAGCCATTGCAATTTTGATTGATCAGACAACTCCCTCCCATACAAAAGTGAACAACTGAAACAGAATTTGAGAAGGAATGAGCTCATTTGCATTCATATTGTACACTTCATGAAGGTCTGAAGTATTTGAAACGCATTTAACTGGCTGTGAAATATAATGATTCTTATAATGTGGGGAAATCCAATTGCGTTAAAGAAGGTCCCACAAACAGCAGTGGCCACATAGATGGTCAGAGATGTTGATCGATGGATAAATGCTCACCAGGTTTGTTTTTCCTTAACTAATGCTTTGGGATCTGTGGCATCAACCTCCTAAGGCTCAGATTTATTTCTCATCCAAATGACAGCACCTTTGACCGTGTCACAATCTCTCAATGAAGTAACAGCCTGGGCTCAGGCCAGAATACATGGCCTGCCCTTGCACAAGAGATGAGTGTGTGCTACCATGAACCAGTGCTACCCTATGTGAATAAAATGGTTTTATTTATTCCACCTCCAAACCCAAAACAATGGTCAACATATGAAACATGAATTTTGGTTTGGCTCTGGTACCTGGATCTGGACATGCTGGAACCTACAAAACTAGACTAGATGTTGGAAAAATAGAATTAAAATGAGCAATTAGTTTTTTTTTCTCTTATTTAGCCAGCACAGACACAATGGACTGAATGGCCTCTTTCTACACTGTAACTTATCTATGATTCTATCCTATTCAAGGGTAGGTGATGGCCTAGTGTTATCACTGGACTATGAATCCAGGAACTCAGCTAATGTTCTGGAGACAAGGTTTGAATTGCACCATGGCAGATGTGAAATTTGAATTTGATAAAAAAAATCTGGAATTAAGAATGTACTAATGACAATGAGACCACTGTCGAATGTTGGAAAAACCCATCTAGTTTATTACTGTTCTTTAGGGAAGGAAATCCGTCATCCTTACCTGGTCCGGCCTACACGCAACTCCAAAGATACAGCAACGTGGTTGACTTTCAACTGCCTCCGAAATGGCTCAGCAAGCTACCGAGTTCATGGCGTTTAGGGATTGGCTGGCCAGTATTTACTGCCGATGATGCTCATGTCCCATGAATGAATAAAAAAATCTTTATTTTGCAACGGGTTCATGAAACACAAAATGATTTAAAACAGAATCTTGATCTGGCATCAAGAACTCACAGCCCCATAATCCAGCACTATAGTTAACTGAGTCTGGCAGAAACACCTTGGATCATATGTATGGCACTACAAGCTTCTCGTCACAGGATTGTGTGGAGAGTTGAAGTTTGGAAAATTAGCACTCCAATACCTAAACTGAGCAACCTGAAGAGCAGGATTGAAGTTTTTTTCCTGTTTATACAAGACACTACAGAAAAAAAGTGACTACTAACAGTCAAAGGAACATGGAATTGGGTAGTAGACACTGGCAAATATAATACTTGGAAAAGATATAAATATAAAATATAATGTTTGGAAAAGTACTTTTAGCAATTCTTTCCTGGGATGTGGGTGTTGCTGACGAGGCCTGCATTTGTTGCCCATCTCGAATTGTCCTTGAACTGAGCAGCTTGCTAGACCATTTCAGATGGCAGTTAAGAGTCAACCATATTGTGCGGGTCTGGAGTCACATGCAAGACCAGATAAGGATGGCACATCTCCTCCCTGAAAGGTCAGTGAACCAGATGAGTTTTTACAACAAAGCGACGATAGTTTCACGATTGCTATTACTGAAACTAGCTGCTGTGGTGGAATTTGAACTGAGCATTTGCCTAGGCATCTGAATCGCTAACCCAGTGACATTACAGCCACACCACCACCTCCCCATGCGTTTTGGAACTTAGAAAAATTCTTTCCATTTGCAAGACAGTGAAATTTTCTTGACGAATATCAAACAGGAAAATAAAATTTCAATGGCTGAAGAGCTATACAGTTTTCAAGAAGCCCTTTGAGGCACATTGCAGGATGGAACACATATCAGGTTCTCTAGGAATTTGATGCCACTCGAATCACGCTCTGTTTACCATAACTTAACAAGAATTTGTATTGGAGTGTACAGTAGGTAAAGATCTCTAGATTGAAGATAATTTTGGAAAAATAAACATATTATATTTAAGCAGAAAGTTAAAAAGTTCCAGTTCAGGTTCTCTCTTTTTCAAGAAAGTTTCTTCAGATAAGTAAAACAACATTGAAGTTGTCATATTCTACTATTTTCATTCAGAATGTTAGATGTATATAAACAATACTAGTTTTAATGGAATGCTTCTGCTACAAATAAAAGGGATAAAAGGAACAGAGAACAAAACCACCCTACCAAGTTCCCTGAGGAAAATGTTGCTGTAAGATTTAAATGACATGCATTAGATCATAAATTTAACCAGCATCCTCTCTGCCAAATATAACAGTCTTTAAGTCAAATGATTTTGGCTGATTTCAACCCTGACCTATAGCACAGCATTAAATACTTAGTGTGTTAAATTCATAACCTCACTTTGAGAGCACGCATGGTTGATATAAACAAAAGTGGGGAGTTAACAAAACTGGAGAGGAAACAAGGTTATTGGGGACAGAATGAGAGGCCTTTCAAAATATAGGTCCACTTTTGTGCTTAATACAAAACACTGCCAATAATAAATTGTGACCTATTTCTTCAATATAGAAACCCTTCACCTTGACAGCAAAGCCGAGAGAGATAACCGATTGCATGAGTGATGGTTTGCAAAGCTTTTGAAAATTGATTGCATAAATATTGTCTTCAGAACTACACAGCTAAAAATCTAGGGTGGAACATCTGGATGATTACAGCTTCAGTGGCACAAACAAGTTTCGCTGGAGTCACTCCAAGCAGAAGTGCAAACGCAACACCAGTAGAAACTTACTAAACGTATCGAACCATGCTATGAGATTGCCTGGTAACAGATGCTAACGAGCAGAGATCAGCTGCACAGACTTTATTTAAAAAATTGATTTGTCAAGAGGATTACACTGGAAAGCAGAGGGACTGCAATTAGACACTTAGCATGGCAGATGTGCAGCATTGCTCTTGGTCCTTAAGTTATTTTGAGAACATTTTACGTGATATCCTTTTAATAAATTTGAGTCTAATGCTACACGTCATCTTTCATTTTATGCTCAATGAATGCAATTGGAATTGAAAAGGAACACTGTCCCTTCTTCTCCACACAGCAGATTAGCTAGATTGGTTGCCCACTAGTACTTCGCTACTTTGAATTTCAAGGCAGCAGCTTTCATTCAGCATTAAAGCTGGATGATGATATTAACTCACTTACAAACAAAGCTTGCAATACACAGGCACCTGTTGACACAAGTTTATCTAATTCTCGTGGCAATCCTTCAAAACTAGAGTCCAATGATCACTTGCTAAGGATGGAGATCTGTAACTAATCCTTGTACAGCTCAACATCCTAAATCAGTCCTAGGAGATGAGCAATGGCTAACTCTTAATGTTTAACCAATATGAAGGAGGAATAAAGCTCTGGGAGAGACACTCCTAGAATTCCAGCGGTAGTAGAAATCATTGGATTCCAAATTGACTGAACATCACTGTATACCGATGAGAGGTCAGCTACTTTCCCCACAGTCCTTTTTGCCAATTTTCTCAGTTCCCTTTGATCTGAACCAACTCCCTATTTTCCCCCAAAACAATAAAGTTAAAATGCCTCATTAAATCCCTCAGGAGCTGACACCATTCCACATCTGCAACCAGCTTCAGTTTGCATTTTCCCTCCAATTGTGCAACTCTGGCCCTCTGTGCATCTTTGCCTACTCCCCCACTCCCACTGCTGGCAGAGCTTTTACAACAGCTTGACCCCACAATGAAATCTTCTCCCTAACCCACTCCAACCTCTGCTTTTATTTGCCAGCAATGAATGCTTGCCTCTATTCTTTGAAGGAAGTAGGTATTGTTGGCAGGGCCAGGGCACTCGCTTCTTCCCTCCCCTCAATTCTCCTTGAACAGAAATGTTCACCAGGTCTCACATTGCTGAGAATCTGGAATCACATGAAGGCCAGACCAGGTTAGGATGACAAATTTCCTTCCCTAAAAAGGGTATTAGAGAACCAGATGGTTTTTGTTTTAACAACAATTCATAACAATCACCATTACTGAGAATAGCATTATATTCCGTTTTCTTAAAAAAACGGCATGTGCTTGCCTCTGCTGCAAGTTAAATGAAAGCTCTCTATACTGTATGAGCAAGGGTCGTTAGATTATTCCCTTACAATACTGCTGCTTCCGCCCTGCACAACTTATCATAGATCAGCATTTGTGCATGTTGGGCGCTTCCAGTTTTCCTTTTACATTCTCTTCACCACCCCCGCCACCCCTTTCCCCAATTCCTGAGAAGAGACCTCACATTACGAACAATTTAACAATTGCTAAAAATTGCTTCTAAATCCACTGCAGTTGATGACAGCAAAGCAAAGAGATAACAGATTGCTGTGAGCGATGGTTTGAAAAGTGTTTGAAAATTGATCGCATAAATATTGGAATCAGATTGGAATCTGATCTGAAAATTCTGGGACCCAGACTTCAACATCATTAAGCTCCACAGCAGTGATTTTAAACTGCATTAATAAGTGACAGACAATTCATTAAATTGGATACCATCATCAAGACTGTCCATGTTCTAATTCTATTACACTGATTGTAGAATGCCTACCTTTAACTCTGTCTCAGAGTGCTCATTTTGTTACTTTTTGATTTGGTTATTCCAGCACATTCCTGGCCAGATTCCCATTTTCAGCCCTTTGTAGACTGGAGGTCATCCAAAACTTTGCTGCTTCACTCGCACCAAGTCCCATTCACCTATCGCCTTTGTGTTCATTGGCCTACATTTGGTTGATGGTCAAGCAGCATATTGATTTTCAAATCCATCTGTAGCCTCACCTACTTCCCATCTTTAATCTCCAGCTCCAATCACTATCAGAAATATTCCCTTCCTAAACCACCTCATCATTTCTGCTCCTTAAAACCTACCTTGCTGATCAAGCTTTTGGCTTTTTGCCCTAATGATATCTTATGTATTTGGTGTCTAATTTTGCCTTTTAATTCTGTTGTGAAAAGCTTTGGGACATGTTAAAAGGTGCTATATAAATAAAAGCAGCTGTCGATGATGATCCATGGGCACAAGGCAGCTTTAACTGAACAGCAGCTTCTACGTAAAAACTATATTTAAAAAGTCTGAGAGAATGGCACCATTGTTGAGATAGACTGACAACTATTTCTTTACACTAATCAGTATCAAGTTCTGAGTGTAAAATGCGCTTGAAGCACGATATTCTGAATGAATAACGTATAACCAGTCACCGTATGTCCAAGTTTCAAAACATCACAACAAATGGATGCCCGAGACATGAACCTAGAACATCTTTAACACTTACTCAAAGTCAGTCATTTGGAAAGCAACCAATTGGCAATTCCAGCATTTTATCAACATCCTTAAAGTTGCATAATTACATTTAAAAGTTCAACAACTCAAATTGTTCTCTATTCCCAAAATCCACCAAAAACCCTAAAGTTACCCTTTAGTGTTAAAATAGTAAATGTATGATTTTTTATGAGTTTTAAATTTTAACAGACATAGGAGCTAAAAAATTCCAATTTCAGTCTTTCATTTAAATTTACATAGCATCTCATGAGCAGTTTTGTTTGGCCGGCTCCCTGTAACCAATTTAAATAAGCTGTTCTTTATTATAATTGGATGCACTGTTATTAAATCAGCTAGGTAACTCGCATCATCGAATATCCCCTGCAAAGTACGTTACAGTTCCTACTGATCTTGGAACTTTTGTTGGAGGAGTCACTCAAGGTAAAAACTCATCACCTTCTGTGCATGGAAAGGTTTTGCTATAGCACCGCAAGTTACAACATCCCGATTTCTTTTCAATTTAGCAGCTACAAACTGACTCTCCACATTTGAATAGCTAAACAGTCTCCTTGCCCCTATGCAAAAATCAGACTCAGCTGAGTGAGGACCAAGTTGTGGAAACACAAACCTGGACAATTTGGACACAGACTTCACCCTCCCATAAATCTTGTTCTGGTGCCAAGACTGGTTACGTTGGATTATTTTGATCAAAATGTTAGAATTGTTATCTATGGAATAGAACTGCAGAATTGACAACTTAAGTTATATAGTGCCTGTAAGAGAAAAAAATTCCAAAGCCTTGCTGAGGCACAATCAGCCAAAACAAAAGGGATTTGAATTAGGAGCAGGGTGACTCAAAGTTTAATCAAGGACCCGAGTTCTAAAGAAGGTATTGAAGAGTTAAGAAAAATAGTAAGCATTTGAGAGAAATGTGATTCCCTCACTTTGGGGCAAGGCAACCAAAAGAATAGCTGTCAATAATAGCACAATTCACACAAGCATAGTCAGCATGCAAAAAGCTTGGGCACAGAATGTACGTTTTACCTTTTCAATATCACATTGCATTGGCATTAGTGCAGCTCATGTGGCTCTCAGGAATATTAAAGCTGTAGTTAACAGTAATTTCTATTCTAGACACTTGGCATACTCTGACCTTTTCATGTTGCGGCTTTATTGCAGTTCAGTTAGCGCTCCAATATCAGCAAAATGGCATCAGTTTCCAACAAAGTTTCATATTACCACCATTCTTTTGTACATTTTGTGATTCGGCAAGTGTAGGATGCAGGCAGAAGCTTGTTCTTACAAAAAAAAACAGTTCTGTGTTGCCAATGATAGAGGGTTTTGGTATTTTTATTCTTTCACCGGATGCGGGTGCCTAAAATAGCATTTGTCCTCTTCGTGAAGGTAAGCCAGCTTATTGAACCACTGCAGTGCATGTGGTGCAGGAACACCCACGGAGGGTTTTGACCCAGTAACAATGAAGGAATGGCAATACACTTCCAAGTCAAGATGGTGAGAAACTTGGAGGACAACTTGAAGGTACATGCGTTCCCATGTGGGCTGCTGCCCTTGTCCTTCTTGGTGGTAGAGTCATGGGTTTGGAATCTAAAGGTGCTGCCAAAGGAGGCTTGACAAATTGCTATAGTGCATCTTGCAGACAGTGTGACTATTTAAGATAGTGGGCTACCAATCAAGATTTGGGACAACTGGGTAGAAAGCCAGGCGATTTTCAGTTCCCTGGGAATTGGATGAGTTCCACTAAAAATACCTTGGAGTAAACATGAACAATTTCTTGGCCTGAAAATGGGCATGAGAAGCAACAACTACATCTCAGTGGTAAGTGGATTGCAGTAACAGCACCAAAACATTTAAACCTACGTTGGCAGCCAGGCTCTCACTTGCATCACAAGGAGTTTGGAAAGTTGAGACAAAGTTTTCTGTGAGGTGAGATGTTGCATTCACCATCCCGTATTGGCTTGCATAGTTTGGTGAAACTATGTTGCAGTGAATCATATCTATTTTAAACTACTACCCATCCACATTAGACGCTCACAAGCCAGAGAATCTCTCTCACATGTCCACATATGCATGCACAAAAGCCAGTTGAGCTTTAAGTGAACATTGTAAAAGGACTCAGGGAAAAAATGCATTCCAGGAGCAGAGTTTTAACACACCCACTGCATTCTCCTCCAACTTATGGTTTGTATGCATGCTTTAAAAATTCCATAACACATCCAACAAGAAACAGACTTATGAGATTGTTAGCCAAATAACTGGGAAGCCTGGAGTTTATTGTGCCAATATAAAAATGATGGCAATGCAATTTGCTTTAAAGCATTTATGGCCACATTTTAAGCACAAAATGTTCTATACACAACCAACAAATACTCCCAGACATAGCACAGAACTAGGTACAACAGTTTTACTAATTAATTTTATTCCTCTGAGTAATGGAATTTTAAAACTTTGACTCTATTTAAATAAGTGCTAATTCCAAAGTGGTCAGCTAGATTGTGTGGCCATGTGAACAAGATAGCACTAATGCTCTTGGTGCACATCTTCAACTTCAATTAATTAGAAGCAAACCACAATTGGTCAAATCTGAAAGCATCATTTTGGCATGGTTAAAGCCAGCCCAATGAGTCCAAAACTACCATTTTGGCAGTCCTCATCCTCCACATATGTTCTTCAAATTGGAAAATACCCAAGGCCATAGGATTTGAACTTGGGATCACCTGTGCTCGTATAAACTTGAGCATATATGTTGATCATGGTTTGTCATCTAAGTTGAACTTAAACGTCTGAGTATTAAATGGGCCATTGTTTTCAAGAAGTGCCTAACCTGAACAAAAAGCTTGGAGCTCCCTCCCCAACAGGACTGGGTGTACATTAACCACATGGACTGCAGCAGTCTAAGGCAACAGTTCATTACCACCTTCTTGGGGCAATTAGAATGGGTTACAAATGTTCTCCTAGCCAGTGAAGCCCACATCACCCGAATGATTAATGAAAAAAAGTCCTCATTAATTATGGGCTGGAATGCAGCATAACAACCAAATATTAATAATAAAAACTAGTGCACTTGCTTATGAATAAAATGGCCAGCTAGACAGGGTGTGATTGGGAGATCTTAAGCTGCAAATCTAATTCAGGGAAACACCCAACATGGTTAAGGGCTTAAATTTCTGCCCCTCAGGCGTTGTGCAAAGCTGAAATACTAAGTTTATTTGTTTCTGCATTAAGGAACACACATAACAGTGGACTAAAATGCTTTAATGTTGAATAGTGTTGAACAATTGTTTTTAATGGCATCATAAACATTCCGCAGATGAGCAAATGAACCCAATTGATATGAGTGACCAACCACGACCTGGGTTTTGAAAGAACATGGGTGAGGTAGGGGGCTTTAAACAAGTGCATTCCATTGTGTGGCCTAGGCTATTGGAAGAACAGCCACTAATAGTGGAGTGAAGAATGGGAATGAATGTACGTGACACCACTGGAATAGAGAATTCATGTAAGGGACTGGAAGGCTGTAAGAGTTTATAGAGACAGGCAAGTGCTGTTAAATTTAACAACAATAGCGTTCTGCAAAAAAGAAAATGAAGCATCGGACATTTAGTTTAGTTTTAACAGCAGATATGAAATTAAAGGCTTCAGAACAAATTAATTCACTTTGAATGCAGAAACGTACAGTTAAGCAGCTAAACTATTCGCACACAGGAAGATCCCACAGCTAACAAACAACTGGGTCATTTTTGTTGGTATTGGTGACAAATTGTGGCCGCGACACTGGGAGATACTTGGCTCCTCTTCCAGCAGATGAAAACGTGGTTTAATGTCCTACCTACATTTTGGCCTCAGAAATGACTGAGGGGAAGTGGAAAAGCTGATTTCTCTCATCTGTTCCCATCTAATCTCGATATGCTCTTGTTTACGTGGAATTATATAATTAATAGTTGAGAAACAGCTCATTTGACTCAACATGCCCTTGCCTGTCTTTAATGCTCCACACAATCCTTCTCCTACCTTATGGCTGAAAGCCATTTCTCCAGCATCTACTTATCTTGTTTTCCCTTCAATGTATCTACAATATTTGCTTCAACTACTCAATGTGTTAGTAAGCTTGGCATTCTAACCACTTTCTGGGGAAAAAAAGTCTGGGTGGGATTCCTTACTGAACCATTTGCGATTATTTTGCATTTTATGACCCTTAATTTTAGATCTTGTATAATAATCAGGGGTACAGGAGGACATGAATGGAAAATGCTATTGGTTTTAGAATATTATATTACCTTATCTTCAGCAAGAGGCAAAACACCAATGTTATTGGCCAGAGAAATATATTGAACTTTTTTTTTGTGGCTCAGTGGTTAGCACTGTCACCTTGAGTCAGATTTCAGGTTCAGGTCCACTCCAGGGAGTGGAGACAAAAATGAAGATTGACTCCATTGCAGTATTGTCACGGATGTTGTCTTTCAGGTGCTATTTTAGTGGATGGGAAGGATCCACGGCACTCTTCTTGAGCAGCAGGGGAGTTATTCCGGGTCTCCTCGCTAACATTTATCAAATCATTACTCAAAAAGCCAGATTACCTGCTTATTAGCACACTGCTATTTGCAGCAGCTAACTACTTATTATTCCACTGCAGGAGTTTGAAAAGAAACTTCATTGGCTTGAGTGGTTATGAAAATATAGATGCAAACTTTTTTTTGTCTTTGCACTCTGTGTGGATCAATTGGGTTTGGATAATTCAAAACTACAAGTTCATAAGATATAGGAGCAGAACTAGGCCATTCGGCCCATCAAGTCCACTCTGCCATTTGATCATGACTGATATGCTCCTCATCCACAGTTTCCTGCCTTCTCCTCATAACCATTCAACACATCAATTAAAAATCAGTCTAACTCCTCCTTAAAATTTATTCACTGTCCCAGCATCTACCACTAAGATTATGACCTCTTGTCCTAGAATGCCCCACCAGTAGAAGCATCCTCTCTACGTCTACTTTATCCATACCTTTTATCATCTTATATACCTCGATTTGATCTCTCCTCATTCTTCTAAATTCCAGAGAGTAGAAGCCTAAATTGTTCAATCTCTCTTCATATGGCAAACTCCTCATTTTTGGAATCAATTTACTGAACCTCTTCTGAACTGCCTCCAACGCCACTACAGCTTTCCTCAAATAAAGGGGACCAAAACTGTGCACAATACTCCAGGTGTGGTCTCACCAATGCCTTATATAGCTGTAATACTTTCTTACCTTTATATTCTATTCCTTTAGCTATAAATACCAACAGCCAGATCCCTCTGCACCGGAGCAGCCCAAAGTTTCTCTTAATTTAGATAATAAGTCGCCTTCCCATTTTCCCGACCAAAATGCACGACCTCACGCTTGTCCAAGTTAAACTCCATCTGTCAAATTTTGGCTGATTTTCCTAACTTGCCTATGTCCATTTGTAAAGTTCTTATTTCCTTATTGCAACTTACTCTTCTGCCACTTTTCATGTCATCTGCAAATTTGGCAGTAGAGCCTTCTATCCCTAAATCGAAGTCATTAATATAGACTGTAAATAGTTGGGGTCCAAAGACTGAACCATGTGGAACTCCCCAAGTTACTTCCTGCCATCCAGAAAAAAAGCACATTTATCCTGACTCTGTCACCTATCCAAGCTAATAAATTACCCCCAATGTGATCTAACCTTGTGAATTAACCTTTGTGCGGCAGCTTATCAAGCACCTTCCAGAAGTCCAGGTGCAGGATCCCTGTTGCTTGTCATAGCTTTGAAGAACTCCATTAAATTAGTCAAACGTGATTTGCCCTTCATAAAACCACGCTGACTCGAATAGATAATGGACATGACGCTTTGCAGGTGAACTTTCCAAATGTCTTGATAATCGATTTTAACACTTTCCCAACAACAGATGTTAAATTAACTGATCTGTAATTCCCCATATTTTGCCTCCCTTCCTTTTTGAATAAAAGGTGTTAACATTAGCATTTTTCCAATCCATTGGAACCTTTCCCATGTCCAGGGAACTTTGGAATATTATAACCGACAGATCCACTATCTCCACTGCCACTCCCTTTAATATCCTAGGATATAGGCCATCAGGCCCAGGGGCCTTGTCTGCCCTCAATCCCAATAGCTTGCCGGGTACCTTTTCCCTATCAGTGCTGATTGTTCCAAGTTTACCCTTCCTATTACCTCTGTCTCGCCCGATCCTATAGGAATGATACTAGTCAACGCCACCAAGAAAACTGAGGCAATTATATAGCATCTTTGCCATTTCTCCCTGGTTTCATCTTCCAAGGAACCAACATTCACCTTAGCTCTTCTCTTCCTATTTATATACTTATAGAAATTTTTGCTATCCTTTGATATTTCTTTCATAATTTATCTTAGCTCTTTTTATTACTTTGGTATCCCTTCATTTATATTTGAAAGTTTCCCAATCTTCTAGCCTGTCACTAGCCTTTGCAATATGGTATACCGTATTTTTTGTCTTTATATTGTCGTTGACCAACTCCTTTAGCCATGGATGTTTTTTTAAACCCCCCCCCCCTCCAAATATCACCTTTCTTCCTCACTGGGATAGATTTTATTTGTGACGAATTGAGTACCTCAAACAATTGCCACTCATCATCTGCTGTCCTATCTTTTAGCCTTCCTGCACACTCTACTCAGGCCGAATCTGTCCTCATGTTTACGTAATTTCCTTTGTTGAATTCCAGGATGCTAGTGTCCAGGGTACCATTTTCTCACTCCCAAACTGAATTTTGAATTCTATCATACTATGTTCATTACTCCCTAGAGGATCCCTAACTACGAGATCAAATAATCCCTTCTCATTACACAATACCAAATCCAAAGTAGCTTGCTCCCTGGTTGGTTCTACAACATACTGTTTCAAGAAACAACCTCTAATACATTCAATGGCAAACTCAAAGGAGATTTAGTAGGCTTACATTAACATTGCAATGAAGTTACTGTGCAAATCCCCTAGTAGCCACACTCTGCCACCCCCATTTGGGTACACTGAGGGAGAATTTAGTATGGTCAATGCAACTACCTTGCACTTCTTCCAGACTATGCGAGGAAACCAGCGCACGTGGAGTAAACCCATGTAGACACGAGGAGAATTTGTAGACTCCCCACAGACAGTGACCCACGCCAGGCACCTTGGAGCTGAGAGGCAGCAATGCTAATCGCGTTCACTAAGCTCTCTTTTCCCAGGAGATAAATAAAAACAAACCAACCATAACTTCTGGACCAACCTGAAATATCACTTCTGTGGAATAATCTAGGTTTCTAACTCCTTAAAAGAAGCAAATTCTATCGTTTTTGAAACATTCCCTCTGGTCACATTCACACCAAGGATTCACTCCAAAATTGGGAAAACTGAATGGGTTTAAGTATCCAACTTACCACCATTGTGAAAGCAGGTTGTGAAATATATATAAAGTTTATAAGTTTATTTATTAGTCACAAGTAGGCTTACATTAACATTGAAATGAAGTTACTGTGAAATCCCCTAGCTGCCATTTTCCGGTGCCTGTTCAGGTACACAGAGGGAGAATTTGGTATGGCCAATGCACCTAACCAGCATGTCTTTTGGACTATGGGAGGAAAGCAGAGCACCCAGAGTAAATCCACGCTGACAAGGAGAGAATGTGTAGACTCCCCACAAACAACGACCCAAGTCAGGAATTGAATCCGAGTCCCTGGTACTGTGAGCCAGCAGTACTAACCACTGTATCATCATTTGCTGCTACATCCTGACAATGGCCTTGAAAACTGTACCAATTTACTACTATTTATTTTGAAATTTAAAACATAACATCTCCTTTATTCTATCACTGTCAATATCAATTTTTTAAATCTGTCCTCTGCTGATGGTAGGTGCAGTTCAACACATGCTGCCACTTTCCAATAAGCTCTGGTTCCTTCCCACAGTCCGAAAGATGTGTTGGTTAGTTGCATTGGCCGTGGTAAATTCTTTCTGTGTACCCCAACAGGCACCCAAGTGTGACGACTAGAGAATTTTCACAGTAACTTCACTGCAGTGTTAACATAAGCCTATTTGTGACACTAATGAATAAACTTAAACTCAACCAAATCAATATTCACTTATCAACTGCCAGTAATAGTCATCCTACAAAATTCAATTCCATGAACCTCCCAATCCAAAATTGATCACATTCTCACCACATTTTTCACTTCAGCCAGACTCACTGATCATGAAGAGAAGAGAAGCCAGATAGTGGTGCTGTAGTAACCTCACCTGGACTATAATTAATCCAGAGGCCTATATGATGCTTTGGGGACATGGGTTCAAATACCACCACAGCAGCTGGGGAAATTTCAATTCAATTAACTTAATCTGAAAATGTGTCAGCAATGTCATGGCAAGAGAATTTGAAGCTGTGGTTTGCTCTTCGGGCTCCACATGGGAGGCTGGGCACATTTTCAGGGCCGGGTTCTAGCATTTGTGCAGGACATGCACCCTGTTATAGCTCCTGGAAGCTCAAGTTTGAGAGTTGGAACAGCAGCTGGGGACACTGAAGCATCTGCGAGTCTGAGAGCATTGTAGATAGCACATTTAGGGAAGTGGTCACACTGCAGCTGATGGGACTTGAAGGAAGGGAATGGGCGACCACCAGGCAGTTTAAGAGATGTAGGCAGATAGTTAAGGAGTCCCCTGGGTCTCACTCACAAATTGGTATTCCAATTTGGAAGTTGATAAGGGCGCTGGTTCTTCCAGGGAGTGCAGGCAATGCCAAGATTCTGGCACCACAAGCAGCCTTTCTGTACAGGGGGTGGGAATACAGCTGTAGGGCATCCTGAAGGAAAAGGGTGATAAGGCAGAGGTCATAGTACATGTTGGCACCAATGACATAGATAGAAAGAGGGATGAGATCTTAGGCAGTAGACTAAAAAGCAAGTCCTCTCAGGTTGTAATGGAAAGAATAACCAGCACACCTTTTGAACTGCGGGAGGAAACCTCAGCACACAGAAGAAACCCACAAAAGGAGAATGTGCAGATTCCGCACAGACAGTGACCCAAGCCGGGAATCAAACCTGTGTCCCTGGCGCCGTGAGGCAGCAGTGCGAACCAAAGAGCCACCTTGCCAACACAATTACACTGAATAATCTCAGGATTATGCCAATGCCATGTGCCAGTGAGCACAGTGCACATAAATGCATGGCTTAACAGTTGGGGCAGGAGGGAGGGAGGGTTTTAGATTCCTGGATCATAGGGACCATTTCTGGAGAAGGTTGGATCTGCACAAGCGAGATGGTCTATATCTGAATCAGGACAGGATCATCATCATCCTTGTGGGATATTTTGCTAGTGCTGTTGGCAGGAGTTTAAACTAATTTGGCAGGGTGAGGGGACATAGACTGTTAGCAGAATAAGGGCATGGAATCATACAGCAAAACAAACAAGTCAGAGGAAGTGCGGCTGCATCAAGTTTTATGGGAGTAAGGCCAGGCTGGATGCCCTCTACCTTAACACCAGGAGTATTGCAGGTAAAATGGATGAGTTGAGGGCAATGAATGACACGTGGAAGTGTGACACTCTAGCTATCTTAGAGACATGGTCGAAGGAAGAACATGATTGGCAACTCACCATTCCAGGATACAGAATCTTTAGGTGAGACAGGTGAGGAGGTAAAAGAGGAGGAGGTATTGCATTATCAGTTGAGGAGTTAATAACCATAGTGAGAGATGAGATCTTGGAGGGGACATCAAGTGAAGCCTTGTGGGTAGAGCTTAGGAACAAAAAAAAGTCAACCACATTGTTAGATTTTATTATAGACCCCCAGAGAGTCAGGGGGATATTGAAGAGCAAATGTGCTCAGTTTGTGGAAGTATATAAAAACAATAACAGTAGGGTTATTGTAATGGGCGATTTCAACTTTCCCAACGTTAACTGGGATATATATAGTATTAAGGGATTGGATAGGGTAGATTTCTTGAAATATGACAGGACAACTTTTTGCATCAAAATGTGGAGGGTTCAACAAGGGAAGAAGCTGTGCTGGACCCAATACTGGGGAAAAGGAATGAAGCCAGACGGTTGGTTGAGGTGGTGGTGGGGGAGCATTTTAGTAATAGTCATCATGACATAATACAATTTAAGCTGGTTATGCACAAGGAAATTGGGGGATGTGGGTGAGAGAGTGGATTTTAGTAAAATAAGAGAGGATTAGCCAAGGTAGACAAGGAACAGCTACTAATGGGAAAATCTACAGAAGAGCAGTGGGGGGAATTCAAAAAGGAAATGGGGAGAATTCAAAAAGGAAATGGGGAGGGTGCAAGCCCAGCATGTTCCCTCTAGCGTGATAGTCAGAATAACAAGCCTAGAGAACCATGGATGACCAGAGATATTCAGGATACAATAAGGAAAAGAAAGGCTTATACAAAGTACAAGGGGAGCAAATCAGTGGAGGCATTAGCGAGATATAGAAAGTACGAGGTGGAGCTTAAAGCAATTAGAAATGCAAAGGAAGCTTTTGGTTGGTAAAAGTAGGGAAAATCCCAAGATATTCTATAAGTACATCAACAGGAAAAGAATAACCAGGGACAGTAGGGCCTATTAGGGACCAAGGAGTGGAACCAAAGGACATTGGTAGAGTGTTGAATGAATACTTCACATCCATCTTCACCTAAGAGAATCAGGATGATAGTATGGCATTTAGGGAGAAAGATGGAGAAGTTCTTGAGCAACTTGACATAGGGAAAGACAAGGTATTGGAGGTGTTGGCAACCTTCCAGGTCCAGATGAATTGTGCCCTAGGCTGTTGTAGGAGGCAAGGGAGAAGATTGCAGGGGCTTTGACCCAAATTTTCAATTCCTCTCTGGCTACAGGGGAGATGCCCAATGACTGTTCCACTACTTAACGGTTGTAGAAATAAACCGGGGAAATATGGACCACTGAGTCTCATGCAAGTGGTAGGTTGAGAGGTGACCTAATTGAGGCATACAAGATGATCAGAGGGTTAGACAGAGTGGATAGCGAGAGCCTTTTTCCTCGGATGGTGACGGCTAACACGAGGGGACGTAGCTTCAAATTAAGGGGTGATAATTATAGGACAGATGTCAGAGGTAGGTTCATTACTCAGGAGGGTAGAAAGGGCGTGGAATGCCCTGCCTGCAGCAGTTGTGGACTCACCAACTTTAAGGGCTTTCAAATGGTCAGTGGATAGGCATATGGATAACATTGGAATAGTTTAGGTTAGAGGGTCATTAGATTCGTTCCACTGGTCAGCGCAACATTGAGGGCCGAAGGGTCTGTACTGTGCTGTAATGTTCTAAAACTATCAGGGAAACCTCTGGAGGAAAGCATCCAACTCCACTTGGAGGGGCAAAGCTGGATTAGGGATAGTCAGCATGGACTTCATCAGAGGGAGGTCATGCCTAACAATCTGACTGAATTTTTTGAGAGGGTGACCAGGTATGTAGACGAGAGTAATGCCATTGAAGTAGTTTATATGGATTTCAGCAAAGCCTTTGACGAGGTCCCACATGGGAGATTTATAAAGAAGATAAATTCACAGGGGATACAATATAAAATGATAAAGTGGATTCAAAAATTGGCTCAATTTTAGGAGTCAGAGGGTGATGATAGATGGCTGCTTTAGTGACTGGAAGCCAGAATCCAATGGCATACCACAAGGATCTGCGCTGGGCCACCTGTTATTCGTCATTTATATAAATGAGATTGATGACTATGTGGGGGGTAGAATTAGTAAGTTTGCAAAATGACAAAGATTGGATGGGTGGTTAACAATGAGCTGGAGTGTCTTGGGCTACAAGATATAGACGGAATGGCCAAATGGGCAGATAAAATTTAACCCTGAAAAGTGTGAGATGTTATACTTTGGAAGGAGTAATTTGACAAGAAGGTACTCAAATGAATGGTAGGACAATAGGAAGTTCTATGGAGCAAAGGGACCTTGGCATATTTATCCACAGTTTGTAGGGTGGTGAAAAGGGCAGCAGGGCACTTGCCTTTATCAAAGGAGGCATAGATTACAAAAGCAGGGAAGCCACTTTGGAGGTGTATAGAACATTGGCAAGGCCACAGTTGGAATATTGTGCACACTTCTTGTTGCCACATTATTGGGGCAGCACGGCGGCAGTGGTTAGCACTGCTGCTTCAGAGCGCCCGGGACTGGGTTCAATTCCCGGCTTGGGTCATTGTCTGTGTGCAGTTTGCATGTTCTTCCGGTGTCTGTGTGGGTTTCCTTCAGGTCTCCGGTTTCCTCCCACAGTCCAGAGATTGCACGTTAGGTGGATTGGCCACGCTCAATTCTCCCTCAGTGTACCTGAACAGGCGCCAGAGTGTGGTGACTAGGGGATTTTCACAGTAACTTCATTGCAGTGTTAATGTAAGCCTGTGACTAATTAACCTACTTTTAATTTATCAGAAGGATGTGATTGCACTGGAGGGGGTGCAAAGCAGATTTACCAGGTTGCTGCCTGGAACGAAGCAGTTATGAAGAGAGACTGCGTAAGCTTGGGTTGTTTTAATTGCAGCAGAGAACTCTAAGAGGCAACTTGATCGAGATGTACAAGATTACGAGGGACACGGATAAGATTGGAAAAGAAACTGCCGTTCCCCTTAGTTGAAGGGTCAGTCACGAGGGAACATAGGTTTTTCAGGTGGAATTTGAGGAAAACAATTTTTATCCAGAGGGTGGTGATGATCTGGAATGTGCTGCCTAGTAGGGTAGTAGAGGCAAGTCGCCTCACATCCTTTAAAAAAAGTATCTGGATGAACACATAGCACATCATAACATTCAGGGCTTTTGGCCAACTGCTGGCAGTTGGGACTGGGAGGCAGTGGGGGGAGGAGTTCTGGTGTTTCTAATGTGTCTGTGCAGACGCGGGTCAAAAGGGCCTCTTCTGTGCTGTATGGCTCTATCATTCTATGAATGGTTTCATGTTGACCAATCACTGGTCATCATAAAAACCCATCTAGTTCACTAATGTCCTTTAGAGAAGGAAACCTGATGTCTTTACCTAGTCTGGCCTACATGCTTCAGATCCACTGCTGTGTAGTTGACGCTTAACTGCATTTTTGTCCTAGCAAGCCATTCATTCAATGGCAAACCGTGGGATGGACAACAAACTGGCCTTGTCAGCAATGCTTGCATCCCAAGAAAGAATATAAACAAACCTCAACAAATTTGGTCCCAGTTTGCCAGTGTGGACGTGGCAAATTCGAGCACTATTAAGCACGTACATGGGAACAAAAGGGTAAAAGTTTACACTTAGTGGCAAATTTAGCAACTGAGTCATCAGAAGAACTCAAATTTTAAAGAGATCTGTACCTTCCTTCAAAATATGAATCTTCTCTATCACTCCTCCCCATCCAATCATTTCTCATACTACTCATTTAGAATATTAATTACAGTAACTAAATAATATGCACTAGATTTCCTAGCAGAATTAAGTTACAAAAAAACAAATCAAGTGCCAATAAAAATGAGAAATAAATGAGGAATGCAGTAGGTCTTGGACGAAGATGTCAATAATTAACTTCCATGTTTATATAGTACACAATGAGGTGTAGAATTTTTTTTCCCCCCAACATTAGGTTTGTTCTATGTACAGCATTTGAGCGTACAAAAACATTTGGGAAATGTGTATTCAAATCCATACTAAAAGCAAAAGTACTGAATGCTGGAAAGAACACATGGGAGGGAGAAAATAAACAAAGTTAACATTTCAAGTCAATGACCTGTAAAGCTAACAGTTTATCTCTGCAAGTTGCTATTTGGCATGCAGAGTGTTTCCAGCATTTTCTCTTTCAACTTTCCAAATCTATCAGGCCTGTTTCAAAGTAGGGTTGCCAACCCTCCTGGATTGCCCCGGGGTTTCCAGAAATTAAGGATTAATTGCAAAGACATTGCTGAGGGCAGCTCAGGAGAAGTCACGGAGCACCGAAAAGTAGGTTTCTACCCCCACCCACTACCTTCTTTGAAGATTTTTTCATTTATACAGAAATTGGAGGTGGAGATTTAAAAGGTGTTGATTCATGACAATCAGGTGAAGATGTTGGCCATCAAACTGGTTTATGGAGATGGAGCAACTGATGCTCGGGTGCTTGGAGGTAGCTCCTAAAAAAATGTATATCTCACTGACTTGCAGTGGATAAAAACTTTATGAGTTGTTTTTTCTAATCTTTCAAAGGATATGGGCGTTGTTGGCTGGGCAAGATTCTCTCTCCTAAAAAGGAGTGAGCCAGATGGGTTTTTAATGACAATTGACAATGATTTCATGATCATCACTACACTTTAAATTCCAAATTTTTATTCAATTCAAATTTCACATCTGGGATTTGAACCAGGGACCCCTGACCATTACCAAATTTCTGAATTACTAGCCCAGTGACAATACCACTATTTCCCACAACTACGAAGCAACTCGAAAATATGACTTCACAAACCGGAGGGCAAAGCTCAAATTGTATAAATGAGTGTAAGTATTGGTTTACAGGAAATGCACGTGAGAAGTACACACGCTGTTGAAGATTGGAACAATGTCTTCTACAGTGGGTGTGCTGCAGTGTACAACAATTTGCAATTATATAATACATATTATACAACATTCCAAGATTCCAGAGTGCAGTCCAAATTATTTTTTGATATTAAACCACATAATTAGGATCAAAAGCTTGATTAAACTGGTCAGTTATAAGGCAGGCATCAAAAAAGAAACTGAAGATGATGGGGTATAGGATGGGAATTCAGAGCTCATGGTCTAGACAGATAACCGTTGTTTGCGGAACAATGGAAACTAGGAATTCACAAGAGATTGGGATTGTAGTAGAACTAAGGGATGTCACAAAAAAAATGGCAGAGTGAAACCATGGAGTGATTTGAAGATGCATTTGAGAATTTAAATGAAAGTAAGGCATTACTGGCCCGTGAAACAAAGTATGCCGGTGAACAAGCATTGGGCAGATGAGTGGATTGCAGAAGGGTGAAGTGTAGTTGGGGAGTGGACAGATAGAGTTTTGGATCAGCACTTGGAAGTTGGGAAACCAGTCTGAATTGTATTGAAATAGTCATAGCAAGAGAGGAAACCAATCCTCTTACGGGAGACAGAACATAAAAGGTTAATAAACTCTTTCTGAATTACAAGGTAAATTTTGAAATTTATAATATACCCCTGCAATTTCAATAGACTAAGAAATAGTAGCTCTTAACTCTGTTAGCTGTGCCAACTAACTTGGTGATCTTGGCTGCAGAAAGACTTGAGAGGAATTCACTCTCTATAGCAAAAGGTCATCATTTTGGTTATGCGCAATTTGTAACACTACCTCCAAGGCAACAGGAAGCATGTCCCTCTTGATAAGAGGTGAGCAGGTGAAAGGACCCGAGGCCATCTGGGTTGTGGCACCAATTCCCCAGCTATCTGCACATGAAAAAACACATGCCTTTGAAGAGGAATTTAATGTAAAAAGGCTGCAACTTTCAATAAACTAGAAGAACATAACTGAAGCAGAATTCTTCACAAGATTCAATACCATGGGTCAATCACTGACAAGGGCATAAAACTGACCAGAAGCAGCTTTTTACCCCATACAAAGACCCACTACCTTTCTTAGTGTTGGATTTGGTCATCAGTGCTTCAGGCTTTAGTACAAGAACTATCCCCCCAGTAGCTTGCACAGTAAGATCAAAGTTGATAAAATAATTGCAGAGGCTGCTTCATTTTCCATTGCAAGTATTATTTTAAAAATGGAGGGGTAAAGTTGAAGTTGTTTACTGAGCTGTACTTGTTTACACTGACACTTCAACCTTACAAAGGAAAAACTATGTACCCGAGGGTGCATTAAGGTAAGTCTGGATTTAATGGTGACATTCCAGTAATGTTAACACATTAAACATGTGGAATTAAGTATTCATGAGGGGTCAACTGGAGAAGTGGTGCACATGCAAAATTAAAACCCTCAAGTCTGAATTAGCAAAGTGATTATTGGATAACTGATACCAAATAGAACAGTGCAAATCCTGTGACTTTTGAGCCAATACATTTTCCATTTCAAATGTACCGAGCTGCTGTAGGATGGTGTTGTGCTACACAGCAAGGCAGTGAAAGGAAAGGAAAACAACTGGAGCATTGTTAGTGTTAGAAAACAAGACTGATTCATTGGCGGGGGGAAATATTAGGGACTTCCAAAGAATGAAAGAAGGAGTTTGTGAAAAGTGAAATACAATAGATTCTTTTATGCATACGATCTTTGTGATAAAGAATATTTTAACATATGAACACCCAATTTGCAAGCGTGCTGTAAACAACTTATGTATCTGCTTTGTTAATGTAACAAAGCAGACCCCAACAGGGGAGAGAAATAAAAGTTACAACCCCAACAAGGACCTCCAATTGGGAATTGGACAATAAATGCAAAGCACGAGTACAACCCTCCAAACACATCAATACTACAGGTTCATTGCTTTTTAATGCAGTTAAATAATATGCTGTTAGCATTGGTAAGAACGTGGTTCGATGGAGTAGATCATACATGTTTTGCTTCCTGAGTATTGCCCAGATCTTGCTGCATGTGGACAGGGACTGCTTCAGGATCTGAGCTGTGAATACTGTTGAACACTATGCAATTATCAGTGAAGATCGCCACTTTTGATTACTTGTCATAAGGAATGTCATTGA
This sequence comes from Carcharhinus amblyrhynchos, assembly GCF_965287045.1. Classification (NCBI taxonomy): domain Eukaryota; kingdom Metazoa; phylum Chordata; class Chondrichthyes; order Carcharhiniformes; family Carcharhinidae; genus Carcharhinus; species Carcharhinus amblyrhynchos. Next base: position 50,368,141 of record NC_137327.1, read on the forward strand.
TCAAGCAACTGAAGATGGTTGGGCCTAGGACGCTGCCTCAAGCTAATCCTGCTGTGATGCTATTGAAACCAAGATGACAGTCCTTCAGCAACCAAAGCCATCTTCCTTTGTGCTTTAGATGAAGAATGGAGAATTCCTCCCACCCATTCACAATTTCAATGTGCTGGGGCTGACTGTTGCCACATTTACAAACACACAAATGAGGAAAAGTAGGCCATTTGACTCTCGAACCATTCAACAAGATTGTCAACTTTGTCAAATGCTGCCCTGATTTCAAGAGTAGTCACTCATCTCTTTCATCCATATTTGGACCAAGGCTGTAAATGAGATCCAAAGAGATCAGTGGCCCTGGCAGAATACAAACCACCAGTGAGCGGGTTATTGCCAATTAAGGGTCACTTTACAGCATTTTTAATAACACATTTCCTGATATTACTGATGCTCAAAAAGTAGATTGAGGGGTGGTAATTGGCTGGATTGGAGTTGCCCATTGTTGTGGACAGGACATATGTGGGGAATTTTCTACATTGCTGGGTGGATGCCAGTGTTGTAGTTGGCTAGGGAAACAGCTAGCCTGAAGCACAAGTCTTCAAATACTTCTGCCAGAATTTTGTCAGATCCCATCACGTTTTGCATATCCAGTGCCTTCAGCCGTTCCTTAATATCATGGAGTAAATTTAACTACGTGCTGAGTTCTGGACTCTGATGGGCTCTACCATCATTCAAGATGGTGATGTTTGTGAAGCTTCCTCCTGTGGGTACTTGTTTCAATTGTCCACCACCATATAACTGGATACGTCAGGGCTGTTGAACTAGTCTGACCTGTTGGTTACCATACTGAAGTGCTCTGTCTAACTAAACCATGCATGCACTGCTATATTGTAGTTTCATCAGGATGGCTTCTCATTTTTAGGCATGCCAGCTGTGGTCCTATCTTGCTCTCCTACGCTCCCCTTGAACAATGGTCAATCTCCTTGCTTATTGGCAATAGTAGAATGAGCAACAAACCAGCCCATGAGGCAGCCCAGTGATTAGCATTGCTGCTTCACAGTGCAAGTGACCTGGGTTTGATCCCCAGCTTGCGCCAGTCTGTGCAGAGTCTGCGTGTCTCCCCATGTTTGCATGGGTTGTGTCTGGGTACTCTGGTTTCCTCCCACTGTTCGAACGAAGGTCATACTGGTTAGGTGCACTGGCCACACTAAATACTCCCTCAGTGTACCAGAACAGGTTCCAGAGCGTGACGACTAGGGGATCTTAACAATAACTTCATTGCAGTGTTAATTTAAGCTTATTTGTGATATTAATAAATAAAGCTAGCTTACTGCAGATTAACGAACAAAATAAGCCCATTGGCTTCAGTGTTCACAATTTTAAAATGACTAAATGCTCTTTATTTTGTTTATATACGGAAAGAACTCTTAGCTTTCTTCAGAGCATCTCGGGGAGTATTATAACCTGTCTTTAATCACAACCTCTGTGCTTCCAGAAATTTATTAGACCAAACCTCATTCATCCTGTGGACGAACTGTCCTCGCCCATCTTTTTGCAATAGTTTTCTCCATTTGCCAGCACTGGCAAGACTGATCAAGATGGTGCATAGACAAAATATCCCCAGGTTTCTGCTGAAGCATTTGAACCACAAAAAAGGTAAACAAGCAATTGTCAAAGAATCACAGACCTAAAAGGGTAGAGTTTTGAAATTCATAAACTTCAGGTGAGTCTGAACATCAGGACAATAAGGGTATACTTTTCATCCCCTTCCCCAACAGAAAGGCATGTAGAAATGACTCCCGCAAAAACCAACAGAAATAAACTTAGTATCTTTCATAATCTCCAGATGACTGAAATTACTGATCTGACAAGTTCTTCTGTTACAGTGCAAGGAACATGGCTGCCAATCCGGGCACCAAGTCTACAAGCAATAGCAAGGTAAATTACCACATAAACCATTTCAGCTGGTTGGCGGATAAACATTGACCAGAGCATGAAAGAGAGGGAGGTCCTCTGCTGATGATCACTTGTGTCCACTTGAGAGCTGAGCACATGCATTTGGGATTTAACATCTCATCTGAGGAGGCTGCACCTCAAAGTGGAGCACATCCTCAGTACTACACTCCAGTATCAGTCCTGGACTATGTTCTCAAATCACCAGATTGGACACTGTCCAACGTTAGCTGACTCAAGAGGCAAGTGCTCTATTGGCAAACCAAGAATTGAGGCTACATATTCTGTTGTTTTCTTACATGGCACAATTAGTTTATGCAGTCCAAAAATAGCACAATACTGTGGATGCTGGAAATCCAAAAAGCAAAATACTGCAAATCTAAAATAAAAAGAAATGCTGGAAAAATAGACATCATTGCCTTTGGAGATCTACCCCCAACATCTTCCAACCTCAATCCCCCAACCCTGCATAGCCTGCTTCTACCTTCTTTCCAAAATCGACAAACAGGACTATCCTTGTTGACAAACGGTTGTCAACATGTTCCTGCCCCACAGAATTCATTTATTCCCACCGAGACTCTATTCTCTCATGTCTTATCCAGTCCCTTCCCACGAACACTCATAATTCCTCTGATGCCCTACTTCATAGAAGTCTTCCACTTCCCACACACTAACCATCTCCTCTTCACCATAGGTGTCCAATCCCTCGACAGCTCTAACCCCCATCATAAGTCTGAGGGTGCTCCGCTTCTCCCTTGAGCTTAAAAACAGACATGGTCAGATCTGAGTTTTCCCAAGTATTTTCATTTTTTGTAGACCATGGCTGAACAAAGCAAATCAGCCAAGTCTTGGTGCGATCCACAACTGATATTGAGTTACCTACATCAGCAGAGGCACTTTTGGACAGCAAACATAGACACACATGGAGTAATAACTGCCCGTTCAATATTAACAACCACTTCGATGGGACATTTCCACTCTAATCCAACTGAAGCTATTCCCTCCAAATGCCACCAGCACCAGGGCCTCTGATCTAGACTGTTGACCCTGAAAAGGCAGCCAAGAAAGTTCAGAGATATGAAAATGTGAAGAACTGCTCAACTTTTATAAGACACAAAAAACACCTTTGTGTGTCAAAGAAGCACCACAGAAATGCAGTTGATGACTGAGCTTGACTGATGAGTCTGCAATTAAGTACTTTACCCTTTATAATTGAATATCAAGGCTCACTCACCAATGGTCACTTGAACAAAGCTCCCACAGGGTTCTGAATATCACAAAACCCACCAAAGCAATTAATAGTTTGAGGAATGGAAGGGAAGAGAAGTCACAACAGAAAAAGACATTTCCAGCAGAAAATACCCACAGGAGTCGGTGATTACAGCAGGCTGTATAAACTGAAGCACACAAAGGCGGCCTGCTGCACTGCCAGGGCATGGAGATGTTGTTGTGGGAGCATTACATCAGAGGTGCCAGTAGAGACGTGAGGGTGGATAACTATAGGTTGCATAACCACTTTTGGGAATTAGGGAGTATTGTGCACAGCATGCTCCTTAAGGGAATTAAACAGATGGAGCAAAAGTCCATAATAGGATGTCATATGTGAAGATGCAGGCTTGATGACAGGAATGGCCTCTCATTCTATGCTTCAGGTTCTCAATACACCAACATATCATTTAAAGATATCTTCAACTGGGATTTTGTTTTTAAAACAACTGCATCAATGGATATTCCCAAATTATTTGCTCTACTGTTGCTGGCAAACAAAAGAAGTTCCTGAACATTAAAACCTTCAAATTCAATAACAAATATTTTCTGAATATATCTGTTTAGTCATACACTTGCAGCTTCACTTCTGCAAGAACAAAAGTCGATGAAGCACTGCCTAGTTCACCATGTGCAATGGCTTAACTGTTGGACATGTGGAGAATTCTTCATTCCAAGAGGTTAGGGTTAGCAACATTCCTTTGAGAATAATAAATCCTTCCCTTCCTATCAGGCTGAATTTCAATTCTTTTATTCTCCTTAATCTCCACAAAGCCTCAAGATCTGATGGGTAACTATCATTCTGTCTCATCAAGACAATTCTTCTCCACAGGAAGTTGTGACTGTGGTTGCATCTTGCCCATGCTTGAGCTGTATATAAATTACATTAGTTACCCATATAGCCAAAGTCAACGCAAGAAGAGTTAGACAACACAACTGTCCGGGGGTATTGACACTTATAGAGAAGGTGCCGTCACAGCAGACTAAGTGCTACTACAGGCTGTGCTGACACCCATTTTCTGACTAAAAAATATGAGTTGCACAACTCAGGGTGGTTTCATCACTTTCATCTCTAACCCCATCACCCAGCCAAATAGTCATCTGCCCAACCTCCAATAAAAATATTCAAAGTAAATTGAAGGTGATTTTTAAAATCACTCCTGATTTTTCTTTGCGTTGCTCACAGCCATGTCCAGAGATTAATCTTTAATGCCTCGATGATCAGCAACCGTAACACTGTACATGATTGATGCAATGCATAAGCCATGGGCCTGCACACGCTTTCCCAGCTTTGGAGGATGGCAGGAAAGAGAAAAATCAGAAAAATGTCCCAAAATGCCACCCATCTGTTCTTGCTGTATGGTTACATTAGGAGGGCAGTCATCACTCTGAGCTGGACTACGTACAGCACAGGCATCTCAAAACCCTTGGTACTACCAGTGCTGCCTCTGCAGGTTCCTGCAAATCCACTGGCAGAACAGGCACGCCAACATCAAATGTTCTCGTTCAGGCCAACATCAAAGCATTGACCACACTTGAGCAGCTCCACTGGGCGGGCACATTGTCCACATGCCTGACAAGACTCTTGAAACAAGTGCTCTTCTTAGAGCTTCCATATGGCAAACAAACCCCAGGAGGCTAGGGGAAACACTTCAAGGACAACCTCAAAGGCTCCACTGACATCTGAGAATCATGGAATTTTCATGTCCTGCCCACCATGAAAATCGTAGTGGGTGGGACAGCATCATGCAATGGTCCGTTGACCTAGGGTGGGACTTTACAATCTTGGGACAAGTGTGACTGGAAAATCCCACTTCATGACTCAGCTTCACAACTAACAGCAGCCATGTTGCTCAAACACTTCTGGGTTCCTATGGCCTTTTCAGTAAGTCACTGGAGATCGATAAGAAATAGAGAGAGAACATCTTTCCCTTTATTAGCCTAAATATACCAATAGCCCTGTGAGGTACAGAATTCCCAACCTCCTCAATCTTCACTGATCCCCATTCCCTTACCCAGTGACACTCCCCAACCTCACTGCCTTACCCAATGGGAACCTCGCAATGCAGCAGGCTGCTCATAACAAACTCTTGGTCTGATGGCCCCTACAGTTCTCCTATTCTCCCTTATTACCTCAAATTTTAAATCATTTTCATAGCCAAATCCTTTCACACTTTGCTGTCCACCTAGGATGGGGCAACCTTCATTCTCTTTCACTGCATATCTGTTCAGTCTCTTGTCAATGAATGAGGAGTGTGGTAAACAGGTCTACACTTCCCATCTGTCTGCACCTGAAACAGCACAGCTGCCAATCTTATAGAAGATGCACATGCAACAATGAAAACAGACTGCTCTGTGTCACAGTGAGATACATATAAAATCAGGCGATCTTAGCTCCTTTGGTTTCTCAAAAGACCTCTGCTCACTTGTTTCCAGCATCATGCATTGCCTTGTCACAACAGCTGGAAGAATGGTACAGCCAAGTTGAGCAGGAGCTCTAACTTAGTTTACCATACCAAGGAATCTCAAGCTCATGTTCCAAGGAACTGGAAAGTCCTTAATTGCACATCTTCTGCAGATCAACTCTGGCACCAGGCACCTCCGTAACATACTCAGCAAAGTTGATTTTGACAAGAATTCACACTGCTTCTTGTAGGAGTTTAGTGCTCTGAGTGGACCCATGATTGGCATGTGACATACAACTCCAGCTACTCCTTCTGGAGTACCTGCCTTGTCCTCTGGAAAATTTCTAGCACTGCGATGCTGAAGGGTGACCTGCTGAATCAGGACTTCTCCAACAGTGTAAAGGTTCTGAGTCACAGACTCATCATGGAATAGCTGCCATGAACCTCTATTTGCATCTAGCTGCATGAAGATTGAATATTCTTGTGAAGTTTGCTAAAAGCTCATCCAGATAACATAGGATAAACTTTATATTCAACAGCTTTATTCAGCTGCAAAATATCTACACAGATTCTGATAGATCCATTGGGTTTTGGCACCAGGACCATGCCACGCACTGGCTTGTTGGTTTGTCCAGTAAAAAGTTTCACAACACCAGGTTAAAGTCCAACAGGTTTATTTGGTAGCACAAGCTTTCAGAGTGTCACTCCTTCAGGGTGGAAGAGAGAATGTCCGGGGTGCGTGGGGTCTTTAATTATGCTGGCTAATTTGTCTACGCTTGCCGCTGCCTTGGCAGAGTCAATGGTTGGGAGGCTGGTTTGCCAGTCCTGTGAAGTTAGCCCGATCTTTTCAGACCTCCAGTTCCCTTACTTGGTGAATCAGACACAGGTCAGTACGGACTTTCTTGCTCAAGTGAGCAACTCTGGTTCAGGATCACATACAAAGTTAGTTTCTTCATACTGAAGGGTTGCATTTAGTTGTCCTATGACTGAGTCCTATACTCCCTGGCCCATGTAGGTTTTTTTGCACGATGGTTCTCTCTGATGCCAAACCAGTTAAATTGAAACTACTGCACCCGTGTCTGGCTTGTGTCCCTCCACGAGGATATCAGCACTCCAATAGCTTCTACGTGATGACTCTACTTCAAGGATTTTGCCGATTGTCAAAGGCTTGTCATTTTACTTCTTCTCTAGAAGCTTCTTGCTGCAACACAGCATGAAAGTGACCCTTCTTTCTGCAAACCCTGCATTCAGTCTCTTTGATAAGATATAAGAAATAAGATCAAAAGTAGGCTATTTGGCCCTCAAGACTGCTCCATCATATAATCAGATCATAGCTGATCTGTGAGTTTCAAATACACATTCCCACCCACCTCCAATATCTTGGATTCCCTTGCCAAACAAGAATCCATCTACCTCTGCCTTAAAAAATTCAATAATCCCACCTCCAATATCTTCTGAAGCATAGAGCGCCAAAGTCACACAATCCTCAGAAATTGTTTTTCTTCATCTCTTCTCTACAAAGGGTGACTCCTCATTTTAAAAGCATTGCCCCCTATTTTTGGGCTGACCCTTAAGAGGCAGCATTCTTTTTATGTCTACGTCAAAAGGCTATTCAGGATCGTATATTTTTCAATCAAGTCACCCATCACTCTTCAAAATTCCAGTGGAATCAAGCCCAGCCTGTCCAACTTCTCCTATGAAACACAGAACCATAGGATCCCTACAGTACAGAAAGTGGCCATCTGGCCCAGAGTCTCTGAAAGAGCATCCCACCAAGGCCCTCCCCTCCACCCTATCCCTGTAACCTCACACATTTACCTTGGCTAATCTACTTAACCTACACATGTTTGAACACTAAGTGGCAATATTACCAATCCCCCTAACCTGTACGTCTTTGGATTGAGAACGCTCATCTGGAGGAAACTCATGCAGACACGGAAAATGTGCAAATTCCACACAGTCACCCAAGGCTGGAATGGAACCCAGGTCCCTGGCACACTGCTAACCACTCTCTTAAACTTGCTCTGAAATACCACCAATAAATCATACATTCTTCCTTAAATAAGGAGAACAAAACTACACAAAGCAATTTAGATAGAGCTCAGCGGTGCCTTGAATAATTGTGCAAAGCATCAATACTTTTGCTCAATTTCTCTCAAAGGATAGCATCCCGTCAACCTTAATTACTTACTATACCTGCACTAACAACCTGACTCATGCACTGTAGAACACCTACATCACTCTGCAGCTTGGAATTCTGCAGTTTAAATAATACTCTGCTTCTTCCAGCATAAGTCTAAACAGATAGTCAATAAATATAGCAAAACTTCACTTCATCTTTGGATACGCTTTGTTAACTTTAGCCTACTTGATAATGGCATTCTAAGAATGAAATAGGCATCAAGTGCTTTTTGTATGTTTCTTTGGTCAATCCCTTGCCTGACTAGGAGATTGACATGCACAGCCACTCACCACATATAACTGCGATTATAATATAACGCTGCTGGATTGGGGCCAGCTCAAGTTTTCTGGCAAGGGTAGAGACTTCTCCATGTTTGTTTTTCACTTGCTGCCACTATATAATATTCTTCGTCTCATTGTGCTAACAGGATATTAACAAAGTCTGCTCAGGTAAGGAAAAGTTAACTTTATTGGAACATCTCTAATGGTGACTATAACTATCACTTCCCATGATGTATATTATCTCTCACTGGTATGTCAGTTAGAAATAACCCTTTAGAGTTTCCTTGATTCAGAGGAATTGTGGCTTTATCATGTTACCACCACCAACATGGTACAAGGCAAACAGTGAGTCTTGATCTTTCTTCATCTAGTATTTTCTGTTTTTGCATTTCTCCTTTAAATTGGCCCTACTTTGATGTCACATCCTAAAATCCTAAAACAGTCCTTCAGTGAAACTGTCATTCCCAATCCCTCACTCCCCATGTATTTTTTCAATGCCCGTCTCTTTGGCATTAATATTAAAAAGCACTAGATAAACACATGGTGCTGATGTTCATCTGCCTCAATGGCAACAGACTCCCATTGTCTTGAAGATGCAGAGCATCCCATCAGTTATTCTCCAGAAAAACTTCAAGGGTAATTATAAATGCTTTTGTACCATTGACAACAATCCACCAAAGAACGCACACACACCTTTCAAATTGCCTCAGACGACAAAAGAAACATCAGCTGTTTTAACAGATCCATATATTTTAGTTCAAAACTTTCAGACCACGTATCTTGATGCCAATATTAGAATCTGAATCTGAGGCTCCCCCCCAGAATGCTGAGCAATCCTCCTTGTTGATGACATTAGTGCCAAGATGCAATATTGTCAAAGCATGCAGGTTAAGCAGCTTTGGCAGATAATGCCTTTCTGTAGCTTCAAATCCACAATCACCCCCTCAAAAAAAGGAGTGTCTACTTCAATAGAACATAAGAACATGAGAACATGAGAACATGAGAACATGAGAACATGAGAACATGAGAACATGAGAACATGAGAACATGAGAACATGAGAACATGAGAACATAAGGAGTAGGCCATCTAGCCCCTCGAGCCTGCCCCGCCATTCAATAAGATCATGGCTGATCTGTCGTGGCTCAGTTCCACCTTCCCGCCCTCTCCCCATAACCCTTAATCCCCTTGCCTATTAAAAACCTATCAACCCACGTCTTAAATATATTTAGCGAGGCAGCCTCCACCACTTCAACTGGCAGAGAATTCCAGAGATTCACCACCCTTTGAGTGAAGAAGTTCCTCCTCAACTCCGTTCTAAACCGACCCCCCTTTATCCTGAGGCTGTGCCCTCTAGTCCCACTGTCCTTTCTGAGCGGGAAGAGCCTCTCCACCTCTATCCTATCCATCCCATTCATCATCTTATATGTCTCAATGAGATCTCCCCTCATTCTTCTAAACTCTAACGAGTACAAGCCTAGTTTATTCAGCCTCTCCTCGTAGTTCAACCCCCTCAACTCCGGTATCAGCCTAGTAAACCTCCTCTGCACTCCCTCCAAGGCCAAAATATCCTTGTGTAAGTGCGGCGACTAAAAGTGCACACAGTACTCCAGCTGCGGCCTCACCAGTGCCCTGTACAGTTGCAGCAAGACCTCCCTACTTTTATATTCAATCCCCCTCGCTATGAAGGCCAGCATCCCATTCGCCTTCCTGACCACCTGCTGCACCTGCAGGCTGGGTTTTTGCAACTCATGCACAAGGACCCCGAGGTCCCTCTGCACCGTTGCATGCTGCAGTTTTTCACCATGTAAGTAACAGTCCTTCCTACCATTATTCCTACCAAAGTGGACAACTTCAAAACTTGCCAACATTAAATTTCATTTGCCAGTTCCTGGCCCATTCGCCCAGCCTATCTAGATCCTTCTGCAGACTTTCCACACCCTCCGCACAATTTGTCGTTCCACCAATCTTGGTGTCATCAGCAAATTTCGACACCATTCACTCGGTTCCCTCCTCCAGATCATCTATATAAATGGTAAATAGCTGAGACCCCAGCACCGACCCCTGGGGCACTCCACTAGTCACCAACCGCCAATCTGAATAGCACCCAATGACCCCCACTCTCTGCGTCCTATTTGACAGCCAATCCCCTATCCACGCTAACACCCTACCCCCAACTCCATGCCCCCTGACCTTCTGAAATAACCTCTTGTGCGGCACCTTATCAAACGCCTTCTGAAAATCAAGAAACACCACATCCACCGGCTCTCCTCTATCCACCGTCCTAGACACGTCCTCATAGAACTCCAATAAATTCGTCAGACACGACTTCCCCCTAATGAAACCGCGCTGCGTCTGCTCTAACAATTCTCCTCAAGATGCCTCGCTATTTTCTCCTTGATCATGGATTCTAACATTTTACCTACAACAGACGTTAAACTAACCGGCCTATAATTCCCTGCCTTTTGCCTGCCACCCTTCTTAAATAACGGTGTAACATTAGCCATTTTCCAATCTTCCGGCACTTCCCCGGAATCCAGCGATGTTTGGAAAATAATCATCAAGGCATCCATTATCACCTCCGCCATTTCTTTCAGAATCCTTGGATGCATTCCATCCGGTCCTGGGGATTTGTCCACAATCAGTCCCTCCAGTCTTTCGAGCACTGCCTCTCTAGTAACAATAATGTCATTCAGGCCCTCCACTCCTACCATCTTTCCACCGCTAACACCCGGCAAATTATTCATGACCTCCTCCGTGAAGACCGAAACAAAAAAGTTATTCAAGGCCTCAGCCATTTCCCCATCCCCTACCACTAAGTCCCCCCCTCTCATCCTCTAAGGGTCCAACGTTCACCCTAGTCAGCCTCTTCCTTTTCATATATAAAAACTCTTGCTATCCTTTTTTATATTAAGCGCTAGCCCAGCTTCCTAGTTTATCCTACCCTTCTTTATCAACTTCTTCGTCATTCTTTGTTGATATTTAAACCTCTCCCAATCCTCTTCTCGCCCGCTACTCTAAATGCATCCACTTTTAACACTTTCCATTACCTCCTTCATTATCCACGGCTGATTATCTCGCCTCCTACGATCCTTTTTAACCATCGGAATAAATTTCTGCTGAGCACCAAGAAAGATCTCCTTAAAGATCCTCCACTGTTCCTCAGCAGACCTACCTTCCAACGTGCTCCCCCAATCAACATTCGCCAATTCCTCTCTCATCCTATCATACTCCTCTCTGTTCAAACAAAGGACACATGTCTGGGAACCCACTTCCCCCTCCTCCATCTGCATCAGAAACTCCACCATACAATGATCACTCTTCCCAAGAGGATCCTTCACCACAAGATCCCTAATTCTACCCGCCTCATTACATAACACCAGATCCAAGATAGCTCGCTCCCTCGTCGGCTCCAACACACACTGTTCAAGGAAACTATCTTGGCAGCATACCAAGAACTCCTCCTCGAGCCCACTGCGTCCAACATGGATCGACCAATCAATACGTAGATTGAAATCCCCCATAATTATCGCCGTTCCATTCCTCCACGCTGCATTTATTTGCGTGTTAACAGCCCGCCCCACCTCCAGATCATTATTTGGGGGCCTATAGACGACACCCACCAGCGTCTTCCTAATCTCCACCCACAACGATTCCACTTTCTGCTTTTTGGCTCCTATATCATCCCTTACTACCACCCTGATGCTATCCTTAATCAGCAGAGCTATGCGCACCCCCCCCTCCCCTTTTCCTCCCGCCTATCCTTCCTAAACACTTGATACCCCTGTACATTCAGCTCCCAGTCCCTGTCACCTTGCAGCCACGTCTCTGTAATGGCCACCAGATCATATCCATTTGTGCTGATCTGCGCCACAGCTCATCCACTTTATTCCGAATGCTTCGTGCATTCAGATAAAGTGCCTTCATTCCAGCCTTCACCTGTACCCTATTTGCCGGAACGCCACCAACCTTACTCACGCCCCCTACTCCCTTTATTATTGGGACATCCTTGGCCTCTTCCCGTACCTGTACCCTCTCCTTTACTTTAGGCCCTGTAATTTCACCTACCCTCGCACCCTCCCCCCCCAATTAGTTTAAAGCCCTTTCTACACGATTTGCCAGGACTCTGGTCCCAGCACGGTTCAGACCAACCCCATCCCACCTGAACAGGTCCCACCTACCCCAATACTGGTGCCAATGCCCCATAAATTCAAACCCATTCCTCCCACACCAATCCCTTCCTTAATCTTACCAACCTTACGCCCGACTGCACACGGTTCAGGCAGTAGTCCAGAGATAATCACCTTGTCGGTTCTACTTTTTAATTCCGTTCCCAGCGTTTCATACTCCCTCCCCAGATCCTCAGTTCGCATTTTGCCTACGTCGTTGGCACCCACATGTACCACAACGACCAGGTTCTCACCCTCCCACTCCAGGTTCCTCTGCAGCTCAGATGCGACATCCTGGACCCGAGCACCAGGCAGACAACACACCCTTCTGTGCTCTTTGTCATTGTGACAAAGGACAGTGTCAATACCCTTCACCCCACTATCCCCAATTACCACTACGTTCCTTTTCACCTTCTCTTTGCCTATGACCTGTGTCTGCATCACTGTACCGTGTGCAGTTTGCTCACCAACCTCACAGCCCTCGTTCTTGTCCACACTGGAAGCAAGAACCTCAAACCTGTTATGCAAATTGAGAGGCTGAGGCATTTGGTCCCCACCCTCCTTCCTCCTCTCAGCAACCCCCTCCTGTTCCTGACCCTTAGAGTTAGCCAGTCTAGGGGGTGTGGATGTCTCTTGCACCCCATTATCCACGTCACCGTCCCTCCCCCTGATGAGCCTCAGTGTCTGTAGCTCAGAGGCCAGCTCATCTACCTTGAGATGGAGCTCCTCCAGCAACCTGCACTTACTGCAGACATGGTCACTGGGAAGGACCCTGGGGTCCACCAGCTCCCACATCATACAGAAATCCCTACACTGCTGCCAAGTACATGGGGAAGTGGAGAGGAAAACGATAGCCAGAGGTAAGGAGCAAGTAACTGGTTGGATGTTTGTGTTGGGTATTCTGGAGGGAAAGTATTTGCTGATGACCCCCAGTGATGGAGAGGCCTTGGGCCACAGTGGGTAGTGCCCCTGCCTCAGCCAGATGTTCTGGGCTGGAGTTCCATCCAAGGACTTAATGACCACGGAAGTGTTGTTCATAACACAGCCAAACAGATTGAATATCAAATCCTTCCAACACATTCCAATGGCAGGCAGTAAGAACAGGATTAACTTCTGGTCAATAATGGAGTCAGATGGAAAGAACATTGGAGTCTCTACTATCACTACCCATAGCTCTACGACAACATGTAAGTGCGCACGACATAACAGCACCTTAGACTCATTGTACTGAAACAAACCACCAATACCTTTCATGTGTCATTTTAATTGACTAATGACCCAAAAGAAAACCCAGTGAAGCCTGTTACCAGCCTTTTTTGCAGCCATTCACATGCCATACTCTTGCAACACAGATAAGAGATATTCTGCAGTTCCAGTCATAAGTGCACTTTGTACAATACTATTAAACATCACACCCTGTTTTAAGAGAGTAATGTTGCTGCACTACACCTATTGAATTGCTTCTCTGTAAACCTCTCAGTAGTACCCAGTGAACAAGCTGCCCACAATGTTAGCTGTTTCAGATTTAAACAGCCTATCTCTTCAGGAGTCCACAATACTGGAATTATAGAGAGGTCCCTCAATTCAATGGTTCTGATGGAGTAAAAGAGCACCTCTAGTTTCCAGAAGAATACTGAACTCAAAAGGAAATGCATGTTCATTGAACCTCCTACAGCCAATGCATAATTTCAGTCCATTTCTATAAATGAATCTATTTCTCCAGAACTAGAAGAGAATAAAAATATGTATCATGCAGAAAAGATTACTAGATATGAAGCATACATATTTGGTTATTGAAGAAATATCCGAATGATGGTCCACTCAACTATATCAGAGAAAACAAGTGGACCAATGCAAGACTTTTAAGGAGCACTTTATCATTTGAGGTTAATAGTTCCTAGTTTTCAAAGCTCATTACAATTCTAAACAACAAGTCACCAATGGTGTGAGCATGTAGCAAATACCAACGTGTGCGCGCATGCGTGTTGGAAAGAGGAGAAAGATGATAATAGACTTGTTAACAGCCACAATTTCAATCAATCCATAAAAGTTTGCATTTCAGGAGTACTTATCACAGATAAGGTAAAGATGTAGAATACTTATTATTGGAATGCGATAAACTAGGTAGCCTGTCTGTAATGTTTCCTGACAGACAGATATTCTGTGGAACATGGAGAGCTCCTTTGTTGTTTTTAGAAGTATCAAGGGATTGCCTAGGCCCAGAGAGGTTTCACATCTCAACTGAAAGCGTGTGCAGTATTTCCTCAGTACTACACTGACGTATCATTGTGGAAATATGTACTCAAATCCCTGGCGTGAAACTTGAACCAATAACTTGCCAACTTATACTTCTGAGATTGAACTGTTGTGATTGCAACTCTCAACTTCCCTCTATTTCCCTTAATAAGAAAAAAAAGCAAAAGCAGATATTTACTGGGCTAAACTGGCGGTTTGGACTTCAAATTTCATTCAGAAATCCAGTAACTAGCAGGCTAGCACTGGAAAATTAAAATCGAGTTGGTGTAAAATCCCGATGATTCAGGGAATGGAATCTACAGCTTCGACCCTGTCTGGCCTACATGGCTAATTCTTCATGTCCTTGGGTAATACGTGGATGGACAATCATTACAGCCAGATCCATGCTGGTCACATGATATATGTTACGTATTCTGCATCCATATAATAAATGGATTTCTACACTCAACCTGTCAAGTGACTCCCAACCTTTGGAAGTCCAAAATAATCTCAAATTATACTGAACTTCTTACAAATCAATCGGTGACATAAAAATGTTTTAGAATCGCCCATGTCTTAGAATGCTGGAGCCCAACAGAAGAGGCATATCTAAAAATGAGGTGTCAATCTGGTGAAACTACAGCACAGGACTATCTGACCAACGGACGCTGCATGCAACAGACAAAGTGAATTGGTCTCCCAATGGATCAGAGCTATGCTCTGCAATCCTGCCACATCCAGTTGTGAATGGTGGTGGATAATGAAACAATTCACTGGAGGAGGAGGTTCCACAAATATCCCCACCCTCAACAGCAGATCAGTAGTGCAAAAGATAAGGCTGAAGCACTTACAAACATCTTCAGCCAAAAGTGCCCAGTGGATGATCCATCTCAGTCTCTCGAGGCCTCAGCATCATAGTTTGATTCACTCCACATGATATCAAGAAATGGCTGAAGGCTCTGGATTCTGCATTTGGGCCCTAACAACATTCTGGTAAAAGTACTGGAGACTTCTACTCCAGAACTTGCCATGCCCTTAGCCAAGCAGTTCTAGTACAGCCACAACACTGGCATCTTTCCAACAATGTGGAAAATTGCTCAGGTACGGCTTGTCTACTAAAAGCAGGTAAAATCCAACCCATTTAGTTGCCACCCCAACAATACACTCTCTGTCAAAGTAGGTGATCAAGTGGTATTTACTCAACAATAACCTGCTCAGTCTGGATCCACCAGGACTATTGAGCTCCTGACCTCATTATAGCCTTGGCTCAAACATGGACAAAAGTGATGAATTCCAGAGGTGAGGCGAGAGTGACTGCCCTGGATATCAAGGCAGCATTTGACCAAGTGTGGCATCAAGTAGCCCTGGCAAAACTGGAGTCAATGGGAATCAGCCAGAAAACTCCTTACTGGTTGGAATCATACCCGGCACAAGGGAAGGTGATTGTGTTGTTGGAAGTCAATCATCTCAATTCTATACTGCAAGAGTTCCTCAGAGTAGTATCCTAGACCTAACCATCTTTAGCTGTTTCATCTATGACCTCCCACCACCATACAGCTGGAAGTGGAGATGATCACATAATGTTCAGCACCATCTAAGTAAGGAGCATCAATCCTCAGGTACTGAAGCAGTCCATGTGTGCATGCTGCAAGACCTGGACAATTTTCAGGATTGGATTGGTGTGTGGTGCAAATGTTACTTGTCACCTGAAAGTCAGGCAATAACTACCTCACTGATCCCCCATTATCAATATCTTGTGGGTTACCAGTGACCGGAAACTGAACTGAATTAGCCTTATAAATATTATGGCTACAGGAGCAGGTCAAAAGTAGGACTTTTGTTGTGAGTAACTCATCTCATGTCTCCCCAAAGTCTATCCATTATTGGCAAGATACAAATCAAACTTGTGACGGAATCTACCCATGGATGAGTACAACTCCAAGTTTTTAAGAAGCTCAACAATATCCAGTACAAAAGGGAGGCAATGTCATCGTGGTATTGTCTCTGGATTAGTAATCCATGGCCACTGAGTAATGTTCTGGGAATCCAGGTTTGAATCCCACTATGGTAGATTGTGAAATTTGAGTTCAACGAAAACAGAAAATCTGGAATTAAAAGTCTAATAGTGACCATGAAACTATTGGCACTCGTTTTAAAAACGCATCTTGTTCACTAATATCTGAGGGAAGGACATCTCTCATCCCTTACTTGGTCTGGCCTACATGTGACTCCAGATTCACAGCAACGTTGACACTAAATTTAAGAGCAATTAGGGATAGACATAAATGCTGACCCAGCCAGTGACACTTGCATGCAATGAAAAAAGCTCTCTTGATTGGCTTCCCATCCAACATTCAGCACCACAGAGGCAGCAGTGCAGTGTGTCTGTCAGCTACAAGATGCATTGCAGTATCTCACCAAGACTCTCTGGTCAGCACTTTCCAAGCCCTTCACATCTACCATCTAGAAGGACAATGGCAGCAGATACATGGAAAGAGCACCACCTGTAAGTTCCCCTCCAAACCACACATCATCTGGAAATATGCTGCCACTCCTTCACTGTCACTGGGACTCTCCTCCTGTGTTCCTGCAACACATGGACTGCAGCGGTTCAAGGCAGCAGCTCACCGCCACCTTTATGAGGGGAATTAGAAATGGGCAATAAATGCTGGCCCCCATCCTACAAACAAATGAAAAATGTTTTTAATTAAAGTACAGTGGCATAACACTTCATAGAACCAATATGTACCTTCAATGGACAAGCACTTGTCTTGTTCAAATATCTTAGCAGTCCTAGGGAACAGCAGTATATCTTGGCAGTACATGGAGAGACTTGGTTGACTTAGGGGTGGAGGAAGAAAAAGAGTGACAATGTGCCAAGTGCAATAATTATGACTGCTCTTGGAATAGTAAGAGCAGCTTCTTTGACAATACTGAAGTCCTCAATTACAGATCATGTCTTCTGATCTAGCATGAACAGGATGAGACTAGACTCATTGAAAGATGCAAATAATTTACCTTTATGGACCACACAAGCTCACTGAACACAACTGCTGAAACATTCATTCCAATTTCATCCTAAACCATGATGGCATCCTCACCATTAGATAGAATATGCTCTCAAAAGGCTAGTAATTGAAATAAAGAGTCCAAACTTCAAATAAAAACTCACTATATTGCTACCAATTTAAAGATTCAGACATGTAAAAATATTAACACAGAGCGGACTTGCATTTCATTATTTTGAGTGAAATAATACAACTGATCTAACAATACTAAGAATAAACCAACTCAAGAATGAATGATGAGGATCAGTTACACAATAGTGACCATATGACAACAAGAGGGAAGGTGTCCAGTCTACTATCCCAGAAAGATCTAAATATCTCCACAAAGATGCAGTGATAAGGGTACAAGAATAAAGTGAGAACTTTTATTTATACACACACACACACATTTGCCTTCCTGTTTAAATAGGAAGGCAAAGTGTGCACTTCCCAACTTTCCTTCTCAAAGCACCATTGTGACCACCCGTCAAGATGCAATTTTTACCTGAGCCCCTCTACAAAAAATTGTTCACAAATATCATCATGCCACCAACCACATATTATTAACTTACCACAAGAAACTTCTCCCTGTGTACAAACCATTTATATCACCAGACTACCCCACTTATGCCTACACCAGGAATGATCACATGAGCTTTGGTGTGGCAACTTTGCCTGATGCTTTTATTCCCTTTTTGGTTAAATAGTTCTCTCAGAAATAAATCCACCATTATACAATAGTAAATATAAGTATAGGCATATTGAAGCTACCTCATGCTACCTAAGTGCATATACTTTATGGCAACCTTTAATTGCCAAGAATCAGGTTTACAAGCCTGTCCCAGATTATTTGGTGCACGTGTTAATGACCTGGACTTTGGCATTCGGGGCAAAATTTCTAAGTTCGCAGTCAGTACAAATCACAGAAATGTTGCAAACACAATGCAGAGGATATAAGATTTGAAGAAGGCAGAGACTGGAGAATTGGGCAACAGGACAGATGAAATCTAACTCAGAATGAGAAATGATTCCCTTGTTCTTCCTACCAAAGTGCAAGGCATTCACAGCTAAACAGTACAATTTGAAATTAATGCAGGAGCAAAGAAACCAGCAAACATTTGCACAACTTGTCAAAGAAAGTAGAACAAGCTGGGAAAATTATTTTATATGCTGTATATAGGAACCATTGGTGTCAATCACAGAAGCAGAGGATATAAAAGCAAACAAGTCATGCCAAACCTTTAGAAACACTGGTTAGGTCTTAACTGGGGAAGGCATTCATTTCTGAGCACTACACTTAAAGAAAGAAGACAAGGTCTTAGAAAGAGTGCAGAAATGATTCATGAGAGTGGTACTGAGGATGAGTGACCTCAGTTATGGGCAGAGACTGAAAACCTAAGGTTCTAAGAACAGAGAAGGGGAGATTTAAACTAGCTTCCCATCCATTGACTCTGTCAGCTTTTCTCTGCCTTGGCAGAGAAGCCAGCATAATTAAGGACCCCACGCACCCAAGATATTTGCTCTTCCGTTGGGAAAAAGATACAAAAGCCTGAGGTCACCTACCAACTGACTCAAGAATAGCTTCTTCCCTGCTGCCATCAGACTTTTGAATGGACCTACCTCGCATTAAGTTGATCTTTCTCTGCACTGTATGACTAACACTACATTCTGCACTCTCTCGTTTCCTTCTCTATGAACAGTACGCTGTCTGCATAGCATCCAAGAAACAATACGCATCACTGTATACTAATACATATGACAATAATAATAAATCAGATTTGATTGGAGTGGGTGTGGGTTCAAAGACATGGTTTAGAGGGAGGAAAGAGTAAAAACTGTTCCCAGTGACAGTAACATTGAGGATACAAAGCTGTGATTGGCAAAGTATCAGAAGCAACTGGATTTTTTTTTGGGGGGGGAGGGGTTGGGGGGGGTTGGGGGCGGTGTCAGGAAGCAACATGTGCTGATTGAAAATGCCTGAAGGGGCTGCTGTAAGGTAATTGATTCATCAGCGATTTTCAAACTGGCATTGATCTATGTTTAAAAGAAAAACATATTAGTGGGTTATGTGGAATGAGCAGGGGAGTGGTACTAATTGGATAGTGCTGCCAATGAGCTGGCATAGGTAAACATGACGATCAAAGAATGCTGCACAGATCATTCTTTGATGTCACTGTGAATGTGAACTGTGTACTGTTCTGCTCACCCTATTATAGAAAGGATATTAAACTAGAAAGAGTACTGAAAAGATTTACTGGGACTTGATGGTTTGAGTTATAAAAGGAGAGGCTGGATAGATTTGGACTTTTTTCCTCTGGAGTGTAGGACGCTGACAGGTGATCTTGTAGAGGACTATAAATAATGAGGCGCATAAATCAGCTAGATAGTCAATATCTTTGCTCAAAGGTAGGGGAATCTAAAACTAGAGGACATAGGTTTAAGGTAAGAGGGGAAGAGGTACATAAGTGTCCAGAAGGGCAATGTTTTAACACACAGGGTGGTTAGTGTCTGGAAAAAGCTGCCAGAGGTAGTAGTAGAGGCGGATACAATTTTGTCGTTTAAAAAGCATTTAGACAGTTATATGGCTAAGATGTGTATAGAAGAATATGGGCCAAATGCGGCCAATTGGGACTAGCTTTGGGGAGTGGGTTAAAAGAAAGGGCGGCATGGACAAGTTGGGCCGAAGGGCCCGTTTCCATGCTGTAAACCTGAATGAATCTGACGATCCTTGTTCATCGCACATTTCTAAGCCATTTGATAACTCGATAAACTCTACATACAAGATAAAACTGTCGACAGTTTCCGTGTTGTTGTAGTACCAACTTTACACGGAAACAGAATCGATGTAGTCAAACTCAGAGGTCAGTGTGTGACCCCGCAATGCAGAGAATACACGGCCAATTCCTCACAGTATCCAGCTACCAGAGTTTATGTTTGCAGTTGAAACAAGGTCGATTTATTTGAATTTTTTTTTTAAAAAATACACTTTTTGAAATTTTCTCTCCCCTCCGCCTCCACCCCCCCCCCCCGTATAAAACTGCCGGGGGGGGGGGGGGAATAAGTACAAACTGTGGGCCCCACTGCACTTGCTAAACCGGTTTAGTTGTTAACCTGTCGGTTAACGCCCTTGCTGCACCTGTTTCTCCACCACAGGAATCAATGCACGAATCCACTCTCCCCTGGGTACAAATCTCCTCTCAGTAACTCAAATCATGGCCAGGGAAGACTTTCTTTAAGGCCGTTTCCCCTTTTCCACCGTACCACAGGCATAAGCTTTTTTTTCCTCTTTTACTTTCGCTCTGATTTTTTGAAAAAAAGGTCTAAAACAGCTCTCGCATCGATTGCGAGAAGATTGTAAAGGTCTCTCCACACATACACACACGGCTTAGATCCTCTCAGTCCCAGTAATGGAGCAGGTGCATTTTTCAAACAAAAACAAAAACAAGCTCTAAGTCAGTCACGGTAATGAGAGAGAGAGCGACAACATGAAAAGCTTCCGGGTGTGCTCTTTACGATGATTTTAATTATCAACTTGTGCCTAAAATTCCCCCTCAATTTGGTTCCATTGCTGTGCGAGTCAGGCTCCTCATTCTGGATTGACTAATCCTATTACTGGATAAAGTTCTGCTTTTTTAAAAAATACATCGTCCAAATTTGCTTCTTTTTTGTCAGAAAGTTTGCGCGTTGTCTTCCCAGTTGAAACATGACTTTGCACAAAATGTCACTGGAAGGGGGGGGCCGGGGTCAACTTTTATTAGTTACCTCAAAACTTGCCAAGTGAATAAAGCTCTGTGAACTCACTTGTTTTTTCTGGGTGAATCCTTCCAACTCCTCCTGGTCGCCCTCCTGCCTCAGCTCGCCGATATAGTACTGCTGCAGCCAGCGCTGTGCATTGAGGCTGTGTCGGTGCGGCGGTCCCGCCATGTCCCGGCTCACGTCCCTGCCTGCCCGCTGGACAATCATCTGCTCGCCGCCCGGGTGGCGCTGGATGAAGGCTGACACGTCGTACACCCGCCGCTCGTGGATGATCCAGCAGGAATCCACTGTGGTGTGCTGCTGCACCTCATCAATGGTGAAGGAGCGCTTCTTCTCCATCTCCATCTCTCCCTATCTGTGTGTCTGTCTGTCTCTGTTCTCACTACTCCTTGCCTCGCCTCACCTCCCAACACTCACATTCCACTACTGTACAACTCGCGACTAGCTTCCACTGCCCAGCATTAACATAATGAATCATGACGCCAACATACACCTGACACAACCCCGCCCTCCTGCTCAACAATGTGGCCCAGTATTAATATTAATGAGAGAATTCCTGCATTCATTCACCCCGTCTACCACCCACCTGGCCCACTCAGTGTAAAGTGAGCTACTGCACTTTGAGCGGGTTACTGTGGCCTTTTTGTAGCATTTCATGGTGTCTTCCTGATGCCTCCCACTCCCAGCTCACCACCCCTCCACATCTACTTTTAGCTTGTTCAGTTAGTAAGTAAGTTATTCGCTGAGGCATTGACTGTATCACTGCTGGGATAATGATCGTTTGAATGGCTCTAGAATTCCCCTCCTCCCCACTGCCCCTCAGCCTTTCTACTCTTTCAAGGTTGATTAAAATGCCACATCAGTTATTCTTCAATAAACTTGCATTTATATGTAAGTGGCACAGTGACTAGCACTGTTGCCTCACAGCACCAGGGACGTGGGTTTGATCCCTGGCTTGGGCCACTGTCTGTGTGCAGTTTGCATGTTCTCATTTGCGTGGGTTTCCTCCGGGTGCTCTGGTTTCCTCCCACAGTCCAAAAATGTACAGATTAGGTGCATTGGTCCTGCTTAATTCTTCCTCGGTGTACCTAAACATGCGCTAGAGTGTGGCAACCAGGGGATTTTCACCATAACTTCATTGCAGTGTTAATGTAAGGCTATTTGTGACACAAATAAATAAACCTTATATAGCACCTTTTAAAATAATGAAATGCCCTAATGCACTTCTATAGTATGGTAGAACTTGCCCTCAGCCAACCAGGTTCCTCACCTGTGGACCTTTCAGTATTCAAACATATAATTCTTACAAACCTATAATCTCATCAACTGTCAGAAAGTTTCTGTAGCCTTTTTCTCTCTGGTTTCTTTTTATGCTTTGTAAATGTATTTGGATTTGGCTGTGTTGATCTCATTCAATGTAAATAAGCAAAATAAAAGCATACAAGCAGCTTGTTTATTTTGTATGGCATTTTACAACGAGTAAGAACATAAGAACGTAAGAAATAGGAGCAGGAGTAGGCCATCTAGCCCTTCGAGCCTGCCCCGCTATTCAATACGATCATGGCTGATCTGTCAGTTCCACATTCCCGCCCTCTCCCCATAACCCTTAATCCCCTCGCTTATCAAAAACCCATCAACCCACGTCTTAAAAATATTTAGCGAGGCAGTCTCCATCACTTCAACGGGCAGAGAATTCCAGAGATTCACCACCCTTTGAGTGGAGAAGTTCCTCCTCAACTCCGTTCTAAACCGCCCCCCTTTTATCTTGAGGCTGTGCCCCATAGTCCTACTGTCCTTTCTGAGCAGGAAGAGTCTCTCCACCTCTATCCTATCCATCCCATTCATCATCTTATATGTCTCAATGAGATCTCCCCTCATTCTTCTAAACTCTAACGAGTACAAGCCTAGTTTATTCAGCCTCTCCTCATAGCTCAACCCCCTCAACTCCGGTATCAGCCTAGTAAACCTCCTCTGCACTCCCTCCAAGGCCAAAATATCCTTGCGTAAGTGCGGCGACCAAAACTGCACACAGTACTCCAGCTGCGGCCTCACCAATGCCCTATACAACTGCAGCAAGACCTCCCTACTTTTATATTCAATCCCCCTCGCTATGAAGGCCAGCATCCCATTAGCCTTCCTGACCACCTGCTGCACGTGCAGGCTGGGTTTTTGTGACTCATGCACAAGGACCCCGAGGTCCCTCTGCACCGTCGCCTGCTGCAGTTTTTTGCCACGTAAGTAAGTGACAAGAAATTGTGCGACGAGCTATTTCCTCTTTAGGCAAACAGGAAGATGAAATCCAGTACTACCTATCATGCATGTACTATTTATGACAGTACTGTGGCACAGTGGTTATCACTGCTGCCTCAGTGCCAGGGACCCGGGTTGGATTCCTGGCTTGGGTCACTGTCTGTGTGGAGTTTGCGTGTTCTCCCCTTGTCTGTATGGGTTTCTTCCGGGTGCTCCGGTTTCCTCCCACAGACCGAAAGATGAGCTGGTTAGGTGCATTGGCCATGCTAAATTCTCCCTCAGTGTACCAGAACAGGTGCCGGAGTGTGGCAACTAGGGGATTTTCTCTGTAACTTCATTGCAGTGTTAATGTAAGCCTGTGACTAATAAATAAACTAATAAATGTCAGCTTTTATTCTTTGCCTCTAAATTAGACTTTCAATTCCCACTTGAGGTTTGAGCATATAATCCAGGCTGATCTTGGTGCTGGCGGATTGCTGCACTGTTGGAAATTCTGTTCAGGTAAGATGTTAAACCAAGGCTGCATCTACCTCTCAGTGGGTGTAAAAGATCCTATGGCATTATTCCTTTCCTCCCCAAGGTCCTTGAGCGTGTTGTTGCTCAGTAAACCTGTGCACTTCATTCCCACAATTTGATGTTTGAATATGCCTACAGTCAGGTTTCAAGGCCTGATGCAGAATTGAAATTACCCTTGTTAAAGTCACATATGACCTTATTTGTGATTGTGAATATCATAAACTATTCCTTCTTTCCCTTTTTGACCAGCCTGGAGCTTTTGGTAAAGTTGATCACAGTATCCTCCGCAGGTGCCTCTCCTCTGTTGTCCAGCTGGGTGGCTCTGCCCTATCTTGGTTCCATAAGGCCATAAGAAATAGGAACAGGGTCGAGTGGGTCATTTGGCCCCACAAGCCTGCTGCACCATTCAATAGGATCATGGTTGATCCTACAATACTCCAGAAATGATCTCACCTGTACGTTTTACAGTTGCGGCAAGAGTTCCCTAATGTACTCCATTCTTTTCAATTTATTCATTGCCAGAGAATGGCTTCTCTTCCTGCTCTCTCAAAGTTAACTCTGGAGTTCCCCAAAGATTTACTCCTAATTCCTTTTGATTTCTCATTTACATGCCAATATCATTCAAAGATGCAATATCGGGTTGGGCAAGTTTACTGACAGTGCTCAGTTTGATCTCATCAACAGTTTGGAATGCACACTGCCTGTGATTTGTCATTCCGACTGTCCATCATCCAATATTACATGAGTAAAAACTTCTTCCAACTCAGTATTGAGAAGACTGAAACCATTGCTTTTGTTCCCAGTAAAAATCTATCCCCTGTTCACCATTTCCATCCCTGGCAACCACTTTAAGCTGAGCAAGACCATTCTCAACTTCTGTGTTTGACTCCAAATTGTGTTCCAACCACTTGTGCCCACAGTCATCAAGGCTGTTCACTTCCACCTCGGTAACATCATTCGACTTCGACCCTCCCTCAGCTCATCTGCTTAGCCATATTTTTGTTACTTCCATTTTTGACTATTCCAATACCTAACTGGCCACATAACTTTGTGCTCTTACAAAACTCTGTGGCCATATTTCAACTCATTCCATGTCTCATTCACCCATCACCCCTGTGCTTTCTCTCTGTCACTGGCTCCCTGTCTGACAATGCCTCAATTTTAAAATCTTCATCCTTGTTTTCAAATTCCTACATGGTCTTGCCTCCTTCCTACCTGTGTAATCTCTTCTAGCTCTACAAATCTCTGAGGCATCTGTACTCCTCCAATTCTGGTTTCTTGAGCACTGGATTTTTAATCACTCCACTGGTGACCATGCTTTCAGCTGCCTTGCCCCTAAGCTCTATAAATTCCCCTCAAAATCTCTTCAATTCTCGACTTCTTCACCTGCTTTTAAAATGCTTCTGTGCTGTTACGTCTGCTGTCTTCTAAGGATCTATACTTAGCCTCCTCCTATTTCTCATCTAGATGCAAAAGATGCTGTCCTTTGATGACATCATTTGAAAGCACAACATTGGTTTTCATATGTGAGAAGGAGATAATAAAAGAAATTAGTGTTACAAAAAAATAGTGCTGGGGAAATATATCGCAGATGGACAAATGTGAGATTATCCACTTCAGACAGAGAAATCAAATGGCAGAATATTATATAAATGGTGATAGATTTGGAAATGTTAACATACATAGGGACCTGGGTTTCCTTATACATCAGTCACTGAAAGAAAGCGTGCTGATACAGCAAGCAGTTTGGAAGCCAAATGGTATGTTGGCCTTAATTGCAAGAGGACGTGAGTATAAGAGCAAGGACATCTTATTACAAATGTACAGAGCCATGGTGAGACCACACTTGGAGTATTGTGTGCAGTTTTGGTTGTCTTACCTAAGGAATGATGTAGTTGCCATATAAAGAGTGCAACAAAGATACACCATTCTGATTCCTTGGATGGCAGGATTGTCGTTATGAAGAGAGATTCGGTTGACTAGGCCTGTATTCACTAGAGTTCAGAAGAATGAGAGGGGTTCTAATTGAAACGTATAAAATTCTGACAGGCTGAACAGACTGGATGCGTGGATGATATTTCATCTGGCTGGGGGTCTAGAACAAGGGGTCACTGTTTTAGGATTTAGGTTAGGCCATTGAGAACTGAGATGAGGAGAAACTTCTTCACTCAGGAGGGTAGTGAGCCTGTGGAATTCTCTACCACAGAAGGCTATGAAGACCAAGTTATTGAATATATTTAAGAAGGTAATAGATTTCTAGATTCTAAAGACTCAAGGGGTGTGGGGAGGACACTGGAGTTTGACATTGGGATGGAGGATCATACATGATAATAGTGAATGGCGAAGCAGGCTTAAGGGCCAAATGACATACTCCCAGCCAAGCAATGTCTTGATTTTAAAATATTTACCATTTGTTTCAAACCCCTCTGTGCAATCTCCTCCAGTGCCAAAGCCCTCCAAAATAACTGTGTTCCTCTAATACCGGCCTCTTCAATGATTCAATTGCCAGTTTTAATCACTCGACCTCTGGCTGTGCTTTCAGTTGCCTAGGGTCTAAACTTTGGAATTCCCTCCCCACACCTCTGCCTGTATAACAAGCTTTCCTCCTTTAAGGCATTCCTTAAAATCTACCTCAGCAATCAAACATTTGGTCATCTGACCTATTATCTCATTTTGTGGCTAGGTCTTTTATAATATTCCTGTGAAGCATCTGGGAAATTTTACTATATTAAAGGTGCTATCTAAATGCAAATTGCTGTTTAAAAAAATCTATGTCTGATCACACTTCTGGTCAAAACAAAATCAATGTTTTTATTGATTCCACTCCATTTAAGTGCTATGAGATATTTTGTACTCTTAAATATACTATATATATGTTCTTCCTGTGCCCTGGCTAATGTTTCTTTCCCCAGCCAACATTAGGAAGACAGGTCAGTAACACATTGTTGTTTGTGGGCTCTTGTGCACAAATTAGCAGCTGTGCTTTCTACACTACATTATTGTCTGTAAAGTGATTTCAGAACATGAAAGGCTGTATGTGAATTCAAGTTCTTTCTATCTTTTCTTTTCCATTTAGGAGTATTAGCTTTTTCCAGACCTCCTTTGTCTTCTTAATTTTGGCCTAATCAGGTGCTATTTAATGGCAGCTGATTGTTCTTTGATATTCATTATGGAATGTCCAACAGATTGGAAAACCATCCTCAACCTTGAAGAAATATAGAAGATTACAGCACAGGATGAGGCAATTTGTTGCTCATTACTGGGAGTTAAGATGCCACTGATCACCAGTAAGGAGTCACTCATGAATCTAACAATAAGCATTTGTTTAAATGCTTGAGATTCTTGTGGGGTGCCTAAAGGCATATAAAGCCATGCTTAAATTTCCTGCTTGAATTGTGGCCAAGCACTTTATTTTTAGGTGGTGGCTACAAATTCGCAACTTGTAATTTGGAATTACTTGAATTGCATAAAACCCATGCCATTGCAGAGGGGGCATGCAGTGTCTGTCAGTATGCTTGAGGTGGGTGACAGGGAAGCTGGAGTGCAAGGTTAACTCCAGAATGACATTTCAATTTAAGTTGATGCATTTCTTTGAAAGTTTTTATTTAAGAGGGACAATGATGCCCCTTTCATATGGGTCATTTAAATAGTGATGTTTTCTTTATGAAAAGAGTGACATTAAACTCATATTTATTGACATTATGTTATATCCTTGGAATAAGTACAACTTGTAATTTTTGTATAAATATTACATACAAAAGTTTGTGGAAGTGAGAATATTGTAACATTGTAGGTTTTACTACATTGGTTGGCACTGCTGCCTCACAGCACCAGGGACCTGGGTTCAGTTCCTGGCTTGGGTCACTGTCAGTGCAGAATCTGCACGTTCTTACTGTATCTGCGTGGGTTTCCTCCAGGTGCTCTGGTTTCTTCCCACAGTCTGAAAAATGTGATGGTTAGGTGCATTGGCCATGCTAAATTCTCCCAGTGTACCCGAACAGACACTGTAGTGTGGTGAGTCGGGAATTTTCACAGTAACTTCATTACAGTGTTAGTGTGAGCCTGCTTATGACACTAATAAATAAACTTTAAAATGTTATCATGCAATAGTGCTCTTTAGTTGAAGCACTTGCTATGAATTGAGCGTTCTTTCATTGCCTATTTGCTTCAAGAAGACAACCATCATCCTGATATCTAAGAAAAATCAAGCAGCGTGCCTTAATGACTATCGGCCGGTGGTTCTGACACCCATCATTATGAATGCTTCAAAAGGTTAGTCATGGCATGAATCAATTCCAGCCTCCCGGACTACCTGGATCCACTACAGTTTGCCTACTGCCACAACAGGTCCACAGTAGATGCCATTTCCCTGGCCCTGCACTCAACCCTAGCACACCTAGATAACAAGGATACCTATGTCAGACTCCTATCTATTGACTACAGCTCAGCCTTCAACACTATTATTCCCATGAAACTCATCTCCAAACTCTGTGGCCCGGGTCTTGGCACTTTCCTCTGTGACTGGATCCTGATCTTCTCAACTCACAGACCACAATCAGTAAGGGTAGGCAACAGCACCTCCTCCACGATCATCCTCAACACCGGTGCCGCACATGGCTGTGTCTCAACCCCCTACTATACTCCTTATACACCTATGACTGTGTGGCCAAATTCCCCTCCAATTTGATTTTCAAGCTTGCTGCTAACACCACCGTAGTGGGTCAGATCTCAAACAATGATGAGACAGAGTACAGGAATGAGATAGAGAATCTGGTGAACTGGTGCGGCAACAATAATCTTTCTTTCAATGTCAACAAAACAAAGGACATTGTCATCGACTTCAGGAAGCATAAAGGAGAACATGCCCCTTCTACATCAATGGGGATGAAATAAGAAAGGATTGAGAGCTTCAGGTTTTTGGGTGTCCAGATCAGCAACAACCTGTCTTGGGTCCCTTCATGCTGACACTATAGTTAAGAAAGCCCATCAAACCTCTACTTTCTCAAAAGACTAAGGAAATTT
Source organism: Carcharhinus amblyrhynchos (assembly GCF_965287045.1). Taxonomy (NCBI): domain Eukaryota; kingdom Metazoa; phylum Chordata; class Chondrichthyes; order Carcharhiniformes; family Carcharhinidae; genus Carcharhinus; species Carcharhinus amblyrhynchos. The sequence goes on from NC_137327.1 coordinate 50,397,212, forward strand.
GGCATGTCAGCTACAACTCTCACCAATTTTTACAGATGCACATAGAAAGCATTCTTTCTGGTTGTATCACAACTTGGTATGGCTCCTGCTCTGCCTATAACCACAAGGAACTACAAAAGGTTGTGAATGTAGCCCGATCTATCACGTGAACTGGCCTCCCATCCATTGACCCTGTCTACACTTCCGCTGCCTCAGCGACATAATTAAGGACCCCACGCACCCCAGACGTTCTCTCTTCCAGCTTCTTCCTTTGGGTAAAAGATACAAAAGTCTAAGATCACGTACCAACTGGTTCAAGAACAGCTTCTTCCCTGCTGCTGTCAGACTTTTGAATGGACTTACCTTGCATTAACTTGATCTTTCTCTACACCCTAGCTATAACTGTAACACTACATTCTACACTCTTGTTTCCTTCTCTATGAACAGTATGTTTTGTCTGTATAGTGCACAAGAAACAATACTTTTCACTGTATGTTAATACATGTGACAATAATAAATCAAATCAAATCAAGAAAACCTATTGCTTGAGCCTTGTATTGTTTTGTTTGTATAAATTAATTGCAAGTAATTGACTGTGGATTGCACAATAAACTTGATTACATGATGTTCTTTGTGGCTCAGTGTGAATATAATTGTGCACCATGGGCACAGATTGCACAAGTTGTTGCTCTCCCTCAGTGATTTTCAAAAGAAAGGACTTGACTTTTTTTTAAAGATTACTTCTCTCAGCTGTTGCTGTTTGTGATATTCTCCTTTATTCTTTCATAGGATACAGGTGTCACTGGCAAGGCCAGCATTTGTTATTCATCCCTAATTTCCTTTGAACTGAGTTGCTTCCCAGTGCCATTTCAGAGGGTGTTTTTGAGAGTCAACCACATTGCTGTGGGTGTGGAGTTCCATGTAGGTCAGGCAAGATTAGCAGATTTCTTTCCAATAGTTTTTCACAACAATCGATGATAGTTTCATGCAAGCTAGTTTATAATTTCAGATTTTATACTGAATTTAAATTCCGTCAGCTGTGTGGTGGGATTTGAACCCTTGTCCCCAGCGCATGTATTTTTGCTTTTGGATTATTAGCCCAGGAATACTGGCACTACATCACCATCTCCCATCTGAAGCATTCAAAGACATCACTGTAATCCTTTCCAATCCATCATACACTCAAATAATCAAACAAAACAAAATGTTCTTCCTCTCTGCCCCCAAGATCCTCCATTTATTTGTTTGCAGCTCAGTTTTCAGGGAATGTATATTTGCATGCACAAATGTGGGTTGAATAAAGAAAGCCAGCATAAATTTCGAAAGGAAAAATCATGTTTAACTAACTTGCTGGAGGACTTTTGGAAGTAACAGAGATGGTTGATAAGGGCAAAGCTGTTGATGCGGTGTATGTGGACTTCCAAAAAGTCTTCAATGCATTGCCACACAACTGACATGTGAGAAAAGTTATAGCTCTTGGAATTAAAAGGGACTGTCACAACATGAACATTGAATTAGCTAAATGACAGGAGACAGAATATAGTGGTTAATGGACGTATTTTGGACTGGAGGGAGGTTTGCAATGGAATTCCCTAGGACTCAATGTTGGGATCCATGCTTTTCCTGATATGTATTAATGACTGAGATTAGACCAGGGTGTTTAGGGCACAATTCCAAAATTTGTGGATGACACAAAATTTGGAATTATCATGAATTGTGAGAAGGATGGTGTGGAACTTCAAAGGTATATAGACAAATTGGTGGGATGATTGTACAAGTGGCAGCTGAGGTTTAATGTGGAGAAGTGTGATGTCCTTAGTTTCAGTGGAAGAACATGGAGAGACAAGATAAAGCACAAAATTCTAAATGGGATTTTGGAGCATTGGAACATGGGTGTTTTTGTGTACGATTCATTGAAGATGGCAGGACAGATTGAGAGCATGGTTAATTAAGAATACAGCATCCTAAGCTTTATTAATAGGGCCACACAATACAAGAGCTAGGAGGTTATGAGAAACTTGTATAGGACACTAGTTCATCCACAGTCAGAGTATGGCATCCATTCCTGGGTACCGCACTTTAGAAAGATGTGAAGGTATTGGAGAGAGTGCAGAAAAGATTAATGAGAATGGCTCCACAGGTGGAGAATATTACTTATAAAGATGGATTGGTAAGTTATCATTGTTTTCATTGGAGGGGTTTAGACACAGAAGAGAGGGACTTGGACACAGTAGATAGGGAGAAACTTTTCCCGCTAATGAAATAATTGAGAACGTAAGGGTACTAATTGGTAAAAGAAGCAATAGTGACATGAGGAAAAATGTTTCCAAGCAGTGATTTTTGGGTTTGCAATGCAATGCTTGAGAGTGTGGTAGAGGCAGGTTCAATTGAAGCATTCAAAATGAAATGAGACTGTTATGCAAAAAGGAAGAATGTGCAGTTATGGAGAGGGGGCATGAGAATAGCATTATTCAGAGAGCAGTGAAGACACGATGGGCCCAATGTCCTCTGTCTGCACTATAACCATTCTGTGATTCTGTTTTGTACACATACATCTTGCCCACATGTGATTTTCACATTAATCTGAGATATATATAGCCTTTAGATAAATGCCTTAACACCAGAACTGAGTTCTTAAGAGTCCACTGTGCCACAAATGTTATTTACTAAAGAAACTAACGCACAGAAATGTTAATTCACAGTACAATGCATTATCCAACATCTCTCATTACAAATAATTATATTGGCAAGCCTCTGGTATGTACATTATTTATGCTGCAGCACAACCTGTATTGTCTCCTTAAGGAGAATGAAAGCTTCCTTATACAATGGGGTTGCTCACATTTACAGGAATTAGATGTACGTACTCATGAAAAGGTACGATCCGATTAACATACTTGTGTCAACATATAAATGAAGGCAGAGCCCATGAGATGAAAGAGGGCAACTTGGCACAAATGATTCCAGAAGCCCTTCAACAAACACTCAATGTGCACTGACAAGTTGGAGCTCATGTGCCACTTTCAGGCAAATAGCGATGGGAAAACTGTTATGGCCAAGGAGATTCAGGACAACTAAGATGCCAATATCAACCTTTAATGTGAAGAAATCAAAAAGCTGTTCAAGTTTTTTGGGTTGCAAAGAAGTTGTGATAGTGTGGCCTCTTTAAGGGGCAATGGTTTGTGGATCACATGACCTTCCCAGGACCTATCGGAATAGAGCGTGTGAACTTTAGCCTATTGAGTGCTAGAGCCCAGGCCTGGGTAGGTGGAACCCACAATGAGAGCCCGGGAATTTGTGGGACTAGATGTGCATCGTGCTGAGCTTGTGTAGATATAAGATGGATATTGCTGTTGTTTAATACATCACCATTGTGATTCAAAGTTTTCTCGTCATACTACCTCACACTACAATGCAAATTAAATAACATTGTTTCACTGGAAACATTAACCAGAGGTGTTTTAAAGTGCTATAGCAATATTTGGGTGTAACTATGTAACTTATTTTTTACTTTGTTGGAACAACAGTGAGTTGGATACATGATAACATTGCAAACAGGCTTTTCCTCCTGACTAATTTTACTTATTGACTAAGGGAGGGATCTTCCTTCAGTGTTCCAAAGGGTCAGTTTTTGGATGGAGTAACATATTATCCACTGCACCATTGAATTATAGGTTGCATTCCACTCCCCAGTGGCCGAGCTGGTTGAGGAAGAAGAAAGACTTGTATTAGTACAGCAACTGTAAATGTATTAGAAACAGCAATAAGATAAATGACCAAATCTGCTTTAATGAATTGGCGTGAGTGATAAGTGCCGGCGGTTAGATCATCAGAAAGAGGAGCAGGACCATGCCATTCAGCCCTTCAAGTCTGTTTTACCATTCAATAAGAACATGGCTGATCAGATTGTAGACTTGAGTCCACTTACCTGCCCCTCCCCCACCCTACAGCCATTACCCTCAACTCCCTTCACAAAGCATCTGTCTCCAGCCTTGAATATATCTCAATGGCCACGGAATATATCTTAATGAATTCCAGGTGTGACATGATGTTAAACTCTTCTTCTGTTGCCTTCGTCTCCATGCTCACTTCTTTGGGCAAGACTCCTCCGCCCGTTCCACAGGTCCTTTCATGTGCCTCCAACATTCTGCCCCCAGTTGGACACCCCCAGCGGGTCAATTACCTGCCCTTGATATTTTCATTGGGAACTGTTGATGGGACATTGGCCATCTCAGTTCTTCTGCCCCCTTCACCCATTCCAATCTCTCTATTCCGAATTTTCCGCCCTTCATTCCCTCAGGCCCAATCCTGACATTGTCATCAAACCTGCTGACAAAGGGGGTGCTGTTGTCGTCTGGCTTACTGACTTCCACCTTGCAGAGGCTGAGTGCCAACTCTCGGATATTTCCTCCTACCTCCTCCTGGTCCATGACACCACTGAACATCAAGCCATTATCTCCAACATTGTCACTGACCTCATTTCCTACAGATGCCTTCTCCCCACAGCTTCCAACCTCACAGTCTCCCAACTCCGGTCAGCCCACTTCTATCTACTTTCCAAAATCCACAGAAAGGACTGTCCTGGCAGGCCCATTTTGTCAGCACGTTCCTGCCCCACTGAACTTATTTCCTCTTACCTTGGCTTCACCCTCACTCCCCGGTCCATTCCCTCCCCACCTACACCCGGGATTCCTCTGATGCCCTGTGTCATAATGACAGCTTCCAGTTCCGGTTAGGGACTGCCTCCTATTCACCATGGATGTGTAATTTCTCTACATCTGCATCCCACACCAGAACGGCCTGAGAGCTCTTCACTTCTTTCTTGAAAAGAGGCCTGAACACTTCCCATCCACCACCACTCTCCTCCGCCTGACTGAACTCGTTCTCTCTCTCAACAACTTCTCCATTAACTCATCCCACTTTCTCCAAATCAAAAGAGTAGCAATGGGTACCCACATGGGTCCTAGCCATGCTTGTCTTTTTATGGGGTGTGTGGAACATTCCTTGTTCCAGGCCAACCCAGGCTCCCTCCCACAACTTCTTTACCAGTACACCAATGATTATTTTGGTGCCGCTTCATGCCCTCATCCAGACCTCGAAAAATTCTTCAACTTCGCTTCCAGTTTCCACCCCTCCATCGTCTTCACCTGGTCCATCTCAGACACTTCCCTTCCCTCCCTAGACCTTTCTGTCTCCATTTCTGGCAATAGACTATCTCCCAATATCCATTATAAGCCCACTGACTCGCATGGCCATCTGGGCTACAGCTCTTTACACCCCACATCCTGTCAGGACTCCACCCCTTTCTCTCAGCTCCTTCACCTCCGTCACATTTGCTCTGATGATGCCACTTTCCTCAGTGTTGCTTCTAATATGTGCTCCTTTTTCATCAACCATGGATTCCCCTCTACAGTTGTTGACAGGGCCCTCAATAACGTGCAGTCCATTTTCCATGTCACGACCCTCACCTCTCCATTCTGTGCCAGAACCAGGATAGAGTCCCCCTTTGCTCTCAGATTTCACCCCACCAACCTCTACGGGCAAAGCATAATCCTCCCACATTTTCCCTGTTACTATCACTTAAGAAGAGTTGGAAACCACTCTGAGAAGGTTTACCAGGCAGATTCCCAGGATGAAGGGGTTGATTTATGAAGAAAGGTTGAACAATTTGGACCTATGCTCATTGGAGTTTGAAAGAATGAGAGGTGACCTGACTGAAACATAAACATGAGGGAGCCTGACAGGGTAGATGCTGAGAGGATGTTACTCTTTGTGAAGGAACAATTTAAAAATAAGGGACTTTCCATTTAAGATGGAAATGAGGAGGAATTTATTCTCTCAGGATCATTTGCCAAGCTAGCAGTGGTAGCTGGGTAGCTGAATATATTGAAACCAAAAGAGAAAATGCTGAAAAGTCTCAGCAGGTCTGGCAGCATCTGTAAGGAGAGAAAAGAGGGACTGAGGTAAAATTTAGAACAGGGGAAGCAATGAGGGAGAAAAGGTAAAGGAAGGGGGTTAAAATAGGGGGAAAGAGTGGGGGGAAGAAAGATGAAGAAAGACATTAAAGAAATAAAAGGTAGAGAACATTAAAAAAATAAACAAAATAGAGTGAAAACAGAGGGGTCGAGGTGGGGTAGATAAAATCATCTGAAGTTGTTAAATTCAATGTTGAGACTGAAAGGCTGTAAAGAGCCTAGCCGGGAGATGAGATACTGTTCCTCCAGTTTGCGTTGAGCTTCACTGGAACATTGCAGCAGGCCGAGGACTGGTGTGAGCATGGGAGCAGGATCGTGTGTTAAAATGGCAAGCAACAAGAAGATCAGGATCCTGGTTGCATACAGACCAAAGGTGCTCAGCAAAGCGATCACCCAGTCATAAGAACATAAGAAATAGGAGCAGGAGTAGGCCATCTAGCCCTTCGAGCCTGCCCCGCCATTCAATAAGATCATGGCTGATCTGAAGTGGATCAGTTTTTTACACAGAGGTGGTGGGGACCTGGAATGCACTACCAAGCAAGGTGGTTGAGGCAGACACACTAAGATCATTTAAGATTTTTCAGGTAGTCACATGAAGAGACTGGGAATAGAGGGATACAAATGGGTGGTCTAGTTAGGAACACATGATCGGTGCAAGCTTGGAGGGCTGAAGGGCCTGTTTCTGTGCTGGATTGTTCTTTGTTCTCTCGTACTCCATCTGCCAAATTTTTGTCCACTCACTTAGTCCTTCCATATTCATTTTCTTGGTGTCCTCCTCACAATTTGCATCCTACCTTTCTTTGTTACCGGAACAGATTTGGCTGCAATATTCTTGGTGCCTTCATCATCACTGGGTTTGGACATATCTCGGCACAACATCGAGGGCCGAAGGGCCTGTACTGTGCTACTGTTCTATGTTCTATCACAGTCACTAAAACTGATCATAAGTACTTGAGGCCTCAGCACTGATCCTGATGGCTCTCCTCCAATAAGTGTACACAGAACAGAGAGAGAGATCTGTCACTTCCTCCTTCCCCCTGGATATCACACTCCCACCTCCCTCATCCCCACAGATATTGCCCCCCCACACGCACCCTCCAATTGCTGGTCTCCTCGGCCCATTGCTGGCCTGACCAGCATCCCCTCCCCTCATCTGGCCAATCACCACCCCAGCCAATTTCCAATTGTAGAGTGTGCAGTGCAGCCAGACTGCCTCCCCTTAGGCTCTGCCTTTCAGACCTAACCCCCTCCCTTTGGCCATATGTGATGCAGTTGTGTAATGTTTTCTTACTGACGTGACACTGGTTTATGTGATTTGTGTCTCTTCTGTTTTATGTGCTTCACCTAAACTGTTCATGAGAGACAGGCAGAAGTGAAGTTGCATGATAATGGCTGTCTCAAGAGATACAGTGACCCTAAACCTCTTTGTGTCAGGTCAGATGCTGACACAATACTGACAAGAACCATGGGAATTGATGCACCAGCTACCAAGGCCTCCATGTCATGAGCTAGATGGGGAGAGTATGTCGGGTAAAGGGGTGTGATGGGTGAGGGCTTTTGTGCATTTATTTTAACTGAGATGCAGTTCCACTGAACCGAGATTGGCTTTTTAAATAGCTGACCTCAGCAGTCAGCAGCCCCTGTGACAGTCTCCAAACCTTTTCCCGCATCAACTGGCCTGACTCCATGGTTGATGAAAAATGTTATTATACGCAAAGGCAATGGTGTTGGATCAACAGCAACGGGGCCATACCTTTATTTGATAGAAATTAAGGCTCAGGTCAAAAAGAGATTTGTGCATTTTCTCTTTTTGTTGTTAAGTGAAAACGTCTTCTATGCGAGTCTGCCTTATTATTTTGGTTGACTGGATGATGGTTTTGGTAAACATGATTTCTTCCTCTTGATCAGAGTCATCTTCTGAGGTTGGGCAATGTTATGGCCTGTGACATTTTTTGCATGTTAATAAACCTGAAATAAATACTGGTTTCATAAAACTGTCGGATCACTGGACAAACCTATCTGGTTCACTAATGTCACTTAGGTCTGCTCTACATGTGACTCCAGATCTGGTTGACTCTTAACTGCCCAGCAAGCCATTCAGTTTACCAGCATTAAGGATTGGCAATGGCCCTGCCAGGAAGTAATAATAAAAAAAATATTTGAAGCACTTTCTGTTAATGAAAGGGTTTGCATTGGCAGGGGCCAAAAGTGCAGTAACAATTGTGTGCTGCACTTTGGCCAATCCAGCTGCATGGTAAAAATGTAAGATTCCAGTGTATTGGATTCTGATAGGGAAGCTGATGGACTGTTAGGTCAACTTGGCATCTCTGACATGCACGCTACAGCTCTGGGTGAGTTATTTGCTGTCTCTAGCTTTGCTGCATTAGTCTGCAAGGTTGCAGCACAGTGAGCGTTATCAATCCAGTTCACCCCAGTTTGTAGGTTTCAACATTTGAATGATGACCTTTTTGGAGAACTGTAGACTTTATATTCACAATTTGTCTAACACAAGAACATAGTACTTGGGAGTAGGAGTAAGTCATTCAACAGGCAGCCAGTGACACAGTGGTATTTTCACTAGACTAGTAATCCACAGACCCATGGTGATGCTCTAGGGACTGGGGTTTGAATTCCACCACAGCAATTGGTAAAATTTGAAATCAATAAAAATCTGGAATTAAAAATCTATGATGGTCATGAAACCATTGTTAATAGTTATAAAAAAAAATCTAGTTCACTAATGTCCTTTATGGAAGGAAATCTGCCATTCTTACCTGGTCTGGCCGACAAGAGGTTCCAGACCCAGCAATGTGGCTCACACCTAAAGGGGCAATCAGGGATGGACAATAAATGTTGGTCATAATGAATTAATTTAAACAAAAACCATCAAACCTGCTCCACCATTCAATTAGATAATTAGCTAGTCTTAACTCCAATTGACTGTCTGCATGTCCAGGTATGAGTGCCAGGTCAATAAAGTCTTTGTTAATCCCCTGGGGTACAAAGCCATTGACCTGTTGTGCTTCTTGTGATCCTCCATTCTCCTCTTCCAGAAATTAAGTCCACAGGAATATTCATAGAACATACATAGGAAATAGAAGCAGGAGTAGGCTACTCAGCCTTCCAAGCCTGCGCCGCAATTCATTATGATCATGGCTGACCATCAAATTCAATGCCCTGATCCTGCCTTTCTCCCCAAATCCCTGGATCCCTTTCGCCCCATGAGGTATATATAATTCCTTCTTGAAATCACACAATGTTTTGGCCTCAACCACTTTCTGTGGCACTGAATTCCACACATTCACCACTCTCTGGGTGAAGAAACTTCTCCTCACCTCAGTTCTGAAAAGGTTTACCCGTCATCCTCAAACTATGACTCCTAGTTCTGGACCATCCGACCATTGGGAACATTCTTTCTGAATACACCCTGTCCTAATCCTGTTAGAATTTATAAGTTTCGATGAGATCCCCTCTCACACTTTTAAACTCCAACAAATATAATCCTAACTAACTTAGTCTCTCTTCATATGGCAGTCCCGCCGTCTCAGGAATCAGTCTAGGGGTCCTAGTTGCACTCCTTCTAGAGCAAGACCATCTTTCCTCAGATAAGGACATCAAAACTTCACATAATGTTCTACGTGTGGCCTCACCAACACCCTGTACAATAGCAGTAAAACTTCCCTATTCGTAAACTCAAATCCTCTCGCTATGAAGGCCAACATACCATTTACTCTGTTTAGTGCTTGCTGTATCTGTGTGCTTACTTTCAGCGACTCAGGACACAAAGGTCTTGCTGAGTACCCACCTCTCTCAATTTACACCCATTCAAATAATAATCTGCCTTCTTATTTTTCCTACCTTATTAGTTATTACACCAGGATAACAGACATGATGTAGCTTTCAGAAGTAAGACTCCACTGAGTTTCATTGACTTCCTTTTTTCCACAATATTGATGACTAAAAATCAGCTAAAAATCTGATAAGAAAACAGTACTACATGGTTAGCTTTTCAGGACTGACCGTCAGAGGTGTTCCAGTGTAGTCCGCTTTATGTGGATGTTGAGAGTGCTTCTGGTGTATACGGAGCCATCTGTTATGTTGTATAAAAACCGGAGCCACCATCATGCACCAAGCTTGGTGCATGATGATGGCGGAGTCTCCAAGTGCAGCCTTCAATGATGATCTTGTGGAGAACTGTAGTCTTCAAATTCACCATCTGCCTAACATCAGAACATAGTACTTGGGAGCAGGATAGGCCATTCTGGTAGGCAGTGACACAATAGTATTTTCACTAGACTAGTTGTCTAGAGACCCAGATTAATGGTCTGGGGACTGAGAGCCTTCAAGGCTGTGTGCCATTGCAAACTATATATCAATTATTTGGAAAGTTTTGGGTCCGAGTGCCCCTTGATGTGGGAATTGGCACTTGAGAAGCTGAGAATCAAATCACTGAGATTGATTTCATTCAATACAAGTTAAGTAATGCCTGGTAGACTTTAATATTCAGGATATATCTGCATAGCCAACACCATATTAGGAACAAAGTAAATAACATAGTTGGGAGTAGAAAGTTGCAAGAGGATATTAAGTAAATGGGGAAAAATATTTGACAGATGGAGTTTAATGTGGGAAGTATGAGAATGTTCAGGTTGGGCCTAAGAAAGATAGATCAGTGTAGCTTCTAATGTATTCAAGAATGAGCAGAGGTATTCGAGCCCCAAATACAAGAATCATTGAAAGCTAGTGGAGAGACAGAAAGGATAATAAAAATGGAATATTCACCTTTATCTAGATGAATAACATTGGATGAATGTTATGTTACAGTTATATAAAGTTTTAGGTAGACCCAATTCAGAGAATTACACTTAGTTCTGGAAAATGCATCTCAAGAAGGATACATTGGCCTTGGAGAAGATGCAGAGCAGATTCAGCAGAATAGAGCTGGTCTAAAAAAGATGATGAGGACTGGTTGCAAGGACTAGGCTTGCATTCCCTTGAGTGCTGAAGACTAAGAGATGACCTAAGAGGTTAATCTGAAGATGAAAAGGTTAACTGTAAGGAGAGATTGGACAAACCTGGTTTGTTTTCACTTGAACATTAGAGGCTGAGGAGTGACCTGATAGAAGTTTACAAAATTATGAGAGGCATGGATAGAATGGATAGTTCCGCAGGGTTTTTTCCCCAGGGTAGAAATGTCAATTACTAGGGGACATAAGTTTAAGGTAAAAGGGGGAAAGTTTAAAGAAGATGTGAGAGGCAAGTTTATTTTTTAAACAGAAGGTGCTTGTAATGTGCTGCAATAGAGGTGGTAGAAACAGATACAATATCAACCTTTTTGAAGCATCTTGACAAATACATGAATAGGCAAGGAATAGAAGGATATGGATCGCATAGAGACAAAAGGTCTTTCAAAAGACGTCATGTGTCGCCACGGGCTTGGTGGGCCGAAGGTCTGTTCCTATGCTGTATTGTTCTTTGTTCTATCTATTGACTTGTTCATGAAGAATAGAGGATTTGATAGGGTCGAGAGAAATTATTTCTTTTAGTTGGTGAGGCCAGAACACGGAGGCACGACATTCAAAATAAAGTTATGTCACTGAGTCAGGAAGTACTTCTTCACAAAAAGGGGAGTAGAAATCATGGGACTCCAACCCCTAAGAAACTGCTGGGATTCGGGTCATTTGAAAGTTTACAAAACCGAGATGGATTGATTTTTGTTGTGCAGGAGTAGTAAAAGACCAGTAACCAAGGCAGCTGATGGACTTAAAAATACAGATCAGCTATGGCCTTATTGAATAGCAGATCAAACTGGATTGGCAAATTGGCTTTTTTTGAGGCCTTTGCTTAGCATTTTTCTAGTTTCTAGAAATCAATCCTTCACCGATGTTATTTCTTCTTTTGTGTCCATTTACCCAGTTTGTGTATTTGCGTCCAGGGATTTTGATGCATGCCTGAGCTTTGTGTATGTTTGCATGTCTTTGCCTCCACACCTGGGTCTGTGCTACCTTCTGTTTACTTCTGCAGCTGCCCAGATCTGAAATGTTCCTCATATCTTGCACCATGATGATTTGAAAAAAAAGAATGGAAACAAATCACAAGTTGGCTTCTGCTCCTAATTGTGACCCAATGGCACCAACTGGAATAGACAGGTGTTGGGTGAGGACAGAATCGGATAATCCTATAGTTAAGTTACTGTTGGCCCTGACTACCTCATCTTAACCTTGAAAAATGACTAAAAATGCAACTGGAGAGTGGCTGGCCAACTTACAACAGCTGTGGATGGGGGGTGGTGGACGGGGAGGGATGGGCTACGCTATTCTGCAGACACTGGCATTTCCTATCACAGAGGTTTAGAGCAATCATCAGGCAGGTCTCCATGGGCTAGGTGGGCAGCTGTTGACAGGAGGGCACTGACAAGGGGCCTGGAATTAGATTCAGTTAGACCTATATACGGGGCATAGCCCAGGGAGATCCAAAGAAAGAAATGGGAGAGAGTGTGAAAGAGTTCAAATAATGTCCTCAGGAAGAAGTCACGTTGGTGGAGGCAAAGGACAATAAGTGGGTCCATGTCTCTATGAGTCCTATTATGGTGGTTTGTTCCTTAAATGTTTTTATAGCACAATTGTAGTGACAGAGCTTTATAGAAAAGCTGTTTATGTAAACATTTTGAAGAATTTCAAAACAATAGCATCTCAATTAGAAACGGCTTTGTTTTTCTTGACTCTCAGCGTTGTACAATGCAGCCCTTATACAGAGAAGGAGGGTTGTACAGGCTGTGAATTAGGGATCATACTGCTAGTCATCACTAGCTTGGTCAGGTTCGGACAATGAGAGCAAGAATGTCCACCTGCTCAGTATGCCGCAACAGGAATTGGAGCTGGTAAAACATTACAGTGCAGAAAGAGGCCATTTAGCCCTTCGCATCTGCACCAGTTGATTTATCCCCCCCTGTCACTAATGGTAATAGCACTTAATATAAATGGAGCTGAAATGTTTCACTGAATGGTGCTTGAAATATGCTGCTTGTTTTGTCAAAGCTCTGTTTGCGCACTGTTCTAGAGCCTTTTTTCACATCCCTGGTGAATAGGAACTAAAGCTAAACAAAGAAAGAACTGTAAACAGTCAAACAAAGCAACTATATAAGAGTGAGAGGGGGAGGAAAAGAGAGGGAGAGGTAAAAAGAGGGAGAGCAAGAGAATGTGCGGGGAAAGAGAGATAGGAAGAAATAGAGTAGGGTCGAAGGAGATCGAGATAGAGAGAAATTAAATTAAATTAGTGACACAATTTTGGCTCTTTCTGGGAAAGGTATTATTTGTGATGCTCAGTACTTTGTTTGAAAAAGCTACATGTCAGTGCAGACGGAGTCTGGTACAGATGGTCACCATCCAGCACAGTGCGCTGTCTCAGATGTAGCAATAAATGAATGGATGCAAAGTAGTTTTCTGGACCCAAACCTTGTTTGTTCGGACACACAGTAACTGTATGACTAGACTGAAAAAAAACAATCGGCCTCTGGAGGGAATTAACACCAAGTAGGAGAGTGAATGGAAAATTACCCAGAAAACAGTGGCGAAACAAAACCTAGTCCAGGACTTTAACAGGACTACCACAGATTTCAACTGAGATAATTCTCCCAAAAATATTCTAACTGTCGAATTCGCATAAACTGGAATAGGTCACACTGGTTTTTTCAGTGGGAGTTTAAAAATGAATCTCCTACACTGTAGAATGCCTCAGAAAGAATCACGCTGAAATTTAGGGAGCGGGGCCTATTTCCACTGAAGAGGCCGGCAGCATAGTGCTGAGCCTGGCGCTGACAGATTAGCACATGTGCAGTGGTCCCTGTCTGCCAGCCTTTTGATCACTGGCCAATTCAAACGCCATGCCCAGGCTCAGTCTCGAGCCCCCACCACAGGCAGTCCCAAATCCCCCCAGCTACCTCCCTACCCTGATGGCCAGCCCCATTGCTGGCCTCTCTCCCTCTGTCTCTCATTCCAAAGTACAAAGTGTCAATGGGACCCCCCCCAACCCCCACAGATCACCCATGGAGGCCCCACCCCAATTAGGCACAATCCATTTGGCACTGCCCCATGCCGAATGGATAGTGTCAAGGTGCTCCTGGTCATTGGGACTTTGCTCCTCGGGCAGTGCCAGGGGCACAGGTTGGCATTGCCAAGGTGCCTATGCCCAGGGGACACCCCCCAGTGCCCAACTCTCTGGGGTCCCAATTGACCCCCCTTCACTCCAGTGGGGTCTGGTTGCCAGGACCCTGAAAATGGGGGGCTACTGTAAACCCTGCTGGAGTGAAATACTCCTGGTCGGAGGGTGGGGAAAGACTAGCGGGCTCAGGCCTGCTAATTGCATTTAAATGATAGCTATTTTCACTTACATAAATTATTCAGCTCTGTACCTATTTCTGGTGGTGCTGGAAAATGCGCTCAGGGCCGGACTCCCAGTGTGGATCCAATGATGCCTAAATCTTCTGGTCCGCTACGCTAAATAATCAGCGCAGTGGGATGGGAGAATCCCTCCCCTGCCAATGTCTCTAGTTAGGAAGGAGAAAATAGGTCCCCACTCCTGATTACTATCCAAATCTGCTTCCTGGGAATGCACACACATGGGTACGAATGAGAAATGTGTTCACACATGAAGAAAAGGGGACTTGCATCTATAAACCTTTCCAGATCCTGGAACATCCCAAAATGCTTTACAAACAATAAAGTACTTTTCAAGTGTATTTACTGTTGTAATGTTGGAAATGTGGCAGCCAATTTGCACACAGCAAGCATCCACAATGTGATAATGACATTGAAGGATAAACATTTATCAGGATACTGCAGATAACGCTCCTATTCTTCTTTCAAATAGTGCCATGGTATCTTTTACAGCTGCCAGCACAGATAGATTTAGTATTTCATACAGAATACACCAGTTGGAATTTTCCAGCCATTCGCACTGGCGGGATTCTCTGATCTCACCGATGGTGCATTCTCTGCCATGAATTTCTCAGTGGCGTGGGGTGGAATCAATGAGAATTCCCATTGATAACGGTGGAATCAGAACATCTCACCACCAGTGAATGCCACACTGCCTCCAGCCACCAAGAAAAACACAGAGGAGGCCAGGGAATCTCATTGAGCATTTAAACTAGGAAGTGTACTAAAAAGGTCAGCAGATATAGTCACTGTTGCAATACTGCCCACATGACTCATTTACTGTACATGCAACTCAAATATGGGGAATGGTTCAGGCTGGCAGAATTACTGATCCACCTCCAGTTTGCAGCCACCTTTCTATATAGTGACTCTGGAGAAAGCTAGAACAAGATCTCAGCATCACAGCATTTTAATATCATTCTCTTTTATCTTTCTTGGAACTCTATTTTCAAAGGGCCAGTCTTTGTGTGGTAGTTAATGGTAGGGCACTTTATAGATTACCAAGAATCCAAAACTTCCTCTCACTTTCTTACACAATCTGTATTATAACACTATTAGACTGACTGGCTCAATGTTACTGAAACTCTTGTCAGCAGTTTTTGGAGTTTGCTCCCTCTTGTAGCCCAGTACACATCCCATAATGTGCCCACTCATCTATCATCCTCCTATCTTCATGGCCTTTCAGATTCCCCACTGTCAGGGCATTGCTATTGGCATTCTTGTCCGTTGACAATTTTCTCCAGGATTTTGTTTTTCCCCTTTACTTCTTTAACATCACCCCCAGGCCCAATGCTCACTGCATCTCTATAAATAATCTAGCCTCAATTTGCACCCATTAGTTAACATACTCCAGGTATGATCCCTGTCCCATCTCTCTCTTTAACATATTCAAAGCCCAATGCCCACCCCACCTCTATAAATACGCCAGGACTAATCCTTATCCCATCTCTAAAGCAAATGTTTGTCCCAAACTTCATCCTCCTTCAGAATCCCACTCCCCCAGACCAGATAGTAAAATGTACGCTTCATTCTGACAGTTGTTGGATTGGGCATAGCAGTTTTTAAAATCCTTATGTATGTTCTGAATGTCAGGAAATATTTTATACTCTGCCATTAACACCTACTCTGGACAATGCTTTGTATCTTCAATACTATCATTACCATACTCTTTGCTTTTTGCTCCGTGACATCTTTGTAATTCAATCTCCCCTGCTCCCTAAACTATCCCCGATCTTCCCTGTTTTTCTCCAGCTGCCCCTTCTCACTTTTTCAACTGCAGAAAAGCTATCGCCAATCTTCAGTTCCGAAGAAGAGCCATATTGGAGCTGAAGCCTTAGCTCTGTTGCTGTCTCCACAGGTGCTGTCGGACCTGCTGGAGGTTTCCCTTCATTTTTGTGTTTTTGTTTCAGATCTCCAGCATCCGCAGTATTTTGCTTTGTGACATTTATACTCTGCTGCAGTTAATGATATCAGATGTTTTATTGCTACTGAATTCAGTGCAGTTCTTTCAAATCGTTAAATTATCTCTATGACATTTATTGTTTTATCTGGTTTTGTAAAGGATTGTGTGAGTACAGAACATCATCATTTCCTACATCTGAGGATGGCTTAATAAGTGATTGTGTTTTTGGCATAATTTTCATAAAATAAAGTCCAATTGTTCAACTGATCACAATTGGTTTTGGTTATGCTAACTTAGTGCCAATGAGAACATTTATAAAGCACAATAGTGAGGCAGTGTGATCTATAATTGGTCTATAAATCATCGAATCAGGTCTTGTTAAAGGTATTGCTGGACTCTTGTTTTTTTTTCAGAATTTAGTTCAAAAAGCCATCATGTTCAGGCACACATCAACACTGAATGGGTACCTGGTACTCCTGCGCTTACACCACCTGCGGTAACAATGAGTTTGTAGTTGGCACTCTCAGTGTAGGGTACACGCTTATCATATTTCTATCATCCTTATCTCTCCATGGGTCATCTGGTACGATCAGGTCAGACAAATGCTTCATCTCAATGTAAGCCAGTTGGTGGTTTTGTAATGCACTGGAGGTGATTGTAAAGCATTTTGTTTTGCCTTTTTCATTGCTAAACAGTGACTCAGTCAGTTCGATTTTCAATGTGCTGCTTGAATCTTCACACACCCCTTATTTAGCACAGAGGATGACTAAGCAAATAAATATATCCTGACATCCAGCCAACTCTCATGATCCTGCCCTCTGCACAAACCAACAGTATCGACCTTGCACTTCTGATCTGAATCTATGACAGCCGATCCATAAAATGACATCACATTTCACAGTGTGGAGACAGGCCATTCGGCCCAACAGCTCCATCCCTGGTATTTGTGGTCCACGCAACTTTTCTCGCACCCACACTTCCCTCGCTGAAGTTTCTTCACAGTGACTGATCTCCTAAGTCTTTCCAAGGGAGGGAGGGCAAGTATTGGGCAGTTCCTATAACAGTGGGTCAGCCTGGGTGGCAACTTGGAACTCTACCCTAGTGCCTTCCTTTTCCACTTGCTGCAGGAAAGGGAAGCTATGCTGGGATGTAGTTACATGTGGCCTGGCCACTATCCCTAGCTGCCATCTTTGAACCTTGAATATCAATTGAGAATTTAAATTCTGGTGGGATTGGGCCTGAATCTGTCTTTTTGATTATTGGGGATGTTGGTGCGATGGGGGAAGGTCAGTATGTACCTTAAGCAGGAATGTGGTATTTTATACTCTACACTAAAATGATGAAACCATGTCCAAATACTTTGCAGCAAACATTGCTCAATGGTGACTGACCTTCGTAACAGAGTTCTGCACTGGGTAGTACTGCAGAGTGAATAATTGAGAAGCTATTGCTTCACATTTATTGATCTCTTCCATTCTTTCAAAAGCTTACTTCCTGTTAAAATATCTTTTGTTTTAAAAGAATTTACTTGTGTAAAAGCTGGAATGAGTTATCCAAAGACACTGGCTGGAATTTCCCCATGAGGGAGAGGGAAGTCCTGCTGTCAGGAACAAAAGTGGTTGCCGAACCCACGTGGGGTGACGACAGGATCTTAGGCTGCAGGGTGGTCAATGTCCTGTATCTGAGTTCACTGACCCATGCCCCAGGTTTCATGGTGCTGGGATAATATTTGTCCTGTAATTTGGATCTTTAAGCGTCACACATGTTGCATCTAAGCCGCAGAGTGGCACAGTGGTCCCTGCTTCACAGCGCCAGGGACCCATGTTCAACCCCGGCTTGGGTGACTGTCTAGTGTGGAGTCTGCACGTTCTCCCCATGTCTGCGTGCACATTCTCCCCATGTCTACGTGGGTTTCTTCTGAGTGCTCCGGTTTCTTCCCACAGTCCAAAAGGCATGCTGGTTAGGTGCATTGCCCATTCTAAATTCTCCCTCAGTGTACCCAAACAGTTGCCGGAGAGTGGCGACTACAGATTTTCACAGTAACTTCACTGTAGTGTTAATGTAAGTCTACCTGTGACACTAATAAATAAACTTTAAATCTTAAAACCCATCCTCTCCTTGTTTACACTCCTTAGCAGCACTGGCAACACCCCTGCTCTCACAGTTCTGACAGAAACATCCCCCCGTCTCCACCCTCAGACCCTCTACCTCTGCTCAAACCCACTGCCCTCTGCTCAACACCCCAGATGCTTTGCCTCTGCTCAAACCACACCCCTCGCCTCTGCTCAATACCCTCAGACCCTCTGTCTCTGCTCAAACTCTCCCCCCACCTCTGCTCAAACCACCCTCTCCTCTTCTGCTCAAACCACCCCCTGCCTCTGCTCAAACTACCCACCCTCGCCTCTGCCTCTGCTCAAACTACCCACCCTCGCCTCTGCCTCTGCTCAAACTACCCACCCTCGCCTCTGCCTCTGCTCAAACTACCCACCCTCGCCTCTGCCTCTGCTCAAACTACCCACCCTCGCCTCTGCCTCTGCTCAAACTACCCACCCTCGCCTCTGCCTCTGCTCAAACTACCCACCCTCGCCTCTGCCTCTGCTCAAACTACCCACCCTCGCCTCTACCTCTGCTCAAACCATCCCCCCTCGCCTCTGCCTCTGCTCAAACCACCCACCCTCGCCTCTGCCTCTGCTCAAACCATCCCCCCCGCCTCTGCTCAAACCACCTCACCCGCCTCTGCACAAACCATGTCCCCCCCCACCTCTGCACAAACCTCCCCTGTCTCTGTTCAAACGTCACCCCGCCTCTTGTCAAACCACCGCTTGTGCCTCTGCTCAAACCACCCATCCGATCCTCCCCACAGCCTCTGCTCAACTCCCATGATAGACTCTCCTTTAATTTTCTCTGAGAGATGGTTATCCTGCTGGGCGGGATATTATCAGCAGGGGCCAATTAATGGCCAATAATGGGACCACCGTATTACAGGTGGCAACTCACCTTACAGAGCTGCCAGCCCAATCAGAGAACCAATAAGATCATAAGATATAGGAACCGAATTAAGCCATTTGGCCCATCGAGTCTTCTCCGCCATTCAAACGTGACTGATATGAATCTCTCCCCATTCCCCTTCCTTCTCCCCACAACCTTTGATCCCCTTATTGATGAAAAACATATCTATCTCTCTCTTAAGGACACTCAATGACCTGGCCTCCACAGCCTTCTGTGGCAATGAGTTCCACAGCTTCATCGCTCTCTGGCTGAAGAAATTCCTCTTCATCTCAGTTTTAAAGGCACGTTCCTTCACAGGCTTTGCAACCTTTGCCAGCACACCTCCAGGGAAGAGGAGGTGTTTCTCAAAGGCCAGTTCAGTTCCCGATTGTATTGAGTCAGGAGCAGGCAAGCAGACCACACTGCTGGGAGGATTGAACCCTCCAGTAATGGCATTGGAGCCACATTAGCCACTGGGGAGTCGGGAGGTAGGTCACCTATAAGGGCTATAGAGAGGCCAGAATGAAGAGCCCCCCACACCCTAGGAAGCTGGTGGAATGTCTGCCATGGTTTACCTGGCTGTTTCACCATGAGACATTGCCCCATTCTGACACCAGTGAAATGCCAGCAGGGAGCAGCAGTTAACTGGCTAATTAATTGGCTTAACTGGCCATTCTTTTCCCGTTGACAAGCAGCTGAGGTTCCCACCCCTGTGTTGGCAGGAAGATGCCTAACTCCTCTCCCAATGCCTACAGCTACCAATGTTACAAGGCTGCCTGGTTCCTAGCCCATCTCCAGGAGGCTGGTAAAATCTAGTAATCTAACTCAAAATAAGAAGTATTTTTTTTTATTCGTTCATGGGACGAGCATTTATTGCCCTCTAAGGGGCAGGATAAAAGTCAACCATGTTGTACAGTTAATATTTCTGTGATGTGGCTTTCAAATTGAGGATGGAGTGGACATATAAAGGCTGTAATGGCTTTTCCTCAAACAATCAGTAGAGGGCAATCTAGTAATAGCAGCATAAGGAATGCAAACTCAAGACAGTCATTTTAATCAAAATCCCAGCTTTAGCTGCCCTTTGATGCTGGAGAAAAACACTTGTCACATTCAGCAAGGTCTTCAGGATTGATCTGACCACAAAGAGCAAAATAAACAAATAACATGTATCCTAGCCTATAACTACAGGCTTTGCTATTAACAACGATACTGCAAACATATGAATCAGGAGCAGGAGTAGGCCACTCGACTCCTCATACCAGCTCTGCCATTCAGTAAAATCATAGCTGATCTGATTGTAACCTCACCTCCACGTTCTGGCCACTCCCGATGATTTTTAAGCCCTTTGTCAGTCAAGAATCTATCTATGTCTGTCTTAAATAGGTTCCTAAAATTCTGTTAAAACACTCATATATTAATAAACTTGTATTACTTTGACTATCTGCGTCTATCTGTATTAGCATAATTAACGTAAGAATTGTTACAAAGCATTTCATAAATGCAGTGTAGAGTGAGAGATTACGAAGGGAGACCAAAAGCGTAACAAACAACTAATGAGTGCAATAAAAAGTGGATGCTCAAAATCCTCTGCAACATGTTTTGTTCCATTCTCCTTTGGGACATCATTCTGCTTTCTTACCAAAGCAATCCTGTGATCCTTGCCAGCGAGTGTTGGCAATCGAGTTGCCGCAGGAGAACCACAGGTGGGGTCTCTCACCACTGCTGCCTTTCAGCAGGGGCTGTTGGAATAGAGGCCAGGGTCAAACTTGCTTTTTTTTCAAATCAACTACAATTTTGTTTGTGGAATTAATGTAGAAAATCATCTGAGTGTGCTTCACACAGAAACCAATGCTGAAGTTTTGTAGGGCAGGTGTTGGAGTGTGACGACAAGAGGAGTTTCATAATAACTTCATTGCAGTGTTAATGTAAGCCAACTTGTGACACAAATAAATAAACTTAATAAACTTTTTTTTCCAGCACAGTCGTGAACTCAGTCTCCCACAATCTAACCTTAGGTCGCCCAAAACTCTGCTGTCTGCACTCCAAAGCGTACCGAGTCCTGTTTGCTCACTGTCTCTCACTAACTGACATTATTAGTCCATTGTTAAATAATGCCTCTCTTTAAAAAATTGTATCTCATTTCTAAATCCACCACTCCTCTTCCCCCCCCTGACCTCTGCAATCTCCTCCAGCCTTACCACTCTTTTGAATATACATGCTCCTCCAATTCTGGCCTCTTGAGCATTCCTGATTTTAATTGCTGCATCCTTGGCAGCTATGCTTTCAGCTGCTCTGGAATGGTGATATAGTTCAAAGTCAGGATGGTTGTGTGACTTGGAGGGGAACATGCATCTGTTCCCCTTGTCCTTCAAGGTGGTAGAGTTAGTGCATTTGAAGATGCTGTTCAAGGAGCCTTGGTGAGTTGATGTTGTGCACTCTGTATATGATATCCACTGCTGCCAGTGTGTATGATGGTGAATGGGATTTTGATTGGCTACTTTGACCTGGATGGTGTCAAGATTCTTCAGTGTTTTTGGAACTGCACTCATCCAGGTAAGTGGAAATCATACTCCTGAGTAAGCCGTGTAGATGGTGGACAGATTAGCCACTGAATTCCTCTGACTTGTTCTTCCAGCCATATTTATATGGCTAGTGGAGTTCACTTTCTTATCAGTGCTATGCTGTGAATGTTGATGGTTGGGGATTCAGTGATGGTAATGCCATTGAATGCAAAGGGGACACGGAGATGGTCACTTTTGGAGATGGTCATTGCCTGGGACTTCTGGAGCGCAAATGTTACTTGCCACTTATCAGCCCAAGCCTGAATTTGTTCAGACCTTGCAGCATATGGACATGGACTGCTTCAGTATCTGAGGAGTTACGAACAGTACTAAATATCGTGCAGTCATCAGCAAATGTCCCTATTTCTGACCTTGTGATGGAAAGAAGATCATTGATGAAATAGCAGAAGATGGTTGGGCCTGGGACACTACCCTTTGTGGCAGGTATGACTCCAACAATTGCCACACTCAGTCAAATGCTAGCTTGATATCAAGGGCAGTGACTCTCCCTTCACCTCTTTTGTCCGTGTTTAGACCAAGGCTGCAATGAGGTCAGGAACGGTTTGGCCTTGGCAGAATTCAAACTGAGCTTGAGAGCAGATTATTGAGAAATTGTCAATGACACATTTCATTATAGAATAGACTGATGGGACTAGGTTTTGTCTGTTTTTGTGTACAGACATACCTGGGCAATTTTTCACATTGCTGGATAGATGCCAGTGTTATAGCTGTACTGGAGCAGCTTGGCTAAGGGCACGGTTAGTTCTGGAGCATGTCTTCAGTACCACTCCAGGAATGTAGCCAGGGCCCATAGCCTTTGTAATATCCATTGGATTGCTTTGGAATCCATTGCAGTGCATTAGAATAGCCTAGAGGAAACAGGATCATAGATAACAGTTTCAGCAGAAGTTGAGTTGAGACAGGGCTAAAGTTAAGCAAAGTTATAGATGTGGAAATAGATGGTCTTAGTTATGACATAATATGTGTTGCAAGCTCCCCTCCCCAGCTCAGATGTGACACACTGGACAGGATTTTCCAGCCTCACTCGCCCTGAAACTGGAAAATCCCACCAGAGGTCAACAGACCTTTCCACGGCCCATCCCTTGCCCACTCCAATTCCCATAGTGGGTAGGATGGTAAAATTCACCCACAAATGTGTGGACAGACTGGCTTAATCTAAGACTGTTACCAGGAAGGGTGATGGAGCCAATGGCTAGGAAGCAATCTTTTCAGTCTTTCCAATTTTTCATTGGAAGGTATTTCTGGATCTTGAATGAGCAGATATAGAGAAGGCCATAATCAGAAGATCATAAGATACAGGAGCACCAATAGACCATTTGGCCCCTCACACCTCCTCTGCCATTCAATAAGATCATGGCTGATTTGATTATGTTGACTTAAGTTCAGTTTCTCGTTGAACCTTGACTCTCTTGTCAATTTAAAACATGTCTTTCACAATCTTGAATATATTCAATGATTGAGCCCCCACCACTCTCTGGGGAGGAGAAATATTAAGGTTAGTGATCGTTTGAGAAAGGCCCCTTATTTTGAAACTGTGCCCCCCAAGTTCTAGATTCGCCCATGAGGGACAACATCCTCCACCATCCACTCTGTCAAGCCCCCCGCTTAGAATCTTAAATGTTTCAATAAGATCACCTCTCAGTTTTCTAAACTCTACTTTTCACTTTTCAAACTCCACTCAGTTTTCTAAACTCCACATAGGCACAACTTGCTTAACCTTTCCTCATCCCAGCAATCAGCTGAGTGAACTTTCTCTGAACGGCTACCGACCCTACAAAGGGGCGGCATGGTGGCACAGTGGTTAGCAATGCTGCCTCACAGCTCCAGGGACCTGGGTTTGATTCCTTGCTTGGGTCACTGTCTGTGTGGAGTTTGTACATTCTCTCCGTGTCTACATGGGCTTCCTCCAGTGCTCCAATTTCCTCCCACAGTCCAAAGATGTGAAGGTTGGGTTGATTGGCCATGCTAAATTGCCCCTGAGTGTCACAGGATGTGTATGTTAGAGGGATTAGCAGGGTAAATATGTGAGGTTGCGGGTATAGAGCCTGGGTGGGATTGTTGCCGGTGTAGACTCAATGGGCTGAATGGCCTCCTTCTTCACTGTGGGTTTTTATTCTAAGTATATTCCTCCCTTCATAAGGAAAACAAAATTGTAGATAGCTCTCCAGATGTGGTCTTACCAAAGCAACTAAAATTATAATAATTTTCATTCTTTTACTCTAATCCCCTTGCAAAAAAGACCAATATTCTATTTGGCTTTGTAGTTGCTTACTGTACCTGAATGCTAACTTTATGTTCCAACTATACTTAGACCCAATTCCCTCTGAACATCACTATTTATAAACTATCATGCCTTTCAACATATATTCTGCTTATGTATTCTTATCAGGAGGAGATCTTATGATGCTGTGGGTAGCATTCCTGCCTCAGAACTAGAAGCCCTGGGTTTGAATCCCACTCCAGGACAAGACAGATATTAGCATGTGCTTAGTCTACCTTATGTGTAACTAGACACAAGAAAGCCTCTGACTACCAAAGTGAATAACCTCTCATTTCTCCACACTATGCTGATCTCCACCTTGTTGCCCATTCACTTAACTTGTCCATATTGCTTCATAGCCTCTTGGTGTCTTCCTCACAGCTTACATTCCTACTTTACTTTTTGTCATCGGCAAATGCAGATATATTTTTCTTGGTCTCTTTGTTTAAATCATTAATATAGACTATAAATAGCTAAGGCTTCAGCACTGATACTCCACTAATTATAGCCTCCCAACATGATCATATCCTATCGATCCCTATTCTTTGCTTACTCTCTGGCAACCAATCTTCTATTGCAGCTCAATGAGCTGCAAGATCATGACATGGGGCCTCAGCATTACTGACTGTTTCTGTCCCTACAGGTGATTTCTAGAAAACATTTGTTAAGGTACATATTGCAGAAAATAAAAGTTCATGGTGCAGGGAGTAACATATTTGCATGCATTGAAGGTTGACTAGCTAACAGGAAACAGAATTGGCGTAAATGGGTCTTCTTCTGATTGGCAAGACGTGGTGAGCGATGTGCCAAAATGGTCTGAGGCCTCAAGTTTTCATAATTCAGACAAATGACTTGGATGAAGGGACTGGAGGTACAGCTGCTACATTTGCTGATGACACAAAGGTGGATAGGAAAGTAAATTGTGAAAAGAATGCAAGGAGACTACATAAGAAAATAGATAGGTTAAGTGAATGGCAAAAATCTGGCAAATGGAGTATAATGTGGACAAATTTGTTTACTTTGGCAGCAAGAAAGAAAAATAAGCTTATTATCTTAATGGTGAGAGTTTGCAGAGCCCTAAGGTTCACAGGGAACTGAGTGTTCTAGAGCATGAATCACAGGAGGTTAGTATCCAAGTACAGCAAGTAATTAGGAAAGCTAATAGAATGTTATCATTAATTGTGAGGGGAATTGATTACAGAAGTAGGGAGGTTAAGCTTCAGTTATATAGGGCATTATGAGACCACATCTGGAGTATTGTGTACGGTATTGGTCTCCTTCAGGAAAGATGTAAATGCATTGGAAGCAATTCAGAGAAGGTTTATGAGACAAATACCAGGAATGAGCAGGTTGTCTTATAAAGAAACATTGAAGAGGTTAGTTTTGTATCTACTGGAGGTTAGAAGAATAAGATATGTCTTGATCAAAACCCTTAAGATCCTGAGGGGCAGTGACGATGGACATGGGGAGGATATTTTCTCTTGTTGGAGAATTTAGAACTAGGGGTCACTGTTTAAGTATAAGGAATTGCTCATTTAAGACAAAGATGAGGAATTTATTTTTCTCTCAGAGAGCTGAGTCTCGGAACTCTGTTCCTCAAAAGGCAGTGGCAGCAGAGTCTTTGGCTGTTTTTTAAGTCAGAGCTGGATTGATTCTTAATTAACAAGAGGGTGATTTAAACAGAGACTGGGATTGGCAGAAATCTGAGGTTGAAGTTTCAAGCAGATCAGCCATGATCTTACTGAAGGGCAGAGCAGATTTGAGGGGCTGAGTGGCCTCCTCCTGCTTCTAATTTATATGGCTATATGTCAGCATTCTGCTGCTTTGTAGTCACAACTATCCTTGCAGCAGGTATATCTGCTTTCAGTTAGCTGGACTGGTAGAAATGACATAAGCCTAAGTAGAAAAGAAACGAGAGATGAGAGTAAAGGTCAGAACAAGTTAAGAATAAAGATAACATAAAAGGTCACAGGGCAAAACAGTTATGGAACAAAAGTATAAAAATAAAGTGAGAGGAGGGACTAACAAAGACAAATTAAATCGCCTGTACAGCAGTGTACTGAGTATTGAGAATAAAATGGGGGAGTTAGATGTAATAACTGAAAGATTGGTAATCCACCACTGATGCACAGTGCCAGCAGTGCGTACCATCTATAAGACACAGTGCAGAAACTCACCAAGGCTCCTTAGACAGCGCCTTCCAAACCCATGATCACTATCGTCTAGAAAGACAAGGGTAGCAGACACATAGGAACATTCCACCTGGAGGTTCCTCTCCCAAGTCAGTCACCATCCTGACTTGGAAATATATCGATGATCTTTCACTGTCACTGGGTCAAAATCCTGGGACAGCCTTTCTAACAGCAGTATGGGTGTACTTAAACCACACTGGCTACAGGGGTTAAAGATGGCAGCTCACTACCACCTTCTCAAGGGCAACTAGAGATGAGCAATAAATGCTGGCTCAGCCCAGCATGTTCACACGCTCTGGTTGAATAAACACACAACTCTAAAATTGAAACTTAAAAGAAATCCTAAATACATACAACAATAGAAAGGCTTGCAAAAGGGTAATGCTCAATGGTAGCGCTCTTGTCCCTGAGTCAGAAGGTTATGGACTCAAGTCTCACTCCAGAGATTTGAGTGGGTGCTATAGATTGGTACTGTGGTGCAATACTGAATGAGTGTTGCACTGTTGAAGGTGCTAATTTTCAGGTGGGACATTAAACTAAGGCTGAAGCTGCCTTTTGAGGTGGATTTGAGAGCTTCCCTCGCACTATTTGAAGAGAAGTGAAGTTCATAACCAGAGTATTCCAGTTTTTTGTGAAACATCTTTTGGTTTGATTCTAACACACTTGCTGCTTTTTCCTAAATAAGGTGACTCTTGGAATGCATGTTCTTACTTCTGATCATGTTTAGCCCCTGGGAATAATCTTGCTAATCTTTGGATGGCACGGTGGCACGGTGCTTAGCACTGCTGCCTCACAGTGCCAGGGACCTACGTTCCAGCCATGGATAACTGCCTGTGTGGAGCTTGCACATTCTCCCCGTGTCTGTCTGGGTTTCTTCCCACAGTCCAAAGATGTGCAGCTTATGTTGATTGGCTATGCTGGATTGCCTCTTAGTGTTAGCGGGATTAGCAGGGTAATTAGGACTTGTGAGAGAAGTTATAGTTCTTGAAATAAAAAGGGGCAATAGCAACAGGGATACGGAATTGGCTGAGCACAAGTTGAATGTTTGTGGATGATACGAAATTTGGAAGCATAATGATCTGTGTGGAGGATAATAGAGAACTTTGAAAGAATGCAGGTAAATTGGTAGAATGGGTAGTCATGTGGTAGATGAAGTTCAATGCAGAGAAATATGATGTGATTAAGATAAGTAGGAAGAACATAGAGAGACAAAGTAAAATAAAAGTTACAAGAATAAATGGTTACAGGAGCAGAGAAATCTGGGTGTATATGTGCAAAAGTTAAAGGTGGCAGGACAGATTGAGATAACAATTTTGACAATAAAGCATCCAATATCCCGGACTTTATCAATAAGGGCATAGAGTACAACAGCAAGGAGGTTATGTTGAATTCATGTAAGTCATTAATTAGGCCTCAGCTAAACTACTGCATCCATGTTGGAAAGATGTGAAGGCATTAGACAGGGTGTGGAAAAGATTCACGAATATCGTTCCAGGGATGAGAAACTTGAGTCGATAGGGAGAAACTGTCCCCACCCATGAAAGAATTGAGAACGAGCTGGAACAGATTTAAAATAACCAGTACAGGAAGTAAAATTTAAATAAAGAGAAAATGCCTTCAAGCAGCGAGTGGTCAGGAATGTGCTGCCTGAGGCAGGTTCAATTGAAGCATTCAAAAAGGAAATTAGATGGTTATCTGAAAAGGAAGAATATTCAGGGTTATAGGGAGAACGTAGGAGAATGATTTGCTCATTTGAAGAACTGATGCAGACAGCAAATGGCCACCTTCTGCACTGTAACAATTTTGTGATTCAATTACTTATTCGATTTATATGAATTCAGAACGACAGGCAACAGAAAATTGTCGATCAGAGAAATGAAAGCAAATCATTGAAATTGTACTAAATATTAACATCCAGCAGGGCACTAATCTAGTAATTTTTTAATATTTGCTTGTGCTTATTAATGTGAAAGACAATAATAGTGGAAAATTTAACTTTCTTCTGCCTCACGTTTTATATTCAATGGTGGAATTGCATAGTCCCAGGTGCAATATAGTGTGGATCAAAGGTAAATTAAAGCTCCTTCTTTTGATCCCAAACTCAGGAGAACACTAACACCACCCACACGATGATTTAATTATTTTTTAGCATACCATTTATCTTTGTGATCTTTCTTTTTTTAAAAAATCAATTAATCTTATATCATGGGGAAATTGTATGTGTCCTTCATTCAACAGATAGCAACATATATGAGTCCAGCCCAGTTACAGCATTATTAACAGTGAGAGGAACAAAGCCAACTCTCAGAATGAACATGGTTCAGTCCTGAATGCTGGATGATCTGAAACACTGAGGTAGGGAGGACAAAGGCTTACAACAATGGATTGAAACCAAAGCTGATTTATCTCCGATTGATTCAGAATATTAAACCTCATCATCAAATCAGAACCAACAGAATAAATGGAGTTCGGTCCTGGGTGTGATTAAAAGCAGAATTTTCTCCCTGAGTCACTTGTGATCTTCCTCAGTAATGGTGTCAGTTCAACATCTAATGGTAGCTCATTTCAAATTGTGCTCTGGAGCGTTTGCGTCCTGAGGACTCTCATGCATCAAAGTTGAAATCGTTCAGTTGTCTTGCAGGGTTTCCACCTGTCAGCCAAGAGGAACCACCAGGCCCTCAACTTAACTGCCTGAAACAGGATTGCTGATGAGGAGGGAGTTGGGTTGAGGATTGGAACTCTACATATTGAAAGATCCTGTGCCCTTTACCTCATGGAATGAGTTGTAGGTTTGTCAGCTCAGTGCAGTGAGGGAAGAGAGGCACATGCCTCGAAATAGGTCTGTGTGTGTGTGTGTGTACGTCTGTTCATCTGTTTGAATGGACAGGATTTAATAGGAGAAGGCTATGTGGGAGTGTAGATAAGAAACAACACAACTACTGAATACACAATAGTTGTTCCATAATCTTCAGATTAGATTACACTCAGGGAGAGACAGTGAAGTGGCTTTTCAATTTGGTGCCCAATGCCCATTTTTATGGATTCAGTTTCAGTGCCCCTGCTGTGGTTACTGTTCAGAAAAACAAATATAACTGGACGTAGGGGCTTGAGGATTTCAATGTGAGGATCAGTGCAATTCAATACGGGCAGACAGCTTAACATAGACTGAAGGTCTGTGCACCAGGCCCAGTACAGCTGACAAAAAGGATTTAAATTAACTTGCTTCCAGCAATGTAAATGGAGTGAATGAGTAATGCTTCAGTCCCAGGAGCAGGGAAGCTGGATCACCACATAAACATAGCCAGCGGCCTCCCTTGTTCACTTGTATTTTACACAGTGAGGAATATTGATGCAACAACATCAAAGATCTGATAACGGTTTACAGACAAACATTAATTTGTTCCCCTTTTAGGAGGGGATCAGTGTGCATGCATTTAAAACCTTGTCTCTTTTTGAAACCTTCAACACACAGCAATAGTTTTGATTTTGTGTGGTGATGTAAAATGGATGATGGCGAATCAACAGCCCCTCGACATCTTCCCCAATTTATACTTTCAATTGCAGCCATTGGGAACAATGTAAAATGGGCTGCTGATGTTGTGATGGTGTGACATAGATGACAAGCAAAGTCAAAATTACCCCTTGAAATAACTGTGTGGAAACAGATGATGAGTAAGCTGACTGTTTGTCTGACATACAGTACAGGGTGAGCAAGAACTTACTCCATCCAAGTGTAAGGAAGACTGAAGCCGTTGCCTTCAGTCCCTGCTGTAAACTCTCTTCCTAACCATTAACTCTACCCTGTTCTCTTGTTCATGGCTAAACATGTTGTTTGCAACTTTCGTCTTGTATCTGACTCTAAGGTGAACTTATGATTACATACCCACATTATCACTGTGATCAGCTATTTCCACCTTCATAATATTACCATCTCCAGCCCTTCCTCAGTTCATCTGGTAATGGAACCTTCTTCCATGCCTCTGTTATCTCCAACTTGACTATTTTAACACACACCTGGCTGGTCTCCCATTGTTCTTCCTCCTTCAAACTTGAGGTCATCCAAAGATCTGCTGTCCATGTCCTAATTTGCACCAAGTCCCAATTACCCATCGCCTGACGTTCACTGGCTCCTGATTAAGCAATACTCCATTTAAAATCCCTCCATGAAATTGCTCCTCCCTATCCCTGCAAACCCCCCGCCCCAACAACCTTTTGTGATATCTGTGTTTCTCCAGTTCTGGCCTCTTGAACATCCACAGTTTTAATCACACTAGCACTGATGGGCAGACTTTGAGTCACTAGTTCTAAACTCAACCTCCACCCCAAACCTCTCTGCCTCACTCTCCTTCTTTAGGATGCTCATTAAAATCTGCCTCTTTTGACCCAGTTTCTGGTTATTTGAGTCGGTCATGCAGCTTGGATCCCTTACACTTGCTTACCAAAATAAATCTACTATGGAAAGATCGAGACTAGGGTGCACTCTGATGGTGGTCAAAGGAAGCACTACAAAGACACTCTGAAGGCTTTGCTTAGGATTTTGACATTGACTATGTGTTCTGGGAGAAGCTTGTCCAGAATCGCTGTATCTAGCGCAACCAAATAAAAAAGGTGCGGCCTCTTTTGAAAGCAAGTTCATACCAAAGGCCAGAAGAAAACACGAGGAGAAGAAATCCAAAACTCTATCATCTGCGGTATCTTGTGCTATTTACTACAGTGTCTCCGAGGTGCAATCAACATTAGCAGTCACCTACATATGGCAGAACCCAACCAAACACCCAGATGACAAACATGAACATCTTCACTTTGAAGGACAAACAAGGCAAGGGTAATCTGCCCTAATGTCTCCTTATATGGTTCTGTGTCAAATACTGTTTGATAATATTTCCTGTGACCTTGGAATATTTTGTCACATTAAAGTTATATAAATGCAAATGTTGTTGCTGAATTTCCTGTACGACACCGATCTGATATTATAACAGAAATCTTAATCCATATATCAAATTAAGATTTGTCTGTTATTATCATTACTTATAATTTCTTGCCTATGTCTGAATCCTTTCAAAAATGATTTTTTATTTAAACATTGAAACTCATCTTAAAACCTTGCAACTAGTTTTTTTTGCATTCTCCTCTGGCCTTTGCAGTCTCTCATGTTCTTGTTGATCATTGATTTCACTCTTCATGCACATTCCCTATGGATCTGGACATTGTTGGCTTTCTCTCCAGATACTGCACGAAGGATCTCCCACGCATATGTATTAAAAATAGCTTTCAAAGTTACAAGATACTCTTACCCAATTTACCCAGAAACAAGCCAATCCTCCACACCAGAACACTGCACTGTAGTTATATCCTAAACACAGAAACGTTATATACTTTGCAAGTTCAAAAAAACTAATACCGCTTCAATTCCACTTGCTATTTTCTTTCAAGGTCTGTCAATTTCATATTGGTAATAACATAACTCAAATAAAATCAATTGATGTATCCTCTTTCACTCAGGCAAGTGGCTACAACTAAAAGCAATAAAATGCATGACAATAGCCATGCATATTCCAGAAAATAATTTTAGTGGCTTAATATGTATAAATAATTTCTTAGAATTCACATACTAAATAATCATGATGTGATTGTCTCGTGCACCATCAGCCAACCTTAAAACGTTCTACCTCCAAATTTACACACAACCAACAGAGGAGGATTGGTTCTAATAAGTTCCAAACCTGCTCTACAACCAATTGGAATGATTCTTACAGCTTTTAGATCTATTCGCTAACTGATTTGATTGGCCAATAACAATAACCTATAGATCAAGCTAATTGTTAGCATGTTGACTTATGATTTAAATCACAGACTGCACACAAGGACATGATGTGAATATTGGGCACAAGGATCTTCTGAGATGGTTAGTTAAATATTTGGGGATTCTCAATTTTATAAATAGAATCATAGAATATAAAAGCCAGAAAGATATTTCAGACAGTCCCAGTTGAGTATTGTGTCCAATTTACATGAAAGCTTTGACAAAGGTTGAGGAGAGATTTACTAGAATGATAGCTGACTGAAGGAATACAGTTATATGGAGAGATTGGGGAAGCTGAAGTTGTTCTGCTTGGCAGGGAAAGCTCAGATGAGATTTGAAGAATTTAATTTTTAAAATTCTTTCATGGGATGTGAGCATTGTTGATAAGGCCAACATTTGTTGCCCATTCCTAATTGCCTTTGAACTGAGTGGCATGCTGAACCAGTTCAGAGGGCAGTAAAGAATCAACCACATTGCTGTGACTCTGGAGTCACATGTAGGCCAAACCACATAAGGATAACAGCTTTCCTGCCCTAAAGGACATTAGTGAACCAGATGGCTTTTGATAAATCAATTTTAGTAGATGCAGGATGATAGTTTCATGGTTACCATGACTAATACTAGCTTTGTAATTCCAGATTTAACTGAATTTAAACTGCTAGGATTTGAACCCATGTCCCCACATTATCAGCCTGGGCTTCTGGAGCACCAGTCTGGTGATATTATCGCTATGTCACTATCTTCACTCACTGCATGATTTAGTTAAAATAAGAAAAGACCAAATGTTCCCAATGACTGATGAGTTGAGAATGAGAGGGCACAGATTTAAGGTGGTTGGCAAAATGAGCAGTTGTGGCTGAAGGAAAAACCTTTGAGTGCAATGATTGGTTAAGATTTGGAATGCATTGCCTGAAAGGATGATGAAAGCGTATTGAATAGCTGCCTTCAAAACGAAATTGGATAAATAATGGAAGGAGAAAAATTTAGGGATATGGGGAAAAGAGTTGGGGAGTTTTTAAAATTCTCTTATGGGATGTGGGTGTCACTGGCTAGGCCAGCATTTATTGCCCATCCGTAACTGTCCTTGAAAAGGTGGTGGTGAACCCATTGGATTGTGTTTCAAAAGAGGGGCACGGTTGCACAGCAGTTAGTACTACTGCCTCACAGTGCCAGGGACCTGGGTTCAATTCCCGGCTTGAGTCACTGTCTGTGTGGAGTTTGCATGTTCGTCCTGTGTCTATATAGGTTTCCTCCGGGTGTTCCGGTGTCCTCCCACAGTCCAAAGATTTGTGAGTTAGATGGATTAGCCATGATAAATTGTCCATTAATGTCAGGGGAATGGCAGGGTAAATATATGGGGTTACAGGAATAGGGCCTGGGTGGGATCGTTGTCGGCACAGGCTCAATGGGCCAAATGGCCTCCTCCTGTACTGTAGGGATTCTATGACTCTAAGAGCTGGCACAGATTTGATGGGCCAATAGGCCTCCTTCTATGCTGTAGTTCTCTATCATTTTCAGGCAGAATAGTTTTCAATTTTCCGCCCAGTTGCAGCACAATCCCAATGCGAATCAACAGCCCATTACAGAAAATGCCTGAGATTTAATGTCTGTGACTCTAAAATCAGGCTCTTTCGATATAAAAGCTTAATGACCTATAACTCCAGTATTGCTTTCAGGTCACAAGTTGACAACTACCCCCAAAGTTTCAAAGTAACATCTTGGGAATGATTGCTCACAGTTTTCAATGGTAATTTTGGTTTCATTACAAGTAACTCCCCACCTGAATTAAGATGTACCAGCAAGCGCTATTATAAACGATACCATAGGCATAACAAAAGATATCCATTGTAGTGCACATGCTTTACTAAAATAGACCTTGGTTCAAAGGGTTCACAAGAGGAACAGATAAGGAGAGTTTCTAATGTTAAGTTGTTTCAACTGCAGACGTCAAACTTTAAATGTAATGTCATTTTTTATTCATTTGCTTATATGTGTGTACTGAATGTCTCAGCATCTAAATTTACTCTGTTAGTAATGATATAGTTAAATAATTGATTTGTTTATTTAGTACACCTCCCCGTGTTCTGAAATGGTATCTTTGTTCAGCTTTTGAATTCCTGAGACTTAGAAATATGAGAGCAATGAGATCACTGTTTTAGTAGGTGCACAATAGCAGATGGGGTGAGCTAATGTCAACTTGATTGGTCGCCCTGTTCCTCTGTGATCATCAATCGTCACATAAAAGGAGAGGTTTGCAACATTCTTCAAGCAACTCCTCAGTGGTTGCAGCATAATACAGGATTAGGATAACAGCTACGATAGCTTGTGGTACCTCATCTGAGAGCTGACTACTGCACACAAATCGAGGGAAAGATGGCCACATTTATTCAAGTAAGTAGAAACTTATTTAGGGAGACAATAGTTAAATGTCAGTCTATCTTTGATTTTCTATTTATGACTCATACTTTAGTCAACAATCTGCTTAATTTATTGTCAGAGAATCTTGGTAATAATTTTCCAGCTGAGCTGCCATAAATATCTTATCTAATTAGGTGCAATTTAAAATGTTCATTGCAAACATGATGTTATCCAGTTAACAAGGCTCTGGTGTTCATTATAACTTCTCTTTCTCTGACAATTTTTCTCCCTTTGCTTCATCCTCTGTAGGTATTGATTGCTAGTCCCTTGGCCATTTATTTGGGTTGAGATGGTGAATATTGGCAGGCTATTCAATATGGTAGCAGTGAGGAGGACATCACAGCGAAGCCTGTGCCTGTCCTCACCAGATGTCCACAAGTGCTGTTTCTCACAGGGGTCAATGCCTCATTCACCCCTCCCTAAAGGCAGACACATTATACCCTATTGTGGTATACCTATGACTATCCAGTACCAGTGAACTAACACAACATTGTCTGTGCATTGAATAGAGGGTCTTCCTGACCGCTGCTCATGGTGTTTATTGGTTGAGGCGATGAGGGGGCACTATCTGAATTTTGCTTTGTCATATTTTTCAATTACTTAAAACATCTAATTTTAACAGAACTAAGCTTGTTTTTTCTAATGCAGGTCAGAAAATAGCAAGTTGGGTGAGCTAGTCTCTTGATAACTTCCAAGAAATTAATCCTATTTTTAAGGGAAATCTATAAAGGTGATTTTCTATAGCTGGTCATTCACTTTCCCATTTAAACAAAAAATAAACAGGGATACATGGCTTGAAAGGGTGCCAGAATTAACTTCATTAATAATCTTCAAAAGAAAATTGGTTGGATACTTGAAAGTAAAAATTTTGCAGGGTCGTATGAGAGTAAAGAGCCACCACAGACACAATGGGCCAAATGGCCTTGTTCTGTACTCTAAGATCTTATGATTCTCTGCTATTCCCTATGATTTTGTTCATTGACATGTGCACCATTTGTCACCATCAGAAGATAAGGTAATATTTATCAGAATTGAAGAGGGCAAATGGTCTGTTTTAGAGTTATATTAATTCTTGTCATTCTGCCATCAACATGGTAAGATTTAATTTCTGTTCCTTCTACATGCAACCTAAGTTAGGTTTTAATTTTTAATCATCTTCTGCTAGGCCAAGTGTCTCTTGATTTCAAGAGTTGGTCTTCCCAAAACTGTGCCAGAAAAGCGCAAGCTTGGCAATAATTGGACAGGATTCACTTTCCAATTTTCACTCATCCTTCATGAGTATGTTTTGCCTTTTCTCAGCTTGTGCAGCTCAGCTTGGCAACTCAACTAAGTGAGAGATACAAATGACCAACTTTGCTACTCTTAATCTACAAGCATAAATGGTGCTCCATAGCTTAGAACTTTTTGCACATTTTAATTCAAGTGTGTATGATATTGATGTATATATGTCTTTGCCAATAGCATTAAAACCTCACAATTATTATCTGGCTTGACCTAACATTGAAAATCTCTCAGTAACATTGATGTGAGTATTAATGTGTTTGCTTTACAGTATGCTTCATGCTGCAACAACAGCAGAGCTCTCCAGCTGCTGGGAATAGGAAGGAACAACTGCCTCTCCATCTTCTCCTACCCCCCATACATCACATGCCCACGTCAACCACTGCCTTATAAAGGGCCAGAAATAACGATGCGCCACATCAGTCAAGTGATTCGTTGCCTACGCCAATTGAGGGCTCGGGATGGGAGAGAGGTACAGATCTCCAATACTACCAGGTAATTGCTATCTACCTTAGAGGCAGTGAAAGATCACTAACATACAGTAGAGAATAGACAGGAAGTTGGATGAGTTAAGCTCTTGGTAAAATACAAACATAGGTAATACCACAGTGAGTCAATGACACTAAATCCAATAGCATATTGGCAGTTAGCTGAACCTTGCATTTAAAAAGTGCCTTTAACACACCTTAAGGTGTTTCAGAATAAGTGACAGAGGAGATATCAAGAAAGGTGGATGAAAGCTTGGTTTAAGAGGTAAGTTTTAAAGAAGGTGATGGAGATGATGAGTTGGAGAGGTTTAGGGAAATAATTACAGAGCTTAGGGTCCAGACAGCCAAAAGAATGGACACCAATGATGGAGCAAAGGAAATTGGGGATATGTAAGAGACCTAAATTGCAAGAAGGCAGAGTTCTGGTTGGGCTGGCAGGCTGGAGGATGTTACAGGCAGGGAGAGCACCATGGAGGGATTTATTCACAAGGATGAGAAGTTTATATGAGGCATTGGTGCACTTGGAACTGAGATATATTAAAAACCTGTATTTACAGAGGAGGTACAATATTGCAGAAGGTAATACCCACCTGGATACTGGAAAATCATGGACTGAAATACTCAGTCAGCGCCAGTCCATGACATTGTTCATTACAGTGAAGAGGTTGTGGAATTGATCTGAAACTGGTTTGAAATCATGTCCCTCTAATCGTAATGGAGCTGTTCCAGGGTGCACTAGTGTGCACTTAGTTATTTCAACATTGACAGTAACTCCTACTATCAATGTTAAATTAACAATCAGAAATCCCAGCCTAGGCACTCCAGGCAGTAATAAAACTTTAGACATTAGCTAAAAAGGTTGTATTTCCTTTAAGGCATGGGGGTATATTTTGAATTAAATTCCAATACGTGTGGTATGGCTAGTTCTCCTATGGTTCAATGAGCAGGATGATCGCAGTTTTAATATCTCACCTATGCTGATTAGGTATTGGTTCCTAACTGCTGCAGTTGGCCTCAGTATCTCCATTGAAAGCTTAAATAGAATTTCCATTCCTGAGCACTGTCAGGAGATCAGAGTATCTTGGATTCAAGTTCCAAAGGTGCTTCCTCCACCCCAACCCCTTCATTAAAAAGGTTTGCAATTCTCACCGGCAAAGCTCCTACATCTATAATAATTGATTGGGTGAGGTACTAGTAGCCAGTACCCTCGGAACTACCTCAACATCACCTACCTGTCCCTGGTATTAGTCCAGTAAACCTTCTCTGAACTGCTTAGACCACATTTACATCTTTTCTTAAATAAGGTGACTGGTACTGTACTCAATCCTCCAGATATGGACTCATTAATGTCCTGTATAACTGAGGTATAACCCTCTAGTTCTGTAATCAATTCCTCTCACAATAAATAATAACATTCTATTGTTTTCCTAATTACTTGCTCTATTTGTATATTAGCCTTTTGTGATTCATGCACCAGGACACCCAGATTCCTATGCACCTCACAGTTCTACAATCTCTCACAATTTAGATAATAAGTTTTTTTATTCTTCCTGCCAAAACTTACAATTTCACATTTGCCTACATTATACTTCATTTGCCAGATTTTTGCTGAAATACTGAACCTATCTCTGCCCTTATGTTGCTTCCATATGTCCTCTTCACAATTTACTTTCCTACCTATATTTGTGTTGTCAGCAAATTTAGAAACCACACCTTCAATCCCTACACCCAAGTCATTTCTATAAATTGTTAGAACTTGAAGCTCCTGCACTGATCTCTGTGGCATACTACTCGTCATATCCTGCCATTGATCCCAATATGTTAGCCCCTACACCGTGAGCTTTTGTTTTACTTAATAACCTTTGATGTGACACTTTATCAAATGCCTTCTGGAAATCTAAGTGCAATACCTCCACTGGCTCCCCTTTATCCACAGCACATGTGACTCCTTCAGCTTGATGTTAAAACTGGCAATGAATGCTTGCTTTCATAGTTATTATTGGGAACTTTAGATGGAGGAGAGTCCTCTTGAAAGTGATAGGTGTTTAAAAAAAGTGGACTTCAGGACAGAAAGCTCCTTCACAAACCAATCCTATCTTAAAATCATTCACAATATAATGAAATGTGAGAAATATATGTTCAACAATCTTCCTGAGGAAGCAGCGTGTGACAGATTTTCTGGCGTGTTTGTATCTTCCAGATCTTCCATTGAGAGTTCACAAGCTGCCCCAAGCCATTCTGTCCGAAGTAAGGACAAACGATACGTCTCCTGTTTCAGAAAACGCCGCAACATCAAACTGGTTGGATGAAACATGGAGGTAGACAACTCTCCAGTCAGACCCTCATGTAGGGAGGAACCACTGGGAGTTGTACTGTGCTCTTCATGCTCGCTATCATTGCCCAGCAACCATATCAAGATGAGTAGTTGGCTTTCTTGGAGGATGCAACAGATGAGCCTTAGAGCTGACGGATTTTCTGGTGTGTTTCTGTGTTGACGTGCCGTGAATTTTCATTGTAGGTAGCGCAATTTAAAACCTTATCGAAGACAGTTCTTGAGACTTCTGGGTTGACTCTGTGACCTGCGCCTCAGGTACTGAAAGCGACATTTTTATTGGAATTAAATGAGTTAAATATCAGACTGGAGTTATATTGTGCTCTTTGCAAA
This sequence comes from Carcharhinus amblyrhynchos, assembly GCF_965287045.1. Taxonomy (NCBI): domain Eukaryota; kingdom Metazoa; phylum Chordata; class Chondrichthyes; order Carcharhiniformes; family Carcharhinidae; genus Carcharhinus; species Carcharhinus amblyrhynchos. The sequence continues at coordinate 50,436,181 of NC_137327.1, forward strand.
CTCAGGAGGGTTCAGATCTTGGGGCTTTAGTAGTCTCGTTTAGTCGCACTGACACTTTTCACTGCACTTAAAACATTTTTGTAGCAATTTAAAAACAGTGTATAACTCCAGCCTTAATAATCATGCTGCAATTTCTACCTGACAGTAATTATATTGAACGCTTCAGTGCTAAGAATGAAATGAGTCTGCCATCCATCTGGAATCTTAATCTCCTTGATGGAAATATACAGCATTTCCACTCTGAAACACCTTTCTTTAATTATAACTGCCTTTCCTGCTTCATTAGTCTTTAATTAGAATTTTTACCCAATGTGCTTGCTTCTTCTTAATTGCATGACCGATATTTGTAAATTTTTAGGAGAGTGATGGCTGAAGATTACACATAATTTAACAGCACCATAAACTGACCTTCCACACTTTAATAACAATTGATATGTAATTTTAGTGTTGTAACAGAGCATGTCTAATAGCTGTGAAAATAATAATAAAGGGCTGTGCTCAAAGTGGCTGAAATGTTATATATATTTGTACCTTACATAGAGACATTTTTACAATGGGGTAAAAAAACGTATTTTAAGCAACCATGTTGTCAATTACATGCATAAGAAGCTGGGGGTGTTTTGATGACTCCTCACAATCTGCTCATTAAAAGATTTTTAGCTCCAATAAGTTGGCTGATGATATGATTTCTCACTGATGTGGGGTACTATCGGTTTAACTCTAACTTTAGTTAATTTATTAATTTTTATGGGAAGGAATCTTTCCCCAGCCAAGTGTTTTGGAGCACACCCAATTCAAGACATTCTTTCTTCATAATGTGCCTTTTCAGTCACAGAATCACAGAATCCTTGCAGTGCAGAAGGAGGCCATTCAGCCCATTGAGTCTGCACCCATCACAGTCCCACTAAGTCTCCATCCCCATAACCTCATGCATTCACCCTGACACTAAGGGACAATTTACCATGGCCAATGCACCTAACCCCCACATCTTTGGACTGTGGGAGGAAACCGGAGCACCTGGAGGAAACCCATGCAGGCTGGGGGAGACTGCAAACTCCACAAAGACAGTCACTCAAGTCGGCAATCGAACCCTGGTCGCTGGTGCTGTGAGGCTAACCACTGTGCCACTGTGCAGTCCTCTAAATATCTCCAAAGACTTTCTACCCAAAGTAATCACCGATTTGAGTTATTAATGTCACATGTATCAGTATACAGTGAAGAGTATTGTTTCTTGTGTGCTATACAGACAAAGCATACCTTACATAGGGAAGGAAAGGAGAGTGTGCAGAATGTAATATTGTGGTCATAGCTAGGGTGTAGAGAAAGATTGACTTAATGTGAGATAGGTCCATTCAAAAGTCTGATGGCAACAGGAAAGAAGCTGCTCTTGAGTTGGTTGGTAAGTGATCTAAGACTTTTGCATCTTTTTCCTGAGGGATGAGGATGGAAGAGAGTATGCCCGGGATGCGTGGGGTTTTTAATTATGCTGTCTGCTTTACCAAGGCAGCAGGAAGTGTAGACAGTGTCAATGGATAGGAGGCTGGTTTGAGTGATGGACTGGGCTTCATTTATTAGTTTCTTGTGATCTTGGAGCAGGAGCCATACCAAACTGCTAATGTTACTAGTGGACAGTTGAGTCACAGATGGAACCTTGGCTCAATAGACCGTGACTTTTTTTTGTGTAGCAATATAGATGAACAGTCATGGGACTTAAGTTTGAACAAAAAAAATTCATTAAAGTTGAAGAAATGTACTATAATACAATATTCCTACATTTTCACAGATGTACACAGATTAAGGACAACATAAGTTGCAAAATATATCTTATACCATAAGGTTCTCAGTACATACACAGCTCCTATAAACCAACAGTGGTGAGACCCATCACAGTCTGAAACCAAGTGGCAAACTCCACCCGATACAATCTCTGTGGATTTCTCATCAAATCCCCACAGATGTTTGTCACACTATGAACTAACTTATCTCACTGGATCTCTGACTTCCGTGCAAGTGTTTCCAAACTCCACTCTTTAAAAACATGCCTTAGAATCTTCTCCCAGATAACGCTATCTCTTGGATGCCTTCACCAAGGACTCACTTGCAGGATTTCAATCCCTGTTTTCAATATCACTCTGCCTTGGATTGCTATGTGTATTCAAGCTTCCATTAAATCTTTCAGGTACCCAGACACAAAAATAGAACCGCTGTGCTGGACTGGCAATAAGGTGTCACTTATCTTAGGATTATTTCAGCTCTCTGACTTCTCGCTAGCCGACTTCACCAGGCCTGCACCTTTTAGCTCTATCTTTAACTGGGAGCACCACTGTGTCCCTTTCTTTAACTTCAGTGAACAGTACTTTGTTCAGATTCCAGTTCTTTGTCCCTTTGACTTCAGTCTTCTTCGGATTTCTCTTTCATTCCTTGGTTTCTAGAACTATTTGTTCTTTTTGCTTTTGGGACTTGCTTTCTGCCCCTTACTCCATTGTCCTGCCTCTCCGGTGGCAGTTTCTGTGAGAGCTTCTCAAGTATCTGATTGCAACTGAACCACAGGTGCTTGTGCTTTTTAGTGTGGGTCCCGGTTTCTAAGCAACTGCCCAGTCATTTCACATCATAAACTTTTGATTGCAATCCAGGCACAGTTTAAAGTGAAACCAAAATCCTCAGGTATGCAGGCACCTTTGCTTAACATGAAGATAACTAAAGTTTTAACCATTTCTTACACAGAAGTACAAAATTACTTAAAGCTATACCTTGTTTCTAATGCGCTCAAATACAAATATAATCACTTAAGACAGCATGATACACTTAAGTACTGGAATGTCAACCTGGATTGTATGGTCAAGTTTCTAGAAATGAATTTGAATTCACAGTTATAACCATTATTTATTCTTTTTCTTACTGCTATTCTGGAGAATAATTTAAGTTGAGGGATGATATTACAGGCAGCTTCTGATTCTATTTATGAGTGTGGACAGTGAGTACTGGTGGAACAATTTCGATGGACTGGACATTGTGCCCGCATGGTCAAAAAGCATTGCCCCTGCCAGGCCTGTTTTCTCAGCTATTAAATGATCAGCATTCCAGGGAGGACAAAGAAAACACTTCAAACACTTCTCCAGGGAGCACATCAGCATTGACATTAACTATGTGGGGATAGGGTCTGGGGGGGATTGTGGTCAGTGCAGGCTCAATGGGCCAAGTGGCCTCCTTCTGCACTGTAGGGATTCTATGATTCTATGACTAGTGACTGAGAGGAGCTGGCTACCAATCTTTCAAAATGACAACAGCTTGTCCATCAAGCAACATCAAGCTATGAGTCACAACATCTCAATGATGAGGCAGAGTGGGCACAGAGGAGAAATAGGAAGCAAACCCTATACTCTGGGTCCCAAGGGACTTCTTGGGACATCACGCCCCATGTGGATCAAGGATTGGCCTGTTCACCCACATGAAGACTAGCAGCAGAAACTTGTGACGCTGAGTAGACGTCATCCTTGAATTGAGGGACAGCTGATGACTCTGGCAACTCACAGACCATTAGGTCTGAGCCTCAACCTGTTCTCACCTATTAATGCCAGAAGCACACTTCAGCAATCACTGGGCAGTGATCAAAAGTGAAGGCAGCAAGCAATCACAGAATGATAGAATCCTACAGTGCAGGAGAGGCCCTTCAGCCCATCGCGTCTGCACCGACAAATGAAAGGCCCTGATCTGTCCATCTAATCACACTTGTTAGCACATGGCCCCCAGCCTTGAATGTTATGGCATGCCAAATATTCATCTAGGCACTTTTTAAAGGATGTGAGGCATCCTGCCTCCTCCACCCTCCCAGGCAGTGCATCCCAGACTGTCACCACCCTTTGGGTAAAAAAGCTTTTCCTCAAATCCCCCCTAAACCTCCCACTCCGCATTTTAAACTCACGACCCTCGTAGCTGACCCTTCAACTAAGGAGAATAGCAGAATGACTCATTGTACCTGTGCTGGAGCTTTAGTAGAGTATCTAATTTAACCCTCTCCCCTTTCTCCATATTTCCCTTTGAGTATTTGTCCAATTTCTTTTTGAACGTTATGACTGAAATGGTTTCCACCATCCTTCAGATTTATGATCCCATCACAACAGCTTGTTGTGTGATTGAGATTTTTCCTCCTGTTGGCTCTGTTTTCTGAATCATTCACCGTTAATCTTTCCCCTTTGCTTTTTGGCCCTTCTGCCATTAAAAACAGTTTCTCCTTATTTGCTCATTTAAAATAAAGTTCATGATTTGAAACACCTTTATTAAATCTCCTCTTGTCCTCTCTGCACTAAGAAGGATTACCTCCACAGCAGGTGCCAAAGCAAAGGATCCAATTGGGATTTCCATGCAGAAACAAAATATTGCAGATGACCAAAGAACGCCTACAATGCACAAAGAAGCCATCTCTGCATCCACTCTCCAGACGTGCAGCTTACCCCGGCACACCGGCCCTCCCCACCACCCTGTCCCAAATTTAGCACATTTAGCATGGCCAATCCACCTAACCTGCATATCTTTGGATTGTGGAGGAAGCTCACGCAGGCATGCAGAGAATGTGTAAACTCCACACAGATAGTCACCCAAGGCCGGGATTGAACTCAGATCTCTGACACTGTGAGGGAGCTGGGATCTGAAACAACAACAGAAAATGTCAGAAGTTTTCAGCAGGTCTGGCAGCATATGAGGAGAGAGAAACAAGAGTTAACATTCCAGGTTACGTTCTGATCTCTCCACAGACACTATCTGACTTGCTGAGTACTTCCAGCATTTTCTGCTTTTATTTCTGGAACTTTCATGATCTGTTTGATCCCTCTCATAAGTCTAATCAGGTTATCATACTTCACTTGATTCCCCTTTGGTCTTTCTGACTCAAATAGAACTCTTCCATTGCCTGCATTATGAAAACCACCTCCAAGAACCTTGCTTTTGCTTTCTACACAAACACGTCTTTTCTCAACAATTGAACTCTCAGGACTTGAATGCTGCTCCTGTATCCAATGAAGTTTTTCAGACATCCTTTCATCATCCTCAGCAGGATCCAAAGGCAAAGCCTACCAGTTGACAGGAGACTATCCCTGTACCCCCCTCCAGCCATACAAACCTATGGGATCTTGGCACTGCTTCAATCTTGGCTCTTTACACCTGTTTTAATTGCTCTACTATTGGCGGCCATCTTTTCAGCTGCCTTGACTGAAACTCTGGAATTACCTCCTTAAATTGCTCCATCTCTCGATCTCTCTTTCCTAAATGTAGATGGACACTTCTTACAACCTGCCTCTTTGTCTAAGCTGCTGACTATCTGTCCTAATATCTCCTTATGTGACTTGGTGCAAAATATTTTTTTAATAACACACCTGTAAAGTGTATTGGGACATTTTACTATGTTAAAGAGACAAGATCAATTTTAAGGAATGTTTTACCAATGATGTTCTAAAATGCTGCCTGATTACACTCATGGCAGATTTAGCCCTCAGTGATTTTGGCAGGAGGCAATTCTCCCAGCCTGCTGTGCTGCAGAGGGAAGGAGGCTTGCAATTGGTGCTGGGCATCAGGGTGTTGGGAGTTAGTCAAGGCAGGGGGGCAGAGAGTCGGGGAAATTGGGGAGATTGGGGCTGTGGGGGTTGGGGGGGGGAGAAGGTGAGGAGAGATCATGCAGGCCGGCGGGGGATGGGGGCGTGGAGTGGTAAGTACTCAAGGCTGGCCCGGACATGTTCAAGGGGCCTGTGGTCTGGCAGTGGCAGAGTCAGATGGTGAGCGATGCAGGGATCGCGGGCCTGGCCAGCAGTGCAGGGTTACCGCGCACATGCCGATCTCGGTACTGAAGATTGGCACATGCGCAGTGGCCCACTCAGTGCTCTGCTGCCGGCCCCTCCAACAGGAATAGGCCCTGTCCCCTGATTTTTAGCATGATTCACGCTAATGCACTCTGTAGTGCTCAGAGTGTGAGAGATTCATTTTGAAATTTCATTTGGGCCTGTGTCTGTGGGAGTTTGCGCGTTCTCCCCGTGGTTGCGTGGGTTTCCTCCGGGTGCTCCGGTTTCCTCCCACATCCCAAAGATGCGCTTTTAGGCTGATTGATTGGGTAACAAATTGTCCCTATATTGGACCTCCCTGATCCTCGCACATTTGGCGTAGACTAAAATCATGAATAGGTCACTGAGACAATGGGACAGCGGCGCGGGCTCGTTGGGCCGAAGGGCCTGTTTCCCGTGCTGTGTTGTTCTTTGTTTCTTTGAAACATCCGCTGGAAGAAAAAACAGCGTGATTTACTCTAGTTTTTATGCAAATTTAACACATAGAATTTTTTAGGGAGAATTGACCCCATGAAGCTTGCATCTGAATCTCCTCCTGCCTCCAACACATTTTCTCCACTACTGGTGACAGAATCAAAAAACAGAATTATAGAATCTCTACAGTACAGAAGGAGGCCATTCGTCCCACCAAACCTGCACTGGCAACAATCCCACTCAGACCCACATATTTACCCTGCGAATCTCTGGCACTAGGGGGAAATTTGGCATGGCCAATCTACCTAACCTGCACATCTTTGGACTGTGGGGGGAAACTGGAGCATCTGGAGAAAACCCACGCAGACATGGGGAAAATGTACAAACTTCACACAGTCACCTGAGGCTGGAATTGAACCTGGATCCTTGGAGCTGTGAGGCAGCGGTGCTAACCACCTTGGCGCCTGACAGGTTTTAGTTACCTCAGGCCTGTCTTGGAACAGCCCTCCCCAAATCCATCCATCTCCCTATTGATCTGTCCTCTTTCAAAAAAAAAACCCCTCAAAGCCCATTTCTTTTGTCCTCTCCCTTTTGGCTTGGTACCCAGTCCTTTACTACTGTAAATACAAGTCTTTCTTTCTTTCTGTTTATTGTAAGCAGACACACATTAGCATTTGATAAATGCAAGTCATTGTGAAGCAACTCAAGCCAAGGGAATATTTAAGCCTTAAATATGCCACCAAAAAATTAATAAAACCAATATTACGTATGTGCATCAAACAATAATTATTCACCTATTTAAAATTTCCTTATTGCAATTGCAATTTGTATTTCCTCCCATTGCTCAGGTTCCCATGTGATCTCGTATAAAAAAACAGAAAAGCAAGTAGTGAAGAGGGAATACTAGTTTGCAGCACAGAAGCTCCAACAGGATCAGTGGAATGGATTTTGCAGAAGTAACACATATCACTATTTAGTAACCAAGAGAGTAAGCACTCCCTCAATGATGAAAATCATTCACGATTCTCACCTTACCAGTTTACCAAGGAGCACACCAAGTACACATACGCATCTTGTGTGAACTTGAATACAGTGATCTCATGCCCAACAGTGTGTATTACGCATTTTTATTTACTGATCATACAGTTAGCTAGTTGTAGCTAATAGCTAATGTATTAAATGGCACTACATTGTACGAGAATACTGGGCGTGTTGGATTGCTGGCAGTCAATCCTTTAGATGAGATTTAAACTGACGTCTTATCTGTCTGTCCCCATGGGTTAAGTGGATCCTACAGTGTACCAATGGATAAAGAAGGGTTCCCCTGTTTACATTTGCAGCAAGTTTAAAGTTTTAGAGTTTATTTATTAGTGTCACAGGTAGGCTGACATTAACACAGCAATGAAGTCACTGTGAAAATCCCCTAGTCACCACACTCCAGCGTCTTTTCAGGTACACTAAGGGAGAATTTAGCGTGGCCAATGCATTTAATCAGCATGTCTTTCAGACTGTGGGAGGAAATTGGAGCATCCGGAGGAAACCCATGCAGACACGGAAAGAACGTGCAGACTGCTCACAGACAGTGATCCAAGCCAGGAAATGAACCTGGGTCCCTGATGCAGTGAGGCAGCAGTGCTAACCACTGTGCCACCATGACATCCATATCTACTTCTACATGTTTAGAAATGTTCCAAATTTATCTTTGTTGTAGTATACATTGGGCATGATAACAGAATCGATCTCAACAATATGCATCAAATAAAAATGTTCTGTAATGTGGTGGGAAACAAAGTGTCTTGTGCAGACAAGTGTACAGAGAAAGAAACTAAACTGAAGATGTGATCTTCAAAAGAGTGGAGTGAAATAAATTAATCATGCTATTTTTCTGAATGATCAAAATCCCATTAGGATAAGAACTTAAGAAATAGAATCTGGAGTAGGCCATTCGATCCCTTGAAACTGTTTCTGCCATACAATAAGATCATAGGTGATCTTAGCCTCAACTTGATCTTCCTGTCTGCCCCTCTTAACTCTCAATTCCCCTTAGATTGTTGAACCTATCTCAGGTTTGAACATATTCAACGATCCAGCCTACATTACTCTCTGGGGTAGAGAATCCCTAGGATTAATGACACTCTGAGAGAAGAAATTCCTCTTCGTCTCCATCTTAAATGGGCAGCCCCTCATTCAGAAACGATGCCCCAGTTCGAGATTTTTCAAGACATTTCTTGTGGTCTTTGAAAGGGGTATCCAAATACTCCCATGACTCAGCAAAAGTATTTGTTTTCAAGCATTTATTCGATTCCCTTCTGGAAGTCACCATCAAATCTGCTTCCACCACTTGTTCTGGGAGGTACTCCAGATAATCACAACTCATTGCATTAGTAACTTTCCCAAAGCCTCTTGATTCTATCGGTGGAAACAGGCTTCTCTTCTTTATCAAAATCCTTCATCATTTTGAACATCTATATTAAATTTTCCCTTAACATTCTCAGTGTTGAGAGCAATACAATATTCTCAGCTGAAGCTTCTAATCCATTCCAGTAAATACTCAGTGCATCCATTCTTTCCTAAAGAGTGCAAGTTATTGTCAACATTATTTTGCTGTTCAATGAGCTACTTATAACAGATTAAACACATCGCCTCAATCTGAGTTTTGAACTATAAGTGAAGATTATTACAGATATGGGGATTACCAAAAATTTCTGTGAGGTTTTCTTCTTCTCCCCTCATTCAGATTGATGTAACAGAGTTTGGCAGTGCACAGCAGCAAAAAGGAAATACGTTTCCTTGTAGACGTTCTTTCATCTCAGCTTCTTCCAATATGCAATGCATTATTTCCTTGGCAGATTCGCAAATGAAGATGCTCTATTGAATTAACAAGACTGTGGCAAAGAGGTTCCTTTAAAAAGATTTGCAGCAGATTGCAGAGTGTGGCCAACTTGCATCTGCAGCATCAACAGTGTTGATGATCTGTAATTTCTCCTCTAAGCTCTTATTTCAGGCCTGTTGAGGTACTGAGCAGAAAGTAATAATTTCCCTCTAGGCGAGCTGAAGAAATGAGCCATCAGTGAGATCCTGGCGTTGGACTGGGGTGGGACAGTAAGAAATCTCACAACCCCAGGTTAGTGTCTAACAGGTTTATTTGGAATCAAGAGCTTTCAGAGTGCTGCTCCCTCATCAGGTGATCCCATTGAGGTACTCAGCATTGCTTAATTATAAGATACAATGTGGAAAGGTGAAAGGCCAAGGTTCAAGTCCCTTTCCTGCTTATCTCATTCCATGAGACATTGGTGCTGCTAGAAGGTGAAAAAAATGCTATTAGAACTTCAAGGTGGAGAAACCTACCTTCCATATTCTGTTATGGTTCAGCGGCTATGCGCACTATCTGGTGTGAATCTAAATCATTAAAACCAGAATGTTGCATGTTTAAATTAATGAGCATAACTGGAGCAGAAATTAAATGCCTCACAATTAACCTGTGTCCTGAGTTCCCAAAGTTTACTTATTTTAGTAAGGCACTTGATAAGGTTCCCCATGGTAGGCTCGTGAGGAAGATGAGGAGGTGTGGGATAGAAGGAAATTTAGCCAAGTGGATAAGTAACTGGCTGTATCATAGAAGACAGAGGTGGTGGTGGAGGGAACATTTTCAGACTGGAGGCCAGTTACCAGTGGTGTACTACAAGGGTCAGTGCTGGGTCCTCTGCTATTTATGATTTTTATCAATGACTTGGAAGAGGGGGCTGAAGGGTGGGTTAGTAATTTGCTGATGACACCAAGATTGGTGGAGTAGTGGATGAAGTGGAGGGCTCTTGTAGGCTGCAAAGAGACATTGATAGGATGCAGAGCTGGGCCAAAAAGTGGCAGATGGAGTTTAACCCTGATAAGTGTGAGGTGATTCATTTTGGTAGGACAAACTTGAGTGCAGATTACAGGGTCAACAGCAGAGTTCTAAGGAATGTGGAGGAACAGAGAGATCTTGGGGTTTATATCCACAGATCTCTGAAGGTTGCCACTCAAGTGGATAGAGCCGTGAAGAAGGCTTATAGTGTGTTAGCGTTTATTAACAGGGGGTTTGAGTTTAAGAGCCGTGGGGTTATGCTCAACTATACAGGATCTTGGTGAGACCACATTTGGAATATTGTGTTCAGTTCTGGTCACCTCGCTATAAGAAGGATGTGGAAACATTGGAGAGAGTACAGAGGAGATTTACCAGGATGCTGCCTGGTTTGGAGTGTTGGTCTTATGAGGAAAGGTTGAGGGAGCTGGGGCTTTTCCCTTTGGAGCAGAGGAGGATGAGAGGCGACTTAGTAGAGGTTTATAAGATGATGAGGGGGATTGATAGAGTGGACGTGCAGAGAGTATTTCCTCGGGTGGATGGAGCTGTTACTAGGGGGGCATAACTATAAGGTTCATGGTGGGAGATATCGGAGGGATGTCCGAGATAGATTCTTCACCCAGAGAGTGGTTGGGGTGTGGAATAGACTGCCTGCTGTGATAATGGAGTTGGACACTTTAGGAACTTTCAAGCGGTTATTGGATAGGCACATGGAGCACTCCAGAATTATAGGGAGGGGATAGCTTGATCTTGGGATTGGACATAGCTCGGCACAACATTGAGGGCTGAAGGGCCTGTACTGTGCTGTAATGTTCTGTTTCTATGTTTTTTCTATTAGTGTCACAAGTAGGCTTACATCAACACTGCAATGAAGTTACTGTGAAAATCCCCTTGTCACCACACTTTGGCACCTATTCGGGTACACTGAGGGAGAATTTAGCATGGCCAATGCACCTAACCAGCATGTCTTTCGGATTGTGAGAAGAAACCAGGGCACCCAGAGGAAACCCACACAAATACAGGGAGAATGTGCAGACTCCACACAGACAGTGACCCTAGCCAGGAATTGAACCCAGGTCCTTGATGCTGTGAGGCAACAGTGCTAACCACTGTGCCACCTGAGATAGCTTCAACAAAGCAGGGAGGTAGCAAGGACTTTTATGTTCAAAGATAGGTTTGCTGGATGTCTGTTGAGCTTTAAACATTGCATTATTCTTCAGGTTTGAACTTCCTAGCTGAAGCTATTAAAAAGATTCAGTCATGAAGAATGGTCCAAATGAGATTCTGGCAATAGGAGAATGAGTCACTTTCCTCAGGAAAGGAACCAATCGAAAGCATTCAGATTGTAGCCAATCACATTACCAATGCTGGAGAATCGGTTAGCTTTCTAAAGATTGAATACTCCTGCCCCCTATTGATCACTTTTGGACACCACTGAACTTGCAAACAGATACCAGAGTCTTTGGTAAATAGTTTCCATTGGTTTATGTGTAGCTATAAATACCTGGCTTGGAAACAGAACAGAAACTTTGTCTATTTTAACACCATCATGTGGCAGAACCAAACACTAGTTCAATTGTTGGGAACGAAACAGGCAACTCATAGCAAATCAAATTCAGGCTTTTTCATGACAGCACTAGGCCTGGTCCTTCTTAATACCCTAATTCTTTGTGTGTAGTTTTAAAAATCATTAGAGGAAATTATGTTTCAAGGTATAGAGCGAGACAATGGTTTGTACTTCAGAACCCAGTCTGACACAGCAGTCCCTGCTGCAGAGGATGAAAATGGACAGAGAGGGTACACGATTCACTGGTCTCTGTTTTATCTGGGCCCTCTTTTAAGAAGCTAAGTTTTCTATTCCGTTTACGCCTTCCGGACAGTCAGGCTCGATTTTACCACTGTGTTGCACCCATTTTCAGATGCGAAAACTTAGCAAAGTTTTAGTCGAGTGTGAGGTGAGTAGTATGATCCGTGCTCACCTACATGCCGGTTTCCCCTTTACCAAAGCCTCAAAATGGCTGCGATCGGGACCTCGCCAAATGGGCACAACGGCCATTTAAATGCAGTTACATGCATTTAAATTGACTTAGTGGGTTGCACATCCAACCTTACCGGCACTTCCCCCTTTATCACCGCTTTCGCCTATCCAGAATCGGCGCGAAACAGACATGCTCCACAAAAATCCAATTTGGGCGCTCCAGTTAGTGAGGAGGTAAGTGCCGAGCATCCGCTAGCCCTCTGCTTGAGATTGGTGGGAGGGAAGGATGGGAGGGGCCTGTGATCAGTCTGGGTGGAGGAAGGGGGTGGGGGGGGGAATAAGGCAGTCAGTAATGTTGTGGGGGTGGGGCAATGTCTGTGGGGGCCAGGGGGAGGCATTTTCCGGTCCAGGAGTGATGTGACACGGAAGCAGCATTCTATAATTGTTTTTCTGTGCATGTGCAGTTGGAGGCGCCAATCAGAGCTGCAGGATTTCAGGCACAGTAAGCCCCGCCCATAGGCTTGTGCAACATGACTTTGAATCATTAATATTTTTGCAGGCAGAGTGCGTATGAGGGCGCATGAGAACGGATCTGAAACACTACCAGTTTCAAGTCCGCCCAGCATTTAGAATCAAAATGATAAAGTAGGGCCCTCAGTGTCCAGAGGTCATGGCTGTGTGTGACTGTTTCCCAGTTGTCAATGTCTATGTTTGCCATCTTCATATCTAGCTTGCCAGTGTCCTTGTAGCAAAGGCATGGACACCAAGGGCTTGTGTCTCAGTTGCCAATTCACAATACAGGAGGTCTTGGGTATGTGGCAGTCACCCATTCAATGAACATGGCTGAAGCAGCAGAAACATTGTTAGCTTGGCAGAACAGAGCTGTAGTAACTCAAGGTGATTTGATGTGGCAAGTCACAAACTAAAGGATTTATTGATTGAGATGAGCTATTTACAATGGAGAGTTTATAAGCACAGCTATTCTGGTCCATTTCTAACAATGCCCTGATTCCAACTGTTTTGTAGTGTTTGCTACAGATAAACCTGTTGGATTTTAACCTGCTGTTGTGAGACTTCTTACTGTGTCCAACTGCAGCCTCTGGGGATGTGCAGCCTCGCTCCCGATAGGCCCAGGTCCTCATGCTCGAGCTTCATTGGTCCTGGCTCAGTCAGGTGACCTGTGAAGGATTGCCCATTAATGAGGCCATGCTTCCACAACAGCTAAACTGATTTCTTCAAAGTGAAGGGGGTTGGGAGGGGATATGTGCGGTACTCGAGGAAATGCTGCACGGTTGGAGGTGCTGTATTTTAGATGAGATATGAGATCTGCTCTCTCAGCTGGACATAAAAGATCCCATGCATTATTTTAAAGAACAGGGGAGATGTCTTTGATGGTCTGACCAGTATTTATCCGTGAATCAAAATCACTCAACAGATAATTTGTTTATCGTCAATTTGCTATTTTATGTAAACTTGCAGTGTGCACAAACTGACTGTCGCTTCTTATAAGACTGACTGCACCTCTGAAGTGTTTCTTGGTTGAAAAGCACTTCGGGATGCAGATGTAACTCTTATTCTCTTTAAAGAACTGCTGCAAGTGAAGATAAAGTAGGTAGTTTTACCTGGATTGTGAACAGTGCGAAGAGACAAAGAAACAAAATGAATAATCAGAAACATCAGAATTTTTGCTCAAAGGTGTAGGAAACAGACATTGTCTAAAAGCTGGTCACATTGTAATACCATCAAAGCAATCTAGTTGGCTAGATTGAATGTTACTGATGTGCTGGTACCAGACAAATGAATTTTCTGGTTGGCAATTTTTCTCCTCCTTATCTGAAGGCACTGATTTCTTTGGGGCACAGCTACTTTGATATCTCCTAGTACCTTGTCCAAGTGGTCATCCCTAGGCACAATGTTGAAAGTGATACATGACAGTCCTTACTTGATGCCTCCACACTTACCTTAATGCATAATGATCTGGAACGGGAACACTGACTGCTTTAATCCTCTCAAGCCTACTCTCAAAGACACATTTTGTATTTTTCCCTTCAATTGGGCTCTGGTGGAATCAGGGCCATTTTGTTGTTCGGTGGCTTTACAACCAGAGGACAATATTTGAGCAGATAGTTAACCTTCTGAAGAATATTTACACAAATGAGAGGGTCCAAGATCAGTCAGGCTGTGAAAAAAAGCACACTGGGGTATCTGAGTGGTCTTGTCCTTTATCAAGGTTTCTCATGCCTATGTTTCGAAGTACATCTCCTGTAACTCCAATAAATCAGGTGACATTCTGTTTGTAAGAAGAAATACTGCTTTCAAATAAAGTTCAGCTGCATCCACTGAAGGTTCACTGATTTAGCCTTCTTCAAATGAATTGTGAGTTCACTTTGAGGTCAGATTGGAGATGAGAGCTTTATTTTAATGACAAGATAATGTGAGAGTCAGAAGAATGATCAAATAGATAACTTTAGAGAGAGGCAACTGAAATTTAGCATTTTCAGATTTGGTTCATGACAGAAAGCAGAGTCTAGGCAGATGTAAGTGAAAATTAATTACAGGAATCATTGTTTAAAAAGTCACAACATTCCTTCCTTTATACCTGACACAGAGCTGCTTAATTGCTTTTAGACTGAACTTATTTCCAAAGCTCTAGAGGAAATGCAAGGCAGGGTTGAATGAATCAAACAAGATAACTTGACACAATCAGGTTTGGAATCATAAAAATTCTCAACACAGAAAGAAGTCAGTTATTGATATGAGGGCCGGAATTCTACCGCCCAGCCTGCCATGGAATTGGAGCGGGCAAGGGGCGGACAATGGAAATGTTTGTTGACCTCAGGCGGGATTTTTACATTTTCACCTGGAGCAAGGCTGTAAGATCCCACCCCTGGTCTGTGAATGCTATTCATATCCTGCTATTTTCATGTTTCATTCCATATCTTTCCATTTGTTCCCCAATATTAACTTGCCTTTCAAAGCTTTAAGGGATCCTGCTTCCCCCACTGTTCCTCATTAGGAATTCCAAACTCTCCCTCCAATCTTATCAATTTTGTAACGAGTGACAATATTTGCCTCATAAAATCATGTTGGCAAATCCTCTCAGTTTTGAATAACCTTTATTAAAGTGCCCCTCATCAATCTTTGCCCTAATTATAAGGTTAACAAAAAGTTTCTTTGGCCTGTCCTTGTAACTGAGGCCTTACATCCCTGGCGTCAGTGAGCTCCTGTTGGGCCCCACATGGGTTGGGGTGTATTATTTACCCCTTTAGTCACATTTTGGTTTGATGTTTTAAGTTTCCTTTATATTTTGTTTTTTGTCTTGGGCAGATCCCCCCCCCACTTTAAGAGGTTGCCCTTTTACTTTGCCCTCAGTTTATTTAATTTAGTTTATTTGATTTGCCGAAAAGATAGGCATCAATAAGTTCCTTATTCATCTGCTCCGTGACATTGAAAGCTGTACACAATAGTCTGACTATGGCCTAAACATTCATTTGCGTGTGTTTAACATTGCCAGTTTGATTTTACATTCCTAAAAACTAGAGTCCCACTTCTTTAACATCTATATTAACTTGTATTTTGTGTGGTTACTTATATAAAATTTAAACCTCTCTGCTGGCTATAATCTGTTCCCTCACCATTCCAATACTTCCCATCATTTCTTCTCTCAGTTTCACTTAATCTTCTTCATTTTCCTCCCTCTTGCCACGTCAGTGTTAATCCTTTCATATCTCAATCCTATTTCTCTCTCCTCTTCTTAAAAAAGTTATCATTATTATAAATTCCCTCTCCTAATTCTACCTTTCAAGATATATTGCTTCACATTTGCCTAGGTTAAATGTCATCTGACATTGACTTGCTCAACCTATTAACCTATTTTACATTCTCCTAAAGCCACATCGAGGAGAGGCGGTGGCGCAATGGTATTGTCACGGGACTAATAATCCAGAGCCCCGGGGTAATGCTCTGGGGACCAGTGTTTGAATCCATGGCAGTTGGTGAAATCTGAATTCAATAAAAACCTGGAGTTAGAAGTCTAATATTGACTATTAAATGATTGTGTAAAAAACCCATCTGCTTCACTGGTAATGTTCTTTAGGGAAGGAAATCTGCCTTGTTCAGGTGTTCCTTTTTATTCCACTTGGAGCCATGGGGGAATAGAATCATAGAATCCCTGCAGTGTAGAAGGAGGCCATTTGGCCCATCGAGTTTGACAATCCCAGACAGGTCCTATCCCCGCAACTCCACATATTTACCCTGCTACTCCCCTGACATCCTCCTAACACCAAGGAACAACTGAGCATGGCCAATCAATCTAACCTGCACATTTTTGGACACCACGACAGAGAAACATAGGTTGTCAAACCTATGCTCAAAAGAGCAAGAGTGAGACACCTTCAAGATCTTTGTAAGCAGTAGCTGAAAAAATAGCTAGGTGATTCTGTTACAAATTTTAGCAGAAAATGAATGAGTAGGGCCAAACGTGACTCTCCCTCCAATTTTAATCTCATATGAAAGTAACTGATCCTTACATCGCAGCAAGGTTTAAAAAAGGTGCCTATTGAGTGCAGCCTTCCCTACAACCATGATGCAACACAGATTGGCAGCAAGGTGGCATGGTGGTGAGCACTGCTGCCTCACAGTGCCAGGGATATGGGTTTGATTCCCAGCTTGGGTCACTGTCTGTGTGGAGTTTACACATTCTCCCCATGCCTGTGTGTGTTTCCTCTGGGTGCTCTGGTTTCCTCCCATTGTCCAAAGATGTGTGAGTTGAGTTGATTTGTCCATACTAAGTTGTCCCTTAGTATCAGGGGGACTACTAGGGTAAATACATGGGGTTATGGGGATAGGGCCTGGGTGGGATTGTTATCAATGCAGGTTCGATGGGCAGAATGGCCTCCTTCTGCACTAAAGAGATTCTATGATTCTATTAAAAAGGCTAGTGTGAAGAAATTTTTTTCTGTTGGGGTTTGATACACAACATTCAACATATCAATAAGAGTTCTACAACAAAATTACAAATATGTACTTTTACTTTAGACTTAGTTCCTGATCCAAGTAGTGTAAATCATTTCTGCATACACATTACTTATTATTGCTTGCTGATTAAAATTTCTCCTTTCTTTTGCATTACCTTTATTTAAATTAGGCATGCTGGAAAAATTTGCAAGTTCATTTTGTATTCATTCATGCAATGTGGGCATCGCTGGCTGGGCCAGCATTTATTGCTCATCCCTATTTGCCCTTGAACTTAGTGGCTTGCTTGGCTATTTCAGAGGGCTGTTAGGAGCCAACCCATATTGTTGTGGATCTGGAGTCACATGTAGGCCACACCGATTAAGGATGACAGATTTTCTTCCCTGAAGGACATTTTGACGCAATCGTCTGTGTTGGTGAATAGGGCAATAAAGTCCTGAGGGAGGCCATGCAAAAAATTTGGGAAAGAACCATCCATGGAGGAAATATTGGATGATTCAGAGCTGAGCCCTGACTCCCTAATGTTTGGTGTTGCTTCATTGAGATATTCGTTGTGGGAGGTGGGGATGGACGGTGGAAACTCTACAGACAGGTTCTGCTCTATAACTTGATCCTTGCAGTCAACTGATCCAACATCTGTACACAGAAAAATAAAACCCGATTAAAATAAGACAAGCATTCACTGATATTTATTATAAGAAAATTCTTCAGGCTAAAGCTCTGAACGTACTGCTGAGAGGCACAAGAGTGATCCACAGAAGACCATTTATCCAAATAGTCACTTGATAGTATAGAACTTGAAGTTTGCTGAAGCTTTTCATCTTGCACTCATCAGGACAAATGCAAGAATACCAAATTTCAAACAGTCGCCATAAATTGTAGCATAGGAGCAAATATTGCTGATTGGTTGGCAAGTCAATTCTCATTGGCTGAGGCTTTATTGCAGAAAAAGCAACAGGAAACAACTTTGGCAATGTGTCTGGCTTCTCCGCAACATCTGTCTGCATCTTCCTCTCCCTCTGGGGCATATAGCCACACCATTGTGGCTAAGATGAAGAGGAATGTATTGACTTCCTAGTGGCCTAGAATGTTGATATTACAGTGTAAGGTGCTGCTTCACTGCAACTTTGCAAGTTTGGGGAACAATAGAAGACAGCAGAAATTGGAGCAAAATAACTAGAATTAAAATTAAGTTGCTTTTAGATACATCTTGCATGTGTTGATTTATCTCTAAAGTTTTGCAAAAAAGTTGAAAATTTGACTGAAAGGTACAAAATGATGGGTGCGATTTTATTGGCTGTTCACACCCTGCTGCCACTGCAAACCAGGACTGAGAATTTGGTGCTCAACCAAAGCTCTGTTCACTGCAACGAAACCAGAAAATCCCACTGGCATAAATGGCTGGAAGATTCCTAATTGTTGAGCAGAAGCATAACCAGTCCAGGTTTGGCACACTATTACATGCAAACATTTACAATTTTAAGTATAGATTGCCTCTAATGTTACTGCACATCCAGGGTACAAGATCAAAATGCTTTAAAACAGGTTACTTCACAATGGATCCAAACACATGTAAGTCAAAAGGTCAAATTCAAAGAAAATTAAATGCTCCTTTATTCAGAGGCTCTGTGTTTGAGGTGTGAGACTGTATGGTTAAAAGTAATACATTAATCAGACAGTGTTTAGGACTTTCAACACATTGCTGAATGCTCATATGCATGGGCATGTTAACACTGTTTACATTTCTGTATTGTCATAGTGAGACAGGCAAGGAATATTGCTTTCTCTAAATATATTTTTAAATCCCTTTGTGTTAACAAAGTGCCCAGTGGACCCAGGAATTCTTTTTTGAAAGTTTGGCAATGCTTTGTCAGTGGAGGGATATTCTGCAGTGTATCAAATGTAAACAACAAGATAACTTCCTCAAGAAAGCCTGCACCACTGCAGGTTCAGACTGGAACCTCACCCTGGGCTTATGCTGTATTTTGTTACAGAGTAGTATAATCCAAAACCCACATCCTCTGGTCCATTACTGCCTTTAAATAAACCAGGGCATTTTAAATCGATATCACTGCTTTCCAGGCAGGACACTGTACGGTAAGTTTCTGTACAGCACTTAACACTACAGCAGGTGGGATTATAAGCAAATGGAATGTCCTGCCAGACACGACTGTGTAAGCATCCAGAGTGAATAAATATTTGAAAAATAAAAGTTTATATGGGTATGAAGGAAGGGTTGAGGGCAGTTGGGAAAAGGAACAAAACTCTTTAGGGAGTCAGTACAGGAACAATGGTCTGATTGGGGGCTTCTGTGCTGTAAAATCCAATGCATTCAGCAGGGCAATGCATCTTTGCAAGCAGTTTCAAACAATCAATCAACACCCCTTTAAATAAATGTTTCACACTTGGGTAACACCAAATTAACACAAAATGCCAACATTGGAAACATGTACAGGAAGTTCCTACAGAAAGGAAGGCATTTGACAATAGTACTAAACTTGGGATGATTCTTATTAACTGCAGGCTAGTACAGAAAAGTTACCTCATAGTCAAACCAAACAAAAATTCAAAGGGATCGCTCAAGATGACAAACACAAGATAAACAGAGAACTATGTCATTTCTTAATGAATAGCAAATACAAACCTTTAGTCATAAAGCTGCATAAAAAATTAAACAAGCAAGAATGTAAATGTATTGTTTAGTATATTGCGAGTGAGTACATTGGAGGAGTAATACAGTAATCTGAGAAGAATGAATAGAGTTTCAATACTCCAAAGGCAGTTTGATGTCAGCTGGGTCATTTGGCAAGTACCAGGTTTCCAGCCAGTGCAGTGGTACTTTGTAAAACACGTAAGCTTTGTAATCATGGAACAGAAGGTCAACAATGCTTGCAGGCTTCAATTCCATTTTGGTTTTTAAGTATGAATAACTTCTCTGGTAAAATGTAAAAGCAGTCCAAACTAATTTAGCTCCTTTCTTCACTGCATCTTTCTATTTAGTAGAATGAATTCCTAATGTTTACCGATTTCTAAAATTCATTTACAGGTTCTGGGCACAGCATTTATAGTCCATCACTAGTTGCCCTTCACATAGTGATCACTATATGGTTGAATTTCTGATACAGATGGAGGGTGAGAAAGTAGGGTCCCAAACCAGTGTCCTCTGCTTGAACAGAGGGAAGCATGATAAGATGAGTGCAGAATTGGCTAATGTAGACGGGGGGTGCAGACTGGTTGGTAGGACAGCTGAGGAACAGTGGAGGATTTTTAAGGAGACTTTTTCAGTACTCAGCAAAAATATATTCCGGCGATAAAGAAGGACTGTTAGAAAAGGGATAACCAGCCGTGGGTAACGAAGGAAATAAAGGAGAGTATTAAATTAAAAACCAATGCGTACAGAGCAGCTAAAAATTGTAGGGAATTAGAAGATTGGGAAAGATTTTAAAAAAAGCATAAAATGACTAAGAAAGCGATAAAGAAAGGAAAGATAGAGAATGAAACTAAACTAGCTCTAAATATAAAAAATGATAGTAAAAGTTTTTACAAATATATAAAGAGGAAGAGAGTGGCTAGAGTGAATGTTGGACCCTTGGATGATGAGAGGGGGGGATTTAATGGTGGGAAACGAGGAAATGGCTGAGACTTTAAATAAGTTTTTTGTGTCAGTCTTCATGGTGGAGGACACAAATAGCTTACCGAATATTAAAGATAGAGGGTTGGTAGGAGATGAGGTCCTTCATACAATTACTGTTTCTAAAGAGGTAGTACTTGGTAGACTAATGGGACTGAAGGTAGACGAGTTCCCGGGACCGGACGGAATGCATCCCAGGGTACTGAAAGAAATGGCAGAGGTAATAGCAGATGCCTGAGTAATTATTTATCAAAATTCACTGGACTCTGGGGAAGTGCCAGCTGATTCGAAAACAGCTAATGTTACGCCGCTGTTTAAAAAAGGTAGTAGACAAAAGACGGGTAACTACAGGCCGGTTAGCTTAATGTCTGTAGTTGGGAAAATGCTAGAATCCATCATTAAAGAAGAAATAGCAGGACACCTAGAAAAGAATGGTTCGATCAAGCAGATGCAGCATAGATTCATGAAGGGAAAGTCATGTTTAATGGATTTACTAGATTTTTATAAAGATGTGACTAGTGCGGCAGACAGATGGGAACCGGTGGATGTGGTGTTTTTAGATTTCCAGAAGGCGTTCAATAAGGTGCCTCATAAAAGGTTGCTGCAGAAGGTTAGGGTACACGGAATTGGGGATAAAGCGTTAGCGTGGATTGAGGATTGGCTATCTAACAGGAAGCAGAGAGTTGGAATAAATGGGTGCTTTTCTGGGTGGCAGTTGGTGACTAGTGGCACGCCGCAGGGATTGGTGCTGGGGCCTCAACTGTTTACCATTTACATAGACGATCTGGAGGAAGGGGCTGAGTGTAGGGTAACAAAGATTGCTGATGACACAAAGATGAGTGGGAAAGCGAATTGCGTGGAGGATGCGGAAAGTCTGCAGTGAGATTTGGATAGGTTGAGTGAGTGGGCGAGGACCTGGCAGATGGAGTATAACGTTGGCAAATGTGAGGTTATCCACTTTGGAAGAAATAATAGTAGGATGGAATACTATTTAAATGGTGAAAAGTTATAGCACGCTACTGTGTAGAGAGACCTGGGGATCCTTGTGGATGAATCGCAAAAACTCAGTCTGCAGGTGCAGCAGGTGATCAAGAAGGCGAATGGAATATTGGCCTTTATAGCGAGGGGGATAGAATATAAAAGCAGGGAGGTCTTGCTGCAACTGTACAGGGTACTGGTGAGGCCGCAACTGGAGTACTGTGTGCAGTTTTGGTCCCCTTATTTGCAAAAGGATATATTGGCCTTGGAGGGAGTACAGAGAAGGTTCACCAGGCTGATACCGGAGATGAGGGGGTTAGCTTATGAGGAGAGATTGAGTAGATTGGGCCTGTACTCGCTGGAGATTAGAAGGCTGACGGGGGATCTTATAGAGACATATAAGATAATGAAGGGGCTAGATAGGGTAGAGGTAGAGAGATTCTTTCCACTTAGAAAGGAAACCAGAACTAGAGGGCACAGCCTCAAAATAAGGGGGGGGGGAGTTTAGAACAGAGTTGAGGAGGAACTTCTTCTTTCAGAGGGTGGTGAATCTCTGGAATTCTTTGCCCATTGAAGTAGTGGAGGCTACCTCGTTGAATATGTTTAAGTCACGGGTAGATAGATTTCTGATCGATAAGGGAATTAAGGGTTATGGGGAGAAAGCAGGTAAGTAGAACTGATCCACTTCAGATCAGCCATGATCTTATTGAATGGCGGGGCAGGTTCGAGGGGCTAGATTGCCTACTCCTGCTCCTATTTCTTATGTTCTTATGTTCTTCAGAAGGTGGTGGTGAACTGCCTTCTTGAATGGCTGCAGTCCTAATATGTACGTACACATTAAGGAAGAAATTCCAGGATTTTGACCCAGTGATGGTGAAGGAACGGCGATACATTTCCAAGTTAGGACAGTGAGTGACTTGGAGGATAATCTCCAGATGGTGGTGCTCCCAGGTATCTGCTGCCCTTACCCTTCTAGATGGTAGTGGTCGTGGATTTGGAAGGTGCTGCTGAATGAACGTTAGTGAGTTACCGCAATGCATCTTGTAGATGGTACACACAGCTGCCACTGTTTGTCGGTGGTGGAGGGATTGAATGTTTATGGATGGAGTGCCAATCAAGCAGGTTGCTTTGTTCTGGATGCTGTCAAGCTTCTTGAGTATTGCTGGAGAAACACAATCCAGACAAGTGGAGAATGTTCCATCACACTCCTGACTTCTGCCTTGTAGATGGTGGACAGGCTTTGGGGAGTCAGAAGGTGAGCTACTCACTGCAGGGTTTCTAGCTTCTGACTTGCTCTGGTAGCTACAGTATTTATATGGCTAGTCTAGATCAGTTTCTGGTCAATGGTAACCTCCAGGATGTTGATAGTCGGGAAATTCAGTGATGGTAATCCATTGAATGTCAAAGGGAAATTATTTTGATGGGGCTGACTTTTCAACTTCCTTTCCTCTCAATATTTAAAACACATGGGTTTCTCTGAAAACCCAGGCTAGTAAATGGAATTGTTTTCCTTGCAGCAACAGATATTTTCTGAGCAGTTGTTTAATCAATGGTTACACTCACATGATACGTGTGTGAAAAGTGCAAATAGCTTAACCGTTCTGTGCTTGGGATGTCTTCCAGTGATTATGAACACACTTCAGGAAATAGACCAAATTGGTTTCAGCTTGATTGTGCAAGTCTCGTACAGATTAATCCAGTTCACCATATATATGAGTTACTGACAGTGGTTACTGACAGCATCTTCAGAGCAAGCATTAGAGGGGATACTCAATGCACACATATGGAAGAAAGGAAGAAAAATATGTTGATAGAACTTTTGGAAGTGGAACATAGCACTGGGCTAGGTTGGACTGAGTGGCTTGTTTCAATGCTATACTCTACGTAGCGCCTCAATGCAGCAAAAATCCAACTGATAGAAAAATATTTTTTACAATGAACTATGTACATTTATAAAAACTTGTCCCTTTTGCAATGTGCATAATGCCAATCTAAAGTATTTGAGGCAGACAGAGACCTATTTTCACCCCATATATCTACCTGTCCTCACCAGCACGATAGCACAGAGCAGCATGGTGGTACAGGGCGACATGGTGGCACAGTGGTTAGCACTGCTACCTCACAGCACTAGGGACCCAGGATCGATTCCCAGCTCAGATCACTGTCTGTGAGGAGACTGCACGTTCTCCCCATGTCTACGTGCGTTTCCTCTGGGCACTCCAGTTTCCTCCCATAGTCTGAAAGATGTGCTGGTTGGGTGCATTGGCCATGCTAAATTCTCCCTCAGTGTACTTGAACAGGTGCCAGAGTGGCGACTAGGGGGATTTTCATAATGACTTCATTGCAATGTTAATGTAAGCCTACTTGTGACACTAATAAATTAACTTAAAGAACTTAAACAGGTAGCTAAACTATCTGTTGGAGATCTGAAATAAAGTGGAAGTGCTGGAAAAACTCAACAGGGTTGGCAGTGTCTGTAGAGAGAGAAACTGAATTATCATTTTGAGTTCGATATGACTATTTTTTGGGCTATAAAAGCAGGCTATGGAGAAGATATGTTGGAAGAGGATGGTGTGAACCTTGAGAAGGGACTAGCAAGCTGAATTCAGAAATCCAAGCTGGAACCCTTGGGGTCATTTGCGATGGCCAATTATAAGCACCAGTTATAAGTGAAGGGCTTGAGCAAGGCATTGTCAATGATTCTGCATATGTGGGACAGACCCCAGAGTTTTCAAAATTTATCTATCCAGAAGAAAAGTTAAACAATTTTAAATACAAGAAGGCATCAAATTTTAAGGCCTTCTCTGGAATATCTTCCTCCCCTATAGTTTATGTATGTCCTTGTCAGTCTTGAGTGATGTCCTGATTGTGACTGGAAGAAAACCCAGTCCTAAGTGTGCCCTCTGAGCTGGCTGTGAGATAGGGGAAAGGGCTCAATTGGTAAGTCCCCTTCACAAGAAGTTCAGCAGGCTGCTTTAGCTAACATACATTTTATAGTTTGTTAGCATCATGAATTGTCTTTCAATATTGACACTAATATTTCAAAAGATACTTTCAAAGTTCCCCAGTCCAGGATTCTATTCCCATTTCACAGAGCTCAACTTTAATATAATTGAAATCAGCTTGGAATTTTGTTGCTCCAGATAAAACTGAAATGTAAAAGGAGTCAAGAACATTTGAACTATTTTTAGCAAGAACATTCAAAGCCATGGTTTGAACAGGACTTTTTTACAAACATTATCACTTCAGCAGTACAATAATTAATCTTTTAAATTGTAGATCAAATTTCAAAACCATAAACTACTTATGCATGGTAAAATTTCTATGTAATACCTATTAAGTCTAGAGTAGTGGGTAGCCTTTAAACCAAGGATTTATTCAATAGAGAACAGAGAAATGAATGAACAATATTGCACTTCTAGTTGCTACTGCTGCCTGCTCCATGATCTGAATTTCTATATCCTGGCATTAGCCTCCATGATATTTCATTCTTGTGCCTCCCTCCATAAATGGCCAAAAATTTTTAGCTCAATTAGTTTCATATTGTTTGGATTCACCCTTGCCCAGTCATCAAAATAAGTCAGGGGTTTAATGTTCCTCCCTTTAGTCATTCATTATCTTATGAATGGTTGGTTTTTAGTGTGATGCCTATCCTTCCTCATGCTCAATGCCAAACCTCGCTCCTGTAAATAAGCTCTGGCTTACTGTGATCCCATGTGTACTGTTATATCAGCAACACGGTAAACCCAGCGGAAGCATAGAAAACCTTGTCATTGTATTCAGTTTAGCAGATCAGTTAGTAATTGTGCAATATGTTGTCTTCAGAATTTATCAGAAGAATAAGGAGATCATAATGGATTTCTAAAAACTAATTTATCAATAGATGTTTAGTAAAGACAATATTGACATAGTAGTTTATCAAACTTAGCTAAACTTCCACTGATATAGAAAATGACAAATTGTACCCTCAGAGAAATAAGGACATGAATGGGGTAAGAACTTTGTTAGTTTAGTTAATTCCCCCCAGAGCCCCCTGCCACCCTCCTTACAGATGAAGATGAACTGGTGGTCTGGGTTTAAACGTCAGGACACTTTGAAATTTGTTGAGAAACAACAGGAAATGATATTCTGTCTTTGATAATTACAGTAGATCACAAAATTTCCCTTGGTAAGTCAGCAAATTCACATTGATTGGCTGTTACATGGGATTATTTTAAACATTTCCAACACTCTAGATGGATCTAGAGCTTTTGTCTTCTGTACTAAACAATGTGACCACCAATTACAATGTGCAGTAATGATGTCACTGATCTTAGAAAAACTTTTATGAAGGTCACATTTTAAAAAACTTTCCGTTGAATTTAAAGACTATCCTCAAAATGGCTTCAGGCTGCCAGACAGAAATATGGCTCTCAATTCTCTTTCTCTTACTTCCCAAAGAGGCCAGGATGCATTTGTCAGTCATATACATTTTTATCTGGCATCTACTGATGACTATGAAACCATTGTCGATTGTCATAAAAAACCATTTGTTTCACTAATGTCCTTTAGGGAAGGAAATCTGTCGTCCTTACCTGATCTGGCCTACGTGACTCCAGAGCCACAGCAATGTGGTTGACTCTCAACTGTTCTCAGGCAACCAGGGATGGTCAATAAATGCTGGCCAGCCAGCAACGCCCATGTCCCACGAGTGACTATCTTCAAAAAACATTTTAACTTAAATGAATGTTTCAAAAGAGTAAATAGAAACTCATTGACCTGATAGCTTTTCTTCCACACAAAGACACTAACTGATAAGGCTCTGCATGGTGCAAAGAACCTTGATTCTTTGATTACTACGTGGGTTAAGGAGACTGTGAAGAGAATTGTAATGGAATTACCACTTGCCTTATATGGAAAGTGAATTGACATTGTAGCATAGGTCACATGATAATGGTGGTCACCTGCCTTACCTACAAAAGCATTGAAGTGATTGACAGAATACCATCTGAAAAAGGCTTCAATCCAGGAGAGACAGCAAAGCATCTCAAAGTAGCTATTGGTCTACTGTAAAGTAACTAAACAGTTAAAAGTGCCACAACTGTAGAGCTGAAGTAAGGGGTGTTCTCTCCTCCATGTAAATCTGATTCCACCTACGAAGTACCCAAGTAAAAAGACTTTGCTGCTGGGTAAGTTTAGCATAACACACACACGCACACACACACAAGGATGCACACATGCACATATGCATGTGCACACATGCATACATGTGCACATGTACACACACATACGCATACACATGTGCACGCACACACACAAGCACACACTCAGTATTGCTTGGAAAAGAAACAGTCAACATTTTGAGATGTGTGTCTCTTCCTCAGAGATAAAGAAAGAAAGATAAAAAGCAGTTCCTCCACTGCTTAATCAGCTGTGGAACAGATATTCATGCCAGTCAAGTCTATGTACTAATTTGTAATATCGCTTCTGTCTATGTTGTGTAATGCTACAAGTGATTTAGGGAACTAGGTAAATAATCAGGAGACAAATTAAATGTCACTCACTGTGACACAAATGGAAAATGTCTTTGCAACAAGTAACAATGACTCAGCCATTAAGAGGCTCCTTGTCAATTTTATCTTAGAGTCATAGAGGTTTACAGCTTCTGCCCAACGCGTCCATGCCGTCCTTTTTAAAAAAACTCCTAAGCTAGTCCCAATTGCCTGCATTTGCCCCATACCCCTCTATATCCATTTTACCCATGTAACTGTCTAAATATTTTTAAAAGACCTGTCTCTACTACTACCTCTGGCAGCTTGTTCCAGATACTCACCACCCTTTGTATGAAAAAATTGCCCTTCCGGATCCTTTTGTATCTCTCCCCCTCACCTTAAATCTATGCCCTCTAGTTTTAGACTCCCCTACCTTTGGGAAAAGATATTGACTATTTAGCTGATCTATGCCCCTCATTATTTTATAGACCTCCATAGGATTGCCCCTCAGCTTCCTACACTCCAGAGGAAAAAGTCCCAGTCTATCCAGCCTCTCCTTATAACTCAAACCATCAAGTCCCGGTCAGTGCACAAACCAGTTCTTCAGCAACACTGGGAGGTGTTGACCTGCAAGAGCTGTGATATTTTTGCAACACCTGAAGTCAATGTCTTCACACAGGAAGCCAAGAAAGCATTCTTCCTTGTAAATAAAGGTCATGCTAAGCACAAATGCACCAATGTTAATCCAGCCAAAACGCTGGGATTTTACAGCCAGAACTCAGAACCAAAGGAGGCCCAGCCAATTAGGCCTGTGTCAGCTCTTTAGTTCCATGGCTCTGCTCTTTACGCAAAGCCTTGTGAATATTTCCTAAAGATATATTCAATATTGGAAAGAATATTCCAGTAGAACGATGGGCAGCACAGTGGTTAGCACTGCTGCTTCATAGTACCAGGGACCTGGGTTCAATTCCAGCCTTGGGTGTCTATTTGTGTGGAGTTTGCATGTTCTCCATGTGTCTACGTGGGTTTCCTCTGGGTGCTCCAGTCTCCCCCCACAGTCTAAACATGTGCAGGTTAGGTTGATAGGTCATATTAAATTGCTCCTTACTGTTGGGAGGCTAGCTACTGTAAATACATGGGATTACAGGGATAGGCCCTGGGTGGGATTGTTCTTGGTGCAGCCTTGATGGGCCAAATAGCCTCCTTCTGCTCTGCAGAGATTCTATGAAGAACGAGAAAACTGCAATAAGTTTAGCATCTGATCATGAACATATTATAGCCTCATTTCTCTGAATTAGGAATAGGAGGAATAAAAAGATGAAAATAAAAAGAATCATTGATAGGTAATGTAATGCTGACCTCCTTTAGACAGAAAAGCTGTTTACTACCCAAACTGAAATGCATGAAACTGTACTCCTGAATACCTGATAGCCTGAGGGATCCTAATGCCTTCTAGCTTGCTAGAATTTCAGTACGCTGGAGTCTTGCATCATCTGCCTTTATTAAATTGCATGCTCACCTCTTGTACAAACAGACTTTATCCATGTACCTGTAAACATGTATCAGATTGCAATACATCACTCATAACATAGCTGCACAAAGTGCTGGGTAATCACAACTCCTAAAATACAATAGACGGTCAACACCTGGCCAGAACTGTGAGCTAGCATCTGTGAAAAAAAGTCCCCATAACGTAAGGAGTGCAGCTTTTGGATAGAACTGTTCAGAATTCATTAGAATGTGGTACAGTTTCAATTTTTTTTCTGTTTCTTCTTTCCTTGTTCTTTTCCATTTCACCCTGGCTAGGCCACTGACCATTTTGTAGTGTATTGAGGATGCCACAGTTGCCAGAGATGAAATGGCAAGTTACATCTCCAGTTACCGGAGATGAAATGGCAAGTGGCAACACCACCCCCCCTCCCCCCCCCCGCCCACTTAGTTATTCTTATTCTTTCGCAGGATGTGGATGTTATTGGCAAGACCAGTGTTGCCCTAATTAGCTTTGAGAAGGTAGTGATGAGCCACCTTCTTGAACAGCCACAGTCCATAATGTGTAGGTACATCCACAGTGCTGTTAGGGGGATGTTCCAAGATTTTGATGTTGTGACAGCGAAGGAACGGTGATATATTTCCAAGTCAGGATGGTGAGTGACTTGGAGGGGAGTTTATAAAGTGGTCTGCTGCCATTGTCCTCCTAGGTGGCAGATGTCAAAGATTTGGAAGGTGCTGTCAAAGGAAGCTTGATGAATTGCTGCGGTGAATCTTGTACGTAGCACGTATTGCTGCCACTGTGTGTGTCAATGGTGACAGAATGGCTGTTTAAGGCAGTGGATAGGCTGCCAATCAAGCAGACTGCTTTGTCTTGGATGGCGTCGAGCTTCTTGAGTGTTATTGGAGCTGCATCCATCCACTCCTGACTTTTGCCTTGTAGATGGTGGACAGGTTTTGGTGAGTCCGGAGCTGAGTTACTCACTGCAAAGTTCCTAACTTCTGACATTATAACAACGACAACACTTCAAAAATAGTTGATTGACTGTACAGATGCCCTGAAAGGCACTACATTAATGAAAGTCTTAGTTTTTTTGGCCCAGTATTTGACCTGGAGAATTAAACTCAATGGGCAGAACTTTCCCATCCCATCTGCCATAGGAATTGTATTGGGCAGAAAATTCAGTGGACCATGCAAAGGTCCCTTGACCTGTTAAGTTTAACCAGTATAAATTATTTTACTCGTGATATTTTATTTCCCTTACACCAGAGACACTCAGAATGTAGGTAAAAGATCATCCAGGTGGAAAGACAACTATACATGATCAAAGTAAAATCGAACAGTAAAGGAATTAAGAGTCATGGTGAGCAGGTGGGCAAGTGGAACTGAGTCCATGAAAAGATCAGCCATAATCTTATTGAATGGTGGAGTGGGCTCAAGGGGCTAGATGCCTTCCTCCTGCTCCTAGTTCTTATGTTCTTAAAATGGAACGATTGCTTAAAGTTTGGTGAGAGGTTATTGTAAGATTTAAAGGATAAAATGGTGCAGTATTATTCCAAGCAACATTTCCTTATAATTCACTGAACAAAAATAAATACACATTTGGGAATTGAGCTTTGTACAAATAAAGACTGAAAGTGCACTATCCAGCAGGTCACATTGCGCACTGCACCATCCTCCAGGGGAGTTTTAGTGTAAGTTTTACATCAGAATTATTTGAAACAACAGCATATTTAATTAAATGAAAACATGCATTTCCAAAGCTCCTGCCCAGTAAAGGAATGCAATGAAGATTTGCATACTGAGCTCAGAATCATGAGCAATAACCAAGGATATAGTTAAGGGAGTTGTATAATACAGTATTCATTGTACATGATTAGATTCAGGTACTAAATAAAAAGTGCACATTACTTTGCTTTATGTACTGCTCATTCTGTAAACTATTTGGATCATATTTTATTTGCATACAGTTGCAAAGTCAGTGAATTTGTGTTGGAAGCAGAATACTGGATTAAACTCCCTAGGAGGAACTAGGCAAAGCTGCAGTTTTTGAATATACAACATTCTGAATTGCAGGTTAAAACCATGTAAACATGATTGATGGTGCAGCATTTCCAGCAAATTTTAAATACTGCAGAAAGATTTCAAACAACATCTAGAGTTACTGCAGATAGAAGGAGGCCATTTGGACAATTGAGTCCATAATGTCTCTCTTTTGAACAATCCAGCTACTTCCATTTCCTTACTATATCCCAGCTACACCTTTTGTGGTGCATATACTGATTTTAATATCAAGCACTGACTGCGGAATGCAGATATGTGGAGGTATCAACAACCTCCAATGTTACACTGTCAATGCTAATTGATGGCACTTTACCTACGTCCTGAACCCTGTGACATTCTCTTCCTGATATTGGTCAAACCAAATTCTTTACAGGCACGAGAGAGTATGTCCATATGCTGCTTCAGGTTTTCCTCAGTGTGTGAAATTAGGGCAACATTGTAAATGTAAAGCAAGTATCTGATGAGGATTTGGTGCATCTTTGTCTACGATCTCAGGTGAACAAGTCTGAATTGCTTCCCATCAGTTCTGGTATGTAAGCAGACACTCTGGGTAGATGATCCTCACAAAGGCCTTTGGCACTGTCAACAGCGAGCATCTTCATTCATTTCTGACTGTCCCCAAAAGTTTGTGCTATCCTTCTCCGCCTGCTGCATGTTGACATGCGAGTTGTGATCCTGATCAACCGATCCACCACAGACACAATTCACATTCAGACTGGGGTCAAGCAAGGCTGTTGCTTCTCTTCTCAATCTTCTTCTCTGCAATGCTCCATCTCAGCCTCTGCAGCCTGAAGGTCAGAATTAAGGTTGTCTCATGTTCTGTTGATGTTATGGAGATGATGCTTGTGTCTGCGCACACTCAAAGGCGAAGCTCCAAGCCATCAACACCTTCACCAAGGCACATGAGAGTATGGGTCTTAGATTTAACATTCATAACACAAACGTCCTCGATTAACTTGGCCTGCCACACAGTACTGCTCCCAGTTTATCAAAATCCAGGAGGTCATGGACAATGTGGACCAATTTCCATACCTTGGGAGCTTACTGTCAACAAGGGCAATGAGGTTCAACAACATCGTCAGCATGTCAGCACAGTCCTCGGTCTCCTGAGGAAGAGAGAGTGTATGAAGACCAGAACCTCAGACCCCAGCACAAGCTCGTGGTCTGGAGAACAATAATAATATCTGCCTTTACATGGCTCAGAGACATGGACTGTGTGAAGCAGGCACCTCAAAACCCTGGAGAAGTACCACCAGCTAGATCCTACAATCCATTGGCAGGATAGGTGCACCAACATCGGTATTCCTGTTCAGGCTAACATCCCCAGCACTGAAGCAATGACTATGCTTGATTAGCTCCACTGGGTGGGTCACAATATCCGTACGCCTGACACGAGATTCCTGAAACAAGCTTTCGACTTGGGGCATTAGCGTGGAAAAAAAGCCCCAGGAAATGTTTCAGCAACACCCTCAAACACTCCTTTAAAAATTGCAAAACCCCACTGACATCTGGGGATAGCTGGCTCAAGACCACCAAAAATGGAAGAAAAACATGGGGGAAGGAGTTGAACACTGAGTTTCATCACTGAGGGCAAGCTGAAGCCAAGCGCCAACAGTGAAAAGAGTACACGGCAACCCGGGCACCAACCCACCCACCCACTCCTTCAACCATCGTCTGTCCACCTGTGACGGAAACTGTATGTCCCACATTGGACTGTATCACCTGAGAACTCTTTTTTAGTGTGGAAGCAAGTCACCCTTGATCCTGAGGGGGTGCCTAAGAAGAACTGAGGATGATCTGAAGGCATGAGACGTCAGCAAAGTGAAGAATAAGCCAGAGCTTTGGTGCCAGAAGACAAACCCTTTTAGACCCAACTGTAGATCTCAAACAATCGCAGCATTGCCCTGTTGTAGCTGACTTTACCCATCATATTGCCATAAAGAAGAGAGGAACACATTGAGCAGCTCCACCGGGCAGCCAGTTTTCTCCAGCAGCTTAAACAAATTGTCTCTGAGGAGATGGATGAAGGCACTATAAAGCGATCTCCTTTGTTCACAGCATTTTACTTACAACTGCTGGACTGAGAAGATTGTGTTAATTGCAGATTTGGAGGTTCTGAAACTACCCTGGGGTTTGGGATAGACACATTCAGCCAACGGCAGACACTTTTATACTCAGCAAGGAGATGCCTCAATAGTTGCAGTCGCTGGGGTCAGCCTAGTTCTTGTTTAGGGTCACAATCTTTGCATCACACTTATCCGGTGGCACTGTCTCTTCCCTCCAGCAAAGACAGAGAATTTCCCACAAATACTGCAGAGGGGTCAGTTTTCTGTGCTTGGAGAGCTCCTGGTAAAGCATCAACTGCTAGAACTTTGCCCATGCTATATAGAATCAAATCATGGAATCCCTACAGTGCAGAAGGAGGCCATTCAGCCCATCAAGCCAGCACCGAGAACAATCCCACCCAGGCCCTTTCCCCATAACTCCATGAATTTACCCTGTTAATCTCCCTGACACTAAGGGGCAATGTAGCCTGGATAATCAACCTAACCCGCACATCTTTGGATTGTGGGAGGAAACCGGAGCATCCAAAGGAAACCCATGCAACCATCGGCAGAAAGTGCAAACTCCACACAGATAGTGTGGAATTGAATCTGTGTTCCTGAAGCAATGAGGCAGCAGCGCTAACCACTGTGCCACCGTGCCACCCAAACTAAGGTGACTAGCCAGAGTCACAGGTTGGATGCAGCAAATTGCAAGTCTACCTTTTGTCCCAGTTACAAGGTGCTACCAGCAGTATGTTGTGCTTTTATGTTTGGACATGTAGACCTTTAAAAAAAATATTGTTATAACCATGGATCCTGACATTGTGATTTTAAATGCAGATTCCAAATGGATTGTGAGAGGGGAAAATCTTCCTTTAAAGTTAGGGGGATTATTTAGTATTCGATACTTTAAACAAATTTGGTAGTCAGTAGCTTCTCAAGACAGAATTATATTTTGCAACAAAAAGAGACAATGATGGAAATATACATTGTCAATAAAGAGAAATAGTGTAAATTCAGAAAGGAGGTTTCATACAGTTAAAATATTAATTTGTCCTTTCCCTTACTAACTGACTTACTATGTACTTCCTATTTCAAATTTCTAGCATTTGCACTCTGTTAGAATTTTACTCTGTCGCTGCTGAGGCAAATGAAATATCATACAAGATATACTGATGCTTGAATTAGTGATGTGACTCAATTTCTACATGTCACTCATGTATAATAGAGGGTATAGGACTAAGGAGCACAGCATAAGATTGAAGCTAAACCTCTCAGGAGTGAAATTAGGAATCTCTTTAACACAGAAAAGGTGTAGATGTTTAGAACTCTCTCCCACAAAAGGCAATTGATGCTAGATGAACTGTCAATTTTAAATCTGAGATTGCTAACTTCTTGTAAACTAGATTTTAAAGAATATGAGGCAAAGTTGGTTACATGAAGTTGGGTCACAGATCAGCCATTAAATTGGCTGAATGGCCTAAACATGCTCCTGTTTGCATAATAGATACTTCTCATTTTGCCTTTCCCAACAACTCAATACTCTCAGTTTAGCTGATGGCACTTATACTGTCCCTTATCTTTTCTCACAACCCGTGGAGCACTGTGAACATACCCAGACTGAAAATCTGCAAAAAGTTTGTTGTTCCTAAAAAAAACTGTATAAATAATTCATTTATTTATTGAAGTTGGCAATTAAAACAATATGAAAGACAATACCACTGGTAAGCTGCATATTTCAAGATAGTTATTCAGATTTCTGAAGACTCTATTGAAGCTCTGTGTGCGACAAGTAGATGTACTTTTCCATGCATTCTGAGATCTTTGCACAATAAAAATCCTAGTTGTGTGTCTTCAGTCAACACACCCTTCCAAAGTCTTTCTGAAAAAAATGCTTAATTGGATCATGTTTTATTGAACATCAGCCAACCAGAATACATGTATGTTAGCTGTCTTCAATCTTTTCCATCATACTCCACTTTAGCCTCGAGTTTAATCTGGCACTGTCTGTATTTGAATATTCTTCCACCTGGCAAACTCTTGACCTGGCTAAATGTTTGGTTGAAAAGCTGGCATTTTTTTTCAGTCACCATAGTCCCAGATGACCATAAGCTGCCCTCGCCTTTGTGAGGGAAGAGTTGAGTGGTGGTGATTAAACCCTCAGGTTAAATCACCGCCAGTCAACTCTTCCCCCTCAAAGGCAAGGGGCAAGGTTGAGAAGGTGGGCCTTCACAAATAACCTCAGTCGGAGGGAAGTTGAACCCGTGCTGTTGTCGTCACTTTGCATCACAAACCAGTTGTCCAGCCAACTGAGCTAAACAGGAGCAAGGATATGACAGGATGGAACAAATAGTGCTCCATTGGGATTTGTGCTGGTTTAACTATTCACCACATTTAGCAATGACTTAGATTATGGGACCATGGGTGGGATTTTCCAACCTCGTTCAAACCGAAACTGGAAAATCGCACCCGAGGTCAACAGACCTTTCCATGTTCTGTCTCTCACTCGCTCCGATTCCCTTGCCAAGTGGAACGGGAAAATCCACCCCATGAATCCCATATTCTGGTCTGTTAATAATACAAAGAAACATAGGTACATAGGGATTAGAAGCACAAGTAGGCAAGATCAGCCCTTCGAGCCTGCTACGATATTCAATCAGATCATGGCTGATCTCTCTCCCTGGTCTCAAATCCACCTCCCCATCTGTTCCCTATATCTCCCTTATCCCTTTTTTTATTAGAAATATATCTATCTCCTTCTTGAAACCATTCTCCGAGTCTATCTATATTGGCCTGTAAAATCTCTATATCCTCTTCACAGATTGCTTTCCCAACCATTTTAGTATCATCCAGAGGTTTTGTTATGTTACACTGTGTCCCTGCTTGCAGCTCATGTATATAGATTGTAAACAGTTGAGACTGACCCCTGCAGCACTTTAGCAAAGAAGGACCCATTTATCCTAACCCTCTGCTTTCTGTCAGTCTGCCAATCCTCTTTCCAAACCAATATTCTATCCCCAATCCCCGGGATCTAACCTTCTGGATCGATCTTTTACGCAGCACCTTGTCAACCTTGTGAAAGATAGCATTGTAAGTGCTGCAGAAGGAAGCATAACATCACAGAGAACAAAAGTGTACCAAAAGGTTTTCAGTGTAAGAACATCCACCATGGATCTTAAAAAGAATAGAAAAGGGTATTTCCTGAATGGGTGAACAGCTGTCAATTTTAAATCTGAGCTTTCTTTGTTTTCTAAACTAGATTTTATAGGAGATGGTTGTAGATTAGCCTTTAGCTCACTTACTGGGTTAAATGTCCTCCTCCTGTTTGCATAATAGGTGACCTCCCTCCTTACTTTGTCTTTCCCAACAGCTCGGTGGTCTCAGTTTAGCTGATTGCACAGTTTCACTTCTTGCGTTTCTAGATTTTTCTCAGAGCTAATGGCAGACTCCAGACGTACCCAGACTCTGCCTGAAAATCTCCAAAATAAGAAAGAGTAATGACTGATATAACAGTAGGCACATGGCATATGCAAGCACCATTTCAGGATATTACAGGTTAAGCACTTGTGACTGATTCTTGAATATGGCGAGAATCAGAACATAACACTTACTAGTCTCCATTCTCCATAATTGGCAAATTCCACCAATCCCACACTCACGGGGGGAGCACAGATTAAGGACAGGGTTACAATCCTTCAGCTTCCAGTTTCTAAACTGAGTACACTTTGAACGCAGGGACACTGAACCCATCCTTCATTACACTGCCGCAAAAAAATTCATATGTTAAATCATATTTGCCTGACTTAGTAAAAATGTATTTTACTCGGCTATTAATTTAAACACCTTCCAAGCATTCCAGTTTAATGAGAAAAACAAGAACAGGAGTCGACTCTTTAATTCATTCAACAATCTCTCTTTATTTAACACTTTAGGTCCCAACTCAAATTTAAACAGTTGCAACACTTGCTCTTTTACTGAACTTCAATCTTAACTGAACATTAACTTTAATTATTTAACTGAACATAAACACTACCTGGTTTCAGAAAAACCTGGCCAGAAGCATTCCTATTGTAGAATCTATCTTCGGGGTCTTCACTGAAAAGTTTCTTCAGGGCACTCTTCTTACGATGTACTGCTGGCAAACAAGGATTAAACATGCCTTTTATCTACAAACTCTTTCACTTGCATCCAGAAGATTATCTGTTATCCAGCCAATTGTGTAACTAATCACACAGCTCAAACAGCTGAAGAAATTCCTTGTAAACGACGCCATTATGCTTGGTTCAAATGGCATGTCTCTCACGTAAAGATAATAAAATTTAATGCCATCAAGTCTACTCGAAAGTAAACAGCTTCCCATATTTAGTCAACACAGGAAGCTTCAGATCACAGCTCCCAGACCAAGTTCTGACTCAGAGTGACTTTACATTCTGCATCTGGTTTTAACTATAAGTTGACCAACAATCCCAGCATGCTTAACTCTCAGCCAGAATAGCCTTTTAATGCTAATATTGCCATTTTTGTTGCTAAAACCATTGTTGTAGTCATTCTTTCTCTGTCTACACAGGATACTCAGCAGGAGCTGTGGAACACAGTATTTGCTGTACATGCACCATAGACTTTTATAATTCAAATCATCAGGTTCTCCTCGCTGATAAAATAGATTGTATGTTCTACAGCTCTCTGATGATGTCCCTTCCATTTGTTCTACCATAAATCAAGCAATAAAGTCCATGTTTAATGCTTCATATAGTATCCACCAGTTCCTAAAACTAACTTTCCATGGACAGACTCAAGTATAAGTTTTACACATAAAAATACGTTGTTCGAGCAATGTAGTAAAGTTGTGGCATTTGAAGAATGTTTAACTTCCTTGGTAACGGCTGATATCAGGCTCAGTGATCCCGTTCTCCTGGAAGTTAGGGGACCCTTTTGATTACATTGAATAACAAAACAATTAACAGGGCTTTCATTTGATTCAGCAGGTCCATGCTAGTGTTTATGACCCAAACAATCCTCCCCTGTTACTCTCTGTCTCACGCTACTAACATATTTTGCTATTTCTTCCACCTCATACTTACCTAGCTTTCCCTTAATTGCACATATGCTACTTGCCTCAACCACTCCACTTTGCAGCAAATACCACATTCTCACCACTTCCACACTAAGGACATTCTCTGTACTTCCCTACTGAATTTATTAGTGACTACCTTAGATTTATGGCTATTCATCTTGGTCTCTCTAGAGGTAGAAACATGTTTTCTACATCCACCCTTTCAAACCCCATCATAGTCAGAAATACATACAATGAATGGACTGAAGCTCACCACCACCCTCTCCTGGACAGTTTGGGATGGGCAATAAATTCTGACCTAGCCAGCAAAGCCCTTGAATGAATAAATAACCATTTGGTCTTCAATCTGACTTGGCTAACTCACCCCTTTTGTTTCTTTCTGTCCCTCAGTTTTATGCTCTCTCAACCTTTTTTCTTTGTTTCGCTGAGTCTTCATTGTTTCAGAGTCACTCTTTGGTTTCTCTAACATTCTCATCTCATGCTTTTCCTTTCTCCGATCATCCGACTCAAGTTCTTGCATCTCCGAACCTTCCCGACTTACTTTTTTGTTTTTACAGTATAAATATTTATCACAAAAAATGATTTGGCTATTAACAGATGTTTGGTGAAACTTGAGTTTGCTGAAGAAAGACTATTACATTGTACAATTTATATTGTATGAGAAGAGAGTGCTGATTGGTTGGCAAGAGGAGTCTGATTAATGGAGACCTAGCCATGGATAATGCACCAGTTGATGTTGATTGACAGTTAACTGCAAAGCATTGTTTGAAATTTAAACCAGGCATGATCAAGCCATTGCCCTGACGAATGGAACAACAATTGGCATTACAGCCAATTGTTTAGCAGAAATGGGTGCAATGTATGTGCATATTCTTTCTATCTGTGCTGTGTATTATTGTATGTACCTTCCAGTATACGCAAATATGTCACACTGCAAGCCTGACTGGCAATCTTAGATTGGTCAACAGTATAGTTCTTAGCACACAGAGAATTATTGCTTGGTAATGCTTGTCAGTTAATTGTCAGTCATCATCAACTGGTGCATTCGCCACAGCAACTTTTTTTTAGAATCCACTTGCCAATCAGTTAGCACTCTTTGTTTGTTAAATTGTTGCCTTTACATTTTGCATTCATGTGAATTGTCCTGATGAGTGCAAAATGAAAAGCTGCAAAAACACCTGTCTTTTCAGAATGGGTTATTATAATATCAGCTGTTACAAAAATAATTATTATCTGTAGTATCAGAGTTAAAATATTTGTGTACTGAACACTGTGATGTTTAACATTTAAATATTCAAGCTG
The DNA here is from genome assembly GCF_965287045.1 of Carcharhinus amblyrhynchos. Classification (NCBI taxonomy): domain Eukaryota; kingdom Metazoa; phylum Chordata; class Chondrichthyes; order Carcharhiniformes; family Carcharhinidae; genus Carcharhinus; species Carcharhinus amblyrhynchos. The sequence goes on from NC_137327.1 coordinate 50,475,267, forward strand.
CTTCATGATTTTGCTCTAGCTGGGAAAAGTCTTGGGCATTCTTTGTTAAAATTTCGAACTCAGTGGCAATGGTACAAAGGCATGCTTATTTTAAACCGACCACGTCTGGGAAAGGGGTTCAGCCAGATGGCAAGCAATCTATATTTTGCATGCACACTTGCTTTTACCCCTTGCATTTCAATTAGCTCAAGGTGTTTGAAATGAGTAGCTAATCACTTTACTGTGCAGCTACTAAAACAAGCTTTAGTTGGATCACAGAAGGCTGCATCTACCTTCTGGGTGGCTGACTGGATTGAAGAGTTTTAGCTTTGGAAGGCTGTGGGCCTGGTAATTTAGCAATCCCAGTTCCCTCAGTTGATCACAAGTGCAGACAAGGCAATTATTTTCAGGGATAGATGACCAGACATGAGGCATAATTAAGATTATATGGAATTCTTGTTCCACTTATTTTAGCAGTGGTTCCATTTACTCCAGACTACTGTACCTTTTATATTCCACCTTGATTTCCGCAGCTCTGTCCATTGCTTCTATTTTGTAGGTTTTGCACTGGCCAATATGATCCTCTCATCGCATGTAGACAAAACCTCAACATCCTGGGTTAGATCTTCTTCAGCAAGCACTTGTTTGCATATCATCTAGCAGTTCATTTTTATTGTGGTCACTTCACAAATTTGCCCAACTGAAGAATTATGCTACTGTCTGTGTTCTCCCCGCCCCCAGGTTTAGTTACAGGCTTTTTTTTGTAGTGCTAAAAAATACAAAAGTGCACAGCTTTGCAGAACGTTACTCAGTTTTAATTCTCAATATTATTTTGCAACATATAGATGCAAATTTATATTCAAAAATTCAGAATTTGAAGCTGAAAATTTAGTTTTGGGACGTCTTTCCATTAATTCTCAGTCAATTTAGGGATTGGATTTGGCCCAAATTTGGTTTAATCTCCCTGAATCAACTAGATGATTGGTCATTTACACATTCCATGATATATGAAGCTGTAGTAATGATGTACAGAATAGTTTGCTCTCTGGTTTCTAAGCAGGAGGCAGAGGGTGGGACTGACAGTTATTCAGAGTGGCAGGTGGGAAACGATGTTATGCAAGGATCAATGCTGTTCACAATTTGCATTAATGATCTGGACTGGCACTCAAAAATACTTCTTCACATTCTGAAGATGATGTCAAATTTGGGTTAGGAAGGAGACAGCAGTACTGAGGACTGCAGCAAACACAAGGACATTGAACTTGCAAACAATTGGCAAATGAAATTCAATACAAGTAAATGTGTGGCATTTTGGTAGGAAGTGAATAAGGAGGTCACTAATTACTTGGAGGTTGCAAGACCAGATGTGGAACAAATAAATCACTAAAAGTTGCGCTACAGGTTTGGCAAGGCCATAATCAAGGCATTTCAACAGTACGGTGGCACAGTAGTTAGCACTGCTGCCTTGCAGTGCCAGGGACCCAGGTTCGATTCCCAGCTTGGGTCACCATCTGTGTGGAGTTTGCACATTCTCCCCGTGTTCGTATGGGCTTCCTCCAGGTGCTCCGGTTTACTCCCATAGTCCAAAGATGTGCAGGTTAGGTGAATTGGCCATGCTAAATTGTCCCTTAGTGTCAGAGGGACTATCTAGGACAAATGCAAGGGATTATGAGGATAAGGCCTGGGGAGGATTGTAGTTGGTGCAGACCTGAATGGGCTGAATAGCCTCCTTCTGCAATGTAGGATTCTAACTATCTATCAAAGAAACAAGTACTAAACTTTATTTCGAGAGGGATAGAATTTAAAGGTTGGGAAGTCAGGCCTTGGTTAGACCACTCTAGTCCGGAGTACTACGAGCAAGTCCGATACTATGTTGTCACCTACCCTATTAAATGGAGGGCTATCATGGCACTGGGGAAGGTGCAGAGAAGATTTACACAGATGATACCAGAAATTTATACATATCCATGGGAGGAAAGGATGAATAGGCTAGGTCTTTGGAAAATGTCCGAGTGGTGACTGAATTGAAACCTTTAAATTCTTTTAAGATTTTGATAGAATGTACACAGAGTGAATGTTTCTAATTGTGGGTAAAACATAATCAGAGGTCATCAATATAAAATTGTCACCAAGAAATCTAATAGGGAGTTGAGAAGATACTCCTTTACTCAGTGGTAAGAATGCGGAAATTGCTACAGGAGAGTGGTTGAAATGAATCGTATCAATGCATTTAAGGAGGAGATGGCAAACCGGTGAGGGAGAAGGAAATAGAAGGCTAGAGTGGTCGATTTAGATGAGCAAAGATGAGAAGGGGCTTGAGTGGAGCATAAACACCGGCATAAATTGGTTGGGCTCAATGGGTCATTTCTGTGCTGTATACACTCTGCAATGCAATCACTTTTAATACTTGATTCACACTTCAGTAATCACCTTCCTGACATATTTGCTGTGTTCATTAGATATCGGACAGTTTTGCCTGTTTCTTTACAGTGACAAAATTTCAAATCACTCTGGGAAGTTTTCAGCGTCCATATAGTTTTATTGTATTGAATAAACTTGCACTATGATTAATTTCATAATGGTCCAAGACATTCAAACACTAAGGGATTTTTAAAAAATTCATTCATGGGATGTGGGCATCACTGGCTATGCCAGAATTTATTGTCCATCCCTAATTGCCTTCAAGAAGAAGGTGGTGAGCTATCTTTTTGAACTCTGCAGTCTATGTGGTGTAGGTGCACCCATAGTGCTGTTAGGGAGGAAACTGCCCCAACAGACATACTTAACATCAGGCATCTTGGGTATGAGGAAATGGTAGGGAAATTGGGCTTTTTAAGAAGAGATCTGAGAAATGATCTTGGAGTGATAGATAATGGCTGGAATTCTCCAGTCTCATATGCTCAATGCCAGCGAGAACAGAGAATTTGGCACTCAGCCAAATCTCCATTCACTACAGTAAGACCAGAGAATCCCAGCTGCGGCCGAGGTTGAAGAATTGCAGCCAATATTGTTAAAGGTGTAAAAAAGGGAATTTTACTTTTTACTAAACTGCAGGGGTAGAAGTAAGGTGCACAGGCAATTTTAGAATGGAGTTCAGAAAATTCTCCTTCACACAAAATAATCAGGTTATATAGAGCACAGGAGGTAAAAAATCATTGGAATTACTGAAGAAGCAACTGATTGCTAAAATGACAGAGCAGTAGGATCTCATGGGGTGGATAAATCAAGGTAAGCCAAATGGCCTGCCTTGTCGAATATCTTGTGATTTTGTGATTATTTCTAACTTCCTGCATCCTATTCAAAGTTCAGAAATTAGCATCAATATTAAAGGGCAATCCAACCTTGCGAGTAGACGAGGTGAAAGGGCCTTTAGAACAAAAGTACCTACTTGTGGGCAACAGAGCAAAGCAGTTGCCGTTTAACAGGTTTTCTCAGTGTTCTCGCTTTTGGATAAAGAGTTTAACAACTCAGGTAGCTGCTTGACTGCCGTGTTCAGGGAGCATGCCAAGCTGTTGGAATTTAAGACTGGAGTAACATGAGCATTTGGGCTTCTTCCAGCGGGAAAGACTGATCTCAGTGGGACAGACAATTACTGAATGAAAGGAGGTTTTGGCAGAGCAGTGAATCGAGGACACCAGGGGTTGGCTCTCACTATGAGCTTGTGAGGATGTCTTGCTTCACACCATAACAACAGGATCTAAATGCTGCACAGAGTGGTAAACAGAATGGCCCTACTTGGCTACAACTCCCCAGCAAGGTGTCTTGTGGCATTGCTTGCACCCAGAAGATTCTAGACATCTGATACTACGTATTTTGTTAAAGAAAGGGGCCATTATAAATAGAAATGCTGTTTCATTGATCCAACTGCTGGAAATGTAATACGCTTCGAATGAAAAATTATGTAAAACACAGGATAGATCCTAACCCTCCCATCACCAAAAAGATAATTACTGGTCAAATCCAGTTTTCTCAGGAGCAGAATAGAGACAGGTCAGCAACTGGTCTGACAAGCCAGTGAATTTTTCACTGTCGATTACACACTGCTTCCACATCTGAATCTCCTGTCATTCATCAGACACTGCCATAGCACCATCAAACTCCACACCAGGTATTATCATCATAGAATCATAGAAACCCTACAGTACAGAAAGAGGCCATTTGGCCCATTGAGTCTGCACTGACCACAATCCCACTCAGGCCCTACCCCCATATCCCTACATATTCACTCACTAATCCTACACATCTCAGGACACTAAGGGGCAATTTTTTAGCACGGACAAAACCAGAGCGCCCGGAGGAAACCCATGCAGACACGAGGAGAATGTGCAAACTCCACACAGACAGTGACCCAAGCTGGGAATCGAACCCAGGTCCCTGGAGCTGTGAAGCAGCATTGCTAACCACTGTGCTACCGTGCTGCCCTAATAGCCCTCCTATCGAAGTCACCAGTTTAGGTCTGATTTCAATACCCACTTTCTACACAATTACCATAAAAGTTTGCTGTCATAATCTGGGTACTGGATTTAATGCTGGAACCACCAATCGGCAGGTTGATAATGTTGGTGTCTCAATTCAATCTCAGCAAGTAGCAACACAAAAGTAGATTTTAGTTGTAAGTATCACTTGTTATCCATGGACAACAATGCACTGGTCTCATCACCAGACAACTCCAAGGAGAATGATACTTTGAGGGCTGTACCAAAACATGGAATTGCATAAAGTAAAATAAACTAATGCACAATTTAGCAGCCTTCTCAATTCTGGGGAGGTTAAATTAACTTAGCTGAGCCACAGCAAGAGGTAGCAGTCCTGAGATTCAAACCTGAGATGAATCTGATTAAGAAGGTAAAAACTGTAGTGGATTAACATCTCAGCTACTGAATCACGCCACAGTATCTCCTCCCAACAAAACCACGCTGCTAACACTGAGTCACAATCTGCATTTTGGTATTTCTGTTGTTAAATGCGGTTGATTAAAGTAGCTAAAAAGAATCATTAAAGGCAGGTCAGAACCATGTTAATGATGACAGGACAAATCAAACCTGTAGTAACAATGCTTGCACTCACATTCACCTTTGCTATCTGACTTATACTGGACAATAAATTTACAAATGACAATGTGCAAATGCACTGTTGAGGGCAGTGTCTGTTATTCAAACTTTTCAATGAAATCTCACTTCAGGGGAGGTTGCACAGAATAACTGACGACTGACTGCCTGAGGCTCGTGGTTTTGAAGTTTCCAAAGCATAAAGTAGCAACTGAATGCTCTCAGTGCTTACAAATAAAGTGTTAGAACAATAAAGAACGTGCTTTTATAAAGAGCATTTCATGATCTCCGGACACCCCAAGGCGTTTTACAATCAATGAATTACTTTTGAAGTGTAATCACGTTGCAGCCTAAGAAAAACAGTAGCCAGTTTTCTGACACCAAGACTTCATAAACTGCAATGAGAAATGGACCAGATAATCTGTTTCATATTAGTTGAGAGATAAATACTCGAAGATTATTCTTCTTCTTTTCGAAGATCATTTTCATTCATACTTTCCACTTGCCTGGATGAGTGCAGCTCTAACAATGCTCAAGAAGCTCGTCGCTAGCCAGGACAAAGCTCGATTGGTACCCCACCTTAAACACTCATTCCCTCCATCACTGGTACACAGTGGTACAGTGTGTACTGTCTACAAAATGGAGGAACTCACTATTCGATTTATTGTTGTCACATGTATTTACAGTAAAAAGTATCATTTCCTGCATGCTGTACAGATAAAGCATACCGTACAGTGAGAAGAAAAGGAGTGCAGAATTTAGTATTACAGTCATAACTTAAGGTGTAGAGAAAGATCAACTTAATACATGGTAGGTCTGTTCAAAAGTCTGATGGCAGCAGGGAAGAAGCTGTTCTTGAGTTGATTGGTACATAACCTCAGACTTTTGTATCTTTTTCCTGATGGAAGAAGGTGAAAGAGAGAATGACCAGGGTGCATGGGGTCCTTGATTATGCTGGCTACTTTTCTGAGACAGTGGGAAGTGTAGACAGAGTCAATGGATGGAAGATTGGTTTGCATGATGGACTGAGTTTCATTCACGACCTTTTGTAGTTTTTTTGCTGTCTTGGACAGAGCAGGAGTCATACCAAGCTGTGATACAACCAGAAAGAATACCTTCCATGGTGCATCTGTAAAAGTTGGCGCGAGTCACTGCGGGCATGCCAAAGGCTCGTTCGTCACCACCTTCCAAATCCATCACCTCTATTCCCTAAGACAAGCAGATGTATAGGAACACCACCACCTGCTAGTCACACACCATCCTAACTTGGAACCATATTGCCCCTTCACTGTTACTGGGTGAAAATTCTGGAATTCCCTCCCTAATAGCACTGCAGGTGTTCCAACACTATATTGGCTGCAGTGGTTCAAGAAGGTGACTCACCACTATCTTCTCAAGGGGAATTCGAGATGGGTAAAAGATGCTAACCTGGTCAGCAACACTAACATCTTCTGCAAAAATCAAAAAAACTAAAGGGCTGGCGGGACAAGCCTACGTTCAACAACTTATCTGAACAATGGTGCTGGCTCTATAGTTACCAGCATGCCAAACTGGATTACGAATTCCTGAGAGGTTTCTCCACTTCCTCCCTGCTACATCCATCCTATCCACAAACCACATTCATGACATAAAATGTGTGAAATAAGCAGCCCTTTGGAATGTTTATTAAATTGCAGTAATAATAAAGCAAATCATTTCGCTTTGCCCCATATTGAATGGGGTCCATGCATTCATACAAAGAGATGGTTCAGCCATCATATGGTATCGGGTTGTGCAGATGCAGAGGTTCCAAATTAACTGCACATCTAAAGTAAATTAACTGATCTCAACCAGGACAGTGTTGACAGCATGATGGATGTCTCTGCCTCCTTTGGTTACAGTAAGAAGTCTCACAACACCAGGTTAAACTCCAAACTCCAACACATTGATTTGGAATCATAAGCTTTTGGAGGACTACCCCTTCATCAGTTGAGTCACTAGCAGCGCTCCGAAAGTCCGTGATTCCAAATAAACCTGTTGGACTTTAACCTTTGGTTTTGTAAGACTTCTTTCTGTGCCCACCCTAGTCCAACAACAGCTTTACCGCATCCTTTGGTTATGGAGAAGAATGAGACCTGCTCGGGTTTCAGTCTCTGACCAATATCCAATCAATCTTACTGAAAGTGCATTTTTGTACAGTGAAACAGTTTGGTTGTGATGTTTATTTTCCCCCAGCTCCCTCTTGAACAAACTGGCACAGTCATTATATTTAGTCTCTTACAGCACAGCAAATGAGCCAAAGTTCCAGCCATCTGTGGCTCAATGGGAGCACTCTCATCTGAGCGCGAAGGTTCAGGGATCATGTCTTGGCTGATGTTCCACTGCAGTACTGACAGAGTTCTGCAGTGTTGGAGGTGCCACCTTTTGGATCAGGAATTAAACCAAGATCTTTTCTCCTTTCTTGAAAGATTTCAAAGCACTATTTGGGCGAACAGGAGAGTTCACCTGAGCGACCTGGGTCAATTTTGATCCATCAACCAATTTGACAAGAACAGATGACCTGGTTTTTATCACATTTCCATTTTGTGGGAGGTTGCTGTGTGCAAATTTGTTATGATGTAGAGATGCTGGCGCTGGACTGGGGTAAACACAGTAAGAAGTTTCACAACACCAGGTTAGAGTCCAAACAGTTTATTTCATAGCAATCTTACAAGATTTTGGAAAGGTGTTCCTTCGTCAGGTGTGTGGAAGGTTCCACAACAACACCAGGTTAAAGTCCAACAGGTTTATTTGGAACCTTCCACACACCTGATGAAGTAACACTGCTTCTGAAAGCTTGTGAGATTACTATCAAATAAACTGGTTGGACGCTAACCTGGTGTTGTGAGTCTTCTTACAGTGCAAATTTGTTGTCAAGCTTTCTACGTTAAAACAGTGATTATTTTCCAAAAGTACTTTATTGGCTGTAAAGCACCATGGGATATCCTAAGGCCATAAAAGGTGCTATCCAAATCCAAGTCTTTCTTTCCTTTCAGGAGCTGTGGAACAGCATCTTGAGAAAAAATGGGACATCTGGGATGATTTGAGCAAATCTGCTTTTGAACCAAATCTATTTTAAAGCATAAAATCTTAATTTACAAAATATTTTAGTCTTCAAATTAACTACTACTTATTGAGATCAATGATGAAATGTAGACAAGCAATAAAAGTAGCCCCTTCGCTTTGTCTGACCTTACAGGTATTTTGTTAGATTTTTACCGGAGATTGGAAAACTAAAAGGCTACTTTGTTTCAACACCTTGCCCATTGTATACATGAAAAATACACACAATATCGGTATTCATTATAAAGCAGAGCACTGGAAAGAGGGAAATCGGTCACAATCCAAAAAAAAGGCAAGTTCTCTCTTTCAGATGCCACTTCACCTCTTACGTGAGATCTCCAGCATCTGCTGGTTGCTTGTTTCCCAGACAGAAACACACACATTATGAGTAAAGGTCAGTGAAAGTTGCTTAAAGGAAACAGATGCTGAGGAACAGGGTTGCTGCAACACATGTCTCTGACTTGCTTTGATTTCTTCAACCAAAATACAAAGGTCTCTCTTGTTTGGAGCAATTGCACCACTGGCACACACAGATCCAGCAAAGTCCCCAAGGCATTAGCCAGCAACTGGGATCTCCAGGCTTTTGGTTCCAAGACAAGTCCAGAGTCACTGTTCATTCCCTAACCAAGCATTGGCTGGGTTATGTGGCTACGTGATGAGCTGGTGGACTATATCAAACCTAGCTGCAAACTCAAGGGAAATGGCAGAGGACAGAGCTCCTGATGTCAGTCTCTTGTGGTTTAGTGTTCTCTTCACTAACTATAATGAATTTCCCACAGGGACTGGGTGAGGTGTTGATTACAAGGTGTTTGTAAGAACAAGGTTCCACTGTATTTGTAACTCTGACATACATACACCTCCTCCCTGCTTCAAATTTAGAAAACAACTGCCACAATTATACCAATTTAAAAAATAATTTAGTGCATATCACCCACATATCCATAAGTACATTGTGATCTACAAAGAGACAATGGCTAATTAACATTCTGCAATAAAGGTTTTCGTAAGATATCAAAAAATTTAAAGAAATAATGTCATGCATCTCATTGCTAAGTGATGCACAGTTCAACTTCAGTTCTGTGGAAATGCTCAGCTGGTTAGCAGCTTCTGTGAAAGATACATGGGGTTGTTTCAGGTTAATGACCTTTCATCAGAATCTGGGTAATATTCGAGATGGAACAGGTTTTTATATAGTTGTAGGGGAATGGGAAACAAAAGGAAAGGTCTGTAATTGGGGGGTAGCAGCAGAGATTAAATGGCAAGGGCCATGTTTCAGATGGCAGCTTTTGGTTCTGCAATTTACCATTTACACCTTCCCTAGACTCAAATTTTGTTTCTTGTTCAACCGTTAGTTTCTTTTGTCTGACACTATCATCTCTCTCCCCCTTTTCACTTCCCTTTCGCTATCTCTGATCACTCAAAACCTGTCACTTCTCCAACGTTTTTCAGTTGTGACAAAGTATCATCAACCCACATCTCTGTGTCTCCCCACCAACACCTGACTAGCCAAGTATTTCCAGATTCTGCAGCATTTTGTTTCTGTACTATTGGTTCTCAACCTCCCCAAAATCTGCCTAGATGGTTCAACAGATCCATAGTTTGAATTTTGTATTGGCTGATTGGCTTTTTCCATAACAACTGTGTCCTGGACTTGTTTTCACCAAAGGTTGAGGTGGTTACAAATAAGGGTGTCGTTCACCACAGGACAAGTACAGCAATTGTTACTGCATGGCTTACCATAAAATGCAACTCTGTGTATTTATAATCTGGAGATAAGAATATTATATAAATGAGTTCCTCTGAAGTGTGCATTTGGTTCTTCCTGATGATCTGGTAAATGGAACAATGTTTTATGTCCAATGGACAATTCCATACATCCTGCAAAAGTGTTGGCAAATATCAACACTGATCAGTCTCTAACTTTACTTTATTCACAACCTCAGAATGTCCCAAAGCATTTATAGCCAATGAATTTTTAAACTGTAGTCATTATTGTAGCGCAGGAAATGACAGGTGGAAAATGTTGCCACGAAGCCATGGCTATACCTCAAGCAGAATGAGTCTCACTTGTGAGAGCAGGGGTGCTGCTTCTTGATGAAAGAGATCTGAAAGCAGACAGATAGGGTACAAATGCTTAGATTCAGACTTGAGGCTGCTGGGTCACTAGACTGATATATTTAGTCAGTTGCACAGCCATTTGTTTTCAGGTTTGCGGAATGAAAATGTTAGGCATATAATGTGCTACCTTACAAAAAAGAACTTCTAAGTGTCAAAATACTCTGAAAATGGGTGTGTTTCACACCTGTTTTTTGATGGAGTTTGGCACTGTAATCTTACCACACTGACAGTTTTCTTGACAGCACTGCAATTCGGGAAGGGGGTTGGTGGGAGCCGAAGCTCACTGGGAAAACTGGTTTCAGAACGCTCAGGTGCCATTGCGATCTCTCAGTGAATAGGAGCACCCCCCACACACCCCCTTCCTCTTACACCACATCAGCTGCATGTTCTCCCTTTACACCAAGATGAGTCTCCTGGTGGAGCCCCTACGTTCCCCGCCCTTATAGCACATTCCTCCTTGCAGTACACCCTGCATAGTTCCCCTTGCATAGAGGCCCAGCCCCCCCTGCCTAAGTGGGAAGCATCCGTGAGGCGGTAACAGCTCTGTGGGACATGCCAATATCATGTAGATCATGACATAATTATGCAAATAGGATTTGCACCCATTCGCACCCCTTCTGGGCTCAAAGCCAATCCTGCTGGCCGAACATGGCCGGGAACATTGCGTGCGGTGCCAAACCAGGCACAAACTCGATTTCTGGTCTCACGCACAATCTTACCGACTTACCCCATCGATCAGATGGTGCAGTGAGCCAGTAAGATAACGGTCACAGTTGCTACAGAGCAGAAGCTACTGAATGTCTTGTGGAACTTTCATGGCATGAAGCAGCAATAAGCAGTGAAAAGCTATTAAAGATAACTATGGCTTTCAGGAAAAGAAGGGTTATTGTGCTGCCTCAGGTTCTTTGTCCAGTCATCTGAATTCTGCATCCTCTGGTTATGGACTTCTGTGCCAACGGAAACAGTTTATCTACTCCATCAAAACCATTCAAAATCTTGAACACCTCCATCAAATTTTCTCTTAATGAGCTCTACTCTATGTAGAACAATCCCAGCTTCTCCAATCTTTCCACATAACTGAAGACCTTCCTCGCCTAACAACAATCTTGGGAACTCCTTCTGCACACTCTCCAAGGCTTTAACATCTTGCCTCAAGTTTGATGTCCAGAACCGAGCACAATGTATTAAAAATCATTTGGTAATACAGAACTTGACTATTGCTGAAAAAGAGATATGCTGTTGAAACTTTTCAGCTTGCACACAACAGGATAACTTGCAGAATAAACCAACAGCAAAAGAAATGATAATTTATACTGCTTGAGAAGAGAGTATTGATTGGTTGACAAGTAGATTCTGATTGGTAGAGGCATTGCCCCGGAGAATGCAGAAAACAATTAACTGCAAAGCTTTTGATCAAATCAAGACCAGGCAGATCAGCTCTGATTGGTCAAGATATTACCATGTGGAATGAACCAAGGAATGGCTGTCCCCAATATTTTGTTCAGTTGGAAAATGCACAATGCATGGATATGCTTCTTCTGTCAGCAAAGGACAATGCTGTGTATGTGAATATCTGTGCTTGCTAGCATGAATAAGGGGTTGGCAGCCATGCCATGTTTCATTCCCCATGGCAATGCCTTGACCAGAGTCAACCTGCCTGGCTTGAATTACTTGGCAGTTAACTGCTCGGTGGTGCATTCTCTATGGCAATATCTCTACCAAATGTTAAATTTCAATTGCCAAATTTCTGCCCAGTCTGTGGTCCCCCCAAATGTTATGATTCCCCTCTATGCTTTACTACATGTCCAAGTTTTATATCATTTACAAATTCAGAAATTATATCACCTAAATCCAAGTTCTGGTAATTTCTAAACCAAAAAGAGTGGGTGTCTTAATACCTCCACTTGAGATACCATTGTATATTCCCCTTCAATTTGAGTAACAACTACATTTTGACCCTCAGAGAACTTTGTACTTTATAACCACTGTTCCTTTAATCCCATTGGCTTTCATTTTGTTAATAATCCATATAGTGCAATAAGACAAACATCCTTTAAAGTTTATTGACCTGAAATAGTAACGGAGGTGATAGTGGGTGCCTTGGTGGTTATTTTCCAAACGTCGCTGGATTCCGGGGAAGTGCCAGAAGATTGGAAAGCGGCTAATGTTACGCCGTTGTTTAAGAAGGGTGCCAGGCAAAAGGCAGGGAATTATAGGCCGGTTAGTTTAACGTCTGTTGTAGGTAAAATGTTAGAATCCGTCATCAAGGAGGAAATAGCGAGGCATCTTGAGGGGAATTGCTTGATAGAGCAGACGCAGCACAATTTCGTTAAGGGGAAGTTGTGTCTGACAAATTTATTGGAGTTCTATGAGGATGTGTCTAGGGCAGTGGATAGAGGAGAGCCGGTGGATGTGGTCTTTCTTGATTTTCAGAAGGCGTTTGACAAGGTACCTCACACGAGGTTATTGCAGAAGGTAAGGGGGCATGGAGTTGGGGGTAGGGTGTTAGCGTGGATAGAGGATTGGTTGTCAAATAGGAGGCAGAGAGTGGGGGTCAATGGGTGCTATTCGGATTGGCGGTTGGTGACTAGTGGAGTGCCCCAGGGGTCGGTGCTGGGCCTCAGCTATTTACCATTTATATAGATGATCTGGAGGAGGGAACCGAGTGTATGGTGTCGAAATTTGCTGATGACATCAAGATTGGTGGAACGGCAACTTGCGCGGACGGTGTGGAGAGTCTGCAGAAGGATCTAGATAGGCTGGGCGAATGGGCCAGGAAATGGCAAATGGAATTTAATGTTGGCAAGTGCGAGGTGGTCCACTTTGGTAGGAATAATGGTAGGAAGGACTACTACTTAGGTGGCAAAAAACTGCAGCAGGCGACGGTGCAGAGGGACCTCGGGGTCCTTGTGCATGAGTCGCAAAAACCCAGCTTGCAGGTGCAGCAGGTGGTCAGGAAGGTGAATGGGATGCTGGCCTTCGTAGCGAGGGGGATTGAATGTAAAAGTAGGGAGGTCTTGCTGCGGCTGTATAGGGCATTGGTGAGGCCGCAGCTGGAGTACTGTGTGCAGTTTTGGTCGCCGCACTTACGCGAGGATATTTTGGCCTTGGAGTGCAGAGGAGGTTTACTAGGCTGATACCGGAGTTGAGGGGGTTGAGCTATGAGGAGAGGCTGAATAAACTAGGCGTCTACTTGTTAGAGTTTAGAAGAATGAGGGGAGAACTCATTGAGATGTATAAGATGATGAATGGGATGGATAGGATAGAGGTGGAGAGACTCTTCCCGCTCAGAAAGGACAGTAGGACTAGGGGGCACAGCCTCAAGATAAAGGGGGGGCGGTTTAGAACGGAGTTGGGGAGGAACTTCTTCACTCAAAGGGTGGTGAATCTCTGGAATTCTCTGCCCGTTGAGGTGGTGGAGGCTGCCTCGCTAAATATTTTTAAGACGCGGGTTGATGGGTTTTTGAAGCGAGGGGATTAAGGGTTATGGGGAGAGGGCGGGAATGTGGAACTGAGACACGACAGATCAGCCATGATCTTAATGAATGGCGGGGCAGGCTCGAAGGGCTAGATGGCCTACTCCTGCTCCGATTTCTTAGGTTCTTATTGCATATCTCCAGTACTTTTTGTTTTTATTTCAGATTTCCAGCATCTGCAGTATTTTGCTTTTCTATTTTGTAGCACTTTGCCAAATGCCTTTTGAAGATTCAGAGACATCAACTGTACTACCTTCATCAACCTGTTACTCCAAGAACATGTTTGACTTATCAATCACAATATCTGACAGAACATTTTATCAAGGTCCTATTCCCATAACCCCAGGTATTCTGCTAACCTATATATCTTTGGACATTAAGGGGCAATTTACCTGGCCAATCCACCTAACCTGCACATCTTTGGGAGGAAACCCCCACAGACATGGAGAGAGCTTGCAAACTCCGCACAGTCACCCAAGGCCAGAATTGAACCTGGGTCCTGGTGCTAGAAGGCAACAGTGCTAAAAAATGTGCCACCTTCTCTGGCATTTAGTGCTGAAAATCTATTTTGTCTGTACCATGCTCGAGTGATTCCTGCTGTGCCAGCTTCTTTCTACCATGCCAAATGGCCACTCACTTCCTAACCTCCTGAGCGCTCTGCAACTATTGGGCGACCATCTCCTGAAAAACGAGCACCAGGAAAACTCAGCCTACCTGCAGTGTGACCTGCAGTGACTCCAGCACTCCTCAAGCTCAAAAAAAGCCATGAGAATGAAAATGTTCATGTAGGGAGTGGTCAATGTTCTGCCTGAGACTGTGGTGGGGGGGGTCTTTCGGGTCGTTCTTTCGGGCCGAACCAAGCAAACAAACTTAAATTACATTCGGACAAAGAAAAAGGGGGCAGCTCCCCAAAAGGATGGGGCTCCCCAAAAGGAGGGGGAATGGCCCGAACAGAAACAAAAAGTACAAAGGAAACTTAAGACGAGTCAAATCAAAATGTGATTGTCGGTGTCTATAATGCACCTCAGCCCCTGCGGTGCCCAACGGGCACAGAAGGCATTGACTGTGCCTGCGGACACTGCGTGCTCCCTCTCCAGGGACACCTGGCCGCAAACGTAGCCACGGTAGAGGGGAGGCAGGTTCATTCCAGCCAAGGAATGAGATACAGGGTTTTAGAGAGAAGGCAGGAAAACAATATTAAATGAATTGCTCTTCGGAGATTTGATACAGAAGCGACAGGCCAAATGGCCTACTTTTGCAGTGCAACAAAATTGTGGCTCTACGAAGGTTTGATTAAAGCTAAATGTTTGGTTGCCAGAAACCTGTATCCATCTGTTAACAGAGTCAGGTGTAACATTCCAACTTTCAAAAGTTTATTTATAGCATATATCAGTTATGACATTTGAAAGGTCTGGAATGCAGTTATTCCAGTGTTTCCACTAGTTACCCGCAGACAGATTTAAGCTATTAAGAATGTCTTTAATGGAAACACCTTTCTTAGATGCCAAGTTGTGAGCAATCCATTCAGCCAACATCAGCCCTGGTGACATCTTTTCTTGTCTTGCTCTTTGCTGCCCTCTTTAGTTGTTTTTGGGAAATTCACTTTTAAAAACAGATGCAAGTCCAAGATCACACTATGCTACATCAAGCTATTGGCTATGAAACCACTTGTAACCCACTAATTATTCCTACCATTGTTTCTTTTTTGTCAGCCCTATCTAGGGGCTTCTCCTACCTGATGATGCCAATTCTGATTAATGGTCGCATCCAAAACCTGAATCGACCATTTCAAATGCTGGAGCAACGTAGAGTTCATTGTCTTCAACATGAACCTTCGTTACTCTAGCAAACGGGTATAGAAAATTGTTCAATACACTATATAGAAGCACAATCCCTCTGGAATTAAGACGCTGTGAGCTGCACATTAAATAAATGAGCTAAAAAGCTCAACGTCATGAACAGCAATGCTTTATCAATGCCAATGAATTCCGACCTTTGGGTCATTCCCTTCATTTAATCGCTATGATGAACGCTACTCCACTGGTGTTAAATGAAAGACTACATCTAGCATTATTGCACAGCCAGGCACAGCTTAGTAACACCAAAGCAAAAGTTGTGGGTGAGCAGAAACTGACTAAATGTGCCCTGGATCTCTGGGTACTTTACATAGAACATTACAGCACAGTACAGGCCCTTCGGCCCTCGATGTTGTGCCGACCTGTGAAACCAATCTAATGACCCTCTAACCTGGTACTATGAGGAACCAGACTGCGGCAACTGTTTTCCCCTTCCCAATCTCTACTTTTCCTTCTAGGTGCACAAACAAGAAGAATGGTTTGCTTTTAGAAAGGGCTTGAGGGTGCCTCTAAACTGTGTGGATTTATACAACAGCTTTAATGTAATGAAACATCCGAAGATGCTTTCAGGGAACAAAATGGGACACCAAGTCTAAGACGTTATGAGGTGACTGGTGCACAGTGACTGCTGCACCACAGGCAAATGTAGGATAAATGTGAGGACGTGATACTGGCGAGAGTGAAACACTTGCTCTGTAATGGCAAACTGAACAAACACGAACTTAAAAGAATGGTAGATGTGAAACTCGAGTCCAGTAACACGGACGTTATTTATGGCTCACTCTGCTGTTATCACCACCCAGACACACAGGGAGATAAATTACCCTGTTTAAGAATGCCTGAACCAAGTATTCCAAATATTACCACCCACTCTGAGGAATATTCTCCCAATGCCGGGCCCGGAGTGGGGGCTAGGAGTCCTAAAGAGAGGGGAGCGAGAGCCGGCCACGACCACTCATCCCCTCCAGCAGGTCCGAACCTCCTCTCCCGGTCTGGGGCTCCAAAAGGCTCGCGCTGTGTCCGGGTGGGAAGATTTAGAGCCGGACACCATTACCACTGGCTGGGTGCACCAACCTCACCCGTCCCCACAACACCGCTTTCCAACATTACTTCCCAGTAAATAAAACTCCCCCAATTTAATTATAGCATCCAGTCTATCGGATTGAAACGGGGGAATAGTTATATCCGCGGCTCTCCCTCACGGCCACAGGTTTATACGCTCCGCTGTATCAGACAGCAAAACAAAACTGCGGGTGGGGAGCGACGCAGGCGCAGTCGGTGTTTCCGGGAGAGGGGGCGGGGCCTGTGGCAGAGGGCGGAGCCTGTCCCGGGGTGGGAGGGGCCAGGGCGCCCGTTGCCATTTCCGTTCTTACGCCGAAAATTAGCGCGAGCGGAACGGAGCGGGCACGCCGGGCCGCGAGCCGGCGGCTGGAGTACGGAGAGCCCGGCCGAGCTGCGGCTCGGTGTGGGGCTACCCGCCAGCCGCTGCCACTCTCCCGGAGGCCGTCGCCCGTCCGGGAATTTCCTGATGTTACGCCGCTGTTGCACCCTGGGAAACTTCCTGGGCTCACGTGACCCTGGGCGGAAGTGAGGTAATTGGGAGGTCCTGAGGGCTCCCCTCCTCCCAAACTTTGCTGCTGTCTGGCTCCACCAGGGGCACATTGCCCAGGCCAGCTCAGCACAGGCATTGCTCACTGAGACTCTGCCCTGAGCACTCCTCCTGCTGCTGTTGTCTCACACACCACTCCCCTCCCACCTTCCACATCCTCACATTGTGCAACCCACCCCCACCATAACCCCATCCCAGCCAACAACTGGGAGGGAAAGGTATGGCATTCCCCATGGGCATACCCCTCTATACCATCATTGTAGAAGATGAAGAGGAGGAGGAGCAGCAGCGCATGGAGGCGAAGAGAATAAGGCAGCATGGCAAAAGACATCACCCGACCAGGTACTACCCTCCCCAGCGTATCTACAGACAGCGCAGGTCCTTTGAAGACCTTTCGGAGGATCTCTGTGTTCGAAGGGTGCGATTGTCCAAGGGTGCCATTGCACATCTGTGTGAGCTCCTCCGTGAAGATCTTCAGCCGCACTCCACTGCCAGGACGGCCTTGTCTGTCGAAATGAAAGTGACCACTGCTCTGAATTTCTTCGGCACAGGA
Organism: Carcharhinus amblyrhynchos; assembly: GCF_965287045.1. Classification (NCBI taxonomy): domain Eukaryota; kingdom Metazoa; phylum Chordata; class Chondrichthyes; order Carcharhiniformes; family Carcharhinidae; genus Carcharhinus; species Carcharhinus amblyrhynchos. Next base: position 50,492,987 of record NC_137327.1, read on the forward strand.
TCCTTTCAAGGTGCCACAGGGAACATGTGCAATATCAGCCAAGGGGCGGTGAGGGCTGCCATTCAGCAGGTCACAGATGTGCTCTTCAACAGAGCTCCAGGATTCATCAACTTTGGTATCACACTTAGGCAGCAGAGAGAACGAGCAAAGGAGTTCTGTTACATCGCGGGTTTTCCCAAGGTTCAGGGTGCCATTGGTGGCACCCACGTGGCCCTGAAGGCACCAGCTGAACAACCACTTATTTTCGTGAACAGGAAGGGGTTCCACTCGCTGAACGTTCAGATTGTCTGCGATGCCCACCAGAAAATCCTGTATGTAAATGCCAAGCATGCGGGCAGCTGTCACGATGCTGTCATTGTACAGCACTCAACACTCCCAGACCTCTTCCACGAGGATAATCATGTCCAAGGTTGGCTGCTCGGAGACCAGGCCTATGCATTGCAAACGTGGCTCATGCCTCCACTGAGCCAACCAAAAACGCAAGCGGAAGCCGCGTACAACAAAGCTCAGGCAGCAACACGAGCCGTGGTGGAAAGGACCATAAGACTGTTAAAAAGCAGGTTTCGCTGCCTGGATAGATCCAGTGGAGCTCTGCAGTACACCCCCCAAAGGGTGGCGAGGATCGTCATCGCATGCTGTGTACTGCACAATTTTGCCCTGCAGGAAGGCCACGTGTTCAATATAGATGATGAGGAACCACTGCTGCCCGAGGAAAGAGAGTTGCAGGCCCCAGCGTTTGAGGAGGATGAACAGTTGGACGATTCGTCCCTGATTGCCGCAAGGGCCATCCAACGTCAGATTGTGCAGGAGGAGTTCAACCATTGATGATGTAGCATTTCACTCCTTCTGTGCCAAATACCAAGTGATCTTCCTTGAAACCACTACCAACCTTAGTACATGACTGCTGAGCAGCCCTCGATGCCCACACAGCACTGTGACAATATTTCTCAGTGGAGTATAAATGTTCACACCAGCTGAATGTTCCTGTCCCGGAATGACTTTAATTTTCATGAGTAACCAAGAACAAAATCAGTGCAGAATGTACAGTAATAAAAACAGGTTTTACAGTTGAAGCAAACAAACGTCATACTCCTTATTTACATCCTGAATCATCTTGGCCATGAGATGTCACTTCCGATCTCATTCATTGGTTACTACTTCTGTGCACCACCTGAGGGCCAGGCTGGCAGGCGATGGGTGGCACCACATGCTGTACAGGAGGACTGAGGTGGATCTCTGCCCATGGTGGCTGGGTCTCAATGAGGAGCTGCTGCTGGCTGTTTCTCTGGAGGGAGCTCCTAGACAGCCTGGTCTTGCCTGCCAACATCTGCAGGCATCGAGCTGTGAGGAGGACTGGCACATGGCACTGCCCTGAGAGATGGCAATACCAGGCAGGCGGATTTCAATCATCTAAGGAGCTTAAGCTGCCCACCGCACTCTCAGAACACAATTAGGCCAGAACTTGTACCATCTCATATGTAGGTGATTTACCCAGCAATTTTGGCACCCTGTACTAGTGAACAGGATAACTTGCTATTGTAGCAGACATAGAGAATTTCAGTGTTGATAGCATTGATTTAGGTAATAGGGTAGTTTGTAAACTGCTCTTTCAACAAAATTAGTAAATGTAGGCTTAGTGCTTATACAATGAAAGCAAACATTTTATAAACTCATAATGCTAACTGTTTTGCAAATGTAACAGAAGCTCCCTCATCTTTCAAAAGGAGTGCTCTGTGTTAAATCTCAAATTGGCTTAAGGATGCACTGGTGTTTGCAGTGAATGTTTCTTCTGCTATTTGACTTTGTGCATTAAATAACTTGAAATTGCTAATGGGCAGAACAGAAAAACACTGTTCACAGTAACCACTAATTTTAACTTATTTTTGATGACTGCATGTTCTACTGTTCATGTAAAATAGAATACTTCAGTGTTATTGAACTGATAGATCAAAAAGGTCTTCAAGAAAAATTCTCCAGGGTTGCACGGTGGCACGGAAGCTCCTATCTGAGCACATGTTTGCAAATACAGTTGAATTTGCAGCCAGTATCCCAAATGTGTGTGGCCCTGTGGGTGCCTGGTGGAGTGAGAAATTTCTGAATCTACTTTGGTGCATCATGAATCTTGACTCGAGGGTAGCGTGCTCATTCATGCGTCAGAAGTCATGGTTCATGACACACTCCTGAGATTTTAAGAATATAACCCAGGCTGACACTTCAGGACAAAATGAGACAGTGGTGCACTGGTGGAGGTCTGTCTTTCAGATGAGATATCAAAGCTCAGCCCAGTCAGTTTGCTCAGTGCACACAAAATGTACAATGGCATTATTTGAAGAAAAGCTGGAGAGTTGTCTTAGCCAACATTCATCCCTCAGCCAAAACCCATTAAAACTGATTATCTGCCTTTATCTCATTTACTGTTTTCTTTGTATAAAATGGCTATGTTAACCTACATTGCAACAATGACTAAGCTTCAAATGCACCATACCCCATTGGTAGTAGGTTGTTCAGAAAGTCCTGATGGTGTAAATGGTGCTACATTATTACAAGTCCTTTTGCACATACTGGCATCAGAATGGATTCCTATGATGACCATTTTGTGAACCCATGCGACAGTATTACAGCACAAGCTGTTCCATATTTCTCTGTTTTTTTTCCTGACAGGAACGTGTTTGGAGTCATTCTAATGAAATGTACATTTCCAACAGCCTGAACAAACAAGAGGAGTATTACAGAATACATCAAGAAATGAGTAGGGATAACTTAATGCATTTACAAAAATTGTTGGAAGTGCATGTCAGGTCCTGAAAGAGAAATCCAAGTGAACTCTTTAAGAGGCTTATGACTTGATTTGCATTTCTGCCATTTTTAGTTTTTTATTTATTATGTTTGTTTTACACAGTATATTAATTTCTGCACCTTAACATTCAATGTTTTATAACATTTATAAATCAGTGCGGCTTGAACTTCACAGAATTGATCAAAAATCAAAGAAGTGTTATGGGGCAGAAGGAGACCATTCAGCCCATTGTGATTGCACTGGCTCTGCGATGAGCATTTGTGACAATCTCCTGCCTTTTCCCTATACCCCTGCATGCAAATAATCATTTAATACCCTTTTCAATGCCTTGACTGAACTTGCCTTCGCCACACTTTGCTAAACATCTGCTGATTTATTTGAATTACTGAACTGTTCTGATAAGAACTAGGAACAGGAGTAGGGCTTGAGTCTGCTTCAGCGTTCAGGATGATTATAGTTAATCTTTGCCTCAGCTCTACCTCATCCATCCTAACTCATCATATCCTGTAATTCCCTTAGAATCCAAAAATTTATTGATGTCAGCCTTGAATATACTCAATAGATGAACATTCATAGCTATCTGGAGGAGTGAATCTCAAACGTTCACGACTCTCCGAGTAAAGACATGACTGTCTCCTTACTCAGAGATTATGTCTCCTCGTTCTAAGTTTTCCATCCAGGGGAAATGGCATCTCAGCATTTACACTATCGAGCCTTCTCAGAACCTTACATGTTTGAATGAGACCATCTCTCATTCTTCTCTGCACTAGAGAATACAGGCACATTCCACTGAAACTCTAATAAATCTTTGTTTCACCCCTTCTAAGTCAAAAATTCCTTCCTTAAATATGGGGACCAAATTGTACACACTATCCCACGCATGGCCTCATTAGAAACCCTGTACAACTGCAGCCGGAATTCCCACTTCACTACTCTGAACCCCTTGCAATAAAGACCAGTTATCATTTACTTTGTCAATTAGTTGCTGTCCCTATGTGTTACCTTTTCTGTGTTTCATGTACAAGGGCATCAGAATCCCTCTAAATACTGACATTTAATGGTATGTCATCATTTAAAAAATATTCTTTTATTACTAAGTAAATAATTTCACATTTATCCATATCATGCTCCATCAACCACCATGTTGCCTCCTCACTTAACCTATAAATATCCCTTCATAGACTCTGTCCTCCTCACATTACTGTCCTAACCAACTTTGTATTGTCAGCAAACTTGAGTACATTACACTCCATCCTTTTGTCTAAGCTGTCAGTGTAGATTCTAAACAGATAAGACATCAGCACTGATCCTTGCAGTACCCAGTAGTTCTCTCTTGTAAAATCATGTTGACCTTGATCATATTGTGATTCTCTAAGTGCAAGACTTTTTTAATAATACATTCAAGTATTTTCCCGATGGCTGATGTCAGGCTAACTGGTCTGTGGTTACCTGTTTTCTGTCTCCCTCTTTTCTCGAATAGCAGCGTGACATATGCTAACCTGTGACCGACTGGGACCATTCTAGAATTTCGGGAATTTTGGAAAGTCATAACCAGTGCATCCATTATCTCCTCAGCTACCTCTTAGAACCCTAGATATCAATTATTAGGTTCTGAGGATATGTTGGATTTTAATCCCTTATGTTTCTTCAATATTTTGTCTCTGCTAATATCATTAGTTTTAAGTTCTCACTTGTATTAGGCCCTTGGTTCTCCTCTATTTTTAATCTGTAATTTATGCTTTTTACAATGGTGACAGACACTTATTTGTTTAATGTTTCTCTTGATTCCTCATTACACATGATAAATATCTCTTACTTTTGCCTCTAAGGGACCACCATTTACTTTAACTACTTTGTTCCTTTTTATAGACATGTAACAGCTCTTGCAATCTATTTTTTGTATTCCTGGCTAGTTTATTCTCATTCTAGGTTTTCTCTTTTTTTAATCAACTTTTTGACAGTTGTTTGCTGGTTTCTAAAACACCCCCAATCAGCTTACTATTATTCTCTGCAATATTAAAAGTTTTCAGCCCTTATGCTTATCTAATATTATTCTTAGTTTTCTTAGAAGCCAAGGATGATCCTAATAGAATGTACAAAAGGAACAACACCAAAACAAAGAAAATTACAGCACAGGAACAGGCTCTTCGGCCCTCCAAACTTGCACTGACCATACTGCCCAACTTATCTAAAACTCTTTTGGGGACTATATCCCTTTATTCTCATTCATGTGCTTGTCAAGACGCCCCTTAAAAGTCACTACCGTATCTGCTTCCAGTACCCCCCCCGGCAACGAGTTCCAGGCACCCACCACGCTGTGTAAAAAAAACTGCCTCGTACTTCTCTTTTAAACCTTGCCCCTCGCATCTTAAACTCATGTCCCCTAGTAATTGACTCTCCCACCTTGGAAAAAAACCGACTATCCACTCTATCCATGCCTCTCATAATCTTGTAGCCTTCTATTGGGTCGCTCTTCAACCTCTGTCACTCCACAAACAAAGTTTCTCCAACCTCCTCAAAGCTAATGCCCTCCATACCAGGCAACATCCTGGTACATCTTTTCTGTACCCTCTCCAAAGCGTCCACATCCTGGTAATGTGGCGATCAGAATTGAACACTATATTCCAAGTGCGGCCTAACTAAGGTTCTATAAAGCTGCAACATGACTTGCCAATTTTTAAACTCAATACCCCGGACGATAAAGGCAAGTGTTCCGTATGCCTTCTGCACTACCTTCTCCACATGCATTGCCACTTTCAGTGACTTGTACACCTTAGATCCCTTTGCCTATCAATACTCTTAAGGGTTCTGCCATTTAGTGTATATTTCCTACCTGCGTTAGATCTTCCAAATGCACTACCTCACATTTGTCCAGACTCCATCTGCCATCTCTCTGCCCAAGCCTCCAACTGATCTATATCCTGTCGTCTCTTCTGATGGTCCTCATTGATATTAGCAAATCCACCAATCCTTGTGTCGTCTGCAAATTTATTAATCAATCCAGTTACATTTTCCTCCAAATCATTTATATATATTACAAACAGTCGGGGTATTAATTCGGGGATTTTTGTTTTGAATTATTTTGCTCTGTTTATTCATTTTTTTTCCCATTTTCAGCAACTTTTAACTTGTTCTTCTCTCATATCTATGTAATTGACTTTGATTAAGTTAAGATTCTTGTTTAGAACTGGAGTATGTCATTTTCAGACTCAAGATGGAATTCTAATCACCTTTTCCCTAGTGATGTTTTGTTGAGGTTGCCAATTAAACCTGCTGCATTGGACAATACTCAATAAATAGCTTTATCCTGACTTGGTTCAACAATGTATTGTCCGAGGAAACTGTTGAAAAAACAATCCACAAACTCATCTTCCAGACCACATTTGTCCATTTGATTAGTCCAGTTCAGATGGAATTAAAGTTGTCCACTGCATTGCCTCTGTTACAAACTCCAATTATTTCTTGAATAATGTCCACACAACATTATAGTTACTATTAGGGAGCTTATAAATCACCAGTGTTTTCTGACCCTTATTATTCCTAATCACAATACTGACTCTACTTCCTGATCTGAGCCAATATCCTTTCTCAATACAAACAAAATGCAGATTACAAACAGAGTGATTTGATTAGAGTTTGATGGCGAGGAGGTTATTTTTTTCCTACTTTTTTTCTTTGTTACAGCAGAAAGAGCTGTTTTTGGTGACTGGTAAGTCAATGAGGAATTAAACATATGACACTTAATTGCAAGTAGTATTAGCATTTGATGAGCAGAATAAATTATAGTACACATAGCAATTATTCTAAATGAAGTAAGCAAATCACTAAATCAACTAAATAACCTAAGTAACTGGCAGGACTGATGTGTTGCAGCTGTTGAATGTGGGTATTCCTGGATGCCAATTCTGTATAGACGTGTGCAGAAAGTGTAAGCAGGTAAATGAATTTCAGATCAGGGTTACTGATCTGTGAGCCGAAATACAGACATCAGAGAGGGGGAGAAATACCTGGACTCTTTTTACTAGAAGACAGTCAGATCTCTTAGAATATGGTGGATTATTATGGTCAGTGGTGAGGGGCAAGAGGGCGTGGCCATTAATGAAGCAGGCAAAGGGACTGAGCAGAAAGTAGTGCAGGAGTCTCAAACATTACAATTGTCAAAGAAGTTTGAGGAGCTCGCAACCTAAGTGGATGAAAGTGAGGGTGGAGGATCAGAGTGACCATGGCACCAAAGTACAGGAAACAATTTAAGCGGGGGAGCAAACAGGAATGTAAAGGTAGCAGGGGATAGCATAATTAGGGGGATTGACACTTCTCTACAGCCAGGAATGAGAATCCAGAAGGCTATGTTGCCTGCCTACTGCCAGGGTTCAGGATATCTGTTCATGGCTGGAGAGGAAATTGCAGTGCGAGAAGGAGGATCCACATAGGTACCAACATCATAGGCAAAACTAGGTAAGAGATTCTGCATAGATAGTATGAGGAGCTAGGTACTAAATAAAGAGAATCTCAAAGGAAATAATCTATGGATTAAAACTGTCCCATGTACATATTTGCATAGGGTACATAAAATTAGATGAATACAAGCAAATGACTGTAGACACTGGAATCTGAAACCAAAAGAGAAAGTGTTGGAAAATCTCAGCTGGTCTGACAACATCTGTAAGGAGAGAAAAGAGCTGATGTTTCATGTGGAGGCTTTAGAGAGAGTTCAGAGGAGGTTTACTGGGATGTTGCCTGGTATGGAGGGTCTTAGCTATGAGAAGAGATTGGGTAAACTGGGGTTGTTCTCCCTGGAAAGATGGAGAATGAGGGGAGACCTAATAGAGGTGTATAAAATTATGAAGGGTATAGATAGGGTGAACAGTAGGAAGCTTTTTCCCAGGTTGGAGGTGACGATCATGAGGAATCATGGGTTCAAGGTGAGAGGGGTGAGGTATAACTCAGATGTCAGAGGGACGTTTTTTACACAGACGGTGGTGGGGGCCTGGAATGCATTGCCAAGTAGGGTGGTGGAGGCAGACATGCTGGAGTTGTTCAAGACTTACCTGGATAGTCACATGAGCAGACTGGAAATGGAGGGATACAAATGAATATTCTAGTTAAAGATCAAGAGCCTCATGACATTCCTGGGAATTAATAGATTCCTATCAGTCATCCAACAAATTTCAGGGCTCACCTTGTCACTTACGTTGGAGCTATTGGGGATCTTCCATCACTGTCTGTATAGCCTGTTGTATGTCTATTTATGTTTATTGATGTCTCCTTTTACATCCACAGGCAATTTGGTCCATCTTGTTGGCCTACAAGGTGCATACACGCAGTGGGTTGTGTGAGGGTTGCTCTTGGATGTTGCTTCGAGAGTTGCCTAGTGCTTCACGTCCGTTAGTGTATGCTTACTCTGGACCAATTGACGGGCAACACGTCAGCTTAGTCACTACCACTGTCTGCTGTACAGTTGCAGGGACCTGGGTCAGATCTCCGGCTTGGATCAATGTCTGTGGGAGTTTGCACATTCTCCCCGTGCTTGTGTGGGTTTTGACTGGGTGCTCGAGTTTCCTCCCACATCCCAAAAACGTGCTTTTTAGGCTGATTGGCATCAATAAATTGTCCCTAAATTGGATCTCCCTTAATCTGGCCTACATACAATTCCCTAAATTTCCACCCCCTTTATTGTGGAGTTCCACTAGAGGTAGACAAAAACATCGACGAGCGATGTAAGACTTGATTAAGGCACTCATTGAGTGTGTTAAAATGGGCGGCACAGGCTTGTAGGGCCGAAGGGCCTGTTTCCTGTGCTGTGCTGTTCTTTGATCTTTGTTCAGGCAACACTTTGTCAAAGCTAAAAGGCGTTGAAAGTGGGAGATATTTATGCTGTAGGGTGAGGGAATGAAAAATTAGATGAAAAATTAGCTCAAAGACTGGTGTGGGAGAAGTGGTTCTAGTTCATGAGGTCTGGCACCAGTACTGGGAAAGTTTGCACTTGAACTGTGTTCTAGTAAACTGTGTGAACAGGGAAATACAGAGGTTTTTAAACTAAATAGTGGGGCCAAGGATCAAATTTGGAAAGATGGGTAAATCAAAGAGTAAACGCATGGTAACGGAAAAAGATATTAATATGGAAAATTATATAAACAGACAAGAATAAATCAGCAGAAAAGGCTAGCAGTTACAAAAATAATGAAAGAGCAAAACTGAAGACTCTGTATCTGACTGTCCATAGCATTCAAAGAAAAACGGATGAACTGATAGTACAAATAGAAATAAAAATTACCTTATAGCCATTACAGAGTCATGGCTGCAGGATGACATAGAATGGGAGCTGAATATTGAAGGGTACACGGCTTTTAGGAAGGACAGGAAGTTAGAAAATGGTGGGGGGGGGGGGGGGGGGGTGCTGGCTCTGTTAATTAATGATGTTTTTAACACAATGAAGCGGGATGAATTAAGTTCAGGAAACTAGGATGTAGGATCACTTTGTGCAGAGAACAGAAATGATAAAGGCAAGAAGTCACTTATGAAAGTGGTGTATAGGAATCCAAATAGTAACCATATAGTAGGCTAGGTATCAAGGAAGAAATTCTAGGTGTTTGTCCGAAAGGCATGATGACAATCATGGGGGATTTTAATCTGCATCTAGACTGAAAACATCATATGGGCAAAGATAGCCCACATGAAGAATTCATAGAATGTTTTCAGATAGTTTCTTAGAACAGCACATTTTGATGTCAATCAGAGAGCAGACTATACCCTACCTAGTATTGTGCAACAAAGCACCCCTAGATAACAGCAACTATAATATTATTGAATTTTACGTTCAATTTGACAGAAATATGAGTCCAAGATTAGTATTTTAGACTTAAAGAAGAGCAATTACAAGGGCATGAAAGCAGAACTAGCTAAACTAAACTGGTAAATTAGGTTAAGGGATAGGTCAATAGAAATGCATTAGCAGACGTTTAGGGGGATATTTCAAAATACACAAAATAGATACAGTCCAATGAGAAAGAAACATTTCAAACGGAGGATTCACTATCCATAGTTAACTAAAAATGTTAAAGATAGTATCAAACATAAAGAAAAAGCATATAATTGTGCAAAGATGGGTAACAGGTTAGAAGATTGCATAGAATATAAAATCAGCAGCAAGTGATGAGAAGATTGATATAGAGGGGAAAAATACAGTATTAGAAAAAGCTAGAAATATAAAGACAGAGCTTCTCTAGATATTAAACAAAAGAGTTAACAAACTTAGGGAATTAAAAATGGAAAATAAGGAGATGGCTGATGAAATACTGCATCGGTTTTTACTATGCAGGATACAAGTAATATCCCAGAAATAGCTGCAAATCAAGAAATGGAAGGGAGGGAGAAACTTGAAAAAGTTACAATCACCAAGAAAGTAGTTTAAGCAAATAGCTGGAGTTGCGGACTGACAAATTCCTGATTCCAGCTGGACTTCATTCCGGATTCTCAGAAGAAGTGGCTAATGAGATAGTTAATGTATTGGTTTCAGTGTTCCAAAATTCCCTAGATTCAGGGAAGGTTCCATTAGATTGGAAAATAGGGAATGTAACTCCCTTACTCAAAAAGGGAGACAGAAAGCAAGAAACTATAGGCCAATTAGCTTAACAACTATCCTAAGGAAGATGTTGGAAGCTATTAAAAAGTACATTATAGCAGAGAACTTAGAAAGAGTCAACATGGTTTTGTAAAAGGAAAATCACATTTAACCCTTTTATTGGAGTGTTTTGAAGAAGTAACGTGCTATGGAACCGGTGGATATACTATTCTTAGATTTCTAGAGACCATTTGATAAGGTGTCACATCAAAAATTATTGCAGAAAATGAAAGCTCGTGTAGAAGTATGCATACTTTTTTTCTGGTTGGCAGGATGGGAAAGGTGTGCCACAGAGATCAGTGATAGGGCCTCAACTTTTTACAATTTATATAAATGACTGATGAAGATACTGAAGGTGTGGTTGCTAAGTTTGTGGATGACACACAGATAAGTAGGAAAGTAAGTTGTGAAGAGGACATGAAGCTTCAAAGAAACCTGGGTAGGTAGATGAGCAAAGATCTAGCAAATGGAATATAATGTGGAAAAATATGAAATTGTCCATTTTGACAGGAAAAATGAGAAAGGAAGCATATTGTCTAAATTATGAGAGATTGCAGGGCTCTGAGATGCAGAGAGATCTGGATGTCCTAGAACAAAAATCACAAAAGATTAGTATGCAGGTACAGCAAGTAATGAAGAAAGCTAATGGAGTATTTTTGTTTATTGCAAGGAAATTATTGTTATGAGGATACCCCTTTCCCCGGGAACTGTGCGCTTTTTCCTAATTGGCTGAGGTCGATGTGCTTCCATGCAATAGGCCCCAGGTGGGCCACATGACCCATGAACAATCATCTCTTAAAGGGGCTATGTTATCATACATGTATTATGTACTGTTATATCCAGAGCTGCTCCTCCTTTTCCAACCTTTTTTTGGAATGTCGTGCACTTTGGAATATTTATTTTCCAACCGTAGTCACCTTTGAACCTGTTTCTGTAATGGCAATCAGATCTAAACTTATTTTTCTCTATTTGTGCAACTTGGCAGTTAATCTATCTCATTCAAAATGCTTCATTCATTTTGATAAGGAGCCTTTTTAAAACTAATATTATTTGCAAGGTTGTTATTCAGTGATGCACTAGTACCATTAAACTCACTGTCCCACTCTGTACAAAACAAGCAAAATATACAAAATTTATATTGTTATGCTGTCTGACTGCCTTGACTTCACCTGATTCCTCTCCATTCTCTTTCAATGTAAAACCCATTCTCAGCCCCAGTTATTCAATTTACCAGGACAGTGATTCCAGCCTGATTTAATTGGAGCCCATCCCAATGGAACAGCTACTTCTTTCATAAGCACTGATGCCAGTGATCCATGAATTTTCTAGTCTGCATCGCTTTATGCCAAGAAAACTATTCACTTAGTATCATACCTATTAATCTAATTTCTACATCGACTTTCAGGGATCCAAGAGTGGGATGGGATGGGGTTGTCTTGGGGTGAGGTGGATGGCATTGGAGGTGTGGATAAATAATGGAATTGGTTACGTGTGGTAAATTGGCAGGACAATCATTTGACACAACCTATTATTCAAAAGCTATTTAGGCGAAAAAATGGAGGTTCATTGCATTTGAATGAAAAGTTTTATAAAGTTATCAGGTCAATTAAATGAATACCAGTGTTGATTGACAAAGAAGATGATAATCTGTACTCTCCAGAGTTCCCACACAGTCTAACTCCAATGGGTATGCCACCACACAAACACAAAGTCAAGGAAGGAGCAGTTAAAATGTTGCTTTGAAACTTGAGTCCAAAACGACTTTCTTCTGAAATAAGATGGTAACAACCTTTTTGATGATAAGTGCTGAAATTACAACAGGTGGATTTCAAGGAAATAAATTGTTAATTCCTCAAATAACATTGAGCCCTCAGATATGAAACTGCCTTTTCCACTCAGGAGGCAGCAATTCACAATTAGACTTTCATTAAAAAGTCACAAGGCTAGACTCTTGACAAAATATGTATTTACATGTTTCAGAAATATTTTTATGTATAGACGGTTTTATGTAGCTTTTATTTCCCAGAATGAGAAATCTTGATCCTGTTAAAGTCTTCAGTGAGAAATAGTTGGAAACCCTATATTTAAAGAAGCATTGTTGCAATAAAAATATCAGTTTGACCATAAATGTTTTGCGAGTTCTGCGAGTTTCCTCTTATGTTTTGATTAATACTCTGTCTGACAATGTAGCTACTGTCAGGGAGCTTGTAAATTACTCCCACTGTGTTTTATGATCCTTGTTATTTCTAATCCCTATCCTTACCAATTCTGTTTTGCACTCTTCCAAGACAAGTTTCTTCTTCATTACATACTTGAAATCATACTTTAGTATCAGAACTTGTCCATTATTGCCTGTTTTTTTTTAACATTTCCCTAGAATATGCCTAACCTGGGTCACTATGCAATCATGTCTCTGTGATGGCTATAAATCATACATGTTCATGTCAAATCGTCTCATTAATTTATCAATATTGTCACAATGCTTTAATCATTCAGATAGAGTATCTTTAATTTTATCATTTTCTCTGATTTGACCTTATTCACTGATACACTATTGCGATTAAATTTTTATGTTCCTTCCTGAAACAGTTTATCTTTATTCAGATCACTCTGATACTCTGCTCTGTGGTCTTGACTTTAGGCTTTAGATTTATACGTTTCCTCTCTATTGAACCCTCTGCATATCTCTTAGTTTAGTTCAAAGACCCATCTACAGCACTGGTATAGAGTTTTCCAAGACAATAGCTCCTAGCTATTTAATTTAATTGGACACATGCCAAAGTTTAATTGGACACATCCCAAAGGAACAACAACCTCTTTTCCCAAGACTGGGGTGTCAGTGCCATGAATTAAAACTCCTGCCGCCCACACCACTGTTTTGGCCACATACTCAACTTTCTAATCAGTTTGACCTTCCACTAATCTGTGCATGCCTCAGGTAGAAGTTCAGAATTTTAACTTTGGAAGTTCTGTGTATTAATTTGAAACTTGGATCTTCAAAGTCATTGAATCATAGAACAGACATGGCATGGAAAAAGGCCACTTGGTCCATCGTGTCTGTACTGGCTGAGAAATGACCACCCAGCCTGTTCTCACTTGCCAGTATTTGATCCATAACCCTGCAGGTTTTTGAGTCATTGAGGTTTACAGCATGAATGCAGGCCTTTTGGCCCAACTTGTCCGTGCTGCTCTTTTTTTTAACCACTAAGTTAGTCCCAGTTGCCTGCATTTGGCTCATATCCCTCTATGCCCATCTTATCCATGTAAATGTCTAAATGCTTTTTAAAAGACAAAATTGTACCCACCTGTACTACTGCCTTAGGCAGCTCATTCCAGACACTCACCACCCTCTGTGTAAAAAAATTGTCCCTTTGGACCCTTTTGTATCTCTTGCCTTTTACCTTAAATCTATGCCTTCTAGTTTTAGATTGTCCTACCTTTGGGAAAAGATGTTGACTATCTACTTTATCTATGCCCTTCATTATTTTATAGACCTTTATAAGATCACCCCTCAGCCTCCTACACTCCATGGAAAAATGTCCCAGTCTATCCAGCCTCTCCTAATAACTCAAACCATCAAATCTTGGTAGTATTCTAGTAAATCTTTTCTGCACTCTTTCTAGTTTAATAATATCCTTTCTATAATAGGGTGGCCATAACTGTACACAATATTCCAAGTGTGGCCTTACCAATGTTTTGTACAACTTCAACAAGGCATTATTCACTGGTGCATCATTGCGATTAAATTTTTATGTTCCTTCCTGAAACTGTTTATCTTTACTCAGATCACTGTGGTACTCTGCTCTGTGGTCTTGACTTTAGGCTTTACATTTATACATTTCCCCCCTGAGGAACCCTCTCCATATCTTTTAGTTTAGTTCAAAGACCCATCTGCAGCCCTGGTTATAGAGTTTGCCAAGACAATAGCTCCTAGCTGTTTAATTTAATTGGACACATGCCAAAGTTTAATTGGACAAAGGAGCAACAACCTCTTTTCCGAAGACTGGGGTGTCAGTGCCATAAATTAACACTCCTGCCACCCACACCACTCTTTTGGCCATATACTCAAGTTTCTAATCAGTTTGACCTTCCGCTAATTTGTGCATGCCTCAGGTAGAAGTTCAGAATTTTAACCTTGGAAATTCTGTGTATTCAATATTCTGACCAATGAAACCAAGCAAACTTCATCAATCTGCCCACCTGTGACTCCACTTTCAAGGAACTATGAACCTGTACCCCTAGATCTTTTTGATCTGTAACTCTCCCAATGCCCTATCATTGACTGAGTAAGTCCTGCTCTGGTCGGGGGTGGGACTGTATAACTGAGTAAGTAAGTAAGGGGATGGTGGAGGAGTACTCAAGGTGCATACCCAGATACATTGTAAATGAGTTGCTCAGAAGATCCTGATTCTAGATTCTGTGTGTGCCATTGGATCCCACACGGATCATAACAATTGGATTCACCCCCCGCCCCCATGCCAGTGTCTCCTCCAGCTGTGAGGAGGTGACTTTAGCCCTCCTGGTTCCATTTGCAGAGAACAGTATCTTTTTTTTTGGCTACACCGCCCCCTCCTATATTCCTTCTCTTGCTCCCCCATCGAATTATCTCCATTACTATGGTATCTTGGCATGTTTGTTCATCCTTCCCTGCAGACTGTACTCTTTGCCCAAACATCATGAACCTTTTACCTACACAAATTCAAAATACTGCAGATGCCAGAAATCTGAATTAAAAACACAAAATGCTAGAAATAATCAGCATCTGTGCAGACAAATGAAGTTAATGTTTCATGGCTTTCATCAGAGCCTTGTTGAATAAAGACAAAGGCCAGAGCTCCTCCACCACTGCGTCTGGGATCCCCTTATCTGTTTATTCAGTTATACAGTCCCACTCCTGACCACTAATCAGACTTCAGCTACTTCCTAACCTAAAGGATGCGACTCCTTCCTGGATCAAAGTGTTCACATAAGTGTCCACATAACTCGCTCTGATGCTTCACAATGTCTGCAGCTCAGACTCCAGCTCAAACACTCTAAGTGAAGTTCCTTCAGCTACAAACACTAACCACAGATTGGTTATCCAGGATTTCTATTCTCTTTGCAAACTCTCATGTTCTGTAGTTGCAGCATAGTGCCTACCTTATATAAACTTTGGTTTATTTATTTATTAATTAGTCTGTATATTTAGTCAACAGAGTCTGTAGCCTTTTAACAAAGTACTCAATCTACCTTAAGTAATAGCCAGATTTTCTTGTTAAATATTAATGATCTTGATTTGGGAGTCCAATATAAAATTTTGAAATTTGCAGATGGCAGAAATCTTGGAATTATGAACTGTAAGGAAGATAGTGACAGAGTTCAAAAGGTCATAGACAGGCAGGCAAGTGGCAAATGAAATTGAATGCAGAGAATTGTGAAGTGAAAGGCTTTGGGAGGAAGAACAAGGGGAGATATTATAAAAAAATCCAACAATTCTAAAGGGGGAACTGCAACAGAAAGAAACCCAAGGTATATATTTAAAAATAGAACCAAAGAGTACAAAAGTAAAGAAGTTGTTTAGGTACAACTGGAGTATTGCATCCAACTCTGTGCAGCAAGCTTTAAAGGCAATGTGAAGACTTTAAGAAAGGGAATAGAAAAGGTTAAGAGAATGAGGGACATCAGTTATGTGGATAGATTGGAGAAGCTGGGGTTGTTCTCCTTAGAGAAAGGGTTGAGCAGAGTTATTCAAAATTATGAGAAATCTGGGCAAATCAGAAACTATTCCTAATGTTGGAAGAGTCAAGAAGCCAGGAACACCAACCTCAGATAAATAGCAAAAGGACCAACACCGACATGAGGAAAAAATGTTTGATGCACTGAATGTTTAGGGTCTGGAATGCACCACCTGAGAGAGTGGCAGAGGCAGATTCAGTCATGGCTTTCAAAAGAAAATTTGCTATTAATCTGAAAAAAATACTGGGCTACAGGGAAAAGTTTGGACGACTGGGATTATCTGAATTGCTCTTGTTCTTGGATGTCATTAATATCACGGATTATTAAATTCAGACTCTATTCAGCTGAGCCTCTCTGACCCAATGGTATCAAGTTATGCATCTTACTTCGAGCTGCCTGTGAGAAGTTCCATTGAAGACGTTGCCAGCAACAGCTCAACACTTAACTGCCAATGGCAAAGGGCACCTGCTCAGAGATTTCACTGTTGCTATTCAGTGTGTTAAGACACGGGGAAAACGCAAAAGTGTTTTGTGAAGCCTAGACCCTAAGATTTTACATTTGAATTTGGCATGGTGAGCATAACGTGTTTCACTGCAGGCATGACTCAAGTGACCCACCAGGAAACAAAGTTTATTTAAGAACACAGCTAACATACAATAAGAAAAATCAGCATAACTTTTACCAATACAAGAAACAACCATGATATAGTGTAAACCATAACAGCTAGTTATCTACTATGTTCCCAGTCAAACAACATCCCACAAACATACATCCCCTTCTAGACTTGTCACAAAAAGCAAGAATGCTCATGTGATGCTGGATCTTGCAGCTTTTTAACACCTGCTGTGAATTGTCCTTTCAATGTTGGACTAAAACTCTGAGGCTTCCCTGTCCTGGAACTTCCAGCACACCACTGGAGAGAGAGAGGGAGAAAGATTCACTGCTTTCTATCTCAAATTCAAACAGCATCTGAGAAAAATTGAATCCTGGACTTCACTGTGGAAACAAATTGTTCCTAGGCCGACCTGTTAATCATGCTCCAGTTAGCAATTCCAAAAGGATCAGAAAAACCCAAGACACTGCATTAGTTCAGATTAAAAATAAACATGACGTCCATTATATTGCTTCAGTAACAATTAGAGATACTGGCTGCAAACAAAATGGTGCCAAAACAAAATGCTACGAGCTGCTTGAAAAAAACTGCAGAGAAACATTAAAATACATTTCTTAAAGGCACAGTATTGTCATAAGTGCCATTAATAAAAAGAGACTGATTCACCTGTTTCATGTGTCAATTTTACATGGTTCTCCAAAAGAAAAAAAGTGGATGTTTATAAATGATAGAAACTTCAATGACCCCTCAGTTCTCTGTCCAATGTGATGGTGTCCACTCTTGTTCATTTCTACACCGTGCTGCCAGATCCTGAAACCGTCTCAGTATCTGTTTGCTGCTCCAGGTGGGAAAATAATAGAATCAAAGAATCCCTACAGTGTAGGAGGAGGCCATTTGGTCCATCTATTCAGCAAATACTCTCCGACACATCATCATACCAGGCCCTATCCCCAAAATCCATGTATGTACCCCACTAATCCCCCTAATCTTTATGTCTTGGGACATTAAGGGGCAATTTAGCATGGCCAATCCACTTCATCTGCATATCTTTGGATTGTGGGAGGCAATCAGAGCATCTAGTGGAAACCCATGCAGACATGTGGAGAATGTGCAAACTCCACATTGACAGTGACACAAGGCTGGAAGTTGAAGCTGGGTCTCTGTCACTGCAAGGAGGCAGTACTAACCAGTGCCACTATGCTGCCCATGTGTCATTGTGCCACACACCCATTGTGGCAATGTATTACTAAGGAAAAATCCTGCTCCAACTCCAACCTTTGTCATCGGAAATCCCTGTTGCTTCATCACTCACTCAGCAATAACCTGCTCACCAATGTTCAATTTGAGTTCCATCAGGGCCACTCAGCTCCTACGTTCATTATAAATTTGATCCAAATATGGATTGAATTCAAGAGGTGAGTTGAGAGTGACTTCCCTTGATATCAAGGCAGAATCTGACTGTGTGCTACATCAAGGGTCCCTAACAAATTAAAGACAACGAGGATCAGGGAAAAGCCCTCTACCAGTTGAACTCATACCCAACAGAAAGGAAGATTGTGATTGTCGAAGCCTGTCATCTTGGCCCTAGGATATCAGTGCAGCCCTTCCTCATATGGTGTCCTAGATCCAACCATCTTCAGTTGCTTCATTAGTGACCTTCCCTCCAACATAAGATCAGAAGTGGAGATGTTTGCTGATGATTGCAAAGTGGCCAATGCCATTATAACTCATCAGACAATGAAGCAGTCTGTCCTCACATGCAGCAAGTCCTGGGCAACATTTAGACTTTTGCTGATAAATGATAAATAATATACACACCTGCCTCATAAATACCACACAATGTTTTCTCCAATTGGAGAAAATCTGACCATCTCACCTTGACATTCAATGGCACTCCCATCATTGAATGCCCCACCATCAACATCCTGGGGGTTAACATTTCCCAGAAATCTAACTGGATTGGCTGTATAAATTCTATGATTCCCTGAACAGGGCAGTGGCAGGGATTCCATGGTGAGTAACTCACCTCCTGATTCCCCCAAACTCATCCCACATCTATAAGACACAAGTTAGGAGTGTTCTGGAATGCTTGCCTGGATGAGTACAGTAAAAACAACACTGAAAATGCTCTATACCATTCAAGACATTGTACAACATCCCTGACCTCAAATATTCATTCCCTCCTTCACTACCACTCAGTGGCAGCCATGTGTACCATATACAAAATACACCACAGCAACTCACCAAGATTCCTTTGACAGGACTTTGAAAACCTGTGGCCCCTACTGCCTGGACAAACAAGGGTAGCGGACACATGGGATAATTCCCAATTGTAATTTCCCCTTGTTACCATCTCGGTAGAGACCAGTAAGTCATTTTGATAAAAGAGAGGAAGAAATCCAATATCCCAGTTAATTACTGAAAGAATGAAGCCACAAGATTCCACGGTTTAAAACAGATGAGTGTTTTACTTTACAAGAATCAAGCAAAGCAAACACGAGGTAAGATTTGGTAACCTCCTTGACTCTCAAACCCAAAATTAACATAATTTAAGCATCAATTAACAGGAAATTGCAGTCAATTATAAACTATAAATTATATTTTAAATGCCAGATATGGTAATAACAGATCTTAGGAATTGGCTCAGCAGACCATACGGTGTATATGTCATCAATCTCTGTCACAGAATTATTTAAAGTTCTGGGTTGCTTGTGAATAATTTAAACCTTCCTTCTTCTGGGATTTGGCCTGATTCTCCAGCCAAAACCAACGCACAATCAACCTGAGTTCCACTGGTCTGGTCTGCACCAAAAATAGCATAACTTTGTAGAACCTCAGCAACATTGCTTTTGATGGTCTGTATGGTGTTGAACCACCAATTCTATCTTAAAATAACAGAAAAAACTGCAGTATTTATATCTTTGCCTAATCTCAGCTTCTGGGTCTGACCTGCGTCTTCTTCAGTGTGCTTTACTGCACCAATGGGATCATCATCCAAGCTTGGATTGTTGTGTCCTCTTATGTGAGGAAACTAATTTTGATCTTCCCACAAGTTTTGGTTTCTAGTCTGAGTTTCAGTTTCCTTAGAAACTGGAAGGATCCGTTTCCTTTCTCACTTTCCTTTAGTGGTTTCATAAGAACATAAGAACATAAGAAATAGGAGCAGGAGTAGGCCATCTAGCCCTTTGAGCCTGCCCCGCCATTCAATAAGATCATGGCTGATCTGTCGTGGCTCAGTTCCACATTCCCGCCCTCTCCCCATAACCCTTAATCCCCTCTCTTATCAAAAACCCATCAACCCGCATCTTAAAAATATTTAGCGAGGTAGCCTCCACCACTTCAACGGGCAGAGAATTCCAGAGATTCACCACACTTTGAGTGAAGAAATTCTTCCTCAACTCCGTTCTAAACCGCCCCCCCTTTATCTTGAGGCTGTGCCCCCTAGTCCTACTGTCCTTTCTGAGCGGGAAGAGTCTCTCCACCTCTATCCTATCCATCCCATTCATCATCCCCTTTAGAACTGCAAATTCCAGAACTGTTCCTTCCCTTGGGAAAAAGAAAAGCTTTACCAAACCAAAGTTTTCATTTTGAAATACAGCAAGTTCTTATTTTCATATGCATTTTAACAAATAGATTATTCCATAGTGCACAGGTAGTCCTTTCCATATTTCACAATTACACTCACAGAGTGGGATTTTCCAGCCCTTCCTGCCATGGAATGATCCTGTCCCGCCAAAGGCAAACCCTCCCCACAGTGGGACAGATGAGTCACACAAAATGTTATTGACATAGATGGAACAAAAATTCCACCAACTGTGTTTAGAAAACCTTAAGGGCTTAACCAAAGCAAAAGCAAATAAATGTAACAATTAGGATTAGTAGGATTCAAACAACCTGAGCGATCATAACTCCGGAATCTGTCTTCTCTCCAACGTCTCTTCGTTAAATCCAGACAAAGCGTTGGGATTACTTTGCATTTCCTGGCAACATGCTTAATTTTTATTTTTCAAACTCCAGTGAAACACCAGTGGATTGTGATTGGGGTAAATTACATGTTGGTTTGATTATCTGAAATATATACTTCAAATCATTAAAGGGCGAAGCCAAGATTCAATGTTTCCTTCTCATTTGTGGAATTGTTTCATTAATATGAATTAAGTTTTCTTGAGAAATAACTGACTGGAGCTCTTTGTCATCATGGTCATCTTATAGTGACACACTCCTGCATCTATATCACTAACATCAATAGATATTTTGAATGATTTATTGAAATTTGAAATGGCCTAAACATGTTCACTTATAATACAATCTGACAAGACTTTCTCCAGTCAACTTATATATTTTGCTTCAAAGGATTCATTAATGGTGTGAGTATCATGCTGAAATTCAGAACAAACTTCCTGTGGAACCAACACATTCTGAGGAACCATATTATTCCCAGTTTTGTTTCAGGAAAGGACAAGCCCATAATCATTTGAATGTTAAGTTTTTGGGCAACACACGATCTTGCCCCAGTGACATGTTCCAAAAAGGTGCCTTTGGCCATGACAAACTTCACCAAAGTTTTCACCAAATCAGTTTCACCCAGTCTTTCAAATAGTGCATGCAGGAATTCAACATGTTTTTTACAATGCTATCAGTGAATCAGATCAAAGGAGCTGGTGTTCTCCAGTCATACTGACACCAAAATGTGATGGATCATTAAAAATTCTGCATTCATTACAGGAAAGTTAATGCTGCAAGAAAGTCTGATTCTTATCCAATTCTCTTTTGTCAGGGTTCCATTGATAGACTAGAAAATTCAGATTTTATTAGTAAGATTAATTTGCTGAAAGGTTATTGGCAAGATCCATGAACAGATAAAGTCAAATATCATTAGATAATGGGTATACATAACATAGTGGTGTAATCCAATGATTATTTGGTTTGTCGATGTAGTAGCTAATGATTCTTCATTCCAAATGTACATTGGTATAGGGAATCATGGCTTATCAAAATCAAGGTTTATTTAAAAGCAAGATACTTCGGATGCTGGAATCTGAAACAAATAGAAAATGCTGGACAATCCCGGCAGGTCTGACAGTATCTGTGGGGAGAGAATAGAGCTCATTGCCCAGCCTGCCACAGAATCAAAGTGGGTGGGGGCAGACAATGGAAATGTCCACTGATCTTGGTGAGCATTTTCTGGCGTTGGGTCAAATGAGACTGTAAAATCCCACCCAAAGTCTTGAGTCTGGATTACCCTCTCAGCAGAACTATTCTGTCTCCACAGATGCTGTCAGACCTACTGAGATTTTCCAGCGCTTTCCGTTTTTGTTTGAGATTTATTTGTTGTCTATGGGAGTTTGCTGTGTACAAATTGGTTGCCCCCGTTTCCTGCATAACCACAGTCACCATAGTTCAAAAAGTACTTCACAGATTATAAAATACTTTGGGACATTCTGAGATTGTGAAAGCCAGATTTATTATTTATTTCAACATAAGCTTTATAGTTTTGACTGTTACATGTAGACTATTACATTGGTGGAGCCTCCTCAGATGCATGAGAACTTGTAGATTTGTTTTTTGGATTAGTGAAATAGGTTCAATGTAGGCTACCCCTACTCATGGCCTCTTTTAGGTCAAACCAAACAAACAAGCTCAAGTTAAATCAGGACAAAGTAAAAGGGGACCCCTACTCATGGAAACCCATGCAGACGCAGGAAAACATGCAAACTCCACACAGACAGTGATCCAAGCCAGGAATGGAACCCAGGTTCTTGACGCTGTGCTAACCACTGTGCTACTGTGCCACCCATCCCCCCTACTCATGGATGTAGGATAGACCCTTTGGCATTACAATTACACGAGCTCTCAAAATAACTCTGCCAAGTAACGTAGGTCCGCAATTAATCTTAATCATATATCAAATACTCAATGTGTATATTGTGACTCCAGTGTCCCTCTACCTTTTGGCTAACCAATAGGTCAGATGTGCAATGGATGGAAGCATTCATTACAATGGCAACATTCAATGTCCTGAAGTGCCCTGATCTGTTGAAATCCAGGATTAATCAAATTGTCTTTTTGATGCATTGACACAGAACACCTGAGACGAATAGCCTTAACTAACGCCCCGCCCGCCAAAGGAAATGTTAAAATCCCTCTGAGCGGCACCGTATTGGAACTGGTGGAGAGGAGTACACAAATGGTATGTGTAAGGGATTTACTGCTGTTTGAAAAATTCAAACCGGCCAGACTAGGAAATGACATCTTGTGTATTTTTGCAGGCGCTGTTCAAGGTGCTGATGCTGTTATTTTGTGGAGCTTTCGTTATAACTCATAGTTCTGGTAAGTTTGCAAGTAGAGAAGTACTTCACGGATGTAGTTAAAAAGGGAATACCACCCGCCCTGCCCCTGCAGTCATCCCCTTTCCCAGTCTAACAAGTGTTTTAAATGTCAAACCAGCGACTCTCGACCACTGGTTGGAAAAGTTTAAGGGTTTTGGAAGTGTCTTTGTATTTTTATTAAAACGATTTGGCATTCGGGGGTTTAATTCGATCACTTAATTTCTACTAAACTAGTGTTAGTGTAAACTAACTTTAAACCCTATCGCTATGAAATGATCTCGTGACCCTCTAGCCTTTAATCAGGGATAACGGTCGTTCTCGAATAGCGATAAGAACCGCAACTTCGAGTGGCATATGAATATGATCTCTAAAGTTTAGACTTGGCCTGGGGAAAAGCCACGTGATTAAATGGCTGAAGTAACGGTAGTTTTTACATAATTACTCACTGTTTAAATTTAGTCAGTGTCACAAGTAGGCTTAAATTAACAGTGCAAATTACTGTGAAAATCCCCTAGCTGTGACACTGCCAGTTTGGGTACACTGAGGGAGAATTTAGCATAGCCAATGCATCTAACTGGTGTCTTTTGGATTGTGGGAGGAACCAGTGCACCTGGGGGGAACCCATGTGGACATGCAGAGAACATATAAACTCTGCACAGTGTGCCAACCTGGGTCCTTGGCACTGAGGCAGTGATGCTTACCACTACTACCTTGCACAGACAGTGACCCAAGCTGGGAATCAAACCTGGGTCTCTGGTGCTTTGAGGCAGCAAAGCTAACTGCTACTGCCTTATTTCAGGTAAATAAATTTATATAAAAACATCAGTTGTGCTTTTGTCATTTCAAAGTAGAGGCTGCATGTGTAATAGATGTTGTTGTGAGCTAGTTGGCTGTATAACATTAATTTTCTAGAAAATGGACTGTCTTAAGTCACTTCTCTTTCTTGTACAAAGATCTTTTGCACTGTTTGGCTTTTATTTTAAACATGAAATTTGGAATTGGAGTGGGAATGGTGTATGAAAACTTAAGTTTTAAATACAATCCCTAGTAATTTACAGCAAAATACTGCAGATGCTGGAAAATCCAATAGGTCATGCTGACTTGATGTTAACTCAGTTACTAAGATTTTCCAGCATTTTCTATTCCCAAGATTGATTTTAGAGGGAGACTGACTGCAAGCTGAACATCAGATATTGCTGGAAATATCACATCATATGGCTGAGGTGATGGCTTGCAAAAAGGTTTATAAAGACTGAGAGAACTAAGTAGTTCTGCTCTAATTTGTACCAATTTTATCCAATAGGTTGTGATCCTAATCCTTGTAAAAATGAAGGGACCTGTAGTGTTGTGAATGATGTTGCTCAATGCAAGTGTGTTCATGGACTTACAGGCACAACATGTGAAGGTAAAACTGCCCTATTAATCATGTAAGCAGGTGAGAAGTGGTGAACTGAAACTAAATGCAGTGGGTACAGACATTGATGCCATAAACTTACTGCAGCAAAAATGAATTATCCCTCTTTCTGTATGGTTTTTAAGACTGACACCATTTCTCCCTCATCTAGCTGGGTGGTACTACACTCACTTAGCTACAACTCTTGTACACCTATCCTTGTTTCATCCTGTTTCTCCCCTTTGCTTTAGGGCAACATTTTCATAGTGGATAAACGTTTACTTCAAAAACATTGACTAGACCAAAGTCCTTGCTCTTCAGTGGAACTGGCCTATTCAAACTTGGGGATTCTGCTATAGCTAAGGCTGCCTATTTTCATCACCTAACTCTACTCTTGCCTCTGCTTAATGCTGCTGAAGCCCTTAACTACTCCCATACGTTCTTCTAGTTCTACCCTTTGCAAACTTCATTTTATTGCCCATATGTTAATATGAACCAGGTTCTGTTTATATTCTGTAGCCGTTAAACAATGTCTCAACCTCTTTCCTTTTATATCTCTGCTGCCCATGCTGGCTGCTTGAAACATTGTTTAACCACTGTCATTAGTGACTGCTATCAACCAGAAAGTTACTGGCTTCTTAAACACTAAACATAAACCAGATTATCAAAGATCTCTGCATCATTTGGGTTGTCTTGTATAAATACAAGGCCACGTGAAAAATTGCAGTTACAAAATAAGTTAATTGCCTGCAATAGGATGAGATTAAAAGCAACTTTCTCTTTTCTCCAGATATAAAAATGGATGTGATGTGTAAGCAGACCTACATAAAAGTCTCGGTCTTAAAGGATTACTTTGACTGGAAAAATGTAACCAAGGACTCTGTACAGCTGTTTGAGGGTGCCTGCAAAGCTGCTATAGAAGTTATAAATGGGAATGAATACTACACTATTACCATACACCACAATAATTATTCCAGTTGTGGTACTGTTCTGGTGGTAAGACACGAATTGAATGTGGTGGTTGGATTTTCTATCTAGCTATTTATTTAACTAACTAGATGCCTTCATAGGAGTTCTAGAAGTTTGCTAGTTGTCAATTAGCAAGTACATAACAGTCACAGCATTAGACAGCTGGTTAGTCTGTCACTTGACTAGTAACTTGGTTTGGAGGGAGAAAATGTGGAATTAAACTTTCGAGTGTTTGAAGATGACCATTACATTTCAAAACTTGCCACAGGAATGTGGACTGTGCTCTGCCTAATAACTGCATTTACAGCAACATCACTATCTACATAGTACTTTGGAGAATATAGCAAATGATTGAAGGAGAACCTGTAAATCAGTGGCTGTATTACCTTAAACCAGGATTAATAAACTTTCTGGGGTTTTCTAAATTAATAGAACAGTGTCATATGGTGATAAAATCACAAGGCAATACTGTTGCTGCTCCCAAATAGTTTATTAATATCATGACTATTTCAAATTGTTCTACACATTTGTCTAAAATAAACAGCATTCAAAGCACATAGGTTGCAATAATTTGTGCTGTCAAGGGCATTGTCCCCAGCATCAGATTTAATTCAGTCAGGCCTCACCTGAAGTACAGGATTTTTGTCTCTGCTATACAGTGCAGATTTACCAGAATGATGCAGAGGCTGTTTGAATAAACCAGTGCTCTGAGTTTAAGGACATCTGGGGACTCTGAATTAGTTGAACATTAGCCAGAGGTAGACTTAGAAGGCTGCCTTGTCTACAGAACACACTGGCTATCTTGTCCAGGAGTTGAGTGGCATGAAGATGACTAAGTAAACCTATGCTTAATGCTGGTAGTATCAGGTGTGTACACCTTCTCTGGTAAGAAGCAAGAATGTGCATCCATCTGCAAGTAAGGCCAATATAAGCATTATTGAAACACAGCACTAGTACTTTTCAAGTGTTATGAATGTTGCTAGCTAGGCCAACATTTTTGCCTATCCCTAGTTGACCTTCAGAAGGTACTAGTGACCTGCCACCTTGAACCACTATTGTGAAAATTCCAGGTTTTGACCCAGTGGCAGTGAGGGAATGGTGATTATTTCCAACTCTAGATGGTGGGTGGTTTGTTTGTTTTGTTTCAGTTACAAGTATCTGCTATCCTAGTAGCAGTTAGAAGTCAAGGGTTGGGAAGCCCCTTCTAAGAAGGGGCCTTAGACAAGTGTTTTCTGCAGCATATCATGTAGATGGTACAAACTGAAGGAGTAAATGTTTCAAGTGGGCTACTTTATTCTAGATGTCAAGCTGCACTCAAAGTAAATGAAAGGGTATCATTACTGCTATTCTTTGACAGCTTTTGGGGCGTCAAGGGGGTGAGTTACTTGCTATGATTCTCTTGACCTGCTCTTTTAGCCATTGTAAATATATTCTAGTGAGTTTCTGGTCAATGGTAAGCCCTGGATGCTGTCAACATCCCCACTTGTGATTGAGCCTAGGACACTATCCTGAGGAACTATATCCTGGAAGGGTATTTGACAGGCAAAGTGTCAGTGAGCAAGTGTTGCTCTATACTACTTTTGGTTACCCCTTCCATCATTTTCATTCAGTAGATTGATGGGTTGGTAATTGGTTCAGTTTTACTTTGTGTACACAAAATACCTGAATTGTAAAACATAATTTAGATTGTAATTTCCATTAAAATGGACTCTAGCCCTCTAGTAATCATGAGCACTGTTCAAGCTGTTCATTTTGTAGTTTAGCATAAATGTTGCTGAACCACTTGGAAATTCCATTTTTGGTTTCTAATGGAAAGTTTGCTCATTCATAGAGTAATGCTACACACATCATGTATATGAATGGATTGCAGACCAAACAAATGACAGGAATCATCACCAGACTGCCTTCTGAAGCAATTGACTTTACTTGTATCTACCATCGACAAAGAACAGTGCAGCTCAAATTCCCAATACAGCCAAAAACAACGCAAGTATTTTTGGTTTCTGTTTATTGATTACAATTTTTGACTACCTGCATTATCAAATTGTAACATGCTTGTCTTTGTCCATGGGAATGAAAAACTGCTGGCTTTCAGATGCTACTTAACCAGCTGAGATCTTGTCATTAGATTAAAGCGTTTTTAAAAATCCTAGTTGTCATTAAAAACCCTACATTGCAGAAAGAGGCCATTTAGCCCATCAAGTCTGCACCAACCACAATCCCACCCAGGCCCTACCCTCATCCCTACATATTTACTTGCTAATCCCCCAACCTATGCATCTCAGGACACCTAAGGGGCAATTTTTAAGCATTTTCATTGTGTGGGTTTCCTCCCACAGTCCAATGTGCAAACTCCACACCAGTGTCCCAAGCTGGGAATTGAACCCAGGTCCCTGGAGCTGTGAAGCAGCATTGCTACTGTGCTGCCCAATTGTAGAAGAGAACTTGTTGCAAGGAACTTGCTAATCTCAACTTGGGTTCTGAAATGGTCTTCACTTCACTTCTGTTTCAAGAAATGTTTGGCATAATTGTGCTAAATCAAGATGAATTCAAAGGGACTCTGTTAAATATCACTATGAACACAAAATGCATTTGTCTCTGGTACTAGTGTTGAACAAATGCATGGTATCCAGGCTTGTGTACCCTTCCAACTGCCTACATTATATCTTTGTGTAAATGCTCTAATTTGATCCTGAAAATGCATGTTGCACAATACAACTACCCAACCAAGAAACTTCTTAGTGGAGAAGATGGATTTGTTATCCATAAAACAAAACTCCATGCTGACTTTAGTGCAGGAAGTTCTGATTTGATCAACTTGACTATTGCTTCTGCCCATCCTTAATATGGTGACTAAATTCAAGCATAGTGCTGCCCCACCCATATGGATCAGAAGTAAAGATATAAATGCTCTGGCTAATCAGGGGATCCTTTCTGTTGCTTCACTATTTAACACCTTTTTCCTCCAACTTCTACTGGCCAGGGTTCTGCAAGCCATTAAGTATTCATTGTAACTATACCAATACAATTGGGTATATCATATTGGAAAACCAAAATGTCCTGACACAACCCCAGGCTTTTGATAAAGATGTTTAGCTTGGACTGTATATATCCTGGGCTGCTTCAGTATTTGGCAGCAGTTTTAGTGATAAAACACCACTCTAATTTCCTTGAAAGAACTATTGTCATATGTATTAGTATACAATGAAAAATATTGTTTCTTGCATGCTATCCAGACAAAGCATACTATTCATAGGGTGACGCTTCAAAAGCATGAGTCTAAAAGGTAAAATTAGAAGCTAGGGCCAGCTCAAAGAAGTCACCATGATTCAAGGCCATCTTAGATCCTCTATCAGTCCAGCCACTGAGTTGGCTGTTTTGCATGAGAATTTCAACATTAAATGCACTGCTGGTCCTTGTTTTTAAAATCCCACAACTAGCTTGCTGTTCCTAGCAGATGTCACTCCATGTTAATGGCAAACTGCTTCTGAGCAACAAATACATTCATGTGAAGAGGAATCATTCCAGCTCAGTGATAGGTGATTCTAACCAATTTATTTTCTTCAACACTAATTTTGTGGCCCACACGTGTTTATTCAATTGTGCTCTGAGCAGAATTACTGAATCCACACAGGAACAGCTATTGTTTACAAACTGCTTTTCATCTAGAAGTTGCACAAAACTTGACTACCTTGCTTGTTGGAGTAATTAGAGATATGACTATCTAAATTCATGATGGCTCCTTCTCAAACCTTAACACTGACAATTCAAGTCCAAGTTAATCAGTTTTTCAATGAAGTATTTCTATTTACTTCCAACTCCCAAGTCTGAAATATTACTTTTCAAGCTGTAGAAGTTAATACAATTCCACTGAAGCATGTAGACAATGGTAATCTATTGTGGGTTAAATGATTTGTTATTGTAGAGAAGTGATGTCTCTGACCTAATTCCCTCAATATTGCCTTTCAGTTGTCTGAAGTTGGGTGTCAAATCACTTCCTACCTTTGCCACTTGCTCAACATGAGCCACTCTAGAAGAAATGGGTGAATGTTTTTGGCAGTGGAAATGATATGAAGTCTAATGAATACATTTTCTTTTAGAATTGCAGTGCTACATGTGCATGAAGGAATAGTCACTATATCAATGAATCTATATGAAAGCTCCAAGTATGAGAATGCTTATGTGGAGTTGCCAGTTCTCTCTTGGACCGAGCGACTGTACATCAGTCTGAAAATTGAACCAGGAGAAAATAATTTTTTTGACTTGACAATCAATGATTGCTGGGCTACACCAACAAAAAATCCAGATGCCTTGCCCCAGTATTATTTAATTAAGAATGGGTAAGTAAAATGTACTTTACTGGCATAGTGCCCTGACATACTAAGGTTGTTGCTGATATGACCTCTAGTCACACTTGACCCATTTTTCCAATGCTTGCATCTATTGGCTGATGGTTATTCACAACTTGAGGTTGTGAATAATTGCTAGTTAGACTTTGTCCTTGCTGACATATTAAATGCCTTGACATAGCTGCAGAACTTTAATGTGCCCCATACTGTAAACCTTTATTTCCCATTAGATGCCCTACTGATGAAACAGTGCAATATCACAATCAGATTGGAAATGAGACTATGGCCAACTTCAGTGTGCAGATGTTTCGATTTGTGAAGTATCCAGTAGTGTTCTTGCATTGCAGAACTGAAATTTGTTCACCTGACAGCTTGGAACCTTGTATGATTGTAAGTTGCACTTCCTGATATCTAACTTTGATCAAAGTTAATGTATAGTAGCAGCATTTAAATTTTCACCAATTATTTTCAATAGGACTGTCCTGGCCTATCACAGAAGACCAAAAGGGATGTTAACACTCAGTATGAAGGGTTATTGACTTATGGGCCTATTCATTGGACTCGCACTAAAACACATGTGCATGAAGTTGGTAAACCTAGTAAGTTTTTTTTTAAATTTCATGCAATGGGACAACAAAACATTTTCTGTTGCCACTCCTTAACTTCCCATTAAGACAGTGATGCATCTAATTGATTCTGCTCCTAGATGACTTTCCAAAGTACCTGTCAACTGAAATTTGTCATTTGTAATTATCTGCAAGTACTGTGACCTCCCACTTAGTTTACATGGATGTCACATCTGTTGCAAAGTTCACCAAACACCATGTCCAACCTGAGCTTTATGCTAGGTAATCCAAGTTTGAGAATTCTTGCTCAATTGGCCAGACAATTGAGCTTGCATGAAAAATTGGTCCTTAGTCAGTAGTGCTCATTTAACTCAGCTTGTGTGACACTTTTTTCCTTCTGCAGACTTGATGCTTGCTACAGTTCCTGGTGTTGTTGTGATATCTTCCATGGTGTTCCTTGTCCTTGCAATTACTTTGGCTAAAGTAATGAAGAGGGGACCAGCTGGAGTCATTTGAAGCTCTTCTGGCAATTGATTTAAAAGTAAAATAAAGTGAATATGCATAACTTGTGTTGAGACATGCATTTAATATCAATTTGTACTGTTATTGTGGTCTGGCTACTGTAGCTTATATAAATTGAGTACCACTGAGCTATATTAAATCTAGATAACATCCAGGCTAGCCAATTTTTGTGCTTTGAACACCTGCTCTAATCCTTTACAGTCAACTTGTAATTGAGAACTAGTTTTAATGCATCCTATAGTATTCCTTCCAGCACTTGATTACAATTTTGCACAAATCTTGTAGCCAGAGTTGCATGGAAATGTGCTGATTTTGCTAGTACTGTTCTACCCATTTATATATTGCTCAAGGAAAGGGACATTCAATAGGGAATGGGAAAGAGCTGCAAGTGGATTTCTTTAAAATGGGCTATTACTGTACTAACTGCTCTGAATCAGTTTCACTCCATTCTGATTGGAGAATGCCATTAACTGTCAGCTGATTTAAATAATAATCACTGCAGATGTTTACTGAATTTGATGGAGATTTGGGCATAAAACAAAATTCCATGGGCTTTAATATGGATTGAAAATTGACATCTTTTCACTTTCTTAAAAAACCCAACTAGTACAGTACTGCAGTGATTAGTTCTTGGCTCAAAGATAGGTGAAAGAGGTTGAGGATATTGTGATTCTACACATAGATTAGGTGAAAACATGGTAAGGAATTTTAAGTAAGTGAAGTTGTGCACTTGGGTAGTAGGAATCAAAAGGGAAACTCACTCCACAAGTGAGTGAAGTACAAAGGGATTTAAGTGTCCTAGTGCACAAATCCCAAAAAGCTAGCAGGTAGGTCCTTGAAGCAGTGAGCAGGCAGGTTCAAGTACAAATGGTGTTGGAACTTCAAAAATATGGAGGGCTTTGTAATTATACTGGGTATTGCATTTTGGTCCCCAACATTCTTGCTGAGACAACCCTCTCTGCAAAGAGACTAATAGCCTGGATCTGCATTCCTTTTGAGTGAGGGGTGACTTTATTAAGACCCCTCAGGCTCTTACCAAGGTAGAGTGATATAGGTCTCTATCAAGCATTTTAAAAAAGGCTGGTCTTAAATCTGATTCAAAGTTTTTTGAAGGGGATGGGTGAATCTCTAGAATTGTTAATTCTGGTGCCAAAAGGTGGTGGAGGTTGGATCATTTGTGGATTGATTATTTTGATAGCTCAGAGGGCTACAAGAAATAGCACAAAGGCTGGCATAGATCAGTTGTGATCACTGATGGAGCCAAAAGGCCTGCATTTGTGTACTGTTACATTGCAATTCACTTTGGCTGCAAGTGTTTTATTATAATGTAGCTTGTGTTTAAAAATTGAATTTCAAGCCTAAAAAAGTTGCATAAAGGGACAACTAGGTGAAGAATATAGCTAGATTGATATCCTGCACCTCTTATAGGGCTGCTTTTGAGTTTGATTTATGCAGGACAGTTGGTAGTTTGGACATTAGTGCCAGGCAGTAACCCAGATATTATACAAGTGGTATCTACCCTCTTACCAATTGGCTCAGCTTCCTGCTATGATCATCCATAGGGTTCAGACCAATCACGTGGCCCTTAGGAAATGCTTGCCCTGTTAAGTTTTTAATTGGTCTGAAGACTACCAGATTCTGGTACAGCACCTCAGTTCAATGGGAAACTCCTCTAAATTTTAAAGGGATTGATTGAAAGGCAAACTCATACTCCCAGGACCTGGTGGCTCTGTAGCTGCTTCTGGCCCCCTTGTCACCACAACCACCAATTGCACTGTCCCACTCCCAACTGAAATCCAAGTCACCAGACCTGGTTTCTTTGAACTATCTAATGGTTGCCTATTAATTCCATGTTGATGAGGTAGTCTATCTATTTCCTGTTGTGGACCTCAACTGCACATCTAACCACTGTCTACTATAAGAAACTACATAATCTCACCTGTGGTCAGCCAGGCCACTCCCATGGATACAAATTCACTAGTGACAAAGCCTGTTGAGCTTCACAACTGGGGTATTGACTAGCCATCTTTTTTCTATTGTCAATGGCTGGCCAGTGCACAATTTCTGACTAGAGCCTTTATTCTATTTTGACCTGGATGAGGAAATGTATGGTTTTTGTAACAGGAGTCATCTCCCAGGGGAGGGACAATAATTCAAACCCTCCCCACATATACCCCATCTTCAGGTCATTTTTGCCCTACTTCATGGATTTTAGCAACTCTTGACTTCTATACAGTCACCCTTGCATAACCATCTTTTTTACTTATGACAATATAGGGTCCTTTTCTATCCACAACATTTGTATTTAGCTGAGACTGGCAAGGTGCAGTGTCAGCATAATCTCTTGAAGAAAAGAACCAGTGCCACTACTGTTTGTGGCAAAACGCATCTGCATGTGACAGGTGGGTTCCAGGGCAATGCTAAAACATAACTACACTGCTAACAAAAGAACCCATCGCTATACCCTTGAAGAGGCAATTGTGGCATTGGCTTATCTTCTCTGAATTGACCTAACACTGGCTTGTTATCAAACTATTATAAAATGTCAGCCATAAATATACTGATGGAACTATATGACCAAGCTTTCCTTATTCCTTGGAATATTTCTTCTGTGCCTCAGTTTGAGAAGGCAATGGGCCTTTGCTCCATGGGACTAAACAGCTCCCATTCCATTTGGTGGCGCATCACAAGTTACTATCCAGGTTTGTTGGGTCAAAATTCACCAATAAAGCTTTTTGTTCTCCCCATTTCCATCTTTGGTATTTTAACACTTAATAAATCTACTGCTCATGTCTTTTGGCTGTGGGATCTACTTGGCCTTTACCTGCCAAGGGAATTGATCCTTTTGAATTGACTTTAACCCTAATAGATGACTACTTTTGATTTGAAATATACATTTTTCCTGTTTCAGCCTAAGCCCTGCCTCCTTTAAACCAACTAAATTTGTTCTGTTTTCTCCAGTGCCTTGTATATTGTCCAGATAAATCCCTACACTAGGGATGACTTGCTATCATACATTGGAAAAGAGACTCCAAAAGGCAGCCTTGTATACTGGTACAACCTTGTGCTTATTGATTATCACCAGCTTTTGTAAGTCCTCATCCAGCTCCAGCTGCTGATTGGCATGCCTGAGATTCAGCTTGGTATACTTTTAAACCTTCTAGTTTGTGTAAGACCTTCAATTCTTGGAAGAGGTATCTGTGCTCCACTATTGCTTGCTAATTTGTAATCCCTGCTAATTCTTGTGCCTGATTTTGGTTTTAAAATGGGGATTTCAGAGAATTGTATGGGCTTTGGGAGTCCTGAGCTTGATTTTGTACCTTCTGATGAAAGGCATAAGGCACCAGATGGCCCTGAAAAAGTTTGTGTTGCTTCCCTGCTCTAAATAGATTTTACCTTTAGTGCCCCATATACATCCTAATCCAGTAAAACTTTGGAGTATTTATACAGGCACTCCTTTTAAAAAAAAAAATCTCTATCCTTGGGTTTAATATTTCCAGTGGTTAGCACTGCTGCCTCAGTGCCAGGGATCTAGGAATTCTGGCCTCAGGTCACTGATTGGAGTTTGCATATGTCTCCCTCACCCCACTGCTCTGTTTGCATGGGTTCCCTCCATGTGTTCTGGTTTTCTGCCACAGTCCAAAGCATGGCCAAAGTTGTCCCTTAGGGGGATTAGCAAGGTAACTGTGTGGGGTTACAGGGATAGG
Source organism: Carcharhinus amblyrhynchos (assembly GCF_965287045.1). Lineage (NCBI taxonomy): Eukaryota > Metazoa > Chordata > Chondrichthyes > Carcharhiniformes > Carcharhinidae > Carcharhinus > Carcharhinus amblyrhynchos. The sequence goes on from NC_137327.1 coordinate 50,527,568, forward strand.
GCCTAGGTGGAGTGTGATTGGTGCAGGCTCAATGGGCCATATGGTCTTTCTGCATTATAGACATTGAGTCTTGACTATCAAGACCAGCAGCTTTCCTGACTGACTGGTTCTGATAATTAACTTTCTACAAACTTTAGGTGCAATGTCTCTGCAGGATGTGTAAACCTGAGGTACCTGACCCATTTAATTTAAATGGTTGGATTTCTTTTTGGAAATAATAAAGTGCCTATTCCTTGGGGACTAAGGCCACTGTCCTGTATTGACTTCCATTTTAAGTGCTTTCCCATTTACTAGCAAGCTTATCTCAAGAGGCATCTTGCTGAGCTGGACCTCATTTAAGGTGAGTGACTCAGGTCTTTGCTGGACTCCACCTAATTGCAGGGGAGTTAAGCTTGTAGTCGATGTCTTTTGTGCTGACTGTACTTGTTGCTTCACGCTACCATATTTTTAAGTGACCTTTGCTGTTACATTGAAGCGCACAATTCTTGCAAAAACAAACGTCTTGGGAGTGTTCTTCCCCATTTTGAAAACACTCTTCAGCTCTCGCTATTGTACTACTTCAATCTGGCAACGTTGCTCCAGGGCTGTTGTGTACCAGAGTTATTTTGTGCAATGAATAATTTACCTTTGGTACATCTTGCAACTCTCTCATCATGCTCTGCACATTTAGTTGTCTGGGTTAGCTCTACCACTTCTTCTAAAGTGATTTTGGTCTCAGCCAGTAACTACTTTTTCTATGGGTAGATTTTTTTTGGTATCACAGACCATTCTGTCCCTTTACATTTCTCCTATTGCTGGGCTAAATTTTCAGTTTTCTACCAGTTATTTAAGTCTTGTCATGGACCCTGAGACTGTTCCCCCGACTCTTCAGCTTTCATTAAAATTGTATCTCGGCATAATGATTTGAGGGATGGGGTTTAAAATGTTAGTGACTATCTCCACAACCTGGTCAAAGGGCTCTGTGTCTGAATAATGTTCTCACTAAACTACAAGTAACTGTCCCCAGTTGTCTATTTGGAGTTGTGGCTCAATTTTTCCCAATATAGGCATTTTACGAAGTAAATATAGCTTGTGTCATCTTATTCTCAACACTTATGGAATTTCCTGACAATTTTGATATTTTGTCTCATCACCGTGATGGATCGAGGATGATTCTATGGCTTAAATCAACAAAGGCTTTATTGCCAAACAAGAATAATATGGACAATAGTGTCAGACTAAATTACAATGTGACTGCTCTACATGACTCTCTGGCTCTAACCTTGCATCCCTCCTTAACCCATGATGACAATCTGCAGGGTCTGGAAGGATCACAGGACTCTCAGCTGATGGGGATATTGACAGACATCTTCAACCTCCCTTTACAACCATGTGCTCCTTATCTGCTTCGAGAAGGCAACCATCATTCTCGTACCTAAGAAAAACCAACTATTGGCCGTTAGCTCTGACATCCATTGTTATGGAATGCTTTGAAAGGCTAGTCATGGCATGAATCAATTCCAGACTACCTGTATCTACCACAGTTTGCCTACTGCTGCAACAGGTCCATAGTAGATGCTATCTCCTTACCCCTACATTCAATCCTGGCACTTCTAGACAACAAGGATACCTATGTCAGACTCCTATTGATTGACTACAGCTCAGCCTTCAACACTTTTATTTCCACAAAATTCATCTCTAAACTCCATAGCACTTCCCTCTGTGACAGGGTCCTAACTCACAGACCACAATCAGTAAGGATAGGCAAAGACATCTCCTCCACGATCATCCTCAACACTGGTACCCCACAAGTCTGTGTTGTCAGCCTCCTACTATACTCTTCCTACACATGTGACAGTGTGGCCAAATTGCCCTCCAATTCAATTTTCAAATTTACTGATGACACCACTGTAATGGGTTGGATCTAAATGATCAGAGTACAGGAATAAGATAGAGAAACTGGTGTGGCAACAATAATCTCTCTCTCAAATTCAACAAAATGAAGAGATAGTCATTAACTTCAGAAAGCATAAAGGAGAACATGGCCCTGTCTACATCAACAGGGATGAAGTAGAAAGGTTCGCGAGCTTCAGGTTTTTAGGTGTCCAGATCACCAACAACCTGTCCTGGTCCTCCCTCCATGCCAACACTATAGTTAAGAAAATCCACCAATGCCTCTACTTTCTCAGAAGACGAAGGAAATTTGACATGTCAGCTAAGACTCTCACCGACTTCTACAGATGCACCATAGAAAGTATCCTTTCTGGTTGTATCACAGCTTGTTACCACTTGTCACAGCTTGCCCAAGATCACAAGGAACTACAAAAAGTCGTTAATGTAGCCCAATTTATCACATAAACCAACCTCTCATCTATTGACTCTGTCTATACTTCCTGCTGCCTCCGCAAAGCAACCAGCATAATAAGGGACCTCACGCACCCTGGACATTCTGTCTTCCACCATCTTCCTTTGGGAAAAAGATATGAAAGTCTGAGGTCACGTACCAACAGACTCAAGAACAGCTTCTTCCCTGCTGTCAGACTTTTGAATGGTCTTATCTTGTATTAAGTTGATTTTTCTCTATACCCTAGCCAAGACTGTAACACTACATTCTGCACTCTCTCGTTTCTGCTCTATGAATGGTATGTTCTGTCTGTATAGAGCGCAAGAGACAATACTTTTCTCCCCTCCCCCACCAAAGCATTTCGCTTCTACAGTGATTTTGCTTCATTGTCAATGGTTTAAATACCTGGAAGTCTCTAACAGCTGTGTGTGTACCTGCACCAGGTTTGCAATTGTTCAAAAAAGTAGCTTATTGTCACCTTTACCAGGGCAATTACAGTTGAGTCATAAACAATGGTATTGGCGGTTTTTAAAAACTGCAGCTTTATGCGGATGAGCAGTTTGACGTGTTGGAGGGGAGGGAATTTCCGGAGAAGAAAAGTCTCAGTCTCTGTTTACTGGTGTCACTGAGCATGGAGGGGGAGTTGGGAGAGAAGGGTGCCCCCGGAGCTGCAGCTCTGGGGCTGGAGAGATTTCAGGCCGGGTCCGGGGGCTGCCCGGCTTCTCTCTTCACTTCCATCGATGCCGACGACCTGCAGCAGCGGCAGTTTATCGGCTCCGGAGGTTTTGGCAACGTTTATAAAGCGCGGCACCGGATCTGGAGTATTTGGGTAGCGATAAAGTCCCTGCAAGTGAACCGAAAGTACGGAGTAGCTATCAAGTAGTCGCACTCTGCAACAAGGAAGTGGGCAGAGTATTACTGGAAATTAGCTTGTAATTGCGGATTTACAGTACATCCAAATAGCGTTTGTAAATTATTGTGAGATGATGGGTGAAGAGTTTATTCTCTGTGACTAACTCAAATATCTTTTGAGGGTGTAAACTCAGAGAGCTGAACATTCACTAATCCTACATGAGTTCTGGAGACGATGTCTTTACTGGGCGGGGAGTGTAACGGGTGGGGGAAGTGTGAATGTCCTATTTTAATAGAAAGGACATCTGCCTTTCTCTCCAAGCCACTACAGGAGGGCTGCAAATGTCCCACTTGGGAGCTGCTGTGTTCATTGTCGGAGTTAAACAGGAACCACTCCCTGAATTTGTTTAACACAACGAAAAACTTTACAGATGCCTATTTGTTGGCAAATTTACTGCTGGTGACTAACAAGTGGGCGCTGTTTATTAGACCTGCCTTGCCAATCCCCGTAAGAAGTCTCACAAATTTATTTGGTACCAAATAAACCTGTTGGACTTTAACCTGGTCGTGTGAGACTTCTTACTGTGTTTACCCCAGTCCAATGCCGGCATCTCTACATCATGATTGCCAATCCCCATCAGTTTACACAGAAAATTGCTACATGTGGGAGATAAAATGTACCTTTTATAGCACACCTGGGATCTAAGTGAACAGGGTAGGCCAGAGAGGTGATGGTGTAGTGGTGTTGTTATTGGATAGAGATCCAGAGACACACCATAGCAAATGGTGAAATTTGAAATCAATAATAAAGTCTAATGGTAATCATGAAACCGCTGGTGATTGTGGATGGCATGGTGGCACAGTGGTTGGCACTGCTGCCTCAGTGCCAAGGACCCGGGTTCAATTCCAGCCTTGGGTGACTGTGTGGAGTTTGTATGTTGTCACTGTGTGTGCATGGGTTTCTTCTGGGTGCTCTGGCTTCCTCCCACAATCCAAAGATGTGCAAGTTAGGTTGATTGACCAAGCTAAATTGCCCCTTAGTGTCAGGGGGAGTAGCAGGGTAAATGTGTGGGATTACGGGAATAGGGATTGAGGTTGGCAAAGAGTCAGTGGGTTGACTGGCCTCCTTTTGCACCGTAGAGATTCTATGATTGTCCTAGTTTGGTTCACCAATGCCTTTTAGGGAAGGACATCTGTCTACATGTGACTCTAGATCCACAACAGTGTAGTTGACTCTGAAGTGAATGAGGAAAGGCAATTAGACAGTCAAGGATGGACAATGTTTGCCCAGCCAGCAATGTCCACATCCCATGAAAGATCTTCTTAAAAAAGTTGACTGTATAGTCTAACCAGATTGAAGGATCATTATAGAACAGTGCAGGATGGCAAACAGGAACATATTAATTAGGAAATTGAATTCAATGTCAAATCGAGTAGAGAAAACAAAATAAAATGAAGGACTGCAAGTTTGAATCTCCTTCTGATACTCCCTTGAATAAGGATATTTGCCTTAGAGCCTATGGCAAGAACCTACAGGTGGAGGAGTCCTTTTGCACTGCAGCTACCGTATGCTACCAGGAGACTCTTACTATCTGCCATAGTGGAAAGGTAGGTTGATAACTAACCTGTTTGGTCACATCATGAACATATCGTCCAAGACCATCAAACCCTGAAGTGGGACTTGAACCCATCAGTTTTGGCTTAGAGATGTTACCCACTACAAGACCTCCATAAGGCTGGATTGAGAGAGAGATAAACAAACCCAAGAGAAAGTAAACAAAGCAATTGAAAGCTGAAGGATTCAGACATCACATTTACAATAGTTAATTTTCAATGTCAGAGAGGTTGCTCGACAATAGTTAGGACATATCTTGTCATTAAAATGGACAAACACTAACTATCTGGGTCAATTTGATCCATAACTGCCATTCATTCGAGTACAGAAACATCACACTACTCAACATATGAGTCAACCACATGTCCTTCTCTAAAGGGCACTGCTGAACCATCTGGACTTTTATGACAATGGTTTCATGGTTAGTATTAGAATTTTAATTCCAGATTTTTATTGAACTCCTCTATCTGCTGTGGTCTGGTTTGAACCTGGGTCCCCAGAGCATCGCCTTGGGTCTCTAGATTTCTCATCCAGTGGGAATACCACTATGCCAGTCTCCCCCGGTGAAGTTAGCTCTGAAGTGCTTTCGGACATTCTGAGATTTTAAAAGTGCCGCATGAACACAAATTTTTGCTGTTCCATCAATGTTTAAGTTGTGATGTTTTAATGTGATTATGTATTGCCTTGTTTCTATACATAATCCTCACAGATCTGAACTCCAATACTGTTGTATTGTCTTGTGCTTAGTCCTTGGTGCACGGTGGTAAAATGATAGGACTCTGAAATTTTGCCTGTTTAAGCTATGTTGGTGATAAAGTGCATCATTGTGACATCTCTTTGTGACCTGCATGCTATTACAGTGATGAGCGTGAGTTATTGGAAGAAGCAGAGAAGATGCACAAGGCACAATTTGAGCACGTTCTTCGCCTATATGGATTCACTAAATGGCCCTTGAGGAATGGAAGTTCATCGCTTGGCTTGGTAACTGAATTCATGGAGAATGGATCATTGGATTTTCTCCTTCGGAACTATGCAGTCCCTTGGCCTCTTCGCCTGCGTTTTGCATATGAGATCGCTTTAGGAGTGAACTACCTACATAACCTCAAGCCAGCCCTCTTTCACCTTGACCTGAAACCTGTCAATATTCTCCTGAACAAGGACTATCGGGTTAAGGTGAACCTTAAATTCTAAAGAACCGTTAATATTGCCATCACTGATTGCTGCTGTGATTTCAGCAGTCTTGCCTTGGGAAGATTTGAGATATGGTGGCTTCTCTCTGAAGCCAGTATCTTCAAAACAAGCAGAGAGGGAAAAAAATGGCAATGGCAGAAATCTAAAATCAAATCCGAAAATGTTGCAGAGCAGATCAGTCAGCATCCATCAGGTGGAAAGACAAGTTAACATTTGGGATAAATATACTACATGACAATCTGTAATATGAACCCGGGATTGGAAGCAGGACCTATGCCAAGCTTTTGGGTAGGAGGGTGAAGCTTGTACAATAACTGTATGTTTACTGTGCTGAATATGCATTCCCCAGTCATTGAGGAGGATAAAGTCACCAGAAACAAAGTCACAAATAGCAAAGCATTTTGTACAGAAGCTGCCTCAAACTGCCATATAGCCATGAAATCAACCGGTTATATTTATGGGAAAGCTTCCCCAAATGTCAGATGGCTTGGCCAATTTTACACTCCTGCCTGAGTGAAAAGGGACTTTCTTGCTCCAAGTCATCTTTCAAATCGTGTGTCTTATGTCTGATCTATCTTTCTTCCTAGATTTGTGATTTTGGCCTGGCAAAATGGCGGAGGTCCACCTCCGAGCGTAGCGCTAATAGCAAAATTGAGGGCACACTATGTTATGTACCACCCGAATGCTTCAAAGACGTCAATACCAGAAAAGGTGTGAAGTATGATATATATAGGTAAGTTTCTCTATTATAATACTGACAAAATTTTGACTTGTGTTTGTGAAGTCTGGTTTCAACAGTTCATTAGACCAATGGGCCCCCACGTATCATTCATCCGACTCACAAATACAAAAAGGAGCATCAACCATCTGTGCTGACCTGGCTGACCTTTCAGTTCTCTTGCCTCCTCTTAGGATATTGGCTCTTGCTGGAGCCACTTTGTTGTGAGAATTGACAGCTATGTTGGTAGCACAGCTGACTCTTGAGCCAGGTCTGATAGATTTCACTTTGTTGTGGCCTTGTGGACCAATGGCTGGTTATAGAGATTCCCTCACTTGCTTTTTTTTGTTTCGACAGCGATATTATGCCTGGCTAGCAAGTTGCAAAGTAGCACGTGTGCACATTTTCTAGCACAGGTCATTAGATAAGAACACAAGAAGTAGAGCAGGAGTAGCCAATATGGCTCCTTGAGCCTGCTCCTCCATTCAATATGACGGTGGTTGAACTAGGGCCTCAAGTCCCCATATTCCTTGATTCCCTGAGAAATCACAAATCTGTCTGTTCCCACCGTTAAATGTATTCAACGATGGAGCATCCACAACCCTGTGGGGTAAAGAAATCTGAGATTCTTGTCCTAAATGATTACCCACATATCCTGAGTTTATGCCCTCATGTTCCAGATTTCCAGCCAGGGAAAATAACACATTGGTGTCTCCCTTATCAATCCCTTTACAATGTTTCAATGAGGTCATCTCTCATTCTTCCAAACGCCTGAGATTATACAGCCAGTTTAGTCAGTTTTCCAACTAAAACAGCCTTCATCCCAAGAATGTGCCCAGTAGTCCTTCCATGCAGTACCTCCTAGATAGCACTCAGAACTTTATTTTGAGTTTTTTTCCCTTACTTCATCCACAGTCCAGCAATGTCATGAGAGATCTGCTAATAAGTAAAAGTTTTGATATATGTCTGTCACACTTCATGTACCGAGTTTTGTCCAAGGATTAAAACATGTCATTTCCTGCTGGAGATGTTTTGATAACTGCATTTTTCAGCTCACCTTTTTCTATTTATAATCTTGTAGTTATGGAATTGTCATCTGGGAGATACTAACACGTCAAAGGCCTTATGAAAGTAAGTCCGATAGATTATGTGTTTTAGTGACTGAGGGATTGCGGAGAGTTATTATTTCTAATATACAACAGATTGCTCATTTGTCAGTCTTGATCTAGGGTTACTAGGTATCTGGGCTTATTAAGAAACCAACAGGGAATCTTGCACTGAAACATTTTTTAAATATTTTAATTAGATTTTTTTCATTACTGTCATGCTGGGCCCATTTCCAGGCCCTTTCCATGCTCAAATACTCCATCCATCCATTTATAGGTAGTGGTGTAATGGCTTTGTCTCTGGAGTAGTGATCCAGACACTCAGGGTAATGCTCTTGGGTCCCAAGTTTGAATCCCACCAGATGGTAAAATTTAAAAAAAACAATCTGGAATTAAAAATCTAATGATGAACACAAAACCATTGTTGTAAAAACCCATCTGGTTCACTAATGTCCTTTAGGAAAGGAAATCTGCCACCCTTACCTGATCTGGCCTACATGTGACTCCACATCCACAGCAGTGTGGTGCCCCACATTGAGACGCTCACATCCCATGAAGAAATGAAAGAAAAAGCCCTATTTTAGAACCACTGTACCCAATCCTGTAACTGATCGTTAATGGGAATTTGAAGCCATGTATTAGAATTGTAGGAGAACAATACTGGATTTCTTCTTAGAAAATGCAGCAAAACACATTTTCTGTTTGATTGGTGCATTTATCTCCCAATTCTTCTGGGACATCATCCGGCATCACTGCCTTCTCCTCTTCTGTTCCAGCCACATATCCCACAGTTTTTCACTATGTGGTTGCACACTGCCTATCGGTTTTACATTAAAGTCATCACCAGATTTTGCAGAGTGTCAAGTCCCAGTCTGACGTTAAATATTGTACAGCGTGGGTTCCATTTTGTGATCTGGCCTCCTGGGGCAATTTAATCAGTGCAATCACCATTACTGAGTGGCTTCCTTGACTGTGTCTGTGTACACTCAGAAAAATGGTCAGGTTAAGAATCACATTTTCATTTTTATGATCAGTGTCCTCAAAGAGGTCATACAGACCCAAAGATCTGATGGCCATGTTACTGCCATGCATAATGGGCAGACTGTGTAACTCTAACCCTAATGTAACCCTGGCCTGAATAAAATGTCAGCCAACACTGTTGATGGTGTCCATTCATGTTTCAGATGAACCACCGCTTGAGGTGTCTCTTACTCCCCCAACAGGCAATAGTGTTTAGTTATTAATATTTCATTGCCGAAACTGATATCAGGTTGACCAGGCTTGCCGGGGAAGGAGCGGGGGGGGTGAGGTGGGGGCTGTACCAGTGCCGTAAAATGAAGTGAACGTTACTTTTCATCTTTCCATTGTCATCAGAAGTTGCAGCTTTGTGTTCAAAAGCTCACTCGTTGAGAAATATATTGGGGAAATGGCTAGTTCTTAAAACTCCAAACTTGAAGAGCCAACGTTTTATTGAACAGCAAGCATAGACGAGTTTGTGCAACTTCAGGTTGTGATATTTTGCCTATTCAATGATACAGAACCACTGCTGTCTCATTGTATAGCGATTGGCCCCGAGTTTATACCCTTTGTTTCTGTCTCCCAGATGCTGTAAATTCCAAGCACTTAAAACTTTGTGTGGGAACGGGTGATCGGCCGGACATTAAGGCTATTCCTGCTGAAAGACCAGACTCATCTGAAGTACTTGTTGACTTGATGACAAAATGTTGGCATGAGAACCCTGATGAACGTCCAAACTTTTCAAGTATGTATTTACAGTCACAGACATTATGTCCGAAATTTTACCAGCTCGCCCGCCACAGAATTGGAGGGGATGAGCGGAGGAGTGTGGGATGGTACCTTAGGCAGGATTTTCTGGTTTTGGGGCGAGCGAGGCTATAAGGTCCACCTTATGAAACATTACACAATCATGAGATAGCTGAGGCCACAATTACCCTGATAAATGCTCCGGCGTAATATTCACAGCCTCCACCTTTCACCATCTACAACCAACTTTTATCTCATGCCTGCTATGTTTGATTCCATCTGCAACATTTTGATGCCATCTCTTGGCCTTTGCTGTTTCCTAAGTCACTAACAGCGATGTGATTGCTTGTGGAAAATATGTAGCCTTCAGCCTTGTGTTTTGTACAGTCTTCAATACACACTATCACAGGATTGAGCTGGTAGAGTTACTCCTTCATTAACACATGGTGCAGCTGCCACCATTTTGGAAAGCAAAGGCTTTGCTTGTTTACATGGGATCAATCTCTCAATTTTGCAAATTGTGGTCCTACAACATAGTTAAGACCCTGAGTGCAATTTTAAGGGACACACGAAAGGAGTGTCCAGGGTGAGCTAGAAATGGCGTGGAAATTGGATAGTCAGTCAATTAGAAGTAGTCTGGCATGAGAGGCAGTCACCCTGTGGATCAAAGTGGAAATGCTCTCAAATGAGGGAGTCAATCTGATCTGTGGCGATTGGTGAGGAGGTTACAGTGTTTCGTTACAATGGCTGGATTGAGAATATTTCAACACTTACAGCTGATGTACCTCTTTTGTCACAGTGTGCGTACGTGATCTTGCACCAAATCAGTCCAATGAACAGGAGCTTCAAGATGCAATCCAGAAGCTGACACGACAGGTACAGTTTACCATAGCATCATGCTGTCTGTGACACAACAGGTACAGTTTACCATAGCATTGTGCTAACTGTGACACAACAGGTACAGTTTACCATAGCATTGTGCTAACTGTGACACAACAGGTACAGTTTACAATAGCATTGTGCTAACTGTGACACAACAAGTACAGTTTACAATAGCACCATGCTGTCTGTGACACAACGGGTACAGTTTATGATAACACCGTGCTGACTGTGAAACAAAAGGTACAGTTTACTATAGCACCATGCTGTGACACAACAGGTACAGTTTACCATAGCACCACACTGACTGTGACACAATAGGTACAGTTTATCATAGCTCTGTGCTGACTGTGACACAACAGGTACAGTTTATCATAACACCACGCTAACTGTGACACAACAGGTACAGTTTACTATAATGCCATGCTGACTGAGACACAACAGATACAGTTTGCCATAGCACTGTGATGACTGTGACACAACAGGTACAGTTTGCCATAGCACCGTGCTGACTGTGACACTACAGGTACAGTTTGCCATAGCACCATGTGGACTGTGACACAACAGGTACAGTTCACCTTAGCACAGTGCTGACTGTGACACAATGAGTACAGTTTACATAGCACCATGTGGACTGTGACACAACAGTACAGTTTACCATAGCACTGTGCTGAATCTGACACAACAGGTACAGTTTACCATAGCACCATGCTGACTGTGTCACAACAGGTACAGTTTACCATAGCACCATGCTGACTGTGTCACAACAGGTACAGTTTACCATAGCACCATGCTGACTGTGTCACAACAGGTACAGTTTACCATAGCACCATGCTGACTGTGTCACAACAGGTACAGTTTACCACAGCACCATGCTGACTGTGTCACAACAGGTACAGTTTACCACAGCACCATGCTGACTGTGTCACAACAGGTACAGTTTACCATAGCACCATGCTCACTGTGACACAACAGGTACAGTTTACTATGGCACCATGTGGACTGTGACACAACAGGTACAGTTTACCATAGCACTATGGGAACTGTGACATAACAGGTACAGTTTACCGTAGCACCATGCTGACTGTGTCACAACAGGTACAGTTTACCATAGCACCATGCTGACTGTGACACAACAGGCACAGTTTGTGATAGCACTGTACAAACTGTAACGCAACAGTTATAGTTTACATAGAAAATAGCAGCTGGACCAGACCATTTAGCCCTTTAAGCTTGATCCACCATTCATTATTTTCATGAATAATCATCCAATTCAATAGCCTGATCCCACATTCCCTCCATATCCTTTGATCCCCTTTATCCCCAAGTGATATATCTAACTCCTTCCTGAAATCATACAATATTTTGGCATCAACTGCTTTCTGTGGTAGTGAATTCTACAGGCCTATCACTCTCTGGATGAAGGCATTTCTCCTCATCTCAGAACAGAAAATATTACCTATCAGAAATGTTGAGGAGCCTGTAGAATCTTGCGAGATGAACCCCCCCCAATGCATGTACTATTTCTCGGGCCACTTCCTTAAGTACTCTTGGATGTAAATCCTGAGGATTCAATCCCATCAATTTCCCCAACACCAGTTCTCTGCTAATGTTCATTTCCTTCAGTTCCTCCCTCCTACAAACCCCTTTATTTCCCAACATTTCTGATACATTATTTGTGTCCTCCTTTATGAAGACAAAACCAAGGTATGTATATAGTTGGTCAGCTATTTCTTTGTTCCCTATTATAAATTCTGCTGTTTCTGACTGTAAGGGACCTACATTTGTCTTCACCACTCCTTTTTTCTTCATATGCCTATAGAATCTATTTATCATGGCTAATCCACATAACCTGTACATCTTTGGGAAATCCAGGAGTTTTGTTCACTGTTGGCATGGACTGCTCTGATAAAAGCCTCCTCAATAAAAATTAAATGAAGACACCCCCAGGTAAATTAAAATGGGTGATGTTAAGTTTGTAAAATCGTAGGGAGGAGGAGAGTGCAGGGCTTTGAAGGCATGATAAGGTGTGAGTTGGAGAAGAAAACAGGGTAATTTGCCCGGATCGAGGTAGCCAGGAGGTTGGAGGATTTGGAAGGAGGCACTGCATGACATTTTTGCAGCTTAGAAGAGTCCAGAGAGGAAGCTGACAGTATCTCGGTGTAAAGTTGTGGGCCTTGTGTTTCTTCTGATCTTTCCACTTTTCTTTCTGTGCAGGTGCGACGTTGTGTGGATGGATGTATTGACCTGAGCACGCCAGGATCCAGTGAAGACATCTGTGACTCCTGCGGTAACTAATATCAGGAGCTGCTTTCACAGTCTCACATTACTGTCCAAATTAAGGAACAATATTCTTCTTTGAACTTGGGCATCCTTTCAATCATTGGACAACAATTTCACCTTCAGATCCATCATCTTTAATATTCTTTGTCAAGAGATCTTTTAGTGAGCCCCCTGCAGCCACCTCTCCCTCACTCCCCACCCAACAACTGGCGCTGTGAAACTGCCCTCATCCACTGCTGCTCCCTTAGGGACTACCCAGAACATGAGGTGTTTCAACTAAGACTCAATAAAATCAAACCCAGCACTGGAGCTGTCATAGCTAAGAGCTGTGCACCTAGTATAAAGGTGTCATAGCCAAGAGCAGACCACCAACCATTCAGCACAGTCCCTGTCTGTACCTTCTAATCAATTCGGGCTCCAATTGGCAATGAGGAAAGCAGAGCATTTCGAACTGATCTTGCTCTCTGACATTTAATTTTATAGTTATAACACTCAGCAGGTCCTGAAACCTCTTTAGTATTTGTATTTCTGAGTCATGCAACATCACTGAGTGTGGTGAGAAGAGAGGATGGTGGTGGGGAAGTAAGTGATATGTTCCCAGGGCAGCATGGTGGCACTGTGGTTAGCACTGCTGCCTCACAGCGCCAGGAATTTCAACCTTGGGTCACTGTCTGTGTGGAGTTTGCACAGTCTCCCCATGTCTGCATGGGTTTCCTCCCACAGTCACAAAGATGCGCGGGTTAGGTTGATTGGCCATGCTAAATTGCCGCTTAGTGTTAGGGGATTAGCAGGGTAAATATGTGGGATTTCAGGAATAGGGCCTGGGTGGGATTGTGGTCGGTATAGTCTTGACGGGCTGAATGGCCCCCTTCTGCACTGTAGGGACTCTAATGTGTTAGATGCTCAGTGAAACCGGCAGATGTGATGATGGTTCTCATCAGGCTCCCATTCCAATGAGGGCCTTTGAGTGCCAAGCTGATCAAAAATCACTGCCAGTGTAAACCAAAACCACAAAAATGGACCACTCGCAGTTTCCATGGCACTGACTAATTGTGCTCACTAACAGTGTCTGCCAGGCCTCAGATTAGCCAGGGCACCAAGCGCTCTTATTTTGAGCAATGACCATTAATACTCAACTAATTAAGAAGTCAGAAAACCAAATTTCAGTCTTGTCTAATTGGACAGAAGAAGCATTCATCAGAATTTTGAAACTAGATTTGAAGCAGCGATTGGATGCTCTGACTGAGTCGAAACCGGTTTCTCTGTTTTGTATACCTCTTCAGCTGCGCAAAGCTTTTAACAAAAGAATCTTTGAATCTCCAGGAGGATGCTGCAAACCGGAAATAAAAGCAGAAAATGCTGGAAAAGTTCAATAGGTCTGGCAGCATCTGTGGAGAGACAAACAGAATTGATATTTCAGATTGATGAAGTTTTCCCCAAACTGTCTTTGAACTATTTCCCCTTCTCTCTTCCTATGTTTAATAACACACGAGGCAGACAAAACATTTGCTCATGTCAGCTTCCATTCCTGAATAAGGTTTGCTAGCCTGTCGCCAGTGGGGCGCCACTCCACACCAAGCATGGCTGACCCAGGAATCTCTCCTGCCCTTACTGTCTCAGAAGAATTTACAGGTGGATAGTCAACCTGTTTGGCAGGTAATGAATGTACCTTCCGAGACCATGAAGTCCTGGAGTGGGTCTTGGACCTGGAGTTTGTGACTCGAGGTACGCTATCCAGTGCATAAGACCCCCTGTTTACCCATTTACAGTCTGTTGAATTTACCTTGTATGAGGTCAGGAATGCTAGATTTGTTGTTTCTGTGACTATTTGCTTCAGTTTCATTGAGTGAACTGGGTTCACCAGCATCAACTCACCCAGCTGTTTACAGAAAACTCTGTCAATGTTTCTGTTTCTTGACAGTATTATTGAGTATAGGTTATTCATGAAAGGCCACCTTCTCAACCTTATCCCTTGCCTGAGGCATGGAGAGCTGATTAAACCAGCCTATAGTCATTTGGAACTATGGCAACTTTTACGTATTAGAACATAGAACATAGAACATTACAGCGCGGAACAGGCCCTTCGGCCCACAATGTTGCACCGACCAGTCTTATTTTAAAAAAAACATTGACCCACTAATCTAAACCAATCCCTTTTCGTCCATAAACCTATCCACCAATCTCTTAAACGCCCCCAAACTAGGCGCATTTACAACTGCAGCAGGCAGGGCATTCCAGTCCCTCACCACCCTCTGGGTAAAGAACCTGCCCCTGACATCCGTCCTATAACTACCCCCCCTTAATTTAAAGCCATGCCCCCTCGTGCTAGCTTTCTCCATCCGAGGAAACAGGCTATCACCATCCACCCTATCTAAACCTCTAATCATCTTATATGTTTCTATAAGATCCCCTCTTAGCCGCCTTCTTTCCAGTGAAAACAACCCCAAATCCCTCAGTCTGTCCTCATAGGACCTCCCCTGCATACCAGGCAACATCCTGGTAAACCTCCTCTGCACCCTCTCCAAAGCCTCCACATCCTTCCTGTAATGTGGGGACCAGAACTGCACACAGTACTCCAAGTGCGGCCGCACCAGAGTTGTGTACAGTTGCAACATGACGCTGCGACTCCTAAATTCAATCCCCCTACCAATAAACGCCAAGACACCGTACGCCTTCTTAACAACCTTATCTACTTGATTCCCAACTTTCAGGGATCTATGTACACATACACCTAGATCCCTCTGCTCCTCCACTCTATTCAAAGTCCTCCCGTTAGCCCTATACTCAACACATCTGTTATTCCTACCGAAATGGATTACCTCACACTTCCTCGCATTAAACTCCATCCGCCACCTCGCGGCCCAGCTCTGCAACCTGTCCAAGTCACCCTGCAAACTTTGACACCCTTCCTCACAATCTACCACACCTCCGACTTTGGTGTCATCAGCAAACTTACTAATCCACCCAACTATACCCTCATCCAGATCATTAATAAAGATTACAAACAGCAGTGGCCCCAAAACAGATCCCTGAGGCACACCACTCGTAACCGAACTCCATGATGAATAATTACCATCAACCACCACCCTCTGTCTCCTATCTGCTAACCAATTCCTGATCCAAGTACCTAAATTACCACCAATCCCATACATCTGCATTTTCTGCAGAAGCATACCATGGTGAACCTTATCAAACGCAGTGTATCCCTTATTGGGATACACTGTCCTTCACTCCTGGTGTGGATGCTTTAGGATGATATCACCAGATGGATTCCCTTAGACTTCAGCATGGATTTTCTGAACTGGCTTCTCAGTATTAATCTGCGCACAGCAGACACCAGGGACGCTGAACAGACTTTTTTCAAGTACTGATACCAGCACTGGATGGTCAGCCCATAGTTCGCTGTAAATGGTGCGCAGAGATACAAGTGATTTTGGAGGGAGTCGTTGCTCAGCACTAGGACATTCCCAGCTCCTCGTTTACTTACACTTTGAAGAGGGAAGAAGCTTTTTAAAAATCTGATGTAGTCCATCTGCTGCAATTTCCCTGAGTCACCACTTGGAGGCACTATAGCCCTTGCTTTCACATTGTACAGAACCGCATCTGGCAGTGTTGTCAACACTGACTTGATCTGTGTTTTAAATGGTCCCCACTCAGGAATGCAGAGATCCCTCTGTTCAAAGATAAATTCTTGTTACAGTATCTCCTGCTTATTGCAAACTCTTTTCTGTATCTCCTGCTTATTGCAAACTCTTTTCTGTTTTGTTTAGAGCCAGTTGAGGAACAGAATGAAGCCATCAACTTTGTGGGTGAGTCAGTGTTTGTCTCCATGAAAACAAGTATTAAGTAGGTGCCCAACACTGTTTCCCTAAAAGCTTTCTTTTAATCTTGGGGCCTTTCCAATCTCTTGTTTGTGCTGCTTGAGCTAATCTCTTCTGTTGTCAAAGTAATTGGTCTTAGTTTATGATCATTGCTCCTGATCCGTGTGCTGTATGCATGTACACGTGTGTTTGTGCATGCAAGCATGTTGCTCTGTGTGCACAGACGTGCAGGTTAGGTGCATTGCCCATGCCAAATTCTCCCTCAGTGTACCTGAACAGGCGCCGCATCGTGGGAAATAGGGGATTTTCACAGTAACTTCTTTGCAGTGTTAATGTAAGCCTACTTGTGACACTAAATAAACTTGTCTGTGTACACATGCGTGTGTGTATACATGTTTCTGTTTGCATGTATGTGTGTATGCACATGTATGCATGCATATTCATGCACCAGAGCCTATTTCATTGAAAGACCATGGGGTGCTGACTGATTACCGTGAATTTTTCCAAGTATCCTATTGTATTGTCGTTAATAATGGCTTCCCTATGTCAGATGTACACTAACTGTTCTGCCATTTCCTGCTCTTTGTTTTTGAATAATGGAGTTGCATTCACTACTTTGCAATCTAATGGGGCTTGCCCTGAATCTAGGGAATTAAAAAAATTAAAATTGACGCATCAACTATCTCATTAGCCATGTCTTTGAAGATCCTGAGTTGAATCCATCAGGAGTCAGAGATTTGTCAGCCTGCAGCTCCAACTATTTGCAAAGTACCAGCTCACTGGTGATTATAATTTTTCTGAGATCCTCCTTCCGTTCCATTTCCTGACCCACAGCTATTTTTTGGATGTTACTTGTGTCATCTATGGTGAAGACTGATGCAAAATACCTGTGTAATTAGTCTCCATCTCCTTATTTTCCATTATTAGCTCCCCAGACTTTCCAGAGGATCAATGCTCCTTTGTTAACTCTTATCTTTTTAAAATATCTATAGAAACTCTCACTATGTGTTTTTATATTTCTAGCTGGCTTCCTCGTTTACTCTTCTTCCCTTCTTTACCATTTATTTAGTCATTCTTTGCTGCTTTTAATATTTGTTTTTAAAAATTCTTCTGACCTGTCACCTATGTTTGCACAACTAGATTCTTTCTCTTTTAAGTTTGATGCTATGTTTTTTAGGTAACTGTAGATGGTGGGTTCCTCGGAATTTTTCTTTCTCATTGGAATGTATCTATTCTGTGTATTCTCAATTATTCTCCTAAATGTCTGCCACTGCATCTCCCTTGACTTATCCTTTAACCTAATTTGCCAGCTCACCTTGGCCAGTTATGCTTTCATGTCCGATTAATCACACTGATAAGTTTAAAATACTAATCTTGGACCCATTCTTCTCTTCCACAAACAGAAGTTAAAATTCAATCATATTATGATCACTGCTACCTAGGGGTGCCTTTCACTAAAAGGCCATCAATTAATCCTACCTTGCTACACAATACCAGGTTTAATATAGCCTGCTCTCTGGTTGGCTTTAGAATTGCTTTTCTACAAACTATCCTGAAAACATTCTGTGAAATTCCCTTCTATGCTACCTTTGCCTATCTGATTTCTCCAGCCTATACATTGCTCCCACAGTTGACTTCTTGCTGTTATAATTTCTCATGTCTACCCAAACAGCTTCTACATCCTGGACTCCTGAGCTTTGGACTTTCTTCTCTATTTTACTAATATGATCATTAATAAACGGAACCATCCCTCCAAGATTCCCTAGCTTCCTGACCTTGCTAAATGTCATGTACTGTTCAACACACAGGTCCCAACTGATGTCATCTTTTGACCTTGTCTCTGTAATGGCTATCCGATTGTATTTATTTATTTCTATTTGTGTTATTTCCTCCTGCACTGTTTGACCCTGATAGAGGCAAGGTTTTGAGACTATTGCACTCAATACTGACAAAGTTCTAGCTCGAGGGATGACTTTCAGTAGATCGCAATGAGTTAGCTGCTCTGCGATGTGCAAAACTCTCCTTCACATGCTGCAGTTCCTCTGAGCCACCAATAGGTAGCAGTACCAGCTCATGATTTTGGATTGTACAGCATTACATCCAGTAAGAAGTCTTGCAACACCAGGTTAAAGTCCAACAGGTTTGTTTGGTAGCACAAGCTTTTGGACTGTCTCTCGTTCTTAGGCCAACCCCAGTCCAATGCCTGCATCTCCACATCAGCATTACTTCCAGCAATGTTGTGAAAAATGACTTGACCTGTGTTTTAAATGGCCCCCATTCAGGAGTGCAGAGCTCCTTCTGTTCAAAAATGAATTCATGTCACAATGTCTACTTCTAGCTGCTAACCATTCTCTGTTTTGTTTAGAACCAGTTGAGGAACAGAATGAACACAAACTCTTTGCGGGTGAGTCATTAAGTAGGTGCCCCAACACTGTGTTTCCCTAAAAGCTTTGTTTTAATCTTGGGGCCCTTCCAATCTCTTGTCTGTGCTGCTTGAGCTAACCTTTCTTGTGTCAAAGTAATTGGTCTTAGCTTATCATCATTGTTCCTGACCTGTGTGTTCATGTGTGCACGCGTGTTGCTCTGTGTGCACAGACGGGCAGGTTAGGTGTATTGCCCGTGCTAAATTCTCCCTCAGTGTACCTGAGTAGGTGCAGCAGTGTGATGACAAGGGGATTTTCACAGTAACTTCATTGCAGTGTTAATGTAAGCCTACTTGTGACACTAAATAAACTTTAAAACGTGTATGTGTACACATGCATGTGTGTGTATATGTGTTTCTGTTTGCACATGTGTATCTATGCATGCATATTCATGCACCAGAGCCTATTTCATTCAAAGAGCATGCGGTGCTAAATGTGAGGATCAGAGCCCGGAACTCAGCTTTAAACTGTTTGGGTGAGTGAGGACTGGAGAGATTTTACCTGTCTTCATATGGTCTGCTCTCACCTTATTATCTCAGCTGCCTGTCTGTGTCTTGAGGTGGCAAGAGAGAAACAGTGAATAAAATAAGTGCGGCTTTGCAAATGGGATCTGACAACATAGTATACAGTGATTATGTTCACAGCAGTGTAACGGGAGCAGCACAGTTTCAGAAGGACATGAGACTATAGAGAAGATGCAGAAAGGATTAATGGGAGATTCCGAGATCAAAGGCTTCATTTACTTAAATAGATTGTAGAGACTAGTCTATTCTCCTAGAGGAGGGGAGGTTGAGAGGAGGTTGGATAGAGATGTTCATAGAGCTTTATTCAGAGTAGAAATGGAAAAGCTGTTCCCATTGGTGGAAGGGTCAAAGACCAGAGGCTATCAATTTAAAATGATTGGCAAATAAAACAGTGAAGACGAGGACAAACATTTTTGCCCAGTAAGTGGTTAGGATCTGGATTTCACTGCCGGAGAGTGTAGTGGGGGAAGATTCAATTGTGACTTTAGAAAGAGAAGTACCTGAAGAGAGAAGATTGTCAGGGTTAGGGTGAAAAAGTGCGGGGAGGGGATTAATCTAACTGAATCAATCTTGCAGAGAGCCAGCATGGAGATAAAAGGCTAAATTGCCTCCCCACATGAATTTATGAACATAGGAATTAAGAGCAGAAGTAGGCCATTCAGCCCGTCTAGCAATAACATCATGGTAGATTGGATTGTAACTTCAACTTCATGTTCCCTCCTATCCGTTATAACTTTTCACCCCCTTACTTATCAAGGATACATCTACCTCTGTCTTACAAATGCTCCAAGACTCTGCTTCTCTGTAATGGCTATCAGATTGTATTTATTTATTTCTACTGGTGTTATTTCCTCCTGCACTGTTTGACCCTGATAGAGGCAAGGGTTTTGAGACTGTTACACTCAATACTGACAAAGGTCTAGCTCAAGGGATGACTTTCAGTAGATTGCAGTGTTCCTCTACGTGCTGCAGTTCCTCTGAGCACCAATAGGTAGCAGTACCGACCCATGATTTTGGATTGCACATCATTACAAACGAAAATGTTGTGAAAAATGACTTGATCTGTGTTTTAAATTGCCCCCACTCAGGAATGCAGAGCAACTTCTGTTCAAAAATGAATCCATGCTACAATGTCTACTTCTAGCTGCTAACCGTTTTCTGTTTTGTTTTAGAACCAGTTGAGGAACAGAATGAACGCAAACTCTTTGCGGGTGAGTCAGTGCTTGTCTCCCTGAAAACAAATATTATGCTAGGTGGCCTAACACTGTGCCCTCCTAAAGTCTTCACTTTAACCATCATGGCAGCAGGGTGAGGCGGGAGCAAGTGACACCTTCCTATGATGTCACCATTTTGTTTCTGTGTGAGTGTCAGGGTTAGCTGGTGCCACTGGCTTCTGGTGAGTTGTACTCTCCCAAGCTCATGTAACATCACTCACTAGTGAACGTGTGACCTCCATCCTGCTCTGCAACTGTTGGATCCACATCAGGAATCTTCCCTCTCAATCCAAATCCTGTTGCAAATACTTGCTGGTGGTTTAACTCAGATGGATCTGATCTATCTATTTTCAATTAGGTTGCTGGCTCACTGGCCAGCTGAAGACCTGTCAAGGAGATGACGGCATGGTGTAATATTAGTAATCCAAAGGCCAGGTTAATACCCTGGGAATATGGGTTCAATCCCTCATGGAATTTAAATTCAATTAATTAATAAAAATCTGAAAAATAAAGTTGTCCCAGTAATGCTAACTATGACAATTCTCATTGATTGTTGTAAAAACTCAGTTTACTAATGTTTTTTAGGGAAGGAAATTTGCCATCCTTACCTACTGTGGCCTATATACGACTCCAAAGTCACAGCAACATGGGTTGACTTTTAAATGCCCTTGAAATGGCCGAACAAGCCACTCAGTTCAAGGCTTTTCGAGATGGACAATAATAGAACATAGAACAGTATAGCACAGTACAGGTCCTTCGGTCCTCAATGTTATGCCGAGCTATGTCCGAACCCAAGATCGAGCTATCCCACTCCCTATCATTCTGGTGTGCTCCATGTGCCTATCCAATAACTGCTTGAAAGTTCCTGAAGTGTTGGACTCCACTATCACAGCAGGTGATAATACTATGCTGGCCTTGCTCACATGCCATGAAAACACGAACAAAAACTCATGAAGTTAGCGCCACACGTTTTATTGAAGAGTTTCAGTGAAGAGGAACTGTGTCCACAGACAGGAAGGTGGTTACCGTTGGCACTAATTTAAGGTAACTAGGCAAAAAGCAGCAGAGACACAATTTTTGTTTTCCCATGAGCTGGTGTGATCTGGAAGGTGCTGATTGGAAAAGGTGATGAAAGCAGATTTAATTGCAACACTCGGGAGGGAATGGGTTATATATTTGAAAAAGAAGCATTGGCAAAGCTATAAAGAGAGAGCAGGGGAGTGGGACTAATTGGATAGCACTAGTATGGTGGGCCAAATGGCCTCCTTTGACGCAGTGTCCTCCCATGATATCTTTCTGTAAGCTGCTGCTACATACTGAAATAGCAAAACCTTTGGATTTGTGCACTGAGAATAATATGAGCTTGTTATGTCAACATTCTCCATTCTAACCGGTCTTTTACATTTGGTTAATTAGTTTACAATACAGAACACGGTCAAGAAATTAACTCCGAGAATGGGATTGCTGGTGTCTTTATGCTGTCTTCCTGCGCTAATCAAAGTCTGTGGAATGCTCTTAGTTCACCAGGGTCTCCTTTTAACAATAATTGAAAAGGGCAATTTTCCTCTCTAGATCTTCACAGATGAGTTGAGAGA
Organism: Carcharhinus amblyrhynchos; assembly: GCF_965287045.1. Taxonomy (NCBI): domain Eukaryota; kingdom Metazoa; phylum Chordata; class Chondrichthyes; order Carcharhiniformes; family Carcharhinidae; genus Carcharhinus; species Carcharhinus amblyrhynchos. Next base: position 50,549,876 of record NC_137327.1, read on the forward strand.
CATAAAGGATGGGATTTTACAACCTCACTCGGGCGAGACTTGGAAAATTTCACCCGAGGCCAGCAGAGAATTCCATTCTGTGAGCCACGCCCACCCAAATTCCGGGGCGGACATTGCGGTAAAATTCCGGCCAATATATCCAAGCTTTGTGAAACCTGTGAGGACAGATACACTGTTTGAGGTTTAAAGATAGTCTGGGTGGTAACGTGGAAATGAAGAACTAAAGCTGATCAGTGTAAACCTTTGGTGTTTGATTGCGAGTTCTGGGGATCAGCAGCAATGCTAAGAATAGGTTTCTGTGGAAGCTCCTGAGTGTGTGGCAGTGTGTAGCTCTCTCACCCATCCCATACTAATGAGCCTGTATTTACTGCATTTATAAACTCCATTGTGAGGATGTCCAGGGAATTCTAGGGCAAATACCTAGTGTGACTGTCTCTCCTCCATTTTCTCCTTTGTTGTGCCTGAGTATTAAATATTCTCCAAGTGTAAAGAAGAGGAAAGCTTCCCCCAAGGAGTGAACAGTGCTCCTGTGCCTAGCCAGACAGATGGCGCTACTCTTCTTGTATCCTGGACTAACTTACTGAAGAAAGCACAGAGTCAGTGGTGAGAAAGATATCCAGGAGAATTGGATTGCTGGTGAGTTTGATGCTACATTCCTGTGCCCATCAACACTAAGTGGACAACAACGATATGGGAGGATTGAACCTGAACAATATCTCTTCTGCTGACTCATGGCATCAATCGATAAGGCCTTTCATCTAGTCCTCCTACCCCAGGAGGCACGTGTCTGAGTAAAGGCTGGAGGTTTTGGTGAGGGGTCGGGGATGTGAAATTGAGGCCAGTACCCTTTGTTCATGATAATGTTAGGACGCACAGGCGGACGGTATTTACATACTTTGAGCACATATAAATAGGGAACAACTGGGACACTGGGTGGAGAGATATAAATCGGAACAGTCAATAATCTCTATGAATGGAAGAATGTTCTGTGCCTTTATTTCAGTTTCACCAACTGGCTTGCATCCTCTTAATATCCTTAAAAAAAATAATTGTGATTTTCATTATATCCTTTTATAGAACCAGTTCAGAACATTAGCCAAGAAGAAACTGTAAAGTGTGAGTAATATTTTTACACTGTTTGAATAAGAAATACTATGACTGCTTGGAATTTTCCTGTCTGTGAGCTGATTGAAGACAATGAAATTTAATGGATTATGGGTGGCACGGTGGTTAGCACTGCTGCCTCACAGCACCAGGGACCCAAGTTCAATTCTGGCCTCAGGTGACTGTGTCCCTGTGGGTTTCCTTCGGGTGATCCAGTTTCCTCCCACAGTCCAAAGATGTGCAGGTTAGGTTGATTGGGTCATGCTAAATTGCCCCTTGGTGTCAGGGGATTATGTGGGGTTACAGGGATAGGGCCTAAGTGGGACAGTTGTCAGTGCAGGCTCAATGGGCTGAATGGCCTCCTTCTGAAGTGTAGAGATTCTATGATTCTGAAGTATCCCAGTCACATTCTAATCCAAAGTCTCTCTTGATGATGTCTGTTCTTTATGTAATATGTTCATGGCCTCCCTCAGCTTCTCACATAAATCTCATGAGCAAATCCTTCAAGAGTATATTTTAGTGCAGAATTTATTACTGCTCCCTGTACAATGTAAGGTGTCAGCAGAATTCAAAGTCTGGACTAAAGAAAGCAGACTAGGGGGGTTAATTTAAAAAACCCTGATCTTTCTGCTTGCCACCTTTCCCATACACAGAAAGGTATCTTGCTGTGCTTTTCTCTTTGTAGGTAGTGGTCTATCTCCCAATCCTTCAGTTTTGGCGTGATCCAATTTCTATTACTAACCCCACATCAAACTTGTGATGGGATGAACTCAAAAGGGTTAGTTTATTTACACACAGTCAAAACATAGAAGGGTGGGTTGCCATATGATCTCATGTACACTCATACATAAAAGAAGAACAGCGAAAAGAAAGATTTACAGTGCAAAGGCCGCAGAGAAAAGGATTCTTTTTTCACATGAGTCCAGAGTCAAAGTCCAGTAAGGTATTCCTTCATGGAAGATTGCAGGTTGAAAACCTATGTTGTATAATCCACTTTTCCAGTGGAGTTGATTTCACATGAGGAAATGGGCATGCAAAGGTGAATGAGTCTTATAGGTGACGGTGCAGAGATTCCAGTAGAAACAGTGTAGATAGGGCTATGTATTCAAGCTGGACAGAGCCCCTTATCCATGCTGCTAGTTGTAAGTTATAAATTGGCTGACTGAGGTTTTTCTTTCAGTGCAGCAAGGCAACATTACTAGTTACACAAGTTAGAGGATTCCATGTGATATCACTCTCACTTCTTCATGGTGTCTTTGATGAAGGGAGCATCTCCTCCATCAGAGTTCCTGAGACGGTTAAATGTTTTAACCTTATCTTTGACAAAAGGATGTGTCTCGACTGTCTGACGTCTTGAGATGTTTAAATATATCAACCATTAAGACTTGAAAGGAAGGTTGCGAGTAACTTTGTCCTATCAGATGGATAGGCTCCAGTTGGACAAGCCTGGCTTATGAAATGCAGATGGTCTTTGAATAATTTTCTTTGAATTTGGCCTCTGCAGCTCACAGGAGCCATGGATGTTTCTTCACCGATGATGACAGGCAGTGCCACAGAAACTTGATGCTTCTATTGTTAGCTTTTATTGTTCAAAGGTCACGGACAGACAAAGCTTCAGCCACTTTAGAAGGATCTTTGTCCAATTATTTTAAATTTTAGAAATTAGGAATTAGGCTATCCACACATTTTTATGAAAATAGAGTGTCAGGTTTGTCCCCTGACAAGGAACTAGAAATGGGTAATAAATACAAGTCTTTCTCATTTCCTATGAATGATTTGAAAAAAAAATCACTGAATGAAAGTGATTTAAAAATTATGGAGTATTTATTCTGTTGGTGTTGCTACTGAACATTAAACCCCAACCTAATCTTTTAATTCTGTGGTCATTAACACGCATTTATTTGTTGGCTTCTTTGTACCCTATTTTATATTTACCCTTTTTATTTGGTTTCAGGTCGTCTATCCATTGTTACTTCAGATGAATGTATGGAATTGGCCGAGTTGATCAATAAAGACTGGAAGATGCTAGGCAGATCCTTGGGTTTAACTGATGGGGATATCAATACCATTGATCATGACTACTATCAGGATGGCTTGGTCGAGCAAGCCTATCAGATGCTTCAGAAATGGAAACAGCAGCAAGGGAAGACTGCTAATCACAAATGGCTAGTGTTTCACCTGAAGAAGGTGAAGAGGAATGACCTGGCAATGCGGTTTTGCTGTTGACACAGTGACAGATTTGCTGCTTGCCCTAACTTATTGCAAGCTTGGAGAATATATTGTTGATTGTTGTGAAAGCCCATTTGGTTCGCTAATGTCCTTTAAGGGAAGGAAAGTTCTCATCCTTACCTGGTCTGGCCTACATGTGACTCCAGATCCACAGTGATATGGTTGACTCTTAATTGCCCTCATGTTAGAGCAATAAATGCTGGCCTAGCCAGCAATGTCCACATTCCATGACTGAATTTCCTGATCAAGTGTTGGATCGAGCCCCCAGATGGGGTGTAATGCCTTATCTTGTCAGCTTGGATCTTGTTTGTCTATCTCATGGAAACCATGAATTGGATTCAATGGAATTTGAATTTGGTTTTTGGAGCAAGCAAGGAGATGGATTTGGATTAACCCTATCCAGTCTGAGCATTGGCTTTGTAACTTTAAGAATGGAGTAAAGATTAAAAAAACTTCCTGTGTGGGCCATACCTTTAAAAAATATTTGCATGAGCACTTGAAATATCATAACATTTCAAGGATATGGGATGAGAAATTAGGATTAGTGAGCCTTTAATGATAGTTGTCGGTGCAGACTTGATGGAACGAAGGGCTTTTTCTGTGTGACATTTAATGGTGGCAGAAGATACAGCCCCACTTTTACAAATTGTACAGTGTTCTCAGAGTACAATTAAGATCTTATCACATTGCACTCGCATCACTATACATGAACTTTCCCACTAGCCATTGGGGAAAAAACAAATTTGCAATTTTTATTGGTGATGGATTTTCTTTTAATCCAGAGTTTTATGCTCTGAAATACACTGCCTGGAAGGTTGGAGGAAGCAGACCCAGTAAAAGGGAACAAATAGATACAAAATTTCAGGCAATGAGAAAAGAGCAGGGCAGCAGAATGAATTCCTCTGTGCAGTATAAGTACTGGAAGCAGGAGTAGGCCATCTGGCCCCTCGAGCCTGCTCCACCCTTCAGTAAGATCATGGCTGACCTTTTCGTGGACTCAGTTCCACTTAACCTGCCCGCTCACCATATCCCTTAATTCCTTTACTGTTCAAAAAAACATTCAATGAGGTAGCGTCAACTGCTTCACTGGGCAGGGAATTCCAAGATTCACAACCCTTTGGGTGAAGATTTCCTCCTTAACTCAGTCCTAAATCTGTCCTTATTTTGAGGCTGTGCCCCCTAGTTCTTGTTTCATCTGCCTGTGGAAACAACTTCCCTGCTTCTGTCTTATCTATTCCCCTCATAATCTTATATGTTTCTATAAGATCTCCCCGATTCTTCTGAATTCCAGTGAGTATAGCCCCAGTTTACTCAGTCTGTCCTCATAAACCAACCCTCTCAGCTCCAGAATCAACCTAGTGAATCTCCTCTGCACCCCCTCCAGTGCCAGTATATCCTTTCTCAAATAAGGAGACCAAAACTGTACACAGTACTCCAGGTATAGTCTCATCAGTACCTTATACAGCTGCAACATAACCTCGCTGTTTTTAAACTCCATCCCTCTAGAAATAAAGGACAACATTCCATTTGCTTTCTTAGTTACCTGCTGCACCTGTAAACCAACTCCTTGTGATTCTTACACAAGGACATCCAGTTCCTTTTTACAGCAGCATGCTTCAATTTTTTACCATTTAAATAATAGTCCATTTTGCTGTTATTTCTACCAAAATGGATGACCTCACATTTACCAACATTGGACTCCATTTGCCAGACCCTCGCCCACTCACTTAGACTATCTACATCCCTTTGCAGACTTTCAGCGTCCTCTGCACACTTTGCTCTGCCACTCGTTTTAGTGTCACCTGCAAATTTTGACACACTACATTTGGTCCCCAACTCCAAATCATCTATGTAAATTGTAAACAATTGTGGTCCCAACACTGATCTCTGAGGCACATCATTAATCACCTATCGCCAACCAGAAAAACGCTTTAAAAAATGTATTGTTCTATGTGAAGCCAAAACCTAAAGTTCTGCAGCCTCCTCTGGAAAATTTTCTCTTCTGTAACTGCTAGTCATAAAACAAAGCTTTCAACACAGGTGGGATTTGAGTAATGTCACAACTTGATCAAAATCTTTTATGATTTAGTCATCCTCTGATTATATAAAAAAACTGTATATTTTTACTACATAATGAAGTCTCAGGTTATTTTATGCTCTATCATTGAAAGAAAAGAGGTAAGGAAGTAGCTTCAGTCAGTCAGAAGGACTGCAAAGTGTGGATTATGTTTGCCAAGGAAGAAAAATCAGAGCTGAAAACTAAGTTACTTGTGCACCCCCGCACCCCTCCCCAGGCTACCTTTGCACTTGAGTGGGTTCCCTTCAACTGCTTCCTGCCTTTCACTATCTGTTGTAAACCTTGCTGACGTGATGTCATGTCAACGAAAGGGAATTCCTTACCTAGGGAGGAACATATGGGGGCTGGGGGTGTGGGGGGGGGGGAGCAGGGGTGCGAGGGGAGCCCTTTCAGTTGATGTTAAATGAATTTAAATGAGGTTCCCACCCTTTCTCACAGGGAACCTCGTTGTGACGCCAGTATAGGGTGGGGAAAATTTGAGAAAAGATCTTGCCACTGAGATACTTGGTTCTGCGGGATTTATCAGCAGTGTAGCCATTTCCGCTCAAACACCAGCAGAAAATCCACCTCTCCCTACTTTTTAAATGTCTGAGTGATTTTACTCCAGCATTGCTGATAATAGTGTCATAGACATTGATCCTTGGAGAGTTGGTAACTCTATGACACGCTATAGTCAGTTTCCCTGTTGGGGACCATCAGGATCCTGTATTATTCAGCTACTAATTTAAACTTTTTCCAAGCATTCCAGTTTAATATGACAAACCACTGACAGGAGTCAACTCAAATTCCCTTTATTTAATACTTTTGGTACCAAACTCAAACTTACAACAGTTGCAACACTTCAACTTTTTTACTGAACTTAATTCTGAACTGAATATTAGTTCTAACTGAACATTAGGTTTTTAACTGAACATTAATGCTAATTCTTTCATTGGAAACAAACACTACCCAGTTTAGAACAAAATGTCCAGGTCCGTTCCTGTAAGAGGAATTTTCTCAGGTATCCCCTGGGATGCCCTGTACTTGTTGTACCTCACTCAACCAATACACAGACTGCAAAAGACAGTATATAGTTAAAAAACGAAAAGGAATTTATTTGGTAATGCATGCATCAGGAGAGAGACACAATCAGTGAGGGTTGACTGTCCTCTCTGAGGTAATATTGCTCAGTAAAATTATTATATCATTCTGAATATTTCGATATCCCACACAGTCTCATCAGTCAGACTAGAGGGCCCAATCACAATATTAGACACTATTACCTTAGCCAATAATGTTCCACCTGTCAACAGGAATAGGAGCTTATTAGTTTATTGCCCATGTAGGTTCCTCCCCCTTTACCTAGGATACCTAATCCACATCATTACCAGTAACCAAGGCCATTACTAACATCTGTAATTTTTAATTGGTGAAAGGAGTCACTCTTTCGCTGGAACCTGGGCCTCCGTTATCAGCTTGACAGACTGCTCCAGCCTCTCTATCCATGAATGTATTCACTCCCTTAAATAGCAGGCCTATGATTAAATTTGCCTTTTGCATATCCAAAAACGGATAACAAAAGCTGCCTTTCTGTGCTCTATTGTATTCATGATGTGGATGTGCTGGCGTTGGACTGGGGTAAACACAATAAAAAGTCTGACAACACCAGGTTTTAGTCCAACCGATTTATTTGATAGTAAACTCACAAGCTTTCGAGGGGACTCCCTCTTCGTCAGAACTCTCCATTCACCTGACGAAGAGGGAGTCCCCTTGAAAGCTTGTGAGTTTACTATCAAATAAATCGGTTGGACTAAAACCTGGTGTTGTCAGACTTTTTACTCTATTGACAGAATTTGGCCTGTCTACCACTGTGTTTCCCATCATGCTGCATTCAGAACAAAGTTGGCCAAGGAGCCAAAACATATATCTTGAAGTTACAGTTTAAGCTCGTGTTATTGGTTAATTTGTGGTTATAGTAACTTTGCAGTTTATAATACCTTTGTGTATTTGTTCCAGGCCCATTGTGAATTCTTACATATATAAGGCATTTTATAATTACCTTAACCTTGTCTATTTATTATAGTAAAACTAAAATGAAAGGCCTGATACCAGAATTCTATACTGCCCCCATCAGTCCCAGCTTTTGGCCTTTGGTTATAGCCCAAGATAAGGCCACTAAATAGAAGTGTCCCAACACTTGTTCAGGTGTCCTGAAGGATGACTGGTTCCTTTGTATCCTTGCCTGTTTAACTTCACTGTCATCACTGGTACCATCCCTTTTGTGGACTTGGACAACCTTGCACAGGCACACTTAACTACATTGACAAGAACGATCAGTGCCAAGATCACCATGAAGTATATTGCAATCCTTTGTAGGATTGATGTTCCCAAGGAGCCTAGCCAGCCTGAGAGCCAACCAGCTAAGGTAAATGGTTCAGGGTCTTTGAGTTTCTCCATTGCTTTCCTGATATGATTAACCAGATCAGTTATGTTTTCTGAAGTATCTGGTATGTACGTGCAACACCCTGATCCAATCACTGCATAAGTCCACCCCTTGCTGCCGAGACATAATCCAATGCCAAGTACCACACAGTGCGCATGGCTATCATCTCATCATTAACCTTAGCAAGGGCAGTTACTGTATCATTGGTGACTTGTCCCAAAATGGAGCGTAGAACCAGAATTTCATGCATCGCTTTAGCTACTCCGTATTGGGGAAACAATATGCCAAAGAGCCATTCTGTTTCTGTAGTAGCTTGTCGATGTCTTGGCAGAGGAGAGAATTTAGGCATGTGATGTGTGGGATTACACATCCAACGTAATATGACCCTTTCCATCTGTCAGGAAGGCAAGGATATGCCCTATCCCCCTGAAGTGATGAGCCCACCTCCTCGAAGTGTAGAAAAAGGGGCCCCTCCAGTTGGACTTGCAGTCCGAAAAGGCCTGCTGAGATCTCTTCCTGATGCTGGTGACTCTGCCTTTGCAGCTCCAGCAGCGGTGGGATGACCAGACCCAGGGACACGTCATCAGCAAGAAGCTCAGCAGAGTCCTGGGCTCTGGCATTCTCTGAGTGCTGGTTCCCTGGGATGTCCCTGTCTCCGCCTGCTGTGGATCTTCAGCTGTGAGGTGCTCATTGGTGAGTGACCCAGGAGTCTGTCTACCTAGTGAACACGCAAAGAGTGAGTACCTCTAGCTACTCCAGCTGGATGTGCCTGCTCACGCTTGCTGTGGTTGAGTTTGCCTGACTAGCTCTAGTGACCCCTGGCTTCACTTATAAGCTGTTGAGGGCACCTTCCATTGCTGTGCTTGCTCTGTTGGGTGCTGTGCCAGGAATGGCCAGCATTCCTAATGGTGCCGCTCGGACTGAAGATCTGCCAGCCATGCTTCTTAATTCATTTGTGGGACATGGACAATGCTGGCTGGCCAGCATTTATTGCCCATCCCTGGCTGCCCAAGGGCTGTTAAGAATCAACCACTTTGCTGTGGCTCTGACGTCACACATAGGCCAGGCTGGGTAAGGACAGCAGATTCCCTTCCCTAAAGGACATTAGTGAACTAGATGAGTTTTTCTGACAATCGACAGTGGGTTTCAGGGTCATCAACTGACTCTTAATTCCAGATATTTTTCATTGAATTCAAATTCCACCATCTGCCCTGGCAGGATTCGAACCTAGGTCCCTAGTACATTAGCTGAATTTCTGGATTAATAGTCCAGCAATGGTATCACTAGGCCATCACCTCCCCGTGTAATTGATTGACAGCTCCTGGGGGTGACTCACATCTTTTAAAGGGACGGGGAGGCTCAATTGGTAGCTCATTAACCACAACCTATGATTGAAATATTGTTGGGGAATCCCTCATATGATTGAGGCAGAGTTGCCCCCTGACTTCCCGACCCGCTGCTCAAGCCAGCCCTTTCTTGCTGCTCTTTCTCTTCCTGATTTTCTTGCCTCAACGGCAGATGGAGGAACCCAAGCAAGCTCTCAGGAAAATTGAAAATGTGAATAAGGTTCTGAAACAGAAGTCAGGCCCTCATTTACATGTATTTATCAAGCATCTACTAAAATAACACTGCTGGTGTACATCTGGAAGGAGAGATCCTAAACCAATTTGGAGGGCCCAGTGCCCATTTGGTGACACAAATGTAAGTTGAAACTTTCTCATATTACCCAACATATCGTGATCTTAGATGCAAATAAGGGTGGAACTTTCAATTCCAATCTCGAACAAATATTTGAATTGTTAGAGTTATTTATGTCCTTCGTTCCCGTAAGGTGTGTTCGTTTTGAGTTACATGTAAATTTTGATTTGACTGTTTCTTTGTTCATTGTTGGAAATGTAATTAATTTAGGAGACATGTTACTATCATTGTCACAGATTTAACAAATAGAGAATAGAATACATAATATTAACTGAAAGAGTTAAAAATGCAGCGGCTCTGCCATTTTGTCTGATATTTCTCTCTGACCTTCTTTTCCTTGGTTTCTTTTTTGTCAGGAAAGGGTGGCCATTTTAAAGAACAATTAAAGTAATGGTTAGGCTGAACTGCCTCAGGTCCTGTAAACTAAGGGTTTGGAAGCACAGTAAGAAGTCTCACAATACCAGGTTGAAGTCCAACAGGTTTATTTGGCAGCACTAGCTTTCAAAGCACTCACTGCTCCTTCATCAGGTGAGTGAGGAACTGTGTTCGCAAACATAGAACATAGAACATAGAACATTACAGCGCAGAACAGGCCCTTCGGCCCACGATGTTGCACCGACCAGTTAAAAAAAAACAACAACAATGACCCACTAACCTAAACCAATCCCTTTTCGTCCATAAACCTATCCACAGACCTCTTAAACGCCCCCAAACTAGGCGCATTTACAACTGCAGCAGGCAGGGCATTCCAATCCCTCACCACCCTCTGGTTAAAGAACCTACCCCTGACATCTGTCCTATAACTACCCCCCCTTAGTTTAAAGCCATGCCCCCTCGTGCTAGATTTTTCCATCAGAGGAAAAAGGCTATCACTATCCACCCTATCTAAACCCCTAATCATCTTATATGTTTCAATAAGATCCCCTCTTAGCCGCCTTCTTTCCAGCGAAAACAACCCCAAATCCCTCAGCCTCTCCTCATAGGATCTCCCCTCCATACCAGGCAACATCCTGGTAAACCTCCTCTGCACCCTCTCCAAAGCCTCCACATCCTTCCTGTAATGTGGGGACCAGAACTGCACACAGTACTCCAAGTGCGGCCGCACCAGAGTTGTGTACAGTTGCAACATAACGCTATGACTCCTAAATTCAATCCCCCTACCAATAAACGCCAAGACACTGTATGCCTTCTTAACAACCTTATCTACTTGATTCCCAACTTTCAGGGATCTATGTACACATACACCTAGATCCCTCTGCTCCTCCACACTATTCAAAGTCTTCCCGTTAGCCCTATACTCAACACATCTGTTATTCCTACCAAAGTGAATTACCTCACATTTCTCTGCATTAAACTCCATCCGCCACCTCTCGGCCCAGCTCTGCAACCTGTCTAAGTCTCCCTGCAAACTATGACACCCTTCCTCACTATCTAAAACAGGGCATATAAAGACACAAACTCAATTTACAAGATAATGGTTGGAATGCAAGTCTTTACAGGTAATCAAGTCTTTAAGTTCCAGGCAATGTGAGTGGAGAGAGGGCCAAGCACAGGTTAAAAAAGGTGAGGCTGGGGACCTAAAAGGAGAAACCCACTCATCATTTGCAACCTCTTGGTGGATCTTCAGGCCTTGAGTGCTTCTGGCTCCTGTTCTCACCAATAACTAGATCTGGATGCTAGTAGCCAACTTAGGCCTGCACCTGCATTCCTGACTTCCAGTTACAAAACTCTGCCAAGGGGTAGGCCTGCCCAGCTAAGAATTATGTTGTACTGTTGAAGGGCTTTATAAGATTTCCCAATTCCAGTATGTGGATTATTAATGACAATACATTAAAGAAATCATGCCAGGGTGACCAACACCCTGCTCAGCTGTCCTGTCATTTGTCTCATTCTCAGGTCAGATTTCCTTTGTTTAGGGTTTTAGGGGGCACTAAGGAGGCATGGTGGCTCAGTAAGGAGCCATGGCAGCACAATGGTTGGCACTGCTGTTTCACAGTGCCAGGGACCCAGGTTCAATTCCAGCCTTGGGTCACTATCTGTGTGGAGTTTGCACATTCTCGCTGTGTCTGTGTGGGTTTCCTCCGGGTATTCCAGTTTCTACCCCAGTCCAAAGATGTATGGGCTAAGTGGATTGGCCATGCTAAATTGCCCTTTAGTATCAGGGGGACTAGTTAGGGTAAATGCATGGGGACAGTGCCTGGGTGGGATTATGGTTGGGGCAGATTTGATGGGCTGAATGGCCTCCATCTGCCCTGTAAGGATTCTATATTTCATGTCTCTTTTGACTGAAAAGTTGGTTGTCAATTGACTCACCCCAAACTTGGCAGCTCTGCATCAATATTACGCTGGAGCAATCTTAATTGTTTCAGAGTAGAACTTCCACCCTCATCTGGTGGAAGTTCTGCCCTAGAGAGTTGCTTGACAATTTGATTGGCCTTCAGATCTATATTTCAGCAGCGCCTGAATCAAGCAATGGCCACTGCCGGAGTACAGGCAGTGCATGAGGGAGACAAACTGATACGGCCTGGGCTTCAAGGTGTACCTGTGATTTACTAAGAGGTCTAGGGGCAGCGTGGTGACACAGTGGTTAGCACTGCTGCCTCACAGCACTGGGGACCTGGGTTTGATTCCCAGCTTGGGTCTCTGCTTCTGTGTGGATTTCCTCCGCATGCTCCGGTTTTCTCCCACAGTCCAATGCTGGTTAGATGCATTGGTCATGCTAAATTCTCCATCAGTGTACCCGAACAGGTGCCGAAGTGTGGCGACTAGGGGATTTTCACATCATTTTGTTGCAGTGTTAATGTAAGCCTACTTGTGACATTTGAAAATGGTACATTTAACACTTCTGCTGAATGAACCATTATTTGTATACTGTATGTGCACATATGCCAATTTCAACTGGTCAGGTCAAATGACACTTCCACATTTTAATTTTTATATATTTCGATGCATCCTTCGACTACTTGGAATTTCTTCATCTAATGGATGGTACAGAAAATACCAATCAAGAAGCAAAAACAACTATCTATAAACTTGTGGAGAAGTGGAATCAACTAAAATTATTTAGAATATATTTGACAACAATTTAGGAATATACTAGGACAAATTCCATTGCGCCAGTTCATATTGCAAAACTACAATTCCAGCCTGCCGTTCTTCATTCATTGAAATCAGTACATAGTAAACCACAGGTTTACCATGGGAAGCAGTTTTCCAATGTGGACTCCCAGCATACATCAGGATTAAATGAATTTACACTCAAGTGCTAAAGTAATTTGAAACATTCATCTTTAAGCCAGTGCTTCCCAAACGTTTTCCTGGTGTGACTCCGTTTTAATGCCTCATGCGACTCTAGAGTGAAAATTTTGGGTGTAAAAGAGTTGTTGAGTGGGAGAGGGCGGGGGTTGAGGCTTCAGCTATTGAGTGGGGGATGAGGAGGGGAACAAGAATTGAGTCTGGAGAGAAGGCATATCATAGTATCCTGTATTAAGTAATATGAATCTTATTATGAATGTAATAGGAACTTTATTATTCATGTACTAGGATCTTGGGTTATTAATGTCATATATATTTAATATAATAGGATCCACACTACTGATGCAATAGCTCATTGAAAACGTGTACACATTATTAATGTATTTGGTCTTTAATTATTAACACAGTAGCATCCTGGTTATCAATCATATAGGATCATGATTATTGACATAGTTGATTCTTGAAGGAATAGGAGAAAAGAAATGAGCGTTTACCTTTTCAAGGCTTTTGCTGAGGTGGCAATCAGGCCTCAGAGAGCAGTTAATGGAAGCTACATCCACAAACAAAAAGGGTTGAGGATTTAAAAGGGGCTCATAGCTGTCAGAAATCAGCCCTAGCTTCACAGCAGCCATTACTGCCTCAGACCTCAAAACCCTGTCCTGTGACCCCAGTGGGGTCATGGCCCACAATCTGGGAGCCCTTGTTACAGGTTATAATATTGAGGCCTGTAGTACTTTGCACATACTACTACTTCTGTCTTGAAATGTTCCCATTATGACTACTTTCTGTTATTTATTTTAGTACAGTCACCTGCTCCATGACTCCTTAGTCACTGATCATATTCTGACAAAGGCTTTATCAAGTCCAAGCCTGTTCTATCCACTGATGGTCCAATCCTTGCCTTGTTTACATGAAAAGAAACCCATATTGAGCTAAGATCTGGCCTCAGAAAGCAATGCCTGAGGCGATTTCTGAAATCTCAGCCTGTGTACTTGGTTGTTTCTTGTTCCTTCTTGAGTTTTCCCTACAGAGTGCCTTAACTGAGACAAACCATTCTACTCAAAAAGGTAGTCTACGGTCATGCCCAATGACGCCCTTTAGATCTGATCCTACCACGTGCTACAGGGTCAGAGAGAGTGGAACTTATTAACATGGATACATGAGCTGCTTTGAGTGAATCTGTGGTACCTATCTCCTCCATCCCAATAGAAACATTGGTCTTTGGATTGTCAGGAAACTTCCCTCCCCAAACTCCTGAGCATGTGGGCCCATCAGTGATTTTTTTCTGAACAAACAAGTGGTGTGTCTTTTAGGGTCAGACCACCTTCCAAGTCAGCAGCCTCCAGAGAGGCGCACATGCGTCTTAATAGTAGTTGTTATGTATCCATTCACTTGGTGTATTGTTATGATCTCCCTAAAGTATGATAACTTTTAAAGAGAAATTGGAACTTCCATTTAACAGCATGAAAGAATGACACATCAAAATTTCACAATTTTAACTTTATTGTATCAAATTATCAAAAAAATGCTATTGACTAAACACTACTTTTTGTATGCAACTTTTACTTTAAACACACCAAAAATGATTTCCCATTTAACTTGTAGCATGATAGAAAATCTCCCGCTATGGTTATACATTACATTGTTTCTTAAATGAGCATTTCACTTTCCAGGAACCAGTCTCAAATTATTCTCAGCTCCTGATGGCTTGCTTCCTCTTTATTTAATCTCAGACTGCCTTCCACTGTCACAGTTATGGTGTAGATCCCTTCCTCTAGTTCCATCTTCAACCTGAGCATGAGCTCCCCAACCACATTGTGCATGGTGAATGATTGAGTCAACATATCCTTTGCTTAAGGTGCAGACCTGGCAGCCCCTATTGTTTGATCGGTACCTCGCAGATAATTGCAGACCAGAAGACAAAACTGTAAACTACTGACTGTTTTTGATATTCAGGGGTTTATAGGGAAGTGTGTAATCTTATCTTTAAAGGGGCTGTCTCTATGCTCTTCCCCATGGCAACTGCAAAAGTAGAAATGCTAATTAATTATCCTTGATTTAGCTTCCTTTCATCTTAGAAATAAATGGATAGTTTATAGCATCACTATTTTTTATAATCCAAAACCTATGACACCTTTCTGGGACTTTGTGAGCCTCATGATTCATGATAAGCTTTGAGACTGTGGTCATCGTCCCTACGTATAAATACCTATTCTCTCAGTAATTCTCTCAGTAAAACCAGCTAAGTCTTCCTTTGATCTCTCACAATTAAACTCCCAGGCTTACTGTCGGGACAGACTGCAGAACAGGTTGCATGACCCCCTTTTACCCTAAATTTACCCTAAATTTAAAGAAGCATTCCTTATAAATCTTATAATTGTAACTGTGTCGACACCACACTGGGTTCCTACTATGGAATGGAACAATACTTCCACTCAATGGAGGAGGGAGTTCTACTTAAAAACGCCCCATCTCTTGTCCACCATTTGCCTTAAAGTTCCAACCTTTTCAGGACACTGAAACTAACTCTATGGAATCCACCTTCAGAATTCCAGCCCTTAATTATTTTTCTATCAGAATTTCCTTACTGTGAGACAGTTGTTATTAGATGTCTTTGTACTCATAGACCAGCGGGAGCTTTGGTCCAAAGTAAATATGTTTTACAGTTATAAAATAAGCCACATTACAAGAAATAAAAGATGCTAAAATACAAAGGTTACATTTGCCGCATGCTACCCAAGTCATTTAGAAATAAGCTGCTTAACATCACAATCTTCCAAAGTAATCAAACTTTAGAGATCAGCTGCATGTGCTTGCTCTGCTGCGAGAAACTATCTAAAATCTCTCTTTTAAGTAAAGCTTCTTAATTTAGTGATTTATTACTTTATTGGACCATGTGCTGCTTTTGGGATAGCGGGTCAATCAATTTCAATATTTCTTAAGCAATGCGGTCATCTAACAGCTCCTATAGATTACATAATAAGCAGAAACTATTAATTAATGATATCCATGTTACGTTCTCTTAAGCTAACGCAGGATTACAGGATCCTGGGGGAAAGGCATTGACTGGGATTGCTCCATGGTGAACAGGACTTGATAGGCTGACTAGCCCCCTTTTGTGCTGTGAATGGGGGCAATTTTTCCATCCTGACACGTTAATTTTTTAGTGCGTTGGGCCAGGAGAATCATGGGTGCGCCAATTCGCAGGATTTACACATGCACTCCCAGCGCGCGCACATCTCCCAATGACAGATATCCGGCAGGAACAACAAGTGAGTTATTGTAATCTTATTTGAATGTAATTTAAATGTGATTATCGGGCCCAGGAATGAATTCTCCAGGTCCACGACCGTCTCCCACCGCATCAGTACAATTTCACTCCGGCAGGGTTTAAAATAGCTCCCCACTTTCAGGGAACTAGCGGGAGATCCCGCTGGAGTGAAGGGGCAATCAGGACCACCAAGGGGGTTGGGTGGTGGACTACGGTGCCTCCTGGGCAAGGGCACCCTGGCAGTGCCAGCCTGTGCCTCCCAGCACTGCCCAAGGGGCAAAGTAACCATGTCCGGGGGTAACTTGGCACTGCCCATCAGGCATTGGGCAGTGCCACTGGGGGTGGGACCTATTGGGGACAGGACTTAGAGGGTGATTGATGGGGTTGAGGGGTTCCATTGCCACACTGCATTGGGATCTGGTTGGGTCAGGAGGGAGGCCAGTGATTGGGGTGGGCTGCCGAGGAAGTTGGGGGGAGGTTTGCCTCTCATGGGTTGGGGGGAGTCTGCCACCCGTGGGTGGGGGGAGTCTGCCACCCATGGATGAGGGAGTCTACTGGGTTGGGAGGGGGGGAGTGTTGGCGGGGGGGGGGAGCAGATCATCGCGGCTGGAGGAGGGGGCTGGCGATCAGGATGCTCCAGGTCTGGGTGGGGAGGAAAGAGGTCAGGGCTTGCCTGGGAATGGACGGGGTTGGGGTCACACGCAATCAGGTCACGGGTGGGATGGTGGGTTGGAGGAGCAGCACTGTGAGGGTCCCGGATGGGCAGCAAACTCCAGGCTGACAGTTTGGGGCCACTGCACATGCGCAGACTTTCAGAACTGTCAGACTGTCAGCGTGAATAGGCCCTGGCCCCTGAGAGTTTAATGATTTTCATGACTGTGACCTCTGCATTGCACAGCGTTTGGGAGATTCCAGTCTGAACTCCCACTGAAAAAACAATCGTGAATTAGACCGATTTTCCTGCAAATGCAGCACTTAGAACTCTTTTTAGGAGAATCGCCCCCAGTACCTCTATAATTCTCGATAACTGCTGCAGAGAGAATGTGGATTCCTACACAAGTTCATCAAGGGTGTGCCAAGTGGACAATGGCCAGGATTTTCCAGCCCTTCCCACCAAGATCAGGCAGAAGTTGATCCCTGCTGCAGGTTTCCTGGCGGTGGAAGTGGGGGGGGGTGGTGTGGGTGGGGGGAGAGGCACGCAAATTGGCGCTGACTTTGGCAGGCTGGAAAATTCCAACCCATGTTCAATGATCTTCAGACAAAGCCTTTTTACTTCTGATGATTTAGACAGCAGCTTACAGAAAATGCTTCCTCACACCACTTTAATTGCATGATAAAGATGAGAAGCTGTGTTCTACACACAGTTACCCAAAATATAAAAATATTTTTCAGTACACAAAATAGAGTTGAAAACTTTTTAGTGTACCTGGATTTTGAAATGACAGTTATTCTGCTGATGAATTTTTAGTTTTGCCTATTTGAACTCTGTAGGTTGGAACCAATAGGGTTACAGGATATAGTCAGGTCTCAATAAAACAGCAACCTTGAATGAGGTTAATTTATTTGTTTAACTTGAGTTTATTAATAAAGCATGCTGCATCTGTCAGATGAGCAACTATTCAGAAGTTGGCATCACCGCTTTTCAAGAAGGCCTGTTGTTGCATCTTGTAACATTCAGGCACTTAACAGGCCAGCTGTCGGCTTTCCTCATGGATTAAGGACCCCAGGGACAGAGGTCATGCCTGTCGAGAGCTGCTGACCAATCAGATGGTTGCTGCTGCCGATTCTACACCATAACAAAATATTGTATCAAGGAGGATTTAGGAACAAGTAAGTGATGCTGGGAGGTGGGTGGCAAGGTGGGAGTCTCTGATTTGGGGATGAGGAGGCATGGCAGCAATGGTAAGGGTTAGCTTTCAATGTGCCCATCTTTCTTCAGGTAATATTGATCAGATACTGAATGACCTCCAAGAGCCCGCTGTTTGCTTGTCATGCCCTCTCCCTCAGGTGAGCTTTCTGCATTGATTGCCCACTTAAGGTCCTCAATTGGCAGTGGAGTGGGAAGGCCATAACTAACGAATAATTATTATTGATCGTCACTTTCAGGAAGGAAATCTGCCAACCTTACCTGGTCTGGCCAACATATAACTCTGGACTGAGAGCACTGTGACTGACTCTTAACAGTCCTCAATTAGGAATGGGTGGCAACAAATGCTGGGCTTGCTAGCAATGCCAACATCCCGTGAAAAAATAAATGAAAACATCAAAAAATAGCCAAAACTCCAGGCAAATATTACAACATGAGGAAACATTTTGGGATATACAGACAATTCCATGAGTAAGCATCTTATTACAACTTGTTTTAATTTTTACTTGTTCCTTTTAAATGTCGTTGTTATTGATCAGTGAATTTCCAGGATTGTGTAAAACTGGAGATGACAGTTCAAACTAACCTTAAATATTTCTGAATAATTGTTTACGTTCTGCCATTTTATGCATGATATTTACTGATTGAATGTAACTGATTTTGATCATGTATGATGAATTGGAACTTGATCAGTAATTTAGCAGAAAACTCCTCATTTCAACCAATCACAAGTGCTTATCCTATGGCTGTGACATGATGATGCAGACTCAATGCAAGCTATTCCATTATAAAGACAAAGATCTTTAGAATAAGTGGGAATTCCTGGCAAAGAGATGTTGGAAATTTTTGTCCTGATTCCTTGGACACACTGAAACCGCGAATAAACAAAACAACTTCACTCATACTTAAAATAGTAAGACATCTCACAACACCAAGTTAAAGTCCAACAGGACTCATGTGCCATGTTTGTGAACCCAACTCTCAACTCATATGATGAAGGAGCAGTGCTCCGAAAGCTCATGATTCCAAATAAACCTGTTGGACTTTAACCTGGTGTTGTGAGACTTCTTACTGTGCCCACCTCAGTCCAAAGCTGGCATCTCCACATTATACTTAAAATATTTTACAAAGAGTGATGCCCTTGAAGAAAAGCATGTTTAAAACCCATTATAAAGATGAATAGATCACAGGTAATTCCATTTTCACCTAATCTTTCAATGTTGTCGTGAAACTTGATATTTCCTCTTTGGATGGTCGTTTCATAGCACAGTACCACAAGAATATGAAAAATCCTGCAAAGATTCCAAATAAATTACATGGCCATTAGTTACTCCATTCTGTGTTCATTGCTCTATTTAATTTTTGCCTATACAGGCTACCTTATAGTTGTTCAGAACTGCTGAAAATGTGAGGCTCATGACAAGGATAAAATCATCTCTGCAGACTTTTCTTATTTATTGAAGGACTTTGTTGGTTTGGCCAGCATTCATTGCTCATCCCTAATTTCCCTGGGGGGAGGTTATAGTGAGCTGCCCTCTTGAGCTGCTGCAGTCCATGTGGTGTAGGTTCACCCATTGTGCTGTTAGGGAGTAAGTTCCAGGATTTTGACCCAGTGATAGTGAAGGAACAGGGAAATACTTCCAAGTCAGGATGGTGAGTGACTTGGAGGGGAATCTCCAGGGTGTTCCCAAGTATCTACTAGTTCTGTCCTTCTGGATGGTTGTTGTCGTAGGTTTGGAAGGTGTTGTCCAAGGCACCTTGGTGAGATCCTGCAGTGCATCTTGTAAATGGTACATACAGCTACCACTGTGCGTCTGTGGTGGAGGGATTGAATGTTTGTGGAATGGGTGCCAATCAAGCTCTGCTTTATACAAAAGGCATTCCTCATTATTTCCATTTCGAAGAACTTGGGCTGGATTTTCAATTGTGTTGGGGTTGGGAGTGGGTGCAGGCATAATTTAAAAAAGTCTTCCTGGAAGGGGGTATTGGCTCGCACTGCTGCTGGAATATGACACAATTTTCAATGTGAGAGGGGGAATTTGTGAAACTTCAATTAACAGCTCATTAAACTCCTTGAGGAGCTAGTTAATTGGATTAGAGAGGGTCAGAAGGGAATTTTCAAAGTGGAATTGACCAAACCCAAAAAATCCAAAGCTGTTAAGTTCTAGGCAGATGGAAGCTAACTTTTTTTATGTTCACAAATTTCAGGAGCAGGGGAATTTTGTGCTAGATCTTGTACTTTACATTTCCTTTGGCTTTGTGCTTGGTGAGGCTGCTGACCCTACGCAATATTCTCTGCTCTCTTCAACATGTTTGCAGCAGGCTCCATTATGGCTGCCTTTTGCATCTCAAGTTCTGCAGGCAGCTCTAATCTCTTGGTTCCCCTCAGCACTGCTAATTGGACTCCAAGCTCACCTCCATGTTAATTAGGATACTTACATGATAAAAGGGTGTTGTGAGCGCGATACAGGTGCAGTTCAGGGTTGAGCAATTATACAAATGTCTTGTACCTGACCCCAATTTTAAAATCACAGTCCCTTATTACATAAATTAAAAGAATAAAATAAGATTACACTAATGTTCTTATCATTGTCTATTACCATAGTTTGACCACCAACATATAAATGTAGCACGAGCGTGTTGACTAACCTTGCAAGGAATTTAAGATGGAGAACAAGTAGATTTGAACCACATGGAGTGGTCCAAATGCAAAGAAAGCCAAAGCCCACGTTGTGCCCAATAAGCAACAGAGACCAAGAACTGCCCACAGATCCTTCCAAACAGTTCTTTGTTCATTACCGCTCCGTCTTCGCAGACAAATTATCTTGGCACAGATCATGATCAGCATTATTGTATTCCCAAGGCAGATAATACTGAAATAGCCACAGTTTGTAACATAATGGATTACCTCCTCTGTTATCCAGCACCTGTTCAAAAAGAAAGAAGCCTTGAAATAATCAATATTGAGCTTTGCTTCAGATTTTATATAGGATTACATGCTGTTGTGTTTTTCTAGTGCCTGACCAAGTACCTTTAATCAGAAGCAAAGGGGATGAACTTACAAAAAATATTCAAAGTCGAGGACCGGCATGAAAACAGGAGAGTTTCTGATCCATTTTTTGGGCGAGTCCAAATCTGTGATATTGTACATTCAGTGTGAAGAAAACCAGCAAAAGCTGTTTCTTGCCAGTAGGGGAGGGAGTGGAGTTTAAATTGCCCAACTGTTGGTTGAGAGCAGCACAGGCACAATTGTACATGCACAGGTCTGTTAGCTATGAGAGCAGAAAAGGACTGTCACTCAGCCTTTGCTGCTCTCAGCCAGCCACCATGTCCTCAAGCTGGCACCTTCCTCAGATACCGCAGAGACCTGCGGCTTATTGTGACACACCCCAGTGGTCAGACTGACCCCGCTGCCTCCCCCCACCCCTTCACCCCCCACTGATGGTAATGCAGAGTGACACTGGGCAACCCTCCCTCCGCAATCTCCCCTGCCCACTGATCGCCAGCCTCAAACCCCCTTCTGATGCCCAGCCTGACCGTCCTCCCCCACCATGGCCAGTCCCCGATCGCTGTGCAGTGTGGCAGTTCCCCCTGCCACCACTGATCGGCTGCCCCCAGTCGGGCCTCACCTCCATGGCACTGCCCCCTTGCCCCGACCTCATGGGGGGGGGGGGGCCTCAATGGCCATTGGTTCTATTGGTGAAGTCATCATGTCCCTATTGCTGAGGATGAGCTGTGATTTGCGCCAGAGAGAACCTCTCCCGGTGAGGCCACAGAGGCAAGTCAGCCCAGACGATAACTGGCTCGCTAATTTCATGCAAAGAATATTTAAATAATTTATTCCGCCTCATGGTGGAAATGGGCATGAGGCTGACCTCGCTGGATATCTGGTGCTGGTAAGATCATTAGAAGCGGGAAATCGGGCACGAACCTGATTTCTTGGCTGTTGTGCAATCTTATCAGCTCACTCTGCCTGTCGGCCAGTGGCGTGTGACAGTAAGATCGCCTTTGAACCAGCCACCCAACTACCCCCCCCACCCCATTGTTCTTCACGCATAGAGAATACAAACTGAGATATAGGCCGCGATTCCCCAGAATTGGGGCTAAGTACCCATACCAGTGGGAAACCTGAAGAAGGATACTAATTTATTCATATCATAGAACATAGAACATAGAGCACAGAACACTACAGCACAAACAGGCCCTTCGGCCCACGAGTTGCGCCGATCACATCAACACCTACCAATCTATAGACCTATCTATAACCCCCAATCCCATAAAACCCCACATACTCATCCAGAAGTCTTTTAAAAGACCCCAGCAAGTTCACCTCCACGATCACTGACGGCAGCCAATTCCATTCACTCACCACCCTCTGAGTGAAAAACTTACCCCTAACATCACTTCTGTACTTTCCTCCCCGCACCTTAAATCTGTGTCCTCTCGTAGCGACCATTTCAACCCGGGGAAATAGCCTCTGAGAATCCACCCTATCTATTCCTCTCAACATTTTATAAACTTCTATCAGGTCGCCTCTCCACCTTCGTCTCTCCAGGGAAAAGAGACCCAGCTCCCTCAACCTAACTTCATAAGGCATGCCTCCCAGTCCAGGCAACATCCTTGTAAATCTCCTCTGTACCCTCTCAATAGCTTCTACATCTTTCCTATAGTGAGGCGACCAGAACTGCGCACAATACTCTAAATGAGGCCTGACAAGGGTCTTATAAAGTTGCAGCATTACCTCCCGACTCCTAAACTCAATCCCTCGATTAATGAAGGCCAGTACACCATACGCCTTCTTGACCACCTCCTTCACCTGCGAGGCCGATTTAAGAGTCCTGTGGACCCGGACCCCAAGATCCTTCTGCTCTTCAACACTACTAAGACTCCTGCCCTTGATAGTGTACTTGTTCATCCCGTTGGTTCTGCCAAAATGGACGACTACACATTTATCCGCGTTGAAGTCCATCTGCCACTCCTCCGCCCAGTCCTGCATCCTATTTATGTCCTGCTGCAACTTTTGACATCCTTCCAGACCATCCACAACACCACCGACCTTCGTGTCATCAGCGAACTTACTTACCCATCCCTCCACTTCCTCATCCAGGTCATTTATGAAAATGACAAACAGCAAGGGTCCTAGAACAGATCCCTGGGGCACCCGCTACTGCCACACTGTTCTGAAACCGGGATGCTATTTTTGAAGGAGGTGAAACCATAGACTGTCAGTCAGGATCTCCATTGTGGTCAGGACTGATGGGGTACTTCCAGTGCAGTCAACAATGAAGGGAAATCAAAATAAACACAGGTGGCTGGAGGGTGATAGAAATCCTTTGGTATGACAGCTGAATCTTTTACAAGGCACTGCACATTGTACTTGTTGCAGATCAAAGGTTTCAAATACAATGGAGAGGGTTTCAATAATTTCAGCTTGCTGGGAAGCAACTCCAAGTCAAAGCTGTGTGCATAGAATGGGACTCAGTGCACAGCTACTCAAACTGGAAACTCCCTCCCCCAGGTGAAATTGACATTGCTTCTCTGTCAGAGGATTTCAACAGATCTGCTCTTACCTGCAGCTTTTGACAGGGACAAAGGAAAATCTGTGCTGCAGAATGGAGTGCTGCGATGATTTAAAATCCTGCCAGGTTGTTGTGGGGGGGAGAGGGGGGTGGTGGGGAGGTGGTGTATGATGGTTAAGGTACCTGGTCACTTCAGAATTTGCAAAGCTAACAAGAAAGAATGCAGATGTTGAGCAGAAGGCTGCTTGAAATCACCATGCCAAAGGTGATTTTTAGGTCTGCCAGGGCAAGAAAGGATAGTCCAGCCAAAGGAGCACTATCCTGGAGGAGGGTGATGAGGTCAACTCCTTGCCCCCAGCCTGAGCCTACCCAACCCCTAGCAACCTTGATGGACCCTTCCTCGGCAGCCTGGCAGCAGCAGAAGGGTAAAGAACCAGTGGACCCACCTCCGTCCCCGTGTCCCATGGGGCCCAAGGCGCTACCCCACGCTTCAGGTCATTCAGCCTTGAAAACTACTGTAGCACCATGACAAACACATTCTTCCCCCAGCCTTTGGACAGGTACACAAGGACGGAATCATTTCCGGGATATGATATGTGCCAATCTGCTTGGTCTGAAGGGCAGCTGTATGGGGTTCGGAGGAAGAAGGGGAACTGAGTGGAGGGACTGGGAGGGGGGGGTTCTGGTCGAATAAACCTCATGCCAGTGAAGGCGGGTGGAGTGGGGGGAAAGGTTGGGGGGAGGATGCCTCTCATTGCTGAGGGGTCAGTGGTGATTCCTCGACCCTCGGGTCCACAATGCAAGTGAGAGCCTGTGTGAAAGTCTGCCCACTGCAGACCCTGTTGGGGGGGGTGAGTGAATAGTGAGGGCCAATGGACTCGGGCTGCAAGATTGCTAATTATATTTAAATGTCTTGTTTTGAATCTGCATCAGGTTCCTGCCTGCTATGGACAGGAACCTGATTGAGGCTGACAGGGTGGCCCGGGAGGGTCGCACTGAGTTTGGCGCCCAGTGGAAACACTTCTCCATTGATTCTCGATTCTCCAAGCCATCGTGATTGCACCACCCCTCCCCACCCCCCCGGGATGTCAGCATTTTGGACAGTTGAATCTTCAACCTAATCCCCCCCTTATTGATTCAGATGGAGTGTAGCTTTGTAACAGGAACAAAAAACTGTTTACTTATTTGCATAAGGAAATGCCAAGTGAATAACTTCATCTCCTCACATTTTATACCACTTGTTGCTTCACAAGCAATTCGTCTTTGTGTCATTCTGGCTATTTATTTCACAGTTTAAAACTGATTCATATTAAAGTTGTATAGGACAGGAAATAGTCACTTACTGTTCCACGCAGCTCTTTTTGAAATTACTTTGCTGCAAGATCAGGTCACAGTTTAGGAATCCTATGGCAAATAATTCACCTCCTCATCCCATCAACAAGGCCCAAGTCAGGAGTGTGATGGAAAATTCCCCACTTGCCTGGATGGATGCAGCTCAAGCAACACTCAAGAAGCTCAACACCACGCAGGACAAAGCAGCCTGCTTGATTAGCATCCCTTCCATAAGGCCACAGATATAGGAGCAGAATTAGGCCACTCGGTCCATCGAGTCTGCTCCGCCATTCAATCTTGGCTGGTATTTTTCTCATCCTCATTCTACTATCTTTTCCCCATAACCCTTGACCCCCTTATTAATCAAGAACCTATCTGTGTTAAAGACACTCAGTGGCCTGCCCTCCACAGGCTTCTGCAGCAAAAAGTTCCACAGATTCACCACTCTCTGGCTGAAGAAATTCCTCTTCATCTCTATTTTAAAGGATTGTTCCCTTCAGCAAGAGGTTGTGCTCACTGGTTCTAGTCTTTCCTATTAGTGGAAACATCCTCTCCATGTCCACTCTATCCAGGCCTCGCAGTATCCTGTAAGGTTCAATAAGACCTCCCTTCATCCTTCTAAACTCATACGACAAGGTCTTCATTCCAAGGATCATTCTTGTGAATCTCATCTGGACCCTTTCCAAGGGCAGCACATCCTTCCTTAGATGCAGGGCCCAACTGCTCACAATATCCAAATAGTGCCTGACCAGGGCCTTATACAGCACAGAAGTATATCCCTGCTTTTTTATTCTAGCCTTCTCGATATGAATGCTAACATTGCATTTGCCTTTCTAACTGCCGACTGAACCTACACGTTAACCTTAAGAGATTCTTGAACAATGATTCCCAAGTCCCTTTCTGTTTCTGATTTCCTAAACATTTTCCCATTTAGAAAATAGTCTATGCCTCCATTCCCCCTTCCAAAGTGCATACGTTCAATGTACAAACATTCACTCCCTCCACCACTGTCACACAATGGCAGTTATGTGTACCATCTACAAGATGCACTGCAACAACTCACCAAAGCTTCTTAGGCAGCACCTTCCAAACTCGCAACAACTACTACCTAGAAGAACAGGGGCAGCAGATATCTAAGAACACCACCATCTGGAAGTTCCTTTCCTAGTCACCAACCTTCCTGACTTGGCCATTGTTGATGGGTCAAATTCCTGGAATACCCTCCCTAACAACACAGTGGACGTACTTAAAGCGCATGCACTGCAGTGGATCTAGAAGGTAGTTCAATGTCACCTTCTCAAGGGCAATTAGGGATGGGCAGTTAATGCTAGCCAAGCCAGCGAAACCCACATCCTTTGAATACATTTTAAAAGATCTTTCCTGCCTTACAAAAATGTTGATTCCTACTGGCTTACAGTTGCACAGGTACCAGTCACCCTTCAATATCCTGTGATGATAATGAATGGCAGTAGACTCTTTGACGGCAGAATCCATTAGTCTGCTGCTGGCTCCACTGAAGCTCATTCATACATTCCTAGCTGTGCTCATTGGATACTGATCAGAAACGCGAACACTGGAAGATTCCCCTCTAAGTATTCCAGTGTTCAGGCAAATTAAAGCACAGTTGCCAACCAGGTAACATGAAACAGATCTGGCATTGATGTTCAGAACTGACCAGCTGATGTTTGGAATGGAAATATATCTCTCTAGAGGCAGTGGAAGAAAATTAAATGCCAGCATTATTGCTTTTGGCATTTTTACCAAGGTGGAGGAGATGGTGGCATACTGGTAATATCACAGGACTGATAATTCAGAGGCTTAGGCTAATATTCTGGTGACATGAGTTAAAATTTTACTGTGGTAGTTGGAGGAAATTCAATTTAATCAATTAAAGCTGGGATATAAGGCTAATTTCAGTAATGGTGACCATGAAAATATTATTGATTGTTGTAAATCTAATGCCCTTCGGGGAAGGAAATTTGCCATCCTTAGCTCATCTGGTCCACATATGATTCCAGGTCCACACCAATGTGTTGTCTCTTTAAGTTCCAGCTGAAATGACCGAGCAAGCCACTCAATTCAAGGGTAAATAGGGATGGGAAGGAAATGCTGGCAAAGCCAACAATGCCTACATCTCATGAAAGAATTTTTAAAAAACCTACATTGAAACAGTGTTGTTCTTGTCTTGAGCTTCAATTGAATACCAGCCATAACTGCCTGGTTTCACTCCGATACACACAAACACCACTATAGCAGGAAAACCTGTCAATACAAGAAAATGATTTGGGTTTATCTGCATTTAAAGAATACAATACACAAGAACGCAAAAAAAATTAGAAGCAGGAGCAGATCATACAACCCATTGAGCCTGCCCTGCCATTCAATATGATTATGGTTGATTTTTAGGCATCAACTCCATTTTCCCACTCGCTTCCCATATTCCCCTTATTTCCCTGCAAGACCAAAATTCTGTCTATCCCAACCTTAAATGTATTCCGTGATAGTGCATCCACAACCTACAGAGGATTCCGAAGATTTAAAATCCTTTGAGGGATATAAGTTCTTCTCATCTCAGTCCCAAATGACTGGCCTCTTATCCTGAGACTGTTCCCCTTGTTTTAGATTTCCTGACCAACAGAAATAATCTCTCAGCATCTAATCTATCAAACCCCTTCAAATCTTGAGAGGCGATCTCATTGAAATCTGCATTCTAAACTCCAGAGAATGTAAGCCTGACTCAGTTTCTCATCATAGGACAACTCCCCTCATCCCAGGGACCAATTTAGTGAAGCTTCACTTTGCTGCCTCCAAGTGTATCCTTTCTTTAACTATAGAATCCCTAAAGTGCAGAAAGAGGCCATTCAGCCCATCAAGTCTGCAAGACACCACTCCCATCCAGGCCCTATCCCCCTAATCCCACGTATATACCATATTAATCCCCCTGATACCAAGGGGAATTTTGGCAAGGCTAATCAAAGCACATCTTTGGAATGTGGGGAAACTGGAGCATCCGGAGGAAACCCACACAGACAAAGAAACAAAATACAAACTCCACCCAGCCAATCACCTGAGGCCAGAATTGAACCCGAGTCTCTGGTACTGTGAGGCAGTAGTGCTAACCACTGGGCTGTTGTGCCATCATGTGGAGACCAAGACTACACACAGTACCCCAGATGTAAGGTGCAATTTTCTCACCCAGCTACGCTGGTCAAGTAGCGTAACACAGCTGGAAATGTAAACAGGACTCAAAAAATTGCAACTGGCAGGTCTCGAATCTATCAGGCTATTTTCTTTTGCGTAATCCCAGCAGAAGGCTGATTTAAATATTGATATTTTACCTTAAACCCTTTCAGCGAGCTCCAGACACTATTGTTCGGGCTCACTTGGCTCTCCGACCTTGCTGGTGAAGGTTCCCACCAGCAGGGATCACAGCTGGTCCCCAGCAATGGGGACCGGGCATCATGGCCTTATCAGTGGGATTGGAGGCCACTGAGGTCTCCTGAGAGAATGGGGTGGGAAGGGGGTTGCACTACCCTTGGGAAGTGTCAGCCTGGCACCTAGGCACTGCCTACTGGGCACTCTGCACTGCTAATCTGGCACACTGGCAGTGCCCTCTGTGCAGAAGCAGTGCCAAGGGGGCAGGGCCTCACAAGGATAGAGCCAGATGGGGGCAGAGCCAGGCAGGTGAAGTAGGTGGGAAAGGGGGACTCAGCACTGGGAGTGGGGGCTAGTGGTGGGGCCAGCGATCAGGAATTAGGGCCGGTAAATGGGACGCTGGCGATGTCTGGGGGGTGCGGAGGGATAACAATTGATCTTGCAGTATACTGGGAGATCAGCACATGCCCAATGCTCCCTGAGCCCTCTACTGCCAGCCTCTCAGCAGGTTTAGGCTCTGCCCTTCGCCCATCCCCTGCCCAACCTACTGGTGTGAATCTCTTGATGGCCTCTGTATTGCAGAGTGCTGTAAATTCAAGAACTCAGCTTGCTCAAAACACTTGATTTTTGGGGGGGAAATTGCCCCTGTTGTCTCATCAAAACTTTGCACAATCGTAGCAAACTTCTTATTCTTGCACTCCAATTCCCTTATGATAAAGGCCAACATATCATTTGCCATCTTAATTACTTGCTGTATCTGCATACTAACTTTGTGTTCCTTGTACAAACACACTCAAGTCTCTTTGAACATCAATTCATTGTGCATCTTATTACAATTAGGGAAGTAAAAATTCCTTGAACCAAGGGTTGCCAGTGCGAGAGAGTTATTTTGCATCTTTTGCTTGTAATTTCAGTTCAGAAAAGGCAATATTAGATGTTAAGCACCCTTGACAAGATTATGAAAAGAAGGAACATATATTAAATTTTGGATTATAATCCTAGCTACCTTTTGGTACTATCCTGGATCACCCCTCAGATGATCCCTCTCAATTTTAGCTTGTAAAAAACAAATGGTAAATAGATTGGGAAGACTGATCTATTTCTCTACAAAGCAAAGGAGCTCAGAAAGCATCACTATCCTCCAGACAGGCTTTTTAACAAGTTGCAGCCAGAATATAATATTCCAGGTATTAAGTGGATCTGGAAAGTTCTCCTGATAAATTTTTCACCCCACAAAGGCATCTTTTACTAACCAGAACCTTATAATTGGGTGCAAAGGATCAAGCAGGCAATATGGGCTGTGTTGCAAAGATGAGTAAAAATTTAAGGCGTGCCCATTCGGGCACTGATGAGATTTCAAAATGTCAACCTCCTACAGATATGCCAGCTTTCCAATTTTATACTTGGCATATAAGTTGAACCTAGTTTTTGGAGGGATTTTAATGTTTTAAAGATTGACTTGGGCAGCAAAGTGGCACAGTGGTTAGCACTTCTGCTTCAGAACGGCAGGGATTCAGGCTTGGTTCCTAACTTGGGTCAGTGTGTGGAGTGTGCACATTCTCCCCATGTCTACGTGGGTCTCCTCCAGGTGCTCTGGTTTCCTCCCACAGTCTGAAAGATGTGCTGGTTAGGTGCTTTGGCCATGTTAAATTCTCCCTCAGTGTACCCAAACAGATGTCAGAGCGTGGTAGCTCGGGGTTTTTCCACAGTAACTTCATTGCAGTGTTAATGTAACACTGTAAGTCAATTTGTGTCAGTCTAATGTGTAAGCCCATTTGTGACAATAATAAATAAACTATAAAAAAACAAACTTGATATTTACATATGAATTCTCAAAGCATTCAAAATAAATTTGGACAGTTCGAAGCATTAATATTTGCAGAGAAAGATGTTCCTGTAGCTATAATGGAGATTTGCACTTAGCATAGTCAAAATGGTTTCAGGAAAGATTGCGATGGGATAAAGAAGGTGTTGCCAGTGTTGGTGAAGAACTCTTCCATGGAACTGATGTAGGGCAAGAGAAGACTTAAGAAATAAAAGGCCCAACAGGTTAGTTTCAATATACCAACAGATCTGAATAAAAAGGACAAAGATAAGGTTGTTGCATTGGAGAAAGGCAAACTTGAGTTGCATGGAAAAGAATCTGGTCTAAGATGGATAGGGAGAAAATTTGCAGAATTTCTTCTCACTGCCCTGTCAGTGCTGTTCCCAACTCTGAGCCAGTAGGTTTTGGATTCAAGCAGCACCATGAACTTGGATGAGATATAAAACTGAAGTCACTTAGTTCCTGATGGAGTCGATCTATAATATCCCATAGGACTTTTCAAAGATGAACACACAGCTTGCTCAGTGCCTTGACCAATATTCCCCCATCAATCAGTAATGCATCATTAATCATTTA
The DNA here is from genome assembly GCF_965287045.1 of Carcharhinus amblyrhynchos. NCBI lineage: Eukaryota > Metazoa > Chordata > Chondrichthyes > Carcharhiniformes > Carcharhinidae > Carcharhinus > Carcharhinus amblyrhynchos. The sequence goes on from NC_137327.1 coordinate 50,580,426, forward strand.
CTGTTTTTCTACAAATTAATTATTGTATTTACTGTGACCACATTTCAAAATTTTCCTATTGGTTGTAAAGAGCTTTCAGGTTGACTGACTATGTGTAAAGATGCCAAATAAATGCTTTCATTCTCTCCTGCTTTACCTCTTCATCTTTCATTCTCCATTTCCATCCACAGCTGTCTTTTGTCCTCCTCCTTCATTCTTGTTTACAGTCTTTTCACATGCCATGGACTGGGGATGTGTTTGGGCAGGTGAACAAGTTAAGATAACATTGTGCACCGGCAGAAAGTAAGTGGTTTGGCAGGTACTGATCTCACACAGGCCAGGACATGTGAGCAGGTGGATCAAGGAGAATGTAGGGTAAGTATATACAGTCATCCTTTCTAAATATTTTGTTCGTTACCAACAGTGGCAAAATAAAGCATTTAGACAGTTACATGGGTATGAAGGTTATAGAGGGATATGGGCCAAATGTGGGCAATTGGGATTAGTTTAGGGGTTTTTAAAAAAAACATGGATAGGTTGGGCCGAAGGGCATGTTTCCATGCTGTAAACCTCTATGACTCTAATTAGAAGTAATCCAGTAAATGCTAATGAAGCTATATAATCTTCTAATTGAAATCAGTTAATACAATGGGAGAAGGGGTAGGCTTCATGAAAGTACTATATTTAGAGAATAATTGTTCTTCACTATCCACCGGGTACCCGTCCTTGTCATACTATTACGTGAAATATTGTACTGGAGCAATTTTCTGTGTGTAAAGCACAAAATGTGGTCAACAAAAAATGTAAAGGGAATAAATCTTACTCACCCCAACCAATTACAGCCAGTTTCTGCATGTAGTATTTTATATAGGTATTGAAAACTTGGATCAGCATCAGGTATAGCTGAAATGCTTCGATTCCCATCCAGGTAAAGGTGCACAGCAATGAATAGTGTAGACAAACAGCAATGGTCTTACACAAACCATCATTTTTCACCATACTGAGCCATACATTGGTCAGGAAGTTGATGTTTAGAAGAAATAAGGCACCACAGAGGTTCATGTGGATCTTAGTGATGTTATCACTTTTAAACTTCCTTAAAACAACAAAAAAGAAACGTTTTACCAACATTGTGAGGATAATTATCCTGTTACATTTCAGGCACCTGAAAAACAATATGTGTATACAAGCAGACAGTTCACTTTTACAGCTCTTCTCACATTACTTTAATCATCTCTATTCATTGGTGGAGACCTCTGCATGTCCAGCTGAATTTTTCAATCTCCCATCATTGGTGGAAGATATGTGAAACTGCTGAAGATGTGGTGTGAAAGGCTAAAACAAAGACAGGTGATTGAGAAACTTAAAAGCTCCAGGAAAAAGTTGAAAAACAACCAAAAGATTGCTCTCTTTGAACATTAGAAGTCTAACAATGCGCAAGTGGATATGCCAGCTGATTTGTAATGTAACTGTTATAATTGGCGCCTATAAATGGGTGAAGGCACCATTCATTATGTTCCTATCTATTCGCCTGCACCCTGATTTTCTGCAAGTAGATTCCTTAAAATACACCCATCCATGTCTAAGTGAGTTTTTTGTAAGCAACTGGGAATGATAGACGTGTCAAGACTGTGAGAGGTGAGAGTTTGTGGAAGGTGAGATTGTCCTGGACACTCACATCTACAGTAAAGGTTTCATGATTTGAGAAGTGCAGGTCAGAGTCTTTCAGTTGGAGTGTGACTTGGAAACACACTGAGATAGAAGGGAGGGGATGGAATTTCCTGACAGTTTTCTCCAAAGTTTAGTCACACCACAAGGGAGAGGGGAGGTACAGAAAAAAATGCGACTGTCAATCAGCAGGGTAAAGGAGAATGCAGGGGAGATGGGAAACAAGGTGCAAAGACACCAATCCCATCCAAAGGCAAATGGGACAACTTAAAATTCCAACAGGGAGAGACAGGGTAGATGCAGGGAGGATGATCCCGGTGGTGGGGGATGGTACAGAACCAGGGGTCACGGTCTGAGGATTCAGGATAGACCATTTAGGACAGAGACGAAGAGACTATTCTTCACTCAAAAAGTGGTGAGCCTGTGGAATTCACTACCACAGGAAGTAGTTGATGCCAAAACATTGAATGAATTCAAGAGGTGGCTAGATATAGCACTTGGAGCGAATAGGATGAAATGTTATGGGGAGAAAGCAGGATTAGGCTATTGAGTTGGACGATTAGCCATGATCGTGATGAATGGCAGAGCAAGCTCGAAGGGCCAATGGCCTCCTCCTGCTCTTACCTTCTATGTTTCTATGCCACCTGTGGGAATAAGGATGCAGGCTGTGCTGCAGGCAGTCACAATGCTATCCCTGATAATGTGGTTCAGGAGGAAGTCCAAGGGATTATGTGGACAGAGAGTAGAATAAAGAGGTTGCAATCATAGGGAATTCAATAATTAGTGGATAGAAAATGTCTTCTGCAATTACAACTAGGAATCTAGAAGAGAATTTTACCTGTCTTAGGATACCTCAGATCAATTGGAAAGAAACTTGGAAAGGAGGGGGAAGGTCAAGTAGTCACATTGCATGTTGGAACCAATAGTGAAGAAAAACACGAGGTTCTGGTAAGAGAACATTAGAAGTTAGGAATTTTTATTTTTAAAAAGGATCTCAAAGGTGGTAGTCTCATGATTACTACTCAAGCCACATGTTAACTGGCAAAGGGTTAGCTAGATGAGGATGGTAGAAAGACAGGTTTGGAAGCTGAATCTAGTTTGGGATGAACCAAAACAAAGAAAGGAAGTGTAGGGGAACATCCAAACAACAGTGATTACAGCTTAGTAAGCTTACTAAAACAAAAGTAACAATTTTGAGAATACGAGAACGGAACTGGAGAAAGCAAATTCAAATATTTGCTGACAAACATAGAAATGGAACACAGTGGGAAACATGAAAAATAATGATCATTAGAGTTTAGTAGAAAAAATGGAAGAAGAAGCTAGCCAGCAATGTCATAACACGGATAAATAAAGAAATAATGACAACATTTAAACTAAAGAAAGAGGTGTACACTAAGTACATCAACAACAGAGGCAAGAATAACATAATGAAATTGAGAAAGATTAGGAAAGATTTAAAAAATTAGAAAGACAAAGAGAAGCTATAAAACTAAATTATCAAGGAATTTGAAAATAGGCATTCTGCACACACATAAAAAACAAAAGAAAAATCAGGACTGAAATAGAACCATCAAGTTATGGAAAAGATAAAGTAGCAGAAAATGATGGCAAAACAGCAGAAATATTACATAATTGCTTGGCCATAGTAGTTACTTGTGAGATTAACATGGTGGACATGACATTAGAAAAACAAGTAGAAATGGTATAAAGTTATTTATGATAGAAGGGGGGAATAATTGATAAACTAGTCAAACCTGGGTAGGATGCAATCCTGCTCCAAATGAATTGCATCCCTGAATATTAAAGTACATTAATAGCTGAGGCATGATTGCATATATAATTTAATTAGAGAAGGGAATAGTGGCGGAGAACAGGGTGACAATCAATTTGTCTCCAATACGTAAACAAGGTGATAGAAAAACATCCAGAAAACCATTGATCATTAAGCTTAACTTGGTGGTAGGAAAGCTAATGGAATTTTTAACCAAAGTGCAATATTAAAAACATCTAGGAACTTAAAAGTATAAGAAGAGCAGTCAGCATGGGTTTCGAAAGGGAAAGTCATGCTTAACCAACTTTACTGGAAGTCATAAAATCAGTGGTTTATTGCATGGAAACAGGCCCTTCGGCCCAATTTGTCCATGTGTCCTTCTTTTAAACCCATAAGCTAGCTCCAATTGCCTGCATTTGGCCCATTATCCCTCTATACCCATCGTACCCATGTAACTGTCTAAACTCTTTTTAAAAGACAAAATTGTACCTGCCTATACTACTATCTCTGGCAGCTTGTTCCAGACACTCATCACCTTGTGAGAAAAAAATGTCCTTCTGGACCCTTTTGTATGTCCCCCCTCTCACCATAAACCTATGCCCTCTAGTTTTAGACTAAATATTGAGAAAAAATATTGACTATCTAGCTGGTCTACACCCCTCATTATTTTATAGACCTCTATAAGATCACCCCACAGCCTTCTACGCTCCAGAAAATAAAGTTCCAGTTTATCAAGCCTCTCCTTCTAACTCAAACAATCAAGTTGTGGCGGCATCCTAGTAAATCTCTTCTGCACTCTTTCTAGTTTAATATTCTTTCTATAATAGGGTGACCAGAATTGTACACAGTATTCCAAGTGTGGCCTTACCAATGTCATGTACAACTACAACAAGATGTCCCAATTCCTGGATTTAATGTTCTGACTAATGAAACCAAGCATGCTGAATGCCTTCTTCAGCACTCTGTCCATCTTTGACTCCACTAGTCACCTGTACCCCTAGATCTCTTTGTTCTGTAACTCTCCCCAGTGTCCTACCATTAACTGAGCAAGTCCTGCTCTGGTTCAATCTACCAAAATGCATCATCTCACATTTATCTAAATTAAACTCCATTTGCCATTTGTCAGCTCACTGGCCCAACTGATCAAGAGCCTGTTGCAATCCTCGATAACTTTCTTCACTGTCCAATATGCCACCAATCTTGGTGTCATCTGCACATTTATTAATCATGGTCCTACATTCTCATCCAAATCATTAATATAAGTGACAAATAACAATGGACCCAGCACCAATCCCTGAGGCACACTGCTGGTCACAGTCTCTAGTTTGAAAAACAACCCTCTACAACCACCCTCTGGCTCTGTCATCAAGCCAATTTTGCATCAGTTTAGCTACCTCACTCTGGATCCCATGAAATTTAATCTTATGCATCAACCTATCATGTGATACCTTGTCAAAGGCCTTGCTAAAATTCATGTAGATAACATAAACTACACTGCCCTCATCTACCTTCTTGCTTATCCCTTCAAAAAACTCAAATCAAATTTGTGAGGCATGATTTTCCACTCACAAAGCCATGCTGACTGTCCCTAATCAGTCCTTGCCTCTCTAAATGCCTGTAGATCCTGTCTCAAAATACCTTCCAACAACTTACCCACCACAGATGTGAGGCTCATCAGCCTGTAGTTCCCAGGCTTTTCCCTGCAGCCCTCCTTAAACAAAGGCACAACCCACCCTTCAGGCATCTCACCTGTGAGTAGCAATGATTCAAATATCTCTGCCAGAGGACCTGCAATTTCCTCCCTAGCCTCCTACAATGTCTTGGGATAACCTCATCAGGGCCCAAGGATTTATCTACCTTGATGCGCTTTAAGATTTCTAGCATCTCCTTCTCTGTAATATATACGCTCTTCAAGACATCACTATTTACTTCTCTAAGTTCCCTAACATCCATGTTTTTCTCAACAGTAAATACTGATGAGAAATCTTCATTTAGGATCTCACCCATCTCTTATAGATCCACACACATAGATGACCTTGTTGATCCGTAAGAGGCCCTATTCTCTCCCTAGTTACTCTTTTGGCCTTTATGCATTTGTAGAAGCTCTTTGGATTCTCCTTTGCCTTATCTGCCAAAACAATCTCGTATCTCCTTTGTGCCCTCCTGATTTCTCTCTTAACTCTGTTCCTATACCCCCTATACTCTTCAATGGGTCCACTTGCTCCCAGCTGCCTATGCATGTCAGGTGCCTCCTCCTTCTTCTTGACCAGGGCCTCAATATCCCGAGTCATCCAGGGTTCCCTACTACTATCAGCCTTGCTCTTCACTCTAAAAGGAACGTGCTTACCCTGAACACTGATTAATACACTTTTGAAAGCCTCCCATTTATCAGACGTCCCTTTGCCTTCCCACAGATTCCCCAATTAACTATTCAAATTTTCTGCCTGATGCCATCAAAATTGGCCTTGCCCTAATTTAGAAGTTTAACTTTTGGGCCAGACCTGTCACTCTCCATAGCTATCTTAAAACTAATAGAATTATGCTCACTGGTTCCAAAGTGATCCCTCACTAACAATTCTGTCACCTACCTTTCCTTATTTCCCAAGAGATGGTCACATTTTACCCCCTCTCCAGTTGGGCCATCCACATACTGAATGAGAAATTCCTCCTGAATACTCTCAACAAATTTCTCTCCACACAACCCTCTAATACTATGGCTGTCCCAGTCAATGTTGGGAAAGTTAAAAACTCCAACAATTACCACTCCATTTTTCTTGGAGCTATCTCCTTACATACTTGCTCCTCAATTTTCCATTGACTATTTGGGGGCCTACAGTATAACTTTATCAAAGTGATTTCCCAGTTCTACCCATATAGACTCAGTGGCCGAAGCCTCGGATATAATGCTTCTCAGTAGTGCCATGATGTTTTCCCTAATCAAAAGGGCAACTCTCCCTCCTTTCTTATCTCCTGTTCTATCTTTCCTATAGCATCTGTACCCTGGAACATTGAGCTGCCAGTCCTTCCCTTCCTTAGCCATGTTTCAGTAATTGCTATAATATCCCAGTCTTGTGTAACATCCATGCCCTGAGTTTATATGCCTTGCCTGGCAGGTTTCTTGCATTAAAATAAATGCAATTTGATTAATTGTCACAGGTGTTAGAATACAGTGAAAAAAGTTTTGTTTTTTGCATGCTATGCAGACAAGGCATACCGTTCATAGAGAAAGAAAGGAGAGTGCAGAGTGTAGTGTTCCTATCATGGCTATGACATGAAGCTGTGGACATGTCAATGACATCCTTGACACATCCATCTCACAGGAGTACAGCTGACTAGTATTCAGCCCAGTGGGATACTTGTTTATTTCTGTTGATGAGCACTTCATCTATTTCCCACTCTGGCTTCCTTTGATTTGATTTATTAGTATCACATGTATTAGTATACAGTATTGTTTCTTGCATGCTACACCATTCATAATTTAGGAAGGAAGGAAAGGAGACAATGCAGAATGTAATGTTAGTCATAGCAAGAGTGTAGTGAAAGATCTCCTTAGTGTGAGGTAGGTCTGATCAAAAATCTGATGGCAGCAGGGAAGAAGCTGTTCTTGAGTTGCTCGGTACGTGACCTCAGACTTTTGTATTTATTTCCCGACAGAAGAAGGCGGAAGAGAGAATGTCTGGGGTGCATGGGGTCCTTAATTATGCTGGTTGTTTTACCGAGGCAATCGGAAGTGTAGACAGAGTGAATGGATGGGAGGCTGGTTTGCAAGATGAATCAGGCTACATTCAAGACCTTTTGTAGTTCCTTGTGGTCTTGGGCAGAGCAGGAGCCATACCAAGCTGTGATACAACCAGACAGAATGCATCTGTAAAAGTTATGGGTGTGGTAGCAGACATTTACCCTTATTCTTGTAACAAAGCAGAGGTGTTGGCGGGCTTTCTTAACTATAGTGTTTGCATGGAGGTGGGGGGACCAGGACAAGCTGTTGGTAATCTGGAGACCTAAAAACTTGAACCTCTCGACCATTTCTACTCAGTCTCTTTTAACGTAGACAGGGGCATGTTCTCCACTATGCTCCCTGAAGTCAATGGCTGTCTCCTTTGCTTTGTTGATATTGAAGGAGAGATTATTGTTGTTGCACCAGTTCACCAGATTCTCTATCCCATTCCTGTACTCCGCCTTGTCATTGTTTGAGACCTGACACACTACGGTGGGACATAACTGATTTTGGACTAGTTGTCTTGCTGAATGAGGACATGTTCCGACACTTAAGAGTTACATTTATGCTTCATCTTTGCTGCTGGTTTACTTATTGCAAACAGCCACAAACAAAGAAAGGTAACAACGCAAGGTAAGTGAACAAAACATCAAAGTTTGGACACTAATTGTATCATTAATCCAACTTTGATGCTGAATCAGGCTTTCCTTTGATTCCACCACATCGTCCAGGGAAGAAAAATCTTCATGATAGATTTAAGGATTTCATCTTTTGAGGGCAAACTTAATTATCAGTAACATTTTCAAGGATAATTGAGAATGGCAATAAATGCTTCCCTAGTCGGCGAAGTCCACATTCCCTGAATGAATATACAATGAAACTGCCATTTTAGCCCCAGCCAGAATACAGAAAAATTGACCTTAATTTAAGAGTCTTTTAAGATACAAGTTTTACAGAAAAGAAGGAATATTGTGGGGCGTTGATCAGTGTTATTCAAATCCAGGTCAACTGCTGAATTTGGGAAGTAGTACATCTTCAAATTCTGCTAAGCTCTGCACCACACTGTGGACTCAGAAGTGGATACAAGTTCATTGCTTAGAAAAGCATCATTGATCCTCGTCACAGAGTTTGTAACAGTGTAAATTTTAAAAGCATACGTAACCATGAGGTCGATCATGGGGTGTAATCCTTTCCTGAAGTATCCTAATTAGTGCCAGGGTAAATGATCTAGATGATGTTTAAACACTATGAGCACAGCTGGTGGAAACAAACTGGACACAGTGTGTGTGTGTGTGTGTGTGTGTGTGTGTGTGTGTGTGTGTGTGTGTGTGTGTGTGTGTGTGTGTGTGTGGCGGGGGGGGTGGGGCCAGGGGGGTGGGGGTGTGGGGGGCGGTGGGAGGAATGCAGTGTGTGCCCGGGGTGGGGGGTGGTGCAGCACGGTGGTGCAAATTTACAAATACTGGAAATCTGGAAAAATAAAACCAGAATCATGCTTGCAGATCAACCAGCATTTGTTCAATTGTTAAAAAGAAGAGTTCAAAGTATTGATTGTTATTTCCATACATGCTGCCTGTAAATCAGAAAAACCCTGAAAAAATACAAGTTCAGATTTTCTTTCCACTAATCTGAGTAAATTTCAAGAAGTTACAGTTCAAGCACAAATAGTTAATGTACTAAATAAGTCAATGCATGTAATGTAACAAAACCATTATGAAAATCAGCCCATGACACCAATACGAAGCTTCAGCATGCATTAAAACCACAACTAGGAAGCTGCCAGCAACTGACAAGGACGAATTTAAGAACAAGGTTGCTGGCAAAAAGTTGGTTAATTCAGTCAACTAAGGAATTAAACAGGGCTCCTAAAGAACCTTGAACAGAATGTCGTGGAGCCATCTTCAGATTTACTTTCAACTCTCACAAAACTGCCCAAACCAGCAGAACATGCTAATGAGCTTTACCAAAATCAAAGGCCCTGACTTGATCTTTGGACCCTGCCAAGAAACAGAAGGTTCTGGTAGGGAAGAGGACAGCCTCTCTAAAATGGAAAGGAGGAAACCTCATGTTTGCTCACCATGCCTGTCTGTACACCTGGTGTGAATATGGAGTTCGATTGTGCTGGTCCCTCCCCACTTCCAGCTGAATAATCTACTACTGTTCATTGTGTAAACTCTCACAGACAGCATTTGAATAAGGTATCAACAGCAACAATGAAAGCAGTCAGGAGTAACAAGCAGAGGCCAATACTTGGAAAAAGAGGAGGAATATTCAAACATGATAAGACTAATTAGAAAACAGCAACGGTCAATTGATTATTAAAGGGTAAACTTCAAATCTCTAACCTGAAACAGAAAAAAGGCTGAAAATATAAAATGCGCTTAAGAAATAGATAAACACTCAGGTTTAGGTGACTGAACAATGAAGCACAATAATATGGAAAACCAGAAAGAAATAGATGATTATTGTATCTTGTCTGTGATGTTTCAACAGTTGGGAGTAGCAATTTAGGAGTAGTCACATCCTCTGGAGCAATGACAGACTCAAACCATTACCCTCCCCCATTGCATCACTATTAACTTACTTTTGTCTGGTTTATTTTTGGAATGTCTGCGCCACTTCTCCAGTGGTTTGCCTCCACAATCTAAGTGTTATTCCACTGGTGCATACAAAGAAAACAGTGTACCATACCAGGTTTGTTTACGCAAAGGCACTTCAGTAAATTGAAATTAAAATCAACGTCAAATCCACATAGCATACTAAGGTTAAAAGATGCAAAAGCAGCCAAATTCATGTTCCTCCTTGACAATCTCCATATAAAAACACCCAACTGAGGTTGTTAGTCGAGGACAGCACTGTACTTACCTGTGATGCCCATTATCAAATAGCCTACCAAAAGAGCATAATATGAACAATGATCTTCTGGGGAAGATAATGGAAGTGGGCCAGTGCCACATTGCCCAAGCAAGGAGTCACTGCCATCAGCCATGCCAAGAGGCAAGAGAGAAAAATATATTTTTTTAAACTGTGGCTGTGAGCAAACAGTTTTTGCACTGCAATGCCAGATCTTCTCATGCACCTGCCCTTGCAGAATAGAAACTGCTGAAGCGCAGAAGATTTAGTTATTCAAGATCAATTGAATGGCCAAGTGCACATGCTGGTCTCATTTACAGCACAAGATTACTGCTCACTAAACAAAAATAGGTCTACCTGAAGCAGTTGTGATTATACACCACAGAAATAAATAGCCAATACTGCATTTGGGAACCAATTACACAACTACATTCACAGCCCAAATCAGCAAAACCATCCATAAAGATCTACAATTATTATGCAGGAAAGAGAAGCAAATTGGTTGATCCAGCTCAAAAACTCCATTTAATAAATGCTCAATTCAAAATTCTTACCAATGGAGTGATGTTTTAAGTGACCATGCAGTAAGTAACTAACTGCACTGGGATGACAAATCAGTTTTGATTACATGAGAAACCAGCAGTAGGATTGCTGGTCTGGTTTAGGAGGCATTGCCCAGACTTCACTAAGTGCAGCATGTAGGAAAGGAAGAAATCTACATTCTAACTGTACCAAACATCTCTGTCTTCAATTGAATCAATTCTCCCATCCAACTTCTGTGGACTCACTCACTTATTGTCTATTGGCATGACAGTTCTCAGTCTCTGGCACCTAACCTAATGGTATTCAAACCTTGACAACTGAGTTAAAAATTTTGTAGTGCAACTTCTGGAATTTAACACCTGTAGAATCACCATCAAAACTCAGTGTCAGAGCCATCACTTAGAGACTGACTCTTGGGATGTGGAATACAGGATAGATATATTCTACATCACAACACAATTTGCAACTTTCATAAAGTAATGCAAATGTGAAGTGAATCCCGAGGATCTGTAGTGCACTGCCTGAGTGTGGAGTGCAGGCAGTTTCAACCAAGGCTTTCAAGAGGGAATGGAATCATTATCTGAAAAGAAAGAATGTGCAGAGTTACAAGAGAGATTTCCAGGAAGTCTCTGCTAAGGTGCAGCATAGACTCATGATTAATGTAACAACATGTGAACTCAGGTAGCAAGTTGCAGGCTGCCTACAAAACAGATCACAGAGGGAATACAGTTACAAATACTTCGCAGGTCAGGGAAGCATCTGAGGAACAAAGATAGTATCAATGATCCAGTACCACTGATAATTCAACATAACAACAAGAAGTTAGCGAGGTAAAGGTCCCAAATAAGTGCAGAGGCAAAGAGGTGCGACGGAATTTTCCAATCATTCACACCTTTGGAATTTTCCCATCCCACTGCAGTGAACAGAGATTTGGCTTGTGGTCAAATTCTCCACCTTCGCTGCAGCGGGTGCGTGGCGTGAACTGGAGGTAAGGTCGTGCCTGTGGCTCGGGGTGGTAGGGAAACTAAAGTAGACTATGTGATAAAAAAGAAGGCAGAAGAGTTTACAAAAAGGGTGATAGTGTGAGGCAAAGGAAGATGGTGATGAAACCAATAAAGAAACAATAAATGGATCTAGAGGAGGTGGAAAAAGCAGAATCATTATCTACAACCACCATCCACAAACAAAAAAAGGGTAGTTTATGATCTGACATTTTTAAATTCAATGTTAAGTCCAGAAAGCTATAAAATAGCTCATTGAAAGCTGTTTCTCAAGCTCACATTGAACTGCTGTGATATAGCGCAAGAGGCTGAGGACTGAGAGGTCAGAGTGGGGTGAGGAAACATTAACTGGAATTTCAGTCTGACTGACTGAATATTCAATGACTGACTGGAAAACTGCCCACAGGTCATGTTAATAGCTGAGCTCAGGGAATCCTAGCAGTTCTGAGCCTGAATTGGAAACAAGGATTTTGCAGAATTGGCTTTAATTTGCCAGCTCCAGAAAGGCTGGTCAGGCCTAGGCTAAGGTTAACCATGTCAGCAGAGTGCATCCCAAAGGAAGCTGCCAAATGAGTTGTCTCTGAACTCAAGCTGGTTAACGGATCACCTTGTCCAGAATACAAACTTAGACCATACGTCCAATCTAAGTTTGTCAAGGGTGGTTTTGGGTCAGAGAGTGGGCTTGGAGCAGTAAACACTAAATTTGATATCAATCATGGATGGTGAATACAGCATCAGAATAGTGTAATCACCTGATGTATTAGGTAGGAGAAGATACCCGGCCTAGCAAGCCTATGCTTTAAAACTACTCTGCAATTTCCTGTTGGTCACTCTGGGCAGAACCTTCTGTTTTTGGTGAATGTCTTGCTTGCTTCTTGAGTACTAACTCTGTGGAGGAAAGTCCTCCATATCTTCAGACAGTTAAATAGACAGCGACAGGCCTTCCTTCAGACAGTTAAATAGACAGCGACAGGCCCTCCTTCAGACAGTTAAATAGACAGCGACAGGCCCTCCTTCAGACAGTTAAATAGACAGCGACAGGCCTTTCTACAGTTAAATAGACAGCGACAGGCCTTTCTACAGTTAAATAAAGAGTGTCAGGTCTTCCTTCAGACAGAGGAATCTGGAAGTAGATTTCCCAGCTGCCAAGAGTAAATGCATGGGGTTATGGGGATAGGGCCTCAGTGGGATTGTGGTCAGTGCAGACCTGATGGGCCGAATGGCCTACTTCTGCACTGTAGAGATTCTATGATTCTATGAATTAAAAAAAAACTTGCCACAGTTTTGTTTCATCACTCTTGCAAATAATCTGTAGTTAATAATGTATCACTACTAAAATTTTGTGTTTGTTTTGGGTTCTTTAACTTGATATATTTAAACAAAGAGAGAAAATTAATTCAATAAATTTCAAGAGAGATTCAACAGTCATATGGCTTTCGTGGCTTGATCCGATCTGGATGTGTGAATGAACTGAGAGCAATACTCCATTTGTGTTCATGATATATCGATCAATAAGCTTTCATGGAAAACCCAGAATGTGATATAGGAGTTGAAGTTATTGGAATACTGGAAGGTAGTCCCATTGAAGATAATCTGATAGTACTCACTATGTGACTCACCTGTATACACAGTAAAGGATAATTGTGACGGCTGAAAAGAAGGCAGAAATTCCACAGCCAATCTGTGTGATGTAGATCAGTGATATCAGGACGTCTTCATCCAAAGGTTCCTCCTTACCAAAGTTCTTTGGGAAATAAAGGGGTAGGCAATACTGAGCAACAATTAAAACATCCCTCGCACAGAATAGCTCGCTGCCTGTTCAAAACATTTATGGATAAAGCTACTTGAATATTTGGAGCAGCTCAAGTGCATGGAAGTGTGAGTTGGGAAAGGTATTCTAGTCTTGTGTAGGTCCCTTGTGAAGGTGCACTTGGGTTATAAAGTCAGAAATGTTCAGGGAACTTCACGCTCACCAAATGGTCCCAAATTCAAAGGTGAAAGGAGGTGAATGGCACTGGAAGGTTTGAATTAAGAGGAGAGATTGGGGCTTTTCTTCCCCGGAGCATAGGAGGATGATATTGTCATATGTATTGGCATACAGTGAAAAGTATTGTCTCTTGTGCGCGAAACAAACAAAGCATACCATTCATAGCGTACATAGGAGAGAAGGAAAGGAGAGGATTGAGAACGTAGGGGGCAATTCTCCCAAAAAAATTTAATGGGCGAGATTTTACAGCTTTGTTCAGGCGAGACCAGAAATTCCCATCCGGGGTCAACTGAGATTTCTGTTGTCAGATTCTTGCCCACGCCAATTCCATGGCAGGCAAGGTGATAAAGGTCTGGCCTAGCGGGGCCTATTCCTACTAGAGAGGCCAGCAGCATAGCACTGAGTGCAGGCCACTGTTCATGCGCCGCTCTGTCAGTGTCAAGATTGATGTATGTACAGTAGCCTCTGTCTGCTGGCGTCCTGATTGCTGGCCAGCTCTATCATTTGCCTCCTTCCATGTCCTGGCCAGCCTCAACCCCCCCAAATCCGTACCCTGATGGTCAGTGGAAAGGTGCCCCATAGGCATTGGTACTTTGTCCGTTGTGCAGTGTCAGGGGGCCAGGCTGACACTGTCAGGGTAGCAATGTCCAGGGGGCAACCCCAAGTGCCGGATCTTCTGGGGGGCCTCGATTGGCCCTCCTTCATCTCAGTCAATTTAATATGTAATAGGTCCATTCAAAAGTCTGGCAGCAGGGAAGAAGATGAGGGGTGACCTTATAGAAGTTTATAACATCATGAGAAGCACAAATAAGGTGAATAGCCAAGATCTTTCTCTTCAGGCTAGTGGAGTCCAAAACTAGAGGGCATAAATTTGTAAGCAGGGAAAGATCTAAAAGTGACTGGAGGAACAACTTTTTGACACAGAGGGTGGTGTGTATATGGAATGAGCTGCCAGAGGAGGTAGTTGAGATGGGTTCAATTACAAGATTTAAAAGACATTTGGATAGATACATGGATAGGAAAGGTTTAGAGGAACATGTGCCAAATGCAGGAAAATGGGACTGGTTCAGTTAGTCCCATTCCCTGATCGGCATGGATGAGTTGGCCAAAGGGTTTGTTTCCGTGCTGTATAACTCTGTGATTCTAAATTTAGTCCTACTGGGAATTCTATTCTGGGACAATTCTTGCAGAGGGATAATGAAATGTGGCAGAACCTGGATCCAAAAGCCACCACGTGTTAACTGGGGAGTGTGATTACAGACACCTACAATCAGCTTACATCTTTGGGATGTTTGTGAACATTAATGGTCTATTTGGGAATCTCGTTGGTTATGCCTCCTCATCACACAGGTTTACAGCAGATGTAATTTCTGCTTTATGTTCAAATTGCAACAGGTGCCCCATATCAATGGAGTTTACCAATAGTAAAATATCAGGCCTTTCTGACTTAGCTGGACAAATCTCTGGCTTTTCCTCTCAATATAGATCCAAGATTTTGATCTCTCTGCCAGGTGGGCTGCTCTGCTGTAGGAGCAGATGTTTACTCTGATATTTAAATGACCAAGTGTCCACAGTTCAGTTTGCCAGTTGAAAGGAGTGGGCAGAAGTTGCATCCTGCATTGCTTACAGTTGTATGTGACTGCTTTGGAGAATTTCTTCACTGTCACATCATGGGGTAGCACAGTGGCACAGTGGTTAGCACTGCTGCCTCACAGCACCAGGGACCCGGGTTCGATTTGGCCTCAGGTGACTGTGTGGAGTTTGCATATTCTCTCCGTGTCTGTGTGGGTTTTCTCCGGGTGTTGGATTTCCTCCCGCAGTCCAAAGATGTGTGGGCTAGGTAGATTGGCCATGTTAAATCGGCCCTTAGTGTTAGGGGCATTATTAAGGTAGATATGTAGGTTATCAGGTTAAATACATGGAGGTTATAGGGATAGGGCCTGGGTGGGATTGTTGTCGCTGCAGGCTGGATGGGCCTGCACTGTAAAGATTCTATGAGCAATTTCAGCTAGTACATCTTTCAAAAATGTTGTCTGGTAGAGGATTGAAACCTGAGAACCAGGGTGAGTTCAGTCTTTGGAGTTTGAGTTGGGAGATTCACAAATCATGACATTTTTTCATACAAATTTTGGCAAAGCAATAGACAATGAAGACTTTGAAGGAGAGCCTGAAATAGTCAAATGAGGAAAATATTTGAAGGAATTAAGGAGATAAACTGAGGTGCCTACTGGCGATAACCGACACACTACCATTGCTCATCTCATCATGTACAATGATCAGAAGTCTATAACTTACCAGTAACACAGCAAAGTAGGACAGATGGTTACACCGACATATGGTTTGATTATCCTGCACTATTGTCATACAACCAGTAGATTTCCACTCATCTGTTGCGTTCTCTGTAACACAAGTTGATGGTCTAACAATGACAGTTCAAATGGCTTTTCTTAAAGTAACTAAAATAATTTACTAGGCGTTTTGCTTACCATCCTCACTTTCATCCAAGAATACACACCGTTGGGCGGATTTATTCTGAAATAAAAAGCATTTGGTTAGGTTGTGTTTACTGTAAAGCTCATGGTAGCTTTATACTGACTTCAAGGTAAGTCAGCATACTACCAGGGACACCACTGTCTGTAGAATACAATGTTCAGGCTACAAGTGGAATATATCGCTGACCACATCTCACGCTGGGATCAATACAACTGATCCAGGTACATTTGCAGAGTTCTGCTATGGCTTGATGTTCTCTGATTACATGAGGATGTTTCCACATATCATTAAAAAAACTGAAAATATATTTCGAAAATCCTCAGGAAATCAAGGACACATGGTTTTATAGGGCTGGAGTTCTACTGCACCCAGTGTGTTTAAAAGGGAATAAAACTAATTACTCTGGCATTCACAAATCTTTGTTTCACTAGGCTAGAGTGCCACAGCTTGACTCTTGATGTGCTTCCAAACTGATTTGCATCAATGTGGAGGTAGCAGTATATTTACATGCTGAGCAAGGTGCTTCAATTTGTGACAGTGCTGCATTTTGTGTGTGTGGGAGGTAAATTTCACTCCCAATAGCCAATAACCAAGGAAGGCGGTTTTCCAGCCTCCCCTCACTGCACCTGCCGCGGATTGCGCTGACCCTGGCAAATTGCCCGCGGGCCTAAAAACCTTGTGGGCGCCAAACTGTTTGTGATCTTCCTGGACCCCCCTCTACTGGCACAAGCTGCATCTCAGCCAGAAAGGGCTGAAGGCTGATTACCATTTTTAAATGTGCTTAACCTGATTGATGCCAGATTCTCCCAGCTCCCAGGATCTTCTGATCCTCTGGGCATGGCACAGGCCCGGGGGGAATCACTACTGGTCTCTGCCTTGTATTCGGCACACCAGAGGGTCAGGAGATGCTTGATGGTCGGTGACATGGCTGGGCAGTACCCATCGGGCACACTGACAGTGTCAGTTTGGCACTGCCAGTGTGTGTGGTAGTGCCAAGGGGGTGGAGACTGAGGGGGGGCTGACTGGGGGCTATGAAAGGGGTGGTGCATGAAGGGGCATTTCGACGGTCATTTGGGGGGATGGGCGGGGATGTGGGATTATGAAGGGGGCATTTTGGACGTGTCCCAATTCTGGCAGTACACATTGAGGAGGAGGTGGGGAAATATACTGGCGATGGGAGGGTGGCGGGGCAGGGGGGGTGGGGGGGGGGGGCGGTGCGTGCAGGGGGAGGGGGGAAGCGGTCGAGCGGGATACTGATGTCCGTGGGGATAGGGAGGGATGGGCTCTCCCAGTGTACTGAGATTGGGGTGCCCATTCAATACAGTTCTGATCACTTTCTAGCCAGACTCACTTGAGTGTTTAGGCCCCACCCCTCCTAGAACTGGTGCACAGTTCACTACTCTCCCAAAAAATGACTTGGTGTGTGATGATTATGGTCTGGTCTGCGCCGGATCAAAGAACAAAGATCAAAGGAAATTACAACACAGAAACGGGCCCTTCGGCCCTCCAAACCTGCACTGACCCTGCTGCCCCACTGAATTAAAATCCTCTACGCTTCCAGGGACCATATCCCTCTATTCCCATTCTATTCATGTATTTATCAAGACACCCCTTAATAGTCACTACTGTATCCGCTTCCACTACCTCCCCCGGCAATGAGTTCCAGGCACCCGCTACTCTCTGTGTAAAATATCTGCCTCGTACATCTCCTTTAAACCTTGCCCCTCGCACCTTAAACCTCTGCCCCCTAGTAATTGACTCTTCCACCCTGGTAAAAAGCTACTGACTATCCATCTGTCCATGCCTCTCATAACCTTAGAGACTTCTATCAGTTCGTCCCTCAACCTCAGTTGTTCCAGTGAGGACAAACCAAGTTTCTCCAACCTCTCCTCATAGCTAATGCCCTCCATACCAGGCGACATCCTGGTAAATCTTTTCTGTACCCCCTCCAAAGCCTCCATATCCATCTGGTAGTGTGGAGACCAGAGGTGAACACTATTCTAAGTGCCACCTAACTAAGGTTCTATAAAGCTGCAACATGACATGTCAATTTTTAAACTCAATGCCCTGGCCGATGAAGGCAAGCATGCCATATGCCTTCTTGACTATCTTCTCCTCCTGCATTACCACTTTCAGTGACCTGTGTACCTGTTCATCCAGATCCCTTTGCCTAGCAATACTCTTAAGGTTTCTGCCATTTACTGTATACGTCCTGTCTGTATTAGATCTTCCAAAATGCATTACCTCACATTTGTCCAGATTAAACTCCATCTGTCATCTCTTCGCCCAAGTCTCCAAATGATCTATATCCTGTTGTATCCTCTGATGGTCCTCATCGCTAACCGCAAATCCACCAATCTTTGTATCATGTGCAAACTTACTAATCAAACCAGGTTTTCTCAACGTTATGATACATAGGGCAGAATTTTACAAAACAAAATCTTTAGTGCCAAATGAATGAGGAAATAGGAGAGTTTCAATCTTATTTTTGGGTGAATTTGAAAATGCAATCTTATGGCACTTAGTACAAAAATAGTGCCAGAATGTGATTCTCACCAGAAGGGGGAGGGGCATGGAGTCTGAGCTGGCCAAGGAAGCCAACTGCTGATCTCCAAGGGTGCCATTGCACAGGCAATGTACTTCCAGTATACAGGGAGGTTCCTGATGATCTGCCACCATGGACATCGGGACCCCCCTATGGACATAACCCCCTGAACAGAGTTCCCTCCCTCTCACTCTGACTGTCCCCTATTGCCTCCTAGCAGAGGTCTCTCCCCCCACCCCACCAATTGCACCTCTGCCAGCAGAGTCCCCCATTCCTCCCACTATTCACCATCCCTGCAGAAATCCCCTTCCCTCTCCCTTGTTATAATTATTGTGATCCCTAGTCTCTGCCCCCAATCTGGCTCTCCTCCTTGGCACTGTCTGTTCCACACTTATGATGTCTGGTGGGCAGTGCCAGGGTGCCAAGCTGGCAGTGACAGGCTGGCACCACCTGGCCGTACCCAATCACCCAGAGGCTTCAATGGCCTCTGATTCTCCTCCTCCTCATCCTTCCCAGAAGGCCATCACATCTTGTCCTGGTTGTTCAGGACTGGAAGCAATTCTCGCCGAGAAGAACCTCAGCCAGGGAATTAATCTTATGACCTCGTCCTGTCTCACTGGAAGTCAAGCGGGACAAAGTCATTAGATTGTGCCCATAATCATTTTTTGGATAAAATCATGGCTAATTTATTTATTGATATATCACTGAGGTAGTTACAAATATTCAAGTGGCTAATTTAAATAGCCCTCAAAAATGTCTGCAGGTATCTCAATGCAATATTTCATAAAAATATAAGACGTAGGAGCAGAATTGGGCCACTCGGCCATCGAGTCTGCTCTGCCATTCAATTCTGGCTGATATTTTTATCATCCCCATTCTCCAGCCTTTTCCCCATAACTACTGACCCCTTATTAATTGGGGATGGCATGGTAGCTCAGTGGTTAGCACTGCTGCTTCACAGCTCCAGGGACCTGGGTTCAAATCCCGGCTCTGTATGGAGTTTGCACATTCTCCCCGTGTCTGTGTGGGTTTCCTCCGGATGCTCCAGTTTCCTCCCACAAAGATGCATGGGTTAGGTTAATCGGCCATTCTAAATTGCCCCTTAGTGTCCCTGGATGCATAGGTTAGAGGGGTTAGTGGGTAAATGTGTAGGGATATGGGGATAGGGCCTGGGTGGGATTGTGGTCAGTGCAGACTTGATGGGCCAAATGGCCTCTTTCTGCACTGTAGGATTCTATGTTTCTATGAATCAAGAACTTATCTATGTCTGTCTTAAAGATACTCAATGACCTGGCTTCCACAGCTTTCTGCGGCAAAGAGTTCCACTGATTCATCACTCTCTGGATGAAGAAATTCCTCCTCACTTCTGTACTCTGTGTAATTAATATCCTAATTAATGCACCCAGGCAGGTTGGGAAAGTTCCTGTGCAGGCTGAGCTGAGGTTGCCTTCTAAGTCAACGTACATATGTAGCCAGTCAAAGAAAATTAAAGGGCTCATGTACTCAAATGAATAGGCCACCCATAACAGAGAAAAACAGGTGGAATGAAGCTCAGAGTGCTCACGTTTGTGCAACATTGACACCACTTAAAACTGGACTGTGCTACTTAAGGCCAGCAGGCACCTTTTAAAAAGGAGCATTCTTTTTGAATATGGTACTGGAGCTGAAGGAAAGTCAGAAGGAAGAATAACTTGTGACGCAAGACAGCATTTTGCAAGATTCTCAGAAACCACTGAATACTTGCATAATTGTAGCAACTAAAAGAAATCGACATCTCCTTAATTAGTACCGATGTGGGTCCTTCCTGCTGCTGCACACATATTTGGTAGTCTAAATTTAAAGGAGGGTTTTATTTCAAAATGGCAATGCTGGTGAAATCTGCTTGAGTGATTGATGCACTCTGTAAACGTCCAGCAGGTGCTCCTTGTGTGCGTGCTGACACCATCATCAAAATGTTCTCTCCCAGGACTCATATCAGGAGTGCATATATAAAGCACTGATGCCATTTTGAAGCCAAAACAACACTGGAAGCTCCAAAAGATAGCGATTAGGAACTGAATTTTGAAGTTTGAATTGCTTAGACAGAATCAACGAAGAACAGTACCTCATATTTTACCCAATGTAATAAATGTTTATAACAATCTTTTAATCTTTTGACTGAGATATTTGAATCATTGATAGTCACGGGTGAGGTACCTGAAGATTGGAGAGTGGCAAATGTTGTGCCTTTATTTAAAAAGGGCTGCAGAAAAAAGCCTGGGCGCTACAGGCCAGTGAGCCTCACATCTGTAGTGGGCAAATTTTTGGAAGGTATTTTGAGAGACAGGACCTACAGGCATTTAGAGACGCAAGGACTGATTAGGGATGGTCAGCATGGCTTTATGAGTGGAAAATCATGTCTCACAAATTTGATAGAGTTTTTTGAAGTGGTAACCAAGAAGGTAGATGAGGGCAGTACATTTAATTTTGTCTACATGGACTTTAGCAAGGCCTTTGACAAGGTACCACATGGTAGGTTGTTGCATAGCATTAAATCTCACGGGATCCAGGATGAGATATCTAAATGGATACAAATTAGCTTTTTGACAGAAGCCAGAGAGTGGTTGTAAAGAGTTGTTTTTCAAACTGGAGATCTGTGACCAGTGGTGTGCCTCAGGGATCAGTGCTGGATCCACTGTTATTAATGATTTGGATGAGAATATAGGAGGCATGGTTAGTAAGTTTGCAGATGACACCAAGATTGGTGGTATAGTGGACAGTGAAGAAAATTATCTCCAATTGCAATAGGATTTTGATCAATTGGGCCAGTGGGCTGATGAATGGCAGATGGAGTTTAATTTAGACAAATGCGAGGTGATGCATTTTGGTAGATTGAACCAGGGCCGGACTTACTCAGTTAATGGTACGGCGTTGTGAAGAGTTACAGAACAAAGAGATTTCGGGGAACATGTTCATAGCTCCTTGAAAGTAGAGTCACAGGTGGACAGAGTGGTGAAGAAGGCATTCAGCATGCTAGGTTTCATCAGTCAGAACATTGAATATAGGAGTTTGAATATCTTATTGAAGTTGTACAAAACAATGGTAAGGCCACACTTGGAATACTGTGTGCAATCCTGGTCACCCTTTTATAGAAAGGATATTATTAAACTAGAAAGAGTGCAGAAAAGATTTACTAGGATATTACCGGGACTTGATGGATTGAGTTATAAGGAGAGGCTGGATAGACTGGGACTTTTTTCTCTGGAGCATAGGAGGCTGAGGAGTGATCTTATGGAAGTCTATAAAATAATGAGGGGCACAGATCAGCTAGATAGTCAATATCTTTTCCCAAAGGTAAGGGAGTCTAAAACTAGAGGGCATAGGTTTAAGGTGAGAGGAGGGAGATTCAAAAGTGTCCAGAGTGGTAATTTTTTCACACAGAGGGTGGTGAATGTCTGGAACAAGCTGCCAGAGGTAGTAGTAGAGGCGGGTATAATTTTGTCTTTTAAAAAGCATTTAGGTAGTTACATAGGTACGATAGGCATAGAGGGATATGAGACAAATGTGGGCAATTGGCATTAGCTTAGGGGTCTTTTAAAAAAAAAGGACGGCATGGACAAGTTGGGCTGAAGGGCCTGTTTCCAAGCTATAAACCTCTATGATTCTGTGACTAATCCTGAGCCATTCAAAATTGAATAAAACAATAGCTACGTATCAAACAGAATGGGTTATTAGGATGTTTGTTCGGGTAGTAAAAAAATAAAATTCAATCAATCTGAAGAGTTGAATGACTTTCTTACCCTCATCTTTTCGTTGTGACTAATTATAAGTGTCACAGGCTCTGTGAGATTCTGAATGCTTGTGTTTCCTACTGTAATTTCATATACATTTCCACTTATTAGATCAGTACTATTTTCTTCCTGTAGAAAAATAAGCCATGAGGAGTGTCAGTAATGCAGAACAGGGAAGAACATGATATCAGACAATTGCAACGCCTTAAGAATATGTAAATGAGGACCGAATATCATTGCAACTTCTAGTGTACTCCTCTGTGAAATGGAATAGATACAAATTAGGCTGGTATCCAGACACAAGATTTCAATCTTGTGAAGGAGTTTCTCAATGTTCGAGAAGGGTAGGCTGGAGTCTTTGCATCCTATCCCAAACTGAACTTATAAAGGCCATTATTGTAGGAGTGGGGTCAAACTCCAGAGGCAGAGACTCCCAAAGATAAGAATATCCACACCCCATGGCTCTCGGAGCAGGACAGATCTTTTACGATTGTTATATCAACTGAAGCTAGTTATACTAATCTACTGAATGACAGAGCTAGATCCCATCAGAATGCCTAGGCCTGGGTTATAGCTCCAAGCCAGATCGCTAGCAGTGCAAAGAGTCTCCATGGAGATTCGGTAAAAGGTGGTCCCTTTAGTTATTGTGCAGCCTCACGCAAAATATTTAAAATGGCGAGCACTTAAGTAACTCACCCATGCACCCTCCCCCTGTCAAAACAGATGTGCATATGATGTCCTTGCCAGTGGCCTGAATTCCTGAATCTCTGAAAGCCAGATTTAATGGCAAAGAGTTTACAATGGGAACATTCCAAAACTACTTGCGAAAACTCACCAAGAAATGGCAGAGTATTGGTTCCAGCCCAAAGAAGCAATGTTTCATGCTGCTGGAGCCAGTGTGTTTTCAATCTGAACCTTATGGTTCATTGATATCCAGTTTTATTTCCATGAGTTTCACACTGTTTCAGCAGCACCCTCCCACTGATTTGCCTGCCCTGTAATGACTTAACTGCTACAAGTTCCAGGGAGCTCTATATAAGCAGCTCCCCAGTAGTCATTGAATCATAGAATCCCTACAGTGCAGAGGAGGCCATTCAACCCATCAAGTCTAACTCAATGTCTTACCCAAATCTTCTTCCTTGCCCTATTCCTGTAACCCACACATTTTGGCTAATTCATCTAACCTTCACATCTTGAGCTACTGAGGGGCAATTTAGCATGGATAATCCACCTAATCTTAAGTTTTAAGTTTATACATTAGTGTCACAAGTAGGCTTACATTAATATTGCAATGAAGTTACTGTGAAAATCTCCTAACCCACACATCTTTGCAATGTGGAAGGAAATTGGGGCATCCTGAGAAAATACACACACACACGGGGACAACATGCAAACTTCACACAGTCAGTCGTCCAAGGCTGGAATGGAGGTATGAGGTAGCAGCTCTAACCACTGTGCTACTGTGCCGCCCAAATCCACAGCACTTGCTCCACAATGACTACAGGGGATGGTAGCTAAGCGGCCTGCATTGCACTTCTCAGATGGGAGCCCTCACCAGGATGCTGGACAGAGTGCAGGAGAGGTGGGACACCCTATACCCCCCATTCCAGGTGATGGCATTCCAGGAGGGTCACCATCTCTACTTGGGATGCTATGACAGCCCTGGTCAGTGCAAGCGCATTCCAGAAGAGAATAGGGCAGCAGTTTGGGAAGATGATGAATGGTCTTCTTTGCTCATCCAGGATAGGTGAACAACCCCCCCCCCGCCAAGTCTCCCATTCAACCGCCTCTCACACTCCCAACATTTCTCTCACTCAGCCACTTGACCTTTGTCAACACCAGGCAACAGATCCCCCCCTCCCTCCCACAATCACCATGTTCCCACAGTAGCTGTTATCCTTCTCACACTCCAGCCACATCCAAGCCCCATGCCTGCCACACCTCACCACCATGTTAAGTGTCAACACTCCTACCTAAATTCTGTGTCATTACAGGACAAACTCAACCATAACAAGTGTGGGTGGGCACAGCCAGCGGGAGTCATGTCCGAACTTCAAACCATCACATGTTTTCAGGAACGAGGCCTTGACCTTGCCAGGGAGGAGGAAGAGCGTGCCCGCACTGCTGGAGAATTGGGGGCAGTAGAGAAACATAGGAATCCTCAACATATATGCTGTCATTCCTCAAGTCTCAAGTGAGTAAACAATGTTCCCTCCATATCCCCTGTAATGCACTGATAACATCTCCCTGCTTTTACAGGCTAGATCATTCTTGGGCCCCCAGCACCCACTGGACTCCAGCAGCTCAGAGGGAGACCTCTCTAACCCTACTGTGGAAGGTGTGTCACATCTATCACCTGCATTCAGCACCACCACAGGTACTCACTAAGTAGACAGGCTTTTGGGTCATTCACCAGGGAGCATCTCACAGCTGAAGATCCATGACCGGCAGAGACAGGGACGTCCCTGGGGACTGGCACTCAGAGGGATGCCAGAGCCCAGGACTCTGCTGAGCGCCTTGCCGATGATGCTTGGGCCCAGTAACCCTAAGCTGCTGGAGCTGCAAAGGTAGAGTCATGAGTATCAGGAGGGATGACAGAATCCCTCCTCAGAGTTCAAGGCTGATTGGAGGAGTCCCATTGCTTTCTGCCCGAGGGGATGGTGCCATCACTGCAGCACACCAACGGCAACACTACAAAGTTAGCAACTGCAGTGGAAACCTTGGTGCTGGACTAGGGA
This sequence comes from Carcharhinus amblyrhynchos, assembly GCF_965287045.1. Taxonomy (NCBI): domain Eukaryota; kingdom Metazoa; phylum Chordata; class Chondrichthyes; order Carcharhiniformes; family Carcharhinidae; genus Carcharhinus; species Carcharhinus amblyrhynchos. The sequence continues at coordinate 50,605,492 of NC_137327.1, forward strand.
AATTACATGTGTTAGTGCCAGAGGACAGTGGGGTTTCTGAATCTCACTCCATCCCATGGAGGAGCACAGAGGTCCTAGGAACACAAAGAGAACAGGATCAGCAAGAGTACAGCCTGGGGCTCTCCAGCCAGAGGGCGCAAGACGTCTCCAGCCTATCTGACACACTTCTCTCTGTGAGCAACACACCTCCAGCTCCTGACACCGAAGAGGGTATCAATCAACCAAACAGGTGGCTACCCACAATGTGATAAAAATTTTAATTGCTACAGAGAATTATGCTAAATTACTAATAATACATTGCAGTGTCAATGTTAAATTTTAAAGTATCAAAGCAGAAATGAGGTGTGGTATTCAATCCAGCAATATCCTGGATTGAATAGAGCACCTCAGAACAGATTGGGGATGCACAAAGGTACTGGGCGTTCAAATGAACAGGCTGTGTAAAACAAAAATAATTTGGAGCATACACTAATCCACTAATATTTACCCAAGGAAGCTCAAAGAAATGCTGACTATCTTGGAATTGCCCCCAGCTAACATATTAGCAGCGAATATCATATGGGTATATGCCAAAGGAGAACTGTGTCTGAACTCGTCTTGACTTTGGTTATAGGCAAATTGTTAGCCATGATCATTAGAAATACTTTATACTTCAGCAGTAAAGTGGAGTTTATTTATTAGTCACAAGAAAGGCTTACATTAACATTGCAATGAAATTACTGTGAAATTCCCCTAGTTACCACACTCCGGCACTTATTTGAGTCAATGCACTTAACCAGCATTCTTTCAGACTGGGAGGAAATCAGAGTACCCAGAGGTAACCCACACAGACACAGGAAGAATGTGCAAGCTCCACACAGACTGCAACCAAAGCTGTGAATCGAACCTGGGACCCTGGCGCTGTGAAGCAGCAGTGCTAACCATTGTGCCACCATGCCATATGGAATATGGAGTTTCACCATGTCTATTATTATAGGAAACAGAGGTAGCTTCAACTGATCTATATTTGTATTTACGGTTATTTCAAATAAGGTATTGTTTTAAGTGGGTTGAATTTTGTACTGTTGAATTTTGTATTGTTGAATTTTGTATTTCTGTATTTGAAAGGGTTAATGAGTTCAGTTTGATTTAGATGCATGTATATGGTAAAGAGAATTTACTGGACAGGACCAGGGAGCTGGGAAAAGTAGTCTTCTCAAAAGAACAAAAGAGAGTCCAGAAACCAGAGAGATCTCACATGTACAGATTTCCTTCCTGTCCTCAGCCTCCATTTGCAGCCTGCACGTCAACCCTCTGAACCCATGAGCACACCGTCTGAAGTGCGACCCCATTTGCTGGCTGCCTCCCTCCTCCTAGCTCTCTGGTGCCCCAGTCCCCATGGACTCTCTGGAGGATAATGGCGATCTGCATGCTCTCTTTTGAACTCTTTCTCGGAGGTGAGATGGCCAGGTTCAAGATTTTAAAAACCTGTTGCAAACTTGCCTGATGTCACACTGGTGAGGTTGATATTTACAATGATAGAATTGAAAGAAGGGATTACAGTAGGACTGTCCACTAATAATATTATAATACATGTAAATGAGGCTCTTGGCCTTCTTGGGCATGAATCCTGTTATGCTTTTGGCAGGATGTAGGGATGGGTGTGGCGGGGGCAGGGGGTGGGGGGGGGGCGGTTGGTGGTGAAGTGGGAGGGAAGTGTGGGAGATAAGCATAGAAGAGCTAACTGGCAAGATTCATATTTTTGGCCACTTATGATACTTTGCACCAACGTTGGCATTGTGCTCGCAGTGAATGTGGGTGTAAAATCGTAGCTGGCATCTTGTCTGTACAGCTATACGAAAAGAAGAGTCAAAAAACACTTCAGAGAAACAAGATGGTGGGCTAGTATCATGAGCCTGTTGACTCCTTTCTCTGTGGATTGATTGATCCCTCCCTTCTGTTTGAAAAAGCTCCTTTCTATTTTCTCCTTTTAAAATTGCATTGTTGTGATGACAAAAAGCGTTTGTTTTATTCTGTAATTATGTATCTCTATGCATCTGGTATGTAAATATTTTACCTCAAATAACGATGTATCATTGTGTATTATCAAAGTGATTCTTGATAGATCATTATGCTGCTCCTTAGCTTTCTTGAACAATTCTGCTGGGAGGTCCACCTCAAAATCAAAATCCTGTAGATCAGAGTTTTTTTCACCTATCTGTGCAAGACAAAGAACAATCATTGAACTGATTAGATTGTTCAATTGTAACTTTTAATATAATGGATTTGGATTGATACATTCATGCAAAATCAGTAATGTATAACAAGAAGTAACTTCTCAGATAACACATCAGTCCTTCACTACTGCACTGACACGTTAATGTAGATTGCGCTAAAGTACACAGAGAAGGGTTTGAATTCATTGCTTTCTGATCAGGAAGTTCAAGAATTTATAAATAAACCAAGTAGTTAAAATGAATGAAGAAATGTATTTACATATTGCCTTTCACAGTTCTTTTACATCGATGAATAAAGTAATGGGACTTGGACTTGATAACCTGTACTGTAGGGTTTCAAAGGAAGTAGCTACAGAGATCATGATTGCCTTGATTTTTGGTCTTTCAGAATTCCTTGGATGCTATAATGATCCTTATGGATGGAAAGGTATCAAATGTAACAACACTAGTGAAGAAAGCAGGGGTACTAAGGGCAGTTAGACTCACAGCATGGCTGGGGAAAATGTTAGAATTTATTATAAAGGGCATGGTAAGAGTATTTAGAGATGTGATCAGGTAAAGTTCATATGAATTTATGAAAGGGAGATCATGTTTGACAAAAAAGTTGAGAGATTTTGAGCCTATAACTAGCAGAATAAATAAGGGCAGACCAGTATATATAATGTATTTGGAGTTTCAAAGAATGTTTATGGTGTCAGACAGCAGGATATTACACTAAATTAGGGCTTGTGGAACTGGGGTAAATATTAGAATGGACTATGGACTGGCTACTGGACAGCAAGCAAGAACAGGACAAGAAACAGTTGAATGTACAAATATTACAGGAGGAGGACAGATTTTAGTGAGTTAAAAAGGAATCAAAGCTTTACCAAGAAGTCATTGGGTATATAAAAATATAAGGTGGGATTCTCCAATCTCATCCGTACCTGCCCCGTTGCCAAGAAAATGGAGAATTTGATGCTCAGCTAAAACTCCATTCACCGCAGGGGCACCAGGGGATCGCAGCCACGGATGAGGTTGGAGGTGTTCATGATTGAAATTTAAATAAAACAGAAAAATTAGACATTGGGTGATTGCATGATTGAGTACTAAGTTGAATCTCAAAGGTACTGAAGAAAGCTAAGAAAATAATTAAGAAGGTCAAAGACAGAGAACAAAAATGGATTAACAGCCAACATAAAAATAGTAAAATGGTAATGGGATGGACATGGGTCCATAGAGAAGAGAATCTTGTGGAGTTAGAGACCATATTAAGATACTAATGAGCATCTGCCCTCACTAGTAACGTGTATCCTACCAATGTAGCAGTAAAGGAGGAGGCAGTAATGAAATTGAATGGACACGTCCTCTACAATTATCCTCAATGCTACAAGACTGTGTCCTCAGCCCCTTTCTATACTCCTTGTATACTTATGACTGCATGGCCAAATTCCACCCCAACTCCATTTTCAAAGTTTTCTGATGACACCACTATTGTGGGTCAGATCTTAAACAATAAAGAGACGGAATATAGGAAAGAGATAGAGAATCTGGTGAAATGGTGCTATGACAATAATTTCTTCCTCAATGCCAGATTATCTAGACTAGATCCTATTGCCGCAACAGGTCCACAGCAGACGCCATCTCCCCGTCCCTATATGCAATCTTGCAACACGCGGATAACAAAGACATCTATATCAAACTTCTGTTTATTGACTACAGCTCAGTTTTCAACACCATTCATCCTACAAAAGACATCTTTAAACTTTATGGACTGGGGCTCAGCTCCTTCCTCTGCAATTGGATCCAAGACTTCCTAACCCACAGACCACAATCAGTAAGGATAGGCAACAGCAGCTCCACAATCATCCTCAACACTGGTACCCCACAAAGCTGTGTCCTCATCCCCTTATGATACTCCTAATACACCTATGACTGTGTGGCCAAATTCCCCTCCAACTCAATTTTCAATTTTGCTGATGCCACCACCGTAGTGGGTTGGATCTCAAACAATAATGAGACAGAGTACAGGAAAGAGGTAGAGAATCTGGTGAACTGGTGCAATGATAGTAATCTCTCCCTCAGTATCAGCAAAATAAAGGAGAAAGTCATTGACTTCAAGAAGCAAAGTGACATGCTCCTTTCTACATGGGTGAAATGTAAATGGTCGAGAGCTTCACGTTTCTAGGTGTCCAGATCACCAACAACATATCCTGGAACCTCCATGCAGACGCTTTAGTTAAGAAAGTTCACCAATGCCTTTATCTTCTCAGGAGGCTAAGGAAATTTGGGATGTCCACTATGATTCTCACGAACCTTTACGGAGGCACCATAGAAAGCATTCTTTCTGGCTGTATCAGAAAGAATGATACATTCTTTCTGATACAACCTTGATATGGCTCCTGCTCTGTTCAAGATGCAAAAAACTACAAAGGGTCATGAATGAAGCCCAGTCCATCACACAAACCAGCCTCCCATCCACTGACTCTGTCTATAGTTCCCACTACCTTGGAAAAGCAGCCACGTAATCAGTGACCCCACGATCCCCAGACATAATCTCTTCCACCTTCTTCTGTCTGGAAATTTGAGGTCATGTACCAACAGTTTCTTTCCTGCTGCCATCAGACATTTGAATGCTCTTACCTCGTATTAAGTTGAAATTTCACTACACCCTAGCTGTGATTGTAACATTACGGAATGTTTTACATTCTGTACCCTCTCCTTTGCTTCTCTATGTATGATATGCTTTATCTGTATTGTGCACCAGTAACAATACTTTTCACTGTATACTAATAGGTGTGACATTAATCAATCAAATCAAATAAATGAAGGAGACAGTCATTGACTTCAGGAAATGTAATGGAGGACATGCCCCGATCTATATCAATGGTGGAAATGGTCAACTTTCTAGGTGTTCAGATCACCAATAATCAGTACTGACCCCTCCATGTTGATGCAGATAGCATTTAATAAGACAATTAGGAATAACTTCTATCAATTGTAAACAAGAAAACAAACCCATGATATTGTATAAACCTTAACAGCTACGAATATTGTTCCAACACAAGCATCCCTACAAACATATAGTCCCATTCCAGGCTTAATATAGAATGTAAGTACACTCATGTGATGTTGGATCTTGCAGCTTTGCAATACCTACTGTGACTTGGTTGGTCCTTTAGATGGAGAATTGAAACTCTGACTTCCCTGATCTAGAGCTCCCAGTACACTTCGAGGTAGAGATAAAGCCACTACTGGCCCCTAGCTTTTAGACAGCAAATGACTTCAAGAGACAGAGGCAGTCTTTGTCTCTAGTTACTAGCTGGCCAGCAGCCAAGAGCTAAATTTCCAATACCAGGGAAAGACACGGAAATACACTTCTTGAAGCCTGGAGTCTAACAGTTTCTAACTAGCCAAACAAAGTGAATCCTTGAATTCCTCTGTGAAGGGACTACCATGACCTGTCAATCAGTGCTCCCACAACAATTCAAAAGGGTTGTAAAACTCCAGGACATTGCATTAGGCCCAAATTAAAAATAAACAAAAAGCCCATTTATATGGCTGTAGTAGCAATAAAATGACAGACAGTTTGATGCCTGCTAACAGCTGCAGAGAACATACTTAAAATACATTTCTTAAAGTCACAGAGCGAAAAGGTTAAGAAGAAGAAACAACTTGGAAGTGGATGGCTGTTTTGTGAGATTGCACTATCTATTAGATTGGCAGGTATGTTGGACCTGTTAGGCTTTTCTTGCCTTTTTTGTACACTGACATTTATTCTCATCATTCTACTAATGTACTACCAGTTTACTGAGTTAGGCTATATTATTGGCTGCAGATTTGTCTTGAGATGTACTGAGAACTGGCAAAATTATGAAGAGTATATTTTCTTTCCAAGCTAGATGAAACTAGTACCGGAGATAAACATAAATGGACCAAATTATCTAAATCTCATTAATTTCCTTTTACTTTCTTAGAGGTATATTAAAAGCTAAATGCAACTTGAAAAAAAGATCAAAATATCAGATATAAACTTTGAAATTTATATACATTGGAAACCATTTTAATTTGCTTTTACAAGGCAGACATTCTTTTCCATCTTCTTCATTAGGTCAGAGATCCAGGGTGAGCCCTTCTGGCCATCCTTGCTGGCGGGATGTCCTGGTCCCACCGCTAATGCACCGCCGCCATAGGTTTCCCTGCAGTGAGAAGTGCATTCAGCACGAAACCTTGTCGACAATGGTAGGACCTGAAGGTCCCATCACCAGTCGATGGTGAACCCCCTCCTTCTACTGCAGAAAATCCCATCCCCGAGAGTTGATTGTACCCATTGCAGCATCACTGGGCAATGTGTGAGTAAAAGACACTTACCCAAGTGGAATTGGCAACTAGTTTAAGTGGTTTAAATTCTGCGATAGAACCTTTTCTGCTATAAAGTTTCATTTTCCGGTTTATTTGTCTGAACTTGTCGCCTGAAATGGAACATCTTAATAGTCTTTTCAAGCATTTCCTTTGAAATCTGCAAGATTAAGCATGTTAAAATACACAAAGTGAGTTATGTAGATGGTAAAATTACATTTCATAAATTAATGACCAACAGATGAATTAGGAGCAGGAGTAGGCCACTTGGTCCTTCGAGCTAGCTCTGCCATTCAATAGGATCATGGCTGATCTACTGTAACTTCAACCCCACATTCCTGTTTGTGAGAAGTTTAAAATGGTTGCAGGTTGCTTTCAGAGCTGATCACCTGATTTAATGGTGATGTCATAGAGTGTTGTCACAGACTGCTGTTTTACTTTCAGTTTTGTATTCTGTGCATTGCAGAAAACATTTAGAATAAAACTCGTGTGTTAGTCTGCAAACCAAGTCTCTTCTTTCCATGTAAAACTCATAAACCCTAACAGAATTAGGACATCACACTGCCTATCCTGATAACATTTCACCCCCTTGTTAATCAAGAATCTATCTAGCTCTACATTAAAAATATTCAAAGATTCTGTGCCCTATTTTATTTCTAAGTGCTGGGCGGTTTTGAAACTAGCAGTGTTTCAGACCCAATGTTTAGACGAGTTCTGAGATGCCCCCATATGCACTCTGCCTGCAAAGATATCAGCGAATCTGAATTGTGCTGCACAAGTCTGTGAGCAGGGCCTAATGCCCCTAAAACTCTGCAGCTCTGATCAGAGCCTCCAACTGTGCATGTGCAAAACAAATGATGGAATGCTGCTGCTCTGCCACATTCCTCCCAGGTTGGATAATGCCTCCTTCTGGCCCCCACAAATATTGCCTCATCCCCCACAACATTGCTTGATCCCTTTATCAGCCTCACGCCCCTGCCACCTAGACTGATCACGGGCCCCTTCCCCCTTTCCAATCACTGGTTTCAGTCAGAATAGCAGCAGACCCCTTTTCCCCATTGATCTCAGGCACAGTGGCAGCAAACCCCTTTCCCCCACCGATCTCAGGCAGATTGGCAGAGGACCCTCTTCCCCTACCGATCTCAGGCAAAGTGGCAGAGGACTCTCTCCCCCTACCGATCTCAGGCAGAGTGGCAGCGGACCCTCGTCCCCCACCGATCTCAGGCAGAGACCCAGTGGACACCCTTCCCACACCGACATGCATCCTAGAATCATAGCTCTTTGAAAAGTTGAGAGGCTACAGCAGTGCATTTTGCAAGGTCTCTATGCACATGCTTCAGCTGGCAGAGTGCTGTGTGCACTAGGACCCAGCAGCATCCACAAGACCTGAGGTCAATGCTGAGACTCAGGTCCATACTACAAATCAGACATTAGGCACGCTGCTGAACAACAGCCCCCTCCACTGCCCCACACATTTGGAGAGCCCTCTGTCTGACTCGAGAAACCAAATGGCCACAATGACAGGACCCCTGTAAGTAGCAAAGAGCTGTTGGACACTCAGCACTTACCTCCTCACTAACCCTCACTGATGGAGCACCCAAATCAGACCTATATGGAGCATGTCTGTTTCATGCTGATTCTGGATGGGCAAACATGGTGGTAAAGGGGGGAGTGCCGGTAAAGTTGGGCGTGCAGCCCATTAAGTCAATTTAATTACATGCAAATGCATTTAAATTGTTGTGGTGACCTTTTTGGGCACAGTCCCAATTGGGGCAACTTTTGGGCATTGGTAAAGGAAGAACCGGTGTGGAGCTGGGCGCAGATCGCTCTACTCGCCTCATGCCCGACTGATCACGGGCCCCTTCCACCTTCCCGCTCATTGATCTCAGGCGGAGTAGCAGAGGATACAATGCAATGATAAAATGACGCCTTTTGTTTCCATTGTTTTTGGAGGATGAGAGTTCCAGACACTCATGGCCTTTTGAGAGAAAACATTTCTCCTCACCTCCATCTTAAATGAATAATCCCTTATTTGTAAACAGAGTCTTAGGTTCAACTAGTTATCTGAGTCTTTAAAGGACTTCATTGCCGTTCACTTTTTTTATTCTGTGGTTGGCTTTTTTTGACCCTGTTGTGGTAGAATATGCCATGGGGAATGTGACTCCCCAGCCAAAAGTTCATTAACTTCTGGAGACCAAACAATCCCAGCAGCAACAAGGCTGGAAAATCCCACCCAATGCTTTTCCCTTAATTTCTCCCTTTATCTGGCTTGTGTGTTAATAGGTTTCAGTAACTAACCTATAGATCTATGGTTCAATCAGGCATTGACTGCCCGCCAATGAGACAGCTCACGATGAGGCCACTGAGTATGCTGAGTATCATTCAGGATGCAGAATGATGCAAGTCTGGTTTAATTCCTGAGCCAGCTGGGCTCAGGGATAATAAGACTTTAGTGAATCACCCATGAGTCTAATTGACATCCCATAGCCAGCAGGTGGGATTCCTGAATCTGGCCCTTCCTCCCGCCAATAGCTGGTGTGAGTTTTCCCAATGTCCAGAATCTGATGCAGGCACTTCCGGCTGATTCTCCTGGCACCGTCCTGCATTTTGGTCTGCTCTGGTGGGCAATATATTCCATCCAGTGTTTCCAATGCTTGATTTTGAAAACATTGGTGTCATAAAGTAACAAGAAAATGTTGTAGGTCTACTTGTTAGTGATTTAATTAAAGAGGCACAAGGTGGAAGGGCATTTATAAAAAAGGGGGCAATCTTACTACCTCGCCCTGCCAACCAAAAGGCAGGGTGAGCCGATAAGACTGCAAGAGGGCTGAGAAATTGGGTTTGCGCTCAATTTTCATAGAATCATAGATTCCTTATAATGCAGGAGGCCATTCAGCCCATCGTGTCTGCACCAAGAACAATCCCACCCAGGCCCTATCCCCATAACCTCACATATTTACCCCGGCTAATCCCTCTGACCGACGCATCCCAGGGTCAATTTAACATGGCCAATCAACCTAACTCACACACCTTTGGACTGTGGGAGGAAACCAGAGCTCCCAGAGGAAACCCACGCAGACATGGGGAGAATGTACAAACACCACACGGACAGTAACCCAAGCCAAAAATCGAACCCAGATCCCTGAAGCTGAGGCAGCAGAGCTAACCACTGTGCCACCGTGCTGCCCATATCTTACAGGCACCGGATATCTAGTGAGATTAGCCCTCATTGCATTGTGTGTTTGCCAAAGAGGCCAGAAATGAATTGTACTGCTCTGTTAGGGAAGTGATAGCCAAGTAGTATTATCACTAGACTATTAATCCAGCAACTCAGCTCATGTTCTATGGACCTGATTTCGAATCCCACCATGGCATTTGGCGCAATTTGAATTCAATGAAAAAAAAATCTAGAATTAAGAATCTATTGATAACCATGAACCTATTTGGTTTACTAATGTCTTTAGGGAAGGAAATCCTTACCTGCTCTGGCCTACATGTGACTCCAAAGCCACAGCAATGTGGTTGACTCCCAACTATCCTCCAAGAGCAACTAAGGATGTGCAATAAATGATGGCCAACCAGCAAAGCCAATGTCCCACAAATGAATAAAAAAAACTGAGAAGTTTTAAAATAAACGACTGTAAACAAAACAGATCATTAGAACAAAATTTATAAGGGGTCTGTTCTTTTCTAATTCCTATTTAGTTTTCAATTAAAGACTAAGAAGGGTGATTCTCCCCCCAAAAAACTAAGTACCCAATGGGTGGGAAAACAGAAGATTTTTCTTCCAGCTTTTTTGGGCATACTTGGTTGAATGTATCTCCGGCACTGTGTGCATCACATAGTGCCACAGGGGGATTCATGCTGGTAAGGGGGCAGTAGGGACTGAGCCCTCTGGGGAAGCCAACAGCATAGTACTGATAGGCTATTGTGCATGCACGTCAGTGGGGAGATTGGCGCATGCACACTGGCTGCCCCTGTAGCCAGCCTCCAAATCACCGACATCCTGATTCCTTCTCAGTTGCCCCCTCCTCATGATCAGCTCTTATTTCCCTCCGACTATGTACACTGCCTCCCACCCCACCAATCCCTAAGGCAGAGTGCGCAACGGGTCGCACCCCCCCCCCCACTCACCCTGCCCCTCCCCCACCACCACCACCGATCGAGGCATCCCCACCACCAATCGACCCTGCACCATGGCATTGCCTGGTGCCTGGTGGGCAGTACCAGTGTGCTCAATGGGCAGTGCGAGGTTGCTAGGCTGGCAGTGCCCGGCTTGCACTGCCCACGGGGCATGCATCCTGCCCCTGACTTCCTGGGGGGCCTCAATGGCCTCTGTCCTGACCAGGGGGCTGATTGTGCCTGGTTCACTTTGACGAAGACCAGCCTTAATGCCTGCTGGTGGGAATCTCTCCCAGTGGTGGGGGAGAGAGATTAGCGAGCCCAGAGATTACTGTCCCTGGCTGGATAAGGATATGGAAATGTGAATTTCCAAATTGTAATCAGCCTCATGCTGAGTTCCGGTGTGAGGCTGATTATGTCAAATAAAATGTCCTGGGAGACTCGCAATCGGCCAGATGCTGGTTGCAAATCCTGCTACAGGCCCCAGCTGATATTTCCTGGCATGCCGTACTTCTTGAGCAGCACAGCAGGATGGGAGAACTTTTCTTTTTTATGTCTTTTCCTTGATTATACTGAAAGCATTGGCTCAGACCACATAAACTTACTTTTTCCAATTTTTCTTTTTGATTTCTGTTTTCTTTCCACTGCATTCCTGTATACCTTTGATTATTTCATCACAAAAACTTGCATGTGACTGTTCTGAAAAGGAATGACAAATGAAAATTGATTTCAGGGTCAATTTTTCAGGCTGCTGGTCCCAACCGGGATTCCCAATGACCCGTTGAATTGGACATGAGGGACAAATCGGGCTTTTCGCCCGGCGTCAGACCGTGACTTCTGACCCACTGAGCCTGGCCAGAGTGTAGGTTCTCATTCAGTGCAGTCCTGTTTTATATGAACTTTACTTCAATTAGTGGGCTGGAAGCCTGATTCACTTGTCTCCCGGAATACTTCCACCACATCCCACCTCAGTGGGATGTTCCATAGGTGCCAATTAGTCCTGCTCCTGAAAGTTGGGACCAGGCCTCATGGACTCCAAGAGGGATGGGGGGAATGAGATAAAAATTGCCTCCAACTGTGTCCATCAGTTCCTGTGCCACTGCCAGGTTGCAAAGGGGGGCCCCTCAAAGGACCTACAGATTGAAGGTGCGCTTAGGCTTGGGGAATAATGTTGACCTTGGGGCTATCCCGGGGAATGGGACTCTCATGACTGGACCTCCTTGTTGCCCTGGAAAATGTGGAAATCACTCTTTGGATAATTTTAGGCATCTTTCTAGTAAAAAAACTTTATTATTGTCCCAGTTCTGTAAAATCTTTGAAGTGGCCTGGTCCCATTAAAATCCATTCCTCTGGAACTTATGGAAGCTTTCAAAATCACAGCCGCACTTTTTTCTATTGTAGAGGTTGCTTTTGGCTGATTTCAATAGCCGCAGGTATTATCTGACCTCTTTGAAGTGTTTTGATAGACAGGAGCTGTCTTTTTCACTAGGGAAATTCCCTTGCTTTCTCTCAAGCCCCAGCTGCTCTGAAAACTCTTAGAACTGCTTTGGTTGGCAGAAACATTCAGTTTCACCCCAGGGAGATTACTTTCCTTTCTCTCTCAAGCCCCAGCTGCTCTAAAACCTCTTTGAGGTGCTTTGTTGGACAGAAACATTCGATTACATTAGGGAAATCCCCCTTTACAGCTTGAATGAGCTCAGCAGCCCTGAAAATTCTTGTAACTGCTTTGATTGACAGTTCCAGAGCAGATCAAAGAGGGAATTAGCCAAAGTTTGCTTATAAGGAACTGATTATCATTTGCTGCTCAAAGTTTTTCTGACTGATAGCCCCAGGGCAGATCAAAGAGTTCATTGCTGATACATCAGTTCACATTAAACCTGAAGTGCTTCCTTTTTTCACCACACCTCTTCTGTCTGGCCCCATTTTTTTAACAGTACATTTTTTCAAGACCCTGACTCTCCCTGGAAAGGCAAATATGATTTCTAATATCTTTGTTTCCTTCCTGCAAAGCTTTTCACTGAACTCATAAACTTCATATCACCATTTCTTTTTCTCTTGCTGTTTATTTTCTAATTCTGCCAGACTTCAAGGTTGGATAGGCTGGGCTTTTTAGCTTTGAGATAGAGGAGGTTGTGGGAAGATTTAATTCAAGTACTTATGATAATGACAGGGCTTTGACAGAATGGGAATGGAAGGATCTATTTCTAAAAGCAGAGGAGTCACCAGGCGGTATAGATTAAAAGTGATAGGCTGAAGAATTAAAAGGGATTTTTGGAGACATTATTTTAATCTGAGAATGAGGGTAGGTGGTGGGGTGAGGTAGAGGCAGAATGCTTCTAAAACATGGGTGGTTATCCATTAGAAGTACCATGATCCAAGGGGCTACTGCCAAGGGCTGAAAAGTCAGCTGGCAGACATTGGGTGGGCTGAATGGCCATCTCCTCTGCTATTATTATCTATAAATCTATAGCCAATCTCCTCACTTTATCCAACAAGACCCTCAGAAGGACCATTCATAAAAGTTAAATAAGTCATCCAAACAATTCTGCCAAATAATATGAGATGAGATGCAGAATCTTGTCCATTTGAACATTTGGTATTTCATTGACTCTTAGAAATTTCACTTTTGTTGTGGCTCCCTTAGGTTAGAAATTGAGCCTAGAGTTATGACAATATCACACTTAACAAACACGCCAGATCCTACATCTGAAGACTGTTAACCAAAGCACAGACTTTCTACATGATTTTGCTTTCTCATCATCAGTGTTTGCCTTCTTAAGAACTGTGCCTAATATTTCATTGGCACTCTGGGACACCATGAGGACATGATAATGTGCTATGCAAGATATGATGGTTTTCTCATTATTTTCAGCGCCTACAAGTGAGATGGTGGGCAGTTGGTCATTGGGATGTATGCAAGGTCTGATATTTGGGTAACTCTCCTTCCCTATGTGGGGAGTGTGGGGACTTCCAATGATTGAATGGGATTGAAGCCTTCTATGTACGAATTTATATATCTGATCCATTGAAGACATGGCCTGAGAAGGCAAGAAATCATTGGTTATTGATTCCCCCCTATGCTACCTACTGGATGTCATGGAGGACTGCTGCAATGTCCTCTACTCTCCCAAATTGGCCATTGGATGCTGCTCTCCACCAGTTAGAACCTTATCAGCAATGAGTGCTCCCAAGCCTCTTCATTGTTTGAAGCCTGATATTTAATTGGCCACTTTCTGATTGAAGTTGGTGGTTGGCTTGTGATGCTCATGTCATTATGGCCCATGTTGCAGGATACTTATCCAAGAGAAGAATCACTCTGACTCAATATCCTCCTTGTGAAACCTTGAGGCTCTGAGGGCATCTAGGGCCTGCCTAGAGTGGCCTGTGCAATGGTGACTTTTCCTGTACCGGTGGCTTTGTCAACCTCATCTGTTTTGATATCCTCCTGATTGGAGGAGGCATGCAGTCGTCATCAGACAACTGTTCCTCCCTTTTCAGTGTGCAGTAAAGAATGATGGATCCTCTGTGGAGTGTAGTGCAGTGATCCTCCAGATCTGCTGAGGCATCACAATCACACGTCTACTATTCTTATGGTCTACTCCACCAATGTGAGGGTGGTGGTATGAGCTACATTGTACTTCTGTCTGATGCATTTTGTGGCTGGCGCAAGGGCGTCAACAGTCATGTCTTTTCATGGTAACCTTTTGTAACCAAGCAGCTAACCCTTGATCCTCTGTGGTCTCTCTAAAGTCCAGAAAATGAGACCTATCCACGATACGAGTCCAGATATTTTCCAGGAGCATCCTTCATTTTTGGGAACCTGGAAATCACAGCGATGCCCAGTTGCCCTGGAGTCCTGGCTGGCTTGGCTGCTATCAGAGTTAATATATTTGTGGGCCATGGCGCAAAGGGCATCTGTTATCACCTGGATACATTTGTGAATGGAAGCATGAACAATCCACAGAGTTTCCAGTGGAGCCCTGGAAGGAGTTAATAGCGTAGAATTTAAAGTTGCAGGGACTTTAACAGTTGCTGCCAATGGATGTCCTCCCAGTCCTTGTGGTGTCAAATTCTGCAGAATGCGGTAGATGTGAGCCAGCAGATTGCTGGGCATGCAGGGGCGTCAGTGACATTGCCTCTTGCTCGTCTGCAGGAAAGACATCAGCCTTCTGCAGATCCTCAGTCTTGAGAGCCACCTACTCATGATGTTCACGTGAGCCTCATCCTCTGCATCTCGAGAGGCACCTGCTGCCTTTTACTCACGAGAGGCTAGCTCTTTCCTTTGATGGTCCAGGTGCCTCAATCCCTCTCCTCTCTTCTTTGCTCCTGTACTTGGTGATGCAGGCTGTTATAAGTCCAGCATCCATCTCCTATTGAAGGTATCCTCTCTGCTCCACAAATCAGAAAAAGACATGAGTGAGCATGAGCCTCCAATGTCCTATTTCTATCGATTAATACTGTGTGGCTGCGGGTTCAAGTTGTTGGGTCCAGTGTCTGCCCCTAACAGGCAGTGAAATCTTGACCATTGCACTTTACCTCACATGGTGGCCTGAGCAAGACTTCACCACTGAGTTCCTCAGAGTTCCGTCCTGGGCCTAATCATCTTCGACTGCTTCGTCAATGACCTTCCTACCATCATGATGGCAGGGGGGTGTTTGCTGATGATTGTACAATGTTCAGCACCATTCAGAAATCTTCAGATACTGAAGCAGTCCATATTCAAATGCAGCAAAACCAGGAAAATTTCCAGATTTGTGACAAGTGGTGAGTAACATTCACACCACAAAAGTGTCAGGAAATGACAATCTCCAGCAAGATAGAATCTAATCATGACTCTTGACCATCACTGAATCCCTCATTATCAACATCCTGGGAGTTCACAATTGACAAGAAACTGAACTGGACCAGCCTTATACCTGGTGTAGCTACAACACAGGTAAAGGCTAGGAATCCTGATGTGATTAATGCACGTCCTCACCATCGCCATCCCCTCCTCCAAGCCACAGACAAATCAAAAGTCATGAGTGTAACTATATAGTTTATCTTGGGTAATGGGACGAGGTGGTAGAATGGTCAAGGGTGTCACAATCGGGACACGGAGGGGTTGGAGAGTCAGCATTCCGGGGGTCCTGGGCTGGCCAGTGATTGAGCGAGCCAGCAATTGGGAGGCTGACAGTGTGGGGTCACTGCACATGGGCAGAGACCGCTCGGCCTCAGCCTCCTGGGGAGGACTAGGCCCCTCCAGTTTTCTCGAGATTTCAACACTTCCGCCCAATGTGTGAGATGTTTCCACTTCATCAAGAGGATACTTGGTGAACTCTGCCACTTGCTTGGTGACCCACAGCCTCAGGATTGGGTGAGGCATTGCCAGTGGCCAAGAAGTGACAATGAACTTTTATGTGAGTTAACATTCAGTAAAAGAGCTGAATGTTGCAACTGTTGTTAGTTTGAAATTGGCACCAAAAGTGTTACATAAAGGGAAGGTTCTTAAGGGAATCTGAGTTGACTCTGTCCTTGGGTTGTCACATTAAACTAGAGTGCTTGGAAAGAGTTTAAATGATTAGACAGATAAGAAGCAAGAGGGGAAGAACCAACGTCGATGCGGAGAGAACACCAGAGTTGTGGACCTAAACGTTCCCTTCCTGGCCGGGCTGCTGGTGGTCAGCTCATCCTCAGTTCCCTATGCCCCAATAGATCCATTCCTTACCCTCCCACTGTTACTGATCACTGTGTTCTCTTGGGCACAATGCTGAAACAAAAGCCACCACAGAACAAATATTCCAAACTAAATTTCCAATATTCTGTACCAAATCTAACAAATTACACTTGTAAACTCCTTTCGTGCCTGCCTTGTGGTTCCTTTGCTTGTCCTAGGGTGCCTATGCAGTTCTAACCTAATGGCTGCAGGATGTTTAAAGAAGGCTGCTGCTGAACAGTGGGAGATATAGCAGGTGGCTTTGGAAGATGTCTTGGAGTTGCTCTGGGTCTAAAAGACCTCGCTTTGGACTTCACCACCTCAATATTGGCAGCAGCTATCTGAGCTGGCAGGTTGACTGGAAGCAATAAGGGTATTGGTGGAGTGGCACTGGTGGTCAAAATGTCACTCTTTGTTCAATCATAGCATCCTTACCTCTGAATCAGAAGCTTGTGGGTTCAAACCTCACAACAACGACTAAAACAATCAAACTCGGCTGAGATTTCAATGGCAGGCTGAGGGAAGGATGCAGATGCTGTCCTTCATTTGAGAAACTAATGAGAGGTCTTGAGCACCCTCAGAGGTTAAGATAAAAGATTTGTTCACTCTAATTGAGCATGAGCAGAAGAATAATCTTGGCCAACATTTATCCCACATTCAGCATATCTAAATTAAAACAGACAGGCCAATCATCCGACTAACTGCTAAAAACGGATATTTCCTCTCCAAAAACTGGATTTAAAAGTGACAAAACATCAAAAATATTTCATTTTCTGTCACGCACTTTTGGAGATCCTGAGCTTATGAAAGGTGTTTTTAAATGCATTGTTGATCATTTTCACCTTCTAATGTGTAATAATTGTCATAACATTTTTAATGTTTTGCAGTAGGAAAGGTAAAGGAACTAATAGTGAGCCGAGATTCCCAATAAAGTTTGAAAATTAGGATACTCACTATTAACGTTGTCACCACGGCCCCAACCATTATCTTCTCCAGAACACCTCGTCATATCATTTTCTGTAGAGATGAAAAGAAACAGCTGTAAATATTGTAAGTCACTAAAATAAAATCGCTCAGTCTCTCCCTTGTTTTTAGTTCTTATGACAGTGATGCCAGCCAACAGTTTAAAACATTAGTTTGAAGAACAAAGAACAAAGAACAACACAGCACGGGAAACAGGCCCTTCGGCCCAACAAGCCCACGCCGCCATTTTAACACTATGAGTGCCCTCCTCTACCCATGACCTTTGTCTACACCTATTGGGGAAGATTGAAGGAAGACTAATTTAGAGACAATTTGTTACACCAATCAGCCTAAGAGCACGTTTTTGAGATGTGGGAGGAAACCGGAGCACCCGGAGAAAAACCACGCAATCACGGGGAGAATGTGCAAACTCCCGCAGACACAGGCCCAAATCCATGTATCTGCACAGCAAACAGTGATAGTCACTGAGCTGTCATGTTGCCAGTCAGATGGTCCAGTTTAAGCACACACTAACGACGTGAAGCACTAGGCAACTCTCGAAGCAACATCCAAGAGCAGCCCTCGCACGACCCACCGCGTGTATGCCCCTTGTTGGGCAACAAGGTGGACCCAATCACCTGTGAAGTAAAAGATATGACATCAATGAACATGCAAAACTTAGACATTTACGGAATCCCCAGAAGCACAGAAATAAAGCAGTGAGCCATGAAATATGTTGGAAGGTCCATAGGAATCAATTGATTCCCAGGGACGTCCCAAAGCTCTTGACTTTTATTTAGAACAGTCTCCTGTATCCCTCCATCTCTAGTCTGCTCATGTGCCTGTCTAAGTAAGCCTTAAACAACCCCAGCGTGCCTGCCTCCACCACCCTACTTGGCAGTGCATTCCAGGCCCCCACCACCCTCTGAGTGAAAAACCTCCCTCTAACATTCGAGTTATACCTCGCACCCCCCCCCCCCCCTCACCCAAAGCCCATGGCCCCTCCTAATTATTGTATCCAACCTAGGAAAAAGCTTACCACTGTTCACATTATCTATACCCTTCATAATCTTATACACCTCTACTAGATCTCCCCTCATTCTCCGCCTTTCTAAGGAGAACAGCCCCAATTTGCCCAATCTCTCATCATAGCTAAGACCTTCCATGCCAGGCAACATCCTGGTAAACCTCCTCTGCACTCTCTCCAGGGTCTCCACATCCTTCCGGTAATAAGGCGACCAGAGCTGGATGCAGTACTCCAAATGCGGGCGAACCAACGTTCTATACAACTGCAACATTAGACGCCAGCTTTCATACTCTATACCCCTCCCTATTAAGGCAAGCATACCATAGGCCTTCTTCGTCACCTTCTCCACTTGTTCTGCCACCTTCAAGGACTTGTGTACTTGCAACCCCAGGTCCCTCTGCATTTCTATACTCTTAATAGGCCTACCATTTATTGTGTAACTCCCCCCTACATTCTTTCTTCTGAAATGCATCACCTCACATTTATCTGGATTAAATTCCATCTGCCATTTCTCTGCCCAGTATACCAGCCTATCTATATCCCTCTGTATTGCCTGACACTGC
Source organism: Carcharhinus amblyrhynchos (assembly GCF_965287045.1). NCBI lineage: Eukaryota > Metazoa > Chordata > Chondrichthyes > Carcharhiniformes > Carcharhinidae > Carcharhinus > Carcharhinus amblyrhynchos. The sequence continues at coordinate 50,624,416 of NC_137327.1, forward strand.
TCCTCACTATCAGCAAGTCCAGCCATCTTCGCATCATCTGCAAATTTGGGTTAAAACATTCGTCAAAAAATTCACTTCCTAACATATTCAGAACTCGTGGAAGAGCAGAGGGTTAAAACTGCAAGGTTAGCAGCAGAAATGGCAGATGATTATCAATTAATTCATAACTCAAAGTTTGGTTTGCAACATCAGTTTCAGACTGTGAGGGATACAAACTGGGGAAAAGAAATTCCTCGGTGGTAAAGGTAAAGGGGACCATGTGAGAGATAATAAAGACTGTACTCAGGTTTAAAAGGAAATGCAAGAATGTGGAAGAGAAATGAAAAGCCTCGAATGTTTTCACTGTAATAAATTAAGCCATGCAAAGTTGCAGTGTTGATAGTTTAAGCAAAGCACAGGGAAGGCTGACTTGGTAAAAGAGGATAAACCAATGGGGTTTATTAAAGTGGTGAAGGAACGAAAGAGGTGCAAAAGAATATACATCCTGGTCAGGAGCTGATTAATAAGAAGGTGCCAGATCTCTTTAAAGAGCTGACATGCATGGATAAAGTTTACTGATGATAGAAATGTCAAAATGTTAAGAGAAACGGGAGCAAGTCAATCTTTGATAGTAAGAGATGAGGAGTTATGTAGTTTAGAAGGAATATTGCCAAAAAAGATAGCAATGTGTGGAATTCAGGCTGAGAAGAGTAGTGTTTGATTATATGAGGTGAGGTTGGAAAGTTCAGCGCAGAGTGGTGAAGTTGTAGAAGCTGCAATAGAGAAATGATCTTTTCTAGGAATAAAGTTTATCTTGGGTGACGATAGAGCTGGATCACAGGTGGGAGTGATGCCTACTGTGGTTGAAAAACCAGTGGAAAATCAAACAACTGAGTTGTTAAAGAATGCATATCCTGGGATTTTTCCTGATTGTGTAGAAAGAAGATCACAAAGTCACAGTTTAAGACAGGAGGAGAAATCAAAAAGTGAAGATAAGGAAGTTGAAGTTCAATAATTGGAAATGATTTTTGATCAGATGATTGAAAAAGAACTAGAAGAGGTGGAAGATGGGGTGGATATCTTTGGTTCAGGAAGTGGCAGACTTACAACAGAAGGATCTAGAAATAAAACAGTTGTATCAGAAAGCGTACACAGTACAGAAATCTGAGTGTATGCCAGAATGATGAGGAAATGGAGACCGTTACATAGTCAGGCAGATGAATAGTAGGCAGAAGTTCATCAAGTGGAATTGCCGGAAGGGTATAGAAAGGAGGTGCTGTAAGTAGCACATGGGGTACCAACAGGAAGTCACTTGGGAATAAAGAAAACTGAGTTAACATTTTTATTGGCCTGGATTGCACAAATGTGTAGTTAAATTTAATTGGTCATGTCACACACGTTAGTGCACAGGGAAACCTCAAGTGGTGAAAAAACCTTATTATCCATTCTAGCATTTGAGGAACGATTTTCAAGGCTCTTAATCCCTAAAACGAAAAGTGGGAAGCAATATCCATTGACCATAATGGATGTGTCTACCAGGTTTCCAGAGGCTATTCCATGATGCAATATTACAGCTGGAAGGATTGTAGAGGAGTTACTTAATTTTCTTTACTAGATATGGACTACCCACAGAAATACAGTCTGATTAAGGATCAAATTTACATCAAAGTTATTCAAGGAGGTTGGGACAGCTCGGGAGTAAAGCAATTTAAATCAACTGCATTTGATCCACAATCCAGGGCATGTTAGAGCCGTGGCATTAACTTTTACAGACAATGCTGAGAGCTTATTGTCAAGATTATCTGGAGGATTGAGATAAAGAAATTCCATTTGAACTCTTTGAAATTGGGGATGCAGCTAACGAGTCAATCAAATTCAGTCCATTTGAATTGAAATTTGGCGATGAGGTACGAGGACCACTTAAATTGATTAAGTAGAAATTGGTGAGTCAGCGATCTGAGACTACTTTATTGTATTATGTGTCAACTTTTAGGGAAATGTTGACTACAGCAGGTGAATTGGCTAGACAACATTTAAACGTGACGCATCATATGATGACACAGGAAGCGGATAAGAAATCAAATATTTGCAGTTTTGTCAGTGTGGGTGAACCTTTAAAAGCAAGGTTTTGTGGTCCTTATGAAATTGAGTGAGGAGAATTATTTGATAAGTATGCCAGATAGAAGAAAACCTCAAAGAGTGTGTCATGTGAATGTGCCGAAAAGATATTTTGCTAGGGACAGGAATTACTGAGTTATCTTCCAGAGGAAAATTGAATTTACTTGAAAGAGTTGTTAATATCAAATGTGGGAATAAGTTGGGAAGTGCTAAAACGTTATACATGATGTAGATGGGGGAAATGCTGCTCCAATTAAATAACATCCTTGCAGACATAGCCTTTTCAAGTTGGCCCAGGTTCAGAAAGAGAAGATGATGTTTACTTGATCTGAGAAGTAGCAGCCGAAAGTCTCGATCAATCACTGGTAGAAGTGGAGAAGGAGAACCTGTTACTGGACAATAATGTGATTAAAGAAACTGAGAAAATATGGAAACAGATACAAGACAAATCAACCGTTTTGGAACCTGTTACCAAGTTGTTCAAATTGCCTGAATGTAAATTGCAGGACTGTCAAAACAGCTCATTACGCAAAGAGAAATGTTGATAAATCAACAGTTGTGTGTGATCACAAAAAGGAGTTTGAGGAGAGGGAGTACTGTCCTACTGTGGATCAAAGGAAAAGACAAATGAGAGTGTTTGCCAAAACTGTACCATTATCTGAAATGAGCTGCTGTCATGATGAATCCAGAGTCTGGGCAGACCTGGATGTCCAGTGAAACAGTGCTGTTCACAGCTGGTGTTCCAACAAATTACAATGGTTTTCACTTCACCATAACTACCACAGTGATTCCTGGAGCCATGGTTGTTATGGATTCTGACATCCCTGTGAAAGGCTCATGGCATGGGGGACAGGCTAGTGGACCCGGAGACTTCTGTCCTGGGCCTGCTAATACCACTTAAAACAGATGCAGATGAAGAGCTGCAGATATAATGCAGCTCTATGTGTATTTCTGGTGCGAGCTGATGGCGACAGAAAATGCTCTTGGGGCTGGACCACATTAACCTGGCGCTACCAAAATCTCCTGGCTTGCTGCATTAAAAAATCAGCGCAGTGGGATAGAGAATCGCCGCCAAATGTTTAACCGAGCCAAACTCAAAGGCCAGGCTGATTTCATAAAATGCCTTGGAGTATCTGACGTGGATTATAACAGAAGAATCTGGGGGTGATTCTCCCACCTCGCCCCATTAATTCTCTAGCTCAGCGGGGTGGGAGAATCTTGTGGCGGGACATGCGTGGGATTCATGCAGGCGTTCCCACCACACAACATCTGCCAATGCCGGATTTCCAGTGCCATCAGATCCATGCTGGAAACCGGCAGAATGTCAGGTGAATTTAAATTTTTATTTACATCTAATTTTAATGTAATTGGTGGGCCTGGAACTGAATTCTCTGGGCCTGCTTCTTCTCCCACCCCGACAAAGTATATCACTCTCACAGGGGTTACACTAGCTCCCCACTTTCAGGGGGCGAGCTGCGGGTTGTGCCCACTGGACATGGACACCTTGGCAGTGGCAGCCTGTGTACCCTGGCACTGCCCGTGAAGGGATGGAGGAGTTTACACTGCAGGGGTTGGAGTGGCTAGAAATCGGGGCAGCCTGAGATAGGGTGGGGGAGGAATGAACAAGTGACATAGGGGATTGGGTGGTAAGCACTCCAGGGGCCCCGGGCTGACCAGTGAATGGGCTAGCCAGCAATTGGGACGATGACCGGGTGGGGCCCCTGCACATGTACAGAGTCCCATAGGCCTCAGTCTCCTGGGCCGGACTAGGCAGAATGTCAGCAACAAGGGTATTGGTGGAGTGGCACTGGTGGTCAAAATGTCACTCTATGCTCAATCATAGCATCCTTACCTCTGAATCAGAAGCTTGTGGGTTCAAACCTCACAACAACGACTAAAACAATCAAACTCGGCTGAGATTTCAATGACAGGCTGAGGGAAGGATGCAGATGCTGTCCTTCATTTGAGAAACTAATGAGAGGTCTTGAGCACCCTCAGAGGTTAAGATAAAAGATTTGTTCGCTCCAATTGAGCATGAGCAGAAGAATGATCTTGGCCAACATTTATCCCACATTCAACATCTCTAATTTAAAACAGACAGGCCAATCATCAACTAACTGCTAAAAACGGATATTTCCACTCCAAAAACTGGATTTAAAAGTGACTAACCATCAAAAATATTTCATCTCCTGTCATGCACTTTTGGAAATCCGGAGGTTATGAAAGGTATTTTTAAAATGCATTCCTGATCATTTTCACCTTCTAATGTGCAATATTTATCACATCTTTTTTAATGTTTTTTTGCAGTAGGAAAGGAACTAAAAGTAAGCAGAGATTCCCGATAAAGTATGAAAACTGGATACTGACCAGCAATCACTTTACAAAGCTCATTGAATTCGTTTCCTGTAGAGATAAAAAAAACAGCTGTAGATATTGGAAGTCAGAAAAATAAAATCGCTAATCCTCTCCCTTGTTTTTAGTTCTTATGACAGCGATGCTAACCAAAAGTTTAAAACATTAGTTGAAAACTTAGTTTAAAAATTCACTACCTGACATAATCAAAACTCATGTGGAAGAGCAGAGGGTTAAAACTGCAAGGTTAGCAGCAGAAATGGCAAATGATTATCAATTAATTCATAAATCAAAGTTTGGTTTGTAACATCAATTTCAGCCTGTAAGGGATACAAACTGGAGAAAATAAAACCCCAGGTTGTAAAGGTAAAGGAGAACACGTGGGTGATAATAAAGACTGTATTCATGGTTAAAAGGAAATGCAGGAATGTGCAAGAGTATGATGAAAAGCCTCAAATGTTTTCACTGTAATAAATTAGGCCGTGCAAAGTTGTAGTTTTGGTGGTTTAGAAAAGCACGGGGAAGACTGATGTGGTAAAAGAGGATAAGCCAATGGGGTTTGTTAAAGTGGTAAAGGACAGACCAGTTGAAGCGAAAGAGGTGGAAAAGAATGTACAGCTTTGTCAGGGGTTGATTGATAAGAAGGTTCCAAATCACTTCAAAGAATTTACATGCTTGGATAAAGTTTACTCATGTGTACTGGGGGTAGGTAGAGAAGTCAAAATTTTAAGAGAAACTGGAGCAAGACAACCGTTGATAGCAAGAGACGAGGGGTCATGTAGTTTGGAAGGAATATTGCCAAAACAGATGGCAATGTGTGGAATTCTGGCTGAGAAGAGTCGTGTTTGATTATATACGGTGAGGTTGGAGACTCCAATGCAGAATGGTGAAGTGGTAGAAGGAGTAACAGGGAAATTACCTTGTCCAGGAATATAGTTTATCTTGGGTGACGATAGAGCTGGATCACAGGTGGGAGTGATGCCTACTGTGGTTGAAAAACCAGTGGAAAATCAAACAACTGAGTTGTTGAAGAATGTATACCCTGGGATTTTTCCTGATTGTGAATTAACAAGATTGCAAAGTCACAGGTGAAGACAGGAGGAGAAATCAAAAAGTGGAGATAAGGAAGTTGAAGTTCAATTATTAGAAATGATTTTTGATCAGATGATTGAAAAAGAAAGAGAAGAGGTGGAAGATGGGGTGGATAGCTTTGGTTCAGGAAGTTGGCAGAGTTGAACAGAAGGATCTAGAAATAAAACAGTTGCATCAGAAAGCACACACAGCAGAGGAATCTGAGTGTATACAAGAATGTTATTAATTGAAAGTGATGTTCTAATGAGGAAATGGAGACCATTACATATTGAGGTGGACAAACAGTGGGAAGAAGTTCATCAAGTGGAATTGCCAGAAGGGTATAGAAAGGAAATGTTGTGAATAGCGCATGAGGTACCAATAGGAAGTCACTTGGGAGTAAAGAAAACTGAAAGAAACATTTTTATTGGCCTGGGCTGCATGAATGTGTAGTTAAATTTTATTGGTCATGTCACACACATCAGTACTGAGGGAAACCTCAAACAGTGAAAAAACCTTAATATCCATTCTAGCATTTGAGGAACCATTTGCAAGGGTCTGAATCCCTAAAATGAGAAGTGAGAATGAATATCTATTGACCATAATAGATGTGTCTACTAGATTTCCAGAGGCCAAACCATTATGCAAAATTACATCTGGAAGGATTGTAGAGGAGTCTCTTAATTTTTTTAACTAGATATGGACTACCCAAAGAAATACAGTCTGATTCAGGATCAAATTTACATCAGTTATTCAAGAAGGTAATGGACAGCTTGGGAGTAAAGCAATTGAAATCAACTGCATACCACCCACAATCACAGGGTGTGTTAGAGCGGTGGCATTAACTTGTACAGACAATGTTGAGGGCTTATTGTCAGGATTGGGATAAAGGAATTCCATCTGAACTCTTTGAAAATGGGGATGAAGCTAACAAGTTCACCAAACTCGATTCATTTGAGTTGATTTTTCAGCCAAGATGTAAGAGGACCAATGATGAAGGAGAAATTGGTGAGTCAGTTTTCTGAGACTACATTATTGGATTATGTGTCAAATTTTAGGGAAAGGTTGAATAGAGCAGGTTAATTGGCTAGAGAACATTTAAATGTGACACATCATGTGATGACACAGGAAGCTGATAAGAAATCAAATATTTGTTGTTTTGCCAGTGTGGGTGAACCTTTAGAAGCAAGGTTTCTTGGTCCTTATCAAATCGAAAGGAAACTGAGTGAGGTGAATTATTTGATAAGTATGCCAGATCGATGGAAAACTCACAGTGTGTCATGTGAATATGCCTAAATAATATTTTGATCGGGATGGGAATTATTGAGTTACCTTCCAGAGGAAAACTGAAATTACTTGAAAGTTATTAATAACACTTGTGGGAATAAGTTGGGAAGTACTAAAATTATTATACATGATGTAGATGTGGGAAATGCTGCTCCAATTAAGTAACATCCTTGAAGACATAGCCTTTCCAGGTTGGTACAGGTTCAGGAAGAGAAGCTGATGTTTACTCGATCTGAGATGCAGCAGCCGAAAATCTCAATCAGTCACACAAACTGGTCGAAGTGGAGAAGGAGAACCTGTTACTGGACAATAATGTGACTAAAGAAACTGAGCAAATGTGGACACAGAGACAAGACAAATCGATCGTTTTGGAACCTGTTACCGAGTTGTTCAAATTGCCTGAATGTAAATTGCAGGACTGTCAAAACAGATCATTACGCAAAGAGAAATGTTGATAAATCAACAGTTGTGTGTGATCACAAAAAGGAGTTTGAGGAGAGGAAGTACTGTCCTACTGTGGATCAAAGGAAAAGACAAATGAGACTGTTTGCCAAAACTGTACCATTATCTGAAATGAGCTGCTGTCATGATGAATCCACAGAGTCTGGACAGACCTGGATGTCCAGTGAAACAGTGCTGTTCACAGCTGGTGTTTGAGTAAATTACAATGGTTTTCACATCACCATAACTACCACAGTGATTCCTGGAACCATGGTTGTAATGGATTCTGACAACGGGGAAGACAATCTACTGTAGTGTTTGTCAAACAGTGTACAGAAAATGTTGGTGCCGATCCAGAACAAACAAAGGAGTCGAATTGCTTGGCTGAGGAGGAGTGAGAGCCAATTGACAAGGAAGGAACAGCATTTCCCACACCTGCATCATGTATAACCGTTTTAGTACTTCCCAACTTATTTCCACACGTGAGATTAATAACTCTTTCAAGTAATTTCAATTTCCCTCGGGAAGGTAACCCAATAATTCCTGTCCCTATCAAAATATTTTTAGGTATATTCACATGACACACTCTTTGAGTTTTTCTTCGCTCTGGCATACTTATCAAATAATTCACCTCCTCCAATTTCCTTTCAATTTGATAAGGAGCACAAGAAAGGAGACAGAGATAACATGTCCTTTCAGAATGGCCCTGACTCTACACTTGTACACTTATACCCTGCTGATCATGCCTAGTTCTCTGAGGACATTACCAAAGTTAATTTATCATTATAACAGAAAAAAGTGACTCAAACTTGGAATCAAAGCAGGATTAAGGATTGAAGGAGAGAATTGGAGAAAAGCAATTTGTCACAAATGTGATACAAGAAGAAGGAGTGTTTGATGGTGGGAGACAAGATCACAAATGGATTATATTACTACTTTGTTTGCATGTTTTGATTTTGTAAAATGTATTTATACATTGTAGTGTACTAATAGTGTGAAATAGGGTGAACTGAGAAATGAAGCCACCTTTGATTATTGATGGCTAATGTTTTTCTTAAGAGGAAGGTGTGATGCCACTGTACCTTTAAGAAATATTCTTTTTAAAATCATATTCTCTGCAGTTTATAAGCAGTTTTGTTTTTTTTATTGTGACACCGATTGCTCGCTTAGATGTCCTTTTGTTCTGCTTCAATTGTTTAAATGGGGTTTTGCTAATTTTTACTCAGGGCCTCATGTACTTTCTGGGCGTTCACAACCTTTCAAAATGTTGTGGGAAGATTGATTGATGGATCAAACTCGGGTGGACTGTTCACAGAGGAATCCAAAGGTACCTTTTCAGTTGTAGTTGGAAGCTGTGAGGGATCCAGACTGAAAGGTAGTTGTATTTGTGTGCCTCTGTTATTAAAAACTCTGCTGTCAGTGGGTTGCTAGCTAGTAATTAAAGGCAAGTCTTCTTGCAGTGGTTTGCTGGCCAGACACTAGAGATCAGCAGTGGCATTATCTCTACCTCAAAGTCTGTTGGAAGTCATAAGGCTGGGAAGGCAAACTTTCGATTCTCCAACCAAAGAACTGAGTTTCAGCATCACATGAGCATGTTTATTTTCTGTGTTAAACCTGTGGCAGGTGCAGTGTGGTGGGATGTCAGGTAAATTTAAATCTTTACTTACATCTAATTTTAATGTCATTGTTGGGCCTGGTACTGAACTCTCTGGGCCTGCTCGCCTCGCCCATCCCGACAGAGTATATCACTCTCACAGGGGTTACACTATCTCCCCACTTCTGGGGGTGTCTGGGCAGCAGGCCAACCCTGCTGAAGTGATGAGGGGCAATTGGGGGATCCTGGGGGCTTGTGGTGGTACATGGGCACCTTGGCAATGGCAGCCTGTGCACCATGGCACTGCCCATGAGGAGGTGGGGGGTTTGCACTGCAGGGGTTGGAGTGGCTGGAGATGGGGGCAGCCTGGGATGAGGGGGAGTAATGGTCAAGGGGGTCAGAATCGGGACATGGGGGTTTGAGCGGTCAGCACTCCAGGGGCCCCGGGTTGACCAGTGATCGAGGTAGCCAGCAATTGGGAGTCTGACAGAGTGGGGCCACTGCACATGCACAGAGGCCCCTTGGCCTCAGCCTCCTGGGCCGGACTAGGCCCGCCCCCCAAATTTAATGATATTCATGCTGGCGGCCTCTGCAGTGCACAGGGTATGGGAGATTCTAGTCTGAACTTCCACTGCGAAGAAGAGGGTGAATTACTCCAGTTTTCTCGAGATTTCAACACTTCCGCCCAATGTGTGAGATGTTTCCACTTCATCAAGAGGATACTTGGTGAACTCTGCCACTTGCTTGGTGACCCACAGCCTCAGGATTGGGTGAGGCATTGCCAGTGGCCAAGAAGTGACAATGAACTTTTATGTGAGTTAACATTCAGTAAAAGAGCTGAAAGTTGCAACTGTTGTAAGTTTGAAATTGGCACCAAAAGTGTTACATAAAGGGAAGGTTCTTAAGGGAATCTAAGTTGACTCTGTCCTTGGGTTGTCACATTAAACTAGAGTGCTTGGAAAGAGTTTAAATGATTAGACAGATAATAAGCAAGAGGGGAAGAACCAATGCCGATGCGGAGAGAACACCAGAGTTGGGAACCTAAACGTTCCCTTCCTGGCCGGGCTGCTGGTGGTCAGCTCATCCTCAGTTCCCTATGCCCCAATAGATCCATTCCTTACCCTCCCACTGTTACTGATCACTGTGTTCTCTTGGGCACAATGCTGAAACAAAAGCCACCACAGAACAAATATTCCAAACTAAATTTCCAATATTCTGTACCAAATCTAACAAATTACACTTGTAAACTCCTTTCGTGCCTGCCTTGTGGTTCCTTTGCTTGTCCTAGGGTGCCTATGCAGTTCTAACCTAATGGCTGCAGGATGTTTAAAGAAGGCTGCTGCTGAACAGTGGGAGATATAGCAGGTGGCTTTGGAAGATGTCTTGGAGTTGCTCTGGGTCTAAAAGGCCTCGCTTTGGACTTCACCACCTCAATATCGGCAGCAGCTATCTGAGCTGGCAGGTTGACTGGAAGCAATAAGGGTATTGGTGGAGTGGCACTGGTGGTCAAAATGTCACTCTTTGTTCAATCATAGCATCCTTACCTCTGAATCAGAAGCTTGTGGGTTCAAACCTCACAACAACGACTAAAACAATCAAACTCGGCTGAGATTTCAATGGCAGGCTGAGGGAAGGATGCAGATGCTGTCCTTCATTTGAGAAACTAATGAGAGGTCTTGAGCACCCTCAGAGGTTAAGGTAAAAGCTTTGTTAGCTCTAATTGAGCATGAGCTGAAGAATAATCTTGGCCAACATTTATCCCACATTCAACATATCTAAATTCAAACAGACAGGCCAATCATCCGACTAACTGCTAAAAACAGATATTTCCTCCCCAAAAACTGGATTTAAAAGTGACAAAACATCAAAAATATTTCATTTTCTGTCACGCACTTTTGGAGATCCTGAGCTTATGAAAGGTGTTTTTAAATGCATTGTTGATCATTTTCACCTTCTAATGTGTAATAATTGTCATAACATTTTTAATGTTTTTCAGTAGGAAAGGTAAAGGAACTAATAGTGAGCCGAGATTCCCAATAAAGTTTGAAAATTAGGGTACTCACTATTAACGCTTTCACAATGGCCCCAACCATTATCTTCTCTAGAAAGCCTCGTCATATCATTTTCTGTAGAGATGAAAAGAAACAGCTGTAAATATTGTAAGTCACTAAAATAAAATCGCTCAGTCTCTCCCTTGTTTTTAGTTCTTATGACAGTGATGCCAGCCAACAGTTTAAAACATTAGTTTGAAGAACAAAGAACAAAGAACAACACAGCACGGGAAACAGGCCCTTCGGCCCAACAAGCCCACGCCGCCATTTTAACATTATGAGTGCCCTCCTCTACCCATGACCTTTGTCTACACCTATTGGGGAAGATTGAAGGAAGACTAATTTAGAGACAATTTGTTACACCAATCAGCCTAAGAGCACGTTTTTGGGATGTGGGAGGAAACCGGAGCACCCGGAGAAAAACCACGTAATCACGGGGAGAATGTGCAAACTCCCGCAGACACAGGCCCAAATCCATGTATCTGCACAGCAAACAGTGATCGTCACTGAGCTGTCATGTTGCCAGTCAGATGGTCCAGTTTAAGCACACACTAACGACGTGAAGCACTAGGTAACTCTCGAAGCAACATCCAAGAGCAGCCCTTGCACGACCCACCGCGTGTGTGCCCCTTGTTGGGCAACAAGGTGGACCGAATCACCTGTGAAGTAAAAGATATGACATCAATGAACATGCAAAACTTAGACATTTATGGAATCCCCAGAAGCACAGAAATAAAGCAGTGAGCCATGAAATATGTTGGAAGGTCCATAGGAATCAATGATTCCCAGGGACGTCCCAAAGCTCTTGACCTTTATTTAGAAAAGTCTCCTGTATCCCTCCATCTCTAGTCTAAGTAAACCTTAAACAACCCTAGTGTGCCTGCCTCCACCACCCTACTTGGCAGTGCATTCCAGGCCCCCACCACCCTCTGAGTGAAAAACCTCCCTCTAACATTTGAGTTATACCTCGCCCCCCTCACCCAAAGCCCATGGCCCCTCCTAATTATTGTATCCAACCTAGGAAAAAGCTTACCACTGTTCACATTATCTATACCCTTCATAATCTTATACACCTCTACTAGATCTCCCCTCATTCTCCGCCTTTCTAAGGAGAACAGCCCCAATTTGCCCAATCTCTCATCATAGCTAAGACCTTCCATACCAGGCAACATCCTGGTAAACCTCCTCTGCACTCTCTCCAGGGTCTCCACATCCTTCCGGTAATAAGATGACCAGAGCTGGATGCAGTACTCCAAATGCGGGCGAACCAACGTTCTATACAACTGCAACATTAGACGCCAGCTTTCATACTCTATACCCCTCCCTATTAAGGCAAGCATACCATAGGCTTTCTTCGTCACCTTCTCCACTTGTTCTGCCACCTTCAAGGACTTGTGTACTTGCAACCCCAGGTCCCTCTTCATTTCTATACGCTTAATAGGCCTACCATTTATCGTGTAACTCCCCCCTACATTCTTTCTTCTGAAATGCATCACCTCACATTTATCTGGATTAAATTCCATCTGCCATTTCTCTGCCCAGTATACCAGCCTATCTATATCCCTCTGTATTGCCTGACACTGCTCCTCACTATCAGCAAGTCCAGCCATCTTCGCATCATCTGCAAACTTGGGTTAAAACATTCGTCAAAAAATTCACTTCCTGACATATTCAGAACTCGTGGAAGAGCAGAGGGTTAAAACTGCAGGTTAGCAGCAGAAATGGCAGATGATTATCAATTAATTCATAACTCAAAGTTTGGTTTGCAACATCAGTTTCAGACTGTGAGGGATACAAACTGGGGAAAAGAAATTCCTCGGTGGTAAAGGTAAAGGAGACCATGTGAGAGATAATAAAGACTGTACTCAGGTTTAAAAGGAAATGCAAGAATGTGGAAGAGAAATGAAAAGCCTCGAATGTTTTCACTGTAATAAATTAAGCCATGCAAAGTTGCAGTGTTGATAGTTTAAGCAAAGCACAGGGAAGGCTGACTTGGTAAAAGAGGATAAACCAATGGGGTTTGTTAAAGTGGTGAAGGAACGATCAGTTGAAGCGAAAGAGGTGCAAAAGAATATACATCCTGGTCAGGAGCTGATTAATAAGAAGGTGCCAGATCTCTTTAAAGAGCTGACATGCATGGATAAAGTTTACTGATGATAGAAATGTCAAAATGTTAAGAGAAACGGGAGCAAGTCCATCTTTGATAGTAAGAGATGAGGAGTTATGTAGTTTAGAAGGAATATTGCCAAAAAAGATAGCAATGTGTGGAATTCAGGCTGAGAAGAGTAGTGTTTGATTATATGAGGTGAGGTTGGAAAGTTCAGCGCAGAGTGGTGAAGTTGTAGAAGCTGCAATAGAGAAGTGATCTTTTCTAGGAATAAAGTTTATCTTGGGTGACGATAGAGCTGGATCACAGGTGGGAGTGATGCCTACTGTGGTTGAAAAACCAGTGGAAAATCAAACAACTGAGTTGTTAAAGAATGCATATCCTTGGATTTTTCCTGATTGTGTAGAAAGAAGATCACAAAGTCACAGTTTAAGACAGGAGGAGAAATCAAAAAGTGAAGATAAGGAAGTTGAAGTTCAACAATTGGAAATGATTTTTGATCAGATGATTGAAAAAGAACTAGAAGAGGTGGAAGATGGGGTGGATATCTTTGGTTCAGGAAGTGGCAGAGTTACAACAGAAGGATCTAGAAATAAAACAGTTGTATCAGAAAGCGTACACAGTACAGAAATCTGAGTGTATGCCAGAATGATGAGGAAATGGAGACCGTTACATAGTCAGGCAGATGAATAGTGGGCAGAAGTTCATCAAGTGGAATTGCCGGAAGGGTATAGAAAGGAGGTGTTGTGAGTAGCACATGGAGTACCAACAGGAAGTCACTTGGGAATAAAGAAAACTGAGTTAACATTTTTATTGGCCTGGATTGCACAAATGTGTAGTTAAATTTAATTGGTCATGTCACACACGTTAGTGCACAGGGAAACCTCAAGTGGTGAAAAAACCTTATTATCCATTCTAGCATTTGAGGAACGATTTTCAAGGCTCTTAATCCCTAAAACGAAAAGTGGGAAGCAATATCCATTGACCATAATGGATGTGTCTACCAGGTTTCCAGAGGCTATTCCATGATGCAATATTACAGCTGGAAGGATTGTAGAGGAGTTACTTAATTTTCTTTACTAGATATGGACTACCCACAGAAATACAGTCTGATTAAGGATCAAATTTACATCAAAGTTATTCAAGGAGGTTGGGACAGCTCGGGAGTAAAGCAATTTAAATCAACTGCATTTGATCCACAATCCAGGGCATGTTAGAGCCGTGGCATTAACTTTTACAGACAATGCTGAGAGCTTATTGTCAAGATTATCTGGAGGATTGAGATAAAGAAATTCCATTTGAACTCTTTGAAATTGGGGATGCAGCTAACGAGTCAATCAAATTCAGTCCATTTGAATTGAAATTTGGCGATGAGGTACGAGGACCACTTAAATTGATTAAGTAGGAATTGGTGAGTCAGCGATCTGAGACTACTTTATTGGATTATGTGTCAACTTTTAGGGAAATGTTGACTACAGCAGGTGAATTGGCTAGACAACATTTAAATGTGACGCATCATATGATGACACAGGAAGCGGATAAGAAATCAAATATTTGCAGTTTTGTCAGTGTGGGTGAACCTTTAAAAGCAAGGTTTTGTGGTCCTTATGAAATTGAGTGAGGTGAATTATTTGATAAGTATGCCAGATAGAAGAAAACCTCAAAGAGTGTGTCATGTGAATGTGCCGAAAAGATATTTTGCTAGGGACGGGAATTACTGAGTTATCTTCCAGAGGAAAATTGAATTTACTTGAAAGAGTTGTTAATATCAAATGTGGGAATAAGTTGGGAAGTGCTAAAACGTTATACATGATGTAGATGGGGGAAATGCTGCTCCAATTAAATAACATCCTTGCAGACATAGCCTTTTCAAGTTGGCACAGGTTCAGAAGGAGAAGATGATGTTTACTTGATCTGAGAAGTAGCAGCCGAAAGTCTCGATCAATCACTGGTAGAAGTGGAGAAGGAGAACCTGTTACTGGACAATAATATGATTAAAGAAACTGAGAAAATATGGAAACAGATACAAGACAAATCAACCGTTTTGGAACCTGTTACCAAGTTGTTCAAATTGCCTGAATGTAAATTGCAGGACTGTCAAAACAGCTCATTACGCAAAGAGAAATGTTGATAAATCAACAGTTGTGTGTGATCACAAAAAGGAGTTTGAGGAGAGGAAGTACTGTCCTACTGTGGATCAAAGGAAAAGACAAATGAGAGTGTTTGCCAAAACTGTACCATCATCTGAAATGAGCTGCTGTCATGATGAATCCAGAGTCTGGGCAGACCTGGATGTCCAGTGAAAGAGTACTGTTCACAGCTGGTGTTCCAACAAATTACAATGGTTTTCACTTCACCATAACTACCACAGTGATTCCTGGAGCCATGGTTGTAATGGATTCTGACATCCCTGTGAAAGGCTCATGGCATGGGGGACAGGCTAGTGGACCCGGAGACTTCTGTCCTGGGCCTGCTAATACCACTTAAAACAGATGCAGATGAAGAGCTGCAGATATAATGCAGCTCTATGTGTATTTCTGGTGCGAGCTGATGGCGACAGAAAATGCTCTTGGGGCTGGACCACATTAACCTGGCGCTACCAAAATCTCCTGGCTTGCTGCATTAAAAAATCAGCGCAGTGGGATAGAGAATCGCCGCCAAATGTTTAACCGAGCCAAACTCAAAGGCCAGGCTGATTTCATAAAATGCCTTGGAGTATCTGACGTGGATTATAACAGAAGAATCTGGGGGTGATTCTCCCACCTCGCCCCATTAATTCTCTAGCTCAGCGGGGTGGGAGAATCTTGTGGCGGGACATGCGTGGGATTCATGCAGGCGTTCCCACCACACAACATCTGCCAATGCCGGATTTCCAGTGCCATCAGATCCATGCTGGAAACCGGCAGAATGTCAGGTGAATTTAAATTTTTATTTACATCTAACTTTAAAGTAATTGGTGGGCCTGGAACTGAATTCTCTGGGCCTGCTTCTTCTCCCACCCTGACAAAGTATATCACTCTCACAGGGGCTACACTAGCTCCCCACTTTCAGGGGGCGAGCTGCAGGTTGTGCCCGCTGGACATGGACACCTTGGCAGTGGCAGCCAGTGTACCCTGGCACTGCCCGTGAAGGGGTGGAGGAGTTTACACTGCAGGGGTTGGAGTGGCTAGAAATCGGGGCAGCCTGAGATAGGGTGGGGGAGGAATGAACAAGTGACATAGGGGATTGGGTGGTAAGCACTCCAGGGGCCCCGGGCTGACCAGTGAATGGGCTAGCCAGCAATTGGGATGATGACCGGGTGGGGCCCCTGCACATGTACAGAGTCCCATAGGCCTCAGCCTCCTGGGCGGGACTAGGCAGAATGTCAGCAATAAAGGTATTGGTGGAGTGGCACTGGTGGTCAAAATGTCACTCTATGCTCAATCATAGCATTCTTACCTCTGAATCAGAAACTTGTGGGTTCAAACCTCACAACAACGACTAAAACAATCAAACTCGGCTGAGATTTCAATGACAGGCTGAGGGAAGGATGCAGATGCTGTCCTTCATTTGAGAAACTAATGAGAGGTCTTGAGCACCCTCAGAGGTTAAGATAAAAGATTTGTTCGCTCTAATTGAGCATGAGCAGAAGAATGATCTTGGCCAACATTTATCCCACATTCAACATGTCTAATTTAAAACAGACAGGCCAATCATTCAAATAACTGCTAAAAATGGATATTTCCTCCCGAAAAACAAAATTTAAAAGTGAATAAATATCAAAAATATTTCATTTTTTGTCATGCACTTTTGAAAATCCGGAGTATATGAAAGGTATTTTTAAAATGCATTCCTGATCATTTTCACCTTCTATTGTGCAATAATTGTCACATCTCTTTTAATGTTTTTTTTGCAATAGGATAGGAACCAAAAGTAAGCAGAGATTCCCAATAAAGTACGAAAACTGGATACTGACCATCAATCGCTTCACAAAGCTCCTTGAGTTTGTTACCTGTAGAGACAAAAAGAAACAACCGTAGGTTTTGGAAGTCAGAAAAATAAAATCGCTAATCCTCTCCCTTGTTTTTAGTTCTGATGACAGCGATGCTAACCAAAAGTTTAAAACATTAGTTGAAAACTTAGTTTAAAAATTCACTTCCTGACATAATCAGAACTCATGTGGAAGAGCAGAGGGTTAAAAGTGCAAGGTTAGCAGCAGAAATGGCAAATGATTATCAATTAATTCATAAATCAAAGTTTGGTTTGTAACATCAGCTTGTAAAGGATACAAACTGGGGAAAATAAAACCCCAAGTTGTAAAGGTAAAGGAGAACATGTGGGTGATAATAAAGACTGTATTCATGTTTAAAAGGAAATGCAGGAATGTGCAAGAGTATGATGAAAAGCCTCAAATGTTTTCACTGTAATAAATTAAGCCGTGCAAAGTTGTAGCGTTGGTGGTTTAGAAAAGCACGGGGAAGACTGATGTGGTAAAAGAGGATAAGCCAATGGGGTTTGTTAAAGTGGTAAAGGAAAGACCAGTTGAAGCGAAAGAGGTGCAAAAGAATGTACAGTTTTGTCAGGGGTTGATTGATAAGGAGGTTCCAAATCTCTTCAAAGAATTTGCATGCTTGGATAAACTTTACTCATATGTACTGGGGTAGGTAGAGAAGTCAAAATTTTAAGAGAAACTGGAGCAAGTCAACTGTTGGTAGCAAGAGTCGAGGAGTTATGTAGTTTGGAAGGAATATTGCCAAAACAGATGGCAATGTGTGGAATTCTGGCTGAGAAGAGCCGTGTTTGATTATATACGGTGAGGCTGGAGACTCCAATGCAGAATGGTGAAGTGGTAGAAGGAGCAACAGGGAAATTACCTTGTCCAGGAATATAGTTTATCTTGGGTGACGATAGAGCTGGATCACAGGTGGGAGTGATGCCTACTGTGGTTGAAAAACCAGTGGAAAATCAAACAACTGAGTTGTTGAAGAATGTATATCCTGGGATTTTTCCTGATTGTGAATTAACAAGATTGCAAAGTCACAGGTGAAGACAGGAGGAGAAATCAAAAAGTGGAGATAAGGAAGTTGAAGTTCAATTATTAGAAATGATTTTTGATCAGATGATTGAAAAAGAATGAGAAGAGGTGGAAGGTGGGGTGGATAGCTTTGGTTCAGGAAGTTGGCAGAGTTACAAGAGAAGGAACTAGAAATAAAACAGTTGTATCAGAAAGCACACACAGCAGAGGAATCTGAGTGTATACAAGAATGTTATTAATTGAAAGTGATGTTCTAATGAGGAACTAGAGACCATTACATATTGAGGTGGACAAACAGGGAGAAGAAGTTCATCAAGTGGAATTGCCGGAAGGGTATAGAAAGGAAATGTGGTGAATAGCGCATGAGGTACCAATAGGAAGTCACTTGGGAGTAAAGAAAACTGAAAGAAACATTTTTATTGACCTGGGCTGCATGAATGTGTAGTTAAATTTTATTGGTCATGTCACACACATCAGTACTGAGGGAAACCTCAAACAGTGAAAAAACCTTAATATCCATTCTAGCATTTGAGGAACCATTTGCAAGGGTCTGAATCCCTAAAATGAGAAGTGGGAATGAATATCTATTGACCATAATAGATGTGTCTACTAGATTTCCAGAGGCCATCCCATTATGCAAAATTACAGCTGGAAGGATTGTAGAGGAGTTACTTAATTTTTTTAACTAGATATGGACTACCCGAAGAAATACAGTCTGATTCAGGATCAAATTTACATCGGTTATTCAAAAAGGTTATGGACAGCTTGAGAGGAAAGCAATTGAAATCAACTGCATACCATCCACAATCACAGGGTGTGTTAGAGCGGTGGCATTAACTTGTACAGACAATGTTGAGGGCTTATTGTCAGAATTGGGATAAAGGAATTCCATTTGAACTCTTTGAAAATGGGGATGAAGCTAACAAGTTAACCAAATTCGGTTTGTTTGAGTTGATTTTTGGCCAAGATGTAAGAGGACCACTTAAAATGATGAAGGAGAAATTGGTGAGTCAGTTTTCTGATACTACATTATTGGATTATGTGTCAAATTTTAGGGAAAGGTTGAATAGAGCAGGTTAATTGGCTAGAGAACATTTAAATGTGACACATCATGTGATGACACAGGAAGCTGATAAGAAATCAAATATTTGTTGTTTTGCCAGTGTGGGTGAACCTTTAGAAGCAAGGTTTCTTGGTCCTTATCAAATCGAAAGGAAATTGAGTGAGGTGAATTATTTGATAAGTATGCCAGATCGATGGAAAACTCACAGTGTGTCATATGAATATGCCTAAATAATATTTTGATCGGGATGGGAATTATTGAGTTACCTTCCAGAGGAAAACTGAAATTACTTGAAAGTTATTAATAACACTTGTGGGAATAAGTTGGGAAGTACCAAAATTATTATACATGATGTAGATGTGGGAAATGCTGCTCCAATTAAGTAACATCCTTGAAGACATAGCCTTTCCAGGTTGGTACAGGTTCAGGAAGAGAAGCTGATGTTTACTCGATCTGAGATGCAGCAGCCGAAAATCTCAATCAGTCACACAAACTGGTCGAAGTGGAGAAGGAGAACCTGTTACTGGACAATAATGTGACTAAAGAAACTGAGCAAATGTGGACACAGAGACAAGACAAATCGATCGTTTTGGAACCTGTTACCGAGTTGTTCAAATTGCCTGAATGTAAATTGCAGGACTGTCAAAACAGCTCATTACGCAAAGAGAAATGTTGATAAATCAACAGTTGTGTGTGATCACAAAAAGGAGTTTGAGGAGAGGAAGTATTGTCCTACTGTGGATCAAAGGAAAAGACAAATGAGAGTGTTTGCCAAAACTGTACCATCATCTGAAATGAGCTGCTGTCATGATGAATCCAGAGTCTGGGCAGACCTGGATGTCCAGTGAAACAGTACTGTTCACAGCTGGTGTTTGAGGAAATTACAATGGTTTTCACATCACCATAACTACCACAGTGATTCCTGGAACCATGGTTGTAATGGATTCTGACAACGAGGAAGACAATCTACTGTAGTGTTTGTCAAACAGTGTACAGAAAATGTTGGTGCCGATCCAGAACAAACAAAGGAGTCGAATTGCTTGGCTGAGGAGGAGTTAGAGCCAATTGACAAGGAAGGAACAGTATTTCCCACACCTGCATCATGTATAACCGTTTTAGTACTTCCCAACTTATTTCCACACGTGAGATTAATAACTCTTTCAAGTAATTTCAATTTCCCTCGGGAAGGTAACCCAATAATTCCTGTCCCTATCAAAATATTTTTAGGTATATTCACATGACACATTCTTTGAGTTTTCCTTCGCTCTGGCATACTTATCAAATAATTCACCTCCTTCAATTTCCTTTCAATTTGATAAGGAGCACAAGAAAGGAGACAGAGATAACATGTCATTTCAGAATGGCCCTGACTCTACACTTGTACAGTTATACCCTGCTGATCATGCCTAGTTCCCTGAGGACATTACCAAAGTTAATTTATCATTATAACAGAAAAAAGTGACTCAAACTTGGAATCAAAGCAGGATTAAGGATTGAAGGAGAGTCTTGGTGAAAAGCAGTTTGTCACAAATGTGATACAAGAAGAAGGAGTGTTTGATGGTGGGAGACAAGATCACAAATGGATTATATTACTACTTTGTTTGCATGTTTTGATTTTGTAAAATGTATTTATACATTGTAGTGTACTAATAGTGTGAAATAGGGTGAACTGAGAAATGAAGCCACCTTTGATTATTGATGGCTAATGTTTTTCTTAAGAGGAAGGTGTGATGCCACTGTACCTTTAAGAAATATTCTTTTTAAAATCATATTGTCTGCAGTTTATAAGCAGTTTTTTTTTATTCTGACACCGATTGCTCGCTTAGATGTCCTTTTGTTCTGCTTCAATTGTTTAAATGGGGTTTTGCTAATTTTTACTCAGGGCCTCATGTACTTTCTGGGAGTTCACAACCTTTCAAAATGTTGTGGGAAGATTGATTGATGGATCAAACTCGGGTGGACTGTTCACAGAGGAATCCAAAGGTACCTTTTCAGTTGTAGTTGGAAGCTGTGAGGGATCCAGACTGAAAGGTAGTTGTATTTGTGTGCCTCTGTTATTAAAAACTCTGCTGTCAGTGGGTAGCTAGCTAGTAATTAAAGGCAAGTATTCTTGTAGTGGTTTGCTGGCCAGACACTAGAGATCAGCAGTGGCATTATCTCTACCTCAAAGTCTGTTGGAAGTCATAAGGCTGGGAAGTCACAGTTTTGATTCTCCAACCAAAGAACTGAGTTTCAGCATCACATGAGCATGTTTATTTTCTGTGTTAAACCTGTGGCAGGTGCAGTGTGGCGGGATGTCAGGTAAATTTAAATCTTTACTTACATCTAATTTTAATGTCATTGTTGGGCCTGGTACTGAACTCTCTGGGCCTGCTCGCCTCGCCCATCCCGACAGAGTATATCACTCTCACAGGGGTTACACTATCTCCCCACTTCTGGGGGTGAGTTAACATTCAGTAAAAGAGCTGAATGTTGCAACTGTTGTAAGTTTGAAATTGGCACCAAAAGTGTTACATAAAGGGAAGGTTCTTAAGGGAATCTGAGTCGATCCTGTCCTTGGGTTGTCACATTAAACTAGAGTGCTTGGAAAGAGTTTAAATGATTAGACAGATAATAAGCAAGAGGGGAAGAACCAACGCCGATGCGGAGAGAACACCAGAGTTGGGGACCTAAACGTTCCCTTCCTGGTCGGGCTGCTGGTGGTCAGCTCATCCTCAGTTCCCTATGCCCCAATAGATCCATTCCTTACCCTCCCACTGTTACTGATCACTGTGTTCTCTTGGGCACAATGCTGAAACAAAAGCCACCACAGAACAAATATTCCAAACTAAATTTCCAATATTCTGTACCAAATCTAACAAATTACACTTGTAAACTCCTTTCGTGCCTGCCTTGTGGTTCCTTTGCTTGTCCTAGGGTGCCTATGCAGTTCTAACCTAATGGCTGCAGGATGTTTAAAGAAGGCTGCTGCTGAACAGTGGGAGATATAGCAGGTGGCTTTGGAAGATGTCTTGGAGTTGCTCTGGGTCTAAAAGACCTCGCTTTGGACTTCACCACCTCAATATTGGCAGCAGCTATCTGAGCTGGCAGGTTGACTGGAAGCAATAAGGGTATTGGTGGAGTGGCACTGGTGGTCAAAATGTCACTCTTTGTTCAATCATAGCATCCTTACCTCTGAATCAGAAGCTTGTGGGTTCAAACCTCACAACAACGACTAAAACAATCAAACTCGGCTGAGATTTCAATGATAGGCTGAGGGAAGGATGCAGATGCTGTCCTTCATTTGAGAAACTAATCAGAGGTCTTGAGCACCCTCAGAGTTTAAGATAAAAGATTTGTTCACTCTAATTGAGCATGAGCAGAAGAATGATCTTGGCCAACATTTATCCCACATTCAGCATATCTAAATTCAAACAGACAGGCCCATCATCCGACTAACTGCTAAAAACGGATATTTCCTCTCCTAAAACTGGATTTAAAAGTGACAAAACATCAAAAATATTTCATTTTCTGCCATGCACTTTTGGAAATCCGGAGTATATGAAAGGTATTTTTAAAATGCATTCCTGATCATTTTGACCTTCTATTGTGCAATAATTGTCACATCTTTTTTAATGTTTTTTTTGCAGTAGGATAGGAACTAAAAGTAAGCAGAGATTCCCAATAAAGTATGAAAACTGGACACTGACCAGCAATCGCTTTACAAAGTTTCTTGAATTCGTTTCCTGTAGAGATAAAAAGAACAGCTGTCGATATTGGAAGTCAGAAAAATAAAATCGCTAATCCTCTCCCTTGTTTTTAGTTCTTATGACAGCAATGCTAACCAAAAGTTTAAAACATTAGTTTAAAACTGAATTTAAAAATTCACTTCCTGACATAATCAGAACTCATGTGGAAGAGCAGAGGGTTAAAACTGCAAGGTTAGCAGCAGAAATGGCAAATGATTAACAATTAATTCATAAATCAAAGTTTGGTTTGTAACATCAATTTCAGCCTGTAAGGGATACAAACTGGAGAAAATAAAACCCCAGGTTGTAAAGGTAAAGGAGAACATGTGGGAGATAATGAAGACTGTATTCATGGTGGAAAGGAAATGCAGGAATGTGCAAGAGTATGATGAAAAGCCTCAAATGTTTTCACTGTAATAAATTAGGCCGTGCAAAGTTGTAGTGTTGGTGGTTTAGAAAAGCACGGGGAAGACTGATGTGGTAAAAGAGGATAAGCCAATGGGGTTTGTTAAAGTGGTAAAGGACAGACCAGTTGAAGCGAAAGAGGTGGAAAAGAATGTACAGCTTTGTCAGGGGTTGATTGATAAGAAGGTTCCAAATCTCTTCAAAGAATTTACATGTTTGGATCAAATTTACCCATATGTACTGGGGGTAGGTAGAGAAGTCAAAATTTTAAGAGAAACTGGAGCAAGTCAACCGTTGATAGCAAGAGACGAGGGGTCATGTAGTTTGGAAGGAATATTGCCAAAACAGATGGCAATGTGTGGAATTCTGGCTGAGAAGAGTCGTGTTTGATTATATACGGTGAGGTTGGAGACTCCAATGCAGATTGGTGGAGTGTTAGAAGGAGTAACAGGGAAATTACCTTGTCCAGGAATATAGTTTATCCTGGGTGACGATAGAGCTGGATCACAGGTGGGAGTGATGCCTACTGTGGTTGAAAAACCAGTGGAAAATCAAACAACTGAGTTGTTGAAGAATGTATATCCTGGGATTTTTCCTGATTGTGAATTAACAAGATTGCAAAGTCACAGGTGAAGACAGGAGGAGAAATCAAAAAGTGGAGATAAGGAAGTTGAAGTTCAATTATTAGAAATGATTTTTGATCAGATGATTGAAAAAGAAAGAGAAGAGGTGGAAGGTGGGGTGGATAGCTTTGGTTCAGGAAGTTGGCAGAGTTGAACAGAAGGAACTAGAAATAAAACAGTTGTATCAGAAAGCACACACAGCAGAGGAATCTGAGTGTATACAAGAATGTTATTAATTGAAAGTGATGTTCTAATGAGGAAATGGAGACCATTACATATTGAGGCGGACAAACAGTGGGAAGAAGTTCATCAAGTGGAATTGCCGGAAGGGTATAGAAAGGAGGTGTTGTGAATAGCGCATGAGGTACCAATAGGAAGTCACTTGGGAGTAAAGAAAACTGAAAGAAACATTTTTATTGGCCTGGACTGCATAAATGTGCAGTTAAATTTTATTGGTCATGTCACACACATCAGTACTGAGGGAAACCTCAAACAGTGAAAAAACCTTAATATCCATTCTAGCATTTGAGGAACCATTTTCAAGGGTCTGAATCCCTAAAATGAGAAGTGGGAATGAATACCTATTGACCATAATAGATGTGTCTACTAGATTTCCAGAGGCCATCCCATTATGCAAAATTACAGCTGGAAGGATTGTAGAGGAGTTACTTAATTTTTTTAACTAGATATGGACTACCCAAAGAAATACAGTCTGATTCAGAATCAAATTTACATCAGTTATTCAAGAAGGTAATGGACAGCTTGGGAGTAAAGCAATTGAAATCAACTGCATACCATCCACAATCACAGGGTGTGGTAGAGCGGTGGCATTAACTTGTACAGACAATGTTGAGGGCTTATTGTCAGAATTGGGATAAAGGAATTCCATTTGAACTCTTTGAAAATGGGGATGCAGCTAACAAGTTCACCAAATTCGGTTTGTTTGAGTTGATTTTTGGCCAAGATGTAAGAGGACCACTTAAAATGATGAAGGAGAAATTGGTGAGTCAGTTTTCTGAGACTACATTATTGGATTATGTGTCAAATTTTAGGGAATGGTTGAATAGAGCAGGTGGATAGGCTACAGAACATTTAAATGTGACACATCATGTGATGACACAGGAAGCGGATAAGAAATCAAATATTTGTTGTTTTGCCAGTGTGGGTGAACCTTTAGAAGCAAGGTTTCTTGGTCCTTATCAAATCAAAAGGAAATTAAGTGAGGTGAATTATTTGATAAGTATGCCAGATAGAAGGAAAACTCACAGTGTGTCATGTGAATGTGCCTAAATAATATTTTGATCGGGATGGGAATTATTGAGTTACCTTCCAGAGGAAAACTGAAATTACTTGAAAGTTATTAATAACACTTGTGGGAATAAGTTGGGAAGTACTAAAATTATTATACATGATGTAGATGTGGGAAATGCTGCTCCAATTAAATAACATCCTTGCAGACATAGCCTTTTCAAGTTGGTACAGGTTCAGAAAGAGAAGCTGATGTTTACTCGATCTGAGATGCAGCAGCCGAAAATCTCAATCAGTCACACAAACTGGTCAAAGTGGAGAAGGAGAACCTGTTACTGGACAATAATGTGACTAAAGAAACTGAGCAAATGTGGACACAGAGACAAGACAAGTCGACCGTTTTGGAACCAATGACGGAGTTGTTCAAATTGCCTGAATGTAAATTGCAGGACTGTCAAAACAGATCATTACGCAAAAAGAAATGTTGATAAATCAACAGTTGTG
This sequence comes from Carcharhinus amblyrhynchos, assembly GCF_965287045.1. Taxonomy (NCBI): domain Eukaryota; kingdom Metazoa; phylum Chordata; class Chondrichthyes; order Carcharhiniformes; family Carcharhinidae; genus Carcharhinus; species Carcharhinus amblyrhynchos. Next base: position 50,650,001 of record NC_137327.1, read on the forward strand.
TGTGATCACAAAAAGGAGTTTGAGGAGAGGAAGTACTGTCCTACTGTGGATCAAAGGAAAAGACAAATGAGAGGGTTTGCCAAAACTGTACCATCATCTGAAATGAGCTGCTGTCATGATGAATCCAGAGTCTGGGCAGACCTGGATGTCCAGTGAAACAGTGCTGTTCACAGCTGGTGTTTGAGGAAATTACAATGGTTTTCACATCACCATAACTACCACAGTGATTCCTGGAGCCATGGTTGGAATGGATTCTGACAACAAGGAAGACAATCTACTGTAGTGTTTGTCAAACAGTGTACAGAAAATGTTGGTGCCGATCCAGAACAAACAAAGGAGTCGAATTGCTTGGCTGAGGAGGAGTGAGAGCCAATTGACAAGGAAGGAACAGCATTTCCCACACCTGCATCATGTATAACCATTTTAGTACTTCCCAACTTATTTCCACACGTGAGATTAATAACTCTTTCAAGTAATTTCAATTTTCCTCGGGAAGGTAACCCAATAATTCCTGTCCCTATCAAAATATTTTTAGGTATATTCACGTGACACATTCTTTGAGTTTTCCTTCGCTCTGGCATACTTATCAAATAATTCACCTCCTTCAATTTCCTTTCAATTTGATAAGGAGCACAAGAAAGGAGACAGAGATAACATGTCATTTCAGAATGGCCCTGACTCTACACTTGTACAGTTATACCCTGCTGATCATGCCTAGTTCTCTGAGGACATTACCAAAGTTAACTTATCATTATAACAGAAAAAAGTGACTCAAACTTGGAATCAAAGCAGGATTAAGGATTGAAGGAGAGTCTTGGTGAAAAGCAGTTTGTCACAAATGTGATACAAGAAGAAGGAGTGTTTGATGGTGGGAGACAAGATCACAAATGGATTATATTACTACTTTGTTTGCATGTTTTGATTTTGTAAAATGTATTTATATATTGTAGTGTACTAATAGTGTGAAATAGGGTGATCTGAGAAATGAATCACCTTTGATTATTGATGGCTAATGTTTTTCTTAAGAGGAAGGTGTGATGCCACTGTACCTTTAAGAAATATACTTTTTAAAATCATATTATCTGCAGTTTATAAGCAGTTTTGTTTTTTTTATTGTGACACCGATTGGTCGCTTAGATGTCCTTTTGTTCTGCTTCAATTGTTTAAATGGGGTTTTGCTAATTTTTACTCAGGGCCTCATGTACTTTCTGGGAGCTTACAACCTTTCAAAATGTTGTGGGAAGATTGATTGATGGATCAAACTCGGGTGGACTGTTCACAGAGGAATCCAAAGGTACCTTTTCAGTTGTAGTTGGAAGCTGTGAGGGATCCAGACTGAAAGGTAGTTGTATTTGTGTGCCTCTGTTATTAAAAACTCTGCTGTCAGTGGGTAGCTAGCTAGTAATTAAAGGCAAGTCTTCTTGCAGTGGTTTGCTGGCCAGACACTAGAGATCAGCAGTGGCATTATCTCTACCTCAAAGTCTGTTGGAAGTCATAAGGCTGGGAAGTCACAGTTTTGATTCTCCAACCAAAGAACTGAGTTTCAGCATCACATGAGCATGTTTATTTTCTGTGTTAAACCTGTGGCAGGTGCAGTGTGGTGGGATGTCAGGTAAATTTAAATCTTTACTTACATCTAATTTTAATGTCATTGTTGGGCCTGGTACTGAACTCTCTGGGCCTGCTCACCTCGCCCATCCCGACAGAGTATATCACTCTCACAGGGGTTACACTATCTCCCCACTTCTGGGGGTGTCTGGGCAGCAGGCCAACCCTGCTGAAGTGATGAGGGGCAATTGGGGGATCCTGGGGGCTTGTGGTGGTACATGGGCACCTTGGCAATGGCATACTGTGCACCATGGCACTGCCCATGAGGAGGTGGGGGTTTTGCACTGCAGGGGTTGGAGTGGCTGGAGATGGGGGCAGCCTGGGATGGGGGGGAGGAATGGTCAAGGGGGCCACAATCGGGACATGGGGGTTTGAGCGGTCAGCACTCCAGGAGCTCCGGGTTGACCAGTGATCGAGGTAGCCAGCAATTGGGAGTCTGACAGAGTTGGGCCACTGCACATGCACAGAGGCCCCTTGGCCTCAGCCTCCTGGGCCGGACTAGGCCCGCCCCCCAAAATTTAATGATATTCATGCTGGCGGCCTCTGCAGTGCACAGGGTATGGGAGATTCTAGTCTGAACTCCCACTGCGAAGAAGAGGGTGAATTACTCCAGTTTTCTTGTGATTTCAACACTTCCGCCCAATGTGTGAGATGTTTCCACTTCATCAAGAGGATACTTGGTGAACTCTGCCACTTGCTTGGTGACCCACAGCCTCAGGATTGGGTGAGGCATTGCCAGTGGCCAAGAAGTGACAATGAACTTTTATGTGAGTTAACATTCAGTAAAAGAGCTGAAAGTTGCAACTGTTGTAAGTTTGAAATTGGCACCAAAAGTGTTACATAAAGGGAAGGTTCTTAAGGGAATCTGAGTCGATCCTGTCCTTGGGTTGTCACATTAAACTAGAGTGCTTGGAAAGAGTTTAAATGATTAGACAGATAAGAAGCAAGAGGGGAAGAACCAACGCCGATGCAGAGAGAACACCAGAGTTGGGGACCTAAACGTTCCCTTCCTGGCCGGGCTGCTGGTGGTCAGCTCATCCTCAGTTCCCTATGCCCCAGTAGATCCATTCCTTACCCTCCCACTGTTACTGATCACTGTGTTCTCTTGGGCACAATGCTGAAACAAAAGCCACCACAGAACAAATATTCCAAACTAAATTTCCAATATTCTGTACCAAATCTAACAAATTACACTTGTAAACTCCTTTCGTGCCTGCCTTGTGGTTCCTTTGCTTGTCCTAGGGTGCCTATGCAGTTCTAACCTAATGGCTGCAGGATGTTTAAAGAAGGCTGCTGCTGAACAGTGGGAGATATAGCAGGTGGCTTTGGAAGATGTCTTGGAGTTGCTCTGGGTCTAAAAGACCTCGCTTTGGACTTCACCACCTCAATATTGGCAGCAGCTATCTGAGCTGGCAGGTTGACTGGAAGCAATAAGGATATTGGTGGAGTGGCACTGGTGGTCAAAATGTCACTCTTTGTTCAATCATAGCATCCTTACCTCTGAATCAGAAGCTTGTGGGTTCAAACCTCACAACAACGACTAAAACAATCAAACTCGGCTGAGATTTCAATGGCAGGCTGAGGGAAGGATGCAGATGCTGTCCTTCATTTGAGAAACTAATCAGAGGTCTTGAGCACCCTCAGAGGTTAAGATAAAAGATTTGTTAGCTCTAATTGAGTGTGAGCAGAAGAATGATCTTGGCCAACATTTATCCCACATTCAGCATATCTAAATTAAAACAGACAGGCCAATCATCAACTAACTGCTAAAAACGGATATTTCCTCCCCAAAAACTGGATTTAAAAGTGACTAAACATCAAAAATACTTCATTTTCTGTCATGTACTTTTGGAGATCTGGAATTATGAAAGGTATTTTTAAAATGCATTATTGATCATTTTCACCTTCTAATGCGCAATAATTATCACATCTTTTTAAATTTTTTTTGCAGTAGGAAAGGAACTAAAAGTAAGCAGAGATTCCCAATAAAGTATGAAAACTGGATACTGACCAGCAATCACTTTACAAAATTGTTTGCATACTTGACCTGTGGAGATAAAAAGAAACAGCTGTAAATATTAGAAGTCAGAAAAATAAAATCGCTAATCCTCTCCCATGTTTTTAGTTCTTATGACAGCGATGCTAACCAAAAGTTTAAAACATTAGTTTAAAACTTAGTTTAAAAATACACTTCCTGACGTAATCAGAACTCATGTGGAAGAGCAGAGGGTTAAAACTGCAAGGTTAGCAGCTGAAATGGCAAATGATTAACAATTAATTCATAAATCAAAGTTTGGTTTCCAACACCAGTTTCAGCCTGTGAGGGGCACAAACTGGGGAAAATAAATCTTCAGGTTGTAAAGCTAAAGGAGACCTTGTGGGAGATAATAAAGTCTGTACACAGGTTTAAAAGGAAATGCAAGAATGTGGAAGAGAAATGAAAAGCCTCAAATGTTTTCACTGTAATAAATTAGGCCATGCAAAGTTGTAGTGTTGATAGTTTAAGAAAAGTATTGGGAAGACTGACGTGGTTAAAGAGGATAAACAAGTAGGTATTGTTAAAGTGGTAAATGAAGGACATGTTGAAACGAAAGAGGTGCAAAAGAATGTACAGCTTGGTGAGGGGTTGATTGATAAGAGGGTGCCAGATCTCTTTAAAGAATTTAAATGCATGGATAAAGTTTACTCATATGTACTGGGATAGATAGAGAAGTCAAAATTTTAAGAGAAACTGGAGCAAGTCAATCTTTGATAGCAAGAGACGAGGAGTTATGTAGTTTGGAAGGAATATTGCCAAAAAAGATGGCAATGTGTGGAATTCAGGCTGAGAAGAGTAGTGTTTGATTATATAAGGTGATGTTGGAGAGTCCAGTGCAGAATGGTGAAGTTGTAGAAGGAGCAATAGAGAAATTATCTTGTCCAGGAATATAGTTTATCTTGGGTGGTGATAGAGCTGGATCACAGGTGGGAGTGATGCCTACTGTGGTTGAAAAGCCAGTGGAAAATCAAACAACTGAGTTGTTGAAGAATGCATATCCTGGGATTTTTTCTGATTGTGAATTAACAAGATTGCAAAGTCACAGGTTAAGACAGGAGGAGAAATCAAAGAGTGAAGATAAGGAAGTTGAAGTTTAATTATTGGAAATGATTTTTGATCAGGTTCAGTCGCTAGGTATACATGAGGAGGTAGTAAATTGGATTAGACACTGGCTCAATGGAAGATGCCAGAGAGTGGTTGTGGAGATTTGCTTCAAATTCAGTCCATTTGAATGGATTTTTGGCCATGAAGTAAGAGGACCACTTAAATTGATTAAGGAGAAATTGGTGAGTCAGCGATCTGAGACTACATTATTGGATTATGTGTCAAATTTTAGGGAAAAGTTGAATAGAGCAGGTTAATTAGCTAGGCAACATTTAAACACGACACATCATGTGATGAAACAGGGAGCAGATAAGAAATCAAATAATTGTAATTTTGTCAATGTGGGTGAACCTTTAAAAGCAAGGTTTCGTGGTCCTTATCAAACTGAAAGGAAATTGAGTGAGATGAATTATTTGTTAAGTGCCAGATCAAAGGAAAACTCACAGAGTGTGTCACGTGAATGTGCCTAAAAATATTTTGATAGGGACAGGAATTATTGAGTTACCTTCCAGAGGAAAACCAAATTTACTTAAAAGAGATATTAATAACACATGTGGGAATAAGTTGGGAAGTACCAAAATGGTTATACATGATGTAGATGTGGAAAATGCTGTTCCAATTAAGTAACATCCTTGAAGACATAGCCTTTTCAAGTTGGCACAGGTTCAGATAGAGAAGCTGATGTTTACTCGAACTGAGATGTAGCAGCTGAAAGACTCGATCAATCACTGGTAGAAGTGGGGAACCCGTTACTGGACAATAATGTGACTAAAGAAATTGATCAGATGCGGAGACAGATACAAGACAAGTTGACTGTTTTGGAACCTGTTACCAAGTTGTTCAAATTGCCTGAATGTAAATTGCAGGGCTGTCAAAACAGCTCATTACACAAAGAGAAATGTTGATAAATCAACAGTTGTGTGTGATCACAAAAAGGAGTTTGAGGAGAGGGAGTACTGTCCTACTGTGGATCAAAGGAAAAGACAAATGAGAGGGTTTGCCTAAACTGTACCATCATCTGAAATAAGCTGCTGTCATGATGAATCCAGAGTCTGGACCGACCTGGATGTCCAGTGAAACAGTACTGTTCACAGCTGGTGTTTGAGTAAATTACAATGGTTTTCACATCACCATAACTACCACAGTGATTCCTGGAGCCATGGTTGTAATGGATTCTATCAACAAAGAAGACAATCTACTGTAGTGTTTGTCAAACAGTGTACAGAAAATGTTGGTGCTGATCCAGAACAAACAAAGGAGTCGAATTGCTTGGCTGAGGAGGAGCTAGGGCTAATTGCCAAAAAAGATCAGTATTTCCACACCTGCATCACGTATAACCGTTTTAGTACGTCCCAACTTATTTCCACACGGGAGATTAATAACTCTTTCAAGTAATTTCAATTTTCCTCGGGAAGGTAACCCAATAATTCCTGTCCCTATCAAAATATTTTTAGGTATATTCACATGACACACTCTTTGAGTTTTCCTTCACTCTGGCATACTTATCAAATAATTCACCTCCTTCAATTTCCTTTCAATTTGATAAGGAGCACAAGAAAGGAGACAGAGATAACATGTCCTTTCAGAATGGCCCTGACTCTACACTTGTACAGTTATACCCTGCTGATCATGCCTAGTTCTCTGAGGACATTACCAAAGTTAATTTATCATTATAACAGAAAAAAGTGACTCAAACTTGGAATCAAAGCAGGATTAAGGATTGAAGGAGAGTCTTGGTGAAAAGCAGTTTGTCACAAATGTGATACAAGAAGAAGGAGTGTTTGATGGTGGGAGACAAGATCACAAATGGATTATATTACTACTTTGTTTGCATGTTTTGATTTTGTAAAATGTATTTATACATTGTAGTGCACTAATAGTGTGAAACAGTGTGAACTGAAAAATGAATCACCTTTGATTATTGATGGCTAATTTTTTTGTTAAGAGGAAGGTGTGATGCTACTGTACCTTTAAGAAATATACTTTTTAAAATCATATTGTCTGCAGTTTATAAGCAGTTTTGTTTTTTTTTATTGTGACACCGATTGCTCGCTTATATGTCCTTTTGTTCTGCTTCAATTGTTTAAATGGGGTTTTGTTAATTTTTACTCAGGGCCTCATGTACTTTCTGGGAGTTCACAACCTTTCAAAATGTTGTGGGAAGATTGATTGATGGATCAAACTCGGGTGGACTGTTCACAGAGGAATCCAAAGGTACCTTTTCAGTTGTAGTTGGAAGCTGTGAGGGATCCAGACTGAAAGGTAGTTGTATTTGTGTGCCTCTGTTATTAAAAACTCTGCTGTCAGTGGGTTGCTAGCTAGTAATTAAAGGCAAGTCTTCTTGCAGTGGTTTGCTGGCCAGACACTAGAGATCAGCAGTGGCATTATCTCTACCTCAAAGTCTGTTGGAAGTCATAAGGCTGGGAAGTCACAGTTTTGATTCTCCAACCAAAGAACTGAGTTTCAGCATCACATGAGCATGTTTATTTTCTGTGTTAAACCTGTGGCAGGTGCAGTGTGGTGGGATGTCAGGTAAATTTAAATCTTTACTTACATCTAATTTTAATGTCATTGTTGGGCCTGGTACTGAACTCTCTGGGCCTGCTCACCTCGCCCATCCCGACAGAGTATATCACTCTCACAGGGGTTACACTATCTCCCCACTTCTGGGGGTGTCTGGGCAGCAGGCCAACCCTGCTGAAGTGATGAGGGACAATTGGGGGATCCTGGGGGCTTGTGGTGGTACATGGGCACCTTGGCAATGGCATACTGTGCACCATGGCACTGCCCATGAGGAGGTGGGGGTTTTGCACTGCAGGGGTTGGAGTGGCTGGAGATGGGGGCAGCCTCGGATGGGGGGGAGTAATGGCCAAGGGGGTCACAATCGGGACATGGGGGTTTGAGCGGTCAGCACTCCAGGGGCCCCGGGTTGACCAGTGATTGAGGTAGCCAGCAATTGGGAGTCTGACAGAGTGGGGCCACTGCACATGCACAGAGGCCCCTTGGCCTCAGCCTCCTGGGCCGGACTAGGCCCGCCCCCCAAATTTAATGATATTCATGCTGGCGGCCTCTGCAGTGCACAGGGTATGGGAGATTCTAGTCTGAACTCCCACTGCGAAGAAGAGGGTGAATTACTCCAGTTTTCTCGAGATTTCAACACTTCCGCCCAATGTGTGAGATGTTTCCACTTCATCAAGAGGATACTTGGTGAACTCTGCCACTTGCTTGGTGACCCACAGCCTCAGGATTGGGTGAGGCATTGCCAGTGGCCAAGAAGTGACAATGAACTTTTATGTGAGTTAACATTCAGTAAAAGAGCTGAATGTTGCAACTGTTGTTAGTTTGAAATTGGCACCAAAAGTGTTACATAAAGGGAAGGTTCTTAAGGGAATCTGAGTTGACTCTGTCCTTGGGTTGTCACATTAAACTAGAGTGCTTGGAAAGAGTTTAAATGATTAGACAGATAAGAAGCAAGAGGGGAAGAACCAACGCCGATGCAGAGAGAACACCAGAGTTGGGGACCTAAACGTTCCCTTCCTGGCCGGGCTGCTGGTGGTCAGCTCATCCTCAGTTCCCTATGCCCCAATAGATCCATTCCTTACCCTCCCACTGTTACTGATCACTGTGTTCTCTTGGGCACAATGCTGAAACAAAAGCCACCACAGAACAAATATTCCAAACTAAATTTCCAATATTCTGTACCAAATCTAACAAATTACACTTGTAAACTCCTTTCGTGCCTGCCTTGTGGTTCCTTTGCTTGTCCTAGGGTGCCTATGCAGTTCTAACCTAATGGCTGCAGGATGTTTAAAGAAGGCTGCTGCTGAACAGTGGGAGATATAGCAGGTGGCTTTGGAAGATGTCTTGGAGTTGCTCTGGGTCTAAAAGACCTCGCTTTGGACTTCACCACCTCAATATTGGCAGCAGCTATCTGAGCTGGCAGGTTGACTGGAAGCAATAAGGGTATTGGTGGAGTGGCACTGGTGGTCAAAATGTCACTCTTTGTTCAATCATAGCATTCTTACCTCTGAATCAGAAGCTTGTGGGTTCAAACCTCACAACAACGACTAAAACAATCAAACACGGCTGAGATTTCAATGACAGGCTGAGGGAAGGATGCAGATGCTGTCCTTCATTTGAGAAACTAATGAGAGGTCTTGAGCACCCTCAGAGGTTAAGATAAAAGATTTGTTCACTCTAATTGAGCATGAGCAGAAGAATGATCTTGGCCAACATTTATCCCACATTCAGCATATCTAAATTCAAACAGACAGGCCAATCATCAACTAACTGCTAAAAACGGATATTTCCTCTCCAAAAACTGGATTTAAAAGTGACAAAACATCAAAAATATTTCATTTTCTGCCATGCACTTTTGGAAATCCGGAGTATATGAAAGGTATTTTTAAAATGCATTCCTGATCATTTTGACCTTCTATTGTGCAATAATTGTCACATCTTTTTTAATGTTTTTTTTGCAGTAGGATAGGAACTAAAAGTAAGCAGAGATTCCCAATAAAGTATGAAAACTGGACACTGACCAGCAATCGCTTTACAAAGTTTCTTGAATTCGTTTCCTGTAGAGATAAAAAGAACAGCTGTCGATATTGGGAGTTAGAAAAATAAAATCGCTAATCCTCTCCCTTGTTTTTAGTTCTTATGACAGCAATGCTAACCAAAAGTTTAAAACATTAGTTTAAAACTGAATTTAAAAATTCACTTCCTGACATAATCAGAACTCATGTGGAAGAGCAGAGGGTTAAAACTGCAAGGTTAGCAGCAGAAATGGCAAATGATTAACAATTAATTCATAAATCAAAGTTTGGTTTGTAACATCAATTTCAGCCTGTAAGGGATACAAACTGGAGAAAATAAAACCCCAGGTTGTAAAGGTAAAGGAGAACATGTGGGAGATAATAAAGACTGTATTCATGGTGAAATGGAAATGCAGGAATGTGCAAGAGTATGATGAAAAGCCTCAAATGTTTTCACTGTAATAAATTAGGCCGTGCAAAGTTGTAGTTTTGGTGGTTTAGAAATCCACGGGGAAGACTGATGTGGTAAATGAGGATAAGCCAATGGGGTTTGTTAAAGTGGTAAAGGAAAGACCAGTTGAAGCGAAAGAGGTGGAAAAGAATGTACAGCTTTGTCAGGGGTTGATTGATAAGAAGGTTCCAAATCTCTTCAAAGAATTTACATGCTTGGATAAAGTTTACCCATATGTACTGGGGGTAGGTAGAGAAGTCAAAATTTTAAGAGAAACTGGAGCAAGTCAACCGTTGATAGCAAGAGACGAGGGGTCATGTAGTTTGGAAGGAATATTGCCAAAACAGATGGCAATGTGTGGAATTCTGGCTGAGAAGAGTCGTGTTTGATTATATAAGGTGAGGTTGGAGACTCCAATTCAGAGTGCTGAAGTGGTAGAAGGAGTAACAGGGAAATTACCTTGTCCAGGAATATAGTTTATCTTGGGTGACGATAGAGCTGGATCACAGGTGGGAGTGATGCCTACTGTGGTTGAAAAACCAGTGGAAAATCAAACAACTGAGTTGTTGAAGAATGTATATCCTGGGATTTTTCCTGATTGTGAATTAACAAGATTGCAAAGTCACAGGTGAAGACAGGAGGAGAAATCAAAAAGTGGAGATAAGGAAGTTGAAGTTCAATTATTAGAAATGATTTTTGATCAGATGATTGAAAAAGAAAGAGAAGAGGTGGAAGATGGGGTGGATAGCTTTGGTTCAGGAAGTTGGCAGAGTTGAACAGAAGGAACTAGAAATAAAACAGTTGTATCAGAAAGCACACACAGCAGAGGAATCTGAGTGTATACAAGAATGTTATTAATTGAAAGTGATGTTCTAATGAGGAAATGGAGACCATTACATATTGAGGCGGACAAACAGTGGGAAGAAGTTCATCAAGTGGAATTGCCGGAAGGGTATAGAAAGGAGGTGTTGTGAATAGCGCATGAGGTACCAATAGGAAGTCACTTGGGAGTAAAGAAAACTGAAAGAAACATTTTTATTGACCTGGACTGCATGAATGTGTAGTTAAATTTTATTGGTCACGTCACACACATCAGTACTGAGGGAAACCTCAAACAGTGAAAAAACCTTAATATCCATTCTAGCATTTGAGGAACCATTTGCAAGGGTCTGAATCCCTAAAATGAGAAGTGGGAATGAATATCTATTGACCATAATAGATGTGTCTACTAGATTTCCAGAGGCCATCCCATTATGCAAAATTACAGCTGGAAGGATTGTAGAGGAGTTACTTAATTTTTTTAACTAGATATGGACTACCCGAAGAAATACAGTCTGATTCAGGATCAAATTTACATCAGTTATTCAAGAAGGTAATGGACAGCTTGGGAGTAAAGCAATTGAAATCAACTGTATACCATCCACAATCACAGGGTGTGTTAGGGCAGTGGCATCAACTTTTACAGACAATGTTGAAGGCTTATTGTCAGGATTGGGATAAAGGAATTCCATTTGAACTCTTAGAAAATGGGGATACAGCTAACAAGTTCACCAAATTCGATTTGTTTGAGTTGATTTTTGGCCAAGATGTAAGAGGACCACTTAAAATGATGAAGGAGAAATTGGTGAGTCAGTTTTCTGAGACTACATTATTGGATTATGTGTCAAATTTTAGGGAATGGTTGAATAGAGCAGGTGAATAGGCTACAGAATATTTAAGTGTGACACATCATGTGATGACACAGGAAGCGGATAAGAAATCAAATATTTGTTGTTTTGCCAGTGTGGGTGAACCTTTAGAAGCAAGGTTTCTTGGTCCTTATCAAATCGAAAGGAAATTGAGTGAGGTGAATTATTTGATAAGTATGCCAGATAGAAGGAAAACTCACAACGTGTCATGTGAATGTGCCTAAATAATATTTTGATCGGGATGGGAATTATTGAGTTACCTTCCAGAGGAAAACTGAAATTACTTGAAAGTTATTAATAACACTTGTGGGAATAAGTTGGGAAGTACTAAAATTGTTATACATGATGTAGATGTGGGAAATGCTGCTCCAATTAAATAACATCCTTGAAGACATAGCCTTTCCAGGTTGGTACAGGTTCAGGAAGAGAAGCTGATGTTTACTCGATCTGAGATGCAACAGCAGAAAGTCTCGATCAATCACACAAAACAGGTAGAAGTGGAGAAGGAGAACCTGTTACTGGACAATAATGTGACTAAAGAAACTGAGCAAATGTGGACACAGAGACAAGACAAGTCGACCGTTTTGGAACCTGTTACCGAGTTGTTCAAATTGCCTGAATGTAAATTGCAGGACTGTCAAAACAGCTCATTACGCAAAGAGAAATGTTGATAAATCAACATTGTGTGTGATCACAAAAAGGAGTTTGAGGAGAGGAAGTATTGTCCTACTGTGGATCAAAGGAAAAGACAAATGAGAGTGTTTGCCAAAACTGTACCATCATCTGAAATGAGCTGCTGTCATGATGAATCCACAGAGCCTGGGCAGACCTGGATGTCCAGTGAAACAGTGCTGTTCACAGCTGGTGTTTGAGGAAATTACAATGGTTTTCACATCACCATAACTACCACAGTGATTCCTGGAGCCATGGTTGTAATGGATTCTGACAACGAGGAAGACAATCTACTGTAGTGTTTGTCAAACAGTGTATAGAAAACGTTGGTGCCGATCCAGAACAAACAAAGGAGTCGAATTGCTTGGCTGAGGAGGAGTGAGAGCCAATTGACAAGGAAGGAACAGTATTTCCCACACCTGCATCATGTATAACCATTTTTGTACTTCCCAACTTATTTCCACACGTGAGATTAATAACTCTTTCAAGTAATTTCAATTTTCCTCGGGAAGGTAACCCAATAATTCCAGTCCCTATCAAAATATTTTTAGGTATATTCAAGTGACACACTCTTTGAGTTTTCCTTCGCTCTGGCATACTTATCAAATAATTCACCTCCTTCAATTTCCTTTCAATTTGATAAGGAGCACAAGAAAGGAGACAGAGATAACATGTCCTTTCAGAATGGCCCTGACTCTACACTTGTACACTTATACCCTGCTGATCATGCCTCGTTCTCTGAGGACATTACCAAAGTTAACTTATCATTATAACAGAAAAAAGTGACTCAAACTTGGAATCAAAGCAGGATTAAGGATTGAAGGAGAGTCTTGAAGAAAAGCAATTTGTCACAAATGTGATACAAGAAGAAGGAGTGTTTGATGGTGGGAGACAAGATCACAAATGGATTATATTACTACTTTGTTTGCATGTTTTGATTTTGTAAAATGTATTTATATATTGTAGTGTACTAATAGTGTGAAATAGGGTGATCTGAGAAATGAATCACCTTTGATTATTGATGGCTAATGTTTTTCTTAAGAGGAAGGTGTGATGCCACTGTACCTTTAAGAAATATACTTTTTAAAATCATATTGTCTGCAGTTTATAAGCAGTTTTGTTTTTTTTATTGTGACACCGATTGGTCGCTTAGATGCCCTTTTGTTCTGCTTCAATTGTTTAAATGGGGTTTTGCTAATTTTTACTCAGGGCCTCATGTACTTTCTGGGAGTTCACAACCTTTCAAAATGTTGTGGGAAGATTGATTGATGGATCAAACTCGGGTGGACTGTTCACAGAGGAATCCAAAGGTACCTTTTCAGTTGTAGTTGGAAGCTGTGAGGGATCCAGACTGAAAGGTAGTTGTATTTGTGTGCCTCTGTTATTAAAAACTCTGCTGTCAGTGGGTAGCTAGCTAGTAATTAAAGGCAAGTCTTCTTGCAGTGGTTTGCTGGCCAGACACTAGAGATCAGCAGTGGCATTATCTCTACCTCAAAGTCTGTTGGAAGTCATAAGGCTGGGAAGTCACAGTTTTGATTCTCCAACCAAAGAACTGAGTTTCAGCATCACATGAGCATGTTTATTTTCTGTGTTAAACCTGTGGCAGGTGCAGTGTGGTGGGATGTCAGGTAAATTTAAATCTTTACTTACATCTAATTTTAATGTCATTGTTGGGCCTGGTACTGAACTCTCTGGGCCTGCTCACCTCGCCCATCCCGACAGAGTATATCACTCTCACAGGGGTTACACTATCTCCCCACTTCTGGGGGTGTCTGGGCAGCAGGCCAACCCTGCTGAAGTGATGAGGGACAATTGGGGGATCCTGGGGGCTTGTGGTGGTACATGGGCACCTTGGCAATGGCAGCCTGTGCACCATGGCACTGCCCATGAGGAGGTGGGGGTTTTGCACTGCAGGGGTTGGAGTGGCTGGAGATGGGAGCAGCCTGGGATGAGGGGGAGTAATGGCCAAGGGGGTCACAATCGGGACATGGGGGTTTGAGCGGTCAGCACTCCAGGGGCCCCGGGTTGACCAGTGATTGAGGTAGCCAGCAATTGGGAGTCTGACAGAGTGGGGCCCCCGCACATGCACAGAGGCCCCTTGGCCTCAGCCTCCTGGGCCGGACTAGGCCCGCCCCCCAAATTTAATGATATTCATGCTGGCGGCCTCTGCAGTGCACAGGGTATGGGAGATTCTAGTCTGAACTCCCACTGCGAAGAAGAGGGTGAATTACTCCAGTTTTCTCGAGATTTCAACACTTCCGCCCAATGTGTGAGATGTTTCCACTTCATCAAGAGGATACTTGGTGAACTCTGCCACTTGCTTGGTGACCCACAGCCTCAGGATTGGGTGAGGCATTGCCAGTGGCCAAGAAGTGACAATGAACTTTTATGTGAGTTAACATTCAGTAAAAGAGCTGAAAGTTGCAACTGTTGTAAGTTTGAAATTGGCACCAAAAGTGTTACATAAAGGGAATGTTCTTAAGGGAATCTGAGTTGACTCTGTCCTTGGGTTGTCACATTAAACTAGAGTGCTTGGAAAGAGTTTAAATGATTAGACAGATAATAAGCAAGAGGGGAAGAACCAACGCCGATGCGGAGAGAACACCAGAGTTGGGGACCTAAACGTTCCCTTCCTGGTCGGGCTGCTGGTGGTCAGCTCATCCTCAGTTCCCTATGCCCCAATAGATCCATTCCTTACCCTCCCACTGTTACTGATCACTGTGTTCTCTTGGGCACAATGCTGAAACAAAAGCCACCACAGAACAAATATTCCAAACTAAATTTCCAATATTCTGTACCAAATCTAACAAATTACACTTGTAAACTCCTTTCGTGCCTGCCTTGTGGTTCCTTTGCTTGTCCTAGGGTGCCTATGCAGTTCTAACCTAATGGCTGCAGGATGTTTAAAGAAGGCTGCTGCTGAACAGTGGGAGATATAGCAGGTGGCTTTGGAAGATGTCTTGGAGTTGCTCTGGGTCTAAAAGGCCTCGCTTTGGACTTCACCACCTCAATATCGGCAGCAGCTATCTGAGCTGGCAGGTTGACTGGAAGCAATAAGGATATTGGTGGAGTGGCACTGGTGGTCAAAATGTCACTCTTTGTTCAATCATAGCATTCTTACCTCTGAATCAGAAGCTTGTGGGTTCAAACCTCACAACAACGACTAAAACAATCAAACTCGGCTGAGATTTCAATGACAGGCTGAGGGAAGGATGCAGATGCTGTCCTTCATTTGAGAAACTAATCAGAGGCCTTGAGCACCCTCAGAGTCTAAGATAAAAGATTTGTTCGCTCTAATTGAGCATGAGCAGAAGAATAATCTTGGCCAACATTTATCCCACATTCAGCATATCTAAATTCAAACAGACAGGCCAATCATCCGACTAACTGCTAAAAACGGATATTTCCTCTCCAAAAACTGGATTTAAAAGTGACAAAACATCAAAAATATTTCATTTTCTGTCACGCACTTTTGGAGATCCTGAGCTTATGAAAGGTGTTTTTAAATGCATTGTTGATCATTTTCACCTTCTAATGTGTAATAATTGTCATAACATTTTTAATGTTTTGCAGTAGGAAAGGTAAAGGAACTAATAGTGAGCCGAGATTCCCAATAAAGTTTGAAAATTAGGATACTCACTATTAACGTTGTCACCACGGCCCCAACCTTTATCTTCTCCAGAACACCTCGTCATATCATTTTCTGTAGAGATGAAAAGAAACAGCTGTAAATATTGTAAGTCACTAAAATAAAATCGCTCAGTCTCTCCCTTGTTTTTAGTTCTTATGACAGTGATGCCAGCCAACAGTTTAAAACATTAGTTTGAAGAACAAAGAACAAAGAACAACACAGCACGGGAAACAGGCCCTTCGGCTCAACAAGCCCACGCCGCCATTTTAACATTATGAGTGCCTTCCTCTACCCATGACCTTTGTCTACACCTATTGGGGAAGATTGAAGGAAGACTAATTTAGAGACAATTTGTTACACCAATCAGCCTAAGAGCACGTTTTTGGGATGTGGGAGGAAACCGGAGCACCCGGAGGAAAACCACGCAATCACGGGGAGAATGTGCAAACTCCCGCAGACACAGGCCCAAATCCATGTATCTGCACAGCAAACAGTGATAGTCACTGATCTGTCATGTTGCCAGTCAGATGGTCCAGTTTAAGCACACACTAACGACGTGAAGCACTAGGCAACTCTCGAAGCAACATCCAAGAGCAGCCCTCGCACGACCCACCGCGTGTATGCCCCTTGTTGGGCAACAAGGTGGACCGAATCACCTGTGAAGTAAAAGATATGACATCAATGAACATGCAAAACTTAGACATTTACGGAATCCCCAGAAGCACAGAAATAAAGCAGTGAGCTATGAAATATGTTGGAAGGTCCATAGGAATCAATTGATTCCCAGGGACATCCCAAAGCTCTTGACTTTTATTTAGAACAGTCTCCTGTATCCCTCCATCTCTAGTCCGCTCATGTGCCTGTCTAAGTAAGCCTTAAACAACCCCAGCGTGCCTGCCTCCACCACCCTACTTGGCAGTGCATTCCAGGCCCCCACCACCCTCTGAGTGAAAAACCTCCCTCTAACATTCGAGTTATACCTCGCCCCCCCCCCCCTCACCCAAAGCCCATGGCCCCTCCTAATTATTGTATCCAACCTAGGAAAAAGCTTACCACTGTTCACATTATCTATACCCTTCATAATCTTATACACCTCTACTAGATCTCCCCTCATTCTCCGCCTTTCTAAGGAGAACAGCCCCAATTTGCCCAATCTCTCATCATAGCTAAGACCTTCCATACCAGGCAACATCCTGGTAAACCTCCTCTGCACTCTCTCCAGGGTCTCCACATCCTTCCGGTAATAAGGCGACCAGAGCTGGACGCAGTACTCCAAATGCGGGCGAACCAACGTTCTATACAACTGCAACATTAGACGCCAGCTTTCATACTCTATACCCCTCCCTATTAAGGCAAGCATACCATAGGCTTTCTTCGTCACCTTCTCCACTTGTTCTGCCACCTTCAAGGACTTGTGTACTTGCAACCCCAGGTCCCTCTGCATTTCTATACTCTTAATAGGCCTACCATTTATCGTGTAACTCCCCCCTACATTCTTTCTTCTGAAATGCATCACCTCACATTTATCTGGATTAAATTCCATCTGCCATTTCTCTGCCCAGTATACCAGCCTATCTATATCCCTCTGTATTGCCTGACACTGCTCCTCACTATCAGCAAGTCCAGCCATCTTCGCATCATCTGCAAACTTGGGTTAAAACATTCGTCAAAAAATTCACTTCCTGACATATTCAGAACTCGTGGAAGAGCAGAGGGTTAAAACTGCAAGGTTAGCAGCAGAAATGGCAGATGATTATCAATTAATTCATAACTCAAAGTTTGGTTTGCAACATCAGTTTCAGACTGTGAGGGATACAAACTGGGGAAAAGAAATTCCTCGGTGGTAAAGGTAAAGGAGACCATGTGAGAGATAATAAAGACTGTACTCAGGTTTAAAAGGAAATGCAAGAATGTGGAAGAGAAATGAAAAGCCTCGAATGTTTTCACTGTAATAAATTAAGCCATGCAAAGTTGCAGTGTTGATAGTTTAAGCAAAGCACAGGGAAGGCTGACTTGGTAAAAGAGGATAAACCAATGGGGTTTGTTAAAGTGGTGAAGGAACGATCAGTTGAAGCGAAAGAGGTGCAAAAGAATATACATCCTGGTCAGGAGCTGATTAATAAGAAGGTGCCAGATCTCTTTAAAGAGCTGACATGCATGGATAAAGTTTACTGATGATAGAAATGTCAAAATGTTAAGAGAAACGGGAGCAAGTCAATCTTTGATAGTAAGAGATGAGGAGTTATGTAGTTTAGAAGGAATATTGCCCAAAAAGATAGCAATGTGTGGAATTCAGGCTGAGAAGAGTAGTGTTTGATTATATGAGGTGAGGTTGGAAAGTTCAGCGCAGAGTGGTGAAGTTGTAGAAGCTGCAATAGAGAAATGATCTTTTCTAGGAATAAAGTTTATCTTGGGTGACGATAGAGCTGGATCACAGGTGGGAGTGATGCCTACTGTGGTTGAAAAACCAGTGGAAAATCAAACAACTGAGTTGTTAAAGAATGCATATCCTGGGATTTTTCCTGATTGTGTAGAAAGAAGATCACAAAGTCACAGTTTAAGACAGGAGGAGAAATCAAAAAGTGAAGATAAGGAAGTTGAAGTTCAATAATTGGAAATGATTTTTGATCAGATGATTGAAAAAGAACTAGAAGAGGTGGAAGATGGGGTGGATATCTTTGGTTCAGGAAGTGGCAGACTTACAACAGAAGGATCTAGAAATAAAACAGTTGTATCAGAAAGCGTACACAGTACAGAAATCTGAGTGTATGCCAGAATGATGAGGAAATGGAGACCGTTACATAGTCAGGCAGATGAATAGTAGGCAGAAGTTCATCAAGTGGAATTGCCGGAAGGGTATAGAAAGGAGGTGTTGTGAGTAGCACATGGGGTACCAACAGGAAGTCACTTGGGAATAAAAAAAACTGAGTTAACATTTTTATTGGCCTGGATTGCACAAATGTGTAGTTAAATTTAATTGGTCATGTCACACACGTTAGTGCACAGGGAAACCTCAAGTGGTGAAAAAACCTTATTATCCATTCTAGCATTTGAGGAACGATTTTCAAGGCTCTTAATCCCTAAAACGAAAAGTGGGAAGCAATATCCATTGACCATAATGGATGTGTCTACCAGGTTTCCAGAGGCTATTCCATGATGCAATATTACAGCTGGAAGGATTGTAGAGGAGTTACTTAATTTTCTTTACTAGATATGGACTACCCACAGAAATACAGTCTGATTAAGGATCAAATTTACATCAAAGTTATTCAAGGAGGTTGGGACAGCTCGGGAGTAAAGCAATTTAAATCAACTGCATTTGATCCACAATCCAGGGCATGTTAGAGCCGTGGCATTAACTTTTACAGACAATGCTGAGAGCTTATTGTCAAGATTATCTGGAGGATTGAGATAAAGAAATTCCATTTGAACTCTTTGAAATTGGGGATGCAGCTAACGAGTCAATCAAATTCAGTCCATTTGAATTGAAATTTGGCGATGAGGTACGAGGACCACTTAAATTGATTAAGTAGAAATTGGTGAGTCAGCGATCTGAGACTACTTTATTGTATTATGTGTCAACTTTTAGGGAAATGTTGAATACAGCAGGTGAATTGGCTAGACAACATTTAAACGTGACGCATCATATGATGACACAGGAAGCGGATAAGAAATCAAATATTTGCAGTTTTGTCAGTGTGGGTGAACCTTTAAAAGCAAGGTTTTGTGGCCCTTATGAAATTGAGTGAGGTGAATTATTTGATAAGTATGCCAGATAGAAGAAAACCTCAAAGAGTGTGTCATGTGAATGTGCCGAAAAGATATTTTGCTAGGGACGGGAATTACTGAGTTATCTTCCAGAGGAAAATTGAATTTACTTGAAAGAGTTGTTAATATCAAATGTGGGAATAAGTTGGGAAGTGCTAAAACGTTATACATGATGTAGATGGGGGAAATGCTGCTCCAATTAAATAACATCCTTGCAGACATAGCCTTTTCAAGTTGGCACAGGTTCAGAAAGAGAAGATGATGTTTACTTGATCTGAGAAGTAGCAGCCGAAAGTCTCGATCAATCACTGGTAGAAGTGGAGAAGGAGAACCTGTTACTGGACAATAATGTGATTAAAGAAACTGAGCAAATATGGAAACAGATACAAGACAAATCGACCGTTTTGGAACCTGTTACGGAGTTGTTCAAATTGCCTGAATGTAAATTGCAGGACTGTCAAAACAGCTCATTACGCAAAGAGAAATGTTGATAAATCAACAGTTGTGTGTGATCACAAAAAGGAGTTTGAGGAGAGGAAGTACTGTCCTACTGTGGATCAAAGGAAAAGACAAATGAGAGTGTTTGCCTAAACTGTACCATTATCTGAAATGAGCTGCTGTCATGATGAATCCAGAGTCTGGGCAGACCTGGATGTCCAGTGAAACAGTGCTGTTCACAGCTGGTGTTTGAGGAAATTACAATGGTTTTCACTTCACCATAACTACCACAGTGATTCCTGGAGCCATGGTTGTAATGGATTCTGACATCCCTGTGAAAGGCTCATGGCATGGGGGACAGGCTAGTGGACCCGGAGACTTCTGTCCTGGGCCTGCTAATACCACTTAAAACAGATGCAGATGAAGAGCTGCAGATATAATGCAGCTCTATGTGTATTTCTGGTGCGAGCTGATGGCGACAGAAAATGCTCTTGGGGCTGGACCACATTAACCTGGCGCTACCAAAATCTCCTGGCTTGCTGCATTAAAAAATCAGCGCAGTGGGATAGAGAATCGCCGCCAAATGTTTAACCGAGCCAAACTCAAAGGCCAGGCTGATTTCATAAAATGCCTTGGAGTATCTGACGTGGATTATAACAGAAGAATCTGGGGGTGATTCTCCCACCTCGCCCCATTAATTCTCTAGCTCAGCGGGGTGGGAGAATCTTGTGGCGGGACATGCGTGGGATTCATGCAGGCGTTCCCACCACACAACATCTGCCAATGCCGGATTTCCAGTGCCATCAGATCCATGCTGGAAACCGGCAGAATGTCAGGTGAATTTAAATTTTTATTTACATCTAATTTTAATGTAATTGGTGGGCCTGGAACTGAATTCTCTGGGCCTGCTTCTTCTCCCACCCTGACAAAGTATATCACTCTCACAGGGGTTACACTAGCTCCCCACTTTCAGGGGGCGAGCTGCAGGTTGTGCCCGCTGGACATGGACACCTTGGCAGTGGCAGCCAGTGTACCCTGGCACTGCCCGTGAAGGAGTGGAGGACTTTACACTGCAGGGGTTGGAGTGGCTTGAAATCGGGGCAGCCTGAGATAGGGTGGGGGAGGAATGAACAAGTGACATAGGGGATTGGGTGGTAAGCACTCCAGGGGCCCCGGGCTGACCAGTGAATGGGCTAGCCAGCAATTGGGACGATGACCGGGTGGGGCCCCTGCACATGTACAGAGTCCCATAGGCCTCAGCCTCCTGGGCGGGACTAGGCAGAATGTCAGCAACAAGGGTATTGGTGGAGTGGCACTGGTGGTCAAAATGTCACTCTTTGTTCAATCATAGCATTCTTACCTCTGAATCAGAAGCTTGTGGGTTCAAACCTCACAACAACGACTAAAACAATCAAACTCGGCTGAGATTTCAATGACAGGCTGAGGGAAGGATGCAGATGCTGTCCTTCATTTGAGAAACTAATCAGAGGTCTTGAGCACCCTCAGAGTTTAAGATAAAAGATTTGTTCGCTCCAATTGAGCATGAGCAGAAGAATGATCTTGGCCAACATTTATCCCACATTCAACATCTCTAATTTAAAACAGACAGGCCAATCATCAACTAACTGCTAAAAACGGATATTTCCACTCCAAAAACTGGATTTAAAAGTGACTAACCATCAAAAATATTTCATCTCCTGTCATGCACTTTTGGAAATCCGGAGGTTATGAAAGGTATTTTTGAAATGCATTCCTGATCATTTTCACCTTCTAATGTGCAATAATTATCACATCTTTTTTAATGTTTTTTTGCAGTAGGAAAGGAACTAAAAGTAAGCAGAGATTCCCGATAAAGTATGAAAACTGGATACTGACCAGCAATCACTTTACAAAGCTCATTGAATTCGTTTCCTGTAGAGATAAAAAAAACAGCTGTAGATATTGGAAGTCAGAAAAATAAAATCGCTAATCCTCTCCCTTGTTTTTAGTTCTTATGACAGCAATGCTAACCAAAAGTTTAAAACATTAGTTGAAAACTTAGTTTAAAAATTCACTACCTGACATAATCAAAACTCATGTGGAAGAGCAGAGGGTTAAAACTGCAAGGTTAGCAGCAGAAATGGCAGATGATTATCAATTAATTCATAAATCAAAGTTTGGTTTGTAACATCAATTTCAGCCTGTAAGGGATACAAACTGGAGAAAATAAAACCCCAGGTTGTAAAGGTAAAGGAGAACACGTGGGTGATAATAAAGACTGTATTCATGGTTAAAAGGAAATGCAGGAATGTGCAAGAGTATGATGAAAAGCCTCAAATGTTTTCACTGTAATAAATTAGGCCGTGCAAAGTTGTAGTTTTGGTGGTTTAGAAAAGCACGGGGAAGACTGATGTGGTAAAAGAGGATAAGCCAATGGGGTTTGTTAAAGTGGTAAAGGACAGACCAGTTGAAGCGAAAGAGGTGGAAAAGAATGTACAGCTTTGTCAGGGGTTGATTGATAAGAAGGTTCCAAATCACTTCAAAGAATTTACATGCTTGGATAAAGTTTACTCATGTGTACTGGGGGTAGGTAGAGAAGTCAAAATTTTAAGAGAAACTGGAGCAAGACAACCGTTGATAGCAAGAGATGAGGAGTTATGTAGTTTGGAAGGAATATTGCCAAAACAGATGGCAATGTGTGGAATTCTGGCTGAGAAGAGTCGTGTTTGATTATATACGGTGAGGTTGGAGACTCCAATGCAGAATGGTGAAGTGGTAGAAGGAGTAACAGGGAAATTACCTTGTCCAGGAATATAGTTTATCTTGGGTGACGATAGAGCTGGATCACAGGTGGGAGTGATGCCTACTGTGGTTGAAAAACCAGTGGAAAATCAAACAACTGAGTTGTTGAAGAATGTATATCCTGGGATTTTTCCTGATTGTGAATTAACAAGATTGCAAAGTCACAGGTGAAGACAGGAGGAGAAATCAAAAAGTGGAGATAAGGAAGTTGAAGTTCAATTATTAGAAATGATTTTTGATCAGATGATTGAAAAAGAAAGAGAAGAGGTGGAAGATGGGGTGGATAGCTTTGGTTCAGGAAGTTGGCAGAGTTACAACAGAAGAATCTAGAAATAAAACAGTTGTATCAGAAAGCACACACAGCAGAGGAATCTGAGTGTATACAAGAATGTTATTAATTGAAAGTGATGTTCTAATGAGGAAATAGAGACCATTACATATTGAGGTGGACAAACAGTGGGAAGAAGTTCATCAAGTGGAATTGCCAGAAGGGTATAGAAAGGAAATGTTGTGAATAGCGCATGAGGTACCAATAGGAAGTCACTTGGGAGTAAAGAAAACTGAAAGAAACATTTTTATTGGCCTGGGCTGCATGAATGTGTAGTTAAATTTTATTGGTCATGTCACACACATCAGTACTGAGGGAAACCTCAAACAGTGAAAAAACCTTAATATCCATTCTAGCATTTGAGGAACCATTTGCAAGGGTCTGAATCCCTAAAATGAGAAGTGAGAATGAATATCTATTGACCATAATAGATGTGTCTACTAGATTTCCAGAGGCCAAACCATTATGCAAAATTACATCTGGAAGGATTGTAGAGGAGTCACTTAATTTTTTTAACTAGATATGGACTACCCAAAGAAATACAGTCTGATTCAGGATCAAATTTACATCAGTTATTCAAGAAGGTAATGGACAGCTTGGGAGTAAAGCAATTGAAATCAACTGCATACCACCCACAATCACAGGGTGTGTTAGAGCGGTGGCATTAACTTGTACAGACAATGTTGAGGGCTTATTGTCAGGATTGGGATAAAGGAATTCCATCTGAACTCTTTGAAAATGGGGATGAAGCTAACAAGTTCACCAAACTCGATTCATTTGAGTTGATTTTTCAGCCAAGATGTAAGAGGACCAATGATGAAGGAGAAATTGGTGAGTCAGTTTTCTGATACTACATTATTGGATTATGTGTCAAATTTTAGGGAAAGGTTGAATAGAGCAGGTTAATTGGCTAGAGAACATTTAAATGTGACACATCATGTGATGACACAGGAAGCTGATAAGAAATCAAATATTTGTTGTTTTGCCAGTGTGGGTGAACCTTTAGAAGCAAGGTTTCTTGGTCCTTATCAAATCGAAAGGAAACTGAGTGAGGTGAATTATTTGATAAGTATGCCAGATCGATGGAAAACTCACAGTGTGTCATGTGAATATGCCTAAATAATATTTTGATCGGGATGGGAATTATTGAGTTACCTTCCAGAGGAAAACTGAAATTACTTGAAAGTTATTAGTAACACTTGTGGGAATAAGTTGGGAAGTACTAAAATTATTATACATGATGTAGATGTGGGAAATGCTGCTCCAATTAAGTAACATCCTTGAAGACATAGCCTTTCCAGGTTGGTACAGGTTCAGGAAGAGAAGCTGATGTTTACTCGATCTGAGATGCAGCAGCCGAAAATCTCAATCAGTCACACAAACTGGTCGAAGTGGAGAAGGAGAACCTGTTACTGGACAATAATGTGACTAAAGAAACTGAGCAAATGTGGACACAGAGACAAGACAAATCGATCGTTTTGGAACCTGTTACCGAGTTGTTCAAATTGCCTGAATGTAAATTGCAGGACTGTCAAAACAGATCATTACGCAAAGAGAAATGTTGATAAATCAACAGTTGTGTGTGATCACAAAAAGGAGTTTGAGGAGAGTGTACAGAAAATGTTGGTGCTGATCCAGAACAAACAAAGGAGTCGAATTGCTTGGCTGAGGAGGAGTTAGAGCCAATTGACAAGGAAGGAACAGTATTTCCCACACCTGCATCATGTATAACCATTTTAGTACTTCCCAACTTATTTCCACACGTGAGATTAATAACTCTTTCAAGTAATTTCAATTTCCCTCGGGAAGGTAACCCAATAATTCCTGTCCCTATCAAAATATTTTTAGGTATATTCACATGACACATTCTTTGAGTTTTCCTTCGCTCTGGCATACTTATCAAATAATTCACCTCCTTCAATTTCCTTTCAATTTGATAAGGAGCACAAGAAAGGAGACAGAGATAACATTCATTTCAGAATGGCCCTGACTCTACACTTGTACACTTATACCCTGCTGATCATGCCTAGTTCTCTGAGGACATTACCAAAGTTAATTTATCATTATAACAGAAAAAAGTGACTCAAACTTGGAATCAAAGCAGGATTAAGGATTGAAGGAGAGAATTGGAGAAAAGCAATTTGTCACAAATGTGATACAAGAAGAAGGAGTGTTTGATGGTGGGAGACAAGATCACAAATGGATTATATTACTACTTTGTTTGCATGTTTTGATTTTGTAAAATGTATTTATACATTGTAGTGTACTAATAGTGTGAAATAGTGTGAACTGAGAAATGAAGCCACCTTTGATTATTGATGGCTAATGTTTTTCTTAAGAGGAAGGTGTGATGCCACTGTACCTTTAAGAAATATTCTTTTTAAAATCATATTCTCTGCAGTTTATAAGCAGTTTTGTTTTTTTTATTCTGACACCGATTGGTCGCTTAGATGTCCTTTTGTTCTGCTTCAATTGTTTAAATGGGGTTTTGCTAATTTTTACTCAGGGCCTCATGTACTTTCTGGGAGTTCACAACCTTTCAAAATGTTGTGGGAAGATTGATTGATGGATCAAACTCGGGTGGACTGTTCACAGAGGAATCCAAAGGTACCTTTTCAGTTGTAGTTGGAAGCTGTGAGGGATCCAGACTGAAAGTTAGTTGTATTTGTGTGCCTCTGTTATTAAAAACTCTGCTGTCAGTGGGTAGCTAGCTAGTAATTAAAGGCAAGTCTTCTTGCAGTGGTTTGCTGGCCAGACACTAGAGATCAGCAGTGGCATTATCTCTACCTCAAAGTCTGTTGGAAGTCATAAGGCTGGGAAGGCAAACTTTCGATTCTCCAACCAAAGAACTGAGTTTCAGCATCACATGAGCATGTTTATTTTCTGTGTTAAACCTGTGGCAGGTGCAGTGTGGTGGGATGTCAGGTAAATTTAACTCTTTACTTACATCTAATTTTAATGTCATTGTTGGGCCTGGTACTGAACTCTCTGGGCCTGCTCGCCTCGCCCATCCCGACAGAGTATATCACTCTCACTGGGGTTACACTATCTCCCCACTTCTGGGGGTGTCTGGGCAGCAGGCCAACCCTGCTGAAGTGATGAGGGGCAATTGGGGGATCCTGGGGGCTTGTGGTGGTACATGGGCACCTTGGCAATGGCAGCCTGTGCACCATGGCACTGCCCATGAGGAGGTGGGGGTTTTGCACTGCAGGGGTTGGAGTGGCTGGAGATGGGGGCAGCCTGGGATGGGGGAGTAATGGTCAAGGGGGTCAGAATCAGGACATGGGGGTTTGAGCGGTCAGCACTCCAGGGGCCCCGGGTTGACCAGTGATTGAGGTAGCCAGCAATTGGGAGTCTGACAGAGTGGGGCCACTGCACATGCACAGAGGTCCCTTGGCCTCAGCCTCCTGGGCCGGACTAGGCCCGCCCCCCAAATTTAATGATATTCGTGCTGGCGGCCTCTGCAGTGCACAGGGTATGGGAGATTCTAGTCTGAACTCCCACTGCGAAGAAGAGGGTGAATTACTCCAGTTTTCTCGAGATTTCAACACTTCCGCCCAATGTGTGAGATGTTTCCACTTCATCAAGAGGATACTTGGTGAACTCTGCCACTTGCTTGGTGACCCACAGCCTCAGGATTGGGTGAGGCATTGCCAGTGGCCAAGAAGTGACAATGAACTTTTATGTGAGTTAACATTCAGTAAAAGAGCTGAAAGTTGCAACTGTTGTAAGTTTGAAATTGGCACCAAAAGTGTTACATAAAGGGAATGTTCTTAAGGGAATCTGAGTTGACTCTGTCCTTGGGTTGTCACATTAAACTAGAGTGCTTGGAAAGAGTTTAAATGATTAGACAGATAATAAGCAAGAGGGGAGGAACCAACGCCGATGCGGAGACAACACCAGAGTTGGGGACCTAAACGTTCCCTTCCTGGCCGGGCTGCTGGTGGTCAGCTCATCCTCAGCTCCCTATGTCCCAATAGATCCATTCCTTACCCTCCCACTGTTACTGATCACTGTGTTCTCTTGGGCACAATGCTGAAACAAAAGCCACCACAGAACAAATATTCCAAACTAAATTTCCAATATTCTGTACCAAATCTAACAAATTACACTTGTAAACTCCTTTCGTGCCTGCCTTGTGGTTCCTTTGCTTGTCCTAGGGTGCCTATGCAGTTCTAACCTAATGGCTGCAGGATGTTTAAAGAAGGCTGCTGCTGAACAGTGGGAGATATAGCAGGTGGCTTTGGAAGATGTCTTGGAGTTGCTCTGGGTCTAAAAGGCCTCGCTTTGGACTTCACCACCTCAATATTGGCAGCAGCTATCTGAGCTGGCAGGTTGACTGGAAGCAATAAGGGTATTGGTGGAGTGGCACTGGTGGTCAAAATGTCACTCTTTGTTCAATCATAGCATTCTTACCTCTGAATCAGAAGCTTGTGGGTTCAAACCTCACAACAACGACTAAAACAATCAAACTCGGCTGAGATTTCAATGGCAGGCTGAGGGAAGGATGCAGATGCTGTCCTTCATTTGAGAAACTAATCAGAGGTCTTGAGCACCCTCAGAGGTTAAGATAAAAGATTTGTTCACTCTAATTGAGCATGAGCAGAAGAATGATCTTGGCCAACATTTATCCCACATTCAACATGTCTAAATTGAAACAGACAAGCCCATCATCCGACTAACTGCTAAAAACTGATATTTCCTCTCCAAAAACTGGATTTAAAAGTGACTAAACATCAAAAATACTTCATTTTCTGTCATGTACTTTTGGAGATCTGGAATTATGAAAGGTATTTTTAAAATGCATTCCTGATCATTTTCACCTTCTAATGCGCAATAATTATCACATCTTTTTAAATTTTTTTTGCAGTAGGAAAGGAACTAAAAGTAAGCAGAGATTCCCAATAAAGTATGAAAACTGGATACTGACCAGCAATCACTTTACAAAATTGTTTGCATGCTTGACCTGTGGAGATAAAAAGAAACAGCTGTAAATATTAGAATTCAGAAAAATAAATTCACTAATCCTCTCCCATGTTTTTAGTTCTTATGACAGCGATGCTAACCAAAAGTTTAAAACATTAGTTTAAAACTTAGTTTAAAAATTCACTTCCTGACATAATCAGAACTCATGTGGAGGAGCAGAGGATTAAAACTGCAAGGTTAGCAGCTGAAATGGCAGATGATTGTCAAATAATTCATAAATCAAAGTTTGGTCTCCAACACCAGTTTCAGCCTGTGAGGGGCACAAACTGGGGAAAATAAATCTTCAGGTTGTAAAGCTAAAGGAGACCTTGTGGGAGATAATAAAGTCTGTACACAGGTTTAAAAGGAAATGCAAGAATGTGGAAGAGAAATGAAAAGCCTCAAATGTTTTCACTGTAATAAATTAGGCCATGCAAAGTTGTAGTGTTGATAGTTTAAGAAAAGTATTGGGAAGACTGACGTGGTTAAAGAGGATAAACAAGTAGGTATTGTTAAAGTGGTAAATGAAGGACATGTTGAAACGAAAGAGGTGCAAAAGAATGTACAGCTTGGTGAGGGGTTGATTGATAAGAGGGTGCCAGATCTCTTTAAAGAATTTAAATGCATGGATAAAGTTTACTCATATGTACTGGGATAGATAGAGAAGTCAAAATTTTAAGAGAAACTGGAGCAAGTCAATCTTTGATCGCAAGAGACGAGGAGTTATGTAGTTTGGAAGGAATATTGCCAAAAAAGATGGCAATGTGTGGAATTCTGGCTGAGAAAAGTCGTGTTTGATTATATAAGGTGATGTTGGAGAGTCCAGTGCAGAACGGTGAAGTTGTAGAAGGAGCAATAGAGAAATTATCTTGTCCAGGAATATAGTTTATCTTGGGTGGTGATAGAGCTGGATCACAGGTGGGAGTGATGCCTACTGTGGTTGAAAAGCCAGTGGAAAATCAAACAACTGAGTTGTTGAAGAATGCATATCCTGGGATTTTTTCTGATTGTGAATTAACAAGATTGCAAAGTCACAGGTTAAGACAGGAGGAGAAATCAAAGAGTGAAGATAAGGAAGTTGAAGTTTAATTATTGGAAATGATTTTTGATCAGGTTCAGTCGCTAGGTATACATGAGGAGGTAGTAAATTGGATTAGACACTGGCTCAATGGAAGATGCCAGAGAGTGGTTGTGGAGTTTTGCTTCAAATTCAGTCCATTTGAATGGATTTTTGGCCATGAAGTAAGAGGACCACTTAAATTGATTAAGGAGAAATTGGTGAGTCAGCGATCTGAGACTACATTATTGGGTTTTGTGTCAAATTTTAGGGAAAAGTTGAATAGAGCAGATTAATTAGCTAGGCAACATTTAAACACAACACATCATGTGATGAAACAGGGAGCGGATAAGAAATCAAATAATTGTAATTTTGTCAATGTGGGTGAACCTTTAAAAGCAAGGTTTTGTGGTCCTTATCAAATTGAAAGGAAATTGAGTGAGATGAATTATTTGTTAAGTGCCAGATCGAAGGAAAACTCACAGAGTGTGTCATGTGAATGTGCCTAAAAATATTTTGATAGGGACAGGAATTATTGAGTTACCTTCCAGAGGAAAACCAAATTTACTTAAAAGAGATATTAATAACACATGTGGGAATAAGTTGGGAAGTACCAAAATGGTTATACATGATGTAGATGTGGGAAATGCTGTTCCAATTAAGTAACATCCTTGAAGACATAGCCTTTTCAAGTTGGCACAGGTTCAGAAAGAGAAGCTGATGTTTACTCGAACTGAGATGTAGCAGCTGAAAGACTCGATCAATCATTGGTAGAAGTGGGGAACCCGTTACTGGACAATAATGTGACTAAAGAAATTGATCAGATGCGGAGACAGATACAAGACAAGTTGACTGTTTTGGAACCTGTTACCAAGTTGTTCAAATTGCCTGAATGTAAATTGCAGGACTGTCAAAACAGCTCATTACGCAAAGAGAAATGTTGATAAATCAACAGTTGTGTGTGATCACAAAAAGGAGTTTGAGGAGAGGGAGTACTGTCCTACTGTGGATCAAAGGAAAAGACAAATGAGAGGGTTTGCCTAAACTGTACCATCATCTGAAATAAGCTGCTGTCATGATGAATCCAGAGTCTGGACCGACCTGGATGTCCAGTGAAACAGTGCTGTTCACAGCTGGTGTTCGAGTAAATTACAATGGTTTTCACTTTACCATAACTACCACAGTGATTCCTGGAACCATGGTTGTTATGGATTCTGACATCAAGGAAAACAATCTAATGTGTGTGTTTGCCAAACTGTGTACAGAAACTGATAGTGCCGATCCAGAACAAACAAGGAGTGGAATTGCTTGGCAGAGGAGGGGCTAAGCCCAATTACCAAGAAAGGAGACAGAGATTAAAATGTTCTTTCTGAATGGCCCTGACTATACATGTGCACAGTTATAACCTGCTGATCCTGCCTAGTTCTCTGAAGATATTATCAAAGTTAATTTATCATTGTCAGAGACAAAAGTGAGCTCAAATTTGGAATCAAAGCAGGATTAAGACCTGAGGGAGAGTCTTGGAGAAAAGCAGTTTGTTACGAATGTGATAAAACAAGGAGTGTTTGATGGTGGAGGACAAGAACTCAAATGGATTATATTACTGTTATATTTGCATGTTTTCATTTTGTAAAATGTATGCATAAATGTAGTGTACTAATAGCGTGAAACTGAAAGGGTTTGAAAATGATTATTGGGTAACTATAGGCCAGTTAGCTTAACTTCTCTACTAGGAAAATTGCTGGAATCTATCATGAAGAAAGAAATAGCGAGTCATCGGATGTAAATTGTCCCATTGGGAAGATGCAGCATGGGTTCGCGAAGGGAACTAATGTTGACTAATGTTTACTAACCTGGTGGAATTCTTTGAGATCATTACATGTGCAGTGGACAATGGAGAACTTGTGGCTGTGGTGTATCTGGATTTCCAGAAGGCATTTGACAAGGTGCCACAACAAAGATTGTTGCATAAGATAAAGGTGCATAGTG
This sequence comes from Carcharhinus amblyrhynchos, assembly GCF_965287045.1. Classification (NCBI taxonomy): domain Eukaryota; kingdom Metazoa; phylum Chordata; class Chondrichthyes; order Carcharhiniformes; family Carcharhinidae; genus Carcharhinus; species Carcharhinus amblyrhynchos. The sequence continues at coordinate 50,681,054 of NC_137327.1, forward strand.
TTACGGATAACATATTAGCACTGAGAGGATTGATTAACTAACAGAAAGCAAAGAGTGGGGGTAAATGGGTGTTTTTCTGGTTGGCGATCAGTGACTAGTGGTGTGCTTCAGTGGTATGCTATATAATTTACAATTTATACAGATGATTTGGAATTGGGGACCATGTGTCGTGTGTGTGAAAATTTGCAGATGATTCTGAGGTGAGTGGCAGAGCAAAGTATGCAGAGAATGCTGAAAGTCTGCAAAGGGATATAAATTTTCTAAGTGAGTGGGCGATGGTCTCGCAAATGGAGTACAATGTTGGTTAATGTGAAGTTATCCATTTTGGTAGGAATAACAGTAAAATGGATTATTATTTAAATAGTAAAAAATTGCAGCATGCTGCTGAGTAGAGGGACCTGGGTGTCCTTGTGCAGGAATCTCCAGGAGTTGGTTTGCAGGTGTAGCAGGTAATTAAGAAGGCAAATGGAATTTTGTCCTTTATTTCTAGAGCGATGGAGTTTAAAAACAGCGAGGTTATGTTGCAGCTGTATAAGGTACTGGTGAGGCCACACCTGGAGTACTGTGTACAGTTTTGGTCTCCTTATATGAGAGAGGATATACTGGCACTGGAGGGGGTACAGAGGAGATTCACTAGGATGATTCTGGAGTTGAGAGGGTTGGCTTATGAGGACAGACTGAGTAGACTGGGGCTATACTCACTGGAATTCAGAAGAATGAAGGGAGATCTTATAGAAACATGTAAGATTATGAAGGGAATAGAGAAGATAGAAGCAGGGAAGTTGTTTCCACTGGCGAGTGAAGCTAAAACTAGGAAACATAGCCTCAAAATAAGGGGAAGCAGATTTAGGACTGAGTTGAGGAGGAACTTCTTCACACAAATGATTGTGGATCTGTGGAATTCCCTGCCCAGTGAAGCAGTTGAGGCTACCTCATTGAATGTTTTTAAGGCAAGGAAAGATAAATTTTTGACCAGTAAAGGAATTAAGGGTTATGATGAGCGGGCAGGTAAGTGGTTTATAAAATGTTGAGAGGAATAGATAGGGTGGATTCTCAGAGGCTATTTCCCCGGGTTGAAATGGTCGCTACGAGAGGACACAGATTTAAGGTGCGGGGAGGAAAGTACAGAAGTGATGTTAGGGGTAAGTTTTTCACTCAGAGGGTGGTGAGTGAATGGAATCGGCTGCCGTCAGTGGTGGTGGAGGCGAACTCGCTGGGGTCTTTTAAAAGACTTCTGGATGAGTATATGGGGTTTTATGGGATTGGGGGTTATAGATAGGTGTTGATGTGATCGGCGCAACTCGTGGGCCGAAGGGCCTGTTTGTGCTGTAGTGTTCTATGTTCTATGGAACTGAGTCCACGAAAAGATCAGCCATAATATTATTGAATGGCGGAGCAGGCTCGAGGGGCCAGATGGCCTACTCCTGCTCCCAGTTCCTATGTTCTTATGATTATTGTTGGTTCATTTTTTTCTTAAGGGGGTGGTGTGATGCTACTGTACCTTTAAGAAATGTATTTTTTAAAATCATATTCTCTGCAGTTTAGAAGCAGCTTAGTTTTTTTTATTGTGGCACCAACTGCCTGCTTAGATGTCCTTTTATTGCTGCTTAAATTGTTTAAATGGGGTTTTGTTTATTTTTACTCTGGGCCTGATGCACTTTCTGGGAGTTTACAATCTTTAAAATGTTGTGGGAAGATTGATTGAAGGATAAAAAGCCAGGTGGATCCTTCACAGTGGAATCCAAGGATTCCTTTTCAGTTTTAGCTGAAAGCTATGTGGAATCCAGACTGGAAGGCAGTTGTATTTCTGTGCCTCTGTCCCTGTTATTAGAAATTCTGCTATATTGGTAGAAGGTTTTCTTGCATCTCTGTCTGGAGTGAAAATTCTGCTGTTGGTGGTTTGCTAGCTAGTAATTAGAGGCAAGTTTTCTGTCTCTTGCAGTGGTTTGCTGGCCAGACACTAGAGACCAGCAGTGGCATTAAGGTCTGTTGGAAGTTACAAGGCTGGGAATCATAGTTTCAATTCTCCAACCAAAGTATTAAGTTTCAGCGTTGCATGTGCATTTTTATTTTCTGTGTTAAACCTGTGGCAGATGCATGTTTATATGGAGGTTTTGTTATATTGGAACAGTGCATTTAGATATTAAGATATGTACAAAATCATGTTTTTTTATTCCTATGTGTGTAGTTGGTAAAAATTGTTGTTAACTTTCTTTCTCTGTGTTAACTATATTCTGAAATAAACTTTGCTTGAGAAAAGCTCCCTTGTGGGTCATTTGAATCATACCTGCAGTGAAATATCATGTGAGTGATTCTCCCAAAAAAATTCTAAGTGTTGAATTCATGTGAAAACTAGAGTAAATCAATGGGAGTTTAGAGAAGAATCTCCCACACTCTGTGCAATGCAGAGTGCCTCAGCATGAATCATGTGAAAAATCAGTGGGCAAGACCTATTCCTACTGGAGAGACCAGCAGCATAGCACTGAATGGGCCACTGCACATGCGCTGATCTGTCAGTAGAGATCAGCGCATTCGCAGTGGCCCCTATCTGCCAGCCACCTGTTCACTGGCCACCTGTTCAGTGGCCCCCGCATTGCTGACCCCTTGCTTGGTGAACCACAGTCTTAGGGTTGGTTGAGGCATTGCCAGTAGCTGAGAAATGAATGAACCTTTATGTGTCTGGCCTTTAAGGTTGAGTATGCAATGTTTATAACACCTCCCAATTTGTTATCTAGTGCTGCATAAGAGAGATCACTGAGATTTTACATTCCAAGGGACTTTCATTCTTTTTCACCACAGGGGGAGCGAAATGAGACTTTATGAGGTTTGTAGGCTTTCCATGGTTTTGGAGCCATGCGTTACAAGCATGTTGCTTGATGGGCACTGTATGTAAAATCTAAGATGTATAGCAACCATACCCTCAATATCCATCTGATATGTGACCATACTCAGTGAATCATGCAAGCCAAGCTGTCATGATGCCTCCATTCTGCACCAATCCACTGTGCTATCAGCACTTGAGCCACTTTGATCACTTAATGAGTGGATACTGCATGACTAAGAATTTGCACTCACCAGCTGGCTCATGAGTCCAGTATGAAAACCACACACACATGGACAGCATGCTTATAACAAATGTTGCTGGAAAGCTTAAACAACACTGCTGCTGCCCGGAGAGCTCAGGATGAGCCCTGCAATCCTCACCAGAGTGCTTTTGATTATTTGTTGTGGCCTGCTGCATCCTCTACAACTTCACCATCATGAAACCTTGTCACCAGGTATGCAGTGAGCAGCCGAGAAGATAGAGGAGGAACAGCATGTAGACGGAAAAAGAATGAATACAACAATGATTTTAACAACAATTATGGCAATATTGGCTTTAATGAGCAATCATAACTGAGAGTTCAGCATGCTGGGATTTTCAGTTAACTTATAATTAAAAACAGTTCAGAAAAGGTAAAAAACAGATGCATTTGTAAGGTTGCTGCAAGCTGTGCTCTGGCCTGTGATCTGTGACCTGATACTTCCTGTGTTTATCGCATATGGGAGAATGTTTGGATAAAACCAGACTCAGTGGGGCCAAGATTTCCTGGCAGACCCATATATGGGTTAAGGAAATGTGACTACATGACATTTGAACTAAGAGTTATGGAGCTGTTTGTGAGTAATTCTATTGGCCTGGTCTAGCAATGTGATTGGTTTCCAGTTATACAATTGTTCATTTCAGAGTTAAGTTCAGTTATGAGTTAACTCACTTCTGCAAAATTAGTCATTTACCTTCCTATTCAGAACATGTTCTTCAGCAGCAGAAGTCCCTTCTTCAAAAGAATGCACCTCCCCTTTAAGAGGCTGGTTTTAACTGGTACAAGTGAGAATTAAGTGGAAATAGCCTCAGACAACTTTTGGTTCCCTGTTAAAATGTACAGTCACTCAACAGCATGTTTAATGTTGGGTTGCATGCAATTGTCATGTAAATGAGCAGACAGCATGAAGTTTACATGTTGCTTGCATTGGAAATAATGGGCACCAGTTAACTGCACAGTGTGAGCCACATGTCCATTTTAAGAGACAAACAAATTTCCTGACCCACTTCATGTCCATCTCATGAATTATCTCCCAGCTGGGCCAGTGGGAGAAGAGACCCTGAGGGAGTGACCAAACTAAATAGACATTCACAAGTCTTGTTTTTGAAGACTTTTATAAGACAATGAACCAGACATCAGAAATAGAATATGAAAAATAAAACTCACAATTCGAATTATCCTCCTCGCAATTTGGTTTTCCTATGGATATGAAAAAGAAAATATCACATAAATTGAGGAGACATTGGAATCAAAATGAGTTGCCAATGAATTTCCACTATTAGGGGTGCTGTTTGTTAACCTTCCATAAATAAATCAAAAAAAATTCAAAGGTGTTTACAAGTTACAGTTGACACCAAGCTGGATGTAATGGCCAAAGATCATAAACGATCTGGAAAATTCCAAATCAATCTGAATAGAAAGGCAGAAAGGTATCAAATTGCATGTGGCTTAAGCAATAATCAGGAGATAATTGCTCCCAATGTCCTGTCTTTTAATTTAGTTCTTAACTCCTGATTCTTCCTCAGCAGGGTCAGGCATTGGGGGGTGCCCCCTGGAAGTTGCCACCTCGGTAGTGTCAGCCTGGGCCCCCTGGCACTGCCCAAGGGGCAAAGTACCAATGCCCGGGGGCACTTTAGCACTGCCCATTGGGCAAGGGACATTGCCAAGGGAGCAGGTCTTAATGGGGGGTGGGCATGATGATCTCTGGGGACAATTAGTGGGGGTGGAGGCTCCCGCTACCATTCTGCAGTAGGGATTGGTAGGAAATGGAAGGAGGCCAGCTATGGGGGCTGGCCATCGGGGTGGGGCGGGGGGGGAGCGGTCAGGTACTACAGGGTGTGGGGGGGTGGAAATCAGTGGGGCGCAGGAGGTCAGGGCTGCGGGGGGAGGGGATGGTCAGGAGATTGAGATAGGCCACAAAAGGTTTGGGGCAGTGTTTTCCTGGGCATGTTCGGGAGGCCAACAGTTGGGCCATGGGGAGGGCGAGTGATACGGGGTTGCACGTTGCTGGCCAGCAATTGGGAGGCCAGCAGACAGGGGCCACAGCGCATGCTCCAATCTTGGCACTGACAGATTGGTGCATGTGCAGTGGCCCATCTGGTGCTTTACTTTCTACCTCTCCAGGGGGAATAGGCCCTGCCCACTGATTTTTGGACTGATTCACACTATGGCATTCTGCAATGCACAGAGTGTGGGAGATTCATTTTGAAATTCCCGCTGAATAAACCAATGTGAAGTACTCGACGTTTCATGTGAATACAACACATAGAATATTTTTGGGAGAATCCCGGCCCATTGTGTTTAACAATTCTGTTCATTCGGATGGGATTGTGCTATAATTCAATCCCAGAGATGATGTGGTTTCTCAATGAATACTGTGTAAAGAGCTAAGCTGCTAAAATTACAATGCAATGAGTCTGAGAAATTATTAAATTTTATTAGAACATTCCTTGCTTCTGGTAAAATTTCTATGCTGTAAATTATTTAATCTCATTATGATGCATTTATGCAGACAAACAGAAGCAATTTCACATTAGTTCAAAATTTTGCCACTCTCCATGTGTGTGGTAGAGCTTAACGTGTGAATGCTTCCAGACACCTGGGTTTTGAAGCAGTCACACAATGTAGCAAGGATTTGGAAAAATGATGGCCGGGCATGAGAAAAGGTCAAAGCCAGTACCGGGCCATACAGGGCAGATAGGCCCAAGACCAGGGACAATGCAATTAAATTGCATCTCCATGACAACGGTTACCTCCATGTTGGTGAAGTTATTAGTAAATGGGCACCCTATTAAAAATGGAAGTGGATACCGGGTCTGCGGTCTTCATTATCAGGGAGCAGACTTATAATTGCGTCTGGGTAGGCATTCATCTTCAGTGCTTACACAGCCCAAAGACCAGCTTGGCCACCAACAAGGAGGAACAATTACTAATAAAGGGCACCATGCCAACCCTAGTGACCTACAGGCAGCTGTCGGTTCAACTTCCGACCATCATTGTACGGGGACAAGGACATAGCCTTGTGGGAAGAGGTTTGGCTCCGATGCATCTGACTGAACTGGCTGAAGCTTTTTAGGCGGGGCTCAGGGGCACTGTACAAAGTCATCAATAAGTACCTGGAAGTTTTCCAAAGAAGGACTTGGCAAAGTAAAGAGAGCCCAAGTTAAGATATACATTGACCCCAATGCTACAACCAAGTATTTTAGAGCAAGACCAGTTCCATACTCCCTACTGGAAAAGATAAAGTCAGAACTAGAATGCCTGGAAAAGCTGGGCATCTCAAGACCTATACAATTCACAGAGTGGGCCTCATGTGTTGTTCCTGTCCTTAAATTAGATAAGTTGGTCTGACTTTGTGGAGTCTAAAAGCTTGTGGTCAATAGGGTTTCTAAGCTTGACCAATACCCCATGCTCAGGATTGAAGTACACCAGATTAACTGGTGAAGAAACATTTTCAAAGTTGGACATGTGCCATGCATATCTCCAACTTGAATGAGATGAGAATTTCTGAAAGCATGTAACAGTACGCACAAAGGCCTATACAAATACAGTGCCTGCTCTTGGGGATCTCATCTGCATGCATCATTTTTCAATGAGTCATGGAGAGCATATTCCAAAGGTTACTTCAGGTAGCGGTGTACGTCTTGATCACAGGAACTACAGAAAGCCAAAACCTAGTGAATCTGGAAGAGGTCTTACAGTGATTTTCAGAGGTCAGGATACACCTGAAAAGGGAAAAATGTGTCTTCCAGGCAAGAACTGTGACCTATCTAGCAATCAAGTGAATGGCAAGGGCCTTCTTCTGGTGGAAAACAAGGCAAGGTCAATCAAGGAGGTACCAACTATAAGGAACCCCACTTAACTGAAATCCTTCCTGGGTTTAGTGAATTATTGCAGGAAGCTTATTCCTAATTTAGCTTCTCTGCTGGCCCCCTGCATGTCCCACTATGGAAACAGCAAAAATGGTCTTGGGAGCTGCGTCAGCTGGAGGCTTTCAACAGAGTTAAAACGCAACTTTTGTCCTCTAATTTATTGACTCATGTTGAGCCCAAAAGGAATCTTATCTTGACATGAAATACCTCCCCTTAAGATGTTGGGGTAATACTGGCACATGCTTGAGAGATGGAACAGAGAAGCCTAGTGCATTTGCATCTAGGACTCTCTCAGATGTTAAATGGAGGTATTCTCAGATCAAGGGGTTGGCAGTGGTCTTTAGCATTAAAGTATTCCATCAATATGGCTACAGGAGAAATGTTTGATCGTGACTGATCAAAAAACCGCTGATGGGGCTTTTAAAAGAAGACAAGGCAATACCCTACATTGTCTCCACCTGGGTACAGCATTGGGCCTTCTTACTGATGGGTCATGAATACTCCCTGGAGCATCACTCCAGGACTTGGTTAGCTAATGCCAATGCATTGAGTCATCTGCATTGCCTGGAAATCTGGCCTCACCATGAGCTGTGAAAGAGGTTGTGATGACCCTCAATTTTTTTGGTCATCTTGTCAGTATCTGCAAGGCAAATTGAGGACTGGACACAAAAGAGCCCAGTCCAAATTAAAAAACATTATTCTGTATTGGGGATTCAGAGGACAATCCTCAGATGGAATGAAACACCTTGGGATGAAAAAAGACAAGTCTTTTGTTGACTTGGCATCATTCTCTGGGGTTCCTTGTCAGCGTGATTCTGATACTTATGGAATTGCACCATAGTCACCCTGGTATATCAAAAATGTAAATGTTAGCCAGGAGCTATGGATGGTGGTCTGGCCTTGACGCAGACATTACTAACTTGGTCAGACAGTGTGAGTCATGCCAAGAGAATCAAAAACTGTCCCTACCCTACCCCTCAGCCTCCCTTCATCCATGGGTGTGGCCTAGTAGGTCCAAGGTGCAAGTGCATGTGGACTTCGCTGGGCCCTTTTTGAGCTCCATGTTCCTGATCATGGTCGACGTGCATTCCAAATGGTTGGAGATACATTGGATGAGCTCCACTACTTCCCATGCTACCACTCAGAAACTACAACCAAGTTTCTGATGCACGGGATAGCTGAAGTTCTGGTCTCTAGACAATGACACTACCTTTACAAGAACCATGTTTCAGACATTTGTGCATTCCAGTGGAATAAAACACATTAGGACAGCACCCTATCACCCATCACCGAATGGGTTGGCTGAACAAGCGGTGTATATTTCAAGCTAAGCATGAAGCAACCTGCAGCATCCATAGAGATCAAACTGGCATAGTTTATGTTTGAACACAGGATTATCCTTCACCCAATACGGGAATTGGCCCCAGCAGAATTGTTAATGGAACAGAGGCTTTGGACAAGATTAAGCTTACTGCTCCCAAACCTTGTGGGGAGGGTAGAGTCACAACAAGAGACCCAGAAGAATAACAATGATTTTATGAGAACAGATGGAACATTTAAAAGTGGCGGCCCAGGCCACATGAGGAACTTTGGGAATGGTCTCAGCTGGGTCCCCTGGATTGTAACAGAAAAAATCATGTCATAAAAGCATAGAGCAAGATCATTAGAAAACACCTGGATCATCTCTGGAGTAGGGAGCCTGTAACAGTACAGGCCTCATTACCAGTCATGGGGATGGCCACTGCCAGCGTAGAGACACAAATGGGAGTCAACCCCATAGCAGTCTCTCCGGGCAATGAAGACACAGACTCTGACATTGAAGCGGAAGAGACCGACGCCCCCATGGAAGCAAGACCTCGAGAAGGGTCTGGGTTGGTGGCTTTGCGGCACTCTGCCTGCAAGCTTCACACTGCAGATCCGGTCCTGCCTTCAGCCAGGCCAATCGCTAAGTGTTGGAAAGGACCCTCCCCCACCTTGGTGGGTTGCGGAGGAAGAAAGGGACTTGAGGGAGGGAGATCATCAATAGATCTCCCCATGGACCTTGTTGAATACAAGCTCCCCTATTAGGCGAGCGGGGGCTCATCCAACAGGGAAGGAGCAGCGGGAAGTTTAAAAGCAGTTGGCTCCACTCAGGCCGGCAATCAATAGATTGAGAGTTATCTGCATTCTGTAGCCATTGAACGGCACTCAACTACCATTGAAAATAAATAGGTGGTTGGTGATGGAAAACTGGCCTTGGTAAGATTATTACATCCTACCTTTTTAGTTTAGTTCTAAACTCCTCATTCACTTTCAGCAGAATCTCCTCCTGAAGAGGAATATCTTATTTGTTTTGACATGAATCATGGCAACTGGTTTTTGTTCTTCCCTTTCTAAATTTCTCTCTGCTTCAGGATATTCAGAGAGTGCCATCGCTCTCCCTAATTACAGAATCTTCTATTTGTACTGCATTTCAATTTCCCTCTTCCCCTTTGGACAACTTTCTTCGGCCCTGGGGCTTGGTCTGAATTGTATCTCTCAACCTCATGAACTTGAGGGGAGCCATCTGGGTCCAAATTCTAAAAGTTGCTAACCCTCCACCTGGAAAATGTTCCTATCTGATCCCTAAACAGTCAACGAGTTAACTTGAGACTATGACCCCAGATCTAGATTCTGCAGCCAATGGAAACATCACCTTTCAATATGTACCCTGGCAAGGCCACTAAGGATTTATAAATTGCAACATGAGATCACCTCTTATACTTCCAAACATTTCAGAGAATACACGCTCATTCTATTCAATCTTTCCTCATAGGGTAAACCTCTCAGCCTGGTGTTGTAGTGGATTTCAGGAAGGGTGCCATTCCCTGACTAGATAGGGAATTTACAGACACAACTGGATGGCAGAATTAATAGAAGTACATATCTTGATGCCAAAACCCAGGACCCCTTGCAGAATGAGATTTAACTTGGAGATGTTAAAACAAAGACTAAGGGTTGGGCTGATTTGAAATATAATTTGCAAGGAGAGAAGTGAAATCAGTGATTGTCTGGAAACTTGGAGTGCTGGGAGGGGTTATAATTACAGGACTGCAAAGTGTCTGGAAATTCACAATGGGTGTACATTAATATTTAACAGATCTCATCTCTGTACATTAACGGTGAATCGGGAGCAATCATTAAATATTAAATATTACATCATTGAATATGTAACGGTAAACGATCTCCAAGCATTGTATATGGCCTCTGGGAAGATATGTTTCAATGTGACGAGAGTGTAATAGTCACAGAGTAATAACTCGATAATGGGTTTTGTCTGCAGAGGTGGCTCTTTCTCTCTCGTTGCAACAATATCAAAATCTGTTGTAATCCTGCGTCTAGTGGAGGTCTCATCGAGGTTTATTTGTTTCTTCAGGCCACTCTCAATTCAGCAAGTAGTAGCCCTCTTTAAATTATTGAACGTACAACACTGGAATCTGTCTAGTGACCCTTGTCAGTCTAGTGCCCTTGGGGTGGCACAGTACTTAGCACTGTTGCCTCACAGTGCCCTGGACCCAGGTGCAATTCCCAGCTTGGGTCACTGTCTGTATGGAATTTGCACATTTTCCTCATGTCTGCATGGGTTTCCTCCCAGTGCTTCGGTTTCCTCCCACTATCTGAAAGACACACTGGATAGATGCATTAGCCAAGGTAAATTCGCCCTCAGTGCACCTGAACAGATGCCGGAATGTGGCAACAAGGAGATTTTCACAGTAACTTCACTGCAATATTTGTGTAAGCCTACTTGTGACACTAACAAATAAACTTAAACTTAAACCTGTTGCACCCCAGCTAAGGCAAATATGTCCTTGCTTCAGCACAGAGAACAAAATGATATTCAGTGCTCCAATAATGGAATCACCAAAGCTGTTGTAGCAAAACTTCTTTCCTCTTATACTTCAATCTCCTTACAATAAAGGCTGGCATTCCATTTGCCTTCTGAATTGCTTGCTGAAATTGCATTTTAGCTTTCTGTGATTCATTTATAAGCATATCCAGATCTATCTATCTATTTAAATAACCTGCTTTTCTATTCTTGTTATCAAAGCGGATAATCTCACACTTCTGCTCCACCATCTTATTTAAATTATATGTTTTGCTTTTGCAGCCTTTTTGTGTTCTCCACAGTCTAGAACAGTCCCTGACTTTTGGAATGTGTCAAACATAATCCTGATATTTAAGAAATGACAGAGAAAGCAGGGTGCCATAAACCAAATAGCCAGATACCAGTAAGACTGAAAATGTTGATTTATTATTAAGAGTGTTGTAACAGAGCACTTAGATCACTGTAATATCATGGGAAGAGACAACACGGATATAAGAAAGGGAAATTTTGTTTGACAAATCTGTTCATTGAGATAGAGATATATGGGCATTCAATCCTAGAGACTGAGCGGTTTCCACATTGCTATGAATGCTTGGTAAAGAACTACCCATTCAACAGAAGTTCTTTTACCTTCTGCCACCTTAAATTAACGGGAATGGCCCATGTTTTAGACTGCAAATGGACTTTGAAGGCTGCTCTTAGTACAGATTTTGTCAGTTTCAAGATGCAGCTTAATCAGTTATAATGCAAGCCTGAGACTGCTAATCAGTACCTGAGTTTTACAAGGTGTCTTTCTTTTGGTAGTGTCGATTCATACAGACTTTGGCGCACAAATTCTTAAACATGCATAGACAGGTTAAGAAAAGGAATTATAGAAAGTACTAGCAATTATGTGGTACCTTTCATAAGCTCAGGATATGCCACAGTACTTTACAGCCAATGGATTAATTTTAAAATGAAATTATTGTTTTGTGGGAAAGTTAAGAAAGCAAATCATTTTGGAGCATTTGACAAAGATGGTTCAAATGGAAAAAGTGCAAAGAAGATTTACAAGGATGTTGCCAGGAATAGTGGGCCTGAGTTATAGGGAGAGGTTGGCCAGGTTGGGACTTTATTCCCTGGAATGGAGGAGAATGAAGATGACCTTATTGTGGTGTATAAAATCATGAGGGGCATAGATAGAATGAACAAATATAATCTTTTTCCCAGGGAAGGCGAATTGAAAAGAGGGCATAGGTTTAAGGTGAGAGGGGAAAGAATTTAAAGGGACCTGAAGGGGCAACTTCTTCATGTAGAGGATAGTGCATTTATGGAATGCCAGTGAATGTGCTTGAGGCAGATACAATAGCAACATTTAAAAAGCATTTGGATAAATACATGGATGGGAAAGGATTAGAGGGATATGGGCCAAATGGGGGCAATTGGGACTAGTTGGCATGGACTGGTTTGGCCAAAGGGCCTGCTTCCATGCTCTTTTGTTCTATTGCCCTATGACTCTAAACACAAAATGCAGAGGTCAGTCAGTCAGTCACAACGTATAAAACAAATTGAAAGCTTGCAACCTTTTAAATCTAATAAAATAAGATGCTGTAATATAACTTACCTTCACTTTGCACATATAGAAAAATGATGACAAACAAAATAATGCATACTGTTTTCCACGTGATCGCAGTTCTCCCTGTATTTGCCATTTTACAGCTGCAATGACCTGTTCTGAGATAGAAATATTCAATGTAAGACATCATACAGAAGAATTCTCAAAATCCAATGCAGTTTATGGCACATAAGCCAGATAATAGACGCAGGGTGGCAATAAAGGGTGTTGGTTGACAGAAATGCACACTTAGAGGCAATGTACTTGAGCATCTCTTAGCACCTTTCTCAGCCTTTATCATCACTCACGACTTACATTCCCTTTGCCCAATTACAGCTTCCACCCCACCCCCACATTGTATAAATCTTGTCTGATTTTCTTTGTCTTCAATTCTGAAGGGCCATCCAGACTCGAAATGTTGGCTCTATTCTCTCTCCACAGATGCTGTCAGACCTGCTGAGTTCCTCCAGCACTTTCTGTAAAAGTGCAAACTTGTTTGGTTAAAATGGAAATATAACTGTGCAATGTTCTCAGAAATCGCTAGGGTTGGAGTATTGGCAGGGGAGCAGGAGAAAAGTAAGTAAGCAAACTAGTTCTGAAATTTGAAAAAAGTGTTCCCATTACAGATTTCTGACTGCCAATTTGATTGTTGAACCTGACATAAATTGTGAGATCAGCTTATTTAATCATATGCTGACTTTGACTGAGTGCAATACCTAATACTGCTCTTCAAATATGCGCTTAAAACAATCATGACTTGAAGATTTCAGTAGCAAGCGAGGGGAGCAGCACGCATTATGTAAAAATAAATGTAATCTCAGTGAGTGATAATAAATGGCTCAGTTGAGATTTCACTATAGTTTGGAACAATATTTCATGCAAACCAGCCTCCCATCCATTGACTCTGTCTACACCTCCCACTGTCTCAGCAAAGCAGCTAGGATACTTAAGGACCCCACAGACCCCGGACATTCTCTCTTCCACCTTCTTCCATCAGGAAAAAGATACAAAAGTCTGAGGTCATATACCAACCGACTCAAGAACAGCTTCTTCCCTGCTGCTGTCAGACTTTTGAATGGACTTACTCCGCATTAAGTTGATCTTTTTCTGTACCCTAGCTATGACTGTAACACTACATTCTGCACTGTCTTGTTTCCTTCTCTACGAACAGTGTGCAAGACACAATACTTATCACATATGACAATAATAAATCAAATCAAGTCAAATATCTTCCACAGGGTGAGCAGGAGCTAATTAAAGAAGAAATAATTTAGAAGAGACAAGGGCATAAAATGATAAACATAACCTTCTGGTATTCCAGAATGAAATGCAAAGAAGGCTTAGGTTGATTGGCTATAGTAAATTACCCCTTAGTGTCACTGGGACTAGCAGAGTAAATAAGTGGGGTTACGGGGTTATGGGAATAGGGCCTGGGTGGGATAGTGGTTGGGGCAGACCCAATGGGCCAAATGTTCTCCTTCAGCACTGTAGGGACACTATGATTCTAGAATGCTGCTTTGGAGGACATTAGGTGGTGATGCCGGTTCTATCTAGTTTATTCCCACAAATACATTTATAGGATTGCAGCAACTCTGTCACTTCTGCTCTTACCTGGGAAATGACTTATTTACTGGTTTAAATTTTTCAGCATTTCCTCAAGTGTACTATAGGAAAGTCACCGTTATTATTTGATGCTTGGTCTTCCCCTTTCTTCCTTAGTAACAAGACCTCCTGCTTGTTCTCATTACCTCTAACCCAATATTTCTTTAACATATTCGCATGACAAACTCTGTATGACTTGTGTTTGGCTGGGGTGCATACCAGATAGTTTACCTTGCTCAAATCTCTGAATCTAGCTTTCAGGGGGTCACCTGACACAGGTAATAACATGAGTTCTCTCTCCTGTTGTAAACCGCAAGTCAGGGCTTTCCTATCAGCCCTGGCTTTCATTCATTCAACTCTGACAAAGGGTCATCCAAACTGGAAACATTGGCTTTACTCTTTCTCCACAGATGCTGTCAGACCTGCTGAGATTTTCCAGCATTCTCTGTTTTTGTTTCAGATTTCAGCATCTGCAGTATTTTGCCTTTATTTCATATCTTACTGGGTTGTCTCTAAATGCTTTCTCACCACCTCACAGCCCTGAAATTTGAGACCTAATCTAAAATGGTAGTCTCTGACTTTGTATTTCATAACTTTTCACAAATTAATTGCAATGATCCTCTAACCTCATGCCCGTAGACTAATTCAAAAGGACTAAATTTAGTAAATTGATATCCCTAATTGCAAATAATAAAAATGGAATCCCCTTGTCCCAATCATGAGGATAGTCTTGGTTATAAACTCACATCATGCTTTTCAAAATCTGGTACCAACCCTGTCATGCTCCCCGGGAGTCTATGCTGATGATTTATACTGTTTGATCTCCAGGCTATTCATGGTCTCTTTGGACAGCCCTCACAAAAAAATTTGGCACAGAGATTAGATGTGATGGCCTTGCCGCTGGGACCAGGGGCCTTTGAGGCCAGGAAGTGGCCCAGGACAAGTCTGGGCAGTGCTCCTTGGGCAGTGCCAGCTTGGCGGTGTGGCACTTGGGGTTATACTCCGCATTGGAAATTGGCCAGGACAGCAATTGTCTAGGGGAGGGGGCAGCAACTGGGGCCAGTGATCATCCGGGAAGAATCAGGACTAGTGGTTGCTGCCATCCCCCAAGCCAATCAGGGGCAATGGTTTGGGGGGGGCAGTGATCATGGCCAGCAATCTGTAGAGGCATTGTCTGGCTGCAGGGGAGGGGGAGTTGAAGTTGAGGGGGGAGTGAGATTTCCCATTTGTACACAGTGCACTGAGACATCAGGGTGCGTGCACAATAGCATGACTAGCAGTTGGCAGCCGGCTTCCCGGCGTGACTAGACTCTGTCCACTCCCTCTACTGGTGAGAATAACACTTAAGTCACCCTTCAATCTCCACCATAATGATTTTGTGTGGCCCAAATCATTGCAATGAAAACATCTTTGCCGGTATTTCCAGCTGCTCACATCCTGATGCTGATGCTGTGAGAGGGTGGAGAATTTGGTGCTCAGCAGCCAAATCTCTGTTCACTACAACAGGACCAGAAATTCTCACCAGCATGAACAGCCTGAAAATCTCACCCCGAACCTTTTCTATATCTCTCACTCCTCCAGCAGATTCTGTTTTGTTTTGAGGTGAAGCCTGAATGGTAGTTGTAATGATTTCCATTCTGGCTGGCCTATCATCTCTCACACTTCCCAATTTCCATCTTCATCAGATTTAAAAGTGGGTCTAAAGAAAGGCTTTGGTCAATAAACTATGAATCACAGTCATCTGCAAACTCCACAGCTTGCCTGGCAGGTCTAACTATCTATTCCTCGACATGATTCTTAATCATTGTAGGCAACAATTCTTTAAATTCCTTCAACAGAATTATCTCTCTAAGGGTGTCATATTTTTCTACCTATCTCTGTGGCATCTGAAAATTTGGATACCGTGCATTCAACCTTTCATCTAAGCCATTGATATAAATGGTAAGTGATTGAACCCCCAGCCTAGACCCTACGGGACTCCATTTACATCCTGCAGATTTGATGGATGAAGCTAGAACTACGGGGCATAGTCTCAAAATAAGGGGAAGCAGATTTAAGAACATAAGAACATAAGAAATAGGAGCAGGAGTAGGCCATCTAGCCCTTCGAGCCTGCCCCGCCATTCAATAAGATCATGGCTGATCTGTCGTGGCTCAGTTCCACATTCCCGCCCTCTCCCCATAACCCTTAATCCCCTCGCTTATCAAAAACCCATCAACCCGCGTCTTAAAAATATTTAGCGAGGCAGCCTCCACCACCTCAACGGGCAGAGAATTCCAGAGATTCACCACCCTTTGAGTGAAGAAGTTCCTCCTCAACTCTGTTCTAAACCGCCCCCCCTTTATCTTGAGGCTGTGCCCTCTAGTCCTACTGTCCTTTCTGAGCGGGAAGAGTCTCTCCACCTCTATCCTATCCATCCCATTCATCATCTTATACGTCTCAATGAGATCTCCCCTCATTCTTCTAAACTCTAACGAGTACAAGCCTAGTTTATTCAGCCTCTCCTCATAGCTCAACCCCCTCAACTCCGGTATCAGCCTAGTAAACCTCCTCTGCACTCCCTCCAAGGCCAAAATATCCTTGCGTAAATATGGCGACCAAGAAGGAACTTCTTCACACAAAGGGTTGTGAATCTGTGGAGTTCCCTGCCCATTCAAGCAGCTGAGGCCACCTCATTGAATGTTTTTAAGGCAAGGATAGATAAGTTTTTGAACAGTAAAGGAATTAAGGGTTATGGTGAGCGGTCAAGTAAGTGGAGCTAAGTCCACGAAAAGATCAGCCATGATCTTATTGAATGGCAGAGCAGGCACGAGGGGCCAGATGTCCTACTCCTGCTCCAAGTTCTTATATTCTTATGTTCTTTTGTATTTTTCTTGTTGAAGTGGACAAGTTTTGCAAAAATGCGCAGCTTATCTGGATTAACAGCCATACTAAGTTGCCCCTTAGTGTCCCACCATGTGTAGTTTAGATGGATTAGCCATGGGAAATGTGTGGGTTTATGGGAATAGAGCCTGGGTAAGATCTCTGTCAGAGGGTCGGTGCAGATTCGATGGGCAGAATGACCTTCTCTGCACTGTATTGATTCAATGATTCTAAGGCAACTCATCACCACTTTCTCAAGGGCAATTAGCAATAAGTGCTGGGCTAACCAGCAATGTTTACATCCCATTCATATGTTAAGGAAATGCAATTGGGAACACACTGGGTAATCATTATTTGTTTTACTGCTGATCTGAGGCCCAGGAAATAAAAGGAAAATCAAACTGCGGCAAATAGTGGCAGGTCAAGCAGGATGCATGAAGTTCTGGATGGTTGAGGAGTTGGGCACCTATTCAGACTGTGACGCAGCTGGTCCTCTTAGTTGGTCTCGTATCTGCACCATTCTACAAGGGAATGTGAAGTCCAGTCATAGCTGCCATCAGCTTTGTCCTCCAGAGTCAGTGCCTGTCTACACACAGCTCCCAGCGTTACTAATAAGGCATCAAGTTCACCTCTGGCCCAATTATATGCTTTGCATATCGAAATAGTGACGTGTCAGCATGGAAATGATCTGGTTATTAGGTTTCTGAGGAACGCGCAATTCCCAACAATGAATTAATTGTTCTTTGTGGGTCTGAAGCATATGGCTGGGGGAGAGTAGAATAAGCTAGCCACACTGTAGCTCACTCATTCTGCTCCTGCATAAACAAGGAAGTCATTTATTTGTCAATGCTTCACTTTGTTAAAAAAAAAATTCTTCCTCTTTAACGTATGCTTTCCTTCACAACTTGTGCATATGTGTTCTACATTAAATTGCCATCAGTTTGTCCTGGATGTCATAATTTTGTAAAAAGTCTGACAACACCAGGTTTTAGTCCAACCGATTTATTTGAACAGTTAATAATAATTATTTGAACAAATAAATCGGTTGGACTAAAACCTGGTGTTGTCAGACTTTTTACTGTGTTTACCCCAGTCCAACGCCAGCACATCCACATCACGTCATAATTTTGTCAGGCTGCCCAATACGAGATTATGAAATGTTGTATGCAGTCAGCGGCGAGCAGTTGCTCAAGTTTTTGTTGCAGGTCCGCAGAGTCCTTCTATAGGAAGTATTAATTCCTGATTTTTGTGCCCACAGATCACAAGTATAAAAATACTTCAAACCACAATGAGGCTGAAAGAGCTGGCAGCTAGAAATAATCTTACATATTTTTGAACATTCACAGACATCAAAATTGTACATTCAATAAATCACACTGTAAAAATGTAAGCACGGGCAAGCTCCTTCCATTATGTCAATGCACTGCATTGCCAAGTGGCATGAAATGTTTTCCGGGTTTTAAAATTAATTTTCTTGTTTTTCTCTTTTTCAGCTTTGATCTTCAAACACTGTGGAGGTTGGAAGTTGTGTTTTCTTTATTTGAAAGCCATTATTATCCTAAAGCAACTATTGGTTCTGTTCTTACAAACAGTGGCCTGCCAATGGAATGCTACCAATGCTGTTCACTGGACAGTTAGAGGCTTTCTCCTATTCTCTCTTTCCTCATGTGGATTTCTAACCTTGGTACTAGAGTTTCCTCAGCATCAGAGTTGACACTGGGAATGTGGTGTAATTGTACTCCTGGCCAGTCCGGTGATCCAAGTTTTCCTGTCTGTATTCCATTTTTATTTATTCGTTCATGGGATGTGAGCATCACTGGTTGAGCCAGCATTTATTGCCCATCCCTAATTGCCCTTGAACTGAGTGGTTTGCTAAACCATTGCCGAGGGCATTTAAGAGAGCAATTTGGCCTGAACATCAGCAGAGATCAGTGTGTGAGAGGTCTCCACTGTACTCAGGGCATCCAGTTTGAGGCCTGCCACCTGCTGTAAGCACAACCTGCAGTTGCAGAACAAGGACAGGATGCATTGCCAATGATGGTTAAGGTGCCCATGACAATGTGCCTTGCTCCTGCTAGTTCGACCACATCTCTCAGTTTGTTGCCCATTGTTGCTCAAGGGGGATCACAGAAGAGCTGTGTGCCGAGAGAGTTAAAAGTGACTCGCAATTATGTAGCATTTTTAATGATCAAAGGACTCAAAGCTCATTCCAGCCAATAAGGTGCTGCCATTGTTGTAGGAACACAGAAGCCAATTTGAATACAGCAAACTCCCAAAAATAGTAACAAGATAATGACTAGATCATCTTTTTCTGACGTTGAATGTGTAACAAACATAGGCCAAAACACAAGGGATAACTCCCCTGCTCTTCTTTCAAATAATGCCATTGGGTCTTTTATATCTAACAGCACAGGCGAAATCGGGCCTTGTATTAACATCTCATCTGACAGTGGTGGTCCTCAGTACTGCACTGGAGTGGTGGCCTTGACTTTGAACTCAAGCTCTGGGTTGGCACTTGAACCCAGATCCTTGCAATTCAGAAGCAACTGAGCCACAGCTGACATTTCTACATTGAAAGTGTTTAATTTTCTATTGCCAGAAAGAAGCTGACAGAGTAAGCAGAGAACTACACAAGGATTTCAGTCTTCCGCATGGTACATGGTTCCATTGAGGACACCTGGGATTTGCTTTGAGGGCATTGCTTGCCAATTCAATGGGATTGTACTTTCTCAATGTCCAGCTGGTCTGAGCCTACATGCAGAAAATCTCACATGTTAGTGCCTGGTTTTCATGCCTTTCATCTGCACAATCTGCTGTACATATGTGTAGCATGGGGTAGCATGTGCCACACAAATTCGATTAACTAAACCATTGGAGTGCTTAAGAACTGCTTCTGCTGCCTGGAGTACTTTGGAGGGCAAGTGCATGTCAGATTTGTGGTGGTGTGCTGTGTGTTGCACAACCTCACTATCAGGAGGAAACACCTTGTCTTCAAAGGTATTGTGACTATCTAAGGAGGAGGTGGAGAAGAGGAAAAAGGGAGGAGGAAAACTATGGTCACTTTCCAGCAAGGCTTTCCTTGATTGACTCATTTGACTACAGCACACAGAAAACACAACCCCAATTTGCCATTCATCAACAATCCCACACTGTTCCTTCTGGTAGCGCCCATCACATAAGAACATAAGAAATAGGAGCAGGAGTAGGCCATCTAGCCCCTCAAGCCTGCCCTGCCATTCAATAAGATCATGGCTGATCTGAAAGTGGTTCAGGTCCACTTCCCCGCCTGCTCCCCATAACCTTTAATTCCCTTATCGATCAGAAATCTATCTACTTGTGACTTAAACATATTCAACGAGGTAGTTTCCACCGCTTCAATGGGTGGAAAATTCCAAAGATTCACTACCCTCTGAGAGAAGAAGTTCCTCCTCAACTCTGTTCTAAACTGATCCCCCGCCCAGCTCCTTACTTTGAGGCTGTTCCTCTAGTTCTTGTTTCCTTTCTAAGTGGAAAGAATCTCTCTGCCTCTACCCTGGCTAGCCCCTTCATTATCCTATATGTCTCTATAAGATCACCCCTCAGCCTTCTAAACTCCAACGAGTACAAGCCCAATCTACTCAATTTCTCCTCATAAGCTAACTTCCTCATCTCCGGTATCAGCCTGGTGATACCTTGTTTCTGATAGACAAGGGAATTAAGGGTTATGGGGAGAAAGTGGGAAAGTGGAACTGATCCACTTCAGATCAGCCATGTTCTTATTGAATGGCGGGGCAGGCTTGAAGGGCTAGATGGCCTACTCCTGCTCCTATTTCTTATCTTCTTATGTTCTTATGAACCTTCTCTGTACTCCCTCCAAGGCCAATATATCCTTTTGCAAATATGGGGACCAAAACTGCATACAGTGCTCTAGTTGCGGCCTCACCAGTGCCCTGTACAGTTGCAGCAAGACCTCCCTGCTTTTATATTCTATCCCCCTCGCTATAAAGGCCAACATCCCATTCGCCTTCTTGATCACCTGCTGCACCTGCAGACTGAGTTTTTGTGATTCATGCACAAAGACCCCCAGGTCCCTCTGCACAGTAGCATGTTGTAATTTTTCACCATTTAAATACACAATGATCTCTTGACCAAAATGCCATAATAAAACCCACCACAAAGCAAATACTCCAAATCAAATTTATGAATTAACATGTTGCTTTGAAAGGCAACTCAACATCATTTTGCCTGGGACCTTTGGGGGCAATTACAATTGCCAGGCAAGCCAGACTGGACATCGATGGCAGTCAGGTTAGATTTTGTAGTGGGCTGCAGATCTGGAATTTAGAGGTAGGGCAAGATCACTGATCATAGCTGAGGCTACCGATAGGCTGCAATTGGCAGCTGGGAGACTGAAGACTTAGAACATAGAACATAGAAAAGCTACAGCACAAACAGGCCCTTTGGCCCACAAGTTGCGCTGCCCATATCCTTCTTTGAGGGGCTAGGAGAGAAACACTTCTCTACCTGGGCCACAAGCAATGTTGTAAAAAAAAATTGTCTTCTGAAGCTGTCAGCTCCAGTTTCCATTGTGGCAGCCATGAGAAGCCCAACAGGCAGCAGTCAAATTTAGATTACATTGCACTGTGAGTGCTGAATTTTAAAATGTTCATGAAGATTCCCACCTTCCTCATACAGCTTGCTTGCTGTTAGCATAAAAATGTAGCTGGATACGGGCTCATCCTTCATTTTTCCAGTCCCACCAGATAATTGAAGTCCTTCAGGTTTGGTATAATTTTTGTAAATCTCCTTTGTATCTTCTCCAAGACCATGGCTGGAATTTTCCAGCCCTCTCCTTGGTGGGTTTTCCTGGGGCAGTGGTGGGATCTTCCAGTCCTGCCGGAGCCAAGACAATTTGCATAGTTTGCTCATCCAGCTACCAGGGAGCCTGACACAGGGGTCACCTTCAGTGAGACTGGAAAATCTCACTGGTAGAAAGGGCTGGAGAATCCTGACCCAATTAAGAAAACTTGCCTGGAACAGTTACAAAAGCTAATATTCTTACAAGATAAGTGATTAGATATTGACCTTCTTTCACTAATACACAGTTTATAAAGGCACCCATTAGCATTATACACTCATTAGTACTAACCAGCAGACAGACCGATCAAATGATCAAATGACTTACTAATGATTGGAACAGATCTCCATTTTTGAACAGGTACAAGTTGGATGGCCAACAGAATTCTCCTCCCAAAACTGGAAAACAATGTAATTTGAAGGTGAACTTACTTCTGTATTTGTAAACAGCCTATTGCCATTGGATCCAAATGAGGAATGCAGAAGTAATGGAAACCACAAAGAAATGCTAGCAAGTTCCGGAATGAGCATGTGGGTTTTTGATAATCTAAAATGCCATTGTATGGAAGGGATTCCTGATTATAAATTTAAACCTTTAAATTAAGTCCATCGCTTTATTTTTAAATTAAGAATGTAGCTTTTAGTGCAGAAGCCACAGTACCTATTTCCTGATTGAAGTTCAACATTTCTTTTGCCTTAGTCCCTTCTCTCTAGTCTGTTCTATCTGTGTTTATCAGTGGAAAAAGAAACTCTGCCTCAAGTTATTTACAGCGGTCCTGACAAACTGCTTTTGGTCTTCCCTTCACAAGGAGATTTTTGCGGCTGTTAGTTTTCTCACATCCTCCTTTTGATGCACTTGCCCTCAGCAAGGCATTATTCTCTCTTACCTTGCCAATTCTGTTTGGCATTGTCACCATCTTTTCTTAGTCAAATTTAAAGATTGAACATACCCACCCCTCTGCCAAAATCATACACTACGCCAAGATCACCATGGAGAGCCAAAATATCCGTGACTTTGTTTGTCCACAACCAGCTTATCAAACTCCTACCTCTGTTCTGCACCACCACCAACGCACCGCACCCCCCCCCGCCCACATCCACTAAATAAGCTTTAGTCAATTTTCATTTTTGTTTTTGTTACAGTAAAAATTTTAACATGAAAAATCATGCCATCTGATCATTTGAGTTGGGCACTTCAAATTCAAATCTCATTAGAAAATTTATCAGTGTCTAAGGAAATTGAGACACCATCTACATGACAATGCCTGCCTCTTAAATTAGGATCGCCTGTATTCATTCAAATAAACCATTGCTATCTAAATGCAAGTTCTTTCTTTTTAAATGCTGCGTGGGGACAGATGTAAACATCGTTTACACAAAGGAACCTCATATTGTTTTGAAGATCAATCATCTCAGGATTAGGACATCACTGCAATTTCCTCAGAGCAGTGGGCTATAACCTATTTACAGTTGTTTCGTCAATCTTCCTGTCACAGTAAGGTCAGTAATGTGAGATGTTTACTGACACAATGTTCAGCACCTTTCACAATCTCTCAAGTAATGATGTAGTTTGTGCTAAAATGCAGCAAGACCTCGACGGCTTTCAGGCTGATATTGATAAGTGATAACCTTTGCTCTACACAAATGCCAAGCAGTGATCTTCTCCAACTAGAGAGAATCTAGTTATGTCTCCTTGTTCAAAGGCAGTATCATTGCTAAATCACCCACCATGAGCATTCTGGGGATTACCATTGACCAGAAGCTTAACTGAACCAGCCGCACAAATACTACAGCTACAACAGTGGGTCAGAAGCTGAGAATCTTGCAGTGACCCTGACTCTCTGACTCTCCCATTCTACAAAACACAAGTCAGGAATATAATGCAATCTTGTGCACTTGCCTAGAGGATTGTGCTTCCAACAACACGAAGAAGCTTAACATCAACCAGGAGAAAGCAGCCCGCTTGATTGCACCCCATCCACCACCGTAAACCTTCACTCGCTCCACCACAGGCACACAGTGGCAGCAGTGTGGACCACATACAAGAACTTGTGATCACTATCACTTAGAGGGACAAGGGTGGAAAACACATGACAACACCACCACTTGCATATTCTCCTCCACGTCACACACCATCCTGACTTAGAACTATGGCCAGAATTCTCTGGTCTCGCACACTCTGCTACTGCCACCAGTGACAACGGAGAATTTGGCATCCAGCACCAGATAACCCTAGCCGTGGGCAAGGTCAGAGAATTCTTGCCCATATCTCTGTTCCTTCATCGCCACAGCTTCAGGTTTCCGGGGCTGCCTTCCTAACAGCACTGAGGGTGTACCTACACGACATGGACTGCAGGTGTTCAAGAAGGCAGCTCACTGTCACCTTCTCAAAGGCAATAAAAGATTAGCAGCAAATTCTAACCTCGCTAGTGACACTCACATCTAATGAATTATAGAAAGAAAAATACCTGAGGTGCTGATAGTCTGCTGAATGAAAATTCCTGTCATCGTGAGAAAAGGTGTTGCCTTCAAATTTAGATTCTTAGATTTGAAGTTTTGAACCCAGGTTAATAAATTGTTAGATTTACTCTGATACCAAACATTACAACTGTAACTAGGATTATTAAGAAATTGCTGAAAGTAATAATTTACATGGCATTTACCTCAGAAAAAGCCTTTCAACTGGAAAATATTACTTTACACTATGTTCCCTTTTTTAAAAACTGTGAAATATAAACCCTTTTCTGAACTGGTTGCTAAGGTTGAACCTATGGGCAGGATTTTCCAGCTGCACTCGCCTCAAAACCAGAAAATCCCTCCTGAGGTCAACAGACTTTTCCATGGCCCACACCTCGCCCACTCCAATTGTATTGCAGGTGGAACGGGAAGATTTGCCCTATAGGTGACAATGGTAACTAAAGAATGAAATCTCAATTAACCTAAAACCCAGCAATTAGAATAAGACCATGTCTACTTGGTCTGCGTAGGTTTCTCTGCTTCTGCACTTGCCTCCTGCCCTCCGACTTCTCGAGGTGATGCTGCCAGTTGTGCGCTGGAGATTGGCACTGTTCAGAATGAGTTCATTTGGGGACTGTTAGAGCTGACAAATTAAAGACTTTCACTCCATTCCTCTCAGCTAAGTTCTGACTGTAGCCTCAGTGACAGCACAAGAATGTTAACGGTACACTGCGAATTAGTTTCATCCTAAACTGCTGAGGTACATTCTTCTCATAATTATTCAGCTGAAACTCCCATTTATGATTTTTTTCTAATGCCATCTTCATTACTGTATCCCCTTACTGGTATTTACATTTGTAATGACCTGTGGAGATGATAAGTACTGGCTGCTTATGGGATTTGTCTCCCATTGTGACTCTGGTGTGAAACCAGTGGAAGCCACCGGAAAACACAAGCGGAAGTATTTTCTGTGCCCCCCCACACCCCCCCACCCCCAGCATGTTGGCCAGTGGCAGCATGGTGGCACAGTGTTTAACACTGCTGCTGCTCAGAACAAGGGACCCAGGTTCTATTCCCGGCTTGGGTCACTGTCTGTATGGAGTCTGCACATTCTCCCCGTGTCTGCGTGGGTTTCCTCTGGGTGCTCTGGTTTTCTCCCACAGTCCGAAGATGTGCGGATTAGGTGGATTGGCCATGCTAAATTGCCCCTTAGTGTCGGAGGATTAGCTAGCGTAAATGGATGGGGTTATGGGGATAGGGCCTGGGTGGGATTGTGGTCAGTGTGGACTTGATGGACTGAATGGCTTTCTTCTGCACTGTAGGGGTTCTATGACTCCCACAGGTAAATGTGATGGAGCCTCAATTTTTAACAATTTATATCAATGAATTCGATGAGGGAGTGAAGGCATAGTGGCTAAATTTGCGGATGACACAAAGGTAGGTAGGAAAGTGGAGAAGACAAAGAGTTTGCAGACAGATATAGATAGATTGAGTGACTGGGCAAACATCTAGCTAAGATACTCTGTCAGAGAGTTGATGCAGACTCGATGGGTTGAATTGCCTCTTCTGCACTTTAGGGATTCTGTGATTCTATGATCTGGCAGATAGAATATAATGCAAGAAAATGTGGAGTTGTTCACTTTGGCAGGAAGAATAAAAAAGAAGAATATTAAACAGAAAACAAGTACAAAATGCTGAGGTGCAGAGGCACTTAGATGTGCTCATGCATGAGTTGCAAAACATTAGTAACAGCTCGTAACCAGGAAGACTAACCTTTTATTACAAGAAGAATTGAACATAAATGTATAGAGGGCATTTGTGAGGCCGCATCTCGTATACTGTGTGAAATTTTCATTTCCTTATTCAAGGAACGATGTAAATGTATTGGAAACAGTCCAGAGGAGGTTTGCTAGATGGATAGCTGGAATGAGCAGATTGTTTTATGAGGAAAGGTTAGACAGACTGGGCTTGCTTCCACTGGAATTTTGAAGAATGAGAGGTGACTTGATTGACGTTTCCTGTTTTGGGGGAGTCCAGAACTAGGAAGCATTGTTCTAAACTTAGGGGTTGCCCTTATCGGACAGAGATGTCAGGGGGTTCACATGTGTGAACGTAGAACATAGAAACATAGAACAGTACAGCACAGTACAGGCCCTTTGGTCCTCGATGTTGTGCCGAGCTATGTCCGAACCCAAGATCGAGCTATCCCACTCCCTGTCATTCCGGTGTTTTCCATGTGCCTATCCAATAGCCGCTTGAAAACTCCTGAAGTGTCCGGCTCCACTACCACAGCAGGCAGTGCATTCCATACCCCAACCACTTTGTGTGACTTTGGAACTCAAAATGTGGTGAAGCAATGTCACTGCATATTTTTAAGGCAGAGGTAGATAGATTCTTGTTAAGCAAGATTATTGGGGAAGATAGAAAATAGAACACAAACAAATCAGTCATGATCTTACTGAATGGCGGATTAGGCTTGAGGGTCAACCTCTGCACCTATTTCATATGTTCTAATGTTTGTATGTGTGAATAATGGCGGAGGACTGAGGATTGCAAATAGTACGAGCTGCGATTCTCCTCTTCTTGAACTAAGTGCCCACGCAGTCAAGGAAATAAGAATGTTTCCGACAGGCATGGCAGTGCCCATCAGGTGGGATTCCCCTACCTGAAGGATGTTAATGAGCTTATTTCTGACAACCCACTAGCCAGCCCTACTGCTCAGAGACTAGACCATCATTTCCAAAGGATGCTCCGATCTCCACATTCGGAGATAGGCCCCTCGCCCCAAAAAATTAAATGGTGCCCCCTCCCTCACCCAACCATTGACCAGGGGAGCACCACCAACCTCTTACCAAAGAGGGGCATCCTCCCTCCTCACCCACAAATAACAGGGAAGCCCTGCCCCCATACCACACAGGCATGAGGGTGAATTGACCTCTCCCCAGACACTCCACACAGCCCCCCCTTCCCCTTCAGACCCCCCACTCAGCCTCCTTTCAGACCATGTGCTTTGGTATGCCCATGGTGCACCCTGGTGCTGACACCCTGGCCGTACACCTTGGGCCCCAAGGGGGCTCGAGAAGGGAGGTTCAGTAGCCGTTTGCCCCTCGGATGCTGCCAGGCCACAGAGGATGGGTCCCTTAAGGCTCCTGGGGACTGAGTGGGCTGAGGGAGGGGGGATTGTGGCTGGACTCCCCTTCGAGCCCTGGCATGGCGATTTCAGGCAGCTCTGTGATCAATTTCTGCCTTCCTGCCTGTCAGTAGTGAAAGCTCTGAAGTGGCCAGTTAGCTTTAATCTCCATACCCACCCACACACACTGACCCTCTCCCCCACCACCAGCAGGCTTTTAAATCATTGCAGCATGCCATTCCACATACAAACATTAGAACATATGAAATGGGTGCAGAGGTTGACCCTCAAGCCTAATCCGCCATTTAGTAAGAGATTCCACTTTGAAATGGTTTGCAAAAGTAAAAGTTAAATCACAGGCTGTCAATTAGGATTAGACTCTGTCAACATTGCGATCAGGATCAATGGAGTACTTGAGGTGTATTCTACTGTGAAGGGAAATAAAAATAAACACAGGTGCCTGGAGGATGATAGACCACCATTGAGCTGACAGCTTAATCTTTTACGAGGCACTGCACATTGAGTTTGTCACAGATCAAAGCCTTCAAATGGAATGGAGAGGATTTTAATGATCTCAGCTTGCTGGGAAGCCTCAGCAACTTCAGATCAAAGCTGTGTCTTACAATGGGACCAAACATACAGCTGTGCAGAATGGAAATGCACTGTGCACATTGCCAAGGCGCATGGCCAGAAGGGAGCCTGAGTGGAGGATCTGAGGGGGAAGGGGGCCTATGTGGAGGATCTGAGGGGGAAGGGGGCCTGAGTAGAGGATCTGAGGAGGAAGGGGGCCTATGTGGAGGATGTGAGGAGGAAGGGGGCCTGAGTAGAGGATCTGAGGAGGAAGGGGGCCTGAGTAGAGGATCTGAAGGGGAAGGGGGCCTGAGTGGAGGATCTGAAGGGGAAGGGGGCCTGAGTGGAGGATCTGTGGAGGAAGGGGGCCTAAGTTGGATGTTGGGTTGGATGAACCTCATACCTGCTTGGTGTAGGAGGGAGAGGATGCCTCTCATTGCTGGGGGGTTGGTAGTGCTTTCTTGACCTTTATGGTCCAACATACCAGGTCCTTACTTGTAAGGTCCTGTATAAAGCTTTGTCCACTGCAGATCCTGCTGAAGACGTGGATGAATAGCGGGAGCTGTTTGAATCAGGCTTCAAAGCCCGCTAATTATATTTGAAGTGGTGAATTTGAATATTTATTGGGGCTAGCGGGTTGGGCTGGGAGCATTGCAATGGGTTTGGCACCCAGCACCAAACTCGTCTTTTACCCAGTGCCCAATTTTCCATGGCATCACGATACTTGCCGGGAACTAGCAGGATGGAGAATCCCACATCGGCTTCTCTGTTCAAAGGATGGGGAGGAATAAGCCTGGGAACTGTGGGCTGATCAACCTAAATGTAATAAAGGAGAGAATCCTAGAAATAATAGAGAGGGAAAAATATAATCTTAATTTGAAAAATAACGTAGATTAATTTGGCTTCACATAAGAAAAATCATGTGTGAGAAACTGCATGAAATAACAAAGAGGGTTGATGATGGTAGTACAGTTGATGTGTTAATGGTACTTAGGGGCATTTTGTAAATATTACACATTAGGCTGCTGAGCATAAATGAAACTTGTGGCATTAACTGGAACTGTGTGATATGAAATTTGCTAAGAGTCGCAAAGAACTGTGACTGATCATTTTACAGACTGGAAAGATGTATACCTTAGTACTCACTGGGGGTCAGTATTAGTGATATTGCTGTATCGATATATATTCATGCCTGTACTTGATATGGGGTGGCACTATTTACAAGTTTGTAGATCACAGGTAACTTGATAACATAATAAAATGTGTGGAGGATAATGTGAAGGAAGGGCACTTTGGATTGGAGCGCGCAGAGTACAATGCAAATTCACCAGGGTGTTGTTTAGTACGAGGAAATAAAAATACAAAAGAAAGTCTGAGAAATGAGAGGCCTGCTTTTAACCCTTCCCATAACATGGGGACAAAGTGGGAGGGAGGATAAAGCAGTGGTCAGGTTCCACCATAATGTCATTTTAACCCCTGGGCTTTGGCAGTGTTAGGGCTGCCAATAGCTCAGCACCTCATTTATGATACATTTAACACCTGGAACCTGGGTCCTATTAGGAAAAGAGGCCAGGCTGGGTCATTTTATCTTTTTTACAGTTTCCATGTGCAGCAGAAGTAACCCCATCTCAAAGTTCTTTGCCTTCCCTGCCCTAGGCATTTGCCTCCAACATTTCCCTCCTCCACAGTAATTTATGTTGGTATTAAGGACTGTTCCCCAAGTAACTGCCATCAGAGATCCTACTGCTGACCCCTAACTCCTGTTACATTTGGATGGAGAGCCAATTCCTGGAGTGAAAATCTCCCAACCCTTGCACCAGCTTTAAATTCGGAGCTTCCTGTCCTTACTTAATTACAGTAAAAAGTCTGACAACTTTTTACTGTGTTTACGCCAGTCCAACGCCGGCATACCCACATCATGACTTACTTAATTATACAATGCATAAAGTATAAGGAATGAATGAAATGAGTTGTAGGCACAGAGTCCACTCAGAAGGAATGATATATTTAATATTACTGAGACATGGACATACGACAGTTAGAACAAAACCTAACAAGTTATAAGAGCTACAGAAATGAAAGAAAAATGGTAAAGGGGAGGAGCGGCCTCAGTGAATAAGTGATTAAGGATGAAGTCACTTCAAGCGGGGTAAGCAAATAAGTAAAGACTTCATGGGTAGAAATAAGATGTAGAAGCAGACTTAAGACTGTAATAGGGGTGGTGTGCAGAGCCCCTGATAGCAGCTGTGGAGTGGCAGAGTGTATAAATGCAGGGATTAAGAGCACCTGTAGCAAATGCAGGGTAATTTCAATGGGGTATTTTAACTTTCATTGAGATTAGGATCATCAGGCTTGCATACGTCAGGAAAGTAGTAAATTTCTTGAGTGTGTCCCTAGCATTTTTTGCAACAATGAGTGGAATTTGATAGCCACTTCCCAGAGCAGTCTGAAGGCCAGGGTTGGTGGCGAGGGGGGCACATCTAATATGGTGAGCGGGGTGAGGTGGAGAGCGTAGCCTAGAAATGAGAGCCAGACATTGCAGGAACAAAATTAGGAAAGAGATCTGCACACAATTGTGGTAGATGTTTGGTACACTCTTCTGCTAAGATCATTGGAATATATAGCAGTTCTTAATTTTGAATTATTCGAAGAGATTAAGAGACAAGGGGTGGTATTTTATGAGCTCTTTCGTCATGAAATGGACCTTCTCATGCTCCGACTCCACCTGCTCCTATTCCCGCAGCGAGCGGGCCAGTAAAATTCCAGCCCTGGTGTAAGACTAGGTATTTGGAGATAAATCACAAATGAGCCATGATCTCACTGAATGGCAAAACAGGCTCGAGGGGTTAAATGACCTTCTCTGATGTTATGTACAAAATCTGTTTTCTGTTTGATCAATGAGGTGGTATAATGCAAATATTTAAAATTCTCAAAGAAATGAAACGGTTCCAATAATTCCAATAGTCGAGAGATTTAGAATGAATGGCTATAGATGCAAGATTAAATCAGATTGAATTAAAAAATTTAGACCAGAGTGAGAAAGGCGTCTTACACTGCGAGTTGGTAAACTGTGGAATTCACTTGCAGAGTTATTGGCAACAACAATGCCAACGTTCCGGATTACAGAATAGAACTGGAGTATTGGAACAAGGTAGGTAATCATTATTTAAACTATGTACACACATAGAGGGTAAAAATTAATATGGGCTGTTTGGGCTGATAGAAGTTACAATGCAGAAACATATTTCAAACATGTTTCAAATCTTAGGACCATTTAACATATTTGGAGAGGAGAATAGTGCAGAAAATTTGGGGGTGATTTGGGAGGAGCTGTCCAATTCAGAAACAAAGTTATTTATTAGTCACAAGTAAGGCTTAACATTAACACTGCAATGAAGTTACTGTGAAATTCCACTAGTCCCTACACTCCGGTGCCTGTTCGGGTCAATACATCTAACCAGCTCGTCTTTCAGACTGTGGGAGGAAACCGGAGGACCCGAAGGAAACCCACATAGACACGGGGAGAATGTCCAAACTCCAAACAGACAGTGACCCAAGCCGGGAATCAAACCCAGGTCCCTGGCGCTGTGAGGCAGCAGTGCTAACCGCTGTACCACCACAATTAACAGAGTACTACAGTACTCTGCCTCATCGAGTCTGCACTGACACATGAAATGCCCTGACCTGTCTAGCTAATTCCACTCGCCAGCTCTTGGTCCTTTTTAAAGGATGTGAGGCATCTTGCCTCCACCACCCTCCCAGGCAGTGCATTCCAGATGATCACCCTCTGAGTAAAAAACATTTTTCCTTAAATCCCTCCTACACCTCCCACCCCTCACTTTTAACTTGTGGCCCCTTGTAACTGACCTTTCAACTAAGGGGAACAGCTGCTCCTTATCCACCCTGTCCATGCCCCTCATTACCTTGAACACGTCAATCAGGTTGCCTCTCAGTCTTCTCTGCTCCAGAGAAAATAATCATTCAGTCCTTTGTCTAGCTCTCCTGTTCAATTATATCATAGCTAATCAGCAGCTCACATTCATTTGCCTACCTTTATTTTGTTTCCATGATAGATTTACACAATAAATATCTATCCATCTTGATCATAAAAGCTCCTGTTGTCGTGAGATCGATAATAGTCATGATGTGGATGTGCCGGCATTGAACTGGGGTAAACACAGTAAAAAGCCTGACAACACCAGGTTTTAGTCCAACCGATTTATTTGATAGTAAACTCACAAGCTTTCGAGGGGACTCCCTCTTCGTCAGGTGAATGGAGAGTTCTGACCTCGGGCATCTCTAAACTGTCTGTGCTTTATATGCTCTGTCCGAGGCCAGAACTCTCCATTCACCTGACGAAGAGGGAGTCCCCTCGAAAGCTTGTGAGTTTACTATCAAATAGATCGGTTGGACTAAAACCTGGTATTGTCAGACTTTTTACTGTGTCGTGAGATCCACAGCCTTCTGGACTTTATTACTTTTCATGTGGCAAAATGGGCTTCCTGATTATACACCTAAACAACTAATCTCTTGTCTTTGAATCCCCTATCAAAGTAAATCACCTTTCTGTATTTACCTTGATAAGGGGAAGATAAACCAAATTATATCATTTAATCCTGTATGGCCTAAATCTTTGCTGCAAGGCCAATATATCTTTACTGAGGTCTACGTCCAGAACCAGATGCAGGGTAATCCAGGTAGGATTTAATCAAGGCTCGATACAGCATCCACCTCCTTTTCAATTTGACCTTTGAGATAAAAGCAAATATCCTGTTAATCTTTCTGAGTGCTTTTTGTGCCTAGCCACTCATTTTTAGTGATTTGTGTACTTGGAACCTCAAACCTCCCAATCCAAATTGGGCATCTTTTTCATAATATTTCGTTGCCTTTCCTAGGTTCCGAAGTTAATGATCTCACACTTTTCCACACTTAACTACATTCGGCATTATTTTACCCATGCACTTTTTCTGCAGATGTCCATTTACAAGTTCCCCATCCCACTTGTATGACTGGGGTTTCAAATCAGGAGTGCCCATTTTTGAGCACGCCTCCCTACCTAGTGTTCCTCACACCCCCCACTGTCACCACCTTTCATGCAAGTGGCGATGTCTGAGGGGCCCAGGATATTGCAGCTCAGATCTCACCATAGAATCATAGAATCCCTACAGTACAGGAGAAGGCCATTCGGCCCATCAGGTCTGCACCAACCACAATCCCACCCAGGCACTATTGCTGTAACCACCCATATTTAGCCTGCTAATCTCTTGACACTAGGGTTAACTTAGCATGGCCAACCAACCTAATCTGCACATCGTTGGACTATGGAGGAAACCAGAGCACCCGGAGGAAACCCATGCAGACAAAGGGAGAATGTGCAAATTCCACACAGGTACTGACCCGAGGCTGGAATTGAACCCAGGTCCCTGATGCTGTGAGGTGGCAGTATTAACCTGTTTTCCTACCAATGTGGACACTTAGCTTGAAAAGGGAAGAATTCCACCCACAGACTAGGACAGTAGCAGTGTCAAGGACAGAGTTCTGAGAATGTGATTAGGAAAGTTTTCTACAACAGTATGTGTCGAGTCCAATGAGAAAAGAGGCGCTGGTCCTTGGGAATGAAGTGGATCAAGTGAATCGCGTGTCAGTAACAGAACATTTCAGTGACCATAATCATTGTTTCATAAGATTTAATTTGCATGTGAAAAATGTCAGGAAACAATCCAATGTAACAATAATTAACTGGAGGCCAGCCATCTTCAACGGGTCAAATAAACTAGAATCAAAAGTTGGCAGGAAAATGGTATCTTAACAACGGGTTACCTGAAAAAATAGTTTGGGCACACGCAAGGTATATTCCCATAAAGGGGAAAAATAGAGCAAACAAATCCAGGGTTGCCTGAGAAAGCAATGGGAGTAAATAGCTGTTGTGGCCAGTGCCAGCAGTCTAGCCACAAGGAACAGAGTGCACTGTCAGAAGGAATGTAATTTCCTGATGTGAGTGGACAAGGTCAGTGAATGGATCTTCAAAAACAACACATGCACATCACTCACCTGCCCACAATCTCCATCACTACTCACATCTTACACTCCATCTCATGCTCAAACACTCAGCATTGTTGTGAGCCTCACAGCACATCTCTACAGCCTGCTCACATTGCCAGCTATTCAACCACTTCAGTGACATCAGCCAAACATGTTGCACCACAGTGGCACAACTTCTTCTCTTCTGTCGGACAAAGTGGTATCTGGTCAGAGGCAGTGGTACTGACAAGCAGAGGGCAGGTATGGTTGTATGTCCTCGCCCCAGTGGAAGATATGACACTGGAAATCACTGGTGCGACCATTGCTGAGGCTGTGCCCAATGTTGAAAGCATTGAAGATGATAATTTGTTCCTACCTAAACCACCTCTCACATCCCATTTTCCCACATCCTGCAATTTTTCTGAATTACAAGTTGCAGACGGTGTAAGCATGCATCCTTTCCACTCCTTCGCACACCCCAACACTAGACTTGACCTTTCACTTTTCAGGTGCCCAAGAATTAACATTTGAACACACAGTATTGTGGGATAAAGGCAAAATACTGCAGATGCTGAAATCTAAAATTTTAATAGAAAATGCTGGAAAACCTCAGCAGGTCTGACAGCATCTGCGGGGAGAGAATAGAGCCAACATTTTGAATCTGTGACAAAGGATCACCCAGACTGGAAACATTAGCTCTACTCTCCCTCCACAGATGCTTTCAGTCCTGCAGAGGTTTTTCAGCATTTTCTATTTTTGGCTTGCTCTACAATATACTGAATACAGAGCTTAATTTTCCACCCATTGTGCCAGCACAAAAGGAAATTTGGCATGTCAGCTATGACTCTCACCAACTTTTACAAATGCACGATAGAAAGCATTCTTTCAGGTTGTATCAAGGCTTGGTATGGTTCTTGCTCTGCCCAAGACTGCAAGGAACTACAAAAGGTCGTGAATGTAGCCCAGTCCATCACGCAAACCAGCCTCCCTTCCGTTGGCTCTGTTTACATTTCCAGCTGCTTTGGCCAAGCAGCCAGCATAATCAAGGACACACATACCTCAGACATTCTCTCTTCCACCTTCTTCCTTCGGGGAAAAGATACAAAAGTTTGAGGTCACGTACCAACCGACTCAAGAACAGCTTCTTCCCTGCTGCTGTCAGGCTTTTGAATGGACTTGCCTTGCATTAAGTTGATTTTTCTCTACAGCCTAGCTATGACTGTAATACTGTATTCTGCACTCTCTCATTTCCTTCTAAATGAACAGTATGTTTTGTCTGTATAGCATGCAAGAAACAATACTTTTCACTGTACGTTAATTCATGTGACAATAATAAGTAAGAAAAAGTACTGCCTCAGGTTCGCTGATCAACTGTTTCAGTTGTTTGATGCATCATGTCTGTGACAGTAAGTATTGGGCGAGAAACTTCAAAGTTGCTGCTTCAAGCAGAGTGACACAGGTTTACCTCCATTCTTTGGGGGATAAGCAATGGCCCAGGCAACATTCATCACTGATATGGGTGCACACGCATTAAAAAATGGCACTACCCCATCATCACGCAAGCCAACCAGCATGATTCCCAATATTCCTGGGAGTTAACGTATTTGGAGGAATGAGAGAGTCACTGCTGCCCAGCCCCAATTCACCCAGTTTTCTGGAATGCGACTTTGAGTCCCTCTGCAGATAGCAGGCAAATGGCCTGACCCACTGCAGGGATCAGGGAGCTGCTGCTCCTCTCGGCCCCACATAATAAATGAAAACTTAGCACTCTGGCATCTCTTTCAGTCTCTGTTCTTCTTTCCCACCTCACTGCAAGCTGAATCTCACCTCCTGTCCAATTCAAAATTGTAGTCACATGATAATGATGTTGCGATACACCAAGTAGATGTGACAAAGGAGCACATTGTTTTTCTATTTGTGATAATGCAAACCAACAATTGATACTGCTCAGTGAATAGTGATTGCTTGCAATGAACACAGTGCCTGTCTGCTAAACATTGAGAAACAGTATTTCAACTGCATCCAATCATTCGTGTTCCAGCAAATCTTACGGAGTGTGCTTCATTTACTGCATGTGGCTAGGTTTCTAGCCCTTTTAAGATCTGGCAAATGCAACTCACCAAAGGGGATGAAAGGGTGGGAAGCTTAGATAGGAAGTCAATGCCTACCTAAAAATGATGATGGAAAGAGTTTAAGGAATGTAGCCACATAAATGTAAATAGTCATATGTAGCCATGCAAGTGTCAGTAACGATTAAAAGGCATTTTTAAAAATATATATCTCAGCCTTTGAGAAGGGTTGTGGGCAAAATGCCAATGGCTAGTGTTTGGGTCCTGGACCAGAATCCCAAATGACATAAGGAAGCCAGACAAGACCCCAACAATTTTTCTGTTTTGGTATAACTGTGAGGAAAAGATGTTTCATTCCAGGATTGATTCCACTGACATATTAGAGATATTTCATAGTAAAATAAATTTGATTTAATAATCCATTTAATGACAAATTCCTAGCTGAAGCGAGTAATTCACTTACTTTTACAACCCTTGAGCTAAATGTTTTCCAAGCACACAGACTGCCTGCAGAATAAATTTGAAATGTTAAACATTCCCCTGAAACACTACTATTATCAGACTGGTACGTCCACCTTGTTGTTTGTGGGGTCAGTACACAATGAGTTAAAATAGCTGAATGTGCTGAACATTTCTCCTTTATCTCCATTCACTTCCTCCAAATAAAAGGTGTTGCTATGGGTACCAGCATGGGTCCTAGCCAAGCCTGCTTTTTTGTATGTATGTGGAACATTACTTGTTCTAGTCAAATACGGGCATGTTGATTGCCGTATCAGTGCTGTTTACTGCTCTCACCCTGAACTGGAAAATTTAATCAACTTTGCTCCCAATTTCCACTCTTCTATCACTTTTGGTCAACCTCCAACTCTTTCCTTTTCTTTCTTGACTTCTCAGTGTTGATTTCTGGAGACAGGCGATCAGCTTACAATGTGTACTTTCTGTAAAGCATTTGTTGCCCATCCTTACTTACCCTTGAGAAGGTGGCAGTGAGCTGCCTTCTTAAATTGTTGCAGTCCATGGGGGGTAGCCAATCCCACAATGCTGTTTGGAAGATTGGTCTAGGGTTTTTATCCAGTGAGAGGGAAGGAATGGCAAAATAGGATGAAATTATGTTCCCTCCCCTGTGGTGAGTTGGGTGGTTGGGGGGCATTTAGTCAGTTGGGAGGGTATTGGGTCAGAACTCTCCAACGTCCTGCCTTACCCCGATTAGTCCAAGGTGAGAAGTCTCATCAGCAGCCTTCTCATGCTTCACCTTCCCTCCCTCCCACACAAAGGCTCCCCAGCTATCACTGCACTTATCTGTCATGGTCCTATCTTAATCCAAGACCTCAGATAGATGTTACATCTGCAACAGCCACTGCTGCTACTCTCATTTGCCAACAACTTTCAACAGCTTGGATCTCTGTCCCTGGAGTCCTCGATCCCTTCGCAAAAAGAAGCAACACAGGCTCTTGCCAACATTACAGCTGGTGTCTGAGACCCACTGAGTGGGATTTTACGGCCCCACTCAGGAGAGACCAGAAATTCCCACCCAAGTTCAGCGGCGATTTCATTGTTAGACCCTGACTCCTGCCAATTCCGTGTGGCCGAGGTAGCAGAGTTCCAGCCATTGCCTCTACAAGATTCCTGCCTTGGTTCCAATGACAATGAGTGACTTGGAAGGGAACTTGCAGGTGGTGGTTTTCTCATGCATCTACTACTCTTGTCCTTCTAGGTGGCCGAGGTCATGGTTTTGAAAGGTGCTGTTGAAGGAGCTTTGGCAAGTTCACCATAGAACCCTACAGAGCAGAAGGAGGTCATTCAGCCCATCGAGTCTGCACCAACAACAATCTCACCCAGTCCCTATCCCGTAACCCCATGTATTTACCCTGCTAATCCTCCTGACACTAAGGACAATTTAGCATGGCCAATCCACCTAATCTGTACATCTTTGGACTGTGGGAGGAAACTGGAGTACCCAGAGGAAACCCATGCAGACATGAAGAGAATGTGCAAATTCCACTCAGACAGTCACCCAAGGCTGGAATTGAATCCGGGTCACCGGTGCTGTGAGGCAGCAATGCTAACCACTATGCCACCGTGCTGTCCTTAAAGCTGCAGCAGTGTGTTTTGTAGATGGCACACACTGCTGCGATCAAGCAGGCTGCTTTACCCTAGATAGCATAGAGTTTCCTGAATGTCATTAGACCTACAGTCATTGAGGCAAAAAGAGAGTATTCCATCACACACCTGACTTATGCTTTGTAGATTACAGGCAGGCTTTGGGGTGTGGAGGTAAGTTCATCACCATGCTATTCCTAGCCTCTGACTGCTCTTGCAGCCACATTATTTATATGGTTGGTCCAATTCAGTTTCCGATCAATGGTAACTCTTAGGATGTTGATAATGGGAGGCTTAGTGATGGTAATGCCATTAAATGTCAAGGGAAGATGATTAGATTCTCTCTTGTTGGAGATGATCATTGCCTGTCTCTTCTGGGCTTGAATGCTACTTGCTACTTATCAACCCAACCATGAATGTTGTTCAGATCTTGCTGAAAAGGAAATGATCTGCTTCAGTATCTAAGAAGCCACAAGTGGTACTCAACATTGTGTGACCATCCACAAGTATCTTCATTTCAGACCAAGGTCATTGATGAAGCACTGGAAAATGGTTGAGCCAAGGGCATGACTCCAGGGAACTCGTGAAGCAATATCCTGGAGCTGAGATAATTGGATCCCAACCAATTTTCTCTTCTACTATGCATGATTCCAACCAGTGGAGAGATTCCCCCCTAATTCTCATTGACTTCAATTTTGCTAGGGCTCCCTGATGCTACATTTGGTCAAATGGTGCCTTGACATTAAGAATAGTGACGGTCGCCTCACCTCTGGAATTAAGCTCTTTTGCCTATGTTTGGATCAAGGTTGTAATGACATCAGGAGTCAGGTGGCCCTGGTAAAACCCAACTGGGTAAGAAGTCTCACAACACTAGGTTAGAGTCCAACCAGTTTATTTGATAGTAATCTCACAAGCTTTCGGAAAATGGTTTTCCTTCGTCAGGTGTGTGAAACATTCTAACCTGGTGTTGTGAGTCTTCTTACTGTGTTTACCCCAGACCAACGCCGGCATCTCTACAACATGAAACCCAACTGAGCAAGCTATTCTTGTAAGTGCTGTTTAATGGCATTGCTGCTGACACTTTGCTGAAGATTGGGAAGAGGTTGATGGGTCAGTAAGGACAGACTGGATTGGTGTGGACAGAACATGTGTGGGCAATTTACCACATTGTTGAGTAGATCCCAGTATTGTAGTTGTTGCCCGTCGCATTTCCTGAAATTTGGTTCACACTCCTTGCCTTCCTTCTCAGAACCATTGTAGGATTGCCCTCATTCTCAACTTCCATCCCACCAACCTCCATATTTAATAAATACTCCATTTCTGCACATCTAGTATGATGCCAATACCAAACACATCTTCTTCTCCATCCAATTTAGGAACATAGGAACAGGAGTAGACCATTCAGCCCTTTGAGTTTGTTCTGCCATTATTCAATGAGACCATGGTCTTTCTGTGGCCTAACTCCACATACCTGCCTTTGGTACATATCCCTTAATACCTTTGCTTAACAAAAATTTACCTACTTTAGATTTCAAGTTAGCAACTGATCTATCAATTTGAGTATCTACCCATCATTTCTGTCACCTGCCACTCAACCAATTTCCCTGATCTGCTATTAATTTCCTTGGGACTTCTGGCAAGCTATCCTCCTT
This sequence comes from Carcharhinus amblyrhynchos, assembly GCF_965287045.1. Lineage (NCBI taxonomy): Eukaryota > Metazoa > Chordata > Chondrichthyes > Carcharhiniformes > Carcharhinidae > Carcharhinus > Carcharhinus amblyrhynchos. Next base: position 50,720,746 of record NC_137327.1, read on the forward strand.
TTCTACTGTAAATATTGAGGAAAAGTAGTTATTCTAAACAGTAAGACTACTTAACCTCCTCTGCCATTATCTGTATCCGTCCTGTGAACCTTTAACCTGGTCCCCAGTCTTGACCATTCTGCAACCATGTCTCAGTAATGGCTACTTTATCATAATCTCTAATCTGAGTTGGTACTTGCAACTCATTTAACTTATTTCTTACACTCCATGCATTTGTACATATAACTGTTATTTGGGCCATACATTCCAACCTGTCCCTCAGCACTGATGTCCTATTCACCAGTTTATTATTTCCCTCTTCTGGTTTAATCAAAACACTCCTAATAGCTTTGCCATTACTTGTCGTACCTGAAGTAAGATTTCTGACTGCTTCTTTACTCTGTTGTGTTACATGTTTTTGAAACTGTAGTGACTTCATCCCCAGCCCTCCTCTCCATTTACTAGTTGAAAGTCGTTGTGACTTTCCACTGGGACTTGGTCATAGATCCGTTCAGGTGGAGCCCATCCCAACAGTACAGTTCCTTCCAATTCCAATACTGATGCCAGTGCCCCACAAAATGTTACCCCTCTTTCCTGAACCATCCTGAACCATCAAAGCCAATCTTTCCTAATACCCTAGTCCATTCCTCAGCCACCCTCAAAACAGTCTCCCTTTCCCAGCAATTGCAGGAGATGAACACCTGCCTTTTCACTTCCTCACCATCCAAGGTCCTAAATACTCCTTCCAGGTGAAACAGTGATTAACATGCATCTTATTCAGTTTCTTATACTGCACATTTGGCTCTGCATCAAGCAGACCAGATACAGAGCCTCTCCATTTAAACCCCAAGCATGACCCTGAGCTTACTTATCACCTCACTTTCACACTAACCCATCTGCAGTAGTCCAATGATGCTCAATGCAAAATTGAGGACCAGCAACCCACCTTTTGACTTACAAAGTTAAGAATTTTAGATGGTAATCATTGACTCAACCTCTCCCTCCTCCTGTCTTCCCTGGTTGTTTCCCCGTTTTTTAAAGGGTTTTTCTCTTGTGTTTCCCTTTAGCTTTTCAATGGAGTTGTCCTTTATTCTGCCATTCATACCTCCTCTAGACACATCTTTTGTGGTTTTGCTTTTCGTATTACTGTTCCTTCTGGCTCTACACCATAAACTCATTGGTTATTTTGTCCATGTCTTCTACCCTATCACAAACTCCTCATTTTGTTCTTTTTCTATTCTCCCATCAGAAATTTGGACCATAAGACCATAAGACATAGGAGCAGAATTAGGCCACTCGGCCCATCTAGTCTGCTCTGCCATTCAATCATGGTTAATATTTTTCTCATTCCCATTCTCCTGCCTTTTCCCCATAACCTCTGATCTCCTTATTAATCAAGAACTTATCTATCTCTGTCTTAAAGACACTCAATAATCTGGCCACCACAGCCTTCTGCGACAAAGAGTTCCACAGATTCTCCACTCTCTGGCTGAAGAAATTCTTCCTCAGATCTGTTTTAAATGATTGTCCCTTTAGCCTGAAGCTATGCCCTCTGGTTCTAGTTTTTCCTACTCGTGGAAACATCCTCTCCACGTCCACTCCATCCTGGCCTCACAGTACCCTATAAGTTTCAACAAGATCCCCCCTCACCTTTCTAAACTCCAGCATGTATAGACTCAGTGTTTCCAACTGGTCCTCATAAGACAAGCTCTTCATTCCAGGGATCATTTTTGTGAACCTCCTCTGAACCCTTACCAAGGCCAGCACATCCTTCTTTAGATATGGGCCCAAAATACTCACAATACTCGAAATAGAGTCTAACCAGAGCCTTATACAGCCTCAGAAGTATGTCCCTGCTCTTGTATTCTAGCCATCTCAACATGAATGCTAACATTGCATTTGCCTTCCTACCTGTTGACTGAACCTACACATTAACCTTAAGAGGATCTTGAACAATGACTCCCAAGTCCCTTTGTGTTTCTGATTTCCTAAACATTTTCGCATTTAGAAAATAGTCTATGTCTCCATTCCTCCTTCCAAAGTGCATAACCTCACACTTTTCTACATTGTACTCCATCTGCTTCTTTGCTCTCCTAGCCTGTCCAAGTCCTTCTGCAGTCCCCCTGCTTCCTCAGTACTACCTGTCCCTCTACATATCTTTGTATCATCTGCAAACCGAGCAACAGCGCCTTCAGCTCCTTCCTCCAAATCGTTAATGTATATTGTGAAAAGTTATGGTCCCAGCACTGACCCATGAGGCACATCATTAGTCACTGGCTGCCATCCTGAAAAAGACTACTTTATTCCCACTCTCTGTCTTCTGCCAATTTGTTCAAAATCTCTTACATTTTCAATGCTTCCTGGTTCTGATGAAAGATCATTCACCTGCAATGTTTCTCTCTCCACAATCGCTGCCTAACTTGCAGTATTTTCGGTTTGTATTTCTACTGAACAGGGAAGTAAGCCTGTGACTAGGATGAAGAATTGAAGTCATTTCATGACTTTATAGTCTAGGAGATCTTGGTGCAGTCACTGTGCTTATGATATGAAGGTGATTAAGTGGACTTGATTCTGTATAGCTACAACTGAAGTGAGTGACTCCATTGCCAAAATCTTGCTCCCATTCATGCCAGTGGGGTCTTAAAGTCCTGCTGGTGGCGTACTCCCGCCATGGGTTTCCTGATGGTGAGGGATGCAGTCAACGGGAAATCCTGTTGACAATGTCATGACCATAAGGTGCTGCCACCAGTGAGGGCCACAGAGGGAGAAAAATTCCACCCCATGCTTGGGTGACATGGTAGCACAGTGGTTAGCACTGCTGCTTCACAACTCCAGGGATCTGGGTTCGATTCCTGGCTTGGATCACTGACTGTGTGGAGTTTGCACACTCTCCTTGCGTCTGTGTGGGTTTCCTCTGGGTGCCCTGGTTTCCTCCCACAGTCCAAAGATGTGTGGGTTAGGTTGATTGGCCGTGCTAAAATTGTCCCTTAGTGTCCTGAGATGTGTAGGTTAGAGGGATTAGCAGGTAAATACATGGGGGTGGGGCCTGGGTGGGATTGTGGTTGGTGCAGACTTGATGGGCCAAATGGCCTCTTTTTGCACTGTAGGGTTTCTATTACAATAATGAAACAAATTAGAACAAGGAAGGAGTCCACCTTGCAGGTGACCCGGACATAAATAAAAGCAGAAAATGCCGGAAATATTCAACAGATCATGCAGCATCTGTTCTAATGGATTGAGAGATCATTGACCTGTAACATTAACTCTGTTTCTGTCCAAAGATGCTACCTGACTTGCTGAGAATTTCCAGTATTTTTTTGTTTTTATAAAATATTTTCTAATTTTGTTAAGCTGTAGTTGGCTTGAGGAAGAGCTTGCTTGGTTCAAGTGGTGAATGTTCTCTTTGAAGTGGCGGCAATAAGGCATCTCCAATTATCAACTGAAGGTTTAGGAAATTTTATGAATGAGGTTTGGTCAGCTTTTAATAAATGGGTTGCATCTAAAGGCAACTTTAAGCGATAGGGCTGGAAACAATGAGGGGGTTAATGTTAAAAAGCAAAAAGATGAAGAAAACTTTAGTGTTACAGTGTCTAATGCTGGGAATTTAGAAGCTAAAGGAGGGGACTGAGATGAGAGATAAAAAAGTTGCAGAATTGATGGAGAATCTTGTGGCAGCAGGGAGACAAGTACAGAACTGCTGATTCCAGATGCTTAGAGCAGCCATGGCTGTTCTGACATTAGATCAACAAAAAGACAAATGTGTTCTAGAGAAAGGAATATCTGATTTGCAGTCTGCAAAGCTGGTGGAGACCAGGGTGACATAATTATTGGAGGGGTCCACTTTCATCTTCTGAAGGCGTCAGAAGAGCAACAAGTGGTGGTATTAACTTGCCCTTCGGAGAAGAAAATGATGACACCATGTGATGTTCAGAGAATTCCCAAGCAACAAAAGTTTAAAGGGAACTTTGGGTCAAGGAGTTTGGTCACCATTTCCTTTTGCATGCTCTTCATCTTCTGTGACTTCAAAGATCCAGGTTGATGTGGTTCAAGTGATGCCAGCAGGGACTGTAGTAGTTAGATGCCTCGTCTACTCTTCAGGTATTTGTTACCCCAAACAGAACATTCAACCTTTCAGAAATAGGTTTGGAGAAGCATGTTAAAGAGGATAAAACTGGTCTATGAACATTCCACTCGCTATGGAGGTTGTGAAGGGTACACCTCACATCACGGTTTTTGAAATTTTTATTCTGAACAAGGAGAGATGGTTGATATTCCTAGGGTAGTGAGAATTCCACTGCTTCAAGATATTGGCAGAATTTTCTTAAAAACATTTTAAGAGTAAAATGGGCAAGAAAACGGGAGGCATTTTGGTATTTTTTCCAGCAAGGTAAAAGGTAAATTATGGCAATTTACGGCATTGTATGCAATACAGAGGCAGTAATATGAATCCCGGGCGAGGATGGTGTTAGAGTCTCAGCTTGCCTGTGAGGCTGGCTGCTGAGCTCTAGGGGCCATGATGTGGATATGCCGGCATTGGACTGGGGTAAACACAGTAAAAAGTCTGGCAACACCAGGTTTAAGTCCAATCAATTTATTTGATAGCAAACTCACTAGCTTTCGAGGTTACCCTCTTCGTCACCTGATGAAGAGGGTAACCTTGAAAGCTAGTGAGTTTACTATCAAATAAATCGGTTGGACTTAACCTGGTGTTGTCAGACTTTTTACTGAGCTCTAGGGGCACCATTTCACAGGTGCGCTGTTAGCGCGAGTGGGCAAAACGACCGCGATGGACCCAGGGTGTAGTTCAATAACGGCACAGCTTTATTTTCTTTTACATCGACAGAGGTGCAGTCAGGACATACAATCAAACTGTCCCGAAAGCACTCTAAAGGTCCGCCGCAACGGGCTATAGTTGTACCTGAACATCGGTGTAGTATGCGATTCAAATGCTAATACTTTATTTACAGTATTCGACTTTAGCCATCCTGTCTCGAAGTTTTCGAGTGTTAGAACGATTGTTTTAAGTACGTGTTAATCGTTTTTGTCTGATTGGTTATTAATGGTCTAGAATCTCTGGGGTTTGAACAATGGGTGTGTGATTGATCTCAAAGAGTTTGAGGGGCCAGGGACGTTTCTTTAGCTATGCTAATTTTTAGGTGTCTCCATAGGTTATTTGACTGGTTTAGAAGTGCTGATTTGGTGGGGTGGGGATGTGTTTTTTGATTTAGTTCCTGTAGGTGCCATCCTGTCCAGTTTCCCTTGTGTGCTAGCCCTCATTTGCATTCTAAAAGCATGCTCTTGCCTGCTAATCTGTGTCTGTTACTTTGTGATTTTTAGTGGAGAAGCTCTGAGCGTAATTTTAGCCTGCTTCCATATTGTGCGCCCAATTTCATAAAATTTGTTGTCCGATAACAGCGCCAACTTCCCAGTGCACTGTGTACTGTGAGATGTCACCTCCACGGACATTGCCCCCATTCCCCATGGATATCACCTCCTCACCCTTCCAATCGTCACCATGGCCAATTGCACCCAACCGTTTGCACCCTCCCCTATTGTTGCCCGGCCCATCAACTGCCACCCACTTTCCTACTCCCTTTCAGAGCTCCACCCCATCATGGCCCTGCCTTCCTCAGTCCCGACCCCCGTCAGACCCCACCCCATCAGGCACTGCCCCTCAGGCCTTACCACCCTGACACTGCCTAGAGCCCAGTGGGCAGTGCCAAGGTGCCAGGCTGGGTGCAAACAGGACAGTGACCATGTTTAAAGAAAGCATTTTAATTTGAAATAATAATAAACAAAGAAATTCTGCCAGTTCAAGATTTAATATGCATCTAAAAATGTAATCAATTTCATAATAAATCATTTAAGTCTCAAACAGTTCCTTAATTCTTAAAATACAATTCACCAATATACCACAATAAAGATTCTATTATAGTTTCAATATTTCACACCAAATACGTAATAACAAAATAATTATTTATTGCATGAAGATGGAGCAGTTTTTTTTGACAAAGCTCACAAGTAACAGCCAATGCACTCAAGAACTTCTGAAATCAATGGTTTTTGAGCAAACAGTAATGGAAGTAATCAAAACTCACTCTCTAAGTTTTCACACCCTCCAGGAAATAATTATGATTAAAAACCCTTACTGATCACAGATGAAGTAAGTCAAAAGTAGTGAGATTTTTCATATGGTATCTGTAACTCATCCATGTCTCATGTGTGTAGCAAACAGCTGGGAGACTGTACTGAATTTCATAGAGTGTCTGTCAGATTTCCAAAGGTGGACACACATTGACTCCTTATCTGGTTATTGAGATAAGCTTTTTCTTATTTGCACATACCCTTTCTGATCAATGAGGTCATATTGCAGAGCATATAATGAAGGGAGCTGAAATATGACAATCAGTTATATACTGTTTTTGAGGCCTATGGGTGGAGTACAAGGCAGCAGATCCCACATTGTGGTCATCACCTCAATGCAGTTACTGAAACAACAAATGGGATCATGATCTCCTCCTCCTCTGAGACTGCACTGACCCTGATGCTGAAGCCCAGGTAGTGTCTTCTCCTGCCCTTACGCTTTTCATCTCTTACTCTCTCTTGGCCTCTGTTGTTTAACTATGGCCTTTCTGAGTCCAAATCCTAGCTCTGAGGAGTGTTCTGGGCTTCAACATCAGCCACCTCAAGAACCTCAACCTGATCTTCTGCTTCTCACTGACCAAGGTCTATAAACTGCAGCAGCTGAGATGAAGTAGTGAGCTGGAGAGTATGTAAATTAACACTTTCAATAAGTACTTCAAAAACACAGGTTTTCATATTTATATAGTGGGTGGGATTCTCTGACCTCCTAGCTGCATGTTTCTCAGCGTGAGGTGACGTGCCATTCATTGGCGGCGGGATTCTCTGGTTCTACCACTGTCAAAGGGATTTCCATCGAACCCACCCCATGCTGCTGGGAAATCCGCAGGGGGGGTGGTGAGGTGTTCTGCTGGCAGAACCAAAGAACCCCACTGGCGTGAATGGCCAGAGAACTCTGGCTAATGTATTTTATGTTGACCTATAGTAAGTGCACATTAATAATTATATATTAAATGCTACAATGTTGTTTTATTACCGTTTTGCGTTTGTTGGCATCTGGGGTCAAGTTAATTTTCTAGTACCAAAATGGGGTTTGGGAAGAACTGATAAAGACCCTAATTTTCCCTCAAGCCTGTAGGTCTTTGCGGATACTAAATTCTTGTCTGCAATCACCTGGGTGTGTTCCACAGCCTCAAGAAAAAATGCAGATTATAGATGATGTTACTTTTTTAGATGTGTGCATCCAGTTCAAGTTGAATATCTTGATAGATCTGCTATATCTGGTTTCAGCAAGCAAAGCAGCAAAAACGAGAGTGTTCAAATTAGTCTTGTAGCACTGCCTTACAGCATCTCAAATCTCAAATGGCTCAGGTGTAATCTGTTATGAAATCTCAGTAGACCTTAGATCTGTGATTGAATGGTCAAATACATACAGATCTAGTTCCTCATCTTCTATTAACATCAGAACATGGATTACTTTAAAAATACACGGACTAAAATATAAGCCAAGAAATGCTTTCATTATTAGAATTCTTAAATATTATCAATTATTGTAACCAATGTTTTATCATGGCAATTCTACCACATCAGATCAGCCAGACAGTAATGATTGATATAGCAATTATATCGCTTCTCATCAAATAGATAATTTACATAAAATCTTCTGAGGAAATTATCACCAAGGTTGTGTCATGACTTCATATGTAATCACAATAACTGTTGCTCTATCTGAACATTGGCCACTGGTTATAAAGTTATAAGTCAGTAACATGATCAGTAATTAAATACAACCCTGATTAAAGCAAGATGCATGTGTACAAAATTATCACAATGTCTGAATCAACCACACATGAAAATCAAAGTTATGTCAAATATATTTTCTTTACTAAAGGCTATTAAAGTATATTCTATTTATGCATTTCTATTACTTTGCATTAAAATATTTTTAAAAGCAATGTCACACAAGTTAGGGTTAGGGATGACATGAGCATCCTTTTCCATATCCTTTTCATCTAACTTTTTCAGTATATAGTTCCAGGATTCTTGCACAATCAGCTTCTATACAACTCGTGTCTTAAATATCTGTAACATAATTTGGAATTATTTGGTCGCATATTAGGGAACATGGAATGGGTGACTTTCTGCCTTTAACGTTCCCAGTGCAGAGCTTCATGTGCCAGATTCACAAATCAGGAGCGGGGGGGGCGATTCTCCCAAAAATATTCCAAAGTGTTGAATTCACGGGAAAACTAGTATAATTCATGATTGTTTTTTCAGTGGGAATTCAGACTAGAATCTCTGTGCAATGCAGAGGTCACAAGTGTGATTGTCATCAGATTTCTGGGGGCAGGGCCTATTCACGCTGGAGAGGCCAAAACCAGTGGGTCTCTGCACATTCGCATTGGCCCCGAAGTGTCAGCCTCTCATTTGCTGGTCAGCGCAATTGGAAATCAGGTACAATAAGCCACAATCAATTTTCTATAAATGATGGAGAGTTATGGGGCATGCCCTGATTGCTCTCTATGTGGATCTGGTGTGTGAAGCTCTGCAAAGGGGACACTGAAGATGAAAATTTAACATTGGTCTTCAAATAGGTAGACATTCCAATGGGCCTTAGTAGCTAGTTCTACTTCTGTTTGTTTTTGATGTCTCGCCTGCCGTGTTAACGGATGATCGTATTAACATACAGTACCACAGGAATATGAAAAACCCTGCAAGGAAAAGAAACTATGTAAGGAATTTTTATTAATGTTTATATGAATTATGTTAGTCTTTTGTGAATATATTTCTAGTTATGAGTAATTGCAAAGCTTTATAATTAATTTAGAGATGGCTAGTGTTAATTTAGTGGGCTACAGCAAGGGATGTTGTCCATAAATGTATTTACACAAGTAAATTAATTTTATTAATCTCATTATTCTCCATACCAAGAAGGATGGCCTGATGATTTTCTCTCTCATGTCTGCCAATGTCATTGTCTAATTGCCTAACCTGAGACACATCAGACTGACCCAGGTTTTGCAAATTTCTCTCCCTCTCTTTGGAGAATCATGAGAATTCGCCTTGATCGCTATAGAGTTGAGGAACTTGACGTGTGAGAAATGATAGATGCAAACCTATAGCCAACTACTGTGTCATTTCATCAACTCAATTAATTGCACTCTGCTCCAGTTGTAACAAAGGCCGCTAATTTGTCAGGAAGTCTGACGACAGCAAAGTATTTAACTATTGAAATTGTAAGTTTATCTGGTGAATGCAAATAATGCCAGTGGTATCTTACTAACCTTGCAGAGGGTTGAAGATGCAGAACAGGTACAGTGCAGGTACATTCTGAGATCCATATGAGAAAAAAGCTATGCCATAGGTTATACCCAGTAGACAGGTCAGGCCCAGTATGGTGAATATACTCTTTTTATCAGCTCCTTTCAATCTGATCACCTTTACACACAGAACTATCATCATGGTTGTATTACCCAGGAATACAAGTGCGAAATAGGCAATAATTGTAACGTAAGACACAATATCGTTTGTTATCCAACACCTGTTGTGAGAACATGAAAGTGATTTCATAGATATACAGAAAAATACCACAAGAAGAATTTATGCAGAAACAATGGCTTAATTTTCACTGAAAGTGAAAAGTGCACATTTCAATTGATCAACCCTCCTTACACGGAGAAATTACTTTTGAGCAGGGTGTTGCCTGGGCTGGAGAGATTTAGTTATGAAGGGAGATTGGATAGACTGGGGTTGCTTCCCTTGAGCAGAGGAGAGACTGGGGGGGGTCATGATTGAGATGTATAACATTAGGAGGGGCATAGATAGAGTAAACAGGAAGAAACATCGCCCTTGATGGAGGAATCAATGACCAGGGGCATAGATTTAAGGGAAAAGAAGGGAGGTTTAGAGGGGATGTGAGGACAAACCTTTTCATCCACAGGCTGGTGGGAGTCTGGAACTCACTGCCTGAAAGGGTGCTGGAGGCAGAGACTCGCATAACATTTAAAAATCATAGAATGCCAAAGTACAGAAGGAGGCCATTCAGCCCATAGGGTCTGCATCAATCACAATCCCTCCCAGGCCATTTTCCCTTAACACCATTATTTACCCTGCTAAACCCCTGACACCATGGGGGCAATTTACATTGACTAATCAAACTAACCTGCACATTTTTGGACTGTGGGAGGAAACCAAAGCACCCGGATGAAACCTATGCAGACATGGGGAGAACATGCAGCCTCTGCACAGACAGTGACCCGAGACCAGAATTTAACCCAGGTCTCTGGCGCTGTGAGGTAGCAGTGCTAACCAGTGTGCCACCCTAAGTATTTAGATGCGCACTTGCGATGCCAAGGCATACAAGGCCATGGGCCATGTGCTGGAAAATGGGATTAGAATAGTTAGGCAGTTGTTTTTGACTAGTGCAGACATGATGGCCCTAAAGGCCTTTTCTGTGCTGTAGATCACTATGAGTCTATGACACTATTACACTCACTGTATCTCTTTGCCTGTTATTTTAACTGCGTGAGGTAAACATACTCATGTAAATTTCTGTCTGTACTGTTTTAACAAAATCATTGATTATTTCAGAAATTCAAATGTGGAGTCAAATAATTTTGATTTTGATTTGATTTGATTTATTATAGTCACATGTATTAGCATGTATGCAGTGAAATGCATTGTTTCTTGCGTGCTATACAGACAAAGCATACCATTCATAGAGAAGGAAACGAGAGAGTTTAGAATGTAGTGTTATAGCCATAGCTAGGGTGTAGAGAACGATCAACTTACTGCAAGGTAAGTCCATTCAAAAGTCTGATGGCAGCAGGGAAGAAGAGTCAGTTGGTACGTGACTTCAGACTTTTGTATCTTTTTCCCAAAGGAAGAAGGTGGAAGAGAGAATGTCCAGGGTGTGTGGGGTCCCTAATTATGCTGGCTGCTATGCCGAGACAGCAAGAAGTATAGACACAGTCAATGAATGGGAAGCTGGCTTGTGTGATGGATTGGGCTACATTCACGATCTTTTGTTGTTCCTTGCAGGCTTGGGGGAGCAGGAGCCATACCAAGGTGTGATACAGCCAGAAAGAATGCTTTCTATGGTGCATCTGTAAAAATTGGTGAGAGTCGTAATTACCTTAGTCTTCTGAGAAAGTAGAGGAGTTGGTGGGCTTTTTTAATTATGGTGTTGGCATAATTATCATCAGACCAAATGTTGCCTGGTTTGGATGCATTCCAGTTTACTGAGGGGAGGAATTGTGGAAATTGCAGAGGATCTAAACCCATTCTTGCTGTTCTTGGATATAGAATTGGTGAGAGAGGCCAGGAGTATTGAACATGTTGCAGGCCTCTCTAAAATAAAAGAGAGGCTTTGCCTGGTAACTCCAGGCCAGCAGCTTCATGATTAAAACATTTATATTCATTGGAATTTGGTAAACACATGCAATCATAAATGAAAGTCAACAGGTAATTTAGACCATTTGTTTAAGATCACTGTTGTTTGGCTAACTTAATCAAATTCTTTGATGAAATAACAGTAAGGGGTGATGAGGGAAAATGCAAAAGCCAAAAAAAAACACATAATAGATTTCTTGATAAAATTGAAACCCGTGGGATTAGAATGGGACAGTCACATCAAGAATACAAAATTAGGTAATAAGAAGCAGAGAGTAATAATGAAGGACAGCAAAACAGACTGGAGGGAAGGATACATTAGTGTTCCTCAGTATGGGGACCACTGCTCTTTTTAATATATATTAATGACCTAAACTTATAGAATCATAGAATCCCACAGTGCAGAAGAAGGCCATTCAGCCCATTGAGTCTGTACCAACCACAATCCTACCCAGGCCCTATCCCCATAACCCCATGTATTTACCTTAGCTAGTCCTCCTGACATTAAGGGGCAATTTAGCATGGCCAATCCACCTAACCCACACATCTTTGGACTGTGGGAGTAAACCTACGCAGAGCACCCAGAGGAAACCTATGCAGACACAGGAAGAACATACACATTCTGCACTGATAGTGGGAATAGAACCCAGATCCCTGGCGCTGTGAGGCAGCAGTGCTAACCGCTATAACTTGGGTACAGAGAACTTAATTTCAATGTTCACACTTAACAGGTGGAGAAGATGCTTCCTGTTGTGAGAGAATCTAAAACCACATGTCATTGTTTAAAACTAAGGGGCTGACCTTTGAAAATGGAGATGAACATAGAACATAGAACATAGAACATTACAGCGCAGAACAGGCCCTTCGGCCCACGATGTTGCGCCGACCAGCTTTTAAAAAAAAAACAACACTAACCCACTAATCTAAACCAATCCCATTTCGTCCATAAACCTATCCACAGATCTCTTAAACGCCCCCAAACTAGGTGCATTTACAACTGCAGCTGGCAGGGCATTCCAGTCCCTCACCACCCTCTGGGTAAAGAACCTACCCCTGACATCAGTCCTATAACTACCCCCCCTTAATTTAAAGCCGTGCCCCCTCGTGCTAGCTTTCTCCATCCTAGGGAAAAGGCTATCACTATCCACCCTGTCTAAACCTCTAATCATCTTATATGTTTCATTAAGGTCCCCTCTTAGCCGCCTTCTTTCCAGCGAAAACAACCCCAAATCTCTCAGTCTCTCCTCATAGGATCTCCCCTCCATACCAGGCAACATCCTGGTAAACCTCCTCTGCACCCTCTCCAAAGCCTCTACATCCTTCCTGTAATGTGGGGACCAGAACTGCACACAATACTCCAAGTGCGGCCGCACCAGAGTTGTGTACAGTTGCATCATGACGCTGCGACTCCTAAATTCAATCCCCCTACCAATAAACGCCAAGACACCGTATGCCTTCTTAACAACCTTATCTACTTGATTCCCAACTTTCAGGGATCTATGTACACATACACCTAGATCCCTCTGCTCCTCCACACTATTCAAAGTCCTCCCGTTAGCCCTATACTCAACACATCTGTTATTCCTACTGAAATGAATTACCTCACACTTCTCCACATTAAACTCCATCCGCCACCTCGCGGCCCAGCTCTGCAACCTTTCTAAGTCACCCTGCAAACTATGACACCCTTCCTCACAATCTACCACACCTCTGACTTTGGTGTCATCAGCAAACTTACTAATCCACCCAACTATACCCTCATCCAGATCATTAATAAAAATTACAAACAGCAGTGGCCCCAAAACAGATCCCTGAGGCACACCACTCGTAACCGAACTCCATGACGAATATTTACCATCAACCACCACCCTCTGTCTCCTATCTGCTAGCCAATTCCTGATCCAATTACCTAGATCACCCCCAATCCCATACATCTGCATTTTCTGCAGAAGCCTACCATGGTGAACCTTATCAAACGCCTTACTAAAATCCATATACACCACGTCAACTGCCTTACCCCTATCCATCTCTTTGGTCACTTTCTCAAAGAACTCGATAAGGTTAGTAAGGCACGACCTACCCGCTACAAAACCATGCTGACTGTCTCTAATCAATTCATTACTCTCCAAATAACTATAAATCCTGTCTCTAATAATCCTTTCCAAAACCTTACCCACCACAGAAGTAAGACTCACCGGTCTATAATTCCCAGGGAAGTCTCTGCTCCCCTTCTTAAACAATGGGACAACATTTGCTGTCCTCCAATCTTCCGGTACTATACCAGAGACCAACGACGACCTGAAGATCAGAGCCAGAGGCTCCGCAATCACCTCTCTTGCCTCCCAGAGAATCCTAGGGTAAATCCCATCCGGACCAGATGAGGTGAAAGGTTTTCTCTCAGAGGGTGGTGAGTCTTTGGATCTCTTACTTGGAAGGGAGGTGGAAGCAGAGTGTTGAATAGTTGAAAATAGAGATGGGTAGATTCTTGGTAAGTAAGCTTATCTGGGATAGGCAGGATGCAGATCTGAGGTTACTATCAGATCAGCCAGGACATTATAGGCTGGCAAGGAAGCATTTGGAGAAGATACCGAGGGACAGGATATATGCATATTTGGAAGAAACTGCATTAGTTTGTGACAGGCAGTATGATTTTGTATGGGGAAAAGTCATGTCTCACCAATTTGACTGAGTTTTTTAGAGAGGTGACAAAGATAGTTGATGAGGGCAGAACTGTGGATGTAGTTTATGTGGGGTAGGATTCTCCTAAAAAACTTCTATGTGCCGAATTCACGTAAAAATGAGTAAATCCCGCTGAATTTTTAAAGGGATTTTCAAAATGAATCTCCCACATTCTGTGCATCAGAGAGAACCCTCACATGAATCCCATTAGAAATCAATGGGTGAGGACCATTCCCGCTGGAGAGACTGGGAGCACAGCGCTGAGCGGGCCACTGTGCATGCGCTGATCTGTCAGAGCTGAGATCAATGCAGGCACAGTAGCCTCATACTGCTGGCACCTCAATCGCTGGCCAGCTCAATCACTGTCCAACCCTGGGACCCTGGCGACCCCACAATACTGACTTGCAGAGCCGTCCGCCCTTCCCCCCAACCGATCACTGGCCTTCTGGACATGTCTGGGCCAGCCTTGCCCCTACTTCCTGCCCACCTCAATCCCACTAATGATATTTAAATAGTCTTTAATGTAATTTATTCAGATCCACACCAATTTCTGGCACAAAGTTAACAATGCCGGGAATCTAGCAGGCAGAGATGCGTGGAGGCCATGGTGCCCAGCAGGAAGCCTACTACGCAGCTTCCATTTATGTCTCCCATCCTGCTGTGCTGCGGGCTGGGAGAATTGCTGCCTTGAACTTTAGTAAGGCATTTGACAAGGTTCCACATGGCAGACTGATACAAAAACTGAAATCACATGGGATTCAGGATGGGTTGGCTAAACGGATACAGAATTGGCTTGGTCATACCTAACTCATACCTAAACTTGATCCTCCAAATTTAGAAGGCAGAGAGTAGAGGTGGAAGGGTGTTTTTCAGAATGGAGATCTGTAGTTATGGTGTTCCACAGGAATCAGTGTTAGGGCCTCTGTTATTAGTGATATATAAACAAATCTGGAGGAAAATGTGGGTAACCTGATTAATAAGTTTGCAGGTGACAAAAAGATTGGTGGAATTGCTGATAGTGCTGGGGAATGTCAGAGGATACACAGGATGTAAATAGATTGGATACTTGGGCACAGAAATGGCGGATCGAGTTTAATCTGGACAAATGCGAGGTGATGCATTTTGAAGGATCAAATTTAGGTGTGAATTATACTGTAAATGGCAGAGTCCTTGGGAACATTAACATACAGAGGGATCTGGGTGTGCAAGTCCACTGTTCCTAAAAGTGGCAACGCAGATGGCCAAGGTAATTAAGAAGGCACCTGGTATGCCTATCTTCATCAGCCAGGGCATTTCCCTGAGTTGGGAAATCATGTTGCAACTATATAAAACCATGGTTAGGCTGCATTTGGAGTATTGCATGCAGTTCTGGTCACCACACTGTCAGAAGGACATGGAACTTTTAGAGGGCATGCAAAGAAGATGAACATAAGAACATAAGAAATAGGAGCAGGAGTAGGCCATCTAGCCCTTCGAGCCTGCCCCGCCATTCAATAAGATCATGGCTGATCTGTCGTGGCTCAGTTCCACATTCCCGCCCTCTCCCCATAACCCTTAATCCCCTCGCTTATCAAAAACCCATCAACCCACGTCTTAAAAATATTTAGCAAGGCAGCCTCCACCACTTCAACGGGCAGAGAATTCCAGAGATTCACCAGCCTTTGAGTGAAAAAGTTCCTCCTCAACTCTGTTCTAAACCGCCTCCTCTTTATCTTGAGGCTGTGCCCCTTAGTCCTACTGTCCTTTCTGAGCGGGAAGAGTCTCTCCACCTCTATCCTATCCATCCCATTCATCACCCTATACGTCCCAATGAGATCTCCCCTCATTCTTCTAAACTCTAACGAGTACAAGCCTAGTTTATTCAGCCTCTCCTCATAGCTCAACCCCCTCAACTCCGGTATCAGCCTAGTAAACCTCCTCTGCACTCCCTCCAAGGCCAAAATATCCTTGCGTAAGTGTGGCGACCAAAACTGCACACAGTACTCCAGCTGCGGCCTCACCGGTGCCCTGTACAGTTGCAGCAAGACCTCCCTACTTTTATATTCAATCCCCCTCGCTATGAAGGCCAGCATCCCATTCGCCTTCCTGACCACCTGCTGCACCTGCAAGCTGGGTTTTTGCGACTCATGCACAAGGACCCCGAGGTCCCTCTGCACCGTCGCCTGCTGCAGTTTTTCTCCACGTAAGTAATAATCCTTCCTACCATTATTCCTACCAAAGTGGACCACCTCGCACTTGCCAACATTAAATTCCATTTGCCATTTCCTGGCCCATTCGCCCAGCCTATCTAGATCCTTCTGCAGACTCTCCACACCCTCCGCGCAATTCGCCGTTCCACCAATCTTGGTGTCACCAGCAGTGCACCAGGATGTTGCCTGATCTCGAGGGTATTGACGAGATGTTGAATAAACTATGATTGTTTTCACCGGAAAAACAGAGGATGAGGGGAGACCTGACAGAGGTCTACAAAATTATGAGAGGCATAGACAGGTTGGGTAGTCAGAGGCTTTTTCCCTGGGTGAAAGTGTCAATTACAAAAGGCACAGGTTCAAGGTGAGAAGGGGAAAGTTTAAGGCAGATGTGCAGGGGAAGTTTTTCACGCAGAGAGTGGTGGGTGCCTGGAATGCTCTGCCAGATGAGGTGGTGGAAGCAGACACGAGCAACATTTAAGCAGCAGCTGGACAGGAAGGGAATACAGGGATATGGACCGAGTAAGAGCAGAACTTTTTTTTTGTAGTTTAGTTAGGATATCATGATAGGCCCAGGCTTGGAGGGCCAAAGGGCTGAATGCCAACTTCTGCTCCTTGTTTGTATCTTGGTACAATTTGAAAAGGGTACTGGAAAAGAGAGAGATCTGGAGGTGTCGGCACACAATTCTTCGGCAAAGCTACTGAGAATCATTGATTAATTTTAAAAACGTTATTAAGAGAGCAAATGAAGTACAAAAGCAAGAGAATTATCTCAACACTTCATAAAACGCCCAGTTATAGCATTGCACTTCAGAAGGTATACCAAGAACTTGGAGAGGGTGCAGAAAGATTCACTGGAATTATATCAGAGATGAGTCAGTTCAGTTATGTGGAGAGAATGGAGCTGTTCTTCTTACAGCTGGGATGATTAAGAGGAGATTTGATGAGGTGTTCTAGATAGAGTAGATAAATATAAACCTGTGGAAGAAGGGTCAATACCAGAGGTCACAGGTTCAAGGTAACTGGCAAAAGAATCTGGGCAACGCGAGGAAACAAATTCACATTTGGTGTTATCATGATTCTGATATAGTGATAGGAGCAGAGAGTGACTTTCAAAAGCAAATCTGGTGAATACTCAAAATGGAAAGGTCTTCAGGGAAAAGAATATGAAAGTAGGATTAATTGGATACATTCATCAAAGGAGCTTGCACAGGAATGATGAGTCAAATGGCCTTCCATATGGTACATTTAGTGATTCTGCAACTGCAATGTTGAAACTTACATATAAATAGGGTTGTGATTAGTGGAGTTATAATTGTCATTGACAGGTATCACATGCCGACCATAAAAGTCTATATTTATTCCAGCGGTGATGAAAAGTACAGCAGCGGGAATGCCTGGGAATACATAGGAACATGGTTACAAAGAGTTATCGCAAATGAAATTGTTGTATGCCAGCAGCAAAATATGGGGTCAGAGAGAATTGACAATTTTGATGTTTCACTGTGTCTGAGCCTATTCCACAGAAGTGTTTAGCGTGATTGTTTACATGCCATTCAGAGAATTGTCTCCTCATCTCATTGCTGTTTTGCTTGGCTTGAATTGAAAAATCTTGGCAATATTTTTCAAATGAACAGAAAGTACAATCTGACACAGCACATAACAGACTGCTGTTTCATTCCGAGCCCCTGTTGTGCAACTGGCCTGCACTAATTTCATTTGTGCAATTATATTCCAATATGCTGGAGTGTCAGTCAAACAGACAGGTCACTTATGTCAAGACACAGACTTTCTATTTCTGCGAGACATATTCTGCCAGGCAGGACTTCTGCTCACCACAGAAATGACCCTGATTCTGCCTTCTGGGTAATAGGAATGTGATGATGTGGAGATGCCAATGTTGGACTGGGGTAAATACTGTAAGAAATCTCACCAGGTTAAAGTCCAACAGATTTATTTGGTAGCAAATACCACTATATAGGAACGTGCGCAGAGGTGACTGGACCCGATCTACTCTTCAGGATCCACTACAGATTGGGGAAGGAAATTTGGTGTCAGAGTCCTTGGACTCCTGATATCACAACAAGACAATGGCAGCTCTCAAACTCTCTGAAGGGAAAGTGCTCTTTTGTTCAAAGTGTTGGGCTGCTAATGGGCCTGTGCATGGCCAATGCTCTGAGAATCTTCATATGTCCCTTCACAATGATATGAGGAGAACCACTCCCTCAACTTTTCAGCACTGGATGCTGAGGCCTCTCATCCAGAAACTCAGGGAGTGATCTTGAGTCCACTCTCTGTGCGTGAGAATGGTGGCAGGGGCTCAAGATCTGGCGAAACCGAAAAATTGCAAATCTCACAATGAGATCATGGGATCTGATTTTCGCTGCACCTCGCGTGTGACATGATCTGGCCCATAATGGATGTGAGTTTGATTTTAATACATTACACATAATTATACACCCTCCCCTTGCCATATAGTTCCCTCTTGGTGTATTTTCAACCCTCGTGGTTCACAGCAGGTTCACCCAGATGTGAACCTGTTGTGGGGATACCCAGGAGGTGCAAAGGTGAGTTTAGCACCCTGGTGGAGAGGAATATGGTGTTACAGTGCCCTGGCTATGCCCATAGCACTGCCACTTGGCACATGTTGGCACTGCCACACTGGCAACATGTCAACCTGGCTGTGCCAACATGACAGTGCCAACATCTGCTTAGGGAAAGTGCCTGGGGAGAACCCCAATGGAAGTCTCATTGGGGAGGGAGCCATCTATTTGTGGTGGGGGGGAGCAGACATGGGGGTTGGGGATGCCAGCGATGTTCAGGGATTCATGTGGAGGTGGTGGTGATGCTGGTATTGGCTAAGGCGAAGGGCAGAGAGTTGCAGGCATTGACTCTGACGGGGGAAGGGGTGCAATGTTGGTGATGTTTGGGGGGGTGTTGGCTTTGATTGCAGGGGGTGGGGTGGAGCCCCTGAGACCTTCGTGGTGGGGTGGGGGTGTGGGGGGAGGTTATCTTTTCCTTTGATCAAGGCGCCCTTTAAAAATGGTGCTCTGATCTCAGTGCAGTCGGCTTTGCCGGCATGATTAGACCCTTCCCCTCAACTTCTTAACATGAAACACGCCCACCTCTTCTTTACTGACAAAGTGTCACAGGATCTGAAGAGAATCACACCAGTTTGCAGTCAGATTTTGACACTTCTTGCCATTATTTGGGAAGATTAGACCCACAGTACTGCTAGAGAAACCTCCTTAATTAATTAAAGGAAAAAAGCACGCTCTAGTATATTATATGATTAACCCTCCTTTCAGAAGGTGGTCTCTGTACCATTTCTATTCTTCAAATCAATCAGTCGTATGACCTCTTTGAACAAGTTGCTCATTCAGGGAAATTTCATAATGTCTTTGTGACGACCTGGAAGTAAACCTGGACCGTCAGAAATAACTTCCATTCGCATCCTTCTTCTCTGGGTTTCAATTCAATTCACTTGCTAACTGTGATTCCTATTCTGGAGCCAAGTTTGATCAGCGAACATTTTTGGCCTGAAATTTCACCTGGGACTGGATGTCCGAAATCCCCAAAGAATAACTTTTAAACTTTTGTTCTTTTTCTTATAGTAAAGAAATAATAATTATGGCCATTGAGGATCAAACCATGCACACAACTTAGCAACAGGATGCCTCATACTCACCCCAACCAACAAGGCAGAGCTTCAGCATATAGCACTTAATGTAAGTGTTGAACACTTTGACTAGCATGAGGTAGAGATGAAATGCTTCAATTCCCATCCATGTAAAACTGCAAAGCAGTGAATAATGCAGCAAGATAGCCATGACTTTACAGAAACTGCCTGTTCTAATAGAACGGAGCCATACGTTGGTTAAAAAGGTCACATTCAGAAGAAACAAGGCAGCACTGAGATTCACATGGATCTGGATGGAAAATTCCTTGTGTCTTTCTCTGAATGAGTAAAAAAGCCTCAAGGTTAAAAAGACATTGGAGAGACATCATGCAACCTGATAACATCACATAGACCTAGCTTTGGAAGGTTTCCCATGTCTAGGGAGGCATGAAGCAGACAATGCACATGCTTAGGTCCATTTCTATAGCTTGCATTTCCTGAAACAGGTCACTCAAGCTAGAGGCAATAGCCTGAGAGACCAACTCTGCATGAGCGAGGCTGACAAGGAGATTCTCCCACCACCCTGTCATTGGCATAATGCTAGCATTTGCAGGCTATTAATTATCCTGTTTGATCAGGTTATGAACACATCTTCCTTGATCATCAAGCCTTGGAGTGTGATTTGAACCCAGGGATCTGCTGCCCATTACATCCTGGCACCTTCTCTTAACATCACATAATGAATTACAAAAGCACATCAGCTCACTTCTTGGCCACAGTATTCTCAGAACAAACACATCGACAGGCTGCTTTGTTTCATATATCTACAACACATGAGCTCTATCCCCAAGGAGTAATTTGTCCTGTATTTTGATTGCACTGCCAGTTCATTTAGAATGATCTCAACATGACATTATAGCTCTGGTGCCAGATACTCTTACCTGAGAATATAATGGATAAGTAAAGTAATTGTTGTGAAAATGGCAGAAAGACCACAACCAATCTGTGTGATATATGTTAACGATATCAATGTCTTCTTATCCAAGGATTGGTTCCTGTTGAGTTGCTTTAGAGAAGAAAAGGGTTAGTATTATTATGATGAATGGGTAGGTTTTCTTTTAAATGAGTAACACTATTTCCTTTCCAGATATTTACTCCTTGACACCTGCTTGAGTGCCCTTGTGATGTCAACTTTTCCCCTGCTGCGAGGTAACATGAATATCATCTCTGGCCAAGTGTATTTGAAGCTGGCTATAACAACGTCCACACTTTGGACAATTCTCACTCCTGCTCGGAGGTGCTTGGTTTCCACATAATGCCAGGACAGCATGTCTGTGATTAGATATCCAGCACCAGGAAACTTATAGGGAGAGGGAGACACTGTTTAGTATTCTACTGTACAATGTTTTACTTTATGGAATTAATTCTGAGGTTGCTAGGAAAAGCCAACATTCATTGCCCATCCTTCATTGCTCTGTGCAATTGAAAATCTCACAAAGGCACTTCAGATGGCAGTTAAGAGATAACCACATTGGTGTGTGCTTGGAATGACATAAAATACAGACTAAGTAAGGAAGGCAAGTTTCCTGAATTGCCTAATGAATATTGGTTAACCAGGTACAATAATAAATGGGAATGAAGGCGCATGAATAACGTCTCAGCCTGTTGCAAAAGTAAATGAGACAACAGAATTTATGGTTGGAAAAAGTAGACATAAAACCAAATGTGCTGAGCATACCTTGTACGAGGCCTTGATCTGGCCGCATCTAGATTATTTTGTTAGGTTTGGCTCCCTCAGGTAGTAAGGAAAATTGAGTCCTTGGAAGTGGTTCAGTGGAAAGCTACTTGATTGATACCTAGGTCAGGGACCTCTTAGATATTGTAACAAAATGAGCAAGCTAGGTGTTTTTGACTTTGGTAAAGTGTGTACTTTAAAGGGATATGGTGAAGCCTGGTGACTTGCTCAGTGCTCTCCCACTCTGCCACTTAATGGATTTGGGAGGAAACAAACATTCCTGCACATGAATGGAGTTTCCACTGCATTGCTGGAAAAGTTATGGAGCAGAGCAGGAGCAGATTTGATGGAATTTCCAGCTACTATCTTCACAGTCATGAAGGGATAGGCAACGGAAGACGAGGAGGTGGGGTGGAAATGGCAAGTACAATGGGACTTATCAGTACAAGTTATAAAGGTAAAGATTTAGATTAGAAACTCAGAAACAATTCTCTTCACAGGAGTTGTCATTCTCTGGAATAAATCACCAGCACACATGAAGAGTGTGTGATTTCTTGCAAACATTCCAAATGGAACTGGGTTCTGCGAGTGGAAAATATCTCCAGTTGTCCAAGGCGTGCGGATTAATAGGGATTGTGACACCAATTGTCATTGTCTTGAGGAACTTGCTTTTAGTCTGTGGGAGTTTGAAGAAACTTCTCAAAGAGTTTTCATCCCTAAATTAGGATTTTATTTAATTATTTTGTGCTTCCCTGAGAAGATTGTGTGGCCCTGGAGGAAAGAGATTGTTGGGGGCGGAGGAGAATGGGTTTAATGCTGTGAGCAGCTCACTCCATGTTGGGATGGGTTCATCTTATAGACCAGGTGGTCTTTCATATCCTTTTTTTAACTTGATGTATAATGAAGGATGATCACTTTGCTGTTCACAGCGAAACTGGAATGGGATAAAAGACACACAACATTGTATTCCATTATACCAACCATCAAGACAGCAAAGAAAGTCAGGTGATTGCATCGGCATATGGTTTGATCATCTGTATTTTCTGTTGTACACCCCGATTCATTCCAGTGTCCGATAGTTGTGTTCCCTGCAATGGAAAGTTACTCACTGAGAAATTGCTTCTTGATTTCAACATGAATGAAATATTTGATAAAAGTGATTCCTTTTATTACCATTTTGTTTTACATCCCAGAAGACACATTTTAGGATGGACTTTCTCTAAAGTGAAAAAGATTAACAAGAATTCTTTACTGCCTTTAACAGAAATAATTCCTTTGAACTGATTCAAAAAGTAAAAAAAAGTCCTTACCGATGATGATTTGTTAAATGCAATTGTCACAGGGTCTGCCAGATTAACAATGTTTATATTTCCCACTCGAATTCCAGTTGCATAATTTAAAATCGTGCTCTTATTTTGATCCTGCAAAGACACAAATATAGATTTTACCAGAATTTCCATTGAAGAGCAAAGGAAAAATGTAATGGACCCATGGGAGTAGGTTATAGTGATACTTCCACAGCTTAGTTGGGGTATTGTCGGCCATGCAGCATTGATTAGAAGACAGACATCTGAAACTGGAAGGGAGGCAAGGACAGAAATATTGAATCCCCTGATCCTGTTTGTGGAGTTGAAACTGCAATGTTTAGGGCTGAGTCGTAGAGAAGGTTGGAGATGAACAAACATGAGACATAGGTGCAGCTCAACATTCCTCCTTCCTTTATACTACATATTATTGACTGATTCACAACCATGCACACTTCAGCAGTTTTATGCCAAATGTTTGAAAAATGAGTTGGCCTGTAGACACTGGCATAATATATTTCCACTTTTCTGGGTTGAAATTGGACTTTGCAGCGCCTGTTTTTGGCCATTATGAGGAATCTGAAACTATGTCTGTAACGTGCACCCTCATTGCTAATAGGAAGAGAAATAGATGCCATCTTCATAAAAGAGTTTTTGTGCACCCAATGATTGCCCACGCCATAAAGAGCTGGCAGATTTCATTGTCAATCAGTGTGTAGCACTGCCATGTTGGAGCCACACAGAACAATGTACACCATTGCTGGAATTTGCCAGTCCTTCCTGCGACAGGCTTTCCAGTGACAGAGGTGGCTTGGCATTTGGGTCGCTTTAGGGTCATCCAGGCCTGCTGAAATCAATGGCAATTTGCATTGCTCGCCCACCTTGCTACCAGGGTACCTGCAGCAGGGCCTGGCTTTGGTGGGACTGGAAGATTCCATCAGTGGGAAGGGCTGGAAAATCTCTCTCCATATCACACACTGAAAACAATGTTAAAAACACAGGAAGGGCCCCCACCTGAGTTACTTAAAAAGATCATGAATTGCTTCTGGGTTCATTGTTGGATTATTTCTTCTGGCTGCTGCTACAAGTTAGTGCATTTTGAGTACCTTTCTACACTTGTTAATAAATTCAGTTAGCTACAGAGTGTGCTCTGGCTGCTATTGTAACTTTTAGTTTTGGTGAGTTAAAGGCTTGTGCATTAATCAGTTGCATCCAGATGAAGATGGCTTAATAAGGTTTCATCTTGACCTTGAGCATGACTAGGAGAATAAATAGAGGCCACATGGAGCAGGACAAGCTATGAGAAAAGGGAGGGGGAGGAAAGGGGTTTCAGAAATAGACCATATCTACAAAAAAGGTTTAGGGAACAATTTTCATCTGAACTTCAGTGATGACCAATGCTTGAGACATTTGTACTTCACTAGAGAGGCCATGACTAAAATCTACCAACTGCTGTAGTCACAACCCAAATCTCAGAGCAAGGCAGAGATAGCATTGACTGTAGCTGTCAAGGTAATTATGCCCTGAACTCATACATGTCTGGCTTCTTTCAGATTGCTGGAAAGGTAAGCAACATCTTGCAGTAGTACATCACTTCATATGGGAGATCACTGAGGCTCTGTATACAAAAAGAGACAATTTCATCCCAGCCCCTCTTGTGGATTGAGCTGAAAGGTTTGCATGGATTACAGGCTTCCCCATATTGCAGGGTACCACTGAATGCAAGGATATTGCTTTGTATACGCCATGTGGAAATTCAGACAAATACCTGAACTGAAAAAGTGATTCCACGCCCTCATTGTAGATCTAGCGTGTGACCACATGTAACATATCTTTCAGGTGAATGCCCATTATCCTGCCAGCAATCATGATGTAATCATTCCCTGGCAGTCTCTGGTGCTATTTCAATCATGTTGGCAAAACAAAAGGCTGGCTGTACAGCAACAAGCTTTACCTACTCATGCTATGGCTCATGACTCCAGTCTGGAATTCCCACACATGTGCACAGCAGGCATTCAGAGAGAATGGTGCTGTTATTCTTGTGGAGCAGACCATTGCTGGCCTGCAATGTTTCCATTGTCTGAACTGTTCTGGAGGACAGAACAGCTGAGCAGGTCTCAAGATTTCTCCTGGCCTGTTGTATACTGCATAACCTCTTCAGCATGAAATCTTGACAACAGTTATCAGGCAGAAAACTGAGGAACAGGACATGTGAATGAGGAGGAAGAAGAGGATGATAAAGAAGGGAGACTGTTAGTCATGTACACCCTACTGTCCAGCTGTATGTGAACAAATAATTTACAATTAAGGCCAGTAACCTCAACCCAAATTTCCCATTCACCAGCAGTCCCAGATTTGTTTCCTCCATCACTGACTATCATGTTATCCAGGCATCTGCAAAGGCACTGGCAGAGTACCAGGTGTGGAAGAACAAGAAAAGTCATCCTGAGAGAGATGGCAGTTTTGTGCACCATTGGGTCACTGCCCCAGGATGGTGCCTTAGTAATGCAGTAATCTGTTCAAGGTGAACTTGCTGGAAGCTGTGATTATCTGGAGCTCCCCTTTGCGCACTGTAATTCAGAGCAGATTTGTCAGCAGTTTGAACCTTCTTGGGTGGATATGACTTCAGCTGCAATAGAAGCAGAAATATTATCTATCACACACTGGATCATGGTTGGCTCCATCAGTGTATTAATGAAAATGACTACCCGTTCCATATCGGAAAGGATAGGCTCCAAAGTTTGTGCAACGTCCTGTGACAAATTGAAGCTGGATTTCTCCGTAATCATTGACATTGACTGCTGGCTTTTTGGCAGGCTCCTCAATGCATCAGGCCTGTACATCCATCTGCCTTCTTCTCCTCCCTTCCTTTGAATTTCTGTTTCCTCGTCTTGTGAGTCATCTTCTCCTGTATGAAAGGTGAAAGTGTGTTAGTGACAAAAGTTCAATATGTTTGATTGATGTGGCTGTCATGGTTGAATAGCTGCCAATGTGTACAAACTGTGAAGATTGCAATAGTGTGATGTGTGAGTGGGTGGGGTAAAGCATATGAAAGTCAAGTCTGACTCCAGACTGATGTGGAGGTGCTGGCGTTGGACTGGGGTAAACACAGTAAGAAGTCTGACAACACCAGGTTTAAGTCCAACCAATTTATTTGATAGTAAACTCACAAGCTTTCAAGGCTTCCCTCTTCATCTGTAAACTGTCTGTGCTGTTATATGCTCTGTCTGAGGCCAGTACGCTCCATTCACCTGATGAAGACGGAAACCTCGAAAGCTTGTGAGTTTACTATCAAATAAATCGGTTGGACTTAAACCTGGTGTTGTCAGATTTCTTACTGTCCAGACTGATAATTCTCATTGGTTGATGTGAGCTGTGGCTGAGGCTATTGCTGCAGTTAGCAACATATGCCATTTGAAGATGCATCAACACTGAACTTGACCACTCATGAGATCATCAAACTTCACTGCATCCAAGTCCTTGGGCCTTGACTCCTGGCATTGAATGTATCTCCTGCCACTGTCTTCAGGGCACCTCTCCTTCTTCTTCCATCAAGATTTTCAGTGCAGCATCTGAAAACATGATTCATGCTGTCTCCCTGGATCAGTTATTGTTGACTCTTCCACAACACAATGTTCAAAATGATCTCAGTACCACCTTGAGCCAAATTGCACCTCCCCTTTACGAGGTAGAGGGCTGGCTTTAGATGGTACTAAGCACTCATGGTACTGAGTGTCTTGTTGGTGCAGCCAGTAAGCAGAAGGGGGAGCATTGTCTGCATGTAGCAGCCATGGGAATGAGCAGGAATCACCAAGCTGTTGTCCTGTCTGCATGTTAATAATGGACATGTGTTAATCACATGTCACAATTCCTGCACACGTGCTTGTGAGTCAACACATTCTATCTGTGCAGGTATGATCCAAATACTTTTCTGAAGCCTTTGCACTAGGATTTAATCCATTGCTTTCTGGAAAGACAAACTCCAACCCTCAGATACAAGCTGGATTCTGATTGAGTTAAGAACACCTTGTATTTTGGAGCATTCTTGTCTACATGAAAATAAAGGGTTATCATGTGCCTAAAATGACAGCCTGACAATATATGGCTTTTGATTACAAATGTCGTTGGGACATTTTTTACACATGAAAGGGGCAATATAAATGAATCTGTTGTTGTTGAATTCTGTTATATGTTGGAAATGTTAAGTTTGAGTTTATCTCTGGCTGTTGTCCATTGGAAAGCTGATGTACTATTTGCTCTACTGGCCCTCTGGAAAATCCTGAAACAAAAATATCTGATTTGTTTTAAACAGAGATTGTAATTTTTATCTCATTTCCTTGCCCCAGTGTAGTTTTTCCTCTTTTACGGACATGTTATCCTCATCAGTTAAGAAGGTGTACTAACCTAGCACACAGATAAATCAATGGTCAATCCAACAGCTCAACACAGCAAGAGATCAACAACTGTTTAAATAATACACACAAAGAACTAAAGATATATCATTGCTTAAAGTACTCAATGAGTGTTGAAGGGAGATTTAAAGAATAGATTTAGAAGGAATAATATCATGGCTTTAGATGCCTGTACAACAATTTATATTCGTAGGTACCTATACAGCAATTTATATCCGTAGGGATTAATAGTATATAATAAACATGTATGAATTTAGTGTTATACGATCACAGGCATGTTAAGGTCCACCATGTTAACAGGAGTTCAGAATATCAAAACAACACAAAATGGATACTAGCTGGGTTAGCCACATTCCTGAACACAATTAGCTGGGATAATCACAAGATTGTATACAACAGCAGGGACAGCTGCTTCTCTTATCCGTTTTTGGATACACAAAAACAAGTTTAATCATATGCCTGCTATTTAAGGGAGTAAATTCATTCATGTGTAGCTACGCTGGGGCAGTCTCCCAGGCCCATAGGATTGTAAGCTCAAAGGCTCAAAATGAGAGAAAAGAAGGTAACATTAATAAGAATCATGGAATGAGAATCATGTCCATGAGATCACGAGCTGAATTTACACAAGCTCACCTTAATGCCTCTTTCATTGGATATGTGACTAATGTATATAATTTGTAATCAATATTATTGGATAAGGTCCTGCCGTGATGGGCTGTGTAGATGTTTGAAAAATGTGTAAGAGTGGATGTTTTTCCTTTGTTCGTTGGAGAGAGGCACTGGGCTTTAATAGAAACATCTCCCTGCTGGTGAAAATAAACCGTTTGATGCGAGGGCCAACCCTGAGCATTGATGATTTCTTTGAGATTTTCTCCCATTAACAATGGGTAACATGCAGCAAGTGAAATCATTACTGACATCTTTTTCAGCATTGTCACATATTTTTACTACTGTTTAATAAAATCCAACATCTCATTACACACCTTGAGAAAAGCAGCTGTGATTATGTTACCTGGAAAAGTGTTGCATTCTTGAATACAAGAAATATGATTCGAAGTGCAGTGGCATTAAAGTCGTTGTCAATGATGTTGACATTGTCTAGGAGAGTTGGCGGCAAGTTGATCTCAACCTGGAGGTCAGATGTAGAGATATTCACCTTAAAAGTAAAAAAATGTAAAAGGTTTGATTATTTGATAACAATCTGCAATAACGTTTCCCTTTTTATGTTCGGGAGTAACAAGTTCAATGAATCTGAGTGGGAAAGAAGCCACAAAGTTCTAGGTTCAAGTCCCACTCCAGGGCTTGAGCACAAAACCCAAGGCTGATGCTCCAGTGCAGTACAGAGAGAGTGCTGCACTGTCATTCAGCTGAGATGTTAAATTGAAGTCCCACCTGTCTGCTTGGGTTGATGTAAAAGAACCCAAGGCACAATTTCGAAGAAGACCAGGTGAGCTGAACTTCAATCAAAATCACCGAAACAGAATATGTACTCATTATCACATTGCTTTGTGTGAGAGCTTGCTGTGCACAATTCGATTCCGTGTTTCCAATATTACAACAGATCTACATTTCAAAAATGCGTCAACGACTGTAAAATGTTCTGTGACATCTTGTGGTGCTGAAAAGTGCTGTATAAATGCTAATTTTTCTTTTTTTTAGAGATGTGGTTACCTTTAATAAAAAATATGAACATTTACTGTATGGATTATTTATCAGCCCCCATAGCAATCAGTGTTTCAAAGCTTGAAGACAGAGGAATGATTGCAGCCATTGCAGTGAAGTGAAGGAGGAAGCAGCAAATGAAACAAAAACAGAAAACGCTGGAAAATCTCAGCAGGTAATACAGCATCTGTGGAGAGAGTGTAGAGACAGTGTTCTGAGTCTGGATAACCCTTTGTTAAAGCTGAGAGCAAAGAAAATCAGATAAGATTTTTACCTCAAAGAGGAGGTAAAGGGGCAGGTGTTGCACCTTCTACAACTGATTGGAAAGGTGGGCAGGAGGTGAGGTATTGGGCATGATGAAGGAGCGGATTGGGATGTCCTGGATAGAATGGTCCCTGCAGAATGCTTACATGGGGAATGAGGGGAAAATGTGTTGAGTAGTGGCATCATGTTGGCGTTAGCAGAAATGGCAGACTATGGTCCTTTGAATGCAGAGGCTGGTGGGGGGAAAAGTGAGGACAAGGGGGACCCTATCCTGGTTCTGGGAGGGAGGGAAGGGGGTGAGAGCAGTGGCTTGGGGAATGAGTTGGACACAGCTAAGAGCCCTGTCAACCACAGTGGGTGGAAAACCATGACTGAGGAAGAAGGGAGACATATTGGCAAAGCTATTTTAGGAACTGGCATCATTTGAATAGATGCAGCAGAGGAGAAGGAACTGGGAGAATGGGAGGGAGTTCTTACAGGATGTGGGGTATGGAGAGCTGTAGTCAAGGTAGTTGTGGGATTCGGTGGGCCTGTAATGGATACTGGTGGATAGTCTATCACCAGAAGTGGAGACAGAGAGGTCAAGGAAGGGAAGAGAAGTGTCAGAGATGGATCATGTGAAGGTGATAGAGGGGTGGCAATTGGAGGTGAAATTGATGAATTTTCCCAGGTCCAGGTGAGAGCATGAAGTGGCACTGAAAGAGTCATCAATGTACTGATGAAGGAGTTGTGGGAGAAGGCTGAAGTAAGACTGGAACAGGGAATACTCCACATAACCCATAAAGAGACAGGCTTAACTGGGACATATACTGGTGCCCATAGCCACATCATTTGTTTGGAAGAAGTGAGATAAGTTAAAGAAGAAATTGTTGAGTGAGAGAACAAATTCAGCCAGGCAGACGAGAGTGGTGGTGGCTGGGAATTGTTCATCCATGGTGAGGAGTTGGTTGTTTGGGTCAGGGAACTGGAAATTGTTGACATGGCATAGCGCATTGGAGGAATCACGGATATAGATGGGAAGGGACTGGACAACAGGAGAGAGACTGGAGTCAAGATAGGAGGAAATGAGTTTGATGGGGCAGGAACAGGCTGACATGATGGGCCTACCGGGGCAGTCCTGTTTGTGGATTTTGGGGAGAAGGCAGAAGCGGGCTGTCCGGGATTGGGAGACAATGAGGTTGGAAACTGTGGAAGGAAGATCTCTGGAAGAGATGAGGTCATTGACAGTCCTAGAAACAATGGCCTGATGTTTGGTCCATGAGAAGATAAGAGGAAGCATCTGAGAGTTGACAAAGTCAGGATTGGACCTGAGAAAGTGGAGTGCAGCAAGTTTGAAAGGAGACAAGTTAGCATGGCTGAGGGGAGCAGAGAAATTGAGATGGCTGATGTCACACAGACTGTTCTTGATGAAAAGATGAAAAGTTGGTAAGAGGCCAGAGAGAGAGCCCAGGGGGAGGGAGAATGCTGGAGTGGGTGAAAGGATCTGCGGAACAGGAGGAGGTCTTTTGTCCAAAGAAGTGAGCATGGAGCTGAAGGTGGCAGAAGAAGAGTTCGGCATCGTGTTGAGCCTGAAATTTGTTGAGATGAGGACATAGGAGTACAAAGCCGAATCTTTGCTGAGTACAGCATGCTCAGCCTCAGAGAGGGGATGGTTAGAAGGTACAGTGAATAAGCAGCAAGTGCTGGGGTTAAGAAGGATGAGATTCAAGGGATGGGAAAGGATAGGGTATCCTGAATTGGTATTGGTATCAATGAGCTTGCATTTTTAACACCTAAAAGGAAGAGAAAAAGTTTCTTGTATATGCGTCGATGAGATGAAGTATGAAGTGAAGCTGGGGACCAGGACAGCTTTGAGATAGAGGGTTGTGAGTGCTGCTGGAGAGAGATATCAAGAGCTGAGGTATGGCGGCGCAGTATGCTCCCCTCCACCTTCACCCCATTTCCATTTATTTTATTTCATTTCCTCTTTTCATCTCTTTCATGCATTTTTATCACTTACCTTTATTTTTCCAGTTCTCCAATCTCACTCTCCATCTTGTCTCCAAACACCCTCACCCCCATTCCACCTTCAGGGCAACTATCACATTCCTCAGGTTGTCCCTTAACGATCTATCTCCCAAAGCCGGAGAGCATGTGCAGTCGGGACTAAGTTGGAAACCAGCGGGAAGACAGATAAGTGCTTTTAATCTGTTTCTAATCTTATTTAAATGTCGCTATTGGGCTCGGAACTGAATTCTCCAGGCCCAATATTATCTCCCACCCCACCAGGAGTGCTTCGCTCCGGCGGGGTTCAGGCTGGCTTTTCACTTTTGGGGAACTAGCGGGACAACCCCGCTGGAGTGAAGGGGGCAATTGGGGCCCCCCAGGGGGTCGGGCGTTGGGAGGTGGTGCCTCCTTGATATGGGCACCCTGGCAGTGCCAGCCTGTGTTCCCTGGCACTGCCCAAGGGGAAACGTGCCCATGCCCAGGGGGCACCTTGGCACTGCAGACTGCCCACTGGCATTGGGCAGTGCCAATAACATGGTGCCCAGGGGCAATTGGTGGGGGTGTGGTATCCCGCTGCCACTCTGCATTGGGGTCAGTCAGGGCTGAAGGGACACCAGCGATCAGGAGGGGGAGTAGTCTGCCAGAGAGGGGGGTGGGTCTGCCTCCCGTGGGGTGAGGGGAGGCAGTGAGGGGGAGATTACAGTGCTCTGGGACACTGGGGGCAGTTAGGTCTGGCTTGGGATTGACCATGATCGGGCCATGGGGGGTGCTGGAGGGGTCGCACTGCGAGGGTCCTGGGCTGGCCAGCAAAGCGTAATCTGACGGATCGAGGCCACGGCGCATGTGCAGAGTTCTGGAACTGTCAGGCTTCAGCGTGAATAGGCCCCAACTCCCCTGGGTTTTTAATGATATTCACAGTTGTGACCTCTCCATTGACAGAGTGTAGGAGATCCAAACTCCCACTGAAAAAACAATCATAATTTCCACTATTTTTTCTGCAATTCAGCACTTCGAATTTTTGGGGGAGAATCAGGCCCTAAGTGTGTAAGAATGTGTGTGTGTGTGTGTGTGTGTGTGTGTGTGTGTGTGTGTGTGTGTGTGTGTGTGTGTGTGTGTGTGTGTGTGTGTGTGTGTGTGTGAGAATGTGGCTGTGTGAGTGTGAGACTGTGTGTGTGTGTGTGTGTGTGCATGTGTGGGCGTGTGTGTATGTGTGTGTGTGTGTGTGTGTGTGTGTGAGAGAGAGAGAGAATGTGGCTGTGTGAGTGTGAGAGTGTGTATGTGTGTGTGCATGTGTGGGCTTGTGTGTGTGTGTGTGTGCGCGTGCATGCGTGTCTGAGTGTGTGTCTGAGCGTGAGTGTGTGCGTAGTAGGGGGGGTGCGGGTGGTTGTGTGTATGGGTGGGAGGGGTGATCATTAGTGCCAATGGTGGTGATGGAGCACAAATCCAGTGAACGTTGCTCATTCAAATTGGGAGCAATAATGAAAAGAAACTGCAGTGATAGGAGGCAGTGAGGCCACAGATACTCCTCCTGCCTCCAGAACTCAAACTGGGACACACAGAACTGGGTTTTACAGCCTCATTCGAGCGAGACTGGACATTCCCACTCAAGGTCAATGGAAATTTCTACTGTCTGCCCTTCGCCCACTTTGTTTCCGTGGCAGGCAGGGCAGTAGAATTCTGCCCACACTCTCCATATTTCCAACTGGATCACAACAATTCCAAACACACTCACCAAGTCCGAATTAGGAAACTGGATTCCTGTGAAACTCCCAGGATTTATTTTTTTAATGTAAAATATTATATTTTCTGTTTCACCAACTTGTGTTTCCCCTTCACAATCTCTATACATTAATTTATTTTCCAGAATTGAACTGATCGATGCTCTGTAAAAGATTGAGAGTGAAAGAATATTACTGTCATGGAAACAGTCAACAAGAGACGGCAACAGTTAACTTTG
Source organism: Carcharhinus amblyrhynchos (assembly GCF_965287045.1). Lineage (NCBI taxonomy): Eukaryota > Metazoa > Chordata > Chondrichthyes > Carcharhiniformes > Carcharhinidae > Carcharhinus > Carcharhinus amblyrhynchos. The sequence goes on from NC_137327.1 coordinate 50,754,004, forward strand.
CTAAATCAGGACCAATCATTTTACACAGTGTACTGGTCTGAGGCCTGCAATGTACCCAAGCTGCCTCACCGTGTGCTGGTTAGGGAGAGGACTAAAGTTGTGAATGAGATTCATTCCGTTCATTGTCTTTAATGGAAACGTGGCAGCTTCCCATGATCCAGCTGCATTTAGTGCATAGTTGGCTGCATGAGGGTGCGTGCCTGATTAAAGTACATTCTCATATTGGCAGCCGGCTGCTCCTAACATCCTGGGATCTGCCACTGGTGACCTACACCAACAGTATTCAATAATGCTGCCCTGATTTCCATGTGGAACATGCACCACTCACTTGGAATGAGACAGAACAATATAAATGAAAAGGCCTGAAGTAATCTGGTGAGGTCAGTACAGTTTGTACACAAGCATCGAGTGACTTTATCAGACCCAATGGATGGAATTCTCCATTTATGAGACTAAGTGTGATGTTGGGCAGCTCTGGCAGTACCTTTCCCACTGGCTAGAATGGCAGGATCCTACACCAGATTCTGCACTTGGAAACTCATTAATTATGCACAGGAAGTTCCCCTCTGCATCACCTGGTGTTCCGGCAGCTGATTTGTCTGCCGCTGTCAGCTGGCGGATTTGAAGGTAGTACGAAGTCTCAGAACTCCAGGTTAAAATCCAACAGGTTTACTTGGTAGTAAAAGCCATTAGCTTTTGGAGAGCTTGCTGCTCCTTCGTCAGATAAGTGGGACTTCTATTCACAAACAGGACATATAAAGATACAAACTCAATTTACAAAATAATGGTTGGAATGTGAGTCTTTACAGGTAATCAAGTCTTGAAGGTACAGACAACGTGAGTGGAGAGATGTGTATTTTCTCCAGGAGAGTTATTGAGATTTTGCAAGCCCAGGCAAGTTATGGGCATTAAGATAGTGTGACATGAACCCAAATTCCAGTTGAGGCTGTCCTCATGTGTGTAGAACTTGGCTATCAGCCTCTGTTCAGCGACTCTGCAGTGTTGTGTGTCATAAAGGCCGCCTTGGAGAATGCTTACCCGAAGATCAGAGGCTGAATGCCCGTGACTGCTGATGTGTTCCACAACAGGAAGAGAACATGCTTGCCTGATGTTCATTCATCTGTTGTCGTAGCATCTGCATGGTCTCCCCAATGTACCATGCATCGGGACATCCTTTCCTGCAGCGTATCAGGTAGTCAACGTTGGCCAAGTTGCAAGAGTATGTACTGTGTACCTGGTGGATGGTGTTCTCATGTGAGATAATGGCATCTGTGTCGATGACCCAGCACAACTTGCTGTGGCAGGGTTGTGTGGCGTTGTGGTCGCTGTTCTCCTGAAGGCTGGGCAGTTTGCAGCGGAGAATGGTCTATTTGAGGTTGTGCGGTTGTTTGAAGGCAAGAAGTGGGGATATGGGGATGGCCTTGGCAAGATGTTCGTCTTCATACCTATAAAGACTCGCATTCCAACCATTATTTTGTAAATTGAGTTTGTGTCTTTGTATGCCCTGTTTGTGAACAGAACTCCCACTTACCTGACGAAGGACCAGTGCTCTGAAAGGTAGTGGCTTTTGCTACTAAATAAACCTGTTGGACTTCAACCTGGTGTTGTGCGACTTGTTACTGTGTTTACCCCAGTCCAAAGCTGGCATCTCCACATCAGATTTGAAGGTGCCGGCACCGTATTTAAACACAGTCCAACACACTCACAGCACTCTCTCCAGCCCACCTGTCTTCAGGCAACCCTGCACATGTCAGGAAGCCAGAAGCAAAAGACAACTAGCCTCAAGGAGAAGGAAGTATCTGCTGTTAGCTCTAGCCCTTATTTGGGATGTCTGGGCCCACTGGCATGTGCTCTATCCCAGCAACAGCTCAAGAAAACACACCGACTCCATCTCTCCAGCTCGGGAGGCCGTTGTCCAGGAAATCAGCAAAGTGCCATCCAGTACAGAAAGCGGATGAATGAGCACATCTTCTCCACCAGGGTAATTCATCTCTCAGCTCCCTCCACTATTAAACTCAGAATGGCATCATGTCGGACCTCACACATTCAGTTGCAGGGACACATATCAACATTCACTCTCTCAACAAGACTCTCACAACACTGCCATCCCATCTGCCTTGTGGTTCACACTCCAATCGCTGTCCCTTCTGGGGAGGGCTCACCATAGTGGGAACATGCATTTCACCCAGCCTCTGTTTCATCCCCTCTGATCATATCTCTTTCTTTTGACTCCATATAGACCAAACCCGCATACTCATGAGCAGTCCCAGACTGGATGACAAAGACTCTCCCCTCAATGAGTTTGCAGAGGCTGCTGCAGAGCTGGCTGGTGAGGACAGGGATCACACCTTGGAAAAGAGGAACTCCTGCAACAACATAGCATGGATCTCAGCTCCAATCCTGCAGTTCACAGTGAGTGCAATGTGCTCGCAATTAGCTTCTGCTCATCCACTAAAACTCCTTTTGTATTTTTCAGGTGCCAGCAGACAGCAGCCTGCCCAGCGGCTCTCCAGGGCTTGGAACACATCTGAGAATGAGGAGGCTTAGGAATAACCATCACATGCTCACCCTTTATTGCACAGAGACACGTACTTCAGAGGGGTGTAATTCAAAATTAGATTCAGGGTCACTTTTTGGAGAACACCTCACAGACACATCCCTGCAGCAGTCTGAGGCAGTGACAGCCCAGGTTCTGGCACTCAGAGGACTGCTGGAGACCGGCCATCTGCTCAGTTCCAGTCAGATGATGAGCTCCTGGAAATGGCTGCCTGTTCACTGGTAGAAATGTAAAGGGAGGTGGCAGGTTGAGAGGCTCTCAGCAGACTAGAGTACACTTAGAGGAGTCCATCTGCATTTTGTCTGATGTGGCTTCAATATGTGAGTGACCAAGGCCACCATGGGAAGATTGGGGACCATCATGGAGACCGTGGTCTAGCAGGTTCTGCTGGATTTGTGCTTGGTCCTGCACTCAATGGCCCTGCACTTGATGGCCATGCACTTCAGTGGACACCATAAGGATGTGGGTGACATGGGGATGAGGTACCTTGATCTCCCTTCAGTGCCCCATCTTCTCAAGGGATCAAGTCATGGCCTTCTTGCAACCACAGGGAGGATGAGCTTCAACTGGACACCCTGGGAACCCCCACTCAGGTCCATTTGCATCTGCTCCGTCTCCTCTGCTCAACTCCAGCAGAGCAAGCTGCTAAAGGTGGAGATCCTTTTGAGGCTGGGTCCTTCCAGCGCTCAAGCCATCAGAGAACGTCAGCCAGAATCATCACAGGCATCAAGACATACCAGTCAGCTGGCTGTCTCCATCCTTGCTGCGGATGTCAGGGCTGCACCAAGACATAGTTGTAGAGTTAGGGAGTTAAAAAGTTTTGATGTCACCTCAGAGTCTTGGATGCTCTATTACTGAATAAATTGCACCATGGGGCAAACCCTCTCCACTGGCTATTGCAGAAAGCCACAGTGCAGACATCTGAGTCACATCATAGAATACAGGGAGCTAGGAAGAAAGTTAAGAAATCGGACCTCAAAGGTAGTGATCTCGGGATTACTACCGATGCCACGTGCTAGTCAGAGTAGAAATGACACAATATATTGGATAAATAAGTGGCTGAAGAGATGATGTCAGGGGAAGGGTTTCAGATTCCTGGGACATTGGCACCCGGTTTTGGTGGAGGTGGGACCTGTACAAATTGGACGGGTTACACCTGGGCAGGATTGGGACTGATGTCCTCAGGGAAGTGTTTGCTGGAGGGGTGGGAACAGTTTAAACTAATATGCCAGGGGGGGTGGGAACCTATGTAAGGAATCCGAGAAGGAGGGAACAAGGACAAAATGTGGGGAAAAGGTTCCAACTCCATCAAAAATCAGGAAAAAAGTTAAAAGGAAGGAGAACTCAGGAGGTGTTATGAATGGAAGTGTCAGAATTCAAAAAGAAGGTACAAAAACTAGCATAAGAGCACTTTATCTGAATGCTTGTAACATTTGAAAGAAGGTAAATGAGTTGACGGCAAAATCATTGCGAACGAGTATGATTTTGTGGCCATTACAGAGACATGGTTGCAGGATGGTCTTGACTGGGAATTAAGTATCCAGGGGTATCAGACAGTTCGGAGGGTCGACAGGAAGGAAGGGGAGGTGGTGTAGCTCTGATATCTAAGGATGCCATCAGGGCGATAGTGGGGGATGATATAGTTTCTATGAAAAAGAAGGTTGAATCTATTTGGGTGGAAATTAGAAATAGTAAGGGGAAAAAGTCACTGATACATGTAGTTTGTAGGCCACCAAAAAATAACATTGTGGTGGGGCAAAGAATAAACAAAAAAGTAACTGATGCATGTAAAAATGGTACAGCAATTATCATGGGGGATTTTAATCTACATATCAATTGGTCAAACCAGGTCAGTCAAGGCAGCCTTGAGGAGGAGTTCATAGAACGTATCCACGATAGCTTCCTTGAACAGTATGTAATGTAACCTACGAGGGAGCAAGCTATCCTCGATCTGGTCCTGTGTATTGATGTGGAGGTGCGGCATTGGACTGTGGTAAGCACAGTGAGTGAGACTTCTTCCTGTGTAATGAGACAGAAATAATTAATGATCTTACAGTTAGGGATCCTCTCGGAAGACGTGATCACAGTATGATTGAATTTAAAATACAGATAGAATATGAGAAGGTAAAATCTAATACCGGTGTCTTGTGCTTAAACAAAGGAGGCTACAAAGGGATGAGAGAAGAGTTGGCTAAGGTAGACTGGGAGCAAAAACTTTATGGTGGGACAACTGAGGAACAGTGGAGGACTTTCAAAGCGATTTTTCACAGTGCTCAGAAAAGTATATACCAGTGATAAGGAAGGATTGTAAGAAAAAAGATATTCAGCCATGGGTATCTGAGGAAATAAAAGAAGGCATCAAATTGAAAGAAAATGCATTCAAATTGAGAGAAATTGAAAGAAAGTGGCAAAGATTAGTGGGAAACTAGAGGATTGGAAAATCTTTAAAGGTCAACAGAAAGCCACGAGAAAAACTTTAAAGAAAAGTAAGATGGATCATGAGAGTAAATTAGCTCAGAATATAAAAACAGATAGTAAAAGTTTCTACAAATATATAAAATGAGGAAGAGTGGCTAAAGTTAACATTGGTCCTTTAGAGGGTGAGATGGGGGAAATAATAACTGGAAATGAGAAAATGGCTGAGGCATTGAAGCGGTATTTTGTGTCGGTCTTCACAGTGGAAGACACAAATAACATGCCAAAAATTGATGACAAGAAGGTTATGGCAGGTGAGGACCTAGAAACTAACATTATCATGAAAGAGGCAGTATCGGGCATGCTAATGGGGCTAAAGGTAGACAAGTCTCCTGGCCCTGATGGAATGCATCCCAGAGTATTAAAAAAGATGGTAGGGAGAATAACAAATGCACTAGAGGTAATTTACCAAAATTAGCTGGACTCTGGGTGGTTCACGCAGATTGGAAAATAGCAAATGTGACGCCACTGTTTGGAAAAGGATGTAGACAAAAAGCGGGTAACTACAGGCCAGTTAGCTTAACTTCCGTAGTAGGAAAAATGTTTGGATCTATCTACAAGGAAGAAATAGCGAGACATCGGGATATAAGTTTTCCCATTGGGAAGATGCAGCCTGGGTTCATGAAGGTCATGTTTGACTAATTTGGTGGAATTCTTTGAGAACATTACCTGCAAGTGGGCAATGGGGAAGCTGTGGCTGTGGTGTATCTGGATTTCCAGAAGGCATTTGACAAGGTGCCACACCAAAGATTGCTGCATAAGATAAAAGTGCATAGTGTTACGGATAACATATTAGCACTGAGAGGATTGATTAACTAACAGAAAGCAAAGAGTGGGGGGCAAATGGGTGTTTTTCTGCTTGGTGATCAGTGACTTGTGGTATGCCTCAGGAATCAGTGTTGAGACTGCAATTGTTCACAATTTACATAGATGACTTGGAGTAGGGGACCAAGTATAGTGTGTCAAAATTTGCAGATGACACTAAGATGAGTGCAAAGCAAAGTGTGCAGAGGATGCTGAAAGTCTGCAAAGGGATGTAGATAGTCTAAGTGAGTGGGCGAGGGTCTGGCAAATGGAGTACAATGTTGGTAAATGTGAGGTCATCCATTTTGATAGGAATAACAGCAAAATGGACTATTATTTAAGTGGTAAAAAATTGCAGCATGCTGCTGTGCAGAGGGACCTGGGTGTCCTTATGCAAGAATCAAAGGAGTTGGTTTACAGGTGCACCAGGTAATTAAGAAGGCAAGTGGAATTTTGTCCTTCATTGCTAGAGAGATGGAGTTTAAAAACAGTGAGGTTATGTTGCAACTGTATAAGGTGCTGGTCAGGCACCTGGAGTACTGTGTACAGTTTTGATCTTCTTACCCGAGAAAGGATATACTGGCACTAGAGGCGATGCAGAGCAGGTTCACTAGGTTGATTCTGGAGTTGAGACGTTTGGCTTATGAGGAAAGACTGAGTAGACTGGGGCTATACTCATTGGAATTCAGAAGAATGAGGGGAGATTTTATAGAAACATATAAGATTATGAAGGGATTAGATAGGATAGAAGCAGGGAAATTGTTTCCACTGGTTGGTGAAACTAAACGAGTAGCCATGGCCTCAAAAAAGGGGAGCAGATTTAGGACTGAGTGAGGAGGAACTTCTTCACACAAAGGTTGTGAGTCTGTGGAATTCCCCACCCAGTGAAGCAACAGTTGAGTCTACCTCATTGAATGTTTTTGGGCAAGGATGGATAAATTTTTGAAAGTAAAGGAATTAAGGATTACGGTGACTGGGAGGGTAATTGGAGTTGAGTCCATGAAAAGCCCAGCTATGATCGTATTGAATGGCGGAGCAGGCTCAATGGACCAGATGGCCTTCTCCTGCTCCTAGTTCTTATGTTACGTTCTTTTCTTCAGCAGTCCAATGGTCTGCTCTATGAGGGAGCATGTGGTGGTGTGAGCAGCATTGCATTTTCGTCAGCTGGAATCTGAGTGCGACACACTCGAGTCATTAGCCAATGCTTAAGTGGTTACCCTTTATCCCTCAGCAACCATTCCTGCAGATGTTCTGGCCCCTCACAAATCCCAGGCATTTGGATTGTCTGAGGATATAGGAGTCATGGCAATTCCATGTATGATGTGCTTTTGATGGTCGCTCTCCAACTGCATGTTGATGGGATGGTGGGCCATGCAGTTTATAAACATTAGTGGTTGCTGCCAGGGAGTCCATACAGCCACATGGGTACAATCTATTGCATTACTGCATAGTGGGGAACTTTAGATAGCTGCAAAACTGGTGAATCTCTGAGCCTGGGTATCCTCCTCCAGAGCAAAGTTCACATAACAATGTGCCTCCTGTAAAGGGCATCAGTCGCCTCATTTATGCAGCAATGTGCTGCTGACTGTGAAATGTGCACACGTACCAGTTGATCCCTGGAAATACCCAAAGGCAAAGAAATTGAAAGCTGCCATCATCTTCAGGGCCCCTGGCAGGGGGAAGCCTCCAAACCCACGTGAAATCAGGTCTTCATGAAGAATGTGGCATGCGAAGAAGACCAGATTTCTGGACAATCGCAGCCTTGCCCTGCACTGCCTCTCACTCATTTGTAGAAAGAAGACTTGTGGTTGATAGACATTGCTGTTGTCAATCATCTCCACTGCCTGGGTCTCTGCTCCTCAACATCCTGTTGATGTTCAGGTTCCCTCTGGACATATTCCCCAGACAGCGCCTCCTGCTGGAGCTGCACACATAGACACCTTTCCCTCCTTTGCCTACTCCTTCGAATGAGGATTCTGAGAAAAGCTGCCTGCACAACCGAATCCATTCTCACGTATAACTCCTCTCTGAAAAGATATATTGAAAAACAGATTGGTTAAAGAGTGCTGAAAAGAAAAGTGTAAATGGGACACCTATGGGAGAAGTTGGGCAGCTAGGCTTTGGCACCTTAGATCATATTGTTCCTCATGCTACCTTATCCCTGAGACTCCAACACATATACAGAGGTGAGGACCATTCTATTCCAAGAACCCTGCGGGAGATAAGAAGTAGTGAATTACATCATTGAGCCAATCTGACTATGAGCTTCGCTTATTGACTTGGCATCATAATGAGCTTTCAATTGCTCACATTGAATGAACGTAATCCTTTTGGTCATTGACGAATGGCATTAAGTGATTAAATGACTCCCCTTCACTTATGGGGTGGCAGAATTGATGCAACTGCCCTCTCCTCCCCCCTCACTATAGCCTTCACTTTCCAAGGCTGCATTCCTGTCTTCTGCTATGTAGCTTTTGGTAAGTTGACTAATTGAGACTATTGAGTTGTGCTTATTCCTTTAGCAGCGTAAAGTTAGAATTCTGGCTTGCTGTTACTTGCTGGGCAACTGGGTCGTTGTCATGTGTAATTGACCTGAATCTTGTCATTGTGGTGGTGAGCATTCTCATCCCAGGTGCTAATGCCACAAATGGACCTGCACCCTATCCCTTTTGGAGGCCTGTGCACTGTAATTTACAGGGTTTATTCCCCATGCCAGCTTCCCATACCTCTCCTCCTTTCCCTATCTACAGGCTACAGATGTTCCCTGTGACCATCACTATACGCCCTGCAGCCCAGTAGAGAGTTCTACAAACCCAAGAACGTCAACTGTAAGACACAAATCTGTGTATTTTTCCTTTGAAGCATGCAGCCTTTTCCCCTCCCTACAACTGGGGTACATTATGCTCCAAATGACTGCTCCTGCTGTATGGCCACAGTACTTCTGCACTGCTTCCTACCTCCGACTTCAGACTGTGAGGTCCACTTAGCCCCTGGACTGCCTATCATCTATGACTCCTTTCCATTTCACAGCAGGAATGTCTGCACTCTCTGATCCTTGACTGCCAGCCACTGAACTTCAGTGGAAGCCTTGATATAATTTGTGTTTCCAAAGAGGACTATTGTCAACAGTGAAATTCACAAAACACTGCAGCCCCAACCTGTTCAATAATCATGCAAATCATCCCTAATGTGCCACACTAAAATGCCCCTCCCCCAATCTGGAGTTTGTGTGCATCCCATTTCAGTAATACGTGCTATCCTTTAGACCCCCCACCCTCCCTTGTTTCACGCAACCTTGTCGGGTTCCAGCTTCCCTCCCCTTGGTCTTACCTCAGCCTTCCATTGTTCATCTTCTTCATCCACCTCCTTGCCTGCCATCGTGAGCCTTCAACTTTCCCCCTCCCCACCTTGTCCGACTTCCACTTTGTCCCCCTTGTGTTTGTCATTCCCCCACCTCACCCTCATTACTCAGATCTCCTTCCAAATTGCTCCCCATCCTTTCCCCCAGGACTCACTTTGCACCCCTACCCCGGTCAGACTTTAGACCTTTATCATAGTGTCTGCATGTGTTCGTCAGCACAGAACTGTTCAGATAGATGCTAGTGTATTATGGCACTGTAGTGAAGGAATTATTCCCTAACCCCAGGCATTATACTGACCCAAATCAAACACACGGGAGGGTCCATGGGTCCAGCAGTGTAATGCTGACCATGAACACCAGCTCAACTTGAAGATTGAGGCAGGAACCAATGTGTCCTGACACCATAGTGTGCAATGTGTAAGGAGCAGTGCAGCCCTATGGCAGGCAAGCTTCGTATGTTACACTAACTCTTGCGAACTAGGGACTTTCTTATGCACACCACCCTTCATGAATCAGGTTCTAGACTGACATAAGTTCTGTTGGCATGACATAAGATTGGAGGGTCTGGTGGGATTCCAAATAAACCTGTTGGACTTTAACCTGGTATTGTGAGACTTCTTACTGGGATTCCAACAGGCAGCTGATTTAATGAGCACTCATGAGGTGCAAATGAATGCAAAATGACATTCACTCCACCAGCTTGCGGGGAGACAGACCTGTCATTAACCTACAACATGATTTTACACGCCAGTGATTTTCAGACATTTTGGCTCTAGCAAGGTTCTCTGCCCCCAACGCCACCGCAGGCGAAATGGATAAATTCTACCCATCAGATTTACTGGCTCATTTACTTGAACAAAAGGTAACTGAGAACTCATTGTGAAAGAAAGTAGCTCCCAGGAAGCTCAATTATTCAATTAGTTTCCAAACCCAATCAAGCCTGAAGTGAGACATACAGATTGGGTTGAACATCAGAAATACTGGTTCAATAAGCCAAAGGCTTGCTCTGTGATAATTCCATTTCAGGAATGTATGTTATTTTCAGCATTGTCCTGAAGTATGTTGGGCTCTGGCCATGCTATTAAACACAACTGGAGTATGTGTAAAATTCAGTAACGACTCCATGAATACAATACAGAAACTTGCTAGTTTAACAATTTTAACTGAATTAACTGATGACAAAATAAGAAATATAAATGCTAATTCGGACTTCCCACCTGTTTGTCACTCTGAAAGATGGAAAAGTATTTTCATGTATACAATTACAGGGAGAGTAGATATCTCCTTAACACTGGGAGTCTAGCACAGCAGCAGGCTGGGAATGAGAGGTAGGTGAGGAAAGTATCAGGCAATATTTAATACATAAACAATTTTAAAAAGATGTGTTACTTCAATCACACATCAAACATTGTTTGTGTTTTGAGACTGATACTATATTCTAGAAGAATGGTTACCTACATATCAGGAATTTGATTGTGACATTTCTGCATGAACATATTCGCTGTTTTAATTGCATCCAAACATTGTTCACTGTCATTTTTTCTCCATTGTTCAAACAAATAATTACAACTCTTGTTTGGATCTAAATGGAGAAAGAGAGGATGAAATGAAGAAGTCAATACAAGTGCACTTGAGTCCTTTGAAATTCTTCCTGGAAAGAACTCACTACCTGGCTGCCGCGTCAATCAGGTCTTCACATGGCTGTTATATTTTGGGGACTGAAATCTCTTTCTAGGCTCTGTAATAAATTGGTTAATGTGTTTGTGAGAAATTCCCTGTTTTGTACTGAATGAATCAGTGATGATTTATTCAGATAGTGAAAAGAGGAGGTTCAATCAGACCCATTAATCAGCTTGTTACAAATAATGTTGAGAATAATAATCCCATCATGCCACTATTCTTGTGTAATGATACAAATTTATTAAATATTCCAATACTTTTCAATAATCATTTACTGGGGGTGTTGGAAATCCATGTCCTGATCATTTGTGCTACTTACAGTAAGATTTATAGGGTCATACTCATACAATGGAGCACAATCAAATGCATTCACTGTAACCTCTCCAGTTTGGAATGCTTACAACCAAGACATTTCTGGATTATAGAATGATGTTAGAATACCTAATCACAAATGTGTGAACTGGAAAACACTGCAGATATGAATATTAAGCTGAAGTTTGAAACAAGCTGTAATAATAATTGTTTCATTTATCTCAATACAGTATCTCCCATGTTTCCATCCCCAGAATACTCGACTAAAATGATGCTGTGGGTTGGTTGGATTTTCTCAAAATATTTGGGCAATATTCACTGACATCCCACGGCATGTTTCTCAGTTCACAAGTGGCAGAATCTTCTGGTCCCACCACTGTCAAAGGGATTTCCCATTGAATCCATCTCACGGCACCAGGAAACCCTCGACAGGGGTGTGTTGTCACCGGGCCCAGAAAATCCCATCGGCTTCAATAGTCAGAAGGTCTTGCCCCTTGTGTTTTCGAACAATAGATTTCCAGACTGGAGAAGCTGCTGTTTATTACAGGTTTTGTGCCCTTATTTACATATTGAAGATACTTTGGTATCTTGTGACACTGTGTATTTTCATAATATATAAAAGATATGGAGATTAGGTGGTTTATAGCCATGTTAAAAGTGTGGTTTCAGGGAAAGGGCAGGGGAAAGGGACTGGGTAAGATACTCTGTCAGAGCTAAAACTTAAAGTTCTATTTATTAGTCACAAGTAAGGCTTACATTAAGACTACAAAGAAGTTACTGTGAAATTCCCCTAGCCGTCACATTCCGGCACCTGTTTGGGTCAATACACCTAACCAGCACATCTTTCAGGCTCTGGGAGGAAACCGGAGCACACAGAGGAAACCCATGCAGAGAACATGCAAACTCCATACAGACTGTGACACAAGCAGGGAATCAAACCCAGGTCCCTGGCACTGTGAGGTAGCCGTGCTAACCACTGTGGCACCATGCCGTCCCTTCAGAGAATTGGTGCAGACTGGATAAGCTGAATGATCTTTTCTGCACAAGGGATTCTATGAAAACTATTTCTTAATTTTAATCTGGATCTTTTGGCTGGTGGTTGACCCTGTATTTGTGAGTTCATGTCTATTTGTGTTGTATGAATGTGTGCAACAAACTAACCTTTTGAATTCAGCATTCCTGGGGTCTGCTGTGGGGTTATTAGTCGGAATTGGATCACATTAAAACTGAGGAGTAGGGAAATACACCATTGAGGATTAAAAAGAAAACATATCAAAATACTTTTCTGTTTATAGACAGGGTGGAGATAGGAGCAATGAATGCTTTTGGAATTGAACCTCACTTCTGTTCGGAATACTCTCATTCTCTCTTCATCTATTGATGTATCTTTATTTACATTCAATAAATATGGATTCAATTTTTTGAGCTGTGTTTCTTAGGGTGTTGTTGTGTGAGTGAAACTAATTAAGGTACAACTCCAAAGATTTTACTAGACCATTGACTATACTTGATTAAAAAGATTGGCAGTGATCTAGAGTAACACATGGCAGTGGAATCTAGCCGTGTACTTTGTAAGTTTATATGTGAGACCATGACTAACCTCTACATCTGTTAAAGTCAGCCACGTCTTTCCAATGAAGCAGCATCATCAGTAACAGCAAAGAGAATTATAGCTTTGTTATTGAACAGAATAATTTCAATACACGAATGGTAACATTGGCCATATTCGACAGTTCACTAATCGTTGCCTCATTGGAGCAGTGACAGATGAATTAATTAGGGGCATGGTGACACCCACCACCTTCACATTGAATCTGAGAGAATGTTTTATTCTGTCTCTCAGCCTGTAAGGATCATTGATTACGCATTGATTATCATTGATTACTCCCACATTGGCATTGAGGACTCCAACTGTATCCATTTGATTTAATAATAGGATTCTGTTCCAATAACAAAGTGGGGTTTGTGGTCAAGGGCAGTATAATGTTAATTATTCTCTTAATTGTTTGACCTTTCAATGGGAAAGGCAAAATGAAAAGATGGCTTATTGATGGTAACATGTAGCCTTGACATAAATAATCAATGAGGAAATCTGGTACTACACTCCCAACTTGTTATGTTGAGGTTCACACCAAAGTTGGCACTCTTATCGAGTAAGCTGAATTTGAATTCCCAAACAGCCAAAGCAGGGCTTAAACTCCTCTTATTCTAAGGGGTGAGTCAAGGGTGATGTGACACAGGCAAGAAGGTGGAGTTGAGACCAAGCTCCGATCACACATGGGGTGGAATTTTCCCAAATATTGGTAAAGGCTGACAGGCAGGAAAACAGCATTAAAGCCAAAACAGCATTAAAGGCTGTCACTGCAATGTTGTTGGGAACATTAAAAAAAAGGCATGTGACATGTCCCATGACGTAACACGAGCTGATTGAACTCAGCCCGCAAGTAACTTAGATCTTTAAAGATTGGGGCACCATTTTTAAAGGTCATCCCAGTTCATGTGGAACCATCCAGCCCCACATGCAGCTCCCCCCTCTCCCCTCCCCACCAGCACTGCACAGACAATGCCACAGGGGGCAATGCCAAGCGCTGCACTCATCTGAGCTCCTCTGGGAGATCTGCCCACCAAATGCACAACCTGGTAAACCTGTTGGATTTCACATCTGATGTGAATAGACTTTCTTATGGGGGGTGCCAGGGGAAACAGTTCAGGCATGGAGGACTGATAATGAGATTCCAATGTATTAGAATGATATTCTCAGTGTTGAAAGTCAGCATTCACATTCTATCACTGGCAGGGGCTGGGGTCAATCGCATCACACTTTAATGTGGATGTGGAACATGATTAGGATATCTGGTGACATTTTCCACTCTTGGTACTGATCCTGCCTGATAAAAGCGAAAGCTGAAAACCCTCTCCCAAGTATCTTATTGAATTGCGAGTAGCCTCGAGGGGCCAAAATGGGCTACTCCTGTTCCTATTTCTTATGCTCTTATTTTAGTTCTCTACAATGGGGGGGAGAGATTAGGGAAGTGATTATGAATTACAAAATGTGACTGCCAACACAGCCACTTGATTGGCCAGCAGCTCTTGGAAGTTGGCCTTCCTCACAGATAGGGGCAAAATGTCCACCCAATCAATTAATGGGCAGACAGCTGTTAAAATGCTGCAGGGAGGGGTGGGAAAGAGACTCACCTTAATTTTTACACCGTGGACACTGTGGGGGGCAGGAACTGCACCCAGCATAAAATTTAGCCTATAATTTGATTCCCAAGTCTGCTCCAGAATGACTGGTAATTAAGAGGAAAGTTCAACCCAATTCAAATCAAACTAATTAACAGTGAACTGTGTGAATGAAACACTCTGCAATTTAGCTGTCACTCCCCAGCTTTCTATTGTAATCTTCACCCCAAATTGACTTTACTAAGGCTGTTTTTAATTTCAATGCTGTCTAAGAGGGATTTTTGATAAAGGTTTCTTCAATGGATAAGTAAATGAACTGAGCCAAAATCTCTGATGTAGCTGTCTCACACTGGTGTAAATGCAGCACAGTTCAACATGTGATAACAAAGGACCTGTCTGGAAATAGTTACGTTGCCTTAGATATCTTGGCTATAGTTTAATTGCTGAAACCAATTTTCTATTTAAACCTCTTTTATTTTAGATATGCATTTTTGCAGAACCGAATGACGGATTTTACAAGAAAACATTTATTTACCTGTTGAAGAGGACTCGCTGGTTGTTGATTCCTAAAGTAGAAATTTACAACATCAGATCATGTTTCAATGAAATAACTGTTTTTAAAAACTTGAGGTGAAATATGTTAACTCTCTCTTACCAGGGACGTTTTGCATGGGCTGCCTGTTGCTGGTGGAGTGACATTGACATTATTGGAATAGTTACTCTGTGTTGTAATTTTAAATGGACCAGAATATCCAGATCTAAACTCCTGAATAAAAATGATAAAAATATTACAGCAAATGTTCCAAATGAAAGTTTCATGCAGAATATATTTGGAGTCAGTAAATAATTTAAATTGTTTAATTTCTTATCCTTTCACCAATTGGTACAGAATTACTGAGTGAGTAATTGTCCAGGATGAGTCTTTCTTAAACTCACATAAATTAACACTTCAGTTATTAAAATAGGTGTGTGTGTTGGAAGATGCTCTGCAAGAGATGTTGGGATGAATCATAGAAACATAGAAAATAGGAGTAGGAGTCGGCATTTGGCAATAGAGCCTGCTCTGCCATTCTACATATTCATGGCTGATCCCCTATAGTGGATCGGATCTCAAACAAGGACAGAGTACAGGAATGAGATGAGAATCTGGTGAACTGGTGCAGCAACAATAATCTCTCCCTCAATGTCAACAAAACAAAAGAGATTATCATCGACTTCAGGAAGCATAAAGAAGAACATGCCCTTGTCTACATCAATGGGGATGAAGTAGAAAGGGACGAGAGCTTCAAGTTTTTAGATGTCCAAATCATCAACAACCTGTCCAGGTCCCTCCATGCCGACACTATAGTTAAGATAGCCCACCAACGCCTCTACTTTCTCAGAAGACTAAGGAAATTTGGCATGTCAGCTACGACGATCATCAGCTTTACAGACAGAAAGCATTTTTCTGGTTATATCACAGCTTGGTACAGCTCCTGCTCTGCCCAAGACAGCAAGGAACTACAAAAGGTTATGAGTACAGCCCAATCTATCACACAAACTAGCCTCCCATCCATTGGCTCTGTCTACATTTCCTGCCACCTCAGCAAAGCAGCTAGCATAATTAAGGACCCCACGCACCCCGGATATTCTCTCTTCCACGTTCTTCCTTTGGGAAAAAGATACAAAAGTCTGAGTCACGTACCAACCGACTCAAGAACAACTTCTTCCCTGCTGCTGTCAGGCTTTTGAATGGACTTACATTGCATTAAGGTGATCCTTCTCTATACCTGAGCTATGACTGGAATACTACATTCTGCACTCGCTCATTTCCTTCTCTATGAACGGTATGTTTTGTCTGTATAGCGCGCATGAAACAATACTGTTCACTGTATGTTAATACATGTGACAATACTAAATCAAATCAAATCAAAATCAACTCCATACTCTAGCACTCTCCAATACCCCTAGACATCATCAGTTGTCAAGGCTGCTCCCACCGCAACTGCAGGGTCTCATTCACCAGACATGCAGCTACAGCTCCTGTGATGTCACTGCCAGAGGTAGTTTCTGCATTGAAGAACAGGACCATCTGTAATACTGAGCAACATAAAGATATTTTAATAGGTGCAGCATCAATAAAATGTGTTTTTGTTCACCGTGATTGGGAATTGCAGTTTTCACAGAACATTGAACTGGTGAGAAAAGTGGCCAAGAGTGGGAGTAGGAAAGCAAACAAAGCAGCAGGGGAGGGGGCAACAGGTAATTTGGCGAATGGGAGCAGTGAGGGAATTGGCGAGCAGGGTGATGAATGGGACAGTGATGGGAGCGGCAAGACGGGTGATGATGCAAGCAGCAGTGGCAAGTGGATTGGGTTGGCGAGGGGTTTAGGGTCTGGGGGGTTGGGGGGGTGGGGGGGGGGTGTGTGGCGGTGAGCAAGGCGGTGAGGAAGTGGCCTAGGGATGGTGACTTGGACAGTGAATGTTGTGGTGAGGGAGGTGGCAAGTGTTCAATGGGTGCACGCTGATGACATCACTGTCACTCATCCCCTGTTCCAATGTGGTTGTAGGAGATACTGGCACAATTCACCCAGTTCACTCGAAGTGCTCCCGTCAGCAGGAAAACTGGTGTGTTTCCCGCTGGTGTTAGTGGTGTTGGTCAGGTGACATTTACTCATGTTCAGCATTTAAATTTCAGCGTCCTGGTAATCATGCCAGCCAGCCCGCCTTTACAGAGATTGGGGCACCCTTTAAAAATATGCAATCAAAAGCTGAATGTTTAAAAACATTGCAGTTAGGTTGGATATTTTACGAGGTTTAACTTCCTCTTTTCTAACTACAATAGTTACAAAGCACTCAAGATGCATTCAAGCCTGAAGGGAAAAAGACACTCTTTGCTAGTGGGTAAGTAATCCAGACCTGTCAATCAAACCACTCCAAAAGATGGAGACATCAGATATTAACCTTCCAATATAAAAAGGGTACCTGCAGTGAAACTCGCCATCGAAACATTGGAAAGCGGTTTCACAGCAGCTGTGGGTTATGCAAGAAAGCAAGGGAAATCCTGACAGGTCATTTATATAAGAGCACATTAAAGAGGGCTTTGTACTCCTGGGCTAATCCCTATTGTGGAATGGAATGCTGCTGTGATTTTCCAGGTATCCAAGGGGGAAGAGTGCTGAGGTCAAGCCCTTTCCCCCAGACTGAGCCCACCAAATGTCCAGGTCCTTCTGGGGACCTCCCCATGCAGCCTGGCAGCAGCAAAGGGACACAGCACTTACCTCCCTATGCCTCCTTCCGAGTACAAGACTATCAGGACAGGGTATCACTGCTGGGAACAGCGCAAGGTTGGCACCAGGGGTCCTGAGAAGGATCCTGAGGGGGGGCCTTTGTCTGCAGAGGGACACATGTGCACACCACTTACATCCTTGTCCTCCCACTTCTGAGTACAGGGCACTAAGTCCATGTTTGTCAGGACCTGCACCAAAGGCCACTCAGTGGGCTCCTGCTGGATGTGCAGGCCCATCACAGGAGGCCACTGAATTGGGCTTCTCGCCCACTAATTACATGATTATTAGGCTTTTTGAATATTCATTGGGTTCCTACCTGTTCTGGGAAGTGACCTGATTGGAACAAACCTGGAGCATCGCACCAGGTTTGCCCCACAGCAAGAATCCCGTTTTAGGCCCAACGCACCTAACCAGCACGTCTTTCACACTGTGGGAGGAAACTAGAGCACCAGGAGGAAACCCACACAGATACGGGGAGAACATGCAAACTCCACACAGACAATGAGCCATGCCGGGATTCAAACCTGGATCCCTGGCACTGTGAGCCAACAGTGTTAACCACTGTACCATCGTGTTACCCAGACTGTGCCACCCAGCGTCAGCAACTACGAGTTCAATTAAAAAACAGAACCTCAAAGGTGGTGACCTCTGGATTGATGCAGGAAGAAACAGATAAGGAAAGGGAAAATATATCTTGAGTGATGTGAGAAGAAGGAATTTCCATTTTATGGCACTGGCATTGGCACAGGAAGGAACTGTGCCACACAGACAGGCTGCATCTGAATCTTACTGGTAAGATTCAAGCAGAAAGGATTTTAAACTAGGGCCTCATCAGTGGTAATGTTCCAGAATTAGTAATCCAAAGGCCTGGCTGAAGGATGTGGAGATTTGAATTCAAACCCCAACATGGCAGTTTGTATGTTTAAATTCAGTTTGTTAAATAAATCTGTAACTAGAAGGAAGATGATGACAGATCTACTAGATTTTTATAAAAACACGTCTGGTTCACTCATCGGGGGTAATTTTTACCAGCTCGTCACGCTGGTCGATCGACGTGGTGAGCCAGTTAAATCATGAGAGGCGAAAAAGTGAGAGGCTCCTGGTCTCTCACTTCTAGTGATCATACCAGCCTGAATTAGAGTCATAGAGGTTTACAGCACAGAAACAGGCCCTTCGGCCCACTTGTCCATGCTGCCGTTTGTTTTTTAAACCCCTAAGCTAATCCCAATTGCCTGCATTTGACCCAGATCCCTTTATACTCATCCATGTAATTATCTAAATGCTTTTGAAAAGACAAAACTGTATCTGCCTCTACTACTACCTCTGGCAGCTTGTTCCAGACATCCACCACCCTCTGTGTGAAAAAATTGCCCTTCCTGGACACTTTTGTATCACTCCCTTCTCACCTTAAAGCTAGGTCCTCAAGTTTTAGACTCCCCTACCTTTGGGAAAAGATATTGACTAGCTGATCTGCATCCTTCACTGTTTTATACACCTCTATAAGATCCCCCTCAGACCCCTACGCTCCAGAGAAAAAATTCCCAGTCTATTCAGCCTCTCCTTATAACTCAATCCATCAAGTCCTGGTAGCATCCTAATAGATCTTTTCTGCACTCTTTCTAGTTTAATAATATCCTTTCTATAATAGGGTGACCAGAACTGCACGCAGTATTCTAAGTGCGGCCTTACCAATGTCTTGTACAACTTCAACAAGACGTCCCAACTCCTGTAATCAATGTTCTGACCGATGAAACCAAGCATGCTGAATGCCTTCTTCACCACTCTGTCCACCTGTGACTCTCAAGGAGCTATGAACATGTACCCTTAGATCTCTCTGTCCTGTAACTCTCCTGAACACCCTACCAATAACTGAGTAAGTCCTGCCCTGGTTCAATCTACCAAAATGCATCACCTCGCATTTGTCTAAATTAAACTCCATCTACCATTCGTCAGCCCACTGGCCCAATTGATCAAGATCCCATTGCAATTGGAGCTAACTTTCTTCACTGTCCACTATGCCATCTTTATTAACAATGCCTCCTTTATTCTCATCCAAATCATTAATATAAATGACAAATAACAGTGGACCCAGCACGGATCCCTGAGGCACAGCGCTGGTCACAGGTCTGTAGTTTGAAAATCAACCCTCTCCAACCACCCTCTGACTTCTGTCAAGAAGCCAATTTTGTATCCATTTAGATGCCTCACCCTAGATCCTGTGAGATTTAATCTTATGAAACAGTCTACCATGTGGTACCTTGTCAAAGGCCTTGCTAAAGTCCATGTAGACAACATCAACTGCACTGCCCTCATCTATCTTCTTGATTACCCCTTCAAAAAACTCAATAAAATTTGTGAGACACGATTTTTCACTCACAAAATCATGCTGACTGTCCCTATCAGTCCTTGCATCTCTAAATGCCTGTAGATCCTGTCTCTCAAAATACCTTCCAACAACTTACCCACCACAGATATGAGGCAGTAGTTCCCAGTTTTTTCTCTGCAGCTCTTCTTAAAGAAAGGCACAACACTTGCCACTGTCCAATCTTCAGTCGCCTCGCCCATGACTATCGATGATTCAAATATCTCGGCTAGCAATTTCCTCCCTAGCCTCCCACAGTGTCCTGGGGTACACTTCATCAGATCCCAGGGATTTAGCTACCTTGATGCGCTTTAAGACTTCCAGCACCTCTTTCTCTGTAATATGTACACTCCTCAAGACATCACTACTCATTTTCCCAAGTTCCCTAACAACCATGCTTTTCCCAATAGTAAATACTGATCAGAAATATTCATTTAGGATCTCATCCATCTCTTGAGGATCCGCACACTGATGATCTTGTTGATCCTTAAGAAGTCCTACTCTCTTGTTACTCTTTTGCCTTTTATGTATTTGTAGAAGCTCTTTGGATTCTCCTTTGTCTTATCTGCTAAAACAATCTCATGTCTCTTTTTTGCCATCCTGATTTCTCTCTTAACTCTACACCTACGCCCCTTATACTCTTCAAGGGATTCACTTGATCCCAGCTGCATATGCATGACATGTGCCTCCTTCTTCTTCTTGACCAGGGCCTCAATATCCCGAGTCATCCAGGGTTCCCGACTTCTGCCAGCCTTGCTCTTCACTCCAAGAGGAATATGTTTACCCTGAACCCTGGTTGACACACTTTTGAAAGCCTGCCATGTACCAGACATCCCTTTGCCTTCCCACAGACTCCCCCAGTTAACTTTTGAAAGTTCCTGCCTGATACATCAAAATTGACCTTGCCCCAGTTTAGAATTTTAACTTTTCTGCCAGACCTATCATTCTCCAAAGCTATCTTAAAACTAGTAGAATTATGGTCTCTGGTCCCAAAGTGATCCCTCACTAACACTTCTGTCACCTGCCCTTCCTTATTTCCCAAGAGGAGGTCATTTTTGTCCCCTCTCTAATCGGGCCACACAAATATTGAATACACTCAACAAATTTCTCTCTATCCAAGCCCCTAAAACTACGGCTGTCCCAGTCAATGTTGGGAAAGTTAAAATCTCCAACAATTACCACCCTATTTTTCTTGGAACTATCTGTAATCTCCTCATATATTTGCTCCTCAATTTCCTGCCAACGTTTTGGGGGCCTATAGTACAACCCTATCAAAGTGATTTCCCCCTTCTTATTTCTCTACTCATATAGGCTCTGTAGCCAAACCCTCTGATATATCGCCTCTCAGTAAGGCTGTGATATTTTCCCTAATCAAAAGTGCAACTCCCCCTCCTCGCATACCTCCTGTTCTATCTTTCCTATAGCAGCTGTACCCTGGAACATTGAGGTGCCAGTCCTGTCCCTCTCTTAGCCATGTTTCAGTAATATTGTTGGCATAATCAGCCTGTGACGGGAAAGGGCATGAGGCTGATTAGAATATTTAAATCTTAATTTAAACATTATTGATGAACCCAGGATGCAATCATCCGGGCTCACTTGCCTTAACGGCCTTGCCAGTATAGGTCCTCTCCAGCAAGGATCTCATATGGTCCCCATCAATGGGAACCAGGCATAATGGCCAGGTAATCAGGGGCAGGGCCCCTTAGGCCATGCCAGCCTGGGACCCAGGCAGTGCCAGCATGGCACTCTAACACATCCACCAGGCACTGCCAAGGGGTGAGGCCTAAGGGGATGTGTGGGGCCTAAGAGTGGCAGGGCCTAGAGGGTAGGCAGCACATGGTGCACTCTGCAATTGGGATCACTTGGACGGAGATTGACCCAGGGAGGGGGGTTGTGAATGAGGGTGGCAATCGTCTGGTGGGGGATGATTGGGGTGGGGGGGGGGTGGGGGGGGGTGGCGGTGGGGAGGTAGCCAGTGTTCAGGGGAATGATTATCTCCCAAATTACTATGTACTATTCTAAACAGTGCATTGGGAAAGCGCAAACGCAATGGTGCTTTCTAGCAGTCAGCAGCCAGCTTCTGGGCATGAATAGAGTCCACCCACTTTCCCTGCTAGCGAGAATTGCACTGTGCCTCAATTGTTTCCTCTAAGTGACATAAGATAGCATCTGAGAGCTTGCCCAAAAGGTGGGTGTGATTCTCTCCCTTTCTCCCTTTTTCTCTCCCTTTTTAAGTTCGCCACTTAGAATTGTTTTGGTAAAGTCGCCCCCATTCATTTTAGGGAAGGAAATCTACCATCTTTAGCCAGCCTAGTCTATAGATGATTCTTAGCTACTCTCTGAAATGTCCCAGCAAGCCACTGAGTTATATCAAAGCTTTGATTAAAAATTGCGATCAGAACAAAACTGGATGTTGACCTAACCAATGGATTTGGAAACAACAAAGGCACATCCAACCCAATCAACCTTAGAAAGTCCCCCTTACTAACATCAGGGAATTGTGCCAAAATTGGGAGAGCTGCCACAGACTAGTCAACCAAGGCCATAATCACACTCACAGAACCACATCACCAGAAGTGACAGCATAACAGAGAGGGAGCCCCCAGCATTGACTCCAGGCCCCATGAAGACTCGCGGCATTAAGTCAAACATGGGCAAGGAAATTTCCTGCTTATTAACCCCTATCACCCAGCATCAGATAATGACTCAGTTCTTGAACATAATCTGGAACAAGCAGTGATGTTAAAATGCACTGGGTGTACTTTGGGTAGTAGATTTCAGTGCTCTTAGAACATAAGAACATAAGAAATAGGAGCAGGAGTAGGCCATCTAGCCCTTCGAGCCTGCCCCGCCATTCAATAAGATCATGGCTGATCTGAAGTGGATCAGTTCCACTTTCCCGCTCTCTCCCCATAACCCTTAATTCCCTTGTCTGTCAAAAACCTACCTACCCGTGACTTAAATATATTTAGCAAGGTAGCCTCCACCACTTCAATGGGCAGAGAATTCCAGAGATTCACCACTCTTTGAGTGAAGAAGTTCCTCCTCAAATCCGATCTAAACTGCACCCCCCCTTATCTTGAGGCTGTGCCCTCTAGTCCTGCTATCCTTTCTAAGCAGGAAGAATCTCTCTACCTCTACCCTATCCATCCCTTTCATTATCTTATACGTCTCTATAAGATCCCCCCTCATCCTTCTAAACTCCAACGAGTACAGACCCAGTCTATTTAGTCTCTCTTCATAGTCCAACCCCTTCATCTCCGGTATCAGCCTAGTAAACCTCCTCTGCACTCCCTGCAAGGCCAAAATATCCTTGCGCAAGTGTGGTGATCAAAACTGCACACAGTACTCCAGCTGCGGCCTCACCAGTGCCCTGTACAGTTGCAGTAAGACCTCCCTGCTTTTATATTCTATCCCCCTCACTATAAAGGCCAGCATACCATTCGCCTTCTTGATCACCTGCTGCACCTGCAGACTGGGTTTTCGCGACTCATGCACAAGGACCCCCAGGTCCCTCTGAACAGTAGCATGCTGCAGCTTTTCGCCCTTTAAATAGTAATCCCTCCTAGTATTATTTCTGCCAAAGTGGATAACCTCACACTTGCTAACATTATACTCCTTGAGTATAATGAGTATAACATTATACTCATTAACATTATACTCTTCACCAAATGTGGTTCAGTAGTACCATGACTGACTGAACTGGCCAAGTCCAGAAGGATATATCTGCCAGTCTGGTCCTGGGATAGCTGGTAAGAGAATCATAATGAGGGAAAGGCTTACTCAATATCATCCTCACCAATCTGGCTGTCACAGTGTATCTATTTACCATTTATATAGATGATCTAGAGGAGGGAGCCGAGTGTAAGGTGTCGAAATTTGTTGATGACACAAAGATAAGTGGAACGGCAAATTGTGCGGAGGGTGTGGAAAGTCTGCAGAGGGATCTAGATAGGCTGAGCGAGTGGGCAAGGACCTGGCAGATGGAATACAATGTTGGCAAGTGTGAGGTTATCCACTTTGGTAGGAATAATGGTAGGAAGGACTACTACTTACAGGGTGAAAAGCTGCAGCGTGCTACGGCGCAGAGGGACCTGGGGGTCCTTGCGCATGAGTCGCAAAAACCCAGCCTACAGGTGCAGCAGGTGGTCAGGAAGGCAAATGGGATGCTGGCCTTCATAACGAGGGGGATTGAATATAAAAGTAGGGAGGTCTTGCTGCAACTGTACAGGGCACTGGTGAGGCCGCAGCTGGAGTACTGTGTGCAGTTTTGGTCGCCGCACCTGCGCAAGGATATTTTGGCCTTGGAGGGAGTGCAGAGGAGGTTCACTAGGCTGATAACAGAGTTGAGGGGGTTGAGCTATGAGGAGAGGCTGAATAGACTGGGCTTGTACTTGTTGGAGTTTAGAAGGATGAGGGGAGATCTCATTGAGACATATAAAATGATGAAAGGGATGGATAGGGTGGAGGTGGAGAGGTTCTTCCCGCTCAGAAAGGACAGCAGGACTAGAGGGCATAGCCTCAAGATAAGGTGGGGGGTGGCAGTTTAGAACAGAGTTGAGGAGGAACTTCTTCACTCAAAGGGTGGTGAATCTCTGGAATTCTCTGCCCGTTGAAGTGGTGGAGGCTGCCTCGCTAAATATATTTAAGACGCAGGTAGATAGATTTTTGGTAGGCAAGGGGGTTAAGGGTTATGGGGAGAGAGCGGGAAAGTGGAACTGAGCCACTTCAGATCAGCCATGATCTTACTGAATGGCGGGGCAGGCTCGAAGGGCTGGATGGCCTACTCCTGCTCCTATTTCTTATGTTCTTATGTTCTTATCTGTTCAAGGTTGTATTGTTAAGGATGACTCCTGTAGTCATGTCTTTGTGCAGATTCTGTCTTCACACTGAGGACGCCCTTCATCATTTTGTGTGGCATTGTGCACCACGTTAAATGGAATGTACTCAGAACGTAGTTTACACAAAATTGGACATTGACGAGGTGCTGTAGGATCATAATCTGTTACCTCATGGTTCAGCCTTCTCCTCACTCTGCCATTACTATCAATTCAGAGGATCATCACTGGTTCAATAATGAGTTCAGGACACCATGTCAAGAGCAGCAACAGGCATACCAAAAAAAAGCTAAAACACAGGACTATATGCATGGTAGATGAAGTTAGCGTGCTATACAGAGCTAAACAATAACATAACTAACTGATCAGATCAAAGCTCTGCATTCCGACACATACCCAAGCGTGGGCTGCCGAGTTGCAAGTAACATTCATGCCACATAAGTGCCGGGCAATGACAACCTTCATCAAAAGAGGGTCAAACAATTACCCCTTAACATCAAATGGCATTACCATTTCTGAATTCCCCACATCAACATCCTGGGGTTTATCATTTCTTGGAAACTGAACTTGCCATATAAATACAGTAGCTACCTGAGCAGGTCAAAGGCTAGGAATCCTGTGGCAAGTAACTCACCTTCTGACTCCCCAAACTTGTCCACTATCTATAAGGCACAAGTCAGCAGCGTAATGGAATATTCTCCAATTGCCTGGATGAGTGCACCTCCAACAACACTTAAGAAACTTGATACCATCCTGGACAAAGCAACCCACAGGAGAAGAAGGCTACATGAACATCCCACTCTCTATGATGGGACAGCCCAGAATGTTGATGCAAAGCAAAGCTAAAGCACTCACAACCATCTTCAGCCTCAAATGTGAAATAGATTATCCACTTCAGTTTCCTCATGAGTTCTCATAACACCGATGTCTGTCTTCAGCAGTTAACCCTCATGTAATATCAAGACATGGCAGAGCTCAATAGATGCAGCAAAAGATTATGAACTCAACAACATCCTGGCTATAGATTTGTGCTCCAGAGCATGGCCTTATTGAAGCTGTTCCTGTATAGCTGAAACATTGACATTTGCCTGACAGGCTGAAAAATTGGCCAAGTATTTTCTATCCATTTAAAGCAAGGCAAAGCCAGTCTGGCCAATTCTCTCCCCATCAGCCTCCTGTCAATCACTAGCGAAGTGTTGGAAACCACTGACAGTGTGATCAAGTGACAGTTAATTAGGAAAACAAAAATAGTTTTAAGAGATCTTTATTTGTATTGGTAAACATTAGAAATAAGTTACAGTTTTAAGTCGGTTTAATTTAATTCTTTTTGCCTAGAAGGGTAAAACCTATAGTTAGATTCATGCTAGACAAAGGTGTTTAAATGTGAGGGTGTTTGTTTCAATTTCAACTGTGATTCTATTGTCCTTAAAGAGGGTTAGGCATGAAGAATAAATAGAACTAGTAGGGATGCTTAGCAAGTGGAGGCCCTTGAAGGATCAAAAAAGTTTTAAGTGAGTGGTTGGAGACAGGACTTCAGGGAGTGAATAGCTCTCAAACGTTGCCAGAAGAAAGACTGTATATGATGCAAAAAGGAAGGCTTCCTAAAGGGCAAGTTACAGTCGAGATTGTGGTATTTTTAAAGGATAGGCTTGAAGACATCAAAGGTATAAACAAACAAGAGCTTTATTAGAAAGGTGTCTGCCCTACAGGCTACATGGAATAGACTTGAATAATTTGAATGGAGTAGGAGACTGGTCCTATCTGAACTAGGACAATGGCAGATGTCCACTTTTCACTGGTGGTATAGTGCCTTGCAAATACATCCTGAGTTTTAGCCCTGATCTCGTGTCACACAATCTGATTTGGCTGCTTTTTCAGAGTTTTCATTTCAGAGGCTGGCCTCTTCTTCTTATTCTCTGCCTCCCTGTTATATTTTCTTTGCAGATTAATCCATTTCAAACTTTCATTTGCACTGCTGAGCGTACTAAACCCAGGATAGATCTTAGCTGGAGCCAGATGGAGCTAGTACTCTATGGGTGTTGGAGTTCTCCGATTTCACTCAAGCTCAGTTTCCAGACTCTCTAATTCATGCCGTAGGCTATCAATCTGTTCTTTGTTGTGAACTGCTGCCCTGCCAGGCTGCATACCAGGGCCTCTCTTATCTAACTTGTGTGGGACATCCTCTGAATTGCCTTCTCTAGATTGTGGCATGCCTCTGTCAGACCCTACGTCTCTCCCCTTCGGGTTGCATTCTCGCTGCATTCATCCTCGTCTTTTTAGGTCTTGTTTCTGGAATGCAATTTCTATCCTTTCCAGTTGAAACTGTCGCTCCTGAGGCTTTCCATAATGATTCTTGCCTTTAAGAATATTTCATATTTAGCCTTTAGTGTTGGTTTGTTAACCAAGATCAGCTAATGATAATTCTTCTTGCTGTTGTTATGTTCATTGAACTTCAGATGCTGCTGTAGAGTGAAACAGGAAAGGAATATTGGTATTGCAACAGTATTCAGAGCAACTCTTTTCATTTGGTCATTTGGAACAATTCTCATTCAAACATCCTTCTC
Source organism: Carcharhinus amblyrhynchos (assembly GCF_965287045.1). Lineage (NCBI taxonomy): Eukaryota > Metazoa > Chordata > Chondrichthyes > Carcharhiniformes > Carcharhinidae > Carcharhinus > Carcharhinus amblyrhynchos. The sequence goes on from NC_137327.1 coordinate 50,781,408, forward strand.
AAGCTCCTGTGCTGACTCCTTTTGTTTCTGTTGCTTACAATCAGCAATAGTTCTATTCTTGTTGACCCTTGATGAGTGAAGGGAGCCAGCAGCTCTTTTTAAAAACTGAATGATCTTTCCAATTAAATCGAGAGTTTTCTTATGCTAAAGCATTTCAAGATTCAATTTCTTTTCCCTCTGTGGTTTGGAATTTACAAAGGAAGCATGTAAATACACTTTGATTATCCTCACCAAATTTTTCAATATACTTTGACCTTTGTTTTTGTCAAAGCATTCATGCACATTTTTGTAAATTCTTCATCCTTTGTTTCTTCATTCTGAATCACATTTTTTACAACATGGTGAACTTTTTCATCTGGGGCCCAGTACTACTAGCCTGAGGCTTGGCCACAGCTGTTTTTAGAGTTTTTTCAGTAGATGCTACTTTCTGTTCCTTTAGGCTTTTGGTCGCGCCTGCTTTGGACTTCAATATGAGATTCCCCTTGGCCTAGTTTAGCTTGATTCTCTTCAGCCAGGTTCTCCCCATTAGAGGTGGATAGTTATCTTTAATGACATGCTGGGACAAACCTTCAGTCTGTCTGTATACTTACATCAGTAAGGCCCTTCAACAGAGCCACTTCTCTGGTTTAGGTTTTAAGTTTTACCTTTGAGGGAGTCAAGGTGATGTGCCATAGTTTCTCTTGGTAAACAATTTCTGGGACCAACAGAACAGCTGCTCCGGTGTTCACCTCCATTTTCACCAGGTGTCCATCCAGTAAAGGAGTGGCCCAGTAATGGTTGGTTGCACTTGCAATGGCCAGTACATTCAACGACAGTTCGTCATCTGACTGTGACTCTGGTCATTTTTCACACCCTTTTTGTATCAGGTGAATACTTTTCCCTCTTTTTTGCTTTTCCTTTGATGTATTTAGTTCTCACTTCTTATAATTCTTGGTTGAAACTTGTTGTTTCTTCCTGCAACAAGCCCCTTTTTGCCACAATTCTTGCATTTTGCATCTTTCCTCTAGCAATCTGCAACTGTGTGCCCAGTTTTTGCACACTGGTGGCAATTTCAAATCTGTGTCTGTGTTTGGGTCCCAGCTGACATTTTATGAACTTTAGTGCTTAATTGTTTCACTTCCTTGGCTATTAATTCCATAGTAACTTAAGTTTCTTTTTGTTAACAGTCTTTTCTGGATAGATTTGCTTCTTGACCCACACGCAAGTCGAAGTCTAATGGTGTCATTCAAGATATCTCCAAATTCACAGTATTCAGCCAATTTCTTCAAATAGTTGTGAATCAGATGATTGATTCACCTTCTTGCTGGTCTGTCTGTGGAACCTGAACCTCCTAGCAATACCAAGGGTTTAGTCGAGAAGTTCCCCTGCAATACCTCCGTTATTTCCACCATTAATTTTCAAGCCTGGTTTCTCTGGTTCCACCAGACTTTGCAAGAGGTTGTAAGATTTCCCACCATCATGCTCAGGAAGGTCGAGACTGTTATGTCTGCTGTAATTTTCTTCACCTTGACAAACACTGTGAATCATTTAGTGATTGAGCTCCAATGCCCGGTGCGTTCATCAAATGGTTCGATAGGACCAAAAACGCCTACAGTTTTTACTATAGGAAGGGCTTGCGTAAGCACAAATGTGCTTTAGCACTACTTCACCTCTTTTTCTTTTAAACAATGTAATCCTGAGCTCAATCTGTTCCTTTCTGAGTTTTGAATGAATGAATGTTGCAAAATTCCTGCGGCTCTCAATTAATTGTTGCAGGGAATTTTTTACTTTGTTCCTCACAGTAAAGGGAACGCTGTTCCAGAATGTTCTGGGCAGAGCATGTGGCAAGCTTCTTTTGAAGCTGTTTTCACCAAAATCTTTGTTTAAATTTCAGTTCCTTTGATGGTTGCTGCTATTATTCCACAGCTTTCTGTTGCCAGCTTTGGTGTAGCAATATTTTTACCTTCTTAATCCTTTTTGGATGGCTGCAGCATGGATGGATGATTTTTCTTACTCCACCAGATTTCTGCAGTTCTTTTTTGGGTGTTTGAACCACCTCTTCTTCAGTTTTTTATTATGTCTCTAAAGGATAGGTTTCCAGATCATGAAGGCACAAACAAATAAGCGCTTACTGAAAAGCTGTCCACAGGTTTCATAGAAGACTGCATCAACTCTCCCTAACTGCTGATGACATCATCAGTACATTACCTGATAGAATTCTTAAAAGTGACCTTCTTCCAGCTAGGAACAAACATGACTACACAACACAGATAACCATGGAATTGGGAAAGAAAAATTGTTTAAGGTAACTGGAGTCAAGCGACTAGAGACCAAGGTGTTGTTCAGAAGAATTCAAGGAAGAGTGAACAAAGTGTTCTAAGTTAAAGAGACAATTGCAGGAACACGATTTAAAGTGGGACAGAAGTCTTCATAGGTAAATCAAATGTCTGATGCCATTTTAATTAAGTCTGGGAATTGAGTGTTAAAGTATTTGTGAACAGTTTGCACAGCAGTCAAGACAATGAGAACCGAAAGAGGTTGATGCAAATTCCTGATCTGGATTTACTGTTAAACACAGTAAGGTTGGACTTTAAACCTAGTGTTGTGAGACTTCTTACTGTGTTTACCCAGTCCAATGCCATCATCTCCACATTTTCACTGTTAAAAGCAGAGCACAAGCTTTGTTAAAAGTGTTGTTTGGAAAACCTGGTCTGGATTTTTGAATACAAGCCACTAAGGAAAAGCATTATTATGAAAGAAGATTTTAAACTGTGTTTTTGGACTCTCATATGACAATCATCTGAGGAGGGAGTCTGAGGAAACATTCACTTGGGGTTTGGAGTGGAGAGCTAATCTGCCCACAATCATTTTGTGTGCTTAAAAGGGACTTTGTGTTAATGAGACCATTGTAGATTAAGATGTACTTTGCAATCCGTGTTAATCCTAAAACCTATGTATAATTGTTAAACTAAGGGAGGAATAAAGGTGTACTGTATCATAATCCAAATTTTCACGTTTAATTACTTTTTAAAAAATACAAATACTTAATGCTTCGGGGGAAAGCAATGCAGAGAATGCACTAATAACTTTACTAGAGAGCTTTAATAACTTTGCAGAGAAACAAATACCAAAAAGACACAGTGACCACAGCAGGTATTGGTGAGAGAGGGAAAACCATCAAGGAACTTAGAACAACCACAGATACCAAATTTATATTAGCAGAGAGGTTTGGCCATATGGAAGAACCAAATCAAACTCAGAATTTAGAGAAAAACATTCTCAAGATTCCAAGTTGCTTCAGGATTGGACAATAAGTCGGAAGCAGAACAAGTTAACACATTGTATGCTCCAGTGAAACAATACCAGATAATGTTATTGCAAGAAAAGGCATTAATGAGACCCCAGATAAATTTTTAAATTCCTCAGACTCCTTTTATAATTATTTTAGCTTAAGGAAAAATAAGATTCTGAAAAGAACCAAATTCCCCTAAAAAGCCCTGGAAACCCGATGAACATAGAACATAGAACATAGAACATTACAGCGCAGAACAGGCCCTTCGGCCCACGATGTTGCGCCAACCAGTTACAAAAACAATGACCCACTAGCCTATACCAATCCCTTTTCGTCCATAAACCTATCCAGATATATATATCCAGAACCAATATATGTTTTTATTAATGGTGTCAACACATCGCCCTGCACCCCCACTCCCCCCCTCATCGTGCCTCACCTGTGACCTCTGTGCCCCTCCCCCGCTGTGCCTGCACCATCCCCCCCTCCATGCCCCCCCACATCACCATCATTACAAGCTAAACTCATCCCTTCAGACCAGTCTCCCACTGCCAGCTGCCATGCAATGCCCCTACTCCAGACTCCCTGGAAGTTTAATCGCTCCCTGAAGCCTGACCAGCCCCAGACATCCAATCCCTCCTTCACTTGCCACTTCTTGGTCTGACCACCACCCCCCCCCAACACTCCCCATCTCCATGAGGACCGACCCCTCCCCATCCTCACCTCTACCTCCTGAAAACACCTTCTCACCTTACCCATGGTCTGACTACCTCCACCCCACTGACCTTTGGCACCTTGACCACTGGTCTCTCCTGACCTCACTGACCGTCAATCCTCTTCAACCCTTCACGAACCCCTGATCTCCCGCATCCCCCAAATCCTATCCACTCACCTTAGCAGCTTGGCTTGCCCCATACCTGTCAGTTTCAATGGGGAATTTAACATGCCCGGTTTACAGCAGTTAGTGCCATAAAAAGGAAGTGTTTCGAATGGAGCTGGACATTGACGTTGGGCTTCAAGGATTGCTGTGCTGCCTGAATCTCACCTAGGCTGAGTCAGAAGTTGGGTGAGACAGGGAGGGAAGAAAATCCATGTAGGTAATTAGGCACAGAGTGGCAATCCAATGCCGATTGCCACTCTGAAAAAGTTATGGCTCCACATACTCTCTACAATCAAAGAATTCCCTCTTCTCAGATTGACAGCTGACAACTGAAGAGCTGAATTCCAGAGATGAGAGTGACTTTGTTGAATCCCCACCGTCAACCTCATCACGAAGATTGAGGAAATCAATCAGCAAGGATCTAGTTCTGATTTCAAAATAGGCTTTCCAAAACTACTTACTGGTCTGGGAAGACTTGAGAGTGAATACAGCACAACCTTACAGAAAGTTGCTAAACCAGCGTGTCTTTTCACACTGGGGAGCATATCCTATCCACTAATGAAATGGCCTAACTGCTGCTAGGAGAAATGACCAGGTTGAGAATCATCTCTCCTGTCACTAAGCGCTGCTCCTGAAAGGTTTCAGTTCACAAACCTAACCAGTCTATTCGTATTTGTGTGGACTTGACTCAACTTAATAAAACTGTGGCATGGGAAATTCACAGTGGATGATAACCTGATGAAGCTGTCCATGAGTACAATGCTCACAAAACTGGATGCCAATATCATCAGGTGAAAAATAGAGATTATTAACAATCTTTATTATTCCATTCAGCAGATTTTGTTTAAACCTTTACCATTTGGTGTAACATCGGGATCCAAAGTTTTCCAATGAACCATGTCTACCATCCTACAGGGTTTCAAAGGCATAATATGCCACATGGACAATATCCTAGTCCACAACCACCAAAGAACATGACCTGAGGGTTACAGCAGTTTTGAACAACCATTCGATTTTGGGCTACATTGTGAATAGCAAGGGTATGTTGACAGACCTGCAGAAAACAAGGGCCATTAGTGAATTCCCAGCCCCTACACCCATCCCAAATGTTCAGCAAACCCCTATGGAATGGTTAGTCAGCTGAGAAATTGTTTCTTTTACAGATCCCCTTATTTTCAGCCACCACACCGCAGTCTGGGCTTGTGTTCTGCATTTTATGACGTTCATGTGGTCCTGGTGTATTCTTTCCAAGATCTCTGATCAGAATGAGACCAGATACATCAGATTCTCATGCTACAAGAGCAAATCAGTTATGGTAAAGTAGGTTTTGATCAGCGTAACATGAATGCTGCTGTTTGCTGTTTGCAAAGGGAGCCCCTGATCCCCACTAAATTGCCAACTGGGCCACGGGAAAGTATCTATTTATATTTAATGGGAGATCCTTCCTCGTGCTCATTGATTACTTCTCCAGCTAGATCAAGGTTAAACATCCATACACAATGTTGGCAGCTTCAAAATAAAATAGATTTAGTGAAGCTCAACCATTTTCAAGTTAGTTTAAGTTATTTTCATTGTAATTTAAGGTTTAAACACCATTTTGTGCTTGCAATTTTAAAAGCTAAACCAGTTACTGCGTTATTGGAAATGAATCAGATCAGTTAAACAGAAACCCATAATTCTGAGACCACCAAAGAATAAACAATTCTCAATTGATGTATAAGGAAGGCTGCTAATATAATCTGTAACACCAATGTTTGTGATGCTTTATAATTACACATAATTAACACTTGCTTCAGCAAACTAGTCATAAGTCATGAAAATTGTAAACTTCTATCTTCCCAGACAGTGTGGAAAAATAAAATGGAGTTATCAAGCATTTTACGGCCTTGGCTGAATGAATGAATATTCAGACTGAATCAATTATAAATCAACAAGCAGAGAAGTTGATCAATTATTGTTCAACATTTTAGCTAACTTGAAATAAGAGACAGAGCTTTAGAAAAGGCCTTGTTTTAAGGTTAAAACAACACCTCTGATTTGCTAAAATCAATGGGGCTAGCTCTTATTTTATTATTGTCAAGTTATAGATCAATCGGCTACATCGAACATAAGAACATAAGAACATAAGAAATAGGAGCAGGAGTAGGCCATCTGGCCCTTCGAGCCTGCCCCGCCATTCAATAAGATCATGGCTGATCTGTCGTGGCTCAGTTCCACTTTCCCGCCCTCTCCCCATAACCCTTAATCCCCTCTCTTATCAAAAACCCATCAACCCGCTTCTTAAAAATATTTAGCGAGGCAGCCTCCACCACTTCAACGGGCAGAGAATTCCAGAGATTCACCACCCTTTGAGTGAAGAAGTTCCTCCTCAACTCCGTTCTGAACCGCCCCCCCTTTATCTTGAGGCTGTGCCCCCTAGTCCTACTGTCTTTTTTGAGCGGGAAGAGTCTTTCCACCTCTATCCTATCCATCCCATTCATCATCTTATACGTCTCAATGAGATCTCCCCTCATTCTTCTAAACTCTAACGAGTACAAGCCTAGTTTATTCAGCCTCTCCTCATAGCTCAACCCCCTCAACTCCGGTATCAGCCTAGTAAACCTCCTCTGCACTCCCTCCAGGGCCAAAATATCCTTGCGCAGGTGCGGCGCCCAAAACTGCACACAGTACTCCAGCTGCGGCCTCACCAATGCCCTATACAGCTGCAGCAAGACCTCCCTACTTTTATATTCAATCCCCCTCGCTATGAAGGCCAGCATCCCATTCGCCTTCCTGACCACCTGCTGCACTTGCAGGCTGGGTTTTTGCGACTCATGCACAAGGACCCCGAGGTCCCTCTGCACCGTCGCCTGCTGCAGTTTTTCGCCACGTAAGTAATAGTCCTTCCTACCATTCTTCCTACCAAAGTGGACCACCTCACACTTGCCAACATTAAATTCCATTTGCCATTTCCTGGCCCATTCGCCCAGCCTATCTAGATCCTTCTGCAGACTCTCCACACCCTCCGCACAATTTGCCTTTCCCCCAATCTTGGTGTCATCAGCAAATTTCGACACCCTACACTCGGTTCCCTCCTCCAGATCAACCTGTAACAACCTGACTAACCTCTTTTAGTTATAAAATAAAAGTCTTGAGAAACCGTGTTTGTTAACAAGTTGGGAGTATCACTTCACATCTTGGTCTGATCATCTGAAGAGACAGCGAGAAGTCGATTCAATTGTCAAAGTTAAGCTTTCTCCTCTTACAGTTAACTGCTGTTAATTAGCTCTGCTTTTTTGTCTTTCTGACTTTTTACCTTTATAACTATTAATGGTTATTAAACTTTTTGAATTCACCCAGTGTTCATTCTTGCTGGGTAGTTATGTTTTGTAGAACCTGATTTGATTTACAATTGGAGAGTTACTGCAACCTGAAACCCATAAATCAAAGATAACAGTATGACAACTGAGTGGGTCATTTGTGCTTTGAAAGAACACTTCACAACACATGGCATTCCAGACCAGATGGCTTCTGATAATAGCCCATAATTTGTCAATGACTACTTCACCTATTTCGCAGAGAACTACAGATTTCTACAACTCACCAGTTTCCTGAGATGCTCCCAATCGAATGACAAGGCAGAAATTGGCATCTGCACTATCAAAATCGCCTTGAAGAATAAGGGTTTTCTGATTGCACTCTCAATGTACAGGTCCACTCCTTTGCAATGTGGGTTAGCACCATCTAAACTGCTGATGAAAATAAAGCTTCTAATCTTATCCTGTCCTATCCAAAACATTACTTCCAGGGCTAGAAGCCCAGGATTATCAAAGACTTAAGAAATGAGAGCAGTCTTATCGAAAACAACAGGCTTCCAAACATATCTGGAAGTTCTGTACTAGAAACCTGCCCAGGTTGATGAAAAGAGGCAAAGTTAAGAAACAAAGTGAAAGAAAGATTAGTAATCCAGGGGGATGACAATCAACAGAGGTTCTATTCAGTACACAGTTCAGAAGGTGCGATATACGTAACATGACCCTGCAAAGGCAGCCATCGTTTATTAATTTTGAAGAACCAGCCTTGATGCAAATCTCAATGAAGACCACCCAAGACAAGAAAAAGAAGCTCAATTAGAGACTACTAATCTTCTGAGTCTGACAAGGCAGAATTGTGAAACTTCAAAACAGATTGAATCTATGAAGTATGAGACTTGGGGGACGGTGGGGTGGTATATAAATATGAATGTAAAAATATATATGAATGAAGATTTGGAGAGATGTAGTATTATGGTTAAAAGGGTTAATGTGTACTGCCCACATGACAATGCAAATAGTGACCAATAGTTGAAAAGGAAAATGCTTCCAGCTTAATCAGAATAAGAGCTAGTCATGTATATCTGCATATAGTTCTCTTTGTCCAATAAACCTGTTATAGTTCAGACATATCAACATGTTGGTAATCACTCCTCAGCTAGTCATAACCAACAAACAACAGGTTTCACCAGACCCACTCTGCTTCAGCCTTCATTACTGCCTTGATCCAAACATGCACAAAAGAGCTGAATTCTAGAGGTGAGAGTGACATTGTCGAATCCCCCACCATCAACATCCTGAGGGTTATCATTGTCCAGAGACCAGCCATATGAATATGGAGGAGGAGGTTACGTATGACTCCCCAAAGCTTGTTTACCATCTACAAGGGAAAAGTCAGGAGTGTGATAGAATAATCTGCACTTGTTTGGAGAGTTCAGCTCCAACAACACTCAAGAACCTCAATACTATATAGAACAAAGCAGCCCATTAGATTTTGAGGGCAGCAGCACCAACTGAAACCCATCAGCTACCTTAAACATTGACTTCATCCTCCACTGAGAAACCGTGCATGGATTTTGTAACATCTATAAGATGCAATGCAGCAACTCACCAAGATTTCTTTGATAGAATCTCCCAAACCCACAACCTCTATCATCTTGAAGGCACTCAGTACATGGAAATCCATAACCTACAAATTCCCCTCTAAGTCATATGCATTCTGACTTGGAGATATATCATTGTTTCTTCACTGTCACTGGGTCAAAATCCTGGAACTCCCTTTCCTAATAGCACAGTGGGTGTATGTACACCACATAGACTACAGTGGTTCAAGAAGGGATTTCATTACCACCTCCCCAAGGGCAAAAATTACAGCAATGCTTACATCCCATCAGTAAATTTTGCAAAAGTTGTAGAAGAGTGGAGTGGAATAGAAAACATAACGTTAAGAAAAAATGACAGCAAATGTCAAAGATAAAAAATTAACAAAGATAACGCAAATGCTTGGCATTTATATTATCAAAGTTAAAAATTGAGGACGTTATAACAAAATACCTGAAATGGTCCAGATGCTATTTTCCTCTTAAACTCACACCCAGAGCAGCTGAACTACTGGCAGTATAGAGCTGAACTTCAGACTTCCAGATTAATTAGAACAAATTGCCACATAGCAGGCTTATTAAGAAGATGGAAGCTCTTGGAATTAAGTGGAACATGGTGGCATGGATCTGAAATTGGCTCAGTGACAGGAAGCAGAAACTGGTGGTGGATAAACATGTCTCAGGCTGGGATGTGTTTGGCCACTACATTCCCCAAAGATCAGTTTCGTATCCATTACTCTTCAAGTTTTCTCATTGACTCAGACTCAGGGTAGAGAACAACAGAATAAAGTTTACATATGATATGAAACTTGGCAAAGTAGTAGATCATGAAGAGGATAGTTATGAGCATAGGCAGTATGATGAATTAGGCAGAAACAGAAGAGAGTTCAGTACAGGCAACTATGAAGTGATACACTATGGGAGGACTAAGAGTATACCATAAATATAACTGATTTTAAAAGTGTAGAGAAGGAGTGAGACCCTAATATCCATTTGCACAAATCCTTAACAGTGACAGGACACATTGATAACGTAATGAAAAAAGCATATGAGTTAGTTAGGTTTATAAATAGATGAACAGAATACAAAAGCAAAGACATTGTGCTAGAACATTATAAATCATTAATTAGGCCTCAACTGGAATACTGTGACAATTCTGGGCACCACAGTTAAAGAAAGATGGAAAGAAGAGGTTGCTGAGGAGTTTTATCATGATGTTACCAGTGATGAGGAAATTCATTTATGAGGAGAAATTGTACAATTTGGTAGTATTCTCCTTGGAACAGAAAGTTGGTGATCTAATAGAGGTTTCTAAGATAATGAGAGGTTTTGATACAGTAAATAGAGAAAAAACTTTCCCTCCAGTCAGTGGATCAATAACCAGAGATTATAGATACAAAATCATTGGAAACAGATCAAGGGAGGAGATGAGAAAACATTTCGTTTTTCACTCAGTTGTCAAGAATCCCGACATCTCTACCTAGAAAAGGTGGTAAAATCTGATTCCCTTATTGATTTTAAAAGGGAGTTCAACGGGTACTCAAGAATGATGATGGGCAAAAAGAGAGGATGTGGGATGAAGTGCCAATGCTCTTTGAAAAAACCAGCACCGTGTGAGATGGACCAAATGTTTCTATGATTCTCTGTTTCTAGGAAGCAATCTGACAACATCATGTGAACACTGGACTGAACATGATCACATTTAATATAAGGTTTAAGAGGATGAGACACAAACTAAGATACTAAATGGAAGGTTGAATTTGAAAGAATAGGATACAAACTGACCAATGTGATATGTAGAATACAATAAAAAGAAAATATTAAAAGCTGCAAAGTAAGTAAACAAAGGAGATATTGAGGCAAACTGTAAAAGCCTGTAAAAGTGCATGAAAAGAAAATAACTAAGGGAGATGTGGACCAATTAAAACAGATGAAAGTCAGTCATACTGTATGTGCTGCATTGTCTGCACTGTGAGTGCTGCCTGACTGAGTGAGAGTGCTTTTGGAGTTGGGTAGAAACAGGGAGTTCAAGTGGCAAGTTATAAGGAGGTAAGTCGTCATTAAGCTTGTGTTCACGGTTAGCTAAATTAGTTATTTAATTGGACAATTAAAAGCTGCACTTTAGTTCGTGCATTCCTGAAACAGGATTCAGCTGAGCCAGTTCTCAACTGAAACTCTGGCTGACTAATTGTATAACTGGTTCAAACAAGTTCCAGGACATTATTTCGTTAAAGGGAAGTTGTGTCTGACAAATTTACTGGAGTTCTATGAGGATGTGTCTAGGGCAGTGGATAGAGGAGAGCCGGTGGATGTGGTCTTTCTAGATTTTCAGAAGGCGTTTGACAAGGTACCTCACAAGAGGTTATTGCAGAAGGTCAGGGGACATGGAGTTGGGGGTAGGGTGTTAGCGTGGATAGAGGATTGGTTGTCAAATAGGAGGCAGAGAGTGGGGGTCAATGGGTGCTATTCGGATTGGCGGATGGTGACTAGTGGAGTGCCCCAGGGGTCGGTGCTGGGGCTTCAGCTATTTACCATTTATATAGATGATCTGGAGGAGGGAACCGAGTGTATGGTGTCGAAATTTGCTGATGACACCAAGATTGGTGGAACGGCAAATTGTGCGGAGGGTGTGGAGAGTCTACAGAAGGATCTAGATAGGCTGGGCGAATGGGCCAGGAAATGGCAAATGGAATTTAATGTTGGCAAGTGCGAGGTGGTCCACTTTGGTAGGAATAATGGTAGGAAGGATTATTACTTACGTGGCGAAAAACTGCAGCAGGCAACGGTGCAGAGGGACCTCGGGGTCCTTGTGCATGAGTCGCAAAAACCCAGCCTGCAAGTGCAGCAGGTGGTCAGGAAGGCGAATGGGATGCTGGCCTTCATAGTGAGGGGGATTGAATATAAAAGTAGGGAGGTCTTGCTGCAGCTGTATAGGGCATTGGTGAGGCCGCAGCTGGAGTACTGTGTGCAGTTTTGGGCGCCGTACTTATGCAAGGATATTTTGGCCTTGGAGGGAGTGCAGAGGAGGTTTACTAGGCTGATACCGGAGTTGAGGGGATTGAGCTATGAGGAGAGGCTGAATAAACTAGGCTTGTACTCGTTAGAGTTTAGAAGAATGAGGGGAGATCTCATTGAGACGTATAAGATGATGAATGGGATGGATAGGATAGAGGTGGAGAGACTCTTCCCGCTCAGAAAGGATGTTAGGACTAGGGGGCACAGCCTCAAGATAAAGGGGGGGCGGTTTAGAACGGAGTTGAGGAGGAACTTCTTCACTCAAAGGGTGGTGAATCTCTGGAATTCTCTGCCCGTTGAAGTGGTGGAGGCTGCCTCGCTAAATATTTTTAAGACGTGGGTTGATGGGTTTTTGATAAGCAAGGGGATTAAGGGTTATGGGGAGAGGGCAGGAATGTGGAACTGAGCCACGACAGATCAGCCATGATCTTATTGAATGGCGGGGCAGGCTCGAAGGGCCAGATGGCCTACTCCTGCTCCTATTTCTTATGTTCTTACTGCCAGTGGGTCACCCTACATGCTCAGCACTGCCACCTTTTCAGAGTGGTGAATTGAAGGTACAGCAAGTCCCTTTCCTCCTCTGCCCTCTGCTCATTGGCCCACACTGGTGCCCAGTCCAGCAACACTTCAATTTTAAAATACTCAACCCCAGATTGGAAATTTCTCTCAGATATTGTCCCTTCATATCTCTGTAACCTCCTGTAGGCCCAAAGCCCTCTGAGATAACTATGCTCCTCCTGGTCTGTTTTCCAACGCATTCAAATATCTTGCTGGTGAAGCTTTTGGTGAGCTCAGTCTTTGGCTCAGAGTTAATTTTTCTCTAATCTCACTCCTGTGAAGTATGAGGTAAGTTGTTTTTATTATTGTTGTGATGAGTGGGTAGAAACACAAGGAAATCTCAGGAGCCAATTGGCTGTATTTGTGTTTAATTTAAATTCAGTGGGAGGCATTCCCTGTGGATCAGGACACAGCAGAGTCACAGGAGGAAAACCAAGTTGTCCATTTTATTGAGACCTGAGCTCAATAAAATGATGTAACATTTAAATATCTAACATTCTAAAATGATATAACAGAAAGAGAACACTCTTGCCTGGTGACTCCTGGTGAAACAATGCAGACACTATGACAATGGATAAATGAACATCGCTTGACAATCACCAGGCAAGACTGTTCTCTTCCTGTTGGCGAACACTTCAGCGGTCATGGGCATTCAGCCTCTGATCTTCGGGTAAGCGTTCTCCAAGGCGGCCTTCACAACATACGACAGTGCAGAGTTGCTGAGCAGAGACTGATAGCCAAGTTCCGCACACATGAGGACGGGATCCTGGGTTCATGTCACACTATCTGGAATGTGGGCTTGCAAAATCTCACTAACTGTCCCGGCTGGAGACAATGCACATCTCTTTAACCTGTGCTTAACCCTCTCTCCACTCAGGTTGTCTGTTCCTTTAAGACTTGATTACCTGTAAAAACTTGCATTCCAACCATTACTTTGTAAATTGGGTTTCTGTCTTTATATGCCCTGTTTGTGAACGGAAATCCCACTCACCTGACGAAGGAGCAGCGAGCTCTCTGAAAACTAGTGGCTACCAAATAAAACTTTGGACTTTAACTGGATGTTGTGAGACTTTGTATTGCATTTTATTGAGGTCTGAGCTCCAGCGCCTTTGCCTTGTTTTATTCCCAGAATGTCTCAAGCCCACTGAAAACTGACTTTTTATTTGAGGATAATCCAGCCTGGTATTTCAGTGGATTTCTTTAGAGGCTGGTGTCACCCTTAATGAAAATGATGTAAATGTTACAGAAATTGGGGTTGCAGATTCACAAAATATTTTGCAGGAAACTCTTTAAAATATGAACAGAGTTTGACTGGACTTTGGCGCGAATGGAAAGACAGTCTGATTTTTCAGGATAATGTAGAATTGTATGTTTATTTAAACCGTAAAGATAAACATTATTCTTACCTTTGATTCCAGTGTTAGAGTGAAGGAATAACCCAAACGGTTACAGCTGCAGATGATTGTGCTTTCATTCTTAACGAGGTTACATCCGTTCAGATTGAAGGTGTCTGTAAAGATGAATTACCAATTATAAAAATCATTATCTCATTTACACATTCCAGGATTGAATGATGTCAGCATTTTATAAAATTCTTTATTTACCTTGCCCAGAATCCTTGGATTGACACCAATCAGGATTTGACTAAAATGGAGAAGATAAATCTTACCATCAGATTCTTCAGCAATTAAACAATTTAATCAGCTGTGTAAGTGTTTAAACAATTGGACATTTTTCATTTGTCTGACTAACAAGGTAAATTAGAGAATTAGGAGGTTTGTCGTGCTGGCTGTGAAATCATTGGGATTTTCCAGTCCTGTCACTGGTGAGCATTGTGATGAGCGTGACTGGAAAATTCAGAACGCGGCGAAAAGTCAGTTTCCCGCCAGTGTGAAAACGGGTTGTGATTTTCCACTCCCCACATTCATGGTGGGTCGGGTTACCCGCCGAGCCATGTCAAGAACCACATTTGTCTTGGCATCTCGTGAATTCCCATTATAAACCCAGCTCACCAGAATCACACTTCCACTCCAAATCTAATGGCCAGACTGGTGACTAATTAGACTGATGTGATTAACGACGGCAAATAACAGACATGCACCCGGTGAACTGCATTTCACTTGTGACTTTGAGGTTTGTGTGAGCAGCATTCACCTACCTTTCACTGCGCTGTGTTCACGGCTGCTCCAACTCCGTGCCAAGACTGCTCAAGCGAGACCAGCAGGAAGGAAGTGAGGAGGCAGAAGGCAAAAGCTACATTGTTGAGGGGTGGTAAGACTAGAGAAGGGGAAGGGAAGGGGCTGGAAGGGACATGCTTGACTGGGGAGGGGGAGGTGTTGCCTGGAGCACAAGAGAAAGGGGTGGACCAACACATGATTGGAGGGGTTGAAAGGAAGAGAGTCTGCACCAGTCCTGCGGCATTGTGCACCATACTAGAAGGCTGTGTCTGGCATGTATGTGCTGGTCCCAGTCCAGGGAGGGGGCAAAGCCTGTCCGTCCTGTGTCAATTATGACAGTCTCGTGTGCAGGGGTGGTCAGTCCCTCACAGATATCGATCCTGGGATTTGGTGCTGGTGACCGACAGCATGTACATGGGGAACTGATAACCAATAGACTCAGTGGAGAGAGGACTCAGTAGGTTACTGTGCAAAGGTCTCAAAGTGGGTAAGTGTGAAGTCAACATGTGGTCAATCACAGATAATGGTTTAGAGGGAACCACCAGGATATCCAGAAGAATTACAATGGGTTTCAGGATTAGAGGGGGTGGAAGAAGAGTGATAGGAGGGAGGGAAACCTCTTCCAGGATGATAGGAGGAATTTGGACAGTGACATTGGACGGGGGGTTGGAAACAGATCTCAAAGTAGAAGTACAGCAACACAATTATGACGGCCAATGGAATGACAAGAGTCGAAAAATAACCTAGGAAATTAAATTGCCTGGGAGTTGGCTGGGGGCTTGTGGGAGGAGCTGTGTCATAAGAACATAAGAACATGGAGCAGGCCATCTGGCCCTTCGAGCCTGCCCCGCCATTCAATAAGATCATGGCTGATCTGTCGTGGCTCAGTTCCACATTCCCGCCCTCTCCCCATAACCCTTAATCCCCTCTCTTATCAAAAACCCATCAACCCGCTTCTTAAAAATATTTAGCGAGGTAGCCTCCACCACTTCAACGGGCAGAGAATTCCAGAGATTCACCACCCTTTGAGTGAAGAAGTTCTTCTTCAACTCCGTTCTAAACCGCCCCCTCTTTATCTTGAGGCTGTGCCCCCTAGTCCTACTGTCCTTTCTGAGCGGGAAGAGTCTCTCCACCTCTATCCTATCCATCCCATTCATCATCTTATACGTCTCAATGAGATCGCCCCTCATTCTTCTAAACTCTAACGAGTACAAGCCTAGTTTATTCAGCCTCTCCTCATAGCTCAACCCCCTCAACTCCGGCATCAGCCTAGTAAACCTCCTTTGCACTCCCTCCAAGGCCAAAATATCCTTGCGTAAGCACGGCGCCCAAAACTGCATACAGTACTCCAGCTGCGGCCTCACCAATGCCCTATATAGCCGCAGCAAGACCTCCCTACTTATATATTCAATCCCCCTCGCTATGAAGGCCAGCATCCCATTCGCCTTCCTGACCACCTGCTGCACCTGCAAGCTGGGTTTTTGCGACTCATGCACAAGGACCCCGAGGTCCCTCTGCACCGTTGCCTGCTGCAGTTTTTCTCCACGTAAGTAATAATCCTTCCTACCATTATTCCTACCAAAGTGGACCACCTCGCACTTGCCAACATTAAATTCCATTTGCCAGTTCCTGGCCCATTCGCCCAGCCTATCTAGATCCTTCTGCAGACTCTCCACACCCTCCGCACAATTTGCCTTTCCCCCAATCTTGGTGTCATCAGCAAATTTCGACACCATACACTCGGTTCCCTCCTCCAGATCATCTATATAAATGGTAAATAGCTGAGGCCCCAGCACCGACCCCTGAGGCACTCCACTAGTCACCATCCGCCAATCCGAATAGCACCCATTGACCCCCACTTTCTGCCTCCTATTTGACAACCAATCCTCTATCCACGCTAACACCCTACCCCCAAATCCATGTCCCCTGACCTTCTGTAATAACCTCTTGTGAGGTACCTTGTCAAACGCCTTCTGAAAATCAAGAAAGACCACATCCACCGGCTGTCGTCTAATCACCGTCCTAGACACATACTCATAGAACTCCAGTAAATTCGTCAGACACGACTTCCCCTTAACGAAACCGTGCTGCGTCTGCTCTATCAAGCAATTCCCCTCAAGATGCCTTGCTATTTCCTCCTTGATGACGGATTCTAACATTTTACCTACAACAGACGTTAAACTAACCGGCCTATAATTCCCCGCCTTTTGCCTGCCACCCTTCTTAAACAACGGTGTAACATTAGCCACTTTCCAATCTTCGGGCACTTCCCCAGAATCCAGCGACGTCTGGAAAATGACCACCAAGGCATCCACTATCACCTCCGCCATTTCTTTCAGAACCCTCGGATGCATTCCATCCAGTCCTGGGGACTTGTCCACAATCAGCCCCTCCAGTCTGTAGAGCACCACCTCTCTAGTAACAGTAATGTCATCGAGACCCTCCAGTCCTACCACCTTTCCATCTCTAACACCCGGCAAATTATTCACATCCTCCTCCATGAAGACCAAAACAAAAAAGTTATTCACGACCTCAACCATTTCCCCATCCCCTACCACTAAGTCTCCCTTCTCATCCTCTAAGGGTCCAACGTTCACCCTAGCCAGCCTCTTCCTTTTTATATACTTATAAAAACTCTTGCTATCCTTTTTATATTAAGCGCTAGCCCAGCTTCATAGTTTATCCTACCCTTCTTTATCAATTTCTTTGTTGACATTTAAACCTCTCCCAATCCTCTTCTCGCCCACTACTCTTAGCTACTCTAAACGCCTCCGCTTTTAATTTAACACTTTCCTTCACCTACTTCGTTATCCACGGCTGATTACCTCTCCTCCTACTGTCCTTTTTAACCATCGGAATAAATTTCTGCTGAGCACCAAGAAAGATCTCCTTAAAAATCCTCCACTGCTCCTCAGCAGACCTACCTTCCAACGCGGTCCCCCAGTCAACATTCGCCAATTCCTCTCTCATCCTACTGTACTCCCCTCTGTTCAAACAAAGGACGCGTGTCCGGGAACCCACTTTCTCCTCCTCCATCTGCACCAGAAACTCCACCATACAATGATCACTCTCCCCAAGAGGATCCTTCACCACAAGGTCCTTAATTCTACCCGCCTCGTTACATAACACCAGATCCAAGATAGCTCGCTCCCTCGTCGGCTCCAACACACACTGTTCAAGGAAACTATCCCGGCAGCATTCCAAGAACTCCTCCTCGAGCCCACCGCGTCCAACATGGGTCGACCAATCAATATGCAGATTGAAATCCCCCATAATTACGGCCGTCCCATTCCTGCACGCCGTCCAGCTTCAGATCCTTGAAACTTGTGTTTCAGAGCTGGAATAGCGGCTGGGGATCCTGCGGAACATGCGCGAGTCTGAGATCATTGTGAAAACCAGAGGTAGGTCACACTGTAACTGACGGGACTGGACTTGAGGAAGGATCGGAATGGGTGAGCACCCGGCAATCCAAGAGAAACAGGAAGCTGGTTCCATTTTGGAAGCTGATAGGGACATTGGTTCATCCTGGGGCTGCAGACAGAGCCAAGCTTCTGGCACCACGAGGTGTACAGGAGGGGAGGAAGAGAAGTCAAGCAATAGAAACAGGGAAATCTATAGACAAGGGAATAGGTAAGTGCTACGGTGGCTGTCAATGTGACGCCAGTTTGGTTTGTTACCTCCCTGTGCTGGGATATCACTGAACGGCTTCAGGGCATCCTGATGGGGGAGGGTGATAAGGCAGAGGTCATGTTACATGTTGGTATCAATGACATAGATATTTTGCTTGTGCTGTTGAGAGGAGTTTAAACTAATTCGGCAGGGGGTGGGGACGTACCACAACATAGTAAAAATTCAAGTCCGAGGGAGTACAGCTGTATTAAATTTCCAAGGAGTAAAGCAAAGCTGGATGTAATGCCAGGAGTATTACAGGATTAAGGGTGAGGATTGACACATGGAATTGTGATACAGGTAGCCATCACAGCGACGGGGTTGAGGGATGGGCAGTATTGGCAGCACAACATCCGAGGGTATAGAATCTTCAGACGAGACAGTGGAGGGGGTAAAAGAGGAGCAGGTAAAAGAGGAGGAGGTTTTGTATTATTAGTTAAGGAGTCAGTAAGGAAAGATGACGGGTGGAATTCTCCCAGAAAAGTTCTAAGTGTCGAATTCACAGGAAAACTGGAGTAATTCATGCTGTTTTTCATGGTGGGAGTTCACACTAGAATCTCCTACACTCTGTCCATCACAAAGACCATCAGCATGAATATCATTAAATTTCAGGGGGCAGGGCCTATTCATGTTGGAGAGGCTGAAACCAGCAGGTCTCTGCACATGCGCACTGGCCCCAAACTGTCAGACTCCCATTTACTGACCAGCCCAAGATGCCGCGGTGCTGCCTCTCTCCCCCAACCCTCCATGGCCCAATCGTGGCACCCCCCTGACCATTCTTGGGCTAGTCTTAACCCCCCCGCCATCCCGGATGACACCAATTTCCAGCGACCACCACCCCCTGGCAGTGATGATCCCTGCCTCCAGCAGACCTTCCCCTGGTAGGCTCCCCCCCCGAACCTGCCCCAGTCTCCAGTCCCTCCAAAAAGAGATTCACCCCCTCCTCCCCCCCCCAGCAGTCACAACCCCCCAGTCTGTCTTGATCGCTGGACTCCCTCCTGCCCCCATCAATCTCCGTGCAGAGTGGCAGTGGGACCCCCCCACCCCTACTGATAGTCCCTAGGTCCCACCTCCTTGGCACTCCTGATACCCAGTTTGCCATTAGGGTGCCAGATATAATTTGAAAAGTGTGAGGTGATACGATTTGGGAGGACTAATTTGACAAGGAAGTATTCAATTAATGGCATGACACTAGGAGAATTTGACATGTCTGTCCCTGTATCTCTAAAGACGGAAGGCAGATTAGTGGTGAAAAAGACATATGGGACACTTGCCTTTATCAGTTAAGGCATAGACTACAAAAGCAGGGAGGTCATGTTGGAATTTTTATAGCACTAGACCACAGCTGGAATACGGTACAATTCTGGTCCCCAATACTATAGGGAAGATGTGATTGCACTGGAGGGAGTGCAGAGGAGATTCACCAGGATGTTGTCTGGGATGGAACATTTAAGAACATAAGAAATAGGAGCAGGAGTAGGCCATCTAGCCCTTCGAGCCTGCCCCGCCATTCAACAAGATCATGGCTGACCTGAAGTGGATCAGTTCCACTTTCCCGCTTTCTCCCCATAACCCTTAATCCCCTTGCCTACCAAAAACCTATCAACCCGCGTCTTAAATATATTTAGCGAGGTAGCCTCCACCACTTCAACGGGCAGAGAATTCCAGAGATTCACCACCCTTTGAGTGAAGAAGTTCCTCCTCAACTCTGTTCTAAACTGCCCCTCCCTTATCTTGAGGCTGTGCCTTCTAGTCCTGCTGTCCTTTCTGAGTGCGAAGAACCTCTCTACCTCTACCCTATCCACCCCTTTCATCATCTTATACGTCTCAATGAGATCTCCCCTCATCCTTCTAAACTCTAACGAGTACAAGCCCAGTCTATTCAGCCACTCCTCATAGCTCAACCCCCTCAACTCCGGTATCAGCCTAGTGAAACTCCTCTGCACTCCCTCCAAGGCCAAAATAGCCTTGCGCAGGTGCGGCGCCCAAAACTGCACACAGTACCCCAGCTGCGGCCTCACCAGTGCCCTGTACAGCTGCAGCAAGACCTCCCTACTTTTATATTCAATCCCCCTCGCTATGAAGGCCAGCATCCCATTTGCCTTCCTGACCACCTGCTGCACCTGTAGGCTGGGTTTTTGCGACTCATGCACAAGGACCCCCAGGTCCCTCTGCACCGTAGCATGCTGTAGCTTTTCGCCCTGTAAATAGTAGTCCTTCCTACCATTATTTCTACCAAAGTGGATAACCTCACACTTGCCAACATTGTATTCCATCTGCCAGGTCCTCGCCCACTCGCTCAGCCTATCTAGATCCCTCTGCAGACATTCCACACCCTCCGCACAATTTGCCATTCCACTTATCTTTGTGTCATCAGCAAATTTTGACACCTTACACTCGGCTCCCTCCTCCAGATCATCTATATAAATGGTAAATAGCTGAGGCCCCAGCACTGATCCCTGGGGCACTCCACTAGTCACCAACCGCCAATCCAAATAGCACCCATTGACCCCCACTTTCTGCCTCCTATTTGACAACCAATCCCCTATCCACGCTAACACCCTACCCCCAACTCCATGCCCCCTAACCTTTTGTAACAACCTTTAAGTCACGGAGATAGGTTGGATAGATTTGGGTTGTTTTCATTGGAGCAGAGAAGACTGAGAGGCAACCTGATTGAGGTGTACAAGATTTTGAGCAGCATGAACGAGCAGCTGTCCCCCTGAGTTGAAGAGTCAGTCACGGGGGACAAAAGTTCAAGGTGAAGGGAAGGAGGTTTAGGGGGATATGAGGAAAAACCTTTTTACTCAGAGGTCTGGAATTCGCTGCCTGGTAAGGTGGTGGAGGTGGGTTGCCTCACATCCTTTATAAAAAGTGCCTGGATGATCATTTGGCACATCATAGCATTCAAGTGCTGGTAAATGGGATTAGATAGTTTAGTATTTCCCACGTGTCAGTGCAGGCTCAATGAGCTGAGGGCTTCCTCTGCACTGTATGATTCTGAGTCGATTACAGCGCCATTGGGCCGCCTAATAATTTCCTCTTCAGGACATGGAGCGAGGCTGAGTTGAGATATGTTAGGAAAATTCCAATTCCAATTGAAGGATTTGTGTACCTAAACTGATAGCATGCATTCCTGCAAGAATTCATAATGGTTCAAGGCCAAATGTTAATTGGATTTGAATGACCATTTGTCCCTCTTATAGGAATGTGCAATGGTCAGAAGGATCCAACTGTAAAGAGGTAATAACTAAAATACATACACAACGTGAAATGCTCCAAAGACTGTGACACATTGCAGCTGAGAGGTTCAGCTTTTACACACCTCAATGATTATAGTCATTATATTAGTGCGAGTCTGGTCTCTAGATTACTCCAAAGGAGGCAGGCTGACAGTGCCCTGATTGAAACTGATAGCACCAGGCTCTACTCACCCAGATCCTACTCACTTTATACACGTACTTTCATGCCTGGGGTACTGGGGTGGACAGGAGTGGAGGGCAGATCAACTTCCAGTGATACTTTGAGCTGTGCTACAGCTGCAAGAAAGGATTTGGGATTACCTGGAACAAGTCCAAGGACTTCACAATGATTCCTCAGTTAGCGATGGAAGGTGATTGAACATTACCCTGCAACAATCATGTCTCTGGGCTATTTTTCCAGGAATGCAGAATGGAGGCAGCAGGCAATGCTACCTTCTTCATGGCTCTCATGGAACTGAGGGAGAGAAAAAGGAACCATTGCCATCAGACGGGGCAAAGGGAAGCGTCTCGCCCTGAGGAACATGAGCCAGAGGGCCCCCTTGAAGACTCAGATACTGAGGAGAAGAGACCAATTCCACAGGGGTAATTGGTGCGATTCAGGATGCATCACAGGGGCCTCTCATACTTGCAGATGAGCGAGAGACAATGCTCCAGAGAAGGCCAGAGCATGAGTCTATCGCAGCCCATGACAGCCTTATTGCCACCAGGTTCCATAGTATAAAGACGAATTGCCCCTTTCACCTGTGTCCTCTATTCAGGCTCAACATTTACACCTACTCGATATCCTCAGTATCTCAATGAAGGACATCTATCTCAGAATGAGTTGTAACAATCTTGCAGAATGGCCTCGTCCTTGGAAGGTTAGGCAGCCTCTGGAGCATGTGCCCATTCTGGTATAGAATAAGAACTCCAAAGGTGAGAACTGTGAAGTACGGAGACATGGTGCAGTCTTTTGAATCATCATACCAGCATTTCACTGCCTGTGACAGCCTTCAAGAGGCAGGAGCAACACTCATGGCAGTTTGTCCTGGGTGTTGTGATCTGTCTCAAAGAGGACAATCACTAATCACTGGCCCTTGTGTGTATGTCTGAGAACTGATCTGAATCTAGTGTGCGGCATCTCTCCACAAGTCATCCCTCAGGCAAGATTAATGTTCTGGCCTCATCCTCATACTGAGTCCCCAGCATGAAACTGTTCTTTGGGGTGCAGTGATGGGTCACCTTCAGTCATAGGTGTGAGCTGTCTGCACAGAGAGAGATTCATTGGCATCATCATCTGACCATTGACAAGCAGTCGTATCCAGCCTTCGTTTCCCAAGTCCATGACCAGCATTGCCTTGGCCTCTGACTTGTGAAGTAGCTCAATAAATGTTGACACTGCACTTAGGCATTACTTTGTAACTTTGTTGAATAAAGAGCACACATCAGATGTAGTGGAGCTTTGCTCTGATTCAATTTGAAGCCTCTATATTTTCATTCTAGCAGTTTCAGAGAAACACAAGAAACCTGGGACATTATTGATGCTATCATGATCAGATAACAATGCTAATTGTCCATCGACACCGAGCTCAGGGATTATGTCAACTCACGCTCCAGGTCCAGACCTCTGTCAAGACTTCCAGGTCCAAAGCAGCATTCTCCAATTTAATCATCTGGCATCAGCAGCTCAGACATACAGCACTGATCTAGCCATCAGGCAGACATTTCAGGAGTCACCAAGTGCAAGGTAGGGCACAGCTCTGCATCATGCAGGTGGAGAATGCAAACTACAGTAGGGCTGATGTCAAGCTGTACATGCAGTCACAGCGACCCTCTACAGGCCACCATGAACTGTTACAGTCCTTGGTGGGATTTTACAGCCTCACTCGAGCAAGACCTGAAATTCCTGCCTGAAGTCAGCAGACATTTTGGTGCTTGTCTTGTGTTTATGTTACAGGATGACCAACACCATTTCTGTAAACTAACTTTATTAATATCAGAACATGAACACTCAACTGCAAGGTCTCTACAGCCTTGTTACAACCGTCTCTTACGTATGCATTATGAAAAAGAGTCTCAAACACTTCCATTTATAGAGGTGCAAAATGATACTACACCCATTCTTTTAATCAAAGTTGGTGAAAATTTGAAGTTAATCAAGAGAATAATGGCTGTAACCTCTGATGACATCCTGAGCGAGTACAAAAATGTACCGAAGGGGATTGTTTGCCTAAAGATAAAACACACCATTATGATTGGCGAACTAGTGACACCCAAAATACATCCATCCAGGAAAGTACCACTAATGCTAAGAGATCGACTGAAAACAGATTTGGACAGAATGGAGAAACTTCATATCAGTAAGAAAATTGAAGAGCTGACAAAGTGGGTCAATCCAATTGTAATTGTGGAAAAATCAGATGGGAATCTGTGAGTCTGGCCATGCTGAATTGCCCTGAGTGTCAGGGGGATTGGAAGGGTAAATATGTTGGTTTACAGAAATAGGGCCTCGGTGAGATTGTTGTCGGTTCAGTCTTGATGGGCTGATTGGCCTCCTTCTGCACCTAGGATTTATGAACCTAGATATCTGAACCATGCATTACAAAGGGAGCATTATCAGTTGCTCACAGGAGGTAATATGTAAGCGGATTGATGCTAAATACTAGTACAGTGTACCATAATGTATCTAATACCAGAGTCCATTACCACAATCACCGTATTATGATGACAGTCCCCACCTATTACCTGAAATGTAATCAACGCTCAAGCCTGACAGACATTATAAGAAGATAATTGAAAGATACACCAAGTTAAAATGACTCCAAAGTGACTCACCATTAAAGATTCACACAGAGCAAACTGCAATAAAGCAGCATCAAGAAAATAAACAAACAGCATTAGGGTTATGTTAGGGTTAGCAAAAGCTATACTTGTAAGGTCACAGGATATTACCCTCAGGGGTCTAAGCTATGCATTGTCCAACCACCGTGTTGACAGAGCAACTGGCTTTGTTCATGTTGCTGCTCCGGACAGAAAGACAAATCCCTGTAGTGAGATTGTGTGAAACACCACAGACCATGGGAGATCAGTGAGAAGAGGATGGAGGGTGGTGGGACATATCTGTTACACTTGGATGACCTTGGAGCATTTTCAGATAGAAGGGCCATTCACAAGATGAGTCAACAGAAACAAAGTATAAACACTGAGTGAACATCTGTGCTGCCTTTGAGCTCTCAATATTTCTTGTTTTTTCCTTCCCTGCCATTTGTGGATGTGCATCCCCAATACCTGAAGAAGAGGTAATCTGCTGACTGCTCTGCCCTGCTGTCTTTGATTACTTTGTCAGGCATTTGCTAGAGGGCTGAGGCCTGGAGGCCCTGGCCTGTTCAGGGTTTCCTGCTGTGTGATATATACACCTTCCTCAGCCTGAGCAGTTGGAGTTGCTGGGATCACATGGAGAAGGGACATGGAGTAGCTCGACAGCCTTCGGTAGTCTTGGGTGGATTGGCCCAGGGTGTTCAGCATCTCCCTGTGGTTGCCCAAGGACCCTCTGCTGATTTTATGAAGAGAAGGTGCACTGGGGGGCGATCTTTGGGAAAATGGTAAGGTCAATCCCTTGCCCCCAGCCCGAGTCCACCCAACCCCCAGGACTCTTGAGGGGCCCTTCCTCGGCAGCCTGACAATGGCAAACGGACATGGGCACTGGACATACCTCCTTGAGTGTTCCTGGGGCCTGGGGCACCAGGCCAGGGTGTCAGTGCCAGGGTGTCATAGAGTAGTGTACTGTTGGCACTGCAAAGGGGCAAAGCCTGAAGGGTAGGCCTGAATGGGGGTCTGAGGGGGCAGGGGGGCCTAAGTGTTGGTCTGGGGGGGGTGGGGGTGGGTCCTGAGTGGGGGTCTGAGTGGGGAGGGGCTCAGGAAGAAGGTTGAGGGGGGAGGGTTGAAGCGGGGCCAGGGGGCTCTGATGGTGGAGGGTGCTGAGGAGGTGGTACTAGGGGGTTTGAGTGGGATGGAAGACGGGGGCGGGGATGGGTGTGAGGGCAGATTCAGGTCAGGTCACCCTCATCCCTGCAAAATGTGAGGGTGGGGGACTGGGGTGACACATTACTTCAGTGGTTGGGGAAGTATGCCCCTCTTTGCTGAGGCTTTGATGATGCCCCCCACAGAAACCTTGGAGTTTCTGATCTGGTTGCTAACACCCTCCAGAAGAATTTCAGGGCACAAGTGAAGGAAAATATGTCACAAGACACAACTGTCCTCATTTGTCTGATATCATAATGTACCCGCACTCTCATCATGACCAGAAATTCTGAAGATCATTAAAGAGACAAGAAGATCAACTCCAAATTCTCCAAACCTACCCAGAAAGTGCTCCATTTACAACCCTAGGATGAGGCAATTTCTGTGCTGCACAACTCCAATCACAGAAAAAGCTGCAAACAGGCTGAGCTCAATCAGATTGTTCAGTTTTATCTCACCTGAAACTTTAGGTTTTGAAATGTAACTGTCAGAGGGATTGAGAGATCATCAATTCTCGAATTCCCCACTTGAACTGTAACACTGGGTGAAAGAGGAATCTTCTCCCGACCCTGTAACAACACAGAAAGTGAGAGAAAATCCACATCCTGCGGATTTACATTATACACAGAAACATTTCAATGATCTTCATTCCTGTGGTGAGGGTGAGCAATGCAGCTTTCCTCAACATAACAAATATTTTCTTTGGGGCTGGAATTTTGTTGGTTACCTTGTTGACACAAATGTGTGAATCACAATTCCAGATCCCCCACATGAAGCCTTCTGTGGGCCCTGTGTCAGACTGCGGTGATGGGGTCATTAACACATTAAAGTACGTCAATGATGTCCACTCCAGTGGAATTCCCGGAAGTCTGAGTGACAGCAACTCCCAGAGAGAGGGATAGACATTCAGAGACACTCCGTTCTGGGTGCCTGTGGGGCACAGGGTGCAAACCCTGTTCCGAATGATGAGGCCCAATTCAACACAGATTTTGGACCTTGGGTTTCATCGCTGAGGAGTCAGTGTGATGCAGCAGCACCTGGGAGAGATGAGCCTTCATACAATCGTTTCGCCCTCAGGTAAGTGGAGCTAGGGACCAGGGTTGGAATCTAAATGGAAAAGAATAGGATTCCGGAGGAATTGGGAATCAGTTGTTGGAATCTGGTGCCAATGGCAGCAATTGAGAATGTGGAACAGCAGTGAGATTTTGTAAAATCTGTGTTCAGGAGGAATAATCCTGTTCTCCAGGCTCCATATTCAGGTATGTTATTGCAAAAGACTGACCTTGGAGTGTCTCAGGAGGTCCCAGAATCTGGAATCACACAGCACAGCTTCTACTGGCTGCCTCAGGACAAATCAATCCTAAAGTGGAGACTCCAGCAGGCAGGCACAGACTGTCAGAGATTTGTCTAGATAAGTACGCCAAAAATCTGGCAGGAAATTCTCCCGTTTTTCTACCCGTTGGGCACTTAGTTTTGCTTCAGGAGAATCCCAGCTCTGATTTTTCACTCAGATTTATTTCATTCACAAGCATGGGGTGGGGTCCTGAGTAGAGGGGGTGAAAGTAAGGGGGGCTTAGATGTGGACTGCAATGCACGGCATCGTGGGGGTGGGGCAGAGCAGGGTTTGAAATGCGTATACTTTAATGCGAGGAGTATTCGCAATAAAGTGGATGAACTTGCAGCGTGGATCAGTACCTGGCACTTTGATGTTGTGGCCATTTCAGAGACGTGGATAGAGCAGGGTCAGGAATGGTTGTTGCAGGTCCCGGGGTTCAAATGCTTTAGTCGGAGTAGAGAAGGAGGTAGAAGGGGGGGAGGGGTAGCATTATTAGTCAAGGACTGTATCACAGTGTCAGAGAGGAAGTTTGATGAGAACTTGTCTGTTGAGGTAGTATGGGCGGAGATTAGAAATAGGAGAGGAGAGGTCACCCTGTTGGGAGTCTTTTATAGACCTCCTAAAAGTTCTAGAGAGGTTGAGGAAAGGATTGCGGAGACGATCCTGGTTAGGAGTGAAAGTAATAGGGTAATTGTTATGGGGGACTTTAACTTTACTAATATTGATTGGAATTGCTATAGCTCTAGCTCGTTAGAGGGGTCAGTTTTTGTACAAAGCGTGCAGGAAGGTTTTTTGACTCAGTATGTAGATAGGCCAACTAGAGGTGAGGCTATATTGGATTTGGTGTTGGGAAATGAGCCAGACCAGGTGCTAGACTTGGAAGTTGGTGTGCATTTTGGTGATAGTGATCACAATTCGGTTAAGTTCACCTTAGTGATGGAAAGGGATAGGCATGAACCTCGGGTCAATAGTTTTAGCTGGGGGAAGGGTAATTATGAGGCTATTAGGAGAGAATTAGGAAGCATAGGTTGGACTAGGAGATTACAGGGACTGGGAACGTCCGAAATGTGGAGTTTTTTCAAGGAGCAGCTACTGCGAGTCCGTGATAGGTATGTCCCTGTCAGGCAAGGGGGATTTGGTAGGGCTAGGGAACCGTGGTGCACAAAAAAGTTGATTCGTTGGTTAAAAAGAAAAAGGAGGCTTATGTTCGGATGAGGCTTGAGGGCTCAGGTAGTGTATTAGAAAGCTTTAGATTGGCTAGGAGGGAGTTGAAGAGTGAGTTAAGAAGGGCTAAAAGAGGACATGAGAAGACTTTGGCTGATAGGATTAAGGAGAATCCTAAGGCGTTCTATAGGTATGTCAAGAACAGAAGGTTGGTTAGGGCAAGATTAGGGCCAGTTACGGACAGTAGAGGGAAGTTGTGTGTGGAACCGGAAGAGATTGGAGAGGCATTGAACCAATATTTCTCTTCGGTGTTCACGCAGGGGGACGTGAATATAGCTGAGGAGGACACTGGGTTGCAGGGGTGTAAAATAGACAGTATTGCAGTTGATAAGGGGGATGTGCTGAATATTCTAGAGGGTTTGAAAATAGATAAGTCCCCTGGTCCGGATGGGATTTACCCTAGGATTCTCTGGGAGGCAAGAGAGGTGATTGCGGAGCCTCTGGCTCTGATCTTCAGGTCGTCGTTGGTCTCTGGTATAGTACCGGAAGATTGGAGGATAGCGAATGTTGTCCCATTGTTTAAGAAGGGGAACAGAGACTTCCCTGGGAATTATAGACTGGTGAGTCTTACTTCTGTTGTGGGCAAGGTTTTAGAAAAAATTATTAGGGATAGGATTTATAGTTATTTGGAGAGTAATGAATTGATTGGAGGTAGTCAGCATGGTTTTGTAGCGGGGAGGTCGTGCCTTACTAACCTTATTGAGTTTTTTGAGAAAGTGACCAAAGAGGTGGATGGGGGTAAGGCAGTTGACGTGGTATATATGGATTTTAGTAAGGCGTTTGATAAGGTTCACCATGGTAGGCTTCTGCAGAAAATGCAGATGTATGGGATTGAGGGTAGTCTAGGAAATTGGATCAGGAATTGGCTAGCAGATAGGAGACAGAGGGTGGTGGTTGATGGTAAATATTTGTCATGGAGTTCGGTTACGAGTGGTGTGCCTCAGGGATCTGTTTTGGGGCCACTGCTGTTTGTAATTTTTATTAATGATCTGGATGAGGGTATAGTTGGGTGGATTAGTAAATTTGCTGATGACACCAAAGTTGGAGGTGTGGTAGATTGTGAGGAAGGGTGTCATAGTTTGCAGGGAGACTTAGACAGGTTGCAGAGCTGGGCCGAGAGGTGGCGGATAGAGTTTAATGCGGAGAAGTGTGAGGTAATTCACTTTGGTAGGAATAACAGATGTGTTGAGTATAAGGCTAAAGGGAGGACTTTGAATAGTGTGGATGAACAGAGGGATCGAGGTGTATGTGTACATAGATCCCTGAAAGTTGGGAATCAAGTAGATAAGGTTGTTAAGAAGGCATACGGTGTCTTGGCGTTTATTGGTAGGGGGATTGAATTTAGGAGTCGCAGCGTCATGTTGCAACTGTACACAACTCTGGTGCGGCCGCACTTGGGGTACTGTGTGCAGTTCTGGTCCCCACATTACAGGAAGGATGTGGAGGCTTTGGAGAGGGTGCAGAGGAGGTTTACCAGGATGTTGCCTGGTATGGAGGGGAAGTCCTATGAGGAGAGACTGAGGGATTTGGGGTTGTTTTCACGAGAAAGAAGGCGGCTAAGAGGGGATCTTATTGAAACATATAAGATGATTAGAGGTTTAGATAGGGTGGATAGTGATAGCCTTTTTCCACGGATGGAGAAAGCTCGCACGAGGGGGCATGGCTTTAAATTAAGGGGGGGTAGTTATAGGATGGATGTCAGGGGTAGGTTCTTTACCCAGAGGGTGGTGAGGGATTGGAATGCCCTGCCTGCTGCAGTTGTAAATGCGCCTAGTTTGGGGGCGTTTAAGAGATCCGTGGATAGGTTTATGGACGAAAAGGGATTGGTTTAGATTAGTGGGTCACTGTTTTTTAACTGGTCAGCGCAACATCGTGGGCCGAAGGGCCTGTTCTGCGCTGTAATGTTCTATGTTCTATGTTCTATGTTCCACAACAATCAACACCAAAAATAAAATAATCAACTTCCTCATTCCAGAGATTAAAAAGATCAGAGACTCAATATAATTCAATCACGGGTGACATGTGACAGCAGGAACACCAACAACTGCAGCATGTTAATGTTTATAACCAGACAGGTTCTTTGAAAGCTTGGCTTTATTTTCATGCTCCCAAGACCAAGCTGCTCTACTCCCATATGGAGACTGTGGGCAAGATTTTCACTCATTCAAAAACCAGCAGTTTAAGAGCAGGCCCTGGGGCCCTGTTTAAGAAGCTTTTCCATTGAACACTATGGATTGTGTGCCACTTGGATAATAGTGATATTGATTGTGAGACTGGTTGTGTCACTAAAATGTAATTGGAATATGATTCATTTTGTAAAACAGCTAATATTTTAAATGGGGCCTTAAAAATGGATGCCAAAAGTCACCTGACCTTTTACAACTGCAATATTTGTCAAGCTTTTGGAAGGTTCCAAGTGCATTTCTAATTAACATAACCAGACATGAGAAGACCTTAGATATTCTATGCTCAGGAGTTTTGCACATGAGCAGTGGGAGAGAACACCTTCTGAGTGACTCACAGCCAGAGTGAGTATGGGTATTGGGAATTTGGAACATAATGAGATTTGAACTGAGTGGTCTTGCCCTGCTATAACTGTACCGGCTACAAGGGAGAGAGCTGATTAGCAGGAGTAGTGGGTAACGGAGTTGAGGAGGAACTTCTTCACTCAAAGGGTGGTGAATCTCTGGAATTCTCTGCCCGTTGAAGTGGTGGAGGCTGCCTCACTAAATATTTTTAAGACGCAGGTTGATGGGTTTTTGATTTGAGAGGGGATTAAGGGTTATGGGGAGAGGGCGGGAATGTGGAACTGAGCCACGACAGATCAGCCATGATCTTATTGAATGGTGGGGCAGGCTCGAAGGGCTAGATGGCCTACTCCTGCTCCTATTTCTTATGTTCTTAAGGGAAAAAATCGGAGTAATGAGGACTAGCGAAGAAAGGTCCCAGAGTAATTGATATTATTCAATTTTAAGCATCTTCCAAAGGTTTAATTTAAAGGGGTAAGTCATGTCAGTGGAGCTCAAATCTGTGGTGTGCTCCTCTTGTCCATGGAGAGACCAGGAACACTTCCAGTTCATCATGTGTGCAGGAAGTGTCTCCAGCTGTAGCTGGAAGCCTGGGTTGCAGAGCTGGAGAGGTGGCTGCGGACATTGTGGAATATCCGCAAGGTGGAGAGTATCATGGATTGACATGTATAAAGAGGCGGTCACACCACAGGCTATGGCTCCACAGGCAGGAAGGGAATGGGGGATTATCAGGCAGAGGAGAGGTCCAGGTAGGCAGTGCAGGAATCTCCTGTGGCCATTCCCCTACAAAGCAGATACTGTTGAGGGGAATGGCCTCTCCGGGGAAAACAGCAACAGCCAAATTTGATTCACCATGGTTGGCTCTGCTGTACGAGAGAGGAGTAAAAATTGTGCAATAGTTACAGGGGATTCAATTGTAAAGGGAATAGATATAACTTTCAATAGCAACGAGATTCCAAAATGGTATGTTGCGTCCCTAGTGTTCAGATCAAGGGTGTCTTGGAGCAGTTGCAGGATATTCTGGAGGGCCAGTGCAAATGGGTAGTTGTCGTGATACACATTGGTACAAATGACATAGGTTAATAAAGGGGATGGTGTCGTAAAAGTGGAATATTGGGAGTTAGCAAATAAGTTGAAAAGTACAATCTCAGAGGTAGTGATCTCAGGAATAGGACCTTAGTCAGAGTAGAAATAGAGTGGTTGGAGATGGTTTAAACAAAAATGGCAGGGGGTTGGTAACGTATGTAAGGAGTTGGGGGGGGAGGTGGGAATTAAGGACAAGTACAAAATGCAGAAAGGGGAGTAACAAAAGTGATAGGCAGTAAATTCAAGGGCTAGAATGAAACAAAACCACAATCGAAAACAGTGGGAATGGGAAGAGAATGTTAAAATGACAAGCCTTCAGTCTTTGTGCATTAATGCCTGGAGTCCTCACAATAAAATGGATGAAATAATTGTGCAAATAGATGTGAAAGGTTAAGGTGTGGTCAGGACTATTGAGACATTGCTGCAGGGTGACCAGGGATGGGAATTGGAACATCAGGGCGTATTCAGTATTTAGAAAGGACAGACACAAAGAAATAGATGGTGGGGTTGCAATTCTGGTTAAAGAACAAATTAATGCATTGGCGAAGGAAGGTTTCAGCTCTGACAATGTGGAATCTATATGTGTAGAACTGGGAAACACCAAGGAGCAAAAAATGTTACTGGGGAATGTATATGGACCCCCAAACTGTAGAGTTAATGTTGGGAATGGCATTAAACAGGAAATTAGAGACGCAAATGATGAAGGAACATCTGTCACCATGGGTGACCTTCATCTGCACACAGACGGTGCAATTCAAATTAATGACAATACTATAGAAGAGGAATTCCTGGAATGTGTATGGCATTTGCTTCGGTCTTCACGGAGGAGGACGTGAATAGTTTGTCGGGTGTTAGCGATGGAAAGATGGTAGGAGTGGTGGGCCTGAATGACATTATTGTTACTAGAGAGGCAGTGCTCGACAGACTGGAGGGACTGACTGTGGACAAGTCCCCAGGACCGGATGGAATGCATCCGAGGGTTCTGAAAGACATGGCGGAGGTGATAGTGGATGCCTTGATGATTATTTTCCAAACCTCACTGGATTCCGGGGAAGTGCCGGAAGATTGGAAAACGGCTAATGTTACGCCGTTGTTTAAGAAGGGTAGCAGGCAAAAGGCAGGGAATTATAGGCCGGTTAGTTTAACGTCTGTTGTAGGTAAAATGCTTGAATCCGTAATCAAGGAGAAAATAGCGAGGCATCTTGAGGAGAATTGTTTGATAGAGCAGACGCAGCACGGTTTCGTTAAGGGGAAGTCGTTTCTGACGAATTTATTAGAGTTCTATGAGGATGTGTCTAGTGCTGTGGATAGAGGAGAACCAGTGGATGTGGTGTTTCTTGATTTTCAGAAGGCGTTTGATAAGGTGCCGCACAAGAGGTTGTTACAGAAGGTTAGGGGGCATGGAGTTGGGGGTAGGGTGTTAGCGTGGATAGGGGATTGGCTGTCAAATAGGAGGCAGAGAGTGGGGGTCAATGGGTGCTATTCGGATTGGCGGTTGGTGACTAGTGGAGTGCCCCAGGGATCGGTGCTGGGGCCTCAGCTATTTACCATTTATATAGATGATCTGGAGGAGGGAACTGAGTGTATGGTGTCGAAATTTGCTGATGACACCAAGATTGGTGGAACGGCAAATTGTGCGGAGGGTTTGGAAAGTTTGCAGAGGGATCTAGTTAGGCTGGGCGGATGGGCCAGGAATAGGCAAATGGAGTTTAATGTTGGCAAGTGTGAAGTTGTCCACTTTGGTAGGAATAATGGTAGGAAGGACTACTACTTACATGGCGAAAAACTGCAGCATGCTACGGTGCAGAGGGACCTCGGGGTCCTTGTGCATGAGTCGCAAAAACCCAGCCTGCAGGTGCAGCAGGTGGTCAGGAAGGCGAATGGGATGCTGGCCTTCATAGCGAGGGGGATTGAATATAAAAGTAGGGAGGTCTTGCTGCAACTGTACAGGGCACTGGTGAGGCAGCAGCTGGAGTACTGTGTGCAATTTTGGTCGCCGCACCTGTGCAAGGATATTTTGGCCTTGGAGGGAGTGCAGAGGAGGTTCACGAGGCTGATACCGGAGTTGAGGGGGTTGAGGAGAGGCTTAATAAACTAGGCTTGTACTTGTTAGAGTTTAGAAGAATGAGGGGAGATCTCATTGAGACGTATAAGATGATGAATGGGATAGATAGGATAGAGGTGGAGAGGCTCTTCCCGCTCAGAAAGGACAGTAGGACTAGACGGCACAGCCTCAAGATAAAGGGGCGCACAGTTTAGAACAGAGTTGAGGAGGAACTTCTTCACTCAAAGGGTGGTGAATCTCTGGAATTCTCTGCCCGTTGAAGTGGTGGAGGCTGCCTCGCTAGATATATTTAAGATGCAGGTAGATAGGTTTTTGATAGGCAGGGGGATTAAGGGTTATGGGGAGAAGGCGGGGAAGTGGAACTGAGCCACGTCAGATCAGCCATGATCTTATTGAATGGCGAGGCAGGCTCGAAGGGCTAGATGGCCTACTCCTGCTCCTATTTCTATGTTCTTATGATTCTCTGGACCAATACATTGAGGGACCAACGAGTGGACAGGCCATTCTAGGCTGAGTATTGCCTAATGAGAAAGCAATAATTGGTAATCTTCGAGACCCCTTGGGAATGAGCAACCATTGTACGATAGAATTTTTCATCAAAATACAAAGTGACGTTGTTGGTTCTAAGACAAGGGTCCTGAATCTTCATAAAGGAGACTACAATGGTATGAGGTGTGAGTTGGTTATGATAGATTGGGAAACATTACTTAAAGGGATGATGGTAGCTATGCAATGGCAAACATTCAAAGAGCTCACAGATAAATTGCAACAATTTTTTATTCCTGTCTGGTGCAACATTCAAATGGGAAAGGTGGCCAAACCGTGGCTTACAAGGGAAATTAGAGATTGTACGAGATCCAAGGAAGAGGCATACAAAGTGGCCAGAAAAAAAAAATACCTGAGGATTGGGATTAGTTTAAAATTCAGCAAAGGTGAACCAAGGGATTGATTAAGAAGAGGAAAATAGAGTATGAGACTAAGCTTGAAGGGATCATAAAAACTGCTGTAAAAATTTCTATAGGTATGTGAAGAGAGAAAGATTGGTGAAGACAAATGTAGGTCCCTTACATAATGGGGAACAAAGAAATTGCTGACCAGTTAAATAGATACTTTGGTTCTGTCTTCACAAAGGACGTTACAAATAACAGGGGTGATTCTCCCACTTGCTGCGTTAATGTCCTCACTCAGTGGAGTGGGAGAATCTCAATGCCAGGCATGTGAGGGATTCGTTCATGCATTCCTGCCATGGGCATATGTCCCAACGCCAGATTTCTGGCACTGTCAGATCCACGCCAGAAACTGGCCGGAAGGTAAGTAATTTAATCTGTTTTTAATATAATTTAAAAATAATTAGAGAGCCCAGGACTGAACTCTGCAGTCCCACAGACCTCTCCTGTCCCACCAGAGTGTCTCACTCTCCCAAGGTTTACAGTAGGTTCCCACTTTCGGAGAACTATCAGAACGATCCTGTTGGAGTGAAGTGGGGGGCAATCGGGGCCCCCAGGTGGTTGGGTGGTGGGGCGTGGTGCCCCCGGGCATGGGCACCCTGGCAGTGCCAGCCTGTGCCTTGACACTGCCCAAGGGGATGTGCCCATGCCCAGGGGAACCTTGGCACTGTCCATCAGGCATGGGGCAGTGCCAAGGGGATGAGGCCTGTGAGGGTAGGCACTGATGGAGAGGGGCCTGGGGGTAATTGGTAGGGATGGGGATTCCCACTGCCACTCTGCATGGGGATCGGTCAGAACAGGAGGGAGGCCAGCAATTAGAGTTAGCTGGGGGAGGTGGGGGTGCGGGGGTTTCGGTTGGGGTAAGGGGGTGAACAGCCCGGGGAAGGGGGTCAGCTGGGGAGTGTCTGCCTCACAAGGGCTGCAGATCGGGGTGGTGGGGAGGGTCAGGGCTGGCTCGGGAATGGGCCCCATAATTGGGCCCTGCGGGGGTCGCGGGCTGACCTACGAATGGGAAGCTGACAGTTCGGGGCCAATGCCCATGTGCTGGTTTTAGCCTCCCGGGCAGGAGACTTCAGGGCGTCCCCAGAAATCGAATAATATTCATGTTGGTGGCCTTTGCATTTCACAGAGTGTGGGAGATTCTAGTGTGAACTCCCAATGAAAAAAAAAGCATAAAATATTCCAGTTATTGGGATAAGGCTGGAAAGTGGAGTTGAGGATTATCATTTCCAATCAGTCATGTTCTTATTTAATGGCAGAGAAGACTCGATGGGCTGAACTGCCTACTTCTGTTCCTATGTCTTACAGTCTTATAACAGGTCTGGTAAGCACACACTGTTTTAATGGGTGTAAAGATTGCCTTCCTGAATGTACAGAGCATTAAGTTTCCTGAGTTTTGACCTTGGGATACTTCACAAGTCAAAGCTGACCAGCTGTTTCTGCAGGAGTGAGGAATTCTGCATCTTAGCACATGCAGGTAATGGCCACAGTGATGGTTCCATGACCACTGATATGGTCAGAGTGAATGATTCTCAATCCTCTGGCCTGGGCATTCTGCTTTGGGGGAAACTTCATCACCCCTGAGGTTAAGGAGGTGATCGACAGTCACCTCCACAGAACAGACGTAAAGTACAAAAACACTCTGCTCTGGTTAATCAGCACGTCACCTCAACAATGAGTGGCTGGCCGTCATTCAGTAGCCCTCACTGCTGCTGGCAACATCCAGACTGATCATTCCAGACAGTAACTTCAACTGCATCATCAATGCAGATGGACGATCAGCAGGACTGACAGCAAACTGGACAATATGTTCAGACCCCAAATGGAAACGGTAAAAGACCCCAAGCTGTGTGATATCTTTACTGACCATGCAGATGGAGCACCGCATGGATACACGTGATCAAGGCCAGGGTTCCTTCCATTCCAGGATAGAATTCCTGATTGTGTCCCGCCTGTTCATGGTCATATCCGCTGACGTCAAACCAGTGTTCATAGAAACCACAGAAATCATAGAAACCCTACAGTGGAGAAGGAAGCCATTTGGCCCATCGAGTCTGCATCGACCACAATCCCATCCAGGCCCTATCCCCATATCCCTATGTATTTACCCGCTAATCCCTCTAACCCATGCATCTCATGACTCTAAAGGGCAATTTTTAGCATGACCAATCAACCTAACCCGCACATCTTTGGACTGTGGGAGGAAACCGGAGCACCTGGAGGAAACCCACTGTTCTTGTCTGAACGCTTCCTCCCACCGGTTGACTGTCACCTACAGGAAGGTCAGAGGGTTGGTAAGGGAAATGGAAGCTGAACATGAAACTGATGACATCAGAAAACATGGAGGAACTAAAAATTATTCCAAAAGTTGTAGAACTTTGCAACATCCTCTTTAATTCCCCAATGGGCTCATGGGAAGCAATCAAGGTAAATAAAGAGATTTTTCATCTTCAAATCTGTACAAGATAGAGTGAGACAGAGGGAAATGTCCTGATTCCGGGAGAGGATTTAGAATCTGTTCCTGTTATAGTCGACTTGGGTCAATATCAAGGAGGATCTCCATAGGTGAAGAGCTAACAGGCCTCACCCTTTGTTGAAGAGGTCTCCAAGATCATTGTCTGGTCCAGAATCCATTCCATGCAGCAGGATGAGAGGTGTTGATGTTTATCTTTGCAGAAGATACAGAGGGAGAAAGAGTATGTAATCTGCAGCTTGAAGGAAGAAGGTGGCTCTGAAACATCAGTGCAAACTCGAGTGGCAAATCTGCAAATCAGGAAATCCTTTTATGCTGAATTGAAAGAAGTGAAAACCACAGACACCAAAGACTCCCAGTCCTTCCTGTGCTCTATCATGGCAGTCTGAGACAATAATACGTGAGACAACAAACAGTCTGGACAAACCAATGACTCTGGAGAAGGTGACAAAGACTGACAGGTCCCTCAAAACAAGTAAAACGCTGGGAAGTGATTACCAGCTGAGTTGTATTTGCCTATCTGGAACTGGGTTGGCCCAGACCTGTTGAAAATATACAAGAGTGTGCTTCTGGCTGGCAGCATGTTGGAATCCACGAGGAAAGGCACCATCACCCTCATCAAGCAGAAGGGGTAAATCAGAAATTGGAGGCTCATTTCACTACTTAACATGCTCCACGTGGCAGGCTGAGGACAGTTCCAATCCCCTGGATCAGCATGTGTGCAGGAAGTGTCTCCAGCTGCAGTTCTTGGAAGCTTGAGTTTCAGAGCTGGAGTGGCGGCTGGAGACACTGTGGGGCATCCGCGAGTCAGAGAGTATCGTGGATAGCACGTAGAGAGGGTGGTCACTCAGCAAACTAAGGCTCCGCAGGCAGGAAGAGAATGGGTGACCACCAGACAGAGCAAGAGAGATAGGCAGGTAGTGCAGGAATCTCCTGTGGCCATTCCCTTGCAAAACAGATATACCGCTTTGGATACTGATGAGGGGAATGAGTTCTCTGGGGAAAGCAGCAGCAGCCATGATTGGTTCTGCTGCAGAGGGGAGCAGTAAAAAATGTGCCAGTGCAATAGTTACAGAGGATTCAATTGTAAGAGGAATAAACAAGTGTTTCTATGGCTGTAAACGAAACTCCAGGACGGTATGTTGCCTCCCTGGTTCTAGGGTCAAGGATGTCTTGGAGTGGGTACAGGGCATTCTGGAGGGGAAAGGTGAACAGCCAGTGGTCAAAGTACAAGTTGGTACAAACGACATAGGTTAAAAAAAGGGATGAGGTCCAAAAAGCAGAATATAGTGAGCTGGGAAGAAAGTTAAGAAATCTGACCTTAAAGATAGTGATTCCAGAATTACTACCGGTCCCATGTGCTAATCAGTGTAGAAATGACAGGATATATTAGATAAATATGTGGCTGAAGAGATAGTATCGGGGGGTGTTCAGATTCCTGGGGCATTGGGACTGGTTCTGGGGGAGGTGGGATCTGTACAAACTGGATGGGTTCCAACTGGGCAGGACTGGGATTGATGTCCTCGGGGGACTGTCTGTTACAACGGTTGGGGAGGGTTTAAATTAATATGCCAGGGGGATGGGAATCTATGTCATGAGTCAGAGAACGAAGGAACAAGGATAAAAACAAAATGTAGAAAAGGGAATAAGAAAAGTGAGAGGCAGAGGAACCAAGGATAAAGTTCAAACGGAGCTATAGAGAGAAATACTGGGAGCAAGGCAAACAATGTTAAAAAGACAAGCTTAAAGACTCTGTGCCTTAATGAGTCTAGCATTTGCAATAAAGTGGATGAACTAACCACACAGATAGATGTAAACGGGTACGGTATAATTGGGATTACAGAGACGTGGCTTCAGGTTGACCAGGGGTGGGAATTGAATGTCCCAGGGTATTCAATATTTAGGAAAAACAGGCATAAAGGAAAAGGTGGTGGAAATTAACACAATAGTGAGAAAGGATATTAGCTCTGACAACATGGTGTCTGTATGGGTAGAATTGAGAAATACCAAGGGACAAAAACATTCATGGGTGTGATAATATAGACTCCCAAACTGCAGTGGTGATGTTGGGAATAGCATTAAACACAAAATTAGAAATGCATGTGATAAAGGAATGTCGTGATCATGGGTAATTTTAATCTGATGTGGGTATGCCGGCGTTGGACTGGCGTAAACACAGTAAAAAGTCTGACAACACCAGGTTTTAGTCCAACCTATTTATTTGATAATATACTCACAAGCTTTCGGGGTTAGCCCCTTCGTCAGGTGAATGGAGAGTTCTGGCCTCAGACAGAGCATATAAAGCACAGACAGTTTAGAGATTAATCTAATCAGTAATCTCTAAACTGTCTGTGCTTTATATGCTCTGTCTGAGGCCAGAACTCTCCATTCACCTGATGAAAGGGCTAACCCCGAAAGCTTGTGAGTATATTATCAAATAAATAGGTTGGACTAAAACCTGGTGTTGTCAGACTTTTTACTAATTTTAATCTGCACATAGATTGGGCAAATCAAATCAGCCACAATGCCGTAGAGGAGGAATTCCTGGAGTGTATATGGGATGGTTTCCTTAACCAATATGTGGAGGATCCAATTAGAGAGCATCTTAGATTGGGTACTGTGTAATGGGAAGGGAATCATTGTCAATCCTGCTGTATGAAACCCCTTGGGGATGAGCGAGCATAACACGAGAGAATTTTTTATCAAGATGGAGAGTGAAGTAGTTGATTCAGAGACTAGGGTGCTGAATCTTAATAAAGGAAACTCTGAGGATATGAGGCATGAGTTGGCCGTGACAGACTGGGGAGAGTTACTTAAAGGGATGACAGTGGATAGGTAATGGCAAATATTCAAGAAACGCACGGAGAAACTGCAGCAATTGTTTATTCCTGTCTGACACTAAAGCAAAATGGGTAAGAGGGCCAATGCATGGCCTACAAAGGAAATTAGAGAGATATCCGATCTAAGGAAGAAACATACAGATTGGTTAAGATAAATAATAGGGCTGAGGGTTGGGAGGAGTTTAGAATTAACCAAAAAAGGACCAAGAGGTTGATTAAGGAGAAGAAAGTACAGTACCAAAGTAAGCTTGCAGGGAACATAAAGACTGACATTAGAGTTCCTGTAGATATGTAAAGAGAAAGAAATTGGTGAAGACAAATGCAGGTCCCCTACAGACAGAAACAGGAGAACATAAAGAAATGGCTGAGCAACTGAATACAAACTTTGGTTCTGTCTTCACAAAAGAGGACACAAATCAAATGCCAGAAATGTTGAAGAATGCAAGAGTTAATGAGAGGGAAGAACTGAGGGAGATCAATATTAATAGAGAAATGGTGCTGGGACAATTGTTGGGATTAAAGGTGGATAAATCCCCAAGGCCTGATAATCTACATCCCAGAGTACTTAAGGAAGTGGCTCTACAAATGGTGGATGCATTGGTGGTCATCTTCCAGAATTCTATAGACTCTGGAAAAGCCCCTACAGATTGGAAGGTAGAAAATGTTACTCCAATATTCAAAAAGGGAGGTAGAGAGAAAATAGGGAATTATAGACCAGTAAGCTAAACATCAGTAGTGGGGAAAATTCTCAAATCCATTATCAAGGACTTTAGCAGAACATTTAGAAAGCAGTGGCAGGATCAAACAGAGTCAGCATGGATTTATGAAGGAGAAATCAAGCTTGACAAATCTGTTGGAATTCTTTAAAGATGTAACTAATAGAGTTGGCAAGGAGGAACCAGTCGATGTGGTATATTTGGACTTTCAGAAAGCGTTTGATAAAGTCCTGCACAAGAGATTATCGTACAAGATTAAAGCACATGGGATTGGGGGAAAAATGTACTGAGATGGGTAAAAAACTGTTTGGCAGAGAGGAAACAATGAGTAGGAATTACTGGGTGTTTTTCAAATTGGCAGGCAGTAACGAGTGGGGTGCCATAGGGATCGGTGCTGGGACTCCAGCTATTCACGATATATATTAATGATTTGGATGAGGGAACAAAATGTAACATCTCAAAGTTTGTAGATGATGCCAAGTTAGATGGAAGGGTAAACTGTGATGAGGATGCAGAGGTCTTTCAGAATGATCTGGACAGGTTGAGTGAGTGGGTAATCAATGGCAGATGCAGAATAAGTTGGGTAAGTGTTAGGTTATTCAATTTGGAAGCAAAAACAAGAAGGCAGATTACTAATGAATGGCTGATAATTAGGAGAGGGAAGTATGCAGCAGGACTTGGATGTCCTTGTGCACCAATCACTGCAGGTGCAACAGGCATTAGAGAAGGTTAATGGTATGTTGGCCTTCATTGCGCAAAGTTTCAAGTACAGGAGCAGGGATGTGTTGTTGCAGTTATACAGGGCCTTGGTGAGGCCACACCTAAAGTATTGTGTACAGTTTTGGTCTCCTTTTCTGAGGAAGGATGTTCTTGGTCTTGAGGGAGCATAGCGAAGGTTTACCAGGCTGATTCTGGGGATGGCAGGACTGATGTATGAGGAGAGATTGACTAGGTTAGGATTGTTTTCGCTGGAGTTCAGACGAATGAGTGGGGTATCTCATAGAGACTTATAAAATTCTAGCAGGACTAGACAGGATGGATGCAGGAAGGATATTCCCAATGGTGGGGAAGTCCAGAACCAGGGTTCACTCTCTGAGGATTCAGGGTAGACCATTTAGGACAAAGGTGAGGAGACATTTCTTCACCCAAAGAGTGGTGAGCCTGTGAAATTCAGGAAGTAGTTGATGCCAAACAGTGAATGTATTCAAGAGGCAGCTGGATATAGCACTTGGGGTGAATGGAACCAAAGGTTTTGGGGAAAAAGCAGGATTAGGCTATTGCATTGGATGATTAGCCATGATCATAATAAATGGCAGAACAATCTTGAAGGGCCAAATGGCCTCCTCCTGCTCCGACATACTACATTTCAATTCACATCAGGTATTGCAAAACTGCAAAACCAGGTGAGCATCCTTGTTTTCTGTGCTAAACCTGGGCTGGGTGTATGTTTGTAAGGAGGCTTGTTTGGTTGGAACAATGCATTTGGTTGTTAAGGTTTATACAATATCATGGCTTTTTTCTCTTGTTTGTAATTGGTAAAAGGTATTGCTAGTTTTCTTTCTGTATGTTAACTGTATTCATAAATAAACTTTATTTGATAAAAAGCTCCCACGTGGGTCATTTGAATCACATCTGGAGTGAAACATCTGATACTTACCTGTGCCAAATTCAAAGTGCAAATCTTATGATTTAGGCTGACTTCATAAAATAACTTGAAGTTTCTGTCCTGGATTATAACACTAAGGAGTATCACAGACTGACACTTTGCAAGGTCCAGGACTTCTGGCGAGGGATGCACTAAAGCTTGGGGCAGCTGTTGCGAAGACTCAATTGGGAAAGGCTAATTATTAAGACCTTCTTGTTACAGAACATCAAGGAGCTGAAAACTGTATAAAACCCTTGTGGCTGTAAGATTGATATGAAATGAATTATGTAGATATAACCTGTATCTATAGGCAAGTCTAAGAGTCACTTCAGAGTATTTGAAACTATGTAGAGAAAATCTGATCTCTTTTACACTTTATGTAACATTAAATTATATGATACAATGTACCTCACTAAATTTTATGAATAAAATATATCTTAGGGAAAAATAAAGAATTAAATGACTTAGAGCTAATGTGGGCATCAAAGCAGAATGATATTGCTCTGCTCCTGCGATATGGACGGTACTGGTGTTGTATATTTTAAATTTCCACGTTAACAACTTTCTCTCCAACACCTTTTGCAGTTTGTTGATTTTTCTCTGAGTCCAGTCCCAGGCTTAACCAATCAAACACAGTGAGCATCAATAATAAACAGACTCTCATAGTCAAACACAGAATAATTGAACACTACAACTGGCAATGCAGTATTTATTGTTCATCACTAAATATCCTGAGAGTATTAAAAATCAACCTTACAGGACAGGAGTCTTTTGTAAGTCGAATGAGGTGATTGCAGCAATTTTCCTTCCCTGAAGGACATTAGAGAACCAAATAGTTTTTTATAACAATCAAGT
The DNA here is from genome assembly GCF_965287045.1 of Carcharhinus amblyrhynchos. NCBI lineage: Eukaryota > Metazoa > Chordata > Chondrichthyes > Carcharhiniformes > Carcharhinidae > Carcharhinus > Carcharhinus amblyrhynchos. The sequence continues at coordinate 50,824,846 of NC_137327.1, forward strand.
AGCTTTGATAATCCTTTTCTATTAAAAACTCACAAACACTAAATATATCTAAAATTTAACTAACATGGTCCGGAAATCACAACCTCTAGGTTTTCACTGAAAATTGCAACCTTTCCCACACAAATTCATTTGGCTTTTCATATCAAAATTGATTTTTAAAATGAAATATCAAAGGAAATTGCCACATGTATTTAGTAAAGTTTGACAGTTTTAGGATGGAATGTGTTTGTGATGAGGGAGTCCCCCATTCCTCTTTGAAACTCAGTCAGTTTCAGACTACCCAGAGAAATGCCCAAATTCAGATCCTATGGGTTCCACCTGTTTTGAATTCCTGGCCTCAGTTTTAATCCCCACCTCTCAATGGGTGACAGAGGTTGGGAGCAGGGACAGGAATTCACAAATCTAAACTGTTGCAAATATCTAGCTCAGAGTTCATGTGTTTCAGAATATTACATTTAGTTTTAGGAATAAAAATTTTAACAGTAGGAAATGGGCTAAATGTAATCAAAAACAGCATGAGGTTAAACATTGAAATGGTTGATTTGGGAGATTTAACAGCTGGAAAGGCAAGATCGTAAAACAGAAAGGTGGAGAAACTGAAAGAATACACAATCGATCTATGAATGTTTTGGTGGAAACATGATGGATGGGAACTTAACAGTTCGCCGTATCGGCTGACCAGTGTGGTGAGCCGGTAAAATAGAGTGAGGGGTGAAAATGTTTTAGTTGCAGTTTGGACCTGGTGTGGTTTTCTGCTAACTAAGAAATAGCTGATGTAAATGGTAATTAGTGGGCATGCACTGTTAGCAGAGTCAAAGCATCAATTTATATCATCAATCAGTGTGTGGAATACAGTTGAGGTTTCATCCCAGAATTTTGCAAGGGAATAGAAGCTGGAAGATGTCCTATTGCAGCAGGTGGTCAGGAAGGCTAATGGGATGCTGGCCTTCATAGTGAGGGGGATTGAATATAAAAGTAGGGAGGTCTTGCTGCAGCTGTATAGGGCATTGGTGAGGCCGCAGCTGGAGTACTGTGTGCAGTTTTGGGCGCCGCACTTACGCAAGGATATTTTGGCCTTGGAGGGAGTGCACAGGAGGTTAACTAGGCTGATGCCGGAGTTGAGGGGGTTGAGCTATGAGGAGAGGCTGAATAAACTAGGCTTGTACTCGTTAGAGTTTAGAAGAATGAAGGGAGATCTCATTGAGACATATAAGATGATGAATGGGATGGATAGGATAGAGGTGGAGAGACTCTTCCCGCTCAGAAAGGACAGTAGGACTAGGGGGCACAGCCTCAACATAAAGTGGGGGCGGTTTAGAATGGAGTTGAGGAGGAACTTCTTCACTCAAAGGGTGGTGAATCTCTGGAATTCTCTGCCCGTTGAGGTGGTGGAGGCTGCCTCGCTAAGTATTTTTAAGACGCGGGTTGATGGGTTTTTGATAAGCGAGGGGATTAAGGGTTATGGGGAAAGGGCGGGAATGTGCAACTGAGCCACGACAGATCAGCCATGATCTTATTGAATGGCGGGACAGGCTCGAAGGGCTAGATGGCTTACTCCTGCTCCTATTTCTTATGTTCTTATGTTATGTTCTATTGTGAAACTCATGGAAGTGTCTTCAGTGGTCCTCGCAGTTTTTCAATTCAACATGCAGACTAACTTGGAAGTATTAGAAAAGTAAGAGGAACAAGGGCCTGCAGCCTTTTGAACTTCAATGCAAAGGATATTCTGCAATTTCTGACATGAAGAAGCAGCAACCCACTGGGAGGAACCAACAGCTTTGAAGTGGCCTGGGGAATTTTTTGAACTGTGAGGATAAATGTTACAACAGAATGGAACAGAATGAGAAGTCAAGAGGTTTGGTTTTACTTAAGTGACAACAGTTTTATGGTTAAAATACATAAGAAAGTGTTGCCAGGGTGGTGTTTATTGTTTGTTATGAGAGCAAGTGAAGTTTATGTTGGAGGGATGTTTTAATAAATGGTTTATACTGCTTATCTTGGATGCTTAAGTTTTCTTCTTGTAATAAATTTTTTCATTCTTTAAATTCCCCAAGGCGTTACTGGAATTATGTGCTCCTGGGATCACTATTTTTTCTAGTTTTCAGAATACATAAAGAAAAGGTTATGGTCAGGAAGACAACTTTCCCTCAGTGAAGAATATCTACTGTGGTCACAACAAGACCTTCCCAGGTTTTAAGCTCCTTGTGAACTAGGAGGAGCCAGAGAAGCTTCCTCAGCCTGAACCTACACCTCAGCCAATCACAGCTATCAGCAAATCACTCCCACACATCCTCCATTTGTTGCTATCAACAGGCTCATGTGATCATAATAATAAGGAGTTGGTCATTAGGCCCCTCCAACCTGCTATACCATTCAACAAGATCATGGCTGATCTGATTATAGCCTCAAGTGCACATTCCTGCCTGAACCCACAACCCTTGATTCCATGTTGATCAAAAATCTGTCCAACTCAGCCTGGTGCATGTTCAAAAATCAGACTTCCTAGCTCTCTGCGATAGATAATTCCAAAAAAAAACAACCTTCGAAGAGGAGAAATTCCTTCCGATCTCCAACTTAAACATGAGACCCCTTGGTCTGAAATTGTGTTCCTAGTTCAAGATAGCCTCAGAGAACAAAGAAAATTACAGCACAGGAATAGGCCCTTTCAGTCCTCCAAGCCCGCACTGACCATGCTGCCTGACTTAACTAAAACCCCCTACCCTTCCGGGGACCATCCTATTCATTTACTTGTCAAGGCGCCCCTTAAAAGTCACTACCATATCCGCTTCCACTACCTCCCCCGGTAACAAGTTCCAGGCACCCACTACTCTTGGTGTAAGGAACATGCCTTGTACAACTCCTTTTAACCTTGCCCCTTGCACCTTAAACCTATGCCCCCTAGTAATTGATTCTTCCACCCAGGGAAAAAGCTTCTGTTTATCCACTTTGTCCATGCCTCTCATAACCTTAGAGACTTCTATCAGGTCTCCCCTCAACCTCCGTTGCTCCAGTGAGAACAAACCAAGTTTCGCCAACCTCTCCTCATAGCTAATGCTCTCCATACCAGTCAACATCCTGATAAATCTTTTCTGTACCCTCTGTACCATCCTTCTGGTAGTGTGGCGACCAGAATTGAACATGATATTCTAAGCGCGGCTGAACTAAGTTATATAAAGCTGCAGCGTGACTCGCCAATTTTTAAACTCAATATCACGGCCGATGAAGACAAGCATGCCATTTGCCTTCTTGACTACCTGCTCCACCTGCATTGTCCCTTTCAGTGGCCTGTGTACCTATACACCCAGATCCCTTTGCCTGTCAATACCCTTAAGGATTCTGCCATTTACTGTATATTTCCTATCTGTATTAGCGCTTTCAATATGCATTACCTCACATTCGTCCGGATTAAACTCCATCTGCCATCTCTCCACCCAAGTCTCCAACTGATCTATATCCTGCTGTATCTCTGATGGTTCTCATCACTATCCGCAAATTCACCAACCTTTGTGTCGTCGGCAAACTTACTAATCAATCCAGTTACATTTTCCTCCAAATCATTTACATATATTACAAACAGTAAACGTCCCAGCACTGATCCCTGAGGAACACCACTTGTCCCAGCTCTCCATTCAGAAACGCTTCCACTGCTACCCTCTGTCTTCTTTGACTAAAACGTGGAGATGCCGGCGTTGGACTGGGGTAAACACAATAAGAAGTCTCACAACACCAGGTTAAAATCAAACAGATTTCTTTGATAGTAAGCGCCACCAGCTTTTGGAATGCTGTTCCTTCGTCAGGTGAGTGGAGAGTTCTCCAGAGACTCTAACTCTCCACTCACTTGATGAAGGAACAGCGTTCTGAAAGCTGGTGGCATTTACTACCAAATAAATCTGTTGGACTTTAACCTGGTGTTGCGGGACTTCTTTCTTTGACCAACCCAGTTTTGTATTCACCTTGCCAGCTCACCTCTGATCCCGTGCGACTTCACTTTCTGCACCAGTCTGCCATGAGAGACCTTGTCAAAGGCCTTAGTGAGCTCCCCAGTGATTGGGGGCAACATTCATGGGACAGTGCCATCCTGGCAGTGCTTGTCTGGCACTTCCTACCAGGCACCATAACTGTGCCAGGGCCACTGAAAAGTGGTGGGGCACAGCCTGTGGGGTGGAGCTGAGGTGGGAGGGAAGGCAGAACTCTGCAGAAGAGGTGGTGATCGGGGTAGGAAGGAAGAGAATCTGCAGAAGGGCTGGCGATCAGGGTGGGAGGAAGGGAACTCTGCAGGGGGACAATCAGTGGGGCTGGGGACGTCTGTGGGGCAGGTGGGGGTGTGGGAAAAAAAATAGGCATGGAGGGGAGGGCCTGATTTGCAGGGGAAAGTGGGGGGAGGGGCAAGAGTTCAAACTCCACCCACACTCTCCCCTCCCCCACAACTCCCCACCCGCTGCTGGTGAGAATTGCATCCTGGCACTTTTTTTTTGCACCAAGTGCCATAAGGTTGTATTTTCAAACTTGCCTAAAAAGCCTTGGCCTTTATAGCGAGGGGGATAGAATATAAAAGCAGGGAGGTCTTGCTGCAACTGTACAAGGCATTGGTGAGGCCGCAACTGGAGTACTGTGTGCAGTTTTGGTCCCCTTATTTGCGAAAGGGTATATTGGTCTTGGAGGGAGTACAGAGAAGGTTCACCAGGCTGATACCGGAGATGAGGGGGTTGGCTTATGAAGACAGATTGAGTAGACTGGACCTGTACTCTTTAGTGTTTAGAAGGCTGAGGGGGGATCTTATAGAGACATATATGATAATGAGGGGGCTTGACAGGGTAGAGGTAGAGAGATTCTTCCCACTTGGAAAGGAAAACAGAACTAGAGGGCATAGCCTCAAAATAAGGGGGGGACAGTTTAGCACGGAGTTGAGAAGGAACTTCTTCACTCAAAGGGTGGTGAATCTCTGGAATTCTCTGCCCGTTGAAGTGGTGGAGGCTACCTCATTGAATATATTTAAGTCACGAGTAGATAGATTTCTGATCGATAATGGAATTAAGGGTTATGGGGAGAAAGCAGGAAAGTGGAACTGACCCACTTCAGATCAGCCATGATCTTAATGAATGGCGGGGCAGGCTTGAAGGGCTAGATGGCCTACTCCTGCTTTTATTTCTTATGTTCTTAAAAAGCAGGCCTGAAACTGTCCCATTTTCTCAGTCATTCAGTACATAGATTTTTTTGTAAGATCGCGCCCTTCGGATCATTTTGGGAAGGTTCTACCCCTGAAGTTTGCAATCACATTTTTAAATGGTCCCTGCTGCAGGGCATTTGTCAAAAGGAGTTTGATCTTCCTGTGCAATCCTTACAGGGGAACCTCAGAGGGTGGTTCACCAGTGCATTGTTGGGGTACCCCCTCTCTTCCTCCAACCGCCCCCACCCCCCCACCCCACCAGCAAGATCCACTGTCTTGCTCTTGTCTGAAAGCAAGGCACTCAGTCTGGTCGACTGTCAGTTGTGATTCTGAACAGAATTATTGGAATGAGCCTCTCCTGTTCCAATCAGCAGGACCCCCACATCCCCGGCCTTGTCAGGTTCTTTACCCACCACTGGGCTCCCCCACACCCTACCCACCTTCCTGTTAATATCCAGGTTCCCTCTACATTCAACAAGATCCTGGTTTTGATTGGGGGCAGGGGTTGGGAAGCGATTCTTTGAGCTTGGCACAGATCGTAGTGATCCCAGAGAATAGCGAGCCTAAAAATCAGTTTTGTACCTGGCATGAGATGGTTAGTGATTCTTCTGACCCCTTTCTAATGATACAAACTGGGTGCGATGCTGATTAGCATGAGATTGATTGGATTTCTTTAGTGAATTTGGCATGTGATCCTTCCCACTCCCAGAACGCTCCCACCTCTCCAGCGGAACACCAACGGGTGTGAATCATTACTGATCCTTTGGAGGCGAGTACTGCAGAGCACCAACCTCCAGGGTGAAAGAGGAATGGCCATCCAATGCCAAGGTGCAGGATGGGGGGCCTCAGGTCAGGGATTGGGCAGGCCTGGGGGACCTAGATCGGGGGTCTCCGCTGGATATGGGGCTCATGCGGTGAGCATTCTCCCTGCCTGCTGACAGACCTCCAAGGGATTCCATAAGAGATCGAGTTCAAATCTCATTAATGTAAAACTGGTTACTCTGCCATCTGTCTGCTGGAAAGGTTGTGGTTTATCGTTGACATTCTATCCCAGGCCCCAATAATAGTAACAAGCACCAGGCCTAGCAACTGTCGATCCAATCAAGGGAGCTGGAGAGCTCTTAACATGCCTCTTCACACTGCTCCCTACAATGGGCACCTGTGGTATTGAAGACAGGAGGATACTTCCCCACTCTCTGTCTGAACTGCACGGTGTCTGGAAGCGAGTTTGCACCAAACATCCAGGTGGGTGCACACAGGTTAATACGGTAATGAAGAGCTTCCCACAGCCACCGTTATGCTCTACGTGAGCTCCAGAGCGCTGAGCCCAGTCAGCATCATGCTGCAGCCAATGGCCTGTGGTATCAAGGATCGGTATCTAGCTTTGGGGAATAATATCCTTCAATCGTGATTATTTACAGTACATCCTACCCTATCCCCAACTAGTGTCTACCTTCATCAATGCCCTCTTGGTGATTCCTACAACTTCTTAACCTGATGTGGCCTGGCCCATCATCTAGGTGACCCTCAGGATGCAGATCAGAGGTGGAGGCGGTCTGCTGTGTTCCGTGCCCCTTGGCCTTTGATGCCCTTGGTGGGTGTCCCCGGGAGGGCCGGGTCCTGGGAGGCCCTGGCTGACTTTCGAGTGTCACGGATGCAACCCTACCACCCAGTTCAGCCTGCAGTCCGTGAGATGCACCGGTATCAGGAAAGGAGAATTTGGAAGGCTTGGTGACTGCTGGAATCTTCTGGGTGGGAGGCCCTGGCATGGGCTCTTCCTCCTCCCTGAGGGCAGCTGGAGTGAGCTCCAGGAATATCTGCACCAGTTGGCGATGCCAGTCCAGGAGGCCCAACATTGCCTGCACCATGGTGTGTGAGCCCTCAGCGATAGTCCTCTGAGTCTGGACAAAGCTCTGGAGCCTCTCTACAATGGCCCGCTGTGTCTCGAGCATGCTCCCAAGGCACTCGGCCATGGTCCTCAGTGACTGGCTAGGCCTTGGACACTGTCACCCATGGATACTATTTCCTGCTTGAGGCTTTCCACCACAGTCGCCACCCTTGCAGTGTTGGACTGGGTGCCACGCAATGCCGATACCATTTCCTGAACTTGAAGGTTGTGGGGCTCCTCTAAGTGGCCATGCAATTGCAGAGTGTCACTGCCACCCCCTCCTGAAGTACCCAGCTCTGCCTTTCCATCTCCAACAGCTCTGTGAAAAATGCTTCCAGAGGTTCAGCATCTGACTGGGGGCCAGCTGTTTCCTTGGATCCGGCAGACCTCCGCCTGCCTCAAACGTTTCCTCTCCACCTGATGTGCAGCTGTGTGCTGCTCACCAGAAAGTGACCCCAAAGCCTGTCTGCTAATTCCACTCACTGGGGTGTGTCTCTGCCCCGGTGGATGGTGCAGGTGATGCCTTGGACACCAGGTCAGTGCTTTCCTCAGAGGTAGCGGGGGCCACAGGAGGGGGAGGGGAGGGCAGGGGGGCCCGGCCTCATCAGGCAAGTGTCGGTTCAGTGCAAGGGAGGGACAGGTGTCTGGGCAGCTTGGAAACAACATAAGGAAGGTCATATGAATGAAAGTTTAGTGGATCCTCATTTCTGTGGCACATTCCAATCTCACTGTCACTCACAGCTCGCCTGGGTGCCTCCCGGGCACTCCAATACACACGCACTGAAGGGCCTCAACTCGGGAGTTTCCCTGTCAGTCTTCTCCCTCCCCCTTCTGTTGTGCGCCATCTTCTCCTTCAGGACAAAAGGGGATGAGTGAGGACCCGATGGCTGATCGACCCAGTGGCAGAGAGGGTTGGCGGGGGGAGGAGGGGAGAATGTGGGGGAACAGGTGGCGTATACTGGCACTGTGCTCACCAGGCAGCTTTTGTGAGGGGTTGGGGGGCTGGGTTCAGAGGGATGCGAGGATGATGCTGGGGGTTCGGGTACTAGACAGCCGAAAGGCATTGGAGTGGATTGATGTGGACATTCCAGGGTGTGACAGGTGGGACTGGTGCCAGGATGTGACAGGTGGGACTGGTGCCAGGGTGTGACAGGTGGGACTGATGCCAGGATGTGACAGGTGGGACTGGTGCCAGGATGTGACAGGTGAGACTGATGCCAGGGTGTGACAGGTGGGACTGGTGTCAGGATGTGACAGGTGGGACTGGTGCCAGGGTGTGACAGGTGGGACTGATGCCAGGGTGTGACAGGTGGGACTGATGCCAGGGTGTGACAGGTGGGACTGATGCCAGGGTGTGGCAGATGGTTCTTCTGTGCTCTTGGGGGTACAGGATGGCCTGTCTCTCCTCCACAGCATCCAGCAGCCATCCTATATCTCCCTCGGTGAGATGAGGCTGCCATCCTCCTGGTGTGACTGGCTGTGGGTGCCGTGGGGAGAGTTTAATTGCAGCTCCCCCGGTTAATGCCGCACAGCTGTGGCCAGTTTGGATGAATCACACGCCTGGAGTCTCCATGATGGCATGTTTCACATGGAGGCTCCTTCAGTGCACTAAGTGTGGAAGGATTGCGGTGCTGGACACACCTAGAAGACCAGCACGGATTGCTCCTGTTTTCTCACTGTTACAACACAGAAATATTTCGGGAGAATTCCGCCCAGGTGTTGTAAAGATTTCTGGGAATATAATATGCTTCTGTGGATTGATGTTTGATGAATAAACAAATATATTCTCATGGTCTATGGAAGCAGATGGGCTGGAAGATCTCAGATAAACTCAGGTGATGTCAGGAAGTTTGCAAATTTAAACTCATGTTCACTTGAACCCCATGAATTACAGACTGACTTTGGCAGAAGTGAGTAGGAGCCAGTCCAGAAACACTGTAAAAACAGCAGGTTATAGATAAATAGTGAATAAAAACTGCAGAATAAATATAAACACTGACCGTGTGGAACCCATATCACTGCAGATTGAGATGGAGGAGTTTAGCTCCGTTACCTGGATTGAAGTTTTGTTCTTGAAATGAGTGATGACAGCTACCCGGGGAGGAGGACCAAATAGGGGTTCACGATATCCCAAAAAAACCTCAACTGCAGCAAACATCGTCTGACCATCCGCACCCACCTGTACAACAATAATAACAACATATTGCTCAATAGTTTGGATGCATTTTGCTGATCAAGTCACTACAGTGGAATATTGTTTGTACTAATTCCATGGTGAGAGGGTGAAGGAGGCAGAGAGGGAATTTTAAAGGATTCGACAGTCTGTAACTGAAAGCTTCTTACTGAAGAAAGAGTTTCCATTTCTATGGCAACAATCCAAATCTCAAGATGTTCCGACTTTTCACAACCAATGGATAATTCAGGATTATTATGTGAGAATCAGATGAGGAAAAGATTGGGAAGCTCACTGAGCTGCTGTGTTTAATGATGAGCTGAATTTAATCACCTTCCCCGCCCCCGTGTCCATCATGGTGATAACCCTGGATTTCTGCTGTTTAAGAATATGGTCCAACCTCCATCATGGTCTGGAGCTGAGGGAATTCTCCAACGAACAAGTGGGAGTGGAAAACAAAATACTGATCTGAGTGCCCCCGATAGAAAGGCAAATGCTGGTGACATCTTCAAAAGATTGTTAGCGCTGAGTGCAGCAGTCATCAGGATATCCTCAGCAGCAGTGAAGACCCCAGTGACTGGACCGAACACCCCTGAACCCCGGTGACTGTACCAAACACCCCTGAACCCCGGTGACTGTACCAAACACCCCTGAACCCCAGTGACTGTAACGAACACCCCAAACCAAAGTGACTGCACTGAATACCCCTGAACCCCAGTGACTGTACTGAATACCCTGAACCGTGGTGACTGTACCAAACACCCCTGAACCCCAGTGACTGAACTGAACTCCCATGAACCCCAAGACTGTACTGAATACTCCTGAACCCCAGTGACTGTACTGAATACACTGAACCCCAGTGACTGTAATAAGTACACCTGAACCCCAGTGACTATACTGAACACCCCTGGGCTCCAGTGACTGTACTGAATACTCCCAAACCCCAGTGACTGTACTGAATACCCCTGAACCCCAGTGACTGTACTGAATACTCCTTAACTGCAGTGACTGTACTGAATACCCCTGAACCTCAGTGACTGTACAGAATACCCCTGAACCACAGTGACTGTACTGAATACCCCTGAACCCCAGTGACTGTATTGAATACCACTGAACCCTCAAGACTGTACTGAACACTCCTGAATCCCAGTGACTGTACAGAATACTCCTGAACCCCAGTGACTGTATTGAATACCCCTGAACCCCAGTGACTGTACTGAATACACTGAACCTGGTGACTGTAACAAGTGCACCTGAACCCCAGTGACTGTAATAAGTACACCTGAACCCCAGTGACTGTAATAAGTACACCTGAACCCCAGTGACTGTAATAAGTACACCTGAACCCCAGTGACTGTACTGAACTCCCGTGAACTCCAGAGAATGTACTGAATACCCCTGAACCCCAGTGACTATACTGAATACCCCTGAACCCCAGTGACTGTCTTGAATACTCTGAACCCCGGTGAGTGTAATAAGTACACCTGAACCCCAGTGACTATACTGAACACCCCTGGGCTCCAGTGACTGTACTGAATACACCTGAACCCCAGTGACTGTACTGAATTCCCCTGAACCCCAGTGACTGTACTGAATACTCCTTAACCGCAGTGACTGTACTGAATACCCCTGAACCTCAGTGACTGTACAGAATACCCCTGAACCCCCAGTGACTGTACTGAATACCCCTGAACCCCAATGACTGTACTGAATAGCCTGAAACCCAGTGACAGTACTCAATACCCTTGAACCCCAATGACTGTACAGAATAGCCTGAACCCCAGTGACTGTACGGAATACACCTGAGCCAAGTGACTGTACTGAATACTCCTGAACCCCAGTGACAGTTCTGAACAGCAATGCTTGAGTGAATAGCCTGATCCCCAGTGACTGTACTGAATACCTTGAACCCCAATGACTGTGCTGAATACCCCTGAACATCAGCTACTGCACTGAATATACCTGAATCCCAGTGACTGTAACGAATACCCCTGAACCCCTGCGACTGCACTGAATACCCTTGAATCCCAGTGACAGTACTGAATATGCTTGAACCCCACTGACAGTACTGAACACCCTGAACCCCAATGCCTGCACTGAATAGCCTGAACCTCAGTGACTGTACTGAGTACCCCTGAACCCCAATGACTGCACTGAATAACCCTGAAGCCTAGTGAGTGTACTAAATACTCCTGAACCCCAGTGACTCTACTGAGTACACCTGAACCCCAGTGACTGTACAGAATACCCCAAACCAAATGTTTGAACTGAACATCTCTGAACATCAGTGACTGTGCTGAACACCCCTGAACATCAGTTAATGCATTGAATATCCCTGAATCCCAGTGATGGTACAGGATACCAGAGAACCCGTGTGACTGTACTGAATACTCCTGAACCCCAGTGAATGTATAGAACACCACTGAACCCCAGTGACAGCACTGAATACCTCTGAACACCAGTGACTGTACTGAATACGCCTGCACTGCAGTGACTGGACTGAATACCATGAACACCAGTGACTGTACTGAATACCCCTGAACCCCAGTGACTGTACTGAATACCCCTGAATGCCAGTGACTGTACTGAATACACCTTAACCCCAGTGACAGAATACACGGAACCAAATGACTGAACTGAACATTTCAGAACATCAGTTACTGTGCTGGACATCCCTGAACATCAGCTTCTGCACTGAATATCCCTGAATCCCAGTGACGGTACGGAATACCCCAGAACCCCTGTGACTGTACTGAACATGCCTGAACCCCAGTGAATGTATAGAATACACTGAACCCCAGTGACTGCACTGAATACCCCTGAACCCAGTTGCTGTACTGAATACCGCTGAATCCCAGTGACTGTACTGAATATTCCTGAACCCCAGTTGCTGTACTGAATACCCCTGAAACCCAATGACTGCACTGAATAACCGTGAGTCCCTGTGACTGTAATGAATACCCCTGAACCCCAGTGACTGTACTGAATACCCCTGAAGCCCAGTGACTGTACTGAATACCCCTGAACCCCAGTGACTGTACTGAATACCCCTGAACCCCAGTTGCTGTACTGAGCAACCCTGGAACCCTGTGACTGTACTAAATATCCCTGAACCCCAGAGTTTGCACTGAATACCCCTGAACCAAAGTGACTGTACTCAATTCCCCTGAACTCCAGTGATGGGACTGAATACCCCTGAACCCCAGGGACTGTACTGAATAACCCTGAACCTCAGTGATTGTACTGAATACCCCTGAACCCCAGTGACTGTACTGAATACCCCTGAACCCCAGGGACTGTACTGAATATCCCTGAACCTCAGTGATTGTACTGAATACCCCTGAACCTCAGTGGCAGTACAGAATACCCCTGAACTTCAATGACTATATTGAATATTGCTGAACCTCAGTGACTGTACTGAATATCCCTGAACCTCAGTGATTGTACTGAATACCCCTGAACCCCAGGGACTGTACTGAATATCCCTGAACCTCAGTGATTGTACTGAATACCCCTGAACCTCAGTGACAGTACAGAATACCCCTGAACTTCAATGACTATATTGAATATTGCTGAACCCCAGTGACTGTACTGAATACCCCTGACTCCCAGTGACTGTACTGAATTCCCCTGACTCCCAGTGACTGTACTAAATATCCTGAACCCCAGTGACTGTACTGAATACCCCTGACTCCCAGTGACTGTACTGAATTCCCCTGACTCCCAGTGACTGTACTGAATTCCCCTGACTCCCAGTGACTGTACTAAATATCCTGAACCCCAGTGACTGTACTGAATACCCCTGACTCCCAGTGACTGTACTGAATTCCCCTGACTCCCAGTGACTGTACTGAATTCCCCTGACTCCCAGTGACTGTACTGAATTCCCCTGAACCCCAGTGACTGTACTGAATATCCTGAACCCCAGTGATGTACAGAATACCCCTGAACACCAGTGACTGTACTGAATAACCCTGAACCCCAGTGACAGTACAGAACATCCCTGAGCCCCAGTGACTATACTTAATACATCTAAACCCAAGTGACTGCACTGAATACCCTTGAACCCCAGTGATTGTACTTAATAACCCTGAAGCCAAGTGACTGTACTAAATACACCTGAACTGCAGTGACTGTACTGAACATCTCTGTAACATGTGTCCCTTGAATGGCTGGGGTCACAATGTGACTGGGTGATTATTGGTGGAACGAGGGTGGTGAATCCAGAGAGTGAAGCGACATTGAGCTTTTGTGTTCATCACTGGACAGATGGAGATTCACTGTAGGTGGGGATGTGAGGAGACCATATGAAGCCCTCAGCCTCTAATTATTTGTATTTTCTCACTCAGGTCTCCGCACTCCAGATAGGCAGGCAGACACTGAGACTGGACACCAGCAGTCCACCTCGGAGGAGGAAGGGGATATTTCCAAGGACTCAGTGACCCATCATTTCCCACACCGTGTTCCAGTGCCTGTATTCTCATGTCAGTGAGTATTCATTCACGATTCCATTCAGTGTCACGAGCTGGTGAGCACCCCACCGCCTCGCCTGAGAAGCTGATGGAGGCAGTGACCACCCGAGGTCACTAACTGTCAGAGGGCTGTTGGAGGACTGGTTCAGGCTGAGCCCAAAACTGATGCAGAAAGAGGCCATTCGGCCCATCAAGTCTGCTCCAACCACAATCCCACCCATGCCCTATCTCTACATCCCGACATATTTACCCACTAATCCCTCTAACCTATGCATCCAAGGACCCTAATTTAGAATGACCAATCAACCTAGCCCGCACATCTTTGGACAGTGGGAGGAAACCGGAGCACCCGGAGGAAATCCACGCAGACAGAGGGAGAATGTGCAAACTCCACACAGACAGTGACCCGAGCTGGGATTTGAGCCCAGGTCCCTGGAACTGTGAAGCAGCAGTGCTAACCAATGTGCTACCATGCTTCCCAACTGCCCAGCTTATCCCAGGCCACAGGGCAGCAAGGGCAGCAGCCTCCATCCACTTCAATTGCATAGTCACATCTCATACAAGTACCTGCATGAAAGCAACTCACCAAGGCTTCTTTGACAGCACCTTACAAACCTGTAACCTCTACTATCTAGGGCAGCAGACACAGGGGAACACCATCACCTGCAAGTTCCCCTCCAAGACAAATATCATCTTGACTTGGGAACATATGACTGTTACTTCAAAATCCTGGAACTTCCTCCCTAACAGCACTCTGGGTGCATCTGCAACACACGGACTGCCACAGTTAAAGAAGGCAGATCACCACCTTCTCATGGGCAATTACGAATGGGCAATAATTGCTGGCCCAGCCAGCAACACCCACATCCAATGAAAGACTACTTTGAGAAAATGTGCATAAAGAAAAGTACTTCAATGCACAAAGGCCTTCTTACTGTTTAAACTTTATACATGTAAAGGGTTGATAATGTCGTTTCAGTAAAATGACTGTCATATTTTGTGGGTCATTTGTGAAGTTATTGCTGCCTTGTCAATGGAACCTATATTTTTCCACCTTCAGCTGTTTGTCTGTTTGGGGAAGGCCAAGTCTGGTCATCTCCTCAGCCATGTCGGTGTGTGTGTGGAGGGCCTGGACACTCAGTGATGGTGAGCAATATGGGGGAGCACAAGTCTTGTCAAAGTAGCTGTGAGCTTTTTAATGGGCAGGAATTGAAAGGATATCGTGGCCACAGGAAGCAGATGTGAATGAGATTATCCCAAAACCCCTTGTGCACCTTGCAATGCCCATTGGCTCCAGTGTAAGGAACTCATCATTCTGCCTCGCCTGCTCAGCCCCCTCCTCCACACTCCCCTCATCTGCTCAGGAGTAATAGTCAACTCTATCCTTCTAATGAAAGGCCTTAGCTCTCTTCAAGGCTTCAATATGATTTGGACAAATTGAGTAAGTGGGTAAATACATGGCATATGCAGTATAATTGAGATAAATGTAAAGATATCCACTTCAGACAGAGAAACAGAATGGCAGAGTATTATTAAAATGGTGATAGGTTGAGAAATGTTGATGTGCACTGGGACCTGACTGTTTTTGTACACCGGTCACTGAAAGAAAATCTTCAGGTGCAGTAAGCAGTTAGGGAGGTCAATGGTATCTTGGCCTTCATTGCAAGAGGACTTGAGAGACGGACCAAGGATGTCTACTGCAGCTGTGCAGGGTCATGGTGAGATCTCACCTGGAGTATCGTGTGTAGTTTTGGTCTCCTTATCTAAGGAAAGATATACTTGCCATAGAGGGAGTGCAATGAAAGTTCACCAGACTGATTCCTGGGATGACAGGATTGTTGTATGAGGGGAGATTGGGTCGCCTGGTCCTCTATTCACTGGAGTTCAGAAGAATAAGAGAGGATCTAATTCAAACTGTGATAACCCTCAAGAGGTCGATGGGGTCACTGATTGATTCCCCTTTAGGGCTCATTGACTATGAATTCCCCTGGTCGGAGGCAGTGTCCTGCCCAGCTGGAATTCACTACCTGAGCCTTTTATAAGGCAGGCCCAGTCCTGGGCCTGCTGAACTGTTGTCCTCAGCAGGGACTAGTGATTGGTGTCGTTAGACCCTGGATTTATTGTACTTGTTGGAAATCTGTTGCTGCTGCTGTGGCACAGCTACACTGGGAGCTGAGTGCTACCGAAAGGGGAAGCCTGTTGCTTGGGGAGAGACAGACTTTCGGCCTGGAGGCTCAAACACCTCATGACCTGCAAGGGAGAGAGGAGAGAAACAGGACTCAGCCTGAATACTGGTCTGAGGCTTGCTGCCTCTTTCATTTTAAGATTGGTGGAGGAAGGGGAAGGCTCTGAGACCAACTGAAGGGGTGGGAGGTAATGGACAGTATTGGGCTGAAAGCTAAGTCCTCCCATACATTACACCATTTTAGGACACCTTATTGATAATATCTCCCTCTCCTCTCCCTCTGCATCTCTTGGGGCGAGATTAGCTTTGTTAGACTCTGCGTTTGCTGCACTTGCTGGAAATCTGCTACTGCTGTTTCAACCAAACTGGGAGCTGTGAGGAGCTGAGTGCAATTGAGAGGGAAGCCTGCTGCTTAAAGTGAGGAAGAGAGAGGGGCCTGGTGGCCTCATAGCCTGCAAGGGAGAAAGAGGAAAATTGGACTGAGTCTGGGCTTGTTGCCCTTCCATTTTAAGGTTGGTGCTTCCTGCTGGGGGAGGGGAAAGGCTTTTCTACCAATTGAAGGGGTGGGAAGTGAAGGACAGCGTTGGACTTGAAGTTAGACCGCTTCTAGGTTGAAGATACTAAATCCTCCCACCCACCACACCAACTGGGAACACGTTACTGGCCCCACTTACCTGCCCTCTGCACCTGCCCACAAGCCCCCATTACTTGTCCTGCTCTTCCTTCTCTCCTTCCCCTCTCCCTCCTTACAACGCCTACCAACAGGGGAAAGCTCCTCATCTCCATTCGCTCCCCCTCCCCCCCACAATACCTTTAATAAGTCAAACATCACTTAGGCGTGGATGTACATCACCTTATGACGACAATGCCATTGTCGCCTGTGGTGGGCCTTTCCAGCCCTCATACATGGCAGTGGTTGCTCTCAGGCCTCTGCCGCTCCCAAAGCCCTGCTATGATTTTGCCTGATAATAAAACAATTCGGGATTAAGTGCTACTCTCACGCTGACATGACCATAGAGGCTTCGATCAGGGCAATGGCTGGGGTTGTCAACCCCTCCACCATTGTGGTTGCCTCTAAAATGTAAAGCAAAGCCATATTTTTCCCGAAGGCTGAGCGGGTTGTTCACCCTGTCCCAGAAAAAGGGCTGACGGTGGGTGGGGCTTTCCTGGCAGTGGACCCTCTGGAGGCCGTTGCCCAGAGAATCATTTTGTCAAATGTTGTGCCCTTCATTCCTGGCGAGCTCCTCCTTCCCCACCTCCACCTACTGGGGGTGGTACGGTCCGAGGTGTTACCAATCCCGCTCGGGCTCAAGGAGACCTCCCTCCAACACATTTACTCCTCCCAGCACTTGTCTTTACTTGTCTGGCTTGAGAGGAATGCCTGGAGGGAAGCTTCACTGTACCCCACGAGGGGGTAAATCACTGCGTCTTCAGGTCAGTGGACGGCAGTGCCATGTGTGCAAAGAGGTGGAGCATGTTTGGAAGAACTGTCCCGCCTCCAAGGTCACTTAAAGAACCAAGGCAGCTGCATCTGGCACTGCTGCCTTGTCCATCCCCATTGTCACTCCAACTGCCTCCCAGCAAGGGAAGGCCATGCCGGCGATAGCTACCACCTCAACTGCCAGTGAGGAGAGGGGAGTGCGGGCGGAAAACAAAATGAGGGGAATGTCACCCGTGCATGAATCCAGAAACCTAGACAACCCAACCACTGGCTCAGGGAAACATGGAATCACCAGGCCCATTGGAAATAAAACCTCATCCAGGTACTGGTGTGGCCCAGGTGGCAACTTCCACCTTCAGACCCTTTTACATTGAGCCCCTCCTCGATGGTGTGCTCTGGTAACATATTTCATCTGCCAGGTGCACAGTCTGGATTATGACATGCTGCTCCTGTTCGTAGACCTGAGGGGTCTCTGGAACTTCTGAAGGCATTGCTCGTCTATGGCCAGGACCAACTCAAAGACTTGGACAAGGTGGCCCCGTGCCCCAGTTCTCTCCTGTCTGGAGTAGCAGCTGTCATCCAGGAGCCACTGCTCAGCAAACTGCTCCTCCACCAGCTCCATTTCCACTGGCTGGCAGAGAAATGGCTGTGGATGTGGAGTGACCAGGGTCGGGGATGTGCTGGGTGGCAGAGGAGTGGGCTGGATGATACCCCACGTGCTGGCCGAGTGCGTGGCGGTGGGCATCCAGCTCATGACCAATGCCATCCATGGCCTTGGGCCATGCTCAGGCCTGACATGATACATAGGATCAAGGAGGCATAACTGTGCGGTGAAATCCCGACTGAGCGTCATGCTGCTCAGACAGAATTTCACTTTGGCCCCCAAACATAGTCCATTCCCCCAGTGATGGAGCCCCACAGTCTGAGCCGCCTCACAGAAATACCCTCCATGTCCTTTGCCACGGCACAGAGGGATTTCCTGTTTGGGCAGCTGTTGCACACCTTCCACTCCCGTGCCCTTGCCTGTTGCCTGGACACACCTTGGTGAGCCTTGATGCCATTTGGCGGTGGAGGTCCCCCACTACATCAGAGACCTGGGGTAGAGGGCGGTGCATGCAGCAGTTCGAAACAACTGTAAATTGCACTGGTTCATGGGCTCCCAAGAAACCTGCCCTTTTTGGGACCTTGTGGAGTCTGTGGACCATGTCTATGTTAAATGTTATCAGCTGCACTCCCTTTTTAGTTATCTCAAAAACCTGTTACTGATGCTTTGTTTACACTTCAGCCCCACACTCCTGATCTACAGGCATTGGGTGCAGAGGGGACAGAGAACCTCCTAGTGAACCTGCTCCTGGGCCTGGCCAAACAAACTATCAACCGGTTCCGGCAGCGAGTGATCGAGGGGGGTCGTCCAGCCCAACTGTCTGCCACTCGACCATGGCTATACTCGTGGCCAGGTGTCCCTGGGGAGGGAGCATACGGTGTCTGAGGGCATTGTCGAGGCTGTCCAAGCTCGGTGGGCAGCGCAGGGACTGGGGTGTATTATTGATCCCTTAAACCACATTTTGATTTAATGTTTTAAGTTTCCTTTCTGCTTTGTCTTTTGTTTAAGGTGATTCCCTTCTTTTTTGGGGGCTTCCCCTTTTAATTTGCCCCTCAGTTTATTTGATTTAATTTATTTGTTTAGTTAAAAAGAATGACTAGTGTGTGTGTACACCACAGTAGTGGTTTTACTTTGCATTCTGAAAATAACTATGATCCTTTCCAGTCAGGTTTCCTGAGTCATTACAGAAACTAATAAAATTCTGACTGGGCTGGACAGACTGGGTGCAGGAATATTGTTTCCTCTGGCTGGAGGGTCTTGAACAAGGGGTCACAGTCTCAGGATGCAGGGGTGGCCATTTAGGATTGAAAAGAGGAGAATCTGTGGAAATCTCGGCCACAGAAGGCCATGGAGGCCACTCATTGAATATATTTAAGAAGGAAACAGATTTCTAAACTCTAATGGTGTCAAGGGGTTTGGGGAGAGAATGGAGTATGGCATTGAGATAGAGAATCAGCAATGATCATGTTGAATTGCAGGCCTGAATGGCCTAAACCTGCTCCTATTTTCTATTTTCCTATGTTTCTGCAATGTTAAAGTACACGGAGATTCATACTCCAGTGCTGGACTGGATTGTACAGGCACCAGGATTGAATCTTTAAAATGCTGATGGGCTGTTCATTCATCGCTCCAGTAAAGCTATGTTAAGTATTGGACGTTTCCTCTGCTGTAGTGCCAGGCTTCATCACAGCTGGCAGTAGCCATGTCTACAGTGGTGAATTCCTGACCCCGGAGATCCATTCCTGAAGGCACGAGAATAGCTGTAGCACCTGAGACTCGTGAAGTTTGCTGTTATAAGAACATAAGAACATAAGAAATAGGAGCAGGAGTAGGCCATCTAGCCCATCGAGCCTGCCCCGCCATTCAATAAGATCATGGCTGATCTGTCGTGGCTCAGTTCCACATTCCCGCCCTCTCCACATAACCCTTAATCCCCTTGCCTATCAAAAACCTATCAACCCGCGTCTTAAAAATATTTAGCGAGGCAGCCTCCACCACTTCAACGGGCAGAGAATTCCAGAGATTCACCACCCTTTGAGTGAAGAAGTTCCTCCTCAACTCTGTTCTAAACCGCCCCCTCTTTATCTTGAGGCTGTGCCCTCTAGTCCTACTGTCCTTTCTGAGCGGGAAGAGCCTCTCCACCTCTATCCTATCCATCCCATTCAACATCTTATACGTCTCAATGAGATCTCCCCTCATTCTTCTAAACTCTAACGAGTACAAGCCTAGTTTATTCAGCCTCTCCTCATAGCTCAACCCCCTCAACTCCGGAATCAGCCTAGTAAACCTCCTCTGCACTCCCTCCAAGGCCAAAATATCCTTGCGTAAGTGCGGCGACCAAAACTGTACACAGTACTCCAGCTGCGGCCTCACCAGTGCCCTATACAGCTGCAGCAAGATCTCCCTACTTTTATATTCAATCCCCCTCACTATGAAGGCCAGCATCCCATTCGCCTTCCTGAGCACCTGCTGCACCTGCAAGCTGGGTTTTTGCGACTCATGCACAAGGACCCCGAGGACCCTCTGCACCGTCGCATGCTGCAGTTTTTCGCCACGTAAGTAATAACCCTTCCTACCATTATTCCTACCAAAGTGGACAACCTCACATTTGCCAACATTAAATTCCATTTGCCAGTTCCTGGCCCATTCGCCCAGCCTATCTAGATCCTTCTGTAGACTCTCCACACCCTCCGCACAATTTGCCGTTCCACCAATCTTGGTGTCATCAGCAAATTTCGACACCATACACTCGGTTCCCTCCTCCAGATCATCTATATAAATGGTGAGTAGCTGAGGCCCCAGCACCGACCCCTGGGGCACTCCACTAGTCACCAACCACCAATCCGAATAGCACCCATTGACCCCCACTCTCTGCCTCCTATTTGACAACTAATCCTCTATCCACGCTAACACCCTACCCCCAACTCCATGGCTATCTATCATGGCTCTTCTCACACAGCTGTGTGATTCACCTTCAGTGGTGACAAACCAGTTTCACATTTAGGAAATGGATGCCCTTCATGTTGATGAAGGCCATTGGCTGGCCCATGGGAGCCTTGATGGCCACATGACTGGAGCTGTTTTCAGTGACACTTTCACTTCGACATCTGTTTGCTGACTCTCGTGTAAACTCAGCCATGTGTTAATTATTCAAAATTAAACATTTCTTCTGAAATGTGGACTTCTATGTCCCAATAGCTGTGTTACATTCATTAGAACCACCACGAATCAGAAATCTATTCATCTGCTGGAGGACTCCGCCCTGACTGTATGAAGCTTTAGCTATTCCATTATCCAGCAGCTTAGATCTTCATTCTCAGTATGATTCATTGGACAACATTCAATCTGCTTTCTGTCCTCATTGTATCTTCATAATCCTCTTCTCTAGATTTACTTTCCAGTGTAGTTGCACAGACCTGTCTTGGTGCAGGCCCTGGCTGTGGTCCTTCTCTTGCTGGTGCTGAGGCTGCGGCAGTGGTGCCCCCAGAGTCTGGTCCAGCCCCTCATTGTGTTTCTCCTCCCCACACAAGGATCCAGGAAGACTGGGTGGATGAGTCCCTGGCTGTTGGTCTCTCCCTTTATTGTGTGCTGCCTTTAAAGGCAACTTCCTCTCGTTACTCTATTTGTAAGTTGGGTGTTCGGTCCTTTAAGTGACCCAGCCACAGGGCCCAGCCCAGCTTTTCAGCATGATGTACAAATTTGTTATCTGGGTCTGTGTGATCCAAATGAGATAGCTCAATGTCACATCAGGCAGTAAATCAGAAAAGCACCCCATTTGCAACTCTCAGCACACACAGGAAGGACATGCAGTGTGACCTTCACTGAAAGCAGCAGCAGCACAGCACACAACTCCAGCAGGAAACAACATTCCTGTAGTATCACCTCTAGTGATGCTGCCAAAGTGAAAATTACAGCATTGGTCTTAGTTAAATATCATCAATTGTAAATGATCTGTTTGAATTCTGTGCGGCTGCAGAAAGAGTTTTGGGGGTTCCTACCCAGGGTATAATTAATCTGGAATTGTTCACAATAAGAGGACTATGTAACATGTTCCTTCTTCAGGATTTTTAATCACTGATCCATGAAAGCACTTACCCAGGAGAAATTGGCAACAACATGAAATTCTGTATTGCCAACCCAATTCCTGATCACAGCAGCCTTGACATTCGGAGTTACAAATATTTCACTGTCCTCGGAAAAATTCATCTTCAACATCACCGTACTTAGGTTAGACTCCAAGCTGTAAAATAGACTGAGAGTTACACTGGACTGAATAATATAAACAGGAACTCATACATTAGATTAAATATTAACTGTGTGTGATTGTAGAACATGTGAATAAAATTGAGACTGTAAAATGAGCTGTGGATTTTCCATCGCTGATTTCACACTATCACGGTAAAGCAATGTCAACCTCATGTCTTTGAGCCACTGTTGTGACATGTCGTACAGATAGAAAGAGTGATAAGTCACAGCTGTAATAATTCCAACATTTGGCTTTTCCTGAGAAAATTTCACAAAAATGTTTATTTCTCAAACTTCAGCCCTTGTCATGATACAGAAAAATAGAAAATAAGAACAGGAGGAGGCATTTTGGCCCTTTGTGCCTGCTCCAACATTCATAATGATCATGGCTGATCATCCAATTCAATAGCCTCCGCCCGACACAACCTTTAACCCTCTTTGCACCAAGAGCTATATCTAACTCCTTCTGGAAAGCATACAATGTTTTGACCTTTGTGGTAGTAAATTCCATAGGCTTACCACTCACTTGGTGAAGAAACCTTTCCTCATCTCAGCCCTAAAATGTTTACCCCATATCCTTAGGCTATGTACCCTGGGTGCGGACACCCCCACCATCAACAACATCCTTCCTGCATCTACCCTATCTAGTCCTGTCAGAATTTTATAGGTTTCAGTGACGTCTCCCCTCATTCTTCCAAACCCCAGAGAATATAAGTCTGACTGAGTCAATCTCTCCTCATAAATCAGTCCTGCCATCCCAGGTATCAGTCTGGTAAACTTCTCTGCACTCCCGCTATAGCAATAACATCCTTCCTCAGATAAGGAGGCCAAACCTACACACAAAGTTATAGGAGTGGCCTCACCAAGGCTCTCTATGATTGCAGCAAGACTTCTCTGCTCCTGTACTTGAGTCCCCTTGCTATGAAGGCCAACATACCTTCTTTGCTACCTGCATGTTTACTTTCAGTGAATGTTGTACAAGGACACCTAGGTCTTGTTGCACATTCCCTTTTCTTAATTTATAGCCAATCAGATAAGGATCTGTCTTCTGGTTTTTGCTACCAATGTGGATCCCCTCAGATTTATTCACATTATACTGCATCTGTCATGCACTTGTCCACTAACCCACCTTTTCTAAATCATACAGAAACATCTCTGCATCCTCTTCACAACTTACCCTCCCACCCAACTTTGTGTCATCTGCAAATTTGGAGATATTACATTTAGTTCCCTCATCTAAATCACTAATATACAATGTGAATAGCTGGGATCCGAGCACTAATCCTTGTGGTACCCCATTAGTTACTGCCTGCTATTTGAAAAATGGCCCTTTTATTCTTTGTTTCCTGTGTGCCAGTTTTCTATTCATCTCAATACACTAACCCCAATCCTGAACTTTGTAGGAGCCTTCTGAAAGCCCATAAAAACTGCATCCATTGGCTTTTCTTCTTCAAGTCTACAAGTTATATCCTCGAAGAATTCCAGTAGATTTGTCAAGCGCGATTTCCATTTCATAAATCAATGCTTACTCTGGCTTATTCTCCCACTGTTTACCATGTGTTCAACTATAAAATCTTTGATAATGGACTCTAGCATTTCCTTCAATACTGATGTCAGACTAACTAGTCTATAATTCTCTGTTCTATCTCTACCTCCCTTTTTAAGTAGTGGAGTTACATTAGCTACCTTCCAGTCTGTAGGAACTGATCCAGAATCTATAGAACCTTGCCAGTTGACCATTGATGCATCCATTATTTCTCAGGCCATTTCCTTAAGTACTCTAGGATGTAAATGACCAAGTCCTGGGAATTTATCAGCCTTCATTCCCATCAATTTCTTCAATACCATTTCTCTGTGAATATTGATTTCCTTCAGCTCCTCTGTCTCACTGAACCCTGTGTTCCCCAAGATTTCTCGTATGTTATTTGTGTCCTTTGTGAAGACAGAACCGAAGTATGTATTTAGTTGATCAGCCATTTCTTTGTTCCCCATTATAAATGCCACTGTTTATGACCATAAAGGACCTACATTTGTCTTCACCCGTCATTTTCTTTTCATATACTTACAGAATCTTATACACTCAGTTTTTATGTTCCCCACAAGCTTACTCTTGTCTTCTATTTTCCCTTCTTAATCAATCTTTGCTGAATTCTAAACTGCTCCCAATCCTCAGGTCTCTTACTTTTTCTGGTCAGTTTATGTGTCTCTTTCGTGGATCTAATACTGTCTCTAATTTCCCTTGTACGCCATGGTTTGGCCACCTTTCCCATTTTACTTTTGCACCAGACAGAAATAAACAATTGCTGCAGTTCACCCATGCACTCTTTGAATATTTGCCACTGCCTATCCACTGTCATCTCTTTAAATACACTTCCCATTCCATCATAGCCAACTCACACCTCATACCACTGTAGTCTCATTTACTAAGATTCAGCATCACCGTCTCAGATTCTGTAATTGTGCTGTCATACAAAATACTTATACATATTTTAAATGCAATTATGTTAAAATGTTCCAAATAACCATACCCTGAGTAGTCCAACAATGAACGTTCCTGTTTTCAATAGAAATAAAACCACTCAGATTCTGAACCAAATGTTTCCACAGCAAACGCGAAATTCCTTTCCATGTGCGTGGAAGGGGATTCTGGGTCTGCTGGCAGACCCACAGGCAAAGCCTTAGGTTCAGTAATAGATGGGGAGGAAAGAACTAAAACACATTTACACCTAACCAGATCATGTTGATAGCTTACTCATAGGTGAATGCTTCACATTATTAAAAGAATATGAAGGAAAATTTTAATGTATTAATATAATTGTAATAATGATAATACATTAATATGAAAGTTCAGAGATTTTACAGCCAATGTCAATATAGCTGAATCCAAGAAGTTCAAAAGTTCGTAGGCAAAAAGAATTCTTTCAGTAGAAAATACAAAGGGAAATTAATTCCCAGGACAGATGTTGAAACAATTAATGAAACATTATGGGGGCGATTCTCCCCAAAAAATTCAAAATGCTGAATTGGCAGGAAAAATGGTCTAATTCACGATTGTTTTTTCATTGGGAGTTCAGATTCGAGTCTCCCCATTCAGTGCAATGCAGAGATCACAATTGTGAATATCATTAAAAGCTCGTGGGGGTGGAGCCTATTCACACCAGAGTCTGACAGTTCCAGAACTGTGCACATGAGCAGTGGCCCCGAGCTGTCAGACTCTGGTTTGCTGCCCAGCTCAATCGTTGGCCAGCCTGGGACCCTCCATCCCCCCTGCGGCCCACTCACGGCACCCACGACCATTCCCAGGCCAGACCTGACATGCTCCCCCCATCCCAGAGCACCCTGATCTTCAGCAACACCCCCTCCCCAGCACTGACATTTCCCCCCCCACCCCGGTAGACCCCCTCCACGGGAGGCAGACCTTCCCCTCTGCACCCAGGAGGCAACCTTCCCGCGCTCCCCAGGACACAGATGGCCTCCCCCAGGAGGCAGACCCCTTTGCTCCCCCAGCTTGCCCTGATCTTTGGCTTCCCTCCAGTCCCAACCGATCCCCGTGCAGAGTGGCTGTGGGACCCCCCACCCCACCAATCGCTGATAAGCCCCACCCACAATAGACACCATGCCCTTGGCATGGACACTTCGTCCCTTGAGCACTGCTGGGGGCACAGGCTGGGTTCGCCCGGGTGCCCATGCCCAGGGGAACCACCCCCGCCTCCCGGCCCCTACAGGGGCCCTGATTGCTCCCCTTCACTCTAGTGGCGTTTCCTGCTAGTTCCCCAAAAATAGGGAGCTAGTCTAAACACCGCCAGAGTGAAATTGTGCTGGTGGGGTGGTAGATGCTATCGGGCCCAGAGAATTCATTCCTGGGCCTGATAATTACATTTAAATTACATTAAAAATAGATTAAAATGACTTGCCTAGTCTTCCCGCCAGTTTCCAGTGTGGTCCTGAACACACCTGCCATCTGGCAGCAGGAACGCATGCGCAAATCCCATGAATTAGCTCACACCTGGCTCTGAACATGACCCACCAAAAAATAGGAGAATTGCCCCCTTAATGTCAAAGTGAAAGGTTCTATTGTCTGAGTGTGCAATTGTATTCGTCCAAGGGCCCTGGATTGATACATTTGATTGTCTTGGCAAAGTGCTGCTAGGCCATGCCAGGGAGTAAATATCCGGTTTTTGGGTAACAAATGAAAAGTCATTAAGCCAAGCAATGTCTCATAATCAGCTGAGTTGTTCGTTATGTATTGGGCTGACATATTAATGTGAAATGAGATCAAGTTTAAACTAATTAGTGGGTGTTTCAGAGATAAGCAAAAGCTATTTTTTAGCTCAGTGCCTCAATTCTTCAGAGGGTCTTCCAGCATCAGGAAGTCCTGTTTGACCCTTGGGAGGGCTCCCACGGCAGAGCTTAAGGACACAGAACGAAGAACAAAGAAAATTACAGCACAGAAACAGGCCCTTCGGCCCTCCAAGCCCGCACTGACCATGCTGCCTGACTTAACTAAAACCCCCTACCCTTCCAGGGACCATATTCCTCTATTCCCATCCTATTCATGTACTTGTCAAGACACCCCTTAAAAGTCACTACCGTCTCTGCTTCCACTACCGCTCCCGGGAACAAGTTCTAGGCATCCACCACCCTCTGTGTAAAAAGTCTGCCTCGCATATCTCCTATCCAATTTAGCCTTGTTCCAATTTAGCCGTGTTCCAATTTAGCCTTGTTCCAATTTAGCCTTGTTCCTTTCTCTTCTCCATTGCTAACTTAAATTATGATTTTCATTGGTGCTACCGAACAAGTATTGGTGTAGCGATGGTGAGGTAGATGCAGCCATTGGCTGGGATGTATTTGTAAGTTGCTGCTTTAGTTCAACCTAGCTGAAGGTTAGGTTAAACTAAAGAAGTTCAACCAGCTTTAAACTGGTTAAAGTTCCAGCCACTTTAACCAACTATTAAAGTGGTTCCAGCAGCAGACCTGGAGTTGCACAACAATAATCTGACCAGGATGAACAGTGTTGCACATCATGTGCTTTCAGATAAAAACCTCAGTCTGCAAGAAAAAGACAAAGTTTCTACAAAACTTTGAGATATTAATTCAAACTGGAATAAGGCAAGTGTTTCTTTTAATAAAAGTACTGTCAATAATTGCCATCTTATTTCATGATAAGTTGCTTTAAGGGGATTGGCCCTCATGATGGAGTGCTGGAAAAGGAACACTTTTAGCTGATTGGCTCAGCAAGTGAGTTATTTTAAATCTCTGATTCCATTGTTGCTGTGACTGGTGCTCTCGTTCCGATCACCATTTGAACCCATTTGTATCTTTCACTTCCAACTGCGAACAAATAAAAGGGCAGCACTGACATTTGGAAAAGTTCAATGGCTTCATTAATTACTTATGAAAATATCCAACCTCTTACATCTTTTTCAATTTAAAAATCTATTGGAAATATATTTGAGCAGATTTGTATTATACTTCAAACCATACTTTTTAAATGAATAAATGCAGTAAGGTCAAACATCTATAATTTCCCATAGGTAGTGAGCTAAGGTGTGAGAAATGATGACAGATTGCTTGCCTTATTTCAGTGTTGCTGGATTCTTCTGTCTTTTTTGGGGCTAAAACCTACAATGCTTGAAAATACTGTGGAGCAAATGCCACAAGTTTAAAAAATTAGACTTGGCTTGGTGGTTCAGACAACTTGGATCCAGCAAACAGTGCTTCAAGAATGAATGAACCCATCTGTGGCTGATGGCATGCTCATCACTAAGGGTGGAGGAAAGACTTGATAGAAATGTCCAAAATCATGAGGGTCGAGACAGATTAGATAGGGAAAGATACAAGAACCATAATAATTTATGATGTTTGGCAAAAGAAGCAACAGTGATATGAGGAAAAGCATTTTGATGCAGTGAGTGGTTGGAGGCTGGATTACACAGTGCGGTGGAGGAAGACACCATGATGAAATAAGCACCTGAGGAAAGGTTTGCAGAGCTACAAGGAAAGGACAGAGCAGTGGGGATAGCTGAATTATTCTTGCAGACAGCTGGCATGGACACAACAGGCCAAATGGCCTCTTTCTGTACTGTACCCGTTCCATGATTCTATCCCATGTTACACCATCTTTATTGATGTTCAGCAATATGCACACCCAAAAGAAAAATGAGAAATGACCACTTGGGCCATCCAAGCTGAGTCAGAATCTGAAAACCTCAGGTTCTCTTCTTCCTGACACAAGGCGGGAATTTCTGTTCTGGACACTAAATGTGGCAGCGCATGGGAAAGGTGGTGCATTTCCCAATGGCCAGATTGATTGCTATTCAGCTTATTATATATGCATGATCGTGAAGCACATGATATCTTGTGGTGGGGTGGGCTCAGATTTGTCTGCCCTGATATTATATCATCAGCTCATTTTTGCAGGCACATATTTAAACCATATCTGCACAATGGCAGTCCAGATCTGGTTGTAGTAACCACTAGAATGCCCCCAAAAAGCAGCATATAGCCCCAAAATTCAGCAACAAGGCTTCAAGCTCCAAGGAACTATTGGTGGTCATCTACCTCAAGACAGTGGACTGGCAGGAGGTTGCGAGTACAGTCAGCAGTAACAGAGGAGAAATATCACACAGTGCAGGAAGAGGATGAATGATCTCATCCGCTCCATAAGGAAAGTCTACATTCTCCTCACTCCCAACTCACACCCTCAATAGGCCATCAGGCATTCTCAGGGTTACAGTCCACACAGATCTCCCACACTAGCACCACAAGGGACACCACCACTGATTCCCTCACACACAACACACAACAAAGAACAAAGAAAATTACAGCACAGGAACAGGCCCTTCGGTCCTCCAAGCTTGAACTGATCATGCTGCCCGGCTCAACCAAACGCTCTACTTGTCCGGCTGCTGTATCTCTCTATTCCAACCCTATTCATATATTTGTCAAGAGGCCCCTTAAAAGTCACTATCATATCTGCCTCCCCTGGTAACGAGTTCCAGGCACCTACCACCCTCTGTGTAAAAAGCTTGCTTCATACACCTCCTTTAAACACTGCCCCTCTCACCTTAAACCTATCCTCCCTAGTAATTGATTCTTCCACCCTGGGAAAAAGCTTCTGACTATCCACTCTGTCCATGCTTTTCATAATCTTGTAGATCTTCTATCAGGTCACCCCTCAACCTCTGTCTTTCCAGTGAGAACAAATACACCTTTCCATCTTGATTTCCTCTCACAAGGCACATCCTCCACCCTTACACAGGTCCATCAACCCACACAGAAGGCAAGGCAGATGATCATCTACTTTTCTATCCGTCTTGCTCACAATCTGTCCATCTGTCTCTATGCCGGATCGTCCACAATAACAGGGAGAGATCTCACACTGATGGGGAATGCCAAAGTTCAGATCACTCACCCACCATGAGGAGCAGACAGCAAAGTTGGTCAATGAAGACTATGGGAGATCTGTGATGCTTCTCGGACGACTACATCTGCAGGAAGTGAACTGAATTGCAGTTCCTTACAGACTGCATGGATACATTAGAGTAGCAGTTGGTGGCAGAAAGTGTCATAAATACGAGCTTCAGAGAAGTGGTCACACCAAAGGTGGAGGCAGATAGATGGATGACCACTAGAAGGGGCAGGCAGTCAGGACAGGAATCCCCTGTGGTCATCCCCCTCTCTAACAAATAGACCATTTTGAATATTGTTGGGGGAGATGGCCTATCAGGGATAACTGCAGCAGCAGCCAAAACAGTGGCGCCCCAGCTGGCTCTGTTGTTAAGCGGAGAGGGCCAAAGAGGACTGGAGCAATAGTAATAGGGGACTCTATAGTTAGGGGTGCAGATAGGTACTTCTGTGGACATGAAGGAGACTCCAGGATGGTATGTTGTCTCCCTGGTGTCAGAGTCCAAGATGTCTCTGACAGGATAGAAAGCATTCTGAAGGCAGAAGGTGAACAGCCAGAGGTTGTTGTACATATTGGTACTGATGACACAGGTAGGAAGAGTGATGAGGTCCTGCAGCAGCAGTTTAGGGGGTTAGGTAGAAAGTTAAAAAGTTAAAAGGGCCTCTAGGGTTGTAATATCAGGATTAATCCCTGTGCCTTGTGCTAGTGAGGCTAGGATTAGGAAGATAATGCAGCTCAACACATGAGGGAGGGTTTCAGATATCTGGACCACTGGGGTCTCCTCCGGGCCAGGTGGGACCTGTACAAGAAGGACGGGTTGCAACTAAACTGGAAGGGCATCAGTATTCTGGCCAGGATGTTTGCTACTGTCACACTAGTTTGGCAGGGGGATGAGATCCAAAGCAAAGGTGAATTAGCTGAAGGGGAACCAGAGAGTAGGGCCAGTCAGAGAAACAGCAGACAGGGTGGGGTTGCTAATCAAAGAGGGTCTGGTGGACTGAAGTGCATTTGTTTCAATGCGAGAAGTGTAACAGGTAAGGCAGATGAATTTAGAGCTTGGATTAGTACCAGGAACTATGACATTGTTGCCATTACACAGACTTGGTTAAGGGAAGGACAGGATTGGCAGCTTAACATTCCAGGATACAGATGTTTCAGGCGGGACAGAGGGGGATGTAAAAGGGGTCGCAGAGTTGTACTAGTGGTTAAAGAGAATATGACTGCTGTACTATGAGAGGATACCTCGGAACATTCATACAGCAAGGCAATATGGGTAGAACTCAGGAAGAGGGAGGGTGTAGTCACAATGTGGGGGGTTTACTATAGGCCACCCAACTGCCAGTGGGAGATAGAGGACCAGATATGTAGGCAGATTTTGGCCAGGTGTATAAGTAACAAAGTTGTTGTGGCGGGAGATTTTAACTTCTCCTATTTTGACTGGGGCATGGATGGGGCAGACTTTGTAAGGAGCATCCAGGAGGGCTTCTTGAAACAGTATATAGACAGTCCAACTAGGGAAGGGTCCAAACTGGACCTGATATTGGGGAATGAGCCCGGCCAGGTGGTTGATGTTTAAGTAGGGGAACAGTTCGGGAACAGTGACCACAATTCAGTAAGCTTTAAATTCTGATGGATAAAGATAAGTATAGTCCTCAAGTTCAGGTGCTAAACTGGGGGAAGGCTAATTCCAACAATATTAGGCAGAATCTGAAGAATGTAATGTGGGGGCAGATGTTTGTGGGCAAATCATCATCAAGCATATGGGAGGCTTTGAAGTGTAAGTTGATGGGAATCAGGACTGGCACATTCCTGAAAGGATGAAGGACAAGTGTGACAAGTTTTGGGAACCTTAGATAATGAGAGATATTGTGAGCCTAATCAAAGAGAAAAAAGAAGCATTCATCAAAACTAGGAGGCTCAGAACACACAAAGCAAGTGTGGAATACAGGGAAAGTCGAAAGAAATTTAAGCAAGGGGTAAGGAGGGCTAAAAGGGGTCATGAAAAAGTGTTGGCCAGCAGGATTATGGAAAATCCCAAGGCTTTTAATATATATAAAGAGCAAGAGGGTAGCCAGGAAGAGGGTTGGCCCACTCAAGGACAAAGGACGGAATCTATGCGTGGAGTCAGAGGAAATGGATGAGGTAATTAACTGAGTACTTTGGGTCAATATTCATCAGAGAGAAGGACTTGGTGGATGATGAGTCTGGGAAGGGATGTGTGGTTAGTTTGAATCATGTTGAGATCAAAAAGGAGGTATTGGGATTCTTGAGAAAAATTGACCTAGTTCCCAGGGCCTGATGGGATGCACCCCAGAATACTGAGAAAGGCAAGGGAGGAAATAGCTGGGACCTTGAGAGAAACCTTTGTATCCTCACTGGTTACAGGGAAGGTCCCACAGGATTAGAGAATAGCCAATGTTGTTCCTTTGTTTAAGAGGCATAGCAAGAATAATCCAGGTAATTACAGGCCGGTGAGCCTTACATCAGTAGTAGGGAAATTATTGGAGGGGATTCTTTGAGACAGGATTTATTCCCACTGGAAATAAGTGGACATATTAGTGAGAGACAACATGGTTTTGTGAAGGGGACATCATGTCTCACTGACTTGATTGAGTTTTTCAGGGAAGTCACAAGGATGATTGATGAGAGTTGGGCAGTAGATATTGTTTACTTGGACTTCAGTAAGGCATTTGACAAGGTCCCTCATGGCAGACTGGTGGAGAGGTGAAGTTGCATGGGATCAGAGGTGAGCTGACAATGTAGATATAAAACTGGCTCTGTCAAAGACAGAGGATAACAGTGGAAGGGTATGTTTTTGAATGGAAAGTTGTGACAAGTGGCATTTCTCAGGGTTCAGTGCTGGGATCTTTGCTATTTGTGATATATATAAATGAGGTAATGCATTTTGGAAGGTCTAATACAGATAGGAAATATACAGTAAATGGCAGAACCCTTAAGGGTATTTTTAGGCAAAGGGATCTGTGTGTACAGGTCCACAGGTCCCAGAACGTGGCAAAGCAGGTGGAGAAGGTATCAAGAAGGCATATGGCATGTTTGCCTTCATCTGCTGGGGTATTGAGTTTAAAAATTGGCAAGTCATGTTGCAGCTTTATGGAACGTTAGTTTGGCTGCACTTGGAATATAGTGTTCAATTCTGGTCGCTACACTGCCAGTAGGATGTGGAAGCTTTGGAGAAGGTGCAGAAAAGATTTACCAGGATGTTTCCTGGTATGGAGGACATTAGCTATGAGGAGAGGTTGGGGAAATTTGGTTTGGTCTCACTGGAACTTCGGAGGTTGAGGGGGCGACCTGATCGAAGTCTACAAGATTATGAGAGGCATGGACGGAATGGATACTCAGAATCTTTTTCCCAGGGTGGAAGAGTCAATTACTTGGGGCCACAGATTTAAGGTGCAAGGGGCAAGGTTTAATGGAGATGTATGAGGCAGATTTTTTACACAGAGGGTGGTGGATGCCTGGAACTTGTTGTCAGGGGAGACAATGGAAGTGGATACGGTTGTGACTTTTAAGGAGTGTCTTGACAAATACATGAATAGGACTGGAATGGAGGGATATGGTCCCCGGAAGAGTAGGGGTTGTAGTTCAGTCGGGAGCATGACCGGTGCAAGTATGGAGGGTTGAAGGGCCTGTTCTTGTGCTGTAATTTTCTTTGTATTTTGACTAGGATCATGTCTGCACCATGGACAGAACCAGCATCTTGTAATAAATTGGTGAAAATCCATCAACAGCTCGCCGAACACTAACCAAAACTCAGTGTTTTTTAATGCTGGTGATAATGCAACCAATCAGAAATTGCATCTTGTTTCCATGAGGCATCAAGAGGAAGAGTAAGAGATTCACCTGAAGCCAACCCATGGGCCCCAGTAGCCAGACTGAATTAAAAGGGGATTCTGTGGACCCACTGAATACAGAGCATTACTGCGTTCACCCGCACCCTTTCACCAGTGCAAAGAGAGACACCTCATTGGGACCTAGTTTTTGAACAGGCTGAGGGTCACCATCTGCTAAGCACAACATGGAATTGGGTTAATAGCAGGCACAGGGTGGGTCACCGACACCTGGAGGACTGCTGGAGGCCAGAATCTGATGATGAACCTGTAAATTTGGCCCTTAGAGAGATGCTGGAGCTCCAGACTTTGATAGGATTGTACTACAGGCCCCCAAATAGTCAGCTGGAAATTGAAGAGCACATATGTAAGGAGATTACAGATAGCTGCAAGAAAAATAGGGTGTTAACAGTAGGGGACTTTAACTTTCCCAACATTGACTGGGACAGCCATAGCATTAGTAAGTGGGAGGATTTCCAAAGTGTGTTAACTAGGGTTCAGGGTAAGAACATTCCTTTTAGAGCGAAGGGCAAGGCTGGTAGAAGTAGGGAACTTTGAACGACACTGGATATTGAGGCCCTGGTCAAAAAGAGAAGGAGGCACGTAACCTGCATCAGTAACTGGAATCAAGTAGATCCTTTGAAGAATATCGATGTTGTCAGAGTAGAGTTGAGGGAGCAATCAGGAGAGCAAAAAGGAGACACAAGATTACTTTGGCAGATAAAGCAAAGGAGAATCCAAAGAGCTTCTACAAATACAGAAAGAACAAAAGAGTAACCAGGGAGACAGTAAGACCTCTTAAGGATCAACAAGGTCATCTATGTGCAGATCCACAGGAGATGGTTGAGATACTAAATGAATATTTCTCATCAGTATTTATTGTAAGGAACCTTGGGGAATTTAGTCTAGAAGAGTGTACATATTACAGAGAAGGAGTTGATGGAAATCTTAAAATGCATCAAGGCAGATAAATCTCTGGGACCTGAGGAAATGTATCTCAGGACATTGTGGGAGTCTTGGGGGGAATTGCAGGTTCTCTCGCAGAGAGATTTGAATCTTCAACAGCCACAGGTGAGGTATCTGAAGATTGGAGGATAGCAAATGTTGTGCCTTTGTCTAAAAAAGGCTGCAGGGAAAAGCCTGGGAAGTACAGATTGGTGAGCCGAATGTCTGTAGTGGGTAAGTTGTTAGAAGGTATTCTGAGGGACAGGATCTACAGGCATTTAGAGAGGCAAGGATTGATCAAGGATGGTTAGCATGGCTATGTGAGTGGGCAATGTGGTCAACGTTGTCTATATGGACTTTAGCAAGGCCTTTGACAAAGTATCGCATGGTAGGTTGTTGCAAAAGGTTAAATCTCATGGGATCCAGGTGAAGTAGCCAATTGGATACAAAATTGGCTTGACGACAGAAGATGGTTTGATTTTCAAACTGGAAGCCTGTGACCAGCAGTGTGCCTCAGATCAGTGCTGGGTCCACTGTTTGTTATTTATATTAATGATTTGGATGAGAATTTAGGAGGGATGTTTAGTAAGTTTGTAGATGACACTGGGATTGGTGGCAGAGTGGACAGTGGAGAAGGTTATCTCGAATTGCAGTAGGATCTTGGCCAATTGGGCCAGTAGGCTGACAAATAGCAGGTGGAGTTTCATTTAGATAAATGAGAGGCGATGCACTTTGATAGATCGACTAGGGGCAGGACATACTCATTTAATGGTAGGACACTGGGGAGAGTTACAGAACAAAGAGACCGAGGAGTACAGGTTCATAGCTCCTTGAAAGTGCAATCACAAGTACACAGGGTGGTGAAGAAGGCACTCGACATGCTTGATTTCATTGGTCAGAACATTGAATAAAGGAGTTGAGATGTCTTGTTGAAGTTGTACAAGACTTTGGTAAGGCCACACTTGGAATCCTTTCACCCTATTATAGAAAGGATATATTAAACTACAATGTCTTCAACTTCGACAACCAGTTCTTCATTGAGACACATGGCACAGCCATGGGGACCAAATTCACACCTCAATATACCAACAACACCATGCACAAGTTCAAACAAGGACATTCAACCAATGCTGTACACTAGATACATCAATGACATTTTCTTCCTTTGGTCTCACGGCGAAGAATCACTGAAACAACTACATGATGACATTAACAAGTTCCATCCCACCATCAGACTCACCTTGGACTACTCTCCAGAATCAGTTACATTCTTGGACATAACATCTCCATCAAGGATGGTCCATCAAGGAGGCAGAGAGTGGGGGTCAACGGGTGCTATTCGGATTGGCGGATGGTGACTAGTGGAGTGCCCCAGGGGTCGGTGCTGGGGCCTCAGCTTTTTACCATTTATATAGGTGATCTGAAGGAGGGAACCGAGTGTAGGGTGTCGAAATTTGCTGATGACACCAAGATTGGGGGAACGGCAAATTGTGCGGAGGGTGTGGAGAGTCTGCAGAAGGATCTAGATAGGCTGGGCGAATGGGCCAGGAAATGGCAAATGGAATTTAATGTTGGCAAGCGTGAGGTGGTCCACTTTGGTAGGAAGAATGGTAGGAAGGACTATTACTTACGTGGCGAAAAACTGCAGCAGGCGACGGTGCAGAGGGACCTCGGGGTCCTTGTGCATGAGTCGCAAAAACCCAGCTTGCAGGTGCAGCAGGTGGTCAGGAAGGCGAATGGGATGCTGGCCTTCATAGCGAGGGGGATTGAATATAAAAGTAGGGAGGTCTTGCTGCAGCTGTATAGGGCATTGGTGAGGCCGCAGCTGGAGTACTGTGTGCAGTTTTGGGCGCCGCACCTGCGCAAAGATATTTTGGCCTTGGAGGGAGTGCAGAGGAGGTTTACTAGGCTGATACCGGAGTTGAGGGGGTTGAGCTATGAGGAGAGGCTGAATAAACTGGGCTTGTACTCGTTAGAGTTTAGAAGAATGAGGGGAGATCTCATTGAGACGTATAAGATGATGAATGGGATGGATAGGATAGAGGTGGAGAGACTCTTCCCGCTCAGAAAAGACAGTAGGACTAGGGGGCACAGCCTCAAGATAAAAGGGGGGCGGTTTAGAACGGAGTTGAGGAGGAACTTCTTCACTCAAAGGGTGGTGAATCTCTGGAATTCTCTGCCCGTTGAAGTGGTGGAGGCTGCCTCGCTAAATATTTTTAAGACGCGGGTTGATGGGTTTTTGATAAGAGAGGGGATTAAGGGTTATGGGGAGAGGGCGGGAAAGTGGAACTGAGCAGCGACAGATCAGCCATGATCTTATTGAATGGCGGGGCAGGCTCGAGGGGCTGGATGGCCTACTCCTGCTCCTATTTCTTATTATGTTCTTATGGTCACCTCAGCACTTCACTGTACCACAAGCCCATGGATAACCTCACAAATATCCACTTTGCAGCTTCCACCCTAAACACGTCAAATAAGCCATCCCCTACGGACAACCCTCCATATACACAGGATCTGCTCAGATGAGGAGGAACACAACAGAAACATACAGATGCTGAAAGACACCATTGTAAGAATGGGATATGGCACTCGACTCATTGATCGACAGTTCAGATGCACCATAGCAAAAAACCCCACCAATCTCCTCAGAAGAAAATCATGGGACACGAGGGATAGAGTACTCTTGGTCATCCAGTACTTCCCCAGAGCAAAGAAACTACGACAGCTTCTGAGTATTCAACATGTCTTCAATGAAGATGAATATCTTACCAAGACCATCTCCACGCCCCACTACTTGCATTCAGACAACTGCCCAACCTCAAACAGACCATTATTTGCAGCAAACTACCCAGCCTTCAGGAGAACAGGGACCATGACACCACGCAACCCTGCAAGATGTGCCAGATCATTGACACGGATAACACCATCATACATGAGAGCACCATCCACCAGGTACGCCATACACAATCACGTGACTCAGCCAACTTGGTTGTCAACCTCATAGGCTGCTGGAAAGAATGTCCTGAGGCGTGGTACAGCGGCGACCATGCAGACGCTCCAACAACGAATGAACAGACACCGTGTGGCAATCATCAGACAGGAATGTTCCCTTCCTGTCAGGGAACACATCAGCAGTCAAGGGCATTCAGCCTCCAATCTGCAGGTAAATGTTCTCCAAGGCACATGACAACGCAGAATCACCAGGCAGAAACTGATAGCAAAGTTCTCCATCCAAGAGGACGGCCTCAGCCAGGATCTTGGGTTCATGTCACATCACATGTAACTCCCATCATTTCACCTGGGTTTGCAAAATCTTACTAACTTTCCTGGCTTGAGACAATTCACACCTCTTCAACCTGCGATTATCCCTCTCCACTCGTATTGTCTGTACCTGTAAAAACTTGATTACCTGTAAAGACTCACATCACAACAATTATCTTGCAATTGTGTCTGTCTATACATGCTGTGTTTGTGAACCCACCTCTCTGCTCACCTGATGAAGGAGCAGTGCTCCGAAAGCTCGTGATTCCAATAAACCTGCTGGACTTTAAGCTGGTGATGTGAGACTTCTTACTGTGCCTACCCCAACCCAACGTCAGCATCTCCACATCATTATTATTAAACTAGAAAGAGTGCAGAAAAGATTTACTATGATGCTACCGGGACTTGGTTTAAGTTATAAGGAGAAGCTGAATAGACTGGGAACGTTTTCCCTGGAGTGCAGAAGGCTTAAGGGCGATCTTATGGAGGTCTATATCATAATGAGGGGCATTGATAACGTGAGGGGGATCCAGAGAGATAACTGTTTTTACACAAGAGTGTGGTGAATATTTGGAAGAAACTGCCAGAGATAGTAGTCGAGGCGGGTATAATTTTGTCTTTTAAAAAGCATTTAGGCAGTTACATGGGTATAATGGGATAGGTAATTGGGACTAGCTTACTGGTAAAAACTGGGCGGCATGGACAAGTTGGGTCAAAGGACCTGTTTCCATCTGTGAACCTCTATGACTCTAAGACAGACAGGGACACATCACCTAGGTTGTCCCTAATCAGCTAGCAGATTAGGTTGAAGGAGTCCATCCACGTTTAGTCAGATAGGGGTGTGCTGACAGGCTAGCGCACTAGAGAAGTACCACCAGCTCTGCCTCCGCAAGATCCTGCAGATCTAGGTGCACCAATATCGGTATTCCCATTCAGGCCAACATCCCTAGCATCAAAGCAATGATGATGCTCGATCAGCTCCACGGGGTGGGTCACAAGATCCGCATGCCTGACACAAGATTCCTGAAACAAACTCTCGACTTGGGCCATTACCATGGAAAGAAAGCCCCAGGAGGGCAGAGGAAATGCATCAAGGACACTCTCAAACACTCCTTGAAAAATTGCAACATCCCCACCAACAGCTGGGGATCCCTGGTCCATGGCCATCTGAAGAGGAGGAAAAGCATCTGGGAAGGAGCTGAACACGAGCGTGATGGTGAAAAGAGCGTATGGCAATCCAAGCAACCACCCACCTACTCCTCCAATCACCGTCAGTATTGATATTAACTGATAGTAAATGATGGAGGAATAATAGAGCAGTTTGCCTTTTATCTTCAGCAAGTCTATTGTGCATCCAACTCAGTAGAGATACAAACTCCATATATCAACCCTACAGCAACTGTTCCAGCTGTATCCATTTATACTCTTTTGGAGATTGAGCCAATAACCATTGTCTGCCAGAAGACAATGAGCTTCACAATGTCATTCTCACTGCATGCACTTGCCATTACATTCACACATTGACAGTCTAACCCATGTGTAACAGAGACCGTCGGTCTTGCATTGGGCTGAGTCACCAGAGAACTCATTTTTTATGCGGAAGCAAGTCACCCTTGATCCTGAGGGGTAGCTTCAGAAGAAGAAGAAAGCTCCTAACATATCAGCTGAGCCGTGCTCTCCAGTTGGTGAAGTGGTAATTATTAAGGTCCCTCTTCAATTAGTTCAAAAGTGCTGAAGTCAGCTCTTCACACAAGCCCCAAGAGCCCTCTTCTGGCTACTTTTTCACACCTTGCTTTTCAACTGTAACATTTGATGAATTTGAAAATGGGCAGTGCTGAGGTTTCACTCTGAGACCAGCTTCTGATGCCTCCCTACGTGAATGGAAATCTCTCCCACTGACCTGGAAAAACAGATTTCCCTTCCTCCAATCATACTCCATCCTCCACTCCCTCCAATCCTTGATACCATTGTGATTGTCACTGATATCCCTGTCCTCACCATCCCCCGAAATATTTAATGTTGATGTTCCAATGCCCCATGTAGACCTGTATTATAACTTGAGACCTCTACTGTGAGACCATTGAGTGCCTCCACTCTCTCCCCAAATTATTTGCTCCCATCCATAAGCTTCAGATGCCTCTCTGACTGAGACTGTCCCATCTGCAGTCCGGTATCAAGCCACTAATCCCCAGGACCAAACTGTGTGAGGGACTGACCACGCCCTGCACACTGCACCCACCCCCACTACACCCCAAACCCCCACATACACAATTGTTCCTGTGCTCTATTCCCCAATCATCCCCATTCCCCACCCCAATCATATGTCTCTGAGCACCCTTTCCCCCAGGCCCCGCTCCCCCTGACCCCTCCCAGTCAAGATTTTGCCTTTCCTATCTTTCTCTCACAGTCAAGTCTTTTCCCTCCAAACACCCAACCCCTTACGCACCCACTTCCACCGTGCATTCCAATCGGTTTTGC
Organism: Carcharhinus amblyrhynchos; assembly: GCF_965287045.1. NCBI lineage: Eukaryota > Metazoa > Chordata > Chondrichthyes > Carcharhiniformes > Carcharhinidae > Carcharhinus > Carcharhinus amblyrhynchos. Next base: position 50,864,961 of record NC_137327.1, read on the forward strand.
CTGGGTAACCCTGGCATGGAGCCAAAGCAGCCAGGAGCAAAGCTCAGTGAAAGGTAGGCGAGTACTACATGTACACATTGAAGTCATGAGTGAAATGCAGTTTGCCAGGTGCACATTACTTGTATGTAGTCATGAATCACACCAGACTCATTGTACACCGGCCTGGCCATCCAATCTGGAATTTAGCATGATTCCAACAAGCTGGCTTGTTAATGAGTACTCATGAGATTAAAATACATGCAACCGAAGTTCCCAACACAGTGCGGCAGCAGCTACCTGACCCACCATGGAAGTAGGGAGTGAAAAATTTCAAATTATTTTTACACCAGCAGGAAACTGACTTTTCAACACATCCCAAATTTTCTTGTCCTGTTCAACACAATGCCCGTTACTAAAAGCAAATTGCTGCAATGCTGGAATCTGAAACCAAAAGAGAAAACGCTGGAAATCGCAACAGGTCTGGCAGCATCTGTAAGGAGAGAAAAGAGCTGAGGTTTCGAGTTCAGAGTTTTGACAAAGGATCTTCTGGATTTGAAACGTCAGCTCTTTTTGCCCCTTACAAATGCTGCCAGATCTGCTGAGATTTTCCAATATTTTCTCTTTGGTTTCAATGCCTGTCGCTTGTGGAACTGGGAAATTCCACCCACAGTGTGTACCAGCTACAAATGCATTGCAGTCACTTGCCAAGGTTTCACCATCTCTCAAACCTGAAACTGCTACCACTGAGAAGGACAAGGGCAGCAGCTGCGTAGACCAGCTTGAACAAGTACACCATGACAGTAACTGACTTCGTTAGTAAGTGTATCAAAGACTGTGCCAAAGAAACAAATCCGTGTGCTCCCCAGCTGGAAACCATGGATGAACAAGGATATCCATTGCTTGTGGAAGTCCAGTTCTGAGGTGACACTGACCTATACAAGAAGGTCAGATTCAATCTAAGGAGATCCATCAAAGATGCCAAAAGACAGTACCAGACCAAGCTAGAATCCCAGGTGAGCCACACCAACCCCCACTGACTATGACAAGGTCTACAAGACATAATAGGATACAAGATGAAGGCATGTAAAATCGCCAGATCCAACACACCCATCCCTGATGAACTCAATGCATTCTACGCCTGTTTTGAGCAAGAAGTCAGCGAGAGTATGCCCTCCACCCTGGAAGCCCTGGATGAACCTGTATCTGGGGTCACCATTACAGATGTCAGAGCAGCTTTCTCAGAGGTCAACCCACAGAAAGGACTGGCCCGGATGGGGTACCCGAACGAGCGCTCACATCCTGCACGGGTCAGCTGACGGGGGTATTTGCAGACATCTTCAACCTCTCTTTACAACAATGAGGTCCCTATCTGCTTCAAGAAGATGAACATCATCCCGGCACCTAAGAGAAACCAAGCAGCATGTCTTAATGACTATCAGCCAGTGGCTCTGACATCCATCATTATGAAAGGCTACTCATGGCACAAATCAATTCCAGCCTCTCTGACGGTCTGGATCCATTACAGTTTGCCTATTGCCGTGACAGGTCCACAGCAGATGCCATCTCCTTGGCCCTGCACTCAACACTTGGACACCTTGAGAACAACGACTCTTATGTCAGATTCCTATTTATCGGCTACAGCTCAGCCTTCAACACTATTATTCCCAAGAAACTCATTTCCAAACTCCGTGGCCTAGGCCTCAGAACCTCCTTCTGTGACTGGATCCTGAACTTCCCAACTCACCGACCACAATCAGTAAGAATAGGCAATAATACCTCCTCCACGATCATTCTCAACACCAGTACCCCAGAAGGCTGTGTTCTCAGCCCCCTACTATAGTCCTTATACACCTATGACCGTGTGGCAAAATTCCCCTCCAATCTGAATTTCAAGTGTGCTGACGAAACTACTGTAATGGGTCGGATCTCAAACAATGACGAGAGGGAGTACAGAAATGAGATAGAGAATCTGGTGGCAGCAATAATCTCTCCCTCAATGTCAACAAAATGAAGAAGATTCTCATTGACTTCAGGGAGCATAAAGGAGAACGTGCCCCTGTTTACATCAACAGGGACGAAGTAGAAAGGATCTAGACCTTCAGGTTTTTAGGTGTCCAGATCACCAACAATCTATCCTGATCACCCCTTGCTGAAGTTATGGTTAGGAAAGCCCACCAACGCCTTTATTTTTTCAGATGACTCAGCTACGACTCTCACCCACTTTTACAGATGCACCATAGAAAGCATTCTTTCTGGTTGTATCACAGCTTGGCATGGCTTCTGCCCTGCCCCAGACTGCAAGGAATTATAAACGGTCATGAATGTAACCCAATCCATCATGCAAACCAGCCTCCCATCCATTGACTCTGTCTACACTTCCCACTACCTCGGCAAATAATTAAGGACCCCATGCATTCCGGACATTCTCTCTTCCACCTTCTTCCGTCAGGAAAGATATAAAAGTCTAAGGTTACATATAAACGACTCAAGAACGGCTTCTTCTCTGCTGCTGTCAGACTTTTGAATGGACTTGCCTTGCATTAAGTTAATCTTTCCCTAGCGATAACTGTAAAATTACATTCTGCACTCTCTTGTTTCCATCTCTGTGAATGGTATGCTTTATCTGTATAGTGCGCAAGAAACAAATACTTTTCACTGTACGTTAAAATGAAAAGTGATCAGCAAGTTTGCTGATGACACCAAGATGGCAGGGTTGGCTGGTACCGAAGTGGATTGTGAGGTGATACAACAGGATATAGATAGGTTGGTGCAGTGGGCCGATAGGTGGCAGATGGAATTTAATCCTGACAAATGCGAGGTGATGCATTTTGGAAGGAATAATGTAGAGAGGAGCTATGTGATTAAAGGTAGACAAATTAGGAGTATAGAAACACAGAGGGACCTGGGAGTGCAGGTTCACAAATCCATGAAGGTTGCAACACAAGTGGAGAATGTTGTCAGGAAGGCTTATAGAATGCTAGCCTTTATAGGAAGGGGGATAGAGTTTAAAAGCTGCCGTCTAATGCTTCAGTTGTACAGAACGTTGGTTAGACCGCATTTGGAGTACTGCGTCCAGTTCTGGTCACCTTACTACTGGAAGGACGTGGAGGCTCTGGAAAGGGTGCAGAGGAGGTTTACCAGGATGTTGCCTGGCATGGAGGGGCTGGGTTATGAGGAAAGCTTGGAGAAACTGGGACTGTTCTCCTTGGAAAGACGGAGATTGAGGGGGGACATGATAGAGGTATATAAGATACTGAAGGGAATAGACAGAGTCACTAGTGAGAGACTGCTCCCTAGATTGGTAACAAATACAAGAGGGCATGATTTAAGGGTGAGGGGGGAGAGATATAATTTGGATATGAGAGGAAGGTTCTTTACGCAGAGAGTTGTGGGGGTATGGAACGCGCTACCGAGTAGGGTGGTGGAGGCGGGAACATTGGACTCGTTTAAGGTTCAGTTAGATAGGCACATGAGTGAAACGAGGATGGAGGGTTATGGTAGGGGTATTAAATAAGGGTTAGAACCTCGGGAGAGACCGGAAAGGCAGGCTTGTGATTAACGTTTTTGTCTTTTATTCCGCAGGTGGAGGTCCACCTCGTTGTCAAACGAGGGGCATGCACACGGTGGGTCGTGCGTGGGCTGCTCTTGGAGGTTCCAGGAGTGGCCTAGTACTTCGTGTCGGTGTGTGTGCTTGATCCTGGACCTGTAGTCGGGCGCCGCAACAGCTCGGTGACTAGCACTGCTAGCTGTGCAGATACATGGATTTGGGCCTGTGTCTGTGGGAGTTTGCGCATTCTCCCTGTGGTTGCATGGGTTTCCTCCGGGCGCTCCGGTTTCCTCCCACACCCCAAAGATGTGCTCTTAGGCTGATTGGTTTTACCAAATTGACACTATTCTCCCCTGAATCTGGCTAAGTCAGGGGTTCTATTCGTAGACACGCAGGGTAGAATAGGTGTAGGGTGATGCGGCGGCGCGGGCTTGTTGGGCTGAAGGGCCTGTTTCCCGTGCTGGGTTGTTCTTTGTTCTTTAATACATGTGACAATAATAAATCAAATCAAATCAAATCAAATCATAGAACTTCATATCCAAATTCCCCATCAATTCACACAGCACCCCAAGTGGCAGCATTTCACTGTTCCTTCATCCATTAAAATGCTTGCATTCTCTCCATATCAGCACTGCAGGAGTAACTTCACCATATAAACTGCAGCTTCAAGATTTAGGAAAACAGCTCGCCGACACCTTCTGAAGAGGAAACTGAGATGGGTAGTAAATACTGGCCTTTCCAGTGATATCCAAATCCCAGGGATGAATGAAAAAAGATAGTGGAGTAAGTGTCCCTCAGTTAATTGAGAGTTTTGAATAAAATGATTTAACTGTCTTGAAATATTCGCTAGAATATGGGTGTCAGCCTTGGCTCAGTGATATCATTCATTCCCCCAAGTCAGAAGATTGTGTGTCTGGATCACACTTCAGCAGCTTGAACACAAAAACAGGGCAGATCTTGTGAAATCAGAGGTTGTGTCTTTGTGATTTGAAATTCCATATTCTCCATCCGCAAGAAAACCATCCACACCAATACCATCTACACGGATACCATCCACAGGAATACCATCCACAGGAATACCATCAAAAGGAATACCACCCACACCAATACCATCCACACCAATACCATCTACACGGATACCATCCACAGGAATAGAATCCACAGGAATACCATCCACAGGAATACCACCCACACCAATACCACCCACACCAATACCATCCACACGGATACCATCCACAGGAATACCATCCACAGGAATACCATCAAAAGGAATACCACCCACACCAATACCATCCACACCAATACCATCCACACCAATACCATCCACAAGGATACCATCCACAGGAATACCATCCACAGGAATACCATCCGCAGGAATACCATCCGCAGGAATACCATCAATAGGAATACCATCCACACCAATACCATCCACACCAATACCATCCACACAAAACAGCTTATCAGTTTACTAAGAGCTAGATTTATGGTTGCAAAGACCAGCCTTAGAAAATGTGCTTCACACATTAAACACCCAGGATACATCACTCGCATGAATACCATCCACACGGATATGATCAACATGGATACCATCCAAACAAATATTATTCATACAAATGCCATTCATGTAAACGGTGTCTTGGCCGACATTCATCCCACAAATATCATCATCAAAACAATTTTTGTGATTATTATTCTGTTACTATTTGTTGTGCACAAGTTTTTGAAATCTTTCCAACATGACAACAGTGACTATACTTTCAAATTACATCATTGGTTCTAAAGAGTTTTGGAACATTCTGAACTTGTGAAAGGTGTGACATAAATACATGTCTTTCTTTCTGAATGTGCTCCCACTAGTTCTCATTTTACATCTCTTGAGCCAGGAGAACAGGATAGTATTAACACATTTGCAATTTGATGAGATTAGTACAGAGGTGCTGCTGCAGGATGTGAGAGGTGGTGGATGGTGTTGTACACCTCCACAAACTGAAAAATCTGAAAAATAGCTTGAAGCCACATGTGGCGGCAAATTGCTAAGGAATTAAAGGTGGCTGAACGTTCCAGTACACAGGGATATAGAGTCAAAAAAGAATTATTGGTATTAGGGTCCCAGACCCCAAACCCCAAGGTATGTTATGAAGCCAGAACAGACCCCAAAACTTTTTCCATTTTAGCATTAATGTGAGGACAGGATGTTTCATTCGGGAGTGATTCTACTGACAAACTAGGATCTTTTATGCAAAATAAGTTTTATTCTTAACACAGTTTAAGTATAACTCTCACAAAATGAAACAGTTCAACTCTTCAGATCTGAGCAATCTTTAAACATGAGAAAGAAACAACCCTAAGTTCTAAATTGCCACTAATTCAGTTCCAGTTAAGCAACATTCTTCCCATTGACACAAGCTCACTTTAAATCTGGTTAACAAACCTAGACATACTTGCTTTACGCTAGTGTAGAACGTCCTGAAGCTGCAGAGGGAATCTACAAAGACAGAGAGAGAGAGAGCAGATTTGTATTGCAACAGCTCCAGTCAGCAACTAAACAGCAAGCTGATATCTCTCTGCTACAAAACTAACTTCTCCTATCGACCATGATCATATGATCCTGTATTCCAAAATTCACTTTCCATTCCTTTGATCAAGAAACCTCAGGAGACCTTGCCACTTATCAACAAAAAATACTTAGCTCAAATTAAATAAACACTAAATGGCTAAAATGAGTAATTATTTTGTTTTCCAGCATCTGAGCTGTATGTTTCCAGATACCCTGACTCTCTGTAGAAAAAAACTGAACCTTAAAACATTCCACAGAAACATGAAATGCATCAATAGCACAGTACTATCACACTGGGAAGGAGCACTGACTAACAACGTTTCTCACCATAGAAAAGCTGATTGTCATCTGTACATCAATACATTTTATCCCTCAGAGTCTTTGTTCTGTTTGCGTCCTGAAATTCACCTTCCTTTACATTTCTACATTGGCTTTGATCAGCATTGATTAAGACAGAACAAGAACATATACAGCTTTGGGTTTGACAACATTCTCACCTGCTGGATACAATTCACTTTCTCATCAACATCTCCTTCCCTTATTCTGACAATGGATGTGGTAACCGTGACTTCTCAGTCACCCTCATCCCCATTAACTTCTTACAGGAGAGTGATGTCCTCAATTGAAAGCAGCATTGGTATTGAGAGAAGGGGAAACAGATGAAATGGATCTCACTCCCTCTAAAATTGGGTCATTGCTTTCCAAAGACACTGAATCGTGGACTTTTCCATGATTCAGCACATGGGGAAACAGGGAGGATAATTCTTTAAACGGGATTTAAATTCAGAACATTGTACATAACATTCTATCAGAAAGACTCTTACATGGGGTGGAATCTTCCCACCCTGCCCACCATGGGAATCATGGCGAGTGGGGATGGACCATGCAAAGGTCCTTTAACTTTGGGTGGGATTTTCCAATCTTGAGGCAGGCACAGCTGGAAATTCCTGCCCATACTATGCAGGAGCAATAAGTCCATGAGGAAAACTTGCCTGTGCCATGTTAGATTAAATACTTTGACTCATTTTGTGCCTCTGGAACAGGCTCCTTCCAGGACAAGTTTAAAAACAGTGCTAGTGGCAGAGAATTGAACACACCAACACTGCATTCACTCTACAGGTACTCCAAAACAACTACACCTAAAGAGGTAATTCATAGAATGCGAGTTAACAGGAAAAGCAGTTTCACTAGTTGAGCATATATGCCTGCAGTTGTGCCTGTATATCTGGTTCAGTTTTTTAACTCCCGTTTTAAGTTATCAACTGTGGAATTGTGGAATTGTGGGTCATTCTTTCCTCGTGGAAACTGTATCAGCTCTGAAATTTGTTTGTTCCGACCTTGCACAGCATAGTCCATTGAAGAATTCAATTTTGCGTGTTTTTCTTCGTAAGTACTCAGCTGGAATCTTGCTCTTCAAATCTCCACTTCAGCTCTGATATGAACATTTTCCTGTAAAATCGAATGATTTACCTTCAGTTCATATACTTCATGGCACTGATGTAGTCTGCAACCATCTTGTGGTTTCCTTGAAGAACATCTCCCTCTTTCTGGGGTCTTCTGTCTCCATGATTCTGGAGTCTTTGTTTCCCTCTCCCTGAGGTCTTTTGATGCCCTTTCTCTGTTGGCACATTCAGTGTTACAAACCCAAGCTTTATACTTGCTCCAGGTAATGGGGCCCTGATAACGTCCCGGCTTGTGCTCCAGAACTTGCTGCTCCCTAGCCAAGCTCTTCCATTGGAATACAATGTGGAAACGCGTGAGGTTATGCATTTTGGATGGAGAATGGAGGCAGAGAGTATTTTCTAAATGGAGAGATGCTTAGGAAATCAGAAACACAAAGGGACTTGGGACTGCTTGTTCAAGATTCTCTTTAGGTTAACGTGCAGGTTCAGTTGGCAGTTAGGAAAACAAATGCAATGTTAGAATTCATGCCGAAAGAGTGAGAAGACAGGAGCAGGGATGTACTTCTGAGGCTGTATAAGGCTCTGGTCAGACCCCATTTGGCGTATTGTGAACAGTTTTGGGCTCCGTATCTAAGGAAAGATGTGCTGGTCTTGGAAAGGATCCAGAGGAGGTTCGCAAGAATGATCCCTGAATGAAGGGCTTGTCATATGAGGAATGGCTGAGGACTTTGGGTCTGTATTCACTGGAGTTTGGAAGGATGAGGTGGGACCTTATTGAAACATATAGGATAAAATGGACATGGAGAGGTTGTGTCCATTAGTAGAAAAAACTAGAACCAGAAGGCACAACCTTAGGCTAAAGGGACGATTCTTTAAAACAGGAGGAATTCTTTCAGTCAGTGAGTGATGAATCTGTGGAACTCTTTGCCACAGAAGGCTGTGGAGGCCAAGTCATTGAGTGTCTTTAAGACAGAGATAGAGAGGTTGTTGATTAGTAAGGGGATCGGGGTTATGAGGAAAAGGCAGGAGAATGGGGATGAGAAAAGCATCAGCCATGATTGAATGGCAGAGCAGACTCAATGGGCCGAGTGGTCTAATTCTGCTCCTATGTCTAAAGGTCTTATGGTCTTTTAGTACAGTTATAACACAGGCATCTACACAACAATGTGGAAAATTTCTCAGGTATGTCCTGTACACAAAAAGCAGGACACATCCAATCTGGTCAATTACTGTCCAATCAATCTACTCTCGATCATCAGTAAATTGACGAAGGGATCATCAACACTGCTTATCAAGCAGCGCCTACTCAGCAATAACCTACTCAGTGATGCCCAGTTCCGGTTTCACCAGGGTCACTCAGCTCCTGACCTAATCACCCTTGGTTCAAACGTGGACGAAAGACCTGAATTCCAGAGGTGAGGTGAGAGTGATATCAAGGCTGCATTCGACTGAGTGTGGCATCAAGGAGCCCTAACCAAACTGAAATCAATGGGTATCGGGGGCAAACTCTCCATTGATTGGAGTCATACCTAGTACATAAGGAGATTGTTGTGGTTGTGTCAAGTCAGTCATCTCAGCTCCAGGACATCTCTGCACGAGTCCCTCAGACAGTATCCTAGGCCCAACAATCTTCAGCTGCTTCACCAATGACCTTTCCTCCATCATAAGGTCATAAATGGGGATGTTCGCTAATGATTGCACAATATTCAGCGCCATTTGCGACTCCTCAGATACTGAAGCAGTCTATGTTCAAATGCAACAAGATCTGGACAATATCCAGGCTTGGGCTGACAAGTGGCAAGTAACATTCGTGCCACACAAATGCCAAGCAATGACCATCACCAATAAGACACACTCTAACCATCACCCCTTGACATTCAGTGGTGTAACCATCACTGAATCCCCCACTGTCAACATCCTTGGTGTTACTATTGACCAGAAACTCAACTGGACTCACCACATAAACACAATAGCTACAAGAGTAGTCCAGAGGTGAGGATTGCTGTGGTGAGTAACTCACCTCCTGACTCCACAAAGCCTGCCCACCATCTACAGGGTACAAGTCAGGAGTGTGATGAAATACCCCCCACCTGAAGCTTGATACCGTCCAGGATAATGCAGCCCACTTGATTGGTACCACATCCACAAACATTCAATCCCTCCACACTCAGTGGCAGCAGTGTACACAATCTACAAGATGCACTGCAGCAATTCATCAAAGGTCCTTAGAAAGCATCTTCCAAACCCACGACCACTTACATCTAGAAGGACAAGGGCAGCAGATACCATCACATGCAAGTTCTCCTCCGACTCACTCACCATCCTGACTTGGAAACATATCGCCATTCCTTCACAGTTGCTGGGTCAAAATGCTGGAATTCTCTCCCTCACAGTATTGTCAACCCACAATACTGCAGTGATTCAAGAAGGCAGCTCACCACCACCTTCTCAATGGCAACTAGGGATAGACAATAAATGCCGGCCAGCCAGCGCCACCCATGTCCCACAAATGAATTAAAAAAAGGCTGAGATATGTGGCCATTGTGTCCCATGTACAATCTGGAACTCAAGATCTCCTTGCTATTGCATTGTGCTGTCAGACTAATTCAGCCTCTCAGTATCATATCACCTCAAACGTGCTTTTGAGGTCTTCACCTTTGGATCGCCTTGTTATGCCACTTCACACAGATCTGTGAAGGTCATGATACACTAGTGCCTATCTTACACTTCTTGTTTGCTTGATACTCTCCCTTTGCAGTCACCATTGTCACAGTCACAAACCATTTATCTCCAATAGATTTCTCTGAACTAACCTGTTGTATAATGTATACTTCTTCATCAGATTGCCTGCTGATATCTCTTCCGTGGCCATCTGTAGAGGCTTCTTTTGCTTCTTTCCAGCCAAACGTGTTTGTGCAAAAAGATTCTGCTTCTTACAGTTAAAACATTGTTTTCCCCGTGCTGGTCAATCCTCCTTTTCCTGTGCATGTGGTCCTTCACAGTATTTGCATCTGATCCTTTGTCTGCCATTACTCTACCCTTTTGTCTTGGACTGTACCTCAGTATAATGTATCTCTTGGACTGCTCGGCCATACTTATGCTCCAGCTGACATTACGCAATCCTCTGTACTTCAACATGAGCCTTTTGCAGCACAGTGACAAGAGCGCCACAGTGGCACACTGCTGCGTCACCGCACCAGGGACATGAGTTGCATTCTGGCCTTGGGTGATTGTCTGTGTGGAATGTGCACATTCTTCCCATGTCTACTTGGGTTTCCTCCAAGTCCTCCAGTTTTCTCCCACAGTCCAAACGTGCGCAGATTAGCTGGATTGACCATGCTAAATTGACCCTCAGTGTCCAAAGATGTGCAGGTTATTGGATTGGCAATGGTGAATGCACTGGGCTATGGGGATAGGCAGGGAGGGGGTTAACTGTAAGAAGCAGAATAATTTTATACAAATGTGTCTGGCTGGCTGGAAAGAAGTAGAACAATTTGATTGGATATAGAATTGGAAAACTTATCTTTTCCTCATTTTTTGCAGACGTGTTCTTTTCCATGTGTCTAACTGAGCTGTGTCTCAAGTGCAGTCCTTTTTCTGATTTCCTTTATCTTTCTGGCGGCTTTTTTTTGTGGGTTTTGAACCAGTGTTCCTGGCATCATAGTGTCTTCTCAGCTCCTTTCCAGGAGTCAAAAATCTATGTTTATCCATTTCTGTACAGCATGTTTCATGGACAAGGACTAGAGTCTTTTCAGTGTATATTCAGTGAGAGCCTTTATTGAATTGGTCTTAAGATGTCTGCTTCTAGAGGTAGCCTCATAGCGTGGCCACATGACAGTGGAAAACTAGATGCATCAAACTGGTTACCTTTCAAAACTCAAACACGAAAGAAGCCCCTTACCAACAGGTAAGGTCAATGCCTTCTCCAACTTCTGAGGCAAACAAAATCTCCACAATCCAGACTTCTGAGCATTTGTGGTTGAGGGCCAGTGATGGATCCATCCTAAAATTCCCACCAAATGACAGCAAGCAGGAAACAATCTGGCAGCAATCCCAGGGCAATCTGCAGCGCAGTTTCACACAGCACAGATTGCAGTAACAACTCAAACAGTTTTGTACTGCACCATCATCACATCACTGGGATAAATGCACAGATACTAAAAGAAATGGAATGAACTGTTGAATGTTGAAGTCAAAACGGGATTGGCTTCATGGCAGCAGTAATTTGTGAATCTGTAAATATGGAAGACAAGTCCCTTTCCTCCTCCACAGCTCCTCATCTCTCACCATTAAGAAAATGTTCCGGTTTATATTTATCACAATACCATGGATTACCTCACACTGGCCCACATTGAACTTCAATTGCCAATTCACTTAGTCTGCCTATATCCTATTGTGACAGGGATAATTCCACACCTGATCCTTCTGACTGTTATTACATCATTATCTTCACTCCAGCTGTCTTCACTCCAACGGCCTTGCACAATCTCTGTGCTTATTCTGCAACATCTGGTTCTGTGTATCGCTTCCATTTCTGCTATTTATTTTCCCTCATATTCAAATCTGCTCAGTTTGCCCCTTCCTCTCACTGGCCGCGATTCTCCCAAAAGCGCTGAATTGGCAGGAAAACTGTTCTACATCCCGATTGCTTTGTCAGTTCAGCTTCTCACCTGAATCTCTGCACTCTGTGTACTGCAGAGGTCCCAGTCGTGAATATCATTAAAAACCCAGGGGAACGGGTCTATTTGCACCAGAGTTTGACAGTTCTGGAACTCTGGTCATGCACAGTGGCCCCGATCTGTCAGACTCCCCATTTGCCGGCCAGCTCAATCACTGGCCAAGACTGGGTCCCAGCAGGGCTGCTACTCCTGCTGCTCCACAGCCTGCTTCCAGCTCCCACAACAATTTCTGGACCAGCCCAGACTGACCCCCACCATGGAGGTCTCCGATGTACAGCGTAACCCCCCTAAAAGTGGCAATCCCCCCATTTCCCTCAAACCAGCAAACCCCCCACACCCCTCCCCGCTGACATCCACCCCCTCCCCCCAACCAGGATCAGACCCTAATCTAGGAGGCATGCACCTCCTCTACACCCTGGCAGACGATCTCTCCCAGCCCACCCCAATTGCTGCCCTCCCTCTATCGCAGACCAGTCCTGGTGCAGAATAACAGTGGGACCCTCCCTCCCATCGATTGCCCCAGACACTGCCCACAATAGGCCCCACCTCCTTGGCACTGCCATCTGATGGCCAGTGCCAAGGTGACCCCTGGGCATGGGCACTTTGCCCCTGAACAGTGCCAGGGGACACAGGCTGGCACTGCCAGGGTGCCCATGCCCAGGGGGCACAACCCCCACACCACCCGACCCCCTGGGGTGGCCCTATTGCCCCCCCCTTTCATTCTGGCAGGGTCTCGTGCTAGTTCTCTGAACACGGGGAGCTTGTCTGAACCCTGTCAGAGTAAAGTATCCTGGCGGGGTGGGAGATTCAATCGGAACCAGTAAGTTCCCAATAAAGACATTCAAACTACATTTAAAACATATGAAAAACAGTCAAACTACATTTAAAACATATTAATAACAGATTCCAGCGTGATCTGACCAGCGACTGTTCGCCGGCTCTGGAAGACGCACATGCGTTCCTGGGCCATGTGCAAATCCCCGAACAAGACCAGCGATGCGCATCTCACATCCCAACCCACCAGAAAAGTTGCAGGTCCCGACGGGAGAACCACGGCCGCTATTTCTAATCATCTCTCACTTGCTCTGTAAGAACATTTGTGTGCCGAACTCAGATGATGATGATTCTGTCTAAACAACTTGCTTTGTTTCAGCCACAAAAGGATATTGTTCTCAGAAATCTAAGTATCACTGGAATAGGAATCAGACCAGATAACAAATTGGGGAAATTGACCATTTAGGATGAACTTGGCTTCACTAGAAACCAACAGATCACCTGGTTTTTCAGTTCCAAGAGTATGAGCAGGGGTCAGAAGAGAATGGAAAGGGAAATCCTCTTGGTTATCAGCAGAATGGAACAGGAAACCTCCAACTGAATTCTAGATGTTCAACAAGTCAGAATGGATATAATTTCCTGAGCCGGAATAGGAAATTAGAAAATCAATTGTAAAGAAACTGAGGAAATGCAAACATTCGAATATAAAGTTGATTTCTTCAAAAATATTTTTTAATCTGATGAGTGTAATGTGGAAATTAAAAAGTTCAGATTGAAGTTTCATAGTTTGGAAGTTAAATTGTGTGAAAGTTAAAATGTTCAAATTTAAAAAATCATGCTTTCTCTGTCCAGTAGTGGAAAATGTTTATCAGCTGACTGACCTTCTAAAGGAGTCAGTCTCTGCAATTTCTTCACAAGCTCCCATAACATTTTCCCTTTTCAGCCTTCACCACAGGGTGAACAAGCCCAAATTTTTTCCATAACAAATACGAAAGGTAAAATATGAGAATATGCTATGCCAATGAAGGATTAGCAGAAGACAATCTTTTATCGAATGAGAAAGAGCAAAAGGACTGCGCCGTGATTAGTGGATATGTCAATAAAAGATGTGAAAAATCTCTTGTTTCTGATTTGCTGTAATGGACTATAAATGCTGAACTGTTTCTCTGTAACCTCAGGACCACTCCGGTCATTCAGTGTTGACCATTTGTAGGTTCTCTTTGTGCATAAGTAATTAAAGACCTTGCATTGGATGCATGGTGTCCAGCGCTGTTTGTGTTAAGGGTCGACTGAGTGTCTTTGGATTGCTGATACCCAAAAGAACGCTAACACTAACTTAAACAATTTTAATGAAACAACACAGGAAAACACTACACCATTAAAAACATTAAAACATTTAATGAAACAACACAGGAAAATATTAAACACCATAAAACTTCAGAGCAATTATTCAAATGCATCCTAGTGTAACCCTAGGCTTGCTTCTTCCAGACAGCAAATTTATAACAAAATTGTTGCTTTTGTTTCTAAATATTTGGAGACATGACCAATAGGAAAAGACCAGCTAACACATTAAGCCTGTCACATGCAGTCATATTGCAATTAACCATCATGATCGTCCAGATTTCCCATCTAATAGCGTATGTATCATAGAAAAAATTCTATTCAAACAACAAGCTCAGAAATCTTTCACAACTGGGGCTGGTTCCTCTCTCTGTCTGCTCACGGCATGTACTTCCAGTCACCCCCAGTTTTCTGTTTCTCCAGCCATGTTAATACAAAATAAGATGGGAATTCGCTGATTGATTATTTTTCCTTCTGAGGATTGGAAGCTGGTGTTGTGTGGGAGTAGAGCCTATTTTGTCAGTACCAATCACAATCCATCAGTTCAAAACAAGCTAATATTTATGAATTGTTATCTCCTGGCCATTAATTGCCAATTGTCCAGGTCAGGAAAAATCCCAGCCGAGTGTCAGCCGCCCACAAAGTGGGTTTCTTAACTCTCAGTTAATCCTGCTGGCAGGGTCACAAAGCTCACAGGGAAATGCTTATATCAGAAATTTCTAAAATGTGTTCTTTCTGAACCACTGTGGGTGATTCTCCCAGCTCACTGTGCTGCTCCAGCAGTGCACAGGCCAGGAGACATAAGCTGAGGTCATGTAGCGGGCTTCCTGCTGGGCGGCACCGCCTCCTCGTGTCTCCAGCCGCTGGATTTCCAGTATCTAAGTTATTGAAATCAGCATTTTAATATCATTAGTGGGCCCAGGACTGAAGTCTCTGCACCCCCACCAGAAGTGTTTCACTCCAGGGGGGTTTACAACAGCTCCTCACTAACAGGTAACTGGTGGTCCAAACCCACTGGAGTGAAGAGGGGCCATGGGGGCCCCGAGGAAGTCGAGCGTAAAGGGGGGGTGCCCCTTCCAGTCTGGCATTGCCAGCCTAGTCACCTGGCACTGCCCAAGTTCCAATGAGGCAATGCTCAAAGATGGCCTTTGCACTGCCCACTGAGCATCAGGCAGTGCCAAAGCGGCGGGACCAGAGGGGGCAGGGCCTCTAGCGAGGGAGGTCGGTGGGGAGCCCCCCTGCTTCTCTGCATTGGGATTAGTGACAGAAAGAGGGAGGCTTGCAATTGGGGTGGGTGGAGGGGGTGGACAGGACTGCGGGGAAGGGAGGGAGGCGTAGTGTCGATCGAGGTGGGCTGGGGATGGGTCGGGGCTGGCCCAGACATGACGAGGAGGCCAGCGATCAGTGGGTAGGGGTGGGCAGTAATGGGGGGAGGGGGAGGGTGCACATTGGCCTGCTCAGCACTATGCTACCAAGCCCTCCACCCACCCAAGAAAAAGTTCCTGAACACATATTTTTAACATGATTCACAGTAGGGCTCTCTATGATGCACAAAGTGTGGGAGATTCATTTTGAAAGTCCCACTGAAAAGAGCAGTGGGATTTACTCCAGTTTTTACGCGAATTCAGCACTTGGAATTTTTTTCAGAGAATTCCACCCTTCATCTTTTAAACATTTTTCTCCACTTTAAGCTGTTAACACTTACCCATCTGAAATGCTCTGATTACAATCCTCCAGGATACTGTTAATAAGTAGCATTGCATAGCGAACATCATTTCGTTTAAAACCCACTCTTGCTGCGAGTTGAGTCAGTTTATTTTTCTGCTTTATACAATCAGATGATGATGATTCTAAATGAAAAGAATTGAAAAGATTTTCAGCAATTAACAATGTTTTGAAGATTAGTATCAATATTTTAAATGGAATTGGTGGAGTTATTTAAA
The DNA here is from genome assembly GCF_965287045.1 of Carcharhinus amblyrhynchos. Taxonomy (NCBI): domain Eukaryota; kingdom Metazoa; phylum Chordata; class Chondrichthyes; order Carcharhiniformes; family Carcharhinidae; genus Carcharhinus; species Carcharhinus amblyrhynchos. The sequence goes on from NC_137327.1 coordinate 50,881,187, forward strand.
GGACAATAGCTGCACGAACAAAATGTTAGCTATGAGGATGTGTCTAGGGCGGTGGATAGAGGAGAGCCGGTGGATGTGGTCTTTCTAGATTTTCAGAAAGCGTTTGACAAAGTGCCTCACAAGAGGTTATTGCAGAAGGTCGAGGGACATGGAGTTGGGGGTAGGGTGTTAGCGTGGATAGAGGATTGGTTGTCAAATAGGAGGCAGAGAGTGGGGGTCAACGGGTGCTATTCGGATTGGCGGATGGTGACTAGTGGAGTGCCCCAGGGGTCGGTGCTGGGGCCTCAGCTTTTTACCATTTATATAGATGATCTGGAGGAGGGAACCGAGTGTAGAGTGTCGAAATTTGCTGATGACACCAAGATTGGGGGAACGGCAAATTGTGCGGAGGGTGTGGAGAGTCTGCAGAAGGATCTAGATAGGCTGGGCGAATGGGCCAGGAAATGGCAAATGGAATTTAATGTTGGCAAGTGTGAGGTGGTCCACTTTGGTAGGAAAAATGGTAGGAAGGACTATTACTTACGAGGCGAAAAACTGCAGCAGGCGACGGTGCAGAGGGACCTCGGGGTCCTTGTGCATGAGTCGCAAAAACCCAGCTTGCAGGTGCAGCAGGTGGTCAGGAAGGCGAATGGGATGCTGGCCTTCATAGCGAAAGGGATTGAATATAAAAGTAGGGAGGTCTTGCTGCAGCTGTATAGGGCATTGGTGAGGCCGCAACTGGAGTACTGTGTGCATTTTTGGGCGCCGCACCTGCGCAAAGATATTTTGGCCTTGGAGGGAGTGCAGAAGAGGTTTACTAGGCTGATACTGGAGTTGAGGGGGTTGAGCTATGAGGAGAGGCTGAATAAACTGGGCTTGTACTCGTTAGAGTTTAGAAGAATGAGAGGAGATCTCATTGAGACGTATAAGTTGATGAATGGGATGGATAGGATAGAGGTGGAAAGACTCTTCCCGCTCAAAAAAGACAATAGGACTAGGGGGCACAGCCTCAAGATAAAAGGGGGGCGGTTTAGAACGGAGTTGAGGAGGAACTTCGTCACTCAAAGGGTGGTGAATCTCTGGAATTCTCTGCCCGTTGAAGTGGTGGAGGCTGCCTCGCTAAATATTTTTAAGACGCGGGTTGATGGGTTTTTGATAGGAGAGGGGATTAAGGGTTATGGGGAGAGGGCGGGAAAGTGGAACTGAGCAGCGACAGATCAGCCATGATCTTATTGAATGGCGGGGCAGGCTCGAAGGGCTGGATGGCCTACTCCTGCTACTATTTCTTATGAATCCAGTGTGGTGTCCAATCAGGTTTACAAAGTGCTCCTTGAACAATATTCCCTGATTTGATTGAAATAATTAGACTGGGACACTCTACATCTCTAAACATTTCATCTTATAGGCTTTGGGATACAATTTGCATTCTGCTGGCTCCAGGTTTGTGCAGAACTCTCCTCAGCCACGCTGAGCAAAAACAGAAAATGCTGAAAATATTTAGTATGATAGGCAGCACCGATAGAAAGGAAAGCTTTTGAGATTGATGACTTGAATCAGAAATTTCTACCTCTTAAAAAGGCACAGTGGGTGAAACTGTTACAATACAAATAAAGGAGAATGTGAACTTCAAGTTCGAAAAGTAAATCACTGGTGATCCTGACAGAAGATTAGAAATGTTAAATTCTGAGCACTCATCCTGATATTTGGTGAAAGCCATGACAAAGATTTATTTTGTTGCCGTTAGAATGAATTCTTTGATTAATTTGATTTGCAATAAAATTAATTCCAAGTTTAGAAAGATTGAAGTCTGATTTGAAAGCCATGTTCAATTCTCCTGTCTTTCAACTTACCACAAACTTTCCATTTTGTGTTTTTCCTTTCCTCCCCACCCACTTTCCCAGCCTTTGAATTATTTGGTAGCTCAAGCTTTTGGAGCGCTGCTCCTTCATCAGGTGAGTGAAGAATTGGCTTCATAAACAGGTTATATATAGGCACAGACTCAATTACAAGATAATGCTTGGAACGTGAATCTTAACAGGTAATCAGGTCTTTACAGGTACAGACAATGCGAGTGGAGATAGGGTTAAGCACAGGTTAAAGGTGTGTAAATTATCTCAAGTCAGGACAATTAGTGAGATTTTGCAAACCCAGGCAAGTCATGGCGGTTACCGATAGTGTGACATGAACCCAAGATCCCAGTTGAGGCCATCCTCATGTGCGCAGAACTTGGTTATCAGTCTCTGTTCAGTGATTCTGCATTGTCATATGTCGTGCAGGCTGCCTTGGAGAACACTTACCTGAAGATTGGAGGCTAAGTGCTCTTTACTACTGAAGTGTTCCCCAAAGGAAGGGAACACTCCTGATGATTGTCGAGTCGTGCCTACTCATCTGTTGCCATTGTGTCTGCATGGTCTCACCAATGTACCATGCCTTGGGACATCTTTCCTGCAGCATATCAGGTAGATAACGTTGGCCAAGTTGCGAGAGTATGTACCATGTACCTGGTAGATGGTGTTCTCACATGAGATGATGGCATCCATGTCAATGATCCAGCACGTCTTGCAGAGGTTGTTGCGGCAGTGTTGTGTGATGTCGTGGTCACTCCTGAAGGTTGGATAGTTTCTGTGGACAATGGTCTGCTTGAGGTCGTGCAGTTGTTTGAAGGCAAGTAGAGGGGGTGTGGGGATGGCCTTGGCGAGATATTTGTCTTCATCAATGACATGTTGAAGGTTCTGGAGAAGATGTCATAGCTTTTACACCCTGGGGAACTACTGGATGACAAAGGATACTCTGTTCACCGTATCCCGTGTTTGTCTTCTGAGGAGGTCAGTGTGGTTTTGCACTGTGGCGCATTGGAACTGCAGATCGATGAGTCGAGCACCATATCCTGTTCTTATGAGGGCGGCTTTCCCTTCCTTTGGGGAGCACTTCAGCAGTCAATGGCATTCAGCTTCTGATCTTCAGGTAAGCGTTCTCTAAGGCAGTCTTTACGATTCACGCCAACGCAGAATTGCTGAGCAAAACTGATAGCCAAGTTCTACTCACATGAAGACAGCCTCAACCAGGGTCTTGGGTTCATGTCACACTATCTGTAACCCACAAGGCTTGCCTGGGCTTGCAAAATCTCACTAACTGTTCTGACTTGAGACAATTTTCACATCTTTAACCTATGTGTAATGCTGTCTCCACTCATATTTTCTATACCTGTAAAGACCTGATTACCTGCTAAGATTCACATTCCAACCATTATCTTGTAAATTGAGTTTGTGCTTATAAATGTCCTGTTTGTGAAGCCAACTCTTCACTCGCCTAATGAAGGAGCAGTGCTCCAAATAAACCTGCTGGACTTTAACCTGGTGTTGTGAGATTGCTTACTGTGCCCACTCCAGTCCAATGCCAGCATCTCCACATCATCTTTAAACAGCAGCCAGCATTGCCTCCAGAATTCCATGTTCCTTCAATGTTTGTCTGAAATTAGGAGAGTTAAGGAATGGAGCTGGTCACAACAGCAGTCTTCAGCTTCAAACTGGGTTCTGAGTGAGGAATTGGACACGCCAGAGCTCACACATCCATCCTGCACCCAGAGGAAGAGAGGTACGCTGTGGGCAGAAGCTTCAGAGCCCAAAAGTGAAAGGATGACATAGAACACAAAGAGAAAATGCCCACAGATCAGTGTTAGCTCCCAGAATGACCTCTTCCAGCTGGATTGGGAGCAGCCGGATGAATTGTGTTCACATGATGAAAGGAGAAGACCCTCCTGCTTAACCGAGGAGGCCTGGGCAGAGGTGGCAGTGGAAGTGAACAGCCATGGGTTCCAGCAATGTGATTGGGTCAGGCTCAGGATGAGAGTGGTTGATCTACTCCCTATCACATGGGTAAGTCAGAGTGATTGATGTGTGAACTGTGGATAAAAGCTGGGTGGGAACAGGGAGGTCACACATTTTGAAGGATTTGGACAGCCAATTATATTTGCACTATGGCCCCCTCACCTTAGGATTAGTGGCTGCATGTGGATCACTGCATCTCACTCTTCAGATCATTCATCTCCTGTAAGAGCGTGAACTTGGGTTACGCTTTATTCCACAAATTGGCCAGTTCTCGTGTGTTCAGGACTGGATAGGTGATTCCAGTTCTTCCAAAGGTCACAGTGTAAACAGCACAGCTCCTGAGTTTCTGTGCTGCCTCTCTTAGGTGTTCACCCCTCAGCTCCACACATCCTTGTACAGTGGGAGGAAACAGGAGCATCCAAAAGAAACCCATGCAGACACTGGGAGAACATGCAAACTCCACACAGACAGTCACCCAAGGCCAGAATTAAACCCAGGTCCCTGTGAGGCAGCAGTGCTAACTGTGCCAATATGCCACCCGTTAATATCACTGAAGAGTCCTGGACGCTGTTGTCTGGGCTCACTTTCCTTTACCACCTCACTGGCTCACTGGCCAAGGTTCTATGCAGCAGCAGTTATCACTATGAACCAGATATAATACACACGGCAGGGGTGGGGAGGAGGGAGCGGGTTGTAGGCCATTGAAGTCCCTGGGTGCTTAGTTAATATTTCTAGAAAACTGAGAGTAGATTTTCTGAGGAATCCACGATGTTGACAGTGTTTGCATGGCTCACCCGTCCTACCACCGGGGAACCTGCTGTTGTGGATCGACTTTGGCAGGACCAGAAGATCTCACTAGTGGTCTCTGTTTTCATCTTTATCTATTATAGATCTTTGAGCTTTTTAAAATGTAAAATATTTATTATTCTACTTACCACACGCTGCTTCAGATCCAGTAAATTCTGAATAAGAAGCGTTTTCTATGTGAACGGGACTGAAGTCTGTTCCATTTATGTAAATAATATCGCTCAGCAATGGTGAATCATTACTTGAAGTGTTGTTAGTAAGAGTGAAATTTTGACAACATTTGCTTTCACTGTCCACAGCAGTTGAATATGACTTAACAACATCGCCATGGGTTAGGAACAGTTGGCCAAAACGTTCTTTCCAAGTGATACAGAATTCAGACGAAGCATTGGGTGTAGTTGCTACAATATGTTCCATACACATTGATGGACCATTCTCAATGAGATTGCCTTTAATTTCTAGGCCTCTTGGGTTTACGGACACTTCCAATGAACAGCGACCAGAGCCAATATAGTGACGAGATTTATTAATGCTGCCGTGTAGGTATCCACAAAGTGTAAATTCAGCTCCAACTATCACTGCAAATATAAACACAGGATAACCATTAATCAACTTTCTACAAACACAGTGAGAACTTGCTCTATCACCTTCCTGACCAAACACTTTGATGAATGATTGACTGAAATCCAGGGTAATCTGAGTAAATTAAATGTTTGCTGGAGTTACAGCAATCAGGATGTGCTGGGAATAGTAAATATTATTAATTTTCCAGCTCTTTATGGGCAGCACGGTAGCACAGTGGGTGGCACTGCTGCTTCACAGCTCCAGGAACCTGTGTTCAATTCCTGGCTTGGGTCACTGTCTGTGTGGAGTCTGCACATTCTCCTCGTATCTGCATGGGTTTCCTCCAGGTGCTCCGGTTTCCTCCCACAGTCCAATGATGTGCAGGTTAGGTTGATTGGCTATGCTATAATTGTTTCTTAGTGTCCTGAGATGTGTAGGTTAGAGGGATTAGTGGGGAAAATATGTAGGGATATGGGAGTAGGGCGTGGGTGGGATTATGGTCGGTGCAGACTCGATGGGCTGAATGGCCTCTTTCTGCACTGTAGGGTTTCTATGATTCTTTATGATATTTCCGTTACAGATAGAATCAAAAGTCATTAACTTAACCTGAAAATGACACTATGAATTTCACATTAAGATTAGAAGATTTTTTAACATGATTTTTATTATGAAGCAAATTGTTGAATGAACAATGCTAAAAAAAAGTATAGCATATAAAAGACAATTAAGAGGATTAAAAGTCATGTTAAAATCCCTGAACTTATCTGACTATTTTCATTCAACTTACATTCAACAAGGTGTCACCCTTAGGTCAGTGATTACACCCTCCTTTCTAACTCACAATGTTATTGATTCCATTGCGGAGAATTGACCACAACATCCAAGCTGACACTTCAATGCAACACTGAAGGAGTGCAGCGTTATTTGAAGAACAGAAGGGGACTACTATCCTCGCTAATATTTATCCCTAACCAACATCACAAAATACAAATTATCCAGTATTTTTTCTCAGTAATAAAGTGCTTTGGGACATACTGCGGATATGAAAGACTGTGGAACTGTCAAGCTGTCAAGTTATTGAAATCCTCTGTCCTTTTTACTTAAAAAAAACAGTCTGCTGTGACTCTCAGTTGAAAATAATTTAGTGCTTGCAAGTTCAATAAATGTTTGTTGTCATAAGCCTGAGTGTTATTATGATAATATTAGTACTGATTGACAGCTTCTACATCCCACATCATTTTCATGGTGGGGGAGGGGTTATAAAATCAGCTTGACTGACAGCTCCAAGTTGTTTGATGTGGGGCTATGAATACAAATGTTTGGTTGATAAGTGCTTACATTTTTGAAGGGATTTAAATGTATTGAATAGGTTTTATGAATGACTTGTGTTTTTTATATAATGGCATTTATAATAAATATGCAACAATATTTCATTTCATCTTAGCATGGCTCCAGAGCTTTGCCCATGATGGATTCCGGCTGAGCTGGAATGGAGGATGCAAATGTAAAGAGTGGAGGCTTAGCATGAGTTGGCACTCAGTTGGCATAAGACTATACAGGGCTATGGGGATGAATGGGCAGTCAATGATTCACATGAGGTAACACAAAGGCAATGAGGGGCCCTAGGAGTGGCATCAGAGTCAATATGTTGTCAATAATCTTTGCAACTTACAAATGCCTGGCTGTCATTACCACATTCTTTTGAAGACAGCTTCATGAATATCTTTAGATTATTTCTGATCACCTGTTAACTCCCTTCATGGGTGGCACACTGGTTAGTACTGCTGCCTTACAGCTCCAGGGACCCGCATTCGATTTCAGCCTTGGGTGACTGTCCATGTGATGAGATGAGCCTGGGAAAGATGATCTTTCGGATAGTTGGTGTAGACCTGATGTGCCAAATGGCCTCCTTCTGCACTGCAGTGATTCTATGGACTCTATGGTCTTAGGCTTCCTCTCTCTCTGTTAGCTCCTTCAACCCTAAAACTATCACCCTTCATTTATCTCACTCTGGCTTCTGCTGTACCTTCCTCCTGCCCCCAGACCCTGTGGCAAGCATGACTACAGCAATTCAAATATATTCCCTGTGAAGTTTGGATTGTGGCTGTGAAGGAACTGATTGAAGGTCGACTTTCGACATTCTTCACAGTTTTTCACAATATCACTTCTCAACATCAATTTACGGAGATTGTGCCTTTAAAGCAAATCTCGATGATGAGCATCCAAGTTTAAATCTTGATTTGAGATCAGTGATGTCAATATCTGATTTCATTTCATTTTCTGACATCCCTTGTTTCTCCAAATAACAACTATGGGAGGATACCCATTGAGAAACCCACATTAGCAGGTTCACTGGTGTGGTAACATAGACCTTTTTGAAGAGACCACCCTTTGAGGGCCACATGGTCAGCTGGACCATACGGAGAGGCTGCGTTGGCAGCCAAGCCAACCAGGAGCAAGGGCACATGTCTTGGAACGGAAAAGAAGCTGTGTTGGACCAGACTAGGAGAAGTGAGATAGACTTGTGTATTAGGTCTGTCTGATCCTTGTATATATATTATATTAACAACAAACCATTCTTTATTAAAGCCACAACGTGTCACTTTAGAATCTACAACACCGACGTCAATCTTTGGGAGATCACATCGCGCAGTGAGAGGGGGAGCAGTGTGATTGTCAAAGCGAGAGACAGTTACAAACAGCCTAAAAATGCCTTTAACCAGAAAGATTGACCCAGAAGTTGAGAGCTGGGAGGGTCTGTGCATATGGCTGGGTTGGCAGGTGATTTCCTGGGAAATTGAGGCATCTATGCCCCTCAAGCTCAGCAGGCAGCAAAATTTGATTCCACCCCTGACCACCCCCCCCACCCCCCACCACTGGTGGGAATCATTCCGGGCTTTCTTTTTAACTAGGTGATGTATGATTGCGACTAGGAGTTCGCCCAAAAAATCAGCCTGACCTTCTAATTTGGCACTCAGAATTTTACTCGTAAAATTCTGCCCGTGTCTTCAGCTGGAAGTGGGATGTTTTTTTGGGTGGACAGGGTGAATAAAGAAATAGCTCCAGTTTATACCGAGTCTTCCAGCACTGCCTCCCACTGGTTGGAACTCTTCTCATTGGAATTTAGGAGAATGAGAGGTGATCTCATTGAGACATATGGGATTCTTAAGGGGCTTGGCAGGATGAATGCTGAGAGGATGTTTCCGGCGTGGGAGAGACTAGGACAAGAGGGCACCATCTCAGAATAAAGGGGTGCTAACTTCATACTAAGGTGAGGGGGAATTTCATCTCTCAGAGAGTTGTGAGTCTCAGAACTCCTTACCACAGAGAGTTGTGGGGGTAGAGTTCTTGTGAATATTTAAAGCTGAGGTAGATAGATTTTTGATCAGTAAGGGAATCAAGGATTACAGGGAAAGGGCAGGAAAGTGCATGTGAGGAATGTCATTGTATCAACCATGATCCTATTGAATGGTGGAGCAGCTCGAGGGGCCGAATGGTCTCCTCCTGTTCCTTTTCTTATGGTCTTAAACCAAACAATACAATTATCTGTTCCAATGATTGAGGGTCACAAACCTTGTCTTTTGGGTGAAGACTGGTTGAAAGAGATGGAGTTAGACTGGCTGGAAATGCTGGGCAGGATTCTTTTCCCATTCTGCAGCATGGTGTGTGGTGGTGGGAGGCAATGTACTAGCTGGCAGGAGCATCTTATAGTCCCACCATTGTCAACGGGGTTCAGAGTCGAACGCAGCCCTCGCTGTTGGGAAACTCACAGCAGGGATGCACCATTGCTGTGAAGTCCATTTAAACATTAATAATATGATTTGTATGTCGTTAGTGAGTCGTGGATGGCATCTTCTGAGCTGATTTGTACTTATCTCCTCTGTTGGACTTCGCACCGGTGGGAATCACAGTTGTTCTCTACGAGTGGAGATCAAACGTGATGGCCTCGCCGGGGGATTCAGAGGCCACTGAAGCCCCCATGTGGTCGGGGGTGTGGCTGGAACCGATCGTGTCCACTGGGCATTCTGGCACTGCCTGCTGGGCACCCTGGCACTGCCCATCAGGTACCTTGGTACTGCCCACTGAGCACCAAAACTGCCAGGACAGGGCCAATGATGTGGGGCCTGAATGAGAGTGGAGCCTGAGTTGTGAGTGAGACTATGACAAAGGTAAGCCAATGGGGAGGGGTTCCACACAAGAGGTGGGGGAGCTCTGCAGGAGGGATGGGAGCTCTGCAACAGGGAGCACAGGGGGGTGATAGGTGGGGGGGCAGCGGGAGACCAGCACTCGAGGGGCATGCATGTTGGGTTGTGGAGGGGGTTGTGACAGGGAAATTGTCGGGAGGGGCCTGGTGCTGGCAACCTGGGAGGGGCATACATTTCCGTTGATGATAGGTGGGGGCGATGCCTGTGCAGGTGATGGATGTCCCAGTTCACTTGCAAATGTGATACCTGCGCAATGGCGCACCAGGCAGTTTGCAGCTGGCTTTACCAGTGAACTTAGGCTCAGCCCCCTTCAAACTGCTGAGAATCACATTTCTGTCAAAAAAAGTGACAAGAGTGTCATAAAATAGCATTTTCAAACTCATCCAAAAAACAGGTCTGAAACTCTCTTGTTTTCCCATTCATTCGGCACTTTAGGGGTGATCTTACCAGCTCGTCACACTGATTGATTGAGTGGCAGGCTGGGAAGATTGGATGAGAGGCTTTCTCACGTCTTGTGGTGTTACTGGCCCTGTTCTGCTGATGAACTCTGTCTCACGGCTGGGAAGGGCACAAGGCTGTTTTAAATATTCATAAGGTAATTTCATGTTGATTAGTGAGTCCCTGACACCAATGTCTGGGATTACCTGTCCTTACCTACTCACCTGTGGAGGCCCTCACTGACATCGATCAGGTATGATCCCCACCAACGTGGACCTGATGTGATAGCCTTGCTGGGGGGACTTGAGGCCATTGAAGCTCCTGGGTGGTAGGGGGCAGGGCCATGCAGTGTTCTTGGGCAGTTCCAGCCTGGCACCTTGGCAGTATAGCCTGCACCCTGGTACTGCCCACTGGTCACCTTGGCAGTGCCAGGAGGGCAGGACCTGAAGGGATGGGCCCATGACAGGTAGCAGGGCCCTGATTAAAGTTGTGTGAGTAAAAATTGTGTGAGTGTTGAGAAATCAAGTTCGCGCCCAATTTCTCAGTTCTCATGATCTTATTCAGCAACGGACTTCCAGCGTGCTCAAACTCATGTGCATTTCAGCCGAGAGGCTAAATATATTATGTAAATTTATTGAAATATTGATTAACATAGTTTTAGTGAGCCTGGCGCTCCACTGTCAGGGCTCACTTGCATTTGCAAGCTCGTCGGGAGAGTTTCTCTCCATGGAGGAAAACACCTACTTGTGTTGCCCTCGCCAGTAGAACCAGACGCTATTGTGGTGGCCTGAGGAGGCTGAGGGCAAGGGGGTGCCCCTTTGGCAGTGCCAACCTGGCAGTACCAGTCTGGCGCCTTGGCAATGGCCATTGGGCATCACTGCACTGTCCACCAGGCAGTGCTGAGGCAGGTCTGAAGGGGTCAAAGCCTATGGAAGGGCTGAAGGGATCGGGGTCTATGGGGGTGGGACCTGAAGGGTGCAGAGCCTTTGGGGGAGGTGGGCCTGAAGGGGGTGGGTCCTGGAGAGAGGTGGGGAGGCCAGGTCAGGGTAGCCTGACTAGGAGGGTGGTTGGGCTGGGTGCCGCTCTGCAGTTGTGATCGGTAGAGGGAGAGCGGGAGAGGCCCATTCCAATTGTACCTGCCATCTGGGTAGCGTGGACAGCAGCAAGGGCTACATTTTTGAATGCTATGGGTCTCTCAATTGACCGTAGACCCTGCGATTGTAGGGAGGGGAGAGGGCAGGCTGAGTTGAGACCATCTGCAGCAGCAGAGGCCTGACAGATACCTCTCTCTCTCTGTTCGGTTTCTGCTGTTGGAATTGCACATGTGCAGCCACAGAGGTCTGCACAAGCACAATAGCTCCCTTTGCTGGTTGATCAAGCTGTTGGGCAAATTAAGTCCCGGCCGTTGCCAGTGCCAGCTAGAAACAGTCTAGCCCATTTTTTCAAGCACTATTTACATTGAATTGGGAGTAAAAACTTGCCCAAAAACCAGAACTTCAGGTCTCCCATTTTCACGGTAGCTGGACACTTCAAACTTTTTTCATAAAATTTCACCCATAGACTTTTACAGTCCATTGTGTCTGTACTGGCCATCAAGCTCCTGTCTATTCTAATCCAATTTCCCAGCGGTTGGTCCATAGCCTTGTATACTCTTGCTTCTATACCCTTCTTAAATGTTATGAGGGTTCCTGCTTTGACCACCCTTTTAGGGAATGAGTTCCAGCTTCCCACCACCCTCTGAGTGAAAAAGGGTTACCTCAAATCCTCTCTAAATTTCCTGCTCCTTACCTTAATTCTATGTCCCTGCTTATTTACCTCCACTACTAAGGGGAAAATTTCTTCTCATCAATGCTATGTACTTTATAATTTTGGACAGCTTAATCAAGTTGCATTGTCAGTCCTCCCAAAATGCATCATCTCACACTTTTCAGAGTTAAATTCCATTTGCCACTGCTCTGTCCATCTGACCAGCCCATCATATCATCCTGTAATTTAAGGCTTTCCTCTTTGTTACTTATCACACCACCAATTTTCTTCTCATCTGCAAACTTATTGATCATACCCCGCCAAGTTCACATCTAGATCATTAATGTACACCACAGACAGCAAGGGGTCCAGCACTAATCCTTGCAGCACACCACCAGTCACAAAAACAACATTCAGCCATTACCCTTCTGCCACTAAGCCAAATTTGAATCCAATTTCCTAAATTGTCCTGATCCCATGGACTTTTTGACCTTCTTGATCAGTCTCCCATGCAGGATCTTGTCAGAAGCCTTATTGAGGTCCATGTAAACTACATCAACTGCACTGCCCTTATCTACACACCAGGTCACCTCCTCGAAAAATTCAATCAAATTTGTTCAACATGATCTCTCCCTGACAAAGCCATGCTGACAATTTTGATTAATCCTTGCCTATCCAAGTGAATATTATGTACACAATTTACCCAATTGGCATGGAGATTAATTTGACCAGGCCACTTCAAAGTTTTTACAGGACACAGACAAGAATGAAGGTGATGATTAGAACGCCTTCTGAAATCACCATGCCAAGAGTTATCTTCAGGTTTTCCCGACGTCAAAGGGACAGACCAGCTATGAGACCCCCCAGCCCAGGGAGAGTGCCATGGTCAACCCCTTGCCCCAGCAGTGCCAAGGATCTGGGTTTAATTCTGGCCTTGACGACTGTCTGTGTACAGTTCGCATGTTCTCTTCATGTCTGTGTGACTTTCCTCTGGGTGCTCCAGTTTCCTCCCACAATCCAAAGGTGTGCAGGTTAGGTGGATTGGCTGTGCTAAATTTCCCCTTAGTGTCCAAAGATGTGTCGGTAGGGTGGATTAGCCATGGTAATTGCGTGGGATTACAGGGTTAGGGTGGGATGGGGTGGCAGGATGCTGGGTCTGGATAAAATCATCTGTGGAAAGAATAGAACTGCAAAAAGAGTTGGATGACCTCTTGCTGCACAGTAGGGATTCTATGGGTTTGTGAGTCCACAGTATCAGTGGACTATCGCAGCTTGCCTCACCTGGGGGATGAGAGGTGTGGGTGGGCTGGATTTGTGAGACCTGAGGGTGGACATCAGTCTGGGCATTAAAAGCTATCAGGCTCCCTAACCAATGTGGGCTTCCCCCAGCACAGGTAAAATAAAAGTGTGGCAGGATCAGATCCTCAAGTATGAGACAGGCTGGAGACGACAGGCCTTACACTGCAACCACAACCCTTATAAATCAACTAGCAGGGAACTGTAAAATTTCACCCCATTCCCATTGGATCACCAGTCTGACACAGTCAATGAAGGTGAAACAAGCGCTGAGATTTTCCAGCCTCGCTGTGGAGGATGTTACGAATTAGCCAAAAGAACTTTGACTTTGGTGGGACGGAAAGATCCCACTATCGGAGAGCGGGGAGACACAAAAAACATGTTGAAACATGAGTTACCTTTTCTGATGTGAAAGCAGGAGAAATATAAAATAAGACATCGACAATTCATCAGTCTATGAAAGGGACTTGTTTTGAGAGGCATCTTCCACTGGATTCCTCGTCTGGAAAATCAACACATTCAACTTTGAGTGAATATTGCTTCTTGCTGGTTATTTTTAAAATGTATAAAATTAATGTTTAGTTAAAAGATTAAAGCCAGAATTCTCCGATCTTTCACGCGACAGTATTCTCTGGTCCCACTGGCAGCACAACCTCTGTCACGGGTTTCCCGGCAGCCTGGAGTGGCTTCAATGGGAATTCCCATTGACAGCAATGGGACCAGAAGGTCCTGCCTCCAGCGAATGGCACACTGCCTCCCATAACCAAGACACATGTTGCGGAAGGCGAGAGAGTCTCAGCCTAAATCTCACTGGATCATCAAAATCCAGTGACACAAAATGACAGGATGGAATTCACACTGCCTCTGTCTTTACTTCCAGTCTCTGGTCTCCTCAGGGCATAAATTGATAGAGTTATTACCAATCCCAATTCCAATTGTCCTCCTGTCCCTAGTGATGGCACTAAGGCAGACTTTCGACTGTTTCCGTAGCTAGTTCGCGAATTGTTTGGGGGGAGATTACTTTGATTTTGATGGAGAGAAACAGGACTGACAGGAGCTGGGGGCAACTCGCCTGTTCTCTCTATCATTTCATGGCCTGAGGAGACCAGAGACTGGAAATAAAGACAGAGCCATTGTGATCACTAAATTAAATGGAAATAAATGTTCTGAATGATGAGACTTCATTGGCTTGACACTCTCCATTAGTCCATCAGGAGTAAACAAGGAACCATGGGTTGTAATTGCTTCAGCCTTAAGTTGTGATCCATGAGTTCATTCAATGTTTGACCCATTGTGTCTGTTGGATTTTGTTTCAGCACTTAACTGGAGATTGATTATCCTTTCCCTGGGTCATGAATCCCAGAGGTGGAAGTCCTGCCCACCAGGACCTGCCAGCCAAAAGAACAGGGGAGGCAGTAGCTGCCACTGGTACATCATCACTTCTCGGCCTTATATTGTAGCTGGATCCCAGGGCATAAGTCAGTGATGTTCAAAGGGGAAGCTTGGGGAGGGACAATTGACTAATCTCACTGCCCTGTCCCCTCCCTCCCATTGTCATTCCCTGTTTCAAATACTTATTGACCTTTCCGAGGAGGTCCTTGCTGAACAGAGAGGGAGTTATAATAATGGAAGCACGCTGGCATAATGTAATTGTAGTAAGAAGTCTCACAACACCAGGTTAAAGTCCAACAGGTTTATTTGGTAGCAAAATCCACTAGCTTTCGGAGTACTGCTCCTTTGTCAGGTAAGTGGGAGTTCTGTTAAAGAGGGGTCTGTAACCCCCATGAATTGCCTGGGTTGCAAATCTCATAAATGTCCTTTCAGGAGACAATACACATCTCTTTAACCTGTGCTTATCACTCTCTCCAATCACATCCTTTGTACCTTTAAGACTTGATTACCTGTAAAGACTCGCATTCCAACCATTATTTTGTAAACAGAGTTTGTGTCTTTATATGTCCTGTTTGTGAACAGAACTCCCACTTACCTGACGAAGGAGCAGTGCTCCGAAAGCTAGTGGATTTTGCTACCAAATAAACCTGTTGGACTTTAACCTGGTGTTATGAGACATCTTACTGTGTTTACCCCAGTCCAACGCGGGCATTTCCACATCATAATGTAATTGTAGCAGCCATTGAAGGTACAGGTGACCCAAATTGTTAGAGCAAGTCCAAATGTTCTGTTTAATTATAGATGCAGCAGTAATTAGTATTATGCATATTTCTTCTAGTATTTACTCCCTTCAGGGTTAAACATATTATCAATGAACAAGGATACGAGCAAAAGACCTGGGGCATAGTCTGACTAGCCATGCAAATTAGCGAACAGTTGGAAAATGAATTTTAAAGCACAAATCGGATTGTTTCTGAGGGTCTTCGGTGCATGTGTTTCAATGCTAGGAGTGTGACTGGCAAAACAGATGAACTGAAGGCAATAATGTTCAAAAGGAAGTTGGAAGTGGTGGCGGTGACAGAGACTTGGTTAAAGGAAGGGCAGGACTGGCAGTTGAATGTTCCTGGGTATAAGTGCTTCAGGCGTGATAGGGGTGGGTCGCTGAGAGGTGGGGGAGTGGCGTTGTTAGTTAAGGATTGCATCATAGCAGTGCAGAGGGAGGGAGGTATAGAGGATATAGGAATCGAGTCGCTTTGGGTGGAGTTGAGGAATAGGAAGGGAGATGTTACTATGTTGGGTGTGTACTACAGACCGCCCAACAGCCCGAGGGCTGTGGAAGAAGGGATAAGCAGGGACATTCTAGATAAGTGCAGGAAGAATAGGGTGGTGGTAGTGGGAGATTTTAATCTCCCCGGGGTAGATTGGAAGGTGCCGAGATCAGAGGGTGCTGACGGGGAGGAATTTGTACAGTGTGTAATGGAAGGATCCCTGAAGCAGTATGTGGATAGCCCGACCAGAGAGGGGGCTATACTGGACTTGGTTCTGGGGAATGAGCCTGGGCAGGTGGTTGACGTTGAAGTAGGAGAGCATGTGGCTAACAGTGACCACAACTCTGTCTGGTTTAAGATATTAATGGATAAAGATGAAGCCTGTCCTAAGGGGAGGGTGTTAAACTGGGGGAGGGCTAGATACAACCGGATTAGGCAGGATCTTAAAGATACGGACTGGGGTAAGCTGTTTGATGGCAGGTCGACGCTGGGTATGTGGGAGTCTCTCAAGGGAAAACTAAAATCTTTGCAGGAAAGACATGTGCCGGTCAAGAGGAAGGATGGGAAGAGTAGGATTAGAGAGCCGTGGGTAACTAGGGATATTGAGGACCTGGTCAGGAGGAAGAGGGAGGCGTACATTAGATCTAGGCATTTGAGGACAGAGATAGCGTTAGAAGAATACAGAGAATGTAGGAGAGAACTTAAAAGGGGCATCAGAAAGGCAAAAAGGGGCCACGAAATGGCTTTGGCGGGTAGGATTAAAGAAAATCCTAAGGCATTTTACTCCTATGTTAGAAACAAAAGGATGGTTAGAGGGAAGATTGGTCCTCTCAGGGACAGAGGAGGGGAACTATGCTTGGAGCCTGGGGGAATGGGGGAGATCTTGAATGAATACTTTGCGTCGGTATTCACGCAGGAGAGGGGCCTGATGTCTGGTGCTGTGCTTGAGGAGTTTGAGGATCCGTTGAGGGAAATAGTCATCACGAGGGAAGAGGTGTTGGGACTTTTAGACAGTATAAAGACGGATAAATCTCCGGGGCCTGATGGCATCTATCCCAGGCTGCTAAGGGAGGTGAGGGATGAAATTGCTGGGCCTCTGACACAAATCTTTGTCTCTTCTTTGGACACAGGTGAGGTCCCAGAGGATTGGCGGATTGCAAATGTAGTACCGTTGTTTAAAAAGGGTCAGAGGGATAACCCAGGGAATTATAGGCCGGTGAGCTTGACTTCAGTTATAGGCAAGCTAATGGAGAGGATCCTCAAGGATAGGATGTATGAACATCTGGAGCGCTGCAATCTGATCAGGGATACGCAGCATGGCTTCGTTACAGGGAGGTCGTGCCTTACGAATCTAGTGGAATTTTTTGAAGAGGTGACAAAAACGGTTGACGAAGGACAAGCCGTTGATGTCGTCTATATGGATTTCAGTAAGGCGTTTGACAAGGTCCCTCATGGTAGGCTGATAGAAAAGGTGAAGGCTCATGGGATACAAGGCCAGGTATGTAGATGGGTGGAGAACTGGCTTGGGAGGAGGAGACAGCGGGTAGTAGTGGAAGGCTCCTTTTCCAATTGGAGGTCTGTCACCAGTGGTGTGCCGCAGGGCTCGGTACTAGGACCTCTTCTATTTGTGGTATATATTAATGACTTGGAAGAGGGGGTAGGTGGTGTGATCAGCAAATTTGCTGATGACACTAAGATGGTTGGATTGGCGGGTACTGAGGAGCAGTGCCTGGCAATGCAACAGGACATAGACAGGCTGGTAGATTGGGCAGATAGATGGCAAATGGAATTTAATCCGGAGAAATGCGAGGTGATGCACTTTGGCCGGAATAATGTGGAGGGGAGTTATACGATAAAAGGTAGAACTATCCGGAGTATAGATACGCAGAGAGACCTGGGGGTGCAAGTGCACAAGTCCCTGAAGGTGTCGGTGCAGGTGCAGAATGTGATGAGGAAAGCGTATGGTATGTTAGCCTTCATAGGAAGAGGTATAGAATATAAGAGTAGGAGTCTGATGTTGCAGTTGTATAGAACGTTGGTTAGGCCTCACTTGGAGTACTGCGTCCAGTTCTGGTCGCCGTACTACCGGAAGGATGTAGAGATCCTGGAGAGAGTGCAGAGGAGATTTACCAGGATGCTGCCTGGTATGGAAGGGCTGTCTTACGAGGAAAGATTGAACGAACTTGGGCTGTTTTCCCTTGAGAGACGTCGGCTGAGGGGGGATCTAATAGAGGTTTATAAGATTATGAAGGGGATAGATAGAGTAAATGGTGGTAAGCTTTTTCCGCTATTAGAAATGGATAGAACGAGGGGTCACGGGCTTAGGGTGAGGGGGGCTAGGTATAAGACAAATATTAGAGGGCAGTTTTTCACGCAAAGGGTAGTGGGGGTGTGGAATGCACTGCCGAGTAAGGTGGTGGAAGCAGGCACGCTAGGGTTGTTTAAGAGTCACTTAGACAGCCACATGAGCGGGCTACATATAGGGGGATATAGCAGGCCTTACTAAACATTGTAGGCTTGGGATTACGTTTTTGCCTCAGGGATGTTACAGTCTTTGCCTGTTTAATAATGAATTTTTTTGTCTCCACAGGCATTTAAGTCCAGCAAGGGGCATGCATGCGGCAGGTTGTAGTGGGCTGCTCTTGGACGTTGCTTCGGGAGTTGCCTATTGCTTCATGTCGTTAGTGTGCTTAAACTGGACCATCTCGAGGGCAACATGACAGCTCAGAGACTATCTCTGTTGCTGTGCGGACACATGGATTTGGGCCTGTGTCTGTGGGAGTTTGCACGTTCTCCCCGTGGTTGCGTGGGTTTCCTCCGGGTACTCCGGTTTCCTCCCACATCCCAAAGATGTCCTTTTAGGCTGATTGATTGGGTACTAAATTGTCCCTATATTGGACCTCCCTGACCCTCGCACATTAGGCGTAGACTAAAATCATGAATAGGTCACTGAGACAGTGGGACGGCGGCGCGGGCTCGTTGGGGCGAAGGGCCTGTTTCCCGTGCTGTGTTGTTCTTTGTTCTTTGTTCTTTGTTCTAAAACAGCTATTGAGACTGTAGCCAACAGAACATCATGCTATTTGCACATTGTGGTTTACAAGTTTGGTGTTGTGGTTTGGATTTTGGTGAATGCTTTTGGAAAAGTGCTCGATGAGAAGAGCTGGAATTAGGGTTAGATCTTTGTAATTCAGGTTAGAACCTAAGATTGGTGTTAGGGTTAGCAGCTGGACGTTAGGTGAAAAATGGGTGAAAAAAATGGAAGACATTTCATGGAGTTGATAGAGATCTTGCAACTGGCTGTGGAATTAGCTAGTACCCCTCTATCAGTGAAGGCCCACTGGATTAAGTGCCACTTTGGCACTTAACTGGACAATTGGTGGCCTTCCATGAATCATGGACCCCAGGGACGAAAGTCCTGCCCGCTGGGAGTTGCCAGAACAAAATGAACCCTAACCTTATTTTGTTTTGGCAGGATGGCAAGCATAAGGTGTTTGGCTTCAGGTATGATTCGATTGAATCACTTATTACATTGGCAACATGGATAAAACAGAAGACATGCGGTCCTAAGACTGAGTACAGAACACATTGGGGTTAAAGTCAGGTTGCAAAACTGAAGTGTGCTCGAGGAAAAGTGCCCCTATTCAGTCAATTAGATCTCTTTGGTGCCTCCATTGAGGATTGGGCGCAATACGTAAAACACCGAGGGTTTTGTTATATGGACAATGGAACAATGTTGGAAGGGAAGAAGAAGGCAATTCTCTTAAGGATGTGTGGGATCCAGGTCTACAGTCTAACGTGCAGCCTTATGTCCCTGCATGTGCTAATTCAAATTCATTCGTAGAGAAAGTGATTTGATGAAAGCACGTTATCATCCAAAGTCTTCAGTCATCCTGCAATGTTTTAAGCTTAATTCCACGGGGAGAGCCCCAGGAGAGATCATTGCAACCTGCATTATGAAGCTAAGGCAAATTGCAGAGAACAGCGACTTCAGGGTGACCCTAAAAAATATGCTGAGAGATTGCTTAATTTGAATTTCCCCTCTATGAAAGGTATAAAGAATATCAGGACTACGCCACACCACCCAGCCTCCAATGGACTGGCTGAACGAGCGATCCAAAGCAGATCTGAAAAAGCAATCAGGTGTGACTCTGGAAACCAGAATGTCTTGATTTCTTCCAGAATATCTGAAAGTGTCACATTCTAAGACAGGAATGCCACCAGCATCTTAGGACCAAACTAAATCTGATGTTCCCGAATTTGCCGGAGAGGTAGAGGCTAGTCAGAGCAGTGAGAAGAAAAACCACAATTCAGGCAAAGTAGCAAGGCCTTTTGCAATAGCTGAACCAATGAACGGCAGAAATTTCAGAAGCAGACAAAGCTGGGTCCCAGGAGTTTTTGTAGCCAAGACAAAAAACCACTGCCTTACGAAGGGAATGTACAAGATAGAATTGTCAGGGAACATGTGGACCACTTACATGAGTAAGAGTTGTCCGAGCAGCCTGAAACCATATTGCCAGCAGAAAAGTAGTGAAGTGCTGAGTCAGGAAAGCCCGTCATCCCCACAGAAATGGATGATGTTGAGTTGCTAGTACCTGAGTCGATACCAGCTGTAGCAGCTCCCGAGGAGATACCAGCTGTAGCAGCTCCCGAGGAGATACCAGCTGTAGCAGTTCCCGAGGAGATACCAGCTGTAGCAGCTCCCGAGGAGATACCAGCTGTAGCAGCTCCCGAGGAGATACCAGCTGTAGCAGCTCCCAAGGAGATACCAGCTGTAGCAGTTCCCGAGGAGATACCAGCTGTAGCAGTTCCCGAGGAGATACCAGCTGTAGCAGCTCCCGAGGAGATACCAGCTGTAGCAGCTCCCGAGGAGATACCAGCTGTAGCAGGTCCTGAGGAGATACCAGCTGTAGCAGCTCCCGAGGAGATACCAGCTGTAGCAGTTCCCGTGGAGATACCAGCTGTAGCAGCTCCCGAGGAGATACCAGCTGTAGCAGCTCCCGAGGAGATACCAGCTGTAGCAGCTCCCGAGGAGATACCAGCTGTAGCAGCTCCCGAGGAGATACCAGCTGTAGCAGCTCCCGAGGAGATACCAGCTGTAGCAGCTCCCGAGGCGATACCAGCTGTAGCAGCCCCCGAGGAGATACCAGCTGTAGCAGCTCCCGAGGAGATACCAGCTGTAGCAGCTCCCGAGGAGATACCAGCTGTAGCAGTTCCCGAGGAGATACCAGCTGTAGCAGCTCCTGAGGAGATACCAGCTGTAGCAGCTCCTGAGGAGATACCAGCTGTAGCAGCTCCCGAGGAGATACCAGCTGTAGCAGCTCCCGAGGAGATACCAGCTGTAGCAGCTCCTGAGGAGATACCAGCTGTAGCAGCTCCTGAGGAGATACCAGCTGTAGCAGCTCCTGAGGAGATACCAGCTGTAGCAGCTCCTGAGGAGAGACCAGCTGTAGCAGCTCCCGAGGAGATACCAGCTGTAGCAGCTCCCGAGGAGATACCAGCTGTAGCAGCTCCCGAGGAGATACCAGCTGTAGCAGCTCCCGAGGAGATACCAGCTGTAGCAGCTCCTGAGGCGATACCAGCTGTAGCAGACCAGTGCACAAAAAGCAGGGCAAATCCAGCCCAGCCAATTACTGCCCAGTCAGTCTGTTCTCAATCATCGGTAAAGCAATGGAAGGAGTCATCAACAGTGTTATCAAGCAGCACCTGCTTAGCAATAACCTGCTCAGTGACGTCCAGTTTGCATTTCATCAGGGTCACTCAGCTCTTGACTTTATTACAGCCTTGGTTCAAACATGGCCAAAACAAACATGGTCAATTCAATTCACTACAAGTGATATCAAGAAACGGTTGCTTGGAGGCACTGGATATTGCAAAGACATTGGGTCCTGATAACATTCCGACAATAATACTGAAGACTTGTGCCCCAGAACTTGCTGCTCCATTAGCCAAGCTATTCCATTTCAGTTACAACACTAGCATTTACCCAACAATGTGAAAAATTGCCCAGGACAAATCCAATTGCCACCCAGTCTACTCTTGATCATCAGTAAAGTGATGGAAGGGGTCATCAACAGTGCTATCAAGCAGCACCTACTCAGCAATAACCTGCTCAGGGACGCCCAGTTTAGTTTTGCCAGAGTCACTCAGCTCCTGACTTCATTACAGCCTTGGTTCAGACATGGACAAAATAACTCAATTCCAGAGGTGAGGTGAGAGTGACAGCCCTTGACATCAAGGTGCATCCGACCAAGTGTGGCATCAAGAAGCCCCAGCGAAACTGGAATCAATAGGTATCAGCGGGCAAAAACTATGCTGGTTGGAGCAAAAGTAGATCAGAAGCAATGGATACTGCAGTAGTAACTCACCTCCTGACTTCCCAGAGCCTATCCATCACCTGCAAGGCACAAGTCAGGAGTGTGATGGAATTCTCTCCACTTGTCTGAATGGGTGCAGCTCCAAGAACACTCAAAAAGCTTGACATCATCCAGAACAAAGCAGTCCATTTGATTGGCACCACATCTACAAACATTCAATCCCTCCACCACTGATGCTCAGTAGCAGCAGTATGTACTATCTACAAGATGCATTGCAGCAATTCACCAAAGGTTCTTAGACAGCACTTTCCCAACCATGACCACTTCCATCGAGAACTCAAGGGCAGCAAATAAGTGGAAACATCACTCACCTGAGGTTCCTTCACAGTCGCTGGGTCAAAATCCTGGAATTGCCTCCCTAATGGCATTGTGGGTCAATCCACAGCATGAGGACTGCAGCGATTCAAGAAATCAGCTCACCACCACCTTCTCAAGGGCAACTAGGGATGGGCAATAAATGCTGGCCAGCCAACGACGCCCATGTCCCACAAATGATAAAAAGACCTTTCCATGGTCCACACCTCGCACCCCGCCGATTCCTGGTGGACGGGACGGTAAATTTCCAACCAGTGTCCCTGAAATTCTAACTCCGCGTACGCTGAGTTTCTGGGATTCACCCCAGAAACTTTCCAGCTCTGGAAATTACTTATGAGTGATGGGTGGTGAACTGAAATTTCTTCGGCTAGAAACTTTTCTCCTGATGCAGGGCCAAACCCCCAGTATTTGTGCAAAGTGGATCACCAAGTGGGTGAGCCATAACAATATCTGCAGAGACCAGGAAGAACATTGCTGGGTTAAGGCAGCCCTCTCTCCATAATCCTAGGCAGGAAAGTGTAGGGGATTCAGAGAATCTAGGGCAGGTTACATCCAATTTCATGGAACTGTCCCTTATAAATGTGCTGCACTCCAGCAGATCTGAATAACCATGGCCAGATCAGAGCTGGAGGGAAACATGAGGCACAACCTCAGTCCAGGGAAATTCAGCACCAGGGGATGTAACAGTCCAATAAATAATGCGTCTAAAAAGGTTCACAAAATGCTTCATGCAGAATATTCTCCAAATAGAATTATAACATCTCCACTGTATCACCCCACATATTTATATTCATTTGGAATTCATTCAGGAATGCGAGGTTATGGACAAAAAATTAAAACAAGTTTGCAATCTTAAATTCGAACAATAAATCCAATTTACAATTCTAATCCTATCTGTGGAAAATACAGATTCAAAAATATGAAATCAATATCAACTCCTTACCTATTAGCTGCTGCTCCTGCTGTTGGTGAGCACAGTGTAAGAATTCTGTGTGTGCTGGAAATTTGCCTATGACGTCAATTTTGTATTAACAACCAACTTCCTTGAACTCATGAACAACAGGAGCCAACTTATTTGTGTGATTATCTGTGTATCAATTCAATGAAAATATTAAAAGCATGTAGCATTCACATTCAGTTAATTTGCATTAGTATCAAGTCACAGTTTATGATTTGGGTTTAGATCTGTCGGAAATGTTTTCCATTAATAAACTAGAAGAATACAAGTCACCACTGAGACAAGTAAAAGATGGATCTAAATAAGTTAAAGAGCTTGTTATCTTCTGATGTTATTGATCACCTTACAACTCATGCGGAGCCATATTTAGGATAGATTTTAATATCTGACAGTTTCCAAGGAGCTTTCTAGTAGATAAATATTGTGCACAGAGGTGAATTGGTAACAGTGGATACAGGAGTGATTAGCAGTTCTGTGAAATACAACAATGCCAGAGCTATTCATTAAAAGAATATTTAAAAAGCTTCCAAATACATTAAAATTCTTTAAAATAAATCAATCCACAAAAACTTCAAAACGGAGAATCCTTCCAGTTGTTTTTCTAGTTGTTAAAACTCCTTTAAATAGTCTGATTTTGAGGAGATAACATGACTCAGGGTGGAGTGGGAAATGCATATTGTGATCTGTAAGATATCAATCACATTTCGGCTATTTGGGCCAATTGGGCTTCTCACATCTCTCACTTTCTTTTTGCATGTTTTCCATAATCCAACAGACACTTTTCAAAGTGCCCTGTTTCTCTTCCCGCAGGCAATATTAGTAATAGGTTTCCAAATGCTTAATATCATAGCTGCAGCACACAGGCAGCAACTGTTCACCATCATAGAAGGTATTAATTCTCTTCAGATTGTATACTAAATGAAGTTTGGAATTTTCTTCTACAATTAGCTATTGGCACTAAACCAATAGTAAATTTTAAATAGAGTTTGTTATCCAATGACATTAAAGGGTTTGGGGCAGAGGTGGGTATCTGGAGTTAGGTCACAATGATCTCATTGGATGGTGGAATAAGGTTAAGGGGCTAAATTGCCTGGTCTCCATGTTCCTCAGATTGAACAGATAGTGGAAAATTAAATATTATATTCCAATATCACATGCCCCAAAAGTTGTCTTTTTATCTTCATTAACACTGCTGTTTGAAACTCTCAGCTTCTCTCAGAAGTCTGAAGTTGACATTTATATATTTGCCCAGAGACATTCCTCACTGCTGAAGAAAGGTACCACAGTCAGAGAGTGTACAATCTGCCCGGTTTACCACTTGTAATTCTCACCGCTCTAACAGAAGAAGGCCGTGGTGAAGTGGCAAGATGGGAGGATGAATACTGTCATCCTGAAGGAGGACAAGAGGTTTGTGCATTGTGGAACCACTGCACGGCCGCAGAGTGATGCTTCAGCAACCTTGTCATCTGTTCAGGGCAAACTGCTGTGAGAAGCTGCCAGCCGCTTTGAGAACTGGAGCAGTGCCAGGGGGAGAACCTGGAGAGTGCTTGGGGCAGTGCCCTCCCTGAGTGATGCACTCAACTAAGCTCCTCTGGGAAAGTTGCTCGCCAGGTGCATGCTTTGGGAGATGAGTTGATTTCACACCATTCTGTCTTGTCAATGGACTTTCTTAGATCTGTATCCTCTTGTTACAGATCTTTACGCCACTGAATTAATTTTCTCCACATTTAGTCTATCAAATCTCTCGTCTATTAAACCTTCTCTAAATTTCCTCTGACATAAGGACAGTACACTCAGGGCCCTATTCTCCCATCTTGGTGCACATGTTTTTTGGCATGTCAGGTTGAGACATGCACATGTCAGCCATTTTGCAGAATTAGCATCTCCCACTGCCGGAGAGCACGCTCAGTCGAGACCACACTGAAAACCAGCGGGAAGACCAGGTAAATGATTTAAATCTATTTTTAATGTAATTTAAACATCATTATTGGGCCTGAGACTGAATTCTCCTGGCCCGATAGCATCTCCCACCCCACCAGGAGTATTTCACTCTGACAGGGTTTACAGTAGTTCCCCACGGTTGGGGAACTAGCGGGAGGCCCCGCTGGAGTGACGAGGGAGATATCGGAGCCCCCCAGGGAGTTGGGCAGCAAGAGGGTGGTACCTCCTGGGCATGGGCACCCTGGAAGGTCCAGCCTGTGCCCCCAATACTGTCCAAGTCTCCGTGCTCAGGGGGCACCTTGGCACTGTCCATGGGGCATTGGGTAGTGCCAAAGGGGTGGGGCCTATTGTGGGTTGGGCTTAGAGGCGATTGGTGGGGATTCCCACTGCCATTCTGCATGGGGATCAGTCGGGGCTGAAGGGAGGACAGCGATCGGGGTGGGCTGGGGCTACCGCTGAGAGGGAGATGGGGAGGGTGATTGTCACTGCTGGGGAGAGAGTGGGGCTCGAGATCGGAGCGATCGAGCTGGCCAGCAAACGAGAGTCTAACGGATTGGGGCCACTGCGCATGCAGAGGCCGGAACTGTCAGACTCCAGTGTGAATAGGCCCCGCCCTTTGAATTTTTAATGATATTCACGATTGTGCATTGCAGAGTGTGGGAGATTCAAATCTGAACTCCCACTGAAAAAACAATCGTGATTTACACCAGTTTTCCCGCCAGTTCAGCGCTTTGAATTTTTTTTGGAGCATCGGGCCCCCAGTTTGTCCAAGTCTCTCCACATTAATCTCACATCCCTCATCATTTGTAGTAAATCTCCTCTGTATTCTCAACCAGATGGTCACGTCCTTCATTAAGTGCGGTGCCCAGAATTGGACACACTACTCCAGTTCAGACTCAACCAACCATAAAGGTTCATCATAACTTCATTGCTCTTGTAAAGGCAAATTACTGCAGATGCTGGAACCTGAAACAAAAACAGAAAATGCTGGAAAATTTCAGCAGGTCTGACAGCATCTATGGAGAGAGAGCAGAGTTCATGGGTGGGATTATATGGCCTAGCTCGTCTCGAAACCTTAAAATCCCACCCAAGAACAAAGGACTTTTCCAGACTCCACTCCTTGTCTGCTCCGATTCCTGTGGTGGGCAGGACGGTAAAATTCCAGCTAATGTTTCGAGTCTGGATGGCTCTGACAAAGCCACTGGTTTGGTCACATCTATTGTGTAGTGCAGTGTGTCCCACCATAGTTTACCTGTTAATTCACATGTACCGCAAACTTACCCTGAGTATAAGATATATATTTGCTGGAATTTTACCTTCCCGCCTGCCATGGGAATCAGAGTGGGCAGAGATTGATAATGGGAAGGTCCATTAACCCCATCAGGATGTTACAGTTTTAGGATAAGTGAGGCCATAAAATCCTGGGCATTGTTTTCTTTTCCTGTACTTGGACAGTAAATTTTATTGTTGTTTATTCAAAACTCGACAATCTTGTGCCTTTGTTGACTTAATAAGTGTCTTGAATCTCAAATCTTACCCACTTTAAAGCAAACAATATTGGTCCCCAACTGGATCTCTCCCCAAGTCTCGGAGTCTGGCCAAGGATTGTCCATGTAGAGCATGTGCATAAGGAGCTCTGTCACAGTCATGTCACTCACTGAGATAAGGTGACTGAGAAACATCTTACAGAATAATTCCAGCTGCATCTTAGCATTACTTAATCTTTGTAATAATACTGAGCACGTAAACAAATGTGTTTTCAGCTAAAGACCATTTGCTCCATCAAACCACAATAAGAGTCTATCCACCGAGAGAAGGTTGACAAGGGGGGATAATTCAGGCATAGGGGCATGACAATATGATGTTAACATGTTTAAATTATGTTCCCAATGTTTCAAAGCACAACCTCACTGACAGAGGAGGGGACAATCATATCACACGTTTATGTTAGTTTGGATTATGATTTGGACTTCTCATCTTGTCCTGCTCCTTTTGGGAAAACCAAGGTTTAGGGTAGGGTCCCTCAATGCTAATCTCACCCATCATATGACTGCAGTCATGTTTATGACTGGAGAAGGCCAACTGGTCTAGATAAATTACACACTGAACATTTTTGTTATCAAACAACTTGGATGGTCAAATCCACAATTCCCCAACTGAATAAATTCTTTCTTGATTGATTCCTGTCGGAATGAGGTTCCTGCATTCTCCACTCATTTGCCATATGTAGCAGCTTGCCAGATCAAAAGACAGTTTCAACTCTATTTGATCAGATCCAAAAATATGTTTGGCTCCTGATTGCAAATTAACAAGAACACTTGAACATGAACACTGCAAATTCCCTGTTTATAAATTCTAACGGCTTTGTAATAGCTCTTTCCATTGAATTGTCCAAAGATGCGCAGGTTAGGTGGATTGACCGTGCTCAATTGCCCCTTAGTGTCAGGGGGACTAGCTAGGGTAAATGTATGGGGTTATGGGGATAAGGCTTGGGTAGGATTGTGGTCAATGCAGATCTATGGGCTGAATGGCCTCCTTATGCACGGTAGGGATTCTATGATTCTATGAACAACCCATGAAACCACAAAGGATGATTTTCCCATGTGTTTCCCATGTACATTTTAAATGTTCTGATGTGTTGTGGGTAGTTCAGACATCTCTAGTGTCCCATAACAATTCCATCGGGTGGCCTTGAGCCCTAGCTAAAATAATTGGACATCCCACATTACCCCATTTTTGTAGCGCACACCTATTCTGGAATCACCTGACACCGTCAATCCCTCCAGAGCTATGGATTTCCCTCCTACCGTTGGATTCATGGGGTGTATTCTATTTCTGCTGGACAGACCTTCAATTTTTGGGGATAATCAGTTGAAACCAAATGGGGGTACAGTCTTCTAGGGGTATCACAATTTCTCGCAAAGTGTCCCAGACAACCACTTCTTAAGCATCTTATACATAATTCTCTGCAGAATCCCGACCGATAACAGACCAGATTGAGTACAAGAGTGGGACAGTGTATCTGAGGGGGTTGGGGAAGTTGCACTGGAGTACTCAAAGATGCACTGGTGAACTCCCCTTTGAGGTTCCCAGATAACAACAGCACGGGAAGATCAAACTCCGTTTTGACAATTGCCCTGCAGCAGAGGCCATCTGAAAATGTGATTCCAAACCTCATGGGCACGATTTTCCTGGTCTATTGTGCTGCTGCAGTGGCAATACACAGGGAGGGATGCTATTTGTGACTTTCCCAGGTTATTTTTTTAAATGGTGTAACCTGCCTCACACCGGCAAATAGCGCGAGGTTGATTACAATATTAAAATTAACATTTCCATCTCATTAGCCAGACTAGTGAATGTTTCCGACCCCACCGGGGGGATGTTCCTCTCAGTGGCTATTAAAGCTGGTCCTTATCAATGGGGATCAGGCATGATGGCCTTGCTGGAGGGAGCATTGTGTTGGGGCCAGTGATTTGGGAGGCCAGTACACATGCACCAATTGCCCCTCAACTTCAGATCACCAGAAAGCAGGCGGGAAAGTCTCTTGTTTTCTGTTGGGCTCTTATTTTTTTTTGGAAAGTAGTCCCCAGATGTTTCTGACTCTCTTAGAGCTGCAATTACCCAGAAAAGATTCAAATTAAAACCACTTCTTCCTTCTGGATACCCATAACACTGGTGACCTAACTGCGCTACTCTCCACTGACCCAGCTCCTACCCCTCTGACTCACCCACCCAATTCCAAATGCCTCCACTTCCCAACAGCTAACAGATCATACTGGGTTGCCTCGCACCCCTACCCACTTACCCTAAATACTCACCTGCTCCCTGGCTTGTCAAACTTGGCTGGACTTTTAAACTTCGCTGCTTTACGGCAGCTAGTGCTGTAAAAGAAAAAGTGGGTGTGACTTACTTACCTGGGACTGAGCTGCCCTCGACAGGGACCAGTTGTGTTACACGGACCTCAGCTGGTCTGCAATGTAAGATTGGGGGTGGTAGGAAGAGCTGGATTTCCACCTCGACACAGGATGCCCTTCATTAACAGGAAAGGATACCACTCCAAGACTATCCAGCTGGTATGTGACCACCTGAACATTACGCACATCTGTGTACAACTCTTTTATTCTGGCACACTCAGAGGGTCACCCCTTTGCCAAGGGGATGGCTAGTGAGGGACAAAGGCTACCTACAAAGGTCATGCCTGATGACACCTGATGACCCCAGGCCGTAGGTGAAGCCGGTTACAGTGAAGCCCACTCTATCACCAGGTGCATCATTGCATGGTGCATCGGCTTCCGGAAGATGTGGTTCCACTATTTGGACTGCTCTGGCATGGTGCTACATCATAGTCCCCAGAGGGTAGCTCAGATAAAACCTCACACAGCAGCGAATCATCGTGGAAGAACATTGAACATAGAACACAGAACATTACAGCGCAGTACAGGCCCTTCGGCCCTCAATGTTGTGCCGACCAGTGGAACCAATCTAATGACCCTCTAACCTAAACTATTCCAATGTTATCCATATGCCTATCCACTGACCATTTGAACGCCCTTAAAGTTGGCGAGTCCACAACTGTTGCAGGCAGGGCATTCCACGACCTTACTACCCTCTGAGTAAAGAACCTACCTCTGACGTCCGTCCTATAATTACCACCCCTTAATTTAAAGCTATGTCCCGTCGTGTTAGCCATCACCATCCGAGGTAAAAGGCTTTCACTGTCCACCCTATCCAATCCTTTGATCATCTTGTTTGCCTCAATCAGGTCACCTAGTAACCTTCTTCTCTCCAATAAAAATAACCTCAAGTCCCTCAGCCTTTCCTCATAAGACCTTCCCACCATACCAGGCAACATCCTGGTAAACCTCCTCTGCACTCTTTCCAATGCCTCCACATCTTTCTTATAATGCAGCGATCAGAACTGTACGCAATACTCCAAGTGCGGCCGCACCAGAGTTTTGTACAGTTGTAACATGACCTCACAGCTCTGAAATTCAATCCCTCTCCCAATAAAAGCTAACACACTGTATGCCTTCTTAACAACCTTATCAACCTAGGTGCCAACTTTCAGGGGGCTATGCACATGTACCCCGAGATCTCTCTGTTCGTCAACACTACTAAGAGTCCTTCCATTAGCCCTATATTCTGTACTCCTGTTATTCTTACCAAAGTGAATCACCTCACACTTTTCCGTATTAAGCTCCATCTGCCACCTCTCGGCCCAGCTCTGCAGCTTATCTATGTCCCTCTGCAAACTGTAACATCCATCCTCACTGTCTACAGCTCCTCCAACTTTGGTGTCGTCAGCAAATTTACGAATCCATCCTTCTACACCCTCATCTAGGTCATTTATAAAAATGACAAACAGCAGTGGCCCCAAAACAGATCGTTGAGGTACACCACGTGTAACTAAATTCCAGGTTGAATATTTCCCATCAACTACCACCCTCTGTCTTCTATCAGCTAGCCAATTCCTGATCCAAACTGCTAAATCACCCTCAATCCCATGCATCTGCATTTTCTGCAATAGCCTACCATGGGGAACCTTATCAAATGCTTTGCTAAAATCCATATACACCACATCAACTGCCTTACCCTTATCCACCTCTTTGGTCACCTTTTCAAAAAACTCGATAAGGTTTGTGAGGCACAACCTACCCTTCACAAAACCGTGAAGGGGAGCATGCAAGCCTCATCAGAGAAGGAGGAGAAGAATGAGGAAGATACTGAGAGAGCTGAGCATCTGGCAGCCCAGGGACCAACAGGGACATCGAGGTGTCAGAACTTCATTGTCCGACAGATCAAACCCCTACCACCACCCCTTCCATTCCTCATATCCTGCCTTAGCTAGCCCCTTGTTTCCTCCTTTCCCTCATTCTATGCTCCTTCCCACTCCCCCAATCATTCTGCTCCATGTCCCATCTAACCTTCCTCCCACTCCCCTGAGAGTCAGCATGGCATCACACCAGGGTGATGGGCCTGTGTTGGCAGTGTTAGCGAGTCTAATTGCAAGACTGGAGAGTGATGACAACTCGTTGTGCTGAAAGCTGTGGTAGTCCTCAGCTTTGAGGAGTCTGACTCCAGCCTTTCTGATGACAGCTCACTTACCTCCCAGCTCCTGATTGTTGCAGCATTGGGTTCACTTGATTCCGCATAACAGTTAGGGGTTGGGAATGAGGAGGCCCAAGGGTAAGTTCTTTGGGCTCATGGACTGGTGATGCTGTCAAAGACAGTGTCTAACACTGTTGCTCTCAAAGACCTCCAATTAGGAATGAGTGTGGAGGCCCTGTGGGAAGATCAGAGGTCCAAGCAATTGACATACCCACCCCCTCCCCCTCCTCAATCCACTTACCCTGAAGGGACAGACATAATATTGATAAGCCAGTGGTGTGGAGGTGACATGTTTATTATTTATAGTGTACAAGTGGTGTCCCCATCCCCCTAACTACAACTGTCAAACTTCATCTGTGCCTATTTAGTGGTCCTCTGTTTCCCTCTTCTTTCATTCTCTCCCACTCCTCCTATGTGTGCCTCTAGGTTACACATCAAAGGTGGAGGCGGATTGCTGATGACCACATCCTCTGGCCTTTGATGCACTTAGCAGGCATCCTCTGGAGGGGACCTGGGGACTTTCAGATGTCACAAGTGACAAAGTGCCACCCTGGTCTGCCTACTGTCTAGAAAAAACATCAGTGTCAGGAAGGGAAGATTCAGAAGGACTGACATCCTGAGTCTCCATGGTCGAAGATCCTGGGCTAGGCTCCAGCACTTGCTCCAACGTCAGTATGCTTGTTGGCCCCTGGGTCACTTCTGGATATGGAGGGGCAGCTGGAGTGAGTTTCAGAAACCTCTCCATCATCCGGGCACTGCCTGGAGGCCTGCCATTGTCTGCAACATGAGTCCGATGCCTTCAGCCATGGCCCTTAGCGATTGGGCAATGTTATGGTGCCCTCAGCCACGGTCCTGTGTGACTGGCCAAGCTTTGATGCACATCACCAATCTCCTTCAATGTAGCGACATGCTCTTGTGTGACTAGGTCCTGATGCCTGGGACCAGGAGGGGAGTGAGGGCTCATTTCAGATTAAAATGAAGGGAAATTACAGCAAAGTGTTGTGAATCTCTGGAATTCGCTATCCCAATAGGTTTTGGAGGTTCCATCATTGAGTATATTTAAAGCTGAGATCGACACACTGTTAGTCTCTCAAAATTAAGGGAAATGGACAGGAACATGGAGTTGAAGGCCAAGATCAGCCATGATTGCACTGAAGGGTGGAACAGGTTCCAGGGTCCAATTGTCCAATTGGCATGAAAATGGGAGAGTTGCCAATCCAATATTTTTGGGGGCAAGTTTTCACACCCAATTTTGTGCACATCATGCATCATGCATGGTTCAGACTGTTACTCGTTGCTGCTGCAGGCAGTGGACTGGGTTTAATTTGCCAGCCATCCTCCAGAGGGAGCTATTGCACATGCGCAGATCTCTGATTCTGCACATGTGCAATCGCAGCAGCAAAGGCTTGTCAGACAGGCAGACTGAACAAACTCCCCGTTTCCACCTCCACCGCCCCCCTGAACTGCCTGCTGAAATGCAGCCTCTGTTGCCCAGACTGATTGCGTTTCTGCCACCCCCCCACAACAATCATGAAGCAGAGTGGGCCACCCTCCCTCCTCAAACCGATCAAAGCAGCAGCAGCCCCCCCGGAAACACCCCTTCCCGGTGGGCAGTGCCAAGGTGCCAGGCTGCCACTACCCAAGGGATAACCCCTTTGTCTTCAGCCTTCCCAGGGGCCTCAATGGCCTTGCTCTACCAGTAAGGCCAACATGACTGTCTACCATTTATGAGGAGAAGGTGTTTTCCTCGCCAGAGAAAACATGTCCAGAGAGGCCAAAAAGGCAAGGGTGCCCGGATGATTGAGTGCCATGCTCATTAATGACATGCTAATGAACATTACAATATATTTAAATAATTTAATCAGCCTCTTGCCCATTTTCAGCAGAGGCTGACCTCACTGGAAATCCAGACCTTACTCCCATTGATGGGTGGGGCAAGCCAGTAAAATCCAGCCTTTGGGTCATAGGGTTGACTCCTGCTCCTAATTCTTGTGTTCATCCTGTATGAGGACTGCTAAAAAAGAGTTATTCAAAAGAATGAAATTGCCCAAGCCTGGAAGGTAACCAAAGATTCGGAGGGTGACTTGTTAACTCAACTCTCATTGCCTCTCCTAGGGCTTGCTTTTTAATTGCCTATGGGGCAAGGTCAAGAATGGACATAATTTGAAAATTTAGATTGTGTTAGTTTCCTACTGCCTCCGGGAGACATAATTATAGGGTGGCCATACAGTCCTGGTTTGGCTGAGACAGATTGGACTTTTCCCCTCAAGTGTCCCAACGGTTTTAGAAATATAGAAACATAGAAAAACTACAGCACAAACAGGCCCTTCAGCCCACAAGTTGCACTGAACATATCTCTACGTACTAACCCTCAATCCTACTAAGTCCTATGTACTCATCCAGAAGTCTCTTAAAAGACCCTATTGAAGCTGCCTCCACCACCACCGACGGCAGCCGATTCCACTCACCCACCACCCTCTGACTGAAAAACTTACCCCTGACATCTCCTCTGTACCTACTCCCCAGCACCCTAAACCTGTGTCCTCTTGTGGCAGCCATGTCAGCCCAAGGTAAAAGCCTCTAGAATCCACCCAATCAATACCTCTCAACATCTTATACACTTCGATCAGGTCACCTCTCATCCTTCGTCTCTCCAAGGAGAAAAGACCAAGCTCTCTCAACCTATCCTCATAAGGCATGCCACCCAATCCAGGCGACATCTTTGTAAATCTCCTCTGCACCCTTTCAATGGCTTTCACATCCCTCCTGTAATGAGGCAACCAGAACTGACCACAGTACTCCAAGTGTGGTCTGACCAGGTCTTATAAAGCTGCAGCATTATCTCCCGACTTTTAAACTCAATTCCTCAATTGATGAAGGCCAGTACCTGTGAAGCCGATTTGAGAGTCCAGATCGTTCAAAAGTCCACGAGGAGAGAGTTTAAATTCCCTATTTGCTGTCAGGCAATATAGACAAAAAAGACATTAATTTAAAAAATATCCAGTCATAAGTGATTATTTTCTGCAACTGAGAGACAAAAGATTCAAATATTACATAGAATATCAAGTACAAAAACAGCCCATTCAGCCCAACTAGTCTATCCCAGTATTTCTGCTCCATGTGTCTCTCCTCCCACCTTACTTCATTTAACCCTTTACAGGTATCCTTCTTTTCATTTCACCCTCAAGAAACTTTGTACCTTCACTTCAACTATTCTGTGTGGTAATAAGTTCCATATTCTAACCATTCTTTGGGTAAATAAGTTTTTCGAAAATTTCTCATTGACTTTCTCCAGAATTCATTATGGAATGATTCTGTCCCAAGTGACAAATGGAGAGAAATCTTCAATGAAATTGAGTAAATCTGATGTTTTGGGTCCAGTTTTGTCATCATTGCTTTCTATGACTGTCAAAAAAGATTCAGATATAACAATATGAAAGGAGGTATTTTATTTTATTATTGGTAAGAAAAGGATTAAATACAAGCGTCCTTTACATTGTCCATGAAAATACATTCTCAACGAGCAGAGCAATGATCAGTGATAATTGTTTTAACATTTGTGGTATATTAGGTTAAAAGATAACTTTAGAATGTTGAAATATAAAACAAAATCTTACCCTCAACCCAAATAACATTTTGTCTAAAAATTAAAATATGAAACTAATACAAAAATTTACCAATAAACCCTAAATAATGTTACATATCATTTTCTAAATCATAACATTTCTTTTTAGCTAAATTCTCCAAACAAAATTACTTCTACTAATTAGAAAAGCACATCAGCAATATTTAACATAATTGTGATGAATAATGCTAAAAACTATTAAAATAAAACTTTGAAACTAGTTAATAAATTGCTGGTAAAATACATCACATTGGTCAATGAAGAGCTAAGCAAAGACTTAAATCTTGTCACAAGTGTAATAATTCACAATATATAACAAACAGAAAGGCTGAATTCATCTTTATCCTGGCAGTAGTACACTGGGGATCTGTGGATTTCTATAGGTTAAACACTGAAACTGTAGGAAAGTTAATTCACCGAGGTCCAAACCAAATAATCACAACCAACGTTGGAGTGTTGGAAACACTCAGGTTAATAAACATATGCGATAAAGAAACATAATCTAACCTCCATCAATTGTCTATTCTAACCTGTACAGCACACCCCAATCTACCCACGATTCATGTTCAACCATACACTTTTCACAATCCATCTGGATGTTGTACAAGCCTGACTGATGATTAAAACCCTGTCAACTCACTTGTTTCCATGTTCACACATAATATTAAGGCCTAACATTGCAAATGTTACAGCCAGGAATAATCTTACCTCAGGAGATTAATTATTATCTCAAGTGGGCCAGTATGACCCAAAATAATTACTCTTGAGACAAGGAAGACAATTTGTAGAGCATGTAAGGCCCACCTTCTTTGGGGATGGTTGTGTATCCAGTGATGAGAGAGTACCCTGTGGGTACAAAAATCTAACAGGATGGGAGTGACAAGATTAGAGCTGAGCATGAATTCAATTCACTAAATTTATCATGAGAATAAATCAAAGGATCAGGCTGCTGCCACTCCACTCTAAAACTTTAGCATCTTGAGGATGATGACAATGTTGAAGCTTGTGATTAATGTCAATTTGAAGCTTTGGTAACATTTACAATATAATAGACATGATGAATTTCCAGCTTTGCTTTACATGGAATCTTCTCCTAAAGTTTTGTGTAAAACCTCTGGAAATTCCAGACTAATCGCCTCAATTCAGGAGAACAAATTCACCATGAACCCAAAATCATGGCTTGGGTTTTGAAAGAAATGTGGGGATGGGACTAGACCTGGGTGGGATTTGAAAATTTCAGTCCCAGACGGCGTCAGGAATCCCAATGCCTCTGGGACAGTTTTCAATGTTCAAAGGAACAGTGGAATGATGGGGAAGGGAACGGAAAACCCACTCACCACTAATTAATAACCCCTTTGGCTCCATAAGCAATTTAAGTGGTCTTTCATGTGCAGGATTGAATTTGTAAGTGTTATTTTGGTGAACTCGAACAGACTAGTGCACATTAATGTATCGCTGCTGGGTTCCCCTTACGCCTAATTAAAGTTCACCTGTGTTTATTTTGAATTTGATTTTACTGGGGGTCCCACTTATGCCAGTTTGTGCTCTAAACCTTTATTTTCCCTTCCCAGATTCATCCTGCCATGACATTGCCAGCCCTCCAGGGAACGGCTTCATCTTTTCAGCGAGGCAGCAATAACAATTCATTTTTAAAAGGAAGGCTGGCTTCACTGCAAAACATGTAATTGGTGCATATTCTGTTGTTTCATTCCATTCATCATGTATTACTACACAGAGATTATCAAAATCTGGTTATCAGGTTACATTACTATATCGTTATCAGCAGAAGTTTTGTATTTTTTTTAGCTATTTGAAAAGTAATCTGGCTGCAGAATATAATGACACTGCGCGACATAATCCAGAACGATTGTGTTTAAGTTGCTGAGGACCAGGAACCGGCTGCTTGTTTTCCTGAGCATTGTGTCATTTTGCTGTTGAGAGAAAAAAAGTCTTTTCAAAGGAAACAAATCACCAACAACTTGCCATTAAAAACCATTGGGTTCACTAATGTCCTTTTAGAGAAGGAAGCCTGGCCTATAGGTGACTCCAGATCCACAGCAATGTGGTTGGTTCTTAATTATCCTCTGAAAAAAGGCCGAACAAGCTACTGGCAATTGGGGATGGGCAACAAATGCTGACCCAGCCAGCAATGCTACGTCAAATGAATGAATGAAAGAGCTCTTACTTTAGAGTGAACTGGTTTCATTAGCATGACCTCACCATTGGATTCAAACACTGTTTTACCATTAATTATATTGTTGGGCTTTAAGCTCCAATTTTTTGCCAATAGAAACAACATTTTGGGGCCTGAAATTCCTGCATTAGGGAGTTGGATTGAATTTGGGTTCATCTTGTGCAAGGGGCAGGAAATTGGAATGGTTTATTGATTCAGTTAAATTTAATCTGAATTCCTTATTGCGAGGGAAGCTCAACCTCCATGTTGCAACAGGAGTCTGAGACTGTGTCAGGGAGTGTTCGAGGTTAGCCTGGGATTCCAGTAAGTACATCATCCTTAGGGCCAATTGACTCCACCTCTGCTGAAGATAGGAGTGGGCTCTACAATTGGCCAACCAAACACCAAAGTCCAAAAACTATCAATTCACTGAGTGTAGTCATTCTCTTCCGGAGATTCCTTTTCCAATTTGCTCTTCAGCTCATTTAGGCCCTTTGGTTTCCCACATGGAGGGACAAGGTTTCACATCAGTTTATCACTGGACATGAGGGAGAGGTGAAGGGGAATACAGGAGCCGCAGGTAGAACTCTTTGGGTGCAGGACATTTGTTCTGATTATCAAAATGCCCCATCCTCAGGAATTGGGATGATGTCAACAATCTGAAGTGTCAAAAGCCAGAATTCCCTCCTGATTGGAGTTCCAGCAATGGAGCAGGAGCCCCACAATCTCAATCCACTAACTCCAGGTAAACATTAACGTTTACTTGTTAGTCACAAGTAAGGCTTACATTAACACTGCAATGAAGTTACTGTGAAATTCCCCTAGTCGCCACACTCTAGTGTCTGTTCAGGTTAATGCACTTAACCAGCACGTCTTTCAAACCAAATATTGACCAGGAAATTGGGGTAACTGTCCAGCTCTTCCTCAGTAGAGACCCTCAGGATCTTTTACACCCATTTAGAGGACAGACAGGCTCCTGGTGTAATGCTTCATCTGAAAGATAACACCTCTTATGGAACAGCACTCTCAGTACTTCACTGAGGTGTCAACCTAAATCATGGGCTCCAGTCTCTCAAGTGGAACATGAGCCAACGACCATTTCTGCCACAATTTCAAAATAAAATATATTTAACAATGGCAACATTTCATTTGTCACACAAGCATTAGGGTCCACATCAGTCAGTATTATTGGACAAACATAAACTGATAAAAATATATCCCAGGACAGGAGCAGAATTCAAGCCCCAGCTCCATAGAGATTCGACAGGCAAATCTACTCAACTGGCTTTCAACAATAAATGGACAATTTTGGGAGTAAGCTGAAAGATTAATGTTTTCATTTAGTTCATTTAGTTGTAAACCCTGACGAATTTGCTCCTCATACATCTCAAGAATCGAAACGGTAAAATTAATCTCGATCATCAGTAAAGTGATGGAGGCTGTTATCAACAGTGCTATCAAGCAGCACTTAGTCATCAATAACCTGCTGTACTGATGCTTGACTTGGGTTCTGCTAGTGCCATTCAACTCCTGACCTGCTTTGATCCAAACATGGACAAAAAAACAGGACTAATGAGGTGAGAATGACTGCCCTTGATATCAAAGAACAAAGAAAACTACAGCACAGGAACAGGACCTTTGGCCCTCCAAGCTTGTGCCAATCATGTTGCCTTAACAAAAAAAAGCCTTCTGCCCTTACTTGGTCCTATTCCTCTATTCCCTCCCTATTCATGCACCCAAGGCCAAAATTAGTGATGTTCACTGATGATTTCACAATGTAGGCACCATTTGGATCTCCTAAGATATTAAAGCAGTCTGTGATCATGTCCAGCAAGACTTCGACAACATATAGCCTTGGGCTGAAAAGTGGCAGATAACATTCGTGCCATACAAGTGCTAGGCAATGGCCATCTCCAATAAGAGGAAATCCAACCGTATATTTTTGACTTTCAATAACAGAAAGAAACTGAACTAGGTCATTCATGTAAATACTGTGGCTATAAGAGCGATCAGAGGCTGAGAATTCTGCATTGAGTAACTCACCCTCGAATCCACAAAGCCTCTCTACTAACTAAAAGGCACAAGTCAGGAGTATGATGGAATACTCTCTATTTGTCTGGATGAATGTAGTTCTAACTTCACTGAAGAAGCTTGACACCATCCAGGACAGAGCAGCCCACTTGATTGGCAACCTATTTACCATTTTCAAAATTCACTCCCTCCACCACTGACGTACAATGGTATCAGTGTGTATCAACAAGATGCGCTGTAGCACCAAGGCTCCATCGACAGCACATTCTAAACCCGTAACTTGTATCTCCAAGAAAGACAAGAGCAGCAGATGCACCGGATCACCAGCAAATGCAAGTTACCACCCCCCCCCACCCCACCAAAAGCCATACATGAATCTGACTTTGAACTTTATCGCCATTCCTTCATTGTCACCGGGTCAAAATCCTGGAACTCCCTTCCTAACAGCACTCTGAGTGGACCCACACAACAGTAATTGTAACAGTTCAAGAAGGCGGATCACGTCTTTTCAAAGGCAATTAGGAATGGTAATAGCCTTCTCAGTGATGCCCAAATGCCATGACAGAATGTTTTTTTCAAAAAAATCAATGGATATAAAAATTGCAGGGTAGTACTGCACAGTTTTACAATATGGATAAACACATTGGAATGATTGCTGATATTTCTGAATCGTTAGAAAGCAAGATAGTAGCCAAAAGCATTTCAGATAATTCCACTTTTCACCTATTGTTGTTGTTCCTTGATTGCTATTTTTCAAACCATCTATTAAATTGAAATAAATCAAAGTAGTCAAAAGATGCATGGCAATTTGTGCAAGTTAAAAGATGGAAATGTCATTTGACCTAACCAGTTTGTATGTTTTCAATCATCGGGCCTGATTCTCCCATTGCGACACTCTAATTTTTTGGCGCGTCTGGTTGGGGATGCACGTGTTGGCCATTTCACGGGATTCGTGCATGCATTCTTGACACAAGCGTGTCTCCCACCGCTGGAGAGCACGCATGGTTGGGACCACACTGAAAATCAGCAGGAAGATAAGGTAAGTGATTTTAATCTCGTTTTCATGTAATTTAAATGTCATTACCGGGCCTGGGGCTGAATTCTGTCTGATGGCATCTCCCACCCTGCCTGGAATATTGCACTCCAGCGGGGTTTCCCTCATTCGGGGAACTAGCGAGAGATCCCGCTGGAGTGAAGGGAGCAATCAGGTCCCCCGGGGATAGGGCAGTGGAGGATGGTGTCCCCTGGGCATGGGCACCCTGACAGTGCCAACCTGTTCCTCTGGCACTGCTCAAGGGGCAAAGTGTCAGGGGGCACTCTTGCACTACCCACCAGGCATTGGACAATGCCAAGGGGGTAGGATCTATTGTGGGTGGGGCTTAGTGGCGATCAGGGGTTCCCACTGCCATTCTACATGGGGAGCGGTTGAGGCTGGAGCGAGGCCAGCGATCAGGGCAGACTGGGGGATCTGCCTACCAGTGGGGGATCTGCTTGCCAGGGGAGGTGGGGATCGTCACTGCTGGCGATGGAGGTGGGGGGGAGGTGGGTGGGTGGATGGTGAGAATGTAGCTGGAGATCACGGTTCTCCAGGATGGGAGGCGGGGTCGGGGTTGGCCCAGGAATGAACGGGAGGGCTGCAATCAGGCCGTGGGGAATGCTGGAGGGGCAGCAGTGCAGGGATCCTGGTCTGGCCAGCAATCGAGCTGGCCAGTAAACAGGAGGCTGACAGATCAGAGCCACTGCACATGTGCAGAGACCTAGAACTATTAGACTCCGGAGTGAATAGGCCCCGCCCCCGAGCTATTAATAATATTCACAGTGGTGACCTCTGCAGTGCACAGAGTGTGGGAGATTCGAGTCTGAACTCCCACTGAAAAAACAATCGTGATTTACATCAGTTTTCCTGCTAATTCAGCACTTAGAATTTTGCTGGGAGAACTGGGCCCATCATGTCTGTGTAATAACTGAAGTATTGCTCTTGTTGAACCTTTTATACTCTGAAATTTTAGCAAAAATGCAGGTAGAATCAAGTTGTACTCCAAGTTTTAAATGTTCAGTCTGCAAATGATGGTTCATTCAGCAGAAAAGTTAAACCTTTCATAAAGTGGAAATGTGGAGAAGAATGGATTTTCAGCTGTTATACAGTCAGAAGGAGAGATACAATCTTAGGGGAAAATAAATTTTCCTACCTGATTTTCTTGTAGCAGTGAATCGTAACTGTAATAAAAATGATGAAAGCAACAGCGGCAATCAATGCAATATATTTCATCGATAAAGCAAAAGGTGAGGTGTTGTCACTGTGACGCCCCTTTAGGAAAGAAAATATTAAAGGTTAGCACATTAAAACACCATTAATGGTCTAACCACATGTAAACTATATTTAAAGACTGGTAACAAAAATCCCCATGGACATTGGAAAAATTCAAAAGGCATTTTGACCCATTCATACTTCATTCAAAGCTGAAAGAAAAGAGGATTATGACAAGAAATGAAAGGAAATATTCCATCTTAGTCTGAGAGAAAGTCAGCAAAAAATCCACGTTTTGTGGCTCCTTAAATACATTGCATAGATCTCATGGTGCAGTGGGTCATGTACTGGCGTCTGAGTCAGAAGATTCAAGTCCCACCCCAGGACTTGATGGGCATAACCCAACCAAACAGGTTGAGTATCAACCTGAAAATCCTTCCAATACATGCCAATGGAGGCGGTAAGAGTGGGACAGATTCCTGATGGAAAGTTGGACCTCCACCACTATCCATTACCCCTGTATACAATATCATGTGAAAGAAAATACGTGTGGCCACAGCACCCTGGACTCTGGGCCGGATTTTACCATTTTTATTCTAAGTGCTAAATCTGGGCGCAATTCAGATCTGACTTGGAAATCTGCTTTCAGGCTCTCCCATACGCACTCAGCCTGGAAAAAAAATCAGGAGTCTGAATTGCGCTGTGGGCGAGGCTTAGCGCGCCCGAAACAATCGGAGCTCTGAACTGTGCATGCTCAGTGAGGGAAAAAATTTGAAAAACATGCCGCTGTCACATCGTTCCCCAGCTGCAAAAAGCAGATAAAGAGGCCCAGGAGGGAAAAGCGGGAGCGATGGACCCCACAGACACCATCTCACCCCCACAACCTCACTGTCCCCCTTATCCACCCACCTCCACCCTGCTAGTTAGACCGATTGCAACTCCCTGCCCCCTTTCCCCACCCACCTTTTGACCGCAGAGTGGCAATGGACACCCTCCCCCCACCCCACCAGGGATCCATCTGGCCTCCCTCCAAGTATATTTCACATACTCACAGCTGTGTACTTTGACAGTTTCACTAATTAAATGCACGCGCACTGTTATAGCTGTGGAATCTCTTCTCTCTGCTACTTGTACTTGTAAAATCCACTGATGTACATCTCCAGGCCTTTATTGAAGTTGTGCAATGAAACATGTAGATTCATGTACAAATAACCATTGCTTGATTCAACAACTTTTGCATTTGTGTTTAGCAACAGCCAACTTGCAGTAAATTCTAACAGCTGCATTTCCAAGTTTAGAAAATAATTTGGGAAATAATAAGATAATTTCTACTTCTTCTGAACTTGTTGGTGTAGGGGATAAAAAACAATATTCATGGCAAGTGAAATATAATCTAAGTAGTATTTATAACAGGAATGATCAGAATTAGAAATATGATAGGATAGAATTAGCTCTCCCCCCCACATACCCTGCCCCCCCCAACCAGAGAATGATCGGGCATTCCCCCAACCTCAGTAGACAATGATCTGGCCCCCCCACCCCACCCCCCCCACCCACCCCACCCCCAGGAAATTATCGGGCCTCCCCCCTACCCGCTACCACAAGATAATAATCAGGCCTCCCTCCTCCTTCTCCACTGCCCCTCACCCCCATCACCACCAGAGAATGATTTGGCCTCCCTCTTTCTCCACCATCACCAAAGATACATCTGACCTGCTTCCTGCTCCCTCCCACCCACCTCACCAGAGAATGATCTGGCCCACCTGCCTCCCCACTCCACCACCAATCTGAGTCAGAGAGCCGTTGGAAACTCTGAACTTACCTCCTCAGAAGCTGGAGCGCCCGAAATAGACCTTTGCCAAGCAGGTCTGTTTCGGACCGAATCTCAATGCGCGAACGCAATAGTGAAGGGGGAAAGGCTGATAAAGTTGGGCGGGCAGCCAATTAATTCAATTTAAATGCATGCAAATGCATTTAAATCGCCATTGCATCTATTTCCGGTGCAAATCAGATCGTGGCCATTTTTGGGCCT
Organism: Carcharhinus amblyrhynchos; assembly: GCF_965287045.1. NCBI lineage: Eukaryota > Metazoa > Chordata > Chondrichthyes > Carcharhiniformes > Carcharhinidae > Carcharhinus > Carcharhinus amblyrhynchos. Next base: position 50,924,514 of record NC_137327.1, read on the forward strand.
TGGTAAAGTGGACATCTGCACAGATGCAGGCGCAAATCACATTAATGGCCTCACGCTGGGCTTTACTAAGTTTTCGTGCCCGAAAATTGGGCCCTCTAAGTGAACTGTATGCCACTGTTGCACGTGCCTGAGAAACTATTGCACAATAATTATACAATAAAAGTTACCTTTCATCTATTACCACCCAGTGACAGTGGGTGCATCTGCAAATTGGCAGCGTTCCACACTGCACAAGGAAATGGCAATAAATGAGGTTAGAGTGTGAAAGAGCTATAGCAACTTGTCCCAGTATGTACAGTGCACAAATGGAACCCTGCCAATTTGCAGACGCACCCACTGTCACTGGCGGTAATGGATGAAAGTTAACTTTCATTGTATATGAACTATATGCCACCAGCACCAAGTGCACAGTTCATTGCTGATGGGGGAGAGACAAATTACTTATTGCTAGTTGTAATACAATACAACTATCAAGATGCCTCCAATTCAGGTTCACTAATTGAAGATCACCTTGACAAGTTTTCTTTTCTCATTGGATCTGAGGCAGTTCAGCCTAAACCAGATACTTTGAATGTTCTTCAAAATAGTCGCACCTGATAGAGAGGAAACCAAGGCAAAGAAGCTTAGAGAGAAATATCCAGCGATCAAACAGGAGACATTGAGCACTGTATAGACTAAATGTCAGAACTGCTGCATTTTTAACTTTTTCAGTTAATATTATGTATTCTATTCTTTGTTGTTAAATCTGTGAATGAGAGTAACATATCTCCTAAATTAATTACATTTCCAACAGTCGTCAAAGAAACAGTCAAATCAAAATTTACATGTAACTCAAAACAAATACACATTGTTCATGGAACAAGGGAGAGGAGGATCGAGAGACAGAAGGGGAGCAACTGACTTTTTAAGTTTATCACGGGGTTTCTGATTTTTAAAAGTTTAAAACTTAAGTGGAAGTGGGCTGCGGGACGTGCTGGGAAGGGTTTTTTTAAGCGCGCGAAGTATAAAAGCACATTACAGTGGGCTGCGGACTAAGCAGAGAGCAGAGTATGAGCTGTAAGGGCTTTGGCTCATCAGGTTTCGGGGAAAAGGGCGAGGCAAGGTAAGTTTAATTCTTAATTGGGAATAACTTAAACTAGGTAATTGGGATGGAGAGACATGTGATGTGCTGTTTCTGCATGTTGTGGGAGCTGGTGGACCCCAAGGTGATTCCCAGTGAACATGTCTGCAGTAACTGCTGGTTGCTTGAGGAGTTCCGGCTCAAAGTAGATGAGCTGAACTCTGAGCTACAGACACTACAACACATCAGGGAGGGGGAGTGTTACCTGGGTAATGTGTTTCAGGAGAAAGTCACACCCCCTAGACTAACTAACTCAGATGGGGGTCAGGAACAAGAGGGGGTAGCTGCGGGTGAGACAGGGAGTGGGGGGAGGAAGGTGGGAAGTGGGGGGAGGAATGTGGGGAGTGGGGGGAGGAAGGTGGGGAGTGGGGGGAGGAACGTGGGGAGTTGGGGGAGGAAGTTGGGGAGTTGGGGGAGGAAGGTGGGGAGTGGGGGGAGGAAGGTGGGGAGTCGGGGGAGGAAGGTGGGGAGTTGGGGGAGGAAGGTGGGGAGTGGGGGGAGGAAGGTGGGGAGTGGGGGGAGGAAGGTGGAGACTGGGGGGAGGAAGGTGGGGAGTCGGGGGGAGGAAGGTGGGGAGTTGGGGGAGGAAGGTGGGGAGTTGGGGGAGGAAGGTGGGGAGTGGGGGGAGGAAGGTGGGGAGCAGGGGGAGGAAGGTGGGGAGCGGGGGGAGGAAGGTGGGGAGTGGGGGGAGGAAGGTGGGGAGTTGGGGGAGGAAGGTGGGGAGTTGGGGGAGGAAGGTGGGGAGTGGGGGGGAGGAAGGTGGGGAGTTGGGGGAGGAAGGTGGGGAGCAGGGGGAGGAACGTGGGGAGTTGGGGGAGGAAGTTGGGGAGTCGGGGGAGGAAGGTGGGGAATCAGATACAGGAGGTGGAGTCCCAGGAGCCTCAGCCCCTGAATCTGCACAACAGCTTTGAGATTCTTGCTCCCAGTGTGGACAAGAACGAGGACGGCAAGGTGGACGAGCAAACTGCCCACGGTACTGTGGTGCTGGGAGCCACTGAAGCGGAGGAAGTAAAGAGAAACGTAGTCGTAATTGGGGATAGTGTAGTTCGGGGCATAAATACTGTCCTTTGTGACCAGGATAGAGAATCCCGAAGGTTGCACGTGTCTGAGAAACTCCTGCCTGGTGTTCGGGTCCAGGATGTCTCATCTGGGCTGTAGAGGAACTTGGAGTGAAAGGATAAGAATCCAGTTGTCATAGTTCATGTAGGTGCCAATGACATAGGCAAAACAGAAACTAAGGATCTGCAGAGGGAGTATGAAAAGCTAGGAACAAAATTAAAGAGCAGAACCAACAAGATGGTAATCTCTGGATTACTAACTGAGCCACTTGCAAATTGGCGCAGGGTCAATAAGATTAAGGAGGTGAATGTGTGTCTCAAAGATTGGTGTGGGAGGATTGGGTTCGGATTCATGGGGCATTAGCACCAGTATTGGGGCAGATGGGACCTGTTCAGATGGGATGGTTTTCGTCTGAATCGTGCTGGGATCAGAGTCCTGACAAATCGTACAACTAGGGCTGTAGATAGGGCATTAAACTAATTAGTGGGGGAGAGGGTGCAGGGGTATGGGGAGTTACAAAATCAAAATAAAAGAGAAGGTACGAGTGCAGGTTAACATTGAGGACATTCTACTAATTAAAGGAGTAGAGGGCACGGGAGAGGTTAGTAGCGTTTCTACAAATCGGGTCCAGATAAAGGCTGGCATAAAGACACTTTACCTGAATGCATGAAGCATTCGAAACAAAATGAATGAATTGATGGCACAAATCAGCACAAATGGGTTTGACCTAGTGGCCATTACAGAAACATGGTTGCAGGGTGACTGGGACTGGGAACTGAATATCTAGGGATATCAGACATTTAGAAAGGATAGACAGGAAGAAAAAGGAGGTGGGATAGCTCTGTTAATGAAGGATAATATCAGGGCGGTAGTGAGAGATGATATAGGATCCAAAGAACAAAACGTGAAATCGTTGTGGGTGGAGATAAGGAATAGTAAGGGGAGAAAATCACTGGTGGGCGTGGTCTATAGGCCTCCAAATAATACCTTTGAGGTGGGGTGGGCTATAAACAAGCAAATAATTGATGCATGCAGAAACGGAATGGCAATAATCATGGGGATTTTAACCTACATATTGATTGGTTGACTCAAGTCCGACGCGGTGGACTTGAGGAAGAGTTCTTAGAACACTGTCGCAATAGTTTCCTTGAACAGCATGTTACAGAACCCTCAAGGGAGAGTGTTATCTTAGACCTGGTACTGTGTAACGAGGCAGGTAGAATTAGGGATCTTCTTGTGAGGGATCCTCTTGGGACGAGTGATCACAATATGGTTGAATTTCTGATACAGATGGAGGGTGAGAAAGTAGGGTCCCAAACCAGTGTCCTCTGCTTGAACAGAGGGAAGCATGATAAGATGAGGGCAGAATTGACTAATGTAGATGGGGGGTGCAGGCTGGTTGGTAGGACAGCTGAGGAACAGTGGAGGATTTTTAAGGAGATCTTTTTCAGTACTCAGCAAAAATATATTCCAGTGATAAAGAAGGACTTAAGAAAAGGGATAACCACCTGTGGATATCGAAGGAAATAAAGGAGATTATTAAATTAAAAACTGATGCGTACAGAGCGGCTAAAAATAGTGGGGAATGAGAAGATTGCGAAAGGTTTAAAAAAACAAGGAATGACTAAGAAAGTGATAAAGAAAGGAAAGAGTATGAAACTAAATTAGCTCTAAATATAAAAAATGATAGTAAAAGTTTTTACAAATATATAAAGAAAAGAGTGGCTAGAGTGAATGTTAGACCTTTGGAGGACGAGACGGGGATTTAATGGTGGGAAACGAAGAATTGGCTGAGACTTTAAATACGTTTTTTGTGTCGGTCTTCATGGTGGAGGACACAAATAGCTTACCGAATATTAAAGATAGAGGGTTGGTAGGAGATGAGGTCCTTCATACAATTACTGTTTCTAAAGAGTTAGTACTTGGTAGACTAATGGGACTGAAGGTAGACGAGTTCCCGGGACCGGACTGAATGCATCCCAGGGTACTGAAAGAAATGGCAGAAGTAATAGCAGATGCATTAGTAATTATTTATCAAAATTCGCTTGACTCTGGGGAAGTGCCAGAGGATTGGAAAACAGCTACTGTTATGCCGCTGTTTAAAAAAGGTACCAGACACAAGGCGGGTAACTACAGGCTGGTTAGCTTAACGTCCGTAGTTGGGAAAATGCTAGAATCCATCATTAAAGAAGAAATAGCAGGACACCTAGAAAAGAACGGTTCAATCAAGCAAACGCAGCATAGATTCGTGAAGGGGAAGCCGTGTTTAATGAAATTATTGGATTTTTATGAAGATGTGACTAGTCGGTAGACAGAGGGGAACCAGTGGATGTGGTGTTTTTAGCTTACCAGAAGGCGTTCGATAAGGTGCCTCACAAAAGGTTGCTGCAGAAGGTTAGGGTACACGGAGTTGGGGGTAAAGTGTTAGCGTGGATTGAGGATTGGCTATCTAACAGGAAGCAGAGAGTTGGAATAAATGGGCGCTTTTCTGGTTGACAGTTGGTGACTAGTGGCATGCCGCAGGTATCGATGCTAGGGCCTCAACTGTTTACCATATACATAGACGATCTGGAGGAAGGGGCTGAGTGTAGGTTAACAAAGATTGCTGTTGACACGAGGATGAATCGAAAAACGAATTGCGTGGAGGATGCGGAAAGTCTGCAGTGAGATTTGGATAGGCTGAGTGAGTGGGCGAGGACCTGGCAGATGGAGTATAACGTTGGCAAATGTGAGGTTATCCACTTTGGAAGAAATAATAATCGGATGGAATATTACTTAAACGGTGAAAAGTTGCAGCATGCTACTGTGCAGAGGGACCTGGGGGTCCTTGTGCACAAATTGCAAAAACTCAGCCTGTAGGTGCAGCAGGTGATCAAGAAGGCGAATGGAATGTTGGCCTTTATAGCGAGGGGGATAGAATATAAAAGCAGGGAGGTCTTGCTGCAACTGTACAGGGCACTGGTGAGGCTGCAACTGGAGTACTGTGTGCAGTTTTGGTCCCCTTATTTGCAAAAGGATATATTGGCCTTGGAAGGAGTACAGAGAAGGTTCACCAGGCTGATACCGGAGAAGAGGGGGTTAGCTTATGAGGAGAGATTGAGTAGATTGGGCCTGTACTCGCTGGAGTTTAGAAGGCTGAGGGGGGATCTTATAGAGACTTACAAGATAATGAAGGGGCTAGATAGGGTAGAGGGAGAGAGATTCTTTCCACTTAGAAAGGAAACCATGGCCTCAAAATAAGGGCAGGGGGGCGCTGCAGTTTAGAACAGAGTTGAGGAGGAACTTCTTCTCCCAGAGGGTGGTGAATCTCTGGAATTCTCTGCCCATTGAAGTGGTGGAGGCTACGTCGTCGAATATGTTTAAGTCATGGGTAGATAGATTTCTGATTGATAAGGGAATTAAGGGTTATGGGGAGAAAGCGGGTAAGTAGAACTGATCCACTTCAGATCAGCCGTGATCTTGCTGAATGGCGGGGCAGGCTCGGGGGGCTAGATGGTCTACTCCTGCTCCTATTTCTTATGTTCTTATGTACTTCACAGAAACAAAGGTGCCAAACAATCTAACAATTCAGACGTTTGTTCTCGAATGGAATGGAAAGTTCTATAATGGAATGGAAATCCTTGTTTGCAACTATGATCATGGCATGTTGGGTGATACGAGAAAGTTTTAACTTCCATTTGCTTGTTCTGTCTTTGAAAGATGGGCACTGGGCCTCCAAAGTTCGTTTTAGGATCTTTCTTGTTTGATGTGCACCAGCAGCCATTTTGAATCAATGTTATTTTCGGAAAAATCTAACAAATGTGTGTAAATGAGGGCCCACCTTCTGTTTCAGAGCCTGAATCCTATTTTCAGTTTCCCCAGATTGGAATTTGTTCATTCTAAATCCCACCCATAAATTCACAAAACAAGGACATGAATGGGAAATGATCCCAGTGTTACTTAAAGAAACCTCAACTAAGTTAGCTAACTGCCTGGTTCGTTATTTTAATCTGCTATTTCTGGCTGTCATGGCCACTATAGCAGTTCTTAAAATTTGCAGTAAGTTCTTTTTTGGAGTTGGGAGAGAATTTCTGCCCGGGGACAACATGATTATGTTTCTCAGTCTGCCATTGTGACTGGAAGACCAGCAGGAGAAAGACTGGAAAAAACAATGAAGGAGAGGAGATGCAGGAGAATTTGCCCCATGTGCTCACAGAACAAGAAGATGGTACACCCCGTGCATCTGGTGAAGCAGTTATGCAATTATGTCTCCTGCAGCAGCAACAGAACTCAGCCCCAGTTACACACTCTATTGCCTGGCACTCTGAATGTGACTGTGGCCACGCATTTCTACATCATTCCAGGCAGCAGCAGGTGACAAGAGCAACATTAACGGATCCATTCTTGGCCAAAGCAAATAAATTCACCTTCCATACAGAATCCAAAAAGTGGGAAGTCAAGACTTTACCAATCTCACAGGTTTCTACAGGTGCTCACTGACCTCCTGTGAGCAGGAGGGAGAGCAGAAAAGAAATATTACAGTTAACAGAAGATTCAATAGTTCAAGGATAGATAATATCCTCAGCAGTCACAGAAATTTAATCAGAGTAGAATCCCAGGATTGGGAGTATTGTCCTGATGCCTGTTCAGCAACTCCGACTTCGACTGGTGGTCCTGATCCCCAGTCGCCAACCTCGACTCCCCGATCGGCTTCTACACCACAAGCCCGACTCCCCAATCGGCTTCTACACCACAAGCCCCCACACATTGATGCAGAATTCTCCTTATTCTCCCCTCTTACCGACGTTCCCTCTCTCACCCTCCCCTGTCTGGCTCCGCCCCATGAAGCCCCACCCCTTGCCTGGGGCTCGGTGGGCAGTGCCAGGGTGCCAGGTTGGCACTACCACAGTCATAGGCTGGCAGTGCCAGGGTGGCATTGTCCAAGACACACTGCTTCCCCCTGCCCCAACCACCCAGAGGGGCCTCAATGGCCTCCAGTCCCACAAGCAAGCCATCATGTTAGGTTCCCATTGGTGGGGGCCATCTGGGATCCTTGCCGGTGAGGACCTCCACTGGCAACGTCGGAAAGGCAAGTGAGCCTGGACTATCACATCCTGGATTCACCGATCAAATTTAAATAAGCTTTAAAATATTTAAATCAGCTTTGCTCCCTTTCTGGGCATGAGGTTTACATTACTTCAATAGAAGTGGCCTGGGAGCTTGCGACTAGGCACAATTCTCATTTTTAACCTCCCACTTAAATTTCCTGCCCTGCTTTGCTATTCGACCAGCACAGAGGGGCAGAAAGATCACGCCTTTTCCACTGTATCATTCATACCATTAACACAGCAAAAGAGGTCAAGTGGTTACACTTGCAGATGATGTTTGGAAGTTTAATTTCTGTCTCACAACCAGCCTCATTCCAGTCACCTTTACTTGTAGTCCCTGCAATGAAAAGTCAGAGATTGTTTCATTACTCCTCTGTTCCAGATATTACTAAATATTTTATAACATGTTTTCTTACCTTTTCTGAAATCCCAAAAGACACATGTTCCAAATGATTTAACCTGAAATGAAATTGATTTACACAATAAAGGACTCTCAATCACTTAAACAAATTATTTCAGTAATTTGAACAGTGGAGAATGAGTGATTTCTTTCTTACCGGCAAGGAGACATTCAGAAAGACAATGTTCACTGGCTCTTTGAGATTTTCAATTATGAGATTTCCCACTTTTACTCCAACTACTAGATTGTTTAATATAGGGCTTTTATTTTCATCCTGTGGACACCATATAGAGAGATTATTTAATGATGTGTTGAATATTTTTGGCTAATTTGAATGTAAGATCCATAGAGATTTTTAAGTACTTGGTCCTAGTTGCCATGATGCGAAGAAGATTCAGAAGTATCTCTGAACAGTGAGAGTGAACCATGGTTAAATCCGTGTCCACTCCACTCAGAGGCAGCAGAGTAATGCACAAACAGACTTGCATAGCTGTGTAGGAGTGTCCTCACCAACATCCCAGAAAGCTGATTGAGATTGAGTCACTACATACCTTTTCAGCTTTGAATACCGTATCTCCAATCCAAATTAATACTAAAAAGTGTTTTGCAATCCAAGAGAAGGATGTTTAGTATATTTAACCCCTCACAGTTACACTGTTCCCACAGGAGCCACAACTTCAGCTATTTTCCCAACCAGTTGAAATGGTTCCATACTGTGCTGTCCAATCTTTCACCATTATGGATTTTTTCCAGCACAATGGAGGTTGGGTACAATCAGCGCAGATTCACTGGCTTGTGGTAGAAAACTCTTTAAATGGAAATTCAGTTTGTAAGAAAGATTAATGTTTGAAAAGTCAAAGTAATGCAAAGGATGAAGAAAACTGACATTGAGAGTATAGCTCTGACTGTTTGCTTTGGGTTTTTTAAAGAATTATACTAAAATTTACCAACTGCCTGCTTTTGGATTGGGCAAATCAGATTCTCCAACCCGCAGTTCCTCCTGCAGAGATCCAGAAAACAGCTGATTCAGAGATCACTAAGTCCTCGAGGGCTCATTCTCTTCTGCATTGTTGCTGGTTTGATTTCACATTTGGTCAGGCTGCCTTCCCCCTTGACTGGTGTGTAGACTACAGAACAGATTTAGCTGAAAGTGGATTCTGGGTATGTGTGTGTGCATATGGGGGCTGTGCTGAGCTGTTTGCTTCAGGCTTCCTTTGTAAAGCCCTGACCCCTTACATCATGCTGGATTGATACATGTTAGAAAGAACAGGTCCAGCAATGCCCTAACATTGAAGCTGAGCAAAGCAGCCAGGGCATGATTGTCATTGTATAAGGTGATGGCAAGGTCAGTTGTTAATCTGACGTAAAGTAGACTCAGAAGAAATGGGATGGAAATTGTACACAGTAGACTTGGCTGGGGGTGTTTACAGGCAAACTTACAGAATAAAAGTGGGAGGTATTCAAAGAAATATTTAGTACAACACCAAAACAGTCCATTAGTTATGGTCAACAAATAAAAAGGATGGAATATAAACCTAATGAAATAGTTACAGAAATGTCACGAACAGTGATAACCGAGTGGACTGGGAGAAAAATAGCAATGAGCAAGAAGATACTAAGAAAATATCAAACATTGCAAAGGTGAATTCAAGATTTGCAAGTAATCTAAAAGCTAATAACAAAATATGTTATGAATACATTAGGAGAGGGGCAGCTTTTAAAGGAAATATGGACCCACTAAAGACAGGTGATACTAGAATAAACACCAAGGTAATGACAGATTTCTGAAATTAGTGCTTTGTATCCATGGTCACAGCAGAGGAAGAGGATAAAACACCAATGATGAACAAGACACTAAAAATAAACCCAGGGAGGAATTCATTGGCTTTAATACCAGAAATATTTTACCACAATGGAGAAAATAATGGGACTTAGGATAGGTCTCCAGTACCAGATGATTTTGACCACAGGATATATTTTAATATGTTTGGTTTGTGAATGGCAGATGAATTACTCTACAGCCCATTGTATGAATTTGCAGAAGGTGTCTTCAAAAGTTCAAGACCCACTCCAGAGAATTGAACATTTTATTTAAGCTGATAGAGTGCTGAGAGAAAGCTGTACTGTGAGAGATGCCATTGCTTGGATGAGATGTTAAGCTTAGTCTGCTCTTCAGGTGAATACAAAATATATCATGACACTGGCCAGAAATCTCTGGCTGTTCACGCTGGCAGTACCTTTTGCTCCTGCTGATGGGTTTCCTAGTGGCAGTCAATGGGAAATCCCATTAATAGCAGCAGATCCAGATGATCCTGCAGCGGGGGAATGGCACGCCACCTCTCACCCTGAGAACATGCTGTGAAGAGGTCAGGGAATCCCCCCCATTATTCAAAGAAGAGCAGGGAGTTCACACGACTATCCCAAGTCTTAGGCATGACCGTTAAACAGATTATCTGGTCATTATCACACTGCTATTTGCAGGACTTTGCTGTTGCACAATTTGATTGCCATTTTCCCCCAAGATAATGAATGTATGAACATACAAATTGGGATCAAGTTAGGCCTTTGAGCTGTTCAGCCACACAATGAAATAGTGACTGATCTAATTGTAAGCTCCACACAACTTTCACATCTCCCCCAATAACTTTTCAGCCTCTTACCCATCAAGAATCTATCTAGGTCTGCCTCAAAAATATTCAAAACTCTGCTTCTACTTCCTTTTGAGGAAGAGAGATCCAAAGACTCAGAACTTTATGAGGAAAAACCTCTTCATCATTTGGTGAGTCCTTATTTTTAAACAGAAGCTCTGATGCTAGATTCTCTCACAAGAGAACACATCCTGTCAACTCCCCTCAGAGCCTTATATGTTTCAATTAAGTCATGTCTCATTCTTCTAAATTTCAGTAGATACAAGCTTAGCCTGTCCAGCCTTTCCCTCATGAAACAACCTGCCCAATCTAGAAGTTAGTTTAGTCAACCCGACAACAGTGTCTCACTTCAGAGGCTGCAGAGAGATTGGGGATGTCCAGAAAAACTCTGGAATAAATGCAGCTCTTTCTTTCATTCTTAGACTTCATGGGGGCGATATTAAAGGCTTATCTCACTGGTCGATCGGCGTGGCAAGCTGGTAAGATCGGACAGGAGGTAAAAAAATCAGGTTTGTGCCCAACTTTTCGTCTCTTGCGGTATTATTGGTCCTGTTTCGCTGGCGAAATTAGCTTTGTGCCCATATACAGCGTGAAGCCTAATTCAATATCCATTAACTTTTTTTCAAAGTAATTAATGAGTCCGGGGTGCAATCATCCAGGCTCATTGGCCCTTCCTTGCTCACTGGTCAAGATCCTTACAGATAAAGATCAATTATGGTCCCCATCAAGGGGGTGGGAATGGTGGCCATTGAACCTCCTGGGCGGTCAGTGGCAGGGCGGGATAGTGCCTTTGGCACAATCTATTGACAGTGTCAAGGGAGTGTGGCCTGAGGGGGCAGGGCCTTGATGCTGGGAGGTGGGGACAGCTCCCTAGGAGGGGAGTGAAGGAGGGAACTCTGCAGAAGGGGCAAGGGGGATCGGCCGGCGGCAATCAGTAGGGGGGATGACATCCGTGGGGATAGTAGGGGGAGTGTCAGGCGATCTCCCAGTTTATTGTATATACTGTGTGAACGCTGTATCCTGAGAGATCAGGGTGCCTGTTCAATGGCACACGTAGAGCTCAGCAACTGGCTTCATCAGTGTGAATAGGCACATTTCTGCCCCCTACTGGTGAGAATTTTATCCTGGCACTTTTTTTACTATGTGCTGTACGATTGCAATTGGGAAGTTACACAAAAAAATCAGAATGATTCTGTCCCATTTTCACGCTCATTCGCCCCTTAGAATTTTTTTGACAAGATTGCCCCCTACCAAAACACAGCCACCTCAGGGAACTCAGTGATTGAATCTATCACTCACTGTTGTCCATTCGGAAGGAGATGCATTTTTTTTTGCTCTAATGCACAACATACAAACTGTTTTATGGAGTGAAGTATTGCAAAGTGACTGAAATGACTGGCCCTCTGGAAAAATCCTGAGGTGAAAACATTTGGTGATCAGTTTTTGTAGAATCCCATTCTTTATGGACATGTTATCCTCATCAGTTAAGAAGGTGTACTAACCTAGCACACAGATATCTCAGTGGTCAATCCATCGGTTCAACACAAGAGTTCAACAGCTGTTTAAATAATACACACAAAGCAGTAAAGGTATATCATTGGTTAAAGTGCCCAATGAGTAACATGCAAAAAGTGAAATCATTACTGACATCTTTTTCAGTATTGTCGCATACTTCTACTACTGTTTAATAAAATCCAACATCTCATTACACACTTTGAGAAGAGCAGTTGTGATTATGTTACCTGGAACAGTGTTGTATTCTTGAATATAAGAAATGTGATTCGAAGTGTAGTGGCATTAAAGTCGTTGCCGGTGATGTTGACATTGTCCAGGAGAGTTGACGGCAATTTGACCTCAATCCATAGGTCAGAGGTAGAGATATTCTCCTGGGTTTTATAGTTAAAAATCAAAAATGTAAAAAATTTGGTTATTTGATAACAATCTGCAATAATGTTTCCCTTCTTATGTTCAGGAGTAACATGTTCAATGAGTCTGAGTGAGAAAGGAGCCACAATGTTGTAGGTTCAAGTCCCACTCCAGGGTTTAGCACAAAAATCAAGGCTGACACTCTGGTGCAGTACAAAGGAGTGCAGCACTGTCAGGAATACCATCTTGTAGAATGACACATTAAACCGACGCCCCACCTGTTTGCTTCGGGTCGATGTAAAACATCCCATGACACAATTTTGAAGTAGTCCAGGGGAATTATCCTTGGTATCCTGGTCAATATTTATCTGACAGTCATCATTACAAAAGAGGTTATCTGGTCATTATCACATTGCTGTTTGTGGGAGCTTGATGTGAACAAATTGCCTTCTCTCTTTCATACATTACAAAAGTGCTGACATTTGAAAAAAGGATGAAATTTTGAAAAATATCATTTTTAGTGAGAAAGTTGGAGTGATTCCCAATGGCCCTGGCAACACAAATCAGACTGCAAGTGTCAGGCACTTGAAAATTTCTTCCCCCTTGTGTGAAAACGCCACACTTGAGGCATGAAGCATTTGATTTGCGTGCCTGGGGTCATCTAAGCACTTCAGTGAAAGAGTGCTGCTTTTAAATGGCTCCACAGCACTTGCTCTCATTCAAGACAGGATGGTAGTCAGGAAAACAGAACCCGGATTTATGGAGGGGTCCCTCAGCTGTTTGCTAGATACAGCTAGGAGAAGAAGCCGGCTACAATATACCCTTGGGTTGGCAGGAGCCCTTCCAACAAAGTGACTAATCCTGCCTGGAGACGGTGGCAGCACTGGTCAATGCCAGCAGGCTGACCAAGAAGGTGGGTGAGCAATACAGGAAAAAGATGAATGAGCTACTCTAATCAGCCAGGATAAGTGTGCTCTGTCTCCTCTCGAGACTCCACCCTTCCATTCCCCCAGGAATCTCACCTCGATCCCACATACTGCCACCCCATCGGGCCCGTGGGCCTGATCTCCTATCAGAATCACCCTCTGGGTAGATATTGCTAGAATACTAAGGAAACTGATTGGAACTGAGTGTGGATGTCAGTGTTTTCAGTCCATGATGTTCCTATCTTTGGATTTTCTTCATTGCTCCATTGAGTGTTCTATTGCATTCAATTATCACTCCTCATCAGAACCCCTCTCTGTTTAGTCACAGTGTCCACACATGCCAGGTGTCATCTACCTCTGACCTGCCAGCTCACACTATCCCCATTAGTGTTCCTGCAGGAGAAGTTACACACAAACACCACAAGTGACAGCTAACAGGTGATTAGATGCCCAAGATGAGATCCTGACTCCGTTCAAGAAGAGAGCCATGGAGCTTACAAGGGGAGGAGCAGGAGCAGGCCCACGCTGAGAGCGAGGTGGGCCTGTGAGAGAAAAGTGAGGAACCACTGCAACTTCATCCAGATGACCAGGCTCAACTGAGTTCTGTATAGTCCAAACACATGACCAGGCAATGTACTAAAACCGTGTACCTTGCCTTGCAGGAACATCATCTGAAGAGCATGGCCAGTCCACCCTCAGTTTCCAACTGCCCGCTCTCAATCCCACCACAGGGGAGATCCTGGAGGAGAAAACTCATGAAGGTTCACAGCTATCACCCACATCATCCACCATCACAGAGACACACACCTCGGTGGGCATGCCCAGCAGACAGGCTTCTAGGTCACTGTCTGGTGAGCACCACACAGCTTCTGAAGTGGAGGCAAGAACACCCCAGGGATTGACAATTGGATGTTTGCTGGGTCCCAGCATTCAGCTGGGCCCAGCCAGGTGCCGTGTCTCTGGATATGTTCATTCCTTAGCTGCTGGAGATGCAAAGGCAGAGTTGGGAATACCCGGAGGGGGTGTCAGTGACATTCCTGTAACTGCAAGACCGAAAGGAGGAGTTCCAAAGCCTTTATCGCAGGAAGTGTTGTCAGCAATGCACAGCATCAAAGGCAATACTGCAAGGGTGACGACCACAATGGAAAATTTGGGGCAAAAAAGTCAGAGGTGGACTTACAATGAAACACATTGTACCTATGCACAGGGCCCCGACCAATGTGGGGTCGGGAGGGTGCATGCTGGCTGGTGTTTGTGGGAATTAAATCCAGCTTACTTAGTGGTAACATTCAGGGTAGAAGCAGTGCGGAGAGAACTGCCAGTGTGACTAGGCCTTTTCTTGTCAGCGGGTGTCTCTGCATAGAATCTGTGAGTGGCATCAGCTTCTTAGAGTCTGATCTCCTGTTGCAGAAATATCCTTCAGACCACATGGCTGAATAAAATGAAGCTGGTTATTTTTGAAGGGCTGTTTGTGGGAATTTGTTACGCAAATTGCCTGCAGCATTTTGAATACAGCAAAAAATGTGTTTATAAAACTATTCCTGGGCCTAATGATATATGAGTTGATGAAATGAGACATACATTTTCCATGTCAGTGCAACACTATGAAGTTCAGAGTTGGATTTCCTGGAATTAGCTCTCTCTCTATGTTTCCCTAACCCTTTCTCTTCTTCTTGCTCTCTTTTTTTTCTCTTTCATTATCCAATGAACCCATTATCCAATCAACTTTTAACCAAGTCCATTTTAACCCATTGGTTTACTATTGACTTCAGTCTTAATCAGAGTTAAACTCCTTCTTTGGATTAATTTGGGTGCAAGTTATTGACAAATCTTCTCCAACAGTCAGAAGGGAGGTGCCATTTGTTTTCATCCAATCTGGAATTAGTTGGTGTTCAGTGTGATGTGAGTGAGAAATGATTTTATTCATTTCCTGCACTCCACAAATTTAGTGGTAAGAAGGGAACCACGTGTTGGTTGGCCCAATGCATGTAAAAGCACTTCAAAGGATTCAGCTTTTTGAGTCAGCTCCCATTGGGAGCTACCCAGGAATATGTCATTACAGATCTCCCTAACTGAATATTCAATGTTCTTTGTTGTGAATTATACAGCGTCCAGCATGAACTGGGAGTACAATATATTGCAGATCCACCTGTACTACCGATCACAGTGTCGAGAGCACTGACATTGCACGCCCTCATCAATAGATCAGTGTAATGCAACCCAATGAAATAGTGCAGAGTGCAATATATGTTTAGTATGTTAGAGTGCATTTCATGGTCAGGAAATGTGCCCCCTTCAGACTATATTACTATTAGTAATTATGGCAGTGAACACCACTATTATTTCCATTGAATTTGAAGTATTCAATCAAACTGAAGCATTTTTGCCAATCCTTGCTTTACAAATGGCACATTCAGCTATATATATAAGAATGCCAATTGCAGCTGTATGATGGTATGTCAGTTAAATGTCAGTTAGAAGGATTACTGCAATTAAATAACAGATTTAATAATTTATTGCTCCATTAGCCTCTAGCCTTCTATGTGACAACACCTGATACATGTAGTATCTTACAATGCAGGAGGTCATTTGAATCAATCACGCCTGTATTGCCTCTTTGAAGAAACTAACCAATTAGCCTCACTCTTCTCACTTTCCCCACAAGCCTGTGAACATTTCTGCATCTATGGGTGGAATTTTATGAGTCAGCTTCAAAGTGTCCAGTTGGCGTGAATTCGGGAGAGTTCCAGATCTGTTCTTTAGGTGTGTTAGACCATTTCTTGTCTGCAGTTTAGATTGGAGCCACAAAATGCGCATGTGGAGGAAAAGCACCACAGCACCAGCTCTTCTGACAGAGCCCCCCACCCAGGGGCAGATACAGCCTCCGCTTCCCACCACGGACACCCCACCCAAACTTACCGACCCACTTACCTCCCCCACCCCCTGACCCCACGCACATGGCCCCCTCATCACATTCCTGGTCCGGATCGCTGAGTGACATTGCCCTGTCTCCTCTTGTGCCTGATCATCACAGAGACACATTTCATCCCCCCGCCCTCAACCATTAGCACACCTACAAGTGCTGACTTGGTTTCCCCTCCACAGAAACGAGGCAAACTGCATTAAACTGACTGGAATGCTTTAATGGGCTTGTGACTCACCCAACTGCCTGCAGCTGATCTGTCTTAACAAGGGAGAGCTCCAATAAAGCCCCAGGGATGCACAGACAGGCAGGCAGTGCAGGAAGATGGCCTTAAGGAGAACAGCCCCCGGTTTCTCTGATGGAGATCTCAGTTGTTTGCTGGAGGTGGTGGAGACTAGATGGGGCATCCCTCTTCCCCTGGTGGAATGCCACCCTGGGGAAGGGATGGCAATGCAGCTTCACAAGAAGCTGAGTCCCCTTCACAGAGTCTCACAACCCCTGCCACCCTGACACTTTCATGGCCACAGGGAGTGGGAGTGGGTGCCCCCTGTGCCCTGAGGTACCAGGTCCCACAACAAATGGCACAGGTATGGCACCTTTTGGAGCCAGGGCCATTGGCAGCATGTGACGTCTGACATTTGTTCGAAGGACAGTCATGTCCAGAACTGCTGGGGTCTTTGCTCGCTCCTTCTCATGCCTCGCCCCCAGCTTCAGGGCGATTGATGGCCATGTCCTGCCTCCAGTGGCTGTCTCCCCCTCCTCCTGTGAGTTGTGTAGTCTGGGCCTCCCGTGCCCTGCAATTCATGCTCCTGCTCCTCCTCCTCAGCTCCAGCAGCAACCAATGGGTTGCACTAAGTCAGTCATTGTCAATCTGGAGAGGACAGGGATGGGGGAGTTGAGGCAAGTTACAGAACTCTGCTACTCCGCACCACCTGCCCCCCCCCCCCCCAGACAAGCAACACACACTCCCCAATTCCCCTCATTCCCCCAGACAAGTAACACGCACTGCCCAATTTCTGCCCACCTCTCCCAGACCAGCACACACTCCCAAATTCATCCCCCCCAGCCCTTTAGAAAGACAACACTCTCCCCCCAATTCCCCCACACATACACCCACCCAGAACCCATGCAGCAGTGGCCTGAGACAGCACTGTTTTACAATTCCCGAGGCTGCAGCACTGCCAGTTCTGAGACTTTCCAGCCCATCCCCCCACCACCGACATTATTTGCTGCTGCTAGCACAAGGACCCAGAGTCAGCGCTAAGACCCGAGATCAGCATCAGACCTAAGACCTGGGTCAACACTGAGAGGCCAAAGTCAGACCCCGTGAGCAACAACAGCTCCCCCACCCCCAAAACACGCACAGGCCCCTCTAACCCGAAATGCAAGATGGCCACCAGAAATCAACCTACCCTCACACCACCCCCCCGCACCCTGCCACCCACCCCCCTCGATATCTTAATGGCATTAAGATATATGCACAAAAATGCAAACTGACGCTTTGCCCATTTTGGGCAAGCTGTCAATCATTCATATTCTTTTGGTACGATTAGAATGGGTGCGAAAACGACACCATTCCCACTGGTTGGCTCATCCCGATTTTATGACATTTTCTCACCAAAAAACTCTATTTCTGTGAGCTGATTTTGATCAAATAATGAAGCATTTGTCTCTCCCACTTTAGTACTTTCCCCCTCGCTCCTGTCTTCCATTATCTCCCTTCCTCCATCGTTCTATTCCTCTGTCTTCCAGATTCCCTATTTGTTTCTACATTTAAAGATTTAATTTAAAATGAGTTGACAAACTGTAATGAAATAGGCTGTTAATTTAAGTGGTGGAACAATGGTGAAGGATTGGGCTCCCTCTTGTTACTTCCAATTCTGTGTGCCGATGTTGTGAACTGTGGGAGGAATTGACTGCCTGAGGCCTGTTCTTGTCAGTGAGCGCATGTGTAGGGCCTGTGCATGTTCTATGCTATGCAATATTAATACTGCAGTAACGCTCAGCTCTCTGGTATTCTGATCAATGAATATCCCACAGATAAAGAGCCTGATTCTCCCATCGTGACCCGCAACTTTTCTGGTGGGTTTGGTTGGGAGAATTGCATCGTCGGCCATTTTCCAGGATTTGCACATGTGCCGGGAAAGCAGGCACATCTCCCAGAGACGGGGAACAGTCGGTGTCCAGACCAAGCTGGAAACCGGCAGGAAGGTGGGTAAGTAATTCCAATCTTTTTTAATGTAGTTTAAATACGTGATTGTTGGGAATTTGCCAAGCCTAATTGAATCTCCCACCCTGCCAGGAGTACTTCATTCCGGCGGGATTAGAGTAACTCACCACATTCGGGGAACTAGCAGGAGACGCCGCTGGAATGAAAGAGGGGCAATCGGGGCCCCCCCAGGGGGTCGAGCAGTGGAGGGTGATGCCCCCAGGTAAGGGCACCTTGGCAGTGCCAGCCAGTGCTCCTTGGCATTGCCCAAGGGGCAAAGTACCCATGCCCAGGGAGCACCTTGGCACTGCCCATTGGGCATCAGGCAGTGCCAAAGGAACAGGGCCTATTGTGGGCAGGGCCTAGGGATGATCGGTGGGGTTGGGGGGGTCCCGCTGCCACTCTGCAGACAGGATCAGTCTCGGCTGGAGGGAGACCAACCATCAGAGTGGGCTAGGGGAGGGGTGGTCTGATAGGAGAGGGTGGGCTTACTTCCCGGGAGGATTCCCTCCAGTGGAGGGGCTGGAGTCTGCTGGGCGAGGGGATGGGGGATCACCTCTGCTGCAGAACGTGCTGGACATCAGGGCGCTCTGGGGTGAAGGGGGTAGGGGCTGGCCCAGGAATTATTGTGGGAGCCGTGACAGGGGTGGGCTGGAGGGGCAGCAATCTGGGGGTCCCGGGCTGGCCAGCAAATGGGGAATCTGACAGATTGGAGCCAATGCGCATGCGCAAAGTTCCCGTGCTATCAGGCTCCGATGTGAATAGACCCCTGCCCTCCTGGGTTTTTAATGAGATTCACAATTGTGATCTCTGCAGTGCGGAGTGGGGAGATTTGGGTGTGAGGCTGCACTGAAAAAACAATTGTAATCTAGAACAGTTTTCCCACCAATTCAGCACTTTTGGAGAATTGCCCCCAATATTACTGAAACAGTTTGATCAGAAAATATAGTCATAGATATCTGGAGAAATCTACTGCATGTAATTTGCCTGCAAAAATTGCTATGTACCAAGGACGATCACGTTTTAAATATAACTTGTGAGTAGTTAAGCTGCAGTTGGACAGTCGTATAAATCTGAGTGAAAGCAAACACCATGACAAAGCACGCCTGGCTAAAATTGAAAGATTTTATTTCATTTCAATGCAAACTCCAGAAAATGTCTGTGAGACTGCAGCAAAAGCTAAAAGTAATTTATACTACTGTTCACATTTTGAAAATTCATATTGGAAAAATATGATTTTTGGCTATTCAACCTAAATAGTTTATTTTCACCAATATCTATTTTATGTATTTCTGTGGTGACTCAGTGGACAATAGCTGCACAGTAAGGTCTTAAATTCCAGTTACGATGTGTTAGCAGAAGTTAGCACTAGACAGCACAAAACCAGCCACCACTCCAGCTTCTCATTAGGTTGGTGGTCCGGATGGATCTATTCAAACCATCTAATCCATCCATTTCTCTCTCTCTCCCCTTCCCGCTCTCCCTTTCCCCCTCTCTTTCTGTGAAGTTGGCAGCTGTGATGTGGTGATGCCTGCCTTGGACAGGGGTGGGCAGAGTCAGAAGTCTCACAACACCAGATTAAAGTCCAACAGGTTTATTTGGAATAATGAGCTTTCGGAGCACTGCTCATTCATCAGGTGAACGGAGAGGTGTGTTCAGAAACATGGCATATGATATGCTACGTTTATGAACTTCTGGACCACCCACGCCAGCTGTGACCCCCTTCCCCGACCACCCTCTACACCACCCCCAGACACCCATGAGCCCGTCCCACTCGGTCTCTGGAGCTGGTCACCAGGCTCTGTCTCCTTGTTCCCTGGTGCTAATTGCAGTCAGTGGTGTTCACCTCCTTCCTCCCTCTCACAGGTCATGGTGTCTGGTTCTCGTTTCAAAAAGCAATAGAAACTTGCACCTGTGTGACTTCATGCCTGGTGGGTGGGAAGATTCAAACAGACCCGAACATACAATGTCAACTACACTAAGGGTATTTTACTCCAAACAAAGCTAATCACGCCATCTGGGAGAGCCCGGGGAAATTGTGTTCTCAAGTCTCACTGAAGCAACTCCTGTTGCGACTTTTAGCAGGCCCACTATATCCCATTCTACATACTTTGTGATGTTTGGTGATGGTTTAAAAAAATCTATTTTTCTTTAAGAGTGCTTACATTTAGTGGAAAATCTGAAAACTATGAGGGGTTTTTCTCAACCCTTACAGAAATCAACATTTCAAAATGTGGGTCGAGATTTTCCAGTCCTGTCTGCAACCAAACCAGGAATTCCAGCCCAAAGTAAATGGGTGTTTAGCTGCCTCTCTGAATTTTCCATCCTGTCTGTGATGACTCCAATCTGGCACACAGAAGTGATCACGACCATCAGTGAAGTGCAAGTGGAAGCAGTAAGTGTAATCACACTCACAACACCAGGAGAATTACTATTCTCATCCCAAGGCCATTTGAACTCACTGCTGGAATTCCTCTCTGCTGGTAATCAGATTCAAGTTTTGAGTGTTATAGGGGAGAACGTCTAAGGTAATTGTAACCTCACTAGTCCCATGTGAAATGGGTGCAAAACAATAGACCATTTTACACTCAATTTTCAATCCTATCTAATACAGCTCATCCCCCCCTCCCTATAAATAATGAGACCGTTGAATCAGCCCCAGAATGGGACAGTGATTCATTTTCTTGACTGAAGTATGGAAAAATAAGTGTTTGTGTATGTGTGCAGGAGAGAGTGGGTGGTTATATGTATGGGCGCTGGCGCTGGTCAGTGCCGGTGGTGGTGACAGAACACAAAGCAAGTGAACACGACTCATTCAAATTGGGAGCAATGATGAAAAGAAACTGCAGTACTAAGAAGAGTGATAGAGGGTAGCGTGGTCACAGGTACACCTCCTGCCTCCAGAACTCAAACTGCGACACACAAGGCAGGATCTTACCAACATAGCAAGCTGGTAAGATAGGGCGAGAGGCTAAAAATCAGGTTCGCCCGATTTCTCGCCTCTCCTGATCTTGCAGGCCGTGTTCTCCTATCAAATCAGCTTCATACCTGGGAAGGACACAAGGCTGATTTAAATACTAATGGTTAACATGCAATTAACATGCCCGAGACACAATCATTTAGGGTCACATCTTATTCCCTTCGATGATTGATAACCTCACCAGCGAGGATCACTGATGATCCCCCCCAATGGAAAATAGACAAAGGTCTTGCTGGTGGGATTGGAGTCAGTGAAGCCTCTAGGTGGTCAAGGGGAAGACTGGGCAGTCAGCATGTGGCAGTGCCACTCTGACACCTTGACACTGCATGGCTGCACAGTGGCACTGCCTACTGGGCACTGGGCAGTGCCAAGGGGCAGGGTCTGAGCAGGTGGGGCCAGGAGGGCTGATTCAGGTGGAGTCTGATGGGGCCAGAGCCTGATGGGGCAAGGCCAAGGCAGAGGGGAGCTCCAAAGGGGGCGAGAAGGGAGGTGGTCAAAGGCTGGGGGTACGATCAGCAACAGCCATGATTGGGGGACAGGTGGAGGGCAATCGGCTGGGGCTGTTGGTGTGTTGGGGTGTTGATGTCCAGAGGGTGTTATGGGGAGGGGGTGATGTCCTTGGGGGTCAGTGGAGGTGTGACACAGCTTCCAATGTACTTAGTATGCACATGTACATGTATACTGGGAGATCAGGGCGCCTGTGCAATGGTGCCTCTAGAGCTCAGCAGCTGCCTCACAGGCGAGTTGAGATTCCATGTCCCCCTTTACTGGCGAGAGTCACTTCATGGCCTCTGTATTGCACAGAGTGCCATAAATTTCAATGACTAACCTTGCTGGAAAAACCGGCAAGTCGCCCGTTTTACACTTAGAATTTTTTTTGAGAAAATTCCGCCCACACTCTCCACACTTCCAACTGGATCACAACATTTTCCAAACACACTCACCGTATCTGAATTAGGAAACTGGAGTCCTGTGAAACTTTCAGGGTTTACTTTCTTATTGTAAAATATAATATTTTCTGTTTCACCAACTTGTGTTTCCCCTTCACAATCTCCATACAATAATTTATTTTCCAGAATTGAACTGATTGATGCTCTGTAAAAGATTGAGAGTGAAAGAATATTATTGTCATGGAAATAGTCAACAAGAGACAGCAACAGTTAACCTTGCTAAATCAGGACCAATCATTTTACACAGTGTACTGGCCTGAGGCCTGCAATGTACCCAAGCTGCCTCACTGTGTGCTGGTTAGGGAGAGGGCTAAAGTTGTGAATGAGGTTCATTCGGTTCATTGTCTTTAATGGAAACGTGGCAGCTTCCCATGATTCAGCTGCATTTAGTGCTGAGTTGGAACGGGTGCTAAATGTGAGGATGCATGCCTGATTAAAATACATTCTCACACTGGTAGCTCATGGAGCCAGACCCTGATGGGGCAAGGCCTGTTGTGGGCAGGGCCAAGGCAGAGGGGAGCTCCAAAGGGAGTGAGAAGGGAGGTGATCAATGGCCGGGGGTGCGATCAGAGGCACAATCAGCAACAGCCATGATTGGGAGAGAGGTGGAAGGCAATCACTGGGGCTGTCGGTGTATTGGGATGGTGATGTCCAGGAGGTGTTATAGGGAGGGGGCAATGTCCGTGGGGGGCAGTGGGGCTGTGACAGATCATACTGGGAGATCGGGGCACCTGTGCAATGGTGCCCCTAGAGTTCAGCAGCTGCCTCACAGGCTGCTCCTAACATCCTGGGATCTGCCCACTGTTAAAAATCTACAGATTTTTGAATGATTTTAATAATTGATTTTGATCCAGTGACTGAGGATCACAGTTAAAGATAACAACACATTTTCATCACTGCACTGTCTGTATTCCATAACCATTGAAATGGAGACAGACAAGCTGCAAAGCCACATCAAGAACAATGCAGTTGAAACAATACAAATAGACACCATCTCAAATCACATCAGCAAAGTTGGAGATAAATCATTGGACATAATCACTTAGACAATGAGACCCTGACTGAACATGGAATCCCCAGTCTTGATCTAATCACAATACAATCGAAATATATTAGCAATGACTACATTTGAATCACTGATTAGTTAGTGCGTACTTTAAGCACTGCTCTGCCTGCAGAATAGGACAAGTAACTGAAGGATCAATACCCCAAATGGGTTCTCTCTTTCTTTCATCCAGTTTATCCTTTCATCCATGGTATCCCAAGTGTGGCATTACCAGTGTCTTGTACAACTTCAACAAGACGTCCCAAGTCCTGTATTTAATGTTCTGACCAATGAATCCAAGCATGCCGAATGCCTTCGTCACCATTCTGTCAACTTGTGACTCCATGTACCCTTAGATCTCTTTGTTCTGTAACTCTCCCCAGTGCCCTACCATTAACTGAGTAAGTCCTGCCCTGGTTTAATCTACCAAAATGCATTACCTCGCATTTGTCTAAATTAAACTCCATCTGCCATTCGTCAGCCCACTGGCCCAATTGATCAAGATCCCACTGCAATTCGAGATAACCTTTCTCACTATCCACCATGCCACCAATCTTGGTGTCATCTGCCAACTTACTAACCATGCCTCCTATAGTCTCATCCAAATCATTAATACAAATGATAAGTAACTGTGGGACCAGCCCCGATCCCTGAGGCACATCACTAGTCACAGGCCTCCAGTTTGAAAAACAACTCTCTACAATCACCCACTGGCTTCTGTCAAGAAGCCAATTTTGTATCCATTTGGATACCTCGCCCTGGATCCCGTGAGATTTAACTTTATGCAACAATTTACCATGCGGTACCTTGTCAAAGGCCTTGTTAAAGTCTATGTAGACGGCATCGACTGCACTGCCCCCATCTACCTTCTTGGTTACCCCTTCAAAAAACGCCTTTGTGAGAAATGATTTTCCACTCACAAAGCCATGCTGACTGTCCCTAATCAGTCCTTGCATTTCTAAGTTCCCGTAGATCCTGTTTCTCAAAATACCTTCCAACAATTTACCCATCACAGATGTGAGGCTAATTGGCCTGTAGTTCCCAGACTTTTCCCTGCAGCCCTTTCTAAACAAAGGCACAACATTTGCCACTCTCCAACCTCCAGGCAACTCACCTGTGACTTGATAACTCGAATATCTTGGCTAGGGGAGCTACAAATTCCTCCTTTGCCTCCCACAATGTCCTGGAATATACCTCATCAGGTCCCGCAGATTTATCTACCTTGATGCACTACAAGACTTCCAGCACCTCCTTCTCTGTAATATGTACACCCTTCAAGACATCACAATTTATTTCCCCAAGTTCCCTAATATCCATGCTTTTCACAACAGTAAATACTGATGAGAAATATTCATTTACGGATCTCACCCATCTCTTGTGGATCTGCACATAGATTACCTTGTTGATCCTTAACAGGCCCTACTCTTTCCCTTGTTACTCTTTTGTCCTTAATGTATTTGTAGACTCTCTTTGGATTCCCCTCTGCCTTATCTGCCAAAACAACTTTGTGTCCCCTTTTTGCCCTCCTGATTTCTCCCTTAACTCTACTCCTATAGCCCCTATACTCTTCAAGAGATTCACTTGATCCCAGCTGCCAACGC
Organism: Carcharhinus amblyrhynchos; assembly: GCF_965287045.1. Taxonomy (NCBI): domain Eukaryota; kingdom Metazoa; phylum Chordata; class Chondrichthyes; order Carcharhiniformes; family Carcharhinidae; genus Carcharhinus; species Carcharhinus amblyrhynchos. Next base: position 50,949,328 of record NC_137327.1, read on the forward strand.
ATGTTATGTGCCTCTTTCTTCTTCTTGCCCTCAATATCCCAAGTCATCCAGAGTTCCCGACTTCTGCCAGCCTTGCCCTTCACTCTAAGAGGAATTTGTTTACCCTGAATCCTGGTTAACACATTTTTGAAAGCATGCCACTTACCAGACATCCCTTCTCCCTCCCATAGGCTCCCAATTAACTTTTGAAAGTTCCTGCCTGAAACCATCAGAATTGGTCTTGTCCCAATTTCGAATATTAACTTTTGGGACAGATCTATCATTCTCCATAGCTATCCTCAAACTAATGGAATTATGGCCAATGATCCCAAAGTGATCACTCACTAACACTTCTGTCACCTACCCTTCCTTATTTCCCAAGAGGAGATCAAGTTTTGCCCCCTCTCTAGTCGAGCCATCCACATACTGAATGAGAAATTCCCCCTGAATACACTCATTAACTTTCTCTCCATCCAACCCTCTAATACTACGGCTGCCCCAGTCAATGTTGGGAAAATTAAAATCTCCAACTATTACCAAATTATTTTTCTTTGAGCTATCTGTAATCTCCTTACATATTTGTTCCTCAATTTCCCGCTGACTATTTGGGGGCCTATAGTGCAACCCTATCAAAGTGATTTCCCCCTTCTTATTTCTCAGTTCTACCCATATAGACTCAGTGGGCAAACCCTCGGAAATATCCACTCTCAGAACGGCTGTGATGCTTTCCCTAATCAACAGTGCAAGACCCCCTCCTCTCTTACCCCCTGTTCTAACTTCCCTACGGCATCTGTACCCTGGAACATTAAGCTGTCAGTCCTGTCCCTCCCTTAGCCATGTTTCAGTAACATGGTCTTATACCTGACTGTTGGAGTAGTTCCTCAAATAAGAACATAAGAACATTAAGAACTGGAAGCAGGAGTAAGCCATCTGGCCCCTTGAGCCTGCTCTACCATTCAAAAAGATCATGGCTGATCTTTTTGTGGACTCAGCTCCACTTATCCACCCACTCACCATAACCCTTAATTCCTCTACTGTTCAAAAATTTATCTATTCTTGCTTTAAAAACATTCAACTGCTTCACTGGGCAGGGAATTCCACAAATTCACAACCCTTTGTGTGAAAAAGTTCCTCCTCAGTCCTAAATCTGCTTCCCCTTATTTTGAGGCTATGCCCCCTAGTTCAATCTCACCTGCCAGTGGAAACAACTTCCCTGCTTCTGTTTTATCTATTCCCTTCATTATATTATATGTTTCTACAAGATTGCCCCTCATTCTTCCAAATTCCAATGAGTACAGCCCCAGTTTACTCAACCTCCTCATAAGCCAACTCTCTCGACTTCGGAATCAACCTAGTGAATCTCCTCTGTACCCCCTCCAGTGCCAGTATATCCCTTCTGAAATAAGGAGACCAAAACTGTACACAGTACTCCAGGTATGGTCTCACCAGTACCTTATACAGCTGCAACATAACCTCGCTGTTTTTAAACTCCATCCCTCTAGAAATAAAGGACAACATTCCATTTGCTTTCTTAGTTACCTGCGGCACCTGTAAACCAACTCCTTGTGATTCTTGTGCAAGGACACCCAGGTCCCTTTTACAGCAGCATGCTGCCATTTTTTTACCATTTAAATAATAGTCCATTTTGCTGTCATTTCTACCAAAATGGATGACCTCACATTTACCAACATTGTACTCCATCTGCCAGACCCTCGTTCACTCACTTAGACCATCTATATTCTTTTAAGACTTCCAGAATCCTCTGCACACTTTGCTCTGCAAAGTGACATTTTAGTGCCATCTACGAATTTTGATACACGACACTTGGTCCCCAACTCCAAGTCATCTATATAAGTCATAAACAATTGTGGTCCCAACACTGATCCCTGAAGCACACCATTAGTCACTGATCGCCAACCAGAAAAATATCATTTACCCCAGTTCTTTGCTTTCTGTTAGTTAACCAATCCTCAATCCGTGCTAATATATTACCCGTAACACCGTGCACCTTCATCTTATCCAGCTGTTTTTTGAAGCAGCGCCTTGTCAAATGCCTTCTGGAAATCCAGATACACCACATCCACAGGTTCCCCATTGTACACGCCACATGTAATATTCTCAAAGAATTTGAAGAATAGAATATTGTTGAAATAGATTCCTCCATTCTCAATTGCAAAGTAAAGGGCACTGTAGATGTGTAATGACTTTAACGAGGTCCATGAGGTGGATCTTTTGGAATTTGAGCTCCCTGATTGAGGCAGTTATAACTATCCAGTCTGAGAGCCCTGAAGAGGTATATAACATGTAGTGTCTGGGTTACTGACACTCAGGTTGCATTCTCTGTCCTGTAAAGTACCTGGCTGAGCATTGCTAACACTTGCAAATAAATCTGGATTTGCTGAAGAGACACTGACCTCATGGGAGTAATTCCAGTGACAATGTGATAAAGCATAATTCTGAAGGAACTTGTTCGCAACAGTTGGCATAAGTTAGGGTAAGATATTCTCAGGCTTTGTGCCTTTATTTGGAAGACTAGACTTGGTTGACCCTGATGTTCAGGTCAAGGCCTAATATGTGGAACACATGCGTTACCGTTGTTGGGCAAATGACATTATGACAGTTATGGCAGATGGGTAATTCTCCTGACTGCCTTTGGCACTTCAGTAGTTGCTGTCATTTGGAGTTTAACTTTCCTTAAGGCACTGGATACCAAAACCTTCCAAGAATTGAATGAACTACTTAGAGAATACTATAACCTCAAGCCACCTCTGATTCTGAGACACTATAATTTTTACTCGGCAATCTGTGAGCCAGGGGAATCTGTTACTGGTTTCCTAAGTAGGTTAAGATGACCGGCAAAAGCATATGAATTTGGTTTAATACTTATCGAGATGCTTAGAGGCCATCTGAAATTAGTAACATAACTTTCCAAAAATTCTTACTAGCAGAAGCCCAACTGGACTTCAAACAATCGCTACAACTGGCCTCATCATTGGAGGATGCTGCAAGTGGGGCATATGAGTTGCAAGGTAACCCAAGGGAAGTGAACAACCACGCCAGTGCGATTGAGCTTAGTCCAGCATTTGAGTGTAGGCGTTTACATAGCCTCACTCAGGAAGTATCTAGATACGTGTAACTCCAGGTCTGCCCACAGCACAACTCCAAAGCAAAGCCAAACTTTGAATAAGCAGTTACAAGTCCCTTCAGAATCCTGCCAAATAGTAATTCTAATTGTTGCAGGTATGGGGCATTGAAACAAAAAAGGAGACAAACGATACCTAGATTTAGGAAAACAACCCATCGACTGGTATCCAGGAGAGTTTGCACCTTGGAATGCCCACCTACACCTGATTTTTAACAATTAAATTGCATAGCAATGTCCAAATCAGAACCAATCAAGATAATTGGTTAAATGGGCATCCGGTACTAATGGACATGGATATGGATGCAGCCATAGCAGTGGTTGGAGAATCAGTGTTCCATAAAATTCGCTCTGGATTCCAACCATTATCTTTAACCGAAACCTCAGCAAGATTGAGAACCTATACAGTGGAGCCTTTGCAAATTCTGGGTACAACACCTTGTCCCCGTCTCCTATGAAAGGCAACTGGTTCAGTTACCAATGATTGTCGTGGAGGACTCGGGCCCAAAACTAACAGGGCAAAATTGGTTGCGAGAGATCCACGTAAATTGGCTCAACATTTGTCAGCTAGAGAGTGCCTGACTTAATGAAGTCTTGCCTAAATACCCTGAAGATTTCCAGCAAGGCCTTGGGACTATCAAGTGAGGAAGTTCTTAGTCTATTTCCTAAGGCAGGTGTACACTTAAGAAGGGAGAAACGTGTAATCCATGTTCCCCAAGTGACCTATCTGAGTTATAGAGTAAACAAGTCTGGAATGGGGTTCCCATCAATCCTTGGCTTTCAGTAAAGTAAAGCAATAGCTTTCCTCGTTGAACATTCTGGCACATTACAATCCTAGAAGAGAACGACTACTGATCTGTGATGCATCCCCAAGTGGAATCAAGGTGGTATTGGCACATGAATGGCCAAACAGAAGTGAATACCCAATTGTATATGCTCCCAGGACCTTGGCTATTATGGAACGCAAATACACCCACATTGAAAAAGAAGGGTTAACAGTGATATTCGTGGTTAAGAAATTCCACCAGTGCCTCTTTGGATGAAAATTCCTTGTTATCACAGACAACAAGCCACTACCAGGGCTGCTTAAGGAGGACAACATGGTGCCTCTCATAGCATCGGCCCAAATCCAGCATAGAGTCGCAGGCCATGCAGGAGCGATCCATATGGGAGCCTCGGAATAACGTTTCCGGTCATGGCAACTTCAGGGTCTGAAATGCACACGGTGGACTTGGCCACATTGACTCCCTTACCACCCAATAAAGAGAGTGAATACTTGCCACAATGCTTGAGACAAAGAGATGAGCTCAAGTTCACTACACTCAACCTGCTTCAGACGCTGAGCTGGAGGAACCTGACACGGTGTTTAAATGCCACAAGAGGTTCACAAGACAAACAATTCATCGCGGTTCCTTGGATCTAGAGGGGGAGTGATGCACTGACTTTAGCGAGGTCCATGACGTGGACCTGTTAGAATATGAGCTCCCTGATTGAGGCAGTTATAACTGTCCAATCTGGGAGCCGGCAGAGTTATATAAGATGGAGCCTCTGGGATACCGGCACTCAGGGTGTATACTCTGTACTGTGAAGTACCTGCCTGAGCATTTCTAACACTTGTAAATTAATCTGGATTTGCTGAAGGGACACCAGCCTCATGGGAGTTCTTTCAAGAAGTATTGGAGCAGATTGGCACAGCCCAAAGCAAAAACTGGCAATGCCCAAGCAGCACCATGGCACTATCCACCAGGCATCGAGCAGTGCCAAGTGGGGAGGTGCAGAGGGGGGAGGCGATCATGGCTAAGGGACCCGCTGCCATTCTGCAATTGCAGCATTGGGAGATGAAGGGAAGAGGCTACCGAAGCTGGCCATGCAAGGGGAGGAGGGGGTGCTCGAAGCTATGGGGGGGTGGGAGATCGGGGTAGACTGGCGTGGGTGGGGGAACATCGGGCCGGGGGGTGGTGGTCATGACTGTTGTTGGTGGGGGTTGGGGAGATCAGTTGGGGAGAGATCGGGGGGGTGGAGGAATATCGGCGCTGGCCCGGGGAGATCCGTTAGGCCAGCAATTGGGTGTAGGGGAGGTGGGAGGCCCTTGATCAGGCTAGCCAGTGATCAGGAAGCTGGCAATGGAGGGACCATGGTGCATGCACCAATCTCCGCACTGACAGATCGGCGAGTGTGCAGTGGCCTGTTGAGTGCTACGATGACGGCCTCTCGGGCAGGAATAGGCTCTGCCCATAGATTTTCAGAGTGAATCATGCTAGCACACTCTGCGATGCACAGGTCCATTCTGGAAATCATACTAAAAAAAACCTGCAGGATTTACTCCCATTTTCCTGAAGGTTGGAACATAGAATTTTTTGGGGAAAATCCCAGGTCACGTCAATGTCAGTGCTGAGATCGGTGTACGTGTAATAGTCCCACACTGCTGGCTTCCCAATCACTGGCCAGCCTCGATCTTCCTCTGCTCTCATCCGCAGTCCCAATTGCTGGTCATCCTCCGTCTGTCACCCAGCTGGACTCTCTGCCCCCTTAGCATTGCTGATGCTTGATGGGCAATGCCAAGGTGCCTCCTGGATATTGTCACTTTGCCCCCGGGCAGTGCCAGGGGGCCAGGATAGCCAAGGAGAGGGAAACCCTCTCACCCCTGACCTCCTGGAGGGCCTCGATGGCCCCCTTCATTCCAGTGGGGTCAGGCCACCAGCTCCCCGTCAGTAGGGAACTATTGTAAACCCCACTGGAGTGGCACACTTCTGGCAGGGACAGACAGAATGAAATCCCACAACACCAGCTTAAAGTCCAACAAGTTTATTTGTAGCAAATGCCGCAAGCTTTCGGAGAACTTCCAGCCACCTGACAAAGGGACAGCCTGTTCCGAAAGCTTGCGGCATTTGCTACAAATAAACTTGTTGGACTTAAAGCTGGTGTTGTTGGATTTCTTTCTGTTTTACCCCAGTCCAACGCCGGCATCTCCACATCAGGGACAGAGAGGAAAGTGGGCTCAGAGATTTGGGCTAATTCGCTATAAATGATATTATAATGAGCATTTAAGTAAATTGTAGAGCTCCATTCCAGAAATCAGTGCAGAGCTAGTGGCGCTAGAAATCTGGGAAGCCCGCTAAATGGCTTCCGCTTGAATCTCCCAGGCTGGGAGAATCGCTCCCCCCCACTTTCTTTCTTTCAGACAGAAAGCAGAGGGTTGGGATAAATGGGTCCTTCTCTGGCTGGTAAAATGTAACTAGCACAGTGCTGTAGGAGTCAGTCCTTGGACCTCAACTGTTTACAATCTTCATAAATGATCAACAGGCAGGGATAGAGTGTAACATAGCAAAATTTGCAGATGATATTAAAGTGGTTGGGAAAGCAGGCAGTGATGAGGAGATAAAGATTTTACAGATGGCTATAGATAGGCTAGGAGAATAGGCCAACATTTGGCAGATGGAGTTTAATGTGGATAAGTGTGAGGTTATCAATTTTGGCAGAATAAATAAAGGCAAACTATCAAAATGGAAGGCAGATTCAAAATGTGTGTGGGCAGAGGGACCTGGGTGTCTTTGTTCGTGAATTGCAGAAAGTGGGTATGCAGGTACAGAGTGTAATAAAAAAGACAAATGGAATGTTGGCATTTATTGCAAAGGACTGGAGAAGAAAAGTAGAGAAGTGTTGTTGCAATTGTATAGATGTTGGTGAAACCACATCTGGGGTATTGTGTCCATTTTTGTCTCCGTATTTGAGGAAGGATGTGGTGGCATTGGAGGCAGTTCAGAGGAGGCTCATCATATTGATACCGGGGTGAAAGGGTTGAAGTAGGAGGAGAAATTAAATAGTTTGGGCGAATATTCACTGAAGTTTAGAAGGATGAGAGGAGCTCTGATCGAGGTACGTAAAATTCTAAAAGGATTGCTGGAATAAATGTAGACTAAATGTATCCTGTTATGTGGCAATCTAGAACATGGGGTCACAGGTAAAGATTGTGAGGCAGTAGATTTAAAACTGAGATGAGGTGGAACTACTTCTCGCAGAGGGTGATGAACTTGTGGAACTTGCTGCCCCATAGCACAGTGGCAAATGCTTTCAAGAAGGAGATAGATATATTTCTAATAAAAAACAGGTTAAAGGGATATGGAGAACAGGTAAGGAGATGGATTTGAGACCAGGGAGAGATCAGTCATGATCTGATTGAATAGCGGAGCAGGCTCAAAGGGCTAAATTTGTCTGCTTCTGCTCCTAATCCCTATGTTCCTATGTTTAAACATTATTGATCTCTCCAGTGATAAAAAATTACTTCCCTTATGCAGTTTTTAATATTATCCTTGTATGCCTGAGTTGCTTTCTATATTTTTTTCCAATCTGCTGGATTTTCATTGATGTTGCTTTGCTATTGTTCAAGTCTATAGCTTTAGTTTCACTTTTATTTCAATTGATTTGTTGTCTGTGACCTTTTTGAATGTACAGGTGAAAACTTTCCTGATTTTATTTATATATTGGCCTTGTGTTGTACTAGATAAATCATTGAATAGCTACAATGTTTTTTATGTGGGTTATCTATTGACAGGTCAACACTGTTTAACATTTTCAAATTACAAGTAATTCCCTAAAAGCCAATCTTAGTTATGTTTAAATGTTGGTTTGTATGAATGCAGAAATATCCTCCTCCTCAACTTGCATGGTATCATTTCATAATGTTACTATTCTATTCTGTTCCATTATTTGTTCTGGGGGATACTGTTGACCAGAAACTGAACTGGACCATATCAAGACTGTGACTACAACAGCAGGTAACAGACTAGGAATTCTGCAGAGAGTTACTCAACTCTTAACTTTCCAAAACGTGTTCACAATCAACTAAACACAAGTCAGGAATGTGATGGAATACTCTCCACTTACCTGGATGAGCACAGCTCCATTAACACTCAAGATGCTCGACACCATTCAGGTCAAAGCTGCCTGATTGATTGACACCCCATATGTGTCCCATCTGTGAGATGCACAGCAGCAACTCATCAAGGCACCTTTAACTTTCCAAACCAATGTCTCTATCACCTAGAAGAACAAGGGTAGCAGATGCATGGGAACACTTGCAGAGAGGAACTACCTGCAAGTTCCCCTCAAAGTCCTCACCATCCTGACATGGAACTATGTCACCATTCCTTTATGGTCACTGGATCAAAATCCTGAAACTCCCTTCCTAACAGCACTCTGGATGTACATACACCACCTGGACTGCAGCAGTTCAAAATGCAGCTTATCAACTTCTTGTCAAGTACAATCGAACAGTGTTGCCTTGAATACTAGCTTCCCGACAAGTTTGATGCGCAGCTGTTCTTCTTCAATAAGCTTGAAGAAATCATAATCATAGAAAACATGCAGCCCAGAAAGAGGCCGTTTGGTAACATTGTGTAATGTGTAACACAGTTGAATTATTCTGCAAGCCCAATCAAGCCTCTAAGTGAGAGACCTACAGATTAAACATTGGAAGTACTGGCCACGATTCTGCCAAAAGTGCTGAATTAGCAGGAAAACTGTTCTAGATCCTGACTGTTTTGTCAGTTCAGCTTCTCACCCGAATCTCTGCACTCTGTGCACTGCAGAGGTCCCAGTCGTGAATCTCATTAAAAACCCAGGAGGGGAGCAGGGCCTATTCTCCCCAGAGTCTGACAGTTCTGGAACTCTGTGCATACGCTGTGGTCCAGATCAGTCAGACTCCCTGTTTTGTAGCCAGCTCGATCACTGGCGAATCCGGGACCCCCACAGTGCTACCCCTCCAGCTAGCAACCCCCCCCACCCCCCCATAGCCCGATCACAGCCCCCACAATAATTCCCAGGCTTGCCCTGACCACCACCCTCCCCCCGCACCCCCCCTCCCGTCCTGGAGTGCCCTGAAGCATAACCCACCCCATCTCAGCGAAGGTAATCCCCCTCCCCCAACAGGGTCAGACCCTCCCCCCAGAGACACAACACTTCCCAGCAGGTGACCCCCACCCCCCGCCCACCCCACCCCAATCATTGCCCTCCCTCCATCCCATACCAATCCCGTCTGCAGAGTGGCAGCAGGATTCATCACCCCCACTGATCACCCCTAAGCCCTGCCCACAATATATACCCCACTCTCGGCACTGCCCAGTACCTGATGAGTTCCCTGGACATGGGAATTTTGCCCCGTGCGCATTGCAGGGGGCACAGGCTGACACTGCCAGGATGCCCATGCCCAGGGGGCACCACCCTTCCACTCCCTGATCCCCCTGGGGGCCCCTGATTGACCCCCCTTCATTCCAACGGGGTCTCCTGCTAGTTCAAAGGACACGGGGAGCTTGTGTAAATCCTACCGGAATGAAGTACTCCTGGCGGGATGGGAGATTCAATCGGAACCTGAAAGTTCCCGATAATGAACTGCCAAACACATTTAAAATACATTCAAAAATGATTCAAATTACTTACCTGTCTTCCCGCCGGTTTCCAGCATGGACTAACCAGTGACCGTTTCCCGGCTCTGGGAGACGCGCACGCGTTCCCGGCACATCCGCAAATCCCGGTACAAGCTGGCGATGCGCATCTCCCACATCGACCCATCAGAAAAGTTGCGGGTCGCGATGGGAGAATCACTGCCATTGATTCAATAAGCCAAAGGCTTGCTCTGTGATAATTCTATTTCAGGAATATATGTCATTTTCAGCATTGTCCTGTAGTGTGTTGGGCTCTGGCCACGCTATTAAACACAACTGGAGTATGTGTAAAATTCAGTAACCACTCCATGAATACAATACAGAAACTTGCTAGTTTAACATTTTATAACTAGATTTTTACATTTTATATCAATTTGAACTAAATTAACTGATGATAAAATAAGAAATACAACCGCTAATTTGTTGTGATTTGGACTTTCCACCTGTTTGTCACTAGGAAAGGTGGAAAAGTATTTTCATGTATACAATTAGAGGGAGAGTAGATATCTCCTTAACACTGGGAGTCTCGCACAGCAGCAGGCTGGGAATGAGAGGTAGGTGAGGAAAATATCAGGCAATATTTAATATATAAACAATTTTAAGAAGATGTGTTACTTCAAACACACATCAAACATTGTTTGTGTTTTGAGACTGACACTATATTCTAGAAGAATGGTTACCTACATATCAGGAATTTGATTGTGACATTTCTGCATGAACATATTCGCTGTTTTAATTGCATCCAAACATTGTTCACTGTCATTTTCTCTCCATTGTTCAAACAAATAATTACAACTCTTGTTTGGATCTAAATGGAGAAAGAGAGGATGAAATGAAGAAGTCAATACAAGTGCACTTGAGTCCTTTGAAATTCTTCCTGGAAAGAACTCACAACCTGGCTGCCGCGTCAATCAGGTCTTCACATGGCTGTTATATTTTTCTAGGCTCTGTAATAAATTGGTTAACGTGTTTGTGAGAAATTCCCTGTTTTGTACTGAATGAATCAGTGATGATTTATTCAGATAGTGAAAAGAGGAGGTTCAATCAGACCCATTAATCAGCTTGTTACAAATAATGTCGAGAATAATTATCCCATCATGCCACTATTCTTGTGTAATGATACAAATTTATTAAACATTCTAATACATTTCAATAATCATTTACTGGGGGTGTTGGAAATCCATGTCCTGATCATTTGTGCTACTTACAGTAAGATTTATAGGGTCATACTCATACAATGGAGCATAATCAAATGCATTCACTGTAACCTCTCCAGTTTGGAATGCTTACAGCCAAGACATTTCTAGATTATAGAATGATGTTAGAATACCTAATCACAAATGTGTGAACTGGAAAACACTGCAGATATGAATATTAAGCTGAAACTTGAAACAAGCTGTAATAATAATTGTTTCATTTATCTCAATACAGTATCTCCCATGTTTCCATCCCCAGAATACTCGACTAAAATGATGCTGTGGGTTGGTTGGATTTTCTCAAAATATTTGGGCAATATTCACTGACATCCCACGGCATGTTTCTCAGTTCACCAGTGGCAGAATCTTCTGGTCCCACCACTGTCAAAGGGATTTCCCATTGAATCCATCTCACGGCACCAGGAAACCCTCGACAGGGGTGTGTTGTCACCGGGCCCAGAAAATCCCATCGGCTTCAATAGTCAGAAGGTCTTGCCCCTTGTGTTTTCGAACAGGCGATTTCCAGACTGGAGAAGCTGCCGTTTATTACAGGTTTTGTGCCCTTATTTACATATTGAAGATACTTTGGTATCTTGTGACACTGTGTACTTTTATAATATATAAAAGATATGGAGATTAGGTGGTTTATAGCCATGTTAAAAGTATGGGGTTACAGAGATAGGGCAGGGGAAAGGGCCTGGGTAAGATACTCTGTCAGAGTTAAAGTTCTATTTATTAGTCACAAGTAAGGCTTACATTAAGACTACAAAGAAGTTACTGTGAAATTCCCCGAGCCATTACATTCCGGCACCTGTTTGGGTTAATGCACCTAACCAGCACATCTTTCAGACTCTGGGAGGAAACCGGAGCGCACAGAGGAAACCCATGGAGACACGGGGAGAACATGCAAACTCCATACAGATAGTGACTCAAGCTGGGATTCAAACCCAGGTCCCTGGCACTGTGAGGTAGCCGTGCTAACCACTGTGGCACCATGCCGTCCTTTCAGAGAATCGGTGCAGACTGGATGAGCTGAATGACTTTTTCTGCACAAGGGATTCTATGAAAACTATTTCTTAATTTTAAACTGGATCTTTTGGCTGGTGGTTGACCCTGTATTTGTGGGTTCATGTCTATTTATGTTGTATGAATGTGTACAACAAACTAACCTTTTGAATTCATCATTCCTGGGGTCTGCTGTGGGGTTATTAGTCGGAATTGGATCACATTAAAACTGAGGAGTCGGGAAATATACCATTGTGTATTAAAAAGAAAACATATCAAAATACTTTTCTGTTTATAGACAGGGTGAAGATAGGAGCAATGAATGCTTTTGGAATTGAACCTCACTTCTGTTCGGAATACTCTCATTCTCTCTTCATCTATTGATGTATCTTTATTTACATTCAATAAATATGGATTCAATTTTTTGAGCTGTGTTTCTTAGGGTGTTGTTGTGTGAGTGAAACTAATTATGGTACAACTCCAAAGATTTTACTAAACCATTGACTATAATTGATTAAAAAGATTGGCAGTGATCTAGAGTAACACACGGCAGTGGAATCTAGCCGTGTACTTTGTGAGTTTATATGTGAGACCATGACTAACCTCTACATCTGTTAAAGTCAGCCACGTCTTTCCAATGAAGCAGCATCATCAGTAACAGCAAAGAGAATTATAGCTTTGTTATAGAACAGAATAATTTCAATACACGACTGGTAACATTGGCCATATTCGACAGTTCACTAATCATTGCCTCATTGTAGCAGTGACAGATTAATTAATTAGGGGCATGGTGACATCCACCACCTTCACATTGAATCAGAGAGAATGTTTTATTCTGTCTCTCAGCCTGTAAGGATCATTGATTACCATTGATTATCACTGATTACTTCTACATTGGCATTGAGGGCTCCAACTGTATCCATTTGATTTAATAATATGATTCTGTTCCAATAACAAAGTGGGGTTTGTGGTCATGGGCAGTATAATGTTAATTATTCTCTTAATTGTTTGACCTTTCTATGGGAAAGGCAAAATGAAAAGATGGCTTATTGATGGTAACATGTAGCCTTGACGTAAATAATCAATGAGGAAATCTGGTACTACACTCCCAACTTGTTATGTTGAGGTTCGCACCAAAGTTGGCACTCTGAGCGAGTAAGCTGAATTTGAATTCCCAAACAGCCAAAGCAGGGCTTAAACTCCTCTTAATCTAAGGGGTGAATCAAGGGTGATGTGACACAGGCAAGAAGGTGGAGTTGAGACCAAGCTCAGATCACACATGGGATGGAATTTTCCCAAATATTGGTAAAGGCTGACAGGCAGGAAAACAGCATTAAAGCCAACACCAATGGTGGCTGTCACTGCAATGTTGTTGGGAACATTAAAAAAAAGACATGTGACGGGTCCCATGACGTAACACTAGCTGATTGAGCTCAGCCCGCAAGTAACTTAGATCTTTAAATATTGGGGCACCATTTTTAAAGGTCAGCTCAGTTCATGTGGAACCATCCAGCCCCACATGCAGCTCCCCCCTCTCCCCTCCCCACCAGCACTGCACAGACAATGCCACAGGGGGCAATGCCAAACGCTGCACTCATCTGAGCTCCTCTGGGAGATCTGCCCACCAAATGCACACCCTGGTAAACCTGTCGGATTTCACATCTGATGTGAGTAGACTTTCTTATGGGGAGGCCAGGGGAAACAGTTCAGGCATAGAGGACTGATAATGAGATTCCAATGTATTAGAATGATATTCTCAGTGTTGAAAGTCAGCATTCACATTCTATCACTGGCGGGGGCTGGGGTCAATCGCATCACACTTTAATGTGGATGTGGAACATGATTAGGATATCTGGTGACATTTTCCACTCTTGGTACTGATCCTGCCTGATAAAAGCGAAAGCTGAAAACCCTCTCCCAAGTATCTTATTGAATTGCGAGTAGCCCCGAGGGGCCAAAATGGGCTACTCCTGTTCCTATTTCTTATGCTCTTATTTTAGTTCTCTACAATGGGGGGGAGAGATTAGGGAAGTGATTAAGAATTACAAAATGTGACTGCCAACACAGCCACTTGATTGGCCAGCAGCTCTTGGAAGTGGGCCTTCCTCACAGATAGGGGCAAAATGTCCACCCAATCAATTAATGGGCAGACAGCTGTTAAGATGCTGCAGGGAGGGGTGGGAAAGAGACTCACCTTAATTTTTACACCGTGGACACTGTGGGGGGCAGGAACTGCACCCAGCATAAAATTTAGCCCATAATTTGAATCCCAAGTCTGCTCCAGAATGACTGGTAATTAAGAGGGAAGTTCAACCCAATTCAAATCAAACTAATTAACAGTGAACTGTGTGAATGAAACACTCTGCAATTTAGCTGCTACTCCCCAGCTTTCTATTGTAATCTTCACCCCAAATTGACTTTATTAAGGCTGTTTTTAATTTCAATGCTGCCGAAGAGGGATTTTTGATAAAGGTTTCTTCAATGGATAAGTAAATGAACTGAGCCAAAATCTCTGATGTAGCTGTCTCACACTGGTGTAAATGCAGCACAGTTCAACATGTGATAATGAAGGAGCTGTCTGGAAATAGTTACATTGCCTTAGATATCTTGGCTATAGTTTAATTGCTGAAACCAATTTTCTATTTAAACCTCTTTTATTTTAGATATGCATTTTTGCAGAACTGAACGACAGATTTTACAAGAAAACATTTATTTACCTGTTGAAGAGGACACGCTGGTTGTTGATTCCTAAAGTAGAAATTTACAACATCAGATCATGTTTCAATGAAATAACTGTTTTTAAAAACTGGAGGTGAAATATGTTAACTCTCTCTTACCAGGGACGTTTCACATGGGCTGCCTGTCGCTGGTGGAGTGACATTGACATTATTGGGATGATTACTCTGTGTTGTAATTTTAAATGGACCAGAATATCCAGATCTAAACTCCTGAATAAAAATGATAAAAATATTACAGCAAATGTTCCGAATGAAAGTGTCATGCAGCATATAAGTAAATAATTTAAATTGTTTAATTTCTTATCCTTTCACCAATTGGTATAGAATTACTGAGTGGGTAAATGTCCAGGATGAGTCTTTCTTAAACTCACATAAATTAACACTTCAGTTATTAAAATAGGTGTGTGTGTTTGGAAGATGCTCTGCAAGAGATGTTGGGATGAATCATAGAAACATAGAAAATAGGAGTAGGAGTCGGCATTTGGCACTAGAGCCTGCTCTGCCATTCAACATAATCATGGCTGATCCTCTATAGTGGGTCGGATCTCGATCAAAGACCGGACAGAGTACAGGAATGAGATGAGAATCTTGTGAACTGGTGCGGCAACAATAATCTCTCCCTCAATGTCAACAAAACAAAGGAGATTATCATTGACTTCAGGAAGCATAAAGAAAAACATGCCCCTGTCTACATCAATGGGGATGAAGTCGAAAGGGATGAGAGCTTCAAGTTTTTAGATGTCCAAATCATCAACAATCTGTCCTGGTCCCTCCATGCTGACACTATAGTTAAGATAGCCCACCAACGCCTCTACTTTCTCAGAAGACTAAGGAAATTCGGCATGTCAGCTATGACGATCAGCAACTTTTACAGATGCACTACAGAAAGCATTTTTTCTGGTCCTATCACAGATTGGTATGGCTCCTGCTTTGCCCAAATTGGCAAGGAACTACAAAAGGTTATGAGTACAGCCCAATCCATCACACAACTAGCCTCCTATCCATTGGCTCCGTCTACATTTCCCGTTGCCTCAGCAAAGCAGCTAGCATAATTAAGGACCCCACGCACCCCGGATATTCTCTCTTCCACGTTCTTCCTTTGGGAAAAAGATACAAAAGTCTGAGTCACGTACCAACCAACTCAAGAACTGCTTCTTCCCTGCTGCTGTCAGACTTTTGAATGGACTTACATTGCATTAAGTTGATCCTTCTCTATACCTCAGCTATGACTGTAACATTACATTCTGCACTCGCTCATTTCTTTCTCTACGAACGGTAGGTTTTGTTTATATAGCACGCAAGAAACAATACTTTTCACTGTATGTTAATACATGTGACAATACTAAATCAAATTAAATCAAAATCAACTCCATACTCTAGCACCCTCCAATACCCCTAGACATCATCAGTTGTCAAGGCTGCTCCCACCGCAACTGCAGGGTCTCATTCACCAGACATGCAGCTACAGCTCCTGTGATGTCACTGCCAGAGGTAGTTTCTGCATCAAAGAACAGGACCATCTGAGCAACATAAAGATATTTTAACAGGTGCAGCATCAATAAAATGTGTTTTTGTTCACCGTGATTGGGAATTGCAGTTTTCACAGAACATTGAACTGGTGAGAAAAGTGGCCAAGCTTTTGTAGGAGTAGGAAAGCAAACAAAGCAGCAGGGGAGGGGGCAACAGGTAAGGTGGCGAATGGGAGCAGTGAGAGTGTTGGCGAGCAGGGTGATGAGTGGGACAGTGATGGGAGTGGCAAGACGAGTGATGATGCAAGTAGCAGTGGCAAGTGGATTGGGTTGGCTAGGGGATTGGGGTGCGGGGGGTTGCGGGGGGGATTGGGGTGCGGGCGGATAGCGGTGAGCAAGGCGGTGAGGAAGTGGCCTAGGGATGGTGACTTGGACAGTGAATGTTGTGGTGAGGGAGGTGGCAAGTGTTCAATGGGTGCACGCTGATGACATCACTGTCACTCATCCCCTGTTCCAATGTGGTTGTAGGAGATACTGGCACAATTCACCCAGTTCACTCGAAGTGCTCCCGTCAGCAGGAAAACTGGTGTGTTTCCCGCTGGTGTTAGTGGTGTTGGTCAGGTGACATTTACTCATGTTCAGCATTTAAATTTCAGCGTCCTGGTAATCATGCCAGCCAGCCCGCCTTTACAGAGATTGGGGCACCCTTTAAAAATATGCAATCAAAAGCTGAATGTTTAAAAACATTGCAGTTAGGTTGGATATTTTACGAGGTTTAACTTCCTCTTTTCTAACTACAATAGTTACAAAGCACTCAAGATGCATTCAAACCTGAAGGGAAAAAGACACTCTTTGCTAGTGGGTAAGTAATCCAGACCTGTCAATCAAACCACTCCAAAAGATGCAGACATCAGATATTAACCTTCCAATATAAAAAGGGTACCTGCAGTGAAACTAGCCATCAAAACATTGGAAAGCGGTTTCACAGCAGCTGTGGGTTATGTGAGAAAGCAAGGGAAATCCTGACAGGTCATTTATATAAGAGCACATTAAAGAGGGCTTTGTACTCCTGGGCTAATCCCTATTGTGGAATGGAATGCTGCTGTGATTTTCCAGGTATCCAAGGGGGAAGAGTGCTGAGGTCAAGCCCTTTCCCCCAGACTGAGCCCACCAAATGTCCAGGTCCTTTTGGGGACCTCCCCACACAGCCTGGCAGCAGCAAAGGGACACAGCACTTACCTCCCTATGCCTCCTTCAGAGTACAAGACTATCAGGACAGGGTATCACTGCTGGGAACAGCGCAAAGTTGGCACCAGGGGTCCTGAGAAGGATCCTGAGGGGGGGCCTTTGTCTGCAGAGGGACACATGTGCACACCACTTACATCCTTGTCCTCCCACTTCTGAGTACAGGGCACTAAGTCCATGTTTGTCAGGACCTGCACCAAAGGCCACTCAGTGGGCTCCTGCTGGATGTGCAGGCCCATCACAGGAGGCCACTGAATTGGGCTTCTCGCCCGCTAATTACATGATTATTAGGCTTTTTGAATATTCATTGGGTTCCTACCTGTTCTGGGAAGTGACCTGATTGGAACAAACCTGGAGCATCGCACCAGGTTTGACCCACAGCAAGAATCCCGTTTTAGGCCCAATGCACATAACCAGCACGTCTTTCACACTGTGGGAGGAAACCAGAGCACCAGGAGGAAACCCACGCCGATACGGGGAGAACGTGACACAGACAGTGAGCCAAGCCGGGATTCAAACCTGGATCCCTGGCACTGTGAGTCAACAGTGCTAACCACTGTGCCATCGTGTTGCCCAGACTGTGCCACCCAGCGTCAGCAACTACGAGTTCAATTAAAAAACAGAACCTCAAAGGTGGTGACCTCTGGATTGATGCAGGAAGAAACAGATAAGGAAAGGGAAAATATATCTTGAGTGATGTGAGAAGAAGGAATTTCCATTTTATGGCACTGGCATTGGCACAGGAAGGAACTGTGCCACACAGACAGGCTGCATCTGAATCTTACTGGTAAGATTCAAGCAGAAAGGATTTTAAACTAGGGCCTCATCAGTGGTAATGTTCCAGAATTAGTAATCCAAAGGCCTGGCTGAAGGATGTGGAGATTTGAATTCAAACCCCAACATGGCAGTTTGTATGTTTAAATTCAGTTTGCTAAATAAATCTGTAACTAGAAGGAAGATGATGACAGATCTACTAGAATTTTATAAAAGCACGTCTGGTTCACTCACCGGGGGTAATTTTTACCAGCTTGTCATGCCGGTCGATCGACGTGGTGAGCCAGTTAAATCATGAAAGGCGAAAAAGTGAGAGGCTCCTGGTCTCTCACTTCTAGTGATCATACCAGCCTGAATTAGAGTCATAGAGGTTTACAGCATGGAAACAGGCCCTTTGGCCCACTTGTCCATGCTACTCTTTGTTTTTTAACCCCTAAGCTAATCCCAATTGCCTGCATTTGGCCCAGATCCCTTTATACTCATCCATGTAATTATCTAAATGCTTTTGAAAAGACAAAACTGTATCTGCCTCTACTATTACCTCTGGCAGCTTGTTCCAGACATCCACCACCCTCTGTGTGAAAAAATTGCCCTTCCTGGACACTTTTGTATCACTCCCTTCTCACCTTAAAGCTAGGTCCTCAAGTTTTAGACTCCCCTACCTTTGGGAAAAGATATTGACTATCTAGCTGATCCGTGCCCCTCATTATTTTATAGACCGCTATAAGATCCCCCTCAGACCCCTACGCTCCAGAGAAAAAAGTCCCAGTCTACTCAGCCTCTCCTTATAACTCAATCCATCAAGCCCTGGTAGCATCCTAATAGATCTTTTCTGCACTCTTTCTAGTTTAATAATATCCTTTCTATAATAGGGTGACCAGAACTGCACGCAGTATTCTAAGTGCGGCCTTACCAATGTCTTGTACAACTTCAACAAGACGTCCCAACTTCTGAATTCAATGTTCTGACCGATGAAACCAAGCATGCTGAATGCCTTCTTCACCACTCTGTCCACCTGTGACTCCACTTTCAAGGAGCTATGAACATGTTCCCCAAGATCTCTTTGTTCTGTAACTCTCCCCAGTACCCTACCATTAACTGAGTAAGTCCTGCCCTGGTTCAATCTACCAAAATGCATCACCTCGCATTTGTCTAAATTAAACTCCATCTGCCATTCATCGGCTCAATGGCCCAATTGATCAAGATCCTGTTGCAATTGGAGCTAACTTTCTTCACTGTCCACAAGAACAAAAAACAAAGAACAACCCAACACGGGAAACAGGCCCTTCGGCCTAACGAGCCCGCGCCGCCATCTCAACACCACCAGTCCCCCTCTCCCCCCACGATGCCTGTCTAATGTTTTATGGCCATCCATATTGAGGGAAACTGATTTAGGGACAATTTATTCCTGCCAATCAGCCTAACAGCACATCTTTGGGGTGTGGGAGGAAACCGGAGCACCCGGAGAAAACCCACGCAAGCACGGGGAGAATGTGCAAACTCCCACAGACACCAGCCCAAATCCATGTGTCTGCACAGCAATCAGTGACAGTCACTGAGCTCTCGTCTTGCCCAGTATCTTGTCCAGTTTAGGCACGCACTAACGACATGAAGCACTAGGCCAATCCTGAACAACCAAGAGCAGCCCCAGTACGACCCATCGCGTGTATGCCCCTCATTGGACACGAGGTGGACCGACTTAAAACCTGCCAACTTACATGTATTGTACAATATAAAATGTAAACAGTTGAGGTCCTAACACTGATCCTTGTGGCAGCCCACTCATTACATCTTGCCAACCTGAAAAATATTAATTTATGCCTACTCTCTGCATTCTATTAGTCAGCCAATTCTCTATCTATGCCAATATGTCATTCTCTATAACATGAGCTTTTATTTTCCATAAAAACGTTTGACGCAGCACTTTATCAAATGCGTCTCGTAATCTAAGTACAGTCCAGTTTCCCTTTACCCACAGCATAGATTGCTTCCTCAAAAAATTCCAATAAGTCGGTTCAACATGACTTCCCCTTCACAAAACCTGCTTATCTTAAATTTATCCAGGTGTCCTGCTCTTACTTCTTTAATGGAATCAATCAGACATCATAAATTAGATCAAAAACTACTACAAATCTGTCCTTAACCAAATATCAAAATATCCAGAATGCTAAGAAAAAAAGTAATAATTTCAAGGGAGCAGCAACATTACACCTGCAGGAGAATGCAAGTCCATCAATTGAACCACCACATAACTGACACATCCACATACACAACAAATTGATTGTTGAATTAGACAAAATAAAGGAAAATTAAATCATTAGAAGAGTAAAAGAGTAATGATATGTGCGGCTCAATTATGTGTCACAAAGAAGGATGGATCGTTGAGATTACAAATTAATCCTCACAACTTTGAAATGTTTACAAAATACCAAAATTAGCAGAGTTAAATCTGAGATTTGCAGGTCCAAGCTTCTTGAAGCTTGATTCCAAGCATGGTTACTGGTCAGAACAGCTTGCACAGAAGTCTCAAGAGCTTATTATATTTCATAGTCCATTCAGACAATATTGCTTTCAACAACTTCATTTCACATTGTTAGCCAAGATCTCTTTCACATTGGCATGGACTGTATGATATGCACTGTGCCAGGATGCATTTGTTTCACAGATGAGGTAGCTCTCTTAGAAAGAACAAAACAAGAACATGACCACAATCTGTACACATTGATAAACTGATGTACACTGTACACACGTAATGAAGGATTGGTGGTCAACAGTCTGAAACGTAACATAAACGTGAGGTTATCACTTCCTTCAATTCAAATTTTTAGTGCTTGGAATCAGCAAATTTCATAACTATCTATTTGGCCTAAGATTTATTGTAGAAACTGACCAAAAGCTACTGAAGATAATAAGAAATAAGATAATAAGAAAGCCATTGATCAGTACACTACCAAGATTGCAATGTCTCTTGATAAAGATTCAAGATTGCGACTGTGGGATAAGGTACAAGTCAGGTAACTGGATGCTCACATTGGACACATTTAGTACATTGCTTAACCCAGTGAAAACAGAAGATATATTCTTAAATCTACAAGTTGACTTCACTGACATTGAGACCAAAGATGTTCTGTAAATTGATCTGGTACTATTTGTGCAATGCAAATGCCAGCATTTATACGAAATGGTGAAAGATACTATACTGCAGAAACTATGAAAAACCATCACCGAAGGATGGCCTGACACAATTCAGCACGTCCATGAACATGAGACCATTTTGGCCTTACTGGGACGAGCTAGGCATCTCCCGGGAAGTCATTTTTAAAGGCAGACAGGTCATCCCAGCAGAATCTTTGTGATCCGATATTAGAACATAAGAACATAAGAAATAGGAGCAGGAGTAGGCCATCTAGCCCTTCGAGCCAGCCCCTCCATTCAATAAGATCATGGCTGATCTGTCGTGGCTCAGTTCCACATTCCCGCCCTCTCTCCATAACCCTTAATCCCCTCGCTTATCAAAAACCTATCAACCCGCATCTTAACAATATTTAGCGAGGCAGCCTCCACCACTTCAACGGGCAGAGAATTCCAGAGATTCACCACCCTTTGAGTGAAGGAGTTCCTCCTCAACTCCGTTCTAAGCCACCCCCCCTTTATCTTGAGGCTATGCCCCCTAGTCCTACTGTCCTTTCTGAGCAGGAAGAGTCTCTCCACCTCTATCCTATCCATCCCATTCATCATCTTATATGTCTCAATGAGATCTCCCCTCATTCTTCTAAACTCTAACGAGTACAAGCCTAGTTTATTCAGCCTCTCCTCATAGCTCAACCTCCTCAACTCCGGTATCAGCCTAGTAAACCTCCTCTGCACTCCCTCCAAGGCCAAAATATCCTTGCGTAAGTGCGGCGACCAAAACTGCACACAGTACTCCAGCTGCGGCCTCACCAATGCCCTATACAGCTGCAGCAAGACCTCCCTACTTTTATATTCAATTCCCCTCGCTATGAAGGCCAGCATCCCATTAGCCTTCCTGACCACCTGCTGCACCTGCAGGCTGGGTTTTTGCGACTCATGCACAAGGACCCCGAGGTCCCTCTGCACCATCGCCTGCTGCAGTTTTCTTCAACAACTTCTTCATTCACACATGGACATGGATTCAATAAGAAGACACGCAAAACAGACAGTCTATTGGTCAGGTATGGTCAATGATATTGAAGTCATTGTCAAAAACTACAAGGCATGTCAAGAGAATATACCAAGTCAGCACAGAGCATCATTGAGTCCACATGAAGTTACTACCCATCATTGGTCCCAAATCACATCTGATTTCTTTCATGTCCATGGTAGTAACTTGAGCATCATCGACTACTTTACCAACTGCATAATATGTGAAGCATAACTATCAGACATACTTTTAAGTGCTATTTTCAATTTATTTGGTGTGGCTAAAGAGATAATTATGGATAACATTCCCCAATTCTTGGTAAGCCATTTCAGAACATATTTGAGAAGTGAAATATCAATCAGACTGCTTCATCTCCTCATTACCTTAAATCTGATGGCCCAGATGAATAAATTATTTGTGCACTGAAATACCTAATTCTCAAATGTAGACAGATCAAGCAAGATCTGTTGCATCTGAGATTGACACCCTTAAATGCAACTATTCCATCATCTGCAGGGTTTTTCCGACAATTAACAATGGTTTCACAGTCATTCCTAATACCAGACGTATCAAATTCTACCATCTACCATGGCGGGATTCAAACTTGCGTGTGCAGAACATCAGCTGAGTTTTTGCATTAATAGTCTAGTGATAATACCATTAGGCCATTGCCTCCCCTCAGTTAGAGATTACCTCTACACTTCAGAAAATCATAGATTTATCAGTTCTATGCACTTGAGGAGTGGTAAGTACACATGAATACGTATTAAAGAAGTTATATTTCTTTGCAAATGGGTAAAGTATCTTCTTAAAAGAATGGGGGATGTTGCAATATGCCTTCAAGTGACATCAGCATGATATCACTAGAAAGGAAATGTGTCAAGTGATCCAATCTTAGTCTCATTTTTGCTTTTAACAGAGCACCCACATCACTCTGAGCCTTCAAGCTTTAAAACAATATGAGACTCTTCCCATGTGCCTAGTCTTAATAAATGAACCACAAGGTATTTACCAATCCCTTATGAATGATTAGTGCGTTGTGGTTTATACAGCAAATAAGCTCAACCTATATTATAATAAGAACATGACAAAGTGCACATAAATCACACAAGATGAACATGTAGGTGTGGTGAACAATTAGGAAGGCAAATGGTATATTCACCTTTATTATTAGAGGGTTGCAGTATAAAAGGAAGGATGTCTTTCTACAAATGAAAGCATTTTGGTGACAGCACCCATGGACTATTTGACATCGATTAGTCTCCTTATGTAAGGAAGGTTGGATTTGTTTTGGAGAG
Source organism: Carcharhinus amblyrhynchos (assembly GCF_965287045.1). Lineage (NCBI taxonomy): Eukaryota > Metazoa > Chordata > Chondrichthyes > Carcharhiniformes > Carcharhinidae > Carcharhinus > Carcharhinus amblyrhynchos. The sequence continues at coordinate 50,972,776 of NC_137327.1, forward strand.
GATGCAACAAAGATTCACTGGATCAATTCCTGGTATGAAAGAGAGATGGGGAGAAATTTTCCACCCCTGTTTTTGATGGATGAGAATGGTGGTGGGCACAAAGAACTCAAAACAGCTTTTACACTGGCAGGATTTTCTTGCTCAATTGTTCCCCCTACCCCACACCCCCCACCCTCCCTGCCAGTGATGTAATGGGGTTCTTGCCATGTAAAGACTGGAACCCTATTATAATACATTACCATATATTTAGCAGGCCTCACAGTTGCATCAACCCTTCCACATGGGGAATTGTACGCTTGTCAGTGTGAGATATGCTGGCACGTTTTATAAAATGGGGAGCTGGTAAGCAAAACCCATTAGGTAATAAGTACAGACCCCAGGCGGGATGGGGGGAGGATGTCGTGCCTGGGCAGTAGCCCTGGCAGTACCCCTCAGCTGAGCCCAATGGAAATATCCTCTGGTATTACCACTGGACGTTGCAGAGGGCAGATCCTGGGCAGTACCAGGGGGCAATGCCCAGACAGTGCCAGGGGCCACTGTCGAGGGGATTCCATGTGGTAGCACTGGGAATTGTGGTTAGATGGGTCGGTGGTCATTCCATTGTGGATACAATGGTTTTCCTAGGAATTATCAGTCTAGCGATCAGAGCCAGAATTCTCCCAAAAAAACTTTTCAGGGCCCGATTTTACCATTGCATCGTGCCTGTTTTTGGACGCGAAAATGTAGTAAAGTCAGGTGTGAGGCCATTAAAGTGATCCACGCCTGTGTCTGCGCAGATTGCCACTTTACCAAAACCCGGGAATGGCGACGACCTCTTCACGCCCAAAACAGGTGCAACGGCAATTTAAATGCATTTGCATGCATTTAAATTGAATTAATGAACTGCCCGTCCAACTTTATCAGCATTTCCTCCTTTACCACTGCTTTTGCCGATCCGGAACCGCTCCATAATGGATCTGCTAAATAAAAGTCTGAATCAGGCGTTCCAGCTGCTGAAGAGTGTGTTCAGAGCTTCCAACTGCTCTCTGACTCAGATCACTGGTGGGGGGATGGAGGGAGGTCGGCCTGACCATTCTCTGGTTGGGGAGTCGGAGGAGGAGGGGAGTGAGGCCATGATAAAAAGTTAGTGTGGCAGGATCGGAGAATTGTCTCATTCTCCTTGCAGTTATCAGCTTCACAGCTAGAGATGAAGCAATGTCCTGGTGAAAAGAGTTTGCAAGTCAGGACCCAACAACCGTACAGTACTGTGATGGCTTCAGAGAAAAGGCCATCCTGAGAGACACTGCCTGCAGGAAAGCTCCAGACAGGTCCTCCACAGTCTGCAGACCTATGATGTAGCTACCTGCAGGTTTCCTGCTGCCTTCAGACATGCTGCTGTTGAAACTCTCTTTATTTTCATTAATTATTTTTCCTCCATGTCCTTTTGCTTCTTCTTGAGCACAGAAACAATGGAATTCACAGAGAGAAATGCATTATTTTATAATGCAGAGCTCACAGTAAATTCTCAGCAAGTTTCACAAGTGCCTCTTGATGCAGCTTGAAAACACCAGAAGTGACTCTTAATTATAACAGTATTGTAGAATTGCATTCCGATGTGACCTTTCACTTTTCCAGTCTGTTACTGCCAGGGGGTCACCCTACATGCTCAGCACTGCCACCTTTTCAGAGTGGTGAATTGAAGGTACAGCAACTCCCTTTCCTCCTCTGCCCTCTGCTCATTGGCCCACACTGGTGCCCAGTCCAGCAACACTTCAATTTTGAAATACTCAACCTCATATTGGAAATTTCTCTCAGATATTGTCCCTTCATATCTCTGTAACCTCCTGTAGGCCCAAAGCCCTCTGAGATAACTATGCTCCTCCTGGTCTGTTTTCCAATGCATTCAAATATCTTGCTGGTGAAGCTTTTGGTGAGCTCAGTCTTTGGCTCAGAGTTAATTTTTCTCTGATCTCACTCCTGTGAAGTATTAGGTAAGTTGTTTTTATTATTGTTGTGATGAGTGGGTAGAAACACAAGGAAATCTCAGGAGCCAATTGGCTGTATTTGTATTTAATTTAAATTCAGTGGGAGGCATCCCCTGTGGATCAAGACACAGCAGAGTCACAGGAGGAAAACCAAGTTGTCCATTTTATTGAGACCTGAGCTCAATAAAATGAAGTAACATTTAAATATTTAACATTCTAAAATGATATAACAGAAAGAGGACACTCTCTTGCCTGGTGACTCCTGGTGAGACAATGCAGGCAACGGATGAATGAACATCGCTTGACAATCACCAGGCAAGACTGTTCTCTTCCTGTTGGTGAACACTTCAGCGGTCACGGGCATTCAGCCTCTGATCTTCGAGTAAGCGTTCTCCAAGGCGGCCTTCACAACATACGACAGTGCAGAGTTGCTGAGCAGAGACTGATAGCCAAGTTCCACACACATGAGGATGGGATCTTGGGTTCATGTCACACTATCTGTAATGTGGGCTTGCAAAATCTCACTAACTGTCCCGGCTGGAGACAATGCACATCTCTTCAACCTGTGCTTAACCCTTTCTCCACTCAGGTTGTCTGTTCCTTTAAGACTTGATTACCTGTAAAAACTTGCATTCCAACAATTATTTTGTAAATTGAGTTTGTCTTTATATGCCCTGTTTGTGAACGGAAATCCCACTCACCTGATGAAGGAGCAGCGAGCTCTCTGAAAACTAGTGGCTACCAAATAAACCTTTGGACTTTAACTGGATGTTGTGAGACTTCGTATTGCATTTTATTGAGGTCTGATCTCCAGTGCCTTTGCCTTGTTTTATTCCCAGAATGTCTCAAGCCCACTGAAAACTGACTTTTTATTTGAGGATAATCCAGTCTGGCATTTCAGTGGATTTCTTTAGAGGCTGGTGTCACCCTTAATGAAAATGATGTAAACGTTACAGAAATTGGGGTTGCAGATTCACAAAATATTTTGCAGGAAACTCTTTAAAATCTGGGCAGAGTTTGACTGGACTGCGGCGTGAATGGAAAGACAGTCTGATTTCTCAGGATAATGTAGGATTATATTCATGTTTATTTAAACTATAAAGATAAACATTGTTCTTACCTTTGATTCCAGTGTTACAGTGAAGGAATAATCCAAACGGTTACAGCTGCAGATGATTGTGCTTTCATTCTTAACGAGGTTACATCCCAACTGATTGAAGGTGTCTGTAACGGTGAATTACTAATTATAAAAATCATTATCTCATTTACACATTCCAGGATTGAATGATGTCAGCATTTTATAAAATTCTTTACTTACCTTGCCCAGAATCCTTGGATTGACACCAATCGGGATTTGACTAAAATGGAGAAGATAAATCTTACCATTAGATTCTTTAGCAATTAAACAATTTAATCAGCTGTGTAAGTGTTTAAACAATTGGACATTTTTCATTTGTCTGACTAACAAGGTAAATTAGAGAATTAGGAGGAACAGTCGTGCTGGTTGTGAAATCATTGGGGTTTTCCAGTCCCGCCACTGGTGAGCATTGTGATGAGCGTGACTGGAAAATTCAGAGCGCGGCCAAAAGTCAGTTTCCCGCCAGTGTGAAAACAGGTTGTGATTTTCCACTCCCCACATTCATGGTGGGTCGGGTTACCCGCCGAGCCATGTCAAGAACCACATTTGTCTTGGCATCTCGTGAATTCCCATTATAAACCCAGCACACCAGAATCACACTTCCACTCCAAATCTAATGGCCAGACTGGTGACTAATTAGACTGATGTGATTAACGACGGCAAATAACAGACATGCACCCGGTGAACTGCATTTCACTTGTGACTTTGAGGTTTGTGTGAGCAGCATTCACCTACCTTTCACTGCGCTGTGTTCACGGCTGCTCCAACTCCATGCCAAGGCTGCTCAAGCGAGACCAGCAGGAAGGAAATGAGGAGGCAGAAGGCAAAAGCTACATTGTTGAGGGGTGGTAAGACTAGACAAGGGGAAGGGAAGGGGCTGGAAGGGACATGCTTGACTGGGGAGGAGGAGGTGTTGCCTGGAGCACAAGAGAAAGGGGTGGACCAACACATGATTGGAGGGGTTGAAAGGAAGAGAGTCTGCACCAGTCCTGCGGCATTGTGCACCATACTAGAAGGCTGTGTCTGGCATGTATGTGCTGGTCCCAGTCCAGGGAGGGGGCAAAGCCTGTCCGTCCTGTGTCAATTATGACAGTCTCGTGTGCAGGGGTGGTCAGTCCCTCACAGATATCGATCCTGGGATTTGGTGCTGGTGATCTACAGCATGTACATGGGGAACTGATAACTCAATAGACTCAGTGGAGAGGGGACTCAGTAGGTTACTGTGCAAAGGTCTCAAAGTGGGTAAGTGTGAAGTCAACATGTGGTCAATCACAGATAATGGTTTAGAAGGAACCACCAGGATATCCAGAAGAATTACAATGGGTTTCAGGATTAGAGGGGGTGGAAGAAGAGTGATCGGAGGGAGGGAAACCTCTTCCAGGATGATAGGAGGAATTTGGACAGTGACATTGGACGGGGGGTTGGAAACTGATCTCAAAGTAGAAGTACAGCAACACAATTATGACAGCCAATGGAATGACAACAGGCGAAAAATAACCTAGGAAATTAAATTGCCTGGGAGGTGGCTGGGGGCTTGTGGGAGGAGCTGTGTCATAAGAACATAAGAACAAAAGAACATGGAGCAGGCCATCTGGCCCTTCGAGCCTGCCCCGCCATTCAATAAGATCATGGCTGATCTGTCGTGGCTCAGTTCCACATTCCCGCCCTCTCCCCATAACCCTTAATCCCCTCTCTTATCAAAAACCCATCAACCTGCTTCTTAAAAATATTTAGCGAGGTAGCCTCCACCACTTCAACAGGCAGAGAATTCCAGTGATTCACCACCCTTTGAGTGAAGAAGTTCTTCCTCAACTCCATTCTAAACCGCCCCCCCTTTATCTTGAGGCTGTGCCCCCTAGTCCTATTGTCCTTCCTGAACGGGAAGAGTCTCTCCACCTCTATCCTATCCATCCCATTCATCATCTTATACGTCTCAATGAGATCTCCCCTCATTCTTCTAAACTCTAACGAGTACAAGCCTAGTTTATTCAGCCTCTCCTCATAGCTCAACCCCCTCAACTCCGGCATTAGCCTAGTAAACCTCCTTTGCACTCCCTCCAAGGCCAAAATATCCTTGTGTAAGTACGGCGCCCAAAACTGCACACAGTACTCCAGCTGCGGCCTCACCAATGCCCTATACAGCCGCAGCAAGACCTCCCTACTTTTATATTCAATCCCCCTCGCTATGAAGGTCAGCATCCCATTCGCCTTCCTGACCACCTGCTGCACCTGCAAGCTGGGTTTTTGCGACTCATGCACCAGGACCCCGAGGTCCCTCTGCACCGTCGCCTGCTGCAGTTTTTCTCCACGTAAGTAATAATCCTTCCGACCATTATTCCTACCAAAGTGGACCACCTCGCACTTGCCAACATTAAATTCCATTTGCCAGTTCCTGGCCCATTCGCCCAGCCTATCTAGATCCTTCTGCAGATTCTCCACACCCTTCGCACAATTTGCACCAATCTTGGTGTCATCAGCAAATTTCGACACCATATACTCGGTTCCCTCCTCCAGATCATCTATATAAATGGTAAATAGCTGAGGCCTAAGCACTGACCCCTGAGGCACTCCACTAGTCACCAACCGCCAATCCGAATAGCACCCAATGACCCCCACTCTCTGCCTCCTATTTGACAACCAGTCCTCTATCCACGCTAACACCCTACCCCCAACTCCATGCCCCCTGACCTTCTGCAATAACCTCTTGTGAGGTACCTTGTCAAACGCCTTCTGAAAATCAAGAAAGACCACATCCACCGGCTCTCCTCTATCCACCGCCCGAGACACATCCTCATAGAACTCCAGTAAATTCGTCAGACACGACTTCCCCTTAACGAAACCGTGCTGCGTCTGCTCTATCAAGCAATTCCCCTCAAGATGCCTCGCTATTTCCTCCTTGATGACGGATTCTAACATTTTACCTACAATAGACGTTAAACTAACAGGCCTATAATTCCCCGCCTTTTGCCTGCCACCCTTCTTAAACAACGGTGTAACATTAGCCACTTTCCAATCTTCCGGCACTTCCCCGGAATCCAGCGACGTCTGGAAAATAACCACCAAGGCATCCGCTATCACCTCCGCCATTTCTTTCAGACCCCTCGGATGCATTCCATCCGGTCCTGGGGACTTGTCCACAATCAGCCCCTCCAGTCTGTCGAGCGCCACCTCTCTAATAACAGTAATGTCATCGAGACCCTCCAGTCCTACCACCTTTCCATCTCTAACACCCGGCAAATTATTCACATCCTCCTCCGTGAAGACCAAAACAAAAAAGTTATTCAAGACCTCAGCCATTTCCCCATCCCCTACCACTAAGTCCCCCTTCTCATCCTCTAAGGGTCCAACGTTCACCCTACCCAGCCTCTTCCTTTTTATATGCTTATAAAAACTCTTGCTATCCTTTTTTATATTAAGCGCTAGCCCAGCTTCATAGTTTATCCTACCCTTCTTTATCAATTTCTTTGTCAATCTTTGTTGACATTTAAACCTCTCCCAATCCTCTTCTCGCCCACTACTCTTAGCTACTCTAAACGCCTCCACTTTTAATTTAACACTTTCCTTCACCTCCTTCGTTATCCACGGCTGATTACCTCTCCTCCTACTGTCCTTTTTAACCATCGGAATAAATTTCTGCTGAGCACCAAGAAAGATCTCCTTAAAAATCCTCCACTGCTCCTCAGCAGACCTACCTTCCAACGCGCTCCCCCAGTCAACATTCGCCAATTCCTCTCTCATCCTACTGTACTCCCCTCTGTTCAAACAAAGGACGTGTGTCCGGGAACCCACTTTGTCGTCCTCCATCTACACCAGAAACTCCACCATACAATGATCACTCTCCCCAAGAGGATCCTTCACCGCAAGGTCCCTGATTCTACCTGCCTCGTTACATAACACCAGATCCAAGACAGCTCGCTCCCTCGTCGGCTCCAACACACACTGTTCAAGGAAACTATCCCGACAGCATTCCAAGAACTCCTCCTCGAGCCCACCGCGTCCAACATGGGTCGACCAATCAATATGCAGATTGAAATCCCCCATAATTACGGCCATCCCATTCCTGCACGCCGTCCAGCTTCAGATCCTTGAAACTTGTGTTTCAGAGCTGGAATAGCGGCTGGGGATCCTGCGGAACATCCGCGAGTCTGAGATCATTGTGAAAACCAGAGGTAGGTCACACTGCAACTGACGGGACTGGACTTGAGGAAGGATCGGAATGGGTGAGCACTCCGCAATCCAAGAGAAACAGGCAGCTGGTTCCATTCTGGAAGCTGACAGGGATGTTGGTTCATCCTGGGGCTGCAGACAGAGCCAAGCTTCTGGCACCATGAGGTGTACAGGAGGGGAGGAAGAGAAGTCGAGCAATAGAAACAGGGAAATCTATAGACAAGGGAATAGGTAAGTGCTACGGTGGCTGTCAATGTGACTCCAGTTTGGTTTGTTGCCTCCCTGTGCTGGGGTATCACTGAACGGCTTCAGGGCATCCTGATGGGGGAGGGTGATAAGGCAGAGGTCATGTTACATGTTGGTATCAATGACATAGATATTTTGCTTGTGCTGTTGAGAGGAGTTTAAACTAATTCGGCAGGGGGTGGGGACATACCACAACATAGTAAAAATTCAAGTCCGAGGGAGTACAGCTGTATTAAGTTTCAAAGGAGTAAGGCAAAGCTGGATGTAATGCCAGGAGTATTACAGGATTAAGGGTGAGGATTGACACATGGAATTGTGATACAGGTAGCCATCACAGCAACGGGGTTGAGGGACGGGCAGTATTGGCAGCTCAACATCCGAGGGTATAGAATCTTCAGACGAGACAGTGGAGGGGGTAAAAGAGGAGCAGGTAAAAGAGGAGGAGGTTTTGTATTATTAGTTAAGGAGTCAGTAAGGAAAGATGACGGGTGGAATTCTCCCAGAAAAGTTCTAAGTGTCGAATTCACAGGAAAACTGGAGTAATTCATGCTGTTTTTCATGGTGGGAGTTCACACTAGAATCTCCTACACTCTGTCCATCACAAAGACCATCAGCATGAATATCATTAAATTTCAGGGGGCAGGGCCTATTCATGTTGGAGAGGCTGAAACCAGCAGGTCTCTGCACATGCGCACTGGCCCCAAACTGTCAGACTCCCATTTGCTGACCAGCCGAAGATGCCGCGGTGCTGCCTCTCTCCCCCAACCCTCCATGGCCCAATCGTGGCACCCCCTGACCATTCTTGGGCTAGTCTTAACCCCCCCGCCATCCCGGATGACACCAATTTCCAGCGACCACCACCCCCTGGCAGTGATGATCCCTGCCTCCAGCAGACCTTCCCCTGGTAGGCTCCCCCCCCGAACCTGCCCCAAAAAGAGATTCACCCCCTCCTCCCCCCCCCAGCAGTCACAACCCCCCAGTCTGTCCTGATCGCTGGACTCCCTCCTGCCCCCATCAATCTCCGTGCAGAGTGGCAGTGGGACCCCCCCACCCCTACTGATAGTCCCTAGGTCCCACCTCCTTGGCACTCCCGATACCCAGTTTACCATTAGGGTGCCAGATATAATTTGAAAAGTGTGAGGTGATACGATTTGGGAGGACTAATTTGACAAGGAAGTATTCAATTAATGGCATGACACTAGGAGAATTTGACATGTCTGTCCCTGGATCTCTAATGATGGAAGGCAGATTAGTGGTGAAAAAGACATATGGGACACTTGCCTTTATCAGTTAAGGCATAGACTACAAAAGCAGGGAGGTCATGTTGGAATTTTTATAGCACTAGACCACAGCTGGAATACGGTACAATTCTGGTCCCCAGTACTATAGAGAAGATGTGATTGCACTGGAGAGAGTGCAGAGGAGATTCACCAGGATGTTGTCTGGGATGGAACATTTAAGAACATAAGAAATAGGAGCAGGAGTAGGCCATCTAGCCCTTCGAGCCTGCCCCGCCATTCAACAAGATCATGGCTGATCTGAAGTGGCTCAGTTCCACTTTCCCGCTTTCTCCCCATAACCCTTAATCCCCTTGCCTACCAAAAACCTATCTACCGGCGTCTTAAATATATTTAGCGAGGCAGCCTCAACCACTTCAACGGGCAGAGAATTCCAGAGATTCACCACCCTTTGAGTGAACAAGTTCCTCCTCAACTCTGTTCTAAACTGCCCCCCCTTATCTTGAGGCTGTGCCTTCTAGTCCTGCTGTCCTTTCTGAGCGCGAAGAACCTCTCTACCTCTACCCTATCCATCCCTTTCATCATCTTATACGTCTCAATGAGATCTCCCCTCATCCTTATAAACTCCAACGAGTACAAGCCCAGTCTATTCAGCCTCTCCTCATAGCTCAACCCCCTCAACTCCGGTATCAGCCTGGTGAAACTCCTCTTCACTCCCTCCAAGGCCAAAATATCCTTGCGCAAGTGCGGCGACCAAAACTGCACACAGTACTCCAGCTGCGGCCTCACCAGTGCCCTGTACAGTTGCAGCAAGACCTCCCTACTTTTATATTCAATCCCCCTCGCTATGAAGGCCTGCATCCCATTTGCCTTCCTGACCACCTGCTGCACCTGAAGGCTGGGTTTTTGCGACTCATGCACAAGGACCCCCAGATCCCTCTGCACCGTAGCATGCTGTAGCTTTTCGCCCTGTAAGCAGCAGTCCTTCCTACCATTATTCCTACCAAAGTGGATAACCTCACACTTGCCAACATTGTATTCCATCTGCCAGGTCCTCGCCCACTCGCTCAGCCTATCTAGATCCCTCTGCAGACTTTCCACACCCTCCGCACAATTTGCCATTCCACTTATCTTTGTGTCATCAGCAAATTTCGACACCTTACACTCGGCTCCCTCCTCCAGATCATCTATATAAATGGTAAATAGCTCAGGCCCCAGCACCGATCCCTGGGGCACTCCACTAGTCACCAACCGCCAATCCAAATAGCACCCATTGACACCCACTTTCTGCCTCCTATTTGATAGCCAATCCCCTATCCACGCTAACACCCTACCCCCAACTCCATGCCCCCTAACCTTTTGTAACAACCTTTAAGTCACGGAGATAGGTTGGATAGATTTGGGTTGTTTTCATTGGAGCAGAGAAGACTGAGAGGCAACCTGATTGAAGTGTACAAGATTTTGAGCAGCATGAACGAGGAGCTGTCCCCCTGAGTTGAAGAGTCAGTCACGGGGGACAAAAGTTCAAGGTGAAGGGAAGGAGGTTTAGGGGGATATGAGGAAAAACCTTTTTACTCAGAGGTCTGGAATTCGCTGCCTGGTAAGGTGGTGGAGGTGGGTTGCCTCACATCCTTTATAAAAAGTGCCTGGATGATCATTTGGCACATCATAGCATTCAAGTGCTGGTAAATGGGATTAGATAGTTTAGTATTTCCCACGTGTCAGTGCAGGCTCAATGAGCTGAGGGCTTCCTCTGCACTGTATGATTCTGAGTCGATTATAGCACCATTGGGCTGCCTAATAATTTCCTCTTCAGGACATGGAGCAAGGCTGAGTTGAAATATGTTAGGAAAATTCCAATTCCAATTGAAGGATTTGTGTACCTAAACTGATAACATGCATTCCTGCGAGAATTCATAATGGTTCAAGGCCAAATGTTAATTGGATTTGAATGACCATTTGTCCCTCTCATAGGAATGTGCAATGGTCAGAAGGATCCAACTGTAAAGAGGTAATAACTAAAATACATACACAACGTGAAATGCTCCAAAGACTGTGACACATTGCAGCTGAGAGGTTCAGCTTTTACACACCTCAATGATTATAGTCATTATATTAGTGCGAGTCTGGTCTCTAGATTACTCCAAAGGAGGCAGGCTGACAGTGCCCTGATTGAAACTGATAGCACCAGGCTCTACTCACCCAGATCCTACTCACTTTATACACGTGCTTTCATGTCTGGGGTACTGGGGTGGACAGGAGTGGAGGGCAGATCAACTTCCAGTGATACTTTGAGCTGTGCTACAGCTGCAAGAAAGGATTTGGGATTACCTGGAACAAGTCCAAGGACTTCACAATGATTCCTCAGTTAGCGATGGAAGGTGATTGAACATTACCCTGCAACAATCATGTCTCTGGGCTATTTTTCCAGGAATGCAGAATGGAGGCAGCAGGCAATGCTACCTTCTTCATGGCTCTCATGGAACTGAGGAAGAGAAAAAGGAACCATTGCCATCAGACAGGGCAAAGGCAAGAGTCTCGCCCTGAGGAACATGAGCCAGAGGGCCCCCTTGAAGACTCAGATACTGAGGAGAAGAGACCAATTCCACAGGGGTAATTGGTGCGATTCAGGATGCATCACAGGGGCCTTTCATACTTGCAGATGAGCGAGAGACAATGCTCCAGAGAAGGCCAGAGCATGAGTCTATCGCAGCCCACGACAGCCTTATTGCCACCAGGTTCCGTAGTATAAAGACGAATTGCCCCTTTCACCTGTGTCCTCCATTCAGGCTCAACATTTACACCTACTCGATATCCTCAGTATCTCAATGAAGGACATCTATCTCAGAATGAGTTGTAACAATCTTGCAGAATGGCCTCATCCTTGGAAGGTTAGGCAGCCTCTGGAGCATGTGCCCATTCTGGTATAGAATAAGAACTCCAAAGGTGAGAACTGTGAAGTACGGAGACATGGTGCAGTCTTTTGAATCATCATACCAGCATTTCACTGCCTGTGACAGCCTTCAAGAGGCAGGAGCAACACTCATGGCAGTTTGTCCTGGGTGTTGTGATCTGTCTCAAAGAGGACAATCACTAATCACTGGCTCTTGTGTGTATGTCTGAGGACTGATCTGAATCTAGTTTGCGGCATCTCTCCACAAGTCATCCCTCAGGCAAGATTAATGTTCTGGCCTCAGCCTCATATTGAGTCCCCAGCATGAAACTGTTCTTTGGGGTGCAGTGATGGGTCACCTTCAGTCATTGGTGCGAGCTGTCTGCACAGAGAGAGATTCATTGGCATCATCATCTGACCATTGACAAGCAGTCGTATCCAGCCTTCGTTTCCCAAGTCCATGACCAGCATTGCCTTGGCCTCTGACTTGTGAAGTAGCTCAATAAATGTTGACACTGCATTTAGGCATTACTTTGTAACTTTGTTGAATAAAGAGCACACATCAGATGTAGTGGAGCTTTGCTCTGATTCAATTTGAAGCCTCTATATTTTCATTCTAGCAGTTTCAGAGAAACACAAGAAACCTGGGACATTATTGATGCTATCATGATCAGATAACAATGCTAATTGTCCGTCGACACCGAGCTCAGGGATTATGTCAACTCACGCTCCAGGTCCAGACCTCTGTCAAGACTTCCAGGTCCAAAGCAGCATTCTCCAATTTAATCATCTGGCATCAGCAGCTCAGACATACAGCACTGATCTAGCCATCAGGCAGACATTTCAGGAGTCACCAAGTGCAAGGTAAGGCACAGCTCTGCATCATGCAGGTGGAGAATGCAAACTACAGTAGGGCTGATGTCAAGCTGTACATGTAGTCACGGCGACTCGCTACAGGCCACCATGAACTGTTACAGTCCTTGGGTGGGATTTTACAGCCTCGCTCGAGCAAGACCTGAAATTCCTGCCTGAAGTCAGCAGACATTTTGGTGCTTGTCTTGTGTTTATGTTACAGGATGACCAACACCATTTCTGTAAACTAACTTTATTAATATCAGAACATGAACACTCAACTGCAAGGTCTCTACAGCCTTGTTACAACCGTCTCTTACATATGCATTATGAAAAAGAGTCTCAAACACTTCCATTTATAGAGGTGCAAAATGATACTACACCCATTCTTTTAATCAAAGTTGGTGAAAATTTGAAGTTAATCAAGAGAATAATGGCTGTAACCTCTGATGACATCCTGAGCGAGTACAAAAATGTATTGAAGGGGATTGTTTGCCTAAAGATAAAACACACCATTATGATTGGCAAACTAGTGACACCCAAAATACATCCATCCAGGAAAGTACCACTAATGCTAAGAGATCGACTGAAAACAGATTTGGACAGAATGGAGAAACTTCATATCAGTAAGAAAATTGAAGAGCTGACAAAGTGGGTCAATCCAATTGTAATTGTGGAAAAATCAGATGGGAATCTGTGAGTCTGGCTATGCTGAATTGCCCTGAGTGTCAGGGGGATTGGAAGGGTAAATATGCTGGTTTACAGAAATAGGGCCTCGGTGAGATTGTTGTCGGTTCAGTCTTGATGGGCTGATTGACCTCCTTCTGCACCTAGGATTTATGAACCTAGATATCTGAACCATGCATTACAAAGGGAGCATTATCAGTTGCTCACAGGAGGTAATGTGTAAGCAGATTGATGCTAAATACTAGTACAGTGTACCATAATGTATCTAATACCAGAGTCCATTACCACAATCACCATATTATGATGACAGTCCCCACCTATTACCTGAAATGTAATCAACGCTCAAGCCTGACAGACATTATAAGAAGATTATTGAAAGATACACCAAGTTAAAATGACTCCAAAGTGACTCACCTTTAAAGATTCACACAGAGCAAACTGCATTAAAGCAGCATCAAGAAAATAAACAAACAGCATTAGGGTTATGGTTAGGGTTAGCAAAAGCTATACTTGTAAGGTCACAGGATATTACCCTCGGAGGTCTAAGCTATGCATTGTCCAACCACCGTGTTGACAGAGCAACTGGCTTTGCTCATGTTGCTGCTCCGGACAGAAAGACAAATCCCTGTAGTGAGATGGTGTGAAACACCACAGACCATGGGAGATCAGTGAGAAGAGGATGGAGGGTGGTGGGACATTTCTGTTACACTTGGATGACCTTGGAGCATTTTCAGATAGAAGGGCCATTCACAAGATGAGTCAACAGAAACAAAGTATAAACACTGAGTGAACATCTGTGCTGCCTTTGAGCTCTCAATATTTCTTGTTTTTTCCTTCCCTGCCATTTGTGGATGTGCATCCCCAATACCTGAAGAAGAGGCAGCCTGCTGACTGCTATGCCCTGCTGTCTTTGATTACTTTGTCAGGCCTTTGCTGGAGGGCTGAGGCCTGGAGGCCCTGGCCTGTTCAGGGTTTCCTGCTGTGTGATATATACACCTTCCTCAGCCTGAGCAGTTGGAGTTGCTGGGATCACATGGAGAAGGGACATGGAGTAGCTAGACAGCCTTTGGTAGTCTTGGGTAGATTGGCCCAGGGTGTCCAGCATCTCCCTGTGGTTGCCCAAGGACCCTCTGCTGATTTTATGAAGAGAAGATGCACTGGGGGGGTGATCTTTGGGAAAATGGTAAGGTCAATCCCTTGCCCCCAGCCCGAGTCCACCCAACCCCCAGGACTCTTGAGGGGCCCTTCCTCGGCAGCCTGACAATGGCAAACGGACATGGGCACTGGACATACCTCCTGGGGCCTGGGGCACCAGGCCAGGGTGTCAGTGCCAGGGTGTCATAGAGTAGTGTACTGTTGGCACTGCAAAGGGGCAAAGCCTGAAGGGTAGGCCTGAATGGGGGTCTGAAGGGGCAGGGGGGCCTAAGTGTTGGTCTGGGGGGGTGGGTCCTGAGTGGGGGTCTGAGTGGGGAGGGGCTCAGGAAGAAGGTTGAGGGGGGAGGGTTGAAGCGGGGCCAGGGGGCTCTGATGGTGGAAGGTGCTGAGGAGGTGGTACTAGGGGGTCTGAGTGGGATGGAAGACGGGGGCAGGGATGGGTGTGAGGGCAGATTCAGGTCAGGTCACCCTCATCCCTGCAAAATGTCAGGGTGGGGGACTGGGGTGACACATTATTTCAGTGGTTGGGGAAGTATGACCCTCTTTGCTGAGGCTTTGATGATGCCCCCCCCAAGAAAACTTGGAGTTTTTGATCTGGTCGCTAACACCCTCCAGAGGAATTTCAGGGCACAAGTGAAGGAAAATATGTCACAAGACACAACCGTCCTCATTTGTCTGGTATCATAATATACCCGCACTCTCATCATGACCAGAAATTCTGAAGAGAGTTAAAGAGACAAGAAGATCAACTCCAAATTCTCCTAACCTACCCAGAAAGTGCTCCATTTACAACCCTAGGACGAGGCAATTTCTGTGCTGCACAACTCCAATCACAGAAAAAGCTGCAAACAGGCTGAGCTCGATCAGATTGTTCAGTTTTATCTCACCTGAAACTTTAGGTTTTGAAATGTAACTGTCAGAGGGATTGAGAGATCATCAATTCTCGAATTCCCCACTTGAACTGTAACACTGGGTGAAAGAGGAATCTTCTCCCGACCCTGTAACAACACAGAAAGTGAGTGAAAATCCACATCCTGCGGATTTACATTATACACAGAAACATTTCAATGATCTTCATTCCTGTGGTGAGGGTGAGCAATGCAGCTTTCCTCAACATAACAAATATTTTCCTTGGGGCTGGAATTTTGTTGGTTACCTTGTTGACACAAATGTGTGAATCACAATTCCAGATCCCCCACATGAAGCCTTCTGTGGGCCCTGTGTCAGACTGCGGTATTGGGGTCATTAACACATTAAAGTACGTCAATGATGTCCACTCCAGTGGAATTCCCGGAAGTCTGAGTGACAGCAACTCCCAGACAGAGGGATAGACATTCAGAGACACTCTGTTCTGGGTGCCTGTGGGGCACAGGGTGCAAACCCTGTTCCGAATGATGAGGCCCAATTCAACCCAGATTTTGGACCTTGGGTTTCATCACTGAGGAGTCAGTGTGATGCAGCAGCACCTGGGAGAGAGGAGCCTTCATACAATCGTTTCGCCCTCAGGTAAGTGGAGCTAGGGACCAGGGTTGGAATCTAAATGGAAAAGAATAGGATTCTGGAGGAATTGGGAATCAGTTGTTGGAATCTGGTGCCAATGGCAGCAATTGAGAATGCGGAACAGCAGTGAGATTTTGTAAAATCTGTGTTCAGGAGGAATAATCCTGCTCTCCAGGCTCCATAGTCAGGTATGTTATTGCAAAAGACTGACCTTGGAGTGTCTCAGGAGGTCCCAGAATCTGGAATCACACAGCACAGCTTCTACTGGCTGCCTCAGGACAAATCAATCCTAAAGTGGAGACTCCAGCAGGCAGGCACAGACTGTCAGAGATTTGTCTAGGTAAGTACGCCAAAAATCTGGCAGGAAATTCTCCCGTTTTTCTACCCGTTGGGCATTTAGTTTTGCTTCAGGAGAATCCCAGCTCTGATTTTTCACTCAGATTTATTTCATTCACAAGCATGGGGTGGGGTCCTGAGTAGAGGGGGTGAAAGTAAGGGGAGCTTAGATGGGGACTGCAATGCACGGCATCGTGGGGGTGGGGCAGAGCAGGGTTTGAAATGTGTATACTTTAATGCGAGGAGTATTCACAATAAAGTGGATGAACTTGCAGCGTGGATCAGTACCTGGGACTTTGATGATGTGGCCATTTCAGAGACGTGGATAGAGCAGGGTCAGGAATGGTTGTTGCAGGTCCCGGGGTTCAAATGCTTTAGTCGGAGTAGAGAAGGAGGTAGAAGCCGGGGGAGGGGTAGCATTATTAGTCAAGGACTGAATCACAGTGTCAGAGAGGAAGTTTGATGAGGACTTGTCTGTTGAGGTAGTATGGGCAGAGATTAGAAATAGGAGAGGAGAGGTCACCCTGTTGGGAGTCTTTTATAGACCTCCTAAAAGTTCTAGAGAGGTTGAGGAAAGGATTGCGGAGACG
Organism: Carcharhinus amblyrhynchos; assembly: GCF_965287045.1. NCBI lineage: Eukaryota > Metazoa > Chordata > Chondrichthyes > Carcharhiniformes > Carcharhinidae > Carcharhinus > Carcharhinus amblyrhynchos. Next base: position 50,989,542 of record NC_137327.1, read on the forward strand.
ATCCTGGTTAGGAGTGAAAATAATAGGGTAATTGTTATGGGGGACTTTAACTTTACTAATATTGATTGGAATTGCTATAGCTCTAGCTCGTTAGAGGGGTCAGTTTTTGTACAAAGCGTGCAGGAAGGTTTTTTGACTCAGTATGTAGATAGGCCAACTAGAGGTGAGGCTATATTGGATTTGGTGTTGGGAAATGAGCCAGACCAGGTGCTAGACTTGGAAGTTGGTGTGCATTTTGGTGATAGTGATCACAATTCGGTTAAGTTCACCTTAGTGATGGAAAGAGATAGGCATGAACCTCGGGTCAGTAGTTTTAGCTGGGGGAAGGGTAATTATGAGGCTATTAGGAGAGAATTAGGAAGCATAGGTTGGACTAGGAGATTACAGGGACTGGGAACATCCGAAATGTGGAGTTTTTTCAAGGAGCAGCTACTGCGAGTCCGTGATAGGTATGTCCCTGTCAGGCAAGGAGGATTTGGTAGGGCTAGGGAACCGTGGTGCACAAAAAAGTTGATTCGTTGGTTAAAAAGAAAAAGGAGGCTTATGTTCGGATGAGGCTTGAGGGCTCAGGTAGTGTATTAGAAAGCTTTAGATTGGCTAGGAGGGAGTTGAAGAGTGAGTTAAGAAGGGCTAAAAGAGGACATGAGAAGACTTTGGCTGATAGGATTAAGGAGAATCCTAAGGCGTTCTATAGGTATGTCAAGAACAGAAGGTTGGTTAGGGCAAGATTAGGGCCAGTTACGGACAGTAGAGGGAAGTTGTGTGTGGAACCGGAAGAGATTGGAGAGGCATTGAACCAATATTTCTCTTCGGTGTTCACGCAGGGGGACATGAATATAGCTGAGGAGGACACTGGGTTGCAGGGGTGTAAAATAGACAGTATTGCAGTTGATAAGGGGGATGTGCTGAATATTCTAGAGGGTTTGAAAATAGATAAGTCCCCTGGTCCGGATGGGATTTACCCTAGGATTCCCTGGGAGGCAAGAGAGGTGATTGCAGAGCCTCTGGCTCTGATCTTCAGGTCGTTGTTGGTTTCTGGTATAGTACCGGAAGATTGGAGGATAGCGAATGTTGTCCCATTGTTTAAGAAGGGGAACAGAGACTTCCCCGGGAATTATAGACCGGTGAGTCTTACTTCTGTTGTGGGCAAGGTTTTAGAAAAAATTATTAGGGATAGGATTTATAGTTATTTGGAGAGTAATGAATTGATTGGAGGTAGTCAGCATGGTTTTGTAGCGGGGAGGTCGTGCCTTACTAACCTTATTGAGTTTTTTGAGAAAGTGACCAAAGAGGTGGATGGGGGTAAGGCAGTTGACGTGGTATATATGGATTTTAGTAAGGCGTTTGATAAGGTTCACCATGGTAGGCTTCTGCAGAAAATGCAGATGTATGGGATTGAGGGTAGTCTAGGAAATTGGATCAGGAATTGGCTAGCAGATAGGAGACAGAGGGTGGTGGTTGATGGTAAATATTCGTCATGGAGTTCGGTTACGAGTGGTGTGCCTCAGGGATCTGTTTTGGGGCCACTGCTGTTTGTAATTTTTATTAATGATCTGGATGAGGGTATAGTTGGGTGGATTAGTAAATTTGCTGATGACACCAAAGTCGGAGGTGTGGTAGATTGTGAGGAAGGGTGTCATAGTTTGCAGGGAGACTTAGACAGGTTGCAGAGCTGGGCCGAGAGGTGGCGGATAGAGTTTAATGCGGAGAAGTGTGAGGTAATTCACTTTGGTAGGAATAACAGATGTGTTGAGTATAAGGCTAAAGGGAGGACTTTGAATAGTGTGGATGAACAGAGGGATCGAGGTGTATGTGTACATAGATCCCTGAAAGTTGGGAATCAAGTAGATAAGGTTGTTAAGAAGGCATACGGTGTCTTGGCGTTTATTGGTAGGGGGATTGAATTTAGGAGTCGCAGCGTCATGTTGCAACTGTACACAACTCTGGTGCGGCCGCACTTGGGGTACTGTGTGCAGTTCTGGTCCCCACATTACAGGAAGGATGTGGAGGCTTTGGAGAGGGTGCAGAGGAAGTTTACCAGGATGTTGCCTGGTATGGAGGGGAAGTTCTATGAGGAGAGACTGAGGGATTTGGGGTTGTTTTCACGAGAAAGAAGGCGGCTAAGAGGGGATCTTATTGAAACATATAAGATGATTAGAGGTTTAGATAGGGTGGATAGTGATAGCCTTTTTCCATGGATGGAGAAAGCTAGCACGAGGGGGCATAGCTTTAAATTAAGGGGGGGTAGTTATAGGACGGATGTCAGGGGTAGGTTCTTTACCCAGAGGGTGGTGAGGGATTGGAATGCCCTGCCTGCTGCAGTTGTAAATGCGCCTAGTTTGGGGGCGTTTAAGAGATCCGTGGATAGGTTTATGGACGAAAAGGGATTGGTTTAGATTAGTGGGTCACTGTTTTTTAACTGGTCGGCGCAACATCGTGGGCCGAAGGGCCTGTTCTGCGCTGTAATGTTCTATGTTCTATGTTCTATGTTCCACAACAATCAACACCAAAAATAAAATAATCAACTTCCTCATTCCAGAGATTAAAAAGATCAGAGACTCAATATAATTCAATCACGGGTGACATGTGACAGCAGAAACACCAACAACTGCAGCATGTTAATGTTTATAACCAGACAGGTTCTTTGAAAGCTTGGCTTTATTTTCATGCTCCCAAGACCAAGCTGCTCTACTCCCATATGGAGACTGTGGGCAAGATTTTCACTCATTCAAAAACCAGCAGCTTAAGAGCAGGCCCTGGGGCCCTGTTTAATAAGCTTTTTCATTGAACACTATGGATTGTGTGCCACTTGGATAATAGTGATATTGATTGTGAGACTGGTTGTGTCACTAAAATGTAATTGGAATATGATTCATTTTGTAAAACAGCTAATATTTTAAATGGGGCCTTAAAAATGGATGCCAAAAGTCACCTGACCTTTTACAACTGTAATATTTGTCAAGCTTTTGGAAGGTTCCAAGTGCATTTCTAATTAACATAACCAGACATGAGAAGACCTTAGATATTCTATGCTCAGGAGTTTTGCACATGAGCAGTGGGAGAGAACACCTTCTGAGTAACTCACAGCCAGAGTGAGTACGGGTATTGGGAATTTGGAACATAATGGGATTTGAACTGAGTGGTCTTGCCCTGCTATAACTGTACTGGCTACAAGGGAGAGAGCTGATTAGCAGGAGTAGTGGGTAAATTTGAGTAAATATTACTATTTTTACCACTTATAGCTTGGAAGGGAAAAAATCAGAGTAATGAGGACCAGCGAAGAAAGGTCCCAGAGTAATTGATATTATTCAATTTTAAGCATCTTCCAAAGGTTTAATTTAAGGGGGTAAGTCATGGCAGTAGAGCTCAAATCTGTGGTGTGCTCCTCTTGTCCATGGAGAGACCAGGAACACTTCCAGTTCATCATGTGTGCAGGAAGTGTCTCCAGCTGTAGCTGGAAGCCTGGGTTGCAGAGCTGGAGAGGTGGCTGCGGACATTGTGGAATATCCGCAAGGTGGAGAGTATCATGGATTGACATGTATAAAGAGGCGGTCACACCACAGGCTATGGCTTCACAGGCAGGAAGGGAATGGTTGATTATCAGGCAGAGGAGAGGTCCAGGTAGGCAGTGCAGGAATCTCCTGTGGCCATTCCCCTACAAAGCAGATACTGTTGAGGGGAATGGCCTCTCAGGGGAAAACAGCAACAGCCAAATTTGATTCACCATGGTTGGCTCTGCTGTACGAGAGAGGAGTAAAAATTGTGCAATAGTTACAGGGGATTCAATTGTAAAGGGAATAGATATAACTTTCAATAGCAACGAGATTCCAAAATGGTATGTTACGTCCCTAGTGTTCAGATCAAGGATGTCTTGGAGCAGTTGCAGGATATTCTGGAGGGCGAGTGCAAATGGGTAGTTGTCGTGATACACATTGGTACAAATGACATAGGTTAATAAAGGGGATGGTGTCGTAAAAGTGGAATACTGGGAGTTAGCAAGTAAGTTGAAAAGTACAATCTCAGAGGTAGTGATCTCAGGAATAGGACCAACGTCACTTAGTCAGAGTAGAAATAGAGTGGTTGGAGATGGTTTAAACAAAAATGGCAGGGGGTTGGTAACGTATGTAAGGAGTTGGGGGGGGAGGTGGGAATTAAGGACAAGTACAAAATGCAGAAAGGGGAGTAACAAAAGTGATAGGCGGTAAAATCAAGGGCTAGAATTAAACAAAACCACAATCGAAAACAATGGGAATGGGAAGAGAATGTTAAAATGACAAGCCTTCAGTCTTTGTGCATTAACGCCTGGAGTCCTCACAATAAAATGGATGAAATAATTGTGCAAATAGATGTGAAAGGGTAAGGTGTGGTCAGGACTATTGAGACATTGCTGCAGGGTGACCAGGGATGGGAATTGGAACATCAGGGCGTATTCAGTATTTAGAAAGGACAGACACAAAGGAATAGATGGTGGGGTTGCAATTCTGGTTAAAGAGCAAATTAATGCATTGGTGAAGGAAGGTTTCAGCTCTGACAACGTGGAATCTATATGTGTAGAACTGGGAAACACCAAGGAGCAAAAAACGTTACTGGGGAATGTATATGGACCCCCAAACTGTAGAGTTAATGTTGGGAATGGCATTAAACAGGAAATTAGAGATGCAAATGATGAAGGAACATCTGTCACCATGGGTGACCTTCATCTGCATACAGACTGTGCAATTCAAATTAATCACAATACCATAGAAGAGGAATTCCTGGAATGTGTATGGCATTTGTTTCGGTCTTCACGGAGGAGGACGTGAATAGTTTGTCGGGTGTTAACGATGGAAAGATGGTAGGAGCAGTGGGCCTGAATGACATTATTGTCACTAGAGAGGCAGTGCTCGACAGACTGGAGGGACTGACTGTGGACAAGTCCCCAGGACCGGATGGAATGCATCCAAGAGTTCTGAAAGAAATGGCGCAGGAGATAGTGGATGCCTTGATGATTATTTTCCAAACCTCGCTAGATTCTGGGGAAGTGCCGGAAGATTGGAAAACGGCTAATGTTACGCTGTTGTTTAAGAAGGGTAGCAGGCAAAAGGCAGGGAATTATAGGCCGGTTAGTTTAACGTCTGTTGTAGGTAAAATGCTTGAATCCGTAATCAAGGAGAAAATAGCGAGGCATCTTGAGGAGAATTGTTTGATAGAGCAGATGCAGCACAGTTTCGTTAAGGGAAAGTCGTGTCTGATGAATTTATTGGAGTTCTATGAGGATGTGTCTAGTGCGGTGGATAGAGGAGAACCGGTGGATGTGGTGTTTCTTGATTTTCAGAAGGCATTTGATAAGGTGCCGCACAAGAGGTTGTTACAGAAGGTTAGGGGGCATGGAGTTGGGGGTAGGGTGTTAGCGTGGATAGGGGATTGGCTGTCAAATAGGAGGCAGAGAGTGGGGGTCAATGGGTGCTGTTCGGATTGGCGGTTGGTGACTAGTGGAGTGCCCCAGGGATCGGTGCTGGGGTCTCAGCTATTTACCATTTATATAGATGATCTGGAGGAGGGAACTGAGTGTATGGTGTCGAAATTTGCTGATGACACCAAGATTGGTGGAACGGCAAATTGTGCGGAGGGTGTGGAAAGTCTGCAGAGGGATCTAGATAGGCTGGGCAAATGGGCCAGGAACTGACAAATGGAGTTTAATGTTGGCAAGTGTGAAGTTGTCCACTTTGGTAGGAATAATGGTAGGAAGGACTACTGCTACATTGCGAAAAACTGCAGCATGCGACGGTGCAGAGGGACCTCGGGGTCCTTGTGCATGAGTCGCAAAGACCCAGCCTGCAGGTGCAGCAGGTGGTCAGGAAGGCGAATGGGATGCTGGCCTTCATCGCGAGGGGGATTCAATATAAAAGTAGGGAGGTCTTGCTGCAACTGTACAGGGCACTGGTGAGGCCGCAGCTGGAGTACTGTGTGCAGTTTTGGTCGCCGCACCTGCGCAAGGATATTTTGGCCTTGGAGGGAGTGCAGAGGAGGTTCACTAGGCTGATACCGGAGTTGAGGGGGTTGAGCTATGAGGAGAGGCTTAATAAACTAGGCTTGTACTTGTTAGAGTTTAGAAGAATGAGGGGAGATCTCATTGAGACGTATAAGATGATGAATGGGATGGATAGGATAGAGGTGGAGAGGCTCTTCCCGCTCAGAAAGGACAGTAGGACTAGACGGCACAGCCTCAAGATAAGGGGGGGCGCAGTTTAGAACGGAGTTGAGGAGGAACTTCTTCACTCAAAGGGTGGTGAACCTCTGGAATTCTCTGCCCGTTGAAGTGGTGGAGGCTGCCTCGCTAGATATATTTAAGACGCAGGTAGATAGGTTTTTGATAGGCAGGGGGATTAAGGGTTATGGGGAGAAGGCAGGAAAGTGGAACTGAGCCACGTCAGATCAGCCATGATCCTATTGAATGGCGGGGCAGGCTCGAAGGGCTAGATGACCTACTCCTGCTCCTATTTCTTATGTTCTTATGATTCTCTGGACCAATACATTGAGGGACCAACGAGTGGACAGGCCATTCTAGACTGAGTATTGTCTAATGAGAAAGCAATAATTGGTAATCTTCGAGACCCCGTGGGAATGAGCAACCATTGTACGATAGAATTTTTCATCAAAATACAAAGTGACGTTGTTGGTTCTAAGACAAGGGTCCTGAATCTTCATAAAGGAGACTACAATGGTATGAGGTGTGAGTTGGCTATGATAGATTGGGAAACATTACTTAAAGGGATGATGGTAGCTATGCAATGGCAAACATTCAAAGAGCACACAGATAAATTGCAACAATTTTTTATTCCTGTCTAGCGCAACATTCAAATGGGAAAGGTGGCCAACCCGTGGCTTACAAGGGAAATTAGAGATTGTACAAGATCCAAGGAAGAGGCATACAAAGTGGCCAGAAAAAAAAACATACCTGAGGATTGGGATTAGTTTAAAATTCAGCAAAGGTGAACCAAGGGATTGATTAAGAAGAGGTAAATAGAGTATGAGACTAAGCTTGAAGGGATCATAAAAACTGCTGTAAAAATTTCTATAGGTATGTGAAGAGAGAAAGATTGGTGAAGACAAATGTCGGTCCCTTACATAATGGGGAACAAAGAAATTGCTGACCAGTTAAATAGATACTTTGGTTCTGTCTTCACAAAGGACAATACGAATAACAGGGGTGATTCTCCCACTTGCTGCGTTAATGTCCTCACTCAGTGCAGTGGGAGAATCTCAATGCCAGGCATGTGAGGGATTCGTTCATGCATTCCAGCCATGGGCATATGTCCCAATGCCAGATTTCTGGCACTGTCAGATCCATGCCAGAAACTGGCTGGAAGGTAAGTAATTTCATCTGTTTTTAATGTAATTCAAAAATAATTAGAGAGCCCGGGACTGAATTCTGCAGTCCCACAGACCTCTCCTGTCCCACCAGAGTGTCTCACTCTCCCAAGGTTTACAGTAGGTTCCCACTTTCGGAGAACTATCAGAATGATCCTGCTGGAGTGAAGTGGGGGGCAATCGGGGCCCCCAGGTGGTTGAGTGGTGGGGCGTGGTGCCCCTGGGCATGGGCACCCTGGCAGTGCCAGACTGTGCCTCGGCACTGCCCAAGGGGATAAGTGCCCATGCCCAGGGGAACCTTGGCACTGTCCATCAGGCATGGGGCAGTGCCAAGGGGATGAGGCCTGTGAGGGTAGGCACTGATGGAGAGGGGCCTGGGGGTAATTGGTAGGGATGGGGATTCCCACTGCCACTCTGCATGGGGATCGGTCAGAGCAGGAGGGAGGCCAGCAATTAGAGTTAGCTGGGGCGGGGGGGGGGGGGGGGGGGGGGGGGGCGGGGGCGGCGGGGCGGGGGGGGGGTCGGTTGGGGTACGGGGGTGAACAGCCTGGGGAAGGGGGTCAGCTGGGGAGTGTCTGCCTCACAAGGGCTGCAGATCGGGGTGGTGGGGAGGGTCAGGGCTAGCTCAGGAATGGGCCCCATGATTGGGCCCTGCGGGGGTCGCGGGCTGACCTACGAATGGGAAGCTGACAGTTCAGGGCCAATGCCCATGTGCTGGTTTTAGCCTCCCGGGCAGGAGACTTCAGGGCGTCCCCTGAAATCGAATAATATTCATGTTGGTGGCCTTTGCATTTCACAGAGTGTGGGAGATTCTAGTGTGAACTCCCAATGAAACAAAAAGCATAAAATATTCCAGTTATTGGGATAAGGCTGGAAAGTGGAGTTGAGGATTATCATTTCTAATCAGTCATGTTCTTATTTAATGGCAGAGAAGACTCGATGGGCCGAACTGCCTACTTCTGCTCCTATGTCTTATAGTCTTATAACAGATCTGGTCAGCACATACTGTTTTAATGGGTGTAAAGATTGCCTTCCTGAATGTACAGAGCATTAAGTTTCCTGAGTTTTGACCTTGGGATACTTCACAAGGTCAAAGTTGACCAGCTGTTTCTGCAGGAGTGAGGAATTCTGCATCTTAGCACATGCAGGTAATGGCCACAGTGATGGTTCCATGACCACTGATATGGTCAAAGTGAATGATTCTCAATCCTCTGGCCTGGGCATTCTGCTTTGGGGGGAACTTCATCACCCCTGAGGTTAAGGAGGTGATCGACAGTCACCTCCACAGAACAGACGTAAAGTACAAAAACACTCTGCTCTGGTTAATCAGCACGTCACCTCAACAGTGAGTGGCTGGCCGTCATTCAGTAGCCCTCACTGCTGCTGGCAACATCCAGACTGATCATTCCAGACAGTAACTTCAACTGCATCATCAATGTAGATGGACGATCAGCAGGGCTGACAGCAAACTGGACACTATGTTCAGACCCCAAATGGAAACGGTAAAAGACCCCAAGCTGTGTGATATCTTTAGTGACCATGCAGATGGAGCACCGCATGGATACACGTGATCAAGGCCAGGGTTCCTTCCATTCCAGGATAGAATTCCTGATTGTGTCCCACCTGTTCATGGTCATATCCGCTGACGTCAAACCAGTGTTCATAGAAACCACAGAAATCATAGAAACCCTGCAGTGGAGAAGGAGGCCATTTGGCCCATCGAGTCTGCATCGACCACAATCCCATCCAGGCCCTATCCCCATATCCCTACGTATTTACCCGCTAATCCCTCTAACCCATGCATCTCATGACTCTAAAGGGCAATTTTTAGCATGACCAATCAACCTAACCCGCACATCTTTGGACTGTGGGAGGAAACCGGAGCGCCCGGAGGGAACCCACTGTTCTTGTCCGAACACTTCCTCCCACTGGTTGACTGTCACCTACAGGAAGGTCAGAGGGTTGGTAAGGGAAATGGAAGCTGAACATGAAACTGATGACATCAGAAAACATGGAGGAACTAAAAATTATTCCAAAAGTTGTAGAACTTTGCAACATCCTCTTTAATTCCCCAATGGGCTCATGGGAAGCAATCAAGGTAAATAAAGAGATTTTTCATCTTCAAATCTGTACAAGATAGAGTGAGACAGAGGGAAATGTCCTGATTCCAGGAGAGGATTTAGAATCTGTTCCTGTTACAGTCGACTTGGGTCAATATCAAGGAGGATCTCCATAGGTGAAGAGCTAACAGGCCTCACCCTTTGTTGAAGAGGTCTCCAAGATCATTGTCTGGTCCAGAATCCATTCCATGCAGCAGGATGAGAGGTATTGATGTTTTTCTTTGCAGAAGATACAGAGGGAGAAAGAGTATGTAATCTGCAGCTTGAAGGAAGAAGGTGGCTCTGAAACATCAGTGCAAACTCAAGTAGCAAATCTGCTAATCAGGAAATCCTTTTATGCTGAATTGAAATAAGTGAAAACCACAGACACCAAAGCCTTCCAGTCCTTCCTGTGCTCTATCACAGCGGTCTGAGACAACAATACGTGAGACAACAAACAGTCTGGACAAACCAATGACTCTGGAGAAGGTGGCAAAGACTGACAGGTCCCTCAAAACAAGTAAAACGCTGGGAAGTGATTACCAGCTGAGTTGTATTTGCCTATCTGGAACTGGGTTGGCCCAGACCTGTTGAAAATATACAAGAGTCTGCTTCTGGCTGGCAGCATGTTGGAATCCATGAGGAAAGGCACCATCACCCTCATCAAGCAGAAGGGGTAAATCAGAAATTGGAGGCTCATTTCACTACTTAACATGCTCCATGTGGCAGGCTGAGGACAGTTCCAATCTCCTGGATCAGCATGTGTGCAGGAAGTGTCTCCAGCTGCAGTTCTTGGAAGCTTGAGTTTCAGAGCTGGAGTGGCGGCTGGAGACACTGTGGGGCATCCGCGAGTCAGAGAGTATCGTGGATAGCACGTAGAGAGGGTGGTCACTCAGCAAACTAAGGCTCCGCAGGCAGGAAGAGAATGGGTGACCACCAGACAGAGCAAGAGAGATAGGCAGGTAGTGCAGGAATCTCCTGTGGCCATTCCCATGCAAAACAGATATACCGCTTTGGATACTGATGAGGGGAATGAGTTCTCTGGGGAAAGCAGCAGCAGCCATGATTGGTTCTGCTGCAGAGGGGAGCAGTAAAAAATGTGCCAGTTCAATAGTTACAGAGGATTCAATTGTAAGAGGAATAAACAAGTGTTTCTGTGGCTGTAAACGAAACTCCAGGACGGTATGTTGCCTCCCTGGTTCTAGGGTCAAGGATGTCTTGGAGTGGGTACAGGGCATTCTGGAGGGGAAAGGTGAACAGCCAGTGGTCAAAGTACAAGTTGGTACAAATGACATAGGTTAAAAAAAGGGATGAGGTCCAAAAAGCAGAATATAGTGAGCTGGGAAGAAAGTTAAGAAATCTGACCGTAAAGATTGTGATTCCAGAATTACTACCGGTCCCATGTGCTAATCAGTGTAGAAATGACAGGATATATTAGATAAATATGTGGCTGAAGAGATAGTATCAGGGGGGTGTTCAGATACCTGGGGCATTGGGACTGGTTCTGGGGGAGGTGGGATCTGTACAAAGTGGATGGGTTCCAACTGGGCAGGACTGGGATTGATATCCTCGGGGGACTGTCTGTTACAACGGTTGGGGAGGGTTTAAATTAATATGCCAGGGGGATGGGAATCTATGTCATGAGTCAGAGAACGAAGGAACAAGGATAAAAACAAAATGTAGAAAAGGGAATAAGAAAAGTGAGAGGCAGAGGAACCAAGGATAAAGTTCAAACGGAGCTATAGAGAGAAATACTGGGAGCAAGGCAAACAATGTTAAAAAGACAAGCTTAAAGACTCTGTGCCTTAATGAGTCTAGCATTTGCAATAAAGTGGATGAACTAACCACACAGATAGATGTAAACGGGTACGATATAATTGGGATTACAGAGGCATGGCTTCAGGTTGACCAGGGGTGGGAATTGAATGTCCCAGGGTATTCAATATTTAGGAAAGATAGGCATAAAGGAAAAGGTGGTGGAAATTAACACAATAGTGAGAAAGGATATTAGCTCTGACAACATGGTGTCTGTATGGGTAGAATTGAGAAATACCAAGGGACAAAAACATTCATGGGTGTGATAATATAGACTCCCAAACTGCAGTGGTGATGTTGGGAATAGCATTAAACACAAAATTAGAAATGCATGTGATAAAGGAATGTCGTGATCATGGGTAATTTTAATCTGCACATAGATTGGGCAAATCAAATCAGCCACAATGCCGTAGAGGAGGAATTCCTGGAGTGTATATGGGATGGTTTCCTTAACCAATATGTGGAGGATCCAATTAGAGAGCATCTTAGATTGGGTACTGTGTAATGGGAAAGGAATCTTTGTCAATCCTGCTGTATGAAACCCCTTGGGGATGAGCGAGCATAACACGAGAGAATTTTTTATCAAGATGGAGAGTGAAGTAGTTGATTCAGAGACTAGGGTGCTGAATCTTAATAAAGGAAACTCTGAGGATATGAGGCATGAGTTGGCCGTGATAGATTGGGGAGAGTTACTTAAAGGGATAACAGTGGATAGGTAATGGCAAATATTCAAGAAACGCACGGAGAAACTGCAGCAATTGTTTATTCCTGTCTGACACAAAAGCAAAATGGGTAAGAGGGCCAATGCATGGCCTACAAAGGAAATTAGAGAGATATCCGATCTAAGGAAGAAACATACAGATTGGTTAAGATAAATAATAGGGCTGAGGGTTGGGAGGAGTTTAGAATTCACCAAAAAAGGACCAAGAGGTTGATTAAGGAGAAGAAAGTACAGTACCAAAGTAAGCTTGCAGGGAACATAAAGACTGACATTAGAGTTTCTGTAGATATGTGAAGAGAAAGAGATTGGTGAAGACAAATGTAAGTCCCGTACAGACTGAAGCAGGAGAATGTAAAGAAATGAGCAACTGAATACAAACTTTGGTTCTGTCTTCACAAAAGAGGACACAAATCAAATGCTAGAAATGTTGAAGAATGCAAGAGTTAATGAGAGGGAAGAACTGAGGGAGATCAATATTAATAGAGAAATGGTGCTGGGACAATTGTTGGGATTAAAGGTGGATAAATCCCCAAGGCCTGATAATCTACATCCCAGAGTACTTAAGGAAGTGGCTCGACAAATGGTGGATGCATTGGTGGTCATCTTCCAGGATTCTATAGACTCTGGAAAAGCCCCTACAGATTGGAAGGTAGAAAATGTTACTCCAATATTCAAAAAGGGAGGTAGAGAGAAAATAGGGAATTATAGACCAGTAAGCTAAACATCAGTAGTGGGGAAAATTCTCAAATCCATTATCAAGGACTTTAGCAGAACATTTAGAAAGCAGTGGCAGGATCAGACAGAGTCAGCATGGATTTATGAAGGAGAAATTAAGCTTGACAAATCTGTTGGAATTCTTTAAAGATGTAACTAATAGAGTTGGCAAGGAGGAACCAGTCGATGTGGTATATTTGGACTTTCAGAAAGCATTTGATAAAGTCCTGCACAAGAGATTATCGTACAAGATTAAAGCACATGGGATTGGGGGAAAAATGTACTGAGATGGGTAAAAAACTGGTTGGCAGAGAGGAAACAACTAGGAATTACTGGGTGTTTTTCAAATTGGCAGGCAGTAACGAGTGGGGTGCCATAGGGATCGGTGCTGGGACTCCAGCTATTCACGATATATATTAATGATTTGGATGAGGGAACAAAATGTAACATCTCAAAGTTTGTAGATGATGCCAAGTTAGATGGAAGGGTAAACTGTGATGAGGATGCAGAGATCTTTCAGAATGATCTGGACAGGTTGAGTGAGTGGGTAATCAATGGCAGATGCAGAATAAGTTGGGTAAGTGTTAGGTTATTCAATTTGGAAGCAAAAACAAGAAGGCAGATTACTAATGAATGGCTGATAATTAGGAGAGGGAAGTATGCAGCAGGACTTGGATGTCCTTGTGCACCAATCACTGCAGGTGCAACAGGCATTAGAGAAGGTTAATGGTATGTTGGCCTTCATTGCGCAAAGTTTCAAGTACAGGAGCAGGGATGTGTTGTTGCAGTTATACAGGGCCTTGGTGAGGCCACACCTAAAGTATTGTGTACAGTTTTGGTCTCCTTTTCTGAGGAAGGATGTTCTCGGTCTTGAGGGAGCATAGCGAAGGTTTACCAGGCTGATTCTGGGGATGGCAGGACTGATGTATGAGGAGAGATTGATTCGGTTAGGATTGTTTTCACTGGAGTTCAGACGAATGAGTGGGGTATCTCATAGAGACTTATAAAATTCTAGCAGGACTAGACAGGATGGATGCAGGAAGGATATTCCCAATGGTGGGGAAGTCCAGAACCAGGGTTTGCTCTCTGAGGATTCAGGGTAGACCATTTAGGACAAAGGTGAGGAGACATTTCTTCACCCAAAGAGTGGTGAGCCTGTGAAATTCAGGAAGTAGTTGATGCCAAACAGTGAATGTATTCAAGACGCAGCTGGATATAGCACTTGGGGTGAATGGAACCAAAGGTTTTGGGGAAAAAGCAGGATTAGGCTATTGCATTGGATGATTAGCCATGATCATAATAAATGGCAGAACAATCTTGAAGGGCCAAATGGCCTCCTCCTGCTCCGACATACTACATTTCAATTCACATCAGGTATTGCAAAACTGCAAAACCAGGTGAGCATCCTTGTTTTCTGTGCTAAACCTGGGCTGGGTGTATGTTTGTAAGGAGGCTTGTTTGGTTGGAACAATGCATTTGGTTGTTAAGGTTTATACAATATCATGGTTTTTTTCTCTTGTTTGTAATTGGTAAAAGGTATTGCCAGTTTTCTTTCTGTATGTTAACTGTATTCATAAATAAACTTTATTTGATAAAAAGCTCCCAAGTGGGTCATTTGAATCACATCTGGAGTGAAACATCTGATACTTACCTGTGCCAAATTCAAAGTGCAAATCTTATGATTTAGGCTGACTTCATAAAATAACTTGAAGTTTCTGTCCTGGATTATAACACTAAGGAGTATCACAGACTGACACTTTGCAAGGTCCAGGACTTCTGGCGAGGGATGCACTAAAGCTTGGGGCAGCTGTTGTGAAGACTCAATTGGGAAAGGCTAATGATTAAGACCTTCTTGTTATAGAACATCAAGGAGCTGAAAACTGTATAAAACCCTTGTGGCTGTAAGATTGATATGAAATGAATTATGTAGATATAACCTGTATCTATAGGCAAGTCTAAGAGTCACTTCAGAGTATTTGAAACTATATAGAGAAAATCTGATCTCTTTTACACTTTATGTAACATTAAATTATATGATACAATGTACCTCACTAAATTTTATGAATAAAATATATCTTAGGGAAAAATAAAGAATTAAACGACTTAGAGCTAATGTGGGCATCAAAGCAGAATGATATTGCTCTGCTCCTGCGATATGGACGGTACTGGTGTTGTATATTTTAAATTTCCACATTAACAACTTTCCGTCCAGCACCCTTTGCAGTTTGTTGATTTTTCTCTGAATTCATTCCCAGGCTTAACCAATCAAACACAGTGAGCATCAATAATAAACAGACTCTCATAGTCAAACACAGAATAATTGAACACTACAACTGGCAATGCAGTATTTATTGTTCATCACTAAATATCCTGAGAGTATTAAAAATCAACCTTACAGGACAGGAGTCTTTTGTAAGTCGAATGAGGTGATTGCAGCAATTTTCCTTCTCTGAAGGACATTAGAGAACCAAATAGTTTTTTATAACAATCGAGTAGCTTTGATAATCCTTTTCTATTAAAAAACACTAAAAAACACTCACAAACACTAAATATATCTAAAATATAACTAACATGGTCGGGAAATCACAACCTCTAGGTTTTCACTGAAAATTGCAACCTTTACCACACAAATTCATTTGGCTTTTCATATCAAAATTGATTTTAAAAATGAAATATCAAAGGAAATTGCCACATGTATTTAGTAAAGTTTGACAGTTTTAGGATGGAATGTGTTTGTGATGAGGGAGTCCCCCATTCCTCTTTGAAACTCAGTCAGTTTCAGACTACCCAGAGAAATGTCCAAATTCAGATCCTATGGGTTCCACCTGTTTTGAATTCCTGGCCTCAGTTTTAATCCCCACCTCTCGATGGGTGACAGAGATTGGGAGCAGGGACAGGAATTCACAAATCTAAACTGTTGCAAATATCTAGCTCAGAGTTCATGTGTTTCAGAATATTTCATTTAGTTTTAGGAATAAAAATTTTAACAGTAGGAAATGGGCTAAATGTAATCAAAAACAGCATGAGGTTAAACATTGAAATGGTTGATTTGGGAGATTTAACAGCTGGAAAGGCAAGATCATAAAACAGAAAGGTGGAGAAACTGAAATAATACACAATCGATCTGTGAATCTTTTGGTGGAAACATGATGGATGGGAACTTAACAGTTCGCCATATCGGCTGACCAGTGTGGTGAGCCGGTAAAATAGAGTGAGGGGTGAAAATGTTTTAGTTGCAGTTTGGACCTGGTGTGGTTTTCTGCTAACTAAGAAATAGCTGATGGAAATGGTACTTAGTGGGCATGCACTGTTAGCAGAGTCAAAACATCAATTTATATCATCAATCAGTGTGTGGAATACAGTTGAGGTTTCATCCCAGAATTTTGCAAGGGAATAGAAGCTGGAAGATGTCCTATTGCAGCAGGTGGTCAGGAAGGCTAATGGGATGCTGGCCTTCATAGTGAGGGGGATTGAATATAAAAGTAGGGAGGTCTTGCTGCAGCTGTATAGGGCATTGGTGAGGCCGCAGCTGGAGTACTGTGTGCAGTTTTGGTCGCCGCACTTACGCAAGGATATTTTGGCCTTGGAGGGAGTGCACAGGAGGTTAACTAGGCTGATGCCGGAGTTGAGGGGGTTGAGCTATGAGGAGAGGCTGAATAAACTAGGCTTGTACTCGTTAGAGTTTAGAAGAATGAGGGGAGATCTCATTGGGACGTATAAGATGATGAATGGGATGGATAGGATAGAGGTGGAGAGACTCTTCCCGCTCAGAAAGGACAGTAGGACTAGGGGGCACAGCCTCAAGATAAAGAGGGGGCGGTTTAGAACAGAGTTGAGGAGGAACTTTTTCACTCAAAGGCTGGTGAATCTCTGGAATTCTCTGCCCGTTGAAGTGGTGGAGGCTGCCTTGCTAAATATTTTTAAGACGCGGGTTGATGGGTTTTTGATAAGCGAGGGGATTAAGGGTTATGGGGAGAGGGCGGGAATGTGGAACTGAGCCACGACAGATCAGCCATGATCTTATTGAATGGCGGGGCAGGCTCGAAGGGCTAGATGGCCTACTCCTGTTCCTATTTCTTATGTTCTTATGTTATGTTCTATTGTGAAACTCATGGAAGTGTCTTCAGTGGTCCTCGCAGTTTTTCAATTCAACGTGCAGATTAACTTGGAAGTATTAGAAAAGTAAGAGGAACAAGGGCCTGCAGCCTTTTGAACTTCAATGCAAAGGATATTCTGCAATTTCTGACATAAAGAAGCAGCAACCCACTGGGAGGAACCAACAGCTTTGAAGTGGCCTGGGGAATTTTTTGAACTGTGAGGATAGATGTTACAACAGAATGGAACAGAATGAGAAGTCAAGAGGTTTGGTTTTACTTAAGTGACAACAGTTTTATGGTTAAAATACATAAGAAAGTGTTGCCAGGGTGGTGTTTATTGTTTGTTATGAGAGCAAGTGAAGTTTATGTTGGAGGGATGTTTTAATAAATGGTTTATACTGTTTATCTTGGATGCTTAAGTTTTCTTCTTGTAATAAATTTTTTCATTCTTTAAATTCCCCAGGGCGTTACTGGAATTATGTGCTCCTGGGATCACTAGTTTTTCTAGTTTTCAGAATACATAAAGAAAAGGTTATGGTCAGGAAGACAACTTTCCCTCAGTGAAGAATATCTGCTGTGGTCACAACAAGACCTTCCCAGGTTTTAAGCTCCTTGTGAACTAGGAGGAGCCAGAGAAGCTTCCTCAGCCTGAACCTACACCTCAGCCAATCACAGCTATCAGCAAATCACTCTCACACATCCTCCATTTGTTGCTATCAACAGGCTCATGTGATCATAATAATAAGGAGGAGTTGGTCATTAGGCCCCTCCAACCTGCTATACCACTCAACAAGATCATGGCTGATCTGATTATAGCCTCAAGTGCACATTCCTGCCTGAACCCACAACCCTTGATTCCATGTTGATCAAAAATCTGTCCAACTCAGCCTGGTGCATGTTCAAAAATCAGACTTCCTAGCTCTCTGCGATAGATAATTCCAAAAAAAAACAACCTTCGAAGAGGAGAAATTCCTTCCGATCTCCAACTTAAACATGAGACCCCTTGGTCTGAAATTGTGTTCCTAGTTCAAGATAACCTCAGAGAACAAAGAAAATTACAGCACAGGAATAGGCCCTTTCAGTCCTCCAAGCCCGCACCGACCATGCTGCCTGACTTAACTAAAACCCCCTACCCTTCCGGGGACCATCCTATTCATTTACTTGTCAAGGCGCCCCTTAAAAGTCACTACCATATCCGCTTCCACTACCTCCCCCGGTAACAAGTTCCAGGCACCCACTACTCTTGGTGTAAGAAACATGCCTTGTACAACTCCTTTTAACATTGCCCCTTGCACCTTAAACCTATGCCCCCTAGTAATTGATTCTTCCACCCAGGGAAAAAGCTTCTGTTTATCCACTTTGTCCATGCCTCTCATAACCTTAGAGACTTCTATCAGGTCTCCCCTCAACCTCCGTTGCTCCAGTGAGAACAAACCAAGTTTCGCCAACCTCTCCTCATAGCTAATGCTCTCCATACCAGTCAACATCCTGATAAATCTTTTCTGTACCCTCTGTACCATCCTTCTGGTAGTGTGGCGACCAGAATTGAACACGATATTCTAAGCGCGGCTGAACTAAGTTATATAAAGCTGCAGCGTGACTCGCCAATTTTTAAACTCAATATCACGGCCGATGAAGGCATGCATGCCATTTGCCTTCTTGACTACCTGCTCCACCTGCATTGTCCCTTTCAGTGACCTGTGTACTTATACACCCAGATCCCTTTGCCTATCAATACCCTTAAGGATTCTGCCATTTACTGCATATTTCCTATCTGTATTAGCGCTTTCAATATGCATTACCTCATATTCGTCCGGATTAAACTCCATCTGCCATCTCTCCACCCAAGTCTCCAACTGATCTATATCCTGCTGTATCTCTGATGGTTCTCATCACTATCCGCAAATTCACCAACCTTTGTGTCGTCGGCAAACTTACTAATCAATCCAGTTACATTTTCCTCCAAATCATTTACATATATTACAAACAGTAAACGTCCCAGCACTGATCCCTGAGGAACACCACTTGTCCCAGCTCTCCATTCAGAAACGCTTCCACTGCTACCCTCTGTCTTCTTTGACTAAAACGTGGAGATGCCGGCGTTGGACTGGGGTAAACACAATAAGAAGTCTCACAACACCAGGTTAAAGTCAAACAGATTTCTTTGATAGTAAGCGCCACCAGCTTTTGGAATGCTGTTCCTTCGTCAGGTGAGTGGAGAGTTCTCCAGAGACTCTAACTCTCCACTCACTTGATGAAGGAACAGCGTTCTGAAAGCTGGTGGCATTTACTACCAAATAAATCTGTTGGACTTTAACCTGGTGTTGCGGGACTTCTTTCTTTGACCAAGCCAGTTTTGTATTCACCTTGCCAGCTCACCTCTGATACCGTGCGACTTCACTTTCTGCACCAGTCTGCCATGAGAGACCTTGTCAAAGGCCTTAGTGAACTCCCCAGTGATTGGGGGCAACAATCATGGGGCAGTGCCATCCTGGCAGTGCTTGTCTGGCACTTCCTACCAGGCACCATAACTGTGCCAGGGCCACTGAAAAGTGGTGGGGCACAGCCTGTGGGGTGGAGCTGAGGTTGGAGGGAAGGCAGAACTCTGCAGAAGAGGTGGTGATCGGGGTAGGAAGGAAGAGAATCTGCAGAAGGGCTGGCGATCAGGGTGGGAGGAAGGGAACTCTGCAGGGGGACAATCAGTGGGGCTGGGGACGTCTGTGGGGCAGCTGGGGGTGTGGGGAAAAAAAAAGGCATGGAGGGGAGGGCCTGATTTGCAGGGGAAAGTGGGGGGAGGGGCAAAAGTTCAAACTCCACCCACACTCTCCCCTCCCCCACAACTCCCCACCCGCTGCTGGTGAGAATTGCATCCTGGCACTTTTTTTTTGCACCAAGTGCCATAAGGTTGTATTTTCAAACTTGCCTAAAAAGCCTTGGCCTTTATAGCGAGGGGGATAGAATATAAAAGCAGGGAGGTCTTGCTGCAACTGTACAAGGCATTGGTGAGGCCGCAACTGGAGTACTGTGTGCAGTTTTGGTCCCCTTATTTGCGAAAGGGTATATTGGTCTTGGAGGGAGTACAGAGAAGGTTCACCAGGCTGATACCGGAGATGAGGGGGTTGGCTTATGAAGACAGATTGAGTAGACTGGGCCTGTACTCGTTAGAGTTTAGAAGGCTGAGGGGGGATCTTATAGAGACATATATGATAATGAGGGGGCTTGACAGGGTAGAGGTAGAGAGATTCTTCCCACTTGGAAAGGAAAACAGAACTAGAGGGCATAGCCTCAAAATAAGGGGGGGACAGTTTAGAACGGAGTTGAGAAGGAACTTCTTCACTCAAAGGGTGGTGAATCTCTGGAATTCTCTGCCCGTTGAAGTGGTGGAGGCTACCTCATTGAATATATTTAAGTCACGGGTAGATAGATTTCTGATCGATAATGGAATTAAGGGTTATGGGGAGGAAGCAGGAAAGTGGAACTGACCCACTTCAGATCAGCCATGATCTTAATGAATGGTGGGGCAGGCTTGAAGGGCTAGATGGCCTACTCCTGCTCTTATTTCTTATGTTCTTAAAAAGCAGGCCTGAAACTGTCCCATTTTCTCAGTCATTCAGTACATAGATTTTTTTGTAAGATCGCGCCCTTCGGATCATTTTGGGAAGGTTCTACCTCTGAAGTTTGCAATCACATGTTTAGATGGTCCCTGCTGCAGGGCATTTGTCAAAAGGAGTTTGATCTTCCTGTGCAATCCTTACATGGGAACCTCAGAAGGTGGTTCACCAGTGCATTGTTGGGGTACCCCCTCTCTTCCTCCAACCGCCCCCACCCCCCCCACCAGCAAGATCCACTGTCTTGCTCTTGTCTGAAAGCAAGGCACTCAGTCTGGTCGACTGTCAGTTGTGATTCTGAACAGAATTATTGGAATGAGCCTCTCCTGTTCCAATCAGCAGGACCCCCACATCCCCGGCCTTGTCAGGTTCTTTACCCACCACTGGGCTCCCCCACACCCTACCCACCTTCCTGTTAATATCCAGGTTCTCTTCACATTCAACAAGATCCTGGTTCTGATTGGGGGCAGGGGTTGGGAAGCGATTCTCTGAGCTTGGCACAGATCGTAGTGATCCCAGAGAATAGCGAGCCTAAAAATCAGTTTTGTACCTGGCATGAGATGGTTAGTGATTCTCCTGACTCCTTTCTAATGATACAAACTAGGTGCGATGCTGATTAGCATGAGATTGATTGGATTTCTTTAGTGAATTCGGCATGTGATCCTTCCCACTCCCAGAACGCTCCCACCTCTCCAGCAGAACACCAACGGGTGTGAATCATTACTGATCCTTTGGAGGCGAGTACTGCAGAGCACCAACCTCCAGGGTGAAAGAGGAATGGCCATCCAATGCCAAGGTGCAGGATGGGGGGCCTCAGGTCAGGGATTGGGCAGGCCTGGGGGACCTAGATCGGGGGTCCCCGCTGGATATGGGGCTCATCTGGTGAGCATTCTCCCTGACTGCTGACAGACCTCCAAGGGATTCCATAAGAGATCGAGTTCAAATCTCATTAATGTAAAACTGGTTACTCTGCCATCTGTCTGCTGGAAAGGTTGTGGTTTATCGTTGACGGTCCATCCCAGGCCCCATTAATAGTAACAAGCACCAGGCCTAGCAACTGTCGATCCAATCAAGGGAGCTGGAGAGCTCTTAACATGCCTCTTCACACTGCTCCCTACAATGGGCACCTGTGGTATGGAAGACAGGAGGATACTTCCCCACTCTCTGTCTGGAAGCGAGTTTGCACCAAACATCCAGGTGGGTGCACACAGGTTAATACGGTAATGAAGAGCTTCCCACAGCCACCGTTATGCTCTGCGTGAGCTCCAGAGCGCTGAGCCCAGTCAGCATCATGCTGCAGCCAATGGCCTGTGGTATCAAGGATTGGTATCTGGATTTGGGGAATAATATCCTTCAATCGTGATTATTTACAGTGCATCCTACCCTACCCCCAACTAGTGTCAGCCTTCATCAATGCCCTCTTGGTGATTCCTACAACTTCTTAACCTGATGTGGCCTGGCTCATCATCTAGGTGACCCTCAGGATGCAGATCAGAGGTGGAGGCGGTCTGCTGTGTTCCGTGCCCCTTGGCCTTTGATGCCCTTGGTGGGTGTCCCCGGGAGGGCCGGGTCCTGGGAGGCCCTGGCTGACTTTCGAGTGTCACAGATGCAACCCTACCACCCAGTTCAGCCTGCTGTCCGTGAGATGCACCGGTATCAGGAAAGGAGAATTTGGAAGGCTTGGTGACTGCTGGAATCTTCTGGGTGGGAGGCCCTGGCATGGGCTCTTCCTCCTCCCTCAGGGCAGCTGGAGTGAGCTCCAGGAATATCTGCACCAGTTGGCGATGCCAGTCCAGGAGGCCCAACATTGCCTGCACCATGGTGTGTGAGCCCTCAGCGATAGCCCTCTGAGTCTGGACAAAGCTCTGGAGCCTCTCTCCAATGGCCCGCTGTGTCTCGAGCATGCTCCCAAGACACTCGGCCATGTTCCTCAGTGACTGGCCAGGCCTTGGACACTGTCACCCATGGATACTATTTCCTGCTTGAGGCTTTCCACCACAGTCGCCACCCTTGCAGTGTTGGACTGGGTGCCACGCAATGCCGATACCATTTCCTGAACTTGAAGGTTGTGGGGCTCCTCCAAGAGGCCTTGCAATTGCAGAGTGTCACTGCCACCCCCTCCTGAAGTACCCGGCTCTGCCTTTCCATCTCCAACAGCTCTGTGAAAAATGCTTCCAGAGGTTCAGCATCTGACTGGGGGCCAGCTGTTTCCTTGGATCCGGCAGACCTCCGCCTGCCTCAAATGTTTCCTCTCCACCTGATGTGCAGCTGTGTGCTGCTCACCAGAAAGTGACCCCAAAGCCTGTCTGCTAATTCCACTCACTGGGGTGTGTCTCTGCCCCGGTGGATGGCGCAGGTGATGCCTTGGACACCAGGTCAGTGCTTTCCTCAGAGGTAGCGGGGGCCACAGGAGGGGGAGGGGAGGGCAGGGGGGCCCGGCCTCATCAGGCAAGAGTCGGTTCAGTGCAAGGGAGGGACAGGTGTCTGGGCAGCTTGGAAACAACATAAGGAAGGTCATATGAATGAAAGTTTAGTGGATCCTCACTTCTGTGGCACATTCCAATCTCACTGTCACTCACAGCTCGCCTGGGTGCCTCCCGGGCACTCCAATACACACTCACTGAAGGGCCTCAACTCGGGAATTTCCCTGTCAGTCTTCTCCCTCTCCCTTCTGTTGTGCACCATCTTCTCCTTCAGGACAAAAGGGGATGAGTGAGGACCCGATGGCTGATCGACCCAGGGGCTGAGAGGGTTGGCGGGGGGAGGAGGGGAGAATGTGGGGGAACAGGTGGCGTATACTGGCACTGTGCTCACCAGGCAGCTTTTGTGAGGGGTTGGGGGGCTGGGTTCAGAGGGATGCGAGGATGATGCTGGGGGTTCGGGTACTAGACAGCCGAAAGGCATTGGAGTGGATTGATGTGGACATTCCAGAGTGTGACAGGTGGGACTGGTGCCAGGATGTGACAGGTGGGACTGGTGCCAGGATGTGACAGGTGGGACTGGTGCCAGGATGTGACAGGTGGGACTGGTGTCAGGATGTGACAGGTGGGACTGGTGCCAGGGTGTGACAGGTGGGACTGGTGCCAGGATGTGACAGGTGGGACTGGTGCCAGGATGTGACAGGTGGGACTGGTGCCAGGATGTGACAGGTGAGACTGATGCCAGGGTGTGACAGGTGGGACTGGTGTCAGGATGTGACAGGTGGGACTGGTGCCAGGGTGTGACAGGTGGGACTGGTGCCAGGATGTGACGGGTGGGACTGATGCCAGGATGTGACAGGTGGGACTGATGCCAGGATGTGACAGGTGGGACTGATGCCAGGATGTGACAGGTGGGACTGATGCCAGGGTGTGACAGGTGGGACTGGTGCCAGGGTGTGACAGGTGGGACTGGTGCCAGGGTGTGACAGGTGGGACTGGTGCCAGGGTGTGACAGATGGTTCTTCTGTGCTCTTGGGGGTACAGGATGGCCTGCCTCTCCTCCACAGCATCCAGCAGCCATCCTATATCTCCCTCGGTGAGATGGGGCTGCCATCCTCCTGGTGTGACTGGCTGTGGGTGCCGTGGGGAGAGTTTAATTGCAGCTCCCCCAGTTAATGCCACACAGCTGTGGCCAGTTTGGATGAATCACACGCCTGGAGTCTCCATGATGGCATGTTTCACATGGAGGCTCCTTCAGTGCACTAAGTGTGGAAGGATTGCGGTGCTGGACACACCTAGAAGACCAGCACGGATTGCTCCTGTTTTCTCACTGTTACAACACAGAAATATTTCGGGAGAATTCCGCCCAGGTGTTGTAAAGATTTCTGGGAATATAATATGCTTCTGTGGATTGATGTTTGATGAATAAACAAGTATATTCTCATGGTCTGTGGAAGCAGATGGGCTGGAAGATCTCAGATAAACTCAGGTGATGTCAGGAAGTTTGCAAATTTAAACTCATGTTCACTTGAACCCCATGAATTACAGACTGACTTTGGCAGAAGTGAGTAGGAGCCAGCCCAGAAACACTGTAAAAACAGCAGGTTATAGATAAATAGTGAATAAAAACTGCAGAATAAATATAAACACTGACCGTGTGGAACCCATATCACTGCAGATTGAGATGGAGGAGTTTCGCTCCGTTACCTGGATTGAAGTTTTGTTCTTGAAATGACTGATGACAGCTACCCGGGGAGGAGGACCAAATAGGGGTTCACGATATCCCAAAAAAACCTCAACTGCAGCAAACATCGTCTGACCATCCGCACCCACCTGTACAACAATAATAACAACATATTGCTCAATAGTTTGGATGCATTTTGCTGATCAAGTCACTACAGTGGAATATTGTTTGTACTAATTCCATGGTGAGAGGGTGAAGGAGGCAGAGAGGGAATTTTAAAGGATTCGACAGTCTGTAACTGAAAGCTTCTTACTGAAGAAAGAGTTTCCATTTCTGTGGCAACAATCCAAATCTCAGGGTGTTCCGACTTTTCACAACCAATGGATAATTCAGGATTATTATGTGGGAATCAGATGAGGAAAAGATTGGGAAGCTCACTGAGCTGCTGTGTTTAATGATGAGCTGAATTTAATCACCTTCCCCGCCCCCGTGTCCATCATGATGATAACCCTGGATTTCTGCTGTTTAAGAATATGGTCCAACCTCCATCATGGTCTGGAGCTGAGGGAATTCTCCAACGAACAAGTGGGAGCGGAAAACAAAATACTGATCTGAGTGCCCCCGATAGAAAGGCAAATGCTGGTGACATCTTCAAAAGATTGTTAGCGCTGAGTGCAGCAGTCATCAGGATATCCTCAGCAGCAGTGAAGACCCCAGTGACTGGACCGAACACCCCAGAACCCCGGTGACTGTACTGAACACCCCTGAACCCCGGTGACTGTACTGAATACCCTGAACCCCGGTGACTGTACTGAACACCCCTGAACCCCAGTGACTGTACTGAATACCCTGAACCCCGGTGACTGTACTGAACACCCCTGAACCCCGGTGACTGTACTGAATACCCTGAACCCCGGTGACTGTACTGAACACCCCTGAACCCCGGTGACTGTACTGAATACCCTGAACCCCGGTGACTGTACCAAACACCCCTGAACCCCAGTGACTGTAACGAACACCCCGAACCAAAGTGACTGCACTGAATACCCCTGAACCCCGGTGACTGTACCAAACACCCCTGAACCCCAGTGACTGAACTGAACTCCCATGAACCCCAGCGACTGTACTGAATACCCTGAACCATGGTGACTGTACCAAACACCCCTGAACCCCAGTGACTGAACTGAACTCCCATGAACCCCAAGACTGTACTGAATACTCCTGAACCCCAGTGACTGTACTAAATACACTGAACCCCAGTGACTGTAATAAGTACACCTGAACCCCAGTGACTATACTGAACACCCCTGGGCTCCAGTGACTGTACTGAATACTCCCAAACCCCAGTGACTGTACTGAATACCCCTGAACCCCAGTGACTGTACTGAATACTCCTTAACCGCAGTGACTGTACTGAATACCCCTGAACCCCAGTGACTGTATTGAATACCACTGAACCCTCAAGACTGTACTGAACACTCCTGAATCCCAGTGACTGTACAGAATACTCCTGAACCCCAGTGACTGTATTGAATACCCCCGAACCCCAGTGACTGTACAGAATACACTGAACCTGGTGACTGTAATAAGTACACCTGAACCCCAGTGACTGTAATAAGTACACCTGAACCACAGTGACTGTACTGAACTCCCCTGAACCCCAGAGAATGTACTGAATACCCCTGAACCCCAGTGACTGTCTTGAATACTCTGAACCCCGGTGACTGTAATAAGTACACCTGAACCCCAGTGACTATACTGAACACCCCTGGGCTCCAGTGACTGTACTGAATACTCCCGAACCCCAGTGACTGTACTGAATTGCCCTGAACCCCAGTGACTGTACTGAATACTCCTTAACCGCAGTGACTGTACTGAATACCCCTGAACCTCAGTGACTGTACAGAATACCCCTGAACCCCCAGTGACTGTACTGAATACCCCTGAACCCCAATGACTGTACTGAATAGCCTGAAACCCAGTGACAGTACTCAATACCCTTGAACCCCAATGACTGTACAGAATAGCCTGAACACCAGTGACTGTACGGAATACACCTGAACCAAGTGACTGTACTGAATACTCCTGAACCCCAGTGACAGTTCTGAACAGCAATGCTTGAGTAAATAGCCTGATCCCCAATGACTGTGCTGAATACCCCTGAACATCAGCTACTGCACTGAATATACCTGAATCCCAGTGACTGTAACAAATACCCCTGAACCCCTGCAACTGCACTGAATACCCTTGAATCCCAGTGACAGTACTGAATATGCTTGAACCCCACTGACAGTACTGAACACCCTGAACCCCAATGCCTGCACTGAATAGCCTGAACCTCAGTGACTGTACTGAGTACCCCTGAACCCCAATGACTGCACTGAATAACCCTGAAGCCTAGTGAGTGTACTAAATACTCCTGAACCCCAGTGACTCTACTGAGTACACCTGAACCCCAGTGACTGTACAGAATACCCCAAACCAAATGTTTGAACTGAACATCTCTGAACATCAGTGACTGTGCTGAACACCCCGAACATCAGTTAATGCACTGAATATCTCTGAATCCCAGTGATGGTACAGGATACCAGAGAACCCGTGTGACTGTACTGAATACTCCTGAACCCCAGTGAATGTATAGAACACCACTGAACCCCAGTGACAGCACTGAATACCTCTGAACACCAGTGACTGTACTGAATACCCCTGCACTGCAGTGACTGGACTGAATACCATGAACACCAGTGACTGTACTGAATACCCCTGAACCCCAGTGACTGTACTGAATACCCCTGAATGCCAGTGACTGTACTGAATACACCTTAACCCCAGTGACAGAATACACGGAACCAAATGACTGAACTGAACATTTCAGAACATCAGTTACTGTGCTGGACATCCCTGAACATCAGCTTCTGCACTGAATATCCCTGAATCCCAGTGACAGTACGGAACACCCCAGAACCCCTGTGACTGTACTGAACATGCCTGAACCCCAGTGAATGTATAGAATACACTGAACCCCAGTGACTGCACTGAATACCCCTGAACCCAGTTGCTGTACTGAATACCGCTGAATCCCAGTGACTGTACTGAATATTCCTGAACCCCAGTTGCTGTACTGAATACCCCTGAAACCCAATGACTGCACTGAATAACCGTGAGTCCCTGTGACTGTAATGAATACCCCTGAACCCCAGTGACTGTACTGAATACCCCTGAACCCAGTTGCTGTACTGAATACCGCTGAATCCCAGTGACTGTACTGAATATCCCTGAACCCCAGTTGCTGTACTGAATATCCCTGAAACCCAATGACTGCACTGAATAACCGTGAGTCCCTGTGACTGTAACGAATACCCCTGAACCCCAGTGACTGTACTGAATACCCCTGAAGCCCAGTGACTGTACTGAATAACCATGAAGCCCTGTGACTGTACTGAATACCCCTGAACCCCAGTGACTGTACTGAATACCCCTGAACCCCAGTTGCTGTACTGAGCAACCCTGAAACCCTGTGACTGTACTAAATATCCCTGAACCCCAGAGTTTGCACTGAATACCCCTGAACCAAAGTGACTGTACTCAATTCCCCTGAACCCCAGTGATGGGACTGAATACCCCTGAACTCCAGGGACTGTCCTGAATAACCCTGAACCTCAGTGATTGTACTGAATACCCCTGAACCTCAGTGGCAGTACATATTACCCCTGAACTTCAATGACTATATTGAATATTGCTGAACCCCAGTGACTGTACTGAATATCCCTGAACCTCAGTGATTGTACTGAATACCCCTGAACCCCAGGGACTGTACTGAATATCCCTGAACCTCAGTGATTGTACTGAATACCCCTGAACCTCAGTGGCAGTACAGAATACCCCTGAACTTCAATGACTATATTGAATATTGCTGAACCCCAGGGACTGTACTGAATATCCCTGAACCTCAGTGATTGTACTGAATACCCCTGAACCTCAGTGGCAGTACAGAATACCCCTGAACTTCAATGACTATATTGAATATTGCTGAACCCCAGGGACTGTACTGAATATCCCTGAACCTCAGTGATTGTACTGAATACCCCTGAACCTCAGTGACAGTACAGAATACCCCTGAACTTCAATGACTATATTGAATATTGCTGAACCCCAGAGACTGTACTGAATACCCCTGACTCCCAGTGACTGTACTGAATTCCCCTGACTCCCAGTGACTGTACTAAATATCCTGAACCCCAGTGGCTGTGCTAAATACCCCGACTCCCAGTGACTGTACTGAATTCCCCTGACTCCCAGTGACTGTACTAAATATCCTGAACCCCAGTGACTGTACTGAATACCCTGACTCCCAGTGACTGTACTGAATTCCCCTGACTCCCAGTGACTGTACTGAATACCCTGACTCCCAGTGACTGTACTGAATTCCCCTGACTCCCAGTGACTGTACTGAATACCCCTGACTCCCAGTGACTGTACTGAATTCCCCTGAACCCCAGTGACTGTACTGAATATCCTGAACCCCAGTGATGTACAGAATACCCCTGAACACCAGTGACTGTACTGAATAACCCTGAACCCCAGTGACAGTACGGAATATCCCTGAGCCCCAGTGACTATACTTAATACATCTAAACCCAAGTGACTGCACTGAATACCCTTGAACCCCACTGATTGTACTTAATAACCCTGAAGCCAAGTGACTGTACTAAATACACCTGAACTGCAGTGACTGTACTGAACATCTCTGTAACATGTGTCCCTTGAATGGCTGGGGTCACAATGTGACTGGGTGATTATTGGTGGAACGAGGGTGGTGAACCCACAGAGTGAAGTGACATTGAGCTTTTGTGTTCATCACTGGACAGATGGAGATTCACTGTAGGTGGGGATGTGAGGAGACCATATGAAGCCCTCAGCCTCTAATTATTTGTATTTTCTCACTCAGGTCTCCGCACTCCAGATAGGCAGGCAGACACTGAGACTGGACACCAGCAGTCCACCTCGGAGGAGGAAGGGGATACTTCCGAGGACTCAGTGACCCATCATTTCCCACACCGTGTTCCAGTGCCTGTATTCTCACGTCAGTGAGTATTCATTCACGATTCCATTCAGTGTCACGAGCTGGTGAGCACCCCACCGCCTCGCCTGAGAAGCTGATGGAGGCAGTGACCACCCGAGGTCACTAACTGTCAGAGGGCTGTTGGAGGACTGGTTCAGGCTGAGCCCCAAACTGATGCAGAAAGAGGCCATTCGGCCCATCAAGTCTGCACCAACCACAATCCCACCCATGCCCTATCTCCACATCTCTACATATTTACCCACTAATCCCTCTAACCTATGCATCCCAGGACCCTAATTTAGAATGACCAATCAACCTAGCCCGCACATCTTTGGACAGTGGGAGGAAACCGGAGCACCCGGAGGAAATCCACGCAGACAGAGGGAGAATGTGCAAACTCCACACAGACAGTGACCTGAGCTGGGATTTGAGCCCAGGTCCCTGGAACTGTGAAGCAGCAGTGCTAACCAATGTGCTACCATGCTTCCCAACTGCCCAGCTTATCCCAGGCCACAGGGCAGCAGCCTCCATCCACTTCAATTGCATAGTCATATCTCATACAAATACCTGCATGAAAGCAACTCACCAAGGCTTCTTTGATAGCACCTTACAAACCTGTAACCTCTACTATCTAGGGCAGCAGACACAGGGGAACACCATCACCTGCAAGTTCCCCTCCAAGACAAATATCATCTTGACTTGGGAACGTATGACTGTTACTTCAAAATCCTGGAACTTCCTCCCTAACAGCACTCTGGGTGCATCTGCAACACACGGACTGCAACAGTTAAAGAAGGCAGATCACCACCTTCTCATGGGCAATTACGAATGAGCAATAATTGCTGGCCCAGCCAGCAACACCCACATCCAATGAAAGAATACTTTGAGAAAATGTGCATAAAGAAAAGTACTTCAATGCACAAAGGCCTTCTTACTGTTTAAACTTTATACATGTAAAGGGTTGATAATGTCGTTTCAGTAAAATGACTGTCATATTTTGTGGGTCATTTGTGAAGTTATTGCTGCCTTGTCAATGGAACCTATATCTTTCCACCTTCAGCTGTTTGTCTGTTTGGGGAAGGCCAAGTTTGGTCATCTCCTCAGCCATGTCGGTGTGTGTGTGGAGGGCCTGGACACTCAGTGATGGTGAGCAATA
Source organism: Carcharhinus amblyrhynchos (assembly GCF_965287045.1). NCBI lineage: Eukaryota > Metazoa > Chordata > Chondrichthyes > Carcharhiniformes > Carcharhinidae > Carcharhinus > Carcharhinus amblyrhynchos. Next base: position 51,020,268 of record NC_137327.1, read on the forward strand.
TGGGGGAGCACAAGTCTTGTCAAAGTAGGTGTGAGCTTTTTAATGGGCAGGAATTGAAAGGATATCATGGCCACAGGAAGCAGGTGTGAATGAGATTGTCCTAAAACCCCTTGTGCACCTTGCAATGCCCATTGGTTCCAGTGTAAGGAACTCATCATTCTGCCTCACCTGCTCAGCCCCCTCCTCCACACTCCCCTCATCTGCTGAGGAGTAATAGTCAACTCTATCCTTCTAATGAAAGGCCTTAGCTCTCTTCAAGGCTTCAATATGATTTGGACAAATTGAGTATGTGGGTAAATACATGGCATATGCAGTATAATTGAGATAAATGTAAAGATATCCACTTCAGACAGAGAAACAGAATGGCAGAGTATTATTAAAATGGTGATAGGTTGAGAAGTGTTGATGTGCACTGGGACCTGACTGTTTTTGTACACCGGTCACTGAAAGAAAATCTTCAGGTGCAGTAAACAGTTAGGGAGGTCAATGGTATCTTGGCCTTCATTGCAAGAGGACTTGAGAGACGGACCAAGGATGTCTACTGCAGCTGTGCAGGGTCATGGTGAGATCTCACCTGGAGTATCGTGTGTAGTTTTGGTCTCCTTATCTAAGGAAAGATATACTTGCCACAGAGGGAGTGCAATGAAAGTTCACCAGACTGATTCCTGGGGTGACAGGATTGTTGTATGAGGGGAGATTGGGTCGCCTGGTCCTCTATTCACTGGAGTTCAGAAGAATAAGAGAGGATCTAATTCAAACTGTGATAACCCTCATGAGGTCGATGGGGTCACTGATTGATTCCCCTTTAGGGCTCATTGACTATGAATTCCCCTGGTCAGAGGCAGTGTCCTGCCCAGCTGGAATTCACTACCTGAGCCTTTTATAAGGCAGGCCCAGTCCTGGGCCTGCTGAACTGTCGTCCTCAGCAGGGACTAGTGATTGGTGTCGTTAGACCCTGGATTTATTGTACTTGTTGGAAATCTGTTGCTGCTGCTGTGGCACAGCTACACTGGGAGCTGAGTGCTACCGAAAGGGGAAGCCTGTTGCTTGGGGAGAGAGAGACTTTCGGCCTGGAGGCTCAAACACCTCATGGCCTGCAAGGGAGAGAGGAGAGAAACAGGACTCAGCCTGAAAACTGGTCTGAGGCTTGCTGCCTCTTTCATTTTAAGATTGGTGGAGGAAGGGGAAGGCTCAGAGACCAACTGAAGGGGTGGGAGGTAAAGGACAGTATTGGACTGAAAGCTAAGTCCTCCCACACACTACACCATTTCAGAACACCTTATTGATAATATCTCCCTCTCCTCTCCCTGTGCATCTCTTGGGGCGAGATTAGCTTTGTTAGACTCTGAGTTTGCTGCACTTGCTGGAAATCTGCTACTGCTGCTTCAACCAAACTGAGAGCTGTGAGGAGCTGAGTGCAATTGAGAGGGAAGCCTGCTGCTTAAAGTGAGGAAGAGAGAGGGGCCTGGTGGCCTCATAGCCTGCAAGGGAGAAAGAGGAAAATTGGACTGAGTCTGGGCTTGTTGCCCTTTCATTTTAAGGTTGGTGCTTCCTGCTGGGGGAGGGGAAAGGCTTTTCTACCAATTGAAGGGGTGGGAAGTGAAGGACAGCATGGGACTTGAAGTTAGACCACTTCTAGGTTGAAGATACTAAATCCTCCCACCCACCACACCAACTGGGAACATGTTACTGGCCCCACTTACCTGCCCTCTGCACCTGCCCACAAGCCCCCATTACTTGTCCTGCTCTTCCCTCTCTCCTTCCCCTCTCCCTCCTTACAACACCCACCAACAGGGGAAAGCTCCTCATCTCCATTCGCTCCCCCTCCCCGCCCAATACCTTTAATAAGTCAAACATCATTTAGGCGTGGATGTACATCACCTTTTGACGACAATACCATTGTCGCTGGTGGTGGGCCTTTCCAGCCCTCATACATGGCAGTGGTTGCTCCCAGGCCTCTGCCGCTCCCAAAGCCCTGTTATGATTTTGCCTGATGATAAAACAATTCGGGATTAAGTGCTACTCTCACGCTGACATGACCATAGAGGCTTCGATCAGGGCAATGGCTGGGGTTGTCGACCCCTCCACCATTGTGGCTGCCTCTAAAATGTAAAGCAAAGCCATATTTTTCCCGAAGGCTGAGCGGGTTGTTCACCCTGTCCCAGAAAAAGGGCTGACGGTGGGTGGGGTTTTCCTGGCAGTGGACCCTCTGGAGGCCATTGCCCAGAGAATCATTTTGTCAAATGTTGTGCCCTTCATTCCTGGCGAGCTCCTCCTTCCCCACCTCCACCTACTGGGGGTGGTACGGTCCGAGGTGTTACCAATCCCGCTCGGGCTCAAGGAGACCTCCCTCCAACACATTTACTCCTTCCAGCACCAGATCTTTACTTGTCTGGCTTGAGAGGAATGCCTGGAGGGAAGCTTCACTATACCCCACGAGGGGGTAAATCACTGCGTCTTCAGGTCAGTGGATGGCAGTGCCATGTGTGCAAAGAGGTGGAGCATGTTTGGAAGAACTGTCCCGCCTCCAAGGTCACTTAAAGAACCAAGGCAGCTGCATCTGGCACTGCTGCCTTGTCCATCCCCATTGTCACTCCAACTGCCTCCCAGCAAGGGAAGGCCATGCCGGCGATAGCTACCACCTCAACTGCCAGTGAGGAGAGGGGAGTGCGGGCGGAAAACAAAATGAGGGGAATGTCACCCGTGCATGAATCCAGAAACCCAGACAACCCAACCACTGGCTCAGGGAAACATAGAATCACCAGGCCCATTGAAAATAAAACCTCATCCAGGTACTGGTGTGGCCCAGGTGGCAACTTCCACCTTCAGACCCTTTTACGTTGAGCCCCTCCTCGATGGTGTGCTCTGGTAACATATTTCATCTGCCAGGTGCACAGTCTGGATTATGACATGCTGCTCCTGTTCGTAGACCTGAGGGGTCTCTGGAACTTCTGAAGGCATTGCTCGTCTATGGCCAGGACCAACTCAAAGACTTGGACAAGGTGGCCCCGTGCCCCAGTTCTCACCTGTCTGGAGTAGCAGCTGTCATCCAGGAGCCACTGCTCAGCAAACTGCTCCTCCACCAGCTCCATTTCCACTGGCTGGCAGAGAAATGGCTGTGGATGTGGAGTGACCAGGGTCGGGGATGTGTGCTGGGTGGCAGAGGAGTGGGCTGGATGATACCCCACGTGCTGGCCGAGTGCGTGGCGGAGGGCATCCAGCTCATGACCAATGCCATCCATGGCCTTGGGCCATGCTCAGATCTGACATGATACACAGGATCAAGGAGGCACAACTGTGCGGTGGAATCCCGACTGAGCATCATGCTGCTCAGACAGAATTTCACTTTGGCCCCCAAACATAGTCCATTCCCCCCAGTGATGGAGCCTCACAGTCTGAGCCGCCTCACAGAAATACCCTCCATGTCCTTTGCCACGGCACAGAGGGATTTCCTGTTTGGGCAGCTGTTGCATACCTTCCACTCCCGTGCCCTTGCCTGTTGCCTGGACACACCTTGGTGAGCCTTGATGCTGTTTGGCGATGGAGGTCCCCCACTACATCGGAGACCTGGGATAGAGGGCGGTGCATGCAGCAGTTCGAAACAACTGTAAATTGCACTGGCTCATGGGCTCCCAAGAAACCTGCCCTTTTTGGGACCTTGTGGAGTCTGTGGACCATGTCTATGTTAAATGTTACAGGCTGCACTCCCTTTTTAGTTATCTCAAAAACCTGTTACTGATGCTTTGTTTACACTTCAGCCCCACACTCCTGATCTACAGGCACTGGGTGCAGAGGGGACAGAGAACCTCCTAGTGAACCTGCTCCTGGGCCTGGCCAAACAAACTATCAACTGGTTCCGGCAGCGAGTGATCGAGGGGGGTCGTCCAGCCCAACTGTCTGCCACTTGACCACGGCTATACTCGTGGCCAGGTGTCCCTGGGGAGGGAGCATGCGGTGTCTGAGGGCATCGTCGAGGCTGTCCAAGCTCGGTGGGCAGCGCAGGGACTGGAGTGTATTATTGATCCCTTAAACCACATTTTGATTTAATGTTTTAAGTTTCCTTTCTGCTTTGTCTTTTGTTTAAGGTGATTCCCTTCTTTTTTGGGGGCTTCCCCTTTTAATTTGTCCCTCAGTTTATTTGATTTAATTTATTTGTTTTATTAAAAAGAACGACTAGTGTGTGTGTACACCACAGTAGTGGTTTTACTTTGCATTCTGAAAATAAACTATGATTCTTTCCAGTCAGGCTTCCTGAGTCATTACAGAAACTAATAAAATTCTGACTGGGCTGGACAGACTGGGTGCAGGAATATTGTTTCCTCTGGCTGGAGGGTCTAGAACAAGGGGTCACAGTCTCAGGATACAGGGGTGGCCATTTAGGATTGAAAAGAGGAGAATCCGTGGAAATCTCAGCCACAGAAGACCATGGAGGCCACTCATTGAATATATTTAAGAAGGAAACAGAATTCTAAACTCCAGTGGTGTCAAGGGGTTTGGGGAGAGAATGGAGTATGGCATTGAGATAGAGAATCAGCAATGATCATGTTGAATTGCAGGCCTGAATGGCCTAAACCTGTTCCTATTTTCTATATTCCTATGTTTCTGCAATGTTAAAGTACGCAGAGATTCATACTCCAGTGCTGGACTGGATTGTACAGGCACCAGGATTGCATCTTTAAAAGGCCGATGGTTTATTCATTCATCGCTCCAGTAAAGCTATGTTAAGTATTGGATGTTTCCTCTGCTGTAGTGCCAGGCTTCATCACAGCTGGCAGTAGCCATGTCTACAATGGTGAATTCCTGACCCCGGAGATCCATTCCTGAAGGCGCGAGAATAGCTGTAGCACCTGAGACTCCTGAAGTTTGCTGTTATAAGAACATAAGAACATAAGAAATAGGAGCAGGAGTAGGCCATCGAGCCCCTCGAGCCTGCCCTGCCATTCAATAAGATCATGGCTGATCTGTCGTGGCTCAGTTCCACGTTCCCGCCCTCTTCCCATAACCCTTAATCCCCTTGCCTATCAAAAACCTATCAACCCGCGTCTTAAAAATATTGAGCAAGGCAGCCTCCACCACTTCAACGGGCAGAGAATTCCAGAGATTCACCACCCTTTGAGTGAAGAAGTTCCTCCTCAACTCCGTTCTAAACCGCTCCCTCTTTATCTTGAGGCTGTGCCCTCTAGTCCTACTGTCCTTTCTGAGCGGGAAGAGCCTCTCCACCTCTATCCTATCCATCCCATTCAACATCTTATACGTCTCAATGAGATCTCCCCTCATTCTTCTAAACTCTAACGAGTACAAGCCTAGTTTATTCAGCCTCTCCTCATAGTTCAACCCCCTCAACTCCGGAATCAGCCTAGTAAACATCCTCTGCACTCCCTCCAAGGCCAAAATATCCTTGCGTAAGTGCGGCGACCAAAACTGCACACAGTACTCCAGCTGCGGCCTCACCAGTGCCCTATACAGCTGCAGCAAGACCTCCCTACTTTTATATTCAATACCCCTCGCTATGAAGGCCAACATCCCATTCGACTTCCTGACCACCTGCTGCACCTGCAAGCTGGGTTTTTGCAACTCATGCACAAGGACCCCGAGGTCCCTCTGCACCGTCGCATGCTGCAGTTTTTCGCCACGTAAGTAATAATCCTTCCTACCATTATTCCTACCAAAGTGGACAACCTCACATTTGCCAACATTAAATTCCATTTGTCATTTTCTGGCCCATTCGCCCAGCCTATCTAGATCCTTCTGCAGACTCTCCACACCCTCCGCGCAATTTGCTGTTCCACCAATTTTGGTGTCATCAGCAAATTTCAACACCCTACACTCGGTTCCCTCCTCCAGATCATCTATATAAATGGTGAGTAGCTGAGGCCCCAGCACTGACCCCTGGGGCACTCCACTAGTCACCAACCGCCAATCCGAATAGCACCCATTGACCCCCACTCTCTGCCTCCTATTTGACATCCAATCCTCTATCCACGCTAACACCCTACCCCCAACTCCATGGCTATCTATCATGGCTCTTCTCACACAGCTGTGTGATTCACCTTCAGTGGTGGCAAACCAGTTTCACATTTAGGAAATGGATGCCCTTCATGTTGATGAAGGCCATTGGCTGGCCCATGGGAGCTTTGATGGCCACATGACTGGAGCTGTTTTCAGTGACACTGTCACTTCGACATCTGTAACGAGTTTGCTGACTCTAGTGTAAACTCAGCCATGTGTTAATTATTCAAAATTAAACATTTCTTCTGAAATGTGGACTTCTATGTCCCAATAGCTGTGTTACATTCATTAGAACCACCACGAATCAGAAATCTATTCATCTGCTGGAGGATTCCGCCCTGACTGTATGAAGCTTTAGCTATTCCATTAGCCAGCAGCTTAGATCTTCATTCTCAGTATGATTCATTGGACTAAATTCAATCTGCTTTCTGTCCTCACAGTATCTTCATAATCCTCTTCTCTAGATTTACTTTCCAGTGTAGTTGCACAGACCTGTCTTGGTGCAGGCCCTGGCTGTGGTCCTTCTCTTGCTGGTGCTGAGGCTGCTGCAGTGGTGCCCCCAGAGTCTGGTCCAGCCCCTCATTGTGTTTCTCCTCCCCACACAAGGATCCAGGAAGACTGGGTGGATAAGTCCCTGGCTGTTGGTCTCTCCCTTTATTGTGTGCTGCCTTTAAAGGCAACTTCCTCTCGTTACTCTATTTGTAAGTTGGGTGTTCGGTCCTTTCAGTGACTCTGCCACAGGGCCCAGCCCAGCTTTTCAGCATGATGTACAAATTTGTTATCTGGGTCTGTGTGATCCAAATGAGATAGCTCAATGTCACATCAGGCAGTAAATCAGAAAAGCACCCCATTCGCAACTCCCAGCACACACAGGAAGGACATGCAGTGTGGCCTTCACTGAAAGCAGCTGCAGCACAGCACACAACTCCAGCAGGAAACAACATTCCTGTAGTATCACCTCTAGTGATGCTGCCAAAGTGAAAATTACAGCATTGGTCTTAGTTAAATATCATCAATTGTAAATGATCTGTTTGAATTCTGTGCGGCTGCAGAAAGAGTTTTGGGGGTTCCTACCCAGGGTATAATTAATCTGGAATTGTTCACAATAAGAGAACTATGTAACATGTTCCTCCTTCAGGATTTTTAATCACTGATCCATGAAAGCACTTACCCAGGAGAAATTGGCAACAACATGAAATTCTGTATTGCCAACCCAATTCCTGATCACAGCAGCCTTGATATTCGGAGTTACAAATATTTCACTGTCCTCGGAAAAATTCATGTTCAACATCACCGTACTTAGGTTAGACTCCAAGCTGTAAAATAGACTGAGAGTTACACTGGACTGAATAATATAAACAGGAACTCATACATTAGATTAAATATTAACTGTGTGTGATTGTAGAACATGTGAATAAAATCGAGACTGTAAAATGAGCTGTGGATTTTCCATCGCTGATTTCACACTATCACAGTAAAGCAATGTCAACCTCATGTCTTTGAGCCACTGTTGGGACATGTCGTACAGATAGAAAGAGTGATAAGCCACAGCTGTAATAATTCCAACATTTGGCTTTTCCTGAGAAAATTTCACAAAAATGTTTATTTCTCAAACTTCAGCCCTTGTCATGATATAGAAAAATAGAAAATAAGAACAGGAGGAGGCATTTTGGCCCTTTGTGCCTGCTCCAACATTCATAATGATCATGGCTGATCATCCAATTCAATAGCCTCCGCCCGACACAACCTTTAACCCTCTTTGCACCAAGAGCTATATCTAACTCCTTCTGGAAAGCATACAATGTTTTGACCTTTGTGGTAGTAAATTCCATAGGCTTACCACTCACTTGGTGAAGAAACCTTTCCTCATCTCAGCCCTAAAATGTTTACCCCATATCCTTAGGCTATGTACCCTGGCTGTGGACACCCCCACCATCAGCAACATCCTTCCTGCATCTACCCTATCTAGTCCTGTCAGAATTTTATAGGTTTCAGTGACGTCTCCCCTCATTCTTCCAAACCCCAGAGAATATAAGCCTGACTGACTCAATCTCTCCTCATAAATCAGTCCTGCCATCCCAGGTATCAGTCTGGTAAACTTCTCTGCACTCCCGCTATAGCAATAACATCCTTCCTCAGATAAGGAGGCCAAACCTACACACAAAGTTATAGGAGTGGCCTCACCAAGGCTCTCTATGATTGCAGCAAGACTTCTCTGCTCCTGTACTTGAGTCCCCTCGCTATGAAGGCCAACATACCTTCTTTGCTACCTGCATGTTTACTTTCAGTGAATGTTGTACAAGGACACCTAGGTCTTGTTGCACATTCCCTTTTCTTAATTTATAGCCAATCAGATAAGGATCTGTCTTCTGGTTTTTGCTACCAATGTGGATCCCCTCAGATTTATTCACGTTATACTGCATCTGTCATGCACTTGTCCACTAACCCACCTTTTCTAAATCATACAGAAACATCTCTGCATCCTCTTCACAACTTACCCTCCCATCCAACTTTGTGTCATCTGCAAATTTGGAGATATTACATTTCGTTCCCTCATCTAAATCACTAATATACATTGTGAATAGCTGGGATCCGAGCACTAATCCTTGTGGTACCCCATTAGTTACTGCCTGCTATTTGGAAAATGGCCCTTTTATTCTTTGTTTCCTGTGTGCCAGTTTTCTATTCATCTCAATACACTAACCCCAATCCTGAACTTTGTAGGAGCCTTCTGAAAGCCCATAATAACTGCATCCATTGGCTTTTCTTCTTCAAGTCTACAAGTTATATCCTCGAAGAATTCCAGTAGATTTGTCAAGTGCGATTTCCATTTCATAAATCAATGCTTACTCTGGCTTATTCTCCCACTGTTTACCATGTGTTCGACTATAAAATCTTTGATAATGGACTCTAGAATTTCCTTCAATACTGATGTCAGACTAACTAGTCTATAATTCTCTGTTCTATCTCGACCTCCCTTTTTAAGTAGTGGAGTTACATTAGCTACCTTCCAATCTGTAGGAACTGATCCAGAATCTATAGAATCTTGTCAGTTGACCATTGATGCATCCATTACTTCTCGGGCCATTTCCTTAAGTACTCTAGGATGTAAATGACCAAGTCCTGGAAATTTATCAGCCTTCATTCCCATCAATTTCTTCAATACCATTTCTCTGTGAATATTGATTTCCTTCAGCTCCTCCGTCTCACTAAACCCTGTGTTCCCCAAGATTTCTCGTATGTTATTTGTGTCCTTTGTGAAGACAGAACCGAAGTATGTATTTAGTTGATCAGCCACTTCTTTGTTCCCCATTATAAATGCCACTGTTTATGACCGTAAAGGACCTACATTTGTCCTCACCCGTCATTTTCTTTTCATATACTTACAGAATCTTATACACTCAGTTTTTATGTTCCCCACAAGCTTACTCTTGTCTTCTATTTTCCCTTCTTAATCAATCTTTCGATCCTTCTTTGCTGAATTCTAAACTGCTCCCAATCCTCAGGTCTCTTACTTTTTCTGGTCAGTTTATGTGCCTCTTTCGTGGATCTAATACTGTCTCTAATTTCCCTTGTACGCCATGGTTTGGCCACCTTTCCCATTTTACTTTTGCACCAGACAGAAATAAACAATTGCTGCAGTTCACCCATGCACTCTTTGAATATTTGCCATTGCCTATCCACTGTCATCTCTTTAGATACACTTCCCATTCCATCATAGCCAACTCACACCTCATACCACCGTAGTCTCATTTACTAAGATTCAGCATCACCGTCTCAGATTCTGTAATTGTGCTGTCATATAAAATATTTATACATATTTTAAATGCAATTATGTTAAAGTGTTCCAAATAACCATACCCTGAGTAGCCCAACAATGAACATTCCTGTTTTCAATAGAAATAAAACCACTCAGATTTTGAACCAAATGTTTCCACAGCAAACGCGAAATTCCTTTCCATGTGCGTGGAAGGGGATTCTGGGTCTGCTGGCAGAACCACAGGCAAAGCCTTAGGTTCAGTAATAGATGGGAAGGAAAGAACTAAAACACATTTACACCTAACCAGATCATGTTGATAGCTTACTCATAGGTGAATGCTTCACATTATTAAAAGAATATGAAGGAAAATTTTAGTGTATTAATATAATTGTAATAATGATAATACATTAATATGAAAGTTCAGAGATTTTACAGCCAATGTCAACATTGCTGAATCCAAGAAGTTCAAAAGTTCGTAGGCAAAAAGAATTCTTTCAGTAGAAAATACAAAGGGAAATTAATTCCCAGGACAGATGTTGAAACAATTAATGAAACATTATGGGGGCGATTCTCCCCAAAAAATTCAAAATGCTGAATTGGCAGGAAAAATGGTCTAATTCACGATTGTTTTTTCATTGGGAGTTCAGATTCGAGTCTCCCCATTCAGTGCAATGCAGAGATCACAATTGTGAATATTATTAAAAGCTCGTGGGGGTGGAGCCTATTCGCACCAGAGTCTGACAGTTCCAGAACTCTGCACATGAGCAGTGGCCCCGAGCTGTCAGACTCTGGTTTGCTGCCCAGCTCAATTGTTGGCCAGCCTGGGACCCTCTATCCCCCCTGAGGCCCACTCACAGCACCCACGACCATTCCCAGGCCAGACCTGACACACTCGCCCCATCCCAGAGCACCCTGATCTCCAGCAACACCCTCTCCCCAGCACTGACATTTCCCCCCCCACCCCGGTAGACCCCCTCCACGGGAAGCAGACCTTCCCCTCTGCACCCAGGAGGCAACCTTCCCGCGCTCCCCAGGACACAGATGGCCTCCCCCAGGAGGCAGACCCCTTTGCTCCCCCAGCTTGCCCTGATCTTTGGCTTCCCTCCAGCCCCGACCGATCCCCATGCAGAGTGACTGTGGGACCCCCCACCCCACCAATCGCTGATAAGCCCCACCCACAATAGACACCATGCCCTTGGCATGGACACTTTGTCCCTTGAGCAGTGCTGGGGGCACAGGCTGGGTCCGCCAGGGTGCCCATGCCCAGGGGAACCACCCCCGCCTCCCGGCTCCTACAGGGGCCCCGATTGCTCCCCTTTACTCTAGTGGCGTTTCCTGCTAGTTCCCCAAAAATGGGGAGCTAGTCTAAACACCGCCAGAGTGAAATTGTGCTGGTGGGGTGGTAGATGCTATCGGGCCCAGAGAATTCATTCCTGGGCCTGATAATTACATTTAAATTACATTAAAAATAGATTAAAATGACTTGCCTAGTCTTCCCGCCAGTTTCCAGTGTGGTCCTGAACACACCTGCCACCTGGCAGCAGGAACGCATGCGCAAATCCCATGAATTAGCTCACACCTGGCTTTCAACATGACCCACCAAAAAATAGGAGAATTGCCCCCTTAATGTCAAAGTGAAAGGTTCTATTGTCTGAGTGTGCAATTGTATTCGTCCAAGGGCCCTGGATTGATACATTTGATTGTCTTGGCAAAGTGCTGCTAGGCCATGCCAGGGAGTAAATATCCGGTTTTTGGGTAACAAATGAAAAGTCATTAAGCCAAGCAATGTCTCATAATCAGCTGAGTTGTTCGTTATGTATTGGGCTGACATATTAATGTGAAATGAGATCAAGTTTAAACTAATTAGTGGGTGTTTCAGAGATAAGCAAAAGCTATTTTTTAGCTCAGTGCCTCAATTCTTCAGAGGGTCTTCCAGCATCAGGAAGTCCTGTTTGACCCTTGGGAGGGCTCCCACGGCAGAGCTTAAGGACACAGAACGAAGAACAAAGAAAATTACAGCACAGAAACAGGCCCTTCGGCCCTCCAAGCCCGCACTGACCATGCTGCCTGACTTAACTAAAACCCCCTACCCTTCCAGGGACCATATTCCTCTATTCCCATCCTATTCATGTACTTGTCAAGACACCCCTTAAAAGTCACTACCGTCTCTGCTTCCACTACCGCTCCCGGGAACAAGTTCTAGGCATCCACCACCCTCTGTGTAAAAAGTCTGCCTCGCATATCTCCTATCCAATTTAGCCGTGTTCCAATTTAGCCGTGTTCCAATTTAGCCTTGTTCCAATTTAGCCTTGTTCCTTTCTCTTCTCCATTGCTAACTTGAATTATGATTTTCATTGGTGCTACCGAACAAGTATTGGTGTAGCGATGGTGAGGTAGATGCAGCCATTGGCTGGGATGTATTTGTAAGTTGCTGCTTTAGTTCAACCTAGCTAAAGGTTCGGTTAAACTAAAGAAGTTCAACCAGCTTTAAACTGGTTAAAGTTCCAGCCACTTTAACCAACTATTAAAGTGGTTCCAGCAGCAGACCTGGAGTTGCACAACAATAATCTGACCAGGATGAACAGTGTTGCACATCATGTGCTTTCAGATAAAAACCTCAGTCTGCAAGAAAAAGACAAAGTTTCTACAAAACCTTGAGATATTAATTCAAACTGGAATAAGGCAAGTGTTTCTTTTAATAAAAGTACTGTCAATAATTGCCATCTTATTTCATGATAAGTTGCTTTAAGGGGATTGGCCCTCATGATGGAGCGCTGGAAAAGGAACACTTTTAGCTGATTGGCTCAGCAAGTGAGTTATTTTAAATCTCTGATTCCATTGTCGCTGTGACTGGTGCTCTCGTTCCGACCACCATTTGAACCCATTTGTATCTTTCACTTCCAACTGTGAACAAATAAAAGGGCAGCACTGACATTTGGAAAAGTTCAATTGCTTCATTAATTACTTATGAAAATATCCAACCTCTTACATCTTTTTCAATTTAAAAATCTATTGGAAATATATTTGAGCAGATTTGTATTATACTTCAAACCATACTTTTTAAATGAATAAATGCAGTAAGGTCAAACATCTATAATTTCCCATAGGTAGTGAGCTAAGGTGTGAGAAATGATGACAGATTGCTTGCCTTATTTCAGTGTTGCTGGATTTTTCTGTCTTTTTTGGGGCTGAAACCTACAATGCTTGAAAATACTGTGGAGCAAATGCCACAAGTTTAAAAAATTAGACTTGGCTAGGTGGTTCAGACAACTTGGATCCAGCAAACAGTGCTTCAAGAATGAATGAACCCATCTGTGGCTGATGGCATGCTCATCACTAAGGGTGGAGGAAAGACTTGATAGAAATGTCCAAAATCATGAGGGTCGAGACAGATTAGATAGGGAAAGATACAAGAACCATAATAATTTATGATGTTTGGTAAAAGAAGTAACAGTGATATGAGGAAAAGCATTTTGATGCAGTGAGTGGTTGGAGGCTGGATTACACAGTGTGGTGGAGGAAGACACCATGATGAAATAAGCACCTGAGGAAAGGTTTGCAGAGCTACAAGGAAAGGACAGAGCAGTGGGGATAGCTGAATTATTCTTGCAGACAGCTGGCATGGACACAACAGGCCAAATGGCCTCTTTCTGTACTGTACCCGTTCCATGATTATATCCCATGTTACACCATCTTTATTGATGTTCAGCAATATGCACACCCAAAAGAAAAATGAGAAATGACCACTTGGGCCATCTAAGCTAAGTCAGAATCTGAAAACCTCAGGTTCTCTTCTTCCTGACACAAGGCGGGAATTTCTGTTCTGGAGACTAAATGTGGCAGCGCATGGGAAAGGTGGTGCATTTCCCAATGGCCAGATTGATAGCTATTCAGCTTATTATATATGCATGATCGTGAAGCACATGATATCTTGTGGTGGGGTGGGCTCAGATTTGTCTGCCCTGATATTATATCATCAGCTCATTTTTGCAGGCACATATTTAAACCATATCTGCACAATGGCAGTCCAGATCTGGTTGTAATTCAGCAACAAGGCACTGGTGGCTTCAAGCTCCAAGGAACTATTGGTGGTCATCTACCTCAAGAAAGTGGACTGGCAGGAGGTTGCGAGTACAGTCAGCAGTAACAGAGGAGAAATATCACACAGTGCAGGAAGAGGATGAATGATCTCATCCGCTCCATAAGGAAAGTCTACATTCTTCTCACTCCCAACTCACACTCTCAATAGGCCATCAGGCATTCTCAGGGTTACAGTCCACACAGATCTCCCACACTAGCACCACAAGGGACACCACCACTGATTCCCTCACACACAACACACAACAAAGAACAAAGAAAATTACAGCACAGGAACAGGCCCTTCGGTCCTCCAAGCTTGAACTGACCATGCTGCCCAGCTCAAACAAACACTCTACTTGTCCGGCTGCTGTATTTCTCTATTCCAACCCTATTCATATATTTGTCAAGAGGCCCCTTAAAAGTCACTATCATATCTGCCTCCCCTGGTAGCGAGTTCCAGGCACCCACCACCCTCTGTGTAAAAAGCTTGCTTCATACACCTCCTTTAAACATTGCCCCTCTCACCTTAAACTGATCCTCCCTGGTAATTGATTCTTCCACCCTGGGAAAAAGCTTCTGACTATCAAAGAACAAAGAACAACCCAGCGCGGGAAACAGGCCCTTCGGCCCAACAAGCCCGCGCCGCCACATCACCCTACACCTATTCTACCCTGCGTGTCTACGAATAGAACCCCTGACTTAGCCAGATTCAGGGGAGAATAGTGTCAATTTGGTAAAACCAATCAGCCTAAGAGCACATCTTTGGGGTGTGGGGGGAAACCGGAGCGCCCGGAGGAAACCCATGCATCCACAGGGAGAATGCACAAACTCCCACAATCCACTCCGTCCATGCTTTTCATAATCTTGTAGATCTTCTATCAGGTCACCCCTCAACCTCTGTCTTTCCAGTGAGAACAAATACACCTTTCCATCTTGATCTCCTCTCACAAGGCACATCCTCCACCCTTACGCAGGTCCATCAGCCCACACAGAAGGCAAGGCAGCTGATTATCTACTTTTCTATCCATCTTGCTCACAATCTGTCCATCTGTCTCTATGCCAGATCATCCACAATAACAGGGAGAGATCTCACACTGGTGGGGAATGCCGAAGCTCAGATCACTCACCCACCATGAGGAGCAGACAGCAAAGCTGGTCAATGAAGACTACGGGAGACCTGTGATGCTTCTCGGACGACTACATCTGCAGGAAGTGAACTGAATTGCAGTTCCTTACATACTGCATGGATACATTCGAGCAGCAGTTGGTGGCGGAAAGTGTCATAAACATGACCTTCAGAGAAGTGGTCACACCAAAGGTGCAGGCAGATAGATGGATGACCACTAGAAGGGGCAGGCAGTCAGGACAGGAATCCCTTGTGGTCATCCCCCTCTCTAACAAATAGACCATTTTGAATATTGTTGGGGGAGATGGCCTATCAGGGATAACTGCAGCAGCAGCCAAAACAGTGGCACCCCAGCTGGCTCTGTTGTTAAGCGGAGAGGGCCAAAGAGGACTGGAGCAATAGTAATAGGGGGCTCTATAGTTAGGGGTGCAGACAGGTACTTCTGTGGACATGTAGGAGACTCCAGGATGGTATGTTGTCTCCCTGGTGTCAGAGTCCAAGATGTCTCTGACAAGATAGAAAGCATTCTGAAGGCAGAAGGTGAACAGTCAGAGGTTGTGGTACATATTGGTACTGATGACACAGGTAGGAAGAGTGATGAGGTTCTGCAGCAACAGTTTAGGGAGTTGGGTAGAAAGTTAAAAAGTTAAAAGGACCTCTAGGGTTGTAATATCAGGATTAATCCCTGTGCCATGTGCTAGTGAGGTTAGGAAGATAATGCAGCTCAACACATGAGGGAGGGTTTCAGATATCTGGACCACTGGGGTCTCCTCCGGGCCAGGTGGGACCTATACAAGAAGGACGGGTTGCAGCTAAACTGGAAGGGCATCAGTATTCTGGCCAGGATGTTTGCTACTGTCACACTAGTTTGGCAGGGGGATGAGATCCAAAGCAAAGGTGAATTAGCTGAAGGGGAACCAGAGAGTAGGGCCAGCCAGAGAAACAGCAGGCAGGGTGGGGTTGCTAATCAAAGAAGGTCTGGTGGACTGAAGTGCATTTGTTTCAATGCGAGAAGTGTAACAGGTAAGGCAGATGAACTTAGAGCTTGGATTAGTACCAGGAAATATGACATTGTTGCCATTACACAGACTTGGTTAAGGGAAGGACAGGATTGGCAGCTTAACATTCCAGGATACAGATGTTTCAGGCGGGACAGAGGGGGATGTGAAAAGGGTCGGAGAGTTGTACTAGTGGTTAAAGAGAATGTGACTGCTGTACTGTGAGAGGATACCTCGGAGCGTTCATACAGCAAGGCAATATGGGTAGAACTCAGGAAGAGGGAGGGTGTAGTCACAATGTTGGGGGTTTTCCAAAGGCCACCCAATTGCCAGTGGGAGATAGAGGACCAGATATGTAGGCAGATTTTGGCAAGGTGGTTAAGTAACAAAGTTGTTGTGGCAGGAGATTTTAACTTCTCCTATATTGACTGGGGCATGGATGGGGCAGACTTTGTAAGGAGCATCCAGGAGGGCTTCTTGAAACAGTATATAGACAGTCCAACTAGGGAAGGGTCCAAACTGGACCTGATATTGGGGAATGAGCCCAGCCAGGTGGTTGATGTTTAAGTAGGGGAACAGTTCGGGAACAGTGACCACAATTCAGTAAGCTTTAAATTCTGATAAGTATAGTCCTCAAGTTCAGGTGCTAAACTGGGGGAAGGCTAATTCCAACGATATTAGGCAGAATCTGAAGAATGTAATTTGGGGGCAGATGTTTGTGGGCAAATCATCTTCAAGCATATGGGAGGCTTTCAAGTGTAAGTTGATGGGAATCAGGGCCGGCACATTCCTGAAAGGATGAAGGACCAGTGTGACAAGTTTTGGGAACCTTAGATAATGAGAGATATTGTGAGCCTAATCAAAGAGAAAAAAGAAGCATTCGTCAAAACTAGGAGGCTGGGAACATACAAAGCAAGTGTGGAATACAGGGAAAGTGGAAAGACATTTAAGCAAGGGGTAAGGAGGGCTAAAAGGGGTCATGAAAAAGCATTGGCCAGCAGGATTATGGAAAATCCCAAGGCTTTTAATATATATAAAGAGCAAGAGGGTAGCCAGGAAGAGAGTTGGCCCACTCAAGGACAAAGGACGGAATCTATGCGTGGAGTCAGAGGAAATGAGTGAGGTAATTAACTGAGTACTTTGGGTCAGTATTCACCAAAGAGAAGGACTTGGTGGATGATGAGTCTGGGAAAGGATGTGTGGTTAGTTTGAATCATGTTGAGATCAAAAAGGAGATATTGGGATTCTTAAGAAACATTGACCTAGTCCCCAGGGCCTGATGGGATGTACCCCAGAATACTGAGAAAGGCAAGGGAGGAAATAGCTGGGATGTTGAGAGAAACCTTTGTATCCTCACTGGTTACAGGGAAAGTCCCACAGGATTAGAGAATAGCCAATGTTGTTCCTTTGTTTAAGAGGCATAGCAAGAATAATCCAGGTAATTACAGGCTGGTGAGCCTTACATCAGTAGTAGGGAAATTATTGGAGGGGATTCTTTGAGACAGGATTTATTCCCACTGGAAATAAGTGGACATATTAGTGAGAGACAACATGGTTTTGTGAAGGGGAGATCATGTCTCACTAACTTGACTGAGTTTTTCAGGGAAGCCACAAGGATGATTGATGAGAGTTGGGCAGTGGATATTGTCTACTTGGACTTCAGTAAGGCGTTTGACAAGTTCCCTCAGGGCAGACTGGTGCAGAGGTGAAGTTGCATGGGATCAGAGGTGAGCTGACAAGATAGATATAAAACTGGCTCAAAGACAGAGGGTAGCAGTGGAAGGATGTGTTTTTGAATGGAAAGTTGTGACAAGTGGCATTTCTCAGGGTTCAGTGCTGGGATCTTTGCTATTTGTAATATATATAAATGAGGTAATGCATTTTGGAAGGCCTAATACAGATAGGAAATATACAGTAAATGGCAGAACCCTTAAGGGTATTTTTAGGCAAAGGGATCTGTGTGTACAGGTCCGCAGGTCCCAGAATGTGGCAAAGCAGGTGGAGAAGGTAACAAGAAGGCATATGGCATGTTTGCCTTCATCTGCTGGGGTATTGAGTTTAAAAATTGGCAAGTCATGTTGCAGCTTTATGGAACGTTAGTTTGGCTGCACTTGGAATATAATGTTCAATTCTGGTCGCCACACTGCCAGTAGGATGTGGAAGCTTTGGAGAGGGTGCAGAAAAGATTTACCAGGATGTTTCCTGGTATGGAGGACATTAGCTATGAGGAGAGGTTGGGGAAATTTGGTTTGGTCTCACTGGAACTTCGGAGGTTGAGGGGGCGACCTGATAGAAGTCTACAAGATTATGAGAGGCATGGATGGAGTGGATACTCAGAATCTTTTTCCCAGGGTGGAAGAGTCAATTACTAGGGGCCACAGATTTAAGGTGCAAGGGGCAAGGTTTAATGGAGATGTATGAGGCAGATTTTTTACACAGAGGGTGGTGGATGCCTGGAACTTGTTGTCAGGGGAGACAGTGGAAGTGGATACGGTTGTGACTTTCCAGGAGTGTCTTGACAAATACATGAATAGGACTGGAATGGAGGGATATGGTCCCCGGAAGGGTAAGGGTTGTAGTTCAGTCGGGAGCATGACCGGTGCAAGCATGGAGGGTCGAAGGGCCTGTCCTGGTGCTGTAATTTTCTTTGTACTTTGACTAGGATCATGTCTGCACCATGGACAGAACCAGCATCTCGTAATAAATCAGTGAAAATCCATCAACAACTCGCTGAACACTAACCAAAACTCAGTGTTTTTTAATGCTGGTGATAATGCAACCAATCAGAAATTACATCTTGTCTCCATGAGGCATCAAGAGGAAGAGTAAGAGGTTCACCTGAAGCCAACCCATGGGCCCCAGTAGCCAGACTGAATTAAAAGAGGATTCTGTGGACCGACTGAATACAGAGCATTACTGCGTTCACCCGCACCCTTTCACCAGTGCAAAGAGAGACACCTCATTGGGACCTAGTTTTTGAACAGGCTGAGGGTCACCATCTGCTAAGCACAACATGGAATTGGGTTAATAGCAGGCACAGGGTGGGTCACCGACACTTGGAGGGCTGCTGGAGGCCAGAATCTGATGATGAACCTGTAAACTTGGCCCTTAGAGAGATGCTGGAGCTCCAAAGACATTGATAGGATTGTACTACAGGCCCCCAAATAGTCAGCTGGAAATTGAAGAGCACATATGTAAGGAGATTACAGATAGCTGCAAGAAAAATAGGGTGTTAACAGTAGGGGACTTTAACTTTCCCAACATTGACTGGGACAGCCATAGCATTAGTAAGTGGGAGGATTTCCAAAGTGTGTTAACTAGGGTTCAGGGTAAGCACATTCCTTTTAGAGCGAAGGGCAAGGCTGGTAGAAGTAGAGAACTTTGAACGACACTGTATATTGAGGCCCTGGTCAAAAAGAGAAGGAGGCACGTAACCTGCATCAGTAACTGGAATCAAGTAGATCCTTTGAAGAATATCGATGTTGTCAGAGTAGAGTTGAGGGAGCAATCAGGAGAGCAAAAAGGAGACACAAGATTACTTTGGCAGATAAAGCAAAGGAGAATCCAAAGAGCTTCTACAAATACAGAAAGAACAAAAGAGTAACCAGGGAGACAGTAAGACCTCTTAAGGATCAACAAGGTCATCTATGTGCAGATCCACAGGAGATGGTTGAGATACTAAATGAATATTTCTCATCAGTATTTATTGTAAGGAACCTTGGGGAATTTAGTCTAGAAGAGTGTACATATTACAGAGAAGGAGTTGATGGAAATCTTAAAGTGCATCAAGGCAGATAAATCTCTGGGACCTGAGGAAATGTATCTCAGGACATTGTGGGAGTCTTGGGGGGAATTGCAGGTTCTCTAGCAGAGAGATTTGAATCTTCAACAGCCACAGGTGAGGTATCTGAAGATTGGAGGATAGCAAATGTTGTGCCTTTGTCTAAAAAAGGCTGCAGGGAAAAGCCTGGGAAGTACAGATTGGTGAGCCGAATGTCTGTAGTGGGTAAGTTGTTAGAAGGTATTCTGAGAGACAGGGTCTACAGGCATTTAGAGAGGCAAGGATTGATCAAGGATGGTTAGCATGGCTTTGTGAGTGGGCAATGTGGTCAACGTTGTCTATATGGACTTTAGCAAGGCCTTTGACAAAGTATCGCATGGTAGGTTGTTGCAAAAGGTTAAATCTCATGGGATCCAGGTGAAGTAGCCAATTGGATACAAAATTGGCTTGACGACAGAAGATGGTTTGATTTTCAAACTGGAAGCCTGTGACCAGCAGTGTGCCTCAGATCAGTGCTGGGTCCACTGTTTGTTATTTATATTAATGATTTGGATGAGAATTTAGGAGGGATGTTTAGTAAGTTTGTAGATGACACTGGGATTGGTGGCAGAGTGGACAGTGGAGAAGGTTATCTCGAATTGCAGTAGGATCTTGGCCAATTGGGCCAGTAGGCTGACAAATAGCAGGTGGAGTTTCATTTAGATAAATGAGAGGTGATGCACTTTGATAGATCGACTAGGGGCAGGACATACTCATTTAATGGTAGGACACTGGGGAGAGTTACAGAACAAAGAGATCTAGGAGTACAGGTTCATAGCTCCTTGAAAGTGCAATCACAAGTACACAGGGTGGTGAAGAAGGCACTCGACATGCTTGATTTCATTGGTCAGAACATTGAATAAAGGAGTTGAGATGTCTTGTTGAAGTTGTACAAGACTTTGGTAAGGCCACACTTGGAACCCTTTCACCGTATTATAGAAAGGATATATAAAACTACAATGTCTTCACCTTCGACAACCAGTTCTTCATTGAGACACATGGCACAGCCATGGGGACCAAATTCACACCTCAATATACCAACAACACCATGCACAAGTTCAAACAAGGACATTCAACCGATGCTGTACACTAGATACATCAATGACATTTTCTTCCTTTGGTCTCACGGCGAAGAATCACTGAAACAATTACATGATGACATTAACAAGTTCAATCCCACCATCAGACTCACCTTGGACTACTCTCCAGAATCAGTTACATTCTTGGACATAACATCTCCATCAAGGATGGTCACCTCAGCACTTCACTGTACCGCAAGCCCACGGATAACCTCACAAATGTCCACTTTGCAGCTTCCACCCTAAACACGTCAAATAAGCCATCCCCTACGGACAACCCTCCATATACACAGGATCTGCTCAGATGAGGAGGAACACAACAGAAACATACAGATGCTGAAAGACACCATTGTAAGAATGGGATATGGCACTCGACTCATTGATCGACAGTTCAGATGCACCATAGCAAAAAACCCCACCAATCTCCTCAGAAGAAAATCATGGGACACGAGGGATACAGTACTCTTGGTCATCCAGTACTTCCCCAGAGCAAAGAAACTACGACAGCTTCTGAGTATTCAACATGTCTTCAATGAAGATGAATATCTTACCAAGACCATCTCTACGCCCCACTACTTGCATTCAGACAACTGCCCAACCTCAAACAGACCATTATTTGCAGCAAACTACCCAGCCTTCAGGAGAACAGGGACCATGACACCACGCAACCCTGCAAGATGTGCCAGATCATTGACACAGATAACACCATCCACCAGGTACGCCATACACAATCACGTGATTCAGCCAATTTGGTTGTCAACCTCATAGGCTGCTGGAAAGAATGTCCTGAGGCGTGGTACATCGGCGACCATGCAGACGCTCCAACAACGAATGAACAGCCACCGTGTGACAATCATCAGACAGGAATGTTCCCTTCCTGTCAGGGAACACATCAGCAGTCAAGGGCATTCAGCAGGTAAATGTTCTCCAAGGCACATGACAACGCAGAATCACCAGGCAGAAACTGATAGCAAAGTTCTCCATCCAAGAGGACGGCCTCAGCCGGGATCTTGGGTTCATGTCACATCACATGTAACTCTCATCATTTCACCTGGGTTTGCAAAATCTTACTAACTTTCCTGGCTTGAGACAATTCACACCTCTTCAACCTGCGATTATCCCTCTCCACTCGTATTGTCTGTACCTGTAAAAACTTGATTGCCTGTAAAGACTCATATCACAACAATTATCTTGCAATTGTGTCTGTTTATATATGCTGTGTTTGTGAACCCACCTCTCTGCTCACCTGATGAAGGAGCAGTGCTCCGAAAGCTCGTGATTCCAGTAAACCTGCTGGACTTTAACCTGGTGATGTGAGACTTCTTACTGTGCCTACCCCAACCCAACGTCAGCATCTCCACATCATTATTATTAAACTAGAAAGAGTGCAGAAAAGATTTACTATGATGCTACCGGGACTTGGTTTGAGTTATAAGGAGAAGCTGGATAGACTGGGAACGTTTTCCCCGGAGTGCAGAAGGCTTAAGGGTGATCTTATAGAGGTCTATATCATAATGAGGGGCATTGATAAGGTGAGGGGGATCCAGAGATATAACTGTTTTTACACAAGAGTGTGGTAAATATTTGGAAGAAACTGCCAGAGATAGTAGTCGAGGCGGGTATAATTTTGTCTTTTAAAAAGCATTTAGGCAGTTACATGGGTATAATGGGACAGGTAATTGGGACGAGCTTACTGGTAAAAACTGGGCGGCATGGACAAGTTGGGTCAAAGGACCTGTTTCCATCTGTGAACCTCTATGACTCTAAGACAGGCAGGGACACATCACCTAGGTTGTCCCTAATCAGCTAGCAGATTAGGTTGAAGGAGTCCATCCACGTTTAGTCAGATGGGGCTGTGCCGACAGGCTAGCGCACTAGAGAAGTACCACCAGCTCTGCCTCCGCAAGATCCTGCAGATCAAGGCACACCAATATCGGTATTCCCATTCAGGCCAACATCCCTAGCATCAAAGCAATGATCATGCTCGATCAGCTCCACAGGGTGGGTCACAAGATCCGCATGCCTGACACGAGATTCCTGAAACAAACTCTCGACTTGGGCCATTACCGTGGAAAGAAAGCCCCAGGAGGGCAGAGGAAATGCATCAAGGACACTCTCAAACACTCCTTGAAAAATTGCAACATCCCCACCAACAGCTGGGGATCCCTGGTCCAAGGCCATCTGAAGAGGAGGAAAAGCATCTGGGAAGGAGCTGAACACGAGCGTGATGGTGAAAAGAGTGTATGGCAATCCAAGCAACCACCCACCTACTCCTCCAATCACCATCAATATTGATATTAACTGATAGTAAATGATGGAGGAATAATAGAGCAGTTTGCCTTTTATCTTCAGCAAGTCTATTGTGCATCCAACTCAGTAGAGATACAAACTCCATATATCAACCCTACAGCAACTGTTCCAGCTGTATCCATTTATACTCTTTTGGAGATTGAGCCAATAACCATTGTCTGCCATAAGACAATGAGCTTCACAATGTCATTCTCACAGCATGCACTTGCCATTACATTCACACATTGACAGTCTAACCCACGTGTAGCAGAGACCGTCGGTCTTGCATTGGGCTGAGTCACCAGAGAACTCATTTTTTATGCGGAAGCAAGTCACCCTTGATCCTGAAGGGTAGCTTCAGAAGAAGAAGAAAGTTCCTAACATATCAGCTGAGCCATGCTCTCCAGTTGGTGAAGTGGTAATTATTAAGGTCCCTCTTCAATTAGTTCAAAAGTGCTGAAGTCAGCTCTTCACACAAGCCCCAAGAGCCCTCTTCTGGCTACTTTTTCACACCTTGCTTTTCAACTGTAACATTTGATGAATTTGAAAATGGGCAGTGCTGAGGTTTCACTCTGAGACTAGCTTCTGATGCCTCCCTACGTGAATGGAAATCTCTCCCACTGACCTGGAAAAACAGATTTCCCTTCCTCCAATCATACTCCATCCTCCAACCCCTCCAATCCTTGATACCATTGTGATTGTCACTGATATCCCTGTCCTCACCACCCCCCGATATATTTAATGTTGATGTTCCAATGCCCCATGTAGACCTGTATTATAACTTGAGACCTCTACCATGAGACCATTGAGTGCCTCCGCTCTCTCCCCAAATTATTTGCTCCCATCCATAAGCTTCAGATGCCTCCCTGACTGAGACTGTCCCATCTGCAGTCCGGTATCAAGCCACTAATCCCCAGGACCAAACTGTGTGAGGGACTGACCACGCCCTGCACACTGCACCCACCCCCACTCCACCCCACGCCCCCACATACACAGTTGTTCCTGTGCTCTATTCCCCAATCATCCCCATTCCCCACCCCAATCATATGTCTCTGAGCACCCTTTCCCCCAGGCCCCACTCCCCCTGACCCCTCCCAGTCAAGATTTTGCCTCTTTCCTATCTTTCCCTCACAGTCAAGTCTTTGCCCTCCAAACACCCAACCCCTTACGCACCCACCTCCACCGTGCATTCCGGTCGGTTTTGCCTGAGTAACCCTGGCATGGAGCCAAAGCAGCCAGGAGCAAAGCTCAGTGAAAGGTAGGTGAGTACTGCATGTACACATTGAAGTCATGAGTGAAATGTAGTTTGCCAGGTGCACATTACTTGTATGTAGTCATGAATCACACCAGACTCATTGTACACCGGCCTGGCCATCCAATCTGGAATTTAGCATGATTCCAACAAGCTGGCTTGTTAATGAGTACTCATGAGATTAAAATACATGCAACTGAAGTTCCCAACACAGTGCGGCAGCAGCTACCTGACCCACCATGGAAGTAGGGAGTGAAACATTTCAAACTATTTTTACACCAGCAGGAAACTGACTTTTCAACACATGCCAAATTTTCCTGTCCTGTTCAACACAATGCCCGTTACTAAAAGCAAATTACTGCAATGCTGGAATCTGAAACCAAAAGAGAAAATGCTGGAAAATCTCAACAGGTCTGGCAGCATCTGTAAGGAGAGAAAAGAGCTGAGGTTTCGAGTCCAGAGTTTTGACAAAGGATCTTCTGGACTCGAAACGTCAGCTCTTTTTGCTCCTTACAAATGCTGCCAGATCTGCTGAGATTTTCCAATATTTTCTCTTTGGTTTCAATGCCTGTCGCTTGTGGAACTGGAAAATTCCACCCACAGTGTGTACCAGCTACAAATGCATTGCAGTCACTTGCCAAGGTTTCACCATCTCTCAAACCTGAAACTGCTACCACTGAGAAGGACAAGGGCAGCAGCTGCGTAGACCAGCTTGAACAAGTACACCATGACAGTAACTGACTTCGTTAGTAAGTGTGTCGAAGACTGTGCCAAAGAAACAAATCCGTGTGCTCCCAACTGGAAAACATGGATGAACAAGGATATCCATTGCTTGTGGAAGTCCAGTTCTGAGGCGACACTGACCTATACAAGAAAGCCAGATTCAATCTAAGGAGATCCATCAAAGATGCCAAAAGACAGTACCAGACCAAGCTAGTATCCCAGGTGAGCCACACCAACCCCCACTGACTATGACAAGGTCTGCAAGACATAATAGGCTACAAGATGAAGGCATGTAAAATCGCCAGCTCCAACACACCCATCCCTGATGAACTCAATGCATTCTACGCCTGTTTTGAGCAAGAGGTCAGCGAGAGTATGCCCTCCACCCTGGAAGCCCTGGATGAACATGTATCTGGGGTCACCATTACAGATGTCAGAGCAGCTTTCTCAGAGGTCAACCCACAGAAAGGACTGGCCCGGATGGGGTACCCGAACGAGCGCTCACATCCTGCACGGGTCAGCTGACGGGGGTATTTGCAGACATCTTCAACCTCTCTTTACAACAATGAGGTCCCTATCTGCTTCAAGAAGATGAACATCATCCTGGCACCTAAGAGAAACCAAGCAGCATGTCTTAATGACTATCAGCCAGTGGCTCTGACATCCATCATTATGAAGTGCTTTGAAAGGCTACTCAGGGCACGAATCAATTCCAGCCTCTCAGACTATCTGAATCCATTACAGTTTGCCTATTGCCATGACAGGTCCACTGCAGATGCCATCTCCTTGGCCCTGCACTCAACCCTTGAACACCTTGAGAACAACGACTCTTATGTCAGATTCCTATTTATCGACTACAGCTCAGCCTTCAACACTATTATTCCCAAGAAACTCATTTCCAAACTCCGTGGCCTAGGCCTCAGAACCTCCTTCTGTGACTGGATCCTGAACTTCCCAACTCACCGACCACAATCAGTAAGAATAGGCAATAATACCTCCTCCACGATCATTCTCAACACCAGTGCCCGACAAGGCTGTGTTCTCAGCCCCCTACTATAGTCCTTACACACCTATGACCGTGTGGCAAAATTCCCCTCCAATCTGAATTTCAAGTGTGCTGACGAAACTACTGTAATGGGTCGGATCTCAAACAATGACGAGAGAGAGTACAGAAATGAAATAGAGAATCTGGTGGCAGCAATAATCTCCCCCTCAATGTCAACAAAATGAAAAAGATTCTCATTGACTTCAGGGAGCATAAAGGAGAACGTGCCCCTGTTTACATCAACGGGGACGAAGTAGAAAGGATCTAGACCTTCAGGTTTTTAGGTGTCCAGGTCACCAACAATCTATCCTGATCACCCC
The DNA here is from genome assembly GCF_965287045.1 of Carcharhinus amblyrhynchos. Taxonomy (NCBI): domain Eukaryota; kingdom Metazoa; phylum Chordata; class Chondrichthyes; order Carcharhiniformes; family Carcharhinidae; genus Carcharhinus; species Carcharhinus amblyrhynchos. The sequence continues at coordinate 51,046,769 of NC_137327.1, forward strand.
TTGCTGAAGTTATGGTTAGGAAAGCCCACCAACGCCTTTATTTTTTCAGATGACTAAGCTACGACTCTCACCCTCTTTTACAGATGCACCATAGAAAGCATTCTTTCTGGTTGTATCACAGCTTGGCACGGCTTCTGCCCTGCCCCAGACCGCAAGGAATTATAAACGGTCATGAATGTAACCCAATCCATCATGCAAACCAGCCTCCCATCCATTGACTCTGTCTACACTTCCCACTACCTCGGCAAATAATTAAGGACCCCATGCATTCCGGACATTCTCTCTTCCACCTTCTTCCGTCAGGAAAGATATAAAAGTCTAAGGTTACATATAAACGACTCAAGAACGGCTTCTTCTCTGCTGCTGTCAGACTTTTGAATGGACTTGCCTTGCATTAAGTTAATCTTTCCCTAGCGATAACTGTAAAATTACATTCTGCACTCTCTTGTTTCCATCTCTGTGAATGGTATGCTTTATCTGTATAGTGCGCAAGAAACAAATACTTTTCACTGTACGTTAATACATGTGACAATAATAAATCAAAACAAATCAAATCAAATCATAGAACTTCATATCCAAATTCCCCATCAATTCACACAGCACCCCAAGTGGCAGCATTTCACTGTTCCTTCATCCATTAAAATGCTTGCATTCTCTCCATATCAGCACTGCAGGAGTAACTTCACCATATAAACTGCAGCTTCAAGATTTAGGAAAACAGCTCGCCGACACCTTCTGAAGAGGAAACTGAGATGGGTAGTAAATACTGGCCTTTCCAGTGATATCCAAATCCCAGGGATGAATGAAAAAAGATAGTGGAGTAAGTGTCCCTCAGTTAATTGAGAGTTTTGAATAAAATGATTTAATTGTCTTGAAATATTCGCTAGAATATGGGTGTCAGCCTTGGCTCAGTGATATCATTCATTCCCCCAAGTCAGAAGATTGTGTGTCTGGATCACACTTCAGCAGCTTGAACACAAAAACAGGGCAGATCTTGTGAAATCAAAGGTTGTGTCTTTATGATTTGAAATTCCATATTCTCCATCCGCAAGAATATCATCCACACAAATACCATCCACATGGATACCATCCACACAAATACCATCCACAGGAATACAATCGAAAGGAATACCACCTACACCAATACCACCCACACCAATACCATCCACACGGATACCATCCACAGGAATACCATCAAAAGGAATACCACCCACACCAATACCATCCACACCAATACCATCCACACCAATACCATCCACAAGGATACCATCCACAGGAATACCATCCACAGGAATACCATCCGCAGGAATACCATCCACACCAATACCATCCACACCAATACCATCCACACCAATACCATCCACACAAAACAGCTTATCAGTTTACTAAGAGCTAGATTTATGGTTGCAAAGACCAGCCTTAGAAAATGTGCTTCACACATTAAACACCCAGGATACATCACTCGCATGAATACCATCCACATGGATATGATCAACATGGATACCATCCAAACAAATATTATTCATACAAATGCCATTCATGTAAACGGTGTCTTGGCCGACATTCATCCCACAAATATCATCATCAAAACAATTTTTGTGATTATTATTCTGTTACTATTTGTTGTGCACAAGTTTTTGAAATCTTTCCAACATTACAACAGTGACTATACTTTCAAATTACATCATTGGTTCTAAAGAGTTTTGGAACATTCTGAACTTGTGAAAGGTGTGACATAAATACATGTCTTTCTTTCTGAATGTGCTCCCACTAGTTCTCATTTTACATCTCTTGAGCCAGGAGAACAGGATAGTATTAACACATTTGCAATTTGATGAGATTAGTACAGAGGTGCTGCTGCAGGATGTGAGAGGTGGTGGATGGTGTTGTACACCTCCACAAACTGAAAAATCTGAAAAATAGCTTGAAGCCACATGTGGCGGCAAATTGCTAAGGAATTAAAGGTGGCTGAACGTTCCAGTACACAGGGATATAGAGTCAAAAAAGAATTATTGGTATTAGGGTCCCAGACCCCAAACCCCAAGGTATGTTATGAAGCCAGAACAGACCCCAAAACTTTTTCCATTTTAGCATTAATGTGAGGACAGAATGTTTCACTCGGGAGTGATTCTACTGACAAACTAGGATCTTTTATGCAAAATAAGTTTTATTCTTAACACAGTTTAAGTATAACTCTCACAAAATGAAACAGTTCAACTCTTCAGGTCTGAGCAATCTTTAAACATGAGAAAGAAACAACCCTAAGTTCTAAATTGCCACTAATTCAGTTCCAGTTAAGCAACATTCTTCCCATTGACACAAGCTCACTTTAAATCTGGTTAACAAACCTAGACATACTTGCTTTATGCTAGTGTAGAACGTCCTGAAGCTGCAGAGGGAATCTACAAAGACAGAGAGAGAGAGAGCAGACTTGTATTGCAACAGCTCCAGTCAGCAACTAAACAGCAAGCTGATATCTCTCTGCTACAAAACTAACTTCTCCTATCGACCATGATCATATGATCCTGTATTCCAAAATACACTTTCCATTCCTTTGATCAAGAAACCTCAGGAGACCTTGCCACTGATCAACAAAAAATACTTAGCTCGAATTAAATAAACACTAAATGGCTAAAATGAGTAATTATTTTGTTTTCCAGCATCTGAGCTGTATGTTTCCAGATACCCTGACTCTCTGTAGAAAAAAACTGAACCTTAAAACATTCCACAGAAACATGAAATGCATCAATAGCACAGAATTATCACACTGGGAAGGAGCACTGACTAACAACGTTTCTCACCATAGAAAAGCTGATTGTCATCTGTACATCAATACACTTTATCCCTCAGAGTCTTTGTTCTGTTTGTGTTCTGAAATTCACCTTCCTTCACATTTCTACATTGGCTTCGATCAGCATTGATTAAGACAGAACAAGAACATATACAGCTTTGGGTTTGACAACATTCTCACCTGCTGGATACAATTCACTTTCTCATCAACATCTCCTTCCCTTATTCTGACAATGGATTTGGTAACTGTGACTTCTCAGTCACCCTCATCCCCATTAACTTCTTACAGGAGAGTGATGTCCTCAATTGAAAGCAGCATTGGTATTGAGAGAAGGGGAAACAGATGAAATGGATCTCACTCCCTCTAAAATTGGGTCATTGCTTTCCAAAGACACTGAATCGTGGACTTTTCCATGATTCAGCACATGGGGAAACAGGGAGGATAATTCTTTAAACGGGATTTAAATTCAGAACATTGTACATAACATTCTATCAGAAAGACTCTTACATGGGGTGGAACCTTCCCGTCCTGCCCACCATGGGAATCATGGCGAGTGGGGATGGACCATGCAAAGGTCCTTTAACCTTGGGTGGGATTTTCCAATCTTGAGGCAGGCACAGCTGGAAATTCCTGCCCATACTATGCAGGAGCAATAAGTCCATGAGGAATACTTGCCTGTGCCATGTTAGATTAAATACTTTGACTCATTTTGTACCTCTGGAACAGGCTCCTTCCAGGACAAGTTTAAAAACAGCGCTAGTGGCAGAGAATTGAACACACCAACACTGCAATCACTCTACAGGTACTCCAAAACAACTACACCTAAAGAGGTAATTCATAGAATGCGAGTTAACAGGAAAAGCAGTTTCACTAGTTGAGCATATATGCCTGCAGTTGTGCCTGTATATCTGGTTCAGTTTTTTAACTCCCGTTTTAAGTTATCAACTGTGGAATTGTGGAATTGTGGGTCATTCTTTCCTCGTGGAAACTGTATCAGCTCTGAAATTTGTTTGTTCCGACCTTGCACAGCATAGTCCATCGAAGAATTCAATTTTGCATGTTTTTTCTCGTAAATACTCAGCTGGAATCTTGCTCTTCAAATCTCCACTTCAGCTCTGATATGAACATTTTCCTGTAAAATCAAGTGATTTACCTTCAGTTCATATACTTCATGGCACTGATGTAGTCTGCAACCATCTTGTGGTTTCCTTGAATAACATCTCCCTCTTTCTGGGGTCTTCTGTCTCCATGATTCTGGAGTCTTTGTTTCCCTCTCCCTGAGGTCTTTTGATGCCCTTTCTCTGTTGGCACATTCAGTGTTACAAACCCAAGCTTTATACTTGCTCCAGGTAATGGGGCCCTGATAACGTCCCGGCTTGTGCTCCAGAACTTGCTGCTCCCTAGCCAAGCTCTTCCATCGGAATACAATGTGGAAAAGTGTGAGGTTATGCATTTTGGATGGAGAATGGAGGCAGAGAGTATTTTCTAAATGGGGAGATGCTTAGGAAATCGGAAACACAAAGGGACTTGGGACTCCTTGTTCAAGATTCTCTTTAGGTTAACGTGCAGGTTCAGTTGGCAGTTAGGAAAACAAATGCAATGTTAGAATTCATGCCGAAAGAGTGAGAAGACAGGAGCAGGGATGTACTTCTGAGGCTGTATAAGGCTCTGGTCAGACCCCATTTGGCGTATTGTGAACAGTTTTGGGCTCCGTATCTAAGGAAAGATGTGCTGGTCTTGGAAAGGATCCAGAGGAGGTTCGCAAGAATGATCCCTGGAATGAAGAGCTTGTCGTATGAGGAATGGCTGAGGACTCTGGGTCTGTATTCACTGGAGTTTGGAAGGATGAGGTGGGATCTTATTGAAACATATAGGATAAAATGGACATGGAGAGGTTGTGTCCATTAGTAGAAAAAAGTAGAACCAGAAGGCACAACCTTAGGCTAAAGGGACGATTCTTTAAAACAGGAGGAATTCCTTCAGCCAGAGAGTGATGAATCTGTGGAACTCTTTGCCACAGAAGGCTGTGGAGGCCAAGTCATTGAGTGTCTTTCAGACAGAGATAGATAGGTTGTTGATTAATAAGGGGATCAGGGGTTATGAGGAAAAGGCAGGAGAATGGGGATGAGAAAAGCATCAGCCATGATTGAATGGCAGAGCAGACTCGATGGGCCGAGTGGTCTAATTCTGCTCCTATGTCTAAAGGTCTTATGGTCTTTTAGTACAGTTATAACACAGGCATCTACACAACAATGTGGAAAATTTCTCAGGTATGTCCTGTACACAAAAAGCAGGACACATCCAATCTGGTCAATTACTGTCCAATCAATCTACTCTCGATCATCAGTAAATTGATGAAGGGATCATCAACACTGCTTATCAAGCAGCGCCTACTCAGCAATAACCTACTCAGTGATGCCCAGTTCCGGTTTCACCAGGGTCACTCAGCTCCTGACCTAATTACCCTTGGTTCAAACGTGGACCAAAGACCTGAATTCCGGAGGTGAGGTGAGAGTGATATCAAGGCTGCATTCGACTGAGTGTGGCATCAAGGAGCCCTAACCAAACTGAAATCAATGGGTATCGGGGGCAAACTCTCCATTGATTGGAGTCATACCTAGTACATAAGGAGATTGTTGTGGTTGTGTCAAGTCAGTCATCTCAGCTCCAGGACATCTCTGCACGAGTCCCTCAGGCAGTATCCTAGGCCCAACAATCTTCAGCTGCTTCATCAATGACCTTTCCTCCATCATAAGGTCATAAATGGGGGTGTTCGCTAATGATTGCACAATATTCAGCGCCATTTGCGACTCCTCAGATACTGAAGCAGTCTATGTTCAAATGCAACAAGATCTGGACAATATCCAGGCTTGGGCTGACAAGTGGCAAGTAACATTCGTGCCACACAAATGCCAAGCAATGACCATCACCAATAAGACACACTCTAAACATCACCCCTTGACATTCAGTGGTGTAACCATCACTGAATCCCCCACTGTCAACATCCTTGGTGTTACTATTGACCAGAAACTCAACTGGACTCACCACATAAACACAATAGCTACAGGAGTAGTCCAGAGGTGAGGATTGCTGTGGTGAGTAACTCACCTCCTGACTCCACAAAGCCTGCCCACCATCTACAGGGTACAAGTCAGGAGTGTGATGAAATACCCCCCACCTGAAGCTTGATACCGTCCAGGATAATGCAGCCCACTTGATTGGTACCACATCCACAAACATTCAATCCCTCCACACTCAGTGGCAGCAGTGTACACTATCTACAAGATGCACTGCAGCAATTCATCAAAGGTCCTGAGAAAGCACCTTCCAAACCCACGGCCACTTCCATCTAGAAGGACAAGGGCAGCAGATATCATCACGTGCAAGTTCTCCTCCGACTCACTCACCATCCTGACTTGGAAACATATCGCCATTCCTTCACAGTTGCTGGGTCAAAATCCTGGAATTCTCTCCCTCACAGTATTGTCAATCCACAATACTGCAGTGATTCAAGAAGGCAACTCACCACCACCTTCTCAATGGCAACTAGGGATAGACAATAAATGCTGGCCAGCCAGCGCCACCCATGTCCCACAAATGAATAAAAAAAAGGCTGAGATATGTGGCCATTGTGTCCCATGTACAATCTGGAACTCAAGATCTCCTTGCTATTGCATTGTGCTGTCAGACTAATTCAGCCTCTCAGTATCATATCACCTCAAACGTGCTTTTGAGGTCTTCACCTTTGGATCGCCTTGTTATGCCACTTCACACAGATCTGTGAAGGTCATGATACACTAGTGTCTATCTTACACTTCTTTTTGCTTGATACTCTCCCTTTGCGGTCACCATTGTCACAGTCACAAACCATTTATCTCCAATAGATTTCTCTGAACTAACCTGTTGTATAATGTATAATTCTTCATCAGATTGCCTGCTGATATCTCTTCCATGGCCATCTGTAGAGGCTTCTTTTGCTTCTTTCCAGCCAAACATGTTTGTGCAAAAAGATTCTGCTTCTTACAGTTAAAACATTGTTTTCCCCGTGCTGGTCAATCCTCCTTTTCCTGTGCATGTGGTCCTTCACAGTATTTGCATCCAATCCTTTGTCTGCCATTACTCTACCCTTTTGTCTTGGACTGTACCTCAGTATAATGTATCTCTTGGACTGCTCGGCCATACTTATGCTCCAGCTGACATTACGCAATCCTCTGTACTTCAACATGAGCCTTTTGCAGCACAGTGACAAGAGCGCCACAGTGGCACACTGCTGCGTCACTCCACCAGGGACCTGGGTTGCATTCTGGCCTTGGGTGACTGTCTGTGTGGAATGTGCACATTCTTCCCACGTCTACTTGGGTTTCCTCCAAGTCCTCCAGTTTTCTCCCACAGTCCAAACATGCGCAGATTAGCTGGATTGGCCATGCTAAATTGACCCTCAGTGTCCAAAGATGTGCAGGTTATTGGATTGGCAATGGTGAATGCGCTGGGCTATGGGGATAGGCAGGGAGGGGGTTAACTGTAAGAAGCAGAATCATTTTATACAAATGTGTCTGGCTGGCTGGAAAGGAGTAGAACAATTTGATTGGATATAGACTTGGAAAACTTATCTTTTCCCCTTTTTCCCATTTTTTGCAGACGTGTTCTCTTCCGTGTACCTAACTAAGCTGTGTCTCAAGTGCAGTCCTTTTTCTGATTTCCTTTATCCTTTCTGGCAGCTTCTTTTTTTGTGGGTTTTGAACCAGTGTTCCTGGCATCTTAGTGTCTTCTCAGCTCCTTTTCCAGGAGTCAAAAATCTATGTTTATCCATTTCTGTACAGCATGTTTCATGGATAAGGACTAGAGTCTTTTCAGTGTATACTCAGTGAGAGCCTTTATTGAATTGGTCTTAAGATGTCTGCTTCCAGAGGTGGCCTCATAGCATGGTCACATGACAGTGGAAAATTAGATGCATCAAACTGGTTACCTTTCAAAACTCAAACACGAAGGAAGCCCCTTACCAACAGGTAAGGTCAATGCCTTCTCCAACTTCTGAGGCAAACAAAATCTCCACAATCCAGACTTGTGAGCATTTGTGGTTGAGGGCCAGTGATGATGGATCCATCCTAAAATTCCCACCAAATGACAGCAAGCAGGAAAGAATCTGGCAGCAATCCCAGGGCAATCTGCAGCACAGTTTCACACAGCACAGATTGCAGTAACAACTCAAACAGTTTTGTACTGCACCATCATCACATCACTGGGATAAATGCACAGATACTAAAAGAAATGGAATGAACTGTTGAATGTTGAAGTGATAAATGGGATTGGCTTCACGGCAGCAGTAATTTGTGAATCTGTAAATATGGAAGACAAGTCCCTTTCCTCCTCCACAGCTCCTCATCTTTCACCATTAAGAAAATGTTCCAGTTTATATTCATCACAATACCATGGATTACCTCACACTGGCCCACATTGAACTTCAATTGCCAATTCACTTAGTCTGTCTATATCCTAATGTAACAGGGATAATTCCACACCTGATCCTTCTGACTGTTATTACATCATTGGCTTCACTCCAGCTGTCTTCACTCCAACGGCCTTGCACAATCTCTGTGCTTCTTCTGCAACATCTGGTTCTGTGTATCTCTTCCATTTCCGCTATTTATTTTCCCTCATATTCGAATCTGCTCAGTTTGCCCCTTCCTCTCACTGGCCGCGATTCTCCCAAAAGCGCTGAATTGGCAGGAAAACTGTTCTACATCCCGATTGCTTTGTCAGTTCAGCTTCTCACCTGAATCTCTGCACTCTGTGTACTGCAGAGGTCCCAGTCATGAATATCATTAAAAACCCAGGGGAACGGGTCTATTTGCACCAGAGTTTGACAGTTCTGGAACTCTGCTCATGCACAGTAGCCCCGATCTGTCAGACTCCCCATTTGCCGGCCAGCTCAATCACTGGCCAAGACTGGGTCCCAGCAGGGCTGCTACTCCTGCTGCTCCACAGCCTGCTTCCAGCTCCCACAACAATTTCTGGACCCCCACACTGACTGACCCCCACACTGGAGGTCTCCGATGTACAGCGTAACCCCCTAAAAGTGGCAATCCCCCCATTTCCCTCAAACCAGCAAACCCCCCACACCCCTCCCCGCTGACATCCACCCCCTCCCCCCCACCAGGATCAGACCCTAACCTAGGAGGCATGCACCTCCTCTACACCCTGGCAGACGATCTCTCCCAGCCCACCCCAATCGCTGCCCTCCCTCTATCGCAGACCAGTCCTGGTGCAGAATAACAGTGGGACCCTCCTCCCCATTGATTGCCCCAGACACTGCCCACAATAGGCCCCACCTCCTTGGCACTGCCATCTGATGGCCAGTGCCAAGGTGCCCCCTGGGCATGGGCACTTTGCCCCTGAACAGTGCCAGGGGACACAGGCTGGCACTGCCAGGGTGCCCATGCCCGGGGGCACAACCCCCACACCACCCGACCCCCTGGGGTGGCCCTATTGCCCCCCCCCCTTTCATTCTGGCAGGGTCTCGTGCTAGTTCTCTGAACACGGGGAGCTTGTCTGAACCCCGTCAGAGTAAAGTATCCTGGCGGGGTGGGAGATTCATTCGGAACCAGTAAGTTCCCAATAAAGACATTCAAACTACATTTAAAACATATTAAAAACATTCAAACTACATTTAAAACATATTAAAAACAGTTTCCAGCGTGATCTGACCAGCGACTGTTCGCCGGCTCTGGAAGATGCACATGCGTTCCTGGGCCATGTGCAAATCCCGGAACAAGACCAGCGATGCGCATCTCCCATCCCAACCCACCAGAAAAGTTGCAGGTCCCGACAGGAGAACCACGGCCGCTATTTCTAATCATCTCTCACTTGCTCTGTAAGAACATTTGTGTGCCGAACTCAGATGATGATGATTCTGTCTAAACAACTTGCTTTGTTTCAGCCACAAAAGGATATTGTTCTCAGAAATCTAAGAATCACTGGAATAGGAATCAAACCAGATAACAAATTGGGGAAATTGACCATTTAGGATGAACTTGGCTTCACTAGAAACCAACAGATCACCTGGTTTTTCAGTTCCAAGAATATGAGCAGGGGTCAGAAGAGAATGGAAAGGGAAATCCTCTTGGTTATCAGCAGAATGGAACAGGAAACCTCCAACTGAATTCTAGATGTTCAACAAGTCAGACTGGATATAATTTCCTGAGCCGGAATAGGAAATTAGAAAATCAATTGTAAAGAAACTGAGGAAATGCAAACATTCGAATATAAAGTTGATTTCTTCAAAAATATTCTTTAATCTGATGAGTGTAATGTGGAAATTAAAAAGTTCAGATTGAAGTTTCGTAGCTTGGAAGTTAAATTGTGTGGAAGTTAAAATGTTCAAATTTAAAAAATCATGCTTTCTCTGTCCAGTAGTGGAAAATGTTTATCAGCTGACTGACCTTCTAAAGGAGTCAGTCTCTGCAATTTCTTCACAAGCTCCCATAACATTTTCCATTTTCAGCCTTCACCAGAGGGTGAACAAGCCCAAATTTTTTCCATAACAAATACGAAAGGTAAAATATGAGAATATGCTATGCCAATGAAGGATTAGCAGAAGACAATCTTTTATCGAATGAGAAAGAGCAAAAGGACTGCGCCGTGATTAGTGGATATGTCAATAAAAGATGTGAAAAATCTCTTGTTTCTGATTTGCTGTAATGGACTATAAATGCTGAACTGTTTCTCTGTAACCTCAGGACCACTCCGGTCATTCAGTGTTGACCATTTGTAGGTTCTCTTTGTGCATAAGTAATTAAAGACCTTGCATTGGATGCATGGTGTCCAGCGCTGTTTGTGTTAAGGGTTGACTGAGTGTCTTTGGATTGCTGATACCCAAAAGAACGCTAACACTAACTTAAACAATTTTAATGAAACAACACAGGAAAACACTACACCATTAAAAACATTAAAACATTTAATGAAACGACACAGGAAAATATTAAACACCATAAAACTTCAGAGCAATTATTCAAATGCATCCTAGTGTAACCCTAGGCTTGCTTCTTCCAGACAGCAAATTTATAACAAAACTGTTGCTTTTGTTTCTAAATATTTGGAGACATGACCAATAGGAAAAGACCAGCTAACACATTAAGCCTGTCACATGCAGTCATATTGCAATTAACCATCATGATCGTCCAGATTTCCCATCTAATAGCGTATATATCATAGAAAAAATTCTATTCAAACAACAAGCTCAGGAATCTTTCACAACTGGGGCTGGTTCCTCTCTCTGTCTGCTCACAGCATGTACTTCCAGTCACCCCCAGTTTTCTGTTTCTCCAGCCATGTTAATACAAAATAAGATGGGAATTCACTGATCGATTATTTTTCCTTCTGAGGATTGGAAGTTGGTGTTGTGTGGGAGTAGAGCCTATTTTGTCAGTATCAATCACAATCCATCAGTTTAAAATAAGCTAATATTTATGAATTGTTATCTCCTGGCCATTAATTGCCAATTGTCCAGGTCAGGAAAAATCCCAGCCGAGTGTCAGCCGCCCACAAAGTGGGTTTCTTAACTCTCAGTTAATCCTGATGGCGGAGTCACAAAGCTCACAGGGAAATGCTTATATCAGAAATTTCTAAAATGTGTTCTTTCTGAACCACTGTGGGTGATTCTCCCAGCTCACTGTGCTGCTCCAGCAGTGCACGAGCCAGGAGACATAAGCTGAGGTCATGTAGCGGGCTTCCTGCTGGGCGGCACGGCCTCCTCGTGTCTCCAGCCGCTGGATTTCCAGTATCTAAGTTATTTAAATCAGCATTTTAATATCATTAGTGGGCCCAGGACTGAAGTCTCTGGGCCCGCTAGCCTCTCCACCCCCGCCAGAAGTGTTTCACTCCAGGGGGGTTTACAACAGCTCCTCACTAACAGGTAACTGGTGGTCCAAACCCACTGGAGTGAAGAGGGGCCATGGAGGCCCCCGGGAAGTCGAGCGTAAAGGGGGGGGTGCCCCTTCCAGTCTGGCATTGCCAGCCTAGTCACCTGGCACTGCCCAAGTTCCAATGAGGCAATGCTCAAAGATGGCCTTTGCACTGCCCACTGAGCATCAGGCAGTGCCAAAGCGGTGGGACCAGAGGGGGCAGGGCCTCTAGCGAGGGAGGTCGTTGGGGAGCCCCCCTGCTTCTCTGCATTGGGATTAGTGACAGAAAGAGGGAGGCCTGCAATTGGGGTGGGTGGAGGGGGTGGACAGGACTGCGGGGAAGGGAGGGAGGCGTAGTGTCGATCGAGGTGGGCTGGGGATGGGTCGGGGCTGGCCCAGACATGTCCAGGAGGCCAGCGATCAGTGGGTAGGGGTGGGCAGTAGTGGGGGGAGGGGGAGGGTGCACATTGGCCTGCTCAGCACTATGCTACCAAGCCCTCCACCCACCCAGGGAAAAGTTCCTGAACACATATTTTTAACATGATTCACAGTAGGGCTCTCTATGATGCACAAAGTGTGGGAGATTCATTTTGAAAGTCCCACTGAAAAGAGCAGTGGGATTTACTCCAGTTTTTACGCAAATTCAGCACTTGGAATTTTTTTCAGAGAATTCCACCCTTCATCTTTTAAACATTTTTCTCCACTTTAAGCTGTTAACACTTACCCGTCTGAAATGGTCTGATTACAATCCTCCAGGATACTGTTAATAAGTAGCATTGCATAGCGAACATCATTTCGTTTAAAACCCACTCTTGCTGCGAGTTGAGTCAGTTTATTTTTCTGCTTTATACAATCAGATGATGATGATTCTAAATGAAAAGAATTGAAAAGATTTTCAGCAATTAACAATGTTTTGAAGATTAGTATCAATATTTTAAATGGAATTGGTGGAGTTATTTAAAGGACAATAGCTGTACGAACAAAATGTTAGCTATTCCAAGATTGAAGTTTGACTAAGATGCTTTCTGTACCTTTCAATACGAATTGCAAAGTTAAATAATTGTTGATATTACAATTTGGACAGCACTTGAACAACTGCAAGTTTGTTGTTGGCGTGGAATGATTTTCACTTCAAATCCCACTAACCTTGTGGTGCAAGTCTTGAGTCAGGTCTACCTTCATTCTGTGTTATAGCAAAAGATGGTTCGCCTCTCGTCACTTTGATTTGACTCCATATATAGTGTGAATCCAGTTTGGTGTCCAATCAGGTTTACAAAGTGTTCCTTGAACAATATTTCCTGATTTGATTGAAATAATTAGACTGGGACACTCTACATCTCTAAACATTTCATCTTATAGGCTTTGGGATACAATTTGCATTCTGCTGGCTCCAGGTTTGTGCAGAACTCTCCTCAGCCACGCTGAGCAAAAACAGAAAATGCTGAAAATATTTAGTATGATAGGCAGCACCGATAGAAAGGAAAGATTTTGAGATTGATGACTTGAATCAGAAATTTCTACCTCTTAAAAAGGCACAGTGGATGAAACTGTTACAATACAAATAAAGGAGAATGTGAACTTCAAGTTCGAAAAGTAAATCACTGGTGATCCTGACAGAAGATTAGAAATGTTAAATTCTGAGCACTCATCCTGATATTTGGTGAAAGCCATGACAAAGATTTATTTTGTTGCCGTTAGAATGAATTCTTTGATTAATTTGATTTGCAATAAAATTAATTCCAAGTTTAGAAAGATTGAAGTCTGATTTGAAAGCCATGTTCAATTCTCCTGTCTTTCACCTTACCACAAACCTTCCATTTTGTGTTTTTCCTTTCCTCCCCACCCACTTTCCCAGCCTTTGAATTATTTGGTAACTCAAGCTTTTGGAGCGCTGCTCCTTCATCAGGTGAGTGAAGAATTGGCTTCATAAATAGGTTATATATAGGCACAGACTCAATTACAAGATAATGCTTGGAACGTGAATCTTAACAGGTAATCAGGTCTTTACAGGTACAGACAATACGAGTGGAGATAGGGTTAAGCACAGGTTAAAGGTGTGTAAATTATCTCAAGTCAGGACAATTAGTGAGATTTTGCAAACCCAGGCAAGTCATGGCGGTTACCGATAGTGTGACATGAACCCAAGATCCCAGTTGAGGCCATCCTCATGTGCGCAGAACTTGGTTCAGTGATTTGCATTGTCATATGTCGTGCAGGCTGCCTTGGAGAACACTTACCTGAAGGTTGGAGGCTAAGTGCTCTTTACTGCTGAAGTGTTCCCCAAAGGAAGGGAACACTCCTGATGATTGTCGAGTAGTGCCTACTCATCTGTTGTCATTGTGTCTGCATGGTCTCACCAATGTACCATGCCTTGGGACATCTTTCCTTCAGCATATCAGGTAGATAACGTTGGCCAAGTTGCGAGAGTATGTACCATGTGCCTGGTAGATGGTGTTCTCACATGAGATGATGGCATCCATGTCAATGATCCAGCACGTCTTGCAGAGGTTGTTGCGGCAGTGTTGTGTGGCATCGTGGTCACTCCTGAAGGTTGGATAGTTTCTGTGGACAATGGTCTGCTTGAGGTTGTGCAGTTGTTTGAAGGCAAGTAGAGGGGGTGTGGGGATGGCCTTGGCGAGATATTAGTCTTCATCAATGACATGTTGAAGGTTCTGGAGAAGATGTCATAGCTTCTACACCCTGGGGAAGTACTGGATGACAAAGGATACTCTGTTCACCGTATCCCGTGTTTGTCTTCTGAGGAGGTCAGTGTGGTTTTTCACTGTGGCGCATTGGAACTGCAGATCGATGAGTCAAGCACCATATCCTGTTCTTATGAGGGCGGCTTTCCCTTCCTTTGGGGAGCACTTCAGCAGTCAATTGCATTCAGCTTCTGATCTTCAGGTAAGCGTTCTCTAAGGCAGTCTTTACGATTCACGCCAACGCAGAATTGCTGAGCAAAACTGATAGCCAAGTTCTACTCACATGAAGACAGCCTCAACCAGGGTCTTGGGTTCATGTCACACTATCTGTAACCCACAAGGCTTGCCTGGGCTTGCAAAATCTCACTAACTGTTCTGACCTGAGACAATTTTCACATCTTTAACCTATGCGTAATGCTGTCTCCACTCATATTTTCTATACCTGTAAAGACCTGATTACCTGCTAAGATTCACATTCCAACCATTATCTTGTAAATTGAGTTTGTGCTTATAAATGTCCTGTTTGTGAAGCCAACTCTTCACTCACCTAATGAAGGAGCAGTGCTCCAAAAGCTTGTGCTACCAAACAAACCTGCTGGACTTTAACCTGGTGTTGTGAGATTGCTTACTGTGCCCACTCCAGTCCAATGCCAGCATCTCCACATCATCTTTAAACAGCAGCCAGCATTGCCTCCAGAATTTCATGTTCCTTCAATGTTTGTCTGAAATTAGGAGAGTTAAGGAATGGAGCTGGTCACAACAGCAGCCTTCAGCTGCAAACTGGGTTCTGAGTGAGGAATTGGACACTCCAGAGCTCACACATCCATCCTGCACCCAGAGGAAGAGAGGTACGCTGTGGGCAGAAGCTCCAGAGCCCAAAAGTGAAAGGATGACATAGACCACAAAGAGAAAATACCCACAGATCAGTGTTACCTCCCAGAATGACCTCTTCCAGCTGGATTGGGAGCAGCCGGATGTATTGTGTTCACATGATGAAAGGAGAAGACCCTCCTGCTTAACCGAGGAGGCCTGGGCAGAGGTGGCAGTGGAAGTGAACAGCCATGGGTTCCAGCAATGCGATTGGGTCAGGCTCAGGATGAGAGTGGATGATCTACTCCCTATCACATGTGTAAGTCAGAGTGATTGATGTGTGAACTGTGGATAAAAGCTGGGTGGGAACAGGGAGGTCACACATTTTGAAGGATTTGGACAGCCAATGATATTTGCACTATGGCCCCCTCACCTTGGGATTAGTGGCTGCATGTGGGTCACTGCTTCTCACTCTTCAGATCGTTCATCTCCTGTAAGACCGTGAACTTGGGTTATGCTTTATTCCACAAATTGGCCAGTTCTCGTGTGTTCAGGACTGGATAGGTGATTCCAGTTCTTCCAAAGGTCACAGTGTAAACAGCACAGCTCCTGAGTTTCTGTGCTGCCTCTCTTAGGTGTTCACCCCTCAGCTCCACACATCCTTATACAGTGGGAGGAAACAGGAGCATCCAAAAGAAACCCATGCAGACACTGGGACAACATGCAAACTCCACACAGACAGTCACCCAAGGCCAGAATTAAACCCAGGTCCCTGTGAGGCAGCAGTGCTAACTGTGCCAATATGCCACCCATTAATATCACTGAAGAGTCCTGGACGCTGTTGTCTGGGCTCACTTTCCTTTACCGCCTCACTGGCTCACTGGCCAAGGTTCTATGCAGCAGGAGTTATCACTATGAACCAGATGTAATACACACGGCAGGGGTGGGGAGGGGGGAGCGGGTTGTAGGCCATTGAAGTCCCTGGGTGCTTAGTGATAACATCAACCAGTGCCCATGGGGCAGTGCAAGCCTGACACTGCCACATGGCACCCTGGCATTGCCCACTATGCACCCTGGCACTGCCCACTAGGCACCATTACTGCTAGGGGCAGTGCCAAGAGGGCAGACCCAGAATGAAGGTGGAGGGGGAGATCGGTGAAACTTGATAGGGGCAGAGGGAGACAAGCAGGTAGCTCCACAGGAGAGGTGAGAGAGGGAGGGAACTCTGTCAGGGTGCAAGAGAAGGGGGGAAACTCTGCCGGGGGGCAATTGGTGAAGGGAAAAGACATTCTGCTGGAGGCACTTGGTGAGGGAGTGAGGGAGCTCTGCAGGAGGGCAATGAGTGATCGGGAAGGGAGGGAGCTCTGGGGGGTGGGTGGTGATGTCAGTGGGGGATCTCGATGCCCGTGGGGTGGAGGTCTCCCAGTACACTGGGAGATTGGGGCGCCCACACAATGGCGCTCCGAGGGCTCAGTAGACAGCTTCCTCGGTGAGCTGAGACTCCACCCTGCATCCCTGCCCCCACCCTGTTTCCCACCGCCCCCCGCACCACCCCCCCCCGCCCCCTTGGATCCTGACACTTCTTTTGCACTAAGCATTGTATTTTCAAACTTGCCCAAAAAAAGTCTGAAACCCTCTTGTTTTTTGTTCGTTCAGCACTTTGAATTTTTTTTCATAAAATGATATCCTTAGTTTCAAAATGGGGAGATTCTGCCCATGCACCTTATGTTAAATTGAGAGACATTCAAACCTACATTAACTAGTTTCTCAAATATCTCAACAATCTTCTTACCACTTCCAGGTGGCTTTGCTGCCCCACAACTTCCTGCTGCACATTTTTATGTCATCCTCCTGTGATATTCTCCAGTCCCGCCTGCCTTGTTTCCTGCTCTGGGGGGGCTTTGTTAATGACAACCCTGTGTTTTTCTCTCTCCACAGTTATTGAATATATTCAGTTTACTTTTCCATTTTTTACATCTCCGGCCAGACATGTGTTAATATTTCGAGAAAACTGAGAGTAGATTTTCTGAGGAATCCACGATGTTGACAGTGTTTGCATGGCTCACCCGTCCTACCACCGGGGAACCAGCTGTTGTGGATCGACTTTGGCAGGACCAGAAGATCTCACTAGTGGTCTCTGTTTTCATCTTTATCTATTATAGATCTTTGAGCTTTTTAAAATGTAAAAGATTTATTATTCTACTTACCACACGCTGCTTCAGATCCAGTAAATTCTGAATAAGAAGCGTTTTCTATGTGAACGGGACTGAAGTCTGTTCCATTTATGTAAATAATATCGCTCAGCAACGGTGAATCATTACTTGAAGTGTTGTTAGTAAGAATGAAATTTTGACAACATTTGCTTTCACTGTCCACAGCAGTTGAATATGACTTAACAACATCGCCATGGGTTAGGAACAGTTGGCCAAAACGTTCTTTCCAAGTGATACAGAATTCAGACGAAACATTAGGTGTAGTTGCTACAATATCTTCCATACACATTGATGGACCATTCTCAATGAGATTGCCTTTACTTTCTAGGCCTCTTGGGTTTACGGACACTTCCAATGAACAGCGACCAGAGCCAATATAGTGACGAGATTTATTAATGCTGCCGTGTAGGTATCCACAAAGTGTAAATTCAGCTCCAACTATCACTGCAAATATAAACACAGGATAACCATTAATCAACTTTCTACAAACACAGTGAGAACTTGCTCTATCACTTTCCTGACCAAACACTTTGATGAATGATTGACTGAAATCCAGGGTAATCTGAGTAAATTAAATGTTTGCTGGAATTACAGCAATCAGGATATGCTGGGAATAGTAAATATTATTAATTTTCCAGCTCTTTATGGGCAGCACGGTAGCACAGTGGGTGGCACTGCTGCTTCACAGCTCCAGGAACCTGTGTTCAATTCCTGGCTTGGGTCACTGTCTGTGTGGAGTCTGCACATTCTCCTCATATCTGCATGGGTTTCCTCCAGGTGCTCCGGTTTCCTCCCACAGTCCAATGATGTGCAGGTTAGGTTGATTGGCTATGCTATAATTGTTTCTTAGTGTCCTGAGATGTGTAGGTTAGAGGGATTAGTGGGGAAAATATGTAGGGATATGGGAGTAGGGCGTGGGTGGGATTACGGTCGGTGCAGACTCGATGGGCTGAATGGCCTCTTTCTTCACTGTAGGGTTTCTATGATTCTTTATGATATTTCCGTTACAGACAGAATCAAAAGTCATTAACTTAACCTGAAAATGACACTATGAATTTCACATTAAGATTAGAAGATTTTTTAACATGATTTTTATTATGAAGCAAATTGTTCAATGAACAATGCTAAAAAAAGTATAGCATATAAAAGACAATTAAGAGGATTAAAAGTCATGTTAAAATCCCTGAACTATTTTCATTCAACTTACATTCAACAAGGTGTCACCCTTAGGTCAGTGATTACACCCTCCTTTCTAACTCACAATGTTATTGATTCCATTGTGGAGAATTGACCACAACATCCAAGCTGACACTTCAATGCAACACTGAAGGAGTGCAGCGTTATTTGAAGAACAGAAGGGGACTACTATCCTCGCTAATATTTATCCCTAACCAACATCACAAAATAAAAATTATCCAGTATTTTTTCTCGGTAATAAAGTGCTTTGGGACGTACTGCAGATATGAAAGGCTGTGGAACTGTCAAGCTGTCAAGTTATTGAAATCCTCTGTCCTTTTTACTGAAAAAAAACAGTCTGCTGTGACTCTCAGTTGAAAATAATTTAATGCTTGCAAGTTCAATAAATGTTTGTTGTCATAAGCCTGAGTGTTATTATGATAATATTAGTACTGATTGACAGTTTCTACATCCCACATCATTTTCATGGTGGGGGAGGGGTTATAAAATCAGCTTGACTGACAGCTCCAAGTTGTTTGATGTGGGACTATGAATACAAATGTTTGGTTGATAAGTGCTTACATTTTTGAAGGGATTTAAATGTATTGAATAGGTTTTATGAATGACTTGTGTTTTTCATATAATGGCATTTATAATAAATATGCAACAATATTTCATTTCATCTTAGCATGGCTCCAGAGCTTTGCCCATGATGGATTCCAGCTGAGTTGGAATGGAGGATGTAAATGTAAAGAGTGGAGGCTTGGCATGAGTTGGCACTCAGTTGGCATAAGACTATACAGGGCTATGGGGATGAATGGGCAGTCAATGATTCACATGAGGTAACACAGAGGCAATGAGGGGCCCTAGGAGTGGCATCAGAGTCAATATGTTGTCAATAATCTTTGCAACTTACAAATGCCTGGCTGTCATTACCACATTCTTTTGAAGACAGCTTCATGAATATCTTTAGATTATTTCTGATCACCTGTTAACTCCCTTCATGGGTGGCACACTGGTTAGTACTGCTGCCTTACAGCTCCAGGGACCTGCATTCGATTTCAGCCTTGGGTGACTGTCCATGTGATGAGATGAGCCTGGGAAAGATGATCTTTCGGATAGTCAGTGCAGACCTGATGTGCCAAGCGGCCTCCTTCTGCACTGCAGTGATTCTATGGACTCTATGGTCTTAGACTTCCTCTCTCTCTGTTAGCTCCTTCAACCCTAAAACTATCACCCTTCATTTATCTCACTCTGGCTTCTGCTGTACTTTCCTCCTGCCCCCAGGCCCTGTGGCAAGCATGACTACAGCAATTCGAATATATTCCCTGTGAAGTTTGGATTGTGGCTGTGAAGGAACTGATTGAAGGTCGACTTTCGACATTCTTCACAGTTTTTCACAATACCACTTCTCAACATCGATTTACAGAGATTGTGCCTTTAAAGCAAATCTCGATGATGAACATCCAAGTTTAAATCTTGATTTGAGATCAGTGATGTCAATATCTGATTTCATTTCATTTTCTGACATCCCTTATTTCTCCAAATAACAACTATGGGAGGATACCCATTGAGAAACCCACATTAGCAGGTTCACTGATGTGGTAACATAGACCTTTTTGAAGAGATCACCCTTTGAGGGCCACATGGTCAGCTGGACCATACGGAGAGGCTGCGTTGGCAGCCAAGCCAACCAGGAGCAAGGGCACATGTTTTGGAACGGAAAAGAAGCTGCGTTGGACCAGACTAGGAGAAGTGAGATAGACTTGTGTATTAGGTCTGTCTGATCCTTGTATATATATTATATTAGCAACAAACCATTCTTTATTAAAGCCACAACGTGTCACTTTAGAATCGACAACACCGACGTCAATCTTTGGGAGATCACATCGCGCAGTGAGAGGGGGATCAGTGTGATTGTCAAAGCAAGAGACAGTTACAAGCAGCCTAAGAATGCCTTTAACCAGAAAGATTGACCCAGAAGTTGAGAGCTGGGAGGGTCTGTGCATATGGCTGGGTTGGCAGGTGATTTCCTGGGAAATTGAGGCATCTATGCCCCTCAAGCTCAGTAGGCAGCAAAATTTGATTCCACCCCTGACCACCCCCCCACCCCCCACCACTGGCGGGAATCATTCCGGGCTTTCTTTTTAACTAGGTGATGTATGATTGCGACGAGGAGTTCGCCCAAAAAATCAGCCTGATCTTCTAATTTGGCACTCAGAATTTTACTCGTAAAATTCTGCCCGTGTCTTCAGCTGGAAGTGGGACTTTTTTTGGGTGGACAGGGTGAATAAAGAAATAGCTCCAATTTATACCGAGTCTTCCAGCACCGCCTCCCACTGGTTGGAACTCTTCTCATTGGAATTTAGGAGAATGAGAGGTGATCTCATTGAGACATATGGGATTCTTAAGGGGCTTGGCAGGATGAATGCTGAGAGGATGCTTCCTGCGTGGGAGAGACTAGGACCAGAGGGCACCATCTCAGAATAAAGGGGTGCCAACTTCATACTAAGGTGAGGAGGAATTTCATCTCTCAGAGAGTTGTGAGTCTCAGAACTCCTTACCACAGAGAGTTGTGGGGGTAGAGTTCTTGTGAACATTTAAAGCTGAGGTAGATAGATTTTTGATCAGTAAGGGAATCAAGGATTACAGGGAAAGGGCAGGAAAGTGCATGTGAGGAATGTCATTGTATCAACCATGATCCTATTGAATGGTGGAGCAGCTCGAGGGGCCGAATGGTCTCCTCCTGTTCCTTTTCTTATGGTCTTAAACCAAACAATACAATTATCTGTTCCAATGATTGAGGGTCACAAACCTTGTCTTATGGGTGAAGACTGGTTGAAAGAGATGGAGTTAGACTGGCTGGAAATGCTGGGCAGGATTCTTCTCCCATTCTGCAGCATGGTGTGTGGTGGTGGGAGGCAATGTACTCGCTGGCAGTAGCATCTTATAGTCCCACCATTGTCAACAGGGTTCAGAGTTGAACGCAGCCCTCGCTGTTGGGAAACTCACAGCAGGGATGCACCATTGCTGTGAAATCCATTTAAATATTAATAATATGATTTGTATGTCGTTAGTGAGTCGTGGATGGCATCTTCTGAGCTGATTTGTACTTATCTCCTCGGTTGGACTTCGCACCGGTGGGAATCACAGTTGTTCTCTACGAGTGGAGATCAAACGTGATGGCCTCGCCGGGGGATTCAGAGGCCACTGAAGCCCCCATGTGGTCGGGGGTGTGGCTCGAACCGACCGTGTCCACTGGGCATTCTGGCACTGCCTGCTGGGCACCCTGGCACTGCCCATCAGGTACCTTGGTACTACCCACTGAGCACCAAAACTGCCAGGACAGTGCCAATGAGAGTGGAGCCTGAGTTGTGAGTGAGACTATGACAAAGGTAAGCCAATGGGGAGGGGTTCCACACAAGAGGTGGGGGAGCTCTGCAGGAGGGATGGGAGCTCTGCAACAGGGAGCACAGTGGGGTGATAGGTGGGGGGGCAGAGGGAGACCAGCACTCGAGGGGCATGCATGTCGGGTTGTGGAGGGGGTTGTGACAGGGAACTTGTCAGGAGGGGCCTGGTGCTGGCAACCTGGGAGGGGCATACATTTCCATTGATGATAGGTGGGGGTGATGCCTGTGCAGGTGATGGATGTCCCAGTTCACTTGTAAATGTGATACCTGCGCAATGGCGCACCAGGCAGTTTGCAGCTGGCTTTACCGGTGAACTTAGGCTCTGCCCCCTTCAAACTGCTGAGAATCACATTTCTGTCAAAAAAAGTGACAAGAGTGTCATAAAATAGCATTTTCAAACTCATCCAAAAAACAGGTCTGAAACTCTCTTGTTTTCCCATTCATTCAGCATTTTAGGGGTGATCAGGTCTGAAACTCTCTTGTTTTCCCATTCATTCGGCATTTTAGGGGTGATCTTACCAGCTCGTCACACTGATTGATTGAGTGGCAGGCTGGGAAGATCGGATGAGAGGCTTTCTCACGTCTTGTGGTGTTACTGGCCCTGTTCTGCCGATGAACTCTGTCTCACGGCTGGGAAGGGCACAAGGCTGTTTTAAATATTCATAAGGTAATTTCATGTTGATTAGTGAGTCCCTGACACCAATGTCTGGGATTACCTGTCCTTACCTATTCACCTGTGGAGGCCCTCACTGACATCGATCAGGTATGATCAGGTATGGCCTTGGAGGGAGTGCAGAGGAGGTTCACTAGGCTGATACCGGAGTTGAGGGGGTTGAGCTATGAGGAGAGGCTGAATAAACTGGGCTTGTACTCGTTAGAGTTTAGAAGAATGAGGGGAGATCTCATTGAGACGTATAAGATGATGAATGGGATGGATAGGATAGAGGTGGAAAGACTCTTCCCGCTCAAAAAAGACAGTAGGACTAGGGGGCACAGCCTCAAGATAAAAGGGGGGCGGTTTAGAACGGAGTTGAGGAGGAACTTCTTCACTCAAAGGGTGGTGAATCTCTGGAATTCTCTGCCCGTTGAAGTGGTGGAGGCTGTCTCGCTAAATATTTTTAAGACGCGGGTTGATGGGTTTTTGATAAGAGAGGGGATTAAGGGTTATGGGGAGAGGGCGGGAAAGTGGAACTGAGCAGCGACAGATCAGCCATGATCTTATTGAATGGCGGGGCAGGCTCGAAGGGCTGGATGGCCTACTCCTGCTCCTATTTCTTATGTTCTTATGTTCTTATGATCCCCACCAACGTGGACCTGATGTGATCGCCTTGCTGGGGGACTTGAGGCCATTGAAGCTCCTGGGTGGTAGGGGGCAGGGCCATGCAGTGTTCTTGGGCAGTGCCAGCCTGGCACCTTGGCAATATAGCCTGCACCCTGGTACTGCCCACTGGTCACCCTGGCAGTGCCAGGAGGGCAGGACCTGAAGGGATGGGCCCATGACAGGTAGCAGGGCCCTGATTAAAGTTGTGTGAGTAAAAATTGTGTGAATGTTGAGAAATCAAGTTCGCACCCAATTTCTCAGTTCTCGTGATCTTATTCAGCAACGGACTTCCAGCGTGCTCAAACTCATGTGCATTTCAGCCGAGAGGCTAAATATATTATGTAAATTTATTGAAATATTGATTAACAAAGTTTTAGTGAGCCTGGCACTCCACTGTCAGGGCTCACTTGCATTTGCAAGCTCGTCGGGAGAGTTTCTCTCCATGGAGGAAAACACCTACTTGTGTTGCCCTCGCCAGTAGAACCAGATGCTATTGTGGTGGCCTGAGGAGGCTGAGGGCAAGGGGGTGCCCCTTTGGCAGTGCCAACCTGGCAGTACCAGTCTGGCACCTTGGCAATGGCCATTGGGCATCACTGCACTGTCCACCAGGCAGTGCTGAGGCAGGTCTGAAGGGGTCAAAGCCTATGGCAGGGCTGAAGGGATCGGGGTCTATGGGGGTGGGACCTGAAGGGTGCAGAGCCTTTGGGGGAGGTGGGCCTGAAGGGGGTGGGCCCTGGAGAGAGGTGGGGAGGCCAGGTCAGGGTAGCCTGACTAGGAGGGTGGTTGGGCTGGGTGCCGCTCTGCCGTTGTGATCGGTAGAGGGAGAGCGGGAGAGGCCCATTCCAATTGTACCTGCCATCTGGGTAGCGTGGACAGCAGCAAGGGCTACATTTTTGAATGCTATGGGTCTCTCAATTGACCGTAGACCCTGCGATTGTAGGGAGGGGAGAGGGCAGGCTGAGTTGAGACCATCTGCAGCAGCAGAGGCCTGACAGATACCTCTCTCTGTTCGGTTTCTGCTGTTGGAATTGCACATGTGCAGCCACAGAGGTCTGCACAAGCACAATAGCTCCCTTTGCTGATTGATCAAGCTGTTGGGCAAATTAAGTCCTGGCCATTGCCAGTGCCAGCTAGAAACAGTCTAGCCCATTTTTTCAAGCACTATTTACATCGAATTGGGAGTAAAAACTTGCCCAAAAACCAGAACTTCAGATCTCCCATTTTCACGGTAGCTGGACACTTCAAATTTTTTTCATAAAATTTCACCCATAGACTTTTACAGTCCATTGTGTCTGTACTGGCCATCAAGCTCCTGTCTATTCTAATCCAATTTCCCAGCAGTTGGTCCATAGCCTTGTATACTCTTGCTTCTATACCCTTCTTAAATGTTATGAGGGTTCCTGCTTTGACCACCCTTTTAGGCAATGAGTTCCAGCTTTCCTCTTTGTTACTTATCACACCACCAATTTTCTTCTCATCTGCAAACTTACTGATCATACCCCGCCAAGTTCACATCTAGATCATTAATGTACAGCACGGACAGCAAGGGGTCCAGCACTAATCCTTGCAGCACACCACCAGTCACAAAAACAACATTCAGCCATTACCCTTCTGCCACTAAGCCAAATTTGAATCCAATTTCCTAAATTGTCCTGATCCCATGGACTTTTTGACCTTCTTGATCAGTCTCCCATGCAGGATCTTGTCAAAAGCCTTATTGAGGTCCATGTAAACTACATCAACTGCACTGCCCTTATCTACACACCAGGTCACCTCCTCGAAAAATTCAAATTTGTTCGACATGATCTCTCCTTGACAAAGCCATGCTGACGATCTTGATTAATCCTTGCCTATCCAAGTGAATATTATGTACACAATTTACCCAATTGGCATGGAGATTAATTTGACCAGGCCACTTCAAAGTTTTTACAGGACACAGGCAAGAATGAAGGTGATGATTAGAACGCCTTCTGAAATCACCAAGCCAAGAGTTATCTTCAGGTTTTCCCGACGTCAAAGGGACAGACCAGCTTTGAGACCCCCCAGCCCAGGGACAGTGCCATGGTCAACCCCTTGCCCCAGCAGTGCCAAGGATCTGGGTTTAATTCTGGCCTTGACGACTGTCTGTGTACAGTTCGCATGTTCTCTTCATGTCTGTGTGACTTTCCTCTGGGTGCTCCAGTTTCCTCCCACAATCCAAAGGTGTGCAGGTTAGGTGGATTGGCTGTGCTAAATTTCCCCTTAGTGTCCAAAGATGTGTCGGTAGGGTGGATTAGCCATGGTAATTGCGTGGGATTACAGGGTTAGGGTGGGATGGGGTGGCAGGATGCTGGGTCTGGATAAAATCATCTGTGGAAAGAATAGAACTGCAAAAAGAGTTGGATGACCTCTTGCTGCACAGTAGGGATTCTATGGGTTTGTGAGTCCACAGTATCAGTGGACTATCGCAGCTTGCCTCACCTGGGGGATAAGAGGTGTGGGTGGGCTAGATTTGTGAGACCTGGGGGTGGACATCAGTCTGGGCATTAAAAGCTATCAGGCTCCCTAACCAATGTGGGCTTCCCCCAGCACAGGTAAAATAAAAGTGTGGCAGGATCAGATCCTCAAGTATGAGACAGGCT
Organism: Carcharhinus amblyrhynchos; assembly: GCF_965287045.1. Classification (NCBI taxonomy): domain Eukaryota; kingdom Metazoa; phylum Chordata; class Chondrichthyes; order Carcharhiniformes; family Carcharhinidae; genus Carcharhinus; species Carcharhinus amblyrhynchos. The sequence continues at coordinate 51,072,713 of NC_137327.1, forward strand.
GGAGACGACAGGCCTTACACTGCAACCACAACCCTTATGAATCAACTAGCAGGGAACTGTAAAATTTCACCCCATTCCCATTGGATCACCAGTCTGACATAGTCAATGAAGGTGAAACAAGCGCTGAGATTTTCCAGCCTCGCTGTGGAGGATGTTACAAATCAGCCAAAAGAACTTTGACTTTGGTGGGACGGAAAGATCCCACTATCGGAGAGGGGGGAGACACAAAAAACATGTTGAAACATGAGTTACCTTTTCTGATGTGAAAGCAGAAGAAATATAAAATAAGACATCGACAATTCATCAGTCTATGAAAGGGACTTGTTTTGAGAGGCATCTTCCACTGGATTCCTCGTCTGGAAAATCAACACATTCAACTTTGAGTGAATATTGCTTCTTGCTGGTTATTTTTAAAATGTATAAAATTAATGTTTAGTTAAAAGATCTTCTTTGATCTTTCACGCGACAGTATTCTCTGGTCCCACTGACAGCACAAACTCTGTCATGGGTTTCCCAGCAGCCTGGAGTGGCTTCAATGGGAATTCCCATTGACAGCAATGGGACCAGAAGGTCCTGCCTCCAGCGAATGGCACACTGCCTCCCATAACCAAGACACATGTTGCGGAAGGCGAGAGAGTCTCAGCCTAAATCTCACTGGATCATCAATATCCAGTGACACAAAATGACAGGATGGAATTCACACTGCCTCTGTCTTTACTTCCAGTCTCTGGTCTCCTCAGGGCATAAATTAATAGAGTTATTACCAATCCCAATTCCAATTGTCCTCCTGTCCCTAGTGATGGCACTAAGGCAGACTTTCGACTGTTTCCATAGCTAGTTCGCGAATTGTTTGGGGGGAGATTATTTTGATTTTGATGGAGAGAAACAGGACTGACAGGAGCCGGGGGCAACTCGCCTGTTCTCTCTACCATTTCATGGCCTGAGGAGACCAGAGACTGGAAATAAAGACAGAGCCATTGTGATCACTAAATTAAATGGAAATAAATGTTCTGAATGATGAGACTTCATTGGCTTGACACTCTCCATTAGTCCATCAGGAGTAAACAAGGAACCATGGGTTGTAATTGCTTCAGCCTTAAGTTGTGATCCATGAGTTCATTCAATGTTTGACCCATTGCGTCTGTTGGATTTTGTTTCAGCACTTAACTGGAGATTGATTATCCTTTCCCTGGGTCATGAATCCCAGAGGTGGAAGTCCTGCCCACCAGGACCTGCCAGCCAAAAGAACAACAGGGGAGGCAGTAGCTGCCACTGGTACATCATCACTTCTCGGCCTTATATTGTAGCTGGATCCCAGGGCATAAGTCAGTGATGTTCAAAGGGGAAGCTTGGGGAGGGACAATTGACTAATCTCACTGCCCTGTCCCCTCCCTCCCATTGTCATTCCCTGTTTCAAATACTTATTGACCTTTCCGAGGAGGTCCTTGCTGAACAGAGAGGGAGTTATAATAATGGAAGCATGCTGGCATAATGTAATTGTAGTAAGAAGTCTCACAACACCAGGTTAAAGTCCAACAGGTTTATTTGGTAGCAAAACCCACTAGCTTTCGGAGTACTGCTCCTTCGTCAGGTAAGTGGGAGTTCTGTTAAAGAGGGGTCTGTAACCCCCACGAATTGCCTGGGTTGCAAATCTCATAAATGTCCTTTCAGGAGACAATACACATCTCTTTAACCTGTGCTTATCACTCTCTCCAATCACATCCTTTGTACCTTTAAGACTTGATTACCTGTAAAGACTCGCATTCCAACCATTATTTTGTAAACAGGGTTTGTGTCTTTATATGTCCTGTTTGTGAACAGAACTCCCACTTACCTGACGAAGGAGCAGTGCTCCGAAAGCGAGTGGATTTTGCTACCAAATAAACCTGTTGGACTTTAACCTGGTGTTATGAGACATCTTACTCTGTTTACCCCAGTCCAACGCGGGCATTTCCACATCATAACGTAATTGTAGCAGCCACTGAAGGTACAGGTGACCCAAATTGTTAGAGCAAGTCCAAATGTTCTGTTTAATTATAGGTGCAGCAGTAATTAGTATTATGCATATTTCTTCTAATATTTACTCCCTTCAGGGTTAAACATATTATCAATGAACAAGGATACGAGCAAAAGACCTGGGGAATAGTCTGACTAGCCATGCAAGTTAGCAAACAGTTGGAAAATGAATTTTAAAGCACAAAACAGCTATTGAGACTGTAGCCAACAGAACATCATGCTATTTGCACATTGTGGTTTACAAGTTTGGTGTTGTGGTTTGGATTTTGGTGAATGCTTTTGGAAAAGTGCTCGATGGGAAGAGCTGGAATTAGGGTTAGATCTTTGTAATTCAGGTTAGAACCTAAGATTGGTGTTAGGGTTAGCAGCTGGACGTTAGGTGAAAAATGGGTGAAAAAAATGGAAGACACTTCATGGAGTTGACAGAGATCTTGCAACTGGCTGTGGAATTAGCTAGTACCCCTCTATCAGTGAAGGCCCACTGGATTAAGTGCCACTTTGACACTTAACTGGACAATTGGTGGCCTTCCATGAATCATGGACCCCAGGGACGAAAGTCCTGCCCGCTGGGAGTTGCCAGAACAAAATGAACCCTAACCTTATTTTGTTTTGGCAGGATGGCAAGCATAAGGTGTTTGGCTTCAGGTATGATTCGATTGAATCACTTATTACATTGGCAACATGGATAAAACAGAAGACATGCGGTCCTAAGACTGAGTACAGAACACATTGGGGTTAAAGTCAGGTTGCAAAACTGAAGTGTGCTACAGGAAAAGTGCCCCTATTCAGTCAATTAGATCCCTTTGGTGCCTCCATTGAGGATTGGACACAATACGTAAAACACCGAGGGTTTTGTTATATGGACAATGGAACAATGTTGGAAGGGAAGAAGAAGGCAATTCTCTTAAGGATGTGTGGGATCCAGGTCTACAGTCTAACGTGCAGCCTTATGTCCCTGCATGTGCTAATTCAAATTCATTCATAGAGAAAGTGATTTGATGAAAGCACGTTATCATCCAAAGTCTTCAGTCATCCTGCAATGTTTTAAGCTTAATTCCACGGGGAGAGCCCCAGGAGAGATCATTGCAACCTGCATTATGAAGCTAAGGCAAATTGCAGAGCACAGCGACTTCAGGGTGACCCTAAAAAATATGCTGAGAGATTGCTTAATTTGAATTTCCCCTCTATGAAAGGTATAAAGAATATCAGGACTACGCTACACCACCCAGCCTCCAATGGACTGGCTGAACGAGCGATCCAAAGCAGATCTGAAAAAGCAATCAGGTGTGACTCTGGAAACCAGAATGTCTTGATTTCTTCCAGAATATCTGAAAGTGTCACATTCTAAGACAGGAATGCCACCAGCATCTTAGGACCAAACTAAATCTGATGTTCCCGAATTTGCTGGAGAGGTAGAGGCTAGTCAGAGCAGTGAGAAGAAAAACCACAATTCAGGCAAAGTAGCAAGGCCTTTTGCAATAGCTGAACCAATGAACGGCAGAAATTTCAGAAGCAGACAAAGCTGGGTCCCAGGAGTTTTTGTAGCCAAGACAAAAAACCACTGTCTTACGAAGGGAATGTACAAGATAGAATTGTCAGGGAACATGTGGACCACTTACAGGAGTAAGAGTTGTCCGAGCAGCCTGAAACCATATTGCCAGCAGGAGAGTAGTGAAGTGCTGAGTCAGGAAAGCCCAGCATCCCCACAGAAATGGATGATGTTGAGTTGCTAGTACCTGAGTCGATACCAGCTGTAGCAGCTCCTGAGTCGATACCAGCTGTAGCAGTTCCCGAGGAGATACCAGCTGTAGCAGCTCCCGAGGAGAGACCAGCTGTAGCAGCTCCCGAGGAGATACCAGCTGTAGCAGTTCCCGAGGAGATACCAGCTGTAGCAGCCCCTGAGGAGATACCAGCTGTAGCAGCTCCCGAGGAGATACCAGCTGTAGCAGCCCCTGAGGAGATACCAGCTGTAGCAGCTCCCGAGGAGATACCAGCTGTAGCAGCTCCCGAGGAGATACCAGCTGTAGCAGCCCCTGAGGAGATACCAGCTGTAGCAGCTCCCGAGGAGATACCAGCTGGAGCAGCTCCCGAGGAGATACCAGCTGTAGCAGTTCCCGAGGAGATACCAGCTGTAGCAGTTCCCGAGGAGATACCAGCTGTAGCAGCTCCCGAGGAGATACCAGCTGTAGCAGCTCCCGAGGAGATACCAGCTGTAGCAGCTCCCGAGGAGATACCAGCTGTAGCAGCTCCCGAGGAGATACCAGCTGTAGCAGCTCCCGAGGAGATACCAGCTGTAGCAGCTCCCGAGGAGATACCAGCTGTAGCAGCTCCCGAGGAGATACCAGCTGTAGCAGCTCCCGAGGAGATACCAGCTGTAGCAGCTCCCGAGGAGAGACCAGCTGTAGCAGCTCCCGAGGAGATACCAGCTGTAGCAGCTCCCGAGGCGATACCAGCTGTAGCAGCTCCCGAGGCGATATCAGCTGTAGCAGCTCCCGAGGAGATACCAGCTGTAGCAGCTCCCGAGGAGATACCAGCTGTAGCAGCTCCCGAGGAGATACCAGCTGTAGCAGCCCCCGAGGAGATACCAGCTGTAGCAGCTCCCGAGGAGATACCAGCTGTAGCAGCTCCCAAGGAGATACCAGCTGCAGCAGCTCCCGAGGAGATACCAGCTGTAGCAGCCCCCGAGGAGATACCAGCTGTAGCAGCCCCCGAGGAGATACCAGCTGTAGCAGCTCCCGAGGAGATACCAGCTGTAGCAGTTCCCGAGGAGATACCAGCTGTAGCAGCTCCCGAGGAGATGCCAGCTGTAGCAGCTCCCGAGGAGATGCCAGCTGTAGCAGCTCCCGAGGAGATACCAGCTGTAGCAGCTCCCGAGGAGATACCAGCTGTAGCAGCTCCTGAGGAGATACCAGCTGTAGCAGCTCCTGAGGAGATACCAGCTGTAGCAGCTCCTGAGGAGATACCAGCTGTAGCAGCTCCTGAGGAGATACCAGCTGTAGCAGCTCCTGAGGCGATACCAGCTGTAGCAGACCAGCGCACAAAAAGCAGGGCAAATCCAGCCCAGCCAATTACTGCCCAGTCAGTCTGTTCTCAATCATCGGTAAAGCAATGGAAGGAGTCATCAACAGTGTTATCGAGCAGCACCTGCTTAGCAATAACCTTCTCAGTGACGTCCAGTTTGCATTTCGCCACGGTCACTCAGCTCTTGACTTCATTACAGCCTTGGTTCAAACATGGCCAAAACAAACATGGTCAATTCAATTCACTACAAGTGATATCAAGAAACGGTTGCTTGGAGGCACTGGATATTGCAAAGACATTGGGTCCTGATAACATTCCGACAATAATACTGAAGACTTGTGCCCCAGAACTTGCTGCTCCATTAGCCAAGCTATTCCATTTCAGTTACAACACTAGCATTTACCCAACAATGTGAAAAATTGCCCAGGACAAATCCAATTGCCACCCAGTCTACTCTTGATCATCAGTAAAGTGATGGAAGGGGTCATCAACAGTGCTATCAAGCCGCACCTACTCAGCAATAACCTGCTCAGGGACGCCCAGTTTAGTTTTGCCAGAGTCACTCAGCTCCTGACTTCATTACAGCCTTGGTTCAAACATGGACAAAATAACTCAATTCCAGAGGTGAGGTAAGAGTGACAGCCCTTGACATCAAGGTGCATCCGACCAAGTGTGGCATCAAGAAGCCCCAGCGAAACTGGGATCAATAGGTATCAGCGGGCAAAAACTATGCTGGTTGGAGCAAAAGTAGATCAGAAGCAATGAATACTGCAGTAGTAACTCACCTCTTGACTTCCCAGAGCCTATCCACCACCTACAAGGCACAAGTCAGGAGTGTGATGGAATTCTCTCCACTTGTCTGAATGGGTGCAGCTCCAAGAACACTCAAAAAGCTTGACATCATCCAGAACAAAGCAGTCCATTTGATTGGCACCACATCTACAACCATTCAATCCCTCCACCACTGATGCTCAGTAGCAGCAGTATGTACTATCTACAAGATGCATTGCAGCAATTCACCAAAGGTTCTTAGACAGCACTTTCCCAACCATGACCACTTCCATCGAGAACTCAAGGGCAGCAAATAAGTGGAAACATCACTCACCTGAGGTTCCTTCACAGTCGCTGGGTCAAAATCCTGGAATTGCCTCCTTAATGGCATTGTGGGTCAATCCACAGCACGAGGACTGCAGCGATTCAAGAAATCAGCTCACCACCACCCTCTCAAGGGCAACTAGGGATGGGCAATAAATGCTGGCCAGCCAACGACGCCCATGTCCCACAAACGAAAAAAAGACCTTTCCATGGTCCACACCTCGCACCCCGCCGATTCCTGGCGGACGGGACAGTAAAATTCCAACCAGTGTCCCTGAAATTCTAACTCCGCGTACGCTGAGTTTCTGGGATTCACCCCAGAAACTTTCCAGCTCTGGAAATTATTTATGAGTGATGGGTGGTGAACTGAAATTTCTTCGGCTAGAAACTTTTCTCCTGATGCAGGGCCAAACCCCCAGTATTTGTGCAAAGTGGATCACCAAGTGGGTGAGCCATAACAATATCTGCAGAGACCAGGAAGAACATTGCTGGGTTAAGGCAGCCCTCTCTCCATAATCCTAGGCAGGAAAGTGTAGGGGATTCAGAGAATCTAGGGCAGGTTACATCCAATTTCATGGAACTGTCCCTTATAAATGTGCTGCACTCCAGCAGATCTGAATAACCATGGCCAGATCAGAGCTGGAGGGAAACATGAGGCACAACCTCAGTCCAGGGAAATTCAGCACCAGGGGATGTAACAGTCCAATAAATAATGCGTCTAAAAAGGTTCACAAAATGCTTCATGCAGAATATTCTCCAAATAGAATTATAACATCTCCACTGTATCACCCCACATATTTATATTCATTTGGAATTCATTCAGGAATGCGAGGTTATGGACAAAAAATTAAAACAAGTTTGCAATCTTAAATTCGAACAATAAATCCAATTTACAATTCTAATCCTATCTGTGGAAAATACAGATTCAAAAATATGAAATCAATATCAACTCCTTACCTATTAGCTGCTGCTCCTGCTGTTGGTGAGCACAGTGTAAGAATTCTGTGTGTGCTGGAAATTTGCCTATGACGTCAATTTTGTATTAACAACCAACTTCCTTGAACTCATGAACAACAGGAGCCAACTTATTTGTGTGATTATCTGTGTATCAATTCAATGAAAATATTAAAAGCATGTAGCATTCACATTCAGTTAATTTGCATTAGTATCAAGTCACAGTTTATGATTTGGGTTTAGATCTGTCGGAAATGTTTTCCATTAATAAACTAGAAGAATACAAGTCACCACTGAGACAAGTAAAAGATGGATCTAAATAAGTTAAAGAGCTTGTTATCTTCTGATGTTATTGAGCACCTTACAACTCATGCGGAGCCATATTTAGGATAGATTTTAATATCTGACAGTTTCCAAGGAGCTTTCTAGTAGATAAATATTGTGCACAGAGGTGAATTGGTAACAGTGGATACAGGAGTGATTAGCAGTTCTGTGAAATACAACAATGCCAGAGCTATTCATTAAAAGAATATTTAAAAAGCTTCCAAATACATTAAAATTCTTTAAAATAAATCAATCCACAAAAACTTCAAAACGGAGAATCCTTCCAGTTGTTTTTCTAGTTGTTAAAACTCCTTTAAATAGTCTGATTTTGAGGAGATAACATGACTCAGGGTGGAGTGGGAAATGCATATTGTGATCTGTAAGATATCAATCACATTTCGGCTATTTGGGCCAATTGGGCTTCTCACATCTCTCACTTTCTTTTTGCATGTTTTCCATAATCCAACAGACACTTTTCAAAGTGCCCTGTTTCTCTTCCCGCAGGCAATATTAGTAATAGGTTTCCAAATGCTTAATATCATAGCTGCAGCACACAGGCAGCAACTGTTCACCATCATAGAAGGTATTAATTCTCTTCAGATTGTATACTAAATGAAGTTTGGAATTTTCTTCTACAATTAGCTATTGGCACTAAACCAATAGTAAATTTTAAATAGAGTTTGTTATCCAATGACATTAAAGGGTTTGGGGCAGAGGTGGGTATCTGGAGTTAGGTCACAATGATCTCATTGGATGGTGGAATAAGGTTAAGGGGCTAAATTGCCTGGTCTCCATGTTCCTCAGATTGAACAGATAGTGGAAAATTAAATATTATATTCCAATATCACATGCCCCAAAAGTTGTCTTTTTATCTTCATTAACACTGCTGTTTGAAACTCTCAGCTTCTCTCAGAAGTCTGAAGTTGACATTTATATATTTGCCCAGAGACATTCCTCACTGCTGAAGAAAGGTACCACAGTCAGAGAGTGTACAATCTGCCCGGTTTACCACTTGTAATTCTCACCGCTCTAACAGAAGAAGGCCGTGGTGAAGTGGCAAGATGGGAGGATGAATACTGTCATCCTGAAGGAGGACAAGAGGTTTGTGCATTGTGGAACCACTGCACGGCCGCAGAGTGATGCTTCAGCAACCTTGTCATCTGTTCAGGGCAAACTGCTGTGAGAAGCTGCCAGCCGCTTTGAGAACTGGAGCAGTGCCAGGGGGAGAACCTGGAGAGTGCTTGGGGCAGTGCCCTCCCTGAGTGATGCACTCAACTAAGCTCCTCTGGGAAAGTTGCTCGCCAGGTGCATGCTTTGGGAGATGAGTTGATTTCACACCATTCTGTCTTGTCAATGGACTTTCTTAGATCTGTATCCTCTTGTTACAGACCTTTATGCCACTGTATTAATTTTCTCCACGTTTAGTCTATCAAATGTCTCATCTATTAAGCCTTCTCTAAATTTCCTCTGACATAAGGACAGTACACTCAGGGCCCTATTCTCCCATCTTGGTGCACATGTTTTTTGGCATGTCAGGTTGAGACATGCACATGTCAGCCATTTTGCAGAATTAGCATCTCCCACTGCCGGAGAGCACGCTCAGTCGAGACCACACTGAAAACCAGCGGGAAGACCAGGTAAATGATTTAAATCTATTTTTAATGTAATTTAAACATCATTATTGGGCCTGAGACTGAATTCTCCTGGCCCGATAGCATCTCCCACCCCACCAGGAGTATTTCACTCTGACAGGGTTTACAGTAGTTCCCCACGGTCAGGGATCTAGCGGGAGGCCCCGCTGGAGTGAAGAGGGAGATATCGGAGCCCCCCAGGGAGTTGGGCAGCAAGAGGGTGGTACCTCCTGGGCATGGGCACCCTGGAAGGTCCAGCCTGTGCCCCCAATACTGTCCAAGTCTCCGTGCTCAGGGGGCACCTTGGCACTGTCCATGGGGCATTGGGTAGTGCCAAAGGGGTGGGGCCTATTGTGGGTTGGGCTTAGAGGCGATTGGTGGGGATTCCCACTGCCATTCTGCATGGGGATCAGTCGGGGCTGAAGGGAGGACAGCGATCGGGGTGGGCTGGGGCTACCGCTGAGAGGGAGATGGGGAGGGTGATTGTCACTGCTGGGGAGAGAGTGGGGCTCGAGATCGGAGCGATCGAGCTGGCCAGCAAACGAGAGTCTAACGGATTGGGGCCACTGCGCATGCAGAGGCCGGAACTGTCAGACTCCAGCGTGAATAGGCCCCGCCCTTTGAATTTTTAATGATATTTACGATTGTGCATTGCAGAGTGTGGGAGATTCAAATCTGAACTCCCACTGAGAAAACAATCGTGATTTACACCAGTTTTCCCACCAGTTCAGCGCTTTGAATTTTTTTTTGGAGCATCGGGCCCCCAGTTTCTCCAAGTCTCTCCACATTAGTCTCACATCCCTCATCATTTGTAGTAAATCTCCTCTGTATTCTCAACCAGATGGTCACGTCCTTCATTAAGTGCGGTGCCCAGAATTGGACACACTACTCCAGTTCAGACTCAACCAACCATAAAGGTTCATCATAACTTCATTGCTCTTGTAAAGGCAAATTACTGCAGATGCTGGAACCTGAAACAAAAGCAGAAAATGCTGGAAAATTTCAGCAGGTCTGACAGCATCTATGGAGAGAGAGCAGAGTTCATGGGTGGGATTATATGGCCTAGCTCGTCTCGAAACCTTAAAATCCCACCCAAGAACAAAGGACTTTTCCAGACTCCACTCCTTGTCTGCTCCGATTCCTGTGGTGGGCAGGACAGTAAAATTCCAGCTAATGTTTCGAGTCTGGATGGCTCTGACAAAGCCACTGGTTTGGTCACATCTATTGTGTAGTGCAGTGTTTCCCACCATAGTTTACCTGTTAATTCACATGTACCGCAAACTTACCCTGAGTATAAGATATATATTTGCTGGAATTTTACCGTCCCGCCTGCCATGGGAATCAGAGTGGGCAGAGATTGATAATGGGAAGGTCCATTAACCCCATCAGGATGTTACAGTTTTAGGATAAGTGAGGCCATAAAATCCTGGGCATTGTTTTCTTTTCCTGTACTTGGACAGTAAATTTTATTGTTGTTTATTCAAAACTCGACAATCTTGTGCCTTTGTTGACTTAATAAGTGTCTTGAATCTCAAATCTTATCCACTTTAAAGCAAACAATATTGGTCCCCAACTGGATCTCTCCCCAAGTCTCGGAGTCTGGCCAAGGATTGTCCATGTAGAGCATGTGCATAAGGAGCTCTGTCACAGTCATGTCACTCACTGAGATAAGGTGACTGAGAAACATCTTACAGAATAATTCCAGCTGCATCTTAGCATTACTTAATCTTTGTAATAATACTGAGCACGTAAACAAATGTGTTTTCAGCTAAAGACCATTTGCTCCATCAAACCACAATAAGAGTCTATCCACCGAGAGAAGGTTGACAAGGGGGGATAATTCAGGCATAGGGGCGTGACAATATGATGTTAACATGTTTAAATTATGTTCCCAATGTTTCAAAGCACAACCTCACTGACAGAGGAGGGGGCAATCATGTCACACGTTTATGTTGGTTTGGAGTATGATTTGGACTTCTCATCTTGTCCTGCTCCTTTTGGGAAAACCAAGGTTTAGGGTAGGGTCCCTCAATGCTAATCTCACCCATCATATGACTGCAGTCATGTTTATGACTGGAGAAGGCCAACTGGTCTAGATAAATTACACACTGAACATTTTTGTTATCAAACAACTTGGATGGTCAAATCCACAATTCCCCAACTGAATAAATTCTTTCTCGATTGATTCCTGTCGGAATGAGGTTCCTGCATTCTCCACTCATTTGCCATATGTAGCAGCTTGCCAGATCAAAAGACAGTTTCAACTCTATTTGATCAGATCCAAAAATATGTTTGGCTCCTGATTGCAAATTAACAAGAACACTTGAACATGAACACTGCAAATTCCCTGTTTATAAATTCTAACGGCTTTGTAATAGCTCTTTCCATTGAATTGTCCAAAGATGCGCAGGTTAGGTGGATGGACCGTGCTCAATTGCCCCTTAGTGTCAGGGGGACTAGCTAGGGTAAATGTATGGGGTTATGGGGATAAGGCTTGGGTAGGATTGTGGTCAATGCAGATCTATGGGCTGAATGGCCTCCTTATGCACGGTAGGGATTCTATGATTCTATGAACAACCCATGAAACCACAAAGGATGATTTTCCCATGTGTTTCCCATGTACATTTTAAATGTTCTGATGTGTTGTGGGTAGTTCAGACATCTCTAGTGTCCCATAACAATTCCATCGGGTGGCCTTGAGCCCTAGCTAAAATAATTGGACATCCCACATTACCCCATTTGTGTAGCGCACACCTATTCTGGAATCACCTGACACCGTCAATCCCTCCAGAGCTATGGATTTCCCTCCTACCGTTGGATTCATGGGGTGTATTCTATTTCTGCTGGACAGACCTTCAATTTTTGGGGATAATCAGTTGAAACCAAATGGGGGTACAGTCTTCTAGGGGTATCACAATTTCTCGCAAAGTGTCCCAGACAACCACTTCTTAAGCATCTTATACATAATTCTCTGCAGAATCCTGACCGATAACAGACCAGATTGAGTACAAGAGTGGGACAGTGTATCTGAGGGGGTTGGGGAAGTTGCACTGGAGTACTCAAAGATGCACTGGTGAACTCCCCTTTGAGGTTCCCAGATAACAACAGCACGGGAAGATCAAACTCCGTTTTGACAATTGCCCTGCAGCAGAGGCCATCTGAAAATGTGATTCCAAACCTCATGGGCACGATTTTCCTGGTCTATTGTGCTGCTGCAGTGGCAATACACAGGGAGGGATGCTATTCGTGACTTTCCCAGGTTATTTTTTTAAATGGTGTAACCTGCCTCACACCGGCAAATAGCGCGAGGTTGATTACAATATTAAAATTAACATTTCCATCTCATTAGCCAGACTAGTGAATGTTTCCGACCCCACTGGGGGGATGTTCCTCTCAGTGGCTATTAAAGCTGGTCCTTATCAATGGGGATCAGGCATGATGGCCTTGCTGGAGGGAGCATTGTGTTGGGGCCAGTGATTTGGGAGGCCAGTACACATGCACCAATTGCCCCTCAACTTCAGATCACCAGAAAGCAGGCGGGAAAGTCTCTTGTTTTCTGTTGGGCTCTTATTTTTTTTTGGAAAGTAGTCCCCAAATGTTTCTGACTCTCTTAGAGCTGCAATTACCCAGAAAAGATTCAAATTAAAACCACTTCTTCCTTCTGGATACCTATAACACTGGTGACCTAACTGCGCTACTCCCCACTGACCCAGCTCCTACCCCTCTGACTCACCCACCCAATTCCAAATGCCTCCATTTCCCAACTGCTAACAGATCATACTGGGTTGCCTCGCACCCCTACCTACTTACCCTAAATACTCACCTGCTCCCGGGTTTGTCAAATTTGGCTGGATTTCTAAACTTTGCTGCTTTACGGCAGCTAGTGCTGTAAAAGAAAAAGTGGGTGTGACTTACTTACCTGGGACTGAGCTGCCCTCGACAGGGACCAGTTGTGTTACACGGACCTCAGCTGGCCTGCAATGTAAGACTGGGGGTGGTAGGAAGAGCTGGATTTCCACCTCGACACAGGATGCCCTTCATTAACAGGAAAGGATACCACTCCAAGACTATCCAGCTGGTATGTGACCACCTGAACATTACGCACATCTGCGTATAATTCTTTTATTCTGGCACACTCAGAGGGTCACCCCTTTGCTAAGGGGATGGCTAGTGAGGGACAAAGGCTACCTACTAAGGTCATGCCTGATGACACCTGATGACCCCAGGCCGTAGGCGAAGCCGGTTACAATGAAGCCCACTCTATCACCAGGTGCATCATTGCGTGGTGCATCGGCTTCCGGAAGATGTGGTTCCACTGTTTGGACTGCTCTGGCATGGCGCTACATCATAGTCCCCAGAGGGTAGCTCAGATAAAACCTCACACAGCAGCGAGTCATCGTGGAAGAACATAGAACATAGAACACAGAACATTACAGCGCAGTACAGGCCCTTTGGCCCTCAATGTTGTGCCGACCAGTGGAACCAATCTAATGACCCTCTAACCTAAACTATTCCAATGTTATCCATATGCCTATCCACTGACCATTTGAACGCCCTTAAAGTTGGCGAGTCCACAACTGTTGCAGGCAGGGCATTCCACGACCTTACTACCCTCTGAGTAAAGAACCGACCTCTGACGTCCGTCCTATAATTACCACCCCTTAATTTAAAGCTATGTCCCGTCGTGTTAGCCATCACCATCCGAGGTAAAAGGCTTTCACTGTCCACCCTATCCAATCCTTTGATCATCTTGTATGCCTCAATCAGGTCACCTAGTAACCTTCTTCTCTCCAATGAAAATAACCTCAAGTCCCTCAGCCTTTCCTCACAAGACCTTCCCACCATACCAGGCAACATCCTGGTAAACCTCCTCTGCACTCTTTCCAATGCCTCCACATCTTTCTTATAATGCGGCGACCAGAACTGTACGCAATACTCCAAGTGCGGCCGCACCAGAGTTTTGTACAGTTGTAACATGACCTCACAGCTCTGAAATTCAATCCCTCTACCAATAAAAGCTAACACACTGTACGCCTTCTTAACAACCTTATCAACCTAGGTGCCAACTTTCAGGGGGCTATGCACATGTACCCCGAGATCTCTCTGTTCGTCAACACTACTAAGAGTCCTTCCATTAGCCCTATATTCTGTACTCCTGTTATTCTTACCAAAGTGAATCACCTCACACTTTTCCGTATTAAACTCCATCTGCCACCTCTCGGCCCAGCTCTGCAGCTTATCTATGTCCCTCTGCAAATTGTAACATCCATCCTCACTGTCTACAGCTCCTCCAACTTTGGTGTCGTCAGCAAATTTACGAATCCATCCTTCTACACCCTCATCTAGGTCATTTATAAAAATGCCAAACAGCAGTGGCCCCAAAACAGATCGTTGAGGTACACCACGTGTAACTAAACTCCAGGTCGAATATTTCCCATCAACTACCACCCTCTGTCTTCTATCAGCTAGCCAATTCCTGACCCAAACTGCTAACTCACCCTCAATCCCATGCATCTGCATTTTCTGCAATAGCCTACCATGGGGAACCTTATCAAATGCTTTGCTAAAATCCATATACACCACGTCAACTGCCTTACCCTTATCCGCCTCTTTGGTCACCTTTTCAAAAAACTCGATAAGGTTTGTGAGGCACAACCTACCCTTCACAAAGCCGTGAAGGGGAGCATGCAAGCCTCATCAGAGAAGGAGGAGAAGAATGAGGAAGATACTGAGAGAGCTGAGCGTCTGGCAGCCCAGGGTCCAACAGGGACATCGAGGTGTCAGAACTTCATTGTCCGACAGATCAAACCCCTACCACCACCCCTTCCATTCCTCATATCCTGCCTTAGCTGGTCCCTTGTTTCCTCCTTTCCCTCATTCTATGCTCCTTCCCACTCCCCCAATCATTCTGCTCCATGTCCCATCTAACCTTCCTCCCACTCCCCTGAGAGTCAGCATGGCATCACACCAGGGTGATGGGCCTGTGTTGGCAGTGTTAGTGAGTCTAATTGCAAGACTGGAGAGTGATGACAACTCGCTGTGCTGAAAGCTGTGGTAGTCCTCAGCTTTGAGGAGTCTGACTCCAGCCTTTCTGATGACAGCACACTTACCTCCCAGCTCCTGATTGTTGCAGCATTGGGTTCACTTGATTCCGCATAACAGTTAGGGGTTGGGAATGAGGAGGCCCAAGGGTAAGTTCTTTGGGCTCATGGACTGGTGATGCTGTCAAAGACAGTGTCTAACACTGTTGCTCTCAAAGACCTCCAATTAGGAATGAGTGTGGAGGCCCTGTGGGAAGATCAGAGGTCCAAGCAATTGACATACCCACCCCCTCCCCCTCCTCAATCCACTTACCCTGAAGGGACAGACATAATATTGATAAGCCAGTGGTGTAGAGGTGACATGTTTATTATTTATAGTGTACAAGTGGTGTCCCCATCCCCCTAACTACAACTGTCAAACTTCATCTGTGCCTATTTAGTGGTCTTCTGTATTCCTCTTCTTTCATCCTCTCCCACTCCTCCTATCTGTGTCTCTAGGTTACACATCAAAGGTGGAGGCGGACTGCTGATGACCACATCCTCTGGCCTTTGATGCACTTAGCAGGCATCCTCTGGAGGGGACCTGGGGACTTTCAGATGTCACAAGTGACAAAGTGCCACCCTGGTCTGCCTACTGTCCAGAAAAAACATCAGTGTCAGGAAGGGAAGATTCAGAAGGACTGACATCCTGAGTCTCCATGGTCGAAGATCCTGGGCTAGGCTCCAGCACTTGCTCCAACGTCAGTATGCTTGTTGGCCCCTGGGTCACTTCTGGATATGGAGGGGCAGCTGGAGTGAGTTTCAGAAACCTCTCCGTCATCCGGGCACTGCCTGGAGGCCTGCCATTGTCTGCAACATGAGTCCGATGCCTTCAGCCATGGCCCTTAGCGATTGGGCAATGTTATGGTGCCCTCAGCCACGGTCCTGTGTGACTGGCCAAGCTTTGATGCACATCACCAATCTCCTTCAATGTAGCGACATGCTCTTGTGTGACTAGGTCCTGATGCCTGGGACCAGGAGGGGAGTGAGGGCTCATTTCAGATTAAAATGAAGGGAAATTACAGCAAAGTGTTGTGAATCTCTGGAATTCGCTATCCCAATAGGTTTTGGAGGTTCCATCATTGAGTATATTTAAAGCTGAGATCGACGCACTGTTAGTCTCTCAAAATTAAGGGAAATGGACAGGAACATGGAGTTGAAGGCCAAGATCAGCCATGATTGCACTGAAGGGTGGAACAGGTTCCAGGGTCCAATTGTCCAACTGGCATGAAAATGGGAGAGTTGCCAATCCAATTTTTTTGGGGGCAAGTTTTCACACCCAATTTTGTGCACATCATGCATGGTTCAGACTGTTACTCGTTGCTGCTGCAGGCAGTGGACTGGGTTTAATTTGCCAGCCATCCTCCAGAGGGAGCTATTGCACATGCGCAGACCTCTGATTCTGCACATGTGCAATCGCAGCAGCAAAGGCTTGTCAGACAGGCAGACTGAACAAACTCCCCGTTTCCACCTCCACCGCCCCCCCGAACTGCCTGCTGAAATGCAGCCTCCGTTGCCCAGACTGATTGCGTTTCTGCCACCCCCCCACAACAATCATGAAGCAGAGTGGGCCACCCTCCCTCCTCAAACCGATCAAAGCAGCAGCAGCCTCTCCGGAAACACCCCTTCCCAGTGGGCAGTGCCAAGGTGCCAGGCTGCCACTACCCAAGGGATAACCCCTTTGTCTTCAGCCTTCCCAGGGGCCTCAATGGCCTTGCTCTACCAGCAAGGCCAACATGACTGTCTACCATTTATGAGGAGAGGGTGTTTTCCTCGCCAGAGAGAACATGTCCAGAGAGGCCAAAAAGGCAAGCGTGCCTGGATGATTGAGTGCCATGCTCATTAATGACATGCTAATGAACATTACAATATATTTAAATAATTTAATCAGCCTCTTGCCCATTTTCAGCAGAGGCTGACCTCACTGGAAATCCAGCTCTTACTCCCATTGATGGGTGGGGCAAGCCAGTAAAATCCAGTCTTTGGGTCATAGGGTTGACTCCTGCTCCTAATTCTTGTGTTCATCCTGTATGAGGACTGCTAAAAAAGAGTTATTCAAAAGAATGAAATTGCCCAAGCCTGGAAGGTAACCAAAGATTCGGAGGGTGACTTGTTAACTCAACTCTCATTGCCTCTCCTAGGGCTTGCTTTTTAATTGCCTATGGGGCAAGGTCAAGAATGGACATAATTTGAAAATTTAGATTGTGTTAGTTTCCTACTGCCTCCGGGAGACATAATTATAGGGTGGCCATACAGTTCTGGTTTGGCTGAGACAGATTGGACTTTTCCCCTCAAGTGTCCCAACGGTTTTAGAAACATAGAAACATAGAAAAACTACAGCACAAACAGGCCCTTCGGCCCACAAGTTGCGCTGAACATATCTCTACCTACTAACCCTCAATCCTACAAAGTCCCATGTACTCATCCAGAAGTCTCTTAAAAGACCCTATTGAAGCTGCCTCCACCACCACCGACGGCAGCCGATTCCACTCACCCACCACCCTCTGACTGAAAATCTTACCCCTGACATCTCCTCTGTACCTACTCCCCAGCACCCTAAACCTGTGTCCTCTTGTGGCAGCCATGTCAGCCCAAGGTAAAAGCCTCTAGAATCCACCCAATCAATACCTCTCAACATCTTATACACTTCTATCAGGTCACCTCTCATCCTTCGTCTCTCCAAGGAGAAAAGACCAAGCTCTCTCAACCTATCCTCATAAGGCATGCCACCCAATCCAGGCGACATCTTTGTAAATCTCCTCTGCACCCTTTCAATGGCTTTCACATCCTTCCTGTAATGAGGCAACCAGAACTGACCACAGTACTCCATGTGTGGTCTGACCAGGTCTTATTAAGCTGCAGGATTATCTCCCGACTTTTAAACTCAATTCCTCAATTGATGAAGGCCAGTACCTGTGAAGCCGATTTGAGAGTCCAGATCGTTCAAAAGTCCACGAGGAGAGAGTTTAAATTCCCTATTTGCTGTCGGGCAATATAGACAAAAAAGACATTAATTTAAAAAATATCCAGTCATAAGTGATTATTTTCTGCAACTGAGAGACAAAAGATTCAAATATTACATAGAATATCAAGTACAAAAACAGCCCATTCAGCCCTATGAGTCTATCCCAGTATTTCTGCTCCATGTGTCTCTCCTCCCACCTTACTTCATTTAACCCTTTACAGGTATCCTTCTTTTCATTTCACCCTCAAGAAACTTTGTACCTTCACTTCAACTATTCTGTGTGGTAACAAGTTCCATATTCTAACCATTCTTTGGGTAAATAAGTTTTTCGAAAATTTCTCATTGACTTTCTCCAGAATTCATTATGGAATGATTCTGTCCCAAGTGACAAATAAAGAGAAATCTTCAATGAAATTGAGCAAATCTGACGTTTTGGGTCCAGTTTTGTCATCATTGCTTTCTATGACTGTCAAAAAAGATTCAGATATAACAATGTGAAAGGAGGTATTTTATTTTATTATTGGTAAGAAAAGGATTAAATACAAGCGTCCTTTACATTGTCCATGAAAATACATTCTCAACGAGCAGAGCAATGATCAGTGATAATTGTTTTAACATTTGTGGTATATTAGGTTAAAAGATAACTTTAGAATGTTGAAATATAAAACAAAATCTTACCCTCAACCCAAATAACATTTTGTCTAAAAATTAAAATATGAAACTAATACAAAAATTTACCAATAAACCCTAAATAATGTTTCATATCATTTTCTAAATCATAACATTTCTTTTTAGATAAATTCTCCAAACAAAATTACTTCTACTAATTAGAAAAGCACATCAGCAATATTTAACATAATTGTGATGAATAATGCTAAAAACTATTAAAATAAAACTTTGAAACTAGTTAATAAATTGCTGGTAAAATACATCACATTGGTCAATGAAGAGCTAAGCAAAGACTTAAATCTTGTCACAAGTGTAATAATTCACAATATATAACAAACAGAGAGGCTGAATTCATCTTTATCCTGGCAGTAGTACACTGGGGATCTGTGGATTTCTATAGGTTAAACACTGAAACTGTAGGAAAGTTAATTCACCGAGGTCCAAACCAAATAATCACAACCAACGTTAGAGTGTTGGAAACACTCAGGTTAATAAACATATGCGATAAAGAAACATAATCTAACCTCCATCAATTGTCTACTCTAACCTGTACAGCACACCCCAATCTACCCACAATTCATGTTCAACCACACACTTTTCACAATCCATCTGGATGTTGTACAAGCCTGACTGATGATTAAAACCCTGTCAACTCACTTGTTTCCATGTTCACACATAATATTAAGGCCTAACATTGCAAATGTTACAGCCAGGAATATCTTACCTCAGGAGATTAATTATTATCTCAAGTGGGCCAGTATGACCCAAAATAATTACTCTTGAGACAAGGAAGACAATTTGTGGAGCATGTAAGGCCCACCTTCTTTGGGGATGGTTGTGTATCCAGTGATGAGAGAGAATGCCCTGTGGGTACAAAAATCTAACAGGATGGGAGTGATAGGATTAGAGCTGAGCATGAATTCAATTCACTAAATTTATCATGAGAATAAATCAAAGGATCAGGCTGCTGCCACTCCACTCTAAAACTTTAGCATCTTGAGGATGATGACAATGTTGAAGCTTGTGATTAATGTCAATTTGAAGCTTTGGTAACATTTACAATATAATAGACATGATGAATTTCCAGCTTTGCTCTGTATGGAATCTTCTCCTAAAGTTTTGTGTAAAACCTCTGGAAATTCCAGACTAATCGCCTCAATTCAGGAGAACAAATTCACCATGAACCCAAAATCATGGCTTGGGTTTTGAAAGAAATGTGGGGATGGGACTAGACCTGGGTGGGATTTGAAAATTTCAGTCCCAGACGGCGTCAGGAATCCCAATGCCTCTGGGACAGTTTTCAATGTTCAAAGGAACAGTGGAATGATGGGGAAGGGAACGGAAAACCCACACACCACTAATTAATACCCCTTTGGCTCCATAAGCAATTTAAGTGGTCTTTCGTGTGCAGGATTGAATTTGTAAGTGTTATTTTGGTGAACTCGAACAGACTAGTGCACATTAATGTATCGCTGCTGGGTTCCCCTTACGCCTAATTAAAGTTCACCTGTGTTTATTTTGAATTTGATTTTACTGGGGGTCCCACTTATGCCAGTTTGTGCTCTAAACCTTTATTTTCCCTTCCCAGATTCATCCTGCCATGACATTGCCAGCCCTCCAGGGAACGGCTTCATCTTTTCAGCGAGGCAGCAATAACAATTCATTTTTAAAAGGAAGACTGGCTTCACTGCAAAACATGTAATTGGTGCATATTCTGTTGTTTCATTCCATTCATCATGTATTACTACACAGAGATTATCAAAATCTGGTTATCAGGTTACATTACTATATCGTTATCAGCAGAAGTTTTGTATTTTTTTTAGCTATTTGAAAAGTAATCTGGCTGCAGAATATAATGACACTGCGCGACATAATCCAGAACGATTGTGTTTAAGTTGCTGAGGACCAGGAACCGGCTGCTTGTTTTCCTGAGCATTGTGTCATTTTGCTGTTGAGAGAAAAAAAATCTTTTCAAAGGAAACAAATCACCAACAACTTGCCATTAAAAACCATCGGGTTCACTAATGTCCTTTTAGAGAAGAAAGCCTGGCCTATAGGTGACTCCAGATCCACAGCAATGTGGTTGGTTCTTAATTATCCTCTGAAAAAAGGCCGAACAAGCTACTGGCAATTGGGGATGGGCAACAAATGCTGACCCAGCCAGCAATGCTACGTCAAATGAATGAATGAAAGAGCTCTTACTTTAGAGTGAACTGGTTTCATTAGCATGACCTCACCATTGGATTCAAACACTGTTTTACCATTAATTATATTGTTGGGCTTTAAGCTCCAATTTTTTGCCAATAGAAACAACATTTTGGGGCCTGAAATTCCTGCATTAGGGAGTTGGGTTGAATTTGGGTTCATCTTGTGCAAGGGGCAGGAAATTGGAATGGTTTATTGATTCAGTTAAATTTAATCTGAATTCCTTATTGCGAGGGAAGCTCAACCTCCATGTTGCAACAGGAGTCTGAGACTGTGTCAGGGAGTGTTCGAGGTTAGCCTGGGATTCCAGTAAGTACATCATCCTTAGGGCCAATTGACTCCACCTCTGCTGAAGATAGGAGTGGGCTCTACAATTGGCCAACCAAACACCAAAGTCCAAAAACTATCAATTCACTGAGTGTAGTCATTCTCTTCCGGAGAGTTCCTTTTCCAATTTGCTCTTCAGCTCATTTAGGCCCTTTGGTTTCCCACATGGAGGGACAAGGTTTCACATCAGTTTATCACTGGACATGAGGGAGAGGTAAAGGGGAATACAGGAGCCGCAGGTAGAACTCTTTGGGTGCAGGACATTTGTTCTGATTATTAAAATGCCCCATCCTCAGGAATTGGGATGATGTCAACAACCTGAAGTGTCAAAAGCCAGAATTCCCTCCTGATTGGAGTTCCAGCAATGGAGCAGGAGCCCAACAATCTCAATCCACTAACTCCAGGTAAACATTAACGTTTATTTGTTAGTCACAAGTAAGGCTTACATTAACACTGCAATGAAGTTACTGTGAAATTCCCCTAGTCGCCACACTCTAGTGTCTGTTCAGGTTAATGCACTTAACCAGCACGTCTTTCAAACCAAATATTGACCAGGAAATTGGGGTAACTGTCCAGCTCTTCCTCAGTAGAGACCCTCAGGATCTTTTACACCCATTTAGAGGACAGACAGGCTCCTGGTGTAATGCTTCATCTGAAAGATAACACCTCTTATGGAACAGCACTCTCAGTACTTCACTGAGGTGTCAACCTAAATCATGGGCTCCAGTCTCTCAAGTGGAACATGAGCCAACGACCATTTCTGCCACAATTTCAAAATAAAATATATTTAACAATGGCAACATTTCATTTGTCACACAAGCATTAGGGTCCACATCAGTCAGTATTATTGGACAAACATAAACTGATAAAAATATATCCCAGGACAGGAGCAGAATTCAAGCCCCAGCTCCATAGAGATTCGACAGGCAAATCTACTCAACTGGCTTTCAAACAATAAATGGACAATTTTGGGAGTAAGCTGAAAGATTAATGTTTTCATTTAGTTCATTTAGTTGTAAACCCTGACGAATTTGCTCCTCATACATCTCAAGAATCGAAACGGTAAATTTAATCTCGATCATCAGTAAAGTGATGGAGGCTGTTATCAACAGTGCTATCAAGCAGCACTTAGTCATCAATAACCTGCTGTACTGATGCTTGACTTGGGTTCTGCTAGTGCCATTCAACTCCTGACCTGCTTTGATCCAAACATGGACAAAAAAACAGGACTAATGGGGTGAGAATGACTGCCCTTGATATCAAAGAACAAAGAAAACTACAGCACAGGAACAGGACCTTTGGCCCTCCAAGCTTGTGCCAATCATGTTGCCTTAACAAAAAAAAGCCTTTCTGCCCTTATTTGGTCCTATTCCTCTATTCCCTCCCTATTCATGCACCCAAGGCCAAAATTAGTGATGTTCACTGATGATTTCACAATGTAGGCACCATCTGGATCTCCTAAGATATTAAAGCAGTCTGTGATCATGTCCAGCAAGACTTCGACAACATATAGCCTTGGGCTGAAAAGTGGCAGATAACATTCGTGCCATACAAGTGCTAGGCAATGGCCATCTCCAATAAGAGGAAATCCAACCGTATATTTTTGACTTTCAATAACAGAAAGAAACTGAACTAGGTCATTCATGTAAATACTGTGGCTATAAGAGAGATCAGAGGCTGAGAATTCTGCATTGAGTAACTCACCCTCGAATCCACAAAGCCTCTCTACTAACTACAAGGCACAAGTCAGGAGTATGATGGAATACTCTCTATTTGTCTGGATGAATGTAGTTCTAACTTCACTGAAGAAGCTTGACACCATCCAGGACAGAGCAGCCCACTTGATTGGCAACCTATTTACCATTTTCAAAATTCACTCCCTCCACCACTGACGTACAATGGTATCAGTGTGTATCAACAAGATGCGCTGTAGCACCAAGGCTCCATCGACAGCACATTCTAAACCCGTAACTTGTATCTCCAACAAAGACAAGAGCAGCAGATGCACCGGATCACCAGCAAATGCAAGTTACCACCCCCACCCCCACCCCACCAAAAGCCATACATGAATCTGACTTTGAACTTTATTGCCATTCCTTCATTGTCACCGGGTCAAAATCCTGGAACTCCCTTCCTAACAGCACTCTGAGTGGACCTACACAACAGTAATTGTAACAGTTCAAGAAGGCGGATCACGTCTTTTCAAAGGCAATTAGGAATGGTAATAGCCTTCTCAGTGATGCCCAAATGCCATGACAGAATGTTTTTTTCAAAAAAATCAATGGATATAAAAATTGCAGGGTAGTACTGCACAGTTTTACAATATGGATAAACACATTGGAATGATTGCTGATATTTCTGAATCGTTAGAAAGCAAGATAGTAGCCAAAAGCATTTCAGATAATTCCACTTTTCACCAATTGTTGTTGTTCCTTGATTGCTATTTTTCAAACCATCTATTAAATTGAAATAAATCAAAGTAGTCAAAAGATGCATGGCAATATGTGCAAGTTAAAAGATGGAAATGTCATTTGACCTAACCAGTTTGGATGTTTTCAATCATCGGGCCTGATTCTCCCATTGCAACACTCTAATTTTTTGGCGCGTCTGGTTGGGGATGCATGTGTTGGCCATTTCACAGGATTCGTGCATGCATTCTTGACACAAGCGTGTCTCCCACTGCTGGACAGCACGCATGGTCGGGACCACACTGAAAATCAGCAGGAAGATAAGGTAAGTGATTTTAATCTCGTTTTCATGTAATTTAAATGTCATTATCGGGCCTGGGGCTGAATTCTCTCTGATGGCATCTCCCACCCTGCCTGGAATATTGCACTCCAGCGGGGTTTCCCTCATTCGGGGAACTAGCGAGAGATCCCGCTGGAGTGAAGGGAGCAATCAGGTCCCCCCGGGGATAGGGCAGTGGAGGATGGTGTCCCCTGGGCATGGGCACCCTGGCAGTGCCAACCTGTTCCTCTGGCACTGCTCAAGGGACAAAGTGTCAGGGGGCACTCTTGCACTACCCACCGGGCATTGGACAATGCCAAGGGGGTAGGATCTATTGTGGGTCGGGCTTAGTGGCGATCAGGGGTTCCCACTGCCATTCTACATGGGGAGCGGTCGAGGCTGGAGCGAGGCCAGCGATCAGGGCAGACTGGGGGATCTGCCTAGCAGTGGGGGATCTGCTTGCCAGGGGAGGTGGGGATCGTCACTGCTGGCGATGGAGGTGGCGGGGGAGGTGGGTGGGTGGATGGTGAGAATGTAGCTGGACATCACGGTGCTCCGGGATGGGAGGCGGGGTCGGGGTTGGCCCAGGAATGAACGGGAGGGCTGCAATCAGGCCGTGGGGAATGCTGGAGGGGCAGCAGTGCAGGGATCCTGGTCTGGCCAGCAATCGAGCTGGCCAGTAAACAGGAGGCTGACAGATCAGAGCCACTGCACATGTGCAGAGACCTAGAACTATTAGACTCCGGAGTGAATAGGCCCCGCCCCCGAGCTATTAATAATATTCACAATGGTGACCTCTGCAGTGCACAGAGTGTGGGAGATTCGAGTCTGAACTCCCACTGAAAAAACAATCGTGATTTACATCAGTTTTCCTGCTAATTCAGCACTTAGAATTTTGCTGGGAGAACTGGGTCCATCATGTCTGTGTAATAATTGAAGTATTGCTCTTGTTGAAGCTTTTATACTCTGAAATTTTAGCAAAAATGCTGGTAGAATCAAGTTGTACTCCAAGTTTTAAATGTTCAGTCTGCAAATGATGGTTCATTCAGCAGAAAAGTTAAACCTTTCATAAAGTGGAAATGTGGAGAAGAATGGATTTTCAGCTGTTATACAGTCAGAAGGAGAGATACAATCTTAGGGGAAAATAAATTTTCCTACCTGATTTTCTTGTAGCAGTGAATCGTAACTGTAATAAAAATGATGAAAGCAACAGCGGCAATCAATGCAATATATTTCATCGATAAAGCAAAAGGTGAGGTGTTGTCACTGTGACGCCCCTTTAGGAAAGAAAATATTAAAGGTTAGCACATTAAAACACCATTAATGGTCTAACCACATGTAAACTATATTTAAAGACTGGTAACAAAAATCCCCATGGACATTGGAAAAATTCAAAAGGCGTTTTGACCCATTCATACTTCATTCAAAGCTGAAAGAAAAGAGGATTATGACAAGAAATGAAAGGAAATATTCCATCTTAGTCTGAGAGAAAGTCAGCAAAAAATCCATGTTTTGTGGCTCCTTAAATACATTGCATAGATCTTATGGTGCAGTGGGTCATGTACTGGCGTCTGAGTCAGAAGATTCAAGTCCCACCCCAGGACTTGATGGGCATAACCCAACCAAACAGGTTGAGTATCAACCTGAAAATCCTTCCAATACATGCCAATGGAGGCGGTAAGAGTGGGACAGATTCCTGATGGAAAGTTGGACCTCCACCACTATCCATTACCCCTGTATACAATATCATGTGAAAGAAAATACGCGTGGCCACAGCACCCTGGACTCTGGCCCAGATTTTACCATTTTTATTCTAAGTGCTAAATCTGGGCGCAATTCAGATCTGACTTGGAAATCTGCTTTCAGGCTATCCCATACGCACTCAGCCTGGAAAAAAAATCAGGAGTCTGAATTGCGCTGTGGGCGAGGCTGAGCGCGCCCGAAACAATCGGAGCTCTGAACTGCGCATGCTCAGTGAGGGAAAAAATTTGAAAAACATGCCGCTGTCACATCGCTCCCCAGCTGCAAAAAGCAGATAAAGAGGCCCAGGAGGGAAAAGCGGGAGCGATGGACCCCACAGACACCATCTCACCCCCACAACCTCACTGTCCCCCTTATCCACCCACCTCCACCCCACTAGTTAGACTGATTGCAACTCCCTGCCCCCTTTCCCCACCCACCTTTTGACCGCAGAGTGGCAATGGACACCCTCCCCCCATCCCGCCAGGGATCCATCTGGCCTCCCTCCAAGTATATTTCACATACTCACAGCTGCGTACTTTGACAGTTTCACTAATTAAATGCACGCGCACTGTTATAGCTGTGGAATCCCTTCTCTCTGCTACTTGTACTTGTAAAATCCACTGATGTACATCTCCAGGCCTTTATTGAAGTTGTGCAATGAAACATGTAGATTCATGTACAAATAACCATTGCTTGATTCAACAACTTTTGCATTTGTGTTTAGCAACAGCCAACTTGCAGTAAATTCTAACAGCTGCATTTCCAAGTTTAGAAAATAATTTGGGAAATGATAAGATAATTTCTACTTCTTCTGAACTTGTTGGTGTAGGGGGTAAAAAACAACATTCATGGCAAGTGAAATATAATCTAAGTAGTATTTATAACAGGAATGATCAGAATTAGAAATGTGATAGGATAGAATTAGCTCGCCCCCCCCACACACCCTGCCCCCCCCAACCAGAGAATGATCGGGCATTCCCCCAACCTCAGTAGACAATGATCTAGCCTCCCTCCCCCCCGCACCCCCCCACCCACCCCCAGGAAATTATCGGGCCTCCCCCCTACCCGCTACCACAAGATAATAATGAGGCCTCCCTCCTCCTTCTCCACCGCCCCTCACCCCCATCACCACCAGAGAATGATTTGGCCTCCCTCTTTCTCCGCCATCACCAAAGATACATCTGACCTGCTTCCTGCTCCCTCCCCGCCACCTCACCAGATAATGATCTGGCCCACCTGCCTCCCCACTCCACCACCAATCTGAGTCAGAGAGCCATTGGAAACTCTGAACTTACCTCCTCAGAAGCTGGAGCGCCCGAAATAGACCTTTGCCAAGCAGGTCTGTTTCGGACCAAATCTCAATGCGCGAACGCAATAGTGAAGGGGGAAAGGCTGATAAAGTTGGGCGGGCAGCCAATTAATTCAATTTAAATGCATGCAAATGCATGCAAATGCATTTAAATCGCCATTGCATCCATTTCTGGTGCAAATCAGATCGTGGCCATTTTTGGGCCTTGGTAAAGTGGACATCTGCACGGATGCAGGCGCAAATCACATTAATGGCCTCACGCTGGGCTTTACCAAGTTTTCGTGCCCGAAAATTGGGCCCTCTAAGTGAACTGTATGCCACTGTTGCACGTGCCTGAGAAACTATTGCACAGTATTATACAATAAAAGTTACCTTTCATCTATTACCACCCAGTGACAGTGGGTGCATCTGCAAATTGGCAGTGTTCCACACTGCACAAGGAAATGGCAATAAATGAGGTTAGAGTGTGAAAGAGCTATAGCAACTTGTCCCAGTATGTACAGTGCACAAATGGAACCCTGCCAATTTGCAGACGCACCCACTGTCACTGGTGGTAATGGATGAAAGTTAACTTTCATTGTATATGAACTATATGCCACCAGCACCAAGTGCACAGTTCATTGCTGATGGGGGAGAGACAAGTTACTTATTGCTAGTTGTAATACAATACAACTATCAAGATGCCTCCAATTCAGGTTCACTAGTTGAAGATCACCTTGACAAGTTTTCTTTTCTCATTGGATCTGAGGCAGTTCAGCCTAAACCAGATACTTTGAATGTTCTTCAAAATAGTCGCACCTGATAGAGAGGAAACCAAGGCAAAGAAGCTTAGAGAGAAATATCCAGCGATCAAACAGGAGACATTGAGCACTGTATAGACTAAATGTCAGAACTGCTGCATTTTTAACTTTTTCAGTTAATATTATGTATTCTATTCTTTGTTGTTAAATCTGTGAATGAGAGTAACATATCTCCTAAATTAATTACATTTCCAACAGTCGTCAAAGAAACAGTCAAATCAAAATTTACATGTAACTCAAAACAAATACACATTGTTCACGGAACAAGGGAGAGGAGGATCGAGGGACAGAAGGGGAGCAACTGACTTTTTTAAGTTTATCACGGGGTTTCTGATTTTTAAAAGTTTAAAACTTAAGCGGAAGTGGGCTGCGGGACGTGCTGGGAAGGGTTTTTTTAAGCGCGCGAAGTATAAAAGCACATTACAGTGGGCTGCGGACTGAGCAGAGAGCAGAGTATGAGCTGTAAGGGCTTTGGCTCATCAGGTTTCGGGGAAAAGGGCGAGGCAAGGTAAGTTTAATTCTTAATTGGGAATAACTTAAACTAGGTAATTGGGATGGAGAGACATGTGATGTGCTGTTTCTGCATGTTGTAGGAGCTGGTGGACCCCAAGGTGATTCCCAGTGAACATGTCTGCAGTAACTGCTGGTTGCTTGAGGAGTTCCGGCTCAAAGTAGATGAGCTGAACTCTGAGCTACAGACACTACAACACATCA
The DNA here is from genome assembly GCF_965287045.1 of Carcharhinus amblyrhynchos. NCBI lineage: Eukaryota > Metazoa > Chordata > Chondrichthyes > Carcharhiniformes > Carcharhinidae > Carcharhinus > Carcharhinus amblyrhynchos. Next base: position 51,101,293 of record NC_137327.1, read on the forward strand.
GGGAGGGGGAGTGTTACCTGGGTAATGTGTTTCAGGAGAAAGTCACACCCCCTAGACTAACTAACTCAGATGGGGGTCAGGAACAAGAGGGGGTAGCTGCGGGTGAGACAGGGAGTGGGGGGAGGAAGGTGGGGAGTGGGGGAAGGAAGGCGGGAAGTTGGGGGAGGAAGTTGGGGAGTTGGGGGGAGGAAGGTGGGGAGTTGGGGGGAGGAAGGTGGGGAGTTGGGGGAGGAAGGTGGAGAGTGGAGGGAGGAAGGTGGGGAGTGGGGGGAGGAAGGCGGGGTGTTGGGGGAGGAAGGTGGGGAGTGGGGGGAGGAAGGTGGGGAATGGGGGGAGGAAGGTGGAGAGTGGGGGGAGGAAGGTGGGGAATGGGGGGAGGAAGGTGGGGAGTTGGGGGAGGAAGGTGGGGAGTGGGGGGAGGAAGGTGGGGAGTTAGGAGAGGAAGTTGGGGAGTGGGGGGAGGAAGGTGGGGAGTGGGGGGAGGAAGGTGGGGAGTGGGGGGAGGAAGGTGGAGAGTGGGGGGAGGAAGTTGGGGAGTTAGGAGAGGAAGTTGGGGAGTGGGGGGAGGAAGGTGGGGAGTGGGGGGAGGAAGGTGGGGAGTGGGGGGAGGAAGGTGGGGAGTGGGGGGAGGAAGGTGGGCAGTGGGGGGAGGAAGGTGGAGAGTGGGGGGAGGAAGGTGGGCAGTGGGGGGAGGAAGGTGGAGAGTGGGGGGAGGAACGTGGGGAGTGGGGGGAGGAAGGTGGGGAGTGGGGGGAGGAAGGTGGGGAGTGGGGGGAGGAAGGTGGAGAGTGGGGGGAGGAAGGTGGGGAATGGGGGGAGGAAGGTGGGGAGTTGGGGGAGGAAGGTGGGGAGTGGGGGGAGGAAGGTGGGGAGTTAGGAGAGGAAGTTGGGGAGTGGGGGGAGGAAGGTGGGGAGTGGGGGGAGGAAGGTGGGGAGTGGGGGGAGGAAGGTGGAGAGTGGGGGGAGGAAGTTGGGGAGTTAGGAGAGGAAGTTGGGGAGTGGGGGGAGGAAGGTGGGGAGTGGGGGGAGGAAGGTGGGGAGTGGGGGGAGGAAGGTGGGGAGTGGGGGGAGGAAGGTGGGCAGTGGGGGGAGGAAGGTGGAGAGTGGGGGGAGGAAGGTGGGCAGTGGGGGGAGGAAGGTGGAGAGTGGGGGGAGGAACGTGGGGAGTGGGGGGAGGAAGGTGGAGAGTGGGGGGAGGAACGTGGGGAGTGGGGGGAGGAAGGTGGGGAGTGGGGGGAGGAAGGTGGGGAGTGGGGGGAGGAAGGTGGGCAGTGGGGGGAGGAAGGTGGGGAGTGGGGGGAGGAAGGTGGGCAGTGGGGGGAGGAAGGTGGGGAGTGGGGGGAGGAAGGTGGGGAGTGGGGGAGGAAGGTGGGCAGTGGGGGGAGGAAGGTGGAGAGTGGGGGGAGGAACGTGGGGAGTGGGGGGAGGAAGTTGGGGAGTTGGGGGAGGAAGGTGGGGAGTGGGGGGAGGAACGTGGGGAGTGGGGGGAGGAAGGTGGGGAGTGGGGGGAGGAAGGTGGGGAGTGGGGGGAGGAACGTGGGGAGTGGGGGGAGGAAGTTGGGGAGTGGGGGGAGGAAGTTGGGGAGTGGGGGGAGGAACGTGGGGAGCGGGGGGAGGAAGGTGGGGAGTGGGGGGAGGAGTGGGGAGCGGGGGGAGGAAGGTGGGGAGTGGGGGAGGAAGGTGGGGAGTTGGGGGAGGAAGTTGGGGAGTCGGGGGAGGAAGGTGGGGAGTGGGGGGAGGAAGGTGGGGAGTGGGGGGAGGAAGGTGGGGAGTGGGGGGAGGAAGGTGGGGAGTGGGGGGAGGAAGGTGGGGAGTTGGGGGAGGAAGGTGGGGAGTCGGGGGAGGAAGGTGGGGAATCAGATACAGGAGGTGGAGTCCCAGGAGCCTCAGCCCCTGAATCTGCACAACAGCTTTGAGATTCTTGCTCCCAGTGTGGACAAGAACGAGGACGGCAAGGTGGACGAGCAAACTGCCCACGGTACTGTGGTGCTGGGAGCCATTGAAGCGGAGGAAGTAAAGAGAAACGTAGTCGTAATTGGGGATAGTGTAGTTCGGGGCATAAATACTGTCCTTTGTGACCAGGATAGAGAATCCCGAAGGTTGCACGTGTCTGAGAAACTCCTGCCTGGTGTTCGGGTCCAGGATGTCTCATCTGGGCTGTAGAGGAACTTGGAGTGAAAGGATAAGAATCCAGTTGTCATAGTTCATGTAGGTGCCAATGACATAGGCAAAACAGAAACTAAGGATCTGCAGAGGGAGTATGAAAAGCTAGGAACAAAATTAAAGAGCAGAACCAACAAGATGGTAATCTCTGGATTACTAACTGAGCCACTTGCAAATTGGCGCAGGGTCAATAAGATTAAGGAGGTGAATGCGTGGCTCAAAGATTGGTGTGGGAGGATTGGGTTCGGATTCATGGGGCATTAGCACCAGTATTGGGGCAGATGGGACCTGTTCAGATGGGATGGTTTTCGTCTGAATCGTGCTGGGATCAGAGTCCTGACAAATCGTGTAACTAGGGCTGTAGATAGGGCATTAAACTAATTAGTGGGGGAGAGGGTGCAGGGGTATGGGGAGTTACAAAATCAAAATAAAAGAGTGCAGGTTAACATTGAGGACATTCTACTAATTAAAGGAGTAGAGGGCACGGGAGAGGTTAGTAGCGTTTCTACAAATCGGGTCCAGATAAAGGCTGGCATAAAGACACTTTACCTGAATGCACAAAGCATTCGAAACAAAATGAATGAATTGATGGCACAAATCAGCACAAATGGGTTTGACCTAGTGGCCATTACAGAAACATGGTTGCAGGGTGACCGGGACTGGGAACTGAATATCTAGGGATATCAGACATTTAGGAAGGATAGACAGGAAGAAAAAGGAGGTGGGGTAGCTCTGTTAATGAAGGATAATATCAGGGCGGTAGTGAGAGATGATATAGGATCCAAAGAACAAAACGTGAAATCGTTGTGGGTGGAGATAAGGAACAGTAAGGGGAGAAAATCACTGGTGGGCGTGGTCTATAGGCCTCCAAATAATAACTTTGAGGTGGGGTGGGCTATAAACAAGCAAATAATTGATGCATGCAGAAACGGAATGGCAATAATCATGGGGATTTTAACCTACATATTGATTGGTTGACTCAAGTCCGACGCAGTGGACTTGAGCAAGAGTTCTTAGAATGCTGTCGCGATAGTTTCCTTGAACAGCATGTTACAGAACCTACAAGGGAGAGTGTTATCTTAGACCTGGTACTGTGTAACGAGGCAGGTAGAATTAGGGATCTTCTTGTGAGGGATCCTCTTGGGACGAGTGATCACAATATGGTTGAATTTCTGATACAGATGGAGGGTGAGAAAGTAGGGTCCCAAACCAGTGTCCTCTGCTTGAACAGGGGGAAGCATGATAAGATGAGGGCAGAATTGACTAATGTAGATGGGGGGTGCAGGCTGGTTGGTAGGACAGCTGAGGAACAGTGGAGGATTTTTAAGGAGACTTTTTCAGTACTCAGCAAAAATATATTCCGGTGATAAAGAAGGACTTAAGAAAAGGGATAACCACCTGCGGATATCGAAGGAAATAAAGGAGATTATTAAATTAAAAACTGATGCGTACAGAGCGGCTAAAAATAGTGGGGAATTAGAAGATTGCGAAAGGTTTAAAAAAACAAGGAATGACTAAGAAAGTGATAAAGAAAGGAAAGAGAATGAATCTAAATTAGCTCTAAATATAAAAAATGATAGTAAAAGTTTTTACAAATATATAAAGAAAAGAGTGGCTAGAGTGAATGTTAGACCTTTGGAAGACGAGATGGGGATTTAATGGTGGGAAACGAAGAATTGGCTGAGACTTTAAATACGTTTTTTGTGTCGGTCTTCATGGTGGAGGACACAAATAGCTTACCGAATATTAAAGATAGAGGGTTGGTAGGAGATGAGGTCCTTCATACAATTACTGTTACTAAAGAGTTAGTACTTGGTAGACTAATGGGACTGAAGGTAGACGAGTTCCCGGGACCGGACGGAATGCATCCCAGGGTACTGAAAGAAATGGCAGAAGTAATAGCAGATGCATTAGTAGTTATTTATCAAAATTCGCTTGACTCTGGGGAAGTGCCAGAGGATTGGAAAACAGCTACTGTTATGCCGCTGTTTAAAAAAGGTAGCAGACAAAAGGCGGGTAACTACAGGCTGGTTAGCTTAACGTCCGTAGTTGGGAAAATGCTAGAATCCATCATTAAAGAAGAAATAGCAGGACACCTAGAGAAGAACGGTTCAATCAAGCAAACGCAGCATAGATTCGTGAAGGGGAAGCCGTGTTTAATGAAATTATTGGATTTTTATGAAGATGTGACTAGTGCAGCAGACAGAGGGGAACCAGTGGATGTGGTGTTTTTAGCTTTCCAGAAGGCGTTCGATAAGGTGCCTCACAAAAGGTTGCTGTAGAAGGTTAGGGTACACGGAGTTGGGGGTAAAGTGTTAGCGTGGATTGAGGATTGGCTATCTAACAGGAAGCAGAGAGTTGGAATAAATGGGTGCTTTTCTGGTTGACAGTTGGTGACTAGTGGCACGCCGCAGGTATCAATGCTAGGGCCTCAACTGTTTACCATATACATAGACAATCTGGAGGAAGGGGCTGAGTGTAGGGTAACAAAGATTGCTGTTGACACGAGGATGAATCGAAAAACGAATTGCGTGGAGGATGCGGAAAGTCTGCAGTGAGATTTGGATAGGCTGAGTGAGTGGGCGAGGACCTGGCAGATGGAGTATAACGTTGGCAAATGTGAGGTTATCCACTTTGGAAGAAATAATAATCGGATGGAATATTACTTAAACGGTGAAAAGTTGCAGCATGCTACTGTGCAGAGGGACCTGGGGGTCCTTGTGCACGAATCGCAAAAACTCAGCCTGTAGGTGCAGCAGGTGATAAAGAAGGCGAATGGAATGTTGGCCTTTATAGCAAGGGGGATAGAATATAAAAGCAGGGAGGTCTTGCTGCAACTGTACAGGGCACTGGTGAGGCTGCAACTGGAGTACTGTGTGCAGTTTTGGTCCCCTTATTTGAGAAAGGCCTTGGAGGGAGTACAGAGAAAGTTCACCAGGCTGATACCGGAGAAGAGGGGGTTAGCTTATGAGGAGAGATTGAGTAGATTGGGCCTGTACTCGCTGGAGTTTAGAAGGCTGAGGGGGGATCTTATAGAGACTTACAAGATAATGAAGGGGCTAGATAGGGTAGAGGGAGAGAGATTCTTTCCACTTAGAAAGGAAACCATGGCCTCAAAATAAGGGCAGGGGGGTGCTGCAGTTTAGAACAGAGTTGAGGAGGAACTTCTTCTCCCAGAGGGTGGTGAATCTCTGGAATTCTCTGCCCATTGAAGTGGTGGAGGCTACGTCGTTGAATATGTTTAACTCATGGGTAGATAGATTTCTGATCGATAAGGGAATTAAGGGTTATGGGGAGAAAGCGGGTAAGTAGAACTGATCCACTTCAGATCAGCCATGATCTTGCTGAATGGCGGGGCAGGCTCGGGGGGCTAGATGGTCTACTCCTGCTCCTATTTCTTATGTTCTTATGTACTTCACAGAAACAAAGGTGCCAAACAATCTAACAATTCAGACGTTTGTTCTCGAATGGAATGGAAAGTTCTATAATGGAATGGAAATCCTTGTTTGCAACTATGATCATGGCATGTTGGGTGATACGAGAAAGTTTTATCTTCCATTTGCCTGTTCTGTCTTTGAAAGATGGGCACTGGGCCTCCAAAGTTCGTTTTAGGATCTTTCTTGTTTGATGTGCACCAGCAGCCATTTTGAATCAATGTTATTTTCGGAAAAATCTAACAAATGTGTGTAAATGAGGGCCCACCTTCTGTTTCAGAGCCTGAATCCTATTTTCAGTTTCCCCAGATTGGAATTTGTTCATTCTAAATCCCACCCGTAAATTCACAAAACAAGGACATGAATGGGAAATGATCCCAGTGTTACTTAAAGAAACCTCAACTAAGTTAGCTAACTGCCTGGTTCGTTATTTTAATCTGCTATTTCTGGCTGTCATGGCCACTATAGCAGTTCTTAAAATTTGCAGTAAGTTCTTTTTTGGAGTTGGGAGAGAATTTCTGCCCGGGGACAACATGATTATGTTTCTCAGTCTGCCATTGTGACTGGAAGACCAGCAGGAGAAAGACTGGAAAAAACAATGAAGGAGAGGAGATGCAGGAGAATTTGCCCCATGTGCTCACAGAACAAGAAGATGGTACACCCTGTGCATCTGGTGAAGCAGTTATGCAATTATGTCTCCTGCAGCAGCAACAGAACTCAGCCCCAGTTACACACTCTATTGCCTGGCACTCTGAATGTGACTGTGGCCATGCATTTCTACATCATTCCAGGCAGCAGCAGGTGACAAGAGCAACATTAACGGATCCATTCTTGGCCAAAGCAAATAAATTCACCTTCCATACAGAATCCAAAAAGTGGGAAGTCAAGACTTTACCAATCTCACAGGTTTCTACAGGTGCTCACTGACCTCCTGTGAGCAGGAGGGAGAGCAGAAAAGAAATATTACAGTTAACAGAAGATTCAATAGTTCAAGGATAGATAATATCCTCAGCAGTCACAGAAATTTAATCAGAGTAGAATCCCAGGATTGGGAGTATTGTCCTGATGCCTGTTCAGCAACTCCGACTTCGACTGGTGGTCCTGATCCCCAGTCGCCAACCTCGACTCCCCGATCGGCTTCTACACCACAAGCCCGAATCCCCGATCGGCTTCTAAACCACATGCCCCCACACGTTGATGCAGAATTCTCCTTATTCTCCCCTCTTACCGACGTTCCCTCTCTCACCCTCCCCTGTCTGGCTCCGCCCCATGAAGCCCCACCCCTTGCCTGGGGCTCGGTGGGCAGTGCCAGGGTGCCAGGTTGGCACTACCACAGTCATAGGCTGGCAGTGCCAGGGTGGCATTGTCCAAGACACACTGCTTCCCCCTGCCCCAACCACCCAGGGGGGCTTCAATGGCCTCCAGTCCCACAAGCAAGCCATCATGTTAGGTCCTCATTGGTGGGGGCCATCTGGGATCCTTGCCGGTGAGGACCTCCACTGGCAATGTCGGAAAGGCAAGTGAGCCTGGACTATCACATCCTGGATTCACCGATCAAATTTAAATAAGCTTTAAAATATTTAAATCAGCTTTGCTCTCTTTCTGGGCATGAGGTTTACATTACTTCAATAGAAGTGGCCTGGGAGCTTGCGACTAGGCACAATTCTCATTTTTAACCTCCCACTTAAATTTCCTGCCCTGCTTTGCTATTCGACCAGCACAGAGGGGCAGAAAGATCACGCCCTTTTCCACTGTATCATTCATACCATTAACACAGCAAAAGAGGTCAAGTGGTTACACTTGCAGATGATGTTTGGAAGTTTCATTTCTGTCTCACAACCAGCCTCATTCCAGTCACCATTACTTGTAGTCCCTGCAATGAAAAGTCAGAGATTGTTTCATTACTCCTCTGTTCCAGATATTACTAAATATTTTATAACATGTTTTCTTACCTTTTCTGAAATCCCAAAAGACACATGTTCCAAATGATTTAACCTGAAATGAAATTGATTTACACAATAAAGGACTCTCAATCACTTAAACAGATTATTTCAGTAATTTGAACAGTGGAGAATGAGTGATTTCTTTCTTACCGGCAAGGAGACATTCAGAAAGACAATGTTCACTGGCTCTTTGAGATTTTCAATTATGAGACTTCCCACTTTTACTCCAATTACTAGATTGTTTAATATAGGGCTTTTATTTTCATCCTGTGGACACCATATAGAGAGATTATTTAATGATGTATTGAATATTTTTGGCTAATTTGAATGTCAGATCCATAGAGATTTTTAAGTACTTGGTCCTCGTTGCCATGATGCGAAGAAGATTCAGAAGTATCTCTGAACAGTGAGGGCAAACCATGGTTAAATCCGTGTCCACTCCACTCAGAGGCAGCAGAGTAATGCACAAACAGACTTGCATAGCTGTGTAGGAGTGTCCTCACCAACATCCCAGAAAGCTGATTGAGATTGAGTCACTACATACCTTTTCAGCTTTGAATACCGTATCTCCAATCCAAATTAATACTGAAAAGTGTTTTGCAATCCAAGAGAAGGATGTTTAGTATATTTAACCCCTCACAGTTACACTGTTCCCACAGGAGCCACAACTTCAGCTATTTTCCCAACCAGTTGAAGTGGTTCCATACTGTGCTGTCCAATCTTTCACCATTATGGATTTTTTCCAGCACAATGGAGGTTGGGTACAATCAGCGCAGATTCACTGGCTTGTGGTAGAAAACTCTTTAAATGGAAATTCAGTTTGTAAGAAAGATTAATGTTTGAAAAGTCAAAGTAATGCAAAGGATGAAGAAAACTGACATTGAGAGTATAGTTCTGACTGTTTGCTTTGGGTTTTTTAAAGAATTATACTAAAATTTACCAACTGCCTGCTTTTGGATTGGGCAAATCAGATTCTCCAATCCGCAGTTCCTCCTGCAGAGATCCAGAAAACAGCTGATTCAGAGATCACTAAGTCCTCGAGGGCTCATTCTCTTCTGCATTGTTGCTGGTTTGATTTCACATTTGGTCAGGCTGCCTTCCCCCTTGACTGGTGTGTAGACTACAGAACAGATTTAGCTGAAAGTGGATTCTGGGTATGTGTGTGTGCACATGGGGGCTGTGCTGAACTGTTTGCTTCGGGCTTCCTCTGTAAAGCCCTGACTCCTTACATCATGCTGGATTGATACATGTTAGAAAGAACAGGTCCAGTAATGCCCTGACATTGAAGCTGAGCAAAGCAGCCAGGGCATGATTGTCATTGTATAAGGTGATGGCAAGGTCAGTTGTTAATCTGATGTAAAGTAGACTCAGAAGAAATGGGATGCAAATTGTACACAGTAGACTTGGCTGGGGGTGTTTACAGGCAAACTTACAGAATAAAAGTGGGAGGTATTCAAAGAAATATTTAGTACAACACCAAAACAGTCCATTAGTTATGGTCAACAAATAAAAAGGATGGAATATAAGCCTAATGAAATAGTTACAGAAATGTCACGAACAGTGATAACCGAGTGGACTGGGAGAAAAATAGCAATGAGCAAGAAGATACTAAGAAAATATCAAACATTGCAAAGGCGAATTCAAGATTTGCAAGTAATCTAAAAGCTAATAACAAAATATGTTATGAATACATTAGGAGAGGGGCAGCTTTTAAAGGAAATATGGACCCACTAAAGACAGGTGATACTAGAATAAACACCAAGGTAATGACAGATTTCTGAAATTAGTGCTTTGTATCCATGGTCACAGCAGAGGAAGAGGATAAAACACCAATGATGAACAAGACACTTAAAATAAACCCAGGGAGGAATTCATTGGCTTTAATACCAGAAATATTTTATCACAATGGAGAAAATAATGGGACTTAGGATAGGTCTCCAGTACCAGATGATTTTGACCACAGGATATATTTTAATATGTTTGGTTTGTGAATGGCAGATGAATTACTCTACAGCCCATTGTATGAATTTGCAGAAGGTGTCTTCAAAAGTTCAAGACCCACTCCAGAGAATTGAACATTTTATCTAAGCTGATAGAGTGCTGAGAGAAAGCTGTACTGTGAGAGATGCCATTGCTTGGATGAGATGTTAAGCTTAGTCTGCTCTTCAGGTGGATACAAAATATATCATGACACTGGCCAGAAATCTCTGGCTGTTCACGCTGGCAGTACCTTTTGCTCCTGCTGATGGGTTTCCTAGTGGCAGTCAATGGGAAATCCCATTAATAGCAGCAGATCCGGATGATCCTGCAGCGGGGGAATGGCACGCCACCTCCCACCCTGAGAACACGCTGTGAGGAGGTCAGGGAATCCCCCCCATTATTCAAAGAAGAGCAGGGAGTTCACACGACTATCCCAAGTCTTAGGCATGACCGTTAAACAGATTATCTGGTCATTATCACACTGCTATTTGCAGGACTTTGCTGTTGCACAATTTGATTGCCATTTCCCCCCAAGATAATGAATGTATGAACATACAAATTGGGATCAAGTTAGGCCTTTGAGCTGTTCAGCCACACAATGAAATAGTGACTGATCTAATTGTAAACTCCACACAACTTTCACATCTCCCCCAATAACTTTTCAGCCTCTTACCCATCAAGAATCTATCTAGGTCTGCCTCAAAAATATTCAAAACTCTGCTTCTACTTCCTTTTGAGGAAGAGAGATCCAAAGACTCAGAACTTTATGAGGAAAAACCTCTTCATCATTTGGTGAGTCCTTATTTTTAAACAGAAGCTCTGATACTAGATTCTCTCACAAGAGAACACATCCTGTCAACTCCCCTCAGAGCCTTATATGTTTCAATTAAGTCATGTCTCATTCTTCTAAATTTCAGTAGATACAAGCTTAGCCTGTCCAGCCTTTCCCTCATGAAACAACCTGCCCAATCTAGAAGTTAGTTTAGTAAACCCGACAACAGTGTCTCACTTCAGAGGCTGCAAAGAGATTGGGGATGTCCAGAAAAACTCTGGAATAAATGCAGCTCTTTCTTTCATTCTTAGACTTCAAGGGGGCGATATTAAAGGCTTATCTCACTGGTCGATCGGCGTGGCAAGCTGGTAAGATCAGACAGGAGGTAAAAAAATCAGGTTTGTGCCCAACTTTTCGTCTCTTGCGGTATTAGTGGTCCTGTTTCGCTGGCGAAATTAGTTTTGTGCCCATATACAGCGTGAAGCCTAATTCAATATCCATTAACTTTTTTTCAAAGTAATTAATGAGTCCGGGGTGCAATCATCCAGGCTCATTGGCCCTTCCTTGCTCATTGGTCAAGATCCTTACAGATAAAGATCAATTATGGTCCCCATCAAGGGGGTGGGAATGGTGGCCATTGAACCTCCTGGGCAGTCAGTGGCAGGGTGGGATAGTGCCTTTGGCACAATCTATTGACAGTGTCAAGGGAGTGTGGCCTGAGGGGGCAGGGCCTTGATGTTGGGAGGTGGGGACAGCTCCCTAGGAGGGGAGCGAAGGAGGGAACTCTGCAGAAGGGACAAGGGGGATCGGCCGGCAGCAATCAGTAGGGGGGATGACATCCGCGGGGATAGTAGGGGGAGTGTAAGGCGATCTCCCAGTTTATTGTATATACTGTGTGAACGCTGTATCCTGAGAGATCAGGGTACCTGTTCAATGGCACATGTAGAGCTCAGCAACTGGCTTCATCAGTGTGAATAGGCACATTTCTGCCCCCTACTGGTGAGAATTTTATCCTGGCACTTTTTTTTACTATGTGCTGTACGATTGCAATTGGGAAGTTACACAAAAAAATCAGAATGATTCTGTCCCATTTTCACGCTCATTCGCCCCTTAGAATTTTTTTGACAAGATTGCCCCCTACCAAAACACAGCCACCTCAGGGAACTCAGTGATTGAATCCATCACTCACTGTTGTCCATTCGGAAGGAGATGCATTTTGATTTGCTCTAATGCACAACATACAAACTGTTTTATGGAGTGAAGTATTGCGAAGTGACTGAAATGACTGGCCCTCTGGAAAAATCCTGAGGTGAAAACATTTGATGATCAGTTTTTGTAGAATCCCTTTCTTTATGGACATGTTATCCTCATCAATTAAGAAGGTGTACTAACCTAGCACACAGATATCTCAGTGGTCAATCCATCGGTTCAACACAAGAGTTCAACAGCTGTTTAAATAATACACACAAAGCAGTAAAGGTATATCATTGGTTAAAGTGCTCAATGAGTAACATGCAAAAAGTGAAATCATTACTGACATCTTTTTCAGTATTGTCACATACTTCTACTACTGTTTAATAAAATCCAACATCTCATTACACTCTTTGAGAAGAGCAGTTGTGATTATGTTACCTGGAACAGTGTTGTATTCTTGAATATAAGAAATGTGATTCGAAGTGTAGTGGCATTAAAGTCATTGCCGGTGATGTTGACATTGTCCAGGAGAGTTGACGGCAATTTGACCTCAATCCATAGGTCAGAGGTAGAGATATTCTCCTGGGTTTTATAGTTAAAAATCAAAAATGTAAAAAATTTGGTTAGTTGATAACAATCTGCAATAATGTTTCCCTTCTTATGTTCAGGAGTAACATGTTCAATGAGTCTGAGTGAGAAAGGAGCCACAAAGTTGTAGGTTCAAGTCCCACTCCAGGGTTTAGCACAAAAATCAAGGCTGACACTCTGGTGCAGTACAAAGGAGTGCAGCACTGTCAGGAATACCATCTTGTAGAATGACACATTAAACCGACGCCCCACCTGTTTGCTTCGGGTCGATGTAAAACATCCCATGACACAATTTTGAAGTAGACCAGGGGAATTATCCTTGGTATCCTGGTCAATATTTATCTGACAGTCATCATTACAAAAGAGGTTATCTGGTCATTATCACATTGCTGTTTGTGGGAGCTTGATGTGAACGAATTGCCTTCTCTCTTTCATACATTACAAAAGTGCTGACATTTGAAAAAAGGATGAAATTTTGAAAAATATCATTTTTAGTGAGAAAGTTGGAGTGATTCCCAGTGGCCCTGGCAACACAAATCAGACTGCAAGTGTCAGGCACTTGAAAATTTCTTCCCCCTTGTGTGAAAACGCCACACTTGAGGCATGAAGCATTTGATTTGCGTGCCTGGGGTCATCTAAGCACTTCAGTGAAAGAGTGCTGCTTTTAAATGGCTCCACAGCACTTGCTCTCATTCAAGACAGGATGGTAGTCAGGAAAACAGAACCCAGATTTATGGAGGGGTCCCTCAGCTGTTTGCTAGATACAGCTAGGAGAAGAAGCCGGCTACAATATACCCTTGGGTTGGCAGGAGCCCTTCCAACAAAGTGACTAATCCTGCCTGGAGACGGTGGCAGCACTGGTCAATGCCAGCAGGCTGACCAAGAAGGTGGGTGAGCAATACAGGAAAAAGATGAATGAGCTACTCTAATCAGCCAGGATAAGTGTGCTCTGTCTCCTCTCTAGACTCCACCCTTCCATTCCCCCAGGAATCTCACCTCGATCCCACATACTGCCACCCCATCGGGCCCGTGGGCCTGATCTCCTATCAGAATCACCCTCTGGGTAGATATTGCTAGAATACTAAGGAAACTGATTGGAACTGAGTGTGGATGTCAGTGTTTTCAGTCCATGATGTTCCTATCTCTGGATTTTCTTCATTGCTCCATTGAGTGTTCTATTGCATTCAATTATCACTCCTCATCAGAACCCCTCTCTGTTTAGTCGCAGTGTCCACACATGCCAGGTGTCATCTACCTCTGACCTGCCAGCTCACACTATCCCCATTAGTGTTCCTGCAGGAGAAGTTACACACAAACACCACAAGTGACAGCTAACAGGTGATTAGATGCCCAAGATGAGATCCTGACTCCGTTCAAGAAGAGAGCCATGGAGCTTACAAGGGGAGGAGCAGGAGCAGGCCCATGCTGAGAGCGAGGTGGGCCTGTGAGAGAAAAGTGAGGAACCACTGCAACTTCATCCAGATGACCAGGCTCAACTGAGTTCTGTATAGTCCAAACACATGACCAGGCAATGTACTAAAACCGTGTACCTTGCCTTGCAGGAACATCATCTGAAGAGCATGGCCAGTCCACCCTCAGTTTCCAACTGCCCGCTCTCAATCCCACCACAGGGGAGATCCTGGAGGAGGAAACTCATGAAGGTTCACAGCTATCACCCACATCATCCACCATCACAGAGACACACACCTCGGTGGGCATGCCCAGCAGACAGGCTTCTAGGTCACTGTCTGGTGAGCACCACACAGCTTCTGAAGTGGAGGCAAGAACACCCCAGGGATTGACAATTGGATGTTTGCTGGGTCCCAGCATTCAGCTGGGCCCAGCCAGGTGCCGTGTCTCTGGATATGTTCATTCCTTAGCTGCTGGAGATGCAAAGGCAGAGTTGGGAATACCCGGAGGGGGTGTCAGTGACATTCCTGTAACTGCAAGACCGAAAGGAGGAGTTCCAAAGCCTTTATCGCAGGAAGTGTTGTCAGCAATGCACAGCATCAAAGGCAATACTGCAAGGGTGACGACCACAATGGAAAATTTGGGGCAAAAAAGTCAGAGGTGGACTTACAATGAAACACATTGTACCTATGCACAGGGCCCCGACCAATGTGGGGTCGGGAGGGTGCATGCTGGCTGGTGTTTGTGGGAATTAAATCCAGCTTACTTAGTGGTAACATTCAGGGTAGAAGCAGTGTGGAGAGAACTGCCAGTGTGACTAGGCCTTTTCTTGTCAGCGGGTGTCTCTGCATAGAATCTGTGAGTGGCATCAGCTTCTTAGAGTCTGATCTCCTGTTGCAGAAATATCCTTCAGACCACATGGCTGAATAAAATGAAGCTGGTTATTTTCGAAGGGCTGTTTGTGGGAATTTGTTACGCAAATTGCCTGCAGCATTTTGAATACAGCAAAAAGTTTGTTTATAAAACTATTCCTGGGCCTAATGATATATGAGTTGATGAAATGAGACATACATTTTCCACGTCAGTGCAACACTATGAAGTTCAGAGTTGGATTTCCTGGAATTAGCTCTCTCTCTATGTTTCCCTAACCCTTTCTCTTCTTCTTGCTCTTTTTTTTTCTGTTTCATTATCCAATGAACCCATTATCCAATCAGCTTTTAACCAAGTCCATTTTAACCCATTGGTTTACTATTGACTTCAGTCTTAATCAGAGTTAAACTCCTTCTTTGGATTAATTTGGGTGCAAGTTATTGACAAATCTTCTCCAACAGTCAGAAGGGAGGTGCCATTTGTTTTCATCCAATCTGGAATTAGTTGGTGTTCAGTGTGATGTGAGTGAGAAATGATTTTATTCATTTCCTGCACTCCACAAATTTAGTGGTAAGAAGGGAACCACGTGTTGGTTGGCCCAATGCATGTAAAAGCACTTCAAAGGATTCAGCTTTTTGAGTCAGCTCCCATTGGGAGCTATCCAGGAATATGTCATTACAGATCTCCCTAACTGAATATTCAATGTTCTTTGTTGTGAATTATACAGCGTCCAGCATGAACTGGGAGTACAATATATTGCAGATCCACCTGTACTACCAATCACAGTGTCGAGAGCACTGACATTGCACGCCCTCATCAATAGATCAGTGTAATGCAACCCAATGAAATAGTGCAGAATGCAATATATGTTTAGTATATTAGAGTGCATTTCATGGTCAGGAAATGTGCCCCCTTCAGACTATATTACTATTAGTAATTATGGCAGTGAACACCACTATTATTTCCATTGAATTTGAAGTATTCAATCAAACTGAAGCATTTTTGCCAATCCTTGCTTTACAAATGGCACATTCAGCTATATATATAAGAATGCCAATTGCAGCTGTATGATGGTATGTCAGTTAAATGTCAGTTAAAAGGATTACTGCAATTAAATAACAGATTTAATAATTTATTGCTCCATTAGCCTCTAGCCTTCTATGTGACAACACCTGATACATGTAGTATCTTACAACACAGGAGGTCATTTGAATCAATCACGCCTGTATTGCCTCTTTGAAGAAACTAACCAATTAGCCTCACTCTTCTCACTTTCCCCACAAGCCTGTGAACATTTCTGCATCTATGGGTGGAATTTTATGAGTCAGCTTCAAAGTGTCCAGTTGGCGTGAATTCGGGAGAGTTCCAGATCTGTTCTTTAGGTGTGTTAGACCATTTCTTGTCTGCAGTTTAGATTGGAGCCACAAAATGCGCATGTGGAGGAAAAGCACCACAGCACCAGCTCTTCTGACAGAGCCCCCCACCCAGGGGCAGATACAGCCTCCGCTTCCCACCACGGACACCCCACCCAAACTTACCGACCCACTTACCTCCCCCACCCCCTGACCCCACGTACATGGCCCCCTCATCACATTCCTGGTCCGGATCGCTGAGTGACATTGCTCTCTCTCCTCTTGTGCCTGATCATCACAGAGACACATTTCATCCCCCCACCCTCAACCATTAGCACACCTACAAGTGCTGACTTGGTTTCCCCTCCACAGAAACGAGGCAAACTGCATTAAACCGACTGGAATGCTTTAATGGGCTTGTGACTCACCCAACTGCCTGCAGCTGATCTGTCTTAACAAGGGAGAGCTCCAATAAAGCCCCAGGGATGCACAGACAGGCAAGCAGTGCAGGAAGATGGCCTTAAGGAGAACAGCCCCCTGTTTCTCTGATGGAGATCTCAGTTGTTTGCTGGAGGTGGTGGAGACTAGATGGGGCATCCCTCTTCCCCTGGTGGAATGCCACCCTGGGGAAGGGATGGCAATGCAGCTTCACAAGAAGCTGAGTCCCCTTCACAGAGTCTCACAACCCCTGCCACCCTGACACTTTCATGGCCACAGGGAGTGGGAGTGGGTGCCCCCTGTGCCCTGAGGTACCAGGTCCCACAACAAATGGCACAGGTATGGCACCTTTTGGAGCCAGAGCCATTGGCAGCATGTGACGTCTGACATTTGTTCGAAGGACAGTCATGTCCAGAACTGCTTGGGTCTTTGCTCGCTCCTTCTCATGCCTCGCCCCCAGCTTCAGGGCGATTGATGGCCATGTCCTGCCTCCAGCGGCTGTCTCCCCCTCCTCCTGTGAGTGGTGTAGTCTGGGCCTCCTGCGCCCTGCAATTCATGCTCCTGCTCCTCCTCCTCAGCTCCAGCAGCAACCAATGGGTTGCACTAAGTCAGTCATTGTCAATCTGGAGAGGACAGGGATGGGGGAGTTGAGGCAAGTTACAGAACTCTGCTACTCCGCACCACCTGCCCACCCCCCCCCCCACCCCCCCAGACAAGCAACACACACTCCCCAATTCCCCTCATTCCCCCAGACAAGTAACACGCACTGCCCAATTTCTGCCCACCTCTCCCAGACCAGCACACACTCCCAAATTCATCCCCCCCAGCCCTTTAGAAAGACAACACTCTCCCCCCAATTCCCCCACACATACACCCACCCAGAACCCATGCAGCAGTTGCCTGAGACAGCACTGTTTTACAATTCCCGAGGCTGCAGCACTGCCAGTTCTGAGACTTTCCAGCCCATCCCCCCACCACCGACATTATTTGCTGCTGCTAGCACAAGGACCCAGAGTCAGCGCTAAGACCCGAGATCAGCGTCAGACCTAAGACCTGGGTCAACACTGAGAGGCCAAAGTCAGACCCCGTGAGCAACAACAGCTCCCCCACCCCCAAAACACGCACAGGCCCCTCTAACCCGAAATGCAAGATGGCCACCAGAAATCAACCCACCCTCACACCACCGCCCCCCCCCCCCCCCCCCCCGTATCTTAATGGCATTAAGATATGTGCAAAAAAAATGCAAACTGACGCTTTGCCCATTTTGGGCAAGCTGTCAATCATTCATATTCTTTTGGTACGATTAGAATGGGCGCGAAAATGGCACCATTCCCACTGATTGGCTCATCCCGATTTTATGACGTTTTCTCACCAAAAAACTCTATTTCTGTGAGCTGATTTTGATCAAATAATGAAGCATTTGTCTCTCCCACTTTAGTACTTTCCCCCTCGCTCCTGTCTTCCATTATCTCCCTTCCTCCATCGTTCTATTCCTCTGTCTTCCAGATTCCCTATTTGTTTCTACATTTAAAGATTTAATTTAAAATGATTTGACAAACTGTAATGAAATAGGCTGTTAATTTAAGTGGTGGAACAATGGTGAAGGATTGGGCTCCCTCTTGTTATTTCCAATTCTGTGTGCCGATGTTGTGAACCGTGGGAGGAATTGACTGCCTGAGGCCTGTTCTTGTCAGTGAGCGCATGTGTAGGGCCTGTGCATGTTCTATGCTATGCAATATTAATACTGCAGTAACGCTCAGCTCTCTGGTATTCTGATCAATGAATATCCCACAGATAAAGAGCCTGATTCTCCCATCGCGACCTGCAACTTTTCTGGTGGGTTTGGTTGGGAGAATTGCATCGTCGGCCATTTTCCAGGATTTGCACATGTGCCGGGAAAGCAGGCACATCTCCCAGAGACGGGGAACAGTCGGTGTCCAGACCATGCTGGAAACCGGCAGGAAGGTGGGTAAGTAATTCAAATCTTTTTTAATGTAGTTTAAATACGTGATTATTGGGAATTTGCCAAGCCTAATTGAATCTCCCACCCTGCCAGGAGTACTTCATTCCAGCGGGATTAGAGTAACTCACCACATTCGGGGAACTAGCAGGAGACGCCGCCGGAATGAAAGAGGGGCAATCGGGGCCCCCCCAGGGGGTCGAGCAGCGGAGGGTGGTGCCCCCGGGTAAGGGCACCTTGGCAGTGCCAGCCAGTGCTCCCTGGCATTGCCCAAGGAGCAAAGTACCCATGCCCAGGGAGCACCTTGGCACTGCCCATTGGGCATCAGGCAGTGCCAAAGGAACAGGGCCTATTGTGGGCGGGGCCTAGGGATGATCGGTGGGGTTGGGGGGGTCCCGCTGCCACTCTGCAGACAGGATCAGTCTAGGCTGGAGGGAGACCAACAATCAGAGTGGGCTAGGGGAGGGGTGGTCTGATAGGAGAGGGTGGGCTTACTTCCCAGGAGGATTCCCTCCAGTGGAGGGGCTGGAGTCTGCTGGGTGAGGGGGATGGGGGATCACCCCTGCTGCGGAACGTGCTGGATATCAGGGCGCTCTGGGGTGAAGGGGGTAGGGGCTGGCCCGGGAATTATTGTGGGAGCCGTGACAGGGGTGGGCTGGACGGGCAGCAATCTGGGGGTCCCGGGCTGGCCAGCAAATGGGGAATCTGACAGATTGGAGCCAATGCGCATGCGCAAAGTTCCCGTGCTATCAGGCTCCGATGTGAATAGACCCCTGCCCTCCTGGGTTTTTAATGAGATTCACAATTGTGATCTCTGCAGTGCAGAGTGGGGAGATTTGGGTGTGAGGCTGCACTGAAAAAACAATTGTAATCTAGAACAGTTTTCCCACCAATTCAGCACTTTTGGAGAATTGCCCCCAATATTACTGAAACAGTTTGATCAGAAAATATAGTCATAGATATCTGGAGAAATTTACTGCGTGTAATTTGCCTGCGAAAATTGCTATGTACCAAGGACGATCACGTTTTAAATATAACTTGTGAGTAGTTAAGCTGCAGTTGGACAGTCGTATAAATCTGAGTGAAAGCAGACACCATGACAAAGCACGCCTGGCTAAAACGGAAAGATTTTATTTCATTTCAATGCAAACTCCAGAAAATGTCTGTGAGACTGCAGCAAAAACTAAAAGTAATTTATACTACTGTTCACATTTTGAAAATTCATATTGGAAAAATATGATTTTTGGCTATTCAACCTAAATAGTTTATTTTCACCAATATCTATTTTATGTATTTCTGTGGTGACTCAGTGGACAATAGCTGCACAGTAAGGTCTTAAATTCCAGTTACGATGTGTTAGCAGAAGTTAGCACTAGACAGCACAAAACCAGCCACCACTCCAGCTTCTCATTAGGTTGGTGGTCCGGATGGATCTATTCAAACCATCTAATCCATCCATTTCTCTCTCTCTCCCCTTCCCGCTCTCCCTTTCCCCCTCTCTTTCTGTGAAGTTGGCAGCCGTGATGTGGTGATGCCTGCCTTGGACAGGGGTGGGCAGAGTCAGAAGTCTCACAACACCAGATTAGAGTCCAACAGGTTTATTTGGAACAATGAGCTTTCGGAGCACTGCTCATTCATCAGGTGAATGGAGAGGTGTGTTCAGAAACATGGCATATGATATGCTATGTTTATGAACTTCTGGACCACCCACGCCAGTTGTGACCCCCTTCCCCGACCACCCTCTACACCACCCCCAGACACCCACGAGCCCGTCCCACTCGGTCTCTGGAGCTGGTCACCAGGCTCTGTCTCCTTGTTCCCTGGTGCTAATTGCAGACAGTGGTGTTCACCTCCTTCCTCCCTCTCACAGGTCATGGTGTCTGGTTCTCGTTTCAAAAAGCAATAGAAATTTGCACCTGCGTGACTTCATGCCTGGTGGGTGGGAAGATTCAAACAGACCCGAACATACAATGTCAACTACACTAAGGGTATTTTACTCCAAACAAAGCTAATCACGCCATCTGGGAGAGCCTGGGGAGATTGTGTTCTCAAGTCTCACTGAAGCAACTCCTGTTGCGACTTTTAGCAGGCCCACTATATCCCATTCTACATACTTTGTGATGTTTGGTGATGGTTTAAAAAAATCTATTTTTCTTTAAGAGTGCTTACATTTAGTGGAAAATCTGAAAACTATGAGGGTTTTTTCTCAACCCTTACAGAAATCAACATTTCAAAATGTGGGTCGAGATTTTCCAGTCCTGTCTGCAACCAAACCAGGAATTCCAGCCCAAAGTAAACGGGTGTTTAGCTGCCTCTCTGAATTTTCCATCCTGTCTGTGATGACTCCGATCTGGCACACAGAAGTGATCACGACCATCAGTGAAGTGCAAGTGGAAGCAGTAAGTGTAATCACACTCACAACACCAGAAGAATTACTATTCTCATCCTAAGGCCATTTGAACTCACTGCTGGAATTCCTCTCTGCTGGTAATCAGATTCAAGTTTTGAGTGTTATAGGGGAGAATGTCTAAGGTAATTGTAACCTCACTAGTCCCATGTGAAATGGGTGCAAAACAATAGACCATTTTACACTCAATTTTCAATCCTATCTAATACAGCTCATCCCCCCCTCCCTATAAATAATGAGACCGTTGAATCAGCCCCAGAATGGGACAGTGATTCATTTTCTTGACTGAAGTATGGAAAAATAAGTGTTTGTGTATGTGTGCAGGAGAGAGTGGGTGGTTATATGTATGGGCGCTGGTGCTGGTCAGTGCCGGTGGTGGTGACAGAACACAAAGCAAGTGAACACGACTCATTCAAATTGGGAGCAATGATGAAAAGAAACTGCAGTACTAAGAAGAGTGATAGAGGGTAGCGTGGTCACAGGTACACCTCCTGCCTCCAGAACTCAAACTGCAACACACAAGGCAGGATCTTACCGACATAGCAAGCTGGTAAGATAGGGCGAGAGGCTAAAAATCAGGTTCGCCCGATTTCTCGCCTCTCCTGATCTTGCAGGCCGTGTTCTCCTATCAAATCAGCTTCATACCTGGGAAGGACACAAGGCTGATTTAAATACTAATGGTTAACATGCAATTAACATGCCCGAGACACAATCATTTAGGGTCACATCTTATTCCCTTCGATGATTGATAACCTCACCAGCGAGGATCACTGATGATCCCCCCCAATGGAAAATAGACAAAGGTCTTGCTGGTGGGATTGGAGTCAGTGAAGCCTCTGGGTGGTCAAGGGGAAGACTGGGCAGTCAGCATGTGGCAGTGCCACTCTGACACCCTGACACTGCATGGCTGCACAGTGGCACTGCCTACTGGGCACTGGGCAGTGCCAAGGGGCAGGGTCTGAGCAGGTGGGGCCAGGAGGGCTGATTCAGGTGGAGTCTGATGGGGCCAGAGCCTGATGGGACAAGGCCAAGGCAGAGGGGAGCTCCAAAGGGGGCGAGAAGGGAGGTGGTCAAAGGCTGGGGGTACGATCAGCAACAGCCATGATTTGGGGACAGGTGGAGGGCAATTGGCTGGGGCTGTTGGTGTGTTGGGGTGTTGATGTCCAGAGGGTGTTATGGGGAGGGGGTGATGTCCTTGGGGGTCAGTGGAGGTGTGACACAGCTTCCAATGTACTTTGTATGCACATGTACATGTATACTGGGAGATCAGGGCGCCTGTGCAATGGTGCCTCTAGAGCTCAGCATCTGCCTCACAGGCGAGTTGAGATTCCATGTCCCCCTTTACTGGCGAGAGTCACTTCATGGCCTCTGTATTGCGCAGAGTGCCATAAATTTCAATGACTAACCTTGCTCGAAAAATCGGCGAGTCGCCCTTTTTACACTTAGAATTTTTTTTGAGAAAATTCCACCCACACTCTCCACACTTCCAACTGGATCACAACATTTTCCAAACACACTCACCGTATCTGAATTAGGAAACTGGAGTCCTGTGAAACTTTCAGGGTTTACTTTCTTATTGTAAAATATAATATTTTCTGTTTCACCAACTTGTGTTTCCCCTTCACAATCTCCATACAATAATTTATTTTCCAGAATTGAACTGATTGATGCTCTGTAAGAGATTGAGAGTGAAAGAATATTATTGTCATGGAAATAGTCAACAAGAGACAGCAACAGTTAACCTTGCTAAATCAGGACCAATCATTTTACACAGTGTACTGGCCTGAGGCCTGCAATGTACCCAAGCTGCCTCACCGTGTGCTGGTTAGGGAGAGGGCTAAAGTTGTGAATGAGGTTCATTCGGTTCATTGTCTTTAATGGAAACGTGGCAGCTTCCCATGATCCAGCTGCATTTAGTGCTGAGTTGGAACGGGTGCTAAATGTGAGGATGCGTGCCTGATTAAAATACATTCTCACACTGGTAGCTCATGGAGCCAGAGCCTGATGGGGCAAGGCCTGTTGTGGGCAGGGCCAAGGCAGAGGGGAGCTCCAAGGGGAGTGAGAAGGGAGGTGATCAATGGCCGGGGGTGCGATCAGAGGCACAATCAGCAACAGCCATGATTGGGAGAGAGGTGGAAGGCAATCACTGGGGCTGTCGGTGTATTGGGATGGTGATGTCCGGGAGATGTTATAGGGAGGGGGCAATGTCCGTGGGGAGCAGTGGGGCTGTGACAGATCATACTGGGAGATCGGGGCACCTGTGCAATGGTGCCCCTAGAGTTCAGCAGCTGCCTCACAGGCTGCTCCTAACATCCTGGGATCTGCCCACTGTTAAAAATCTACAGATTTTTGAATGATTTTAATAATTGATTTTGATCCAGTGACTGAGGATCACAGTTAAAGATAACAACACATTTTCATCACTGCACTGTCTGTATTCCATAACCATTGAAATGGAGACAGACAAGCTGCAAAGCCACATCAAGAACAATGCAGTTGAAACAATACAAATAGACACCATCTCAAATCACATCAGCAAAGTTGGAGATAAATCATTGGACATAATCACTTAGACAATGAGACCCTGACTGAACATGGAATCCCCAGTCTTGATCTAATCACAATACAATCGAAATATGTTAGCAATGACTACATTCGAATCACTGATTAGTTAGTGCATACTTTAAGCACTGCTCTGCCTGCAGAATAGGACAAGTAACTGAAGGATCAATACCCCAAATGGGTTCTCTCTTTCTTTCATCCAGTTTATCCTTTCATCCATGGTATGCCAAGTGTGGCATTACCAGTGTCTTGTACAACTTCAACAAGACGTCCCAAGTCCTGTATTTAATGTTCTGACCAATGAATCCAAGCATGCCGAATGCCTTCGTCACCATTCTGTCAACTTGTGACTCCATGTACCCTTAGATCTCTTTGTTCTGTAACTCTCCCCAGTGCCCTACCATTAACTGAGTAAGTCCTGCCCTGGTTTAATCTACCAAAATGCATTACCTCGCATTTGTCTAAATTAAACTCCATCTGCCATTCGTCAGCCCACTGGCCCAATTGATCAAGATCCCACTGCAATTCGAGATAACCTTTCTCACTATCCACCATGCCACCAATCTTGGTGTCATCTGCCAACTTACTAACTATGCCTCCTATAGTCTCATCCAAATCATTAATACAAATGATAAGTAACTGTGGGACCAGCCCCGATCCCTGAGGCACATCACTAGTCACAGGCCTCCAGTTTGAAAAACAACTCTCTACAATCACCCTCTGGCTTCTGTCAAGAAGCCAATTTTGTATCCATTTGGATACCTCGCCCTGGATCCCGTGAGATTTAACTTTATGCAACAATTTACCATGCGGTACCTTGTCAAAGGCCTTGTTAAAGTCTATGTAGACGGCATCGACTGCACTGCCCCCATCTACCTTCTTGTTTACCCCTTCAAAAAACGCCTTTGTGAGACATGATTTTCCACTCACAAAGCCATGCTGACTGTCCCTAATCAGTCCTTGCATTTCTAAGTTCCTGTAGATCCTGTTTCTCAAAATACCTTCCAAAAATTTACCCATCACAGATGTGAGGCTAATTGGCCTGTAGTTCCCAGACTTTTCCCTGCAGCCCTTTCTAAACAAAGGCACAACATTTGCCACTCTCCAACCTCCAGGCAACTCACCTGTGACTTGATAACTCAAATATCTTGGCTAGGGGAGCTACAATTTCCTCCTTTGCCTCCCACAGTGTCCTGGGATATACCTCATCAGGTCCCGCAGATTTATCTACCTTGATGCACTACAAGACTTCCAGCACCTCCTTCTCTGTAATATGTACACCCTTCAAGACATCACAATTTATTTCCCCAAGTTCCCTAATATCCATGCTTTTCACAACAGTAAATACTGATGAGAAATATTCATTTACGGATCTCACCCATCTCTTGTGGATCTGCACATAGATTACCTTGTTGATCCTTAACAGGCCCGACTCTTGCCCTTGTTACTCTTTTGCCCTTAATGTATTTGTAGACTCTCTTTGGATTCCCCTCTGCCTTATCTGCCAAAACAACTTTGTGCCCCCTTTTTGCCCTCCTGATTTCTCCCTTAACTCTACTCCTATAGCCCCTATACTCTTCAAGAGATTCACTTGATCCCAGCTGCCAATGCATGTTATGTGCCTCTTTCTTCTTCTTGCCCTCAATATCCCAAGTCATCCAGAGTTCCCGACTTCTGCCAGCCTTGCCCTTCACTCTAAGAGGAATTTGTTTACCCTGAATCCTGGTTAACACATTTTTGAAAGCATGCCACTTACCAGACATCCCTTCTCCCTCCCATAGGCTCCCAATTAACTTTTGAAAGTTCCTGCCTGAAACCATCAGAATTGGTCTTGCCCCAATTTCGAATATTAACTTTTGGGACAGACCTATCATTCTCCATCGCCATCTTCAAACTAATGGAATTATGGCCAATGATCCCAAAGTGATCACTCACTAACACTTCTGTCACCTACCCTTCCTTATTTCCCAAGAGGAGATCAAGTTTTGCCCCCTCTCTAGTCGAGCCATCCACATACTGAATGAGAAATTCCCCCTGAATACACTCATTAACTTTCTCTCCATCCAACCCTCTAATACTACGGCTGCCCCAGTCAATGTTGGGAAAATTAAAATCTCCAACTATTACCAAATTATTTTTCTTTGAGCTATCTGTAATCTCCTTACATATTAGTTCCTCAATTTCCCGCTGACTATTTGGGGGCCTATAGTGCAACCCTATCAAAGTGATTTCCCCCTTCTTATTTCTCAGTTCTACCCATATAGACTCAGTTGGCAAACCCTCGGAAATATCCACTCTCAGAACGGCTGTGATGCTTTCCCTAATCAACAGTGCAAGACCCCCTCCTCTCTTACCCACTGTTCTATCTTCCCTACGGCATCTGTACCCTGGAACATTAAGCTGTCAGTCCTGTCCCTCCCTTAGCCATGTTTCAGTAACATGGTCTTATACCTGACTGTTGGAGTAGTTCCTCAAATAAGAACATAAGAACATTAAGAACTGGAAGCAGGAGTAAGCCATCTGGCCCCTTGAGCCTGCTCTACCATTCAAAAAGATCATGGCTGATCTTTTTGTGGACTCAGCTCCACTTATCCACTCACTCACCATAACCCTTAATTCCTTTACTGTTCAAAAATTTATCTATTCTTTCTTTAAAAACATTCAACTGCTTCACTGGGCAGGGAATTCCACAAATTCACAACCCTTTGCGTGAAAAAGTTCCTCCTCAGTCCTAAATCTGCTTCCCCTTATTTTGAGGCTATGCCCCCTAGTTCAATCTCACCTGCCAGTGGAAACAACTTCCCTGCTCCTGTTTTATCTATTCCCTTCATTATATTATATGTTTCTACAAGATTGCCCCTCATTCTTCCGAATTCCAATGAGTACAGCCCCAGTTTACTCAACCTCCTCATAAACCAACTCTCTCGACTTCGGAATCAACCTAGTGAATCTCCTCTGTACCCCCTCCAGTGCCAGTATATCCCTTCTCAAATAAGGAGACCAAAACTGTACACAGTACTCCAGGTATGGTCTCACCAGTACCTTATACAGCTGCAACATAACCTCGCTGTTTTTAAACTCCATCCCTCTAGAAATAAAGGACATCATTCCATTTGCTTTCTTAGTTACCTGCTGCACCTGTAAACCAACTCCTTGTGATTCTTGTGCAAGGACACCCAAGTCCCTTTTACAGAAGCATGCTGCCATTTTTTTACCATTTAAATAATAGTCCATTTTGCTGTCATTTCTACCAAAATGGATGACCTCACATTTACCAACATTGTACTCCATCTGCCAGACCCTCGTTCACTCACTTAGACCATCTATATTCTTTTAAGACTTCCAGAATCCTCTGCACACTTTATAAGAACATAAGAACATAAGAAATAGGAGCAGGAGTAGGCCAACTAGCCCTTCGAGCCTGCCCCGCCATTCAATAAGATCATGGCTGATCTGTCTTGGCTCAGTTCCACATTCCCGCCCTCTAGTGCCATCTACGAGTTTTGATACACGACACTTGGTCCCCAACTCCAAGTCATCTATATAAGTCATAAACAATTGTGGTCCCAACACTGATCCCTGAAGCACACCATTAGTCACTGATCGCCAACCGGAAAAATATCATTTACCCCAGTTCTTTGCTTTCTGTTAGTTAACCAATCCTCAATCCATGCTAATATATTACCCGTAACACCGTGCACCTTTATCTTATCCAGCCGTTTTTTGAAGCAGCGCCTTGTCAAATGCCTTCTGGAAATCCAGATACACCACATCCACAGGTTCCCCATTGTACACGCCACATGTAATATTCTCAAAGAATTTGAAGAATAGAATATTGTTGAAATAGATTCCTCCATTCTCAATTGCAAAGTAAAGGGCACTGTAGATGTGTAATGACTTTAACGAGGTCCATGAGGTGGATCTTTTGGAATTTGAGCTCCCTGATTGAGGCAGTTATAACTATCCAGTCTGAGAGCCCTGAAGAGGTATGTAACATGTAGTGTCTGGGTTACTGACACTCAGGTTGCATTCTATGTCCTGTAAAGTACCTGGCTGAGCATTGCTAACACTTGCAAATAAATCTGGATTTGCTGAAGAGACACTGACCTCATGGGAGTAATTCCAGTGACAATGAGATAAAGCATAATTCTGAAGGAACTTGTTCGCAACATTTGGCATAAGTTAGGGTAAGATATTCTCAGGCTTTATGCCTTTATTTGGAAGACTAGACTTGGTTGACCCTGATGTTCAGGTCAAGGCCTAATATGTGGAACACATGCGTTACCGTTGTTGGGCAAATGACATTATGACAGTTATGGCAGATGGGTAATTCTCCTGACTGCCTTTGGCACTTCAGTATTTGCTGTCATTTGGAGTTTAATTTTCCTTAAGGCACTGGATACCAAAACCTTCCAAGAATTGAATGAACTACTTAGAGAATACTATAACCTCAAGCCACCTCTGATTCTGAGACACTATAATTTTTACTTGGCGATCTGTGAGCCAGGTTTCCTAAGGAAGTTAAGATGACCGGCAAAAGCATATGAATTTGGTTTAATACTCATCGAGATGCTTAGAGGCCATCTGGAATTAGTAACATAACTTTCTAAAAATTCTTACTAGCAGAAGCCCAACTGGACTTCAAACAATCGCTACAACTGGCCTCATCATTGGAGGATGCTGCAAGTGGGGCATATGAGTTGCAAGGTAACCCAAGGGAAGTGGACAACCACGCCAGTGCGATTGAGCTTAGTCCAGCATTTGAGTGTAGGCGTTTACATAGCCTCACTCAGGAAGTATCTAGATACGTGTAACTCCAGGTCTGCCCACAGCACAACTTCAAAGCAAAGCCAAACTTTGAATAAGCAGTTACAAGTCCCTTCAGAATCCTGCCAAATAGTAATTCTAATTGTTGCAGGTATGGGGCATTGAAACAAAAAAGGAGACAAACGATACCTAGATTTAGAAAAACAACCCATCGACTGGTATCCAGGAGAGTTTGCACCTTGGAAAGCCCACCTACACCTGATTTTGAACAATTAAATTGCATAGCAATGTCCAAATCAGAACCAATCAAGATAATTGGTTAAATGGGCATCTGGTACTAATGGACATGGATATGGATGCAGCCATTGCAGTGGTTGGAGAATCAGTGTTCCATAAAATTCGCTCTGGATTCCAACCATTATCTTTAACCGAAACCTCAGCAAGATTGAGAACCTATACAGTGGAGCCTTTGCAAATTCTGGGTACAACATCTTGTCCCCGTCTCCTATGAAAGGCAACTGGTTCAGTTACCAATGATTGTCGTGGAGGACTCGGGCCCAAAACTAATAGGGCGAGAGATCCACGTAAATTGGCTCAACATTTGTCAGCTAGAGAATGCCTGCCTTAATGAAGTCTTGCCTAAATACCCTGAAGATTTCCAGCAAGGCCTTGGGACTATCAAGTGAGGAAGTTCTTAGCCTATTTCCTAAGGCAGGTGTACACTTAAGAAGGGAGAAGCGTGTAATCCAAGTTCCCCAAGTGACCTATCTGAGTTATAGAGTAAACAAGTCTGGAATGGGGTTCCCATCAATCCTTGGCTTTCAGTAAAGTAAAGCAATAGCTTTCCTCGTTGAACATTCTGGCACATTACAATCCCAGAAGAGAACGACTACTGATCTGTGATGCATCCCCAAGTGGAATCAAGGTGGTATTGGCACATGAATGGCCAAACAGAAGTGAACACCCAATTGTATATGCTCCCAGGACCTTGGCTATTATGGAACGCAAATACACCCACATTGAAAAAGAAGGGTTAGCAGTGATATTCGTGGTTAAGAAATTCCACCAGTGCCTCTTTGGATGAAAATTCCTTGTTATCACAGACAACAAGCCACTACCAGGGCTGCTTAAGGAGGACAACATGGTGCCTCTCATAGCATCGGCCCAAATCCAGCATAGAGTCGCAGGCCATGCAGGAGCGATCTATATGGCAGCCTTGGAATAACGTTTCCGGTCATGGCAACTTCAGGGTCTGAAATGCACACGGTGGACTTGGCCACATTGACTCCCTTACCACCCAATAAAGAGAGTGAATACTTGCCACAATGCTTGAGACAAAGAGGTGAGCTCAAGTTCACTACACTCAACCTGCTTCAGACGCTGAGCTGGAGGAACCTGACACGGTGTTTAAATGCCACAAGAGGTTCACAAGACAAACAATTCATCGCGGTTCCTTGGACCTAGAGGGGGAGTGATGCACTGACTTTAACGAGGTCCATGACGTGGACCTGTTAGAATATGAGCTCCCTGATTGAGGCAGTTATAACAGTCCAATCTGGGAGCCGGCAGAGTTATATAAGATGGAGCCTCTGGGATACCGGCACTCAGGGTGTATACTCTGTACTGTGAAGTACCTGCCTGAGCATTTCTAACACTTGTAAATTAATCTGGATTTGCTGAAGGGACACCAGCCTCATGGGAGTTCTTTCAAGAAGTATTGGAGCAGATTGGCACAGCCCAAAGCAAAAGCTGGCAATGCCCAAGCAGCACCATGGCACTATCCACCAGGCATCGAGCAGTGCCAAGTGGGGAGGTGCAGAGGGGGGAGGCGATCATGGCTAAGGGACCCGCTGCCATTCTGCAATTGCAGCACTGGGAGATGAAGGGAAGAGGCTACCGAAGCTGGCCATGCAAGGGGAGGAGGGGGTGCTCGAAGCTATGGGGGGGTGGGAGATCGGGGTAGACTGGCGTGGGTGGGGGAACATCGGGCCGGGGGGTGGTGGTCATGACTGTTGTTGGTGGGGGTTGGGGAGATCAGTTGGTGGGAGGTCGGGGGGTGGAGGAATATCGGCGCTGGCCCGGGGAGATCCGTTAGGCCAGCAATTGGGTGTGAGGGAGGTGGGAGGCCCTTGATCAGGCTGGCCAGCGATCAGGAAGCTGGCAATGGAGGGTCCATGGTGCATGCACCAATCTCCGCACTGACAGATCGGCGAGTGTGCAGTGGCCTGTTGAGTGCTACGATGATGGCCTCTCGGGCAGGAATAGGCTCTGCCCATAGATTTCCAGAGTGAATCATGCTAGCACACTCTGCGATGCACAGGTCCATTCTGGAAATCATACTAAAAAAAACCTGCAGGATTTACTCCCATTTTCCTGAAGGTTGGAACATAGAATTTTTTGGGGAAAATCCCAGGTCACGTCAATGTCAGTGCTGAGATCGGTGTACGTGTAATAGTCCCACACTGCTGGCTTCCCAATCACTGGCCAGCCTCGATCTTCCTCTGCTCTCATCCGCAGTCCCAATTGCTGGTCATCCTCCGTCTGTCACCCAGCTGGACTCTCTGCCCCTTAGCACTGCTGATGCTTGATGGGCAATGCCAAGGTGCCTCCTGGATATTGTCACTTTGCCCCCAGGCAGTGCCAGGGGGCCAGGATAGCCAAGGAGAGGGAAACCCTCTCACCCCTGACCTCCTGGAGGGCCTCGATGGCCCCCTTCATTCCAGTGGGGTCAGGTCACCAGCTCCCCGTCAGTAGGGAACTATTGTAAACCCCACTGGAGTGGCACACTTCTGGCAGGGACAGACAGAATGAAATCCCACAACACCAGCTTAAAGTCCAACAAGTTTATTTGTAGCAAATGCCGCAAGCTTTCAGAGAACTTCCAGCCACCTGACAAAGGGACAGCCTGTTCCGAAAGCTTGCGGCATTTGCTACAAATAAACTTGTTGGACTTAAAGCTGGTGTTGTTGGATTTCTTTCTGTTTTATCCCAGTCCAACGCCAGCATCTCCACATCAGGGACAGAGAGGAAAGTGGGCTCAGAGATTTGGGCTAATTCACTATAAATGATATTATAATGAGCATTTAAGTAAATTGTAGAGCTCCATTCCAGAAATCAGTGCAGAGCTAGTGGCGCTAGAAATCTGGGAAGCCCGCGAAATGGCTTCCGCTTGAATCTCCCAGGCTGGGAGAATCGCTCCCCCCCACTTCCTTTCTTTCAGACAGAAAGCAGAGGGTTGGGATAAATGGGTCCTTCTCTGGCTGGTGAAATATAACTAGCAGAGTGCTGTAGGAGTCAGTCCTTGGACCTCAACTGTTTACAATCTTCATAAATGATCAACAGGCAGGGATAGAGTGTAACATAGCAAAATTTGCAGATGATATTAAAGTGGTTGGGAAAGCAGGCAGTGATGAGGAGATAAAGATTTTACAGATGGATATAGATAGGCTAGGAGAATAGGCCAACATTTGGCAGATGGAGTTTAATGTGGATAAGTATGAGGTTATCAATTTTGGCAGAATAAATAAAGGCAAACTATCAAAATGGAAGGCAGATTCAAAATGTGTGTGGGCAGAGGGACCTGGGTGTCTTTGTTCATGAATTGCAGAAAGTGGGTATGCAGGTACAGAGTGTAATAAAAAAGACAAATGGAATGTTGGCATTTATTGCAAAGGACTGGAGAAGAAAAGTAGAGAAGTGTTGTTGCAATTGTATAGATGTTGGTGAAACCACATCTGGGGTATTGTGTCCATTTTTGTCTCCGTATTTGAGGAAGGATGTGGTGGCATTGGAGGCAGTTCAGAGGAGGTTCACCATATTGATACCGGGGTGAAAGGGTTGAAGTAGGAGGAGAAATTAAATAGTTTGGGCGAATATTCACTGAAGTTTAGAAGGATGAGAGGAGCTCTGATCGAGGTACGTAAAATTCTAAAAGGATTGATAGAATAAATGTAGACTAAATGTATCCTGTTATGTGACAATCTAGAACATGGGGTCACAGGTAAAGATTGTGAGGCAGTAGATTTAAAACTGAGATGAGGTGGAACTACTTCTCGCAGAGGGTGATGAACTTGTGGAACTTGCTGCCCCATAGCACAGTGGCAAATGCTTTCAAGAAGGAGATAGATATATTTCTAATAAAAAACAGGTTAAAGGGATATGGAGAACAGGTAAGGAGATGGATTTGAGACCAGGGAGAGATCAGTCATGATCTGATTGAATAGCAGAGCAGGCTCAAAGGGCTAAATTTGTCTGCTTCTGCTCCTAATCCCTATGTTCCTATGTTTAAACATTATTGATCTCTCCAGTGATAAAAAATTACTTCCCTTATGCAGTTTTTAATATTATCCTTGTATGCCTGAGTTGCTTTCTATATTTTTTTCCAATCTGCTGGATTTTCATTGATGTTGCTTTGCTATTGTTCAAGTCTATAGCTTTAGTTTCACTTTTACTTCAATTGATTTGTTGTCTGTGACCTTTTTGAATGTACAGGTGAAAACTTTCCTGATTTTATTTATATATTGGCCTTGTGTTGTACTAGATAAATCATTGAATAGCTACAATGTTTTTTATGTGGGTTATCTATTGACAGGTCAACACTGTTTAACATTTTCAAATTACAAGTAATTCCCTAAAAGCCAATCTTAGTTATGTTTAAATGTTGGTTTGTATGAATGCAGAAATATTCTCCTCCTCTAATGTTACGCTGTTGTTTAAGAAGGGTGCCAGGCAAAAGGCGGGGAATTATAGGCCGGTTAGTTTAACGTCTGTGGTAGGTAAAATGTTAGAATCCGTCATTAAGGAGGAAATTGCGAGGCATCTTGAAGGGAATTGCTTGATAGGGCGGACGCAACACGGTTTCATTAAAGGGAAGTCGTGTCTGACAAATTTACTGGAGTTCTATGAGGATGTGTCTAGGGCAGTGGATAGAGGAGAGCCGGTGGATGTGGTCTTTCTGGATTTTCAGAAGGCGTTTGACAAGGTACCTCACAAGAGGTTATTGCAGAAGGTCAGGGGACATGGAGTTGGGGGTAGGGTGTTAGCGTGGATAGAGGATTGGTTGTCAAATAGGAGGCAGAGAGTGGGGGTCAATGGGTGCTATTCGGATTGGCGGTTGGTGACTAGTGGGGTGCCCCAGGGGTCGGTGCTGGGGCCTCAGCTATTTACCATTTATATAGATGATCTGGAGGAGGGAACCGAGTGCAGGGTGTCGAAATTTGCTGATGACACCAAGATTGGGGGAAAGGCAAATTGTGCGGAGGGTGTGGAGAGTCTGCAGAAGGATCTAGATAGGCTGGGCGAATGGGCCAGGAAATGGCAAATGGAATTTAATGTTGGCAAGTGTGAGGTGGTCCACTTTGGTAGGAAGAATGGTAGGAAGGACTATTACTTACGTGGCGAAAAACTGCAGCAGGCGACGGTGCAGAGGGACCTCGGGGTCCTTGTGCATGAGTCGCAAAAACCCAGCTTGCAGGTGCAGCAGGTGGTCAGGAAGGCAAATGGGATGCTGGCCTTCATAGCGAGGGGGATTGAATATAAAAGTAGGGAGGTCTTGCTGCAGCTGTATAGGGCATTGGTGAGGCCGCAGCTGGAGTACTGTGTGCAGTTTTGGTCGCCGCACCTGCGCAAGGATATTTTGGCCCTGGAGGGAGTGCAGAGGAGGTTTACTAGGCTGATACCGGAGTTGAGGGGATTGAGCTATGAGGAGAGGCTGAATAAACTAGGCTTGTACTCGTTAGAGTTTAGAAGAATGAGGGGAGATCTCATTGAGACGTATAAGATGATGAATGGGATGGATAGGATAGAGGTGGAGAGACTCTTCCCGCTCAAAAAAGACAGTAGGACTAGGGGGCACAGCCTCAAGATAAAGGGGAGGCGGTTTAGAACGGAGTTGAGGAGGAACTTCTTCACTCAAAGGGTGGTGAATCTCTGGAATTCTCTGCCCGTTGAAGTGGTGGAGGCTGCCTCGCTAAATATTTTTAAGAAGCGGGTTGATGGGTTCTTGATAAGAGAGGGGATTAAGGGTTATGGGGAGAGGGCGGGAAAGTGGAACTGAGCCACAACAGATCAGCCATGATCTTATTGAATGGCGGGGCAGGCTCGAAGGGCTAGATGGCCTACTCCTGCTCCTATTTCTTATGTTCTTATGTTCTTATGTTCTTATGTTCAACTTGCATGGTATTATTTCATAATGTTACTATTCTATTCTGTTCCATTATTTGTTCTGGGGGATACTGTTGACCAGAAACTGAACTGGACCATATCAAGACTGTGACTACAACAGCAGGTAACAGACTAGGAATTCTGCAGAGAGTTACTCAACTCTTAACTTTCCAAAACGTGTTCACAATCAACTAAACACAAGTCAGGAATGTGATGGAATACTCTCCACTTACCTGGATGAGCACAGCTCCATTAACACTCAAGATGCTCGACGCCATTCAGGTCAAAGCTGCCTGATTGATTGACACCCCATATGTGTCCCATCTGTGAGATGCACAGCAGCAACTCATCAAGGCACCTTTAACTTTCCAAACCAATGTCTCTATCACCTAGAAGAACAAGGGTAGCAGATGCATTGGAACACTTGCAGAGAGGAACTACCTGCAAGTTCCCCTCAAAGTCCTCACCATCCTGACATGGAACTATGTCACCATTCCTTCATGGTCACTGGATCAAAATCCTGAAACTCCCTTCCTAACAGCACTCTGGATGTACATACACCACCTGGACTGCAGCAGTTCAAAATGCAGCTTATCAACTCTTTGTCAAGTACAATTGAACAGTGTTGCTTTGAATACTAGCTTCCCGACAAGTTTGATGTGCAGCTGTTCTTCTTCAATAAGCTTGAAGAAATCATAATCATAGAAAACATGCAGCCCAGAAAGAGGCCGTTTGGTAACATTGTGTAATGTGTAACACAGTTGAATTATTCTGCAAACCCAATCAAGCCTCTAAGTGAGAGACCTACAGATTAAACATTGGAAATACTGGCCACGATTCTGCCAAAAGTGCTGAATTAGCAGGAAAACTGTTCTAGATCCTGACTGTTTTGTCAGTTCAGCTTCTCACCCGAATCTCTGCACTCTGCGCACTGCAGAGGTCCCAGTTGTGAATCTCATTAAAAACCCAGGAGGGGAGCAGGGCCTATTCACCCCAGAGTCTGACAGTTCTGGAACTCTGTGCATACGCTGTGGTCCAGATCAGTCAGACTCCCTGTTTTGTAGCCAGCTCGATCACTGGCGAATCCAGGACCCCCACAGTGCTGCCCCTCCAGCTAGCACACCCCCACCCCCCCACAGCCCGATCACAGCCCCCACAATAATTCCCAGGCTTGCCCTGACCACCACCCTCCCCCCTGCACCCCGCCTCCCGTCCTGGAGTGCCCCAATGCATAACCCATCCCATCTCAGCGAAGGTAATCCCCCTCCCCCAACCCAGGGTCAGACCCTCCCCCCAGACTCACAACACTTCCCAGCAGGTGACCCCCACCCCAATCATTGCCCTCCCTCCATCCCATACCAATCCCGTCTGCAGAGTGGCAGCAGGATTCATCACCCCCACTGATCACCCCTAAGCCCTGCCCACAATATATCCCCCATTCTCGGCACTGCCCAGTACCTGATGAGTTCCCTGGACATGGGAATTTTGCCCCATGCGCATTGCCGGGGGCACAGGCTGACACTGCCAGGATGCCCATGCCCAGGGGGCACCACCCTTCCACTCCCTGACCCCCCCTGGGGGCCCTTGATTGACCCCCCCTTCATTCCAGCGGGGTCTCCTGCTAGTTCACAGGACACGGGGAGCTTGTGTAAATCCTACCGGAATGAAGTACTTCTGGCGGGATGGGAGATTCAATCAGAACCTGAAAGTTCCCGATAATGAACTGCCAAACATATTTAAAATACATTTAAAAATGATTCAAATTACTTACCTGCCTTCCCGCCGGTTTCCAGCGTGGACTAACCAGTGACCGTTTCCCGGCTCTGGGAGACGCGCACGCGTTCCCGGCACATCCGCAAATCCCGGTACAAGCCGGCGATGCGCATCTCCCACATCGACCCATCAGAAAAGTTGCGGGTCGCAATGGGAGAATCACTGCCATTGATTCAATAAGCCAAAGGCTTGCTCTGTGATAATTCCATTTCAGGAATATATGTCATTTTCAGCATTGTCCTGTAGTGTGTTGGGCTCTGGCCATGCTATTAAACACAACTGGAGTATGTGTAAAATTCAGTAACCATTCCATGAATACAATACAGAAACTTGCTAGTTTAACATTTTATAACTAGATTTTTACATTTTATATCAATTTGAACTAAATTAACTGATGATAAAATAAGAAATACAACCGCTAATTTGTTGTGATTTGGACTTCCCACCTGTTTGTCACTAGGAAAGGTGGAAAAGTATTTTCATGTATACAATTAGAGGGAGAGTAGATATCTCCTTAACACTGGGAGTCTAGCACAGCAGCAGGCTGGGAATGAGAGGTAGGTGAGGAAAATATCAGGCAATATTTAATATATAAACAATTTTAAAAAGATGTGTTACTTCAATCACACATCAAACATTGTTTATGTTTTGAGACTGATACTATATTCTAGAAGAATGGTTACCTACATATCAGGAATTTGATTGTGACATTTCTGCATGAACATATTCGCTGTTTTAATTGCATCCAAACATTGTTCACTGTCATTTTCTCTCCATTGTTCAAACAAATAATTACAACTCTTGTTTGGATCTAAATGGAGAAAGAGAGGATGAAATGAAGAAGTCAATACAAGTGCACTTGAATCCTTTGAAATTCTTCCTGGAAAGAACTCACTACCTGGCTGCCGCGTCAATCAGGTCTTCACATGGCTGTTATATTTTGGGGACTGAAATCTCTTTCTAGGCTCTGTAATAAATTGGTTAACGTGTTTGTGAGAAATTCCCTGTTTTGTACTGAATGAATCAGTGATGATTTATTCAGATAGTGAAAAGAGGAGGTTCAATCAGACCCATTAATCAGCTTGTTACAAATAATGTCAAGAATAATAATCCCATCATGCCACTATTCTTGTGTAACAATACAAATTTATTCGAATACTTTTCAATAATCATTTACTGGGGGTGTTGGAAATCCATGTCCTGATCATTTGTGCTACTTACAGTAAGATTTATAGGGTCATACTCATACAATGGAGCATAATCAAATGCATTCACTGTAACCTCTCCAGTTTGGAATGCTTACAGCCAAGACATTTCTGGATTATAGAATGATGTTAGAATACCTAATCACAAATGTGTGAACTGGAAAACACTGCAGATATGAATATTAAGCTGAAGCTTGAAACAAGCTGTGATGATAATTGTTTCATTTATCTCAATACAGTATCTCCCATGTTTCCATCCCCAGAATACTCGACTAAAATGATGCTGTGGGTTGGTTGGATTTTCTCAAAATATTTGGGCAATATTCACTGACATCCCACGGCATGTTTCTCAGTTCACCAGTGGCAGAATCTTCTGGTCCCACCACTGTCAAAGGGATTTCCCATTGAATCCATCTCACGGCACCAGGAAACCCTCGACAGGGGTGTGTTGTCACCGGGCCCAGAAAATCCCATCGGATTCAATAGTCAGAAGGTCTTGCCCCTTGTATTTTCGAACAATAGATTTCCAGACTGGAGAAGCTGCTGTTTATTACAGGTTTTGTGCCCTTATTTAAATATTGAAGATACTTTGGTATCTTGTGACACTGTGTGTTTTTATAATATATAAAAGATATGGAGATTAGGTGGTTTATAGCCATGTTAAAAGTGTGGTTACAGGGATAGGGCAGGGGAAAGGGCCTGGGTAAGATACTCTGTCAGAGTTAAAGTTCTATTTATTAGTCACAAGTAAGCCTTACATTAAGACTACAAAGAAGTTACTGTGAAATTCCCCGAGCCGTCACATTCCGGCACCTGTTTGGGTTAATACACCTAACCAACACATCTTTCAGACTCTGGGAGGAAACTGGAGCACACAGAGGAAACCCATGCAGACACAGGGAGAACATGCAAACTCCATACAGATAGTGACTCAAGCTGGGATTCAAACCCAGGTCCCTGGCACTGTGAGGTAGCCGTGCTAACCACTGTGGCACCATGCCGTCCTTTCAGAGAATCAGTGCAGACTGGATGAGCTGAATGACCTTTTCTGCACAAGGGATTCTATGAAAACTATTTCTTAATTTTAATCTGGATCTTTTGGCTGGTGGTTGACCCTGTATTTGTGAGTTCATGTCTATTTGTGTTGTATGAATGTGTGCAACAAACTAACCTTTTGAATTCAGCATTCCTGGGGTCTGCTGTGGGGTTATTAGTCAGAACTGGATCACATTAAAACTGAGGAGTTGGGAAATATATCATTGTGTATTAAAAAGAAAACAAATCAAAATACTTTTCTGTTTATAGACAGGGTGGAGATAGGAGCAATGAATGCTTTTGGAATTGAACCTCACTCCTGTTCGGAATACTCTCATTCTCTCTTCATCTATTGATGTATCTTTATTTACATTCAATAAATATGGATTCAATTTTTTGAGCTGTGTTTCTTAGGGTGTTGTTGTGTGAGTGAAACTAATTAAGGTACAACTCCAAAGATTTTACTAAACCATTGACTATAATTGATTAAAAAGATTGGCAGTGATCTAGAGTAACACATGGCAGTGGAATCTAGCTGTGTACTTTGTAAGTTTATATGTGAGACCATGACTAACCTCTACATCTGTTAAAGTCAGCCACGTCTTTCCGATGAAGCAGCATCATCAGTAACAGCAAAGAGAATTATAGCTTTGTTATCGAACAGAATAATTTCAATACATGACTGGTAACATTGGCCACATTCGACAGTTCACTAATCATTGCCTCATTGTAGCAGTGACAGATTAATTAATTAGGGGCATGGTGACACCCACCACCTTCACATTGAATCAGAGAGAATGTTTTATTCTGTCTCTCAGCCTGTAAGGATCATTGATTACCATTGATTATCACTGATTACTTCCACATAGGCATTGAGGGCTCCAACTGTATCCATTTGATTTAATAATAGGATTCTGTTCCAATAACAAAGTGAGGTTTGTGGTCATGGGCAGTATAATGTTAATTATTCTCTTAATTGTTTGACCTTTCTATGGGAAAGGCAAAATGAAAAGATGGCTTATTGATGGTAACATGTAGCCTTGACATAAATAATCAATGAGGAAATCTGGTACTACACTCCCAACTTGTTATGTTGAGGTTCGCACCAAAGTTGGCACTCTTATCGAGTAAGCTGAATTTGAATTCCCATACAGCCAAAGCAGGGCTTAAACTCCTCTTAATCTAAGGGGTGAGTCAAGGGTGATGTGACACAGGCAAGAAGGTGGAGTTGAGACCAAGCTCCGATCACACATGGGGTGGAATTTTCCCAAATATTGGTCAAGGCTGACAGGCAGGAAAACAGCATTAAAGCCAACACCAATGGTGGCTGTCAATGCAATGTTGTTGGGAACATTAAAAAAAAGGCATGTGACATGTCCCATGACGTAACATGAGCTGATTGAACTCAGCCCGCAAGTAACTTAGATCTTTAAAGATTGGGGCACCATTTTTAAAGGTCAGCTCAGTTCATGTGGAACCATCCAGCCCCACATGCAGCTCCCCCCTCTCCCCTCCCCACCAGCACTGCACAGACAATGCCACAGGGGGCAATGCCAAGCACTGCACTCATCTGAGCTCCTCTGGGAGATCTGCCCACCAAATGCACACCCTGGTAAACCTGTTGGATTTCACATCTGATGTGAATAGACTTTCTTATGGGGGGGCCAGGGGAAACAGTTCAGGCATAGAGGACTGATAATGAGATTCAAATGTATTAGAATGATATTCTCAGTGTTGAAAGTCAGCATTCACATTCTATCACTGGCAGGGGCTGGGGTCAATCGCATCACACTTTAATGTGGATGTGGAACATGATTAGGATATCTGGTGACATTTTCCACTCTTGGTACTGATCCTGCCTGATAAAAGCGAAAGCTGAAAACCCTCTCCCAAGTATCTTATTGAATTGCGAGTAGCCTCGAGGGGCCAAAATGGGCTACTCCTGTTCCTATTTCTTATGCTCTTATTTTAGTTCTCTACAATGGGGGGGAGAGATTAGGGAAGTGATTAAGAATTACAAAATGTGACTGCCAACACAGCCACTTGATTGGCCAGCAGCTCTTGGAAGTGGGCCTTCCTCACAGGTAGGGGCAAAATGGCCACCCAATCAATTAATGGGCAGACAGCTGTTAAAATGCTGCAGGGAGGGGTGGGAAAGAGACTCACCTTAATTTTTACACCGTGGACACTGTGGGGGGCAGGAACTGCACCCAGCATAAAATTTAGCCTATAATTTGATTCCCAAGTCTGCTCCAGAATGACTGGTAATTAAGAGGAAAGTTCAACCCAATTCAAATCAAACTAATTAACAGTGAACTGTGTGAATGAAACACTCTGCAATTTAGCTGCTACTCCCCAGCTTTCTATTGTAATCTTCACCCCAAATTGACTTTATTAAGGCTGTTTTTAATTTCAATGCTGTCGAAGAGGGATTTTTGATAAAGGTTTCTTCAATGGATAAGTAAATGAACTGAGCCAAAATCTCTGATGTAGCTGTCTCACACTGGTGTAAATGCAGCACAGTTCAACATGTGATAATGAAGGACCTGTCTGGAAATAGTTACATTGCCTTAGATATCTTGGCTATTGTTTAATTGCTGAAACCAATTTTCTATTTAAACCTCTTTTATTTTAGATATGCATTTTTGCAGAACCAAATGACAGATTTTACAAGAAAACATTTATTTACCTGTTGAAGAGGACACGCTGGTTGTTGATTCCTAAAGTAGAAATTTACAACATCAGATCATGTTTCAATGAAATAACTGTTTTTAAAAACTGGAGGTGAAATATGTTAACTCTCTCTTACCAGGGAGGTTTCACATGGGCTGCCTGTCGCTGGTGGAGTGACATTGACATTACTGGAATAGTTACTCTGTGTTGT
This sequence comes from Carcharhinus amblyrhynchos, assembly GCF_965287045.1. Classification (NCBI taxonomy): domain Eukaryota; kingdom Metazoa; phylum Chordata; class Chondrichthyes; order Carcharhiniformes; family Carcharhinidae; genus Carcharhinus; species Carcharhinus amblyrhynchos. The sequence goes on from NC_137327.1 coordinate 51,142,192, forward strand.
AATTTTAAATGGACCAGAATATCCAGATCTAAACTCCTGAAAAAAAATGATAAAAATATTACAGCAAATGTTCCAAATGAAAGTGTCATGCAGCATATAAGTAAATAATTTAAATTGTTTAATTTCTTATCCTTTCACCAATTGGTATAGAATTACTGAGTGGGTAAATGTCCAGGATGAGTCTTTCTTAAACTCACATAAATTAACACTTCAGTTATTAAAATAGGTGTGTGTGTTTGGAAGATGCTCTGCAAGAGATGTTGGGATGAATCATAGAAACATAGAAAATAGGAGTAGGAGTCGGCATTTGGCACTAGAGCCTGCTCTGCCATTCAACATAATCATGGCTGATCCTCTATAGTGGGTCGGATCTCGATCAAAGACCGGACAGAGTACAGGAATGAGATGAGAATCTTGTGAACTGGTGCGGCAACAATAATCTCTCCCTCAATGTCAACAAAACAAAGGAGATTATCATTGACTTCAGGAAGCATAAAGAAAAACATGCCCCTGTCTACATCAATGGGGATGAAGTCGAAAGGGATGAGAGCTTCAAGTTTTTAGATGTCCAAATCATCAACAATCTGTCCTGGTCCCTCCATGCTGACACTATAGTTAAGATAGCCCACCAACGCCTCTACTTTCTCAGAAGACTAAGGAAATTCGGCATGTCAGCTATGACGATCAGCAACTTTTACAGATGCACTACAGAAAGCATTTTTTCTGGTTCTATCACAGATTGGTATGGCTCCTGCTTTGCCCAAATTGGTAAGGAACTACAAAAGGTTATGAGTACAGCCCAATCCATCACACAAACTAGCCTCCTATCCATTGGCTCCGTCTACATTTCCCATTGCCTCAGCAAAGCAGCTAGCATAATTAAGGACCCCACGCACCCCGGATATTCTCTCTTCCACGTTCTTCCTTTGGGAAAAAGATACAAAAGTCTGAGTCACGTACCAACCGACTCAAGAACTGCTTCTTCCCTGCTGCTGTCGGACTTTTGAATGGACTTACATTGCATTAAGTTGATCCTTCTCTATACCTGAGCTATGACTGTAACATTACATTCTGCACTCGCTCATTTCTTTCTCTACGAACGGTAGGTTTTGTTTGTATAGCACGCAAGAAACAATACTTTTCACTGTATGTTAATACATGTGACAATACTAAATCAAATTAAATCAAAATCAACTCCATACTCTAGCACTCTCCAATACCCCTAGACATCATCAGTTGTCAAGGCTGCTCCCACCACAACTGCAGGGTCTCATTCACCAGACATGCAGCTACAGCTCCTGTGATGTCACTGCCAGAGGTAGTTTCTGCATCAAAGAACAGGACCATCTGTAATACTGAGCAACATAAAGATATTTTAACAGGTGCAGCATCAATAAAATGTGTTTTTGTTCACCGTGATTGGGAATTGCAGTTTTCACAGAACATTGAACTGGTGAGAAAAGTGGCCAAGACTGGGAGTAGGAAAGCAAACAAAGCAGCAGGGGAGGGGGCAACAGGTAAGGTGGCGAATGGGAGCAGTGAGAGTGTTGGCGAGCAGGGTGATGAGTGGGACAGTGATGGGAGTGGCAAGACGAGTGATGATGCAAGTAGCAGTGGCAAGTAGATTGGGTTGGCTAGGGGATTGGGGTGCGAGCGGATAGCGGTGAGCAAGGCGGTGAGGAAGTGGCCTAGGGATGGTGACTTAGACAGTGAATGTTGTGGTGAGGGAGCTGGCAAGTGTTCAATGGGTGCACGATGATGACATCACTGTCAGTCATCCCCTGTTCCAATGTGGTTGTAGGAGATGCTGGCACAATTCAGCCAGTTCACTCGAAGTGCTCCCGTCAGCAGGAAAACTGGTGTGTTTCCCGCTGGTGTTAGTGGTGTTGGTCAGGTGACATTTACTCATGTTCAGCATTTAAATTTCAGCGTCCTGGTAATCATGCCAGCCAGCCCGCCTTTACAGAGATTGGGGCACCCTTTAAAAATATGCAATCAAAAGCTGAATGTTTAAAAACATTGCAGTTAGGTTGGATATTTTACGAGGTTTAACTTCCTCTTTTCTAACTACAATAGTTACAAAGCACTCAAGATGCATTCAAGCCTGAAGGGAAAAAGACACTCTTTGCTAGTGGGTAAGTAATCCAGACCTGTCAATCAAACCACTCCAAAAGATGCAGACATCAGATATCAACCTTCCAATATAGAAAGGGTACCTGCAGTGAAACTAGCCATCAAAACATTGGAAAGCGGTTTCACAGCAGCTGTGGGTTATGCGAGAAAGCAAGGGAAATCCTGACAGGTCATTTATATAAGAGCACATTAAAGAGGGCTTTGTACTCCTGGGCTAATCCCTATTGTGGAATGGAATGCTGCTGTGATTTTCCAGGTATCCAAGGGGGAAGAGTGCTGAGGTCAAGCCCTTTCCCCCAGACTGAGCCACCAAATGTCCAGGCCCTTTTGGGGACCTCCCCATGTAGCCTGGCAGCAGCAAAGGGACACAGCACTTACCTCCCTATGCCTCCTTCCGAGTACAAGACTATCAGGACAGGGTATCACTGCTGGGAACAGCGCAAGGTTGGCACCAGGGGTCCTGAGAAGGATCCTGAGGGGGGGCCTTTGTCTGCAGCCTGGCAGAGGGACACATGTGCACACTACTTACATCCTTGTCCTCCCACTTCTGAGTACAGGGCACTAAGTCCATGTTTGTCAGGACCTGCACCAAAGGCCACTCAGTGGGCTCCTGCTGGATGTGCAGGCCCATCACAGGAGGCCACTGAATTGGGCTTCTCGCCCACTAATTACATGATTATTAGGCTTTTTGAATATTCATTGGGTTCCTACCTGTTCTGGGAAGTGACCTGATTGGGACAAACCTGGAGCATTGCACTAGGTTTGACCCACAGCAAGAATCCCGTTTTAGGCCCAACGCACCTAACCAGCACGTCTTTCACACTGTGGGAGGAAACCAGAGCACGAGGAGGAAACCCACACAGATACGGGGAGAACATGCAAACTCCACACAGACAGTGAGCCATGCCGGGATTCAAACCTGGATCCCTGGCACTGTGAGTCAACAGTGCTAACCACTGTGCCATCGTGTTGCCCAGACTGTGCCACCCAGCGTCAGCAACTACGAGTTCAATTAAAAAACAGAACCTCAAAGGTGGTGACCTCTGGATTGATGCAGGAAGAAACAGATAAGGAAAGGGAAAATATATCTTGAGTGATGTGAGAAGAAGGAATTTCCATTTTATGGCACTGGCATTGGCACAGGAAGGAACTGTGCCACACAGACAGGCTGCATCTGAATCTTACTGGTAAGATTCAAGCAGAAAGGATTTTAAACTAGGGCCTCATCAGTGGTTATGTTCCAGAATTAGTAATCCAAAGGCCTGGCTGAAGGATGTGGAGATTTGAATTCAAACCCCAACATGGCAGTTTGTATGTTTAAATTCAGTTTGTTAAATAAATCTGTAACTAGAAGGAAGATGATGACAGATCTACTAGATTTTTATAAAAACACGTCTGGTTCACTCATCGGGGGTAATTTTTACCAGCTTGTCACGCTGGTCGATCGACGTGGTGAGCCAGTTAAATCATGAGAGGCGAAAAAGTGAGAGACTCCTGGTCTCTCACTTCTAGTGATCATACCAGCCTGAATTAGAGTCATAGAGGTTTACAGCATGGAAACAGGCCCTTCGGCCCACTTGTCCATGCTACTCTTTGTTTTTTAAACCCCTAAGCGAATCCCAATTGCCTGCATTTGGCCCAGATCCCTGTATACTCATCCATGTAATTTCCTAATGGTTTTGAAAAGACAAAACTGTACCCGCATCTATTACTACCTCTGGCAGCTTGTTCCGGACATCCACCACCCTCTGTGTGAAAAAATTGCCCTTCCTGGACACTTTTGTATCACTCCCTTCTCACCTTAAAGCTAGGTCCTCAAGTTTTAGACTCCCCTACCTTTGGGAAAAGATATTGACTATCTAGCTGATCTGTATCCCTCATTATTTTATAGACCTCTATAAGATCCCCCTCAGACCCCTACGCTCCAGAGAAAAAAGTCCCAGTCTATCCAGCCTCTCCTTATAACTCAATCCATCAAGTCCTGGTAGCATCCTAATAGATCTTTTCTGCACTCTTTCTAGTTTAATAATATCCTTTCTATAATAGGGTGACCAGAACTGCACGCAGTATTCTAAGTGCGGCCTTACCAATGTCTTGTACAACTTCAACAAGACGTCCCAACTTCTGAATTCAATGTTCTGACCGATGAAACCAAGCATGCTGAATGCCTTCTTCACCACTCTGTCCACCTGTGACTCTCAAGGAGCTATGAATGTGTACTCTTATATCTCTTTGTTCTGTAACTCTCCCCAGTACCCTACCATTAACTGAGTAAGTCCTGCCCTGGTTCAATCTACCAAAATGCATCACCTCGCATTTGTCTAAATTAAACTCCATCTGCCATTCATCGGCTCAATGGCCCAATTGATCAAGATCCCGTTGCAATTGGAGCTAACTTTCTTCACTGTCCACAAGAACAAAAAACAAAGAACAACCCAGCACGGGAAACAGGCCCTTCGGCCTAACGAGCCCGCGCCGCCATCTCAACACCACCAGTCCCCCTCTCCCCCCACGACGCCTGTCTAATGTTTTATGATGTGGGTATGCTGGCGTTGGACTGGCGTAAACACAGTAAAAAGTTTGACAACACCAGGTTTTAGTCCAACCTATTTATTTGATAATATACTCACAAGCTTTCGGGGTTAGCCCCTTCGTCAGGTGAATGGAGAGTTCTGGCCTCAGACAGAGCATATAAAGCACAGACAGTTTAGAGATTACTGATTAGAATGCGAATCCTTACACCTAACCTGCTGTTCAAGACCTGAAGTGGCTGATAATGTGAGTGGAAGGAGCACTGATCACAGGTTAAAGAGATGTGTATTGTCTCCAGACAGTACAGTAAGTGAGGTTTTGCAAACCCAGGCAAGTCACGGGGGTTACAGATAGTGCGACATGAACCCAAGATCCCTGTTGAGACCGTCCTCATGTGTGCGGAACTTGGCTATCAGTCTCTGTTCAGCGACTCTGCGCTGTCGTGTGTCATGAAGGCCGCCTTGGAGAATGCTTACCCAAAGGTCAGAGGCTGAATGCCCGTGACCACTGAAGTGTTCGCCAACAGGAAGGGAACAGTCTTGCCTGGTGACTGTCGAGCGATGTTCATTCATCCGTTGTCATAGCGTCTGCATGGTCTCCCCAATGTACCATGCTTCGGGACATCCTTTCTTGCAACGTATCAGGTAGACAATGTTGGCCAAGTTGCAACAGTATTTACCATGTACCTGGTGGATGGTATTCTCACGTGTGATGATGGTATCCATGTCGATGATCCGGCATGTCTTGCAGAGGTTGCTGTGGCAGGGTTGTGTGGTATTGTGGTCACTGTTCTCCTGAAGGCTGGGTAGTTTGCTGCGAACAATGGTCTGTTTGAGGTTGTGTGGTTGTCTGAAAGCAAGAAGTGGGGGTGTGGGGATAACCCTGGCGAGATGTTCGTCTTCATCAATGATATGTTGAAAACTCCGGAGAAGATGTCGTAGCTTCTCCGCTCCGGGGAAGTACTGGACGACGAAGGGTACTCTGTCCACTGTGTCCCGTGTTTGCCTTCTGAGGAGATCGGTGCGGTTTTTCGCTGTGGCGCATCGGAACTGCCGATCTATGAGTCGAGCACCATATCCTGTTCTTATGAGGGCATCTTTCAGGGTCTGGAGGTGTCTGTCACGATCCTCCTCATCTGAGCAAATCCTGTGTGAGGAGGATCGTGACAGACACCTCCAGACCCTGAAAGATGCCCTCATAAGAACAGGATATGGTGCTCGACTCATAGATCGGCAGTTCCGATGCGCCACAGCGAAAAACCGCACCGATCTCCTCAGAAGGCAAACACGGGACACAGTGGACAGAGTACCCTTCGTCGTCCAGTACTTCCCCGGAGCGGAGAAGCTACGACATCTTCTCCGGAGTCTTCAACATATCATTGATGAAGACGAACATCTCGCCAGGGTTATCCCCACACCCCCACTTCTTGCTTTCAGACAACCACACAGCCTCAAACAGACCATTGTTCGCAGCAAACTACCCAGCCTTCAGGAGAACAGTGACCACAATACCACACAACCCTGCCACAGCAACCTCTGCAAGACATGCCGGATCATCGACATGGATACCATCATCACACGTGAGAATACCATCCACCAGGTACATGGTAAATACTCTTGCAACTCGGCCAACATTGTCTACCTGATACGTTGCAAGAAAGGATGTCCCGAAGCATGGTACATTGGGGAGACCATGCAGACGCTATGACAACGGATGAATGAACATCGCTCGACAGTCACCAGGCAAGACTGTTCCCTTCCTGTTGGCGAACACTTCAGTGGTCACGGGCATTCAGCCTCTGACCTTTGGGTAAGCATTCTCCAAGGCGGCCTTCACGACACACGACAGCGCAGAGTCGCTGAACAGAGACTGATAGCCAAGTTCCGCACACATGAGGACGGTCTCAACAGGGATCTTGGGTTCATGTTGCACTATCTGTAACCCCCGTGACTTGCCTGGGTTTGCAAAACCTCACTTACTGTACTGTCTGGAGACAATACACATCTCTTTAACCTGTGATCAGTGCTCCTTCCACTCACATTATCAGCCACTTCAGGTCTTGAACAGCAGGTTAGGTGTAAGGATTCGCATTCTAATCAGTAATCTCTAAACTGTCTGTGCTTTATATGCTCTGTCTGAGGCCAGAACTCTCCATTCACCTGACGAAGGGGCTAACCCCGAAAGCTTGTGAGTATATTATCAAACGTAATGTTTTATGGCCATCCATATCGAGGGAAACTGATTTAGGGACAATTTATTCCTGCCAATCAGCCTAACAGCACATCTTTGGGGTGTGGGAGGAAACCGGAGCACCCGGAGAAAACCCACGCAAGCACGGGGAGAATGCGCAAACTCCCACAGACACCAGCCCAAATCCATGTGTCTGCACAGCAAACAGTGACAGTCACTGAGCTCTCGTCTTGCCCAGTATCTTGTGCAGTTTAGGCACACACTAACGACATGAAGCACTAGGCCAATCCTGAGCAACCAAGAGCAGCCCCAGTACGACCCATCGCGTGTATGCCCCTCATTGGACACGAGGTGGACCGACTTAAAACCTGCCAACTTACATGTATTGTATAATATAAAATGTAAACAGTTGAGGTCCTAACATTGATCCTTGTGGCAGCCCACTCATTACATCTTGCCAACCTGAAAAATATTAATTTATGCCTACTCTCTGCATTCTATTAGTCAGCCAATTCTCTATCTATGCCAATATGTCATTCTCTATAACATGAGCTTTTATTTTCCATAAAAACGTTTGACGCAGCACTTTATCAAATGTGTCTCGTAATCTAAGTACAGTCCAGTTTCCCTTTACCCACAGCATAGATTGCTTCCTCAAAAAATTCCAATAAGTCGGTTCAACATGACTTCCCCTTCACAAAACCTGCTTATCTTGAATTTATCCAGGTGTCCTGCTCTTACTTCTTTAATGGAATCAATCAGACATCATGAATTAGATCAAAAACTACTACAAATCTGTCCTTAACCAAATATCAAAATATCCAGAATGCTAAGAAAAAAAGTAACAATTTCAAGGGAGCAGCAACATTACACCTGCAGGAGAATGCAAGTCCATCAATTGAACCACCACATAACTGACACATCCACATACACAACAAATTGAATGTCGAATTAGACAAAATAAAGGAAAATTAAATCATTAGAAGAGTAAAAGAGTAATGATATGTGCAGCTCAATTATGTGTCACAAAGAAGGATGGATCGTTGAGATTATACATTAATCCTCACAACTTTGAAATGTTTACAAAATACCAAAATTAGCAGAGTTAAATCTGAGATTTGCAGGTCTAAGCTTCTTGAAGCTTGATTCCAAGCATGGTTACTGGTCAGAACAGCTTGCACAGAAGTCTCAAGAGCTTATTATATTTCATAGTCCATTCAGACAATATTGCTTTCAACAACTTCATTTCACATTGTTAGCCAAGATCTCTTTCACATTGGCATGGACTGTATGATATGCACTGTGCCAGGATGCATTTGTTTCACAGATGAGGTAGCTCTCTTAGAAAGAACAAAACAAGAACATGACCACAATCTGTACACATTGATAAACTGATGTACACTGTACACATGTAATGAAGGATTGGTGTTCAACAGTCTGAAACGTAACATAAACGTGAAGTTATCACTTCCTTCAATTCAAATTTTTAGTGCTTGGAATCAGCAAATTTCATAACTATCTATTTGGCCTAAGATTTATTGTAGAAACTGACCAAAAGCTACTGAAGATAATTTGGTGAAAGCCATTGATCAGTACACTACCAAGATTGCAATGTCTCTTGATAAAGATTCAAGGTTGCGACTGTGGGATAAGGTACAAGTCAGGTAACTGGATGCTCACATTGGATACATTTAGTACATTGCTTAACCCAGTGAAAACAGAAGATATATTCTTAAATCTACAAGTTGACTTCACTGACATTGAGACTGAAGATGTTCTGTAAATTGATCTGGTACTATTTGTGCAATGCAAATGCCAGCATTTATACAAAATGGTGAAAGATACTATACTGCAGAAACTATGAAAAACCATCACCGAAGGATGGCCTGACACAATTCAGCATGTCCATGAACATGAGACCATTTTGGCCTTATTGGGACGAGCTAGGCATTTCCCGGGAAGTCATTTTTAAAGGCAGACAGGTCATCCCAGCAGAATCTTTGTGATCTGATATTAGAACATAAGAACATAAGAAATAGGAGCAGGAGTAGGCCATCTAGCCCCTCGAGCCTGCCCCTCCATTCAATAAGATCATGGCTGATCTGTCGTGGCTCAGTTCCACATTCCCGCCCTCTCCCCATAACCCTTAATCCCCTTGCTTATCAAAAACCTATCAACCCGCACCTTAAAAATATTTAGCGAGGCAGCCTCCACAACTTCAACGGGCAGAGAATTCCAGAGATTCGCCACCCTTTGAGTGAAGGAGTTCCTCCTCAACTCCGTTCTAAACCACCCCCCCTTTATCTTGAGGCTATGCCCCCTAGTCCTACTGTCCTTTCTGAGCAGGAAGAGTCTCTCCACCTCTATCCTATCCATCCCATTCATCATCTTATATGTCTCAATGAGATCTCCCCTCATTCTTCTAAACTCTAACGAGTACAAGCCTAGTTTATTCAGCCTCTCCTCATAGCTCAACCTCCTCAACTCCGGTATCAGCCTAGTTAACCTCCTGTGCACTCCCTCCAAGGCCAAAATATCCTTGCGTAAGTGCGGCGACCAAAACTGCACACAGTACTCCAGCTGCGGCCTCACCAATGCCCTATACAGCTGCAGCAAGACCTCCCTACTTTTATATTCAATCCCCCTCGCTATGAAGGCCAGCATCCCATTAGCCTTCCTGACCACCTGCTGCACCTGCAGGCTGGGTTTTTGCGACTCATGCACAAGGACCCCGAGGTCCCTCTGCACCGTCGCCCGCTGCAGTTTTCTTCAACAACTTCTTCATTCACACATGGACATGGATTCAATAAGAAGACACGCAAAACAGACAGTCTATTGGTCAGGTATGGTCAATGATATTGAAGTCATTGTCAAAAACTACAAGGCATGTCAAGAGAATATACCAAGTCAGCACAGAGCATCATTGAGTCCACATGAAGTTACTACCCATCATTGGTCCCAAATCACATCTGATTTCTTTCATGTCCATGGTAGTAACTTGAGCATCATCGACTACTTTACCAACTGCATAATATGTGAAGCATAACTATCAGACATACTTTTAAGTGCTATTTTCAATTTATTTGGTGTGGCTAAAGAGGTAATTATGGATAACATTCCCCAATTCTTGGTAAGCCATTTCAGAACATATTTGAGAAGTGAAATATCAATCAGACTGCTTCATCTCCTCATTACCTTAAATCTGATGGCCCAGATGAATAAATTATTTGTGCACTGAAATACCTAATTCTCAAATGTAGACAGATCAAGCAAGATCTGTTGCATCTGAGATTGACACCTTTAAATGCAACTATTCCATCATCTGCAGAGTTTTTCCAACAATTAACAATGGTTTCACAGTCATTCCTAATACCGGACGTATCAAATTCTACCATCTACCATGGCGGGATTCAAACTTGCGTGTGCAGAACATCAGCTGAGTTTTTGCATTAATAGTCTAATGATAATACCATTAGGCCATTGCCTCCCCTCAGTTAGAGATTACCTCTACACTTCAGAAAATCATAGATTCATCAGTTCTGTGCACTTGAGGAGTGGTAAGTACACATGAATACGTATTATAGAAGTTATATTTCTTTGCAAACGGGTAAAGTATCTTCTTAAAAGAATGGGGGATGTTGCAAAATGCCTTCAAGTGACATCAGCATGATATCACTAGAAAGGAAATGCATCAAGTGATCCAATCTTAGTCTCATTTTTGCTTTTAACAGAGCACCCACATCACTCTGAGCCTTCAAGCTTTAAAACAATATGAGACTCTTCCCATGTGCCTAGTCTTAATAAATGAACCACAAGGTATTTACCAATCCCTTATGAATGATTAGTGCGTTGTGGTTTATACAGCAAATAAGCTCAACCTATATTATAATAAGAACATGACAAAGTGCACATAAATCACACAAGATGAACATGTAGGTGTGGTGAACAATTAGGAAGGCAAATGGTATATTCACCTTTATTATTAGAGGGTTGCAGTATAAAAGGAAGGATGTCTTTCTACAAATGAAAGCATTTTGGTGACAGCACCCATGGACTATTTGACATCGATTAGCCTCCTTATGTAAGGAAGGTTGGACTTGTTTTGGAGAGGATGCAACAAAGATTCACTGGATCAATTCCTGGTATTAAAGAGAGATGGGGAGAAATTTTCCACCCCTGTTTTTGATGGATGAGAATGGTGGTGGACACAAAGAACTCAAAACAGCTTTAACACTGGCAGGATTTTCTTGCTCAATTGTTCTCCCTACCCCACACCCCCACCCTCCCTGCCAGTGATGTAATGGGGTTCTTGCCATGTAAAGACTGGAACCCTATTATAATACATTACCATATATTTAGCAGGCCTCGCAGTTGCATCAACCCTTCCACATAGGGAATTGTACGCTTGTCAGTGTGAGATATGCTGGCACGTTTTATAAAATGGGGAACTGGTAAGCAGAACCCATTAGGTAATAAGTACAGACCCCGGGCGGGATGGGGGGAGGATGTCGTGCCTGGGCAGTAGCCCTGGCAGTACCCCTCAGCTGAGCCCAATGGAAATATCCTCTGGTATTACCACTGGACGTTGCAGAGGGCAGATCCTGGGCAGTACCAGGGGGCAATGCCCAGACAGTGCCAGGGGCCACTGTCGAGGGGATTCCATGTGGTAGCACTGGGAATTGTGGTTAGATGGGTCGGTGGTCATTCCATTGTGGATACAATGGTTTTCCTAGGAATTATCAGTCTAGCGATCAGAGCCAGAATTCTCCCAAAAAAACTTTTCAGGGCCCGATTTTACCATTGCATCGTGCCTGTTTTTGGACGCGAAAATGTAGTAAAGTCAGGTGTGAGGCCATTAAAGTGATCCACGCCTGTGTCTGCGCAGATTGCCACTTTACCAAAACCCAGGAATGGCGCCGACCTCTTCACGCCCAAAACAGGTGCAACGGCAATTTAAATGCATTTGCATGCATTTAAATTGAATTAATGAACTGCCCGTCCAACTTTATCAGCATTTCCTCCTTTACCACTGCTTTTGCCGATCCGGAACCGCTCCATAATGGATCTGCTAAATACAAGTCTGAATCAGGCGTTCCAGCTGCTGAAGAGTGTGTTCAGAGCTTCCAACTGCTCTCTGACTCAGATCACTGGTGGGGGGATGGAGGGAGGTCGGCCTGACCATTCTCTGGTTGGGGAGTCGGAGGAGGAGGGGAGTGAGGCCATGATGAAAAATTAGTGTGGCAGGATCGGAGAATTGTCTCATTCTCCTTGCAGTTATCAGCTTCACAGCTAGAGATGAAGCAATGTCCTGGTGAAAAGAGTTTGCAAGTCAGGACCCAACAACCGTACAGTACTGTGATGGCTTCAGAGAAAAGGCCATCCTGAGAGACACTGCCTGCAGGAAAGCTCCAGACAGGTCCTCCACAGTCTGCAGACCTATGATGTAGCTACCTGCAGGTTTCCTGCTGCCTTCAGACATGCTGCTGTTGAAACTGTCTTTATTTTCATTAATTATTTTTCCTCCATGTCCTTTTGCTTCTTCTTGAGCACAGAAACAATGGAATTCACAGAGAGAAATGCATTATTTTATAATGCAGAGCTCACAGTAAATTCTCAGCAAGTTTCACAAGTGCCTCTTGATGCAGCTTGAAAATACCAGAAGTGACTCTTAATTATAACAGTATTGTAGAATTGCATTCCGATGTGACCTTTCACTTTTCCAGTCTGTTACTGCCAGGGGGTCACCCTACATGCTCAGCACTGCCACCTTTTCAGAGTGGTGAATTGAAGGTACAGCAAGTCCCTTTCCTCCTCTGCCCTCTGCTCATTGGCCCACACTGGTGCCCAGTCCAGCAACACTTCATTTTTAAAATACGCAACCTCATATTGGAAATTTCTCTCAGATATTGTCCCTTCATATCTCTGTAACCTCCTGTAGGCCCAAAGCCCTCTGAGATAACTATGCTCCTCCTGGTCTGTTTTCCAATGCATTCAAATATCTTGCTGGTGAAGCTTTTGGTGAGCTCAGTCTTTGGCTCAGAGTTAATTTTTCTCTAATCTCACTCCTGTGAAGTATGAGGTAAGTTGTTTTTATTATTGTTGTGATGAGTGGGTAGAAACACAAGGAAATCTCAGGAGCCAATTGGCTGTATTTGTATTTAATTTAAATTCAGTGGGAGGCATTCCCTGTGGATCAAGACACAGCAGAGTCACAGGAGGAAAACCAAGTTGTCCATTTTATTGAGACCTGAGCTCAATAAAATGAAGTAACATTTAAATATTTAACATTCTAAAATGATATAACAGAAAGAGAACACTCTCTTGCCTGGTGACTCCTGGTGAGACAATGCAGGCAACGGATGAATGAACATCGCTTGACAATCACCAGGCAAGGCTGTTCTCTTCCTGTTGGTGAACACTTCAGCGGTCATGGGCATTCAGCTTCTGATCTTCGGGTAAGCGTTCTCCAAGGTGGCCTTCACAACATACGACAATGCAGAGTTGCTGAGCAGAGACTGATAGCCAAGTTCCACACACATGAGGATGGGATCTTGGGTTCATGTCACACTATCTGTAATGTGGGCTTGCGAAATCTCACTAACTGTCCCGGCTGGAGACAATGCACATCTCTTTAACCTGTGCTTAACCCTTTCTCCACTCAGGTTGTCTGTTCCTTTAAGACTTGATTACCTGTAAAAACTTGCATTCCAACAATTATTTTGTAAATTGAGTTTGTCTTTATATGCCCTGTTTGTGAACGGAAATCCCACTCACCTGATGAAGGAGCAGCGAGCTCTCTGAAAACTAGTGGCTACCAAATAAACCTTTGGACTTTAACTGGATGTTGTGAGACTTCGTATTGCATTTTATTGAGGTCTGATCTCCAGTGCCTTTGCCTTGTTTTATTCCCAGAATGTCTCAAGCCCACTGAAAACTGACTTTTTATTTGAGGATAATCCAGTCTGGCATTTCAGTGGATTTCTTTAGAGGCTGGTGTCACCCTTAATGAAAATGATGTAAACGTTACAGAAATTGGGGTTGCAGATTCACAAAATATTTTGCAGGAAACTCTTTAAAATCTGGGCAGAGTTTGACTGGACTGCGGTGTGAATGGAAAGACAGTCTGATTTCTCAGGATAATGTAGGATTATATTCATGTTTATTTAAACTATAAAGATTAACATTGTCCTTACCTTTGATTGCAGTGTTAGAGTGAAGGAATAATACAAACGGTTACAGCTGCAGATGATTGTGCTTTCATTCTTAACGAAGTTACATCCGTTCTGATTGAAGGTGTCTGTAACGGTGAATTACTAATTATAAAAATCATTATCTCATTTACACATTCCAGGATTGAATGATGTCAGCATTTTATAAAATTCTTTACTTACCTTGCCCAGAATTCTTGGATTGACACCGTATGGTATTTGACTAAAATGGAGAAGATAAATCTTACCATTAGATTCTTCAGCAATTAAACAATTTAATCAGCTGTGTAAGTGTTTAAACAATTGGACATTTTTCATTTGTCTGACTAACAAGGTAAATTAGAGAATTAGGAGGAACTGTCGTGCTGGCTGTGAAATCATTGGGGTTTTCCAGTCCCGCCACTGGTGAGCATTGTGATGAGAGTGACTGGAAAATTCAGAGCGCGGCCAAAAGTCAGTTTCCCGCCAGTGTGAAAACAGGTTGTGATTTTCCACTCCCCACATTCATGGTGGGTCGGGTTACCCGCCGAGCCATGTCAAGAACCACATTTGTCTTGGCATCTCGTGAATTCCCATTATAAACCCAGCTCACCAGAATCACACTTCCACTCCAAATCTAATGGCCAGACTGGTGACTAATTAGACTGATGTGATTAACGACGGCAAATAACAGACATGCACCCGGTGAACTGCATTTCACTTGTGACTTTGAGGTTTGTGTGAGCAGCATTCACCGTAACATGTACCTTTCACTGCGCTGTGTTCACGGCTGCTCCAACTCCATGCCAAGGCTGCTCAAGCGAGACCAGCAGGAAGGAAATGAGGAGGCAGAAGGCAAAAGCTACATTGTTGAGGGGTGGTAAGACTAGACAAGGGGAAGGGAAGGGGTTGGAAGGGACATGCTTGACTGGGGAGGAGGAGGTGTTGCCTGGAGCACAAGAGAAAGGGGTGGACCAACACATGATTGGAGGGGTTGAAAGGAAGAGAGTCTGCACCAGTCCTGCGGCATTGTGCACCATACTAGAAGGCTGTGTCTGGCATGTATGTGCTGGTCCCAGTCCAGGGAGGGGGCAAAGCCTGTCCGTCCTGTGTCAATTATGACAGTCTCGTGTGCAGGGGTGGTCAGTCCCTCACAGATATCGATCCTGGGATTTGGTGCTGGTGATCTACAGCATGTACATGGGGAACTGATAACTCAATAGACTCAGTGGAGAGGGGACTCAGTAGGTTACTGTGCAAAGGTCTCAAAGTGGGTAAGTGTGAAGTCAACATGTGGTCAATCACAGATAATGGTTTAGAAGGAACCACCAGGATATCCAGAAGAATTACAATGGGTTTCAGGATTAGAGGGGGTGGAAGAAGAGTGATCGGAGGGAGGGAAACCTCTTCCAGGATGATAGGAGGAATTTGGACAGTGACATTGGACAGGGGGTTGGAAACTGATCTCAAAGTAGAAGTACAGCAACACAATTATGACAGCCAATGGAATGACAACAGGCGAAAAATAACCTAGGAAATTAAATTGCCTGGGAGTTGGCTGGGGGCTTGTGGGAGGAGCTGTGTCATAAGAACATAAGAACAAAAGAACATGGAGCAGGCCATCTGGCCCTTCGAGCCTGCCCCGCCATTCAATAAGATCATGGCTGATCTGTCGTGGCTCAGTTCCACATTCCCACCCTCTCCCCATAACCCTTAATCCCCTCTCTTATCAAAAACCCATCAACCTGCTTCTTAAAAATATTTAGCGAGGTAGCCTCCACCACTTCAACAGGCAGAGAATTCCAGAGATTCACCACCCTTTGAGTGAAGAAGTTCTTCCTCAACTCCATTCTAAACCGCCCCCCCTTTATCTTGAGGCTGTGCCCCCTAGTCCTATTGTCTTTCCTGAGCGGGAAGAGTCTCTCCACCTCTATTCTATCCATCCCATTCATCATCTTATACGTCTCAATGAGATCTCCCCTCATTCTTCTAAACTCTAACGAGAACAAGCCTAGTTTATTCAGCCTCTCCTCATAGCTCAACCCCCTCAACTCCGGCATTAGCCTAGTAAACCTCCTTTGCACTCCCTCCAAGGCCAAAATATCCTTGTGTAAGTACGGCGCCCAAAACTGCACACAGTACTCCAGCTGCGGCCTCACCAATGCCCTATACAGCCGCAGCAAGACCTCCCTACTTTTATATTCAATCCCCCTCGCTATGAAGGTCAGCATCCCATTCGCCTTCCTGACCACCTGCTGCACCTGCAAGCTGGGTTTTTGCGACTCATGCACCAGGACCCCGAGGTCCCTCTGCACCGTCGCCTACTGCAGTTTTTCTCCACGTAAGTAATAATCCTTCCTACCATTATTCCTACCAAAGTGGACCACCTCGCACTTGCCAACATTAAATTCCATTTGCCAGTTCCTGGCCCAATCGCCCAGCCTATCTAGATCCTTCTGCAGATTCTCCACACCCTTCGCACAATTTGCACCAATCTTGGTGTCATCAGCAAATTTCGACACCATATACTCGGTTCCCTCCTCCAGATCATCTATATAAATGGTAAATAGCTGAGGCCCAAGCACTGACCCCTGAGGCACTCCACTAGTCACCAACCGCCAATCCGAATAGCACCCAATGACCCCCACTCTCTGCCTCCTATTTGACAACCAGTCCTCTATCCACGCTAACACCCTACCCCCAACTCCATGCCCCCTGACCTTCTGCAATAACCTCTTGTGAGGTACCTTGTCAAACGCCTTCTGAAAATCAAGAAAGACCACATCCACCGGCTCTCCTCTATCCACCGCCCTAGACACATCCTCATAGAACTCCAGTAAATTCGTCAGACACGACTTCCCCTTAACGAAACCGTGCTGCGTCTGCTCTATCAAGCAATTCCCCTCAAGATGCCTCGCTATTTCCTCCTTGATGATGGATTCTAACATTTTACCTACAATAGACGTTAAACTAACATGCCTATAATTCCCCACCTTTTGCCTGCCACCCTTCTTAAACAACGGTGTAACATTAGCCACTTTCCAATCTTCCGGCACTTCCCCGGAATCCAGCGACGTCTGGAAAATAACCACCAAGGCATCCACTATCACCTCCGCCATTTCTTTCAGACCCCTCGGATGCATTCCATCCGGTCCTGGGGACTTGTCCACAATCAGCCCCTCCAGTCTGTCGAGCACCACCTCTCTAGTAACAGTAATGTCATCGAGACCCTCCAGTCCTACCACCTTTCCATCTCTAACACCCGGCAAATTATTCACATCCTCCTCCGTGAAGACCAAAACAAAAAAGTTATTCAAGACCTCAGCCATTTCCCCATCCCCTACCACTAAGTCCCCCTTCTCATCCTCTAAGGGTCCAATGTTCACCCTAGCCAGCCTCTTCCTTTTTATATGCTTATAAAAACTCTTGCTATCCTTTTTTATATTAAGCGCTAGCCCAGCTTCATAGTTTATCCTACCCTTCTTTATCAATTTCTTTGTCAATCTTTGTTGACATTTAAACCTCTCCCAATCCTCTTCTCGCCCACTACTCTTAGCTACTCTAAACGCCTCCGCTTTTAATTTAACACTTTCCTTCACCTCCTTCGTTATCCACGGCTGATTACCTCTCCTCCTACTGTCCTTTTTAACCATCGGAATAAATTTCTGCTGAGCACCAAGAAAGATCTCCTTAAAAATCCTCCACTGCTCCTCAGCAGACCTACCTTCCAACGCGCTCCCCCAGTCAACATTCGCCAATCCCTCTCTCATCCTACTGTACTCCCCTCTGTTCAAACAAAGGACGTGTGTCCGGGAACCCACTTTGTCGTCCTCCATCTACACCAGAAACTCCACCATACAATGATCACTCTCCCCAAGAGGATCCTTCACCGCAAGGTCCCTGATTCTACCCGCCTCGTTACATAACACCAGATCCAAGACAGCTCGCTCCCTCGTCGGCTCCAACACACACTGTTCAAGGAAACTATCCCGGCAGCATTCCAAGAACTCCTCCTCGAGCCCACCGCGTCCAACGTGGGTCGACCAATCAATATGCAGATTGAAATCCCCCATAATTACGGCCGTCCCATTCCTGCACGCCGTCCAGCTTCAGATCCTTGAAACTTGTGTTTCAGAGCTGGAATAGCGGCTGGGGATCCTGCGGAACATCCGCGAGTCTGAGATCATTGTGAAAACCAGAGGTAGGTCACACTGCAACTGACGGGACTGGACTTGAGGAAGGATCGGAATGGGTGAGCACTCCGCAATCCAAGAGAAACAGGAAGCTGGTTCCATTCTGGAAGCTGACAGGGATGTTGGTTCATCCTGGGGCTGCAGACAGAGCCAAGCTTCTGGCACTATGAGGTGTACAGGAGGGGAGGAAGAGAAGATGAGCAATAGAAACGGGGAAATCTATAGACAAGGGAATAGATAAGTGCTACGGTGGCTGTCAATGTGACTCCAGTTTGGTTTGTTACCTCCCTGTGCTGGGGTATCACTGAACGGCTTCAGGGCATCCTGATGGGGGAGGGTGATAAGGCAGAGGTCATGTTACATGTTGGTATCAATGACATAGATATTTTGTTTGTGCTCTTGAGAGGAGTTTAAACTAATTCGGCAGGGGGTGGGGACGTACCACAACATAGTAAAAATTCAAGTCCGAGGGAGTACAGCTGTATTAAATTTCCAAGGAGTAAGGCAAAGCTGGATGTAATGCCAGGAGTATTACAGGATTAAGGGTGAGGATTGACACATGGAATTGTGATACAGGTAGCCATCACAGCGACGGGGTTGGGGGACGGGCAGTATTGGCAGCTCAACATCCGAGGGTATAGAATCTTCAGACGAGACAGTGGAGGGGGTAAAAGAGGAGCAGGTAAAAGAGGAGGAGGTTTTGTATTATTAGTTAAGGAGTCAGTAAGGAAAGATGACGGGTGGAATTCTCCCAGAAAAGTTCTAAGTGTCGAATTCACAGGAAAACTGGAGTAATTCATGCTGTTTTTCGTGGTGGGAGTTCACACTAGGATCTCCTACACTCTGTCCATCACAAAGACCATCAGCATGAATATCATTAAATTTCAGGGGGCAGGGCCTATTCATGTTGGAGAGGCTGAAACCAGCAGGTCTCTGCACATGCACACTGGCCCCAAACTGTCAGACTCCCATTTGCTGACCAGCCGAAGATGCCGCGGTGCTGCCTCTCTCCCCCAACCCTCCATGGCCCAATCGTGGCACCCCCTGACCATTCTTGGGCTAGTCTTAACCCCCCCGCCATCCCGGATGACACCAATTTCCAGCGACCACCACCCCCTGGCAGTGATGATCCCTGCCTCCAGCAGACCTTCCCCTGGTAGGCTCCCCCCCGAACCTGCCCCAGTCTCCAGTCCCTCCAAAAAGAGATTCACCCCCTCCTCCCCCCCCCAGCAGTCACAACCCCCCAGTCTGTCCTGATCGCTGGCCTCCCTCCTGCCCCCATCAATCTCCGTGCAGAGTGGCAGTGGGACCCCCCCACCCCTACTGATAGTCCCTAGGTCCCACCTCCTTGGCACTCCTGATACCCAGTTTGCCATTAGGGTGCCAGATATAATTTGAAAAGTGTGAGGTGATATGATTTGGGAGGACTAATTTGACAAGGAAGTATTCAATTAATGGCATGACACTAGGAGAATTTGACATGTCTGTCCCTGGATCTCTAATGACGGAAGGCAGATTAGTGGTGAAAAAGACATATGGGACACTTGCCTTTATCAGTTAAGGCATAGACTACAAAAGCAGGGAGGTCATGTTGGAATTTTTATAGCACTAGACCACAGCTGGAATACGGTACAATTCTGGTCCCCAATACTATAGAGAAGATGTGATTGCACTGGAGGGAGTGCAGAGGAGATTCACCAGGATGTTGTCTGGGATGGAACATTTAAGAACATAAGAAATAGGAGCAGGAGTAGGCCATCTAGCCCTTCGAGCCTGCCCCGCCATTCAACAAGATCATGGCTGATCTGAAGTGGCTCAGTTCCACTTTCCCGCTTTCTCCCCATAACCCTTAATCCCCTTGCCTACCAAAAACCTATCTACCGGCGTCTTAAATATATTTAGCGAGGTAGCCTCAACCACTTCAATGGGCAGAGAATTCCAGAGATTCACCACCCTTTGAGTGAACAAGTTCCTCCTCAACTCTGTTCTAAACTGCCCCCCCTTATCTTGAGGCTGTGCCTTCTAGTCCTGCTGTCCTTTCTGAGCGCGAAGAACCTCTCTACCTCTACCCTATCCATCCCTTTCATCATCTTATACGTCTCAATGAGATCTCCCCTCATCCTTATAAACTCCAACGAGTACAAGCCCAGTCTATTCAGCCTCTCCTCATAGCTCAACCCCCTCAACTCCGGTATCAGCCTGGTGAAACTCCTCTGCACTCCCTCCAAGGCCAAAATATCCTTGCGCAAGTGCGGCGACCAAAACTGCACACAGTACTCCAGCTGCGGCCTCACCAGTGCCCTGTACAGTTGCAGCAAGACCTCCCTACTTTTATATTCAATCCCCCTCACTATGAAGGCCTGCATCCCATTTGCCTTCCTGACCACCTGCTGCACCTGTAGGCTGGGTTTTTGCGACTCATGCACAAGGACCCCCAGGTCCCTCTGCACCGTAGCATGCTGTAGCTTTTCGCCCTGTAAGCAGCAGTCCTTCCTACCATTATTCCTACCAAAGTGGATAACCTCACACTTGCCAACATTGTATTCCATCTGCCAGGTCCTCGCCCACTCGCTCAGCCTATCTAGATCCCTCTGCAGACTTTCCACACCCTCCGCACAATTTGCCATTCCACTTATCTTTGTGTCATCAGCAAATTTCGACACCTTACACTCGGCTCCCTCCTCCAGATCATCTATATAAATGGTAAATAGCTCAGGCCCCAGCACCGATCCCTGGGGCACTCCACTAGTCACCAACCGCCAATCCAAATAGCACCCATTGACACCCACTTTCTGCCTCCTATTTGATAGCCAATCCCCTATCCACGCTAACACCCTACCCCCAACTCCATGCCCCCTAACCTTTTGTAACAACCTTTAAGTCACGGAGATAGGTTGGATAGATTTGGGTTGTTTTCATTGGAGCAGAGAAGACTGAGAGGCAACCTGATTGAGGTGTACAAGATTTTGAGCAGCATGAACGAGCAGCTGTCCCCCTGAGTTGAAGAGTCAGTCACGGGGGACAAAAGTTCAAGGTGAAGGGAAGGAGGTTTAGGGGGATATGAGGAAAAACCTTTTTACTCAGAGGTCTGGAATTCGCTGCCCGGTAAGGTGGTGGAGGTGGGTTGCCTCACATCCTTTATAAAAAGTGCCTGGATGATCATTTGGCACATCATAGCATTCAAGTGCTGGTAAATGGGATTAGATAGTTTAGTATTTCCCACGTGTCAGTGCAGGCTCAATGAGCTGAGGGCTTCCTCTGCACTGTATGATTCTGAGTCGATTATAGCACCATTGGGCCGCCTAATAATTTCCTCTTCAGGACATGGAGCGAGGCTGAGTTGAGATATGTTAGGAAAATTCCAATTCCAATTGAAGGATTTGTGTACCTAAACTGATAACATGCATTCCTGCAAGATTTCATAATGGTTCAAGGCCAAATGTTAATTGGATTTGAATGACCATTTGTCCCTCTCATAGGAATGTGCAATGGTCAGAAGGATCCAACTGTAAACAGGTAATAACTAAAATACATACACAACGTGAAATGCTCCAAAGACTGTGACACATTGCAGCTGAGAGGTTCAGCTTTTACACACCTCAATGATTATAGTCATTATATTAGTGCGAGTCTGGTCTCTAGATTACTCCAAAGGAGGCAGGCTGACAGTGTCCTGATTGAAACTGATAGCACCAGGCTCTACTCGCCCAGATCCTACTCACTTTATACACGTGCTTTCATGTCTGGGGTACTGGGGTGGACAGGAGTGGAGGGCAGATCAACTTCCAGTGATACTTTGAGCTGTGCTACAGCTGCAAGAAAGGATTTGGGATTACCTGGAACAAGTCCAAGGACTTCACAATGATTCCTCAGTTAGCGATGGAAGGTGATTGAACATTACCCTGCAACAATCATGTCTCTGGGCTATTTTTCCAGGAATGCAGAATGGAGGCAGCAGGCAATGCTACCTTCTTCATGGCTCTCATGGAACTGAGGAAGAGAAAAAGGAACCATTGCCATCAGACGGGGCAAAGGGAAGAGTCTTGCCCTGAGGAACATGAGCCAGAGGGCCCCCTTGAAGACTCAGATACTGAGGAGAAGAGACCAATTCCACAGGGGTAATTGGTGCGATTCAGGATGTATCACAGGGGCCTCTCATACTTGCAGATGAGTGAGAGACAATGCTCCAGAGAAGGCCAGAGCATGAGTCTATTGCAGCCCACGACAGCCTTATTGCCACCAGGTTCCATAGTATAAAGACGAATTGCCCCTTTCACCTGTGTCCTCCATTCAGGCTCAACATTTACACCTACTCGATATCCTCAGTATCTCAATGAAGGACATCTATCTCAGAATGAGTTGTAACAATCTTGCAGAATGGCCTCATCCTTGGAAGGTTAGGCAGCCTCTGGAGCATGTGCCCATTCTGGTATAGAATAAGAACTCCAAAGGTGAGAACTGTGAAGTACGGAGACATGGTGCAGTCTTTTGAATCATCATACCAGCATTTCACTGCCTGTGACAGCCTTCAAGAGGCAGGAGCAACACTCATGGCAGTTTGTCCTGGGTGTTGTGATCTGTCTCAAAGAGGACAATCACTAATCACTGGCCCTTGTGTGTATGTCTGAGAACTGATCTGAATCCAGTGTGCAGCATCTCTCCACAAGTCATCCCTCAGGCAAGATTAATGTTCTGGCCTCAGCCTCATACTGAGTCCCCAGCATGAAACTGTTCTTTGGGGTGCAGTGATGGGTCACCTTCAGTCATAGGTGTGAGCTGTCTGCACAGAGAGAGATTCATTGGCATCATCATCAGACCATTGACAAGCAGTCGTATCCAGCCTTCGTTTCCCAAGTCCATGACCAGCATTGCCTTGGCCTCTGGCTTGTGAAGTAGCTCAATAAATGTTGACACTGCACTTAGGCATTACTTTGTAACTTTGTTGAATAAAGAGCACACATCAGATGTAGCGGAGCTTTGCTCTGATTCAATTTGAAGCCTCTATATTTTCCTTCTAGCAGTTTCAGAGAAACACAAGAAACCTGGGACATTATTGATGCTATCATGATCAGATAACAATGCTAATTGTCCATCGACACCGAGCTCAGGGATTATGTCAACTCACGCTCCAGGTCCAGACCTCTGTCAAGACTTCCAGGTCCAAAGCAGCATTCTCCAATTTAATCATCTGGCATCAGCAGCTCAGACATACAGCACTGATCTAGCCACCAGGCAGACATTTCAGGAGTCACCAAGTGCAAGGTAGGGCACAGCTCTGCATCATGCAGGTGGAGAATGCAAACTACAGTAGGGCTGATGTCAAGCTGTACATGTAGTCACGGCGACCCGCTACAGGCCACCATGAACTGTTACAGTCCTTGGGTGGGATTTTACAGCCTCGCTCGAGCAAGACCTGAAATTCCTGCCTGAAGTCAGCAGACATTTTGGTGCTTGTCTTGTGTTTATGTTACAGGATGACCAACACCATTTCTGTAAACTAACTTTATTAATATCAGAACATGAACATTCAACTGCAAGGTCTCTACAGCCTTGTTACAACCGTCTCTTACGTATGCATTATGAAAAAGAGTCTCAAACACTTCCATTTATAGAGGTGCAAAATGATACTACACCCATTCTTTTAATCAAAGTTGGTGAAAATTTGAAGTTAATCAAGAGAATAATGGCTGTAACCTCTGATGACATCCTGAGCGAGTACAAAAATGTACTGAAGGGGATTGTTTGCCTAAAGATAAAACACACCATTATGATTGGCAAACTAGTGACACCCAAAATACATCCATCCAGGAAAGTACCACTAATGCTAAGAGATCGACTGAAAACAGATTTGGACAGAATGGAGAAACTTCATATCAGTAAGAAAATTGAAGAGCTGACAAAGTGGGTCAATCCAATTGTAATTGTGGAAAAATCAGATGGGAATCTGTGAGTCTGGCTATGCTGAATTGCCCTGAGTGTCAGGGGGATTGGAAGGGTAAATATGTTGGTTTACAGAAATAGGGCCTCGGTGAGATTGTTGTCGGTTCAGTCTTGATGGGCTGATTGACCTCCTTCTGCACCTAGGATTTATGAACCTAGATATCTGAACCATGCATTACAAAGGGAGCATTATCAGTTGCTCACAGGAGGTAATATGTAAGCGGATTGATGCTAAATACTAGTACAGTGTACCATAATGTATCTAATACCAGAGTCCATTACCACAATCACCATATTATGATGACAGTCCCCACCTATTACCTGAAATGTAATCAACGCTCAAGCCTGACAGACATTATAAGAAGATTATTGAAAGATACACCAAAGTTAAAATGACTCCAAAGTGACTCACCATTAAAGATTCACACAGAGCAAACTGCATTAAAGCAGCATCAAGAAAATAAACAAACAGCATTAGGGTTATGTTAGGGTTAGCAAAAGCTATACTTGTAAGGTCACAGGATATTACCCTCGGAGGTCTAAGTTATGCATTGTCCAACCATGGTGTTGACAGAGCAACTGGCTTTGCTCATGTTGCTGCTCCGGACAGAAAGACAAATCCCTGTAGTGAGATTGTGTGAAACACCACAGACCATGGGAGATCAGTGAGAAGAGGATGGAGGGTGGTGGGACGTTTCTGTTACACTTGGATGACCTTGGAGCATTTTCAGATAGAAGGGCCATTCACAAGATGAGTCAACAGAAACAAAGTATAAACACTGAGTGAACATCTGTGCTGCCTTTGAGCTCTCAATATTTCTTGTTTTTTCCTTCCCTGCCATTTGTTGATGTGCATCCCCAATACCTGAAGAAGAGGCAGCCTGCTGACTGCTATGCCCTGCTGTCTTTGATTACTTTGTCAGGCCTTTGCTGGAGGGCTGAGGCCTGGAGGCTCTGGCCTGTTCAGGGTTTCCTGCTGTGTGATATATACACCTTCCTCAGCTTGAGCAGTTGGAGTTGCTGGGATCACATGGAGAAGGGACATGGAGTAGCTGGACAGCCTTCGGTAGTCTTGGGTAGATTGGCCCAGGGTGTCCAGCATCTCCCTGTGGTTGCCCAAGGACCCTCTGCTGATTTTATGAAGAGAAGGTGCACTGGGGGGCGATCTTTGGGAAAATGGTAAGGTCAATCCCTTGCCCCCAGCCCGAGTCCACCCAACCCCCAGGACTCTTGAGGGGCCCTTCCTCGGCAGCCTGACAATGGCAAACGGACATGGGCACTGGACATACCTCCTTGAGTGTTCCTGGGGCCTGGGGCACCAGGCCAGGGTGTCAGTGCCAGGGTGTCATAGAGTAGTGTACTGTTGGCACTGCAAAGGGGCAAAGCCTGAAGGGTAGGCCTGAATGGGGGTCTGAAGGGGCAGGGGGGCCTAAGTGTTGGTCTGGGGGGGTGGGTCCTGAGTGGGGGTCTGAGTGGGGAGGGGCTCAGGAAGAAGGTTGAGGGGGGAGGGTTGAAGCGGGGCCAGGGGGCTCTGATGGTGGAAGGTGCTGAGGAGGTGGTACTAGGGGGTCTGAGTGGGATGGAAGACGGGGGCGGGGATGGATGTGAGGGCAGATTCAGGTCAGGTCACCCTCATCCCTGCAAAATGTGAGGGTGGGGGACTGGGGTGACACATTACTTCAGTGGTTGGGGAAGTATGACCCTCTTTGCTGAGGCTTTGATGATGCTCCCCCCAGAAAACTTGGAGTTTCTGATCTGGTCGCTAACACCCTCCAGAGGAATTTCAGGGCACAAGTGAAGGAAAATATGTCACAAGACACAACTGTCCTCATTTGTCTGATATCATAATATACCCGCACTCTCATCATGACCAGAAATTCTGAAGATCATTAAAGAGACAAGAAGATCAACTCCAAATTCTCCAAACCTACCCAGAAAGTGCTCCATTTACAACCCTAGGATGAGGCAATTTCTGTGCTGCACAACTCCAATCACAGAAAAAGCTGCAAACAGGCTGAGC
The DNA here is from genome assembly GCF_965287045.1 of Carcharhinus amblyrhynchos. Taxonomy (NCBI): domain Eukaryota; kingdom Metazoa; phylum Chordata; class Chondrichthyes; order Carcharhiniformes; family Carcharhinidae; genus Carcharhinus; species Carcharhinus amblyrhynchos. Next base: position 51,168,387 of record NC_137327.1, read on the forward strand.
TCGATCAGATTGTTCAGTTTTATCTCACCTGAAACTTTAGGTTTTGAAATGTAACTGTCAGAGGGATTGAGAGATCATCAATTCTCGAATTTCCCACTTGAACTGTAACACTGGGTGAAAGAGGAATCTTCTCCCGACCCTGTAACAACACAGAAAGTGAGTGAAAATCCACATCCTGCGGATTTACATTATACACAGAAACATTTCAATGATCTTCATTCCTGTGGTGAGGGTGAGCAATGCAGCTTTCCTCAACATAACAAATATTTTCTTTGGGGCTGGAATTTTGTTGGTTACCTTGTTGACACAAATGTGTGAATCACAATTCCAGATCCCCCACATGAAGCCTTCTGTGGGCCCTGTGTCAGACTGCGGTGATGGGGTCATTAACACATTAAAGTACGTCAATGATGTCCACTCCAGTGGAATTCCCGGAAGTCTGAGTGACAGCAACTCCCAGAGAGAGGGATAGACATTCAGAGACACTCCGTTCTGGGTGCCTGTGGGGCACAGAGTGCAAACCCTGTTCCTAATGATGAGGCCCAATTCAACCCAGATTTTGGACCTTGGGTTTCATCACTGAGGAGTCAGTGTGATGCAGCAGCACCTGGGAGAGAGGAGCCTTCATACAATCGTTTCGCCCTCAGGTAAGTGGAGCTAGGGACCAGGGTTGGAATCTAAATGGAAAAGAATAGGATTCCGGAGGAATTGGGAATCAGTTGTTGGAATCTGGTGCCAATGGCAGCAATTGAGAATGCGGAACAGCAGTGAGATTTTGTAAAATCTGTGTTCAGGAGGAATAATCCTGTTCTCCAGGCTCCATATTCAGGTATGTTATTGCGAAAGACTGACCTTGGAGTGTCTCAGGAGGTCCCAGAATCTGGAATCACACAGCACAGCTTCTACTGGCTGCCTCAGGACAAATCAATCCTAAAGTGGAGACTCCGGCAGGCAGGCACAGACTGTCAGAGATTTGTCTAGGTAAGTACGCCAAAAATCTGGCAGTAAATTCTCCCATTTTTCTACCCGTTGGGCACTTAGTTTTACTTCAGGAGAATCCCAGCTCTGATTTTTCACTCAGATTTATTTCATTCACAAGCATGTTCCACAACAATCAACACCAAAAATAAAATAATCAACTTCCTCATTCCAGAGATTAAAAAGATCAGAGACTCGATATAATTCAATCACTGGTGACATGTGACAGCAGAAACACCAACAACTGCAGCATGTTAATGTTTATAACCAGACAGGTTCTTTGAAAGCTTGGCTTTATTTTCATGCTCCCAAGACCAAGCTGCTCTACTCCCATATGGAGACTGTGGGCAAGATTTTCACTCATTCAAAAACCAGCAGCTTAAGAGCAGGCCCTGGAGCCTTGTTTAATAAGCTTTTTCATTGAACACTATGGATTGTGTGCCACTTGGATAATAGTGACATTAATTGTGAGACTGGTTGTGTCACTAAAATGTAATTGGAATATGATTCATTTTGTAAAACAGCTAATATTTTAAATGGGGCCTTAAAAATGGATGCCAAAAGTCACCTGACCTTTTACAACTGTAATATTTGTCAAGCTTTTGGAAGGTTCCAAGTGCATTTCTAATTAACATAACCAGAGATGAGAAGACCTTAGATATTCTATGCTCAGGAGTTTTGCACATGAGCAGTGGGAGAGAACACCTTCTGAGTGACTCACAGCCAGAGTGAGTACGGGTATTGGGAATTTGGAACATAATGGGATTTGAACTGAGTGGTCTTGCCCTGCTATAACTGTGCCGTCTACAAGGGAGAGAGCTGATTAGCAGGAGTAGTGGGTAAATTTGAGTAAATATTACTGTTTTTATCACTTATAGCTTGGAAGGGAAAAAATCGGAGTAATGAGGACCAGCAAAGAAGGGTCCCAGAGTAATTGATATTATTCAATTTTAAACATCTTCCAAAGGTTTAATTTAAAGGGGTAAGTCATGGCAGTAGAGCTCAAATCTGTGGTGTGCTCCTCTTGTCCATGGAGAGACCAGGAACACTTCCAGTTCATCATGTGTGCAGGAAGTGTCTCCAGCTGTAGCTGGAAGCCTGGGTTGCAGAGCTGGAGAGGTGGCTGCGGACATTGTGGAATATCCGCAAGGTGGAGAGTATCATGGATTGACATGTATAAAGAGGCGGTCACACCACAGGCTATGGCTCCACAGGCAGGAAGGGAATGGGGGATTATCAGGCAGAGGAGAGGTCCGGGTAGGCAGTGCAGGAATCTCCTGTGGCCATTCCCCTACAAAGCAGATACTGTTGAGGGGAATGGCCTCTCAGGGGAAAACAGCAACAGCCAAATTTGATTCACCATGGTTGGCTCTGCTGTACGAGAGAGGAGTAAAAATTGTGCAATAGTTACAGGGGATTCAATTGTAAAGGGAATAGATATAACTTTCAATAGCAACGAGATTCCAAAATGGTATGTTATGTCCCTAGTGTTCAGATCAAGGGTGTCTTGGAGCAGTTGCAGGATATTCTGGAGGGCAAGTGCAAATGGGTAGTTGTCGTGATACACATTGGTACAAATGACATAGGTTAATAAAGGGAATGGTGTCGTAAAAGTGGAATATTGGGAGTTAGCAAATAAGTTGAAAAGTACAATCTCAGAAGTAGTGATCTCAGGAATAGGACCAACGTCACTTAGTCAGAGTAGAAATAGAGTGGTTGGAGATGGTTTAAACAAAAATGGCAGGGGGTTGGTAACGTATGTAAGGAGTTGGGGGGGGGAGGTGGGAATTAAGGACAAGTACAAAATGCAGAAAGGGGAGTAACAAAAGTGATAGGCAGTAAATTCAAGGGCTAGAATTAAATAAAACCACAATCGAAAACAGTGGGAATGGGAAGAGAATGTTAAAATGACAAGCCTTCAGTCTTTGTGCATTAATGCCTGGAGTCCTCACAATAAAATGGATGAAATAATTGTGCAAATAGATGTGAAAGGTTAAGGTGTGGTCAGGACTATTGAGACATTGCTGCAGGGTGACCAGGGATGGGAATTGGAACATCAGGGCGTATTCAGTATTTAGGAAGGACAGACACAAAGAAATAGATGGTGGGGTTGCAATTCTGGTTAAAGAGCAAATTATTGCATTGGTGAAGGAAGGTTTCAGCTCTGACAATGTGGAATCTCTTTGTGTAGAACTGGGAAACACCAAGGTGCAAAAAACGTTACTGGGGAATGTATATGGACCCCCAAACTGTAGAGTTAATGTTGGGAATGGCATTAAACAGGAAATTAGAGACGCAAATGATGAAGGAACATCTGTCACCATGGGTGACCTTCATCTGCATACAGACTGTGCAATTCAAATTAATCACAATACCATAGAAGAGGAATTCCTGGAATGTGTATGGCATTTGCGTCGGTCTTCACGGAGGAGGACGTGAATAGTTTGTTGGGTGTTAGCAATGGAAAGATGGTAGGAGTGGTGGGCCTGAATGACATTATTGTTACTAGAGAGGCAGTGCTCGACAGACTGGAGGGACTGACTGTGGACAAGTCCCCAGGACCGGATGGAATGCATCCAAGAGTTCTGAAAGAAATGGCGGAGGAGATAGTGGATGCCTTGATGATTATTTTCCAAACCTCGCTGGATTCTGGGGAAGTGCCGGAAGATTAGAAAACGGCTAATGTTATGCTGTTGTTTAAGAAGAGTAGCAGGCAAAAGGCAGGGAATTATAGGCCGGTTAGTTCAACGTCTGTTGTAGGTAAAATGCTTGAATCCATAATCAAGGAGAAAATAGCGAGGCATCTTGAGGAGAATTGTTTGATAGAGCAGACGCAGCACGGTTTCGTTAAGGGGAAGTCGTGTCTGACGAATTTATTGGAGTTCTATGAGGATGTGTCTAGTGCGGTGGATAGAGGAGAACCGGTGGATGTGGTGTTTCTTGATTTTCAGAAGGCGTTCGATAAGGTGTCGCACAAGAGGTTGTTACAGAAGGTTAGGGGGCATGGAGTTGGGGGTAGGGTGTTAGCGTGGATAGGGGATTGGCTGTCAAATAGGAGACAGAAAGTGGGGGTCAATGGGTGCTATTCGGATTGGCGGTTGGTGACTAGTGGAGTGTCCCAGGGATCGGTGCTGGGGCTTCAGCTATTTACCATTTATATAGATGATCTGGAGGAGGGAACCGAGTGTATGGTGTCAAAATTTGCTGATGACACCAAGATTGGTGGAACGGCAAATTGTGCGGAGGGTGTGGAAAGTCTGCAGAGGGATCTAGATAGGCTGGGCAAATGGGCCAGGAACTGGCAAATGGAGTTTAATGTTGGCAAGTGTGAAGTTATCCACTTTGGTAGGAATAATGGTAGGAAGGACTACTACTTACATGGCGAAAAACTGCAGCATGCTATGGTGCAGAGGGACCTCGGGGTCCTTGTGCATGAGTCGCAAAAACCCAGCCTGCAGGTGCAGCAGGTGGTCAGGAAGGCTAATGGGATGCTGGCCTTCATAGCGAGGGGGATTGAATATAAAAGTAGGGAGGTCTTGCTGCAGCTGTACAGGGCACTGGTGAGGCCGCAGCTGGAGTACTGTGTGCAGTTTTGGTTGCCGCACCTGCGCAAGGATATTTTGGCCTTGGAGGGAGTGCAGAGGAGGTTCACTAGGCTGATACCGGAGTTGAGGGGGTTGAGCTATGAGGAGAGGCTTAATAAACTAGGCTTGTACTTGTTAGAGTTTAGAAGAATGAGGGGAGATCTCATTGAGACGTATAAGATGATGAATGGGATGGATAGGATAGAGGTGGAGAGGCTCTTCCCGCTCAGAAAGGACAGTAGGACTAGACGGCACAGCCTCAAGATAAGGGGGGGCACAGTTTAGAACGGAGTTGAGGAGGAACTTCTTCACTCAAAGGGTGGTGAATCTCTGGAATTCTCTGCCCGTTGAAGTGGTGGAGGCTGCCTCGCTAGATATATTTAAGACGCAGGTAGATAGGTTTTTGATAGGCAGGGGGATTAAGGGTTATGGGGAGAAGGCGGGAAAGTGGAACTGAGCCACGTCAGATCAGCCATGATCTTATTGAATGGCGGGGCAGGCTCGAAGGGCTAGATGGCCTACTCCTGCTCCTATTTCCTATGTTCTTATGATTCTCTGGACCAATACATTGAGGGACCAACGAGTGGACAGGCCATTCTAGACTGAGTATTGTCTAATGAGAAAGCAATAATTGATAATCTTCGAGACCCCGTGGGAATGAGCAACCATTGTACGATAGAATTTTTCATCAAAATACAAAGTGACATTGTTGGTTCTAAGACAAGGGTCCTGAATCTTCATAAAGGAGACTACAATGGTATGAAGTGTGAGTTGGCTATGATAGATTGGGAAACATTACTTAAAGGGATGATGGTAGCTATGCAATGGCAAACATTCAAAGAGCACACAGATAAATTGCAACAATTTTTTATTCCTGTCTGGTGCAACATTCAAATGGGAAAGGTGGCCAAACCATGGCTTACAAGGGAAATTAGAGATTGTACGAGATCCAAGGAAGAGGCATACAAAGTGGCCAGAAAAAAAAACATACCTGAGGATTGGGATTAGTTTAAAATTCAGCAAAGGTGAACCAAGGGATTGATTAAGAAGAGGAAAATAGAGTATGAGACTAAGCTTGAAGGGATCATAAAAACTGCTGTAAAAATTTCTATCGGTATGTGAAGAGAGAAAGATTGGTGAAGACAAATGTCGGTCCCTTACATAATGGGGAACAAAGAAATTGCTGACCAGTTAAATAGATACTTTGGTTCTGTCTTCACAAAGGACAATACAAATAACAGGGGTGATTCTCCCACTTGCTGCGTTAATGTCCTCACTCAGTGGAGTGGGAGAATCTCAATGCCAGGCATGTGAGGGATTCGTTCATGCATTCCAGCCATGGGCATATGTCCCAACGCCAGATTTCTGGTGCTGTCAGATCCATGCCAGAAACTGGCTGGAAGGTAAGTAATGTCATCTGTTTTTAATGTAATTCAAAAATAATTAGAGAGCCCGGGACTGAATTCTGCAGTCCCACAGATCTCTCCTGTCCCACCAGAGTGTCTCACTCTCCCAAGGTTTACAGTAGGTTCCCACTTTCGGAGAACTATCAGAACGACACTGCTGGAGTGAAGTGGGGGGCAATCGGGGCCCCCAGGTGGTTGGGTGGTGGGGCGTGGTGCCCCAGGGCATGGGCACCCTGGCAGTGCCAGCCTGTGCCTCGGCACTGCCCAAGGGGATAAGTGCCCATGCTCAGGGGAACCTTGGCACTGTCCATCAGGCATGGGGCAGTGCCAAGGGGATGAGGCCTGTGAGGGTAGGCACTGATGGAGAGGGCCTGGGGGTAACTGGTAGGGATGGGGAGTCCCACTGCCACTCTGCACGGGGATCGGTCAGTGCAGGAGGGAGGCCAGCAATTAGAGTTAGCTGGGCGGGGGGGGGTTCGGTTGGGGTAAGGGGATGAACAGCCTGGGGAAGGGGGTCAGCTGGGGAGTGTCTGCCTCACAAGGGCTGCAGATCAGGGTGGTGGGGAGGGTCAGGGCTGGCTCGGGAATGGGCCCCATAATTGGGCCCTGCGGGGGTCGCGGGCTGACCTACGAATGGGAAGCTGACAGTTCAGGGCCAATGCCCATGTGCTGGTTTTAGCCTACTGGGCAAGAGACTTCAGGGCATTCCCTGAAATCGAATAATATTCATGTTGGTGGCCTTTGCATTGCACAGAGTGTGGGAAATTCTAGTGTGAACTCCCAATGAAAAAAAAAGCATAAAATATTCCAGTTATTGGGATAAGGCTGGAAAGTGGAGTTGAGGATTATCATTTCCAATCAGTCATGTTCTTATTTAATGGCAGAGAAGACTCGATGGGCCGAACTGCCTACTTCTGCTCCTATGTCTTATAGTCTTATAACAGGTCTGGTAAGCACACACTGTTTTAATGGGTGTAAAGATTGCCTTCCTGAATGTACAGAGCATTAAGTTTCCTGAGTTTTGACCTTGGGATACTTCACAAGGTCAAAGCTGACCAGCTGTTTCTGCAGGAGTGAGGAATTCTGCATCTTAGCACACGCAGGTAATGGCCACAGTGATGGTTCCATGACCACTGATATGGTCAAAGTGAATGATTCTCAATCCTCTGGCCTGGGCATTCTGCTTTGGGGGGAACTTCATCACCCCTGAGGTTAAGGAGGTGATCGACAGTCACCTCCACAGAACAAACGTAAAGTACAAAAACACTCTGCTCTGGTTAATCAGCACGTCACCTCAACAGTGAGTGGCTGGCCATCCTTCAGTAGCCCTCACTGCTGCTGGCAACATCCAGACTGATCATTCCAGACAGTAACTTCAACTGCATCATCAATGCAGATGGATGACCAGCAGGGCTGACAGCAAACTGGACACTATGTTCAGACCCCAAATGGAAACGGTAAAAGACCCCAAGCTGTGTGATATCTTTAGTGACCATGCAGATGGAGCACCGCATGGCTACACGTGATCAAGGCCAGGGTTCCTTCCATTCCAGGATAGAATTCCTGATTGTGTCCCACCTGTTCATGGTCATATCCATTGACGTCAAACCAGTGTTCATAGAAACCACAGAAATCATAGAAACCCTACAGTGGAGAAGGAAGCCATTTGGCCCATCGAGTCTGCATCGACCACAATCCCATCCAGGCCCTATCCCCATATCCCTACGTATTTACCCATTAAACCCTCTAACCCATGCATCTCATGACTCTAAAGGGCAATTTTTAGCATGACCAATCAACCTAACCCGCACATCTTTGGACTGTGGGAGGAAACCAGAGCACCTGGAGGAAACCCACTGTTCTTGTCCGAACGCTTCCTCCCGCCGGTTGACTGTCACCTACAGGAAGATCAGAGGGTTGGTTGGGGAGATGGAAGCTGAACATGAAACTGATGACATCAGAAAACATGGAGGAACTAAAATTTATTCCAAAAGTTGGAGAACTTTGCAAGATCCTCTTTAATTCCCCAACGGGCTCATGGGAAGCAATCAAGGTAAATAAGGAGATTTTTCATCTTCAAATCTGTACAAGGTAGAGTGAGACAGAGGGAAATGTCCTGATTCCAGGAGAGGATTTAGAATCTGTTCCTGTTATAGTCGACTTGGGTCAATATCAAGGAGGATCTCCATAGGTGAAGAGCTAACAGGCCTCACCCTTTGTTGAAGAGGTCTCCAAGATCATTGTCTGGTCCAGAATCCATTCCATGCAGCAGGATGAGAGGTATTGATGTTTTTCTTTGCAGAAGATACAGAGGGAGAAAGAGTATGTAATCTGCAGCTTGAAGGAAGAAGGTGGCTCTGAAACATCAGTGCAAACTCGAGTAGCAAATCTGCAAATCAGGAAATCCTTTTATGCTGAATTGAAAGAAGTGAAAACCACAGACACCAAAGCCTTCCAGTACTTCCTGTGCTCTATCATGGCAGTCTGAGACAACAATACGTGAGACAACAAACAGTCTGGACAAACCAATGACTCTGGAGAAGGTGACAAAGACTGACAAGTCCCTCAAAACAAGTAAAACGCTGGGAAGTGATTACCAGCTGAGTTGTATTTGCCTATCTGGAACTGGGTTGGCCCAGACCTGTTGAAAATATACAAGAGTGTGCTTCCGGCTGGCAGCATGTTGGAATCCACGAGGAAAGGCACCATCACCCTCATCAAGCAGAAGGGGTAAATCAGAAATTGGAGGCTCATTTCACTACTTAACATGCTCCATGTGGCAGGCTGAGGACAGTTCCAATCCCCTGGATCAGCATGTGTGCAGGAAGTGTCTCCAGCTGCAGTTCTTGGAAGCTTGAGTTTCAGAGCTGGAGTGGCGGCTGGAGACACTGTGGGGCATCCGCGAGTCAGAGAGTATTGTGGATAGCACGTAGAGAGGGTGGTCACTTAGCAAACTAAGGCTCTGCAGGCAGGAAGAGAATGGGTGACCAACAGACAGAGCAAGAGAGATAGGCAGGTAATGCAGGAATCTCCTGTGGCCATTCCCATGCAAAACAGATATACCGCTTTGGATACTGATGAGGGGAATGAGTTCTCTGGGGAAAGCAGCAGCAGCCATGATTGGTTCTGCTGAAGAGGGGAGCAGTAAAAAATGTGCCAGTGCAATAGTTACAGAGGATTCAATTGTAAGAGGAATAAACAAGTGTTTCTGTGGCTGTAAACGAAACTCCAGGACGGTATGTTGCCTCCCTGGCTCTAGGGTCAAGGATGTCTTGGAGTGGGTACAGGGCATTCTGGAGGGGAAAGGTGAACAGCCAGTGGTCAAAGTACAAGTTGGTACAAACGACATAGGTTAAAAAAAGGGATGAGGTCCAAAAAGCAGAATATAGTGAGCTAGGAAGAAAGTTAAGAAATCTGACCGGTCCCATGTGCTAATCAGTGTAGAAATGACAGGATATATTAGATAAATATGTGGCTGAAGAGATAGTATCAGGGGGGTGTTCAGATACCTGGGGCATTGGGACTGGTTCTGGGGGAGGTGGGATCTGTACAAACTGGATGGGTTCCAACTGGGCAGGACTGGGATTGATGTCCTCGGGGGACTGTCTGTTACAACGGTTGGGGAGGGTTTAAATTAATATGCCAGGGGGATGGGAATCTATGTCATGAGTCAGAGAATGAAGGAACAAGGATAAAAACAAAATGTAGAAAAGGGAATCAAGGACAAAGTTCAAATGGAGCTACAGAGAAAATTACTGGGAGCAAGGCAAACAATGTTAAAAAGACAAGCTTAAAGACTCTGTGCCTTAATGAGTGGAGTATTTGCAGTAAAGTGGATGAACTAACCACACAGATAGATGTAAACGGGTACGGTATAATTGGGATTACAGAGACATGGCTTCAGGTTGACCAGGGGTGGGAATTGAATGTCCCAGGGTATTCAATATTTAGGAAAGACAGGCATAAAGGAAAAGGTGGTGGAAATTAACACAATAGGGAGAAAGGATATTAGCTCTGACAACATGGTGTCTGTATGGGTAGAATTGAGAAATACCAAGGGACAAAAACATTCATGGGTGTGATAATATAGACTCCCAAACTGCAGTGGTGATGTTGGGAATAGCATTAAACACAAAATTAGAAATGCATGTGATAAAGGAATGTCGTGATCATGGGTAATTTTAATCTGCACATAGATTGGGCAAATCAAATCAGCCACAATGCCGTAGAGGAGGAATTCCTGGAGTGTATCTTGGATTGTTTCCTTAACCAATATGTGGAGGAACCAACTGGAGAGCATCTTAGATTGGGTACTGTGTAATGGGAAGGGAATCATTGTCAATCCTGCTGTATGAAACCCCTTGGGGATGAGCGAGCATAACACGAGAGAATTTTTTATCAAGATGGAGAGTGAAGTAGTTGATTCAGAGACTAGGGTGCTGAATCTTAATAAAGGAAACTCTGAGGATATGAGGCATGAGTTGGCCGTGATAGATTGGGGAGAGTTACTTAAAGGGATGACAGTGGATAGGTAATGGCAAATATTCAAGAAACACACGGAGAAACTGCAGCAATTGTTTATTCCTGTCTGACACAAAAGCAAAATGGGTAAGAGGGCCAATGCATGGCCTACAAAGGAAATTAGAGAGATATCCAATCTAAGGAAGAAACATACAGATTGGTTAAGATAAATAATAGGGCTGAGGGTTGGGAGGAGTTTAGAACTCACCAAAAAAGGACCAAGAGGTTGATTAAGGAGAAGAAAGTACTGTACCAAAGTAAGCTTGCAGGGAACATAAAGACTGACATTAGAGTTCCTGTAGATATGTAAAGAGAAAGAAATTGGTGAAGACAAATGTAGGTCCCCTACAGACAGAAACAGGAGAACATAAAGAAATGGCTGAGCAACTGAATACAAACTTTGGTTCTGTCTTCACAAAAGAGGACACAAATCAAATGCCAGAAATGTTGAAGAATGCAAGAGTTAATGAGAGGGAAGAGCTGAGGGAGATCAATATTAATAGAGAAATGGTGCTGGGACAATTGTTGGGATTAAAGGTGGATAAATCCCCAAGGCCTGATAATCTACATCCCAGAGTACTTAAGGAAGTGGCTCGACAAATGGTGGATGCATTGTTGGTCATCTTCCAGGATTCTATAGACTCTGGAAAAGCCCCTACAGATTGGAAGGTAGAAAATGTTACTCCAATATTCAAAAAGGGAGGTAGAGAGAAAATAGGGAATTATAGACCAGTAAGCTAAACATCAGTAGTGGGGAAAATTCTCAAATCCATTATCAAGGACTTTAGCAGAACATTTAGAAAGCAGTGGCAGGATCAGACAGAGTCAGCATGGATTTATGAAGGAGAAATCAAGCTTGATAAATCTGTTGGAATTCTTTAAAGATGTAACTAATAGAGTTGGCAAGGAGGAACCAGTTGATGTGGTATATTTGGACTTTCAGAAAGCATTTGATAAAGTCCTGCACAAGAGATTATCGTACAAGATTAAAGCACATGGGATTGGGGAAAAATGTACTGAGACGGGTCAAAAACTGGTTGGCAGAGAGGAAACAACGAGTAGGAATTACTGGGTGTTTTTCAAATTGGCAGGCAGTAACGAGTGGGGTGCCATAGGGATCGGTGCTGGGCTCCAGCTATTCACGATATATATTAATGATTTGGATGAGGGAACAAAATGTAACATCTCAAAGTTTGTAGATGACGCCAAGTTAGATGGAAGGGTAAACTGTGATGAGGATGCAGAGATCTTTCAGAATGATCTGGACAGGTTGAGTGAGTGGGTAATCAATGGCAGATGCAGAATAATTTGGGTGTTAGGTTATTCAATTTCGAAGCAAAAACAAGAAGGCAGATTACTAATGAATGGCTGATAATTAGGAGAGGGAAGTATGCAGCAGGACTTGGATGTCCTTGTGCACCAATCACCGCAGGTGCAACAGGCATTAGAGAAGGTTAATGGTATGTTGGCCTTCATTGCACAAAGTTTCAAGTACATAAGAACATAAGAAATAGGAGCAGGAGTAGGCCATCTAGCCCTTCGAGCCTGCCCCGCCATTCAATAAGATCATGGCTGATCTGTTGTGGCTCAGTTCCACTTTCCCGCCCTCTCCCCATAACCCTTAATCCCCTCTCTTATCAAGAACCCATCAACCCGCTTCTTAAAAATATTTAGCGAGGCAGCCTCCACCACTTCAATGGGCAGAGAATTCCAGAGATTCACCACCCTTTGAGTGAAGAAGTTCCTCCTCAACTCCGTTCTAAACCGCCTCCCCTTTATCTTGAGGCTGTGCCCCCTAGTCCTACTGTCTTTTTTGAGCGGGAAGAGTCTCTCCACCTCTATCCTATCCATCCCATTCATCATCTTATACGTCTCAATGAGATCTCCCCTCATTCTTCTAAACTCTAACGAGTACAAGCCTAGTTTATTCAGCCTCTCCTCATAGTTCAATCCCCTCAACTCCGGTATCAGCCTAGTAAACCTCCTCTGCACTCCTTCCAGGGCCAAAATATCCTTGCGCAGGTGCGGCGCCCAAAACTGCACACAGTACTCCAGCTGCGGCCTCACCAATGCCCTATACAGCTGCAGCAAGACCTCCCTACTTTTATATTCAATCCCCCTCGCTATGAAGGCCAGCATCCCATTCGCCTTCCTGACCACCTGCTGCACCTGCAAGCTGGGTTTTTGCGACTCATGCACAAGGACCCCGAGGTCCCTCTGCACCGTCGCCTGCTGCAGTTTTTCGCCACGTAAGTAATAGTCCTTCCTACCATTCTTCCTACCAAAGTGGACCACCTCACACTTGCCAACATTAAATTCCATTTGCCATTTCCTGGCCCATTCGCCCAGCCTATCTAGATCCTTCTGCAGACTCTCCACACCCTCCGCACAATTTGCCTTTCCCCCAATCTTGGTGTCATCAGCAAATTTCGACACCCTGCACTCGGTTCGCTCCTCCAGATCATCTATATAAATGGTAAATAGCTGAGGCCCCAGCACCGACCCCTGGGGCACCCCACTAGTCACCAACCGCCAATCCGAATAGCACCCATTGACCCCCACTCTCTGCCTCCTATTTGACAACCAATCCTCTATCCACGCTAACACCCTACCCCCAACTCCATGTCCCCTGACCTTCTGCAATAACCTCTTGTGAGGTACCTTGTCAAACGCCTTCTGAAAATCCAGAAAGACCACATCCACCGGCTCTCCTCTATCCACTGCCCTAGACACATCCTCATAGAACTCCAGTAAATTTGTCAGACACGACTTCCCTTTAATGAAACCGTGTTGCGTCCGCCCTATCAAGCAATTCCCTTCAAGATGCCTCGCAATTTCCTGCTTAATGACGGATTCTAACATTTTACCTACCATAGACGTTAAACTAACCGGCCTATAATTCCCCGCCTTTTGCCTGGCACCCTTCTTAAACAACGGCGTAACATTAGCCGTTTTCCAATCTTCCGGCACTTCCCCGGAATCCAGCGACGTCTGGAAAATAACCACCAAGGCATCCACTATCACCTCCGCCATTTCTTTCAGAACCCTCGGATGCATTCCATCCGGTCCTGGGGACTTGTCCACAATCAGCCCCTCCAGTCTGTCGAGCACCACCTCTCTAGTAACAGTAATGTCATTAAGACCCTCCATTCCTACCACCTTTCCATCGCTAACACCCGGCAAATTATTCACGTCCTCCTCCGTGAAGACAGAAACAAAAAAGTTATTCAAGACCTTAGCCATATCCCCATCCCCTACCACTAGCTCCCCTTTCTCATCCTCTAAAGGACCAACGTTCACCCTAGCCAGCCTCTTCCTTTTTATATATTTATAAAAACTCTTGCTATCCTTTTTTATATTAAGTGCTAGCCCAGCCTCATAGCTTCTCCTACCCTCCTTTATCAACTTCTTTGTCAATCTTTGTTGACATTTAAACCTTTCCCAATCCTCTTCTCGCCCACTACTCTTAGCTACTCTAAATTCCTCCGCTTTTAATTTAACACTTTCCTTCACCTCCTTCGTTATCCACGGCTTATTACCTCTCTTCCTGCTGTCCTTTTTAACCATCGGAATAAATTTCTGCTGAGCACCAAGAAAGATCTCCTTAAAGATCCTCCACTGCTCCTCAGCAGACCTACCTTCCAACGCACTCCCCCAGTCCACATTCGCCAATTCTTCTCTCATCCTACCATACTCCCCTCTATTCAAACAAAGGACGCGTGTCCGGGAACCCACTTTCTCCTCCTCCATCTGCACCAGAAACTCCACCATACAATGATCACTCTCTCCAAGAGGATCCTTCACCGCAAGGTCCCTAATTCTACCCGCCTCATTACATAGCACCAGATCCAAGATAGCTCGCTCCCTCGTCGGCTCCAACACACACTGTTCAAGGAAATTATCCCGGCAGCATTCCAGGAACTCCTCCTCGAGCCCACCTCGTCCAACATGGGTCGACCAATCAATATGCAGATTGAAATCTCCCATAACTACTGCCGTCCCATTCCTGCACACCGCACTTATTTGCGTGTTAACAGCCCGCCCCACCTCCAGATCATTATTCGGGGGCCTATAGACGACACCCACCAGCGTCTTCCTCCCTTTGCTGTTCCTAATCTCCACCCACAACGATTCCACTTTCTGCTCTTTGGCTCCGATATCATCCCTTGCTACCACCTTGATACTATCCTTAATCAGCAGAGCTACGCCACCCCCTCTTTCCTCCTGCCTATCCTTCCTAAACACTTGATAGCCCTGTACATTCATCTCCCAGTCCCTGTCACCTTGCAGCCACGTCTCTGTAATGGCCACCAGATCGTATCCATTTGTGTCGATCTGCGCCACCAGCTCATCCACTTTATTCCGAATGCTTCGTGCATTCAGATAAAGTGCTTTCATCCCAGCCTTCACCTGGACCCTATTTGCCGTAACGCCACCAATTGGGACATCCTCGGCCTCTTCCCTTACCTGTACCCTATCCTTAACTTTAGACCTTGTAGCGTCACCTACCCTCGCACCCTCCCCCCCCCTAATTAGTTTAAAGCCCTGTCTACAGTCCTCTTTACTCGATTCGCCAACACTCTGGTCCCAGCACGATTCAGACCAACCCCATCCCGCCCGAACAAGTCCCACCTACCCCAATACTGGTGCCAATGCCCCATAAATTCGAACCCATTCCTCCCACACCAATCCCTGAGCCACCCATTCACTTCCTTTATCCTGTCAATCCTACGCCCGTCTGCACTCAGTTCAGGCAGTAGCCCAGAGACGACCACCTTGTCGGTTCTACTTTTTAATTCCATTCCCAGCTTCTCATACTCCCTCCCCAGATCCTCAGTCCGCACTTTGCCTACGTCGCCGGCACCCACATGTACTACAACGACCGGGTTCTCACCCTCCCACTCCAGGTTCCTCTGCAGCCCAGCTGCGACATCCTGTACCCGAGCACCAGGCAGACAACACACCCTTCTGTGCACTTTGTCATTGTGACAAAGGACAGTGTCAATACCCTTCACCCCACTATCTCCAATCACTACTACGTTCCTTTTCCCCTTCTCTTTGCCTATGTCCTGCTGCATCACTGTACCGTGTGCAGTTTGCTCACCAACCTCACCTGCCTCGTCCTCTTCCAGAGTGGAAGCAAGAACCTCAAACCTGTTATGCAGATTAAGAGGCTGAGGCCTCCGCTCCTCACCCCCCTTCCTCCTCCTCCCAGCAGTCCCCTTTTGTCCCTGACCCTTAGATTTAGCCAGTCTAGGGGCACCCTCTCTCCCCTTGATGAGCCTCAGTGTCTGTAGCTCAGAGGCCAGCTCATCCACCTTGAGCTGGAGCTCCTCCAGCAACCTGCACTTACTGCAGACATGGTCACTGGGAAGGACCCTGGGGTCCGCCAGTTCCCACATCATACAGAAACCACACATCACATGCCCCTCCATTATTCACTGTAATTTTTTATGGGGAAAAAATTTTTTTCCTTGTTTCTTGCTGTAGTAGTTTTGAAAAAATTTTTTTTCCTTGTTTTTTTTCAAACAAACTCACCTGGCCTTTTTTCCTTCCAGCCCTTTTTGATATTAAGCCCTATTAACTCACTCTGCTTCCCCCTCACTCCGCTGCCCGCTCAGACGCTGCCCGCTGTCTACACCAGGCCTCCTTTTAAACCTGGCGCTGATTTAAAGCAGGCTGGTCCACAAATGCCTTTTCACCACACCCTCAGAATTCTTAAAGCAGTAAATACAATAAATAAATGCTTTAAACAGTTCTACAAAGAGTAAAGTGCTTTAAACTTATTTTAAACAGGTTTTTAACAGGTAAAATCTTAGCTCTCTCTCAGCTCCAGCAAACAATGGAAGGCTTCACCGTGTGGCCCCTTGATAATTAAAGCAGGCTCAGCAGGGATGTGTTGTTGCAGTTATACAGGGCCTTGGTGAGGCCACACCTAAAGTATTGTGTACAGTTTTGGTCTCCTTTTCTGAGGAAGGATGTTCTTGGTCTTAAGGGAGTGTAGCGAAGGTTTACCAGGCTGATTCTGGGGATGGCAGGACTGATGATTGAGGAGAGATTGACTAGGTTAGGATTGTTTTCGCTGGAGTTCAGACGAATGAGGGGGGTATCTCATAGAGACTTATAAAATTCTAGCAGGACTAGACAGGATGGATGCAGGAAGGATATTCCCAATGGTGGGGAAGTCCAGAACCAGGGTTCGCTCCCTGAGGATCAGGGTAGACCATTTAGAACAAAGGTGAGGAGACATTTCTTCACCCAAAGAGTGGTGAGCCTGTGAAATTCAGGAAGTAGTTGATGCCAAACAGTGAATGTATTCAAGAGGCAGCTGGATATAGCACTTGGGCTAAATGGAACCAAAGGTTTTGGGGAAAAAGCAGGATTAGGCTATTGCATTGGATGATTAGCCATGATCATAATAAATGGCAGAACAATCTTGAAGGGCCAAATGGCCTCCTCCTGCTCCGACATACTACATTTCAATTCACATCAGGTATTGCAAAACTGCAAAACCAGGTGAGCATCCTTGTTTTCTGTGCTAAACCTGGGATGGGTGTATATTTGGAAGGAGGCTTGTTTGGTTGGAACAATGCATTTGGTTGTTAAGGTTTATACAATATCATGGCTTTTTTCTCTTGTTTGTAATTGGTAAAAGGTATTGACAGTTTTCTTTCTGTATGTTAACTGTATTCATAAATAAACTTTATTTGATAAAAAGCTCCCAAGTGGGTCATTTGAATCACATCTGGAGTGAAACATCTGATACTTACCTGTGCCAAATTCAAAGTGCAAATCTTATGATTTAGGCTGACTTCATAAAATAACTTGAAGTTTCTGTCCTGGATTATAACACTAAGGAGTATCACAGACTGACACTTTGCAAGGTCCAGGACTTCTGGCGAGGGATGCACTAAAGCTTGGGGCAGCTGTTGCGAAGATGCAATTGGGAAACGCTAATGATTAAGACCTTCTTGTTATAGAACATCAAGGAGGTGAAAACTGTATAAAACCCTTGTGGCTGTAAGATTGATATGAAATGAATTATGTAGACATAACCTGTATCTATAGGCAAGTCTAAGAGTCACTTCAGAGTATTTGAAACTATGTAGAGAAAATCTGATCTCTTTTACACTTCATGTAACATTAAATTATATGATACAATGTACCTCACTAAATTTTATGAATAAAATATATCTTAGGGAAAAATAAAGAATTAAACGACTTAGAGCTAATGTGGGCATCAAAGCAGAATGATATTGCTCTGCTCCTGCGATATGGACGGTACTGGTGTTGTATATTTTAAATTTCCACATTAACAACTTTCCGTCCAGCACCCTTTGCAGTTTGTTGATTTTTCTCTGAATTCATTCCCAGGCTTAACCAATCAAACACAGTGAGCATCAATAATAAACAGACTCTCATAGTCAAACACAGAATAATTGAACACTACAACTGGCAATGCAGTATTTATTGTTCATCACTAAATATCCTGAGAGTATTAAAAATCAACCTTACAGGACAGGAGTCTTTTGTAAGTCGAATGAGGTGATTGCAGCAATTTTCCTTCCCTAAAGGACATTAGAGAACCAAATAATTTTTTATAACAATCGAGTAGCTTTGATAATCCTTTTCTATTAAAAAACACTAAAAAACACTCACAAACACTAAATATATCTAAAATATAACTAACATGGTCGGGAAATCACAACCTCTAGGTTTTCACTGAAAATTGCAACCTTTACCACACAAATTCATTTGGCTTTTCATATCAAAATTGATTTTAAAAATGAAATACCAAAGGAAATTGCCACATATATTTAGTAAAGTTTGACAGTTTTAGGATGGAATGTGTTTGTGATGAGGGAGTCCCCCATTCCTCTTTGAAACTCAGTCAGTTTCAGACTACCCAGAGAAATGCCCAAATTCAGATCCTATGGGTTCCACCTGTTTTGAATTCCTGGCCTCAGTTTTAATCCCCACCTCTCGATGGGTGACAGAGATTGGGAGCAGGGACAGGAATTCACAAATCTAAACTGTTGCAAATATCTAGCTCAGAGTTCATGTGTTTCAGAATATTACATTTAGTTTTAGGAATAAAAATTTTAACAGTAGGAAATGGGCTAAATGTAATCAAAAACAGCATGAGGTTAAACATTGAAATGGTTGATTTGGGAGATTTAACAGCTGGAAAGGCAAGATCATAAAACAGAAAGGTGGAGAAACTGAAAGAATACACAATCGATCTGTGAATCTTTTGGTGGAAACATGATGGATGGGAACTTAACAGTTCGCCATATCGGCTGACCAGTGTGGTGAGCCGGTAAAATAGAGTGAGGGGTGAAAATGTTTTAGTTGCAGTTTGGACCTGGTGTGGTTTTCTGCTAACTAAGAAATAGCTGATGTAAATGGTAGTTAGTGGGCATGCACTGTTAGCAAAGTCAAAACATCAATTTATATCATCAATCAGTGTGTGGAATACAGTTGAGGTTTCATCCCAGAATTTTGCAAGGGAATAGAAGCTGGAAGATGTCTTATTGCAGCAGGTGGTCAGGAAGGCTAATGGGATGCTGGCCTTCATAGTGAGGGGGATTGAATATAAAAGTAGGGAGGTCCTGCTGCAGCTGTATAGGGCATTGGTGAGGCCGCAGCTGGAGTACTGTGTGCAGTTTTGGTCGCCGCACTTACGCAAGGATATTTTGGCCTTGGAGGGAGTGCAGAGGAGGTTAACTAGGCTAATGCCGGAGTTGAGGGGGTTGAGCTATGAGGAGAGGCTGAATGAACTAGGCTCGTACTCGTTAGAGTTTAGAAGAATGAGGGGAGATCTCATTGAGACATATAAGATGATGAATGGGATGGATAGGACAGAGGTGGAGAGACTCTTCCCGCTCAGAAAGGACAGTAGGACTAGGGGGCACAGCCTCAAGATAAAGGGGGGGTGGTTTAGAACGGAGTTGAGGAGGAACTTCTTCACTCAAAGGGTGGTGAATCTCTGGAATTCTCTGCCTGTTGAAGTGGTGGAGGCTGCCTCGCTAAGTATTTTTAAGACACAGGTTGATGGGTTTTTGATAAGCGAGGGGATTAAGGGTTATGGGGAAAGGGCAGGAATGTGGAACTGAGCCACGACAGATCAGCCATGATCTTATTGAATGGCAGGGCAGGCTCAAAGGGCTAGATGGCCTACTCCTGCTCCTATTTCTTATGTTCTTATGTTCTTATGTTATGTTCTATTGTGAAACTCATGGAAGTGTCTTCAGTGGTCCTCGCAGTTTTTCAATTCAACGTGCAGATTAACTTGGAAGCATGAGAAAAGTAAGAGGAACAAGGGCCTGCAGCCTTTTGAACTTCAATGCAAAGGATATCCTGCAATTTCTGACATGAAGAAGCAGCAACCCACTGGGAGGAACCAACAGCTTTGAAGTGGCCTGGGTAATTTTTTGAACTGTGAGGATAGATGTTACAACAGAATGGAACAGAATGAGAAGTCAAGAGGTTTGGTTTTACTTAAGTGACAACAGTTTTATGGTTAAAATACATAAGAAAGTGTTGCCAGGGTGGTGTTTATTGTTTGTTATGAGAGCAAGTGAAGTTTATGTTGGAGGGATGTTTTAATAAATGGTTTATACTGTTTAACTTGGATGCTTAAGTTTTCTTCTTGTAATAAATTTTTTCATTCTTTAAATTCCCCAAGGCATTACTGGAATTATGTGCTCCTGGGATCACTAGTTTTTCTAGTTTTCAACACATAAAGAAAAGGTTATGGTCAGGAAGACAACTTTCCCTCAGTGAAGAATATCTACTGTGGTCACAACAAGACCTTCCCAGGTTTTAAACTCCTTGTGAACTTGGAGGAGCCAGAGAAGCTTCCTCAGCCTGAACCTACACCTCAGCCAATCACAGCTATCAGCAAATCACTCCCACACATCCTCCATTTGTTGCTATCAACAGGCTCATGTGATCATAATAATAAGGAGGAGTTGGTCATTAGGCCCCTCCAACCTGCTATACCATTCAACAAGATCATGGCTGATCTGATTATAGCCTCAAGTGCACATTCCTGCCTGAACCCACAACACTTGATTCCATCTTGATCAAAAATCTGTCCAACTCAGCCTGGTGCATGTTCAAAAATCAGACTTCCTAGCTCTCTGCGATAGATAATTCCAAAAAAAAAACCTTCGAAGAGGAGAAATTCCTTCCTATCTCCATCTTAAACATGAGACTCCTTGGTCTGAAATTGTGTTCCTAGTTCAAGATAGCCTCAAAGAACAAAGAAAATTACAGCACAGGAATAGGCCCTTTCAGTCCTCCAAGCTGTTCCTTCGTCAGGTGAGTGGAGAGTTCTCCAGAGACTCTAACTCTCCACTCACTTGATGAAGGAACAGCGTTCCGAAAGCTGGTGGCATTTACTACCAAATAAATCTGTTGGACTTTAACCTGGTGTTGCGGGACTTCTTTCTTTGACCAAGCCAGTTTTGTATTCACCTTGCCAGCTCACCTCTGATCCCGTGCGACTTCACTTTCTGCACCAGTCTGCCATGAGAGACCTTGTCAAAGGCCTTAGTGAACTCCCCACTGATTGGGGGCAACAATCATGGGGCAGTGCCATCCTGGCAGTGCTTGTCTGGCGCTTCCTACCAGGCACCATAACTGTGCCAGGGCCACTGAAAAGTGGTGGGGCACAGCCTGTGGGGTGGAGCTGAGGTGGGAGGGAAGGCAGAACTCTGCAGAAGAGGTGGTGATCGGGGTAGGAAGGAAAAGAATCTGCAGAAGGGCTGGCGATCAGGGTGGGAGGAAGGAAACTCTGCAGGGGGACAATCAGTGGGGCTGGGGATGTCTGTGGGGCAGCTGGGGGTGTGGGAAAAAAAAGGCATGGAGCGGTTGGCCTGATTTGCTGGGGAAAGTGGGGGGAGGGGCAAGAGTTCAAACTCCACCCACACTCTCCCCTCCCCCCCAACTCCCCACCCCCTGCTGGTGAGAATTGCATTTTGGCACTTTTTTTTGCACCAAATGCCATAAGGTTGTATTTTCAAACTTGCCTAAAAAGCCTTGGCCTTTAAAGCAAGGGGGATAGAATATAAAAGCAGGGAGGTCTTGCTGCAACTGTACAAGGCATTGGTGAGGCCGCAACTGGAGTACTGTGTGCAGTTTTGGTCCCCTTATTTGCGAAAGGGTATATTGGTCTTGGAGGGAGTTCAGAGAAGGTTCACCAGGCTGATAGCGGAGATGAGGGGCTTAGCTTATGAAGACAGATTGAGTAGACAGGGCCTGTACTCGTTAGAGTTTAGAAGGCTGAGGGGGGATCTTATAGAGACATATATGATAATGAGGGGGCTTGATAATGAGGGTAGAGGTAGAGAGATTCTTCCCACTTGGAAAGGAAAACAGAACTAGAGGTCACAGCCTCAAAATAAGGGGGGGCAGTTTAGAATGGAGTTGAGAAGGAACTTCTTCACTCAAAGGGTAGTGAATCTCTGGAATTCTCTGCCCGTTGAAGTGGTGGAGGCTGCCTCATTGAATATATTTAAGTCACGGGTAGATAGATTTCTGATCGATAATGGAATTAAGGTTTATGGGGAGAAAGCAGGAAAGTGGAACTGACCCACTTCAGATCAGCCATGATCTTATTGAATGGCAGGGCAGGCTTGAAGGGCTAGATGGCCTACTCCTGCTCCTATTTCTTATGTTCTTAAAAAGCAGGCCTGAAACTGCCCCATTTTCTCAGTCATTCAGTACATAGATTTTTTTGTAAGATCGCGCTCTTCGGATCATTTTGGGAAGGTTCTACCCCTGAAGTTTGCAATCACATTGTTAGATGGTCCCTGTTGCAGGGCATTTGTCAAAAGGAGTTTAATCTTCCTGTGCAATCCTTACAGGGGAACCTCAGAGGGTGGTTCACCAGTGCATTGTTGGGGTACCCCCTCTCTTCCTCCAACACGCCCCCCACCCCACCGCCCCCCCCAACCCCCACCAGCAAGATCCACTGTCTTGCTCTTGTCTGAAAGCAAGGCACTCAGTCTGGTCGACTGTCAGTTGTGATTCTGAACAGAATTATTGGAATGAGCCTCTCCTGTTCCAATCAGCAGGACCCCCACATCCCCGGCCTTGTCAGGTTCTTTACCCACCACTGGGCTCCCCCACACCCTACCCACCTTCCTGTTAGTATCCAGGTTCCCTTCACATTCAACAAGATCCTGATTCTGATTGGGGGCAGGGGTTGGGAAGCGATTCTCTGAGCTTGGCACAGATCGTAGTGATCCCAGAGAATAGCGAGCCTAAAAATCAGTTTTGTACCTGGCATGAGATGGTTAGTGATTCTTCTGACCCCTTTCTAATGATACAAACTGGGTGCGATGCTGATTAGCATGAGATTGATTGGATTTCTTTAGTGAATTCGGCATGTGATCCTTCCCACTCCCAGAACGCTCCCACCTCTCCAGCGGAACTCCAACGGGCGTGAATCATTACTGATCCTTTGGAGGCAAGTCCTGCAGAGCACCAACCTCCAGGGTGAAAGAGGAATGGCCATCCAATGCCAAGGTGCAGGATGGAGGGCTTCAGGTCAGGGATTGGGCAGGCCTGGGGGACCTAGATCGGGGGTCTCCGCTGGATATGGGGCTCATGTGGTGAGCATTCTCCCTGCCTGCTGACAGACCTCCAAGGGATTCCATAAGAGATCGAGTTCAAATCTCATTAATGTAAAACTGGTTACTCTGCCATCTGTCTGCTGGAAAGGTTGTGGTTTATCGTTGACATTCTATCCCAGGCCCCAATAATAGTAACAAGCACCAGGCCTAGCAACTGTCGATCCAATCAAGGGAGCTGGAGAGCTCTTAACATGCCTCTTCACACTGCTCCCTACAATGGGCACCTGTGGTATTGAAGACAGGAGGATACTTCCCCACTCTCTGTCTGAACTGCACGGTGTCTGGAAGCGAGTTTGCACCAAACATCCAGGTGGGTGCACACAGGTTAATACAGTAATGAAGAGCTTCCCGCAGCCACCGTTATGCTCTACGTGAGCTCCAGAGCGCTGAGCCCAGTCAGCATCATGCTGCAGCCAATGGCCTGTGGTATCAAGGATCGGTATCTGGCTTTGGGGAATAATATCCTTTAATCGTGATTATTTACAGTACATCCTACCCTATCCCCAACTAGTGTCTACCTTCATCAATGCCCTCTTGGTGATTCCTACAACTTCTTAACCTGATGTGGCCTGGCCCATCATCTAGGTGACCCTCAGGATGCAGATCAGAGGTGGAGGCGGTCTGCTGTGTTCCGTGCCCCTTGGCCTTTGATGCCCTTGGTGGGTGTCCCCGGGAGGGCCGGGTCCTGGGAGGCCCTGGCTGACTTTCGAGTGTCACGGATGCAACCCTACCACCCAGTTCAGCCTGCAGTCCGTGAGATGCACCGGTATCAGGAAAGGAGAATTTGGAAGGCTTGGTGACTGCTGGAATCTTCTGGGTGGGAGGCCCTGGCATGGGCTCTTCCTCCTCCCTCAGGGCAGCTGGAGTGAGCTCCAGGAATATCTGCACCAGTTGGCGATGCCAGTCCAGGAGGCCCAACATTGCCTGCACCATGGTGTGTGAGCCCTCAGCGATAGTCCTCTGAGTCTGGACAAAGCTCTGGAGCCTCTCTCCAATGGCCCGCTGTGTCTCAAGCATGCTCCCAAGACACTCGGCCATGGTCCTCAGTGACTGGCCAGGCCTTGGACACTGTCACCCATGGATACGATTTCCTGCTTGAAGCTTTCCACCACAGTCGCCACCCTTGCAGTGTTGGACTGGGTGCCACGCAATGCCGATACCATTTCCTGAACTTGAAGGTTGTGGGGCTCCTCCAAGAGGCCTTGCAATTGCAGAGTGTCACTGCCACCCCCTCCTGAAGTACCCGGCTCTGCCTTTCCATCTCCAACAGCTCTGTGAAAAATGCTTCCAGAGGTTCAGTATCTGACTGGGGGCCAGCTGTTTCCTTGGATCCGGCAGACCTCCGCCTGCCTCAAACGTTTCCTCTCCACCTGATGTGCAGCTGTGTGCTGCTCACCAGAAAGTGACCCCAAAGCCTGTCTGCTAATTCCACTCACTGGGGTGTGTCTCTGCCCCGGTGGATGGTGCAGGTGATGCCTTGGACACCAGGTCAGTGCTTTCCTCAGAGGTAGCGGGGGCCACAGGAGGGGGAGGGGAGGGCAGGGGGGCCCAGCCTCATCAGGCAAGAGTCGGTTCAGTGCAAGGGAGGGACAGGTGTCTGGGCAGCTTGGAAACAACAGAAGGAAGGTCATATGAATGAAAGTTTAGTGGATTCTCATTTCTGTGGCACATTCCAATCTCACTGTCACTCACAGCTCGCCTGGGTGCCTCCCGGGCACTCCAATACACACTCATTGAAGGGCCTCAACTCGGGAATTTCCCTGTCAGTCTTCTCCCTCTCCCTTCTGTTGTGCGCCATCTTCTCCTTCAGGACAAAAGGGGATGAGTGAGAACCTGATGGCTGATCGACCCGGGGGCAGAGAGGGTTGGCGGGGGGAGGAGGGGAGAATGTGGGGGAACAGGTGGCGTATACTGGCACTGTGCTTACCAGGCAGCGTTTGTGAGGGGTTGGGGGGGGGGGGTTCAGAGGGATGCGAGGATGATGCTGGGGGTTCGGGTACTAGACAGCCAAATGGCATTGGAGTGGATTGATGTGGACATTCCAGGGTGTGACAGGTGGGACTGGTGCCAGGGTGTGACAGGTGGGACTGATGCCAGGGTGTGACAGGTGGGACTGATGCCAGGATGTGACAGGTGGGACTAGTTCCTGGGTGTGACAGGTGGGACTGGTGCCAGGGTGTGACAGGTGGGACTGGTGTCAGGATGTGACAGGTGGGACTGATGCCAGGGTGTGACAGGTGGGACTGGTGCCAGGATGTGACAGGTGGGACTGGTGCCAGGATGTGACAGGTGGGACTGGTGCCAGGATGTGACAGGTGGGACTGGTGCCAGGATGTGACAGGTGGGACTGGTGCCAGGATGTGACAGGTGGGACTGGTGCCAGGATGTGACAGGTGGGACTGGTGCCAGGATGTGACAGGTGGGACTGGTGCCAGGATGTGACAGGTGGGACTGGTGCCAGGATGTGACAGGTGGGACTGGTGCCAGGATGTGACAGGTGGGACTGATGCCAGGGTGTGACAGATGGGACTGATGTCAGGGTGTGACAGGTGGGACTGGTGCCAGGGTGTGACAGGTGGGACTGGTGCCAGGATGTGACAGGTGGGACTGGTGCCAGGGTGTGACAGGTGGGACTGGTGCCAGGGTGTGACAGGTGGGACTGGTGCCAGGGTGTGACAGATGGTTCTTCTGTGCTCTTGGGGGTACAGGATGGCCTGTCTCTCCTCCACAGCATCCAGCAGCCATCCTATATCTCCCTCGGTGAGATGGGGCTGCCATCCTCCTGGTGTGACTGGCTGTGGGTGCCGTGGGGAGAGTTTAATTGCAGCTCCCCCGGTTAATGCCACACAGCTGTGGCCAGTTTGGATGAATCACACGCCTGGAGTCTCCATGATGGCATGTTTCACATGGAGGCTCCTTCAGTGCACTAAGTGTGGAAGGATTGCGGTGCTGGACACACCTAGAAGACCAGCACGGATTGCTCCTGTTTTCTCACTGTTACAACACTCAGAAATATTTTGGGAGAATTCCGCCCAGGTGTTGTAAAGATTTCTGGGAATATAATATGCTTCTGTGGATTGATGTTTGATGAATAAACAAATATATTCTCATGGTCTGAGGAAGCAGATGGGCTGGAAGATCTCAGATAAACTCAGGTGATGTCAGGAAGTTTGCAAATTTAAACTCATGTTCACTTGAACCCCATGAATTACAGACTGACTTTGGCAGAAGTGAGTAGGAGCCAGTCCAGAAACACTGTAAAAACAGCAGGTTATAGATAAATAGTGAATAAAAACTGCAGAATAAATATAAACACTGACCGTGTGGAACCCATATCACTGCAGATTGAGATGGAGGAGTTTCGCTCCGTTACCTGGATTGAAGTTTTGTTCTTGAAATGAGTGATGACAGCTCTCCGCGGAGGAGGACCAAATAGGGGTTCACGATATCCCAAAAAAACCTCAACTGCAGCAAACATCGTCTGACCATCCGCACCCACCTGTACAACAATAATAACAACATATTGCTCAATAGTTTGGATGCATTTTGCTGATCAAGTCACCACAGTGGAATATTGTTTGTACTAATTCCATGGTGAGAGGGTGAAGGAGGCAGAGAGGGAATTTTAAAGGATTCGACAGTCTGTAACTGAAAGCTTCTTACTGAAGAAAGAGTTTCCATTTCTGTGGCAACAATCCAAATCTCAGGGTGTTCCGAGTTTTCACAACCAATGGATAATTCAGGATTATTATGTGGGAATCAGATGAGGAAAAGATTGGGAAGCTCACTGAGCTGCTGCGTTTAATGATGAGCTGAATTTAATCACCTCCCCCGCCCCCGTGTCCATCATGGTGATAACCCTGGATTTCTGCTGTTTAAGAATATGGTCCAACCTCCATCATGGTCTGGAGCTGAGGGAATTCTCCAACGAACAAGTGGGAGTGGAAAACAAAATACTGATCTGAGTGCCCCCGATAGAAAGGCAAATGCTGGTGACATCTTCAAAAGATTGTTAGCGCTGAATGCAGCAGTCATCAGGATATCCTCAGCAGCAGTGAAGACCCCAGTGACTGGACCGAACACCCCAGAACCCCGGTGACTGTACTGAACACCCCTGAACCCCGGTGACTGTACTGAACACCCCTGAACCCCGGTGACTGTATCAAACACCCCTGAACCCCAGTGACTGTAACGAACACCCCGAACCAAAGTGACTGCACTGAATACCCCTGAATCCCGGTGACTCTACTGAATACCCTGAACCGTGGTGACTGTACCAAACACCCCTGAACCCCAGTGACTGAACTCCCATGAACCCCAAGACTGTACTGAATACTCCTGAACCCCAGTGACTGTACTGAATACACTGAACCCCAGTGACTGTAATAAGTACACCTGAACCCCAGTGACTATACTGAACACCCCTGGGCTCCAGTGACTGTACTGAATACTCCCAAGCCCCAGTGACTGTACTGAATACCCCTGAACCCCAGTGACTGCACTGAATACTCCTCAACCGCAGTGACTGTACTGAATACACCTTAACCCCAGTGACAGAATACACTGAACCAAATGACTGAACTGAACATTTCAGAACATCAGTTACTGTGCTGGACATCCCTGAACATCAGCTTCTGCACTGAATACCCCTGAACCCAGTTGCTGTATTGAATACCGCTGAATCCCAGTGACTGTACTGAATACCCCTGAAGCCCAGTGACTGTACTGAATACCCCTGAACCCCAGTGACTGTACTGAATACCCCTGAACCCCGGTTGCTGTACTGAGCAACCCTGAAACCCTGTGACTGTACTAAATATCCCTGAACCCCAGAGTTTGCACTGAATACCCCTGAACCAAAGTGACTGTACTCAATTCCCCTGAACCCCAGTGATGGGACTGAATACCCCTGAACCCCAGGGACTGTACTGAATAACCCTGAACCTCAGTGATTGTACTGAATACCCCTGAACCCCAGTGACTGTACTGAATACCCCTGAACCCCAGGGACTGTACTGAATATCCCTGAACCGCAGTGATTGTACTGAATACCCCTGAACCTCAGTGGCAGTACAGAATACCCCTGAACTTCAATGACTATATTGAATATTGCTGAACCCCAGTGACTATACTGAATATCCCTGAACCTCAGTGATTGTACTGAATACCCCTGAACCTCAGTGACAGTACAGAATACCCCTGAACTTCAATGACTATATTGAGTATCGCTGAACCCCAGTGACTGTACTGAATACCCCTGACTCCCAGTGACTGTACTGAATTCCCCTGACTCCCAGTGACTGTACTAAATATCCTGACTCCCAGTGACTGTACTGAATACCCCTGACTCCCAGTGACTGTACTGAATTCTCCTGACTCCCAGTGACTGTACTAAATATCCTGAACCCGAGTGACTGTACTGAATACCCCTGACTCCCAGTGACTGTACTGAATTCCCCTGACTCCCAGTGACTGTACTAAATATCCTGAACCCCAGTGACTGTACTGAATACCCTGACTCCCAGTGACTGTACTGAATACCCTGACTCCCAGTGACTGTACTGAATTCCCCTGACTCCCAGTGACTGTACTGAATTCCCCTGACTCCCAGTGACTGTACTGAATACCCCCGACTCCCAGTGACTGTACTGAATTTCTCTGAACCCCAGTGACTGTATTGAATATCCTGAACCCCAGTGATGTACAGAATACCCCTGAACACCAGTGACTGTACTGAATAACCCTGAACCCCAGTGACAGTACAGAATATCCCTGAGCCCCAGTGACTATACTTAATACATCTAAACCCAAGTGACTGCACTGAATACCCTTGAACCCCAGTGATTGTACTTAATAACCCTGAAGCCAAGTGACTGTACTAAATACACCTGAACTGCAGTGACTGTACTGAACATCTCTGTAACATGTGTCCCTTGAATGGCTGGGGTCACAATGTGACTGGGTGATTATTGGTGGAACGAGGGTGGTGAATCCAGAGAGTGAAGCGACATTGAGCTTTTGTCTTCATCACTGGACAGATGGAGATTCACTGTAGGTGGGGATGTGAGGAGACCATATGAAGCCCTCAGCCTCTAATTATTTGTATTTTCTCACTCAGGTCTCCGCACTCCAGATAGGCAGGCAGACACTGAGACTGGACACCAGCAGTCCACCTCGGAGGAGGAAGGGGATACTTCCGAGGACTCAGTGACCCATCATTTCCCACACCGTGTTCCAGTGCCTGTATTCTCACGTCAGTGAGTATTCATTCACGATTCCATTCAGTGTCACGAGCTGGTGAGCACCCCACCGCCTCGCCTGAGAAGCTGATGGAGGCAGTGACCACCCGAGGTCACTAACTGTCAGAGGCCTATTGGAGGACTGGTTCAGGCTGAGCCCCAAACTGATGCAGAAAGAGGCCATTCGGCCCATCAAGTCTGCACCAACCACAATCCCACCCATGCCCTATCTCTACATCCCGACATATTTACCCACTAATCCCTCTAACCTATGCATCCAAGGACCCTAATTTAGAATGACCAATCAACCTAGCCCGCACATCTTTGGACAGTGGGAGGAAACCGGAGCACCCGGAGGAAATCCACGCAGACAGAGGGAGAATGTGCAAACTCCACACAGACAGTGACCCGAGCTGGGATTTGAGCCCAGGTCCCTGGAACTGTGAAGCAGCAGTGCTAACCAATGTGCTACCATGCTTCCCAACTGCCCAGCTTATCCCAGGCCACAGGGCAGAAAGGGCAGCAGCCTCCATCCACTTCAATTGCATAGTCGTATCTCATACAAATACCTGCATGAAAGCAACTCACCAAGGCTTCTTTGACAGCACCTTACAAACCTGTAACCTCTACTATCTAGGGCAGCAGACACAGGGGAACACCATCACCTGCAAGTACCCCTCCAAGACAAATATCATCTTGACTTGGGAACATATGACTGTTACTTCAAAATCCTGGAACTTCCTCCCTAACAGCACTCTGGGTGCATCTGCAACACACGGACTGCCACAGTTAAAGAAGGCAGATCACCACCTTCTCATGGGCAATTACGAATGAGCAATAATTGCTGGCCCAGCCAGCAACACCCACATCCAATGAAAGAATACTTTGAGAAAATGTGCATAAAGAAAAGTACTTCAATGCACAAAGGCCTTCTTACTGTTTAAACTTTATACATGTAAAGGGTTGATAATGTCGTTTCAGTAAAATGACTGTCATATTTTGTGGGTCATTTGTGAAGTTATTGCTGCCTTGTCAATGGAACCTATATCTTTCCACCTTCAGCTGTTTGTCTGTTTGGGGAAGGCCAAGTTTGGTCATCTCCTCAGCCATGTCGGTGTGTGTGTGGAGGGCCTGGACACTCAGTGATGGTGAGCAATATGGGGGAGCACAAGTCTTGTCAAAGTAGGTGTGAGCTTTTTAATGGGCAGGAATTGAAAGGATATCATGGCCACAGGAAGCAGGTGTGAATGAGATTATCCTAAAACCCCTTGTGCACCTTGCAATGCCCATTGGCTCCAGTGTAAGGAACTCATCATTCTGCCTCAGCTGCTCAGCCCCCTCCTCCACACTCCCCTCATCTGCTGAGGAGTAATAGTCAACTCTATCCTTCTAATGAAAGGCCTTAGCTCTCTTCAAGGCTTCAATATGATTTGGACAAATTGAGTAAGTGGGTAAATACATGGCATATGCAGTATAATTGAGATAAATGTAAAGATATCCACTTCAGACAGAGAAACAGAATGGCAGAGTATTATTAAAATGGTGATAGGTTGAGAAATGTTGATGTGCACTGGGACCTGACTGTTTTTGTACACCGGTCACTGAAAGAAAATCTTCAGGTGCAGTAAACAGTTAGGGAGGTCAATGGTATCTTGGCCTTCATTGCAAGAGGACTTGAGAGACGGACCAAGGATGCCTACTGCAGCTGTGCAGGGTCATGGTGAGATCTCACCTGGAGTATCGTGTGTAGTTTTGGTCTCCTTATCTAAGGAAAGATATACTTGCCATAGAGGGAGTGCAATGAAAGTTCACCAGACTGATTCCTGGGGTGACAGGATTGTTGTATGAGGGGAGATTGGGTCGCCTGGTCCTCTATTCACTGGAGTTCCGAAGAATAAGAGAGGATCTAATTCAAACTGTGATAACCCTCATGAGGTCGATGGGGTCACTGATTGATTCCCCTTTAGGGCTCATTGACTATGAATTCCCCTGGTCGGAGGCAGTGTCCTGCCCAGCTGGAATTCACTACCTGAGCCTTTTATAAGGCAGGCCCAGTCCTGGGCCTGCTGAACTGTCGTCCTCAGCAGGGACTAGTGATTGGTGTCGTTAGACCCTGGATTTATTGTACTTGTTGGAAATCTGTTGCTGCTGCTGTGGCACAGCTACACTGGGAGCTGAGTGCTACCGAAAGGGGAAGCCTGTTGCTTGGGGAGAGAGAGACTTTCGGCCTGGAGGCTCAAACACCTCATGACCTGCAAGGGAGAGAGGAGAGAAACAGGACTCAGCCTGAAAACTGGTCTGAGGCTTGCTGCCTCTTTCATTTTAAGATTGGTGGAGGAAGGGGAAGGCTCTGAGACCAACTGAAGGGGTGGGAGGTAAAGGACAGTATTGGACTGAAAGCTAAGTCCTCCCATACATTACACCATTTTAGAACACCTTATTGATAATATCTCCCTCTCCTCTCCCTCTGCATCTCTTGGGGCTAGATTAGCTTTGTTAGACTCTGAGTTTGCTGCACTTGCTGGAAATCTGCTACTGCTGCTTCAACCAAACTGGGAGCTGTGAGGAGCTGAGTGCAATTGAGAGGGAAGCCTGCTGCTTAAAGTGAGGAAGAGAGAGGCGCCTGGTGGCCTCATAGCCTGCAAGGGAGAAAGAGGAAAATTGGACTGAGTCTGGGCTTGTTGCCCTTTCATTTTAAGGTTGGTGCTTCCTGCTGGGGGAGGGGAAAGGCTTTTCTACCAATTGAAGGGGTGGGAAGTGAAGGACAGCATTGGACTTGAAGTTAGACCGCTTCTAGGTTGAAGATACTAAATCCTCCCACCCACCACACCAACTGGGAACACGTTACTGGCCCCACTTACCTGCCCTCTGCACCTGCCCACAAGCCCCCATTACTTGTCCTGCTCTTCCCTCTCTCCTTCCCCTCTCCCTCCTTACAACACCCATCAACAGGGGAAAGCTCCTCATCTCCATTCGCTCCCCCTCCCCGCCCAATACCTTTAATAAGTCAAACGTCACTTAGGCGTGGATGTACATCACTTTATGACGACAATACCATTGTTGCCGGTGGTGTGCCTTTCCAGCCCTCATACATGGCAGTGGTTGCTCTCAGGCCTCTGCCGCTCCCAAAGCCCTGTTATGATTTTGCCTGATGATAAAACAATTTGGGATTAAGTGCTACTCTCACGCTGACATGACCATAGAGGCTTCGATCAGGGCAATGGCTGGGGTTGTCGACCCCTCCACCATTGTAGTTGCCTCTAAAATGTAAAGCAAAGCCATATTTTTCCCGAAGGCTGAGCAGGTTGTTCACCCTACCCCAGAAAAAGGGCTGACGGTGGGTGGGGCTTTCCTGGCAGTGGACCCTCTGGAGGCCATTGCCCAGAGAATCATTTTGTCAAATGTTGTGCCCTTCATTCCTGGCGAGCTCCTCCTTCCCCACCTCCACCTACTCGGGGTGGTACGGTCCGAGGTGTTACCAATCCCGCTCGGGCTCAAGGAGACCTCCCTCCAACACATTTACTCCTCCCGGCACCAGATCTTTACTTGTCTGGCTTGAGAGGAATGCCTGGAGGGAAGCTTCACTGTACCCCACGAGGGGGTAAATCACTGCGTCTTCAGGTCAGTGGATGGCAGTGCCATGTGTGCAAAGAGGTGGAGCATGTTTGGAAGAACTGTCCCGCCTCCAAGGTCGCTTAAAGAACCAAGGCGGCTGCATCTGGCACAGCTGCCTTGTCCATCCCCATTGTCACTCCAACTGCCTCCCAACAAGGGAAGGCCATGCCGGCGATAGCTACCACCTCAACTGCCAGTGAGGAGAGGGGAGTGCGGGCGGAAAACAAAATGAGGGGAATGTCACCCGTGCATGAATCCAGAAACCCAGACAACCCAACAACTGGCTCAGGGAAACATGGAATCACCAGGCCCATTGAAAATAAAACCTCATCCAGGTACTCGTGTGGCCCAGGTGGCAACTTCCACCTTCAGACCCTTTTAGGTTGAGCCCCTCCTCGATGGTGTGCTCTGGTAACATATTTCATCTGCCAGGTGCACAGTCTGGATTATGACATGCTGCTCCTGTTCATAGACCTGAGGGGTCTCTGGAACTTCTGAAGGCATTGCTTGTCTATGGCCAGGACCAACTCAAAGACTTGGACAAGGTGGCCCTGTACCCCAGTTCTCACCTGTCTGGAGTAGCAGCTGTCATCCAGGAGCCACTGCTCAGCAAACTGCTCCTCCACCAGCTCCATTTCCACTGGCTGGCAGAGAAATGGCTGTGGATGTGGAGTGACCAGGGTCGGGGATGTGCTGGGTGGCAGAGGAGTGGGCTGGATGATAGCCCACGTGCTGGCCGAGTGCGTGGCGGAGGGCATCCAGCTCATGACCAATGCCATCCA
Source organism: Carcharhinus amblyrhynchos (assembly GCF_965287045.1). Classification (NCBI taxonomy): domain Eukaryota; kingdom Metazoa; phylum Chordata; class Chondrichthyes; order Carcharhiniformes; family Carcharhinidae; genus Carcharhinus; species Carcharhinus amblyrhynchos. The sequence continues at coordinate 51,202,156 of NC_137327.1, forward strand.
TGGCCTTGGGCCATGCTCAGACCCGACATCATACATAGGATCGAGGAGGCATAACTGTGCGGTGGAATCCCGACTGAGCATCATGCTGCTCAGGCAGAATTTCACTTTGGCCCCCAAACATAGTCCATTCCCCCAGTGATGGAGCCCCACAGCCTGAGCCGCCTCACAGAAATACCCTCCATGTCCTTTGCCACGGCACAGAGGGATTTCCTGTTTGGGCAGCTGTTGCATACCTTCCACTCCCGTGCCCTTGCCTGTTGCCTGGACACACCTTGGTGAGCCTTGATGCCGTTTGGCGGTGGAGGTCCCCCACTACATCGGAGACCTGGGGTAGAGGGCGGTGCATGCAGCAGTTCAAAACAACTGTAAATTGCACTGGTTCATGGGCTCCCAAGAAACCTGCCCTTTTTGGGATCTTGTGGAGTCTGTGGACCATGTCTATGTTAAATGTTATCAGCTGCACTCCCTTTTTAGTTATCTCAAAAACCTGTTACTGATGCTTTGTTTACACTTCAGCCCCACACTCCTGATCTACAGGCACCGGGTGCAGAGGGGACAGAGAACCTCCTAGTGAACCTGCTCCTGGGCCTGGCCAAACAAACTATCAACCGGTTCCGGCAGCGAGTGATCGAGGGGGGTCGTCCAGCCCAACTGTCTGCCACTCGACCACGGCTATACTTGCGGCCAGGTGTCTCTGGAGAGGGAGCATGCGGTGTCTGAGGGCATCGTCGAGGCTGTCCAAGCTCGGTGGGCAGCACAGGGACTGGGGTGTATTATTGATCCCTTAAACCACATTTTGATTTAATGTTTTAAGTTTCCTTTCTGCTTTGCCTTTTGTTTAAGGTGATTCCCTTCTTTTCTGGGGGCTTCCCCTTTTAATTTGCCCCTCAGTTTATTTGATTTAATTTATTTGTTTTGTCAAAAAGAACGACTAGTGTGTGTGTACACCACAGTAGTGGTTTTACTTTGCATTCTGAAAATAAACTATGATCCTTTCCAGTCAGGCTTCCTGAGTCATTACAGAAACTAATAAAACTCTGACTGGGCTGGACAGACTGGGTGCAGGAATATTGTTTCCTCTGGCTGGAGGGTCTAGAACAAGGGGTCACAGTCTCAGGATACAGGGGTGGCCATTTAGGATTGAAAAGAGGAAATCTCGGCCACAGAAGGCTATGGAGGCCACTCATTGAATATATTTAAGAAGGAAACAGATTTCTAAACTCTAATGGCGTCAAGGGGTTTGGGGAGAGAATGGAGTATGGCATTGAGATAGAGAATCAGCAATGATCATGTTGAATTGCAGGCCTGAATGGCCTAAACCTGTTCCTATTTTCTATTTTCCTATGTTTCTGCAATGTTAAAGTACGCGGAGATTCATACTCCAGTGCTGGACTGGATTGTACAGGCACCAGGATTGCATCTTTAAAATGCTGATGGTTTGTTCATTCATCGCTCCAGTAAAGCTATGTTAAGTATTGGACGTTTCCTCTGCTGTGGTGCCAGGCTTCATCACAGCTGGCAGTAGCCATGTCTACAATGGTGAATTCCTGACCCCAGAGATTCATTCCTGAAGGCGTGAGAATAGCTGTAGCACCTGAGACTCCTGAAGTTTGCTGTTATAAGAACATAAGAACATAAGAAATAGGAGCAGGAGTAGGCCATCTAGCCCCTCGAGCCTGCCCCGCCATTCAATAAGATCATGGCTGATCTGTCGTGGCTCAGTTCCACATTCCCACCCTCTCCCCATAACCCTTAATCCCCTTGCCTATCAAGAACCTATCAACCCGCGTCTTAAAAATATTGAGCGAGGCAGCCTCCACCACTTCAATGGGCAGAGAATTCCAGAGATTCACCACCCTTTGAGTGAAGAAGTTCCTCCTCAACTCCGTTCTAAACCGCCCCCTCTTTATCTTGAGGCTGTGCCTTCTAGTCCTACTGTCCTTTCTGAGCGGGAAGAGCCTCTCCACCTCTATCCTATCCATCCCATTCAACATCTTATACGTCTCAGTGAGATCTCCCCTCATTCTTCTAAACTCTAACGAGTACAAGCCTAGTGTATTCAGCCTCTCCTCATAGTTCAACCCCCTCAACTCCGGAATCAGCCTAGTAAACCTCCTCTGCACTCCCTCCAAGGCCAAAACATCCTTGCGTAAGTGTGGCGACCAAAACTGCACACAGTACTCCAGCAGCGGCCTCACCAATGCCCTATACAGCTGCAGCAAGACCTCCCTACTTTTATATTCAATCCCCCTCACTATGAAGGCCAGCATCCCATTCGCCTTCCTGACCACCTGCTGCACCTGCAGGCTGGGTTTTTGCGACTCATGCACAAGGACCCTGAGGTCCCTCTGCACCGTCACATGCTGCAGTTTTTCGCCACGTAAGTAATAGTCCTTCCTACCATTATTCCTACCAAAGTGGACAACCTCACATTTGCCAACATTAAATTCCATTTGCCAGTTCCTGGCCCATTCGCCCAGCCTATCTAGATCCTTCTGCAGACTCTCCACACCCTCCGCACAATTTGCCGTTCCACCAATCTTGGTGTCATCAGCAAATTTTGACACCATACACTCGGTTCCCTCCTCCAGACCATCTATATAAATGGTGAATAGCTGAGGCCCCAGCACCGACCCCTGGGGCACTCCACTAGTCACCAACCGCCAATCCAAATAGCACCCATTGACCCCCACTCTCTGCCTCCTATTTGACAGCCAATCCTCTATCCACGCTAACACCCTACCCCCAACTCCATGGCTATCTATCATGGCTCTTCTCACACAGCTGTGTGATTCACCTTCAGTGGTGACAAACCAGTTTCACATTTAGGAAATGGATGCCCTTCATGTTGATGAAGGCCATTGGCTGGCCCATGGGAGCCTTGATGGCCACATGACTGGAGCTGTTTTCAGTGACACTTTCACTTCGACATCTGTAACTAGTCTGCTGACTCTAGTGTAAACTCAGCCATGTGTTAATTATTCAAAATTAAACATTTCTTCTGAAATGTGGACTTCTATGTCGCAATAGCTGTGTTACATTCATTAGAACCACCACGAATCAGAAATCTATTCATCTGCTGGAGGACTCCGCCCTGACTGTATGAAGCTTTAGCTATTCCATTATCCAGCAGCTTAGATCTTCATTCTCAGTATGATTCATTGGACAACATTCAATCTGCTTTCTGTCCTCATAGTATCTTCATAATCCTCTTCTCTAGATTTACTTTCCAGTGTAGTTGCACAGACCTGTCTTGGTGCAGGCCCTGGCTGTGGTCCTTCTCTTGCTGGTGCTGAGGCTGCTGCAGTGGTGCCCCCAGAGTCTGGTCCAGCCCCTCATTGTGTTTCTCCTCCCCACACAAGGATCCAGGAAGACTGGGTGGATGAGTCCCTGGCTGTTGGCCTCTCCCTTTATTGTGTGCTGCCTTTAAAGGCAACTTCCTCTTGTTACTCTATTTGCAAGTTGGGTGTCCCGTCCTTTAAGTGACTCTGCCACAGGGCCCAGCCCAGCTTTTCAGCATGATGTACAAATTTGTTATCTGGGTCTGTGTGATCCAAATGAGATAGCTCAATGTCACATCAGGCAGTAAATCAGAAAAGCACCCCATTCGCAACTCCCAGCACACACAGGAAGGACATGCAGTGTGGCCTTCACTGAAAGCAGCTGCAGCACAGCACACAACTCCAGCAGGAAACAACATTCCTGTAGTATCACCTCTAGTGATGCTGCCAAAGTGAAAATTACAGCATTGGTCTTAGTTAAATATCATCAATTGTACATGATCTGTTTGAATTCTGTGCGGCTGCAGAAAGAGTTTTGGGGGGTTCCTACCCAGGGGATAATCAATCTGGGATTGTTCACAATAAGAGAACTATGTAACATGTTCTTTCTTCAGGATTTTTAGTCACTGATCCATGAAAAAACTTACCCAGGAGAAATTGGCAACAACATGAAATTCTGTACTGCCAACCCAATTCCTGATCACAGCAGCCTTGACATTCGGAGTTACAAATATTTCACTGTCTTCGGAAAAAATCATGTTCAACATCACCATACTTAGGTTAGACTCCAAGCTGTAAAATAGACAGAGAGTTAACACTGGACTGAATAATATAAACAGGAACTCATACATTAGATTAAATATTAACTGTGAGACTGTAAAATGAGCTGTGGATTTTCCATCACTGATTTCACACTATCACAGTAAAGCAACTTCAACCTCATGTCTTTGAGCCACTGTTGTGGCATGTTGTACAGGTAGAAAGAGCGATAAGTCACAGCTGTAATAATTCCAACATTTGGCTTTTCCTGAGAAAATTTCACAAAAGTGTTTATTTCTCAAACTTCAGCCCTTGTCATGATATAGAAAAATAGAAAATAAGAACAGGAGGAGGCATTTTGGCCCTTTGTGCCTGCTCCAACATTCATAATGATCATGGCTGATCATCCAATTCAATAGCCTCCGCCCGACACAACCTTTAACCCTCTTTGCGCCAAGAGCTATATCTAACTCCTTCTGGAAAGCATACAATGTTTTGACCTTTGTGGTAGTAAATTCCATAGGCTTACCACTCACTTGGTGAAGAAACTTTTCCTCATCTCAGCCCTAAAATGTTTACCCCATATCCTTAGGCTATGTACCCTGGCTGTGGACACCCCCACCATCAGCAACATCCTTCCTGCATCTACCCTATCTAGTCCTGTCAGAATTTTATAGGTTTCAGTGACGTCTCCCCTCATTCTTCCAAACCCCAGAGAATATAAGTCTGACTGAGTCAATCTCTCCTCATAAATCAGTCCTGCCGTCCCAGGTATCAGTCTGGTAAACTTCTCTGCACTCCCACTATAGCAATAACATCCTTCCTCAGATAAGGAGGCCAAACCTACACACAAAGTTATAGGAGTAGCCTCACCAAGGCTCTCTATGATTGCAGCAAGACTTCTCTGCTCCTGTACTTGAGTCCCCTCGCTATGAAGGCCAACATATCTTCTTTGTTACCTGCATGTTTACTTTCAGTGAATGTTGTACAAGGACACCTAGGTCTTGTTGCACATTCCCTTTTCTTAATTTATAGCCAATCAGATAAGGATCTGTCTTCTGGATTTTGCTACCAATGTGGATCCCCTCAGATTTATTCACATTATACTGCATCTGTCATGCACTTGTCCACTAACCCACCTTTTCTAAATCATACAGAAACATCTCTGCATCCTCTTCACAACTTACCCTCCCACCCAACTTTTTGTCATCTGCAAATTTGGAGACCTTACATTTAGTTCCCTCATCTAAATCACTAATATACATTGTGAATAGCTGGGATCCGAGCACTAATCCTTGTGGTACCCCATTAGTTACTGCCTGCTATTTGGAAAATGGCCCTTTTATTCTTTGTTTCCTGTGTGCCAGTTTTCTATTCATCTCAATACACTAACCCCAATCCTGAACTTTGTAGGAGCCTTCTGAAAGCCCATAAAAACTGCATCCATTGGCTTTTCTTCTTCAAGTCTACAAGTTATATCCTCGAAGAATTCCAGTAGATTTGTCAAGCGCGATTTCCATTTCATAAATCAATGCTTACTCTGGCTTATTCTCCCACTGTTTACCATGTGTTCAACTATAAAATCTTTGATAATGGACTCTAGAATTTCCTTCAATACTGATGTCAGACTAACTAGTCTATAATTCTCTGTTCTATCTCGACCTCCCTTTTTAAGTAGTGGAGTTACATTAGCTACCTTCCAATCTGTAGGAAATGTTTCAGAATCTATAGAATCTTGCCAGTTGACCATCGATGCATCCATTATTTCTCAGGCCATTTCCTTAAGTACTCTAGGATGTAAATGACCAAGTCCTGGGAATTTATCAGCCTTCATTCCCATCAATTTCTTCAATACCATTTCTCTGTGAATATTGATTTCCTTCAGCTCCTCCCTCTCACTAAACCCTGTGTTCCCCAAGATTTCTCATATGTTATTTGTGTCCTTTGTGAAGACAGAACCGAAGTATGTATTTAGTTGATCAGCCATTTCTTTGTTCCCCATTATAAATGCCACTGTTTATGACTGTAAAGGACCTACATTTGTCTTCACCCGTCATTTTCTTTTCATATACTTACAGAATCTTATACACTCAGTTTTTATGTTCCCCACAAGCTTACTCTTGTCTTCTATTTTCCCTTCTTAATCAATCTTTCGATCCTTCTTTGCTGAATTCTAAACTGCTCCCAATCCTCAGGTCTCTTACTTTTTCTGTTCAATTTATGTGCCTCTTTCGTGGATCTAATACTGTCTCTAATTTCCCTTGTACGCCATGGTTTGGCCACCTTTCCCATTTTACTTTTGCACCAGACAGAAATAAACAATTGCTGCAGTTCACCCATGCACTCTTTGAATATTTGCCATTGCCTATCCACTGTCATCTCTTTAGATACACTTCCCATTCCATCATAGCCAACTCACACCTCATACCACTGTAGTCTCATTTACTAAGATTCAGCATCACCGTCTCAGATTCTGTAATTGTGCTGTCATACAAAATACTTATACATATTTCAAATGCAATTATGTTAAAATGTTCTAAATAACCATACCCTGAGTAGCCCAACAATGAACATTCCTGTTTTCAATAGAAATAAAACCACTCAGATTTTGAACCAAATGTTTCCACAGCAAACGCGAAATTCCTTTCCATGTGCGTGGAAGGGGATTCTGGGTCTGCTGGCAGAACCACAGGCAAAGCCTTAGGTTCAGTAATAGATGGGAAGGAAAGAACTAAAACACATTTACACCTAACCAGATCATGTTGATAGCTTACTCATAGGTGAATGCTTCACGTTATTAAAAGAATATTAAGGAAAATTTTAATGTATTAATATAATTGTAATAATGATAATACATTAATATGAAAGTTCAGAGATTTTACAGCCAATGTCAATATAGCTGAATCCAAGAAGTTCAAAAGTTCGTAGGCAAAAAGAATTCTTTCAGTAGAAAATACAAAGGGAAATTAATTCCCAGGACAGATGTTGAAACAATTAATGAAACATTATGGGGGCGATTCTCCCCAAAAAATTCAAAATGCTGAATGGGCAGGAAAAATTGTCTAATTCACGATTGTTTTTTTCATTGGGAGTTCAGATTCGAGTCTCCCCATTCAGTGCAATGCAGAGATCACAATTGTGAATATCATTAAAAGCTCGTGGGGGTGGAGCCTATTCGCACCAGAGTCTGACAGTTCCAGAACTGTGCACATGAGCAGTGGCCCCGAGCTGTCAGACTCTGGTTTGCTGCCCAGCTCAATCGTTGGCCAGCCTGGGACCCTCCATCCCCCCTGTGGCCCACTCACGGCACCCACGACCATTCCCAGGCCAGGCCTGACACGCTCCCCCCATCCCAGAGCGCCCTGATCTCCAGCAATACCCTCTCCCCAGCACTGACATTTCCCCTAACCCGGTAGACCCCCTCCATGGGAGGCATTCTTCCCCCCTGCACCCAGGAGGCAATCTTCCCACGCTCTACTTGTCCGGGCACTGTATCTCTCTATTCCAATCCTATTCATATATTTGTCAAGAGGCCCCTTAAAAGTCACTATCATATCTGCCTCCCCTGGTAGTGAGTTCCAGGTACCCACCACCCTCTGTGTAAAAAGCTTGCTTCATACACTTCCTTTAAACATTGCCCCTCTCACCTTAAACCTATCCTCCCTGGTAATTGATTCTTCCACCCTGGGAAAAAGCTTCTGACTATCCACTCTGTCCATGCTTTTCATAATCTTGTAGATCTTCTATCAGGTCACCCCTCAACCTCTGTCTTCCCAGTGAGAACAAATACACCTTTCCATCTTGATCTCCTCTCACAAGGCACATCCTCCACTCTTACACATGTCCATCAGTCCACACAGAAGGCAAGGCAGCTGATCATCTACTTTTCTATCCGTCTTGCTCACAATCTGTCCATCTGTCTCTACGCCGGATCGTCCACAATAACAGGGAGAGATCTCACACTGGTGGGGAATGCCGAAGCTCAAATCACTCACCCACCATGAGGAGCAGACAGCAGAGCTGGTCGATGAGGACTACGGGAGACCTATGATGCTTCTCGGACGACTACATCTGCAGGAAGTGAACTGAATTGCAGTTCCTTACAGACTGCATGGATACATTAGAGCAGCAGTTGGTGGCGGAAAGTGTCATAAATATGAGCTTCAGAGAAGTGGTCACACCAAAGGTGCAGGCAGATAGATGGATGACCACTAGAAGGGGCAGGCAGTCAGGACAGGAATCCCCTGTGGTCATCCCCCTCTCTAACAAATAGACCATTTTGAATATTGTTGGGGGAGATGGCCTATCAGGGATAACTGCAGCAGCAGCCAAAACAGTGGCACCCCAGCTGGCTCTGTTGTTAAGCGGAGAGGGCCAAAGAGGACTGGAACAATAGTAATAGGGGGCTCTATAGTTAGGGGTGCAGATAGGTACTTCTGTGGACATGAAGGAGACTCCAGGATGGTATGTTGTCTCCCTGGTGTCAGAGTCCAAGATGTCTCTGACAGGATAGAAAGCATTCTGAAGGCAGAAGGTGAACAGCCAGAGGTTGTTGTACATATTGGTACTGATGACACAGGTAGGAAGAGTGATGAGGTCCTGCAGCAGCAGTTTAGGGAGTTAGGTAGAAAGTTAAAAAGTTAAAAGGGCCTCTAGGGTTGTAATATCAGGATTAATCCCTGTGCCATGCGCTAGTGAGGCTAGGGTTAGGAAGATAATGCGGCTCAACATATGAGGGAGGGTTTCAGATATCTGGACCACTGGGGTCTCCTCCGGGCCAGGTGGGACCTGTACAAGAAGGACGGGTTGCAACTAAACTGGAAGGGCATCAGTATTCTGGCCAGGATGTTTGCTACTGTCACACTAGTTTGGCAGGGGGATGAGATCCAAAGCAAAGGTGAATTAGCTGAAGGGGAACCAGAGAGTAGGGCCAGTCAGAGAAACAGCAGGCAGGGTGGGGTTGCTAATCAAAGAGGGTCTGGTGGACTGAAGTGCATTTGTTTCAATGCGAGAAGTGTAACAGGTAAGGCAGATGAACTTAGAGCTTGGATTAGTACCAGGAACTATGACATTGTTGCCATATTACAGACTTGGTTAAGGGAAGGACAGGATTGGCAGCTTAACATTCCAGGATACAGATGTTTCAGGTGGGACAGAGGGGGATGTGAAAAGGGTCGGAGAGTTGTACTAGTGGTTAAAGAGAATGTGACTGCTGTACTGTGAGAGGATACCTCGGAGCGTTCATACAGCAAGGCAATATGGGTAGAACTCAGGAAGAGGGAGGGTGTAGTCACAATGTTGGGGGTTTACTATAGGCCACCCAACTGCCAGTGGGAGATAGAGGACCAGATATGTAGGCAGATTTTGGCAAGGTGGTTAAGTAACAAAGTTGTTGTGGTGGGAGATTTTAACTTCTCCAATATTGACTGGGGCATGGATGGGGCAGACTTTGTAAGGAGCATCCAGGAGGGCTTCTTGAAACAGTACATAGACAGTCCAACTAGGGAAGGGTCCAAACTGGACCTGATATTGGGGAATGAGCCCGGCCAGGTGGTTGATGTTTAAGTAGGGGAACAGTTCGGGAACAGTGACCACAATTCAGTTAGCTTTAAATTCTGATGGATAAAGATAAGCATAGTCCTCAAGCTCAGGTGCTAAACTGGGGGAAGGCTAATTCCAACAATATTAGGCAGAATCTGAAGAATGTAATTTGAGGGCAGATGTTTGTGGGCAAATCATCATCAAGCATATGGGAGGCTTTGAAGTGTAAGTTGATGGGAATCAGGACTGGCACATTCCTGAAAGGATGAAGGACAAGTGTGACAAGTTTTGGGAACCTTAGATAATGAGAGATATTGTGAGCCTAATCAAAGAGAAAAAAGAAGCATTTGTCAAAACTAGGAGGCTCAGAACACACAAAGCAAGTGTGGAATACAGGGAAAGTCAAAAGAAATTTAAGCAAGGGGTAAGGAGGGCTAAAAGGGGTCATGAAAAAGCATTGGCCAGCAGGATAATGGAAAATCCCAAGGCTTTTAATATATATAAAGAGCAAGAGGGTAGCCAGGAAGAGAGTTGGCCCACTCAAGGACAAAGGATGGAATCTATGCGTGGAGTCAGAGGAAATGGGTGAGGTAATTAACTGAGTACTTTGGGTCAATATTCATCAGAGAGAAGGACTTGGTGGATGATGAGTCTGGGAAAGGATGTGTGGTTAGTTTGAATCATGTTGAGATCAAAAAGGAGGTATTGGGATTCTTAAGAAACATTGACCTAGTCCCCAGGGCCTGATGGGATGCACCCCAGAATACTGAGAAAGGCAAGGGAGGAAATAGCTGGGACCTTGAGAGAAACCTTTGTATCCTCACTGGTTACAGGGAAGGTCCCACAGGATTAGAGAATAGTCAATGTTGTTCCTTTGTTTAAGAGGTGCAGCAAGAATAATCCAGGTAATTACAGGCTGGTGAGCCTTACATCAGTAGTAGGGAAATTATTGGAGGGGATTCTTTGAGACAGGATTTATTCCCACTGGAAATAAGTGGACATATTAGTGAGAGACAACATGGTTTTGTGAAGGGGAGATCATGTCTCACTAACTTGATTGAGTTTTTCAGGGAAGTCACAAGGATGATTGATGAGAGTTGGGCAGTAGATATTGTTTACTTGGACTTCAGTGAGGCGTTTGACAAGGTCCCTCATGGCAGACTGGTGGAGAGGTGTAGTTGCATGGGATCAGAGGTGAGCTGACAATGTAGATATAAAACTGGCTCTGTCAAAGACAGAGGATAACAGTGGAAGGGTATGTTTTTGAATGGAAAGTTGTGACAAGTGGCATTTCTCAGGGTTCAGTGCTGGGATCTTTGCTATTTGTAATATATATAAATGAGGTAATGCATTTTGGAAGGTCTAATACAGATAGGAAATATACAGTAAATGGCAGAACCCTTAAGGGTATTTTTAGGCAAAGGGATCTGTGTGTACAGGTCCGCAGGTCCCAGAATGAGGCAAAGCAGGTGGAGAAGGTATCAAGAAGGCATATGGCATGTTTGCCTTCATCTGCTGGGGTATTGAGTTTAAAAATTGGCAAGTCATGTTGCAGCTTTATGGAACGTTAGTTTGGCTGCACTTGGAATATAGTGTTCAATTCTGGTCGCCACACTGCCAGTAGGATGTGGAAGCTTTGGAGAGGGTGCAGAAAAGATTTACCAGGATGTTTCCTGGTATGGAGGACATTAGCTGTGAGGAGAGGTTGGGGAAATTTGGTTTGGTCTCACTGGAATTTCGGAGGTTGAGGGGGCGACCTGATAGAAGTCTACAAGATTATGAGAGGCATGGATGGAATGGATACTCAGAATCTTTTTCCCAGGGTGGAAGAGTCAATTACTTGGGGCCACAGATTTAAGGTGCAAGGGGCAAGGTTTAATGGAGATGTATGAGGCAGATTTTTTACACAGAGGGTGGTGGATGCCTGGAACTTGTTGTCAGGGGAGACAGTGGAAGTGGATACGGTTGTGACTTTTAAGGAGTGTCTTGACAAATACATGAATAGGACTGGAATGGAGGGATATGGTCCCCGGAAGAGTAGGGGTTGTAGTTCAGTCGGGAGCATGACTGGTGCAAGCATGGAGGGTCGAAGGGCCTGTTCTTGTGCTGTAATTTTCTTTGTATTTTGACTAGGATCATGTCTGCACCATGGACAGAACCAGCATCTCGTAATAAATCAGTGAAAATCCATCAACAACTCGCCGAACACTAACCAAAACTCAGTGTTTTTTAATGCTGGTGATAATGCAACCAATCAGAAATTGCATCTTGTTTCCATGAGGCATCAAGAGGAAGAGTAAGAGATTCACCTGAAGCCAACCCATGGGCCCCAGTAGCCAGACTGAATTAAAAGAGGATTCTGTGGACCGACTGAATACAGAGCATTACTGCGTTCACCCGCACCCTTTCACCAGTGCAAAGAGAGACACCTCATTGGGACCTAGTTTTTGAACAGGCTGAGGGTCACCATCTGCTAAGCACAACATGGAATTGGGTTAATAGCAGGCACAGGGTGGGTCACCGACACTTGGAGGACTGCTGGAGGCCGGAATCTGATGATGAACCTGTAAACTTGGCCCTTAGAGAGATGCTAGAGCTCCAAAGACATTGAGAGGATTGTACTACAGGCCCCCAAATAGTCAGCTGGAAATTGAAGAGCACATATGTAAGGAGATTACAGATAGCTGCAAGAAAAATAGGGTGTTAACAGTAGGGGACTTTAACTTTCCCAACATTGACTGGGACAGCCATAGCATTAGTAAGTGGGAGGATTTCAAAAGTGTGTTAACTAGGGTTCAGGGTAAGCACACTCCTTTTAGAGCAAAGGGCAAGGCTGGTAGAAGTAGGGAACTTTGAACGACACTGGATATTGAGGCCCTGGTCAAAAAGAGAAGGAGGCACGTAACCTGCATCAGTAACTGGAATCAAGTGGATCCTATGAAGAATATCGATGTTGTCAGAGTAGAGTTGAGGGAGCAATCAGGAGAGCAAAAAGGAGACACAAGATTACTTTGGCAGATAAAGCAAAGGAGAATCCAAAGAGCTTCTACAAATACAGAAAGAACAAAAGAGTAACCAGGGAGACAGTAAGACCTCTTAAGGATCAACAAGGTCATCTATGTGCAGATCCACAGGAGATGGTTGAGATACTAAATGAATATTTCTCATCAGTATTTATTGTAAGGAACCTTGGGGAATTTAGTCTAGAAGAGTGTACATATTACAGAGAAGGAGTTGATGGAAATCTTAAAGTGCATCAAGGCAGATAAATCTCTGGGACCTGAGGAAATGTATCTCAGGACATTGTGGGAGTCTTGGGGGGAATTGCAGGTTCTCTAGCAGAGAGATTTGAATCTTCAACAGCCACAGGTGAGGTATCTGAAGATTGGAGGATAGCAAATGTTGTGCCTTTGTCTAAAAAAGGCTGCAGGGAAAAGCCTGGGAAGTACAGATTGGTGAGCCGAATGTCTGTAGTGGGTAAGTTGTTAGAAGGTATTCTGAGAGACAGGATCTACAGGCATTTAGAGAGGCAAGGATTGATCAAGGATGGTTAGCATGGCTTTGTGAGTGGGCAATGTGGTCAACGTTGTCTATATGGACTTTAGCAAGGCCTTTGACAAAGTATCGCATGGTAGGTTGTTGCAAAAGGTTAAATCTCATGGGATCCAGGTGAAGTAGCCAATTGGATACAAAATTGGCTTGACGACAGAAGATGGTTTGATTTTCAAACTGGAAGCCTGTGACCAGCAGTGTGCGTCAGATCAGTGCTGGGTCCACTGTTTGTTATTTATATTAATGATTTGGATGAGAATTTAGGAGGGATGTTTAGTAAGTTTGTAGATGACACTGGGATTGGTGGCAGAGTGGGCAGTGGAGAAGGTTATCTCAAATTGCAGTAGGATCTTGGCCAATTGGGCCAGTAGGCTGACAAATAGCAGGTGGAGTTTCATTTAGATAAATGAGAGGTGATGCACTTTGATAGATCGACTAGGGGCAGGACATACTCATTTAATGGTAGGACATTGGGGAGAGTTACAGAACAAAGAGATCTAGGAGTACAGGTTCATAGCTCCTTGAAAGTGCAATCACAAGTACACAGGGTGGTGAAGAAGGCACTCGACATGCTTGATTTCATTGGTCAGAACATTGAATAAAGGAGTTGAGATGTCTTGTTAAAGTTGTACAAGACTTTGGTAAGGCCACACTTGGAATCCTTTCACCCTATTATAGAAAGGATGTATTAAACTACAATGTCTTCACCTTCTACAACCAGTTCTTCATTGAGACACATGGCACAGCCATGGGGACCAAATTCACACCTCAATATACCAACAACACCATGCACAAGTTCAAACAAGGACATTCAACCGATGCTGTACACTAGATACATCAATGACATTTTCTTCCTTTGGTCTCACGGCAAAGAATCACTGAAACAACTACATGATGACATTAACAAGTTCCATCCCACCATCAGACTCACCTTGGACTACTCTCCAGAATCAGTTACATTCTTGGACATAACATCTCCATCAAGGATGGTCACCTCAGCACTTCACTGTACCGCAAGCCCACAGATAACCTCACAAATGTCCACTTTGCAGCTTCCACCCTAAACACGTCAAATAAGCCATCCCCTACGGACAACCCTCCGTATACACAGGATCTGCTCAGATGAGGAGGAACACAACAGAAACATACAGATGCTGAAAGACACCATTGTAAGAATGGGATATGGCACTCGACTCATTGATCGACAGTTCAGATGCACCATAGCAAAAAACCCCACCAATCTCCTCAGAAGAAAATCATGGGACACGAGGGATAGAGTACTCTTGGTCATCCAGTACTTCCCCAGAGCAAAGAAACTACGACAGCTTCTGAGTATTCAACATGTCTTCAATGAAGATGAATATCTTACCAAGACCATCTCCACGCCCCACTACTTGCATTCAGACAGCTGCCCAACCTCAAACAGACCATTATTTGCAGCAAACTACCCAGCCTTCAGGAGAACAGGGACCATGACACCACACAACCCTGCAAGATGTGCCAGATCATTGACACAGATAACACCATCACACATGTGAGCACCATCCACCAGGTACGCCATACACAATCACGTGACTCAGCCAATTTGGTTGTCCACCTCATAGGCTGCTGGAAAGAATGTCCCGAGGCGTGGTACATCGGCGACCATGCAGACGCTCCAACAACGAATGAACAGACACCGTGTGGCAATCATCAGACAGGAATGTTCCCTTCCTGTCAGGGAACACATCAGCAGTCAAGGGCATTCAGCCTCCAATCTGCAGGTAAATGTTCTCCAAGGCACATGACAACGCAGAATCACCAGGCAGAAACTGATAGCAAAGTTCTCCATCCAAGAGGACGGCCTCAGCCGGGATCTTGGGTTCATGTCACATCACATGTAACTCCCATCATTTCACCTGGGTTTGCAAAATCTTACTAACTTTCCTGGCTTGAGACAATTCACACCTCTTCAACCTGCGATTATCCCTCTCCACTCGTATTGTCTGTACCTGTAAAAACTTGATTACCTGTAAAGACTCACATCACAACAATTATCTTGCAATTGTGTCTGTCTATACATGCTGTGTTTGTGAACCCACCTCTCTGCTCACCTGATGAAGGAGCAGTGCTCCGAAAGCTCGTGATTCCAGTAAACCTGCTGGACTTTAACCTGGTGATGTGAGACTTCTTACTGTGCCTACCCCAACCCAACGTCAGCATCTCCACATTATTATTATTAAACTAGAAAGAGTGCAGAAAAGATTTACTATGATGCTACCGGGACTTGGTTTAAGTTATAAGGAGAAGCTGGATAGACTGGGAACGTTTTCCCCGGAGTGCAGAAGGCTTAAGGGCGATGTTATAGAGGTCTATATCATAATGAGGGGCATTGATAAGGTGAGGGGGATCCAGAGATATAACTGTTTTTACACAAGAGTGTGGTAAATATTTGGAAGAAACTGCCAGAGATAGTAGTCGAGGCGGGTATAATTTTGTCTTTTAAAAAGCATTTAGGCAGTAACGTGGATATAATGGGACGGGTAATTGGGACTAGCTTACTGGTAAAAACTGGGCGGCATGGACAAGTTGGGTCAAAGGACCTGTTTCCATCTGTGAACCTCTATGACTCTAAGACAGACAGGGACACATCACCTAGGTTGTCCCTAATCAGCTAGCAGATTAGGTTGAAGGAGTCCACCCACGTTCAGTCAGATGGGGGTGTGCCGACAGGCTAGCGCACTAGAGAAGTACCACCAGCTCTGCCTCCGCAAGATCCTGCAGATCAAGGCACACCAATATCGGTATTCCCATTCAGGCCAACATCCCTAGCATCAAAGCAATGATCATGCTCAATCAGCTCCACAGGGTGGGTCACAAGATCCGCATGCCTGACATGAGATTCCTGAAACAAACTCTCAACTTGGGCCATTACCGTGGAAAGAAAGCCCCAGGAGGGCAGAGGAAATGCATCAAGGACACTCTCAAACACTCCTTGAAAAATTGCAACATCCCCACCAACAGCTGGGGATCCCTGGTCCAAGGCCATCTGAAGAGGAGGAAAAGCATCTGGGAAGGAGCTGAACACGAGCGTGATGGTGAAAAGAGTGTATGGCAATCCAAGCAACCACCCACCTACTCCTCCAATCACCATCAGTATTGATATTAACTGATAGTAAATGATGGAGGAATAATAGAGCAGTTTGCCTTTTATCTTCAGCAAGTCTATTGTGCATCCAACTCAGTAGAGATACAAACTCCATATATCAACCCTACAGCAACTGTTCTAGCTGTATCCATTTATACTCTTTTGGAGATTGAGCCAATAACCATTGTCTGCCATAAGACAATGAGCTTCACAATGTCATTCTCACAGCATGCACTTGCCATTATATTCACACATTGACAGTCTAACCCATGTGTAACAGAGACCGTCGGTCTTGCATTGGGCTGAGTCACCAGAGAACTCATTTTTTATGCGGAAGCAAGTCACCCTTGATCCTGAGGGGTAGCTTCAGAAGAAGAAGAAAGTTCCTAACATATCAGCTGAGCCGTGCTCTCCAGTTGGTGAAGTGGTAATTATTAAGGTCCCTCTTCAATTAGTTCAAAAGTGCTGAAGTCAGCTCTTCACACAAGCGCCAAGAGCCCTCTTCTGGCTACTTTTTCACACCTTGCTTTTCAACTGTAACATTTGATGAACTTGAAAATGGGCAGTGCTGAGGTTTCACTCTGAGACCAGCTTCTGATGCCTCCCTACGTGAATGGAAATCTCTCCCACTGACCTGGAAAAACAGATTTCCCTTCCTCCAATCATACTCCATCCTCCAATCCCTCTAATCCTCGATACCATTGTGATTGTCACTGATATCCCTGTCCTCACCACCCCCCAAAATATTTAATGCTGATGTTCCAATGCCCCATGTAGACCTGTATTATAACTTGAGACCTCTACCATGAGACCATTGAGTGCCTCCGCTCTCTCCCCAAATTATTTGCTCCCATCCATAAGCTTCAGATGCCTCCCTGACTGAGACTGTCCCATCTGCAGTCCGGTATCAAGCCACTAATCCCCAGGACCAAACTGTGTGAGGGACTGACCACGCCCTGCACACTGCACCCACCCCCACTCCACCCCCAACTCCACCCCACGCCCCCACATACACAGTTGTTCCTGTGCTCTATTCCCCAATCATCCCCATTCCCCACCCCAATCATATGTCTCTGAGCACCCTTTCCCCCAGGCCCCACTCCCCCTGACCCCTCCCAGTCAAGATTTTGCCTCTTTCCTATCTTTCCCTCACAGTCAAGTCTTTGCCCTCCAAACACCCAACCCCTTACGCACCCACTTCCACCGTGCGTTCCGGTTGGTTTTGCCTGAGTAACCCTGGCATGGAGCCAAAGCAGCCAGGAGCAAAGCTCAGTGAAAAGTAGGCGAGTACTGCATGTACACATTGAAGTCATGAGTGAAATGCAGTTTGCCAGGTGCACATTACTTGTATGTAGTCATGAATCACACCAGACTCATTGTACACCGGCCTGGCCATCCAATCTGGAATTTAGCATGATTCCAACAAGCTGGCTTGTTCATGAGTACTCATGAGATTAAAATACATGCAACTGAAGTTCCCAACACAGTGCGGCAGCAGCTACCTGACCCACCATGGAAGTAGGGAGTGAAAAATTTCAAATTATTTTTACACCAGCAGGAAACTGACTTTTCAACACATCCCAAATTTTCTTGTCCTGTTCAACACAATGCCCGTTACTAAAAGCAAATTACTACAATGCTGGAATCTGAAACCAAAAGAGAAAACGCTGGAAATCTCAACAGGTCTGGCAGCATCTGTAAGGAGAGAAAAGAGCTGAGGTTTCGAGTTCAGAGTTTTGACAAAGGATCTTCTGGATTTGAAACATCAGCTCTTTTTGCCCCTTACAAATGCTGCCAGATCTGCTGAGATTTTCCAATATTTTCTCTTTGGTTTCAATGCCTGTCGCTTGTGGAACTGGAAAATTCCACCCACAGTGTGTACCAGCTACAAATGCATTGCAGTCACTTGCCAAGGTTTCACCATCTCTCAAACCTGAAACTGCTACCACTGAGAAGGACAAGGGCAGCAGCTGCGTAGACCAGCTTGAACAAGTACACCATGACAGTAACTGACTTTGTTAGTAAGTGTGTCAAAGACTGTGCCAAAGAAACAAATCCGTGTGCTCCCCAACTGGAAAACATGGATGAACAAGGATATCCATTGCTCGTGGAAGTCCAGTTCTGAGGTGACACTGACCTATACAAGAAGGTCAGATTCAATCTAAGGAGATCCATCAAAGATGCCAAAAGACAGTACCAGACCAAGCTAGAATCCCAGGTGAGCCACACCAACCCCCACTGACTATGACAAGGTCTACAAGACATAATAGGATACAAGATGAAGGCATGTAAAATCGCCAGCTCCAACACACCCATCCCTGATGAACTCAATGCATTCTACGCCTGTTTTGAGCAAGAAGTCAGCGAGAGTATGCCCTCCACCCTGGAAGCCCTGGATGAACCTGTATCTGGGGTCACCATTACAGATGTCAGAGCAGCTTTCTCAGAGGTCAACCCACAGAAAGGACTGGCCCGGATGGGGTACCCGAACGAGCGCTCACATCCTGCACGGGTCAGCTGACGGGGGTATTTGCAGACATCTTCAACCTCTCTTTACAACAATGAGGTCCCTATCTGCTTCAAGAAGATGAACATCATCCCGGCACCTAAGAGAAACCAAGCAGCATGTCTTAATGACTATCAGCCAGTGGCTCTGACATCCATCATTATGAAAAGCTACTCATGGCACAAATCAATTCCAGCCTCTCTGACGGTCTGGATCCATTACAGTTTGCCTATTGCCGTGGCAGGTCCACAGCAGATGCCATCTCCTTGGCCCTGCACTCAACACTTGGACACCTTGAGAACAACGACTCTTATGTCAGATTCCTATTTATCGGCTACAGCTCAGCCTTCAACACTATTATTCCCAAGAAACTCATTTCCAAACTCCGTGGCCTAGGCCTCAGAACCTCCTTCTGTGACTGGATCCTGAACTTCCCAACTCACCGACCACAATCAGTAAGAATAGGCAATAATACCTCCTCCACGATCATTCTCAACACCAGTACCCCAGAAGGCTGTGTTCTCAGCCCCCTACTATAGTCCTCATACACCTATGACTATGTGGCAAAATTCCCCTCCAATCTGAATTTCAAGTGTGCTGACGAAACTACTGTAATGGGTCGGATCTCAAACAATGACGAGAGGGAGTACAGAAATGAGATAGAGAATCTGGTGGCAGCAATAATCTCTCCCTCAATGTCAACAAAATGAAGAAGATTCTCGTTGACTTCAGGGAGCATAAAGGAGAATGTGCCCCTGTTTACATCAACAGAGACGAAGTAGAAAGGATCTAGACCTTCAGGTTTTTAGGTGTCCAGATCACCAACAATCTATCCTGATCACCCCTTGCTGAAGTTATGGTTAGGAAAGCCCACCAACGCCTTTATTTTTTCAGATGACTAAGCTACGACTCTCACCCACTTTTACAGATGCACCATAGAAAGCATTCTTTCTGGTTGTATCACAGCTTCGCATGGCTTCTGCCCTGCCCCAGGCTGCAAGGAATTATAAACAGTCATGAATGTAACCCAATCCATCATGCAAACCAGCCTCCCATCCATTGACTCTGTCTACACTTCCCACTACCTCGGCAAATAATTAAGGACCCCATGCATTCCGGACATTCTCTCTTCCACCTTCTTCCGTCAGGAAAGATATAAAAGTCTAAGGTTACATATAAACGACTCAAGAACGGCTTCTTCTCTGCTGCTGTCAGACTTTTGAATGGACTTGCCTTGCATTAAGTTAATCTTTGCCTCGCGATAACTGTAAAATTACATTCTGCACTCTCTTGTTTCCATCTCTGTGAATGGTATGCTTTATCTGTATAGTGCGCAAGAAACAAATACTTTTCACTGTACGTTAAAATGAAAAGTGATCAGCAAGTTTGCTGATGACACCAAGATGGCAGGGTTGGCGGGTACCGAAGTGGATTGTGAGGTGATACAACAGGATATAGATAGGTTGGTGCAGTGGGCAGATAGGTGGCAGATGGAATTTAATCCTGACAAATGCGAGGTGATGCATTTTGGAAGGAATAATGTAGAGAGGAGCTATGTGATTAAAGGTAGACAAATTAGGAGTATAGAAACACAGAGGGACCTGGGAGTGCAGGTTCACAAATCCATGAAGGTTGCAACACAAGTGGAGAATGTTGTCAGGAAGGCTTATGGAATGCTAGCCTTTATAGGAAGGGGGATAGAGTTTAAAAGCTGCCGTCTAATGCTTCAGTTGTATAGAACGTTGGTTAGACCGCATTTGGAGTACTGCGTCCAGTTCTGGTCACCTTACTACCGGAAGGACGTGGAGGCTCTGGAAAGGGTGCAGAGGAGGTTTACCAGGATGTTGCCTGGCATGGAGGGGCTGGGGTACGAGGAAAGGTTGGAGAAACTGGGACTGTTCTCCTTGGAAAGACGGAGATTGAGGGGGGACGTGATAGAGGTATATAAGATACTGAAGGGAATAGACAGAGTCAATAGTGAGAGACTGCTCCCTAGATTGGTAACAAATACAAGAGGGCATGATTTAAGGGTGAGGGGGGAGAGATATAATTTGGATATGAGAGGAAGGTTCTTTACGCAGAGAGTTGTGGGGGTATGGAACGCGCTACCGAGTAGGGTGGTGGAGGCGGGAACATTGGACTCGTTTAAGGTTCAGTTAGATAGGCACATGAGTGAAACGAGGATGGAGGGTTATGGTAGGGGTATTAAATAAGGGTTAGAACCTCGGGAGAGACCGGAAAGGCAGGCTTGTGATTAACGTTTTTGTCTTTTATTCCGCAGGTGGAGGTCCACCTCGTTGTCAAACGAGGGGCATGCACACGGTGGGTTGTGCGTGGGCTACTCTTGGAAGTTCCAGGAGTGGCCTAGTACTTCTTGTCGGTGTGTGTGCTTGATCCTGGACCGGTAGAAGGGCGCCGCAACAGCTCGGTGACTAGCACTGCTAGCTGTGCAGATACATGGATTTGGGCCTGTGTCTGTGGGAGTTTGTGCATTCTCCCTGTGGATGCGTGGGTTTCCTCCGGGCGCTCCGGTTTCCTCCCACACCCCAAAGATGTGCTCTTAGGCTGATTGGTTTTACCAAATTGAAACTATTCTCCCCTGAATCTGGCTAAGTCAGGGGTTCTATTCGTAGACACGCAGGGTAGAATAGGTGTAGGGTGATGCGGCAGCGTGGGCTTGTTGGGCTGAAGGGCCTGTTTCCCGTGCTGGGTTGTTCTTTGTTCTTTGTTCTTTAGTACATGTGACAATAATAAATCAAATCAAATCAAATCAAATCATAGAACTTCATATCCAAATTCCCCATCAATTCACACAGCACCCCAAGTGGCAGCATTTCACTGTTCCTTCATCCATTAAAATGCTTGCATTCTCTCCATATCAGCACTGTGGGAGTAACTTCACCATATAAACTGCAGCTTCAAGATTTAGGAAAACAGCTCGCTGACACCTTCTGAAGAGGAAACTGAGATGGGTAGTAAATACTGGCCTTTCCAGTGATATCCAAATCCCAGGGATGAATGAAAAAAGATAGTGGAGTAAGTGTCCCTCAGTTAATTGAGAGTTTTGAATAAAATGATTTAATTGTCTTGAAATATTCGCTAGAATATGGGTGTCAGCCTTGGCTCAGTGATATCATTCATTCCCCCAAGTCAGAAGATTGTGTGTCTGGATCACACTTCAGCAGCTTGAACACAAAAACAGGGCAGATCTTGTGAAATCAGAGGTTGTGTCTTTATGATTTGAAATTCCATATTCTCCATCCGCAAGAATATCATCCACACAAATACCATCCACACGGATACCATCCACACAAATACCATCCACAAGAATACAATCGAAAGGAATACCACCCACACCAATACCACCCACACCAATACCATCCACACCAATACCATCCACACCAATACCACCCACACCAATACCACCCACACCAATACCATCCACACGGATACCATCCACAGGAATACCATCCACAGGAATACCATCAAAAGGAATACCACCCACACCAATACCATCCACACCAATACCATCCACACCAATACCATCCACAAGGATACCATCCACAGGAATACCATCCACAGGAATACCATCCGCAGGAATACCATCCGCAGGAATACCATCAATAGGAATACCATCCACACCAATACCATCCACACCAATACCATCCACACAAAACAGCTTATCAGTTTACTAAGAGCTAGATTTATGGTTGCAAAGACCAGCCTTAGAAAATGTGCTTCACACATTAAACACCCAGGATACATCACTCGCATGAATACCATCCACACGGATATGATCAACATGGATACCATCCAAACAAATATTATTCATACAAATGCCATTCATGTAAACGGTGTCTTGGCCAACATTCATCCCACAAATATCATCATTAAAACAATTTTTGTGATTATTATTCTGTTACTATTTGTTGTGCACAAGTTTTTGAAATCTTTCCAACATGACAACAGTGACTATACTTCCAAATTACATCATTGGTTCTAAAGAGTTTTGGAACATTCTGAACTTGTGAAAGGTGTGACATAAATACATGTCTTTCTTTCTGAATGTGCTCCCAATAGTTCTCATTTTACATCTCTTGAGCCAGGAGAACAGGATAGTATTAACACATTTGCAATTTGATGAGATGAGTACAGAGGTGCTGCTGCAGGGTGTGAGAGGTGGTGGATGGTGTTGTACACCTCCACAAACTGAAAAATCTGAAAAATAGCTTGAAGCCACATGTGGCGGCAAATTGCTAAGGAATTAAAGGTGGCTGAACGTTCCAGTACACAGGGATAAAGAGTCAAAAAAGAAATATTGGTATTAGGGTCCCAGACCCCAAACCCCAAGGTATGTTATGAAGCCAGAACAGACCCCAAAACTTTTTCCATTTTAGCATTAATGTGAGGACAGGATGTTTCACTCGGGAGTGATTCTACTGACAAACTAGGATCTTTTATGCAAAATAAGTTTTATTCTTAACACAGTTTAAGTATAGCTCTCACAAAATGAAACAGTTCAACTCTTCAGATCTGAGCATTCTTTAAACATGAGAAAGAAACAACCCTAAGTTCTAAATTGCCACTAATTCAGTTCCAGTTAAGCAACATTCTTCCCATTGACACAAGCTCACTTTAAATCTGGTTCACAAACCTAGACATACTTGCTTTACGCTAGTGTAGAACGTCCTAAAGCTGCAGAGGGAATCTACAAAGACAGAGAGAGAGAGAGCAGACTTGTATTGCAACAGCTCCAGTCAGCAACTAAACAGCAAGCTGATATCTCTCTGCTACAAAACTAACTTCTCCTATCGACCATGATCATATGATCCTGTATTCCAAAATTCACTTTCCATTCCTTTGATCAAGAAACCTCAGGAGACCTTGCCACTTATCAACAAAAAATACTTAGCTCAAATTAAATAAACACTAAATGGCTAAAATGAGTAATTTCCAGCATCTGAGCTGTATGTTTCCAGATACCCTGACTCTCTGTAGAAAAAAACTGAACCTTAAAACATTCCACAGAAACATGAAATGCATCAATAGCACAGTATTATCACACTGGGAAGGAGCACTGACTAACAATGTTTCTCACCATAGAAAAGCTGATTGTCATCTGTACATCAATACACTTTATCCCTCAGAGTCTTTGTTCTGTTTGCGTTCTGAAATTCACCTTCCTTTACATTTCTACATTGGCTTTGATCAGCATTGATTAAGACAGAACAAGAACATATACAGCTTTGGCTTTGACAACATTCTCACCTGCTGGATACAATTCACTTTCTCGTCAACATCTCCTTCCCTTATTCTGACAATGGATTTGGTAACTGTGACTTCTCAGTCACCCTCATCCCCATTAACTTCTTACAGGAGAGTGATGTCCTCAATTGAAAGCAGCACTGGTATTGAGAGAAGGGGAAACAGATGAAATGGATCTCACTCCCTCTAAAATTGGGTCATTGCTTTCCAAAGACACTGAATCGTGGACTTTTCCATGATTCAGCACATGGGGAAACAGGGAGGATAATTCTTTAAACGGGATTTAAATTCAGAACATTGTACATAACATTCCATCAGAAAGACTCTTACATGGGGTGGAATCTTCCCACCCTGCCCACCATGGGAATCATGGCGAGTGGGGATGGACCATGCAAAGGTCCTTTAACCTTGGGTGGGATTTTCCAATCTTGAGGCAGGCACAGCTGGAAATTCCTGCCCATACTATGCAGGAGCAATAAGTCCATGAGGAATACTTGCCTGTGCCATGTTAGATTAAATACTTTGACTCATTTTGTGCCTCTGGGACAGGCTCCTTCCAGGACAAGTTTAAAAACAGCGCTAGTGGCAGAGAATTGAACACACCAACACTGCAATCACTCTACAGGTACTCCAAAACAACTACACCTAAAGAGGTAATTCATAGAATGCGAGTTAACAGGAAAAGCAGTTTCACTAGTTGAGCATATATGCCTGCAGTTGTGCCTGTATATCTGGTTCAGATTTTTAACTCCCGTTTTAAGTTATCAACTGTGGAATTGTGGAATTGTGGGTCATTCTTTCCTCGTGGAAACTGTATCAGCTCTGAAATTTGTTTGTTCCGACCTTGCACAGCATAGTCCATTGAAGAATTCAATTTTGCGTGTTTTTTCTCTTAAATACTCAGCTGGAATCTTGCTCTTCAAATCTCCAGCTCTGATATGAACATTTTCCTGTAAAATCAAGTGATTTACCTTCAGTTCATATACTTCATGGCACTGATGTAGTCTGCAACCATCTTGTGGTTTCCTTGAATAACATCTCCCTCTTTCTGGGGTCTTCTGTCTCCATGATTCTGGAGTCTTTGTTTCCCTCTCCCTGAGGTCTTTTGATGCCCTTTCTCTGTTGGCACATTCAGTGTTACAAACCCAAGCTTTATACTTGCTCCAGGTAATGGGGCCCTGATAACGTCCCGGCTTGTGCTCCAGAACTTGCTGCTCCCTAGCCAAGCTCTTCCATTGGAATACAATGTGGAAACGCGCGAGGTTATGCATTTTGAATGAAGAATGGAGGCAGAGAGTATTTTCTAAATGGGGAGATGCTTAGGAAATCGGAAACACAAAGGGACTTGGGACTCCTTGTTCAAGATTCTCTTTAGGTTAACGTGCAGGTTCAGTTGGCAGTTAGGAAAACAAATGCAATGTTAGAATTCATGCCGAAAGAGTGAGAAGACAGGAGCAGGGATGTACTTCTGAGGCTGTATAAGGCTCTGGTCAGACCCCATTTGGCGTATTGTGAACAGTTTTGGGCTCCGTATCTAAGGAAAGATGTGCTGGTCTTGGAAAGGATCCAGAGGAAGTTCACAAGAATGATCCCTGGAATGAAGGACTTGTCGTATGAGGAATGGCTGAGGACTCTGGGTCTGTATTCACTGGAGTTTGGAAGGATGAGGTGGGATCTTATTGAAACATATAGGATAAAATGGACATGGAGAGGTTGTGTCCATTAGTAGAAAAAACTAGAACCAGAAGGCACAACCTTAGGCTAAAGGGACGATTCTTTAAAACAGGAGGAATTCCTTCAGCCAGAGAGTGATGAATCTGTGGAACTCTTTGCCACAGAAGGCTGTGGAGGTCAAGTCATTGAGTGTCTTTAAGACAGAGATAGATAGGTTGTTGATTAATAAGGGGATCGGGGTTATGAGGAAAAGGCAGGAGAATGGGGATGAGAAAAGCATCAGCCATGATTGAATGGCAGAGCAGACTCGATGGGCCGAGTGGTCTAATTCTGCTCCTATGTCTAAAGGTCTTATGGTCTTTTAGTACAGTTATAACACAGGCATCTACACAACAATGTGGAAAATTTCTCAGGTATGCCCTGTACACAAAAAGCAGGACACATCCAATCTGGTCAATTACTGTCCAATCAATCTACTCTCGATCATCAGTAAATTGATGAAGGGATCATCAACACTTATCAAGCAGCGCCTACTCAGCAATAACCTACTCAGTGATGCCCAGTTCCGGTTTCACCAGGGTCACTCAGCTCCTGACCTAATTACCCTTGGTTCAAACGTGGACCAAAGACCTGAATTCTGGAGGTGAGGTGAGAGTGATATCAAGGCTGCATTCGACTGAGTGTGGCATCAAGGAGCCCTCACCAAACTGAAATCAATGGGTATCGGGGACAAACTCTCCATTGATTGGAGTCATACCTAGTACATAAGGAGATTGTTGTGGTTGTGTCAAGTCAGTCATCTCAGCTCCAGGACATCTCTGCACGAGTCCCTCAGGCAGTATCCTAGGCCCAACAATCTTCAGCTGCTTCACCAATGACCTTTCCTCCATCATAAGGTCATAAATGGGGATGTTCGCTAATGATTGCACAATATTCAGTGCCATTTGCGACTCCTCAGATACTGAAGCAGTCTATGTTCAAATGCAACAAGATCTGGACAATATCCAGGCTTGGGCAGACAAGTGGCAAGTAACATTCGTGCCACACAAATGCCAAGCAATGACCATCACCAATAAGACACACTCTAACCATCACCCCTTGACATTCAGTGGTGTAACCATCACTGAATCCCCCATTGTCAACATCCTTGGTGTTACTATTGACCAGAAACTCAACTGGACTCACCACATAAACACAATAGCTACAAGAGTAGTCCAGAGGTGAGGATTGCTGTGGTGAGTAACTCACCTCCTGACTCCACAAAGCCTGCCCACCATCTACAGGGTACAAGTCAGGAGTGTGATGAAATACCCCCCACCTGAAGCTTGATACCGTCCAGGATAATGCAGCCCACTTGATTGGTACCACATCCACAAACATTCAATCCCTCCACACTCAGTGGCAGCAGTGTACACTATCTGCAAGATGCACTGCAGCAATTCATCAAAGGTCCTTAGAAAGCATCTTCCAAACCCACGACCACTTACATCTAGAAGGACAAGGGCAGCAGATACCATCACGTGCAAGTTCTCCTCCGACTCACTCACCATCCTGACTTGGAAACATATCGCCATTCCTTCACAGTTGCTGGGTCAAAATCCTGGAATTCTCTCCCTCACAGTATTGTCAACCCACAATACTGCAGTGATTCAAGAAGGCAGCTCACCACCACCTTCTCAAAGGCAACTAGAGATAGACAATAAATGCTGGCCAGCCAGCGACGCCCATGTCCCACAAATGAATAAAAAAAGGCTGAGATATGTGGCCATTGTGTCCCATGTACGATCTGGAACTCAAGATCCCCTTGCTATTGCATTGTGCTGTCAGACTAATTCAGCGTCTCAGTATCATATCACCTCAAACGTGCTTTTGAGGTCTTCACCTTTGGATCGCCTTGTTATGCC
Source organism: Carcharhinus amblyrhynchos (assembly GCF_965287045.1). Taxonomy (NCBI): domain Eukaryota; kingdom Metazoa; phylum Chordata; class Chondrichthyes; order Carcharhiniformes; family Carcharhinidae; genus Carcharhinus; species Carcharhinus amblyrhynchos. The sequence goes on from NC_137327.1 coordinate 51,229,765, forward strand.
ACTTCACACAGATCTGTGAAGGTCATGATACACTAGTGTCTATCTTACACTTCTTGTTTGCTTGATACTCTCCCTTTGCGGTCATCATTGTCACAGTCACAAACCATTTATCTCCAATAGATTTCTCTGAACTAACCTGTTGTATAATGTATACTTCTTCATCAGATTGCCTGCTGATATCTCTTCCGTGGCCATCTGTAGAGGCTTCTTTTGCTTCTTTCCAGCCAAACGTGTTTGTGCAAAAAGATTCTGCTTCTTACAGTTAAAACATTGTTTTCCCCGTGCTGGTCAATCCTCCTTTTCCTGTGCATGTGGTCCTTCACAGTATTTGCATCTGATCCTTTGTCTGCCATTACTCTACCCTTTTGTCTTGGACTGTACCTCAGTATAATGTATCTCTTGGACTGCTCGGCCATACTTATGCTCCAGCTGACATTACGCAATCCTCTGTACTTCAACATGAGCCTTTTGTAGCACAGTGACAAGAGCGCCACAGTGGCACACTGCTGCGTCACCGCACCAGGGACATGAGTTGCATTCTGGCCTTGGGTGATTGTCTGTGTGGAATGTGCACATTTTTCCCATGTCTACTTGGGTTTCCTCCAAGTCCTCCAGTTTTCTCCCACAGTCCAAACGTGCGCAGATTAGCTGGATTGACCATGCTAAATTGACCCTCAGTGTCCAAAGATGTGCAGGTTATTGGATTGGCAATGGTGAATGCACTGGGCTATGGGGATAGGCAGGGAGGGGGTTAACTGTGAGAAGCAGAATTATTTTATACAAATGTGTTTGGCTGGCTGGAAAGAAGTAGAACAATTTGATTGGATATAGAATTGGAAAACTTATCTTTTCCTCATTTTTTGCAGACGTGTTCTTTTCCATGTGTCTAACTGAGCTGTGTCTCAAGTGCAGTCCTTCTTCTGATTTCCTTTATCTTTCTGGCGGCTTTTTTTTTGTGGGTTTTGAACCAGTGTTCCTGGCATCATAGTGTCTTCTCAGCTCCTTTTCCAGGAGTCAAAAATCTATGTTTATCCATTTCTGTACAGCATGTTTCATGGACAAGGACTAGAGTCTTTTCAGTGTATACTGAGTGAGAGCCTTTATTGAATTGGTCTTAAGATGTCTGCTTCCAGAGGTGGCCTCATAGCGTGGCCACATGACAGTGGAAAACTAGATGCATCAAACTGGTTACCTTTCAAAACTCAAACACGAAAGAAGCCCCTTACCAACAGGTAAGGTCAATGCCTTCTCCAACTTCTGAGGCAAACAAAATCTCCACAATCCAGACTTGTGAGCATTTGTGGTTGAGGGCCAGTGATGGATCCATCCTAAAATGCCCACCAAATGACAGCAAGCAGGAAAGAATCTGGCAGCAATCCCAGGGCAATCTGCAGCGCAGTTTCACACAGCACAGATTGCAGTAACAACTCAAACAGTTTTGTACTGCACCATCATCACATCACTGGGATAAATGCACAGATACTAAAAGAAATGGAATGAACTGTTGAATGTTGAAGTCAAAAACGGGATTGGCTCCATGGCAGCAGTAATTTGTGAATCTGTAAATATGGAAGACAAGTCCCTTTCCTCCTCCACAGCTCCTCATCTCTCACCATTAAGAAAATGTTCCGGTTTATATTTATCACAATACCATGGATTACCTCACACTGGCCCACATTGAACTTCAATTGCCAATTCACTTAGTCTGCCTATATCCTAATGTAACAGGGATAATTCCACACCTGATCCTTCTGACTGTTATTACATCATTGTCTTCACTCCAGCTGTCTTCACTCCAACAGCCTTGCACAATCTCTGTGCTTATTCTGCAACATCTGGTTCTGTGTATCTCTTCCATTTCCGCTATTTATTTTCCCTCATATTCAAATCTGCTCAGTTTGCCCCTTCCTCTCACTGGCCGCGATTCTCCCAAAAGCGCTGAATTGGCAGGAAAACTGTTCTACATCCCGATTGCTTTGTCAGTTCAGCTTCTCACCTGAATCTCTGCACTCTGTGTACTGCAGAGGTCCCAGTCGTGACTATCATTAAAAGCCCAGGGGAACGGGCCTATTTGCACCGGAGTTTGACAGTTCTGGAACTCTGCTCATGCACAGTGGCCCCGATCTGTCAGACTCCCCATTTGCCGGCCAGCTCAATCACTGACCAAGACTGGGTCCCAGCAGGGCTGCTACTCCTGCTGCTCCACAGCCTGCTTCCAGCTCCCACAACAATTTCTGGACCAGCCCAGACTGACCCCCACCATGGAGGTCTCCGATGTACAGCGTAACCCCCCTAAAAGTGGCAATCCCCCCACTTCCCTCAAACCAGCAAACCCCCCACACCCCTCCCCGCTGACATCCACCCCCTCCCCCCCACCAGGATCAGACCCTAACCTAGGAGGCATGCACCTCCTCTACACCCTGGCAGACGATCTCTCCCAGCCCACCCAAATTGCTGCCCTCCCTCTATCGCAGACCAGTCCTGGTGCAGAATAACAGTGGGACCCTCCCCCCCATCGATTGCCCCAGACACTGCCCACAATAGGCCCCACCTCCTTGGCACTGCCATCTGATGGCCAGTGCCAAGGTGCCCCCTGGGCATGGGCACTTTGCCCCTGAACAGTGCCAGGGGACACAGGCTGGCACTGCCAGGGTGCCCATGCCCAGGGGGCACAACCCCCACACCACCCGACCCCCTGGGGTGGCCCTATTGCCCCCCCCTTTCATTCTGGCAGGGTCTCGTGCTAGTTCTCTGAACACGGGGAGCTTGTCTGAACCCCGTCAGAGTAAAGTATCCTGGCGGGGTGGGAGATTCAATCGGAACCAGTAAGTTCCCAATAAAGACATTCAAACTACATTTAAAACATATTAAAAACAGTTTCCAGCGTGATCTGACCAGCGACTGTTCGCCGGCTCTGGAAGATGCACATGCGTTCCTGGGCCATGTGCAAATCCCGGAACAAGACCAGCGATGCGCATCTCACATCCCAACCCACCAGAAAAGTTGCAGGTCCCGACAGGAGAACCACGGCCGCTATTTCTAATCATCTCTCACTTGCTCTGTAAGAACATTTGTGTGCCGAACTCAGATGATGATGATTCTGTCTAAACAACTTGCTTTGTTTCAGCCACAAAAGGATATTGTTCTCAGAAATCTAAGTATCACTGGAATAGGAATCAGACCAGATAACAAATTGGGGAAATTGACCATTTAGGATGAACTTGGCTTCACTAGAAACCAACAGATCACCTGGTTTTTCAGTTCCAAGAGTATGAGCAGGGGTCAGAAGAGAATGGAAAGGGAAATCCTCTTGGTTATCAGCAGAATGGAACAGGAAACCTCCAACTGAATTCTAGATGTTCAACAAGTCAGAATGGATATAATTTCCTGAGCCGGAATAGGAAATTAGAAAATCAATTGTAAAGAAACTGAGGAAATGCAAACATTCGAATATAAAGTTGATTTCTTCAAAAATATTTTTTAATCTGATGAGTGTAATGTGGAAATTAAAAAGTTCAGATTGAAGTTTCATAGTTTGGAAGTTGAATTGTGTGAAAGTTAAAATGTTCAAATTTAAAAAATCATGCTTTCTCTGTCCAGTAGTGGAAAATGTTTATCAGCTGACTGACCTTCTAAAGGGGTCAGTCTCTGCAATTTCTTCACAAGCTCCCAGAACATTTTCCCTTTTCAGCCTTCACCAGAGGGTGAACAAGCCCAAATTTTTTCCATAACAAATACGAAAGGTAAAATATGAGAATATGCTATGCCAATGAAGGATTAGCAGAAGACAATCTTTTATCGAATGAGAAAGAGCAAAAGGACTGCGCCGTGATTAGTGGATATGTCAATAAAAGATGTGAAAAATCTCTTGTTTCTGATTTGCTGTAATTGACTATAACTGCTGAACTGTTTCTCTGTAACCTCAGGACCACTCCGGTCATTCAGTGTTGACCATTTGTAGGTTCTCTTTGTGCATAAGTAATTAAAGACCTTGCATTGGATGCATGGTGTCCAGCGCTGTTTGTGTTAAGGGTCGACTGAGTGTCTTTGGATTGCTGATACTCAAAAGAACGCTAACACTAACTTAAACAATTTTAATGAAACAACACAGGAAAACACTACACCATTAAAAACATTAAAACATTTAATGAAACAACACAGGAAAACATTAAACACCATAAACATAAGAACATAAGAACATAAGAAATAGGAGCAGGAGTAGGCCATCTAGCCCTTCGAGCCTGCCCCGCCATTCAATAAGATCATGGCTGATCTGTTGTGGCTCAGTTCCACTTTCCCGCCCTCTCCCCATAACCCTTAATCCCCTCTCTTATCAAGAACCCATCAACCCGCTTCTTAAAAATATTTAGCGAGGCAGCCTCCACCACTTCAACGGGCAGAGAATTCCAGAGATTCACCACCCTTTGAGTGAAGAAGTTCCTCCTCAACTCCGTTCTAAACCGCCTCCCCTTTATCTTGAGGCTGTGCCCCCTAGTCCTACTGTCTTTTTTGAGCGGGAAGAGTCTCTCCACCTCTATCCTATCCATCCCATTCATCATCTTATACGTCTCAATGAGATCTCCCCTCATTCTTCTAAACTCTAACGAGTACAAGCCTAGTTTATTCAGCCTCTCCTCATAGCTCAATCCCCTCAACTCCGGTATCAGCCTAGTAAACCTCCTCTGCACTCCCTCCAGGGCCAAAATATCCTTGCGCAGGTGCGGCGCCCAAAACTGCACACAGTACTCCAGCTGCGGCCTCACCAATGCCCTATACAGCTGCAGCAAGACCTCCCTACTTTTATATTCAATCCCCCTCGCTATGAAGGCCAGCATCCCATTCGCCTTCCTGACCACCTGCTGCACCTGCAAGCTGGGTTTTTGCAACTCATGCACAAGGACCCTGAGGTCCCTCTGCACCGTCGCCTGCTGCAGTTTTTCGCCACGTAAGTAATAGTCCTTCCTACCATTCTTCCTACCAAAGTGGACCACCTCACACTTGCCAACATTAAATTTCTTTTGCCATTTCCTGGCCCATTCGCCCAGCCTATCTAGATCCTTCTGCAGACTCTCCACACCCTCCGCACAATTTGCCGTTCCCCCAATCTTGGTGTCATCAGCAAATTTCGACACCCTGCACTCGGTTCCCTCCTCCAGATCATCTATATAAATGGTAAATAGCTGAGGCCCCAGCACCGACCCCTGGGGCACCCCACTAGTCACCAACCGCCAATCCGAATAGCACCCATTGACCCCCACTCTCTGCCTCCTATTTGACAACCAATCCTCTATCCACGCTAACACCCTACCCCCAACTCCATGTCCCCTGACCTTCTGCAATAACTTCAGAGCAATTATTCAAATGCATCCTAGTGTAACCCTAGGCTTGCTTCTTCCAGACAGCAAATTTATAACAAAATTGTTGCTTTTGTTTCTAAATATTTGGAGACATGACCAATAGGAAAAGACCAGCTAACACATTAAGCCTGTCACGTGCAGTCATATTGCAATTAACCATCATGATCGTCCAGATTTCCCATCTAATAGCGTATATATCATAGAAAAAATTCTATTCAAACAACAAGCTCAGAAATCTTTCACAACTGGGGCTGGTTCCTCTCTCTGTCTGCGCACAGCATGTACTTCCAGTCACCCCCAGTTTTCTGTTTCTCCAGCCATGTTAATACAAAATGTGAGCAATAGGTAAAGATGTTGTTAACACATATATTTGTAGAGCATGGAGAAATAGCTTAAAGTTAAATAGATTGGATATAGTTAGGCATATTGATAACCCACTTTATGGAAACAACTGTGAGTTTAGTCACAAACATAGGACATAAGGTTCGATGCTGCTAACACAGCAATACTTAGGGATAATAAAAAGACTGCCTGTAATGTAGAGATAACATCAGAGATGTGATGTGCAGTGAAGCATACACCACATCCTGCAGGAATGTAAGAGGCCCACGTTATAAAAAGCAAATGGTCTGCAAGATGTGTTGTTTATACAACTAAGCATAAAAGGGGGAAGGGGTCACTGAGATAGTTGGGACAGCAGTGATTAAGTTGGCAAAGGATTGATTACTGCCAATCTGAACTGGACATGTAACAGTATTGGATAAGATGGATGAGTTTGCTCATGCACTCTTGTGATAACAGGAGACATTGTTAGATGGGGAGTAGAGGTGATAGGAACTTAGGGCACCTTGAGCCAATAGGAGAATGTCAACACATAGATGGGACAGGGACCACCAATTAGGAGAGAACATCACATTGCAAAGCCATCACAATGCTTGTAAAAAAGGTATAAAATGTGCTGCAAATCTATGTGAGGTGTGCCTATTTTGCTAGACACCCGGTCTTGCAAGAACGTCAAATAAAATCTTGCTCCTTCAGAACTTGACTTGACTAAATTGTTTAACTGTGAGCTGTGTTTCTCACAAAAATAAGATGGGAATTCACTGATTGATTATTTTTCCTTCTGAGGATTGGAAGCTGGTGTTGTGTGGGAGTAGAGCCTATTTTGTCAGTACCAATCACAATCCATCAGTTCAAAACAAGCTAATATTTATGAATTGTTATCTCCTGGCCATTAATTGCCAATTGTCCAGGTCAGGTAAAATCCCAGCCGAGTGTCAGCCACCCACAAAGTGGGTTTCTTAACTCTCAGTTAATCCTGATGGCGGAGTCACAAAGCTCACAGGGAAATGCTTATATCAGAAATTTCTAAAATGTGTTCTTTCTGAACCACTGTGGGTGATTCTCCCAGCTCACTGTGCTGCTCTAGCAGCGCACGGGCCAGGAGACATAAGCTGAGGCCATGTAGCGGGCTTCCTGCTGGGCGGCACGGCCTCCTCATGTCTCCAGCCGCTGGATTTCCAGTATCTAAGTTATTGAAATCAGCATTTTAATATCATTAGTGGGCCCAGGACTGAAGTCTCTGGGCCCGCTAGCCTCTACACCCCCACCAGAAGTGTTTCACTCCAGGGGGGTTTACAACAGCTCCTCACTAACAGGTAACTGGTGGTCCAAACCCACTGGAGTGAAGAGGGGCCATGGGGGCCCCGAGGAAGTCGAGCATAAAGGGGGGGTGCCCCTTCCAGTCTGGCATTGCCAGCCTAGTCACCTGGCACTGCCCAAGTTCCAATGAGGCAATGCTCAAAGATGGCCTTTGCACTGCCCACTGAGCATCAGGCAGTGCCAAAGCGGTGGGACCAGAGGGGGCAGGGCCTCTAGCGAGGGAGGTCGGTGGGGAGCCCCCCTGCTTCTCTGCATTGGGATTAGTGACAGAAAGAGGGAGGCCTGCAATTGGGGTGGGTGGAGGGGGTGGACAGGACTGCGGGGAAGGGAGGGAGGCGTAGTGTCGATCGAGGTGGGCTGGGGATGGGTCGGGGCTGGCCCAGACATGTCCAGGAGGCCAGCGATCAGTGGGTAGGGGTGGGCAGTAGTGGGGGGAGGGGGAGGGTGCACATTGGCCTGCTCAGCACTATGCTACCAAGCCCTCCACCCACCCAGGGAAAAGTTCCTGAACACATATTTTTAACATGATTCACAGTAGGGCTCTCTATGATGCACAAAGTGTGGGAGATTCATTTTGAAAGTCCCACTGAAAAGAGCAGTGGAATTTACTCCAGTTTTTACGCGAATTCAGCACTTGGAATTTTTTTCAGAGAATTCCACCCTTCATCTTTTAAACATTTTTCTCCACTTTAAGCTGTTAACACTTACCCGTCTGAAATGCTCTGATTACAATCCTCCAGGATACTGTTAATAAGTAGCATTGCATAGCGAACATCATTTCGTTTAAAACCCACTCTTGCTGCGAGTTGAGTCAGTTTATTTTTCTGCTTTATACAATCAGATGATGATGATTCTAAATGAAAAGAATTGAAAAGATTTTCAGCAATTAACAATGTTTTGAAGATTAGTATCAATATTTTAAATGGAATTGGTGGAGTTATTTAAAGGACAATAGCTGTACGAACAAAATGTTAGCTATTCCAAGATTGAAGTTTGACTAAGATGCTTTCTGTACCTTTCAATACGAATTGCAAAGTTAAATAATTGTTGATATTACGATTTGGACAGCACTTGAACAACTGCAAGTTTGTTGTTGGCGTGGAATGATTTTCACTTCAAATCCCACTAACCTTGTGGTGCAAGTCTTGAGTCAGGTCTACCTTCATTCTGTGTTATAGCAAAAGATGGTTCGCCTCACGTCACTTTGATTTGACTCCATATACAGTGTGAATCCAGTATGGTGTCCAATCAGGTTTACAAAGTGCTCCTTGAACAATATTTCCTGATTTGATTGAAATAATTAGACTGGGACACTCTACATCTCTAAACATTTCATCTTATAGGCTTTGGGATACAATTTGCATTCTGCTGGCTCCAGGTTTGTGCAGAACTCTCCTCAGCCACGCTGAGCAAAACCAGAAAATGCTGAAAATATTTAGTATGATAGGCAGCACCAATAGAAAGGAAAGCTTTTGAGATTGATGACTTGAATCAGAAATTTCTACCTCTTAAAAAGGCACAGTGGGTGAAACTGTTACAATACAAATAAAGGAGAATGTGAACTTCAAGTTCGAAAAGTAAATCACTGGTGATCCTGACAGAAGATTAGAAATGTTAAATTCTGAGCACTCATCCTGATATTTGGTGAAAGCCATGACAAAGATTTATTTTGTTGCCGTTAGAATGAATTCTTTGATTAATTTGATTTGCAATAAAATTAATTCCAAGTTTAGAAAGATTGAAGTCTGATTTGAAAGCCATGTTCAATTCTCCTGTCTTTCACCTTACCACAAACCTTCCATTTTGTGTTTTTCCTTTCCTCCCCACCCACTTTCCCAGCCTTTGAATTATTTGGTAGCTCAAGCTTTTGGAGCGCTGCTCCTTCATCAGGTGAGTGAAGAATTGGCTTCATAAATAGGTTATATATAGGCACAGACTCAATTACAAGATAATGCTTGGAACGTGAATCTTAACAGGTAATCAGGTCTTTACAGGTACAGACAATGCGAGTGGAGATAGGGTTAAGCACAAGTTAAAGGTGTGTAAATTATCTCAAGTCAGGACAATTAGTGAGATTTTGCAAACCCAGGCAAGTCATGGCGGTTACCGATAGTGTGACATGAACCCAAGATCCCAGTTGAGGCCATCCTCATGTGCGCAGAACTTGGTTATCAGTCTCTGTTCAGTGATTCTGCATTGTCATATGTTGTGCAGGCTGCCTTGGAGAACACTTACCTGAAGATTGGAGGCTAAGTGCTCTTTACTACTGAAGTGTTCCCCAAAGGAAGGGAACACTCCTGATGATTGTCGAGTCGTGCCTACTCATCTGTTGCCATTGTGTCTGCATGGTCTCACCAATGTACCATGCCTTGGGACATCTTTCCTGCAGCATATCAGGTAGATAACGTTGGCCAAGTTGCGAGAGTATGTACCATGTACCTGGTAGATGGTGTTCTCACATGAGATGATGGCATCCATGTCAATGATCCAGCACGTCTTGCAGAGGTTGTTGCGGCAGTGTTGTGTGACGTCGTGGTCACTCCTGAAGGTTGGATAGTTTCTGTGGACAATGGTCTGCTTGAGGTTGTGCAGTTGTTTGAAGGCAAGTAGAGGGGGTGTGGGGATGGCCTTGGCGAGATATTTGTCTTCATCAATGACATGTTGAAGGTTCTGGAGAAGATGTCATAGCTTCTACACCCTGGGGAAGTACTGGATGACAAAGGATACTCTGTTCACCGTATCCCGTGTTTGTCTTCTGAGAAGGTCAGTGTGGTTTTGCACTGTGGCGCATTGGAACTGCAGATCGATGAGTCGAGCACCATATCCTGTTCTTATGAGGGCGGCTTTCCCTTCCTTTGGGGAGCACTTCAGCAGTCAATGGCATTCAGCTTCTGATCTTCAGGTAAGCGTTCTCTAAGGCAGTCTTTACAATACACGCCAACGCAGAATTGCTGAGCAAAACTGATAGCCAAGTTCTACTCACATGAAGACAGCCTCAACCAGGGTCTTGGGTTCATGTCACACTATCTGTAACCCACAAGGCTTGCCTGGGCTTGCAAAATCTCACTAACTGTTCTGACTTGAGACAATTTTCACATCTTTAACCTATGCGTAATGCTGTCTCCACTCATATTTTCTATACCTGTAAAGACCTGATTACCTGCTAAGATTCACATTCCAACCATTATCTTGTAAATTGAGTTTGTGCTTATAAATGTCCTGTTTGTGAAGCCAACTGTTCACTCGCCTAATGAAGGAGCAGTGCTCCAAAAGCTTGTGCTACCAAATAAACCTGCTGGACTTTAACCTGGTGTTGTGAGATTGCTTACTGTGCCCACTCCTGTCCAATGCCAGCATCTACACATCATCTTTAAACAGCAGCCAGCATTGCCTCCAGAATTTCATGTTCCTTCAATGTTTGTCTGAAATTAGGAGAGTTAAGGAATGGAGCTGGTCACAACAGCAGCCTTCAGCTGCAAACTGGGTTCTGAGTGAGGAATTGGACACGCCAGAGCTCACACATCCATCCTGCACCCAGAGGAAGAGAGGTACGCTGTGGGCAGAAGCTCCAGAGCCCAAAAGTGAAAGGATGACATAGAACACAAAGAGAAAATGCCCACAGATCAGTGTTACCTCCCAGAATGACCTCTTCCAGCTGGATTGGGAGCAGCCGGATGTATTGTGTTCACATGATGAAAGGAGAAGACCCTCCTGCTTAACCAAGGAGGCCTGGGCAGAGGTGGCAGTGGAAGTGAACAGCCATGGGTTCCAGCAATGCGATTGGGTCAGCCTCAGGATGAGAGTGGATGATCTACTCCCTATCACATGGGTAAGTCAGAGTGATTGATGTGTGAACTGTGGATAAAAGCTGGGTGGGAACAGGGAGGTCACACATTTTGAAGGATTTGGACAGCCAATGATATTTGCACTATGGCCCCCTCACCTTAGGATTAGTGGCTGCATGTGGGTCACTGCTTCTCACTCTTCAGATCGTTCATCTCCTGTAAGACCGTGAACTTGGGTTACGCTTTATTCCACAAATTGGCCAGTTCTCGTGTGTTCAGGACTGGATAGGTGATTCCAGTTCTTCCAAAGGTCACAGTGTAAACTCCGGTGTGCAGCTCCTGAGTTTCTGTGCTGCCTCTCTTAGGTGTTCACCCCTCAGCTCCACACATCCTTATACAGTGGGAGGAAACAGGAGCATCCAAAAGAAACCCATGCAGACACTGGGAGAACATGCAAACTCCACACAGACAGTCACCCAAGGCCAGAATTAAACCCAGGTCCCTGTGAGGCAGCAGTGCTAACTGTGCCAATATGCCACCCATTAATATCACTGAAGAGTCCTGGACGCTGTTGTCTGGGCTCACTTTCTTTTACCACCTCACTGGCTCACTGGCCAAGGTTCTATGCAGCAGGAGTTATCACTATGAACCAGATGTAATACACACGGCAGGGGTGGGGGGGGGAGGGGGGGGGCAGGTTGTAGGCCATTGAAGTCCCTGGGTGCTTAGTGATAACATCAACCAGTGCCCATGGGGCAGTGCAAGCCTGACACTGCCACATGGCACCCTGGCACTGCCCACTATGCACCCTGGCACTGCCCACTAGGCACCATTACTGCTAGAGGCAGTGTCAAGAGGGCAGACCCAGAATGAAGGTGGAGGGGGAGATCGGTGAAACTTGATAGGGGCAGAGGGAGACAAGCAGGTAGCTCCACAGGAGAGGTGAGAGAGGGAGGGAACTCTGTCAGGGTGCAAGAGAAGTGGGGAAACTCTGCCAGGGGGGCGATTGGTGAAGGGAAAAGACATTCTGCTGGAGGCACTTGGTGAGGGAGTGAGGGAGCTCTGCAGGAGGGCAATGAGTGATTGGGAAGGGAGGGAGCTCTGGGGGGTGGGTGGTGATGTCAGTGGGGGATCTCGATGCCCGTGGGGGGGAGGTCTCCCAGTACACTGGGAGATTGGGGCGCCTACACAATGGCGCTCCGAGAGCTCAGTAGACAGCTTCCTCGGTGAGCTGAGACTCCACCCTGCATCCCTGCACACACCCTGTTTCCCACTGCCCCCCGCACCACACCCACCCCCCCCCCGCCCCCTTGGATCCTGACACTTATTTTGCACTAAGCATTGTATTTTCAAACTTGCCCAAAAAAGTCTGAAACCCTCTTGTTTTTTGTTTGTTCAGCACTTTGAATTTTTTTTCATAAAATGATATCCTTAGTTTCAAAATGGGGAGATTCTGCCCATGCACCTTGTGTTAAATTGAGAGACATTCAAACCTACATTAACTAGTTTCTCAAAGATCTCAACAATCTTCTTACCACTTCCAGGTGGCTTTGCTGCCCCACAACTTCCTGCTGCACATTTTGTAACCATTTTGATGCCATCAGGATTTTGATGCCATCCTCTTGTGATATTCTCCAGTCCCGCCTGCCTTGTTTCCTGCTCTGGGGGGGCTTTGTTAATGACAACCCTGTGTTTTTCTCTCTCCACAGTTATTGAACATATTCAGTTTACTTTTCCATTTTTTACATCTCCGGCCAGACATGTGTTAATATTTCTAGAAAACTGAGAGTAGATTTTCTGAGGAATCCACGATGTTGACAGTGTTTGCATGGCTCACCCGTCCTACCACTGGGGAACCAGCTGTTGTGGATCGACTTTGGCAGGACCAGAAGATCTCACTAGTGGTCTCTGTTTTCATCTTTATCTATTATAGATCTTTGAGCTTTTTAAAATGTAAAAGATTTATTATTCTACTTACCACACGCTGCTTCAGATCCAGTAAATTCTGAATAAGAAGCGTTTTCTATGAGAACGGGACTGAAGTCTGTTCCATTTATGTAAATAATATCGCTCAGCAACGGTGAATCATTACTTGAAGTGTTGTTAGTAAGAATGAAATTTTGACAACATTTGCTTTCACTGTCCACAGCAGTTGAATATGACTTAACAACATCACCATGGGTTAGGAACAGTTGGCCAAAACGTTCTTTCCAAGTGATACAGAATTCAGACGAAGCATTGGGTGTAGTTGCTACAATATCTTCCATACACATTGATGGACCATTCTCAATGAGATTGCCTTTAATTTCTAGGCCCCTTGGGTTTACGGACACTTCCAATGAACAGCGACCAGAGCCAATATAGTGACGAGATTTATTAATGCTGCCGTGTAGGTTTCCACAAAGTGTAAATTCAGCTCCAACTATCACTGTAAATATAAACACAGGATAACCATTAATCAACTTTCTACAAACACAGTGAGAACTTGCTCTATCACCTTCCTGACCAAACACTTTGATGAATGATTGACTGAAATCCAGGGTAATCTGAGTAAATTAAATGTTTGCTGGAATTACAGCAATCAGGATATGCTGGGAATAGTAAATATTATTAATTTTCCAGCTCTTTATGGGCAGCACGGTAGCACAGTAGGTGGCACTGCTGCTTCACAGCTCCAGGAACCTGTGTTCAATTCCTGGCTTGGGTCACTGTCTGTGTGGAGTCTGCACATTCTCCTCGTATCTGCATGGGTTTCCTCCAGGTGCTCCGGTTTCCTCCCACAGTCCAATGATGTGCAGGTTAGGTTGATTGGCTATGCTATAATTGTTTCTTAGTGTCCTGAGATGTGTAGGTTAGAGGGATTAGTGGGGAAAATATGTAGGGATATGGGAGTAGGGCGTGGGTGGGATTACAGTTGGTGCAGACTCGATGGGCTGAATGGCCTCTTTCTTCACTGCAGGGTTTCTATGATTCCTTATGATATTTCCGTTACAGACAGAATCAAAAGTCATTAACTTAAACTGAAAATGACACTATGAATTTCACATTAAGATTAGAAGATTTTTTAACATGATTTTTATTATGAAGCAAATTGTTGAATGAACAATGCTAAAAAAAAGTATAGCATATAAAAGACAATTAAGAGGATTAAAAGTCATGTTAAAATCCCTGAATTTATCTGACTATTTTCATTCAACTTACATTCAACAAGGTGTCACCCTTAGGTCAGTGATTACACCCTCCTTTCTAACTCACAATGTTATTGATTCCATTGTGGAGAATTGACCACAACATCCAAGCTGACACTTCAATGCAACACTGAAGGAGTGCAGCGTTATTTGAAGAACAGAAGGGGACTACTATCCTCGCTAATATTTATCCCTAACCAACATCACAAAATACAAATTATCCAGTATTTTTTCTCGGTAATAAAGTGCTTTGGGACGTACTGCAGATATGAAAGGCTGTGGAACTGTCAAGCTGTCAAGTTATTGAAATCCTCTGTCCTTTTTACTTAAAAAAAACAGTCTGCTGTGACTCTCAGTTGAAAATAATTTTGTGCTTGCAAGTTCAATAAATGTTTGTTGTCATAAGCCTGAGTGTTATTATGATAATATTAGTACTGATTGACAGCTTCGACATCCCACATCATTTTCATGGTGGGGGAGGGGTTATAAAATCAGCTTGACTGACAGCTCCAAGTTGTTTGATGTGGGGCTATGAATACAAATGTTTGGTTGATAAGTGCTTACATTTTTGAAGGGATTTAAATGTATTGAATAGGTTTTATGAATGACTTGTGTTTTTTATATAATGGCATTTATAATAAATATGCAACAATATTTCATTTCATCTTAGCATGGCTCCAGAGCTTTGCCCATGATGGATTCCGGCTGAGCTGGAATGGAGGATGCAAATGTAAAGAGTGGAGGCTTAGCATGAGTTGGCACTCAGTTGGCATAAGACTATACAGGGCTATGGGGATGAATGGGCAGTCAATGATTCACATGAGGTAACACAGAGGCAATGAGGGGCCCTAGGAGTGGCATCAGAGTCAATATGTTGTCAATAATCTTTGCAACTTACAAATGCCTGGCTGTCATTACCACATTCTTTTGAAGACAGCTTCATGAATATCTTTAGATTATTTCTGATCACCTGTTAACTCCCTTCATGGGTGGCACACTGGTTAGTACTGCTGCCTTACAGCTCCAGGGACCCGCATTCGATTTCAGCCTTGGGTGACTGTCCATGTGATGAGATGAGCCTGGGAAAGATGATCTTTCGGATAGTCAGTGCAGACCTGATGTGCCAAGCAGCCTCCTTCTGCACTGCAGTGATTCTATGGACTCTATGGTCTTAGACTTCCTCTCTCTCTGTTAGCTCCTTCAACCCTAAAAGTATCACCCTTCATTTATCTCACTCTGGCTTCTGCTGTACCTTCCTCCTGCCCCCAGACCCTGTGGCAAGCATGACTACAGCAATTCGAATATATTCCCTGTGAAGTTTGGATTGTGGCTGTGAAGGAACTGATTGAAGGTCGACTTTCGACATTCTTCACAGCTTTTCACAATATCACTTCTCAACATCAATTTACAGAGATTGTGCCTTTAAAGCAAATCTCGATGATGAACGTCCAAGTTTAAATCTTGATTTGAGATCAGTGATGTCAATATCTGATTTCATTTCATTTTCTGACATCCCTTGTTTCTCCAAATAACAACTATGGGAGGATACCCATTGAGAAACCCACATTAGCAGGTTCACTGGTGTGGTAACATAGACCTTTTTGAAGAGACCACCCTTTGAGGGCCACATGGTCAGCTGGACCATACGGAGAGGCTGCGTTGGCAGCCAAGCCAACCAGGAGCAAGGGCACATGTCTTGGAACGGAAAAGAAGCTGTGTTGGACCAGACTAGGAGAAGTGAGATAGACTTGTGTATTAGGTCTGTCTGATCTTTGTATATATATTATATTAACAACAAACCATTCTTTATTAAAGCCACAACGTGTCACTTTAGAATCTACAACACCGACGTCAATCTTTGGGAGATCACATCGCGCAGTGAGAGGGGGAGCAGTGTGATTGTCAAAGCAAGAGACAGTTACAAACAGCCTAAAAATGCCTTTAACCAGAAAGATTGACTCAGAAGTTGAGAGCTGGGAGGGTCTGTGCATATGGCTGGGTTGGCAGGTGATTTCCTGGGAAATTGAGGCATCTATGCCCCTCAAGCTCAGCAGGCAGCAAAATTTGATTCCACCCCTGACCACCCCCCCACCCCCCACCACTGGCGGGAATCATTCCGGGCTTTCTTTTTAACTAGGTGATGTATGATTGCGACGAGGAGTTCGCCCAAAAAATCAGCTTGATCTTCTAATTTGGCACTCAGAATTTTACTCGTAAAATTCTGCCCGTGTCTTCAGCTGGAAGTGGGATTATTTTTGGGTGGACAGGGTGAATAAAGAAATAGCTCCAGTTTATACCGAGTCTTCCAGCACCGCCTCCCACTGGTTGGAACTCTTCTCATTGGAATTTAGGAGAATGAGAGGTGATCTCATTGAGACATATGGGATTCTTAAGGAGCTTGGCAGGATGAATGCTGAGAGGATGTTTCCTGCGTGGGAGAGACTAGGACCAGAGGGCACCATCTCAGAATAAAGGGGTGCCAACTTCATACTAAGGTGAGGAGGAATTTCATCTCTCAGAGAGTTGTGAGTCTCAGAACTCCTTACCACAGAGAGTTGTGGGGGTAGAGTTCTTGTGAATATTTAAAGCTGAGGTAGATAGATTTTTGATCAGTAAGGGAATCAAGGATTACAGGGAAAGGGCAGGAAAGTGCATGTGAGGAATGTCATTGTATCAACCATGATCCTATTGAATGGTGGAGCAGCTCGAGGGGCCGAATGGTCTCCTCCTGTTCCTTTTCTTATGGTCTTAAACCAAACAATACAATTATCTGTTCCAATGATTGAGGGTCACAAACCTTGTCTTCTGGGTGAAGACTGGTTGAAAGAGATGGAGTTAGACTGGCTGGAAATGCTGGGCAGGATTCTTCTCCCATTCTGCAGCATGGTGTGTGGTGGTGGGTGGCAATGTACTAGCTGGCAGTAGCATCTTATAGTCCCACCATTGTCAACGGGGTTCAGAGTTGAACGCAGCCCTCGCTGTTGGGAAACTCACAGCAGGGATGCACCATTGCTGTGAAGTCCATTTAAACATTAATAATATGATTTGTATGTCGTTAGTGAGTCGTGGATGGCATCTTCTGAGCTGATTTGTACTTATCTCCTCTGTTGGACTTCGCACCGGTGGGAATCACAGTTGTTCTCTACGAGTGGAGATCAAACGTGATGGCCTCGCCGGGGGATTCAGAGGCCACTGAAGCCCCCATGTGGTCGGGGGTGTGGCTGGAGCCGATCGTGTCCACTGGGCATTCTGGCACTGCCTGCTGGGCACCCTGGCACTGCCCATCAGGTACCTTGGTACTGCCCACTGAGCACCAAAACTGCCAGGACAGTGCCAATGATGTGGGGCCTGAATGAGAGTGGAGCCTGAGTTGTGAGTGAGACTATGACAAAGGTAAGCCAATGGGGAGGGGTTCCACACAAGAGGTGGGGGAGCTCTGCAGGAGGGATGGGAGCTCTGCAACAGGGAGCACAAGGGGGTGATAGGTGGTGGGGGGCAGAGGGAGACCAGCACTCGAGGGGCATGCATGTCGGGTTGTGGAGGGGGTTGTGACAGGGAACTTGTCAGGAGGGGCCTGGTGCTGGCAACCTGGGAGGGGCATACATTGCCGTTGATGATAGGTGGGGGCGATGCCTGTGCAGGTGATGGATGTCCCAGTTCACTTGCAAATGTGATACCTGCGCAATGGCGCACCAGGCAGTTTGCAGCTGGCTTTACCGGTGAACTTAGGCTCTGCCCCCTTCAAACTGCTGAGAATCACATTTCTGTCAAAAAAAGTGACAAGAGTGTCATAAAATAGCATTTTCAAACTCATCCAAAAAACAGGTCTGAAACTCTCTTCTTTTCCCATTCATTCGGCACTTTAGGGGTGATCTTACCAGCTCGTCACACTGATTGATTGAGTGGCAGGCTGGGAAGATCGGATGAGAGGCTTTCTCACGTCTTGTGGTGTTACTGGCCCTGTTCTGCCGATGAACTCTGTCTCACGGCTGGGAAGGGCACAAGGCTGTTTTAAATATTCATAAGGTAATTTCATGTTGATTCGTGAGTCCCTGACACCAATGTCTGGGATTACTTGTCCTTACCTACTCACCTGTGGAGGCCCTCACTGACATCGATCAGGTATGATCCCCACCAACGTGGACCTGATGTGATAGCCTTGCTGGGGGACTTGAGGCCATTGAAGCTCCTGGGTGGTAGGGGGCAGGGCCATGCAGTGTTCTTGGGCAGCGCCAGCCTGGCACCTTGGCAGTACAGCCTGCACCCCGGTACTGCCCACTGGTCACCCTGGCAGTGCCAGGAGGGCAGGACCTGAAGGGATGGGCCCATGACAGGTAGCAGGGCCCTGATTAAAGTTGTGTGAGTAAAAATTGTGTGTGTTGAGAAATCAAGTTTGCGCCCAATTTCTCAGTTCTCGTGATCTTATTCAGCAACGGACTTCCAGCGTGCTCAAACTCATGTGCATTTCAGCCGAGAGGCTAAATATATTATGTAAATTTATTGAAATATTGATTAACATAGTTTTAGTGAGCCTGGCACTCCACTGTCAGGGCTCACTTGCATTTGCAAGCTCGTCAGGAGAGTTTCTCTCCATGGAGGAAAACACCTACTTGTGTTGCCCTCGCCAGTAGAACCAGACGCTATTGTGGTGGCCTGAGGAGGCTGAGGGCAAGGGGGTGCCCCTTTGGCAGTGCCAACCTGGCAGTACCAGTCTGGCACCTTGGCAATGGCCATTGGGCATCACTGCACTGTCCACCAGGCAGTGCTGAGGCAGGTCTGAAGGGGTCAAAGCCTATGGCAGGGCTGAAGGGATCGGGGTCTATGGGGGTGGGACCTGAAGGGTGCAGAGCCTTTGGGGGAGGTGGGCCTGAAGGGGGTGGGTCCTGGAGAGAGGTGGGGAGGCCAGGTCAGGGTAGCCTGACTAGGAGGGTGGTTGGGCTGGGTGCCGCTCTGCAGTTGTGATCGGTAGAGGGAGAGCGGGAGAGGCCCATTCCAATTGTACCTGCCATCTGGGTAGCGTGGACAGCAGCAAGGGCTACATTTTTGAATGCTATGGGTCTCTCAATTGACCGTAGACCCTGCGATTGTAGGGAGGGGAGAGGGCAGGCTGAGTTGAGACCATCTGCAGCAGCAGAGGCCTGACAGATACCTCTCTCTCTCTGTTCGGTTTCTGCTGTTGGAATTGCACATGTGCAGCCACAGAGGTCTGCACAAGCACAATAGCTCCCTTTGCTGGTTGATCAAGCTGTTGGGCAAATTAAGTCCCGGCCGTTGCCAGTGCCAGCTAGAAACAGTCTAGCCCATTTTTTCAAGCACTATTTACATTGAATTGGGAGTAAAAACTTGCCCAAAAACCAGAACTTCAGGTCTCCCATTTTCACGGTAGCTGGACACTTCAAACTTTTTTCATAAAATTTCACCCATAGACTTTTACAGTCCATTGTGTCTGTACTGGCCATCAAGCTCCTGTCTATTCTAATCCAATTTCCCAGCGGTTGGTCCATAGCCTTGTATACTCTTGCTTCTATACCCTTCTTAAATGTTATGAGGGTTCCTGCTTTGACCACCCTTTTAGGGAATGAGTTCCAGCTTCCCACCACCCTCTGAGTGAAAAAGGGTTACCTCAAATCCTCTCTAAATTTCCTGCTCCTTACCTTAATTCTATGTCCCTGCTTATTTACCTCCACTACTAAGGGGAAAATTTCTTCTCATCAATGCTATGTACTTTATAATTTTGGACAGCTTAATCAAGTTGCATTGTCAGTCCTCCCAAAATGCATCATCTCACACTTTTCAGAGTTAAATTCCATTTGCCACTGCTCTGTCCATCTGACCAGCCCATCATATCATCCTGTAATTTAAGGCTTTCCTCTTTGTTACTTATCACACCACCAATTTTCTTCTCATCTGCAAACTTACTGATCATACCCCGCCAAGTTCACATCTAGATCATTAATGTACACCACAGACAGCAAGGGGTCCAGCACTAATCCTTGCAGCACACCACCAGTCACAAAAACAACATTCAGCCATTACCCTTCTGCCACTAAGCCAAATTTGAATCCAATTTCCTAAATTGCCCTGATCCCATGGACTTTTTGACCTTCTTGATCAGTCTCCCATGCAGGATCTTGTCAGAAGGCTTATTGAGGTCCATGTAAACTACATCAACTGCACTGCCCTTATCTACACACCAGGTCACCTCCTCGAAAAATTCAATCAAATTTGTTCAACATGATCTCTCCCTGACAAAGCCATGCTGACAATTTTGATTAATCCTTGCCTATCCAAGTGAATATTATGTACACAATTTACCCAATTGGCATGGAGATTAATTTGACCAGGCCACTTCAAAGTTTTTACAGGACACAGACAAGAATGAAGGTGATGATTAGAACGCCTTCTGAAATCACCATGCCAAGAGTTATCTTCAGGTTTTCCCGACGTCAAAGGGACAGACCAGCTATGAGACCCCCCAGCCCAGGGAGAGTGCCATGGTCAACCCTTTGCCCCAGCAGTGCCAAGGATCTGGGTTTAATTCTGGCCTTGACGACTGTCTGTGTACAGTTCGCATGTTCTCTTCATGTCTGTGTGACTTTCCTCTGGGTGCTCCAGTTTCCTCCCACAATCCAAAGGTGTGCAGGTTAGGTGGATTGGCTGTGCTAAATTTCCCCTTAGTGTCCAAAGATGTGTCGGTAGGGTGGATTAGCCATGGTAATTGCGTGGGATTACAGGGTTAGGGTGGGATGGGGTGGCAGGATGCTGGGTCTGGATAAAATCATCTGTGGAAAGAATAGAACTGCAAAAAGAGTTGGATGACCTCTTGCTGCACAGTAGGGATTCTGTGGGTTTGTGAGTCCACAGTATCAGTGGACTATCGCAGCTTGCCTCACCTGGGGGATGAGAGGTGTGGGTGGGCTGGATTTGTGAGACCTGAGGGTGGACATCAGTCTGGGCATTAAAAGCTATCAGGCTCCCTAACCAATGTGGGCTTCCCCCAGCACAGGTAAAATAAAAGTGTGGCAGGATCAGATCCTCAAGTATGAGACAGGCTGGAGACGACAGGCCTTACACTGCAACCACAACCCTTATAAATCAACTAGCAGGGAACTGTAAAATTTCACCTCATTCCCATTGGATCACCAGTCTGACACAGTCAATGAAGGTAAAACAAGCGCTGAGATTTTCCAGCCTCGCTGTGGAGGATGTTACGAATCAGCCAAAAGAACTTTGACTTTGGTGGGACAGAAAGATCCCACTATCGGAGAGGGGGGAAACACAAAAAACATGTTGAAACATGAGTTACCTTTTCTGATGTGAAAGCAGAAGAAATACAAAATAAGACATCGACAATTCATCAGTCTATGAAAGGGACTTGTTTTGAGAGGCATCTTCCACTGGATTCCTCGTCTGGAAAATCAACACATTCAACTTTGAGTGAATATTGCTTCTTGCTGGTTATTTTTAAAATGTATAAAATTAATGTTTAGTTAAAAGATTAAAGCCACAATTCTCCGATCTTTCACGCGACAGTATTCTCTGGTCCCACTGGCAGCGCAACCTCTGTCATGGGTTTCCCGGCAGCCTGGAGTGGCTTCAATGGGAATTCCCATTGACAGCAATGGGACCAGAAGGTCCTGCCTCCAGCGAATGGCACACTGCCTCCCATAACCGAGAAACATGCTGCGGAAGGCGAAAGAGTCTCAGCCTAAATCTCACTGGATCATCAATATCCAGTGACACAAAATGACAGGATGGAATTCACACTGCCTCTGTCTTTACTTCCAGTCTCTGGTCTCCTCAGGGCATAAATTGAAAGAGTTATTACCAATCCCAATTCCAATTG
The DNA here is from genome assembly GCF_965287045.1 of Carcharhinus amblyrhynchos. Lineage (NCBI taxonomy): Eukaryota > Metazoa > Chordata > Chondrichthyes > Carcharhiniformes > Carcharhinidae > Carcharhinus > Carcharhinus amblyrhynchos. The sequence continues at coordinate 51,251,603 of NC_137327.1, forward strand.
TCCTCCTGTCCCTAGTGATGGCACTAAGGCAGACTTTCGACTGTTTCCATAGCTAGTTCGCGAATTGTTTAGGGGGAGATTATTTTGATTTTGATGGAGAGAAACAGGACTGACAGGAGCTGGGGGCAACTCGCCTGTTCTCTCTACCATTTCATGGCCTGAGGAGACCAGAGACTGGAAATAAAGACAGAGCCATTGTGATCACTAAATTAAATGGAAATAAATGTTCTGAATGATGAGACTTCATTGGCTTGACACTCTCCATTAGTCCATCAGGAGTAAACAAGGAACCATGGGTTGTAATTGCTTCAGCCTTTTAGTTCATCAAATAGATGACTTGAGTTAATGTGCAGAAGTTGTGATCCATGAGTTCATTCAATGTTTGACCCATTGTGTCTGTTGGATTTTGTTTCAGCACTTAACTGGAGATTGATTATCCTTTCCCTGGGTCATGAATCCCAGAGGTGGAAGTCCTGCCCACCAGGACCTGCCAGCCAAAAGAACAACAGGGGAGGCAGTAGCTGCCACTGGTACATCATCACTTCTCGGCCTTATATTGTAGCTGGATCCCAGGGCATAAGTCAGTGATGTTCAAAGGGGAAGCTTGGGGAGGGACAATTGACTAATCTCACTGCCCTGTCCCCTCCCTCCCATTGTCATTCCCTGTTTCAAATACTTATTGACCTTTCCAAGGAGGTCCTTGCCGAACAGAGAGGGAGTTATAATAATGGAAGCATGCTGGCATAATGTAATTGTAGTAAGAAGTCTCACAACACCAGGTTAAAGTCCAACAGGCTTATTTGGTAGCAAAATCCACTAGCTTTCGGAGTACTGCTCCTTTGTCAGGTAAGTGGGAGTTCTGTTAAAGAGGGGTCTGTAACCCCCATGAATTGCCTGGGTTGCAAATCTCATAAATGTCCTTTCAGGAGACAATACACATCTCTAACCTGTGCTTATCACTCTCTCCAATCACATCCTTTGTACCTTTAAGACTTGATTACCTGTAAAGACTCGCATTCCAACCATTATTTTGTAAACTGAGTTTGTGTCTTTATATGTCCTGTTTGTGAACAGAACTCCCACTTACCAGACGAAGGAGCAGTGCTCCGAAAGCTAGTGGATTTTGCTACCAAATAAACCTGTTGGACTTTAACTTGGTGTTATGAGACATCTTACTGTGTTTACCCCAGTCCAACGTGGGCATTTCCACATCATAATGTAATTGTAGCAGCCATTGAAGGTACAGGTGACCCAAATTGTTAGAGCAAATCCAAATGTTATGTTTAATTATAGATGCAGCAGCAATTAGTATTATGCATATTTCTTCTAATATTTACTCCCTTCAGGGTTAAACATATTATCAATGAACAAGGATATGAGCAGAAGACCTGGGGAATAGTCTGACTAGCCATGCAAATTAGCGAACAGTTGGAAAATGAATTTTAAAGTACAAAACAACTATTGAGACTGTAGCCAACAGAACATCATGCTATTTGCACATTGTGGTTTACAAGTTTGGTGTTGTGGTTTGGATTTTGGTGAATGCTTTTGGAAAAGTGCTCGATGGGAAGAGCTGGAATTAGGGTTAGATCTTTGTAATTCAGGTTAGAACCTAAGATTGGTGTTAGGGTTAGCAGCTGGGCGTTAGGTGAAAAATGGGTGAAAAAAATGGAAGACATTTCATGGAGTTGATAGAGATCTTGCAACTGGCTGTGGAATTAGCTAGCACCCCTCTGTCAGTGAAGGCCCACTGGATTAAGTGCCACTTTGGCACTTAGCTGGACAATTGGTGGCCTTCCATGAATCATGGACCCCAGGGACGAAAGTCCTGCCCGCTGGGAGTTGCCAGAACAAAATGAACTCTAACCTTATTTTGTTTTGGCAGGATGGCAAGCATAAGGTGTTTGGCTTCAGGTATGATTCCATTGAATCACTTAATACATTGGCAACATGGATAAAACAGAAGACATGCGGTCCTAAGGCTGAGTACAGAACACATTGGGGTTAAAGTCAGGTTGCAAACCTGAAGTGTGCTAGAGGAAAAGTGCCCCTATTCAGTCAATTAGATCCCTTTGGTGCCTCTATTGAGGATTGGACACAATACGTAAAACACAGAGGGTTTTGTTATATGGACAATGGAACAATGTTGGAAGGGAAGAAGAAGGTAATTCTCTTAAGGATGTGTGGGATCCAGGTCTACAGTCTAATGTGCAGCCTTATGTCCCTGCATGTGCTAATTCAAATTCATTCATAGAGAAAGTGATTTGATGAAAGCACGTTATCATCCAAAGTCTTCAGTCATCCTGCAATGTTTTAAGCTTAACTCCATGGGGAGAGCCCCAGGAGAGATCATTGCAACCTGCATTATGAAGCTAAGGCAAATTGCAGAGCACAGCGACTTCAGGGTGACCCTAAAAAATATGCTGAGAGATTGCTTAATTTGAATTTCCCCTCTATGAAAGGTATAAAGAATATCAGGACCGCGCCTCACCACCCAGCGTCCAATGGACTGGCTGAACGAGCGATCCAAAGCAGATCTGAAAAAGCAATCATATGTGACTCTGGAAACCAGAATGTCTTGATTTCTTCCAGAATATCTGAAAGTGTCACATTCTAAGACAGGAATGCCACCAGCATCTTAGGACCAAACTAAATCTGATGTTCCCGAATTTGCCGGAGAGGTAGAGGCTAGTCAGAGCAGTGAGAAGAAAAACCACAATTCAGGCAAAGTAGCAAGGCCTTTTGCAATAGCTGAACCAATGAACGGCAGAAATTTCAGAAGCAGACAATGCTGGGTCCCAGGAGTTTTTGTAGCCAAGACAAAAAACCACTGTCTTACGAAGGGAATGTACAAGATAGAATTGTCAGGGAACATGTGGACCACTTACATGAGTAAGAGTTGTCCGAGCAGCCTGAAACCATATTGCCAGCAGGAAAGTAGTGAAGTGCTGAGTCAGGAAAGCCCGTCATCCCCACAGAAATGGATGATGTTGAGTTGCTAGTAACTGAGTCGATACCAGCTGTAGCAGCTCCCAAGGAGATACCAGCTGTAGCAGCTCCCGAGGAGATACCAGCTGTAGCAGCTCCCGAGGAGATACCAGCTATAGCAGCCCCCGAGGAGATACCAGCTGTAGCAGCTCCCGAGGAGTGACCAGCTGTAGCAGCTCCCGAGGAGATACCAGCTGTAGCAGTTCCCGAGGAGATACCAGCTGTAGCAGCTCCCGAGGAGAGACCAGCTGTAGCAGCTCCCGAGGAGATACCAGCTGTAGCAGCTCCCGAGGAGTGACCAGCTGTAGCAGTTCCCGAGGAGATACCAGCTGTACCAGTTCCCGAGGAGATACCAGCTGTAGCAGCTCCTGAGGAAATACCAGCTGTAGCAGTTCCCGAGGAGATACCAGCTGTAGCAGCTCCTGAGGAGATACCAGCTGTAGCAGCTCCCGAGGAGATACCAGCTGTAGCAGCTCCCGAGGAGATACCAGCTGTAGCAGCTCCCGAGGAGATACCAGCTGTAGCAGCTCCCGAGGAGATACCAGCTGGAGCAGCTCCCGAGGAGATACCAGCTGTAGCAGCCCCCGAGGAGATACCAGCTGCAGCAGCTCCCGAGGACAGACCAGCTGTAGCAGTTCCCGAGGAGATACCAGCTGTAGCAGCTCCCGAGGAGATACCAGCTGTAGCAGCTACGGGGAGATACCAGCTGTAGCAGCTCCCGAGGAGATACCAGCTGTAGCAGCTCCTGAGGAGATACCAGCTGTAGCAGCTCCCGAGGAGATACCAGCTGTAGCAGCTCCCGAGGAGATACCAGCTGTAGCAGCTCCCGAGGAGATAGCTGTAGCAGCTCCCGAGGAGATACCAGCTGTAGCAGTTCCCGAGGAGATACCAGCTGTAGCAGCTCCCGAGGAGATACCAGCTGTAGCAGCTCCCGAGGAGATGCCAGCTGTAGCAGCTCCCGAGGAGATGCCAGCTGTAGCAGCTCCCGAGGAGATACCAGCTGTAGCAGCTCCCGAGGAGATATCAGCTGTAGCAGCTCCCGAGGAGATACCAGCTGTCGCAGTTCCCGAGGAGATACCAGCTGTAGCAGCTCCCGAGGAGATACCAGCTGTAGCAGTTCCCGAGGAGATACCAGCTGTAGCAGCTCCCGAGGAGATACCAGCTGTAGCAGCTCCCGAGGAGATACCAGCTGTAGCAGCTCCCGAGGAGATACCAGCTGTAGCAGTTCCCGAGGAGATACCAGCTGTAGCAGCTCCCGAGGAGATACCAGCTGTAGCAGCTCCCGAGGAGATACCAGCTGTAGCAGCTCCCGAGGAGAGACCAGCTGTAGCAGCTCCCGAGGAGATACCAGCTGTAGCAGCTCCCGAGGAGATAGCTGTAGCAGCTCCCGAGGAGATACCAGCTGTAGCAGCTACTGAGCAGATACCAGCTGTAGCAGCTCCCGAGGAGATACCAGCTGTAGCAGCTCCCGAGGAGATACCAGCTGTAGCAGCTCCCGAGGAGATACCAGCTGTAGCAGCTCCCGAGGAGATACCAGCTGTAGCAGCTCCTGAGTCGATACCAGCTGTAGCAGCTCCCGAGGAGATACCAGCTGTAGCAGTTCCCGAGGAGATACCAGCTGTAGCAGCTCCCGAGGAGATACCAGCTGTAGCAGCTCCCGAGGAGAGACCAGCTGTAGCAGCTCCCGAGGAGATACCAGCTGTAGCAGCTCCCGAGGAGAGACCAGCTGTAGCAGCTCCTGAGGTGATACCAGCTGTAGCAGGTCCTGAGGAGAGACCAGCTGTAGCAGCTCCTGAGGAGATACCAGCTGTAGCAGCTCCTGAGGAGATACCAGCTGTAGCAGCTCCTGAGGAGATACCAGCTGTAGCAGCTCCCGAGGAGATACCAGCTGTAGCAGCTCCTGGGGAGATACCAGCTGTAGCAGCTCCTGAGGAGATACCAGCTGTAGCATCTCCTGGGGAGATACCAGCTGTAGCAGCTCCTGAGGAGATACCAGCTGTAGCATCTCCTGAGGAGATACCAGCTGTAGCAGCTCCTGAGGAGATACCAGCTGTAGCATCTCCTGAGGAGATACCAGCTGTAGCAGCTCCTGAGGAGATACCAGCTGTAGCAGACCAGCGCACGAAAAGCAGGGCAAATCCAGCCTAGCCAATTACCGCCCAATCAGTCCATTCTCAATCATCAGTAAAGCGATGGAAGGAGTCATCAACAGTGTTATCAAGCAGCACCTGCTTAGCAATAACCTGCTCAGTGACGTCCAGTTTGCATTTCGCCACGGTCACTCAGCTCCTGACTTCATTACAGCCTTGGTTCAAACATGGACAAAACAAACATGGTCAATTCAATTCATTCCTAGTGATATCAAGAAACGGTTGCTTGGAGGCACTGGATATTGCAAAGACATTGGGTCCTGATAACATTCTAACAATAGTCCTGAAGACTTGCGCTCCAGAACTTGCTGCTCCATTAACAAAGCTATTCCATTTCAGTTACAAGACTGGCATTTACCCAACAATGTGAAAAATTGCCCAAAACAAATCCAATTGCCACCCAGTCTACTCTCGATCATCAGTAAAGTGATGGAAGGGGTCATCAACAGTGCTATCAAGCAGCACCTACTCAGCAATAACCTGCTCAGTGACGCCCAGTTTAGTTTTGCCAGAGTCACTCAGCTCCTGACTTCATTACAGCCTTGGTTCAAACATGGACAAAATAACTCAATTCCAGAGGTGAGGTGAGAGTGACAGCCCTTGACATCAAGGTGCATCCAACCAAGTGTGGCATCAAGAAGCCCCAGCGAAACTGGGATCAATAGGTATCAGCGGGCAAAGTCTATGCTTGTTGGAGTCATACCTGGTACATAGGAAGATGGCTGTGGTTGTGAAGGGTCCGTCATCTCAGCTCCAGGACATCTCTGGAGGAGACCCTCAGGGTAGTATCCTAGGCCCAACAATCTTCAGCTGTTTCATTAATGACCTTCCCTCCATCATAGGGTCAGAAGTGGGGGTGTTTACCAATGATTGCACAATGTTCAGCGCCATTTGCGACTCCTCAGATACTGAAGCTGTCAATGTCCAAATGCAAAAGTTCTGGACAATATCCATACTTGGGCTGACAAGTGGAAAGTAACATTTGTGCCAGACAATGACCATCACCAATAAGAGATACTCTAACCACTGCTCCTTGGCATTCAATGATGTAACCATCACTGAATCCCCCATTGTCAACATCCTTGGGGTTACCACTGACTAGAAACTCAACTGGACTCACCACATAAACACAGTGGCTACAAGAGTAGATCAGAAGCAACAAATACTGCAGTAGTAACTCACCTCCTGACTTCCCAGAGCCTATCCACCACCTGCAAGGCACAAGCCAGGAGTGTGATGGAATGCTCTCCACTTGTCTGAATGGGTGCAGCTCCAATAACACTCAAAAAGCTTGACATCATCCAGAACAAAGCAGTCCATTTGATTGGCACCACATCTACAAACATTCAATCCCTCCACCACTGATGCTCAGTAGCAGCAGTATGTACTACCTACAAGATGCATTGCAGCAATTCACCAAAGGTTCTTAGACAGCACTTTCCCAACCATGACCACTTCCATCGTGAACTCAAGGGCAGCAAATAAGTGGAAACATCACTCACCTGAAGTTCCTTCACAGTCGCTGGGTCAAAATCCTGGAATTGCCTCCCTAATGGCATTGTGGGTCAATCCACAGCACGAGGACTGCAGCGATTCAAGAAATCAGCTCACAACCACCTTCTCAAGGGCAACTAGGGATGGGCAATAAATGCTAGCCAGCCAGCGACACCCATGTCCCACAAATGAAAAAAAGACCTTTCCATGGTCCACACCTCGCACCCCGCCGATTCCTGGCGGACGGGACGGTAAATTTCCAACCAGTGTCCCTGAAATTCTAACTCTGCGTACGCTGAGTTTCTGGGATTCACCCCAGAAACTTTCCAGCTCTGGAAATTATTTATGAGTGATGGGTGGTGAACTGAAATTTCTTCGGCTAGAAACTTTTCTCCTGATGCAGGGCCAAACCCCCAGTATTTGTGCAAAGTGGATCACCAAGTGGGTGAGCCATAACAATATCTGCAGAGACCAGGAAGAACATTGCTGGGTTAAGGCAGCCCTCTCTCCATAATCCTAGGCAGGAAAGTGTAGGGGATTCAGAGAATCTAGGGCAGGTTACATCCAATTTCATGAAACTGTCCCTTATAAATGTGCTGCACTCCTGCAGATCTGAATAACCATGGCCAGGTCAGAGCTGGAGGGAAACATGAGGCACAACTTCAGTCCAGGGAAATTCAGCACCAGGGGATGTAACGGTCCAATAAATAATGCATCTAAAAAGGTTCACAAAATGCTTCATGCAGAATATTCTCCAAATAGAATTACAACATCTCCACTGTATCACCCCACATATTTATATTCATTTGGAATTCATTCAGGAATGTGAGGTTATGGACAAAAAATTAAAACAAGTTTGCAACCTTAAATTCAAACAATAAATCCGATTTACAATCTTAATCCTATCTGTGGAAAATACAGATTCAAAAATATGAAAACAATATCAACTCCTTACCTATTAGCTGCTGCTCCCGCACACTGTTAGTGAGCACAGTGTAAGAATTCTATGTGTGCTGGAAATTTGCCTATGATGTCAATTTTGTATTAACAACCAACTTCCTTGAGCTCACGAACAATAGGAGCCAACTTATTTGTGTGATTATCTGTGTATCAGCTTAATTCAATGAAAATATTAAAAGCATGTGGCATTCACGTTCAGTTAATTTGCATTAGTATCAAGTCACGGTTTCTGATTTGGGCTTGGATCTCTCGGAAATGTTTTCCATTAATAAACTAGAAGAATACAAGTCACCGTTGAGACAAGTAAAAGATGGATCTAAATAAGTTAAAGAGCTTGTTATCTTCTGATGTTATTGAGTACCTTATAACTCATGCGGAGCCATATTTAGGATAGATTTTAATATCTGACAGTCTCCAAGGAGCTTTCTAGTCGATAAATATTGTGCACAGAAGTGAATTGGGTAACACTGGACACAGGAGTCATTAGCAGTTCTGTGAAATACAACAATGCCAGAGCTATTCATTAAAAGAATATTTAAAATGCTTCCAAATACATTAAAATTCTTTAAAATAAATCAATCCACAGAAACTTCAAAACGGAGAATCCTTCCAGTTGTTTTTCTAGTTGTTAAAACTCCTTTAAATAGTCTGATTTTTGAGGAGATAACATGACTCAGGGTGGAGTGGGAAATGCATATTGTTATCCGTAAGATATCAATCACATTTCGGCTATTTGGGCCAATTGGGCTTCTCACATCTCTCACTTTCTTTTTGCATGTTTTCCATAATCCAACAGACACTTTTCAAAGTGCCCTGTTTCTCTTCCCATAGGCAATATTAGTAATAGGTTTCCAAATGCTTAAAATCATAGCTGCAGCACACAGGCAGCAACTGTTCACCATCATAGAAGGTATTAATTCTCTTCAGATTGTATACTAAATGAAGTTTGGAATTTTCTTCTACAAATAGCCATTGGCACTAAACCAATAGTAAATTTTAAATAGAGTTTGTTATCCAATGGCATTAAAGGGTTTGGGGCAGAGGTGGGTATCTGGAGATAGGTCACAAACTAACCATGATCTCATTGGATGGTGGAATAAGGTTAAGGGGCTAAATTGCCTGCTCTCCAAGTTCCTCAGATTGAACAGATAATGGAAAATAAAATATTATATTCCAATATCACATGCCCCAAAAGTTGTCTTTTTACCTTCATTAACACTGCTGTTTGAAACTCTCAGCTTCTCTCAGAAGTCTGAAGTTGACATTTATATATTTGCCCAGAGACATTCCTCACTGCTGAAGAAAGGTACCACAGTCAGAGAGTGTACAAATCTGCCCGGTTTACCACTTGTAATTCTCACCACTCTAACAGAAGAAGGCAGTGGTGAAGTGGAAAGGTGGAAGGATGAATACTGACATCCTGAAGGAGGACAAGAGGTTTGTGCATTGTGGAACCACTGCACAGCCGCAGAGTGATGCTTCAGCAATCTTGTAATCTGTTCAGGGACAAACTGCTGTGAGAAGCTGCCAGCCTCTTTGAGCACTGGAGCAGTGCCAGGGGGAGAACCTGGAGAGTGCTTGGGGCAGTGCCCTCCCTGAGTGATGCACTCAACTAAGCTCCTCTGGGAGAGTCGCTCGCCAGGTGCATGCTTTGGGAGATGAGTTGATTTCACACCATTCTGTCTTGTCAATGGACTTTCTTAGATCTGTATCCTCTTGTTACAGACCTTTATGCCACTGAATTAATTTTCTCCACGTTTAGTCTATCAAATGTCTCATCTATTAAGCCTTCTCTAAATTTCCTCTGACATAAGGACAGTACACTCAGGGCCCTATTCTCCCATCTTGGTGCACATGTTTTTTGGCATGTCAGGTTGAGACATGCACATGTCAGCCATTTTGCAGAATTAGCATCTCCCACTGCCGGAGAGCACGCTCAGTCGAGACCACACTGAAAACCAGCGGGAAGACCAGGTAAATGATTTAAATCTATTTTTCATGTAATTTAAACATCATTATCGGGCCTGAGACTGAATTCTCCTGGCCCGATAGCATCTCCCACCCCACCAGGAGTATTTCACTCTGACAGGGTTTACAGTAGTTCCCCACGGTCAGGGATCTAGCGGGAGGCCCCGCTGGAGTGAAGAGGGAGATATCGGAGCCCCCCAGGGAGTTGGGCAACGAGAGGGTGGTACCTCCTGGGCATGGGCACCCTGGAAGGTCCAGCCTGTGCTCCCAATACTGTCCAAGTCTCCGTGCTCAGGGGGCACCTTGGCACTGTCCATGGGGCATTGGGTAGTGCCAAAGGGGTGGGGCCTATTGTGGGTTGGGCTTAGAGGCGATTGGTGGGGATTCCCACTGCCATTCTGCACGGGGATCAGTTGGGGCTGAAGGGAGGACAGCGATCGGGGCGGGCTGGGGCTACCGCTGAGAGGGAGATGGGGAGGGTGATTGTCACTGCTGGGGAGAGAATGTGGCTGGAGATCAGAGCGATCGAGCTGGCCAGCAAATGAGAGTCTAACGGATTGGGGCCACTGCGCATGCAGAGGCCGGAACTGTCAGACTCCAGTGTGAATAGGCCCCGCCCTTTGAATTTTTAATGATATTCACGATTGTGCATTGCAGAGTGTGGGAGATTCAAATCTGAACTCCCACTGAAAAAACAATTGCGATTTACACCAGTTTTCCCGCCAGTTCAGCGCTTTGAATTTTTTTTTGGAGCTTCGGGCCCCCAGTTTCTCCAAGTCTCTCCACATTAGTCTCACATCCCTCATCATTTGTAGTAAATCTCCTCTGTATTCTCAACCAGATGGTCACGTCCTTCATTAAGTGCAGTGCCCAGAATTGGACACACTACTCCAGTTCAGACTCAACCAACCATAAAGGTTCATCATAACTTCATTGCTCTTGTAAAGGCAAATTACTGCAGATGCTGGAACCTGAAACAAAAACAGAAAATGCTGGAAAATTTCAGCAGGTCTGACAGCATCTATGGAGAGAGAGAGTTCACGGGTGGGATTATATGGCCTAGCTCGTCTCGAAACCTTAAAATCCCACCCAAGAACAAAGGACCTTTCCAGAGTCCACCCCTTGTCTTCTCCGATTCCTGTGGTGGGCAGGACGGTAAAATTCCAGCTAATGTTTCGAGTCTGGATGGCTCTGACAAAGCCACTGGTTTGGTCACATCTATTGTGTAGTGCAGTGTTTCCCACCATAGTTTACCTGTTAATTCACATGTACCGCAAACTTACCCTGAGTATAAGATATATATTTGCCAGAATTTTACCGTCCCGCTTGCCATGAGAATCGGAGTGGGCAGAGATTGATAATGGGAAGGCCCATTAACCCCATCAGGATGTTACAGTATTAGGACAAGTGAGGCCATAAAATCCTGGGCATTGTTTTCTTTTCCTGTACTTGGACAGTAAATTTTATTGTTGTTTATTCAAAACTCGACAATCTTGTGCCTTTGTTTATTTAATAAGTGTCTTGAATCTCAAATTTTATCTACTTTAAAGTCAGCAATATTGGTCCCCAACTGGATCTCTCCCCAAGTCTCGGAGATTGGCCAAGGATTGTCCATGTAGAGCGTGTGCATAAGGAGCTCTGTCACAGTCATGTCACTCACTGAGATAAGGTGACTGAGAAACATCTTATAGAATAATTCCAGCTGCATCTTAGCATTACTTAATCTTTGTAATAATACTGAGCACGTAAACAAATGTGTTTTCAGCTAAAGACCATTCCCTCCATCAAACCACAATAAGAGTCTATCCACCGAGAGAAGGTTGACAAGGGGGGATAATTCAGGCATAGGGGCGTGACAATATGATGTTAACATGTTTAAATTATGTTCCCAATGTTTCAAAGCACAACCTCACTGACAGCGGAGGGGACAATCATATCACACGTTTATGTTAGTTTGGATTATGATTTGGACTTCTCATCTTGTCCTGCTCCTTTTGGGAAAACCAAGGTTTAGGGTAGGGTCCCTCAATGCTAATCTCACCCATCATATGACTGCAGTCATGTTTATGACTGGAGAAGGCCAACTGGTCTAGATAAATTACACACTGAACATTTTTGTTATCAAACAACTTGGATGGTCAAATCCACAATTCCCCAACTGAATAAATTCTTTCTTGATTGATTCCTATCGGAATGAGGTTCCTGCATTCTCCACTCATTTGCCATATGTAGCAGCTTGCCAGATCAAAAGACAGTTTCAACTCTATTTGATCAGATCCAAAAATATGTTTGGCTCCTGATTGCAAATTAACAAGAACACTTGAACATGAACACTGCAAATTCCCTGTTTATAAATTCTAACGGCTTTGTAATAGCTCTTTCCATTGAATTGTCCAAAGATGCGCAGGTTAGGTGGATGGACCGTGCTCAATTGCCCCTTAGTGTCAGGGGGACTAGCTAGGGTAAATGTATGGGGTTATGGGGATAAGGCTTGGGTGGGTTTGTGGTCAATGCAGATCTATGGGCTGAATGGCCTCCTTATGCACGGTAGGGATTCTATGATTCTATGAACAACCCATGAGACCACAAAGGATGATTTTCCCATGTGTTTCCCATGTACATTTTAAATGTTCTGATGTGTTGTGAGTAGTTCAGACATCTCTAGTGTCCCATAACAATTCCATAGGGTGGCCTTGAGCCCTAGCTAAAATAATTGGACATCCCACATTACCCCATTTTTGTAGCGCACACCTATTCTGGAATCACCTGACACCGTCAATCCCTCCAGAGCTAGGGATTTCCCTCCTACTGTTGGATTCATGGGGTGTATTCTATTTCTGCTGGACAGACCTTCAATTTTTGGGGATAATCAGTTGAAATCAGTTGCTGGAGGGAGCATTGTGTTGGGGCCAGTGATTTGGGAGGCCAGTACACATGCGCCAATTGCCCCTCAACTTCAGATCACCAGAAAGCAGGCGGGAAAGTCTCTTGTTTTCTGTTGGGCTTTTTTTTTGGAAAGTAGTCCCCAGATGTTTCTGACTCTCTTAGAGCTGCAATTACCCAGAAAAGATTCAAATTAAAACCACTTTTTCCTTCTGGATACCTATAACAATGGTGACCTAACTGCTCTACTCCCCACTGACCCAGCTCCTACCCCTCTGACTCACCCACCCAATTCCAAATGCCTCCACTTCCCAACTGCTAACAGATCATACTTGGCTGCCTCGCACCCCTACCCACTTACCGTAAATACTCACCTGCTCCCTGGTTTATCAAACTTGGCTGGACTTTTAAACTTTGCTGCTTTACGGCAGCTAGTGCTGTAAAAGAAAAAGTGGGTGTGACTTACTTACCTGGGACTGAGCTGCCCTCGACAGGGACCAGTTGTGTTACACGGACCTCAGCTGGCCTGCAATGTAAGATTGGGGGTGGTAGGAAGAGCTGGATTTCCACCTCGACACAGGATGCCCTTCATTAACAGGAAAGGATACCACTCCAAGACTATCCAGCTGGTATGTGACCACCTGAACATTACGCACATCTGCGTATAACTCTTTTATTCTGGCACACTCAGAGGGTCACCCCTTTGCCAAGGGGATGGCTAGTGAGGGTCAAGGGCTACCTACTAAGGTCATGCCTGATGACACCTGATGACCCCAGGCCGTAGGCGAAGCCGGTTACAGTGAAGCCCACTCTATCACCAGGTGCATCATTGCGTGGTGCATCGGCTTCCGGAAGATGTGGTTCCACTGTCTGGACTGCTCTGGCATGGCGCTACATCATAGTCCCCAGAGGGTAGCTCAGATAAAACCTCACACAGCAGCGAGTCATCGTGGAAGAACATTGAACATAGAACACAGAACATTACAGCGCAGTACAGGCCCTTTGGCCCTCAATGTTGCGCCGACCAGTGGAACCAATCTAATGACCCTCTAACCTAAACTATTCCAATGTTATCCATATGCCTATCCACTGACAATTTGAACGCCCTTAAAGTTGGCGAGTCCACAACTGTTGCAGGCAGGGCATTCCATGCCCTTACTACCCTCTGAGTAAAGAACCTACCTCTGACGTCCGTCCTATAATTACCATCCCTTAATTTAAAGCTATATCCCCTCATGTTAGCCATCACCATCCGAGGTAAAAGGCTTTCACTGTCCACCCTATCCAATCCTTTGATCATCTTGTATGCCTCAATCAGGTCACCTAGTAACCTTCTTCTCTCCAATGAAAATAACCTCAAGTCCCTCAGCCTTTCCTCATAAGACCTTCCCACCATACCAGGCAACATCCTGGTAAACCTCCTCTGCACCCTTTCCAATGCCTCCACATCTTTCTTATAATGCGGCGACCAGAACTGTACGCAATACTCCAAGTGCGGCCGCACCAGAGTTTTGTACAGTTGTAACATGACCTCACAGCTCCGAAATTCAATCCCTCTACCAATAAAAGCTAACACACCGTACGCCTTCTTAACAACCTTATCAACCTAGGTGCCAACTTTCAGGGGGCTATGCACATGTACCCCGAGATCTCTCTGTTCGTCAACACTACTAAGAGTCCTTCCATTAGCCCTACATTCTGTACTCCTGTTATTCTTACCAAAGTGAATCACCTCACACTTTTCCGTATTAAACTCCATCTGCCACCTCTCGGCCCAGCTCTGCAGCTTATCTATGTCCCTCTGCAAACTGTAACATCCATCCTCACTGTCTACAGCTCCTCCAACTTTGGTGTCGTCAGCAAATTTACTAATCCATCCTTCTACACCCTCATCTAGGTCATTTATAAAAATGACAAACAGCAGTGGCCCCAAAACAGATCGTTGAGGTACACCACGTGTAACTGCACTCCAGGTTGAATATTTCCCATCAACTACCACCCTCTGTCTTCTATCAGCTAGCCAATTCCTGATCCAAACTGCTAAATCACCCTCAATCCCATGCATCTGCATTTTCTGCAATAGCCTACCATGGGGAACCTTATCAAATGCTTTGCTAAAATCCATATACACCACGTCAACTGCCTTACCCTTATCCGCCTCTTTGGTCACCTTTTCAAAAAACTCGATAAGGTTTGTGAGGCACAACCTACCCTTCACAAAACTGTGAAGGGGAGCATGTAAGCCTCATCAGAGAAGGAGGAGAAGAATGAGGAAGATACTGAGAGAGCTGAGCATCTGGCAGCCCAGGGACCAACAGGGACATCGAGGTGTCAGAACTTCATTGTCCGACAGATCAAACCCCTACCACCACCCCTTCCATTCCTCATATCCTGCCTTAGCTGGTCCCTTGTTTCCTCCTTTCCCTCATTCTATGCTCCTTCCCACTCCCCCAATCATTCTGCTCCATGTCCCATCTAACCTTCCTCCCACTCCCCTGAGAGTCAGCATGGCATCACACCAGGGTGATGGGCCTGTGTTGGCAGTGTTAGCGAGTCTAATTGCAAGGCTGGAGAGTGATGACAACTCGCTGTGCTGAAAGCTGTGGTAGTCCTCAGCTTTGAGGAGTCTGACTCCAGCCTTTCTGATGACAGCTCACTTACCTCCCAGCTCCTGATTGTTGCAGCATTGGGTTCACTTGATTCCGCATAACAGTTAGGGGTTGGGAATGGGGAGGCCCAAGGGTAAGTTCTTTGGGCTCATGGACTGGTGATGCTGTCAAAGACAGTGTCTAACACTGTTGCTCTCAAAGACCTGCAATTAGGAATGAGTGTGGAGGCCCTGTGGGAAGATCAGAGGTCCAAGCAATTGACATACCCACCCCCTCCCCTTCCTCAATCCACTTACCCTTAAGGGACAGACATAATATTCATAAGCCAGTGGTGTGGAGGTGACATGTTTATTATTTATAGTGTACAAGTAGTGTCCCCATCCCCCTAACTACAACTGTCAAACTTCATCTGTGCCTATTTAGTGGTCCTCTGTTTTCCTCTTCTTTCATCCTCTCCCACTCCTCCTATCTGTGTCTCTAGGTTACACATCAAAGGTGGAGGCGGATTGCTGATGACCACATCCTCTGGCATTTGATGCACTTAGCAGGCATCCTCTGGAGGGGACCTGGGGACTTTCAGATGTCACAAGTGACAAAGTGCCACCCTGGTCTGCCTACTGTCCAGAAAAAACATCAGTGTCAGGAAGGGAAGATTCAGAAGGACTGACATCCTGAGTCTCCATGGTCGAAGATCCTGGGCTAGGCTCCAGCACTTGCTCCAACGTCAGTATGCTTGTTGGCCCCTGGGTCACTTCTGGATATGGAGGGGCAGCTGGAGTGAGTTTCAGAAACCTCTCCGTCATCCGGGCACTGCCTGGAGGCCTGCCATTGTCTGCAACATGAGTCCGATGCCTTCAGCCACGGCCCTTAGCGATTGGGCAATGTTGTGGTGCCCTCAGTCATGGTCCTGTGTGACTGGCCAAGCTTTGATGCACATCACCAATCTCCTTCAATGTAGCGACATGCTCTTGTGTGACTAGGTCCTGATGCCTGGGACCAGGAGGGGAGTGAGGGCTCATTTCAGATTAAAATGAAGGGAAATTACAGCAAAGTGTTGTGAATCTCTGGAATTCGCTATCCCAATAGGTTTTGGAGGTTCCATCATTGAGTATATTTAAAGCTGAGATCGACACACTGTTAGTCTCTCAAAATTAAGGGAAATGGACAGGAACATGGAGTTGAAGGCCAAGATCAGCCATGATTGCACTGAAGGGTGGAACAGGTTCCAGGGTCCAATTGTCCAACTGGCATGAAAATGGGAGAGTTGCCAATCCAATTTTTTTGGGGGCAAGTTTTCACACCCAATTTTGTCCACATCATGCATCATGCATGGTTCAGACTGTTACTCGTTGCTGCTGCAGGCAGTGGACTGGGTTTAATTTGCCAGCCATCCTCCAGAGGGAGCTATTGCACATGCGCAGATCTCTGATTCTGCACATGTGCAATCGCAGCAGCAAAGGCTTGTCAGACAGGCAGACTGAACAAACTCCCCATTTCCACCCCCCACCTCCACCGCCTGCTGAAATGCAGCCCCCGTTGCCCAGACTGATTCCGTTTCTGCCACCCCTCACAACAATCATGTAGTAGGGTGGGCCACCCTCCCTCCTCAATCCGATCAAAGCAGCAGCAGCCCCTCCGGAAGCACCCCTTCCCGGTGGGCAGTGCCAAGGTGCCAGGCTGCCACTACCCAAGGGATAACCCCTTTGTCTTCAGCCTTCCCAGGGGCCTCAATGGCCTTGCTCTACCAGTAAGGCCAACATGACTGTCTACCATTTATGAGGAGAAGGTGTTTTCCTCGCCAGAGAGAACATGTCCAGAGAGGCCAAAAAGGCAAGGGTGCCCGGATGATTGAGTGCCATGCTCATTAATGACATGCTAATGAACATTACAATATATTTAAATAATATAATCAGCCTCTTGCCCATTTTCAGCAGAGGCTGACCTCACTGGAAATCCAGCTCTCACTGCCATTGATGGGTGGGGCAAGCCAGTAAAATCCAGCCTTTGGGTCATAGGGTCGACTCCTGCTCCTAATTCTTGTGTTCATTCTGTATGAGGACTGCTAAAAAAGAGTTTTTCAAAAGAATGATGTTGCCCAAGCCTGGAAGGTAACGAAAGATTTGGAGGGTGACTTGTTAACTCAACTCTCATTGCCTCTCCTAGGGCTTGCTTTTTAATTGCCTATGGGGCAAGGTCAAGAATGGACATAATTTGAAAATTTAGATTGTGTTAGTTTCCTACTGCCTCCGGGAGACATAATTATAGGGTGGCCATACAGTCCTGGTTTGGCTGAGACAGATTGGACTTTTCCCCTCAAGTGTCCCAACGGTTTTAGAAATATAGAAACATAGAAAAACTACAGCACAAACAGGCCCTTCAGCCCACAAGTTGCGCTGAACATATCTCTACCTACTAACCCTCAATCCTACAAAGTCCCATGTACTCATCCAGAAGTCTCTTAAAAGACCCTATTGAAGCTGCCTCCACCACCACCGACGGCAGCCGATTCCACTCACCCACCACCCTCTGAGTGAAAAACTTACCCCTGACATCTCCTCTGTACCTACTCCCCAGCACCCTAAACCTGTGTCCTCTTGTGGCAGCCATGTCAGCCCAAGGTAAAAGCCTCTAGAATCCACCCAATCAATACCTCTCAACATCTTATACACTTCTATCAGGTCACCTCTCATCCTTCGTCTCTCCAAGGAGAAAAGACCAAGCTCTCTCAACCTATCCTCATAAGGCATGCCACCCAATCCAGGCAACATCCACGTAAATCTCCTCTGCACCCTTTCAATGGCTTTCACATCCTTCCTGTAATGAGGCAACCAGAACTGACCACAGTACTCCAAGTGTGGTCTGACCAGGTCTTATTAAGCTGCAGGATTATCTCCCGACTTTTAAACTCAATTCCTCAATTGATGAAGGCCAGTACCTGTGAAGCCGATTTGAGAGTCCAGATTGTTCAAAAGTCCACGAGGAGAGAGTTTAAATTCCCTATTTGCTGTCGGGCAATATAGACAAAAAATACATTAATTTAAAAAATATCCAGTCATAAGTGATTATTTTCTGCAACTTAGAGACAAAAGATTCAAATATTACATAGAATATCAAGTACAAAAACAGCCCATTCAGCCCAACGAGTCTATCCCAGTATTTCTGCTCCATGTGTCTCTCCTCCCACCTTACTTCATTTAACCCTTTACAGATATACTTCTATTCCTTTCACCCTCAAGAAACTTTGTACCTTCACTTCAACTATTCTGTGTGGTAACAAGTTCCATATTCTAACCATTCTTTGGGTAAATAAGTTTTTCGAAAATTTCTCATTGACTTTCTCCAGAATTCATTATGGAATGATTCTGTCCCAAGTGACAAATAAAGAGAAATCGTCAATGAAATTGAGTAAATCTGATGTTTTGGGTCCAGTTTTGTCATCATTGCTTCCTATGACTGTCAAAAAAAATTCAGATATAACAATGTGAAAGGAGGTATTCTATTTTATTATTGGTAAGAAAAGGATTAAATACAAGCGTCCTTTACATTGTCCATGAAAATACATTCTCAACGAGCAGAGCAATGATCAGTGATAATTGTTTTAACATTTGTGGTATATTAGGTTAAAAGATAACTTTGGAATGTTGAAATATAAAACAAAATCTTACCCTCAACCCAAATAACATTTTGTCTAAAAATTAAAATATGAAACTAATACAAAAATTTACCAATAAACCCTAAATAATGTTTCATATCATTTTCTAAATCATAACATTTCTTTTTAGCTAAATTCTCCAAACAAAATTACTTCTACTAATTAGAAAAGCACATCAGCAATATTTAACATAATTGTGATGAATAATGCTAAAAACTATTAAAATAAAACTTTGAAACTAGTTAATAAATTGCTGGTAAAATACATCACATTGGTCAATGAAGAGCTAAGCAAAGACATAAATCTTGTCACAAGTGTAATAATTCACAATATATAACAAACAGAAAGGCTGAATTCATCTTTATCCTGGCAGTTGTACACTGGGGATCTGTGGATTTCTATAGGTTAAACACTGAAACTGTAGGAAAGTTAATTCACCGAGGTCCAAACCAAATAATCACAACCAAAGTTGGAGTGTTGGAAACACTCAGGTTAATAAACATATGCGATAAAGAAACATAATCTAACCTCCATCAATTGTCTACTCTAACCTGTACAGCACACCCCAATCTACCCACAATTCATGTTCAACCACACACTTTTCACAATCTATCTGGATGTTGTACAAGCCTGACTGATGATTAAAACCCTGTCAACTCACTTGTTTCCATGTTCACACATAATATTAAGGCCTAACATTGCAAATGTTACAGCCAGGAATAATCTTACCTCAGGAGATGAATTATTATCTCAAGTGGGCCAGTATGACCCAAAATAATTACTCTTGAGACAAGGAAGACAATTTGTGGAGCATGTAAGGCCCACCTTCTTTGGGGATGGTTGTGTATCCAGTGATGAGAGAGAATGCCCTGTGGGTACAAAAATCTAACAGGATGGGAGTGACAGGATTAGAGCTGAGCATGAATTCAATTCACTAAATTTATCATGAGAATAGATCAAAGGATCAGGCTGCTGCCACTCCACTCTAAAACTTTAGCATCTTGGGGATGATGACAATGTTGAAGCTTGTGATTAATGTCAATTTGAAGCTTTGGTAACATTTACAATGTAATAGACATGATGAATTTCCAACTTTGTGTGGAATTTTCTCCTAAAGCTTTGTGTAAAACCTCTGGAAATTCCAGATTAATCACCTCAATTCAGGAGAACAAATTCACCATGAACCCAAAATCATGGGTTGGGTTTTGAAAGAAATGTGGGGATGGGACTAGATCTTGAGAGTCCTTGATCAAACCCTCCTCAGGTTAACGTGCAGGTTCAGTCAGCAGTTAGGAAGGCAAATGCAACGTTAGCACTCGAGAGGGCTAGAATACTAGAGCAGGAATGTACTTCTGAGGCTGTATAAGGCTCTGGTCAGACTCCATTTGGAGTATTGTTAGCAGTTTTGGACCCCACATCTTAGGAAGGATATGCTGGTCCAGAGGAGGTTCACAAAAATGATTCCTGGATAAAAGGTCTTGTCATATGAGGAATGGTTGCTTGCGCCTGGTCTGTCACATTGGAGTTTAGAAGGAGAGAACTTATTGAAACTTACAGGATACTGCGAGATCTGGATCGAGTGGATGTGGAGAATAGTTAGAAGATGTTTTGTTTCCACTATATTGCCAGTGACCACAAACCCCACTTTGTTATTGGAATAGAATCCAATTATTAAATCAAATGGATACAGTTGGAGCCCTCAATACCAACGTGGGAGTAATCAATGATAATCAATGAGTAATCAATAATCCTTACAGCTGAGAGACAGAATAAAACATTCTCTCTGATTCAATGTGAAGGTGGTGGGTGTCACCATGCCCCTAATTAATTAATCTGTCACTGCTACAATGAGGCAGTGATTAGTGAACTGTCAAATATGGCCAATATTACCAGTCAGGTATTGAAATTATTCTGTTTTATAACAAAGAACAGCTATAATTCATTTTCCCATTTAGAAAATAATCTATGCCTCCATTCCTCTTTCCAAAGTGCATAACCTCACACTTTTCCACATTTATTCTATCTGCCACTTCTTTGCCCATTCTCCTAACCTGTCCAAATCCTTCCACAGCCCCCCTGCTTCCTCAATACTACCTACTCTATGTATCTTTGTCAGTTTGTCATAGGTTTTAACTCCCGATTTTGCTGGATGGACTAGACCTTGTAGTGATGTGAAAGTTTTATATCCTATCAAACTGAGAAATGTTGCAACCTTTGGGTCATCTGGTATTTGATTTGCTTGGAGAGAGTATTGGAATCTTTCTTCATATGAGCTCTAGATCACTCAATCTTCATCAAATACATCCATGGCACCACCTTTGCCTGCCATTTCAGGTACTTGTTCCTGACTTTCTTCAGTTTTCTCCCTTTTTCTCTCTTTTGGATTTATAGTTTAATTTTTTTTCCAATGACCTTAGTACAGTGCAAAAGAACTCCTTATCTAACTACACAAATTTTTTCTTTTGCCTGGAATTCTTCCTTTTTCCCAAAAAGTAGCTTCTTTAAGATACTGTCTTGTGAGTCTCCGTTCCTGCAGCCTGTTTCACTTTGCCATGTGCAGGATCTCTGCAGTTTGGAAGTCTACCCATTTTATTTAAACAGGAAGGAAGTTGTTTTTCTTGTTTCTTGCTCACTCACAGGTTTGTTTCTAAATGTTTTTTTTGCATCCTTGTCTTCAACCATTTGTTTGAACTGAACCGCTGAAATTTGTTTTCAGGATCCGGTTGAATTTTTTTTAATATTCCACTCTTGTCGCCAGTTTTTCCCTTTGTCACATATTGACTGAGAATTTGAACAAAAGGAAAAGTAATGAGGTGCCATCTCATGGATTAAAGTCAAACACAATGCAGGTTATTGAGGGGATGTGGCTTCTCCAGGGTCCAAGATAGGTGTACCGTAAAAGCCCACAAATCTCTGCTTAGGTAACATGATGTTCTACCAGCAGAGATACAACTACTTTAAATCTGTAAAATATGTAAACATATCTTCCCTCGAACCATCCTATCCACACACCTTCTCTGAATTCTCAATGTGGCTGGGACCTTTAAATCTACCTGCTTTACAGCAGCTATTGCTGTAAGAGGACGTGGTTTCCTTTCGTCTGGCCTTGCTGCCCTCGACTGAAGGACTCGCCACCCACTGCACTGCACATTTAGCATCCAGCCCAAGTTGGAAGCTGCATTGCAGTGCAAGGAAACAGGAGCAAAGTGACAATCCCACTGTGATTGTCATATCTTGGAAGTGGTGATTTTTGTTATTTTTTGCACTCTAACCTTCACTCTAATTTCTTTTTTCTAATCTTTAAATGACTATTTCCACTATTTCCATCCATTCCTTCACAATATTTATAAATTTACTCATGAGATGTGAATGTTGCTGCACTTCTTGTCCTTGAGGGCATGGTGGTGAAATACTTGCAGTGTATATACACCCACAGTGCTGTTAGGGAGGGAGTTCCAGCATTTTTACCCAGTTATAGTGAAGGAACAATGATATATCTCCAAGTTAGAATATATGTTACTTAGAGGAGAACTCATATGTTATGGATTTCCATGAACCCATTGCCTTTGTCCTTTAAGATGGTAGAGGTTATGGATTTGGAAGATTCTGTCAAAGAAATCTTGGCGAGTTGCTGCATTGCATCTTACAGATGTTACAAAATCCATGCACGGCTTCTCAGTGGCGGATGAAGTCAATGTTTAAGGTAGCTGATAGGTTTCAGTTTGTGCTGCTGCCCTGGAAATCTAATGGGCTGCTTTGTTCTGTATAGTATTGAGGTTCTTGAGTGTTGTTGGAGCTGAACCCTCCAAACAAGTGAAGATTATTCTGTTATGCTTCTCACCTTTTGATTGTAGACGGTAGACAAACTTTGGGGAGCCAGGAAGTGACCACCTCCTCTAGCCAACATATTAAGATGATTGGTTCAGTTGATTCTGGACAATTGTAACCCTTGGGATGTTGATGGTGGGGGATTCGACACTGTCACTCTCACCTCTAGAATTCAACTCTCCTGTCCATGTTTGGATCAAGACTGAAATGAGGTCTGGAACTGAGTTGATCTGGTGAAACTCAACTGAGCATCAGTGAGCAGGATATTGCTGAGTAAGTGCTATTTGTTAATTTTCCAACAATTTGCTGATATGAGAGTTGATGGAAGAAGAAGTAATAGATAGACTTTGTCTTGTTTTTCTGGGTATAGTACATACCTTGGCAAATTTTTAGACTGTCAAACAGATATCACTGTTATAACTGCCCGGAATAGTTTAACTAGGGACATGTTCTCAAGCACAAGTCTTCATACTATAGGGTTAGACCTCAGCCAGCTCAGTCAGTAGTGGTACTTCTGAACAAGGCGTGGTAAAGGATATTGAAATCCCTCCCCAGAGTACTTCCTGTGTCCTTGCAACTTCCATGCTTCTTTCACTGGGAGTAGCATGGTGGGACAGTGGTTAGCACTGTGCTGCCTTATAACCAGGGATCTGGGTTTGATTGCTGGCTTGGGTCAATGTCTGAACGGAATCTGCACATTCTCCTCATGTCTGCGTGGATTTCCTCCAGGTGCTCCAGTTTTCTTCCACTGTCTGAAGGACGTTCTGAGTATGTGAATTCGCCATGCTAAATTCTCCCTCAGTGTACCCAAACAGGTGCCAAAGTGTGGCAACGAGAGGATTTTTACAGTAACTTCATTGCAGTGTTAATGTCAGCCTACTTGTGACAATAATAAATAAACTTTAAAACTTTAAGTGGTGTTTAACACAGGAGGAAGACAGAATTTGCAGCTGCTGGATTATATATTGATATTTACCAAAATGTTTCCTTGCCCATGTTTGACCTAGGGGATTTTCACATTAACTTCATTGCAGTCTTAATGTAAGCCTACTTGTGACACCACTAAATAAATGTAAACACAATGCCACAAGACTTCACAGAATCCAGAGTCAATGTTAAAGACCCCCAAACAGTATATGACTATACTGCCACTTCTGGTGATTTGGTCCTGTCAGTGTGATAAGGCATCAAGCAGTCTGGGATTTTGCCTGAAAATTTTGTTCCCTTGAGTGTGATTACATCATTGCTTGACTAGCCTGCGGGAGCTCTCCAAACTTTGGCACAAGTCTGCAGATGTTGGCGGAGAGGATTTTCCAAGGTATTAATGGAATTTCTTTACTCCAAATATTACCGCCAACCTTTGTTTCAATGTGGGCCAACTTTCTTTCTGCTATGGCCAATGTCCTAGAGGCATACGTTACAGGACGTTTCTCTCCATTTGGGCATCTATATGCTGATACTGCCCTTATGCCGTACAGAGATGCATCACAGGTTAGCACTAACTCTCTTCTAGGTCGTAATGTGCTAAGACATTTGGCAATGAAAGCCCTTGCTTTATTCTCTTAAAAGCCAGGTCTTGGCAGGTGGACCATTCCAAAGCTTGATCCTTTTTTTAGCAGTTGTTGTAGTGGAATCAATATGGAGTCCCATTTTGATATTAATTTTCCATAGTATGTCATCAGCCCTATAAACAACCGTAGGTCCTGAAGCTGGGGTGTCTTTTATCACCCTCACCTGGTCCTCTAAAGGATGTAGATTCAGCTTATCCACTTACCTAGCACCTCTGCCTCACAGCGCCAGGTTTGATTTCCAGCTTGCGACACTATCTGTGTAGAGTTTGCACATTCTCCCCATGTCTGTGTGGGTTTCTTCCGGGTGCTCCGGTTTCCTCCCACAGTGCAAAATGTGCGGGATAGGTGGGTTGGCCATGCTAAATTGCCCTTAATGCCTGGGGGACTGGCAAGGATAAATGCATGGGGTTATGAGAATAGGGCCCGAGTGAGATTGTGGTCCGTGCAGGGGAGAATGGCCTCCTTCTGCACTATAGGATTCTATGATTCGAGGTAGGTCACTTGAGGTACCAGGAATTTGCATTTTTCCCTTTTTAGGTGCATGCCGGCCCTTGAAAAATGACTAAAAACTTCCTCCTGGTACTGTAGGTATTCCTCCTCTGGTTTACCTGTGATGAGAACATTATTGAGATAAATGGCCACCAGGGGTAAACCTTGTAACATGTTCTTCATTGTTCTCTGGAAGATCAAGCAGGCCAACGATGCCTCGAAACCTTGTGTACAGATAGAAGCCTTTTACAGTTTTTGTTGTATTTTTGCAAATCCTCATACAGCTGCAACTGCAAATAAGCATGACTCATATGTAATTTCGCGAATAAGAGTCTCCCTGCTGACTTTGATTATAAATTCTTGTTTCAGGAAATTGGGTATTTGTCCAGCTGTGATTAATAGTTTATCGTTTGTTTAATGTTCATGCAAAGGCAGACTGAACCATCCAGCTTCAAAATAGGCACAGCCAGAGTTGCCCATTCCACGAACTGTACAGGTTTTACTATACCTTCTTGTTCCCGTCTCCTAATTTTTGTTTCCACTTTTACCCTAAAAGCAACCAGTACTGTGCGGGCCTTGCACAATCATGGGACTGCACCCTGGTCACCATTTAAAATCACCTTGGCTTTTTTTATAGTTCCTGGCACTTCTTGGAAAACTTCCAGGTGTTTGAGCAGGAATTCACTCAAGCGACCATTTTCTTTCTGGAGACTTTTATCCAATCCAGATGGATTTCTCTGAACCAGTTTTGCCCCATTAGGCTCAGGCTGAGCCCTCCACTGCCATTAATGGTAACCAAACCAGTTGCCTTTCGTAAGAGACAGGAACAAAGGTTGTCCCCATAATTCTTAGAGGTTCCCTGTATAAGTTCATTTCACCACCATGCCCTCAAGGACAAGAAACGCAGCAACGCTCACATCTCATGAGTAAATTTATAAACATTGTGAAGGAATGGATAGAAATAGTGGAAATACTCATTTAAAAATTAGAAAAAAAGAAATGAGAGCGAAGGTCAGAGTGCAAAAAGTAACAAAAATCACCACTTCCAAGGAATGACAATCACAGTGGGATTGTCACTTTGCTCCTGTTTCCTTGCACTGCAATGCAGCTTCCAACTTGGGCTGGATGCTAAATGTGCAGTGCAGTGGGTGGCGAGTCCTTCAGTCGAGTGCAGCAAGGCCAGACGAAAGGAAACCACATCCTCTTACAGCAATAGCTGCTGTAAAGCAGGTAGATTTAAAGGTCCCAGCCACATTGAGAATTCAGAGAAGGCGTGTGGATAGGATGGTTTGAGGGAAGATATGGTTACATATTTTATATATTTAAAGTAGTTGTATCTCTTCTGGTAGAACATCATGTTACGTTAGCAGAGGGGTTTGTGGGCTTTTACGGTACATCTATCTTGGACCCCAGAGAAGCCACATCCCCTCAATAAATCTGCATCATGTTTGACTTTAATCCATGAGTTGGTACCTCATTACTTTTCCTTTTGTTCAATTTCTCAGTCAATATGTGACAAAGAGAAAAACTGGCGACAAGACTGGAATATTAAAAGAAAATTCAACCAGATTCTGAAAACAAATTTCAGCAGTTCAGTTCAAACAAACGCTTGAAGACAAGGAAGAAAAACCACCAATGCAAAAGAAAACAATTTAGAAACAAAATCATGAGTGAGCAAGAAACAAGAAAAACAATTTCCTTACTGTTTAAATAAAGTGGGTAGACTTCCAAGCTGCAGAGATCCTGCACATGGCAAAGTGAAACAGGCTGCAGGAACAGAGACTCACGAGACAGTAAAAATGGTCTGTGAGATTTTAAAGGAGCTACCTTTCAGGAGAAAGGAAGAATTCCAGGCAAAAGAAAAAAATTGTGTAGCTAGATAAGGAGTACTTTTGCACTGTACTAAGGTCATTGGGGGAAAAAATTAAACTATAAATCCAAAAGAGAGAAAAAGGGAGAAAACTGAAGAAAGTCAGTAACTGAGATGGCAGGCAAAGGTGGTGCCATGGATGTATTTGATGAAGATTGAGAGATCTGGAGCTCATATAAAGAAAGATTCCAGTACTCTCTCCAAGCAAATCAGATACCAAATGACCCAACGGTTGCAACATTTCTCAGTTTGGAAGGATTACTTTTCAAAACTTTTACATCACTACAAAGCCTAGTCCATCCAGCAAAGTCAGGAGTTAAAACCTATGACAAACTGACAAAGGTATGTAGAGGGACAAGTAGTCTTGAGGAAGCAGGAGGGCTCAGAAGGACTTGGACAGGTTAGGAGAGTGGGCAAAGAATTGGCAGATGGAATAAATGTGGAAAAGTGTGAGGTTATGCACTTTGGAAGGAGGAATGGAGGCATAGACTATTTTCTAAACCGGGAATTCAGAAAATCAGAAACACAAAGGGCCTTGAGAGTCCTTGATCAAAATTCTCCTCAGGTTAACGTGCAGGTTCAGTCAGCAGTTAGAAAGGCAAATGAAATGTTAGCATTCATGTCGAGAGGGCTAGAATACTAGAGCAGGAATGTACTTCTGAGGCTGTATAAGGTTCTGGTCAGACCTCATTTGAAGTATTGTGAGCTGTTTCGGACCCCATATCTAAGGAAAGTTGTGCTGGTCCAAAGGAGGTTCACAAAAATGATTCCTGGATAAAAGAGCTTGTCGTATGAGAAACGGTTGAGAACTCTTGGTCTGTCACGTTGGAGTTTAGAAGGATGAGGGGAGAACTTATTGAAACTTACAGGATAATACGAGGCCTGGATAAAGTGGGTGTGGAGTAGCTGTTTCCACTAGTAGGAAAAACTAGAACCAGAGGGCAGAATCTCAGGCTGAAGGGATGATCCTTTAAAACGGAGATGAGGAGGAATTTCTTCAGCCAGAGAGTGGTGAATCCGTGGAATTCTTTGCCGCTGCGGAGGCCAGGTTATTGAGTGTCTTTAAGTCAGAGATATATAAGTTTTTGATTAATAAGGGGATTAGGGTTATGGGGAAAAGGCAGGAGAATGGGGATGCGAAAGACATCAGCCATGATTGAATAGCAGAGCAGACTCAATGGGCCAAATGACCTAATTCTGCTCCTATGTCTTATGGTTTAAATGTTTCTATTGGGATGGTGGAGGGAGGTACTGCAGATTCACGCAAAGCAACTATCCTCATGTTAATAAGTTCCACTCTCTCTGACCCTGTAGCATCTGTAGGATCAGATCTAAAGGGTGTCATTGGGCATGATCATAGATGATCTTTTTGAGTAGAATGATTTGTCTCAGTTAAGGCATTCTGTCAGAGAAAACTCAAGAAGGAATAAGAAACAACAAAGTACACAGGCTGAGATTTCAGAAATCACCTCAGGCATTATTTTCTGAGGCCAGATCTTATGTGTGAGAGAGCATAGGGGTGTGTGTGCGCGCGCGTGTGTGTGTGTGTGTGTGTGTGAAAGAGAGAGAGAAGGAGTGTGTGAGAGAGGGAGTGTGTGAATCTGTGTGTGTGTGTCTGAGAGAGAGAGAAGGAGTGTGTGAGAAAGGGAGTGTGCAAGAGAGGGAGTGCGTGAATATGTGTGTGTGTGTGTATGTGAGAAGGAGTGTGTGAATGTGTGTGAGAGAGTATGTGTGTGTGCGTGTGAAAGGGTGTGAGTGTGTTTGTGAGAGATGGTGGGGAGGGGGTTGAAATTTTCTTGTCCCCCCTGCCATAGGAATCCTAGCGTGTTGGGGGAGTGGTGGAGGGTGAGAACCATGTGGAGGTCTATTGACTTTGGGCGGTATTTTCCAGTTTTGAGGCAAGTGTGGCCGGAAAAGTTTGCCCAGTATACGTGTCTGTGAGTGACAGAGTGAGAGAGAATATGAGAGTGAGAGGTGGTGGAGAGTCAATGGTGATATGGGAGGGATTGGGAAGGATTATTCGGGGGATAGTAATAGGTGTTGCACACTGTCTGGAAAGTGACGCACACCATCCTGATGCAAAAGCAGATCAGGGACTCAACAACCTGCATGTCCAACTGAAAATCTTCTAGATGGGAGGAGGATCATTGGGTGGGTGAAGCTGAAGTTCAGCTCAGTAGAACAACTAATGGAGAACGTTGATAATCTAAACCTGTCAAGGCAAGGTCTCTCTATATGTCTTCTAGGAGTCAGTGGAGGGAAAAGGAATAGTATGAGGGGGAGGCTTCTCACATGTAACTCACATGAACATTGGCAAAGAGTGATGTCTTCTATTTGACATAGAGCCAGACTTGGTCTGCCCTGGAAGAGAGGGAAGTGCACACAAGAAATAACATATCAGCAGCAAGAATCAGCCAGGAGACCTCCATGAAATGAAATGAATCATATATTTACAAAGCTGCTGAACCTATACAATAATTGTGCACCTATGCCACCTGTATTAACACAACACTTTTTTTTCTTACCCTACCCATTAGAAAATGAGATGAGTGTAGTCAGAATTTTATTGACGGGCATGGACACAATAGGCCAAATGATCTCCTTCTGTGTTGTGAATGGCTATGAATTTACCTTTCTGACCAAGCTGTAGCTGAACTGTGTCTCAATCTTTGCTTCAGAGTTAATTTTTTTCTGATCCTACCCCTGTGAAATATATTGGAATAGTGGAATAAGTCACTAAAGGCTAGCATGCAGGTACAGCAAGGAAAGTTAATGGAATGCTAACCTTTATCGCAAGAGGATTTGAGTACAGGAGTAGTGAGGTCTTGCTTCAATTGTAAAGAACCTTGGTTATACCATGCCTGGAGTACGGTGTGCAGTTTTGGTCCCTTTATCTCAGTAAGGATATTATTGCAATACAGTGAATGCAACAAAAGTTCACCAGACTTGTTCCGGGGACGGCAAAATTGGACAAACAGAGTTTGTATTCTTGTAGTAGTAAGCCCCTTTAAGAAGGGTGTAGAGGGTGCAGAGTATATTGAACAAAGAAGTACCTTTGAACCAGAGTGAGTGAGAAGGTATTGAAGGTCCAAACTACAAACCTAGAACTGTGAAGAATGCTACCGGTGTTGGGAACCGACCAGGAGGAGTGCAGACTTAGGGAAGCTGTGTGTTATGATTATGATAGAAAGGGGCATATAAGAAGCAAGTGCAAAGCTGACAGGACCTTCCCAGTACTAGAGGAAAAAAACATCTGGCTCGAGTGCACAACGTAGAGAGTAATTCTGAAGAAGGATCAGCTGTATAAAGGCTGGATAAAATTATGGTGGGCAAAATGACATCACTCTTTGTCAAGGTTCATGTGAATTGCATGTGAGAAACCTCCCCCTCACACTATTCCTCTTCTCTCCATTGACTCCTAGAAATCCATATAAAGAGACTTTGCCTGGACAGGATAGATGATCAATGTTCTCCATTAGTTGTTCTACTGAGCTGAGCTTCAGCTCCACCCACCCAATGATCCTCCTCCCATCCAATCATACTGATGGTTAATGGTCTTCTGTTCAAAATGATGGCAGACACAGGTGCCTCTGTCACAGTAGTAGGACAACAATCTTATCGATACTTACAGGGAGGAGTCCAGCCTGAGATTAAAAAATACTGCAACCAGGTGGGTGACATATACAGGGGAGGCTATATGGATTGTGGGAACAACAATAGCACCTTTAAGTTACAGGCTGCAGTCTGCCCAAAAGCCTTTAACTATAACTGAAGGGCAAGCTAAATGGGAAGAGATCAGTTTAAGCAAATAAAGTTGAATTGGCTAGGAATATTCAAGATTAAGGAAGGGGACCTACTGTGGGACATGCTCAGGAGATACTTCAAGAAAAACTAGGCAAAATACGGAGCTCGAAAGCCAAAATTTATGTGCATCCAGAGGCCACACCAAACTTTTTACAGAACAAGACATGTGACCTTTTCACTACATAAGAGGGTGGTCACTGAATTGAGACAATTAGAAGATCTGGCCATAATCAAGCCCATGTAATTCGCAGAGTGTATAGCTTCCAAATAAGATCATACGAGTATGTAGCAAAATTGGGCAGGTATCCAATACCTAAAATAGAGGACCTGTATGTCAAGTTAGCTAGAGGTCTAACCTTCTCAAAGTTAAACATCAGTCATGCATCCCAGCAGCTGGAGCTGGATAATGCATCCAGTTTCTCACTATTAACACACATAAGGGCCTATATCAGTCCACCAGACTGTCATTTGGAGTCTCATCAGTTTGTGTAATCTATCAATGGACAATGAAGAGCCTACAGGACTTTCATAAGGTAATTGTTTACTTGGATAATGTGCTAATCATGGGAGCCACAGAAAATGAGCGTTAACCAACCTAGAGGAGGTTTAAAAAGGTCCCAGGAAGCTGGGGTAAGATTAAAGAGAGAGAAGTGCACCTTTAAAGCAGACCAGGTAACTTAATTGGGATTTAGCATAGATGCACAAGAGTTGCATCTAATGGAAGACAAAATAGGGCCATCAAAAAAGCTCCTGCCCTAAAGAATGTACCAGAGTTGAAATCTTTTCTTGGAATGGTAAATTAATACAAAAGGCTTTGTGGAAATTAAAATGTTCAGAGTGAAGTCTCACAGTTTGGAAGTTAAATTGTGTGAAAGTTAAAGTGTTCAAATTAAAAAAGATCATGCTTTCTCTGTCCAGTAGTGGAAAATGTTTATCAGCTTACTGACCTTCTAAAGGAATCAGTCTCTGCTATTTCTTCACAAGCTCCCATAATATTTTCCTTTTTCGGCCTTCACCAGAGGATGAACAAGACCTGATTTTTTTTCCATGACAAATACGAAAGGTAAGATACGAGGATATGCTATGCAAATGAAGGATTAGCAGAAGTCAATTTTTTATTGAATGAGAAAGGACAAAAGGCTGGGATTTAACTGGCAATTATGTATGTCAGTGAAAGATGTGAAAAATCTTTTGTTCCTGATTTGCTGTGATTGACTAAACTGCTGAGCTGTTTCTCTGTAACCTCAGAACCATTCTGGTCATTTGATGTTGGCCGTGAAGAGTTCTCCTTATACACAAGTAATTAAAGACTTGCATTGGATGCACGGTATCCAGCGCTGTTTGTGTTAAGAGTCGACTGAGTGCCTTTGGATTGCTGGTAAAGAAGAGAACTCTAACATCATTCTCTGCTACCAGTTTTTGGAGGTTCTGCTGAGATTGTAAACCCTTGGAGTTTCTAGACGGGAAGGTTGCGGGATGCCTTGCTGACCAAGGGTTCAGAAACCATAGCTTACGTAAGAACATAAGAAATAGGAGCAGGAGTAGGCCATCTAGCCCCTCGAGCCTGCCCCATCATTCAATAAGATCATGGCTGATCTGAAGTGGATCAGTTCCACTTTCCCGCCAGCTCCCCATAACCCCTAATTCCCTTATTGGTCAAAAATCTATCTGTCTGTGACTTAAACACATTTAACGATGTTGTCTCCACTGCTTCAATGGGCAGAGAATTCCAAAGATTCACTACCCTCTGGGAGAAGAAGTTCCTCATCAACTCTGTTCTAAATTGACTCCCCGTTATTTTGAGGCTGTGCCCTCTAGTTTTTGTTTCCATTCTAAGTGGAAATAATCTCTTTGCTTCTACCTTGTCTAGCCCCTTCATTATCTTATATGTCTCTATAAGATCTCCCCTCAGCCTTCTAAACTCCAATGAGTACAGGCCCAGTCTACTCAATCTCTCCTCATAAGCTAACCCCCTCTTCTCCGGTATCAGCCTGGTGAGCCTTCTCTGTACTCCCTCCAAAACTATTATATCCTTTCGCAAATAAGGGGATCAAAATTGCACATAGTACTCTAGATGTGGCCTCACCAGTGCCCTGTACAGTTGCAGCAAGACCTCCCTGCTTTTATATTCTATTCCCCTCGTTATAAAGGCCAACATTCCATTTGCCTTCTTGATCACCCGCTGCACCTGCAGACTGAGTTTTTGTGATTCATGCACAAGGACCCCCAGGTCCCTCTGCACAGTAGCATGTTGTAATTTGCCACCATTTAAATAATAGTCCATTTTATTATTATTCCTTCCAAAGTGGATAACCTCACACTTGCCAACCGTATATTCCATCTGCCAGGTCCTTGCCCACTCATTTAGCCTATCCAAATCTCTCTGCAGACTTCCCGTGTCCTCCAGGCAATTTGCTTTCCCACTCATCTTTATGTGTAGCTGCTTGATTTTTGGGCATTGAGCCAACTTGACCAGGGGAATGCACACGCTGTCCTGTGTGGACATTACCAGGGCAAGCAGATGGGAGGCAAAGATTCAAATCCCTTGAGGGTACAGCTAAGGGTTGGAGTTTGGAGCCCTGTATAGGCTTTTTTTTTAGGGTTCGGGTCCCTGGAATACCGCGGTCGCGTTTTGATTTACCTAATTCCAAACTGATTCCGATCTTTTTGCTGTTTTACCCTTTTCTGCCACATGATGGCGCTGAGCCAGATAATCTCGCACTGCTAGAATCCTAAGCGTTTTAACCCTTTGCCCTTTTTCTTAGTCTTGGTTCTTTGTCTGTGTGTCGGTTTTTTTGTCTTTCTGTGTGTAACCGTGTCTCACGCCAACTGCGAGGATAAAACAGATCCCCTCTTTGATCATGGGAAATCCATTTGGGAAGGCATATGAGTTTCCATCCAAGGGAACACCCAGTGCAAACATGTATGTGCATTATGGGCAGGAAAGTGTGAACCACGTTCCGAAATGAGTGAAGGAGAGGAAAGGTAAGAGAGACCTTGGGTGGTCTGCATATTTCCAGTGGCGAATGGAGTTGCAGAAGCTGTTGAGTGAGTCCAGGGGTTTAGACAATGTTAGAAGGTCTGAGGAACTAAGGAATTGTCAAGGAGATGTTGAAGCCAAGATCTTGGTTGTCCTCACAAACAGACAAAAAAGAACTTCCTGCTGAGGAGGATGACGAGAAGGAAGATTGGTCGCCCCCGTATCCTCTTTCATCGGATTCATAGTCAACTCCAGCTGAAGCCACACAAAACCTCCCACTTCCATACCCCCACCCCGCCGGTATCCCTGACAGTTCTTTCAGTGGAAATCCCTCCTCTCCTGCCTCGCAGCTGTGGGCCCCTCAATATTCATAGCAGCTGCATCCCCAAGAACACCCATCTCATCCGGAACCAGAACCTAGGCACCCCTCCTGCACCGCTGCGACAATCGTCCCTCCGTGCCTTTCCCAGAGTCTGGGGAACACCCTTAGGTTTCTTTTTCTAGGCTGTATTTTAATAGTCTGGACTCGAAATATACAATGGCATAGGAGACATGGCACGGTACAGGAACCTGGTAAGGAAGTATTATGTAGAGAAGTTTGGCTTGGTGTTCATGAATTGTTTGGATATATCTCAGAACACTGGAATGTCAGTGCTTGTAAATATTCTTGTACCGGGGCTGCATCCTGATCTGAAGAAAATGTTTGCAATGACTTGTGTTAGGTGGGAGGGAAGGCAGGACCCAACCAAGCTTGTTAGAGCTCTCCAGCACTGTGAACGCTCCAATACCAGAAGCCAAAATCGAGAAGTTACAGATAATGAATTATACGCCGGCCAGTTGGGGCAGAATTGGAGGACGCGGGCTTGGAATAAGGCAATCAGCTGGCCAAGGCAACGACACAAGTGCCTGCTTCACCTGTGGTCTCCAGTGTCTCTGGTCCCGGGATCGTATCCACAGACCTTCAGCCCTGCCACCCTTGCCTCCCCTACTGCCTGCACCCCCAACAACTCCCTAAATCCGTGCGCCGGCATTTAATTTAGTCATAAATGTCAATATGTGACTGCTACTAAAAATTGTCGAATTTACTTGTATAATTTGCTATGTAATGTTATTCCTGTGATAGCAATTTTCGCTTTTTGCTTGATTTGATTTTCTTGACCTTGTGAAGCGTCAGTTTTTGCTGTGTCGTTATCAGTACCCAGTATTGTTTTGGAATGTAATTTCCATTCGCTAGATGCCAGCGAAATCTGCCTTTATTTTCGCAACAGTAACTCTGTAGGGTTTATGGAATTGTAATTTAATACAGCTGGTAATTTACTTTGCGGATGACTTGAATTCTTGCATTTGATGTATGTAATCTTATCTTTTTCATGTGTGAACAAGCTATTAAAACTGCTGTTCGAGAAAAGACCATGCTTTAATGATTATAGTAAGAAACAATCTGCAGTCATGTGGGGAATGGGATTGCTCAGTAAATTGGCTATTCAGATCCCCATGGGAATCATAACGTATCCTCATCTTATCTTATACATCAAACACAAATACAAAAATAAATAATCAGAGTAATAAATTAGTTTTAAAAGTATAAAATCAATTAAATGGGAGACACCAAAATTAAGGGAATGAAATAAATATCTGGTGTACATAAATAATAAATACAGTGAAATAACACGAAGGACTCCAATCAAATATGATAACATGATAAATACAAATATTTCAGTCTTTTTTTTCCTTTTGATGCTCAATATTGAATGATTGGGAGCAATTTGTCTTTTGCCATTTGCCTAAAATGAGCAATTTTGGATTTGCTGTTCATTTTACATCCCTCTCAGCAAGTCAGCGGAGAAAGTGACTGGTGGTGAACTGTTTTACATGATCAGCGTAAATTAATTTTGTTGTATCTTGGGATTTATTCGGGTATTTGCCACAGTCTTGTTGATGTTGAAATTACAGATAGTGCCAAGCTGTGTCACATAGCAAGTAAATTGAGCGTTTTTAAGTGTTAAAATAAGCTACTGTCATTAGCATACTAAGGGTTTACCCTAATAGACAACCTCCGAAATCATTCAGGACAGTAGCTAATTAATAGTGTTAATTGGAACTAACTTCAGTTGCCATAATGCTTATTAGTTTGTGTCAGAAGTTCAGAGTGCTACTGCTACAAAAATTCTATCAAATACAGATATAGGTTTATGCATGGATTCCCAACTGTGCTGAAATCAGCCATCCCCTCCAGGACCTCACCCTTCCCTTGGCCCTTGACAATGTCCATTGGGGTTCTTTTTCCCAGCGAAATGGGGATTACTTGAGGGGAGAAAGGGAGAGAGAGCAGCCAAAGACTGGCACTGGATTGAATAACTCAAAACATAGTTTGGATCAAACTAACTAAACATTGATCTCTGTCTACAATAACTGAATACTTACCTTATATTGTTGAAAGTTGTGCACAGGCACAACTTGCTCCAGTGGCCATGAGCAAGCTTGTTTATCTTACATTGTACTTCCAAAGAATACAGCTAAATTCCTAGGCCGGACCCAGAATTCCAGGCTGATGTGGTCAAATTAGTTGAATGTAGCTAATTGTGGTATGCTAAACATACCACAATTAGTTACATTAGATAGAAATGCCTTGAAATGAAGCCTTTTAACTGGGTAAATTATACAGAGGATACCACAATCCCTCCTTGATTCAGAGGCCGCAGAAGCCTCTGTGCCTGTATTAGTGTCACTACATGATGATAAGCCCTTTAACCTCTCATGTCCATGAGTAAAATGGGTTCTCCCAGACGGTACCCAATCTCACAGGGTGGGATCCTACCATAGCACTCCTGCCACGGCTTGCCCACATGTTACATGAGTTTACCCATGTAGGCAAAGGGGAGATGACCAGTCATCATTCGCACCAGGATTTTCCACCTTGGCAGGAAATATTGCTGCTTGATGCCTACTCTGCCATAGCAATAATACTGGACAGATGCCACGAGTGGCTGCAGCAGCAGGCCCACAACCATTGGGCCCTTTTGTGCAGCTACAAATGGACTTTATACCCATTGAATGCCCAATGAGAGAGAATGATACTATTACTATAGCTAAGTTGCTGTTATGTGAATATGTTCTTTGATTCGGGATTCCCGAGATACTATCTGGTGACAATGTCCTGAAGCCCTATCCCTAGCCCACATGGTCATGCGCTCTCATCCCAGTTGTACCTTATGAGATTGTAATGAGATGTCCCATGCACATACCTATCTCCCCACGCCTCACTATTAAACAAATGAATATCCACTCCATGGATAAAGGAATGATGGACTATTGCTTAGCTCTAACCATTCTCTTAAGGGTTTGTATTTCCAGATCATCGAAGCTCAGAACCAAGTCACCACTGAAGGTTGCCATATCTATCAACCAGGAGACTTCGTCTTTGTTAAGAAGCATTGCCTGGAATCTCAGTGGGGGGAACCTTACCATGTCCTGCTGACAACTCACACAGCTATTGAGGTGGAAGGGAAACCTTTGTGGATACAATGCATTTTTGTATTCCCCCTTCAAACCTTGAGTGGTCTGCAGTGATCCTCATCCAACGTGCACCTACCTGGAGGCAACAGCCCACCCTTGTGGCCATTAAGACTCTGGCATGGCTGTGTGTAAGGAAGAGTTATAACCGTGGGAACAGTCAGGTGGGTGATCTTCCACTGAGCTCCTTTACTTGCTGATTATGACTACCAGGAAGCTCAGTTTCACTTCCACAATTTGTCCAGTTCCATGACACCCTTTTTGGGGATTGCACGACTAACAATTCCTCATGCATTGCTCAGGCCCCCCACAACTGAGGCTGAACTCCACTACATCAAGGGGGAGTTTGATTGTCAGTGGTCACAAACCTCACCCTCAATGGTCTCATTACCATCTGGCCTTCTGATGGCATCTATCCCAAGGGATCAGGGCCTTGTAACCATGGGGATCAGTCCAAGTGTGCAGACCAAATAGTCCTAAGGCCTCAATGTCTCAATGTGGATATGCCGGTGTTGGACTGGGGTAAACACAGTAAAAAGTCTGACAACACCAGTTTGAACTTAAACCTGGTGTTGTCAGACTTTTTACTCTATGTCTCAGTCAGACTTGTCATATCCGTTGGTACGCCCAGGAGAAATCTCTCCATACCCAGTATTGGCTCACCCTTTGCCGAAACTTCACATTCTGATACCCGACCCTTGTTGGCAATTGCTCGTTCTGGCTTTGTGGGGACCCTCCCTGACAATTCAACCAACACCTGCACCATAGGTCACATGATCCCTGAGGCCTTTGGACTCAAGCACCTATCCATCCATTCCCTCTACAACCACCTAGGATTCATGAGGCGTCAGAGACGGTCAGTTCCGAACCCGCTAGCCACCCATAACATCGGCTTCCACCAGTTTGTCCAAGTCCTCCTCCCTTGGGGTTTCAGAATTAAAAAAGGCCATTATTAATATTTCTGCTACAATAGAAATAATGGAAAACAGCACTGTGGGTGCCATTCAGGACCTGGAGTTAGAGATTCAGTCCCTTTCTAAAGTGGTGCTACAGGACCACATGGCCCTTGATCTCTTGCAAATGGCACAGGGGGGAATTTATGCCGCAGTCAATGAGACATGCTGCTTCTACATCAATAAAGATTATAGATTGAGACCAATGTGCATACTATTCAGGAGTAGGTGTACCTCCTGCACTCAATTGCTCAGGAAAAGCCCTTTGATTGGTGGGTTCACTCCCTAACATCGTTGGCGGTTTGGAGACTGTTCTGAAATACTTTGTTGTAGGCCTGGCTCTGCCCATTGTCCTGTATGTAATTATTCAGCTTGTTTCTTGCTGTATCTGTTCTATCTGTCACCCTCGTTCTTTTATCCACAGCCCAGCACCCATCTCCTTCCAGGCCTCCCAGTCTATGAAGGAAGCTGATGCACATAGGTATAGAAATCATAGAGGACCCATAAAGTTGTCCTTAGAGGACAAAAAGGAGGGTAGTGTGGAAGTTAAAATGTTCAAATTGAAGTTTCATAGTTTTGAAGTTAAGTTGTTCAAAAGTTAAAGTGTTCAAATTAAAAAATGCTTTCTGTCCAGTAATGGAAAATGTTTATCAGCTTACTGACCTTCAAAAGGAATCAGTCTCTGCTATTCATTCACAAGCTCCCATAACATTTTCCTTTTTCAGCCTTCACCAGAGGGTGAACAAGACCACATTTTTTCCATAACAAATACCAAAGATAAGATATGAGGATATGCTACGCAAATGAAGGATTAGCAGAAGTCAGTTTTTTTAATTGAATGTGAAGGGATGAAAAGCTGGGATTTAATTGGCAAATATGTACATCAATGAAAGATGTGAAAAATCTCTTTTTCCTGATTTGCTGTGATTGACTATAATTGCTGAGCTGTTTCTCTAACTTCAAAACTGCTCTGGTCACTCAGTGTTAGCTGTGGAGAGTTCTTCTTGTGAAGAAGTAATTAAAGACCTTCATTGGATGCATAGTGTCCAGCACTGTTTGTGTTAAGGGCCGACTGCGTGCCTTTAGATTCCTGTTACTCAAGAGAACGCTAACAGTACATTATGAACTTGTTTACCATGTTGGTAGCTCTTCATGCATTATCAAAAAACATTGAAGATGGTCCTGGAAGACATAGCAGAATGAAGCCTTCAGACAAGTGATACAAGCCCTGCAATCGTCCTGCCTTTTAGTCCACTTTCACCCATCAAAACAAATCATTTTCACTTGACATTCATCTCCTTAAGAATTGGATCTGTTTTGTCACATAAAATGAAGGATGAGTTAAAAAGATCCATCAGCAATGCTTCAAGAACCCAGAAAAGGCAAACTCAGATCAAGAAGGAGGGGTTGGCCATGATCTTTGGGATAAAGATATTCCACCAATATGTTTATTCCAAAGATGTGCGAGTCAGGTTGATTGGTCATGCTAAAATCACCCCTTAGTGTCCTGAGACATGTAGGTTAGAGGGATTAGCAGGTAAATATGTAGGAATATGGGGGTAGGGCTGGGGTGGGATTGTGGTTGATGCAGACTCGATGGGCCAGATGGTCTCTTTGCACTGTAGGGTTTCTATGATTCTATGATTTATGAACATCATTTCACCATAATTACTGATCATAAACCCCTGCTAGTCTTATTCAGAGAAGATGACAAAGCCATCCCCCCAGAGCAACTGTAAGGGTACAGCATTGGGATTTATTATTGGCTATTTATGAATATACCTTCCAACACAGACTAGGGACACATATCAAATGCAAATGCCTTGATCCACCACCCATTACCAGACAATACGTCATTCCGCCAGTGTCACAAGAAATTGTCCTTGCCTTGAATTTCCTCAACACACTATCTGTGTCATCATAACAGATCAAATACTGGACTCAGAAGGATCAAATATTTTCCAGAGCTAAGCATATAGTCCTTCATGGCTAGCATTACCAAGGAATGTCTGAACAACTAAATCCCTTTCAAATAAGAAAGAATGAATTGATCAACAAAGACAGAGTCCTTATGTGAGGAGCAAGGGTGGTTATCTCCACATCCGGCAGGGAGTTATTATTGGAGGAACTACACAGCACCCAGCCAGGGATGTCTAAGGTAAAAATTTTGGCTCACAGCTCTGTGTGGTGGCCCGGAGTAGATGCAAGCGTAGAAAATATAGTCGAATACTGCAACCAATGACAGATATGCCAAAATTACCATCAACAGCCTCAGTACATCCTTGGGAGTTGGCAGTTGACCATTGATTAGATTCCACGTTGATGGGCACAGTTTCCTACTTATAATGGATGCCCACTCAAAACAGATGGACATCTAAGGACTGAAGTCCACAACTAGTTTGGCAACAGTGGTAAAGCTAAGGAAAACCTTTGTGACTCATGTTTTGCCAGAGGTGTTGGTTTCAGACAATGGGACAACATTTACCAGTGAGGCACATAGAGAACCAGTGGGGGAGTGCCCTCTGAGTATGCCTGCCATTAATGTTGTTGTGGCTGAAAGCAGTATGGAAATGAATCAGCCTGAGGAAGGATTGGGTTGTGTTCCACTGGTAATTGGAGAAGTGATCTTCACTGATGCACCTTTACAAGTTGGAAATCTGATTTCTGAAAGTCAAACAGAAACTTTCCCTGCTCTTGAGGCACCACCTGTTGACCTGCATCAGTTCAAGAGGAAGAGGAAATCCCCTGACAGGCTGACTTTATAAAGGGCTGTGCTAAAAAATTCATTTATGGTGTTATATTATAAATAGTTCAACTTTTGTTGGTATGTGTTAATAAGGGAATTAAAGCGGGGAGGGATGTAGTAGTGAGCCATTTTAAGGGTAAGGTTTTAGAGGGTCATGTGACCAATTCGGCCAATTGGACTGCAGCACATGATTCCTGGGGCTAATGGCAGGCTCTCCCAGGCAGTCGAGAGACTGGAGTTGATATAAGTGGCAGCATCTTTCTCACTGTCTGTATATTGTTGTTCCTGTTGATAAGTAGTTATTTTGTTATTCCACTTGGTGAGTGGCACTCTTTCTCAGATTCTACAGTTCTCTGGAGTTTCGAAGAATGAAAGATGATTTCATTGGAACTAACGAAATACTTAAAGGAATAGACATGGTAGATGCAGGAAAGATGTTTCTCCTTGACTGGAGAGTCCAGAACCGGGGGTACAATTTCAAAATAAGAGGGATGCCACTTTGGATTGAGATGAGGAGAAATTCCTTGATGCAGAGGGTTGTGAATCTTTGGAATTCTCTACGCAGAGGGCTGTGCAAGTTCAGTCATTGACTATGTTTGAAGCAGAGATTGACTGATTTCTGATTAACAATAATGTAAGGGATTATGGGGATTGTGTGAGTAAAAGGCATTGAAGTGTCCGATCAGCCATGATTGTATTGAATGGGCTGAATGGCCTACTGTTCCAATGTTCCTATTTTGCTGCATTAAAGGCGCTATATAAAGGTAAGTTATTATTGTTGTGTTGAGTAGGTGGAAACGCAGGGAAATCTCAGAAGCCAATTGGCTGTGTTTGTGTTTCATTTAAATTCAGTGGGAGGCAATCCCAGTGGATCAGGACACAGCAGAGTCACAGGAGGAAAACCAGGCTGTCTATTTTATTGATACAGATGATTGTGCTTTCAATCTTAACGAGGTTACATCCATTCTGATTGAAGAGGTCGGTAACGGTGAATTACCAATTATAAAAATCATTATCTCATTTACACATTCCAGGATTGAATGGTGTCAGCATTTTATAAAATTCTTTATTTACCTTGCCCAGAATCCTTGGATTGACACCAATCGGGATTTGACTAAAATGGAGAAGATAAATCTTACCATTAGATTCTTCAGCAATTAAACAATTTAATCAGCTGTGTAAGTGTTTAAACAATTGGACATTTTTCATTTGTCTGACTAACAAGGTAAATTAGAGAATTAAGAGGAACTGTTGTGCTAGCTGTGAAATCATTGGGATTTTCCAGTCCCGCCACTGGTGAGCATTGTGATGAGCGTGACTGGAAAATTCAGAGTGCAGCCAAAAGTCAGTTTCCCGCCAGTGTGAAAACGGGTTGTGATTTTCCACTCCCCACATTCATGGTGGGTCGGGTTACCCGCCGAGCCATGTCAAGAACCACATTTGTCTTGGCATCTCGTGAATTCCCATTATAAACCCAGCTCACCAGAATCACACTTCCACTCCAAATCTAATGGCCAGACTGGTGACTAATTAGACTGATGTGATTAACGACAGCAAATAACAGACATGCACCCGGTGAACTGCATTTCACTCGTGACTTTGAGGTTTGTGTGAGCAGCATTCACCTACTTTTCACTGCGCTGTGTTCACGGCTGCTCCAACTCCATGCCAAGGCTGCTCACGAAGGAAACAGGGAGGTAGAAGGCAAAAGCTACACTGTTGACAGGTGGTGAGACTAGACAGGGACGAGAGAAGGGGTGGACAGAGACATGTGACTGGAGGGTTTGAAAGGAAGAGTGGGGGGGGGTAAGTCTGCACCAATCCTGGCGCAGTGTGTACCATGCTACAAGGCTGTGTCTGGCATATATGTGCTGGGCCAAGTCTAGAGAGGGGGAAAAGCCTGTCTATCCTTTGTCTGTCATGCATAGCATAGTGTGCAGGGCATGGTCAGTCTCTCACAGTTATTGATTCTGAGATTTTCAGAGCATCTACATGGGGAACTGGTAACTCAATGGTTTCAGTGGGTGAAGAATTAGTAGGTCACTGTGCATTGGCTCAAGGTAGGGAAGGATGAAGTCAACATGCAATCAATCACAAAGGTTTAGAAGGGACCACCGAGATATCCAACAGGTTTCAAGATTAGAGGAGGTTGAGGGAGAGTGATCTGAGGGAAACATCTTCCAGGATGATGCGAGGGACTTGGTCAGTAGCAGTGGGCAAGAAGGTGAAAGATGATCTCAAAGTAGAAGCAGTGTAGCACTATTTCAACAGCCAATGGAATGAGAGAGTTGAAAAATAATCCAGGAAAACAAATTACCTGGGAGGGGACTGAAGGTTTGCGGGAGGAGTTGACTACAGCATCTTTTGGCCAGTCAAAAGGGAACTTCATTAATTTTCCCCCTCAGGACATGGAGAGCAAGGCTCATATGAGACATGTTAGAAAACGTCCAATTCCAACTGAAGGATTTGTATACCTAACTCAATGTGCACATTCTTCTGAGAACTTGTAATGGTTCAAGGCCAAATGTTAATTGGGTTTTAATGACCATTTGTCCCTCTCATAGGAATGTGCAGTGGTCAGAAGGATCCAACTGTAAAGAGGTAATTGCTAAAATACATACACAAAATGTTGCAAAGACCTCTACACATTGCAGCTGAGAGGTTCAGCTTTTACACACCTCAATGATTATGATCACTATATGCAATCTTACCAAATTGTCAAAAATAAGTGTCAAAAAAGTCTGAGAATTGGAGTATTTTACTCTAGTTTTTTGGGCAGGTTTGGCACTGCAACCTTCCCACACACTGTCCATTTGTTTGGCAGTTGGGAGATTCGTGTTGGTAGGTGGGGGCAGACCCTATGCATGCTGTCTACAGAGCACTGGAGAGCCATTGCACAGGTGTCCCGATCTCCCAGTGCCGTGGGAGAAGTCCTGCCAAATCCCCCCCGCCTACCACCCCATAGGCATGGCCCAACCCTGCTCCCCCTCACCCATCACTGATGCAGTGTAACTCCCTATAGCAATACAGGACTCTGGGGCATTGGGAACCTCCTCCCACTAAGTCACCTTTCTGAGCCCACCCCCTCCACAGCGCTCCCTTTTACCAATCAACCCTATCTGCAAATAATCCACCTTGTATACCCTTCCCTTTAGAGCATCCCCCTTGCATAACCCCTTGCATCAATGCAGAGCTCCCCCTACTTGCTTCCTTGCCTGTCACAGCCCCACCCTCACTCAAGCCTCACCCCCTTGGCTCTGCCCCAGCACAGTTATGCTGCCTGGTGGGTACTGCCAGAGTGGCCAGTAAGCATGGCCCAGCCATGCCCCCGATGACCTGGGGGCTTCAATGGTCTTCAATTCTCTTGACATGGCCATGGTGTCTGGTCCTTATTGGTGGGAATCATAAGTGATTCTTAGTGGCAAGATCTCTTGCTGGCAAGAGAGGAAGGATCTGGAAGGCCGGAAATGGCCATGCTGGCCCTGCTAAGACATTAATATTCAATTTTGTTTAGTCTCACCACCAAAGCCGGGGGAGGGGGGGAGGTGGGGCAGAAGGGGTGGAATGATGGCATTTGGCGCCGAACTACTTTGCACCTGGCGTAAGGTGCAAACCAGTTTGGCGCCAAATGTCATCATTCTCTTTCCCCCCCCCACCCCCCACCTCCCTTTTTGGCTCACATGCCAATCAACTGCCACAGCAGGCTGGTAAGATTGCACTCATTATATTAGTGCGAGTCTGGTCTCTAGATTACTCCAAAGGAGGCAGGCTGACAGTGTCCTGATTGAAACTGATAGCACCAGGCTCTACTCACCCAGATCCTACTCACTTTATACATGTGCTTTCATGCCTGGAGCACTAGTCAGGAAGGGGGGTTGTGGTGGAGAGTGGATCAACTTCCTTTAGGCTATGCTATAGCTGCAAGGGAGGATCTGGGAATACTTCAAACAAAAGCAGTCCAAGTACTTCACAATGATTCTTTGGGTTAGTGATGGAAGGTGATTGTTGCAGGGTAATGTTCAATCATGTCTCTGGGCTATTTTTCCAGGAATGCAGAATGGAGGCAGCAGGCAATGCCACCTTCTTCATGGCTTTCATGGAACTGAGGAAGAGAAAAAGGAACCATTGCCATCAGATGGGGCAAAGGGAAGAGTCTCGCCCTGAGGAACATGAGCCAGAGGGCCCCCTTGAAGACTCAGATACTGAGGAGGAGAAACCAATTCCACAGGGGTAATTGGTGTGATCCAGGGTGTACTGACGGGCCCTCTCGTACTTGCAGATGACCGAGCGACAATGCCATAGACACCTTCACTTGCCAAGGGATGAGGCAGCCTTCAGGAGGGTCTGATATCGCAGATGGGGAAGACATCCATTGTCAGTGGTTCTGAAAGTGACCCCCCATATTCAAACATTGGCGAGTTGTTCATTTAAGGCTCCACAGGGAACCTCAATGGAATATCACATAATTCTCTGTTCATAAATAAAGGCGCTTTTTAATTAGAC
Source organism: Carcharhinus amblyrhynchos (assembly GCF_965287045.1). NCBI lineage: Eukaryota > Metazoa > Chordata > Chondrichthyes > Carcharhiniformes > Carcharhinidae > Carcharhinus > Carcharhinus amblyrhynchos. The sequence continues at coordinate 51,296,564 of NC_137327.1, forward strand.
AGACAACTGCATCCAGTTCTCTCTGGGTGAAGCCAGCCAGGCTGCCAGGGCGGTGGGATTCACAGCAATCTCTGGCTTCCAATAGGTGGAAGATGCCAATCACACCACTTGTGGTGTAGAGAGGACCCTGGCAGCAGCCAAAATGATTCATTAGTGGAGAAAGCTTCTGCTCTCTCTGCATGGCACTGATCCGTGACCATAAAAAGCAGATTATGTAGGTATGTGTGAGGTACCTTGGGAGCTCAAGATTCTTACATTGTGAGTCACTTGCACATACCTCCGCACATTCAGGATTGGCTCATCAGTGGCAAAGACTACCCTCAAAAAATGTGTTTAAAGACAGTCTCTCACTGGCTACTAAGTGCTTCAGAGGAGAAATACAATGTGGCTCATTCCATGACATGCTCCTTCATTGAGCAGAGCATTGACGTCCTGAAGATGTGTTTCCCATGTCAATATCAATCAGGCAGCACTCTGCATTCCCTTCCATATAGGGTCTCATTGATCATTGTGGTTTGTTTGCTGGGGTGGTGGCAGGGGGGAGCAGAGGGAATGAGTTGCTTGATACAGAGATTGAGGAGCTGCTCCAGTGCAGTGGATATCAAGAGGGACGAGCTCATTGAGTGCTAGGATGTTGAAGCCCCAGAGGAGGCCAGAGCATGAGCCAGTGTCAGCAGACATGTCCATGAGACCCTTATCGCCAAAAGGTTCCAGGAGCATAAAGACAAATTGCTCATATGAATCCTTTTAACCTGTGTCCTCCATTCAGGTTCAACATTAACACCTCCTCTATATCCTCAGTATCTGAATGAAAGACATCTATTTCAAAATGAGCTGTAACAATTTTGCATAATGGCCTCACCCTTGGAAGGTTAGACAGCCTCTGGAGAACATGCCCATTCTGTTATAGGTTAAGAACACCACCAGTGAGCACTGTGAAGCAAGTGGACATGGTGCAGTCTTTTGAATCATCATACCAACATTTCACTGCCTCTAGAGAGAAAATGCTGGAAAATCTCAGCACATCTATTAGCATTTGTAAGGAGAGAAAAGAGCTCCAAGTCCAGGTGACCCTTTGTCAAAGCTAAAAGACGTAGAAAGTGGGAGATATTTATACTGCAGGGTGAGGGAATTAAAGATAAGTCATAGCCACAATAACAAGGAGAAAGGCTGTTAATGGCAGTCCATAGAGAAAATAGGTGTGAATGGCCAAATGCCCTGATCAATGAAGTCAAGCATGCATTATGCACCTGCATTGCCACTGTCATTGACTGGTGGACATGTACGCCCACATCTCTCTGCCTGTCAATACTCCTAAGGGTTCTACCATTTACTGTATAATTTCTACGTGCATTGGACCTTCCAAAAATGCATTACCTCACATTTGTCCAGAATTTCTTCACATTTGTCCAGAACGCAGCAGTCTGCCTTAGTGCACCATTAGGTGCAGGAAACCAACTGGAATGTCATTAATCACTAGGTCACTGTGAACCAAAGCTACAGAAAGTTAATAGAAACATTAATAAACAAACCTCCCTTATGAAGCAAGTATTTTGTCAAAGGGAAAGTACACAGAAAGATTGAAGATACCTCACTCACATACTGATAATGCAATATTTTGTGTGTGTGAACAGGAATTCTTGTCATGCAATGTTGAACACACCAAAGATGGAAACTGGTTGAGTTTCATCAGATACTGATGGCTGGTCCTTGACACACATAATTTGAATCCTGAATACTCTAAAGCTTCCAGAGGGTGTAGGTCTTAAGCAGCCATCAGATGAGGAAGATGAAGACGGTTATAGGGGGAGATGTGAGAATGAAAACCGCAGGGAAGATGCTAAACTTCTTATTGGTGTGGAATTCAACAATAAAGAGGATTGTCTTATGTCCATCTGAAAGTGAAGGGAAATTGGGAGAAAGGATGACCAGAGACTGAGCATGATTTGTGGCTTGTAGACTTGCAGGGTCAAGAGACGGGGGAGGAAATGAGGTCAGAAAAATGAAGGCACAAATGGACAAGTTGCATTTTATGGAGGTGTCTGAGTTTGATTGTGAATGAGACAATAAACTTGGCAATCTGTACACAAAGCACAAGCAATTCAGTTCTATTTTCACTTTTATTTCTTACTAATTGGTTTGTCCTGTTTGTGTAACTAATGGATTCAAGTGTTTTATTTGGAATTTATATTTCAGGGTCCTTCAAGAATTGCCATCACGGTACCACCCTTTTGGCTGTTTTGCTCCGATTGAATGAGAGTTTGGACCTGGTGCAGTAGAGCGTGGCACTGGAACATACTGAAGATTCCATCCCTAGATGTTCCCTTAAGAAGCATAGTGAAAGTAGGAAGGAACTTAAACACGCAATTAGGAAGGCCAAAAAGGTCGTGAAATTTCTTTAGCAAACAGGGTTAAGGAGAATCCCAAGTCCTTTTATGCATATATTAGAAGTAAGAGGGTAGCAGGAGAAAAAATAGACCCATTCAAGGGCAAATGAGAGAAGTTATGTATGGAACACAGGTAGTGCGTGAGATCCTTAATGAGTACTTCATATCCATATTCACCAACAGAAAGGACATGGTGGATGTTAACGTCAGGCATAGGTGTGTGAATGGTCGAGAGAATGTCAGTATATCAAAAGACAAAGTATTGGGTATCCTAAATTGCATTAAGGTAGAAAGGTCCCTGGGGCCAAATGGGATCTATCCCAGGTTACTGTGGGAATCAAGAGTATCACCACCCAGGGCCCTTTACACACTCTGCAGATATCTCCACCCAGAACCCTGCACACACTCTGTACAGGTATCTCTACCCAGAACCCTCCATACACTCTGTACAGATATCTCCACAGTAAGAAGTCTCACAACACCAGGTTAAAGTCCAAAAGGTTTATTTGGTAGCCCAAGCCACTAGCTTTTACAGCGCTGCTCCTTCATCAGGTAAGTGGGAGTTCTGTTCACAAACAGGGCAAATAAAGGCACAAACTCAATTTACAAAATAATGGTTGGAATGTGAGTCTTTACAGAAAATCAAGTCTTAAAGGTACAGACAACGTGAGTGGCGAGAGGGCTGTCTGTAGGGGATGGCTTCTTTTACATGTTTAGGGTGGAAGCTGGAGAAGTGGAGCATCTGAGGTTATCTGTGGATTTGCAATACAGTGAAGTGCTGAGGTGATCATCCTTGATGGAGCTGCGTGTGTCCAAGAATGCAACCGATTCCAGAGAGTAGTTATGGTGGGATGGAACTTGTTGATGTCATCATATTGTTGTTTTAGTGATTGTTCACCATCAGTCCAGAGGAAGAAAATGTCATTGATGTATCTAGTGTATAGCATCGGTTGAAGGTCCTGTGCAGTGAAGAAGACTTGTTTGAACCTGTGCATGAAGACGTTGGCATATTGAGGTGTGGATTTGGTCCCCATGGCTGTTCCGTGTGTCTGGATGAAGAACTGGTTGTTGAAGGTGAAGACATTGTGGTCCAGGATGAAGCAGATGAGTTGTAAAATTGCATCTGGAAACTGGCCGTTGTCGGCGTTGAGTACTGAGGTAGTTGCAGCAATGCCGTCGTTGTGGGGGATGCTGATGTAAAGTGCTTTCTTCCTTTGGACTCATGGTGAACGATCACTGAAACAACTATATGATGACATCAACAAGTTTCATCCCACTATCAGACTCACCATGGACTACTCTCCAGAATCGGCTGCATTCTTGGACACACGTATCTCCAACAAAGGACAGTCACCTCAACACTTCACTGTAGCGCAAGCCCACAGATAACCTCACAATGCTCCGCTTCTCCAGCTTCCACCCTAAACATGTTAAAGAAGGCATCCCCTACGGACAAGCCCTCCGTATACACAGGATCTGCTCAGATGAAGAGGATCACAACAGACATCTCCAGACACTGAAAGATACCCTCATAAGAACAGGATATGGCACTGGACTCATTGATCGACAGTTCCGACGCACCACAGCTAAAACCACATCAACCTCCTCAGAAGACAAACACAGGACACAGTGGACAGAGTACCCTTCGCCGTCCAGTACTTCCCCAGAGTGGAGAAGCTATGACATCTTCTCCGGAGCCTTCAACATATCATTGATGAAGATGAACATCTCACCAAGGCCATCCATCCCCATACCCCAACCTCTTGCCTTAAAACAACTGCACAACCTTAAACAGACCATTGTCCGCAGCAAACTACCCAGCCTTCAGGAGAACAGTGACCACGACACCACACAACCCTGCCACAGCAACCACTGCAAGACATGCCGGATCATCAACACAAATGCCATCATCTCACGTGAGAACACCACCCACCAGGTACACGGTACATACACTTGCAACTCGGCCAACTGATATGCTGCAGGAAAGGATGTCCCAAGGCGTGGTACATTTGGGAGACTATGCAGATGCTAAGACAACGGATGAATGAACACCACTCAACAATCACCAGGCAAGAGTGTTCTCTTCCGGTTGGGGAACACTTCAGCAATCAAGGGCATTCAGCCTCTGATCTTCAGGTAAGCATTCTCCAAGGTAGCCTTCACGACACACGACACACGACAGCGCAGAGTCGCTGAGCAGAGACTGATAGGCAAGTTCCGCACACATGAGGACTGCCTCAACCAGGATCTTGGGTTCATGTCACACTATCTGTAACCCCCAGAGCTGCCTGAGCTTGTAAAATTCACTAACTGTCCTGTCTGGAGACAATACACATCTCTTTAACCTGTGCTTAACCCTCTCTCCAGTCACATTGTCCGTACCTTTAAGACTTGATTACCTGTAAAGACTTGCAGTCCAACCATTATTTTGTAAATTGAGTTTGTGTCTTTATATGCCCTATTTGTGAACAGAACTCCCACTTCCCTGATGAAGAAGCAGTGCTCCAAAAGCTATTGGCTTGTGCTACCAAATAAACCTGTTGGACTTTAACCTAGTGTTGTGAGACTTCTTACTGTGTTTGCCCCAGTCCAACCCCAGCACCTCCACATCACAGATATCTCTGCCCAGAGCCCTGCTCACACTCCATATAGATATCTCCAGTAAGAAGTCTCACAACACCGGGTTAAAGTCCAACAAGTTTATTTGATAGTAAACCCACTAGCTTTCAGGGTTTGCCCCTTCGTCGGGTGAGTGGAGAATGGAAAGAGAACTCTCCACTTTCCTGACAAAGGGGCAAACCCCAAAAGCTTGTGGGTTTACTATCAAATAAACTTGTTGGACTTTAACCTGGTGCTGTGCGATTTCTTACTGTGTTTACCTCAGTAATTCCACATCAGGTATCTCCACCCAGAGCCCTTCACACACTCTGTATAGGTATTTTCACCCAGAGCCCTGCAAATACTCTAGAGGTATCTCCATCCAGGGCCTTTCACACATTCTGTCCAGGTACCTCCACCATATCCCTGCACACACTCTGTACGGTATCTTCACCCAGGGTAGACCATGTACCTTGATTCTCGCAGGCTGAAGAACAGGAAGACTTAATTTCAGTTTGGTGTGATTAACGTTTTCTGTTTTATATTAAAATACTTTAGCCGAAGTATACTTTTACTTTGTCTCAGTTGTGTTTTGTGTTCAGTGTTTCACCTGTCCTGATTTGGCAGAATATGCATTCAACTTTTGGTGACCCAGTATCGTTGCAGACTAAAAATCACCCATTCAGAATCAGTATGATCTACCTTCTCCAATTCCATGTTACCCCCATCCCACAATCTGTTATGATTTACAAGCTGCAGATGGTGTAACCACGCACCTTCCTTTACCCCATAATTTACCCTTGTGCCTTGCACCATCTCAATATCCGAGAGCTACCTCCTGGTCAGGCAGTGATGTGGGAGGCTGAAGACCATGAGTGAGGAGATATTGATGAGGAAGAGATACTCTCACTCCATCTGACACACAGTCACCAACTCAGAGACAGATACTACACATAGTTTGACAGGTGACATGAAACAGGATCTGTACATGGAGAGTCATAGGGCAGCCAGAGCAGAAGGAAAGGACTGTATGGGTGGCTGCTCCAAGGAGGGTGAGGTGGAAGATTGGCTCTGTTACCAAATTCTCAGGTGGGAGCTTCAGTGTGATGAGACACAGAAAAAGGCTGATGTACGTTCAAACCAAAATGCTAGGTTCACTGACAGGCCTACAAGAAAGTCTATTGTCACACATGGAGAATGGAGGAGTCAGGCTCCTACTTGGCATAAGGACTTGCACAGAACATGAACACTGTCCTTTCCAATCTGGAGGTTGTGATGATACAGTGCCTTTACGAAATGTATTTGTGTCGTGTTTCTTGTGAAGGGACTGTTTTATACTTAAACTCTGATTACAATGCTGACTGTCTACAAACAGCAGCGCACCTGTGATCCTGCAGAAGGTTAATTATTCCTAATTGTTGGAGTGTTTGTTTTAATCTGGGCTCATGCATTACTATTATTCTTCGAGTTGTTCCCAGGGGTTTCAGAGTAGAGTTTAATTAGCTTAATTGACACAAATGTGAGTGGGTGTATCTTGACTGACAGAAAGTATAAAAGTAGGCAATTTGTTTGAATTTGAATGGAGCTGCAGTTCATCTCTCACTCTCCCTCCCTACCTCCTTCCCTCTCTCTTCCTCCCTCCTTCCTTCCCTCTCCTTTTCTCTCCCTCTCTCCTTTTCTCTCTCTCTCTCTTCTCTCACTCTCTTTCTTTTCTCTTGTGCTCTTTCTCCTTTCTTTCTATTGTCTCTCTTTTCTCTCACACTTCCTTTATTCTCTCTTTTCTCAGCTTTCTCTTCTCTCTCTCTTTCTTTTCTCTTGTGCACTCTCTTTCTTTTCTCTCTCGCTTTCTTTATTCTCTCTTCTCTCTCTCTCTCTCTTTTCTCTCTCTTTTCCCTCTCTCTTTTTTCTCTCTCTTTCCTCGCTCTCTCTCTGTGAATTGGAGTCTGGGAACTGCTATAAAAGAGATCTCTCTCCAGAGATTTGCGAAAGGCAAGAGGTCTCTCTGAAGTCTGCTCTCTGAGAGGCAGAAGACAGATATCTCCTTTCAGAGGTATTAAAAGGCTGGAAGACTTGCAACTCAAGGAAGCTTTGTGTTTTTGCCAACTAATTCTTAAGGGAAGTTTACTTATTTGATGAATATTACTTAAATTGGAACAAATAGAGATAGCTAATAGTTAATAATTATACCTTGTCATGTTTAAATATTTCAGTTGGTGAAAGTTGTGCTAATCTTTTTGGTATAGTTAAACTGAATTGTTAAATAACATTTGTTTTAGTAAAAACTGCCCAGTGCGTCAATAGAATCACACCTGGAGCAAAACACCTTATGCTCACACTAATGTCAAACTCAAAATAGTTGGGGTCTAGGCTAACTTCATAACATACCTTGGACTTTCTGCCCTGTTCCTAACAGAGTGGTGGCTGAAATGTCCTAATTATGTTAGGGGTTGTGGGTTTTAAACAAAAAGAAAAGGACGTAGTTTGCACACATAGATTCAAACTAACAACAACTGATTTATTTTAGGAGCTGTTGCCTGAACAGAGAAGCTGAAATTAAATAGGCACCTAATGACATCGCTATCAAATTATGTGACTGGCTCTTAAAACAATTGTGCAACTACTTGCAGTAGTTTAAAGATATAAAATCAAGTCTAACAGAAAGGGGAGTGAATGTTTAGTGGGGAGTTACTTAAGGTAGAATGGGAGTGTTTGTTTAATGATGGGAATGTCATAGTGCATTCTAGTTAAACTGTGTGACATGGTTGTGCAAAGTAGTAAATCAACCACAAAACTGGAGTAGTTCTGAACACAAAGCACACTGTGATTGGACTAAATTGGTGGGAGAGAGTACTGCTAAGTTGCCTTCACCAGGAAATAAGGTAATGGTGAAACTCATGACAGACAAAAGGGGGCTAGGAACTCACTGGGAATGGCCTTTTGATGTGATGGTTACAGGACAAACAAATATCCTAACTGGTCAGAAGTGTAGCCCATGCTGGAGGCACGGGACTCAGTTAAAGCCGTAGTCCAGTGGTAAACCCCAAGGTAGCGAACCTGACAGTGACTGAATGATTTATTATAATAGTTGAAGTAGAGAAAATCTGATTAGGTGGAATTTATTCTGATTGCTAGTTTTAAGGCTGTGAGGTCATTTATGTTGTATTGTAGATTATTGCATGTGTTGAAGTAATCTGGAGCTCTATAACAAAGATTACAATCAAGATACAGCTCCAATCAAGATCAGCCTGACATTCCCCAATCAGAAGCAAGTCAAGCTGCGAGTGTGTGCAAAGTGTGGCACGGTGATTGTGCAAGTTTTGTAAACCAGCTGTGTCATTACCTGACATTGATCAACAATTGTGTTTGATTGTAAGACAGAAGTTATAGAGACTGCAATAATGAATGCACGTGATTATACCTTTATGGAATGAATGTACAGATTTGGACTCAGGTGAGACCAGCAACTGAGGTCCTTCAGTGTTCCCCTTGGGAGAAATGTGTTAATACTTACCTATGTACGACACACACAGATTGACCACTCAGGCAAAGTGTTGGGTATGTTCGCAAATCTCCATACATCCAGGAGGGGGAAATAACTTCACAGCCAAAGCCCGTGACATGGTTAAAATTGGTAATGGTGGATCAAACAGCACAGAATTCCACATGTGGTATGACCACATGGTAGATCAAACCATCCAGCTTTGTCTGAGTCCATCCAATAATGACCAATCTTGCAATATTTCTCACTTCTTTACAGGAGGCAACATTTATCCAACTCTCAATAGAACATATTGGATTTGTGGGGATAGGGCATATCCTTGGCTCCCTGTGGGATGGAAGAGGTCATGTTACGTTGGATACGTAATCCCATACATATACCAGACTCAAACTCTCTCCCTTGCCAAGACATCAACGAGCTACTACAGAAACAGAATGGTTCCATGGCATATTGTTTCTCCAATATGGAGTAGCCAAAGCAATGCATGAAATTCTGGTTCTACGCTCCATTTTGAAACAAGTCACCAATGATACAGTAACTGCTCTTGCTAGGGTTAATGATGAGATGATAGCCATGCGCACTGCGATACTTCAACACAGATTGGCATTGGATTATTTCTTGGTAGCAAGGGGTGGGACTTGTGCAGTAATTGGATGAGAGTGTAGCAAGCATATACCAGATACTTCAGAAAACGTAACTGATCTGGTTAATCATATCTGGAAAGTGATGGAGAAACTCAAAGACCCTGAACCATTTACCTTAGCTGATTGGCTCTCAGGTTGGCTAGGCTCCTTGGGAACATCAATCCTACAAAGGATTGCAATATTCTTCGTGGTGATCTTGGCACAGATGGTTCTTCTTAATGTAGTTAAGTGTGCCTGTGCAAGGTTGTCCAAGTCCACAAAAAGGATGGTACCAGTGATGGCATTAAGGTGAGCAAGCAAGAACACAAAGGGGCTAATTGTCCTTCAAGACACAGAAACAAACATTGGGACTTCTATTTAGTGGCCTAATGTTGGGCTACAGCTAAGGGCCAAAAGCAGGGACTGATGGAGGCAGTATAGAATTCTTAGTATGAGGCCCTTCATTTTCGTTTTACTATATATAAGTAGACTAGGTTATGGTAATTGTAAAGTGCCTTATTTATAGTGAGAATTCACAATGTGCCTAGAACAAAATACACATCGAATTATAAACTGCAAAGTTATTATAAACTGCATAAATTAACCAAGTACTATAAGCTTAAACTGTATTTTCAACATATATGTATTGTCACCTTGGCCAACTTCGTTCTGAATGCAGCATGATAGGAAACACAGTGATAGACAGGCCAAATTCTCTCAACACAATGGAGAACAGAAAGGCAATTTCTCTTATCTTATCTTTGGATATTTAAGTATAATTGAGGGAGTAAATTCCTTCATGGGTAGCAAGGCCGGAGCAGTCTCTTAAGCTGCTAAAGGAGGCGCCATTTCCAGCGAGACAGTGACTCCTTTTGCCAAGTAAAAATCATAGATATTAACTATGGCCTTGGACACTGGAAATGGTGTGGATTAGGTTTCCTAGGTAATGGGGGAAGAACCTACATGGGCAAGGAGCTAATAGTCTCCTATTCCTGTTGACAGGTGTAACGTTATTGGCTAAGGTAATAATGTCTAATATTGTGATTGGACCCTCCAGTCTGATTGACAAGACTGGATGGGATATTGAAATGTTCAGAATAATATAATAATTTTATCTTGCAATGTTAGCTCAGAGAGGAAGGCAACCCTCAGTGACTCTGTCTCCCTCCTGATGCATGCATTAGCAAGTAAATTCCTTTCAATTCTTTAACTACACACTGTCTTTCGCAGTCTGTGTGTTGGTTGAGTAAGGTCAACTATATACAGGGCACCCCAGAGGGACACCTCAGAAAACCCTTCTTACAGGATGCTGCTGAATCTTTTCGGAAATGGACAAGTCCCTTACTCAGAGCTACGCCTGGCAGATGTCTGCAGACAACTGGCCTTATGGGGGTGCTAGGAGGCCTCCTACACTCCTCCCTACTCCTACCCTCACTGCAGCTGCAGCTATCAGCGGCTCACAGATGCTGCCACTTGTCATATTGTGGAGGGGTTTCCAATTGGAGCCAGTATGTGAGAGAGGTTTCCAACAGGAAGCAGCATGTGAGACTCTCTCAGGTTGGGGAAGAGGCACTGGGGGAAGAGGTACAGAGGGAAATGTTTTGAGAAAAGCCCCCACATCAATCTGCCCTTTTTCCATCTTCCCCCTCATGATCCACCCATCTTTTCCTCCGAGCCAGGAGCTGGAGAACCCTTTGCTGAACTTTAGTGACTTCCTGGACTATCAAAAGAAACTTTCCTTTTCCTATTTAAGGATGCAGTCTGAATATGGAGGCTCAGATGTGCTCTCGGTTGTTTACTGTGGTTCATACTCCATTCAGGGGGCCACTCACCCTATGAACATAGACATCAGTGTAAAGGCTTGAGACACCTTGGCACTCATGTTAGAGAAAAAATCCTCCAGTCTCTCTCCACTCATATCTAGAGCTGCTGGAAAAAGTGGAGAACCTCACTTATTTTCTGATGCTGCTCCAGAATTGTCCTGGTCATCAACAACACCACCGCCTTCCCCCCACCCCCCAACTGCAGATGCAGCATCTACATCAAGCTGGGCAAAGCTTGGTGGCTCCTTCATTCTCCAATGGGGATTCTCCGGAGCTCTCCTTGTCTCCACCACCCCCTCCCTCTCATTGCTTCACCAAGGTGAGCTGCGTGTATCTGTGACTCCCATGACAATGTTTGCTGAGTGATCTGCTCTTTTCCCAGCACCAGCTCCTGAGGGAATCTTGTAGGACTTGTTCTACAGGGAAGACATGAATTCAAACTGCGAAGGTGAACAGGGTTCATGGCCATCATTGCGCAGATTATCACCTCTCAGTGGCTGTCAACATCAAGTCAACATGAATAAGTGTCTGGGTGGGTGATGTATAATTTTGACCACCAGGAAGCTGGGATATCTCCATCACTCCATCTTTAATGGCCAGGCATGTTGGTATCTAGCCTACGTCTAGTGCCTCTTCTTCTGCAGCCATCAGTACATAGGTGACTTGAGGGCTCCTTCTCATACTCTGCTGCTCCCTGGCGTTCTGTGCTCTCTCCTCTAAGATAGACAGGGAGCCCTATGAGTAGGATCTGTGGGATGTATTCAGAAACTAAAAGACCAACATTTGTGTAGGGTCAGTGTGAGGGATGGGTGTGACATGGCAATGAACTATCCAATATGGCTGTTCTGTAGAGAGAGGGATGGGTGCAAGGTTTGTTGGTCTGATGTGCAGAAGATTGGGGAAGGGGTGGGAGGGGTTTGCATTTGAATGTGCCATGTCCACTGCCCAAATAGCTCATTAAAACTCTTGTGCCAATGTATCCAAGAGCAAGGCATTACCCTTCTGCAGCTGACCTCCTCTGCAACTTCCAGCTAATTCTGTTTGTTCCCTAATATTATATTCTTCCTCAGATCCATGAGGAACAGAATCTCCCTTTGGGAGTTTCCAGCATAAAGTACGATGAATAGGCTGCACCTGAGAATTCTGACACAGTTTTCCCACATCTGTGACGCTCTTAACTCTGTTGTGACACTTCTAGATTGTTTATATTCTCATCCTTACAAGGGCATCTTTAAATAATGAATCAATCTGCAGTGGGTTGTTATAAAGCCCACTCACTGTATTCGTTCCAGATACTCAGAATACAAAGACTGTGTCTGAATTAAAAAGCCACCCACAAACACACTGCTGAAACCTTCTGATTCATGACGTGCTGTCAACCTCCCCCGTTGTCAGTGGCTCTGACAGTCACCAAGGTCCAGGAAAATTCAAAAATCTCATTGCGTTTCTAAATCAGTTCACGTGGCTTTGGGCCCTGGTTAAGTCTCATGAACTGACCTCTTGTGCCATGTTGTACTGAGGTAATGATATACTGCCCTATAACGTCCTTAAATGGAGGTTCCCCTCCTCTCTCCCTCCAATGGAAACCCAATAGGGTATCTGGGAACCGTGCCAATCAAGGACAAGGTGCCTTCATAAAGAGGTGGAAAAAGAGGATAGTTGAATACAGATCACTCCTGTGCATCCCACTGTGACCACCTTGAACTCTGCATGCCGAGGAGACCTCACACTGCAAGACTCAGGAATCACAGACGGAAACCTAAAACGTAAAAAAGCAGATGAGAATATGGGGCAACCATTTTGCTTTGCAAGTCTTTAAAGTCCAGATGGGAGCATTAAAGACTGCTGTGGTTTCCACTGCTCAGCGTGTGGTCTGACAGTCTTGTTGGTTAGTACTGGTGTTGACATCTGCAATTATGTACATTTTGTACTGCATAACTTTAGATACAAAGATACTGTGCTTCTCTGAAACAAGTTGTGTCCTGTAAAGTCAATGAAGACATGACTGAATAATATACAATTACCACCATTAGGGTATGGCAAGAAACTACATCCGCTTCCCAAAATAAACCCCAAGCCCATTTTAACTTCAATGAAAATATGCAGGAAGAGTTTGAAATTCTGCTGGGACCCGGTTTTACAGTCGGTATAATCAGGGCTGGAGATTCAGTGGCTCCTAGACCAGCTTAGCACCATTGCTCAAAAGTCTCATTAAAACTCTTGCGCCAATATATCCAGGAGCAAGGCATTACCCTCCTCTGCAACAGAGGAGGTAGCTGACCTCCTCTGCAACTTCCAGCTAATCCTGTTTGTTCGCTGAAATATCTTACTGTGTTTACCCCAGTCCAACGCCGGCATCTCCACATTGTATTCTTACTCAGATCCATAGGGAACAGAATCTCCCTGTGGACACTTTAACTCCAAGCACGATGAATAGGACACACCTGAGAATTCTGACAGTCTCCCCACATCTGTGAAGTTCTTAACTCTGTTCTGACACTTTTAGATTGTTTCCATTCTCATCCTTACAACGGCCCCTTTTAAGTAATGAAGCTGAAATAGACTGAAGTGGGCCGTCATAAAGCCCATTCACTGTAATTGTTCCAGAATCCAGGAAAAGAACTGGGGACCCTCAAAGTCACCGCCTCGGCACCTCTGAATGTGGTTACCAGTCCCTCAGCAGCAGTTATGCCTGGAGGTTACAGCAAGTCAGCGAATCATGGGGTTGAGCGCCAGCCAGCAATTCAGACTGGAAGCTTGATGGGAGAACTCGCCTCTCGGTACCTATGATGGGCAGGTCCAAGGCACCCTTCCAACACTGTCTTTGAACACTGTAGTAATGCTAAACCTCTTCCGGGATACACAATCTGTGGCTTTATTCAATTCAGTGAACTCATGGGAAATAGATTCTGTCAGATAAACTGGTGAATTTGCTTTTGCTGCCAAAATATACTTCATGCAAAAAAACTGAGAACATTACAAACATTTCAAAATGACCATCTCAAAGTATAATTATATTTAAGTTTTCTGCATAAATCATAGAAATGTCAACTTTTCCGCAAAAATATGCTTTATTCGTAAAATTTCTGAAAAGTTGATGACTTGATGGACACTTTTTAGCACCTTCTCAGCCTTCTATATCCCTTTGTCCCATTCCACCTCCTCCCACCCTCATAATATAAATCTCCGCTGATTCTCTTTGCTCTTACCTCTGACGAAGGGTCATCTAGACTCGAAACATTGGCTCTATTCTCTCCCCACTGATGCTATCAGACCTGCTGAGCTTTTCCAGCATTTTCTGTTTTTGTTGCAGATTCCAGCATCCACAGCATTTTGCTTTTATCTTAATATTTATGAACAAGCCGCCCCTGTAGACAAGGCTGGGGGTGGGGGGGGGGCGGGGCGAGCTTGGGATGGGAGAAGTGATTGAATCTCTGTTTAACGGCATTTATCTTTCAGGCAGATCTCGCCGTTTCTGTATGTGTGGGGGCGCGATGCTTCATCCGCGAAGCAGCCAATAAAGCAGAGTCAGGCTCTGGGTACAAACCGCAGTTTGAAGCAGGCTATCGGTGAGGGGAGAGCTCTGGAGGGGTAGGGGCCTCTGTCCTCAACAACAACAGCAGCTGTACCGTTTAACTGCCAGCTCTCAACATGGGAAAGTGGATTCCCCTACACGCTGTGCTCACCGCCGCAATCCTCTCTGCAGGTGTGTCCCGGAAACTAAAGTGCAATATCTTCCCATTCAAGAACGTTTGACAGTTTAATTCTCTTTCAATGGCGCACTCTCCCATCATTTGGGGATGTAAAAGGTTTCAGTGAGTCCTGAACTTGTGCAAGGTGTTATAGTGTGAAATGACATTCTCACTCGATAGATTCTGCCCGCCCTGCTGAGTGTTTGCAGTGTATCCATTTCTGATATTCTTTCTCTCTCCACAGTTGCTGGGAATCCCACTTTCCGTGTGGGTCAACACCCGGAAACGCTGAACGCGAGCAGAGGCTCCAATGTGACTTTCTTCTGCAGCTTCTCATTTGCCCGGGACATCTCCGCTGTCCGGGTGAACTGGTGGAGAGAGGGCGAACGGAGCTTCCTCCGGGCAAAAAATGACAGAAGATATCGGTTTGAAATACGGAATAAAGCCAGCGCTGTCTTTGTGCTCCTGAATGTGGATATCTCGGACTCCGGCCGGTATTACTGTAGAGTTAGCAACATGGGCAAAGCGAGCAATGGGACCGGCACAAGGCTGCTAGTTAACGGTGAGTGACTGACAGCTGAAAGTATTCCCTGCAAAGTGACAACAACCCTGGGAAATGTAACGGGAGCTCATCCCGCCACTGCAAGCCCCGTCTCAGTCCTTAGTGAGGTTACAGATTAGTCAGAGAGATCGATTAGGGTCAGCTCAGCGATGCTAAACATTAACAATCATTGATCGGGGTCAGGAATGCTCTCCCTGGTAGTGAGCTGGAGGCAGCTTCAATCAAGGCGCTAAAGAAGGTATTGGTTGTTTATTTGAATAGAAACAATGTGCAGGGGTACGGGGACTATCGGCAATAATCCTGGATTTTATTAGAATATTTGTTTGGGGACTGAGTGCCCCGGAGCTGAAGAGTTTGCTTTCCTCTGGGAATTTGACGGAGGGTCGCTGTCTCAGAAATCCTCAGCCCCTAAGCTGCAACTTTCAATTTAAGAGACCGATCAGGTTTCTGTCTTCTTCGCCTGTCCATCTCACCACCAAAAATCTAAACTGGACAAAATATATTCAGATACAGAATGAGAATCCAGCAAAAGATAAGAGAGTAAATAAAACTGTGAGCTTTTCAGCATTTTTAAAATCTTTCGCCTGAAAATGACTGAGGGGGATCTGGGATAAAATTCCTCCCACTCATTAGCAGACGTTTTAACTCGTTTATTTCACGTCATAAATTTGCAATGATTCAAGGTTTGAACGTTAACTCATTTGCAAGATTTCATAGACACTTGTTTATCAAATTTATATCAAATTTCTCCCTCGGTCATTTTCCTTTTGGTTGTTGGCGCATCTGTCAAAAACTTCATTTCTGAACTGGGTTAAATAACATTAAAATCGGAACTATTGACAGAATATTAAATAAATTAATCTGGAAATAAAGTTGTATCACAGCAAGTAGAGAAGGACAGTATTCAGTTTCACTGAAGAGAAAGATCCCGTTCTTCTTCCGAAAAGGAATTCCAGGAATTAGTCTCATCCCGAGATCCAGCTGCTGATGTTCAGAATGAGTTTAGGATGGTTTGGAAATCTCTCGGAGAGAAGGTAGTTCATCTTCAGATACATTCAGGAATGAGACTGGATCCATCCTTCCACTGTGTGTCTGTTTTACTTGGACATTTGAAGCTGCTTTCTTCATCTCTGTCCCTGCTCACCGGGACAACCTCACACCGAGAGACTCTTTCCCGTTTCTCCCGGGATCCCTCGCCTCCTTCTTTAAATCCAACCCTCTCTGCAGAGCTGTCACCTCAGTGGAAATATAAAAGGTCCAGGATGCGGCCAAATATATTCCATATGACCGACACATTAAGAGGGTAGCATGGTGGCCCAGTGGTTAGCACTGCTGCCTCATAGCTCCTGGCACCTGGGATAAATTCCCAGCTTGGGTCACTGTGTGGAGTTTGCATGTTCTCCCCGTGTCTGCGTGGATTTGCTCCGGTTTCCTCCCACAGTCCAAAGATGTGCAGGTTAGGCGGATTGGCCGTGCAAAATTGCCCCTTAGTGTCCCGGGCTGTGTTTGTTAGAGGGATTAGCAGAGTAATTATGTGAGGTTTCAGGGATAGGGTCTGGGTGGGATTGTTGTCGGTGCAGATTCGATGGGCCGAATGGCCTCCTTCTGCACTGTAGGGATTCTATGATTCTACGACGCTATCTGGATATTAAAGGTTGACCCTTGTGTGTTAAGGCTCACACCATAGCCAGAGAGATGTCAGGTCCCTGGCACTTTGAAATTATTAATGACTTTTCGATGCAGGATTTCATCAACAGTCAGAGTAGCAAGCAGAGGGAGTGAACTGAGTGTTGAGCGCTTTATGCAGAACAGTCAGTTTGGACTTCGAACGTACCAGCAGAGTATTAATAGTAAAAGGAGTTTATTATTAAATTAGGGAAGAGATTGGTGACAATTTCAACTGTTGAATGACTGATACGAACCTATTTGCAAAATGTATTCAGTTTATTCATTTTATTCCGTGTGACACAATAGACCATTCAGGGCTTTGAAATCATCAGGAGTGTTCTCAGAAATCCCTTCTGATATTTTAGTAATTTCTAGAGGCTTTGCACCTGCACAAAGAGGTGTTTCTATGTCCTCACAGGGCACAGTTCAGAGTAAGTTTTACACTTGAGTAGGAGGGAGAAAACCAGAGCGAAAGAGTGAAATGAGGATTTTGAAGGCTGGAATGAGCTGCTGCCGGGGTACAGGTGTTGGAGAGAGAGTTGGAATTCCCATAGAGTGAATGGGCCACTGCTGATGGGATCAAACAACAGTGAACGGTCAAAATTGAACCAACTGTGAGTATGTCCGGCTGGGCATTACCAAAATGGGATGGGGGCAGTCAACGGACAGATTTGAATACAAGGATGAGGATTTTGAATTCGATTGTTAGAAGGGAGGGGGTGAGATCAGGGGAAATCGACATGCGCTGTGTGTGGGGCGGTGAGGCGTGGGGGGGGGGGCGGTGGGAGGGGGCGGGTTCCTTACTCTGGAATAGTTCACTGGGGAACTTTATTCCTCGAGGTGGTCACTGTTAAGTAGGCTTTAGCAGAAGAGAAGTAGAAGGGGGAGGATTGGAAGGTGCAGAGTTTGAGCTGTAATTGTCCTCAGGGGACGTTGAGTAAAAGACTGGGCTTGCAATTGATTAGTAAAGCAAGCTTCACATTTCCAGGCTGCTTGGTTCTGTGTAGGGGAAGATGAAAAATGAAGACGCTTGTTACGGCGTTATCGATATTTTGTCCGGAGACACTTTTGGCAGATTCCATATCTAAAGATTAGAAATATCAGCGGGAAAGTTGGAGACAGCTTTGGGATCCAGCGAAAAACTGGAGAGTTAGGAGAGGGAGCATCTTCAGCTTCTATATTAAGGTTTGCCCAGACCTCCAGTTGATATTCCAGAAGATTTTGGATATAAATGAAGAACGAGATCTCAATCATTGAACACGGTACTCAGAGCGTGGCCAGCCACTAAAGGTGGCTGGTGACAATATAATCTCAACTAACTTTGAGATACCGTGAGGATCTCAAAGTAGCGACACAGCTGACTGGGGCTAATGAGATTAGCAGTGTTGGAGGCAATGGGGAGGTTGCTGCAGAAGCAGCAGTAATCTATTGCAAGCAACTTTATTCATGACTTCCACCAGTACGGTCAATGTTGTAGCAACCTGAGTGGAGCGACTCAGACAAGGAGTGGGAGTAGATTTTAAACATATGCCTCAGATCAGAATGAACAAGTTAATGGCATGTGGAGAGAATGATAGGGCCAAAAGGCAACAAAAAACTGCCTTGTCTTTAAGCTGTGGGAAACAGCTCCAGATAACTGTACCAAGAATGTATTCAACAGCTTGATATGGAGATTGGGCCATTGCACGATACCCTCTATCAGAATGGGTTGCCGGGGCTACATCCATCCCCCGGGTTCTTCTCCGCCTCAGCAACCCATCCTATCCGAGTCTAACAGGAAACTAATTACAACAATCGAGTTGGCCATCATTCATTAGACCCGCGAACTGTGCAATGCGTACCCACAAACAGGAGGATGTTCAATATCAACCAATATTTTATCTGAAATACACAACCTGAGAGAGCAGCGGAAATAAGCAGAAACAAAAAGTATATTCGACACAAAAAGCACTCTCCTTCTGCATTATCATTACCCCAAATGACCGCACGTACCATCACCGTTTCTTCTGAGGTTTATCTAGAATTACATTAATATACCAGATATGAGCTCCTGTCCTATTCAGAGTTAAACATCATTTTTGGCCCTTCGCTTTTAGCAGCTTTGATGGATCGAGAGTTGTTCACTCAATCTAAAAACAATGGAATGCGTTTATTCAAGAAAAAGGGGAGTGTTGTGGCTGGGGACAGAATGAAAGGTTTCTCCATTCCCCTCGGAACTGGGTGAGGCCTAACCTTCCCATAGAGACAAGGGAAAATCAGGAGGCCATTCAGGCCCGTGGAACCAGCCCATTCTATCATTCTTCGTCATTGACTTCATTTCACACACCTGCCTTTGGCTAACAAATATCTTACCAATCACAGATTTAAAATGTAAAACTGGTGTAATGATTCCTTTGGAGGTTGAAATTTCCTTATTTCGCTTCTGAAATGTCTGGCTCGAATTTTTAGACTTTAACCCGAGTCCTAAACTCCCCAAACAACAGAAATAGTTTCCAGTTGTCGCCCCTAGCTCTTCCTCTGAATATTTTGAAATCACCCCTTAACTTTTTAAACTCAAGGGAATGCAACCCCAGTTTCTGTGACTGATATAATCTCCACTCGCTTCAAATTATCCGTTCTCTAGTGTGTTCAGTTACTTCCAGTGTGGTCTTTGCATTGCTGGCCTTTTAAATTATGTTTCAAAACAATTCATGACATTTTAATCGTTGATGTACCTGGATACCGTCTCCCTCCACCCCCCACCACCACCTGTCTCTTTCGAATCTCCACTGACAATAGCTTTTCACCATTACAATAAACTCCTTTCTTACCTCCCAGAGGATAGACCTCATATTTACCAATGTTGAAATCTATTTGGCGCAGTTTTACTCATGGAATTATGAAGAAACTATATTCCTAGTTACGCTGTTCTCAATGTCTGTGATTTAGGCAAATATGGATAGGTGGCTTTCTATCGCACCATCGAAATAGCCAACGAGTCAATTAAGTGACTAGTTGAGGCCTCAGCTCAGATCCTTGTCAAATCAGTCTCAGTCTCAGTCTCCAGTGCCTCGCGCGATTTCAATAATCAGCCTTCAATTCGATGGATTTTAACCCTGTACAAAATTTGAACATTCCCACACAACAAATCTCGCTGGGTTAACAGCAAATTACTGTGAATGCTGGCAACTGAAACAAAAACAGAAAATGCTGGAAAATCTCAACAGGTCTGACAGCATCTGTGGAGAGGGAATAGAGCCAACGTTTCGAGTCTAGATGACTCTTGCTGTCAAACCCGCTGAGATTTTTCAGCAAATATTGCTGGGTATTGTTCGTATTGATTTATAACCAAGTTTAGGCACTGAGAGTCCGATCAGTGAATTAACCCGAGTCATTCCAATGGCTCTGCAATTATTTAGAATATAAATGTTTGCAGTGCAAATTTAAACCCCTATCGCGCTCCAGTATCTTTGTGAAGCGTTTAGCGGGGTCGGTAGATGTCAGAAATTGGATAAGACTCGGGCATTGAAACAAATATAGGCAACCGTGTTTGAGAATGGAAGTTGCTTTTATTCTGGTCGGGATTAGAAAACAAGGCGGGGGAGCCTCCCACTGTCCCAGTTTCTAATTCCAGAGCCATTCTCCCGTAGTAACTTCGGCGGAAAGCCGGGAGAAGTGGCCCTGACTTTGACCTCCTTCACAAGTAAACACCAATATTACAAAGGTAACTACAATCGGGAGAAAATAATTAAGGATCGCGACGTGAGTACGAGTGAGAGAGATATAATTGAATACGAAAAAGATACATGTTTTCAAAGTGAAATGAAGCCAAGAGAACGATTAAAGGCGAGTTTGAATGAAATCTGATGAATTTCCGTCAGAATAATGTGACCTTTCTCTCCTCCGCTCCGAAGCTCCCCCCGCTCCTCCACAGATTATCCCCACTCTCTTTGGAAAAGAGTCGGCGGTTTTCCTCAGGCTCGCCTGTAACTCTGGCACATTTCACTCCAAGGAGCTGAGCATCAGATGGTTTGTGAACGGCACCGAGATTGTAACGGGGATCCGTACAGAGGCAAAGCCATCAGGACCGGGCGAACTCTTCCAGCTTTCCAGCTTTCTGGAGGAATCGCAGCCTGTGCAGAATGGGACAGTTTATACCTGCCGAGTCTCCTACCTGAACAGCCAGGTGCAAACCCATTACACCTACATTTCCAGTCCGGAAGGTATGGCCACTCCAACAAGTCGCGAATCTTGCACGCCTTGTTAACTGATGTGTTGGACAGCATTGAATTTTAGATTTCCTGGGGCGCACTGGGTGAGAAAATCTCCTGTTTTTATCGGGAGGGGAAATGATCAAGGACTGAAATAAATCGATAATTTAGATTGGAATCCTAGATGATATTTTGGGTAACTCCCGCCTTAGTGGCAATGAAAGCAGCACTGACTTTATTCTTCAGTGCAGACTTTACTAAATGGCCAGAACCGCCCATATGGAATGTACTGGCTGAAAGGGCGGATGGGGGGAATAAAAATTTTATAAAGGCTATTGGATATGAATCCGAAAAAAAACGGGATTTATAAGGAAGAGAGATCCGAATGGAAATAACTGGATTAGTCTTCCATAGGCAGGAAGGGCCAAATGGCCTCCTCCCGTGTTGTATGTTTGCCCGATCAGCGGCATTTCTCTTTCCGAGTAGAAGGGGCTAGTTGAAATGTTCTGGCCGCATGTTTTTAAGCATTAGAGTGATCCAGTAACATCCATTCCCCACTTTGGGGCAGGAGCTGTCTGGAAGCATTGAAATAAGAGATGGTCACACCCGTTCACATTCGCAGCGCTGATGCCAGCAGGCAGAGTGATACAATAGAACCTGTGCATTTTATATTAACACAAAAGGTCACCAACCTAACAGGCAACTTCATTCGAAGTCACTCGGATGGCATTGACCTTCATTGATTCGAATGTGTTAATAGCGCACCCATATTCACTAGAGAGTGAAGAACCCAAAAAACAATATCTAGTTTTTGCGGCAACAATGTGATCTGGAATTGAACAAGCACATGCATTAATATGATACATGTCGCTGCTTAACGTGCTTCAAGAAAAGAACTCTTTCCCCAAATGCTTTCTCGCAAACTTGAAACCTCTTCAAGGTAGCAATACCCTTACCCTTTGGGAAAACTCCTGTCCCTGTAGTTGAGAAATTGAAATAGAAACTGTTCGATTTTAAATGGCATTGACACGTTTTAATAGGGGTTAAGCAAAGCTCAGGGAAGACTGAGCTTTTACGGTGAACGGGGGCACAATTAGAACGGGAGAGGAGTGAAACGGCAAATTAAAACATTTCTCCTTTACACAATACCCCATTGTCATCCTCACAATTTTAACAATACATGTGTATTTCTAACCAGTATTATTTGCACCCAGTATGTTTACTTACCAGGATGTGGTAACAGTCAGATTAAATCATACTGTTACTGTGTATCAGTGCTTGAATTAAATGTTGAAAGATGCGCATGTTGTATTGTTCACACATTTCCTGTGGTGTAATATAACTATTACATTGAGTTAAATATTTGCACTTTGACATTTTGCAGAGCGAAAATCAGATGTTATACCCTGGTGGATCTATATCTGTATCGGGAGTGGGGCTCTCCTCCTGCTCCTGATTATTACATCAATTCTGTGTAAATTCTGTGTGTGCAGAGGTAAGCATGCTGGAATTTGCTGAATGGTTTTGATTTCGAATTTTCAGTATATTTGATTTTTAACACAAGTTACAATAAACTGAAGTGATATTGTAAGTGAATTATATTTGTCTGAAGTAACTGTATTTATGGATTAGTTTAGTGAACACTGAGAAAGGGTCTGTAAGTATGGAGAAGTCTTCAGTGATAAATGTTATTGTATTTATTGTGCATCACTAGACAACCTCTTCAGTTGCTAGGCATGCCATCCACATGTGAATAGAATACATTTTGTAGGATCTCACTAAATGTAAAGAGGCAAACAGATGAATCACTGCCAGAGATATTTACACTATGTATTGCATCAAGTATCCTAACATGACATATTTCACAGTGCAGTCCTGTAGCCTAGTTCTGCCCCATGGTAAATATGACAGAAAAGAGTGGTATGTTTAATTACTGCAAGCGCAGTATGGTATGCTACCCTGGAGTCATATTGTTTCCTTGCAAATCTACAAGTAAAATTATGGTAACTCTCCTTTATCCCAAATGCTTACATGTTAGATTTTCTCAAAGGCTTTCTAAAATAATAAATCCTGCACTTTATCAATAGCAAAGGCCATAAAGTAACCAAGTTGCATAGGTTACATCAGATTGGTTCCAATACATCCAAAGGCCATGGACCACATCAACCTGTAACCTAGATAAAGGATACTATCCAAGTATTGGGCTCACTCCATCTATCCTCACAATCTAGATAATGAGGATCATAAGAACATAAGAAATAGGAGCAGGAGTAGGCCATCTGGCCCTTCAAGCCTGCCCCGCCATTCAATAAGATCATGGCTGATCTGTCGTGGCTCAGTTCCACATTCTCGCCCTCTCCCCATAACCCTTAATCCCCTCTCTTATCAAAAACCCATCAACCCGCGTCTTACAAATATTTAGCAAGGTAGCCTCCACCACTTCAATGGGCAGAGAATTCCAGAGATTCACCACCCTTTGAGTGAAGAAATTCTTCCTCAACTCTGTTCTAAACCGTCCCCCCCCCCCACTTTATCTTGAGGCTGTGCCCCCTAGTCCCACTGTCCTTTCTGAGCAGGAAGAGTCTCTCCACCTCTATCCTATCCATCCCATTCATCATCTTATACGTCTCAATGAGATCTCCCCTCATTCTTCTAAACTCTAACGAGTACAAGCCTAATCTATTCAGCCTCTCCTCATAGCTCAACCCCCTCAACTCCGGCATCAGCCTAGTAAATGTCCTCTGCGCTCCCTCCAAGGCCAAAATATCCTTGCGTAAGTACGGCGCCCAAAACTGCACACAGCACTCCAGCTGTGGCCTCACCAATGCCCTATACAGCCGCAGCAAGACCTCCCTACTTTTATATTCAATCCCCCTCGCTATGAAGGCCAGCATCCCATTAGCCTTCCTGACCACCTGCTGCAACTGCAAGCTGGGTTTTTGCGATTCATGCACAAGGACCCCGAGGTCCCTCTGCACCGTCGCCTGCTGCAGTTTTTCTCCACGTAAGTAATAATCCTTCCTACCATTATTCCTACCAAAGTGGACCACCTCGCACTTGCCAACATTAAATTCCATTTGCCAGTTCCTGGCCCATTCGCCCAGCCTATCTAGATCCTTCTGTAGACTCTCCACACCCTCCGCGCAATTTGCCGTTCCATCAATCTTGGTGTCATCAGCAAATTTCGACACCATACACTTGGTTCCCTTCTCCAGATCATCTATATAAATGGTAAATAGCTGAGGCCCCAGCACCGACCCCTGGGGCACTCCACTAGTCACCAACCGCCAATCCGAATAGCACCCATTGACCCCCACTCTCTGCCTCCTATTTGACAACCAGTCCTCTATCCACGCTAACACCCTACCCCCAACTCCATGTCCCTTGACCTTCTGCAATAACCTCTTGTGAGGTATCTTGTCAAACGCCTTCTGAAAATCAAGAAAGACCACATCCACCGGCTCTCCTCTATCCACTGCCCTAGAAACATCCTCATAGAACTCCAGTAAATTTGTCAGACACGACTTCCCCTTAACGAAACCGTGCTGCGTCTGCTCTATCAAGCAATTCCCCTCAAGATGCCTTGCTATTTCCTCCTTGATGACGGATTCTTACATTTTACCTACAACAGACGTTAAACTAACTGGCCTATAATTCCCCGCCTTTTGCCTGGCACCCTTCTTAAACAACGGCGTAACATTAGCCGCTTTCCAATCTTCCGGCACTTCCCTGGAATCCAGCGAATCATCTTGCCTTCCTTCATAATCTTGAATAAGAGACCAGCTTGTGATGTTGAAGCTAATTGGATCTATCAAGTAAATAATTAACTGAATTTAATTAGATTAATTCATATTCAGACCATCTGCTTTGAGCAATAGCTGGTACTGACTCTAATAATTATTACTGAGACTCATTTGATTGCCAACTGATATTAATAAGTTGTTCTGAACTAATGTGTAGATTTTGTTTTCAGGTGAGCTGATGAGAAATGAATCATTGAAATGAATCAATGAAAGATTATGGTAATAATTAGTGGACATCTGCTTTGAAAAATAAGAGCTTCATTAGACTGTGAAATTGAGATGTTTCCATTAATTGATGTAGTTCACAGGCAGTAGTGCATTGAAAGGCAATTTGCTGATGTTTAAAGTTTTAAGTCATATTATTTACTATCCATTTATTCTAGGCAAACAGAGAAGAAGAGAGAAAAGATGTGTTCAGGAAAAGCAGGTAACTTGCCAATAAGCATTTTAAAATAAGCTCTTCTGGAATCCATATCCTAAACAACAAAAAAGAGAATTGAGATTATGCAGCAAAGGTTGTCATTGGATTTTGCTGTGGACATTCCATCTTGAGTCCTGGGCATGGTTAGAATGTAATACATAGAAATTATTCTGTTCCCTTTGTTATCTTGTAGGATTATTGAGTGACTTTCATTTATATATAATATGTGTATATGTATATTTAATCATTCGCCTGGAAGTATTAACTCGTGCTGGAACATAACTTTATAGACTGGGTTTCCTCTGGTACCTTATTGAAGTGATGTAACGATATCGGCGTTGGACTGGGGTAAACACAGTAAGAAGTCTCACAACACAGGTTAAAGTCCAACCAGTTTATTTGGTAGTAATCCCATAAGCTTTCAGAAACACTGTTCCTTCATCAGGTCTGTGGAAGGTTCTGATCAGAGAAGGGCATATAAAGTCACACACAATTTACGGAATACTGATTAGAATGCAAGTCTTTACAGCTAACCTGCTATTCAAGTCTTAAAGATGCAGACAACGTGAGAGGAGATAGCATTAGCGTAGGTTAAAGAGATGTGTCCAGACAGGACAGTAAGTGAGATTTTACAAGCCCAGGCAAGTCATGGGGATTATAGATAGTGCGACATGAATCCATGATCCCAGTTGAGGCCATCCTCAGGTGCACGGAACTTGGCTATCAGTCTCTACTCAGCGACTCTGCGCAGTCGTGTGTCGTGAAGACCACCTTGGAGAACGCTTACCCGAAGATCTGATCATGGGTTGGGTTGCAACCAAGTACTCATAGAAAAGGCTGGCAGTCAGGTGAATAGTGAAGGCAGAAAAAGCCTGGGCCAAGCACAATCCATCTGGGGCACAGAGGGATTTGGATACTGCCAAAATCAATCTCCTATCAATCTCTTTGTACTGTTGTCTTGCAGCATATGCAAAAAGCAGCTAATAACAAGATGGTATATACAACTGTGGATTTCAGCAACCTAGCTAAAGACACAAAGTACCAGCAGATGGAGAAGAGAAAAGCATGTCCCCATCTGCCACCGAGAAACCAGCAGAGAGGTGACAAGGCCGTTTATGCAACACCCCCACTCAAACAATACCAAGGCAGAAAGATGGGCCGCTCTGTACAATGAACGCAAGCGCAACGTATCAATTACTTGCAAGAAGTTGCTTCTATAAACTTATCTGAACCTGAGATAACAGTTCAAATATATATACTTGTGCCACTTTTTATAGAGCACATTAAAACCAAATATTTTCTTACTGTCCCTTCATGAATGTTGCTGAATAACAGCTTTTGAGTTATAAACATAACAAATAATATGATGACAATTGATGTTAGTGGCAATAGCTTCATTAGTGTTAGGCAGCAATTGTCTTAATGTCGCACTCTGTAAAGGAACTGTGGGGTTTACGTGAATTAAAACTAGAAACTAAAATTGGCTTGGTATCAAATCGCAAGAAAAATGTCCAAACCTCTCCCCTCCCCTCAACACTGACATTCGGGTGGCACGTTAGCACAGTGGTTAGCACTGCTGCTTCACAGCTCCAGGGTCCTGGATTCGATTCCCGGCTCAAGTCACTGTCTGTGTGGAGTTTGCACATTCTCCTTGTGTCTGCGTGGGTTTCCTCCAGGTACTCTGGTTTCCTCCCGCAGCCCAAAGATGTGTGGGTTAAGTTGATTGGCCATGCTAAGAAATTGCCCCTTACTGTCTAGGGATGCGGAGGTTAGAGGGATTAGTGGATGTAATGTATGGGGGTAGGGCCTGGGTGGGATTGTGTTCAGTACCGACTCGATGGGCCGAAGGGCCTCTTTCTGCGCTGTAGGGCTGTATGATTCTTACCTTGAAAAGCTCAAAGTACGCTAGAAGTCAAAGCCTGCACAATACACTCTCAGACCTATCTGACTATTTTGTTCCTCCTGGTTGAGTGGGTTTACATGCAGAACCGATAGCAAATATTGCTGAGGGATTGAAGTAATATTCTTGGAAGGTAGGTTGTGAGGACATAGAACGACACAATGATTGTGAACGTAGAGAGATGTTTTGTGCAGCACCAACAGAGAAAATTATAAAGTAAATAATGTCTCAGCTAAGTTTAATGAGCAACTTCTTCACAAACAGAATAAGTGTTGTTCAGATCAATCTTTCCACAGACTATGTGTAGTTTGGACTGTGGTGTACTCCTCTCCAAGTACAAATGAGCAGCTAAATTGAGACCAGATTGTAAACCAGCAAAACATGAATAAAAGAGAGCACATTCATTTGCACCATTCCACTAAAATCCGTTTGGTCTCAAGTCCTAGGAATGTCTTCCAGATAATATTTAATATATGGCCACATTTAGCTATATGTTTGTGTGGCTTTTCATAGGATCAGACAAAGAAAGGAATGTGGCTATTCAGGCCATCGTGCCTAGGCCAGCCCTTTGAAAGTGCTATTGAATTACTCCCAGTCCTTTCGGAATTTTTTTTTAAATAAAACTGCTAATTGTACTGTCAATTGCTTCTGATGGGAATCTCTATTAGAGATAAATTTTTTCCATGCTAAAAATAATATATTTGAGCCACAGCAATTTTCAATTACTTTCTGTTCCCGACAGTTTTCTCTGCGCACTACTCACTGCTGTTTCCTGCTTTCCAATACAGCCGACACATTTGCCATTATTTTCAAGAACTTCTCCCATCCCGCCCGCTGCTGGAGTGCTGGCGGCCGGCGGGTGGGATGCGGACAATGTAAAGGTCCATTGAAGTCGGGCGGTTTTTAGGTGAGCACGGCTGGAGAATCCCGCCAAGAATGTCTCACAAATGGAACTGGATAAAGTTACTTGCTGATGAATTGCTATACACCTCAAATTCCCACTGAAGTACATTGAGCATTAGCCATTTGCATGTATTGCAATTGTAGAACATGCTCTGTGCTAAGGAGCAAATAGGAACGGGGCTTGATGGTAGAATCACAATCTACATGCATAGTTGGGGACATCATGACTGGAGATGGACGGGCAACCTGCTGTGTGTGTCTGATTGGCCATGTCAGTTGTTTAAAAATGTTTAAATGCTACAAGAATCTAACTAGTTAATACCACACCAATCCACGGTTAAGGCAGATATTACAACAGTGCACATGAATGAAACAGCAATATTTTGATCTTATCTTGAGATTATGGGAGGTTAATACATTAGTGCCGAGAGATCAAAGTCAGTGGCTTTAGTGATTGTTCAGTATGTCCTATGTAGCTCGAGTACTCAATGTGTAGATTTGTTATGTATACCTCTGCTTTGTAAATTCTATCTAAATAAAAGTTTCTATTTCTGTAACTGGAGTCGCAGCGTGTAATATCATTTCAGTTTAAGTCACACTGTAGACTAGATAAGTCCTCGTGCATTCAATCTGCATTCACGTTTCATAAAACTAATATTTCTGCGTAAAAATTAAAATGATTTGGATTTGTCTCTTGGTGTTCAAAAGATATCTTCAGTCAAGCTCCTTAAGTAATCATAATTAATTCCCGCCTTACAGGTTCTCATTTGGAATTCAGTGTGAATTCTCGGATAAAACAGAGTTTTGGCGGTAGTTTTCAAATCTTGCGTTAGGCTCTGAGCAGACTGTAGTACACAGTGAAAGTCGCCATCTGGTGAAGTGGCGACAATCCCTAATAATTTCTGGAATAGAGGCAGCGCATTGTACAACTCCAGATTGGAATTCACATATTACTCTGATTCAAAAGTCGAGTGAAATGTCTGTCCAGTCTCCCAAATTCTGGAGAGATGCAGTACAGTCGAGCATTGCAGGGATTTGCATGCAGCGCCCTCTATATCTATGTAATATATATATACACTATGCGGTAGAAACTAGAAATGACACCGTACAAAGAGAACCCTGCCATTAAATACCTATGTTTAATCCTAAATCTCGAGCCTCGGTGAATTGCAGAGGGGCCGGTTTGATATCGACATCAATATCATCGACATCAATTTAATTTTCTTCGTTCTTTGGGTAGGGGGCTTTAGTTCAGTCGGGCAGCCTGCAGGCGCGGAGGGCCGAAAGGCCTGTTGCTGTGCTGTAATTTTCTTTGTACCAGACACACCCCATCCAAAAATACTGGTGGAACCCTATGTACAATGAGGAATTATGTTTATTACGGGATTTGGGATGTGTGAATTGTCTTTAGATTTTTTACAGTGCTGCAAACAACAAGTAGCAATTGCTGAATGACTGCAAGCACAGACGCCAAAGCTGGACACGCTTCACTAAATGTTCACTGATGTCTGAGAGGGGCCTTCGGGTGTCTACTTCAAATAAAAAAAGGCAACAGGTAGATAGATTACTTCTTCTCCTATGTGAAGGTACCGTCCCTGCTTAGAACTGCTGATAACCTGATTATGTCCTCGGCCCCGTTCACTTGCGCTGCATCTCTCCAGAGTTTGGGAGACTGGACTGAGACCTTTCACCCGGCTTTTGAATCGGTATAACACGTGAATTCCAATCTGGAGCTGTACAATGAGCTGACACATTATCTTGCAGAGCTTTTGCAATCATTTTATTTTGCAACTGTCTTTTGCGGGTCGTGACACAGTTCTAAATTCAACCAGTTTTTCATACACATCTAGAAAATTGGTGAAAGGTGGACAAACACTTCAGAAATGGTTGGAAGCAAAAAACACCCTAACATTTGAAAAATACTCAGAATCTCTACAATACAGAAGGATTCGGCCCATCGAGCCTGCACCGACAACAATCCCATCCAAACTCTATCCATGTAAACCCACATTTTTATCCCGCTAATCCCTCTAGCCTACGCATCCCAGGACACTAACGGTCAATTTAGCATGGCCAATGCACCTAACACGCACATCTTTGGACTGTGGGAGAAAATCGGAGGAAACCCACGCAGACACGAGGAGAAAGTGCAAGCTCCACACAGACAGCGATCTAAGCCGGAAATCAAACCCAGTTCCCCGGCGCTGTGAGGCAGCAGGGCTAACCACTGTGCCACCGTGCTGTCCCTGGTTATTTCACAGTTGTGAAATGAAAGACTTTGATGTGAAGACAAGAAGTTACACGGAAAATGCAATGGGATATAAGCTTGTCATAAACTAAAAGCATCACTTTGGGGTGCTGTCGATAATTGATTTGAGACGCTAACTATTTCTCTATCCACAATTGATGCCAGACCTGCTGAGTATTTCGTGTATTCGTTGTTTCTCTTTCAGATTTTGCTTTCTGGCCCTTGGATTGTACTTCACAAAAAAACAGCAAAATTGTTACTTGGAGTTTGTTGCAAAACTGAGTAGAATCAAAGTCATCTTTTCATTTAAATAAAATTCATCCAAAATCAAATTTCCAATCATTATTTTATTTCTAAGTCAGATATCACAAATAGCCTGTCAGGAATTGTCATATAATGCTAGTTAAAATAGTCACACCGGGAGGCAGTGGGGTAGTGGTCTTGTCGCTGGACTGGTAATCCAGCGACCCAGGAAAACGGTCTGCGTTCGAAGCACCCCACCACCATGGCAGAGGTGAGATTGAATAAAACGAATCTGGAATTAAAATTCTAATGATGAAAATGAAACCATTGTCAATTTCCCTTTAGGGAAGGAAATCTACTGTCCTTACCTGGTCTAGTGACTATACATAACTTCAGATGTACAGTAATGGGGTTGACTGTTAATTGCAACTTGAAGGACGATTAGGGATGGAATAAGTAACACCCCTTGCTTTGAAGAAAATGAACCTTCATCCTCGTGCCCCGGAATTATGCAGAGAAAAATAATTCTTAAAATTTCAATTCTGCTGAACTTTGTTTGAACAATTGTATTTGAAGTTCAGTGATAACAGTTTGTGCCATTAATTTGTGAAATACAATTATTCTCTCTTCTGATTATCTCAGTGAAGCCAAAACAGAAAACGCTAGAGATACTTAGCAACGACGGAGAGGGAAATAATGTTAATGTTTCAGATCGGTGGTCTTACATCAGAACTGACCCAGTGAAAGCATTTGCCTTTTGAGCCGAATAGGAAGCTGAACTTGTGTCCTGTGCTTATCTGTAATCCTTCCAAATGTTGGCGTTTTCTCTTTCGCTTGCTTTTAAACGTGTGCGACTTAGACATATAAACTGAACCTGTTCATCACATGTAGACCTTCCCGCTGTAGTTGCAGTAAGCTGCTATCTTAACTCAAACGCTGTTACTACACAGCAGCGCCATCTGGTGGATAACATACTATAAGCGGTGTGGATGGGCAATCTCTTTTCTCAATCGTTTTCTCGTACTGACTCGTTTAGTTACCGGTTCCTGCACCGATAGTTGACCCGGCAGTGCGAGGAAGCGCAAAACCTTGGTGCAGTCAATGACGTCTTCATCAACCATTTAACTTCAACTGGGAATGAACCTGTGTTCATTCATTCACAGTTGAATGAACTCCAGTTCACGAATTCCACCTCATTGGAAATGGCAGAAAAACAGTTTTACGTCCGATTGCAAATCATTCCCTGTAGCTTCTTTAAACAGCTTTGCGATCCGTCTCTCTCTCTCCCGCTCGCTTTGACCCCAAATCTGCAATTACCTCCCGGAAAGCTTAGCGAGTAAAGGACCGTACGGAGCAGGAGGTTCTTGGTCCGATTCCTGGGAGTGATGTTTTAACTCGTCTAGAGATGGTTAGACGTGGAAGGTGCAACAATCCGCAACTTCTATACATTAAGAGAAGTGAAAAAAATACTCATACCCAGAGGGAAAAGGGTTAGTGTTGTAGTCTCAGGGAAAGGTTCTGAATCTTATATAATTAACCATTAAATGATTATTGGTAACACAAAACTAGGCACAAAGTCCAAGTTGGAAACTGCCTCCATGCTTGCTTCCACACAGATCTTTGTCTGGTCCAAGGGTGGCTGTGACACTCTGGTCAAGTGACTCATCACACTGTGGGTAGTGCTGTCCAGTAAGAAGTCTCACAACACCAGTTAAAGTGGAACAGGTTTATTTGGTAGCAAAAGTAACTAGCGTTCGGAGCCCTGCCCCATCATCAGGTAAGCGGGAGTTCTATTCACAAACAGGACATATAAAAACACAAACTCAATTTACAGAATAATGGTTGGAATGCAAGTCTTTACAGGTAATCAAGTCTTAAACATACAATGTGAGTAGAGAGAACATTAAGCACAGGTTAAAGAGATGTGTATTGTCTCCAGCCAGGACAGTTAGTGAGATTTTGCAAGTCCAGGCACATTGTGGGGGTTACAGATAGTGTGACATGAACTCAAGATCCCAGTTGAGGTCACCCTCATGTGTGCGGAACTTGGCTATCAGTCTCTGCTCAGCGACTCTGCGTTGTTGTGTGTCGTGAAGGCCATCTTGGAGAACACTTACCCGAAGATCAGAAGCCGAATGCCTGTGACCACTGAAGTGTTCCCCAACAGGAAGGGAACAGTCTTGCCTGGTGATTGTCAAGCAATGTTCATTCATCCGTTGTCATAGCATCCGCATGGTCTCCCTAATGTACCATGCTTCGGGACATCCTTTCCCTGCAGTGTATCAGGTAGACAATGTTGGCCGAGTTGCAAGTGTATGTACTGTGTCCCTGGTGGATGGTGTTCTCATGTGAGATGATGGCATCCATGTCAATGATCCAGCATGTTAATGTGGCAGGGTTGTGTGGTATTGTTGTCACTGTTCTCCTGAAGGCTGGGTAGTTTGCTGCGGACAATGGTCTGTTTGAGGTTGTGCAGTTGCTTGAAGGCAAGAAGTGGGGGTGTGGGGATGGCCCTGGCGAGATGTTCATCGTCATCAATGATATGTTGAAGACTCTGGAGAAGATGTTGTAGCTTCTCCACTCCGGGGAAGCACTGGACGACTAAGGGTACTCTGTCCGTCGTGTCCCGTGTTTGTCTGCTGAGGAGGTCAATGCAGTTTTTTGCTGTGGCATGTTGGAACTGTTGATCGATGAGTTAAGTGCCATATCCTGTTCTTATGAGGACATCTTTCAGTGTCTGGAGGTGTCTGTTGCGATCCTTCTCATCTGAGCAGATCCTGTGCATTCAGAGGGTTTATCTGTAGGGGATGGCTTCTTTAACATGTTTAGGGTAGAAGATGGAGAAGTGGAGCATCGTGAGGTTGTCTGTGGGCTTGCAGTACAGTGAAGTGCTGAGGTGACCATCCTTAATGGAGATGCATGTGTCCAAGAATGCAACCGATTCCAGAGAGTAGTCCATGGTGAGTCTGATGGTGGGATGGAACTTGTTGATGTCATCATATAGTTGTTTCAGTGATTGTTCACCATGAGTCCAAAGGAAAAAAATGTCATCGATGTATCTAGTGTACAGCATCAGTTGTGCGGTGAAGAGGTCTTGTTGGAACCTATGCATGAAGATGTTGGCATATTGAGGCGTGAATTTGGTCCCCAAGGCTGTTCTGTGTGTCTGGATGAAGAACTGGTTGTTGAAAGTGACGACATTGTGGTCCAGGATGAAGCTGATGAAGTGCCTTGTGCTACAAATAAACTGTTGGACTTTAACCTGGTGTTGTGAAATTTCTTACTGTGTTTACCCTAGCATCTCCACATCAGTGATACTGTAGGCAGACCCGCACTAACACTTTCGACACCATAGAATGCCTACAGTGCAGAAGGAGGCCATTCAGTGCATTGAATCTGCACCGACAACAATTCCACCGAGATCCTATTCCTTCATATTTATCCTACT
Organism: Carcharhinus amblyrhynchos; assembly: GCF_965287045.1. Taxonomy (NCBI): domain Eukaryota; kingdom Metazoa; phylum Chordata; class Chondrichthyes; order Carcharhiniformes; family Carcharhinidae; genus Carcharhinus; species Carcharhinus amblyrhynchos. Next base: position 51,330,572 of record NC_137327.1, read on the forward strand.
AATCCCCTGACACTAGGCTGAATTTATCATGGTCAATCAACCTAATCCATATATCTTTGGGCTATGGGAGGAAACGAACACCCGGAGGAATCCCATACAGACACAGGGAAAATGTGTAAACTCCATACAGAGAGTGGCCCAAGCCTGGAATTGAACCCAGGTCCCTGGCGCTATGAGGCTGCAGTGCTAACTAATGTGCCACCATGCCACCCAGATACCTTCGTTCTACAGTTGGGGGTGATGATCACACGGGATTTCAAAGTGCAATGGTTTGAAGAATGGAACAGGGAACAAGAAAGGCCATTCCAGGGTGAGTGCTTAGGATGATCAGAAATACTTCCTGCTTCAAAACCACACATGGGCCATGGTTAAAAGCTGTGTTTGCAATGTGTAAGTCAAACAGATATGATTCATATTGAGTGTATGGTTCACAATCACAATAGAATGTTTTGCATTATGGACTATTTTGGTTTTAGGTTGAAGGACATGGTATTGAAACAGCTCAACTAATTGGTTCCAATGTCCTTGCTTAAACAATGGCCTCAAAGTCAGACTTTATTGTTCAATATATACTAATTTGATGTGGATTCCTAGAAATTCTCTCTCGTCTCTATAGTAATAAATGTATCCTGATGGAGATTTCAAGCAACAACTTTGCCTCTGAAATATTAAAACATCCCAAGGTGCATCACATGAGTGCCTTGTCAGACAAATAGATACATAATGAGATACTGGAACTGATGGGCAAAAGCTTAGGTTTTCAAGGAATGCCATTAATGGTGAAAGGAGATGCTTAGGGAGGGAATTCCAGAGCTTGGGGTTTAAACAGCTGAAGACACAGCCACCAATGGGGGAACAGAGGAAAAGGGAAATGTGTAAGAGAGCAGAGTGGGAGTAGCAGTGGGTGGGTCCTCAGCTGGAAAGCTTGAATAAAGTTGGAGGTAGAGGGGGGTTAGGAATTTAAGCAAAAGGATGTATATTTTAATTTCAAGCTGTTTCTGGACCCTGGAGATAATGTTGGTCAGCGAGCACAGGAGTATGAGATGAATGGGATTTGGTGTGAGTTAGGGTATGGGCAGGATGGGCTAGAGGGTGGAAGGTTTCCATAGGATTTCTACAGGACAGAAGAGGCCATTCAGCCCTTCAACTCTACGCTGACTTTCCAGGAGGGAGCATCTTACCTATCCCTGTCACTCCACAGTGTTTTAAACACCAGAAATATTCTCAGGTTTAGTCTCATTGGCCCTTCCCAGAAAATGGCCTTGAGTTTACTGTGATTCATTGTATTTTATTTCTGGTATGGTAGGTAAACAACACCAAGGTCAAGGCATCATGATAAAGAAATGTTTACATTTCTCTTTTCCTCGTACAGCAAATTAAAGATGCAAAAAAAAACTTCATTTCATTCAGACAGGTGAATGAAGAGTAAACCATATAAAACAGTGACTCCTACATCGCTCTTCCACCTATAGAAAATAAAAAAAAGTTGTCAAGAAACCATCCATCATAACCTGCAAAATAAAAAGTTACTTCTTAAGTTTTGGAAGATCCCCTAACTTCTGACTGAACAAACTTTTCTGCTGGCAAGAGTTAGGCACAAGGGCTGCAATTTTCAAAAAATAAGTGAGAAAACCAGAGTGATCCATGCCTGTCTACCTGGCGTGATCCAGGACACAATCAGCCCACATGCCATCATTTGATGGGAGAGCAGGCCTTAAACATGCCAGTGAGTCTGGCTACAAAGCCATCGGGCACTGTTGTGAAAGAGCGCCCCAATCTCACATTACACTGGGAGTCTTCATCCCCCCTTAGATATTGAGACACTCCCCTCCTCCCCCATTTGGTGACATGGTTCTGCATCTGAAGAAGGGAAACGGTTAATGAATTTAATGAATTTTGTACCTAGCATATATCACAAACATAACCCTTCCTCATGGCTGATCTCCTCAAGCTTATACTGCTCCTGGCATTAATATAAATTATTTATTCATGTTTTCCTTACTTGTTCATGTCTTTCATTCTTTAACTTTCATTTCCATAAAGACAGATAGTTAAATGTGAATGTTATTTTACAGATTTTGCAAACCTTACCTGTTCGTACTAGCTAAGCATAGTTAAACAACTGCAGATGGTAGAATGCGATAACAACTATTTGACAGGAGGACTCCTGCTGGGAAGCCATGACCACACAAGTTACTTCAGTGAAGAAGCTGCCAAAGCCACCGGATTGTGACTGTACCGGTGACTGTGTTGTGACTGAAGCTGCCAGATGACTGCGGGTCCTGGCTGAAGCCAGGGGCTGCGTCATGACTGGAATCAGAAGTGTTGCGGGTCCTGACTGATACCAGAGTTTGCATCATGACTGGTGCTGGAAACCATGACGTATAAATACCCACACTTATTTGTGTTCAGTGAGGAGCCTGGTAAACCACTGTTAGGTGCCAGGTCTCTCCCAAAAGCTTTTGTAATAAAACTACTATTCTTTGACTCACTAACAGTCTCAGAGGTGTCTCTTATCTACAACAACTTGGTGCCAAAACTCAAGATTCTGTTTGCGGGCCTGGTTAAATGGCCACAACCAGGGCACCAGAATAGAATCCTGAACTTAACAGGGTAAGTCAAACTATCGTGGGTGATCATCTGTGATGAGAGACTGTGAGAGTGAAAGACATCTGAACTGAACATAAATGGAGAAGGAGGCATTTGTCTTTAACACCCAGCCTTAGACCAGTTAGGATTTTGAAGTGGGTGTGGAGACTGGAGAAAGATGCCTGGGGTATGATGTTCAGACGTGAGTGAGAAAGAAATTGTCTGAGTGATCGCCAGAGTGGAAGGAAAAGCCGGCTTAATAGTGTAAGCTTGATAGTGTAAGCTTATTAGTGTAAGCGGTGGTACGAAGGGATCTCATCGTCCCTGACAGATATCACTGGACTCTGATAAGAGCGACTTAGGAAAGGGAGAGTAAGAAGGGAGAATAGAAGACTCCAGGTGGTGAGTATAAACTTACCTGTATTATGGTGGGATCACAAGGACAGTGGGGACCCCCGGGTTCCCTGATAAACGAATATATGACTGAGAGGGACAGGCTCATTAAACAGATGAGAAAAGGGTTGGGGGGGGCTGACTCACCTCACCCATTAGATCAACAATGGAAATGGTTGGAAAAAGAAAAGAAAGACAGAGCTAAGAAAATTGGAGTTCTATTAGTTTACCAATTGGCCGGATTAATTGAACGTCTCAGTCTCGGGGAAGAAATGGGCTGATGACAAAGCAAAAATCAAAAAGTTGGAATTGTGTAATAGAAAACTAGAAAAGAGAAACCAAATTTTAGAGGACCCCAGCTGGGGATCCTTGCATCCCTATGGGCCGGCCATACAATCCACAGCACCCATGGGAGACTTCACCGTGGAGTTAAACGCTGAGCTCGATGTTCAGGAATGCCTGAAACTGCCCAAACAGATGGAGCCTTTTTACAAGCATTTAAAGATGGGCTGTCACTAGCTCACCAAAAAATCCTTAAAATGGAAGTTCTTGGTACCCAGAACTAAGATGAATTAGTGGAATGGGCTTCTGGGACTAAGGGCGGACCAGACAATAAACAATAACCAAGATTAAAGCAGGAGCACATAGCCTTAACTAATAGGATCAAGCCTAAGGGAACTTGTCATAATTGTGGGAAGCCAGGAAATTTCACCCGGGACTGTAGGGCCCAAAGGAGGAGTGGGGGGATGGGGAGAGGCGGTAAGAGAAAAATGCTTACATGCCAATTTTGCAATAAGGATGGCCACACAGGGGCCACTTGTTGGAGCAAACACAGATGACCTAGTCAGGCTTCCCCTGCCATCACAGAGAGGGTAAACTGATAAGGGGCAGCCCCATAAGTTTGGGTAAGAAGGAGGGTAAAATCTACGTGTCTGCACCAGTAGGGGGCTGACAAGGTGAAACGCTGGTGGACATGGGAGCCTCCATATCTATCACTGACCGACCCTTACCCACCAATAATAAAATGATCTATGTTAGAGGAATTAACAGACAGAAGACCCCTGCCTGCTTAAGCGAAGTAAGGAATCTCACAATACCAGGTTAAAGTCCAACCAGTTTATTTGATAGCTACCAGATAAACCTATTGGACTTTAACCTGGTGTTGTGAGACTTCTTACTGTGTTCACCCCAGTCCAACGCCGACATCTCCACATCATGCTTAAGTGAAACCATCCTAGTAGAAATTAATAACCTGTATATACCTATGCGATTCTATGTATGCAAAAATAATGAAGGAACCATATGGGAAATGACCTGATGAAGGAATACGAAGTCTTAATAGATTGTGGAAACGGCAATTTGATTTGGCCCTGCCCCGACGGAAGAAAAGACAGGGTAGGAACATATGTAAACCATTTAGGAATCATCCATGCCACATCTCCAATAGGACATGACTGACAGTTAGAAGGTAATGGATTTGGCACCATTTGTGCCTCAGTTCCAGGGGTCTGGGCAAAAACTAAAATAGATATAGGCCTAATTAAAATTGATCCCATAATAGTGGAAGGTTCGGAGCGTACACCTCACTGACAGTATCCAATTAAGCCTGAAGCTAAGAAGGCAGTTGAGGAAACTGTGAAGCGATTGGTGGAAAAAGGGATCTTGCAGGAGACCACTAGTACCACTAACTCCTTGACTTGGTTGGTGTCCAAACCGGATGGGAGTTACCGATTAACCATTGATTATACAGTTTTAAATAAAGTAACTCCTAAACTACATCCCATTGTGGCCAGCCCGCCAACATCCTAAACGGATTTTCACCATCCCATGAGATTTTTACAGTATTAGACATTGCCAAAGGATTTTAATTCTCAGGGTAAATTTGCTTTCACAATAGTTGATAAGCAATATACTTGGACTAGGCTCTCTCAGGGATTCCATGACAGCCCGGCCATATTTCACCGAGTAATGAATAAGATACTGAAACAAATGGCGCTCCCGGAGGGGAGCACAATTTTACAGTACGTGGGTGACATCTGGATAGCCTCTGAAACTAAAGCAGAACATCAGACGGCACTATACTCAGTCTTGAAGCACTTAGGAGATCGAGGACTAAAGACAAACCCAAAAAAGGAAAACTATAGGTGTTATATTTGGGACTTTTAATATCCAAAGGGACCAAAGAAATGCCCGTAGACAGGAAAATGGCGATGCAACAAATGCCAAGACCAGTAACTGTCCGAGGAGTGAGGAAGGTTTTAGGATTGTTTAATTACAGCTGCAACTTCATACCAAAATATGCCAAATTAGTTGAGCCAATCCAAAGACTGTTAAAAAGGGGAAACCTGCTTTGGAAGCTGTGGTGTAGGGATAAGAACAGGAAGAGGCATATAGTAACCTAAAGGTAGGATTAATGTTGGCACCAGGACTTGGGTTACCAGATGCTAGTAAAGATTTTCATATCTATTGTAACAATGAAGGAGAAAGTGTGCAGTATGTGTTACAGAATTTTGAGAGAAAGGAACTATGTTATCTCAACTTACTAGGGAAATATTATAAATGAATTGGCAAGATGGAAATTGATTGGAGAAAATCTAAGGTTGAGCTAATAATTTGAGTAGTTTTTGTATTTCAGTGTGATTGTGTGGTCTGGTTGCTTGTCAAATGTAGGTGATTATTGTTACATTGGATTGAGAGCAGGAGTTGTTAAAGCCTGTTTGTTCTTGTGGAGTATTTATTGCGGGCAATAAATGTAATGCTTCACACTTTGGTTAAACTTTAAAGGGGCTGAGAAAGTGTTAACACTGTAAAAATTTAAGTATAAGATTTCTTGAATTTACTTCTGTTTTTGAGTTTAATTACAATTAAGATGACTGTCTTATTCTATTTTCTTTATTTTCTTTCAATGTTTTATTTTCATCCCAGTTTAAAATGTTGGATTTGAATGAAAGATAATGTGGAATGCATGTTGGAAGCTTCCATGTGTGTCTGTGTATGTTTAATAAAGTGGTTGTGTGGATGTTTTTGTTGTTGTTGGCTTTAAAGTTTTAATATTCTTCTCTTAATTGTGATTTTACAACAGTGGGTTTGATACAGAGTTTAAACAAAAATTGGAAAGTAAATTGAAATTTCAAAATCAATGCACATAAATTGAAGTTTGAAATAAACAATTTGTATTTTGAATAATCTTGGGTCCAAATTTTGTTAAGAAAGGTTTTAAACTTTGGAAGGAACCATGTGCTCTTTCCTTTGTCTTAAAGAAATCGTGACATCATCACATTGGAATGTGTTTTGTTTCTTCTGTTTTTTTTAACTGGCAGAGATTTCACCATCTTCTGTTCCTAATTTGGCAATTAAAAATTATATATATTGGAAGTTGTAAATTTTATTTTTGTTTTTGTTTTAATTTGACAAATTTTGAGACTAAATTAATTAATTTGGCTCCAAGCCGGAAGTACTTTTTGTGTTTTGTTTTAAATAGATGGCTCGTGAATAACAAATCTAGTAGCTTCAAGACTCCAAGATTGTTTATCACAACCCAGTGATAATTGAGACTTGAAGAGTTTGGCTCATTCAGATTTTCTCATTGTTAACTTTCAAATTATAGTGATTGGTTACACTTAAGCATTATCGTTTCTGACATTTAATTGATAGGATAAATTGAGTGCACAAAATAACCAATTTATAAATGGGAAGCTGCCTGAATTCTAAAGAGGTAAATAATTTTAATTTTGACAAATAAAGGGTAATGGAAAGAGAGTCTGTATTGGTTTTGTGTTTCATAGAGGAATGCATTGGAACATATTCTCAGTTTATGATGTAACCATTTGAATGTGAGATGATTTTACAAAGTAATATCTGTTTGTTTTGTGACTTTCCTATACTGGGTAAATGTTATCTGTGGTAATCCTCATGTTCACGCGTAAAGTTCATTCGGTTCAATGTATGTAAATGCTAATAAGTTGGGAGTTAATTTTTCTGAAATGCTAAGAGCTCTGGAGAGTGTCAATGACTTTACAACAGATGACAGGATTTTTCCTATGACTTAGTTATTTGGGGTTACAGGAATTAAAATGCTTAAAGGGGAACAAATAAAACATTTGCACAAATCATGTTGTTCATTAATAAATTGGTAAAGTGGACAGAATGATGGAAGAGTTTCCTCTATAACTTGTTAAACTGGTAGAAAATCATTTCAATTACTTCTAATTTGTACTTTTGTTAATTGGGTCATAGACAAACAAGTATGTGTATGCCAGAAGGAGATAGATTTTGAGCTGTGACTGCGGAAGTTTGAATCTAAAATGGTAACTGTGACAAAAAGTGTTTATTATGCAAACTTGGATCATTTTTAAATAACAAACATTTTGGAGAGTTAAACCTACCTCTTCAGCACTTTTGGGTGTGTGACCCTCCAAAATCCAAATTTAAATGTTATTTTCATTTTGCATCTATATCAATTATTTATTATTGTCCTGTGCATAACTTCCAACCTATAATGGTGTTTGGAATATGTGATTGTTTGTATTTGTGGGTAATTAACTTATTGTAATAATGATGTTTAGAATACGTGGTTGTTTATATTTGTAGAGTGTTGTTGTCTGTAGCTTCTGAAATGTCAATATGTTGTAGAGATGTATTATTTCTGTGCATGCCAATGCCTGGGCCTTACTTGACTGTTGAGTGACTGGGGAATTCCTGACAGATACTGGTTGAGTTTGTGATCCAGCACGCTTCACATTCAGGATCAAAGAGGGGGGGTACAGAAACTATGGCCAAACGGGCCATCTAAAAACGGGCCATCTAAAATGGCAATTTGTAAAGCACTCTGGGACAACTGGGCAAGAACTAAAATGACAGACTGCAGTTTAAAGACAGAGACAAACAGGGTGTAACCCTGACGAGTGAATAAACAGGATACGGGTTATCTCCAGGATGAAAGAGACTTTCTGGTCAGACTGGATTGTTTACCAGGCATAAGGGCACTGTGGCCCCTTATTTAGGAGGGAGGTATGTGACTTATGTGTCTCCAGCACCTACAGACATGGCTGTTGGGGACACACCCAGAGATCAGTGTGGCAGCTCCTGATTGGACTCTAATCGATCAGGGGGATCAAGTCCTGATCAATTGATTGGCAATGGCCAAAAAGGGCGTGAAACCCAATGTGGTATAATGGGTGCTACACAACCAGGAATCTCTCTCTCTCTCTGACCCCATGAACAGGTTACAACAACAGTGACCATCACCAGTGACAGCCTGCACAAGGAAAGCCACCACACCCGAGAAGGATGGAAAGAAGACCAGAGCCAAAGTGTCAGACCAGACCAAAGGACCAGACTACGCAAAGGACCAAGACCAATGTACAGATAAAGGCCAATATCTGCTTGGGTACTTGCCAATCACACAAAGTCAAGATCTTGTAATGGACTTGAATTCTAGTCTTTTCTGTAAGATAACTTATTGTTGGTCAAGTGGGTCATTATTGATTGTGTGGATTTAAATAAATATTGGTGGATGTGTAGTTACTAGCAAAGTGGATAGAGTACAGTCTGTAGGTTTGTATTAGAACCCAGAGGGATTAGGACCGGAACATAGCCCAAAGCTGTACCCACAGTCCGATTGACTCCCTACCCCTTGTCATTACATATAGAATGGCAGGAAACAGTGTAAAGGCAGAGAAGTGTCCCATATGGGAAAAAAGAATCAGGGAATATATTAAGAAGAAAGGGTGGCCTCTATGGGCAGAATCTTGTGCCAATATTGAGATGGGACCGGGATCCCTAGGGCAGAAGTACTGGGATGACCTAAGGAAAGTTTAGTTGAAAGTTGAATCTCAAGAACTGTATATAGTTCTGAATGCAGACTTAACCGTCCCCATCAATGGATAGTCTTGCGTTATTAGAAAATGTTCTGCCCATGAACCCCATTCAAACAGACCGTGTGGGTTAAAGAGCTTACACCCTCACTAACATCACAAAGAACCCCAAGTTGTCCCTTTTTTTTAAGAGGAGGTAGGCCTATATGCTGGTAACATTTGGCTCTGAATTGGTCATGGAGCTATGCTTGGACCTGGCCCCGACCAAAAGGGGGACTGAAGAAGGGAAATGGTTAATGAATTTAATGAATTTTGAACCTAACATATATCACAAACATAACCCTTCCTCATGGTTGATCTCCTCAAGCTTATACTGCTCATGGCATTAATATAAATTATTTATTCGTGTTTTCCTTACTTGTTCATGTCTTTCATTCTTTAACTTTCATTTCCATAAAGACAGATAGTTAAATGTGAACGTTATTTTGTAGACATTGCAAGCCTTACCTGCTTGTACTAGCTAAACATTGTTAAACAACTGCAGATGGTAGAGTGCAATAATGGCTATTTGACAGGACGATTCCTGCTGGGAAGCTGTGACCACACAAGTTACTTCAATGAAGAAACTGCCGAAGCCACAGGAAAAGCTGTGGATTGTGACTGTACCGATCACTGCGTCATGACTGAAGCTGCCAAACGAGCTGCGGGTCCTGGCTGAAGCCAGGGGTTGCGTCATGACTAGAATCAGAAGTGTTGTGGGTTTTGACTGATACCAGAGTTTGCAACATGACTGATGCTGGGAACAATGATGTATAAACACCCACACTTATTTGTGTTCAGTGAGGAGCCTGGTAAACCACTGTTAGGTGCCAGGTCTCTCCCAAAAGCTTTTGTAATCAAACTACTGTAATTTGACTCACTAACAGTCTCAGAGGTGTCTCTTACCTATAAAGCACTCCCGTCCCCAATATGGATCATTGGCACCGGGGCTTTCTCAATAGGTCCCCTTCATGACCTCCAACATACCCCCCAATATGCCACGCCTTTTTGCCCCACCCCTTCACAATCCCCTGTCATAGCCCCTACTCGGGCCCTAACCTGTTGTCAACTCCCTGGCACTGCCTAGTACCAGATGGGCAATGCCAGGATGCACTGCCAGATATAACCTCCACAGCCATGTGCCCGATCACTCGAAGGCTTCAATGGCCTGTGAGTCCCTCTGCGTGACTATCATGCCTGGTCTCCACCAGTGATTTGGGCGCCTGAGCATCAGAAGATCCTGGGAGCTGGGAGAATTAAGTGTCAAATGGCTAAGCATAATTAAATACTACTTTAAATATGCTAATCAGCCTCATGTCCTGGGTTTACTATCAAATAAACCTGTTGGACTTTAACTTGGTGTTGTGAGACTTCTTACTTCATCTGTGCAGACAGCTCAACCCTGAGCTAAAAGCTTTGTTGAAAAGAATTACCCTGAACTAACATCACACACACTAAGTATAAGAAAACCCAGCAAAGATAAAAATTATAATGTCTCAATCCACAAGAGCCCACTTCAACCCCACCTGACAGGACGCAGGATTGCAATTCCAAACAAAATACTGACTGATTCCTCTTCACCTAATCAAAGGTATGAGGGCTAATGTGACTCACTTCCAACATGGAACAACTATGGCATCTTCTGAATTCATTTGGCTCAGCATTTTCAATTTGAGTTCTTTGCCCAAAGGCAGTTCCTTGGTACTGGACAGCAAAGTGCCATAATTTTTACTAGGGGCAGTGTGAGATGGCAGCCCCCGAAACTTATCTCAGTTCGCTCAGCTACTCAGAAAACACATCCCCAAACTGTCAAATAACTACTGGACCAGTCTAAAATAAACTCCCCTTGATTTTACTTGTCCCCTCCACCCTATGATTTTTAGGCTAGACCTCAAGTCAGTAAATATTATATTGCAATGTTCCAGGAACATAATAAGAGAGTTTAATTTGGAAGCACACTGAGGTCAATAAATGGTGATCCATTGAGCAAAAGGAAACATCCCAATTGCCCAGTAGAATCTTTCAACTTAGTCATGCCAGTAAAATGCTGTAGTTTGCAAATGAGGAAAGATCAGGTGGAAAAATTGAATATTTTGGTCAGAAAATGATTGTAATTTTCAAATTAATTTCAATTAAAAGAAGATTCATCAAGGAGATTCAACTGTGCTAACAGCATCATGTGGTCTACTTTTGGTTTAGTAATGCGACAAAGGGTGAGGTTCCAAGGACAGAGTGGAAGAGGACACAGTCTAGGAAATACACAAATTGGAAGAGATGCTTTCTGAAGCTGGAAGACACTTAATTTAAGGCTCAAATATTTTGTAATAAAAAGCAAAGTATCACAGATGTTGGAAATGTGAAATAAAACAGAACATCCTGCAAAACTCAGCAGGTTTGGCAGCATCTGTGGAGAGAGAAGCAGGGTTAATATTTAGAATCTGTATGACCCTTCGATGTTTTTTAATACTGGCTTCAGTATTTAAAATATGTGTGTGGAGGTGAGTCAGGCATTTGTAATCACCATAATATAGACATTTGAGATCACTGAGTTTAAATGGAATGCGTAATGGGAAACTGTTCCACATGACAGGGTCAGTGACTCGGGGACACAGATTTACAGTGAGTGGCAAAAGAACCAGAAGTGACAGGAGGACAATTTTGTGCAGTTTGCATGTTTAGGATTGAGAATGCACCGTGTGATAGAGTGGTGTTTACAGGTTCAAGGGGGATTTGGAGAAACAAGGCCCTTCACAAGATGTACAGCAGGCAAGTCAAATTCCTCTGCTAGATGCAGCAAGGAGGTTTTCCCTGGTTGGGGAATCTAGAACCGGGGGCACAGTCTCAAGATACAGAGTCAACCATTTAGGACTGAGATGAGGAAACATTTCTCCACCCATAGCGTAGTGAGCCCGTGGAATTCTCTACCACAGGAGGTTGTGGAGACAGAGTCACTGAATACATTCAAGGGAGATGGAAATTCTTTAGATTTTAACGAGATCAAGGGTTATGGGGAGAAAACAGAAACATGGCATTGAGATAAAGAAGCAGCCATGATCATATTGACTGGTGAAGCAGGCTCAACAGGTCAAATAGCCTATTCCTGCTCCTAGTTTCTATGTTTCTTATAAATTGCATGAGCAAGACATCTCATCATAAAATGTGTCAGAGCATTGTCACCATTGCTTTGACCAGGAAAATACACCATGCTGCATTAAATAGTGGCTTATCACCAGTTAAGGAGAGAAAGAGAACTTTAGCAAGAGCTGCTACCCTTCCTATTCAGTCCTGCTATATGACTATAAGTTTTATCAAGTACATCAATTTTCAGAATGACATACTTGGTGGTAGCTTGCAAGACATGGGCTTCCTTGATGAAATCCAAGCCGTGTAAGCAAGCTAACTAATCACCAGCATTGAGATTCCTCTGGGCAAAGCTGCCTACATACTTTCTTGATGTGGATGTGCCGGCGTTGGACTGGGGTAAACACAGCAAAAAGTCTGACAACACCAGGTTTTAGTCCAACCGATTTATTTGATAGTAAACGCACAAGCTTTCGAGGTTTCCCTCTTCGTCAGGTGAATGGAGAGTTCTGGCCTCGGACAGAGCATATAAAGCACAGACAGTTTTCCCTGGTTGGGGAATCTAGAACCGGGGGCACAATCTCAAGATACAGAGTCAACCATTTAGGACTGAGATGAGAAAACATCTCTAAACTGTCTGTGCTTTATATGCTCTGTCCGAGGCCAGAACTCTCCATTCACCTGGCGGAGAGGGAAACCTCGAAAGCTTGTGCGTTTACTATCAAATAAGTCGGTTGGACTAAAACCTGGTGTTGTCAGACTTTTTACTGTACATACTTTGTTTCCAAGGTACTCAAACATATGTGTCAAAGTCAACATCTCTCCACCTTGTCCAGGGCTTCCTCTTCTTTACCTTCTAAGCTTACAAATGTGCATAGCACCTTCCAAACCCATGACCACTACCATCTAGAAGGACAAGATCAGCAGACACGCGGGAGCACCACCACCTGGAAATTCATCTCCAAATCACTCACCATCCTGACTCAAATATATTGCCATTCTTTCACTGGCTGGGTCAAAATTCCAGAAGTTCCTTCCTAATAGCGCTGTGGTGGTACTTACACCACATGGACTGCAATAGCTCAAGAAGGCAACTTACCGCCACCTTTTCAAGGACAATTAGGAATGAATAATAAATAATAGCCTTGGTAACAATGCCCACATCACATGAAACATGGAGGAGCTGTTGGCATTCACAGAAAAAGCATCCAAGAGCTTGAAGTATTAAAAACAAATCTCCCTATAGAAGGCAGCAAGGGGTAAAGATATAACTGTCACATCAGGTAAAGTTTCTACTTTATAATAATGGGGATTGTAGTGGGAGATTGTTTTGATGGTGGCCTAACTTCTTGAAAACTTAAAATCACAAACTCACAAAGGCAAGATCTCTGCTCAAAGACTTAAATAAACTTTATTTTAAAACATAAAAATCATACAAGACAAACAAAACAGTAACCAAGGCCATCAGGAGGCCTTTGGATGGTTGAATAGCTCTGGGTCAGTGCTACAAGAACCCTCCAAAGATCTAAGGCACTGAGCCAATATACAGTATGATTGTAGCTTTTGTTATCAAAGATACTCCTTCCAATTAGCTTAGGTTCAATTTCATTCCGGGTCAACATATCAGTCCAGAACATGACAGATTTCCTCAGCCAACTGCGATATGCTTACTTGACATAATGATATTCCGTTTGTCCATCTAATACCAGACTATTTCTCTTTGGCAAAACTCACTTTCTGGTTGCTAAATTGCTAAGGATGCCTTTACCATAATTCCTTTCCGACAGGCATATTACCAAATCAATCAGATAGCACCTTCCTTGGGCCCTCAACAATAGATGCCTTCATTTAATACATTAGGCTTCAAACATTGTGCCAGGGTTTTGAAACTATAATGTTTATTCTGCTGACTAATGGATTCTACTACTGAACTCTATCATTATTTCTGCAGCATTTGCATTTTTGACTGAGGTGAACAAATACATTTACATACACACATATATGTTAAAATACAGAATCGCTTAATATTTCAATATATCGATACTTTAAAAATCATATCTCATTTATCTTAATTCCATTATCGCATTCACATATATGAGAAAACGTTAACGTTATCTTGCTAAGTATAATCACGTTAACCCTTTCTCACCAAACTGTCACTAAAACACTAAAACTAACAATCTGCCTGTGGATCTGCTAAAACCCCCTTTCATGTTGAACAGGAACTTTCCAAACACGAGGTTTGGGAAGTTGCATGAATTTTCAAATTTGATTTCTTTGCTCTTCGAAATGTAAATTTCATTCCTGTTTGTTTCTTTGCCGGTCCTGGATTAGAACAGCCCTTTCTGCTAATAAAAACAGTTAGTCAGTCTTAGCATGGAACCTGCTTCTTGCGGCGCACTTTTTTCCTGTAGACCTTTGTGCCAGTTTGTTTTTGCCTTCCGACTAAATGGCAATATGCACAACATTCATTTAAATCAAGGCACCGAAAGCAAAATCGATAACGGCAATTGGGACACTTTACGTCTGGACACCTCTGATGCAATGCTGTGTTAAAGCCTCATAGTTGGGGCAGACTCGTATTTCAGGACATCCATACACTGGATTCGTCTGGTCTTCGATTGTATCACAGTCTGAAGCAGAGCTATCAGACTGCAGCATTCGTTACCGCAGTTATCACTCTGCACATCAGTATTCTTCCACTCCCTCTCACACTCCCAGCAGAACTGAAAGATTTCTGATTTCTCTGAGCAGGACAGACACTGAACACACTGCTTCTCGGCATTTATTCTCTGTCCATAGACACTGCAGACTGAACACTGAGGGAGAAAATGAGACAAGGTATCAGCAATGTAAATGTTTGTATTTATATTCAGAATGTGAATTGTGGGGACATCAATTTAGAACAGAAAAATAGGAAATACATTTTAGCTTGACATCATCTGTTGCACTGCACAGAACAACCAAACATGCAACCGACTCCGTCACGATTTTGGCAAGTTTGGTTGCAAATATCTCTGCCATTGTGTTAATTATTAATAAGAACATCGGAACAAGAGTAGGCCATTCAGCCCTTCAAACTTTCTCCATCATTGTATTAGATGACAGCTGACCTGAAACTAACCCCATTTATCCACATTGGCTCTATATTCTTATATAGATATGCTTACTAACAGAAATTTATCAATCATATTCTTGAATGCTCCGTTTGTTCGAGCATCAACTCCCTTCAAAGAATATTCCAATTAACACAGTGCGATATTCTCAATTGCTTCCAGCTAAGTGTGTCATCTGATGCGTTCCTTTGAACTTTAGTCTGTTTTCTTTATCAGAAATCACGTGACCAAACCTGATCATAATTTGAACCTATTTTCCTTTTATATCAGCATAACTGACCTGAATCTTTCAGAGATTATTTCTACATTTAAACATATCGTCACATTTGTAACTGCTACCAGATATTGTGTACATGCAGTTGTTTGCTGACTTTGTGCCAAATATCCAGTGTTGGACTAATCCATCTCATTCCTTCTAAGTGTGATATTTATACATTCGGGGAAGTTAAAATGCATGTGAGCACATGTTTATACCAAGGACAGAAGACAAGGGATAGAACATTTCTGGAAATAGGTCACAACATTACAAGTTGTTTATCATTTTATTAACTACCAATCCCTTCTGTTTCTTATTAACAGCTGCAAATAGCTATAAGATGTTTATTCAGTATGTTCAAATCTTTTTATTCAGTTAGCATTGTTACTATTGAATGTTGGATAGGATCCTTCCCAGTTTCCATTGAGGCTGGAACTAAAACATAAATCAGAGAGTATCTGTGCCGAAAATCAGAATAATGCCATTTTGTTTTGATAATTTCCCATTTTAGTCTCTGCCCCAGCCTCACACAACACGTTGGCAACTTACTGTACCTGCACTACCCTACACCTCAACATAGCTCAGTGTCTTACACCAATCACCAGTCTTCCACTTGGATCTTGCAAGTCGTGGACACTTTCTTCAGTTCTCTTCCCTCCTGAATTTTCCTGTCTCTGCATTTCTCCATTAACTTCTTCTCATTTATAATAAAAACAAAATCTCAGTAGGTCTGGCAACATCTGTGGAGAGAGGATATTTTGATTCAACATGACTCTTCTTCGTGGCTGAAGAGAGGGTGAAATGTGTTGCATTCAAATTTTTACAAGTTAGTTTTATCCTGTAATTTGATTTATAGAGTTGTTGAGTCATAGAGATTTACAGCATGAAAACAAGCCCTTCGGCCCAACTTGTCCATGCCTCCTCTTTTTTAACCCCTAAGCTAGTCCCAATTGCCCACGTTTGGCCTATATTCCTCTATACCCATCTTAAGAACATAAGAAATAGGAGCAGGAGTAGGCCATCTAGCCCTTCGAGCCTGCCCCGCCATTCAATAAGATCATGGCTGATCTGTCCTATCTCAGTTCCACATTCCCGCCCTCTCCCCATAACCCTTAATCCCCTGCCTATCAAAAACCTATCAACCCGCGCCTTAAAAATATTTAGCGAGGCAGCCTCCACCACTTCAACGAGCAGAGAATTCCAGAGATTCACCACCCTTTGAGTGAAGAAATTCCTCCTCAACTCTGTTCTTAACCGCTCCCCCCCCTTTATCTTGAGGCTGTGCCCTCTAGTCCTACTGTCCTTTCTGAGCGGGAAGAGTCTCTCCACCTCTATCCTATCCATCCCATTCATCATCTTATATGTCTCAATGAGATCTCCCCTCATTCTTCTAAACTCTAACGAGTACAAGCCTAGTTTATTCAGCCTCTCCTCATAGTTCAACCCCCTCAACTCCGGCATCAGCCTAGTAAACCTCCTCTGCACTCCCTCCAAGGCCAAAATATCCTTGCATAAGTGTGGCAACCAAAACTGCACACAGTACTCCAGCTGTGGCCTCAACAGTGCCCTTTACAGCCGCAGCAAGACCTCCCTACTTTTATATTCAATCCCCCTCGCTATGAAGGCCAGCGTCCCATGTGCCTTCCTGACCACCTGCTGCACCTGCAGGCTGGGTTTTTGCGACTCATGCACAAGGACCCCGAGGTCCCTCTGCACCGTCGCATGCTGCAGTTTTTCGCCACGTAAGTAAGCCTTACCCATGTAACTGTCTAAATGCTTTTTGAAAGACAAAATTGTACCGCCTCTACTACTACCTCTGGCAGCTTGTTCCAGACACTCACCATCCGTGTGAAAAAATTGCCCCTCTGGACCCTTTTGTATCTCTCCCTTCTCACCTTAAATCCATGCCCTCTTGGTTTAGACTCCCCTACTTTTGAGAAAAGATATTGATTACCTAGCTCATCTATGCCTCCTCATTATTTCATAGACCTCTATAAGATCACTCCCTAAGTCTCCTAAATGCCAGAGAAAAAAGTCCCAGTCCATCCAGCCTCTCCTTATAACTCAAGCCACCATGTCCCAGCAGCATCCTAGTAAATCTTTTCTGCACTCTTTCTAGTTTAATAATATCCTTTCTATAATAGTGACCAAAACTGTACGCAGTATTCCAGGTGTAGCCTTATCAATGTTTCGTACATTTTTGTACATCAACAAGATGCCCCTACTCCTGTATTCAATGTTCTGTCCAATGAAACCAAGCATGCTGAATGCATTCTTCACCACTCTGTCCACCTGTGCCTCCACTTCCAAGAAGCTATGAACATATACCCCTAGATTTCTTTGTTCTGTAACTCTCCCCAAAGCCCTGCCATTAACTGAGTAAGGCCTGCCCTGGTTCAATTGGCCAAAATGCATCACCTCACATTTGTCTAAATCAAATTCCATTGAAACCATTTGAAACTCCATTTGAAACCAGCAAAGATTTGGAGCACAACCCCACTCCCATTTAAGCTGCACGGTTGACGCTAATTGGGAAATCTATAAAGAGAAAAGGAAATAACTAATAAGGAATAGAGGCAACGTGGTGATCTTTCACCAGCAATAGTTATTGTCACAAGTTTGCTTTGAATATTTTCGTGGTTGCCATGCTGCTACTCATCTCTGTAAAAGGCCTGAATAACTTGCGTGCAGGAGTTGGCTGTGTTATGCAATATTCAATTAAATGGTAGCGTAATCTGGGTTGGGGATAAGGACCCTCTTTGATTTGAACTGTGTGTTTTTTACACATGGCCTCATCTGATTTTCTCCGATGCTTGAACTTCAACAGAACAACACAAAGAAACTACAAATCATTAAACAGTTTAATTTTACAAACAGGAAGTGAAACTGCAGAGGGTCAGAGATTCTCTAATATCTCCTTGATTCAACAATAACAGGATATGGAGGAGTTATAACTATCCTCATTTAATGAACTTCATTAACTCTTTATGATGATTCAATATGGCTATGGGCTAACTGGTAAATTCCTCAGATTTTATTCATTGCAACATGTCTCTTGTCCTTATCTTCATTAAAGTGATTGGTCAGTGAGAGTGGACTGTCCATCAATGATGTCCCAGAAATCAAGGCCAGCTTCCTGTCGATGTGTGCAGTTTAAGAGAAACAGGAATAGAATCCACCCTAACTATAGATCTAGGAAGGGAAAACTGACCTCTTGGTCGCAGTGTGAACTATGCTGTGGACGCCAATGTCCCACAAACTGCCTCATTTAGATTTAAAAAAGATGAAAAGACAGAGTTATTCTCCGGCCACGATGGTCTAAAAGCCGGAAATTCCCGCCCGACTGCCAATGGGATTTCACATTGTCCGCAACCCGCCCGCTAAAATTCCAGTGACGGGCGGGAAGGGAAAATTGCAGACACAGCTCAATCCTAAATCATTTATATAAAAAAATCAAAAAGCAAAAATCCTAAATAACACAAGTTACCTTTCGGTACGATGACTCCTTTTGTGCCATTATTCGACTGAGCTGCTTCTCACACAGACTGTGTTCCTCTGGTGTCAACTTTGCAAGGTGCTCTATCTCCTGTCTGGGCCACTCCTTCACACACACGGGGCAGTTAAACGTGAAACGACCCTATGGAGAATCAACTGTTATTTAAAGATGCTGCCTTCAATCATCGTAAGCATGATCCGGTATCCAGTCAAAAACACAAACTCTTGTAACAAGCAATTAAACTGCAACAGATGTATACAGGGTAATTTAGAGTCCCAATGGGAATATAAAAATGAGTTTCCAGATGCAATAAATCGAAGGGAACCATTTAGACAATTTAGATATAGAATATACATCAATAGCCTTTGATATATTTCTTAGAACTTACATGATTTTCCTGCTAATATAGGATTGCAAACCTCGCTGGGGCAATGCTTTTGAAAGAAAATTTTGCAGCAACAATGTCGAGAGGAATGTAAAAATGTATCGGGTGCTAGAAGCCCAGCAAAGCAGCATCCTGAGACCACAAAAACTTCAGAAGCAGAGAACATAGCCTATACTGACACAGATTGTATTTGGAAAATACCTGCTCAGACTTGTTTAGCGTGTGCGTATGCTCAGTAGCTCGGTAATACAGTATGGAGTAGTATTACACCGTTTTTTTATATATCCAATTCAATCCAAAGTCCAATTCAAAGTCTCAGCAATTGGGAAATTCCAGATCCAAGCTGGGAACAAAGACTTTCTGTCTTGGGCTTGATCTACATGATCCAAGCTGATTGGAGTAGGCATTGCACCGCCTCCCAGGCTTGATCTCATTTGCATCTTAGCCAAAAGGCCGAGATGTGGCTTCAAAAAAATTGCTTCAAATGAAGCCTCAGTGTAACCCCTTTACTTCAACCAAGTGCAGGATGCCAAAACTACACTTGATCTTAGCCAAAAGGCTACTCTTTGATTATAGTTACCCTGCAGCTGATTAGCAACCAAGTATGAAGTTCTAGGTAATCTTAAACACAGATTGTTAACTCTTCTCAGAGAACACCTTATGGAAATCTCAGTGATCTTTATGGAATACTGATCTGTGAAAATAACAGACTGAATGTTTGATTTGATTTATTAATGTTGCATGTATTAGTATTCAGTGAAAAGTATTGTTTTCACAATACTTGACTAGATGAATACTTCACAATTGCACTCAATACTTGGCTCCTTCACAATCTAATTGCCTCTGATCGCTCCCATATTTTGATTAATCCACAACCATAAAGAGACTGATTATGATGTGGAGAAAAGGTCACTGGTAAATTAGGGCAGAACAGTTGTTTCCCATTCTATAATCCACTCCCTCCACTGTCACAGACCAACCTTGGAGCTTATGCTCAACACTGGGAAATATTTCTGTCTTGTTGTGAACTCACCTCCTCTTATACTATTCCCTCAGACCATTGGACTTTACCAGATGGTCACAGGATGCTATATATCCTCCCACAAACAAGAACTAGCCTAGATTGAAACTAGTCATTTTCAATTGATTAAACTCATTGACCTTTTGGACTGAATGGCCTATTTCTGTGCTGTAAACACTTTGTAATCTGCACCCATGAGTCAAAGTTCAGTGTTAATTGATGAGACTGGCAGGTCATATCTGGGAGTGGCACTGGAATCAAAAGGAGATAGTCAGAATTTACAAACTGAATTTGAGAATCAGTGTGTGAATACACAGAACAGAAAGTGCTCAATGCAGACAAGTATAAATTGGGGAAATTGGATGTTAGATATACAGAAAGATTTTGGTTTTGAAATTGCAATATGCGAAGTTGAGGGAAACACAGGAAATCTTAGTAAACCTGATGTTAAATATGTCCTAAAAAATGAAAAGCAGAGGCCAATAAAGACAAAGGATGCTAAACCACAGAAAAGAGATTCCCAAGTTGTGGGTCATGAATCCCAGTGGGATGACGAGATGAACAATTGGGTTCATGAGCTCTAAGGCAACAATGGCAGTAGTGGAACCAAGACACTGATATGGACAAGCCTGAGATTAGTAGTGAGGCTGCTGTAAGTGTGTAAGATAAGTTTGATTGTGAGCGAGGCCCTAACCATTGACACCAACAGATCTTGTGAAGTGGTCAGCGTCTTTGGTTATTTTTGGAGTCTGTATCCCTGCTGTTTGAACCCCCCATCCTGCACCTCCTACCCAAATATCGCTCTGGGTTCACACCCAGTGTGAAACATTAAAATGGGATCAGGCAGAAAAATGTTTTAGAAATGGATGGGTCTGAGTCACATGATATAATTTAATTGCATCTTTCCAGTTATCAAAATAAGGGAGACATTCAGGGACTGGAACACAGAAAAGCCATGAAGCTGATCCTCAGTGTCAGAGTTATCACCTCTGGAATAGGGATTTCCATTCCTGAGGAGAAACTGGCAGACAAAATATTTCATCAATTAAAAAGATAGATTTGCAATGTTACTTTCAAATAAATTGAGGGTGGGATGAGAGAGAGATGGAGAGTGGAGGAAGATGATAAGGCAGTATCCAGAGTTGATGCATCTTTTAATGGAGATTGTGCTGTAAAATTGCAGAATTAAAAATCCTTCCACTGGGTTCCCTATAATTGCAGCATTGTATCCTCTACAATAACTAAAACTGAGCAGTCTGGTTACAACACTGGGAAGTACAGATCACACACCCTGTCACTATTATCTAGAATATATGGGCGGCATGGTGACACAGTGGTTAGCACTGCTGCTTCACAGCTCCAGGGACCTAGGTTTGATTCCCGGCTTGGGTTACTATCTGTGTGGAGTTTGCACGTTCTCCTCGTCCGTGTGGGTTCACTCGTTTCCTTTGGGTGCTCCAGTTTCCTCGCACAGTCCAAAGATGTGCAGATTAGGTGCATTGGCTATGCTAAATTACTCTAGTGTCCCAAAATGCATAGGTTAGAGAGATTATCAGAGTAAATATGTGGGTTTACAGGGATACAGTCTGGGTGGGATTGTTGTCGATGCAGACTCGTACCTGTCAGGAGAGAGACAAATGATCATTGTTGTCACTGCCTAACTGTTGTAATCGTGGGTTTAATTTCTCTTACAGGTGTGTGGGGAGAGGGGGAGAGGTGTTGAAAAGTGAGTCATCTTAGGTCTTTTGCTGTTGAAAACTGTTCTGTTGTTGCTTGTTCTCCTGGATGGGGCTTCAGTGCCTAACATCCAAAACTTAATTTGATGATGGTTGTAAGAAATTAAACGCAAAAGCAGGTGGTGTGGAACACTATGAGGATAGTACGGAAGTAGGCCATTCAGAAAACTGTGTATGTGAGAGATTGTGGGCCTGATTGGCATTATACCTTTTTTTGGGGCTTATAAACTTGGTAAAATTGGGTGTGAGGCGAGTAGTGCGATCCACACCTGCATCTGCACCAATTCCTTCTTTACCAAGGCCCGAAAATGGCTGCTTTCAGGATCGTGCTTGAAACAGGTGCAACAGCCATTTAAATGCATTTGCATGCATCTAAATTGAATTAATGGACTGGATGCCCAAATGGGCATCCTCTGGAGGGCCTTGATGCTGAGGGCTCTGGCTGGCTTCCAGGTATCTAGGATATATCCTTGACACCCTCTCCATCCTGCTGTCCCCGAGATGCAAAGATATTTTGGCCTTGGAGGGAGTGCAGAGGAGGTTTACTAGGCTGATACCGGAGTTGAGGGGGTTGAGCTATGAGGAGAGGCTGAATAAACTAGGCTTGTACTCGTTGGAGTTTAGAAGAATGAGAGGAGATCTCATTGAGACGTATAAGATGATGAATGGGATGGATAGGATAGAGGTGGAAAGACTCTTCCCGCTCAAAAAAGACAATAGGACTAGGGGGCACAGCCTCAAGATAAAAGGGGGGCAGTTTAGAACGGAGTTGAGGAGGAACTTCTTCACTCAAAGGGTGGTGAATCTCTGGAATTCTCTGCCCGTTGAAGTGGTGGAGGCTGCCTCGCTAAATATTTTTAAGACGCGGGTTGATGGGTTTTTGATAGGAGAGGGGATTAAGGGTTATGGGGAGAGGGCGGGAAAGTGGAACTGAGCAGCGACAGATCAGCCATGATCTTATTGAATGGCGGGGCAGGCTCGAAGGGCTGGATGGCCTGCTCCTTGTTCTTATGTTCTTATGCCCTGTTGTCAGGAAATGGGGGAGTCAGAAGGTGTAACCACAGTCTCCCGGATGGAAGGACCTGGCACAGGCCCGAGCCCTTTTCCTCCCTTGGGGTTCCTGTTGGCTCCTGGGTCACTACATGGGATGGTGGTGCATCTGCAGTGAGCTCCAGCATCACCTGGCACTGCCAGTCCTGGAGGATCACCTGCAGCCTCCCCATGGTGGTTGGGCCCTCTGCAATGGCCACTTGAGTCAGGAGACACATGTCAATGGCCACAGCAGCAAGTGCCCTCTTGAGACTTGGCCACGCTCTGCAACCCCTCAGCCATGATCCTCTGTGACTAGGCTACGTTCTCAAGTGCTGCTGCCGCAGCTCGCTGTGTCTCAGCGCTATAAACAGTAAAAAGTCTGACAACACCAGTAAACTGCCTGTGCTTTATATGCTCTGTCTGAGGCCAGAACTCTCCATTCACCTGATGAAGGGGCTAACCCGAAAGCTAGTGAATTTACTATCAAATAAATCGGTTGGACTGAAACCTGGTGTTGTCAGACCTTTTACTGTGTTTACCCCAGTCCAACGCCAGCATATCCATGTCATCTCAGCGCTATCCCACTGGGTCTCCTGCAAGTTCTGCAGCCCCTCAGCCATGGCCCCCTGTGAATGGGCCACCTTCCCAAGAGCTGCAGGCATAGCCTCCTGCAAGCTCTCAAGCCCCTCAGCCATGGGCCGCAGAATCTCGAGAAGCCTGTTCAGTCCCTCAGCTGTGGCCTGCTTACAGATGTTACCAGACCTACTGAGATTTTCCAGCATTTTCTCTTTTGGTTTCTTTAAACCTTGCCCCTCGCACTCAAGACCCATGCCCCCTAGAAGTTGCCTCAAATTGAGTGGAGGGTCAACAGGTGCTCGTTTCTTGATTCTAGCTCAGCCCTGGTATCCACTGACAGCCTGCATCTCTCATCCCCTGAACACTCTTCAAAAGGGGCGAAGACCCAGAGGTCTGGCTCACCACCCCGTCTTCGCCCTCTCTCTGGTATTATGGTCGGTCTTCTCCTGTGGAGACAGAAACAGCCTGAAAAAAATGATGGCGTGACTCCTGCAGAGTATCAGGTAGTGGCCCTTAGAGGGAAGCATAGCGGGGCTTCTGGGGGGATAGGAAGGAGGTGCTTGGGGGTCAAGGGGCTGGAAGCATGCAGGGTGCTGGGGATGGGAGAATCTGGAGGAAGATTCAAGGTGGGGGTTAAGCACTCACCTTTGCTGCCCGGATGGGGTTGTTGATCTTCTTGCGGCATTGCTTCCCTTTTCTGGGGGCCAGTGCCATGGCACTGACCGAGGTGGCATCTGCCTCCCAGGCTGCATTGCCATCAGAACCCCTGGGTCTGCATCCTCCTGGGGGAAGAGAGTATCCCGCCTTGCCTCTGCCATATCTAGCAGCCTCCAGAGATCTTGTGTCCATTTTTTTCCTGTACTGACCACCTTCCCATCCTTGGGGTTTTTATGGAGCTGTCCCTCATTAGGGCAGATCAGCTACAGGCAGGTTGGCAGAGCATTCCAACAAGTTATGGCACGGTGGCACACTGATTAGCATTGCTGCCTCTCAGTACCAGGGACCTGGGCTCGATTCTTGGCCTGGGTCACTGTCATTGTGGAGTTTGCACATTCTCCCTGAGTCTGTGTGGGTTTCCTTCAGGTGCTCAGGTTTCCTCGCACAATCCAAAGGTATGCAGGTTAGGTGCATTGCCCAGGCTAAATTTTCTCTCTGTACCCAAACAGGCACCGGAGGATGGCAACTAGGAGATTTTCACGGCGAATTCATTACAGTGTGAATATGAGCCTCTTTGTGACTACATGTAAAGTTAAGTTTATTTATTGATTTACTTGTCAGCATTGAGGTGAAGGCAAGTGAGCACATGCAGGTTTGCTGATAGGGGTGGGGATCAGTGCCTCTATGATTGGGGACGGGGAGAGAGAGGGAGATGTCATACATCTATTGGAGTCAGGAGGAGATGGGTGCCTTTTGCAGGAGGATCCATGGTGGGGGTGGGGGAGGGGGGAGTCACTCTGCCTGATATCACTAGGGAGGGGATATCTCTGCCTGATATCAGTGGTGGGGGTGAAGCGGGAGGGGTTCCACTGCCACTCTGCCTGAGATTAGTGGGGGAGGTGAAGGGGAGGTCTGCTGCCACTCTGCTTGAGGTTAGTAGGGAGGAGGAGGGTCCACTGCCACTCTGCCTGAGGTCAGTGGAGGGAAAAGGGGAAGGTGGATCACTGCCTGAGATCAGTGGGGATGAAGAGGGTCTGCTGCCATTCTGCCCGAGTTTGGTGAGGGGCCCACAATCAGTCTGGGTAGCGGAGGGGGTGGGGCGGGGGGAAGAAGGTGGTCGGTAATGTTGTTGGGGTGGGGCAATGTTTGTGAGGGTCAGAGGGAGGCCTGTAAGGGATGTGGCAGGGGAATAGCCTTCTATTTTTTTTTCTGCGCATGCGCAGTTTGAGGCACCAATCGGAGCAGCAGGGTTTTGGGCGCGTTAAGTTCTACCCACAGGCTTGTGTGGCGCAATTCGGAATTGCTGATATTTTTGCAGGCAGAGTGGGTTTGGGGGTGCCTCAGAATGGGTCTAAAAGTCAGACCAGTTTCAAGTCCACCCAGCACTTCAAATCAAAATGGTAAACTGGGAGGGAGGGAGGGAGGAGGGAGTGAGTGTATAAAAGCACAGATATATGATATAAATTGATCAATACCATGCAAGTTCAATGATGCATTGGCTTACAATACATTCCTTTGAAAAACAAAAGTTCAGCATGATACGAAATCCATGGTCCATGCAGTAAGTTAATGATAATATTAGATTATAAGAAATCATTTATAACGCTACAGAGAACAATCTATGGATTGGGAATGTTTTCAAAAGCAAGAGAATGTTACCTGATAGTTGTTAAAGAGGCATAAAATAGATTATGAGAATATACTAACCTGAAATAAAAACAGATCACAAGATCTTTCATACATAAATATAAGGGGAAGAGAGTAGCTAAAGAAAATGCTTATTCCTTAGAAGCTGAGACAGGAAATTATTACTGGGAATGAGGAAATGATAGAGATGTTAAACAAACATTGTGAGCTGGACTTTCCCGTCCTGCCTGCCATAGAAATCATGGCAGACACGGGACAAATCATACAAAGGCCTGTTGACATCAGGCAGGATTTTCCACTCTGGGGACGAGCATGGCCAAAAACACAATGTCGGTGTGTCTATCTTCACAGTAGAATACAGGTTGCATATTAGAAATAGAACGTGATGTAGGAGCTAAAGAGAATGAGGAAATTAAGATAATTAATATCAGAGAAAATGTATTGGAGAATCCTAATTGAGTGAATTCTAACAAATCCTCAGGACCTGATGGCCTATACCTCAGGTTCAATGAGAAATAGCAAATATATCCATTACCTCTGTACCTATTGTTTTTGAAAAAATTCTATTTCTAATATGCAACCTGTATTCTACTGTGAAGGTAGACACACTGGCATTGTTTTTTTGGCCATGCTCGCCCCCAGACTGGAAAATCCTGCCTGAGGTCAACAGATTTCGGAGTGGTCCTGCCAGATTAGAAGCTGGCCAACAAAACATTGCTTTTCAACAAGAGGAGAGAGAAAACAGGAAACTCAGGCCATGTAGCCTGACATCTATCTTGGGAAAATGCCGGAAGCTATTATTAAGGCAGTCTTAACAACGTGCTTCGAAAAGTACAGCATTCAAACAAATCAACGTAGTTTTCTAAGATGGGAATCCTCTTGACAAATTTGCTGGTGTTGTTTGAAGATGGATAAAGAGGAACCAATAGATGTAATATACCTAGATTTCCAAGAGGATTATTAGGTGCAAGGCACCTAAGGGGCAAGTTAAGAGCTCATAGAGTTGTGGGTAATATAAAGGATCAGTTAATGGACAATAAGCAGAGAGTAGGCATTAACAACACATTTTAATTTTGGCTTGTGAAGTGTTACAAGGATCAGTGCTGAGGCTTCAACTATTTAGAATCTAGAAAAATGAGAAGCTCTCTCAACAATTCTGATCAGACACTCACTAGCTCTTTTTAAGCAGTACTAGTGCAGGTGTCAGGCAAAAATAATTTTTATTTATATAAACGCCTTTACAGAATTAAATCATCTCAAACTGCTTCACAGGATTGGCTATCAAACAGAATTAGAGACCAATTGTAGTGTATTAATTTTAAATTAACGCTGGAGTTGGATGTAGAGTTATGGGGTAGAATTTTCAATATTTTTTCAAAGAGTCAGTCCCGGTGAGAAAACTGGAGATAATCCCCTTTCTTCAAAAAAAAACAAATTGTAGGTGTTGTTTTATCAAATCAACAGATAATTTATTTAGTGCTAATGGGCTGATTAAATCCCAATTCTTACATTCATTTTGCAGATGCATAAAATTAAATATTTTGTTCTCTCTACTGGAAAACAAAGAATCTTAATCCATGAATGAAGCCTCAACCTGTTAACAGAACAAGCGTTTCTGCTGTTTAGCAGAGGTAAAACCAGCTCTCTGAAGTACTGGCTGGAAAATTAAAACTGATTGTAGAAATCTTGACGTTTAGGCAACAGCACATACTGAAGTGAAAAGCAATGGATAACTGTATTATCCATAATTACATCAGCAGCCATCCACAGAAAGCTGCATTCTTAATGAACTCCAAGACACATTGGAGCAATGACTATAATGTTTGTTATTGAACATGATTGACCAATCATTTTAAACTCCTTGGACAATTCTATTGTGGTTTCCATAGAAATCTTTAACCTGTGAACACAGGGCAGACAAGCCTGAACTGAGAACTTTGTGGGAAAAAAATCCTCAAATTAGCACCAAACACACTGAGTAACTCCAAAAGAAATTCCAATTATGTTTTTAACAAAATCCAAAATTAAATTATCCATACAGTGTAGAGGAGCATATTTCACCATGGCTGATAGGAATTGTAAACCAGTATTCAATCAGGAACACCAGTTGATTTCCCCCATTCTAATCAAAGGCATTAAATCCTGAAGTAATGCACTACTGATATGGAACAGTTAAAGCTCTTTCCCAGTCCATTTGGTTCAACTCTTCTCATTGAGTTCGCTGCTCAAAGGCTGATCCTTGATGCCGAACTGTAGTGAAGTGCTGTGATTTTCACTATGGGCGGAGAGGGGAGGCAAACCCCAAATCACTAGAATGAAACTGTTTGAGATGGGAAGGGTTTAAAAGAAGCACTTAAGAGAAATGTTCCCATGACAGGAAGGAGCTATGGCCAGTTGACAAAATTTACAGTGACTGGCAAAAGAACCAGAAGTGACAAGAAAACAATAGTTTTTATGCAGTTTATATGGTTAGGTTTGAGAATGCACCATGTGATAGAGTGGTGTTTACAGGTTCTAGGGGGATTTGGAGACATGGAACATTTCACATGGTGGGCAGCAGACAAGTCAAATTCCCCACAAACAAAATCAGCAAAACCTCTCACTATAAAATGTGAAAGAGCATTGTCACCATTCCATTGACCAGCAAAACACATCACATTGCACTGAATGGTAGTTACCACCAGCTAGACTTCAAGAGGAGTTGCTGCCCTTCCTATTCAATCCTGGTAAAAGACTATCAGATTTACTAAGTACATCAGTTCTCAGGGAGACCTATTTGGTTGCAGCCTTTATGATGTAGGCTACTTTGATGTCCGAAACATCCAAGGTCCAAGCCATACGGCAATTGATCAGTCACCAATGGCTTTGTCGAGATCCATTTGGACAAAGTTGTCTATGGACTTCATTTCCAGAGTTTTTCAGTGATGGGTTTGTCGAGGTCAGTGCCTTGCCATCTTGCCCAGAGCTGCTTCCTCTTTACTGTCTAAGCCTGTATATGAGGAATGTCCACTCGGCAGAGAGAGAAGTGGGGGAGCTGCTGGCATTCACAGGAAAAGCATCCAAGCAAGAACTTGGAGAAAATATTTGAAAAAGAGTTTCACTTTAGAAGGCTGCAAGGGATAAGGATATAGCAATCACATCAGTTAAAGTTTCTACTTTGTATCAGGATCTTCGCAAACGCAACATTTAGGGAATTGCACTTGAGCTTGGATTCACAGTCCATCTAACCATGACGTTCTCTGGCTGTTTCTATGATGCACTCGGAGCAAGTGTCTTTCCATGATTAAGTAAGTCACTCTTGCGACTGCATCATCATCTTTCCACATATCATAATCCTTTTTACCAGTCAGCTTTTGCCTTCCGGCTATACAGCAATCTATACAATATCCATTTAATTCAAGGCACCGAAAGCAAAATTGATAATGGCAATGGGGACACTTCACAGATGGACAACCTCTGGTGCAATGCTGTGTTAAAGTCTCACAATTGGGGCAGGCACGTATTTCAGGACATCCATACACTGGACTTGTCTGGTCTTTGATTGTACCGCAGCTCTGAAGCAGAGCTGTCAGACTGCAGCATTCGTTACCGCAGTTATCACTCTGCACATCAGTATTCTTCCACTCCCTCTCACACACCCAGCAGAACTGAAAAATTTTCTTTGATTTCTCTGAGCAAGACAGACACTGAACACACTGCTTCTCGGCATCTATTCTCTGTACACGGACACTGCAGACTGGACACTGAGGGAGAAAATGAGACAAGGTGTCAGTGACATAAATGTTTGTATTTATATTCGGAATGTGAATTATGGGAATATCAATTTAGAACAGAAAAATTGGAAATCCATATCATTTACATTTTAGCACGTCACCACCTATTGCACTGCACAGAACTACCCAACATTAGTCCATTGATCCCATCTTGATTTTGGTATATTTGGTTGCTAATATCTCTGTCATTGTGTAAACTATTAATAAGAACATAGGAACAGGAGTAGGCCATTCAGCCCTTCAAACTTGCTCCACCATTCTATTAGAGGACAACCAATCTGAAACTAACCCCATTTATCCACATTAGCTCTATATTCTAGATAGATATGCTACTAACAAAAATCTACCAATCACATTCTTGAATGTTCCATTTGTTCTGAAAGGGTTAATAATTACATAGGTTTAAAAATCACAAGCTAAAATGAGAAAAAAATGCACGTCTTTATTAAAGTCAAGCAAGGTAAGCTTCAAGACCTTGTGGCAAGGGAGGAAACCCTAGAATTTAAGTTTATCTAATAAAGGTCCTTCATCTGAGAGAATTCATTAAATCAAGAATGGAAGATATAATTGATATCTACAAATGCAGGTACAAGCTGAATGTTAAGTATAATTTGTAACAATAATAAAAAAGATCAGCTAACATGTTCAAACCTGTACACTGATTGGATATTACAAGTAAGCAGGCAGATGACAGTTATGATTGGTTTTATCATTTGTATCTTATGCATGTTGCAACAGTTGTGAGTGGATAGAAGTAATTCCTATTCCTTGCTTGATATATGTTAACTACATGTAATCATATCTATTTGTATATCCTTGTACTCAGGCTGGCCACTAGCTTATACGGCTCAAATAAATGGCCGTTTGCGAAACTCCCAAGATTTGGCCTGGTTACTTAAAGGGAACAAATTTGTAATAACTTAAAAGGCTGAAAACCAAACAACCCCAGAACACTTCCAGCATCAATGTCCTTTTAAAGAGAATATTCTAGTTTTTTTAAAATCTCAATTAACACTGTCTGATATTCTTTCCCAATTGCTTCTCTGAGACACCACATACACAACATCTTCCTCTGAATTTTTGTCAGTGTTTCATTTATAAGAAGTCTCATAAGCCTGGTCATAATTTGAATCTGCTTTCCTTGCTTTTTTATCATCAGTTTAACTCACTCGAGTCCCTCAGAGATTCTCTTTCTATATCTAAATATATTGTCCCACTAAATGTTGCAAGAGACCAAAAACAGGATTGTGCCCATAAGATTTCAGTTCAGGATTTTCCCCACCCACCCTCCCATAATACAATTAGGTCCATGCCCAGGAACGGTGAAAGCCTGATTAGAATATATTAGCATGGGTTAAAATATAATTAGCAGGCTTAACGTCACTACTTCTGCCTTCAATATATTGTCCCACCCAGCCAATGTGATGTCATGCCAGCACCCCAATCGCTACTGGTTTTCAAAAACAAAGCTACCAGTCACAATGACCTTTCTGGGTGCACACAGCAAGTATTGCCCCTGGGTGGTGAGGGATATGCCCAGGCAGTGCCTGCCCCAGCTTCCTCCTCAGATTTTATTCATTACCACGTGACTGCTTGTCCTTTTCTTCCTTAAAGTGATTGGTCAATGAGAGTGGATTTTCCATCAATGATGTCCCAGAAATCAAGGCCAACTTCTCAATGTGTGCAGCTGAGAAATATGAACAGAATCCACCAGGATTTTAGATGGAGGATGAGAGAACTGACCTCCTGGTCCCAACCTGAACTAGGCTGTGGACCTCAATGTCCCACAAACTGCCTCATTTAGCTTTAGCCACAGAATTGTTATAGATCAGGAGGCCAATCAGCCCATCGTGTCTGCAACAATACTCCAAATGAAACAATGATCGAGTCCCATGTATCGGCTTCTCCCCATAAAAGAGACAGCGAGTTATTAAAAAAAAAGTTACTTAATACACTTGGTTTGAAAATACAGAGACAGATCAATTCTAAATCATTTATACAAAGAAGCAAAGATCAAAAGTCCTAAATAACATAAGTTACCTTTTGGTGTGATGACTGTTCTAGTGCCATTATTTTGCTGAGCTGCTCCTCATACAGACTATGTTCCTCCAACGTCAACTGTGCAAGGTACAGTACTTCCTGCCAGGGCCACTCCTCCTCACACAATTGGAGCAGTCAAATGCAGAACGACCCTATGGAGAATCAACTGTTATTTATGGTGCCTTCAAACATCCCGAGCACGATCCAGTCAAAAACAAACTTGTAATAATTTTGTAATAATCAACCAAGCACCAATTAGACGGCAATGAATGTACACAAGGTAGCTGAATGAACTTAGAGTTGCGCTTCATAAAAATATGTAACAATGGGAATTTAAGAATGAGTTACCAGCTGGAATGAATCTAAGGGAACAATTCAAATAATTTAGATATAAAATATATATCAAGATATAGAATATACATCAGGAGCAGCATTGTGGCACAGTGGTTAGCACTGCTGCCTCACAGCACCAGGGACCCAGGTTCAATTCCAGCCTTGTGTGAAGTTTGCACTTTCTCCCTGTGTCTGGGTGGGTTTCCTCCCACAGTCCAAAGATGTGCAGGTTAGGTAGACTGGCCAGTATAAATTGTCCCTTAGTGTCTAAAGATGTGTACGTTAAGGAAATTAGTGGGGTAAATGCATAGGGTTACAGGGATAGAGTGGGGGGACAGGGCCTGGGTAATATGTTCTGAGAGCTGTTGCAGTCTGAATGGACTGTGGGGATTCTATGAGGAATCTTTAACATATTTCCAGCTGCATGCATAGTTTTTCTGCTAATACAGGGTTACTAAGCTTCATTGGGGCAATGCTTTTTGAAAGATAATTTTGCAGCTTTTCTGTGATGCAATAGTCAGGAGGAATGTAAAAATGCATCGGATAAAAGAAGCCCAGCAAAGCAGCATCCAGGGAACCACAAAAACGTCAGAAGCTGAGAACATGTCCTGTGGTGACACAGACTGTACTTGGAAAATACTTGCTCAGTCTGGTTTAGTATGCATACGTTGAGTATCTTGGTAATACACTGTGGGATAGTTTTATTACAAAATTGCTTTGGTTACTGTTATCCTGCAGCTGATTAGCAACCCAGTACGAAGCCCTAAGTGATCTTGAACACAAACTGTTAACTCTCCTCAGAGAGCACCTGACTGGAAATCTCAGTGATCCTAATGAATTAGTGACAATGTTCCTGATCTGTGAAAATAATGGACTGAATATGACTCAGTACTTGTCTCCTTCACAATATAATTGCCTCCAATCTCTCCCATATTCTGATTAGTCCACAGCCATAAATAGGACCATAGAAGAATCATAGAATCCCTACAGTGCAAAAGGAGGCCATTTGACCCATTGAGCCTGCATCAACATCAATCTCACCCAAGCCGTATTCCTGTAATCCCACATATTTATCTTGCTAATCTTGCTGACTCTAAGTGGCAATTTATGTTGGTCAAACAACCTAAAAATGACTGATTATAACGTGGAGAAACTCTCACTGGTGAATTAGGGCAGAACAGTTGTTTCCTGTTCTATAATCTGCCC
This sequence comes from Carcharhinus amblyrhynchos, assembly GCF_965287045.1. NCBI lineage: Eukaryota > Metazoa > Chordata > Chondrichthyes > Carcharhiniformes > Carcharhinidae > Carcharhinus > Carcharhinus amblyrhynchos. The sequence goes on from NC_137327.1 coordinate 51,363,764, forward strand.
CTTCCACTGTCACAGACCAACATTGGCATTTATGAAACATTGAAATATTTCTGTCTTGTTTTGAACTCACCTCATCCAGAAGTGCCTTACATCATTTCCTCAAACCATTGGACTTTACCAGATGGTCACAGGATGCTTTATATTCTCCTACATACAAGAACTAGCCTAGATTGAAACTAGTCATTTTCAATTGATTAAACTCATTGACCTTTTGGACTGAATGGCCTATTTTTGTGTGTAAATACTTCGTAATCTGCATCCGTGAGTCAAAGTTCAGTGTTAATTGATGAGACTGGCAGGTCATATGTGGGAGTGGCACTGGAAACAAAAGGAGATAGTCAGAATTTAACAAACTGAGTATCAGTGTGAGAGAACACAAAGCAGAAAGCGGTCAATGCAGACGAGTGTAAATTGGGGAAATGGGTGTTAGATATACAGAAAGAGTTGTCTTGAAATAGTTGAGGGAAACACAGGAAATCTTAGTCAACTTGATGTTCAATATGTCCTACCAATGGAAAAGAGAGAGCAATAAATACAATAGGATGTTAAACCACATAGAATAGGGATTCCCAAATTGTGGATCATGAATCCCAGTGGAATGACAAAATGAACAATTGGCATCATGAGCTCTGGGGCATCAATGATGGTAGTGGAACCAAGTCACCGATATGTTTAAGCCCGAGATTAGTAGTGAGGCTGCTGTAAGTGTGTAAGATAAATTTGACTGTGAGCGAAGACCTAATCACTGACACCAATAAACCTTGTAAAGTGGTCAGTGTCTTTGGTTATTTTCGAAGTCTGTATCCCTGCTGTTTGAACCCCTATCCTGCACCTCCCACCCAAATATCGCTCTGGGTTCTTACCCAATGTGAAACGTTAAAATGGGATCAGGCAGAAAAATGTTTTAGAAATGGATAGGTCTGAGTCACATGATAGAATTTAATTGCATCTTTCCAGTTGTCAAAATAAGACAGACATTCAGGGACTGGAACACAGAAAAAACCACGAAGCTGATCCTCAGTGTCAGGGTTATCAGACCAACTTCTGGAATAGGGATTTCCATTCCCAAGGAGAAACTGGCAGACAAAATATTTCATCAATTAAAAAGATAGATTTGCAATGTTACTTTCAAATAAATTGAGGGTGGGATGAGAGAGAGGTGGAGAGTGGAGGAAGATGAGGAGGCTGCACCCAGAGTTGATGCATCTTTTAATGGAGATTTTGCTGTAAAATTGCAAAATTAAAAATCCTTCCTCTGGGTTCCCTGTAACTGAAGCTTTGTATCCCCTACAATAACTAAAACTGAGCAGTCTGGTTACACACATTGGGAAGTACAGACCACACACCCTGTCACTATGATCTAAAATAATGCACATTACTGCATTCTTCTCCCGCAAAGTCTGTCATGTAACCAGGAAAATATCTGTAAATATTTCCAAACAAAAACTGATGACTCAGGCTGGAAGTTAGAAATAAGTCACATCTATTTTGTAAAAAGAAATTATAAACTGAGCATTTTCTCAGCACCCATCAGAAGCTGGATATGTTCATCTTAAACTTGTCCTTTTCCAGACAGACATCTTTAAGACCCATTCAATAAGCTTAATCCATAAATCTGGTTGATCATTTTGCAACTAAATGAACAAGCACACAGTTTACAGCCAGATTCTCCCAATGGTATATCACACCTGCTGTTAGTTTAGGAGATATTAAGGACAGTTAAAACAGAAATCTCCCTTACCATTACACCACCACCACCCCCCACAACCCCTCAAATCTCCATCACCTCTCAGGCCCCACCATTAAGATCTGCTCCAATGTGAGACCACTCAACATAGCATGAACTGGAAATTAAGCAGCACAGGGTTTGTGTCCATCCCCAGTACATAACAATGAAAGTGAGTGAATTACCTACTGTATCAGGAAAGCTGTTCCTTGCTATAATTCATAATGAAATATTTAATGTAAAATACTGATCAAAATACCCAGACATAGCTCCTGTTCCTACAGTGAGTTACAGATCAATCATTCCAGTTTTCTTCTAATTCACTGGTCATCATTGCTGCCATTCTCTGTGCAGACAAGCTGAAACTCTATTCAGCTGTAATCAGCCGCAACAAACATACATAAGAACATAAGAAATAGGAGCAGGAGTAGGCCATCTAGCCCCTCGAGCCTGCCCCGCCATTCAATAAGATCATGGCTGATCTGTCGTGGCTCAGTTCCACATTCTCGCCCTCTCCCCATAACCCTTAATCCCCTCACCTATCAAAAACCTATCAACCCGCGTCTTAAAAATATTTAGCGAGGTAGCCTCCACCACTTCAACGGGCAGAGAATTACAGAGATTCACCACCCTTTGAGTGAAGAAGTTCCTCCTCAACTCCGTTCTAAACCGCCCCCCCTTTATCTTGAGGCTGTGCCCCCTAGTCCTACTTACAAAGAATGGCTTACAGTTCACAATTCTGTTTTAAACATTTGCAAAGTGCTTTTTACCTGTCTCCAGATAACTCGCTGCAGTGACAAACTGAAATCTTCTACAATTCACTTCAGTAACAATGATTTACATCCTTTCCTACTGAATTTAAAATGCTGAATGTTTGTTCAATAGAAACTGCTTCAATTTCCTGAGACTCATCCAGCTTTCAGTTTCATTCTGTCTCAATGCCCCTGAACTCACAACAGCTAAAAGGGGAACTTCCCACTGTTAATCAGACAGCAGCTTCCCTGTGTATGTAAAATATTCCATGACGATCATGAATAAAATCCAATCAGTCACTTTGTATGCTGCTATTGCACAGCTGATAACGACTACCATTCCAAACTGGAACCATCAAGTAATTCATCAATCTGAATCAGATACAACCAAAACTGATATCCTGGGCTGGGACTAGTGTCCTGGCCAATGTGAACAGAAGTTTAAACTGACAGAGGGAGGTGGAGGGATTGGGAGAAAGGAGATTTAGAAATCAAAAGAGAATGGTCAAATCAACAGAGCAGAGTCGCGATGTCAGAAAGAAAATAGTGGGACAGGAAAAGACAAGAGAATTTAACATTAAACAGGCGTCAGTCAGTCAGGCCAATGCATGAAACAGTGGTAAAAATGAAATGTTCTTTATGTGAATGCAAATAAATATCTGCAATAAGACAGATGAACTAGTGGCATAAAAAGATAAATCACTCGTTCTTAATGACCATTACATATACGTGGTTATATGGAGAGCAAGGCTGGGAAATAAATATTCCAGAATCCAGAGTGCACAGAATTTTGGACAGATCAGCAGAATGGGGAAGGAGGAGGGATAGCACTGATAACATAACCAACTCAGGATAATTTTATCTTAGATCCAGTACTATAAAATGAGGTACAGTTAATAAGGCAAAGAAAAAACCTGCTGTGAAATACTGATCATAATAATATTGAATCCCATCTAAATTTGAAATCATAAGAACATAAGAAATAGGAACAGGAGTAGGCCATCTAGCCCCTTCAAGCCTGCCCCGCCATTCAATAAGATCATGACTGATCTGAAATGGCTCAGTTCCACTTTCCCGCTTTCTCCCCATAACCCTTAATTCCCTTGTCTATCAAAAACCTATCTACCCGTGACTTAAATATATTTAGCGAGGCAGCCTCCACCACTTCAATGGGCAGAGAATTCCAGAGATTCACCACCCTTTGAGTGAAGAAGTTCCTCCTCCACTCTGATCTAAACTGCCCCCCCTTACCTTGAGGCTGTGCCCTCTAGTCCTGCTATCCTTTCTAAGTGGGAAGAATCTCTCTACCTCTACCCTATCCATCCCCTTCATTATCTTATACATCTCTATATGATCCCCCCTCATCCTTCTAAACTCCAACTAGTACAGACCCAGTCTATTTAGTCTCCCTTCATAATCCAACCCCTCATCTCCGGTATCAGCCTAGTGAACCTCCTCTGCACTCCCTCCAAGGCCAATATATCCTTCTGCGAGTGCGGCAAGCAAAACTGCACACAGTACTCCAGCTGAGGCCTCACTAGTACCCTGTACAGTTGCAGCAAGACCTCCCTACTTTTATATTCTATCCCCCTCGCTATGAAGGCCAACATTCCATTCGCCTTCTTGATCACCCGCTGCACCTGCAGACTGGGTTTTTGCGACTCGTGCACAAGGGCCCCCAGGTCCCTCTGCACTGTAGCATGCTGCAGCTTTTCGCCTTTTAAATAATAATCCCTCCTACTATTATTTCTGCCAAAGTGGATAACCTCACACTTGCTAACATTATACTCCATCTGCCAGGTCCTCGCCCACTCGCTCAGCCTATCCAGATCTCTCTGCAGACTTTCCACACCCTCCATGCAATTTGCTTTTCCATTCATCTTCGTGTCATCAGCAAATTGTGTCACCCTACACTCAGCCTCCTCCTCCAGATCATCTATATAAATGGTAAATAGTTGAGGCCCCAGCACCGATCCGTGCGGCACTCCACTAGTCACTAACCGCCAACCAGAATAGCACCCATTGATACCAACTCTCTGCTTCCTATTAGATAGCCAATCCTCTATCCACGCTAACACCTTACCCCCAACTGCGTGCACCCTAACCTTCTGTAGCAACCTTTTATGAGGCACCTTATCAAACACCTTTTGGAAATCTAAAAACACCACATCCACCGGTTCCCCTCTGTCTACCGCACTAGTCACATCCTCATAGAAATCCAATAAATTCGTCAAACACAACTTCCCCTTAACGAATCCATGCTGTGTCTGCTCGATCAAATCATTCTTTTCTAGGTGCCTCGCTATTTCTTCTTTGATGACGGATTCTAGCATTTTTCCAACTACAGATGTTAAACTAACTGGCCTATAATTCCCTGCCTTTTGTCTGCTACCTTTTTTAAACAGCGGCATAACATTAGCCATTTTCCAATCTTCCAGCACTTCCCCGGAATCCAGCGAATTTTGATAAGTAATTACTAAGGCATGCACTATCACCTCTGCCATTTCTTTCAGAACCCTGGGATGCATTCCATCTGGTCCTGGGGACTTGTCCACCTTCAGTCCCATTAGTCTATCAAGCACTACCTCTCTAGTGACAAACATATTTCCCACCATTACAGTGGAATGACTGACCAGGTCATTTTACTGACTGCAGTAACAATGTGCTTGAGAGTTGTGTCTTTATACACCTTCTGACCCCACCCCCGTTTATGAAGCAATCCCTTAAATTGGATCATCTGATTGGTTTATTAACCCCACTCTGACAATTTACCTGTCAGGGGAGAGGCCGAGTTTATGGTTGTCCTTGAACATGCCTAACTGTTATAAGGGTGGGTTTCATTTCTCTTATGGGCGTGCGGGGAGGAGGCATGGCCTTAGGCCTTTTGTCCTTTGCTGTTGGAAATTCTTCAAAGTCTTCTCCACAGCTTCATCTTCTTCCCAGCATGGGACAAGCTGTGACCACAGGACTCCAATACAAGCAGCTTACATTCATTATTATGAAAGAAATAATAGAACAGACATGTGATATAAAGTGATCAATAAATGCAATTTCAATGATGCATTGGCTTACAATACATGCCTTTGAAAAAAAGTTCAGTATATATAAGAACATAAGAAATAGGAGCAGGAGTAGGCCATCTAGCCCTTCGAGCCTGCCCCGCCATTCAATAAGATCATGGCTGATCTGTCGTGGCTCAGTTCCACATTCCCGCCCTCTCCCCGTAACCCTTAATCCCCTCGCTTATCAAAAACCCATCAACTCGCGTCTTAAAAATACTAAGCGAGGCAGCCTCCACCATTTCAATGGGCAGAGAATTCCAGAGATTCACCACCCTTTGAGTGAAGAAGTTCCTCCTCAATTCCATTCTAAACTGTCCCCCCTTTATCTTGAGGCTGTGCCCCCTAGTCCTACTGTCCTTTCTGAGCGGGAAGAGTCCCTCCACCTCTGTCCTATCCATCCCATTCATCATCTTATACGTCTCAATGAGATCTCCCCTCATTCTTCTAAACTCTAACGAGTACAAGCCTAGTTTATTCAGCCTCTCCTCATAGCTCAACCCCCTCAACTCTGGTATCAGCCTAGTAAACCTCCTCTGCACTCCCTCCAAGGCCAAAATATCCTTGCGTAAGTGCGGCGACCAAAACTGCACACAGTACTCCAGCTGCGGCCTCACCAATGCCCTATACAGCCGCAGCAAGACCTCCCTACTTTTATATTCAATCCCCCTCGCTATGAAGGCCAGCATCCCATTAGCCTTCCTGACCACCTGCTGCACCTGCAGGCTGGGTTTTTGCGACTCATGCACAAGGACCCCGAAGTCCCTCTGCACCGTCGCCTGCTGCAGTTTTTCGCCACGTAAGTAATAGTCCTTCCTACCATTATTCCTACCAAAGTGGACCACTTGCCAACATTAAATTCCATTTGCCATTTCCTGGCCCATTCGCCCAGCCTATCTAGATCCTTCTATAGACTCTCCACACCCTCCGCGCAATTTGCCGTTCCACTAATCTTGGTGTCATCAGCAAATTTCGACACCATACACTCGGTTCCCTCCTCCAGATCATCTATATAAATGGTAAATAGCTGAGGCCCCAGCACCGACCCCTGGGGCACTCCGCTAGTCACCAACCGCCAATCCGAATAGCACCCATTAACCCCCACTCTCTGCCTCCTATTTGACAGCCAATCCTCTATCCAAGCTAACACCCTACCCCCAACTCCATGCCCCCTTACCTTCTGCAATAACCTCTTGTGAGGTACCTTGTCAAACGCCTTCTGAAAATCAAGACAGACAACATCCACTGGCTCTCCTCTATCCACCGCCCTTGACACATCCTCATAGAACTCCAATAAATTTGTCAGACACAACTTCCCCTTAACGAAACCGTGCTGCGTCTGCTCTATCAAGCAATTCCCCTCAAAATGCCTTGCTATTTCCTCCTTGATGACGGATTCTAACATTTTACCTACAACAGACGTTAAACTAACCGGCCTATAATTCCCTGCCTTTTTCCTGCCACCCTTCTTAAACAACGGCGTAACATTAGCCATTTTCCAATCTTCCAGCACTTCCCCGGAATCCAGCGACGTTTGGAAAATAACCACCAAGGCATCCACTATCACCTCCGCCATTTCTTTCAGAACCCTCGGATGCATTCCATCCGGTCCTGGGGACTTGTCCACAATCAGTCCCTCCAGTCTGTCGAGCACCGCCTCTCTAGTAACAATAATGTCATTCAGACCCTCCAGTCCTACCACCTTTCCATCGCTAACACCCGGCAAATTATTCACGTCCTCCTCCGTGAAGACAGAAACAAAAAAGTTATTCAAGACCTCAGCCATTTACCCATCCCCTACCACTAAGTCCCCCTTCTCATCCTCTAAGGGTCCAACGTTCACCCTAGCCAGCCTCTTCCTTTTTATATATTTATAAAAACTCTTGCTATCCTTTTTTATATTAAGCGCTAGCCCAGCTTCATAGTTTCTCCTACCCTTCTTTATCAACTTCTTTGTCAATCTTTGTTGACATTTAAACCTCTCCCAATCCTCTTCTTGCCCACTACTCTTAGCTACTCTAAACGCCTCCGCTTTTAATTTAACACTTTCCTTCACCTCCTTCGTTATCCACGGCTTATTACCTCTCCTCCTACGGTCCTTTTTAACCATCGGAATAAATTTCTGCTGAGCACCAAGAAAGATCTCCTTAAAGATCCTCCACTGCTCCTCAGCAGACCTACCTTCCAACGCGCTCCCCCAGTCAACATTCGCCAATTCTTCTCTCATCCTACCATACTCCCCTCTGTTCAAACAAAGGACACATGTCCGGGAACCCACTTTCTCCTTCTCCATCTGCACCAAAAACTCCACCATACAATGATCACTCTCCCCAAGAGGATCCTTCACCACAAGGTCCCTAATTCTACCCGCCTCATTACATAACACCAGATCCAAGATATCTCGCTCCCTCGTCGGCTCCAACACACACTGTTCAAGGAAACTATCCTGACAGCATTCCAAGAACAACTCCTCAAGCCCACCGCATCCAACATGGGTCAGCCAATCAATATGTAGATTGAAATCCCCCATAATTATCGCCGTTCCATTCCTGCACGCCGCACTTATTTGCGCGTTAACAGCCCGCCCCACCTCCAGATCATTATTTGGGGGCCTATAGACGACACCCACCAGCGTCTTCCTCCCTTTGCTGTTCCTAATCTCCACCCACAACGATTCCACTTTCTGCTCTTTGGTTCCTATATCATCCCTTGCTACCACCCTGATGCTATCCTTAATCAGCAGAGCTACGCCCCCCCCCCCTTTTTCCTCCTCCCTTTCCTTCCTAAACACTTGATACCCCTGGACATTCAGCTCCCAGTCCCTGTCACCTTGCAGCCACGTCTCTGTAATGGCCACCAGATCATATCCATTTGTGCCGATCTGCGCCACAGCTCATCCACTTTATTCCGAATGCTTCGTGCATTTAGATAAAGTGCCTTCATCCCAGCCTTCACCTGGACCCTATTTGCCAGAACGCCACCAACCATACTTACGCCCCCTACTCCCTTTATTATTGGGACATCCTTGGCCTCTTCCCTTACCTGTACCCTCTCCTTAACTTTAGACCCCGTAATGTCACCTACCCTCGCACCCTCCCCCCCCCCCCCAATTAGTTTAAAGCCCTGTCTACAGTCGTATTTACACGATTCGCCAGGACTCTGGTCCCAGCATGGTTCAGACCAACCCCATCCCACCCGAACAGGTCCCACCTACCCCAATACTGATGCCAATGCCCCATAAATTCAAACCCATTCCTCCCACACCAATCCCTGAGCTACCCATTCACTTCCTTAATCTTATCAACCTTATGCCCATCTGCACTCGGTTCAGGCAGTAGCCCAGAGATAGCCACCTTGTCGGTTCTACTTTTTAATTCTATTCCCAGCTTTTCATACTCCCTCCCCAGATCCTCAGTTCACATTTTGCCTACGTCGTTGGCACCCACATGTACCACAACGACCGGATTCTCACCCTCCCATTCCAGGTTCCTCTGCAGCCCAGATGCGACATCCCGGACCCGAGCACCAGGCAGACAACACACCCTTCTGTGCACTTTGTCATTGTGACCAAGGACATATGAAATCCATGGTCCAACCAGTAAGTTAATGATAATATTAGATTACAAGAAATGGTTTATTTTGCTACAGAGAACAGTCTACGTATTGGGAATGTTTTCAAAACCAAGAGAATGTTACTTGGTAGTTAATAAAGAGGCATAAAATAGATTATGAGAATATACTAACCTGAAATAAAAACAGATCACAAGACCTGAATAAAAAGGAAGAACGTAGCTAAAGAAAATGCTTGTTCCTTAGAAGCTGAGGCAGGAAATTATCACTGGGAATGAGGAAATGATAGAGGCATTGAACAAATATTGTATCTTCACCATGGAAGACAATTTGCTTACCAGAAATAGAATGTGATGTAAGGGCTAAAGAAAATGAGGAAATTAAGATAATTAATTTCTGAGAAAATGTTTGAGAAACGAAATGGAGTAAAATCTAACAAATCATCAGGACCTGATGGCCTACACACCAAGGTTGAACAAGAAATATATTCTAAGGAGCAGGACAGTGGCATACTGGTTAGCACTGCTGCCTCACAGCACCAGGGACGCAGGTTCAATTCCCGGCTTGGATCACTATCTGTGTGGTGTTTTTCACGTTCTCCCTGTGTCTGCATGGGTTTCCTCTGGGTGCTCCAGTTTCCTTGCATGGTCTGAAAGACTGCTGGTTAGCTACGTTGGCCATGCCACATTCTCCCTCAATGTCACTGAGCAGGCACAGAACAGTAACTTCATTGCAGTGTTAATGTAAGCCTACCTGTGACACGAATAAATAAACTTAAAAAAAAAGCAAATGCATCCATTACCTCTGTACCTATGCCTTTTGAAAAATGCTCAGATTTAGGAGTGGTCCCATCAGATTAGAAGCTGGCCAACGAAACATTGCTTTTCAACAAAGGGGGAGAGAGAAAACAGGGAACCTCAGGCCAACATCAGTCTTGGGAAAACGCTGGAAATTATTATGAAAGCAGTTTTAACAATGCGCTTAGAAAAATGTAGCATCATTCAGACAAGTCAGTATGGTTTCTAGGGTGGAAATCTTCTTGACAAATATATTTGTGTTTTTTGAAGATGTAAAGGTGGATAAAGAGGAACCAATAGATTTACAACAGGGATTTATTAGGTGCCAGGAAAATGTTTAAGAATCAGAGACAAAAGCTCAGAGTTATGGGTAATATGAAGGGCTGGTTAACATAAGAACATAAGAAATAGGAGCAGGAGTAGGCCATCTAGCCCTTCGAGCCTGCCCCGCCATTCAATAAGATCATGGCTGATCTGTCCTATCTCAGTTCCACATTCCCACCCTCTCCCCATAACCCTTAATCCCCTCTCTTATCAAGAGCCCATCAACCCGCTTCTTAAAAATATTTAGCGAGGCAGCCTCCACCACTTCAACGGGCAGAGAATTCCAGAGATTCACCACCCTTTGAGTGAAGAAGTTCCTCCTCAACTCCGTTCTAAACCGCCCTCCTTTTATCTTGAGGCTGTGCCCCCTAGTCCTACTGTCTTTTTTGAGCGGGAAGAGTCTCTCCACCTCTATCCTATCCATCCCATTCATCATCTTATACGTCTCAATGAGATCTCCCCTCATTCTTCTAAACTCTAACGAGTACAAGCCTAGTTTACTCAGCCCCTCCTCATAGCTCAACCCCCTCAACTCCGGTATCAGCCTAGTAAACCTCCTCTGCACTCCCTCCAAGGCCAAAATATCCTTGCGCAGGTGCGGCGCCCAAAACTGCACACAGTACTCCAGCTGCGGCCTCACCAATGCCCTATACAGCTGCAGCAAGACCTCCCTACTTTTATATTCAATCCCCCTCGCTATGAAGGCCAGCATCCCATTTGCCTTCCTGACCACCTGCTGCACCTGCAAGCTGGATTTTTGCGACTCATGCACAAGGACCCCGAGGTCCCTCTGCACCGTCGCCTGCTGCAGTTTTTCACCCCGTAATAGTCCTTCCTACCATTATTCCTACCAAAGTGGACCACCTCACACTTGCCAACATTAAATTAATGGACAGGAAGCAAAGAGTTGGCATTAACAACACACATTTTGGCTTGAAGTGTTACAAGGATCAGTGCTGAGTCTTCAGCTATTTACCATATTAAAGATTTAGATGAAAAGAAAAGAGAGTAATGTATCCATGTTGCTGATAATGCAAAGCTAGATAGGAAGGTAAGCTGTGTGGAGGACACAAAGTATGTTACAAGAGATATAAACAGGTTGAGTGAGTGATAGATTTGAAACTTGTAAGTGTTGATATTCAGATCGACGTGGATGTGCTCATGCAATGAGCACATAAAGTTAGCCTGGAAGTACAGCAAAACCAGTGGGAAAGCAAATAACATGCTGGCCTTTAATGCAAGAGGAATTAAGGATAGAATAAAGAAAACTTTGTTGCAATTGCAGAAGACTTTGTTGAGACCACATCTGGAATACTTGGTGGAGTTTTGGTCTCCATATTTAAGGAAGCATATACTTAGATTAGAGGTAGTACAGGAAAGGTTCACTAAATTAGTTCCTAGGATGAATGGGGCTCTGCTAGAAGCAGAGACTGAACAAATTGGGTTGATGGTCTCTGGAGCTTAGAAAAAATAGAAGTTCTTTCAATGATTCTGATCAGACTCTCATTAGCTCTTTTTAAGCAGTACTAGTGCAGGTGTCAAGCAAAAATAATTTGTATTTATATAACACCTTTAAAGCATTAAATCATCCCAAGTTGCTTCACAGGATTGGTTATCAGGCAAAATTAGAGACCAATTGAGGTGTGTTAATTTTAAATGCATGCTGGAGTTGGACCTAGACACTGGGTGGAATTTTCTGATATATTTTCAAAATCCAGTGAGAAATCTGGAGAGAATCCCACTGGCACCATCAATAAGAGAAGTCACACCAATATTCAATCTCTTAAAACAAGAAGTGTTCCCATGAGTTTCACACCTTGCCCATAGCAGTCAGGCTCACATTTGCTCACCCTGCTACAAGCTAATGGTTGCATTCAGTGGAGCATACCATTTAAACACCACTCGGCACTTGTTCCAAGTCCATTTGGGGTTGTCTGCCAGGAAGACAGTACAGCGCTTTACCAAGGGAGCTTCAGCAAACTGCTGGATGGGGTGCAGATGCAGGAGACCCTCTACCCTTGATCGGGCCAATGTCCTGCCAGCACGGTGACCACCCTTACCTGGGAGGTTGTGGCCACACTAGTGAGTGCCAGCTCACTCCATAAGAGGAGGGGGCTGCAGTGCTGGAAAAATATGAATGACCTTCTTCATGCAATCAGTCTGTCTCCTCACGTTTCATGCAACAACTCTTCCCACACCCCTCACACCTCCACGATGATCTCATTCCCACCTACCTCACAGGGCTCCAACATATGCCATACCAAAGCCCCCTCCCCATAATGCCCCCCCCCTACTATCTCCTATGCACCTCACATTCCCACTCCTTCACATACCCCACACATGCCAGACTTGACTACCATGACATGGCAGGACTCCCTCTTACATTCTTCCTATCTGTCTATTGTAGGACAAACTTGAACACAATTAAAATGAGCAGGCACAGCCAGCCAGAGCAATGTTGGAGTTCAAGACCCTAACCCCTTTCGAGCAGCAAGTCCCTGAGCTTGCCAGCAAAGGGTGAAGTGGGGGCTAGAAACACAAATAGGAGCTCTCAACACATCCAGCCATGTGCAAGCCTCACATGAGTGACACTTCTCCTGTCAGTGTTCCCCTGCCCACACTAATGCCATCTCCCTTCTATTACCAGTCAATCAGCTGACTAGCACACAGAATCCTTGCAGCCCCTGAACATAAGTGTCTCCAACAGCTCCAAGACGACATTTCAGAAGCACCTGTTACCCACACCCTCCTCCAGCGCAGATACTCACCTCAGTGGGAATAAGTAGTAGTCAGCCTTCTGGGTTATTCACTGGTGAGTACCTCATAAGTAGGTGATGGTCCACAGCAGGTGGAGGCAGGGTTGTACCAGGGACCTGGCACTTGGAGAGATGCCAGAAACCAGGACTCTGCTGAGCCTCTTGCCGAGTCCCTGGGTCTGATTGTAAATTTTTATTCCACTGATTAGCACATCTGTTAAAGCAACTTCCAGCAAATAGATATTGCATCTGCAGAGATAACTGTATAGCCTCAAGACTTTATCTTGTGACAATGCAACATCTCAACTTCCAAAATATCTGTCCTGCACCCAATATGGGTGAAACTAATACAATTTCTATAAGCACTGATTTATCTTTAATACAAAGATTTCTTAGAAATAGTGTGTTAGTAACATCATCTTAAGTAACATCTGGTGCAATATTTTGAAATGAACCCAACTTATACTTTAAGTAAAAAGGCTTTCCTGCTGTTTTTTTAAAAATTGAATGATTCACTCAAAGCATTAAATATACACACTCACTTACAAATATGTTATTGATGGTCAGCTTTGGGGGTAACAATGTCTGTGACAAAATACTAGAAACATTCTTGGCTTTATTGTGACTTGCCCACCACCCAAGTAGGCCATAAATTACCAATGATGCAGCATTGTTCATTTTCTGTCCGGTGTGTAGGTAAACAATAGCAAGATTCAAGCATTATGATAAAGAAACAGAACATATTTCTCCTTTCCTCAAAGGACAAATTAGGTGAGGTCTTGTTAGCTCAACGGGTAACTTCATTTAGTGTCATCAGATTAAATTGTGATTCTAACATTAGTTTTGCAGATACATAAAATTAAATATTTTGTTCTCTCTACACCTACACTGAAAAACAAATAACTATGTGTTCATCCATGGAAGATGTCTCAGCCTTTTAACAGAACAAGCTCTTCTGCTGGTTGGCAGATATGCAGACTGCTCTCTGAAGTACTGGCTGCAAAATGAAAACTGATGGTAGAAATCTTGATGTTTAGGCAACAGCACATACTGAAGTGAAAGGCAATGGATAACTGCATTATCCATAATTACAATCAGCAGCCATCCATAGAAAGCTGCATTCTTAATAATGAACTTCAAGACACATTGGAGCAATGACTATAATGTTTGTTATTGAACATGATTGACCAACTCTTTTAAACTCCTTGGACAATTCTATTGTGGTTTCTTTAACCTGTGAACACAGAACAGCCAGCCTGACATTCTGAGCTGAGAACTTTGTTGAAAGAAATCCTCAAATTATCACCAAACACACTGAGTAACTCCAAAAGAAATCTCAAGTATGTGTTTAACAAAATCCAGAATTAAATTATCTATACAGTGTGGGGGAGCACACTTCACCATGGCTGACTGGATGCTGGTTTACAATTCCAATCAGGAACACTAGTTGATTTCCCCCTTTCCAATCAAAGACATTGAATCCTGAAGTAATGCACTACTGATATGGAACAATTAAAGCTCTTTCCCAGTCCATTTGGTTCAACATCTTCTCATTGTGTTCACTGCTCAAAGGCTGATCCTTGATGCTGAAGTGTAGTGAAGCGCTGTGATTTTCACTATGGGTGGAGAGAGGAGGCAAATGTCAAATCACCAGAATGAAACCATTTGGAATGAAAAGGGTTTATATGGCACACAAAGAGAAATGTTCCCATGACAGGAGAACATGATGTAGAGATGCCAGCTTTGGACTAGGGTGGGCACAGAAAAAAGTCTCACAACACCAGGGTTAAAGTCCAACAGATTTATTTGTAATCATAAGCTTTTGGAACACTGCTCCATCAGGTGACAGGAAGGAATGCTGGCCAGAAGACAAGATTTACATTGGCTGGCAAAAGAACCAGAAGTGACAGGAAGACAATAGTTTTTGTGCATTTTGTGTGGTTAGGGTTGAGAATGCACAGTGTGATAGAGTGGTTTTACAAGGGGGATTTGGAGAAATGGAACATTCCACAAGGTGGACAGCAGGAAAGTCAAATTACCACATTTAGAATCAGCAAAACCTCACATTATAAAATGTGCAAGAACATTGTCACCATTCCATTGACAAGGGAAATGCATCACATTGCACTGAATGGTAGTGACCACTGGTTAGACAAAGAGGGGGTGATTCTCCAAGCCCGCTCTGCTGCTTTTGTTGTGCAGCAGGCTGGAAGACTCTAGTGGCGACTGTTTCACAAGATCCCTGCTGGGTGGCATGGCTTCTGCCCATCTCAGGCAGCGAAATTGGTGCGGAGTTGCCACAATGTATGCTGACCCTCATTTTAACTGACAAATTGACACACTAGGGCGCATGGTGACACAATGGTTAGCACTACTGCCCGACAGCGCCAGGGACCCGGGTTCAATTCCCAGGTTGCATCACTGTCTGTGTGGGGTATCTACATTTTCTCCATGTCTGCGTGGGTTCCTCCCGGTGTTTCAGCTACTTTCCATGGTCCAAAGATATGTGGGTTAGGTTGACTGCCCCTTAGTGTCCCAGGATGTGTAGATTAGAGGGATTAGCAACATATGGGGTTGTGGGATAGGGCCTGGATGGAACTGCAGTTGGTGCAGACTCAATGGGCCAAATGGCCTCCTCCTACGCTATAGGATTCTAAGATTCTAATATAATTTAAATCCTATTGGCAGACCCAGGACTCCGTGACCAGTGGCCCGCTAAAGCTCCCTCTCCCACCGCCGTCCCCCTCCCTTTCCCCACCAGGAGTGGTCCACTCCAGTGCGGTTTACTATAGCTCCCCACTTGCGGGGAGCTGGAGGCCTGACCCTGCTGGAGTGAAGGGGGGAGCAAGCAAGGCTGCCCGGAGGGTCAGATGTGGGGGTGCCCCCTGGACATTACCACCTTGGCAGTGCCAGCCTGGGTCCTGAGGGAGCTTCAGAAGTTGCTGCCCTCCCTAGTCAATCCTGGTAAATGACTCTCAGATTTACTAAGTACATCAGTCCTCAGGAAGACAAATTGTGTTGCAGCTTTTAGATGTTTCAGCCATCAAACAAGTCTATATCATAAGGTCCAAGCCATCTGGCAAATAACCGATCACCAATGGCTTTATCGAGATCCTTTTGGGCAAAGTTGTCTACAGACTATTTCTAGGGTACTCAGTGATGGGTTTGTCGAGGTCAGTGCCTCGCCATCTTGCCCAGAGCTGCTTCCTCTTTCCTGTCTAAGCCTGTACATGAGGAACGTCCACTCGGCAGAGAGAGAAGTGGGGGAGCTGCTGGCATTCACAGGAAAAGCATCCAAGAACTTGGAGAAAATATTTGAAAAAGAGTTTCACTGTAGAAGGCTGCAAGGGATAAAGATATAGCAATCACATCAGTTAAAGCTTCTGCTTTGTATCAGGATCTTTGCAAACACAACATTTAGGAAATTGCACATGAGTTTTCAGGCCGTGGGACTGTTGGCTCCTCTAAACATGAAGTTCTTCCCTGGCAGTTTCTCGGATTCACTAGGAGCAAGTGTCTTTCCGTGATTAAATGAGTCATTCTTGCAAATGTATCATCTTTCCACATATCATAATCCTTTTTACCAGTCAGCTTTTGCCTTCCGGCTATACAGCAATCCATACAATATCCACTTAATTCAAGGCACCGAAAGCAAAATCGATAATGACAATGGGGACACTTCACAGATGGACAACCTCTGGTGCAATGCTGTGTTAAAGTCTCACAATTGGGGCAGGCACGTATTTCAGGACATCCATACACTGGACTTGTCTGGTCTTTGATTGTACCGCAGCTCTGAAGCAGAGCTGTCAGACTGCAGCATTCGTTACCGCAGTTATCACTCTGCACATCAGTATTCTTCCACTCCCTCTCACACACCCAGCAGAACTGAAAAATTTTCTTTAATTTCTCTGAGCAAGACAGACACTGAACACACTGCTTCTCGGCATCTATTCTCTGTACATGGACACTGCAGACTGGACACTGAGGGAGAAAATGAGACAAGGTGTCAGTGACATAAATGTTTGTATTTATATTCAGAATGTGAATTATGGGAATATCAATTTAGAACAGAAAAAAAGGAAATCCATATCATTTACATTTTAGCATGTCACCACCTATTGCACTGCACAGAACTATTCAACATTAGTCCATTGATCCCATCTTGATTTTGGTATATTTGGTTGCTAATATCTCTGTCATTGTGTAAATGATTAATAAGAACATCGGAACAGGAGTAGGCCATTCAGCCCTTCAAACTTGCTCCACCATTCTATTAGAGGACAGCCAATCTGAAACTAACCCCATTTATCCACATTCGTTCCATATTCTTAGATATGCTCACTAACAAAAATCTACCAATCACATTCTTGAATGCTCCAATTGTTCCAGAGAGCATTCCATTTTTGTATTCCAATTAACTCAATTTGACATTGTTTCTCAATTGCTTCTACCCAAGCGTGTCATTTGATGCCTTCCATTGAACTTTAGTGTGGTTTCTTTATCAGAAATCACATGACCAAATCTGGACATAATTCGAATACCCTTTCCTCGTTCTTTTATCATCATCATAACTGAACCAAGTCTCCCATAGATTCTCTTTCTACACCTAAATAATATCCTAATATTAATAACTGCTACCAGAAGTTGTGTTCATGCAACTGTTCACTGGCTTTGTGTCAATTATCCAGTGATGGACCTGTCCACCTCATTTCTAAGGCTTTAGCCCTCAGCACATACCTCTTTTGGCTGCTAAATCTCTCAGAAGGCCAAAAACAAGATTGTGCCAGAGAGGTTTTGGTTTGGGATCTTCCTCACCCACCTGCCGATATATCAGGTTTACACCCAGGAAGGATGTGAGCCTGATTAGAGTGTATTAGCATGAATTGAAATATAATTAGCAGGCTCAATACTGCTCCTTCCACCTTCATCGTATCATCCCATTTAGCCAATGTGATGTCACACTGGCAACAATCGCTACTGGATTTCAAAAGCCAGCCATGATAACCACACTGAGTACACACTGCAAGTATCGCCCCTGTGTGGTGAGGGACATGCCTGACACCCTCCCTTGGCAGAGCCAGGATTGGCTTCTCTGGGGTGGGGATCCCTTTATGTGGGGTGGCAGGTATGCCTATGAGAGCTGGGGTGCATCCTGATGCCTGTGGCGGGGACAGGGGGTGTGGGGGGTGGTAGTGATGTCTTTGAACTGTGGGACAATGTTCCACAGGAGCCCTGATCTCTGAGGAGCTGGTCTCACTGGCTCTCAGGCCCTGCCCGAATCACAGCACAAACCAGGTTCCTTGTGCACAGAGTGCCAGAAAATCTGGAGAGAAAACTCAGCTGTGTAACTGGAGAGATACAAGCTGGTTTCAGGCTAAAACTGACATTCTGGTGTAATTGTCCCAAAATTTGTCAAAGTTTTTTTATTTATATAGAGAAGTGGAAATTCACATGAGCAAATGCTCACACAAAGGACAGAATACAAGGGACTGAACATTTCTGGAAATGGGTCACAAGTGTGATATGATGAGTTGTTTATCAATTTATTAACTTCCCTTTTTTTCCTATTAACAGCTACGGAAAGCTACAAGATGTTTATTCAGCATGTTCAAATCTTTCTATTCAGTTTGCATTGTTATTATTTAATGTCAGATAGGATCCTTCCCAGTTTCATTGAAGCTGGAACTGAAACATAAATCAGTGTCTGTGCAGAAAGTCAGAACAGTGCCTTTTTTTCTAGTACTTTCCCATTTTAAATTTTTCCTCCCACCCTTTGGTGTGAACTCATGGTCCTCCATGAAGAAAATAGAATCATTAAACAGCTTTATTTCACCGACAGGAAGTGAAGCGGCGGAGGGTCAGAGATTCTCTAATATCTCCTTGATTCAACAATAACAGGGTATGGAGGAGTTATAACTATCCTCATTTACTGAATTCCATTGGCTTTTTATGATAATTCAATATGGCTGTGGGCCAATAGGTAAATTCCTCAGATTTTATTCATTGCCACACATCTCCTCATCCTTATCTTCATTAAAGTGATTGGTCAGTGATTGGACTGTCCATCATGATGTCCCAGAAATCAAGGCCAGCTTCCTCTTGGTGTGTGCAGTTTAAGAGAAACGTGAATAGAGTTCTTCTTAACTATAAACGGAGGATGAAAAAACTGACCTGGTCCCAGTGTGAACTAGGCTGTGGACAATAAACTGGCTCATTTAGCTGTAGCAACATAATTGTAACAGCTCAAGAGGCTATTCAGCCCATCATGTCTGCAACAACACTCCAAATGAGACACTGATCGAGTCTCATGTCCTGGTCATCTCCCCATAACAAATAAATAAAATGACAAGTTCTTAAATAACTGTTAGTTAATATACTTGGTCTGAAAATACAGACACAGCTCAATTCTAAATCATTTATACAAAGAAGCAAAGATCAAAAGTGCCAAATAACACGTTACCTTTCGGTACGAAGACTCATTTTGTGCCATTATTCTGCTGAGCTAATCTTCATACAGACCGTGTTCCTCCGGTGTCAACTGTACAAAGTGCAGTACCTCCTGCTAGGGCCACTCCTTCACACACATGGGGCAGTTAAACATGAAACAACCCTATGGAGAATCAACTGTTATTTAAAGATGCTGCCTTCAATCATCCGGTCAAAA
This sequence comes from Carcharhinus amblyrhynchos, assembly GCF_965287045.1. Lineage (NCBI taxonomy): Eukaryota > Metazoa > Chordata > Chondrichthyes > Carcharhiniformes > Carcharhinidae > Carcharhinus > Carcharhinus amblyrhynchos. The sequence continues at coordinate 51,383,415 of NC_137327.1, forward strand.
ACACAAACTCTGGTAACAATTTACTAAACATCAATTAGTCTGCAATAGATGTACACAGGGTAACTCAAGTAACTTAACAGTCTCACTTTTATAGAAAATATACAGAACAACGGAAACCTTAAAATGTTTGGTCCCCTGACTTGAAGGACGCAAATGCATTAGAGGCAGTTCAGAGAAGGTTCACTAGATGGATTCTGGGGATGAAGAACTTGTCTTATGAAGAGAGATTGAGCAGTTTGGGCCTACACTCACCGGAGTTCAAAAAGATCTAAATGAGGTACGATTCTATAGGGGAATGACAGGATAGATGTTGAACTCATGTTTCCCTTTGTAGGCCATAGATTTAGGAAAGGGTGGCATACTTGAAACAGAAGTGAAGAATCACTTCGCCCAAAGGGTCATAAATCTGTGGAATTCTCTACTGCGAGTGCAGTGGATACTAGAACACTAAGCAAATTTAAGCAGGAGATAGACAGGTTTTTTTAATTAGCAGCAGGAATACGGGTTATAAGGAGTGGGCAGGAAGGTGAAGATGAGACCAAGACGAGATCAGTCGTGATCATTTTGAATGGCAGAGTAGGCTCAAGGGGCTGAATTGCCCACTCCTGCTCCTAGTTCTTCTATTCTTAAGAGTGAGTTGCCAACTGGAATTAATCTGATGGAACTATTTATACATAAAATATATACCATGATAAGTACTTGTGAACTGCTGCAACAGGAAAACAGTCACTTATCACAGATCATAATGAACTGTATGTAAGTAACTGCCTTTCACAATAGAGATGGTTTCTGTTCCCATACTGGCCTTCCATTGAACAGGGCAGTTATTGCCTTGTCTCACTGCGAGGCGATCATTCCTGCCACTCTCATTACAGACAGGTTCATTGTGTACTTATCTATATAATTATCACCAACTACCCTAAGATGCTGGATGTCGCCTACAGTTATCAATTCTGTTCAGAACCATCTGCAAAATGCCTTCTTACTTGTTTCCAAACCTATTACAGTGGCAAAACTGCAATCTTCCACAAGCTGCTTCATCAATGATTTCCATTCTTTTGCAATTGCTGCTGAATTTGAAATGCTTGTTGTTGCTTCAATTTCCTGTAACTTGCTCAGCTTTCACTTTCAATTTTTTTGGATGCTTTCAAGATCAGAGCAGATTATAATAGGGGTTTTCCACCCATTAAAAAGGAAACCATCGCTGGTATTTTGCACAATGGTCATGAGCAAAGTAAGATCAGTAATTTCACATCCACCCTATCCATAATTACCATTTCAAAATGTAAAATAAAAACAAGGAATTACTAAATCTAAATTAGATGCAAGCAAATACATGAGCTCAGACAAACTTCCGCTGACATTTAAAGCTCAGCAAGATTTGATCACGTAAGATTTGATACACAAGCTGATGGAACAGGGCAGCGAGTTAGGTAGATTAAGGACAATTTAGCATGACTAATGTCCCAAGATGTGTAGGCAAGATGGATTAGCTGTGGTAAATTTTTAGGGTTACAGGGATAGGGCAGGGGAGAGAGCCTGGGTAAATTACTCTGTCAGTGTCAGTGCAGACTCAATGGGCCGAATGGTCTCTTCTGCACGGTACAGATTCTATGAACTCTGGTTGCTTTAATATTATCTTGATTGTTTGGGGAAATTCCTAGCCTTTCTGATGTACTTTCACCTTTGCTGAGCCTCAATGCCCTCAGCCAGGGCAACAACAAAATTGTTAACCAGGAAAATATCTCTAAATATTTTCAAAAGAAAAATGACAACTCGGGAACTGGAAGTTAACAATAAGTCACACCTATTTTGGAAAAGCAAAATTATAAACAGAGCATTTTCACAACACCCATCAGAAGCTGGATATATTCATCTTAAACTTGTCTTTTTCCAGACAGATATCTTTAAGCCCCATTCAGTAAGTTTAATCCATAAATTTGGTTGATCTTGCAACTAAACGAACAAGCACACAGCTTACAGCCAGATTCTCCCAATGGTATATCACACCTGTTGTTAGGAGATGCTGAGGACAGTTAAAACAGAATTCTTCCTTACAATTATCCCTTTCTCTCTCTCCATTGCCTCTCAAGCCCCTTCATTAAGATCTGCTCAATATGAGCTCGCTCAATGTAGCCTGGGCTGTGAATTAAGTAGCACAGGGTTTATGTCCATCCCTACTACATAACTGAGTGAATTACCTGCTGCATCAGGAAAAGAACATAAGAACATAAGAAATGGGAGCAGGAGTAGGCCATCCAGCCCTTCGAGCCTGCCCCGCCATTCAATAAGATCATGGCTGATCTGTCGCTGCTCAGTTCCACTTTCCCGCCCTCTCCCCATAACCCTTAATCCCCTCTCCTATCAAAAACTCATCAACCCGCGTCTTAAAAATATTTAGCGAGGCAGCCTCCACCACTTCAACGGGCAGAGAATTCCAGAGATTCACCACCCTTTGAGTGAAGAAGTTCCTCCTCAACTCCGTTCTAAACCGCCCTCCTTTTATCTTGAGGCTGTGCCCCCTAGTCCTACTGTCTTTTTTGAGCGGGAAGAGTCTTTCCACCTCTATCCTATCCATCCCATTCATCATCTTGTACGTCTCAATGAGATCTCCCCTCATTCTTCTAAACTCTAATGAGTACAAGCCCAGTTTATTCAGCCTCTCCTCATAGCTCAACCCCCTCAACTCCAGTATCAGCCTAGTAAACCTCCTCTGCGCTCCCTCCAAGGCCAAAATATCCTTGCGCAGGTGCGGCGCCCAAAACTGCACACAGTACTCCAGCTGCGGCCTAACCAATGTTATATACAGCTGCAGCAAGACCTCCCTACTTTTATATTCAATCCCCCTCGCTATGAAGGCCAGCATCCCATTCGCCTTCCTGACCACATGCTGCACCTGCAAGCTGGGTTTTTGCGACTCATGCACAAGGACCCCGAGGTCCCTCTGCACCGTCGCCTGCTGCAGTTTTTTGCCCCGTAAGTAATAATCCTTCCTACCATTCTTCCTACCAAAGTGGACCACCTCACACTTGCCAACATTAAATTCCATTTGCCATTTCCTGGCCCATTCGCCCAGCCTATCTAGATCCTTCTGCAGACTCTCCACAACCTCCGCACAATTTGCCGTTCCCCCAATCTTGGTGTCATCAGCAAATCAGAAAGCGGTTCATCATCACAATTCATAATGTTTAATATAAAATATTTAATGTAAAAAATACTGATCAAAATACCCAGACATAGCTTCTGTTCCTACAATAGTTACAGATCAGTCATTCCAGTTTTGTTCTAATCCACTGGTTGTTGCCATTCTCAGTGCAGACAAGCTGAAACTCTATTTAAACCGTAAACAGCCACAACAAACATACAAGGTGTAGCTTACAGTTCACAATTCTGTTTTAAGCATCTACAAACATCTTTTTACCTGTCTCCAGATAACTTGCTGCAGTGACAAACTGAAATCTTCTACAGTCTGCTTCAGTATCAATAATTTACATCCTTTCCTACTGAATTTAAAATGCTGAATGGTTGTTCAGTAGAAAGTGCTTCAACTTCCTGAGACTCATCCAGCTTTCAGTTTCATTCTGTCTCAATGCCCCTGAATTCACAACAGCTAAAAGGGGAACTTCCCACTTTTACACAGGGAAGCTGCTGTCTGATTATGGACAACATTAGATGACGATCATGAACAAAATCCAGTCACTTTGCTTGCTGCTATTGCACAGCTGATAACGACTACCATTCCAAACTGGAACTGTCAAGTAATTCATCAATCTGAATCAGATACAACCAAAACTGATAAGCTGGACTGGGACTAGGGTCCTGGCCAATGTGAACAGAAGTTTAAACTGACAAAATGAGGTGAGGTGTCTATTTCACTCATCTGAACACTTCAACAAGCTGCATTTAACCAGCTCCACAGCACTTGCTCTCATTTAAACCAGGAGGATGGCAGTGAAATCAGAAACCTAGATGGCCGTGGGGCCCTCAGCTGTTTGCTAGATTCTGTGGAGGAGAGGTGGGCTACAATATACCATCAGGAGGCCCTCCAGCAAGGTGACTAATCTGGGAGACAGTAGCAGCACTGATAAATGCCAGCAGCCTGACCAAGAGGATGGGTGTGCAATACAGAAAAAAGATGAATACCTAGTCCAAATCAGCTGGGGTAACTTCTCCCTGTCTCTTCTCTGGATCTCTGGACTCCACTCTTCCGTCCCCCTCAGAATCTCACCTTGATCCTACATACTACCACCATGCAAGGCACCAGCACCTGATTTCCCACCAGCATCCTCAAACCTACCCCCGTTAGGCAAAGCTTGCACAGAACCACTGAGTGAGAGGAAACAGGCGCTTCAAAGCTTGAGCTGAGGATCTTGATTCCACATGAGGTGAGTGCCATGGAATTTGCAGTGAAGAAGCTGAAGTGGGTCTGCGCTGAGAGCGAGGTGGGCCTAAGAGAGAAAAGTGAAGTGCCACTGTACCTTCATCGTGATGACCAGGCTCAAGTGAGTTGTGTAGTCCAAACCCTTGACCAGGCCATGTACTAAAACCGTGCATCTTGCCTTGCAGAGCCTGGCCAGTCCACCTGCAGTGTCCAACTGCCCACTCTCAATACTACCTCAGAGGAGATTGTGGAGGAGGAAATGGATGAAGCGTCACAGCTATCACCCACATCATCCACCATCACAGAGACACAAACCTTGGTGGGTGAACTCAGAGACAGGCTTCCAGGTCACTATCTGGTGAGCACCACACAGCTTCGGAGGCACATCAGGTGGAAACAGGAATATCCCAGGAATTGGACAGTTGGAGGTCCGCTAGATCCCAGGATTCAGCTGTGCCGCAGTCAGGTGCCACACCTCTGGACATTCCTCAGCTGCAGAGCCAGGAATACCAGGAGGGGGTGTCAATGACACTCCTGCAACTGCAAGAAACAATGAAGCATTCCTCAACCCTCTGTCGCAAAAAACAGTGCCAGCAATGCATGGCACCCAGGCCAACACTAAAGGTGGCGTCCAGTGTAAAGCCTGGGACAAGAAGTCGGAGCTATGACTGAGAATACTGAAGCATGGCTCAGTCCCTGAGGACCATGGCTGAGGGCTTTTAACTGAAATGCTGACACTGCAGGTCCTCCAGGACTGACAGTGATGTTGAGGCTTCTGAAGCTCATTTTAGCTGTCCTTCCGTCCTATGGAGTAACCTAGGGGCTCACAAGTGCCTGCAGGGAAGAGATCCCCTGGAGCACAGCCAAGGGCCTTCCACCAAGGGAGCCGTGGAAACACCCAACCAAAGGGAATCCCCCTTCTGGAGATCACTGCAACTCATGCAGTGTTGGCAGAATACGGTAATGTGACAACAGCAGTGCATCTCAAAGTATGGAGGGCCTTCCGGAGAACACAAGCAAAGGGCATCTCAGGCAACAAGGCATGGAAGGCAGCAAGTCACCAGCACCTCTGATATGCATCCTAGGAATACATCAAGATGTAGTGGAAGAGTTCTCATGGTGGAGAAGTAAATTTGCCAAAGTATACAATATTTGGGAAAAACAGAATGTAAAGAAGAAGGGGTAGTGCTGATATTAAATGATGCCATAAAGACACAGGGTGGGATCTTAAGCTTATACTTTCCATCCGTAAAGATTTCTGGCAGGGGTTCAAGGTTCAGGGAAATCCGGAAATCGTGAATCTTGTCAGCGAGTGACACAATCAAGTGCCCATAATCTGTGCCAGGGTGCAGTGTCGGGGGAGGGGCACCTCATCTATCTGTGGCAGAGGTGGAACAGACACTGAGTGATGGGGAGGCTGCCAATGTTCAGAGGTGGGTGGGGGAGAAAAGGGCTGATGCCAGAAATGATAGATATTGGCGGGGGGGGGGGGGGGGGGGAGGCATTTTCAGTTATTTGCTCCAACCTTAGAGGAGCCGGTTCCTGACAGAGTCCCTGTCTCGCCAGAGTGACAACACAAACAACACCTACTCTTCTAGTAGTTAAAGTAGCAAGGTCTAGAAAGAAAACTGGCTACTGGAGCTTTGCCAAATTCCAGTGAGACTCCGTCTATGAGTAAGGAAGGACCTGGTCTCAATTGTGGACCAGAATTAATACGGGTGGAAATTAGAAGTTGCAAGCATTAGGAAACAATGGAGGGAGTAGTTTGTAGGCTCCTAACAATAGTTATACTGGTGGGAAAAGTATCAAGCAAGGAATTAGTGAAAAATTAACAAAGGCAATATAGGAAATGTAATCTTCATATAAACCCATTAATTAAATGGAGAAGGTGGTTTAGAAGATGAGTTTGTAGAGTAATAGTTGAAGTGTTTAAAGAAACAATTCAAACTTACAACAAAAATACATTCCATTGTAAAACAAAAATTCAGCAAGGAAGACCCATTGGTGGTTCACTTCAGAAGTTGAAGATTGTATTAGATTAAGAGGGCTTATAATGTTAGAAAGAAGAGAAGCAAATCTGAGAATTGGGAATGCTTTGGAAACCAGAAAGAGCCACAAAAATTTGACAAGAAGGTCCAAAATAGATTATGGGAATAAACTAGTCAGAAATAAAAACAGCTTTTATAAGTAGATAAAAAGTAAAGGTGTAGCTAAAGGAAACATTGCTTTCCTAGCAGAAGGGACAAGATACATCACAGGGAATGAGCAAATAGAACAGGCATTAAACATCTTTGTGTTTTTCTTGTAAGATTTCAGACTTGGGAACCAAATACTCTAAATGCTCAGTTTTACTTTTAAGTAATTTTAAGGTAGCATATTAAGTTCATTAGGAAGTAACAGCTGAAATATGACATGTTAGTTAAACAGAGGATAAAAGGATATGGGCCATGACAGTGCAGAATGATTCATGGATCCCAGAGGATAGTTGGTACAGAATGTTTTGATCTCAGTAGCCTGTAATGGCAGAATACTGCTATTTGGTCCAAGTGTTTGGGAATTATTCCCAAGTCTTCTCCATTCTTTCCTTGTTCATCTTCCATCTGAAGATGGGGGCTGTCTGATGAGGACTATTTCCACGGGCTGGTAGTTTATCCTAGGTCAATCACTTATTTGAATCTTTCTAACAAATATAGGACAGGAACTTGAGATGGTAAAATGGTCACCTCCCCTCTACCCATCACTTAGTTTGAGGTTATTGTTTAGTTTATCAAATGCTGATGGTCAGTTGTTAGGTATACAAGACATCATAAGACTCCCTTTAACTTTATTTTATCTCAGTCCCTGGCTGCCAAGGATGTTTTTCTCTTTTAATCCACAGGTGATTCGGTCTGCCTTGTTGTCCAACAAGGGGCATACATGCAGTGGTTCGTGCAAGGGCTGCTGTTGGATGTGTCGAGAGTAGCCAAGTGCTTCACGTCGTTAGCGTGTGCTTAAACTGGACCAGCTGCTGGGCAACATGACAGTTCAGTGACTATCACTGTTTGCTGTGCAGGTAAATGGATTTGGGCCAGTGTCTGTGGGAGTTTGCGCATTCTCCCCGGGCTTGCATGGGTTTTCTCCGGGTGCTCCTGTTTCCTCCCACATCCCAAAGATGTGCTCTTAGGCTGATTGATGTAACAAATTGTCCCTAATTTAGTCTCCCCTCGATCTGGTTTCCAATGTGGAGTGCCTTAAGTGTAGACAAGGATCATGGGTGGAGAGGGGACTCAATGTTGAAATGGCGGCGCGGGCTCATTGGGCCAAAGGGCCTGTTTCCCGTGCTGTTTTGTTCTTTGTTACAAAAAAAAGAACCTTTTGCTAAGGGTTTACAGTACACTGCCAATCAATTTGAATTGAAGACACCAAGTGGGATTTCCCACCCTCACCCACAGCATGTTTTGTAGCGACAGATGCAGCCTGCCCTTGGCTGGCAGCTGGATCTCCCAGTCCCACTGCTATTAACAGGGTTTTGTTATTTACACCCTCCACTGGCAGGGAACCCATGATGGGGGTTTGCTCACCAGACAATCCCACCCGTGGGAACAGTTAGAAATTCTCTGCCCATTATTTCATCTTCACAACAGAAGACACAAGTTGCATATCAGAGTGCGAGAGTAACCTATGAGCTTACGAGAGTGTGGAAATTCAGCTGCTTAATATCAGAAGAGGGAAAATATTCGACAAAGCCAAGGGGCTAAAACTGACAAATCCATGGATTTTAAACAAGAGCACAGATTGGCTATCTAGGATTTTCCAAAATTCCTTCGCTTTGTGAATAGTTCCATCAGATTTGAAGTTGATCAACATAATACTGGTTTTCAAGAAGAGGGAAAGAGAAAACAGTGAACCTTAGACCACGGCAGAATGCAGCACATTATGGATTATTTTGATCTTAGGTTAGGGAATGATATTGAAACTGCTCAACTGATTCATTCTGGGTGTCCTTGCTCAGATAATGGTCTCAAAAGCACAAATGCCTTAGGTTATTGACCAATTTTCTGTGCGCTTCCTGAGCGGACCCAAAAAAACTAATAAATGAGTACTATTGGAAATTTTATGTAATAAAGTATTAAAGGTGCTATGTAAACACAACAGTATTAAAATAGCCCAAAGTGCTTTGCAGGAATATTTATCAGACAAAATTTGGGATGAGATACAAAGGTCAGGTGGCCAAAAGCTTGGTCAAAGATTATGCTTAGCGAGGGAAAGCACAACTACCAATGGTGGAGCACAGGAAGTAGGAGATACATAATGGGATGGGTTACAAAGTTGGAATAAGGTTACAGACTTAGGGGCAGGCTGACCAACTCTGAGCAAATAACATGCTTGAACATAGGCTGAGTCACAGCAGCAGGGTGGCATGTAATGGATGGCGGAGGTGGTGACTTTTTTGATCACTACAGAGGGTAAGGACCATTGGGATAACTATAGAAGAATTATGGAAAGATGTCTTGACATTTTGTACAGGTCAGGTGATAACAGTGGCTACCTTAGCTTATCTGCAAAGGGCATTGAAATGGGCAGGAAGCAGGAGATCCACAGAAAATCATCTTGAAGCAGCTTCAACTCAGATAGAGCAAGCTGTCTGGTAATACTGAAGTAGCTTGGCAGTTTGAAAGTGACACATCTGCATAACCAGAAGGAGGGAATCTTCTCTCCGTGTAAAACCCAATTCCACCTACTAGCTCACCTGATAAAGCAACCTTTGGCAAATCAATAGTGGAAGTCATCGTAGATGCAGAGATAATCTGATAACTTGGGGCAACAGAACATCTCAATTCCCAAATCATCAGGCCTGCACTAAATATGGACTAAGCTGATTCAATTTTAATGAGTATTGTTTTGATTTTCATGTATAACTAATCTTTGTGTTTGGGTGTTAGTAACTTTATACTTTAAGTAACTTAGAGGGCAAGTGTGAAATAAACTCATCTTTTCAAAGTAAAAATGTTTTTTTAATCTATGGAATGACTCACTTCAAGTGTTAAATATACGCACTCCCTTACCAATAGATTGTCAGATCAACAGGTAACTTTATTTCATTCAGAAGGTGAATATTATTCTTGAGAACATATAAAATAAACCACTTTTTAAAAACACAAAAAAATTATTTACTGTAAAAGATATCTCAACTTCTTAACAGAACAAACTCTTCTGCTGGTTGGCAGAGATATGCAGACAGCTCTCTAAAGTACTGGCTTCAAAATTAGAGCATTGTAGAAACCTTGATATTTAGGTGACAGCACATACTGAAGTGAAAAGCAATGGACAACTGTATTATCCATAATTACATCAGCAGCCACTCACAGAAAGTTGCATTCTTAATAATGAACATTGGAACGATGACTATAATGTTTGTTATTGAATGTCATGATTGACCAATTTTAAAAGGACAATTCCAATGTAGTTTCCATAGGAACCTTCAAACTGTAAACATAATGCAGCCAGCCTGACAGTCCTGAGCTGAAAGTATGGTCGATGAAAAAATTCCCTGAATTACAGTTACACGCGCACTAACCACATAAAAGGAAACATGGACTACGTAATGGGAAACTGTTTTTCATGACAGGAAGGGTCACCAGGGGACAAAGTGGCAAAAGAACCAGAAGTGACATGAGGATAAACCGTTTTTATGCAGTTTTTACGGTTAGGGTTGAGAATGCACCAGGTGATAGAATAGTGTTTCCAGGTTTAAGGGGGATTTGGAGACATGGAGCCTTCCACAAAGTGGGCAGCACGCAAGCCAAATTCCCCACAAACGGCAAGAGTAAAACCTCTCTTCAGATCAGCCATGATCTTATTGAATGGCGGGGCAGGCTCGAAGGCCTACTCCTGCTCCTATTTCTTATGTTCTTATGTTTTATGTTCTCTCACCATAAATTGTGTAAGAGCATTGTGATCATTCCATTGCCCAGGGAAACATCACATTGCACTGATCAGTGGTTTACCATCAGTTAGAGAGAGGGGGCTTCAGCAGCTGCCCCGTCCTAGTCAGCCCTACCAAACATCAGTCCTCAGGAAGACTTATTTGGTTGCAGCTTTTATGATGTAGGCTACATTGATGTCCAAAACATCCAAGGTCCAAGCCACATCGCAAGCAATTTTTCATCTACAGTTTTGAGATCCATTTGGGCAAAGTTTTCTATGGATTTTATTTCCAGGGTATTCAATGACGAGTTCAAGATTAGCCCCTCTCCATCTTGCCCAGAGCTGCTTCCTCTTTACTGTCTAAGCTTTGAGGAATGTCTACTTGGCAGAGGGAGTAACGTGGGAACTGCTGGCATTCAGAATAAAAGCATCCAAGCAAGAGCTTAAAAGAAATTTTTAAAAAACTCTATGGAAGGCAGCAATGGATAAAGATATAGCAGTTACTTCAGATAATGTTTCTGCTTTGCACCAAGGAGGAAGTGTGACACATGTTGAACAATCTGTAACCCCCATGACTAGCTTGGGTTTGCTGAACCTCACTTACTGTACTGTCTAGAGACAATACACATCTCTTTAACCTGGGCTTAATGCTCCTTCCACTCACATTGTTGGCCACTTGAATAGCAGGTTAGGTGTAAAGGCTCGCATTCAAATCAGTAATCTGTAAATTGTCTGTGCTGTTATATGCTCTGTCTGAGGCCAGAACTCTCCATTCACCTGACGAAGAGGGAAACCTCGAAAGCTTGCAAGTTTACCATCAAATAAATCGGTTGGACTTAAACCTGGTGTTGTCAGACTTCTTACTGTGTTTACCCTAGCCAATGCCGGCATCTCCACTTCAATTGTATTACAGCCCTGAAGCAGCGCCGTCAGACTGCAGCATTTGTTACTGCAGTTATCACTCTGCACATCAGTACTCTCACACTCCCCAGCAGAACTGAAAAATTTTCTTTGATTACTCTGAGCAAGATAGATACTGAACACACTGCTTCTCGGCATTTATTCTCTGTGCATAGACACTGCAGACTGGACACTGAGGAGGAAAATAAGAAGAAATATCAGACGTAAATGTAAGCACTCACATTTGCAATGCGGAATTTAGGGACACGAGTTTGTCACTGTGCGGAGTCTGCACGTTCTCCCAGCGTCTTTGTGCATTTCTCAGTGTGCTCCGGTTTCTTCACCTAGTCCAAAGACGTGCAGGTTAAATGCATTGGGCCATGCTAAATTCTCCTTCTGTGTACTCAAACAGGCGCTGAGTGTGGCGACTAGGGGATTTTCACAATAACTTCATTGCAGTATTAATGTAAGCCTACATAAGTGACACTCATAAATAAACTTCTAAGAAAAATAGGGAACAGTATAATTTACATTTTGGCTTGACATTTGTTTCACCACACACAGGTACTCAATCATAGCCCACTGATTCTAACATATTTGCTTGCACGTGGTCTTTTTCCCATTGTATTAACTCTTAGAATATTGAAACAGCAGGAGGTCTTTCAGCTCCTTAGGCCTGATCCACCATTCAAAATAGATGATTGATCTATATCTCAACTCCATTTACCCACATTAGCTCCAGATGTGCTTACTAAAAAAAATCTATCAATCTCAGTCTTGGAATATTCCACGGGTCCTGGCACCCATAACCATTTGAATTCCAAATTTTTATTCCAATTGAAACAGTGTGACATTCCTTAACACTTCCATAAGATCACCTATTTACAGATCAGTAGGTTGTTTAATGCTTCATTTTCACCTTCAGTGTTTCCTTTCTTTTACCCAAATCACGTGACCAAAACTGGTCAGAATTCAAATATGCTTTCCTCATTCTTTTTCCTAAGGTACCAGAGTCCCTCAGAGATTGTCCTCTTTCTACTGTCAAAGATGTTGTCACCATTGTAATTGCTACCACATACTCAGCTGTTTGCTGGCTTTATGCTATGAACCAGCGACGGACATATCCATCTACCTTCTACATCCAAACAATTAAAAACCCACATGAGACACACACACACAGACACACACACACAAACAGACGGAAGGCAAGAGGCTGAATGTTTCTGGAAATAGGTCGCAAGAGTTTCATAACTGCCAGTCTCTCTTGTATCCTGTTAACAGCTGCATAAAGGTTACAAGATGTTGATTCAATGTTTATAAATGTTTTTCAGTTTGTATTGTTACCCTACTATTTCACAAGCTGTAGGATGTATCCTTGCTCAGTTTCCATTAAAGATGGTGCTTTAGCGTGAGGTCGCAGGGTAGCTGCAATGCCAGGATGATGCCTTTTTTGTGGTAATTCTCCATTTTAGATTTTCGCTCTAATCTTTCAGGTTGAACTTGCGTTCTCCATCCTGCCCCTAACCTGGCAGTTTACTGTGCTTGCATCTCCCTCCATTTCAACTTGGCTCAGTCTTTTACACCAATGTCCAGTCTTCCAGGTCCTGGCTGTTGTGTATTTGGAGAATTACTGTGTGGCATGGCCCCTTTAAGAGGACAATCACATGACCATCATATACAGAGTAATTCTCCCTCTGTTGTATTGTCTGTGGCTGGGGGGTTGCAGAGATTAGTTCCATCCCGGAGGTCCACACAAAGCGTTATAAAAACAAAGGATTTTATTTTCAGGGTTGCATTGTACAGACTTCAATCCCCAAGTGCCAGCAGCTGTGGAGGCCCCAGTGATGTCATTGAGTGATCACATGACTGACCACTTAAAGAGCCATGCCCCCCCACACAGTGACTCCCTGAATACAGAACACTGGCCACTCCAATTCTCCTCCCTCCTGAACTTTCCTGTTTCTTCAGCATTAACCTCTTTTCTTTTGTGATGCATTTAGATGTTCTACATGTGACAGTGGATTCATAAATAGCAGATAGCCTACCTTATTTATCCATCTTGGTTTTAAACCACACAAGGCTTAGAAACACCACCTTTTTACTAACAATTAAGCTAGTGCTAATGCCAGGTGAGAAAACAGTCAAACGGAGACAAAATAACTACACAGAAATCGATTATAACCAATGCGGAAACTGGACCTTTATCCAGCTTTCCTCACAGAATCCCTACAATGCAGAAAGAGGCCGTTCAGGCAATTAAATCTGCATTGACTTTGAAAGAGCATCTCACCCATTTCCACCCCTCTTCCCATAACTCTGCACATTTACCATGGCTAATCCAGCTAATCTGCATATCTTTGGGCTGAGAGAGAAAACCAGAACACCCAGAAGAAACCACACAGACATGGGGAGAACATACATAAGAACATAAGAAATAGGAGCAGGAGTAGGCCATCTAGCCCTTCGAGCCTGCCCCGCCATTCAATAAGATCATGGCTGATCTGTTGTGGCTCAGTTCCACATTCCCGCCCTCTCCCCATAACCCTTAATCCCCTCGCTTATCAAAAACCCATCAACCCGCATCTTAAAAATATTTAGCGAGGCAGCCTCCACCACTTCAATGGGCAGAGAATTCCAGAGATTCACCACCCTTTGAGTGAAGAAGTTCTTCCTCAACTCCGTTCTAAACCACCCCCCCTTTATCTTGAGGCTGTGCCCCCTAGTCCTACTGTCCTTTGAGCGGGAAGAGTCTCTCCACCTCTATCCTATCTATCCCATTCATCATCTTATATGTCTCAATGAGATCTCCCCTCATTCTTCTAAACTCTAACGAGTACAATCCTAGTTTATTCAGCCTCTCCTCATAGCTCAACCCCCTCAACTCCGGTATCAGCCTAGTAAACCTCCTCTGCACTCAAGGCCAAAATATCCTTGCGCAAGTGCGGCGACCAAAACTGCACACAGTACTCCAGCTGCGGCCTCACCAATACCCTATACAGCTGCAGCAAGACCTCCCTACTTTTATATTCAATCCCCCTCGCTATGAAGGCCAGCATCCCATTCGCCTTCCTGACCACCTGCTGCACCTGCAGGCTGGGTTTTTGCGACTCATGCACAAGGACCCCAAGGTCCCTCTGCACCGTTGCCTGCTGCAGTTTTTCGCCACGTACTAATAGTCCTTCCTACCATTATTCCTACCAAAGTGGACCACCTCGCACTTGCCAACATTAAATTCCATTTGCCAGTTCCTGGCCCATTCGCCCAGCCTATCTAGATCCTTCTGCAGACTCTCCACACCCTCCGCGCAATTTGCCGTTCCACCAATCTTGGTGTCATCAGCAAATTTCGACACCATACACTCGGTTCCCTCCTCCAGATCATCTATATAAATGGTAAATAGCTGAGGCCCCAGCACCGACCCCTGGGGCACTCCACTAGTCACCTACCGCCAATCCGAATAGCACCCATTGACCCCCACTCTCTGCCTCCTATTTGACAGCCAATCCTCTAACCACGCTAACACCCTACCCCTAACTCCATGCCCCCTTACCTTCTGCAATAACCTCTTGAGGTACCTTGTCAAACGCCTTCTGAAAATCAAGAAAGACCACATCCACCGGCTCTCCTCTATCCACCGCCCTAGACACATCCTCATAGAACTCCAATAAATTTGTCAGACACGACTTCCCCTTAATGAAACCGTGCTGCGTCTGCTCTATCAAGCAATTCCCCTCAAGATGCCTCGCTATTTCCTCCTTGATGACGGATTCTAACATTTTACCTACAACAGACATTAAACTAACCGGCCTATAATTCCCTGCCTTTTGCCTGCCACCCTTCTTAAACAACAGCGTAACATTAGCCGTTTTCCATATGATGCACCAATTGTTGGATCACTTAACTCTATCATTTGCTGCTTATGCTGTTTGGTATACAAGTAAATGTGGCTTCACTACAGTGTCACTTCAATTTTGGGTACGTGTGGTACTGCTCCTGGCATGCCTTCTGAACTCTTCATTGAACCAGGGTTGATCTCCTGACTTGGTGGTAATGGTATAATGGGGGATATGCCAGGCCATGATGTAATATTCTGCTGTTGTTGACAGCCCACAGCACCTCATGGATGCCCAGTGTCGACTTGCCAGATCTGTCAGAAATGTATCCCTTTTAGCATGGTGGTAGTGCCACACATCAAAATGGAAGATATCCTTAATGTCAACATGTGAATGTGTCTCCACATGGACTGTTTAGTGGTCACTCCTACCGATACTTACAAGGACTGTGCAGTGGTCACTCCTACAGATACTGCCATGGACAGAGATAACTGTGGCAAGCAGGTTGGTGAGGATATGATCAAGTCCGTTTTTCCCTCTTGCTGGTTCCTTCGCCTGCCACAGTTCCAATCGAGCAGCTCGGTTGTTTTGACTCCACAGAGTCACCACAGCCTGAATCAAACATAGGTCCCTGGCATTGTTATTATAAGTCTGCTTTGGATATGCACTTGGGTGCAGATATGCTAATTATTTCTCTAAGTGAACTTGCATTCACGATCTGCCTTTATTCGGCAATGTCCAAAAGTATGCTGGTGTTAACTGGGGCTTTGGTTTGAACTCCATTTTAAGCATTTCATACATACCCACGTGTAAATCACTAAACACTTTTAAGCTGAATTCATATTACAGACAAGAAATCAAGATGGAAAAACAGGTATTCTCTTTCTCTTCGATTCAACAAAACAACATGGACCATTATTATCCTCATTTATTGAGCTTGATCTGCTCCTTCTGGGAGTGCTAGCTTTCAGATTCAAACTGGTTATTGGTGACTTAACAGATCGGTGATGAGATCACTGACTTCATTATCCTAAAGTAAAGCTACAAGACATTCTTTTTGTTAACTCAACATTTGGAAATAGATTTGGTTTGAAAACACAGACAATGTTCAATTCAAAATCATTTATGTAAAGAAGAAAACATTAAAAATCCTAAATAACGCACGTTACTTTTGGTATGATGACTGTTTTTGTGCCATTATTCTGCTGAGCTGCTCCTCAGTCTGCCTTCCTCTGGTGCCAATTGTGCAAGCTGTCCTGTCAAGGCCACTCCTCCTCACACATGGGGCAGTTAAACGTGAAACAGCCCTACAGAGAACCAACTGCTATTTAAAAAATGCTGCCTTCAATCATCCTGAGCACAATCTGGTCAAAAAAAACAAACTCTTGTAATAGCTTACTAAGCACCATTTACAACAAGATACAAATTCACAAGGGTAACATGCAGACTCGAGGAACTAGGAATTTCACTTTAAAAATAAATACGTACAGAATAATGGAAATCGCAAAATCAGTTACTGTCTGGAATGAATCTAATGGAGCTATTCAGACAGACAATCTACATGTAGATTACACCTCCTAATATGCATATATTCTAATGGAGATATTCAGAATGGTTACACATGATCATGTGACTTTTCCTGCTAATATTTGATTGCTATCCTTCGCTGGGGCAATGTGGATACAGTTCTGAAATAAAGTTGAATGAATTTTCAATTAAATCACACCCTTTGTGTTCTCAATAAGCTAATATTTCTGCTGCAGCAGCTGGGAGGGACTGCAAGGATGCACTAAGTACAAGCAGCTACAAAGCAGCACCTGGAGACCACAAACAACTGAAGCTCAGCAAATACCCTGCAATTGGACAGGCTGCATTTGGAAAGTATCTGCTCAGGGTTGCTCACTGTGTTCTTCATGTTCATTCATTGGATGTGGGTGACACTGACTAGGCCAGCATTATTGTCCACCTCTAATTGCCCTAGAGAAGTTTATTGTGAGCCATCTTTTTGGACCACTGCAGGAGGTCATTGTAGGATTTTGACCCCGTGACATTGAAAGAATGGCGATTGGAGAGGAACCTTCAGTTGGTGGTTTTTGAAATTAATAACTTGCAATTAATTCAAACACATTGACCTGTTCAGCCAAATTCCCTATTTCAGAAATGCAATTTGTAATCTGCATCGATGATACAATCCACAATGCAAATTGGCTAGAGTGAAAGTTAATACCATGTGGGTGGGGCACTGGAAACAAAAGGTGGAAGTATGAATTTACAAAATGTGTTTGAGAATGCGTGGCAAGACAGCAACAGAAACAACTTAATACGGATGAATGTAAATTCATACACACAAACACAGGAAATGGGTGTGAGATGGACAGAAAATGTGGTTTTGAAATAGCAAAGGGTGAAACTGAGAGAAACACAGGAAACCTCTACCAATGCAGAGACCAATATATCAGACAGCTGGATGCAGATGTGGTGGGCCAAATGGCCTGCTTCTGTGCTGCAACAATTAAGTCAAAATCAAATGTCATGTTATTATTTAAATCTACAGTGTAGGAGTCGTCCATTCGGCCCATCGAGTCGGAACAGACTCTGACACAGCATCTTACCCAGGTCCAATCCACAAAACCCTATACATTTCCCATAGCTAATCCCGCAAATCTACACATCTTGGGACACTGAGGGTAATTTAGCAACACCAATCCACCTAACCTGCACAGTTTTTTTTTGTTGTGGAGGAAACCAAAACACTCAGAGGAAACCCACGCAGACATAGGGAGAATATACAAACTTCAAACAGTCACCCAAGACTGGAATCGAACCCAGGCCCCTGGTGCTGTGAGACAGCAGTGCTATCCACTGTTCCACCCTCACTCTAAATTCTCCAATTCTCATTGAATTTTAAATTCAACTCTAATTATATTCCCCTCTGCAAATTCTTCAAATTAATCCACTTCTAGTTGTCAGGACATGAGACACATTCCAGGACTGGATCCAGTGCAGAAAGAGCCACAAGTCTGCTCCCAGAGTGTTAAATGGTCAGAGTTGTGATGGCAGAATCATGGACTTTTAAGTTCGAGTGGAAATCTGGGAAATTATTTTAAATTAGCAGACAAAGTATCTAATAAAATGATGAAGTTAGATTTAAAATATTTACAAAAACTTTGAGGATGGGGTGAGAGTGAGGAAATTTGAGTAAATTTGGAACTGATCAGAACGGTTATTGAACAAAACAAGGGTCAATGTTTGGAAAGGAGGCCAGCGAGAACAGTGGAGGCAAAAAACCCAGAATTCATGAGAGACAACAGTATGTTGTTGGGGGATTTTCTGGAGACTTGAGGGAGCAGGTAGAGAGACTCCCAGTGTTTTCACCATTTACTCAGCACTTCTCCCACTCAAAGCAACTTAGATTTTATACAAATACAGCATGGGAGACACAGAGTGGAGGAAGACGAAGAGGTCATACCCAGAGTTGATGATTCCATTAATGGAGATTGTGCTGTAAAATTAAAGTGTTAAAAATCCTTCCACTGGGTTCCCTGTAACTGAAGCTTTGCATCCGCTACAATAAGTACAGTTGAGCAGTCTGGTTACACACATTGGGAAGTACAGAACACACATTCTGAACCTATGATCTAGAATAATTCACTACATTAATGCATTCTTCTCCCTTCATAAAAATTCGGCAAAATCCATCATAAGAACATAAGAAATAGGAGCAGGAGTAGGCCATCTAGCCTGCCCCGCCATTCAATAAGATCATGGCTGATCTGTCGTGGCTCAGTTCCACTTTCCCGCCCTCTCCCCATAACCCTTAATCCCCTTGCCTATCAAAAACCCATCAACCCGCGTCTTAAAAATATTTAGCGAGGCAGCCTCCACCACTTCAACGGGCAGAGAATTCCAGAGATTCACCACCCTTTGAGTGAAGAAGTTCCTCCTCAACTCCGTTCTAAACCACCCTCCCTTTATCTTGAGGCTGTGCCCCCTAGTCCTACTGTCTTTTTTGAGCGGGAAGAGCCTCTCCACCTCTATCCTATCCATCCCATTCATCATCTTATACGTCTCAATGAGATCTCCCCTCATTCTTCTAAACTCTAACGAGTACAAGCCCAGTTTATTCAGCCTCTCCTCATAGCTCAACCCCCTCAACTCCGGTATCAACCTAGTAAACCTCCTCTGCACTCCCTCCAAGGCCAAAATATCTTTGCGCAGGTGCGGCGCCCAAAACTGCACACAGTACTCCAGCTGCGGCCTCACCAATGCCCTATACAGCTGCAGCAAGACCTCCCTACTTTTATATTCAATCCCCCTCGCTATGAAGGCCAGCATCCCATTCGCCTTCCTGACCACATGCTGCACCTGCAAGCTGGGTTTTTGCGACTCATGCACAAGGACCCCAAGGTCCCTCTGCACCGTCGCCTGCTGCAGTTTTTCGCCACGTAAGTAATAGTCCTTCCTACCATTCTTCCTACCAAAGT
This sequence comes from Carcharhinus amblyrhynchos, assembly GCF_965287045.1. Taxonomy (NCBI): domain Eukaryota; kingdom Metazoa; phylum Chordata; class Chondrichthyes; order Carcharhiniformes; family Carcharhinidae; genus Carcharhinus; species Carcharhinus amblyrhynchos. Next base: position 51,402,920 of record NC_137327.1, read on the forward strand.
GGACCACCTCACACTTGCCAACATTAAATCCCATTTGCCATTTCCTGGCCCATTCGCCCAGCCTATCTAGATCCTTCTGCAGACTCTCCACACCCTCCGCACAATTTGCCGTTCCCCCAATCTTGGTGTCATCAGCAAATTTCAACACCATACACTTGGTTCCCTCCTCCAGATCATCTATATATATGGTAAAAAGCTGAGGCCCCAGCACCGACCCCTGGGGCACCCCACTAGTCACCATCCGCCGATCCAAATAGCACCCGTTGACCCCCACTCTCTGCCTCCTATTTGACAACCAGTCCTCTATCCACGCCAACACCCTACCCCCAACTCCATGTCCCTTGACCTTCTGCAATAACCTCTTGTGAGGTTACCAGGAAAATATTACCAGGAAAATATCTTTAAATATTTCCAAACAAAAAAATGACGACTTGGGGTTGGAAGTTAGAAGTCAGTCACATTTGTTTTGTAAAAGCAAATTATAAACTAAGCATGTTCACAACACCCATCAGAAGCTGGATATATTCATCTTAAACTTCTCCTTTTTCAGATGGATAATTTTAAGCCCCATTCAATAAGTTTAGTCCATAAATTCAGTTGACCATTTTGCAACTAAACGAACAAGCACACCGTTTACAGCCAGATTCTCCAAAATATATAACACACCTGCTGTTAGGAGATGCTGAGGACAGTTAAAACAGAATCCTTCCCTACAATTAACTCTTGTGGTCACCCACGGTCTCTAAAATAGCCTGGACTGGGAATTAAGGAGTGCAGGGTTTTATGTTCATTGCTGCTATATGATAAGTACTAGTGAACTGCTGCAACAGGAAAACAATTACTTATCACAGATCATAATAAACTGTATCTAAGTAACTGCCTTTCGCAACACAGAGATGATGTCTGTTCCCATTACTCGTCTATCATTCTGTTGTTGCTCTGTCTGTGAGGCAATCATTCCTGCCACTCTTATTACTGACAGATCCATCATGTATTTATCTGTATAACTATCATCAACACCCTAAGTTGCAGGATGTGGCTTACAGTTAACAATTCCGTTCAAAACCATCTGCAAAATGCCTTCTTACCTGCCTCCAAACCCCCTGCAGTGGCAAACTGCAATCTTCCACAAGCTGCTTCATCAACAATGATTTCCATTCTTTTATAATTGCTGCGGAATTTGAAATGCTGAATATTTGTTAAGTAGTTAGTCATTTTTTTTAATTTCCTGTAAAATTGCTCAGCTTTCAGTTTCAATTTTTTGGATGCTTTCAAGATCAGAGCAGATTATAATAGGGGTTTTCCACCCATTAAAAAGGAAACCATCACTGGTATTTTGCACAAAGGTCACGAGCGAAGCCAAGATCAGTAATTTCACATCCTCTCTAACCATAATCACCATTTCAAAATGTAAAACAAAAACAAGGAATTACTAAATCTAAATTAGGTGCAAGCAAATACATGAGCTCAGCCAAACATACGCTGACATTTAGAGTTCAGCAAGATTTGATCATGGGGTGTTACGTACACGTACACAGGCTAATGGAACAGGGCAGCAAGTTAGGTGGATTAGTCATGCTAAATTGCCCGTCGTGTCCCAAGATGTGTAGGGAAGATGGATTAGCCATGGTAAATCTTTGGAGTTATAGGGATAGGGTAGGGGAGAGGGCTTGGCTAAGTTACTCTGTCAGTGTCAATGCGGACTCAATGGGGTGAATGGCCTCTTCTGCACTGTAGGGATTCTATGAAATCTGGTTGTTTTATTATCTTGATAGGTTAATATTTTCCCCAAACTCTGATGATCTTTCACCTTTGCTGAGCCTCAATGCTCTCAGCCAGGGCAACAAAAAGTGTTACCAGGAAAATATATCTATTTCCAAACAAAAAACAACGAATCAGAGCTGGAAGTTAGAAATAAGTCACATCTGTTTTGGAAAATCAAATTATAAACAGAGCACTTTCACAGCACCCATCAGAAGTTGAATATATTCATCTTAAACTTGTCCTTTTCCAGACAGATATCTTTGAGCCCCATTCAATAAGTTTAATCCATAAATTTAGTTAATTATCTTACAAATGACGGAACAAGCACATGGTTGATAGCCAGACTCTCCCGATGGTATATCACACCTGTTATTAGGGGATGTTGAGGACAGTTAAAACAGAATTCTTCCTGACAATTACCCCTCTCTTTTTTCCTCCAACTCCATTGCCTCTCAAGTCCCACATTAAGATCTGCTCCAACATGAGTCCACTCAATGTAGCCTGGACTGGGAATTAAGCAGCACAGGGTTTATGTCCATCCCCACTACATAACAGTGACAGTGAGTGAACTACCAGCTCCAATCGGGAAAGCAGTTCCTCATCACAATTCATAATGTTCAATATGAAACATTTAATGTACAAAAAAAAAATCAAAATATCCAGACGTACCTTCTGTTCCCACAATGAATTACAGATCAATCATTCCAGTTTTATTGTAATGTCATCATCGCTGCCATTCTCTGTGCAGACAAGCTGAAACTCTATTCAATTGTAAACAGCCAGAACAAACATACAAAGAATAGCTTACAGTTCACAATTCTGTTCTAAGCATCTGCAAAGTGCTCTTTACCTGTCTCCAGATAATTCGCTGCAGTGACAAACTGAAATCTTCTACAATCTGCTTCAGTAATAATGATTTCCATCCTTTCGTGCTGAATGTTTGTTCAGAAACTGAACAAAGAGTTCAGCAAGATTTGATCATGGGGTGTTACACAGGCTGATGGGAACAGGGCAGCAAGTTAGATGGATTGGCTATGCTAAATTGCCCTTAGTGTCTCAAGATGTGTAGGGAAGATGGATTAGCCATAGTAAATCTTTGGAGTTACAGAGATAGGGCAGGGGAGAGGGCCTGGGTAAGTTACTCTGTCAGAGTGTCAGTGCAGACTGGATGGGCCAAATGGTCTCTTCTGCACTGTAGGGATTCCATGAAGTCTGGTTGCTTTAATATTATCTTAATAGGCTAGGAATTTCCTCAAACTCTCCAATGATCTTTCATCTTTGCTGAACCTCAATGCCCTCAGCCAGGCCAACAACAGAATGGGAGTAACAAAAAAAAACAGAAAATGCTAGAAATACTCAGACAGCATCAGTGGAGAAAGAAAAAGAGTGTTTCAGGTGCAGATGTTCTCAGACCCATTTGCTGTTTCCAGCATTGTCAGATTTTAGTTCAGATTTCCAACATTTGCCATATTTTGCTTTTGCAGTAACACAAAAGGAGTATCTAGCTCTGCTGGCAAAGTCACTTACTGATTGTATTTCTCGCTAAATCAACTGTAAGCTTCTTGTTGGGTTTACATTATTACACTTCAGCGCATCATAGGTCACAGTGTCCTTATGATGAAATGCTCAAGGCATCTCCAATGGAACTGGATACCAGGAAACTGGGGCTGAAATTCTCAATTACATTTCTACTTCTGAAATCAAAAACATTGATCCCACACGAAAGCACCATTGAAGAGGTAGTGATCAAAATAGAATTTCATAAAACATTAAACACAGAATTAAGACATTTGGCCCATGTCAGCTCTGGTTCACTCAGTCCTGCAATTTTCTCCCTTTCATGCCCATATCATAGTAACTTACCTCATATCTTCTTTTGAATTGTTTGTCAATAACCTTAGTTGATCAGGGTTTTTGAAAGTAGGGACAGAGTTGAAGTAGTAACTTCTAGGGTACAGGAAAATGACAATTCAGTCACTGATTTTCGACTTGAGCAAAGAAAATTCACTGAAAGCTGAGTCACAACTGACTCAAAGAGCCAAAATTAGAATACTGTGGAGCTCTTTCATGAACAGCATACTAATTTAGTCTGTTATAACCTAACCTTAAATAGGTTATAACCTAATTGTAGTCATTCCATAATGCATCTCTTCAAGCCTTTAATCAGATTACAATCTCAGATTCACTTCCAGCAATTCATTGGTTTACACATGAAATCTTATTAAATAACTGTCTGTAATCTGTTTAACCACAGTGGAAAATGCAGCTATGTTAATTTGGGCAGCTCTGGATTCAAAGTTTGGCTTTTGTCCATTTTTCACAGAAATGTTACAATTTCCCATTGAACAGGAAACAATTGCCAAAATAAACTTAAGGCAGGAAAGATCCTATTTTTGCTTCCCTGTCATGACTTGAAAACTGCCTGATAGATCATTTAAGTTTTTATGAATTGAACACAATGCACGTACAGCTGCAATATTGGATTCTGTCAACTACAAAAACGTACATGATATGGATGTGATAAGGCAATTCTAAAGAGGCACTCCTCAATCCCTTCTGCTTCTAGATCATCCTATTCAATATATTTAACATTACAATTGGGTACAGACAGGCTGATGGGAATCTTTTGAGCTTCACTACAAGGGGTGACATGGTGGCACAGTGGTTAGGACTGCTGCGTCACAGCGCCAGGAACCATGGTTCAATTCTGGCCTTGGGTGACTGTGTAAAGTTTACACTTTCTCCAACCGTCTGTGTGGGTTTCCTCCAGGTGCTCAAAAGATCAGAGTGAATAGAGTATAGAAAAATTGCAAAGTGTCTGAAAGATACTGTTTGAATAGGGGCACTTACAACCAATGTTAGAAAATTTAGATATGTATTTTTTTAAAACATTCGGTATTGAAGGTAGATACCTTGATTAATGTTACAATGCTCTAAGGCATGATGGGACAAAGTAAAAAGAACCACATTCCTCAGAACAATGTAGCCACTGATCGAAGGGAACAGCAATTCTTACCATGGGCCAGACAGTCCTAAAGAATAGGATACACATTGAACCAAGGACACAGCAGGAGTCCTAGTTAGTCCTAATGAATGGGAAACACATTGCACCAGAGTCTGGAAGGTGTCAGGTGACTGAGAAAGACTTTGAAAATCTGCAATCTGATCACAATCCCATGCTGTCAGAGGGGAAATATTATTTGCTAAGGTAAATAATCGATACTAATAATGATTGGCTTATACTTGGCTGGACTGAGCAAGGGGTGGGCAAATGACCTTTGAAAATTGTATAATTGTAATACTGACTGATGTCATTTCAGAGTAATTTAGAACTGCCCCAAATCTCTGTCCCATCTGTTGGCCAAGCTTGGAAAATAAAGAAACATCTTTTACCATAATACTTATCTCTGCAAGTCTGTGTTAGCTGATCCATAATTAAGAGAGGAAGTCCTCCACGTGAAAGCCAGCTTATAGTCTCTGACAACCCTCCTACATTGGCTATGTACAAATGTTTCAGTAAGCTGGGCTCCAGGCCCTCGTAGAACAAAGAAAATTACAGCACAGGAACAGCCCTTTGGCCCTCCAAGCTTGCACCAGCCATGTTGCCCCTATTCTTGTACTCTATTTGATCCTAGAATCTCACATTACCTAAATATTAGTTAGGCAGGTAAAGGCACATACTTTTGTAGACATGAAATCTGTTCAGATAATGCTAAATCCAATTGGTTCATTCTGGATTGACATGTTGAAGCTAAAGACTTGTTGATACAGTATTGTGTTTCCACTTGTTCACAAATTAGGTCAATTGTTGCCCCCAAATATCCATATCATTCCTTTTGATATTTTAAGAATGTCATCTGTTCCATTAGCTTTAGCTACTTCAGTGTCTTAATGACCTTCACTTTCCAAAATATAACATCCAACCCTGGTCAAAACAATGGTTCCTCTAATGTTTTGCAGTGTCTGTGGGACCCTCTATATTTTTGTTTTGATGCTACAACATTCTACTTCACCTGGGAGCTTTAGCAACAAATGATAACACTGACTCACACAATACCACTCAAACATACCAGGCCTTTAGCCTATTGTTGTCCTAGCTCAAAATAGCAGTGGTCAGTGTTGTGTTCCAAAAGAGCATCTTATCCAAGGAGAGTGACTAAAGGCTTTTTTAATGAGCATTGTACGTTGAACTGTGCATTTCTCTGCTTTTAGGTTTTTAAATAACTCCTTGACTGTAAATTTGTAAAGAGGGCCTGGAATACTCATGAAGATCAAGGGAAACCCTGCTCTGATTGTTGGGCAATATACAGTTTGTTGATCTTGATTGGGTTGTTAACATGGTTCAGTGCAGGAGGCAGCCCCACTTGGTTCACTGTGTCTGCACCGAGTGTGTTACAATTCACAACCCGTGCGCTTAATACAAAATTTACCAAAATAAATTATGCAAGAGGTGGAAAAGTGAAATACAAATTAGCTAACTAATTTGTCAGCTGGACCCTTTGACCACAGGTAGTCACTTCAATTCTCTATGCTACAAAAATTGCACTTAAAATAATTAATTGTGAAATGTTGAATAACTTCATGAAGGAGTGAAAGACATTGTATAAATGCAAATTTCTTATATGTGCAGGCCTAGCATTTGAAATATGTATGCATCTCATAATTTCCTCTGGGTAACAACAACCTAGCTACCCAACTCTGCAAGCATTCCCTGCCTGCATCTGGCAGAGTCAGCAGCTCAGAAATTGGACTTAATCACCATTTTGGAACCCATCTGTAAGAAGTGGTGCCTTTAAGAATGAGACAGAATTAGCAGGCATTGTATTGTAAGCCTTTAGCAGTATTTGCATGGTTTTGTCTCTTTCAGAAAAATCATTCTCAACAGCCAGGGACTGAGGCAAAACAAATGACCTGAGTCAAATGGCCTGCTCTGGCATTGTACCTTAAATGCAATTCTATGTTTTATGACAATACCAAGGCCAACATGACCTCTTAAGTCGGAGTTTGAAGTAAGCAGAGAGAAGCCAGATCTGTCTATGGCAGCTTTCTGCCATTATGTAAAGTGAACAAGGGCCAGTTTGGTATGAAAAATCATGCAGATGATTTTTTTTTGTCGCTTTGGTATTTTGATGAGGACTGTGATATTTGTAATTACTGTCAAGAGGTTGCATAGAGTGATGTTTCTTAACCTGTTAAAACAGTAAATAAAGTGATCTGCTGGTCACATCCTTTTGTGTTTAGTGATGTTACTGCCACCCCCAATAGAACATGCACTCGGAAACATTCCAAAACACAACGTACAATTTAGATATCGTCTGAAGTGGCAAGTTGCTTGATACATTTCACAAAGTGGTATGTTGTATTTGAGCTTTACTCTGTTCACAAATGTACGTTTATCCCACAAATCTCGATACCATTCCGGTCAACATTTTTAATAATGCATCTGTTCTGTTTTGTTCCCCAATTTAACTCAGACTCTTTTGCCCAATTGATATCCTTAGGAAAGGCTAAGACAAATCTGGACGAGCTACGCCATGATTTCAGCGTCTGTTACCTTTTGAATTAGAAGTTGCAGTTCAGCTTACAAGCTGCAATATTCTATCAGCTTTCACAGTTGTTCCAGCTTAACATCACAACACAGACCCAAACACAAGACCTTTTTCCCAATTGGTAAACAATTGTAGGTACCTACCAATTGTCCTCTGTTTTTGCTGTCTATTAGACTTCTTCCTATATTTCCAGAAGTGCCAAGAACCAGCCATCTTGTATTTATCAACCTGCGCAGTGTGCCAAGCGTCTCGATTCAAAATAAAACTATTCAGGAAAGAAATCCCAAGATTAATGTAAAATCGCTGAATGTAAAAGGAATATTGCCAGGTAGACAATACTTAAAATTTTAAATTCCAGGCACTTCTAGCAGTTGTACAGATAGAGAAGTACTGAAATCTTAAAAGGCCATCATTGTGTAATCATTGTCACCACTTCCAAAATACAAATGGCAATGTCATCTACTGTTAATCTATCCTGTTGGTAAATGTCAGCATCTTCAAATACTTTTTCACCCAAACTCTCATCTGCCAAGATATTTCCATTATATTTGTTACAGATCTGGACCAAACAGATTAACAGCACTTGATCACGCATCTAGTTCCTGAGAGATTCAGTCTAATTACAAGACAACATGCATTTATACATTTTCCTCAATAATGCAAGTTCTTTCATGCAGGCCTAGCATTTGAAATATGTATGCATCTCAACCACCTAGCCACCCCAACTCTGCAAGCATTCCCTGCCTGCATCTGGTAGAGTCAGCAGCTCAGAAATTGGACTTAAATCAACCATCTTGGAATCCATCCGTAAGAAGTGGTGCCTTTAAGAATGAGATAGAATTAGCAGCATTGTATTGTAAGCCTTTAGCAATAGTTGCATGGTTTTCTCGCTTTCAGAAAAATCATTCACAACTGAACAAAGATCATCTTTAACAGCCCAGTTTGATATCAATTGTCATAGATCATGAAGAAAACCTTGTTGAAAATATAACCTACATGCAAAGTGATTTGATGCGTCTTGTGACAGTGCTGTCAAGTGACCTCATTACAGCCTTCTTCCAAACATAGGCAACAGATCTGAATCTCACAGGTGAAGTGAGTGCGACTGCCCTTGACATCAAGGCTGCATTTGACCAAGCACAGCATCAAGGAGCCCTGGTCAATGGGTAGCAGGGGAAAAACTCTCTACTGGTTGCAGTCATGCCTGGCATGGAGGAATATGGTTGTGGTGGTTTGTGGTTAATCATCTCAGCCCAGGACATCATTGCAGAATTCCTCAGGGTAATGTCCTAGACCCAAACATCTTTAACTGTTTCATCAATGACCTTCTGCCATCAACAAGTCAGAAATGGGATGTGTGCAGATAATTGACAAAAGTTCAGCACCGTTCGTGACTCCTCATATAAATCAAGTAGTCCATATCCAAATGCAGCAAAACCTGGACAATACTGAGGCTTGGGCTGATGAGTGGCAAGTCACATCTGTACTACATGTCAGTCAATTACCATCTCCAGAAAAGAAAATGTAACCATCTCCCCATGGCATTTAATGGCATTACCATTACTGAACCCCCCACTCTCAACATCCTCAGGGTCGCCATTGACCAGAAACTGAACTGGATCAGCTATACAAATACTGTGGCTACAGCAGTAGTTCAGGGGCTAGGAATTCTGCACTGAGTAACACTCCTGACCCCTCAAAGCTGTTCAACTGCTACAAGGTAAGTCAGGAATGTGATGGAATACTCTTCACTTGTCTGGATAAGTACAGTTCCAATAAGACTCAAATTTAACACCATCCAGGATCTAGTTGCCCATTTGATTTAAACATTCACATCTTCAATCACCAATGCATAGTGGCGGCAGTGAAATGCACTGCAGCAACTCAAAGCTCCTTTGACAGCATCTTTCAAAGCCATGATCTCAAACATCAAGAACAAGAGTAGCAGATGCACGAGAAGACCATCAGCAAACTCCCCTCAACACCTCACACTACCTTGGTTTGGAATAACATTGGTTGTTCCTTCACTGTTGCTGGGTCAAAATCTTAATAACACCGTGGCTGCTGCTACAACAACTACAGCGATTCAAGAAGGCAACTCACCACCACCTTTGCAAAGGCAATAAATATTGAACTAACCATCAACACTCACACTGAGCAAATGAATGAATAAAAATTTCTAGTTACAAATAAAGGTGATATAGTAATCCTCACCATATACACAATGTAAATTAAGGTTATATATGGTTTTTGTGATATTGCCCTGTGGCAATAAATCCTGAAATAGTTTCTCCACAGGAATAATATTTAAAGCTGCTGACATCTGGTCCTCTTTTTCTAACTCAAGTTAATTCCGTTTGCTTCAACTGGCACAGTTTCCATTTCAAAGATTTGTTGCAGTAGCTTCATGCCAATTGGCTCCACTTAATTGAAAGTGACGACTGAAACAGCAATGGGAACAACAGGCCAGAAAACAGGAGAAACATTAGGGGCCATGATTTCTCTCCATGGTCACCCCTCAAACACACTGACACACACACTGTCATGAAAAGATTAATCCTAAAAACATAACATGCACTTAGGAACATAAGGAAGAAACAGATCACTTCTTAAACAGTCCTTAAGATGGTGATTGAAGGTTTTGAGGCCTGAAGGACTCTTGCTTGGATAACTGAAAACCGAGGTAGAAGTTTCTGGATTTTTCAGTGAATATTGTGGCAGCAGATGCATGGGAACACCACCACCTGCAAGTTCCCTCCCAAGCCACTCACTGTCCTGATTTGGAAATACATTGTCATTCCTTGGCAGTCGCTGGGTCAAAATCCCAGAATTCCCTGCCTAACAGCACTGTGGGCCAATCCACAGCACATGGGTGCAGTGTTTCATGAAGAACTCTCCGCTCACCTGATGAAGGAATAGTGTTCCGAAAGCTGGTGACATTTACTATCAAATAAACCTGTTGGACTTTGACCTGGTGGTGAGACTTTACTGTATTTACCCCAGTCCAATGCCGGCATCTCCACGTAGTGTTTCATGAAGCCAGCTCACCACCACCACCACCTTCGAGGGCAACCAGCCAACAATATCTGTGTCCCACAACATAAAAAAGAACTCGTTTAATGAAGGTGGTGATTCTGCAGGTTAAAAAAAAAATCAGACCCTCTTCACTACCCAAGATGACTTGTTTTTTAAGCCAGTGCTCTTTCTTTTTCCTGGACAAAATCTGAAGTGTTGGCACCAAACTCCATTGCTGAGCTACCCTTGTGGATTAATAAGACATTTCATATCAAACCAGTTTTCTCATGAAACAATGTAGTGTTTTCCATTAGCTATACAATGAGTTGATGGCTAAGCAGTTCATCGCATGATGGTGAGGAGTGTTTGCTACCGCATCGACATTCCAGTTGTGAATTGCCTCAGAAGTTTCTTTATCTTAAGTTCCATCTTCATGGGCCAGCATGTTTGGCAGCCGTTCTCATTTTAAATCTCTTCCACTGAAGTGGTGAACAGTAGTCGATGTGAAGGTCATTTGCAAGTTACTTCTCAAAAATATGCTAAGGCATGTCTGTGTCTGTACAGAAACCACAAAAGATCACCTAACTCCCATGGAGTACATGTTCTTCAGGTAAATTGTCCATAGATTATGCTAATTCTAAAAAGTATCCATCACCCCAATACGTTTTAAAAGGCATGCAACATGATATGGCAGAATATTTTGATGGGCTGAATGGCCTCCTTCTGCATTGTAGGATTCTATAATATAATAAAGTAATTCCAAAAATTGGGTAGTATTATTCTACTGAGAACAGGTTTAAGCTATAAAGTTTATTTACTAGTGTCACAAGTAGGCTTGCATTAACACTGTGGTGAAATTGCTGTGAAAATCCCCTAGTTGCCACACTTCAGGACCTGCTCGGGTACACTGAGGGAGAATTTAGCCAGGCTAATGCACCTAACCAGTCTTTTGGACTGTGGGAGGAAACCAGAGCACCCGGAGGAAATCCACGCAGAAACAGGATAACGTGTAAATTTTGCACAGAGTGTGACCCAAGCCAGGTATCGAACCCAGGTCCCTGGCGCTATGAGGCAGCAGTGCTAACCACTGTACCACTTTGCCATCTTGGTACCACAAGAGATTTTACAAGGTAAATTGGAAGCAAAATTCATGCAGAGTGTAAACATTTACTGTGTTTTCTTCCTGTTGAAGATCCCAGATCTGAGTTTTTCCAGTGCTATTTTCATTTCAAATCTTAGTCCAGTACTAATTGCTGCAGGATCTGATTTCTGCTACTGGAGGTCACTGGTACTTGCTTAGTCATGATGTGGAGATGCCGGCGTTGGACTGGGATAAACACAGTAAGAAGTCTCACAACACCAGGTTAAAGTCCAACAGGTTTATTTGGTACTTTAACCTGGTGTTTGAGACTTCTTGCTAATAATATGTTGCTCAAAGTGGCCTCTTGCGGATGACAACAGGTACTGCAACCTTATTTCAGCAGGCAAGAGACTTAAAAACTAATGACAAATTGTGTGAGTGATGAGAGGGGACAACAAGGGTCATCATTTCACTCCTTTCTCAATTTTGTCATCAAAATTACAGAACCTGTTAAGAGGACAAGGTGAAGTAATTTTCTCCTAATAGAGACACTTCAGCACCAATTTATCTTTGTTCGGCATCTCTAACATAATTAAATATCTCAAGATATTTGCAGGAGCATTATAACACACCAAGTCACATAAGGAAATGTTATGTCAGGTGACCAAAAGTTTGGTCAGAGGGGTATGTTTTAAGCAGTGTCTTTAAAGCAGAAACAGGGGTAGCAAGGCAGAGCGGTGCAGGGAGGGAACTTCAGAGCTTGGTCCCGGGCAACTGAAGGCATGGCTGCCCATGCTACAGAAATTAAAACTGGGGATCCACACGAGGCCAAGGTTAAAGAAACTCATATCTGGGAGGATTGTGGGTTGGAGATTGCAGAGATAGGAATTTGAAAACAAGGATGGGTATTTTATCAAGATACAACTTGTCTGGGAGCTAACATGAGTCAACAAGCAGGGGAGATAATAGGATAGCAGATGGTCACTCATGTTCCATGCTCTGTTCTTTCCCTGTTTCATTTCTGTCCTGTCATCATCATATTAAACATTACCGCTTCTAACATGATTCGAGTTATGTGAATGAAGAGAAAAGTAAAACATCAAGTCCTTAACACTGTTCCCCAACTTGCAATGCCAGTAAATGCAGGGTAACTGTAGGAAGGATGTACATGAGCAGTTAGGATTTCAACTCATGTTGGATCAACTAATTAACAGCTCAAACTGCCATCAGCATGGGGTTAAATTCCAGATTACAGTCAGAAAACACACAAAAACACGATTACCTATTTCTATTCCGCACATATAGGTCAAAATCCTGGCTGGATAAACAAAAGATGCTGCATGACCAAAGTGCCAGGATAAAGTGCTCAACTCATTTTCAAAGGATTTGAACTCCTGGCTATCACATGAGCACACTTACCAGTATTAAGGTGCACATGGTCCAATTTCCTTTGTGCAATGAGAATGGTCAAAAAATCAAATCAACTTTCCAGAAAGTGTCCATTTGCTGAGCTGTAAATTTATTCCACCGATAATGGCGAAAATAGGTTGCAAACTGCCATCTTAAATATTTACAGTGAATTATAGCAGTTTCCATTTTATAAAAATAAGTCAATTCAAGCACAGAGCGCCTTGGTACAGTTATTACCAATTATTCTTCCAGGTGTTATTGTCCACGTTATCTGTATCAGTAATTTGTTCTTTACTTGAGCCTGGCAACGTTGCAGATTCATGTTACAAAATACATTTCTCACCAATAAATGCCCTTGTAACAAGTATTCTACATGATGACAATAAAACAAAACCCAAAACTTAAGCAAAGTGTCTGAATGTCTGAACTGGCTGATTTGTTAGAACAATTTTGTTCCCAGGGAATATAAATACAAAGCAACCAAACACAATGTCTTTGGTAGTTATGGTTGCTCTAAAAAAAAGGTCTCCTCAACTGAGCTAAAACCACATTATCTTAAATGAGGCAACAATGTCTGAAAATCCGTGAAGTATTTCCACTGGATATTTTTACAACACTCATTTGGAGCAGCCAACAGCACAATTTCCTGTCCACAGCAGGTGTGTCTTGATTAGTTGTTGTCCACTGGCCCAATCATACAGATGGCGTCTTGGGTGGATGCACCTGCTGGAGCAGTAGAGGACGTTTGACCCGCGGCTTCCGTCTCTTTGGCTTGCTCTTGGACTTTATCTGCACCACAAAGAATGCAAGCACCACCATAGCACCAAGGAAAGCAAAAACTGGAATTGTCTGCCCCACATCTTGGTTATATCGACCAGGCATAATACCTTAAAAGCAAAACAGATCACGATTAAATGCCATTGTGCTCAATCTCCATCATTCAGCTTAAGTAGAGAAATGGCAAGTAAGTGTGAATTGGCCCTTAATAAAAAAGCGTAGTTCTAAGACAAGCAGTCATTTTCAGTCAGTTGGTACATGCAAGATCCAGGAAATAGTGGCACTTTGGAAGTTACTTTCAAAGGGAGCAGTTTCTGCTTTTAATGGGACGAAATAGAGGACTAAGATAGACAATCTCCACATAATTCAGAAGAAAGTAGAATACACACTGCTAATACTAAAGCATTGCTTAAAAAGACAAAGGATTTGCATCTCTCAATCATGCATTATCTCTTTCTTTCCTTAAGAGATCTTTCTAAATTTGGAAACATTACATTAGCAGTGAAAGGTACACTGAGCTCAATAATATTGTTTCAAATGTTCAATAAGCTGAAAATATCCAGGACAGTAACACACTTGTAATGAATGTAACAGATCCGACAGCCATTTCTTGACAGTTTGTTAATGAACTGTGAAGTACATCTAGTTCAACACCTCAATCATTTAGGCTGCTTGCTCAGATGAAAGGCATGCAACAAAACTGAGTCGACTTTAATAATTCCCGTATTTTGGACGAGAGATAAAAACGACATGCTCAAACAGGTAGGCAGCTTGGTCTCGACGAGCCCAACAACAAAATTCTATCTGGTTATCTGAAACGTATTTTGGGCTGATCTCCTTTGTTGGTTCTGGAGATTTAGAGACAAATTTTCCCATTTAGATCACTACCTCAACATCTGTCTCAATTCCAGGACAACAAACTTTGAAGTGGTTGTGGCAGGCTGTTGTGATTTTCCCCAGAGATGGCCAATTAAAAAGTTGCCTCTGGAAGACAATTTAAATTAAGGACAGCAGGTAGACCTGATAACTTCAGACCAGTAGCGCTACTGGGCTGCTGTGGCAGGTAAATGCAAGAGCACCTCGACATGGAGGGTCCTTGGTGCCAGCAGGGAGGTCAATAAACAAAGAGGCCTAAAGCTTCAGGGTGCAGTAGAAAACCCTCCTCAGGAATAGTGAAGAAGTCAGTGGGGTACAGAGACTCTGGTTCCAATTACCATCATGCTTGTCACTGAGGTGCTGTCTCAAATGTAACCTCCGCAGAGGAGGGAGTTGCTCCGACAGCAGGAAAATACAGCTGTCATCACAAAATAGGTCTTAATTGGATGACTGCTCCATGCAGCATCCAGTGATATTTGGACAATATAATTATCTAGAAACAGTTTTGTGAAGGAAATGTAACAAAAGAAAAGCTCTGGTATGTTAGATCAAACTGAAGAACTTTATGCTGATTAGTTTCTTCCATTTGGATTCTCTTGTCTTGCTATGAAAATATAGATATTCAAAATCTATGGTCACAAGTCAATCTTTCTAGTCTAAGCTTCAGTGACATAACATTAAACATTATTTTTAAATGTAAAATATTAAACTGAAGACATGTTCTCATCCAATTCAGCAGTCTTGTTTATGCTATACTGCAGATCATTGAAAAATTGAACCTATTTCTCTAAAGGCCTTGCTGGGATTTTCAGTTTTACATTTTGGATTGCCTTAAATTATTCTAACTACAAAGTCTGAAAGAAATCCTAAAGAAATTATTCTTCTTGTAACTAGTTCACTCTGTTAAAGTAATCTTTAAGCAAACATATGCAACAAAATCCAAAAACAATCAAGATCTGTAACATTATTTCACTTATTCAGCTCCCCACGTCCTCATCCAATCCTATAAATCTCAGTGTCACTCAGACATGAAGACACCAAAAATAAAGGTTATCCATTATGAACTTGAGCAGCAATACAAAGGCATTGTCATGACAGGTCACCCAGTGTTTCTTAGCACAAACTGCTTAGCAACATTTTTGAATGTAGTCTATAAATACAATAAGAAATAGGGCTATTTGTGCACATGGTCCTTGGCTGTCTGAGCTGGGAAGAGCATAATCACCCTGAATGCTTTTCACTTTCCAATTTCTCAAGTACAAGAGATAAGTGTTGCGACTCCAGTACTCACCTCCAGGAATGTCCCAGGCTCCACTTTCACCTGGTGATAAAGGTCGCACTTGGGGACGGTTTTGCTTGAAATTTGGCAGAACCACTTTGTCCAAGTCAATGGACAACAACTTCTGATGCTTCCAAAGGTTACTGAAGAGAATAAAAGCTGTTTATTTGTGGCATAGCCTTGTACTAATTCCAGAAACTAATTTTACTGCAATCTTTCTTCTGTTATTTGTAGCAATATTTACAATTGGCAACTTAAATTATTTCATGTTAAAACTCAGATACGAGATCAGCTCGTGTGGAATAGAGGAAAAGGAGCACTAAACTAACACTTAGAAAATTCCTCTCAAAGCTAGGAAACAACTGAAATTTGACTTAAACATCTAAACCTGAGGAAAAAATGTTTCTATGTTTAGCTTTCCAAATGAAATTGTCTGCAGACTTTTCAGTATTAAATCCAATATTAATTTTGTACTCTCATTACCACTTTATAAATTTTATTAGGCTAAATTCTGTAAGTCTTTGGTAGGGCCACAATTAAAACACTATTGTTTTAGTCTCTATTTTAAAAGGAAGGATATACTTGCATTGGAGGTAGTATTAGAATGGTTCACTAAATTATTTCCTTGGATGAGGGGGTTGGCATATGATGAGAAGTTGAGTAAATTATGTCTACATTTTCTAGAATTTAAAGGAATGAGAGATTATCTCAATGAAATATACAAGATTCTGAAAACTCAGATTGTTTTAGATTCCCCAACCAGCAGAAATACAGGGGCACAATCTCAGGATAAGAGGCTGATCATTTAGCCAGGAGATGAGAAATTAACTCATCAGTATTTACTGTTGAGAAAAGCATGGATGTTAGGGAACTTGTGGAAATAAATAGTGATGTCTTGAGGAGTGTACATATTACAGAGGAGGTGGTGCTGGAAGAAATAAAGCACATCAAGGTAAATAAATCCCTGGGACCTGATGACGTATAGCTTAGGACATTGCAGGATGCCAGGGAGGAAACTGCAGATCCACTCGCAGATAAATTTTAATCATTGATAGTCACAGGTGAGGTGCCTGAAGATTGGCAAAAGTTGTGCCTTTGTTTAAATTGGTCAGAACACTGAATATAGGAATTAGGATGTCTTGAAGTTGTACAAGATATTGGTAAGGCCGTTCTTGGAATACTGTGTACAATTCTGCTCACCCTATTATAGAAATGAAAAGCCTGGGAACTACAGGCTGGTGAGCGAGGTAGCTAAATGGACACAAAATTGGCTTGATGACAGAAGCCAGAGGGTGGCTGTAGAGGGTTGCCTTTCAAACCGAAGGCCTGTGGCCAACGGTGTGCCTCAGGGATCAGTGCTGGGTCCATTGTTATTTGTCATTTACATTAATGATTTGGATGAGAACATAGGAGGCATGGTTTGTAAGCTTGCAGATGACACCAAGGCTGGTGGCATAGCAGACAGTGAAGGTGGTTATCATAGAAACCCTACAGTGCAGAAAGAGGCCATCTGGACCATCAAGTCTGCACCGACCACAATTCCACCCAGCCCTACTCCCATATCCCTACACATTTACCCACTAGTCCCTCTTACGCATCTCAGGACACTAAGGGGCAATTTTTTTTTTAAAGAGTGGCCAACCTAACCCGCACATCTTTGAACCGCAATGGATTATCTTGGGTTGCAATGGGATCTTGATCAATTGGGCCAGTAGGCTGACGTTTGGCAGAGAGTTTAATTTAGATAAATGGGAGGTGATGCATTTTGGTAGACTGAACCAGAACAGGACTTAATAAATGGTAGGGCATTGGGGAGAGTTACAGAAGAGATCCAGGGTACATGTTCATAGCTTCTTGAAAGTGGAATCACAGGTAGACAGAGTGGCAAAGAAAGGATTCAACATACTTGGTTTCATTGGTCAGAACACTGAATGTAGGAATTAGGATGTCTTGAAGTTGTACAAGATATTGGTACGGCCATTCTTGGAATACTGTGTACAATTCTGCTCACCCTATTACAGAAATGATATTATTAAACTAGAAAGAGTGCAGAAAAGATTTATTAGGATGCTACCCGGACTTGATGGTTTGAGTTATAAGGAGAGTTTGGATAGACTGGGACATTTTTCCCTATCGCAGGAAGCTGAAGGGTGATCTTATTGAAGTCTATAAAATAATGAGGGGCATAGATCAGCTAGTTCAATATCTTTTCCCAAAGGTAAAGGGGTCTAAAGTTAGACAGCATAGGTTTAAGGTGAGAGGAGAGATACAAAAGGGGCAATTTTTTCATACAGAGGATGGTGAATGCCTGGAAGAAGCTGCCAGAGGTAGTAGTAGAGGCAGGTACAATTTTGTCTTTTAAAAAGCGTTTGGACAGTTACATGGGTAAGACAGATATAGAGGAATATGGGCCAAATGGGGACAATTGGGACTAGCTTAGCAGTTTAAAAAAAAGTGGCAAGCACAAGTTGGGCCGAAGGGCCTGTTTCCATGCTGTAAGCCTCCATGACTCTATAATTCAAAGGGTTGTGAATCTTCTCTAACGAAGGCAGTTGCAAGTGTTCCATCTTTGAATGCATTTAAGGCTGGGAGAGATAGATTTTGGTCTCAGTGAATCAAGGGATACAAGGAGGGGCAGATAGCAGAGCGGAAGCTGAAGGTCAGCTCTAATCATATAAAGTGGTAAAGCAGGCTTCACAGTCAGTATGGTCTGTTCCAGCTCCTACTTCATGTTCTTGAATATACATGCGCAAAGTTGATCCAATCACATTTTCAATTGCCATAAGGTGATTACAGTAAAAAAAAATTTTTATATAAGAAAAGACTTGATCCTTCAATTCTTCTTCACATTTTTCAAATGGATTCTGGTTGCTGATGGATGGAGTAGAGGACATAGTTAGCTTAGTGCTTGTAATGGTTTACCTCATTTCCTTCAAATGCTCACACATGTAATATTGCCAGCTGGCAGGGAAGACAAAAACATTTCTTTGATTGCTGCAACCAACAGAAATGAATGTTGGAGAAGCAGAGCCTGATCATGTCGTTAGTATCTAAATATAATGCTTTCCACCACCTTTGTCGTCTGGATCGTGGCTCCTCTCAATGGAATATTTTAGACATTTCAAATTATAGCAGTTATGTTCCTTCAAATATGGGACAATCTGGGACCTTGTACAACACAGACCTTCTAGATCAGATGCCAACTTACACTTTTGACATCACCTTCCAAGTACTGCTCAAAAAAAAACAACTGTTTACACATTGAACGCCTTCTCAGAGAAAAATGAATGGCTAATAGTCGCAAACGTGATTTGTTAGCTGCTCAACTACCTACCCTTGATCCCAGGCTGAGATCAACCAACTTTCAGAATAACATAGGCACACAATAAACCTAACAATGCCACTTTGGTGAATAAGCAAAATGAAAATCACCCATTTGGAAAAGCGAACATGCCTTACTGACTTCATACAAAGACAAAATTACTCAGCATCAATTTTACGGAAACTGTTGATGTTGAAAAATAACCGAAGTCTTATTTATAAGTAGCTTATAAAGCAACGCTAACCTTGTATGAAACATCAACAGGACTAGAGGATACAATTATAAAATTAGCCCCTCTATTTCTGGGATCCATTGTAAACACAGAATGGTCTCCCAGAGGTCACCGAGTCAAACAGCGAAGAACAGATGAAAGAATAAATGAGTTACTAAAGAACGATTGTGTAGAGAAACTCAAACTTTTCAACATTTTTATTGTCCTGCAGATTGGTCATTGTTTAAAATTCCAGTACAATTTTACCAAATGAGCCAAAATAAATATCCATTCAACGCCTGCTCAATTAGGTAATGTTCCTCACTTCACTGTACCAGTGGTATACTGGTTTAAGTTACACATACCAGGATAGTGCCTCTTAGAGGACTGCAAAAAACCAAAAGTTTTTTTTAAAAAACATACTAGTTCACCTCCTCAAAACCAAAGTTGTCTTCCATATTTTGGGAAACACTCAGATAAGCCCCATTGTCAAGTACAAATGGGTCAGAGGATTTTGGGTCTGTCGTGGTAATAATATCACTGCTTTTGGACGGTGTCACCAAGGATCACCGTGCAATCACAGAAGGCGTAGATAGGTGGCAAAGGCATGAATGAGAGCTTCAACATCACACTGTTTGACCCTGACGTAAGCTAATTTATAAAGTTGGAAGTAAAGTGTATTTTATGATAAACAGGATACTGAATTGGAAACTAACCAGAACCAAATGAGCGGGAATAAACTGGCAGCAAGGGTAAGGAATGAGTGGTGTAGCTCAAAGCATCCCAATGATTGACTGGAAGGAATTGTGCCTCATCCAGTACAGAATATTAGACAACCAATTCTGACAACACATGCAGTGGCAGAATCACGACACGTGGCAGAGGGGTAGCACAGAGACATCAGGACACATGTGGAATTGAGAAAGGGCCATAACGGATGAGAAAGAGGGGGCAAATGGAGATCCCTGGGGAAAATGTGAGGAAACTGTAAGAAATAATTGAAAGACATGCTCTGGATGCCTTTGCAAAGCTAAGCCAAGCAAAGGATGCATCACCAAGCTGAAGAACAGAGGAAAGGTTTTGGAGGCTGATGGTTCAGCAGAGGACAGTCGAAGGTTGGAGAGATTGAAGGGAGGGGGAGAACATTGTCAACAAATGATGGCATTTGTGACTTTGATTAAAGCTGTTGTTGATGTAGACAGAAACCAGTTTGGGAAAACCCAGATTTAGATCTCTGCATTTATCAATAACCACTCTGCTGCTTCATTATATTGATGTTGAGAAGTCAATTCCTCCCAGTGGTTAGTAAACTAAAACCTAACCTTTGCCTAGTATCTGCAACCCTCTGCTTTGACCAGTTGCTTCCTCAATCAAGCATTTCCTTTCCATTTAGAAACCCAATAATCTGATCAATTCCAAGGTTAACTTTTTTTTCATCAAATCACAATGAGTATTAAGAATTCTTTGTCACTTCCAGAGGAATACCTGGTTGCACCCCTATGTTTACGCTTTTACTGCCTTAATGCTTAGTTATCCATATTATACTGACTACAATGTCTCCTCACACAGCAACCATAGACTGCCGCACATCGCCATTTACCATCTCTTTCATTATTCATTCACAGGAGCAACTCCATTTGCTTCTCTTGCCAGAGAAGGTTTTTCCACAGATTCACCACACCCTACTTATTTCTCAGCTACACATCACCTCACACATTCTTTGGCACCCATTCTGCACTTCCTCTATTGCGCCGTCAACACCACCTATTTTCCTTTGCTATCACATCTACCTTCCAGAAGGCGGCCTGCAAAATTCTCGTTGGCCGACTTTCCAAAGCCTTTGCAAATCTCTTCTTTAGGACTGTCCCACCTGCTTCTCAACTTTTATTTCCCTATCTCTGAGTTAAGAAGGGCTAAAAGAGGACATGAGAAGACTTTGGCTGATGGGATTAAGGAGAATCCTAAGGCGTTCTATAGATATGTTAAGAACAGAAGATTGGTTAGGGCAAGATTAGGGCCAGTTAGAGACAGCAGTGGGAAGTTATGTGTGGAACCGGAAGAGATTGGAGAGGCACTGAACCAATATTTCTCTTCGGTATTCACGCAGGGGGACATAAATGTAGCTGTGGAGAACACTGGGTTACAGGGTTGTAAACTGGACAGTATTGCAGTTGATAAGGAGGATGTGCTAGATATTCTAGAGGGTTTGAAAATAGATAAGTCCCCTGGGCCAGACGGGATTTACCCTAGGATTCTCTGGGAGGCAAGAGAGGCGATTGCAGAGCCTCTGGCTCTGATCTTCAGGTCGTCGTTGGTCACAGGTATAGTGCCAGAAGATTGGAGGATAGCGAATGTTGTCCCATTGTTTAAGAAGGGGAACAGAGACTTCCCTGGGAATTATAGACCGGTGAGTCTTACTTCTGTTGTGGGCAAGGTTTTAGAAAAAATTATTAGGGATAAGATTTATAGTTATTTAGAGAGTAATGAATTGATTGGAGATAGTCAGCATGGTTTTGTGGAGGGTAGGTCGTGCCTTACTAACCTTATTGAGTTTTTTGAGAAAGCGACCAAAGAGGTGGATGGGGGTAAGGCAGTTGACGTGGTATATATGGACTTTAGTAAAGCGTTTGATAAGGTTCACCATGGAAAACTTCTGCAGAAAATGCAGATGTATGGGATTGAGGGTGATTTAGGTAATTGGATCAGGAATTGGCTAGCAGATAGGAGACAGGGGGTGGTGGTTGATGGTAAGTATTCGTCATGGAGTTCAGTTACAAGCGGTGTGCCTCAGGGATCTGTTTTGGGGCCATTGCTGTTTGTAATTTTTATAAATGATCTGAATGAGGGTATAGTTGGGTGGATTAGTAAATTTGCTGATGACACCAAAGTCGGAGGTGTGGTAGTGAGGAAGGGTGTCATAGTTTACAGGGAGACTTGGACAAGTTGCAGAGCTGGGTCGAGAGGTGGAGGATGGAGTTTAATGCGGAAAAGTGTGAGGTAATTCACTTTGGCAGGAATAACAGATGTGTAGAGTATAGGGCTAACGGTAAGACTCTGAATAGTGTGGATGAACAGAGGGATCTAGGTGTATGTGTACATAGATCCCTGAAAGTTGGGAATCAAGTAGATAAGGTTGTTAGGAAGGCATACGGTGTCTTGGCGTTTATTGGTAGGGGGATTGAATTTAGGAGCCGCAGCATCATGTTGCAACTGTACAAAACTCTGGTGCGGCCGCACTTGGAGTATTGTGTGCAGTTCTGGTCCCCACATTATAGGAAGGATGTGGAGGCTTTGGAGAGGGTGCAGAGGAGGTACACCAGGATGTTGCCTGGTATGGAGGGGAGGTCCTATGAGGAGAGACTGAGGGATTTGAGGTTGTTTTCGTTAGAAAGAAGGCGGCTAAGAGGGGACCTTATTGAAACATATAAGATGATTAGAGGTTTAGATAGGGTGGACAGTGATAGCCTTTTTCCTCGGATGGAGAAAGCTAGCACGAGGGGGCATAGCTTTAAATTAAGGGGTGGTAGTTATAGGACGGATGTCAGAGGTAGGTTCTTTACCCAGAGGGTGGTGAGGGATTGGAATGCCCTGCCTGCTGCAGTTGTAAATGCGCCTAGTTTGGGGGCGTTTAAGAGATCCGTGGATAGGTTTATGGATGGAAAGGGATTGGTTTAGGTTAGCGGGTCATTGCTTTTTAATTGGTCAGCGCAACATCGTGGGCCGAAGGGCCTGTTCTGCGCTGTAATGTTCTATGTTCTTCTGTTTCTACTTTCTGACTTCATGTATGGCAGACTGGTCAGAGTGGCAGGCAACAAAATGGTCAATGGATGTTTTAGTGAATGGGAAGCAGTTTCCATGATGTTCCACAGGACTTAATGTTGGGGTCCTTGCTGTTTGTTGTGTATATAAATGATTTGGACTTAAATGACAGAGGCATGCTTGGGAAATTTGCAGATGCCAAAAATATTGGTTATGTAGTTGATGGTGAAGAGGCTAGCTGTTGTCTCCAGATTTATATGCATGTTTTGGTTAAGTGGTAAATGGAATTCAATCCAGAGAAATGTGAAGTTACGCATTTAGGGAAGGCAAACAAAGGAAGAGGATACAGAGTAAACAAGAAGATTACTGTTGAGAGTGGGTGAGGAAGTGAGAAACCTTGGAATTGGTGTCCACAGGCCCCTGAAGGTGACGAACAAGGTGGTCAAAGGAAGCATATGGAATGCTTTCCTATATGGGGCAAGGTATTGAATACAAAAGCCAGAACGTAATGATACAACTGTATAAAATGCTTGTTCGGCTACAGTTGGAGTTGTGCACACAGTTCTGGTCACCACATTATAGGCAGGATACAACTTTTCTGGAGAGAGTACCGAAGAGATTTACAAGGGCTTGAAAACTGCAGCTCTGAGAAAGATTCGATAGACTAGGATTGTTTCCCTTCAACCAGAGGCGGCTAAGGGGGTGACCTAATTGTGTACAAAAATGACGAGGGGCCTAGGTAGGGTAGACAGGAAAGACTTGTTTCTCCTTTCTGAGGGGGTCAGTTACCGGGGGGCATGGAATTAAGTAGGATGATTTGGGAGGGGCGGGGGGAGGACCACAAAGCAAAGCCTTTTACCCAGAAAACGGAGGGCATCTAAATTCACTGCCTGAATTGGTGGCTGATGCAAAACACCAAAATCATTTAAAAAGGTATCTGGATTTTCCCTGAAGTGCTGTAACCCGCAAGGCTATGGGCTTGGTGCTGGAAAATGGGATTAAAATGAGTGGCTAGTTTCTTCTTTTTACTTTATTGGGCGGCAAAGACACAATGGGCTGAATGGTCTCTGTGTCTTAACGTTTCTACGGTTTTATGTATGTTCTGCAGTTCAGAAAATTCAGCATTTCTCTTCTCTCTACCCTAAGAGCTGCTGAAATACTCTTCTAAATACTTTGCAACTGAAAGACACTGTTGAATTCTACTTAAATACTTGCTTCACTTCTGGCTTTAAAAAAATTAAGAATTGCTAATGCTTTGTCCAGCTACATGATTTGTATAAAATTGTATTAAAAGAATAAAAATGCAACTGTTGTCACATGCTAACCTTGGTGCCGTCTCATTTAGAGGTTGTGGTTTAGCCCAAGATAGGTGAGGACATGCTGGCAAAGGTCGAGGTTTGGGGTCTGCAAGGTGCGGTTCAAGTACCTTGGAAAATCGATACAAGTGGTTGCCTAGGAGTTAGGATAAAAACAGAATCAGAATCAAATATTCAACCTGGACTATAGAATAACATTTTAAATATTTGGCGGTGCTTATAAGTTTCCCTATAAAACATCTTAAACATGTAAAAGAAAATAGCACCAACTTATAAGTATGTATGCAAATGAAAGTACCTCAAAATATTCAAATTTTCAGAGCAATTTACACCTGAACCAGCAGGGGGAACTGGAGCATCAAATGCAAATCTTTACAATGGGAGCCAGTGATGTAAATTCAATTTATCAGGAGTTTATCACCAATAAAAGTTTGTATCATTAACTGAAGTTCAGTAATCAAAAACTGAACAGCTTTTGCACTGTAGAATCATAGAATCCCGACAGTGCAGGAGGCCCATCAAGTCTGCACCAACCACAGTCCCACCCTGGTCCATCCCCATAACCCTATGCATTTATTCAGCCAGTCCCCCTGACACTAAGGGGCAATTTAGCACGGCCAATCCACCTAACTCATACATCTTTGGACTGTGGGAGGCAACCGGAGGAAACCCATGCAGACACGGAGGAGGATTTGCAAACTCCACACAGACAGTGACCCAAGCTGGGAATCAAACCCGGGTCCCTGGTGTTGAGAGGCAGCAGTGCTAACCACTGTGCCACCGTGTCGCCCATAGTGCTCACATATAATGAAGAACGAACTGGACATGAATGAGATACTGAAAATTCTGACTTCACACACAAACCAAAAGTCACAAAATTCCACATTTTGAAACATTAAATTATCACACGCTGTCATGAATACCGAAGACCTAAGCCAAAACTTCTCAATTTCATGACAATGCAGTTTTACATTTAGCAACATCAATGATTGAAAAATTCCACCTTAAATTATGAACAAATCCCAGAATAAGGACACAAACAGATAACATGATTTTACAACAGAACAAGAACATCTCCATGGTAGAGTTGTACTTGAGCCCTGAGTTTACAAACAGCCTTACCTTCCATTCTCTCTGGTAGTGGGTGGTCTGTTCCAGAGGGGGGCTGCCGCCTATTTTCAGAGTGGCTCAGGCTTGGGGGCATCACTCCATATGAAGTGTACTGAAGAAGAGCATCAAGCAACCAGAAGCAATCTGGGGAGGGGGAACAAAGGATAAGTGTGCAGTCAGCTCTTCAAAAAACTTTGCACTCATGTGACAAGAGTTCAGAAAAGTGACAAACAAAACGTTACAGACCAGACTCATTAAAAAAATCTTCTTGTACCAGAACTTCTCATACACTAATCTGCAACTAAATCACTCTTTATAAGTAGTGACATTGGATGTTCTGGAAATACAATGTTGGCAGTAAATCATGCAGCACAGTAAAAGGATTTCAAGCACTCGCAAATGATCTCGGGATTGGGTATTTCGGACCAAGATGAGGAGAAATGTTTTCACACACACAGGCCTGTGAACCTTTGGAATGCCCCACACACGAGGCTGAGAATGTCCAATCACTGATCATATTTGAGCACAAATTGCTAATTTTTTGCAGTATACATGGAACTAGGCGGCACATGACGGTGCTGGTGAGGGGTGTGGAACAGCAGTTAAGATATATCCTAATTTTTAAAAATTGTTATCTTCAGTACTTTTATTCCAGCCAATAAACCCAATTCAAACTGAAGCCAATTCATGGTCCCCAAGATCCAATCTGATAGGATGAGACACTGCATCCCCTACCAGGCTGAATCTAATGCTTCATCTTAGTCAAAAGACTGAGTTGGCTTTGAAAAATTGTGTCAGGTAAAGCCTCAGTTTAATCTCATTGGCTACCCTGATTCTTCACTCTACCCTAGCAAACCATAATCGCTGACGTCAGCATACCTCCGAGTGCAAAGGGCTAACCTCGTCCCTTGCCTGATCATGGTTTTACCCCTGCCTGACGTGAAAGATAAACCCTGATCTTACTATGGTCAAATGGACAGTGGCCTAAGCAATTAGACCCAAAATAAATTGGACACTTCAAATTGATACAGCTAAATCTGACCTCATCTTTTGATTGCAGTACTTAGCTCAGTACAGTACTTTTACTGACCATACTCCATATGGTGGCCACTGGCCAGTGCAGGTAGCACCTGAAGTCCCAGAACTAACTACCAACCAACCAACTTCTGGCACTAGATGGAGCACAGAACTTCAGCGCAAGTTCAGAACGAGAGTCAGGGGCCAGTGAAGAACAGACCAATGACTAAGAACAGGGGCCAGGAATCTGCAGATGAGGGAGGAAGCACTGCAGGAAAAGTCACGTGAGCAGACAGCCACAGAAGTCCCTGCCAAATGTCAGTGGCACAGTGCTTAGCACAGCACCAGGGACCCGGATTCAATTCCCAGCTTGGGTCACCGTGCAGAGTTTGCACATTCTCCCAGTGTCTACGTGGGTTCCCTCTGGGTGCTCCGGTTTCCTCCCTTGGTCCAAAGATGTGCGGGTTACATGGATTGGCCAAGCCAAATTGTCAGGGGGATTAGCTAGGGTAAATGCATGGGGTTATGGGGATAGGGTCTGGGTGGGATTGTGGTCAGTACAGGCTCAATGGGCCGAATGGCCTCCTTCTGCATTGTAGGGTTCTGATTATTGAAGTGAGACTGGTAATGTCTAATGAATATACCGACAACTACTTTACAAGCAAGTGAATCATCAAGCTAAGTTCCACATCAGTTGGAGTGCTGGTTCAGTTTTGAGATCATATCTGTACGTTCCACAAGATGTCTGAAGAAACAGGTGTTTGGCTGTGTGTAGCCAGAAAATCTATAGTTGACTCTGCTCTAGTCATTGATTCTTTTCAATTGGAAAACAAGTCTCTGGTGAATGTCAGCTTCCTCAACATTAATCTAA
The DNA here is from genome assembly GCF_965287045.1 of Carcharhinus amblyrhynchos. Taxonomy (NCBI): domain Eukaryota; kingdom Metazoa; phylum Chordata; class Chondrichthyes; order Carcharhiniformes; family Carcharhinidae; genus Carcharhinus; species Carcharhinus amblyrhynchos. Next base: position 51,430,277 of record NC_137327.1, read on the forward strand.
CACTTGTTTCTGCAGACATCCTACTGAAATATATAGACATGAAGATCAGTAACTCACCCAGCAATTCAGTAAGTTGTGGAATTCAGCTTAAACGATCAGATTCACCAACTGCACAAGAACTGCATTTTTTTGCGTGGAAATAAATGAGTTCTAAAGTTTTCTGCTATCGATAAAATAAAAATATAATATCAAATCCTTCAGGTATATCAGGATCTCTACTCGCAGCAATAATCAGTGTAAATAATGCAATAACATAATTGCATTATCTACACTAACATGTTACTTTTTTAGCATTGAGGACACACACCATATGCAGTAACTGTGCTGGATACTGACATTAAGTTTATTTATATCCCAAATGTGCGAATGCATTTAAATGTCGGTATGCTAATTAAATGTACGCATCCTGCTCTCTCTCTCTATATACACATACTCTCTCAATGCATGCATCCTGCTCTTACTCATACACAATTATATCTAAATATAATCCAATTTAGAATTTTAAATGGTCCAATACAAGAACATATACTTCGCAAAATAACAAAATTTATTTCGAGATATATGATTACTTTTCAGGCTGAAGTATACAGTGGTGCTCCCCAGGGATCAGTAATAGAAATCGTTACTCTTTATAATGTCTACTCATCATCTGGATTTGAGTACAAAGGTAATAATTTCAGCCAGATGGAGCCGCAGCAAACTACATCTTGTGCCCAGTCGTCTTGACAAGGGCTTTTTTAAAAAAAGACTGTCTTCAAAATGATTTTGTTTGATGGCATCATGCTCATCAGTGTCCCATCCACATTTCTAACACAGGCCAATTGAAACATTTTTTGCTCTATGTTGGATAACCAGTAGAATTTGATGATATATTGTCAATGTTGGGTGGCAGGCATTGTGTAATGTTTTCTGGTGGAATACTAAAATCGTGCTTTTTCATGAATCATGTGCAACACCAAGCACTACCTCAAATTCTAGAATATTATCGTCCTTCATTTCCTTGGAGTCAGATGAAGTAATGGACAATAATATATCATTTTGCTGATGCTCATCAACACCTTCTACCAAAGTTGGGACACGTGCTCAATCTTTTTCTGCAGGTGCATTTCCTAGCAAATTTCCTTTCTCCAGTTTGAATTACTTTCTTGAAAGCATTAAACTCTCTTGCGACTGCACAACGATTAACCTTCCCGGTTACAATTTACTTCAAATGGAATTGTGTGTATGTCATTCTTTCTCAAAGGCATTGTGGTGGATCATGTGATACACATCAGTCCCATCAATTGACTGGGTGATTGCTGCTGGTGGAGCAAAAATCTCAAGGTTCATTTAAAAAAAAATTTATAGAAAGTGAGCATTGCTGGCTATACCAACATTTATTGGCCTTCCCTAGTTGTCTACCAGAGGGTGGTGATGAATTGCTGCTGTCCCCAAGGTGTAGGAACTGCTGTTGCTACCTTTATGTCAAGGGCAGCCTCAGATCAGCTCTGGCATTCAGCTCTTTCATTCACATTTGAACCAAGGCTGTAATGAGGTCAGCCGCCGAATGACCTTGACAGAACCCGAACTGAGCGTCTGTGAAAAGGTTATTGTTGAATAAGTGCTGCTTGATTGTACTTTTGATGCCCCCTTCTATCATTTCTGATTATCAAAAGTAGACTGAGGGGCTGGTATTGGCTGGGTTGGATTTTTCCTGAGTACAGAACATACCTAGGCAATTTTCCACATTGTTGAGTAGATGCTAGTGTTGTAACTGTACTGAAACAGCTTAGCTAAGGACGCACTAAGTTCTGGAGCGCAAGGCTTCAATACTATTGCTGGAATATTGTTAGGGCCCATTGACTTTGTATTATCCAATGCCTTCGGCCATTTCTTGATATCATGTGGAGTGAATTGAACTGGCAGAAGAAGGATTTCTGTGAAGCTGGGGATCTCAGGAATTGCCAAAGATGGTTTATCCACTTGATTGTATTTAATGTCTGATTTAAAGTGATTATGACTGACTGGCTGCCAAGATGGGGGCATAAGGTGTACACACAGGCTGTTTGCCTGTTTAGTCTTGTCACCATCTTCCAGTACTTATATCAATCATAGTGAATAATCATAACTTTAAATCACTGATATAATGAATGCACTCAAAATGTCAACAAATAAATTGCATTCAAATCGATGACTTTAAAGTATAATTTGGCCATGGTTTTTATTTTTCCAGATCACATTCCACATCACTTCAATATTCTAATGTACAAGGCACTGTCATTTGAATCGTTTTCACTCTGAATGTGTAGCATAGTCCAATTAATTTTGCAATTAATAATTTCCTTTATATTTGTTCTCACAAAGCTGCTCACCTGTCTGATTTAGATTTTCTCTAACCTATCATATTGCTCAACTGCCCAACTCTGCATGCCTCCAACTGCTTCTGGATTTGTGACTTTTCACATCCCACTCTTCCAGACTAGCAAAGTTCCTAGACATCAAACTACTCAAATATTAAAAATACTGAAGAATGAGTATGCTGAATGGAGCATATTCCCTGGTTTGATCAGCTCAGAAGCAGAATGACAGACAGTGATTCTCCGGGTGGCTTTAAGAAATTGGTACCTGCTGGAAAATGGTAGTCTGATTGCTCAATAGCGACAGGAATACGAAGTAAAAGGAGCCAAACTGAATTCCCTTGAATCCTCCAAAGAACAAAGTTTATTGGATGAATTTCTAACAGAAGATCGCAATTTTGAGAGTACTTTTATTCCAAACTATTTAGTTGTATTTATTCGTTGTATTTTTTGAAAAATGTGCAGAGTTAGGTGACAAACCAACATTGCTCTAAAGGCTGGAAAAATTAATCTAGCAATTTCACTGATTTGTACAAAATAATCATCATAGAATCCCTACAGTGCAGGAGGTCCACTTGGCCCATTGAGTCTGCACTGACCACAGGTGCTATCCCAATAACCCCACATATTTCCCCTGCTAATCTCTTTGAAACTAAGGGGCAATTTAGCATGGCCAATCCACTTAACCTGCACACCTTTGGACTATGGGAGGGAAATGGAGCATCCAGAGAAAACCCACAAAGATACAGGGAAAACGTGGAAACTCCCCAGACAGTCACCTGAGGCTGGAATTGAACCCAGGTCCTGGTGCTGTGAGGCAGCAGTGCTAACCACTATGACACCGTGTTGTCTTTTTTGTGGTCGTATCTGGTGTTTGATTGGTGACTTTTTCATATAATTCTTATTGCATCCGAGTAAACACAAATTGTCTAAGAAAACAGTGTGATGTTTTTCAAAAAAAGTGATGTGATGTTTAATTAATTTGAGCAGTGGCTGTTGTCATAGCATATTCATCAGAATCAAACATTAAGTCTGATATCCACAACAGATAAAACAAATGTAACAAAAACTACCTAGCCTACTGTACAAGGCTTTTTCTTAAAAAAAAGCACAAAGCTAGAATTACAGGTTGCAAATCAGCATTGTTAACAATGGATGGTTTGTGATTTATCAATAAAGGATTTCAGTCACTGCCCATCGATTTACATCTTATGGGTATTTTCATACATTGGAGATGCTGGAGGTGTAACAACTTACAACTGTGCTGAATACAAGACATGAAATTACACAAATGGGAGCCAGGAATTGTTAAGTGAAATTTGTAGTACACCCATGCAATTCAAATGAACCACAGACATGGAATAACTATGCCTAGGACTGATTACAGACTGCATTCTAATTGAGGAATTCAGATGGTTTATATTTAGAACAATAAATACTGTGAATTATTGCAAAATAGTAATTAACTTGAGCATTCAGGTAACTACTTTTTTTAAAAATCAGGAACAGTTTTATTTCCCGTGCTTGGTCCCCATGTGTAACATCTACGCCGTCCTGCTTTATGCAGCCACTGACTGTTCTGTCTGGTGCACCGTCACTTTCACCTTTGATCGATTTGTGGCCATTTGCTGCCCCAAACAATTGAACATCAGATCACCATCTCCCCATCAGGTAACATCAATAGCAAGATTTCAACAATTATAAACTATTCTCTGAATTTTTATCTACAAGGCTGTAATTACAGCTGTGTTGTATAAAAATAAAATCTTACCAAGTTTTCTGGGTAGTTTTGTTAGTTTTTGGTTCATTTGTTTTATCTGTTGCAAATGTTAACAGCTAAAATATGCTGAGCAGTTAATGCACAGCAATCATTGCAAGAGACAGTGAAACTATAGGTTACAAAGTAATAGAATTGAGTTTTACGAGCAGCCATTCACCACATTGTCCAGAAGGTGGGGTTAGTTTAGGTCTGCAGATGATCGCCACTGCTAAAAGCCAGACACGGCAGATGGAGCTGACCTTTGGCTGACTACTATTCCAGGATGCTGCACTTCCGTCCAGTGGTAAAGATAAGTCAAACAAATGGAAATAGGCTTTGAACAATTGAGGGGGACTGAAACAACAAAAGATTACTAGCAATTTGTCATCAACTGCAATAGCAGGCACACATTCAAAAACATATACACTTGACTGCATTTTTGACAGTGAGACTATGCAGATTTCTTCTAAACCTCGAGATTATAGAAATACAAATCAGTTTTTTTTACCTTTTTGCCTGTGGCTGTCATCCAGGCAATTGGAATCTCCGTACAAGACAATCCGCCCACCACCATCAGATGGCGTCTGATACAATCCCAGAATAGGGACATTTTTAACCACAGTTGTCTCTTGTTTTAAAACTTCTAGTCCTGCAAGAGGCCAAGACTGAGATCGTTCTGGTTTAAAACTGGCAAACTCATTAAAAATGAGTACAACAAAACCTGTACGTTACACTTAATATAAAAAAACTGGTTAGTGATAATAACATGAAACAACTTGTATCTAATCAGAAAACTGTAATTAAATTAAAACCAACTTCAAAATGAAAGTAGTTGTCCAATTTAGGTTTGTAGCAATTTTGTCTTCAACATGAAGGTCAGACAGGGAATCATTAAGTAAATCTACAGCAGAAAAACTGCAGAATTCTCATTTTTAATAAATTCTATAAATGTCAAATCATCATTCGGAAGTGAAGGCATTTGTTTTTATTCCAATTCAATCCAATCAAGTCCAACTCAGAGTCTCACCTCACCTCCTGTTTTGGGCTTGATCTACATGATCTAAGCTGATTGGAGTACGTGTAGCTCCTCCTCCAAGGCTTGATCTTATTTGCATCTTAACCAAAAGGCCAAGATGCCGTTTTTAAAAATTGCTTCAAATGAAGCTGAAATGTAATATAATGACTTCAACCAAGCACAGCATGTCCATACTACACTTGATCTTAGCCAAAAGGCAATGGCATTAGAGTGGGTGCAGAAAAGATTTGTAAGAATGAAATATCTCAGTTCTAGAACCAATCACTGAAAACTTGGGAGAGACTTGGACTGATCTCCTTAGAACAGAGATGGTTAAGGGGAGATCTGATAAAGCTATTCAAAATCTTGAGGGATCAGGAAAAGTGAAAAAGGGAGAAATTGTTCCTACTGGCAAAAAGATTAAGCACCAAAAAGATAACTGGCAAAGGAAGCAATGGTGACATTAAGATTCATGCAGGGAGTAGTTGGAAGTGAGCTATTTGAGAATGCTGTGGAGGCAAAATCAAAAGGACTCATCAGAACATGAACATTGCCAAGACTACAGGGGAAAAAGGCAAGGGACTGACTGTAGATGGATTTTTCTCATTGTCTGGTTCAGACATGATGGGCCAAACAGCCTCCCCCTGTGCTTTAACTATTCTATGATTCTACTATTATTAGTTGGATCTCTTGGTACACATAGGACAAGTGTTAATCCTAACACGTTAAATTCCAAATATGTGTCACTTAGTACATCTATAATACAGTTTTTAAGAATTACATAAAAACAATACAAGTAAAAGCGAGATCTCTTTCGTACACATCTGACTTCAAACTGAGCCACTGATAATGCATGTTTGATTGAGGGCGTCTCGCAATCTAACCACAAGATAATGGACAAACTGGCTTAGCAAAAGGAACTGCTGAACTTCTAAATGCGTCAACAAAGGACCATTCACTTGCAACAACATCATACTATGAAAAGTCCTCCATTTGGTTTATTTTGGATATCATTTCTCTAGTATTGACTTACTGATTACATTTCCTGGCAAGTGAAAGCAGAACAAGCAAGCAGTGCCTTAAAGGCAGTTACTTTCATTTCAAATTAATTTGACTTATTGTTAAACAGAACACCAGAGTAGCTGGATTAGGGCTTACTCAAATGTCAATGTAAAAATGTGGCTTTTCCTTTGGGTTTCTTGACATGCTCAAAACAAGCATATCCATAAATACCCACTTCATATAAAGCTATCAAAAAATCCCCCTTCAGAAATAACTGCAAAGTCATGATAATCAAAGTAAGCAGAGTTTAATCATTTATGCCAGTCATAGTGCACAACATACCGACTGCATCTGTTGCATGGTTTGTTGGCACCTGGAAGCAGGATTATTATTAAAACCTTGAACTGCTTTATTCTCTTAAAATTAGAGTTCGTCTAGAATGCTACAGTGGAATCAACAGCCTCTCTCAAAGTCTCCTGGTTGGAGCCTGATACCTGCTGAAACAAATCCTTGTTGTTTTGGTCAGTTTAGCTTTCGACCTTACTTCCACCTGGTTAGTTGCCCTGTCCACAAAGCAAGACAAATATAACTCGGCCAATTACCGACCATTTTACTCTCAATTGGTAAAGCAACAGAAGAGGTCATCAACAGTGCTATCAAGCTGCACCTGCTCAGTGACACCCAGTTTGGATCTCGCCAGGGTCAGTCAATTCCTGACTTCATTACAGCCTTAGTTCAAACAAAAGAGCTGAATTCCAGAGGTGAGGTGAGATCAGAGTGACAACCTTTGATATCAAGGCCACATTCATAAGAACATAATAAGAACATAAGAAATAGGAGCAGGAGTAGGCCATCTAGCCCTTCGAGCCAGCCCCGCCATTCAATAAGATCATGGCTGATCTGAAGTGGATCAGTTCCACTTTCCCGCTTTCTTCCCATAACCCTTAATTCCCTTGTCTATCAGAAGCTTAAATATATTCAATGAGCTTCTCCCCATAACCCTTAATTCCCTTGTTTACCCGTGACTTAAATATATTCAATGAGGCCTCCACCACTTCAACAGGCAGAGAATTCCAGAGATTCACCACACTCGAGTGAAGAAGTTCCTCCTCAATTCCATTCAACCGCGTGAGACATCAAGGAGCCATAGTGAAACTGGAATCAATCAGTATCCGGGAGCAAACTTTCGACTGATTGGAGTCATACCTAGTACATAGGTACATAGAAAGATAGTTGTGGAGGGTCAGTCATCTCAGTTCCAGGACATCTCCACAGGAGTCCCTCAGGGTAGTGTCCTAGGCCCAACAATCTTCAGCTGCTTCATCAATGACCTTCCCTCCATCATAAAGGTCAGAAGTGAGAATGTTCACCAATGATTGCACAGTGTTCAACACCATTCACAACTCCTTAAATACTGAAGCAGTCCATGTTCAAATGCAACAAGATCTGGACAATATCCAGGCTTGGACTGACAAGTGGCAAGTAATATTTGTGTCACACAAATGCCAGGCAGTGACCATCACCAATAAGAGACACTCTAACCACCACCCCTTGACATTCAATGGTGTTGCCATCACTGAAACCCCCACTGTCAACATCCTTGGGGTTACCACTAACCAGAAACTCAACTGGACTCACCATATAAACACAGTGGCTAAAAGAACAGATCAGAGGCTAGGAATACTGTGGCAAGTAACTTACCTCCTTACTCCCCAAAGCCTATCTACCATCTACAAAGGCATAAGTTGTGATGGAATACTTCCCACTTGCCTGGATGGGTACAGCTCCAACAACACTCAAGAAACCTGACATCAAGACAAAGCAGCCCACTGGATCAGCACCACATCTACAAACAGTATATCCCTCTACCACTGACACCCAGTAGCAACAGTGCATACTACTATCTACAAGATGCACTGTAGCAGTTAACAAAGATCCTTAGATAGTACTTCCATCGAAAAGGACAAGGGTAGCAGATACATGGGATCACCACCACCTGCAAGTTCCCCTCCAAGCCACTCACCATCCTGACCTGGAAATATATCACCATTTCTTTGCAGTCGCTGGGTCAAAATCTTGGAATTCTCTCTCTAATAGCATTGTGGGTCAGCCCAGAGCACATGGACTCCAGCGATTCAAGAAGGCAGCTCACCACCACCTTCTCAAGGCAACAAGGGATGGGCAATAAATGCTGGCCAGCCAGCAATGCTCATGTCCCATGAATGACTAAAAACAGTTTCCAGGATTGAATGTGTCATGCAAACATATGAACATACAAATTAGGAGCAGTCAGCCATTTGGACCCTTGAGCATGTTCATTCAATAAGATTGTCGCTGATCTGACTGTGGCCCCAACTCCACATTCCATATACCCCTGACTCTCTTGTAGTCAAGAATCTACCTACCTCCACCTTAAAAATATTCATTGATTCTTCCCCAACACTGTGGAAGAGAGTTCACGACCCTCAGGAAAAAAATCTTCCCATCTGTTTTTGGAAGGCCCCTTATTTTTCAGCTGCATCTCCTAGTTCCAGTTTCTTCCATAAATGGGAACAACCTTTTAATATGGAAAGGGTTGCATCAATTCAACTTTTATTCTGCACTGCACCAGTCAGAATTTCTGACAGCTTGATTTTCTCTTTAAAAAAGATGGTCACTGTTTAGATAATATACTCCTTAAAAACTAAATCGCAGAAGCATTGGATTATAAATCTACAAAAGCTTCTCTCAGGCTTTACACTGAAATTATTAAATTACTGGGACAGTTTTGGTTATTGTGCTTGAACAGTTGGAGCAACCAGTGACCTGACAACTTGATTTTTTTCAAAAGCCAGTCTGAAGTTGACAGCTTGACATTTACTGTGACCCCGAGTTTTCCTGGAGCCCTTGATCGTCCAGCTGTTTCCCCGCCTCTGAATCCTTCACAGACAAAGCAGCACTTTGTCTTGTGTCAGGAGTAACATAACTCTCAGTTAACTGGCATTTTTGATTAACCAGTCCCACCTATTCCCCGAGCATGCCGAACAACAAAGATTGTACTGTAGTGGCAAAGAGTGTTATCTTCATCACTATTCCCTTCTGCACTTGCTGCCCAGTTTTTCACTCCACAGGGCAGTCTGAACAGTCATTCCTGGCAGAGAAATTATATCAGACAGAACAGATCAACACAATCAAGAACAGTTACAATTTCCAGCACGGGGTGAAACATTATGGGATTAGAAACAGGAAGGCACATTGTGGAGGCCAGATGTCACACCCAGTAGCTGAGATCACAAAACATAGCAGCAATTGACTGAGATCTCCCTGATCGGAATGACACATTGCACTTCCAACTAAATAGTCAGGTCACTCTGTGATGGATAACATACCTCAAGCATCATTGCTCCTGCTCATAACTGGGTCAGAAAGCACAACCAAGCTCAACCCTATTCAAACACTTTTTTCATCCAAAGTTCCAATTATTTTTCATAGCTAAGAAGTAACAAAATTTGATAATAGAACAAGCCATAAATTTATCATGGAAGTCTTCCAGGACCATATTAAGAACATAACATAAGAACATAAGAAATAGGAACAGGAGTAGGCCATCTAGCCCTTTGAGCCTGCTCCGCCATTCAATAAGATCATGGCTGATCTGAAGTGGCTCAGTTCCACATTCCTGCCTTCTCCCCATAACCCTTAATCCCCTTGCCTATCAAAAACCTATCTACCCGCGTCTTAAATATATTTAGCGAGGCAGCCTCCACCACTTCAACGGGCAGAGAATTCCAGAGATTCACCACCCTTTGAGTGAAGAAGTTCCTCCTCAACTCCGTTCCAAACTGCCCCCCCCCCCTTATCCTGAGGCTGTGCCCTCTAGTCCTACTTTCCTTTGAGCAGGAAGAGCCTCTCCACATCTATCCTATCTATCCCATTCATCATCTTATACGTCTCAATGAGATCTCCCCTCATTCTTCTAAACTCTAACGAGTACAAGCCTAGTTTATTCAGCCTCTCCTCATAGCTCAACCCCCTCAACTCCAGTATCAGCCTAGTGAACCTCCTCTGCACTCCCTCCAAGGCCAAAATATCCTTGCGTAAGTGCAGCGACCAAAACTGCACACAGTACTCCAGCTGCGGCCTCACCAGTCCCCTGTACAGTTGCAGCAAGACCTCCTTACTTTTATATTCTATCCCCCTCGCTATGAAGGCCAGCATCCCATTCGCCTTCCTGACCACCTGCTGCACCTGCAGGCTGGGTTTTTGTGACTCATGCACAAGGACCCTGAGGTCCCTCTGCACCGTAGCATGCTGCAGTTTTTCGCCATGTAAGTAGTAGTCCTTCCTACCATTATTCACTGGGGGCTAAGTTCAACTATCTGTTAAACAGTTGCAGGAATTATGATGCACAAATAATCCAAGCCTTTTGATTGCAGCTTTGTGCTGCTTGCTCAGTTTATTGATTGCTGTTGATTTGCTAGACCTATCAACAACGGACAAAACTGTAATGTGCTAGCAGCAGCTAAAGCTGCTTTGCATGGTTTAAAAAGCAAGACTGCACCTGTAAAAAGGGCGGTGTACTATACAGATGGAGCAGGTGCAGGCAGTTATACACAAGGTGATTTTAATTTGCAATACAGGGAAGAACAGCTTAACTTGAAATCACACAAGCTCCCATAATTTCTTGAGTGCACTGGAGGCCATCGTGGAAAAAGTGCAAATTAATAGAGATGCCCCGAATCCACAGACACCCGGGTAGTCCTCCAGACTCGTGCTTAAAAAGACAATAGGAGCAAACAGTCATGAAGGTCAATATTAGCAGTCAAGGCCAGAAGACCTGGAAGCAGGTACACCAAGTCAAACACATTGCAAGGTCACTTGTAACTTCTACACCCCCATCCTCCAAACTATCTTTATAAACTACTCAACTCACCAGACCCCTACATATTTTCCAACCTATATCAATTATGTGCTTAGCAATGCACACATCCACATCTCTCATGCTGCACACACTACTGCCTGTTTAATAATGACAGTCAAACAGATGACATGATACGAACTGACATGTCCCTCTCTTTTACAGGGCAAGATGGTGTTCAAGCAGAGACAGCAGGAACTAACTATAATGGGACAAGCGTGTCAGCATGCTCTATCCTCCATGCACTGCTGACCCGAGACCAAATCTGATGGCATCATACCTGACTCTTCTCACATTCCACACATGCATTCAACTTACAAGTTTCAAATACTATAGCCAGGCATCTCCTACTATCCTAGCAACAACCCTCCCCTCCCTGTATCACAAACTTTTTGTGCCTTGGCCAGGCAATGGAGAAACAGCAAAACAGTGATAAAGATGGCATACCATCAACTGATGTCACAGTCTCAGCCACTAACTCAGGTATTGACATGGCATGTAATTTAAAGGGCAGTACAGAAGCAGGATCTGCTTGTAGTGAAACAACTGGTACAAGGATAGTACAGGTGACAACAAACTGCAGGATGCTGCTGCAGAGATAAGCTTTGACAACGGGTCATCTGGACTCGAAATGTCAGCTCTCTTCTCTCCTAATAGATGTTGCCAGATCTGCTGAGGTTTTCCAGCATTTTGTCTTTTGGTTTCAATACCCCAGTTGGTGTTACTACTGGGCATGAATCAGACCCTCGTGTGGAACTAAGCCTGATAGATCCTGAATTTATACTTTGTTGAAAGATGTGGAGAGAAGCTACTGAACAGAGTCACATGCCAGAAATTTAACAGCATGCCTGCCCGAGGTTCGCAAGATCCCGACGGAAGCCAGAAGAGAATGCCATTTTGCAAGTTTTGTCTGCCCCAATTCCAGGGCAGGCATGCCAAGAAAATTCCAATACCCACTGATGACCTTTTAACAAAAGAAAACATTTCAGACACATTCTTCAGGTATTCAGCCATACCAAAAGAATACCATTGCTTCACAGGTCCATAGTAAGGAGTTACACATCTTTGGCTGTCTCCTAGACTCGTTGCTTCTCATTGGCCTATTTTGCTTTAAACTTGTTTCCTGCCTCTTTCTCACTTCAAACTTGGAGCTTTCTCTGTTTCTCATTCTTAACTTCACAGGAAATTTTGATTTATTATTGTCACATGTATTAGCATACAAAGAAGTATTGTTTCTTGCATGCTATACAGATGAAGCATAACTTCATAGGAAAGGAAAGGGGACAGTGCAGAATGTAGTGATACAGTCATAGCTAGGATGTAGAGAAAGATCAACTTAATGCGAGATATGTCCATTCAAAAGTATGATGGCAGCAGGGGAGAAGCTGTTCTTGAGTCGGTTGGTACATGTCCTAAGACTTTTGTGTCTTTTTCCTAACAGAAGAGAACACATCTGGGGTGCATGGGGTCCTTGATTATGCTGCTGCTTTTCTGAGACAGCAGGAAGTACAGACAGCATCAGTGGGTGGGAGGCTAGTTTGAGTGATGGACTGGGCTTCATTCACGACTCTTCGCAGTTTATTGCGGTCTTGGACAGAGCAGGGAGGAGTCATATCAAGCTGTGATACAACCAGAAAAAATGTTTACTCTGGTGTGTCTGTAGAAGTTGGAGAGAGTTGTAGCAGACATGCCAAATTTCTTTAATCTCCTGAGAAAGTAAAGATGGTGGACTCTCTTAATTATAGCATCCACATGGAGGGACCAGGACTAGCTGTTGGTGATCTGGGCACCAAAAAACTTGAAGCTCTCGACCATTTCTACTTAATCCCCATTGGTGGACAGGGGCATGCCCTTCACTACTCTTCCTGAAGTCGATGAATATCTCCTTTGTTTTGTTGACATTAAGGGAGAGATTACTGTCATCGCACCAGTTCATCAGATTCTCTCTTTCCTGTACTGTGTTTCATCATTGTTTGAGTTCTGACCCATAACGGCGGTATCAGCAGCAAACTTGGCCACACAGTCACAGGTGTAGGAGGAGTATAATAAAGGGCCGAGGACACAGCCTTGTGGAGCACCGGTGTTGAGGATGATTGTGGAGGTGTTGTTACCTATCCTTTCTGACTGTAGTCTGTGGGTTAGGAAGTCTAGGATCCAGTTGCAAGAGCGGAGCCAAGTCCCAGGCCACAAAGTTTGTAGATGGGTTCCACAGGAATATTGGTATTATAGGCAGAGTTGTAGTCTATGAATAGGAGTCTAACATGGGTGTCTTTGTTATTTAAATGTCCCAGCATTGAGTGTAGGGCCAGGCATCTGCTGTGGACATGTTGCAGGAATAGGCAAACTGTAGTGGATCCAGGCAGTTAGGAAGACAGGAATTAATCTGTGCCACGACTAACCTATTGAAACGCGCCATACTGATGGATGTCAGAGCCACTGGACGATAGGCATTAAGGCACACTGCCTGGCGTTTCTTCGGTACCAGAATGATGATCACCTTCTTGAAGCAGGTAGAGACCTCAGATTGTTTTAAAGAGAGGTTGAAGATGACTGTGAATGCGACTGTCAGTTGGTCCTTGAGCTCATCCGCTTACCCCATCTGGTAACTTTCCATGGGATGCTGCTTTCCGTGGGATGACTTTTGAGAAGGCCACTCTGTTGTTGGCAATGGTGACCTCGGATACAGATTTGTTCGAGGCTTCTAGGATAGAGGGCGTGCTCTTGCTGACCTCTAGCTCAAAACGGGAATAGAATGTGTTGAGCTCACTGGGGAAGGAAGCACTGGAGCCGGCGATTTTACCTGCCTTCATCTCGTAGCCTATCGTGTCTTGCAGACCTTAGCATAGTTGGCGGGAGTCTGTGTGGCTAGCCTGGGACGGTACTGTCTTTGGCATCTTTGATGGATCTCCACAGATCATACCTGGCTTTCTTGTATAGGTCAGGGTCACTTTGAATGCCAGCAAGCAATGGATATCACTGTTCATCATGGTTTCCAGTTGGGAAACAGGTGATTTGCTTCTTTGGCACATAGTCTTCTTCACATTTACTGAAGAAGTCTGTAGTACCATACTCATTCAGGCTGGTCGCAGTGTTTTTAAATGCTGACCAGTCTACTAACTCTAAGCAATCCCATAGGAAATTATCCAATTCCTCAGACCCAGGGCTGGGAGATGGTAAGAGTAGGATGTGGTATTAAATGGTATATATGTTCTTCACTCTGGTCAATGTGTGCATTTGTTGCCTTGCTTGCAATAATTTTCCAGGTCTTGTGCTTTTCCTTTAACTTAAAGGCTTTCTTGGGACTTAATTCGTGTTGCGTTAGGACCTGCGCCCTGCTGGCGACTTGGTATCTCCCTTGAGATCCAGAAATCATTCGACATTTGATAATACTTTAGCTCTAGAGCAACTAATTTGAGAGTCTTGGGCTTATCTTCCTCAATCCGCTTGCAAATCCAGCTTGAGAGAGCTTAAGCATGGGTTTTCTCCAGGTACTCCGGTTTCCTCCCACAGTCCAAAGACGTGCGGGTTAGGTTGATTGGCCGTGCTAAGAAATTGCCCCTTAGTGTCTAGGGATGTGTAGGTTAGAGGGATTAGTGGGTATAATATGTAGGGATATGGGGGTAGGGCCTGGGTGGGACTGTGTTTGGTGCAGACTCGATGGGCCAAAGGGCCTCTTTCTGCACTGTAGTGTTGTATGATCTCTGATCTAAACTGCTTCTTTCACCAGACAGCATAACCAACAACTGAATTAAAGGCTGCTAAGACTTCTTGTTCTGAGGCAACAGCTCAGTTTTGCCTGTTCAAACTTCCACTTCAAGAGTCATAAAACCTCAAAGATGGAAGCTAAACAAATAGCTCCACACCTGCTGTCTCCACTCTAAAATGAAGCTAGATCCCCAATTTTAACCCGCAAAGATGCAAGTTAAACTTAACCAAGACTTGAATCTATAGCTTATTCATAAATACAAATATAACTTACTCAACTAGCTCTATTTCAGCAATAAATGAAAGAAAAATGATTGAAGCTTGGGAATGCACTGTGTTTCCCCTTTCGGCGGCTGAAATGTGCAAACGAGAAGGTTGGGGTAAGAGAAACGATGCACGTTAGGTGTTTTTTGATCGACAGAAACCAGGTCTCCTTTCATTTCCACCACTGTAATTTTCAAAACAATAAACACCATCATCTCCTAGCTCAAACCTTTTAAGGAAAAAAAGTCAAGTACAATTGCTAAATTATAGTCCTTACCTTGATCCTTTAGAGTTTGAGCAAGAACAAGTCCATCCTCAGGAAATTTTGCAATACTGCTCCCTGAAGCATAGTACACTGAAAGAAAAACAGAGCATTTTGCCTTTGCTCCAGAATATTTCTATAAGCCATGTTGTGAATTTCAACAGAAAGCGTGTGGACGGAAAAGAAAAATATCCATCCTGAACTAGAACATACAGACAAGTTTAGGGCATTTTAAGTACTAGCGAATGTTATATGAAACATGTATCAAACCTTGGTTAAGCCATACTGGGAGTATTGTGTGCAGCTCTAGTCACCATATTACAAAAGAACATGAGGTACTTGAGAGGATGCAGAGAAGATTTACAAGAATGATATTGAAAAGGAAAGGATAGACAGGTCGTGTCACTTTGGAAGGAAAGATAGTGGAGAGGTGTTGAAAATTATGAAAGGTTTTGATAAGGCAGCTACGGAGCAGGTCAGGGAGAGAAATCATTGGCCATGGTGCTTCTCATATTTCTGGATTCATTACCCCACCTTTAATCCTTGACAGTTTCCATCAAACACCTTCACAATGCACTTTTGGTCCCATTGACTGGAACAGCACAGGGGGACAACATTGAGCCCATACAGTCAGTGCCAGTTCTTTTGAGAGTCCAGTCAGCCCAGAATTGAACCTGGGTCCTTGTGCCACCATGCCACCCCACCTCTCTTCCCAAGAACATTGGCCCTGATGAACCCTATTCAGCCACCTCCCCCAGGCCCAGAAGGAATGTTTCCTCTTGTGGGGGAACAACATAACTCAAAGCCACCAATATTAGATAGTCACCATGAAATTCAACAGGGAATTTAAAGTATACTGCTTGACTCAGACTGGTAAGAATGAGGAACATGCTACCAAAGGGAATGGTTGCAGCACATTTAAGGGAGGATGAGGCAAACAAAGGAGAAGGGAATGGAAGGTTACAATGGTAGATTTGGAGGAGGAAAGACAAGAACAGCCTCACATGGGGCAAAAATGTCAATAGGCACTGGGTGGGCCAAATGGCCTGCATCATAATCCTTTGAATGGAAATTCTTCACAGCTTTCTGTACTAATTGCACATAATCATGCATTTGTAGTACATCACCAGCAATACTGTGTACACATTAAGGCATGCATCTCACTGTCCCTACACTGGTGGGACACATGGATTGCACCAAGTTAACATTCACAGCATTGACATAGAGAATACAATGGGAAAGATTAATTTTTGATTTCTTTGATGAGGTTGGAAAACTAAACAAAGGGTCAAGAGTATTTATAAAATCCATATATATTCATTCAACATCAAAAAAAGTTGCCCATTAACTTATTTTGCTTGAAATTTAGAATATCTAAAAAAAAAGGCACTTTTCGTATTGAAACACTTCCATATAATCATGCACAAAAAGTATATTGTAGGCAGTTCAATATATTTCAGTTAAAATCTCACTGTCATGGCTTGCCATGCTGAAATCTCCTTCATACAAGCCATCACCAAAAGCCATGCCCCACACTGATAACAGGTCATTGAGTGCTGGGATGTTCGCCCCTCCAGTGTCTGGCATCCACCACTGCCTAGAATCAAGGGACAAGCAAGGAAGATTCAGCATCAACATTGGTTTGGTTAGTTAGCACAATTTACTTTTGTTAATTTGACTTATAAAAGATACCTCAATATACCTGCTTAAAAATCATGACTACTCCTGAATTACACTTCAAAAAGTATCATCTAATACTGATCATCCACACACCCCATGCAGCCATTCAATAATTACATGACAATTCAATCAGGCTTGGCATCACTGCTAAATCTGATTTTGTTTGCATTCAACATTTACAAATACAACAGCTAGGACTAGTGGATGCTGGGCAGAAGGTTAGCAGATTCTTGCCCAGGCAAGACCACTTGGTCATACTCCCAGTAGAGATTTAACCAACCTAGCACGTCTTAGTCCTTCCTAACCACTTTAGTCCAGTATCACATGTACTTTACTTTCAAAGGGAAAGCAGATTTGGCTGATTTGAGAAAGAATATTAGTTGAAATGCAGGATTTAGGATAGAAGATGGAGAAGTATAATTTTCTACGCACTTATCCTGTGTAGATCATTTTCACATTAATAGTGGATATGTACAATAAACATAGATGTTACTGCAAAGCAAATAAGATCAACCATAGATCTTAAATGAAAATCACTGCAAAGTTTAGAGATAAACGATGAAGAAAATCTACACTTAGATAAATTATTGGGATTATCAGACAAGCAAGGTAGCAGAAACTAAAACTTAGGGCATCGTCAAGCAGTTGGATATTAGACCAAGAGTACTGGAGCTTTGAAAGAATCAGCATTGATTAGCCAAGTGTCCTTTAATCAGCATAAAAAATAGAAAACATTGGAGATCGAAAAATAGTTCTGTACCCCTTAGTAAAAGAAAAGAAATGGTATTCTACCTAAATTAACATTTCATTTTCAGAAAATATTTAGCCACAAGATAGTTCTTCGGGAGTAGAGTGGGGCAAGAGAGATACAAGACTGAGTAAAAGATAACACTATACCTTGTATTTTCATCATAGAATTTCACTTTTCTCATGACAGACGTGTTGTACCAATCACTAAAGACAATTACAGAAAGGCCATTATCAACATCACGCCTCAGTTTAGTAATTTCCTCGGGAAAGTACTCTTCTTCGCTATCTACCATCAGCAGGGTACCTGCAAGGGAAGAAAATTTACTGATGGAAACATATCTTGACAGTTCAAATGGTTGCATTTAGTTGGCCTAAAATGCAGTTAGAATTGGCTTTCCAGCCAGCTCAAACCCTTGTAGTATTACAGCTGGGGGTATGGGCTTGGTTGTAAAGTTAGACATCAAGATCGTTTCAGAAAGCAGATCAAAACATGGAACATGGTGGCTTAGAAAAGGCCTAGCAGCCAATGCTTCCAAGCAAAATAAATGAAACTTCGTTTACTTTGCATATGGTTGTCTTCAACTTTGAAGTGTAATTCAATCACTAACCTGACCCTTCAAATAGTTTACACAGAAGCCATGTTCTTTATCCAAACACAAAAACATGCCTCATTCTGGTTATTACAATCAAATTCCTCCTGTGCCTATCAAGCTGGATTTTAAATACACCGATGCCTCAAGCACCCCATAAGTTAGCAGTTCCAGTTAATAACCACACTCTAGGTAAACACATTTCACCTGAAATTTCCATTGGACTTATTGGTGACCATCTTATATTTATGACCCCTTACAATGGAAACATTCTCACAATCTCTACCCCATCAAACCCCTTCATAATGGAGATCTCTTTATGAGGTAAGCCTAAAAAAAGCAGCAAATGCCTATAAATTCTGGCAATTAGAAAACTAACACTGCAGCCTCACTAAGTCTATGCCAAAAAAGGCAAAACTTCTATGTTTTGAATGCTGACAGGCTAAAACAAACTGCAGTCACACATTCCGCCAGTCTGGAACTCAGCCACACCTCCCAAGTGCAAAGCAGTGATAAAGTCCGGTCAGTGCTTTAGTGATTCACCTGGATGGGGACAATATTGTGAATGACTTTTAGCATACATGATTAACTACCCTCAAAGAATGTACTGTAGGACACTGCTCTATTACTGTTCCAAAACAGGCACCAACTGGTAGACTAAGTTGAAAGCATTAACAACAGGCAAGAAGAAAGTCTGCATGCTGCACATACTCAAAAGTTTGCCAGCTAACCAGAACTTAATTTAAAAATGCAAATGCATTGTAAGGGCTGGCACTGTGCCTTGCTCTGCGACCTTCCAACAAAGGAAGTGAGCAGTTATGTTTTATCAGCACACAATCTACTCACCACCAACTTGAATCAAACAAAGCCTATAACTGTGCAAGCAAATAAAACACATGTTTGATTTTACTTAAAATCAGTGGGTAACTTACAATCACAGGCAGCCAAAGAAAAGGCCTATAGACCATGAAATTGACTGGGAAAACCTTTGAGAGCATCAAGAACCAGTGGAAATAGCTTTTACTGAAGTCCTGCATCTTCCGCTACATGAGCGTCAACATTCAAGGGATTCCTGGTGCCAATTTGCAAGTTTTATTTCATTCACATCATTGGAATCCTTAAGATTGGTTTTGCAAAACCATGTACATTATCCACAGGAAAGCTGCATAAAGGCACATAACTTCCACAATATTCCTATTACTTTTTTTGTACTCATTAGTGGAATTTCAGCATCACTAACTAGGCCAGCATTTATCACCCATCCCCACTTGTCCTTCACAGCCTCTGACCTACTCTTGTATCCACAGTATTCATATAAAGCCAGTCATGTTTAATTTCTGCTCACTGATATCCCAATGAATCTGTGACAGTAATGTGACTGAGTGTCATGGGGAAGTGGCCATTGCCAGGCATTTGTGTGGCACAAATGCTACACATTAGCCCAAGCTTTGCTGCATGTGGGCAGAGGCTGTTTCAGTATCAGAAGAACTGAGAATGGTGCTGAACGTTGTTACAATGATTAGTGAATACCCCACTTCTAACATTACAATGGATGGAAGGTCACTAATATAAAAGCTGAACCTGCCTGGGCTTATACTTCTGAGGAACTCCTGCAGTAATGCCCTGGGGCTGAGATGATTGACCTCCAACAATAACAACCATTTTCAGTTGTGCCAGCTATGACTCTGGAGAGTTTTCCCTCCTGCTGATTCCCATTGACTTCAATTTTTCCAGAACTTCATGATACCACACTCATTGCTGTTTTGACATTAATGGCAGTCACACAGAACTGAACTCGAGTTCAGTTATTTGTCCATGTTTGGACAAAGACTATAATGAGGCCAGGAGCTGGGTGGCCCTGGCAGAACTCAAATACAGCATCAGTGAGCAGGTTATTGTTGTCCAAGTGCCACTTGATACTGCTGTTGGTGACACCTTCCATCACTTTGCTGATGAAGTAGAGGAGAATAATGGATTGATAATTAGTAAGATGTTTTTTGTGGATAGGACATACCTAGACAATCTTTCACATCACCAGGTAGAAGTCAATGCTATAGCTGTGCTGAAAAGGCTTGGTTAGGGTTATTGGAGGTTCGGGAGCATGTCTTCAGTAATATTGCTGGAATACTGTAAGGGTCCAAAGCCTTGGCAATATCTCATGCCTTCAGCCTCTTCTTGATATCATGTGGAGTGAATTGAATTGATTAAATCCAAGATGGTGGAACCTCAGGAGGAAGGCACCAACTAGGGAGGTCTAATTTATTGAATATCAAGGGAGGATGATTAGATTCTCTCTTTTTGGTGCTGGTTATTGACTGGCATTTGTGTGGTGCAAATATCTGTCATTTATCAGCTCCAACCTGAGTGTTGTCCAGGTGATGTTCAATGCAGGCATGGTCTGCTTTAGTATTTGAGGAATTCTATATGGTACTGGGCTGAACGGCTTGCAGTGAAGATCCACACATCTGGCTTTATGACGGAGGGAAGATGCGAGCAGAAAGAAGGTGAATGCAAAACTTACCATACTGGCTGGCATCAAAACAAGTGATGGGTGCTCCGAGCACCTCCACAAAATATCCCATGCTACGCAAGTGCTGATACATATCCCTAAAATTTGTGTGGACATGGTCCCCATTCCTAATTAGAAGAAATAAGAAGTGTACATTGAAATAGCTTTCCATTTTTGCAATAACCTTGAACTTAAATACTTGGGGGAAATTTTAATACATTAGAATTGAAAGATAAACACGCTAAATTTTCAACTGAAAAATAACCAGCTGATATCAGTTGAACCTACACTTCCAAAAGAGCTTACATCCTAAGATCATTTCAAGTTACTTAATACCTTAGAATAGTGATCAGCAAGATTGTTCAATCTTTAAGTGTGATTTTTCATGAAACATTAGTACCAGTCAGATAAATAAAGCTGATAATCATCAATATATTTAACCAAGTGCTATCATATATCTTTCTCCTCTGCCAAAACCATAACAAAGATAATATCCAGCTTCTTTCCTCTGCTATGAAGTCCCCTTAAACCCTTCATCTTGCTCCTTCTGCCCTCAACTCTAAGGAGCTTAATCTTCTTCCCTTTCATTTGTCCAAGGTATGCCTGGTCGGATTTTACTAGTTTGCTCCATTCCACCTCTGAAAGCTCATCATATCCTTGTGAAATATCTATTCCTTTGACACTGTTACTACTAGATAGCCAGCTACCAAGCTTCCCTTTCTGACACCGATGCAAGTTACAATCTTTCCCATTCACTTTTCAGATGCTGTTCCCTCCCTTGCAAAGTTACCATTGTTGACACTTCTACATCTACCCTCAACCCCTCCGTCACTCCATTTCCAACCTCCCTTGCCTATTCAATGTCTTTGTTTCCCAAACCAACGTCCCTAGAATCTCTTGCGTCATGGATGTCATAGCCGAAGTTTGGTAAGAAAGAGTATACAACAGTAAAGTGTCTTTTCACATTGAATCAACTTTCATTTACAGGGACTGGCAGTTGGACCTTGATCTTAATCTCCCAGCCACTTTGTAGTACCATAGTGCTATATCCTCACTAATCAGTAAACTTAACACTTGCTGAAACAATGCAAACTGTTCCTGTTTCAGCCTCAGATCAGCTCCAAATTGCATGTTAGTGTGAACACATTAAGCTTTGCTTTCCCAAGAGGGTTCTGTCCTTTTGAACAGTGACAAAATTGCATTCCACTAGCATCTGCCAAAAGCTTTCAGAATGGGTTTAAGGTCCAAATACCAACAGTTTAGTGTCAAATTTACATCAGAGCTTTGTGCTTAGTGCTCTATTGAACATTTCCTTCCACTGGAAGGGCTGCAAAGGTGGTCAGTCTGTCATTTTAAATGCTCTTTTCATTTACTATAATTAATATATTTTCATTGTTAACATTACAATGTTTTTTATAGAATTTGTGACAATTGATGCAACATAGTCACCATACATAACTACAATTTACAAACCAAGGTACATGTTGGCTGTAATTATTTGCTTGCTGTTTCAATAAAACTGGAGCTTTTCACTCAAAAGTATAGCAGCGAGCTTTTAAATAAACAAACAGCGCAACAGGAGCCTCTTGGAGGAACTCACCAATCTAGTGGATCATTTTTCATGCGCAGGTTATCCCTTGGAAAGTAACCAGGTGGGTAACGTAGGTTGTGATACTGATCCCACAGGACTCTTTTACTGCGAGGCGGTGTTGGAATGATCTTCACCTTGACTGGTAGCTTCACAGTTGATGTCATTTCATTACCATTGTTCGACTTAAAAAGGAGAAAATAAGAGAGATCCAGTCAGCACTACACAGATTAAATATACAAAAAGGAAGAGAGGAGTCAGTGATCTTAGGCCCCTTAGCAAATGAATCTGGGAAGTTAGTTATGGGGAACAAGGAAATGGCAGACGAGTTAAATTGATATTTGTATCAGTCTTTACGGTGGAATGTACTTCTGAGCATCCTATTAACGCCAATTTTGATGGTATCAGGGAGAAGCTTTCAAAAGTTAATTGGGGGACTCTGGGACAGCAAGGCTCTGACAAGCAGAAGGGTTTCAAAAGCGTGTTAACCAGGGTTCAGGGTAAGCACATTCCTCGTCGAGTGAAGAGCCAGGCTGGTGGAAGTAAGGAACCCCGGATGACTCAGGATATTGAAGGAGGCGGCACATGACATGCATAAGCAGCTGGGATCAAGTGAATCCCTTGAAGAGTATAAGGGATGTAGGAGTAGAGTTGAGAGAGAAATCAGGAGAGCAAAACACGAGACTTTTTTTTGGCAGATAAGGCAAAGGAGAATCCAAAGATCTTCTACAAATACATGAAGGCCAAACATGTAACTAGAGAGAAGGGCCTCTTTAGGATCAACAGGGTCATCTTTGTGCGGATCCACAAGAAATGTGCAAGATCCTAAATGAATATTTCTCATCAGTATTTACTGTGGAGAAAAACATGGATGTTAAAGGAACTTGGGGAAGTAAATAGCGATGTCTTGAGGAGTGTGCATATAACAGGTGGTGGTGCTGGAAGTTTTAAAAGTGCATCAAGGTAGATAAATCCCTGGGACCCGATGAAGGGTATCCTAGGACATTGTGGAAGGCTAGGGAGGAAATTGTGGGTCTCCTAACAGATATTTGAATCATTGATAGTCACAGGTAAGGTGCCTGAAGATCAGAAAATGGCAAGCGTTGTGCCTTTGTTGAAAAAGGGCTGCAGGGAAAAGCCTGAGAACTATAGCCTCACATCTGTAGTGGGTAAGTTGTTGAAAGGTATTTTGAGACACAGGATCTACAGGCATTTAGAGACACAATGACTGATTAGGGACAGTCAGCATGACTTTTGAGTGGAAAATCATATCTCACAAATTTGATTGTGTTTTTTGAAGGGGTAACCAAGAAGGTAGATGAGGGCAGTGCAGTTGATGTTGTCTACATGGACTTTAGCGAGGCCTTTGATAAGGTATTTCATGGTAGGTTGTTGCATAAGGTTAAATCTCATGGGATCCAGGGTGAGGTAGCTAAATGGATATAAAATTGGCTTGATGGCAGAAGCCAGAAAGTGGTTGCAGAGAGTTGTTTTTTTCAAACTGGAGACCTGTGACCAGCGGTGCACCTCAGGGATCAGTGCTGGGTCCACTATTATTTGTCATTTATATTAATGATTTGGATGAGGATATAGGAGGCTTGATTAGTTGGTATGCAGATGACACCAAGATTGGTGGCATAGCAGACAATGAAGTTATCTCGGATTGCAACAGGATCTTGATCAATTGGGCCAGTGGGCTGACGAATGACAGAGTTTAATTTAGATAAATGAAAGGCGATGCATTTTGATTGAACCAGGGCAGGACTTACTCAGTTAATGGTAGGGCACTGGGGAGAGTTACAGAACAGAGAGATCTCGGGGCACATGTTCTTAGCTCCATGAAAGTGGAGTCACAGGTGGACAGGATGTTGAAGACAGCATTCAGCGTGCTGGGTTTTCATTGGTCTGAACACTGAATACAGGAGTTGGGGCACCTTGTTGAAGTCGTACACAACATTGGTAAGTTCACACTTGGAATACTGTGGATAATTCTGGTCATCCTATTATAGAAAGGATATTATTAAACTAGAAAGATTGCAGAAAAGATTTACTAGGATGCTCCTGGGACTTGATGGATTGAGTTATAAGAAGAGGCTGGATAGACTGGGACTTTTTTCCTCTGGAGTGTAGGAGGCTGAAGGGTGATCTTATAGAGGCCTATAAAATAATGAGGGGCATAGATCAGCTAGATAGTCAATACCTTTCCCCAAAGTAGGGAAATCTAAAACTAGACGGCGTAGGTTTAAGATGAGAGGGGAGAGATACAAAAGGGTCCAGGGGGCAATTTTTTCAGAGGGTGGTGAGAACAAGTTGTCAGAGATGATAGAGGCAGGTACAATTTTGTCTTTTAAAAAGCATTTAGACAGTTACATAGGTAAGATGGGTATAGAGGGATATGGGCCAAAGGTGGGCAACTGGGACTAGCCTAGGGGTTTAAGGAAAAATGAGGGTCATGAACAAGTTGAGCCAGAAGGCCTGTTTCCATGCTGTAAACCTCTATGACTCTATTAATACGAAAGAATACGGAGGAGAAATTAAGTGCCATTACTAGAAAAATTATATTGGATAAATTAATGGGGCCAAAAGCAGTTAAGTTCCCTGGCCATGACAGCATGCATTCCAGGATTCGAAAAGTAGTAGTGTCAGAGATAGTGGATACATTGGTTATGATTTTCCAAAAATCCTTGGCTTCTGAAGAAATACCGGAGGATTGGAAAACTTCACTCATTGGAATTTAGCAGAATGAGAGGTGACCGCTTTGAAACATACAGGATTCTCAAAGGGCTTGACAGGGCAAATGCTGAGAGGGTGTTTCTCCTCACGGGAGATTCTGGAACCAGACAGTAAAATCTCAGAATAAAGGGGTGCCAATTTCAGACTGAGAGGAGGAGGAGTTTCTTCTCTCAGGAGGGTTGAGTGTCTTCAGAACTCCTTGCCTCAGAGTTGTGGGGGCAGAAGCCTTGAGCATATTTAAAGACTGAGACAGATTGACTTTTGATCACTAAGGAAATCAAGGGTTACAGGGAAAGGGCAGGAAAGTGGACGCGAGGAATGTGTTGACTCAACATCGATCCTATTGAATGGGGCCTATTTTGTATGATCTTAACACACAACACATTTTAATTTAAGGCTACTCAGCAAACAAAATAACAGAAAATATCACTTGAATCTTCATCAATCCTGCATTCAAAATATTTGGAAACGATAATATGCAATAGTGACAAGTAACTCTTGAGCAACAAAGTGAATGTAAATTGCAAGATCACATAAATTACTTGTCAGAATGGTTGAATTGTTCCTGCGAAGCCATGACAGACAATTCGCTTTCCCAAAGCAACTTGTTTCAGATCAAAACCAGTTGGCACAGACAACATGGAATTAATTCAAAAAACATCAAGGAGCTAGTACATGGGGATTTAGGTATAAACTAGTGCGATCAATGAGCCAAAGAATTGGGAACTTCTTTTCCTGCCTGTTCCAATAACAAAATGGACAAAAATGAAAACGAGGAAACAAATTTTGTACCAAATTTAATATCTTCATTTTGTTTCGGTAGAACTGAATTTTTGGTTGCTACCATTCTGGTTTCCAATCTATTCATTGTTCAGTAAACCTTTTTTGGTCACATTTTTCCTTTACCAAATTTTTTTTTGTGGGAGATTGGCAACAGCTTGGAAGAAACCCAAAGCAAGATCAAAAGTTGATGACAATAGTATGTTTCCATATGGCAAAGTTAAAATTTCAACATATAAACATGAAACAGTAAGCCATTCAGTCCCTCAGGCCTGCTTCACCATTTAATATCATGACTGGTCTGATGGTAACCTTAAATCTGCATGCTGCCTACCCCTGAAAAGTTGGTAAACAAGGGGGTGATTGAATATTTTTAAGGTAGAGGTAGATAACCTAAGATTTGCACTCTAAACTACCTCCATTGCAAGCCAAAAAATTGCATTCATATAATTGTCAACGTACAAACTCAATAAAATGAGTACGGGTACGTAAACCAACCAGCTACGGAGTACAATGAAATTCTACCAAAGATTATTTTAGGTGACTTTGGTTTTGGAAGAGATGTTAGGCAGGACAAAAGCCTACTTTGAACAGTGTAAGGAAATCTTTACATTCACAGTAGCAGCAACATTGTTTAATGCTTCCTCCGAAAGATAATGCACCATACTGCACAGGATGTTAGATTACTTCATGTTCAAATGATAGTGAGAATTGAATTTACAAGCTTCGGAAGCGAGAACACTGCCAACTAAGCCAAACAAAGTGGCCAGCTGTTGCATATAGTTAACCTTTTTGAGTACCAGAGCTCCACAGGTTAACACAGACAACTAAATACATAACCGCTGTTGACAAATAATGGAACTTCAAAGATTAAATTATGAGGAAATCCCACTGAAACATGGCTTGTATTCCTTTGAGTTTAGAAGGATGAAGATAGATCTAACTAATAAATTTAAAATAAAAAGAATGCTTGTGCACACACTCATTAGATCAAGAGATTCAAGACCAGAATTGACAGGTTTTGGTTAGGTAATTGCATTGAGTCGAACAACATTCAGGTGCTTGGAACAGCAGAACAGTTCAGTGCTGAAGGCCTAATCCAATTCCTTTATGCTCATATACAAATTAGCATCAATATGCACAAAACGATTGGGAAAAATCTGGAGGTTCAAAATGCTACATGGACTCCTAATTGCTCTGAAATGAAGTAACCTTCGTAGGGGACTCTAGCACAACACAAATGACCTAACAATTAAGAGCTGTAGTATCCGGGAACATTAATCTCACATTCACACAAATTCTTCAGTTTTTTTTTAAACTTCTTTCATGGGACGTGGACATCACTGACAGGGTCAGCATTTGTCATCATCCTAAATTGCTGTTGAACGGAATGGCTTACTGGGCCATTTCTGAAAGCAGTTGAGAGTCAACCACATTGCTGTGGGTCTACAGTCATACGTAGGCCAGACCAGGTAAGGATGGCAGATATCCTTCCCTGAAGAACATTAGTAAACAGGAATGACTTTTTTTTTTACAACAAATCAATAATGTAAATTATTTATATTCCAGATTTTATTAATTGAATTTACATCAGCTGTCTCGATGGGATTTGAACTCATGGTCCTCCAGCAACCCTGAGCCTCAGCCTGGACCTCTACCTTAGTTCAGTGACTACACGTCATCACCTCATCTTCATCACCTTGAGTGTTCTCATTCAACCATTAGTATTTGGTGTTGAACTGAACCAAATAGATTAACGATTAAAAATTTGATCAAAAATATAGGGACATCAGCAGGAATTAAATTTAATGAAAATGGTACTACTGACGAAAGGAATCCTGGAGCTAAATCTGGGTTGCGTTTTGAAGGACCTTATTTCTCTATTGTATTATTTTATTTTGTGTAACAGGATGATGATAATAATATAATCAGGAATGGAGTTTGAATCCATGGACACATGGATTATAACATTTAATTTTTCCTTGTCTGGCTTGAGTTGCTGCGCAGCATCCTACAGATAGTACACAAGTGTGCCAGTAGTGGAGGACACGGACACACACTGGCTCATTTTTGATTCTGCATCTGTGAGCTTGCAGATAAGTATGAGATATAATTTCCTGAATCTTTACAATATTTCAGTTTCTCTCTTCTCTTAAGACAAGAATAATTATTGATCGAATAAACACTTACATCATTTTCAGCTGGTGAGGCAACAGTAACCATCACATGGCCCTGGGCAATGCCTTCCCACGAAGCAGCTTTCTTGGCAACAGATATCGATATAGCTAGAAATCCAGACCAAGGCCAGAGAACTTGGGAATAGGAAAACGCAACCTCTATGTTGTCTCCATTCTGAGGTAAATACGGCTGCCATATGGGCTAGAAAAAAAATTAAACACTGTAAAAAGCAATGTGTATAACCCAAATTGATTTAGGAAATATTGACTGGGGAAGGAAAGAGCAAAAGAACATTTGTAAGGGAATTTAGACAATAGTTTTCCACAAAATGCATAATGAGAGTGACCAGCATTTTCAAATACAGGCAGTACTGCTACAAAATCTCCTGGCGAGACACATGAAACAAGCATGGGGCTCATTGGATGAATTTTTGCAGTATGGCTCAAAACTCTACAAATGAAGGAGGAATACACCAGCATTGTGCTCCCATCTGATCATTTTGCACAATTCTATAATCTTGCAACCATTTAAAATACTAGAAATTGCCATCAATGCTGATCTCTTGCACATTTTTTCCAGAATGCTAAGGCAGTGAGATCTAATGTGGATCATATGCTATTTTTCTCATTTTTGGAAGCTCTGGAAATATTCAAGCTTCTCTGGTAAATAACCTCTAGGTCTCTGCAGTCAGCCAAACATCAGAAGGAAGGCTGCAAGAAGTCAGCTCAACTTTATTACTGAATTAAGTATTCTGAAACTATGGAGTACTCTGCTCAGACCACAGCTTTCAGCTGGTGTCTACCTGTAGCAAACTGGAATGCTGGAACTGGTGCAGAGAGGGGTCATGTTCCTGATTCAGAGTGTCAGAATATCAACTTCTGAATAATAAGATTTGCTAAACCTGATAGTAACATGTTATCAAAGAGACACTACTTCTAAATAAACCACACCAGGAGGAAGAAACATGGTATCAAACTACTGCAAAGTAAGTTTAAGACTGATGTCAGTAAATAAGGCAGGTAGAGCAGTCAGGCTCAAAACTGGACCTCAAGTAAGGTTGTGGAGAAAAAAAAACAGGATTTTAGTAGATACAGAGTGCAATGATTAAAGGATATTGTAGGTTTCTTTCCAGGTGGATGAACTAAATTGTCTTCTGTATTTTGTTTTACATTTTTATGCTGGAATAAGGCTCATTTCACTTTGTTCTTCACTCATTTTAGTTATTCTTTTTATTTAAACATTCAATTAGATTAGAAAATATAGAAACCAGGCATCTTGTTTTTGCAATTTGACTCCATGGATTAAGAGGGAGAGGAAGAGAAAGAGAAAATAGGAAAGAGGTTGACAGCTGGCATAAAAGTTGGACACCACCTTCTATCCACAATTATTTCAGAGGTTAAATCTATCATGTTCTTGTGCTAGCAAGTATACCTTCTGCACATTTATCCTGTGCAAAACAGACAACAGCAATGTGGGCCTTTATATTTTTCAACACATTATCCTTGTAGCCACATTCCTTTTTATTTCGTAAAATGAAACTGAATGGTATACAAGAATAGTTTGGGATGAAGTGGCATGAATCTTCAGTACATATCAATACAAATGCCCAATGCCACAGAATAGGCAGGTTTGACTACCCTCCTGCAAGGAGAATTCAGATCTGAATTGCATTACTGTGCAAATGAATCAGTTAGCCCTCCTCTGTTTTTCCATACTTGAATCGTAGTTGTTGCTGGCTACACTTGCACAGCTCCCAATAACTGCTTGCAGCCTTGATACAGGTCTGAAAGCAGGTTAGTTACCTCTTGGGCCCTGGTAATGCATTGTGTAGGGAAGCAACTACCTTAGATAAGGGTGGTTATGTAAAATGTAGAATGGAATACAATGTGCAGGATTCTCTAGCCCCAAGACCAGTATTTCCCTCCTGAGCTCGACAGACCTTTAAATGGTCTGCCGCATTTTCTATCTCACCCACTACAAATCTCGCAGTGGGCAAGATGGGAGAATTTCGACCAAAACCTGAATTCTTTAGTGGTGAAATGCCCTCTTAACCCAGGACATAGTATTGCTATTTTTCTTGTTTTTAAGCAGCTATGGAAATATCCAAGCCTCTCTGGTAAATAACCTCCAAGTCTCTGCAGGCCTACATTGCTGTAATTTGTGTTTTGCACAGTAATAGATATGGATACATTCTATACAATATTGAAGAAATGAGTGTCATACCAAATATCAATCCTAGCCAAC
This sequence comes from Carcharhinus amblyrhynchos, assembly GCF_965287045.1. Taxonomy (NCBI): domain Eukaryota; kingdom Metazoa; phylum Chordata; class Chondrichthyes; order Carcharhiniformes; family Carcharhinidae; genus Carcharhinus; species Carcharhinus amblyrhynchos. The sequence continues at coordinate 51,460,569 of NC_137327.1, forward strand.
AGGGCCAAAAGACATTTCAGCAAATTTGCAAATTCCACATTATGACCACCACATTACAATGCTTACCTTGTCAATAATCCGGCCAGTAACACCCATACCATTTAAAATTGTTACATTGACAACAGTTGGCATTCCCCCACAATAGATGGGCTGGGAGCAGTAGGGCCACATATAAGGGCACTCAGTTAGGTCAATGTAGCTTGGGCTCAAACTGAAAGGAAAGAAAATTGGCAATTACAGAACGTAATCTACACTGACATTACAAGTGCGCAACTGAATGTAACGTGTTCTGCTCACAAACAGAAACAGTTTGGTGTTTAGTTAGGATTCACAGACATCTGCATATCAAAAGAGAGCTTTCTGCAGCTCTCATTAATTCTAAAGATGCTGACATTACAGGAGATTAGCACCTTTGCAGTACAGGCATGCCACTCAGCTAGGTTCTTCTCACAATTGTTCAGTTAGCAACAATGACTTGTGCTTGTACAGTACCTTCAGTTTTTCAGCCTTTTGGCTAAGATCAAGTGTAGTATTGACATGCTGTACTTGGTTGAAGTTATTAGGTCACATTTTAGCTTCATTTGAATGAATTTTTTAAAAGCGGCATCTTGGCCTTTTGGCTAAGATGCAAATAAGATCAAGCCTTGGAGGAGGAGCTACACCTACTCCAATCAGCTTGGATCATGTAGATCAAGCCCAAAACAGGTGGACAGCCCTGTCTTGTCAGCTTGGATCGGGAATGTCCCAACTTGTTGGGACTCTGAATTGACTTTAATTTGACTTGATTGGATTGGAATAAAGTAAACAAAAAAAAATTCCAAAAGGTACAACCTAGATAAATGGAATTGTTAGTTATATGGTGTAATTCTGATAATATTACAATATTAACCAAACACATGTTCCAACTTCACATGATCTACAACAGACATGTAGACAATAACAAACTCACAAGCACAAAGGGATGATGTGGGGTGTATATAAAATCAGTTGGAATACCAAGCCTATTAGCAAGTTTGTACTTTGGTATAGTGATCCTCTTTCATTTCTTACAGAAGTCTTGACTAGGAAAATACTGACACACAATCAACCCTGAGGTTACATCTGATTATCCCATCAGGGACTCTTGTCATCCCTGCTTCACAGTTTACTAATTCTCTTCCCATATCTCTTCAAAAAAAAAGCAAGCAGCATCAATGTGTGTGAAACTCTGATGTCTTCCTAAACTGATACTACTGATTTAACACTTTCAGGATATTAATAATGGAATTGGAGACAGAAATATTGTAATTAAAGTGATCACAGTGATAGATGTGGATACATTCTACACTGTATTAAGGAAATGAGTATCGGTATCAAATATCAATACTACCCGTCAACACAGCCAAAAGACATTTCAGCCATTTCGCAAATTCCACATCATTACCACCACCACATTATAATGTGTGATAAAGATTAGGATTTGCTGATAGAGCCAGGGATTCAAATAGATTGGAGACTTGAGCACTGAAATAGGACATGGGATTTAAGCCAGACAAATGCGAGGTGATGCATTTTGGAGGATCAAATTTAAATATGAATTTGAAGGTAAATGGCATAGTCCTTAAGAACATTAACAGAGACATGTGGGTGTGTAGGTCCACTGTTCCCTAAAAGAGGCAACCCAGGTGGCCAAGGTGATTAAGAAAGCATATGGTATGCTTGCCTTCATCAGCCAGGATATTGAGTACAAGAGTTGGCTAATCATGTTGCAGCTATATAAAACCTTGGTTAGACCACATTTGGAGTATTGAGTACAGTTCTGGTCACCACACTACCACAAGGACATGAAGCCTTTGGAGAGTGTGTAATGAAGGTTCAACCAGGACGTTGCCTGGTCTCGAGGACACTGACAATGATGAGAGGTTGAATAAGCTAGAATTGTTTTCACTGGAAAGACGGAGACTGAGGGGAGACCTGATAAACATCTACAAAATTAGGGCAGGATGCATAGTTAGAGGCTTTTTCCCCAAGGTGGAAGTGTCAATTACAAAGGGGCACAGGTTCAAGGTGAGAGAGGGAAGTTTAAAGGAGATATGTGGAGGAAGTTTCTCATGCAGAGAATGGCGGGTGCCTGGAATGTGCAGTCAGAGGTGGTGGTGTGAGCAGGTGCGTTAGCAACATTTAAGAGGCATTTGGATGGGTACGTGACTAGGGAAGGAAGAGGGGTACAGACTGAGTAAAGGCAGAAGGCTTTTTAAGTTTAATTAGGACAACATGATCGGCACAGACTTGTTGGACCTGTCCTGTGCTCTTCTTTGTTCTAAAGAATAAGCTGAATGAAATATTAATCTAAGTCCAGCATAGGTGAAAAAACTTTTCAGTGGCACAGTGGTTAGCATTTCTGCCTGAACGCCATAGACCTGGGTTCGATTCCAGTCTGGGTGACTGTGTGGAGTTTGCATGTTCTCCCCACGTCCACACGGGCTTCCTCCGAGAGTTCCAGGTGACGGCACAGTCCAAAGATGTGCAGGTTAGGTGGATTGTTTATGCGAAAGTGCTCCTCTGTCCCTACATCTGTAGGTTGGGGGGCATTAGCAGGACAAATATGTGGGGTTACAGGAATAGGGCAGTGAATGGGCCAAACGTCAGAGGGTCTGTGCAGGCCTGATGGGCCAAATGGCCTCTTTCTGCAGTATGGGGATTCTATATATTCATGTGAAATTTGAGTTGCTAAAGACTAAAATTTTCAGAAATAAAGTAGACTTTTACACAAGTAACATTAATGCCTTGCCCTTGCAGAGTTGCCATGTCAGACTGTTGCCACTACCGCTGCCCACAAAAGCTTAAAGTATGATTTTTTAAAAAAATTATAAACAACCTTCATGAAGGCATACATGAATTTGTTTACACTAACATTAAATTCATCAATTCAAACAACAAAAATCCAAATGTAGGCATGTATACAAATTCACTCTAGCAGCAGAGCATGCACTAAATGTGCATTAAAATCCATAAAAGTCACTCTCCCCAAAGAACACATCCCAATTTGCTGCTTGAATGGCATCATATGGATCAACAACATGCTCATCAACATTTACATGGTCTTCCACGTTTTCCTTTCACAAATCATCTTCTCTGCCATTGGATACCCCATTGCCAAGGATAAGCCACATTTCCTCAATGATTTCACAACAATCTCCATTCTGATTTTATCCCAGGCTTTTGCAACCCACTCTCTCAAGATTGCTAATGTCAGAAACCGTTTGCTTCTTCCTTGGTGTCTTCTCTCCTCCAATCATCCATTCAAATTTTCGCTTGCGCTATCCTTTAAGTGTTTGCTCAGAGGGTCATTCAATGGTTGAACCTGGCTGGTTAGACCATCAGGAACCACTGCAACATCTTCATTAAGGTGTAATCTGAAGATGAGAAGACTTTTTTCTTCACCCACTCTGCATGGTCAAACTCCAAATTCTCCTCAGCCATATTTTCAAACCATTAATATCACTATTGGCATCTTAAGCTTTGTCCCGTCAGACATACACATCAACACAACTGTGAACTCCTCTTTTTATTGCCACTTGTCTTCATTAACACTTGTCTTTCCAACTTTGCTCACCATTTGACTGGCTGGCATGTCAAAATTCAGTCTTATCCACATTCCCAGCACAGGCCAATCTGTGTTCATTCTTTTGAACATGTTCAATTATAAACTGCTGAAATGCTATAAGCCTGTCGTCAAATTCTGCTGGGAGACGCTGTGAACTCTTGGTATTCAGTTCAGTACAAAATTGTTTCTCTTCATAAATCTGGTACACCATCCACGGCTTTGCCCTGAGCGCTGCAAGAAAGTTAGGCACAGCAGATTTCAAAAATTCAGATGGATCCAAGGAAGAGAATCCATTCTGGTGCTTTTCACTGACACAGTTGCAACGTTGTGTTCCAACTGTGGCCATATGGTAGATTTGCCTGTTTGTGCATTAGGCTTAAAACTGCAGAGAGCGCTTCGCTCTGATGCCTTGAATTCTTTAGCTGCTGCAGAAATGATTGTTAGCTCTGCAATCTCAACGACTGTTTGAAATGGACAATGCAAATGCCATTCCTTCTTGATACCATGGGAACGCAGCACGCACTGCAAGGCAGTAACTTTAACATCAGGGGTGGGATTTTACGGCCTCGCTCATCCCAAAACTATAAAATTCCACCTGAAGTCAACAGGCTTTCTCCAATTCCCATGGTAGGCAGATCAGTAACACTCTGACGCACATGTTGATTTGTACAGACATGGGAAGCTGAACAGCCAACTTGAGGCTAGTGTGTTATTCTATGATTCTGTCACATAAATTTGCACTAGGGTGAGTTTAACTTCAGCAGCGAGCGAGTGGCAAGTACAAATAGTTTGGCTGTTTTGGTGAAAGGAGTTAGGGGTCAAACTGTACATAAGCTATATGAAAATGAATACTTCTTTGGCTAAAGGATTAATTTTACACAAGATCAGTTATTATTCAAAGATATATGATGTGAACAAATTGTAGGAAAATTGATGTTCCATGATTAGTTTTGGCTTAGTGACACAAAGTATTATCAATTAATCTAATAGCATATTATTCTGTTTAAACTGTAACCAATGGAGGACTTTTATAACTTCCTAACATGCGACTTTGCTTAACTTCACTTGACAGAGAGGTGCTCCCTGGGAATTTAGGCAAAATAGAGCGGCACTGTGGCAGTTGTTAGTACTGCTACCTCACACCAATTTCCAGCTAGGACAATAAAAGATTAGGAACAAAGAATTAAGAATCAAGTTGAAGTATTAGAGCAAGTGGAGTGTGTTACAGAATGAGATCAGTTAGAGAACAGTGACCATAAAGTAGAAGTGACAGGAAAGGGATCAGAAAATGTCAAAATGCAAAAATGTTCAACTGGAGAACAGCTAATTTTAAACTAGGCATATTCCTGTTAGGAAGAATCCAAAGCCAAGATCCATGGATGAAAATGGAAATAAAAGTTAATAGGAGGAAAATGGAGATTGACAAATACCAAGTTTAAGATTCAGTCAATAACCAGGAAGATTAAGGAGACTAAAGGAAAGAATTGAAAATTTTAATACCAGGTAGATAGGAAAAAAGACTAAAATGAAATAATCATAAATGACTAGAGGCAACATTAACATGATCCCCCCCCACAACATCTTAAACCTAAAATTAAGCAAACAGTTAGCCAGAGATAAAATTAGGGCCCATTAAGGACCCAAACAGAAACCATTGTGTAAAGGTAAACATATTCAGATGATTTGAAGTAAAAAATGAAAAAAGTCAGAATAGTAAATAGAGAATATACAAACTAAAAAGGTTAACATTTAAAGTTGATAAACCCGCTGATTCAGATGGAATGCATCATGGGTCATTTGAGCAATAAAGAGAGAAATATCAACAGCATTGGTAACAATCTTTTAATCCTTATTAAACGCAGGAATATTTCCAAACAACTGGAGGATTGCCAATGTTATGGCAATTTTCAAGAAATCGAATTGGGATGAACCAGGAAACCACAGGCCAGTCAGCCTAACATCAGTGGTGGGAAGATATTGGAAACCACTAATAGACTATAAATTTCCTCTAGAAAGGAATGATTTGGTCAAGGAAAGCGCCAGCATGAAATTATTAAAAGGCAAATTACATCTGAATTTCTTCACTGAATTATTTGGTGAGACAGCAGAGAAGGTTGATCAAGGTAATGAAGCACCATAAGGATTGAACAGGAATTTTGAAACGTATTCGACAAACAGCCAAAAAGGAAATTTATTTATGACGGAAGTCCGTGGAATTAAAGGGTATAGATACAAAATTGGCTCACTAAGATGAAGTAAGAGGTGGTGATTGATGAATGCAAATCACCTCCCAGTGAAGCAATGGTATTCCCTAAAGTCTCATTTTAGGTCCATCATCTCTTTGAAAGTACAGTGATGTACCTTCAGAGGACTGTATGGTTTTGATTTGATCTGTCACATGTATTAACGTAGTGAAAAGTATTATTTCTTGCGTGCTATACAGAAAAAAAACATTCATAGAGAAGGAAACAAGTGCAGAATGTAGTGTTTCAGTCATAGTTAGAGAGTAGAGAAAGATCAACTTAATGCAAGGCAAGTCCATTCAAAAGTCTGACAGCAGCAGGGAAGAAGCTGCTCGAGTCGGTTGGTACGTGACCTCAAACTTCTGTATCTTTTTCCCGAAGGAAGGTGGTGGAAGAGTGTATGTCTGGAGTGCATGGGGTCCTTAATTATGCTGGCTACTTTGCCAAGGCAGTGGGAAGTGTCGACAGAGTCAATTGATGGGGAGACTGGTTTGTGAGATGGATTGGGCTACATTCACAACCTTTTGTAGTTTCTTACTGTCTTGGGCACGGTAGGAACCAAGCTGTGATATAGCTAGAAAGAATGCTTTCTATAGTGCATCTGTAAAAGTTGGAGAGAGTTGTAGCTGACATGCCAAATTTCCTTCATCTTCTGAGAAGGTAGAGGCGTTGGTGGGCTTTCTTAACTACAGTGTCAGCATGGGGGGACCAGGACAAGTTGGTGGTGATCTGGACATCTGGGGAAAGAAATACTATGAATATCACTATTTTAAAAATGTAGATGAGGAGAGACATCTTGGTTCCCATACACACGAATTCTTAAATGTTGGCAGGGCAAATTAATAAAAGGGTGGTTAGAAACACTTTTGGGTTTATAAGCATAAAAGCAAAAAGATCACAGTAGAACTTTAGAGATCATTGGTTGGTCCTTAGCTGGAGTATAATGCACAATTCTAGTACCATATTTCAGGAAAGATCAAAAGATCTTAGAGTATGGAAGAGATGCATTAGGATGCTAATAAAGGATGAGGGACTCCTGTTGGGACACAGCAGCTGTAAAAGTTAGGACACAGAAGCTGTAGGAGATAGGACAAGGTTAAAATGTGACCTAGGTTTTCAAGATGAGAAGAGATTATTTCGTCTGGAAAGCGGGTCAATTAATTAATTATAGGTCAAGTTCAAAATTATTGGCAGAAGATCTAAAGGGAGATGAAGAGATTTTTTCATTCAGTTGTTGGAATTTGGAATACTGTACCTGAAGTGGGGAAAGCAATTCCATAAGAGTTTGAAATGGATATGGGATAGATATTTAGGGTGAAGAACCTAGAAGGTTATGGATAAATGGTGGGGATGTGGAACTAAGCATACTTGCTTTTTCAAAGAATCAGCACACGTACAGCAGGCTGAATAGCCCAAGTCGATACTGTAATTTCTATGATGTATTAGGTATAATATTCCAAATCATGCTGCATCAGAAAAAATTACCCAAAATTATTTTGAAAGGAAATTAACTTATAAACCTGCACAGCCTCAATAAAGCTAAGCTCTCCAGAGATTTCCTATTTATTCAATTATCTGTTTTCCACATGCCTGTCCAGAAGATCTTTGATGAACCCAATCGCAGGGGACACAATAGTTAGAATCACTCAGAACAAAAAAAAAAGCTGAAAGAAAGCTTAAAACAATAAATCAAAATATGGCTGAAGTGACTGATAATACATCCCAATCCCTGCGGTCTGAGATCAAAACACCCTGATTCGAACCCAGAATTTTCTGGCCTCTTGTCACCTCACACTCCAAAAAGCTGAAGCTTTAATCACAAACCCATTGAAGGAAATCCTTAATAGAGAAACAGACAAGGAAGGCACTGAATTTGATTTTCATTTTAACAAAATAGTCTTCAAAGTCTCTATTTACAAACAACTTGGAAAAATTAAATTGCTCTTTCATGGCAGAATACATTGTGAAGGGATATCAGGAATAAGAACTGGTATGGAAGAGAATATAAATAGCTAAAGTTGGAGTTAATGGAGGATGGGAAGTCAGTAAGCAAAGTATCACTGGTATACCTAGAGACAGCAAAGGTATGAATGACTAAGGCTTTCAGCAGCACAGGGGTCAGAGGCAAATAGTATTGCAGAGGGGGATGTCATCAGTTGTGACTATGGATTAAGTTTTAAAGCTCAGTTATGAGTGAAATAAAATGTCAATGATGGAGTGAGGTGGTTTGGTCTAATATAGTGACCGTGGAGATGGAAGGCAGCAAGTAAGACTGCAGAGTTTGTGGTAGAGGTTGAAGATAGTATTATGACTTATGCAAGCCTTCATGTCAGACACAGCAGTCTAACAGCATAGGAACACTCAAGGAATTAGAGGAAAGGTAGAGCTGAATAGATACAGCATACAGGTGATTAATTTAGTCAGCCATTAAAGTCAAGTTAGCCCACAATACTCATGTTGCATGGTTGAGCTTTTCAGGGTAGGGCCTGTAAAATCGCTGCCTGTACCTGTACAAAATGAGGAAACAGAAGGAACAAAAGGTATACTTTCCAAATTCAGTTCAGCACTCACCTGGCTTGAGGCTTATAGATTTTGAGAATTTGGTATGCTTTCAGTAAGTCCAATTTGCCATGACCTTGTTCAAACATGTTAACTCCAGGCAATCTGCGTGCAGAGGCAATCAATGCTTGTTTCATACTGGCTGGATTCACCATCTCACGGTGCTGCACCGTGCTGACAAAAGAACAAAAAGAAAGTTATCAAAAGAAATTTGGAGGGGAATTCAACTAATTAATTAGGTACAAATTTTGCACAAAATTGCAAAACTTATCTTTTGAAGTTAGAATGGCTCAGCTAAGATAACCATATTTCTTATTATCAAGTCAAATTTCCATCTCCTATGCCACAGGATCTACTTTTTCACTTAGAAAGATCTTGTAAATGTTTTATCAAATGGATAAAAAAAACATCACAATCTGAAAGCCTTCTAAACTTCAGTGAATTTGAACAAGGCAGTGCAACCAACTATCCAAGATCAGCTAACCTTACAAAATGTTATTAATATTAATGCACATCCCTGAAGTCCAGTGACCAAGAGTAAGACAGTTACAAGATTTCTCCAATGATTTTCTTAAAAGATACGAGGTCAGAGTTCATTGTCTACAGCAGATTGCGCTAATGAGTATTTGTACGAGTCATCATTCAATAAGAACAAAGAGCATTTTAGACCAATAAGATCTGAAAGGATTTTAGAAGGAAGCAACTACTTTTGGGAATAATTCATCAATTATGCAGGCACTCTTCATACATGAATCATATGTAACCATTTGCTTGAATCCACACCTCTCAGTTTCCCTGTGAAAAATAAATCCAACTTAATTGGAAGGCTCATTCTAACTCTTGAACCAACACCCATTTAAAACACCTGTCATCTAGTTAAACACAACAGCAGCTTGAACCCAAATCCGGTTGTGTTTCATCTCTCAACTCATTTGTTTAACTTCAGGCAATAAAGCTATTTCCAAAGAACAGCAAACATTGGCACATACTAATGTTTGACCAATCTATAACATGGCTTGTCCAAATATCCAAAGGAGAAAATCCTGGAAATTATTCAGTAAACAACCCCTTCGTTGTTTCAACTCATCATGCCATCGTGAATTTATTTTTTTCCAGAGTACCTAAGCAACCATGTTAAAGGAAGTCACTGAACAAAGAAACAAAATACTTTTCCAAATAATCAAAAAAAACTTATTGGATTTAGAATTAATCGCAAAGGCGCAAGGCAGACAGTTTGAATATCCTCCCTCAGATGAAATGCTAGTGACCACAGAGGTGGCGACACCAATAAAGATACGTTATACTATAATTTAAGTGGCTATTCAGATACAATAAAGGAGGTCCCAACACCAATCCTTGGAAGAATCCATTTATTATTTCTCCTTCAATGCAGCAAGTACTATGAACTTAATCATAAATCTCTCAAAACCACCCGTTAGCTGACTTATTCTTCCTGTTCTATTAAAATTGAAAAGCTGTCAACAACTACCATATTCTCTAGTATTCAAATCCTGCTCTAAGGAGGGAATCGGTATCAATGGAAAGAAGATCTCTCAGCAACTTTAAAATAGGTGAAACAAAAATTAACTTCCAAAAAACTTTCTTGGTGTTGTTAAGCAGAAGCAATCTGCCGGATATGAAACCCACAGCAGGCAGAACAGCTTCTGCTTAGACCTTGGGCGGGAATTTCCAGTCTTGGGGTTTCACAATTCCCAAATTAGATTCAACATCAAAGTGCCACTCTTCTAATTCTGCATTTCTTCTAGCCTTGAAGTTATCGTTACTGGATTTGCTTCATATAACTTTTCATTGAAGAAAAAATCTTTCATATTCAGTTTCAGAACCAATGTCCAGTCCCATCAGCACCAACACTTAGGGCAAGTGAGTGCATTAGAATTGGTTAGATTTTTTATTCTTCAGTTACATTTGAGATACTTCGGTTTTAAGTAATTTATTTGCATTCTCTCCTGCTCTTCATCTTTTCTGTTCCTTCTTCCCCATCTCCCTCCCTCCCTTTTCTTTAAATTTACCCAGCTTCTCTAACCTTTGCTGCTGCCTCATGGGAATAGGTATGAATGACAAATTTCAGGCCAAAAACAGAAATAATAAAATAGTGGTGAGCGAGCAAAGACCCTAATACTGGTTAGGAGCTGCACAAGTGGTGCATATTTTATGGTTGATATCAGCTCCACCTTCTCCATTTTATAGCAGTTGGCAAAACTAATACCACCTCTAGACCCCAAAGAACAGAACACGCTGAAGCAAATCGGTGCACCAAATATTCAAATCACTCCTTTAGATGTAAGGCAGGGAAAAAAAATTGCCTTACACATCAGTGTTCTTCTAACTGGGTACAGCTATTTTACAGCATTGAGTCTCCATGATTTATGCTAGTTTAGAAATCATGAAATAAAATGGGAAAAGTTAACTTGAAGTTAAGTTAATGACAAACTTTAATTGCTTCCTGATTTTGACATTTGCAGCAGGTGGTACTGCTCTCAAATCCATAAAGTTACTTTAAAAACCACACTTAGCAAAGAATCAGCATTCCCCAGATGCCACTGTAATTTCAAGCTACTTTACAGTACGTAAACACTACTAAAATATTGACAGACAACGGTAGGATTTTGTGGCCTCACTCATCCTGAAACTATGAAATCCCACCCAAGGTCAATGGACCTTTCCATGTTCTGCCCCTCACCCGCTCTGATTCCCGTGGCAGGCAGGTGGGATGCTAAAATTCTGGCCAAATGTGTCATGTTTATCCAAAATAGAGCAAGATCCTGCATGCAATTTGATAATTTGTACGAATGCAAATGGCATTATTTCCATTCCACAATTACAAAATAGCACTGAATATAATCCCTCCAACAACATCAAAAAGCAGCTAACTTTAGTGGTGGAGTAAATGTACCTATGTTATCATCATTAATATGCTGCTGGGCTACAGATTATTCTGAGATAAAAAAATTACTTGCACTTACATAGCACTGTGCTTGCTGCCAACACCATACATGCAGTTGTATGCCCCTTATAAAGATGGCAGTCATGCAATGTGCAGATCACATATCCTGCCATCACTGGCCCTATAATTGCAAATATTACAGCACAGGCAGCATCAAAATAACACTTAAAGTCCTCCAACTACATATCAACCCAAACCTCAGAGTGCTGGAAACAACAAGTGGAACCCACTCTGTCCACCCACCCCCAACTAGCTCAAGTTATGGTCCACCTGGTTGTGTTCTTTTGGAGCAAAAATCATTTTGGGGATGCATGGGCAATCAAATAAGATTCACTACTAATTGTTTAAGACTGTCAAAAAGTGGCTGTCTCCTTTTGGAGATGGATATGTATCTCTTGCAAATGATGCCACTGACTTCTGTGCATGTGCTGACAATAATACATGCGCAAAAGAGCTCCCAGTGGCCATCTTGCATTTGATTTATGAAACATCTTCCATAACCGCAAGACATTGCAAAATACTTTAAGTGCAGTCACTGCTGCAACATAGGAAACAACATGCATTGTTGGGACAGCTTCATAATCTAAAAGCACAATGTATTTTATATCGTGCCACAGAGTTTCAAGTACTAATGGAATCAGGTATAGCCTACTGCTATTTTGAACTTCAAAGCCACACGAAAACCCATACAGTGGTATATCCAATGATCCACCTTTCACTTGCTCTGATTTACTTGCCTTGCAAGCAGAGTGACAGCTCCTGCCACTACTGGTGATGCCACACTAGTTCCAGAAAGTGAGCGGCAACCACCCTGCATACCAGAACCACGGACACCAGAGCCATAAGTCACAATATCGGGTTTCATTCTTCCATAGCCGCTAGGAAGCTCCTATTAGGAAACAGAGGGGAAAAAAGAAACAAGCATTTAGTTGGCTGGAACCCAAGTTCTGAAGGTACAAAATGTGCCTAATTTTGAAAACAAATGGATTTCAGCAATTGGCCAATGTTGCAGTGATTGCCATTAGTTACAGATAGCCATTCGGCAAACATTTCACTGCATTATCAATGTAAAGTTTACTTTTTAGACCAAACAGAATAGCCAAGGCCAGGGTGTTGAAACAAAAGTTAGATGTAGTGATTAGTTAACATTAAGCTTAATTTTCCAAAGTCTAGATTCTTCTTTCATAGATAGATGACAAAATTATTTGTGTGGTGAACACATTGATTATAGAATATGGAAACAAAATAATAATTCACAGCTCAAAATGGCACACAACATTCCTACCCAAGAAAAGTAGTAATCTGAATTTGTGTATTGCACATTCTCAAGACTCCCAAAGGAGCTTAATGCCAATGACTTATTTTTGAAGTACAGTATATAATTTTGGGCATGCAGCAGTCAAGATCTCTCCAAAATTAAAAAAAGCAAGTCATCATTTGATTGATTTTAATGACATTAGCTAAGAGATGCATGCAGCATTACCAAAACAGATAGCTTCACACAATATAATGCAATGAGATCTTTTACCTTTTAAGAAACAATGTAGAGTTGCTGGCGTTGGACTGAGGTAGGCACAGTAAGTAGTTTCACAACACCAGGTTAAAGTCCAACAGGTTTATTTGGTAGCACAAGCTTTTGGAGCGTTGCCCCTTCATCGGGTGAGTGAAGTGTTCGGTTCACAAACAGGGTGTATACAGACAAACTCAATTACAAGATAATGGTTGGAATGCAAGTCTTAACAACTAATCAAGTCTTTTCAGGTGCAGACAAAGTGAGTGGAGAGGGGGTTAAGCACAGGTTAAAGAGGTGTGAATTGACTCCAACCAGAACAGTTAGTGAGATTTTGCAAGCCCATGCAAGTCGTGGGGGTTACAGATAGTATGACATGAACCCAAGATCCCAGGTGAGGCCATCCTCATGTGTGCAAAACTTGGCTATCAGTTTCTGCTCAGTGATTCTGTTTTGTCATGAAGGCCGCCTTGGAGAACACTAACTTGAAGATCAGAGGCTGAATGCCCTTGACTAATGAAGTGTTCCCTGACAGGAAGGGAACAATCCTGCCTGGTGATTCTTGAGCAGTGTCCATCACCAAAGTACCATACTTCGGGACAGCCTTTCCTCTGATCTTCGAGTAAACGTATTCCAAGGCAGACTTCATGACACACAACAATGCAGAATTGTTGAGCACAAAAGGATAGTCAAGTTCCACACACGAAGACAGCCTCAACTGGGATCTTGGGTTCATGTCACACTATCTGTAATCTCCACGACTTGCCTGAGCTTGCAAAATCTCACTAACTGTCCTGGCTGGAGACAATTCACACCTCTTTAACCTGTGCTTAACCCTCTCTCCACTCACACTGTCTCCAACTGAAAAGACTTGATTACCTGTTAAGACTTGAATTCCAACCATTATCTTGTAATTGAGTTTGTGTCTATATATGCCCTGTTTGTGAACCAAACTCTTCACTCACCTAGTGAAGGGGCAATGCTCTGAAAACTCGTGCTACTAAATAAACCTGTTGTACTTCAACCTAGTGTTGTGAGATTACATTCTAAGAAACAGCAGACAGGACCTTATCCAATATTGCTCTAACATCAGCCTAAATTATGCGCTAATCCTCGAGTTTCTGATTCAGGGAGAGATTGAGCAGAGCTGACACAAAAAACAACAAACCTGAGCTTGGTTTTATTCATTTTTATGGGTAAACTATTTCAAGAATTGAATGCATCGGTCCAATCTTTCTTCTTGTAATTTCTGCAGGGTACCAGTACATCAATTTTTAGCCTTCCAAATGCAAAATTAGTTCAATGTATTCTGTAATTTAATTGCTACAGGAATGTTGGTATCAAATATCAGCACAGCAAAGTTAAATGATCATACAAGAAGAATATTTCTGGACAAATTAAAAACGTTTTTATTTACTATTGGTTCTACATGAAACTTAAGCAATTAAGATCCCAAGAGAAGCCACCGATTTGGTAACCTAGCACCCAGGTGTTTCTTTTTTTTTCCCTCCCCCAGGATGCAGGTGTTGCTGGTTAGGCCAGCATTTATTGCCTTGCCCTAAATGCCCTCGAGGTAATGGCAGTTAGGTGCCTTCTTGAAACCTGTTGTTAGGGAGGAAGTTTCAGCATTTTCACCCAGTGAAGGAATGACATAGTTCCAAGTCAGAACGAGGAGTGGCTTGGAGAAAACCTTGCAGGCGCTGATATCCCCATGCATCTGCTGTCTTGGTCCTCAAGGTGGTAGAAGCTGCAGGTTTGGAAGGTATTGGTGAATTGCTGCAGTTCAGCTTATAGATGGTACATGCTGCCGACACTGCGTCAGCGGTGGAGGGATTGAACGTTGAAGGTTGTGGGTGGGATATCAATCAAGTGAGCTGCTTTGTCCAGGATGCTGTTGAGCACCAAATGTTGTTGAAGCTGCACTCAACTAGGCAAGCGGAGAATACTCCATTACATTTCTGACTTAGAAACATAGAACATTACAGCACAGTACAGGCCCTTCAGCCCTCAATGTTGTGCCAAGCTATGTCCAATCCCAAGATCAAGCTATCCCCTCCCTATAATTCTGGAGTGCTCCATGTGCCTATCCAACAACCGCTTGAAAGTTCCTGAAGTGTCCAACTCCACTATCACAGCAGGCAGTCTATTCCACACCTCAACCACACTGAGTAAAGAATCTACCTCGGACATCCCTCCTATATCTCATACCATGAACCTTATAGTTATGCCCCCTAGTAACAGCTACACCCACCCAAGGAAATAGTCTCTGCATGTCCACTCTATCGATCCCTCTCATCATCTTATAAACCTCCATTAAGTCACCTCTCATCCTCCTCTGCTCCAAAGAGAAAAGCCCCAGCTCACTCAACCTTTCCTCATAAGACCTACTCTCCAAACCAAGCAGCATCATGGTAAATCTCCTCTGCACTCTCTCCAATGCTTCCACATCCTTCTTATAATGAGGTGACCAGAACAGAACACAATATTCCAAATGTGGTCTCACCAACGTCTGGTATAGTTGCAGCATATCCCCACGGCTCTTAAACTCAAACCCCCGTTAATAAACGCCAACACACTATAAGCCTTCTTCACAGCTCTATCCACTTGAGTGGCAACGTTCAGAGATCTGTGGATATGAGCCCCAAGATCACTGTTTCTCTACATTCCTTAGAACCCTGCCGCTGACCCTGAAATCTGAATCACCTCACGCTTATCAAGGTTAAACTCCAACTGCCACTTTTCGGCCCAGCTCTGCATCCTATCAATGTCTCTTTGCAGCCCGCAAGAGCCCGCCACCTCATCTACTACTCCACCAATCTTGTTATCGTCAGCAAATTTACTAACCCATCCTTCAGCCCCTTCTTCCAAGTCATTGATAAAAATCACAAAAAGCAGAGGACCCAGCACTGACACCTGTGGTACACCGCTGGTAACTGGCCTCCAGTCTGAAAATTTTCCCTCCACCACCACTCTGTCTTCTTTGATACAGCCAGTTACTTATTCAATTGGCCAAATTTCTTTCTATCCCACACCTCCTCATCTTCACGAGCCTACTATGGGGAACCTTATCAAACACTAAAATCCATGTATACAACATCTACTGCTCTACCTTCATCCACACACTTAGAATTCCTTGAGGAGGTAACTATCAAATTTGAGAGGCAGAACTTACTTCTCACGAAACCATGCTGACCATCCCAGATTAAACTGAATCTTTTCAAATGGCCATAAACCTCATATCCCAGGACCCTTTCCATTAACTTACCGACCACCAAAATAAGACTAACCGGTCTATAATTACCAGGGTCGTTCCTATTTCCTTTCTTGAAAAGCGGAACAACATTTGCCACTCTCCAGTCCTCTGGCACTATCCCTGTGGACAGTGAGGACCCGAAGATCAAAGTTAAAGGCTCCGCAATTTCATCCCTTGCCTCCCAAAGTATTGTAGGATGTATCCCGTCTGGTCCAGGGGACTGATCCACCCTCAGGTTTTTCAAAATTGCTAATTCATCTTCCCTCAGAACATCTACCTCCTCCATCCTATCAGCCTGCATCACGCACAAATCCTCAAAAACATGGCCCCTCTCCTTAGTGAGCACTGAAGACAAGTATTCATTGAACGCCTCACCTATCTCTTCTGACTCCAAGCACAAGTTTCCACTACTATCCTTGACTGGCCCTAACCTCACCCTGGTCATTCTTTTACTTCTCACAAAAGAGTAAAAAGCCTTGGGGTTTTCTTTTATCCGACCCAGCAAGGATTTCTCATGGCCCCTTCCCAGCTCTCCTAAGCCCTTTCTTTAACTCAGTCCTAGCTACCTTGTAACACTCAAGTGACCCAACTAAACCTTGCTTTTTCATCATTACATACGATTCTTTTTTCCTCTCGACAAGACATTCAACCTCCTTTGTGAACCATGGTTCCCTCACTCGGCCATATCCTCCCTGCCTGCCAGGGACATACCTATCAAGGACACGCAGTATTTGTTCCTTGAGAAAGCCCCACTTTTCGTTTGTGCCCATACCTGACAGTTTCTGCTCCCATCTTATGCTCCCTAATTCTTGCCTAATCGCATCATAATTAACCCTGCCCCAATTATAAACCTTGCCCTGTCGTGTGACCCTATCCCTCTACATTGCAATGATGAAGGACACCGAATTGTGATCACTATCTCCAAAGTGCTCTCCCACAAACAAATCTAACACTTGGCCCAGTTCAGTACCCAGTACCAAGTCCAATGTGGCCCCACCTCTTGTCGGCTTATCCACATACTGTGTCAGGGAACTCTCCTGCGCACACTGTACAAAAAGTGTCCCATCCGAACTATTCAACCTATAAAAGTTCCAATCACTATTTGGAAAGTTAAAGTCACCCATGATAACTACCCTGTGACCTCCACACCTCTCCATAATCTGCTTTGCCATTTCCTCCTCCACATCTCTATTATTATTTGGGGGCCTACAGAAAATTCCTAACATGACCGATCCTTTTCTATTTCTAACTTCAGCCCATATTCCCTCAGTAGGCAGATTACCCCCGTAATGCCTTTCAGCAGCCGTTAAACTGTCCTAGATTAACAATGCTACTCCTCCACCTCTTTTACCGCCTTCCCTACTTTTACTGAAATATCTATACCCCAGAACTGCCAACAACCATTCTTGTCCCTGTTCTAACCATGTCTCCGTAATGGCCACAACATCATAGTCCCAAGTACCAATTCACACTCCAAGTTCATCTACCTTATTCCTGATGCTCCTTGCATTGAAGTAGATACACTTCAATCCACCATCTTGTCAGCCTGTACACTCCTGCGACCTTGGTACCTTCCTCAATACCTCATGATCCTCAACATTGGCTTTTAGACTACATCTCATTTTCCCAACCCCCAACAAATTAATTTAAACCCCACCGAAGAGCAGATGCAAATTTCCCTCCCAGGATATTGGTGCCCCTCTGGTTCAGGTGCAAACCGTCCTGTTTGTACAGGTCCCACCTTCCTCAGAATATACTCCAATCATCCAAGTAAATGAAACCCTCTCTCCTACACTAAGGACTTGTACCTTGTAGATTTCAGATAGGCTTTGGGAAGTCAGGCAGTGAGTTACTCACTGCAGAATTCCTAGCTCTGACCTGCTCTTGCAGTCACAGAATTTATATGGTTCATCCAGTTCAGTTTTTGGTCAATAGCAACCCCAAGGATGGTTGGGGATTCAGTGAATGTAAAGGGTAGATGGTTGGATTTGCTCTTATTGGAGACAGTCATTGCCTGGCATGAATGTTATTTGCCACTTAGTAGCCCAAGCCTGAATGTCATCCAGGTTTTGCTGAATGTGGGCATGGACTGCTTTACTATTGGAGGAATCATGATTGGTGCTGAAAGGGTTATACTAAGCTCCAGTCAAACTGGACATTTTAATCATAACATCACCCAGCCTTGCGTGCTCAGACAGTTGCTCTGCTTAAATTAAGTGGCTGAACACAGCATTTTAAACTCTGTACTCTAATTCATGACGGGATCATTACATTGAAGATTCAAAGATGTGAGATTTCTGAATACCTATACCATTGCCAGAAAACAAAAAATATTTCCCTAAATTATACTTATGCAACAGAGAGCTTCAAATAATTGTTGCTCTTTGGAGGGCTGCAATTTGAAAAGGTGTTCACAGGTGTTCAAATGATTGGATTATTTAGGAGAAAAAAATAAAAACAGAAAATTTTGGAAACACTCAAATGGGTCTGGTGGCATCTGAAGAATGAAACAAAGTTCATGTTACAGATCAATGGCCGTGCATCAGAACTTTCATCTCCAACACAGAGAACACTAGAAGTTGTGGCACTACCCAAGGACTGAGTGTTAATGTTTAAACCACCAACTCTACGCTTGGTTACAAGAAATTGTATCTCGTTTAACACAAGTGCACTTTAATGACAAGGTTAGGTCAAGAACAAACGCATTCTAGACTATAGCATTGATTCCTAATCCTGTCAGAGATTTGGTTCTCAGCTATAAAACTATCAAAATTTCATAAGAATGAACCAATAAAGATCAGTCACATATGGAACAGCTTTAAAAAAATACAAAAGATTAGTTACTTCAAAGTATGTAACAGAAGCACTCAAAGTGCATGCTATGGTATATTTGATAGAGAAACAAGTTTAAAAAAATTCATTCATGGGGTTCAGGTATTGCTAGCTGGACCAGCATTTATTGCCATCCCAACTGCCCTCGCTGTGGTGAGTTGCCTTCTTAAGCCGCAGTAGTCCATGTGTTATAGGTACACCCACAGTGCTGTTAGAGAGGAGGTTCCAGGATTTTGACCCAGTGACAGTGAAGGAACAGCAATATATTTTCAAGTCAGGATGGTGTGTGGCTTAGAGACGAACTTGTAGGTGGTATGTTCCCATCAACTGCTACCTTTTGTCCTTCCAAATGGTAGGGGTCACAGGTTTGGAAGGTGCTGCCAAAGGAGCCTTGGTAAGTTGCTGCAGTGCATTATGTAGCTGATATACATTACTACCACTGTGGAGGAACTGAATGTTGAAGGCGGTGGATGGAGTGCCCTTCAAGTGGGCTGCTTTGTTCTGGGTGGCGTACAATTCCTTGAATGTTGTTGGAGCTGCACTGGTATGGCAAGAGGAGAGCATTTCATCATACTTCTGTCTCGTGTTTTATAGATGGTGGACAGGCTTTTGCGATCTCTAACCTGCTCATGTAGCCACAGTATTTATATAGGGGCTAGGCCAATTCAGTTTCTGCTGTATGGCAACCTCCAAGATTTGGTAGTGGGGGGATTCAGCGATGGCAATGCCACTGAACTTCAAAGCATGATTAATAGATTCTCTTGTTGGAGATGATCATTTGTGCCACACAAGTGCCAGGCAATGTTACTTGGCACTTGTGAGCCAACATGTGAATATTGTCCACATTTTGCTATATACGTGCAGACATCTTCAGTTTCTCAGCAGTCATGAATGGTAATCACTGTGCAATCATCTGCAAACATCTAAGCATATGAAGAAAAGGTCATGGTAGATGGGGCCTATGACACTACCATAAAGAAATCCTGCGGCAACATCCAGAGCTGAGATGATTGACCTCCAACAGCGACAAACATCTTTGGGACAGGTAAGGCTCCAACTAGTGGGAAGTTCTCCCCATGATTCAGTTTCACCAAATTCAGTCAAATGATGCTGCTGTGACATCAAGGGCAGTCGCGCTCAACTTTTACTTGAGTTCTACTCTTTTGCAAAGGCTGTAATGGGCAAGGAGCAGAGTGACCTTGACAGAACTCAAACCATATCAGAGAGCAGGTTATTGCTGAGCAAGTGACACTTGATAGTGTTACTGGTGACCCCTTTCATCACTTTACTGAACAAGAGCAGATTGTTCAGGTATAATTGGCTGGGTTGATTTGTCCCGTTTCTTGAGTACAGGACATACCTGGGCAATTTTCCACATTGCTAGGTGGATGCCAGTGTTGTAACTATAAGAGTCATAGAGGTTTACAACATGGATTCAGGCCCTTGGATCCAACTTGTCCATGTACGCTTTATTTTTAAATCCCTAAGCTAATCCCAATTGCCCTGATTTGGCCCATATCTCTCTATACCCATCTTACCCATGTAACTGTCTAAATGCTTTTTGAAAGGACAACCACCTCTGGCAGCTTATTCCAGATAGTCACCACCCTGTCTGAAAAAAATTGCCCCTCTGGACCCTTTTGTATCTCTCCCCTCTTGTTTTAGACACCCCTACTTTTGAGGAAGATATGACTATCTAGCTGATCTATGCATCTCATTATTTCATAGACTTCGATAAGATCACCCCTCAGCCTTCAACGCTCCAGAGAATAAAGTCCCAGTCTATCCAACCTCTCCTTATAACGCAATCCATCAAGTCCCGGTAACATCTTAGTACACCTTTTCTACATTCTTTCTAATTTAATAATATCCTCTTTATAATAGGATGATCAGAACTGCATACAGTATTCCAAATGTGGCCTCACCAATGTCCTGTACAACTTCAAAAAGACGTCCCAACTCTGTATTCAATGTTCTGATCAATGAAACTAAGCATGCCTTCTTCACCATTCTGTCCACCTGTGACTCCACTTAAGGAGTTATCAACATGTACCCCTAGATTTCTTTGTTCTGTAACTTTCCCCAATGCCCCACCATTAACTGAATAAGTCCTGCCCTGGTTCAATCTACCAAAATGCATCACCTCACATTTATCTAAATTAAACGCCATCTGCTATTCATCAGTCCATTGGACCAACTGATCAAGATCCCGTTGCAACTGGAGATAACTTACTTCACTATCCACTATGCAGCTTGGCTAGGGGCACAGCAAGTTCTGGAGCACAAGATTTCAGTAGAATTGCCAGGACATTGTCAGGACCCATAGCCTTTGCAGTATCTAGTGCCTTCAGCCATTTCTTGATATCATGTGAACTGGACTGGCTGAAGACCTGTGATTTTGGGGGGGGGGGGGGAGAGAGAAGAAGAGAAAAGAGACCAAAGAGGGGGAGAAAAGAGACCAAAGGAGGCCAATACGGACCATCCACTTGGCACTTCTAGCTAAAGATTGTTCTGAATGTTTCAGTGTTAGATTTTGCACTGATGTGCTGGGCTTCTCCATTATTGAAGTTTGGAATATTTGTGGCGTCTCCTCTTCCACTGAGTTGATCAATTATCCACCACCATTCATAACAGGATACGGCAGAAGTGCAGAGCTTAGATCTGATCCGATGGTTGTGGGATTGCTTAGTTCTGTCTATTACTCACTGTTTATGTTATTTGGCATGCAAGTAGTCCTGTGTTGTAGCTTCACAAGGTTGAAATCTCATTTTTAAACATGCCTTTTTAAATATGCCTTTGTGTTGTGGCTGGCAAGCTCTCCCGTACTTTCTGAACCAGGGGTGAGTGGTTGATGGTAATGGGAGAGTGGAGATGTTAGGCCATGAAGTCACTGACTGAAGTTGAGTACTTATGAACATTCCCATACACTGCCACAGAAGCTTTATCAGAGGTCCATTAATTCAAAACCAGAATTCATCTGGAAAAATCATGACATAATTCTTTGTATTGATCATAGAATCCCTATAGTGCAGGAAACCATTTGGCTCATCGAGTCTGCACTGACCACAATCCCAACCAGCCCCAACCCCCATAGCCCTACACTAGTCATCCGACGCTAATTTACCATGGCTAAATCAACCTAACCTGCACATCTTTGATCTGTAGGAGGAAACCCATGCAGACTCAGGGAGAATGTGCAAATTTCACAGTCACCCAAGCGGGAATTAAGCCCAGATCCCCTGGTGCTGTGAGGCAGCAGTGCTAACAACTATGCCACCCACATCTGATCTTCCCCTCAAAAAAATGAAGCTCACAGTGTAAATCTAGATAATGTATTCTTCCTTAATGGACTGAATAGACACTGGACACTTGCTCCACAGAATTCTGAACAGTATAGTTTAATAAACTAGATAGTTTGTTTGAACATGGGGGCAGTTCTCCCAAAAATATTCAGTCGAATTCTTGGGAAAACTGGAGTAATACATGCTGGTCTTTTCAGTGGGAGTTCAGACTAGAATCTCCCGCACTGTACATCGCAGAGGCTACCAACACAAATATTAGATTTCAGGGTTGCAGCCTATTCACACTGGAGGTGCTGAAACCAACAGGCCTCTGCACATGCGCAGTGGCCCTGAAGCATCAGCCTCTGCTTTGCTGGCCAGTGGGAATCCTGCACTGCTGCCCCCCAGCATCCCCCCCCCATCCATCCGAAACGTCCATTCATCTGGCCTGATCGTTAGCCCCCTGCTCCCAACCCAAGCAGTGACAAGCTTCTGTCCCACCCCTCAAATCGTTGACCTCCCTCCTGCTCCATCGATCCCCATGCAGAGTGGCAGAGTTCCCTAGACCTTATCTCATGCCTGATGGGTACTGCCCTCTGGGCATGGGCACTGTCAGGGGCACAGGCTGACACTGCCAGGGTGTCCATGCCCAGGGGGCACCAGCCCGCCAACTGACCCTCTGGGGGGTCCCTCAATTGCCCCTCCCTTCACTCCACCAGGGTTGGACCGCTAGCTGTCCAAAAAGTGGAGACTACTCTAAATCCTGCTGGAGTGATGCACCCTGATAGGGTGGGAGAGGCTAGTGGGCCTGGAGAATTCAGTCCCACTAATTGCTTTTAAATAGTATGCAAAATACTATTGTTGAAATACTAATTCCACCTCCCAGCTGATTTCTAGCACCATACAGAGGCCACTGGAAATCCAGGCTCGGGAGATGCAAGTGCATTGTGAACGCTCACAGGAATTCTGCGAATCGGCCAACATGTGATTCTCCCAGCCTGCTGTGCTAAAAAATTTTCCACATTGAACTTCATCTTCCACCTATCTGTTTATGTCCTTTTGAAGTTCAGTGTCCTCGCAGTTTACCATGCTTCCAAGTTTTGTGTCATCTGAAAATTTTGAAACTGTCCCCTACATACCAAGATCTAGGTTATTTAGATAAAGCAAGGAATTTAACTCCAACTCCTGGGGAACTCCATTACAAACATTCCTCCAGCCTGAAAAATAGCCATTGACCATTACTCAGTACTTTTTTCCTCGGACAATTTAGTATCTGTGTTGCTTCTATTCCTTTTGTTCTATTTGTCTTATCTGTGAGACTCTTGCATAGTCAGTAAAAATTCACTCTCTCGTACACACAAGTCCAAGTACTGAAAGAAAGTTGTTACAGCTTGTTAAATTATAGGTAGACTCTACACTCATTCTTCAGTTTTGATAATTCACTCAGCTCAATGTTACATGGAATGATTTTCTGGCGTCATATGAATCACACTATCATCCAATATGACAAAAGAGTACAAAAAAAGTCAAATGCAATGTGCTACACGCAAGTGACTGTGGCTTACCCAAGTAGTCATTCCTCTGGAAGAAAATCGAGCCATGTTGTCTTCAAAGTCAATTCCACCCACACCAATTACATCCATCTGGTCAGCAGGGTTATTGAGGGTGCTGGAAAATTTTAGGGAAACACAATCATCTCAAACAATTAATGCTACAATGAATTACAAATATTTGCTAAAGGTGGTTCAATTAATTTAATTGCGTAATGAAAAAGTTAGTTTAACAGCTTAATGTCACATTCTGTTATTCAACAGCTATTCCATGGTCAATCCTTGGGTATTTTTGTACTGGCTTATATAAGATCCATTGTACTGGCAAGCAACTATACATGGTTAATTGTAGTTAAGTTACACTGATGCCCACACTTGGGGGAATCCCTCAATTTCAATAGTCATCCTCCACCATGATGACATTCAGTGCAGTTACGAACTATAGTCAAAATCTAAAACCTCATATCTTGTTATGCGAGAAGCAACCCTATGCTGGCATGGCTAAACAGTCGCTTGTAAAACTTTACAACAAACCTCCCCTTTGAGCAATGAGCATCAAGAGAATTCTGTGTATTAGAGTTGTAAATCAGTTGTGCTAGACACCCATTTGTGCCAAAAGTAAACATGGTTAAAAGCATATTAACAGGTATTCGTGTTGACAAGTATTCACATCTATGCAAATCCTTGGTGACCCAATCCTTTCTTCAGCTCAACATCGAACATTGTCAACCATTTGCAACAGAAGCCTAGCCTCTTGCGCCAATCCAGTCTCCCTCCTCAGCTGCTCACTCAACTAAATGAACAGTAGCAGTTGGACCATCTATAAAGATGCATGACAGCAACAGACCAAGGCTCCTTTTCAGTTCAAAACACCTCAAAGTACAAAAACAGCATATGCACAAGAACATCATCACTTGCAAGTCCTCTCCAAGCCACACACCATCCTGATTTGGAACATCAGCAGTTCCTTCATGTCACTGCATCAAAATCCCCTCATTCTTCTAAACTCGAGAATACACTGGCCTAAACTACTCAACCTTTCTTCAAGGCAAACCCCCTGGGGAACCTCCTCCGAATTGCCTCCAATGCAACTGCAACCTTCCTCAAGTAAGGGGGTCAGAACTGTACACAATACTCCAGGCTGCATCTCACAGCCTTGCACAGTTGCAGCAACGCTTACTATTTTTATCCTCTATTGCTTTAGCAATAAATGATAAATATTACCTACTGTATCTGCATACTAGTTTTCTACAACTCATGCTTGAGGACACTATAATCCCTCTGCACCAAAACATTGTTAAGTTTGTCTCCATTCAGATAATAAGTTGTCTTTCAATGTTTCCAAACTTATAACCTCACACTTCTCATGTTAAACTCCATCTGCCAAATTTCGGCCTACTAACCTAACCATATCCATTTGTAAAAGTGCTCATTTCTTTATTGCAACTTGCTACCCCATCTATTATCTATAGTACTTTCTATCCCTGCATCCAAGTCATTTACATACATTGTAAATAGTCAGGGCCTGAGAACTGAACCCTGTGGCACTCCATTAGTTATATCTTGCCAACCCGAAAGAGGTCCATTTATCCTAAGTCTGTGTTCTGTTGGCTAACCAGTCTTCTATCCAAATTAATAAACTACCCCCTAACTCCAAATGATCTTATCTTGTGCATTAACCTTTTGCGTGGCCTCTTATCAAATGCCTTCTGGAAGTCCAGACGTCTACAGGATCACCATTATCCATTTTGCCTGTTACATCTTCTAAGAATTCCAGCAAATTAAGTCAAACACAATTTATCCTTCATAAAACCATGCTGATTGTGTTTTGACTTTTCAAATGTCCTGTTATCACGTCGAACAATTTTCCAACAACACATGTTAAACTAACTGGTCTATAGTTCCCTACTTTCTGCCTCTCTCCCTTGTTTGAATATGGACATTATATTAGTATTTTTCCAAATCCACTGGAACCTTTTCCATATTCAGTAAATTCTAGATTATCATAACCAATGGGTCCCTGTTGCCACTTCCTTAAGACCCTAAGATATAGGCCATCAGTCTCTGGGGATTTGTCTACCTTCAATGCCAATAATTTGCTCAGCACTTTTTCCTTATTGATGATAATTGTTCCAAGTTTCTTCCTTTCTATTAATTCTGCATTGCCAATTACAATGGGGATGGTACTAGTGTCCTCCGTGAAAATTGAGGCACAATACTGACTTGAGTGTCTCCGCCATTTGTGTTCCCCAGTCTCCTTCTCAATAGGTCCAACATTCACTTTGGCTACTCTCTTCCCTTTTATATACTTAAAGAAGCTTTGCTATCCTTTTTCATATTGTGTGTCAAGTTTTCTTTTATATTTTACTTTTGCTCTTATTACCTTTTTAGTAATCCTTTGATCTTTAAAAGTTTCCTAATCTTCCAACCTGCCACTGGCCTTTGCAATAAAGCACACCTTTGTTTTTGTCTTTATGTTACCTTCAGCTTTGTTTAGCACGGGTCTCCATAAGAATCTGCCACTGATCATCAAAGCCAGCATCATCCTCAGTGAACCTCCACTGCACACTGTGACAAGTACATCCTTTTTTAGGTAAGACCAAAGCTTCATGTAATAATCCAAGTGTGGTCTCACCAAGGCTGTGTAACTGTAGTAGACATCCCTACTTCTGAATTCAAATCCTCTTGCAATTAAGGCAACATACCATTTGCTTTACTAACTGCTTGCTAAACCTCCCTCATCACATAACTGGTGTACAAGAATACCCAGATCCATTCGCACATTCACACTTCCCAATATATCACCATTTAAGTAATACTTTTCCTTTCTGTTTTTCACATCTGCCATGTTTGCCTACTCACTCAATTTGTCTAAATCACCACAAAGCCTCCTTGAATCCTTTTCAACTTCAACCAGTTTTGGTGCCATCAGCAAACTTGGAAATGTTACATTTGGATCCCTCATCCAGGTCATTTATAAATATCATGAGCAACTGGGGCCCAGGCACTCATCCCTGCAGTAAAATAAAGTCATGACACAACCAGATGACCACAGGCTGCTGTCACTTTTGAGGGTGAGAGCGCTGACTGGTGATGATTTAACTACACTTCAGGCAAGGGGCAAGGTTACGAAGGTGAGCCTTCATGAATAACCTCATCCGGTACAGGAATTTAGCCTGCACTACTGACATTATACTGCATCACTAACTAGCCAACTAATCTAAACCAAACCACTTCTGAAAATCTGTATACACCAAATCCACTGGTTCTCCCCTCATCTATTCTACCAGTTACATCCCCAAAGACTCCAATGGACTTGTTAAGGATGCCCTTCATAAACCCATGCTGGCTTTGTCCAATCGTATTAATTCTTTCCAAATGTTCTTTCATCGTGTCTTTTGACTCTAGCATCTACCCCATTATTGATGCCAGGCTAACTTACCTCCCTTTTTAAATAATGGAGTTACATTTGCTGCCCTACAACCTATAGAAATTGCTCCAGACGCCATAGAATTTTGGAAGATGATTACATCCAATATTTCCAGAGCCAGTTCCTTTAATAGTCTGAGATGTAGATTATCAAGACCTGGTGATTTGTCTGTCTTTAACCCCATTAATTTTCCCAACATCATTTTCTTGCTAATGCTGATTTCCTTCAATTCCACCCTCTGACTAGATTTTTGGTTCCCTTACATTCCTGGGAGGTTACCTGCATCCTCTTTTGTGAAGACAGAACCAAAGTATGCATTCACTTCTTCTGCCATTTCCTTGTCCCCCATTATACCTTCCCCAACTTCTGACCAAGACATTTGTCTTTACTAATCTTTTTATCTTTCACATACTTCTAGAAGCTTTTACGTTCCTTGCAAATTTTGCACTCATACTCTATCTACTCCTTGTCTTGACCGAATTTTTTGTCCTCTTGTCGAATTCTAACATATTCCCAACCCTCAGGCTTGCTGCTTTTTCTGGCAATTTTAGATGTCTCCTCCTCGGATTTATTTTCCTAATTTCTTTCTCAAGCCATGGCTGACCCACCCTTCTTTTATCTTTGTGCCAGACAGGAATGAATAATTGTTTTAATTCATGCACACATTCTTTACATGTGAACCATTGCCTATCCACTGCAACACCTTTAATAAGTTTGCCAAATCATGCCTCATACCCTCATAGTTCTCTTTAATAATATTCAGGACCCTAGTTTCAGATTTGATTACTTCAGTCTCCATCTTAATGGATAATTCTAGCATACTATGGTTGCTCCTCCCAAGCAACTCCACACAACAGGATTGTTAATTAATCCTCTCTCATTTCACAGTACCCAGCCTAGAATAACCTGTTCTCTGGTTGGTTTCCCAATACATTGGTCTAGAAAAAAAGCATCACGTACACATTCTAGGAACAACATCTCCACTCTACCATTGCTAGTTTGCTTTGCCCAATCTATGTAAATTAAAGTCAGCCATGATTACAATCATACTCTTAGTAAACGTATCACTGATTTCTTGCTTAGTACAGATGGGCAGCAACACACACACCCTATGAAAGAATTTTTTTTAAATCCTTCTTCTTATAGTTGGTCCAAATCACTATTTTGAGTTAACGCAAAAGACCGAGTTGTATCTCCTGGTAGCTACAAGAAATGCTTTCAGCCAGGCAGATGAATACTACAGAAGTTTAAGGATGGAGTTGCAGAAAGTGGGGTCTAAATAGCTGGAATCATGGTATTCAGCTGGTGGGATTCGAAACCTGAAGCTCAAAATTATATTCTTAAGTGGCATTTCTGCTGAACACAAGAAATCCTGCATCTCAGTCTCTGAAATGTTTATCAGCAAACATGGTAACACATAAAACATTGTCGATTACTTCCCAGCTCTGAAACAGTTTCCAGATCACAAATTGAATTCATTTTTAAAATGAGGTACAAGGATCTACAAACTGCATTTGGAAGTTAATAATTAAAAAGACTCTGGCAAGTCTAAAAGCAAGTTTTGCTGACGTTAAAAAGACTGTCCATTTAAAAACGGAGCTTGAATACATATGATAATTCCTGCCTCATGATCTACTACTAAGTGAAAGGCTGCACCGGCCCAAACTGGTTTAAGCCATCTGCTTCCAGCAGTTGTTCAGCTATCTTACATTCTATGAATGCTGTTGGGGTTATATCTGATGGTCTGTTCAGCATTTTCATTTGAGATTCTGGCACTGTAATTTTCCAACCTCCTGACTTCAAACTTCAAAATTCAGACATTAGAGAGATACCAATTTCATCAAGTATTCAGCATTTTTTCCTGGTCAAAAATCAGAATGGAACATATATCACTTCATTCACTGAAGCAAAGATGTACATCATTACTCAAGAGGGTGGACTGGAGAGGAGTTTCGTGCAAAGTGCTATTTAGTAAATGTAATTAATGTGTTGGAGTCATCCACAGGCTGCAGGGGTGAGTATAGGCTGCACAGCCTAAATGCCTGTGTTAACCGAGCCACATTTCAGGGTGGAATATTGCCAAAATTCACTTTTTCCTCAGTTCTAACCTTCTTTGAGGTCCCCTTAACCCAGAAATCTACAAAAAGGTCTATTTTTTCATTGGTCCTAACAGAAACAAGTCAATCAACCCCCTCCTCTCCCCCACCTCAAAGTATTTTATAAATAACCAAGAATGCAGAGGCTGCAGATCTGGCCATCATATTTTATTAAACCCACTTAAAGAACAGTGTCCCAGTTGTCGCCATCTTTTCAGCAGGATATTCAGATGCCCAGTCTCCTCTTCTACATCGACACCCATACTTAAACAGGAACACCAAGGTCAAGTACCAAACTCACCCATAAAGAGGACCATCGTTACCAATTGCAGAGACCATGATCACTTTGTTAGCCGTCAGCTCCCAAACCTATAAAATCAAGGAGGACTATCAAATAAATAGTTTCAACAGCATATTTGTCTCTGTACCCTCTAAAGGTGCCTTGCAGTCATCTCACTGCATTACCATAAGCATTGGATTTTTTTTATTCAAGAACATTGAGATTTCCCCCTGTCATAAAGGATGGAGCAAGCATATGCCAAAATGTAAAAATACAAAGTGTTAAATGATAATATTTAATTTATTAGCTGATTGGTTTTCAAATTTTTAAGTAACAGAAAAATATAACTGGGAAGAGAAAAGACAGAAGACCTTTAATTTACTGCTGACATTTAGATATTTTGGCAATGTTTCATTGCAGTACCAGGGTGTGAGCTAAAAGCATGGTTGTTCCAAGGAGCCTACAGGCTTCTTGAACCTGCCAGTGTTTGAAGGATTAATTGTTTTGTACTGGAATGCAGAACAGGATAAACCAGGATGGAAAGTGACTGCATATTATTCCAACAAAATTAAGAAAGGACACTATGGCATTGTCTTCAAATGCACAACCCGATCAGGCTACTGACACAAATGTCTTCGGAATAAAAATCAGGTTTGAACTTCATGTCAAATGCAAAGAACTAATTAACTGTTTGAGAACAGAAGGATTCAAAATGTACTGAATTGCACTGAATGTACACAAACAGCAGAACGAGTCAATGCTATCGTTTACGCTGTATTCAAGCCTCCTCCCATCCTCTCTCATCCAACTATCTACTCTCTTTGCCCTCAGATGCATTTATACTATTTGGCTCAACCACTTCCTGCAGTAATGGGTCCACATTCTCAATAGCAAGTAAAGAAGCTTCTAACTTTTCCATTTGAATTTCTTGGTGGCAATCTCTTATTGAGATGCGTGGTACAATGGTTAGCACTGCTGCTTTACAACGCCAGGGACCCAAGTTCAATTCTGGCCTCAAATGACTGTGTTGAGTTTGCACATTCTCCCGTATCTTTAAGGATTTTCCCCAGGTGCTCCAGCTTCCTCCCACAGTCCAAAGATGTGCACCTTAGGTGAATTGGCCATGGTAAATTGCACCTTAGTGTCAGGTGTCTAGTGGGCAAATATGGCAGGGTGTGTGTGTGTGTGTGTGTGTGTGTGTGTGTGTGTGGGGTAGTAACAGGGACAGGGCCCGAGTAGGATTCTTGTTGGTGCAGCCTCAATGAATCTTTCTGCACTGCAGGAATTCTATGATTCCCTAGTCATGCAAATTCTCACATTAAGTGAACCCCCATCATCTCTTAACAGGAAAATAATCAAACTTGTTCACCCTTGGTGATAACTTCATATTCTGAAATCCTTGCAAACTCTCAATATACTTTTTTGTTATATGATCAGAATTTTTACTCAAGTTTAACAATCATCACTACTTTCCAATTTTAACCTACGAGGGGGAAAACAAAAATTAATACTGGGGCTTATTATGCCCTTACGAACTTGCATCACTACTTTATGATTTGTGCATTTGTACTCCCAGATCTCTTTTTTTTTCTAAGAAAGATGGCCTCTTTCATTTTCTTACCAAAATGCAACACTTCAGTTATGTGTGTTGTATCCCGGTTGTGTTAAGTTGGTCTTCTTGTAATCTGTTGCAACCTTCCTCAGTATTGATGATACATACCATCCCAAAATTTGCCACCATCCATAAATTTAGAAATTGGAATCAAAAACAATGTATAAATCATGGATATAAAAGCCCAGTACAGATTCTTGTGCGACTCCACTTCCCCACTTCCGCTCTGAATGCTCCCCTTTTTAGCCCTGCACTTTGCTTTCAGTCTTGAAGTCAGCTAGTGATCCTACTCCCACCAGTTTATACTTGCTGACCTTGTTCAATTAGATTTTCCAGCATTTTTTGTTTTTATTTCAGATTCCAGCATCTGCAGTATTTTGCTTTTGTATTATTCATTGGTTTATTATGTAGCATCTTTCCTAAGGCCTTTTAGAAAAATCGACAGAAGTTACATACATACTTTTGCTTGCTTTGTAACCAGTAAAATATAATTAAACCAGATCATCTGATTTGCCACTTTTATTCAGCCAAGGAACTGGACTATTTGCATGCACTGAACTTTGAAATAATGCTATTTGCCTGCACGCATCTATGAAATAAATTTGTCATGGCACTAATTTGATTTTTCGAGCAATAGTTCAGCAGGAGAAATAAAGACATTTTACACAGTGGGCTGGATGCCCACAAAGTGTGTTCCACACTTCTGTCTTCTTACCAGTGATGACCCTGTGCACTCAATTCATCTTAAAGCTAAACTTTTTAATCATTAGCTCTATAAAAATTGAATGGCATTGGAAGCCAAGTCAGCCTGCAAGTACTCAGAAACAGGACACACAAAAGTGTCTTTAATGTATCTCTCAATTGAGTGTCTCAGGCTATATAAAATGGTGATTTATACCTGGTCTCATCACCATGAAGGCAAAGATTCCAAGGTACACACACAGTATTTGTAAGGCAAATGAGACTGTGTACTTGGCAGATACTGGGTGAAAAAAAAACAGCTGCCAACTGCTATCAGAAAGGCCATCTGTTTCTGATGCACAAAAAAAAGTTATCTTTGGCTCTAAGCTGAGCACATCAAATTTCCAACAAACCAAAAATGTCAAGTATGCTTCAGTGAAGTGATGTGCAAGACATTTGTTGTTTCATAAATTATACAAAACAAAACAAAGGAGGATATTTGGCCTCAAAGCAATCACCACTTAATTAATCCAAAAATTTCCTGCCCTCAAGAAAAACAGCGACATATGGAAAAATTCTTTGCATCTGTCAATCAAACCTACCTTATCAACAAAAGGATGATCCATGAAGTCTGGTCCACCTATGCTAAGATTTAGAACATCTATCTTCTTCAAAATTGCATAATTAAAGGCATCCAGGAACCAAGAGGTGTAAGACACCTGTTCAAACAAAATCAGAATTACTTATTTCTAAAATTACATTAAGTCCACATTGAAACACTGGACGTCATTCCTTTATTTCACATATCCCTTTCTCCATCTCTCCTGACTTTAACTGTTGCTAAATAGTCAGTCAGGATACTTCCGTAAAGTCTTCATCACTGCCACACCAAGAATCAAGAAGTGGCACTTCACAGGCAACTTAATAACGAGGCCTGTCATTAACACAAGTTACGTCATTAAGAATCTCAACTAACACCGTAAGGTTCATATGCCACTTCAGGCTGAACTCAGTCTGCACTCTCAAAAGGCAATCCAGTGCACCATACGCATGAATACACTGCATTTGTGATAGTAAGGTACTGAAGTTCATTCAGTACATTTAGCTCTGAAGGCTCAAGAATTGAAACTCTCCTCTGCTGAAGGCAGTGTGATTTTACAGGTAATTTTAAAAATAGAATAAAATGCAAAGTGACAGATAAACTGTGAACACAATTTACTGTGGCAAATGAAATGGAAGATAAATTCTGGCAAGATAACCACAGTTTAGCAATCATTCTTTGACTGCAACAATAAAAAAAAGCCTCTAAGATGAATGAGGCTTTTAACCCGTGGTTAAACCAAGGATAGCCCAAACATATTTGATTTAAAAGATACAGCAGAGTCATAGAGGTTTACAGCATGGAAACAGGCCTTTGCCCAATTTGCCCAAGCCGCCTTTTTTTTTAAACACCCTATGCTAGTCCTAATTGCCCAAGTTTGCCCATATTCCTCTATACCCATCTTACCCATGTAACTCTGTCTAAACATTTTTTAAAAAGACAAAATTATACCTGCCTCTACTACAAAATCTGGCAGCTTGTTCCAGACACTCCCAACCTCTGCAAAAGTTGCCTCTCTGGATCCTTTTGTACCTTTCCCCTTAAACTTATGCCCTCTAGTTTTAGATCTCCATATGTCTGGGAAAAGATACTGACTATCTGGCAGACCAATGTCTCTCATTATTTTATAGACACCAATAAGATCATCCCTAAGCCTCCTATGCTCCAAAGAATTCCACTCTATCCAGCCTCTCCTTAGAATTCTTGTAAATCTTTTTGCACTCTTTCTAGTTTAGTAATATCATTTCTATAATAGGGTGACCAGAACTGTACACACTTAGGAGGAGGCCATTCAGCCCATCAAGTCTACACTGACAAAAATCTCACCCCAGTTCGCATTTCCACAACACCTCACACTTACCCTGATAATCCCTATGGGAAATTTAGCATAGCCAATTAACTTAACCCACACATCTTTGGACTGTGGGAGGAAACCCGAGTACCCGGAAGAAACCTATGCAAACACATGGAGAATGTGCAAACTCCACACAGAGAAAGATATGAAAGAGGAGGTGGTGTCACATTTAGGAGTCAGCTACTGCAGTGCAGGTTGATATCTTGAAGGGGTGTGATGGGCCAAATGGCCTCCTTCTGCACTATAGGATTCTATGGTTCTACAGTGACCCAAGCAGGGAATCAAACCCAGGTCCCTGAAGCTGTGAGGCAGCAGTGCTAACCATTGTGCCACTATGCTGCCCCAGGTTAAGCAAGTTTACAG
Source organism: Carcharhinus amblyrhynchos (assembly GCF_965287045.1). Lineage (NCBI taxonomy): Eukaryota > Metazoa > Chordata > Chondrichthyes > Carcharhiniformes > Carcharhinidae > Carcharhinus > Carcharhinus amblyrhynchos. The sequence goes on from NC_137327.1 coordinate 51,494,765, forward strand.
ACTCAGAGTCAGATAACAGGTTGGTCAGAACTAAAGATAAGAACAAATTAATTACAATCATTAAATGTAAACAAAAAAGTTACACCACCCAAGCACCTTTTACAATTCAGTATATTCAGCAACCACTGAACCAACCAGAGGCAGATGGAGATAAAAGCAGAGCAATTTGACTCCATAATGTACTTATCCACAGAAAAGAACTAGGCTCAATATTATTTGGATATTTTAGTACACATTTAGTGCTTCCTTAGATCTGAAGGAGTTTCACCTCGTGAATAAAAGGATGACTCAAGAAGTCATTCACAGCAAGGTATTAGTTGAAGGCTCGTAGCAGTGAAGTTGCCCTTGGAATTAAGGAGCAAGCCCCTATTATCATGGAGTGACTTCATAATAAATTATCTATTCATGCATTACCAAGTCACAAAGGCACAGAGGCTAGCACTGCTGCCACACAGCGCCACGGACCCAGGTTCTATTCCCAGCTTGGGTCACTGTCTGTGTGGAATTGCATGTTCTCCTTGTGTCTGCACAGGTGTCCTCTGGTTATCTCCCACAATTTGAAAGATGTGTTGGTTGATTGCCTTCACCCAAATAGCTTCTGTAGTGTGGTGACTAGGGGACTTTCACAGTAACTTCATTGGCTAATAAACAAACTTGTTTAAGACATTCAAAACGGCCAGGCCGCTGGAGTCACTTACATCTGGGAACAGAATATTTTTCTTCCTGTTCTTTTCAGCATTTCCTTCAATAGAAGTCTATGCAAGCAACCTATGCTCAAAGTCTGAGATGGAGAGGATCACTACTTAGCTCATTCATCGACAAAATATTTGCAATCACCCACCTGTCCAAAAATAACAAAAATCCAACTTTTATGGTGATCCAAGGACCTTGATTAGGGTATCCTACTTTAAAGTAGATTCCATTTCTTGGACACTGAATGAAGAACTTCCTGACCCAAGTCTTAAATCTCCCATGTTCCTTTGTCTCATTTATAATACACAGGTACGAAAGACCAGGTCAAGATAACTCTTCATGGCACTGTAGCATTTTCATTTTTTCAATGAGAATTGCTTAGACAAAACATCTTTGAGAAGGATAGGGTAAGAGCTTAAAGGTTTATTGCAATAAAATGCAACATTTTAAATTAAGACACTGTACATTACCAGCTTGAAGGCGGCAATGGCTGAAACTAAGGGGACTGATCACACGCTTAACAAAAATGAAAAATTATGCGGGGCTGTGGGCAAAAATGGTAAGAGGAAAAATACAAATTGCTAATACCACATATTGTTTGTTTTCAATTCAAATATATAGCAAGTGCCCATTTGAAAGCATTACCCTTTAATGGTGCAGATATTACAGGGACAAATGTGTGCGCACAGTACTGGGGTTTCCATCTTAGAATTGTTTCATGCCATGTCAGCAGAGCCCATCTAACCTAACTGGTGGCCTCATCACACTGACTCTCCTGCTGGTTTCCTCCTATTCCGAAGTGCTTACTCAGTGGGAGGCAAGTAGAAAAAGTTAGCATATTCTTTAATCTTTATATAAAATTTTATTTCAAAAGTCATTTTATTTACAAGTATAGGGATTTAGGAATATACTGCATTTAAATTTACAGGGTATGATGATTTAATATTTTTTCTGACGAGATCAAAATAGCCCTAGATATAGCTTTTACACTGGTTTTAATGGGAAAACATGATTTGCTTAATGTTTGGTTTAAAGTTGTACTTTTTAGGGACACAGTAGAACCGTAAGTGAGGATTTATTATATGTAAATATGCCACAATGGCTGCAGATAAGCATTCAGCTCACTTTGAATCAAAATATGCATTACGGACATCAGTGACTTTGCACTATTGCTGGCCAATTGGCAGCTTTGAGTGGGTAAAGAGAACTGAAAACTGCTCAGAAGTGGGTAGATAAGGTTTAGCAAGCAAGACACATTCATGAAGGAAGTTTACAATTTGTCGCTACCACATCACAATTTATAGCCAGTTCTTAAATGATTCCAGGGCATTTTCCACCACTATCTTTTCTGTTAAGTGCGTATATAAAGAATTTATACAGCTGTATAATTCACTACATAAAATTGGAATGGGAAACTAACCATAAGCTATATGGAAACAGTCTCCCTTTGAAACTTTCAAAAGTTATACTTTATACTTAGCTAAATTGAAAAAGATGAAACAGACATTAACACAGCTTCAAAATCAGAGTTCTAGGCACTCATCTCACCGACTCAAACATTGGCAAAGCTAAGACTTTGTCCTTAACAGACTCTAATGTAACTGCATGCCAAGTACAAAACACAGGCCAACATCATTTGTACAGCTGTTAGAGGTATGCATGGAGTAAAAACAAAGACAAATGTTCCAAAATGACAAATGAGGCAAAAAAATCGTGCAAGTGGAATCTACTTTAAATACAGCTATATAACCTGTTTATTGTGCAAAGGACTAATGATCAAAAAGAGTACACAATAGCACATTCCATCTGTACAAGGAAGGAGCACACAAACATTACACTAAAAAACAAATTCCATTTGGACTTTAGCCAACAGGAAAATGGATAATAAAAAACAAGGTCAATAGTAAAGTACCTCAAATATTGTGCATTCTTTGGTCTGGCCAGTTGTTCCCAAGGAACATGGGAATTGATCTCAGGGAATTTAACAACCCAAAAAGAGATCTTGGTCAGTTTCTCCAAAGAGAAATTGTTTCAATGGTGGCTTTGGTAATTGACACCTAGGCTCTTATCACAAAAATTCAAGCCTCCTTTACAAAATTAAGACTTCCCCAATCTTCAGGCAATATCCAAATCCAACTTGACCCAGACAATTATAAGACAAGGCATGTATGTGAAACTGTCTAGCCAGTGCAAACAACTGGTCCCACTTCTCATAATCCAGATAGGTTATTCAAAAAATAAGATTTTGTTTTGTCTGATTTCATTTGCCATTTAATGCACAAATCCAATGAACAATTTTAACAATAGTAATTGAAACTGCTAAAAGAAACATTTTACACATCATCCGGTTAACTTAGACACTAAATCAGGTTTGCTTGTGGCACATGGGAAATAACTGGACTGTGGAAGTTGTGCATTGCAAGATGAATTTACCCTTTTGTTTTAAGTATCACTAGTGTGAAAGCTAAAAGTTTAAAAGTTTCTCTAGCGCATATTTGATTGGCAATGATATTTACAAACCATTTTGCAAACTATTCTTGTTATAATGAGTTATATATGAGTGGAAAATGAATGGGCATTACCTGGTTGTTGGTAAAGACTCTGAAGATGTGTAACTCTGCATCTGGTGCCAATCCCTGACACTCCCGCATGCTGGCAATCACTCCTGCAACAAAGGTCCCATGTCCCAAGCCTAAAGCAAGCAATAGACATATGTTTTCAAGATGGATGAAAGCCTTCAACAGTATACATCTTCATCCATTAGACATATCCTCTCTTTGGCAAATTATACTTTATACCTCTCCCTTCCCACTTCAATAGATGAAAAAGACTCATTTTAAAAACGGTCAATATTTAATTCTTAGTGATGGGACAGACAGAGCACCACACTATTAGTCCCAACTTTGCAGCCATTTTTTTTGCACTGAGGGTAGAGAAATATGAATACTCTAAAGCTGTCCAATACATCTGCATATCCTGTCCACTGAAGAACTTGCCAACTCCAAACTCAGCAGATAGTGCAGCCAGGACTGTTTGCATTCTTTTCATGCAAACTCAAACATTTACAAGGCAAGTTTTAAGAAAATAGAACTAGAGTGAAGACACCAAGAAAACACTTTAAAATTCATATATTCATGTATGATGTGTGCCGTAGTCTAACTGGCCCACAGTACAATCCAACATGGGGTGGCACAGTGGCTAGCAGTGCTGCCACACAGTGCCAGGGACCCAGGTTCGATTCCCAGCTTGGGTCATTGTCTGTGTGGAGTGTGCATGTTCTCCCATGTGTGTGTGTGTTTTCTCTAGGTGCTCCAGTTTCCTCCCACAGTCCAAAGATGTGCGGGTTAGATTAATTGGGTTAACTTAGCATGGCCATAGCGTCAGGGAGATTGGCAGGATAAAATGTGTGGGGTTACAGGAATAGGGCCTGGATGGGATTGTGATTAGATTGATGGCCTCCTTCTGTACTGTAGGGATTCGATGTAATAAAGCAGTCATAAGGCCAAAGCTACCACTTTTTGAAATACTGGTGTTTTCAGTTAATGACCTACATATTAAAATCAAATGAAAATACAATCATTTACTGGTGCACATTATCACAAATATACACCTTTATTTGCTTTTAAAGGGTAACGTTCTGTGATGCATATATTTCATTACTGTTCATGTGAAAAAGAGGGAAAGAGAGAGAGATACAAAATCAATTTGCTGGTACACTGACCACTCAACTGACTAGCTACTTGAAAGGCTTCAGTCAAGATTTAAAATCAGAAACATACTGTATCAGCTACCGAGCAAATCTCAGTTCACAATAGTTCTCAGCTGGTTCAAGAACAGATTTAATTAATCATCTGTTGATACCATCTACACCTTAAAGTAGTACAAATCAAAATGTGAAATCCAAACAAAAATACAAGAAAATGACTCTTCTGCTTTTTATCTCTGGATACTGAACTTACAATAAATTACCCTGCATCCTATTTCAAAGGGATTTGGCCAACGCCAAGTAGCAGTAGAAAACCATCCGCCTGGTAAAAATGAAATCCCAATAAAGGGTGCTTTTGCTGAATGAAGCACATTAAACTAGAGACAGCACAGCCACCGAAAACATACACCACACAGTCTATAATTACCTCAAACTCCAACCACATTTAACATGCAAAATTATCTAAAATGTTCCTTCTTTTAGCTGGCCCTGGTTTGTTGTAGTTCCTGAGCATCTCAAACTTTTTCTTAAAAAACAAAATACAATCTATTAATTTTTATTCATGGGTACGGTGCTCCAGTACTGTGGCATAGTGGTTAGCACTGCTGCCTCAGAGCCAGGGACACGGATTTGACTCCCAGCTCGGGTCGCTGTGTGGAATCTGCACGTCCTCCCTTGTCTGCATGGGTTTCCTCCAGTGCTCCTGTTTCCTCCCACAGGCTGAAAGACACGCTGGTTAGGTGCACTGGTTGTGCTAAATACTCCCTCAGTGTTGCTGAACAGGTGCTGGAGTGTGGCAACTAGAGGATTTTCATAGTAATTTGCACTTTAATGCATGTCTACTTGTGACATTAATAAATAAACTTTCAAGTAATTACAGCATTCGACTGATAAAACTGGAAAACCAGAATTCAGAGTTCAAATTCAAGTTGTAAAATTTAATTTAGTCAAGCTTGTAGTTTGTGGGCTAAAATGGTGAATATTACTGCATTGTCATTAATGTCCTTCTGTGAAAGGAGCTGTATCTATTCAATCAGCCCAACATCAACTCAAGCCCTACACTTTGCGATTTACTTCTTGCTGCTCGAGGCAACTTAGAAATGGAATGCTGCAGTGGCTTGGTAATTTTGCCCAGATCATAAAACTACATATAATTAAAAATTTAAGTCACTTCATTCAAATTATCTTCTATGTGATCCTTCAATCACTAAATTACCATTGTGTTATTCATATTGTCATGTTAAATGATACCCAATGATCTTGATGCAAAATCTTTGCATCATCACAATACTGAAGCTGCAAGTCTGCTAGGCTTTTAAATATTCTAATACAGAATTTGAAAATATCTCAACACAAGCCAAAACAAACATTGAGGGGCATGGACAGAGTGGATAAGGAGCGGCTGTTCCACTTAGTTGAAGGGTCAGTCACAAGGGGACACGGGTTCAAGGTAGGAGGCAGCAAGTTTAGCAGGGGAGTGCAAGGAAGAACTTTTTCTTAAAACCCAGAGGGTGATAATCTGGAATGCGCTGCCTGGGAGGGTGGTAGAAGCGAGTCACCTCACATCCTTTAAAAAGGATCTGGATGGGCACATGGCACATCATAACATTCAAGATGATGAGCCAACTGCTGGTAAATGGGATTAGGTGGGAGATCAGATGTTTCTTGCATGTTGGTGCAGACCGAATGGACCAAAGGGCCTCTTCTGCACTCTGATTCGATTAAATTAGTAACAGAAGCTAACTAAAAACTTAAGTTAGGGGCAGGAGGATGGTAGAATTAGTTTGCGTAGCACCACCATGCAGACTTGGCATGATTCCATGGGAACAGGTAGTCTCATGCCACTAGCAGTGCAGCATTCAACATCACTGAAAAGCACCATGTAGGTAGCAGCCCATGACGTTGCCCACCACCAGGTAAATCTGCATAACGCTGCTGGAATTTATTCCCAATGTGTTTCATTTTACTAAAACTTGTCTCTTCAGCCTCTAGAGTTATCTGAGAAACAAAATTATTAAAGCAACCCTGGACCATCCACATAGCGTAGTTAAGATATCTACATTTTTTCAACTTGGAATTCTGGTTAGCCTTATTTGCTGTATCACTGGGTATGCTGTCTGAGGAGTTGGCCATCACAAAGCTAGTTATTAACTGTTCTACTCGACCAAACCTCAATATAACCAAACTTGCATTTATATAGCTATCCTTTGTGCAGAATATCTCAGAACACTTCACAGTAATTAGGAGAGGAAATGAATACGATGAAGACAAACCACTTAGAAACAAAAGAAATAGACAAGGGCAGAAAATTCAGTTGAAAGGATGCATAAAAGATAGGACGCATCAAAAAAGGCATTGTTTTCACTCAAAGATGTAATGTTGAAGGGGAATAATGAGGTGCTGGCTAGAGTGAATGTTGGACCCTTGGAGGATGGGGGGGGGGGAGCAGATTTAGCGGTGGGCCATGAGGAAATGGCTGAGGCTTTAAATAAGCTTTTTGCCTCGGTCTTCACGGAGGAGGACACAAATAGTTTGCTGGATATTAAAGACAGAAGGATGGTAGGAGATGAGGGCCCAAATGCGATAACTATCACTAGAGAGATAGTGCTTGATAGACTAATGGGACTGAAGGCGGACAAGTCCCCAGGACCAGATGGAATGCATCCAAGGGTTCTGAAAGCAATGGCAGAGGTGATAGTGGGTGCCTTAGTAATTATTTATCAAAATTCACTGGATTCCGGGGAAGCGCCAGAAGATTGGAAAACTAATGTTATGCCACTGTTTCAAAAAAAAAGGTAGCAGACAAAAGGCAGGGAATTATAGACTGGTTAGTTTAATGTCTGTAGTTGGAAAAATACTAGAATCCGTCAAAGAAATAGTGAGGCACCTAGAAAAGAATGGTTTGATCGAGCAGACGCAGCACGGATTCGTTAAGGGGAAGTCATGTTTGACGAATTTATTGGATTTCTATGAGGATGTGACTAGTGCGGTAGAGAGGGAAACCAGTGGATGTGGTGTTTTTAGATTTCCAAAAGGCATTTAATAAGGTACCTCACAAAAGGTTGCTACAGAAGGTTAGGGTGCACAGAGTTGGGGGTAAGGTGTTAGCATGGATAGAGGATTGCTGTGTAATAGGAAGCAAAGAGTTGGTATCAATGGGTGCTATTCTGGTTGGCGCTTGGTGACTAGTGGAATGCCGCACGGATCGGTGCTGGGGCCTCAACTGTTTACCATTTATATAGATGATCTGGAGGAGGGGGCTGAGTGTAGGGTGACAAAATTTGCTGATGACACGAAGATGAATGGAAAAGTAAATTGCGTGGAGGGTGTGGAAAGTCTGCAGAGTGTTCTGGATAGGCTGAGCAAGTGGGCAAGGACCTGGCAGATGGAGTATAATGTTACCAAGTGTGAGGTTATCCACTTTGGTAGAAATAATAGTAGGAGGGATTATTCTTCAAAAGGCAAAAAGCTGCAGCATGCCACAGTGCAGAGGGACCTGGGGATCTTTGTGCACGAGTCACAAAAACCCAGTCTGCAGGTGCAGCAGGTGATCAAGAAGGCAAATGGAATGTTGGCCTTTATAGCGAGGGGGATAGAATATAAAAGCAGGGAGATCTTGCTGCAACTGTACAGGGTACTGGTAAGGCCTCAGCTGGAGTACTGTGTGCAGTTTTGGTCACCGCATTTGTGGAAGGATACATTGGCCTTGGAGGGAGTGCAGAGGAGGTTCAATAGGCTGATACCAGAGATGAGGGGGTTGGCCTATGAAGAGAGACTAAATAGACTGGGTCTGTATTCGTTGGAGTTTAGAAGGATGAGGGGGGATCTTATAGAGACGTATAAGATAATGAAGGGGATGGATAAAGGTAGAGGTAGAGAGATTCTTCCTGCTTAGAAAGGATAGCAGGACTAGAGGACACAGTCTCAAGATATGGGGGGGGTTTAAGATCAGAGTTGAGGAGGAACTTCTTCACTGAAAGGGTGGAGAATCTCTGGAATTCTCTGCCCATTGAAGTGGTGGAGGCTACCTCGCTAAATATATTTAAGTCACAGGTAGATAGGTTTCTGATAGACAAGGGAATTAAGGGTTATGGGGAAAAAAGCAGGAAAGTGGAGCTGATCCACTTCAGATCAGCCATGATCTTATTGAATGGCGGGGCAGGCTCAAAGGGCTAGATGGTCTTCTCCTGTTCCCATTTCTTATGTTTTTATGTTCATTTGGATGTAGCTGAATCAGGGACTTGGTCAAGGTCCCCCATGGCAATTCATTCAGCAGGATTCAGCAAGAGAGTGAACACGAATTCCATGCAGTCTTCCACAGGCTCCTGAGAAGGGAAGGCATGACAATCAATCAACAGAAGGCTGGCAGGGGAAAGCAAGATTCACCAGTTATTAGAGTCTCCTGGAGCTCATGTGATTACTTAAGGGTCTTGTGACTAGGGAGGGACAATTGTGCACAAAACTGCACCCTTTTCTGATTGGAATAGGTTTGGCATACTAAGTGGCTTTTCCCCACTCTTCGATCTAAAACTGGAAAAAGCGGAAGCAAAACATGTTGAATACAGATGCCAATGGTACCAAAACCTTAATGACAGCAATTCAATTCGCAACTCATTGAGATGCTCCATATGTCACATAAAATAGTCCCATGAAGCAAGAATGAAGAATGTTAGCAGTCGTCACAGCAAACATTTGATTGTCATTGCACCTCACTTTCAACCTTCCACATTCTTTAAGCATTGTGCACTAACTAGTCAAAGAGAGCACTGTTTTGGCAGACTCCTAGTCTTCAGTTGGAGCAGCTATAAATTGTACCTTCCTGACATTTGCAGTTCAATAGTTGCCCTACCAGTTCTTCCATTACACAGTATTAAATGTGCCAATGAGTACTAATCCATGGCCTCGGGCAGAAGCTCCTCTGTACAGTTCACAAACTGAGATGGTGACAGTTGAAAGTGCTCCCTCTTTGTTAAATCTGCTAATACCTGTTCTGGCTTGAATTAAAATACTTGTCATGAGTACAAATATAAAATGGACAACACAGAATCATAGAATTCTACAATGCAGAAGGCACATTCAGCCCATCAAGTCCGCACTGACTATAATCCCACCCAGGCCCCATTCCTATAACCCCACACACTTACCCGAGTTAGTCCCCCTGACATTAAGGGGCAATTTAGAATGGCCAATCCGCCTAACCCACATGAGACATGCTAATAATTCAGTGAGTAAAATCTCACATCATAGATAAATGCAGAGGTATACCCCTCATTTAACGACATCACATTTTTTTTTACATTTTTCCATAAAAACTGCCACAGGTATACAGGGGTAGGAAATGTGGCCCCGGCATAAAAGTCTTTTGCAAAACGTCAGTATATTCTGAAAAACAAACCCCAAACAATAAATTACATCCAAAAACTAACAATACACTTTGTAAAAGTCAAGGGTACATACCATCATCTAAAGTTTTCTCATTAGTCCAATTTGTCCGTTCTTTCACGTTTTTGAAGTGAGGATGTTTTTCACTAAGTCCCGTATCAAACACTGCCACTTTTACACCAACACCTGAAAACATGATTAAAAACCAAACTGAAAATCTACACAGTGACAGTCAATTCCATGAAAATTATTATAACATTAACCACCATGCTTCAGAAACTTCCTAACACTTTTGAACACCTGGTAGTTTTAGGTACCCTCTCCACTGAAGGTAGGCTGAGGTAATGTTTTTGCCATTTTCGGTCAGTTTGGCTCTAAACAATACACCTCCAAAAACAATGGACAGATTTCAACAAAACTTGGTACACAGAAAGGGTATGTCCCAAATGAAGAAAAGATTAGTTTTTGGCAAAGATGTGATTTCTGGATTTTTTTTTAAAAGAATCCATCAATATTGGGAGATAGGGAGAATTGATTTGAAGAATGTTGTGGGCTCCTTTATTTGGAATGTTGATTTTTTTAAAAAAATAAATTGTGAATTCTCTCAGTTGTCGTGCTGAAATTCATTCCAGTTGTCAAAACGTAGGCAGAACTTTCAGAGCAAGTTGTTGAATGTGAATGCCTCCATAGTTGAGATGAAGTTCTTACTCAAAGGATTTGTTTCAGCTTTATCATTAGAGTATCAACCAAGCAAGGAAAAGCCTCAAGAAAGAGCTATTTAATTGTGGTAACATTGAGCTAATACAGTGTGGTGGCTGGATACACCGAGTGCTCTTCTTATTTGTTTTATTTAAAATTGCCAGTAATTATGGCTTTGAAATAGCATATAGTTACATTGCTACCACTAGGGGATTTCCTGCTGGAAGTAACAGTCGTAATCAACCTGTATACTTCTTTGCTCCATAGATGACATCAGAGTGCACATCAAAATGACTGCAATACGAATAGTTTGGAATTACTACTTTATTTTAAATAATGTCTCATCTTAGATAAGTGGTATCTTAGAAAGCGACAAAATAATTCCAGTAGCACCCTGGATTAAGACAGATATCAGGTACTGCCTGTGATGGGCATATCATTTTGTATACCCTTTTTGTTTTGTACAAACTCCAAGTTACTGCAGTAACAAGCAGAAGGCGGGGCTCTGGTGCAGTGCACAGTAAAGAGGCTCCAGCTTTCAATGAATCTCACTCCACTTTCACCCCACCAGTTAGCCCTGCTCCCATCTATGATTCCAGACTTCTGCAACAACTTGAACCACAACACGAAGCATCATCAGTACTACAGATGCAGAATTAATCTGAATGTAATAACTGAAGTTACTGAACCAGAAACAAGTACAAGCAGTCAGCTTTGGGGGTTGGAGTGGTGGAAAGCAGGTGGAGAAAGAAAACAGATCAATTTAACTACAACCAATGCTAGAAAGACATGTCATGTCTGTCACATTGTTCAAAGCCATTAATTTTAACAATACTGGAATCTGACCATCAAGCCCAGCTGTGTTAACTGTGCCATCATTTTGGTCAGGAATATGACTGCGAAGCAAGTTCTGCTAATTTTATGTCTAGTCAATTGATATCTGTCCATGTCCTCCATATGCTCTTTGATGCTAACCTAAGATTGCATTACTTAACTATGGTAAAAGGATTAATAATTTAGCTCCCAAATTTCTCACTTAGCTTCATCTCTAATTATTTCAACAAAAAGCAAGCTAATTAATTCAAGTAATATAACTTGAATTAATTAGCTTTGGATTGGGCAATGCTAGGCAACTCAAAGTAAAGAAATGGATTGCAAATCAGTAGCCAATTCACTGACATGAACACCAAGAGATTGAAGACTCATCTGATACCATAATTACTAATATTCCTTACATGGGTCACAGCATTAACATTCTTCAAGCCATCAGAGTTATGTAGAAACCCACCTTTTGTGGGAATGCTGTATATAAAAGGCCACTGAAAACTACTTTATACACAACTTTGTTTTTTTAAAACTTAATATAAGGCTTCACTTCCCATAGGTATCAAGTCAAGTGAGACCATGATTTAACTAAAAACATTTCAACGAAGTTAGCTATCAAAGTTTAAAGCATGATATATACAGGTAATACGTGATCACTTATAAAACGATTTCTAATTTATAGTTGTGTTCCAGAATCGTTCTGGAATGCTAAATGAACTAGAAAACTTCTACGGTACTCAAAATTGCATGCAAATAAGTCAAAAAAAAAGCACCACGGATGGCTCCATCTGAATTCTATACATACCTGTATGCCCCATCTGCCACAATACATCTGCCTGTAGGGTCTGAGCTACCTGCCGGGGGATGGCTCTCAATAGACGTCTGCTTGAATGCCTGCCCGTAGCATGCCAGAATCCAGAGCCTAAGGAGAGGCTGGTTCTCCTCAGAGGCCTTGAAGACTGCCATTTCTGTGTCCATCGACTATCATTGCATGGTGCTGCCGAATCTGCTGTAGCAGAAGTATAAATACATTTAAGATCTTATACAACATGGAAGAAACACCAACAAATAAAAAACTAAAAAGAGAGAGCAGGCACAATCTAACAGGGTTTGTCATGATCACTTCATTGGTAAAACCTTCCAAAACTGTAATTTCTCCGTTATAGTCCATCTGCCAAATATAGAATCATAGAACCCCTACAGTGCAGGAGGCCATTCAGTCCATCGAGCTTGCATCATCAACAATCCCATCCAGGTCCTATCCTGTAACCCCACATATCTAACCTGCTAGTTCTCCTAATACTAAAAAGGGCAATTTTGTACGACTATTCAACCTAACCTGCACATCTTTGGACTGTGGGAGGAAACTGGAGCACCTGGAGGAAACGCCTGAAGACATGGGACGAAAATGCAAACTTCACCTGGTCTCTCACTTAACCTATCAACCTTTGGAAACATCATCTTCACAACTTGCTGTTCCATCTATCTCTGTATAGTTGCAAACAGTGGAGGCCCCAGCACGAATCCCTATGGCACCTCAATAGTTGCAGTTTGCTTTATCAAACTGCTTTAGAAATCAAATGCACAACATCTACATATTCCTCTTTAGTAACCTTGTTCATTATATCTTCAAATGTTACAGTAGCATTTCCATTATAATGCCATTTGTTGATATTACTCAACGTGCACACATGAATGTTGTTTGAAATTCCCACTGAAAGCTGCATGCAGGTAATTCCAATGTAGTGTGAGACTACATAACCTTTGATGAATCCAAATCCTTACCATTGAACAGAAAGGCATCAGGGCCAGTTGCACATCTGCAGCCAGATACTTTGTAGACAAAGCACATATATCAACATCCTTGGGGTTAACTCTGACGAGAAACTCATCTGGATTTGCTCCATAATACATTAGCCTCTAACCTGCTGTTGTAGCCAGTAATACTGGAGCAATTAACTCACCTCCTGATTCCCTGAGGCCTGTCCACCATATACAAGACACTCCTAACTTGTCTGGATGAGTGCAGCTACAACACAAGGAGCCTGGCACCATCCAGGACAAAGCAGCCCAGTTGATTGGTACCGCATCCACAAACATCTACTCCCTCCATCATTGACGCTCATTAGCAGCTGTGTGAACTATCTACAAGATGCACTCTAACAATTCACCAAAGATCTTTAGACAGTATCTTCCAACCCATGACTACTTCCACCTAGAAGGACAAGGGACTAGATACACGGGAACACCATCACAAGTTCCCTTCCAATCCCCTCGTCATTCCCCCACAGGCATTGGGTCAAAACCCTGGAATCTGCTCCTTAACGACATTGTGGGTCAACCCACAGCATGTGGACTGCAGTGATTCAGGTAGCAGCTCACCACTACCTTTGAGACCAACGCCCGCCAGCGATGTCCATGTCCCACGAATGAAAAACTGAAACTACTCCTGATGGCTTTCCAGTCAGAAATAAGAGTTACATGAATGTGAAATTCCATGTTCATTTTGTTTCTTTATGTTTCTATGTTATATTTTCTATCAGAGTTAATGTTTCATGTCCAATATGACCCTTCTTCATAACATGCTTCTGTCCGACATCAAACAACCCTTTCATCCTTTACATCACTCCAGCCCCGATGATATTCTCTTTTGTTCATCAGTTATAAACAGATAATCCTAACCTATTCCAGTTCCAAAGAAAGATTACTAACCCAAAATGTTAACTATTTCTCCCTCCAAAGCTGCTGCCCACCTGCTGACTGTTTACAGCATCTGCAGTATTTTGTTGCTGGGCTAACTAGGACTTGCTCTGTTCAGTCATATTTTGCCAACTAATGTGTAGTTATTGCAGCTGGAATCTTTCAACTTGTAGGTCACAGCCAGGGATGCAATTGTGAAACAAGCTGGTTATGCAGCAGCTGAACCAAAAACAACACCAAGCTACAACCTGGGAAATTCACATTCTCACCCTGTGGCCAACTTTTGTTTGCAATTGCAGAACAGTTTTGAAAATTTGGTCAAGTCCCAAGAAACACACCAAATAGGGTGGCTGGGCTTGGATCTTCTAATCCACCTCTCCGTAGCTGCTGCTATCTGGAAATTGCAGAAAGTTCCCTATTAACTTATGCTATATGATTAACTAAAAGCTCAAAAAATTAATTCTCTTGAAATTGCCATGATACTGGTAAGAATGTGTTCCCTTCACTGAATATAAAAATAAAACTTTTCTAGCCAACTGGTGCCTGGACACCAATCATAGCTCACTGCAGAGCAGAGCAGCTCAAGTGATGAAAATGTTAGTTAACTGGTTTCCCCACTCTTGGTTAGATGCAGTAGTACTTCAGAGCTTTTCACTGATCAGTTTCTTTGTTGGACTACTCAACATCATCTCGAGCCTACTACTTTTGAACTTTATCATTGTATAGCAGCTTCATTGGATCAATAGCTCATTGAAAAGCAAGACTGGTGCTGTTTTAACTCTTGGCAGGACATGTGATACTTCCAATTGAACAAGGGTTAGTTACCCAGCTTGCTACCCACTGATTGAGGAATTTGTTTGCCCATGAATCACAGACTGCAGAGGTATATAATTTTACTGCTGCACATGGCTCAGAACACCTCATTGCTGCTGAACTTTATATGGGTTTCATTTGTCCAACATGCTGACAGACACAATAGATGCCACCTTCACTGGGGAGAAAAAAAAATTTTTGTTATTCTAATTGCCATCATGGATAGATGCACCACGAAAAGCAAGTTATCTCCTTACAGATTCCTCAAACAGCCACAAGTTCAGCCTGAAAACCATTTCCTGAAGAACTTGATTAGCTCGGCATTGCTAACGGGTCGACAACAGTTCCATTCTCAAATTCTGCTCCCTCCTGCTTCTGGTACCATTATCTGAGGGGACTCAACAAGAAGGCGGCAGAAAGGATGTTTCCCTTTGTGAGGGACTAGAATTAGGGGACACAGTTTAAAAATAAGGGTCTTCCATTTAAGGCAGAGATGAGAAGAAAACTTCTCAGAAGGACTGAACTTTTAGAACCCTCTTCCCCAAAGAGCAGTGGAGGTAGGGTCCATTAATATTTTGAAGATAAAGGGTCATAGATTCTTGAGTAACAAAGAGGTCAAAGATTTTTGGGGTCAGCAGAATATAGAGCTGAAGCCACCATCAGATCAGTTATGATCTTCTTGAATAGTGGAGCAGGCTAAAGGGGACAAGTGGCCTACTCCTGCTCCTAATTTGTATGTTTGCGTGCAAAAGACCCATCATTGATCTCCTTCTATTGTTCATCTATGCATTTCTCCTCAATGCTATACACAATTTCTCAGTATTCTCCTCAGTATAAATACACAGTTAGGTGTATACATATGCTGCCAACCAAATTCTCACCACCACGTTCCTGCACTTCTCCACTGACCGATTTGTACTACTTGTCAAACAACCCTTCAACTAAATATTGGGAAAACTAAAGCCATTCTGTTTGCTGCCTATTACAAAATCCCTTGAACATTTCCAATCATAGCAACTGCCCTCGGCTGACCAAGATTTGGCTCCAACTTTGGTATTGCATTTGAACATAAAAGTTAATTTTATGGTCATACATCCATACTATTTCTTAATCTACCTACTTCCACCTCCACAACAACATCACCAAACCCACCCTCCCCCAGCTCATCTGCTATGAGAATTCTCAACTACAGTTTACCTTTAGAATTGACTATTCTCTCCTGGTTCATCTCCCATCTTTCACCCTACGTAAACTTATGCTCTCAAACCATGGTTGCCTGCATCTCAAAGCCTTCCAAACTGTGTTCAGCATCCAACCCAACACGCGAGTTTTACTCCCTCCTGATTCGACAACGCCACAATTTTAAAATCCTGAGCCTCGTTTTTAAATTTTATGATGATTTGATTTATCCACACCTGTGGTCTGCTCCAACCCTGTCAGCCTCCTCTTGATACTTAAAGACTCCACCACTGACAGCTAGGCTTTCGCTTACCTTGGGCTGCCGGCTTTGAAAATCCCTCCCCAAACACCTCTGCTTCTCTGAAGATGTTCCCTGAAGATAGTCCCTGAAGCCAACATCTTGAATCAAGGTCTGGTCATCTATTTTGATCTTCTCTGTCAAAATTCTTGTCTTTTTAAGCACTTTGGGGTGTTTTACAACATTAAATATGCTAAACAATCTTACTTGTCATTCTCCCCATCAAAGTCCATCCCAACTAAAATTTATATTTAACAATGGTTTGAACAAAATATTTTTTACTTACATATTTTACGGCATTATAAAAGTCATCCACAGCATATTTTAATAGTTTCATTAAAGATTTCACTTCAACTTCTCAGGCTGGTGACAACTGACAGAGGTTCAAGTCAGATTACATATGTAATGTATTCATTACATATGCAACTTGCAGTATTTCGCAACAATCTACAGGAACAGCAATATGGAAGAGTGTGGACTCTCACCTTATTAATTAGAAAGTTTTTTTGCTTTTACCAAAAGACTTTAAAGTAAAGGAGTATATTCTCAAAGCAGTTTCATAAATAACCTGAAAACATTTTGTAATGGTAATTTTATGATTTGTGGGTTTCTCATTGTCTGTTTATGTACACATCTGAAAGTCAATTTAAAGTAGAACCTGGACACACTGAAAATCTGAAACTGAATAAACCAGTTCCTGAACATGTTACAGAGCTATTTTTGATTGAACATACAAATTTGCATAAAGATACAGACAAACAAGGCAATTCACCAACAGGTTGCACAAGAAGGATCACAGCATTTAACAGGAATAAACAGGCAGGTCAATTTAGCCAAGTCAATTGGCAAGCATATTGTTAAACGTCCTGGTTTTAATTTAACAGAACAACAGCATGTTCCCAACATTCCAGATGCCTGGAATTCTAAACCTGTAGAATTGTTCTGAAGACTAAAATCACTCTGCGACTGAAGTGTTATAAAGATTATACAACATGGTTTTCACAAAGTTTAAATTTATACTTACTCTCTGTGAATTTGAGAGAGCGGATGACTTTCCTCTGAGGTGTAACTCGTTTAATGTGTGGGTGGTCTTCTAGAGTTAATACAGTATCCCGTTGCTTCTCTTTAATTTGAACAACCTCAAAGTCGCTTGGGTAGTCACTGGCAGGGTTGTCACGTGGAACAATCCGCCATTCCACCACATCAGTATTTTTCAGTGCACTAGAAATGAATTTGCTCCTGGCTGTAGCAGTGAAGTATCCTTTAAAGGCCACAATGTACTCTAGAATTGAGCAAGATTTGGTGCAATTGAATTTTCATGTTTAAACATTAGAAACTTTCACCATCAATGACCCCATTCATGTGTTCAGGATAGATCCCTCCTCAAAACACATTATGAAATTTACATCTGCCTTCCATCCCAGAGTTCTCACACATCAATCCATTAGCAAGGGAGCAGAGGAAGGGGAAAAAAAAGAAAATATAGACTGCAGCTGATTGAAATACAACTGACACGGGAAAAAGCCACCTAAAAGATTCTGTGATTGCTTAAGAAACAGAATCACTTCACTGTTGAAATTTTAGTCATGTGGAGATGCCGGCATTGGATTAGGGTAAGCACATTAAGAAGTCTCACAACACCAGGTTCAAGTCCAATAGGTTTATTTGGTAGCACAAGCCAATAGCTTTCAGAGCACTGCTCCTTCATCAGGTAAGTGGGAGTTGTTACAACAACAGATGAATGAACATCGCTCGACAATCACTAGGAAGGAGTGTTCTCTTCCTGTTGGGGAACACTTCAGCAGTCACAGGCATTCAGCCTCTGATCTTCGGGTAAGCATTCTCTGAGGCAGCCTTCACAATGCAGAATCGCTGAACAAAAACTGATAGCCAAGTTCCGCACGCGTGAGGACGCCCTCAACCAGGATCTCGAGTTCATGTCACTATCTGTAACCCCCATGGCTTGCCTGGGCTTGCAAAATCTCACTAACTGTCCTAGCTGGAGGAGACAATACGCATCTCTTTAACCTGTGCTTAACCCTCTCTCCACTCAGTGTCTGTATCTATAAGACTCAGTTACCTGTAAAGACTTTCATTCCAACCATTATTTTGTAAATTGAGCATCTCTTTATATGCCTGGTTTGTGAACAGGACTCTTCACTCACCTGATAAAGCAGCAGCACTCAAAGCTTGTACTACCAAATAAACCTGTTGGACTAACCTGGTGTAGTCAGACTTCTTGCGGAATTTTAGTTATCAGGTAACCAGTCCTAAACCTGCAACCATTTGAAGTGAACCGTCTCCTGTTTCACACATTCCCCAAGAAACCAAAAATCTGTTTAGCTTAGTCTTGTATTCAACACTGGCGCATCCACAACCCAGGTAGGAAATTCCAAACATTTACACCCTTTTAAGTCTAGTCATTTCTCCTCTTTTTGGCCATAAATGAACAGCCACTTATCCCGTGACTGTGTCCCCATTTTCTAAATTCTAGACAGGAAAAATAACTTCAGTGCCGGCTCTTTCAGCCCCTTCAAAATCTCCTATAAATTTTTAAAAAATCACCTTTCATTTTTCTAAACTCCAGAGAATAAGCCCGATCTATTCAACCTATCATAAAACAAACCCTCAACTCAGGGATCAATCTAGTGAACCTTTGTTGTACTACCTCCACAGCAAGTACATCCTTAAATATGGAAATCAAAACTGCACACAGCATTTTAGGTGTAATCTCAATGAAACCCTGTACAATTGCAGCAAAGCTTCCTTATACTTATACTTCAATCCTCTTGAAATACATGCCAACATGTCATTTGCCTTTTGAATTGCTTACCGTACCTGCATGCCAACTGGAGTTCCTTGAATGAGTTCAGCTTTCAGAATGCCAACACAAACAAATTCCACACCATTTAAAAAATATTCTGCTTATCTATCCAAACAACCAAAAAGAACAACCTCACACTTCCTCACATTATAGTCTATCTGCCCATCTTGTTGCTCACTCACTTTACTTGGCCACATCTCTTCATATCCTCCTCAACTTACAATTCCACCCAACTTTGTATTGCAAGTTTAAATACACAACTATTTGATCATACTATGATTTAAGTACATTTTAGAACTTCCTTAATAGATTCCAGCACTTTCCCAATGACTGGTGCTAGGCTAACTAGTGTATTGTTCCTGGTTTTCTCTCTCTCCTTCCTTTCTTGTATAGTGGAGTCATACATGCTAACTTGCAATCTGCTGGGGCCGTTCGAGAATTTTAGTGGATGTTCTGGCTGCAATTTTCTATCACTGAAGTAATTGCTTTTAAAAGCAGAGGATGTAGGCAGTGGCTTGGTGATCCTGTCATTGGACTAGTAATCCAGAGAGCAGGGTCAATGCGCTGGGTACCAGAATCTCACCATGGCAGACTGTGAAATTTGAATCCAATAAAAAATGAGCACAAAACCATTGTTGATTGTCGTAAAAACCCACCTGGTTCACTAATGTCCTTTACGGAAGGGAATCTACCCTCCCTGCCTGGTCTGACCTGCATGTGACTCCAAATCCACAGCAATGTGTTCAACTCTCAAATGCCCTCTAAAATGGTCGAGCAAGGCACACAGTTCAAGGGCAATTGGGATGGACAATAAATTCTGGCTCAGCCAGTGACACCAACATCCCATAAAATGAATATTTAAAAAGACCATCAGCTCCTGGGGATTTGCCAGTTTTCAGTCTTTTCAGTTTCTCTCATATTTTTTCTCCTGCTATTATTAATTACCTCACTCACAGCCCTGGGTCACTTATTTCTGGTGTGCAACCGGTGCCGCCTTGTGTGAAGACAGAAGCTATTTATTCAATGTCTCAGCCATTTCTTTATTCCCCATAATTTTGCCAGTCTCCGATTCTAAAGGGACAACTTTACTTTAGCTACTCTTTGTCTTTACATACTAGCAAAAAAAATCTTGCAATTGGTTTTAAATCACTGGAAATTTCCAACTTTCCTGCAGCTGGAATTCTCCAGTGTTATCACAGTGAATGAAGGTTTGGCTGAGCGCTGGCAGTAGGGATGAGGTGAAAGAGATTAGAGAGTACCACCGTATACCTCTGGTCAGTTTACTATCAATCTATTTTTCCATTATCAACATTTTGTTAGCCCTTTTGTAGTTCCTAAAGCATCCCCAATCCTCATACTTGCAACGTATCAAGCATCTTCATTTAACCCAATATCATCTTTGATTTCCCGAGTAAGCCATGAATGGATATTTCTTGAAGGTGAAATTTATTGAACATTGTATTAATGATCACTAGTCCCCCAGTACATCTTTTACATTATTTATTAATCCTGGAAATTGGGACAAGAACAAACATTCTACAAATTTATCTTCTAGATCACTCTTGTTAATTTGATTGTCCCAGTCGATAAGAAGAAAAAGGCCCCCATATCTATGACACTTCCATTGTTGCACACACTATAATAGCTTGTTCAATGCTCTGTTAAACAGCGTAACTGCAGTTAGGGACAGCAAGAGTCAGAAAAGGCTAACAAAGAGTAGGTCATAGGCCTCTTAAGTCATCACACGTTCATTCCAATTCATTATTTTCTGAGACAAGATCCTTCCGCACTGGAGAGACACAAGACGCCCCCTTTTTAAAGGCACTAGGTGCCGTTCAGTATGTTTAAAATGTCTGATGTGAATTTTGCTGAATGAGAGTGACCTGTATGTTAGGGGGTAGACTGGCAAGCAGGCAGGCAGGGGTTAGTGTGGTTGGGAGGGGTAATTGGGGGCATGCACCTTTAGTGGTGCAATCCTGAGACTGGAAGATCTGGGCCATAACGATCCTCTACCTTTTATTACAATGATATCATATGCCAAGATTTTATTTCAAAGAATGAGATAATCTTTCTTTAATTTCAAAATTACTTTATTAGCTTAATGGATGACCTCATTATTCTTGTCGCTCCTCGGCAGATAGCTTTCTCCTTGCTTGATTTTCTCAAAAATATACAATTATGTGGATTCCAAAAGAAAAATTTATGCTATCCAATTAATTCCTTGCCATATATTCCCAGTTATCAACTCACCAGAATAAATGGTATGGAGGGAAAACCAGTGTATGGAACCATTTCAGATTCATGGGTGCTATTCCAAATGTTATTTTCTCTCATTTAGTTTCAACCTCTCTAGCCTATCACAAGTCATTCCCTGATTAAGACAACAACTAATCAATCACCAAAGCTTGGTCAGTCGAGAACCCCAGTATTGAAGCTCACCGTGTATTGATCAAGTCCCACAACACAACTTACACATTAGCCTTTTTTTTCCCCGTTCTCAGTTAACTGCCCTACTTGGAAACAGCCTGACCTGAAGAATAACATGCAATTCAAATACCAGAATCCAAACTAAGCTTTTCGACAGCCCTTCAATCAGCTAAACAAGTGTAGAGTTCTTTCCATGTATACACCCTGCCTTTCACTGTACAACCACAGGGAATCATTTTAAAATCAGACACCAACGCCAATTTAAAAATAAATAGACTCACTCCCTTTCAAAGAGCAAATTTAAGGACCACACAAGAATAAAAAAGTGTGCCTTATGCAACTGGAAACACAGATTTTAAAATTCAAAGGATGACCCAGAAAATGCATAGGAGAGAGAGTATACTAGCAAAACGCATAGATAAATATGTAAAAAAGGAAAAGATCAGCAAGATTAAACATGGGTCCCTTAGAGGCAGAAACAGGATAAATTGTAATGGCAGAGGAATTAAACAAATAGTTTTTATTGTCTTCATGGGAAAAAGGGCAAAATATTCTGGAAATAGCAGTATGGATCTGGTGATGACGACTAACTTAGCAAATAAATAGTATTGGAAAAATTAATGGGACTTAAAGTCAACAAATCCCTGGCCTGATGGTCTGTATCTTTGGGTTTTAAAAGAGGTAGCTACAAAAATAGTGGATACACTAGTTTTGATCTTCCAGAATCCCTGAGATTCTTGAACAGTCTTTTTGGATTGCAAAGTAGCAAATATAACCTTGCTACTGAAAACAGAAGTGCAGACCAGTTGGCTTAACATCAGTAGTAGGGAAAAGGTTTGAATTTATTAGGGACATGACAACAGGGCACTTGGAAAATCATAACATGATTAAGCAAAGTTATAAGTGTATGAAAGAGAAACAGTGTTTGAAAAATCCAATTAAGAAAACAAATGGTATGGGAACCCTTATTAGAAGGGGATTGGAATGTATGAGTAAAAGTCACACTCCAACTTTACAGGGTCACCATGAGAACACATGGTGAGTACTGTACAACCTTTTAGTCTCCTTGCTAAAAGGAAGTCTTAGAGGCAGTGAAATAAAGTTTACCAGATTGATTCCTGGGTTGAGGGGATTGTCCTACAAGCAAGAGATTGAGTGGATGAGGCTGATGTTTCTTCGAATTAAGAAGGATGAGAAGTGATCTCATTGAAACAAAGTTAAGGAGCTTGATGAAGCTGCGAGAATGTCTGCACTGGCTGGAGAATCTTGAATTAGGGATTACAGTAACAAAATAAATGGTTAGCCGTTCAAGACTGAGGTGAAGCAAAATTTCTGAGTATTGTTGGTCTTTGGAACTCTCCACCCCCCAAGAGCTGTCAACGTTCAGTCATGGAGCTCAATTCAAGAGTATTCATGACAGAGATTCATCAAATGTTTGGGTATTATGGAACGAAAGGGCATGGGGAAGTGCACGACAGTGAGGTTTGATAGATCAGTCTGATCTTATTGAATGACAGAGCAGACTGGTTTACTGCCTTTCCCTCTGCACCCATCCCTCCCATTAACCTCACTGAGCAATACAAAAAGAGCATAACGGCCACAGTGGACAGCCAGTGTCAGCTTCAAACAAGAATGTAGCAGGTGACGATACAACTCCCTCCCTGTATTTTACACAGACTTTGATGCAATGTCAACCTATGCAACTCTCAGCCGACGGTAAACATTACTATAATAGTTTATTGCTACATAGCACTGTACAACCTCCAAAGATGCTCCATGGGAATGGCATAACACAAAATTTGACACTTAGCTATAAAGCAATATTAGACAGACAGTTAAAAGTCTGGTAAAATAATTAAATTTTAAAGGAGTGCCTTAAAAGGAAAAGAGAACAGTGGAGAGATTTTAGGAAAGAAATTGCAGAGTTTATATTAAAACAGCAGAAGACACAGGTTTACCAATGGTGGAGCAATTAGAATCAGAAGGCCAGATTATGGGATCCAAAGTACCACAGAACCCCTAGAGTGCAGGAGGTGCCATCTGGTCCATCAAGTCTGCATTGACTCTCCAAAAAAATCTTATTCAAGCCCACCTCCCTCCCATTCTAGCCCTGTAACCCTGCACATTTACCACGGCTAACCTACACATCTTTAGACTGTGGGATGAAACCAGAGCGCCCGAAAGAAACTCACACAGGCATGAGGAGAATGTGCAAGCTCCACACAGACACACACAAAGCTGGAATTGAACCCTAGCGCTGTGGAGCAGCAGTGCTACCCACAGCTGCCTCAGTGGTTGCTCATAGTGGGGCTGAAGAGTTTAGTTGAGAGTTAGAGTGTGGAGTGTGCAGTATGGATAGAAGGTAGTGGCTCAAAGTCTTCCTGATATTTCAAGGAAGTTTTTGCTCAGTTTTAGGAGCTGGAGAAACAGTTTGATCATTTAGGGATAATGGAAGAATCAAGGGAATGACGAGGTAAAGCTGAGTATCATAATAATAAATCAAGTATGCTTGTCACAGTGAAAAGTATTGTTTCTTACGTGCTCTACAGACAAAGCACACTGCTTATAGAGAAGGAAACGGGCGAGGCTTTCAGACAATGTTACCAAGGGAAGCATATACGTAACAAATAGGATCCTTTGGCAAAAACCAGATTTTGCACTTTGTGGGAGCACGGGTGCAAGAGAAAACATTGCAATTGATGTTCTGTACAATTAGATACACAAGAATGGAACCAGGCGAGTCCCAACCAACTGGGCAATGGTGGAGCAGGATGATGTGGTCAATCATGTCAAAGAATGCAGACAGGACAAGCAGGATGAGAGTGGATGGTTCACCTCATCATGGCTATGACCTGTGTTCCATCTCATCGAGTCATAGAAGTTTACAGCATGGAAACAATCCCTTTGACCCAACTGGTCCATGCTGCCTTTTTAAAACCCGTAAGCTAATCCCAATATCCCTCTATACCCATCGTACCCATGTAACTATCTAAATGCTTTTAAAAGACAAAATTGTACCTGCCTATTAACCTTTGCTCATTGGCCACAACCTGCTTCTTCCACTGCATTATGCTTTTATCATTACCATGCATGCGCACATCCTACAAAGGATTATGTTTATGCTTTGCCCATTTTCCCCTCCCTGAACTCAAAGAAACAATTTCCAGATTTCCAAGCTGTCTTGGATCCAGGCAACTCAAAGGGAACTTGAATCATTAACTTGGGTGAGAATTGTTTCAGTACGACGTTTAGATTGAAAATCTTACTGGAAGGATTTAAAGATAGGAATCACTTGCAAGGTGAAAGCACGCAAAGGATTTGAGGTAAAAGGAGGTTGGAGCAGAATGGTAGTTTGAAAGGACAAAGTTGTGTTTTTAAAAGAGATGATAGCAGCATAATTAGCTACCTTGGGACTAGGAAGGGAAGTTGGATGGTTCTCAGTTTAATGAAAACAAGGTCGAGGGAGGAGGTGGGTCTTGGTGAACAAGGTGCGCTCAGAGAGGATGGGAGGGAAGATATGAGAGAAACTAGAGTCCAGGCCAAGGCAGAAACAAGAAGTTTAGAGAAAATTTGGCCTGGGAAAAGGGACGGAAATGGCAGAGGTAGCTGTTCAAATAGTCTACTTGATAAAGAAGTCCACAAACTCCTTGCAATTTTTCCTTTTGGGGGGGGGGGGGGAAGAGAGAGAGAGAGAGAGAGAGAGAGAGAGAGAGAGAGAGAGAGAGAGAGAGAGAGAGAGAGAGAAGAGGTGGAGAGATGGAAGTGGTATTTAAAATCCAAACCAGACTGTGTGAACTTATGACACTTAAGCCAGCTAAAAACTCAACAACCCAGCTCTCCACATCGGTCTGGATTTTAACCTGACAAAGGAGCAGCGTTCCAAAATCTAGTGGCTTTTGCTACCAAATGAACCTGTTGGACTTTAATCTGGTGTAGTGAGACTTCTTACTGTGTTTACCCCAGTCCAATGCCAGCATCTCCACATCATTTTATAGTCAGGGGCAAAACAATGACACACATTGCTGAAATTGGAGAAAGCTGCTCATAAAGATTTGGCGATCTGAGAGGTTTGGATTTCACCTCTCCAGACATTAATTTCCATCTGGTACAAAGTCAAGGGGAACTCCAGGCATCCAACAGCCATTACATCATCAAGCACTATAACCAACCAATCACAATGAAGTATTTTCAAACGTCAGGAAATAAAGTGCATTGATTATTAAATGCTTCAGACATGGGTATCTGAGACTGAAATATCAAACTTAAAACAAAAACGAAAACAGTTAGTATTGCACCAATATAAAATTAATTTTCCAGAGGCAGGGTGGTTCTTTAGCAGCTAAGATTTAGCACACTGTTAAAGATCCAGTTACTCCTCACTAAAAAGCATAACTTTCTCTGGAGTTTATTCCGTGGGACTAACGGCAAAAAAAGGAAAGTTCTTTTCAGCTCATGGATTGAGTCTGAGAACTTCACCAGCACACCTCATGAAGAGAGATAGAACCACTGACTGCAACTTCTGGATGTGTGTTCAAATGCAGCTTTGTGGACACCACATTGCTGTTGATTTCAGAGGGATAATGATGGCAGAACTGACAACTTTGCCATGATTACAATATCCAAATCTTAAATGGCCAAAACTAATTGTCATACATTTCACAAATATTCTGTTAAGAGGAAGTCATATTAATTTAAATTATATTTGCTTACCATGTTCAACAGCACTGGAAGTGTATTCCAACTTCAGAGCCAGGTGGGTACAATTTGGACAAATCTTGTTCCGCAACTCTGTACCAAGTCGGCCCCCACTGCACAATGCAACAATCACTACCAAAAGCAGCCAGCCACTCTCCAATCGCATGGTCACAGAATCCTAAAAAGTTTCCAAAGATCCAGAAATCCAATCCGTTTTGCGCTGTCT
This sequence comes from Carcharhinus amblyrhynchos, assembly GCF_965287045.1. Classification (NCBI taxonomy): domain Eukaryota; kingdom Metazoa; phylum Chordata; class Chondrichthyes; order Carcharhiniformes; family Carcharhinidae; genus Carcharhinus; species Carcharhinus amblyrhynchos. Next base: position 51,521,232 of record NC_137327.1, read on the forward strand.
CAAAGATCAGTTCATTTTTCTCATTGAAAAGATTCGCTTGCTGGCATTCAATTTGCAAGAGATGTTTGTAAAATAGACTATTTTTGTTTTCATGATATTTAAGTAGTGGTTGACAGTACAACCTAGTTCAGAAGGCTTTTATTTCTTTCTCCGTTTCTTCTCCATGGCACCAGGCTGCTGCAATCACTAATGTTGAGGTACATGGACTGGAGATTCCATTTGTCAGTTAAAAAGAGGGGGGGAATACTTGAGGGAAATCCACCAGTCTCAGCTCACTGCTGAATCAATCTATTGGAAGAGGAGAAAGTGAAGAAGGTTAGGATTGTTGGTGGGCAGAGAGATATGAACAGCCAAATAACTTTTTAGCCCCTTTCTCCACAAGACAAGCAAGGGACCAAACCTCCTTCTAGACCTTTGTGAAAAGGACGTGTCACTGACCAACCCTTGGACATTTCACTTCTCTTCAAAAAGAGATGTAATACTCATGAAGGAATTTAAATATTGCATTGCAAAATAACAATGTTATTGTACCATCCAGGTGGGTCTTATTCAAAAGAGCAGTACAGAAATTCCATGCGTAAAAGATCTGCTAAAGAATTCCAACAATCCATAATGGTCCAGGCTTTAAATTTCCCTAAAACAGCACAGGTATATCCAACATCTAAAGACAGCATGATTAAACATTTTTACTTGAAGAAAATTAGAAATAAGATTGTGAAATTCCAATTATTGCAGGTGGTGAGGGTGGGGAAAACATGAAATTTTTACATTTTTGCTCTAGAAAAATCATGAAGTCATCTTCCAACATATTTTGCGTTAACATGCATTCCCACAGGAAAAAAATGGAAGGTGCAACGATAAACATTTTGTAGATCAAATCCCATATCTTATCAATTTCAATGGTCAGGTATGGTTTCATTTCTTCAAGAAATATATTTCCCAATTCAAAAAGGTGCCTGTTTGTAGTTCAATTCCAGTAGAAATTTAATTACAATTGACACCAGCTATCTGCATCTTTATATAAAGTCTGTCTACTGAAGGTCAAGTCCACTATGTTATGACTTTTTTTTGGTCAAGCAAACAATTAAACCTCATTAGTCAAGTGATTAAGTGCATCTTCCCCACCATCATACATTTACCTTTCTATCTAAGCTTTGTTCTATTTCCAAAGTTAGGCATAGTCTTCTTTCTACCAGCACAAATCAAAAACAAAATACAATCACATGCCAATAAAAAAGGATGATAATTCTTTACTGCACAGCTCTTAATTGAATTTTAGAACCTACAAAACAGGCAAATAGCATAGATGCATTCAAGGAGAAACTAGATATGCACATGGTAAATGGTATAAAAAGGGAATGCTGATGGAGTTAAAAAGCGAGGGATGAAGGAGGTGCTTCTGAAGGACAAACATTGCCATGGATCTTTGTTACCAAACAGTCTGTTGTTTCGATGCTGCAAATACTATGCTATTAATTTGGCAGAACATAACACTTTTTCTCCAATGATAAATTTGATTAATTTATAATAGATTAAACTCCCCAAAAATGCAATAGATACTTAATCCCAAATAATTCAAGCATGAAGCTAATGTGTTGGACAAGCCCTTAAAATCTGAAACAAAATACATGCAAATACCATTGAAACCCAGAGGGTTTAATTGGCATTTATCTAAGAATAAAAAGGTATGGTAGGCCCCAAAACCTCAAGGTAAATGAGTTTGTGAAACAGCTGGCATTGTATGAACTGATGAGCTGCAAAGTGGCTTTGACAAGTGTTGATTACAAACAATATCGACTGCAGAAAGTCATTGACAAGTACCCAGAGCTGCAGAATTTATTTCTGGAATTATTTGCATTGGATCCCATGAGTCTAGGGAAAACAGATGATGTTCTCTACCAATGCAGAAAGTGTAAGCAGTCTTTATTTCGTGGTTGAAGTATTTTAAATCAAGTATCTGGAACAGGACGAATTGCCTTCGCTCACAAGAGGTTGACAAACCGAGAGAGGGGACCAGACCAAATGTACATATTTTATTGAGCTGGTGCAATGATGGCATTTGCACTACTTGTTTTTTTGGGTGGACAGTTGCTTTGCACAAAATTCTTCAATATGAAAAATGTTAGTACTGACTACTACACTCGTGAGTATTGCAAAAGTAAAAAATTTGCACTATTTGAGCAACTGGTACAGGAAACTTACCATCGTTCCTTAATTTAAACTGTTTTACACAATATATGAAGGGTACATGGTGACATTTACTTGGACTGGTTAGTACATTCTGTGCATGTGTTAGTTCAAAAATTGTCAATGTCCCATTGTACTGTGAACCAGTTTATCAAAATAGATCCAAAATTGAAACAGAAGTTCTTAAAGCAAAAACCCCAAATCTAATCTTACGTACAACCAGCAAATACTCTTACAGCCAATTAAAAACGTCAACACCAACATCAAAATGACCAGAAATGACAGCAGTTCCAAATATTAA